>NW_023425399.1:97556911-102356911 GCF_014108415.1 Molossus molossus | reverse complement strand
ATGATTGCAAATGTTAATTATGGAATCTGTGTGTGTGTGTTACCTGTACAATTTTGTAAACTTTTCTTCTTGTTTGACTCTATAATAAAAACATTTATAGAAGTGAAATGAAACTATAATTATACTGTAGCGAGACAAACAAATTAGCTAGGTTCCCTATTGCTTTAAGAATTGTGGTACAACAAAACAGTAACAATAAAATACTAAGTGTTATGATGTTACTATTTGCTTAGTTTACCATCTGGAAGACAATTGTTGATAACAAATTAATACCTAAACATCACTCACTCAATACAACCCAGTTATCTTTTACTCTCAGGTCCCCAGCAAGTTGGCTTGGGGCTCTAGTCTAGGACCCAGGCTGACAGAGGTTTCACCATTTGCAATGTCACCAATCTCAGCAAAAGGGGAAAAAGTGCGAAGAGTCGCAAAACGACTTTCAAGTGCTTGAGGAGTAGAGGAGAACTTGGTGTTGGTTAACACTAATTAACTATTTTATAGCGAGACTCAACAGGAGGTAGTGTTCCATGTCCATTACTTCTTTACTTACTTTCCAGTAACAGGTACACTTTGTCATGCCTGCAAATCCAAAATCTTCATAAAACTCCAAAACACAGACTTGAGAAACAGATGATACACGCTGATGCATTGTGGGGTGTTATGTTCCTTATTTGCATGCCTAGTTATGTGTGCATCCCAGTTCTTGGAATTCATCATGAGGTCAAAAAGATGCAGCACTTGCTTTGCGCCTGGAATTCTCAACCACCACAAGGAAAAGAATACGCATGGATTCTGTCCTCAAATCATAATAATCCAGACGCCAATAGGCAGAAAATAGAGAATCATTGTTATGGATGTACATGAAGGCTTCATTGTAGTAGACATGATGAATGAAATAGGGTTGACAAAGATGAAAATCTTAGCAATACACATGGTTGGAGTTGCAGTAATATTTGTAACAGCAGCTAATGCTAACACTATGCTTCCTATGTGTCGGTAATGGTTTGAGTTCTTTATAAATATTCCTCCATTGAATATCTTCATTAAGCTTGTGAGATCGGAGCCGTCAGTGATGGACACGTCACAGAGAAGCAGCGACTTGAATTCTGTCACTGAAGTAGGTTGATATTGAACAGGAAGAGGGGCTGAAAGGAGGGCCTCAGGGAAAGGGAGCTTCGTGCATAAAGCTACAGACACCTGAACAAGCAAATGGTGCAGAAGCGCAGGCAGGAGACTGGTCTAAATAAAGCTCAAGGATGGGAGGAAAAGGAGCTGGATAAACTGGGGATGAACAAGTAGTGGAGACCTTGAGAAACATAGAAAAGCTCAATTTTCTGTTTTTTTTTTTTTTTTTTAAGCTTTTATGTTTGTCCCTGAAAATGATAGGAGCCCAAACTGAAGTACAATATAAGATCGAGTGACAACATTGTAAATCAGGTCTGCAGCAAGAACTGATGGGAGGACAGAGGAGTAGCAATGAAACGGGGGTGAAAATCTCCACCCTTGCCGGACTTGGGTTAAGCCTGGGAGGTAGGACAGTAGCCAACACAGTCAAAATGTACCCCTGTAGGAGGAGTTCGGGCCAGTTGCAAGGTTTATAGGACACAGTCTCCAAGACTGCCCTCATTTCTGATACCAAGTATAAGTTTAAGGGGTCCAGCAACCACCCTTCAGTTCAGTACTTTGGTAGAAAGACTCACAGAACCACTGACAGCGGTTAGAGCTGTGGTTATGGTTTATTCAGGGAAAGGACTGAGCTCATGATCCATCAAAGGGAAGGTGCAGGGCAGAGTCCTACAGAGTTCCAGATTTGCAACTTCTGTTTCTTCTACACATGGAGTCAGGACACGTTACTCGCCTAGAGTTAACGTGTGACAATACATATGGCGTTGACCAACCGGGAAAGCTCACCCAAGCCTCAGTGTTCAGACTTCACTGAACCCCATGACATGGGCATTATTGATTGCCCACGTGGTTAATCTCAGCCTCTAGGTTGATTGACACTATGTGATCCAACACCCCCACCCAAAGTTACATTTTGGGTCTTTCTGGCATAGCTGAAGTATGGCCAGTCTCCTCCCCCCATCTTCTTCCCCCACCCATCATAGTGATATTTCTTTGAATGGCATTAGCAGGGCTTTTGAGTCGTGGATGTGGCCAGAGTTGCACATTGAAGGCAGGGCATGAACTGGGATAGGGCTGCAACTGAGACTTTGATTACAGCTGGGAATCAGTATGAGGTTGCTTGGAATAGGGGTCTCCAGTGGTGGTTGTGTTTCAAGTTCAGAACTGGAATAATTTAGAACAGCTTGGCACCTGGTGAGTTATCAGTGGCCAGGGCCAGAGCAGCGCAGGAGGCGAATCTCACACCGAGTTGCATGGAGCATTGGTGGCTTCACAGTGTACAGTGGTGCGCTGTTGGTCTACTGCCCGGCTGAGAACCTGCCTGTCTATTCAGGTAGCCACTGAAGGCAAGGGTTTTGGTGTCAGACTATCTGATGCAGGTCATGGCCCTGCCAGTGCTAATTATATGATGCAGGTAAGTTGCTTAACCTGTGTCTCAGTTTCCACATCTATTAAAGATAATAATCATTTTCTCTATCATTAATTTCTGCTCCTATTTTTATTGTTTTCTTCTTTGGGTTTAATTCACTTTTCTTTTTCTAACTTCTTAAGATGGAAGCTTAGATTTTAATTTTCAATTTCTTCTATTTTAATATGTGCCTTTAAAGCTATAAGTTTCCCTACAATCAGAACTTTCGTTATAGCCCATACATTTTGGCATGTTATATCTTCATTAAGGTTCAGTTCAACATATCATACAGTGTCTATCATGATTTTCTCTTAGGTTATTTAGAATTGTGTTGTCTTAGATCTAGTTAGCTTTCTGTAATGTATTACTAGTGATCCTAGAACAGATGTGTATGATTTCAATACTCTGAAATTTGCTGAGACTTGCTTTATGGACTGGCATATTGATTATTTTTGTAACTGTTCTGTAGGAACTCTAAGGAATGCTATTCTCTAGTCATTGGATAGTCTTGCATAATTGTCTATTATGTAAAGTTGCTTTATAGGTTGTTCAAGTTTTAAATAACCTTACTGATTTTTTTGGTCTGCCTTTTCTGGTTACTGAGCAAGGCGTGTTACATTCTCCAACCGTGACTGAAGATTTGTCTACTTTTCCTTTAAGTTCTTTTAGAACTTGAGAGTTTATTTAAGAACTTTAGAGACATTTTTGCTTTATATATTTTGTGGCTATGTTATAAAATTATTTAGAATGGTTATATTTTCCTGTTAAAATGACTTTATCTATGGTAATATTCTTGCCTTGAAGTTGATTGTGATTGATACTAATATCAGCACACTAACTTTCTTTTCTGTTGGTTTCTGCCTGCACAGTGCATCTTTACTCTTTCAAACTGTTTTCTTATATTTGAGTGTGTCTTCTGTCCTGTTATTTTTTAAAATTCAGCCTGAAAATTTTTGTCTTTCTTTTCCCCTTAGGCCACTGTTACCACTTCATTTGGAAACAACTGGGAGTATACTTAAAAAAATGATCTTTCTTGTTGAAAGTATTACAAATGTCCTTCCTCTTTTCTTCCCATTGACCCTCTCTTCCCTGCTCCCACCCCAACCCCCACCCCCAGGCCTTTATCACACTATTGTCTGTGTCCATGGGTTTTGCATATATGCATATAAGTTCCTTGGTTTATCTCTTCCCACCCACCCCAACCTCTTTCCTCTGAGGATTTTCAGTCTGTTCCCCACTTCCACGCCTATGGATCTATTGTTTGTCAGTTTATTTTGTACATTAGATTACAAAAATTAGTGAGATCATGTGATGTCTTTCTCTGACTGGCTTATTTCACTTAGCATAATACTCTCTAGGTCCCTCCATGCTTTTTCAAAGGGTAAGATCCTTCTTTTTTTATAGCTGCATAGTATTCCATCATGTAAATATACCACAGTGTTTTGTTTGTTTGTTTTTGTTTTTTGGTACATGCCCCTAGCGGGAACCCAACCTGTGACTCTCTGGTCCACAGGCTGATGCTCCAACCGTTGAGCCAAACTGGCCAGGGCTATACCGCAGTTTTTTTTATCCCTTCATCTAGTGATGGGCATTTGGGCTGTTTCCACATCTTAGTGATTGTAAATAGTGCTACTATGAACATAGGGGTACATATATTCTTTCTGATTGGTGTTTTGGGATTCTTAGGATATATTCCTAGAAGTGGGATCACTGTGTATTAGCTTATTATTATTTAAATTAGGTGTAAGTGTATAATTTTAACATTTTTGGCTTGGCAGGCCACATGGTCTGTGTGGAAACTGCTTACCCTGCACTAGTAATGTGAAAGCTGCCATAGATAAAACAAATACATGGGCATGGCCATGTGCCAATAAAATTATTGATAAAAATAAATCACTAGGCAGATTTGACCCATGGGCCATGTTTGGCAGACTCCTGCTTTAGAGATTCAAGTATGTTTGACTAATAATAGTTTACCTAATTAGTATTTTACCATTTCTCCCCCAAATTCAAGAACATTTAACAGTTGAAATGGTTACCCTTTTTTATTTTTTGTGCTATTATTGGCATGTGTTTTGCTTATCTTTGTTAAAAATACCATACAACAGCCCTGGCCGGTTTTGCTCAGCGGTTAGAGCGTCGGCCTGCGGTCCTGAGAGATCCGGGTTCGGTTCCCGCTAAGGACACGTACTTCGGTTGCAGTTTGTCCCCGGCCCTGGTTGGTCGTGCGGGTGGCAGCCACTCGATGTGTCCCTTTCACGTCGATGTTTCCCTCTCTCTCTCTTCCTCTCTCTCCCTCCCACTCTGTCTGTACAAAAAATGGAAAAATGTCCTCGGGTGAGGATAAAAAAAATATATATATACCATACAACATCATTCATATTGCTGATTTGAAGAGCAATATTCTTTATATTTACCCATATTTTTATCCTTTCTAGTGTTCTTAATGCCGTTCTGTGTTATTGTACTTCAATCTGGATTCATTTTATTTCAGTTTGAAGACTTTCTCTGTATATTTATTGTATAGTCTGTCTGCTGAGTATGACTTCTCTTATTTTTTTATTTGTCTGAAAATATTTTTATTCCACCTGCACTTTTGAAGGATATTTTCACTGGAAATAGAATTCTAAGTTGGCAGGTTTTTCCATTCTAGCATCTAATAGGTGTTATTTTATTACCTCCTTGTTTCCATGTTTCTGTTGAAAAATCAGTTGCAAAATAATTTTTTTTATTTGAATATATTACATTGTTTTTTTTCTGAGTGATTTAAAATTTATCTTTGGTTATCTTCAATTATACTGTGATGTGCCTATGTGTAGTTTTCTTTATATTTATTTCACTTAGGTTTCCTGGAACATATAAAATCTGTTGGTTTATATTTTTCACCAGATTTTGAAAATTTTTGGCCATCATCTCTTTAAATATTACTTCAGATTCATTTTATTTCTCCTCTTCTTCTCTCCAGTTACATATATGTCAGATCACTTGACTATGTTCTGCACATCTCTTACTCTCTGTTCTATTTTTTTCCTGTTTGTGCTTCAATTTGAATACTGTTTGTTGACTTGTCTTTTAGTTCACTAATCCTGTTTTCTGCTTTGTCAGATCAACTATGAACATTTAAAAATTATATATATTATATTTCTCAGTTATAGAATGTGTATTGGATTCCTTTTTGTAGATTCCAATTATCTGTTAAATTATGTTTCATTAATTTTGTTCAACTTTTCTGTTTCTTTAACATATTTCTAATATTTATTTTAAAATGTTTTTCTTATAACTGATATATGTGTCACTGAGTGGTCTGCTTCTTCTGTTTATTTTTTCTCTTGACTATCCATCAAATTCCTTACCTTCTTATGTCACATGAGTGTCATGAGGTTTTTTAAGAAATTTTATTATGTGCAGGAAATTGTATATAAAAGAAGAATAAATGCTAAAGTTGATTTTACTTTTTCCCCAGAGAGAGTAATGGGTGAATAAATTCAATTCAATCAGGTCTGTGTTAAGGCTATTTGGAGCTTTAGTTATACTCTGTTTTCTTTTGGTTCCAAACATATCAAGGACAAAACCTGTTGAATGTTTGTTGTAGGTTCTTCCTTCTAGTAAATTTTTGTTTCTTAAGCACCAGATATAGTGGGTGATTTTACTTTGTCTTTTCATTGCAGTCCACCTACCTCCTATGTTACCCCAAGACTGAGCAAATTTCTCATTGGAAAAAATAAAACATGGTCGCAGGAATCCTCTAAATTACACTTTAAATGCTAGCCCATATGATGTCATAAAATTTTTTTCTCTTTTCTTTCTTCCCCAAAACTCTCCTATAGAAAGCCCAATTTGTAACCAATACTTAATTTCAGCAAATATCCCCAAGGTAGAAAATAGCCATCAATATCAGCTCTTTAAGAAAAACGCTATCCTTTGTCATACTAAATTAATTCAGTCCTCTTTGCTTCATTAGGTATCTATTATCTTTAACAACAGGATTTTGTTTTTTTGTTTTTGTTTTTTTTTTGCAATGGGAGGGTTGATCTGCTTTTATCTATTTTTTGCTCAGTTTTTTGCACTGGGTCTGCTTCTACCTACTCAGATCAAGAAGCTGGAAAAAAATGTAAAGGCAAAACAGGAGAATGCAAAGGGTAATTTTTATTTTGCTAGAGTGCTTTGAGTTTTATTCCCAGACACATACTATTTTCTTTATTAAAACATGTTTAGGGATGTTTTAATCATAAAATTTTGACAACAGCCTCATTTAATCACTCGGCCTCAGATTTTTATATGTACTTTGGGGATAATCAGGTCCGTCATGGTGTATTATTGTTGTACAAAACTTGGAAATAAAAAATGTGAAAGATGGGAAATTATAAAAGAAAACAATTTGTAAGTTATAAAGCATTGTAAAGATGTTAATGTTGTAATTATGTCTGAACATGTAAATCAGCTACTACAATTTTTTAATGTATTTTGTTTTCTAAAACCACTACTCAAATATAGTTCATTGGGTGAGGACTGAAATTAGACATATTTTGATTGAGACTTGTGAAGCTCAGGAAAACCACCAGAGTCCTCCTACATATGTATTAAATATTCTTATAGCTTCTCTCATGCCTATCACATGTTATATAAGTGATCAAAGTAGAAATTATCTTAACTTACATTTTTGGCAACAAGTTATATTTACATTACTGAGAATGATAAAACTCTTCTAACTTTGGTAGAACATTGATTTCCTGGAGAGAGCAAATTCACTCTGACAAAATTTTGATTACAATACAAATATGTAAGTATTTCTCAAGGACTTGTGATTTCACCACTTTTCTGGGCCTCCAGGTGCCCAGACACTTTAAATAAACCCTAAGCCATCACGTCAGCCTATTTCTGTTTCTTCAATGGCTGTCCTTCCAATTAGTCTTTTTCAGTGTCTTATAGACCATATTTTTACCTTCACTAAGTTTGGCTGATCTATTTAGTCAAATAATTTTTGTATTTTTATTTTTAGGTCAAATAGAATGTTCTGAGTCATTTTTATAACTTCTGCAGTGTCCACTTCTAGGCCTTCTTGATGTCTTATCCCCTTGACCTTAATTCTACTCAGTCATTTCAGCACATTTTCTACTTTATGTATCTCCTCTCCACAAAGTGTGTGTGTGTGTGTGTGTGTGTGTGTGTGTGTGTGTGTGTGTGTGTTTAATAGAGGAACTAGTAAACTAGATTCTTAAGAAATCTTAGTTGAATAAATAATAATAATCTCTTGCATTTTGAGTAGACTAGTCTAGGGCTCACAGCTCTGTCTTATATTACTATTTCATTTCATCCTTATATAAGTTTCCTATACAAAATTGGTTAGAAATACAGATACACTGTTTGATAGTAATTATTTGCTTATTAAAGATTAAAATGAAGAAAAATCTCAAGAAAGAATTTTTAATTTTCATTGTCCAAGTAAACTGGTTTAGAGTTGACAACATTGTCTTTCATAGATGTTAAAATGTAAGAACCCATGGTGCAAAGGCTATTGGAATTTTTGTTTGTTTAGTTTTTATTTCATAATCATAAACTTAACTCTGCAATCCAGCTAGACTTATAAAGGGTAAGGAAAATATGGAACACAATGAACTGTGGTGAGAACATGAAAATTATAGAACATTGCGAGCAGTTGGGGGTGAAGAGGTACTCTCCTGAGCTACAGAAGGAATGATCTGATAGTTAAGATAAACTACAAATCAAATCTATTAGAGTTGTCTGCAGTCAGTAATGGTGATCTTCTTGTTGATCTTGCCGTTCTTACACCCAAAGCACTCCATGGCTACCACAATATTCATGCCATCTTTCACCTGGCCAAAGACCACATACTTGCCATCCAACCACTCAGTCTTGGTAGTGCAGATGAAAAACCGGGAACCGTTTGTGTTGGGTCTAGCATTTGCCATGGACAAGATGCCAGCACCTGTATACTTCAGGATGAAATTCTCATCATCAGATTTCCCCCAATAGATGGACTTGCCACCTGTGCCATTATGACATGTGAAGTCACCACCCTGGCACATAAATCCTGGAACAATCCTGTGAAATCAGGAATCTTTATTATCAAATCCTTTTTCCCCAGTGCTCAGAACATGAACACTGCTATCTTTGGAACTTGTCTGCAAACAGCTCAAAAGAGACGTGGCCCACAGGCTCACATTTGAGGGCGATGCCAAAGAACTAGGTGGGGTTTACCATGGCTGGGGACAGGTGGCTCCGGGCAGCGGCATCTGCAAGTCCAGGGCTATTTGATTTTTTTGTGCTTAATTCAACAAATGCTAGTAGCGAAGTAGATGTGAACTGCTAAAAATGAAAATGACAATTTCAAGTATTATCTGGTCATTTCATGAATGCAAATGGTGGTAGAGGAAACAGCATTTGTAAAATGGCCCCTTATTTTAACCAACAATTTCATGCCCGACCTCTCCCAAGAAACTCACATCATAAATTAAACAATGTGGTGCTAAGCAAATGTCAGCATTGAAACAAATTCCCTAGTACATTCTGTCAACCAGCTGTATCTCTAAGCTATTCCTATGTAGATTTTTTAAATTGTTTTTTTCTTTATTGATTTTTAGAGAGAGAGGAAGGGACAGAGAGAGAGAGAGAGATAGAAACATCGATGAGAGAGAACATCAACTGGCTGCCTTCTGCATGCCCCCCCGTCTGGGGATCGGGCCCACAATCTGGGCATGTGCCCTTACCGGGCATCTAACCAGCGATCTTTTGGGGCATGGGTCTTGTTCAATAGCAGAGCCACCCCAGCCAGGCCCTATGTAGACATTCTTGACCCTTTATTGCATTAGTAACTAACATCTGTGTGGCATCTTTCATTTTCACCTTGTACTTTAGTTTATATTTCTCAGTTAATCTTCTCAGCAATTCTGTACAAGTATTATTCTTTTCATTTCATAATAGAGAAAAATCAAAGCTTATGAAAGTAAAGTGACTTTCTTAAGATTACATGTTAGGATGGGATTTAGAATTTAAACTTGGATAATTGTTCTATAGGAACACAAAAGAAATGTGTATTCTATTATTATTTTTTAATTTATTTAGTTTTTTTATTTTTTATCCTCATCCGAGGATATTTTTTCTTTTTCTTTTTTGTACAGATAGAGTGGGAGGGAGAGAGAGGAAGGGAGAGAGAGAGAGAAACATCGACGTGAAGGGACACATCGAGTGGCTGCCACCCGTACGACCAACCAGGGCCGGGGACAAACTGCAACCGAGGTACATGCCCTTAGCGGGAACCAAACCCGGGTCTCTCCGGACTGCAGGCTGATGCTCTAACTGCTGAGCCAAACTGGCCAGGGCTGTATTCTATTATTGTTGAATGTAGTCTTCCATAATTGTCAATTAGGTCTAGTTGTTTTATAGGTTGTTGAAGTCTTTAATATTCTTAGTGCTTTGTTCTCTGCTTAGTCTCTCAGTTACTGAGCAACGTGTGTTAAATTCTCCAACTATAACTGAAGATTTTTCTGTTTCTATTTTTAGTTCTCAGACCACTTTTTGCTTTGCACATTTTGGGGTTATACTATTAAATGTAAATTTAGGATTGTTTTGTCTTCCTGTTGAAATGACTCTCCAGTAATACTTCGGTCTTGAAGTGCATTTAGTCTGATACTGTATCATTCTGTATCTATGCAATTTATATTGCATCATTGCTCTCCAGAGACTATTGGAATGGGACAGACCTTCTCCAGATGGCAGAACATATCAACTTCAATAATATGTGGATGAGTCATTTATAGAAAATTATAAATTCCAGGTCATATGTTTCCTGGCTTCTAGCACACCACTATCTGGCTTTCAAAACAATCAACTTGAGAATATGAATCATTTGGAAAAGTCAAGTTATAGTTAGAAAGTTAATTTACTGACCCTCAAAATCACATTGCAAATATCAGAGCCAAATAAAAATTACCTTTGAATGGTAAAGTAATCTTAATCTTTACTTTGTTTAAATAGTAGAGCTATTTATTGGCACACACTGTTGAGACAGCATCCGTCATCTGGTTGGAGTTAGACATCTCTGTGGTGACTGAACTAAGCATTTGCAATGGATAGGACTGGACCACCTTTGAGGGCAAAGTCATCTCTAAAGAAGGGAGAAATGGTTGAAAACAGTACTATCTGGGTGCTAAGAGTTTGTATCATACTTCCTATTAATTGTCATCAAAGAGTGGATAGGTGTTCCCAGCCTGCCTAAAGGCCAAGCTACTGCCCAAACAGATAAAAAAAACAAAAGCTAACTCAGGAAATCTTCAACTAGTAAGTCAATGGACATCAAAGTTTATTTAGTACAATTTCAAGCCAGTTGCTTTAGTCCATCAGCGGTCAAGAGAGGATGACAGAAAAATTGATAGTGTCATTTCTTTCTCTGATTTGAACAAAGATTAATGCCTTACATTCATATTTATCCAAAGATTTTAATTCCTATATTTCTTCTCCAGCCACCTAGTTACCAAGTCATGATGGCCCCATAATCATAAGACCTTGGGTAAATGAAAAACAGCAGCTATTCACAGAAATGTTAGGAAAATCCAGCAGAGATGATGAGGAGAGAAAAACTGCTCGCACTGTATTTCTCACCCTAATGTGAGATACCACCTCTCTGCGAAAATGTTCGGTGAATGCTGAATCCCAATTCCACTGTTATGTTTTCACTTATGAAAAATTCAGAGGTTTTTTAGTACCTCTAGGTTTATCGATGGGACTGGCTTTAAACCTGTAATGTTCATTAAACAGCAGCTTCAGACTGAAAGCTCTGTTGGGAGAATGAAGCCTACATGTAATCCATCCACATCTGAAAATTTGAAATGTGGGTTTCAAAATATACAGCAAATGTGGCCATTAATTCAGCTTTTCATCTAAGAGCAAAAGTCAAAGGCAATAAAGATCCAACTTGTTCAATGCATACAGAATGTAGAAGAGAGAATGACTCTCCCTTAAATATGCCTTCATTTGCATTCTTATTAACTGAATGGGATCTTATGGGGATTTTTATATACGGTCAGGTTGGGAAATAGAAACAAATCTTGTCCTGGTTCATCGGATGCATGCTGTTTCCATGCAGTGGAATCATGGTGAATGATTTGGGTCTATAAAGGGCCAATTTCCACAGTGATTCACCAAGAATCTCCCAGGCTGAACTCCAGTGGCTGTGTCAGAGACATAGAATTCCAGATTCTTGATTTCTACATTGGTTATTTGTGTTCTAAAATATCTTGCGTGTGACATTTCTACACAACAACCTGCTCTTCTGATGTCTGAAAGGAAAGAAGTTACCCAGCTGAATGATTTAGGGACTCTTGAGAGGTGCACAGTGTATTAAAGCTGTGTTTATATTCTAGCAAATTATCCTCCCAAATCATTATCGTTTGGTGACATCTGAAGGAAATTGCACATTCATAGAATGTTGATATTAAGGAAAAGTGAATTTCTCTCCTCGTTCTTTTTTTTTTTTTTTTTAAACTTCCAGCATCATTTATTTTTCCTGGAATTTAGATACAATTAACTGTAGCAAGAGAGTGCTCGATAGTATTTAAGCCTCGTTTTATATCCTTTAAACTACACCTCAGTTATTTGTAAACGTCAATTCACATCCCAGTAAAACTGGAAAACTAGAACTTGACATACCAACAAATCTACTCAATATTGATGTAACTACAAAATTTTGTAACACGTGGACTTTAATAACAGAATTTGGCCTTTATAAACTAGCTTACACAAAGTTATTCTTTGCTCATCTGTGCTAATCTATTTAGTGTTACACCAATACCATAGCTTTAACTATGTAAACAGATTCCTCCCCTTAAGACAAAGGGGGGGAACGCAAAAAACCCAAGTTCCCACCCAGAGAAAAAAATGAAGTTAATAGAATCATCCAATTCTGAAGTATCAGCAGCTATAACACCAGAAATAGGTTATGGGCAATGCTGAAGTCTTAGTTACCTAAGTAGTATAACAGTTACAGTGTTGACCAAAAGAACACACAGGTTTCTCCTCGTTCTTCTATCAGACTTCCACTTCCGGTAATTTACTCACCTGTATAAGTCAATGCAAACCTTTCAGTACCAAATGCACCACTTTTTTATCCATTCATCTGTTGATGGGCACTTGGGTTGCTTTCATATCTTGGCTACTGTAAATAAGGCTGTAGTGAACATAGAGGAACATAGATTTTTTTTTTGAATTAGTGTTTGGATTTCTTTGGATAAATACCCAGAAATGAAATTGCTAGGTCATATGGTAGTTCTATTTGTAAGTTTTTTGAGGAACCTGCATACTATTTTCCATGGTGGCCGCACCCACCTGCATTCCCACCAGTAGTATGTAAGGGTTCCCGTTTCTCCACATCCTCGCCAACACTTGCTGTTTGTGGATTTATTTATAGCCATTCTTTTTTCTTTTCTTTTTTTATCATCCTCATCTGAGGACATTTTTCCATTTTTTGTTCAGGTAGAGGGGAGGGAGAGAGAGAGAGAGAGAAACATCGACGTGAAAGGGACACATCGAGTGGTTGCCACCCGCACGACCAACCAGGGCCGGGGACAAACTGCAACCAAGGTACGCGCCCCTAGCGGGAACCGAACCCGGGTCTATTAGGACCGCAGGCCGACGCTCTAACCGCTGAGCCAAACCGGCCAGGGCTATTCATAGCCATTCTGAGGTGATATCTCATTATGGTTTTAATTTGCATTTCTCTGATGTCTACTGTTCTACTTTTGTATATGTGTAAAATTCTTTATAATAACAGTTAGAAAATAATAAGTCTGCATAAAAGAAGCGAGAGTTTGAATTGGTCCTAATGAATAGAAAGTACAGGCCCTAGTTATCATTCTCTGTTATTCTTCTGGGAAAAATAAATGTTATATTGTTAACTCGTCTCATTGTTATTTTCCAGGTCTAAACTTTGTGAAGTTTCCTTTTTGTAACTTCAGTGAATCAATTTGATTTTTCATGAAAGAAAACCAGTAACAAATTGACATAATCTTTCCAGTCTTTTTCCAACTCATCCACAGTCTCAGCGTAAAAAAGTTCATGCAGTATTCTTTTTGTCCCCCAAACCCCCGAACTGGCTCTTTTAGATCAAGACACACATTCATGACTGGTTCATGCATGGCACACTTCCTTTAGTTATTTTTAATAATATAACAAGCACCTACAAACCCATCACTCAAAACAAAACCCATCACCCGGGACCTTGAAGATCATCAAAAACTAGTGATGTGTCTCCTTATCTCAAATGTGTGTCTCTCCCAATACCTACCCAAAATAACTATTATCCTAAATTCTATGCTAATAATTACCCTTTTTATGACAGTTCACTTGCATTCATTTTAGTTGTATTTTTAAAAAATTTATTTATTTTTTGTTACAGATGTTCCTCCTTTTACCCCCAGTGATACCCTTCTCCCAATCTTGCCCAATCCCAGGATTGTTGTCTATGCCCATGGTTACACATACATGCATATAAGTTCTGTGGTTTATCTCTTCACCCCTCTCCTCTGCCCTTCCCCCTCTTCTGAGGTTTGTCAGTCTGTACCCTACTTACATGTCTCTGGGTCTGTTTTGTTCACCAGCTTGTTTTGTTCATTATATTTCACAAATAAGTGAGATCATGTGATATTTGTCTTTATCTGATTGGCTTGTTTTGCTTAGGATACTACTCTCCAGGTCCCTCCACGTAGTCTCAAAGAGTAAGAGATCTTTCTTTCTTACAGCTTCATAGTATTCCATGGTGTATATGTACCACAGCATTTTTTATCCACTCATCTATTGATGGACACTGTTTTCAGATCTTAGTGATTTTAAATAGTGGTGCTATGAACATAGGGGTACATATATTCTTTCTGATTGGTGTTTCAGCTTCTTAGGGTATATTACTAGAAGTGGGGTCACTGGGTCAAATGGCAGTTTCATTTGTAATATTTTGAGGAAACTCCATATTGTTTTCCATAGTCGCTGCACCAATCTGCATTCCCACCAGCAGTGCACTAGAGTCCCCGTCTCTCCACACCCTCGCCAGCACTTGTTTGATGATTTGTTGATGGCAGCTATTCTGATGATTAGTGATGAGCATTTTTTCATATGTCCTGTTTGGAGAGGTGTCTCTTAAGGTCCTCTGCCCATTTTTGAATTGGGTTCTTTGTCTTTCTTTGGTTGAGTTGTATGAGCAGTCTAAATATTTTGGAAATTAACCTCTTATCTGATGTATCATTGGCAACGATGTTCTCCCATACAGTGGGTTGCCTTTCCATTTTGATGGTTGTTTCTTTTGCTGCGCAGAAGCTTTTTAGTTTGGTGTAGTCCCATGTGTTCATTTTTTCCTTGTTTCTCTTGCCTTAGGCATTGTATTAGTGAAAATTCTGCTGTGTGTGATATCTGAAATTTTGTTGTCTACATTTTCTTCTAGGATTTTTATGGATTCATGAGTCACATTTAAGTCCTTTATCCATTTTGAGTTTATTCTTGTGTTTGCTATAAGTTGGTGGTCTAGCTTCATTGTTTTTGTACATAGCTGTCCAATTTTCCCAACACTATTTATTGAAGAGGTTGTCTTGATTCCACTGTATACTCTTTCCACCTCTGTCAAATGTTAATTGAGCAGATATTAATGACTTGGGTCATTTTCTGGGTTCTCTGTTCTGTTCCATTGATCTGTATGCCTGTTCTTGTGGCATTACCAGACTGTTTTGATTACAGTGGTTTTGTAATATAATCTGATATCCAGTATTGTGATTCCTTCTACTTTTTTCTTCTTTTTCAAGATTGCTATGGCTATTTGGGGTCTTTTTGGTTCTATATAAACTTTTGGAGTATTTGTTCTAGTTCTGTGAAATACGTTGTTGGTATTTTGATGGGGATTGCATTGAATAAATAGACTGCTTTGGGTAGTATGGACATTTTAATGATGTTAATTCTTCCAATCCATGAACAAGGTATATGCTTCCACTTTTAATAACTTCCTCTATTTCTTTTTTTAATAACCTGTAGTTTTCTGTGAATAGGTCCTTTACTTCTTTGTTTAACTTTATTCCTAGGTATCTTAATTTTTTTTGCCACAATTGTGAATGGGATTTTTTTCTTTTAGTTTCTCTTTTCGTGAGTTCACATTTTAGTTTTTTTATTTTTAAATCCTCAACTGAGGATTTTTTTTTCTATTTATCTTCAGGTAGAGTGGGAGGAAAGGAAGGTGTGTGTGTGTGGGGGGGGGGGGGAGTGGGAGAGAAGCATCCATGTGAAAGAGACACATCGACTGGCTGCCTCCTGCACAGCCCCAACCAGGGCCCGGGACAAACCACAATCAAGGTACGTGCTCTTGACTGTAATCAAACCTGCAACTCACTGGTCTGAGGACCGACAATCTAACTGCTGAGCCAAACCAGCCAGGGTTAGTTGTTTTTAGGTTAATAAAATGGTTATTAGGTGACAATATGTTGGATCCTACTTTTGTTCCTTTAATCGTACATCACTATGATCCACACATATTTTTGGGTCACCCTGTAATTTATTTATTCAGACCATCATATAATATGTCATTGCATGAATACTCTCCATTTATCCATCTAGTCTCTGACTGATGGGCATTTGGGGTTTTTTCTGGGGTTTCATTATCATCAAAGATACTGTGACTCATCTTGTACATAGCTCCAGTTGTACAAGCTTGAGAGTTTTTCCTGGGTATATTCTGAAGAATAAAACTGCTGAATTTTAGGGGATGAGAACCTTCCCCCTCACTGACCTTTCCTGCAGGAACGCAGCTTCATACTTGAATCAGGAAGGTGACAATACTATGCTTTGTCATGCTTTGTCTTTGGCTCTTTCTCCAGCTCGTTTTTCCAGCCCTGTGGTAATCTAAGGGATTTGTTTTCACAATTAGTGCTTTGGAACAATTGAAGAAAAAGCACTAGCAGACTTATTCTGAGCTTGGAGAGCTTCAGACATCTTTAATTGGCACAACTTTTGCAGTCAAAGAGATGGAAATTTGCTAACTACTTGCATTTCTTTTGGGTGTGTAATCAAGAAGAAAATGACCTTCCTCTTCATGTATACAGACATCACGTCTATACCAACTTTCATTTTAAAACATAATATTGAAACAAATTCATCTTGATCTTTTTTGATGCTGTATTCACTGTTCCTCCCTGCTTTATTTTTGAGAGGAACAAGATTTTAAAATCAGTAACACTTGGGGGGCTACTGATGTTTGTGAATCTCTTTAAGCTAAATTCTTCTTCTATTTTATGACATGAGCAAAACTACTTGAGGAAATTAATAATTTGCCCTGAATTGAATGAGAAATCAAGTAAGGAATGTAGGATCGTCCCCCATTTGCAAAATGTCTATACTGCATGCTTACCTTCTGTTAACAATCATCTCTGGAATCAGGTGCTGGCTGGGTAACATGCGGGAATTTTTTTCTCTTTATTTTAATCAGGGGAAGAGAACATGAGCACTTGAAAATTCATAGTATTAACAGTCTAATTAGAGTTCCTTAAATGCTGTTTTAAATTAGGATAATTTTAAATTATTGGATGTGACAACTCTATAAACATAAAATACTTTAATTAGAGACTTGTTTGTGTGAGAAAAAAATAATCCACTCAAAGCATCAGCCTGTCACCCTGTATTAGCTTCCAATAGTCACGAATTTGCACTGGACACCAGAATCTTAGCAATGAGTCTAAACCCATCCGCCTCTCTCAGCAATTTCATTATCACCTGTTTGTGGCCAAGTCTCTACCCTTTAAAAAAAAAAAACCCAGGGCAACAAATTCAAATTGAATTCTCATTCAAATTCATAGCAACTTGCAGTGTTTCTGAATTTGCTTAATGTTATTGCTAAGCACAGTCCTTCGGGGCCTTCATAAATATCATGCCATGTTACTGATGAAATGAAGCCCGTGTCAGTAGTTCAGCCTCAGAGAGTGTTACAATAAACAAAAACAGAATCCCGAACTCTCCCTCAAGTATCTATTAACCTTTTAACATCACTTTCTCCTTTTAGAATCTGATGAAAGCCTAGTTCTTTCCCTTGATCACGCACAAAAAATCCATAACCACAAAAAAGTTTGGGTACATAATCAGAAGACTGGTGTCGCTCCCGATGGTCACACCCGTCTGCCCTCTTTTGATCCACACGCTCAAAGTTAAGAGCCCGGTTAAGGTTCAGTTTCTGTCTCCTGTGCGATCAAATGTTCATCCATCTGTAAGTATGTTTGGCACCCACTCTGCCAGGCGCTGGGAGCACAGCCGAGAGCACGGTTAGACCTGGTCCCTGCTCACGAGGCTCAGAATCATGGGGGAGCAGATCGGAGCCAATTGACCAGGCCAGCAATGTGGAGTAGGGACTTGGGGAGCAGAACAAAGGGAGAAAGACTGAGAGCTATGAGAGCCGAGGAATGGGGATGCGACCTGATCAGGCAGGTTGGAGGAGACTTCCCTGAGGTCGTGACAAGGGAGCGGAGGTCTGGGAACCGCACGGTCGGTAGATCGGCTGGCAGCTGTGTCCTGTCCCAGCTGTGTCCTGTCCCAGCTGTGTCCTGTCATAGCTACTTTTGCTTTTCTTTGTGCGCATCCATTTCCCCAGTAGTAGTGTTTTCTCTGGGTCCTTCCAGTGAAACGTGACCTGTCGCAGGCGGTGTTGGGGACCCCGCACATCCGCCGTGTGGGAGATGAGTCCAGCTGAGAAGGCAGACCAGCAGAGTAGCATGCACAGTGCTGACTCATTGGCTGTAAAGGGACAAGGACACAGATCTTCGGGGAACCTGGAGTGTGACCCTAACTCGTTCTGAAGGCCAAGGGAGGCTCCTAGAGAAAAGTAATATATAAGCCAAGACCCAAAGGGTAAGAATGAATGGGGTAAATAGTTTCAGGTAGAGAAAATGGCACTTATTAAGACCCAGAGAAAACAGAGTATGGCTCACTTAGGGGACTGCAATGTAAGTTTCTTCCCTTTTTGACCCTGTCTTTAATTAGAAATTGCTAATAACTGTTGGGTTTAAGACAGACCATTCCAACTTACTGGGCCCTCATTTTCTTATGTACAGATTAGAAGTTAGAAAATTTTATTTCTATGGCCATATTAGCACTTGATTATACACACACACACACACACACACACACACACACATATCTTATGGTAGATAATGTGTCAGATATTTTTGGTATTTCTAATACTAATACTTGTGGGTATTCATAGGGCAATCATGAATACCCAATAGAAGTAGAATAAATTGATTTATTGATTAAAATCTATTTTTGGAATGATTGGTATAAAAAAAAACCCTAGAAACATATATCAATTAGATATAGCTCCTTAATTTTCAAAAACAGCTTTAATAATATATTATTTATAGACCGTAAAATTCACTATTTTATTTTTATATTATTGAAAGTATTATAAATGTCCCCTCACCGCATTTTTCCCCATTGACCTCCTCCTCCTCACTCCTACCCACCTCCTGCTTTCCCACATTAATGTCTGTGTCCATTGGTTGTGCATATATGCATGTAAGCTCTTCGGTTTATCTCTTCCCACTCCCCATCCCCCAGCTCCCCAGCCCTCTGAGGTTTGTCGATCTGTTTCCTACTTCCATGACTCTGAATGTATTTTGATCAACAGTTTATTTTGCTCATGATAAACCATAAATAAGTGAGATCATGTGGTATTTGTCTTTTTCTGACTGGCTTATTTTGCTCAGCATAATATTCTCCTGGTCCCTCCATGTTGTTTTAAAGAATAAGAGATCTTTCTTTCTTATAGCTGCATACTACTCCATTGTGTGCATATACCACAGCTTTTTTATCCACTCATCCACTGATGGACATTCGGGCTGTTTCCAGATCTTAGCTATTGTAAATAGTGCTGCTATGAACATGGGGATACATATATTTTTTCTGATTGGTGTTTCAGGCTTCTTAGGATATATTCCTAGAAGTGGAATCACTGGGTCAACTCCTAGCAAAATGTACTATTTTAAAGAGTGCATTTCAGTGGCTTTTTAGTGCATTCACGGAGTTGTACAACCATTACCCTTGTCTAATGTTGGCATATTTTTATTCCCTCAAAGAGAAACTTCATCCCCATTCGCAGTTACTCCCAATCCTTCCCTTCTCTAGTCCCTGGAAACCACTAATAGGATCTACTTTCTGTCTCTATGAATTTGCCTTTCTAGACATTTCTTTTAAAGAAATAATGCTGATATGAGCATGTGCATACATTTTTTGTGTGTGTATGGACATGTATTCTTAATTTTCTTGGCTATATATTTAGGAATAGATCCTTTACTTTTTCTTTATTTATTTCGAAATGTAACAGTTCATTGTTTAAAAAAAAATCAAGCAGTATAGACTTGTGCATAGTGAGGAGTGAATGTGTCTTTTCACCAGACCCTGAGCTCATTGCACTTAGGTCACCCATTAACATTTTATTCTCTCTCAGTCGGAAACTTTTTCTGTTTATTTTTCATACATCAAATTATACTATACATTTCAGTTTATAATCCATTTTTTTCTTGTTCTTGTCCACATATTGAGACATCTTCCCATTTTGATATAAGAAACTACCTCCTTGCCCTGGCCGATTTGGCTCAGCGGTTGGAGCATCGGCCTGCGGACCAGAGAGTCCTGGGTTCGGTTCCCGCTAGGGGCACATACCAAAAAGAAAAGAAACTACCTCCTTCTTTATGATGGCTGTCTAGCTTTCCATAGTCTAGATTAGGAGTCCCCAAACTACTGCCAGAAGGCCAAATCCTACCTTCCACCTGCTTTTGTAGATGAAGTTTTATTGAACACAGCCATGCACATCTGTTTACATATTTCTATAGTTGTTTTTATGATACAACAGCAGAAGTGAGCAGTTACCACCCACAACATATGGTTCACAAAATCTAAAATAGTGACCATTAGGCCTTTTATATAAAAAGTTTGCTACCCCTGAAGAAGAACCATAATTAATTTAAACATTCTACACTAATATTTTCCATTTTTCACTACTATAAACAGTACTTCAGTGAACATATCTGCACATACATGATTGCATCAGTGGTAGAGTAAGCATTTGTCTCGTATTTCTAAGAATAGAATTGCCGTAAAAAATATGCACTTTTAACATTTCAGCAAACACAATGATTTTGTCTTGAAAAGGTTCACTGATTTTCTTTCCAACAACAGTGTATAAAATGTGTCTTTACATTCTCCTCAATAATAAATACTACAATCCTTCAGTCAGTTTCCAAACTGAAGATTATTTAGTTTTTTCCATGACCTGCCTTCCTTTATTGTGTATTTGGATCTATTGAATTATTAAGGCCTTTAACTGTCCCTCATATGACAAATATTTTCTTCTATTTCTTTATGTAAATGTTAACTATTTTTTAAACTTTTGCCACATAGAAGTTTAAAAACTTAAGTGGTTGATTTGTCAATATTTCCCTCTAAAAACTTTGAACCTGCTAATTGGATTAGATCATGGAATTATTTTTTTTTCTTTTTCATCTTTTATAATCTAGTCCAAGATCATACAATAACTGTATTTTAAAATTTTAGATATTCATATATAATTCATTTTTATGTCAGGTGTACAAAAAGAGGCAAATATAGATTTTCTAAATAGAAAATTATATCATCTGCAAAGAAAATTTGATCTCTTTTAAAAAAAATATTCATATCTTTTTTTCCTTTACATGTCTTATAGCATTGGCTGTATCTTTCAGAACAATGCTGAATAATTCTGGTGAGTCTGATCATCCTTGTTTTGTTCTGACTTGAATGGAAATGCTTCTAATATTTCCATAAAATTTACTGTAACTTTTATTAAGAAAGTTGTCTTCTCATTTTACCTCCTTAAAAGATTTTTTAAATAAGGAATAAATACTGAATTTTATCAAATATTTTTCTATTATCTATTGAGAAGATGGTATAGTTTTTTTTCTTAATTTTGTGTTGGAAATAACACTAATTAATTCCTTAATGTAAAACTATTCTCGCATCCCTGGAATAAGACCTACTTCCCTGAGCTTTATTATTCTTTTAATACAGTCAGTTTATTATCAGATTTAGGTTTGCTCATCTGTATTATTACATAAGATGGTTCTGTACTATTCTTTTGTTCTGCTATTTTCTTTCTTTTTTTTTTTTTTTGGTTTTAGGAAAATCTTAGCCTTGAGAATTTCTTGGAAAGATTTCTATCTTCTTTTTCACACTCTGAAAAGATTAAGTAGCCTATGTCTCATCCTTAAAATCATCCTGGCTGGATTTCATTTTGGAAGTCAAGGTATGTCTCAGATATGTGAGTGAACGTTCTGTTCAAACACACTGCTTTTTTTCTACTTGTAATTTGTCCAAAGACAATTACACTGAGAAAGAAGTTCACATCTAGCAAATCCTCCAGGTATCAGGTCACACCTTCCATAGAAGGCAGTGGGGAGTTACCAGTAACAAATACTGGTTTTTGTTTTTTTTTCTCCTCTTTTTCTGTAACATGCTGAAATTTAAACCAATGCATTTATTATTTTTTTGAACAAGAGTGAACATGTGTTTGAGTGCAATTTACCTTTAGCATATTCAGGCACATCTGGAATCTGGAGTTAAACAGCATCATGTTTCTAGCTCATTTCAGTGAGGTGTGAGCCTCCCTTTGGAGATTCAAACTTTAGCCAGCTTCCCAGCTAACACACCCATTAATTACTTTCTGCTGAGAGTAGATCTTTATCTCCATTTATTTATCTAGTTTCTTACCTCTTCTAAGACATAAAATAGGTCATTTACCCACCCCACCCCCCACCAGTTTGGTTGGAGAATGTTGCTATATAATTTTTTTTTTTTTCATTTTGGACTGATCCATATACAAACTTGATTATTCCATTGATATTTGAAAATAAAAAGGCTTGTTTATACTAGCCAGCTACGTCCGAATGGCCGACCATCATGTTTTCAGCAAATTTAAGGGACAGTCTGGTGACCAAAGAAACAAAGTCTTATTCCAAAATGGCATTTGCTTACAGAGCCATAGCCCCCAGAATTAGACTGTCCTAATTTTTCCTGCTGAGCCTATTGCCTAGCTGCCCACTGGACCTTGTTCCATCTGTAACTCCTGACTCCTCTGGCCTGTTGTTAGCACAATATTAACCTGTATTCTTCAGAATTCTATTTACTGATTGGACTGTCAAATTTATGTGTTTGTCTATACGTTAATTATCTGTCTCTCCACTGAAATGTTAGCACTGTGAGACCAGGGTTTTTCTCAATCTTATGCTCCATTGTATGACCAATGTCCAGATCACTAGAGCATTTAAGAAGTGAATCTAGGGCTAATGGAAGGATCTGGAGGCCCAGCATTAGCTTCCCCCAGAGGGGTCTTCATATCACAATGGGGTCCCTGAGATCTCTTCCTGGGAAAGGCAGGTCATAACTCCCCTAAGACTTGCAGGTGGGACTTCCCAGGCAGGATTTGGGGGGATGTTACCTGTCAAAGTTTTTGAGGGTCAGTGGGAGCTTTCTTAAGGAATTTACTTTAAAGAGAAAGAAGGACATCTGCAGTCAGCCCACGAGTCCTTGAAAAGTGGCCTGTCATCTTTACCTACCTGCTCACCCACTGTGCTGAGGTGCAGCTTGTGAGCGCAGGAGTAGTCGTTGGCATCACATAATCAGAGGTGTGATTATGACAGGGAACATCCCATACTTGTCTTTGATTGCTTGGGTTAGCTTAACCTCAATTAAGGAAATGGAACATTCACCTGATGAATTCAAGGAGGGCAGCTGGAGCTGCCACAGCTGTCTGGGATGCCAGGTGGAGGAAGGAAATTTAGACCCAAGTGAGAACAACATCTCAGTTAGCAAATACGCCATCTGCTCGTCTGTGACTGGGTTTAAAAGGAGGCACTTTAACTGTTTCAGGGAACAGCTATTGGGAGTCAAGTTACTTGCAAGAGTGTGAATACATTTAAAGGGGATGGTTTACAACACCTAAGGCAAGAGAAACAAAGGAAAAAATGAACACATGGGACTACATCAAACTAAAAAGCTTCTGCACAGCAAAAGAAACAACCATCAAAACGGAAAGGGATCCCACTATATGAAAGACCATAATCACCAATAATGCATCAGATAAGGGGTTAATTTCCAAAATATATAGAGTGCTCATACAACTCAACAAAAGGAAGTCAAAGAACCCAATTAAAAAAATGGGCAGAGGACCTAAATAGACACCTCTCCAAACAGGATATAGAAATGGCAAAGAGGCATAAGAAAAAATGCTCAACGTCACTGATCATCAGAAAGATGCAAATTAAAACAACTATGAGGTATCACCTCACACCTGTCAGAATGGCCGCCATCAACAAATCATCAAACAAGTGTTGGCGAGGATATGGAAAAAAGGGGACTCTAGTACACTGCTGGTGGGAATGCAGACTGGTGCAGGCACTGTGGAAAACACTATGGTGTTACCTCAAAAAGTTAAAAATGGAACTGCCATTTGATCCAGTGATCCCACTTCTAGAAATATACCCTAAGAAGCCTGAAAAACTAATCAGAGAAGAATATATGTACCCCTATGTTCACAGCAGCACTATTTACAATAGCTAAGATCTGGAAACAACCCAAGTGTCCATCAGGAGATGAGTGGATAAAAAAGCTGTGTTACATGTACACAATGGAATACTATGCAGCTGTTAAGAAACAAATATCTCTTATCCTTTGAGATGGCATGGAAGGACCTGGAGAGTATTATGCTAAGCGAAACAAGCCAAGCAGAGAAAGACAAATATCACATGATCTCACTTATTTGTGGAATATAATGAACTAAACAAGCTGATGAACAAAACTGACCCAGAGACATAGAGGTGGTATACAGACTGACAAGCCTCAGAGGAGGGGGTGGGGTGGGGGGGAGATAAACCACAGAACTTATATGCATGTGTGCATGACCAATGGACACAGACAACAAAGCTGGGGATGGGGTGGGGGGAAAGGGGAGGAGGGTGTCAGTGGGGGAAAAAGAGAAATGTCTGTAACAAAAAACAAATTAAAAAAAAAACAGTAAAAAAAAAAAAAAATAAAGGGGATGGTTTACTCTCCTTCCGCTGACGAGCAGGAAAAGAACATGGAGCTGTGTGAGCGTATGCAACCTTCTCAAGGCTCGCTAGACACCTGTCCAGAGGCAGTAAGAGCGGTCTCCGTTTCAGGAGGGAAGCTAATGCAGCCAAGTCCAAGGGGTGGTCTGTGTGATATAACACAGAATGTTGGGGAGGGAGGAAGGAATACGCAGGTGGCGTCAGTTACCCCTGGAGAAAGTAATGAACAAACGGTAGTGCCGTGTTCATGTTGCTCCGTTGCTACGTGTTGCTGCTCAGCCGTTTGGAGTGGGATTTGCCACCTGAACCAATGGATTCACATGTTGATGCAGCTAATTTGTTTTGCTTGTTTTGTGTCACCTACTATGCATTTAGCCAAATGCTTGAGTATAAAAATAAAGCTTTGTGCTAGGCCCTGTTAAGGATACAGGATGAAGAAGATAAGTTCCTGTTATCACATGTTTAGCCCGGTGGAGGAATCAGACCTGAATAAGTCATTTCATACACAGTCCGATTTGGGTAAATCCCAGGAGAGGTCCTTCTCCTTGAGTGCTTTGGGGTGGTCTGAATCTGGGCTAAAGAGGGTGATGCGACTCCATCCTTTGTCATTTAACTTATATATTCCATACTGAACTTTTTAACAGACTTCAACTTATCTAACTCCCAAGTTCTCAGTTTTAACAGCTATAAGAGAAAATAGGGAGGTTCTGGGGAAAAGGAAGATGACTGTCTTTGTTGGCAGGAAGGGGAAGGCGAATTGGGAAGTGGGCTACAGAGGGTTACTTATGTAGGGAGAGGAGCTAATACAAATGAAGAAAAGTGAGTTTAAAGCCATTAGTCCTCAGGTGGCTGCTGGGGAAACAGCAGTGGTGTGAAGGAGACCTGTGGGGTGAGCCAGGAGGCGTGTAGCCCAGAGAGGTGAGGAGTTACAGCGGGGAGGAGTGGGGCTCTGATCAGTTCTGTCTTGGGACCCGCCTAGCTCATATTAATGTCTTTCTCCACTGGCTCACAAGCTAGTATGGAACTGACCAATGTATGCACTCAAGTGTACTGAGCTCTGTTTTGAAAGTTTAGAATCTGGTGGCAAGCTGGTGACCAGGTGGGCATGGGGGTTCCTGATCCTTGGGGAGCCCTGCTTGTGGGAACCACAGTAGCCCAGTAGACCATAAAGAGCTGTCTCCAGCCTTCCTTCCCTGGGAAGGATTTTCTGTTCTATTTGTATAATCCTCACATTCTGTCTTTGTTCGCTGTGTTTGCTTTCTGCTCCCGTGAGTGGTATTTTCTGTGCTTTGGTCACGGAGGTAGTTTCTGTAAACTTGTTTCTGTTGTCAGACCAAAGTCTGAGCTGAAAATGAATCTCCCTTTAGGCTGAAATATGGATGCTGTGTTTTCTTCTGTGCAGCACTTTTAAGCCATTCTCTTGTCAACAGCCCATCCAGAGTTGACTATTTATCCCATTTTCTTTCCACTTCCATCTGGCCACATTTGGAAAGTCAAATGTTTATAGATACAGAGAAAGGCAGGAGTAGCAGAGGCTTACACACTCTTCCCAGCCCGTCTTCCCATGCTTTGTGCTCCGTTCTCCGATGTGGAGAGAGAACAATGACAAGGGAGACATGACCCAGGCGCCTGGCTGAGCTGTGGTGTACGAGGTGTGTTCGCCTCCGTAGTTCATCCCAGGGATTCTCAGACTTTAGTCTGCATCAGAATCACGAAAGGGCTCATTAAGACAGAGATTGCTGGGCCCTGCCCCAGAGTTTCGTATTCAGTTTGGAATGAGGCAGAGTCTGAGGATTTGCATTTCTAGTAACTTCCCAAGTGATGCTGCTGCTGCTGTTGCTCTGGGGACCACCTTTGAGAACCATGGTCCATACCAACTATTTTAGCATGAAATTTTGCATCATCTTGAATTGCTTTTTTTTTTGAGTGCCTGTTATCTGCAGGACTATGCAACCTGTTGTCAGAGGTCATCAGTTATATTTCAGAAACATAGATTTTATTTTTTTGTATCCTCTGTCATGTTAGTAGATAATCGTTTCACAGTTATTAATGGTTGGTGTGAATCAATACAATCAACTTCTACTGTCTCGTCTCGACCTAAAACCATAAATGATTGTTAGAACGAGCATAGACTGTGTGCAGACATGGTTGGCACTAATTATGAAAACTTGTGATGTAGTCTTTTGACCTCTCGGATTGTCTTGTGGGAATAAACAGTCTTACCCTGTTATGTTAACATCACTCTCAAGCAGTTTAATAAACATGGCATATGAATTGTTCAATTTCATGTCCTTGGACATCCTCAGTCAAAGGTATTGCACAAGCATTATAGGTAATTAGACTTGGCTCTGAATTTAAAAGACACTTTGACTTTACATAGATATTAATGGACATGAACTGCAAACCCTCCAGACTACATTTAAATAACTAGAGAAAGAGACTCTGATTCTACCCTAATATTTCTTGCCCAAAGGTGAATTTTACTCATGGGTATCGATCCTGTTTTATTTTATGGTTCAATACGTTTGCCATGGGATAGTGTGGCTCCGCAAAGGGCTCATGAGTTGGAAGTCATGTAATGTTCTATACCAATGTCAGTTACCTAGAAACATTACTGTCCTGCTAACATTTAAGGTTTGGATTCAATTTATTGAAATATTTTACAACCACTATTTTCTCTTATAAAATTTGGGGCTAATTTTACATCAACATTAAAAATCTTAGTGTGGATGGAAGTTGTATATAATGTGAATGTGATGATCTAAAAGTTAAGTTCCTTTGAAAACATTTTTGAAGATGAGGCATGAAATTTTATATTGACACAATAAAATCACTCAGCTCTTACTGCAGAGTAGGTACCATTCTACTCTTATTTCTTTTGGGTTTTTTTTTTTTCTCTTAGCAATTTTTTTTTCATGTTTAATATGTTCAAACACATTTCTGGTTCAAGTCCCAAAAGAGTCTCCAGAGTTGTTGGGAACATGCCATGGGAAGGAACTTTCTATTTAATTTCATTCCACCCTCATTTCAATTCTGTGGAGGAGTCGCCTCAGGCTCTTTCCTCAGCATTGAAAACCCCGCCCCCCTCAAATCGGGACTACTTTTTGATCTTCTAGAGTTTTACAAGGGAATAAATATGAATGTAGATAAAGAGAACATACAGATAAAATACATTTAGACTTTCTAAAACCTTTGGCAATATTTTCATAAAAAACTTATTAAAAGTTGAGTCACTGTAGCATTGCTTATATTATTTTGTCAGTGGCATTCATCAGTTTAAGTGTATAAGGAAGGTGAAGTAATTGGGTATTTCTCTGGGAGGAAGAATACATTCATAGGGATCAATTTTAGGATAAATTAGAGATAATGATCTCTAAAGTAAGCATGTAAGCTTTGAATGCAAGACTTCTTTTCCAGATTCCAAGTTGATTTGGGTATTTTGAAGCTACATGAATGCTAAGAAAATTGACAGATGAGTATGTGTGGGTACTTATAAGGGAATATGTTGGGGGATAAATTCTCACATCTCATTCTGAGGAAATCGTTGGTTAAACAAAATTAAACTGTGGTCTGTATTGTAGAGTCTTGTGAATATGAGTTCAGGTAAAGTATGCAGTGTTTCCCAAATTATTTGATCAGGAAATTTGCCTCTGAGCACTTCTAACAATTCATGAGACACTAGCCATCTATAGGTCACAGTATTGCAAGTGCAGGTCTATGTTTTATAGTATGTTAATGAGAACAATTGGCCTGAGCATTAAATGATGAACTAGTGTTGAGAACTATCAGAAAGGATATTTTTAAAAAGTAGAAATTGTTATACACTATTTATAACTAAAAATCATAGTTGTGCCCGGCTGGTGTGGCTCAGTGGATTGAGCATTGTCTCACGGACTGAGGGAGGGTCCAGTTTCCATCCCCAGTCAGGGCACCTGACTAGGTTGCAGGCTTGATCCCTGGCAGGGGGTGTGTAGGAGGCAGCCGATGGATGTTTCTCTCTCATGTCTATGCTTCTGTCTCTCTCTCCCTTCCTCTGTCTCTAAAAACAAATCAATAAAAACACTTTTAAAAAATTATGGTTCTTCACCCTGGCCGGTTTGGCTCAATGGTTGGAGCGTTGGCCTGCGGACCAGAGAGTCCTGGGTTCAGTTCCTGCTAGGGGCACGTACCCCACACCCCCCGAAAAAAAAATTATGATTCTTCTATACCTTCTATATTAGGCAAAAGAGTTCTACCTAATGGCAATCACATTTCTAGACTTCATTTCTGCCCCCCCCCACCCAAGAATGTTGGTTCTTCAGTTTATCCTTTGTTCCATCATCAATCTTGAGCTTACTGGAGGACTAGTCTCTTCACATACTGAAAATCCCTTCCTTCCTAGCAGAGCGTCCTCCAGCTGCCGCGCCGTCCGATTCCTTTCATGATGACTTCAAAACACTGTGTACACAGACGGACTCAGTGTCTTCACCTCTTCATGCTCCATCTACGTCTGACCCCTATCATCTCTACTGAAAGTGCCTTTTCAAAGCCACCAGTGAACTGCTGATAATGAAAGGAGGCCCTATTAACAATCCTGCATGGGTAGCAGGTGTTACTGCACTGCTCAGCTGGTGTCCATCAGTCACTGATTGAGGGCTACCCCCAGGGATGTTAACTCCCCGGAACTTCTGGTCTGCCTTGCTCAGTCAAGAAAGCCTTGAGGTGCCGGTGTTTGCACTTGGACGCCTGCATAAGTTTGCACAGACGGTTGAGTGCAGAAGGCATGCAGGTGGGTATCGATATTTGTGACAGCCAAGCACCAGGATAAGCCTGGATAATCTTTTGAGAAGAATTAATTCAGACTTGTTTTTAGTCAACTCTCATCTGCTTAGAAATCAAATCACACCAATGTCTGAACATGATCTGTCCAAGGAGGCTCAGAGAATGCATCCAAAAAATAATTTGGAAAATCCTAACATTATAACTTGCTTGCATGCCCATGAATAGGCACATGACTATAGAATGGTAATCCCTGATGTGGAGAGAAGTTTATATGAGGTTCAAGGTAGAATCATCACAACAGTACCAGCATCTGACTGGCTGATGATGAGGGGGAATTTATTGTACCATTTCCTGGTAGTACCGAGGGACTGGAAAACTCCACAACAATGTCTGTTTTTGCTCAGCAAGCTCACCAAGTTTTAGCCCAGAATCACCAACACTCTCTTTGTTACAAGTTATTTTGCCAATGAGTACTAAAGGGGTCCCATACTTTGATATCACAGTCATTACACTTTGACTTCCTAGCTCAGTATATTCTTCTTTTCTAGTCTGATCTAACTTTGGTGTTCTAAAAAAAAAAATACAGACACACAAACCAAAACCAAAACAAAAAACAAGAGGAGGGGGGAGAGAGAGCGAGAGAGAGAGAGAGAGAGAGAGAGAGATTGAGCAATCAATCAATCTTGGGTACACCAAATTCTACCTAGAGGTATCTTGTTGACCCTGATGTCATTTTCAGAGGATTCTTCCCACTATATTGTAGTCTCAGGAGAAGTAGGTGGCTCAGTGTACTGGAAGGAGCCTACACTTGTGGTTAGAATGAGAGCAAGAATGAGTTTCAATACTTCCTCTTCACCTTATCCACTGTCCAGTCCTGGACAACTTAATTCTTTGCACCTCAGATTCTTATCTGTAGTGTGGACATACCGAGACTCACTTAGTATGTATGTTAATAATAACAACAATAAAGGTAATTAATACAAGTGATACCTTTTGTCTAGATAAGTGCTCTATGCCTTTAGATTTATCTTGCTGGATCCAACCAGAAGTAGAAGGAAGACTCTTGTCCTTTGAGATAAAAACTCAACAACAGTTTCTTTGAGCCAGGAGATATGTGTGACCAGTCCAGAACCATCTCCACCACCTTTCTCCTCAGAGGTGAATTCCCCCTTTCTGTTATGGCTTAATCTAGTTACAAAGCAGGATTGTATTAGGCTATGTTCTTTTACTGTTGAACTGGAATTCATTCTGAGCTTGCTATGCATAAAAAAGCAAATGAAAAGAATTTCCTTCTCACTATGAGTTTCTTATGTTAGAAAATGTGTAGTCCTATATTTATTCAATGTGACTACATCTTGTTTGCCAGGGAACCTAATGTGGCAAATCACCAATATGGCTGGTGATTGAATTTCACATGTGAGATACCAAGCAAGCAAATACAAATGTAAGAAATTAAATAGCCCAGCTGGTGTGGCTCAGTAGGCTGGGCATCTGTCCCATGACCAGGAGCTCGGGTTTTATTCCCCAGTCAGGGCACATGCCCAGGTTATGAGTTTGATTTCCAGTAGGGGGAGTGCAGGAGGCAGCCGATTGATGTTTCTCTCTCCCTTCCTCTCTGTGAAATCAATAAAAACATAAACAAACAAACAAACAAACAAACAAAAAAAAAAAAAAAGAAATTAACACATCAAAAGAACTGAGGACTAAATTATGTCAAGATGGTTTTTACTTCAGGAGCATCTTATAGGGGCTTTCGGCCTTCTGAAACTTACCGTGTGACCTTACTTTCAACTTGCCCTTCCTAGGCTTCGGTTTTCCAGGTGTAAAGTAAGGAAATTAGATGATAATGAGATACTTTTTAATGTATTTTCATGACTTTTTTTTTTTTTTTTTTTATCCTCACCCGAGGACATTTTTCCATTTTTGTTCAGGTAGAGTGGGAGGGAGAGAGAGGAAGAGAGAGAGAGAAACATCGACGCGAAAGGAACACATCGAGTGGCTGCCACCCGCACAACCAACCAGGGCCGGGGACAAACTGCAACCGAGGTACGCGCCCTTAGCGGGATCCGAACCCGGGTCTCTCTGGACCGCAGGCCGACGCTCTAACCGCTGAACCAAACCGGCCAGGGCGTATTTTCATGACATTTTAAGTGTATGGAACTTGGAGTAAGGTAAAACAGAACTCACAGTTTTTTAGGTGCTAATGCTCTGTCACTAGGCCAGTTCCCATGGAGACTTGAATTTCTGGAGATCACAGTGTCTCCCAGTAGATCAGCTGCCAGCTGTCCATGTCCTATCTCCTTTTGTTTTCCTTTTTCCATTCATTTCCTCAGTGGTATTGATTGTCCAGTCATACTCGACTGAGGCCTAATGGCTGGAAATGCATGATGTTGCCCCAAGACATGTAGATTGAGCAGCTGTGAAGTATATTTAAATTTAATACATATTATTGTTAAATCATCTTTTTTTTCCCCATCATCACTTAATACTCTTACATCTTCTCTTTTATGTTTCAAAGGAATACCCATGAAATGTAGAAGGAAATTTTTCCTTCCTTGCGTAATACACTGATACATTTTCAGATGCTTTCAAAGCACAGATCTCTCAAGATCATTTTCTTGGAGTTCTGGTCACAAGTTACAGAAGTCCATTATGGCTGATTTAAGTAACAAAGAAGTTATTGAAAGGAAATTTGGGAACTGATGGATTTGTTGGAATACCCGAAGAACCAGACTTGGGCTACATAGCCAGAGACGATACCTTCAATCACTGGTCTTGAGACATCTAACATCGCTGTTGAGCACTGCTCCCCACAACTTACCCTGCCGATGGCAGACTCTTGGGAACTGGATATAACCACTGCAGGCCCTGGTACCTGGGTGTGGTTGCCAACATTGCCTCTACCTATTGGCAGAAAAGACTCTGCATGGTCATTTGTTTCTAATTAATGATATAATGAGTGCTCTGATTGGTGGAACACAGGTCATATGGCCATGACCTAGCTGCAAAGGAGTCTGGGAGAGTGATATCTTATTCCTTCAGTTTCTGCAGGGGGAGAAGGGTTTTGCCTTCCACCAACACTTAGTAGGTGGAGAATTTTACAAACATAGGAAGTGGTTAAGATGCTGGAAAGATGACAGAACGTTCAGGAAAATGTTCAGAAAGAATGACAATATCCACTTCACTTCATTTGGAGAGCACCTCCCATTCCATATCATGACAGGAGCCATTTGCAATGAAGCAGAAGTCTCCTTCTGCTGCCAAATTTTATCCTTTTTGTATCTAACCATCAAAATGTCAGAAATATGAGTTTTGAGAAAATAATTTTTCATTTTGTTTAATTCATTTTGTCTACTTTTTACACGTTTTAAAAATGTTAGGTCAATTAAAATGAGCACCGTTGTTTTTCTTATAAAACTGAAATCCAATATGAAATGAGATGCACTCTGCACTTATGGCCACAAAGATTATATTCATTAAGGGGACATTGTGAATGATTAAGCAATCAAATAACTTAAAACCTGACAAGGAAGATCATTTTGTGGTTATGGAATGTGCCCCCCTCCCCCATATTATCACCAAGATCATCCTTTGGCAATTGTGAGGAAGGGGAGGTTTTAGGGCCTTCATTTTCCATTTCCTTCACCTCTGTGATAATCATTCTTAGGAAATGATTTCATGAAACCTAATTTATACTAAGCAGTCATTTGTATAAATGACTGTTAAAACCTAATGAGCACCTCTTAGTCTTTTATCTCTGAGTCTGTCCTTAAAGGACCATATAATGTTACGAGGGCCAACATTAGTTCTGGCCCACGTGTCTTTGGGGAGTAGGTCACATTTGAGGGGGAGAGGACAGGCGATGTTATCTGTAGGTGCTGAAGGAAGTGAGCTCAGTGTGTCAGACGCATAACTGAATAGCTATGCTTTTAAAAAAATGCTTACGATCTGTCTACTGTCTTTTATATTAATGCATTATAATCCCTGTTTTATAGAAGAAGAAGCCAAGTCTCAGTGGGATTAGAAAACATGCTCCAGGCCACTGTTTTAGACAAAACAATGACCTCTGCAGGATGTTCTCGTCCTAATCCCTTAAACTTGTGAATATGTGATGTGATGTGGCAAAGGAGCATTTAGGTTGCAGATGGATTTAAGGTTGCCAGTCACTGGCCCTTCAAATAAGGAGATTATCTTGGGTCATCTGGGTGGACACAATATAGTCTAAGGTCCTTCAGAGAGGAAGAGGAAGGCAAAAGGGGGGTCAGAGTAACAGGTTTGAAGAGCCTCTGCCTCTGGCTGTTCCCCTAGAGCACCCAGAAGGAATCAGTCGCGTTCACACCGTGATTTTAGCTCAGTGAGACCGGGGTTGGACTTCTGTGCCGCAGAACTTCAAGTTAGTAAATCTGTCTTGTTCCCAGCCACCATGTGTGGGCTAATGGAACCCTTCTGATCCCTCTTCCCTCTTCCCAGGGAGTGAACGAAGGCCCAGCAAGCAGACATGTGCTGTTATGAGCAAGAGTGTGAGCTCCATGAGGGCAGGACCTCTGCCTTGCTCACTACTGCAGCCTAAGAACCAACACTGGGGCCTGCGACATAACACACGCACAATAAATATGTACTGTTGATGAATCGGTGAGCAGTGCTTGAGCTTCGAGCCTTACTGCAGTGGGCTAATCTGGATGATCTGGAGAATCCCCCATTTTTCTCTCAGTGCTTAGAAAGCCCTAAGCAGCTTTGAATCCTGTTAGGCCAGAAGTCCTGTTCCATTTTCATCCAGAAGACCAAGCCTGAGTTTTACCTCTTACAATAATATTGATAGCTAACGCTTAAATAGCGTTGGATGCTTATTGGCACAGTTTTACATGATTTACATTTATTAACTCATATATTATGTATTCATATCTTGATTCATAGCGCTCGTATAATTTAAGTACTACATTATCCTTGTTCTACATACAGATGAGGAAAATCCAGGCACAGAACATTTAGGAGAGTCGCCCATGGTGACACAGCTTGTTAATGGTGGGGCTGGCTCTGAACCCAGGCAGCCCGGGCCCGTTCCCTGCTCTTGACCACTTTGCATGGAGCAGGAGAGAGCTGGCTGGTCCCTGGGCTCGGGCAGGTGAGGGCTGAGCTCTCACATGGCTCCAGGCCATTTCACCGGGTGGTCGGGAGGACAGAGAGTAAAAGCTGGGAGTGGGGGTGACCCTCCCTAGAGCTGTGCAGACTCTGCTCCTTCCATTTGACCACTGGGAATGAAGAGCAGAAAGACAGCTAGAGGGAGGGCACAGGTTGCATCCAGCCTGGTGTGTGCGTGTGTGCGCGTGTGTGTGTGCACGCGTGCACCCAGAAAAAGGAGAGAAAGCAGGCTGTGCTGTGCAGAGATGCTGGAGAGAGAGCTTCCCATGACTGAAGCAGTCTGTCTGCTTGTTCAACTCTCCCAGCCTCAGGCCAGCGCAGAGGAACCTTCGGAGACTGACGCTGTAACATACAGAGAAAGCTCCAGAAACATCCTTGGACTTGGCACGTGCCAGGGAGCCAGATGAAAGGTGTGAGGGAGGAGAGGGGACCACGGATGCCCGTCTCCTGGTGGGCAAGCCACAGAGCAAGGCGGGCCTTCATGGGCAGTCCTGGGGAGGTGCAGATGAGAGCGTCCTCACCTCCCTTGCCCCCTTCAGCCCATCCTGCGCTACCCCGGTCCTGCCTCTGCATGCGGACGGTGTGGCTCCCAAGTCCTTGGAGCTGCCCTTCGCCATCCTTCTACTGGCCTTGACAGGCTCCGAAGAAGTCCATGCAGGCCCTGCGAGCAGACTTCTCTGGGACCCTTTGGACATGAATTTCCTCTGTACAAGGAGCGGGAGTGGATACTGGGAGCCTGACCTAGATGGGGGACATGGGCTCCAGGTGGGCACATGTCCCAACCCCATACACGTAGCATTTTATGAGGAGGGGCATGGTCACAGAGGATCCAGGGCAGTTGTCGCCTAAAGCAATGTTTTTCAAACTTGAATGTATGTGCACATTATGTGGGCTTGTGCAAACAAGGTCCCTGGGTAGCCATGATGTAGACATTGTGGTTCAGTGTGCCTTGAGAGCAAGCGCCCCGGCGGTGCTGATGCTGCAGGTGGAGAACACTTACTGTTTGAGAGGACAGCCAGGGGCCGGAGCCTGGGTACCCGGGTCTAAGAACTGTAGGACGCAGAGATGTTCTGCTCAGAATCCACACTAAAACCTGGGCCTTTATCTGACGCCAGGATTTTAGCCATAATTTTAGCAAAGAATCTGGAGTACTTGATGGACTATTGAAACACACACACCCCAAACCTTGAGGACGACACCCAGCTATGTGTCCTGGGCGAAAGGTCACACTGGGACGAGCAGCACAGGAGACTTGATGCTGAGTCTCACAGGAAAGGGGCCAAGGTGAGCAGAGGAAACCTGCCCCTTGAGGGTCCCTGCTGGCATTGGGGATGCGACGGGAGCAAGTGGAGACCATCGGCCCATTGTGTGTAGGAGAAACGGTAGAGAAGTGTAGAGCAAGACCAGGGCCGAGATTAGAGCTACCTCTAGACGGCAATAAAAAAGACCGATGTTGAACTAAAGCAAATGGAACAAAGCATTGAACGTTAACTTTGCAGACTCATCAGGAGGGGGAGAGAAACATTTGGGAAGAACTGAGGGCAGGGCAGTGCCGTCCTAGACAGCTGTCATCTGCTTCCATGTGGCCGAATCTAAATCTGAACATTGTAAGAAGTTGCTCAAATTATTTGTTTGTTTGCCAAACAAGGGGCATGTAACTAAAGCTGCCACCTGGACGCACTCACCTCTGCCGTTGTATGTTTTGGTCTCTTTAGAAAAATATTAAGAACAAGCAACCCTTTCTCCCCAAAGGAATCTTCCCTTGAGCTCTGGGTGAAATGGGTTTCCCAGGAAACAGATCACATGGAGAACGCTGGGGCTCAGTCACTCATATCCTGAAAATGAGTCAATGAAGCTTTTGTCAACTCCTCCATCCATCCCGTTCTGCACCGAGCATGCGCTAAGCACATGAAAGAACGTTTACTAGTTTACACAGCTTGGGAAGCTGTTGCCTGTTGGGGACCTGGCCGTCACTGTGAGGCTGGAAATCCCACTCTCCTTTGATCATCCTAGATAGTCATTTTTAAAACATATTGATTCACTTCTGGGATAAATTCCATCTATTGATTGATTTCCCAGCCCTTTTGTCCTTTAAAAATTATAGTATGTTATAATGTATATGTTTTAAGAAGATACCCTAAAATTAATTTTGCTTGAGGGTACTTGGGGGATTTTCGACATCTCTTAACAAGTGGAAAGCCGGATTTCTTTCAGTGCCTCTTTTTCTCTTTCAATTTTTAAAACGAATAAACCATAAATTAACATATTAACATTATTGTAAAATAAACACCTGTGTATCTGTTATACAAGTCAACAGCATAATCAGAACCCCAGAAACCTCTGTTATCACCCATTATAACCGTTATGCTAACTCTTATAGCCTTGTTTCATTTTTGTTTTTTTGGTTTGGGTCAGCATTAATATATAATTATATAAAATAAAACTAGCCCCTTTTGGGTATATTATTCAGTGAGTTTCGATAGGTGTTGTGGGTGCACACCACTATCATGATGTGAAACCTGTCTGCTGTGGGAAAACCCTCTAGTCCCCGAGGCACATTTTCACTAGATGTAGAATTCTGGATTGACAGGTTAGGACTTATGTTCCATTGAACCCATATCATTATTTTACAGATGAGCACCTTGAGATCCCCAAAGAGGCCCTAGAATGAGTACCAAAGCAGGACTAAAAGCATTATAGTGGAGTTAGGTTGAGCTGGCTTTAAATTACCTACTTTATATAATACTTTTATTTTTTAATAATCTGAATTTTTTTTTTTAAATCCTCAGGTGAGGATATTTTTCCATTTATCTTCAGGTAGAGTGGGAGGGAGAGAAGGAGAGGGAGAGACAGACAGACAGACAGACAGACATTGATGTGAGAGAAACACATCGATTGGTTGCCTCCTACATGACCCCAACCAGGGGCGGTGACCAAACTGCAACCAAGGTACATGCCCTTGACCGGAATCCAACCCCCTACGCTTTAGTACGTGGGCCGACGCATCAACCGTTGAGCCAAACTGGCCAGGTCCAAAAATCTGGATGTTTTATGTGTGTTTATCAAGTAACTGGAAAATTCAGTATATTCTTCCTCTGGGTAACAATAGCAACAACAAAATTTAGAAATCACTCCTTCCTTTCCATTTTCTCCCTAAATGAAATGTCTTCATTCTTTGCTTGTTTAAAACCACACTAACAAATACTAAGCAACATGACGGTATTGATCACATTCTCAGACTATTCGCCAGTTGAAAAGATTGCATTATTATCTGATGTAGTTGCTCATAAACTGGAAAACTAAATAAACATAATTTATAGGATTCAAAAATCCCAATAATACTGTATATGCACACATATTTGTGATGAAAACAACCACAAATTTGAGAAAAGCTTAAAATCTGTCTCTTTCAAAGAGATATGAGGAATAAATTGCTCAAATAACTTCACCCTGGTAAAGCTCTCCTATATATTTATAATATGTAATATGAAAGTTGCTAAGCAACATACATATATGCTGTTTTGTAATGTGGTGCCTGGTTATTCTGCGGGAAGAGGATGGGCACTTGCCACCAGATCAGGCCACTTACCCAGGCTCTTGAAGTTCACCTAGGACCTAGGAAGTCAGCTTAAGCTCAAGACATCTGAAGTGTGAATCACCTGGTTCTCGAAGGGTTGGTGTACCTACTGTCCAGTTGACTTGCAGCAGCACTTCCCAAGGTACATGCCATTTTAGGAAGCAGACTGAATAATTTTCTGGAATAAATGTAAATGCTCCAGAGTCTGACTAAAATGACATATGATTAATTTCAGTGCTATTCCCATACAAAGACTCAAACCCTAAGGAAGGAACATAAAGAGTAAAATTATTCAGCTTTTTAAAGCCATGTTTGGGTAATCACAGAGGCTCTCTATAATGGCGTGTTAAAATGAAAAAGTCAGAGGCTGTTTCCCAGGGTATTTTCTTTACAGTAAAATGAAATAGAACAGAAAGTATATTACGGTCTATAATAATGTACACTATCCTAATGGGAAACAGAAAAATGTAGTGCTTCTCAAACCCCTTTCACATCTTGATACACATAGAAATTTCAAATTATTTTAATGGCATACCTGGTTCCTTTTGGCCAGATGTGACAGTCCTGGGTCTCTGCTGGCCACCCCAAGGACTGAAGGATCAATATCTCAGGCATTACCACAACTCCTACACAGCCTATCAGAATCCCAGGGCTCTGGTATGGTTTATTAGAAATATCTCATCAGAGTTAACACTATATAATACTTACTATAAAACTTACTCTGTGCCAGGCATTTTTCAGGAGCTTTATATATCTTAACCCATTTAATTTCACAAACCCATGATACATATGATATTATTATCATTCCCACTTAAATGAGACACAGAGAGACTAAAGAACTTGCCCAAATTACTGGTAAGTGGTAGAACTGGGATTTGAACTCAAGCAGTCTGGTTCCAGAGTTTGTGTTCTTAACCACCATTCTAGATCTAGATCTCAAAGAGATTAGAACAGACCTTCTTGAATCTGTAATTGGGATCTCCCCAGTCATGAAGGGACCAATACTTGTACAGCCCGTAAGTATTTGGGTATTTGTCTACTTGGTAGGAAATTATACATCCGTTCTGCCAGCATGGTGCAGTGTAAGTGTCAGGACTATGAGGAAAAGGGTACTTCAGGGAAAAGTATTGCAGAGAAGAGAAAGATCTACAAACTTAGAAAAAGTTGACTGTAAAATTTGTTGTTACTAAAATATGTTTAGAATTTGAAGACAGGATCTGGGAATTGGCTAGTTTCTGCCAGGTGTAATGTTTGGTGCATGGCGGCTGCTCATGAATCTGCTCAGAGCAGCATTGCCTCTCTCGTCCCCTTCGTCCTGGCTCAGATGACTACGTGTCGAGATTTACAGTAACAACAGAATGACGTTTCTGATCTGGCATGGAAAAGCTTAGGAGTTGACATTCTGCTCTAACAATAAATAAGTTAAGAGCAAACTAAAAAATCAACAACTCTTCTTAGATCTGTTTGAGAACTGAGATCATGGAGTACTCCCCAAACTGAGAGACTACCAGATGAATACAGAGCATCACGGCTCACCAGAGTACAGACCTTTGCAGGAAACAGTGCTAGGTCGGACAACCTGAAATGTAATTGACAAATTGCTGGGGGCTCAGAGTGGACAAATTTAAGAGGTAAGAACTCGGGGGGGGGGGGGCAGAGAACAATAGGGGACAGGCACACTTTTGTGAGTTTTACCTCCAGGAGCTCTGTTATTACGAATTGCTAAAACATGTAAACAACCAAATTGTCCTTCAGTAGGTGAATGGATAAATAAACTGTGGTACAGCCAGATAAGGGAATATTACAGAGCACTAAAGAGAAATGAGCTATCAAACTATGAAAAGACTCAAATGAGTATTGCTAAATGAAAAAAGCCAAGCGGAAAAGGCTACATACTGTTATGATTCTATATATATGCTATTTTGGAAAAGACAAAATTATGAAGATATACAAATTAGTGGTTGACAGAAGTTGGGGGGAAGGAGGAAAGAATAGGCTGAGCACACAGATTTTTAGGGTAGTGAAACTGCTCTGGCTGATACTATTGTGGTGGATACAAATTATACATTGGTGAACACCACAGAGTGTACAGCAGCAAGTGTACCCTCTAATGTAAACTGTGAATTTTGAGTGATAATGGTGTGTCAACATATATTCATAATTAAAAAAAATGTTTCACCTGAGGGTATTTTTTCATTTATCTTTAGATAGACTGGGAGTGGGGAGGGAGGGAAGGAGGGAGGGAGAGAAAGAAACATCGACTGGTTGCCTCCCATGTGACCCCAACCAGGGCCCAGGACCGAACTGCAACTGAGGTACGTGCCCTTGACTGGAATTGAACTCATGACTCTTTGGTCTGTGGGCTGACGCTCTAACTGCTGAGCCAAACTGACCAGGGTTCTATTTGTTTTCTTATAGAAAAGATGTTTGTATCTCTGCAATTTCAACCAATCTCTGCAATTTCAATTATTTTTCTAAAACAATCTTGACTTCCAATTTGATTTCTATATAGCTCCTCTTGTGGCATTATCCTTTTATTGAAGTCAGAATAAAGTTAAGGGAAAATACACATCGGCTAGGTTCCTACAGGGAGAACAAGGGCGTAATTACAGAGAGTATGAAATCTACCCTCCTGGGTGACTCCACTGTTAGTCCCTGACTCTGCTCTCTCCTCTTTGTGCTCATAATCTGTAGGAAAAATATTTAGAACATAGCAGAAACAGTTTACTAATTTATTTACCTCTGGATTTTTAGCGGGTTCCCTCAAACCAGGATTCATGCATAGACTTCGTCCCCTTCCTCTTTAAAAACCAGGTATGAGCGTGTGTGCATTTCATGTGTATGTGTATTACTCTCTCCTTTCATTCTCTCACCAGCACTAGCCTGACAGCAGCCCCCCAGGGGGGTGGGGGGGTGGAACGGAAATGCCACTCTGCCTTTGATGCGGTCAAGTGTGCAAATACTGGGCAGCCTTCCGAGGGACAGCATGAAACATTTGATCTTGCCTCTAGGGATGCTTAATTTTGGTTTCATTAAATTTCTTTTCTATACTTGTACCATCTTCAGTAACGCAGAAATGCTTCATGGAAACACGTAACCAATATAAGCATATTAGAGGAAACCCATTTTCAGCCATATTCTCAGCTACTGGCTTTCCCTTAACAGCTCATTAAAAAAAAAAGAAAACAAAGAATTAGTGTTTGTTTAGCTACAGATGGTTAGAACAGGATTTTGATTGTAGGTACTTTACCCAAACCACCTGCACCTCACAATCCCGCAGGAGGATTCCCGATTACAACCACTTCGGCCGCCTTGGGTGCGGTGGCAGCCTGTGCTGGGACATGGGCTCGCGTCTGCAAGGCATCTGGGAAACGTTCAAGTGCGTAGATATGGTCTTCCTAGGGCTATATGTTTTCTACCTTTGTACTGTCCTCACCTTTAGTTCAGTATCTTTGAAAAAATGATCCTGAAATCACTTAGCCTAATTAACAGCTTGCTTGCTGTGTGTGCACAATTGCTCTCAGGGGTGTTTCCTTTGGAAAGCAACAATTTTCATTGTTTACAGGATTAAAAACGCTTTAAGGTATAAACCATTTTGGTAAACCCTGGCTGGTATGGCTCAGTGGTTAAGAGTGTTGGTCTGCGCACCAAAGGGTCCCAGGTTTGATTCCCGGTCAAGGGCACGTACCTGGGTTGCAGGTTCGATCCCCAGCCCTGGTCGGGGAGCATGCAGGAGGCAACCAATGGATGTGTCCCTCTCACATTGATGTTTCTCTCTCTGTCTGTCTCTCTCTCTTCCTACCCCTTTTCCCCTCCCTCCCTCCCTTCTACTCTCTCTAAAAATCAATGGAGAAAAATATTCTTAGATGAGGATTAACAATAAAAAAAGTTAGTAAAAAACTTTTTGGTTTGCGTGGTTGCCCTGGCCAGTTTGACTCAGCAGTTAGAGTGTCGGCCTGTGGTTCAGAGACCCGGGTTCGGTTCCCGCTAAGGGCATGTACCTCGGTTGCAGTTTGTTCCTGGCCCTGGTTGGGTTGTGCGGTGGCAGCCACTCGATGTGTCCCTTTCACATAGATAATTTTCTCTCTCTCTCTCCCTCCTACTCTATCTGAACAAAAAATGGAAAAATGTCCTCAGGTGAGGATAAAAAAAACCCCAACATTTTGGTTATATCATTTAGAGGCAAAATGCATATATATCCTATATATTTCATATTTTATATGTTTATATATGCATGTATATACGATATAATATGTCTATGTATATATTCTATTTTGTATATTTTTTCTTATATAGTGTGTGTATGTGTGTGTGTGTATATACATATATAGTATTATAAGTATCTCAGCTGATATTCTTCTACCACCAATAGACGCATAGAGTGTAATACGTAGTTCAGAGGTGATCTCTCCAGCTCATTCCTTTCGATTGCGATAGCGACGAGGACTTGTGTGTTGTTACCCCACAGCTGCAGCAGTGTTTGGCATACCTTCAGTGCTCATATATGCTCGTTAAATGATGAATAAAGAACCTGGTTTCTATTTGGCCCCGTCTATTTTTTTCACCCTATCCTTGTTAGCAATACAGATGGCACAGCTTACTTTAGAAATGCAAGCCAACTGATTTATAATTTTGATTTTAGCCAAGTAGGTTTTGAGATGATTGAGAATGTTATCTGTTATTTTTGCCTATTGACATTCGTGTGCCACTTTCATGAAAACCTGAAAGGAACTGTACTAATATTTGGAATGCTCACTCCTGTCTCTTTTCAAAACCATATGCCTTCATATCAGTTACTGTCTCTCCCATCTGTTCAGCAGACAGGCTGGTTCTGATGCAGTTTCTGATAAAGGGAGAGCAAAATAGTTTCTGAGAGCAGAGTCTGCACTGAACCCAAATCAGACAGACCAGGGTGTCCCCTGCAGGACAAACGCCCGACCATGCTGATGATGGAATTGTAGCAGCAGCGAGAATCACCTCCCACCTGCCTCTCCTACTGTATTTGTACCTCCAGTCTAGCTTCTTGCTCAGACTAGATTCATGTTGACTTTAAAAGGAAAAGTGCTTGATTCATTTAACTGCATCTAATTGTTTATTAAAAGAAAAAGTGTTTGATGAAACGGTTACTGTAATTAAACACGGAGGCCATTAGATGGAGGTGGCTCAATGCCTTGGCAGCCTGCGAAACAGATAGAAACCTGAGCCAGGCAATGCACTCTAGCTGAGAAAATAAAACTTACGACGAGTCACAGACAGCCAACTGGACTGTTTCAAATCAGGCAACTGCTTAAGTCATGTCAATTAAATAATTTCCTGCTCTACTTCTGTGTCTTCTCTATAAAACCCTCTTTCCCAGCTCCTGATGGGGGAGCTCTTCTAACTTCCTGATTCGATTCAATGTACACTCTAGAAACTCTTGAAAATTTCAATGTGCTGCAGTTTAGCTTTTAAAATCAAACCCAGGTTTTCTTTAAAATGAACAAATGGAAAAAATGTGCACAGACACTGTGCCCTGGGTGTGACCCCCCAGATGTGACTTGAGACACACCTGGCCATGAGTGTGAACATAGGTAATAATCAGGAATGGTGAGTTACTTAAGGGGTAACAGTGAATGCCCTGCCTCAAAGTTCCAAAATATGAAAGGCTTGGAGGAGTTACGATAATTAAAAAGCTACCTTGGACAAAAAGTATCTTGTGAGAGTAAAACAAAATGTGCTGGGTCATTTACCTTCTCTGAGCTTAGCTTGTTAGAATAGCTGGGGATTCTGGTGGTCGTTCCTTCCTGCGACGAAACATTGAGGGGGTAGGTTTTCATTGCTTGGGGAGGTATAGTGAGGCAGGCTAATAGTTCACGGGTTCCTGAGCCCTGGGCACTGAGAAGGGGTGAAGGGTGGAGCTGTTATTAAAGGGGCAGGTGTGGGCACCAGGGTGGAAAACTGAAGGGGGGCTCTTACTGATGACATTATGCCTTGAGATTGAATAGGCCAAACTGGATGCTTAAAATGACAAAATTCTAGCCCCTTGGCAACAAGTACAATGATCTCCATGAGCACTTCTATTTTAAAACATCTCGGACATCATTATTAAAGTGGAAAAAATATAGGAAACACTGACCTTCTGCATTGCACCCTATGTAGGCGTGAAGGAGAGAGGATGCTTTGCGTTTTCTCTTTCTGATTAGATTTCAGTTTTCTGAATATAGTTTCCAGTTCCTTGAATAGAGTTGCCTTTTATGAAGCCTCAAGGCTGGAATTAAATATAGCCATAGCTCATAGCCTCCCCTCTCTGCAAAGTGGGAGCCCACAGAGTAGATATACCGATTCAATCTTGTCAACATCCCCACCTCTCCCAAGGCTCCTGCCAAGAAAATGCCTCTGAGCAGGCAGGGTGAACCCACACGCCAGGGGAATGCTGTCACTGGTCCAGTGTAATCAGACATCTTGCTGTTAATTTACATTCGGAGGTTGTTTTTTTTAGCTCATTAAATAAATTGGAATAAAAACCTGGCTTGTCGATTCTTCCATTCTGTGTTTCTGCTAACCACCTGAAGTGACATGTAGCTTTGCAAACAAGAATTATTTCAGTTTTGATTATTCACAAGTGTGTGTGTGTGTGTTTTTAATGGACTGGTTTATGAGTTCTAGTATTCTGACAGGGCTGAAGATTTGTCGCGTGTGTGTCTGTGTATTGGGTGTGCTCTTTGTGTGTGTGTGTGTTCAAGTGAGTGTCTCAGAATATGAGGTGGAAGAAAAGGCCAGGAAAATACTTTCCAGGAGACTGCTCGGAGGACTTTCTTTTTTTCTTTTCTTTTTTTATTATTATTATTTTTTATCCTCACCTGAGGACATTTTTCCATTTTTTGTTCAGGTAGAGTGGGAGAGAGAGAGAGAGAGGAACAGAGAGAGAGAGAGAGAGAAACATCGATGTGAAAGGAACACATCGAGTGGCTGCCACCCGCACGACTGACCAGAGCCGGGGACAAACTGCAACCGAGGTACATGCCCTTAGCGGGAACTGAACCCGGGTCTCTCAGGACCGCAGGCCGACGCTCCAACCGCTGAGCCAAACCGGCCAGGGCTCGGAGGACTTTCTATGTGCCCATTGGCCTTAGATGAAAGGTTGGCTTCTTTGGCAGCAGCAGGAGCACTCCTTGTCTAAAACAGGGACTTGGCGGGGCCAGAGAAGACCTGTGTGTGGACAGCCCGCACAAGTCCTGTCTAAGAGGACCCACGGGGTGGGCAGACCACAGCAGCACAGATTGGGAGGCCGTCGGGGAGAGCAGGAGACTCGCTGGAAGAGGGGTGCCACCGCTCTCACAAGGCATGCTGGGTAAGGGAATGCCAGCAACGCAGGCATGAGGGGCGGCTAGGAGGAGCCCCTGGGAGGGCCCTGCCACTGTGGTGCCAGCAGATTTAGCAAACAACAACAACAACAACAAACACCCCTGTAATGCCCACTTAAATTCTATTTCAGATAAACAATGAATGTGTTTCTGAAGTCCGAATGCAACTGGGTGTCCCCGTGTTTTCTCTGGTAACTCTGCCTATGAGAAAAAGTCGGGGTTCAACATCTGCCAGGCTGAGAGAGCACCTCGCCAGCTAGAGACAGTGTTTTTCAAGTAGGACATCTACTGCCACGTTTCTGTCCTTAGGACCTGGAGGGGCCAGAAGCTGAGCTAGAAAGAAAAGCAAGATAAAGACACGAGGAGAAAGAAACCATCAGCCAACTGGCACCTCGCCCCACCGCCACGCAGCGCGGCTGAGCTGAGACAGGGAGAAACTGGAAGAGTTTCGGTTGCTTCTCTGGGATGGGTCCGTTGATTACAGACTTCAGGATCTTTTATTTCTAAAGAAGAAAAGTTATGGGGCTGCTTGACTTTTTAGGCAGGGCTCGGAGAAGACCAGGACCCGATGCAACACTTTTAAAGGGACCATGGGAAAGGAAAAAAGTTGTCTTGTTATAGTGAATAATAGTGTATTGTACATTTGGATGCTGCTAAGAGAGTAGATCTCAGCTGTGTGAGGTGATGAATATTAACTAAACTTATGTGGCAATCACTTTTCCGCATATACATATATCAAATAATTATGTTGTACACTTTATTTATTTTATTTTATTTTTTGTGGTACATGCCCCTAGCAGGAACTGAACCCGGGACTCTCTGGTCCACAGGCCAATGCTCAACCGCTGAGCCAAACTGGCCAGAGCAGGTTGTACACTTAAATTAATGCATAGCTATAGGTCAGTTCTATCTCAAATAAACTGGGGAGGGGGGTTGCTTTGTAATTATTTCTCCATGAGCCCTTCGTGCTTATTAAGATGGACATTATTGATGCCCGTGGAACAAGCAGCTACTGCTGCAGTTTTACAGCTCCGAGGACTGGGCCCCAAACTAAAAACCGCAGGTAACACATGTTCTAGCTTTTGAAAAGAGGGGTTGCATGTAGGTGCTGGCCCCAAACCTTCACCCATCTCGGGAACATATGGGAAAATACCAAGAATTCACTGAGAGACAGAGCGAAGATCTCTTTGAAAAGAATTGGGAGAATGCTGTGTTACCTACTCCCTCTGCCTCAAACAGGGGGGTCTTTGAGAACCACTCGCAGCCCGGCCGGTGTGGCTCAGTGGCTGAGCGTCGACCCCAGGCACCAAGAGCTCACTGGTTCGATTCCCCATCAGGGCACTTGCTCAGGCTGTGGGCCTGGTTTCCAGTGGGGGGAGTGGGGGGAGAGGGGGGGGTGGGGGAGTGGGGGGGGTGGGGGGGTGGGGGGGCATGCAGGAGGCGGCCAATCTGTGTTCTCTCTCATCAGTGTTTCTATCTCTCTCTCCTCCTCCTCCCTTCCGCTCTCTCTAAAATCAATAAAGAAAATTTATTAAAAAGAAAGAGAACCACTCACTGATGATGAGGGTGAGGGTATTGGCAGGTGTGGGTGTGGGAGGGGGAAGAGATGAACATCTCCACCTGCCTGCTGCCTTCTGGGCTGAGAGTCGCTGAGCTGCTGATAACTCGGGGGCTGGCGCCACCAACCCCAGAGCAGGGTGTGAGTGGGTTCTCAGGAGAATGAACAGGGAAAGAAAACTTGCCCATCCTTCCTGTACATTTCTAAGTCCTGAGCTATGTAGAAGGAGACCCATAGGTTGTAATATGAGCATTTTGGCTTAGTTCTGTTGCACTTTTTAAAATCTAAAAGTGAGACTAACTCAAATTCTGAAAGTGTCAGAAAAAGCTAAGGACTTGGCTTGAGAGACTTTCTTCAGCATCTGGGAAAGGGTTTAGGAATTTGTTCTTTGGGGACTGTTTCTGTTCAAGGGTATAACTAAGACAGTGATATTTTTACTTTAAAAAAACACTTCTAATATATATCTTATATTTTTGGGTAAAATGCTCTTGTGGAATGAATATAAGAAATGGCATTCTAATTGCTTTCTCTTTCAAAGTAGTTAAAAAGGCTATTTCTTGACCAAGGTCACATTAAAAGTGACTGCCAGAACTTAGTTGAAATTGGGATTGAGCATGAGCAGGGTGACTTTCTACTCATTATTTCATACTAAATATTTATAATAAGTAGCTATAATAAAATGAGTATAAATGATGTTATATTTTATTTCTCCGCAGTAGTATGTTTATGAGAAACAGACATAACAATAATGATAATAATGTAACATTACTTGAGTCTTAGTATTGCATTATATTTGAAGAGCACTTTACAGTCTTAGGAAATTTCTTTCACTATATTCTCACAGTTATCCTTCTCAGCAAGCCCATTGGACAGGAATCATACTTATTTGGAAGATACAGAAATCGAGAATCAGGGCAAGTTAAGTGATTTATCCAATATCATAAAGCTGGGAAATAGTGGACTTTGAACTTGAACCTTTGTGTGATCAAGCTAATGTTCTCTGTCATGTCAAATGATTAAGGGCTATCCCTAAATAGAGGAAGATTATGTAAAACACTGAGGACGTTACCAAGAGTATTTAAAGCAAGAATAAACCATTAAGTTTTGACGGGCTATTTCTGGTTATAAAACCTAAATTATCTCTATTATATTGTTATTTGGAATTTGAGAACAGTGAGGGATTTTAAAAGTTATGAAGGGCAATTCCCTTTTTAATGAATGAATTATTAAATGACATTTAAAGAGTACTGTAATTTGCTGGGTTCTGGGGCACAAAGGCTAATGATCCGGGGTCAGTGACCCCTGCAGGCTAGTGGAGCACAGGGGAGCAGCTCCTGCTGGGACCGGGGCCGGGCTGGCGCCCTGGCGGAGGGGACTGCTGAGTTAAGCCTTCGGTGATGAGTTGGGTGAGTTAGGAGAAGACCCATGGGAAGGACCCCCAGATGGAGAGAACAACGAAGGCTAATATCCCGAGTGCTTCAATAACTTCCCAAAGACCATACAGACCCGATCTAATCTGGCTTTCTAAGTGCATTGCTTCTCTCTCTCTTTTCTCCAGTTCATTTTTGTTGTTGTTGTTGTTAATCCTCACCTGAGGATATTTTTTCCACTGAGTTTTTATTTCCTTTTTTTTAGGGAGAGTGGAAGGGAAGATGAGGTGGGAGAGAGAGAGGGAAAGAGAGAAAAACATTGATGCGAGAGGGACACATCCATTGATTGCCTCCTACACAAGCCCCTACAGGGGGCCGGGGATTAAACTTGCAACCCTGGTACGTGCCCTTGACTGGGAATCAAATCTGCGACTTTCTGGTGCTTGGGCTGATGCTCTAACCACTGGGCAATGCTGGCCAAGGCTTCAGTTCACTTCTTCAGTGTACAAATAACTTGATTGACATCAAAATGGTCTCTGCAGACATTATAAGGATGTTCACGAGAGGGTCTATTCTTTAATATAATTTGTGAAGTTTTAGCAAGTACAACGAGACTCCATGAAAGAAAACCAATGCAGAGCAGTCTTATCAAAGAAGTATATAAATTATGTGAATTCAGCTCTATGGGCTCAGAAAAAATAAATAAATAAAGAGAGAATAACAAAATACTGCTATTTCCAATTCCAAAAGTTTGAGTTGAGAGACAGAGCCTATTGTTTCTTTGCTCAGTTTCACGTACTAGATTCCTTTCAAAGCATCTTTTGTGATGACTCATTCTAGAGTTTAAAGAAATATATTTTTGAATACTGGAACCATTAGTTTATGTGAACTATGGTCAGATTTTCCTTCTATGTCAAAACAGCTGTTACTTCCAAATGGAAGAGTTATCTTGCTTGTAGTGGCCATGTTGTGAAATTTACCTGGAAGACAATGGTTGAGAATAGTTAAGAAAATATTGACAAAAAATAATAAGAGGGGGATACTTGCATGGCTAGATATAGAAGAGTGGCACTGATAAGTGGAATAAAATATGGATGCAAATATAAACAAATATTTGCATGTGAAAAAATTGTCATTTCAAATCAATTGGGAACAAATGGATTTTTCAACAAATGTAATGGTATAACTAGTTAAATGTGTGGTACTAATGAATTTTCATTGGCTGAAGAAAACATTTATTGGCATGATCACATCAAAGCTTAAAACTTTCTGCTGTCAGCTATGCTGGAATGTTAAGTAAATTCAAATGAACTAAGAAAAACATTTGCAGCATATAGAGAAGCATAGAGCATATAGGATATCATTTGATTTATGTGGCTACCTACATCTCCTCCTCTGAAAAGGAAATGGACAAGCAGAGACCATATGAACTGCTAATGTTCCCCATCATACCCCCAACGCCCCAGTCATGTCTGATTTGGTAGGGGATGTACATCTAGCTCAAAGCAAGATAATCCAGCAATCAGGTCCTCAGTAACAGCATATTTTTAGCCTATCAAGTTTACCAAGACCGTTTTCAAGGCTTCAGTTGAGAAAGAATGGGAAAAACAAGTAGTGTTTATATATTGCTTGTAAGAGTATAAATTGGCTGACATTTCCTGGAATTTTTGCATATGCTTTGATTGGGTCAGTCTATTTCTGGACACCAACACTAAGCGTGGATTAAGTTACCATGATACAAGGACATAAATCTTTTATAGAATCTTTATGATGAAAACATGTGTACACATATACATTTCTGACTTTGTTTTTATATAGTAATTATATATGGGTGACAGTAATATGGGTGATTGTTCAAAGGTGGGAAAAAAATACAAAAGGAAAATTAGAAGGTCAAAATATTCATAATGCTACCATGCAGAGGTTCCCACTCCTGATGTATAAGGTCAGAAATGGTTCAGGTGGTTGAGGTGGCCAGCTAGCAGATAAATCCACACGTCTTTTCCTTGGATTCTTGTCCTGATCTTGATCACCCAGCAGTGTGCGACACAGTGACGAAGGTCTTGGCTGCCATACTCCACCCCTCTCCCAGATGCCCTCCAAATTTCAGTTTTTTGTTTTGTTTTTCTCATTCTCACTGACAACTAGCTCTTCTTTTGCCATTTAAAAATAAACTTTAGTGCACTGGCTGGTTTGGCTCAGTGGTTAGAGCATCAGCCTGAGGACCAAAGAGTTGCTGGTTCAGTTCTGGTCAAGGACACGTACCTTGGTTGTGGTTTGGTACCTGGCCCTGGTTGGAGTCATGCGGGAGGCAGCCAATTGATGTGTCTCTCTCATATTGATGTTTTTCCCTCCCTCCCTCCCTCCCTCCCTCCCTCCCTCCCTCCCTCCCTCCTCTCTTCCCACGCTATTTGAAGAAAAATGCAAAAGTATCCTCCGGTGAGGATTTAAACAAACAAACTTTAGCAAATTAACTTGTATTTATCCTGCTTATCTCTTTTTTGAAAAAACTTTATAATTTTTTTTCTGATTTCCCTCCTGTCATCAGTTCTAGGCTCAGTCATCACTGAACTGAACACTTCTTGGACATGTGTGCTTTCTCTCACTTTGGGGATCTTTGATGGCTGGTCTCTGTTCCTGGAACTCTTTCCAACTGTCTTTAATTTCTCATCAGCGACATCGCCGGGGGAGGGTATTAGAACAACGGTGTCTCAAGCCTGTGATTCGAGTACTTTTGCGTTGGAATGCTGCTATTTCGTCCATCAGGAGGTGGTATCCGTATTTCCAACCCCTTGAATCTTGGCTGGTCTGATGGCTTGCTTTGACCAGTAGAGTATGGCCGACGTGATGTCATGTGAGCTCCAGAAGGTAAGAGTTGGAGGCCTTGGAACTTCTGTTTTCAACCTCTTGGAACGCTGAGGCTACATGCTGTGAAGCCCGGTCTAACCTGATGGAGGATACGAGGCCTCACTGAGCACTGAGGCAGCCCGGCCAGTAGCCAGCATTATCTGTCACACACATCAGTGAGGTTATTTCGGACATTCCGCGGGGACGGTGGGTTACCACACTCATCTGTGTGATTTCGGGATAGATCAGCAGAAGGCACTGCTGGACTAAGGTGAGCCAACCCACAGAATAATAAACCACAGTTGCTTTAAGCCTCAGAATTCTGAATTGGTTTCTTAGGCAGCAATAAGTAACTGATATCATCACTTGCCTTAAGGGAAGCATCCTTGAGTGTCACTCCCCAGCCCCCTCCCCCGCCTCTGACTCCCTGTTAATATTAAATAGGCATATTTATTATGCGTAGTTAGCTTTGTTTTCCCTCTTGACATCTCTACTGCCCCCTCCACAAGTCTTACACTACATAGTTACTGCCTGTTTACTTGTCTGTGTCCTTGACTGAAATGAAGCCCTAGGAGGGGTCAAAAACTCATATCGACTATTGTGTCTGTAACCCCAGGTAAAGACGCTCAATTGATTTTTTGAAATTTGTAAACAACTATTCTTGAACCACATTGTATTTGTAACCTGCTTTTATATTAAACAGAGGAGTGTGAACTTATTTCCAGGGCAATCAGTAGTCTCTTGCAAAGTTAATTTTAATAACATACACCTTTGGCCCTGGCCGGTTTGGCTCAGTGGTTAGAGAGTCAGCCTGCAGACCAGTAAGTCTCACGTTCGATTGTGGCCAAGGGCACAAGCCTCGATATCGGTTCGTCCCCAGCCCTGGTCAGGTTGTACAGGAGGCAGCCACTCGATGTGGCTCTCACGTCGATGTTTGTCTCTCTCCCCCTCTCTCTCCCTCCCTCTCCCCCCCACTCTATCTGAAGATAAATAGAAAAATGTCCTCAGGTGAGGATTAAAAACATAAAGAAAATAAAAAATAAAGGATGACTTATGCTTATTTCCCTCTTTGATATCACAAATATATTCGTATGAATTCTATATGCTTATTATTTTTATATAATGTAAAGGTCTTACACTATATAGTTTGTTTTCTTTGCTTTTGACCCTTGTAATTTTTCTGATGTTTAGGATGATATTATTTTCTAACTATAAATACATGTTTGTTCATACATACACCTTAATATAATATTCTTAGTTCTTTCTTTCTTTGAATAAATCCAGTTAGTTCCCTACTAAGAGCAATAATTTAACTGGCTTACATAATTCTTCTTTGGCCATATTGCCTCTTCTGTATCACCCAATTTTAGTAGGATGGTCTACTTTAAGCATTTACCTTTGTTTTGAACTAATCATGTTCTTTCATTCTTTATTTCTTACTTTTGACTGATATGTCTTGACTGCCATACATGGAGATGAGGCAAATGGTCAGCTGATTTTATCTCTTCTCTCTCCCTTTCCTTTCATTTATTTATTTTTCTCTGTCACATCCTTCCTACACTGTCAGATCATTTTATGACCCTTTTCCCCACCTTTGATTTTGTCTTGGTTTTGCACTTAATTACGTTCAGTTTTACTGCCACGCCTTTTGCCAGAGTTGTGCCCACCAGTCTGGCTGGCTGGAGATTTCCCTCTGTGGCTGTGATCTCCAGGGCTCGTTTAGATGGCGGATCCCTGATTTATTCCTGCTCAACCTGCCGGCAGCTTTTATGCTTCATGAACTAGAAGGTGAAAATAGCATCTGTGTCTCACGCTTCCAAAGGTATAAAATCCTTGGTGGTATATAAATTCCTCCACTCATTCTTTCTTTTCCCAAGTATCTTGTCGTTTTTCCTCTCTTGACTTGTGGTATTGAATTTGTTGGGTAGAAACCCGAAGCCAGTTTAATTTTCTGGAAATTTTTGCCTAGCTGCCTGAAGAATTTTTCTTTATAGTTCAAGTCCTTTATTATACTTATCTTTACCAACATATGTTTTTATGTTGAGTGACCTGAGACATTTTTCACTGATGCATGGTATACATTTTCAGTCTGTATACTGAAGATTAAAATCTTCTTTTATTCCAGGAAAATTTTCTTGTGCTTTAAAATTTGTGTTCTGATACATTCAGTTGGAGTTCATCTTTTAGGAACTGCAAATATGCCTATGTTCCTATGTTAGAGCTCTATTTTTGTCTACTATATATTATTTTATTTTTTACCATTTAAATTAAATTTTTTTTGCTTAATTGTTAATTTTCTAGTTTCCATCCTGTATGTCTCTTAATGTGCTTTCCACAGTGTAACTTATCCCTTGTTCCCTTTCCTTTCGTCTTTAAATTTGTCATGATTTTCCTTTTTTCTTCTATTTTTTCCCCCCTGATGTCTCTTTATCCCTATTTCATTTCCTTCTGTTATCTGGCTGTCACCTCCTGTTGTGATCTTTTTTTTATAGCTACAACTGTTTCATTAAATTAAAAAACAAACAAAAACCATGCTAGAATACTTTATTGCAATTTCCTTCCATTTTGTGACAACACTCTTTTCCTGGTGAGTTCTCATCACTAATAGGAAAGTTTTAATGCTTGTTGACACATATTTTTCTTTCTGTATGGATTCTGTTGCATATGGTTTTTGTTATCCATATCCCAATGAATTGAGATTTCCTGGACAAGTATTTTTAGGTTTCTATGGCTGTAATAGAGCAGAGACAGGGATGGTAGCCTTCCTAGTAGTCACATGACCGGATCTTTCTTCTGTTGCTACCATGACAGACGATTTCTTCTACATATGGTGCATCTATTAGATATGTCTTCTTAGTCTCTCCAAAACTAACTTTGTTCAGGAGGATTTTTACCACCAGTTCACTCCACCAGTCTCTTTGAGCAGCCGCAGGGATGAGGCATGCCAAGGCGATCGCCCACTGCTAAAGGTGTGCTTATGCTCGTGCTGCCTGGAGCCCCCTATATTTTTCCTTCTGCTGCCACATATTTGCTGATGACTTCCGTGGCTGGACACAGTAGGTCCCCTCACACCTGTTTTCTGGACCTTTTCTGTGGCCATTTCCTTGGAGGCTCTCTGCGTGGCAAAGTCTCAGCTCCTTTTGGTAGCACTTAAATTTTTTTTTCTTTATTGCTTTTAGAGAGAGAGGGGGAGAGAGAGAGAGAGAGAAACATCAATGAGAGAGAACATCAATTGGCCGCTTCCTGTATGCTCCCCACTGGGGATCGACCCCACAACCTGGGCATGTGCCCTGACCGGGAGTCGAGCTGACCACCTCTTGGTGCCTGGGTCAACGCTCAACCACTGAGCCACACTGGCCGGGCCCTTTTGGTAGCTCTTTAATTGCAGTTGGGGGTTTTCTCTACCTACTCTTCCACTGAAAATGATGATTCTTTCCATTTCTCTTCTTCTGAATGGTTCTGGGAGTCAAATGGGAAAATTTAGAACCAAGTAGTTCCCACTGATGAATTTAACTCTTTTAAAACCATCCTAGCAGATTTGGTGTTTGAGAAGCTGGTATCAACAATGCAGAAACACAAGCAGATGAATAGAACAACTATGATCAATAACAGCGATCACAGATGTAATCATGGTGGCAATTCCAGAAACATACTTAAGCAAGCAGTTATGTCTGTGAAATCTTAAAATAATTCTGCTGTGAATGGATAGGGAGAATGAATAGAAGCTGGTTCCCCCTGCTTCCAGAGACTTCACGAGGAAAGTGATGTTATTGTAGATGCAGAAGAATAGAGATTCTGTAAGAGAAAGCTGTGGCTTACTGTTTACATCAAGGGAAGTAATCCAAAACATACATCATGTTGAAGTCAGATTTCTGCTGAAAGAAGCAGGATCTTTTTTTTTTTTTTTTTTTTTTAGTATATTTTTATTGATTTTTTAGAGAGAGAGGAAGGGTAAGAGAGATAGAAACATCCATGGGAGAGAAATACATTGATTCTCTGTCTGCCGCATACCTCTTACTGGGGATCAAGCCTGCAACCTGGGCATGTGCCTTGGCTGGGAATTGAACCGGGACCTCTCAGTCCATGCAGTGACACTCAGTCCATTGAGCCACACCGGCTGGACAAGGAGCAGGATATTGATCAAACCACTCCAGATGTCTGCCCGCCTTCTTATAGACATTCAACCGCACAAGTTAGAGAAGTCCATTTAAAATGAGTACATCAACAAAAAAGAATGATCTTAAATGTTTGAAATGTATCCCTTTCAAATCACTTAACCCATACAACCTGTTATTAGTTTATGGCTCTAGAAGCTCAGATGTTTGGCATCACTGTCACTCCAGAAAGTTCCTGGTCTCTGAAGCAGACGTGTATTACCGTGAAGCCAACGAAGCTTTTAGAGACCCTCACTTTTGTGGAACTATTCTAAGACCCAAGGAAGCGACCTTGCAACGTGGATACATGGCTGTATGGCTTTTTCAAGTTAGCAAAAGTAAGCTGTTTTAACCTCAGTGTGTTAAGATCGAATTTCTTTCCTGTCCAACATCGTCTTTATTATCCCTACCCTCGTGTCAGGTGGCTTTGGGTGGCCACAGGTATTTGAGATCAGGCTCAGAGGAAGTTGTGCTGGTAATACATTCAGTTTGTATTTACTGGGATATGTTTGCCAAGAATTCCATGTACCCTGTTACATTATCTATGTCCAAGTGAAAAACAGTTTCTAGCAAGACAGTAGTCCCCCCACTTACTGTGGTTTCACTTTCTGTACTTTCAGTGACCTGCGGTCAACCACTGTCTGAAAATATTAAAGGGAAAAGTCCAGAAATGAACAATTCACAAGTTTTAAATTGTATGCCATTCTTAGGAGCATGATGAAGTAGTTGTTAATAGTTTACTGTGCCTAGTTTATACATTAAACCTTTTCATAGGTATGTATGTCTTGAACAAAACAAAAACAAAGTGCATGCAGATTGGTACCATCCACGGTTTCCAGGCATCCGCCATAGGTCGTGGAACTTCTCCCCATGGGTAAGTGGGCAGGGTTTGGGGGGACCACAGTACTTCTACCCACCCTCTTCCGTTATGCCAATTCAACCAGTGTCATGACAAAAATGAAGGACCAGAGGTCTTATCGTGATGTAAGTAGAAGTGTATGGGTAGTAGAAGAGAAAGAAAGCTTGAAATGTATGAAGCCAGAAGCCATCAGATGTGAAAATTATTCAGTTCTCTTTTCCAGAAATATTTGACAACATAGTGCAGATAATTACACACCCTGGGTTCTCAGGGGTTCTCTCTTATTGGAAAACCTTTCTTAAAATGTAAGTCTTATTCCAGTGCATGGAGTGGGCTTTGGTCAGCCCTGTAATTTGGGGGGGAAGATCCAAGCCTACACCCGGTTATGTGGTCACAGCCACTAGGAGCACCCACTTCAGCATTTGTGAGTCTCCCCCCGGCGTCTAGGACTGACCAAGGCTGGGAATACCATCAGAGTAGGTTGCCCTGAGCCTGAACCCGGACCCGGACCCGGACCCGGACCCACAAGGCCATTGGTCTCAATTGTTCCTCTCTAATGTGCATTCCCATCCTCTACTCTGTGGCCCAGTGGGATTGTCCCAAGGATCAGTAGATAAGCTTCAGTTCCAAGAAGGAGGTTTGGCATCGAGATGATTACTCCTGCTAGCCAGTAGAAACTTCTTCCATGGAATCTTGTGATACTGGATGACCAGAATGGAGCATGTGTGCTGATTTTGAATGATTCGCACTCACACTGGACACCAATGGGTTTGGGGCTCTGAGCTACCAGTGGTCCACTGACCACCCCTGGGTTTGAGCCATGTGTGTACGCACGTGCCCATGTATGGGCCCCTGCCAGTCCGCAGTACCTGAGGATGGTGGGCGTGGTAGCAGCCCTTCCGGATCCTGTGGGGTCCCCAGAACTGGCCCTCAGGGTAGGTGCTCCCCAATACCAGCAGGCCTTTTGGATAAATGTCCTCTCACAGTTGCCCCATCAGTGTGGTGACAGTGAGTTTTCCTGGCTTGGTCTTACGCTGGACAAGGACTAGCTATGTCCCTGTGGGGACCGTACCTCTCCCCCACTCGCGGTCCAGTGCAGGTGTTGGAAGGCAGTGGTGCAGGGACCTGGGAGAGCACGTTCTGGGAATGCGGTGGCAGGACGAGGTCGAGACACGGTTGTTTGTTCACATTCACACTATAGCAGTTTGAACTGTAAGTTCAATATAACGAGACAACAGATTATTCATACTTCCTTCATATTTTGGATAAGACTTGAATTTGTGTTCATCATCAACTAGCACAGTAAAAATGTGGAGAGAGTTGTGTGAAGCCAATTATTATGGAACTGCACAGGCAAGATCAGTTTTTCCCCGTACGAATAAGTTCTAAAGAGCCATGGGATTTTGAGAAATGAAAACATTCTTACCTCTTTATTGAGGTGAGAGAAATTACCTGAGAATGACACACCTGACAAAAACCATGAGGGAATAATAGTCCCCGGATCTGAAGAAGAGATGCTACCTAGACACTGTGAAGGGTATTTCCATTCACTGATTGGGCACTAGAGAAATATGCACCTACCTCTTCTCCACCCAATATTCTAAATCTTAATCAACGCGTTATCATACATCAAAGAGGCTTACACATGCCCTGGCCGGTTTGGCTCAGGGGTTAGAGTGTCGGACCATGGACGGAAGAGTTGTGGTCAAGGGCATGTACCTTGTTTGCGGTTTGTCCCCAGCCCTGGTCAGGGTCATGTGGGAGGCAACCCATCGATGTGTCTCTTTCATATCAATGTTTCTCTCTCTCTCCTCCCCTCTACCACTCTATCCGATGATAAATGGAAAAATATCCTTGAGTGAGAATTGAAAAATAATTTTATTTATTTATTTTTTTAATTAATTTATTTTTGTTACAGATGTTTCTCCTTTTTCCCCCACTGATTCCCCCCTCCCCCTCCCTCCCTGCCCTGTCCCCAGCTTTGTTGTCCATGTCCATTGTTCATGCATACATGCATATAAGTTCTGTGGTTTATCTCTCCCCCCCCACACCCTCTTTTGGGGATTGTCAGTCTCTGTACCCCACTTCCATGTCTTTGGGACTACCCCATTCCTCAGACTGTTATGTTCATTATATTCCACAAATAAGTGAGATCATATGATACTTGTCCTTCTCTGTTTGGCTTGTTTCGTTTAGGATAATACTTTCCAGGTCCCTCCATGTCGTCTCAAAGGGTAAGAGATCTTTCTTTCTTACAGCTGCATAGTACTCCATTGTGTATATATACCACCACTTTTTTATCCATTCGTCTACTGATGGACATTTGGGCTGTTTCCAGATCTTAGCTATTGTAAATAGTGCTGCTATGAACATGGGGATACATTATTCTTTGTGATAGGTGTTTCAGGCTTCTTAGGGTATATTCCTAGAAGTGGGATCACTAGGTCAAATGGAAGTTCAATTTTTAATTTTTTGAGGAAACACCATATTGTTTTCCACAGTGGCTGCACCAGTCTGCATTCCCACCAGCAGTGTACTAGAGTCCCCTTTTCTCCACATCCTCGCCAACACTTGTTGTTTGATGATTTGTTGATGGTGGCCACTCTGACAGGTGTGAGGTGATACCTCATAGTTGTTTTAATTTGTATCTCTCTGATGATTAGTGATGTTGAGCATTTCTTCATATGTCTTTTAGCCATTTGTATGTCCTGTTTGGAGAGGTGTCTATTTAGTTCCTCTGTCCAGTTTTTAATTGGGTTCTTTGTCTTCCTTTTGTTGAGCTGTATGAGCACTCTATATGTATTGGAAATTAACCCCTTATCTGATATATCATTGGCAATTATGCTCTCCCATACAGTGGGTAGCCTGAAAAATAATTTTAGAAAAGACTTATACAATGTTAATACATTTCTAAATCAAATTGTGTATTCAGATAGGGACCCTACAAAAACAATTGCCTGTGGTCTCTCACACCTTTGGGGTGACCCTGATGGGGTATTTATAAAACCTGGTTTTTGATTATAGGTAGTTTTGTACCAGGCTGTACACATGTAATCCAAACTTTTGCAATTATTTTCTCTCCCTCAGGAAAGCCTCCCCTTCCTTTTTTTAAAATTAAATACTAGCCTACTTGATCATTCTCTTTTTAATTTTATTCTATCATACAATTGGAAGTATATGAAATGTTATGAATTACTACCCTATTGTCTAATTACCTTTAACTCAGTTTTACTATGTGTGAATTAATACTGTTTCATACACTACAGTACTTGCTTATTTATAAATTATTTCATACATAATTGCTTGCTCTCTCTAAATAAATGATAAAATTTTTAAGATCAGATATTATGTTTTAAATCTTCATTTCTCAATGTGAACACAAAGCAGATGCTTAATAAATCTGTAAGAAATTTATAATGGTCAGACCAAGAATATAAATAAGAAATTAATGTAAATAATAATGATGCATGCGGATATGTGTTGAGCTGCTAGAATAATGTTAATTAAATACAAAGTATAATTTTCAAATACAGTGTGGTTGGGTTAGAATGTGCTAGTGGAAAACAGTGGTGTCAAGTGGGTCATTGTGTGTTTATACTAGTGCAGAAAATGACAAGTCTCCTTGCTTTAAAAGATATTAATTTTATCCTCTGATTCGGTTGACTTTGAAAGGTCTTGAGAGAAGGTAGGCAGAGCCCCGCCCCTTCCAGTTCAGAGAAGCCACCATCGCTTAATCATGCCGCTGATTTCTATTCGGGCGCAATCAATCCAGTTAATGTCAAGTAGCACTGACAAGAGTGTTTGTGACTCAGTCACCTGGAGACATTCAAAGGGTTGGTGCAATGACTTGGATTGGAAAATAAACAGAAATCAAGTCCTCTCGTCTGAACTTTACTGCAAGGTGGGTGCGGTGAGTCAATGACACCGACATGAGGCCCTTTTCATTTGAAGATGACATCACTGACTACCCATAGGGAGTGGGTAGGGGTGATCCATGCCTGGCTGGAGAGGAATGTGTGCATTTGTGCATTTGGTTTTAGCACCAGAATGGTAAACTTGACCCTCTGGGGCTGGTTATTTGTTCATTTTCTACCTCCTCTCTTCCCTCTTCCTCTCCCCTCGCCCCTGACTCACGGGTGACATTGTGTCTATCTTCTTCACTGACATTTCCCTGTCACCTAGCACATGGATGTCTCGCTAATAGAGGATCTCAGTACATACCTGAAAGTTTGTCATCAGACTTGATAGATTGAAAGGCCTCTGAGGATACTGTGGTCCCTGGGACGAAATACGCTGTATCACGTTTATGTTCATGAATCCCTGGAAGTAAGATCCATTTATACCTTTTTCCTGGCTTCAGATGGTAACAGAAGTGTGTGCAAAAGAACACAGGGGATAAAGGTACATAATTTCCCTTTTACTTGTCTGCTTTTGTTTTACAATCTCTGAGTACTTCTCCCAGCTTTTTATCTGTCCTATAGTCTTCTTCATGCTGGCCGCCAAGTCCTTTTGCCTCGGTCCTGCTCCCTTTCAAGCCATGCCTTGTCTACGTTTGTTATCGTTCCTTAGAAACACAGACCACCCCCGGGGGCGAGAGGGGAGACTCACAGGAGCAGATGCAGATAGCTCAGGATTTAGTTCAGTGTCCTCTCTGTTCCCATCACTCTCTCACTCAGTCTCTGGATACTTGTGTCTATGACGGGGGTACTAAGCCCTCATCTGGGCATCGGCAACCTCATTCCAAATCCTGCGAGTGCTCACGGAGTGAATGAAGGGATACATGCTTTGAGCAGAGTGAGTTATTTTCTTTGATACCCCTTGGCTTCCCATTTCCTTGGTATTCTATGAAGAATTTTTAGTAACAAATCGACCATTGTGTGAAATGACATTTGCGGAGATCTCTCTACTTGAAAGACTGTGTATCTGACACGTTTTGACCCCCATTCTGACACATGCTTCTCTTCACTGCGCTGTGTTGAAGAAGCTGTTGGACAGAGTGCATCGTGCAATTAGGTAAATTTGAGTGGATTTGTCTGAAAGTAGCCTAATAAATGACACTCTGCTTGTCATGGGGGTCTCTCCTTTAAGCCCGGGGAGGCAGGCGCTCCTATTTACTCGTCCTGTTAATCAAGAGCAGTATGGATATGCTTAATTTGACCTTTAAGCAGACACAGCTCAGGCTCAACTGTCTTTCTTTATATAACCATCTGACGAACTTTTTCTCTATTTTAGCCAGTACCGATTCCTGATTCCCTAACAGCCTCCATCGTTAGACGATGGTGAAATCCTAGGTGTCAAAACGAGGCAATATTTAACGAGCACCAACCATGTAGAAGAAACAGGGATCAAGCGGAGCTATACCTTCCCTAGGACTTTATTTCTGACTCCAGGCCCGTCATTTCACAAGTGAATTTCGCTGTTGTGTGCACGGTGTGATTTCACAATCTCCCGAGAGTTCTCCTCCTCCGAGACCCTCCCACCTGCAGGCTGCTGGATGAAATGTTCTTTCCGTGATTGACAGAAGTGTCCCTGGGAAGGAACATGCAAGGGCATTCTTAAATTTTGCTCTCTCAGAATGCCAAAGGTCAGAGAGCAGATTTTAAGAGGTGTAGGAGGAAAAGAATATGGAGAAGTATAAGAATCATAAGCAGGCCTTCCAAAGTGGTTAGAATGAGGCAGAACTAGAATTATAGGGGCAGTTTCTACCAGAGCTAGTCATAGCAAACACAATGTAAAAATCTAGAGTTTCTCCACGCCTCCATGGGACAGTGATGACTGACGCTACTTGTCACAGAAAGTCACACCAGGTCAAGAGTATCCTCCTCACTCACGGTTGCCCTACACCACGCAGGTGGGGTGAATATGCGTGAGACCCAGACAGAAAGGATCTCTGTTGACATGATGTTCTGAGTGGCACTGGTGGCATGCTTTGGCCTCCTTGGCATCCAGAATGTTAATGCACTGTGGTATTTAGGTACAGTAAATGCTGTCTAGATATCTACTAACAGCAGTATCTGGAGGACTGACGTATGCAATGGTGTGGGGCGCATCCTTCTCCTTCCTGTATAGCGTTCTTGGCAATATTTGTGTTGGAGCAGTTTTATCCTTCATATTCTTTGGAGAGGAGAGTGTCTTCTTAATTGAGATACAAGGACAGAATTGATACCAACCCCGAGCAGGATGGATGAAGCTGTGACACTTGTGATATTAAACATTTCCCTGTAAGAGCAGTTCACGGTGTTCCTCATTCATCATTTACTGTCCAGAATCAGGCGAGCTTTTTAAGTTCAGATTATCTCTGTGGCTGAGCACTAAAGAAGAATAGGGACGTTATCATAGGAATTTCTATCTAATGTTGATGGAATGTTCATGGAATTCAGAAGTGATCACAAAAGGACTGTGACAATTAACAAAAGAGTCTCTTGCTTCCTGATACCAGGAACAATGGGTTAAAATCTGCTTGCATGCAAACTCTGTTTTTTTTCAATCTAATTTAAATAACCAAATTATTCCCATAACGTTTAATTGTTTTATTATGCACAGGTAAACTAGTAATCACAGGTCACAATCAGCTATATTTGTTCGAACTTAGTGATATTTTATGATATCTGTCTTGGCTCATGGAGAGACGTTTCCTGAATTCTTCATTGGATCAGTCCTTTAAGGAGAAGCTGGAATTGATTGATTTTTCTAGGATCATCTTTAACTGCCTCATTGGCATCAACGGGGCTGGAAATCTCTTGGAACCATGTGCAAGAGGTGGAAGGAGGACCGAGGAGATGTCTTTCCCACAGCTACTTCAGGGAAGAACCAAGATATTTTTTTTTTTTGTTAAGACAGTTTTGCAGAAATAAGTGAGGTTGGTCGCACAGCAAGGCAAAGAGAGATCTTCAGAATCTTAAGAAGGAGACTTCAAAGTTATTGCTTTCCCTTCTTTGGGAAAGTTGATAATGAAGGACTGACAATTTTATCTGAGTCTCTTGCCACTCGGCTGGTCTATACATCATTTTATCCTAGAGATGTCATTATCACTTTCATAACCTAACATTTGAGTTTTGGGGAGACAAAGCAGGATGCAAGTCATTGCTGCTTAAATGGCACTGTGAATTTCTTGAACACTAGTTTTTCTTTCTTATTTATTTTCATAACTTACCATGTAGTTCAGTGCCTAGGACAGTTATATATTCGTAAATAGTTGTCAAAGGAATTAGAAATAAGTATGTGATTTAGTTGTGGAGCAAGTCAATGTGTATAAAATAATAGATTAACAACCAAAGAACATGGGCAGGTGTCCAGTGAGGTTCCTAGACTGAGAAGATTAAAGATTCAGAAGAGGAAAAAAATCTGGGAGGCTTAAAGAGGAACTCACGGAGGAAGTATAACTTGAGTTAAGCCTTGAATATAGTTAGAATTAAAGTCACAGTGGGTGGAAAAGACTCTTTCTGTCTCCCTCTTCCTACCTTTGCGGTGCTTCCTTTCTCGGTGGGCAGGATTGACCAGAACAAGAATCTAAGAGGGAAATGTGAGGCTTAGGAAGAAATCAGTGGTATCAAAGTTGGTGAGTAGGAACATTGAAGTCAACAAAGTCAGGGATAGAAAAGTAATATACTTTTGGAGATACAGAGATGAGAGAGAAATTAATATTCTTTTGACATTTTAGTTATGGGAGTCAAGAACACAGTTAAATTTGAGCTAAGTTAGAATTTTAATAAAGGTTGAATTGGTATATTCCTATGCAGGCTGTCTTGGCAATAGGATTCCCAATCTTAGTATAATGACAATTTAATGGGGACAAAATAATACACATTAATTAAATATATTGTAATTAAAGACAGAGCAACACGTGGTCCACCTTTGGAAATGGTCTGTTTGAGTTTGGAGGTGGTAGATGAGCTAAATAATTTGTATATGTATAAAAGGGTTAAATTAAGCCTGTTTACCTAAGATGTAGCCTTGAGTTACTGCAGACCTGGTTTCTCTTGCTGGTTTAATCATGATTAAATCATTAGCCATATAGTTGCATGCCCACCAGAATTGCTACCTGGAAGGAAATTTTGACAGATGAAAGCTAATCTCCTGATAACCAGAATAAATTCGTTTGGAATCAATGCACAAGGACGAGGATAAAGGGGTCACTGGAGGTTTTGGCCATAGAGAAATGAACAGAATGCTAGAGAATCCCAACAAATCATCACAGAGTTATCTCCCACACCTATTCTTTTTTTTTTATCCTCACCTGAGGACATTTTTCCATTTTTTGCACAGACAGAGTGGGAGGGAGAGAGAGGAAGAGAGAGAGAGAGGGAAACATCGATGTGAAAGGAACACATCGAGTGGCTGCCACCCGCACGACCAACCAGGGCCGGGGACAAACTGCAACCGAGGTACGTGCCCTTAGCGGGAACCGAACCCGGGTCTCTCCGGACCGCAGGCAGACGCTCTAACCGCTGAGCCAAACCGGCCAGGGCCCCACACCTATTCTTAAGGTAGGCGTGAAATAGTAGCATTTGTCTTCTATGAAATGGGAGTGGAACATTACCACAGATAAGACAGAAAAGGGAAACAACATCTGCTTCTTTTTCTATTACTCAAAGGGTAAACAATCTTGAGGATACGAAGACTATGAACACCGGGAGATTCATGTCTCTGTTAGGAAGTCATGACCACCTTGTACCTGCTCAGTCATCTACTTCAATATGATTGACTGGGTGCCAGATGAAATGTGGTACCCACCTGTTCTAGGAGGTATTTTGCCAATCTGAAGATCAGAAACTCTGGCAAATAACTTTGGTCAGCTTGGGTTTCTGTGCCCACCATCCTTGATTAGAGTAGTAGGGAATTATGGGAAGTTAATTAAGATAAAGTCATAATTAGAAAAATGGCTTGAATCTTTGCACTGTCCTCTGCCCTCAGGAAAAAAAAAAATGGGAGAGATCTCTGAAATGTCAGAGATTCATAATAATAATAATAGTAATAGTGATAGTAATAACAACAATAATAAAAATGATAAAACTGTATACTTGTCAAGGATTTTAGGCAAACAGGCATAATAGTTGAAATCAGCTATCATATAAGAAAATACTTTAAGGGTGATACACTAGTCTAGTTGCAGGTCAAGGGTTTTAATAATGAGTACATTGATTTCAAAGTAAGTATATAAAATCTCTTTTTTTACAGGGTACAGAACCAAAGAGAAGTTCTAAAGCAAACCACTGCAATGGAGCAGTTGGGCCCATGCATTCTGGTTCTTAGGTCAAGCATCTTCACCTGGTCTAAGTCAGCTGTCAAATTGGACCCTTTCCCTACAGGTGCCTTGGGTATGCTCAGGTAGAGGTAGTGAGGGTGGAACAGCGGATCACGGATCTTCCCTCCTCTCTACACAAACACGTTCCTAAGAAAGGTGTTTTAACCTCTATGTAACTTGAAGTGATTGTGTTCTAACAGTCCCCATTAACTGCCCAACACTCTACTAAAATATCACCCGATTTAATCTTTTACAAAGTCCTTGAAAGAGTACACTATACTTAACTCTCTTCACTTAATTCCCACCCATTTACTTCAGTCCAGTGTCAGCCTCCACTACCGCATTGAAAATGTTCCCTCTGTATCTTCCATGTCCTTCTTACTTGCAAATTCAATGGATACATCTTTCTTGTACTTGCCAACCACTGCCTCTTTATTAATCTTTATTCTCCCTTTGCTTTGTACTAAGTGGTTCTTCTTGTTCATTTATTATTATTTCCCTGACTTTTCTGTTGGTTCCTATTCCATTACCCATTCTTTAAATGCTGGTATTCTGCAGGGTTATATCATCAACCTTCCAGTATATTCTCATCTACTTACTGTCCTTAAGTACTTTTTTTTTTTTTTTTATCCTCACCCGAGGACACTTTTTCATTCTTTGTTCAGATAGAGCAGGAGGGAGAGAGAGAGAGAGAAACATCGACGTGAAAGGGACACATTGAGTGGCTGCCACCCGCACAACCAACCAGGGCCGGGGACAAACTGCAACCGAGGTACATGCCCTTAGCGGGAACCGAACCCGGGTCTCTCCGGACCACAGGCCGACTCTTTAACCGCTGAGCCAAACCGGCCAGGGCTGTCCTTAAGTAATTTAAACATTCTTGTGGTTCTGTACCTTTATATTGTGAAATAATTATCTCCAGCACAGACATCTCCCATCAACTTGAGGATTGTACATCTAATAGCTCACCAGACATTATTATCTGCATGACATATAAACAAGTCAATTAAGGATGACCCCCAGTGAACTATCTTACCTCTAAAACCTCTCTCTTTTTTTTATTTTTATTATTTTTTTTAATCCTCATCCGAGAACATTTTTCCATTTTTTGTACAGACAGAGTGGGAGGGAGAGAGAGTAAGAGAGAGAGAGGGAAACATCGATGTGAAAGGGACACATCGAGTGGCTGCCACCCGCGCAACCAACCAGGGCCGGGGACAAACTGCAACCGAGGTACATGCCCTTAGCGGGAACCGAACCTGGGCCTCTCTGGACTGCAGGCGGACGCTCTAACCGCTGAGCCAAACCGGCCAGGGCCTCTCTTTTTTTTTGTTTATTTAGTTATCCTAGACACAAACCTGTGAGCCATTTACCGTGTGTTTCTCATGGATTCTTGTTATGAGTACAACGATGTCATATGTATAGTAATTCTGCAGATATAGACAATCCCCCACTTGCTTTAAGCAGAAAAGTCATTCATCCTGTTTCTCTCCCTATGCCATGATTCCCTCTGAGAGACTCTGGAGTGGGTGTGGTGATTAGCCCTACTTGACAGCTCTGCAGAGCCCATGGTCTGTTGTCCATCACTTAGCCTCATTTGCTCCGTGGGTCGCTCTCACTCTGCTGCTTATCCCTATAACTTCTACCTCTTGACTATCACCATTGGCCTCCTTCAGATATCCAATCTCCTGAACTGCTTTATCCCCCCAACCCCACCCTGACAACTCCTGCCCTGTGTTCTTCTCCCTCTCTGGCCAGGATAGCCACCTCATGGATGTTTTGTTTTGTTTAAGTTGTTGGAGTTGTCCGGTGGTAGGAAGAGGGAGTCTGGCTCAGGAGATGGCCAGGCAGAGTCTCACTCTTTATCTGGAGACACTCTCTGAGTCAAGGTACCTGGTATACAGTATGCTACCCAGTCTGACATATTTGGACAGAATTTTTAGCATCTTGGGACAATGTCCTCTCAGGGACTTTGTTCTCTCTCACTCTAAAGTAGACTCGTAGGTGACACACCTGGATCATAAAGAATCCATACAATCTAATAATATGGCCGGCGGTCACGTGACTTCTCACAGGGCTCTTGAGCCCATGACAATCAGTGCATGTGACTGGGCATCCATATTCCCACCTCGGTTCACAGCCAAGTAGGTCCCCACCTTTGGAGACAGTTAGACAGGAACATACAGAGGGTACACCTGCCTCAATCACCCAGCACCCAAGACTCTTATCTCTGTTCCAGCAAAATATGAGTTTCAGAATTCTGAAATGAAAAGAGCTCTGAAAACTGAGAGCTTTTCATAATCCCCTTGGCGATGAACTTGAACTTGTCTAAGTTCATTTGAGGTGACTGAATCAAAATGAAGTTATCTCAGTTCCTAATTTGTCCTACTTGTTATGTATGTTCATATACTTCACTGAAGAAATATGAACATGTTGGAGGGTGGTACTGTTGTAGACTTATCTGCGTGTGTTCTGGAATACATGGTATACAGACCATATTATTTTTGTTAAATCTGAAGCTTTTGATATCCTTAAGTACTTCTGGCTACACAATAGAGGGATTGTATGACTGTGCACGGTAATAACTCTTTCTGATTTCTGGCTTTTGGCACTTTCCACATTAACCAGCCAATAAGTCCTGACAATTTTATCTTTATTTCTAGAATCTATGTCTTTGCTTCTATTCCTGCTCTTACTAATCAAGCCAGAGACCAAAACTCCTAATAGCTGTAGAAGCAGCCTCTCCTCCACTGGCCAGAATAATTTAGCCCTGCCCCCAAATTCTCTGTCACCATTTAGCAAAATAAAGCCCTGCACTTGACTGAGCCCACATTCTTTATGTGAAGTGTGACCCCTGGGGAGTTGGAAGCCCTCCTCCCACTCCAATCGGCTCATCAAGAACTCTTGCTAAATGCACACACTTGTACTCCCAACAGATGTGTAAAGCATATTTATTAGATAATTTAACAGAGAAACTAGTTGCCACCATGGCCCTGAGTTGGTTGCCATAGGTTAGGTAGTCCCTGGTCTGCTAGTCCCTGGATTATTTACACAAATAAATGTGTATAATGGTAGCTTTAAATTTTTATTTTTTAAATATGTTTTCTTTATTGATTTTAGAGAGAGAGGAAAGGAGAGGGAGAGAGAGAGAGATAGAAACATTGATGAGAGAGAGCATCGATTGGCCGCCTCCTGCATGCCCCTCACTGGGACTGGGCCCACAACCTGGGCATGGGCCCTGACTGGGAATCAAACCAGCAACCTCTTGGTGCATGGGTAAACACTCAACCACTGAGCCACACCAGCCGACTGTAATGGTAGCTTTTAAATGGCTATCCCATATCATCTTGCCCTCTTCAGTAGGGTTTGCAAGAGTCATCATTAGGATTCTTAGGATAGACTCATTAGGATAAGCCTGAGAGAGAACTGCTTCCCCCACTGAACTGATCTTACATTTCATTTTATCCTTGTCCAGACTGACCAGAAGGGACATGAGGAAGATAGAGAGACGGGAGAGGACAATAAAATATAAAATCAGCCCTGCCTGTTTGTCTCAGCAGTTAGAGAGTCAGCCTGGAGACCAAAGAGTCCCCAGTTCGATTCCTGTCAAGGGCACATACCTCGTTTGCTGTTTGGTCCCCAGCCCTGGTTGGGGTCATATGGGAGGCAACCAATTGGTGTGTCTCTCTCACATTGATATTTCTCTCTCTCCCTCCCACTCTATCTGAAGATAAGTGGAAAAATATCCTCGGGTGAGGATTTAAATAAATAAAAAAAATCAGTACATGTACTATTTTTGATACTTTGAGAAGGTTAATAACACGAGAGATGTATTTACGATCTCCCTAAAATAAAGGTTGAGCAGGCTTCCATGTGTAACCTCAATACCCCTAAAATCTGAATGTAAGTTTTTCTCTCAGAGTGCGTGTTTATCTGAGAATGGACTAAGAAAGTGTGGAAGTCTGAAAAATGATCATTTCCCTAGGTCCCTCATGGACCACATAATAGCTGTTTCTGAGATAATCTTTTCTTTTTAATTATAATATTATTTATGAGTTTTCACTCACTAGGAATTCTGTGTCGTTTTAAAAGTGATGGAGTGAAACATCATACATCAGGAGAAAGACGTGCTGATGAAATATGGTCCCGAATGTCATCGTCCCGGTGATGTATATGAGAATAGGGATGTACGAGTGAAGTTGAGGGATGAGTCTGTGTGCTGTGCATTTTGAATAATTCCCATGAAAACTGTGATTGAATTATTATCCATGTTCAACATCATATAATCAGAAAGTATTTGCCTGCAAAGGGAACCACTTGCAAGGTAACTAGGTGAATGCCACGGACATACTGGTCACATCCATTTAAAGGTCTGAAATCAAACCAAGCATAAACAAAAATAGAATAGATTATATTTGAGGAAAAGTAAGCCAAATCCCATCCTCATAACTTCTGACTACTTAGATTTGAGGGGCTGGTAAGGAGAGGCTGTGTATATGGTACTCGTCATTTAGAAAGTTCTGTAGATGAAGTTAAATTCTTTTTAGCTCTGAGCATGCTGGCAATAGGTTTCTGTAATTACGTGGTAGATTTTTCACACATCTTCATATTAATGATCACCTGTTATTTAACTTTCAACAGTGACATTAATAAATCTGAGGTGACAGCCCTTCACTTGTGACATTTAATTTACTTTTCAATTTTCCTTCTCTTCTTGGTCCTTTAAATGGTTTTTAAAGGCAAACAACTGAGGAGACAGTGACAATCCTGCAGAACATCAGGCATGAAGATTTTTCTCGATAAGTATCTTCAAAATAAGTGTCCTTATCCAAGTTCCAGTTAATGACTTCTTAGGCGGTATACTGTTATTTTGAAGTGGTGTCTTCCATGCACAAAATAGCGATGATGAGGTGCTGAACATCGTTGTAGGGGTTGCTTAAGAGAGAGTGCTTTAGGATATGCTGCTGTTCGTCATGCCAAAGGCCATTATTTACACTGCAAGTCTTGCTGTCTGCTTTTTCCTGTTGGTAAACTCACAAAAGGTTACCTTTTTACAGGAAGGTGAGCTGAAGAACAAACCTATTTACTTACTTTCCTACAGATAAATCCTTTCTTTCAGTTCTTTCGCACACTTCAGAATTAAAAATGATGCCCACAATTACTTTAGAATTGGAAAGAAGATCCACAATTACTTTTTACCCCAGAATTGACAAGAACACTTACGATTATTTTTCAATTAATGAAGAAAATGTTTTTTAAAGGAGCACGAAAAATGCATCCCGGAATATACTTTATGGGACTTTGGGTCTTTCAAATTTTATCTGGGAAGTCATAAAATTCCAGTGAAATTGAAACTGAAAATGGAAGCCAATAAGCACATTCTCAGGGTTTGATAAAATGTTTACTGCACTCAGTGGTCAACATTTTTGATGACTGCCCTTCTGGTCTCCTTTGCACAAACAATGGCCCCCCATGATGCCCTGTACAAGTTAGGTTTTCCTTTTAGCACAGTGGTTGTAAATGTCCATGCAGTTGGCACCATTCCTTTAATTAACATTGTTCAATTCGTCTTTATAAACCACTTGTCTCCATTGCACAGAACTCATTCAGCAGGTGGAAGAAGGAAAATATTCCTTTGCGGACTCAATGACAATGACATTGTATGTTTCTACTGGTCAATAAGTTAGAATGTTCTTGTTGAAAGGACAATTAGAGAGCATGTCCCTAATACTGGACGTAATGCAGGGGCCCATTTTACATTAACCCATAATTCACTTGGCTTCCAGTATATCACGCTGTCTTTGTTTCCCCCCGTCTTTCTGACCATTCCATCCTGTGATGGAGGCTGCCCTCTGCCCGTACTCCATCAGGTCCCTGTGCTCAGCCCACATTCAACTGCCAACTTTGGCATTTTCTCAGGCTGCTGGGATCCACTCAGCCCACAAGCATGGCAGGCTAAATACCAAGAAAGTAAATGCCTCCTTGGAGCAGCCCCCGACTAAAGACTGAGGGTAGTTGCTATCTACATACCCTAGTTTCCTTTCTTTTTGGAGGACTAACTTTAAAGCATGGATTTTATGTTAGTTTGCAGCGTTCTCCAGGGGAATTAAAGCCCCAGTTGTGAATAACGATGACCTTGCTCGATAACACACCCTTTACTGGCTGCCTTCCCTTCCCTGTCTCTTGTTCTGATTCTGTACCAGTGTTTCCTGGGGTTACCTCCCCAAACACTGCTTGTGCTCAAATACCTGCTTCAGGGGAAACCCAAACTAGGACATTTCTCTATCACTTTTCCTTGATCCTTATCTTTCGAACATCTAAATATTAGAATAGCCAAGGGTTTAGTCTTTGGATGACTTTTCTTCACTAAACTTATTTCCTGGCTGAATTCATTCAAGTCTGGCTGGGATGGCTCAGTGGGTTGAGCATCGTCCCATGGACTGAGAGGTCACGGTTTGATTCCCGGTCAGGACTTATGCCCGGGTTGTAGGCTCGATCCCCAGTAGGCGGCTTGCAGGAGGCAGCTGATAATGTTTATCTCTCATATCGATGTTTATATCTCTCTCTCCCTTTCTCTCCCTCTAAAAAATCAATAAAATATATTATAGACAAAAAACAAAATCAAACCTAAGATTCCAAATACTACCCACCTTAACATCTCAAGTTATCCCTTCTTTTCAGAACGGCAAATGTGTCATTGATATCTCTGCTTAGATGTCTACTAGGCATCTCCAAATCACATTTCCCAAACCAAACTCTTGAATTTCGCCCCCAAGTGGGTGGAAACTAAATATCTCACATGCTATTTAGGTTTTAAGGTTGAGTACATTGGTCCTAGTTTTGTAAAATGTCATTCAAAGTATGCTTCTTTCAAATTTATAGGAGAGCTCTTCAAATATTTAAAGAAAAGAGACATACCCCTTTTCCTCTAGGTTTCTCTAGGGTACAGGTTTAACAGGCCTACTTCACTCAAATGTCCTCTGTAACAACACTCAGCTTTATCACAGTCTTCCTGTAAACAACCCAGTTTTTATTATTTCTCTCGTAATATGACAATTAGAATTAAATCTTATATTTCTGATATAGTTTAACCAATGTGGGATCTCTCTCTCTCTCTCTCTCTCTCTCTCTCTCTCTCTCACACACACACACACACACACATCATTTTATCACAATATATGCATTGCTTGCAAGTACTTGAATTCCTTTGTATATGTCAGCAGTTATCATTCCATTGTTTTAAAAATAAAGCTGGACAATTATAACTAGAGAAAAAAATCTTGACAGGTTTTCACAGAAGGTCTTTTTATAATGTAATTTTAATGCACTTTCTAAATTCAGGATAAAGGGCATTGTGAAAGGATAAAAAACAGTAATATAATTTTGTAAAAGACAAAGAATGCTGTGGTGTTTCTTTTGAGTACTTTTCCTTTGTGACGTTTATCTCAGGGGGCTATTGGCCTGTTCGCTCCTTCGCTGGAGGGATCTGCAAGTCTGAGTGAGGTAAGAAATCGGAAAGAAAACAGAGTCTACTTTTATTTGTTAGAATGGAAAAGCATTTTGTTTCCCTGTCAACTAGACCTAGGTAAGCAACAATGGTTCTTTTTGCTTAAGAAGATGGATTGGCTTTAGTTTAGGAATTGTCAGACTTGAACAGGGGATAATTAATTCGGTCCTACCAAGAGAGGAAGAGACGTGAGCAGGATATGATTTAAATACCACTGGTCATGTAAGGAGATCAGCCACTCCCCTGGTGCTATGACCACCACTGTGATGGTGGGCTCTTATATATGTACGACATTTAAGTTTTCAAAGCACTTTTGCAAACTATCTTCATCCTCCCTCCATTCTCCTCCCTCCCTCCCTCCCTCCCTCCCTCCCTCCCTCCCTCTCTCCCTTCCTTCCTTCCTTCCTTCCTTTTTTCCCTCCTATCAAGCATGTGTTAGAAACTGTGCTAGATACAAAATAAGATATTTTCAATAACTTTCAGGAGGAGAAAATAAAAATTACAGAGCCTGCCTTTATTACTGCCCTGTTCACATGGTTATATAACCATTAGTTCACTCATAAGGTGACTGCTGTAAACCCCATGAGAACCCACCCCATTTGCACAAAGCTGGTGTTCTTGATACCTCCCTGCAAATCAGTAGGTATATAGACAAGTCAATGTGTATTAAAAAAATTTTTTTTTTCTTTATTGATTTTAGAGAGAGAGGAAGGGGGGAAGAGAGAGAAAGAGAGAGAAGCATCGATTGGCTGCCTCCTGCATGCCCCCCACTGGGGATTTGGCCTACAACCTGGGCATGCGCCCTGACCGGGAATCGAACTGGTGACCTCTTGGTGCATGGGTTGGCACTCAAGCACTGAGCTACACTGGCTGGGCAATATGTATTTTAGATAGAAGCCAATTACTCTTTCAGAGTCCAACAGAAGATGACCTAAACAATGACTCTCATCAAAATGAAAAGCAGAAACGCAACGTAAAAACTGAACTCAACACCCAGTACAGAAGCTTACCTTAGTGTTCCAGAGATTGGCACTGATGCTTTAAGGAAAATTCTCTCTCAGTGGGAATTCAGCTCAAAAAGGCTTTTATCTCAACACTAAACATGAAAATATTACCCAATATGGTATCTGACTAGTGATAAGAATTTTTTTGTGTGCTAAAATTAGCTTTATAATGCAGAGTTTTAATATGGTGATATTGACAGGCTATGAATGATAGTTACAAGTTCACAGGGGGCTAAAATTGCTAATGATGCCTGAACTTCTTAAAATCTGTGCAATTCACTGACTTTAATTCTATGAAAATTGGACCTTCACCATTATTAATTTTTAAACACTGAAGAAGAATAAGATAATAACTTTTTCATGTATATTTGAGGACTTTAACATTGAGATGGCAAGAGCTAATGTAACTTAATTTCAAAATTAATGAATGAGGCTACATTTAAATGAGCCTTTTTGATTGAGTTGCAAAGCCAGCCGTTTCAGGAAACTCTTATTCTCATCTCAGCTTCACAAAAAATGGTGGAGGGATAATATCAATAACCCAATACATGGGCGGGGGCCTCGAGCACGAAGATATACTGGAATTTGCATTTATTTGAGCTTAATGGTCACTTAATGAGAAAAGGGACCATTATGGTCAAATTCTAAAACCAGTGGAATCTTTGCGTTTCTAAGGCTTATTTTGTGGTATGAACATTTGTAACATTTAACTGCAGAAATACGGGACTTTGTAGGATCAGCATCATTTTAAGGAAATCATAGCCAAAGGTTAGTGACCAGATTTATTTTCCTCATCTAATGATGTAAGAATTTAAATGGATTTTAATATCCTATTTTCAACACTAACATGCTGCATTAGCTGTTTCCGTGGGACGTGTAGGAGAGCACTTCACGTCTGGTTGATATATGATCAGTCTCTGGGAGCTTGGCTTATTAATGACTTGACACTGAAGCTATAGAAAGACTTGTGTTTGGCTGCCATGTTCTGTTGGTGGGCAGTGCCCACTGAATCAGACTTCAGGGAGGGTTTTAGTCTGTTCACTATGCCTTTTTGTTGTTTTTAAAGGTTGTTTTCAAAACTGTCAGCCAGTTTGGGTTTGTGGAGAGAAATGTTGTTGAAAGCATTCAATATCATTCAATAAATGTTTTCTAAGCCCCACTCTGGGCCATTACCTGTGTAAACAAAAGTCTTGAATATCTACTTTACATACTCCATTGACTTCAATTGGCAATGTGGAAATAGTAAAGAAATAAGTTAATAATAAAAAATAAAAGCTTACTAGCAAAATTAAAATGTAGGAAATGTATCATGGAAGCAAACGTGTAAGCAGAGAAGAATTTGTCTGTGCAGTCTGACCACTGCCCAGGCGTGAGAGGCCTGGCGTGGTCTCAGAGCTGGATTCTGATGGCCCGGATTTCAGTCCTGAGCTACACTCAAAGCCCTGTGGTCTGCCAACTACCTACTGGTTGAATTGCAACACTGGGTGGTTATGTGGATTAAATAGATGAATTTGTTTAAAGCACTTGGAGCAGAGTTGTGTTGGTGATTACCTCTATTATACCTCATTCTGCGATGTTGCCATGACTTGCTATTCTTTATTTATTCTACTTTGGCAAAACGTATCAAACAGCCGTGTCTGGCAGACAATATCTGAAATCAGGTTCTATTTATTTTGGAGGCTGAGGGGGGCTAGGGGCCATATGACATCTAATCCATGAGCTTTCAAAGATAATATTTACATTTTCCTTATAAATTTTTCTGAATGTCAAAGTAATGATTGTTATTGAAAAATATTCAAACACTATAGTGATATCCTAAGGCAGAGTTTTCTTTGTGGAAATGTGAATACACCTGTATATACACACACCATTGCTATACCGATCAGTATTTTTTTTAAGCAGTTGGAGCATGATTTGCATACCATGCAATTCATACAGTGTTAAATTTGAGATGTCTATTATCTATCCAAGCTCATAGGTCAAATAGGCAGCTGGATCTATGGTCTAGGATCTGTAGGCCTGGAGGGAGACCAGGCTGAAGCTACACATTTAGAAGTCATTAGGATGTGAGTGAAGTTTAGGCCAGAGGAGATGCTGAGGTCATCTTCTGGAAGATGCAGATAGGAAAAAAATGTAGGTGCCGAACCGAGCCTTAAATTTAAAGAGGGAAATGAGACAGGGATTCAGCACATTTGTGAAACAAGAAATCAGAAGACAATATCCCAGAATTGAAAGAGAACACAGTATTCAGATTGAAGAGGCTCAGATGGTACTAAGCAGCATGAATGTGTAAAGACGCCTAGAGACATAATGGTGATATTTTAGAACACCAGGGTAAGGAGACCACCCCAGAAAGTGGGTCATGGAGAGGTTAAACGAAAAGTTACCTACAAAGGAACTGAGATTGCATTCTTACCAACAGCACTGTATTCTCAAAGATAATAGTCAATAAATCAAAGGCGATGGTAGAATGAAAACATTTGCAAACTGCCAAGATGCTCAGGTACTATGTTATAGAAAGTTCCTTGAGGATATGCTCCAGAAAAAATAAGAGAGCAAGTCTAGATAAAAGATATAGGATGCAGGAAACAGAGGACCCAGACCAGAGTGTGAGATAGGGAGTCTGTACATGAGGCCTACCAAGCAAGTAATCTGTATTATGGGAAGAGAAGGAAGACTTCAAAGCGGAGGCCTCTGGGAGGTAAAGGAAGGAAAAATAAAAGGATCGATAATATAATTAAGAATCCTGAAATGTTTGAGGATATGCTAAAGGAAATCGGTAAACTGCAGAAGCAGAAGTGTCCATTGAAACGGATCCGAAGTACATTCTAGGTGAAGTGAGGAGCATGACCAGTGGGAGGAAACGCCATAGCTTATCACACAGTACATCATCATGTGGCCCCAGGAAATGAAGTATCATGATTGCTTTTCATGTTTGACAGTCAGCCCATAGACATAGCTTGGAAAACTGTCCTAAAATGATAGAACAAATCATAAGCAGTATCAACCCTGCTCTTCATACAGGTATAGAGAGAGTCGGGAGATGGGAGCTGGAGGAGGGGAAGGGTGAGAACCTCGGTGTTCTGTCATCTTCCAGAATGGGGGACCAAGATGAATTTTTTTATAATTTGTGGGCCAATACATGGAGTTTTAACTAATTCTGTTGTTATCGCAGAGATCTTGAGAGGAGGGACTATGGTGATAAGGCTATATATAGAAAGAGCTGAGGCGGGGAGGTGTGATGAGCAGAGTCCTCCGCTCCTACAGCAAGAGGACAATCGCCAAGAAATAGTGGTGGAAATGTGCTAATTAAGCACCTGGAATAGAGCCCTAGGGACAGGCCGAGTAAGCAGTTAAAAGCCTTTGTCTCTGGGGAACAAGAATGAATAGGGACCAGAAGAGAATTGTTGGTTTTCTTTGTAAGCCCTTCTGATTTTTATTTGTTGTTTTGAATAAAAATGAAAACAATTCAATAAAAAATTAAATTATAAATAGAAAATTTTTATAAAATAAAGACTTTAGTAGGAAGATATTGAAAGAAAATTTATAACAGCAAAACATTGCACAGGAAGCCTGGAGTCTGTGTTTAAAAATACCACAATTGGAAACTTTGACTTAGGTACATTTCTTTGAATTGAAATCCTGTAGGACTAATTTGCAAAAATACAACTGTAAACAAACAAACAAACAAACAGATTTTTGGTGTGGAAGATGGCAGCGGGCAGGACGGGAGGGAGGGTGAGTGTATGAGCGAGTGTGAGCGAGTGTGAGTGGACGTGAAGGTGGACGACCAAACCCGAGCAGGGAAGAGCCGCGGAGCAGAAGGTCCCTGTGCTGTGGACGGAGCAGCCGGCTATGCGGTAAGTGGCCCCTTCAGGGTCCTTCTCCCTGTGCCGCGGGGAGGTTCCAGCATTTGGAAGATCCCGGGTCTTCCCTGGGAGGAGGCAGTGGGAGCGGCTAGGGCCCAGCAACCTGAGCCCACCAGTGCACCTGGCACCATCGGACCAGTGGACACCCTGTGTCAACACAGACCGGTTCACAGTAGTTGAGCTCCCAAGGTGCTGGTCACGGAAGCCGCAGACAGCCCGGAGCCCAGCACCATCCCCCATAGTAGCAGATATACCCTCAGCTACAGAGGCTGGTGAGCAGACATCCATCCCCAGGCAACAGAAACACAGACCAGCACCTGAGACCCCCTCCCCAAAAACTACAGCAAAAGCTGAGCAGGAGTTGAGCCCCAGGGGGCTCCACAGAGGCCTGTGCGGTCCAGTAGCCCACAACAGCGGTGGGAAGCCAGAGCCCCAGATGGACTGGTGCGATTCAGCTGCCTGCCCACGGGACCTGCAGGGTGCAGGGGCACCAGAGAGGCCTCTGCTACCCAGCAGAGACTGTGCCATCCAGTTACCGCAGAACCTGCGGGGTTCTGAAGCACTAGAGAGGCCTGCGCATCCCAGCAGGTACTGTGCGATCCAGTTACCTGTGGAACCTGTGGGGTGCTGAAGCACCAGAGAGGCCTGTACACCCAGCAGCCCATAACATAGGCATAGAGCCAGTTACCCAAAGGGACTGTGCAATCCAGTTACCCATGGGACCTGCAGGGTGCGGGGGCACCAGAAAGGCCTGTGTGACCCAGCTGTGCACAAGATAGGCATAGAGGATGTGAAAATGGAGGTTGAGTGAATAGAAGCTACACAGACGATCTACCAGAACCAAACAGGAATTACAACTAAAATAAAGACAAATCCTCGGAAAAAAGCAACAGAAAAGCAGCAGGACAGGACCATATAACCAGGGACACTGGTAGGATCTGCAGAGGTACGAGAGGGTGGCGGGCTGGGAGCCCAAGGACAGCAGCAGTCTTAGCTGTGAGCAGGGCCCTTGGGGATAAAGACCAAGCCCACTCCACAGTGCAGAGAGCCGAGACAGAGCCCTAAAATAGCCACAGCCACTCACCAGGGGGCTACAACAGCGGGAGGGCAGACTAGACTGGAACTCTGTTGGGACACCTGAGATTTGGAGGGCACTCAGAGTTTTTGCTGAGTTGCAGCCACAGAAGACAGTGGGCAGTGTGCTCCTTCCCAGAGCTGTGGGGGAAAGCAGCAGCCCACTCCCCTCGGAGATTCAGCCTTTCCCAGGTGAGGCAAAGAAATGCAATTTGAGGCTCATTAACAACCAGCATTATACCACGCTCTGGAAATCCTCTTATGCAGAACACTAGGGCTACATTCCAAGACACTGAGTAACTGAGACTAATAGCCACCTGGAAAAAGCTAGAGGAAGACTAAACATTTCCTGTGCTGCAAATCTACCCAGGAAAGTAAGACCTGACAGTGGGGTTTAACGTGGGCCCACCCAGGCTCATCCAAACTCAGTAGAGGGAGCCACAAACAGCAGAACACCAACACCCACAGGGAAAATTTGGCAGGCTCCAAACCCACTGAGATAGCTAAAATGGTTAAACAAAGAAACAAATCCCCCAAAAAAGAATAAGAGAACACTATTGAAGATGGGATCAATGAAATGGAGCTAAGCAAATTATCAGAGGTAGAGTTCAGAGCCATGATCTTGAGGAAGCTCAACAGCATAAGTAAGGACCTCAACACCATGAGTAAAGATATAGAAACATTGATAACCAACCAAGTGGAAATGAAGAATGACATAGCAGAAATTAAGAACACATTGGAAGGACTAACCAGCAGAGTAGAGGAACCTGAGGATTGGATCAGTGAATTAGAAGACAGGGTAGAAAAAAAATCAACCAATCAGAAAACCAAAAGGAAAAACAATGAAAAAACAGGAAGACAGCTTAAGAGAACTGTGGGACAACTGGAAACGTAATAATATTCACATCACAGGAGTCCCCGAAGAGGAAGAAAATGGGCAAGGGTTAAAGAATATATTTGAAGAAATAGTGACAGAAAACTTTCCTAACTTGGAGAAGGAAGAAGGCATTCAAGTTCAAGAAGCACAGAGAGCCTCAAATAAGAGGAACACAAACAGGCCCACACCAAGTCACAGAGTAATTAAAATGCCAAAAATTAAAGACAAAGAGAAAATCCTAAAGGCAGCAAGAGATAAACAACATGTTACCTTCAGAGGAAACCCCATAAGGCTCTCAGCTGACTTCTCAAGAGACACACTACAGGCCAGAAGGGAGTGGCATAAAGTAATCAAGGAGTAATCATGAAGTAAAAAAACAAGGATCTGAATCCAAGACTACTTGATCCAGCAAGGCTATCATTCAAAATAAAAGGTCAAATAAAGAGCTTCCCAGACCAAAAAAAAAAAAGGCTAAGAGAATATACTAACACCAAACCAGCACTGCAAGATATGCTAAAAGGACTGCTATAATTAGTAGAAGAAATAAGAAGAAAAATATAACCACACTAAACAAAAATGGCAATAAATAAGTACATATCAATTATCACCTTAAATGTAAATGGTTTAAATGCTCCAATAAAAAGACACAGAATAGCTGACTGGATAAGAAAGCATGACTCCCATATATGTTGTTTACAAGAAACCCACCTCGCAACAAAAGACTCACATAGGTTGAAAGTGAAGAGATGGGAAAAAAATCTTTCAAGCAAACAAAAAGCAAAAAAAAAGCTGGGGTAGCAATACTCATATATGGTAAAGTAGATTTCAAAATGACAGCCATAACTAGAGACAAAGAAGGCCACTACATAATATTTAAAAGGTCTATCCAACAGGAAGATATAACCTTGGTAATCATATATGTACCCAATTTAGGAGCACCAACATATATTAAAAATCTTCTGGAGGACATCAAAGGAGAAATCAACAGCAATACATTCACAGCAAGGGAGTTCAATACCCCACTGACATCACTGGACAGATCCTCTAGACAAAAAATTAACAAGGAAACACAGACTCTAAATGAAGCACTAGATCAAATGTATTTAATAGATATCTACAGAGAATTACACCCCAAAACTGCAGAATTCACATTCTTCTCAGTGCACATGGGACATTCGCAAAGATAGACCACATGTTAGGACACAAACTAAGTCTCTACAAGTTCAAGAAGATTGAAATCATATCAAGCATCTTCTCAGATCACAATGGCATGAAACTAGAAATCAATTGCAACAAGAACATGTGAAGACATTTGAACACATGGAGGCTAAATAGCATGTTATTGAACAATGAATGGGTTACCATTGAGATCAAGGAAGAAATTAAATACTTCCTGGAAACCAATGAAAATGAACACACAACAACACAAAATCTAGGGGATGCAGCAAAAGCAGTTCTGAGAGGGAAGTTTATAGCACTATAGGCCTACCTCAAGAAGCAAGAAAGCCCTGGCCGGTTTGGCTCAGCGGTTAGAGCGTGGGCCTGCGGTCTGGAGAGACCTGAGTTCAGTTCCCGCTAGGGGCACGTACTTCGGTTGCGGTTTGTCCCCGGCCCTGGTCGGTCGTGCGGGTGGCAGCCACTCGATGTGTCCCTTCACATCGAGTTTCTCTCTCTCTCTCCCTCCCACTCTATCTGTACAAAAAAAATGGAAAAATATCCTCGGGTGAGAATAAAAAATAAAAAAAAGAAGCAAGAAAAATTTCTAATAGATTATCTAACCTCACAACTTAAAGAAATAGAAAGCAAAGAAAAATAAAACCCCAGAGCAAGTAGAAGGAAGGAAATAGTAAAGATCAGAGCAGAAATAAATGACATGGAGACCAAAAATACAATTTAAATTATCACTGAAATCAAGAGTTGGTTCTTTGAAAAGATAAACAAGATTGATGGACCCTTAGCTAGACTCACCAAGAAACAAAAAGAGAGAACCCAAATGCACAAAATTAGAAATGAAAGAGGAGAAATAATAACTGACACCATAGAAATACAAAGAATTGTTAACAAATATCACGAACAATTATACGGCAACAAATTTGACAATCTAAGCAAAATGGACAAATTTCTAGAAACACATAGTCTCCCAAAATTGAACCGGGAAGAGATAGAAAACTTGCACAGACCAATAACAACAAAAGAAATTCAAGATGTAATCAACACTCTCCCAGAAAACAAAAGCACAGGCCCGGATGGCTTCACGGGGAATTTTACCAAACATTCAAAGAAGAACTAATACCCATTCTCTTCAAACTATTTCAAAAAATTCAAGAAGAAGGAAGACTTCCAAACTTGTTTTATGAAGCCAGCATAATTCTAATTCCAAAACCAGAAAAAGACACTACAAAGAAAAAAAACTACAGACCAATATCCCTGATGAACATAAATGCCAAAATCCTGAATAAAATTGTAGCAAATCGAATCCAGCAATACATCAAAAAAATTATACACCATGACCAAGTGGGATTCATCCCAGGGATGCAAGGTTAGTATAATATTCACAAATCAATAAATGTGATACACCACATAAACAAAATGAAAGATAAAAATCATATGATCATATCAAATAGGTGCTGAAAAAGCATTCGACAAAATTCAGCACCCATTTCTGATAAAAATGCTCAGCAATCTGGGAATAGAGGGATCATATCTCAACATAATAAAGGCCATATATGAAAGACCTACAGCCAACATCATACTCAATGGGCAGAAATTAAAAGCATACCCTTAAGAACAGGAACAACACAAAGATGCCCGCTTTTGCCATTCTTATTTAACATAGTACTGGAAGTCTTAGCCACAGCAATTAGACATGAAGAAAAAAATAAAAGGGATCCAAATTGGAAAGGAGGAAGTGAAACTGTCATTATTCGCAGATGACATGATACTAAACGTAGAAAACCCCAAAGACTCCATCAAAAATTTACTAGACTTAATAAATGAATTTGGCAAAGTAGCAGCATACAAAATTAACGTCAAGAAATCGATGGCATTTTTATACACCAATGATGAACTCACAGAAAGAGAAACTAAAAAAACAATCCAATTTACAATTGTGGCAAAAAAAATGAAGCTCTTGGAATAAACTTAACCAAAGAAATAAAGGACCTATTTGCAGAAAACTACAGGACATTGAAAAAAGAAATAGAAGAAGATATAAAAAAGTGGAAGCACATACCTTGTTCATGGATTGGAAGAATTAACATCATTAAAATGTCCATACTACCCAAAGAAATTTATAGATTCAATGCAATCCCCATCAAAATACCAATGACATACTTCACAGAACTAGAAAAAATACTTCAAAACTTCATATGGAACCAAAAAAGACCTCGAATAGCCACAGCAATCTTGAAAAGGAAGGACAAAATTGGAGGGATCACATTACCAGATTTCAGGTTATACTACAAAGCCACTGTAATCAAAACAGCCTGGTACTGGCACAAGAACAGGCATATAGACCAGTAGAACAGAACAGAGAACCCAGAAATGGACCCAAGGCAATATGCTGAATTAATATTTGACAAAGTTAGCAAGAGCATACAGTGGAGTAAAGACAGCTTCTTCAATAAATTATGTTGGGAAAATTGGACAGCTACATGCAAAAAACTGAAACTAGACCATCAACTTACACCGTACACAAGAATAAACTCAAAATGGATAAAAGACTTAAATGTAACTCATGAATCCATAAAAATCCTAGAAGAAACTGTAGGCAACAAAATTTCAGACATCATACGCAGCAGAATTTTCACTGATACATCACCTAAGGCAACAGAAACAAAGGAGAAAATGAACACATGGGACTACATCAAACTAAAAAGCTTCTGCACAGCAAAAGAAACAACAATCAAAATGGAAAGGCAACCCACTGTATGGGAGAGCATAATTGCCAATGATATATCAGATAAGGGGTTAATTTCTAATATATATAGAGTGCTCATACAACTCAAGAAAATGAAAACAAAGAACTCAATTAAAAAATGGGCAGAGGAACTAAATGGAAACCTCTCCAAACAGGACACACAAATGGCTAAAAGACATATGAAGAAATGCTCAACATCACTCATCATCAGAGAGATGCAAATTAAAACAACAAGGAGGTATCACCTCACACCTGTCAGAATGGCTGCCATCAACAAATCATCAAACAGCAAGTGTTGGCGAGGGTGTGGAGAAAAGGGGACTCTAGTGCACTGCTGGTGAGAATGCAGACTGGTGCAGTCACTACGGAAAACAATATGCTGGTACCTCAAAAAATTAAAAGTTGAACTTCCATTTGACCCAGAATCCCACTTCTAGGAATATACCCTAAGAAGCCTGAAACACCAATCAGAGGGAATATATGTACCCCCATGTTCATAACAGCACTATTTACAATAGCTAAGATCTGGAAACAGCCCAAATGTCCCTCAGTAGACGAATGGTTAAGAAAGCTGTGGTACATATACACAATGGAGTACTATGCAGCTGTAAGAAAGAAAGATCTCTTATCCTTTGAGACGACATCGAGGGATCTGGAAAGTGTCATCCTAAGCTAAACAAGCCAAACAGAGAAAGACAAATATCATATGATCTCACTTATTTGTGGAATATAATGAACATAACCATCTGAGGAATGGGGTAGTCCCAGAGACGTGGAAGTGGGGTACAGACTGACAATCCCCAGAAGAGGGAGTGGTGGGGGAGAGATAAGCTACAGAACTTATTTGCATGTGTGCATGAACAATGGACATGGCCAACAAAGCTGGGGACAGAGCAGGGAGGAGGGAATTAGTGGGGGGAAAAGGAGAAACATCTTTAACAAAAATAAATAAAGTAATTGAGAAAAAAAAAAGATTTTTGAAAATGAAATTAGGAGGCGTGAAATATTGCAAAGTTTCATAGCAGACTCCTCCCCACCCAGTTTCTACCACCAAAGTTTACGAAGCTTTTTGAAATGACTTTAGAACCAATATTAAAAAGTAATTAAAATGTAGAAGGCAAGTGAGCACCAAAGAATTCGTGGAACTAATTGATGATCATGGATAAAAAGATAATGTAGTAGGTAACGTGTTTCTTGGGTCTTGATTGCAGAAGTGGTTAAAGAGATCCTCACTCTTTAATTGTCTTTTGAAGCAGTTAGATGAGAAGTGGATAAAATAGTAGCAAGGAGGGAGGGAGAATTCAGCTCAGGGATGGAAATACTTGGGACGAGTGCCACACTTTCTGCCCCTGTGACCACACGGACCAGCCTCGGAAACTTCCTCGACACGTTTCTGGAATAGCCACTGGAACTGGTGTGTGAGATAGAAGCTGTGATCTAGGTAGAAACCTAACTGAAGATGCTATGACTAAATCACTGAGCTTCTGCTGAATTTATTTAAAAGTTGGACCAGAACCGGTCTCAGAAAAAGGACATTTCATTGTGTTGGGTGGCCCAAACAGGAAATATCTTCTGGATGATACAGGAAGTGCTTGGAGCATTAATGCAAGTATAGACGCTTCAGATGGGGTTTTCTGATGACTTACATTCATCGCAGGTTAGTAGCCCAGAGTCAGTGGCTGAGTTCAAGTGAAAACTGAGATAGACAGAGAAAGCATTAATGGCTTAATATGCCAGAATGAATAAATTAAGGTTGAAAGATGTTAAGGGACATACCTAAGACCAGAAAATCAAATTAATAGAAAATTGGACCCTAGATCTCAGTTGCCTGATGTTCTAGTTTAGAGCCCTCACACTTAATTATACAACATTAATATCAGAAAATACGAAATCTGTTTAAGATTCTAACACTAGAGGCATTAGATTTAAAGAGCTGGTTGTGATTTTAAAAATGTCTACAATGGGCACTGTTATCTCTACTTACATCTTGGTTCCTAAAGACCTGGTGTCCTTTATATTTCTCCCTCAGATGGCGGATACTACAAAATTAGCATATGTAGCAGAGACTGCCAAGGGTCCACTAATGTTAAGATGAACATATGTCCCGGTTTCCCTGAGAAAGTCCTGGTTCTTGCTTGTGTCTCAGCATAATTAGTAATAGCATCCTGTGTCTTTCTTAATAGTGTCCTATGTTGAGAGATAATTCTCCAGGGGTCTCTTACATTTCTGTGCATCCTATGAGTGAGGCAATAACTCCTGGACCATTTAAGGATGTTTATAGAGTGAATCGCTTTGGAAAATGGAGAATGTGGCTCTCTCCAGAGGAAGAGGCAGGCATGTCACTGCATCATAAAAGATTCGGGTTCTCTAAATTCCAAGTTCCTCTTCCGCAGTGCAACCAACTATGTGTGCAGGCGTCCATCTGGGCATTGCCCCTATGGGCCCCGGGAGGGCAAGGTGAGCTGATGCAAATATGATGCTGCTCATGCTCCTTGCAGTGCCGTGAGTGATGGACCTTTGTCCCTGGCCCGCAGTCTCATGTCTGTGCCAGTACCCATGGAACTGTGCCAGGTAAACTTGTTGTCTTGCAAGTGGCACAAAATCTCATACCCTTCAGAATTCCTACCACTCTCATTAGTACAATAAATTATATAATCTACTGAATTAAACATTCTCCTTTATTTTTTAACTTTAAAAAATATGTTTTTATTGATTTTTTTGAGAGAGGGGAAGGGAGAAATAGATAGAAACATCTATGTGAGAGAGAAACATCAATCGGCTGCCTCCTGCACGCTCCCTACAGGGGATCGAGCCTGCAACCTGGGCATACCCTACCCTGACCAGGAATTGAACCAGGACCTCTCAGCCCTGGGAAGATGCTCAGTCTACGAGCCACACTGGCCAGGCTCTCCTTTCTTTAGTAAAAGCACGTGAGGTTGGGTTGAGCACCCTGGTAGAGACTGCATCCCTCACCTTCTTTATGGCCACGTGATCCAGTTCTGACCAACGGGATGCGGGCCAAGGAGCTACTTCCTGTCATGGTTGAGAGGGATTCACACCGCCCTGAGCTTCCCTCCTTGCCTCTGGCTGGGGTGCCGCCTCAGGGGCAGATTAAGAAGGTGTCTTAGACTTGCGGGGCAGCCACCTGTTGAGAATGGCAGGACCATGCTATTAGCCTTGGACAGGCTACCTCTGTAAGGGAGATATCAACTTTATGTTACTTAAATCAACGTATTTTTGGCTCTCTTTAATGGCAGCTTAAATGTACTCTAAGAAATATAAAAGTGAACTTAGAGATCCCTTTATTATTTTTTTTAATGAATAAAGAAATTGAGAACTAAAATTAAGAAATGTCTTGGCTCAGAGTTACAGTCACTAAAGCTGCAGCTAAACGTACCAGGTGGTTCCCTCCTGCCCCTTCTTCACATTGCACCTGACCCCGGGCCTGTATGACCGGGTATGACTGGCTGCGTGTGTGCACACACATGCAATGGAGGGAGGTCAGGATATTATGATAAGTACACGAGCAAAATACTCTTCAATAGACAGTATTTGAAAGAAAAATATGCCATTCTCATGCCCTAGGCTGCTTTTGATAAGGACACAAATAGCAACAATAACAAATTGCATTTCTTTAGCACCCATTGCTTAGAAAGCACCAGAAACTCTGCCCCAGGCTGGTGTGTACTACAGAAGAATTGCTCTGCTCAATATGGATTTATGGAAATGTCAGAACATCCTAAACAGCTACTTCTAACAACTGGGATCTGGGCTCCTCTTTGAGAATTTTCTTCTGCCTGAGACGGGAAACAGCGGTAGTCGGGGAGATTTATGTTTGCTGCATTTCAAATTTATTGTGAGGACCATATAACAAGGGGTTCTCCCAGGTTCCTTGTTGGAGAACAAAGTTGGAAAATGGAGATTTATTAGCTAATGGTCACATCGTGAGGGGCTAAAAGAAGTTTGGATTTCCAAGAGACCCAGATTTCTTTGCCCCAAACATGCCCTCTGTACTTTATACTTGGTGGTAAAATATGTGAGCAGCTGCGGAAGACACACAACTTCCTGCCCATCTGTGCTGTGCCAGCGATCGTGGCTCTTAAGCTCCGAGGGTGTCACCGTCAGAGACAATAGTGCTTCATCTCAAGGGCTGCCTTGCGTGGCAGGTGGTTGTGCGGATAAGAACAGAGCGATACAACTGTGATTGGGAAAGGAGCTGGGGAGTCAGCTGTATAGACTCCAGAGGTAGAAAACAGAAGAGAAGTCTCTGGGATTCCTAAATAATTTTTAAAAATACATCTTTATTGATTTTAGAGAGAGAGGACGGGAGAAGGAGAAAGACGTAGAAACATTGATGTGAGAGCGAACCATCCACCTGTTGCCTCCAGCATGACCCCTGCTGGGGATCGAGCCCGCAACCCAGGCATGTGCCTTGACTGGGAATCTAACCCGTGACCTCTTGGTGCAGGGGACGATGCTCGACCACTGAGCCACACCGGCCGGGCTGGATTCCTAAATAATTTTAACCAGCAGCCCAACTTAATGTGTTGAGCAATCAAAGTTGTCTAGGAATCAGCCGGCCCTCTTCATTTTCCAGGCTGTCGTTTCTGCCGTTGGTGAGACTGTGTGTATCTGACACGACATGGCCTACGTTTCTGCGGTTTCCCAGAGGGAAAGAGGACATTGCTCTCTTCCGAGATACTGAAGAGTGATGGCCCATAGGAGCTGCAAGTGCACTGATACATTGGTGGACTATTAATTTATGGTAAAATCCAGGATTGATGGAAATGTCTTATTGGGATTATAAGAGCATGGGTTTGAATAAAGGCAATTTTAGTTTCTTGGGTTGTGGAAGTTGCTTTGCTGATCTTCAAAGTGATCGTATGTGTTCTTGTTTTTCTCACACTCATCCCTTACTTTTCACACCCCTGGAAGTCCTGGGTCTCAGTTAGGAGCCACCAGGAATGGTGCGGTCTAGCTGACCAAAGATGACCACTTCTTTCTCCATAGGGGTCAGGAAAACCAGGATCAAGAGGACAGTCCCGTTTCCTGGTGCAACCAGCCTTCTCTGAACCAGCTCCCTGGACTGGAACTGAAGGGTTAAGACGCTCTCAGAAGGGACGTATAAAAATATAATTTGCCACTTGTTACAGTGTAACAATTTATAATTTAACACATTTGGTGATTGACATTCTAGTTAATCTGGGCTTTTGGTTGTTTGATAAAAGGGAAGCTTCTTCCAGACTTGGGCTTTCCCAAGAGGGTCTTTGTGGATCCATCCCCCCAGTGGGTGAACGCCCCGAATCATGTCTTCCATGTGCACCTTCTTCTGCAAGTCACTCACGTGCCACTTCTGTCTCTACGGAACAGTCATCTGTACATTGATGGAGTTTCTAGGTTCCTCTCTGAATTTCGTGTTGAGTGTAGCCCTGGGTTTTCATCAGATAAGCCTTGTGGTCCCCGCCGAAGGCTCTAGAGAGAGAATGGGGTCCAGTCCAGGAGTGGGGGTGCAACTGGGTCCCCCAGTTGTTGGGGGTGAGACTGCTGTTTATCTTTCTAGGGCACCTACTTGACAAGGAATTAGGTCATTGGAAATATTAATTTTTCTCAAAAGATATACAATGTAATCTTATTACTGAAGAAACATTTCTCCTGCTAATAGCGCTATGACACTATCTTACAGGGAAATGTATTTTCATTGTTGTTGCAGTAAGGACAGTTGGTTTGTTGCTGCTTCAGCTGAGGTCTGATGGCATCAGACAAACAATCTCACTGTCTTTGTCTTTTGGTTTCTCAAGGCATGACTTCAACTCCTATCAGCTTGTTCGGATTTACAGTCTCCGTCCGGAGAGGGTTTCAGTCCGCAGCAGTTCCAGGCAGAGCCTTCTTTTTTTTTTTTTTTATCCTCACCTGAGAACATTTTTCCATTTTTTGTTCAGGTAGAGTGGGAGGGGAAGAGAGGAACAGAGAGAGAGAGAAACATCGATGTGAAAGGGACACATCGAGTGGCTGCCACCCGCACAACCGACCAGGGCCGGGGACAAACTGCAACCGAGGTACGTGCCCTTAGCGGGAACCGAACCCGGGTCTCTCAGGACCGCAGGCCGACGCTCTAACCGCTGAGCCAAACCGGCCAGGGCATAGCAGAGCCTTCTTTTCTCTGACCAACCAATGGTCCGCCAAGGACTCACTGTGTCATTTCTGTCGGAGGCAATCTTTTAAACATCTCTTTAAGAGATTTAATGCTTTCCTAAAGTTTTGGAGACTTTCTGGGGCAAAGTCTCGTCTGATCGGTTGAAGGGGATTCAAGCTGCGTAACTGTAAGTGGGAACCCTTGAAGACATGCTGGGGGCTCTGCTCACCTGGGATGGGAGCCCGCCTGTCGGGGGCCAAGTGGCAACTGTGTCATAACAGGGTTCTCGCTGCTTCTGCTTCTGCGGCTTAAGGATACGCTCATGACTGCCGCAGAGGCTTTTCTGCTGGTGGTCCTGCTACACCGTGGGTGACAAGAGACCCGTCCCTCCAGGCAGCCTGGCCTTGTGGGGCTCAGCGGTCTTTCGCCTGCCCCTTCTCCGAGCCCCTCAGCGCCCCACCGACAGCGCCAAGAAGTCGGTGGCGGGCCTCGGGCATACCTGCCGGCTTCCCACAGCCTTAAATCCCCCTCTGCTGTCGGGCACGATGTGAATGTGGGAACATTTGCTCCGAGTTCTGGCTGAGTTCAGGGCTGATGCACTTCCAAGAGGAGATGCTAGAGCCCTGGCGTGGGACTTGGCTCGTCGGCCTCCTCCACGTGGACTGGAATGAACACCGTGGAGGTGGGGAGCGCCGAGGACTGGAGAACTGTGGTCCCTCGTGCGTTCCCCTCCTGCAAGGCCGGCCGGAAGGGCTTCAAGGAGAACCCCGTGGAGCTTCTGACTCCCTGCGCTGGGGGGACGGGAGACTGCCCGGCCTCTCGCCGAGAACACCAAGGGCAACGTGAGCGGTGGCCACTGCAAGCGTCTGAGGTCTGGGACCACCTGCATTCCCGCCAAACATGGGACAAATGTGTTTCCCAGGAACCAGCGGTGGCCGTGGAGAACCACCTGTCAGGTCGATTGTCACCTTGCACGGACTCTTCCAAAACAGCCTCAGGAGGGGACTGGAACCCCAAGGAAGGACTCTGTGAGGAAGAGGAGCACAGACAGCCAGGAGCCTGAAAGGGGCCAGCAAGGCCCGTGGGCACCGTGTCGCTGTGGTGGGGATGGCGAGTGAGAGACCAGAGTGGGTAGGACTCTGCAGAAACTCCCGAAGATGCCCGAGAGAGAGAGCGAGAGAGAGAGCGAGAGCGAGAGAGAGAGAGGGAGAGGGAGAGGGAGAGAGAGAGAGAGAGAGAGAGAGAGAGAGAGAGAGAGAGCGCGCTTCACAGCCATCGGCAGACAGGTACAAGCCCAGGAGATTCCAGTTCGGTAAGACCTTTCCCACACCCTCAGCCCTTGCTCTCTTCTCTCCATTCCTGTAGACGGGTTTTCAGACACAGTACTTAGAAAGAGCTCCAACTCCCTTCCCGCTGCTTCCTGCAGTAACATCCTTGAGACAAACTTGAAATCAAATTTGGAGTTTTGATAAGACATTATACCAGAACGTTTATTGCTCAACGGTGGCAGTTTTAGGAACCAAAGTAAAGAGCAACGTTGAGTCCTCAGAATGTGTGCATATGGGTCGTGGACCTTGCTCAGGTGTTCATGCAGGTGTAGGGGAAGAACAAGCCCAAAGGAAAAAGAAGAAAGGATTTTCTGTTGTATTGTAATTCTAACTTGCTCAATATAATAATCACGTAAGGGTATTATCTAAGTAAAACTGTGAGCTTGCTATTCAGTTGTAGCTTCTGCCCCCCTCCCCCACCGCATCAGATGCTGTCTCGTTCTGCACTTCACCTAAATGTGAAGCCCAGATTTATAGAAATTTAGCCCCAACATTCCGTACCATCTTCATTTCTCAATGACAATAAACTGTTAAATGGACCCGAAAGATGATTGTGTGGCTGAAAGCGAGGTTTAACTGTTGAATGGACATCGTTTGCTGAGAGTAAAACAGCTATCCCTTTTTAAATGGCTCACATGCTCCTGGTAGTTTGCTAATACTTTGCATACATTACCTTTCAGACCCCTGCAAAACCAGGTTTTATTATCTGCTTTTCCACAGACGAGGTACCTGGGAACCCTCAGCAGGCTGATTCCGAACCCGTGGATTCACTGTCCCCCGGCCCGCACTACATCACACTGGCTTCTTGGGAGTTGTGGATACTAGACACTTTCCCATTTGAAGTGAGCTGGTTTTGTTTAAAGGAGAGGTTCCCATCCACTGGGTGATTTTTGCCCACTGGGCACATTAGGTGGTCATGACTTTGAGGAGGGTGCTACTGGCACCTAGCGATGCCGTGAACAGCCTACAAGGCCAGGACAGCCCCCACAACAGAGAGTTGCCCAGTCCTTGTAACAGTAGTGCCGAGGTGGAGAAACTGGTTTAAAGCAATTTTATTTATTTTTTATTATTATTATTTTAATCTTTACTCGAGGACATGCTTACCGATTGTAGATCGAGGGTGGAGGTGGAGGGGAGAGACATCCATTCAAGAGAGAAACATCTATCAGCTGCCTCCTGTATGCACCCTGACCGGGGATTGAACCTGCAGCCGAGGTATGTGCCCTGACTAGGGACTGAATCTGTTTTGGAAGGGACAATGCTCCAACCAGCTGAGCCACACGGGCCAGGGCTGGGTTAAAGCAACTTTAAAAAGCAGTTTGTATGACTGAATAGAACAGATGCGCAGTTTTAGCTAATACATTGCTAGACTAATGAGTGACTGGGATCGTCTCCTGATGGGTTACAGACTTTAAAATGTTGGTAAATCTGGGAAACCTGTGCAGGAAATGTCCCCGGAGCCCCTCCTGCCTGGAGAGGATGTAGGTAAGAATGGTCCTTCAGGTGGGCTCTGTCTTTCTGGCCTCTGCAGTGCTGGTGGGTGAAAGCTTCTGTCCTGGAGCCGACCACATTGCAGAGCAGAGTAACAACCCCTTTACTAGCCGAGACGTCATCAGGGGCTCTTGCATGATTTTCCAGAATTTTTACCTTTTTGCCTTCATGTGTTTTAAAATCCAAAACAAACCTCATAACAGAGTTCGGAAAAGCCAGGTGAGTATCTTATTTCATTTGTTTTCCTAGTAGGGAAGTCATGCGAGTTTGCTCACTGGAACAAATCACCCACTTACTGAATCAGGAGAGTCCAATATTACCCACCAACGATTCTGCTGTTGCTGGTGGCACAGGAGAGATTGCCCCAGCATAATGTAACGACATCCCAAATAGTATAGTATTAATTCGAGTAACCAGACAGTAAGAAGGAGAAAAAGAAAAAACCCAGCAGGCCCTGAACAGCAGTAATGTTCTGTTCCTGGAGCTGCATAGCTATTTAAAATTCAAAACAGCAGAGAAACCTAGAGACCAGAATGTAAAAGCAAATACAATAATTAGAAAAAGAGCTTGGAAGGGGAGAGCGTCGTCACCTCTTGGTCAACTTAATTCCTGACTTCTAAAATGGATTGGAAGTGGGAAGAAACAAATTTTCCTTTAATGCAACAAAGTGACTCCAAGAGTAATTCTTAATGACACCATTCAGACTGCATTCACGTTGTCGCCGCTGACTGGAGAAAGCACAGGGATGCAAACATCCGTGCATACCCCGTGCATTTGTGCACCATCCGCTCCTGCTCTGAAGATCTCCGTAAACAAAGCAGCCTGCATAGCACTCAGGCTTAGTTTATAACGCTGCCAGGACTTCAAGATGGACCGAGAGGGTTATTATGCGCTCATAAATTCAGGCCAATTAGGCGGAGAAACAGTCCATGCAGAACGCCTCACGTCCCTGCATCCGATCACCCGTTTTGGTGCTGTTCCGCCCAAAGAGGAGGCCTCAGCACCTGACACATAACTCGTTTTCCTGGCAAGTGGAGAACATGCCTTTGCAGGATTTTTGGCTGATATAAATCTACTCTTTCGTATGAGATGATGTCTATTATTTCCTAGGCTAGCTGTGTTTCAGGAGGGTGGAAGGTAATCACAGCTTGAGAAAGACTGTTATGGAGACATAATTAAATGATGAGCAGTTGGTGAGGGGTAGATGATTCGAATGTAGAAAATACATGTATTAAGAGGGAGTGAATGTAAATATCCCATTATTCTAGAATTTTAAGCTCTCTCCTTGAAGCTTTAAAGAGTTTATTTTAGGAAGTATCAATTTACAAGGAAATTAGTAAACATTAGTTCATCACTATTTAATTATTAAGAGCAAAACTCCATTTATTGAGCACCTATGATGTGTCAAGTATTATTATGCAAGGTGCTCAAGACATACACTTAAGAAGACACAGTCCTTGATTTTATGGGACTTTAATTTAACAGGAGTAAAACAAGGTTATAAACAAATATCTTGATGCAGAATGATAAATACAAGTCTGGGAAGGAGACAGAGATTGGAGAGGGATTTAGACAGTGCTTGAATCACTCATTGACTGATTCAGGGTGGGCTTTGAAGGGTAGGCACTTCCCACACATGCCTACTAGTCCTCCACTGCAGGAAACTAGTTGGATAGAGGGGCCATGAACCAAGATGATGTTGGTGCAGGAAAAGAAAAATTATGTTTTATTGATTTTTTTAGAGAGAGAGAAAGGGAGAGATAGAAACGTCGATGTGAGAACCATCCACCAGCTGCCTCCTGCACGCCCCCTCCTGGGGATCGATCCCGCAACCTGAGCATGTGCTCTGGCCGGGAATTGAGTTGGGACCTCTCAGTCCATGGGACAATGCTCAGTCCACTGAGCCATATTGGCAAAATGGAAAAGAAAAAAAACAAAAACACTTTTAAAAAGAAATTTAGAGTTAAGTTTTTAAAAGATTGAATTTAAGGTTTCTGAATAATCAGGTGGTAATTTCCAGTAGCCAGGCAGAAATGTGTCCTTGGCTACATGGGGAGAGTTCCAAGTTGGAAAACAGAATCAGGGTACTTTTAGGTTAAATAAAGCCACCACATTTTGAGACTTTTTTTATGGGCACAGAGATGGCTTCTCATTTTGTGTCATTTTTCCTACTGGTCTGTAAGATTCTTGGAAAGAACCATTTCAAATGCCTGGACACTTTTTCCCCCTTGTTAACTTAAAAAATACCTATGGCTAAAAATCAATTGATGAATGAATGAATTGTGTGATACGTGAATATATCTCAATAAAGCAATTATAAAAAAGAAAAAAATTCAGTTGATGTAATTTTCTTCCCTCAAAGTATTTTTCATAAGAATACTTGGCCAGTGTGGCTCAGTGGTTGAGCATCGACCCATGCACCAAGAAGTAGCTGATTCAATTCCCGGTTAGGACACATGCCCAGGTTGTGGGCCCGGACCCCAGTGTGGGGCATGCAGGAGATGGCCAGTCGATGTTTTCTCTCATTGATATTTCTGTCTCTCTCTCCTTCTCCCTTCCTCTCTCTCTCAAACCAATATAGAAAAATAAAGTTTTAAAAGAAAAGAAGGAATGGAGGGAGAAAAACAACCTCACAATAGGAATTCATGGAATGAATGAACTGAAAACATCTAAGAGATTTGATTCAATGTCTTCCTTTTGCTATGGAGGAAACATGAGTGAAAATGTGTTAGTTATCTCTAACCCCCAACCTTTTTTCTCAGTTTTCTGATTTGCTTGTTTGTCCTTTTGTAAACATATTGTCAGCGAAAGCAAAACAGAATAAAGGAGCGACCCTTCAGAAAGAAGGGACTCGGTGTGAGGCCGGAGGAAGGGCAGCCTCAGGCGTGGAGAATCGTACATTCGGTGAGACTGGTCTTCTCCATTTCTCTTTTTAATAAAATGCCTTCTGACAGCAAGTGTTCACCAAGCCCACTTAGTATTTGTCAAAAACTTCAGGTACTTAACTAATTAAACATTCTGTCTTTTTGCACGTGACATTTTAATCAACTAGAAACTTTCCAGGCCAAATTATTGAGTTTGACATGAAAATTTTATATGAGTCAACATTTAAAAATGAAGACTATTTAGTTCTTCTGCCCATTTTTTAATTGGGTTCTTTGTCTTCCTTTTGTTGACACCTCTCCAAATAGGACCTACAAATGGCTAAGAGATATATGAAGAAATGCTCAACATCACTAATCATCAGAGAGATGCAAATTAAACAACAATGAGGTATCACCTCACACCTGTCAGAATGGCCGCCATCAACAAATCATCAAACAACAAGTGTTGGTGAGGGTGTAGAGAAAAGGGGACTCTAGTACACTGCTGGTGGGAATGCAGACTGGTGCAGCCACTATGGAAAACAATATGGTGTTTCCTCAAAAAATTAAAAATTGAACTTCCATTTGACCCAGAATCCCACTTCTAGGAATATACCCTAAGAAGCCTGAAACACCAATCAGAAAGAATATATGTACCCCCATGTTCATAGCAGCACTATTTACAATACCTAAGATCTGGAAACAGCTCAAATGTCCCTCAGTAGATCAATGGATAAAAAAGCAGTGGTACATATACACAACGGAGTACTATGCAGCTGTAAGAAAGAAAGATCTCTTATCCTTTGAGACGACATGAAGGGACCTGGAAAGTATTATCCTAAGTGAAACAAGCCAAACAGAGAAAGACAAATGTCATATGATCTCACTTATTTGTGGAATATAATGACCATAACAGTCTGAGGAATGGGGTAGTCCCAGAGACGTGGAAGTGGGGTACAGACTGGCAATCCCCAGAAGAGGGGGTGGGGGGGTAGAGATAAACCACAGAACTTATATGCATGTGTGCATGAACAGTGGACATGGACAACAAAGCTGGGGACAGGGTGGGGAGGGAGAGGGAGGGGGGAATGAGTGGGGGGGGGAGGAAACATCTGTAACAAAAATAATTTAATTAATTTAAAAAAAAAGAAGACTAACTCATTTTCAATAGAGAGCCAACCTTAAGGACGCAGAGCACAACTTCATTTTAAAGTGGCCCGATTAACAACGGAGTTGCAAGAGCAAGTTGTTTATGATGCCTACAATGAAGTAAAACTTTTAAGTGGCTGAGTTGTCAAGTGGAGGATCCCATGAAATTCACATATGCTATAGGATTTCCATTGTTCACAGAGTAAGTGCATTGCCTGTCTTCAAACTCAGCCCTTATCTACGCGCTCAAGTGCCTTTATATGACTAAGAAGTGTTAGTGAGACTTTGTCCTCCGTCACTGGGAAAAGCGTTCTCTCTAAAAATTAAAGTGGTGAGTCACTGGTGACTTTGAGAACTAACGAATAGTCTTCACTCTTTCATTTCCTGCCCCCTTTTCACTGAAGTGTACCCTTTTATTTGTTGTTAATCCTCACCCAAGGATATGTTTTCCATTGATTTTTAGAGAGAGTGGAAATGAGGGGCGGAGAGAGAGAGAAACATCGATGTGAGAGAGTCACAGCAATGCCCTGACATGGGGTGGGGAATGAACCTGCAACCCAGGTATATGCCCTTGACTGGGACTCAAACCCGTGACCCTCCGATGCACAGGCCCACACTATAATGCTGAGCCACACTGTCCAGGACTGAAGTACACCCTTTAGAGTTGACTTCATCTAAGTATCATTTACTCTGTTTAAGTCAGTACTCTTGCTCTTAGTATATGTTCAGGGGAATAATCCTGGGCCTGCTCCTTCCTTGGTTTAGGATATAATGTCTCTTAGAGGTCATTTTAGCCATAGGGCTTGGAACATAATAGTTGTTCAATAATCATCCAATGAATAAATAAACATGTGTAGGCAAATGGACCATTTTTTCAGTTAAAAGGTATAGCTAGGGGACATTCTTCTTCTTCTTTTTTTTAATCCTCACCTGAGGACATTTTTGCATTTATCTTTAGATAGAGCAGAAGAGGGAGAAAAGGGAAGAGAGAGAGAAACATCGAGTGGTTGCCACCCACACGACCCCATCCGGGACTGGGGACAAACTACAATCGAGGTACGTGCCCTTAGCAGAAACCGAACCCGGGTCTCTGGTCCGCAGGCTGATGCTCTAACCACTGGGCAAAACCAGCCAGGGCAGGGACATTCTTTTTTTTTTTTTTAATTTGTGTAGTGCCTGAAAGATATCATGGGTTATTTGTTGGCCCATATGGCAATTTGGTGGGTGACTCAGTCTGGTGCCAAGGGAACAGCAATGGTCAGCTGCGTGTGTGACTCCAAGTGTTCTGTGAACTTTACCAACCTGTGCCTTTAAAGATGGGGCAAATGGTTTTGTTGTGTTACATTGGACGTGAACTGGTTAAAGAGTAATAAAATCTTGGTCTTTACAGCCAGAGAAAATATTTCATAATACGCAGTAAAATGTTGGCAATGTTTCCTTCGCCTGGAGGATTGCTTTTTAAGTTTGGACTTCAATAGGAAAATTACTTTTTCAGCCAAAATAAAAGAAAATTAGAAAATAGATCAGGGTAAATTAAGTACTGAATGCAGAGGTGTGCAGAGCAGGTGAGGTCTGGCTGGAGGAGAGAGTACCCGAATATGAGGGAAACATCTCCAGGGAGAAGGAAATGGGATCAGTATGGGGGCTCGGGAGAACCCTACTGGCTGCAGTTCAGGCAGAACAGGGAGGCAGGTTGATGAGCAGACAAGTACTCCAATCGGAAAACTGAATTTGCAGAAGCATGAACAGCCAAAAGGAAGCCCCTCCCCAAGAAAACGCTAGAGACATCCATTGTTTTCAGTGGTGAAGGAAGGTTTCGTTTTCTTGTTATACCTTTTAACTGAAGACAGCTTTGTGCATAGGCAGTGGCTTCTCTAGCTATGGGGTGGGAAACTTTGGGGGAGACCAAAGCAGTGCCTGGATAAGGAGAAACACAGAGTGAACAAAATTCCTGTCCCTAGGCATTCCGTGTTCTTTTTTGGCGAAGAGTTGCAGATGACTACACATTAGTTGCAGTGTGTTTTATACAAATATATGTAAATCAACTGCATCATAACTTGTAGTTCTCATTGTGTGGCTTTAGTTATTCCCAACCTGTAGGAGGAGGTGTTGTCTTCTTAAATTCCCAAGTTAAAGAACCCTTGGCTGTAGTTATAGATTTAAACCGGGCAGAGAGTCACTGATTTGCACCCAAGGTACCCGTGCAGAAGTGGGCAACCCTGGTTGGGAGTGTTACCATGAGAAGGCCTGGTTTCCCCTGGGTGTCCTACATGTGCATCTCTGTACCTGAAAATAACGGAATGCACATGTTCTATTAGTGATGTTCTGGCAATATCTTCTTCCCACCAAAAGCCTACACATGGGTGACCCTCAGGCCTTGAGAATATTATGAGCTTACCCAGTTTTCACAATGACACTCAGACTAGAACAAAAGTAGAATTCAGAGCTTTGACAAATCCCTCTATGAGGTTTAGCCTCTTTCAGCAATGCTTTTATTTGTTATTTCCATACTTTCTAACCTACAATTATGTCATTCTACCAGGCCCCAACTGAGAGATTTCCACGACCCTCCATAATCTGATACCACCTGCTTTCTGAAGATGTTTCCATTACATTCAGACATTCTCTTCTACAGGAGACCTTACCTGCTCAGCACGTCTCTGTAAGTGTTGCTTAAGTTACACTGATATTTTACCCAGAAAGGCCCTCTTGCTTATCTCTACCATACAGGCGATTTTCTCCACATCTTCAAGTACTGCTGTGCCCACGGGTCTCCCCTGTTCTGAGTATGAGTTTTGAATACTACATAGTTTATCACATAATTATATACTACCCTTTATAGTTTTCTCATTTAATTTTTGTTATTCTTATCTTTCCAATTAGAATTGTATTTTTTGGACTTTTCTGGTAGCTCCCCGGCACCCAGGTCAGCGAATGAACAAATAACAGACCTCAAACTATTTTAGACTTACCTTTTCTAAAGTTCTCTTTAGAATTCTCCTTGACAGAAGCGCTCTTCCACAGAGCTGCGATACTCTGCTGTTCTGCAATCCCAACCCCTTCCGTCTGTTCATTTTACATCTACCTCTTTCTGCCCCACAGTACGGCGGCGGGCCTGAAGCAGCATACAGATCAGTTTGGAAAATTAAGATTAATTTTGTTTTGAGGACTTTGCAGCACCCCTTAGAATATAATTAGCTTTTCTCCATGTCAATGCACAGCTTGATTTGAGAAACATTCTCGAAATCACCAGCAGAGCTAGTGGAATTCATTGGCATCAACCAATGCTGATTAAGCTCACTGGTTAATATAGTCATCAAGTGCCATGTATAAGGAGAATAAGGTCAGAGTTCAGGAAAACAAAGAGTCTGTGGGTAATTCATGGTTTGAGGCACAGGGAGAAGGCAAAATGAAAGAGATTTGACAGTGTCAAGGCAGCACACAAATGTAAGGTATCACAAATGTAAGGAAACTGCAGTGTTCAAACTCATAATATCACTATATCATTGATATTATCTTAGTAGTCTGGTCATCACAGTGTTGGGCTTCCTGTAATATTCAAGACACACCATGTATCAGCTTGGGAATCAAACTCTCTCACTTTGGACTGCCTTTCATGAATGTGGTTTGGGAGTGGGCAAAATTTTGCTAAATTTAAGTAATTCATGTTTAAAAATTATCTGTTTTATTTACCCATATTGGCATGATGATGGCAATTATAGAGTTATTTTATACCAGGATAACGATATCAATGTTATTTATAGTTTCTATTCATTCAAGAAGTCTCATGCTTCTAGATTATTCATTGGCTTAAAATTTCATTAATCTAAAATTTAAGTTTACAACCTAATCCCATTTGACAAAATCTCTTTCCAAATTCTGGCTTATCAAATCCTAATCCCTTTTTTTCATCATGGCCACTTGCATTTTTTAAATAGTTATATTGGTCCCCAATCACTGTTCCCACAGACAGAATCATACAAACCTTATTAAACTGTTCTTCTCCAGAGGTTTTCAATAAAAAATTTTGTTCTATCTATCCTGAATGACCTTCCATTCTTAGTGTTCTTTTAGTTTCTCTGTTGGATATTGTTTTGAAAACAGAGTATACAATCTAAAAATTACTATATATGTGGAGTCTGTAATATTTTTATGTGTGCTACTTATCAAGGGCATTGCTTTTTAGGGGTGGTAGGAAGGCAGCATTCAAGGTTGATCTATATTCATTGCCGTCTGAATTAATCATTATTTCTGTGGTTGTGACTCAGCTTAAATGTACCATGTGATGGTTTGTTTTGTATCTTTACTGTATTCTGCATTCTTTCCATCTTATTTGACATTTATTGTATTGATTTCACACAATTTCTCCAATGTATCAACATGACATCATACTATAAAACAATCTTATTTGAAGATTGAAACCCTTCCCAGCTATGAAATGTCTGCATATTTTAATGTTGCATTAAAGAAATCTTCAGATAAAACTGACCCCTCAGCAGGGTCAGGTGGTCATCTCTCTTTCAGTTTAATTGTACTTCAATTTCAAATATTTTGATTAGGAGTCCATTTTAGTATTGTTTATTATGCTTTACTTCCTATTGGAGTATGTCACCTGCAACTGACATTCTTTTTTGTTTTTTTTTGGTATGTGCCCCTAGCGGGAACCGAACCCGGGACTCTGGTCCGCAGGCCGATGCTCCAACCGCTGAGCCAAACTGGCCAGGGCCTGACATTCTTCTTATATGTCACTTAAAACAATGATTCGAAACAATGAACTGTCCAGGGAGGCAAGATTTCTCCTAACACATTGTTGGGCTGTCTGGTGGAGAAACAATGGCTTGTTGGGATAATTCTTAGAATCTGGGAGGACTCCGTGGTCTAAAATATGTCTACTCAGTGGCTGACTTATGCTGGGAATTCCATTACTGCAGATTTGGATTTTATTTTTAACAAATCATTCTGGAAGGGTTAGTGCTCAAGCCTTTTCACTCACTTGCACCTAAGGGTCAACTAAGGCACAGAATCTTGCTCCGAAGACGTTTTCGGTAGAAGGCAAGGTCACGAGGGTCTGGCACCCACGGGCGAAGAAGTTGAGGGGCAAGTAGAACGAAGAAGAAAGGGATGCATGCTGAATGTCATCTCTGTTTCATTTGTGGCCCAGTGGTATTTTGATAGTGAACCACGTGCTTTTTCCTGCTCTTCGTTTCATCCATAGCTGATCAAGTAGCGTGGAGAAACGCGTCCTTGGCAGGGTGTGGCTACAGAAGCTCAACGTGCAAGGAGCGAGGAAATGTTCACGTTCCAACACGTGGCAGCTCCTTCTCTCCCCTAAGCCTCACCTACTCTTAGGAGTCGTTTATTTACGTCGGAAACCTACATATCAATGCCACTCGGCACACTTACACAAGCTTAATTTTTCAAAACCTCTGTTTGCATTGTTGACATTTTGCTTTAATGCACACAAACACACATCAGATCATTTTAATCCTCATCACTAAACCTGTGAGTCCATTTATTGTTCCCGCTGTACACGTGATGAAAGTAAGCTTGGAAGTGTGTTAGCATTTTCCAGAGAAGCAGAAGGAGGGGCGGTAAGGAATGGGCCCCTGTGGCCGGGGGCCGGGAAGTGCTAAGTGCGCTGTGAGCGGGCAGAGACCTCGGCGCCAGCGGTGACCGTCCAGTCTGCAAGCTGGCAGAGCCAAGACCCGACAGCAGGGCTCCCGTGCAAGTCTGAGGGCCAGAAGCAAACGTCTGGGCTCCAGGCAGCCTGGCAGGGGAATTTCACTCCTACTCAGCGTTTGTGTTCTGTCCAGTTCTCCCTCCTACGTCAGGAGCCATCTGCTTTACTGAGCCGACAGGTGCCAATATCGATGTCCTCCGGACACACCCAGAATGATGTTTGACTAAACGTCTGGGCATCCCGTAGCCCCGTCAGGTAGACACATAATATTGATCATCACGGGACAGTAAGTAAATGTTTGTGATCGTGTAGCTAGAGGATGGTGGCATTGGAAGTTAATTCGTATCTGTAAGGTAGAAAACCTTTGCTTTTAATAACTTACATTATCACTGTTTTCATTTCTATTGAATCAGATATCAAGATCTTTCTTAGTAATGCCTCTTGCTTCCTTTATATTTGTACAAACATAACTGGCTTAGGGCTTCTTTATCCCATGGCCAGACTATTGAAATGGTCTGTAAACTGGTAATCATTCCTCCAGTCTACCCACAACTTCATCTTTCCATTATGTCTCTTTCAAGGTCACCAGATACATTTTCTTAAAAATGTTTTGTCATGTCATTTGCTTGCTCAGAAATCGTTGCAACCCCCTTCCCCAACATTATGGACAAAATGTGAACACTTCCACCTGGACGTTCGGGTGTCCGTGTCAGGGCCCCACATTTTCAGCCCTGGCTTCACCTGCACCGGCGATGGAGGTGCATTTGATCTGGAGCAGAGATGTCAAAGTCTAGGGTGTAAGGCACAAAATGCACATGGTCAAAATTGCCCTTGAAAATTTTACATTTTTCTCTAAAGTATGGTATACATAGCTTTATATTATAATATATTTTTAAAATTTATAGTAAGTAATTATGTGTACTAAAAATTGATACACACTGAGTTAAACTGAAGGGATGAGCTAACGGAGAGTCCATAACAGAAGTTTGGGCAGCTAGCAAATATGCTTTAAAATTATGGCCAGGTCTCTCTCTTTTTTTTTTTATCCTCACCTGAGGACATTTCTCCATTTTTTGTTCAGATAGAGTGGGAGGGAGAGAGAGGAAAAGAAAGAGAGAGAGAAACATCGACGTGAAAGGGACACATCGAGTGGCTGCCACCCACACAACCCAACCAGGGCCGGACAAACTGCAACAGAGGTACTGCAACAGAGGTACGTGCCCTTAGTGGGAACCGAACCCGGGTCTCTCCGAACCACAGGGCTACGCTCTAACCGCTGAGCCAAACTGGCCAGGGCTGGTCAGGTCTCTTGTGGAGAATTAGGGACTTGTGGGGAATTCTGTAATAGTCCTACTTGGTTCCTGGGTGTATTCAATCTGTATAATTGTTCAGTCTCTCTAACACTAATACACATGAAAAGATTTGTTCGTTGTTGTGAAGATTATATGTGATAGTGAACGTTTTCTGGAGGTGAGGGATGAAGGGCCTTTCTAAAGCCATCTGTAAGTGAAATACATTTAGCACCTGACCCCATTCTGCTGCCTTATGTTAGCTATATTTGTGTACAGACCATATATATATATTCTTTCCTCGTTGCTCAAGGGTCCAGAGCCATAACTCATGCAGTGCTGCCTAATAATCCTTCTGGTTCTTGTGAAATTCTCTGCCTGTGAGGAAGTAATCAGATTGTGGCATGGACTAAATATCTCACAGGAGATATTAATAGTGGGGTTTCTACTGCAGTAGACAGGCTGGCCCAGAAGCAATGGCCTGGGACTTTCCAGAAACTCTGTACCTGTATGCTCATACCTGCCCTTGCTCACGTGCCTTTACTGACATGTCACTGATCCATCACATTTCATTCTTCCTCCTCATCAACTGACAAATACTCGTACACCTCATTTCCTTGTTGGTGATAACAGCAAGTCTAAATAGTTCGACAAGTATTTTGAGGATTGGCTTAGTGGGGAAAAGAAAAATCTTTGGATGATAATAGCATTGCTCAAAGAAGGAAGACAGAGCATGTTTTTAATTTTGACTAAAAACTGGTCAGGCAAAGTATGTTGTGCTTGACAGGAAGCAGTGGGTTAGAGGTGCCCCGCCCCTTGCCCTGCCACTGGCTTCCGGGGAGACCTGGGGGAGGTCACCCACCCTCACTTACCTTTGTACTTTCACTATTCTAATCATTTAAGTAATTAATTTAAATTAGATTTATTGGGATGGCATTGTTAATAAGATCATATATCTAATCATTTTAAAGTACACTATTTAGTGAGATTTAGTACTTTATAATGTTGTGCAACCATCACCACTATCTAGTTCTATCACCACTATCAACGTTTCATTTCCATGGTGTTTCCACAACAGGAGATGCTTTGCTCTTAAAGCAGTATGCCCTTCCCCCTCCTCATCCGCTGGCAGCCACGAATCTGCTTTCGGTCTGTAACCCACCTGCTCTAGACATTCATGTAGGTAAAACCATACAATATGTGGGCTCTTGTGCCTGGCGTCTTTCCCTTAGCATGTTTCTGAGGTTCATCCGTGCCATAGCATGTATTGGTACTCCATGCCTTTTTGTGGCTGAAGAATATTCTATTGTGTGAACAGACCACACATTGCTTACCCATCCATCCATGGGCATTTAGGGTGTCTCCACCTTCTGGCTATTGTGAATATGCTGCTGTGAGCATGTGTGTACATGCATGTGCTTGAGTACCTGTTCTCAGTTCTTTTGGGTACATACTTAGGAGTGGAATTGCTGGGTCATGTGGCAATTCGAGCTTAATTTGTTGAACTGTCAAATTGTATTTCATAGTAGCTGCACCATTTTACATTCCTATCAGCAGTGTACGGGAGCTTCCATTTCTCCATTCTGGGAGCGAGTGGAATGTCTTTGTGTTTTTTACTTTTTATTTATTTATTTTTCTACTGAATTTACTGAGGTGATATCAGTTCATAAAACCATAAAGGTTTCAAGTGTACAACTCAACGAAGCGTCTGCACACCGCACTGCACACCCATTGCTCATAGCAAAGTGCCCGTCAGTACACGAGTGGATAGGAAAGCTGTGGTCCATTTACACAATGGAATAGTACTTGGCTGTAAAAAAGAAGGAAATCTTACCTTTTGTGACAGCATGGATGGACCTGGAGAGTATTATGCGAAGTGAAATAAGCCAGTCAGGGAATGACAAATACCTTCTAATCTCACTTATATGTGGACTGTAATGAACAAAGTAAACTGACAAACAAAACAGAAACAGAGGCATGGCTACATGGAACAGGTTGATAGCTGTCCGAGGGGAGGTGGGTTGGGGGCTGGATGAAAGAAGGTGAAGGGATTAAGCAAATAAAAAAATAGGCATGTAACACACAGACACAGACAAAATGTGGCGATAGTCAGAGGGAAATGGGGTTGAGGGTCGGTGAACGTAGGCAACGGGGGGATAGATGGGGACAGGAAGAGACTTTACCTTGACTTTTCTTGTCTTTAACAGAGGAATTAGGTGCTCTCCGGGTTCCTTCCCTTCGTTATGTTCTGTGATGGCAACACATTCAGCAGCAAGTGCAGCAGATGGTGATGTGTGTTATTTGCACACCTCACATTCCAAGAATGGCCAGCATTGTCTCGTTAGGGAACACGGTGGGAGAGGGTGCTGGTCCTCAGATGCTTCGTGAGAGCGTCGGAAGGTCTGCACCACAGAGCTGGCGGGAGGGATGATGGTGCGGGTCCAGGCCCCCTGAGGGAGTCATATACGTGAATAATCCTGGAATATATGCACGAAGTGGGTGTGAGTGTGTGTATGAAATGAAGTTCTGGGGCTTGAACCGTCTCTCCCAAGCATCCGGCTGGGGAAGATTAGCCTGTATTTCATGGCTTTAGTTCATCCAACACATACTGAACACAAAACCAGCTCGAGTCCTTGGCTCTGGACTGAAAACAACTCTGAGAAGGGATAAAGTAGCCATTCTGAGTTTATCTTCGGGTGGCTGAAGGAAGGTTTTTCTTGTTCACTATAAACATCCCTTTTGCTCAAAATAATAGGTGTCTTTTCTGAGTTCTTTGACTTCAAGAAACAAAGGAAAAGAAAAGAGAATAAAAATATGGAAAGCCCAGAGTTGATATCCTGATGAAAATCCCATTTACAAGAAAATACATTCAGGAAATGAAAAAAAAAAAAAAAGGGTATCAGATAGACACAAGGTAATACATGACTCTCGATTCGAAAGAGGATAATGTGAATAAAATAGAATTTTACGTTGAAGTTTAAAGTGTTTTCATGTTCAGGGAGAGTTTTAGAATTTTAAGAAACTTTAGACTTGATTTGTATACTCTTTTTAAAGTGATAAATAAGGAGGAAGCTATTTTTTAGAAGTAACCTAATATTTACAAATACCTTATAAAGTCCTTCAGCTGAAGTTTAAATATCTTACGTCATAATCTGCAAATACAAGGGAAGACTAAGGTTTAAATATAACAGAAAGTAATATTTTTAAATGAGGTTTGGGTGGTAATTTACTTCTGACTACACTTAATCATGTACATTCTTATTATTCTGAAGTTATTTCATGTGAGTTACACCTGTCTCCCTTCTCCATTGTAAATTGCTCAAGGAATCTTATTTACAACATTTATACATTTGTATAAAAAGTTGGATTGATTCGATCAACGCTCTGGCGAGCAAGGTAAAATCATTATCAATCTGTGAAAACCCCTATTTCTATTTGGCTTCATCCATTAAAAGTGGTTGGTTGGAAAATGTGGCTAATCATGAATGTTTACATTTCATTTGCATAGGAATTAGACTTTGGTTCAGATTTTCAAAGGAAAAGCCAGAACCTGACAGTGTAACACGAACACACATTTGAATTTAGGCTGAATTATGTGGCTCCCTTAGATCTGCCACAAACACAGAATGTGTAGAAATCACCCGAGCCAGGTTTCTAAGTGGTTAGAGCATCGGCCCAAGGATCAGAGAGTCCCAGGTGTGATTCCTGTCAAGGGCATGTACCTAGGTTGCGGTCCATCCCTGGCCCTGGTCGGGTCATGCAGGAGGCAGCCGGTCGCTGTGTCTGATGTTTCTCTCCCTCCCTCCCACTCTATCTGATGATAAATGGAAAAATATCCTAGGGTGAGGATTGAAAAAAAGAATGTGTAGAAATCAACAGGCTCATTGCTTCTTCTTCCTGGGACCCGTCCAAGGTGGCCTTGTCAGCCAGACGGTGGGCGTGGCACCAGGGCCATTTCCAAAGCTCTGTTAGCAGAGACGTTTCAGGAGGCAGGGAAAGGAATTGATCTGTGGATCTTCTCACTAGAAAAAGTCCTTGCAACAAGTCATTTTGGAGGAAAGTATATTTTTAAAAAGATCACTTTGTAGGAACAGATTTGAAACATCTGCCACAGTGACAGAGGGGAAGGTTATTTTGCAATTTAATTTCGAACTTGGAGTACAGCTTAAAATCTGACAACTATGCATAAACCTTAGAAAAGGCCTTTTGGACAGCAGAGGGTAGTAAAAGAGAGAAAGAGGAAGGAAAAAAAGCAAGTTCTTCGCCTCAGCAGTGAATTAATCTTTGAATTACTCTCTTGTGGAGGCAGACTATAACTTTGGGGGGATGCTGGAGGTGTCCTGTGCTCTCCTTGTTTGCCCCATGAAATGCTGTTAATGAGAACCGTGGACTTGAAGAACCGGGCCTGGCCCCGTTTTGCGCTCATGATTCACCAGAACTTCTATCTGCCCCACCTGGGATCTGCAGCCTTCTCTAAACCCTGAGAACAGAGGGCTGGGAGGTATAAGTATTTCTAGCTATTTGGATTCCTTTCGCCTGGGGATGTTTCTCTTTCTTTGCCTTCCTTCCTTCCTTCCTTCCTTCCTTCCTTCCTTCCTTCCTTCCTTCCTTCCTTCCTTCCTCCCTCCCTCCCTCCCTCCCTCCCTTCTTTCTCTTCTTCTTCTTCTTCTTCTTCTTCTTCTTCTTCTTCTTCTTCTTCTTCTTCTTCTTCTTCTTCTTCTTCTCCTCTCTCTCTCTCTCTCTCTCTCTCTCTCTCTCTCTCTCTCTCTCTCTCTCTCTTTTCTTTCTTTCCTTCTTTCTTATATGTCCTAGCGGGATCCGAACCTGGGACTCTTCTGATCCGCAGGCCAATGCTCCAACGGCTGAACCAAACTGGCCAGGGCGATGTTTCTTTTTTTTTAAATAAATAAATATATATAGTAAATCTTTATTGTTGAATGTAGAATGTATTACAGATTTTCCACATTTTCCCCCCATTGACCCCCTCCTCCCCCCTCCCGCCCCCCTCCCTCCTTTTCCCACACTATTGTCTGTGTCCATTGGTTATGCATATAAGTTCTTTGGTTTATTTCTTCCCACCCCCTCAACCCCTTTCCCTTTGAGGTTTGTCAGTCTAGCAATGAATTTGTATTTCTTAATCCCTTCACCTTTTTTACCCTTTCCCCTAACCCCCCTCCTATCTGGCAACCAACAAAATGTTTTCTGTATCTATGAGAATGTTTCTGTTCTACCTGTTCATTTTGTTTGTATATTCAATTGTCGATAGATATGTATTCATTGCCATTGTGTTTGTTCATATTTTTTATCTTTTTCTTCAAAAAGACCCTTCATCATTTCATATAATAACGGTTTGGTGGTGATGAACTCCTTTAACTTTTTCTTGTCTGGGAAACTCTTTATATGGCCATCGATTCTAAATGACAGCTTTGCAGGATAGAGTAATCTTGGTTGTAGGTTCTTGCTTTTCATCACTCTGAATATTTCTTGCCACTCCCTTCTGGCCTGCAAAGTTTCTTTTGAGAAATCAGCTGACAGCCTTATGGGAACTCCCTTGTAGGTAACTAGCTGCCTTTATCTTGCTGCTTTTAAGATTCTCTCTTTGTCTTGAACCTTTTGCATTTTGATGATGATGTGTCTTGGTGTGGGCCTCTTGGGGTTCATCTTATTTGGGACTCTCTGTGCTTCCTGGATTTGTAGGTCTGTTTTCTTCACCAAGTTAGGGAAGTTTTCTGCCATTATTGTTTCAAGCAGGTTTTAGATTTCTTGTTCTCTCTCTTCTCCTTCTGGCACCCCCAAGATGTGAATGTTGGCACACTTGAAGTTGTCCCAGAGGCTCCTTACACTATCCTTATTTTTTTGGATTCTTTCTTTTTTTTTTTTTTTGCTGTTCTGATTGGGTGTTTTTTGCTTCCTTATATTCCAAATCGATGGTTTGCTTCTTGGATTTACGTACTCTACTATTGAATCTGTGTAAATTATTCTTTATTTCAGTTAATGCCTCCTTCAATTTTGACTGTGCATCCATCATTTCTGATTGATCCTTTTTTATGCTCTTGAGGCCCTTACTAAGTTCACTGAGGTTCTCACTGAATTCATTGAGTATCCTTATAAGCAGTATTTTGAACTCTGTATCTGTTAGGTTGATTATCTCCATTTCGCTTAGTTCTTTTCTTGGGGTTTTGTTCTGTTCTTTCATTTGGGACCTGTTTCTTTGTCTCCTCATTTTGGCTGCCTCCCTGTGTTTGTTTCTGTGTATTACTTAACGAGCGGTATGGGGCTAGCTGAGACCAGATGCTGCTCGTTTGAAAGAATTTAGGAAAAACCTGAAGCAGGATCCAAGGCTGGCCAATCCTATGGTTAAGCAAGTGGAAACAGCTTGGGTGGGCCTGAAAGTTGGGTGGGGCGGGGCCTCAGGGAGTCAGCAGGGCGGGGCTACTAGTGTGAGCCAGGTTGCTGGAGTCCCAGATATGGGGGCTGTCTGCCGCCCAGGGAAGGGCTCACCAAAGGAACAAAGGCCTCTGACAGCACGTTTGTCCCGGAGAAAGCCCCCTCTCCAGCCCTCGCTCCAATGCCAAACAGCTCAGTTCTAACCTGTATGTCTCTGGTGCCCCTCGAGCTGCCTCCCCTCCAAGCTTAGAGGGAGAGAGTCCGATAAGCCCGTGCGCGGGCCCTTTAAGGAGCTGCCTGGGGCTCCCGCCGCCTCAGCCTCCCTGAGCCTCAGTTCCCGCTGGTTTTTCCAGCCAGAAGTTATGGGGACTCTCTTCCTGGCACTGGAACCCTGAGCGGGGCACCTGGTGTGGGACGGGGACCCCTCAGTCCTCAGGGAGGACCTTCCCAGCTGCGGGAGCCTCCTGATTTTTATCCGCCACACGTGGGTGTGGGCCCAGCCGGTCCCCTCCGCCCCTCCTACCAGTCTCCTGTGGCTGCTGCTTTAATCCCGTAGTTGTAGGACTTCCATTCAGCTCGATGTCAGGCGGTTTTGAATGATGGTTGTTCTGTAGTTTAGTTGTAACTTTGATGTGGTTGTGGGAGGACAGACACCGTGTTTACCTACCTGCCATCTGGACCGGAAGTCCCTAAGTAAATATTTTGAACAAGCTTTATGTGAACTTCACGTTGGGAATAGAAGATTGAAATTGGTGAAGGGACTACCAGGCTAAAATGATTACCTTCGTCTCATTCAGACTCAAACGATGTAAAAGCCCTAAGTTTGAATTTAAGAAAATGTTGGAAGAAGGCTTTGGATTGTAAAATAAAGCTGACTTTTAAAATATTACAGGCTGTTTATTCCAGTTCACCAAAATTTTATTCTTATATTTGTGGTCACATCCCACGCCACAGGGTGGTAAGAGGGGATGTGTACCTTGGGAAATGAGAGAGGTGTGTGGGTTAGTATGGAAATTTTTGCCAGTATCATGAACTAAAGGGTCAGCCTTACTATCTATGCCTGAGGGGGCCAGAATCTGACCCCTATGTGGTCATTCTCTGCTCATGATGTCTTCACATAATAGAGCTACTACATTTTCCCTCGGAGCCTGGGGACAGTCTCAGAATCCTTCTCAACACAACGTCCCCAAAAGCCACTTCCGATTAGTTAGAACAAGTGGCAAGATAACACATAGTAGTGATCCAAGATCTCTGTACTCTATGGTGGGAGATTTGGTGGTGATGGCGATGAGAGCAATGCAGTTACCAGCACTTTAAAGTTTATGATGTGCTGTCACAGACACTGTTAGATTTAACAAAACCGCTGTCTGAAAAAGGAACAAGTGAAAAGCTGAAAAGTATAAACTTCACTTACATCAACTCAAATCCAGGAATTGATTTATTTTTTAAAATTTTAATATTTCTCTGATACTTTTGGAAACTGAGGGAAGAAGAAGGTCCCAGAGCTGCAATTTCAGGTCCGTCTGTAATAGACTAGGGACAGAATGGGAGACTGCACAAAACAGAGATAGAACCATTGTGTCTCCTTCTCACTGTCCCTCAGCATATATTGGACTCTGACTAAAAGAACATTGTTGGTCTAGTTTCACTTTTTTGCATGTAGCTGTCCAATTTTCCCAGCACCATTTATTAAAGAGGCTGTCTTTACTCCACTGTATGCTCTTGCCACCTTTGTCAAGTATTAATTGACATATTGCCTTGGGTCCATTTCTGGGTTCTCTATTCTGTTCTGTTGATCTATTTGCCTGTTCTTGTGCCAGTACCAGGCTGTTTTGATTACAGTGGCTTTGTAGTATAACCTGAAATCTGGTAATGTGATCCCTCCTACTTTATTCTTTGTTCTTCTTTTTCAAGATTGCTGTGGATATTTGAGGTCTTTTTTGGTTCTATATGAACTTTCGAAGTATTTGTTCTAGTTCTGTGAAGTATGCCGTTGGTATTTTGATGGGGATTGCATTGAATCTATAGATTGCTTTGGGTAGTATGGACAATTTAATAATGTTAATTCTTGCAATCCATGAACAAGGTATGTGCTTCCACTTTTTTATATCTTCCTCTATTTCTTTTTTCAATGACCTGTAGTTTTCTGTGACTAGGTCCTGACATACAAATGGCTAAGAGACATATGAAGAAATACTCAACATCACTAATCATCAGAGAGATGCAAATTAAAACAGCAACGAGGTATCACCTCACACCTGTCAGAATGGCCACCATCAACAAATCATCAAACAAGTGTTGGCGAGGGTGTGGAGAAACGGAGACTCTAGTACACTGCTGGTGAAAATGCAGACTGGTGCAGCCACTATGGAAAACAATATGGTGTTACCTCAAAAAATTAAAAACTTAATTGCTATTTGACCCAGTGATCCCACTTCTAGGAACATACCCTACAAAGCCTGAAACACCAATCAGAAAGAACATATGTACCCCCATGTTTGTAGCAGCACTATTTACAATAGCTAAGATCTGGAAACAGCCCAAGTGTCTATCAGTAGACGAGTGGATAGAAAAGCTGTGGTACATATACACAATGGAGTACTATGCAGCTGTAAAAAGAAAGATCTCTTATCCTTTGAGACAACATGGAGGGACCTAGAGAGTATTATTCTAAGCAAAACAAACTAAATAGAGAAAGACAAATATCACATGATTTCACCTATTTGTGGAATATAATGAACATAACAGTCTGAGGAATTGGGTAGACCCAGTGACGTGGAAGTGGGATACAGACTGACAACCCTCAGAAGAGGGAGTAATGGGGGAAGGGAAGAGATAAACCACAGAACTTATATGCATGTACACATAACCGATAGACATGGACAACAAAACTGGGGATGGGGTGGGGGGGATGGGGAGGAGGGTGTCAATGGGAAAAAAGGAGAAACATCTGTAACAAAAATAAATTAATAAAAAAAAGAGAGAGAACATTTTTTAAGGATATTATACAGCCCACCAAAATATGTTGCACAAATTGGTAGGATGTAGAAATGCCAGGACACATTGTTTCCCTTCAAAAGTTGAGAGTCAAAAGGGATTTGCTTCTTTGAGTTTGTTTGAGTACACAGACGCAGAAGCTGTGTTCAGTGGCAAGAAGGAAGGAGCCAGAATGGGAAGCTACCTCCATCCCTCACTGAACCTCTCTCAGAACCAGTACATTGGAAGTGGCCATATTTCCTAACTTACACTCTTCAAGGAGACAATATTTGGTACATAAAACTTCTTTGTACGCTCTAAAATTGCTGTGAATATGTTAGCAATTATTACTCCATGGTGTATTCGGCAGTGTCAGTAAATAATACTTCTCTCTTTGGTACTCCATCTCTTGTATATAATTCTCAGAACATAATAGAAATGCTATTCCCATTGCCATGAGATCTAGCATCAGTTCAAATACCATGTTATCTCAATTTATATGAGAAAAAAGGGATGTTTTTCCTGTCGATTTCTCATTTTAAAAGACACAAACAATTCCTTTTCCAGCCTATCCTTCTCTCTCTCTCTCTAAAAAAAAAAAAAGTTTCTTAGTACAATAACGTATGCTGACTGATGTGTCGAGCAATGGCCCTAAATGTCTGCATTTAGATGGATGGAGCTGCAGTGTTTTCTGCAGGAACACTGGCCTGGAGAACAACCCCTACTTCTAGGGGCTCAGAGCAAACTGACAGCAAGTCCCAAAGAAACCTCCATTCTAGGATATGGACAACTTGCCTGCTTCAAATAAAATTTCTTCAGGTTAAGGCTTCATACCCTTGGTATTCCAGTTTAAGTAGACTACTGTGATACGTTAGCTCATATCTTTCTTGTGCTTTTCACATCATTCTCTTCATAGAGTTGGAAACAGTAACCTTAATTTACACATATTTATATAAACAAACTCCAAACTAAGTATAGGGCTAAGAATAAAAAGACCTGGATTTAAATCTCAGCATTATTATTATTATTATTATTTTAAATCCTCACCCAAGGATATGCTTTTCATTGGTTCTAGAGAGAGAAGAAGGGAGAGGAAGAGAAAGAGAAACATTGATTGGTTGCCTCCTGTACATACCCTGACTGAGGATCGAACCCACAACCTGGATATGTGACATGACTGGGAACTGAGCCTTCCACCTCTTAACTTTACTGCATGGGACAATGCTCCAACCAACTGAGCTACACCAGCCAGAGCTCAGCTTTATTACTCAATAGGAGTTTACTGAGAGACGTAAATAAGCTGTGTGACAAAGTTCTCTTTAGATGTTAAAACTCCTTGTAATTCTTAGTTGTTATTTGTGACAGGTAGATGGGAAAGTTACTTTAGGAGAAAAATGCAAAGTACTTGTATAAAAAGACTATAGAAGTCTCCCCCTACCCTTTACAGGAAGTTCAATCCCAAGATTGTAAAGGCAGCTGTCAAGGTGAGTGATTTTATACTTGACCTTTAAAACTGTAGCACATTCTCACAAAAAAAGTTGGGGCATAAAATAGCCAACCCTGAGATAGAAAAATTATATGGATGCTGCTGCTCAATTACAATCTTTGTAAAGTTCAAAAAGATACAATATGGATGCTGAGCAGTGGCCGCCACTGTGAGCCGGGCTTTCTGCACGCTCTCTGAAGCCCACTGGAGTATTTGGACTCGTTGACTGTTTGTACGGCTGCGTCGCTTCAGGGGTTAATAGGGATGTACTAGGAAGCTGTGTGAAGCAATCCTTTCTTATTTTGCTATTCACAATCATGAAACAGTAGTAGAATCTGCTACTCAAAATATAAGCAAGCTCAATGCACGGAGTGTGCTCCAAGTGCTTCTAGGATCTTAGGACACAGAGACAATGCCATGCAGAACCGCAGACAGGTATCGGATTAATTTGCCCAGTGATGAAACCAAAAGAGGTGACAGCAACAGAGTGACAGATCAGTTCGGGATTGGAAAGGAAAACAACTGTTGCTTCACAATGAACATCCCTTTGAGAGCTGTCTTTAGATAGGTTCTTCCAAGTCAGGCATATCTGGAAACATATCCAAGTTTGTGTGTGTGTGTGTGTGTGTGTGTGTGTGTGTGTGTGTGTGTGTGACATCTTCCTTATGTATTCATTTGTTCCTTGACACTCAGGTTGTTCCCATATCTTGGCTATTGTGAGTAATGCTGTAAACACACACACGGAAGTGCAGATATCTCTGATATTCTGTTTTCGTTTCCTTTGGCTCTACACCCAGAAGTGGATGGCTGGATCATATGGTAGTTATAAATTTAACTTATGAGGAACCTCCTCATTGTTTTCCATAGTGGCTGCACAATTTACATTCCCACCAACAGTATACAAGAGTTCCCTTTTCGCCCGGTCGGTGTGGCTCAGTGGTTGAGCATCGACCCATGCACCAAGAGGTCATTACAGGTTCTATTCCTGGTCAGGGCACATGCCCAGGTTGTAGGCCCAATCCCCAGTGGGGGGCATGCAGGAGGCGGCCAGTCGATGTTCTCTCTCAACGATGTTTCTATCTCTCTCTCCCTCTCCATTTCTCTCTCTCTAAAAATCAATAAAGGAAAAAAAAAAAAGAGTTCCCTTTTCTCCATACCCTTGCCAATACTTGTTATCTCATCTTTTTGATGAGAGCCATTCTGACAGGTGTGAGGGGATATTTTATTGTGGTTTTCATTTGTATTTCCCTGATGATTAGGGATGTCGAACATCTTTCCACATACCTGTTGGCCATCTGTATATCTTCTATGGAAAAATATCTTCCATTCCTCTGCCCATTTTTAAATCAGATTGATTTTTCCTATTGGGTTTTATCAATTCTTTATGTACTTTGGATATTAACCCCTTGTCAGATACATGATTTGCAAGTATTTTCTCTCATTCCATTGTTTACTTTTTCGTTTTGTTGATGGTTTCCTTTGCTGTGCAGAGCTTTTCAGTTTGATGTAGTCCTACCTGTTTATTTTTGCTCTTGTTGCCAAATCCAAAAAATCATCACCAAGGCCAATGTCAAAGAGCTTACTGCCTATGTTTTCTTCTAGAAGTTTTATGGTTTCAGTTCTTATGTTCAAGTCTTTAATCCATTTTGAATTGATTTTTGTGTGTGGTGAAAGATAGGGACCTAGTTCCATTCTTCGGCACATGGCTATGCAGTTTGCCCAACACCATTTACAACAGAGGCTATTTTCCCCCATGGTACATTCTTGGCTCCTTTGTCAAGAATTATTGACTGTATATGTGGGGATAATTTGGGGCTATCCGTTCTGTTCAGTTGATCAGCACTACACTGTTTTAATCACTATAGTTTTATAGTATAGTTTAAAATCAGGAACTGTAATGCCTCCTGCTTTGTTCTTTTCCCTCAGGGCTGCGTTGGCTATTTGAGGTATTTTGTGGTTCCATACAAATTTTAAGATTTTGTTTTTCTATTTCTGTGAAAGCTGCCATTGCAATTTTAACGGGAATTGCATAGATGGGTTTGGATACTATAGACATTTTAACAATATTCATCCTTCCAATACGTGAACACAGAATATCTTTTCATTTATTTGTTTCTTCTGTAATCTCGCTTATCAAAGTCTTATAGTTTTCATTGTACAGCTCTTTTACCTCCGTGGTTAAATTTATTCCTAAGTATTTTATTGTTTTTGATGTTATCGTGAATGAAATTGTTTTGTTTATTTCTTTTTCAGATATTTCACTGTAGCTAGAAGATGAATAAACTCTGGGGATCTAATGCAGAGCGTTGGGACTATACTTAACAATAATGTATTATATACTTGAAAGTTGTTAAGAGAGCAGATCTTAAATAGTCTCATCACAAAAAAAGCAATGGCAATTATGTCATGAGATGGAGGTATTAGCAACTTCTATGGTGGTAATCATTTTGCAATATATAAATGTATCAAATCATGTATTACAAGTTAAACCTACACAATGTTACATATGAATTATATCTCAAGAAAGCTGGAAAAAAGAGTTTATTGTGGCTGCTTTGAAGAGAAAAAACATTTTTGTGGAAAGAGACCAGTAAGGCAGCTGCTCTTATGTTCCAAAAGGGAAATGAGGAGCATCAGGCTGAGTTGTAGACATAGAGGTGATGTTAAATGGCTGGATCCTTAATAACTGTCGGAGTTGGTGCTGGCAGGACTTGTTTGAAAGTTAGAGAAAGGAAAATAAGAGAAGGGCAGGAATCAAGGATGACTCCTACGTTTTGGAGCTGAGCCACTGGGTGCTGGTGGTGCTGTTTACTGAGACTGGGGGGGGGGGCTCTCTGGAGAGGGAAGGATTGGGTGGAGGAAACAGTCGTTCTGTTGAAGTGACATTACATTCCAGGCGCTTATTCGATATCCTGATGGAGAGGCAGTGGACAGGTGCATATTTTATTTAATGTCTCTTAGACTTCTGAATATTTCACTCACTGCTTTATAACAACCTATTTATTAATTTGGAACCTGCAAATAGACGTTAGCTCTTGGCTAGATGAGATTCAAGCCACTTAGATTAGCATTTAAGACATCTCTTTGAGCCCTGGCTGGTTTGGCTCAGCGGTTAGAGCAGCGACCTGCGGACCGGAGAGTCCCAGGTTTGGTTCCCACTAAGGGCACGTGCCTCGGTTGCAGTTTGTCCCCAACCCTGGTTGGGATTGTGTGGGTGGCAACTGGTCAATGTGTCTCTCTCACATCAATGTTTCTCTCTTCCTCCTTCTCTCCAAATGCAAAAATGTCCTCCGGTGAGGATAAAAAACAACAACAAAAAAAGCCATATCAAGCCATTTTTAAAATTAGTTAGTTAATTAATATTATTATTTTTAATCCTCACTCGAGTTTTTCATTGATTTTCAGATAGAGTGGGAGGGAAGTAGGGAGGGAGAAAGAGAGAGAAACATCAATGTGAGAGAGACACATCGATTGGTTGCCTCCCACACAACCCTGACAAGGGCCAGGGACTGAACCACAACCAAGATACGTGCCCTTGACTGGGATCGAACCCGAGACGCTTTGGTCCATGGGCCAATGCTCTAACTGCTGAGCCAAACCCACCAGGGCAATATGAAGGCATTTTTAGTTCCCTAGACACTTTATAATAACATTGCTCCATGGCTTTGCTTGTATCCCAGCTACTTACAATTCCTTTGTCCCCTTTTTCCATCTGGCTAATTTCTACTCATTCTTTAAGACTCTCTTTTGGTGCCATGTCATCCTCAGCAACTTCTGTCACCATCCTAGGGGTTGACGGATTCTTCCACTTCATACAGGCATCCAAGGCCTTCTTCAACTCTAACATTTGTCATGTAGTACTATCATCACTCAAATGTCTGCTTTCTTGACTATACTGAGAACTCTTTAAATCCAAAAGCTATCTTTTTTGTAGCCCTAGAATCTCTGAAATTAGTAGGTGACCAAACTAGTCATTGTGTGAGAGTGAATGAACATTTCTTTCAGACTTTTGAGTCTGTTTGAGAAACCTGTAGGGTAGAAATATCTACGTGGTTCAGATCCTTAGAAATTCTTTCTAATCAGACAGGACCAGGGAAGGACTGATAAGAAGCCTGTCACTTACTGAAAATGATTTAAAACTGTCCAGAATGTGTCCTTGTACAACCACTAGGGATTTATTTGTTGAGGGTTATACCTTCCCCCCTTACTTGGGTTCTCTTAAAAATGTGAATTTTGAGGAGGGGGAGGAACACAGTAAATCGCTATATGCAAAGTAAAGTCTTATACTGGGAAGAACACTGCATTCTAGACTGTATGGCGTCTCAGGTCTCTCCCTAACCTGATACAAAAACTTAGTCCTAAGAACTAGGCTATGGCGAACTCTGCCCTTTCAACAGTAAAATCAATCACTCGGAGAGAAAAGGCATATGATTAAGTGATACAATTATAAAGTACTCTTAGAAGTCTTGGGGTAATAGGAAAAGGGCATTCAATGATAAGATGAGAAGAAGTGATTACAATTAGAGGGGGTAAAAAGGTACAAATGATTTCACCAGAAACTTATATTTGAAGAAAAATAATAGTCCTTTTTGTTTTCTACCAGCAACAGAGGATATTATGCTTTGAAGAATGCAATCCTGATATTGAAACTTTCCATATTCCACGTCCCTTGGTTTTCAAATGAAACCTAGCCAGGCAGGAGGTGGTTTCTTCTCCCCATTCATTTTTTATTTTTTTATCCTCACCCGAGGACATTTTTCCATTTTTTTGTGCAGATAGAGTGGGAGGGAGAGAGAGAGAAAAAAACATCGACATAAAAAAGGGACACACTGAGTGGCTGCCACCCACACAACCAACCAGGGCCGGGGACAAACTGCAACCGAGGTACGTGCCCTTAGCGGGAACTGAACCTGGGTCTCTCCGGACCACAGGCCAACACTCCAACCACTGAGCCAAACCGGCCAGGGCCTTCTCATTCTTTTTTTTCTTTTTTTAAAAATTTTTTTTATCCTCACCCGAGGATATTTTTCCATTTTTTGTACAGATAGAATGGGAGGGAGAGAGAGGAAGGGAGAGAGAGACAGAAACATCGACATGAAGGGACACATCGAGTGGCTGCCACCCGCACGACCAACCAGGGTCGGGGACAAACTGCAACCGAAGTACATGCCCTTAGCAGGAACCGAACCCGGGTCTCTCTGTACCGCAGGCCGACGCTCCAACCACTGAGCCAAACCGGCCAGGGCGGCCTTCTCATTCTTAATTGATTTTCTTGACATGGACTGTGCTCTGAGTTTCCTAATTGTTTCAGGGAGGATCTGTTCAAATTATTCAGATTTCCATGCCCAAACTGATTTCCAGATGCTGAGAGCTTACAGCCAGCCCGTTCCATGTGCAATTTTGAGACAAAGTTGAGTATTATCATTGGTAATACCACGTAACGGGACCATTAAGAATCTTGGCACCAAGCTCTCATCCATTTTCAATGTCGCGGGAGAGAGATTGATTTGAAGTCCTGCAGAGCTGGCGAAACCCTGCATCTTTCCCAGGCGGCAGACTTGGTCCTGATGCTGTGTTCTGAGTGGGGACCTGAGAGGCAGGACCCTCGCACAGCCTTTCAGACTTGACCCCCGAGCCTCTGTTGTAAGACTACTCATGTTTCTTAGTTCTAGTAGCACTTATATGTGTCAAAACACAGTAATTAGAGTCTTACCCCCAAGGGAATGAAGACGGGCTCATCTGAGCCCTTCCTGGGATGCAACGGCTGAAAGAGGAAGGTAGGAGGATTGCTTGTCTGGCCTGGTGTCCAAGGCCATGCATTCCAATTCCAGGCTCCTTTTACAGCTCCCTCCCCTATGCCTTCCGACATGAATCCTCTGCGTCAGCCTTGTCGGTCCAGTCACTGTCCCTCGAATGTGATTTTTCTGTTCTCATGTTATTAGCTTTCAAAATGATATCCCATTTATCTGAAATGCACTTCTGTTTCCCCTCCATTAATTTAAAGTCACTAAATCATATCCAAGGGCTGGCTCTCCTTCCATCTTCTAAGTAGTCCTCCCTGTCTCCTGAAATTAACAACCCACAAGCCCTCCTCTGTCGTCTGGAACCCTGCATTTCGACAGTGTTTAGCGGGGTATTACTCTGTGCTGGGCACTGGGCCTGGGGTGAGCGATAACATTGTGAGCAAGTCAGACACGCCTTTCTCTGTCCTTTAGGAACTCTCAAACCAGTAGGATGGAAGTATGTTAATTAGTTGTCAAGTTATAGCTAATATTTATAATGTTTACTATATTCCAAGAGCTTCATTTGATATGATTTTGGTTAATCCTTACCACAGCTTTATGGGACCTTGTGTTATACTTGACGGGATGGTCTCTGTCATTTTTCCTATTTCAGAGAGGGGAAAATAGAGGCAAGGTTAAATAACTTGCCCGAGGCCATCCAAGTGCTACAGCAGTTTCTGAGCTCAGGTCTTAACCACTAAGCACATTTCTCCTTCTCTTCAGGTAGCTGACATTTACCTGTACTTTTACTTCCTTATGTTACAACACACTCATGCATCCATGTGTTTTCTTCTCAAACTACACTGTAATGCAGGGTCCATGAGGAAACTGACCATGACTGAGGGAACAGTTAGGAGTGCAGGATTTACAGACAGATAGACTTGTATTTAAACTCCTGATCCCCTGGCTCTGCACCCAGGCAAAACTTAACCTCTCTGAGCTTTTGTTCCCTTACCTGTAAAATGGGCAAAATAATAACCACAGGAAGGTGACTGAAAATTAACCAAAACAATATATGCAGAGCCTGAGCACAGTGCCTTGAACGTGTCTAGCTCTCAGTAAATAGTAGCTAATGTGATTCTTTGGATTCTCCGCCCTTTGCATAATGGTTGATACACAGCAGTGCAAACATCTTTCTTGAATAGTTGATTATAGTGAAAACCTAAAAAAATTCAAAATAATCCTCAAGAAAACCCTTTTGACAGCTAATTTTTAGTAAAGTTTGTAAGACATACAGTTTTATTATTTTAAATTATATAAAATGACACAGAATAAACACGAAATACAGGACATTTAAAAAGTCTTAAGTATTTAAAAGTACCTGGTTAATTGCAAGTGAAAGTTTGAGGATGTACTTTGATAGAAATTTAATGAATCATAACCATTTATTCTCAGCACATACATACTTTTAAATACGCAGTATGCAAAAATTCAGTAATATAAATTTTCAACTTATATTCTATTAATGCAAATGATTTAATGAGCACATAGTACATGCAATATGTTTGAGAAACTTATAATTACAAATGTTTTCCAGTAGTTTTAATGTTTCCTAGATTACTAAATTCGTATTTAAATGATTATAAAAGGGTCAACCCAGCCCTAGTCTGTATTGTGGTACATTTTTCAACATCTACTTGTGTTTGTTGTCTATATACCCACTAATGTAGTAATCATTTTTATTTTAAATTTCCTGCTTCTGAGTTTCAATATCTGGTTCATTTTAAAATCTGCTTATGTTGATTATTTTGTCCCTTGACCATGAGTTGGTTTTTTTTTCTTATTATTGTGCATGTATCTCACAATTTTTGCTGGCAAGTGGCCATCCTGTGTGTGACAGTTGAGACTGAGTTAAATAGTATTTAGGCTTGGAAATGAGAATGCCTTCTCTTCAGCTAGGCCCACAGAGTGAAAGGTTAAGTTAATCTCATCAGGAGTTGGGCTGAGTTTGAATTTTGCTAAGACCAGGTTTACCTTCAGTGCAACTCCAGCTTCAAATTCCTGTATTGCTACCTTAGTCTGGGGACTAGTTTGCTGGAGATTTTTTTTTCTTAGGGTTTGTTTCCTCCTCAGCTTTAGGCCTTCTCTTCATACCTGTACGTCAGAGAGAATTTTCTTCATGCTCTTGACCCTTTCTCAGCAACAGTCGGTGTTGTGTTAGTTACTCAGTGCCTGGTAGTCCAGGAGGGAGGGAGGGGAGTGGTGTTTCCCTGGTCCTAGTCTGACTTCAATGTTAGACAGGCCCTGTGTCCCTGGATCTGAGGCTTTTCAGTGACTCTATCTGTTCCCCAGGAGTAGAAGTCCTCTGTCCCTTCTCACAACCACGGCGTCCTGGAAACGACAGTCTTTACTGCCCGTTCAACTTAATGTTTTTGTTTTATAAAGGAAAAAGATCCAGTGGGAACTTTTTGTGTTTTCTAGGGAGAAAGCCACCACCCAACTTCAGGCCTGTACCAAGGGGAGGCTTGTTTTTCTGCAGGTCCCTGATTTTCCGTGTGATCACTGGTGAAGGTCCTGCCAATGGGTTTTCAGCGTCCAGAGATCCTACAGTCACGTGCTAGGTCACATTCAGTCTCTCACCAACAGTTAAAGCCCCTTTCCTCCCCATGTATAGGGACGTCCTGTTTTCCTCCTATTCTGAGTGCCTGTCCCATGCTTTCCGTCCAGGTGCCTCTTTTGTTATATTTCAGGTATGACCTACCTGCTGGGTTCATGGAAAGTTAAAATTTGGCCCTGGCCGGTTTGGCTCAGCGGTTAGAGCGTCGGCCTGCGGTCCTGAGAGACCCGGGTTCGGTTCCCACTAAGGGCACATACCTCGGTTGCAGTTTGTCCCCGGCCCTGGTCGGTTGTGCGGGTGGCAGCCACTCGATGTGTTCCTTTCACATCGATGTTTCTCTCTCTCTCTCTCTGTTCCTCTCTCCCCCTCCCACTCTACCTGAACAAAAAATGGAAAAATGTCCTCGGGTGAGGATAAAAAAAAAAAAAAAAGTTAAAATTTGTAGTTTATATTTTTCTTGTTGATAGAGTTATGCTCTTGAAATTTTCTCTATCCCAAGTGGAATGTAGAATCACTTAACTAGAAGAAAAATAAAATTATGCACTTTGAGTGAACATTGCCGATCTAATTAGTTCTATGGCACAAAGAGACATATGTCTTAGACTGGGAGTAAAGGGGGGGATTTAGTTGTAAAATCTCTAAGGGGAATGGCAAGGAATGAAGGTAATGCCTGGAAGGTGAGCCAAATAGCAAGCATTGGAAGACCTGACAGGGAAGATACAGGGTTGTGTTGCAAGATGTCCTCTTGCCCAAGTGAGTCAGCAGTGACGAGGAGGGTGAGAAAAGGAGAGAAGTATTTTTAAATGTCACATTCATGAGTTTAGGTTCATGGACACCCACAAGGGATAAACATTATGTTTCAATTGTAAGGAGAGACTAACAATGAGAGATTTAAAAACTCTCAGAAGGTGAATAGCTATTGCTATCCTTGTACAGTCAGACTTAGTGCCTAGAATATGTGGGCATGAAGCAGAAAACAAAATAAAACTAAGAAAAACCATCTACTAGTTCAAAAAAGAATTATGTAGCTAGAGAGAGCATGCATAAATGATAAAACTGCACTTTATAATAACTTACAGTTAGTATTATTATTGTATCAAATGAGAAAATACACATAAAACTACTTTGTCAAACAAGGAGTGGAATGAAAATGCAAAATCTTAGGATTATAAATATTGCTTTGTTTTAGAATAAATATAACCTGGTGTATAACTCAGAACCAGCTTAAGAAATGTACACATGCAAACAAATATTGATAATATGGTCTTTGTGAAAATCCTGATATGCCGATTCTATATTTGGTCATTTAAGTAGTTCACGGCTGACTGACTGATGCCCTGCTTCTTCCTTGACTCCTTTGACCATAGTGATGACCTTCAATTTCTCGGAATTCTGTTTGGGCCTGCATACCATGTGGCAGGACAAGAATTTGAAAGCTAGCTCCTTCTTTCTACTCCTTATTGCATTTATTCTCCCTGTCCTGACAGATACACATTAGTTATCCATTGCCTTGGTGAAAGCCTTTCAGTGTGGAAACAGAGAACAGAAGTGTCAGGTTCTTTGAGCTTTAAAGTTGATTTCAGAAAATATTTGGAATAATACTTAATCTAGTTATGTGTTTCTGTGAGACAGCTTGGCTTTACTCTGGAGATGATTTATTCGCAGCTTGTGTGAGCCTGTCTTTACTTGAATGAACACTGTTCCAACAGCCATGTCAATGAGCTATGTTGTCATTCTTACTACTGACCAGTAAAGACTACAGCTAGCAGGTCCAGTGATCATTCAGTGGAAAAAACAGAAACCAAAACACACTTATTGGTCTCAGGACGGCTTACCCTACTTTCTACATTTCCCCATGTGGACAATCACTCTCTCAACTTAGAAGGGTCCTTGGAAGACCCAGGAAAGGATAAGGGACTTTGGACACTTAAAGCGATAACGCTGTTATGAGAACGAGATGGTCTGAGCCTCGCCTCCTTCCCCCACTTCCCGACTCATATATCTGGCAAATTGGAACCAGAGAGAACTCATTGTCAGAGGGTCAAGAGACTAAGAAACAATAACTTATGTCCTCATTCTTACTTTCTGAGTTGTAGTACAGTTCTAATAACTTCAATTTCAAGACTTAAGTGCATTTATGTAACAGCTATTGGATTAATAAATTCAAGAATATATTACTGGAATAGCCCTCTACAAATACTGAAGATAAGCCAGTGATCTAATCCATTTTCTTCCAAAAGGCAACCTATTAGCCAGTTCTCAGATACTACGTGGTTTTGGTATTTAAGGCAATAGACTCTTACACAATCAGTGTTAATGGTATACTTACGTGCCAGCTGTCATGAAGGTGACTGTAACACATTGCCATTTTTTAAGAGACTAGAGTATTCCTTTGTTTTGATGGTGAAAATAGAGATGCAGAAGGTGATGCAGATACGTGAGTTGATTTGTTGTTATAACCATAATCAGAATTCTCTGAGTGAAAAACAAAACCAAATAAAACAAATACAAACTCAGCTTGGCTGGAGTGATTGGGAGATAAAAACTGCTAAGGGCCAATGAGCTGCACAATGCACTGAATTAAACAGAATTCAAAGCTACTTGAACCTGAAGTGCTTAAAGGTCCAGGTAAAGAATGAAAGGTATGAATTTGGGGCCAATCTTTTATTTGTCAGTGTGACACATCAGGTACTAAGTGAGACCCAATGATTTTTTTTCTTAATTAATTATTTTTGTTACAGATGTTTCTCCTTTTCCCTCCATTGACACCCTCCTCCTAATCCCGCCCCCACCCCCAGCATTGTTCTTTATATCCATTGGTTATGCATATAAGTTCCTTGGCTTATCTCTTCCCTCCCCCTGCTCACCTCCTCTGAGGTTTGTCAGTCTGAATCCTACTCTATGTCTCTGGGTCTGTTTTGTTCATCTGCTTATTCATTATAGTCCACAAACAAGTGAGATCATGTGATATTTATCTTTATCTGATTGGCTTATTCACTTAGCATAATACTCTCCAGGTCTCTCCATGTTGTCTCAAAGGATAAAAGATCTCTCTTTCTTATAGCTGCATAGTATTCCATTGTGTATATGTACCACAGCTTTTTTATCCACTCATCTACTGATGGACACTTGGGGTATTTTCTGATCTTAGCTATAGATAGTGCTGCTATGAACATAGAGGTACATATATTCTTTCTGATTGGTGTTTCAGGCTTCTTAGGATATGTTCCTAGAAGTGGGATCACTGGAGAACCAATGATTTTTGTGTGTCATGAGAAACAGTTATTAATGGAATTAAAGATGCTGTCAGGAAAGACATTTTCTTGGCGCGGATTTAATGGCTGCATAGTGATCATTTGTGAGGAGGGCTAGTCTTGTCTGAAGTTAGTTGAATTTTTGGTCTGTGGTGATGGCAGTGTGTACAGCATAAGACCAGTTTGTAAAACCAAAATGTTGTTTAGAGTAAAGAGAGGCTGATTTGTCATCTGAATTCCTTAGGGAAGCTGTCTTTGAGGAGGTAAACCTGTCGTAAAACAGGTCCTGAAATTCCAAATTATAGGTGGTTTGCTTCTGAATATTCACACCCTGTTTTATAAGGCTTTATTCAAATACTCTCTCCTGGTCAACTTGAGGAAACTATATTAATTGGCATTTAATTGAGGGACCTGTTATCTGTACATCAGACCCAATTGATTAAGTGGAACCAGTTTTACATGGTCTATATCTACACAGCCAATGAGCAGTGGGGAGTTAAGGAGAAACCTAAATTCCAACCCCTCCCTGAAATATCCCATCACCTACTCTCTTAGTGCTATTACCAATAACAATAAATCAATAAGTCTTCAATTGAACTGATTGGTTATATGTGTTGTTTTAAATCACAAGTCATTGATTCCTAGTCACTTCCTTAAGCACGGAAATCACATTTGATATTATTGCTATTAGCTAAGATTATTTTCCAGTGTTTTTGGAGAAAAGATATTAAGAAACCATAGGGGACTAACACTCTCATTTGACAGGTAAAGACTTGCTGAAAACTATTAAAAATAAATATTTTGTTCAAAGTTACACAGCCAGTTGGCAGTAGAGCTTAGACAAACTCTATTCTGGAATTCTTCCCACTACTTCATGATGTTATTTTAAAGCACATTCCATCATTTTACTGTGATTGCCTTTCAATGGTCAGCAGTCCTCACTGGGGAAAGTTTTTCATCACATCTTTGTTTGAATTAAACTTACTACCACACTTTAGTTTTGTTTTTTTTTCCCCAGGTGGCCTTTGAGAGCCCAAACCTAAAATCAAACACCAGGAAGTGACCCTCAAACTAAAATATCTAAACTTCATGCCATCATGTAGGTCTTCAGTTTTCTTCAGGAATTATCCTGTTTCTCAGTGATTTCTAGCCAAGACCTCAAGTACTGAGTTACATCTCCTGCCCCCTTAAAAAGTGCTTGTTAAAAAGAAATAGGCTATTGTAAAGCCTATTTCTACATTCTGCTAAATGAGAAAGTGAAGGCAGAGGAAGTTGATCTACATTTGTAATTGATTCATTAATTTGTTAATTTAATAAATGCTTACTGCTTACTATATTCCAGATGGTCATATAGGATTTGGAAATGTAGTAGTAGGAAAAAAATCTGGAAAACATTCCTGCCCTCATCAAGATTGCATGCTAAGATAGAAGACATCAATTAAACCACTATTTAAATATATAACAGGTCAAGTGTGACAAGGGCTATGAAGACCTAGAAAACAGGATAAAGAAACTGATAGTAGCAGGAAGGTAGTCATGATAGGGCAGTCAGAGACAGTCTCCTTATGGATTCTGAGCAGAGATACAGAGGCAGTGAGGCAGTAATTCATGCAAACATCTGGGGAAAAGGTGGAAATATAAAATGCTATAGCTACTTTGGAAAACAGTCTGGAAGTTCTTCAAATAGTTAAACATAGAATTGTAATATGACTCAGCATATCCACTCCTAGGTATATACTACCTAAGAGAAATAAAAACATATCCACACAGAAAGTTCCACTCAAATGTTTATGGCAATATTGTTCCTACTAGCCTAAAGGTGAAAAGAACCCAAATGTCCATGAATGGATAAATGGATAAATACAATGTTGTACATCCACACAATGAAATATTATATGCCCATAAAAAGGAATAAAGTACTGATACATACTAAAACATGTATGAAACTTGAAAATATTACGCTAAATGAAAGAAACCAATCACAAAAACACATATTATATGATTCCACTTATATGAAATTTCAAGAAAGCAATTCTATAGGGACAGAAAGTAGACTAATGGCTGTGTAAGTTTGGGATGGATGGCAGTACCTAGGAAGGGCCCTACAGGTTATGGGGTTTCTCTTAGAGGCGACGAAATTCTCTAAAATTGACTATAATTATGGTTGTATATATTTGTGAATATATTAAAACCCATGCATTAGTAGTAGAATAAGAAATATCTTTGTCCCTAGTTCCTGGCACAGAACTCCTAAAACTCTTGGAATTCTCTGAATAATTGGAGTGGCATTCACAAGAAGCCCCTTTCCATCACACTTGAGTTTAGGTGACTTAGAGTGGGGCCTCTGGGTAGCCTCAAGTGAGATTGGTCACCGGAAAGACCAACTGATTAAAACATTTGAACGTTAAGTTCCACCCACTGCACTCAAGTACTTTCTTGGCTTTGCCCTACATGACTCTTCATCTGGCTGTTCATGTGTACCCTTTATAATATCTTTTATTATAGATCAGTAACATAACCAAATGTTTTCTGGAGTTTCATGAACCACTCTAGCAAATTATCAAACCCGAGGAGGGAATTGTGGAGACCTTTGACTTACAGTAGCTGGTTAACCAGAGGTACAGATAATAACCTAGACTTGCAGGGGTGTCTGAAGTGGGGGAGCAGTCTTACGGGACTCCGCCCTTTAACGTGGGGATCTGGTGCTATCTCCAGATAGATAGTGTCAGAATTGAATTATTGGCTATTCATTTGGTGTCCGGAGACCTGAGATTGTTTGGTGGTGTCCTCAAAGCACCCTGGACATAGAATACTTTAAGTGAGTTCATTGTATTGTATGTGAATTACATCTCAATAAAGCTGTTATTTAAAAAAAAACATCAAAAACGAGAAGTTTGGTGCTACTGTTTTTATTCATCCTCAGGCAGCAAAGTTTTTGCACCATTAGTGCAAATGTCAACATAGTGACAATAAATAATAATTTGATATCATTATGAGAATAAACATGTAGAAAGGTCTCAGGTTCTCCCAGGCATCCATAGACAACATGGTTTAAGAGAATAAAGGTGGTATACAAGATGGAGCAAAAGTAGGCTTACAGTTGTTTATATGGAAAACGATACAATAATTAATACATAATAATACAAGAAGGAACTCAGTTTCCCGTACTCACAACTGTAAACCCTCTTTTGGCCCACCCCGTGGAGAGCAGCATCCTCCTCACACCATCCCACCCTTCCCCTGGAGAGAGCTTCATGAGCCAGGTTTCACTTGGATCTCGTTCAAGGGTTTTGAATCTCTCAGAAAGCCAAAGGCCATCATTATAAATTGTTTTCACCTATGGTATAGTTAAGTGTCATGGGTCTCAAGAGAGGAAGACGAACAGATCTCTGGTGTATCTAATTTTCAGTGTGGAATTGCACCAGTAACAATAAATATTTGTTGTGACTAAATCTATAACCCTTTACAAATCACTCTTTGGTTGCATTTCTGATTGCTTTGTTACAGGCAATAAACAGTGCCAGACAGAAGACCTCTGATGCTTTTTAATCAAATAACAGAATCCTAAAAAGGTCACAACTGTAACTTATAAAAGCACTTTATACTGGCTGTCCCAAAAGGCATGAAAGATCAAAGTATGAGTGATTCCCCGAGCAGAAATGCCATCCACACACGAGAATCAAAAACTCATTGCTTCAAAATGGAACAGCCATTGACAGTGTTTTGGAAAGAGACGAATTTCTCCTGAGCCCTGGACCACCTTTTTACATTTTCACTCTTTCATTTAGGTTTGAGAAATTAAATTATATTCATGGGTTTGAGAAATCTGATCCCCATATCAGTAAATGGAAGGGACCATCTTGCTATCAATCAATTTAATAAAACAACTGGGCCCATGTCATATGGAATTTATGTACTTTTGCAGGTAATTTCTCCCCAGACAGTTATTACTCTCTGACCATTCATTGCATGAGATTTTATCTGAGAGGTGGAATCAAAGACAGGTTGGTGCATTTGCTTGATCTTGAGGTCCAAAGTATATCGTTTTATTGGTACATTTGCCTTATCAGCTTTCCTATTTAAACACAACCTGTCATTTCACACTTATTTATTCTTGGACTCCTTACACATTCTTTGAACACTGATTGTTGAGGAATAAATATATAGAGAGAAGAGAAGTTAGCAAACTAAATGAAAATGTTCAGGAATTGAATAGCCACAAGGAATGAATTGAGATATTACAAAGCCTCATTTGCCACACTAGCAGAAATATAGAGAAAGAAAGTAAAAAAAACACAACAAAAACAAACAACAAGAAAAAACTAGAAAAGAAGTAGTAAAACTAGAAAGGTGGAATACATACATAATATGAATTTCTAAAGATAACTTTATTGTTGGTTTTTTTACAAATTCAAAATTATACATTTAAATAGTCATGTAGTTCTCTAAGGTTTAACATGGAAATAACTTCCCCAACTCTACAAGTTCTCGCTTCTTATAGCAATTACTTTCAATCTTTTCCATTGATTTGTTTGATTTGTACCTTTGTATTTATGAATAACGTGCATACCTTGCTACTTTTTGATTTATCAGTTTTGAGCATTAGCTATTTACTTTCTACTATGAAGATGAAAATTTAACTTTCTTTTATCTTTTCATTCCCTAGCCCATACATCTGTATTTCCTATACCCAGTTGCTGTATTTATATTATGATTTTAGTAAATATTTAGAATAATATTCAGTGTTTATATAGGTAAATACTATACCTGGCTGGGCAGGCAGTATATATAAGTATTTCTTTTTTTCTGTGCAACATCTGTTTTCCAGAATTAAAAATTGTTTGTTTAATCATCAGAAGAGGGTGGTGGGTGGGAAGGGAAGCGATAAACCATATAATTTATGCATATAAGCATAACCAATGGAAATAGACAACAGTGCTGTGGGGGGGGGCAGGAATGAGAGGAGGGTGTCAATGGGGGAAAAAGGAGAAACATCTGTAAGAAAAGTTAATTAAAAATTGTTTACCGAATTAATTAGATAAGTAACAGTAATTTAATTTCCTGTCTATATAATAAAATACTTTAGATATTTTATTGATTTAATTGTATTGGGAAAAAAATCTCCCACGGCCTTTCTATCTGCTTCTGTTTGAATTCACTGATTTCTAGTCATGCTGTAGATCTGCTGTCTTGGGAGCTCCTTTATCATTAGCCTACAGAGCCCCTTGGTTTATCCCTGGTGATAGCATCTCTTTCCTGGATTTCATGTTTGTCATTTTTAGTTTACTTCCTCATTTTGGTAAAGCAGATCTTCCAATGTTTTCCTGAAAGTCTATGCATTGGGACATATATTTTTAAAGGTCTTTCTGGGGCAAAAGCATTTATTCTATCCTATATTATTATTAAAAGATTGGGCAAAACATTGTAGATTGGAAGTTGTTGGGTTTTATTTATTTATTTATTTTTTATCCTCACCCGAGGACACGTTTTCATTCTTTGTTCAGATAGAGCGGGAGGGAGAGAGAGAGAGAGAGAAACATCGATGTGAAAGGGACACATCGAGTGGCTGCCACCCGCACGACCCAACCAGGGCCGGGGACAAACTGCAACCGAGGTACATGCCCTTAGTGGGAACCGAACCCGGGTCTCTCTGGACCGCAGGCCGACGCTCTAACCGCTGGGCCAAATCGGCCAGGGCAGAAGTTGTTTTTTTCTCAGAATTTTGAAGGCGTTTTTCAATTTTCATAACTTTTAGAAGAAGAATGAAAAGAAGTCTGATCATATTTTGAAACTTGAACCTTGTGTGATACCTGTTTTCTCCTTCCTCTTTCCAAAAGCTTGGGTGGTCTCTTTGTCTCCAGTACTCTAAGTTTACCCATTGTGCTGAGGATTTTGTATGTCCATTCAATCTAGAAATACATACATTCATTTTTGGGTAAGCTTGCAAAAAGAGGAAAAGTATAAAATAGTTGTCTAACAAAGATGCTATTTAAATGCTTCATGGAGAAAATATGAGGCTGAACCAAGCCAGCAATGCTGGAATAGGGAGTTACAAGAATAACTGTGACGAGGTGCCATCTACAGAAATTTGTGATTGATTAGATTCAGAGGTGAAGGAAGAGGGAGAACTACTGGATGATGGACAAGTTTCAGACTTGTATAACTAAGTGCAGGCCTTGTTATTCTCTGGGATGGAGCAGTAAAGCCCATTCATCCATTTTGGAAAATTTTGAATTCCAGGTGCATTTTTTTTCTTGTTAGTACTATCGAATACAAAATATTACCTACATTTACTGATTCTGATTGTGAAAAACAATTCAGCTATAAGTTTGAGGGGTGGATTTGGTCCTTTCACAGGGACTGGTTAGCGCCAGTCTCGTGGGAATGCAGAAAGCAAGACCTGGAAGGGGAGGAGCCCCGCCTCTTAGGTCCAGGAGGTGGCTTAACAGGAAAGTTCTCAGAATCCGGGCTCTTCCTCATCGCGGGGAGCACTTTGTCAGCCTGAGTTTACTTTCCCTTGACTGCGAAAGTAAGTTCTGAAATGAAGACAAATGAAAGTTGTAAGCAGTGAAGCCCCTTTTGTTATCCTCGAAACACATGCGAATTTTAGTGTAATTGTACTTAATTCACTTTAGCCATATATTTGTCATTTGATCTGCGTCTGCATCACAGACAACATTTAGATGGAAATCTCCGCTCTGCGGTGGACATTATTCTGTACATTTCTTCCCTTTTCTTTCGAGCCAGGGAGCCAGCAGCACAGCTGGGCCTCTGTGGTGCCAGCATCCCTCGCCTGCAGCTTGGCTCAGGACCCTAGACAGGGCCGCGGGGTCTCACTCCCTGGAGGGGGCGGCTCACTTCACAGCTGGCCTGAGCCTGGCACCAGGCTCCGTGCACCTCCGCAGAGGTGGTAAACCTCTCCGGTTTCTTCTAAGTCTGGCTGTCACTGGGGAGTGAAGGGCCATTTGTCTTAGTTTGTACTCATTTCTGTGTTTCAGAACCTTGCATCACCATATGGTGACCCGTAGGACTAGTAGAGACAAAAAACAAACAACAAAAACTCTCCTCGTAATTCGAGGACTTAAAAAAATGGTAACACTGAATTTGGGTATATTGGGAAAAGGTTTAGATGACTCTGGCCACTGAGCTTCCCTGTGGACACGTCGACAGCACTTTCAGTGACAGATGGACTGTCCTACAACTTTGAATCCGCATCGACGACTCAGTCCACCAGCGACAGCAGCGTGCCCCATTAGAACAAAAATACAAAGCTTCGGAAATGTTTACACACCACTGCTAACTCCTTCTGGTTATAAATCTCATGCTATTTCCCCCACTTTTCGTTGGCAAATCTCATAATGATGTAACTTTTAAAATCAGTCAGATGTACTAATGGCCTAATGTTTTGCCAAGATGATTGGAGGAAAATCGACTCCATCTGCACGGTCAGATAAAAGATGATAGATGAATAAAATAAAATCACAAAAAAATTAACAACGCTTAAAAAATGTAGCCATTCCAAAGATGTATGCAGATCCATCTTTTTATTGGCAAGATCACCTGTTTGCATTTTCCATCTGATGGGATTTCCTCCCCCCTCTCGGTCTGACACTATTACCATGTGGTGCTGATACTGAGATAATTGTATTTGCAACATCTCTTGGTCATTCAGGGTGCCAAGTTATTTTCTTTGTTATATTAGATAATCTTATCCTGGGCCAAATTCATCAAGAAAATAAAGGGTAGAGATGTTTCTCCTTCTCTGGCGTTATCTAACAAATGCAATTTCTATTTACTACCAGATGAAAGTTGCTAAAATAAAGGATGTTTCCAGTGATGAATTGTTTAATTTCAATATTTATAATAGCTGGCCCAGAATTCATAGAGAGAATAGCACCGTTTATTATTTGTGAAGTCTCAATTTTCTGAAAATATTGATGTTTTGTTATTTAAAATAACCATCCATTCTTGTTTTGAAGCCTTAGTTGCTATTCCATCTAATTACTTTCCTTTGCAGGTTTAAATGGAGAGAAGCTTTAGAATTCCTTTATGACCTGCACGGTTAAGGTTCAGCTATAAGTGGAGGATGCTATTTATCTGAATTTGAATTTTAATGAATAAGAATGCCATTTACTTACAAACACTTGAATAATAAGAAATACCTTAGCATTATCTCTTTGATTAATCTTGCTCATCACTTGTAAATATACTGCATGTACAATATGCATGTAAACACACTGCATTTGAGCTTAATTGGAATTTGCTCCAAGAAGCACTTCTAGTTGATTTTAAATGTGCTATTTGACCCATTCAATACTAGCTTCTAGGTTTTCAGATCATGGGCTTAGGTCTGTGCAATAGCTCTTTCATATTTTGGAAGCTAATGGAAGAAGTTGATGGGAATTGTAAACCATTTAGGGGAAGAGAGAAAAAGCTATAGAAGGACATAGAAGTCAGAGAGAATTGAATGATGTTCTTACACCCAAGTTAGAGAGATGCCAATGATATAGGAGCCATGGGTCTTGAGTATGCAGCATGAGTTAAGCAGGCTGTGGTTTTTTGTGGTCATGGCCTCCTGGAGACCGGAAGTGACAAGGCACAGGGACCACGAGGAGTTGTGGGCAGAGGTAGCTCGCTATTCCCTTAGTGCTGAGGTTTCCTGGCTGCGTTTGTGTTGTGGGTGGGGGCTCGTCTAGGTAACGTGAGCTCTGTCTTTGTAGCTTGGTGATGTATTCCATAGAGATTTTTCTAAAAATAAAAGTTGCTCTAAACAGCAAACCCAGAAAAGTATTCTCTAAACAGAGAAAATTGTGCTTCTAAAATACTTGTATTCCAGCCAAAGAAAGGGGCAAAGCATCAAAGCTGTGGCAAGTGAAAGATACTGGTTTTTAGACCAGGAGTACACAGGTGTTTTCACAGGCTCTTTGTGCTTTTCTCGCTTAATGTTTGATACAATAATTTTATGTTAGTTATGTGCTTAGTAAAGTGGAGTTAAAAATGCTTGTCTGGTGTCAATAATGAGAAAGAATGGGGACAGTAGTGACTTTAGTCACCTGGGAGAAATCCTTTCCTGTTGTTGAGGAGGAGGATAGTCAATTTTGCCCTTTAAGAGAAGGAAATTTCTCCATTACCTCCACTTCCCATGTTTCGCTTCTCCTCTCTGGTATTTGCTGAGGCCCCTGCAGAAACATGTCCCCCCTGCTGAGTTCTCCCGGCATCCTCCTTAGGGAATCACCCCAGTGGTCCCAGCAACCTGGGCCGCAGAAGAGTTTGCTGCTTTTCCCCTTCCGACTTCTGTCTCTCCGTCTCCGTGTCTCCGGCTGCTACACGGTTATTGCAGATTTGCTCATGGAGTTTGTGCTTCCAGTTTCCCATGCTTATTTCCGAGGAATTTCTTTGCAGTTCTTTGAAATGAAAGTGTGAAATCTGCTGTATGCTGAGAATTAGACCTGCCTCACCCTGACTGTTCCTTGGTGTTTTTATTCTAGAAAAATAACTACTGGCTGAGTAATATGGAGTGAACACTGTTTATGATTCCACTTTGGCTTTGGGGTTGGCTGTCCATCATTGTCTCCTACAGAGTACATCTAAATTCTAAGGGAAACCCTCCTTCTTTTCATATATGCTGTGTGTCTGGGTATGTTCCATATAAATCTCTCTCTCTCTCTCTCTCTCTCTCTCTCTCTCACACACACACACACACACACACACACACCCCATCATGTGTTTCTAACTGAATACAAATAGATAACAAATGTGATTAGGCTTTTATTCTAGATTTTAACAGAGCATAAAATTACTAATCATACACATTAGGAAACACTTTAACTTACCAATATACTCACATCATCTGAATTTCATTTAATTTGGACATCCTTGAAAGTGCCCACTTACAGGCTTCTTTTGTCTTCTTCTTCACTATTTAGATAATTCAGTCATTTATGGGCTTGCCTTCGTTCTGCCGTTGACCTTAATTTCAGTGCTGCTTTTCGACATCGTTACGACGAGAGGTGCAGAACTGGACAGTGTACCCTCTGATTCTCCTTTCCCACACTCCTGTTTGTGGCTTTGATGAAATTAAATTCACCAATATGCATAGTGCACATTTCATTTTTTAATGCTTTCTCGGGCATGGTTTTTCTTGATCTTTGGTGAGTTTCTTCTTCAAACTCTGATATACATATCTCAATAAAATAGATTCAAATAAGAAGCTTGGTCAAGGGTAGGATAGACCAGACCATGGCGGGACGAGCGAGGCTGGACATTTATGATCCCTAATAGAGTTCGGTAGAGTCTGGGAAAAGGGAGGTGTCTAAAGATAGGTTCACATTCAGGCTATTTTTGGATGGAAAAAACGAATTCATGGGTCTGGACAGCTGATGTAAGATCAGCAGTTCAGTCCAAAAAAAAAAAGGGACAATGGAATGGAGTTGAAACAGCTAAATGTCTACAGAAATTTGTGTCTCCGTTTCTTAGTAGAGAATTGTTGGTAAGAAACAGCTGCCCAACAAGAGACAGTACTTCCCAGCTTTTGTGCATATGACTTAGTTCTCACCAATGGCACATGACCAGGAGGAAGGAATGCCACCTCCATGCCAAGCAGCTTTAGAAGCTGCGCTTTCTCCACGCTCTTCCTTTTGTAGAATTGATGCAGATGAGCACAGCACATTTGAAGGCGAGTGTTGAAAATGGTGGTCCACAAGATAGGAGCATATATATATATATATACATGTCATATATATATATGTCAGAGTGCCTAATATTACTAAATAACATAGTGGATGTAGAAAAGTGAATGGTAGAAGTATAAATAATAACCACTTTGTCCAGGAGAAAGAGATAGGAATGTCTGGGAAGGAGATGCTGGAACTAGAGGTCACAGGCTAGTCCCCAAGATTCTGAGAAAGCAAGATAAGGACATGAACAAATGGAAAGTTGAGTTTGTCCATATCATCAGAACTTTCTCCTGATGCTGAGTGGAAAATTTCCCAAGTCTTTAAAACTTTTTTTATACTAAATGGAGGGTTGATTCCAGAAAGTGGTGAGGGATAATTACAGAGTAGGGAAAAAGTAGGTTTACAGTTGGTTGTGTGGAAAATAATGCAATGATTAATAAATAATAATAGAAGAATGAACTCTGTTTTGCAAACTCACAACTGTAAACCTACTTTTGCCACACCCTGTATGCTGATGGGATTTAAGAGGTTTAATTTCCACAGTTAGATGGGTTAGGAAATCAGATAATCTCGATATATAATGAAATTTCTACTGAGAAAGCAATATGTAAAGCATCCTATTGGCTACAAATATTATGTAAAGAGTGCAAATGTGGTCATGGCAAAGAGGGGAAACAATTTTCATTTAAACCTTTGGATAAATTATGATTTGGAAGATTTTGTGAGAGATGATACACTTGGTGAGCGTGTCTCCATGGATTATATGCCTTAGTTATCCCAAGAAATTGAGCCATACTGTTAGTGACAAAAAGTCAATTTTCCTTTATGAATTAGATTTTATGAATTCTCTTATGTTTTAATGATTAAATTAAGCTGAACCCCCAAGGAGTCATTGGACCTCATATGAGACTTATACTCTCTTTGTTCTTCTCTAGAGAATCCCAAAGAATCTTACTCCCACTGACCTTGCTAGAAAGAAATTATAATTGTTACTGGGAACATAACTTTTACTTTTGGAATATTTCATTGGTTTTATATTAAAAATAAATGTTGTAAAATTTACATTTCTATTAGAAATTACTTTGTTCCTTGGTTATATAAAGTGATTATATAAGTAGAAAGTGATATTGAAGGTAAGCTTAAAGAGACATGATAGCCCTGACCGGTGTGGCTTCGTTGGTGGGAACGTGGTTCTGTACATCAAAAGGTCGCAGGTTCAATTCCAGGTTTGGGCACATGCCTAGGCTGCATATTCGGTTCCCTTCCTGGGTTGGGATGCATGCGGGAGGCAACCAATTGATGTTTCTCTCTTACAGCGATGTTTCCTTTTCTTTTTTTTTTTGTAAGGATAGAGTGGGAGGGAGAGAGAGGAAGGGAAAGAGAGAGGAACATCGACGTGAAGGGACACATCGAGTGGCTGCCACCCGCACGACCAACCAGGGCCGGGGACAAACTGCAACCAAAGTACGTGCCCTTAGCGGGAACCGAACCCGGGTCTCTCTGGACCGCAGGCCGACGCTCTAACCGCTGAGCCAAACTGGCCAGGGCTCCTTTTCTCTCTCTCTCCCTCTCTCCCCTTCCCCTTCTTTAGAAATCAATAAAAATGTCTTTGGGAGAGAATTAAAAAAAGAGAGAGAGAGACATGTCAGATGCTAAACAAAGCCATATATTTTGAGATAAGGTACTTATTTTCTCTTTAATTATAAAGACATTGTCTCCTACTCTACATTCTGTGTATTGGAATGACCATCTACTATCCTAATGAGGATACAAATAAGGAGATAATGATCCAGAGAGGAATAGAGAGTAATTATGTCTATACTGTGTTACAGAACTAAATCTGCGTAGGTAACACTTGCCTGATGACTAATATGTGACAAGTTGAACTGTCAATGAAAGCGTAGATGATAATGCCTGTACCAGTTGACTTCAGAGGTGACATAAAGTTATTATTATTCCGATTATCAGAACTAAAAGATTCATTTAAGACGATAATTTTTTTTTTTTAATCTGGAAGGTTATTTAGCACATAGATAGTCTGTGTGCTAAGAGATACGGCATGGTATTATGTGTTTACTATCCAAAGAAGGCAATACATGTACTATGAGTTCTGAAGAGGGAAGGTGACTCGGGTCGGGGAGGATGTCATAAATAAGGAAGGATGTATATTAGAAGTTATAGTTCAAGGCGGAGAGGCTTGGGGTAGGCAGACAGAAAGAGGGACCAGTATTCTACAGGAGAAAACAACATGAGAACAAACGTAGGCTGCTTTAAGGTATGTCTGGGTGGGGTGAGCCGAGAGATTATAAAGTTTTAGTGGGAAATAAGGCTGGGAGCATAAATAGGAGAGTGGTTTTGGAGACTCTTAATGATCAGTTTAGGAAGTTTAGATTTTATGCTCAGGGTGATTAGATTTTGAAGCAGAAAATGATCTTTGGAACAGGCATAACGGGGCGGTATGCAAATGAACTGCGCGGGGAAGAGGCTAGAAGCAGGGAGAGCCGGAACCGACGAGCGTGAGACAGGACACTAGCGCGGGGGAGGAAATCAGTAGATGAGATTTAAAAATAAGATAAAAGGGCTAGATATCTCACCTAGGACAGTACCAGAAGGCTCGTGTGGGAACGTGGAAACCCTCAGGCACCTGCCGAGGGAACAGCAAGCGTGTCCGTAAGTGTCGGGCAGGCAGGGGAGGCCACTACGGTGTGCGACAGTATGTGACAGGCATCCCGAGAAGAAAGGCAGGATGAAAACCCGAAAGACCACTCAATTCAACGTGAGAAAGAGCTGCGCAGTGAGAGCAAATCTGTACGAGACAAAAGACCCGAAACCTGGGAAACATTCGGGAATGAAGTTTTGAATTTGCAGTGAAAGGAGGGATGTGGAGGAATTCCTTTGTGACCAGTGGAGACTTTATATCGAAGCCCAGGGTCTTTGGGAGCCACTGTGGGTACAGAGCCTGCTCAGGTATAACAATCCAGAAGGATGCCCCGTCTCTGCAGAGAGCAGTTGGCAAGAATGTGATGAAAGGCCGTTAAGCAGGCTGTACCCCGAGACGGGTTTTTAGCCCGGCGGGTATTAAAATGAAAACTAGGGGCCAGCACCCTAGACCGAGGAGGCACACGGGGTGGAGATTTGATGAGGAGGATGCGGAGGAGTGCTGCACCGCTCCAAGCTCAGCTTACTCTGGGCAGAGCAGCAGACTCACCCCCTCCCAGGTTTGCACCAGGTTTGCGTAGCCTGTAGGGAGGAAATATGGGGTGCATGGCAGAAAGAACTGTCGGCCGTTTCTCTCGGGGTGGACTGCAGCTCCTATGAAAATTCATAATAATAGACATAGAGGCCCAATTGTGCCTAAATTCATGAACAGTCATTTTAGAAATGCATTTATTTGCCTTTGGCTACTTGTTGCTGTTTTTCTGGGCCTACAAACTAGTTGGATTAAATCCTGATTTGTTATCACACACAGCAATCTACACCCTTCATCCCCGTCTCTTCTCCTCGTCCCCACTTGCTGCTTTTAGCGTGGGCCTCTCTGTTTGGAATTATTATTAAATAAAATCGAGAGTGCAGGTAATTAGTATGTGGAGATGACACTGACGAAGGGGGCGGACATGGGAAATTCAGAGGCAGCAAGCTGTGATAATTCCATTATAGGCTTTGCTTCAGCGGGCCTTGGATTCCAAGGACCGAATGAGACAGTAGGGGGTCTGCAGTTCTACTGACTGAAGGTTTCCCTGTGATGTGCCCTGCTTAGTGAATTAGATTTGAGATCCCTCATTTTGTTAGTAACTTTTATCAGAGTAAATCAGTGCCCGGGTTCTCAGTTCTCTCGGTTAAATCGATGAGCTCACCCCCAATGACTTTACCACCCCTAATCAGCTGTACTTTTCCAGAGTTCTAATTTCATTGAATCATATTGTGTTCCTGTTCACTTTTCCTTCCTGTCACCTCCCTTCCTCCCAGATGCATTTCAAACAGGCATGATTTTAAATATAGAGGCAAATTTAAAGTAAACTAAGCCAACTTAATGTAAAATGCAGCAATTGCTGTATTTATAGGAATACAGGCATAATTACTACACCCCCCACCCCCCACCCCGTGACAAGATCCCCAGTTAATTTTGCAGCTTGAACAAACTGGAGCTGAGAAGTGGAAAATTCCGTAAGATTATAGCTACAAGATGAAAAAAAGCAGACTGTTTTCAGAGAATTTCATGAAGTCAACAAATGCACTAGCTTGCCAGTAAGTATTAGAAATGGCTGCCCACCTGTGCTCGGGGCTGTGTAGGTGTGTTCGTCCAGCAGAAGTGATCTGCAGACTGGGTTTGGGAGCATTTGGAGGTGAACTGTCCCCTTGGAGATCATGGCTGTGTTCTGCCAGGAGGGTTGGAAGAAAATGTGTGCTTCTCATTTCATCTAAAGATCAGCACGTCTTCCAGTTCCCCAGCTTAGCCCAAGGCAGTGTTTGTTTGTTTATTTATTTATTTTTATTTATTTTTAATCCTCACCCGAGGATATTTTTCCATTTATCTTCAGATAGAGGTAGCGTGAGGGGGGGGGGGGGGGAGAGAGAGAGAGAGAGAGAGAGAGACAGAACCCTTGACATGAGAGAGACACATCAACTGGTTGCTTCCCACATGACCCTGACCAGGGCCAGGGACAAACCACAACTGAGGTATGTGCCCTTGACCAGACTTGAACCTGTGCTCTTGCCTCCACAGGCTGATGCTCTCACCACTGAACAAAAGCGGCCAGGGCCCAAGGTGGTGTTTATAACAAGAATATAAGAGAGGCAGGACCAGGTGTCCGGCACTGGAGCAGAAGGCAAGATCAGAAGACAATTAATTATAGAAGGACCAGGGTACTATCCAGAAAGGTTCAATAAGGCAGATAATATGCACATAGAGAGGCAGCTGAATAAGAAATTCTTGGTTCTTCATCTCAGGGACCTCAAGAGGCAATATGGCCCAATGAAAGAGCAGAAGCTGAGATTGAAGGATTTGTTTGGTTAACATTAGTATTGAATATAACATTAAATATATGAAAATTTTAGAGGCACTGCTTGACAAATTTTCACAAGATGATTACATCTGTGCATCCACTATCCAGATCAAAATATGGAACACGGGCAGCACCCCAGAAACCTCCCTCCTGCCTGCCACTCAGCATCCCTGGGAAGTAACCACTGTCCTCACCCTCATTTGCATAGACTGTTTTATCCTTTTAATATTATATAAATGGGATCATATTTTTGTATTCTTTTGTGTCTGGCTTCTTTTGCTGTCACTAATGCTCATCTGTCTTCATCCGTGTAGCACTTGTTTTTTTGTTTTTTTGACTTGCGTGTCATATTCCGTGGTATAATTCCCCTGTAATTCTTTTATCTTCTGTTGATGAACATTTGAGCGGTTTGCAGTTTTGCCTGTGACAAATCACGCAGCTCTAGACATTCTGGGTGCACATGTGCGTTCCTCTCTGAGAAGTGTATGCCTGGGAGAGAAATTGCTGTGTCAGAGGGTTTGTCTGCTTTCAACCTCAGCAGATACTAGCCATCCATATCCCACCGAAACTATCTGCATGTTCCAGTCGGCTTGTCACTGAGTGGAGATTTGATATGTTTTTCTTTCACTTTTATTTTTAGCTATTTTAGTTGCATAATGGTATCTCGTTATGGTTTTAATGAGCATAACCCTGAAGACTAATGATGTTGAGACTATTTTAATATTCCAATTGACTATTTGAATATTCTTTTTTTGTGATGTGCCCATTCAAGTGGTTTACACAGTTTTAATGGGGTTGTCTGATTTTCTTATTGATCGGTTAAATCTCCTTATATATATATTTGTAAGATTTACACATTTCCATTATTATTTTCCACTCTGAGGTTTTCTTTTTTATTCTCCCCTGTTCTATTTTGGTGTTTAGAAGTTCTTAAGTTTAAGCAAATTTCTTTTTCTTTCTTTTTTTTTTCTGTATGGTGTTTTTTTATGCCTTACATATATTTATATTAAAAGTAATCAGACAGAAAGAGGCCTTTGGAATCTGGGCAGAGGTCATTTACAAGGCTCTTGCATATGTTTGATTGGACTTCAACATCTAATCATGATGATATGCCCAAGAACATGAGGTCAGCACGTCCTCAAAGCACCCTGGCTCAGGTCAAAACTGGGAAGGGCTTAACTTATAAGGAGAATTGTGTGTCCCAAATAGTGGATAGATAAAAGGGGCAGAAACCTGATGTACAAGCACTGACTTGCGGGCAAAGAGTATAGGAAGTAATGCTGTACCTACAGACAGGTGTACTGAAAGAGAGACCCCGGGATCTCCGGCCAGCTTTGAGTCACTGCTAGGGCACGGGGAACGTGGTTCAAAGAGCATTACTCAGAGAAAGAAGAAAACCAGACCCTCAGATGAACTCTGCAATAAAGGAGGCACACTGAGTCTCCGTGGGGGAAATTCACTTCCCCCAGGTCTATTACAGTTGAATAGAATTAATGGAAATTGTGTTTTGTTCTATCTTATTTTAGTTATTTGGACATGATCATGTTGAATCAATGAATCAATCAATGTAGATTCTTGGGTACATACTATAAACCAGATCCTGTATTTAGAAATTCTTTGATAACACCCCAGGTACTCCAATCATACTCCAACTATTTTATTTCTTTCTACTTCAGCTTCATGGTATATAAAATGGGTGACGATACTAATAATTATCTTATGGGGCTGTTATGGAGAGCAGATGAGATGTGAAGTGTTTAGTTCTGTCTCTGATACATAATAAATCCGAATGACATATTTTAGTTACCTACTGCTGTGCAACCAAGTTATTCCAAAACTTAAAACATTAAAAGCAATAACCTTTATTATCTTACAGTTATCTGGGGGTCAGGATTTCAGAACAGCCCAGCCAGGTGGGTCTTGTTCAGGGTCTCTCATGAGGCTTCAGTCAAGGCGCTGGCCAGGGTTGCTGCTAGGTCGGGGCTCAGCCAGGAGGGTGACTCCAAGCTCACTGATGTCGGAGGCATTCAGTGCCCCCCCTCCCCGGGGTTCTCCTCGGTACTGTCTCCAGGGCATGGCCGATGGCTCCCCCCTGAGCAACACAACCCAAGAGAGAATGACAGAGAGGCCTAAGCCAACACAGTCTTCTTATAACCGAATCTTAGAAGTGGCATTTTATCACTCCTCCTGTCTTCTGCTCATTAGAAGAAGTCACAAAGTTCAGTCCACACACCACGAAGGGGCTAACACAGAAGTGTGGCTAGCAGGGGGCAGCTGTCATTCGGGCCATTGTAAAGGGTGACAGCCACACAGGATGAGATACCTGCAGCACTTCCGACGAGGGAAGGGTTGGCAAGAAGAAAGCACACAGCTAGAGGTCACACTTCCATTTTATGAGGCTAAGGTGGCAAAATCGTCCGTGAGAGGAAGTGTACAAGGCGGGAGCCTGGGTCAGACGCCGGATACCTTCTCTCAGTCCAGTTCCTGTGGGAGGAGGGGCCCTCCGTCGTTGGAAGGGGCGAGGACATGGCTCCCAGCTGCTGGTGCCACCGTGGGATCTGAGAAACCCAGGTCCTCCCTCCGGGACAGCCCTTCTCCACCAGGGACTTTCACTGGGACCCATGGCCCTGGCTGGGCACGAGGGCTCCAGGTGCAGGCTGAGCAGGTGAACGTTGGCCCCGCTTACCAGGCAGGTAACCTGGGGACAGCGGCCCGGCCTCGCTGCACGTGTGTCGCCAGCTGTCGAATGAGAACGGAATAGCACCCACGGAGGGTGGCTGTGGGGGTGAAACACCGCGCGCAGGCTGGAGCAGCGCCCGCCCACAGAGGCGCCCGGGGTCCCCACTTCACGAAGGCGAAGGCGGCCCGGGCAGGTGGCGTCCGTCCCTCGCGGAGGCCGGTGATGGACTGAACTCCGGCCCCAGCTGCGGAGCAAGCAGGTCGCGCCCCGGCCCCTCTGAGCAGGGCCTCACTGCCTCGCACTTTCGGGGGTTAGACAGCAACACACGGGCCACCTGAAAAATGCCAACCGCTCCCCGTTCCCCCGTTGTCCTATTAACCACGGAGCAGACGTGGACAGACCTCGCTCCGTAGACGCCGCTGCCACTCGGGGGCGCTGCCCGCGGGCGCGTGGGCAAGGCGGGGGGCGGCCCAGGTCCCACGGAGGACGCGACGGCAGGGCGAGACACCCGGGAAATAGCTTGGCGATCAGCAAGGGGATTTAGTCATGGAACCATCCAGAAAACACAGGCAAGGGTCGGGGCCCCCTGTCTCTCAATTACCTGGCAACCTGAAGTGAAGTCAGCCTACTGGTTGGAAACGTTCTGATACTGTAAACTCTGTGCCCAGGTTTCCTTACACATCCTCGGCCGATGGGGTTTCTGCTGGTGAAAGGATGGTAAGCCAACCTGCTTTCTCCTCTGGCTGAAAACCAGGGTCCTCCACACCCGCTCAGTGCTTCAGATCCTCAGAGGCAAGCTCCTGAGCAATTTCCTTAACCCTCACCTGAGGGTACTTTCCATTTATCATCGGACAGAGGGAGGGCCCGAGAGGGGGAGAGAAACATCAGTGTGAGAGAGACACACAACCGCGACCAGGGCTGGGGATGAACCACAACCGAGGTACGTGCCCTTGACCGGAATCAAACCTGGACTCATTGGTCCGTGGGCAGACGCTCTAACCGCTGGGCTGAACCGGCCAGGGCGGGAAGCCCACCCTTTTAATGATCACATGAACTAACAAGGAAGGGAGTCATTCAATGTGGTGGTAACCGCTGGCAATTTGGGGCCATCCCTATTACATTTTTGTTAGAAATAATACTGCTTGAAATAGGTAACCCGCTGGAGTAGACGTGAGAACAGTGAGGAGCAGAAGTATGTATGTTTTTACAATAATGCCATATAAAGAATGTGACATCATCAGAACATTAGCTTTTCCTCTTGATTTATTAAGTATTAAATGACAGAAAGTCCGAGATTGGGATACAATTTTACCTTTTCAGGGAAAAAAGATGCCAGAGTGGAAAAAGATAGTTTTTTATTTCTGAACTAAAAAACAAACAAACAAAACCAAAACTTGAAATGGAACAAAATGACTGAAGAATCCCAGCCTGACAATTAAGACTATTAACTAGATAAAGTCTTTAATGAACTAGATGCAGGGAATGAAATGTGGAGCATGATGACTGTAGTTAACACTGTTGTGTAGTACATTTAGAAGTTGCCAAGAGAGTAGATCCTAAAAGTTCTCATCACAAAGAAAAGACAACACTTTTTTTTGGTACCTACATAAGGTGATGGACTTTAACTAAACTTGTGGTAATCATATCTCAATATATGTATGTCAGGTCATTATAGTGTACACCTTAACCTTCTTGGGTGCTGTATGTTAATTATATTTCAATAACACCAAAAAATGTCTTTAACACATTAGAGAACTTAATTATAATTTGTAATGCCCTGAAAGTTCCTATTGTGGGCTGTTTTTGTTTAGCTTTTTTTTTAATCCTCACCCAAGGACATTTTTTTGTCTTTTGTTCAGATGATAGAGTGGGAGGGAGAGAGAGAGAGAAAGAGCACGCACGAGAGAGAAACATCAACGTGAAAGAGACACATTGAGTGGTTGCCACCCGCACAACCCAACCAGTCCAGGGACAAACTGCAACCAAGGTACACACCCTTAGCGGGAACCAAACCCAAGTGTCTCTGGACCGCCTGGTTGATGCTCTAACCGCTGAGCCAAACTGGCTAGGGCTGTTTGGATTGTTGTTGTGTTTTCATGGAGATGCAAAAACTATTAATTACATATTAGTTTCTAACATGTTTCATAAAACTGCTATAATAATAGAAAATATTAATCTATCAAACTTACTGAAAGAGATGAAATTTTCTCTTTCTATAGCAATTGTAATATCTTAGTTGTTTGAAAAAACAATTTTTTAAATGGCTGAAACATGGGTCATTTTGCAATTCATGCAATGCTTTCTATTGCAATGGAGAGTCATTTCTCCTGATAGATAATGGGCACAATTGGGTACCAATAAAATAATCTAAACATAAAGCAAATGACTAATGCACAATAAGAAAAAGTTGTATTCTTTACCAAGGCTCATTGCATAACTGCAAGATATCACAGAAACAAAGACTTGCAATAGCATTTTTCTCTCCAAACTCACTTGATTTTATCTGATGAGTGAAAATGCTCAAGATAAGAATGATGCGTTGCATTGATCTCTGAGTGGCTTCCTTCTAAAACCTGCCACTGAGCAATTATTATTTATTATATATTTCTCATCAAATTTTATGTTAAAATAAAAGGATGGTTATTATTTCACAAGAAAGACAAAGAACTTGTCTCTTTCCTGGATTTGTATTTTGTTTGAAAGCACAACCACTTTCCTGGCTTATAAAACTTGGACTCATTGTTTGAGTTTTCTAACAAATTATCGCAAATGTAATGGTGGCTCAAAATAACACCTGTTCGTTATCACCCAGTTTCCATGGATCAGAAGTCCGGGCACAGCGGGGCTCAACGGCTTTCTCTGCTTCTGGTCTCAGGAGGCCAAAGTTCAGGTATTGGCTGTGCTCATTACGAGAGGCTCTGAGGAAAAATCTGTTTCAAATCTCAAGCAGGACGTTGTCAGAATTCGGTTCTTTCTCATGCTCCCCACGTGGCCACCTCCATCATTAAGCCAGCAGCAGCAAGTTGAGACCTTCTCCTGCTTCAAATGTCTAACTCCCCCTCTGCAGTATGCCTCTGCTCTTAAGGGAGTATGTGATTCTGTAATGGGTAATCCAGGATGCTCTCCCTATTATAAGGTCAACTGATTAGTAACCTTAATTACATCTACAAAAATTCCTTTTGCCACATAATATAACCATAAGTATAACACCAAGGGGTGAAATTCATAGGAGCAAAAATTCTGCCTATTGCACTTACCTTGAGATGAGGGGAAAGTCAAAATCAATAAAAGAATTCCCACAACACTTTGGGGATTTATTACATAGGCTGGAAAATTTTTGAATGTCACAAAATAAGCAAATTAAATCAACAATATGATACACGTATTGACCGTAAAACAAAAAAGTGATATCCTTAATACACTGTGAGCATATACAATTGATACAAGGAAGCCTGGCAGAAAGGTGGGCTCTTTGATTGCCTATGCTCTAGGGTATCCTTCCCCTGTGTGCTGACCAGAAAGTAACCCCTCGAGATATAATTTTGAATGAACATGCTTATTCCCAGACCAATAATCTGGCAAGGGGGAATGGAATATGATGTAAACTGAAGCTAAGTATTTCAGCTTAAAAATGAATAAGGTGGACTTCTGGTAGAAAGGGCAGAGTAATGCCATATCATAGGCCACTCTTTTAAAATATAGTTCCAACACCTGGTAACAACAGGAAACAGGAAATAGCCTGGCCCCTGTGGCTCAGTAGATTGAGCGTCATCCCATGGACTGAGAGGTCCTGTTTCAATGACTGGGAATAGGTTCCATCCCCAGTAGGAGTCAGCCGATTGATGTGTCTCTCTCAATTGATGTTTCTATCTCTCTCTCCAAAAAATCAATTTAAAAAAATGCTTAGAAAACAGGAAACAATAACCCATCAGCAAACAAAGACTAAGAAGGTCTGCTATTCATGCAGAAAATCTCAAAAGGTATCAGCCAAGGAAAAAAATAAAAACATAGGAACCATAATGCTGATTCGAACTCAACTCTCTTCTTTATCCTTACCATGTCAACACATCAGTACTGAAGAAAAGCAAGTAAATTGAAAAAAAATAAAAACAATTTTTTAAATTGATTTCAGAGAGGGAAGAAGGGAGAGGGAGAGGAAGAGAGAGATAGAAACATCGATGAGAGAGAACATAGATTGGCCACCTCCTGCATGCCCCCTACTGGAGATCGGGCCCACAACCTGGGCAAGTGCCCTAACTGGGAATTGAACCAGCAATCTCTTGGTGCATGGGTCAACGCTCAACCACTGAGCCACACCAGCTAGGCAAATTGAAAAATAATTTAAAAATAATCCATCTTAGTTGTAGCTTTGTTGAGAGGTGAAGAAGAGGTAAATATTAATGTGTTATTTATTTATTTATTTTTTGCAGGTGCAAGTCTAGGACAGTGCGGGGAAGAGGAGGTAAGGGGAACTAAGGTAAGGAGAGATGCAGGACAATACTGTGGAATGCACGGACCTTGTGTAATGCCACTGCGTTGTCTGAGGGGCACGGAGGCACAGAGGGATGTCTTCCTCCACGAGAGGCATGTCTTCTGAAGTACTGCAGGGAGGAAGCCCATCCTGCAGGCCCGCTGAGTCACCCGCTGTGCACCTGAGGCCAGTGCAGCACATCCCATCCCATCGCTCCGGTCTGCTCATGATCACTTTCCTCCTTTTCTGTCTGATCTGCCAAGGCTTGCACCTTACAAATAAAATGTTACCACTTTAGTCCTTGCTTTAGGCTATGCTTTCAAGAAAAAACAGGCTAAGGCAATTGCCACCAAGCATGGGCCATAAAGACTAACCTGGGGATATAATGTTGAGTATGTTTATTCCTGAACCTATAACTCTGGCTGGTGGCGTGGAATATGCTGCAGGCTTATGTTAACCAAGGCCCATTCCTGGAGCTGGGGGAGGTCAATTCAGCCTCCACCACTTGGCTGGAAAATCCAGGCCCTGGGAGAAATGGGAAATGGCAATTAACAAGGATCTTCTGCTAAGAATTTGCAAATAACCTTAAAAAAAATTAGAAAGGGAAAAAAATACACTACTCACCACTCTAGCACAACCACTATTAATACTTAGGTTTGCTTAGTCTCTGTTTTATGTCTTTTCCCCTTAGATAGGTGCTTTATTTAACATAGTTGTAAAAATGGTGTGTTTATAATTTTATGTCATACCTTTTTATTTGATATTATTTAATATCTTTGAAAAATTCTAATAACTATATAATATTCCACTGAGTTTGGTCATACCATATTGACTTAACCAGTTTTCTACTACTGAACATTTAGTCTGTTCCTTCCCCATTATTGTTTACTTATTTTGTTTGTTTTGATTCAGTATTTATTTATTTGCTATTATATACTGGGGGGGGGGCAAAGGTAGGTTTACAGTTGTGAGGACACAAAACATAGAGTTTATTCTTATATTATTGTTTATCAATTACAGTATTATTTTCATATAAACAACTGTAAACCTAATTTTGCTCCACCCTGTAAACTGAAAAGGAAATTTTCATGCATACAATTTCATATTATTTTTGTCTAAATGTGCCTAAAGAATAATCTAGTTTAATGTCTATATTTATCCTTATATATCAACAAGATAAGAGATGGGACTTGCATATGTTATGTACCTGACTGTTACTGATGTTAGTATCTTTTCCTATGTGCCAATTTATTTAGACTAAATCAAATTAAATGCTTACTGTTGTCCGTGTGTGAGAACATGCTATGGCCTCCCTTAAGAATTTAGAGATAAGGGAAACTAGCTTTCCTTCTTGGGATCAAACTAGTGAAATCTCTAGGCACAATTTTATTCAAATATGTACTGATGCCCAATGTATGTCGAGCACAGCTCTAAGCACTGGGAACTAAGTGATAGATAAAACAGACATAGTCCCTTGCTCTCATGGATAGATGTGGTTAATCAACCATGGAAGTAATTAAAGAGATTATTTACTGATGATTGAGGCTAGCATTTGGACAATCCTAAACTCTAATCAAGATAACCTAATTATAATTATAAGAAGGAAGGATACAAATGAATACGTTAGTGAGAAATCAGAAACCTAATTGATTATATTGCATGCAGTTTGAAGATTGAATATGGGAAGCACAGATTTGAGATGCTCAAAGGGACAGAAGTAGTCTCTGTCCCTTCCCCAGTTGTTCAGGGAAAAGACTTCCCAGCTCTGTGGATTCATGAAATGTGCTCCCTATAAAAGGGAAATCTCTGCTTTCTCATGGAACCTGTTCATTTTGTTCTGATTTCACACTAACTGATATTTCACATAAACCAAAGATTAATCTCAATGTGGCTTAATCACAGCCTGGTTTGAGGTGTACTTTCAGTTACACCAGATTTACCTAAGACAACTTAAAAATATACATTACCAGGGCATCACCCAAGTCCCACTATAGCAGAATCTTTCAAGTATGTTGAGCTAGGCCATGTATGTTTGAAAAACTCTCTTTGGCCTTTCTCAAATTGTGGGTCAGGATCTATTAATAGGGAATGAACTGCATTTTTAAAAAACATGAAAAAAAATCACAAAAAAAAATTAGTGTGTTGCATTCTAACAGTAAAGCATTATGATAAGCATGCACTAGCCTTCCCTGTCAACACTCTGGTTTTCTCCTTTTATTTGAATTTGTAACACTCATTAGTCAACCAACTAGTTAATTAAAAGTCATCAAGGCAGTTTTGTGCATGGCATTAATTAATAGGTCATTAGTTTTCCAAACTAGCTACGTATGGTTATTGACTAAAGGACTTTTTAAAAATCCAGACTTCTTGTATCTACTCTTAGGTATATCAATTTCATCAGGACTCTATTTTTGAAAAGGGCGCCAGATGACTTTGATGTAAGCAATCAAATAGGTCCTGAGTTTGGAGACCAAGGATTGGCTGGCAAAGTCATCACAGGGAGAAACTCTTTTGTCTAATCATTGGAAGTACTGGGACATTTCCACCATTAATACTTGGGTGTTTTAGGTATACCAGTGAAGCTAATGGGAGGTAACTGGAAGACAATATGAAATTTCTCAGGGGCACAGAACAAAACACATGCTATGGAGAGAAAGATCCTTCCCTAGGATAACACAATGGAGACTGACTTTTCGCAGGACTCAATGTGGATAGCATTATAATGTTTGTCATTGTTTTATCAACAGCAAACTGGGAACTTCCTAGCAAAGGCGGACATTTAGGTTGGGAAGAACTGAAAGGCTAAGCTCAGTGGAATTGATACAGAACAGGCATTCCTATATGTTAAACATTTTTTTTTCCTATTGATGTGATCAAGTTGCCATGGGATCCTAAAGGCTCATTTACCACATATGAACGCATGATGCTAGTAATTTTTAAACGAACACCAAAAGCTTGTTAAAGATCTACTCAGTTCACTCTACCTTAAGAATAATAGTTATTTTACAAACTAACAAATTATTTAATTGTAGATGTGTAAATGTAAAATTTTGATAAAACTCCAAAATTGCAAATGACTTGGTTTTGAAAACTTTAGCTAGAATATGAGGTGATATTTGTTCCTTCAAATGTTTTTCTCTAATAATCTAGATGCTGCCATATATAATCCTCCAAAGAGGGGTGATAATTAAAATATGATTAATGTGATTAATATGAATGGACACTGGCAATAGCTTTGCAGGTCTTGTGCTGAGGCTAGGCATTAATCTGTGTGTTACTGGATTCTGGAGAAGTTCTGTGGATTGAGAAGGGTTGATGTGTGTGGGACGGATGGGTGAGGGAGACAGAAAATTCACACAGTAGATATTTTCCATCTAGTAAAAAGCATTTCAGTGCATGTACATCCAGCGTGAACTCTCTGACTTCCAGTCCGCTTCAAAAGGACTGTTGAGCTTTTGATTTCAGGCTGTAGCATGGGCTAGTGAGGTAACCAATTAGATGTTGCTAGGAAGACTGTAGGTGCAGTTTAGAATGAGAAAATATAGAAACATACGGGATAATTAGGGTGATTTTCCAATGAACCAAAAAATCGAGTTGCATTGAACAAAATAATGATTTGTTCATTTAGGACATCACAAATACATGCAAAAACACACACAGAGACACACATAGAGTTTCACATGTTTACACATATATAAGTATGCAGATATAGGCAAAAAGTTGGAGGAGTCTCAAATCAGAATGAATGAGAAAGGACTCCTTTATGTTTTTTTCAAATATGTATGTCGAACTTTGCTTTGCCAAAATTTTTTCACCATCATATAGATCTTAATGGTATTTCAGTTCAATTAGTATTTTTTCAGTAATTTTGGGGAACTAGAACCTCGTGTTTCACTATTACCTCCTTTAAAATAGACTTGCCTTTATTCCTGAGAGCTGCCTATAGAGGAGAAGGGTCAGCCAGGTATTGTCTTTGCCTTTTCTGATTGAAAGCTACAGGTCATGGTCCTGTACACACCCAGCCGTGGAAGAATATTCCAACCATCCCTTCTGGCTGCAACACATACAGTCAAAATGACAACAAGGATCTTCCCTTCTGCTCCCTGCTTCTGCGAGGAGAGAGAGCGGCCTCTGTGTCCCCCAGTGAACCCTCTGCCCCCTCTCTAGGCCTTTCTATCTCAAGTAGGAGGGAGGTGTTGCAGTGACTGTTTTACTAAACTTGAACAGGCAGCTGATGACAAAATGGGCTTTCCCCAAAATGCAATGAAAAAATGTAAGTTTTAATGAGAGAGCATTTTGCACCTATTGGCAAAAATTATAACAATTGTATATGACGTAGTGTGGGGTATCAGACATTTTGCACTTTTCTGTCAGTGAAAATTGGTCTATTATCTTTGGAGAAACTTTTGATAATATCTTTTTAAATTAATTTAAAAGATACGTGCATCTTTGACCCTAGATTTTCATTGCTAGGAATTTATTATTCACAACATGTTGCACAAATTCCAGGGTGATTATTTCAGCATTAATGTAATAGAAACAAAAAAGAACAAAAAATCTAAATGCCCTCAATAGAGCACTCTTTGAATAATTTACACATGTAACAAAGAACTGCAGAGTTGAAAATGATCGAGGTAAACTTATTATACACACTGATCTAGACAGATCTCAGAGACTGTGTAACAAGAAATCCAAAGGCACAGAAGTGAAGAATACATTACCATGGCATTTTTGTAAGTGAAAACTACACATGCGATTGTTTCTCTATATATCCTCTTTATTAATACTATTTATTTCTTGTATGTGCATAAAGATTTTGCAAGTATGTATAAAAGCATAAATAGTGGTTATCCCTGAGTGGTGTTCAGAATTGCTGGGTGTAGAGATGCTTTTATTACTCAATCTATATATTCTCTAGTGTTTGAATGTTTTTTTTTTTTTTATAACAATTTGCATGCATCACTATTATAGTGCCGATAAAATAATAGAAAACAAAAATAATCCCACTGTGAAGAAGGAAGGTTAAAACTCAAGAGTTATTTTCTTTGCTCCTGTCAAGGTCGTCAAACGTGGCACACTAAGAAAGGGGATATGGAGGGAGGTGGGAACCTGTTCTGTGACCCCCTCTCTGTTGTCCTTTGGCCATCGCTCTTTTTTTTTTCTTCAAAAATGTTTTTATTTATTTATTTTTTAGAGAGAGAGGAAGAGAGAGAGAGAGAAACATTGATGTGAGCAAGAAACATCCATCGGTGGCCTCCTGCACGCCCCCTACTGGGGATTGAGCTCGAAACCTGGGCATGTGCCCTGACGGGGAATTGAACCGGGACCTCTCAGTCCATGGGATGCCGCTCAAGCCACCGAGCCACACCGGTGGGGCATGACAATCGCTCTTCATTGTTACAAGGTTTATGTTGTTGCTCCAGGTGCCCACAGTCACCCAAGGACTCCTGCCTCCTGCTCATATCACAGTGGTCACCATTGTAGCTGCGGGACACCCCAGTCCCCTTGAATTAAAGCTGCATTCCATGCACAAGTGCCAGGAGCTGGGGAGTGAGTGTTTGGAGGAGCACAGGGTCTATGGAGCACGTCTGTGCCCCTCACCCCTCCAGCCAGGACGCCCGTGGACGTCCCCTCATTCTTTCAGTACCGTCTGCAAAGCTGCATCTACGTGCCCACTCTTGGAACAGGGTGCGAGTCCTGGAAGCGATTTCTGATTGTAAGACGGGACACGTTTAGAGCTGGAAGCCATAGACGGCTTTTCCTCCAGTCCAAGGGGAGAGCAGCCCAGAAGTTCAGCCGTCGCTGGGTATGTCCCGCGTACATCTCCTGCCCCACACGGTCCCCGCTGTGCAGCCGCCGGCCCATCCTTTCTGTCCCGCGTGGTGGCCTTTGTGCCGAGCCCTGGGCAAACCCCTTCTCTCCTCCGTGTGTCCCAGATGGCCAAGCAGCAGTTACACTCTCTTGCTCCCTTCGCGACACAATCTGAGTAATACAGATCACACAGTGACACAATCGGTGTGCAATGCGTCCAGTTGGAAATCTGTGTCTTCTGCACCTCCGTGGTGTCGGGTGGTGGAAGACAGGTGTCGACGTGCTGCAGGGGGCTTTCGGAAACGTTTGCAAGGGTGATTTTAAGGGACACGTGATGTTTGCCTTCCCCCTCCTGCTGCTTCTCGCTGGCTCTCAGCTGCGCCGGCTGGACCGTCAGCGGCCATCGTGGGCCCGAGGGGGACTCGAGGACGAAGCCGGCGTGGAGAACAGTAAGTAGAACGATGGGCAACACCAGCTGCGGTGAGGCCTCCCTCTCGGCTCCGGCACCCTGCCTCCAGTGCGTTTTATTTGAGGAAAAAACTCATGTTTTTAAATTGCGATAATTCTCTGCTGTTGTCGGTGCAACTCAGTTCTGTTAACCGGAGACCACCTACCGCTCCCACGGTGCAAAGCGGCTCCTTCGAAGGACCTTTTCTGCAATGCATTGGACACAGCTTGTTTGTTCCTAATCACTTAACAGTAACTTCACTTAACAGTAACTTTTTGTTTGTTTTGTTATCCTCACCCGAGGACATTTGTGCATTCATGTTCAGAGAGAGAGGGAGGAAGAGAGAGAGAAACATCCATGTGAGAGAGACATGGACAGTGCCCAGTGGGGGCCGGGGACAAACTGCCACCGAGGCACGTGCCCTTAGGGGAACCGAACCAGGACTCTCCCGTCTGCGGGCCGATGTTCTAACAGCTGAGCCAAAGTGGCTAGGGCTCAACAGTAACTTTAAAAACTTTTTAAAATGGCACTTGTCTTTCCATTTTGATTGACATCCCTCTGAAGAGGGGGTGAGGGGGGTGGGAGGAGCTAAACCACAGAACTTATATGCATGTATGCATGACCAATGGACATGGACAACTAAGCTGGGGACCGGGCGGGGATGGGGTGGGGAGGGGGGTGCCAATGAGGTAAAAAAGGAGAAACATCTGTAACAAAAAAATAAATAAAAAATTTTAAAAAATAAATAAATAAAATGGCACTTGTCTCATGGCGTGCTTCTTGGGTTGAGTGCATTTTGCTCGTAGTGGCTGTTAGTTCTCAGACCAGGCCTGTGAGTAACTCAGGATGGAGACAGTGCTGCTGCTGTGTAAGCAGAGCACCCTGGTTTCTTTCATCTGCAATTCTTCCTGCTACTTTACAAATTGTACAATGCAGGAATTGTTGGTATTTTCAAATATGCCCAATCCTGACCCAAGAGCACATGATGGTGCTTCCCTAGACCTAGTGATAAAATTACTCTTAAAAGAGTTTTAGTTCTTGGGCAAGATCCGGGCTTGGCCACAGTCTCTGAGGGTGGTGGGTGGGGCATGTGGATGGGTCCCATACTTTGAGTTACAGGTATGAGAGGACATTTTTCAAGAATGGGTGAATTGTTTGCCTTTGACCTTATCAAGCAGATACAGATATAAAATCTGTGTGACAAATGTTCAAGTCCCCCTTCATGCCTCCAATAAAGAGGTAGTTCCCTATGACTGCAGGGACCTTTCTGTCTCAGCTAGCCAGGAGATACTTGGTATTCACAGTAAGTCTAAAGGGCAATAGAATATAAAATTCATGATTTAACTATAAGATGGCCCTACCTTCACTGTATGTTCGGTTGATTTAAGCCCTATGTTGATTTAGACTCCAAGCTAGGTTATGTGAATGGACACAGAAGGTATTTTATTAATAATTCCAGAATGCATGCCCACTGATTTCTATTCTTTAATATATTTTGTTATTTTCCCTAATATAACAAATCACTTTTTAAAAGCCTAAGGATACAAATTTAGGAATAAACGTTTTTGAAAAGACTTCTAAGCTATTATTTTTCCTTACTATGTAGGACGAATGTATCTTCTCACATTTACTTTACACGTTTATTATTTTTGAATGCATGCAATTCCAGCTTGAGTTACCTGTTAGGACATTATTTCTGGATAAAAGATTTAAAATTAGATGTTACAGATAGCAGATCTGTATTTATATATCAATTTCATGCTTGAGCAAAATAGATTCTACAATACTTAATTACCAAATTATGTTATGTAAAAAAAACCCCATAAATGTGAGTGCTAGTATTCAAAGAAGCTGGATGGTTTAGAAATAAGACATAAAAAGCAGTATCAGTACCAATTGTTTAAAAGGAATCCATTTGTGTACTTTAAACCATATTGCTAGCTTAGCCAACAAACAAACCTTCTAAATTATGAGTCACATAATAGCCATGTGGAGAGTTGGTTTCTCTAATCCAAACCCTTTTAATAAGTGATTTGTAAAATAATTGCTAGAGGAAAGAGGTTATACCATGCGCACTGCTGGTACCCCTGTGGGTTGGATGCTGCAGAACATCTTTTGTGGATGTAAGTCACAGAGTTAAAATGTATCTACAGAAGAACAAAGGGACCACAGATAAGAGAGACACTGGCTTAGAATTGGGAAACAACAGGAAACAAAAATAAAATTGCTTGCTGATTTTATTTAGTGTTGAAAATTGTTGGCTTGACTCGTTGCACCAAATGTATAATAAAATAACTTGTCTTTCCTGATGAAGAGTATCTTACGCTTCTGGGAACTGTGTTGGACAATTCAAGGGCATGTTAAAATACAGCCGAATGCACACTCAGTCTTAAATTTGGTCATATTTTTGCTGGCATGGTGCTCGATGCTTCTGCTACCAGAATCTATCAGAAGAATAAAATTAGTTTAATGAGTACCGTAATAGAAAAACAAACAAAGACACACATATGCATATTAAAATAAATAGCATAAGACGGTAAGCACCCCCATTTGCCCAGAAGTTCCTCTAGGTTTTATCACAAGCTGTTGCAGAAAGCTATAAAGTGGTTTTCTCCATGGTCATTTTGGTTGGGCGAGAGCACTATGGAATCAGAAACTCATGGAGCGAAGGGAAAATGGTTCAAACATGAGGAAAGTATAAACAGCTGAAATAATTGAAAAAGAGTGTTTTGGGGAGGATGTTTGTGTGTGAAAATAGAGCCATAGGCAAGCTTTGAAAATCCTTTGGGATGTGGCAGCTTCTGAGATTTTGACTATTTTAGATTCCTCATATAAATGGTATTGTGTAGTATCATGTCCTTCTGTGCCTGGTTTATTTCACTTAGCATAATATACTCCAGGTTCATCTATGTTGTCCCAAATTGTGGAGTTTCCATATTTTTTAAGGCTGGATGATTATTTCACTGTATGTATATAACATGTTATCTTTATTTACCCATTATGGACATTAGGTTGCAACCATATCTTGGCTATTGTGATTCATGCTGAAATAAACATAGGAATGTGGATAATCTCTTTGAGATCCTAATTTCAATTCCTTTGGATATGTACCCTAAAACTGGAAGTACTTGATCATTGGGTAGTTCAATTTAAAAAATTTTAAGTTTTTCATAGTGGCTGCACTCATTTACATTTCCACCAATAGTGTACGTGGGTTTCCTTTTCTCAACATCCTTGTCAATACCTGCTTTTCAATTTTTTTTAACAGATGTGAGGTAATACATCATTATGGTTTTAATTTGCATTTCTCTGATGGTTAGTGATGTTGAGCAACTTTTAATATACCTATTGGCCATTGCATGTCATATTGGAAAACTTGTCTATCCAGTACCGTTGTTTATTTTTTTAATCAAAATATTTTTTGCTATTGATTTATTTGAGTTACTTGTATTTTTTGGATATTGACCCTTTATCAGATATATGGTTTATAAATATTTTTTTCTGATTCTATAGGTTGCAGTTTTATTTGGTCGATTGCTTCATTTACCGTGCAGAAGCTTTTCAGCTTGATATAATTGTTCTGATCTATTTTTGCTTTTGTTATATCCAGGAAATTATTGCCAAGGCCAATGGTAAGAGCATTTACCCTATGCTTTCTTCTAGAAATTTTATAGTTTCAGTTCTCAGTTTAAGACAGAGATTCCCCTTTAAGCCGAGGAATGCCAAGGATGGGCACCAGCCACTGGAAACCAGGAGAGAGCATGGCATCAACTCTCCCTGAGAGCCTCCAGTCGTACTGATCCTGCCAACACCTTGATTTCAGCTTTCCAGCCTCCAGAAATGAAAGTGTGTGTGTGTGTGTGTGTGTGTGTGTGTTACATTAACCCTGGGAAATGAATACACCTAGTTTACACAAAGAATAGAAAATTAAAGAGAGGTTTAAAAGTCGATTATAATAATGTTATATATTTTATATAAAGATTGTTATCTAATGAGATATGATAAGAAACAGGCGTGAGAAGGAATATATTTTTAATTTTTATAATCATTACATTGAGATTGAGATTACGATTCCCCAACGTTGTGCAAGTATCATATAGAGGGAGGCTCGGATGGAGCTTCTCTCATCAAAAACCTACGAGATCCTGAAAATGAGGAGAGAGAGAGATTGTTGCAGTAACAGTTCAGAGACCAAGTAAGTGAGCTGAGCCTGTAAAATTTTTATTTTATTTTTGTAACAGATGTTTCTCCTTTTTTACCCCATTGACACCCTCCTCCCCATCCCCCCCACTCCGTTCCTGGCTTTGTTGTCTGTGTCCATCGGTTATGCGTACATGCATATAAGTTCTGTGGTTTATCCCTTCCCTCCCCCTACACTCCCTTTTCTGAGGGTTGTCAGTCTGTACCCTACTTCCATGTCTCTGGATCTACCCTGTTCCTCAGACTATTATGTTCATTATATTCCACAAATAAGTGAGATCATGTGATACTTGTCTTTTCTGTTTGGCTTGTTTCGCTTAGGATAATACTTTCCAGGTACCTCCATGTCGTCTCAAAGGATGAGAGAGCTTTCTTTCTTACAGCTGCATGTACTCCATTGTATATGTACCAAGGCTTTTTTATCCATTCGTCTACTGATGGACACTTGAGTTGTTTCCAGGTCTTAGCTATTGTAAATAGTGCTGCTATGAACATGGGGGTACATATATTCTTTGTGATTGGTGTTTCAGGCTTCTTACGGAAATTCCTAGAAGTGGGATCACTAGGTCAAATGGAAGTCCCATTTTTAATTTTTTGAGGTAACACCATATTGTTTTCCATAGTGGCTGCACCAGTCTGCATTCCCACCATTAGTGCACTAGAGTCCCCTTTTCTCCACACCCTTGACAACACTTGTTTAATGATTTGTTGATGGCAACCATTCTGACAGGTGTGAGGTGATACCTCATTGTTGTTTTAATTTGCATCTCTCTGATGCTTAGTGATGTTGAGCATTTCTTCATATGTCTCTTGGCCATTTGTATGCTGTTTGGAGAGGTGTCTGTTAAGCTCCTCTGCCCATTTTTTAATTGGGTTCTTTGTCTTCCTTTTATTGAGTTGTATGAGCACTCTATATATTTTGGAAATTAATCCCTTATATGATGTATCATTGGCAATATGCTTTCCCACACAGTGGGTTGCCTTTCCATTGTGATGGTTGTTTCTTTTGCTGTGCAGAAGATTTTGAGTTTGATGTAGTCCCATCAAACCTTTGTTTCTGTTGCCTTAGGTGATGTATCAGTGAAAATTCTGCTGCATATGATGTCTGAAATTTTGGACTCTATGTCATTTATTTCTGCTCTGATCTATACTATTTCCTTCCTTCTACTTGCTCTGGGGTTTTAAATCTTTTATCCATTTTGAGTTTATTTCTGTGTATGGTGTAAGTTGATGGTCTAGTTTCATTTTTTTGCATGTAGTTTTCCAATTTTCGCAACACCATTTATTAAAGAGGCTGTTTTTACTCCATTGTATGCTCTTGCTTCCTTTGTCAAAAAACACTCAGCAATGAGGATGCTGGATTTTGTCAAAGGCTTTTTCGGCATCTATTGATATGATCATGTGGTTTTTATTCTTCATTTTGTTCATGTGGTGTATCACATTTATTGATGTGCGAATATTGTACCAGCCTTGCCTCACTGGGATGAATCCCACTTGGTCATGAATAATTTTTTTGATGTATTGGTGGATCCGATTTGCTAGTATTTTGTTCAGGACTTTGGCGTCTATGTTCATCAGGAATATTGGCCTGTAGTTTTCTTTCTTTGTAGTGTCTTTTTCTGCTTTTTCAATTAGAATTATGCTGGCCTTATAAAACGAGTTTGCAAGTCTTCCTTCTTCTTGAATTTTTTGAAATAGTTTGAGGAGAATGGGTGTTAGTTCTTTTTTGAATGTTGGGTAAAACTCCCCCGTGAAGCCATCCGGGACTGGGCTTTTGTTTGCTGGGAGAGTCTTGATTACTTCTTTAATTTCCTTAGTTGTTATTGGTCTGTTCAAATATTCTATCTCTTCCCGGTCCAGTTTTGGGAGACTATGTGTGTCTAGAAATTTGTCCATTTCACTTAGATTGTCAAATTTGTTGCCATATTATTATTATTATTTTTTTATTTATTTTTATTTTTTATCCTCACCGGAGGACATTCCTCCTTTTTTTGTTCAGGTAAAGTGGGAGGGAGAGAGAGGAACAGAGAGAGAGAGAGAAACATCGACGTGAAAGGGACACATCGAGTGGCTGCCACCCGCACGACCAACCAGGGCCGGGGACAAACCGCAACTGAGGTACATGCCCTTAGTGGGAACCCAACCTGGGTCCCTCTGGATCACAGGCCGACGCTCCAACTGCTGAGCCAAACCGGCCAGGGCTGTTGCCATATTATTGTTCATAGTAGTTGTTAACAATCTTTTGTATTTCTGTGGTGTCAGTTGTTACTTCCCTTCTTTCATTTCTGATTTTGTGTATTTGGGTTCTCTCTCTTTGTTTCTTGGTGAGTCTAGTTAAGGGTCCATCAATCTTGTTTATCTTTTTAAAAAACCAGCTCTTTGTTTCATTGATCCTTTGAATTGTTTTTTGTTTTTTTTTTGGTCTCCATGTCATTTATTTCTGCTCTTATCTTTACTATTTCCTTCCTTCTACTTGCTCTGGGGTTTTCTTTTTGTTTGCTTTCTAGTTCTTTAAGTTGTGAGGTTAGATAATCTATTAGAGATTTTTCTTATTTCTTGAGGTAGGCCTATAGTGCTATGAACTTCCCTCTCAGAACTGCTTTCACTGCATCCCATTGATTTTGTTTTGTTGTGTGTTCATTTTCATTGGTTTCCAGGAAGTTTATAATTTCTACCTTGATCTTCATGGTAACCCATTAATTGTTCAATAACGTGTTATTTAGCCTCCATGTTTTCAAATGTCTTTGCATGTTCTTGTTGCAACTGATTTCCAGTTGCATGCCATTGTGATCTGAGAAGATGCTTGATATTATTTCAATCTTCTTGAACTTGTAGCAACTTAGTTTGTGTCCTCACATGTGGTCTATCTTTGAGAATGTCCTATGTGCACTTGAGAAGAATGTGAATCCTGTAGTTTTGGGGTGTAATTCTTTGTAGATATCTATTAAATCCATTTGGTCTAGTGCTTCATTTAGAGTCTCTGTTTCCTTGTTAGTTTTTTGTCTAGAGGATCTATCCCATGATGTTAGCAGGGTGTTGAAGTCCCCTGCTATGATTGTATTACTATCAATTTCTCCTTTGAAGTCTTCCAGAAGATTTTTAATATATTTTGGTGCTCCTATTTTGGGTGCATATATGTTTACCAAGGTTATATCTTCCTGTTGGATAGATCCTTTCAATATTATGTAGTGGCCTTCTTTGTCTCTAGTTATGGCCTTCATTTTGAAATCTATTTTCGAAATACTCAGATATGAGTATTGCTACCCCAGCTTTTTTTTTTTTCCTTTCCATTTGCTTGGAAGACTTTTTTCCATCCCTTCACTTTCAACCTATGTGAGTCTTTTGTTGTGAGGTGGGTCTCTTGTAAAAACATATATATGAGTCATGCTTTCTTATCCAATCAGCTACTCTGTGTCTTTTTATCGGAGCGTTCAATCCATTTACATTTAAGGTGATTATTGATATGTACTTATTTATTCCCATTTTTGTTTAGTGTGGTTCTATTTTTTTCCTATTTCTCCTGCTAATTACAGCAGTCTTTTAACATTTCTTGCAGTGCTGGTTTGGTGCTATTGTATTCCCTTAGCCTTTTTTTGTCTGGGAAGCTTTTTATTTGACCTTCTATTTTGAATGATAGACATGCTGGGTAGAGTAGTCTTGGATTCAGATCCTTGTTTTTCATGACCTTGATTACCTCATGCCATTCCCTTCTGGCCTGTAGTGTTTCTGTTGAGAAGTCAGCTGAGAGCCTTATGGGGGTTCCTTTGTAGGTAACCTGTTGCTTATCTCTTGCTGCTTTTAGGATTCTCTCTTTGTCTCTAATTTTTGGCATTTTGATTACTATGTGTCTTGATGTGGGCCTGTTTGGGTTCTTCTTACTTGGGGTTCTTTGTGCTTCTTGAACTGGAATGCCTTCTTTCTTCACCAAATTAGGGAAGTTTCCTGTCACTATTTCTTCCAATATATTCTCTATCCTTTGTTCATTTTCTTCTTCTTTGGGGACTCCTATGATGCAAATATTATTACTTTTCCAGTTGTTCCACAGTTCTCCTACGCTGTCTTCCTATTTTTTAATCGTTTTTTCCTTTTGGTTTTCTGATTGATTGATTTTTTTCTACCCTGTCTTCTAATTCACTGATTCAGTCCTCTGCTTCCTCTACTCTGCTGTTTAGACCTTCCAATGTTTTCTTTATTTCTGATATATCATTCTTCATTTCTTCTTGGTGGTTTTTAATTTCGAACTGGTTGATTTTCAACATTTCTGTGTCTTTACTCATGGTGCTCATGTCCTTACACATGCTGTTGAGCTTCCTCAAGATCATGGCTCTGAATTCTATTTCTGTTAACTTGCTTAACCGCACCTCATTTATCTCATCTTTGGTAGAGGTCTCTTGTTCTTTTATTTGGCTTTCGTTTCTGTTTTTCACCATATTGGCTATCACAGTGGGCTTTGGTGCCTGCCAAATTTTTCCTGTGGGTTTTGGTGTTCTGCTGTTTGTGGCTCCCTCTCCTGGGTTTGGATGAGCCAGGGAGGGCCCACGTTAAACACCACTGTCAAGTCTTACTTTCCTGGTTAGTTGGTAGCCCAGGAAAGGTTCAGTTATCCTCTAGCTTTTTGCCTGGAGGCTATCAGTAGGGATTACTTGAAGGGCCTTGGGTTCTCAGTTGAATGAAAAACTCCCTCAGGTGTTCAGCATAAGGGGATTTCCCCACGGTGGGGCAGATGCTGGTTGTTAATGGGCCTCCATTTGCATTTCAATGGCCAATGGGTGGGGTTGAATCTCTGAGGGAGGGGCCGCTGCCTCTCCCCAGAGCACTGGGAAGGAGCAAGATGGCCACCGTCCTGCATGGCCGCAACTCAGCAAAAGCTCTGAGCGCCCTCCAAATCCCGAGTCTCCCCACACAGTTCCAGTCCAGTCTGCCCTCCCTCTGCTGGAGCCCAAGGTGAGTGGCTGTGGCTGTTTTAGCCTCTGTCCCGGCTGCGCTGCGGGGCCGCCTGGGAGTGTGACCCGAGGGCGCTGCTCACAGCTGAGGCCACTGCTCTCTGTGGGCTCCCAGCTCCACTCTCGCGCCTCCACAATCCTACCAGGATCGAGTCAGTGTCCCTGGTTATATAGTCCTCACAGCCTGCTTTTCTGTTGCTTTTTCCGATGATTTGTCTTTATTTTAGTTGTGATTCCAGTTTGGTTCTGGGAGACGGTCTGTGTAGCTTCCGTTCACTCCGCCGCCATTTTGGAAATCGTCAGCCTGTAAAATTCATCAAAATAAATCCAATGCTCATGTTATCTCTTTTACATGAGGATTTGTGTCTTCTAATCAATATTTTAATTACCCAATTCTAAAGTTAATAAAAATGGCAGCGAGAAAAAAGATCTAAGTGGAGCTTTGATCTGAGAAGTACAGTGTTTGTGATAAAAGTATTTAGATTTGCTTTGTACTCCTTAACAATGAGTTGGAAACACTGAAAATCTTACCCTGGTATACTTCTTCTTAGCTTCACTTCCACTCAGAGGACAAAATAACCAGCAATGCATTGGTAATTGATGTAAGTTATATAAAATAAACAACTGATTCTTCAAAAATTAATGTACTGACACTTTCCTGGCATTCTTTTTTTTTTTTTTTTTACTGGGATACATGGGAAACATAAGCATTTTTGTTTGTTGTTTTTTCATTTTTATTTTTCTGCTTTGCAATAAAAACTGATGTTTGGTCTTAACAATGGTACTTAAGGACCCAGTGTCCAAAATGCTAGTGCAGAACACAGCAAAGCTGCAGAAGACTTGGAGATGGTTCAGTCTTCTAGGGAAGAATTTAATCTCTGGGTACCAGGAAAAAAACAAATGAAGGATGGTTTTCGGGCATAGACTAGGTCTATTCAACCACGTTGATTTTGGAAGCAGAAATACAGTATTTAGTGACACTGGCTTTCTGGGCATCAATTTCACAGGAGTGATGAATGCGCTTCTGGAACATGCCATACCTCATGATGAGCCAAGTCAGAGAGATTTGCTCAGCCCCATTCATCCAGCTCTGTGAGCTCAGGTTGCTTGGTCGGACAAAACTAACGGTTGTCTGCAGCCCAGTCTCTAAACCTAACCTCAGAGTGCTATTTAAATTTCTTATGCAAGGTAAGTGTCCTGGCCCCTCAAGATGGGCCAGTTCTGGACCAATCCACTCATGCAGATAGGCACAGCCCTGCCCACCAATGCTGTTGAGGTTTACCTTCGAGAACCCTGATGGCCGAGTAATTCTCGTTTTCTCGTTCCACTGTTATGTTACCAAGTTCCAGATTTTGACCAGAAAAGGTAAATATTTTGGTCCCAGATATCTACATATCTTGCTGTTATGCTTCTTCCTGCCTTGTTGCATACAGAGAACATATGTGACTCTAATTTATGGGGTTTGCAAGGACCTGCAGAAGTTAGAGATCCTGCCTCTTCGGAAATTTGGTCCTTTACAGAAGATAGGGAAGAGTCCTGAATGCCCGAGGAATAGAAGATCCTGGGTTTGGACAAGGACATGCTCTGTCTTGGGTAGGATGTTGTTTCTGGTGCCCAAAAAGAGAGCAAGGAGGGGCAGCCTAAGGGACCACTTTTTTTTCAATGACTGAATCTGACATTTTAGTCAAGGATGGCATGGGAGGGGGGTGTTTATAAAAACAACTACTTGTAAACCATTTCTGTTGCTTTCTAGTTTGACTTTGAGTTGGGCTGCATCTTAATATTGACAGAATTTCAGTGTTTCCTCTGGACCAAATGACCTTAACCAAAGACTTGACTTTCTCGTCACTGCTGATGCTGTTGCTGGCTTGGGGTGTAGTTACAGGGTTAAAATGGAATGTTTTTCAAACCTCAAATTTATGTCCCCTCCCCCCCTTTTAAGAATATTTGCTGGAACACAGAAGAATCAATTAATTTTAATAGCCAAAAGGATACCTGTCTCACATAATTTAGTGGTTCCACAAACATAGACCTCTGCTTTTACATTCCCCAGCCTACAATAATTGAGTGAATAAATCAGTGAATGAGGGAATCAATGGATTAAGAAGATTTTAAGGATACGTCAATTCCAAAAGGATTTTAGGACACACAAGAAGAAACATAGTAAAAGACATAACAATAGACCTTTGAGAGTGTTATGCCCTTAAAATGAGATGAGATCAGAATATTTCATGAATATTTACTGCATGAAATAATTAAGAGGAGATATGTATAGTCTCAAAAGACTTAGTCTAATTAATTGGTGAAAGAGTTACTATCCAAGAATATCGTCATGATTGCAAGACAGGGACATTTTTTATTAAAGCCACAAACCCCCACTAATTTTGGTTGAGATTCTATCCTCTCAATATAATGATGATAAAATCTGGCAATTGACAATTTTTTGGAAACCAGGTCTCTAGTTACAAACCTCTGTTATCTTGACTAGAGTGTATGCATGTTTTCTAAGTAGAAAGAATTCTTGGGAACGTCTCCCAGCTCACAATTAATTTTCACATGTATTTTGCTGATTAGTAGTTTGGATGGGGTAACAAGCTACTTTCAAACCTCATAACAGCTTATCTCTAGAAAGGTTATAATAGTGATATTCAATAACCATTGACACCTTAGCATGAATAATGTAACTAGAGAATAAATCAGCTGAAGATAGGAGCTAATGAAAGGAGCGGTACATTATGCTTTTGGATGATTGGGCTACCCCACAGCCTTCTGTTCTGTCTGGCTGACCCTTCCAGGGAGCTGAGTCTCTTTGGTGGGCGATTAGAAGGTCTGGGTCACCATGGAGAAGACACAGGTTCCTACGGAAGCTCACACTTTGTGTGGACACACACATCTTTCCCATCTCACTTCTTATCAAAGGGCTCTGAACCTAATGGGCTTATAACATCCTCACACTCTCCCTTCCCACCCCACTTCAATTTCAGAGGCTGGTGAGTCCTTTGAGGGGGCCTGGCCAGGTGTAGGATCTTACTCCTTTACCAAAGTAACCACCAGAAGAGACCTGTGTTCTTGTCAGGGAAACAGGAGGGATTTGTGCCAGTAACAAGGCTGGGACTGAGTTAAGCAAGCTGATGTGGTCCTGGAACTTGGAGTTCCAACATGTTTCCTCTGATGCTGTTGTGGGCAGGAGACCATGCTAAGCTTCTAGAACTGCCGTAGGCATCGGCGCGGCTGCGCACACCTGCTGATTCACTCAGCAGTGACAGAGGGCCCATGCGGGGTTTGTACCGTGTGGAATGTGAATGAGCGATCTGTAAACTGTTGCTTTATGAGACATAACTTGTATTACTATGCTTATTTATTAACCCTGGATATCATGCTGAAATATGTAAGTTTAATAACACATATAAGTTAGTATACCATGTTACAGTTATATACATGTAACACATATGTTACATATACATAAGTGTGTGACTCCCTGTAAGATAGATATAGAGATAAAAATATGCATATAGATGTAGATGTAGATTTGTCTCCCTGGGCAGGAGCAGGAGAGAGACTCTTTGCCAGGTGTGTTTAAGGTTTTGTTGGGCATGGTTTTCTGGTGGAAATGAGAAATGTTCAGTGATAGTGTGCAGCCTCAAACAAGATTTTGTCAGCTTTTCTGGGGTTCTCAGGGCCATCAGCTCTGTTTTGAATGCTTACTGGGGTTTGGAGGACCGGGACCCACTTTGCACTAGCAGGCTCCTTTGGGCTTCTAAGGTGATATTAAGGAAGACCAAGTCTGGCTTGACCCAGAATCTTAGGAGAGGGTGTTAGTGGCATCTGGCTTGTGGGAACTATGATGGAAATGAAAGTATGAACATTTGCAACTTAGTAAAATAAATAACTTCAGAATGGGCTTTGGAGCCTTTTGGTGGGACTTGCGATGAGACTCTTCAAAATATCTGGGTATCTGGCCCTTCTTCCGTGGTACAGGCTGAGAGATGTACTTGCAGTCGACTGTGTTGGCCTAATCAGGCCGAGGGTGATGTATGTGAGCTTTGATTATGCTGAGTGAACTGTACTGTGCTTGTAATCCATTCTTGAATTGATTGCATAACTCCAAGATCGATGCTGTGTGCCAACTCAGGGGCCAATCCTTGGCTCACACCCAGACCAGTCTTTGTAAAAGATTTTTAAAAACCTGGACTTATGGAAAAAGGTTGGGTCCCAGAAAACCTGACATAGACCTTATTCATGTAGACAGTCACCTTCATCGGTGTGCATTCCAGTGAAAACGTGAGGATCTGCTTAGCCTTCGGTCTTAGAAATCAATATGCCCAAATGTCTCTTCTATGTGTACTTACTAGGTTGACCTTCTTCTATACTTTTACATATGTAAATTCTATTAAATTTGTCCTGTTTAATTTATTTGGGGTCTGGGTTTGGTCATTCCATCAATCTAAGTCCAATATTATTAGTATTTGTATGGTGGTCATGCGCTAACATTATAAATAATGTTTACATAAGAAAGAACAAAACTCCACATTTCTGCACTCTAAGTCTCTTTATAATTTTGGCTTTTTCCCAAATAACAACCCATCTCATGTGCAAGATATTAGGGAATGTAATATTTGGAAAATGGAATAAATCAGCTTATCACTGGGGTGTTTTTTTGGAGCTTGTTGATTGGCTTCTCCCCTTCTTTTCTCTGTGTGAACTTTCAGCATCTAGTTGTTGTTGGTATAACCCGTCTCCAGAGGTGCCCACCAGGCCTGCGCCACTGTATCCAGCACCTCGGGATACTTCAGGAGCCCCTCTTCCCAGAACCTCCCAGGTTCGACCGAGAGGAGATTTTCTCACACATTCTCTTACGTCTGGAATTCAAGAGATGCTACTCATAAGGATCCCAGTCTAAATATCCACCTGAATCATAAAGTTTGGGCAGTTTGTCCAAATAAATTTAGAGCCTTCACACATGTGACCCATCCCGCAGGTCGAGCAACGAGGACTCTAGAGGGGGAGTGAGGATGAGGAGGGACAAGAGACACGAGAAAGGGAGACAAGACAGGGCTCTGATCATGTCTCTTTATTCTGGGAAGATCCACAGTATATATAGGGCAAGAAGCAGAAAAACAAGAACATTGGTTGCCAAGCATAAGTTTGTGGTAAACACCCGGAAGCAATTTCAGGTAAATATCACGTAAATATCCTGGAAGGAACAAAAAGATAAACAGAGCATAACTGGCTGAGTAAATGGTTACTTAAAGGAATGCAGAAACATTGTATACAGAGGTATCCTGCCTTGGGGCAGGAGATGGCACAGCAGATTTTAGCAAAATGGATGCCATGCAAATAGTCTCCCACACACATGTATTCTTTTCATTTCTCTTGCAATTGCATATTCATCTCTTCATCCCCATAGATGGTGTGTGGAGAGGGAAGCTCTCTGAAAGGTGGTTGTGAAGGAAGGAACGAGAAGGAGAATCTACCCTGATGTCTCAGTCCGCAGCACACCCTCAGGCAGGTCAGTTGTAACACGCAGAGACGTCGTCCTATTCTGAGTACCCTCTAGCTTACCTTGGATGGACCAGGGCCACTCGATCCTTTTGTTTTCTTGTTCCTTCATTTCCCACATGCCAAGGGACACCCAGAAAAGACTTGCTTCTGAGTGTAGGTAAGTGTCTGTTCCTCAGGGTCCTCTCCTAGTGGAGCGTTAAGCCCATACTCAGTCTCGAACGATAGATGCTCTGGAACATCTCTGATTCTTACCTTTTCCTTCACTTTCTCCATCTGATACCTGGTAACATCTGTAAGTTTTGAAATTTATTTTTCTGAAACATCTATAAAATTTAATTTTGCTCTTCAGCGACACAGCTACCTTGCTAATTCAGATACACTATTCACTGTTTGTTTGTGAAAATGACCGACAAATGTTTGTAAAAATAATGTACTGTTGTATATATACATAAAACATTCTTGTACAATCATTAGGTAATTGTATAAATTATATTTGCATTCATTTACATGTTTATATGTATAGTTCCATGCACAAGTATAATCAAATAAACTAACTTTTTTTTTTCTAATATTTAATGATGATGAATGTATGGTAATTAAGCAGTATATTATTGCAATTAGTATAGTATTATTGCAAATAGTATACTACTACCTTTACATGGACAAAACAAATTTTGAGTTCCTCATCTTACTATGTAATTCTCATAATATGTGTAATTTTTGCTAATATGACTCTTCTACCCGGTTCAGTGTACTATTTATAATCATCTTCGCCACCCCCCACCCCTAACATATACTCATACAAGGTAAAATCCTCCGCTTCTTGTCTCCACCGGGAGCTCTCGCTCAGCATTGCTCTGCTTCTGTCCTTACAGCTTTCATTCCACGAGTGCTTTCCCCACTTGAAACTTTCCTGACAGCTGAGGCCCCCCGCCGCGTGGGGGATGCCAGAGGAGGGAAGCAGTGGCCCATCTGCCGTGGCAGCAACTCTGGAAGGGGCTGCAGGTGAACGTGGATTCGGTCCAGAGGAGATGGCAGGAACTGCTTTGACGGTGGAGCAGAGGAGGAGAGAAGAGTCAGGGTGAAGAAAGAGCGAGTGGAGGACAAAAGGGGCCTGGTCCAGCCACTCCTGGCCGTCTGACCATTTCCCACAGTTACCCCCAGAACCAGCTAGGGCTGTGGTGGAATCTCAAGGCCGAGCACAGTGAACAGGTATTTCTGGGCACATTTCACGTGCACGCACTGCGATAGGTGCTAGAGATACACCGTGATAAAGACGAAGTCCCACTCTTAAAATCAGTCCCATGTAGGGGAGAGAGAAGTCACCATGCAGTAGTTAAACGTGATTAGTGTTAAAACTGGGGGAATTATCTTTGCACCATAAGAACAAATAGGAGGGGAGGGACTGGAGCTCGGACCTGGGGGGTTTAAGGATGACTTCCTGGAGGCAATGACGGTTTCCCTGAGGCCTGAGTGCGCGCTGACATTCGCCAGTGACACAGGAGGGTTTGCGCGGGGGAGGGTGTGGGAGAGAAGCAAGGTTGCAGAGTTCAGAGGTGCGGCACCCAGATGTTGCAGCCAGAGCAGCACAGAGGAGGAGGAGGAGACCGTCTATTGCACCGTCCCTGTCTCCTCCTCACCCGGGCTTCTTCCTGACCTGAGAACACGTAAAATCTCTCGTTTCTGCCGACACTGCTTGAACTTGCTAAAACAGTAGATACGTTATTGGGAGATCAAAGGCTTTAAAATGCAAATCTCTCGGAGAATTTGTGCTGGCTTTACTAAATTTTGGTCAAAGTATAAATTATAATGTGAGATTTCTTTCCATCTTAATGTAGAGGGTGAGTAACAAATAGGAACTGAACCTGATGCCCCAGTTCAGACAAAAATCGAAGTGCCTAGAGCCAGAGCTACACACACTCAGCTTATTCTGGAACTGAAATGAGTCTTAGAAGCTTCTTAAAAACAAAAAGGAAAGACTCTATCTTGTTCTTTTTCTGGGATATGAGATATCAGTGGGTATAAAGTAAAAGTATATATTTGGTTCTGTAGACATGATTTTCAAACTATTAGAATTAAAAGGGGAGGGAGGGAGGAATGGAAATAGAGATGGAGATGGAGATAGAGAGAGAGAGAGAGAGAGAGAGAGAGAGAGAGAGAGAGAGAGAGAAAGAGAGAGAGAGAGAGGGAGAGAGAGAGAAACCATGGAATTTTTCCAAAGTTTTAGTGTGCTTAAAGCTTTGTGAACCTCTCTTCCTGGACCACCTTTTCTGACCTTGTTGGCTGGGTCACCCTTTTACCATTAATTTCTCACTGAAATAGTGTTTTTCAACATTCTGAAGAAGCTCCTTGTTTTTGGATTTTCCCCTCAATGCTATGCTATACTCTCTTGGGAATGACTTTAAGTTAACATTTTGTCAATGTGTGTATTTCTGTAAAGTTTTGCAGTCCTTTGAAATGCAAATGTTTTCATTGTGTAACTGTTCCAGGAATAGGGAATGAACTGCTCTGAGCGTCTACTTGGTCCTGTTAAGACTGTGGGTCACTTCTTGTTATTTAAGAAAGATCAGGATGAGACAGTTTTCTGAAGTCTGTGTATAGTGTGAATAATATAAATACGAGATGCTTCTAAATCCGAAATCCTTTCTCTTGCAACTTTTTCTTTATAACTACTTTTTGTTGTTGTTGTTTACCATCGGCATACTAAATATAATCCAAAAGCCTTTAGAGTGTTATATTCTAAACTTGTACCTAAAGGTTCAGCAAATAATCACCTAACGAGGATTTTTACTTTATTTTATGAAGACAAGTTTTTGTTTTTGTTCTGCAAATGCCAAGACATTGCAGTAACATCTGTTTGGTATAAATAGAATCTACTAGGTAGATAGCTAGGAGTTTCTTATAATGCCGCATCCATCCATTAGTCGAGGATATTAAGCAACATGGAATTAATCATTTGGAGCAGTTGACATTAATGAGGAAGACAATGCTGACTACCTTCCCTCAAATTCTGGCACAAACCATATGAGGCACTGAGATAATTATGTGTGTAAATTTGGTAATGAGGAAACTGTCCCAGTTCAAGACTTAGCTTAGGAGAAGGGAGCATTCGGAAGGGCTGGACGCAGTAGTGATGCAGACCTCAGCTCCTGGAACCTTAAGTCAATGAAAGAGCAGGCAGTTCACCAGGACAGCTCAGACGCGGTGCTCTTTCCCTTATTAAACAGCCAAGAGGATCCTATGTACACACCGACTACTGTTACAAAGAAAGCGTTTGTGGATACTTTGTTTTCAAATGATGTCTCTGACAACGTTGCACATTTAAATATGGTCTTGTATATTTTATCGAAGAAATCCTATTTATTAGACAGCAGCAACGTTGCACATTTAAATACGGTCTTGTACATTTTAAAGAAGAAATCCTATTTATTAGACAGCAGCTGGTATGGGTTGAATTGTATCTGCCCCTCCAAAAGATATGTTGAAATCCTAATCCCTAGTAGCCCTCAATGTAACCTTATTTAGAAAGAGGATCTTCAGAGAGGTATTAAGTTTGTTAGTTTGGGCCCTAACCCAGGGTGACTGGTGTTCTTGTTTTTAAAAGGGGGCAGATGTGGACACAGGCACAAACGTGGACACAGGAAAGATGGTGTGAAGACGACAGGGAGAAGACGGCCATTTGATGGGAGTGATGCTTCTATAAGCCGAGGAACGCCGAGCATGGGCAGTAGACCCCAGGAGCTGGAAGACACAGCCCGGACTTTCCCCGAGAGCCCTCAGAGAGAGCATGGCCCTGCAGACACCTTGCTTTCAGCCTCCCAGCCACCAGGACTGTGAGGCGATCCGTCTCTGTGCCTGAAGCCAGCCAGTGTTTGGTGCTCGGTTGCAGCAGCCCTGGCCGGTAGTGCACCGCCCTGTGGTTGAAAGCGCAGGCTCTAGGATGTTGGAGTCCTAAAGTTATACTGAAGAAACTTCTAAAGGATGAGTCCTAAAAATACTTCTAGAATGGCAGTTTCACCGGGATGAGGGTTTCCAGCCATTCTGTGTAACTCAGATAAAATAGCTAATACTATTTGACAAAATTTTATATATACTCATGTTTTTTGTGTGTGTGTGCACGTGTGTGTGTACACTGTTCTTCTCTACTTCTTAATAAAACAACAACCCTAGCAGGGAACCCAGTAAAAAAGAGAAGAGAGGACTTGAGTGAAGAAAGCAGTTGATAATAATACCTTGTGGGAAAAATAAACTTATTTCAATGTGAAGATACTAGAATTGTGGGAAATTGTTCATTTAACCATCTCCTTGTAAATGCTTAAAAAATATGTAGGTGGGCCCTGATCGGTTTTGCTCAGCAGTTAGAGTGTCAGCCCGCGGACCAGTGAGTTTCGGGTTCGATTCTGGCCAAGGGCACGTACCTAGGTTGTGGTTCAATTTCCCGCCCTGGTCAGGGTCGTGGGGGAGACAACCTGTCGATGTGTCTTTTTCAAGTTGATGTCCCCCCCCCCACTACTCTGTCTGAAGATAATGGGAAAATATATCCTGAAGTGAGGATTAATAAAAAATGTAGGTGGATCACAGTTAATCTAGAGTTGGGTAGCATAACCTGCCCTTTATAATATGAAGAGACATATGTGTTCATGGCATTCAAGCTGCCAAAGCCAATGAGAGTAATAACAGGTTTCAATATATTTTTAATTTATAAAACTAATAGATTGACTTATTTTTTAACAACTTTAAAAAATGAGCATTTATTTTCGAAAGGAAGTCATACTCTTATTATTCTTACTGGTTTTAGTAATTCTCCACTGCCTCAGTCACAAAACATGCCATTTCACCAAGAAATCCTAAATATTTAAATCCCTTAACTTTTGCTAAATGCTGCGATCTGTATACAAATAGCACAGCTTCTAACAATTCCTTTCTCAGATACGATCTCAGTTCACTCAAATTGATTTTAGAGAGAGAGGAAGGGAGAGGGAGAGAGAGATAGAAACATTAATGAGAGAGGACATCGACTGGCCGCCTCCTGCATGCCCCCCACTGGGGATCAGGCCCACAACCTGGGCATGTGCCCTGACCAGGAATCAAACCGGTGACCTCTTGGTGCATGGGTCAATGCTCAACCACTGAGCTACACCAGCCGGACCACTCAAAGATATTTAGTGGGTCTCCAGGGCTGTCGTTATTTGGGTTGGTTTTTAAGTGGAGGTCTTCAGAAGACCAAGTATGATTCTTGATATCAGAAGTCAATTGTGTTTTCCTTTTCCCCCCAAAATTATTATTATTTATGTGAGTAGAAGAGCCTAAACTTTGAGTCATATCTTGATGAATAAAGATTTGGTTTCAAAACCCAAATTTGTTACTAGTGATTAATGCTTTCTTTTTTTTTTTTTCCTTTTTACTTATTTATTTATTTAATTTATTTTTATTTATTTTTTATTCATTAATTTTTGTTACAGATGTTTCTCCTTTTTTCCCCACTGATTGATTAATGCTTTCTAAACAGAAATAACATTCATTGAATATTTTCTGTGTGTCATGCAGTGCATTTAAATTTCTTATATACGTAGCCTATTTAACCCTCATCTAACTTTCTGAAGTGGGAGTCCATGTTGCACAGATTTTACCCCGAGTTCTGATTCTGGCAGAAACTTGATAGCAACTCAATTCTTATTTCTTTCCACTTCCTACTACAGATGAAGAAAAGAATGGAAATAAAATCCACAGACTCTATTTCCATGGTAGCTAAGAGAAAAAGAAAAACTCAGAACCCCCATATTTTATGTAAATGTGGTCAAAATACCATAATAGAATAGAATGAACTCAACATTCAGTGCCAGGAGGCAAGGCATCAACACTAATACGATGAGCAAAAAAGTGTGAACCAAAAATGTTAGACTCCACCAAATTGTCCCTAAATATAGAGAGAAACTGTTTTAAATATGTAAAAACTGAGGAAATAATTCCATGAATCTGTTATGAGAAATCTAATAGTAGGTGAAGCTTCAGACATCAAGAGATAATTAGTAAAATGTCAGCAAAAAGAGTAAGGATTATAAGGTTTCAGTTACACAAGATAGATAAGTTATGAAAAATGTACAATATGATGAATATAATTAATCACATGTTATTGTATATTTGAAATGTTTATGGAAAATGTTGACATTGATTCTCAATTGATAAACCTTAAATCAAATCTTCTCACACACACACATATCACAAATGATAACTATGTAGAAATAATGGATATTATTTAGCTTGGTTGTAGTGATTTTTCACAATGTATAAATATGTCAAAATATCAAACTATACACTTTTAATATATACAATATTTATATGTCAAAAAGTGCCACCAAGAGCCAAATAAACATTGCACAGTTAGTGCTCAATTTTACTTTTAAGTGGGGATGTACAAGCTATAAAAAGTAAATGGTAGCTTCCTTTGGCAACTCCAACTTCTTTCTCTTGTTAAATTAGATCTTTTTGTTCCAGCAGTTTATTTGTCATCAAACCAAATTGTTTACAAAATGTGGTAACTTATCCCCATACATTTTTGTGTTTAGTTTACTTATTTACTCATTCATTCATGCATCCATTTATTCCCATGACAAATTCTTATTGAATGACATGCTTGCACAGTACTATTAATTGGGGATACATTACTGAACAATGTTCTCAAGACTTTCTGCTCTCACGGAGCATCATGGTATAATGTAGAGACAGAAAATAAACAGCAAACCTACTAAATAATATATTATTTGTTATATTAAAAAATTAGTGCTTTGGAGAGAATACAGCGAGTAAGGCAGATTGGGAATATCATGGGACAGGTCTCACATTTTCATAGTGTAGTCAGCTTAGCTCTCATTAAAAGGTGGCATTTGAGCTATGAGCCTAAAGAGGAGGACAAGGTAGATAAAATATTTCTGGTTGAAAAGTGTTCCAGATAGAAAAAGAACCAGTGAGAATAAAAGAAATGTCATCTCGCCCTGGCTGGTTTGGCTCAGCGGTTAGAGCATCCGCCTGCAGGCCCAAGGGTCTCAGGTTTGATTCCTGGTCAAGGGCACACACCTGGGTTTCAGGTTTGATACCCACACCCCAGTTGGGGTCATGCAGGAGGCAACCAATCCATGTGTCTCTCTAACATGGATGTTTCTCTCCCTCCTCTTCCTCCTCCTCCTCCTCCCTCCCTTCCACTCTATCTAAAAATCATTGAAAAAATATCCTCAGGTGAGGATTAAAAAAAAAAAAAAGGAATGTCATCTCTCTGAAAATGCCTTAATTATCAATCCCTAATCAATTAAAAATATTGATGTGGAACATTTCACTAGATGTTTACATTTCCCTTTATGGCCCAAAGCTCTCCAATATTCACAGCACCTTCGGTAGACGTCTCTCTCCTGGGGGAAGACAGCAGTAAGAAATGATGATGGTGCAGTCTTGTCCTCACGCAGACCTGACAGAGGTCTGTGCGAAGGCCCTGGAAAAGAGAACTTTTAGTGTTGAAACAAGTGAAGTTATAAAACGTCTGCAAAGTTCTGATGAGAAATCTATATGCAAAATCTGTGCCAAATTAGCGTTGAATGTTGCAGCTGGAGAACGGATTGACTGTTAAATCCTCCTCCAAGGAGGCAATGGAGTCACAGTTGGAAGTCATCATCATAGTCATTCCTGCCCTGTATGGGTCATAGAGGGGCTGGAAGCTACAACTCCGATGAAGCAGACTGCCCGGCAGGGGCCAAGAGCTCGGTGTCTGCCTCAGGAATTGGTGGATGGGGTCCAGTTTGGATTCTATATGAGCAAAACAACCAACCAAACAAACAAAAAATCCTCAAACTACTAGCAGAGAGCAGAAACCATATCAGACAAATGCTGAATATAGAAGTGGTTTTCCAAAACAAAATATTGTATGATCTTTGGTGTAAGAAAAAATGATGGTGTCAAAAGAACCTTTTGACTAAAAGTGTCCTGATATATATGTATTTTGCTTATTTAAAAAACTGATCATTGAAAATTAAATCAAGCCTTGAGTATTTTAACCAAACCAGCCTTCAGTTATGCTCAAAGTAATTTTTTTCCCTAATCAGCCCTGTCTCCTATTTTTAATTTGAGAGACAGAGAGACAGAGAGAGATCTAACTACTTAGTTACTGTGTACTAAGGAAATTAGCCTGTTATAACTAGGATTTAGAGTTTCCATTGAAAAGTTGCTAGGCCATCTGTTTCTAGGTTGGGGGGTAACAGTACGTTGGAGTAAATGTTCTGTTATTATTTTCACTGGAAAAAAGCTCTCAAATTTCATTTCAGTATTACAAGGCAAATAGGTGCCTACATTTTTGGAAGAAAAGGTTCAAGAAGATATTTTTTTTCCTCATAACAAAGGACTATGCTTTCTTATACCTTATACCAAAGGCTTTGTTAAATATTAATTGAACATTTTGCCTTGGGTCCATTTCTGGGTTCTCTGTTCTGTTCTACTGGTTTATCTGCCTGTTCTTGTGTCAGTACCAGGCTGTTTTGATTACATTGAGAGCTTTTTTCCAGTGAAAATAATAACAGAACATTTACTCCAATGTACTGTTACCCCCCAACCTAGAAACAGATGGCCTAGCAACTTTTCAATGCTTTGTAGTATAACCTGAAATCTGATAATGTGATCCCTCCGACTTTATTCTTCTTTTTCAAGATTGCTGTGGCTATTTGGGGTCTTTTTTGTTCCATGTGAACTTTTGAAGTATTTGTTCTAGTTCTGTGAAGTATGTCATTGGTATTTTGATGGGGATTGCAATGAATCTGTAGATGGCTTTGGGTAATATGGACATTTTAATGATGATAATTCTTCCAATCCATGATCAAGGTATGTGCTTCCACTTTTTTATATCTTCCTCTTTCTTTTTTCAATGATCTGTAGTTTTCTGTGAATAGGTCCTGACATACAAATGGCTAAAAGACATATGAAGAAATGCTCAACATCACTAATCATCAGAGAGATGCAAATTAAAACAACTATGAGGTATCACCTCACACCTGTCAGAATGGCCACCATCAACAAATCATCAAACAACACGTGTTGGCGAGGGTGTGGAGAAAAGGGGACTCTAGTATACTGTTGGTGGGAATGCAGACTGGTGCAGCCACTATGGAAAACAATATGTTGTTACCTCAAAAAATTAGAAATTAAACTGCCATTTGACCCAGTGATCCCACTTCTAGGAATATACCCTAAGAAACCTGAAACACCAATCAGAAAGAATATATGTACCCCATGTTTATAGCAGCACCATTTACAATAGCTAAGATCTGGAAACAGCCCAAATGCCCATCAGTAGAAGAATGGATAAAAAAGCAGTGGTACATATACACAATGGAATACTATGCAGGTGTAAGAAAGAAAGATCTTTTATCCTTTGTGATGGCATGGAGGGACCTGGAAAGTATTATCCTAAGTGAAACAAGCCAAACAGAGAAAGACAAGTATCATATGATCTCACTTATTTGTGGAATATAATGAACATAACAGTCTGAGGAATGGGGTAGTCCCAGAGACATGGAAGTGGGGTACAGACTGACAATCCCCAGAAGAGGAGATGGTGGGGGAGAGATAAACCACAGAACTTATATGCATGTGTGCATGAACAATGGACATGGACAACAAAGCTGGGGACAGGGCAAGGAGGGCGGGAGAGGGGGGAATCAGTGGGGGAAAAAGAAGAAACATCTGTAACAAAAATAAATTAATTAATTAAAAAAAAAGACCTTGACACAGTTTGGGGAGGGGAGTAGGGAACAGACTGGATCTTATACTATCCTGACAGAGTAAGCCCTCAGAGATCAGTAGTTGGGAAAGGACACCAAGCATACCCACCAAGACCCATAGAGAAACCAAGCATGAGTGTGTGTGAGTAAGTAACAGCTTAGGTGGTTTTAAGAGCTAGTTATAGGCGTGGTCTGAAATTGAGGGAGAAACCCTCTGCCCACTCAGCCCCGGAACTTCAGGCATCATCCGGTGTGTTCTAAGAACTGTATGTCATTGAAACATTGTAACACTCTAGGAGCCCTTCTGTGTCCCACCCTTGAGGAATGACTGTGCCCTGTGCTGGGATCTGTGCCGAGGTTTTCAGCAGAAACCAGGAAAGGGAGCATGGTGCTCATCTGTTTGATGAACAGGCAGGGTTTCAGCAGGCAGTGAACACATGCTTTACCGAATCAGTGGGACCTTCTGGAACACCTTATCATGATTTTGGTGTCTTCAAGGGCTTGCGTTCTGTTTCCAGTAATGAGTAAAGTTAACAAAATGTTGATCCATAGACTGAAAAAACCCAAGGAATTATATTTTGCACAGGAGGGGAATCTTGGGGTGAAAAGTAAAGAACAAGACTTTTTCCTCATTGTGATGACACGTAGGGTCACTTAAAATTGGACATTAACAAGTTGTTACCTGATTTTGTGCCCAAAGTTGATATAGGAAGCTTAGGGGAAAAATGCCATGTGTATGTTAACAATGGTTTTATACGACTGTTGGGTTGGCAGGGACCTTTGTTCTTCATGTACCTGAACAGATTGAGGACAGCTTCAGGGCATCACAGTTCCTCCTACAGAGCAAAGTCTGATCAATTTATCTAGTAGGACATTGTAAGGTCACACAGTGAATTAGTGGGACAGTCAACCAAGTTTCCCTGCCGCTGGTCTAGTTCTCTTTGTCCTACTGTAGGTTACTTTCAACATCATTGCTTCCCAGCTCATGCCGAAGGATTGTTCGTAATGTGTTTGACAGTTGTTACTTTTTAATTCCCAGCAATCATTTCTACCTTTTCTGGTGACAATACTTCATTTTTTTTTTGTCTTATGTATCCATCCTACCTCCATTCACGTAACATTTTTCTAGGTGGGAATTCCATCCCCGACTCCAAGGGTAGAGAGGACCTAATGTGGGTCGAAGCCAATTTATGTCAGAGTGTGTGCGACTTACCGTGGGACAGTGAAACCAAGTGAAGGTTAGGACTGGTGAAGGAATTTCCAGAAGAAATTGCTGTCTTCTGCTGGTGGTGTTGAGATACTGTGAGTCTGAAAATGAAAGGTACGTGATAGCCTTGGAAAACAAAACTGAGAAATACTTTCTACTATTCCCAACTGTTGTAGCTCACTGTCCTTAGAATCCAACTTGTCTTTAAGCTGCCCTAATTAACAACCTCAGAGACAGCAAGATGAACAATGGGGAATGTTATAGAGGGCTTTAGCCCCATAAAAATTAACCAGAGTTTGACCTTCACTGTGAATTTGAAAAGCAACATCCTTCAAGAAAAGGGAGGACAGAAACGGCCCCAAGGCCAGAGTGTCCTGCATGCTCTGTAAAGAAACTGATAGGGAGAAACTGAAGCTCCCTTTACCCCATAAAACTGTAACTGTTCAACATGTGTGTATTGCACCTGACTGGCCGCTGATATCTGTCTCGAATTTGTTAGTTTTTAAAACTTGGATAATGGAATGAATAGCAGGACAGATGTATGCTGACCCAGTTCACCCAGTTCCCTTTCGCCTAGCTCCCCCCCCCCCCCCCCGTTCCCTCCTGCTTATCGCTGACCGCCTCCGCTTCTGTACACGCAGCTTGCTTGCTCTGCTACACTCTTGAATGACCCCTGCCCTATATAAGCAACCCTCCCCCTGAGCTCGGGGCTGCAGTTCTCCTCTGTGTAGGTTGGCTGCAGTCCCTGTGCAGGTAATAAAACATCCCCCAAAACTGAAAAATGGAGTCTGAGTGTGGCCGATCTCCTGGGTTACAACACCAACACCCCCTTTTCTCCTCTTCCTTCTCAAATATAATTTTCCCAGTATACCTGCAAACCAGAAAAAAATGAGGAGCCAGAGTAAGAATGACCTAGAACATGCATTTAAGTGTGGTCAGTATGGCTCCAGTAACTTAGGAACTTCATCTGTTTCAGAGAACAAATGTTCTTTCAGATCTTATTCACATTTAAATGCTTTGTTAAGGAAAGCTCTGTCCAAGCCAGGCTGGACCTAAAACCAGCCCTGTTCGGACCTGATCCTGCTCACTTTGCCCTCCTGTTGGCGTAGTCCGCTGGCTTTGGCTGCCATGCTGAGAAACGGTGTGATAGGTTGATAGGTGGTGTTTTTGTTGCGGGGCACATATTTTTCGTGGAGAATAGAAATGGAAGGTTCGAAATACATTTCTAAGAGACATTTATTTTTAAAAATAACTGAAATATGTTTTATTTTCAGGGTGCCTGAGGCCAAAAGAATGTCTCTGGCATCGAATACACTGTAGATGGAAATAAATCTAGCTAATGCTTTCTGGTAAACAAATAAAGGAACACTAAAATATCCCAGGTGTTCTCAGGGTAGCGTGCCTCACCTTCTGCTTGAGTTTTCATTTCACCTGTTGACTCTCAAATTTCTCCCATCCTTCTTTGGAATTCTAGAAAGAAGTTTATGGCATTGGTGACAGGTGAACAGGCTTTGTTCTAAACACTAAACTCCATAGCATGCTCCTGATGATACTCAAGGAATAATTGTTAATGGTAATGGCTAAAAGTTATATGAAATAAAGTGGTTTGTAATGGTGAATAATTGCATAGAATAAGCTGATGGATTGATTTCTTTCTATCATTTAAGCAAAGAAAGGCTCTTTGAGGTAAAATAAATTTTTAATTGATCATATGCTTGTGGGCAAGATAATATTTGCCATTGTGAATGGTGGGAAAAATATGAAGGATCTAATCAGAGCTGGTGTTAAAGAAAATTCAGAGTGGCCCGGCTGGTGTGGTTCCGTGGTTGAGTGTCGACCCATGCACCGAGAGGTTGCTGGTTCGATTCCCAGTGGGCGTGTGTGCAGGAGGTGGCCAATCGATGTTCTCTCTCATCGATGTTTCTATCTTTAGAAACATCCCTTTCCCTTACTCTTTCTCTAAAAATCAGTCAAGAAAAAAAAGTTTTAAAAAAAGAAAATTCAGAGTGAAAATCTTTCTTTTTCTTTTCTTTTTTTTTTTTTTTGTAAACTCTTCTTTGCTTTAGCATATACTTAAAGAACCAAGACTATCATGCTGCCTCTTAGCTCATCAAAGTGCCATGCTGACCACTCTCGTTTTCAGACTGTTTTTTGCTGGGGTTATTCTTTTCTGCCTTCCTTTTCATCTTTCCCACTCCTTTCCCGGTGCCAACCATCTTGTCCTATATCCCATCCTCTCTCAGTGTTTCTCGGTATCCAAAGTTAATCTTGAAAACGAAGGTGTTGATGAATAATTACGATATTGTCCCCATTATAAAGGTATTGCATCTTGAAGGAGTGATTCTGCCGGTGGAATGCCCTACCCCAAATTAGAATCTTCAATTATGGACTATTAGGCACCATAGAAGGTGAATTTGAGAGATCGTTTTGGTGGGGGAAATGTTTTCATGGTCCTTCTTGGATAACTTTACCTGGGTAGTGACTGACTTGGCTTCTGTTGCTCATATATAAATGTATGGAATTGGAGCTATAAAACTCTGGGTCACTGAACCAAGTGAGAAAGTGTGGCTATACAGAAAGTAATACATACAATAAACTTTACAATAGTGCATAGACTTCTTTACGTGGTCCTCAACCTTGAGGATTTTTCATATGAAAGTTTGGAGAACACCTTATAATTTCAACAGCAACAACAATAAAACCTGTACAGGGCTTTCCAAAATGTTTGCTGTAAACATTCCCTAACATGTAGACTTTCTTTCCCTTATTGATCTCAGAGAGAGAGGAAGAAAGAGGGAGAGAAACATCGATGAGCGAGAATATTGATTGGCCTCCTCCTGCATGCTCCCCACTGGGGATTGGGCCCACAACATGGGCATGTGTCCTGACCGAGAATAGAACCAGCGACCTCTTGGTGCATGGGCCGATGCTCAACCACTGAGCCACACTGGCTGGACTAGACTTTTTTTTTAATTCAGTGATTCTCAAACTTAAGCATGAATGAGAAAACATGGAAAGCTTGTTAATACACAAGATGCTACATCACATACCCAGAGTTTCTGTTTCTGTAAGTCTTGAGCAGGGCCTAAAAATTTGCATTTTAATACATTTTTAGATTCTTTTGCTGCTGCTGTTGTTTGGGGCAGGCTATGTTTGAGAACTACTTCTTTAGCCTTTGGGGGGCACCTCGGTTGGGTCATCAAGCTGGAAGTGGAGTCACATCTGACAATCCTAGCTTTAAAATGCCCCTGAGCCCTAAGGAGATGCTCTACCTTGTAGAAATCTACATTGTCACCCAGCTAAAGCAGCCCGGATTGCTGCTGGAACAGTTTGTGTGCAGAACTTAGAACACAGCTCAAGGTGAATTGCACAGGGTCAGAGTTCAGGAGAGAGGTCCTGGGCAGTGTTACCTTAGGAATGGACTCCTGAATTTGTCTGTTTATAAGTTTTGTTAGTGCTTACAAGTTAGGTGCAGTATGACTGTTCTAAAAATGGATGCATTACCCAGCTGGTGCGGCTCAGTGGGTTGAGCATCATCCCATGGACTGAGAGGTCCCAGTTTGATTCCTGGTCAGGGCACATGCCTGGGTTTCAGGCTTGATCCCCAGTAGGGGGCGTGCAGGAGGCAGCTGATAGATGTTTCTCTCTCACATAGATGTTTGTATCTCCCTCTCCCTTCCTCTCTATCTACAAAATAATTAAAAATACATTAAAAATAAATAAATAAAAATGGATGCATACTCTGTCTTCTGTTATTTTGAAATATCTCATTTACAGAAGTTTATTTGGGGTGGAACCATTTGCATTACTGTAAGAAATTTTAGCATTACATCAGCAAGTGAGAGAAAGAAAGTACTTTCAGTACTTTCAGATTTTTTAAATATAATTTCAATTTGATTATTTTCAAGCAGCTATAAAGATAGATAAATGGTTGTACAAATTTTTATTATCTATATGTGAACAAAGTTTGTTTTCGATGTGACTTTCAAGGATTTGAAGAAATATTATCATTAAAAATCATGATTAGTAATTGCCTGTAGCCAGCTAAATCATAAAATCAAACATAAAAATCTATTTTTATTAAGGTAAGCTCAAGTTTCTCATTAAAGAAAAAAATGGAAAAGCCTTTATTTATAAGTTCCATATATTCACTTGTTAATACAGATTCTCTACCACTTTTATTCTATTTTTATAACATTGCTATCTTATGCTGCAAATACAACTTTTTTTTTAACCAAGCCCTGTATAGACCACCCCCCCCCCCAAGTCCGTTCCAAGTTATCCTGTGTTTCATACAGGTAAAATTATTTTTATGTGTACTATAGCCTGAAAATGGTTGGGAGACACGGCCATGACCCCCTTGGATGTTAATTAGCAAGGCAGAATTTAAAATTATGATATCCACTTTTATGTCTAAAGCTGCAGACAGTAAACCACATTAGAGCACATTTGTGCTATTATTGGAAGAATCAACTGTATTATTTCTCTTGAAAATAATTCTAAGGTAAGTACGTACCCATCACTTCAGGGGAGATTTATAACTGCATATTTTCGTGTTTTGACAAAGACTGCTTCCCTCAGTTTTCGTTGGTATACAGAAGTATGTACGCGGACATGAGTAAGAAGTAGGTAAATTCACACAAAGGAGAGGATCCTTAAGGGAAGAAAATGATCAAGATCTCAACCACTTTTCTTTTGAGATTTGCTGTTTTCATAATGAACTTTTGGGACAGATCAAGGTGGCTCTAACTAAGGCCCCCCAAAGTCCCCCAGTAAGAATTCCTCCTACAAGAAATGAAATCCTGATTGGTTACTTGGATTCATGACCCCCTGAGAGTTATATAGGCAGAGCATTTTTCAAAGGTGAGAGATTTCTTTCTGATCTAGATGCCCTGACATGGAGGCCAGTATTTGAAAACAATGAATACATTTGTAGATATAAATTACGTATGAATTCTTGGGAGCCCAAGAAAAATACTTCCTTAACTAAATTTAATGTTAAAGGTCATGCAGTATTATCCTAAGTGAAATAAGCCAAGCAGAAAAAGACAAATACCACATGATCTCACTTATATACGGAATATAATGAACATAACAGTCTGAGGAATACGGTAGACCCAGAAACATGAAAGTAGGGCACAGACTGACATCCCTCAGAAGAGGGGGTGGAGGGGTGGGAAGAGATAAACCACAGAACCTATATGCATGTATACATGACCAATGGACATGGACAACAAAGCTGGGGACAGGGTGGGGGTAGGGTGGGGAGGGGGGTGCCAATGGGGTAAAAAAGGAGAAACATCTGTAACAACAACAACAAAAAAGGCAGTGGGGAAAAGAAAAAAGGTCATGCAGTCTTGTTTCTCAGAATAAAACAAACATGCACAGTGGGTTCAGACAGAACATCTTCAAATCTTTGTGAGATGAGTTTTCAGCGGCAACAATGGTGACGTAGCATGGGGCCCAATGTTTATGGGTCAGATTCTTCACCTGTGTTTGCCTGGCATTTGGGAACATGGATGATACCCTTGTTCTAAGTAAGTTTCTTTGGTTCTTAAGAAATTGCTGTTGCATAACTTAAGTTTATCAGATCATTCCTATAGTAATGAATTAAAATATAAGGAGATTGGACCATAAGGTGGGGAAAGTTAACATAGCAGCAAGTAGATAATACCAAGTAGATAACATAATATATGGCATTTTTAGAATTAGAGTGCATTTGGGAGAAGAATGAACATTTTGACAGGAATTTTGAACATCATTACAGGAATGTTTAACTCAAGAGGCAAATTAGAAAATTAATAACTAGAACTTTAGAAAAATATTTGAAGGACACTGTAACTAAAGTATGACCTTTAAACAGTTTCAGACAAAAAGATTGACATCTCCATAATGCGTTTCATACTCTAATGCATGGAAATGAACATTTATTTTTTTTTTTTTTTTTTTTTTTTATCCTCACCCGAGGACATTTTTCCATTTTTTTTTTTTGTACAGATAGGGTGGGAGGGAGAGAGAGGAAGAGACAGAGAGAGAGAGAGACATTGATGTGAAAGGGACACATCAAGTGGCTGCCACCGCACGACCAACCAGGGCCGGGGACAAACTGCAACTGAAGTACGTGCCCTTAGCGGGAACCGAACCCGGGTCTCTCCGGACCGCAGGCCGACGCTCTAACCGCTGAGCCAAACCGGCCAGGGCTGGAAATGAACATTTAGATGCAGGTAAGAGATAGGGGAGTTGACATACTTAATACAAAAAGTGGATGATGTATATTCAAAACAAAACCGAAAACAAAAATCAAGCAAGAGAGAAAAATCTCGGGAAATTCAGTCTAGAACAGAGATGCTTCCTTTAGCCATATCTGATGATGTGTTTGAATTAATTCTCTTACTACCAGTTTAATTTTTGTTGTTGTTTCAGATACTTATTTCTCTCTCCATCTCTCTTTGTGTGTGTCTCTCTTTGAATATGCACACATACATAAATATGTGTTTATATCTTCTTATATGTGTATATGTGCATGGTATATATGTTTATACTTAATTTGGTAAACAGAAGATAGCTTATTCTATAATAGGTTAATTGCTTCTCTATGAATTTTTTTGTCTGCCCATTTATTTGTTTTAGTCATGTAATATTGAGGTGAGAAAACCTCTTACCAGATCCGCAGTTCAGATAGCCAGCACCTTCCGAATAGTATTGGCTTAGCCAGGCTTATTTCTGCTGGTGCGCTACATTTTATATTTAACCAAAGGTAATTCCAAGTAGTGCCATGCTCGACTACATTCTCCTTGTTTCTATGTATTTTAGGGAAGACAAAAGTTAGGAATGTTGTATATAGAAGTTTTGCTTTTGGGTTGGAAAGGACACATTTTTTTTTTTTCTTATGAGAAGTCCTGAAAGTTGCAAGTATCAGTTGGACTTAGCTCGCCTGTTGCGTTCAAGGGAACATTGGAAGCATGTGAGTTCATTAGCATGTTCACGTGGGCGTGAAGTCTCCATCATCCGCTTTTCAGTTTTGTCCCAGGGCTACAAACTCTGCAAACACACTGTTGACATTCTTCATCAAGGTTAACCCTGTGGCTATGATTACACAATAAAAGTGAAATCAAAATTTTAGCACCTATTTTATAACTTTATCAATACAAGCAAAGACTCTAAACAATTCAGAAATGAGCCTTTTCTCTTTTCTTCAAAGGTACATTTTTAAAAGGATGGTATGAGTATATATCACTTTTTCTAGTTTGTATTTGGAATTAATGATCAATAAAGGCTTGCCATTTTGTAGTTGGTTTTTCTCTCTGTTTTCAACTAAATGTGTTGTCCCTGTTTCCGTTTTGAAATGGATACAGCCCAGCCTTAAGTGTCGCAGTATTCTAGTAGGACTCATGTGAAGCTGATACACAAGAACACTGGGACTTTCAATGACGCACCTTCCTTGTATGAACAAAGCATATTTAAATGTGTAGAGGAATGCAGAGGGTTGATACTGTATTAGTGAGTCTGGCCAATGTGACATATTAATACAATAGTTTAAAATTATTATTTTCTCTTGATTGTTGTCATTCTCCTCAGGAGCTGTATAAGACATTGCAGACGTGTCACCTGACATGAGGAATGGGAAATGGCATGAAGTGGGCCAAGTTGTCAGTGGTGTAACGAGATGTTGTCTGAGTTCTAACGTGAGTGGGCCTGGGATGGGTCTCCTTCTGACTCATCCTCGGGGTCTCCATTCCTATTGGGTCTACACTTGCAGACTTCAGAGTTTATTGCTGGAACAAGAGTCTTCCAACACACTTTCATCAAACACATCTGCCAAAATTCTGCTGTCTCGGATATTCTCGCTCAGATTTATCTTAACTTTAGTTTTCGCCTCATCTCAACATAATTTATAGTAGAGGAGGAGCATAACAGGGGAGATAGACAGAATCATTGTTCTTTCCTTCAAAGTCTTGGAGTCATGAATAATTGTGCCTGTGATCCATGACTATAAACTGAAACCCTGGTACTTTGGTAATATAACCGATATTTGAAACAAAATGTAGAAATGAAAGAAAAATCCTGAAAATGGACTAACCTTTAAATGTCATTATTTACAAATCCAAATGTACAATTAGTATATATAGATAACCTCATTCTAATAAATGCCAAATTAAATATGATAAACGATGAAAGAGGTCATTCCTAGAGTTTATTCTGTAAGAAATATTGGCTTGAGATTACTTCTTCATTCTTCTTTGCCAATTTTCTTCTATGTCATTTCCTCCAATATATTATACTTAATAATAGGTGTAATTCAGATATGATTACATTATGTGTATTTATATGTTTTTGGAAATATATATATCAAATCTAACAACTTTAGTCAACTGTTCAAGTTTTATTTTTGTTTAATCTTTATCATTTAAACTCTATAGTTCAAATTCTTTTTTTTTTTTTTTATCCTCACCGGAGGACATCTTTTGATATTTTGTTCAGACAGAGTGGGAGGGAGAGAGAGAGAGAGAAACACAGATGTGAAAGGGACACATTGAGTGGTTGCCACCCACACGACCCAACCAGGCTGGGGACAAACCGCAACTGAGGTATATGCCCTTAGCGGGAACCGAACCTGGGTCTCTCTGTACCGCAGGCCAACACACTGACCGCTGAGCCAAATTGGCCAGGGCTATAGTTCAAATTCTTGACTATCAAATGGTTTCCTTCTGGAAACTGTAGAGACATTATTATACTTTACAGTATTCTGCTGGTTATTATCCTCCGCAGCCATTAAGTCCCGCAGGAAGTAAGGAAGTTATGAGGTTTTCTTGCACATTTCCAATAGGAGAAAAATGAAAAATAAATCTAAAAGAGGAATAAAAATATAATTATAAAATGGTAACATGCTTCATTATTTTCATGCACCAGAGCGGAGGGAACATGTTGAAAACCCAAGTGACAAGCAATTTTGCTTTGTTACAGCTGGAGAGAAGACAGTTTGACCAACTTTATTAGAATATTGTGTGTGTAAACAAGTAAAGCTAATCAATAATGTAAATGAAGAAATTATATTAATCTTAATTCATATTACAAAATATAAAAGATGGCCAGACAAACAGATGTAAAGACACAAACACACATACACGCACGCACATTTTTTCCCCTGTTTTTGACTCTAACAGAAGCCATAGGACTGCAGTCTTTACTGTGAGTAGATTTGAAACCACAAGTACCAAATACTTTTCTATTGCACTCAAGGAAACATAATTACAGCTGAAGAGTTGGGAACTCTCCAAACACTTCTGAAACTTGATACTCCCAAAAGATTGTACTGGCTGAAAGTTTAAGTGGGTTAACCAAAGCTTCAGACAAATCCTTGGATGGCTGAACCATAATCAGTCACTTAAAGGTAATTAGGAAGTTAGAGGTAGAAACCTTGTGAAGATCATGTCACAGCCAAGGCAAAGGTCCCGTTAAGGTACTTTAAGAGCAGGGATTCTGCCCAATTCTTTTACTTTATCCTTAAACGGAAGTCCTAGATACCTTCATACTCTGGGACTTTATATATATTTGGATGTTTGGCATGTCCCCAGGAAACACAGAACTAGATAATCTCATTGTAACTGATGAATTCCAAATTACATAGTATGTACCAGGAAAGAGAGAAGATCATTCCTAGAGTTTATTTTGTAAGAAATGTAGCTTTGAGATTACTTGTTCCTCCTTCTTGGCCTGTTGTCTTTTTCATAATTTCTTCTAATAATATTACAGGGGTAATTCAGATATAATTATATTGTGTAAAAATAAAGGAGAAGGAATCATGTGGTGTGACTGAAAATGAATCATCTGACCTCGTCCATACCTATTACATTGCAGGTCTGAAAGTATTTGAGTGTGTGATACACTGATTACAAAACCATCCCAAGTTCTTCCTCTCTCCCTCTACTTGCACCCTTTGCAATGGATTTTGCAGTTCCTCCAGTCAAGGATCCGCTATTTTCCCAACTCTTGTTTAGACTGGTCTTATTATTAGCTTTGGCCAATACATTTTTTTTACTTTAAATAATTTTTATTTTTCAGTTATAGTTGACCTACAATATTATATTAGTTTTATGTGCATAACTCAGTGATTAGACACTATAGGACTTACTAAGTGATCATCCTGATAAATGTAGTACTCGTCTGACATCATACATAGTTATTACAATATTCTTGATTATATTCTCTTTGCTGTACATCCTCAGGAACTATTCCGCAACTACCAATTTGTACTTCTTAATACATTCACATTTTTTAAAAAATTTATTTTTTATTTGCAGTGGACATTAATATTATATTGTATTAATTTCACATGCACATCCTAGTGGTTAGACAATCATATACTTTACAAAGTGTTCCCCTGATATCTAAAGTACCCATCTGGCACCATACATGGTTATTACAATATTATGGACTATATTCTCTATGTTGCACCTTTACATCCCTGTGACTATTATTTATTTATTTATTTATTTGTTTTCAATTTTTATTAATTTATTTTTGTTACAGATGTTTCTCCTTTTTTCCCCCTAGACACCCTTCTCCCCATCCTGCCCCCCAAACCCCCAGCATTGTTGTCTATGTCCACTGGTTATGCATACATGCATATAAGTTCTTTGGTTTACCTCATCCATCTCCCCTGCCCCCTCCTCTGAGTTCTGTCAGTGTGAACCGTACTCCTTTCTATGTCTCTGGGTCTATTTTGTTCATCAGCTTATTTTGTTCATTATATTCCACAAATAAGAGAGTTTTTTTTTCTCTGCTTGGCTTATTTCACTTAACATAATGCTCTCCAGGTTCCTCCATGTTCTCTCAAAGGATAAGAGATCTTTCTTATAGCTGCATAGTACTCCATTGTGTATATGTACTGCCGCTTTTTTATTCACTCATCTACTGATAGACACTTGGGCTGTTTCCAGATCTTAGCTATTGTAAATAGTGCTGCTATGAACATAGGGGCACATATATTCTTTCTGATTGGTGTTTCAGGCTTCTTCGGATATATTCCTAGAAGTGGGATCACTGGATCAAAAGGCAGATCAATTTTTGATTTTTTGAGGTAACACTATAGTGTTTTCCATAGTGGCTGCACCAGTCTGCATTCCCACCAGCAGTGCACTAGAGTCCCCTTTTCTCCACACCCTCGCCAACACTTGTTTGATGATTTGTTGATGGCAGCCATTCTGACAGGTGTGAGGTGATACCTCATAGTTGTTATAATTTGCATCTCTCTAATGATTAGTGACATTGAGCATTTGTATGTCCTGTTTGGAGAAGTTTCTATTTAGGTCCTCTGCTCATTTTTTAATTGGGTTCTTTGTCTTCCTTTTGTTGAGTTGTATGAGCACTTTATTTATTTTGGAAATTAACCCTTTATCTGATGTATTGTTGGTGAATATGCTTTCCCATATAGTGGGTTCCTTTTCCATTTTGATGGTTGTTTCTTTTGCTGTGCAGAAGCTTTTTAGTTTGATGTAGTCCCATGTGTCCATTTTTCCCTTTGTTTCTCTTGCCTTAGGTGTTGTATCAGTGAAAATTCTGCTGCATATGATGTCTGAAATTTTGATGCCTACGTTTTCTTCTAGGATTTTTAAGGATTCACGAGTCACATTTAAGTCTTTTATCCATTTTGAGATTATTCTTGTGTATGGTGTAAGTTGGTGGTCTAGTTTCATTTTTTTACATGTAGCTGTCTAATTTTCCCAACACCATTTATTGGAGAGGCTGTTTTTACTTTATTGTATGCTCTTGCCTCCTCTGTCAAATATTAATTAAGCATAATGTCTTTGGTCAATTTCTGGGTTCTCTGTTCTGTTCCATTTATCTATCTGCCTGTTTTTGTGCCAGTACCAGGCTGTTTTGATTACAGTGGATTTGTAGTATAACCTGAATCTGGTAAAGTGATCCCACCTACTTTGTCCTTCTTTTTCAAGATTGCTGTGGCTATTTGGGGTCTTTTTTGGTTCTATGTGAACTTTTGACTATTTGGGGTCTTTTTTGGTTCTATGTGAACTTTTGAAGTATTTGTTCTAGTTCTGTGAAGTATGTCATTGGTATTTTGATGGGGATTGCAATGAATCTATAGATTGCTTTGGGTAGTATGGACATTTTAATGATGTTAATTCTTCCAATCCATGAACAAGTATGTGCTTTCATTTTTTTCATATCTTCCTTTATTTCTTTTTTCAATGTCTTGTAGTTTTCTGAAAACAGATCTTTTACTTCTTTGGTTTTTATTCCTAGGTATCTTAATTTTTTTTGCCACAGTGGTAAGTGGGATTTTTAAGTTTCTCTTTCTGTGAGTTCATCATTGGTATATAAGAATGCTGTCAATTTATTGATGTTAATTTTATATCCTGCTACCTTGCCAAATTCATTTATTAAATCTAGCATATTTTTGATGGAGTCTTCAGGGTTTTCTATGTAAAATATCATGTCATCTGTGAATAACGACAGTTTCACTTCCTCCTTTCCAATTTGGATCCCTTTTTATTTTTTCTTCATGTCTAATTGCTGTGGCTAAGACTTCCGGTACTATGTTAAATAAGAGTGGCAAAAGTGGGCATCCGTGTCTTGTTCTCGTTCTTAAGGGAAATGCTTTTAGTTTCTGCACATTGAGTATGATGTTGGCTGTAGGTCTTTCATATATGGCCTTTATTAGGTCGAGATATGATGGCTTTATTCCCAGATTGCTTAGCGTCTTCATCAGAAATGGGTGCTGAATTTTGTCGAATGCTTTTCCAGCATCTATTGATATGATCATGTGGTTTTGAGTCATCATTTTGTTTATGTGGTGTATCACATTTATTGATCTGCAAATATTGTACCAGACTTACATCCCTGGGGTGAATCCCACTTGGTCATGGTGAATAATTATTTGATGTATTGCTGGATTTGATTTGCTAGTATTTTGTTCAGGATTTGGCATCTATGTTCATCAGGGATATTGGCCTGTAGTTTTTTTTCTTTGTAGTGTCTTTTTCTGGTTTTGGAATTATAATTATGCTGGCCTCATAAAACGAGTTTGGAGGTCTTCCTTCTTCTTGAATTTTTTGAAATAGTTTGAAGGGAATGGGTGTTAGTTCTTTTTTGATGTTTGATAAAACTCCCCCATGAAGCCATCCAGACCTGGGCTTTTGTTTGCTGGGAGAGTCTTGATTACCTCTTCAATTTCCTTAGTTGTTATTGGTCTGTTCAAATTTTCTATCTCTTCTTCATCCAGTTTTGGGAGACTATGTGTTTCTAGAAATTTGTCCATTTCGCTTAGATTGTCCAATTTGTTGCCGTATAATTGCTCATAGTATTTGTTAATGATCCTTGTATTTTTGTGGTGTCATCTGTTACTTCTCCTCTTTTGTTTCTGATTTTTTTCCATTTGGGTTCTCTTTGTTTCTTGGTGAGTCTAGCTAAGTGTTCATCAATCTTGTGTATCTTTTCAAAGAACCAGCTCTTTGTTTCATTAATCTTTTGAATTGGTTTTTTGGGTATTTTTTTTGTCTCTATGTTGTTTATATCTGTTCTGATCTTTACTATTTCTTTCCTTCTACTTGCTCTGGGGTTTTCCTTTTGTTTGCTTTCTAGTTCTCTAAGTTGTGATGTTAGATAGTCAATTAGAAATTTTTCTTGTTTCTTGATGTAGGTCTGTAGTGCTGTGAACTTCCTTCTCAGGACTGCTTTTGCTGCGTCCCATAAATTTTGTGTTGTTGTGTGTTCATTTTCATTGGTTTCCAGGATGTTTTTAATTTCTTCCTTGATCTTCTTGGTAACCCATGCTATTTAGCCATGTTCAAATGTCTTTTCATGTTTTTGTTGTAATTGATTTCTAGTTTCATGCCATTGTGATCTGAGAAGATACTTGATATGATTTCAATTCTTCTTGAATTTGTAGAGACTTAGTTTGTGTCCTAACATGTGGTCTATCTTTGAGAATGTCCCATGTGCACTTGAGAAGAATGTGAACTCTGCAGTTTTGGGGTATAATTCCCTGTAGATATCTATTAAATCCATTTGATCTAGTGCATCATTTAGAGTCTCTGTTTCCTTGTTAGTTTTTTGTCTAGAGGATCTGTCGTGATGTCGGTGAGGTGTTGAAGTCCCCTGCTATGATTGTATTGCTGTTGATTTCTCCTTTGAAGTCCTTCAGAAGATTTTTAATATATTTTGGTGTTCCTATATTGGGTGCATATATGTTTACCAAGGTTATATTTTCCTGTTGGATAGATCCTTCCAATATTGGGTAGTGGCCTTCTTTGTCTGTAGTTTTAGCCCTCATTTTGAAAACTATTTTCTCAGATATATGTATTGCTACCCCAGCTTTTTTTTCCTTTCCATTTGCTTGAAAGATTTTTTTCCATCCCTTGCCTTTCAACCAATGTGAGTATTTTGTTGTGAGGTGGATCTCTTGTAAACAACATATATATGAGTCATGCTATGTTTTCCAATCAGCTACTCTGTCTTTTTTTTTTTTATTTAAACTGATTTCAGAGAAAGAGGAAGGGAGAGGGAGAGAGAGAAACATCGATGAGAGAGAATATCAATTGGCTGCCTCCTGCATGCCCCTTACTGGGGATTGGGCCCACAACTTGGGCATGTGCCCTGACCAGGAATCAAACTGGTGACCTCTTGGTGCATGGCTCGATGCTCAAACACTGAGCCACACTGGCCAAGCAGCTACTCTGTCTTTTGATTGAAGCAGTCAATCCATTTACATTTAAGGTTATTATTGATATGTACTTATTTATTGCTGTTTTTGTTTAGTGGTTATATTTTTCTTTCTATTTCTTCTACTAATTACAGTTGTCCTTTAACATTTCTTGCAGTGCTGGTTTGGTGCTAATATAGTCCCTTAGGCTTTTTTTCTCTGGGAAGATTTTATTTCACCTTCTATTTTGAATGAAAGCCTTGCTGGATAGAGTAGTCTTGGGTTCAGATCCTTGTTCTTTATTACCTTGATTACTTCATGCCATTCCTTTCTGGCCTGTGTAGTGTTTCTGTTGAGAAGTCAGCAGATAGCCTTATGGGGGTTTCTTTGTAGGTAACCTGTTGCTTAGCTCTTGCTTCCTTTAGGATTCTCTCTGTCTTTAATTTTTGGCATTTTAATTATTATGTGTCTTGGTTTGGGCCTGCTTGGGTTCTTCTTACTGGTGCCTCTCTGTGCTTCTTGAACTTGAATGCCTTCTTCCTTTACCAAATTAGAGAAGTTTTTTGTCACTATTTCTTAGAATATATCCTCTAACCCTGGCTAATTTTCTTCTTCTTCTGCGACTCCTATGATTCATATGTTGTTACATGTTCGGTTGTCCCACAGTTGTCTTATGCTGTCTTCCTATTTTTTAATTGTTTTTTTTTTTTTTTTTTTTTTTTTTTGGATTTCTGATTGGATGATTTTTTTTTCTACCCTGTCTTCTACTCTTCTACACTGATTCGGTCCTCAGCTTCCTCTACTCTGCTGGTTATTCTTTCCAATGTGTTCTTTATTTTTGCTATGTCATTCTTCATTTCTAATTGGTTGGTGTTCAATGTTTTTGTATCTACTCATGGTGCTGTGCCTTTTACTCATGCTGTTGAGCTTCCTTATTATCATCAGTGTGAAGCCTACCTCAGATAACTTGCTCAAGTGCATTTCATTTATCTCATCTTCAGTAGAGTTCTCTTGTTCTTTTATTTGGTATTTGTTTCTTTGTTTCACCATTTTGGCTATCTCAGTGGGTTTTGGAGCCTGGCAATTTTTTTTCTGTGGGTGTTGGTGTTCCACTGTTTGTGGCTCCCTCTACTGTGTTCAGATGAGTGTGGGAGAACCCACATTAAACACCACTGTCAAGTCTTACTTTCCTGGGTAGAGTTGCAAGCCCAGGAGAGGTTAATTTATCCTCTAGCGTTTTGCCTGGAGGCTATTAGTCTCAGTTATTTGATAAACCTAGGGTTTTAGCCCTCAGCTGAATAAAAAAAATTCCTCAGGTGTTCAGAGTAGGAGGGTTTCCAGAGGGTGGGGCAGATGCTGGCTGTTAATGAGCCTCAATTTGCATTTTTCTGGTCCAGCTGAGTGGAGTTAAATTTCTGAGGGATAGGCTGTTGCTTCTTCCTGGGGCTCTGGGAAGGGGCTCTTTGAGTAATATGGCTACAATCCTGTGATGGAGTGACTAAACACAAAACTCCCAATGTCCTCCCAGCTTTCCAAGCTCCAGAGTATCCACACTGTTCCAGCCCAGTCTGTTCTCTCTCTGCCGCAGCCCAAGGTGAGTGGCTGTAGCTAATTTATTGCTCTGTCCTGGCCTTCTGCGCCGTGGAGCTACTTGGGATTTTAACCATGAGGGAGCTGCTCACAACTAAAACAGCTGCTGTCCATGGGCTCCCAGCCCACCCTCTCACACTTCCACAGATCCTACCAGGCTCAATTCAGTGTCCTTTTTTACTGTTATTTGGATCCTCTCCAGCTGCTTTCCCCCAATGATTTGTCTTTATTTTAGTTATAATTCTAGTTTGGTCCTGGGAGATGGTCTGTGTAGTTCCATTCACTCTGTTGTCATTTTTGAATCCCCCCTTTACCTTTTTAAACCATCCCCTCAACCACCTCCCATCTGGCAACCATCAAAATGTTCTCTGTATCTTTGAGTCTCTTTCTGTACTGCTTGTTTATTTTATTTTATTTTATAAATTCCACATACAATTGAAATCATATGGTATTTGTCTTTCTCTGACTTTTTCACTCAGCACAATACCTTCTAGGTCCACTCATGTTGTAGATGGCAAGATTTAATTCTTTTTTATGGATGAGTCCTATTTCCAACTTCTCTTTGAACCTCTGGTACTGACACAAAACAAGTCAGCTAGAGAATGAGAGTATATGGAGACAGGACCTGGTCGTCCTTAAGACTAACTAGCCAGCTGACAGCAGATGTGTGGGTGAGCCTGGTTAAAATCACAGTAATTGTGCAAGAGACCTACTGATCCATAATTACTAAAGCTTAATAGTTTATGATACTACAATTGGAAGTGATTTGTTATACAGTAATAACTAAATAATAAAGGAATGAAGCATGTAATTGAGTTACTGGTATGCCCTGGCCAGTTTCGTTGAGTTACTGGTAGCTATGTATTATCATAATAAGAATGTGGCTTCATACACTCTTCCCTCAGTATTTCCTTGGTGATGTTAAGTGATTTTGAAACATGTGGTCTCATATCAAATCCAGGAGAAGAAGAAGAAAGCTATACACCAAACTTAAGGTAATAAATCTGACAAAAGTATTATTCTTTTATTGACTAGAGTATCAGAAAAATACAATTGTGTTTTATACACACACACACACACACACACACATATAAAGCAAAAATAGGAGTGACTTAATTATAATAAAATATTTTAAGCACCCTGTTCTCAATAGATAAAAGACACAAATTATTTAAAGAGCAAGGTTACCAAAATGAACCAAATAGAACATTCCACTCAACTGCAGAATACATTTGTTTTTCCCCACAGCACAGAGAATATTTATAAAAATTGACCACAAACTAGTTCATAAAGCAAATCTCACCACCACTGAGCCAAACTGGACAGGGCTCAACGCATTTTCACAATTAAAATCATACACAGGCATATGGTCCCTGATTAGGAATAAAGAGGAGCTTTACATAATTATAAGGTAGTCAGTTCTCCAAGACAATGTAACAGCCCTAATTGTGAATGTGCCTAAAAGCATCAAAATATATGAGCAAAAAATTAATAGATCTACAAGGAGAAAGAGATTAATTCACTGTTATTTTTGGAGACATCAATACCTCTCTTTCAGAATTGGACATATCCAACCAGTAGAAAATCAGTAAGGCCATAGTTTAACTCAAGAACAACACCAATCAATTGGGTATAATGGACATTTATAGACTACTTCATTCAGCAACAGCATAATACATGTTCTTCTTAAGCTCACATGGAACATTCATCTGGGCCATAAGACACATTTTAACACATTTAAAAGAAAAGAAATCATACAATGTCTGCTCTCAGACTATGATGGAATTAAACTAGAAACCAATAGCAGAAAGATAGCTAGAAAATACAAAAATACTTGGAGATTAAATAACACACTTTTAAATAATATGAGTCAAAGAAGAAATCTCAAGAGATTTAAAAAATATTTTCAACTAAATGAAAATGAAGACATAGCTTATAAATATTTGTGGGATTCAACTACAGCAGAGCTTAGAGGGAAATTTATAGCAATAAATAAATATATTAATGAGAAGAAAAATCTAAAATCAATAATCTAAGATTTTACCTTAGGAGCTAGAAAAAAGAGAGGAAATTAAATTCTGAGTAAACAACAACAAAAAGAAATAGAGGAGAAATCAGTGAAATTAAAAATAGGTTATCAATATAAGAAAAATCAATAAAATTAATAAACCCAAAAGCTAGCTCTTTGAAAAAATCAATGGAATTGATAAAGCTCTAGCCAGACTAACTAATAAAAAAGAGAGAGAGAACACAAGTTATTAATATCAAAAATAAAAGAAGGAATATCATTACAGATCCCATGTACATTAAAATAATAATTAAGGAATACTATGAATAATTCTATGTCCATAAACTTGATAATATTCAACATAAAATCTAAAACTATAGTGGTTCTCAAAGCAGACATAGAAGAACATCTTGTAAACTTGAAATAGGCAAATATTTGGAGAAATATATGCAGTACAAATCATCTGATAAATTCTAATAATATGAAGCTCTTCATTTATATTCCATGTACTCTTCAATGTGAAAATTAAACTTCTCAATCAAAGGTTAAAATAAACATAAAATTAGTAAAAAAAATTTTCAAGTTTCGAGCATCATGTTTTAACTAGCAAAATTCTCAAAAAGAGCTTCTAGGATGTTAGGCAGATAAGTTCCCATACAACCATAGCTCCCTTTTCACACTGGATTGCTCAGCTGTTTTCCTACCTGCTTACTGTATAAACCCAGTCTCCTTTGACGAAAAGATAGGCAGAATACAATAGAAATTTCCCCTTGAAATAATCAAGGCAACATAGAACACTCTGGAAATTCATAGTCATTCTTATATACATACTTTCAGATACGTCGATTAAAAAAAACAATCTCATCTTTATGTTATTTTTATTTAGATATTGTTCTAGTATGCTCTTCTCGTAACACCATGGAGCTCATTGGCTGGCTGAGAGGCAGCATCGGTGCGGTGGTCCTGTTCCCTTGCATCCTGGATAACCCGGAGGACAGGCCTTGCTGAGCTCAGTCATTGGAGACTTAGGAGAGCCCTGTCGGTGTAAAGCACACTGCTTAAAGCTTGCTGGAGGACACGTTCATTCTACATCTGGAATATGTTCGTTGGCAGTTTAAATGGAAAGTTTCATAGATGTCCTTGTATATACAAAGGTTTAGCTGGCAACCATCCTGGGCATTGTAGGCACGAAGCTCCTTTATTTTTTGAGTCCTTTTTTTCTTCCAAAGTTGTGCTGAAGAAACCGAGGCCGTTTCCACCACGGGAAAGCCTGCTGCTCCTGCCTGCATTGATTTTGGCCGGCACTGCGCACCAGGGGGCAATTGTCAGAACCTCCTGTGGAAGGGGAACGTGCACCCGCAGTGTTCCGACAGCTTTTACCGCCTAGTAACTTACAGAACCTTCCCGTAACCTAATTATTCCCATGCTCAAGGACAGAGGATGCTTAGTTTGTCTAGTCAGAAGGGAAAATTTACTGAAAAAGTCGCCAAACTTGCAACCCCCAAATGTTTTATACAGGGGTTGGCAAAAGTAGGTTTTACAGTGGCGAGTATGTGAGTTTATTCTTGTATTATTGTTTATTAATTATTGTATTATTTTCTGTATGAACAACTATAAATCTACCTTTGTCTACCCCTGTATATATTTTTTAGATTAGTGTTTTTCGGAAACATTTGATTTGATTAAATTTATTGGGGTGACAGTGGTTAATTTTCAGACAGAAAAAGTAAAAAAAAACCAAACACATGATTTCACACATATGTGGGGTATAAAACTAGTTTAGTGTTTTTTAATTGAAAAGTACTGCCCGGGTTGGTGTGCTCAGTGGTTAGAGCATTTGCCCATGCGCAAAAGGGTCATGGGTTCTATTCCTGGTCAAGGGCAAGTACTTGGATTGCAGGTTTGCCCCTGGCCCCTGTTGGGGCGTGTGTGGGAGTCAGCCAATCTATATGTCTCTCTCACATGGATGTTTCTCTCTCTCTCCCACCCCTTCTCATCCTTCTACTCTCTCTAAAATATCAATGGAATAAAATATCCTCGGGCGGGGATTAACAAAAAAAAAAAAAAAAAAGAAAGAAAATAGAAAATTACTATAGTAATATGGTAAATATTTTAAACAATATAAGAATATGTACAGTGAAAATCGAGAGTCCCTTCCACCTTGGGATCTCTAATCTCTATCCTTAGAACAGCTCCTTGTACACTGCTAACATGGTTTATATGCATGTACAAGCATGCATCACTGTGTGCATTTTATGATGTATATTACAGATATCATCCATATATAAACAAAACACAAAGACAATCCTGTAATATACACTCATATGCAAATATGTTTTAGATTTGTTTCTAATTTACACATGGTAAAATTCACTTTTTGATGTACTGTTCTATGAGTTTGATAATGCATAGAGTCATGGAAACAATGTAATCAAAATACAGCATAATTCTATCATGCCCGTACCCTGGAAGTATTCCCACAGCCTTTGTGTCAAATTTCGCCCAACCTTTAACTTCTCAGCACTCACTAATCTGTTTCTCTCCCTATAGTCTTGCCTTTTCCAGAATGTCATATAAATGGAATCATCGTATGTAACCTTTTCAGTCTGACTTATTTCATTTAGCAGTATGTGTTTGAGATTCATCCATGCTGTATATACTGACAGTTGGTTTTTATGGCTAAACAGTATTCTACTGTGTGGATACACCACTGTTTATCCATTTCCAGTTGAGGGATATCTGGGTTGTTTCCAGTTTGGCTGATTAAGGACAAAGACACTATAAATATTTCATGGATAGATTTTTGTAGAAGCTACAGTTTTTATTTCATTTGGGCAAATATCTAGGAGTGGGTGCATATTGTTTTTAACCTATTCTGAATATTATTTAATATTAGCATTAAAACTGCATGCAGCATACATACCCCACAAGCCTACTTCTTTGGCCCAGGATAAATGTCAGGCTCTGGCCCCTCTGTCATTGCTCCAAGTATCTCATGGTGTTAAGAGAGGTGTGTTTAACGTCTCTTCTTTTCTTTGCTATCATTTTCTAAAATGAGCAATTATGTATTTCCCATCTAATAAGGAAACAACAATAAATTCTGGGTTTAGTTTTTGAAAGTGCTTTTATAAAAATGACGCTGAATTTAATTGGCTTACTTAATGTTGTTTTCAAATTTTTAAAGATTTTGTAACTAAATTCAAGCAGCTGTTTCTCAAACCTGTCTGAGTTTACAAACACAAGCTGCCTAAACTGTCTGCATGTTGTTTACTGTTCCAGGTTGATATCAAAAGAATTGACTTATAAACAAGCTTGGCAAATGTCTCTGACTCGACTGGTTACAGCCATTCGAAAGCATTTAATTCAGTAAAATAATTGGTTATGTGGAAGAACGACAGGAAATAACTAACTGGGTATTTAAACATTGTGTAAATAGCCATTGTGTAACTTTCCCAAGAGGAAAAGTAATAATGAGCGCAGACAGAAGTTTAAATTCAAGGAACCTAATAAAAGTTTATAAAGTTTCCTAGCATACAACTCTCGGTCAGATTGCTCCCCTATAAATACATTTGTGGGCATCTCAAGGCATCTGGCCTCTTTGATTTATAAATACTATCACAGTAATGAGATTAATTTGAGGCATTTACCATATATATTCCCACCATATTTTTACTTTGAGGAATTAGACGGTCCTTGTTAAAGAAAATCCCTGGCTTAGATTGCCTTGGATTATGGGCTGAATTGTTTCCCCCAAAATCCATGTTTCCCAGGATTTCATTGAAGATGGAGCTCTTCCTCGTTTACTCTATGATTAGAAATTCTCCCATTAAGGGTCATTTCTCAACACTTCTTGGCCCACGTATTGAGTTCTCCTACATCTTATGTACCCCGCTGACGCTCCCTGTATTTTCAGAGCTTGATCTCGCCTCAGAATTTGAGACATTTTCCCATGAGTGAGCTCATTCTCATCTTCTCAGAGTATGTCTTTCATTAGCAAACGTGAGATGGCAAAGAAAATAATGTTTAGTTCTGACAATAACGGTTTGTTTTCTATTTTATTATTTATTTTGTCTCTGCAGATTTAAAAAATAATAAGCATTTATCTCAACTGTTGGAATACCCAATGTCTACAATATATCATAATTTTTAAGGTACATAGAAGCAGTGTCTTTGTTCAATTCTTTTAATATAGTTTCGGTTTTTATAGAGTATCAATGTAAGAATTCTTTATATTGCCAGATATTATAGACTTTGGCAGGCAATAGAGTCCAGTAAATACTTACTTGATTAATTATAAGGATGAATAATAAATTAATAATGGGAATTAGTGTGATTTGAGGTTTAAGCTCAAGGGAAAAATGCCTTAAGGCCACCACAGAAATTACATATACAAACATTAGCAGTGATGTTATTAAAGATCTGATTCTCAGATGTGCATGCGTGTATACCGTAAGCCAGCGTGGTCAATTATTTCAGAATGCAGAGATTGACGGACTTTGACAAGTGACAAGTTCAGTCTGTAAATGCAGTTCTTTGAGTGATCAACTCATTTGATAAGTGAGCAATGAAAAATAGAACTCTTTTTCAATAAGAGGTGAAAGAAATTCACATAGCCCTAAGATTAAAAAGGAAAAAAACTTATCAGTAATGGTTGCCATGTCAGTATATGGGTCTTCAGCTGTGATTACAGGCAAAACCTAAATGATGCGTTGTTTTGGGATTGCAAGTGGCCACAGGGAGCTTTAAAAAAATAAATAAATAAATAAAATCTAGCCCCGGCCATTTTGGCTCAGCGGTTAGAGCATCGGCCTGCGGTCCAGAGAGGCCCGGGTTCAGTTCCCACTAAGGGCACGTACCTCGGTTGCAGTTTGTCCCCGCACCCGGTTGTTGTCGGGGTCGTGTGGGTAGCAACCAGTCAATGTGTCTCTCTTCCCTTGATGTTTCTTTCTCTCTCTTCCTCCTTCTCTCCCTCCCACTCTATCTGAAGATAAAGTGCAAAAATGTCCTTGAGTGAAGATTAAAAAAAAAAAAAATCTAGTAAGTAAGCATAGATAAGAATATATAGATTTTTAAACCCAAACAAAGAATACAGAATCATGCTGATTGTGACATCAGAGAGGTAGAACAATGAATCATTTAACAATTAGAGTGACATTTTTTGTTTTCTTAGAGAAATTAATAGTATTTTCATAATATGTGGGTAGTATTTCTGAAATGCGTCTATCTCAAATTTACACTGTTCTTTTAAAACTAACTTCTTAAGTCTAATCAAGGAAATTATCATAAAGCAGCAATCCAAAGGACCCCACCTCCTCCTCCACCCCCAACTGGCCCAGATCATGGGTTTGATTTGGTCTAGTCTTCCCTCATACAGGCAGGTTTCAGCAATAAGTGTGGTCCCCTGTTGGGGCTACAATAGCCAAGACATCACCATATTGAAATGGACCACGAAAGATGGGAAATGACTAATCACTCAGGAGCCAGGCAGCCAATTCTCAGGGCATTTATGAGACACAGAGGTATTTCCAGGACAATTTGGGATGAATGTTTAAGAGGCTGACGTTTGAAAAGAGCAGGAGAGGGTCGAGGTAGAGAAATACCCTGCTGTCATTGTATTCATACTACCTAGAAACATTTGGCTTTAGAAAAAATTTTTATAGGTAGAAGTGAAAGTCATATAATCATAATCCAAGTGTATTAGTTTCCTATGGCTGCTGAAACAAATTACCACAAACTTGGTAAGTTAAAACAATATAAATTTATTCTCTCATCATTCTGGAGACTGGAAGTCTGAGATCAGTTTGACATGTCAGAAGGGCCATACTCTCTCTATAAACTCCAGTGGAGAATCTGTCCCTTCCCTTTGGTCTTCTGGTGGCTGCTGGCATTCCTGTGTCTCATCACCTCAGTCTCTGCTCCAACTTCACATTGCCTTCTTTTTTGTTTGTGCTAAATCTCCTTTTTCTATTTCAAGTACCCTTGTGATTGGATCTAGAGCCCATCTGAATAATTCAGGAGAATCTCCCTATATCTAGATTCTTAATCACATCTGCAAATATCCTTTTTCCTTGTTAAGTAGCATTTATAGGTTCTAGGGAAGAGGATCTGAAAATGGTGAGTGACTATTAACCAGGTAAGAAAAGACAATAGCAGCAGTGAATTAAAAAGAAATAAGAGGAAATCGTGTGTCAACAGCCTCAACTTCTCCTTCATTTCCTATTTCCAACATTTTGTTTTCATTGTCATCATTATTTTAGTCCACTCTCTCCACTTAATTTGATTTTGTCATTCTAGCAAATGTTCCCCACCATGACTACATGTGAAATCACCTGGGTAGCTTTATAAACCTGTACATGCTTAGGTCCAACCTCAGACCAATGAAAATAGAATCTCTGGGAATGGGACCTGGGCATCAACATTCTCAACTTCTCAAGTGATTCCAACATGAAGCCCTGGTTAAGAACCACTGCATGAAAGGCACACAAATTATACTTGACTTATGGGACTGTTGTATAATGGAAACCACTGGCTTTGAAACCTGTGTTTGACTCGTGTCTCTGACTTTTATTAGTTATAGGACCTCAGACAAGGTGTTCTAGTGCCTAGATTTATTTGCAGCTGGAATTCTATTTACTGCTATACATTACTATAGATGCATATATGTATATTGGTGTATATAAATCTGTATACACATATGTATATTCATTTGTAGTATATTTACTATTCATTTGTAATATAAACATTAAGAATATTTGTTCAATAAATGCAGGGATGTCAGAAACTATGCTAAATGCTGTAACACTATGTGAAATGATAGTGATAAAGAGAAAAACAGGTATGATTGCTGTCCATGTGAGACTTACACTATAATGGGAAAAGAGACAGTAAGCAAATAAAGTCTCCCAGAGATGTGCTATCGAGGAGAAATAGTGCTATAAAACTCTATAATGATATTGGTAGCGTTTCTGTTCCGTCAAAGTGGTCATGAAAGCTCCTCTGAAGAAGCGATATTTGAGCTGAGGTTTGGAGGGTAAGCAGGGAAATGGACTGGCATACACAGAGTGTGAGAGACTGGTGAGCACATGGGCTGGAGGTAAGCCAGAGGCCAGCTGAGAACTAGTGACGTGCGGGAAAGACCGAACAGGCCAGGGAGCAGTATTTACGGGGCAGTCCATGCAGGGATTCTTAGCCACGTTAAGGGATCCTGTCTCCATCCCGAAAGCAGAGGGGATGAGGGTGGGACTTGCAGAGGAGCCAGAGTAGATGCAAATACACGAGTGTGCTATAGCCTAGTCAAGTAAAAGAGGATGGTAGCTTGGACCATGATGATGAAAAGATGGAGAGGTGTAGGTAGATTAAAAACACATACAGGAGATGAAATTCACACAGCTTGATGAGGAAGGATGTGAGAGAAACCAATGAGGACTCCTCCATTTCTGGTTTGAATGACTGGAATAATAGTGAGCCATTGACTGTGATGGGAAGCTAAAAGAGTCAGGTTCATGGAAGAAGATCAGGAGATTTGGTTTTGACCTTGACTACTTTGACATATCTAGTTATTTTAAAGGAATCAGGTTGGGCCCGGATGGTGTGGCTCAGTGGCTGAGCATCGACCTATGCACTAAGAGGTCACCAATTGAATTCCCGGTCAGGACACATGCCCAGGTTGTGGGCCCCATCCCCAGTGGGGGGTGAGCAGGAGGCGGCCAATTGATGTTCTCTCTCATCTATGTTTCTCTCTCTCTCTCTCTCTCTCTCTCTCTTTCTCTCTCTCTCCCTTCCTCTCTCTTTAAAACCAATAAAGAAAAAAAATTTAAAGGAATCAGCTTGGTATTTGGATATGCAGGTCTATAGCTAAGAAAAAAAGTTTAGGGTGAAAACAGGTATTCATCTGCAAGTCTTCTGAAAAAGAGCAGTAAATAGAGTTACAGCTACAAATAAGACTTTTCAGACAGAGCATTGGGTGAGAAGATAGGGAACTCAAGGCTGAGTCTTGAAGAACTCTGGTATTTATTGGCCTAGACAGAAGAGGACACATTTGAAGATTCGGCCAATACACTCAGAGAGGCAGGAGAAAAATCTGGAGAGTATTTATTAATGAATGCCCTCCCAAGATAATTTTATTTACAAGGGAATATTCAAGAAATTTGAGTATTATAAGGGAGGTAAGATGAAGACTAGGACAAATCCACAGGCTTTAATGACATGGAGATCATTGGCAATCCTTGGAAGACCAGTACTGGGGAGATAAATAAGCAAAGAGCCACGCTGAAAATTAGTGGACAGTGCATGGAAAGTGAGCAATTGAAAAATAGAGTATAGATGAGGGTTTTCAGAAATGTGGTTGTGAAAAAGAGGAAAGAGCCCATTACTAAACAGGGTTGACATATTTAGGAACTTTTGCTTTATTGTTTATTTGTTTAATAGGACAGATTGAGAGCATTTAATAATGATGAGAGGTTGAACAATAAGAGTAACCATGTATGTATGTTTCCCAGAAGGAAAGAGATTGACCTTGGATAGGATCAAGTTCTTGTTCAAAACAGGAGAGCACAGAATGGATGCAGAGGAAATAGGTTTGTATGCCTGGTCTCAGGGAAATGTACATACTTCTGGCTGAGAACTTCTGTGTTTTCTGTGTGCGGTCTTTTTTTTTCTTTCTAATTAATCTATTGAATGGGGAGAAGAAAGAGAATTTTAAGGAGCGGGCAAGATTTGCAATAGGCATGTGGAGAATTTAGTGGGAGAAACTGAATTTTGGCCAGACAAACATAATAGGATTTCTAGGTAAAGTGATTGCTTCAATTAAGGATGTTATCACCTCCCAGAAGTTCTAATCTTCTATTGTGTAATTTTGTCAAAGTTCAGCTGTTCAGGACAGAGAGTTGAACCCACCCAGGGTTGGAGGGGAGCAGGAAGTTAGGAATGTACAAGAATATTTATTGGTAGCACAACACAGCAGATCCTCTGTAAAACCAACAAACTTCAGACTCATTCCATCTCCTCACACACGATGTCTATTTTAGATTTTCCCTCTTCCCCCAGAGTTCTAATTCTCCTCTTCCTTCTTTACCCTCTCAGGATCTGAAACCCACTCCAGTACTTTGGGGAGAAAATAGAGGTGATCTGACAGAAATCTACCCATTTGTGATTATTATACAATCTGAGAGGGCTGATGAGCTGGAGGTCCCTCTTCCCACTTAGTTTTTACATAACTATTTGTGATGCCATTAAGTTTCTAAAATTCCTTTTAATATAAATATTCTATTGCTTCAAATAATTAGATAATTCTCCCACTACTATTTCTACTTGTTTTATTCGATCTTTCACTTTCTTACTTTAATGCGTTTTCGTGGTGAGAAGAGAAACGCTTTCAAACAACCACATCAGACACATGGTTCGGAGCCCGCCTCCCGTGTCCCCCTCCCGTGTCCCCCTCGCGTGTCCTCCACGGCCGTGACCACCTAGCCCCGATGTTTGGAGACGATGCTCAGGAGGCCAGGCCTGCCTAGTGTCGTTCTGCTCGTGGCGTCAGACGGGCCTCTCTGGTCCTGCTCTCCCTCAGGGACAGATCATCCTCCCGCAGAGGGGGGAGGGGAGCAAATGTGACTACAGATCATCGACGCCCTCAAAGAAAGTGCAGCTCCGTCGGTGTGCTCTTCTTTTTGAAGGAATACACCTCTTTGTAAGTGGATTTTGTGTGTTCAACGTAGTTGCACATCTATTATCTGAGCATGTCGAGGTAGAGAAAAGCATGTGATTTTCTCCGTTGTTCAGATGTGAAATTGGAGATCCGGTGATATCAAGGGGCTTACCCATGAAATGGTTGTATTAACCACGTCTTTTATTTTCTGTGTTACTGGTGCTTTGACAGCTGGGGCCTCACTGGCCCTGGAAAGACTGCCCCTCCCAGGGCTGGGCAGTTCCTAGGGGTGGTAAACAGCTCATGGCGCCTGTGTTTTCAAATGCAAACCAACCCATCCAGAGCCCACACTCCAACTGCCACCCCCACCAGGCTGTCACACTGCACCTGCCCAGGGCCAGGCACCGGAAACCAGGGACAGCACCTAGGCTCCAGGGCCTGCTGAAGTCATCCATGGGAGCCAATCCTAACCCTACTCACCCTGCTCCCTCCTTCCTTCTGAAGAAAGGCTCCTGCCCACAGGTTCTCCCTCCCCTCTGCCTCCTCACCAACCCTGGTGCTTCTCACTGTGGCTCCGTGTGGCATGTTATTCTCTTCCTCTTGGGAACCACGAGTAATAAAGTATGTTTCCTTTGACAGTCATCTGCTGGTCTGTTGGCTTTATGATACCTCTAATTTTCTATTGATGCACTACATTTATGTTTATTTTATAAATGGTTTTGTTGATTTTTTTTTTAGAGGCAGAGGAAGGGAGAGAGAGAAACATCAAGGGGAGAGAGAAACATTGATCAGCTGCCTCCTGCCACTCCCTACCCCCGCACTGGGGATCAAGCCTGCCACCGAGGCATGTGCCCTGACTGGGAATCGAACAAGGACCTCTTAGTCCATGGAACGATGCTCAGTCCACTGAGCCACACCGGCTGGGCTTAATGCACTCTATTTTAAAGTAGTTGTGTAATTTGAGAGTGGTGAAGCCAGAATTAGAATCCAGGTTTTAGATTCTTTACATTTTTACTACTTTACTGAACTTGGGGTGGTGTTGGGAGATAGCAACCACATCTACTATTTATTGAATTCATTCATAGATTAAATATTTATATTGGGGGGAACCCATTACATGCTAGGCAGTTGCAAGCACTGGGCATATATTGATAAAATAAATTATGGTAGACAAAGTGGGGAGACAGAAAATAAACAAGTAGATCATCATGTAAATATTTACTATATAATAACAAATTGTGACAAGGGCCACAGGTGGAAAGGAATACTCTAGTGTATGGTCGTCTGCTTTGCACTGGAGGTCAGAGATTTTTTGAGGAGGTAATATCTCACCTGTGACCTAGAAGAAATGAAGAACTCAGCCAAGCAAAAGAGGATAATAAGGAAGGTCAAAAGCCCTTCACAGAAATGATCTTGGTTTCTAAGACAATGGAAAGAAAATCAAGGTAGATATAACACAAGGGAGAATAACAGAATGTGAGAGGAAAGACGTAAGGAGAAGTCAGGTTATTTCAGGGTCTTAGAGGATATGGAATTTGAGTTGTTTTGCCTGGACAATGGGAAGCTGTTGGGAGGGTTTTAAGCAAGGGAGTGGCATCATTCCCTTATGTACAAAAATTCACTTCGGTGGCTGTGGAGAATGATACAAGGAGAAGAGTAAAAGGAGGAGACCAATCAGGGGGCTATTTTAATAGACAGAAAAGATGTGTTGGTGGTGACTAGGTCTAAGGTGAAGGCTGTTAAAACAGAAAGCTCAAGACAGATTTAAGGTGTATTTTGGTGGTGGATTGATTGTATGTGTAAGGGTGAAGTGAGGAAGTCAGAAGGGCCAGGATTAACGTGAAAGATTCTGGCTTATGTAATTAGTCAGATGATGATGATGCCATGAGCTCATATGGAGAGGGCCAAGGAAAGAAGTTGTGTGTGTGTGTGTGTGCGCGCGCGTGTGTGTGTGTGTGTGTGTGTGTGTGGGCACGTGTGTATAATATGGGTGGATGAAGGAGAAATGGAGAATTCTGTTTCAAAAACGTGTCAAACGACATATCTCTGAGCCTTTCAGTGAAAAGTAATAGACAGCTGCCCATGAATCTGCATTTTAGGTATCAGAAGGCTGAGCTAAGACACATTTGGGAAACAAAAGCACACAGCTAACTTTTCACGGAGTAAGAAAGGACGAGTTTATCTGGGGCCATATTTAGAGAGAGAAGTAAAATCCAAACCTGATACCCGAGAAGCTCTAACATTTCTAGATAAAGTTAAGGGGAAAACTGGAAAAGAATAAACAGAAGTTGCCAGGGAGAAATGAAGAAACCGAAACGTTGGCCCACTTTGTAAGGTAGATATTAGCACTATTTAGGATTCAGAAGCCAGTTAGCTAGCGAGTGGTGGATTCAGGATTCAAACTCAGTTTGTCTGACTTCAAAGTTTCTATTCTGATTTCTCTACCAACTTTTCTTTCTGAAAACAAAGATACTAACGTTTTCCAAACTGCTAGGTTATAAGTAGCTCCTGGAATTCTTATTAAAAAATATTTTCTAATCCCTCTTCTTCTGATTAAATCCTGTTGATATAGATAAATACAGGTTGATAGGAAGATTAAAGACATTAATGTAGTTTTGTCCAAACTTGCTGGGATCAGAGAGGTTTAATGACTTGCTCAAGGTCACACAGCTAGGAAGAGTTGGCATTTGAACTCAGATTACTCTCATGAATAATAAACAAACCATTCTCACTAATGCTTTCAATAACATTAATGTATTTATACATTAATAATTTATTAGCCATTAAGGTTTTGAAAGAAATCAAAATAGATCTCAAGTTATGAGGTATATGTTACAACAAGAATAATATGTTTTGCAAAGATTTTGAGGGAAAAAAATAAACTATAGGATCAACCAACCAAGAAAAAGTAGATTTTCATGTTCCAGCGACATTACATGAAAAAATAATCAGACTAAGATCGAAAATGCATTGGAGTGAATACTTTTGTCATTTTACTTTGAGTTACAAAGTGTGTTAAATTAATAGGAAAAAAGATAAAAGGCGGATAAACAAGTTTGTTCTGTTACCTATCAACTAAAACTTGATTTAACCAAAGAGTAACTCTTTTGATTTATATTATATACTGTATTATTAAAATAGTAGACAATCAGGTTGACTGTTAGAGCTTAATGTGATTAGTAAATACAGAGTTGGACAAAAGTAGGTTTAAAGTTTGAGTACACAAAATACGAAGTTTATTCTTGTACTATTATTTATTTATTATTGTATTATTTTCCATATGAACAACTGTAAGCCTACTTTTGCCCATAGCTGTATTTCTTTCTTTTTTTTTATTACTTCTTTTTCTTTCTTTCTTTCTTTATTTATTTTGTTACAGATGTTTCTCCTTTTTTAACCCATTGACACCCTCCTCCCCATTCCCCCCGCCCCCCACTCTGTTTCTGGCTTTGTTGTCCATGTCCATTGGTTATGCATACATGCATATAAGTTCTGTGGTTTATCTCTTCCCACCCCCCACCTCCTCTTCTGAGGGATGTCAGTCTGTGCCCTACTTCCATGTTTCTGAGTCTACCGTATTCCTCAGACTGCTATGTTCCTTATATTCCGTATATAAGTGAGATCATGTGGTATTTGTCTTTTTCTGCTTGGCTTATTTCACTTAGGATAATACTTTCCAGGTCCCTCCATATCGTCTTAAAGGATAAGAGATCTTTCTTTCTTACAGCTGCATAGTACTCCATTGTGTATATGTACCACTGCTTTTTTATCCATTCATCTACTGATGGACACTTGGGCTGTTTCCAGATCTTAGCTATTGTAAATAGTGCTGCTATGAACATGGGGGTGCATATATTCTTCCTGATTGGTGTTTCAGGCTTCTTAGGGTATATTCCTAGAAGTGGGATCACTGGGTGAAATGGAAGTTCAATTTTTAATTTTTTGAGGTAACACCATATTGTTTTCCTTAGTGGCTGCACTGGTCTGCATTTCCACCAGCAGTGTACTAGAGTCCCCTTTTCTCCACACCCTTTTTCTCCACTTGTTGTTTGATGATTTGTTGATGGCGGCCATTCTGACAGGTGTGAGGTGATACCTCATTGTTGTTTTAACTAATCTCTCTGATGATTAGTGATGTTGAGTATTTCTTCATATGTCTCTTGGCCATTTGTATGTCCTGTTTGGAGAGGTGTCTATTCAGCTCCTCTGCCCATTTTTTAATTGCGTTCTTTGTCTTCCTTTTGTTGAGTTGTATGAGTACTCTATATATTTTGGAAATTAACCCCTTATCTGATGTATCATTGGCAATGATGTTCTCCCATACAGTGGGTTGCCTTTCCATTTTGATGATCGTTTCTTTTGCTGTGCAGAAGCTTTTTAGTTTAATGTAGTCCCATGCATTCATTTTTTTCTTTGTTTCTGTTGCCTTAGGTGATGTATCAGTGAAAATTCTGCTGTGTATGATGTCTGAAATTTTGATGCCTACATTTTCTTCTAGAATTTTTATGGATTCATGGGTCACATTTAAGTTTTTTATCCATTTTGAGTTTATTTTTGTGTATGGTGTAAGTTGATGGTCTAGTTTTATTTTTATTTTTTTGCATGTAGCTGTCCAATTTTCCCAACACCATTTATTAAAGAGGCTGTTTTTACTCCACTGTATGCTCTTGCCAACTTTGTCAAATATTAATTGAGCATATTGCCTTGGGTCCATTTCTGGGTTCTCAGTTCTGTTCCACTGGTCAATCTACCTGTTCTTGTGCCAGTACCAGGCTGTTTTGATTACAGTCATTTTGTAGTATAACCTGATATCTCATGTTGTTGGTAACCTGTTGCTTACCTCTTGCTGCTTTTAGGATTCTCTCTTTGTCTCTAATTTTTGACATTTGATTACTATGTAATCAAAATCTTGGTGTGGGCCTGTTTGGGTTCTTCTTACTTGGAACTCTCTGTGCTTTTTGAACTTGAATGCCTTCTTCCTTCACCAAATTGGGGAACTTTTCTGTCACTATTTGTTTGAATAAATTCTCTAACCCTTGCTCATTTTCTTCTTATTCAGGGACTCCTATGATGCGAATATTATTACGTTTCCAGTTGTCCCACAGTTCTCTTACGCTGTCTTCCTGTTTTTTAATCGTTTTTTCCTTTTGGTTTTCTGATTGTTTGATTTTTTCTACCCTGTCTTCTAATTCACTGATCCGGTCCTCAGCTTCCTCTACTCTGCTTTTTAGACCTTCCAATGTGTTTTTCATTTCTGATATGTCATTTTTTATCTCTTCTTGGTGGTTTTTAATTTTCAATTGGTTTATTTTCAGCATCTCTATGTCCTTACTCATGCTGTTGAGCTTCCTCAAGATCATGGCTCTGAATTCTAGTTCTGTTAACTTGCCTAACTGCACCTCATTTATCTCATCTTCGGTAGAGGTCTCTTGTTCTTTCATTTGGCTTCTGTTTCTTGTGTTTCATCATTTTGGCTATCACTGTGGGCTTTGGAGTCTGCCAAGTTTTCCCTGTGGGTGTTGGTGTTCTGCTGTTTGTGGCTCCCTCTCCTGGGTTTAGATGAGCAAGGGAGGACCTACGTTAAACACCACTGTCAGGTCTTACTTTCCTGGTTAAAGTTGCCAGCCCAGGAAAGGTACTGTTATCCTCTAGCTTTTTGCCTGGAGGCTAGCAGTTGAGTTTACTTGAAGAGTTTTGGGTTGTCAGTTGATTGAAAAACTCCCTCAGGTGCTCAGCATAAGGGGATTTCCCGAGGGTGGGGCAGATGGAGGTTGTTAGTGAGTCTCAATTAGCACTTCAATGGCCACAGGGTGGGGTTGGATCTCCAAGGGAGGAGCTGCTGCCTCTCCTCAGAGCCCTGGGAAGGAGCAATATGACCACCATTGAGCGTGGCTACAACCCAGCAGAAGCTCTGAGCCCCCTCCAAATCCCGAGTGTCCCCCACAGTTCCAGTCCAGTCCACCCTCCCTCTGCCGGAGCCCAAGGTGAGTGGCTGTGGCTGTTTTAGCCTCTGTCCCGGCTGCGCTGCGGAGCCGCCTGGGAGTGTGACCTGAGGGCGCTGCTCCCAGCTAAGGCCGCTGCCGAGCTGCCGACCGTGGGCTCCCAGCCCCATCTCGCGCCTCCACAATCCTACCAGGATGGAGTCAGTGTCCCTGGTTATAGATTCCTCACAAGCTGCTTTTCTGTTGCTTTTCCCCGTCGATTTGTCTGTTATAGTTGTAATTCCAGGTTTGTTCTGGGAGACGGTCCGTGTAGCTTCCGTCCACTCCGCCGCCGTTTTGGAATCTCTGTGTTTCTTCCTGAGAGTAATTTGTCAGATCTCAGAAAGTGGCTGGGTAAAGAGGAATCCAAGGATTATTCTATTCTCTATTCCCATCGAATTCTGATCTATTGCTACTTCTGAGGCAGAAATATCCTGGGATCTATGGGTGACTGGGTACAAGTGGGACCTTGGACTCTTGAGGAAAATTCCAGCCAGATGTGTCTTCTTTGCTGACAGCTGGGTGAGTATCCACATCCTTCTGTAAGGAACCCCAGGTTACGTCTAAAGGTGGTTGGACCCTACGAAGAACTTGACCCACATATAACTGAAGAGCTCTGGAAGGAGATTGACACTGGATACCTACATGATCTTTCTGGCCCCCAAGTGTCTAGAAAAAGCAAGATGAACAAACCACCCACATCCTTTTTTTCTTGATATTGAGACAACAACCAGGGATCTGATATTAATGAGAATTCCTCGAGTTGGTTTAGCAAGGAGGTGGCTGCCTACTTGTTGCTACACTGCCAACCCCCTAGAAGAACATACAGCTTTATTTCCCTGTACCTATAGAACTACCACCCCTCAGAAAACTCTTACTATTCAACTTGAGTTCTAATTACCAATAATAGAAGAGGAAGAAAAAAACAGGTTGCATAGTGCCCATAAGAATGAATATTGTAGAAAAAGACAGACTAATTTGAATAAGAAAATAATAAGAATATTTAGGTAGAAGCTTAAGCAAACATTTCCACATTGGAACCTACAAACACTTCTCTTAACTTATTCTTAGAGGTCCTTGAGTTCTTCATGACAATATTTGAATTAAAAAGTTATAGATCAATAATAAAACTCAATATAGGCATATATAGAATTGTATGGAAAACCATCTTAAAACAGAGGAAAGTTATATGATTTCAATGCCTGTATTTTATTTGTATTTATGATTATGAGAAAACTTTTAATTGATTAATTTGTCATCATTTGCTAGTAAAAAATTACAGAGGTGCATCTAATAATAGTTAATGAATAAGTGAATTCCATATGAAAAAGGTTTTGCAATAAATTGAATGGAAAATATTTTTTAAAATGAGCCATCATGTGGTACAACATAGACTAGAAAAGTCAAACCCAAATTATTCTACACAAATTCTTATTCAATACAACAGTCATATTGTATATGGTGATATAGATAAATTCTAGCATTGCATGTAACATTAAATTCTTGTCACTCATTTTATTTTTATTGGTTCTCTAGCTCTACTGATTTGTTTTTATTTATAAATTCATTTTTAATTTATAGTTGCATAAAAATTAAAAATATGTTTTGGTTCATGTTTGTACATATTTTACCAATTAATTCCAACATTAGAAATTCATTATACTTTTTCTCTTAAAAAAGGTGCCTGTACAGATTTGAGAAATATTGCTTTATATGCACCTCTTTATATGCACCTCTTAGTTCAAATATCTTGTTTTTTTTTAAAATTTTATATTCATAAAATATTTTACTCAAGATGTTACCTAAATTTTATTTTCAGACATTTAATTTGCAGGCTTCAGAGACCTGTGTTTTTGCAGATAAAGGAAAAGAAAAAGTAATTGTTTATTTCATTCCACATCCCAGGATTCAGAATTGCAATGTCAAATCAATACATCCATCATGTAGCTGTGAGCTTTCATTCCATACCCAGCACACTGTCACATGGCCCCAGACCCATGACACAGTGGGCCATTCAGGAAGATGAAAACATTTTCTTTAGTCCAGCTATGGTGAGACCAAAAATCTCAGTTACAACCAAATTTGTGAATGTTCATAAAATTCACTGGAAAGGTAGTTCTTTACAGATGAGGTTGCTTGTCATCTACTCAAATTCAAATACGAGGAGCCCACAGGATACAGTCTGTTTAAATGAGAGGTTAAGAAAAGGCAAGTATGTAATGCTTAAAAAGATGCCTTTAGTTAAACTTGTTATTCTCATCCTTACATTCTCCCTCAGTAATACATTATGAAAACATACTTTCTGAATTCTTCATTAGGGCTTAAAGAAATAATATTACTATGTGTTTGTTTTCCATTCTTATGTGTATTCCCATTCTTGTCCATTTCCAGTCAAAAAGTCCCATTTTAAGTGACAGGAGCAATTGAGGAAGGCTGTCCCTGAATCACAATCAGGACTAAGTGTGCCCTCTAAACCCGCCTAATCCTAGAGGCAATCATTCTGCAAATGAGTCTTATTCAAGATACTTACCTTCACTGAGATCACGTGTGAGGGAAAGAAAGCATAATTTTGACAAATTCAGATAGCATGATTCCAGGATTATAGTCTATTATCTTAGTCATCAAACACTGGCCACTGAATGTTGCATTGATAGGAAGCAATAGTGTGCTCTCTTTAAGAAATACTACTTTTAGCCCTGGCCGGTTTGGCTTAGCGGTTAGAGCGTCGGCCTGCAGTACAGAGAGACCCGGGTTCGGTTCCCGCTAGGGGCACGTACCTCGGTTGCAGTTTGTCCCCAGCCCTGGTTGGTCGTGCGGGTGGCAACCACTCAATGTGTCCCTTCACATTGATGTTTCTCTCTCTCTCTCTTCCTCTCTCTCCCTCCCGCTCTGTCTGAACAAAAAAAAAAAATGCAAAAATGTCCTCGGGTGAGGATAAAAAAAAAAAAAGAAATACTACTTTTAGCCCTGGCCAGTGTGGCTCAGTTGGTTGGAGCATCGTCCCATACACCAGAAGGTGGTGGGTTCAATTCCTGGTCAGGGCACATACCCAGGTTGCAGGTTCAATCCCCGGTTGGGGCACATGCATAGATGTCCCTGTCTCCCTGTCTCCCTTTCCCTCTCTCTAAAATTAAAAAAAAAAAAAAGAAAGAAATAATTTTAAGTGGTTGCTGTAATAGACTAGGAAATGGATTCCTAAAAACAATAGCAAAAGAATCATCTCAAGGAACACATACAGATTTTAAAAGCTCAATTCTCTGTTGACCACATTCATTTAGGTCATCTGTAACTTGTTCCTATCTCTTTCCTCTCATCTGGACAGTTAATAAGTCTTGGGTCTGATACTTCAAGAGTCTTCAGTGTGTATAAAAAATTGATACATTTTGATCGAGCCAATGGAGCATAAGACTGTTCTTTTAGATATATTTTAGGTTTTCCAAAAATAAATTGTGGAACTTCAACATAATGAAAGACATTATAAAATTTATACAATGAATGAAACAAGTTTTCTCAGCTATTTTCATTCAGTAGAAAATTATGTATAACTCATTTCAGATGGTGCCCACACACCATACCCATCTATTTGATATCCGGTTTCATTTAGCTACCGGGGAAGAGTAGACCAGAAACTCTGCTCATTTGCTCGTTTTTAGGAATAAAATCCGAGACACAAAATGCAATTCAATTTTTTTTTCTTTATTTGAAATTTTTGACTTATGACTTCTAGTAAGAACCCCATCACAAACCAACAATTCAAAGAACTTGTCCTTGGGCACTTTTTGATTGCTACCTACTTAGAGTAAATACGTGAACACTTCTAGGAAATCTATTTCCTTTTAGTGCCATAGGACTCACACTGTATTATGAGATAAAGAGAAACATTGTGAGAAATACAAACTGCAATGACAAAGACGATTTGTTGAATTTAGTAGAGAAAAAAGATTCTTCAAAAAAAAAAAAATGTAAAGGTAGAAAATATACTGTTTGGATTCAATTTTATATACAGCTTCCAAATGGAATTATTTAAAAAAGAGTTAAAATGTGAGGCTATTCTGTCATAGGTTGAATGAGCGGGTTCTGAGTTCTTTTCCTGCAGGAATTTTTCTCCTAGCCCTTCCTGAGCAGCCTCAGTTTCCTGCTCACAATACTGACCATGATCACCCTCACTGGCTTCTGTTGGGTCCCCCCTGAATGACTTACTGGCTTTCCTAAGATTTTGGCTTAATTGCTTCCACAAGATTGGCAGGTCTTCGAAGATCAATGTGCTGTTTTCTGGTTCTCCTTACTCTTCTTAGCTCCTTTTTATATGCCAAAGAACCCTGCATGCTGTCAGTTTTTAAGATGTAACTCATACTGTTTCCTCCAGGAAGTCTTCTGACCATTCCTTTCGCGAGATCAGGTTACCCTCCCCTGTGCCCTATAATACCTCCTGTATCGCTGTTGTGCCTCATTAAAAATATAGTGATAGCCCTGGCCACTTTGGTTCCGTGGTTAGAGTGTCGGCCCGTGGACCGGAGAGTCCTGGGTTCGGTTCCCGCTAAGGGCACGTACCTCGGTTGCGGTTTGTCCCTGGACCTGGTTGGGGTCCTGCGGGTGGCAACCACCTGGTGTGTCTCTCTCACATTGATGTCTCTCTCTCTCTCTCTCTCTTCCCCTCTCGCCCTCCCACTCTATCTGAAGATACATGCAAAAATGTCCTCGGGTGAGGATTAAAAAAAAAATAGTGATAGCCAATATTTAATGTGTCTACTATCTACCAAGGACTGTTCTGAGCTCATTTTGTGCATTAACTTATTGAATCCTCACAAACACCATATACAGTAGGTACTATTAATACCATGTTTTACAGATGTTCAGTACGTGCCAATGATCACAAACCTATTACATTCAGAGCTGACCTGGAATCCCAGATGCACTTACGTGACAGTCCGGTGTCTCGGCCTCCTCCCTGCACTGTCTGTGTCTCAAGTACTGCCTTCACCACGGAGCCGTCTATGGCTTTTTCCTAAGTTACTTTAAAAAACAATCTGGATTTCTAAGAGTCTAAATTAAAGTTTCAAACTGAAAATGAACAGTTTACAGCATATTTGATAGACTTGGAAGTACTAAAATAACCCTGGGATCAGACTCCATTTATATAAGCTAAACTCTGTATAACATTTTTATTTCCATGAGACATACGGTTCCTGTTTCCCAGATGGGAAACCAGGAGAGAGGGATGGGAAGTGACTCATGAGGCAGCAGTTCCCAACCTTGGCCTTACTGACATCCAGCGCTGGACAACTCTCTGTTGTGGGGGCTGTCCTGTGTACTGTAGAGTGCTGAGCTGCGTCCCCGGCCTCTGCCCCTCCCACCCCCACCCCCATTTGTAACAACCGAACAATGTCTCCAGGCATTGTCAAATGTCCCCTGGAGGGCAAATTCACCTTCTGTTGAAAACAGCTGCTCTGAGTCTCGTGCTGGCAAGCGGCAGTTTGAAAACTGGCCTTAACTCTCATTTCTGTCCTCCTTCCAGGCTCCAAAAACAAAGACAAAGAAAATAAAAGTAATAAAAAAACAGCTGCAGCTCATTGCGCGTTGTCTTTGCCCAGCTGCGGACATGAGGTGGAAGCGGGCCTCCCGGGGAGCAGGTGTGCACAGCTGGCTGGCATTTTCCCCAGCTGCGGCCTCGGCATTGACGCGGGGAGCAGTTGGGCCTTTGTGAAATGCACGTGCACCTTCGGATGACGGTACACAGTCCAGAGCAGGACAGTCTCCTTCACTGCCACCCCACAGGTGACGCTGCAAAGCTCTGGTAAGAATGGAAACTACGCCCTGGCCGAGTGGCTAAGTTGGTTAGAGGGTCGTCCCGATAGGGCAAGTTTGTGGGTTCGATCTCCGGTCAGGGCACATACAAGAATCAACCAGTAAATACACAGATAAGCGGAACAACAAATTGATGCTTCTCTCTCTCTCTCTCTCTCTCTCAAAATCCATAAAAATAGTGGAAACAAGCTGCATGCCCGCTGGGCTCCTGCTGATTAAAAACACTGACTGGAAAGTAGCCTCCACAGGTGTGTTCTAGACTTTGATGTCAGCTTCTGTGATCTATTTTGACAAGGATTCTGGGTGTGCGAGTGTAACGGGAAATAACCCATGGCTACCCTTCTCGGAGGAACGTGTTAGGACTTGACGCTTGGATTGGGGTGTGGCAATGTGGAATGCTCGGGAGAAGAGCACAGCTTTTATGGAAGAAGAATAATTTGAGGAATGTATATTTTTAAAAGAGGTGATACAATGAGTAGGAGGAACGCAGGGTCTTTAAGGTAGTGAATCTTCTCTGTATGATACTTTCACGATGGATACATGTCATTATACATTTGTCTAAACCCACACATTGTACCTCACCAAGAGTGAACCCTATGAAGCTGTGGGCTTTGGGCAATAACGATGGGTCAGTGTAGTTCATTGATAGCAACAGTTGTGCTTGATGTTGATAATGGGGAAGGCTGTGCATGTGTGGGGGCAGGGGGTGTATGGGAATCTCTGCACCTTCTTCTCAATTTTGCCGTGAACCCAAAACTGATCTAAAAAAGTGAAGTTTATTTTTTTTAAAAAGGCTAATATAATATATAAGCCATGTATGTTAAAACATCACTAGTCGGGTCTGAGGTAATACCCAGTAATCAAAATAATATCTTTGCGGTGGAAATTATGCTCATTTATGCTAAGTAGGATAAAAATAGCTTATAAGTAGCCTCAAGTCAATTCAGGTCAGAGTTTGCCTCCAAGTAAGTTTGCATAAAACTTGCAAAAAATGTAGTAATAATAATAATTGGATTTCTGAGGTCTTTGGATTTTATTTTTATACTCTCATTTCCAAGCTCTGATCTATTTTTTGTGTGAAAGAGAATACTTATAAGTGTACCTTCTTTTACTAATTAGTTAACTTATTCCATTAAGAATAATTATTTAGCCCTGGCCTCTTTGGCTCAGCAATTGGAGCGTCGGCCTGTGGTTCAGAGAGACCCGGGTTCAGTTCCCACTAAGGGCACGTACCTCGGTTGCCGTTTGTCCCTGGCCCTGGTTGGGTTGTGTGGGTGGCGACCACTCGATGTGTCCCTTTCATGTTGATGTTTCTCTCTCTCTCCCTCCCACTCTATCTGAACAAAATATCCAAAAAAAATGTCCTCAGGTGAGGATAAAAAAAACAATAATTTTTTAAAATGTAAATATACCTGAGGAGTATGCTACTTAACATAAATCCCTCAGTGATTTTTTTTTTTAAGTGACTAATTTCAATTTAACATGTATGTTCACTGTAGAGGGAAAGGTGTTTGGGACTCCAGAGGCAGATCTGACTTCTAGTCACATTTCTACTGGTAACTATTCATTTTATCTGAGACAGGTGTCTGTCTCTTCATGAATAAAATAAGGATGTTGAATTAAAGTCGATCTCTAAAGTTTGTGCTCATCACCTGGGCTTCAGAGACTGTGTGGAACCATTGCTAAGTAGGAGTGTGTGAATGTGTACAAGGTGCTGTATGCATATGAACCTTGGGATAAAAGCTTCGTAGCCTCATGACATTCTGAAAAGAATGCATTACTGCCCCGGCCGGTTTGGCTCAGTGGCTGGAGCATCGGCCTGCGGACCAGAGAGTCCCAGTTTCGGTTCCCGCGAGGGGCATATTCCAAAAAAAAAAAAAAAAATGCATTACTTTTTTTCTTAAAAATTTATGATTTGTTAAATTTGAATTTTCATATATCTACTGAGAACACTTATATTTGCAAATATATGGCAGCCTTAGATGCTGCTTCATTACTGAGTAAGAAAGATATGTTGTGATGGATGTTAAAAGAGAAAAGAAATAGATGACAAACTCAGGGTAGTTTGAGGAATGTTTAATAAGGAACTATTTACAAATGTTTATAAAAACATTTATAGCATATTTTGTAACATATTATGGAACAAAGAGGATTAATGCAGCATCTGGGGACTGACAATGGGGGAGGAGGAGTCATGACCACACAGGCCTGGAGGGGCAAGGGGAGGGGCCATCACAGGGTCCCGAGGAGAGTCATGGTCTTGAAGGAAGCAATGCCTTTTGGTCCAAGGTTGCAGCTGTTCTTATGTGACCCCTCAGGAAGAGAACTGAGGAAGTAATTGCTCTACAGCCATCTCTTCGTGCCTCGGATTTCGCTCCAGTGTTCTGCACTAGCCCAACTCCAATGCAAGATGAAGGGCGGGGACTTGTTGCTACAGGTCACCTTCCCTGAGCAGAGGAGAGTGGCTCTGGATGGGCAAACGGAAGCTATCCAGCCAGGCAATATAGAGTAGTTGCGATGGAAACAGCAGGAGCCTGGAGACAGAATCAGCCTTGTCCCTGCTGTGTGACCCCGACCTTCCATGTGGCTCTGTTTCTTCAAACATCATCTGACGGCGATGATACCAATGTAATTTGGAGAGCTGTTTTCAAAATGACCAATAAAAATGAATATAAAGCATTGTGCAGAGAAAAAGTGCCACCTGGATGCCCCCCATTTGTGGCCATCGGGTTTAAGTTCTGTAGGAGGAATGCCAAAAGAGGGGTGGCATGGGCACTGGTCTGAATGGCCGAGGCTCCAGCTGGGGCTGAGCCAGCTGGGGAGAACACGCAGGCAGCTTCCTGGACCCCTGCAAGGTGAGACCTGTCCTTTACAGACAACACGTACTACGGCTACGGGGTACTAGAACGACACTATCTGATCCAACGACACTGTCAATAAAAGAGTGTTGAAATTGGCTATTTATCCCAATTTTCAAACACCCATTTTGAACTGCTTGTGTGCAGTCCTGGTGATTGCCACACCAGAGCCTTGGAGACTCTGGCTGTGCTTGTGCGGTGTAGATCCTGGTGTCTCTATAACAAGCCCCACCCCCCTGTGACTTTTATGACCAGGTTGGTTTGGGGACACATGATGAAGACAAAGAGGGGTGGCCTTACCGTATCCATTCATTCCTCTCTCACGAAAGGGAATGATCTGGAGAGAAGAAGGAAGAAGTGAAGAATGAGTTGGTGTATTCCTTATTGAGCTGATTCAACTTCCTAATCCAAACTGCTGGGAGAGTCCGCGAACACAGGCTCCATCTATCACTTACAGGTGCTAAAAGACTCTGCTCGAAAATGCCTCTTTCATTTCTTCTCTTCAAAGCCCCCAGATCTCACGTGACCCGCTCGTTTGCATTAGGCCATGAAAGCCTCTTGTTCTAATGCAGTCATGATCCATGAACCAACAGCACAGACTGGAAAGGTCGCTGGACCGGGAGTCAGAAAACCAGGTTCTGTGATGTACTGTATTTCTCGCCTCTTACTATCTATCTCTAAGACTCCTGGAGCCTCGGGTTCTTTCTTTATAAAGAGGAAACAGATGAAATCAGTGGCTTTTGAGGCTATTTACTTAGTGAGTCTTTTGTCAAATGAAAGCTTGCAAAATAACCAGAATATGTCAAATAAATAAAAGTTCAGTTATTTTAATTAAAAAGAGGGCAGAGGACTTATCAAGAAGTCTTTTCTACTTCTTCTCTTGCCCCCTCATGTTTCCATTGTGGAGCTTCTCCAGAACCTAGGATTCTGCTATCCGTATTTAGAAAGTCACTGCAAAAATGACATCTAAATTCTGTTCATGCTTCATTTTTTAAAATGTATCTTTATTGTGGAAAATATTAGAGATGTCCTCCTATTGACCCCATTGACACCCTCCGCCCAGCTCCCATCCCCTGCGCCTTCACCACATTGTTGTTAGTGAGCGTTGGTTATGCACATACACATGTAAGTTCTTTGGTTTATCTCGTCCCGTTCCCCAACCTTCCTTTCCTCTAAGGCGGTGGTTCTCAACCTTCCTAATTCCACCACCCTTTAATACAGCTCCTCATGTTGTGATGACCCCCAACCATAAAATTATTTTTGTTGCTACTTCATAACTGTAATTTTGCTGTTATGTCTCAGGTGACCACTGTGAAAGGGTCGTTCAACCCCCAAAGGGGTCGCGACCCACAGGTTGAGAACCGCTGAAGGTTTGTCAGTCTGTTCCCTACTGCCTTGTCTCTGGATCTATTTTGTTCATCAGTTTATTTTGTTCATTATATTCCACAAATAAGTGAGATAAGGTGATTCCTGTCTTTCTCTGATTGGCTTATATTGCTCAACATAATGCTCTCCAGGTCCCTCCATGTTATGTCAAAGGGTAAGAGACCATTCTTTCTTACAGCTGCATAGTATTCCATTGTGTAAATGTACCACAGCTTTTTTATCCACCGATCTAATGTTGGATACTTGGGCTATTTCCAGATCTTAGCAATTGTAAATAGCACTGCTATGAACATGAGGGTACATATATTTTTTTCTGCTTGGTGTTTCAGGCTACTCAGGATATATTTCTAGAAGTGGGATCACTGGATCAAAAGGAAGTTCCATTTTTAATTTTTTTGAGGAAATTCCATATTGTTTTCCACAGTGGCTGCACCAGTCTGCATTCCCACCAGCAGTGTGCTAGAGTCCCCTTTTCTCCACATCCTCACCAGCACCTGTTGTTTGATGATTTGTTGATGAGAGCCGTTATGGCAGGTGTGAGATGATACCTCATGGTCATTTCAGTTTGCATCTTGTGATTAATTTTTAAAGGTTCATTTGGATTCATATTAAACTCTGAGCAATGGTTTTACTTTGAGCCGTCAATTCAAAGTAGTTTCAAAGACAACTTAAGTAGCTAAAATATCCAGAGAAACTAGCCTGGCTGGTGTGGCTCAGTAGTTGGGCATTGTCCCATGCATCAAGAGGTCACCAGTTCAATTCCTGGTCAGGGCACATACCCAGGTTGTGGGCTCGATCCCCAGTGGGGTTGTGTAGGTAGGAGGCAGCCAATTGATGTTCTCTCTCATCAATTTTTCTCTCTCTCCCTCTTCCTTCCTTTCTCTCTAAAACCAATAAAGAACAAATATTTAATAAATAAAATAAAATATCCAGAGAAACTAGAGATTTAATAAGTATATTTTGATGAAGTATGGGGAATAGAATAGGAGAGGCAGGGTCTGAAGAGAAAGACCTGAGCAAGGAGCTGGAGGGAAGAGGCTGAGCCATCCTGAAAAGAGTGGAATATAAAGATTTTTGGTTCTTTGTTAGAGGGAAGGCATTCTAAGGGGAAATGAGAACGAGTAATGCAGTAAAAATAACATAATCAATTATGTAATTTTATGGATTCCTAAAACATTCACATCATTTTCTCTTTTATCTTCAAAGCAACTCATCAATATAGTCACAGCAGGTTAAACATCTTCAACCTCTATATCAGGGTGTCTCGGTCTCAGCACTATTGACATTTGGGTCGCATCATTCTTTGTTGTGGGGACTGTCTTGTGCTTTGGAAGATGTTTAGCAGCAGCCCTAGGCTCTACCCACTAGGTGCCAATAGCACCCTATCTCCCAGTGATAATGAAAATGCCTTCAGACATTGCCAAATGTCCCCTTTGGGCCAAAACTACTTCCAGATGAGACCCACTGGTCTACATAAAATAATTCAGTTGCGCAGAAGCTACAAGACTTGACTGAAATGACACCACTGTTTAGGCTGTTTGTTTCCAACCTTTATTTATTTCCTGTGCAATGTTGTTTGAATAGAACAAATTCTTCTTTTCACATTTTGCTTACTCTTAAATATGATCCTGACAACAATTGTATTTTCTAACTTTCTATTTTCCTTCCAGAAAATACACTTCTGAGACTTATTTTTTTCTAAAAGGAGATAGCCCTAACTGCAGGGGCAAATATAGGGCAAGGAGAGAGTGAAGCATGTGGAATGTACACCTAGAATTTCTTGCTTGAAGGAATATTTCCTGTTGAATTCAGCCCAGGGATGTTGGGAGATGTGGGTCTTGACAGCTGATCTATTTTTAGAAGACATTCTTTGGTCCTCTATTAATGCAGCTGTCTTGATGCCTTCTGTATGCTCCCTCTTTAATATTTTCTGTTGAATTTTTAACAGCCATTTAGAGAAATTAGCCATTAGTTTACAAAAGCTCATCATGGTAATGAATTTCTATATTCAGAAACTGATATCATCGTCTATCATTTTGAACCTTGATTGGACTGGTATTGGAAAAGGAATTTATTGCTTTGAAGAGTTATAAGATCAATACACTTGGAATAATGTGTTGGGTAACCATGCCAACCCAACTTACATACAAGGCTGGAGGGTAAAGTGGTTTTAAAATAATTGACAGAAAGATAATTAAATGTAGTTGTGACAAGACATAAGATAAACGATGATTCACTTGAGGCCCTCTGGTATTTCTTTAGCTGAAAAAAAATAAGGCTAGCACAGCAAACATTAAATCTAATAAATGATTCTCAAACAAGGTTTCCTGGAGTTCCCTGAGAGGAGAATTGCCCTTTATTTTATACTTCCTCTTTCACATTGGGGCTCATCTCACCCAATCTTTTCAAGGACTGCGAGGAACTCATTTATTTCCTGATCAAGAGAATAGCATGAATAGACAAGCAGAAACGTAGTGACACTCAGGGTCAAAGATGGCAGAACTGTGACGATTGTTGAGCTTTTTCCTGGTGGATCTTCTGCTTGTTCAGTACCTCTCTCCGTTCTGAATCATTCAGTGTTCAACGTGGTCTTCAACGAATATCAACTGCTTCCAGCAAACACTCTGCAGAATTCTTTCCTCGGTTGTATCCTGTGTGAGCAGTTTAAGCAGAAGGACTGCTGTCCCTGGAAGTACATGAAAACCCTCCTAGGGGTACCCTGGCGTGCGTAATAGCAAGTGAATCAATGTTCACATGCACTCTTTCCTAATAGTGATTTGCCTAAGGTATCTGCAATTAAGATGTCAATCAGTTTTTCCCCACATTCCTTTTCCCTTCCATCTCACCCAACCAGAATGTTACTATACTTGCTTGCCCCTGGTTGGAAGAAAAAGGGAAAATTTGAAACATTGGTGTCCAGGACACCATAATTGTCATTTCCACCAATATCATTAAGAAAAACTTTTCTAATTCTATTTTTGGGTTATAAACGATAATATATATATATACATTTATTTGTTTAGAATAATTATATACTACCAACAACAATAATAAAACAATCCAGAGGAATTTATGACATTGTGGAACCTTAGTATCAGAGGAAAAAATATATATAGTTGTTGCAAAGAAATATAATATGATAGGTGCTCAGTAAAACTCAAATATAAATAAATATTACATTATAATAAAATGCGGAATAAGTAAAAAGAAAATATGATTTTGAGATACACAAATACAATGTAAAATCGTTAATGCATTTATCTAAAATGGTTGGTGGTGAATATCAAATTACTGTGCTATTTACAGCCTATTGAATACATGTAAAGAAGTGATCCTATTACTTTAAAACATTAATACTTACAAGATGCTGAAGATTGCATCTTCATGAAGATGTGTTTGAGCAAAATGTTTCAAGCCTGTTAATCTCTACCATGAACCACCTCTCCTTTCAAAGCCTGCCTAGTACCTCGTGGGAAGGGCACAACTGTTTTCTTGATTAATGTCAACTAAAAATATGAATTATAGATTGAGTGTAACATACAGTTGTCTTATGACAGTATGAACCTGAACCTTGGGGATATTATGACACCTTTTGGCTGGTTGGTAAGGTGGGCAATTTGCTCCTCTTAACATTACATTCATATAATTAACTTATTCCACTGATAGTCCTTGAAATCATCTGCAATTAATCAGACAGCTCTTTAGAAAATGTGTCTTCCTAATTCTGATTTTTCAATTTGAGGTGTTAATTTTTTACTTTAAACATTACATTGGTTTTAATTTTTAGGATTTTGAATAAGCTATTGATTTTTTATTTGAGTGAAGTAATGCTAAAAGATATCCTCCAATTCTGTGTTTTCTGTTTCTTTAATGTTTGAAAGAACTCTATACTTAATAGGACTTTTGCAGAATGAAGACAGTGGGGGATTATGAATTCAAATGTCTTTGGGAAACATATTTTAAATTTCAAGTGTCATAAATGTGTCCATGCAACATGGAAAAAATTGATCCTTTCCAAATATAACCGGTAGTTCTATCACTTCTTAAATATAGCCAGGGCTTCATTTATTTAATGACACAACCAAATTACTGATATGATGACGATGGCAATAAACATTTTGTTCTGTCCTCTCTGCGGAAAGAAATAGATGTCTTTAATTTTATGTGCAGCAATAAATTTTTCCTCTTTCTTTAATCATGGCCATAAACAATTAAAATTGTTACTAGACTGTGTTTAAATTACATTTTTCTCTGAGTTCTCTGAGCATTTACTCTTGGGTATATATGAAATATGGTTTGGAGGTCTTATATAAATAACCCAATAGACTCTGAGCTACCTGAAGAAAGGCAGCATCTTATAAATCTTTGTATTCCTAGTGCTTCACTCAGCAGCAATATCATAGTAGGCAATAAATAAAATTGTATTCAGTTTCCTAAAGCACCATCTTCACTCCCAGGACAGATTTTAATATACCAAGAACATGTCTGCCAATACATAAACTACCCAAATAATTGATGAAAACCATCAGAATCATTCAGATAATTGCTCCAGGATTCATTTTCAGTTTCACTATATAGACTCAACCCTAAATTCAAGATGATTACAAGGACAGGATTCATTTTCAGTTTCACTATATAGACTCAACCCTAAATTCAAGATGATTACAAGGACAGCTTCCAGCTTCCTTTGTAAAAGTACTTGACATATATTGCTTGGCTGCTTAAAAATATCCCATTTATCCAAACTGGCAAATAATTCACAGCCCAAGACAATATAAATAATCGAAAAGGTTTTTATCTTCACCACTCTCTCTGGCCTCATTTAAAATGAGCCCGTGGTTCCCTGAAAGATTGAAGCATATATAAATATACATACATACATATATATACTTATATATATATATATGTATGTGTGTATATATATTCCATTTGTCTTAGTCCCTACTTGTTCCTCGTAAAGCCAAACATTGTCTACTCTGACCAAATCTAAACTTGGAGACGGTTGGGAAAGGGGAGAAAACATGGTAAACTATTTGTACTCGACTGAGGAGAGAGATCCTGTTTGGATCTGTGTATTTTTTTTGTAAGAGTTTTGTTTGTCAAAACATTTTCTTGAGTTGCCATAAATTATACTGTAGAATGGTTTCGGTCCCACATTCAATCTGTAGGCCGTATGCTCACAGCTGGCGAATCTGTTACATTTTGCTCTGGGCTTGCAATGTTTCATTTTACTTAAGAATAACGTCAGCTCAGAGCTGGCCCTGGGGCATAGACTTGATGAACCTGGTACACCTGAGTCCTTAAATCTGCAACCTGGACTTGTTAACTAGACGTGTTGAGTTCTGGGTTTTACTCCACCTCCCCTTCCCTCCCTCCTCCATCTCCCCTCCACATACTTTTTCTTTCTCTCAAATGGCTGCATAAGCCCTGGCCAGTTTGGCTCAGCAGTTGAGTGTTGGCCTGCGGACCAGAGAGGCCTGGGTTCGGTTCCCACTAGGGGCACGTACCACCAAAAAAAAAAAAAAAAAAGGCTGCGTAATAGGCAGAGTTGGCTGTTAAAACTTAATGTTAGTCAATAGCTCTAGAAAATCTGAGCTTGAGTTCTGTACAGTGTTTATGTTGTAAGCAACAGTTGCAACCACAACAACAAAAATTCCTGTATAAGGAAGTTCTCTTTTGTTGCAAAGGAACCAAAATCAGTGGTGTGGACAAGAGTCTCTGCCCTCCAGACTGGGACCCAGAAGCTCAACACCATTTCCAGGAGCCAGGATGAGCCAGTGTTCTGAAAAGAGGGGGGTTGTGACTGTAGTTCTCAAATGATACACCACAGGTCATTACTGTAAAGTTTAATTTCTCTGTAAGTTCCAAAAGATTATGGTCACTTAAGACCTTTAGTTTGGTGTGGTTGGCTTAGCCTGGTCCATGAGTGGACACCTGGTTAGCGGGAACACCACGTGAGTGGTCTCCTCCCTTCAGTGGTTGAATTTAATGAGTCTCTGCGGAGGAGTTTCACCCAAAGTGGACTGTCCAAGGGTATCGGCTGTGGACATCCTGTGAGCACTGAGTGAGAATAGTGAAAGAACAGAAATCCGTAGGTATTATTAAAGGGGTTCTAGTAGGTAAGCAAGTGTACACTTTTGTGATACCTTAGGATGAGAAAGAGATCATTGGTTGAAAATTCAGGAAATATTTGTTTACCTAGGTCTGTGATAGCTACCTGCACGGAAATACGAAATTTGATCAACTTTGTATATTTGGTATAATTTGGTATAATTTTTGTATATTTATTCCTCCTCTAAATCCAAATCATCTGACTTTATTTTTATAAATTTTATATATAAGAAAGTTAGCAGTTGTATAGAAATGACCTGTTTACAACCTATTTGTATTGACAGTGAAATAATTCTTATTCTCATTTTACATGTGGAGTAATTGATGTGCCTGAAGCCACAATGATTGTAGTCAGTAGGGAAGCTGAACAAGTCCACCCTCTTTCTCCTCTGCAAGGTCGCTTTTCTCGGTAACTGCATTCCTCATGCCCAGCTGTGCTTGTGCATCGGGACGAGGGCTCAAGGGGACCGAGGGCGCAGGGAGGAACCGGACGCGACAGTGATGCCATCTCTTCACCTGGTGCGCTTTGCTGGACAAGACATGGCCAAGCGTATTTTTCTGGTTGTAAATGGCTGTTTGGTCATAAAGAGCTATTTTTGGTTTCTTTTTATTTCAAGTATTGGTGACATTCACACTCGTTTCGTTTCACACATGGAGAGTGGTGATATTTTTCTGTTGACTTCACTTGAACATAAAACACCTTCATGAGTTCTGGTGCTGGGAGGGCAGAGCTGCCTTTATTTGCTTCTGGACCTTCCGGACTCCTCGGCCCTGGTGAGCTTTCTAGGTTCATTGCTGAAGGAACTGTTCGCGGAGCCCGAGGGCTCTTGAACTTTTGATGCCGGTGGATAGTGAGACACTTTCTCAGCTTAACAGGTTTCTTCCGCAACTGCTGGATGGTATTTGTTTTTAATGCTAGCTGGCTGGGATATCCAGAGGGGATCTTTGTGTATAATTCAAAAGACACTTGTTTTTTTTTTTTTTTTCTACTTGTTGTTTTAGTCCTTTTGTGTTTTTTCCCTCATTTCAATTTGCAGCTATCTGTGCATAAAACACTTGGTGTGTTTAGCTAATGTCTCAGAATGGAAGCTAAATGAATGTCTTCAATCTTTTCTTTCCTTAACAGAACATGATTTTCCAGACCAAGAATTCTGCAGAGGGGTTGGAGGGTAGGGGAGGCAGGCTTTCATCTGTGTATCTGCTTCACTTAAAGGGATTGAACACTTTCACTCCATTCTGATGTTCACCTATGACTCACCCCTGGCTTGAGTGTGTGTGTTCACTATTTCCTACTTTTATAGGCTAAGATCATTGATTTGTTATAGTTTTCAGCTTGAAAACATTAGCTGCTTAATCAAATAGAATCTCTCTTTTAAATTAAATCAATTAATTTTAGAAGTCATTAACTTTATTCTTATATGTAAAATTATTTTCTTTTGCAAAAGAAGGCATTTCTTCTCTGTTGTTCCGCCAAACAGTATAAAGAACAGAGGACACGTGTATGGGAAGTAGTTGACAAGAATCACGTGTTTGTATGTAGAGGGAGAGTCTGTTTTTCTTTTTTCGATAATTTTTGTTTTACATCATAGTGTCTGTTCCAGCAATGTGAAATGGGAGGGAGAATGGGAGAGAAGAGATTTTTTTCAACTATAGGGTATTGATAAAAATTTGAGGGACAGTAAGTCCAACAAATCAGAAGACAACTGTCATTGAAAAGATAGTTTGTTGTTCACAGTTCCCCAGAGATAGGGCACACCAAGCCACATGGGTGGGGGTCACACGGGGAAGCATGTGGTTGATTCGGAGGTTCAGAAAGAGGAGAAAACTGTTGGCAAGAGTCTTTGCCATGGGCAAGCCAGGTAGCAGGTTGGGGATTAGCTAGTTTGACTAATTTCAGTGCGCTCTGGGCATAGGGGCTGTCCCTGGTTGTTTGGTACCTGGTCCTGGGGTGATTAAGGTGGGTAGATAGTGGCCCTGAGTATGACCTCCTGATAGATAGGGCAGCTGGGCCCTGGATTAGTTGGTTTGTATTTGAAAAGCACAGTCCTAAGTGAGTTGTTTCCTATCTCAAGGGATTGTCTAGCCCTGAAAGGGGCAGCCCCTTAGGGTCAGCACTTGAGAATGATTCAGATAATGAAAACGTGCACAGGAAAATACAAGGTGGATACAGGGAGACTGAGCAGAGAGCAGAGGGCTGAAGGTAAATTGAGAGGAAAGACAGACAAAATACCCTCCAACATATAATGATGTTTCAGGAATTTAATATCACAGTGCAGACGAAGAGATCAAGGTCATCCCTCACATATCCAAGGTGTTTTAAGCATCCTCTCTTCTTGGCCTTCACAGAGCGTTTTAGAATTTCTGTTATAGTGACACTTATCACAGTGCTTTCTTTCTAATGATCTCTTGGGGCTCGGAAGCCCTGGAGCTGGTCCTTGACCATCTCCCCCATGTAGCAGCCTGGCACTTCCCACATTCCTTTAGATGTTTGAAGAAGGAAGGGAAAGACAGACAAGAGAAATGGAGAAAGAGAAGGAAAGTGTTAAGGTTCCAAAGACGGCTCATGTACGGAGGGGACTTGAAACTAAATCCTCGGAAAACATAAGGGACAGAATTACATTGTAGGGGAGAGGCGAGTGATATGAGTATTGTACAATTAAGTCCATCACTTATATCACCAGTGCCATCCAGCTTGGATGATACCTGTGTCACTGACCTCATCCTAATGCTCAGTCCTCAGGTTGATAACCTGACTATAGTTGTAAGACTGGGAAACGAGTCCGGCCAGTGTGGCTCAGGGGCTGAGCGTCGACCTGTGCACCAAGAGGTCACCAGTTTGATTCCAGGTCAGGGCACATGCCCAGGTTGTGGGCCCGATCCCCAGTGGGGGGCATGCAGGAGGCGGCCAATTGACGTTCTCTCTCATTGATATTTCTCTCTCTCTCCCTCTCCCTTGCTCTCTCTCTAAAATCAATAAAGAAAAAAAAAATTTTTTTAAAGAATGGGAAATGGCCCTGGCCGGTTTTCTCAGTGGTTAGATCATTGGCCTGCGGTCCAGAGAGACCCGGGTTCAGTTCCCACTAAGGGCACGTACCTCGGTTGCAGTTTGTCCCCGGCCCTGGTTGGGGTTGTACGGGAGACAGCCACTCGATGTGTCCCTTTCACGTTGATGTTTCTTTCTCTCTCTCTTCCTCTCTCTCCCTCCCACTCTATCTGAACAAAAAATAGAAAAATGTCCTCGGGTAAGGATAAAAAAAAATCGGAAATGAAAATGATGAGCTCATGATGAGCCAAAGTGATCATAATCATGTATATTATGTAGGAATGATGATATTTAAGAATCAAAAGGAGAATTGAAAGCACAATTACATGTTGAATTGCTATACTGTAATATCAAGAAAGGAATGCAAACATGGGTACCAGATGAATCAAATAGATGTCTGTGTTTCTCCCAGGTTAGGAGATGTGCCACGTGCTGAAGAGGATTTATCAGCAGCCTGGTTGCCAGGGGCTGACTCGACGTGGCGATATCAGACAACAGCAGACCGAGTCTGACTGCAGTGTGGGAGAAAGACGGATATGAAAGGGAAATACAACATCTGAAATTGAGTGGTTTAACAGAAGGTGGCCTCCCTTTGTGAGAAGCTCAATCGTACAGGTGTTGACATTGTCAAACCTGCCCACTTAACGTCACTTGAGTTCTCGCCATTTCAGTTCTCCTGGTACACTCAAAGGGCCCTGCAGGAGCTCTCTGGGATCAGGAATAATTGTGAGGACAGCCAAATGAACCCGAACCAAGAGTGATGTGGGTGAAGCCAATAAAAAGCTGTTTGTGGAAAAATAGAAAATAGAACTTATATCCTTTCCCAGCCAGGTGTTTGATCTACTGGTTCTTTTAGCTTCCGATCTCTGTGGTATAGAATCAACAATTGACAACCTATGTCATTGATGGCACATATGTTTAAACCTGCCTGTCAACTCCAGTAGCTTGGTGGAAGCTGTTTGGAGCCTTGTGGTAAATAATATTCCGAGGACATGTCTCAGCCGAGTAGTGAAGAACACTGAGCAGCGTCTGCCATGGACATGGCCATTTGAGGAGTATTTATCATCCCATTTCTGGTACACTCTCCTATATCTTGGGTAGTTGCAATGATACTTGCAGGCAGAAGAATGTGTTCAATAGCTTCTCTTACAATTCCTATGAGAGTTGTATCTCCATTTGATAATTATAATATAAAACATATCAAAATGACCAGAACTCTTTATACATTTTAAAATAATAGATTAAGAGCACCTATGAGTCACATGAAAACTACTGAAAGGTTACTGTAGCCCCACCTAAGACCTGCAAATCGGCCGGGACAGCCAGATAACCTATGTCATCCTGAGGTGTTACCCACCCCCTCACCTCTGCCTCACTCCGCAGACACAAAAATGTTCAAGTCAATTCTATACTGATCAAAATTAGTCATTTAAAAAGATAAGATAATTTGCCAACATAATCTATGTATATTCTTCTGTATAAAATAACATTTCAAAATATATTTAGGTCTTGTTTTAAATCAATCTAGCTTCTATTCAGCTTCATTGTTTTACATTTTGTCCTTGAAGCTATCAGATAAAGTATAAATGTCTGGAATTTACACATATCACATAGCGGAACAAAATAAACATTCAACCAGCTGACCAACCAAACCAATACAGAGCTTAGACCAGTATATTTCTACTTTCTGCCCAGTTTCCTCATAGTTCAAGATGGCCAATTTGCAAAAATGCTCAATAGCACCTAATTTAATTTTTATCACTTTTGTAGTTAGTAAATACTATTTTAGATAAAGCCCACCTCCCCAAAGTAGAATGCTTTTAATACAGACCATATTTATAACTCAACAAATTTTTATTCTTTTCTTGTCCTAAATTACCTGCTTATCCTCTATTCTTTCTTTGCATTTGCTATAGAGAAAGAGGTCATTAAAATACTGGGAACAGGGAAATTGTGATAAAAGTGAAGACAAGAAAGAGTAGACTATGAACACATCACCACATTTTTCTTTTTAATGTTCTTTAGGAAATATCCAAAAACGAGCAACATTCAGCACAAGACACCCTCCTGCAGTAATAACTTGGTATCATGGGTTCTTCTGTGACATTCCTGAACATTCTCTACAGTCTCCAGTGACAGGAAATTACCCCCAATGCCGTAGGTGTGTTTCAATAGGAAACTACGCACTGGCTCAGCATTCACTTCCGGGTTACTCATTCTAGCCCTGCTCTTTGTCTTTGAACTATTTTGCAATTATTTATCAGTTCTAGGTAACTAATGAATATGGAAATGCTGTCCTGTTTGGTGGTGTCTTTAAGTGATTTGCTCCCTTCTGGAAAATCTAGTTTTGTCCCCATTTCTAATTTATCTTGACATTCCTCTACTCCATTTCAATTTTGTGCTCTTTTCATTTTTCCTTTGAACCACTAATAACATCTGCTTGGTTCCCTCATAACCAAGCAGTAAAATAAAATCTTTAACACATGTTCATTTTTATATCTGCATGAGAATCATGATTTACCATTTTCTGAAAACTATCTTTTAATATCACATTGAGAGAAATTGGTACTTCTAGTTATGTTTTACTTTTGATCAACTATAAATAAAGGTAATAATTATTCCAAAGATGACAAGTCACTTTAAAAATAGTTTAGAATTTTGAAATTTATTTTAAATAGACTATTCCTCTTTTTCTACTTTCTCATCCTCCTTCTCCCCTTCATCGTTATTAAGTTGAACATATGTTTTCTTAATGTTAGAATCACAGAGAATGTTGTATAAAGTTAAAGCACTATAAATATTCAAAAATGTTACGTGTCTGTTGATTTACTACAGTACAGAAGGAACTGTTACATTGTGAAGTTAACCAGAATCTCCCGTGATAGAGTGAAGTGCTAAATTATCTTGACAGATGAATAGTGTGCCAGTTTTGCATTTTGGGTCCCTTTCCAGTCTGTCAGTCCCTGCTCATCTCTCTTGGGGGAAGCTAAACAGAAGATTTCTCACAACGGAGAGGAAAATATTCTGAATCCAATTTTAAGATAATGCTATGGAAAAAAAATAAAATGAAATGCCTACACAGCAGTCAAAAATAGACAGAAAGACATTGTTTAACTTCACAAAATACCAAGACACAAAAGAAAGACCCGGCCACCTGCTTTCTGTCCCATTTCCTCACAGAACAAATACAGGGTCATACCCGCCATTGGATTTCCACAGTGTGGTGTCAGTGATGAGCAAACACTAGCAGGGTTCATTTTGTTTTTGTTTATTTAAAAGCTGTGCTATTTCTCCTTTCCCTACCTGTCCCCCCTTTAACTATTAGGGATTCAGGTGGTTCTAACTTTTCTCAATATTCTCTCCCCCCACACACAAGTTAATGTTGGTTTCTATAGTTACTTTACATTAAACTCACTATATTTATCTCTCCCCCAGACCTTCCCCACCCCCTGTGGGCCATAATATGATAAAAATTAGGCTTTAACATGATGATTTAATACACCAATTCTTTTTCCCCCCCAAAGTTGTATGTAGTCAGAAAACTACATTTAGAGTCGATATTCATGATTAAGTTGACCAAACATACATTCCACAGATGTCATGAGCTATTAGGGTTTGAGAACACAGCAGTGACAATTACAAGGCCCTTAATTTAATAAATTCAAATAAATCACAGCCATAATTTCAATAAAAGGGTTGGAGCCACAAAAGGATTTGAGTCTTTTTTCTTTCAGTTCTAATTGTATTTAAGACTTATTGAATGTGTTACCCCATACTCGCAAAGTAATGTCTTCTTTAAGATAATCTTCTGATAAAAATAATAATCAGATTACTGGAAAGCTGACCCAAGTGGAAAAGAGAGCTCAGAAAAGTGATGCTGGTAACAGAGAATAATATTCAGAAAAAGAAAATCACAAGTCGTACAGATATAAAAGTATTTGAACTCCTATGACATGATATGAAGGAACCAGGAAAATGTTTAACCTGTTTAAAGGAAAAGTCAAAGGAGCACCCATTTAGATGGAATACAGGAATGCTGAGATGAATTGCAATTGGAGACAAAATTGGATTTCCACGGGGTTGGAGGAAGTCCATTAAAATCACTATCAGCTGCCTACAACTGACAAAAAATTGATGAATGAAAAATGAACAAAGACAATGAGCACAGCTAGAAACTGCTAACTGAGAAGGATGTGCTGTGAAGGAAGTGTAGTTTTCCACTGAAACACAAATTCTCTTTCTATAGAGGGAAAAGAAGATTAATAGTAGAACAACATAAGTTAATTCAGGCAAATCATTTCTCCTTTAGGCTCAAAATGCCACACCCGTGTAGGAATGGATACGTAGAAAGAAACATGGTCCAACGCAACACAGGGTACAGGAAGCATCTTGGTACCCCTGTCCTTCCCTGGTGATATTCCTTTTCTGAAAAATGCCCTCTTTCCACAAGATATCCAACATTAACTATGACCCGGGCACCTTGGCCACAGATGGTATACCAGATGTCAGCTGTGTCCCCAGCTAAGTCAATTAGATCCTCTCCCAAGAAACATACATGTTGTTGAACTTGATGCTGGTTTCTGTCTGTTATTCTTTTAAATGTAGGAAATGCCAGCTTGTGGGCTCTGTTGTGATAATGTTGAACCATATACACAGTGAAGCAATAAAAGCTCGTCTCAGAGAAAATGAAGGCAGGAGATTCTCAGAAAGCAGAACTGAGAGACATTTCTGGATTCCTGATGAACTCCCAGTTCTTGGTCCCAGTTCCTTAGGAAGTCCAATGTTGGTACATAAAGAGAGGAAATATATAACCCGAAAAGGAAGGCAGCTTGAAGAGTAGAGTTAGCCTTTAAGTAAAGTGAAGCCATATCATTATTTTTTAGACCTCAAGTAATCTGTTTGTTCAGATACTATATTGTATCACCTTTCTGGTCTGCTATGGAAATTGAATTTATGACCAAGTAGTCTTCAGTTAGCAGATCAATGAGGATCAAATCAAGGTTCTAAGTGCAGTTTAATTTGGCTGTGCTGTGTTGTTTATCTTAACTACAGATTTCTGTTTCCTTTGAAAAGAAACAAAGATGTTCTTTTTGACCAACCGTTTTACTCAAAGATTGTTTTGACCCATTTAAATAGTAAATATATAGATGAAGTCGGAGTTTATGAGACTTTATTAGACAGTTGTGAAAAATCACAAAACAGGGCTAGGCGGAGGGGTAGTGATCGTTCATGAGTTATTTTTAATGTCAGTCACTTCAGATTTAACTGAACCTCGAATTCAGTCGCTATTCACTTGATCCTTTTCATTTTTCTACTCCATTGATTCCATTCCATGGTTCTTAGGTCTATTCTCACAAAAGATGACTGACTCAGCAGAAAGGAGATTCATTAAAAACATGGACATTCTGGTTCCCGTGGAAGGTGTAGGCACCTGCACGAGCGTGGCCTCGACTAACCACACACACAAATAATCTCAGATAGTCTACAATTGTTGTAAACCCGTGAAAGAGCTGAGGATGCAGTTCCACCAACTAGCCTGCGTTCTTGGGAAAGATGGGCACCTCCAGAGACAAATACGGCATGAGCATCATTTCTCTGTGGCAGGGGCAGAAACAAAGGCTTCCATGCAAGTTGTAAGAAGAGATTCAGATAAACACGGCCTTTGAATTGATAAAGGCAGAGTGTGGGCTGGCGCCATGGTACAGAACCATCGGGACCTAGATCCTAGCGGGAGATCCGCACCTGCCCTCCGGCACCTGCCCTCCGGCTCCTCCCGCAGACACGGGCACTGGAGGTGAGGACTAGATGGGCAGGACTGGAGAAAGCCCCGTGCTGGCAAGGCCCTGAAGGAGGGGCAGAGGTCCACTTGGCTCCTCCCTCAAAGAACAAAAACCATAAGCTGCTGCAGGAAGGGTAGGACATATGTAGCCCCACATATGCACCTGGGGAGGGTTTGGAAATGCTTTGGGGCCCAGACTATTTAAGGTCTCAAAACAGAGGAAGGTCAGGACGACTGAGGGAGCCTCACCCCCCAGATCCAGGGATTCAGTGATGACGAAAACAGGCAGGGATTTCAACTGCATGTGCTCTGTGAAAGAACCCTGACTCAAAAGGCCAAGGGACCCTTCGGGGTAAATCAGCGGTTGCAGAGGTCCAGGTGGGGGACAAGGACACTACGAAAATGTGAGCCAAGGAGTAAATCAAGCCAAATTGACTTGCCAGTATAAAGGCCACGCACAAACGTTATCTGCATGCGAGAACTCGGGGAATGATGTTCCTAAGACACACCTGTGGATTTTACCAGAATGTCAGCTTTAAACAAAACGGCCAGAGATACTGGCATACAGACTGGGGGTGAGGATAAATTATATATTTGCTTGTACAACTAATACTAAATAAGGACTGTAAAGGAAAGAGTATAGAATGTAACTTCTGTAGGCTCTGGCCATGTAAATAGTCAGAAACGTAAAGAATGGGGAAATGATGATGTGTTACTGGAGAAAATAGGTTTCTTTTTTTACTTTCAGAAAGGGAAAAGGTTATGCTCTGTTAATTTTTCTATTTATTTTGATTATCAAGCTTAAAAAGATCATAATGCATAGGCCATATATTAGTAATCTTATGCCCACCACCAGAGTTCATGCATGTTAACGTTTTATCTTTCACTATTTTACACAGAAAATGTGTGAACTATAATAGTTGACACCTGCCTTGTTTTCTTCTCGCGTTTCAGAGTTGTCTCTCGTCCAGAGGCACCACCGTGACGGATCTTACATGTATGTTCCGGGTTCATGTGGAGTTTTGCTAGGGAGACTACAATTATAGAGAGTATCCGGGGTCATCCTGGAGCACAGTACCTATTGCCTATTTTTATAGATACGACCACATTTCTCACCACTGTGGTCGGACCAGCACTGAAGGTTTCTGTTTTCCCATCTCCCTGTGATATTTTGTGCCTTTCCCATGTTTGCCCACTTGATGATTGTTAATTTCACTTGAAATGGCGCTTTTTCTGATGTTCACGATAGCACCGTCTACAGCAGTGGAACACCGGACTTGGGTTTTCTTTCCCAGAGTCAGTGGTGCTCGGTGTGAATGCTGCGCGGACGCTGAAGAGGCCGCAGCCGGGCATCACGTCATGTGTGCGAGGAGTCGGGCAAACCCTCTGAGCCTTAGGGCGGGTCCTGCCGAACGCGGCTCACAGACTTGACGAGCTTGCTCTCTGCATTCACCTCGCTTAGAAATTGAGAACATGAGCTGGACAAGCATGGGCCCCTCGTCGAGCACACTGGGCTTGGACGATGACGTTTGCGTGACCATTTGGGAGCTATGGGCTAGTGGCACACCGTGACACACAACATGTTGTGGACCCAGGGCGGGCAGGACAGGAGACTTCAAGGTTCCTTCCCGCGTTCCAATTCCAGGTCCAGGTCAGAGCCAGGCCCAATACAGTGCTTGCCCTTAGCTCTGGGAAATTTCCCGAGTGCCTGGAATAATCCACCCTTTATTTATAGTCCTTAGTGGGCAGTCCCGGGCCCCAGAAAAGCCCCTCCAGTTTTATCTGTTTGGGTATAGCAATCACTCTTGTCACGGGAGACTTCCATCATGGGAATAAGTAATCAGCGCAAAGGAGCCAGAGCTTTGTCACCTGTCGGGAATGTCAAACAGAGACGAAAGCAGCACGTGTTACCATCAGCAGAGAGGGAAATCAAGCAGGTGTGCAGTTAAAAGATCCAGAGTAGATTCCCTTTTACTTCCCAGCTGTTCGAATTCAGGCAGGGAACTCTTCTGAATGTAAACTACTTACCCGTAGATAAAGACAATAGTATCTATCTCAGAAGTGTGGTAAAAACTTAATTAAATTACTTGAGATAATAAATTTGAATTATTTTTATAAAACACAGTTACCATAAAATAGAAATAGTATAACTTGAAGAAAAATCAGTGTTAGAAAGTAAAATAGCCCAGTTTTCCTATATCTGTTTCCCTTTTATCTTCTCTGGGTTAGAAGCACAGAGCTCAGTGTAGCAGGGCCGTTTAAACTCTGGGGAGAAACAAACTTTTTAATGAGGCTTCTTTCTTGGGCCAGCCTCCCCGCAGGAAGATAAGAAGGAAATCTGAGAGCATGAGCCATGCTTTTCAACAGTTTATTACGTCTCTCCTTTTTCATTGCTACTTCCTTTTCTTTCTCGGCAGTAACCCAGAAAAGTTCTTAGCTGATTTAGATGAAAAGTAGTTTGCCCCTGATTGCTGGGCAACCTAGGAATTTTGGTTCAGTAGTTTATTTTGTAGGAGACTGGAAATGAGGTGTAGAGAGGATGTGCGATGTGATGAAAGGTAAGACTAGCGATAGACTTGGCTTTGATGGGCTTACATGATCATCTGTATACATGGAGGTGGAGGGGTATATTCAGGGACTTTATTAAACTAGTAGTTATTAAATACCCCATTATAGTTATTATGAACTATGGAAAAATATACAAAATACAAAACTTCTGACTTAATAATTTAGGTGCACAGTTAAGTACATGCATATTCTTGTGCAACCAACCAATCTCCTGAACTATGTTCATCTTGTAACACTGAAACTATCTATACCCATTAACAGTAGCCATTCTAATTATTTTAGAAATTTTTTCTTGTGAAACTTTGCAGGCCAGAAGGGAGTGGCAAGAAATATTTAGAGCGATGAAAAGCAAGAACCTACAACCAAGATTACTCTATCCTGCAAAGCTGTCATTTAGAATCGATGGACATATAAAGACTTTCCCAGACAAGGAAAAGTTAAAGGAGTTCATCACCACCAAACCGTTATTATATGAAATGATGAAGGGTCTTTTTGAAGAAAAAGATAAAATATATGAACAAACAAAATGGCAATGAAAACATATCTATCAACAATGGAATCTACAAACAAAATGAACAGTCAGAACAGAAACATTCTCATAGATACAGAGAACATTTTGTTGGTTGCCAGATGGGAGAGGTGTTGGGGGAATGGGTGAAAAAGGTGAAGGGATTAAGAAGTACAAATTTATTGCTAGACTGACAAACCTCAAAGGGAAAGGGGTTGGGGGTGGGTGGGAAGAAATAAACAAAGAATTTATATGCATAACCAATGGACACAGACAATAGTGTGGGAAAAGGTGGGAGGGGGGTGGGAGTAGGGAGGAGGGGGTAAATGGGGGAAAATGAGAAACATCTGAAATACATTCAACAATAAAGATTTAAAAAAAAGATAAAAAGGAAAAAAACAAAATATAAAAAAAAAGAAATTTATTCTCTTGAAATGCTTGATAAAGTACATCAGAAACAATATATCCTGTGCTTTGTGTTATGTAAATCTGTCGTTCTTGGATTACAAACTGGTACCAGGCTGAAGGGTTTGTATACAAGTTGATACTATGTGCTTAATAATTAGAAGGATTCTGATGACAGCAGTAACGTACATCCAAATATCAAAACCTGACCTCAGATTTGACTTAAGGACCATATTTGAGTTGACTTAGTTCATTTTGATGGTTGATGAATCTTTGTTAAATGATTTAATAATAATAATAATAATATCAATAACAATTAGGACTTTGATTTTATGGAGCACCTGGTTGGATAGGTACCCCTTACTTGGCTAAGGGTTATGAGCCCTGACCTCCTTACTTACTTTTGTATGGCACGTGGGGACTCTCAGATTCATCTAGAGATGCCTGTTATTGATTCTTCTATGCAGAAGACTTTGGCTGACCTTTCTCCCAAGACATCTGCTTGCATGGCAATAGAAAATCATCCAAGTTCATTTTCATGCCTGCTTCAAGCAATTGTCAAAAAATGTCTCCTTTTTCGCTGCTTTTCCAACCTTAACACTCAAAACAACTTGGAGTTAAATCAATTTCACACAAAACAGCAACTTTTTGGAAAGAAATCGACCAGAAGTACAAATGGCAAAGGCTTTTTGCTGTCATTTTTCTTAGATCTAGAAAAGCAATGGAAATAACAAAATTAAGCACAATCATATCATCTTTCATCAGCCCATGAGATTCTTACGCTTTGATAGAGGTAAACAGCGTCCTGTATCGCAAGATGAAAGTAAGCGCGTGATAAGTGGTGTGTGTATTCCTCTCCCACCAGAGCCGCAGCAAAGCTGGGGGCTTCAACAGATGCTGCTTCTGCTGGCATGACATGGATTATTATTCCTATTATCATGTTCTCTTCCATCTGAGGGCAACAGGCAGCACTGTCACAGTAGGAGAAAAAGAAGGAAGCAATAGCAATGCATGTTCTTCCTCAGATGACAAGAATTTATCTCGTAAAGTTTGAAATATTATTTAGCTAGAGTGAAGAAAAACAAAAACAAAAACCAGAGTCGGTCTGAAACTGTTCAACCAAGGCACTCCCTTAAGGTGGTCATGAATACTTGCATTGCTCCACAGACACCTTTATGGAACACAGTTGTATGCAAAATATTTGGGGGTATGGTAGGAATGATTTAAACTCGCATTTATTCTTAATTAAATCACATTAATATGCTGAAAATAGGATGGCATAAAGTTGCATGCATTTTGCTAGAAAAGACACAGTAATGACTGAGTAAAAAAGAACATTTTTTTTTTTTTGAAAATGAACAATTAGATGGCAGTAAGTATGTGAAATAAGCAAATCAAAGGAATTAGCTACTCATTCCAATTTCCAATCGTAGTTGTTAATCCACAATTTTAAACCTTTAAATACAATGCATTAAAATAAGGATACTTGATACATGTAAAGGCAAAGAGCAGGGGCATCTGCTTTAACATTCATGGGAAGCTGGAGTGAAATGAATTTGATACCATTCAGGCTTTGTGATATTACTATTCATGCCACGAGATTTGGAAATTGGCAGTATAATTCTGTCAAACTACTGAAATAAACAAAAACCAACCAAATGAAAATAAGCAAAGACTATTTATTCTGAGTTTACTGTAGCAGGAGAGTTGGCCACTGGTACTTGTGTTTTGGTGGAGACTCAAAGGCAGACAGAGGGAGCCTAATAGTGGAAAAGGGACAATGTAGAGATACACGTTGGCTTTCCTTGTTGGTCCTAAGTTGGAGGCAGGGACAAAAACTGAAAGGAAGCTGTCTGTTAATTAATCAGGTCCTGGTCACCTGGGGCCGGTTGCTGCAGGGGTTATTGTTTGGCTTCCGGAATTGTCCTTAGCGGCAATAGCAGGCTGGCTTCCTGGACTGGTTATTATGGATAATGGGCTGGTTTTGGGGGGCAGGTTGCTGCAGGTTATGGGGTCTGTTCATTGTCCATTGGTACATTTAGTCTCTAAACAAAACAGTACGAAAGACAAAATGCACAGGATAAATAGATGACTTTATTTAGCCTATTACAATAGGAGGAACATTCATTAGTGAGAAATGTCTCAAAGAAAAGAGAGAAACCTGGAGATTTATAAAGGCAAGTAAATAACAAGGTCATTAAGGAGTGTGGAGCTGGGCCTGCCAGAGTTCCTAGGAGAGAATGGAGATGGGTCTTATCCTGCTGTCTGCTAGGGTAGATGGTTTTTTGCTATTCATTTCCAGAACATAAGGGATTGGGGAAATTCATCAGCCTTTGTTGCCTTTCAGGAAGACATGGATCTCCAATATCATCACCAGCAAATAGTAGATTGTTTGAAACAATTTAAATGCTTAGAAATAATTAGTTGCTTAATCTAACGCTCCCACTTCCCACTTGCCACCATCTGTCTATCTACTGGCTCTGGCCCGAATAACCCTCGTAATGTGTCGTTCCAGGACTCTGGGGAGCACCGCCACTCTGACAGCGGTACTTTGGAGGCTTCATGTGCTTATGTCACACCTGAACTGGACTTTAAAGGGTGGCTAGAGCGTTGGTAGGTACTGCAGCTGGCCGAATGGAATGCAACACAAGTCAAAGCGCAGACGAGGAAAGCCTTAATGCTTATGGGGTAGACTGCCAATAAGTCCTGCCTTTAAGGGTTTTGTGCAGGAAAATTTGGCCAAGTTAATCTGGAAAAGCAAAGAGCCCGAGGAATCTGGACATCAGGTAGCAGACAGCGGGGAGCTCGTGAGTTCGGGGCAAGGGAGGGATGTGTCAAAGTGGTTCAAGGAAAGTCAGCTCCATGGCAACGTAAAGGCTGTATTCTTGGAAACATATTAATGGGAAATTTAGGAGATGTCAAAAAATATTTCGGCCCACAAATGGTACAGGACTGAACCAGGGGAGAAACTGGTTTTGAGAGGAAAAGGAGAAAACTTCTATTTTTGGCTTTTCAAGTTTGCATTCCACTTTCTTCTATTAATAGAAAATCAAATTTCCTTTTTCTCTTGATGAATCTTTCCTCCTACACTCTCTGGTAATGTTTCGATAAACTTATTGTGAGGCACTTGTGGGATAAGTACACGGGGATAGATGTCCAGAAGGGAGTTTGATATTTATGTTGGAAATGTAACTCATACTTTTGGCTTTACACTCCCCTTTCCCCACTCCCCCATGAGTGAAAGCTGCCAGAATATCAAAGTATCCCACTTAGAATCCTAGATAAGTTTCTTGACTCCCTTCTCTCACAGATCAAATCAAAACAGACATCTTATCCATTTTACTTACTAAACAAGATCTGAGTCTATGCTTTCTATCTTCACTATAACTGTCAGCCTACCCCCTCATCATCTCTTGAATAAACTTCTGAATCCTCTCTAGATGATCCACATTCTTCCCCCCATTGACTGCCCTTCATTAGCATTAAGACCTTTATTAAAAATAAAGATATAATCATGAAATTCCTTTGATTGTTTCTATTTTCTCTCCCTCTCTCTCTCCTCACCCAAGGATATGTTTCCATTGATTTTTAGATAGAAAAGAAGGGAGGGAGGAAGACAGAGAGAGGAACATTGATGTGAGAGAGACACATAGATTGGTTGCCTCCTGCATGACCCTGACCAGGGCTGGGTCTCGAACCTGCAATCTAGGTAGGTGATCTTGACGGGGAATCGAACCTGCAACCCTTCGGTCAGAGGGCTAACACTCCAACCGCTGAGCCAAAATGGCCAGAGCGGATTGTTTCTATTTTCTATTACCCTTTGAATAAAGTCCAAACTCCTTTTATGGATTGTAAAGCCTCATATGACCTAGTTCTTCCATATCACCATCCAGATTTCTTAGTTACAACTTTTCTCTATCTCCTCTATCTCTGCTTCTGCTTCAGTGAGACCGAACTTCATTTATATCTTTGATAGACCTTTTTATTAATCCTCACCCAAGGATATTTTTGCATTTATCTTCTGCTAGAGTGGGAGGGAGAGAGGGGGGAAGAGAGTGAGAGAAACATCAATGTGAGAGAGACACATCAACTGGCTGCCACTCACACAGCCCCAACTGGGGCAGGAACAAACTGCAACCGAGGTATATGCCCTTAGTGGGAACTGAACCCAGGAATCTCTGGTCTGCAGGTCGAGGCTCTAACCATTGAGCCAAACTGACCAGGGTGATAGACCCTTTTCATTTAACCCTCACTCGAGGACATTTTTCCATTCTTTGTTCATATAGAGCACGAGGGAGAGAGAGAGAGAGAAACATCGACGTGAAAGGGACACATCGAGTGGCTGCCACCCACACGACCCAACCAGGGCCGGGGACAAACTGCAACCAAACTGCAACCTTAGCGGGAACTGAACCCGGGTCTCTCTGGACCTCAGACCGACGCTCTAACCGCTGAGCAAAAACAGCCAGGACGATAGGCCTTTTTTTGTTTTACTGCCTCCAATCTTTTCAATATGCTTCTGTCTTCTTATAATGTTCGATTTCTCTCCAGATACCCTTCCATCCACATTCCCTGACTAATCCCTATCTATCCTTTAAATATTACCTCATATTTCATTCCATTCACGGGGACAGATGTGCATAAATCTTCTGGCGGAGGTCAGGGCTGGGGTCTGGAGGCACCAGTGAAAACGTAAAACAGATGGAGCTTCTCAGGAAGAGGTTGTGAAGCAAAGTAGAAAATTTGCAAAGGTGGCTCCTTGGAGAACATCAATACTTAGTGGAGAGGCAGAATAACACAAAGTTGAGGTTAGATGGATCATACATGCTAAGTGATGAGGTTCGAAACAAAGCCAGCAAGCAACGGAATTAGGTGCATCACTGAGGCATGTTAGGGTTAAGATCTGAAAAATGTTCTTGGGATTGACCGTTTAGGAATGGATTGGTGATCTTAAAAGATATCACAACACTGAGGGTAAAAGTCAGGTGGCAGTGAGCTCGAGAGTGAAAATGTGGCAAAGAAGGAGCAATGGCAAGAGTTAAATAGTCTTTTGAGAATGAAGATTGACCAACAATGGGAAGAAAAGAAATATTAACATTGTAACATTAGGGGGAGAAGACAGAACAAGGGTTTGTATATGTATTGTGAACTAGAAGTAACGTTAATAGGAGCCAGGGAAAAACTAGAAGATTAATTTACTGCTACGTGATCATGCTTGGTCTTAGAGGTGGTTTCTTAAGGCATGTAAATAGTGGCAGTGTGAGACTACAGTATGGCTAATTACAGATGGTGTCTATAATAACCTTTTTTTTTAATCCTCACCTGAGGATATTTTTACATTTATCTTCAGTCAGAGTGGGAGAGAGAGAGAGTGAGAGAGAGTGAGAGAGACACATTGACTGGTTGCCACCCGCACAACCCCAATCAGGGCCGGGGATGAACCGCAACCAAGGTACGTGTCCTTGGCTGGAATCAAACCCGGGTCTCTTTGGTCCGCAGGCCAGTTCTCTAACCGCTGAGCCAAACTGGCCAGGGCTATAATAACCTTTGATACTGGTTTGGAAAAAAGGCTTCTTTAATATTAATACATGCTTGTCTATGATAACATGGAAATTTTATTAACCCTGTCTCAAAGGTTTGGGCTTTTATTTGTTAAAACAATCTGAATAGGACACTGTCAGTTTCCCTACTTAAATGCTCCCATCTCCTCCCTGCAACCCACTGTAGGCTGGAAAGGAGAATCTGCATCAGACTGATAGAAAAACGCAGCTAAAACACAACTAGTATTTCTTTTTTTTTTTTTTCCTCACCCAAGGACATTTTTCCATTTTTTGCACAGATAGAGTGGGAGGGAGAGAGAGGAAGAGAGGGAGAGAGAGAGGGAAACATCGATGTGAAAGGGACACATCGAGTGGCTGCCACCCGCACGACCAACCAGGGCCGGGGACAAACTGCAACCGAGGTACATGCCCTTAGCGGGAACCAAACCCGGGTCTCTCCAGACCGCAGGCGGATGCTCTAACCGCTGAGCCAAACCAGCCAGGGCCACAACTAGTGTTTCTTTCTAAGAGAGCAAGGAAGGACTCGGTGCAAAGATAGACTAGGTTGCTTCAGGAAGTGGTGAGCTCCGCATCACTGGGGTTGTTCAGGCTCCTGAGCCCATCGGGCTGATGGTAGCCGTAGATGATTTTAAAAGTCTCTTCCAGCCCTGGCCGGTTTGGCTCAGCGGTTGGAGCGTCGGCCTGCGGACCAGAGAGTCCCGGGTTCGGTTCTCGCTAGGGTCACATACCAAAAAAATAAAATTAAATAAGTTAATAAATAAAAGTCTCTTCCACCCACAACAGTTCGCGTACTTCCCATTTCTAAATGACGTTACAGCTTGCACGCCAGCCCCGTGCCAGGCCAAGAGTGACTGGATGCGAGCTTTGACAAGATGAGCCGTGAAGTGAAATACTGTTTTTGCGGACAGGATTAGCTTAGGATCGATAATCGGCTTCAAGAGAACTGAGAGTTGATTCTACTAATGTTCACTGTTGCTCCTTTTAGACAGATTTCCATCTTGTACTTAACGTCTGAGTTATATTTGCAGGAAGAATAAGTAGATAGGATGAGAGCCTAGTACTGTGATTCCTGTCTAGAATCTGAATAGTGAATAAAGCTTTGTATTCGTGGAACAAGGTACCCGAGAAATTGGCTGGGTTAACGTTCCCCCGTCTGCATGGTTGGCCCATGGCTGCCGCCTCTCCCCATCATTCCCTTGTCCCTTTACCATCCACCCCTTCTTGCCGAGGAAACTGAGTGAGAGTGATTAGGAGCAGTCGGAGGCCACGCAGCGATGCAGCGGAGAGAAATCACTGTACGTGCCGGCAGAAGCCATCAGTAGCCGCGTGATCAATGATGATCCGTCAAGATCCTGTCTCGATGCTGACATCTGGCCCTGTGCTTACCGTTTCTGCTTGTCCAGCAGTCTAAGCATGTTTTCCACTCAGAACAAATGGAATTACTGCGGATGCCTGCATATTATTACTTGTAGAACAACTGAGCAAATATCAGAAATGGTAAAAGTCAAGTTTGTATTAGAAGGCTCATTTCTCCTTGTAAAAAATCAGAACGTTGCCTTTACCGATAATGAATTCCTTAATATTTTTATTATACAGGGAAGAAGTATGATAAAAGATACAGAACTGTGACTTTGAAAAAGGAATTGCCTCAAATATTTCCCCATCTTTGTGCCTCATTGAAGGCGGCAAAAGGAGCCCCGACAAAGAGGCACAATCTTTCAGGGAGGTTTATGTATCTGATAGAAAAAAATCAACGAAACTATTCAACGGTGTATTTCATGAATGCAAATAGAGGGAAATCTCATCTAATTTGACTTAGGTTTTATCCTGATGATTCTATTTTTATTTCCTTTTCTGAAGTACGAATAGTTTTTAAATTATACTCTAGGCAACTGAGTTCATTTTTAAGTGAGATACTTGAACATAATCAAATGCTTAATTAGACATAAAATGTTTCTCTCAAGTAAACAGGCATGACAGAGTAGAAAGTTCTTTTCGATTTCCCACCCCTGATCCGAGGAGAATTCAATGGAATTTAACTTAACAAATATTTATTGAATGCCTATGCCAGTTTCAAATACTAGGCGTTCGACACCCAGAATGGAAGATGTTGCCCCTGTCTTTACGGACAGCTGTCTCAGGGAGAAATTCACAAGCTTGTGAGACAGTATTTTTTAAAACTGAGCCCCATAGATGCTAATTTTTAAAGCAATTTCTTTTAAAATTGCCTTAATTTTTCACTGTGGTTGAAATATCTTGCCAGTTCTGCTCTCTCAGTTTTCATAGAATAATATAAAGGGTGGGATCTGAAAATGTCTTCGTGAGAAACCATGGCAATATGTTCCGTAAACACGCAGTGTTTATGTTGCACTCCAAAGCTGCTCAGTGGCACAGACTTTCCCCGGCCTCCAGCCTTCCCAACCCGCTTCATGTACTCGCACGCGCTTCGAGGGAATCTGACTTCTGAGCGAGTCCACATCTTTTCTGATAAATATTATGCGACAGAACATCAGAATAGTCAACAGGAATCTTTGAGAACAAAGATTACAAATGTAGAGTTTCTAATATGTATATATATATACATATATATATATATACACACACACATATATATATATATGTATACATATATATATATATTTTTTTTACCTGTCTGTGAGAAAAATTATCTGTAGATCTGGGAACAAAAGAAAAAGCTGATTAATTTGCAGAAAATGAATAAAAATGAGACAGTTTCTAGAAAACCAAGAGGGCAAGTTTTTCCTCCTATTAGAAGAGATAATATCAGGAAATTGGATACTGCCTTTCTCCCAAGACCCAGACATCAGTATTTCACTATACTGCAAATCTATTCAGTGGTTTGTACTGCACAACAGTAAAACCAAAGATAAATCATGGAATAGGGGAGGTAGTGCTTCTCAGACTGAGTTTATATGTCAACTGAGGAATTTTGTTAAGATGAAAGTTCTGATTCAGGGTCTGGTGTGGGAACTGTCTATATATGCTCTGTCCCCCACTGTAGGCACCAGAGACATGTGCTCAGTGTAATGAAACTTTAATATAATTTAGACTAATTTTAACAGCCACAAGTGTCTAGTGGCCTCCATATTGCACAGTGCATGTTAGTTCATCAAGGAAAGTCAGATGATGGACAGATTATTGATAGTTTTTAAGATCTCTCCTACATTTTCATGTTTCTGTTTTCTTTTTCCTAATTTTTAAGATAGTAGTCTATTTTGCTCATTTGACAACCTTGAATTTTCTGGTAGACTCTTTGGAAGAAAGCATATGATATGTTTTTGGGTAACCTATAACTATGATGTGTTGTTGGCTTTTCCATCACAGGTACACTCAACAAAGCATGTTGAAATGGTCAGTGAGAGCCCTGGCCGGTTTGGCTCAGAGGTTAGAGCATCGGCCCAAGACCAAAGTGTTGAGGGTTCAATTCCTGGTCAAGGGCATGTACCTAGGTTGTGGGTTCGATCCCCAGCTTTGGTGGGGGTCATGCAGGAGGCAACCAATCATTGTGACACATCGATGTTTCTCTCTCTCTCCCTCCCTCCCACTATCTAAAAAAAAAAAAAAAAAAAAAATCAGTGGAAAAATATCCTCAGAGGAAGATTAAAACAAAAAAAGGTCAGTGAATTTACAATAGCTAAGATCTGGAAACAGCCCAAGTGTCCACCAGTAGACGAATGGATCAAAAAGCTGTGGTACATATACACAATGGAGTACTATGCAGCGGTACGAAAGAAAGATCTCTTATCCTTTGAGACGACATGGAGGGACCTGGAAAGTATTATCCTAAGTGAAAGAAGCCAAGCACAAAAAGACAAATACCACATGATCTCACTTATATACGGAATATAATGAGCATAACAGTCTGAGGAATACAGTAGACCCAGACACATGGAAGTAGGGCACAGACTGACATCCCTCAGAAGAGGGGATGGGGGGGTGGGGGGGTTGGAAGAGATAAACCACAGAACTTATATGCAGGTATGCATGACCAATGGACATGGACAACTAAGCCGGGGACAGGGTGGAGGGGGGGTAGGGTGGGGGGTGCCAATGGGGTAAAAAGGTAAAATATCTGTAACAAAAAATAAATAAAAATTCATAATAAAAAATAATAATAAAAATAAAAAAAAAATAAAACAAAAAAAGGCCAGTGAGAGTTAATGCAGTATGTTATGTTTACTCATGGAAAGATCAGTTCAGATGCCAGATGTTAGAATAAGTAGATTTACTTTTAAATGTATTTTATTTCCTTATTTAAATTTAAAAGATTCTTTATGTCTCATATCTTCTGTTAAAATGAGAGTGTAAGATACTTTAAAAACACTAAAGTTAGCAAGTATAATTAGTAAATCATCTAATTAATATTTACTCTGAATAAACATAAAGGCCGTTCCTTTGAGTGATTTATCCTGAAAAAAAATCTACCCTAGGAACTAAAACAACATCTGCCAATTTAGTATATTAAATGGTCCCTGGATGAGTTGACTGTACTCCCAGAGATGTTTACAATAATTTATTATTAATACATATTTACATAGTTTTGTTAATAAATATTTACATTATTATGTGGCAGGCACTATTCTAAGTGATTTTAGCCAGAATTTACTTCATCCTCACTACAACTCTATAAGGTATTAGTATCTTCACCATGTTGTAGATGAGGAAACTGGAACACAGGTAAGAGGAATAATTTGCCAAAGGTCAAATGATTAACAAATATAAAACAGGTGTAAAAATGGGCAAAGCCCACGCTCTAAACCTGTGTTAAGCTGTGTGACTAGTTCAGCTTTGGTTTAGTAACAAGGATGGGCTTTCTATTGTGAGACTATAGCTTCGAATATTTCAAGAATCACTAACTCATTCATTAGCAGTCTTCAAAGGGAAAAAGAATTGCAACTGTTCTTACTTCTGTTTTTCCTTATGGTCAAGCAGTTGAATTTTGAAACGGAGTATGGAAAGGCTTTGGAATTTGACTCCCAGCTCTGTCTTACAGTACTTGGGTCATTTGGGACAAAATTTTTCATCACCAATCCTAGACTTTCTCATTTCTCCATGTGGTTGATAATGGAATCTACCTCACAATGTTGTTTTGTTGTTGTTGTTGTTAGAATAGAGTGAGAAATACATAATCCACATAAAACACTTAATGCAAAGCCCTTAAAATATTAATCAAATTCCCAAGAAATGTTAAAGCAAGTAGAAATTTATACAAAATAATGTCAGTATGTGAAAGTGTTGACTGAGGCTTGTTCCATGTAATGAAATAAAATACAAAAATTGCCTTAAGTTTGATGAAATTTAAGCATTTAAATCACATCTGGGCACTAAGAAAGAACCTTTTACTGAAACTTGTCTATTTGAAAAATAGAAAGAAATTAAATGGATAAATAGATTAGTTTTTTTCCTATATGAATATTTCATAACATATAAGATATAGTCTTAATTTTTATTTTTGTTTAATAATTTGAGACGTGGATATAAAAGTGGGTTTAGTTTAATATGGGTTTATCACATTTATTCCTTTTTAAAAATGTCTAACACCATTGACATCAAAGTGTTGCCATGGGTAACTGTGCCTACAAAATAAACCACGTGGTTGAAGGATAGTTGAAGCGAATATTTCAATATCATTAATTTTCAATGTAAGCTTTTTTCTCTTCCTTCAAAGCTTATTGGTTTGGATGGAAGTATGGCTGAAAGGCAATAGGATTTATTTTACTTTTTAAAATATTATTTCACATTTGAATTACTTTTGTCCTTTTAAGTTTATATTTATTGCTAATGCTGCCACAATCCAAAATATGTTTGAATTCTTTTTTGATACTTCCTTCATATTCTTTGACACTTACATAAGAGGTTAGCAACTGAGTTCATTCTTCACACATTTGAAGATAGATAGCAGTTTTAAAGAACACTCAAAGTCACCCAGAAACAAATCTATGAAACAAAATGGATGATTAAAAATTATTATTTTGATGACAAGAAGTAGGGTTGGCATACAGTTATGAAGCATATTTATAAATAAATAAAGTGTTGCCAACCACCCCTAGGCTAACAATACTTATATCAACAACAACTTGATAAGTCTGTAATATTTTCCAGCCACTATATTAGGTAATTAATTCATACTATTTTATTTAATTTTTACTGTACCTCAGTATTATTTTTTCATCATTCAGAAAAAAATAATAAAACTCAAAGGCACTGGTAACATTCTCAAGGTCACATAGCAAAAAACAATATAAGACTTCAAATTTAAGATTGTATAAATCTAAAACTCATGTTCTCTCTACTACTTAGAAGTTTCTAAAGTAATATTTCCCAAATGCTTTAATCATTGTGAGTAAAGACAACATTAATGGAGCAAGTACATAATTTATCTAGGTAATGAAATTAAAGGCAATGTTTATGTGGATGATATATTTGTAAAAAGAAGTCCCATTACTTTTAGGACACACATCTTATAGTCTGTTAATTTTACAAACTCAAGTGCAAGTCACTAAGTATTGATTTTTATCTAACCCTACATCAGGTTGAATATTTGTTCATTTGAATGGAGCTGAATGATGAGCTCTTGAATTTGGTAAAAATAACATACATATATCTTAATAGATACGGTTTCTGCAATGGGCAAGTTACTGAACACCTTTATAGAAATTTTAATGTTTACTACTTTATGTATAGTTGCAATGGCTAAAGAAAGCAGGTCGTTTAAATATGCTTTATTAAGTATGTATTTATTTTACCATGTTCTTTTCTCTAAAATTCCTAACGACTTTTGCTTAATGACACTAAATCCTACTGGCTTTCCTCTGCTTTTCTTAATACATATTCTTGAACTCCTTTGCTAACTCTTTTTTTCTCAGTTGGGCTCTTTAATGGGTAGGGCTTGGGTCTGGTATCTTCCTTCCTCAGAATTCTTGTTGTCAGATTCACCCGTGGGACCCACATGAGGGTCTATAGGTACCTCACAGTAACTCGGCCCGCCCACCCTGAGGCTCCTTCCCTCTTCCAAGTGCTTCAAACCCGCGCCGGACTTGCCTTCTCGATGAACGATATCACCATCCACCAAATAATTCAGACTGACAACAAACAAACAACACGAGCCAGAAAGCCAGAACTCAGTTGTCTTTGATCCCTGATTTGGAAATCATTAGGCAGCTATCACCAGACCCGGGTCCACGTTTATCATTTACCGAGGTGACGTTCCTTAGCAAGCCACGTATGGTTCTGCATGTATGCGTACCCTTCCTCTAGGTATTACTCTTCAGCTGTCCAGTTCATAAAGAATAAGGGGAAATACTGAAACGTTTCTCCTTCGGTGCTTTACTCTCACCCAGCAGAATGTCCCTGCCCGGTGTTTTCTCCTCTCTGTGTTCACTGTCATTGTGGCAAGCAACCTGCTAAACCAGCCCTTGCTAAGCCCTGATGATGATGATGATGATGACGACGACGACGATAACAACAACAATAATATACAATGAATAATACTAACATATAGCTAGCATGTTTGGAGTGGCTACTGTTACCCTAGTCATTTGCTGGGCATAGCATTGTATGTGATCTTTAGCTTTATGTCAACTTCTCTGCAAAGCCACATTGATGCCTGATTGAGATGAGGAGACTGACGCTCAGAGCAGCACAGGGACATGTCAAGGCCACACAGGTAATGAAAGGCAAAGGTAGCTCTTAGCCCCACGTCAGGAATAGTGCAAAGCCAGGGCTCTTTTCACTATCCCCTGTCACTAGGGCTTTGATGTCTCATCTCTTCCAGAATTATTTCCATTTAAACAGACAGCTCACGAAAGCAATGTCTTCAAGCCACTAAGAATCTCTCTAAGAATAGCCTTTGAGACCACTGATTTCATTTAAGCTGCCTGCATGTGTCCATCCTCGCAGCCAGACTTTACCTGTCCCAAGAGCTCTCAGAGGGTTTGTCCTTGCAGAGGAGAGATCTAGTGACCGGACTCCTTACAACTATTCCGATCATCACTGCAATAAAAATCATCACGCTCACATGATCTAACTTGCAACCACATCACCTTGTTATGAATTTTTAGATGCAATTATCAGAAAAATCGATTTGTAGTTAGTTTAAGCAAATATGAGTTTATTTTCAGATAATGTTTGAGGATAGGCAGTGATATGCTCAGTTCGCAGGCTCCTAGTTGCCTTAAAGATCCAGGCTATTTCTAATTCTGGGCACCACAGTTCTTAGTAAGCTGGATCTCCAACTCATGGTCAGAAGAAGCTGATACGGTGTTTTACATCAGACCTTCACTCAGCTTAGGCAGGAGGAGGAAGGAAGGGCTCTGACCGGATCTATTTTCTCTTATTGAAAACACAACAGCTTCTCTAGAAACTCAGGGCAGACTTCTGTCACGTGGCCACTGGCGGCTGTAAGATGCCAGGAAGGCAGAGTTATTCTCTAGGACTATACATCTGGCTCCGGGACTCGACTGGCCAGGTCGGAGGGGTAATGGATCTGCTCTAGGCAGCTCGCAGCATCCGCCGCAGTATACACATTACCCACTCATAACCCAGTCATGCTGATGACCCACTCATTCCCTTTTGTTTTAGCAGAACTTTTGTCATCTTTCTATTTCTATTAACCCTTACAACACCTTGCCTGTTGTAAGTGCTTAGTCATGTCTTGTTGGTTGAATAAACATTTAAACCTAAACAAGCTTCATATATTCTTCCCAAATCAGCCTTTAGAAAATAGCCTCGCCCTGGCTGGTTTGGCTCAGTGGTTAGAGCATCGACCCCCGGTCCAGAGAGGCCCGGATTCGGTTCCCGCTAAGTGCGCGCACCTCGGTTGCAGTTTGTCCACAGCCCTGGTTGGGTTGTGCAGGAGGCAGCCACTCGATGTGTCTCTCTCACATCGATGTTTCTCTCTCTCTCTCTCTCTCTCTTCTTCTCCCCCCACCCTACTCTATCTGAACAAAAAATGGAAAAATGTCCTTGGGTGAGGATAAAAAAAAAAGCTTCAATGGGGATTTGTAAAGAAAGAATGAATGAATGAAAGGAAACAGAAGGAAAGAAGAATGAGAGAAAATGGGACGAAGAAATGAAATACCTTAAGTTACTAGACATCCTAGAAAGAACGAGATGAAACCACTGGCCCGAAGACCTGTGAGCTAGCTCAGGTGCAGAAGGTGACCTTGACTGGGAGTCCTGGGGTCTTTGCTGTGGCCGTGGGGGAACCTCAGTGCGAGAGTGCCCGCATTCTGCTCTGCCCTGGGGACCCGGCGGCACCTGCAGACACAGTGCTGGCAAGGGCACGGGTGCGGGCGGGAGTCGTATCTGGGTCTCTTCTAAGCTTGTTCTAGAAGCATGCCAGAGATGTGAAGCTTTGGGTTCATAGACACTTCTTTAATGAGCGCATGCACCAGTAAATATGGTCTGCATTTTTTTCATCCCAAATTCCAGTTTGTTTATGTCCCTTCCACTTGAATGCATGCCATTTAGGAACAGAACTGTTTAATGTAATGCCCGTAAGGAAAAACGGAATTGCTGGATGGAGCTGCATGAATATCCAGGGGAAGATTGGTTTGGCTTTACAGCTCAAATTCTCTTCCCCTTGGTTGTTTGCACATGTGGCATTCAAGGTGCCCTGTGTGCTCCACCAGAGTGTTCGAGGGAGGGAGGCAGCCAGGGCCAAGGCGGCCGAGAACAGCACGTGCATCTGCGCGTCCTCAGAGTGAGGCTGCTGCCCGGTCCAGGAGGAGGTAGCCTGGCCCGGCCTCACCCTTGACCTCTGTGCCACGGGCTGGCCACGGGGACACTGGCTCTCTTGCCGTTACACTCAGATGGGCCCCCAGGCTCTCGCTCCAACAACCACTAAGCCCTTTGGAGTATAAAAAGCAATATGACAGGTCTCCATTCGATTTATGTTTTTTTTGCAGGCTGTGGTAGCAAAAGATTTATCTACGTGGTGGCATTCCCTACTGACCGCAACCGGTGCCAAGGCGAAGCCATTTTACAGCCAGTGTTCACAACTGTGAGATCCTTGAAAACAAAATCAAGAAAGATTGATTCTTTGGTTATGAATTTAGTTAGTTCTTACATACTAAATGTATGGGTTTTTTAATCGCCATATGGCTTATACAAAATAAAGCAAGACAATGCTCCCCCAGCAAGTTCATAGAAGAGAAATGCAGGGCTTGAAATACCTTCCTTCAGGCTGATTCAAATCGTCAGTTTCCAAGTCTATTGTTTTTCAGTGACAGTCTGCTTCAAACTTCTGCTTGAAATCTTCCGGTGCTCTTGCGGTTTCTTTGATGGGTTTCAACGTTGAACAGTGGGGAGCGAGCACTGCAGATGATGCCTGTTTTTTGAGCTATAGTCTCTGAACTAAACTCAGTTAATTCACTCTGCCCTGCCCTGCTCACCCTGCCTGTAGAATTCCTGCTTCTCTCATTAAGAGCGTTGGGAAAGCACACCTAAGCCTGGCAACACTTTCCACGTCCGGGGCCACTGGGGGAAGAGTTTCCGTTAAGCCGTGGCTCAGAAACACAGAAGTGAGTGACCATCGAATCACAGTTAAGCTTCTTGCATTGATATGTACCGGCCCTAGAGTTAGGGGAATCTTAGAATTTCAGGGCTGGGAAAAAACATGAAAGCACACAAAATCACAACATTTCCTCTTGACAGGGAATATATGGAGGGCTTGGGAGCAGTCTGCGATTTGGGGAAAAATATGCATGGGACTGAGATTCCTAAACTCAAGGACGAAAGATCTGTTCTACTTGACTAGGCAGAATGATCCCAGCAATCAGTGGAGTGGAGCTTGGGCCACACAGATCAGCTCCTACCTGGAGGCCACAAGCTGAACTGGTGGCGGTATTAGAATGTGACTCTAGAAAGGCCCGGGGTCTCACGGGAACAATGAGTCTTTCCCTAGATTGCCCTTAGTAAGAGATTCTCGCAGCGTGGAGCACGCCTTATTTAGGTTTTAGCCTTGGAGCTCTGCACATTTATTCTTTAACAAATATTACTGCATTCCTGTTATCTGCTAAGCCTTTTCCAGTCATTGGGAACACGACAACGGACAAGAGAGACAACAATCCCTGTCCCGTGCAACAGCTGCAGTGAGCGGAGACAGATGAGTAACACAATCAATAGTAGGTAATGTGCCAGGTCCAAGGACACAATGAGAACAGGAATGGTAAAAAGGAAATTGCAGTTTTTAAAAAGGTGGCCCAGAGGCCTCCCTGCGAAGGGGCGGTTGAGCAAGGCTTGAAGGCAGTGAGGGAGTGTGATGTCTGAGGGACGGCTTCCTGGGACAGGGTACACAACGGAAAAAAGCCCAGAGATGGGAGCATGCCTGACACATTGAAGGAACAGCAAGGACGCCGGTGTCCCTGGAGCTAGGTTAGAACAGAGAGCAGCGGGAGAGGTCAGGGACACTAAGGAGGCTGGATCTCCTTGGGCCCCTGTTGAGTCTTCAGTCTGTCTTCTCAGTAAGGAGACCTTGGAAGGTTTTGGGTGCAGAAAAGGCACGCATTGACTTATGTCCTTCATTATTTTTATTTTTTTTATCCTTACCCAACGACATTTTTGCATTTATCTTCATATAGAGCAGGAGGGAGAGAGGGGTAAAGAGAGAGAGAGAGAAATGTCAATGTCAGAGAGACACATTGACTGGCTGCCACCCACATGGCCCCGTTGGGGCTGGGGACAAACTGCAACCCGAAGTACATGCCCTTAGCGGGAACCAAGCCCGGGACTCTCGGGTCCACGGGCCGATGCTCCCACCGCTGAGCCAAACTGGCCAGGGCAAGTTTTAAGATGCCACTCTGATTCTGTGAAAAGAGACTGAAATGGACAAGAATGAAGGCAAGGAGACCACTTAGGAGGTCATTGTAATAACACAGGCGAGAGGAAGAGAGAACTTGGAAAATGATGAGAAATTGTCAAATTCAGAGGTATGTTAAGGTAAAATTAATGACATTTGCTGAGGCGCTGAATGTCGGGGGCAATTGAAAGAGAAGAATCAAAGAGGGTTCAAAGATTTTGGACTTGACAGTGAATTGCACAGATTTCTGTTTGCCTGTGTCATTACCAAAGCGGAGACGGGAAAGTCCGCAGGCAGATCTGGCTGGTGGAAGAACCGTTGGAAAGCCTCTTAGACGCACTCAATTTGAAATCAGACATCTAATTGAAGTTTAAGAGGAACTTGGAGGTTAAAGTATGGAATTCAAGAGAAAAACCAGCGCTGGAGATATAAATTGGAAGTCCAATTCTAGGCCTCAATAAATGTTAACTTTAAAAAGGGACATTTTGACTTCAACTGAGTAGTGTAAGTATTTTAAGACTTTTAAAAAGAGAGTGTGAGGTGGGCATGGGGTGAGCAGGGACTGAAAATATAAAGGCGCTTGGTAAGGAATGTGGACTTTATCTTAAGAGCAAAGATAAAAATAAAAGCAATAAAAACTTCAAAGCAACAAGTGTTTTATCCACCCAATGTCTGACAATCAATCTGAGGTATTTTTTTGTCCTCACTGAACTGGGTTCACCATGTTTCTCATTTGGAAGGAATGTTCCTATCAGATCAATATCGATGTATTATTCTTTATTATCTGTGATATGCACATCTGTTTCTAGTAAAGTACCCAGCTGTTTCCCTCAATTGCTAACCTTTGGCTCAGGCTTTGGTGCACACGCGGAAGTAATCCTGAGAGTCTGCAGAAGTCAAACTCATGCTTGTTCCAGACGCTGCGAAATCAGCCCTCTGCTGTTTCAGAGAGCTGCAAACTGTGAAGAAACCGAACGCTAGAGCTGCAAGGCGTTGCACATACGGAGTCTGAGAATGCAACAGGGTTTAAAAATGCTAGACAGCCCAGTTTCCCACCATCTGTTAGCAGCAATGATTGGGACACAGAGTCCAGTTGACTGTCCAGAAACGTAATGGCCATTTATGACACCGCAGGAAGTCTGCCAGACATGTGTGGAATGGAGTCACTTGAGGCTCCATCCAACGGTGGGATGAATGAGAAGACATGACAGATGAGAAAGCCACCACGAGAGGCACCCGTGGGTGTCAGCGGCACATCTGTTGTAGAAAAGGGAGGCGAGAGGAGAGAAGGTCGACAGACAGCCGTTAATCTAAGGTCGAGGAGGTGAAATTTGCTCTCGGAAGCAATCTGGTCCCAGAAGAGAGGTTGCCATGGTGAAATTAAATAGTTGAAACTACCTTTCAAACCAAATTTGGCAGGACCCCTTTACACTCTGCCATGTGCATAGGCAAATATCACACACAGTGACAAGCTACTAATGTCCTTCTAGACAACTCAAGGTTGCAGGGTAATTCGTAGGCAGTGAAATTTAGTGAATAAAATTGTGTCCTTCCTGAATTCACTAACAGTATTGTTGCAAGACCAAAACCAGCTGTAGGTAAAAAAAAAAAGGTAAAATCTCATTCAACCGAAGAGTGAGATTCCTTCCCAATATTAAAGATAGCTAATATATCAACATACAACTTTTATATTATAACAGTAAAGTGGATTAATGGTGTTACAGAGCAATTAAGCAATTCACTTACACAGAGTACACTACGTGTTCTGTCTTCTAAGTTTTAGCATCCTATCTTTATATTAGCTTCTGTTGTGCAGGTTAACAAATGGTCTCTGGAGAGTTTCAGGGGAATTTAAGGAAGTAATAAACTAAAATGATAGTTCCTTTCTGTGGGTCAAGATGGTCTGAGATTTGTAATTTCCCATGAGAATTGTGAAGTTTCTTATCAAGGCCAAAGAAACCAAAAATACCCATTTATCTAAAAGGGTCAAAATAGCTATCTAATAAGGAAATGGCACATAAAATTTGGGCAGCCTTACATTTTAAGAAAAATATTGTTTTTGTGTGTGTGTTTTATCTTTTGGATTCCCAAGCTGACAAAGAAGACTGGTAATAGTCAACTCCGCCCTAGAAAGGAGAGATAATGCCAGACCTCTCTAATTTTCTTTTATGATAGAGTGACCAGCTTTGTAGATTGGAAAAAGCAATAGGTGTAATATATCTTTCCTTCAGGAAGGCTTTGACTTTTCTCCCCCAGATATGCTCATAAAGAAGCCAGAAAAAAATATAGTTCTTTATTTATGTCACATGTCAGATGTGTGGGGGTCCAAGAGCCTACTTATCAGTGATTCAGAGCCGACACACCAGAGCACGTTGAGAGGCTCAGCTTTCTAAGTTTGGCTAAAGTTCAAATTGTAGGACAATAACACATCATACTTCTTTAGAATTCAAGACAATTTGCAGATGACTTAGCAAATGATTAATACAGTGACCAACAACAGCAGATGCTTCACCAAAGGAAGTCATGGATATGTGGACCTGTGGGTACCAGAGTTCCAACTGGACAACAGAGTTGTTGGGGTCATTCAGGAGCAGTTACTCATTAGCTACAATAACAACCAAATCATTTTACTCACTTGGGCCTAAACTTTATAAAGGAGAAGTGCTGGTATAGAATGAAATTAGGTCATACTTTTCTAAATAGTATTCTGCTAGGCACATTGTTTAAGAGGACAAAGAAGGCTATTTTTATAAAATTTTGCGTAACATTTTTGGGATTTCATACACTGTAGCCTAACACATGGTCCCCCGTATAGATCCCCTGCTTTAAACAATTTTGTTTTTCTTAAAGCAAGCCACATGTTTTGTTTGTTTATTTGTTTTTTGTTACTTGTTTTTTGCCAAACCATCTTATTTATTGTGCAATTGCTACCTTTTAATAATTTTTTTCTTCATTGTTTTTTTTTTAAAGAGAAAGGAAGGGAGAGAGAGATAGAAACATCAATGAGAGAATATCAATTGGTTGCCTCCTGCATGCCCCCCACGGGGGATTTGGCCCACAACCTGGGCATGTGCCCTGACAGGGAATCGAACTGGCGACCTCTTGGTGCGTGGGTCAACGCTCAACCACTGAGTCACACCAGTTGGGCTACTACCTTATTATAAAATTGATATTAGCTCAACTCTAATTTCTCTCTTTAGCTGATTATATATATTTACTTATTCTCTATTTTGAATATACTTCATGAATTTTCTTTCACTCCTTCCAATTTACCTTGGAAAAGGCATATTTTAAGTTGATTTTTATCTTTTTTAAAATTGTATTAAATTTATACAAGCCACTTTTTATTTTTTTAATCCTCACCTAAGGATACTTTTCTGTTTACCTTCAAGTGGGGGAGGGAGGGAGGGAGAGAGAGGGAGAGAGAAACATCGACATGAGAGAGACACATGGATTGACTGCCTCCCGCACAATCCCGACCAGGGCCGGGGACCTAACTACAACCGAGGTACGTGCCCCTGATTGGAATTGAACCCAAGACTCTATGGTCTGAGGGCTGATGCTCCAACTGCTGAGCCAAATTAGCCAGTGCTATTACAAGCCACTTTAAGATGATGTCTTCCATCACCTTATTTGACAATTTCAATCAACCAGCAGTCTAAAAGGAAGAAACTGAGTCTTTAATGTACTTGATCTTTTCCCCTCTGCCATCCATCTACCTACTCTCTGTCCAGGTTCCTGTTCAAGGTCACCTCCTCCACTGAACTTCTCTTTGATTGCACTCTTTTTCCTGTCTTTCCTCAGCAGCTGTCATCAAAGCGTCACCGTGTAACTCTTGATCACTCGTATTTTCGGTGACTATTTAGTGTTTTCAATGCTTTTGAAAATAGATGGCAAAATATTGCTCCTGCTAGAGAAAGGATTTAAAAAAACACACACACAAAAAACAGGTGAGCTAGCCATTCACCATGGCAACCACTATTGAGGATTTTAATTCCAGCCTCAGTTTTCCTCTGGGTCACTCCTGGTGAGTGGTGGTAGATATTTCCTTCCTTCCATACTCTGGAATGAGAAATCAAGTGCAGAGAGAAGGATGGAGAAAAAAAAGGAGGGGAAGAAAGAGAAGAGTGAGCTTGTTGTGTATTGTGATCAGTTCTTATTTATAATCTCCAAATCAACCACAAGAAGACGTGGTAAAATGCTACTGGGGAAAAAGAAAGGTCATAAATATTAGTCCCGCCATTATTGGTTTAATCTTTTTAAGTAGAGTTCTGGGTAGATGTTGCACATGAACTTTAACAACAGGCTTGATGACTGTCTGTGTGGGCAATTTTGGGCACAGGCCTCACCCCTAAATTCCTTCCCACCTCCAGTGCATAAGAAAAATCATCACACCCTCAAAAGTCATGAAGCCAAATGAAAGTCTTAAGAGTAAGCAGATATTCAGAGCAGTTACAGTCAACTGCCTTCTACATGATGCTTATTCCTTTGTCAGATATTTACAGTCCCAATACCAAAAGTCCATTGAACATCAACCATTGATACAGTAACATAAAGCAGATTTATATATTCAGCTTGTGTAATACTCTATTGGGAGTAGAAGTAATTGCTCAACCTAATGGCCTCCTTTCTTAAGAGATATTTATTTTTAAATGTTGTCTTATAAATACAAGATGGTTTGAGATTTGTGTGCTCTAAATATTTTAAGGGATTTATGTTTGCATTAACTGTCCTTTTAATCAAACTCAATGCATTGCTAGCAAGGCCGAGGTTTCAGGGAGAAAAATACTACTTGCTGTTTCAAAGTTAAAAGTTTCCTAGTAGAAAGAAAATCTGAAAAGTTCTGAAAATAAGATGTTGTGGGCACATTGTCAGACTCATTATTTATGAAAATATCCCTACATTCAATCATTGTTGTGGATTAAAAATAAAACAAAAACCCTTCCCTATTCTCTCTTTATCATGAGTACATTGTGAAAATGCTCCAAAGTTTTATGTCTGCGTTTTGGTGGTGTTAAAAAATATGCAATATCTCTTACCTACTCAGTCTCTATATGTACAACTTTTCTTTTTAATTTGGTATATTTCAGTTTTGAAAATATTGTCAGTGTCTTCAAGGGCTAGAATGTGTGGAATTCGTGGAAACTGGACCTTGCTCCATTGACTGTTCCCCCTCTGGATCCATGCTTTCTTCCCATTCACTATACTTTCCCTCCAATCTAGAAACCATACTTCTGTATTACCAAGATGACATAACCTCAGTCCTGACCATTTTCTCTTTCTCTTTGCCTTTAAACTTCTTTTATTTATTATTATTATTATTATTATTTTTATTTTTATTTTTAATTTTCACCCAATGGTATTTTCCCATCCAACTTCAGATAGAGTGGGAGGGGAGTAGAGAGAGAGAGAGAAACATCAATGTGAGAGAGACACATCTACTGGTCTCCTCCCACATGACCCCAACCAGGGCCCGGGACCCAACCACAACCGAGTTTTGTGTCCCTGACTAAATCGAACCCACAACTCTTTGGTCCATGGGCCGACGCTCTAACCGCTGAGCGAAACCAGCCAGAGCCCTCTAAACTTCTTGAAGGAAGAGCTTAAACATTTTGTCTCCTCTTTCTCAGCATCCTTGCACTCTTCAACCCCTGACAATCTGACCCAGTCCTCAACCACTGCCTGAAATCACTGTTCCTCAGACCTATAGTGACAAAATGTGCTAATGGTTTTCATTATTTTTCAGTTGACTTTGTCAAAGTGTTGCATCCTGAGTAAGCAAATTTGGAATAACTTGCATTATCACTTTATGTGGTATTTTCACAAATTTTTAAGCACTGAAACTGTGTTAGATAAAATGTTATTCAGAAACCCAATATAGATGCGATACTGATGTGGCTGAATTAAAATGTGTTACGTAACCTGCCTGGTGTGGCTCAGTAGATTGAGAATCGGCCCAGGGACTGAGAGGTCCCGGTTCCACTACCGGTCAGGGCACATGCCGGGGTTGCAGGCTCAACCCCCTGTATAGGGCCCACAGGAGGCAGCCAATCAGTGTTTCTCACATTGACGCTTCTATCTCTTTCTCCCTTCCTCTCTAAAAAAATCAATGAAAACATATACAATAGCCCTGGCCGGTTTGGCTCAGCGGTTAGAGCGTCGGCCTGCGGTCCTGAGAGGCCCGGGTTCGGTTCCCGCTAAGGGCGCGTACCTCGGTTGCAGTTTGTCCCCGGCCCTGGTCGGTTGTGTGGGTGGCAGCCACTTGATGTGTCCCTTTCGCATCAATGTTTCTCTCTCTCTCTCTCTGTTCCTCTCTCTCCCTCCCACTCTACCTGAACAAAAAATGGAAAAATGTCCTCGGGTGAGGATAATAAAAAAAAAAAAAAAGAAAACATATACAATAAAATAAAATGGGCTACATAGTATTAATTAGATACTAGTTTAAAAAATCCTGATGTATAGGGAAAAGGTGATTTTTATTTTTATTTTCAGTTTTAGTGAGATATAGTTGACAAGTAAAATTATAAGATATTTCAAGTATAAATGTGATGATTTGATATACATATATATTATGAAAGGATTCCCCTCATTTAGCTAAGTAATATATCCATCACCTTACATATTTATTTTTTTACCAGTTGATGGACACATAGATTGTTTCTATACTTCAGCTATTGTGAAGAATGCTACATGAACATGAAAGTGAAGATATTTCTATGACATATGCTTCCTTTGGCTATATACCCAAAAGTGGGATTCCTAGATCATAAGGTAGTTCCATTTTTAATTTACTGAGAAACTTTTATACCATAGTGGCTATACCAATTTACATTCCCATCAACCCTGTATGTGAATTCCTTTTCTCCACATCCTCACCAGTGTTTCTTACCTCTTGTCTTTTGACAACAGCCATCCTAACAGGTGTGAGGTGGAATCTCCTTGTGGTTTTGATTTGCATTTCCCTGATGATTAGTGATGTTGAGCACCGTTTCCTGTACATGTTGACCATTAATATGTCTTCTCTGGGAAAAGGTCTATTCGGGTCCTTTGCCCATTATTTCATTGGATGATGATTATTATTATTGCTACCTAGTTGTATAAATTCTTTTTACATTTCAGATACTAACCCCTTATTGGATATATGGTTTTTTGCTACCATTCCATAGGTTGCCTTTTCATTTTGGTGATAATTTTCTTTGCTGAACAAAGATGTTTAATTTTACATTGTCCTACTTTTAAAAAAGATTTGCTCTTGTTGCCTTTGATTTTGGTGTCAAAACCAAAAAATATCATTGCCAAGACTGATGTCAAGGAGATTGCCCCCTATGTTTTCTTCTAGGGGTCTGACGATTTCAGGTCTTAAATTCAAGCCCTTGATTCATTTCGAGTTGATGTTTGTGTGTGACGTAAAATAGAAACCCAGTTTTACTCTTTTGCACATGACAGTCCAGTTTCCCAAAACCATTTATTGAAGAGAACCAATTAATACTATCTACAGTATCGATTCCCCATGCACCCTTCTCTTTGGCTTTTGATTTTGGACACTGCATGGAAGAGATTTTTGATGAACACATTTGTCTATTTTATTTAAAATCAATTTTGGGCTATAGGCAGTCCTTGAACCCTTTTCTAATAATTCATTTAGAGGAAGTCATTAACATCTTTTTGTCTTCTTTATTGCTCCCATCCCCACCCCCATTGGAATTGACAGCAAGCTACAACACTCCATTCAGAAAATCAATGATCCCTTCTACACAGTGGCCCTGGTGATCTAAAAATGTTAAGAACATTTGAAATATTCAAGTCCCTTCTCCAAAAACTGGTACACCCTGCTCTTGAGCGACTGAAAGTTTCTGAGTAAAGATTTGAAAGGTTGAAAATGATATTGTGTTCATCTAAATATCTAAAGGGTAAACTCCAGGCTACTTACCTTAAAAACAAATTGTCTCTGAGACTTTCAGAATAAAGTATAGCTTGACTTTTTTTTTTTTTTTTGCTGCAAGAGAAAGAGAGTAATAATGACTTTCAAGCCCTCAGTCAATGACGAAAACCTTGAGGCGACAATAAAGTACAGTGTCTGAATTTAAGATTTTTAGAGTATTTTAATAATTTAGAACTCATTTTTATGTATACATGGAACAGAAAAAGTAGATAAATTAGAATATGAAAGCAATAAGATTCAAATTAAATGGAAGAACACACAATAAAACAAAACATTCCTCAAGAAAACCCCATTATGCCTGTTTGTATTATTATTATTATATGTTTCTAACTGTATAAAAGTATAATATTTAATAAAAATAGTAGTACATACCATCAACATTGACCTACTTCAGCATTTCCTTTAGGAATAATAAGAATTTGCTTTGTAGTTCATAAAATTTTAAATGCAAGTTCAAAAAGGTTTATGTTCTATTAAAAAACAAATAAACACAAACACTTCTTAGTTTTAATATCATGTGGCCAACAGAATACTTGAGTGGCCAACCCAATGATGTCAAGGCAAATGTCAGGGTTGTATTTAAGAAAGAAGTTTGAGAACCAGGAAACTATGTAGAGGCCAAAAAGTCAGTGTCTACATGCTGAAGTCAATTTTCTGGAGTAAGTACTAGGAAGAGATCAACAAAATGAGGAGACTAGTTTTATAGGCCTAGGAGGCAGTGCTCAGAAATTGTGATGTCAGTTCATTTAGCCCTACCTATTTGGGTGTTTTCTTCCACTCCTCAGTCAAACCCTCAACCAACTGGAGTTCTGTTCAGATTGGGCAGCCAGGAAGGGCTGCATTATGACCTTCATGAAATTTATCTTCCACCAAAAATATATTAACAATTGTATTTCATGAATGTGTAAGGATGCAAAAACTAATTTTTCCTCCTACCTTCTAAGTCCTTCTAGCTGGGTTAATCATCAAATTTATATAAGACAGATTAACAGGAGAAAATGTCCAAAGTTTATAATGGATGTACACAGAGGTGTTGGCAGTGAATATGGCACCAGAATGTCAATGGAGATGGGACCTCGATTCAGCAACCTGAGTAATTGAGTTCTAGCTAAGAAAGAATTCAGAGGCAAGACTCAAACTATAAGAGAAAGTTTATTTAGGAAGTCACAGAGGTCGAAGAAGTGAGCCATAGAAGAAATGGGCTCAGAGAACAAGTTTTAGAAACAAAAGAAGGGCCCTTGGAACTTAGGAGAAGAAGACACAAGAATAATGCACCTGGGGGAAGAGGATGAGGAAAGACTTAGATGTGCTCCATAGAGCAAGCGGTCCTGGGTCCTTGCCCTTGAGGGTATCTATTCACAAAACTAGTGACATGCCAGGCGAAGAAAGTTCAGGGGAGGGTCCAAACCACATGGCCAGAGATATGTTATGGGTGGAAAGGTTACCCTGGGGGTAAGATCCTTGTTTTCCCAGTTATACCCATTGGTAGGCATATGGGACTTTCCACCTGGTGTCCTTCTGTAGCTGGCCGATCATCCTTGCTCTGCTTATGTCTGTCTAACTGCCTCCCAAGAGGGGAAAGCAAGCAAAAGTTGTATTTGAAGAGATAAGAGCTAGCTAAAATGTTCCAAAAGTGACAAAATGACATCAAACCACAAAATTCAGAATAACGAGATAATTCAAATAGTTTCAAAGCAAAACCAAAACAAAGCAAGACAAAACCTTAGGAAAATCATAATAAAATGCAGAAATTCAACAGGGAGGAGGTCTAAATGCAGCTAAAAACAAACAAACAAACAAAAATACTTACCTTAAAAGAAATTGCAGTAAGACTAATAGCTACTTCTGGGGAGGGGGGGGGGAGCTTAAAGACAATAGAACAATATTTTGTAAGTGCTCTCCCCCCAGAAATAATTGACCCTAAGATATAATGCCATAGCAAGTAAATATATAATTCTAACAAAGGGGTCTACAAAGTATGACTCACAGAAAAAAACCCAGCTTATTGTTTTTGCAGACAATTTTTATTTTTTATCAAATAGGCACACTCATTTGTTAACCTATTGTCTATGAATGCTTCACACTACAAAGTGAGAATAGACGGAACCTAAAAAATATGTTATTGGCTCTTTACAGAAAAAATACTCATCTTCTAAAATAAAGATGAAACGAGCCGTTATTTTTTAAAACAAACAGTAAAAGAATTTTTTTTTTAACCAGTAAACCTGTTTTAAAAAAAAGTATGAAGCTTAAACACAGAAGAAAAATGATCGGTAGAAAAAGCAAATAAGTTAGTGACATTAAATAAATATTAATGTTATAAAATCATTATAATAACGTTTTATGGCTATAAAATGTGTTTAAAATTAAAATACACTAAAACAAAAACATATAATGTATAATGGGGATATTTGGATTTAAATGTTCTAACATCTCTGTGTTGTTTGGTAAGTGGTAAAATCACCCATTTATATTACATCAAAATTGCATTTGGCATAGTCTACAATAAATACTAGAAGGACAGATTTAAAAAAACCCACATAACTACCAAACTAGTGCAGTGGGAAATATGGACTAAAATGGAAACAAAAGGGAGCAAGAAAAAGAGAGAGGAAAAAACAGGATTTTCAAGAAAATGAGAAACAAGTAGTAAGATGGAAGTCTTAATCCCCAAAATATTTTAACTACATTATACTGCATGTGAATAGAACAAATACCTCAATTAAAAGTATGAGTTCTGCCCTGGCCGGTTTGGCTCAGTGGTTAGAGCATCAGCCTGCGGTCCCGAGAGACTCGGGTTCGGTTCCCGCTAAGGGCACGTACCTCAGTTGTAGTTTGTCCCCGGCCCTGGTTGGGTCGTGTGGGTGGCAACTACTCGATGTGTCCCTTCCATGTCGATGTTTCTCTTTCTCTCTCTTCCTCCCACTCTATCTGAACAAAATATCAAAAAATGTTCTCCGAGGATAAAAAGAAAAAAAAAAGTTTGAATTCTATCCCTGGCCAGTTTGGTTGAGCGGTTAGAGCATCGGCCTGCAGTCCCGAGAGACCCAGGTTCGGTTCCCGCTAAGGGCACGTACCTTGGTTGCAGTATTTCCCCGGCCCTGGTGGGTCGTGTGGGTGGCAGCCAGTCGATGTGTCCCTTCACGTCGATGTTTCTCTCTCTCTCTCTCTCTTCCTCTCTCTCCCTCCCACTCTACCTGAACAAAAAATGGAAAAATGTCCTCGGGTGAGGATTAAAAAAAAAAAAAAAAAAAGTTTATGTTCTAGACAAGACTAAAAAATAAAAAAGACCCAACTATACCTGACTCTAAGAGCCACACTTTAAATATAATTGTGCAGAAAAACTGAAATTAAGTACATGAAAAAATCATACCATACAACAATATCCAAAATAAAGCTGTAGCCAAGTAAATAGCAGACAAAAGAGACTAGAAGACATAAAAACTTGAAGTATAGAGGGATATTTCATAATGATAAAAGGTTCATTTCACCAGGAAAGTATAATGCCACCACAAAGACAAAAGACAAAGAAGAGAAACAGTGGGGAATTGTAACCTATTTTAGAGCATAAAAGAACGAAATAATTCCTACTGATATGAATTAGAACAGCACCATGTATGGACACTGCAGGCTATGTATTCTCCTTCAGTAACAAGCCTTTACTCAAACGGAACAGATGCGGGGCTGTCTTGATTGTCTCTACATGTTTCAAAGGGTTAAAACATTGCAGAGTATACTGTTTGAACCTACTGGAATTAAGATGGAAAGGAATAACAAAAAGATAACTATAAAAACTCCATGAGTTTGAAATTTAAGAAGTTTATTTTTATATAATTCATGGGCAAATGAAGAAATAAATGAGAAAAAATTTGGTACTGAATGATAATGAAAATATTATATATGAAAACTTGTAGAATGTGTCGGGAATCTGGGAAAACCTTCACCAATCCATACTTCTTCAATGAGCCCTATGTCTTCGGTGCCAATTGCAGTGTTTTCTAAATTTTTCCGAATTAACTATTGATTTTAGAATTTTACTCTCAAGTATTTTATGTACTGAAATTTGTGACTGCTCTATTTACTTGATGTGAAATGGCAAAACCTATTTAAATTTATATATAACTGCAAAGAGTTTCTGATAAGTCATTATTCTAAAAATGCTTATATTAATTATAGTAAGGCTTAAATGTTAGGAGCCAGAGCATGAAAATCCTATGCAAGTAATTTAATAAAGGGAATATAAGCCTCTGTTATTCCATTTATAAAATGAGAACATCCTGACTCATGGTATCACTGTAGATACGTAATTTAGCACCACGCCTGGCATCTAAACGTGGTAGTTGTTACTAACATCATCAACATTGTTATTTCATATTGAACCGAGCAGATACTATTCTAAGTCAAAACAGAAAAAATTAACAGTTTGTTTATCTGATACAGGCTTACTCCCAGCAACTGTTTAACTTTGGCTCCATTCTTTAAAAAAAATGAGACTTGGTTCACTAACCTGTGTGACTGCTACTAGTCTGAATAACCCAGCTTGTACATCACTTTCTGATTTAAGAAAATCTTAAAATCGACTTTTATATTTATGATTAATAGTGTTGTGTCATATTTCATAGAACTAGAACAAATACTCCAAAAGTTTATATGGAACCAAAAAAGACCTTGAATAGCCACAGCAATCTTGATAAAGAAGGACAAAATAGGAGGGATTACAATTTCAGACTTCAGGTTATATTACAAAGCCATTGTAATCAAAACAGCCTTGTACTGGCACAAGAACAGGCATATAGATCAATGGAACAGAACGGAGAACCCAAAATGGACCCAAGACATTATGCTCAATTAATATTTGACAAAGGTAGCAAGAGCATACAGTGGAGTAAAGACAGCCTCTCTAATAAATGGGGTTGGGAAAATTGCACAACTGCATGCAAAAAATAAATGAAGCTAGACCACCAACTTACAGCATACACAAGAATAAACTCAAAATGGATAAAAGACTTAAATGTGACTCATGAATCCATAAAAATCCTAGAAGAAAATGTAGGCAACAAAATTTCAGATATTAAAAAAAGCAGAATTTTCATTGATACAATGCCTAAGGCAAGAGAAACAAAGGAAAAAATTAATACTTGGAACTACATCAAACAAAAAAACTTCTGCACAGCAAAAGAAACAAGCATCAAAATGGAAAGGGAACACACTGCATAGGAGAGCATAATTGCCAATGATACATCAGATAAGGGGTTAATCTCCAAAATAATAAAGTGCTCATACAACTCAACAGAAGCACCCAATTAAAAAATGGGCAGAGGACCTAAATAGACACTGTCCAAACAGGACATACAAATGGTCAAGAGACACATGAAAAAGTACTCAACGTCACTAATCATCAGAGAGATGCAAATTAAATTGACTATGAGGTATCACCTCACACCTGTCAGAATGGCTACCATCAACAAATCATCAAACAACAAGTGTTGGCGAGGGTGTGGAGAAAAGGGGACTCTAGTATACTGCTGGTGGGAATGCAGACTGGTGCAGCCACTATAGAAAACACAATGATGTTACCTCAAAAAATTAAAAATGGAACTGCTATTTGACCCAGTGATCCCACTTCTAGGAATATATCCTAAGAAGCCTGAAACACCAATAAGAAAGAATATATGTACCCCCATGTTCATAGCAGCACTATTTACAATAGCTAAGATCTGGAAACAACCCAAGTGTCTATCAGTAGATGAATGGATAAAAAAGCGGTGGTACATATACACAATGGAGTACTATGCAGCTGTAAGAAAGAAAGATCTCTTATCCTTTGACACAACATGGAGGGACCTGGAAAGTATTATCCTAAGCCAAACAGAGAGACAAGTATCATATGATCTCACTTATTTGTGAAATATAACAAACAAAATAAGCTGATGAAAAAAATAGACCCAGAGACATAGCAGCAGGGTACAGACTGACAACCCTCAGAAGAGGGAGGCGGAGGGGGGAGGGAAGAGATAAACCAAAGAACTTATATGCATGTACGCATAACCAATGGACATAGACAACAATATTGGGGGTAGGAGGCGGGATCAGGAGGAGGGTGTCTGAGGGGAAAAAGGAGAAACATCTGTAACAAAAATAAATCAATAAAAAAAAATATATATATAAATAAAATGAGAGATTCAAGCCAAAAAATAATTGTGTTACGTCAAAATACTTTTTTTCTTCTTTGTGACTCTAAACCAGATACAAGGCACTTTAAAAACTGGAATTAAAAATATTCGGTAAGAACCTTGAATAATAGTGATATTATTTAGGCTATAACTAAAATGCTATGCAATTCACATAGATCTCCAGAATAATTTTTCTGGCTCCTGATAGATATATAAAATGATATACATCAAATATAAATGAGTAATGCATCAAGTAAGTAATGTGGTAGGCTAGGTATTTTACCAGGATGTGTGTGCATACTTCTTAAAGAGATTTTTTCTCCCAAGCCCTTGGAGAAATGTGCAGGAAGCACAGAGACTTACACTGCAAACAGGGATCTAAATTAGTTATGAAGACAAATGCCTAGATCAGAGAATGCTTTCCCACAAACCTGGGATTTTTGAGGAACCATCTTTTCAAGAGATTTAAAATAATTCTATTCCAGAGGGTACATATGTCCTTGTCTGTCCCTCCCTGTCTAAACCACCTTTTCCGTCCTTCAAACAGTAACACAGTTCATGTACTTATGTTCTGAGTGCCCGCACCAAACCCTCTCCAGTCCTTTCGCATAAGGAATGGTTCCAAACTCTGGCTTATGTTGCTGTGGGGGGACCTTGCTTGAGAGCCTTTGGAGTGGTTTAAGGTCAAAGTCTGACACTATTTAACAGCCAGTGCCTTAGGGTCCCTCCCCTTCACCCCCCAGGCTGTCCCAGGCTAAGATTTATGTTTATTGGCTTTATTTTGCTTTGTTTTAATGGAAAAAAGTTTTCAAAAGAAGGAAGACGCTTTTGTTGTTTAGATTCAAGTATGTTTGCTATTTTGCCATCTGGTGGTTTCCCCCCATAATTGCACCAATTAAACAGATTGAGAGAGAGAGTTTTACCAGAATTCGAAGGAGGAAGTTGTATGGTTTTGATGGAAGAGAAGTCTTCTTGGTTATCTCTCCCTGCTGTATCTACCTGCTTTCCCATATAAGATACTTCAGAAGAACACCTAAGGAGAATCCTAAACTCGACAGCTTATATTCATGATTCCAAGAGGCCTAAAGGAAAACTGAAAAACTGAAGCAAATGGATGTTCTCATATAACTAGAAATCACGTAGACGTAGCTTTCTGATGTTGTGTGTGTGTGTGCGCGCGCATGCACGCAATGGATATAACCTAGCCTAAGAAAGTGTTCTGATCTAAGAGCAATGAATAGTAAGTATAAAAACTGGAGTTGGAGATGCCACCCCAGAGGAACTGCCCAGACTTGCTCCTCAGACCTTTGAAATGTTAAAACTGGACAAAATATCCTTTGCATTGGGCCTAAAGCAGCTGAAGGAGCACTACGCTCCAAACAACTGTTTGCAAGGTCAACATGAAAGCAGAAATTATGGCTCCTGGACCAAAAATGAAAGATGTTCTATAGAATTGGCATCACTGTGTTCGTGTATCTGCGCCTATAGGTATTCTTTACATAGCTTATTAACATGCATCATAATTCCTTTCTTCTATTCATGTAATTATTCTCCTTCCCTTTCTCATAAAGGAGCCCCGTCTTCACCTCCTAATGGGAACACTATGCGGGTTTTTACCTGAATTCGTCCTTCTAGCATTGTTTTGGATCTCAAAGGCTTATTGCCTCTCATTTTGGCCTTTTATTTTCAGGTTTCCATGAGTATAACCAGGATCATCTCTTTATGAATCCAACAATGAATATTCATGTCAAAATGCCTAGTGCCTGAGCTCTGACCCTAAGATACTTGGTAAGACACAGATGTGACCCGTTTCTCAGCAAGGCACCTGAAAAGCCTAAATTATGGATAACTCAGGCTCCCTTCATGCCTGAGAAATTCACAGATTAAGTCCTCTCTTATTAGTTGCAGTCTAATATCATAGCAATAGCCCAGGCAGTTTAAGTTCAGTAAATTAGAAATCCCCATTATATCCAGGTTTTTTATAATTTTAAGTTTCTGGTCATGGTGCCTAATGACTATCTGCAGAGTGAAAAATGCAGCTTTGATGCTGGAAGCCCTTTGAGCTTCTTCAAAACAATTCCTTCGGTGTGAGGGGCCATCCTTCAGTATTTGACAGGGACTGATTACACATCGCCCCCAGTGCCTGAAGTTCCACTGTTGGCAATTCGAAACATTCCCTTTGTCAGGGTGGAGGCAATGTGTGCCTGTGTGTGTGTGTGTGTGTGTGTGTGTGTGTGTGTGTCTTGGAGACAGCACAGGGAGAGGGAAATATTGCAGGAAAGAAAGGGGTGACCATTGAAGATAAATTTGCCAATTTGTTCTGGAACCTGCAAATGACTGGTTATGATGGTGAAATGTCTTGGTGAGCCGAGCATTGGATCACGGATGTGCCCAAGCGTTGGTATCTACGTGGGCTACTCTCAATTTGTAGGTTTGAAAAATAATTTTTGCCTGAGTTACATTTGTCCGTTTTGACATTTTGTTCAAAGATATAGGTATTTCACTGGTTCCCAAGAATGATTTTTAATAGAAACAATGAAAGGATATGCATGCTGGGTGGTTGTGCAAAGTGCCTGTCTTTGACAATGTCCATGACCTAGAGAATTGTGAGAACCGGTGAATTAATGCATTGTCCCATCCTGATGCACAGATGCTTGTCTCCAGTCTTCAGCCAGTGGTTACGGCCCCCAGTGATGAATGCCCTAGTAACTGAGTGCATTAAGGTCTATCACACCACTCAGGAATTAATGATCCTTTTCCCCTCTATTTGCCAACTTTAGGTTGTCTTCCAAGATTAATATTTATTTTTCTGTGCTATAGGGCCTTGTATAATTTTGTCTGCTCCGTGTACCTGCCACCTTTTGAGACCAGCAGGACGTTTTTGGAGAAAATGCTCCCTGTATCTTATTTTCTACCTCCAACCCACCCTGGTGGACACATTGCAGCTGCTGTGTTCTTAGAATTTCCATGTTAGGCTGTACTTCATGGAGCAAAAAGATAAGCACCTGACACAATAGAACCCATCATAGCTATCCTTCAAATGTATTTTTTTCTTCTGTGTAACCATTTGAGTTGATGTCACTTGGAACTAAGAGTCCTGGGTGACACATTGAATTCTCCCCAAGTATGGTGGATTTCTCCTGCATATACTGACCAGTCCCGCAGGTCAAGCAACGAGGACTCTAGAGGGGGAGTGAGGATGAGGAGGGACAAGAGACACGAGAAATGGAGACAAGACAGGATTCTGATCAAGTCTCGTTTATTCTGGGGAGATCCACAGTATATATAGGGCAAGAAGCAGAAAAACAAGAACATTTGTTGTCAAGCGATAAGTTTGTGGTAACCACCCTGAAGCAATTTCAGGTAAATATCCCAGGTGGAACAAAAGACAAACAGAGCATAACTGGCTGAGTAAATGGTTACTTAAAGGAATGCAGAAACATTGTATACAGAGGTATCCTGCCTTGGGGCAGGAGATGGCAGAGCAGATTTTAGCAAAATGGATGCCATGCAAATAGCCTCCCACAATATACATTGTAGAAAAGTCTGCAAGTCTATGACTTTTGACCATGAATGTGTGCCCAACCTTCTTGTCTCCGAAGAAGGCGAAAGAAGCCGTTAGGAAGTTGTAGTGAGAGTGTAGGGAAAGGAGAAAGGAAAGATTACATAAAAGGACAATGAACAGAACCAGTTCCTGCTGACTTCCCCAAGCCCGTGAGTTATGTTAATAGGTCCTAACATCCCCATAGGACCTCTTGTCTAGACTTACTTAAGAATACAGCTTGTTTCTCAGAGTGATTACATGTATTCATTACCTTTCATTAACGGAAGTTTATTTCTATTGGCTAAGTAGGTTTAAACATCACCCTTATTGGGATTTGAACAGAAATGCCCCCTCCCCAGCTATTTGACCTCTATACTAAAAAAATATATAGATTCACAGTGAACCTGTGCAAGGTTTTTATTTGTTTCTATTAAAAGTAAATTGGGTCCAAATTACTCTCTTTAGTATTTACTACTAAATAATGTGATTTCACTGTTACTGATGAGGACACAGTCCCTTCCCAGGGAAAGACTGAATTAGGCAAAGGGCAGTTGACCTTCTCAATGTGAGCAGTTCAGCTGGTGGCAGAGTATATTTTTAATTAGGGAGCATACAAGAAAGGACTCCTGAGAGTCCTGTGCATTGGAGGAGTTGACCATCTCTGTGAATTTATAATAAAAAATCTCATTATGGAAACCATTAGATCAACAAACGGATCAGAGGGAATATTCGAAGTATTTTTCTGCACTCGGTGGAGGTTGCTCCCAGCATTTGTTTCTCACCAGCTGCTTGACCACTGCTTCCAAGGTCCTCTCCGCAGGGAGCGCCGGGCTCGAAAGGAGAGTGGACCTTGATGTCAACAGACCCCTCACAGAGAGACCCCCCCAGCTATTCTGATAGTTGAAGTCCATTTTCCCCTTGAGACCCCTTATTTCTGTAACTCTCACAGCTTGCTCAGCGCCGTTTATGGCAGCTTTACTGACTTTCAAGTCACCACTCTAAGATCGCTTTATGTTTTTATTTATATGTAGTTGCAGTGGGAAGGAGACCTGTTACACATCAGTCTACTTAGCCACTCTAGCGATGACACAGCTTGGAATGACAAGGAATTTGTTCAATTCAGAACATACTTGATGCACATATGTTTATCTCCCAGTGGGGATAATTTTGAGAGGGAAAGAGAGTACTACTTATCTTTACCCTAGAGCAGTGGTTCTCAACCTTCCTAATGTCACGACCCTTTAATACAGATCCTCATGTTGGGGTGACCCCCAACCACAAAATTATTTTTGTTGCTACTTCATAACCGTAATTTTGCTACTGTTATGAATCACCGTAGGAAATAGTGTTTTCTTTTTTTTTTTATGAATTTTTATTTATTTTTTTGTTACAGATATTTTACCTTTTTACCCCATTGGCACCCCCCCCCCCACCCCCCCCTCCACCCTGTCCCCGGCTTAGTTGTCCATGTCCATTGGTCATGCATACATGCATATAAGTTCTGTGGTTTATCTCTTCCCACCCCCCCAACCCCCATCCCCTCTTCTGAGGGATGTCAGTCTGTGCCCTACTTCCATGTGTCTGGGTCTACTGTATTCCTCAGACTGTTATGTTCATTATATTCCATATATAAGTGAGATCATGTGGTATTTGTCTTTTTCTGCTTGGCTTCTTTCACTTAGGATAATACTTTCCAGGTCCCTCCATGTCGTCTCAAAGGATAAGAGATCTTTCTTTCTTACCGCTGCATAGTACTCCATTGTGTATATGTACCACAGCTTTTTTATCCATTCGTCTACTGGTGGACACTTGGGCTGTTTCCAGATCTTAGCTATTGTAAATAGTGCTGCTATGAACATGGGGGTACATATATTCTTCCTGATTGGTGTTTCAGGCTTCTTAGGGTATATTCCCAGCAGTGGGATCACTGGGTCAAATGGAAGTTCAATTTTTAATTTTTTGAGGTAGCACCATATTGTTTTCCATAGTGGCTGCACCAGTCTGCATTCCCACCAGCAGTGTACTAGAGTCCCCTTTTCTCCACACCCTCGCCAACACTTGTTGTTTGATGATTTGTTGATGGCGGCCATTCTGACAGGTGTGAGGTGATACCTCATTGTTGTTTTAATTTGCATCTCTCTGATGATTAGTGATGTTGAGCATTTCTTCATATGTCTCTTGGCCATTTGTATGTCCTGTTTGGAGAGGTGTCTATTCAGCTCCTCTGCCCATTTTTTAATTGGGTTCTTTGTCTTCCTTTTGTGGAGTTGTATGAGCACTCTCTATATATTGGAAATTAACCCCTTATCTGATACATCATTGGCAATGATGTTCTCCCATACAGTGGGTTGCCTTTCCATTTTGATGATTGTTTCTTTTGCTGGGCAGAAGCTTTTGAGTTTGATGTAGTCCCATGTGTTCATTTTCTCCTTTGTTTCTGTTGCCTTAGGTGATGTATCAGTGAAAATTCTGCTCCGTATGATGTCCGAAATTTTGTTGCCTACATTTTCTTCTAGAATTTTTATGGATTCACGGGTCACATTTAAGTCTTTTATCCATTTTGAGTTTATTTTTGTGTATGGTGTAAGTTGATGGTCTAGTTTCATTTTTTTGCATGTAGCTGTCCAATTTTCCCAACACCATTTATTAAAGAGGTTGTCTTTACTCCACTGTATGCTCTTGCCACCTTTGTCAAATATTAATTGAGCGTATTGCCTGGGGTCCATTTCTGGGTTTTCAGTTCTGTTCCACTGGTCTATATGCCTGTTCTTGTGCCAGTACCAGGCTGTTTTGGTTACAGTCGCTTTGTAGTATAACCTGATATCTGGTATTGTGATCCCACCTACTTTGTTCTTCTTTTTCAAGATTGTTGTGGCTATTCGGGGTCTTTTTTGGTTCCATATGAACTTTTGAAGTATTTGTTCTAGTTCTATGAAATATGTCGTTGGTATTTTGATGGGGTTTGCATTGAATCTATAGATTCCTTTGGGTAGTATGGACATTTTAATTATGTTAATTCTTCCAATCCATGAACAGGGTATGTGCTTCCACTTTTTTATATCTTCCTCTATTTCTTTTTTCAATGACCTGTAGTTTTCTGCAAATAGGTCCTTTACTTCTTTGGTTAAGTTTATTCCTAGGTATCATAATTTTTTTGGCGTAATGGTAAATGGGATTGTTTTTTTCAGTTTCTCTTTCTGTGAGTTCATCATTGATGTACAAGAATGCCGTCGATTTCTTGACGTTAATTTTGTATCCTGCTACTTTGCCAAATTCATTTATTAAGTCTAATAGATTTTTGATGGAGTCTTTAGGGTTTTCTATGTACAATATCATGTCATCTGCAAATAATGACAGTTTCACTTCCTCCTTTCCAATTTGGATCCCTTTTATTTTTTCTTCATGTCTGATTGCTGTGGCTAAGACTTCCAGTACAATGTTAAATAAGAGTGGTGAAAGTGGACATCCCTGTCTTGTTCCTGTTCTTAATGGAAATGTTTTTAGTTTCTGTCCATTGAGTATGATGTTGGCTGTAGGTCTTTCATATATGGCCTTTATTATGTCGAGATATGATCCCTCTATTCCTACATTGCTGAGCGTTTTTATCAGAAATGGATGCTGGATTTTGTCGAATGCTTTTTCAGCATCTAGGAAATAGTGTTTTCTGATGGTCTTAGGAGACCCCTGTGAAAGGGTCATTTGACCCCCAAAGGTGTCGCGACCCACAGGTTGAGAACCGGTGCCCAAGAGCAACGGGTGTTAATAGAAAATTTCTTAGGGAATTTGGACACATGTTTTCCCCATATCAGTGATTGTGATTCATGTTGGTTAGATAGGGTGGTGTGGTAGACTGCTCTGACATTGTAATGTCAGAAAATTAAAATTACTTAAAGTAAATATGCTCTTGGGCTACCCACCCAGCTCCCATTTTCTTTTCTGAACACCACTCTGTTCCATATCCATTCCTGTGATTTAATCTTAAAAATCCTCAACCATGACTCCTTCCCTTTGCAGTCAAATCTATACGTAGAGGTGGACTAAACTAGAGGCAGATTTGGCCCCAAAATGGGCCAGTCTGATGATTGATTTATTGAAAAATTTAGAATGGGGATTCAGAAATCCTGGTTAGAGTTTGTTGGTATTTTAAACAGAAAGATCACACAAAGCAAAACAACAGTGATGATGTGAATGCAGACACAGGGAGTGTTGATTTGCTACAGAAGGAGGAAATGAAGAAGGCACAATGAGCAAGACAGAACAATGTTTTCTTCTGCTCCAGAGAGAAAGAAGACATAGAGACTGGCTGAGCTTCTGACTCTTGGTTCTGAGTTTTATGAGCTACCTGGGATTTCCTTTTAGCTTTAGATGGCTTAAGTGTATTTCTTTTGCTTGTAACCCAACATTTCCGGACATAAGTATATGTTTAATTAAGAGGTTCTCTGTCTACATATCTCCTGTGAATTCCAACAAAGTTGGCTAAGCCTTGGTCTCTGCAAAAAATTATAATGTCAGAAAATTAAAATTAACTTAAAGTAAATATGCTTTAGTTTCTGTATGGTCTCTAAAGACCAATTAAAGTATGCCTTATTTTTAAAATGACATATAATTAGCCTTGATAAAAGACATGGCGGTAGAAATCAAATTGTCTGCTTGTTTCAACCTTGCTTCAGAGTATAGCTGCTGTTTGCCTTTGACAGACAAGAGATACTTACGAGGTAGGAAGGAAATTGGCATATTTTCCCTACTGCTTTGGTCCCTTATTGTTATTTCAAACCAACATGGACTATTCAGCTTCATTAAATGCCATAAGATTTACAGCATTTGCTAACTTTCAAGGAGCTGTAGGTACAACATTTAAACAGGCCAAGTTCTCAAGATTTAAGTAAAAATAAATGAATGAATGAATGAATGAATGAATGAATGAATGAAAAGACCCTGGTGCTAGATTCTAGAAGGGGGTGAAAACTGCACAGGTGAAGGAAAATACACCTGATTACACAGACACAGACTGTCCATATTAGAGGGACACGTGGATTCGGAGAGCTTCTCACCTGGTAGGATCACAGGGGACAGAGTTTTGTCATATAGGAGTAGTATAATACACCCTTATTCTTGGGGGGAGATCTTGCTAGAATCAGAAAACACAGAAAGAAAATCAGCCACGGTAATTTGATGTTGACTGAAAAATAATCAACTGTTTGTTTAATGATTACTGTTACTTTCCAGCATCCAACTCTTAATGAAAGAACTTTGAAGGCTTTGTAAATATTGGCCTGATCCTGCTTGGAAAATGACTAATATGTCCGTGGCTAGAGGTCAGCTGAATTTCTTTTCTCACTTTACAATTATAGACCATACCACATACTCCTTAACTGATTTACTCATGGTGTCAACCGGCATTAGATGATAAAATCAGATGAACTTCAATATTTTCATCAAATCAGAGGTATATGAATACCCTATAATTACAAGATTTAAATATCAGGTTGACACCTCCTAAAGCATTAAACTATGGTTTTAAAAAAAAGTCTCATCAATCTTCATGAGGTCATATTTTCCCATGTTTAGAGCAACATCTTAGTATGCTGGATTCAGAAATACTAATTTCATAGACTTCCGTATTCACCAGATTGCAGCTGATCAATCATTTCTAAGATTTGTTTTTCAATACATGCCAAAGGAATGGTTTTGTAAACTATAGGCCTTGTGTAGTTCAATGCATTGGTCCAACCCTAGAGGCTTAGTCAGGGTTCAATCAGAGAAACAGAATCAGTAGGAGATATATATTAAGATATATATTTTCTAGAAATTGCCTTATATGGTTGTGGGGCTGGCTGGGCAAGTGTGAATCTGTAGGTTAGGCCAGTAAGAACAGGCTGGAATTCTCAGGCACAGATGAAACTGCTGTCCACAGGCAGAATGTCTTCCTCTTCGGGGAAGGCTCCTGGGAGCTTTTAAGACCTTTCTGTGGATTGTATCAGGCCCGTCCCTCCTTCACATTAACTGATAATAAACTTCAATCACATCTGCAGAATTCCTTCACAGCCACACGTAGACTGGAACTTGACTGATGACTAGGGACCTTAGCCTAGCCAGGTTAACGTTCAGAAAGACCATCCCAGATGTCTATCCTATGTTCCGCTGTGAGGCACCAGATGTGATTGACTTCTTTATGAATCAAACATGACTATTCCCAGAGAGCAAGTGGAAAGAGAGACCTTTCTTGTTCAGCTATCCAGAAAATACCTGAAAAAGAAATGAAGTGTGGGAGACAGAGAACATTCTCAGAAAAACATGATCCCCACTTTGAAAATAAACATCCCTGCTTTGTCTGTTTTGGTTTGGAAATTATTCTGTCTTTATCTCAGCATTAATCTCACAGCAGGTGACCATTGTTCTGCATAAATGTTCCTCTTCACTGGCCTTACTTTCAAACAATGGCCCAAGGATAGAACTCAGAGTGGGTTCTAAACTATCACTTGTCTGAGTGTTTCAGAGCCCTTAGAAATTTTATTGGAGTATGTCAGAGGGGATTAACGGAAGCATTTTCTATTATATTACAGTTAAACATAGAGAGACATGTTGGGGGAGTAAACTCACTCATGATCAATAGTGTGTGCTAAGACTTTAACCTGAATTTGAAATGGTGGTTTCCTAATAAATTTATCATGGGTTAGTGTTTTATTGGTCAAGAGGGGATATTATACTTCATATACAAAAAGATGGCATTTCTCCCTGGTGCTGATACATTTTATGCATTTCAGACATTTATGCCACCGAATGATGCAAACGTGTTGGCGTAAATCAGGTCAGCAGGTAAAGATGACGACGAGCTAATGCTTGTTACCGGCTTCTGAGTCGGACCGATTCCACGCTGGTGGTGGTTCAGGTCTGGTTGCTCAGCGGCGACTCCACCATTTCATGTATCATTTTTCTAATGACTTGAAAGCATGAAATTTTCATTTTTATTCATGTGGTGAGCTTGACAAATTTGTACACTCCACAGAAGTTCTTGCCCCGTTTGGAGCAAATATTAGAAGTGCACGGTAGAAAAGTTAGTGCCTCTGCAGGGCTGGCTTCCGATGGCTCCTTCTGTTTGTTTTCTTCTCATTTTTATTTCACATGATAACCACAAAACCCAACAATTCAGAAAGAGTATTAGTTGCCATTTATTGAATACCTGTTATTTGCCATTTATCATGCGAAGGGCTTTATAATCATCTCTTCTCATCCTTTACAAACATTTCTGCATCGTAATTTTCATTTTAGAGATGAGAAAACTAAAGTCTAGGGAAGTTAAATGCCTGTCCTAAGATCACACAGCTTCCTGGTAGTGGAGGTTGTATTTCAGCTGGTGTCTGTTTCCAAACCCAAATTCTGCTCTGCCATCCCATCTGTCAGTTTAATTTGTTATTTGACAATATGTAAAAATGTGTCTTCCAAGGGGATGGTGATTCCCAGACCATGAGACCCTAAGTCTTCTTTCCTGGATAGACTACTACCTCAATAACTGTCTTCATACAACTCAGGTGGAAATACCCAAGACAGTCAGAATCACCATGAGCCTTTATTGTAGTCCTCACCCAAGGATGTATTTCCATTTATCTTCAGATACAGTGTGTGTGTGTGTGTGTGTGTGTGTGGAGAGAAACATCAATGTGAGAGAGACACGTTGATTGGTTGCCTCCCACACAACCCCACAGGGCTGGAGATGAACTGCAACCGAGGTACATGCCCTTGACTGGAATCGAACCCATGACTCTTTGGTCTGTGGGCCGATGCTCTAACTGCTGAGCCAGACTGGTCGGGGCACCATGAGCATCTTTAATTTTGACTCTATATTTTGAAATCTGGAACTATTGCGTATGCAGGATTTCATTTAAATTATATGAAGTTCACTTTTTTTTTTTAACTTATTTTTATTGTTGAATGTATTACAGATGTTTCTCCCTTTTTTCCCCCACTGACCCCCCTCCTCCCCAATCCCGCCCCCCTCCCGCCTTTCCCCACACTATTGTCTGTGTCCATTGATTATGCATATATGCATAGAAGTTATTTGGTTTATCTCATTCCACCCTCTCCCTTCTTCATTTTGAGGTTCATCAGTCTAACAACCAATTTGTACTTCTTAATTCCTTCATCATTTTCACCCATCCTCCCAGCCCCACCCATCTGGGAAGCAACAGAAAGTTCTCTTTATCTATGAGTCTGTTTCTGTTCTGCTTGATCATCTTATTTGTAGATTCAGTTGTTGATAGATATGTATTAATTGCCATTTTATTGTTATATTTTTGTTCTTCTTCTCCTTCAAGAAGACCCTTCGACATTTCATATAATACTGGTTTGGTGGTAATGAACTCCTTTAGCTTTTTCTTGTCTGGGAAACTCTTGATATGTCCATCGATTCTAAATGATAGCCTAGCAGGATAGAGTAATCTTGGTTTGTAGGTTGTTGCTTTTCATCACTTTGAATATCTCTTGCCACTCCATTCTGGCCTGCAAAGTTTCTTTTGAGAAATCAGCAGACAGTCTTATGGGAGCTCCTTTATAGGCAACAAACTACTTTTCTCTTGCTGCTTTTAAGATTCTCTTTTTGTCTTTAACTTTGGCATTTTGATGATGATGTGTCTTGGTGTGGACCTCTTTGGGGTCATCTGGTTTGGGACTCTGTGCTTCCTGAACTTGTTTGATTGTTTCCTTCACCATGTTAGGGATGTTTTCTGTCATTATTTTTTCAAATAGGTTTTCAATTTCTTGCGCTCTCTCTTCTCCTTCTGGCATCCCCATGATGCGAATGTTGGCATACTTGAAGTTGTCCTAGAGGCTCCTTACACTATCCTCATTTTGGATTCTTTTTGCTGTTTTGATTGGATGTGTTTTGCTTCCTTATATTCCAAATTGACAGTTTGCTTCTTGGCTTTACCTACTCTACCATTGATTCTCTGTAACTTGTTCTTTATTTTAGTTAGTGCATCCTTCATTTCTGACTGGTTCTTTTTTATGTTTTCGATGTCATCATCACTAAGTTCCTTGGAGTTCTCCTTGAAGTTCTCACTAAGTTTCTTGAGCATCCTTATGACCATTGTTTTGAACTCTGCATTTAATTGATTGCTTATTTTCATTTTGCTTAAATCTCTTCCTGGAGTTTTGTTCTTTTCTTTTATTTGGGACATGTTTCTTTTTATCTTCCTTTTGGCTGCTTCCCTGTGTTTCTTTCTATGTATTAGGTAGATGTCTATGTCTCCTAGGCTTTGCAGGGTGGCCTATTGTTGTAGGTATCCTGTAGGATCCAGTGACACAGTCTCTCTGATCACCCCAGCTGGGCCCTTGAGGTACACCCCTAATGTGGACTGTACACCCTTCAGTTGTAATTGAGTCTTGATTGCTGTCGGCATGTCAATGAGAGGGTTTACGCAGGCTGATCAGCTGCAAGGACTGGCTGTGCCCACTGACCACTGGCCTCTGACTACCTTGGAGGATCAGCTGTGCAGGGGCCCACCACACAGAGCAAGACTTACTTCAGCAGGGCTCTGGTACTGAGTCCACTGAGTCCACTCACTGACTGTGTCACTTGTGGAGGTGGTTGGGTGGTGGTGTTTCAACGTAGTCTGAAGCTGTCCACTGGGGGTGCTGGCTCTGAGGCAAGGTCAACCACTGCCTGGTTCTACCCAGGACCACCCAGCATAAGCTACAAAGTGATTCGCTGATGGCTGCTTCTTGTGCTGGGCTTGGAGGTGCCCAGAAAAAGCCAAGTTGTGAACCAAGGCTGGCTGCTTCTAGTGCCAGGCCTGGGGCCACTTAAGGAGAAGTATTGTTGAGACCAGATGCTGTTTGTTTGAGAGATTTTAGGAAAATCTGAAGCAGGATCAAAAACAGGCCATTCCTATGGTAAAGCCACTGGAAACAGCTTAGTTGGGTGGGACAGGGCCTTGGGGAATCACCAGGGCAGGGAAAACAGTGTGAGCCAGATGGCTGGAGTCCCAGATATGGTCGCCATTTGTCGTCCTGGGGAAGGGCTCATCAAAGGATCACCTGTCCCTGAAAGCAAGTCTGTCCAGGAGAAAGCTGTCCCTCCAGCTCGAGCCCCAATGCCAAACAGCCCAGTTCTTCCCTTTATGTCTCTGATGCCGTTCAAGCTGCCTCCCCAGTGTTGGAGCCCAGAAGGAGTGAGTCAGAGTAAGTCCGTGCACGAGCCCTTTAAGAGGAGCTGCCTTGGAACCAGCAGCCTCAGCCTCCCTCAGGCTCAGTTCCCGCTGGTTTTACTGGTAGAAGTGATGGGGACTCTTCCTGGCACTGGAACCTGAGCTGGGCACCTAGTGTGGGACGGGGACCCCTCAGTCCTCAGGGAGGACCTTCCCAGCCAAGGTGTCCTCCTGATTTTTATCTGCCACATGTGGGTGTGGGCCCAGCCCCTCCACCACCGCCCTCCTACCAGTCTCCTGTGGCTGCTGCTTTAATCCCGTAGTTGTAGGACTTCCACTCAGCTGGGTGTCAGGTGGCTCTGAAGGATGGTTGTTCTGCAGTTTAGTTGTAGTTTTGCTGTGGTTGTGGGAGGAGGTGATACGCGTTTACCTAGGCCACCATCCTGACCGGAAGCCTGAAGTTCACTTTTATACTACATTTAAAATCAAATGTGGTCTAAGCAAATTAATTGTACAATGAAGAGTGCAGGGCAAATGTTGAGGCTGTTCTGTAGGACTGCTAATGTCACGTACTTAGAAGTACCATGGACATATGAATAGCTGTGTGCCTTTGAAGTGGCTACTGACTGGAAGTCTTCAGGTTAGTCATGGAAGGTTCATCCACAATTTGTTAACCTCCTTCAAGTTACTATATTTACCTGACAGTCATTAACCTGCACTCTTTGAAAATATATAAATGCTTCGGATTCATACTAATCATGATTATTGTTTCCTCCAAGAGGTTCTAATCAGTGAGGTGTTTTCTATATATAGATTACTGAGGTCATGTGCAGTGGAGTTTATTTTTTCCACCTCAAAAAAACCTTATTCAGGTATCTAGGCAGAAACAGAGACCTGGACGGCATTCGGCAGTGACCATTGGACACATATTTTGATTAGTTTCACTCAGGGACACTAGGACTTCTGGGTAATAGTTCCTGTAGCCACAGGACTCTAAAGATATCACAATCCAGTCAATGGTTATTATTGTGGGGTATTGTCTCTGTCCCCATGAAACCAAGAACCTGGAGTCATATGGGAGGTTTATAGTGGGACGGGTCACACCCTTCTCAAAATCTGCATTAACATTAAAAAAAACTTTAGTGATTTGGGTTTCTTCAGATAAATTCCCAGAAGTGGAATTGCTGGGCCATGAAAAACAAGAAAGAAAGAAAGAAAACACACACACACACACACACACACACACACACACAAACAGACTTGCCCTGGCCAGTTTGGCTCAGCGGTTAGAGCGCTGGCCTGTGGACCTGGGAGTCCCAGGTACGGTTCCCGCTAAGGGCATGTACCTCGGTTGCAGTTTGTCCCCGGTCCTGGTTGGGGCCATGTGGGTGGCAACCACTCAGTGTGTCTATCTCACTTTGATGTTTCTCTCTCTTTTCCTCCCTCTCTCCCTCCTGCTCTATCTAAAGATAAATGCAGAAAAATCTCCTTGGGTGACGATTAAAAAAAAACAACAAACAGACTTAACCAAAGAATTCAATTAGTATATAACAACCCTCTTCTTTAACCCAAATTTTCATAATCTGTTTCCAAATTCTGTCTTGCCACTTGAAACTGCTATTCATTTCATCACATAGTAACGGAAAGGACAGAGGAAATGTTATAAGAGAGAATAATAGTATGAAACATCCCTCTAAGTTAGGTAATATTTATTCTCAGAAGACACATTTTATTCTTTATATAATCTTTGAACATTTATCCACAGGCAAGGAAGAACATTTCAGTTACAAAGGCATTTAGGGGCCCTTCCTCCTGCTCAGATACATTCCAAAATTTATAGATTTTATATATTAACTTGTGGAAAGACAAAAATAGGTTTATAGCAATATAGCAGGGAAGAAGCCCAGTTTAACAAGCAGGACAACACAAGGTTTATAATACTGCTTAATATAAGTTATCAGGGAGATGGAACAGTACCTTGTCGGAAGAACATGGAAAGAGAAATTTTAACTAGAGAGTATTTAATGCCATGTAGGCACAGATGTCAGAATAGCTACATAATTCGACATTATTTTTCTGTAGTAGAATAAACTTTCTATTCCCTCCCAAACTAGCATTTTCACGTAGCTATTGCCATGTGTTTCCTTGGGGCATTGAGTCTATAGGAATACCCTGCTTTGAGCTGCGCTCCAATGAGATGGAGGACGATTGCTATCTGGTCCTGTAACTTCCATGCTTTTGGTTGACAGCTATTGCCACTGAGTATCTCAACTTCATTGCCTAAGTAAATAACTTTGGACTTGTTACTGCTAACTCTCTCTCTGCAGCTATTAAGTATCCATATTGTGGATTGGTTTTTGTCAAGAGAGTTTAGTTTGGTTTCCTTTTATGTTTCAGAAATGTGTCATGGAAAGATTAGCTTAGAGAAAATACCTGTCATGAGCCATAGAGAAGATGGATGATGTGTACATTGACTGCAAACTCTTCAACTATCGAATTGTCTTTAAGGAATGAAATCAGATTACCTGTCTATAAGTGTGAATCATTTTGTTTAAAGTCCATAAAACAGCAAAAAAATATTTTAGTCAGTGAACTGATTTTTTTTAAGGAGAAATCACATCAATTAACTTTTCCCCCATTTAATCTTGATGAAACGGCTAAAATACTGCCAGTATCAAGTATTGTTAAGTAGATGAACAACACATGCACTGCTGGAGGGAATGTAAAGTAATACAGCCATTCAGGAAAAGTTTGGCAGTCTTTCATGAAGTTAAATGTATGAGGACCCTTTGACCCATACAATCTTATGTTCCTAGGTATTTCCTAAGAGAAATGAAAACGTATACCCACACAAAAACTTGTGTTCAAAAGTTTATAGCAGCTTCATTCCTAATATTTATTCCCAGACTAGACAGAATCCTAGACAGAATCCAGATATCCATCAACAGATGAATTAGATAAACAAATCATGAGATTTCCTTATAATGTAATACACTACTCAGCAGTAAAAACGAACAAGCTACTGACACACACAACAGGATGAACCTCAAAATTGTGCTGAATGGAAGAAGTTAGACACAGAAAAATATTTACGCTGTGGTTTCATTTTTATAATTTTCTAGAGTAAACCGAATGACAGAATGCATCCAGGCTCTGTGTGTGTGTGTGTGTGTGTGTGTCCGTGCACACGTGCATTGGGGAGGGGATGGGAAGAATAGACTGGGAAGGGGCAGAGGGAACCTCTTTAGGCTCCTAGAAACATTCTGTATCTTGATTGTGGTGGTGGTCACTTGGCGTAAATATTAGGCAAAACTCATGGCCCCTGCACCTTGAACTGGTCCATTTTACCTTATGCCATTGTCTTACGTTCCTAGGGCTGCCCGCACCAAGTGCCGCACACTGGTGGCTTACAACAGGAGTGTGTCCTCTCCCAGGGTGAACGCAGGGTGCTGGGACCTCCCCGCTCCCTCTGAAGTCTCCACAGATGACTGCTTCCCTGGCTCTTCCCAGCTCCCAGTTCGAGGGCAATCCGCCGGTTCCTGGGCTGTGGCGACATTCCTGCCATCTGCCTGTGACGACACCTGCTTTGCCCCCCTCTGCCCAAAGTTCCCTCTGCTGACAGGACACCAGCATTTAGGGCTGGGGCCCAGCTCATTCTACCTTGACTGTACCTGCAAGTACCCTGTTTCCAGACGGTCGTTTTCAGAGTTGCTGGGTAGATGTGAATTTTGGGGGATACTATTTTGGGGACATATTCAATCAAGTACAGCAATCTGCCTCATTAAAATCAATTAAAAATAAGTAGGAAAAAAGGATATATTCTTGAAGTCTATTAGTACTTTTGCAAACATCAACCTGTGTGTTTAAAATATATCACCCCAGAAATCCAGACACCTCTCTGTGCACATACCACTTTCCACAATGTTGGCATTTTATTTTCTTAAGGCGTTAGTGTCAATTCTCACAGGAACATCATATTGGGATTTTTGAAATTTTTTTTTTTTTTTTAATCCTCACCCAAGGACATTTTTCCATTTTTTGTTCAGATAGAGTGGGAGGGGGAGAGAGAGAGAGAAACATCGACGTGAAAGGGACACATCGAGTGGCTGCCACCCGCACAACCCAACCAGGGCCGGGGACAAACTGCAACCGAGGTACATGCCCTTAGCGGGAACCGAACCCGAGTCTCTCTGGACCGTAGGCCGACACTCTAACCGCTGAACCAAACCGGCCAGGGCAGGATTTTTGAATTTTTAATGACACCGCCCAGTTTTGTTATTAACAAAAATCATATTTAATAATAGCCACAAGGTGTCGGATGCCACAGGAGCTGTTCGGGTTCAAAGCTGCCCTATTCGTTCTGTGAATGGCCACTCTGAGAGGTCCCCAGCAGACCTTCCGACCACATCCCTCCCCACAGGACAAATACAGTCACAGCCACTGGGGGACATACAGCCTCTTCTTCAGCTGAGGAGCAGGAGGGAGACACAGCCAAGGAAAGTCAAGTAGGGCCACGACTACCACGCTAATGGGAAATTTAACAGAGCCCCATGGTTCTTCCCCAGCCCCCGGCCTTGGCGGAGCCCTCCCCTCTCCAGACCGTGCGTGGGACCCGTAGAGAAGTTCTTTCCTTGTGATTTGGCACATGTCCACCTACCAGACGGTGTGAGGCTGGAGCCTTTGTTCAAATCCCAGAGTGCAGGTTGCTCGAGTGCTGGGCCAGCAGGGGGCTGATAGAGCTGGCAGATCACAGCGCGTCAGCTGCTGCGAGAATGGTTGATGTCGCTTTAATGTCTTCCTTTTGCTTGGCCAAGAGGTAGAAGATTGATCTATGAATGAGCACTATACCAAGGATGTGTAGGGCAGTTTATAGCTTAGAAAATGCTATACATATTTTGTATTTTCAAAAAGAGATTCTTGCAATACACTCATGAAGTGAACAGGGGTTACTGGCCACATTTGTGGAGAAGGGCGGGGCCCCGTGACTCGCCCAAGCTAGTGATGAAACATCTGGGACTCGAAGGTAATGCTTCTGACGTGTCTATTGCTCCTATTACTGCTATTTTTAAGATGACGACAATGTCCCTACAGCTTCACGCGGTGCCTCGCACAGAGGAGCTGCTCGAGAAATGTCAAGTGCATGAATGAACCGTCTGCAATGTTCATAATATTTTATGTTCATCTTTAACCGAACAGCACTCCAATGTGGGAAGCCCTTAACAGGCAGATAAAGCAAATAGGTAAACCAAGCTTTATCCATAAGTGTCATATAGACGAGATTCGTGTTGGAGGTTGAGCAGATGCTTGTTGAATGAGCGAACAGACATTTCTCAAGTACCCGTCTTTTAGAAAAATACATTTAAAGGACGAAGAAGATATAAACAAAGTTGTCCCCTGTGCGCTATCATGCACTCCTCTAGGGCTAAGTCTAGACACAGCCCCGAAGGTTTGGCGAACTGGTGAAGACAGACACGCTTCCGTGTGGCCTTCCTGTCCCATGTGAGAGGAAGCTGGTTGAACAGGACTCATCTGATCGGTTTCAGCTGATCAATAACACCTTTCCGCACAGCCTCTTTACTGCAAGCCTGGGCCCCCGCTCAGTGAGCAGAAGCTCCACGTGTTCAGGGCAGCCCCTGCCTCGGGCGATGAGGCGTTCTCAGAGCACGTGGTCGATCATCGTGAACGAATCCTCCAAGGGATGCTGACCCGGAGCTGCTCACGGGATTCGCGTGGCCAGCACAGCATTTTTGGCAGTAACCTTCGTGCGGTGATGGAGGTTCTGAAGTCAAACTGTTCCTGCACTGGCATTTACCGTTCAATTACTGGAGAATTCATGAACACAAGGCATCAAGAAAGGTTCCTATTTTTCATGGTAGATGATGCTAATTTTGAACGAGATTTGGAAGATGTTAGCGCTCAGGGGAAGGCCAATGCCTATAACGGAGAAATTGACTAGAAAAACAAAAAAAGACATTTTCAGGATGAATCTCTCTGGATGATTAAGCCTCTTCAGGCATTTCACTATTGCAAATATATATATAGCAAATATATATATATGTGTATATATATATATATATATATATATATATACAGAAACATTTAGAATTTTTGGCATAGTGTCCCAAAATTTTAAATAGAAACAACTTCCTAATCATCATGGGTGGGCTGCTGCCAAATGTTCTCGCTCACGTGTTTCCCACGTATTTTATATTACATGCATGATTTCATACACTTAGCTCTGTATTTTTACAAAATATTTGTTCTTTATTTTCACATTTTTTGGGGTATTTTTATGATATAAATTAGACTTTATGATGTAAAATGCTGAAGTTGACTATGTTGTGATTTTTTCCTATTCCAGAACACTTTCCTCTAGAAAGAGCATTTTCTTCTAGAAAAAGCAAGTTGTCGGCCACCCCCTCTCTCCATCCACATTTCTTCTCCTTCCTTTCTTCCCAATGACCCCACCTTCCCAGCTATACTGCCTAGGCTGCAGCTGTCTAGCCAAGGCCTTCTTCCTGGGCGGAGGTGTGGTCACATGGCAAGACTGGGCCAATCATTGCACGCCACCCCCTGCCCGCAGCTGGTCTGAGAAAAGGCACTGTCTCTAAAGTAGGTCAAAGAGCTCTTCCCAGGGACTGCATTGACAAGAGTCTGTGCTGCAGTGAGGGGTCAGCCCAACATCAGCTGCAGACAAATTTCAGTCTTGTTGGAACAGCACATCGAAGGGAGTACTTTTTAAGCCAGTGACCCCAATTTGTATATGTGTTTTCTAATGTTCTTGAACATTGAATTATGTGAACCAATAAATTTCCTATTCCTGCTGAAGTTCAGTTTTGATCCCTAGAAACTGAAGGGACCCCACTGGGAGTTAGAAGTCTGAACATTCAAATCAAGTATCTTTGAATATTCTTTTTTTTTTTTTATCCTCATTTGAGGACATTTTTGCATTTATCTTTAGATAGAGCAGAAGAGAGAGAAAGAGGAATAGAGAGCGAGAAACATCGATGTGAGAGAGACACATCGAGTGGCTGCCACCCGCACAACCCAACCAGGGCCGGGGACAAACTGCAACCGAGGTACGTGCCCTTAGCGGGAACCGAACCCGGGTCTCTCTGGTCTGCAGGCCGACGCTCTAACCGCTGAGCCAAACTGGCCAGGGCTCTTTGAATATTCTTAAAGGCTGGCCTCGAAGGTTGGGGCCACTTCTAATTTATTCCCTTTTACTGCCCTTTACAGCACATGTTTTGAGGATCAGTGTTTACTTTTCTATTTTCTTTCCTCTTCTACTACCTTCATATTTTGGATGATAAAATTATTTTGTGTGATCCCGCCTTGAGATGTAGTATTTGTCAATAGAAAAAGGAGAAAATCTGAAAGACGTTTTAAAAGTGTGGAATGACTGTTTTGTGCCATGACCACTTCTCTTAGATCCAAAGTCCAAAAGTAGCTGCAAACAGGTATCATTTTCCAACTCCTTTACATAACGGAACTGATGTTGAGGGGCCTATATTTAGTGGCTTAAACTCTGAGGTTCATCTGTGTTCAAAGTAACTACTTGAAATAGTCTCTTTAATCCATCTTTTCACCTGGTATTAACATTAAAATATAAGCGAGAGAGGGAGAGAAATTATGTAACTGGGGCATTCTGCATATTCATATATACATATTTTATAGTTTATATTTGTAGCATGGTCTTAGTTACTGTTCTTTAAATAGCATTCATCAACATTTAATGATCTAGTTACATAAGAAGACATTTGTAGAAAAGATTAACATAAGGTGTTCTCCTATATGAGCTACCTTGAGATGATTTCCAAAATCCTCTGTTTTTACTCTAGATCTGATTTTGTTATGACTTGAAGAACAACATTAATTGATAATTAGCTTTTCTCAACATGTACAAATTAGTATTCCCTTAGTCTTGGATGTACCTTCATAGATGCAGAATAGATTTGGAGAGCAAGATTGGACAACAGCCATTTCTAAAGGAAGGATAGAACAAAAAATAGAGAACAATAATATATATCATTATATATATAATAATAACATAGAACAATACTATCTATATCTATATCTATATATATGTACACATTTATCCTCACCTGAGGACATTTTTTCATTTTATCTTCAGGTAGAGCAGAGGGAGAGAGGGAGGAAGAGACAGAGAGAAACATCGATAGGAGAGAGACACATCGAGTAGTTGCCACCCACACAACTCCATCCAGGGCCGGGGACAAACTGCAACTGGGGAACATAATTTTTCTTCCTCTCTAGCTTATATTGTAATGTTAATACCAGGTGAAAAGATGAATACCAGGTACAGTTCCTTAGTGGGAACTGAACCCAGGACTCCCGGTCCATGGGCTGATGCTCTAACCGCTGAGCCAAACCAGCCAGGGCTAGAAAAATAATATTGACTGTGATTTTTTTTTCAGGACTCAGAACTTCTGAGAAAAATACTCTGGTACACTTAAATTTTTGAAATGCAATTATAGGTAAAGAAGTTGCAGAAATCAAATTGGCTCCTTTTGGGTTGTTATATAAACGCATAATTTTGGAGTCTAATACATCCTTTAGGATCAAAAGAGTCATTAAGAAACCATTTATCTGCAAGAAATATCAGCAAGAAAGCACTGAACCCAGATGGTTATAAGTTTCAGTTTAGGAAATACTCAGTGTTAGAGTACATCCAATTTTAAATGAGTTGCAAATAGGCAGTAATCTATTTCATCTTAATTTAGTAAACATTTTCCTTCTCGAAACAGAAGCAAAAACTCCAAGATACAAATTTCCAAAAAGCTCACTTTTTAATTTAACAAGAATCCAGTAAGCTCTACAAAAAAAATATATATAGGATGCTCTTTAAAATTTTTAGGTAAAAGAAAAGATGTACAACGAGAAGACTCATTTTGGTCCATACCCCCTCCCCCTGCATCGGATAAGCATATTTGTCTAAAAATTCAGTTGAGCCTTGAATCCGCGGGGGTAATGCCAACTCCCACACAGTTAAAACCAGTGTATAACTTTTGACTCCCGACAAACTTAGCTACAGGTGTCCTCCGGTAGGCACAGTAGATTAGTTCCAGGCCCCTCAGTGGATATCAAAATCAGCACAAGTGGAAACCCCTTATATAAAATGGCCTGAAACCATGCATACAGTCTGCCCTCCACATCTGCAGAATCCCAGCCACAGATCAAAAATGTTGTTTTCAATCCTCAGTTGGTTGAATCAGAGGATGCAAAACCGGGGACACTGAATGGCAACTATATATTTATTGGGGAAAAAAAACGCCTATTAAGTGCACCTGCACAGTTTCAAATCATATTGTGCAAAGGTCAACTGTAGAGGAAAATGTATCTAACTGAGACATAAACATGATATGAATAATACCGATAGTTTTGAAAAATAATCTGTCTGAATGTATAGTCGTGGAAAGTAGTACCTTAGCAATCAATATCTTTGCCACAATAAGAAAATCTTTCCAGCAATACTGTTTTGATAGTTCTTAAAGCGGTTTACTGATATGGACTTCTCTCCTGGTTTATTTATATGAACTTTTAATTTTACCCAGAGAAAGCTAGTGGACATATGTTAGTATTTCCACCCGCATTCCGTTCTCCTTCCTTTTGGAAATGATCTGTAGCACCCTCTCCTCTCCTCCTCGCCCCCCACAGGCTCCGAGACGGCTGGCAACTCTGCTGGCTTCAGAGGACGAGCAGGTGAACGAGACGAAGGAAACAGCAAAGTCCAAGCACCCGAGTATAGTGACTGGTTCAGGGAAGGCGCCACGGTCGACCTCTGGCCGGCCAGAGCCCAGGGGGGTCGGTGCAGAGCTATCCCCTGCGCTGTCCGGGGAGCAGCTTTCTCTCACTGGAGCCCCCAGCTTGAACCTCAGTGTGAAGACGCGTGTAAAGTGAGCCTACCCTAAGTTGCTCAGGTGCCTGAGCCAATATAGTTCCTTTCTTAGCATTAAAGTGAGGAATTCAGCCCCGGCTGGTGTGGCCCAGCTGGTAGGAGTGTAATCCCGTACACCGAAAGGTATTGGGTTGGGTCGCCCCCCTGCCCTGTCCCCGCTCTCTCGCTTTCTTCCCCATCTCTTCCCCGATACTCTCTAAAATCAAGGAAAAAGTCCTTAGGTGAGGATTAAAAAAAAATAAAGTTAGTTCAAATTAGATTTTCTGTTGAGTGCTGCAGACAGAGATATTATTGATACTTGATTTGAGAATAAATTCAACTGGGGAGCATGTTACAATTACAGACTCTCACCCAGCCAGTGTGGCTCCGTGGATTCAGCGTAGACACGTGGACTGAGAGGTCCCAGTTTGATGCCTGGGTGGGGCACACTGGGTGGGGCACATGCCTGGGTTGTGGGCTCAATCCCCAGTGTGGGTTGTGCAGGAGGCAGCCAGTCGATGTTTCTCTCTCACATCAATGTTTCTATCTCTCTCTCCCTTTCTCTGTCTCTAAAAAATTAATGAAAACATATTTAAAGAAGAAAAAATAAAATGACACATTCTCAGACCCCACTCCTGCCCATTGAATCCGTATCTCTAGAATACAGGCCTAGGATTTGGGATTTTAACAAGAGTTCCAGGTGGATTTTATAGTCACTAAAGTTTGAGAAACACTCTCTTAGGGAATTCCTTAGGACTTACAGTTGCATGTTATTTAATTTGGTGATAAAAAGCACGTATCTTCAATCTGACAAAAGTGGGAGCAAGGCCCAGATTTACACTAACAAAGTACATAATTACCCTAGTTTCAATGTCCTCGTCAATAAACTAGCAGTTACAGTGTTTCACACATCAGAGTAAATGAGGTGAAATGTACACAGATTCTTAACACAGCACATCGCCCATATTGAGTATTCCACTGCATTGGTGTTGAACGTAGCATTGATTTTGTTACTGGAGTATGGCCCCCTTTTGTGAAACACTGGGAACTGGCTCAGACTGAGCAAGCTGGGGTCACACCTTCACTGTGGAGAGTGAATCAGACAGAATTGAACAAAGGGCTATACCCAACGTAGTTAAATATATTAAGTATACTATTTTTACCAAATATTTGACTCTTGGCTTTATATGATACTTTGTATTTCAAAGTTGATGTGACAGCAAATGAAATGTATTCATTCATTCAATCAATTCATTGGTTCTCTCAGTCAGTCTGACCTCCCTGTGTAAAGTCATATCGAAAAGGCCTTTCATCAACAAAGTCTATCTGAGAAGGGCAAACACTTAGCTCGAAATGGAGAAAAGCCAGGACAAGGGGACTGTTGTCCACTGTGGCTAGTAGCATTCTTAGGAGGGACGTTCAGAAGGCTGGCGCTGCATGGAGGACAACGGGCCTCCGTGCGCCAGGCAGAGGGGTGCTGGCGGTAACCCTGCGCACACGAACGAGGACTCTGGTTATCTCACGAGCTCTGGTGGGGCACCTGGGAGGAGGAGGTCTGGGCTGAGAGTCGTCGAGTCTGCCATAGGACTGTCATGGACGGGGGGCGGTGACTCTCAAAAAGAGGTCCTGTAGTGGACAGCCTAATTGGGGACCAGGGGAAGACAAGGCTGAGACTCGGAGATTTAAGTGCCAAAAAGAATGACGATTGGGCCAAGTCAGTAAGGTGATTTATGTGATCCTATTGTGCTGAGCGAAAAGACTGTCAGTGTCTCCAGATTCAGGGTTTGGCACTCAGGGCCAGCCTTTGTGGGGACTGAGGGAGAGTAAAGGCTAACTCATCGGAAGCAGTGAGGACGGTGACAAGCACCATGGGGACAAACGCGCGTCCCCAGAAGTCACCTGGGAACGGCTGGCATAGCCTTTGCGAAGAGCAGTGCCGCTCTGGCAGGGAGGCAGAACTTTGAACTTCGTGACTTTATCCGGAAAAACTTTGCTAAACAGAAAGAGGTCGCTTTAACTGAACGACAAGCCACAGACTCCGTCCATTGAGAAGACAGTGTCGTCTGGCTGCTCAGCAAGCACTGGGACCCGAGGGAGCCAGGGGCAATCACAGACCGTAGAGTGCACCGGCTGCACGTCTGGGACCGTGCACACATTTTCTGTTTAATCTTGGTGAACATACATTAGGGGGGGGTGTGTGTGTGTCCCCAAATGGTTCCCATTTCCTTGGGAAGCTGAACTCGGTACCAAGCATTGTGAAATGCAGCACAGTAGCTCCAGTTCTAACTCCCCAATCTCTTCATTCCCTTCTTCCCTCAATGAAGTGCAACTGTACTAACCACCTAGCAGCTGTTTCCTAACCTGGGTCTTTGGTCAGCTTTCTCCTCCTTCTGGAATGTTCTATGTTCCCAATATTCACAAAGAGGACTCCTTTGTATCCTGTGGTTTCGGTTTAAATGTTATGCCAAGAAGATTGTCTCTATTTAAAATAAGTGCCACCGTTCTTCATCAATAATTGTCAATAATCTCTAAAAGTACAATATGCTATATCACAATTTTAATTTATAGCACTCATGACATTTATAATTTTCACACCACTCTGCTCTTTGTCTTTACATGTAAGTTATACGCTCAGTGAGGGCAGAGCTCACGTGCATATTGATCACTGTTGTTTTCCAGAACCAGCTCAGTTACTGGGACATAGTAAATATTCAACAGACTCTCGTGGGTGAAAGAATAAAACTTGCACATTCAATGGCTCCCTGTTAGTAACGGATGTAAGTTACATTTCTTAGATGACTATTACATAACTTCCATTGACTTTGTAAATGTACTTCCTACTTTTTCTCACAAACTGAATACTAAAAAACAAACAAACAAAAAAAAAAACACACAAAAAACTGATATACTTCTTAGTTCCAATTTATATTCTGTAGTCGTACCTTTGTTTGTTTTTTTAAATCTTCACCCAAGGATACTTTTTCCCATTTATCTTCAGCTAGAGTGGGAGAGAGAGAGAAAGAGACAGAGAGAAACACTGGCTGGTTGTCTCCTGCGTGACCCCAACCAGGGCCGGGGACCGAATCACAACCAAGCACATGTCCTTGATCAGATTCGAACTCGAGACTTGTTGGTCCTCGGGCCCACGCTCCACCACTGAGCCAACCGGCCAGGGCTGTAGTCTTACCTTTGTATGAGTTTGCTCATATAACTTCTTTTATCTGAATAGCCCTTTTCTCTCTCTAAAAATTTTAGCCTCATTTATTTTTGAAAGCTTTTCCCTCACTCCACCTTCCCCATGAGCCGTCTATGAACCTTGGTTTGAAGCTCTATATCCTAATGGAATTTGTCTTTACCTGTGCGAAGGTCTCTAACATTCTCATTTGAACTATAGTCACTTATATATACAGATGATATATAGATACACACATTGCTTTTCTGTTACCGTATAAGATGTACACACGTACCCACTGGTTTGATGATACCCTTAGCACTATGCCTTACATGTGAATAAAAGGCATTAAATAAACACTGGTGTATATACTAGAAAAAGAAAAACGTTTTATAATAATACCATCCTATTGAAATCTTTTCTTTTACATCTACATGCATGCTACAGATTATACCTATGAAGTTAGAACCACATCCAAACCACAAATATGTATAAAGTTTCACAAATGTCAAAGGGAACGATGGAGTGTGGAGACAGAAGGAACAGAAGTAGCATTTATTAAGCTTTCGCCATGTACTAGACATTGTGCTAGGAGCTTTCTATATTTTGTGTGACTCAAATTTAAGCCCACAGTATACCTATGAAGGACATGTTAGAGTTAATTTTTTGAAACATCCTATTTAGGGAAGAAAAAGGGACAATTCATGACAAATAAGGAGTCGTGTCTTTGAAATTAAAATGCTACCATTGTTAAGATATTTCTTCACCTAAGAACTGTTTTTGCTTGAATAAAAAGAAAAAAAAAAGCTGAGGGAATCCATCACATATTCAAAGAACAGTACAAGAATTAAATCCTCAAGAAATATTAAGAAGGTGAGAAATTGTTCTACCGAGGGGTATTTTGTCAAACTTATATAAAGAGTCAGAATAGAAATTAGAAAAGACAGGGACATTAAAGAACTGTCAGTAATTTATGAAGAAGAATGTTAATTAAAAGCTGAGAGGAATCTGGGAAAAATAACCTTTGTTATTTATTCCAAGAAATCTTTTGAACTGCTAATGAGAACATTTGGATTATCTCAGGGATAATTGCCTTAGTATTTATTGTGTCAAATTAGGAGTTCTAATGTTAAGGCAAAGAAGAGAGATTAGTCACAAATGAAAGGAAAGAGAATATAGCAATATGGAAATAGGAAACTGCTAAAGACACATCATCCCAGCATTACAGGCAGAGGGCTTGTTTATTCTTGAGCGTGGCTCTTTTTCATGTGCTCCGTGTGGCGACCAGAGAGCCAGGTAGAGGAGAGGGAAGACAATGGAGCAGTTACACCAGAATCTTCCATCTAGCGACTAGATGCAAGTCAGTGAGACGGTGGGAACTTTGCCTGGGTCTGTGCAGGGTAAGTGACTACCCAGCTGTTGTTTTGGAAAAACATCTGCAGAACACACGGGGTCATGGAATGGGGCCGTGAGCAGTTCAAATGCACTAGGGTCGACACACATTGATTTCAACAGATCTTCCATTTCAGAGTAAAAGAATACATTAAAAACACCTAAATACAAAATAAAGATAAGAATAGGCTACTGTCATGAGACATAACAAGCTAATAGGATAATTCCCTTACAAAACCAAAAGTAGGTTATTTCAGAGAAAACTGGCATTGTTAAATGTATAAAATACTATGAACTCTGTGAAAGAGAATTGTAATATAAAGAAGAGAGAACAGGATGGTATAAAAAGACAATATAATGAAATGAAGAAGAAAACGGGTAAGAAAAGGAAGAATTGCAAGAAAATTAAAAATGCAAGTGCAAAATTAAAACTATTATTGGAGGGGGTAGAAGATTGAGCTTTTCAAAAAGGTGGAAGTAGTAATATGAATGACCAACCTGAGAGGATGCAAAGAATGTTTAGAAAAAGAGGCATCGATGAATGAAACGAATGAGGACATTTATTGATAGAATGAAAATCAGGAAGTGTTTTTTTTGTTGTTGTTAATTGTCATTGGAGGATATTTTTTCCATGGGGGGGGGGGGGGGCGCGGCAGAGAGAAGGAGAGGGAGAGAGAGAGAAAGAGAAAGAGTGAGAAAGAGAAAGAGAAAGAAGCATCAGTGAGAGACACATTGGTTGATTGCCTCCCGAATGCGCCCTGGATGTGCCCAGGGACCAGCCTTGCAACCCAGGTACATGCCGTGGACCGAGAATCAAACCTGAGACCCAAGGTGTGCGGGTGGTTGCTCCGACCACTGAATAACACTGGCCAGGGCAAAAAGTATTTTTTAGCAGCTTAAAACAACCATTTTATTCTGTTTGCTGATACCATGGGTCAGAACGTCACAGAGTGGCAGTGACTTGTCCGGTCTGTGATGTCCGGAGTCTCAGCTGGGAAGACTTGAAGGCAGGTGGCGACTTTACAGCTGGGGCTGCAGTCACTCAGCACCCCATTCACTGACCTGCCTCGCTTCTGGGCTGGGATGACCCGGAGACCGGGGTCGCCAACCAGAGGCACACATGCCTCGCAGTGGGCTACACGGGCTGCCTCAGCGTCATCCACCTTCTTATGTGACAGCCCCGGGCTCCAAGGGTGACTGTTCTGGCAGGAGCTCTGTGGCTCTTTATGAAAAATCCTCAGAAGCCAAACAGTGTCACTTTTTGTAGATAAATGAAAAATAAATAAATAGAAGAAAACCAGACCACCTCCTTACACAAGAATAAATGCAAAAAAGATGAAAGATTTAAATGTAAGACCTAAAACCATATAACTCCTAGACTAGGTAGGAAACTCTTTGACATTGCTTTTAGTAATATATTTTTGGATATGTCTCTTTGGGCAAGGGAAACAAAAGAAAAAATAAGTCAATGTGATGACATCAAACTAAAATGCTTTTGCTCAGCAAAGGAAACCTACAAAACGAAAGGACAACTCAGGAAAGGCAGAAGTATTCGCCAGTGGCAGACACATCCCATAAGGGCTTAATATCCTGCACTTATAAAGAACTCACACAACCTAACACCAAAAAGACAAGTAATCCGATTAAAATAGGCAGAGAACCTCCAGACATTTCTCCAAAGAGAACAGCCAAACGGCCAATAGACATATGAGAAGATGTTTAAGGTCACTAATCACCAGAGAAATGCACCGTGAAGCCATAATGAGATGCCAGCCTCACACCCGCCCGCCCTGCTGTCCCGGGAGCTACCTGTCCAGCCCTCTCCCACCCTCTCCTGAAGCCAGACGCTCCCGTTCTCCTCGGATGTCCCTGGAACTTTCTGAGCTGCTGCCCCTTTGCTGGCACTCAGGGCAAGTGTTTGTGAGGGAGTGAGTCTGAGCTTGAACCCTTTGCAGGACACCTGGGTTGACAGCAGGCCCCTGCCTCACCCAGATGCAGTCTCCACGGATGTTCACAGCCAGATGTGTGGGGACCCCTCTTCCAGGTGCTGGTGCGGCCTGACCCCTCCTCCTCAGGGGCCTCCCCTCCCAGACACCCCTCCCAGCCGGGTTCCCAGCCTGGCGGGCTCTTCTTGACACCCCTCCTTGCGGAAGTTCTGTTCGGCCAGTCTGCAGGGGGTCTCAGGTGCGGCTGTTCTGTGATGTCACTGTATGTGTGGTTGGGGAGGGGACAAGCGCTGCGTTCACCCCCATCAGGAAATGTTTTAAAGAATTACAGATACACCCTTAAAACGTTTAGAAAAAGAGGAGCAGATGAGTTATCAATGAATGGAAGGAAATTTCCATGAAACAGGCAATGCCAGCCTTCCTGCATTCAGCTGAGTAAGCCTCTCTGACGATCCACTTTCTTTCAGATCAATTCAGTCCACTTACATCCATATTAACACAGTCCTACTCGATATCTTCATTACGGCATCACAGGGTATTTAAGGTAGAGAGTACATTATTCTTTGACTGCTCCAAATCCTTTCCCATAAAAATATTTGCAGTGAAGCCCTGGTCAGTGTGGCTCTGTTGGTTGAGCGTAGTCACATGCAAGGAGAGGTCACAGGTTCGATTCTGGTCAGGATCCCTAGGAGGGGGCATGCAGGAGACAGCTGATGGATGTTTCTCTCTCTTATCAATGTTTCACTTTCTCTCCCACTCTCTCTAAAATTTAATAAAAAATATTTTTAAAAAATTAGAAAAAATATTTGCAATGAAGAGAGTGGTTTCTCCCCTCACCTACTCCTCTCTAGGTCAGACACTGGTAATACATTTTATTTTTCTTTTAATAACCAATTTTCCATGGAGAGAATCGTCTTGATAGCCTTCTTTAACAGCATAGTATTTTCTTGTAAGAAATGATTATATAAATTGAGTATGGCCGTATAATATGTGCGAGGTAAAATAGACTGTGGTTAACATGTTGCTTGCATTTCTTGCATATCAATTTTCTTTAATATTTTGGTATTATCCTATCTATATTTCAGGAGTCAGAATAAAAATATCAACTTTAATAGAAGTTGGCTCTGGAATATCCTTATTTGGAAATTTTTAAAAAAAATTGTGATAAAACATACAGGATGTAAATTTTATCATTTTAACCATTTTTAAGTGTGCAGTACAGTTCAATAGCATTAATCACATCCACATTGTTGGACTACCATCACCGCCATCCATCTCCAGAACTTTTTTCATCTTCTAAAACTGACCCATGATACCTATTAAGCAGTTACTTCCCATTCCCTGATCTTCCTAGACCCTGGCCAATGCCATTTCATATTCCGAGTCTAAAAATCTGACTGTTCTTGATTCCTCATCTGGGTGGAACCGCACACATGGTTTGTTCTTTTGTGATGGGCTTATTTCACTTAGCATAATGTCTTCAAGGTTCATCCATGGTGTAGCACGTGTCAGAATTTCCTTCCTTTCTAAGATGGAATAATAGTCCATGTGTGTACAGACCACATTTTGTTTATTCATTCATCCATCCACAGACTTCAGGGTTGTTTCCAGCTTTTGGCTATTGTAAATAATGCTGCTATGAACACTGATGTATACATATCTTTTCAAGACCCTGCTTTCAATTATTTTGGGTAGAAGTGGAATTGCTGGCTCATATGGTAATGTATGCTTAATTTTTTGAGGAATAAATCACCATAATATTTTCCACACTGGGTGTACTAGTTTGCATTGCCACTAGCAATTTCTGTTGGTCTTTGGCAAGCTTACACACATTTTTTTTTCTCTAGATGAAATGATTATGGGTTGAAGATGAAAAAGCTAGATGACCTTGAAAGCCCCTCCTGTCTTATCACCTGTGATGCATTGACTTCAAGAAATGACTTACTAATAGTTCTCTGCTTGACCAAAAGAGTAAATAACACTTTTATTAATACATGACTTTCTCTTAAAGAAAAGTTTGTAGCAATATATGGTTCAATGCATATGTGTCCCCATGTTCTGTTGTGGACACTGTAAGAATGCAATAGCTGGAGGTTAGAGAGAGTATTATATTTATCTGGGGTTGGTGTATTGAAATGGGAACAAAATAGAAGGGTCTTATCTTGGGTTAATTCCCCCCAAACAGACTCTGACACAAAGATTTGTGTAGAAGGGAGTTGGTATGAAGTGCTCTGGGGAGAATCCATTGTGGGGGGGGGGGGCAGCAAGGGGAAGAAGAAGGCAGTGAGCCCAACGAGGGTCCACTATGTAAGGCGCAGCACTATGGAGCAATGTCATTCCACGGAGAGTCACTTTGGCTCAGCCCTGCAGGGGAACTCCAGAGGTACGTTGGGTTATACCTCAGTGTTGTCTCCACCAGGGTCAAAGGGACCATTTATCAGCTATGGGTAAAGTGTGATTAGGCATTTCCAACTCTCTGGTGCATGGAGGCAAAGCAAGTTCTGGAAGCCTGAGGCAGCCGTCCAACAAAGGGACATGGGTACTGGCGGTTGGGGTTGAAGTATACTGAGCATGTGCATAAAAATGGTCTAAGGATCCAAGGAGAGCTTCTGCCACATGTCAAAAAAGATAGTATGTATCCTGAAGGTAAGAACAGACAGGCAGGGCAAAGGTCAGGTGATTTTGTATCAATCATTTACGTAGCATAAAAAAAAAAAAAACATTAAGAAATAACTTTGTATCAAAACTTTATTTATTAAACAAAAAATGCACCATTGGAATAACATTTCTATAAAAAATGAATATGAGACTGTTCTACAGTGATTACAAAACCCCTTTTTCCTCGAGTGGTATAGTATACAAGATGGTGTAGAAACAGTCATTGTTTTAAACTGTAAGCAAGTTTCCTTTCTCATAGAACAAGATTTACACTTAAATATTGCAATCACTAGTCTAATTTGGTTAACAATGCTAGAGTCTGACAATTTAAAGAAATTCTTTGTAGGCTCCAAATACCTTTTCTTTTCAAAGGTGTTTTGTTGCAACAAAAAATTTCTTTTTCCACTAAGGCTAGTTAAAGCTGTAGTATACCCATTTCTACCAAATCAACCTACCGCTAGCACACTAACAATCTGCTTGAATTGCAAAGCCCTTGCAGAGGGTGAATAGCATTGGTCTGAGCAATGCTATCAGAATATTTGAAGAGTGGTGTTGTCTTGTTTGAATGACCCTGGAAAGGGAGAAGGCGGAGATGAGGGAGATTCAGTGGAGGCTTTGCCTGGCGCATTCTCCTACTCAGCAGTGGACAATTCATTTCCAAAGCAGTCCCTCTGAGACATGGAACACTGCAGCTTTAACAGCACCATCTAGATTCCCAACCAGATCTCCCTCCCCCCCTTTTTTTAAAATCATAAATTATCCAAAAAGAAGCCACTCTAAATAATAAATTAAATATTACTTATAAAAAGTACACCCCATACCCAACCCACCCAGCCCCCAAACAAGCTGACAATTCACAAAGTTCGGAATTGTCAGGTTTCCCCTACAATAATAAAAAACAGCATTTCTCCTCCTCCTCAACCTTCCTTCCTTGCATCTGAAAATACTTTCAGCACACAGTGAGATTCCTTGGCCCATGTGTCTGTGTTTATGACATCTTGTAGAGTTTTGCTGTTGCTCTCCCACCAACCAAAAATCATAGGATGACAACGTACAAAGGTCGCTACTGAGAGCAGAAGAAATCCTTCGGAGAGTGCAACCGGAAGTCTGCTGTGAGGGGTGCCCAACAGCAGCAGCGGACAGCCTGGGAGGGGCAAACACTTGCTGCTGTGGCTATGGTTTTGGTCTCCTATGTAACCTCACTGACCAGGAAATACTCAGGCATTTCTTTTCAAAATCGATACTTTTTGGAGACAGGTATTTGGGTAGCAAGTTACATTGAGGCATGGGGCGCATCATCTTCAACAGAGCGGAATATCATACAAAACCTCTCTGTGATTTCCTAAAGTATCCCATTGAATTTACATCATTTGAATCCAGTGGAAAGCTTTTCTGTACTTTATTGAAGTGATTTCTGAAAGTTGCTAGACAGATACGAATTGTGAGTCAGGTGTTGCTTTGAAAATGATTTTAAAAAGAGATTGCAGATCTGAGTGTGCCACAGCGTCTGCAGCTCCAAAATGTGGGGGTCTCTATTGTGCATGTGGTTATGAACAGGTGGGAATGCTAACCTCTGGCCTTCCAGGCGGTCTGTGGTTGCATAAAGCAAACTAGTGAGGGAAGAAAAGCCATCTTGTCCCACATCTGTTTGAAAGTTCAGATGATTTTGTTTTCTGAAAACACCTAAAACTAGGGAATTTTTCTTTTTTTCTCTCTCTCTCATGGACTAGAAATAGACATTTTAAAATCATTTAAAAAATCTGACTCTGGGATACAGTTTTAACTAAAATGATAAAGTGATTTCTTTATAGATGACTTTTTATTGTTGTTGGAATTACAGTCCCACTGTCATGTGTGAGACACTCTATTAACCTTGGAAAAGACTGAAGATGTTTCTTTAAACAAAGTCAACAGATGAATCAAAAGGGTGGATAAAAAATGAGCAACCATCTGGAAGCACAGATGATAAAAGCTTCTAGAAAGACTTGTACTTAGAAATTTTTTATTGAAAAAACCAGTGAGTGCCAAAGCATTATCACCTTTGCTGTTATTTTTTCTTCGGGTTGTTCGAGTGCAAGTGCATTTTATAAGAAATATGAAGTTCCTTTTTTTTAAAATATTCTAGAAGCTTATAACTCTGTTCTACATAGAGGTGACTATGACTGGTTTCTTACTGAACGACCATCACTGAGAAATATTTAACTTTTGGCTACAGCATCATCCAACCAAATATGCTTTATGCTTTTGAACTATGCGTGTTCTTGAGAGTTTCACAAAAGCAGATATTTCTAGAGAAAAGAAAATCGCTTTCTTGTCAGTAAGAAATACAAAAAAAAAAAAACACCAAAAATTTTCAAGAGGCCACTCTCGCCTGACAGTTCAGCCCAGGGCGGGGGATGCCCAAGCCTGCCAAGTTGTATTTTTTCTTTTTCAAGAAGAAATGAGTCCTAGTAGCAGCATTGCTGGTGGCTGTCAAGCGTTGCCCTACGGGAGTCAGAGAGATTTATGAGCTTCAAAAGCCCTGTAAGTCATGAGTTAGACTCAGAGTTGGAGCAAAATTGAGGCGATTTGGAAGTATTCTCAGATTTCTTCTCGTCAAGAGATCAGGAGATTGGGGAATTTAGAAGTGACCCGCTAACTTGGTCAGGCAGCTACGCGCGTGTGAACTATTTCAGAGCGAGGAACAGCACTGTAGGGGGTCACGGTAAAGTCGCTGCATATTGAAACCATTGGGTAAATCACACAAGAGCCTCTTGAGAGAATTTAAATGGATACTTCTATACATTCACTGCACGGAGTGAAGACATGTTAGCATGGCCAGTCATTGCTAAAATGAACCATTCTATTTGTTCAGTGAAGAATGTTTCAAGAGCATGCATCAGAAATATACCTGCCACCGAAAACAATGTGTATTTTCACATATTTTTAAAAATATGATTTCCTAAGGTCACTGACTTTGATTAGAGGAGTCGAGAATTTTGTGACAATGCTAGCTGTCTCGATTGTCCGGATACGGTCTACAGACTGAAGATGCGACTCAGTCGCTGAAGTCTGAGATTCGCAGCCGATTGCAAACAGCATTCAGGATGACCTTCCTGGAGGTCAAGCGCCTTGAAAGAATGTTCCTTGTTTGTGAATATTAGAAAGGGGAAGCCGTTCAAGGACCTCGAGAAGGTAAGACTTGCCCAGTGAACGTTTTCTTTCCCCAAGTAATGGATTCTTTCTGCAAGATTCATTATGTTATGAAATGCCTTGTTCCAGGTCAGTGGGTCTCCCTAAGCACCCAGATGTTAAATGGAATAACATCACACAGCTCTTAAGAAGGACTTCAGGAAAATCTTAGTAAATGGAACAAGCACTCTTGTTGAAGGAACAATTTCACAAATGGACCAGACGTTCTAATGAACAATTTGAACAAGCCCTCTCTCTGACATCAGATTTCCTTCCAGACATAAAACTGTAAAAAAATAATCTGAATTATTACTTCTGTTACAGTGCCATTTTGCTCAAAATATTTCATTCAGGGATTCGTATATAATTAACCACCTAATAAAAGGAGCTATTAGGTTGTAAAGATCCTATCCCTCCCAATGCTCTTTTAAAATTATGACCTACTCAAGCTTGAAATCAAAGGCAGAGCTGAAAGGAATAATTCAGTTGAGACTCTCCTATTGGGTTTTCAAGTCACCTAACTGATAAATATGCAAACTAGCTCTCTTTTGGCAATTTGGCTGCATAAACAGGGATTAACTCGAAATGCAGCTGGGAATTCAGGAACGAAAAGGGTGCACTCAAAATGTTCTTAATTTCACCTAGTTCCAAACGGTAGATAAACATGGCAAGAAGATTCTAGCTCACAATGAAGATGCGCTTTGAAAAGCAGCTACTGGAGTTACAATGTGTCAGAGCTTCTGACCCTCTGCTCCTGACTCTGGGAAGCCGGGGGTGGGGGGCGTCAGGAGGGTCCCTTGACAACAGGGCCTGTTGGTGGCCACTCACCAATACTGCCCACTCTAAGCCAGGGAGGACCCTGTTGGTGGAAGTGACATCACCCAAGAAATGTTTGAAACGACCCCCCACTTTCCTTCCCTTCCTCAGGGCCTGTTCTCAGGGAATCTGCCCTGCAGAGGGCAGCAGGGACATCGGTCAGGAGGCCATGCTCGTGTGGAGCAGGCCACCTAACCCAAGGCCGGCGGCCGAGGGGAAGTCGGGGCGGGATGGGGCAGCAGGGGGAGCGCCTCCAGCCAGGCTCCTGAGGAAGACGGCCTCGTAGCTCTGCAATGTCATCACAGTGCGGGATGGCACGGAAGCCACCCAAGTTGAAGTGTCCTATGAGGAACTGAAACACACAACCCCCAGGTGTCTGAGAAGATTGCATATTGCATCCTCTTTCAGGACATGGGCTGCTGCTGGCAGGATGCCATCGGGAGTGGATTTGATGTCCCTGTTCTGCAGACACAGATGTTAACCAAGGGAGGGCTTACAAAGACTTGCTAACATGGGTGAGTTTTACAGCCACTTGCTAACACCCGCCGCTTGGGCAAGAAGAATGACTGTCACACAGCACCAGCATTCACTGCCCTTTGCCTGTTTACGTATTTACTTCTTGTGCTGTCAGGAAAACATCCAATCCTTTGGTGCTCTGTGGAGGGAATTCCCATGGGTGCTTCTTGTACTTGTGAGTTGAAAACAAAATGTGAGCTCGCACTGATTGGCCGTGGTGTGGCGCAGGCTGAAGCAATGCACGTGCACCTTGTGAGACCAGACCCACAGTAGGAACGCGACAGGCCTGGTCAAGGGAAACAGATCACTGCAGTGGTCAAGCCCCGGGGCTATTCCAGCAGCTCCCGCTCTGCCGGTGCAGTGAAGACGCATCCTGGCTTTTGTTTAGGGACCCCACTGCCATCGTTCTTGAATTCCTGATGCCTCTGGCAGAAGGGCCGGTTATTCCTTCTGAACCGCTGCGGGTTCCTCCGGAACGGAGTGGTCCTGTTGGTGGGCTGTACACTGGTTAGCGTTCCTGGACCCAGGTGTGCTGTTTATGGGTAATTGGTATGCTGCCAAGTTCCTGGAAAATTCACCTTGTCTCTTCGGCAATGTGTGTTAAAAGGCCGAGCCTGTGATGGCATTAAGTTGCTTCATTAGCCCTTCCAAACTTGCCATTTGTTCACTCAGATCATCCTGCTCATACACCTGCAGGGAGAACGAGAGCAAAGGGTTAGGGCAGGTGGGCAGCACTGCATTCCTTTTATGAAGACGGGGCCAGGGCCAGCTGGGTCACCCTGTTCTCCGGCATGGCACAGAGGACCACAGCCAGGGGCCGTGCTCCGAATACAGTCACCGGGTGGAGAGATGGTGGCAAGAGGTGGCGAGGAATGATTGCACAGTCTCACCAGCTTCATCCCTGCGGTGAGGAAAACACGTTGGAGTGAAAAAACACCTTGTTTCAAATCAAGTTCTGACCATCACTAGCTGTGTGGTCTTGGGCGAGTTAGTGAGCCCCTCTGACGCACAGCTGTCTGCTGTAAAATGACGATGGCATCTGTCTCATAGGCTATTCTGAGCAGCCTGTGGCATGTTCCGTGCCCACCCCAGTGGCCCGCACATGGTGCCTACTCAGTACGTAGCTCCTGTTCATTCCCAGAGACTACCCGCGAGGATCTGAACAGAGTGCAGATCACCAGATTCCTCTTCTGTGTAACACAACCTCGGCTCACTTCTGTGTTGGAACCTGATGGGCTTTACTTTGACCTGTGAAAGGGTTGAGGAATGGGACAGAAGTTTATGTATGGAAACAAAATCCTCACCCCACAGCACGGTTGGCTCTATGCGTAGTTGTAAAGGTAACCGTATGGCAAACATGTACTGATGGATAAAATGAAGAGGGTGACCTGCAGGAACCTTGGTGAACGTACTCTCCGTAACTGTCCCTCACTGGGAGTCACTAGAACCAGGACATTGGTAAAACTGGATTATTAGCTCTCACTGATCCTCTGGTCCCTGGGCTCAGGGATTCTGATTCAGTAGGTCTACAAAGGGTTAGAATCACTCTCTCTCTATTTTTTTAAAGCTTCCTAGGTAATTCTGATGGTCAGCCAGTGCGGGAAACGGCGGCGGTGTTGATTTGCATCCCAGTTTATATACTTGGCTTTTTGAATCTTCTCCTTATTTGTCATGGGAATAGCACGCTTGCCTGGGTAGCTGGGAGGACTCAACAAGTCAGCGTGGGCGACTTGTTAGTCAATACATGTTAGTTTCTTTTCCCCCTTTGTTTTGGCCGGTGCAGAGCTGTCAGACTTGATTATTCTTGGTTAGCTCATTCGTTTGATTAAGTTATTGAACCAAACTGAGGCCTGAGTCCCGATTTCTAGCTCTGCTTAGATAAAAATTATTATTCAGATTCAGACCCTAATCTGTTTATTTTCCATCTTTTTTCTCCTTCTAGTCCTTATTTTTCAAGGCATCTCCTATGTTAGGTTCTTAGCCTTTTAAATGCTTTCTCTCGCATAATATTCAAAAACACTCTAGAGTATTCTAAATTGCTACCTTTAGGCAACATCTTTTAAAAATCTCTTTTACGCTCTGGCCAGTTTTGCTCATCAGTTAGAGCGTCGGCCGGCAGACCAGAGAGTCCTGGATTCTGTTCCCACTAAGGGCACTACCTCGGTTGAGGTTCGTCCCCGACCCCAGTTGGGGTCGTGTGGGTGGCAGCCACTTGATGTGTCTCTCTCACATCGATGTTTCTCACTCTCTCTCTCCTGTTCTATCTGAAGATAAATGAAGAAATGTCCTTGGGTGAAGATAAAAAAATAAATAAAAAAAATAACAACCTCTTTTACAGTACGTTTTTGGAAAAAATGTTAATTTTCTCAAAATTTAGATTATTTTGTCTTCATGGATGTTCTTTCTGAATTTTCTAATTTGATCATCGTTTAGCTTCTTCCCTTAGTGCACTTTGTCTCTCATCAAACAAACTTTCCCCTTTTATTTATTATTATTATTTAAAATTGTTTTTTTTTTTCTTTATTGATTTTAGAGAGAGAGAGAGAGAGAGAAACATCCATGAGAAGGAACATTGATTGGCCACCTCCTGCATGCCCCCCACTGGGGATCTGGCCCACAGCCTGGGCATGTGCCCTGACTAGGAATTGAACCAATGACCTCTTGGTGCATGGGTCGACACTCAACCACTGAGCCACACCAGCCGGACTCCCCTTTCATTTTGTGAATATGTCAGCTTCTTCTCTATTTCCTTCTTAAATTTCTTCCTTCATTTTTTTAAATTTTGTAATTTCTTCTCAATTCCATATTTGTAATTATCATTTTAAGTGCTATGTGTGATGACTTCAGAAAACACCACAGCGTATAACTTTTTGTTCCTATTTTTTTTTATTTTAAAGAATGATTATATCATTTTATTTCCAGGTATGCCAAGGTACTCCATGGGAAAGGAAACACACACACACAGTAAGTCCTCCCTTGATGTCACTGGTGGTTTCTGCAACTTTAAGTGAAATGACACGAAGAAACCAATTCTACTGTGGGCTGAATGATGTAAACAAAAGTTTAATCCTACGGCATCTCACCAATATAATAAAATGACGCTGAATGAAACCATGTTATTTAAGGACCTGTTGTCTATATTCTATATAAAAATATAATAAGATATATAAACTCACACATATATGTATGTGTGTTATATAGGTATGTGTTAAGTCACAGATTCTATAGCTATCTGCTTGTATTTCTAGGATTGCCTGTAAGCACTAATAATTTTTTAATTTAACTAAAGTCCTCCTGTAACCCTCCCCCGAGTTTGTGCTCTTCAGAGCCAAGGGTAGGGATGCAGCGCGAGGCACAGCAATGAGAGCGCTCATCTGCACGCAGTCCCCACGCCCGATGCCGCAGGGGTTTCGGGGCGCCCTTACATTGGCCGGATCCTCTGCTGGTTTGTGGCTCTCCTCTGACACTTCGGGCGCTGTCGGCACAGACACGGGGAGCAAAGGAGATCTCGCCTTTCCAGCCAGCCCCAGGGAGGCTGTTTTCACGTGACTCTTAGGAAGCGCAGGTCCTGCGATAGAAAACACAGTGATGAAAGCAGCGGGCAGAACAGCCTGGGATCAGTCTCTGGCGTGTGAGCCAAGTCCACTGGGCTGGCATGGACGGCAGGTTATTGTTCATTCTGTAGTGTAGAGATGAAATCTGACACAGTGAATGGTTTCATTTTATTTTTACTAAATGGAAGACAGATTCTGAGCAGGCGTCTCAGATGAAGCCCTGCCAGTCACACTAACTTCCAGTGGATTGCAAATCGCACCCTGCAAGGTGCCTGGGAGCTCTGGGCTGTGCGTCGCCCCCCCCCCCCCCCCAGAGTGCCAGGCGAGCTCCTTCGGTGCCAGCCTCAGCGCTGGGCCAGAAAGGTCTGTGCTAAACCACACACACAAGCCCCAAATTGTTTAACAGTCCCATGGAATATTTGTGCAGTTTTAAAAAATTTTTTTTCTTTATTGATTTTAGAGAGAGAGGAAAGGAGAGGGAGAGAGAGATAGAAACATCGATGAGCGAGAACATTGATTGGCTGCCTCCTGCATGCCCCCCACTGGGGATCAGGCCCACAACCTGGGCATGTGCCCTGACCAGGAATCGAACTGGCGACCTTTTGGTGCATGGGTCGGCGCTCAACCACTGAGCCACACTGGCCGGGCAATGTTGTGCAGTTAAAGAAATCCTTGTTCTGGCTGACAAATGAGTATTAGATGCTATAGTATAAAAAAAGCCCTCATGGCTAGCATGATAAAATCTCATCACTAATTATCTCTTGGAAAAAAAGGAAAACATTATTCTGTCCTGATCAGTATAGTTTCTCTCAATAAAATTCATTCCAATCACGTGAGGAACCGCCGAGTCTCTCCTCGATGGCATTTCTGTCTGCTATACACAATGGCTACCTTTTCCTTTTGAGTCCGAAATTTCCCTGATAAACCCTGCTTAGCTCGTAGCAAGAATATAACTCTGTCCCCATATCCTAAAATAAAAATTGCATAAAGGCTAGTATACCTCATGTACTCAACGACTTCGGTCATTCTGAGCATTGTAACCAAGATCTAAGCACAGAAGGGATGGAATTAAATCATAAAAAGAAATTGCCTCGTTTTTCTTCTATCATCAGTGATGATATTTGAGTTCTGATGATCCCAATGGCATCCTCTATACTTGAGGTAAAAAGTTGTACGTTGTTTTGACCATACTTTAGAAACATAATTCGAATCAATAAAGCTCAAAAAGATTCTATAATCAGAGACATAGGGGTGTTTGCTTATTGGGAAAGAAATAGTGCAGACCACGTGGGAGGCCGGCAGTTTTCCACGTGGTAGGCAACGTAAGTCAGAAACCCAAACAGAAGCACCTTTTCTCATACCCTGATCCAGCACATATTCCTTCAGATTTATATCCTTTCACTTTCTTCTCCAACTCAAGGATCAAAGTGTGCAGTTGGAATGATTTATCACTAGAGGGTGATCTAGACACCCTCCGAGTCCTAAATAAACAGTACAATTTGAATAAACATTATTGATTTAATGTGATAAATGAGGTTGGCGGGCTCAAACGGAATAGCCGTACCCATTTGATACTGACTGCCATGCCCCAGATCGCGGATTTGTCACATATTCTCAGCTTTTACCACCAATTTTCTCCGCTTGAATAACAGGCAAACCTTCATCCTTCCGGAGACCGTCATGCCAGCTGGTCTTCACTGGCCGTGAACCACGGTTTGTAGCGGAGCCGACCTCCGTCCTTCCCTCTGTAGCCTCTGCCTACAAACGCCCTGGTCCTGGAGCCGACGGGGTTGTAAACCCGAGCACAGCGGCAGCCACGACAACCCTGGCAGAGGCAACGTCATAAAAAGGCCCTCCAGATGCTCTTACACGTGTAATTCACATTCATGGAGATGATCAGTTAAGGATGAGCACAGTTTAAAGAGGACATTTCATAGAGCACTGGCAAAGCTTGGGAACGTATCTGCTGAACTCCCACTTGGAGCTGCATTTTCTGATCCATTTGTGCATGCCCTTCTAGAACGTTCACAATGTTCTGCGAAACCCGTGTTTAGTTTTACTGCCGTGGAAAGCTGTTCCTTCTGGCTCACTCCCTGAGCCGTCTCTTCCTTCCCTGTGTCTCATGGAGCGGCCGTCTTTTAACAGCGCTTCCTGCACATATCTTATATTGTTATATTTTTTTTGCTGCAATTTGGACTTCGGTTTCCTGGATGGTGAAATCTACCCATTTTATTTATTTTTAATTTCAAAAAATAAACTAAGTTATTTCTGAAAAATGTATAATTTGATCCTTAATCAAACACATACAATGTGTATCTAACATCTATTGCAAATCAATTCATTTAACATAGATATCTACAAGGAGAGTGACTCAAAAAAAAAAAAATAATGGTATGAGCATAGCTGATTATGTAGGAAATTCAAACAGGACTATGCCTGTTTTATACTAGGGAACATAAGAATAAAGATTCTTTTAGAATTCATCAGACTGTTTTCCATAATTTTCTGATAGTTATTTGACTACCTTATTATTTTTTTTTGTAGTTTTGCATGTAGAGACATTACAGTTCTCATTATAAAAATATATTCTGGTAATATATTTTCTGCCCAGAATCCTAAACACTTGGGTAGGTCCACAATGTATATACTGTGTCTGAAACACTTGTATTACTACAATAAGATGCAGGTTACTCCTAAAGAGCACCATAACTCAAACCCATTAAAGAGAAGGGCATTATAATAATTGATTGTCTCCAGCGGCCAGGCAATAGTTATACATTTAGAACCTGCTGAGTGTTGAACAATGTATAAGACAGTGCATTTTGCAAAAGGAATTGAAGACATTGTCTTGCCTCAAAGACCGCACAATGTGTTAAAACCTCAAGTGGCTGCCTTTTCTCAAGTAACATTCACATAGTCAAAGACATTTAGAATGCTGGGACCTCACAGGCTCTTGCAGTTCATCTAATGACTTTCTCTTATTTTGTTGAAGAGAACACTGAGGTCCCTGGGGATCAAGAGATCAAGGTAGAATTAATTTTAATAAAATTCCAGTACAGGAAAAGAATTTAAGCAGTCTCTTAGAGTTCATTATCAGCAAGGTTTACCTAGTGCACTGTATGGCCTTAAATGTTTCTCTTTCCTTTTCCTGAATAGGAAGCTAAAGAAAAGACTACAAGGAAAATTTCCCAGGAGAGATTTTCAACAGCCAATAAGACAACAATAAATTTTGGGTCTCAAAATTGCCCTTTAGTAAAAGGGAACAGATGTTTTAAAAACAAAGACTCTCACCCTGGCCAGTTTGCTCAGCGGTTAGCGCGTGGGTCTGTGGACCAGAGACACTGAGTTTGGTTCCTGCTAAGGGCACCTACCTGGGTTGCAGTTTGTCCCCAGCCCCACAATGATGTTTCTCTCTCTCTCTTCCTCTCTCTGTCGCTCTCGCTCTATCTTAAGATGAATGCAAAAATGTCCTCAGGTGAGGATAAAAAAAAAACCCAAACGAGAGGCTGACACTGTAATTCAGCCCTTGGGTGTGCACTAATTCTGGTCTACGCCATCGACTTACGTTGGTATTTGGGTAGATTCAGCATGTTCTACTCTGAACCTCAGAAGCTGGACAATGGTGAAGCCTGGGTCCTGACACGCTCACCAAGCTGTGCTTTTTCCTTCATTTATACCAGTAGTTCACCACGTGTGTCTGTGTTACTGGTCCTGTCCTGGCTTTCTAGTCTGCATCTTACTCTTCTGGCATTCTACAAGACGTCCTTCAGTCCTTCGCCTCGTGCTCGAGACCTTCCCCGTGGCCTTCCCAAAAGGCTAAATTCTCAATCCGTTTCCTACACCACTGAAACCGAACAAACATCTTTATACAAAATAACCAGTCTCCTGTCATGGACTATGTTCAAGTGAGAAAGCGGTGTCATCACCTGGCATTTGGCTAAGTAAGTGACGGCTGGGAGCTGGGTCCAATCTGAAGAGGACATTGGGAATAACCTTGCTGCCCCCTACCCGCTGAAGAATTGCTACTATTGGGAGACCAGTTATCCTGAATTCATTCCTCCTGTTGAAACTTTCAGAATTTCATTGGCACCGGGGCTTTGTCCCACGTCATCCATTGCCATCTGGCCTTTTCTATACTGCCCTCAAAAGTGACTTTAAAGTCACTTTGTTCTTGGAGCCCTGCCCCTGCTTTCTGCTCTTCTCCTCCTCTGTGATGGGCTCTTTGAAGGCACGGTAGCCTAGTGCCACGCAAGCTGCTCCCTGGCCATAGGACGCCCCATGGTGTTTCGACACACCGGAAGAGAGCCATGGAATGAAAACCAGAGCAATCAGGGGAAAATCATTTTCTAAGGGTCTTAAACTCCTGTTTTTCAAAGTCAAGAAGTGATACGATTTTTTAACATCTTTTCTTGTTTTCATAGATCTAGAGATTAGCCTACAGAGAAGACTTCATTGCTTTGGAGAACAGCACTCACATTGATAATTGGTCTAAACATGAATAAATTAAATGAAACTTCTGTAAACTTCAGAGCAATATATCAAACCACAAGAAAAAAATTAAAAGAATCCTTTCTATGACACCCCCCCCCCCAGCGGCTAATTTAATATAATCCTAGCCTGGCCATCAAGGTTCTCTGTGATCGCTCTCAAACATAAAGGCTGACTTTCAGAATGGGGGCAAGAAAGCCCATGTCACATTCAGAGAGGAAGGTAAGCCATTGAGAGATGAGGGGTTCCCAATCCCAAAGACCAGGGTTTGTGATTTCCTATATTATTTACTTCTTTTCCCATGATAGTAAGATCTGTGTGACCTACACAATGAATTCCAAGGCCAGAAGGAACGCTCACTAAATATCCAAATACTGAGGCAGAGCCCTAGGACTTAGGAGACCCAGTCTTATTTTGTGACTTTGGCCCAATAGCCTAATTTCTTTGTGTCTTGATTTCTTTATATCTATAAAGGCTAAACAATTTTTAAAATTTAAGCTATTAGCTATTAAAATTATACAAGGAAGAAGAATGTAGCTCTTCTACCTATACTAAACTTTGCATTTGGATTTCTTTGCTCTCCTACAGATTAAGGAAGCATTAGTGAATCCACTGGTAAAAATGAATGCAAAGAAATCTCCAGCAAGTGAATCCTTAACTCATAAATTACAATAATTGGATTTTAAATGGGTATTTTCTAGAAAAACAAATGTTCTATAATTTTCTCCTAAAATTATCAGTGAAAAGCCATAACAACTGTGGTTGTTTTGCCTTTTAATTTCAAACTAACAACAGTTCAACTAAAATGCAGTATTAAATTACTATGGGTTTAAATGATCCATGAGTCACTGAAAACATTAAATTTACAAATGCTCAGTCTGAAAGGGCTATAGATTCCCCCTACCCAGGGTGCTGAAGAAGTATTTCTGGTGACCCTTAGGTGAAACACATGATGTGATAGGCTCAATAAATGGGTCAACACCCCTCTACAACTAATTAAGTGCGCATCGTTGTGGTTCTAATGCTGTTTTCCCCAGCAGGCCGCACTAAGGGGGACGGATGAATGGGGCTGGGGTTCCGAGATGGCCACAGCGCGCATCTGCTGTGCGTGAGCAGCCTCGGCAGGGATCTGCTGTTCGAAGTTTTATTTCCACAGTACAGTTATTAAACATGTCGCTTGCTCATTAGGTACATAATATATGACTGCCAGGTGCAGACTCCTGCTAGTGTCTCCCTGTGAAGGGTTCTCCCTACTACAATGATCCTTGGTGAGCAGTTGTAGGTTAGCCTGCAGTGGGAATGGAGTGAACAGACTCACCTGGGTCAAACCCGAGGTCCGTGTGCAGCATGATTTTGATTTCAGTATGAATTTTCCCTTCCTTGCCTATTTTTTCCTACTTGCTATCTCATTTTCTATTTCTTCACCCTTGAGAATAACGTTAGCACAGGTACCTTTGAGGAGGCCTGGGTCCCCCTCTTCACTGTGACCTGTTCTGTGATGCCTGACAAGTGAAACAGTCTCTCTTGTTCTAGTTTCTATGGAAACTGTAATATTATTCTAACATGTTTTTATGATTATGTAACTACCCGGTGCTCGGTGTCTGTGGGCATATTGAAGTGTCATGACGTTTTGCAGACTTCTCACATGTGGCGAGCTTCTGAGATTCTGAAAGAAATAGTGTAGGAAAGACTTTGTAATACTCTCTACCTTTCCATGTGCACAGGTATCGAACAAAAAGATAAGTAGCTGTGTTTACCTAGACAGAGTAGCCTCAGGTATTGCTCCTAAGTGATTTTCAAAGGTACGTTTTGGCATCAATCTTAAAGCATTTAATCTTCTCTGTATATTATATTGTAAGTGTGGTTAGTGCATTTAAATGCCATTTCTGGGAATAGAAACTTTGTGTCTTTCATCTGACCTTCCTGTTTCACCTCAAAGAGAAAGAAAACACTGGATATGTTAATGAGGCGTCTGCCTACCTCCTCTCCCTTTCTCCTCTTCCCCATGCGAGGTGTGACTACTCTGGGTCATGAGTAAGGCGACTTTCACTGTGCCACCTCTCTGAGCCGGTGCAAGGATAGCATTATTGTGCAAATGGCCACTATGCAAGTTCTTAAACCAGCCTGCCCCGAGACCTAGAAGACCCCCAACTCTGGCCTTGACATTTCTAAAGCCCGCATTTCTTAAGCAACAAGGCAAGCATGACTCCGACAGAGCACCGGGTCTCTGCACCCTGTTCCAGCTCCCGGCTTCAGGGAGGGAGAGTCATGTCGTGTCTTCCAGAGGCCCACGATTCGCTCCGACCCTTGATTCCCATTTGGTTATAAGCCCCCATTTTTTCCTATTATTTCCATGAACCGGAACCCAGAGAGAGAAGGGGTATAATGTGGGTACCTGATCCCCCTCCCACAGGCACATAAACTACAATATAACATTTTTGCTTACATTATCGTATATGTTCTTTAAAACAGGCCTTTTAGAAATTAACCACTTATGCAATACAGCTCAACCAAAGGAAGACAAACAATCCAATTAAAAAATGGGCAGAAGACCCGAACAGACACTTCTCTAAGAGGACATACAAATGGCCAAGAGACTTATAAAAAATGTTCAACATCACTAATCATCAGAGAGATGCAAATTAAAATGAGCATGAGGTATCACCTCACACCTGCCAGAATGGCCGCCATCAACAAATCCTCAAACAGCAAATGCTGGCGAGGATCTGGAGAAAAAGATAACCTAGTACACTCTTTGCGGGAATGCAGACGGTGCAGCCACTATGGAAAACAGTATGGAGTTTCCTCAAAAAATTAAAACTGGAACCACCATTTGAATCAGTGATACCACTTGTAGGAATATAGCCAAAGAATCCTGAAACACCAATCATACATTTTTTATATGTACCTCCATGTTCATAGCAGCACTATTTACAATAGCTAAGATCTGGAAATAGCCCAAGTGTCCATCCGTAGATGAGTGGATAAAAAAGCTGTGGTGCATATACACAATGGAGTACTATGCAGCTGTAAGAAAGAAAGATCTCTTATCCTTTGAGACGACATGGAGGGACCTGGAGAGTATTATGCTAAGAGAAATAAGCCAGTCAGAGAAAGACAAGTATCACATGATCTCACTTATTTGTGGAACATAATGAACAAAATAAACTGACAAACAAAATAGATCCAGAGACATGGAAGCAGGGAACAGACTGACAAACCACAGAGGGAAGGAGGGTTGGGGAGCGGGAAGAGATAAACCAAAGAACTAATGTGCATAACCAATGCCCACAGACATCAGTGAGGTGCAGGCGGGGTGGGGGTAGGCAGGGGTGGGGAGGAGGAAGGAGGGTGTCAATGGGGGAAAAAGGAGAGACATCTGTAATACTTTCAATAATAAAGACAAATTTTAAAAATCATAAATTGTTGCCTGAAGATAAGCTGGGAAGTGGAAAATATAGGCCTTTAAAAAAAAATATCTTAGTGCTTATGTCTTGGAGATGGGAAAAGTCAAAGTTCAATGAAGACGAGCAATTTGCTCAAAGCCACTCAGGTAGTATTGTCATTGACTATTGTCATTGTTAAAAAAGATGTTCTTCCTTAGACAAAAACAAGCAAATACAAATATATCTACAACCTATTTGTGGTTTGTTGTACTTTCATAACTCTGTGAATTGGAATTCAAGTCCTTATGTCACTGGGCACATCAGAAGCTACCCAATGGTAATTGAAAAAATGGCAAAGGTACCAAAATACTGGAGGGGAGGAAATGACCAACAGTATTGAAACCATGAGTTAAATATTGTTCCAGATGACTTTGAATCCATAGAAGTCCTGTACACAAGAGAGGTGTTTGTTTTGCATTTAATAATGAGCAAGAAGAGCCTTAAAGAAGGATTTAAAAGGAGATAGAATTGATAAACAGTCATCTATGAAGTTTATGTTGGGAAAGAATGACTAAGCAAAGGATGGGTAAGAAGCCCTTCAGGCCCTGGCCAGTTTGGCTCAGCAGTTAGAGCGTCGGCCTGTGGTCCAGAGAGATCTGGGTTCGGTTTCCACTAAGAGCACATACCTCCTTTGCAGTTTGTCCCCGGCTCTGGTTGAGTTGTGTAGGAGGCAGCCACTCGATGTGTCCCTTTCACGTCGATCTCTCTCTCTCTCTCTGAACAAAAAATTGAAAAATGTCCTTGGGTGAGGATTAAAAAAAAGAAGCCCTCCAGAAAAAACACTGTTTACTGTATTCTTTTTGTCCTTAGGACTTCACCAACGTCTAATTCATACAGAGTAGAGCTGACATCATACTTTATGAATTTGTTCTTGGAAACAAGACGGAGGCAGACAAAAGCCACAACAAACAGATGAGCCTGCAGAAACTTCACACTCATAACTCTGCCCGTTCCTGCTTCCTCTTGATTTAAAAACCTCACAGAATAAGAAAAGTTTCAGGAAAATCAACAGTCACGAGAAATGAATTCATCCAGACAGTTCTGTATCTGTTCTTCTCTTGTGATGCTTTTCTGAGGTTCCTCCACCACATATTAACAAAACGCCAGAACAAAAGCAAAACCAAAATGACAAACTCAAAATTAAACATCTGTTTTGCTTATTGGCAGGCACCCATAATTAAAGGTAAAAATATGATTCCACATTATTTCCATTACTCATTTTAAGAGGTCTACTTTGACTTCCTGTGCTGTTTTGCATATAATATAAAAATCAAGAGGCCTCTCAGTTGATGTCATGGATATTCAAGACTATTTTTAGATAGTTTGTTATAAAAGAGACATTTATGCCCTGGCCAGGTGGCTCATTTGGTTGGAGCCTTGTCCCATACATCAAAAGGTTGCAGGTTTGATTCCTGGTCAGGGCACACACTTAGGTTGGGGGTTGGATCCCCAGTCAGGGCATGTATGGGAGGCAATCAATCAATGTTTCTCTCTCGGTCTCTCTCTCTCACTTTTGTCTTCTCTCTCTCAAATCAACAAACATATCCTCCATATAAAAATAAATAAAAGAGACTTTTATATCTTCTGGCCAACTCTGTTTTTTAATTTTCTTTCTAACTTTTCTCTACTCTCTTTTCAACAAGAAGCAACAGGTTTGAGCACTTTATTTATAGTTATTGCAAATCAAATGTTTTCTGCTCCTGGGAGGACAATTGTTAATCCTGTTCCTTATTTAAAATAATGCTTAAACTCCCACCTTTATTATCTTATTTTTGATGATATCCTATTGATCAAACTTCAGAGAAACCACATTCTCAATTCTTAAAAAGATATATGACACTTTATAAAGTTTTCATATTATTTCATGAAAACATCAGGAAAATGAAACAGTACAAATATCCAGTCTTTCATAACTTTTTCAATTATCTACTCTGTATAGAATGTCATCAGGGCCCCAATTCAGCCACAGTAGTATGCAATAGATTACATTTCTGGCAAATATTTCATGTGCTTTATAAATATAATAATTTTCACTTTTAAAAATCAATTTGTTTTGTAAACATTGGAAATATTTCCCTCTATAAAGACAATTTGATTACAGAAGAGGATTCTGTCTTCATAGTAAAACCTTTATTATTCAGAACTAGGTTTCTTAATATCCTGAAATTATTTTTATCTGGTTTCATATTTAATAGAAGTCGTCAAATTGCGCACGCGCGTGCACACACACACACACACACACACACGCATATGTATATAATGACTATAACCAGAAACAGAACTTCCAGATTATATTCTGAGGTTAGTACATTACCAGTTTAACCCAATCTCTTCCAACTTTTACATGTATCTCTTTCATACTGACCAAAGCACAACATGAATACTATTTTCAAAGCACAAGAACATTTAAAAAACTCAAAGAAACTTAGTTATGAGGTATGGCCATATCTTTGAAAAAATATTTTCAACTGTAAGAGTTAAACACCATCACCACAACTCTCAGCCTAGTGAGCATCTGCCCTGCTGACCTCTCTATGGGACTTGTTATAACTACCTCTCCTCAGTTCTAAGATTCCCTGTAATATCACTGAAATCAACATGCTTCTTGCAGGGGAGTTTGTAGGATGATTATCGTTTTTCTTCTCTCTTTTAAAACAATACAAATAAATCAGTGGTGGACTCCAAAGGCAATGGCACCTTTAGATACTTGCTGAAGTGTTTAGACGTAAAGTTAACTGACGTCCAGAATTTTATTTTAAATGCATTAAAGCATTAAGGTAGGTGGATGGATAAATAAATATGTGGCAAATAAGTATTAAAAATGTTAATTATAGAAACTATGTGGTGGGTATATAGGAGTTCACTGTACACTTTTTTGAGTTTTTGATATTTTTATAATAAAACATTAGAAGAAAAAATAATCCATGGCAACTTTGAATCAAGGACATAGTTAAAACTGCCTTTTCCTTTAAATACTCTCTTTTTTGGCCCTCTCAATAATTATACTATCATTGTTCTCCTATCTCTAGTACTTGGTCTTTACTCCCCCATAAAAATGTAGATTTACCTTCAATTTCAGTTTCCAAATTTCTTATTTTCCATCAAATTCTGTCCCTATGAGTTACTCTCTAGTTCTGTCTATTGTATGCCAAAATTCTTAAGTCTCTGAGAATGATTACCCAACCTACTCTTCAGCTGTGACTTCCCCTTTGAATTGTCAACATGTCACAATCTCCACTCTCCATGTCCACTGGCTGTCCTACATGCCCAGCTGTCTTCACTGTCTCCCACTCTCCCACTCCTTCCCAGGAGTAATGTCTCAACTCGCTTTCCGTGTGTTTATAACCATGTTCCCAAATACAATAACAGAGTCACCTTGAACTTCACCTTCTCCTTCATTCTTAATTTCCAATTATCCGCTCAGCCTCCTGTTTCTTCTTTTGAAAGATAACTCTTGTGGCTGTCTCTCCCCATAGTTTCACCGCCATCCATCTACATCAACCACTTTTCTACCTCAATCTTGGTGAGCCATTGGGTCCCCCCAAAACACTGCTCTGTTTCCACTCATCACACCCTGTCCCCTTCCAGCTTATTATCTCATAATTACTCCATAAACCACCCTCTCTAGGAAGAACGCTTTATCTACAGACTCTGGAAACATCTCCTTTCTTGTCTCTGGGATTTTACTTACTCTGTCCTTCCTTCTGGTACACATTTGTGATTAGTCAGCAATCAGGGGAGAGAATAAACATTAAAGTCATGGAGAACAAGCCTTGTGCCTTGTCTCTGCCCTTTAATAACGGTGACCTTGGAGATGTCATTCAATTTTTCTATATTCTGAGTTCAGCCCCTATAAATGGACATGGCCCGTTTACAGAGATAAGGTGGGATTTAAGAACTGTGCAAAATGGCCTCCTCCCAGTCCTTAGTTTATAGATAACGTAGATTTGGCGGCTGACAAACATTTATGCATTATAAAATGATTTCTATTTTGCCCTGAGCCATCCAGAAATGCAATTTCCTGACAATAGTCCATTCCCCAAAGATACTAGTTAACTAGAGATTTTATTTTTCTTTATCAGCAGTGGTACTAAATGTCAATGAAAATTTCTAACTAATCCTGTCATGCTGGACCAAGAAGAAGCTCTTCAAGTCCAACTATGGGAAATTATTTATAAGAAAAATATGTTTCTATGCAATGTTTCATAAACTCTTCAATATTTAACATATTCTACAGCATGAAGTTTCTGAATATTTCATATCTATAAAATGATTGGAAGCTAGTTCTGAAAAAATAGGCTATCTATTTTTTATAGGCTATCATACTGGGGTTAAAAATCAGGCTACAGTATCTCTGGGTTTTTGACACTATACAGATATTTATTCTAGTCCACCAATCAGAAATAAACTTTTTCCAGTTGGATGTGTTGGGCCAATTCAAGTATGAAAAAAGTGTGATCAAAATATATTTGGAAAGGAAACTAAAAAAAGTTTGTCCAAAGAAAAACCAATGAAAATATAAATAATACATAGAGTATACAGAAATAAATAATTTTTTTCTTTTCCTCCTGTGAATACATAACTAGATTATTGTGTTATGGTTATAAGTTCTATAGAAGAGCATTAGAATACCTCTGAAAAATAATTTCAGTGTAGATATTACATGGTAATGAAGATTCCAAAAAATAGGTTGAATGCTTAATATTTGTGACATTACTATTCACAAATCATTGTTTCTTTATGTATATTTATTATAATATAGTTGTTCAGAAAAGCAGGCTTTGGTTTCAGAATGTCCTAGGTTCAAATCCTTGCCCTGTCATTTCAATATAATGTGACAATGAATGAATGACTTTATCTTCTCTGATCCCAAGGTTCCTCATAAGCAAACTGGGAGAAGTAATACTTTTCATTTGGTGTTTCTGTGAAGATTAACGAGACAGTAAACCTGTGGCTAAGTGGTTGCTTACGGTGAAATTTTTTTTTTTTTTATCCTCACCTGAGGACATTTTTCCATTTTTTGTTCAAATAGAGTGGGAGGGAGGGAGGGAAGGAGGGGGGGGGGGGGGAGAGAGAGAGAGAGAGAGAGAGAGAGAGAGAGAGAGAGAGAGAGAGAGAGAAACATCGATGTGAAAGAGACACATCGAGTGGCTGCCTCCCACAGGACCCAACCAGGGCTGGGGACAAACTGCAACAGAGGTATGTGCCTTTAGCGGGAACCGAACCCGGGACTCTCTGGTCCGCAGGCTGATGCTCTAACCACTAAGCAAAACTGGCCAGGGCTGTGCAGAAAATTTTTCAACATTAAAAACGTCAAGAGACCTAGGAGAATTCACTTTTAAACACTCCTCTCAGGGGGACTTTGCAATATTCTATCACTGTTCCTCACTCTGATCTGGAAGTTCTCCAGTTCAAACAGTTGTATCCTGGTGGCCGACTGTATCGTACCTGTTTCCATTTAAATGCAGAAGCTCTGATCCAGAAAACAAAACAAAAGCTTTTAATGTAAAAGAATTAGTGCAGAAGAGGACATGGAAGGATGAGGGAGAGAGAAAGAAAGACTTTAACTGCTCAATCATTTAATAGATAAACAGATTATTTTCCTGTAAAAACTCTCCTGTCTCCCATCCCTTCTTCAGCAAAACTAAGCCTTCTCCAACACATATTTACTCCTTAGAATTATTTTATAACCAATAAAATGATAATGTTTTTATGATAATATTTTTAGGATACTAGGTGATGCAACTTAACTTCTTCACTGCTTAAATAAACATTTCTTTTAATTACCTCCCATTCTCTGTGATTTCTATTATCACTGTTTTTAGGTTCACTTACCCACACTACCACCAGAAACATTTTGAAATATATTTTTCGAAGATTTTGTATGCCATTCAATCTGCTGTCACACTGGCTAAACCTGAAATGTTCACTGAATGATGGGTCATCATTTGGTAAAATGTGAAGATGTGAAGTGCTTGCCACTACACACTGGAACATGGGGTGCCCAGGACAGGCTATGATGATCCCTTTCAAATGACAACACATCTTAGTTGTCCACAGGAGCTCATCTTCTGGAGAAAATGTATCACAGAGAGTTGTGGATTTTATCTATCCGTCTTCACTTAGGCCACAAAAATAACAGACAGTTTCATAAGTGGGACCTCTTTTAATAATTTCCAAAAACTGATCTAACCAATTCCTTCAGCAGGCATTGAAAAATGTACACAAAGGGCCCTGGCTAGTTTAGCTCAGCAACTGGAGCGTCAGCCCGTGGACCGAAGAGTTTTGGGTTTGGTTCCCGGCCCTGGTCACGGTCATGAGGGAGGTAACCAATCGATGTGTCTCTCTCACATCAATGTTTCTCTCTCTCTCTACCCCCTTCCTGCTCTATCTGAAGAAAAATGGGAAAAAAAATATCCTCAGGCGAGGATTAAAAAATAAAACAAAAAATATACACAGAGGTACCAGGTGTTTCTACAGAAGATGAATTACTTAATTTTGCAGAATTTCATTTGAGTAGGGCAAAAGTGTTTAGCTCTTGGCCTTAGCTTCTGGAAGGTTACCTCTGCAAAAGATTTTTAGAATTGGTCTTGAAAACCAAAGAACCGAAGAAAAGCAAAACCAAATAAGATTTTGGTGTTTCGATCCCCAAGCTGGGCCTACCTGCAGGCTGATGACAAAAAGGAGTAAGTGATCCTTAACTTGTTACAGATCATGAATAATTTGAGACTCTAATGAAGCTATGAAACCCCTCACTATAAAAAATGCACACACACACACACACACACACACACACACAAATGTGAAATTAATTCCAAATGACTAACCAAGCCCACTACTTCTTCCATGAATCCCGGGTGAAGAACACATGATCTGTTCTAGACCCTCGCTGTAGTGTGATTCACACTACATGGCCTGGAATCTTCCTAGAAATGCAGAATCTGAGGCTCTCCTCCACACCCACCGAAGCAGCAGCTGAATTCTAATAAAATCTGCAGGTGATGCCTAGGCATATAAAATTTGAGAAGCACTGCTTCACATGGTCCTGTTTATGCAGAGTTTAGCTATTTGTATCTCAAATCATATTTGGAAATGAATCACAATATAATCCTAATGAAACAAACTCTATTATCTGTAAATGAGGAGACACAGGTGTCGGTAACGTGCTACATGTGTTCAATAAGGAACAACCTCTATCCCCCACTCTCAACAGCTCACTTCCTGCCCCTCACTCCTTCCTCTTCCTAGCCCTGCTCTTCTTCTGCAGGTTAGTTCTGGAACTAGCTACACGGGAAGTTAAAGCTGAGATCTAGGACGTTCCACTGGCTTTGGCCACATTCAATTGCTTCACGGTGAAAAGCAATCCAGGAGATGCAGTGTTAATGATGCAGGCTCATTACCACAAACCTGTGAACCTACTGGACATGAATCTTATTGGGCTGGAGGAACAAACACGCATAACAATGGGTGGAGACACAGATGAAGAAATCGGCAGGGAAATGCTCTTTAATGCAGTTGTAGCATTTAAAGCTGCAGGTGGAAGATGGTTTCCTGACTGTTGGATACATTCATGATTTGAGAAAGACCTGTTCAACAGGAAGAGGCCATGGCTCACTCTCGACTCAGGAAACAATATCCAGACAGTTCTGAGTAGCTCTTCTCTGCTCAGCGTTCTGTCTTCTACGCAAAGGCCCATTTCACTGGCTGCCCTTTGTCTGGTGCGTGTACCGGTGGCGAAATACAACACTCGGGAGTTAGAGCTTGTTTCACCGGCCACTGAACCATTAACATTTACTCTCAACCCCCTTCCACGTGGTTTCACTGCACTGGAGACTTCACTGGGCCTAACTTATAAGGTAATATGATTCCTGATTGTATCAAATCAGAAGCTCCTGAATTCAGTGCTAACATTTTTAATCAGTACGATTCATGTTCACATGCTTTGGCTCCTGAGGAAATGAAACCAACCCTTTCCAGACTAAATTTTACTTTCCCCAGATATAATTGTGGGAAATTGAAACATGAAGAAGTTCAATGATTTACTCAAGGATAACCCAGCCAATAACCAGGAAGTTGGGTCCTAGTGGTGTTTTTTGTTTTTTATTCATTTATTTTTGTTACAGTTGTTTCTCCTTTTTTACCCCATTGACACCCTTCTCCCCAACCCCCCACACCGTCCCTGGCTTTGTTGTTCATGTCCATTGGTTACGTGTACGTGCATATAAGTTCTGTGGTTTATCTCTTCCCTCCCTCCACCACCCCCTCTTCTGAGAGTTTCAGTCTGTACCCTAATTCCACGTCTCTGCGTCTACCCCATTCCTCAGATTGTTATGTTCACTATATTCCACAAATAAGTGAGATCATGTGATATTTGTCTTTCTCTGCTTGGCTTGTTTTGCTTAGGATAATACTTTCCAGGTCCCTCCATGTCGTCTTAAAGGATAAGAGATCTTTCTTTCTTACAGCTGCATAGTACTCCATTGTGTATATGTACCACTGCTTTGTTATCAATCTGTCTACTGTTGGACACTTGGACTGTTTCCAGATCTTAGCTATTGTAAATAGTGCTGCTATGAACATGGGGGTACATATATTCTTTCTGATTGGTGTTTCAGGCTTTTTAGGGTATATTCCTAGAAGTGGGATCACTGGGTCAAAGGGCAATTCAATTTTTAATTTTTTGAGGTAACACCATATTGTTTTCCATAGTGGCTGCACCAGTCTGCATTCCCACCAGCAGTGCACTAGAGTCCCCTTTTCTCCACACCCTCGCCAGCACTTGTTTGATGATTTGTTGATGGCGGCCATTCTGACAGGTGTGAAGTGATACCTCACTTATTTTAATTTGCATCTCTCTGATGATGAGTGATGTTGAGCATTTCCTTATATGTCTCTTGGCCATGTGTATGTCCTGTTTGGAGAGGTGTCTATTCAGCTCCTCTGCCCATTTTTAAATTGGGTTCTTTGTCTTCCTTTTGTTGAGCAGTATGAACACTCTATTTTGGAAATTAACCCCTTATCTGATGTATCATGTTCCTTGAGTGAGTGTGCTTTCAGTCATATGTTGTTCCTGCCAGTGAGGAGGCCCAGACAATTGTGAAACTCTCCCTGTGACATGGCAACACCATCCTGCCTTCCGTCCTGCTCTATGCTAAGTAAGCATCACCTTAGATTTGGGTGCACAGGCTGCCTGTTTTTATTACCTGACTGAGGTACCACTCCAGAGAGTAGTCAAAAGAGAAAATAAACAAACAATCACGATGATTTTAAGTGCAACACCAACTGAAATTACAATTAGCAATCTCGGACTTCAAAGGTATACTACGCTAATGCATTATTATAGTGTAAAATATGCTGTTTCTATTAAAACTCATGACTCAGGTGACCACAGAAATAGAAGGATACAAACAGCTGGGTAAAGAAACAGCAAATGTGAAAGAATACTGAAGAGGGCAATTTGGAAGAGATATGAAAAGAGCAGTCATTTCAAGTTCCATTATTCTTATAAGCCTCTAATGTGCAATTATGTCATAATATGTCTCTCATTTTGAAATCAATGGGACTTACTTATCATTGTTTTTCACCAAAAGAAAAAAAGCTTGTTAAAATCTCCTTTACCACAAATGATAAGGGCATTCCCTTTAGAGAGCCTTCATATTCTAGTAAATGGATTCTGGCAATGAAAACATCAATCCTGCAAGCCAATGATGAAAGTCAACACTGTAACATACACAAGGTATTAACATGGCACCTGAGTTCTTCATTAGTCTCTGCCAGTAAGATCAAAATTATACTCATTGAGAAGGGCAGTTTCAAATGTTCTTACACATTCTTTTAGATGTTATAGGTTATATCTTTAGAAATACTTTGCTGATGGTTAAACTCTCACTTGATTTTAATATCACAGATTTTGTTTTGTTTTGTTTTCATTGTGTTAGACTTCTCACATTTTCAATAGTCCATTAACATGGAGTTTATGTGAACACTTTTTGTTTCTTGCAAAATTTCTCCTTGCTTCCAAAGAAAGCAACCAGAACCTGACACTAATTGATCCACTAGAAAGAACTGTCAACTGCTTAAAATCTTCCTTCAAGTAAAAATCTTTCTCTTACTCATCCTGTTTCACAAAGCAAAGAAAAGCACAGAGAGAATTTCCACCCTATTTCTGCAGTAATTAAGATGGTCAGGGGTTAGTATGTTTCATATCTTTTAAAGAGGAAAGACTAATTTCACAGAGGAAAATAAGCAGGATCGAGGGGGGTAAAATCAATTCCCTAAGTGGCAGAAGGGAGAGATTAATCCTCAAGACTCTTTATTTCCACTGAGCGGCACTGCCTGTTGCAATGAACAAAGAGGATGTTACCCTTCTCCACGGTACTATGGATGTCTCTGCATGTCTGTGTATTTTTATGAAGTTACATTATTAAATAGAGTTTCCAGGGATGATGCTTTCATACTGCTTTTCCATTTCATGCAATTTAATTTTGCTTCAGCATAGGTGTTATTTATAGTTTGGAACACTTAGCATTTTATAGTCAAATGGTCATGTATTTGAAAGTAATTTTTATCTCATCTGCATTTATCATCAATATCTATTTTTTTTTACTGACTCTCAATTTGCCTTGTTTCACTTATAATCATCACTAAACTTAAAATTGAAGACCTGAAATAAATTTTTGGCTCTTACCTTTATTATTCTATTCTGGCAAACTCAACGACTATTAACGACTATTTACATGTCCATCGTGTGTAAGGGTTTGTAGAAAGGTCCCCAGAATAATGGCACACGGTTCTGGAACAGTCACAAGCTACTCAACTCCTCTGAATATCTGTCTCTGCATCTAGAGTGGCGATTACAGTTACGTCTCAGGGAGGCACCAGTTCTCTTGGAAATGACCTCAATAAACTATGAAAGAGACAGAATTAAAGCACTAACCTTATTAATTTAATCTAAGCTGATTTTTAAAAAGACACCGATCCTCAAGCTATTTCATAAATACCAAAGTCCATGCAGCAGTAGTTGACCATGTGACTTAGCAGGTTCTTGGGAAATGGGAAAGGAGTATTTTCTGCTTTGAAAACAAACTATTGCTCCCCCTTACCCTCACCATGCTCTGTCACTGGCAAGGTCACCCACTGCCCAGCGCAGTCCAAGGACATCATTCTTGAATAATACATTTCAAATTATGGTAATAGAGTTTTGAAAATAGATTTTTAAAATTGTTTCTCTTAGGATCTAGATGGCAACTCAATACTTTAAACCTTTGAGTTTAATTATCTATGAAGTTGATAATTAGCCTCAATTATATATACACATAATATAGTAATTCCTGGAGTGATATTTTCTTTTCATTTATTTATTTAAAAACATTTTTTTCCTTTATTGATTTTAGTGAGAGAAGAAGGAAGAGGGAGAGAGAGATAGAAACATTGATGAGAGAGAATATCGATTGGCTGCCTTCTACATACCCCTCGCTGGGGATTGGGCCCACAACCTGGGCATGTTACCAGAAATCGAACCGGTAACCTTTTGGTGTATGGGTTGATGCTCAACCACTGAGCCACAGCAGCTGGACTTCTTTTATTTTTTTAGTTGGGCAAAATTTGATCAAAAGAAATCAAATATTGATTCAATTATGGCCATACACTCTCTCCTTCCAGAAGCTTTTTGCAATTTATAAAAATACCAGCCATTCATTTCTTCAGTCTTATTGACCCTCACATTCTCTAAAGCACAGTCCAATAACATTCTCATGTGCCTTCACTTTTATATTAACTTTATACTTCCTCCTGCTCATCTTTATTTTTTATTGTTGGACTCCAAAGCCTTGGCTATCCATAGTGTGGTGCTGAAAGCAACAGATCATTCCCTGGCCCCTTGCATTCCTGTAAAAACTATCTGCAGGTTGGTCAGGTGAGTTTCCGACAGACAGGAGCTATTCCAAAGGACTCAGCTAGTCACAACTCTAGCGGATACGTCTTTACTCCTTCTAGCCCACACAAAGGACTAAAACATTTACTCAAATACTAAGCAAGTGAATTTACCTGCTACAAAACAATTCTATCTGAGGAATATTTAATAATTAGGATCACTCAGGAAGCCCTCTTGTTAGGGGGAAAAAAGTCAATCCAAGAACAGGTGTGTTCGCATCACAAAGAAAACTGAATAAAATCCTTTGTTTTCCTTCAATGTTATACTGTTTTGAGTTCTTTGAATGTTAGCCATTAGCTCAGTTGCTGACCTTGGGCAACATGCTTCACCTTTCGGCCTCAGCTTATCATCTATAAATGAGGCACAGTCACATGGCTTCCTGATGAAGAATTCTCTAGAAGCTGTTTCCCTCCTTGAGATAATTAGCAGACTCTTTCCTATTTGTACACTGGAATGCCATGCTAGAGGAAATAGTAACTTATTAAAATGCCAGGTAGCTTCCGGAGTCGCAAATATTGATGACATACAAGGCAAATTTAACTTAATTACATTTTTACCAAGGGCTAATTTAGGATGACTAGATCAGAGAAAATCACATTTCATCTCCTAGAAAATATTCAGGAAAAAAAATAGGCCAATTTCAAGGAGCTACTAACACAAAACACACACAAAGACCGCACCGATGAGCTTACACATAAGATGACATTTAAAAAGGCAGTAGCTTAATTTCCCACTCTAGAATTGATCGGTGTCATTGGCTCCAATATCGCCAAATCAACACACCTCTCGGACTCAGCTGTGCCAGTGATTTATTCGATCTGACTGCCTGAAAACTGACCCTCTTGTTTCACCTGCTAAAGGATGTCTGATCTCCCGTGACCTGTTCCTCTGACTGATGTCGGCAGAATAGAACACTCACGGGGCGTCCTTGATGAACACGCCCGACGGTGGCCTACAAGGGGCTCAGGGAAAGCAATTGTATTAATGTATTAGAGTAATTTATTGGCGGTTTTGTGTGATAGCATATTTACTGAAATGAGGCCTGTCAAAAAGACCAGGTTACAGCAGGAACACATGATTTCCCCACAAGCCATATCATATAAATCAAGTGCCTTTTCTGTCCCCTGTAGCCACCTCCACCCACACCCTTGTCCTCCGTCCCCAGACAAATGGAAGCACCTGCCACAATTTGCAGAGGGAAAATCAAACTCAATTTCGCAGTACAATGAAGTGAGTTTGGGTCTTGTCATGTCCACTGACGTATTGATCCCTGGAAGACTGAAAAGATGAGAATGTCCTAGGTTTTTGCTTTTATAAATAAAAATGTACAGAGATGCAGTGTGTGAATGAGGGACAATGTGGCACTTATGCTGCTTTATAAAGATGCAAGAACTCCGGGGGCTCGCGTTGTGAAACCACGGGGTGATACTGCTTAAGAGTCACATTCTCTTTCCCTTTAGAATTACAGCCCCGGAAGACAAACGATCTCCTAATCCAGGTTCATTTAAAGTGCAGCTGATCATTTTACAGCTAAAAGGAATTTTCACTAGTGAAGAAAAAAAGCCCACCCTATTTTGGCCTTTTGTAGAATGTACGTCAGATCTATAGTGCCATAAGCCCAACGCTCCATCAAACATTTTCTATTTAACCCGAGGGTGGACTGAGCCAAACCACTTCCACGTCCAGCTCTGTGATTTGCAAAGTGCTGTGGCTGAGGCCTCCCCGAAGTGTGTGAAGCCTGCCCAGTTATTCACGTCTATCGATGAGGCATCAGGACGCAGAACCACTTCATCACCAGGTGATGATGCAATTGTTAGAAACACCATAAAATCCCCAGAGTCTAACAAGCTAAGTTTCTTACTCATCAGGTGGAAGAAAAAACAAACAAACAAACACCCCCTCAGGGACAAATTTCTATTGGCAACAGGCAGAATTTCAGTCCTTATGAAAACAGGATGACTTCTAATGACCCCATACTATAGAAACACCGCAAAGTTCTCTGTTACTCCGTGGAGATGGTACTGAATAATGTCTTGCCCTGTCCCTCGTACAGAACTGCTGCAAACATAGCTGGATGTCTTATTGGAAGGCAAGCAGGTCAATGACACCCATGAAAAACCACACACGGGAATGTGAAGGGAAGGGGCATCTTCATTGATCCTAACTCGCAGAGTTTCAAAACAGTTTCAAAGCTTTTCTTTTGGCAAAATCTTTAAAAAACTGTAGCAATGCCTCACATTACCATACTGTAAAAAAATTATTGGTGGTGAGTAAAGATAAATTCATTAGTAATTACGCAGTCCTTTATTGCGAAATCTAGAGAAAAATGATTTGAGATATATTTTTTTTAAGCCGACAAGAGAATGACTTAACTTCATCAATCAGCTTGACTAAAGCAATGATTTTCTTAGAATTAAAAGTGGTTGAAAGCTCTAAGTATTTCATTTTTTTTAGGCTGAGAAGCATGTAGTTAATGTCACAGCTAATACATTTGTCAGTCTGCTAATTTTCTTTTTCTATTAGAATAAGTAAACATCAGCCCTTTCTTAAAAGCATACTATTTACCATGTGTCAGGCGCAACGCAGGGAAAACTTATTTGAAAATCATGAGGTAAGACATTATAAAATGAACTGGAATCACAGGGAGACAATGAAGGAGAAACATGAAAGGAAAAAGCATTTAACAATTCCAAAGTGATGGCAGGGTGTGCCTCAAGGTCCGTGGGGGAGGGGACACTTAAAGGGAAACTATGAAAAATATAAAATCAAGTCCCAAACTCAAGCCACTGATATTGGAAAATATGAGAGAAGATCAAGCTTTTAAGAAATAGTTCAAATAAAAACAAGAACCATAGTCTCACAAAAAAGAGCTCATAAATGTACAATGAGAATAAAAGAAAATGAGACCTTGCCCACAGGACATTAGATCAGAAAATATTTCTTTTTATATGCTGGTTATTTGAGAGAACAGATGTAGAGATAGAAGAACAAACTCTATTTCAAAGCTTTTAAAGACATAATACACCATTTATGCTACACTGTGTCAAATTTTGTTGAAGGCAGCTTTCGTATTCTTATAACCAGAAGAAAACAATAGCTAGTAAATAACAGTGGCATTGCTTTGCTCTGTCTATTGTCAGGTGTTCTTTCTAAAACTAGAGTTCCTCTGGTCATTTTGTTATCATAGCTCTCTGGAGCATGAGTTTATTTCCAAACCCTGTATTTCAAATTTTATCATCACAGTAAAATTTTCATTCAAAATGGACTTTAGAGAATCTTTTAGCTTTTTTTCCCTCTGTATAACATAGTTACTAAACAAACAAACAAACAAACATGTTTAACAAACAAACTCCACTTAACTTGCAAGAAAGAGAATAGTTAGTATTACAAAGTTCTGTAGCATTTTAGTTTTTGATGTTATAAAATTAGTGTTCATCAGCATAGGATAGTTAAATTTCTTATGTTTCCTCATTACAATGTGAGTGAAGAAGCAAAAAATAGTCAATAATAGTGTGATGGGTTTGCATGGTGATAGATGATGACTAGAATTAGTGGGATAATCACAATATAAGGTATAAAAACTTGGGTGAGAATAAAAAAAATAAAAAATAAAAAATAAATAAAAATAAAAAAAAAATCATTCACTATATTTTACACCTGTAACTAATGTAACTAATGTAATATTGCATAAGGCTATACTTTTAAAAAAAGGCTTGTGAGGAAATGGTATTCCTCAACTCAGAATTACTTCAGATGTTTCTAATTTTTTTCTTTTTATTAGTTTTGCAATAATTTAATCGGATAGATTTTTTTAAAATTCTCTTTGTGTTTGTTTTGTTTTGCTTTGTTTTTGTCATTAAATGGATACAAACTAAGAGGTACAAGCGAGTTCCTGAAATTTCAGAACCCATGCCTTCTGCAAAGAGTGGGAAGGGGTACATCATCACTCACGAGCTATGCAGACTTAAATATGCTCCTTAAATTCTCTGTGTCGGTTTCCGCATCTGTGAAGTGCGGTTAAGAAAGTAGCTGCCTCATAAAGTTGTTTTGAGGATCCAGTGCAATGTTACAAGTCTTCAGAAGCATGCCAGTCACATAGCTCACGGTCAATACGGTTAGTTATCATTAGTAGTTGCAATGAACCTGCCACCCAGCCTGAATCGCAGGCCAGATGTGCAGTGTGCTTCTCAAGCAGTGGAACCCGCTTCTCCCCTGTCCCCCACCCCACCTCTCCTGCAGCTGAGCATCCATACACTCCACGTCCCATGAATGGTGACAACACCAGAAGTAATGTACTCAAGCCAACATGACGCCAGGGACTACATACATTCTTAACATCACTATAAAGGAGACATTCATCAGTGCGATCTTATTTGTCCTAGCACTTGCAGTCATCATGAGGTTTATGTACCAAAACAGTGGCTAAAACTGCCTTGGGTATGAATCTGAGTAACAGAAGCTTATTCGAATGCCTTTGCGCAATGACAGGTTGGCTAGTCCAGCTGCCTGTATCTGTTAAAGGGCCACCTCTATTTACTTGGAACCACTGAACTTTTACTATTTTATGTCTCATATATTGAGGTTTTTAAAAATTATTATAATATTCCAAGTAATTTTAAGTACTACATAGTTCTTCAGGTGTCTACTTATCTATCTACTGACTTATCTTTCATCCTCTCTGTCTGTTCCCAACCCTCCAGCTCTTCCCCCTCCTCCTCACTCCTCTTTTTTCCTTCTTCTTCTCTTCTTCCCCCAAATCCCTGCCAGAAACAAGAAGGAGTCCTGGTTCAGCCCACTGGACGCCAGCCGAGATAATGACACGACGCCTCGCTGGAAACCAGGGTTCCTGGTTCTCACCTCTGCCGTTTGATGCTCTTAGAAAGACTCGTAGAGATGTTACTTCCTATCTACTGCAGTTTCAGTTTCTTTTTCTCTGCAATGAGGAATTTGGATCCCACACTGGTTCTGACACTTCTTTCTAGCCCCGGAACTCTGAAATAACCCCCGAAGGGGACTGCTCAAAGGTGCAGAGCAGAATTATCTGAGTATGTGCTTTTCCCTAAAAGGTGGTTTGCAGGCTTTTGTAGCACTAACTGTGGTTTTGGAGTCTAGCCTTAAATCACTGGACCTGTGTAGCTGACTGCAGATCAAGAACTTTCCCAACATTCTCTGGAGGGCAGATCTACAGCCTGTAGTAAAGTGCTCGACTGGCATGCAGGGTTAATGAACACTTCTCCAAAGAGCTGCCGGGCACCGACAACAAGCCAGTTGCTTTTCAGCAGATACGTAAGAGCTGCACTACAACCATCAGCACCAGGCATGAGCATGTAATCGTTGTCGAACACGTATGTTGCAGCCGGCCATCTCAGGAGCCCTCAAGCGCTGAAGTAGAGGCACCAACAATAACCCTTTTCAGTGTGAACAAACAGGCACTTTACCTGGCTGAGACAGGAGCGGGGTGTAAGGGACTTTCGGTTCTATTGCACTCATTGGTGGAGGTAGCAAGGGGTTAGCAAAGCTGCGGAGCGGGTGAGTTGGTCGCACACAGGCCGTGGGGATGGTTCTGCTTGGTGCCTCCTCACTGATGGGATGTTCAGGCTGCGCTGGGGGCAACATGGGTGGCTGGTGGGTGGCTGGGCCTTCATTCACCGCTGCAATGGAGACAAGAACATCCACTCATTATTCCAGGACAACGCCTGCACCCCCCGTGTCACCCTGGGGCCCTGGATCAGTTCAGAAGGCTGTGCTAGGACCCGGCCAATCTCTTCTTCAAGTTATGAGCATCCTCATTCTTCTTCATATGTTTTTGGGATATGATAGCACTGCCTCTTTAAACAATACAAATAGATCCAGCGAAACAGGCATCTTTTTTTCAGGAATAGTAGTAAAATATATACAGCATGCACTCTATTGCCTGAACTGTCTGGACCCTGTAATCATAAATGATGAAGCGAGAAAAAAGAGTTATTTTTCCCTTCATAAGTGGCAATGTCAGTGAAATTCAATGTACCAAACCCGGCTACAGCTGCATTATTATCCACCAGCCAATATGCCAATTTTGCCGTGATTTAAACATGCCATGCCAACTATCAAACAAATCAGAGTTCCCAGGTGTTAAAGGCATCGCTAATAAAATGATACAGATAACACCCCTATCATTATCTTCCATATCAAAATAAAAGTCCATCCAACCAAAAAGTTACATGAGAGATTACTCTGTGCGAATAAGCTACCTGGATGCAGAATTATAATTTTTTTTTCTCTTTTGTAGCAAACCTTGTAATTTGTAGTTAGATTACTATAGTGGTTTCGCATACTCATTTGCGACAGCTTTTGGTATGTGGGCAATTTTGTATAAGGAAACACAACTTTTCTCCAGAGAACACAGCTGAGGGGACTTAAATCCTGGCAAGGCGGTTTCCGATGCCAAGGGCACTGTGACTTGACCTTATTCATTCATATTCAAAGTCAGTAGGTCCAAGTTAAACTGCACATGGAAATAGTAAATAGAAGTGTTGATAAAATAAGAGTATCCCTGATGATTTATTTCTTAAGAAAGTTCTATTGGATAAGTTGAAAAAAAAAAGGAGTAATAGAAGATAAGATCTCACTTCTGAAAGATATTTTTAGCCAGGAACTATTTCACGATAATGAGTTTGTGAGATAATTTGAAGCAGCTCTCTGGGAGACTCAATGAGGTCAACAAAGGGCAAAAGAGATCAAACAAAAATCTGATCATGCTAAAGGGAGTAGAGATTAAAGATACGAAAGAACAAAACACACTATTAAAGATATGCAACAGTAAAGTGTGCCTTCAGACGGTATATGATGTTAAAACTCATTTTTCTCTATTCAGAAAGGGTTAGGGGTCCTCTGGGTCATGTAGAAGCCTTCAGGCTTAATCCCACTCAAAGATGGAGATGAGGAGATAAAGGGTTGGCTGAGGACAGGATGTAGCAACATAGCAACCAGAACCAGAAAACAGGCAAAGATTTGAAAAAACAGTTCTTCAAACAAGAGCAATGCAGCTAAGAGAGCAAAGTGGATAGAACTCCGGGAGCCAGGAGAGCTGGAACAGAAGTACCTTATCGCTAAGCCAGGAAGTCCTGGGAAGATGGAGAGGGCCACACATATGATTGCAAGAGCTGCAAGGAAAACATCAAGGCACATTCCTGCTGATGTTGTTTCTCAGATAAGAGCAAGGGGATGTGGTCTTTAGGCAGGTATTATAAGGAGCTAAAGTCTACATGCTTGTTAGAGAGTAAAGGGCAGAGGAACCTGTGTGCTTGTGTTCATTCAAGATTATATAACTAGTGGTTGAACATATAGTTTCAGAGACAGAGACAATTATGAGGGTTTTAGTATGAACTCATATTCAGTCTAAAGGAGAAAATTACTAATGGTCAATTGCCCAAATAAAAAAATATATATATCTCTCTACTCTAGGTCAGAGAGAAGCAGCTACAGGAACCTATACATATAGGTCCCCCTCTTCATTACCACTGGGCTGGTTTTTATTAAAGGGTCCATATCAGCATATTAAAAATACTTCTCTTGGGAAAGACATTTTGCAGTTTTCCTTAGAAATATGCCTTAAGTAATTCCCTCTATAGAAGATGGATTGCAATTAATTCACATCATATTTTAAAAATTGCTTTAGCCATTAAAGAAATCATATTTCATGAGTTTTTCTTTTCCTTATTTCTCCCATCATCATTTTCTCGTTTCTCCTACATTTTTGAAATGAAAGAGATCTATGTTAAAATATTATTGTGATCATAGCATTAATAAAGTTTACATGCATGATTTTAGTCTTCTGAAATTCAGTTAAAAACTTCAAGCTTCACATGAATTCTGATGCTAGCCCTGAATTGGGGGGGGGGCTGCTCCCGTGCTCATTCTCTTTAATGTCATTGCTCCTCAGCATCTCTATAAATAAAATTCTCTTACACCCAGCCCCCCCCCCCCCCAGGTTTTCACCTGGCCACCTGGCTCCCATGGGAAATGATGTAGTTCTCGACTTGGAGGGGAGAGATGGTGCTTGGTGGCGAGGGGCCAGCTCTTCAGTAAAATCAATCCTTAGCACCACACAGTGAAAAGGAAAGTGCCTAATCGAATCTGCTAGGTGGACAACGGGAGGGCCATCCTCCTGACTAAATGCATCAGTGACTCATAGGGACTGTTTTTGTTTCGTCCCAAATGACACTTTTGCTTAATACCTAACACAGTGGACAAGGTACAGGTTTCCACAGACAATTCACAAATTTTATACTTAATAGGGAACGAAATAAATGCTATTCAGACCTGGCTGACATTTACGGCAGGGATGCGTCTTGAACAAACACTGTATCCTCTGCTCCTCTGGAGAGAAGGTCTCGCGCTGCGAGTGGAGGCACCGGCTTCGCGACAGCCGTGTGAACGAGACGGCCTGGCCCGTGACAGCACATTGAGCTGTGCTGAGAGCCTGACAGCGGAGAAAACCTCCCTCCATCCACACAGTGCAGCCCGACTGTGATTCAGAGAGTGACGAGAATCAAACATGTCCCAGCAAGGCACTTGTTTGATGAAACAGCAGAAACTCATCGTACAAATAACACACAATTACATAGCAGAGTCAAATCTCGGGGCGCTTTATAAAAATTTATGTCAACACATAAATAAATGCAACAAAATACCTGGTAAAAATATTGCAAGAATGAAAATGAAGATATTTCTTGTGTCTAAAATCGCAACATTTGAAAGAAACAAAGCGCACTTATAACTCTAAGCAAAGACACTTCGGGACATGGACACTTTTAGGGACACGCTTCACACATCAGTCTCGGATCGCATCATGCAACATTTCTGAGTAACCCCAGTGCCTCACAGCCTGGATTTTTGATAAGATCCTAGAGAAAAATCCATGACCTCCACTGCAGTCCCGATTTTATCTAGGTCAAGTCCCATTGTTAGTTTCTCTCCAATGTGGGGTAGAGCTGGAGCAGAAAAATAACGTGAAAAAAAGTTGACCAGCCTCCTCACTAGCTAAGACAACGCTGCACCTGAAAGGAACAGTGAAACCATCTAACTTTCACTACCTGTTTCAAAGAAGAGGAAGTGCGGGTACCAACGTTATGGTGACTTGGCCTCAAGACATTCTATTGGTTGAAGTTTTCAAAAGAGAGCACTGCTTCTTATTCCCAAGTACATTCACGTGCCTGGGGAGGCTGAGATCACAGCTACAGTCCATTGGTAGGAAAAGGAAAATCTGTCCATCAAAACTGTAAAACTCTCTATCGTTATATCACCACATGTGTGTAATGCAAATACACTATATCTTTCTTTGCGTATGGTAGGAGAGACATTCACTGTATTTGTGACTTCAGAAAGCATCATCGCGTTGGGGACTGAGTTTTAGTGATTTATCTCTTGTAAAGCTCAGAGCTATTTGAGACACCTTTGGAGGAAGAAGAGTCTCTGCACTTGCACAGATTTTTCTTTTCTTATGTGTGCCTTTCACTGTTTCTCAAGGTGACTAATAAGACATCTCTAGCCAGAGTCATGAAGTGCTTTCTGCTTGAGAGAAAGCAGGGTTATTTAGTTTCTCCAAGGCATTTAGAAACCAATACTGAATGGCTGGAAGTTAACTGTTTCTGACAGTGATTTAGAGAATATTTAGCTCCCTAGAAAAGAGGGCACTAAGTTTTTTTTTATCTAAGCAGTCACTGGGAAACACGTATTAGTTCCCATCCCTTTTGCATTGCACATGGCTCTGCTCAAGAAATCCTTAAGATTACCCTAATATATATTTTTAAAATCTATGAAATCTAGGAGTAGAATGTCTCTGCCTTTTCATTTTAGATGAGGTTCAAAATTTACTGAGCTAAGCACTATGTTAAGAATCTTATATTTTTATCACTTTATATAATTGTTATATGATATTTTATATTTATATTATATATTATGTAATAGTTCTATAACTACCTTTATTTAATAATCCCCACTTTTAAACAAATTAACAAAACAAAATCTACAGAGAGAAAAAATTTTTTCTTTTATTTATTTATTTAATTATTCATTTCTCTTTTTCTTCTTTCTTAATACATCTTTTTTTTAGAGCAGTTTTAGGCTCACAGCAAAAGTACCCTATGCACAGCCTCCCACACTGTCCACGTCCCACATCACAGGGAATCCGAGACACTCACCACAGACATAAACCCATTTTAGATCTGTCCATGATCACAGACAAAAGCGATTTTTCACTAGTTCATTTATTGTTTTCTTTTTCGTTGAACTTTAACTTTTGGAATCATTTCCCTCTGTGACTCAAGGAGACTGTTTTGCATGCTGTGCCAAATCAAGAGAGAAGAAAATGGCTTACTGGATTTTCTGAAGGAGACTACGCCTTTCAAAAAGGAAAAGAAATTACAGAAACACACTATGAATAAAACAGTTAATTTACAGTTTTAAAAAAGTAGTGAACTTTGGCGTGTATCAGTCTTCCTGGAGTGAACTGATAAAGGTCATTCTACACATTCTGCCTACACATCCTTCTTAAAGTTAGAGAGCACATAGATGAAATAAAAAGACGGTAGTAGAAATAATCCAAAGAGAAAACAAAACTAAATCCATAAACCTCTTTTCTGCTGGGGAGAGTTCATTTCAGTTGAAGAAGGGGACTGTGGCTCTGAATTCTTTGATTGAAATTTGTCCTGGGATTTGGAAATTTGTGCTTGTGAGACTTGCACATTTTTCTCATTTAATTCCCTCCAATAAGGTTTGAGGGACTATTTTCTCGTGAGTTTTCGCACACAACTCTATTCTGTAGATATGATGGCCAGTGAGAAAAAGGAAAATAAACCCAATTCTCTCTTGGCAGATTTTTGATGTCTTCTAATTCTAACCTTGCTGCATATAGACAATGTATGGTTTCTTAGAGTTGTTCCTGGTGGGTTGGAGAAAATATAGCTTACCCCACAAATACATTTTATTGCCGTTACCATCTTCTCTATTACAGAACATCCTATCTCACACAAGCTGCTGAGTCACCTGTTCTTAACTACGAGAAGAAAGCCATAAAGTTGATTTAAAAATCTTTTGCTTGCAGGGAAAAAAAGTAAAATGGCACAGGAAAAATTATCATGGCATATATAATAGCTTAAGTGTCTCTCCATTCCCACCTTTCTTCAAACAAAGAAAATACTACTGTCTGGATACAAAATCAATAGCATAAATTAGTTGCATTTCTGTACAACCACACAAACTCTCAGAAAAAATTAAGAATATAATCTAATTTACAGTAGCATCAAAATGAATAGAATATTTAGGAACAAATTTAATTAAAAAGGGAAATATCTACGTACTGAAAACTACAGGACATTGCTAGAAGAAACTGAAGAACTCACGAACAAATAAATAGAAAGATATTCTGCACTAATCAATTAAAAGAATTAATATTGTTAAAATGTCCATATTACAAAAAGTAATCTATAGATTCAAAGGTATTTTTCACAAAAATAATAAAGAATTCTTAAAACCTATATAGAACGACAAAAGACGCCAAACAGTCAAACCAATCTTAAGAAAGAACAAAACTGGACACATCACACTTCTTGAATTCAAACTATATTACAAAGCTGTAATGACCAAATCAGTATTGGTATTGTCATAAAATATAGATCAAGGTATAGAATAGGGAGTTCAGAAATAAGACCATGCAGCCCTGGCCAGTTTGGCTCAGCAATTAGAGCGTTGGTCTGCGGACCCGAGAGTCCCGGGTTTGGTTCCCGCTAAGGGCATGTGCCTCAGTTGCAGTTTGTCCCTGACCCCGGTGGGGGTCATGTTGGTGGCAACCAGATGATGTGTCTCTCTCACATCGATGTTTCTCTCTCTCTCTTTCTCCCTTTCTCCCTCCCGCTCTATCTGAAGATAAATGCAAAAAAATAAATAAATAAAAGAAATAAGCTCATGCATATGTCATCAATTAATTCATGACAAAGGAGCCAAGAATATACAAGGTAAGACAAAAGAAGGTTTAGAATTATTCATATTGAAAAATAATACAATAGTTCATAAATAATAATACAAAAATAAACTCTCTATTTTGCGTGTTCTCAGCTGTAAACTTATGTTTGCCTCCACCTTGTACGATAGAAAAAAGATAGTCTCTTTAATAAATGGTGCTGAGAAAACTAAATTGTTACATAAAAAAATATAAAATCTGACCCCTATCTTGCACAATACACAAAAAAAAACAACTCATAATGGGTGAATAATCAAAATACATAAAAAAACTCATAAAACTCAAAAACAAAAATATTCTATTCAATGAGATTTAAAAATAGGCAAAGAGAGTAAATGGACATTTTTCCAAAAAAAGACATACAAATGGGCAATAGATCTATGACAAGGTGCTTTCCATCACGAATCCTCTGGGAAATGCAAATCAAAGCCAACATGAGCTCTCACCGCACACCCTTTCGAATGGCTCTCCAAAAAGATAAGAGAGGACAAGTACTGGTCACGATGCACTGTTGGGGGGATGTAAACTGGTACAGATACTATGGAAAACAGTATGGAGGTTCCTAAAAATTTAAAAACAGAACTACCAGATGACCCAGAAATCCCACTTATGCTATATCCAAAGGAAACAATCTCTAGCTTACAGAGATATCTGTACTCCCATGTTCATAACTGCCACGATGTAAAGTCAACCTAGGTGTCCATCAGCGGATGAACGGATAAAGACGACGTGGTACTGTATGTACGATGGAACTGTATTCAGCCATGAGAAAGAAAGACACCCTGACCTTTGTCACAACATGGATGGACCATGGGGGCATTGTGCAAAATGAAATTCCAAGCAGCTGTCAAATAAATCATCAGTTTACTGAACCACTGATCCTCTGATTCCCACCACCCCTTGTATTTGCAGTTAAGAGTACTGTGGAAAGAGACACTAGAGAAATAGTCCAAAAGCATAAACCAGGATCCAAGAGCCTGACAACGCTGGAAAAGAAAATCCTCATACCCAGGTCATGGGTAAGTCAATCTTTCCAAGGGATGAGAACATCAAAATGCTACACACTTCACAAGAACCCACGGTATTATTCACTTGTTCCTATTGAAAAACGAGAAAGGACGACGACAGAAAAACATCGCACTGACTTTTTCCTGCTCCGAAGCCTCGCTCCACGGACAGCGTCGGGAAGGGCACGGGCCGGAGAGTGAACTGTGGGTGGGGGTATCCACACGTGGGCGACGGCAGGATCCCTGGGTACTGGGCACTTTCTAGGGTTGGCACCGGAATGGCGCTCACGACAGCTGCAACACAAAGATATCACTTTTCAGTCCCATGCATTCGCGCAACAAGCAGCTGAAGTGGCTACATTTTCACATCTTGAAATCCGTGCATGCTCTTCACAGTGTCATGTGGGCTCTCAACCTCTTTCCTCAAAGTCCTTTACTAATAATTCTAGAAAAGACAACTCCCTTCCTGGCTCTGACTGAGAAGCATTGCCCGAGGTTTAAAGCTTCCCGTGGTTTCAAACAAAGGAATGATTAATCAAAGCCACCAGAAAGCCACCCCCAGCGTTTCTCTCCTTCTCTCCCTTGAGTGAGAACAATGGCATTAACAATGTTGGGTTGTTCAGAATCGAAACTGAATATATTGTATAGCGTGGGACGAGGAACTGAGAATTTTCGGTTAATTCTGTGAAAGAATTTGTTTTTGATAGAATTTGTTTTGGAGAGAAAAAATAAAGATATATTCTTAATAATTATACTTAGGATTTACATTTAAATAGAAATACTTTCAGAGAACCAACACAGTGCAGCTTAGTGTCATATTAATTTAAACAGAACAATGTTTTCCAGGAATACCACACACTTCTTACTTATAGTGGCTTAACCTCACAGATGGATATCTTACACAAGATTTTCTAGTTTTAATGACCATTGTTCAATTTCATTATTCACTACCTATTCAGTTATATCATATTATGAAATATTTACTCTAATTTTAATCTTCTTATATCATCTTACAAAATGTTTAGTGTTCCCTACCTCTTATTGACAAAAAGATAAAATTCAAGCCAGTTACTGGAATAATTTTAACAATATACTCCTATCTATGAAACTAATGAAGTGATTTCTGTTATATACATGATTTTAAATTAATTACACTCAGTTCTAGTTACTAGAGTTTTTAACATGCACAGATACGCACAATTACCAAAGGAAAAACTTTTTTAAAAAAATCACATTCCTCTTACCTAAGGAACTTCACAACTATAGATACACATTATATTACATTATTGTAAATTGAAAACAACATGTAGATTTAAAAAATTTTTTCCAAAGAACGTATCTACACATATGCATGACCAATGGACAGAATTTCATAAATATTATCTGGTCAGAGCTGAATACATTTGAATGGAGAAATGTAAAATAATTTGGCAAACCACAAAATTTCTCAGTTAGTTAACTGAGAGAACCCAAGAAACTCAAATTCATATTCCATTTTCAAGTTCTTCATTACTGAGGAAAGAAATTTTACTTTGGGAGCGTTTTGCATTTTGGCTGTTGATCTGGGTACAAAATGTTTGCAAATAATAAAGTCAGTTAAATAATAACAATAATCTGTTGTGTTTCTGCATCTCAATAATTCTCATTGTTTTATTTCCTGACATGACATTGTCAGTATTCTAAATCTTTGGTTTTGAAGTAGTTTGATCCATGATTGATTTCTAATGAGGCACAGTGATCTACACTTCCTTGTAATACAGTTGTTGCAAAAATAATCACTCTAAAGTTGGATACAGCACTGTATTGAAGTCTTTTGGTATTTTCCCCACACATGTCAGTTTTGAGAGCCAGAAACACACACACTCACACTACAATTCAAAGCATTTGCTGTGTACTGCATTGCTATGTTTATGTAAAACATCTCAGAGCGACATCATCAAGCATTTTCTCTTTTTAAAAAATGTTTTTATTGATTTTTCTTTTTTGTTTTTATTCGAGAGAGGAAGGGGCAGAAGAGAAATAGAAACATCAATGAGAGAATGCCCCCTACTGGAGATTGAGCCTGCAACCCAGGCATGGGCCCTGACTGGGAATTGAACTGGCAACCTCTTGGTGCATGGGTCGACACTCAACCACTGAGCCACACCAGGCAGGCTCATCAAGCATTTTCAATAAATCTCTCCTCTGTGGCCAAATATGACCATATATATATATATATATATATATATATATATATATATATATTCTAATACAGCTTACTGACAATTGAATTTATATCTCACAAATCTTTGATGCACAAAGATTTTTCAAGTAGAAATTCCTTTGTCAAATTTCTTAGCTCCCCGAACAGGGTGCACTGGTGTTTGAAACCTTTTATGACATCCTTCAACATAGCACTACATGCGACCTATAGGAAATTTAAAGTGGAGATTACTTTTAAAGCTACAATTTTCAGAAATTGAGCCCTCTGTAGATATTTCTCAAAATGATACTTGACAGAATTCAGAGAGTTTTTGAGGAGGAGAGGTCAACACATATAATACTAAAGATAATATTTTGAAGTGAGAAGATTTTAAGTGAAATGATTTCCCATTCCACCTCTTCTTACCACCTTTTCTCTGCAATGCCTGGTATAGAATATAATCTGGACGATTTGGAAATTTAGTGTCTATTGCCTTTCGTAAGTATTCTTACCAACTTCACATTTTCAGGTGTCCTTTGACAAGCAAATACCACTGAACGGTACCCACAGATATCCACAGAGGCCATCAACGTCCCCTTTAGGAAAAGAACATTTACAAATATGTGTTCTGTAGCTATTCTCAATATAGTGGCAAGAGCCCAACACTGAGGTCTAACTGCCTATATTCATTATCCAGTTCTGCTACTGGTAGTGACAAGTGTTAGAGCCAATGTCTAGATGCCTCCCACTGATTCCCACCTCGTGGCATTCACATCTTTGTGGAGTTCCCTGCCACATTTCAGCTGGGTTGACCAGCTGACCAATGGAATGCAGCAGACATGGTGGAATGTTACTCCCCAAAATTAGGGTGAAAAGACTTCTGATTTCTCTCTCTCTCTCTCTCTCTCTCTCTCTCTCTCTCTCTCTCTCACACACACACACACACACACACACATTTCTCACTCTGGGAAAAATCAGGAGTCATATTTTGTGGCCATGCTGGCAGACCTGTGGAGAGGCACTTGTGGTGGGAACTGGAGACCTCAGTTCAATGGTCTGAGAAACCTGCTGAGACAGTTTGAGACCTTGAACCAGAAGTTCCTAGCCAGATGCCCCTCGATTCCTGACCCACAGAAGCTGTTGACAAAATAAATGATTCTTTTATGTTGTTATGCTTTGGGGGTAATTTGCTGTGCAGTAAAGGATAACTATAAATTGTCATGAGCAAGTGGCGTAAGCTTTCAATTTCTTAGTTTTCTCAGCTATAAAGTGGAGAAGACAATAGTACCAACTTTACGGTATTGTGAGGATTAAGGAGATCATCCACAGAGAAGTCCAGCAGAGTGGGGCTCTTTTTTTTTTTAATCATTTATAGATTGGATATTTTGTACCATTTTCTGATATATTAAGAGAGGTTAAAATTGTTTTCATTAAACAGAAATGAAAACAATTATCTTAGAAAGAGAAATGAGATCTAACATATATTGAGAACTTCTGAATATTATTCACTTGTTAAATACCTCGCTAATCATTATTTTCTTTAATTTTCATAATATTATCACATGGTGAGATTACCCTGATTTTTTTTTAATCCTCACCTGAGGACATTTTTTCCATTTTTTGTTCAGACAGAGTGGGAGGGAGAGAGAGGAACAGAGAGAGAGAAACATCGACGTGAAAGGGACACATCGCGTGGCTGCCACCCACACGACCAAGCAGGGTCGGGGACAAACTGCAAACGAGATACGTGCCCTTAGCGGGAACCGAACCGGGGTCTCTCTGGACCGCAGGTTGACACTCTAACCGCTGAGCCAAACCGGCTAGGGCGAGATTACCCTGATTTTACAAATGGGAAACACAGAATAAGACAGCTTAAGAAACTTACCCCAGGACACACTTGGGCAACTTTAAAAAAAATGTTTTTTTTCTTTTCCTTCATTGAGAGAGAAAGAAACACTGATAAGAGGGAACATCGATTGGGCACCTCCTATGTGCCCCTCACTGGGGATTGGGCCCACAACCTGGGCATGTGTCCTGGCTGAAAATCAAATCGGTGACCTCTTGGTGCATGGGTTGATGCTCAACCACTGAGCCACACTGACTGAACTACTTGGGCAACTTTTGAACCTCTCTGGTATACTGCTTTTCCAAGGATAACTGCGACTTGCATGCCTTATATTACTCATATCCTCTGTGAAAGATTGTTTTATGGCAGCATCTCCAACTTACAAACATGGAAACTGAGACTCTGAAAGTCAGCGCCCCAAACCTGCACTTGGTCTACTCACTGCACTGTGTTGCCTCATGTCATCTCAAGCTCTGAACTGCTCTGTGACTGAAGAAAATAAACCTTCCACCCTGGCCGGTTTGGCTCAGCAGTTAGAGCGTCGGCCTGCGGTCCAGAGAGACCCGGGTTCGGTTCCCGCTAAGGGCACGTACCTCCTTTGCAGTTTGTCCCCAGCTCTGGTTGGTCGTGCGGGTGGCAGCCACTCGATGTGTCCCTTTCACATCGATGTTTCTCTCTCTCTCTCTCTCCCTCCCACTCTATCTGTACAAAAAATGGAAAAATGTCCTCAGGTGAGGATAAAAAAAAAAAGAAAGAAAATAAAGAAAATAAACCTTCCTTTATTCCTAATGCCTTACCCTATAGGAATGGGGCCCTACAATGACTAGTAATTTATATTTTATTATTTTAAAAATTATGATATAATGCATGTATAGGATTTCAAACAGTGAAATCATTTTGCAAAAGTTATAAGGATACTCTGACCCAGCAATCTCATTGTTAGATATAGTTTACCCTTGGATATATATACCCAGCAGAAATGCATGGACATGCTCACCAAAAGGCACGCACAAAATTGTGTGTGGCCATACTACTCATCATGCCATATCTTCATTACAGTCTAATATATTCATGCAATAGAATACCACGCAGCAATGAAAATTAACAAGCTAAAATGACACAAACAATACAGAGAATCTCACAGGTACAATGTTGGAAGACAGGAACTTAAGACTTCTACATGATTCAATTTATGTAACGCTCAAAAATAGGCAAAACGGTCTGTGAAGTTAGAATTCAAAAGGACAGTTGCTCTTGTTGGGAGGCGATTAGTGATGGGAAATACCAGGAGGCAGTTTCTAACGATGTTCTGTTTCATGCCTTGGATGATGGTCACAGGCATATTGTTTGGGAAAAAATCACTGAACACTGCTTGGATATTCTCACTTTCAACATTCATATTATATTTCCATCAATTTCATACCAATTGAAGAATCGATAGAATACATGATATTCTTTGTTATTGCCAGGCTCTGTATTGGTCAAGCTCTATCCAACAAAAGGAAATGACTTCAACATATAATCAAAGTTGATTTTAAAGTAAATTCTTAAGCTTTATGATAAATAAAATAGGGTTTTTTTGCAACTGACATGATTGATAAGGCCTCAGGTAACAATGCTGATGAAATTACAAGTCTGTATCTTAGCCGAGTTGTGATTTCATTCAGTCATGCGGCAGATATTTAGCAAGCACTAATTTTGTGCTAGGTATTGAGCTACACAGTGTGTGAATATGAAGATGAATTAGATAATTTGCTCCCTATCATGTACTTCACATCCTGTTAGAGGAGGGAAGATTTGAACTTGAATACCTAAGAAAATGAGACAGAGCTTGTATAATAAATGCCCCAAAAGTGGTATAAAAATGCTACTCAAATATGAGAAAGGAAGCTATCATTTCTGGATGGAGTACTTAGAAAAGAGTGAATTTATGAGATCTCACATCAGTACCTGTTTTGGTCTTTAAAGATGCACAGAACTTTGTTAGGTAGAGACAAGTACTGAGTTATTCCAAATGGGAAACAGTGTTCAGAAGAAAAAACAAATAAAAGACGATGTGTATTAGTGGACTGGCACTTAACCTAGCTTGGTAAGAGTCTAGGGTGTGCACAGAAGGGCACAGCAACAGGAGACTAGAAGCATAGACTCAAATCTGATATGTGGAGGAGTTTGTACTTGTTTTGCTTGGTAGACACTGAGGAGCCGTTGGAGAAATTTATGGAATGAACTGTCATGTTCAAGTTGTTTTAGGAAGAAATCTGGCAAGCAGGATACAAAAGAGTCTGGAAGATACTAGAGATAGGAAGACTAATTATGAAGCTGTTTTGGCAGTTCAGGTTTGAGGTCATAATGGATAGAATAAAAAATATGACTCTTGGAAATGGGAAGGTAGCCAGGGATTCAAAAAAATAATGTGGAAGGAAAATCGATGGGAATGGGAATTTATTGGATGAGGAAGTTATATATGGGACAAGGAGGCCCACAAAGATTCTGCAGCACAGTGATTCTTTAAAAGAAAGCCACATTAGATTAGCACAGGTAGAACTTAGTGACAAGAGGAAAGGGACTGGAGGGAAAAAAATAGAGGCAGCTAAGTGTACACAGTCTCTCGCTCTAGTGAAATGAATGGGAAAACAAGAAGAATAACGGCTTCACAGAACATGACAGCTGGGAGCACAGCGGTTGGAGTGTGGAACTCTGAACCCAGACCTCCCGCATCCAAATTCTGGCTCTGCCACTCACTCACTACGTGAGTGCAAGCTACGTTCCTAAGCTCTCCAAAGCTCTGTTTGCTCATCAGTAAAACAGGAAGAACAGTAAGAGTATCTAGTCCATGAGTTGCACAGTTGGCATTCATTGTAAAAACATGTATGTTTTTACACCTACCAGAGTACAGTTGAGAGATGTGTTTGAGTATAGAGGAGATATGATGTATAGTAAGTAAGTAGAATGAAACAACCATTAATTCATTCGTTTGACTAAATTGTATGGATGTGTACCTATCATGTGCCAGGCTCTGTTCTGAGTATTGCGGATCCAAAGGAATCAAAGCAGGTAAAATCTCTGCACTCATATAGGTTGAATTAAAATATGGGGAACAAACAATAAATGAACAAATACAAAAATGCAAGCAGGACGTTCATACACACTAAAGGAAAACGAAGCAGAATGAAGGCGTAGAGAATGACCAGAGGTGCTGTGGGCAGTGGTCAGGGAAGTCTGTCTGTGGCAGTGGCAGGTGGACATGAACTTGAGTGATATGAGGGAATAGTCACGTACACGTCGATGAAAAGAGATTCCAAGCAAAGAGAACAGCAAATGAAAAGTCCCTGAGTTGGAATGTGCATTATTATCCAAACACCAGAGAGGAAGACTATGTGGCTGGAATGGATTGCAGAGGAGTAGCAGGAGGTGACGCGAGGGACAAGACCCGAGGCTGGACCACATGGCGCCTTGTAAGACATGGCAAAATCGTTGGATTTTGTTCTACATGTGATGGAAGTCAAGAGGAGTGACACAAGGAATATCTTTCAATATCTGCACATTGAAAGGCTAATGGGAAGACAACTTACTGTTGGGTCAAGAGCTAAAGGAGAGAAAGTAGCTACCAGCTTACAGCTATACTCTACTTCCTGTGAGAGATGGTGGTGTCTTGGATGTGGGCAGAGCAGGGAAGATGGGAAGGCGTGGTCAGATTCGGGACAGGTATTGAAAGCAAGAACTGTAGAATTTGGTGAAAGATTGAATTTGGAGTGTGAGAAAATCAGAATGAAGAAGCATGAAACTAAAGTTCTAACAAGAGTAAATGAATCGAGAGTGGTATCACACATCGAATGGGGGTAAAATAGCGGAGGACTGAGTTTGGAGTTGGGCAGAGGAACCATGGAATAGTGAGATTTCCATTGTGAACACAGATGGCTTACTTACTAGATAGCCATTTGGGGAAGCTGAGTCAGGATTTGGTATGGAAGTTGGTGTGGATTCTGGGGGAGAGATTAAGCTGGAGATAAAATGTGGGATTCATGAATTTATGTGGCGGTAAGGCCATGGTACTAGATGCTCATCTAAGAAGCTGGTGTAGCTTAAAAGTATTTCAGAAAAAGGAGTTAGAAGCTATGTGAAATTCTGCTGAGCGTCTGAGAATTGAGCATTTGATTGGACAGTGTGGAGATTTTTGATAACCTTGGCAGCCATGGTTTCGGTGGAGGGGCCTGGGGAACATGGCATTAAAATTGATAAGGAAGATTAAAACAGGGAAAGGTTAGGGTAGACAGCTTTAAAGGAGTTCTTCAAGAACGGAGAGGAAGGAGTCTTCAGTTGGAGGAGAAAGAGGGATCAAGTGAGGGTGCTATATAAAACAGGGGTTCGGAGAGGACACTTGCATGCTCATTGGGGTTATCAGTCAGAAGGAAAACTGATAATACAGACAAGGGCACAAGAGTCCTTAAAAAAGCAGTGTCCACAAGAGAAAGAGCTGGCCGTGGACAGAAGTACAAACAAATTGACTAGATTTACTGGAAAGATTGACTAGATTTGCTGGAAAGATAAAGATACCAATTCTGAATTCTCCTCTTTTCTTGCAGATATAAGAACCAAGAAAAGAGGTATTAGGAGTCTGAAAACTGAGAACAGATATAAGACATTCATCTTATAAAGTGAGACAATGAATGACTACAGAAATGCAGTGGCATTTCTAAATAAATGACAGCTCACCTTGGTTTTGTGACCATAAATACCCAATTAGCAGGTTATGTGTTTTTCTCGAGTCAGCTCTTAGGGCATTTGGTAAGAGTTGGCAGAGAAGTTGATTTAGCCAGAGTTGTGCCCCCCCATCCCCCCAAGTTAAAAGATGGGGAAGAAGGACCAAGGGAGATGAAGGTGTTTGTAAGGGACTAAAATAACACATGATGATGGGTTGGAGGCTGAGTCTGGGTGGACATGAGGACATGAGGTGATGAGGAACACTGGGGAGGTGGCAGAGTTAAATAGCTGGAGGCTGGAGTGAAAATGAAGAATTGTTGGCAAGGGGGCAATCCAACAAATGAGCAAGAAGGTCATAAGGTGCTAGAAAAGGGGATGATAGAAACCGATATTTTGGAGGGAGTGCGGTTACTGGTTTTTTGTGCGACATGGAATTGATGAACTGTGGTGGGAAAGAACTCATATCATTTCAGGTAACATCAGGAGCTAACAGTCTAGGGCATCGGATGGATTGTCTGTGTGGGTATTGAAATTACCAAGATTGATCATAGAGGTCATTGGAAAGCAGGTGATCCCCAGATAACTAATCTCTTCAATGAATGAGAGTATGACAGAAAACTTCAACAAGAAGGAGAGAGTAAATGAGTGTGTCAATACCTGCTTCAAGGGTGCTAGATTATTTAAGTCTAAAAACTGGACCTATTGAAAAGTTTTTAAAAAACCTATGAAGGTGATCATTACAATAAGTTCAATAATAGTGACAGAAATTTCAACTCTTTTTACATCAACTCGTATTTCTTACAATTTCTTAAATATGTAGCTGGCTATTTGCCAGAACATTTCATTGTTCATAACAAATACAAAAACAGAGTGAAAAATTCTGACTTCTACTGATAAATAATGTAGTTGCAGTCATCCGTCATTATGTCCATTTGTCCGGAAAGATCAGAGAAATCTTTAATTATTTTGATCATTGATATAGAACACGTACACACAGAAACCACTTCCTCCCTGTGGTATGGATGTTGCTCACCAGGATTGTTAGACTGGGCATCCATAGGAATCATGAGTTTTGCCCGGGTGGCTCGACGAGCAGCCAGCGACCTCTCCAGAGTGGACATGGAGCTCCCTGCTTCTTCAGTGTCTTGACCTAAGAGAAAAACAATACTTCTGAGAGACACACTCTCTTCAATGATTTAATAACACTTTGTAGCATTTCTAGCCAGACATGCCAATGCATGCCTTTTTCATGTTATTAATGTATTAAATAATAATATCTAATTTCTTGTTACCCAAGCAATATACCCTCACTAATAAAATTTACCTTAACCTTATTACCCAGATAGAAGTGGGTTAAACACTGATCTGATCCTACATCATGGAATCGGCCAGCGGTGGAATGGCTCAGGGTCTCATAAACAGTCCATACTTGGGTTTCATGAGAAACCCCCAATTTCGATGCCACATGAAGATAACCCATGAAAGGCAGTAAAGGACTTCAAACACGTGACGAGTAGACTGAGAGGTTTTTGATGAGAGTCCTTCATTGATTATTCAACTTCCCATAAGCATTTCAAAAACAAGAGGACCCAGAGAGAGTGAAATATCTTCCCACCACTTTCTAAATGTCTTAATTATCCCTGGACATGGATTGTTCTGCACCATTTTATTAATCATTGGGTTTTGCCCTCAGATCACTTGTCATGCCCACAGAGCCTCAGGCTAGTGATCACATAGTGCGATTGCATCGGGGTGAGGGGCGAACTCTATGGTAATCGAGGCAAAGATACAGAATAGTCAATGTTTTCATATTTCAAGTGTCCTTGATGTGATTTTAAAAATTTTTATTTTTTTATCCTTACTCGAGGATATTCCCTCATTGATTTCTAGGTAGAGTGGGAGGGAGGAAAAGAGAGAGAGAGACATCAATGTGAGAGAGACACATCGATTGATTGCCTCCCGCATGATCCAGACCAGGGTGGTGATCAAACCTGCAACCGAGCTACGAAGTACGTGCCCTTGACCAGGAATCAACCCCCTGCAGCTCTTTGGTCCGCGAGCCCATGCTCTAACCACTGAGCCAGACTCGCCAGGGCTGACATGGTTTTTTTTATAGCAAGAAATTGACAGCAAATTTAAAATCAACTTTCAGTTATCTACAGACAAATGGAGCTACAAAGTGTACAATGGCTTCACACTTATTGCCTGGACAAACGTTTTGCTCGAGATTTAACAAAAAGCCATTAATTCACGCAGGCTGCCCATCTCCATGTTTCCCAATGGCATTACCTCCTACCTCTTAGAAGTTTCAAGAAGCCCTGCAGTTATAAAAGGCAGACATCGGGAGGATGGGACAGAAAGTAAACCAGGTTAATCAACCAAATGTACTGTTAATCAACCAGTATTTTAGCTACTGGCAAATAACTGCAAATTAATGGGAAGGATACCCCCACAAAAGGGGGAGTGGAGAACACCCTGTGGGGTTCAGAGCAGGAAGTTTCCTTCTGACGGCAGAGGGGAGAATTACCTGAATGAGACGTGCTTTTGCTCCCCAGCTGGGTTTCTGACTGGCTGTGACTGACAGGTGTGAGCTCCTGGCAACTCTGCATGGGGGAGTCCCTTCCGGTGGGGTCAGCGCCCGCCGGCTTCTCGATGTTCTTCATCTCCATTTCCTCGTGATGGATCCACAGGTCAGGGGGCCTCAGGTCCTTCTGGCTGCCCTTCCTCTTGCCAACACTGTGGGTGGCCCGTTTCCTACGGCACAGAATTAGAAGGCAGATGTGAGGACCTCTCTTCCCGGGGCCTGTCTCTTTTCTCTGACAATTCAAGTTGGAAGCAGAGGAAGGAAACAAAAGCACTCCCAGGAGGAAAGTTGTGAAACCCAGGAATTGGCAGGCTCGTCCTGGCAGCCCGCCCCCTTTCCCCAGGAGCCTCCCCACACTGCCGATGTGGTGCCCAGTCCCCCGGGCTTCCGTGGCCTGCCAGGGAGCCTGCTCCCGCTTCCCCCGATGCAAATTCGAGCACACGCTGACAATGGATTAGATGGAGCCATCTGCCAATCTTTGAAGCTAGGCATAAGGTACCCGACTGCAACATCTGCTTAGGAGATAAATGCAGGGACGGCTTTGAAAGGGCAAATAGAAATAAAAAGGCCAGAGTCTGTGCCAACAGCCAAGATAGAAGCTTGGAAGAAAGTCTATACCTCAGCTGTATAATTTAACGTGCAACTGGGAAGCTTGCTCTTTGAAGACAAAGGATTGCATGAGGACATTCTTAGGAGAAAAAGCACTTTCCCCTTGGAGTCACTAAATGTCTGGATTCAAACACAGTAAGATCCATCCTTCTGAAAAGAGCACAACGCACTTTGGAAGTGTGCTCCAAATGCATCTTATTTTGCTCAATAAGAATTTTGCAAGCGCACATTTATTTTTCAGTGGTTGTCTCTCCTTGGGCCTGGTGGGAGTCAAGTGTTCCCTGCATGTTAAGTAAAGTAGCAGCTGTCGCGTTGGCCATTCTCTGCCGCAGGGCTCAGTCAACTATGGCCTGAAGACCGGATCTGCCTGCTGCCCACTCTTGTAAATAAAGGTTTAACAGAATCCTGTGGAGCTCATTCATGTTTGCACTGGAGTGTTGAATAGTTGCAACAAAGACTACATGGCCCGCACAGCCCAAAATATTTACCACTATGCCTTTTTCAGAGTTTTCAACCTCTGCTCGACGCCTGTATAATGTTTTAAATCTCCACTTGCTCCTTGTACCTCTTTAAAAGAATAATGCCTCTTCATAAGGCCAACTTCAGACAGTTAAAACCTAACGTCTGACACAAGCCCAGAGAAGTACCTCCTCACCGTCCTCATTTGTGGTGGTTTGCAAGACTAACTTTTCATCGTTGCTAAATGGTTCAGACAAACTACTCCCAGTGAAAAATCTTTATAACCTGTGCAAGGCTACTGAGCATGACGTTGTTTTCCCAACCTCTGAATAAGATGCTTTTCTCCTATGAGGACACTGATAAATTGTAATGGTGTGATTTGTTAAGTTTCCCTTAGTATTCTTTCCTTTGTCTTATTTGAAACATGCTGATGAGGATAAAAACCAAAGAACCCCAGACTTAATATCTACCTAGTAGTTTATGAGAAAAATAATGCAGTGTTTTCTGCTCTAATATTTCCCCCCCAAATACCTGCATGTTGCTGATTTCTGGGCATCAAGATCATACTTACTCTAGACAATGGCCTACAGAATAACCCAAGACCACTTTCCTGCGCCTGAGATAGTAACTCTGCTAACCATTCATCCCCTGAATTCACCTCCTTCATACTCCATCAGCCCGCAGGAAACTACCAGCAGCTTCCCCTGGCTCGTTGTGTCATCCAGCCCTGGAAGTCCAGAAGAGCCGAATGTTCTCAACTTGGAGATTGCACCCTGTTATCTTTCTTTCTAACAAGTCGACCATTAAATAACTCCCACTCCAGTGCCTATGTAGCTGCATAGAGAAGCACCAGCTCCCAAATACAGGGGGAGACAGGCTTTTCGTGATAGCTCAACATCGAAATGGACTGTGGTGAAGCGGTTCGTCAAATAATTCTTGGAACTAGAAACATGCAATAAATTCTGGTTTCCCTCTGCTCTCACGCATGCCTCCTGCATTCCTTCGCTTACCAGCTCCCTTGACCTCAACCAAGCATCCCCAGATGTGTTTTATATACTATAATATTTAAGGTTCAGCCCTGGCCAGTTTGGCTCAGCGGTTAGAGCATCAGCCGGCCGCCCAGAGAGACCCGGGTTCGGTTCCCGCTAAGGGCACGTACCTCGGCCCCAGTTGGGGATGTGCAGGAGGCAGCCACTCGATGTGTCCCTTTCACATGGATGTTTCTCTCTTTCTCCCTCCCTCTCTGTCTGCACAAAAAATAGAAAAATGTCCGCGGGTGAGGATTAAAGTTAAAAAAGTTCCAAACCTGATTGAGGCAATATCTTTTTATAGGTTATGATTTATAATTGTCATATGGGGAAACCATCATCATTCCTGATAAAATGCATAATCTGATTAAAACAGATTAGCCCTCTCCTGAGAAGCTACTTATCCACCCAGCCTACTGTCTTTCAAGAATCTAAAGACCTCTAAACAGACTTTATTTCCTTTTTTGGGGGGTATATATTCAATGAAAGACCATCTAACTACCTTTGTTTTCTCTAACATCTCTTATCAAGAGCATGGCCTTGGGGTGGTCTCCCCCTCCTGGGGCAGTAGCCCAGCCAGCGATCCACTCAGCAGGTCAGTAATAAAAGTGACATTTGCTCATACCTAAGTGGTCTGAAATGTATCTTCCAACCTCTAGGAAGAGCTGCCCCCGGCCCTCTGCCATCTGCCTGCTCCCTGCCGTACCCGCTGCTGCCCATTGCAACCCTAGTTCTCTGCGCCCGCTGGGGGCTTCAGATTTGTGTGCAGATGAGCTCATGCGGGGGCCCCGCGCCCCGCGCCACCTGGGAACCCGTTAGAGCGCACGTTCTAGGCCCCACCTCAGATCCCAGCAATCAGGACCTTGGGAAGAGTGAGACCCAGCAAACTAGCGGGGAATCTGATGCACCTGAAATGTTAGAAGCACGGTCAATACATTATTCGGTGGTGTTTGTTTTCACTTTAAAGTTAGCTTTTCTACTAACCAGGTTGGCCTTCCTCTGAGAAGCTACTCAGAACGTATCGATAGAGCATACCATGTTTATCCCTCCCACACGCACTTCTTGTCGCAGGTACCAGCAATCTTTTGACTTTCAAAAAGTTGCAGAATAGGGGTATCTCTTCCCACCCCACGTATTTTCAAACAGAGGCAAAGCAAGGCATCTTCCAAGGTTCGCTCCTGTTTCTCATACTGTGGCAAAGCTTTCGCAGCAGAATCATGTACAGATGTTTTGTGTGTTGTTTTATTTATCTGTCTATCATCCATCCACCATCCATCCACCCATCCATCCATCCATCCACCCATCCATCCATCCACCTCCCCCCCACCCCCCACCCATCCATCCATCCACCCACCCACCCACCCACCCACCCACTCACCCACCCACCCACCCACTCACCCACCCATCCATCGGATGATCTAATCTCACTTCTCCCCAGGATGCTTTCACAGACCTATTTACTTACAAACTACTAATTCTTTCCTCTCTCCTGCAAGAAGCCTTCCTCACCACTTGAGGTCAGGGTGATCCTAAAATATCTGAATAATTTCTCTCCTTCCATACTGCACACCTTGCACTGATCACTGTCTGTCTGTCTACTGAGCTGACCAGATGCTCTCAGTGTGTGGATGTGTGGATAGTTTTTCTCCAGTGATACTGTAGCAAACTCGGTTTCCTTCATTCCAACATCATCCATTGTCTTAGCGTTTATTCATTTGTTTATTCAGTGACTACTTATGGAGTATTGACTATATGTCAAGAACTCTAACTACTGGAAATGCGAAGATAGGTCAGACACTGGAAGCTTAATAAATGAAGGAAAAATGGCATGGCTCCCGGGAATTTCTGCATTCATGGAATAAGGAGTCTGCACCGGGACATGGTGGGTGGTAAGGCTGAAAGAGTAGAGGGGACCAAATCATAGGCGGCTTTGCTTCCGATGGAAACATTTTTAATAATCTCTGCATGTCTGTGGGGAACTGCGGGAAACTGTAGCTCAGGCGTTAACATTAATCAGATCTGTTACTTTGTAAGATGTGGATCACATACTCAGCACACAGTAATTATTTGAATCATAAGGATTTTTCATTATTGACTTAAAAGTATTTTTTGCAAGGTTCTTCTTTGATTCTTTATTGTCCCACCTGGTTCTTACTTTGCACGTAACTTGTTATTCTGAGACGAGTTTCTTTTCTTTTCCCTTTTAATGGGTGTGCTGGGGATCTGATCGGATAAGAACCAACATCAACCGAGTGGTCACTTTATTTGAACGTGCCCTTTGAAGTTATACAATACCACGATCATTTCACACGTTCTTCTGCCACACTGCAATGCACTACCAAGTGCCCACTGTGTGCGTAGGGCTCTGTGCTCAAGTTGTTCACAAGAGGCAGACATGTGGTCTGTACTAATGCTCTTGGTCAGACAAACATGTGCCTAAGATTTGAAGGCAGACTGAGGTGGGGACACGAGCCCGCTAGGAACTTGGGGAAGGCATCGGGAAGGAAGAAGGCCTGAACTGAGGTGAAAAATGCCAACAATTTAACTAAGAAAAAATACAGCGGGAAGTATAAACACCTGCCCTGAATCCTCCAACTAATCCTTCCCAAAGATTTCTAATTCTCTATATTGATTATTTTTTATTCTACTAACCACTATTATAAATTTTTGTATCCTAGATATTCAAATAAAATTGTATTTTATGAGATGGATTTAAGCTATATTGAAGTCCTAAGTGGTTGAGAGTTAAAATCTCTGTGTGGTGGATACTGAAAAAATATTAAAATGTTAAAACTTTGAAAACCAGTGCAAGTGACCGACAGTAGTCAAAGCAGAGTAGATTTCATTTAGGAGTTTAGGCATTTGATCCTGAGTAATGAAAATAATTATTTTGGTCAAGATATGAATGTGTGCTAATATTTAAATTTTGCTGTGTACCTGTTAAATCAAATAGGATATTTAGTGAACTGGTGATTCTATCAAGTGAATCTTGAATTTTATTTACATATTTAAATTTAATGTATTCAGACGAATTGTTGATTATCTATACAAGCTACTGCCTTAGAAATGTGATAACCACGTGTCTTGGATTCCCAGGATATTCTCGGTGTCACTGGGTTGCCTTTAGTATCTAGGGATACATTATAACTTATCAAACCATGTTTTATATTTGGACCAGAAAAATGTTATTACTTTATTAAAAACACAGAACACCCCCATCAATTAAAGCTTTCATACAACACTTTTTCTATATTGTGATATTTTTAAATGTCACTAATTCAAAATGTGTAAGGGGTAACTCTTCAAAGTAGTACAACAATTTAAATTAATAACTAAAAAGAAATACAAAATAATTCTTATTTCATATTAGTTTGACGCTAAATGCTACTATGTGTTTCTCTAACTCAGTAGCATTTCATGAGGAATGTCAGTGTTCACAAGGTGGAGGGGATGGTAGAAAGTATTTACTAGTCCTATTTCTCATTTGAGGAAATTAATAGGAAATAGGTCTTCCCTTAGGTTTAATTAAATACTATTAATTTAATTAAAGAAGTGGTAGAATCAGAATTAAATTTTGGATTCTAACTTCTGTTAGTTATTTCACATCATAAAAATAAAATCTTACAAACTGGAAAGTGAGTCAATCAAATAACCTACATCATTATTATATATGATAGACCATATGAAAATGATTAGCCATAGAGTAAAGTGCATAGACATGAAGTTGACTGAGGTGCACACACGTGTGTTTCAAACCCATTTGAATGCAATTCAAGTCCCCCAATAAAACACAAAGAAAATTTACATTCTCAGCACTCCGAGATAAAGAGATATTGAAGAAGCCCGTGGATAGGTTTCCTACTTCACCTTATTAATCACATTAAACTCCAATTTTTCTGAAAGCCCTGTAAGGGACAATATTTCTGTTTCAAATTGGAATTGATTTTGCTTTCATCGGCATTACTTAATTTGTTCTAAAAGGCTCAATGTGGTGGTATCAGGACAAGGAGTCCTTAGTGATACCAAGAAAAACTAAATTAAACTCAGAAATATCTAGAAGGAGAAACTTTTCTCTTTCTCCTTTTTCTGTTAACATAGACAAAGATGAATGCCAATGGTCTGTGACTACAGAAACATTGTGAAAATATGCCCAGTAAATATGAATCGACTTTGGGGGAAGGGGAGGCAGTAGGTACAGGAACTCCCAGTTCACTGTCTTTGGGTGCTCAGTTATTAATGGAATGATTTATTCTTTTGTTTATTTCCTAATTTTAAAAACAAGTCATACCCAGGGCTTAGCCTCTACTCTTTCTAAATAAAATCTTTAAGCTCCGACTAGAGTGTTTAGTGTGGAATTGAAGATAGTTTGAGAGTTTCTCTAAATAGCATCAAATCCCTTCTGCACATCGAGGTGACCAGCATTTTCTCTGTGGAGAAACAGAATACATCCAGCATTCCAGTTCACCAGGTCAAGGTAACCCTCAATATCCTTCTTGCAATGATAGAAATAAAAAAACAAAACACCCTGCTACAGATGGTTTAGCTAGTCACATTTAATTTAGTGAATTCACTGATGTTTTTAAAACTATCATGAAACAGGCCAAGTTTGGTTTGGTGTCCTCCCCACGTCTGGCTTTGTGACTCCTTCTCAGCTCTGCCTCAGGGACCCGTCGCCGAGATGAGCCACCACGTGGTGTACACCATTCTACGTTCCCTTTCCTGGGAATGCTGGACCCAGAGATGGTTCAATGCTTTATTCAATCCCTCCCCCCCCGCAAGCCTTACTAAGTGCCCAGCACTCTGGAAGCTCTGTGGGTGACTATCAGTTCCAAGGACGCTCACGTATGAGACCGACCTTGCTAAGCTCAGTTTTCTGGCTCCTTGTTTGGCACAATGAACCAGCCCACCAGCTGTCGCCTGCTCAAGGGAGCCAATCACATGAATGCAGCTGGATACCAAATTTTCCTGCATTTACAGAAATTAAATATGAAGACTGCAAGACTGCATGGACATCCCCCCGCCCCCGCCTCGCCCTGTAACTTCCTTCAATGTGTACATATCCCTGTACCCTGGTTCACATCACCTCACTTCAACCTGCCGGAAGACTCACCCAGGCCTCGTTTTCTTTTTAAAGAGAGAGAAAGGTATTAGCAAGGGAAGAAGGAAAATTATTTGCTAGAGAATCTCTCTTAAAACTTGGAAAATCAGTACAAGTGACCTATAGTAGTTAAAGTAGAGTCGATTTCATGGAAGAGTTTAAACTTTGCTCCTCAGTACTAAAAAAATGCCATGCCAAAAAAAAACCCCAAAACAATAAAACAAGGGAAGAGCCCATTATAGCCAGTCCAGTGAGACAGTGCAGCTGAGAGAGACATCAGGATGGATTTGAAAAAGGACCAGACTGGCAAAGAGCAGAGGACAACCAGGAGGTTATTGCTAATTCCCAAAGCTGGCTGACCCAAGGTTAATGTGCTAGGCACGGGGTATTGCAGGAAAGGGAGAAGCTGAGTTAAAACTCCCTTTCCATTCTAAACTGTGTACTTTGACGCCTCTTGCTCTCTTGTGCTAGAACCTAGAGCTGCATAATATGAAAACACTTCAAAACCCCTCAATTATTAAAAATTTTCTAAGAAATAGCCACAGTCAGGAAATAGGAACCATTGTGAATTCCCGAATCTCTCTTCCTCCCTGACTACTGTCTCCAAACTCAACACCCTCTCGCCTTGCCTCTGTGTTGTGTTTGGTATTCTGTAGGTAGTCACTCACACAACAAGCATTGATTAAATGCCTACCGGCCTCCTGGCCAGAAGTAATAAACACTTTTAGAGGAACACACGTTTCCAACCTTTTATACAGAATGGCAGAGAGGGCCGCAAACAGGGACATGGTGAAGTCCATTCTCTAAGTGTTACTTAAAGAACACCTGCTGTCACTTGAAAGAAAGAATCCAGCCTCAAGAAGTAAAATCAAGCAGAAATGCAAAGGGGATCTCCAGGATTCTGCTATTAAGTCTGGAAGTCTGGCCCTCACTCAATTAAGTTAATGGGCCTGGGCTGGACCAAAGGCAAGGTTCTGCCCAGGTCAGGAGATAAGGAGCAGGTGGTGAATTATGAAGGAGGAGGAAGAGAGCCTTCAAACATAGAACTCAAAAGGACGGTCGCTGGGTCAAGCAGGGACTTCTCTCCTTTTGGGAACCAGCTGTTACCTACTTTCTCTGCTGGGCTGACGAGCGTCGGGTGCAAATCGCGGCCACGATCACCACCACCAGCACTGTGATGATGCCAACGGTGACCACAATGATCACAAGCAGGTTGCTGTTCTTCTGAGGAGTGACGCTGCCGTGTGGGGGGTGCATCTGGCCAACGGGTGGCTCTGGGGAAAGACAGGCAAATGGATATCAGGTTTAGGGAGACGTGGCAGCCCGGTGTTTATCAAGCTGTGTTAAGGATGTGGTGTTCCTATTGCTCTGGGTGTGACTGAAACTGAGAACAAAGCAATGGAAAACGAGAAGAAAGATCTAAGCAATCTACCCAAGAAAAATGAAACCTGTGCCTACACAAAATCATATCGTTTTCATAGTGACATTATTCAGGATAGTCCAAAGTGGAAACCCAAATGTCCGTCAACTGATGAATGGATTAAACAAGTGTGGTCTATCCATACAACAGAGCATTATGCAGCCATAAAAAAGGAATGAAGTACTGACACATGGTACGCCATGCATGTACCTAGGAAACAGTACGCTAAGTGAGAGAAGCCAGACACAAAGGCCACGTATTGCATGATCCCACTTGTATGAAATGTCGAGAACCGGTCACTGTAGAGCCAGAGCATATAGCAGTTGTCCAGCAGGGAGAAAGTGAATGGGGAAGGCTGCGGGTGGGCACGGGGCTGCCCTCTGGGGCGATGAAAACGGTCTGGAGTCAGATGGCGGGGATGGCGGTACAACCGGGGAATATACTAAAAAGCACCAGATTGTGCATTTTAAAAGGGTAACTTTATGTTCTATGAATTGAATATGAATTGTAAAGAATTACGCTATCGTATTGGCTAGACGGTGGGGGTGGGGGTGGGGTGTTGCTCTGTACTATAAGAATTCCAACGGGACAGGAACCAGAGAAAGCCATGCTTTATGGGAAAATACTATGTATTTGATGCTGTGAAAGACACCTGTTTGGCATCAACCACTCATAATTTACCTCCATTCCCTTTAAGAAGCTGTCTGTAAATCGCATTGAATTTTCAACCTGTTAGGAGTGTATGAATCCCACTTAAAAACAGCTGGAAGGTTTAAAAGAGAGTCATAAAGTCCTGATATGAACGTTTTCCTGTGTTGCAACAGTACCTCACAGTCGACAATATTTAGGCAAAAAAATATAACAGACTAATAAGATGGTATTGACCATTTGCTCAAATAAATAAGAATGGCTAATGACCTTTTAAATTGTTTTCTTTAAACCCTCAGTCAGTGATCGATCAATTAGAAATAGTCTGTTCTATATCATGTTTGTCATTTCAAGCTGCAGATTTTTAAAAAGTAAATACTAGCTTATAATTTTATTTATCAATTAATTTAGGAAGTTGCAGACAGCAACGAGTTTGGATACTTTCCTAGACCTAAGCTGCAATGTCTCTCTTTAAGGACCTATATTAACCTTCTATATCCCTTGAGCAAAATGTTTAGGCCTTCGGCACCTCAGTGCGTTTTTCCTGTAAAATGAAAATAATACTTATTGTATACAGTTACTGTCAGAATTAAAGAAAATATATACAAAGCAATCATCTCAGCACCTGACACAGTGTTTATAATATCATTACACTACTGAAATATTAACTAAAATCTTGCCTAAATTAATAATATCCCATACCATCTGTGGATTTCCAAACCACAAAATTTTTAGAAATAATCCTCAATGTGAAAGTTATTTAAGGGTCATTGCTTTTTTGAAAAGACCGTCACCTATACTTAAATAAATTATTGCTGATTCATTATTATTGGAAAAATAATAAGCACTTCTGATGTAAATGTAATCTCAGGGGTTGGAATTCATCAAAAGTTTTTAATATCACCATCTGTTAAAAGATTCCATTTATAAATGAAAAACATAAGATTTCCTTGAAATAATTTTACATTTACTACAAAGATATGGGGCAGCCCTGGCTGGTTTGGCTCAGCGGTTAGAGCATCGGCCCGCGGACCAGAAAGTCCCAGGTTCGGTTCCCGCGAAGGGCATGTACCTTGGTTGCAGCTTGTCCCTGGCCCCCGGTTGGGGTCGTGTGGGTGGCAGCCGGTCGATGTGTCTCTCTCATATTGATGTTTCTCTCTCTCTCTCTTACCCCCTCTCTCCCTCCCATTCTATCTGAAGATAAATGCAAAAAATGTCCTCGGGTGAGGATAAAAAAAAATTAAAAAAAAAAAAAAAAGAAATGGGGTAAGTAACAAAAGGTCAGAACTTTCTGTGTCATAGTTTTACTTACAATTTAAAAAGCCATTTTACATTAGTATCTCAATATGCCCTCTCTGTGCTTAATAAACTAATTGATTGGAATAAGTTAACCTTTTGTGTGAGAGCTTATAATAGAGACAGTTGGGGATTTCATAGATTTTTAATAGCATGACTTACATGTAAATTTAGTTTGAGTCGTACACAGCAGTACACCTTACGAACATTTTACAACGATGTAACCTAGACTTTTTCAAATGTCTGCTCTCCTTTCTTTCTTTCCACTTAGGAAGACATGTTTCAAGTAAAAAAATAATGACTGCTGAGCATTAGGAAGATTATACTGAGATCATCTTCCTTGGAGAGTCAGGGTTCATGAGAACTTTCATTATTAATCTTTCATTTTGGTCCTTTATGACTTCCTCATAAAAGTTCAAGAAGTTTAAAAGTTGACATTCGAGGTCTTTTATTAATTTCCCAATCTCAATTTAAAAGCTGAATAATCACATTATCAGACATCAAACCATCAGTTAAGAAAGTCAAGTTGGAAGGTGCCCTTGGATGTAGCTGATCCTTGTTATCAGAAGGAGTTACATTCTGTGATGTTGCTACAAACACTGAATTAGAGAATACTAAGTATTGCTTCTAGAGACATACAGGGTTAGGTTCCCGTGAGCCTCTGGTTACAAAATTTTTATCAACCAATCAATATATAACTTTGTTTCATGTGTGTTTCTGTTTAAAGACACCTTATTTAATAATAATGTTGATTCATTACATCGAACTCACGGCCAACAGCACTGTAAGTCATGCACAAGTGGAGTTAACGAACACACCCATTTTCTCTCTGAAGGGCACATCACAGTGTGTGGAGCAGAGAGCACTAGACAGCACGACATTCGGGGGCCACTTTACACAGTGAAACCACCAGCAAAAAATACGAAAATGAAACAATTGGCACTAAATACTTCTGTCACAGAAAGGACCCCCGTCCACGGTATGAGAGAAGCTATAAGGCAGCGTGCTCATGTTCTATCTCAGATGAGTTTGTGGGCATTGGGCTTCTCCAAATTTTTGGACATGTTCACAAATGACCAGAAAAGCACTGCACGTACTGCTCTGGGGGGTTTACAAAACACATTTTAACAAGAAGGTGAATTCACAAGTACAGAATCTGTGAACAACGGTGATCAACTGTATATTTAAATACATCAAAAGGCCGCTCCAAATTAGGAAGAATTTTAGAGCTCACAAATCTAGATTAGTGCAGTTAAGAGTTCTGGGAGACAGCCTGACTCAGAAGGGGCAAGATGACATTGTCCCCACCCCAGCAGGCTTCCGAGGGGAAGCTGCATGACGTAATTCAAGGACGTGCAAATGTCCTCCAGGACACTGTGATTATGTCGTGAGCTAATGGATGCAACACACTGAGCTCAGGCCCTGCACAGAGTGGGCACTCCACAGACATCATGACGTGGCTTAATTATCTCATTCTGTGCGAGTTTTCCAAGTGAAAGAAAAATGCCGTATGCGATGCATCTGTTCCTCGGGTAGCATGAGCGCATGGGTGTCCGGTGACGGAGGAAGCAAGACCCATCTCACCGACTTCAGTGAGGAAGGAATCAGTTCTGTGTTCAGCCACACGAGCGTCCCATCCATTTTTCACTTTCATGAGATTTGAGCACCATAAAACATTTCCCACCTTTCCTATTACATGTAATGAAAGCAAACATAAATATTTTTATAATCTGATGGGACTACAGTTTTGGTAATGATTAGGAAAATTGGTTTAGTGAAATGTCTTTCATTTTTATAATACTTTGTAAGCTTTCATAACTACTTTATGTTTCTTATCATTTTTGTCCTCAAAAACTCTACCAGAAGCTCACTGGTAGGCCAGTACTCTGAGCCCTTAATTCTCCTGTAGAAAACAAACCCAACTATTGAATCCAGGGGCCCTGGCTCCTGTTTTGAGGACCTGGTCCCATTGCCCCAATGGTAGGGCTTTAATAGCTACGTAATGTCAACAAGCAGGTAAAGAGTGTGAACCTTAGGTTCATCAGTCCAGTTCTAAGGAGAGAAACGGATCCAAAGACAGTTTCCAGTCCAGGACCAAACTTCTCTCCTATCACTGCAGGCTCCGCTGAGAAGTCTTGTTATTAGAACACTTTGAGCGCAACATATATCTTAACATGTTTACAGGTCAGTGAATATGAACTGAATATTCATGGGGCATTGAATATTTCAGAGCATTTCCTCCTGAATAAGGTGCCATGCAATCAGCTAGAAGAGCTCTCACGGATAATTTAGCCCAACGTTCCCTAAAGAAAAATATTTATCAGCATCATGGGGGGGAAAGTCCCTTGGTCAATTAAGTTAGAAAACATATTTCTCTCCTCCAATATCAGAATGCTGAGCATGCGTATCTGAACCGCGCGTTGCCAGGAGCGGGCGGGCGGGCATGTGAGAGAATGTCCCCAGTTGTCCCACGCATGTGAACGAAGACCAGACGGGCTGTGGTGTGATGTGAGCCACACAAGGATGGACCTCGTAGGGCATTATGCTAAGTGAAATAAGTCGCACGGAGCAAGACAAATGCTGTACGAGTCCCTCATCTGTAGAATCTTAAAAAGCTAAACTCATTGAAATAGAGATTGGAATGGTGGTTACCAGGGGCTGCAGATTGGGGGAAATGAGGAGATGTTGATCAAAAAGTACAAACTTTTAGTGGTAAGATGAATACACTCTGTGCATACAATGTAAAGCATTGAGCTTATAGTTAATAACACAGTATTATATATTTGAAAGTTGTGAAAACAAAAAAGAAAGTTGCTAAGAGAATTTAATTTTCTTATTACAAAAAAGAAGTGGTAATTATGTGAAATGATGGAGGTGGTAGCTAAGCTAGGATGGTCATCATTTTGTAATATATAATATACTGAATCAACACCTTGTATACCTTAACCCTACACAGTGTTATATGTCAATTATATCTCGATAAACCTTGGGGGAGGCATGAAAGGATTTGAGCCGGCAAAAAGGAACTCTATGAGATCAAAGCATACACACTTTGGATGTAGCCACGGGTCTGCCTAACTGGTTGGATCAGAGAAGGAAAAAAGATGTTGTATATTAAGTGCCCTGTCTTCTCCATTCCTAAAACGTATACTCTTTCTGGGTCACTGGGACAGAACAGAGTCAGCTGACGTCAGCGGGGATAAGGGTGGAGCTGTCGGAAAGGGGTTGTGGCAGCTGTTTCTCAGCTGTTTTTCTGGAACAGTGAAGGGAACAACTGCCAGGCTTTGGAACCAGCAGACAGTATTTACAGGTCCACACCCTACTGTTTCACAATAATTTGCATGCCACTGTCTTTTTGTATATTGTGTGGTCTGAGAACGATGTTCAAATTAGAATATTTTGACTGTTTTCCACCTGCCACACATCCCCAAACAAACAAACAAACACAAAAACCAGAGGCATGATCTTTGACCCCATGGAGCTTACGACTTACTGGAAAAGACATATAGTAAACAGATGAAGCAAATACACCTAAAATCACAACTATAATTGGTGCTTAAAACAAAAAGTGAAATTTACACAGAAAGAGGTAATATGAGGACAAATGGTCGTTGGAGGAGGAGGGAGGTCATAAAAAGCCTCACTACAGAAGTAGCATTTGGGCTGAACACGGGGGATTGCTAGGGTTAGTTCCTGATCCTCTGCAAGGAAAACGGGAGCAGGCCTGTGTCTGGAACACTGGGAGCAACAGGGAAATCACACAAAATGAGGGTGGAAAGAGAAACAGGATCCAGTCCATGGAGAGCTTTGTAGATCACGGTCAGTTACACTAAGTAGAATCACAGAGCACTGAAGGTTTTCAGCGGGCAAGTGATAGACTTGAGCTGTATTGAGACGACATCACTTCCTGCTGTGTGGACAGGGGTTGGCAGGGAAACCACAGAGACCAGCAACGGGAACAGTGATGTTCTCTAGGTGAGAGACGACGAGGTCTTAGACAGATCGTGGCGATTACAATCAGGCAAAGTGGGGAGTCATGCAGTAGAGTTTGAAAGTAAATGAACAAAGTAGATTGGACATGGGACAGGAATGGAAGGAAGAGTCAGATTTAGGCTCAAGCAATAGTCCTCGAGTCTGAGATGAGGGAGGGAAGAAAGGGCAGGCTCCGTGAGGGCAGAAGGAACGTTCAGTCCTGAATATGTCGGTTGAGATCTTACAGTGCATTATAAAGGGGCAGCCAGAATTTCGCAGTGGGCAGACAGGTGGAACTTGAAGCCCGGGAGTGGATGAGATCAAGAGCATAGAGTGAGCAGAGAAGATCTTTCTCAAGACTAACATCTAGCATTGAAATGGAAGGGGAGGACTCGGCCAAAGAGAAGCGAGTGGCTAAGCATGTTTCTCAATGCTTAGTTAACGAGGCACCGCCCCCATCCCCACCCCAGAGCTTCTCATGGGACCCACGTACCCTGGAACAACGTTTGGGGATGGTAATCTAGATCAGTGGTTTTCAACTGGTCAGTCCGCCAACAGGGGAAATCTGGCAATGTCCAGAGACATTTCGGGTTGTTATGACATGGAAGGGGGGATGTAACTGGCATCTACCGGATTAAGGCAGGGATGCTGCTAAGTAGCAAATGTACAGGGCAGGTCTCGCACAAACATTACCCAGTCCTTAGTGGCAATGGTTCTGATAAACCCTGACCTAGCTTAATACTTCCTATGTTCAGATGGAAAACTGAAATCAAAAGAATTTAATTGACCTGATTGAATCCTTGACAAAGTCAGTTCTAGAACCTGGGTTTGGGAATTAGTCTGGGATCCTTGAAATCATTTGGGAGAGATACTAGTTGGGTGGGAGGTGGGCAGACCCTTTTGTAGACTAGAACCTGAGACCCTAGACCACTTCAATGATGTTTCCATAGGAAAAGCAACTGTCAAATTTTATTTCTGGACCTTTCGTTTGGCATTCAGGTGTCTGTTGCATGTCTTGTAAACAGTTTACCAACTATGTTGATCATTTCATGCAAACATGGAAAAGAGTTTTTATGTATAATTTATTTAGATTAGCTCAAATGTTGAGTTCTGAAAACAATAAAACAAAGTTTTCCAAAACTAGAGGACAAATCATGGTATTTTCTCCTAAAAACAGAGTACAAGGCACATTTTGCAGAATATCTAATATGATTCTGAATATTCAAAAATTAATTCATAACACTGATTCACAAATAATGCTTCACCGAAGTATCAGCATTTATCAAACTTCATTTAGTCATCAAAAGTTGAGATCAATATAGCATTTTTGTAGGGTTTATAGATTTCTTAACCATAGGAAGAGCAACCAACAAAAATAAACTGGTGATTTATCTCCCCCAGTGAGAAATATATGATGGAATTGAAGTAATTTTCACTATTCTTGTCATTCACACAAATATAAACTACAAAATTGCATTTTTCAGAAGTGGAAGATTTTTCTGCTTTAAAAATGGGGACAATAATCCAAAACTGAATGCCTCATAAAAGTAAAATACTACCATCTCACCACATATTGGCTTTGAGTCTACTTGTCATCATAAAATAATTTAGGAGACCTCTTCAGTATCCTCAATTTAATTAAGGGCTTCCAACTACAACAGTAAACATGAATTATATCTTTGTTTTTCTTTCTTTGAATCCCAAGAGTGCATTTTAAAAGGAGTAACACGCAGTAGGAGAAAGTAAATGATTAGCGAGGTCTAAATTTATTTGCAACTGGCTTGAATATCCTGACAATAAGCCATTATTCTCTTAAAATGCACTGAAAGATGAATTCAGCAAGATGGGGAACCTCTAGAATTCCATCACTTTAAGAGGAGATGTATGAAATTTTCATTGTATGTAAAGTTCAAAAATTCCAATTTTAAAATATTGTCCTGGATACAGCCTGTCTTTGATCAGTCAGTGTGTCATTTGTCCCTCTAATTGGGAAATATACTCTCTTCTTCAGGCATAAGACATCAGCAGGATTTTAATCAGAAGCTCGGGTCTTTAGATGATTTTGTTGATTTGCTCGTAATAGCCCAAGCTAAAGTCAAATTACAAATTTGGTATTATTTCTCTACTGGCAAAACAGACAAAGAAACAAGATTAAGTTTGCCCTCCACCCATGTCTCTCCGAGGTTGTCAATTCATCTTAGTCAAGTAGCATGTAATAATTTGTCATTCCAGTAGGGATTCTAGAAATATGTCAGGTGCTTTCTTCACCCCATCCATCGAATAAGAAATATCTAAAACACCATGCAGTGATGCAGAAAATTAAGAAGGAATAATGTCAATAATCTACACTGGTTTAAAGTAACCAGATGCCATTCATCTATTTCATCTTCATGATTTTCTCCTGTGAGATAACGTGTATCAGAGTAAATGAATTACAATTATATTTACAAATATATTTTTCACTAGGAATATTAAATAAAATGGTAAAAAGTACAATGAAATGCATTTCTCTCCATTACTGTCATTCTCTTCATCTGTGGTCCGACTCTTACGAAAAGTTCTTGGCTAACCTGTTAACATCAGATTTGTGCAGGGGATTCTTTTCAACCAGAGAAACTGTTTTATTTGGAAGGGCAAGTTCAAATAGTCAAGGCCAAGGTTTTAGACTTGATCTAAAATTAGAATTGCCAGAGTTCGTAATTAAAAAGAGAGACACAGTTATTTGAATTATTTCTAGCTGTCTACGCATACGTACATGAAAAACACTGCAATGAAAATCCCTTGCAGTATTTTTACTTATCTCACATTTATAGACAATTCGAGATGATTCAGGTTTTACGGGGCTTCCTGTATTTTTAGGTGCTAAATTTGGCAATTCCATCCAAGACTAAAGTTCTTTAGGACACATAGTTTAAGAGACTAGAGTTCGCCCTGGCCGGTTTGGCTCAGTAGTTAGAGCGTCGGCCTGTGGTCCAGAGAGACCCGGGTTCGGTTCCCTCTAAGGGCACGTACCTTGGTTGCAGTTTGTCCCCGGCCCTGGTTGGGTTGTGCGGGTGGCAGCCACTCGATGTGTCCCTTTCACATCGATGTTTCTCTCTCTCTCTCTCTCCCTCCCATTCTACCTGAACAAAAAATATAAAAAAATGTCTCCGTGTTAGGATAAAAAAAAAAGAGACTAGAGTTCTGTGTCTGTGGCTAACATTTGATTCACTTTTCACACCAGTAACACTGATCAGCAGTAGACGGAATCTGAGAGAACATACTTGTTCTTGCTCAATTATCTATACCATTACCAGCTTCAATTTCCTGGCACTGTGTCTCTTCAACAAGTACTAGCCTATAGTCATGCTGTTAGCTGAAATGAATTCCAACTTGAAATTCCCAGAGACACATTTCAAAATCAGCTTTGCAGGATGATTCTAAAGGGGAAATGTCAATTCCTGGCTTATACCCCAAAGCTAGAACCTCTCCATCTCAGGGTATCAAATACTACAATTATGTTTCCACACAATTTTAATGATGATCTTCTGTTCTCCTCACATTTCTTGGATTTTTCTCCCTCTCTTTCATTTCCCGAAGTGTACTTCTTGGCTGTGTCCACCTGGGTGACCCTCCCTCTCTGTGTATTTGCTCCTGCAGTGGCCTGTTCCCAATCTGTCCCCATCTCATAGCAAGAGACCTGCACACAGTGAGGGCTTCGTAGCATTTTTTACTAACCGTTCACATACATGAAGTGTGTTTGGTATATTGTAGAGACTTCAGATAAAAGTTGAAGCAAGAGAATAAAACTTGCAAAGTTTGGGGAAGGGAATTATAATATCTACTCCATTTTATGAAGCATGCTCTTGGTCTGTTTCCAGTCCCAACACATTCCTCCTCTTATGTTTCTCCTGGGAAATCCCCAAAGTGTGTCTTGTGTATACTGGAACCTGGGAACTATCAGACTCAGACACTAGCCATACCAGGCGTCTAAAACTCTAATGCCTACAAGAGACAACACTGTAACTTAAGTGAGGGAGCCGTGTCTGAGTAAGAGACAACAGAATTGGTTAGGGCTGTAGCAATCTGGATAGAATATCCTACACATAACCTTAGAAAGGCTTGAATAAAATATATTTAGAAAATTTAAATATAAAAAAAATGTACTTTTCTGGTTGAGTAATACATTAATAACAGGGCAGGCTGTGCCTGGCAACTAGAAGAATCAACAGATAAAAATATGTACCTGTGCCCACCACTGGACAGGGCAGAGGGAACATTGAGCCTTTCATCGGAGCATCTGGTCTACTCCACAGATTATACACATCCTCTAATGAATGCATTAGATTATCTTAGCCTATGATAGGAAATAATCACTTAACTCACCCTTTTACTCTAATGTCATGGTCAGCAGGAAACTTTTAGATTGCAACTTTGGCTTCTAATGTGAATTTTTTAAAACAGAAGACTATCCAAATGAATTTTAAGATATTCATTAATCAAATTTCTCATGAAAACCTACTAAAATGGTTAGATGACTGTGTTATTTTCATAAACTAGAGTACTATACAGCAGCAAAGACAAACGAAGGAGAGCTATTTGCAAATACATAAATAAATCTTAAAAACAAAATTAAATGTAAATGCAAGCTACAGCAGGATACATATAGCATGATACCATTGCTTAAAGTTATAGTATGTGTAATGATACCGTAGTGTTTAGGGATACACACACACATATGGTCAAGACTGTATTTGGGAGAGTGGTTACAACACAGTGGGAAATGGAGGGGAGGTCAGCAAAGCATGTGATAAGGCGGAGCCCTATAAGAGATTCCAATTGCACTGTTGAATATTTTATATCTTAACCTTGGTAAGGGGTACAAATGTTGATACTTATATTTTGAACATATGAAATATGTTTTTAGTAAACAAAGCCAATCAACAGCAATAGCAACAATTTTTTTTTTTTTTTGGTACATACTCCTAGCGGGAACTGAACCCGGGACTCTCTGGTCTGCAGGCCAACGCTCCAACCACTGAGCCAAACTGGCCAGGGCAATAGCAGCAGTTTTTTAAGAACCTATAGAAGGAAGTTATCATATAGACATCAGTCCCTGGGAGTTTGGCTAGTATTAATCCAACTTTTCATTGTTTCTGTTTCAGCACAACTCAGGACAACATCCTGGGAGCCATTTCTAACACCAACCTGCTTCTTCCATGTGGTTCTAAGATTACTTCCATCTGGTCATCCTCAGAGCCAAGAGTGTGTGGATGCTCCATTAGGAGGAGAAGAAAGAAATGTCTAATCTTGCCCAGGTGAAGGGAAATTGGCTATAAGGTGCTAGAGATTTTTGAACATCAAATGTACTCTCCAGGCAAAAAGTACAGGTAATGTCAATTTATGAAACTGAGTGGGTTTCACACCTCTCTCTAATGAAATTAAACATTTGGAAACATTTTAAATACCCATAACAGTTTAAAATCTAGGTATTTAACAGGCCTCTGTCATTTATAAAATTCTTAATTCTTGGGCTTTTCGGACCATTTTGTGTACTTGTCAGCTCTCATTGGCTTGTCATCTGATAGGATATGCTACAGGTGTGGTAATAATTTCATGTTTTTATTATTCCACTAAAACCCTAAGTCTGGGAATCTCAGCATTTGCAATTAATAGAAAGTGTGCCTCAGACACCCTAGAATTAACCATTTAATTAATATAACTAATCCAATATAACCTAATTTATATACTTACCATTGAGAGTGCTTCTATCAATCAAATTAGTATCAACTGGCCAGTAACCTCCATCTCCATGACGACCTGTTTTTTGGGAAATATCAGAATGTTAGTGGATATATAATACAAAAGCACAAAGGACATAAAACAGACAGAAATAATAAGTATTTGAATATAATATACAGAAACAATTGAACATGATTATTTCGGCCAACTCAAAGAAAGCCTGAGATTATTAATACCTGCATACCTTGTGAGGAAATGTTATTTTCTGTGTGTGAGGAAAAAAAAAACCTGTCATAAAAATGAACTGTTAGACAAGCTCAAGTCATTTCCTCTTTGAAAAGTTGCCCTCTCCACTCCTCTTCCCCCGATATTCTTGCTGAAAAGTCACCAAAGGCACAACAGCAGTGCTAGTCTGAACGTCTGGGGCAGGACAGGTGCTCCCAGCCCCTGGAGGCGAAGCTGAGCCTGCTTTGTTGCAACACGTTCTGCCTGTAGTGTTGCCCATCTGACATGCCTCGGCGGCAAATCACTGTTATTCCTTTACAGGGGGACGACGGTTTCATCTCATGGCTGGGCTTTGAGTAGTCTCTGTTATGCTATGAGAAGGAGCTATGAGAAATGGTGGGAAGACTGAGGCAGGATGTATGTCACCACCCACATGGTCTGAATATTTCCGACTAACACCAGGCAAGGAAGAAGGCTTCCTTAGTATTACACTATTGGAAACATTGCCTTGCATTCGACGTTCGACAGTCGTAAAAGTAGGATTTAACAGAATTGAGCCAGAAATGAACCAGAGGTAACCTGGTTATCATCCAAGTCTAATCCCTTCGACTCCTGGTCTATCTGTAGAGTTGGAATTATTTGATTAGATTTTGTGTTCTAGATTTCTATTAGGTATATTATTTATGCAAAAACATTTGGAAGTTGCATTTAAATGCAAACACATATAAGAATACAGTTAATTTTCCCTTTTATTTGCTTCAGAAAGTTACTTCCGAGAGTGGTCACAATCAGTAGATAATATAGAGAAAGCCCCCTGGGGCCATCAGCCATAGTATCGGTTGTTTTCTCACTTGTATAGAGTTTAGTTTCCTTCTTTTTTATGACTTTCAAGTCCTACTCTGGGGCCCTTCCTTTGCAGATCCAACACCCCTCTCACTGAAGCTCTCCCAAGATCTGATCAGTTTCTTTACAAAATAGTTGTGAAGTAACAATTTAAATCTTGTTAACAGACTATAATTCGCAATTTAAAAAATTGTTTTGATAATCAAGTCAGAGCTGAAGTTAGGCTGTCAAGCTTCCAACAAGCAATACACAAAATAGTGCAATCACTCCATATTTTGTTTCCGGCATAAATTGCTACATTTAAAATCTGCTGGCCAATACCTATGGTTATATAAAGAAGTGGAAATACGAAGAATGAAGGCTCCATTTGTGTGGGGGTGGGGGATAGGGTGAGAAAAGCAACTGAAACAGTCACAACTGCAGAAATTGTGGTGGGTTGACTAACGTTTGGACACGCCCAGCCAGCCCTTCCCCAAGTACCCTGCTTGTGTGACTCAGACACATTTGGAATTTCAGCGAACAGAGGATGAGCTTTGCCCAACGGACACGGTAAGATCAATGCTGGAAGAAATGAAGTGAGACAGAAGCTCGGTATAAATATCAAGATGACTTTTCTCATATCTGAAAGCAGCTAGATTGCAAAGCAGTCAGGCAAAAGAGATGCTAACAGCCCCATCTCTTAGGCCAGTAAAGCGGTAAATGATTCCTGTGGGGAGTAATCCTGTGTCGGCTGGAAATTGGGTATATAGCCTGTGGAGGATTTTCCTTCTCCGCCAGCATCCCGACAAATGTCTTTTTAATGAAGTTTCTCATTCTCCCAGCTAGTTTGTGGGAAGATGCAAAAACAAGCCCACAAACACACCCACCTATTACTTAGGCATAAGGCTCTATGGATATAGCACCCCTTAGACTTAGCGAGGCCATTAATTACACTGTGAATTTCAATGTGTAGAAGAAAATCAGATGTCATGTGGTTAGGGCTTTGGGTAAGATAAAGGAACTCTGGAAAGGCTTTATATTTAAGAGGGGGCAGCTTCAAGCTTGAGTATTCTACACACGAAATCTAGTGTATTGATACTGGTGAACTTTTTTGTTGGCTATAACTAGATTAATACCACAAAAAAAATTAAGTAACTCTGAACATACCCAATAGAGAGCACTTTAAAGAAACTTGATAGCATCTACTAGCTAGATTGGATTTATGGTAATTTAGGGTTTTTGCTCCACTTCACTAAGGAAACACGAAATTCATTTCTTATATACTAATGAGTCTGAGATCCTCTTCAACTAAAGACGTGAGAACCAAATATTAATTTTGTGTTCTCTGCTTCTGTTCTCTAAAATGTCTTTTAAACTTCAGGAAGGTATCCTTTATGGCTAAATAATACGTTTGTGTTTTTTTAAATGATTCTCTTCCTGCTTTAAGGCAAGAACTACAAAGTGTCAAATAAGGAGATGCTGGAGACTAAGAGAAACTGTTACTGCTGGCATTTCAAAGCATTGTAAGGGCTTTTTTCTGTGGATCAAATATTGAAAGTATTTAGTTAACTTGGTTAATTTCATAAGCATTGAGTTAGGGAAACTGAGAACTAATTAGACTCTAGTAGATGGAAAGTCAGTTAATGAAAAAAACATATAAAAGACCTCAGGGGTCTTAATTTTATAAATGGAGCATAACACTGATAGCAATTCATTCAAAATGTACTAATGCATGCAAGGCACAGTCCTAGATCTCTGGGTAGGGGCAGTATTAAAAGATAATACCTGATATGGATGCAGCCACAACATACAGAGCGGTTTGTGGTACCCAGGTCTTACGCAGGTCCCCTTACGATTAATATCAGCTAACTGCAGAGGGTTTGGAACTTATTCTGACTTTGAAGATTTAAGAATAAGTTAATCCACCTATTACTGTAAAATCATTACCGGGCTTAATTAATTTTGTTTGTTTATCAAGTGTTATTAAAATAAATACACACACATGAAAGATAACATATTATTTTCAGTGTTAGATGTTCCACAATCATATTTATTTCAAAGCTGCTGAATTTCTTAATTTTTTGCATACTGTGCTTAATCTCTAACATTTTTCAAAATAAAACAGTTCTAATGAGTAAATGAATACACGGGACATTTAAATATAAAATTTGTGGAAATAATGTAATCCATTTCAATATATATTGTTTTATTATTATTGCTATTATTCAAATGAAAAACCCGACATGGTTCAAAAAAATTGGAAGTGGATAGTTTCTATTTTCTTTTTTCCTGAATTACTAGTAATATCATGATTTTCACATGAACACAGTAATCAAAATGCACTACACAAATATAATCTGTAGAATATAAAGAAGAATTCTTGTGTTACTGTGTACCCATATTTTCTTAATAAAAATAGATAATAGAAGTGACAAAAATTAAGATAATAAAGAGTAATGGATTTATGTATCACTTAACGAGCTAGAATAATTTCATTAAAAAAAAAAATCACTCCTTGCAGAAAGTTTTGATGATTAAAGCAAACATTTTTACTTTTCCTTAGGTCTTAAAGCTAGGAAATGGTGATTTTAGGGAAAAAAAATCAAACAAAAGAAATAAGCCCATGGTTGGCTTAAAAAAAAAAAAAGACGGTGGCCTTTTAGAGTTATTCAGAACAGTTTACATGGTTCCAAATTTTTTATAGCTCTAAGGCAGGCCCAAACTGGAAACTTCATGCTCCTTCCTTCTCTTGATTTGTATACGCAAAATACTATAAACTCTAAAGTCTTCTAAAGAGTTACCTTTTTATGTTTTATTTAAAGGGTAGATCTCATATTTAGCCTTCCTCTCATCATTTTTGGAGAAGAGACACGATCCCCTGGGCAGAAGACAGTCTGCATGATTCCCCCGTCCCCCCCCCCCACTGAGGGAGAAGGGGCGGAGCCAGTGAAGTGTGCTCCTTGTCATGTTTCCTGGAGCTTGTGCACTGTGTTTCCAATGCTTGACCAGTGCCTAACGTGAGTCAGAAGGCTTCGTAATGTGTTGATGTGCACACATTTCAAGTTATGGCTATTATACAAGTTATTGTCTGCATTCTATATTCTATGTTTCATGGTGGTGTTTGTGCATGTAAAATGAAACATGAATGTTTACATTATACCCCTGCTTTTAAAACACATGTGCAGATGGAGACTATTTCTCATGACAGAAATGTCTAGCACCTGCCAAAGATGAATTCAACTGGGATTTCATTTCTAAAGTCTGATTTTTCTGAGTGGGTGTTTGTAAGTTCAGGGAGGAGTAAATGAAAAATTAATATGCAGAGGACATTGGCAAAAGTAGATGTGGTATTTCTAATGCATTCTTTAATCCACCTTTCTAAATGGGGTAACAGAGGGTGCCCCACAGTGGTACCTACACAATCAATCCCAAGATTAAAACATGACCCATAATCTAAGTTTGGTGGACAGATTGTTAACCTAACAAATGATCGATATACACCTCCCCAAGGATGCAGAACACTGAGTTATCTTCTTGATCTTGGAATTGATCTTAGGAAATAATTTGGGTGATAATGAAGGAAACTGCATTGATTTTATATCTTGTATACCAGTGGATAAAGATAATCCATCAATGCCACCGGAACATAGCGTCCTTGTCCAATACACAGTGAGATATATTTAAAGCATATGGTTTTCCAGAGGCATAAAAATGTGTCTAAGAGATCAGTTTACCATGTAGTAATAGCACTGCTGACTCTGAACAAAGTCATCAGGACATCTAAGAACCAGGAATCACAATTATAACCCACACCTAGGATATCTCAACCACACATTAATGAAACATTAACTAATGAACTCTTCTCACCCTTTCCTAAGGTTCAACAAATTATTTTCAAGTTAACATGAAGGAAAGTTTATTGATTAAAAGAAAGTAGAATGTTACTACTTTATACATAACGGCGGCTAAACTGCTCGCCATATATTGAGCTGGGTGCTCAACAAATTCTTCTTGCCTTCCTTTTCTTCACAATATTTCCTTATATTCACCACCTGTGCAAAGACTAAGAGGAACAATTTGCGGAAATTGGAACGTATTTGGTGACCAACTTTGAGTCAGACACAGGGCAACAAAATCAAACATGTATTGTCCATCTTTTCCTTGAACATAGTGGCAGGTTTTTTGTTTTTGTTTTTTAATTCCAATTTCTTTCTTTATGCCATAAATTATGAACAGAGTAGACTATGGTGAGAAGTATATTTATTTCTTTAAGAATCCTTAGAAATCAATCTAAAATCTAAGATAATTTCACCCACAAATGTCATGAATAGAGTGACCTTATAGTTACTGTGAAAATCACAACACATTAAGAGTGAAAGAAAATGCTATTATCAGTTTTGACTGGATCCAGGTATTAATCAGGACACACCTGGACAGATGAAAATTATAGTTATCCTAGATATGAGCAATTTAAACGAATGAACCCCTAAATCCTGGCTCTTGGCTGGCATCTCGGTTTGATTCTGGGTCCTGACATTCTGAGGCATATGTAGTATTTTACAGAGTTTAGCAACTCACAGGTGAAGAAATGTTGCCTAAGCAATATTCGAAAGTAGAAAAAACATTTACAAACATTGCATTCTTCTTCTTTGACAAGCATCAGAGTTAAAGCAGAAATGTATCAGACGAGCTAGTATCTGGATTCCTGAACATGATGATAAATGTCAGGCAATGAGAAGAAAAAAAACTACCTACCTACCTACCTACCTACTTACCTGCCTATCAGAACCACATTGATTACTCCTATGAATTCTACCAGTGTTCACTCTTAGTATTTTGCAAGTAAGTGTGTACAAAAACCTCAAAAGGTAAATATCAGCGGACCAAAGGACCTGGACAGATCAACAAGCTCTTTTAATCACAGGAAAAAGGTAGCCTCCTTAAAGAGTTCAGGTAAGGAGTACCGACACATTCTTTTCTATATAACCCTAACTACAATTAGCCTGTGTCCCTTTCTCTGGTTGCTGATGAAAACATGTCAACTGCTCCTGATTACATGTGTTACAAACTTCCACATGTTAAACAGCCAATAAGTTTAGTAGTTGTAATTTTTATTTGCATAAGTTTAAAATAAAACTTATGGCCCTGGCTGGTTGGGCTCAGTGGTTAGAGCATCGGCCCGTGGACCAATGAATCACAGGTTCGATTCTGGTCAAGGGCACGGACCTCGGTTGTGGTTCATCCCCAGCCCTGCTTGGGGGTCATGCGGGAGGCAACCAGTCGATGTGTCTCTCTCCCATCAATGTCTCTGTCTCTGTCTCTCTCTCTCTCTCCCTCCCCCTTCCTCCCTTGCTCCCTCCCACTCTATCTGAAGATAAATAAAAAAATATCCTTGGGTGAGGACTAAAAATAAAATAAAACTTATGTTAACAAGTGAATTGTTAACAGAATAAAAAATAAAGATGACAATATTATTACTAATATGTTGATAGAGGGTGGTCCTGAATTCTCTCCCCTCACTAGCATGTCCTTGCATGCACTCTTACCTAGAGAGCATCTAGAACAATAACCAGCATATGGGTCTAAGAATCACTTTTAGATGCAGACTTATCCTGCTTCTCTGAACATGAGCACTTTCCGGATGACTAGATCTTTTCAAGAGCGAGCTCCCTCACCGGACTACAACGTGGAGAATGAGGCAGAGTCTTCTGGGGGTCATACTAAAGCGGCTCTTCTCAAAGGCTACGGAATAATCCAGGAAAGACTCCTGTCTCGATGGCCCACAAGTTTATCCCAAAGGCAGTGTGATCGCGCTTGTGTTTGAGTGGACTCGCCCAGGAGTGCAGAGAAGTAACGAGGAGCATGAAGGCTCTTCCTTCTCCAGGCGATCACACGTCGGGAAGTTGCAACTATAGAGTGTCTGCTGGCTGCACTGCTGGTATGTGTGACCTGTGACCCCGCTGGAGCACAGGCGTCCTTCACTCACAAATCCGTCCCTGCTCCGTCAGTCTGTCAGTGAACGTGCCACGTGGACCCCTGTTCTGAGCATCAGGGTTTGAAGTGACTATTGCAGATTCTCACAAGTCAGGGGGAGGGAACTGTCATATGAATAGAAATAACCACGTTGTAATGTTCGAAAGTTCAAAAGAGCACACACAAAGGGGCGCACGAGGGAAAATAGGATAATCGACTGTTTCTGCCTAGAAAAGTGATGAAGGTCTTTCAGAGGTGACAGTTGAGTTGACAATCAAAGGAGAAATGTATCCGGTTGAGGGGAGCGAGTGGGTGGGCAGAGAAAGACAGGCAAGGACGTAGTGAGAGAACCCCCTTGCAGGGGACAGAGACTCACTGAAGTATTTTAAGGAGAAAAGTGACTCAATTAAATATGTGTGTTAGAAAGAGCATTCTGGCTGAGTTTTGAAGAACAAATTAATTAGAAGTGACTGTTATAAGAAATAGGATGAGACCAACGTTAATTGTAAATACACGAGGCAGACGTTATTAGCTCCATTGTACATATGAGTAAGCTGCGGCCCAGAAAGACTAATGGACTCATTTTATTAAGTGGCTGAGTCTGCCTGCCTCTGGTGATTATTTTACCACTAGCAGGTGCACTTCCTAGAGGAGATGCTGGTGTGTGAGTGTGAGGGTGGGGGTGTCTGGGTGTGACGAGGCAGGTCCACTGTCAATATGATGCAGAGCAAACTGCTTTGGAGGAGAGAGAGAGCAGTTCCCTTTGTAACCGCACAGAGCTCTGACACAAGGGGCGGTGAGGCTGCGCAGATGACCCTGACTGTCCCCGAACACGCCTGCACAGTGGGCCCCAACTGTCCCCGACACGCCTGCACAGCGGGCCCTAACTGTCCCCGAACACGCCGGCACAGCGGGCCCTAACTGTCCCCGAACACGCCTGCACAGCGGGCCCTGACTGTCCCCGAACACGCCTGCACAGCGGGCCCTGACTGTCCCGAACACGCCTGCACAGCGGGCCCTGACTGTCCCGAACACGCCTGCACAGCGGGCCCTGACTGTCCCCGAACACGCCTGCACAGCGGGCCCTGACTGTCCCCGAACACGCCTGCACAGCGGGCCCTGACTGTCCCGAACACGCCTGCACAGCGGGCCCTGACTGTCCCCGAACACGCCTGCACAGCGGGCCCTGACTGTCCCCGAACACGCCTGCACAGCGGGCCCTGACTGTCCCCGAACACGCCTGCACAGCGGGCCCTGACTGTCCCCGAACACGCCTGCACAGCGGGCCGTGACTGTCCCCGAACACACCTGCACAGCGGGCCCTGACTGTCCCCGAACATGCCTGCACAGCGGGCCCTGACTGTCCCCGAACACGCCCTGTGAACAGCTTCTTGGCTTCTTAATGTCCCCATTCTAGGCTCTCCCTCAAGGGTGGGGAGCCTTTTCTCTGCCAAGGGCCATCTGGATATTTATAACATCACTTGTGGGCCATGCAACATTGTCAACTTAAAAATCAGCCTGCTCTCTTTGGTCAGGCGAACTTGGTGAGGCGTGTGATGTGAGCTGGTATTGATTTCCCCACCCCTGGGGGTTCAAGTCATCTTTCCCTTTGTGGTCATTGGTGTTGACCCAAGTTCTATTTCTATTTTTAGAGTCCAGTCATAGGTTTTAAGAAGTCTTTTCTACTAACTACCCACAGGAATTTCTCATCTGAAGCCCTGTCACATACATATTAGAGGCACCTCCTGATTTAGCATGTCGTAGTTTTCCTGTGGGCTTGGAGTGTTTGTATCCTCCTGACTCTACTGCCTGCCCCTCTGCGACGGACCCGTGGCACGGGCTTCATTCTCATGCTGCGTCCCGTGCGGCTCAGGGCTGGGGACAGTTACCAGCAAGTCGGCAAAGTGAGTCTAATTCTTTTCACACGGCACATTTGAAATTTTGACAACTCATCAGCACCTACTGCTTTTGATTTCCTCCTTTCTGCACTCAGAGTTGCAAGCAGCTGCGAAATGCAGTCTGTACGTTTTTGCTAACAAGCAATGATGGGAAGGGTGGTGTAGGTCAAAGAACGGGCACAGGGGGTCAGACTCACCTACAGATGTGAGCGCCACTTCCTGAATCACAGACCACTGGTGGTTTTTCTGCTGAGCTTTAGTTTAATAGATGAATATTGAAGATACTTTTTCTTTACTGGGAAGATATGTTCACATCCCTCCGAGATCAGTAGCGTGGACAGTACTCACAGCCACAAGCACTAATCCTTTTGGTTTCTCCAAACTATACTTTTGATTAGATGGTAAAGTCATTCTTTCCAGGTTATTCTGGGACTGTCTCCCAAAAGATATGCGTCATAATTCAATTCAACAAACACTCATCTGGCATCAATAACACAATCCATTCTCAACAAGAAACTGGACACGCAGGGAGGAAGGGAATGACCATGTGAATCAGACCAGTCATCTGCCATCAAGGACTTGGCAGCCTGGCCCACAATTTGGGAATATAAATAGCAAACTATAGGAAAAGGACAACACAGCAATGAATAACTCCGATATTAAGGACATACAGAAGAAGAAAAGAGGAGAGTTAAGAAAGGCTTCTTGGGAAAAAGCAGCATTGGGAAGGGAAGACGAGGATTTTACCTGGAACAGAAAGTATCGCTAAGACTGAGAAGGGTACCAGTTAGAGCACCGAGCTGCAAACAGAAACTCTTCCTGGGATGATTTGTGGAACTTTGCTAAGGGACTGTGGTGTACAGGGAGGGGTATGCTGGTCATGGGGCCAGAAGAGGGAAGTCGGGGTCACACAACTGACTTCATCCGGTAAGCAGTGGAGAACCGGCTGTGTTAGGAGCGCAAAGTCAGGAGGGACAGGCCAGGCCTGGTAAGAGGTGGGCAGGGAAGAAAGGCAGGAAGCTGGTATTTGCTGGCGGACAGAGAAGAAGGGTATTCAGCAACGTAACGCGTCTTACAGAAAGAACTAATTTCAAGAGACTTTTGGAGGACTTGGTAACAAAAATCTCTTTCAAGTCTTAGGAAGTTAAATTGTACCACGGATTGCTTCAATTCTTATGAAGTACTGAGTATGTTGTTTTCTTCCCAAGTTACCCATTAGAACGTCAAAATTCCTGAGTCGCTGACTGGGCAGCTGCGTGGTTAAGCACCCCAAGCACTCTATTGAAAGCGCGGGGTATTTTTTCCTCCTCTGCTTTTCCACGAGTCATAACTTGTCAAGTTGCAAAGTTCTCGACCTGAGAAAGAGCAGGTGAGAACTGCTTTTCCAAAGGCTGGGGCAAGCCCTTGAATAACAGTGAGTTAAAACCGCACACAGTGATAGGGCGAAGGGGGCCAGCTCTGCTGTGACCCAGACCCTGCCAGTGGGAGTTCCACTGGACTCCGAGCTTGACTGGCCTGCCGGGCCACCCCAATCGCCCCGAACTGGAAGCAGCGAACGTCCTGTTTATTCGGGCGACGGAAACCGGGGAGTGTAGGCCAGCGGCTGTGCTGTGAGCACTTTGCCTGGATACGCTACTGAGGAAAGACAGGCCTTTGGACCAGGTGAACTTGCCTGGGCCCATCTCGGTTTCACTTCTTGATGACAAAGCAGGACCCAATGAACTCACGGCACTTCCAGAAATGAGACAGTGGTTCAGAGAAGGAATTCTCAGGTTAGTTAGCCTGAGAATGCATCTCGGCCTAATCACTTACATGCCGTGAGAGTCTGGGCAAATGTCAACCTCTCCGTTTCATTTCCTACGTCTGGAAGGACGCGATGAGAAGTCAATGTGGTCGAACGTGTGCGGTGCCCAGGAGAGGGACATACATGAGAACGCTAAACATATAAAGGGCAACACTATGTGGACGTGCTATGCTGGGGTTTGGGGTTTTTATTCTAATACCAATCCTAAAACTTGATCATCTTAAACCTTGACAGAAACCAAAAGGTAATTTAGGCTACAGTCATCATTTTACAGGTGAGGTTGCTGAGATCACACTTGCCAAAGTCACACGGGAGGCCACAGCGGCAGGATGGGACTCGACTTTGGGGCACTGATGCCTTCCCGCTGCTCTGGGGCACACCCTGTGACTGCTGACGGGGAAGCAGAGCAGCATCAGCCACGACCGCGACCCAGAGGGAGGAATCCTCCTCCCCAGCGGGAGGCAGTTAGTTCCCCACAGGCACCCTCCTCGACTGGCCGAGGACCGCAGGCCTTTCCCAGGCCTCGAGCTTTCGATCACCCCACTCAAGCCGTGAGGACTGGGGAAACCCGAGGGTGCCCGAAGCAAGCACTGTCTTTCTCATTCCTCTCGGCAGTGATGTGAGTGCCGTCGTGAAGACTCCTGCTCTTTGAGGTGCTGTGTCACGGTTTGGGCACGGAAACATACCTGAACTTGTAAATATTTGTGCTCATGCTGAGAATGGCCAACTCTGACTCACAAACACTTCAAACTGGAGTCCAGTATTTGGGCGGGTAGTAGAATATAAGGACGTAAAAACAATCCTTTATGATTAAAAGTTTGACCTCATAATCATTTTGGAGAATTTGTCAAGTTTTATAATTATGACTATCTCCGCCCCCAAACAAAAGGATCATAGAAATGCATCTGTGAGAAGTTCTAAAAGGTTTAAGCTAATTGTCGAAAAACAAAAAGCCACATTTCTTAGAAGGACAGCAGTTGTCTGCAGTGGGAAGACTATATATTCTGGGGTAAGAGAGAACATGTGTGGGTGCCCACGAGCATATTTTTCTTGACCTTCTTTGGGCAAAACATTACGTTCTGCTTTGTCGTCTGAAACCTGGGGACGACCAGTGAAAGAAAGGGCTTTCCTTCAGAAAGCAGATGCTATGAACTGAATCGTGTTTTCCCCAAACTCCGGTGTTAATTCCTAACGCCCAATGGGACCGTGTTTGGAGATACGGCCTTTATGGAAGTACTGAAGATTGAATGCGGTCCTAGGATGGGGCCCTGATCCCGTAGGATCCGTGTCCTTGCAAGAGGAGACAGAGAAATCACGCTCTGTCTGCCGCGTGAGGACACCCCCAGGGAGAGTCTGCGGTCCTGGGAGAGAGCCCTCGTCGCCAGATCATGATGAAAGATTTCTAGCCTCCCGATCAGCAGGAAAATAAATTTCTGTTGTTTAATCCACCCAGCGTCTGGTATTTGGTATCGGGCTCTCGAGCTGACTCGGACAGTGGATTTAGAGCCAGCCTGTGTTTCCTGGTGGGATCACATGGACTCAGTGCTGTGACTTCCCACCGACAAGGTGGCTCCAGATTGGAAGCTCTTGGCCTCCAGGGTGGGGAACCCTTGCTGCCAAGGGCCATTTGGATAGTTACAGCACCATTTGCTGGCCACACGAGATGATCAACTTAAAAAGCAGCCTGCTATATTTGGGAAGGCTAATTTGGTGAGGCACGTGATGCTAGCTGGTATTGATTTTGACATTCCCCACCCCCTGAAGAAAGGAAGGCCGATATTGAGTAAATGTCCATTCATAAAATTTAAATACAGGAACTTTATATACATATATTAAAAGCATGTGTATGTAGACATGTAAAATATATGTGATGAATATACTTGGTGATTAAATACAGGGTTTGTGGAACAGGGCTGTCCCTGTTTGAATCACAGCCTTGCTGCTTGCTCGCTGTGTGTTCACAGGCCGGTCGCTTACACTCTCTGAGCTCCAGCGCCTTCTTTGCTAACACGGGGATGGTAACAGCATCTCTCCAACAGTATTACTGTGAGTCAGTAGATGTTAAGCTCTCAGAACAGTGAGTAGTAATAAGAGCTTCTAAAGGGTTCATTTTAACATTATACCTGACCATACAGACACAAACAAATCGACAGAGTTTTTACCAAAATAGAGAAAAGGAAAAACAAAAACCGGAAGCAGAGCATTTCTCTACCCTTTGCCTCTGCTCCGCGTAGCTCGGACAAGTTCCCTGCCCTCCTGGCCCTCCCAACTCAGCCACTCAGTCTCTAAAATCTCATAATGACTTTGGTCACATGTGCCTGGAAGAGATAAAAATAATAATAATTAAGATGTGGCACAGGAGATAAGGGGCTACAAAAAGGGGGAATTATTGAGTAGCTGGAGATTAGAGCATGTACCACGTAAGTGCTCGGTAGAAACAATGCACAGCTGCAGGAAGGGGTACGAGTTCCCTGAAGTCTATCACTTCAATGCTGCTACTACTACTATCACCAAAAAGAAACTCTTTCCCCCAGATCCACACTGAGTCAACTGTAACTGACTTTTCCTCTTCACGGTGATGTTCTTCAGGGCAGACTTTAGAATACAAGAAGCTCCTGTAACGAGCCTACAAAGACACTTTTTTGAAACCATTCAAACTTTTCTCATTTTCTTTCATATAAGATCAAGTGTACTTAGGGTTCATCTTGGCAGGGTTAACTTTGACCCAGAGTGCCAAATTTTTCCTCTGAGGGAATTTTCTCTCGACAGAAACTCAGCACCTGTCGTAAATGTAACAAAAATTGAGATCAGTCACTGTGGGGAGGGGCAAAGTGGTCTAACGGTGAGCACAATAAAGCATATTCGACTGATTTGTTATGTGCTGAGAGTGGAAATATTCAAGACAGTTTTTTTTCCCCTACTATTTTTATTAATTTTAGAGGGCTCTTTACCCTGGGTTATTTTTCATGCCCTTGGTCATCAACCCAGAAAACTGGTTTTGTTTAGAAGTAGTTTTGATGTCCAGCAAATGTTATATGCCTTCTTGGTAAAATGTAAAAGTAATACCGGTAACCACTAAACTATATAGTATATCAGTCCCTCTTAATTTTACAAGATTTGAGTTGGATGTAAAATTTAGACCCTATCAGTTTGATCAACTGTATAAGGTATCAAATAGTATATAATATGTGACAGAATCTTTCTAAGTAATGACAAATGAAGAATAAGAACAACTGTCCAACTATACCAACAGACTTAGTCACTGACAATAATTCTTGGGAATTCCTTTTGTTTCTAATAATTGATCTGATTTCACCATCAACTTGAAAATCTGAGTAAAATCCATAGAGATATGTGTTATAGCAACTGAGGGAGAATTTATTCTCTTTTCTTTTATAAAAAGATCTATTTATAACACATATTTTTCTAGCTTAAAATAATATTTTAAAAACAGTTGATTAAAAAAAATAACAGCAAGAGAATGCAGACACAACTGGAAATCCATTTATAGAGAAGCTAGTGCACTTCATCACCCAAGTGGCTAAAAATATAACATTTCATCTGGTTGGGTTACTTAAAAATTTTTTTTGTGTTCTCTCTCTCCTTTTTTATACACACACACACACACACACACACACACACACACGTATGCACATACTAAATATAATTTCAAAAATTAGAAGTTATATGCCTATAGAAGTTTCAAATTCATTTAAGTTAAAATACTTATGAGGTTGTTTAATTATTTTATAACTTAAATAATAAAAATCACTTCTGTTAATTAATTACTCCTGCTTTGGATATGGCCAGCACCAATATTTAATTTACCTAAGTACACATATGCTAACTGATAATTACTCATCATTAATACTTTTACAAATGTTACTTACTATTTAGTAGATATTGATCTTATGAACATATTTTTAGGTGGAAGCAAGCAGGTGCAGTGAGGTGACGAACGGAAATGTCAACCATGGGTAGGCATTTCTGTGCACTGCATCATTTCTATAACTCTCTGTGGGAAACCCTAGACATGTTCTCCTAAGCAGAGGCATTGCATAAGGACCAAGATAAACCTGAACACGGGATCATTAACTAAAAAATCACTCATGGGGGCAAATTTCTGTTGTTAGTGAGCCTTACCAACCACAGATGCTTAATATTTGTCAAAAGTTAACAAACATTCTGCTGAAAAGAATGTTTCCCCCCAATCTACAACATGGGACCGCATGAGACATGAAACTTGCAAGTACGTTCTGCTGAGAGCCGATCTCCAAAGCAGAAGACAAGCTCTAGCCTCGGACTACACCGACTTCATCCAGTTCTGAGTATTTCCAAACTCTCCTTTCTTTAAAGAACCTAACACCTGCCTCCACGTAAAACTCATAAATATTCTTTTTCTCCTCTAGCATTCTACCGATCATTCTTAGTGTAGAAATAATGGAATCATAATTTTTCACTCTACAAATCATGGTAATAGCAAATTCATATCTACCTGCGAGTCGATGGAGAACTCTCATTTATCTCCATTTCCCTTTGTCTAAAATCATGTTTCTCTACACAAATCACCTTTTTGCAAAAGAGGTAAAATACTCTAAGTCAACCCAGCATCTGGTTCAAGGAATGAAAGCTCTCTGGCCTCAGAATGAACAATAGTGATGTCCTTGGAAAGTTGACCTAACTTTGTTTTTATTAATTAAAAGCAGCTCGTTGCAGAGGAAAAGCACTCATGATTTATGATTTTTCCCTCTAGAGCTGCAGAACTTTAATCCAGAGCTCACGAAAGGGTGCACGAGCGGCTTGAAAATTATGCTGAGCTTAATTATACTTAACGTGAATTATTCAGAAGTGCACACAGAGACTAAAAATTTATTTCATACAAAGAAGCTTGACATTTTAATTGGTCCTTCAGAATAGAGACAAAACAATTTCCTCTCAAGAAAATTTACATCTTCCCTATCAGAGTCTCAGCCCCATCCAAGCCAAACTTTATTAACAAGATTAATTATCACCCCAGAGCCCGCTTCATCAGGTGTATGGCCCAGGTGAAAGAGGAATACAAAATAATGATTGACATTTCTCACAAACAGGATTAATTCAAGGAGGGGGAAAAAAATGACAGGTTGAGCCACCATACCTTGGTCATTAGCCATTTTGTCAGGGTGTTCCACTGTGGGGGGAAAAGGAATATTATTAGATATTGACAGTGACCAGCAAGAAAGCTAACATTTCAAATCAACATTTTTTTGTTAGAAAGTCCTCCTATCAAGGCCAATGCCCTATTGAAATAAAATTGATAAGGAATCAAGGTTAAGGCAAATAAATACTTAGAGGAAATCACTGAAAATGTTTACGCTGTATAGATGTGTTCTTAATACGTTATTTGTCACATTCCTCTAAACACAAACTCAGAATGATCATCATACAAATTTAATTAAAAATACTATAAGCATAAAATGCATGCGATTACCAAGTAATTATCAATATTTTAAATAAGAAAACTGCCCGGCCAGTGTGGCTCAGTGGATTGAGCATCATCCCATGGACTGAGAGGTCCCAGTCGGATTCCTGGTCAGGGCACATGCCCGGGTTGCGGGCTCGGGCCCTAGTAAGGGGTGTGCAGGAGGCAGCCGATAGATGTTTCTCTCTCACATCGATGTTTCTATCTCTCCCTTCCTCTCTTTCTAAAAATCAATAAAAACATATTATAAATAAATAAACAAACAAGTTAAGAAAACTATTTGCTTGTACTCATTTTCCATTTACAAAAAGGGAACTTAATCAATTCTTACATGAATAGGGCAAAATAATAGAATGTCATGAATATGGTTTAATTTAAATGGTTTGATAAATTTTTAGAACTTGTAAAAAAAAGTCTTGAGTTATTTATTTCAGTTGAGTTATGAGTAATGGATGTTCTTGAAAATGACCCCCCCCCCTTGTTGGTTTATTTTAAAACATTTTTTTATTGAGGTAACATTGGTTAATAACATAAAAATTTCACATATACAATAATTAGATATTTGTATGTGTTGTAGTGTACTCACCAGTAAACGTCTAGTTTCCATCTATCACCAGATATTTGATCTCCATTATACATATTTTACCCCTCCTCCCCTCCTGTAACCTCTGGTAATCACTAGTCTGTATTTATGAGTTTGTTTTTGTTTTAAATTTAAAAACATCTCTAAATGTTTTTTTGAAGGTGGCTTTTTTCTGTTAATCAAATATAACTACATAGGAGGTAAATCTCTGGTATCACTGTTTTTCTAGAAATTGTGATATGACAGTTTGACCAATGTAGATCTTGGTAAGTCACTACTAATAAGAATCATTTAACCTATCCTTGATTTTCTTTGAGCGGTGAGTCTTTTGGGTATATTTAACTCATTTAATTGCAATCAGACTTGATGCACAGGCTCCTACACTTGCTGGTTTGCTTCTTGTATATGCCTCAGTTAAATTCACACAGAGAAAAAATACAACAGCATTCCCATGAGCAACAACCTATAACCTAGTCAGTTCTCACATTAAGCGAGGCAGTTTCGTAGCAAATCTATCATCATTGTTTGAAAAATAACTTAAAGTCTTACAGGTGGTAGTTTTTCCTTTTCTAAATGAAGGAACATAAATCATTGTCTAAAAGAATGCATAAATCTACATACTTAAATAATGATGCTGTTAATAGGGTTTATTAGTGTCATATTATAGAAGGACACATTTCTAAACCAGAGATTGTAATAGATTAGCAAGAAGCTAGGAAAATTCCTGGGCAAGTGGAATAGGGAAACTGAAACAAGAAAATTAAATAAGGTCAAACACTTTGGGCAGCTTGCGAATTGCAAGACCTTATTTTCCCCAACCAAGAACACATGAGAACAAATGGTTAATACCTCTCCTCCCTAATCAGATAGTAGATAGCTTAAATCACCCAGGAAGTGCTAAGGCAGGAGGGGGCAAGAAGAAAGGCAAAAGGGGCAGTTGTAATCTCACTCACTGAACAAAGGAGTCAGCAGTCTTGGCACTTGCCAGATGTTCTCAAACATTCTGGGAAAGCCAAAAAGTAGAAGGGGGACCTTGAAATCTAGTCTGTGCCCAAGATATCCAGCAGGGGAACCTTGAAACCTGTGCACTGAAGGGTATAAAACCTCTTGAACCCTTCCGGGTGGTGCACTCAGATTAGCTGGGTGCCCACTTGTGTTTTATGTCAAGTGTATTTTTCATAAATTTGCTTGCCATGCTTTCTTAATAAAATTGCTTGCTACAATGCTGCTGTCTGGTATCAACTGTTTGAAATTTTCATACGAGTATGACAAGAACCAAGGAGGGGACAGACCTCTCCCTCTGACTCAGGGGGCTGTGCAATAACATCTTTTCTGGTGTCCTATAACAAGATAATTTACTATTTCTTTTATGTTAAAATAACATGCAGGCATTCTATAAAAAGGGTAGACTAGGAAAGGAATCAATAAAAAGTAGACTGAATTCTGAATGACTTTTTGAAAAATGGTATATACAAGAGTGTTTATTACATTAAAATTTTACAAGCTTTATATAAATTTTATAAACATCTTTGCATCTCCTAAAATTTAAACATTTTAAAATTCACCAGGCTATCTAAACTAATATTTTCTAATCTTATCATTACACTTTAATTTTTGTCTTGATTTTTTTTCTCCCATTTATCATTGAAGACTAAAGGCTCTTAAAAACACATTTTATTGTAGTATTAGGTGGTTGTTGGTGAAAGGTGCTTTTGAAAGACAACTGAATTAACTGTACTTTATAAACAGGGATAGGACCCTAATGTAGCTTTTAAGGGTGAACACTATGCTACAGGAAATGCCATACTGATTTTCCAGTAAGAATGGGGAATGATGTGTCAGGATCATGTGATGACCACACAATCAGGAAGAGTAAATGTCTGGTAGCCATAATAGACACACTTGAGAAACTACCATAATCAGTACCAAATATTTAGGGAAGAACTGTTTGAAATTATATTGAAAAAAAGTTAAAAAACAATCTCATCTCATTTTCATTTTTTATCTCTCCCTTTCTCTTTAATTATATACATGCATTATCTGTAATGTAAACAATTTTTTAGCAAGTGACAAATAAATATGTTATTGTGGATAATCTGATCTGAATTCTATCTTCTGGATTTGTTTCATTGTTAGAAAATCTGGACTGAATATTACTTGAGAAAATTTGAATGACTCAAGGAAGTTTATCTACTAAACAGTGTTTCCCAACAAAAACCAACTCTTTTCTAATAGTTATTTTTTATTAAAGGCAAACAATGGTTTAAAAGCACTGAATTTGTACCTTGACTTTTTAATGGCTCCTGTCATTTGTGAAGAAAATCATGTATTTTGTCACAAAATACCTTGAAGACTAAGGGTTTTTGTTGTTTTTGTATTCTGGTACAGAGCTTTCACTTCTATATTTTGGGTGGGAGAAACACACATTTCAGAATGACGATTAAGGATGCCGGGGAATATACCATATTCTACTGCTGAGATGACTCCATGCCCCCACAGAAAACCCCACTGGTCTATTCCATCCTTACTCCCTATTATTTGACAGGCCAACAGGAAGAAGCTTACTTTACTGGAAGAAACAACCCATGTGATAGGCAGAGATGAACATGACTCTTACTCATCTTCCAAGGGTTTGACAGTGTCTAGGTATTGCAACGGGGAGGATCTGGGGAAGGGAGGTGGGTATTTGCAGAGTCCTAAGGAGTCAGAGAATCAAGTTTAAGAGACTTTTAATTAATAAGTCAAAGAAAGAGTCAGATACCTCACATATACCATGTACATAAGGTATGATAACTTAATCCATTTTTAATTATAAATGTTCTTTTTAATTAACCAGTGATTACTGTTTGAGTTCCTTGCACCTCTCTGGCTGGTGCCAAAACCAAAAATGACAAAACTTTAGTCTCAAGTAGAAAATGCATCTATCTTGCAAAGACTGAGTATAAAATAATGAAGACTGTGGGCATCTGCCTTGGGGCGTAATTGATATAAAGCACTTGTGTGTTTCCCTGGAAACTTCTGTGAGTTTCCTCAGTTCAGGACCATAGGGAAGCCTTTCTGTCAGTTACTCTGATGAACTGTGACCTTATGTTTTGAAGCAGCATTGGAAAATGAAAATCTTAAATCAGAGAGCAAGTATGTGATTTTATGTCTTCAGTGTAGATTTGGTTCATTGTGGCTTCAAATCTCTTATGATGAGTAATTTGTTTACTTTAGACATTTGTCGTGGTAAGTGACATATAAGATGCATGCCTGTACAATAGCAAAACATCTAAAACTTGGTTTACTACATATAAGCACAATTTGTTTAAAAAACTTTTAAGTGGCTATTAATGGAGCATAACATATTTAGGGTAGACAATATTAAACATTCCAATCAGGGTGTTAGAAATGATTCTTATGGACTATTAAGACTTATAGCAAACTTCTGAATTTGTTCTTAATTCTGAAGATGATTTAATAGATGAGTTTAGGGCACTTAGGGTAAACAGTACCACATGAGATGAGAAGTTCATTAAACGATCCCCAGGATGATTGTCACTGTGGGCCTGTAAATCCTTTGACAACTCATCATCTGCTGCTTAATACATTTGGATGCCTGAAGTCATTTTTAAACCCTCCCTGAGATCTCTAGTTGGCACACGTTGTGAGCATGAAATTAATTTGGCACTTCTCTGTAGATAAAGATGAAGCATTTGTGAAACATTATCTAGTTACATTTCATGCTCCTACAAAATGAATAACCAGTTTCCCGTCGATTGCTCATTTGGAATGAAACCTGATTTAGACATGAAGTCCTAAAAACCTGGACAGACAAAGATTAGCTCATTTCCTTCTGTCTGCCTCCCAGCTTCTACTCTGTCATTACGAACTGCCATGCAGCCCTGGCCGGTTTGGTTCAGCAGTTAGTGTCGGTCTGTGGACCAAAGAGTCTCAAGTTTGATTCCGGTTAAGGGTACACACCTTGGTTGCGGTTCGGTCGGGGTCATGCAGGAGGTAACCAATCAATGTGTCTCTCTCAGATCGGTGTTTCTTCCCCCCACCCCACTCTATATAGAAAAATATCCTGGGGTGAGGATTAAAAAACAAACAAACTGGCATGCAGGTTTAGTCTGAATGCTTGTGTGTGTTCCTGGCAAACATTCAGATTAGCTGTTACCAAATCCAGCTTTTCAATAGCTCACTCGCCAGAATTCAAAAGTCCACTGTTTATTAGGCTACCTTCCCTAGGGGAATTGAGAAACAGACTACAGAGTTATTCTAAAACTCTTCTTTAGTATGTCAAACAACGGGGTGAAAACGTCAGACAGGTGTTTCTAATTTTTCCGTTGTTTGCCATCGTGCATCATCAAGTTTTCAGCCAGATATAGAAACATATGTGGTCCCAGATTTAAGAGCCAAGTATCCTTTCCTAGAACAAGATACATCACCCATTAAAAATCTATCTTTGAATATCAGCTATGCAGTTTGAATTATTTTCACTTGCTGAGTAATAGAGGCCCTTGAAACCATCTGTCCTCCAGAAAAATCATCCTCTGCTTTGAAAAAAATGCATATGAAGATTGTGTTGATGTAGTTATTATTCCTGGGCTTCAGTATTTTTTTGCATAAACATATAACTATCCTAAAATTGAGTGCTGATTTTTATTCTTGCAAGCATGTGGATTTCCTTCCAATCACTCTGCAATTTATTTTTTTGCTGTTGTTGCTGACCTGGGTCATTAAAATAAACACATTCATTTGTTTGAGGTTTTCTATCTTGCCATATCAAAATATTCTTTAATATATAAGGACAATAGTTCCTGAAAGAAAATATTTAAAGTTGGCAAGAATATGCCATTCACATAATCAATGCTTTTTAAACTTGTGTTTCCTTACAAAAGATGGCTAGTGTTTCATTATATTTTGAATGGAACCAACATACATGAAATCAATACAAAATTCCAAAAGGATTATAAATAAAAAAAAGTCAAGTTGAAAGGTCTGCCTTCTGCTGAAGGCAGATAATGTAGTGATATGATAGATCTTTCCATGACATGCTGGCTTTCAGAATTAAAATATTGGCCGGCTAGTGTGGCTCAGTGGTTGAGCATCAACCCATGACCCAAAAGGTCACTGGTTTGATTCCCAGCCAGGGTACATGCCCAGGTTGTGGGCCCAATCCCCAGTTGGGGACATGCAGGAGGTGGCCAATCGATGTCTTCTCTCACTGATGTTTCTATCTCTCTCACTCTAACATCAGTAAAGAAAAAAGAATTGAAAAAGATACATTTTAATTAATATTTCTTGTTTCCTATTTTTTCTATTTTTGTTGAGAAATAACTGACATATAACACTGTATAAGTTTAAGGTGCATGGCATGAGGGTCTGATACACATATATGGTGAAACAATTACCATAAAAGGTATAGTTAACATGTAATCATAGCCCATGGGCACAGACAACAGTGTGGTGAAGACATGGGGGTAGGCAGGGCCTGGGTGCAGGTGGACCAAGTGGGCAGAACGCGGGACATCTGTAATAGTGTCAACAATAAAAAACTTTAAAAATGGTTTAGTTCACATAGTCATCTCATAGAGCTACAATAAAAAAAATTTTTCTTGTGATGATAACTCTTAAGATCTACTCTCTTAACAAAATTCCTATATATTATACAGCGATGTTAATTGTAGTCATTATGTTGTACATTACCCACTTAGTACTTATTTATCTCATAACTAGAAGTTTGTACCTTTCGACTACCTTCCTCCCATTCACCCTTTCCCTACCCCTGCCTCTCATAACCAAAAATCTCATCTCCTTTTCCTATGAGTGTGGTGTATTTTTTCTTTTTTGTTTGCTTGTCTGTCAGTTTTTAGATCCCATATATAAGTGAAATCATAAAGTATTTGCCTTTCCCTGTCTGACTTGTCTCACTTAGCATAATGCCTTTGAGATCTATTTATATTTTCACAAATGGTAGGAATTCCTATTTCTTATGGCTGAATAATCCTCCATTGTGTATTTGTGCATATATACCACAATTTCTTTATCCATTCATCCAATGATGGACACTCAGGTTGCGTCCATGTCTTGATTATTTTAAATAATGCTGCTATGAACATGGTGATACAGATATCATATCTAGATAGTGCTTTTATTCCCTCTGTATATGTTCCCAGAAATGGAATTGCTGAATGGGTCACATAGTAGTTCTATTTTTAATTTTTTGAGAAACCTCCATACTGTTTTCCATAGTGACTGTACCAATTTACAATTCCACCAAAAATGTACAGGGTTCCTTTTTCTCCACACTTAGGCCAGCATTTGTTATCTTGTTTTTTTGTTTTGTTTTGTTTTATGATGGCCATTCTAACAGGCATGAAGTAACAACACATTGTCGTTTTAATCAGCATTTTAACTTATCTTGACTGTCCACTGTGGTCATGCTGCCAACAGACGGGACAGGGAAATCCCTAACAGAGACTCCAGAACTATTCTGTAACAATCCCGTAGGAAGAGTAAGGCAATCACGGAAAACCACTCAAACCTTTCAGAGTCCTGAAGAGGATGGGGTCCGAGAGGGGTCCCACTCCTTTCGCATTTCGTGCCTGGATTCGAAAGTAGTACATTGTGTCCAGGTTGAGATCCATAATCTGGTGAGTAAGCCGATCACCACTGATTGTTTCCATGACCCAGTCATCAATCGGTATGTTCTTGTCCAAGGTATAAAACAAGATGTAAGCTGCGAAGAGACGAACCCAAGCTCTGTTAGTCGGCTGACAGCCAGCTGCTCCGCTGCTTCCCACGACCATGTTTCCCGGTGTGATTTGCAACGATTACTACATATCCACAATCTATAAACTGCAGTATTGGGTTTGGCAAGTAATGATTTTTCTTCATATTGCAAGGATTAAATAAATAATTGCTTCAGTGTATGGAATATAAAAATGGAATAAGCCATTAGAAGGAAAAATATCTGTCATATTTTAAAATGTGAGGTTTCTGCTGCCTATAAATTCTGATTATTGGTTTATTCTAATATAGAAGCATGATAAAAAGTGCAAAACATAGATAACAAGTCTGTATAATTTTTACTGTATTCCAATAATAAAAATAAGTAATGTTTATTTTGGCTTATGCTTAAATACTAAAAATGCACTGAAAAGTATAAAACGCCATGCATATTTCAAGTGTTATAAAAATAAACAATCACATATGATTATTGTAATAATAATACAGGGGTGCTGTCACCTCCTTTCACAGATGATAAAGCTGAGGATGACGCTAGATAGGGGTAAAAAGGCTGGGATAATGTCCTCTACTGTTTTGCTAAAAATCCAACACTATTTCCCCCAGTCCATCCCACCTAGAGAAAAAAAAAAAAAGACAAGGTATTTCTGGATAATTGTAGGTTATCTAGTTATTATCTCAAATGTTAACAATCTGTCATTTGATAGTGTCATTTACCCTCTGTGTTTGGGGATGTTAACTTGAATACTAGTAGGGTAATCAGTGGTGATAGTCTAATATGCACCCAAATAAATCGAGGTACCCCTATAAAATATTTATAGTCTAACATTATATTTAGCCAATATGTATGCTAGCTTTCATTTAAAAGCACTAATTCATAACTTTGCATTTCACAATCAGATAAACCTGTAAAAGAGCTCATCATAGGTGTCTTTGCTGTATGAAGACAGTGTCAGCCTCCAATTCTGTCAAAATCGCGCCCTGATAGCTACATCAGACAGGCCACAAATGTTCCTATTTCTATTCTGATACATTGGATGTGTTCTTTGTAAATCATGTTTTTCAAAATAGCAGTCTTTCTTGGATTCAGCTATTCCTTCCTTGTGCGTCTGCTTGTGCTGTTGGACTGGGGATCCTCACACAGATCTTTCAGTGGTTACGTCACAGGGTTCTCCGACTCGGATGCACTTTCCTCCCCAAACAGCCATGCGCACGACCTGCATGAAAGCCCAGACGCTGACCCCGGGAGACTGCAGTCAGGGCTCCCTGCCATGCTTATCCCCACCTACCTCTCATTCTTCCCTCCCTCCACTCAAATTCTACCCGTCCACCAAAGTCTAGTTCAAGCTACATCCAACATATGAAACCTTCCTCTATAGTGAGGATTTTAATCTGTAGACTTTGCAATGCACTTAAGTAAAAATAAATAAATATATATATAATTTTTAAATCATTTGTCACTAAATGCCATAATGATCTATAGAATTATCTTGGGTTTGGACAATGAACTGGATCTTTCTTCCCTGTGATTCTGTAGGATGAAGCAATGTTGCATACTCCAAGATCCAGAGTCCATATCTCTTAACTCAGATCAGTGATAAAAACCTGCATTTCTCTTGCTTTAGCTTTCACCTTTACTAAGGTTAGGTAATTATAAGAATTACCACCCTGGCCGGTTTGGCTCAGCGGTTAGAGTGTTGGCCTGTGGTCCAGAGAGACCTGGGTTCAGTTCCTGTTAAGGGCACGTACCTCGGTTGCAGTTTGTCCCTGGCCCTGGCTGGGGTCATGTAGGTGGCAACCACTCGATGTGTCCCTTTCAGGTCGATGTTTCTCTCTCTCTCTCTTCCTCTCTCTCCCTCCCACTCTATCTGAACAAAAAACGAAAAAGTGTCCTCAGGTGAGGATAAACAAAAAAGAATTACCTGGTGACTGGGTATAAGTTACAAAACACAGATCCCATGAAATGGTGTTTTGATTTGATAGATGTGGCACACAGAGTCTTTGATGGCTCCCAATGACCCCATCTCCTGGAAGTCACACTTATATGTAATCCTTTCTGTCTAGTGTAGACAGGACCTAAGTCTTGCTTTGAACCAACAGAATACAGTAAAGGTGAAGAGCTAACACTTCCATGATTATGTTACATGAGATTATAACTTCTGTCTTGCTGGTAGATTGTACACGCTCTCCTGTGTTGGCTTTGATGAATTGGCTGCCGGATGGAGAGGACCATATGGCAAGGAATTGAGGATAGACTCTGATCAACAGCCTGTAAGAAACTGAATCCTGCCAACAACCACAGAAATTGGAAGCAAATATATCCCTAGTCAAGCTTCAGACGAGATATCTGTCTAGTTAAAACCTTGATTGGTGCCGTGTAAGAGACCTTGTGCAGACTACTTAGCTGAGCTGCGCTTGGTTCCTGACCAACAGAAACAGTGAGATAATCAATATGCGCTCTTTAATGTGCTAAGTTTGTAGTGATATTGTATTAGATAATACAACAGTTTAAACGTCACCTTAGTAATCTGCACCCCAGAAGATGCTGTGTTTAAGCAAGGTCAGGAAACACTGCTTTGGTTGGTATGTGACATTTACATATATTTTTGGCATTTGTTGTGATGCTGATGCCGCAGATCTGAATGTCGTAAGACACAGAGAGCTCAGGGAAAGATAAAAGACCAAGATAAAGCAGTCTGCAAAACTTATAAAGGTTGTATGACTCCTCTGTCTGGTTAAGATTAAAGTTGGAAGACTATAACTCAAAATGGATTGTGAAGTATCCTTGAATAAAACAGTTGTTTCTGACTCATGGGTATCCATTCATTTATAACTCAGCCCCCTGATCAACATCAACAAACCCTCCCGATACTCCTGGAGCCAGAGCAGTCTCATTGCTGTTCCCAAGAATTGTGTCTGTTGAATAGAAGACCCTGGTATTTGTAGCAGCTTTATTTATTTTTTTTAGCTTTATTATGGGCATGTTCTATCTCTTCAAGAGAATAAAAACATTTCTTTAGCTCAGGAGCCACATTTTATATTACATTTTTTTTTTATTCTTCAAAAAAATAGTCTTCACATAATAGGCATTGCAACTCACGTATTGAATGAAATCCATTAGCCAGGAAGCACATAAGTTTTACATTCACAACATTTTGAAATTATGAATATTTTCATGGGCTGTTTTAAGTGCATGATGAACCTGAAAGTTTGAAGAATTGTGTTCCATCCCAGTCAGCTACACTTTTTCTTAAATTTCTTCAATTATAAATTGAGAATAAAATATTTGCCTTCACTGTGCTTTTTTCTATGTAAAAAATATTTAATTTAGAATTTAGAATGACAATTCCAGAATCAATTAAGGTCAAAGATGCAAGTATCAGGTTCTGACCATTTCATAAATTTGAGCAATTTCTTGATATTGGTGGGTAATATTATTATTATTATTATTATTTTGTAAATTTGAGAACTGGGATGAGGACTAAAAACACATTACATCATTCAAAACTAAAAATTAGCCTTAGAGAAATCATATAAGTTCATTTAAATACGTGATTTTGATATGTTTGGAGGATATTAAATCCATTATTAAACCTTATAGATTTCCATATAATCACATAGGTTGGAACAAATTCATTGGCTTCTCACTACCTTTCTGTATTTCTATGTTCATTTCTCCATGTTCAAGTCTTTGTTTTCCTTCATTGCCTTCTCTTACCTTTTCTACTTCATTTTTGTCTTTTACCCACCACAGCTGGCCATATAATGAAGTATTCTATCCCGTCATAGGTTGTAAGATCTTGGAATGCTAACCCATCTGAGTGCTCTCACATTGGAACAATATTTGTCCATATACATATAAAATGTAACCTCATACATCTGTTATCTTTACTCATATGAATAGTAGTTGTATTTCCAGAAGCAGTGTCAAATCCTCAGTGCTACCTCTCTTCCATACTCCTTGTCACTCATTACTGACTCCCTCCATGGCCCAGGTAGACTGCAAAGCACAGGGAAGATGATGACCCCTACCAACAAGGAGCTCAGCCTAGTGAGAACTTTTGAGCTTCAAAAATTGATTCTGATAATTGTGCATACAAACAGGTACATAATGAAGGAAAGACCCATTTCGTCCTTCTTTGCGGTCAAAAGTAACAGACAAAGGACTCAGGAATATCCGACTCAAGTCATGGCTCTAATAGTGACTAGCTTTGTAACCCTGAACAACTTGCTTCATCTATGTCTCAATTCTATCATCGGAAAATAAGTTGCTGTGAGATAATGCATTTTAAGGACCTAATATATGGACTATTTCTATTAAATTTCCTTCTACATAGTAACTACTTAGTAAAAGCTCCAGCTTTTCCTTTCCTTTCCTCCTTCCTTCCTTCCTTCCTTCTTTCTTTCCTTCCTTCCTTCCTTCCTTCCTTCCTTCCTTCCTTCCTTCCTTCCTTCCTTCCTTCCTTCCATATTAATAAATCTTAAGGCAGGTATCATATTTGGAAGAGCTGAATGTTGGTTTCGAGTGAAGCAATAGATTTCATAGCCATTCAATGATTATTCTACCCAATAAATATTTCTTACTTATTATGTGTTAAGAATATCGTTACTACGGAAAGTGCACTGGACAAAATCTGAAACCTGTTCTCAGAGGGCTTTCAGCTTTGTACTATAAGCATTTGCTTTTCCTTCATGATTATATGGTGAGGAGGTGAAGAAGGAGTCAAGATGACTAAATTCCCAACTTATGCAACCAGGCGAACTGCAGAGGCTTTGGAAGTGGTGGTGAACACATGCAGACAAGTCTATTTCAGTGTGAGTGCCCAGCTGGGTCCACACTCCTGCATAGCCTTCAAACCGATTACATAGAATAGCGCATTATTTAGCTGGTTATGGTGAGTGAGAGACAAGAGAGAGAGGGGAGGGGAGAGAGGGGTTTGGGGAATAGAATGAAGTACCTGTAAGACAGGCGAATGGAAATACACAATATGAGGATCTATTACACATATATACATAAACCCTTGGATAGATATGCAGATTTAAGAGACACCAATTTGTATTCACTGAAGCCCTGGCTATCACATAGACATGTTTGCAAAGACATGTTTGTAAAAAAGAGATTAAAAAAGATCTGCATTCTGTAAGCAACGCTTAAGGAACGGGTGGAAGAAAAGTCTTCTAACAAGACTGAGCTATAGCCTAGAAGTGGGAAGAAAAATAGGTGATTTTACAAAAGTAAAGTGAGGAGAGAATTTGAAGAAATGGGAACTGGAGTAGAGTATCAAAGATATAGAAAAAGCAAATCTAACATTCACCATCAGGCAGCAATAATAAGAAAACCATCTCTGAAGACCTAGCTCTTCCCTCTATCTATGTTGATCTCTGATCTTAAACAATGGGGGATGCTGCATGTGTTTAGATCAATGTTTCACAAGCAGCTGTATTAAAATCACTTGGAAAATACCATGCTCAATCCCTCATCAGATAAATGAAATCATAAATCAATTGAAAATCACTGAAAAGGTTGGAGAAAACATCATGTAATAGTTAAAGCATGAACCTGAGTTTTGAATCCTAGCGTATGGACAGAGCTGACTCTATCCTGAAAACCAGACTCCATTTTGAAGTTAATAACTAATACCATTAAAATAATCTGATTATTATTTAACAGGAAAAAAAGAAAAGGAAGATTAGATAATATAGGCATGCCATTGATACAGCTTTGCCAGGAAGCTGCAAGTTGACACTCTCCAGGTCTGTTCGCCGCAGACTGATGGGAGACGGGACTGGACCCAGGCAGTTTAGATGCATGCCCAGTCAGGTCTGAGTGACATGGGAAAATGCTTATCTGTCAGTCACACCTGGGAACAAGTCAGTGGCCAGAATAGGTGTGGCCACTGCAAGGGCACAAAGTCAGAGATATACAATCTTCTGAACAAAGAGAGTTCCCTCTTCTGGTCCCATGGCACTTGGCTCTCTTGCTCTGTAGGGACTCCTGTTGCGGGGGGCATGCTCCTCTGCATTCGCCCCTGTGGTTCAGAGCCATGTGGGACCCATACAGTGGACTTACAGAGTGTGACTAGCCTGATGTTGGATACTACACTGGAACTGACTGCACCTCGGAACAGAAACTGTGGACACTGGCCCTGCTTCTAGCTTTGCCGAACCCACAGCTGTGGCTTTCAGGATGGGTTAAGGCAACTGGGACCCAAGGGATATAACTCCATGCAAATGAAGTCTTGTACCACATCTCATTCTCCTGTGGGGGCTTCTGAAAATGTTTATTCAGTGCTACCCCAAGAACCTCACTCCCACTAGTGACGGAGAAATTTGGCCCACTGATTTCTCCTGCAACATAACCAGCTTAAGGTCTGAATGAATGAACCTGGCCGGACCTTTGACCCTCCTCCTATTCCCTTTGGTGGACTCTGGAATGTGTGCAGAGACATCTGGCTGATCATGACACTTCCAATAATCCTTCCTCTGGGGCAACCCACCCTCGACTTTATCTCTTGGCTCATCCTGGTATCTGACCCTTGATTTTCCCCTGACCACCCACACATTCCTTTTCTATGGCATGGGTCCATCTCTAGAAAAGGGTGGTCTCCCGGGTGAAGGATGCGGAGATCTGACCATCCCACAGCCTCCCGGGACCTGGTTTCTGTAGCCAGATGCCCTGTTAAACTCCTTCAGTGACAAGCTGGACTTGTCAGACTCATTCTTTCGTCTCTTGCTCCTTAGGTATTTGAGGGCCACTTGGTAAACATGGCCTTTTCACTGAACACCTACTAGTTCTGCTACTTTGTGGTTATCAGACTTTAGAAAAGTCATTTACCCCAGAAAAGGGCCCCATCTCTTCATTTCAAAATGAAGTAATTGGAATATATAACACTTATAGCAGTAAATTGTTTAGCAGAATGCCAAGTATATAATAAACGCTTAATTCATTTTGAACCACTCTCTTCTGAAAACGTCAGTCCAGATTCTGAAGCTACCCGTTGATCATCAAGGAATTTAAGCACCAGAATTATCTGGGTAATCTCCTTCATCCTCTTTTGTTTTATTTACTCTTTTTGAAGTTTGTGTATGTACAAGTTGATGATCTGGGTTCCATGCAAAGCACATTAGTAAAGCCTCTTCCTAGAGCGGATTTCAAATTGGTGTGGTAATAGCTCATTTGTTTCAGTCCTGGGCAGCGGGGAAGTTCTTCTGCACTTTATTACAACAATTCTACAAAAGAGGTTCTACTGCTACCCGTATTTTATTGATGAGAAGTTAAGACCCTGGAGGGTTGGATAACTTGCCCAGGCATCTCCCTCGGAAGCTCAGGTTCCCAGTTCTTCGCCACCCTGTCCCCTGCAGTCTAGATGCAGGGACTTGGGACAAGAGGAGAAAGGAAGGCGGGAGGGAGCGCATTCCTCCAGGTGGGCACACACCTGCCCTGACACGGTGGCCCGGGCTCGGTTTCCTTCGACTCAGGAGAAGCAGGGCGCAGCAAACAGGCCTCCCGCCTGATGGTCTTCTACTTTGAATATTCTATCACCCTGTTTTCTAAAAGTAATTTGATTGCAAGTATCAAAATATGTATGGAGTGGAAGTTGTGTCGTGGGTTCCTAGTGTTTGCTCTCTGTTGAGTTGAGTCAAAACACCTCAGGTTGAAAATCAGAACTTGGTCTTCATAAATGAGCGAGGCTTTTAAAGGTAACAGGTATTGCCCCCCATACTTTTACCGTACCATTATTAGAGAATGGATTTTTAGTTGTGGAAACCATTACACAACTCTGCATAAAGTGGACAAGGTCTCTTCTACATACACTGTGATTGTGGTACACGAAATTGTTTGCTTAGATTAATTTGCATTTTCCCCCCTACTTTTTTCTCTTGAAAAGCAAAATAAAGGTTCCTTTCAGAGTTGAAAGCACATTCTATTGTTTGCATTGACTATTTGATGAGATTTATTTAAATAAGAGTGGAGAATTTGGTAGTATGGGACTTAGTTTATTATTAAAAATTTTTTTCCACCAGAACTAGTTTTGATTTAGAAAAGTTTTATTCTGTGTGTTTTTTTTTCCCTTAAACTTATTATCTGTTGATTTACCATATGTTTATAAATAAGTTTGTAACATAACAAAATCGTCATCATGTAAACTGATCAAAATCTACAAAAGTACCGAACTGGAACCAATGAAAATAGATCATAAAACTGAGGAGAAAATAAGAAGAAAATGAGAATGAGCCAACCTCCATTTTAAAAAGCCTGGCAGAGAGACAACTGAGCATATAAAATTTGGGGAAGATTTTATATCCCTCTTCCTTTTCCATATTTGTCAGCTCAAATGAAAATTCTGTTAGCTATTGCACTCAGAGCAATTTCCTAGAGAAAACAAGTCTTCAACTTATATTTGCATCGCGTTTGGAATTTTCACATTACCTTTTCATTTTGTAAAATTCAGAAAGTAACTCACATAAAGTACGAGTGTCATCTGAACTATAATTTCCATTCTTGTCTCTGTATCACAGAATGACTGAATTACTTTGCTAATTTATAACAGTGCTATCCACTTCTCATATGCAAAAAAGAAAAAAAAAGAAGTGACTCTTACATGTGCCTAACCCAGTGGTTTGAGTTAATTAGACTATCATGTGCACATTTTTAGTAATACAATATTTTTCATAATAATTATATGCTATGGAGACATCTATTTAAAGACTCAAGTGATCACTTAAATGCAAAATCCCTGATAGAACTCCATTATATTTTTCATACTAAATTAACATCACAGGCTTCTAATGGAGGCTTTAATTAGGCATTGATGTTATTAGCAATATTTGGCAAAATAAAATCTGTCACTGTGAAATATTCATTAAGTTCAATTTCTGTCAGTCAATATTAAGTGTTTTCTGCACCTTAGGATTTAAGTAAGAAGCAAAAAGCTAAGCGAGAAACTAAAAACCCATTCAGACCAACCTCCTTCTTCCTATGTGCCATACAAAAATCCACGGTCATTAGGTGTCTTTTGTGTTTTATAATTGCCAAACAACCGGCTCTTTACAGTCGTTTATGCTCAGAGGCATTCCATTAGGAGGCTGTCCTCACGCTGCACAGAATGAAAAACAAAGGGTCTGTACTAATTGAAACACACATCCGTCAGGAAGCAACTCAGTCCAGTGTGCACGTGTGCCCATTCCCAAGCACCATCAGAAGGGTCAGGAAGTCCACTGAGATGCTGGGACAGCAAACTCAGGCACAGAAGGCGTGGGCAGTGCGCTCGAGGTGGCAATCACAGGCCACGCAGAGCATCGCTCGAAAGAAAGCTGAGATGCTTACCAGTAACTTTCCCGTTGGCTTCCAAGGGGGGCTGCCAGCTCACTGTGACAGCACGGGGCTTCCCCTCTCGAGTAATGACTGTCAGATCCTTGGGAGCAGAGGTCGGGGCTGCGAGAGGGAACAGAGGCAGGGCCTTGTCATCGGATGAGAAAGAAACAGACATTTATGGGACTTCTAATCATGATGTTGACACTCGGAATCCATCAGGCAGTATGTCATGCTTATCTGACCATTTACAATTTATCTCAAGGATTTGAATTAAATAAGCAAACAATCAGAAATACAGAAGCTCCTGCTTTTTCATGGAAGATAAATGACTTCCGAAAGAGTAGCTTTAGAGAGCAGAAAATATGTGTGAATACGGAGGAAAAAATTGTAACTGGTATTTTCAAGTGAGTGCCGTGCTGAAAATGTGAGAACCGTACCAGAACAAACAAGTGTCCACACACTGTGAGAGGGGCTACACAGCTCCAAGGGACAGAATTCTGTTGTGACTGTAGGATTTACCACTGCAATGCCACCCAGTTATGTATCTCCTTAAAAGACCCTCCCTAAGAATACATTTAAACACAGGCCAAAGCATCCTGCTTAGCAAACATACCAGTTATCTCGAAACAAAAAGGCAAAGCAATATTTGAAAATAGAGCAGACAAGGAATGTACGAGGGTCTTGTTATCAACCTGGCATAAAATGACCTGGTATGAAGCCCTGCATTCTCAGAGCTTTTTCCCACATGTCGTTGAAGGGGAGCGGGATTGGTTGCCCCAAAATAAGCCACTTTGGTATAAGAATTATTTTAAGTAGATTGAACTGCATAGAAACATTATTTCTTTAAAAAAAAAAAGTTTTTTCTTCATTGATTTGAGAGAGAGAAGGGAAGGGAGAGAGAGAGAGAAACATCGATGAGAGAGAACATCAATTGGCCACCTCCAGCATGCCCCCCACTGGGGATCGGGCCCACAACCTGGGCATGTGCCCTGACTGGGAATCAAACCAGGGACCTCTTGGTGCACGGGTCGACGCTCAACCACTGAGCCACACCGGCCAGGCGAAACTACATTTCTTTAATACGACTTTCCTCTTTTCTTCCCTTTTGATTCAAACTGGCCTCATCCAGCACCCTGACTCACCCTCCTTCTCCCTTGCACATCCACTCCCTTAATCATTAACCCTCAGGACTACGAGGTTCTGTTCAGCATGAAATAATCTTAGGAACAAAGACTCCGGTCTGATGACCCCAGAGAGCGAGTTTCGGTCAACCTAGAGATAACATCTAGACCTCGGTTGTGTTTCAGCTCCAGGCCCAGAAAACCAGCAAAACCAGACTTCATGGATGACATTAGGGCCAGCTGCACCGATCAAGCACCCCTTAGCCAACACGGACCAGCCAACAGAGACCACAACCCTAAAAGGACACACCTGGAAAGCTGTGAATGTTGGGGAATAGATTCTGGTATTGGAATCCACAGCTCAAATGTTTAGAAATGTTTTATGAAATGCACACTATTTCTTAATATTTGGAAAAGAAAGTGGTCCTAACCACTCGAATGATCCCTCCTAAACCAACCAGAATATCTCTGCTCTGCTCCTCTCCAATCTCATGGGTTCTGCCCGAAGAGATCTTTTAGAAATTCTTCATTGACGACCCATCCTCTTTGGATTAAATGTAAATTAGTAATAAATACCAGGCCCTGCAGGATGTAAACCTTACTTTGTTTTACAGCCTCCTTTCCCTTGTCCCAGAAGTACTGTGTTCCAGTCCCTCTGAACCATTTGCAAGTCTCTTGCTGGCATCTTTCTGATACCTGCTTGTGTATTTTTGTACATGCTGTTCCCTTCCTTTAGAAGGCTCTGGAATGGGTGCCTGATGACCCACCCAGGACACAGCTTAAACAATACTTCTTTATTAATCTTCCTCTTATGTCTCCAGACAGAATTTATACTTGAATGAATTTGCTCTGATTTCAACTTGTCCAAAATTCTGTGATTATATTTCTCATGTGACGTCAAGTTTAAAAAATTTTTTTCTTTTCTATTATATTATAATTTTCTCAAAGATATAGGCTCTCTTTTCTTTGCTTTTTCTACCAAGTCCCTATCTCAGGACCTGACAATTACAAATGCACATAATTGGAAATTCATAATTAATATCTCAGTTGACTTGATGAGTCCTGCCTTGTGGTTTGTCTGCCTCTCATTCCTTCCCATGCTTGGATTTCTTTAAGTGCATGAGTGGAAGGTCACATTTGAGATTTAGAAGGTGTCCCGCCATGGAAATCATATTGGACATTTATTATTTGGACCACCCGACATGCCATTCCTTCCTCCTTCATTTAGAGAAGCCCCCTTCTCTTTGGGAAGGAGCTCCCCTCTGTGTCATGTGACCTCCAGGGCCTTCACCCCACTCTTTCTTCTGGGAAATAGAATGTTAATACAAAGAAGAAAACCACATAGAGTCAAACCACTGTGATGGCAACACCCCAAATGGCAGTCCAGTAGTTCTTCCTCTCTAAAGACTGGGAGTACCTCTGGTTTCTTTCTCTTCTCAAGACCCATTATGTCAGGGGTCCTTGCAGTTATTTTTATTTTACTTGAGCTAACTAGAGTAAAGGAAGTATTCATCACTTGGGCAAAATGGAATGAATGTTTTATTTTAAGGATCCACCTGCCACCCTTGACTTTATCATGAGCAATTTCAGCACCAGAGCCAAACAGTGCAGCCCCAACAGTCTTTCTGTTGTTGCAGAACTGGAAGCAAACCCTAAAGTCATTTCACTCACTTCATTTCCTTCTCACAGTGATAAAACCTGCAGACACTTGTGAATTACTTCTTGCTTCTCATCATCACCCAGAGATCTCATCCACGTGCTATTTACACCTCTATCCAGATCATTATCCGTTTTGACAATCACCCTCCCCGCTAACCACATTTCTGAAAGTTAATATCTTTTTTGTCAGCAATGGGCCTCACCATTGGTGTCCCTGCAAGGTTAGGCAGTTGATGAAAAATCAATAGGGTACATTTATCAAGTCAGATGTTGGTGGGCATTTTGCATTTATGAAAGGGAAAAATGGGTGAATTTGCTTGCTGTAGGAGGAAATTACTACTCCTCTCTTTCCCTCAGGAAAGATCAAATGTCTCAGGGGTTTTTATTTCAGTCCTTCATCTCATTTCAGGTAAAAAGAAGGAGCAGAGCCTTTATTCTCCCCATGGTACACATCTCATCCAGCGTGTCTTAGTCTTCGAAAGAAGGTGTGGCATTGGCTTTCAGGGCAGAACTCTGGGAGAAGGAGTTAATATGTAAACATGTAAAGTAGAAGAAGAGGATGTTGCCATTCAATTAGACTATCTAGAAAACTTCTTAGAGAAAGAAGTTATCTACAAAAATGTAAAATACAGTGAAACCTGTGAGTTAACATGGTCGCCAAAAATAAAAATTAGAATTGCAATGCCATGGGACAAATTCTAATAAAAATAGAAATTCAACTTCCCCAGAGAAGTTTTATTGTCATATTTTTTTTAAAAATTGGCATGATACAATACCACAAACCAATCAAAAAGCAGGTTAAGCTCTGGCCGGTGTGGCTCAGTTGGTTGGAGCATCCTGTACACCAAAAGGTTGTGGGTTTGATCCCCAGTCAGGGCACATTTGGGAGGCAACAACAGATGGATGTTTCTGTCTCACATCAGTGTTTCTCTTTCTCTTTCTTCCTCCCTTGGGTAAGGATTAAAAAAAAAAAAAAAAAAAAGCATGTTAAACCCTGTATTCTTCAGATGTTGGATCCCTGAGAACTATGAATGCCAAGTACACTACATTTCTGTTAAGGTTATAAACTCAACATTTATGACCCACAGTAAAGTGAGTGGTAAAATTTACAGTGAATTGCTTTTACCCTAGATTTGAACTACTTCAAATTGCATACAGGTTTCCACTATGTTCTCCTATTTCCAAAGAGGGAACATGACCACCCGGAAACTGCTTCCCACGTCTGAGCTTACTTAGGACAAGAATCCACGAGACTCCGGTTATAACGCAATGTTATATTTTGTATCTAATTTCTTTTTTTAAAAAAGTAAACACCTACCGTGACTGTTGATCAATGACACACATGCTTTGGCCAGAGACAGGTCTATGCATAATTTTCTGCCTTTATATGAATGCATTAAAAGAAGATTTCCTTTCAGATCCCCCGAGTTAATGCCCAAATTAAAACCAGATTACTTAGTCCATTAGGGATTCATTTTCTCTTTTTCTAGAATGGGAGGATAATTTTAGACACAAAAGTGTTACGAACTACAAAGTATAAGCTATTTCCTGTAAGATAAAGCATAAGCTGGACATCAAAGGCACCACGCTCCGCAGACCCCGGCACCGCGTCACCAAGTGGCGATCCGCAGCTCCCTTTCTCACACACCTGCCTCGTAGGTGGTGGCGTGAGCAGTCATGCTCCACGTGCTCGACCGGCGGCTCTTTGTCACCATCACCGAGAACTCGTACATGGTGTTTGGTTTGAGGCCTGTTGCCGTGTAACTCAGGGATGTTGTGTCTTCTGACTATACAAGTGGGAAGGAAGCAAAGAGGAAAGAAAACATGAACTCGATCAACTTGGTAAATCAAGACATGTACAAAGACTCTCAAAGAAGCCAACCACAAAGGAGTCCCGACAGCTAGGACACAGCCCTGGCTACTTCCTTCCCGTCAACTGGTCTGCACCGCTTGCTGTCAGGCGCTGTGCTCTTTAAAGGGGCAGCTGGCTGATAGTGTCCCAGGTGAGGCAGTAACCGTGGCGACGAGCCCAATTCTGTTTCCTCCTGACAATTCCATCTCTAAGGTTACCTGCACCGATTGAACTCAATTTATTTAGAATAATCAAAAATTGTTTTAGTTTTTAATGTTATGCATTTTATAGAGATCGTCATGATTACCTTCCACTGATAGTACAATGAGATTTTACAGTTCTGTTTATAATTTTTGCACAAAGGCTTCATGGTACAAATTGTAGTGGTTCAAGAATCTGTTTGGCTATTATAAAGAAAGTGGACAAAGGCGATGTTGGGAACGTTGTGTCACGGGGTTTTTTTTGTGTGTGCAAACTTCACATTAAATACATTAAAGTCATGTGGTCACTGGAGCAGCTGGTCAGGAAGAAATGGCCACCTGGACAAAGACCAAGGCATTACATTCGTGTTAATATTGTTTGTCTTCGGAATGCTTTTTACTGTCTTTTAAACAATAGGCTGAAGATATTTTAGTAGAGAGTAAATTATCTGTATCGCTTACTCACAAGATCAAAATAATAATGAAGGAAAAAAAGGCCAATCTTCCAGGTTAATTCATGTTTTCCATATAATCAGGGCAATGAATTTAAGATTATTTATGTCTCATAAATATCAATTTATGTTTGGCATTTAGATCTTGATTTTCTTCCAAAGCTAAACGTTGACTTGTATTATTTATTATGTATGTTATATATCTATGTCTAGAAAACCCAGTGTGCTCTCTTTCCTGACCTGTGCTATTCCTATCTCCTCCTTACTATTAGTTGGTATATCTTTTTTGCTCTGAATCATTTAAAATTATAGGTATGGAAACCTACATTTCATTACAAAACCATATAAATACTTGACTGTACAAATAACATTTTGATGATGTGACTGTCCATCTTATGAAAGCAATGACCTCATAAACATCTATCAGAAGCTCTTTCTAAAAATAGCTGTAAAAATGTGTGCCCTAAATAAAGAAAAAATACTCTGTAGACACGGGAGGATAAAATCTTATCAAATAAAACACAAAACGGGCAGCTAGTGTCTGACATGCTGATCTATAACTTCCAGTCTTGCCTCCTTCCCCATCACCATGAATGCCTATAAGTCTTAGCGATGGAAATAAGGGGAGAGATGGGGCCTGAGAAATGTTTCAGCTAGGAAGGAAGGACTTCATATCATAAAACTAGTCTCTTTGAGCATAGACACCAGTGACATCTGAGAGGCCACTAAACAATACTGTCCTTATTTGTGGTCTAACATGACACACTTGCATTCTATAAATAACACGAATTCACTGAGTTTTCTCAGGAACCTAATGGAAAGTTGCTGCTCATCATACATCATTAGCCTAGAAGTTATTGTAAATCATGGCCAGTTATTTTTGTGAGCATAGAATACCCAGGTACCACCTATTTGAGCCTCGGTTTTTTAATCTATAAAACAGAGATAGCAATAGCACTGACCTCATGGCAATACTTAAAATGTGAAATAAGTCAAGTGAAACAGTGTTTGCCCAGAGTAAGAATTAAATAAATGTTAGCTATAATATTTCATGCACTATTTAAGGTATTATAAAATTTTAGGCATGTATTCAATTCTGTTTTGAGTCGTCCGCATCTTGAGGGCAGAGGTCGCCAAGTACAACGTTGATGCTTCCGTGATACCCACGCTATGTCAGCTAAACACCAGTCAGTAGTCAAGAAATGTATTTGGAATAAAAATTCACAAAAAACATGTGATTAATCGTCTTAGTAGAAAAGAAACTACAGACGATTTCTCCATTTGATAAAGAAAATCAATATAGCCCTGGCCAGTTTGGCTCAGCGTTTGGAGTGTCGGCCTGCGGACCAGAGAGTCCCGGGTTTGGTCCCCGCTAAGGGCACGTACCTCGGTTTCAGTTTGTCCCCAGCCCTGGTTGGGGTTGTGTGGGTGGCAACCAGTCGATGGGTCTCTTTCACATCTATGTTTCTTTCTCTCTCTCTTCCCCCCTCTCTCCCTCCCGCTCTATCTGAGGATAGATGCAAAAATGTCCTTGGGTGAGGATTAAAAAAAAAAAAATCATTATAGAGTTGCGGACAATGAAAATATGAACGTCTGGATGATAGCTTGATTTGGGACTCAATGAAGTGGAAAGGTACTCCTGTCATCCTGAGTTCTAGTTCCAATTTACTGCGGAGTTGTTGTCAAGTTATACAACCTACTTATGTCTTCATAACACAACTACATACATACTTAACTATGAAGACCCTTCTTTATTCTTTTTATAGTAGGTGTGAATATCCCAATTATACAGATGAGAAAAGTGAGATTGAGCACGTTAAGTGACACGACGGCACACAGCGACGCCAGCTGTTGCGCCTGGGTCATATGACCCCGTGCACTATCCCCTTACCTTGTGTGTGCCCTGCCTACCTCGTACAGCTGTGGTGCTGAGTGAGATGACACGAGAGCTATAACAGTGGTTTCAACAGTTAAAAATGCAAAACCAAAGCATTTTATTACAACTGTTTGTAACATTTAAATGTATTCCGTCTCTCTAGTGGGTCGGATAAGTTCTACTTTTATCCTTGCTATCCAATGCACCCCACTCTTTCTTCTAACCCTTATTCTCAGAGTGTGGATGTAGACTGCACACGTGTGAGAAGGGGGTTCTGTGTTAGTAAGTGGGAGGTTTGGGTCAGGGAAGAGGATGGGGAGAAGAACAGTTAAAATCTTTTTTCTATTTAACTTCAATCCACGAGAGAAATCAGCCTCCTCTTACAGAGGGTAGTTTGGGTTTGGGCCTCACGGTCCAGACATTCTCTGTGAAGCTCAGTGACTGTGTCTACTTTAGTATCTACTCAACTGAGATCATTCACCTCAAGGAATTTTGGAACTCAAACTATTCTGCGGAGAACAACACTGTCCTTCAGAACATTTTACATACTGGTAAAGTACCCACGGCCTTTTTGTGAAATAAATGTAACAAAGCATAGCAATTATAATAATAAAAATTTTAAAGTAGTCATTTTAAAGTAAACTTAGAGTTGGGCAATAGTATATAAAGAGATTTTAAAAAATGCTCTCATATGTTTTATTGGTTGTCTTATCTGATAATGTTATCTCTAGAGCTCTGTTGAGTCTTAAATCTAATACTATAAGGAGATTGATCGGAAGCTTGCAACAATATCTTATATCAATGATACTATTTGCGTTTTCCTGGAGAGTTTTTCCAATACCTGACCTAGCAGGGTTGCAGTACCAAAGAAGGCTTTAAAAAAAAAAAAAAAATGGTTTCATCTTGCCAGTGTGGCTCAGTGGTTGAGCATCGACCCATGAACCAAGAGGTCACCAGTTTGATTCTTGGTCGGGGCATATGCCCAGGTTGTGGGCCCGATCCCCAGTGGGGAACATGCAGGAGGCGGCCAATTGATGTTCTCGCTCATGGATGTTCCTCTCTCTCTCTCCCTCTCACTTCCTCTCTCTCTAAAATCAATAAAGGGAAAATTTAAAAAAAATTGTTTCAACTAAAAACTGATTTATGATAAAATGTGAATTTTATGCCAATTAAAAGTTAAAAGAGACTAGAAGCAAATTGAGCTACGTGAAAAAAAGGTGGGATTTTGCTTTTTCTCCAGGGTTTTCATCACAATCAGAAGTTCCCAAAGGATATTTTCATCCCCCTAATCACCACTGGCCTGAGGCTGGATTAAACAAGATGGCAGTTTGGTGGAAAGAACATTGGATAAGGTATCAGGAGATCCAAATGCTCCCTGAGAGCACCTTAGTAGAGCGGTAAGGGGGGATATAAGGAGAGTGCCGAAGTTGAGTTATTGTTTACTTGGTTGTTGGGTAGCATTTATTCTCTCGTTTTCAAAGCTACCCTATTCATCCCACATCACCATCATGTGAGCTTTATACTTTAAATGTGTTTTAGCATATTATCTCACTTGAATAGCTTATGAATTCTCTGGAGTTTATCTATGGAGCTGAGTGTATTACTCATTCTAAAATTAAAAATAATATGTTAAGTAACAACAGCTAAACCATGTTTAACTGCACAGTTCTAGGGACATAGTAGGTGCTGGATAATCACCTGTTGATCTCATTTTTATCTGTACTTGTGTACTGTTTGTATATACTAACATTGTGGTCTACATACTAACATTGTTGTGTATATACTAACATTATGGCAGGCTTAGGTGGTAAAAAAATTGTCCCGGTATATAATAATTTGTTAGAATTCCTGTGTCTGGCTGATAGGGATTTAAAATTATGAAGGACAATGCCTCCACTATGTGTCTCAAAAGAGCTCTTGGGGGGTTTGTGAGATGACTGAGTGATAAGGCAGGAATTAGGGCGGTGTTTAATTCATAGTAGTTAAAGGGGGTGTACATTGTGAATTTTCTTTATCACATGAGGGTGTTTCAAGGCTAATTAGAGGAAGGAGATGCTAATGGCTTAGAGTGCTTCAAGGATGTTATAAAAATCTTGCAGTATGCATCCCCAGTCAGAAACACCATAAAATAGATACTCTGTAACATTAATAGGGTTGCCTTTGGTGTCAATCCAGATTCCATATGAAAACAAGACACCAAAATCCATCCAGAAAATTAATGTGGAGCCCTGCTATTTTCAAAGGAAAATAACATTGCTTTGTACAATATTATTTACGTCAAATTATTCCTATAAACCCAGCATCTGGCGGAATTCAAATCCCATTTCGTATCTCTTGATATTTTTCTACCTTGCCTTAGAATTGTTTCCTAAGACACAATCATTCCTGCGCTAATTTTAGCGCCTCAGTTATTAAAATGCTTTGTTTTTCCATTTAGTGACACAGCAGCAAAATGACTCATGACAGTCAGGAAGCATATAAAACAATGGATTAAACAAATGACAGTTCATTGAAAATTCCATACTATCAATTAGAACTTCACCTTGTATTTTGCATTTGCAGAAAAGCTGGTTCTCCACCGGACAGTGTACAGTCGCACTTCCGACGTTTTTTGGTTCTTAGGGACAGAGTTGTCTGCCCAGCTGACCCTCACGGCATCGTGGGTAAGAGCCACAGCCTGTACACCTACTGGTGGGAGCATGGGGGTGGAGACATCTGGGACCGAGGTGGGGAAATCATCAAGCAAAGGATAATAATCAACTGGGTCAGTGGGATCTGGGTTTAAAAACCCACCAAATGAAACAAACAAATAAATAGATAAATAAAAGAGTTAAAAAAATAAATATCAGTGGTAACACATCACAATGAGTTAAATGCATGGCAATAATGATGAAAGGGAACATGAGAAGAACAGAAAAAAATACAATTAATTCCATCGGAAAACTCATAGGAAACAGTATTGCTATACTACAAAAATAACTACTTTCTATAATTTCCTCATTTCCTTGGAGTGGTTTTATCAATTTGGCTGCCATTCTTAGTTTTACATTTACAAAGTCCATTTCTTGAAATGTTGCACATTACTTCTTCAAAGATCTCGTATGGAAAGTTATCAGATTTTCAACTATACAGATAACTTAAAATAACAAGATAAAAAGGAGAGCCTGGTTTATTTCCTCCTGCAAAGGAAATACAAGCCTATCTGGTACCTGGTTTGATGTTGTTGCTATTCATTTGTTTGTTTTCTTCTTTTTTAACTTAATTTTGTTTTTCTAATTTTTTATCATTGTTTAGCTTATATCTGCATAAATACTGTTCAAGCAAGAAATAAGACCAAAGGGCCCTGAGGTCTCCAACAATCTCTCTGTGGCTATGATTGCACAAAAGCAGATAGCACTTGGTGTAGCAGGTTTTCTCAGATGGAAATCATTAGAGAAAGTGTGGAAGTGTCCATTTCACCCGTAGTCTCATACGGTCAACCAAGCATCTAGAATTTTAAGGCATTTCTGCCTTCAACAGTCCTTGTTTTAAAATTTTAAGTTCCATGGAAAGACTCTGTATTATTGGGTGGGGAGACAGAATGAACTACCACGCATGCACGGAGGTACACACTTATCTTGATCAATAGTATTATCAGATTCTGCATAATGATGTGTATGGTTTTATAAAATTCTCTAGAAAAAGCTCATACTCATTTTTAGGCTGGGTATATCAGAATCAGAGGAACTTATTTTGTAGCTGAATAAGAGTCCAATTTTGAGCCTTTTATTTTATACCTAAAACATTTAAATTTTAAATATTTTATCTTTAAATCATGCAGAGTGTATGCTCACTAACTAATAAAACACAGGATGCGCTCTCAGGCTGGGCATCTGACGCCATCCGGGGAGACCTGGCAGAGTGTAGGGTATCTGTCGGGAGCAGTGCACACACACAGTTCGTTTCTAAACAGCCTCGTTCCAAGGGTGGTGGCTACTGGCTGGTTTTGAGGGTCACCGTGTCCACTGCATTTCACATGTGTAGCCTCTACTCATCATTCTGTTTTCTAATGAATTACTTAGTAGTTTACTGGGCGGTGGACTTTGGGGCAAAATATAAAACCCGAAAACAAAAACAACAAAAGGAAAAAAGAGAGAGAGAAAGAAAAATATGTATTTAAAATTTAATGACAGAGCCCTGGCCAGTTTGGCTCAGCAGTTAGAGCGTCAGCCTGCGGTCCAGAGAGACCCGGGTTCGGTTCCCGCTAAGGGCATGCACCTCGGTTACAGTTTGTCCCCCGCCCTGGCGGGTCGTGCGGGTGGCAGCCACTTGATGTGTCCCTTCACGTCGATGTTTCTCTCTCTCTCTCTTCCTCTCTCTCCCTCCCACTCTATCTGAACAAAAAATGGAAAAATGTCCTCGGGTGAGGATATAAAAAAAAAAAATTTAATGACAGAGCCCAGGCTTTCTATATTTCCCTTGACCTCTTTTTTTCGGGGCTCCCTTAAAGCCAATGGACTCATGAACCGATGAAGAGGGAGCCGAAGATGGCGTGGCCTCCAGGAGCAGTGCAGTGAGTCAGCTCGGGCGGAAGGTGCTGCCACACCACAGTGCTGCCCGCCTCACCCGCCCCTGCTCCTGGCTGACTTCCAAGAAGGATGTCATACACGTGGGTGGACTGCCCTAAATGACAAACTCCTTTTGACGGACCTATGCTAAGACTTACCCTATTTGTTGTTTCTTCGCTTAATCAAATTTTGTTGTTAAACCTACATTAACTTTGTAGCCTTTCGCAGGGACCCTACATAAGGTTTTGAAAAGGAGTGATTCTATTTCAAGAAGTGGTAATGATAAATCCCGCCACTTCTGCATGTTTGAAGAGCCTGTCTTTTCCTGACCTGTTGAGCTTCTTCATGCCCGGTTCAGAGTGCATCCCTCAGACTCCAGGTGGCCCTGTTGGATGGCACCTATCCGTAGACTTACACAATTCCAAGTTTCTACCCTTGCACAAATGTTTCTTGACCATGTAGGGGATTCTTTTCCGAGCCTGGTTTGCCACTCTACTTGTCACCTCCTTTACAGCTGCCTTGTTTAGCACAGTTAGCGACTAGTTACAGACAAACTTAAATCTAAATTGATCAACATTAATTAAAAGTTAAAATTCACTTCTGTTGCACTAGCCAATTGCAGGTGCTTCGTGGTCACAGGAGCTTGGCGCCTTCCACACTGGACAAAACAGATGTAGAGTGTTTCCAACAAAGTGGGGTACTCTAGCGCACGGGGGGCACCGTCCCATGGGGTACTCTAGCGCCCGGGGGGCACCGTCCCATGGGGTACTCTAGCGCCCGGGGGGCACCGTCCCATGGGGCACTCTAGCGCACGGGGGGGCACCGTCCCATGGGGCACTCTAGCGCACGGGGGGCACCGTCCCATGGGGTACTCTAGCGCCCGGGGGCCACCGTCCCATGGGGCACTCTAGCGCCCGGGGGGCACCGTCCCATGGGGCACTCTAGTGCACGGGGGGCACCGTCCCATGGGGCACTCTAGCGCACGGGGGGCACCGTCCCATGGGGCACTCTAGCGCACGGGGGGCACCGTCCCATGGGGTACTCGAGCGCCCGGGGGGCACCGTCCCATGGGGCACTCTAGCGCACCGTCCCATGGGGCACTCTAGCACACGAGGGGGCACCGTCCCATGGGGTACTCTAGCGCACGGGGGGCACCGTCCCATGGGGCACTCTAGCACACGGGGGGGCACCGTCCCATGGGGTACTCTAGCGCACGGGGGGCACCGTCCCATGGGGCACTCTAGCGCACGGGGGGGCACCGTCCCATGGGGTACTCTAGTGCCCGGGGGGCACCGTCCCATGGGGAACTCTAGCGCCCATGGGGGGCACTGTCCCATGGGGAACTCTAGCGCACGGGGGGCACCGTCCTCCTCTGGGGTATTCCAGCACAGAGCGAGTGCTTCTGTAAATTTATATATGCTAAATATATTGCAAATTTTCTTTTCCTCTCAGAACAGAAACTGAGTCATTGAATTAAAAACATCCTTTTGTTGCCAAACAACCTCTTTTCAGTTTATAAAATATTCCTGGATGCTTAACATGCCACTGATTTTCAGTGGTTATATTCAAAAGAATAAAAAATAAATTTTAAAAAAGACAAAATATAGCCTCAAACTTTCTGCTAAAAAGAGAGACCTACTCAATTCCTAATAGATGCTTTGGTCAGAGCCCATGAAATTTTCAGTCAATATATTTATATTCTAAAAGAGCTTTAAAAAAAATAACGCAATTTTATATCTGGATTGTACTTCATAGAGACATTGATGAAACAGTTGAGAATAAGCAAATCCAAACACACCTCATCATTTCCCTGCCCTCTTCCCTTCTCCAGGCTCAAAACATCTTGTCCTCGTGACGATAATGAAAGTCTTTACAGCGAAGGTGAAATTCTACCCACCCATCGGACCTGGTGACACTGTCCTCGGCTCTCACACTGCAGCGTTCAGCACGGGACGGGCTCCAGGGCAGGCACATCCGTGCACACGCGTGTGGGAAACACCAGAGCCCCCCTGACTCTGCCCTGAAGCCTTTCTGTGCTCCGGGTTGGTCCTTTCCCTCCTCCCAGCCCGCTGGTGGGAAGGCTCCGCAGAGGCCCAGACGGAGCGCACCCGGGCGGCATCGAGACACGGTTCCTGGGAGTTTGTCCCGGAACCTGAACCTCTGACTCCGATTTGTCCTTTATCCTCCGCGACACGTGGAAACTCAGTAAGTCGGCCACGGGACGAGTGTGGGCTCCCCTGGAAAGGGCTGGGTTTTTATTCACTCCTCTTCGACCCCTCCTGACTTCTTCAGTAGGAAGATTCCTCACTCAAAATCCAGCTCTTGGTAGCATTGCTTTCTCAGAGGCTTCGGGGTTAGTTCTATCAGGAATGAACAGCCACCACTGTCGCACGGATCGCCGGGGCTTCAGCCGCTGGAAATGCCGCTGCCGAGCGAGGTTCTGGCCGCCGAGCTCAGCGAAGCGGGGGGCTCACCCCTGAGCCGGGGACCTCGTCTCTGCAGGTCCCACTCCAGGACCCCCGTTACCACTCCCTGCCGCTCCGCATTTTATTTCCTCTTTGGTTACTAAGTGACTCTTCTTTGTGGGCTTTCGTTTCGGTAAAAAATAAAGTCAAATACAATGCAAGGGTTTTCAAAGACCAGCCATGGTGTCAATGTGCGTGGCCCGGTCACCAGCTCCGTCCCACCAATGAGCAGCGACCGGCCCTTTCCCGCAGCGGGAAGGAGAGGACTCAGGACACGAACATTGCGGGCAGCACAGGTGCCTGCGAAGCGGCCGCCACCTCTCAGAACCCAGCTGCGCGCAGACTCAGGAATGAGGGGGAGCGGGGATCCCAGGCACCGCCAGCATGTTCACCACCTTGAATCTGACACTGAACTGGCGTCTACGGCCTCATCTCTATATTTAGGGCTAATACATTTAACAGTAACGTTTAGGAAATTAGTCATTCTATTTCAAGAAATGCTAATAACTCAATCCCACTATTTCTGAATTTTAGCATAGAATGTATTTCATGACTTGTTGAGTGTTTTTGGAGTCAGTTCCAGAATGCATCCCTCAAATTGCAAGTAATGCCATTTGTTCATGTTTATCTATGAATTTATCTAATTCAAAAATACTTATTTACACTTTTATGGAGTCCTGAGCCTCTCTGATAACACAATGAAAGATATATACTTATCCACAGATAACTACATATATTGACTATTCCTCAAATTTTCATATCACAGAACATAGACCTTCAAACCAATGGCCAAAAAGTCCTGGCGACTCTGGAATAAAAACTGTCTTATTAAAAAATCTGAATGAGCAAAGTGATGTTATGTTCTGGAGAAGACCGTGTAACAACTGTGAATCCACACCACTGTGTGTTCTCCAAATAGCCTGAATAGAGCTTGTGAGTTTGGAAAACAAACTGTAAAGTTCACATAAATTTAGGCAGCAGCAGAAGTCACAGGATTCTACTATTCATTTCATGACCATTTATTCCTACACACGTGTTAGGACTTCACTCTCAGGCTCTCAGTAATCCTCCATGTCCTCTGGTGCTTGCTTCAAATCCTGCCCTCAGATCCTTTATTCTCATTAACATAAAAATAGGTGATAAGTTATCTGAGAGCTGAGGGTTGTGGATTTTGAAAGGGGTTGGGGTCAAAGTATTCATCAAAGAGATGAAAATCTTGAGTTCCACATTCAGATTTCAGACATAAGACTATCGGGGTTGGTCATTTGACTTTCCAGAGTCTCAAAACAGACCCACAGGGTGTCACTTATTCTATTATTATTATTGTTTTAAACAAAACAGCTTTGCTTAAAATAGTCTCCATGAGAGGCTTGGATGTCACATCCTTTTCTCGGTCTTCTGAGCTGATTTCCAGCTCTCGTGTGCGGCCCTGACAGTCCAGCTCACACAGGACTTCCTAAGGTAACAAGTCCTGGAAGTAGCCGATTCTTTGAATGTCCAGAGGCCCTGGACACTTCTGGGTGACCTGTAGCCCAGCTCCAGAAGCAGCTACTGTATGACTCGGCCCAGTCCAATCCATCCAGGATCGCAGGTCACCCTTGTCATATTAGCTTGAAGGACCCTCTACAGAGAAGCAAGTGTCCCTTCAGGCATTGTCAGCATTTGTGCAGAGACACTGTTGCCAAAATTGCATTGACTGGGGACAAACTGTTCAGGACAACGAGGAGTGAAGTCCGGGCACTGAAATGTGGAGGTACTTGGAGACGAGAGAGGACAGTTCTTTCTCTAAGTCCATGTATTAATTGGTAGACAGCATTTCTTACTTCAATTTGACAACCAAAGAAGTAATGAAGTTTGTGCATGCATATACACACGTAAGGCTCAGAACACGACTACCTACAATTTTTTTGTGTTTCATTTTGCTTTTGTTCCTCCCCCCCTCCATGACGCTAACACTACTTGTCGCAACAGGATTCACTTACCTGTTACAGATCTGGTGGTAGCACTTTCATAGAGAGGAACACCTTCTCCTGCGTTATTGAAAGCTTTTAGGGAGATCACATAATGGGAACTTGACTCTGGAGGGAAAAAACAGAAAGAATATGAACATGTTGATTTATTTAATGTACTGAAATACTCGGGGTAATTCAAATGTAATATAACCTAGTGAGTGAATTGTGGCGTAAAAATGAGTGAGTTTGATTCTGGGGAGAAGGTGGTGATGGTGGTAATATACTTTTTCGAGCTTCCTGAATCTTCACACAGAAAGAAATTGAACGGCTAGATAGAAACGCAAAAGTATTTGATCATTTTCAACCGAACCAGGTGCTAAGGTCTCCTCTCAAACCCCAAACACAGGTGGGTACAACCAATCAACAACCTCGGCGGGACCGGCATGCTATCAGCTTCTGTGTGAGAGAAATCGGAGGGACGCATCAAAACTGACAACATGATAATTCAAAATCACCAACAGGTAAATGCTTTCGAAAGTGCAGCAGACCAGTTGGAGGGCAATAAATATGATTCACGAAATGAACCTCAAAGTCTACTTTCCAGGCTCTGAGAGCAAACAACTGGGAAGACTAAAAATTTGAGCAGGACAGAAGTACTAGAAATGAAGGGAAGAGAAAATCCAGATAAAGTAGGAACAAGGAATCATCATAAAACTTAGGGAAAAATATGCATAATTTTTAGTGTGTATCAGGGGTTAGCCAACTTTTCTGTAAAGGGCGAAGACAGTAAATAGTTCAGCGTTGTGGACCACTGTGCCTCTGTCACATATTTGTGTTTGTTTTGTTTGTTTACAATACTTCACATACATGAAGACCGTTCTCAGTTCAGTGGGACCCAAACAAAACAGGACCTGGGCCAGATTTGACCCACAGGCTACAGTGCTGAGGTGAGCCCCGGTCTCAGTAAAACAACAGAGAGGAACTGTGCGGGTCTGGAAATGCTCTGTGAACCCCTGGGGGTGCCAGGAAACAGATCACTTGAAAGAAAGCAACAAAAATCTGTTAAGGTTACATTTCTTTTTTTTTTTTATCCTCACCCGAGGACACTTTTCCATTTTTTGTACAGATAGAGTGGGAGGGAGAGAGAGGAAGAGAGAGAGAGGAAAACATCGTGAAAGGGACACATCGAGTGGCTGCCACCCTCACGACCAACCAGGGCCGGGGACAAACTGCAACCGAGGTACGTGCCCTTAGCGGGAACTGAACCCGGGTCTCTCCGGACCGCAGGCGGACGCTCTAACCGTTGAACCAAACCGGCCAGGGCAAGGTTACATTTCTTACAAGATAAAATTAGGACAGTATCATTCCTGTAGACAAGTACCCCTCCCCACCCAGGATAAAAACATACCCAAACAAACAAAAAATAGATCAAACCTGCAATTTACTATTTCAAAATTAGCTAAACAATATTAAAAAATAATAAAATGCCAAATCTGCAAGATCAACCTAGAATCACAAAAACAAAAACAAAAACAAAAAACTCAGAAATGAACTGGCATATCTCAAGAATTATATCTAAATGAAAAAATAATTTTACAAATAGAGGGTATCTAGATGATCAAATAAATAACACATGGAGAAAACAAAACAACAAAACAAAAAAAAACCCCAAAATTAAAAAAGAGTTAAAAAGAATTCAGGAGAAAGTGACAGTTACTAGAGAAGGAAGATCTAACACACGAGTGGCGTAATAGTTGTCACTGAAGAAGAAGACCAAAGAAACAGAACAGAACAAATACTAAAAACCATAACAGGAAGCTTTTGTTTACTTAAAGAAATCTTTTAGGCATCAGGACAGAAAGAATACATGGCATATAAAGGGGGCATTCTCTAACAATCAGACTTTTTGACAGCAATACTATGTCAGAAGAAACTGAAATAATTTATTTGAGACATTAAGGTAAATATATGATTTACCTTATATATATATGATTCAAGGATTCTATAGTCATCAAACATTTAAATATAAAGGTCACACCCAGACTGTTGCCAACTTGCAAGTAATCAGGGATATTGTTCCCTTGATCCCGAAAAGCACTAGAAAATGAGTTTTAGACATTTGAAATGACCAGGGGAGAAATTGAGCTAACTGGTGAACAATACATGTAATGAACTAGGACTAAGTGAGGGTTGAAAGGAAGAGATTTTTATTTTGCAGGGCCACATATTCTGATTTTGAAGATACATTACAACCACAGACAAAATAAAGGGACAACAGGGACAGCAAATGCAAAACTGTTTCAATAATTATTATTTATGGTGATACTATTATTGTTATCATTCTGAGACTAACGTAATATGGGATAAAGCAAATGTATAACCATAAAAAATTCTAATTCTATCATCCTCTGTGTCCTTGATAACCAGGTTCTTGATGTGGACAAAAGAACATAAGATATAAACAGGAAAAGTTAAGTAAAGAATTGTGTTTCAAAAATTTAATCAGAAAAACCAGTTTAAACTCAAATGGTATTTTATCTCAGTTTTAGCTCTGTCCACTGAAGAATCTAGGAACATTGGCTCAATAATAGAAAGCATCCCCAGTATCCAGACTTGAATTTTGAAAAAATACTTCCTGTTGCAAGAAATAAGTGTTTGTTGAACAGGTTGATTCTGGTCTGAGGTGACTCAGGCTGGAATCAAAGAGCCTGAAACATCACAGCAAATCAGACAGAAAGGAAACCACCACACTAACAGGCTCATGGCAAACGGACTCCGAAATCAACCTGAAGAGGCTCCCACAGCCCAAAGATGAGGACAATCTGAGCTTCCTTAAAGAAAAGAGTCACAATGAATTGAAACCCAACAAATGCATAAATTCATAAAGATATATATATTTTTTGTTACATTTATTTTAATACAACTGGGTGGTCCCCCTGGGGCTTGAACCCAGAAAGATATATCTTTTTAATTTTTATTCAATTTATTGGGGTGACATTGGTTAATAAAAGTATATAGGTTTCAGCCGGTCGGTGCAGCTCAGTGATTGAATGTTGATTCATACACCAAGAGGTTGCAGGTTCCTGGTCAGGGCACACGCCCAGGTTGTGGGCCAAATCCCCGGTGGGGGGGGGGGGGTATGCAAGAGGCAGCCAATCGATGTTCTCTCTCATCGATGTTTTTCTCTCTCTCTCCCTCTAAAATCAATGAAGAAAAAAATTATATAGATTTCAAGTGTACAGTCTATAATACACCATCCGTATATTGTAGTGTGTGTTCACCACCCAAGGTCAAGTCGCTTTCTGTCCCATTTATCCCTTTACCCTCTTCCCCTTCCCCCCAATCCCTTTTCCTGGTAATCACCATATTGTTGTCTACCAGTTTTTTGTTTTTATTTTTGCTTAAGCCTTTTGTCACCAATGATCAGAGAAATGCAAATTAAAACCACAATGAGATACCACTTCATAACTGTCAGAGTGACTCTCATCAGTAAATCAACAAAGAACAAGTGCGGGCGAAGAGGTGGAGGAGAGGGGAGCCTGGTGCGCTCCTGGTGGGATGCAGACCGGCGCAGCCGCTGTGGGGACATCGCGGAGCCTCCTTCAAACAGTTAAGATGGAACTGTCTCATGACCCAGCAATTCCATAAAGATATTCTTTAAAATAATAAGAGTTGGTCATTTCTGAGGTTGACAGAGGACCAAATTATTATCTTAAAGACCAGGCAAAAATACAATATTTGTTGTGTCTTTCTTAAATACACTCTATCACTGTGCAAACAGCTGCATAAGAGAGAAAACATCTCCTTACAATATCATTTCAACTACCAAGTCAAAACCAACGACAGAATTCAAATACAGCTATTTTGCAGCCCCAATGAGCAAATGAATCTAGGCATTAAACTTTCACGATTGCTAAGATAAAGTAGAAACATCTAGACATTATGTATCTCCCAACAGGACTAAAGACGGGAAATGCTCAAAATACACTTAGGGAGGTCAGCAAGGTACTTTTCTACTAGGAAAAAATATCCTTTATAGTTATTGGAGTAAAGAGACTTCTGATTTCAAACATGGGCTTCATTTATACAACTATAATGCAAAATGTTGACATTTGGTTCAAGCCAAATAAAATTGCCTTCTTGTGTGTCAAATTGTATTTGGTTTCATCTATTATACATATACTATATATTTTTCATTTTTCTATATATTTCTTTCTCAAGGGAGTAAGAGAGAGAGTTCAGAAATTCAAAACTCACGTGCTTAGGAGTTAGAGTTTTAATTTTTTTTTTAAGTGCAAGAGAGGAAGGGAAGGAGGAAGGGGGGGAGAGAGACAGAGAGAGAGAGAGAGAGAGAGAGATTGAGATTTGAACAGTGTATGATCCAATAGGACAGAGAGGATGCTAGACAGTAACTCATCTAAGGAATACAGCCACCTCTCCATTCCAAGACGTCATTAGCATGTGGACGGAAGGCAGTCTGTGTTGTCAGATTTTCTGGAAATCCAGATTTTTATGTGAAATCACCAAATTTTCAAATGTTGGCAAATAATTCAAATAAACAAAGTAAACCTATGCTTGCAAAGCAAATATATATTCTCTATTTCTGGACTAAATCTAGGCCCATGGCTACTAGTCTGTGACCTCAGATCCCTGCAAACACAACTAGATGCAAATACATACATACATATTCATGCACAAAGTAGGAAAAAAGTCTACATTTCCTTACCATAAGATGTCAACCATAAGATCAACAGCAACAAATTAGAAACTATACTTTGTGGTCAGGAGGATGAATGTGAAGCAGATCTAATTAGTGCAAAGTGATTATGACTGTTTTATGTTGAACCCTCCTGGGCAGGTTGGAATTCAGAATGACGAATGTCCGACTTGATCAGAAGCTCTGAGCTTCCTGTTCAGTTAACAGGTGAAGGCGGTCAACATGGTCCACGAAGCACTGAGTTCATCTCTTCACCTCTGTCCCCTCCTCCTAGCTGCCCAGTGTTTTCCTCTTTAGACAACATACTCTACAAAGGCCTCTCTAGCATTTCTGCACTATTGGCTTTGGTCTTTTGGAATACACATTATTTCTCATTTAAAAGGGGGGAAAAGGTACCTTAACTGGTTCATTCTCATTTTCCTGGTTTGAATTTTGTCTCCGCTGGAATTCCAGCATGTGCCCCTCATCCACCTGCTGTCTGGCTCCCGGGCAGCAGTCGTCATTTCTCAACCCCTCGCCCACAGTAAACATGAGGCAATGGTCATTTCGATACTGACTCTCGCTAATACTGAAACCCATCAAGTCTCCAGTCGGCTGAGTAATGGCAGCTTCTTCCACGGTACCGGGGCCCTAGCAAAGATGGGACGTTTTACCCTTTCCTAGCTGTTGCGTTAATGAATTGCACTAATTGCTAAGTTCCACAAGCCACAATGGGATATCACCTCTGTGTACACAACTCTGCTGTGTACACCTTAGGGGAGACTAACTTTAAATTTAAATAAAAATTGCTAATGGCTTAGCCTCAGGAAAGGTAAGCAGATTTGCACTGGAGTTGTCATTGGTAAGAGAATATCATAAAGTGCTGGGGGTCTTGGAGACCTTCTGGCCCAGTATTTTCCTGTTCTCAGTATGTCATTTTAGGTTTAGGCGAGTTCACTTCTTTCTAAAGGAACACAGAGCTACCTAGGAAATAACAGGACAACTCCATAAGCCCTTTGGCAGCTTTCTCAAGGAGCTTTTATTTATGCCCTTCATACTCTCCATGCTTTGGGGATCTCTCTGGCCTCAGTATAGTGCTTTTGTCAAACTGCATTTGATCCACTGAGAAAGAATAAGATCTTTTATAGAATCTTTTAAAGAATAAGAATAAGATCAATAAAGCTTGATCCAATACTGAATCAGCCTGAACGACAACAGTAAAAATATTAGTCGGTTATTGGTTAATGGTGGACGAAGGTCTGTATTGCTCTTATCCCCCTTTCTATTGTGATGGAGTTATGGCATTTGAGTGTGTATTGAGGGGGAAAATCATGTGAGAATGGGAACGAGGGTTTTCTCCCCATACAAAAGAAGGGTGTCATTTACTATCACACCACTAGAGAGCAATGTGGAGCTATTTTCCTGCACATGCTCAGAGCTCTTCAACTTTAAAAACAGTAAATCACAAAAGAATTGCCTAAAATTGCTCCCTCTATAGAAGAATCAAATGAGCTAAACATATTTAATATTACCATAATAAATTCCAAATGAATTAATCATTAATTATGGTCAGGCCCCATCATTAAGAAATATACTTAATAACGATTATAACACTAAATTTAATTTTTGGATTTGCTAAAATGTTGCAGATACATAACCTTAAAAATATATCAATTATCTCTGAAAAATAAAATACAGCAGCATTTTCTTATTTTCATGCATTGTGAATGAAACATACTGAAATAACTTGATTTTTGGAGGATATCCATGGGCATTATTTTTAATTATAGATATTCTGAGAAATTCCACAGCTTTCAAATTATTGATCAGATTTTCATCATCATTTGGTTAGCCTTCCTCATAGAATACATTGGATTGGGATAAAAGAGGCTAAAGAAATACTTAATAATTCTTTGAGCATCCAAAATAGACGGTTTCTGGTCAGTTTCTTCTTTGAGACTATGGGGGAGAAAATAGGAATAAATGCACACTTATTGATTATAGGGCTGTACCGACAAGGAATGAGTAATAGGGAGAATTTTTAGTTCTCCTTCCCCAGAGACCTGGTAAGTGAGAGGCCCATTATTCTAAGAGCTTCTGTTGAGACTTGCTTGAAGACAGTGCAATGAATGAGGTTTTTCTGGGGCGGGGACTGAATCAAGGGACCTGCAGATAACTTCTCTGGGGCTAGACCAAGACGCTGTGCCGGGTAACAAAATCCAGTGAGAAGAACATCATTATTTTTAATTAATATTTTATATGAATTAAATGCCACTGGCACATGCCAGATTGACAGCCCAGAGTCCTTTGTTCATTACAGACTATGCATGTACTTCGCCGAGTGCTTGTCAGGGCCTGGTCTCCATGTCCCTGCATCTTTTGCCCTCTGTACTAGCTCTGCCAATGTGTCCGTTAGAGGAATTTCCCAAAGCAGACGCCTGCTTGGCGAACCTGGGCTACCACATGCACAAACTGCAGGCCACAGGATTGGTCAGATGGTAAATGGTACTGGACACCTTTGACCCCGCTGGGTCCAAATCATTTCATTGAGTGCAATGGGTGGATAGCAAATCCAGCTGACTGCATTGATCTCTTAAATCAATGAGCAATTCGTATTTGAGAACTATGCAAAGTATGTAAAAGATACAGTATTCAATTGTACCCCATTACATATACTCTTTTGCAAATTCAATTAGCAGCTAATCTAATTAGTGCTTTTTTTTATTTTTTTAAAATCCAAATCCGAGGATATTTTTCAATTTTTTGTTCAGATAGAGTGGGAGAGAGAGAGAGAGAGAGAGAGAGAGAGAGAGAGAGAGAGAGAAACATCAACGTGAAAGGGACACTTCAAGTGGCTAAACATCAACGTGAAAGGGACACTTCAAGTGGCATCAACGTGAAAGGGACACTTCAAGTGGCTGCCTCCCGCACAACCCCAACCAGGGCCGGGGACAAACTGCAACCAAGGTACATGCCCTTAGCGGGAACCGAACCCAAGTCTCTCCAGACTGCAGGCTGATGCTCTAACCGCTCAGCCAAATTGGCCAGGGCAGCACTTTGTGTTTTTTCTAGGAACACTGTCCAAATAATGGTCAGATTTACAAAATGACTTGTTCATTAATCAGGTACTAGATACTCAGTTAGTCTGGGTGAGAAAGTATTTGAGCCCAAAAAGAACTAAGGTAAATGTTTCTTTAATCTACCAAGGTAGAAATCAGGTAAAAATAAAATAAACTTTACAAGAAATATTTCAGTGTTTGGCAGATAGAAAGTGCTTAACAAACTTTGTTGAATCGATGAATGCATGAGACCAGCAAGGATAAATCACTTAGCAAATGTTAAATGGCAAGCCCCTAACAATCTGAACAAAGAACTCAGATTTCTTGACTCCATACTGCATATTTTGATATTTATAGGTTCCTTACAAAATGAATCCCATTATTGTTAAAGATCTTCTGTATACAAGACATAAGTTTTCTAGGGTATGTAAGAATCTTTTAAAAAGCCTTACTTGCCTTGATGAATCTTTCAATATAGAAGCTGTTTTGCAATTAAAAACAAATATACTCGAGCAAAATGTTCTGAAGTCAGAGAGGCTTTGTGGAGAAGATGTCAGTTTTCCTGAATCTTTTGATAAAGAAAGGTAGAGGAGAAAGAGTAGAATAAGCAAATGCAAGTGAGCAGCTCAGAGTAGCTGGAGCATCATGTAGGTTAGGATCAGAACTTGGAGAACTTAACAGTTTCACCTCCTCCTCTTCCTCCTTCTCCTCTTCTTCTCCTCTTCCTCCTCCTCCTCTTCTTCCTTCTCCTAGTTGCAGGAGTAACACTTGTTGAATGCCTAATTTGGCCCTTGGTTAACAACCTCACTTCCCCTACTTTATTTTTATTTTTGTTAATTCTCATTTGAGGATATATTTCCATTAATTTTTATTTTATTTTATTTTATTTTTTTTAATCCTCACCCAAGGATATTTTTTCCATTTTTTTGTACAGATAGAGTGGGAGGGAGAGAGAGGAAGGGAGAGAGAGAGAGAAACATCGACGTGAAGGGATACATCGAGTGGCTGCCACCCGCACGACCAACCAGGGCCGGGGACAAACTGCAACCGAAGTACGTGCCCTTAGCGGGAACCGAACCCGGGTCTCTCCGGACCGCAGGCCGACGCTCTAACCGCTGAGCCAAACTGGCCAGGGCTCCATTAATTTTTAGATAGAATGGAAGGGAGGGAGGGAGGGAGAAACATCAGTGAGAGAGAGACACATCGATCAGTTGCCTCCCACATTACCCTGCTTAGGCCGGGGATTGCATCTGCCACCCAGTTATGTGCCCTTGACCAGGAATTGAACCTATGACCCTTCGGTCCAAAGGCGGACACTTCAGGGATGAAAAACGTCTGGTCCATGGGTTATATCAGGCCAGAGAAATCAATACCAGCTAACATCACACGCCTCACCAAATTAGCCTGACCAAGTATAGCAGGCTAATTTTTAAGCAGATAATTTTGTATGGCCTGTGAATAATGTTATAAATATCCATATGGCTCTTGGCAGAAAAAAGGTTCCCCACTTTTGTAAGCCAATCAGGCAGGGCCCCCTATTTAATCTAATTCCTACCTTAATCCAGTGTCTGGCGTACAGCCAATACTCAGTCCATACTTGTTGAATGGATGAAAGACGATCACCCTCTTAAAGGTAAGTGGGAGAATTCTAACTCCCAAGGTTCTGCCGTCACCCTCTGTACTACTTGCCTTTTACTGAATAAGAGATGGTGAGTTGAAGAACGTTTGAAACAAGTTTCAGATTGTGCTTTTAGGGAAATGAATTCCTCAGAGCCATGCAGTCCAGGAAAGATGGAAAAGATGCTGAACATGGGTGTACCACAGACGGAGATTGTTGCAATTGTCCAAGCAAAGATCCCAAGGGCCTGGACTGGGTGGTATCGTACAAATGGAGAGCAAAGAATGGGTGTGAATAAAACAATCTGTAGTTCTGCTTGGAAGGACAATGGGGAGAGGAAAATATCAAGAATTATTCCTAGGTTTTGAGTTTGATCGTGAGATTTTTCATTAATTATTTCAAGGACGTTACAAAGTACATAGGACAAGAATGACCATGCCCATTTTTGAAGTGAAGGCACTGAGGTCCAGGTGTAACGATCTCAGCCAGAGAAGACACAGAAGAGCTGAGTGTCTCCCATGTGTCAGGTTTGCTCCTCTGCAGGGCCAGGACTAGGTGATTTGGGGTTTCCTCTGGACCGTTCTGCAGAGCAGCGCTGGGCGTGGGCAGAGCGTCCTCAGGGTCAGGGAAAAGACTGGGCCAATGCTCTGAGTGTGGACCCCCGCAGGCGGGAGCCTGGAAGGATTTCCCAGCAAAGCTTTAAGGCAGGAAAGTACCAGAGACAATACAAGCAAACACAGAGCTTTTCCTTTTCTTGTTCACTGTTCTCAAGGAAAAAAATGAATTAAATAAAAGATAAGGTGGAAATATTGTATGACGGCCTAAGGGCTCAATTAATGAGAAACACAAATACTGTTCACTTAGTTAATTCAAGCAAACAAATCATTACTTTGGTTTAAAAAGCCAGTCAGGCTGACTCCCTAGCATAAAAAGATAAAATTAAACAAACAAACTAAATAAAATAAAATGCTTTGGTGAGGAACTAAGAGAGGAAGCATGTGCTTCGCTTTTACAAAGGATTGCCATCCCTTCCTGTCTTACCTCCTTCTCCTTTTCTTTAGCTCCTGGGCTCATTCCCGAACCCCCCTCCATTCATTTCTGTGGGTTTCTGGGAGAGGGGGCGGAACAGGGGGTAGACCAGGAAACAGGACAGGAGAGGAAAGAGATGAGTAGAATACAGAGTAATGCGGGAGGAGACAGGACAGGAGAGGAAGGAGATGAGTAGAATACAGAGTAATGCGGGGAGGAGACATGACAGGAGAGGAAGGAGATGAGTAGAATACAGAGTAATGCAGGGAGGAGACGGGACAGGAGAGGAAGGAGATGAGTAGAATTCAGAGTAATGCGGGGAGGAGACAGGACAGGAGAGGAAGGAGATGAGTAGAATTCAGAGTGATGCGGGGAGGAGACAGGACAGGAGAGGAAGGAGATGAGTAGAATTCAGAGTGATGCGGGGAGGAGACAGGACAGGAGAGGAAGGAGATGAGTAGAATTCAGAGTGATGCGGGGAGGAGACAGGACAGGAGAGGAAGGAGATGAGTAGAATTCGGAGTAATGCAGGGAGGAGACGGGACAGGAGAGGAAGGAGATGAGTAGAATTCAGAGTAATGCGGGGAGGAGACAGGACAGGAGAGGAAGGAGATGAGTAGAATTCAGAGTGATGCGGGGAGGAGACAGGACAGGAGAGGAAGGAGATGAGTAGAATTCAGAGTGATGCGGGGAGGAGACATGACAGGAGAGGAAGGAGATGAGTAGAATTCAGAGTGATGCGGGGAGGAGACAGGACAGGAGAGGAAGGAGATGAGTAGAATTCAGAGTAATGCGGGAGGAGACAGGACAGGAGAGGAAGGAGATGGGTAGAATACAGAGTAATGCGGGGAGGAGACAGGACAATGACTGGAATCCTTGTTCACAGGCCCTCGCTGCGCCAGGTACCAAGGCGGCCGTGTTGATCTTCACGGGCACCCTCACAAGTGGGTTCGCTAATGTCCCGCCCAGAGCAGAGAAAGGGGGGGCTTGCTGTTGGCCCCGGGCTCACAGAGTGGACTGCTCAAATCAAAGCCAAGTCTGTCCCTTCCGCAGGCCCACCCCCCTCACTGCAGCATAACGACTGAGGAAGACAGTGTGGCAAAGGCCCGGCTGCTTTTCATGCCCTTTACGTGGGCGAGTAGAACTCGGACACAGGACACCAACGATGCTGGGTCTCCACCACGCCTCGCTTCACGCAGAGCCGAAGGGAATTTACTTCTGAGTAACGAGGATCAACATCCTATAAGTACCACTTCGTTGTCTCCGAATACCATGGTCTCCGAGCATGTGTCATGGTGACTCTTACTTCACACTTTGATTTTGCCTTTTCACTCAATGAGTGCCTGAGACTGTATGTGTGTGTTTGTGTGTGTGTGTGCCTGTGCATGTGTGTACATGTGTGTATATCAAAGTCTCGGGATCAATCTATCGGCTTCTGTATTCACTCAGGTTCCTGTCTTCACTCTTCACCTGGGCAATGCCTGTAACCTTCATGCTGACCATTAATTGCCCCATATGTTAAACAGAGGCTACTCAAACACTCGGTGACATCAGCCCGCGTGCATATATGCGTGTATTTACTTACACTCATAGCTGTCGCTTCTCTATGTACTGTGTTTCTGCTCTCCTCTGATCTTCAGACTGAGTCCCATTCAAGGTAACCCACCAAGTATTATAAAACCTGTGTCTCCTGCACTTTCTGGGATGATGCAAATGCTCCATATCTCTGCTACTGAGCAGGGCTCTGAAAAGGTGAGTAGTATGGCTGAGGAACTGCTTTTTTTCTCATTTTATTTAATTTTAAATATTTACGTTTAAATAGCCACACTTGGAAGGTGGCCTCCAGGCGACAGCACACCTATCCGGAAGCTCTGTTTACCTTTCTCGCCCACGGTGTTGCCATAGCTACTGAAGTGTTGTGGACATTGCCAAGGGCAGACGGAGTAGATTCCGTGGGAGGGCTCCTGCGCTATTGTTCTCTTCAAACGTGAAACAACTCACTACAAAATCTGCTACGATTCTATAGCCTGGGCCGAAGTATAATTTTATAAGTTGAATACATATATTGCCATTGAAGTTAAAAATAAAGCATTCGCCTTGTATCTGATTCAATTTCTTATACAAATATTAACTTCTATCCTCATAGCAATAAGATTGCCTCAACTGATAAGACTTCAGGTACTCGTGGTTTTCAATTCTGTGCTCTAAAATTTGAATTTCTTGCTCCTTTCAATATAACCTGAACTCAAAAAAATATTTCTAGATGGAAAATAACTTTGTTAATAATGGGAAGATAATAAAATAATGATAATTCTAAGGTGAAAATCGAAGTCATTTTTAATCCATAATTTAATAAAATATGAAGAAATTAAGTTGGAATAGTTAGGTAAGAATAAAGACCTGGTAAAAATAACTACCAATGATAAATGGTACTAGGAATATAGCATTAGGTCATTAGCTCATAAACAAATATAGTTTCTGACCTAAGTTCTCAAGAAAATCAACTAGTATTTTAGTTACCAACTCAGGTTGTCTTGGGTCAGGAGGGAGAATAGGGAGCAGAGACAATTAAACAAAATCAAATGGACTGAAATGAGCTGAGCCAGAATCAACAAAATGTCAACATTGACCGTAATAGTCAGTGGATGTATAGGAGAAGTAAAAAAAAAAAATCAGTCCAGATCAGGAAGTCAGTGAAATAAGAAGCAAAATAAGCTCCATCCCAGCAAAATAATGTATGGAATTATAACATTGTTGGCATATATTTGGGTTTTAATGCACAACTTTGTACATGATTGCTTTAAATTGATCTGGACAGTATTATAGCTGTCCTGTTTGCAAAATTCTGCTGGAAGATTGAAAGTAAAGAGAAAAGGTAAATAATAGCAGCTTATCTATTTGCGTGTGGGGGTGGTCAGGGAGGAGGGGTACAGCAAGAATCCGAAGCAACAATGCTCTAGTATTGTTCTGCTGAAGAATTTTATTGTATTGGGCATTGCTTGAAATAGAGGGCTATGAACAAAGACTAAGACGGTTTTTTCCTTTGTGAGTATAAGCAATTTTCCATGCACTGTAATTATTGTAAGGCAATTTAACACAAAGTAAAAATAGTGAAGTAGGTAAGCACAACTAGAGAGATAGTTAAATAATACAGAACTCGTTTAAAAGGTGAATCAAAAAATATTCTTCAGTGATGAATGTTAACAAATGATGTCCTTTCTAGGATTCAAGACAATGGATATGGTTTGAACTGTATTTATCACAAATATATTGTATCAATTAGGATACAGAACAAGCTGCTATAGTAAAGAAACACCAAAACAGTGCAGTTTAAATTACATTAAAGTGACAGTTTACAAGGGACCAGTCCAGTGCTGGTCATCTGGCTTTGCCCAGCGGTGCCTTTCATCTCTGAGTCTATTTCAATGTCACCTCCCAGCCTGTGAGAGGGGGAAGGGCCCTGAATTTCCACGTGTTCTCATGCATTCCGTGAGTGGCAACGCCCACGAATGGCACTGCCACGTTTACTTAAGTGCATTGGCCAGATCTTAGCCACACAGCCACGCACAATTGTAAAGAAAGTCACGTGCAAAAGGTACCTTTCACTGGGTGGCCATGTGTCTTGCTAAAATCAAGTAAATGGATCTATTACTACAGCCTCTGCCTTTGAAGGGAAGCAGAAGAGACAATCCACGGGAAGTTTTTCCAAAAAAGAATGAGATGACTATTGGGATGTTTCAGAACAGTGATAATTATTTTTGCCTGCTCTCTCCTTTAATGCATAACCCAGGAGACACGCGCGTCCGTATGCGCACTGGGGGCACGTGCCGTTTCTTTTTACTTATTGTTTTTCGTTCCCAGTGCCTTACTATCATTTCTGGCATGTAGTAAAAACTTAAAATATTTTCTGTCGAAAGCATAGAATGCCTAGCTGAATGAAGAGAATTAAAGGTAAAAGAAAAAGAAAGAAAAAAAAAAGACATTGAAAAAGATGCGATATCTTTGCCCGGGTCAAACAGCTCAGAGCTGGTGGAGTCAGGATTCCACCCATATCTAGTTGAAGTTTTCTCCCAAGAGATTTTCCTGCAAGAAAGTTCTGTGATCAACACAAGTCACCTGCTCGAGAGAAGCTCTTCCTCTGTAAACCAGAGCAGAGAATCTGTAACAACGGCCGTCCCGTCGGTGCCTTCGTTGAATTTTTTTCGTGGGATGTGAAAGATGCTCCTGTTGGTGTCACCTCTTTCCTGAGCACTCAGTCACTGTTCTCTCGGCCCTTCTGATGTCAGGGGACTCTGTGGGTGGCGGATTCGCAAATGAACGGTTCTAACGAGAAGACTCATCCCAGTGTGCTGTGTTTGTTTGCTTATGGTTATAGACAGTAAGGATCACACCCGATCAACGGATGTTTTAACAAATACTCAAGACTAGGATGCTCGCATATTCCTGGTCTCACCCTTTACCCATCAGCTATAATGATTTCTGAACCGATTCTTTCCAAAACCACTCACTCTGGTAACGGACACCGTGGCCTCTCGTCCAAAGGTTCGAGTACTGATGCTCACTCTGGAAATGAAAAGCTGGCTGGTTTTTCTCCATCCGTGAAGGTAGACTTCACAGAGAGCTTGCTGCATATTTAACACAGGACACATTCCTACCGACATAAGGAACGTAATAGTGAGTGCGTGTCTGGAGTGTTTGTGTGCTCGTGGGAGAAGCTGTAGAAGAGTTCAAAACTGTCTAACACGTACATTTTCAATACATAAACAATGTGCGGGTGAAATTAAGTTAGTGAGTGACAAATCTGGAAAAATGGAGATGCTATGACATTATTTGCATTTACATGTGGAAAAGGGGGTAAGAAATAACCGCAACAGTTATAAAAATGTTTCCCCTCAAATCACCATCTCCATTTACTTTTACGTTATTTACGTGGAAATGTTTCAGAGCAGCTGGGATTCTGGAGTTCTCCAAGTCACTTTGCATTTTGTAACATGGCAGATACAGTAGGAGAAACCCTTAGTGTTGGTGATGGTAAATTTTATGTGTCCACTTGACAGGCCACAGGGTTGCCAGGTTAAACATTATTTCTAGGTGTGTCTCCGAGGGTCTTTCTGGAAGACACTGGTTTGAACGGGTGGACTGAAGCAGAGTACCCTCTCCGGTATGAGTGGGCATTACCCGTTCCTTTGAAGGCCTGGATGGACAAAAGGTAGAGGAAAGAGAAACTCACCCTTTTTTTCCTGCCCTAGTGCATGGGTTGGGAATTTCATTTCACCATCTCCTGCCCTTGAACTGGGATTTATGCCATCAGCTCCCTGATTCTCAGGCATGTGGCCATGGACTGAATTACCCGCTAGCTCTCCCAGGTCTCTCGCTTGTACACATGGATCTCCTGTTGGTTCTGTTTCTCCGGAAAACCCTGACTATACAGTGTTCTCGCTCTATCCGTTCTCCCTTCTTCCTCAGTAAGAAAATCCATGAAAACCTGATGCTCCACTGTCTTGGCAAAATAAAAATTACATTTCCAGCCAAGCCCGCAGCTATGTATTCACGAGAGAACAGGGATGATTTCTCTTTAATTATGAAATAAGAAGCAAAAAGTTTATAAGGATATTTGCTAGGTGATTTTATATAGTTTCCATCTTTAATCTCCCTAATAACCTCAAAATATCTGTAATTTTATCTCTAATTTGGTGATGTAGAAATCGAGGCTCGGAGAGACTATTATTTGTCAGTGGTCTCCAAGAAAATAAAGAGAAGGGTCAGATTCAAAGTTAGGTCTATGATTCTAAGCCTAGTGTTCTTTCTATTCAGCTGTAATTGACAATATTGTTTCTTTCTTTGGCACTTGATAGATGTTGACTGAGTTGTTGATTTACAGAGTTAAACTCCAAACACACTAATGCTCCAATAACTCTATCTAGTTATCCAAACAGACTTATCCAAGTAATTCTATTTTGTTATTATTATAATGTTAAAGATCTTGAAAAATTATTTATTATTTTTGCACCTCTAATATATATCACTTTGATAATAATAACTAGACCTACTCTGCTCACTGACTTTCAGGGAAACCAGGCAAAGCATTGGAGGGCTACGCTTAGATATAGGGGTAACCTATTTTTAGAGAACACAAATTGTTCTACGCAGAAGTTATTGTAAGAGTCATCATTATTCAATTCAATACATAATTCGACTTGAATGTAAATCACAGACATCCTCTCTATATTACAGGCAACTCTGCATAACGGAGATGGGGAACTTTAGTTGAAAGGGAAAACACATATGCGAGCTTGGCCAAAGAAGCATAAAGAGATCTCATGGTGTGTGTATGTGAGTGTGCGCATGCATGTGTGTGAATGAGAGAGAGACACACAGAGACACGCACACACATAAAGGAAAGTTGGAAAAAAGTAGACTTTCAAACTTCTAAAGTTTTAGTGAAAAACAAACAAGAAATCCCTAAAGAATTCTTCAGGTACTAAATGGCTGTGGAGAAATAACTTAGATTTCAGAAAATTACTCTAGAGTTTCAGAGGGATTGGCTCCATTTGTTACATAATTGCCAACGCGTGTACTTGACTTCTACCAGAGAGCTTGTGCAGGGTACTTAACCCGTTGTGATACAGCACAGAGGTTAAGAAATGCTTTTGAGCCAAGCAGTTTGAGTCCTGGTGCTGTCACTTGAGAAGAGCTTTGGTACAAGTCATTTAAGCTTCTTAGCCTCAGTTTAACTTTATCTAGCTTGTCAACTCCTGTGTGACATGGCAACAATTAGAGCATCTCCTTTTAGGATGATTATGAGGATCAAATGAGAAATTTCGTATAAAATCCATAGAGCTCAGCACATAGTAAGTGCTCAATAAGTCATGTATTACCATTAGTATGGACTGCGCATGCCTTCGATTATTTGTAATGCACATATTAGGTGAGTTTCCTGAGTGTTTACCAGAGAGAGCACAAGCATTGATATCTGCTTGTTTTATTGAGCACTGACAATATCAGTTTTCCCTTTGTCTTTCTCCTCGAAGTCTACCATAAATACAGTTCACAGACAATAAAACTATAGTCTTCACATAAATAAAGTTGTAAATGTTTATAGTAATAGCCAATTCCAGATTTTGTTTCCTAAAGTTACATGGTACTTGTTTCAAAAATAACTTCATCCTCCACAACACTAACAGGGTCTCCTTCCTCCTCCACACATGCTCTTCCCAAGGTCAGTACACATTATGCTCCTGTGACAGAACGGAAAAACCAGGGCACACACGCTCAAGGCTACTTGACCAACCACAGAAAAATCACTGTGATGTGCGCACTGGCGTTTGGAGCTCAAATCACTTCCCCTCCACTCAGCCAAATAAAGGGACAAGAGAAACAACGGACACTTTGACCCTGTCATTGCCAAGAGAGGGGTGGAAACTTTCCCTACTCATTATCAAAATTCTTCAAATGTGTTCCATTGGACAATGTATGGTCCGTGCTTTTGGATTCCATAGGCATTAAACACACAGCCCTCAGCTGTCAGAATAACAGCTCTATTGTTTTACTGCAAGTTCAGATAATAAAAGATAGTGTGCTCATAATACAAGAGACTGGAGCAAATAGACCAAACTTGAGAACTGAATTGCTACTCATGATCAGGAGGTAACCTATTACTAAAGGACAATGGTAGCGATAGGGTCAAGTATAAAAAGAAGATCATCACGTTTCTGCCCCAATCCTATAACCTCTCCATAAGCACAGTTTTGCTCAGTATTTTTATAGTGTTGTCTGATTTCTGCCTGGAAATGACTAATTGGTGTGTAAACCTTGTGAATTACATTACCATAAAGATAAATCACTTGCTTTTATTCTTGTGGGTATAATTCCTGGCTCTGTATACATTCTTTAGAAAAGAATTTGATTTCTTTGCTGTAAATATGCTTTGCTTTTAGGGAAAAAAAGCCTCTGTGCAAACTCATTGTATTCCATCCAAGTTTTATTTCTGTCTCTTGCGGAAAAACAGAGGCCTCACCACCTTACAAAAAAGGTAGACGGAGATGAACGCGAGATTGCGTTCAGTTTCTGATTTGCTTCTGGACATTGACGCAGAGGTATGGTGGCTCACCGGGAGCACACAGTGCCTCTGGATAACCGAGGTAACACTGCCATCTTATCCACCCGATTTCACTGCAGGAATTCTGCCACGTGGTCCTTCCCCGTCGGTCCACTGCTTTCTTTCACCAATGACAGCGTTTTGCGTTGACTTCTTTCTCAATTTCTCATTTTTAAATATTGGTCAAGATGCTTTAGAAAGTAGATGGGATCTGCTTCAGAAATGTTTTCTTTTTAAATTTAGGAGGCGATGGAGAGCTAATTTTTGTATCGTCTTTTGAGGGTTGCTATAGCAATTTATGCCAACTTGATGACTTCAATTTAGAAATCTAGTCTCTCACAGTTCCGAAGGCTGTAAGTCTGTAACCAAGGTGTCAGGGGTCACACTGCCCCAGAGGCTCGAAGGGAGAAGCCTTCCATGACTTTCCTAGCTTTTCTGGCTGCATCACCCCAATCTCTGCCTCTGTCTTCACGTAACTTTTTCCTCTTCTTTCTCTGTCTCTCCTCTGTGTCTCAGGACCGCAGGCCGACGCTCTAACCGCTGAACCAAACCGGCCAGGGCTCCTCTGTGTCTCTTATGAGGACATATCCTTGAATTTAGGACCTACCTAATAATCTGGGATAATCTTACGTAGGGATCCTTAACTTAATTATATCTGCAGAAACCCTTGTTCTAAACAAGGTCACATTCACAGGTTCTGGGGGTTAGGAGGTGGACATCTCTTTTGAGGGTCCCCATTTAAACCACTACACCTTAAAAAGAGACATAGCTAAGAAATCAATAGTTTCTAAAATGTCACAAATTGTTAAGAAAGCTATGTTGACATTCGCAGAAATGCTTGTAGAAGAAAAAATGAGCCCTCAGCTCATAACACTATGACTTCTTAGAAATACTGTACAGTAGGCTGCCAGCACAAATATTTAATCTCTACTAATTAAAGAAGTAGTTTACTCATGCTGTTTAAGGGGTGAAAGCCTGCTTTATTGTAGTTCTGCTTTTGGTTCTTATTTACATAAATTAACATACAAAGAAGCAACAGAAATACAATCCAACTTGCTATGTTTTCTTTTAAAGATGTATAGCACAACCTGTTAGTTATTAATCAAATGGCTATTTTGTTCTTATTCTCACAAGACAGTAAAATGCTTAGTTTAGGGAAAGTCCATTCCTATGAAGTGAGTAGAATTTGAGATAACATAATATTTCCAAGTATGGTTAAAATGTTCTAAGATTTGGGCTGTGTATAATCAGGGGCCCCTCTCAAATGATTGTGTTAAATAAAGTATACAAGTAATTTACATATTGAATATTCTACCTGATTACTTGATTAACTGATTAATATGCTTCAGGGTAGACGTTGCTAGAAATAATAGGTTCTATTCGATTGCTGTCCTTAATTTTCTAATTAATCTGCATGAGTTTTAGGACTAGTATATGTCCACTTTTACAATGGAATATTGATCATTAAAACACCCCCCCCCCACACACCCACACCCACACATGCAGAGAACCTGAAAAACAGAAACATTTACCGATGCACTATCTAATGAAGTAACTTGCCATTTTAAAAGGTGAACTTCTTTAAAATCTTAACTATATAAATTGTAATTATCTAAAAACTAACAGCCCCACATTCTGCTTTCCCTGAACCACCACCCTCAAAACAATTAAATGCCCAGGCCCAGTCCTAAGAAGAACAAAATTTATAGCATCAGAAGACACTGGGATTTAGGGAGAAAGACAGGATGCAAAGACTAGATGGGGGATAAGCCAGGAGTCACGCAAATGTGTATTGAGTCAGGACTCTCCAGAGTAATTGGGGTATCAGAAGACAGACTTTGAAAGTCTTTATGAGACTGTCCGGAGCTTCACCTTGAGAAATTCTTGATACTGAATAAGGCATCTAAAGAGAACAACCAAGGTAAAAGGTCCCATAGCCCAGTCCTGACTAGGATTAATTAAATAATGATGGGTTGACCACTTTTCCTTTTCACAGCTTGGTTTTTAGAACAGATATGGTGAGGGAGAAAACAACACTCACCAATAACTAGTTACGTAGACAGTCAAGTAGTCACCATCTCCCTTTACTAAGCCGCACAGTGCAGAGGCCGAGTGTGAAAACCAACACCACACCACATATTTTCAGCTTCCCCGTAACCCAGGGGTCCGGTTTTCCCAGGACTTCTTTGAATACGAACATTATTTTCTCACAATAGTGGACACGCAGCAATGAGGAGAAAGGCTAGGTGGTAGGTAAGACTTACTGATGAGCTAAATAATTTGCACCCATGTGCTCAGCATCTGGGAATCAATTTGTATCTCAACAAAATCACCGCAATACACAACATGAACCCTTGGAATTATTTGGGAATGGATGCATCCAAGAACGTTCAGAGTTTCAATTTCATCCCATCCCAAACTTGCACTCAGGTGATCTCTATTCATTATTCCTGCAACTGCCTTACGTGAATTGTCATCCATGGTTAAATCGGGTTGTTGACTAGACCTTATACTTCCCCTGCTTTCCATGGACTGTGTAGTCTTGCACTTACTACATCAAGTCTTTCCCCATGAGAATAGATCCTACCCATCCTTAAAATCAAAATTCTCATGCGAGTATTTCTACCCACCTCATATATAAGTAACCTCTCAGTCTACCAAAGCAATGACCATCCTTGTAGAAACACTTGATCTCATTTATTCTTTTCAAGAAATATTTTAATACTTATCACATAAGACTGTGGGAACCTAGAATATGTCACAGACTATGCCTTAGTATCCCTATTTCTTAGTATCCCTCCTGGTCCTCAACAGTGTCTTATGCTTAACAGTTACTAATTATAGGCAATGTAATTTTTAAAAATTGATAAGAAGTCAGAAACCATTTAGTCTTTTAACACAAAAGATGTTTTCTTTTGTTTCTGAATACAGCAACTGCCTGCACTGTGGAAAATTCATCCATTTGCTGGTTTGACTCATGTCAACTAAACGGCCAAAAATACTTGAAAATAAAATGATGATTCAGATAATATGTATTATGGTATATTGAGTTCATCTACATCTGTAAAATAAATGTGTTTAAACCTACTAAGGTGAATTTCAAAGGGATTATAGAATGCTAAGAAAACAAGAAGAAGATATATTGTTCTTTGGATTGATTAGTGTTCTTATTCCATTCACAACATTTAGAATATGGACATTGGGCAAATAGTATTGACCGGTAGAAACCTACGCAGCAAAGTTAACAGGCATAAACGATCAAATCTGAGAAAAGCAATGGACATAAACATGTTCCTATAGAAATTCCCTTCAGAGCCCTCATTAAAACTGTCAGAATAAAACTGTATCGTAAAATGACTGATATTAACCTGAGAAAAAGCAGAGATTCCCTATGGAAACAACACAACTGCGAAGTAATAATAACAACAAGGTAAATCGGCTTCCTTCTAGAAGTGTTGACGCAGCATACAATGGATGGTTTTCCAATCCTCTGTTATGATCCTTGAGTTTGAAATGCTGCTGGAGTTTGGGTTCACTATCGATAAATGGTCTGAATAAGATAGTTGGGGATAAGAAGGGGGTAAATATACCCTCCCTCTTTACTTTCTTTACTATTTAATTACTTATTTCTGTAGCATTTTTGTGATCAGGTTTTTCAAACTTCAGGTCAAAAATCATTTTTGATAATTCCTACATCCTGCTTCAAAAAATACAAAGCATAGTTTTGCCAACCAACATCCATAGTGCACTTTATTTAAAAATAATAACATGTTCTCTACATGGTGCTTATTCATTTTTTATTCATGAATGTCAGCTATTCTAGAGGCTGCCGAAGTGCATTGATATTTCTGATTTAAAATGTTCATATGGCATAAGCTCAAAACTTCTATATTGCATGCATGATGGAATTTTTTTTTTTTTTATGGGAGGGGTGATGCTGAGGTTAACATTATGACTTACATTGTATTCACCGAAATCAGAATGCACTCTGGGAGTTATAAAGGTTCATTTCTCCACAGGCTACAGGACTTATTTCTAAGAGCACTCAAGTTAAATTTACCTCCCAAAATATGACAGTTAAGATTCATTCTTGATGAGATTTGTAACAGAAATCAGGGAATAGATATAATGCAGCATGGTGTCTTTGGTACTCCTGAAAAGCTAAAAGTGTTGGCATATTGAAATAATAAAATGATTGTTTATTAGAGGATTTCCACTTCTGATCAATATAGATTAATAAGGACTGGATTTACCCTCCTTCCTGGATCAACAAAAACAAAACTGTTTTCGGATACTGGATGTCAGGTAGATCAGGTCAGTGGTCTCTGGGAGAAGATAAACAAAGTGAGCCATTGATTTCCAGAGCTTAGGGCTGGGGGAAAGATTTTAGGCTGCAGAAGAGAAAAGGGAAATGGAAAGGAGCCTAGTGGATTTCTCTAACTGAACATAGAGCTGGAAGTCTGAGATAAGCAAAGCAACTGGAGTTGGGGGGGAAGAGTACCAGAAAGGAGAGCAATGCACAGAGGGGCGTCCTGGTGGTCTGCAGGGGGTCCCTCTTGAGTCTGCATCTGAGTATGTCTTTATCTGTGCAGTTAGGAGGAAATTTTCAAGCCTGGAGAAAAACCACCCAATGCTAGCAAGAAAAAAAAAAACTGGTGTTCACTGAGAGCCAGGAATAAGTGGATTTCCAAAAGCAAGATATATGACATAATTTATGGGAATTTAGGTAGGGTACTCAGAAGGCGCGGGGTTAATAGTAGGGCAAATCAGCCTTGTGCTGTTAGGTGGTCCCCGTACTCTGGTCCATGCAATAGCTTAAAGCAAACCTCGATAGGGTCAAATGTTTCCAAGTAACTTTGCCCTCAAGAGTAAAACTCAAGAATCTTTTTTAAAAAAACCACAAAAATTTCCAGCATCACAGTGTCCACAAAGCACACACGCAAAAAGCAGATAATATGCATTATGTGACACTGAACTCATCTATATCTGCAAAAAACTAGAAAAATACAATCCCTGGAGGAGACAAATGAAATCGAAACAGACACGCAAGGCCACGGATGAAAGACCGTGGAAAAGAGCCTTCCTTACGTTCCAGGCGGGGAGGACAGCTTCACCAGAGTAACTAGATTGTGGACTATACAGGAAGGCCAAAGCAAACTCCTAGAGGTAAAACGTATTGTGTGTAATACGAAAAAAGTACCAGGTTGGATTCAGGTCAGATTAGCCACTGCAGGGGGGAAAAGTGGCTTTAAAGACCTAGTAAGAGAAACTATCAAAAATGAAACTCAGAGAAAAAAGACTGAAAATAATGAACAAAGAATCAGTACAACCCAAGGAACCATAGCATATATGTAAATGAAGTCCCTGACTGAGAGGAATAATGGAAAAAATATGCCCTGGCGAGTTTGGCTCAGCGGTTAGAGCATCGGCCTGCAGTACAGAGAGACCCGGGTTCGGTTCCCGCTAAGGGCACGTACCTTGGTTGCAGTTTGTCCCCGGCCCTGGTTGGGTCGTGCAGGTGGCAGCCACTCGATGTGTCTCTCTCATATTGATGTTTTTCTCTCTCTTCCTCCCTCTCTCCCTTCCACTCTATCTGAAGATAAATACAAAAATGTCCTCAGGTAAGGATATAAAAAGAATGGGAAAAATAAAATCTACCTGAAAAATAATGGCCAAATTTTTCCCAAATTTGATAAAACCTATGAACTCACTGACGCAAGAATCTCAAAGAATTCCAAGCAGAAGAAACAAAGAATACTACACTGAGACATTATAATACAAGTATGTATAAGCAGTGTCAACGAAAAAAATCTCCAAAGCAGCCAGAGAAAAGAGACACATTAAGTATCCAGGTACAAAGATAAGAATGATTACAACAGTCTTGCTGGAAACAAGGCAATATAGGAAATAATAAAGTAAGGTAATATCATTGAAAATTCTGAAATAAATAATATTTGCTAACCCAGAATTCCATCTGCAATGCAGATGTACTCCAAGCAAAATAAAAACTGTTTTAGATGTACAAAAATTTAAAAAAATTAATCACCAGTATACCTCCATTATAAGAAATTCCTTCAGAAATAAAGAAAAAGTGATACTAGGTCAAAATTTGGATGATCACAAAGAAATGAAGTGCACTAAAAATGCTAACAATGTAGTTATATGTAAAATATGTATTTTACCTATTTTTTAACTTTTAAAAAATATCTGATTATTTACAGAAAAATAATAACAATGCATTGCAAACTTCAATAATGTTTCTATAAGGTCAATAGTAATAAGCCAAAGATACATACTGTACTACAAAACAGTTACAGCTAATGAGTCCACAAATACAACATAAATGATTAAAAATAATGAATCTCCCCAAAATGCAGAAAGAGAAGTAAAAGGGGCATACAGAGCATATGGGACAACAGATGCAACAACAACAACAAAACAACAGCTCTTGCTCAGTGGTTAGAGTGTTGGCCTGGGGACCAAAGGGTTGTGGGTTCAGTTCCTGATCAAGGGCATGTACCTGGGTTGCAGGTTTGATTCCTGGCCTTAGTTGGGGTTGTGTGGGAGGCAACCAATAGGTGTGTCTCTCTCACATCAATGTTTCTCTTACAATGTTTCTCATACTCTCTCTCTTCCTCCCTTCCACTCTCTAAAAATCAATGAGAAAATATCCTTGGGTGAGAATTAACAACAACAACAAAACATAAATAGCAGGATGGCAGATATAAACCCAATTATTTCAATAGTCACATTAAATGTAAATGGCCTAAACACCTCAATTAAAATTCAGCGACTGTCAGACTGGATGAAAAAGCTAAAACCAACTATATGCTGCCTACAAAAGTCCACTTTAAATACAAACACACAAACAGTTTGAAAGTGAAATAATGAAAACATATGTATCACGCTAACATACAAACAAAAAGTAGGCTGGAGTTATTATTAATATCAGACATAATGTAGATTACAGAGCAAGGAATATTGCCATTGAAAAAGAGTAATAGTTTATAAATTATACACTGGTTAGTTCATCTAGAGCAGTGGTTCTCAACCTGTGGGTCGCAACCCCTTTGGGGGTTGAACGACCCTTTCACAGGGGTCGCCTAAGATAATCGGAAAACACATATTCCCGATGGTTTTAGGAACCGAGACCGGCTCCTCTATCCGTCTCCAGGCGGGTCCGCCCACATGCAGATACGCCCACATACAGCATGAGAAACTGTATTAAAGGGCCGCGGCATTAGGAAGGTTGAGAACCACTGATCTAGAGGATATAACAATCACAAATAGTTATGCACATTATTACAGAGCCTCAAACTACATGGGGGCAGAAACTTGTAGAACCAATAGGAAGAAAATGTAAGCCATAAGTATAATTGCTTAATAAAGCAAGATACTTACATATCTCTTTTTCCTGTCTTTTTCCTTGATGGCAGTTCTAACCCTAGCTCACAGGAAAGCAATTCTCACACCTCCATGGTTAAACTCTGAGACTTACATCTGAAGTTATAAGTTATGTTTGATCAAAAAATTTAGGACTATGTCCTATCTCACTAGGTTATATTATTCTATTGTTGAGTTGAAAGGCTGTGATTTTCCAGAAGACCTTGTTTTGTGTGTGTGTGTGTGTGTGCGTGTGTGTGCACACGCTTAAGGTGGAACTTCTCTGCAGTAGTGTGTGCTAGCTTCAAGTCAGGCTCAGACTTGACCTCAGCTTCCTCTCTCCATACTCAAGAGCCAGGTCTTTGCTGTTTGTGGCAATATTTATCTGAGTGTATTAATGTAATATTTAACTTTTTAATTAAAAAAGTAGCTTTGACTTTTCTTGTTTACTTTAGTGCTCTCACTGTCTTCCCTCATTTGTAAAATTGAAATGATACTTGACATTAACAAAATGTAGAGGATGAAGGAATAGATTGGTATGTGCAAAGTACTTGGCAGAAATGCGCTGAGTAGCTGTCTGTAAACATTTAATGACATGGAGGATTAAGAAGAGATTAGGATTATTCTGACCCAAATAAAGTACTTTCTAAAAAAATACAGAACATGGAGAAAAAGTTTGTGATTGAATGTTTGGGTTTAATGTTGGTAGAATGAATGACTCACGTACTCCTCTATTTCATCAATTTGACTTTACAAGTGACAACTCAGGTTATAAAATACAAGATGAAATGTGGAAGGGTTATAAAAAGGAGGGCAATAAAGAGGAGGGATTTGGGGGTTTTAATGAAAGGTACATATATATTTACTCCAATGAGGTTTTTTTCTCCTCCAGTTCAATAATGGCATTCATCTTTGTAAAAGATTCTTCCAAATAGCCTTAGAAAATTCACCAGGGGTAAGACAATGCACATTCTTTCGACCTCAGGGAGGAGAGAGAGAGAAGAGTTACAAATAGAATGGTATGTATTATTAATGAACCCCGGAATCTGTCTGTAAAGACTGCTAGAAAATGCCTGTGGGTTTAAAAGGTACTAACCTAAAAAAAAAAAAATCCTAGAAGATAGAACTATGCTTCATGGTATATTCTGAGTAGTAATCTTATGGAACAACCTCTTCTCTTCCCTCTCACTCCTCCCTGAGCGACCAGTGCTCGTGGTGAGTGACCTAACTCTCCCTGGGAATTTCTCAGCATTCTATTATAGCTGAAAACATCAACAGTTTTGTCTTTCACGATTAATTGAATGTCACTGTGTTGTTTATACTTCTGATTCAAAATTTCAGTGAATAAATGGTTTTTATAATTTTATGTTATCTAAGTTTTATCTTGGTGTTATCTGTTTTAAAACCTAGAACTTAAAACTATTTTTAAAACTCTATTTGATATAGTCCACTATTTTAACTGTGTTTGAAATAGTCTACTTTTTGGTAAAGAAGACATACCAGAAAACTATAAATGTCATAGTTTATGAAAACAGAATTCAAAGCCTGAACAATTATAATATATATATTTGCAAAATTGCTGATGTTCAAAATGATAAAAAAGAACAATGCCTTATTTACATGTACACGTTTTCACTTAACAATTTGCAAATAACTTTACTTTTATTATCTCAGTTGAATTTCATATAACTATTGTAAGGTAGCAGCATACTATCCCACTTTGCGGATGAGAAAAATGAGGCTCATAGAGTCCCAAAGCTACTATTCCACGTATGACAGTGATCCATTGCTAGAGACAGAATTCAAACCCTCATCTGATACCACTGGATTCCAAGCAAATTTAATCACAAATGGAACACCCATTTTCTAAATATTTTTTTAATACTAAACAGCTCAAATATAATATTTCCAATTAATTATTAAAAATATTTCAATAATCTTTAGGAGTAGGTGATAAATTTAACTTATAAAAACTAAATATATATATATTTTCAAACTAAATATATATATATATATTTTTTCATTGTTTGTTTGTTTTTTTCCTTTTTTTAAAGAAAGGAAGTGAGAGGGAGAGAGAGATAGAAACATCAATGAGAGAGAACATCAACTGTGGGTTTGGGCCCACAACCTGGGCATGTCCTAACCAGGAATCGAACTGTCATCCTCTTGGTGCATGGGCTGATACTCAACCACTGAGCCACACCAGCTGGACAAAACTAAATATTTTTAATTAAGGCAAAATTTTAATATTTTTATAACGATAACAATGCAAATTTTGATATTTATATGTCCTACAAAGACCAACTTTTCCTTCTCTATTAACTCTTTTTAATATCTGTCAACTCCTGACAGTGTAAAATCAAGAATAAAAGTTACTCTTTTCCAACATTTCCACTGAAATAAATCTCTTTCCCAAGATTAAACATCATGCCAGAGAGAAAACCATGGATCTAAATCCAGATTTAAAGTGCCATCCAATTAAATCTTTAATTACGTTTTAGTTTTCTTAGACTATATTTTTAAAATATGAGTCTTTTGAAACCATGTCCTTTACTAAACATCATTGAAAGAAGAATGAAAGCAAAATAATAATTAAATATTCATGAAAATAACTAAAAATATCTTTCCATAAGAGGGTTAAAACACTTCTAAAGAAGTGATAGGTGGAGAACCGAAAAATGGCGGCGGAGTGAACGGAGCTACACAGACCGTCTCCCGGAACCAAACTGGAATTACAACTATAACACAGACAAATCGACGGGAAAAACCAACAGAAAAGCAGCTTGCGAGGACCATACAACGAGGGACACTGACTCCATCCCGGTAGGATTGCGAGGGCGCGAGACGGGGCTGGGAGCGCACGGTCGGCAGCTCGGCAGCGGCCTCAGCTGTAAGCGGCGCCCGCAGGTTACACTCCCAGGCGGCCCCACAGCGCAGCCGGGACAGAGGCTGAAACAGCCACAGCCACTCACCTTGGGCTCCGGCAGAGGGAGGGCGGACTGGACTGGAACTGTGTCAGGACACTCGGGGTTTGGAGGGCGCTCAGAGCTTTGGCTGAGTGCAGCCACTCAGGACGGTGGGCACATTGCTCCTTCCCAGGGCTCTGGGGAGAGGCAGCAGCCCTTCCCTCGGAGATCCAACCCCATCCTGTGAGCCATTGAAGTGTTAATTGAGGCTCACTAACAACCAGCATCTGCCCCACCCTCGTGAAAGCCCCTTGGCTGAGCACCAGAGGGAGTTTTCCAATCAACTGACAACCCAAAACTCATCAATAAACCTAGACTGCTAGCCTCCAGGCAAAAAGCTAGAAGATAACAGTTCGTTTCCTGGGCTGGCAACTTTAATCAGGAAAGTAAGACTTGACAGTGGTGTTCAACGTGGGTCATCCCTCACTCATCTAAACACAGGAGAGGGAGCCACAAACAGCAGACCACCAACACCCACAGGGAGAACTTGACAGGCTCCAAAGCCCACAGTGATAGCCAAAATGGTGAAACACAGAAACAGAAGCCAAATGAAAGAGCAAGACACCTCCACCGAAGATGAGATCAATGTGGAGCAATTAGGCATGTTAACAGAGCTAGAATTCAGAGCCATGATCTTGAGGAAGCTGAACAGTATGAGTAAGGACATAGAGACACTGAAAATAAGCCAATTGGAAATTAAAAACCAACAAGAAGAGATAAAAAATGACATATCCGAAATGAAAAACACATTGGAAGGTTTAAAAAGCAGAATAGGGGAAGCTGAGGACCGGATCAGTGAATTAGAAGACAGGGTAGAAAAAATCAACCAATCAGAAAAACAAAAGGAAAAAACTATTAAAAAACAGGAAGACAGCTTAAGAGAACTATGGGACAACTGGAAACGTAATAATATTCGCATCATAGGAGTCCCCGAAGAAGAAGAAAATGAGCAAGGGATAGAGAATATATTCAAAAAAATAGTGAGAGAAAACTTCCCTAATTTGGTGAAGGAAGAAGGCATTCAAGTTCAAGAAGCACAGAGAGTCCCAAGTAAGAAGAACCCAAACAGGCCCACACCAAGACACATAGTAATTAAAATGCCACAAATTAAAGACAAAGAGAGAATCCTCAAAGCAGCAAGAGATAAGCAACAGGTTACCTACAAAGGGAACCCCATAAGGCTCTCAGCTGACTTCTCACAAGAAACACTACAGGCCAGAAGAGAATGGCATGAAGTAATCAAAGTCATGAAAAACAAGAATCTGAATCCAAGATTACTCTACCCAGCAAGGCTATCATTCAAAATAGAAGATCAAATAAAGAGCTTTCCAGACAAAAAAAGGCTAAGGGAATACATTAGCACCAAACCAGCACTGCAAGAAATGTTAAAAGGACTGCTGTAATTAGCAGTAGAAATGGGAAGAAAAATAGAACCACACTAAACAAAAATGGCAATAAATAAGTACATATCAATAATCACCTTAAACGTAAATGGATTGAATGCTCCCATAAAGAGACACAGAGTAGCTGATTGGATAAGAAAGCATGACTCATCTATATGTTGTTTACAAGAGACCCACCTCTCAACAAAAGACTCACATAGATTGAAAGTGAAGGGATGGAAAAAAATTTTCCAAGCAAATGGAAAGCAAAAAAAAGCTGGGGTAGCAATTCTCATATCTGATAAAATAGATTTCAAAATGAAGACCATAACTAGAGACAAAGACGGCCACTACATAATATTGAAAGGATCTATCCAACAGGAAGATATAACCTTGATAAACATATATGCACCCAATATAGGAGCACCAAAATATATTAAAAATCTTCTGGAGGACTTCCAAGGAGAAATCGACAACAATGCAATCATAGCAGGGGACTTCAACACCCCGTTGACAGCACTGGATAGATCCTCTAGGCAAAAAATTAGCAAGGAAACAGAGACTCTAAATGAAGCACTAGACCAAATGGATTTAATAGATATCTACGGAGAATTACACCCCAAAACTACAGAATACACATTCTTCTCAAGTGAACATGGGACATTCTCAAAGATAGACCACATGATAGGACACAAACTAAATCTCTACAAGTTCAAGAAGATTGAAATCATATCAAGCATCTTCTCAGATCACAATGGCATGAAACTAGAAATCAATTGCAACAAGAACATGCAAAGACATTTCAACACATGGAGGCTAAATAGCATGTTATTAAACAATGAATGGGTCACCGAGGAGATCAAGGAAGAAATTAAAAACTTCCTGGAAACCAATGAAAATGAACACACAACAACACAAAATCTATGGGATGCAGCGAAAGCAGTTCTGAGAGGGAAGTTCATAGCACTACAGGCCTACCTCAAAAAACAAGAAAAATTTCTAATTGACTCTCTAACCTCACAACTTAAAGAATTAGAAAGCAAACAAAAAGAAAACGCCAGAGCAAGTAGAAGGAAGGAAATAGTAAAGATCAGAGCAGAAATAAATGACATAGAGACCAAAAAAACAATTCAAAGGATCAATGAAACAAAGAGCTGGTTTTCGAAAAGATAAACAAGATTGATGGACCCTTAGCTAGACTCACCAAGAAACAAAGAGAGAGAACCCAAATACCAAAATCAGAAATGAAAGAGGAGAAGTAACAACCAACACCACGGAAATACAAAAGATCGTTAACAACTACTATGAACAACTATATGGCAACAAATTCGACAATCTAAGAGAAATGGACAAATTTCTAGAAACACACAGTCTCCCAAAACTATTCCCGGAAGAGAGAGAAAACTTGAACAGACCAATAACAACCAAGGAAATTGAAGAGGTAATCAAGACTCTCCCAGCAAACAAAAGCCCAGGCCCAGATGGCTTCACAGGGGAGTTTTACCGAACATTCAAAAAAGAACTAACACCCATTCTCCTCAAACTATTTCAAAAAGTTTAAGAAGAAGGAAGACTTCCAAACACGTTCTATGAGGCCAGCATAATTCTAATTCCAAAACCAGAAAAAGACACTACGAAGAAAGAAAACTACAGGCCAATATCCCTGATAAACATAGACACCAAAATCCTGAACAAAATATTAGCAAATCGGATCCAGAAATACATCAAAAAAATTATTCACCATGACCAAGTGGGATTCATTCCAGGGATGCAAGGCTGGTACAATATTCGCAAATCAATAAACGTGATACACCACATAAACAAAATGAAGAATAAAAACCACATGATCATATCAATAGATGCTGAAAAAGCATTCGACAAAATCCAGCATCTATTTCTGATAAAAACGCTCAGCAATGTAGGAATAGAGGGATCATATCTCGACATAATAAAGGCCATATATGAAAGACCTACAGCCAACATCATACTCAATGGACAGAAACTAAAAACATTTCCATTAAGAACAGGAACAAGACAGGGATGTCCACTTTCGCCACTCTTATTTAACATTGTACTGGAAGTCTTAGCCACAGCAATCAGACATGAAGAAAAAATAAAAGGGATCCAAATTGGAAAGGAGGAAGTGAAACTGTCATTATTTGCAGATGACATGATATTGTACATAGAAAACCCTAAAGACTCCATCAAAAATCTATTAGACTTAATAAATGAATTTGGCAAAGTAGCAGGATACAAAATTAACGTCAAGAAATCGACGGCATTCTTGTACATCAATGATGAACTCACAGAAAGAGAAACTGAAAAAACAATCCCATTTACCATCGCTCCAAAAAAATTACGATACCTAGGAATAAATTTAACCAAAGAAGTAAAGGACCTATTTGCAGAAAACTACAGGTCATTGAAAAAATAAATAGAGGAAGATATAAAAAAGTGGAAGCACATACCCTGTTCATGGATTGGAAGAATTAACATAATTAAAATGTCCATACTACCCAAAGCAATCTATAGATTCAATGCAATCCCCATCAAAATACCAACGACATATTTCATAGAACTAGAACAAATACTTCAAAAGTTCATATGGAACCAAAAAAGACCCCGAATAGCCACAGCAATCTTGAAAAAGAAGAACAAAGTAGGTGGGATCACAATACCAGATATCAGGTTATACTACAAAGCGACTGTAACCAAAACAGCCTGGTACTGGCACAAGAACAGGCATATAGACCAGTGGAACAGAACTGAAAACCCAGAAATGGACCCAAGGCAATACGCTCAATTAATATTTGACAGAGGTAGCAAGAGCATACATTGGAGTAAAGACAGCCTCTTTAATAAATGGTGTTGGGAAAATTGGACAGCTACATGCAAAAAAATGAAACTAGACCATCAACTTACACCATACACAAAAATAAACTCAAAATGGATAAAAGACTTAAATGTGACCCGTGAATCCATAAAAGTTCTAGAAGAAAATGTAGGCAACAAAATTGCAGACATCATACAGAGCAGAATTTTCACTGATACATCACCTAAGGCAACAGAAATAAAGGAGAAAATGAACACATGGGACTACATCAAACTAAAAAGCTTCTGCACAGCAAAAGAAACAATCATCAAAATGGAAAGGCAACCCACTGTATGGGAGAACATCATTGCCAATGATGTATCAGATAAGGGGTTAATTTCCAATATATATAGAGTGCTCATACAACTCCACAAAAGGAAAACAAAGAACCCAATAAAAAAATGGGCAGAGGAGCTGAATAGACACCTCTCCAAACAGGACATACAAATGGCCAAGAGACATATGAAGAAATGCTCAACATCACTAATCATCAGAGAGATGCAAATTAAAACAACAATGAGGTATCACCTCACACCTGTCAGAATGGCCGCCATCAACAAATCATCAAACAACAAGTGTTGGCGAGGGTGTGGAGAAAAGGGGACTCTAATACACTGCTGGTGGGAATGCAGACTGGTGCAGCCACTATGGAAAACAATATGGTGCTACCTCAAAAAATTAAAAATTGAACTTCCATTTTACCCAGTGATCTCACTGCTGGGAATATACCCTAAGAAGCCTGAAACACCAATCAGGAAGAATATATGTACCCCCATGTTCATAGCAGCACTATTTACAATAGCTAAGATCTGGAAACAGCCCAAGTGTCCACCAGTAGACGAATGGATAACAAAGCCGTGGTATATATACACCATGGAGTACTATGCAGCTGTAAGAAAGAAAGATCTCTTATCCTTTGAGACGACATGGAGGGACCTGGAAAGTATTATCCTAAGTGAAAGAAGCCAAGCAGAAAAAGAAAAATACCACATGATCTCAGTTATATACGGAATATAATGAACATAACAGTCTGAGGAATACAGTAGACCCAGACACATGGAAGTAGGGCACAGACTGACATCCCTCAGAAGAGGGGGTGGGGGGTGGGGGGGTGGGAAGAGATAAACCACAGAACTTATATGCATGTATGCATGACCAATGGACATGGACAACTAAGCCGGGGACGGGGGGGGGGGGGGGGGCAATGGGGTAAAAAGGTAAAATATCTGTAACAAAAAATAAATAAAAATTCATAAAGAAAAAAAAAGAAAGAAATGATAGGTGATTGTTAAAACTCTAAAAGTTTTAATTATCCACTCTTTTTTTCACAGGGTAACACCACATTCTAAGAACATTAGTTTACTCTACATCTCTGCTAATCCACATCAGTGATGGTGAAAGATTTTAATGAATTCGCCATAAGATATGTGATAGTTTTAAATGGGCTGATTAGACTTGGACAAACATACATCCTTGTAGAAGTATTTTCTATGTTACTTTAATCTCAGTTGGAAAAGCAATGGTTGTACTTAGACATTTATTCATTTTGTCATTTGTTCTCTAATCCTCATGAGTGTGTAAAGATATATGATGTTATTTCCTTTTTATCATTTCCATTGCATAAAGACTTGAATACAATACTTTAAAAAATGTGCCCTGGCCAGTTTGGTTCAGCGGTTAGAGTGTTGGCCTGTGGACCAGAGAGACCCGGGTTTGATTCCAGCCAAGGGCACGTACCTTGGTTGCAGTTTGTCCCTGGTCCCGGTTGGGGTCATGTGGGTGGCAACCAGTTGATGTGTCTCTCTCACATGGATGTTTCTCTCTCTCTCTCTCTCTCTCTCTCTCTCTCTCTCTCTCTCTCTCTCTCTCTCCTTCCCACTCTGTCTGAGGATAAATGTCAAAATATCCTTGGGTGAGGATTAAAAAAAAAGTTTAGTCAAATGGATAACTCAAATCTAATTATTTTATAAATGATTAGACTTTGGTCAGAAGTCCAAACGTTAGTCAGAAGTCTGCTCCAAAATGCTTTTTTTTTTTTCCCAATTAAATTACATATTCCACAGTTATATGTGGTTCCCTAATTTACTTTGTTAACACAAATAAATGTGCAAATAAGTCACATGGCAAATACTCTGCCTAGGAACCGATCTTATTTTTATCATAAATTTTCAGCAAAGAAGTTGTCCAAAAATATTTTAGAAGGGACTGATTTATCACTTCTGCTATGACTGTTTGAGCTTCCTTTAGCTCACCCAATCCATTGAGAATGACCATAAACTGTAAATACAAAACAAACAAAAAACTCAAACACAAAGTACATGAAATCTGAATGTTATACAAAAGTAGGCAGACTGATGAATTAAGTAAGAACTAGGAGAAGGTGGGAAAGAGAAACAGAAAAACAAAAAGGAGAAGGGACAAATAGAAAATAAAATGGTGACCTAAATGCAACCATTTACATAATTATATTTAATTTTAATGCTCTAAAAACTCCAATTAAAAGGCAAAATTTTCAGAGTGCATAAAATTGAAAGACCCAAATATATGCTACCTATGAGAAACAGAGAAATTTTAAAATAAAGACACAGGTTGAATGTAATGGATGGAAAATGATATACCATGTAAACGTTAAGTATAAGAAGGCTGGAATGAATGGAAACAGATAAAATTGTCCTCAAGATCAAGAGTATTATAAAAAAAAAAAAATAGAGACATTTATAATACTAAATGAGGTGTTTACCAAGAAGACATTACAATTATAAATATATATTGGCTTAATAATAAAGTCTCAAAATAAATGAGGCAACTAAGAAGCCTGAAACGCCAATCAGGAAGAATATATGTACCCCCATGTTCATAGCAGCACTATTTACAATAGCTAAGATCTGGAAACAGCCCAAGTGTCCATCAGTAGATGAATGGATAAAAAAGCAGTGGTACATTTACACAATGGAGTACTATGCAGCGGTAAGAAAGAAAGATCTCTTATCCTTTGAGACGACATGGAGGGACCTGGAAAGTATTATCCTAAGTGAAAGAAGCCAAGCAGAAAAAGACAAATACCACATGATCTCACTTACATATGGAATATAATGACCATAACAGTCTGAGGAATACAGTAGACCCAGAAACATGGAAGTAGGGCACAGACTGACATCCCTCAGAAGAGGGGGGGTGGGAAGAGATAAACCACAGAACTTATATGCATGTATGCATGACCAATGGACATGGAAAACTAAGCCAGGGACCGGGCGGAGGTGGGGTGGGGTGGGGGGTGCCAGTGGGGTAAAAAAGGTAAAATATCTGTAACAAAAAAACGAATAAAAAATTTATAAAGAAAAAAAAAAAAGTTTTCGAGAACATGGTAATAAAGCAGATTACATTTAAAAAATAATAATAATAATAATAATAAATGAGGCGAAAATATTGATAGAATTGAAAGGAGAGAAAGATGATTCCACATTTTTACGAGGCTTTGATTGACAATCAGCAATTCACAGACTATTAGTCAAAAAAGTAGACATAGATGACCTGCCTGGCCGGTGTGACTAAGTGGTGGAGTGTTGACCCATGCACCAAAAGGTCACGGGTTTGATTCCCAGTCAGGGCACATGCCCAAATTGTAGACTCAATCCCTAATGGGGAGCATGTAGGAGGTGGCCAATCCATGTTCTCTCTCATCAATGTTTCTGTCTCTTTCTCCCTCTCTCTCTAAAAATCAATAAAGGAAAAAAATTTTTTAAAAAAGACATAGATGATCTGAAAAATACTATCTAAGACTTTGATCTATTGAATATTTACATAACTCTACATCTAATTGCAGAATATATGTTACTTTCAAGTTCACATAGTACATTGAACAAAATTAACGGTATGCTGGTCCATAAAACAAATCTCTGCAAGTTTACAAATATTGAAATCAAACTATGCATTTTCTAATCATGATAAAATAAAATTAAAAATCAATAATAAAAAACCCAGCCAGTGTGGCTCACTGGTTTAGCGTTGACCCATGGACCAAGAAGTCGTCAGTTCGATACCTGGTCAGGACACATGCCCAGGTTGTGAGCCAAATCCCCAGTGGGGAGCATGCAGGAGGCGGCCAATTGATGTTCTCTCTCATCAATGTTTCTGTCTTTCCCTCTCTCCTCACTAGAATCAATAAAGAAAAAATATTCAAAAATTAAAAAAAAAAAAGAAGATACCTAGGAAAACCCAGATCTGAAAAATTAAGCAACACACTTAATAACTCACAGGCCAAAAAGAAATCAAGGACAATTTTAAAAGATTTTGAACTACATGATAATGAATATGCAACATATCAAAGTTTAGAGGAAACAAGGAAAGTGGTACTGAGAGGAACACCAATAATGTAAATACCTACCTTATGGGTTTTGACCTTAAGAAATTAGAAATAGAAGAGCAAAGCATATCTAAAACAAGTATAAGAAAGGAAATTGTCAGTATAAGAGCACATATAAAAGAAAGAAAACAAGAGACACGCTTTGTACTCCCCCACATGGCCCACAGCCACATGGACCCCACACGCGATGGTGATGGACAGGAACTAGTCTAAGGCTGTGCCAGACTCAGCGCCACCACAGAACAGAAACTTTGGACACTGGCCTTGGTTCTAGCTCTTCGGAATCTCCAGCTACACCTCTTCCTGGACTGGTTTAAGGGAAATGGGGCTTTGCAAACCCAGGGATGCAATTCCACACAAATAAAGCTTTCTATTGCATCTCCTCCTCCTGTGGGGGCCTCTGGAAATGCTCAGTCCCGTGGCACCTCAAGGACCCCACTCTCACTAGCAACAGAGAAGGGCAAGCCATGCAATTTTCTGATAACAGTAAGAAGAGTACTACACCATGACCACATAGGATTTGTATGAGAAATCCAAATTAGTTACCCTTAAAAAAATAATCAATATAAATCACCATATTACACAAAAAGAGGAAAACTATGACCATTTCAAGAGATCAAAAATTATTTCACCAAAATTCAGCAAATACTTTGATGAAAATTCCCAGAAAGCTAGGAAAAATGTAAAATTCCCTCAATGAAATTACAGCTCCATTAACCTATAACTAACATCCTATTTCATGCCTCCCCTAAGATCAGGAACAAGGCAAAGATGCCTCCCTCGACCACTTCTTTGCAACATCTTACTAGAGATCCTAATCGAGAGAAGGCAATAGAAAGGAGGCAGGAAATCAGAAATTAAGTACAGAGTTGTTTCGATTTACATATAATACGCTTGTTTAAATGGAAAATCTCAGAGCATCTATAAAATTATGAGTAAAACCAACAGGTGAATTTAGCAGGTTAAGATACAAAGTTAATGTTTAAAAATCATTCAAACTTTGCAAAGAAACCACCCATTGTTTTTATTTAGTCTACTGAACATTAAAGTAGGCATATTAGCTTTCATAGTACTTTTGAAAAGTATTTAAAATATAATTTTTAAAAGTATATAGACACCAAGTTCTCTAGACATTATACACACACAATATATACTCTTCCTATTATATATATATACATATATATATATATAAAGATATGTTTAACACTTTGCCTACATAATAAAACACTTGTTGAAAAAAATACCAGATTATTTGCATAACCATGGAGATACTTCAACAAGGAAAAAACACTGTTTTATTCCATGTGTTATGATAAGACGTGGGACTATGATAAAATAGTAGAGCCTGGTAGAACTTCAATACATATGTACATATACATGTATGCGTATGGGGGTGTGTGGGTGTAATTACTCTTTCCAGATAAGTTTTAAAATATAAACTCATGATTACCTTTTTTTTTTTTTATCCTCACCCAAGGACATTTTTCCATATTTTGTTCAGATAGAGTGGGAGGGAGAGAGAGAGGAAAAGAGAGAAACATCGACGTGAAAGGGACACATCGAGTGGTTGCCACCCGCACAACCCAACCAGGGCCGGGGACAAACTGCAACCAAGGTACATGCCCTTAGCGGGAACCGAACCTGGGTCTCTCTGGACTGCAAGCCGATGCTCTAACCGCTGAGCCAAACTGGCCAGGGCGCTTACCTATCTTTCAATGAGATAGCTTCATATCCCATTTTACCTCCCAGTGCTTAGGAACAAACATACCTTCCTACGGGAAATCTCCTGATCCCTCCTGAAGCATTTGGAGAGATTTGTCAGTGTTAATCTCCCAAATGCCTCAATTCTGCTAGACTTGGAGACTCCAGGGGAGTTTCTTTGTGAAAAAGAGCATCATTATCAAAGGGACATGGTGAAACAATGCCATTTCCTTCTTGAGTTCATTCCAGGTTTACCCCAGGTCCCCACTGCCTGGAGCCTGTGCAATACCACCGGAATCTCTCCCTCTGCACGTGGCTTTGAGATGAACTGTCAGAGATGATGGACATTGATTAATGGATAAATGAGAGTCCCCAACATAGGTTGGACAGCCATAAAATAAGAGTTTTGTGATTGCCTTAACATTCCAACTGAAGGACTGACTGAGAGAATATTATTATTTGTAAATGCCAAGCTAGCTAAAATAGTGAAGACTTTCAGTAGGTGCTTCTCTTATTAGTGTTTGAAGCAATTATAGAGAGAATGGGTCAGTGCAATTTTCCTCTTGCACTTAAAAAATCCTTTCTTGCTGATGCAAGAAAAGCTATTCAAATTTAAATCAGGCTTCTCACCACAAATGCTTCCTGTGAGAGACATTGCAAATAAGTAGCAGCGCCCCCCACCCCAGTCAGGTTGCATTTGAGGAGGTCAATGTAATTCACTGCAAATAATACGGCGTTAAATCAACCGGTAGAATGAACTTGCTTTTCACTTTCTGAGAATTGTTGACATTCTTGGCAGCCTGTATACAACATATATTTCATTTATTTCCCTCTGTTAATGATATAATCTCTTATTGCATTATGGGAAATCAGATATATAGTAAATATGAACACTTTTACACAGCTTAGCCCTCTCTCTGAATAAACGATTTTCAATTAATTTCTTTTTTTTTTTTTGGTACATGCCCCTAGCGTGAACCAAACCGGGGACTCTCTGGGCCGCAGGCCGACGCTCCAACTGCTGAGCCAAACCGGCCAGGGCTCAATTATTTTCTAAATATATCACAATTCAAGTACTATATTTAGTGAATGAAGGCTGATTACAATAAGAGAACTTGGATTGGGGAGGGATCAGAAATATATGTAGGAAGGAGTTTGATAACTCTGAGTTACTGGCTTGATTGAAACTTCGTTTTTTCTCATTTTGTTGTTTTACAGTCATAATGACATAGCCATAAGGCTTTATCTATAAATGCAAAGGAAAAAGAAAGTAATGTGCCTAGATAATTCAAGGTTAAAGAAAATGACAAAACATCTTCCAAGTAAGAGAAAGATGAAAAATGTATTGACTTTCATTTTATAAGAATTGTTAAGGTTAGAAGCTTCCACTTATCAGTAGAAGAAGAAAAATGATGCAATGTACTTTTCATATCTTTATGATACATAAGCAAGGGTACACACTAGGTACCTACCCCTGTGAATATTCCTAGTTAAATTTCCCCAACTGAAAATCTAAAGACAAAAAAATGTGTGTGTGTGTGTGTGTGTGTGCGCGTGTATGTATAGATGGATAGAAGTGGAAAAAGAGAATTGTTTTAAGACTATATGCTGCAAATTGAAATAACATTTCAAAGAACAAATTTTCAAGAAAGAAAATTATTTAAATAAGCTATTTATTTCCCGTAATATAATAAAAGCCACAGGTACTCACCTAACCTCTCAATGGAATAATATCGTTGCTTACTGTCCACACGCACTGTCTCGGCGTAAGGGCTTCCAACACCATAACCAATAATGTAACCTCGCACCACGATGTTTGGGTTCAAAGGAGGAGTCCAACTCATGATGATGCAGTTCGTCTGGGGTCTCACATGAAGAGAGCTTGGCTGGTCAGGGACTTGAGACTCTAGAATTCAAACAGAGGCATTGTCAGCCTATCTTGTAATAGAATATACAGCAGGGTACAATTCCAATTTAAATAAGACTTAACAGCTGGTGTGGCTTAGTGGATTGAGTGTCATCCCATGCCCCAAGAAGTCACTGGTTCGATTCCCTGTCGGGGCACATGCCTGTGTTGTAGGCTCAATTTCCAGTAGGGGGCGTGTGGGACACGGCCAATGTTTCTCTCTCATCGATGTGTTTCTCTCTCTCTCCCTCTCCCTAAAAAAAAAAAAAAAATCAATAAAACATATTAAAAAAATAGAAGACTTAACATCATATTCCACAGATGCTCAAATGGTGTATCACCAATGGCCCAAGTTCCTCCATGTTTCGGCAGGTGATACATTTTCCATGCTTGATTTGATTTTCATAAAACTTGTTAAGCACAAGAGGCTACTGAATACCTTCCATTCATCTTTATTCTAATACTTTTTCCTTGGGCTAATTTTTTTCCCATCTATTTCTTCTTAGGTATTATTAACGAGGGGTGAAATGGAAGCAGCACACAAATCACATTGACCAGCTTCAAGCTGGTTCTGCTCCCTTAAAGCAGATTATGATTAATGCAATCTTTGAGTTCTTTTCCAGAGATAACACTGTGCATGTGCTATCCCTGTCCTCAAGTTGACCCCAGAAGCACGAATCTTCAGTCGACGGAACTCAAATAATGGAAGTGTGGCCACCAGAGCTTTTTATGAACCAAGAGGTCCTTCAACAAGGAAGATTCAGTGCCCAGACCAAACATGGACAAATATGGAACTGACCAATAAAATCCTGCCAGATTGGAATTCGTTTGCGCTTTGTTTTGACCTTCGACCATATTCCATAATTGGCCAAGTTCAAAAACCCTCCGATCAAAACTCACCTTTGCCAGCACTACATCATGCCTTCCCGTTTTCCCTAAACCTTAAAACTTGTCTGGACACCAGAGTGGGGAGACAAATTTGAGTGGTGCCTCCCATGTCCTGTGAGCCAATTCAGCATTTACTAAATATGTTCTTTCTTCTCTCAAACGCTGGTGTCATAATTTTGGCTCCTAGAGGTTGGGCAGTGGACCCTGGCTCAGTAACAAAATCAAGGCAGATGTAAGAATAATAGAAAGGAAAACAAAATGTCAAAAACCATCTTTCCCAAGCATTGTTTACTCTGATTTAATTAAAACTAAAATAAACGTAGAAGTCCTTTCTTAAGAAACTGTCAGGAGAAATAGTTGAGCACCATGATTGGCTCAGCATGGTTAGAATGGTCCTTGACCTGGGGTTGATTGCATCTGTGAAAAGTGCATTGATTAGCGAAGGAAAAGAGTCAGTGGTCTAGATTAAAGCCTCACAGACTCTGGAGTGTCCAAATTCGGTTAATATCAGGACCTGTCATTTACTAGCAGAGTGTCCTTATGATATTATGTTTGAGTTTGTGTTCTAATTAAATTGGCATTCCAAATATTGATGGATTCAAAGCTTGAGCTCTGGAAAAATTAAAAAGAAGAGTCCAAATTTGTACTGTATACTCGCTATCTGTGAGGGACCTTAAGCCCTGATTATTCCTCTGTAAGCTCCAGTTTCCTCACACCCAGAATGAGGATAAGGATAGCAATGGTCTTATATGGTGATGAGAAACTTTAATGAGGTAATGCATAAAAGCACTTGCATTGTGAGTAGCTATTAGGGAAAGAATACACGTGCTATCCTACCATAAATCTAATTTTAAGGACATGGTGTGTTGAACGTTAATAAATTCTAATTTTTATATCCTTCTTCTTCTCTATGATCCCATCCTAAAGAAATGACGCATTTTCTGGATACTTATCATCATCTAACTAATAAATATTTATAAAGCACCTGCTATCTTTAGGCTATGAGGCAGGTTACCAAGATGATCAGGATATAGGAGAAAGGGAACAGAGCAGGCATAAAACCTGCCATCTTGGGAATTTATAATTTAATGGGAGGGGCAGACAAGTAAAAGGCAGTTATAATATACTATTATAAATATTTTGATAGGTTTAATACAGATACATGTAGTGAAAATCAGGTAAGTATTCTGGGAAGAAATTTAAGAAAGAATGTGTCCATTTAAACTTAATAGTCCATTAAGTGCTTAGCAAACAGTTCCTAGCAGGCAATAGGTACTCAAAAATATTAGATATTTGAACCTTATTCATACTATTTGTATTCATTAGTTCCTTCCTAACTGAAAATCCCCAATGGTAACATATGTCAAATTATGCAAGAGAATTTGATGACTAAAGTATAATTACAATATATTTTTCTTCTTGATGTAATAGCAAATGGAGATGCAGTCTTTACCAACTTTATCTACCATCAACACACATACTTCTGGCTTAAGTGATATATGAAATTGTGTCTTTTATTAAAGTTTTAAAAATAGTACCATGCTAACAGCCTCTCAAAAGATGCTACAGTCTAAAGATGCTTTTTTTCCTTCTGAAGATGCTCATTTGTGGACAAGAGAGAGACAAGCTATTCTTTGTCCTGAAGAAGACTGTGATGTAATATGCAAAGGCATAATTAAAAAATTATATCAAAACATGGATATAAACCTTAACAGCAGAAACACAATGTCTGTGAAGGATTTTCCACTATAAACCCCAAGTGAAAATAATAAAAGAGACAAAAGGGATGGATGAATACTTCAACAAGCCAGTCGGAGAAAGACAAATACCGTATGATCTCACTTATATGTGGAATCCAACGAACAACATAAAGTGATATATATGTACCGTGCAGTGTAAGAAAGAAAAATCTCTTCCCTTTGAGACCACATGGAGGGACCTGGAGAGTATTATGCTAAATGAAACAAGCCAATCAGAGAAAGACAAGTATCACATGATCTCAATTATTTGTGGAATATAATGAACAAAATAAACTGATGAACAAAATGGATCCAGGGACACAGAAGTAGGGAACAGACTGATAAACCTCAGAGGGAAGGGGGTTCGGTGGGATGGGAAGAGATAAACCAAAGAACTTGTATTGTATATGCATAACCATTGGACACAGACAACGGTACGGTGAAGGTGGGGGGTGAGAAGCAGAAAGGAAGATGTCAAAGGGGGAAAAAGAAGGATATCTATAATAAAAATTAAGTATTTAAAAATAAAATAAAGTGATGAACAAAACAGAAACAGGCTGGATACATGGAACGGACTGACAGCTGTCAAAGGGGAGGAGGGTGGGGAGGTGGATAAGAAAAGTAAAGGGGTTAAGCAAACACAAACACACACACACACACACACACACACACACACACACACACACAGACAACAATGTGGTGATAGCCGGGGGAAAGGGGGGTAGGTGGAGGGGGGCAAAGGCGGGGTAAAGGGGGACAGAAGGAGACTTTGCTTTGGGCAATGGGAACACGTGCAGATAATGTTTTGTTGAGCTGTACACTTGAAACCTGTATGGTTTTGTAAACCAATGTCACCCCAATAAATTAAAAAATACTTGTTAACCCTATTGCCACAGAGTCTCCCCAGTGACTATGAAATGTGATGGGCTCTCTAATAAATACTGTCTAACACATTTGAAGCTTTTACAATCATTGTTGAAACAACAAGATCATCTTACATTTACAAAATGAACTAAATAGTATTCAGATTTTCTGCAGTTATGACTTTTTAAAAACGATATAAAAGCCTAAAAATTTTAATGACACTATTCAGCATCTTTTCGAATAAAAGGATAAAGCAACTATTTAAAATGTTTTCAGAACAAAAACTTTCTACATCTCTCTGCAAACCACAGAGTAGCTCCCCTGCAAGTTAGTCAAGTTAGCACCCATAGAATTACATTTATTTGAGCGTTAAGGTTACCATGGTGATGAGAGTACACACTGGCAGTTGAAGAAGAGGGGCTGTTAGTACACATGACACAGCTTTACTTTTCACTTCATAAAAGTACTTTCAATCCTAGATCCTAATGCTCAAACAATTTTCACATTACACAAAATAAGGATATTAATACATAAGAATATATACTGCCTCCCCTTCTAAATACTCAATGGCCTTTCACCACTCAATGAAGATCATGGGGCCGGAGGAAGGGTGACTATCAAGGCGGTATTGGACCTAAGCCATTCATAACACGCGGCCTCGTTATAAAGATAACTGTGTTAGGAGATTGTTTCTCATCAAGAATAGCCTGTTTGTGCCCTGCTATTCACTTCTTAGTATAAAGACAGAAATGACAATTTTCCTTTTGTCCTACACGAGTGAGTTTTCTCCAGCACAGAGGACGTTATGGAGTCGGAAAGCAGTTACTACTGGAATGAACTCTAAAACACCGACTCAGAAAGTCTGCCGCGGAAGGTGTGTGACAGGAATACTCTTCGGAGGCTGAACTGAGCTTCGCTACTCAGAAGTACATGAAAGATTTCATAAGTACCTCTAGGACAAAGAGTGCATATATAAAGCACAGATAAGTATTAAGGCAATTATTGAAATAATTTGAAACCAAAGAACACATTTTGCCTGAAATATGCAAATTAATGAGGCCCAAAATTTCTACTGGAGTCTGAATTATTAAGATAAGTAGGTCAACTGCCATTCTTGATTATACTATAAAATTATGGATCTTTAGTTTAATTTGTTTCTAAAGGGCATTTATTATTCTTTCAGTGGTGATTACAGGCTTCCACTAATGAGTAACGTTCACATATAATACACTAGGAAATTTATCAGATTCATCCCTGTGACTTTTCAACATTGAGAGTGCATTGCCTATGTGCCAGTCATAGTACTACAGTACTGGCTCTGGGGGATACAGTTTTGAGGAGGTAAGAAAAAAAACCCAATAAACAAGAAAATCTTGAGATCTTTGTAAGTGTGTAACTGACTCATCAAGGAAAGTATCACTAGTAGAGTCTAAGACAAAGGATCAGAAAGAGCAGAAGGAGCCAGTCAAGCAAACATTTGGGTGGGAAGTATTACAGGCAGAGAGAACAACTACTGACAAAGGCTTATAGCAAAAGTGAGGTTGATATCAAAGAAAAGCAAAGAAGGTCATAGCATAGAGAATAAGAAGGAAAACGAGTGAGATATAAAAGGAGGTCACCCAATGGGAATGTAAAAACAGTGCAGCTACTAGGGAAAACATAAAGGCAGTTCTTAAAAAAACAAAAAAAAACACAAAAAGAATTACCACATGAGCCAGCATTTCCACTTCTGGGTATATTCCCAAAAGAATTGAAAGCAAGAACTCAAACAGGTATTTATATACCTGTGTTCATAGCATCATCATTCACAATAGCCAAAAGGTAGAAGCCACCCAAGAGCCCCTCAACAGATGAATGGATAAACAAACTGTGGTATATACACACAATGGAATATTTTTCAGCTTTTAAAAAGGAAGGAAATTCTGACACATGCCTCAACCTTGAGGACATTGTGCTAAGTGAAATGAGCCAGTCACAAAAGGACAACTGTATGATTCTATTTATATGAGTTACTCAGAGGACTTAAATTCCTAGAGGCAAAGTAGAATGGTGACGGCTGGGGCTGGGGGGGGGAGTTTGATGGGTACATAGTTTCTAGTTTTGCAAGACGAAGAGTTCTCAAGAAGGTGGTAGTGATGGATGCACAAAAGCATGAATACCCTTAATGCTATTGAACTGTACCCCTGAAATGGTTAAGATGGTAAATTTTATTGTATGTGCATTTTAAAACATTTTTTTTTTATTATTAGAAGACTTGAAAAATGCTTTTGTATTTGTCTGGGGGGCCATTGTGGAGATAAAGTGGACATGTCCGGGACATTTGGAAGGTATAGTCAACAGAGCTATAGATCGAATGGGAGGGGGGTGAGAAAGGAGACTCAGCGATAACTCATGTGTCTCTGGCTTGGGCACCTGGTGAACGCTGTGCTGAGATGGGGACAACCAGGCGAATTCTCGGGCCATGTTCAAAGTGAGATGCCTAATGGTCACACCTGAAGAGGTATCAGGGCAGTAGCGGGTATTCAGTGTGGGGATTTGGTGAAAGGCCATAGCTGGATACATAGATGTGGAGGCTGTCGGCATACAGACAGTAATTTTTTTTAAAAGTGTAGTAATATAGATATGGTATATATTGTAAACAAAAGAATTACACATAAGAGCATGTTCCCATTCCACTCAAAACCCCCCTCCCCGTCTTCCCATCCCAGATTGTAGGGTCAGGCTCATTACAATGGCTTAAAAGGTCATGTACGACCTCCCCTCCCCCACTACACTGGGCCCTTCCCCCTCATCTCCTGCCACTTCCCCTTTGCTCCCCTCACCCCGTCATCTGCTCCCCGGACACCGCTGTCCCTCCCCGTCACCTGCTCCCCGGACACCGCTGTCCCTCCCCGTCACCTGCTCCGCTGGACGCCGCTGTCCCTCCCCGTCATCTGCTCCCCGGACACCGCTGTCCCTCCCCGTCACCTGCTCCGCTGGACGCCGCTGTCCCTCCCCGTCATCTGCTCCGCTGGACGCCGCTGTCCCTCCCCGTCATCTGCTCCGCACTGGACGCCGCTGTCCCTCCCCGTCATCTGCCCCGCACTGGACGCCGCTGTCCCTCCCCGTCATCTGCCCCGCTGGACGCCGCTGTCCCTCCCCGTCATCTGCTCCGCTGGACGCCGCTGTCCCTCCCCGTCATCTGCTCCTCTGGACGCCGCTGTCCCTCCCCGTCATCTGCTCCGCTGGACGCCGCTGTCCCTCCCCGTCATCTGCTCCTCTGGACGCCGCTGTCCCTCCCAGGCGGCTCTGGCCTTCCTCACCTCCTTCAGGTTTCTGTCACTTAATTTACAGTTACAGCCTTCTCTGGTTACGATATTTAAAACTGTATTTTTCCTAATCTCTACTATTCTAATCTCCTCACAATCTCCTCTCATTCCCGAACCCCGTAGGATTTATTTCCACTCGTTCTGCTACCGATTTAATGTGATTACTTCGCTGCTCTTTGCCTCCCCGTGTCCGTGCCTCCCCGTCGCTGAGCAGCCCCCTGGCAGAAGCGCTCAGAACACGGGAACCAAGGGGCTGTTTCCCGAGGGCCCATACAATTGTCCTCATGTATAACTGCCATTAGGTATAAAATGACCACAATTTTCTACAACTCTCCCCAGAAGATAACAATAGTAAGAGAAAATGGAATAACAGAGAATGAAACAAGATGAAAATGCAGTTATTAAGGTTGTGGGCTCCCAGTGACCCAGCAAGATTTGTGTCCCCTGGCTCCTGCTCATGAAAGCGACACTGCTGTCCACCGCGTGGCGTGGAGGCGGCGCCAGGCCGTGTCGGGCTTCTGGACTTGTGCTAAATAGTCACAGATTTGCCTATTTGCTCTTTTTGGTGTGCTGCATTTTATAGGTCACTTTGTTAGAGTTTTGTTCCAGTCCTTAATACCAAATATATGTGTGTGTGTGTGTGTGTGTGTGTGTATGTATGTATATGTGTATATATATATATTTTTTACAGAGAATCACAATTGACACCCCAAACTCGGTCTTTCTAGGCAGATCTAATATATACTAATGTGTTCATTCTATTGGCAGAGCCCGCTCTCAATGATGGGCATTATCTTCCTTAAGCCGCTCACCTCTATAAACTTTGAATGTTTTCTATTTAATCATTGTAGTGGAAAACCACTTCTATTCACCGTTGAATTATACCTCTTTTTGCAATTCTACTCCTACTGTCTTCTCAGTAATAACTTTTTAATATAGTTTTAAACTTACATGCGGCCCGACTCTCTCAGAGGTATGCAGTGCTATGGGCTGGCAAAGCCTTCGTACAGGCAGGTCCATCAGCCTTACAATTTTCTCCTGTTGCCCTCTGTGCCGTCATTCCTTCCCCCAACTCCTGACTGTTACTTCAAATCATGGATTTTAAAACGTCATCCTGCCCTGGACATATATGCTTTTCTGACTTTATTTACTCAGCATGACAGTTTTTAAAAGCCATCCAGGTTTTTGTTGTGCTGAACAACAATAATGGCTGAAATTTATGCATACCTATTATGCATAAGCATAACGCTCAGCATTTCAATAAATGTTTTATCACTTAATATTTCAGTTTTTTGTTCTTAAAAATGTTTATTCCAGTCATAGTTGTTACTCTATCATTTCACACATAGCGTGCATTCTTAGCTATTCTGCACATTTTATATTATTTATCTCAATTTTTTACTTAAGATTTATAATTTTATATGTACCTCATATTCTTATTCAGTTTTGTTTTCCTTCGATCTTAATTGTTTTATGCAGACTCATCTCATTATTCTATTATTTTTAGCGACTTTTGTTTGTCTAGTATCATTTTATTCCATCACTGCTCCTGAAATTGAAAATGAATGTTGATAGAAACCGAGTAGCATGGTGGTTGCCAGGGGCTGGGGCGGGGAGCGGATGCGCGTGTGGAGGAGGGGAGCTGAGCAGGGGAGAAGATGTTGGTCAAAGGGTACAACCTTCCAGTGATAAGATAAATAAATTCTTGGGGATCTACTGTGTAGCAGCATGGGGACTATACTTAATACTATATTACATACTTGAAACTTGCGAAGAGAGTAGATCTAAAATGTTCTCACCAAAAATGTAGACGTTCAAGGGGAGAAGGTGGGTATATAGCCAGAGCTCTGAAAAGGAAGCTTCGACAGAGGTGTTCCTTTAAAATCACAACAGGAGTTCTTATTCTGAACAACCAAGGTGTCTCCTAAATCTATGTCCACTAAACTGGCAGGTTGGGGCAGGGGTGGTGGTGATGGTGTTCCTCTGTGTTCTTCAACTCCTGACATGGATGAACTTATTCTTAGTGACAATAAAGTTAGAGTATTGGAATAAAATTATTTGCCCAGGCCCAGAAATCACTGGCATCTTCCTGAAGAGATGATTGACCAGATTTCAGGTCCTACAGATTCTGAACATTTACACACTATCACGGTTCACACTGATGAGAACTCAATGGGAAAAAGGAAGAAAAAATGTAAGATATTCCCCCGAGACAAGCCTTTCAAAGCCATACCCCAGGTTGAGCCTTAACAAAATAATTGAGATTCTTTCCTTCCCTTTTTCTTTTGCTCAGAGAAACTGCAGAACCTCAACACTAGATGATCAATATGGTGAAACTCAGTCCTTTTTCTGGTCCAATACTGAACAAACATGGGTTCCATCTGAGGAGTTCTTGATTTGACAAGCAGCAACAAAAAGGTCAGATATCTGTCTCAGGTGGAGATTGGTGTGTCAAAGAGAACACAGGAAAAAACACAGTGAAGTTCAATTTTATTTACAAACTCCTAACTTCTTGAGTGCGAAAACCTGAGCTTGACAATTAGCGGTGATGTGTCTTTCTAAGAGCACTGTGGGATCAGAGCCTATCAGTATCTGGGAGATTTGTTCTATCAATGTAGAGTTCAAGGACACCAACTTAAATATCATAAAATCTCACTAGAATCTTTCTACCATGAAGTACATGTCTATAATCTCCAGATTTGAGCCATTCAAACAATAAACGCTATGCTGAATGGGGTATTTCCATAAATTCTTCATGCTCGTTTTCCTATAACTGGATTGAAACCCTACTCTCTCAAAACTAGAGACCTATTTGTTCACTCTTAAAAAACTGTATCTCTAAAATCTTATGCTAAGCTGCTCTCTAGAAAACTTAGGTTTTGAGTTTAATAGCTTACATGAGGAAAAGGCAATGAATTAAAAATATATAGTACATATAACAAAGAGAGAGAAAAGGGTGTTTCCAGCTCTTGTTTATCTGCTTTTTTTTTTTTTTTTTGACCACAAGAATGGGCATCAGTGAAGAATCAAACTGCATAAATCATGAGTTTAGCATAGCTAATACCTGGCTATGAATGCTAACATAGTTACCCGTCTATTCAATATTAATTGAGCATCTACTATGTAACAGGCATCATGTAAAGCATTGAGAAGGTCAAGTCAAATAAGGCATGGTCTAATAAAACCAGTTTGGTGTAAGAGAAGGAAATTTGTACTTTTCTACCAAAAGCTGTGGCAATAGTCTCAACACAATTTATTGAATAATCTGCTAGCCAAAATGCAACCTTTAATTTTTTATTTATTTCTCAATTATAGCAAGAAATACTTCTGCCCTCTATATTCTATTACAGTGATCTACTTGTCTATTTCTAGGTCAGACTGAATTGTATTGATTTAAAATCATAATTTATAATAATTGTTAATGTTTACTTAAATTGTTCAAAACTCCACAGAATTCCTTTACATTTATTCCTCCATATGAAGTTCATTCTGCTTGGAGTTATATTAAGTTAATGGTTAATTTGGGAAGAATTAACTTTATATAATGGTAAACTTCTGCATCAAGGAACATTATCTTATTTATTCATGTCTTATTTTATATCTTTTAACAATGCTATTTTCTTCATATATATTTGTTCAGTTTGTTAAATTTAGTCTTAAATATTGTACTTTAGGTGGTTTTATAAATACATTACTTTTCTTTTTAATGTTTGAACTAATTATTGCTAGTATAAGAAAAAGCTATTTTCACATATATATATACCTACTACCTTATTAAATTTTCTTATTGGTGCTAATAGGTTTTTAGTGTAGTACCTTGGAATTTCCAAGTATAATCACAACATTTATATAAATAACATCCCTTCTGTAATAAAATGTTATGGACTTTTAAGTTTACTTTTCTTACCCAAAGCTCAAAACTACTGAATAATAGTAAGAAGCTCCCCTAGTTTGCTTGGATGTTAAAGACAATGTGTTTACTATTTCACCCTTTAGCTTAATGTGTGCTTTTAGTTTCTTACAAAAACAATAACACTTTAAAGGCTTCCTATTATTCCCAAGTTATATGAGTTTAAAAAAATTGGTAATGGTTGCCTATTTTATAAATTGTCCTCTTACATCTACTTATATAACTATATGACAACACCCTTTAAATTATATCTTAATTAGATGGTGGGCTGTTAAGATGCACTGAATATATGCTCTGCTTTTGTATCAGAAGGGAATGCATCTATTTCCTTAACGCAGACAACAAGGTTTTATCATCATGAACACGAATAAGCTTCATAAGACCAATGGCATTAGTGTTTCATATTACTGTCAAACTCTGAATGTCATTTATCAAAACCAGCAACAACAATGAGCATTTTTTGAGTGTTTAATATATATTGAAAACACTATTGAACACTTTTGTGCCATTACCATAGTTCATTTTCACAAAGATCCGTTGTTATACCGTACTTATAGAGGAGAAAACTCAGGTGTTTGGGAAGAAAAGTTACTTGCTCAAGGTTATACAGTGAGTGGAGCAGTATTCAAACCTAGTGATTAATATTGCAGAGCATGCCATCTTGTCCACTACATCATACCTAGAGATGGTCCAGCAAGTCATAGGGGATCAAACATTTCATGAGCAATTACAAAGTGTGCTATGACCAAGGAAAGGCCTTGACACTTCTTTGAACACTTATCCAAGTCTAAATAATTGTACAGTGGAGCTCTGAGATTTTGAGCCGCTAGCCCAAGTAAAAAAGCACATTTTAATTTGCTTTCAAAAATCGGTTTTGGTTTGGCCTGCAACATTCCGTACATGTAAGATGAATTTTACTTGAACGAGAATAAGGGGCTTGATTCTTTGTTTCAAGTCCATTTGCCAATTCGCAAACTAGAATATCAAGAATGAGCTCCTATTAAAATCTCATGTGAATTACTTTCTCACAATAGACCATCTACATTCGTTCCTCTGTGCTTAAGCCCCAGAGGACCACATCTGTGAGCGCAGTAGTGGAAGACCTACTCCTTACCCTCAAACTGGTATCTTTCACTGGGATGTGTCTTAATGGCATGTTATTGGCTTTCACCAAGAATTTTATCAACATAATAGGAAATGAAAATAATTCAGGCACTTATTAAAAATAAAATCCATTTATAAGACTTTGCCCAGAATTTTTAAATGAATAGGTATATAAGTAAGCCAGATGCTTAGGTATCAGGTGCTAAAAGTTATATTCTAGATGTAAGATGATTTCTTTTGAACTAATGAGTTATTTGAAAGTGTGTTTTTACATTTGCAAACATAGTGGATATCATATTATGGACTATTCGTTTAATGACATTGTTATCAATTCATGTGTTTAGTATGATCCAAGAATTTTAATATCCATTTCTTTATAGCCAAGTACTAAACATTCTTTAGATGCTTAGGAAAAACACATGATTCGCTAATTGTGTACATATTTCAATTATGTCAGGTAAATTATTTATATTCCTTCCTTTCAATTTGTTTCAATTCTGAAAGAGATATGTTAAGATCTATGAATAGAACACTGGTCCTTACACAGGAGTAGGCAAAGTAGGTTTACAGTTGCAAGTATGCAAAACAGTTTATTCTTATGTTATAATTTATTCTTATATTACTATTTATTCTTGTATTATATATTTTCCATATGAACAACTGTAAACCTATTTTTGTTCACCCTTGTATATAACTTCCAGTTTACAAAAAATAAAAAATAGAGAAACAAGTTAAATTATACCACAAGAAACAAACAAAAACAAATATTAGCACTGTTGAAATATAGGACAATAGCCCAGTCTTTACTAAATCACAGCAGGAAAAAGGATACTGTGATAGATGAAGATATTTAAAGGACATCAAGCTATGTGCATGGTGTGGATTCTAATCTGTACAAATTATCTGCAAAGAAAGTTTTTTGTCCATTAAGGAAATTTAAATATGATCAGAATATTATATAAAATCATAATTGCAAAAAGAAAAAGAAAAATAACTGAAAAAAGTTTTGAGAATAGTATGTATTATATGTTTTCATTTTAGTATATATGATTTCCTCACTATAATATGTAAATATTTTATGCATGTATGGATGTATCTATTTATATATGCAAATAAAGTCTGAACTTAAAGGATATATATTGGGGGTTATGAGTGATAATCTGATCATCTTTGGGTGGCGAGACTTTGTTGGTTTGTTGTCTATATTTTCTACCTACAACTGTATATAGTTACCACTTGTATAATGATAAAAGTGTATTCAAATATTATGGTGGGTTTGTAAATTTGTTCATAGAGATTTTTGCCTAATTTTCACTTGTTTAATATTTTTTCCTGTGTCTTAAAAGTATACAGTTTGATTTTGTTTTTAACAAGATATGCAAGTTTCTCTCTTGAAAAGAGAGGTAAATTTAGTTTTGGACAATTTTATAACTCTCATCTAGAAAGATTTATCACTTTTTCTTTCTAATTATTTTCTGTATTTCACTATGTAAAGTTTTATTTATTTTATTTCTCCAATGATTTATAAAATACATATTTTCTTGTTTAAGTGTTTTTTTTAAAAAAGCAACTGTTTGGGTGCATATACAATTTGACATGGTGTTTATCTTCCATCATATCATAGAAAATTGCGGGCTTTAGCTTAATTTTTGCATATCTGGTAGTTAAAGTCTATCATTATAGAACTGTTTTTCTCTCATTCTGGCTCATTAAACTTTTATTAAATGTTCAGAATGTAAAATTCTGAATTGTTGAGTCTCTCTATAATATTTTTTTCTTTTCTTCACCTACTTTTTTTTATTCAAGCTTACTGCTCATTGTTTTCATACCTTTCGGCCTCAAAATGATGCTACTATAAAACTACAACGTAAACGGACTGGTTTATCTTATTTTGTGCAGACTTTTATTTTGATACAAGTATATTTATCTTTGTCAAGGATTCTAAGGACAACCAAAAACATTTCTTCTGGCAGCTGTATGAGTTTCCCATTGCTGCCATGCCTTGTGACTTAAAACATGACACATTTATGATGTCACATCCCTGGACCTCAGCACTCCGGGAGTCTCAGTGAGCTGAAGCCAAGGTGTTCCTCCTTGAGGCTTTAGAGGTGATGTGTTTTCTTGACTCAGCTTTTTGTATATTTTTTTCTCTGCAGTATTTTTTTTCTTTCTTTTTTAAAATTTATCTTTATTGTTGAAAGTATTACAGATGCTCCTCCTTTTCCCCCACTGACACCTTTCTCCCCTCTCCCCCCCTCACAGTCTTTGCATACATGCATGTAAATTCTTTGTGTATCTCTTTCTCCCCCTGCCCACTTCCCTCCGAGGTGTGTCAGTCTGTTCCCTACTTCTATGTCTCTGGATCTATTGTGTTCATTAGATTCTACCAATAAATGAGATCATGTTTGTACTTGTCTTTCTCTGACTGGCTTATTTCCCTGAGCATGATGCTCTCCAGGTCCCTCTATGTCATCACCTCCCTTCCTCCCTCCCTCCCTTCCTTTTCTCCCTCCCTCCCTCCCTCCCTCCCTCCCTCCCTCCCTCCCTCCCTCCCTCCTCTTCCTTCCTTCATGAAAAATGGGTAAAGTAATTTTTTGTTTAATTGGAAGAAATTGAAGAATATAAAAAAGAAGAAGAAAGAGGGAAGGGAGTCTCTCCTTCCTTCCTCCCTTCCCTCTTTCTTCTTTTTTATATTCTTCAATTTCTTCCAATTAAACAAAAAATTACCCATTTCTCATTCTTCTGCCAATAAATATTGCATTTTCTCAGAATCTATTTTTTACATGACTTTGATGGTTTTAATATGTAGTGTTCCTTCTTTCTGGGTAGTCTCATCATCTTAGAATTTATCATTACTGTGAAAATAAGCTTTACATATTTCTTCTCAAAGCCATGTTCTCAGCCGATATCATAGTGTTTAAGTTTCAAAACAAAGGATTTTCTTCCTGGTTCACTTCTTCAAACAAATAAATTTGTAATAATCCCCTTTCATTCAACTGTTACCTTATCAGGCTAATAGAGCTACTTATCTATTTGGGGGGTGGGGCAGGAAATTAGAGACTGCTCCTAGGTTCACAGTTTTTGCTCCGCCCAATTTGTATTATCAGGAGTCTCTGTAATGCTAATTGTTGCTAGCCAAGCTCATCCCTTTTAGGGTAAGTTTAATTTTAAGTTACATTATGATTGATGTGTAAAGCAATTTCTACCTGTTCACTTCAAAATTAGAAAGAAAGAAAGAAAAAAAAGCAACACAAAGAGACCCCCTAGTTTAATTTCCTAGACTCTAGCTATCCAACCTTTCTCATCTCATGGCACACATACACTAATTACTAAAATTCCACGGCACACCAAAAAATGTTACATTTTTTGCCAACCTGACAAAAAATACAGGTATAATTTTCATTCATTCACACTGGACAGCTATTGTGTTGGCTGTTCTTGTTTTATTTGACAATCTAAGGGAGAAGAGGTCAGTGGCCCTGACTGAATAGCAGGTGTTGTGGCGTGTTGTAAACATTTCTGTGACACCCCTTGAGAATCGCTGGCCTAGAGGATACCTTGCTGAAAGTCCTCAGACTCTCACGCATCCTTATGCAAGACATTTACATAAGAACTTTGGGGAATTCTAACCATCTTGTCTGTTTTTTAAGCTGAAGTTTTGAGGCACAAAATAAATATTTTACAACTTCCCAGCTGTTAGTTATAGCAAACATGCTTTGGGACAAACCTGAACAAACAGTGAGGTTTGTTCAATAATTACTTTAACAAAACATCCCAATTAAAGGGCAATCCGTGAAGAATAGCAGTATTTCCCTAAGTGACCCTTGATTTTCAGCTGCTTATGCCAAACGGAGAATGTAAGAGGGAGCACAGAAGCCACAGGAGACAGAATTGCTTTCAGGCCTCTGCACCCCAGAGCATCTGCTCAGCTGGCTTGCAGGGCTCCTAGTTAACCACCTAAGGAGGAGCTAACTCCCCTGCATGCACCCACTGGGGTTTTGGCCCATAACTTGGGCATGTGTCCTGACCAGTAATTGAACTGGTGACCTCTTAGTGCATGGGTTGATGCTCAGTCACTGAGCCACACCTGTCGGGCTGAACATCTTATTTAAATCTCCCTAATACACACACACATTTATATATAGCAAGTGACCAGGCTGAGTTTTCTTTTGGAGCTACTGTGAGCACTTTGGAAGCTATGCACTTTTCCTAATAATATTAATTCCTATCAAGAGTTATATTTTTGCCTGGCTGGTGTGGCTCAGTGGTTGAACATTGACCCATGCACCAAGAGGTCACCAGTTCGACTTCTGGTCACATGCCCAGGTTGTGGACCAAATCCCCAGTGGGGGGCATGCAGGAGGCGGCCAGTCGATGTTCTCTCTCATCAATGTTTCTATCTCTCTCTCTCCCCCCTTCCTCTCTTTCTCTCATATCAATAAAGAAAATAATAATAATAAGTTACACTATTTTTTGTTGTTAATACTCACCTGAGGATTTTTTTTTATTGATTTTTTTTTAGATAGAGTAGAAGGGAGGGAAGGAGAGAGAGAGAGAGAGAAACATGGGTGTGAGAGAGATACATCAACTGGTTGCCTCCTGCATGACCCCAAAGGGAATGGGGAAATCTGCAACCCAGGTAAGTGCCCTTGACCAGGAATCAAACCTGAGACCCTTAGGTCCTCTGGCCAATGCTCTAAATGCTGCACCAAACTAGCCAGGGCAAGAGTTATATGTTTTAATATTTGAATAATGCAGATGTAAAAATGAGAAAAACAGGAGAGAGGAAGAGAAACTGAAATCATTTTAGGGGAGTATCTCAATACAAAGAGACCATGAGTCAATACATTGAGAAGGCCTTAGGACCAAATGTGTTTAGTCCTCTTAATTTCTTACAGCAAACAAATGACTGATTTACAAGGCCAGGGAAACACAGATCCCACAATCATATAGTTAAATGCCCTGCAGTGGCTATTAATTTCCATTTTGTTTCAAAGGTGAACAGTCTCAAATCATACTCCATAACAGCACTGTATGTAAGAAGTATCAACTCCACCCACTTTCTTCTATTAATTTTGATTTACCTTTTTAGATGGCTAATGTGTACACTGAAGGCAAAGACAGAAATGCCTAAGTAATTATCATCCAGATAAAGAAGTGGTGATCCCACTTCTAGGAATATATCCTAAGAAGCCTGAAACACCAATCAGAAAGAATATATGTACCTCTATGTTCATAGCAGCACTATTTACAATAGCTAAGATCTGGAAACAGCCCAAGTGTCCATCAATAGATGCGTGGACAAAAAAGCTGTGGTCCATGTACACAATGGAACACTATACAGCTGTAAGAAAGAAAGATCTCTTATCCTTTGAGATGGCATGGAGGGACCTAGAGAGCATTATGCCAAGTGAAACAAGCCTATCAGAGAGACAAATATCATATGATCTCACTTATTGGTGGAATATAATGAACAAAAAAAAAGCTGATGAACAAAACAGACCCAGAGACATAGAAAGGAGCATGGTTCAGATTGACAGAGCTCAGAGGAGGGGGCCAAGGGGAGGGAAGAGATAAACCGCTTGGGGCGGTGGGGTGGAGGGGCGGGATAGGGAGGAAGGTGTCTGTGGGGAAAATGGAGAAACATCTGCAACAAAAATAAATTCATTTTAAAAAAAAAAAAGAAGTGAAAGGATGAGAAAAGAGACAATATCTGAAATGTGTTGAAACGCATTCAGATAACTGGATGGTAAATGAGTAACATGAAAGAATGGGGATGCATTTTGAACCAATAGCGGCAGAAATAATTTTCCTAAAGGCATTGTTTTAGAAGAATATCTACAATGCTGTCTCACACACCTTCCCTGTAAACCTAGTCAACCCCCTTTTCCTGAAGTTTCCAGTTCAAGTTCTATTTGTTTTCATGAAGTCTTTTCAACCAGTGTAGCCATTATCCGTTACCCCTTAAGAGAGCTGCTCCTGTCTCTTCCACATCCCCACGTCCCATGACTTGGCACACTCATCACTTGGCCACTGCATCACTACTAAGATGAGGAAAAGGTAAGGAGTAATGCTGCACTCAGAAGAGGGACATTTTTAAGCCCCAAGCATGGAAACGTTCCAAACCAAGCCCATTAAGCAGCATTGATTAGGACTCTACTCATGGACACGGCATGGAGACTCTTGATCAAAATAGACGTGTGAGTTGGATTCTATTAAGATTGCACGGATATGGAAAGCATGCAGTTAAATAAAAGTTGTGTGCCATCCCAGGAGCTGTGACATTACATTTTAGTTGCACTTAGAATGTGAGTCATTCCAGTGAGGGGAAAGAGCACATAAGTCACGTGGAGAGCCCCATCCATCCTGGGTGTTTTATGGGACCGTCAGCACCTTTGCCCCATTTATTTCCACTCCTTCCAGTAAGAGACATCGCCCCGTAGTTTGGGTAAATGATATGACCTCATTTCTTAGAATCTTCTTCCTTGAATCACTGCCTCTGGTTGTCACAGGGTCAGTTTTAGAGCATCGGGGAGGCTTTGCTCTGATAACCCGCATTGGACATTCACTCACAAAACCTGGTCTCGAGTCTCAGCTCCACAGCTACTTACAAACTTTAAAAGTTATTTCTCATGTGAAACAGAAAAATAAGGTATTTGCAGAGCTTATCCGAAGTGTCTTTATTCTTTAGATGAGATGGATCATATCCTTATGACTTTCGGCCCAGCTAGCTTGGCACCCTTGCTATACTTCAGCTACCAACTGGGCTCCGACCTCAGGCTGCGGGTTCTCACTCGTCCTTCTGCCTGGAGGGCTCTTCTCTGACTTACTCACAAGGCCGCCTCCCTCACTGCCTTACGGTCTGTGCATATATTTTAAGGTATTTTACCTAATGAGGCAGAGCTTCTCACCCCTATGTAAAACAGTGCCCCCTAATCATCTGCTGTTCCGTCTACCAGGCTTCATTTTCCTATAGAGCATTTATCACTATTTCTATCTCAATAAAATATATACTCATTGAGAGTAGGGATTTCATTTATTGCTTTACCCCCTAATACCTAAAATAATGCCTACTGTATATAGGCCTTCAGGAAGAATCATACATTGAATACATAAACACGTGCATTAATGTTCCCTAACATCTTAGTGAAGGGTATAAGCTCTGTGACTGTGTAATGCCACATCTTCTCAATTTATATATCTATGACAAGTTAAAGAATAAGTATATACACTTTAAAAGTTATTTCTCAAGTAACATAGAAAAATAAGGGATTTGTATAGCTTAAATAACATTTTCTAGGCTTCAAGTTACTTTTCCATACGGTTGTCCCATGCTTGCCTACTTCTAACACATTTTTTAAAGTGTTTCTGCCAGAGTAATCTCATCAAAGTGCAAATATAATTAAGTCACTATTTAAAAAATGTCCATGATTGACTTGCTTAGAATAAAGCATATTATTGCTTTAGTGACATTCTTTGGACAAAGTTCAAAGTCCTTAATTCGGTCTTGCCTGATTTAGAACCTGAGGATCTTTCAAACCTCATCACATGTCATCTCTGCATTTCAGTCTTGATGGCCTTTTCTTTCAGGCCTCCAACACTGCTACTGTCTTGACTTCCATCTGCACTTACCTCGCCCTCTCTTCTTCCTCCCTCAATTTCTAATGCACGCTTCGGCATAGCTAATTCCTATAATTCATATTCATCCTTCAAGTCTCAGTTTAAATGCAAATCTTCTAGATGTCTGCCTGTTTACCTAGCTACCTAGCTATCCATCCTATGTTGATAGGTGGGACACTGCCAATATCCAATCAGGTTTGAACTATAAAATGGCAATTGCTTATGACTTCACCTAGAATGTTTGTCTTTCTTTGCTACACTCTAAGATCCACAAGAAAAGGATCATGTCTTTCTTATTTGTTATTATACACTGAGAGCCGAGCACAGTGCCTGATGCGTAGTAAATTTTCTATCTATATTCTGTGAATGAATGTGCTGCCCAAGGCAGTGATTATCATTACTGTGGAAACAGCGTTCGTTGATTGCTTTATTGCTACTATAATTACTTTGTAAAACCTAATTAGCGACTATATTAAAATCATGAATGAGAGTAAAATGTTTAGAAAGAGAAGGACGGAAAGAGCAAAGAGGAGAAAAACGAGAAGGAAGAGTTTGACAAAGAGGAAGTCAGGCGAGACCTGAAAAAGGGTGATGAGGAAGAAGCTGACCAAGAATAAAAATGAGGAGGGAAGGAGGGGGAGAGAGAGACAGAAAAAGGAAGGAATATAGAGTTTCTACCTTCCAGTAACTAGTAGGCCTAATAGTAATAAGGGAATTTCACTGTCATTTATCTAGACAGTTGTCTTGTGTCATATTTTCATCACACCTGAGGATGTTTTTACTGATTTTAGAGAGAGAAGAATGGGGGGAAAGGGGGGAGAGAGAGAGAGAGAGAGAGAGAGACTGACTGATATGAGAGAAACATTCGTACAAGCCCCAACTGGGAATCGAACCCAAAACCTTTTGGTACATGGGATGACACTCCAACCAACAGAGCCTCTGGGCCAGAGCCAGGCTACATGTATTCCTTCTTTTACCCATTTTTCTTGGTCTCAATTTGATGACCTAGCTTGAAGTTTACAGATCATAACTTCTTTTTTCAAGTACCTCTCATTTTCATGAATTTCTACCTCTTTCACTGTAAGTCCAAATCTCTATGGTACATTTCTGTTTTATTATTTAGATTTTTTTCCTGTTGTTTCTATTAGCCCTCTCTCTTGATTATTGTCTTATTTAGTTATGATATTTTTATTTCATAAACTACTTCTCATCTGCTAATTTTTAAAATCTTACTTGTATTTAATTTAGTGATATGTGACTTGTATATAAATCTCAATAACTATCAATTAAGCAAATAAGGCAGATTGTCCTTTATATAAAGAGTGAAATGTTAAATATTAATAACCATAACATAAGCAAATAAAAATATAAATTGCTATTTTGCAGAAGCATCATAAAACAGCAAATGAAGCTATGCAAAGTAAATATATTTCATGATTATCAACAGAAATTGTAGCAGTCCCTGTGACAAAAATGTTTAAGGTCAATTATTCAAAATAAAATAAATAGGAAAAAGATCATTTCACATTATCTTTAAAAAAGTTACTTATGAGGACTATAATTAATGCATAATTAATTTACATTTATATGGCACTGTTGAAGACTATATTCATTAAAAGTTTTTTTGCGTTTGCATCTAAAGATACAGGAAAAAGAAATATCCCCAAATGATGGTGTTCATTGACTTTTTTAAAGAGAGCCATTGGAGCTGAAGTTGCAAAGAAGATAGAAATCAGAGTGAAAATGATTGAGCAGAGGTCTTACCATCGAGATCATTCTCTGGGGTCTCTGCCGTGTGCCAGTTCGAAGGTGGGCCAGTGCCATTGACGGTCATGGCTGCCACTTGAAAACTGTACTGACTTCCTTTCTCCAGTCCTACGAAAGAGTTTTCCATAAAGAAAAAAAAAATTTGAGTAACACCATTTCTAGCTGAGTTTCAAAAGTTTTAGTAAATTTTAACAGTAGACATGTTTTATGTTGTTTGTGATTGCTGAGGTAATTATTGTTATTTTGGCCAAAAGGTCAGACATATTATAGCAAGAAATCTAATTATTTTTCATATATTCTCATTTACTCTTGTCCAGTTCATAAAAATGTATCCCTGGAAATAGCCGCCGGGTAGATGCAGAATATAAAATATGAACGATGAAGAAATAATCAGAAATAGCAAGGATCATTTTTCCTCACAATCCAGAAGAGGCCTGCCTATAAATCAAGACCCGTCAATCTAAAAATTTATGTCTTCGTCATCCATTCAAGGTCAGTGATTATGTTTTATTTGGGCCAGAAAAAAAAAAAAAAGAATGAAGGCTTTCATCTCTCAAAACCATCACAAGGCACACTTTGTTTTGCAGTTTCCATAGCAGAGAAGGACCAAGTCTATCTCTATGATAATCTGGACCTATAATATTGTACACTGCAGGCTTATTTTAGAGAGTACAGGTAGACGAGAGAGGCCCTGTGGATCATTACTGTGATATGTGTACATTTTTTATGTAAATAATTTCCCTTTAAGCTACATCGCCATGTCGCTCATTAACACAACTAATTATTGTAAAACTGATGACACCTGTCAAAAGAACATGTGACTTTTTTGAGCTGTCGAGGACGCAGCTGAAATTGACAAGTCCTAAATCTGAAGGAGTTGAACCACCCTGATAAAGATAAACATATAGTCCTTCTTTGCTTTTTATTCATTTATCAAAAATGTTTGCATTTGGTGCCAAGGAAAATTCATAAAGAAAATAAACTACTGAAGAAATGACGCTTATAACATGAACAGCAGAGCATATTTGCAGATTTTTGCAAAGGAGAATGAGTAAATCTCGGTATTAAGGGGACTTATAACTTACGACTAGGAGGAGATAGTGTTGTAAGTGATGGTTAGAAGGGACTTATTAATGTCAAGGGGCAACTGCCTCTAATAAATAGTACTATTAGAGAAGACAATTTGATTAACTCACCCACACACAGATATCTGTAACACAAAATGCTGTCTTTTTAAGGGCTTCTGATTTTATAAAATAGAGTGGGGCTCCATGAAGACAGAGCCTGAGAATGGTGTTGGTGCTGTTTTTGTTTTTATTATTATTGATGTTTGAACTGCATATCCACAAAGCCCACTACAGTGCCTGATACGTGGAAGGCACACACATAAAAAAGCTGTTGAAAGATCCACTAATGCACACAAAGAAAATATTATGATACGATATCCAACATCATCAGCAAGATAGCAAACACATGCTTTTGAACATAAAGTCTTCGTCATGCCTCAAGTAGGCGAATGATCACTGTGACTTGTCCTTTGGCTATGATGGTATTTATCTGCTATTTGTTAGTATTTGCACCCCTTCAAAGGCACTGTTGTTGATACTGTGATAGTGATATTATAGAGATCTTCCAAGAAATTAAAAAAACAAAAAACAAAACGAATAGGGAAAAAACTTTGAGAAGAAATGCTTGCCTCTCCATTGCAGCTCATGACCTTCATAGTGGTCTTATCTGAAATAGTTTCCATCCATCAAGAATATACTCTTTTGAATTAAGTAGAAATTTAACTTTATTTTTCTTTGGAACAGAAGGACAATTATGTCAATACCTTTGCCAGCTACTGATTTAACTACCATCTGCAATGGCCAGTTTTATGTGGGAACCAGGCCAGGCTACGGTCCCCAGTTATTCAATCAAAAACTATGCTGTGAAGGTATTTTGCAGATGTGACTTAAACCCATATTTAGTTGATTTCACGTAAAGGGTATTACCCTGGACGATCTGAGTGGACCAGACCCAAGCAGGGGAAAGGCCTTCCAAGGAGAGCTGAGGCTTCACCGAAGAAAGGAGTTTATCTGTAGACAGTACTTTCAGCACAACAATTCCTGCCCTCCTTCCTGCCCCACGGATTCCAGAAAGGCCTAGCCAGCAATCGCAAGCCAATTCTTGAAATAAATCTCTTAAAATGTATCTCTTATAGTCCTATTTCTCAGGTTGAGTCCTGACTGACATACCATCATATTACATGCAGTATTTTGACATAAAAATCTTTTTGAATGCCCTGTATTGTTTTTATCCATTTTCTTTTAAATCAATTCCTTTCTGTGCACAGAATATAAATATTTAACGAAAACATCTCACTTTAAAGTAGATATGCAAATAGATCCTCAAAATTTTGCCCAATTTTGATTTATATAGTTTGAGTTAAGAATCTGTCAGTATCATTAATTCAGTTTTGAGTAAAACAAAAGCCTGCTAACAACAAAAAGTTAACATTAGAGGGCAGTCCAGGGACCATTTATGAAATGTTTCCTCAACCAGGTCTCTCATGTCCAGCCCAAGCTACTTATCAAAATATCCCTTTGAACCACATCGGCTGGGGAGCTGTTCCTATCACGCTCTTTGTGTCCTCTGTAATGGAATTTCCTAGGTTACTCTGAAAACCCTTCCAAATTTCTTTAATGTATTATATTTACTTTAACTTTAGTAAAAAAAAAAAATTAAATTTTATTCTAGGAGCTAGCTCTGGAATCTCTCTATGGACAAAGAATCCCAATATTGAAGAGATCTTACTGTTGGTCAAATGGCCCGTCTAATGCTGTATATCTAACACACTGGTCCTGTAACTAAAGCACGGATATGATAGGGATGAGAACTTCACTGTGGGAGCGAATCCACTTCCAACAGCTTTGCTTTAAAACGCTCATCCTTGGAGTGCACCAAATCTGCTCTGCCATAGAATCACCTACAGATAAACCCTAATTTTACACAGTAGGATAAAAAAAATAAATTTCTCTTTAAAAATACCTTTGCCCTGGTCTTCTGATTCACACTGGGTGCTTTCTGTACCAAACCTTTATCAACAGATTTAAACCTGGGACCCTTTTGTATGTCTAGGTAAGTGTAGGATACAGTGATAAGCAGAAACAGAAACTTTGCTTTTCAGAAAGGCACTCTGGACATGACCTTCAGAATTCTACATTGCTGGGCAAAAACTAAAAGCATTTCCCTTAAGAATAGGCACAAGACAGGGATGCCTACTTTTGCCACTCTTATTTAACATAGTACCAGCAGTCTTAGCCACAGCAATCAGACATGAAGAAAAATAAAAGGGATCCAAGTTGGGAAGAAGGAAGTAAAACTGTCATTATTTGCGGATGACATGATATTATACATAGAAAACCCTAAAGACTCCATCAAAAATCTACTAGACTTAATAAATGAACTTGGCAAAGTAGCAGAATACAAAATTAATGTCAAGAAATCGATGGCATTCTTATATACGAATGATGAACTCACAGAAAGAGAAACTAAAAAAAAAAAAAAAAAAAAACAATTCCATTTAACATCACAGCAAAAAAATTAAGATACCTAGAAATAAACCTAACCAAAGTAAAGGACCTGTTTGCATAAACCTACAGGACATTGAAAAATAGATAGAGGAAGATATAAAAAAGTGAAAGCACATACTTTGTTCATGAATTGGAAGAAATAACATCATTAAAATGTCCATATTACCCAAAGCAATCTATAGACTCAGTGCAATCTTCATTAAAGTACCAACAACATATTTCACAGAACTAGAACAAATACTTCAAAAGTTCATATGGAACCAAAAAAGACCCCAAATAGCCACAGCAATCTTGAAAAAGAAGGACAAAGTAGGTGGGATTACAATACCAGATATCAGGTTATACTACAAGGCTACAATGATCAAAACAGCCTGGTACTAGCACAAGAACAGTCATATAGACCAGTGGAACAGAACAGAGAACCTAAAACTGACCCAAGACATTATGCTCAGTTAATATTTGACAAAGGTGGCAAGAGCATATAATAGAGTAAAGACAGCCTCTTTAATAAATGGTGTTGGGAAAATTGAACAGCTACATGCAAAAAAATGAAACTAGACCATCTACTTACACCATACACAAGAATAAACTCAAAATAGATAAAAGACATAAATGTGACTCATGAATCCATAAAAGTCCTAGAAGAAAAGGTAGGCAACAAAATTTCGGACATCATACGCAGCAGAATTTTCACTGATATGTCCCCTAAGGCAACAGAAACAAAGAAAAAAATGAACACATGGGACTACATCAAACTCAAAAGCTTCTGCATGGCAAAAGAAACAACCATTAAAATGGAAAGGGAACCCACTATATGGGAAAGCATATTTGCCAATAATACATCAGATAAACGGTTAATTTCCAAAATATATAGAGTGCTCATACAACACAAAAAAAGGAAGACAAAGAACCCAATTGAAAAATGGACAGAGGTGCTAAACAGACACCTCTCCAAACAGGACATACAAATGGCTAAGAGACACATGAAGAAATGCTCAACGTCACTAATCATCAGAGAGATGCAAATTAAAACAAGTGAGGTATCACTTCACACCTGTCAGAATGGCCGCCATCAACAAATCATCAAACAACAAGAGTTGGCGAGGGTGTGGAGAAAAGGGGACTCTAATACACTGCTGGTGGGAATGCAGACTGGTGCAGCCACTATGGAAAACACTGTGGTGTTACCTCAAAAAATTAAAAATTGAACTTCCATTTGACCCAGTGATCCCACTTCTAGGAATATACCCTAAGAAGCCTGAAACACTGATCAGAAAGAATATATGTATCCTCATGTTCACAGCAGCACTATTTACAGGAGCTAAAAAGCCTAAGTGTCCATCAGCAGACGAGTGAATAAAAAAACTGTGGTACAATGGAGTACTATGCAACTGTAAGAAAGAAAGATCTCTTATCCTTTGAGAAGACATGGAGGGACCTGGAGAGTATTATCCTGAGCAAAACAAGCCAAGCAGAGAAAGACAGACATCACATGATCTCTTATTTGTGGAATATAATGAAAATAACAGTCTGAAGAACAGGGTAGACCCGGAGACGTGGAAGTAGGGTACAGACTGAAACTCTCAGAAGAGGGGGGTTGTGGGGGAGGGAAGAGATAAACCTCAGAACTTATATGCATGTACGCATAACCGATGGACATGGACAACGAAGCTGGGGATCGGGTAGGGAGGATGGGGAGGAGGGTGTCAATGGGGAAAAAAGGAGAAACATCTGTAACAAAAATAAATTAATTTAAAAAAAAAGAATTCTACGTTGCACATAATCCTGCTTCTTTGTTGTGAGGGGTACTTGCCTGGGCACATTTTAGAGGTACTGAAATCTCTTCTAATCTCAGTTTCCCATATAAAGTAATTAGGTAACAGCTGCTTCTTCATTTCATAACGTTCTTTTGAGAATCAAATGACAAACTTCTTGAAAAAATTGTTCATAACATTGAGCATGGAATGTACGTAAAGATAAATAACATTCGCAGATTATTTTCTCTCTTGATTTTCCAAGAGCCTACGATGTTGGCACAGAATACATTATTACTTCATTTTAGAGATAAAGATAATAAGGCTCAGAGAAACTGAGCAAGGGTACTGTGTGATGTTTAAATCACAACATGGACTGCTCTTGGATGACGACTCTGGGCTCTGTCCTGTCTCCTGCTGGGCCCCACGGAGCATGTTGATTCAGTCACGGTCCACCTGGCCCAGGCTGGGGATATGTGATGAACATGAGCAGCAAACAGAAGCGCTTCGATGAGGGAAAATATGTAAGGAATTTTTGTCTATTAGGACTATATCCAGAAATGAACAGGTAGACCGAATAAAATTGCTGATTCTATTAATTTAACAGTGGATCAACTTAAGAGATCAGTAAAACCCAAAATTCAGTATAAAGTAGAATAAAGTCATGCTCTTACTTAGAAAAACATGTTACCCTTTTAGAAAAAGGAGGTATCTTCAAGAGTTATACCAAAAATTACAATGAACCAGCAATATTTTGGGCTTCAACCCTGATAGCTGATATCAAAAGATCTCTCAACACTGCACTGATTGATTTGTTCATTCATTCATTGGAGGTGGGGTACAGAGAGGGAAGCCGTCAGCAATTAAAAGCTGTTTTATGTATTTTCAAGAGGTGTTATCTGGGAAGCGTTTCCTGAGTAGGATGAGTGGAAATAATAAACAGTATTTTTTAAATGAGTTGGTAGAAAAGCACTGATTTAACCCTTTCTAGAGTTATTCACCTTCTATAGGCAAAGATAATTTTCAATTGCTATTCAATAGATATTTCTTGCCATCCCTGCTGTATTCCACTCTTTATACAATCACACAACCACACATTTTTTGCCTATGGTCAGCAACACATTAACTATAGTTTAAGAGTTAAGTGTACAAGTTTTCAATTCAGGTAGAATTAGATTTGAAGTTTTGTTCTCCAACGTATTAGCTGTGTGACCTTGAAAAACTTGCCGAACTGTCTATCTTTGCCTGTTTTCTCATCAATAAAATGGGAATATACAAATAAAAAATTGCTATAAAGATTTCAATAAAAAAAATATATATATAAAACTTTCTTATCAAGGAGATTTTTCAGGTTTATTGAGTTATATTTCATATGTCAAAATTTGCACATATCTAATGTATACACTTGGATGGCTTTAGATTTGTGCAAACATTGTGATATCACCAAAAATGAAGTAATCAACATATCTATTACTTCCTCAAAACTCTTGTGTCTTGTTGCTTTTTTTTAAAATGGTAAGAACACTTAGCATGAGATACCTTCTTAAGAAGTTTGAAGTGCACAACACAGTATTGTTAACTACAGGCACCCTAGTGTAACACAGGTCTCTACAACTTATACATCTCGCATACTTGTCACTTTATACCAGCAGTTCTCCACCTGTGGGTCACGACCCCTTTGGGAATTGAATGACCCTTTCACAGGGGTTGCCTAAGACCATCGGAAAACACATATTTCCGATGGCGATTCATAACAGTAGCAAAATTACAGTTATGAAGTAGCAACAAAAATGATTTTATGGTTGGGGGTCACCACAACATGAGGAACTGTATTAAAGTGTCGCAGCATTAGGAAGGTTGAAAACCACTGCTTTATTCCCATTAAAAAGCTCCTCATGGACTCCCTCCCTCTCCCCCGTCATTCTATACTGTCTCTGTGAGTCTGACATTTAGATACCTCATCAAGTGGAATCATGCAGTATTTGTCCTTCTGTAACTAACTTTCAGCCTATCTCCCATGTGGTCGCAAATGGCAGGTTTTCCTTCTTTTTAAAGGCTGAATACTATTCCATTGTATGTAAATACCACCTTCAAAAAGCCTTTTGTGTGTCAGTAGGCATCTGGGTTATTTCTTTATCTTGGCTCTTGTGAATAGTGCTGCAATGAGCCTGAAGTGCAGACATCCTTTCGAGACACTGATTTCGATTGCTTTGGACATACACCAGGAAGGGGGATTGCTGGATCCTTGGTAGTTCTATTTTTAAAATTTGAGGAACCTCTACACTGTTTTCAGCATAGTGTTTGTTGTCAAAGTTAATGTTGGTATGATTAATGTTATAAATGTTTTAAAATATATTTGATATTAATGATTGTTTACAGATTCATACAACTGCCAGCCACTCACAATACAATGAGCTAAAGACAGCAACATTACGTCGTATAAACAGCACATAACGAGGAGTCAGAACACATGTGATGTAATTGGGATCATCCCTTTAACTAGTGACAGATCTTAGCAATGTCAGGCTTCAGACCTCAGCTACCTCTTCTGTAAAACAAGGGCTTCGGGGGAGATGGACGGTCTAGTTACGACTCTGTTTTGTTTAAGTCTCAGCCTCAAGGTGTGTGTGTGCATGTGTATGCATGCGTGTGTGTGTGTATGCATGTGTATGCATGCGTGTGTGTGTGTGTTTCTCAGCTGCTTCTAACTCTAATTTTATTCTAAAATAAGTATAGAGTAGGTAGCAATTATTTTCTTAGCTGTAAAAAAAGTGTCACTGTTGAAAGCAGATTGCTTTCTGCCTATGTCTCTCCCCAACGATACTAAGTGCTTTCGAGTTCTGTCATTCTTCTGTTCCATTTCTAATTTCTTAGAACTTACGGAAAGAGACAGGATATTACTCAAAAAAATATAATTTTTCATTATTCCCCTAATGTTAACCTTGTTATAAAATGTCTATGCTATTGTTTCAATTTTTTAGCCCATAAAACACCAATGCGTGTTTATCATTATGGTTATTCTATACTGGCCATAAAACACAAGAAAACTCTTAAATTCACAAACAACATTTACTGAAGAGCACTCAAAAATTAAAAACAGTACTTTAAAGTTTAGTTCAGATGGCTTTCCACAATAAACTGATCATTGTGATTTAAAATGCTTGTTAAAACTCTGAATCACTTTGTTTTTGCAGGTGTCTCATTATCCTAGCAACACACACACACACACACACACACACACACACAGCAACAACAACAAGCACCTGTTTAACAGATAGAGGATTGTAAAAAACAATGTTTGAGTCTCCACAACTGAATATTTATTTATATCATCAAATAAGCATTCTGGTATTTTCAATTTTCTAACAGCCAAGTCAATATATCTGTATGTCTTACAGGTAGTGACAACATGGGGTCACACCCGGTATATTTTAAAGTGTAGATTACTACAGAAAATCAATCACTTCTGCTTACAAGAAAGTGCGGAAGTTACTAAACATGTCCTGGAGACAAATCGAAACCACAGCCAATCCACCAGCACGAGGTATGTGCTGTTTCTCCATGCTTTGTAGCATCGAAGACATTTCCACAACATCTAGAAATGCAACAAGCATCATGGAACCCAGGTCACAGAGCAGAGGAAAGGAAGTTAAAAGTTTTGCAAAACTTGTGTTTAATGTTTTTAAGGCATAAGGCTATTCTCTGGCTCTTTTTATTTCTTCGGTTCAAATTAAAAACAGAGTCTGTGTGACTTTCTTGCAATAAACATCAGTTAGAGTTGTATATATAACTTCTCAGGTTATGTTTGCATTCCCAAATGCACGGTATAAATAGCGAAATGAAGAAAGAACAGTACAAACGAAGGCTTCAAATTCGGAGTCGAGATTCCTACAAAGCTAGAAGATGGGAACAGACATTTGTGAGCTATTCCAACAACAGGCTGAGCTGTATCTTGCTATAAGCTGGAACGATACTAAACCAGAGTGGTGATGGGTTATCTTATGTTGACTTAAAGCTCTGATTGTCATAAAAGCGTAGAACTAAATTATTTATTTTTGAATAAATAAAGTTTATGAGAGGATGCAATTCTAATAATTGTCCTTGAGAGGAAAAATAATAAAAGGTATCTGGGGTGAGTTGAATAGTGTCTCTCTAAAACTCATGTATACTTGGAACATCAGAATGTGACCTTTCTTGAAAATAGGGTCCTTGCAGAGATAATAAGTTCAGGATTTCAAGATGACTCTTTCTCTCCTTTTCCCTTCTTTCTCTCTCTAAAAAAAATCAATAAAAACATTAAAAAAATAATCCCTCGCCAGTGTAGCTCAGTTGGTTGAGCATCATCCCATGCCCTGAAAGGTTACCGGTTCGATTCCTGGTCAGGGCACATGCCTGGGTTGCAGGTTCAATCCTCAATTGAGGTGTCCAGGAGGCAATCCACAGATGTTTCTCTCTCTCTTTTCCTCTCCCGTCCTCTACCTTGAAAACTTAATATAAAAATATTTTTTAAAAAGATTTCAAGATGAAATCATCCTGGATTTATGGTAGGGTATATGCAATGACTGGTGTCTTTATAAGAGGAGAGGACACAGAGATACACAAAGAAAGGGATGCAAAGACAGAGGCAAAGATCTGAGCAACGCAGCCAAAGAATGTCAAGGACTGCCAGCAACACTGGAGGTTAGGAGAGAGACGTGGGATGGATTCTCTCTCACAGCCTCCAAAAAGCACCAACCCTTGCCTGGCTGGTGTGGCTCAGTGGATTTAGTGCTGTCCCATGAATGAGAGGTCCTGGTTCAATTCCTGGTCAGGGCATATGCTGGAGTTGTGGGCTTGATCCCCAGTAGGGGGCGTGTAGGAGGCGGACTATTGATGTTTCTCTCACACATTGATGTTTCTTTCTCCCTCCCTCTCTAAACAGTCAATAAAAACATATGGAAAAAAAAAAAAAAAAAGAACCAACCTTGCTGACACATTGATTTTGTACTTCTGACTTCCTGAACTGAAAGAAAATACGTCTGTTGTTTTAAGCCACCTGTTTGTGGTAATTTGTTATGGCAGCCCTAGGACTAATATGGGGCCTTTGATAGTGAAAAGGCTTCTACTTGCTGCTCTCTATATAAATATTTTTAAAATGATTATACCTTCTGTAGAGAGAAAATTCTATAAGTCTGTCTATTTTAGGGACTCAGAATCTTGATTTGATAATGCTGAGCTGAATGTGACAAATTCCATTTGCCAAAAAAAAAAGCAAAAATAAACAATTCACACCAGCAAGTTCTTTTGGCCACGTGGCTCCTGTTCTGAATTTATTTCCTGGACCCATTCATGTCTTAGCTTTTCGGGGGCTTATAGTCAGCTTTAGGGGGAGAAACTCTTCCAGTTGTGTTACCAGTTGTAATATGACACTAAAGTCTTGACTTCCTGTTTTTCACTTTACATATGTAATTAAAAATACATATTTTATTGTTACAAAAGTTGTCAACAATCACTATTAATATTTTGGCATATATTATTCTAAATATTTTCCAATGATTTCACTTTTTTCCTTGGTTTATAAATGGGGACCTGTATATTAATACTGATTTAAAACTGAGTTATTCACCAAATATGTTTTAAACATTCACATATAATTTAGTATTTTTACATTACTTCATTTTCAATAGATGTACACTACTCCATGATGTGATTATGCCTGAAATTTCTAGTTAAATGCCTATAATTGGATATGTAGAGTCTTTTTTATTATTTGTTATTAATGTAGCAGTACAAAGAGTTAAACATGTTTACCATTAAAAACATTGCAAAAAATTCAGCTGTCAAATTGGAATAAACTTCTAGAAGTTGAAAACCAGGATCATACATGTATTCTTCAGAAACACGCACACACACACACACACACACACACACATGCACACACGTATGTATATACATCTGTATATCACATGTACACATTGCTTCCAGAAAGATTCTAGAAATTTTCTGTCCCACAGGCAGCGAATGAATGTTTGTATTTCTCTCATGTGCTTTCCAGAACAGGGTATCAGTATTCATTTTATCTCTATAACTTTAATCAAAGGAAAATGCTAACTCATTTTTGTTTTAATTTACATTTCTCTACTAATGAGATTGAACATTTAATCATACTTATTCATCATTTATAGTTCTGTAAACTGAATAGCCAATACTTAGTTTTACTACTGAATGCTTATACTTTAATTAATCACTTTATAAAGAGTTTATTTTATATTTTTAATCCTTTTTATTTGAAAAAGAAAATAAATGATTAAACAATGTTTTAGGGTTTCAAGGGACCATGTATATTAAAATATATGGCTTTGATTGAATTATCCCTAGAGTCTTTTTTTCTAGCCTAACAGCAATCTAAGAAATTATACTAAAATTTTTCAGCAAGATTTTAAAATTTTTGTGATTTCTTCCAAAGTGTACTGCATGTTGCAGTAAACATCACAAAGAACACATATACCTCACTTCAAGTTCCATTTCTTTTACCTTCTTCCCACTATTTCACCAGGGAAAGAGGCACAGGATCTTGGCTTTTCTTAAGCTTTTTGAGAGGTATGGTAGTGTCATGACTTCTGCTTACATTCAACTCCGGCCTGGGAGATTTTGTCCAGATGTGAAACAAATACTGTGCTTCTTGGCAATCTACCTCGGAAGCACTTTCATCGTTGTGCTAACATGTTATAGGCATAAAAGGCAAACAACCTGAGGGGGGGAGCAGATTTCCATCAAGTCTCAGGCTGCAGGCTGAGAAAGGAGCAAAGGGGAGACGAGACAGAACAGACGTGCCATGTTTACAGCTTTGCCCGAAAGCTGCAGTTTAACCCTCTCCAACTATGCTCCCAGCAGGCCGATGCGGGCAGGGACTAGACAGCACAGACGTGCCATGCTTACAGCTTTGCCCGAAAGCTGCAGTTTAACCCTCTCCAACTATGCTCCCAGCAGGCCGATGCGGGCAGGGACTAGACAGCACAGACGTGCCATGCTTACAGCTTTGCCCGAAAGCTGCAGTTTAACCCTCTCCAACTATGCTCCCAGCAGGCCGATGCGGGCAGGGACTGGACAACAAACGCACGCCCAGTCAGGTCCAGGTGACGTGGGAACATGCTTAAAAGTTAGTCACACCTAGAAACAGGTAATTGGCAGAATAGGTGTGGCCACACAAGGGCACAAAGTTTGAGATATTTAACTCTTAAACATGGGGGGGTTTGCGTTCTGCCTCTGACTCGGCTTGTAGGGCTCTCATGACGCTGCAGTCGCCAGGGGACCCACACCCAATGGACTACTGGACTGCGATTAGCCTGATGCTACATGGGACCCAGCTCCACCCTGGAATGGAAACTCTGGACACTGGCTTTGCTTCTGGCTCTACTTTGGACGAAGACAAATGGGACTTTGTGAACCAAGGGATGTAACTGCAGGCAAATGAAGCTTTTCAGCACATCTCTTTCCCCCTTGAGGGCCTCCAGAAATGCTTATTCCAGCAGCATCCCAAGAACCCCACTCTCACTAGTGATGGAGAAAGGCAATCCATGAAATTCTCCGGTAACAATCTCGTAAAGACAATGAAATAAACGGGATACTTTCTTTTCTTCTCATCTGCAATAATAGTTTACTTATCTCTTAGCTGTAAGTTATGGGTTGGAGTGTGTATATTGACCTAGACCGTTTCTGTGCCATCCCAGATTTGCTCAACTTCACCCACCAATCCTGGTCATGAGCCACTGCTATTGGCTTTGCTTCTCAAGCCACTGGCACACGTTGATACACTATCAAGCCCTGGGTATTGCTGCTACCCTAGACCAAGCCACCATCACAGATGTGCTCATTGACAGGGAGAGAACCCCATGTCTGCACACTCACCGGAAGCTCTGGCATCCCAGGCAGCTGTCTGTAGGTACAAAACCCAATCTGTCAGTGGATTGCAACTGATAGAAAAGAAACTGCTCACACCTCTTATCCAACCACTGACTTTGAGGCATCAGCTTCTCAAGAGATACCGCATGAGGGTAAACAAGCTCTGTATTTGTTGTAAACTTGTGGCCAGCTCAATAACACGCTGCCATGGTCTGATTTCTCTTCTTCCCTGGCTTGCTTCCCCTGTTCCGCACTCTTCCTGGGCCTGCACCCTCAGAGGCGTCATTCCAGAAAGCCTGCCTCCATCTCTGCTGCAGGAGGGAAACTGGCCTGGCATGTACTGTACTCCAGCAGTTAAAGGAAACGTGTAATAATTAATTTGATAAGAATACACAACCCTCTAGCTGCTGCATGAAAACTGGGTTCAGTTTCCACAGTTTGACCCACAATGAGTTCCTCCAATATTGCTATAAAAGTGAGTTTACTTTTCTATTATGAAATGTAGAACAATCTGTTTATTCCCCTTCTTTCCACTTCCAACACCATCATCACCCCTGGGGACTGGGGGAGGCAAGATCAAAAGTGGCCTAAACTGGGAACCATCTGATTCGATGACTTTTCAGAGTTATTCGTTAACATTTGTAAAGCTGTGTGACAACAGGAGCTATGGTGCATCAGCAATACTAAGAAACTAATGCAGATTTTTAAAAATCTATGATGCATTTAGTAAGAGGATGATCCAGAAACAAAATGAAAGCATTATAGAAAATACTACGTTCAAAATATAAAGGTTATTCTTGTTCAGACCAACAAATGTCACCTGCCAGAACAAAAAAAAAAAAAAACGTTCTCTTGAAGTAAGAATCTATTTTATTCCAAAGCATTTAATTCATCAAAAACTTGCAAGACTACCCCGTGTGAACACTGACCTGTGAACAGGTACCAGAGATTGTTTGGCTCCAATGTTTCCATCTCACCCCTGCGGGTCGTCTTTCTGTGTCGAATTTTATAGCCGGTAATAAATCCATTCTGTGTTCCTGATGGAGGAGGCAGCCAGCTTACTTTGATACTCTGCGAAATAACAGATGTAAATTAAAACATCGGACAAAAGATGGACAAGAGGACAGGGTCAAAGAAATGATCCAAACCTAAGGATAAAGCAGAGAGGCAAGAAGTGTTAGGGTTTGGCCCTTAGAACCAAAATAAATCCATTCTTACAATTTGGCAGTATTCTTACTTGTCTAATTTTGACAAAAATACACAATTCATTTGATTGAATACTAAGTTCTTTGGGAGATAAACTAATGAATAAAAAAAATAATAGCCCTGGCCTGTTTGGCTCAGCAGTTAGAGCGTCACCCGCAGACCAGAGAGTCCTGGGTTCAGTTCCCGCTAAGGGCACTGGCCTCGGTTGCAGTTTGTCCCCGGCCCCAGTTGGGATCGTGTGGGTGGCAACCATGTGTCTCTCTCATGTCGATGTTTCTCTCCCTCTCTCCCTCCCTCTCATCCTCCCACTCTATCGGAAGATAAATGCAAAAAAAATGTCCTTGAGTGAGGATAAAAATATATAAAATTAAAAAAAATAATAATATATTGACTGTAGCTCCCAAAGAACTCATAGTCTTAACTACACACACGCTTGTCTCCGCCTCCCCCCTCCACATACATGGGACATGTTCTTTGCTCTCAAGTGTTTTATAAAAGAAAACCAGATCTGATGAAGAGTTAAACTTTCTAGTTATATTCCACTCTTCATGTCTATTTTTCAGTGCTTCCAGGTAGTCGTAGCAAATAGTATCACCATTTAACAATTTTACAAAAGAGAAAATTGAGGCACAGAGTTAAATGAATGTCCAGAAGTCACCTGGTACTATCACTAGAAGATTACCCAATTGTTGAGTCTAACATTTTTTTAATCATTTCATACTAAAATAAATAATCATAGAGTGTCTACTTGGCAATTCTACTGACCAAAATTCCCCTACAAACTACTCTTGAAGGAAATAAAACTGAATTTAAATAGATTTTAATATATCCAGTAGACCTCTCAGTAAGTAGCCCTTTGCAAATCAAAAGGCATCATTTTCTAAGGACTACAAGCTTGATTTTTTCACTTCGTTTTTTTAAAAAGTCAAATTAATTTCAAATAGAAAATGAAAATACATATGAAGATATTAAACCTCAGACCACAAGGTAAAACCTTGTGATGTCCAGTTAATGCTCTGCTATGGCTTTACTGAGCAACTTCTCTTCCATTTTATAAATGACCTGAGTTTCGGTGCACACATCGAAAAAGGGAGAATAACTGTGTTTAGTATATCTACCTAATGACTGCAAATCACTTGATAAGCCTGAAGAACTTTATTATACTAATGATTACATGAGAAATACTTGGTTTTGACATAAATAATTTTTCTTTATCCTATTTGGGGATTTCCAGTGCCGACATAAATTACACCCACATAGCTGATACTTTAATGTCAATGCCCATAGCAATTAATTAATAGACGAGTTATGCACTCTGCGCGCCGGTAGGTAAACCCTCGCAATGGTTATTATTCTTCTTTGGAAGAAATTCTGTCCTTTTATTCAGCCTCGTATGAGGGCAGCAGAGACATTTATTAGCACCTTTTCCGCCTTCTCATAGATTTCGAACAAACACCAGCAGAGTGCAAACACCCGGTGCTCAGATTCTTTCTGTGCAAATTCTTCTGCAGATGATGTGGCTGGATGTCCCCAGCACACTGTTTTGGGAAGTTCAATGAGAGTGCTCAGGTATTTGTCTTATTTAATGGTCTAATGTATTTCTTTACTATACGAGGCTGTTCATCCTGGGCCCAGTCGCACAGGCTCATCGCCCCTTCCCACACCCAGCCACCTACAGCTGCACTGTTATGGGAACATTCTTGTAACGTGACCTAGTCTTCATGGGCAAGCCATGTAATGATTTTTATTAAAAGTACTTAACACGTGACCTTTGACTTTTGTAAAATCAATTCTAGTAGCTGTGACTTGACTTTTGGTCCTTTCATTACTTGAGAGGGAGAAATTAATCCTCCTCTCTGTTGCAGTGAACCAAGGATTAAATTCACTTTTTTTCTTGTTTTCTTCAGATTTGAAAAAAGAGAAAAACTGCAAAACCGAGCTTCTCCAAGTCCCTCTATCTCCCTTAGGTTACCATAAAAATGTGAATTAGCGTACAAATAGCATTATGGAAAGCAGTCAGATTTGTTGATTTAAAAGAAAGGGTCTCAGTGGAACAGAACTGAAAACCCAGAAATGGACCCAAGGCAATACGCTCAACTAATATTTGACAAAGGTGGCAAGAGCATACAGTGGAGTAAAGACAGCCTCTTTAATAAATGGTGTTGGGAAAACTGGACAGCTACATGCAAAAAAATGAAACTAGACCATCAACTTACACCATACACAAGAATAAACTCAAAATGGACAAAAGACTTAAATGTGACCCATGAATCCATAAAAATTCTAGAAGAAAATGTAGGCAACAAAATTTCGGACATCATACGGAGCAGAATTTTCACTGATACATCACCTAAGGCAACAGAAACAAAGGAAAAAATGAACAAATGGGACTACATCAAACTCAAAAGCTTCTGCACAGCAAAAGAAACAATCATCAAAATGGAAAGGCAACCCACTGTATGGGAGAACATCATTGCCAATGATGTATCAGATAAGGGGTTAATTTCCAATATATATAGAGTGCTCGTACAACTCAACAAAAGGAAGACAAAGAACCCAATTAAAAAATGGGCAGAGGAGCTGAATAGACACCTCTCCAAACAGGACATACAAATGGCCAAGAGACATATGAAGAAATGCTCAACATCACTAATCATCAGAGAGATGCAAATTAAAACAACAATGAGGTATCACCTCACACCTGTCAGAATGGCCACCATCAACCAATCATCAAACAACAAGTGTTGGCGAGGGTGTGGAGAAAAGGGGACTCTAATACACTGCTGGTGGGAATGCAGACTGGTGCAGCCACTATGGAAAACAATATGGTGCTACCTCAAAAAATTAAAAATTGAACTTCCATTTGACCCAGTGATCCCACTTCTAGGAATATACCCTAAGAAGCCTGAAACTCCAATAAGGAAGAACATATGTATCCCCATGTTCATAGCAGCACTATTTACAATAGCTAAGATCTGGAAACAGCCCAAGTGTCCATCAGTAGACGAATGGATAAAAAAGCTGTGGTACATGTACACAATGGAGTATTATGCAGCGGTAAGAAATAAAGATCTCTTATCCTTTGAGACGACATGGAGGGACCTGGAAAGTATTATCCTAAGTGAAATAAGTCAAGCAGAAAAAGACAAATACCACATTATCTCACTTATATATGGAATATAATGAACATAACAGTCTGAGAAATACAGTAGACCCAGAAACATGGAAGTAGGGCACAGACTGACATCCCTCAGAAGAGGGGATGGGGGGTGGAGGGGTGGGAAGAGATAAACCACAGAACTTATATGCATGTATGCATAACCAATGGACATGGACAACTAAGCTGGGGACCGGGCGGGGGTGGGGTGGGGAGGGGGGTGCCAATGGGGTAAAAAAGGTGAAATATCTGTAACAAAAAAAAAAATAAATAAATTTAAATAAATAAATAAAAATAAAAGAAAGGGTCTCAGTGGCTTAAGGGTCTGAGATGGCTCCACCAATTTGGTGACTGGCTCTTATCCTTTTCACGACCCCCATCAATGTGTTCCTTCACTCTCGGGCCTATGTGTAGCATGAAAACAGAAGAACATACCAACTGGTAAACCCAACCCTCCCGTTTTGTTCAGAAGCACATTTCACAGCCGTCTCCTTTGAATCCCACATGCCCACTGCTCACTGACACTGCCGTCCACTCTCTCGGGTGGACGCAGGGGAAGACACACTCCTCTGGAAGCGGGTCGGTTTGCTCTGTAAGAGCCTCCTAAAAATGCGCCGTGGTTTCATCCCGACGGCATCCCCCGGAGGGACGTGGAGGGTCGTGTGGAAGAAGGTCCTGGAGGGAAGGAGCAGGCCGCAGCGGACACGCAGCGGGAATCGGAGCTTGAGACGGGCTTGAAAGTCGGGGTTCCGCTCTGCCCTCCTTTCTGTTCTGCGCGTCCAGGGACTTGTTGAATCGCATGTAAAGTTGCTTGAAGAATGAAACATACTTCCAGGGAGGCCCTATTTCCACTCAAGGGTGCCCTCTGAGCCCTTCCAAGAGTCTTTTTAAAAAATGTGTCCCCCACCTGTTCGCTTACTTTCCTTCCCTCTGCTAGTGCCCTAGTCCAGACCTTAGTCATCGCTGCTCCGCACACTGCCACAGCTAGTGAGGAGGCGCCCGTGTCCAGTCCACACTCACCCCCCAGCCACCCTCATCAGCGGGGCTACCTAAGCTCTCTGGGCTCCAGTTTCCTCGCCTGCAACATGAGCTACGGGCAGACCTCCCTGGAAGGATTGTGGGGTGCAGTAAAGGACACAGGAACGTGCTTGGAGGTCCGTCCGAGTGCTGGTACATGACACGCAATACATTGGACATCCTTCAAGGAAGAAAGGAGGAAAGAAAATCAAGAGATAAAGAGATGGAGAGGGGGGAGGAAAGAAAGGCGAAGTGAGCAAGGGCAGGGAAGAAGCAGGCAAAGCCATTTACAGTAACGGTGCTCGGAATATGGACCTAATTATTTGTGTATCGATTGTGGTTTTCTTCCGTGTATAAAAGGAGCATTGAGAGAGAGAGGCTACTCAGCAACACATTTAAAATTCCCTTTCTTTCATAATTATTTATTGACCAGTTTACTCTATAGGGTGCTATTCACTTTTCTTATTGTAGCCAATAGAAACGTCAGGCCTGGGTGGTGAAAAGGAGGTCTAGTATCCTGGCTGGTGTGGCTCAGTGGGTTGGAGCATCATCGGTCCTCTGGTACACGAATCTACTGCACGTTTGTTTCTGGTCAGGGCACATACCTAGGTTTTGGGTTCGATCCCCATGTGGGGGCATGTATAGGAAACAACTGATGGATGTTTCTCTCTCTATTTCTCTCTCAGTCTCTCAAATCAGTAACATATCCTTGGGTGAGGATTTAAAAAAAGAAGCCTAAGAATAGGGTGGAGATGAGAAAAATACAAAAATGTGGAGAGATGTAATATATATGTTTGGAGGTAGAGTGGACAGGACTTGGTGATTTATCAAATGTCAAGTGTAAAGGAATAAAAATCATTTAGAATGACTCTTAAGGTTTCTGGCATAAGCAACTCAGTAGATGATAAAGCATTTCCTGGGACCAGGCTGCCTGAAAAAGATTCCACTTTCAAAACAACTTCACTGGATCTGCTAATAGCATCAGGAAATGACAATCCACAGAGGATGTAGAAACAAAGGCTAACCATATTGCTACTATTCTAGTTAGTGCTGGGAAGGGCATTTTTAAGTTTATAATTTAGAATAAAGAGTATCATAATATCAAAATTATAGTCACAACATTTAATATTAAAATTATTTTTTCCTTTATTGATCTTAGAGAGAGACAAAGAGACAGAAACACCGATGAGAGAGAACATTGACTGGCTGCCTCCTGCATGCCCTCCACTGGGGATCTGGCCCACAACCTGGGCATGTGCCCTGACCAGGAATTGAACCAGCGACCTCTTGGTGCATGGTCAGCGCTCAACCACTGAGCCACACCAACTAGGCCACAATACTTGATATTTAACCTTTGACATTTATTTAAATACTTGGTATTTCTATTGATCATTTGAAATCTAATTGAATTTCTAATTGGAATAGAAATTAATTTACTAGTAAAACAGTACTTTAAACCCTATTATGCTTATAACTGTGTGGATTATTTCCAAAAACTGTTTTGTCTTTTTATAAACCTACATACTGTATGATACTAACCAGGAATAGGTGTGATAAAATGTCAATAAGATATAACGGTCTCTATATTTTTTTCCTGCAGTTATATACTGTTCTTGCAGACATGACATGTTTTTACTTCACTGTCGTAAACATGCAATCTCTTGGGGTAAGTGAAGTCAGAAATTTGGGTAGCATACTAAAATTGGCATTCTTCAGTTCATGTAGGCAATTGTTATTCAAAATGATGTAAAGCCATGTTAACAATTACTATGTGTGATTCATTTCCAGACTGAAGTCTGCTAGTAATATATAAATTTTGAGTTAAGTATTTGCACAATAATAAAAATATGGTTATAAATATAAATTGAATAATATTTGATTTTAAATAAAATTTTATGAACCTGTCTTAAATTTAGACAAGAAATAATATTGTTTTATTAAAACCATAAAATAAACCTAACCTGTTGTAATCTCATTTAATGATTTTGATATAATACAAACATTTCTTCATCAATAGGTTCATTTAGTTTAAAAACAGTCTTCCCTTTGTCTCTGCCCTGGTGACCTCCTCATAGCTAGTGGTAGTGGGACTCCTAGCCAGAAACAGTCCGACCCGACCTACTCTGGAAAAATCCTGCCCCGGTCATGCACGTGCTAAGCCACAACGGGACAATTTCTCTGGTTGCTCCCCTTCAAATCAAATACCGCAAATCCACCTTGATTTGGGTCCCAGCTTTAGTAACTGGGTTTCTCTGGTGGGGATCCAGCCGTGCTTCTCTATGAATCTCCTTTTGCTGCACTAATCTGCCTAGTTCATTAAAGAAATCTCAGACATTCAAGACTCGAGCAGCTAGAGTCTCATGAGTCTCAGAGGCTCGCTGACTTCTCTGACAATATGTACTTGCCTCTCTGAATCTAGGCATCTCTTTCACACTCTGAACTGCGGAAACCTACTGGTCTGAATCACCATCCGAAGCTCTTTGACGGCTCTCACCAGGCGCCACGATGTACCACTCTGTTTCTCTGTGTACAGGGACCAGTCTTCCTAAAGGAACATCCCTAACTACCTTACTTGCTCCTTGATTTGGGGGCACAACCCTCCTGACACTGGCTCTGAATGCTATCCTCATTCACCCCAGAGATCTGTCATCTTCAGGTATATACAGTGGGCACACAACAAATTTTAAAAAATTTACACACAGTGACAAATGTCATCTGGAATATGCTCCATTTCTTATATGTTCCGTTTCTATATTTCTTTGATAACTTAAACTGGGCTAAATTTAAACTGATGCTGGGAAACTTCTCTGCTTTTTTTTTTATCCTCACCTGAGGACACCCTTCCATTTTTTGTTCAGATAGAGTGGGAGGGAGAGAGAGAGAGAAACATCGACGTGAAAGGGACACATCGAGTGGCTGCCACCCGCACGACCAAACAGGGCCGGGGATAAACTGCAACCGAAGTACGCGCCCCTTAGCAGGAACCGAACCCGGGTCTCTCTGGACTGCAGGCCGACGCTCTAACTGCTGAGCCAAACCGGCCTGGGCTTCTCTGTTCCTTTAATCAAGTTCTGAGAGCTCATCCTTGACAATTCCAAGTAAAAACAGGGAAGCTAATAACTTAATCTAATCCACTTCACTTTAGCAGCACAGGGGCCTTGACCCTGTCAAATGAAGGTCAAATAAGTTTCCAAACCTTCACAGTGAGGTTCCCAACCTATCACTGTCCATGGAGACCCACGACACCACAGGTATACTGAACATTTGGCACTCTGGTAGGCCAGTGTTTTGCATACATTCAAAGTAACATTTTACAAACGTTTCTTGGGTTATTTAAAGATGAGGCCCAGAATGCCATTAGGAGTTGAGTGTGGCCTGTAGAATCTTCTTTAGTGGTGTGGCTACTTCAGCTCTGGCCCCAACTTGCATGCCCATTCTACACAATACACACTCACTGCCTTTTAAGAATGAACTGCCAATGTTAAATAAAGCCCAAATCCTCGGCACAGGAGCATGGAAATACACTAGGGTCTCCTTAAATCTTACAGCTATGTACTTAGAAAATCTTATTTGATTTTCTGTCTAGCATGCAGTTTTGGATTGTTGTTTAGAGAGAGAATAGTGTTCTGTAAATTAAAGATATTGCGTAAGTATAATACGAGGGGTTGGGAAGCATACCCTTCTACTTTCAGCTTTTCATTAATGTGCTCAGTGACATGAGGAGCCATTTACCTAAAGGCATCACGTGTGCCTTGCATGACCATCCCTGTCTCTCACCTAGTTTTTCAGGAGTGATTAATGAGAAAAAGCTTCGAAACTTCAAAACACTACAAAAGACAAAGTCTTACTGTTATTTCATTTTGCAATTGTTATTATTAGTAGTAGTAGCACATGGACGCCTGTTTAGAGTATACTAATGGGCGCTGAAAACTGAAGCAATTTTGAAAAAAAAAAAATGAGCCATGAGGTCATTTTGGCCTTATGTGATTGGATATTGAAGACATAGAAATAAATGAATAAATGAATGAATGATTCTCACTGAGAATGAGTTACCTTCATGAACACTTCATTTGATCACAACTAGACTATACATTCCTGGAAAACAACTTTCTCTGTCACTCAGAAATCACCATTGTAATGTGCGAACAGAGGTGGGTTCTGTATGGCAGACTGCCCCATATCCTGATGGGTGGCCCATGGAAACACATTGGTTTCTTCAGTGGTTACCAAAATCCTGTTGGAGTTGATGCTCAGACATGTAACTATGTATCATCTCTATTATTTTAAGAAAAATCAGTTAATCTTTCCAGCTAGCAAGGCTTTCTTGGTCAACTGAAAAAAAAATTTAACCAAATACTCCTAAACTGACCAAGAAAATCACCCCCAAACACAGGGTAGAGCCCACCCTAAAGCAAAACAAAGAAAAAAAGATAGAGGTAGAACTGGTTTGTAGTTAGCATCTTCTTTTTGTTAACTTCTGGATTTAAAATAGCATTTTTTTCATGTAATAATTTGCTATGCATAGCCTAGTAGTCAGGCTGTTTGCTTCTAGGTCCTACAAACTGAGAATGCAATTTCAAGAGGGTATTCACATTTTGACAAAATTCCATTACAATAAAGCAATTTGGTTGTTCCCCAGAGTTCATGATAAAGCAATCTTATGAGTAATACATTTCAGAATTTGTCAGTATCAATAGACTTTATTCTCCAGTGCCTAAGTCATTCCCTGAAAGTAAGCTAGATGTTTAGGGAGGATCATTAACTCTTTCAGATCACTAGGTCCCTTCTCAGGCTATTCATGTCTACTAAATAAAACTGCTCCAAGCAATATAATAGCCTTGGTGCAAGAAGTTGAATAAAAGCCAGAACACAAACACATCAGGAGAGTTACATACAAAATTACACCCTTAAGAGGCATAAGAAAATAGACCAATGCATAATTGAAGGCGGAAAATACAGTATCCACTTACTTCCTGTTTCTTTTTTGTTGTGGAACAGAAACTGTATACTATTTGAGCAGTGGGTAAGTGGCAAAACTTCTGAATACTTGATTTCACCAGATATGTAAGCATCCTAAGGCAAATAGGTAAGAGTTCACTGGTCTGTGCTGTATGAAAATTTTTTCACATATGGGATAAAATACATTTATCAAGAATAACCAGTAAGATCTCAGGGACTGCAGTAATTCACTCATTCTAAAATGATCACGACATACCAACTTGGTCTGTAAAAAATAAAACATTAGTTTAAAGGTTGTACAATGCTAATAAGAGAATAAAAAACTTAATTTTTACACCTTATACTCAAAACATCCTTTTAGAGGAATAAAACTAGGACCTTTAAATTATTGTCACAAAAACAACCTCTATCTCATGTGAGATGGAAAAAATACGATTGTAAATGCATCTCATCCTATACAGAACAATTCCATTGTTGCTTTTATGTATATTAAAATCTATAATGCCCAATATTCAGGAATAAACCACCTACAACCGAGTCTATATTTTATATAAGAAAATAAAATCTTATTATGAAATATTTTTTAAAATGCAGAAGCGGCCATTTAAAATGCCTGTCTTCAAGCAAACTGTCAAATTAGGCCCTAAATAATTAATCTCCGAAACCAGCAGGCTTTCAATCTCGAAGCAGCCATCTCAAAGACACGACATACCATGTAATTACATGGGACATTACAATGTATTTATGAGGTCATTTGTTACAATGTACAGTAATTACAGAGTACTTACATAGCTATTTATGTCTCATAAAATGAAGTGAGACTAAATATTTTAATTGTGTTGGAGAAATAAGGGGAAATATTTGAGTTCCAAATGTCAGGTGAGATTATAGGTCAGATTCTCATAACTCATCTTAACAGCTGGCTTCTTCGACTCCCAAGTGTACAGTGGTACTTGCTTGTCAGAAATGAAGGTTTGAGAAAGAATTTTTCAAGGATGGAGAGGAATTGTTCTCAATTCCAATCTTCAAGTAATGCTAGAAGACAGCCCAATAATATAATTTACTAATTATACTTCATTCCCAAACCATAAATGTCCAGGTGTCAATAGAGTTGCCGGATTAAAAATTATGTCCTGTACAATATTTTTATAAACAACATCCCATGTAACTAGACGGAATAAAATAGCAGTCTTTTTGTTTTTCACTCCTGTATAAAATATGGTATTTGCTCCAGTTTCAGACCCCCAATTCTAGAACAGACAGCCTAAACCCATCCTCATTTTCCAAAAAAGAGGAGTCTTCAAATGACATTTTCAACGTGCGCTTTTTCCCAAGTTTCCTCCTCTTATCTCATTCTATACTTGAAAATTCTTACTTAGTCTAACAGGTGAATTATGGCAGCCGACAGAAGAGGTTTTCATGCTTCTTAACATCTGAAACATCACTGACATATGAATAATCAAGTCAGCTCAGTGGTCTCATAATTACATTGCTAATTTTAAAAATTATAATTAAAAAACTTTTTGGATTGTTAATGATCTGTTCTTTTTGGATGAATGCCCAAAGCAAACCTTGCTGTTATTTACATGCAATGCTTTATTAATTTATTCATTAAACTTCCTAAATGCTTGCCGCTCTGGTCCTGGCATGGTGCTGCGAGGCAGGCATGTTCACCTAACATACAGCATGGTCCCTTCCAGGGACAGCGTCTGTGATGCTGTTGGGAGACTGGCCTTACTAAATCTATTAAGCTAAGTAGATACTCCATACTACGGTCTCCTTTAGGGAGAATACATTCTGGCTTTATATTCAGAGTTTATGCCTTTCAATTAAGGATGGTCAATATTTGATGAATCATGAAATATTACCCAGCCTTTGCTTACTCTTGCTAAGCTGCCTCCCATGAATGTGATTCAATGATGAGAAAGTACAAAATAATTTTTAGTTATGATGATCTAGGCAAAATATTTCTTTCTGAGCTTTAGCCTGTCTTATGAATTTCAACCATCATTTTTCAAAAGGAATAAACGTCAAATCTTTTTTTGTCAGGCTGATATTCTAACCATCAAGTTGCTATAAATATGGGAACTAATTAATTCCAGTACAGGCTGATCAGCAGGCTGACTGTGACACCGACGGCAGCCTCTTGGCAAAGCGGGGACTCTCAGTGTTTAATGACTGTTACATTCCCGTGTAATGGGCCCCGGATTTGCCAAAGCCAGATACTCAGGGCCCACAGAGCCATCTGCAGAATGTTGCCTGTTAATATGCAAATAAGCCAATTAAAAAGCACAGATTCATTCAACCGTCAGGTCAATTCTGATCAACTTTACCAATGTTATTTATACATGTAGAGAGAGGAGGTCCATGTCCCACAAAAGTTTAGAAAAGCTACTGAGACAGTACTTGGGAGAAAATTCTCAACACCTCATTTCAATGTAAAAACAGTAAGAGGTAGTTTAAAAAAATACGGGTAACTATCAATACTTCAATCAGTATTTCAATTAGAAATGCAATCGTTATGCTTCTAATTGATTAACAATTAGCAGCACCTGTAGCTGGCTATAATTTTAATGACTGATTACATTATGGTTGATTTACTTAAAGTGGTATCTACATCAGCACTACTGGATTATAAAGAAAAGAAAAAACAATCCCAGAATAATTAATCTATTAAAATTCAGAGGGAAACTAATTCAATATTTTGAAAAGATTTATATTTTAAATAATGTTAATGAATTTTCTCTAAATTGCACAATGTGGAGAGAAGCTGACCGGTGATCATTTTAATGTAACTAATCTGTTTTCCTAACGATGCGCATGTAGTTCAGCATGAGTCACTGTCCATCAGGACACCGGGCATGGGAAGGCAGATCCAATGGAACCACAGATGACAGTTTCTATTCTGCTTTATTAAATATTCATATTTCAGAAATACCAACCTTTGTTAATCCTTTATCACAAATATGACAGACCAATCAATAGTCATCTTCAAATGAGATCTTGGGTTGTTCATTTTAGGCCCAATGAGAACCTCAATAATTGATTCACATATAATTTTTAAGTCAATTTTAACCAGAATACCCTATACGCAAGCATTCAGAGCAGCAATATTCATAAGAAAAAGAAAAAAAAAAAAGTGGAAACAGCCCAAATCCATCTGATAAAGAGTGAACGAAATATGGCATATCCACACGATGGAATATTATTTGACCACAAGAAGGAATGAAGGATTAACATGCCGGGCTGCAACATACATGAACTTTGAAAACATTATGCTATTTGAAAGAAGCCTCTCACAAAAGACCATGTTGTATATCATCACACTTACATAAAATGTGCAGAATAGGCAAATCATAGAGACAGTGAGTAGATTTGAGGCTGCCAATGACTGACGCAGGGATGGGACGGAAAGAAAATGAAGGGTAACTGCGTAAGGGTACAGGATTTCTTTCAAGGTTCATTAATGGTACAAAATTGTGGTGACGGTGGTGTAACTTTAAATGAGTGAATTATATGGTATATGGGTTATATTTAAAGAGATGTTACAAAAAATAATTACACCGCCAAAAATTAGAATTATAATGAACCCAATATTTCCATCACTTCAACTTCTCAGTTCATTTTTGCTCTTATTATACATACCTACTAAACCCTTGCAAATGAGATTTTATTTAAGAAAAGTTTATATATGTTTGTAGAGTGGAAAAACACATGGTCAGTGTGGGTCTTGCTGTTAAGTGGGAAGTATATTCATGAGGCACATGAATACAATCTTTTTTACGCTACAGCATTGGCATGATGCCCTTATGCATGGTCTTCACCAATGTTTGCAGATGGCAATGGTGGCAGACCTGGCTAAACGTGGCCTCCAGAAGGAGGCAGTGTATGGAGCATTTTAAAAATGAATCTAATATAACAGAACTAGATGGCGAACATGGTTCCAGCCTACACAGGGTGTCTTTCTTTCCAGGGGGGCAGGGGTATACAGAGTGGAGGCTGGTGAACTATTGCACACAAATGAATGATTAAACTATGTATGAAATTTATAGAAGGACTCAGAAAACTATTTTATATGCTTATCTATTTGCTTAAGCTCAAGCAAATGAAATGGAAATATATGTAATATTTTCATGGGCTCTGTGCCTTCCCGGATGGTGCTTACCACAGTTCTGAGTTTCCATTTAGGTATTTGATTATTTGATTAATGTGTTTTTAGCTCCCTGGAACTTAAGCTCATAAACTTCCTTCCTCTTCCTTGCCACAGGATTTCTAGTGTCAACAATGCCTAAACTTTAGAATACACTCAGTAAATAGTTGGTGAATGAATTCACGAATGAATAAACATTTTAATGGGAATGGTTCTTGATTTAATGAAATTCCACTTTAAATCATAGTACTTCCCTTTCCCTTGTTACCATTGTTGCAGTAGTGTTATCATTATGCTTAGAAGACACAGTGTGAACCTGACTGTGCCTCACACATGCACAGAGGAAAGAAAGAAAGAACACATAGAAGGGGTGGTAACTCTTGAGTCTGACCAAAGTTTGAAGACAAAAGAAGCATGCTAAAGAGTGGGAACGTACTTGTGAGAAAAAGAACACTCACCTAAACTCAAATAAAATAAACTGTATTGGGGGAAAAACACACAAAAAACAACTCTTTATGAACTATGGTTCTCCATAGCTTCCATGAAGCGATGTCCTGAGCTCCTGGACTAAGGATGGAGATGTGTCCGGGTGGACAGGATTGAAAGGAACAAGTGGAGAGCATAGTATAAGGAGGGAGGCTGGGCACAGCGGGCTGGTTGCATGGCTCTAATGTTTTCAAGCTGGATGCTATGAAGCCAGGTGGGCCTATAATGAACTTCGGCAAACTTACACTACAGTGAATGAATAATAAATTTAAGTAAATGCCAAGCAAGTAACAATCATGGCACAATTTTCTTTTTGGGGGAGTTGCAAAACCACAGATTGGAAAACTATATATCTCTTACAGACATTGATTATATACAGTTGTAATACTGGTCTGTGGTTTAATTTTTCTTCTCAGTTTCTTATGGTGTGAAGGAAGTGTTTGGGAGAATGATGGAAGAAGCATAATCGAAATACAATCTTAATATCCTACTTTAAAATTTTATCTGCACATACTATTGTTTTTGCTTTCAAAATTAGTTTGAAATATTATGAAAACATCTGGGTCTAATTAGTAAAAACTTCCTAAACCACTGTCTTAATTGAAGACATGGAGTCTGAAGTTTACAAAAAAGAAAGAAAGAAACATCTTTCCTGGAAAGAAAGAAAGAAACATCTTTCCTGGAATAAAATCAGAACCTTTGTCTTGTCTACCCCAGTTTATCATGTTGCGGACAACCTACTGGTAACCATTGCTACTCCTTACACTCAAGGTTGATCTTATTCATGAATTCTAGCTGAAACATACATTTTTTTTTTTGCTGTAAGTTTTATGATTCATAGGAAATACTGAACTGCTTTAACAAAAACATTTCCTCACTTGTGAACTGCTTGTAGGTCAGTTGTAAAAACATTCACTTTGCAATAATTAGGTTTGCTGACTTACTGATTCCTTCTACTCTCTTGTTCATTAGCGAGTTATATAAAGATCATGTGATACAGCCACTGAATATTACTGGGAAAGGCAAATTACCAGAAGTCACCAGTCAACTTTCTACACACATTGATTTTCTTTTTTCCAGGATTAATGATGAGGGTCATTCAGTGCAGGACTTTAAATTTTGTACCTACTGGCATTTGGATAATTAGAAGTCTTTGTTGCTCCCTGCACATATTCAATAACATGAAGCTAAATACTTTTGTCTGTGTATCTTACTTATATCTTAAATTAGAGATGAAAATAGAGCTCCTACTTTACGTTGTTTCTTGTTTCAGAGAACATTATTTTCAAAGTTGGACTGAAGTGAGGGATAGTAGAAGGGTACAGAGCGATGTTGACATGCAGATATTATCAAATTCTAATGTTCCACATTTATATAACTTTAGTATAATAAATTCCAAAGATATTAAATAACACTTTCTATTCAATTTCCTTTATGGTAGGTGTTTTTCAAACAAGGACATCCTGGGCCCATAAACACCCCAAGTATGTGAATGAAAGAGTCATGAATTTAATTTTTCAGATGTTTTATTATACATAATGTGAAACAGCTACATGTTTGTATTTTTATTCAGATGTTTGGTGTCATATATACAGGGTGGGGCAAAAGTACAGATGCTCATATGGAAAATAATATAATAATTAATAAATAATGATAAAAGAACAAACTGTGTTTTGCATACTCACAACTATAAACCTACTTTTGCCCACCCTGTATGCTACTTACCCCATCATATGCCTGGGAATATTTTTAGATTTTTGTTATTCATTAATATCAATTCACTTAAGGAAGACCATATTATCCTCTGTTCTTCTTTTAAAGGAAAAAGAAAACAAAATACCTGTCCCGGTTCCAATTATTTATGTAAATACGGAATAATATGTGAAACAAAACCCATAGTCACTATTATTTCTCCCAAAAGCAAAAGTACTAGAGCCAATAGCTTGGAATAAGCCACTCTCTTTCTCTCCCGATATATGCGTGGGAACTTCTCAGCAGAAAATTGCTGTCACATGGATGACCATCACACTGGTGTCTTCAGGAATGTCTGGGGCGACCTGGAGCCCCATGGCTGCAAATGAGCCAGCTGATCTGCTCTGCTCTGGGAGGCCCTGTGGAACTGAGGCTGTCTGTAGAGGGAGGGGCTTATTTCTCCGATGATCAAAGGATCACTTGAGTGCAGACCAGGGAAAGAGGGAAGAGTTCCCTGGGAGACCAGCTCACTGCTGTTTGCTGCTCCGCGATATACATCACCAAGGGGAAGGGAGTTGGGAGCAGGGAAACAGTTCTTTAACATTTCTGTCAGAAATTGAATGAGACAAACCCATTTCCCAATATTTTCTAATTTTGCCAAAATTACATCTGCTGTCAAGTCAACTACTAGGATGTTGACGCTGTAGTGAAATTGACGTGCTCAGTGAAGACTCGGGTCATGTTCTCGTTCGGCGGCAACTGAGGTGCATGAACAGAATAATAAGCAACACAGTAGCGTCCTTATTCCTCCCAAAGCCAAAGTACAAGGGACGCTGTGAGATTGCTGAGTGAGGTGACTGGCCGGGGACCTCACTCTGCAGACGATATGGGCCAATGTGTGTCCTGCAGTCCAGTGGCCAAAGTGGTTCATAATCCCATTCCTGGTTAAGCTAATATTTTCCAGTTGTTGCCTCCAATGAAATATCCCTGGTAAAATAACAGTGTCTAGAGATTTCAGGGGCCTCCAGTAGCCAATTCAAATAGTGTCCACAGCTAACCAAATCCAGTCTAAATGCATCAAATATAGAGGCAGCCCAAATCCCCAAAGACTGAGTGGTGGTCGAATTGGTAGCCACCTGTGCCCCTCAAATTTCATTTTTGGCCCTGTCCAGTTCGGCTCAGCAGTTGAGCATCGGCCTGCGGACCAGAGAGTCCCGGGTTCGGTTCCTGCTAGGGGCTCGTACCACAAAAAAAAAAAAAAAAAAAGAATTTCATTTTTGCCTTTGTTTCTTAAATCTCTAAGACAGATAAGTTCCTAATTGGCTCCAGTTTTAAAGAAAAAGCAGAGATCTGTCAACCTCGTTTCCACTCTACCAATCTCATGAACCTACTAAAAGATGGTAAAATACCCAACAAATTGTTTTTAGTAATTTAGAAAGGAGCATGAACTATTAACACGTGGAAATTAGGATTAATGTCTGTACGTGTGTTGCAAGTACTGACTGTATTTCTCTGACTGTACTTTCAACGCAGTTCATGCATTTAGATGGACACGTCCTCATTCTCTCATTGTCCGGCTGCCTCTCTTCATCGCCTCTTGTTTTTCTAGTACTGAGCACGGATAACGTGGGCCTTCGTCTGAGGTCCTTTGCTCCTATCACTCTATGTATTCTCTCCAGGTGACTGTTTTTAAATGTGTTCATGACTTCAGCTCTCACCGTGAATATTTACCTAGCGAATCTATAGCTCTGGTTCCAATACTGATCCAAGTCCCAGAGTAAAAATCTGAACTGTCTAATCAATTTCTTAACTTCGATGCCTCATTAGTGCCTTAAATGCAAAATGTCCGAGGTCATATTTCTTTCTGGTGTAATTACACCATCATTTTGGGCTCTTTCCTCTCTGACTTGTCTGCCCTCAAGCAGGCATGAGGTCCTATTGATTCTTTTCTAGTCTATTTCAGACGCATCCTTCCTCTCCATTTGTACAATGGTCCCCCAGTTTCAGCCCCAATCATCTCTCGCTTGAGCCACAAACAAACTCCAGCTGTTCCAACATTTTATGAGGTCTCGTGGCATTGGGCATGTCCTAATATGGGAACACCCCTGGGGAGAAGGGAACATTTAGGGTAACTCGGTATTTCTCTTATTTTACAAAGAATTCAGAAAACAAATTATTTTTATTGACTCCGATGACAATACAGCAAGGACAATGGAGGAGGAATTGGAATTCAGGTGTCACGCACCTAAATACAAATAGTGTTATCCAAAAATATTTTAAACTTGGAAATAAGAAACAAAGGGAGACGTCATTTTTCCGTGGGACTCTAGCAGACCTATGTAAGGGTCATTTAATTATCCATGGGGATATACTTTATTTAATTTACTGCTTACTATTGATGAAGGGACCCTTGCTTAGTGAAGTTATAGGTTAACTTGTACATTTCTGTCCAGTAGAAATGTGAATAATTTCTGTCCAGCGGGGAAGAAAATGTCAGTTTATAGTTTATTACCCCAGTGGACATTAACCAATTTAAAAACCCTCCTAGCAATTTTATCCTGACATTCCTTTATTAAAGTGTCCATAAACACCAGCCTTGCTAACTTCCTAGTTCTATCATTAATTAATGAGGTGAATAAAGTGTTTGATATGTTCATTTTATATTTATATGGGAGTCATATTTTTAATGTTTTCAAAGTTATGCTTTATCAATGGTTTAAAAATAACTGATTCTTAAGAAAACTTGCTTTAGCTCATGGAGACTGTCTTCCTTTGCATTGCTGATATCAAGTTATAAAAACAATTATAGCTTGATTTTTAAAAATAATATTAAAGTTAGTAACATTTGCTCACACACATTACCAGTGATTTGCTCACCCATGTTACTAGTATCTACTATCGAACTAGTTCTGGAAACACCAGACATACCTGAAAAGCAAAACCAACCAGAAATTAAATGGAAGAGACATTCACTTGTACTGCTTGATTTATTTAGTGGGTTTGTTCCTCACTCTTTGTCATGACCAATTTCTCAAAATAGCCATGTTTGTTTTACTTGACTACAGGGGCAGAATCTATGGCCAAAGCATTTTGCTCCAGTTCTTTCTTTCCCGTGTCACACGGTGATACAATGAACTAATGGGAGCCAGATAAAAAGGGTTGGATGAACGGACTACCAGTTCAAGCCAATGAAAAGAGAGCTCTTTCTCTGTGACATGTTTAGTTAGACTATGGTATTTAGGGCCAGGGGAGATCATGCAATTAACACATTTTCCAAAGGTCAGTAGCATTTTGTAGTAATTGCCGGGGGGAGAGAGAGAGAGAGAGAGAGAGAGAGAGAGAGAGAGGTGTCAAACCTTTTCTAGTTCCACTGCACACAATTAATTATCTTTGCCTTCTTGGGACTTGCATGGCAGAGATAGCCTTAAATTCAGAATACAGCCCTTGACTAAATATGGGCTTATATTGTTGTCTAGTAGTTTCTGGAAAGCATAGGTTTTTTCTACCCACTATAATGGGAAGGCAGTTATACTTTCAAGTAATTCCACTGTTCTGCAAAGTTGAGTTTTTTCCTTTACTTTCTATGAATTCTTTACTACCCTGAGCATGCACTAAAGGTATCAAATACTAATTATCTTTACTTAAATGGATGGGCAATTCAAAATGATCAGTGGAGTTGGGTTTTATCGCTGGAGGACCAGATTTGGGAGTTGCAAGTTTGCAGCTGAAACAGTTCTCTTGGACTGCACCTACCCAAGGTGCACGTGTCTGGGTTCAAGGCTCTGCACGTTGTAATGTGCAAAAGAATCACCTGGGGATCTGTTCAGTGCAGACCTGGATGCAGCTGAAGGTATCCGAAGCCTGAGGCTGCGTGTCTAACCAGGTGCTGGTGCCGATGCTGCTGGCCAAGGGACCGCACTTTGATCAGCAGAGGTAGTTTGTTTTAAAAACAGATGGCAATCCATTTTAGGCTTTTCATTTCCGAATAAAATCAGGAAACATAGCCATCTCTAATACAGGTAGGAGTTCAACTGCGCTTTTCAAACTAATCCCTCCTTCTTTCACGGAGAATAACATGCTTCTGAAAATCTAAACTAATTTTAAGAGTAGATCTGTCTCGCCCTGGCCGGTTCGGCTCAGCGGTTAGAGCATTGGCCTGCGGTCCAGAGAAACCTGGGTTCGGTTCCCACTAAGGGCACGTAACTGGGTTGCAGTTTGTCCCTGGCCCTGGTTGGGTCGTGCAGGTAGCAATCACTCGAAGTGTCCCTTTCACATCGATTGATATCTCTCTCTCCCCGCCCCCCCCACTCTATCTGAACAAAATATGGAAAAAATGTCCTCGGTGAGGATTAAAAAAAATAGAGTAGATCTGTCTCGTCTTCTCACATACAATTTGCTGTGACATTCTTGACCAAAGAAAAATACTTCCTCTTCTTAGCCTGGCATCCAAGGCTCTTGGTAAACTTGACCTATATCACTGCCCAATCATATCTCCTCCTTCTCCACTTGCCAGAGGTCCTTCCTCATCCATCTGCGGCTGGTTTACTTGGCTTCAGTGAACAACTTTCCCATTACCGGAAGAACACGGCTCCCACTCCACCCCCAGGCTTTTTCCCTCTTTAGAATCAGCTCACATGTCACATCCTCCTTGAAGTTTCCCTTCACCCTCCTCCTCCCCCAACTTCCTACTCCTTCTCCTCTGCTCCTGCAGAACTGTGGACTACGTACACGATTATATGGAAACAAATGGCATTGCAGATAAGACCACAACCTATGGAGACATATATGCATTAATTTATTCACTTGGCCCAATTCTGACTTTTAAGGAGCACAAAGGTTACCGAGACAGAGTCCTTGCCTCTAGGACCTTACAGTGTGCAATGGGGGACGGGCACACAGACACGAAAGGCTGTTTCACCTGCTGACGGGGTTTGAAGAGGACGGATGAGTGTAATGTGATGGACAGGAATGGGGGAGGGGGATGCTGTTTTACAGGAGGTTAAGTCTTTCTGAGGAAGTGACGTGCATGTTACTTTAGACCTCAGTGATAAGATGAAGGTGGGCATCTGCAGGTTTGGAGGAAGGCTGTCCCAAGCTGAGGAACAGGAAGTGCAAAGATCCTTACTAATCAAGGCGTGTTTGGTTCCCGACATGTCAGATGCTGATGAGAATGCAGGACACAGGTGAGAGGCACAGAGAGAAGTGAAGAGGCAGGAAACAGAATGGAGTGGCTATCGCTACTGACAAGGAGAGTCAAGACCACGTGGAAAATGGTAGAATTTTGTTGCCCCACATAAACGCTTCAGGGTGTTTCCCCCCTGCCCCTCTCCACCACTGAAGAGAATGTGTTACAAAGAAAGGCAACTACGTAAGTACACTTTGGGTTTCCCAAGCTCTTTAGTGAGTCTGGTCTAGAATGCACCAAACAAACAAAAACCTAGTTTATACAAACAACTCATTGCTAAGGAGTTTCTTTAAAAGTTCGGCACTCTGCGTTGAAGACAGCCTTAGACGGTACAGTAGTCCCCCTTATCCAAGGGGGATATGTTCCAAGACCCCCAGTGGATGTCGGAAAATGCTGCTAATATTGAACCTTATATATTCTGTTTCTTCCAACATACATATGGTAAAGTTTCATTTATAAATTAGGCAGAGAAGATTAAAAACCCTGACTAGCAATAAATGGAGCAATTATACTGCAATGGAACCATAACCATATGCTGCAATAAAAGTTATGTGGATGAGGCTTTCTCTCTCAAAACACCTGATTGTACTGCGCTCACCTTTTCACTTAAAGGAAGCACGGTACGGCTTCTCTGCGGCGTGATGAAGTGCCAGCATCATCGCTCTGGCACTTCGGGGCCATCGTCAAGTAAAGCACCGGCTACCTGAACACCAGCCCTGTGGTACCGCCACGGACCTGCTGGCCGAGAGGGCGAAGCGATAGTGTGGATGCTGAACAAGGGGACGCCTCACATCCGGGCCGGATGAAGAGGGATGGCAGGGATCTCATCGTGCTCCTCAAAACGGCTCACAATTTAAAACCTGTGCATTGTTTCTCTCTGGAGTTCTCCGTTTCATGTTTTCGGGCAGGGCTGACCATGGGAACTGACACCACAGGAAGAAAACCCGCAGACAAAGGGGGGCTGCTGTGTACACTTTGCTCTACCACCGCGGATACAGGCCAGTGTCTCCTTCCACTAGGGATTCCAGGCATGTCAGTGTCAGCAGCACCTTTTGAACGTTAGTTTTGGGGGTTCCACATGGAATCCCAGTCCCGCTGGAATCATGAGACCTGTGGTCAAGGACAGACGTGCACATTCTGTGGCATCCTCCGTGTCCCGCACACTTACTTCACACCTAGAAATCACGCATACCATACATGTGATCTCAACATGTCACATATATGATGGCAACATGTAACATCGCCTACCCTAGCAAATATGTTCCTAAGAGGGTGAAAGGTGAACTTGAAGAGGTGGACCTGTAACTTGACTAGGAGGTTCTCGATGATGTGGGGCTAGTCACAACTCTTTAATTAGCCCCTGTACACGATCCATGGTTGATATAACATGTTACAATTCTTCTGTAGAAACAACAGTAACCCATCCGCTCCATGTCCCCACGGAGTTCTATGGGGATGTTTTAACTCACTCGTATACATTTATTTTTGTGTAATTTAGTTTAAAAATCAGGAAATGTGTGAGAGTCTCTGGAAAGTGAGAGCACAGTTACCTATTGTTTGGCCCCAATCTCCACCCCGTTTCGTGTCTTCACTACATTTGGAGAAATTCCTTGTAAAGTTATGTTGCAGCTTGCCAGTGATCTTCTCTTACCCAGGTGCCTTAACTGACTCAGGCTCGCCCGGGCCCCTGACTCCTCTCTCCTGCGCAGCAGTACCAGAGGAAAGGGGCCACTTCTGCGTGGGTGTGCGCATGGGTGTGTGCGTGGGTGCTGGGCCTCACACAGGTGCCGGGCCACGGGTGTGATGTGCGGACTCAGCTGACAGCTCACTTAGACCACAGGAGCGAGCCCCTGACGTGCCACGCTCAGCAGAAAAGAAGATTCATATTGAAGTAACAGGGGTAAAAAAAAGAGTAGCAGAAATAGATGATGACCCAAGGAGATGAATTATAAGTAAAAAATATATAATGTGTAGAAGGACACTATTTTCTATGGCAAGAAAACCCAATAAAATAAACCCAGAATTTATTTGTAAGCAATCAGCTCTCTGGAAACACTTAGAGACTTTAATGTTTAACTTTCAGAGTGAAATTCAGCATGAAATAATTTTCTTGACAGAAAGAACTATTAATTGAATATTGTGAGGGTTATTATTTCTTTCTTTCTTTCTTTCTTTGTTGTTGTTACTCCTCATTGAGGATACTTTTCCACTGATTTTTAGATAGAGTAGAAGTGGGGGGAGAAATATTAATGTAAAAGAGACACATTGTTCGGTTGCCTCCCGCATGACCTCAACCAGGGTGGGGGATTGAACCTGCAACCCACGTACGTACCCTTGACTGGGAATTGAACCCACGACCCTTTGGTCCATGAGCCAATGCTCTAACAACTGAGCCAAACCTGCCAGGGCTTGTGAGGTGTTTTTTTTTTAAACACACAAAAGATTTTAATGAAATGCAATCTTTAAATTTTAACCCATTTATAATTTGCTAATCCTACCCATCAAGTTTCATTTGACTGAAATGAAATAGCCATTTAGTTATTATTAATATATCTAATCACGGTGCAGGTCACACAGTGTGTGTGCACAGAGGACTATACCAACAACCAATGCTAAGAGCACCCAAGGGACGGCTCTCCCCAACCTAAAAGGATCCAGAGGTTCATGTTTAATTTCTTATTGTGAAAAGAAATCATAAGGTGATTATTATTCATAAGAGCTCATCCTTTGGCTCCGTGGGACAAAGTGAGATTATGGTGTCTTCGATACAATCACAGCATCACTACATTTAATTTACAACTCGGTCCCACTTGTCTGCATGTGGCTGATCTGGGTGCTCTTGAAAACTCAGGAATAATCAAGCTAAATTATTTCCACTTAGTAATGGATCATTATCCCTCTTTTACTATTTGCTACTGACTCATAATCAAGATTCAGAACCAATCAATAATTGTGTTCTTTTTCTCACTAGATTAATTTATGTTTCTGTATCTGTGTTGAGCCTTCTATTTATCTCTACAGGCAGCTTCATTCTCAGAGAATCATATATCAATTTTGGTGATATTTAAAAAGTCTTTGAGAGCAGCTTTTCTGTCACAGTCAAAAGGTAATGCTTTCTTGAAGCTTTTTTTTCTAATGAAAATATTAAAAAGTGAATTTTAGTACCTCAATCCAGTACAAGGTATTAAATACGCTTATACTTACAAAGGCATCTTGAAAAATAAATAAAAACAGAGTTACATTTCAGTGCTTAGAGCTCTGTTTGGCCCAGAGTAGGCACTAAATAAACAATTAATAAATGACTGAACACATGAATAAATGAATAAATTCCATGAGGAAATAAAAATGATCTAAGATATAGGCAAATGTGACACAAATAGATGCATTACAAATTTATCCTACAGTCAGGGTCATTTGTAATGATGAGTAGGAGGAAAATGCTTGTATCTTTGAACAGGTGTGTTGGCAAAGAATGACCATGCAGAGTTCCTTAGAGGGGCGTGTTTCAGAACTCAGACCTGGCCTCACTCTGACGGAAGTCATCATTCATCAAACATCATCGTACGCAGAAAAACTCAATTTACAATCTGCTGTATTCCTGACATATTTAATTAATTAATCCTGTATTTCCCCTTAATTGGGGATCTGAAAAATGGGCTACGGAACATCCGCTCTACTTCTCCGACTTTCTCGACCTGAAGATAAGTGAACATGCATCCGATTAGCGCAGCTACAGGGGTGTACTGAATGGACTCGGGTCAGTCCATCAGCTACTTGCCTGGATTAACCACTTGCTTAAACAAATTAACCAGTCAATTCTGCCAAAATGCCAAGTCCCCTATCCCCATAATGCGGGAGCAGTCACTTGGAGGCAGAGATTAGATTTAATTAAAATGTCTTATCACAACACAGCAAACTGGGCAGGCAGAATTGGTTGTGAAGTTAATGGTACACAAAAGGTCTTTTCTTAAAAAGAAGCTTTGAGTAGACACTGAGCTGCTGTGTCCAGTGACTGCAGAAAGAAGCAAGGGCACAGAGGAGTCACTGGTCTTCTGGTGGTCCCTAGCAATTCTTACTTCACTGAGAATGACCACCTCGAAAATGGAGCCCGTTGTCCTGGCCGGTTTGGCTCAGCGGTTGGAGCATCGGCCTGCGGTCCAGAGAGACCCGGGTTCAGTTCCCGCTGGGGGCACGTGCCTTGGTTGCAGTTTGTCCCTGGCCCTGGTTGGTCGTGCGGTTGGTGGCCACTCAATGTGTCCCTTTCACGTCGATGTTTCTCTCTCTCTCTCTCTTCCTCTCTCTCCTTCCCACTCTAGCTGAACAAAAACTGGAAAATGTCCTTGGGTGAGGATAAAAAAAAAAAAAAAAGGAGCCCGTGACTCCCACCTTGGCATTTATAGCCTATGAAATCCCCTCCCCTGGAGGATGGGCTGGACCTAGTGACTTGCTCCGGATGAATGGAATACAGAAAAAGGGATGGTTACAAAGACTGTAGCTTCTGTCTTGAGTGGCCCTCTTCCTGGTTGCTGAGAAAAGGCAGCTGTCATGTCGTAGACTCACCTAAGGAGAGGTCTATGTAGCAAAGAACTGAGGTCTCCAACCAACGGCCAGCAATACCTGGGCACTGCCAACTGCCCGCATGTAAGTTTGAGGCAGATCCTCCCCAGTGAAGCTTGCAGATGAGACCACAGCTCGGGTTCATACCGTGATGACATCTTAGAAAGAGCCCTCAGCCAGGGGCACGCAGCTCAGCTGTGCCTGCATTCCCGAGGCTCAGAAACGGGGACCTCACACACTTGTGGCTTTAAGCCACTACATTTTGAGATAGCTCGTTATGCAGCAATAGTAAATGCCACACATCGTTCCCTTCGCTTCCGCACTAGTGACAGAATCATCACTTGCAGCCAGTTGGTTGGAGCATCGTCTCGTACAAAAAAAAGGTGTGAGTTTGATTCCCGGTCAGGGCACATGTCTAGGTTGCGGGTTCAGTCTCCAATTGGGGCAAGTATGGGAGGCAACCAATCGATGTTTTCACATCAATGTTTCTCTTTCTCTAAATCAATAAAAAAAACACGCCCTCAGGTCAAGATTTTAAAAAATCATCTTCAGGTATATATATTCAACTGTATCTATGGTGGTAGACTGTTAGGAAATCCGCATTCCATAGAGACTCTAGATTGCAGAAAAGCAAGTCCTCCTAAGTACTAAGCAAAATACTCCAGTATTTTATATGGACACACACACACACACACACACACGTTTACTTTACCCTCAGAGGATTGCCGAGTGGTGAGCAGCAAAATCTCTAGGGCCAAATTGCCTGGATTCAGCACTGAGCTCTGACATGTCAACTATTTTCCACTCTGCTAGTTCTTATAATATTTTTGCCTCAGTTCCCTCAGCAGTAAAATAGGTAACAGTACCCACCTCACCGAGTACCATGAGAATGAGACTAATTTAATGTCCTTATAACAACACCTGCCACATACTAAGCACTATATAGGCAGCACCTGCTTATCTTAGAAAAGAAATTCTGGAGAGTTTGTCTTAATAACCAGTGGAAATTATTAAGAGTAAAACCTTAGACGCATGTTCACCATAAGAGAAAAAACTTTGAATAAATGTTCAGAGTTCACATCTGCAGGGGTTAGGGTAATAAAAAAGCTCTTGAAGGTTAATCATTGGCACCAATGTACAATACGGTATTTTGAAGTTAATTACATTTTTTGCATCATGAGACATAAGGTAAAACTGTATGGGTAGTTTTTTATTTCAAATTGCTTCCTTTTGATCCCTTTAGGATTATGTTTTCCAGGATGTGAATTCCAGAGAGCAGGCCGGCATTCATCTCTTCAAACAAGTCTTCCAAAGAGCCATTTTATTCAAAGGTCTGCCCCAATTCCAAGATGGAGCCCGTGTAACTAATCACATACAGTTAAGTTTCTAAGGTGATTTCGAATATCCTGCTCATCTTATATAAAAAGATCTTTGGTGCTTTGCCCCTTTCCCCAGTTAAAAAGCCAAGAATGACAACAATCTCCACTGCGCAGTCTTTATTACAGGGGAACCGCTGAGATCGGCATTTCCAAAGCTGCTTGCAAAAGCTTCGAAAGAGTTCTCAACTGCCCGCCCACATTGGACCAAAGGCTTCCTCGGAGCCAGGAGCTTATGGGTAGTACTATTTGGGGACAAGTGGGTGAAGTCTAGATACTGGGAAGGCAAATGCACGTTCGGGGAATTCTGACGGCATCTTCCTTGTTCTTCTACCTGGCTACAACGGGGTGGGCTACAACGAACTGAAATGCTACTTGTCCCTGCCTAGCGTGAACAATCTGCTTTTCCAGCTGGGTTTTTCATTTTCTCAGCAGTGCACCACAGTCATTCCCTATCCCCGCCCTAAAGAATTTCATTCCTGTTACATCTCAATTACTCCTCAATAAAGCTGGGAAGGGAATGCCACTCTCTGCTTCTGAAAGCTTCCTTCCCCTTCATCATTCCAATCCTCAGTCTACCCAATGCCATCCAGTCTCCTGGCCAAAATCAAGGATGTCCACCTCTAAAACCACTCATCTCATACAAGGGATGTGCACTCGAGTCAGGTGAGCCATGTACAATTTCTGGATTTGCCATTAGACGTGCACTTGGGACTGTTTCTTAACATTTCTCTGCCTCAGTTTCACCATCTGTAAAATGGGGCGAAGCCATTATGAGGACCAAGAATATAATATGCACAGACAGCTTAGCATCGTGGCTGGCACAAAGCAGATACTTTAAAGACATCGGTGATTAATGTTATTAGTATTATCATTACTGCTATTGTTCCATTCTATGCCTTTCATTTTTCCTATGTCTTGCACACTAGAGAATAATTTTCTCTTGTCTCTTCAACCAGGACGTAGGTAGGTAGGCGGAGAGGGGAGAGCATAGTTAAAACCGTCACCTTGGATGGAACTTTGTGCCCAAGGACGATGACTAGGTTTTGGTGCAAACAGAGCACTGCTGCTAAATTTAGGACATCCAGATGAAACCTTTTTTTGATTTTGCAAATGCAAGAATAATCAATACATGTGTGTTGTTAAAGTACAATTGAGAAGATAAAAACTTCCTTTTTTGGTTCAAATCACATGATATCATTCTGTAACATATAAGTAGAAAACAGACTAATTATTTCATAAAACTGGTCAAGCAACTTAAATCATAATTCCACATGCACATTTCAAGGGCACATGAATACGCATGTGCACAAACGCACACTCCTTCCAGAATAAAAGATCTGATATTTTTGCTGTGAACTCTAAACTGAACGAACACGCCCCTGAGATGCCTTTGCTATCGAAACCATTAGTTCACTAATGGACACTGTTCTTTCTTCCCTGCATAAACACGTTTCTAGTGTCAACGACCTAGAGACTACCTCTAGGTACAGAGCCCCCCCCAATCCCAGAGGTGGTCTTTGCAGACCTCTTTCCCGTACAGCCCCTCGCCCGGTCCTGTGCTCTTCTGCTGACAGTGGTCATACCTGTGCCCGCTCATCCTGTTCAACTTGTCATCGTAAAGACAGAGGAAACAGAATGGAAACAAGGCTTCCTGCAATCAACACGACAGCACCATAATTCCCCTATAAAAGCGCTGGCATTTGAAACCTAGGAGAGTTCAGCAGTTAGAGGTAGGAATCTTGTCATTGTTTTAAGGCCACATCACAAAGTTAAGGGAGAGGGGGTGAGCTGGCAAATTGCAAATGAGGGGGCTGCAGGCTGGGGGTCCTGATTAGACACATGCCCGAGAAAACTTACTGAATATGTGAGAATATTTTCCTGGGTGGAGGGGAAGGAGAGTCCTTAATTTTAATCCAATGTGTACAATAAAGTGATGGCTCTTTTAAGTTTAAATTTTATTAATTTGGAACTATGTTTTCCTTCCTCCCAATATTAATGTGAGGCTACTTTAATATTTCTCACATGTTCTATTTATATAATTGTGTGTAAATCATATTAATTCTAATTTGAATTGCTAAAATATTATTTTTGACAAATCTTTCAAAATCATGATGCCTTGGGGTACGAAAAAATGTCCATCCCCACCCCATTGAGAAAAATAAAAATCCATTGAAAGTAAGCCAGAGATAACACTTAATATTAAATTTAACTCAGAGACCTTCTACAAATTCGTTTTTTGTTGCCTGTGTTCAAGTGGAAATCCAATATTATAGGTACAATGGATACTCAGCTACCCGAAAAATATTGTTTGCAATACAATGCTCTCACAGGGGGACCTCTGAATGTGGGAAGTGCCGGTCTTCTTATGCCTGAAAAATAATTATATCTGTGATTATAACATAAATGAATCTTCTTCAGATGTAACTAATCCGTGCCAGGCTTGGATGCTGTTCAGCACTACACTTTGGAAATCTGCTGTCCACAGAGCTAACTGTGTTTGAGTTATGTCCACTCAACTTGACAAATCCCAAACATGGAGAACTGCCCATTCCTCACTGACAACACTGCGGATGCACCTAGAAATTATCATTTCAAAATGCAAGATCCTGACACTGGCAACTCTGAATAAAGTGACAAATTTTAGGCAGTGTGGGATGCAGAATAGGAAAACTGACCAGGAATATTATCCAACCCAAACCCAGTGTATGAGGAAATTATGTAGTTATGTTTGGTAATAACTATATCTGGGTTTAGATACTTTGCAAATTGGATGGTGAGTTCTGGGCAGGTGATAGATAGATAGATAGATAGATAGATAGATAGATAGATAGATAGATAGATAGATAGATATAGATAGATGATAGATAGATAGAGAGAGAGAGAGATAGATAGATATAGATATAAAATTTAATTCTTGCCAAGGATTTTTACTCTAGCCAAGGTTCTCCAAGTGAGGAATATAACAAGGGCAAATAAAGGAAGCTGTTTTATAATATCCATTTCTCAAGGGGCCCGAGGTACACACATGGTTCTCCTGGGGGCTATACTACTCATTCTCGGGTATTAAAATGAAAATGCGCAATCAGTCAAGTAAGGGAAAAGCTAGGTTTAGAAGAGAAGCACAAAAGGGACTCAGCATCATCGGCCATCAGGAAATGCAAATCAAAGTTACAGTGAGATAGATGCCATTTGATACCTACCAGGATGGGTATAATAAAAAAAGATAGATAATATGTGTTGGCAAAGATGTGGAGAAGTTGGAACCCTCATACACTACCGCTGGGAATTTAAATGGGATTGCAGCTTTGGAAAAAACACTCTGGCGATTCCTGAAATGGTTAAAGACAGAGTTACCAGGTGACCCAGCAATTCCACTCTTGGGGATCAACCCAGGAGAAATAAAACACTCATTCACACAAAACTGGTACACAAATAGTCACAATAGTCACAGTAGCATTATTCATAATAGCTAAAAAGTGAAAACAACCCAAATGTCCATCATTGGAAGAATGGATAAACAAAATGTGGTTTATGTCAATACAATATTCTATCATTCAACAATCAAAACAGAAGTACTGATAGATGGTATAAAATTATGAACTTGGAAAGCATTTTAGTAAGTGAAAGACCCCAATCAAAACATAATATTTTTATAATTCCATTTATATGAAATGTCCCGAACAGGCAAATCCACAGAGATTAGTGGTACCCTGGAACGGGGGTAAAGAAGACGGAGACAGGCTGCTAATAGATGCATGAAAATTCTTCTCAATCAGATCATGGTGTTGGAGATAAAACTCTGAAAACATACTAAAAACCATTGGATCGTACACTTGAAAATGGTGAATTTTATGGTATATGAGTTATATCTCAATGAAGCTGTTTTAAAATGAAGAAGAAAGCATGGGGCAGAGATCAGGAACTTTGGGCTGGGTCTCAGTGTTGCATCTTCTTGAATAAGTATCTTAGTCTCTGAGTCTCCTTTTACCCTTGGCATTGAAAACTAAAACCAAACCAAACAAACAATAAAAAAGATATACTAGATGAGATAATATTTTCAGTTGTTCCAAGCAATGTCTTTCTAAAAATCCACAGAGTACCAATTTGGCCAATGCAATATGTGAGAAATATAATAAAAGTGTCTCCAAGATAGGAGAGCAAGATTATAAAAATGAGTTGTAGAGGTACACAGAAAAGAAACAAGATAATGTGTAATCAGGTACTGAAATGTACGGTGATAATTATAAAAGAAGTAGAAATTCATAAAAATTCTACATTGGTGTGGATCTGCGGTCACTAATCAGGTGCTTGGTTAAGAGTTTGATGAGGGGGAAGATGCTGCAGAGCAGGAACGAGTATAATGAAGGCTTGCAGGTAGAAACTTGAAGGCATACAGAACATACATGAACAAACAAACATGTATGTCTATGAGGTAGGAGGCCTAAAGTAGAGCTCAGGTGATGAGTGGTGTGTGCAAAGGTGGGTCAAACTACAAAAGGGTCTTGAAAGATGAGCCCAAGCCCTGGCCAGGTAGCTCAGATGGTTAGAGTGTTGCCCCATATGCCAAGACTTTGGGTTCAATCCCCAGTCAGAGCAATAGAAGAATCAACCAATGAATATGTAAATAAGTGAAACAACAAATCGAGGTTCCTTTCTCTCTCTCTCAAAATCAATTAAAAATAAATTTAAAAAAATAAAGATGAGTCCAGTATATTTAAAGAGAAACCTAGAAGAATAGAAGCATCACCATCAGAAAAAGGATTCTTGAAATAGGAGCCAATGTTGGGGGAAGATACTGGTTCTGGGTTTGCAATTCTGGTTTTGATGTGATAATGAGACCTGTAAACCTCTGAAAGGCCCAGATTAAAGACCAGAGTTGAGAATATCTATTGAGAGTCCTTAGAATAAACCAAAGAATTTGTATGCATAACCAATGGATACAGACAATAGTGTGGTGAAGGTGTGTGTATGTGTGTGGGGGGGGGGTCGATGGGGGTAGAAAAGGTGGCGATCTATAATACTTTCAACAATAAATTAAAAAAAAAAAAAAAAAAAAGAGTCCTCAGCATATATAGCCTGGGTATATTTCTGGTGATGAATTTGTTTCTAGAACTATATAACATGTGATCATCTTTACTTTTCTCACCTCCCATTAATATTGGAAGGCCAAAAAAGTAGAATGGTTATACTTGAGTAGGCTAAGATTCAGAGAAATAAAAGTTTGAGACCATTTAGGGAGAGGAAAAGCAAAAATGGTCTCTAAATTGTCAAAACAATATTCTCTCTAACAGAAGAAACTTCTGCCGTCAGTTTTCACATCTACTTAGAGTTGATCATAATCAGTCTCCATTTTCTACGTTCCCTTTATGCCTAGAGTATTTCTTCAATGCACGGTACACAATTAGGACTGAATTCATCACCCAGAAATTATTTGTGATATCCAAAATTTACCTTTCCCCTTCTAATTTCTTACAGACCACCACTTCTATTAAAAATACTGAGGCAGGTTATAGCTCTGAAAACTTAGTGCTAATGAAACCAAGGAGCTAGCTTCTCATTAGTGAGCATTTGGGAAGAAAAGAAAAACACACTATTTTTCCTCCACTGAGTCCGTAATGCCATCTATCTGCGTCTGACATAAAATGTGCTGCTTAGCTTAGAATGGATCCACTTTCCTACTAGCCAAAGTGTAGGTTTAATTTCATGGTTCACTCTCGGGCATGCGTTTGACCTTACGTGACTAGAAAACACTCAACAAACTCTTGTAAATGAAGATATAATCCTGTTCAAGTAAGAAGTCCTAAAACTTAAGTTGGGAGATTTTTACCCTCCAAGTATTACACAATGGTTCTCAAGAATGTGCTTTGAAAGCAGCTATCACTTCTTTTCAGGATATGAAAGATATTCCAATCACATCACTTGACTTTATGGCCTATTGGCCTGTGCATGCTGGTATTTTCTTCCTTATTCTGTTCAGAGCAGAATGATGAGAATCACTGAGCTAAAGGTGACGCCATCGGTCAACTACTTTATAAGGAGCTGAGTGCTGAGCAGCAGGTCTTACTCCCGCTGAGCTGCAATCCTGACACCAGCTTCTCCAAATCTAGGAGAACCCGAGGCGCGTAGACTCCATCGGGGACCACGGGAGAGGCCAGTCTTGACAGTGACATTCTAAGCCACGGACACTGGACGGGGATTACCTGGTAGGTACTACTGGGAAATGTTCTAGTTTTTAATATCGCTTTGCAACATCTGTGTGGAGTGTTCCCTGGAAAGAGGAATTTATTAAATATTAGGACAAAGTTAAAGAGATTTTGCTACCATAAGACCCCTCAGAATGTTTCCTATGCTGGGGGATTTGTAAGTTTTAAGAGCAAAATATAGTTGCTGCTTCCTCTGCCAGGAATGTTTCGGTCTCTCTTCTCTAAGCCCAACCCCCATGTTTCTTGAGCCTCATCCCGGCTGTCGGTCCCCTGGGGAGGCTGCACTGACCATCACAGACGGAGGAGAAGCCCCGAACGGGCTTCCACAGTGGGCCTCTGCACACAAGCGAAGCATACTCCATTTAAAAAGAGAGCAAAATACGGAAAACTGGGTTTCCCAAATACATTTAGCCCCTCTTGGAGTATAATCTGTGAGTTATTACATTCCATTTAAAATCAGAAAATGTTTCTATAGAAAGTTTAAATCATTGTCAACTCTGAATACCTCTTCCTGAAATAAATAAATAAATACAAAATTTTAAAGTTTCTAAAAGGAACAGTTTTGCAACTTGAGCAGGACAAAATATTAGTAGGGCCAGAGTTTATTAAAAATCATTAACATATTATAAATATAATATAAATAGTACAGAATTATAGAAAAGTAACATTTAAAGCTAGGAACAGGGTGTCTAATTCAGCAAATAATTGATTGGCTATTATTTTAAGCATTATTTAACCAAATCAAAACTATTTAGTACAAAACGTTTTTGTCCTTTATTTCCAAATACGTTTGAAGTATATATTGGGTGCTTCATCATTATTATTTTATTTTAATTAACTAATTACAGATGTTCCCTGGTATTGAGATTCCTCAAAAATTTTAAAAACAGAACTAAAGTACGATCCAGTAATTCCTCTTCTGGTGATTTATCTGAAGAAATCCAAAAAACTAATTTGAAAAGATATATTCATCCCTGTGTTTATTGCAACATTATTTATAATAGCCAAAATATAGAAGCAACCTAAGTGACTATTGATAGACAAATGGATAAAGAAGATGAGTATGTACAGACAGTGGAATATCGTTACTCAGTCATAAAAAGGAATGAAACCTTGCCATTGTGAGAACATGGAAGGATCTAGAAGGTATGCGAATGAAATAAGTCAGAAAAAGAAAGACAAATGCTGTGCGATTTCACTTATGTGGAGTCTAAAAAAAACAAAATAAATTAATAAATAAAACAGAAATAAACTCATAGATACAAACAACTAATTTATGGTTGCTAGATTGGAGGAGGCTTTGGGGGGATGGTTGTAAAAGGCAAAGGGATTAAGAGGTACAAGTTGGTCGTTATAAAATGGTCACAGGAATATAAAGACGGCATAGGGAATGTAGTCAATATTACAATAATATTGTAATAAATATGTATGGTAGCAGGTGGGTACTAGAGTTATTGGAGTGATCACTTCAAAAATTATAAAAATATCTAATCACTATGTTTTACAACTGAAACTAATATAATATTGTATGTAAACTGTAATTGAAAAATTAAAAAGATGATTTATTCTCTATAATATTGAGCTCATTCAGGTAATATTTTCTTTAATTTACAGGTATATATTAATCTTACTTTTGTTAGAATCGCCATTATTGATCCCCTCACACACTGACCCAGTTCTCAATGGAAATTTTTATTCCCAATGTTTATAAATAAAAGACTAAGAAATTCAAAGATATGCATATTATATTCTTAAAAGCTTTTTAAAAAATCACCAAGTAATAGTTTGTAATCTTTTGTTATAGATGAACAACTCTCCTTATCTTATGACAATATCATGAAATTCATTCTAGGAGGAGATGAAGTTCAATATTTCAGAAATATGAAATTATTGACCCTCCTGAAAAAAACTTGCAATTAATTTTCATTTTGAACCCATCTATAAAATTCAGAACAATTGGTAAAAGTCTCTGATCAAGGACATAGGAAGAATGTCTATGCAGCAAAGTGTTTTATTTATCTTTTAGAATTTATAAGTGTTCATCATTATATAAAGAGAAGAAGGCTATTAAATTATATAACACCTTGAGTTGTGTTACCAGAACACTTTTTAAATGTGTACACTTTTTAAATGAAAATCATCTGTTCTAAAAGTATTGTAAGGTGTTTGGAACTCAATGGGATCTTAGCACTGAAAGAATTACATGAAACTTATTGTGTCTACACCTAATGTTAAAAGATACAAAATAGTGTCAGGGTGTTATTTAACACCACAGAATGAACACGAATACATCTGAATTTGCAGAAAAGAATTTTCAGTCATTTTGTTTTATTTGATGTTGGGTTCCTTTAAAGAAGAGAAGAAAATGAGTATGACGTAGGTTTCTGCTTTGAAACAGAAGCGGGGGCAGTGGCCTGGCATGGGCATTTTTAGTCACACCACTGACCGAGAACCGCCGGGGACAAGGGAGCAACATAAAAATAGCCTGGGATGCAGATCCCGCCTTTCTGTTTTGAAAATTGACTCACTTGGACTGGATTAGACACTTAATTCATATTTTTTTATCCTCACCCGAGGACATTTTTCCACTTTTTGTTCAGATAGAGTGGGAGGGAGAGAGAGAGAGAGAAACTTTGATGTGAAAGGGACACATCGAGTGGCTGCCACCCGCACGATCCAACCAGGGCCGGGGACAAACTACAACTGAGGCATGTGCCCTTAGCGGGAACCGAACCCGGGTCTCTCTGGACCCCAGCCTGACGCTCTAACCGCTCAGCCAAACCGGCCAGGGCTAATTCATCTTTTCATTGTGATTTGGATGCTGGTGGCTCCTGAAATCTCTTTCTTAGGGCTGTTAGCTGAGGAAGTGCAGTAAACTTGGGGACAATGCCATCCCAGAGGGAGACCTCACTACCTTAGTTAGGGCTGCTACAACAAACCATAGCCTGGATGGTTTAAACAATGAACATGTATTTCTCACAGTTGTAGAGGCTGGAAGAATGAGATCCGGGTGCCAGTATGGCTGGGATTGTGGTGGGAGCCTTCTTACAGGTTGCAGATTGTCAAATTTCTGGATCTCAGAAGGCAGAGAACAGAAAAGGGGAAACAAGTTCCCTGTTGACTCTTACAAAGGTGCTAATCCCATTCATGCGAGCTCCATCCTCATTTAATCCTAATTACCTCTCTCCCTAAGTCCCCACCTCCTAAAATCCACAGGGTTTCAACACATGAATGAAGAGGCACACAAACATTTGGTGGAAAATGCACACCCATCACCACTGCAGTGATGGGCGAATCCGAGTCCATTGTGTTCTCTCAGGTTTGCTGCCTGGGTTCTCTATCTCCAGAGGGAAATGTCATTTCAGAACAAAGAGCCACAGAAGCTTTCGGTAAACACTTTTACTTGTCTCTCAGATGATCATTTGATGCTCAGGCTGAGGATATTTACGTGATAAAAGAAATACATCTGGTCATGCTCCCCCCCACGAAGTAATATTCATTCTGATAATGAGGGAACCCTGGAAAAATCCCCTCACTCATTAGAGTTTAAAACTACTCGTGTCTGACTTCTGATGCTATTTGGCTCTTTATGCTAATATGTTGAAGGATTTCATCTTATCAGACATTGTTTAGACACCTGCCACATAACACTGATTCCTATACATCCTTCATCTTTCTGTCTCAGAAGAAGACTCCGTTCTCAAGTTAACCCATTAGTCATGGAGAATAGCACTGGATGGACGAGTGGGGGAAGGAGGGACGACTTCTTATACCGAGGTAAATAAAAATGTCATGGATTTACAATTAGCTTCAACCTAACTCCTTAAATATGTGTGAGAAGTTTCTTAGTCTGAGAAATTTGATCTACTTTTTTTTTTTTTCTGACAACTCCCCCTAAACTGGCTTAGAGACAATTCATGATCCTTTCCCATTAAAAGAACAATAATACAATATAATTGACATGATGGTTAATTAGCTAATTTCTTCAGAGCACTTGTCAACTCCATAGGGACGGTAATATGAGTACACAGTATTGTTATAATGAGACCAAACTGTTCTATGCCTTAGTTGAGGCACCATGACACAGGGTCTGACTTAGACACTGCCAAATGAAGGTGACATTCAGAATCACCTCTCACCTGAACGCTGACTCTGATATCTAACATCTGAATAGCTTTGGACAAATTATTTAATCTTGCTCTGCTTCTATATCTGCAAAATGGAGATATTAACAATTGCTACCTGATAGGTTGTTTTTTTTTAAGACTAAAGTAAAATAATACATATTGAGTGCTTATAATCATGCTTGAAATAAAATAAGCTTTGAATAAATATTGGCCATTAATATAAGAACTGGGGATAGATGGAACCTTAACAGCTTCAAAAGATATAGGTAAGTAACTGCTGTGGTAGATTATCAAAACATTCTAGACTCACTGACTGTCTGGGTCATTTATATCTGGTTGAGTTAAGCTCATTATTTTTCTATCTATCTATCTATCTATCTACACATACACACATATGTCATTTGCTGGCATACAGTGGTATTTTCAATGAACAGAGAAAAATTAAGCATGAATAAAATGAGTAGTGGACCAGACAATTGATTAGGAGTCAAGAAATATACGTGCTAATCCTATCACTATCATTAGCTATGTGATTCTGTCCCTTAGTTTTCTCACCTTATTTTGAAAAAGCAACTGAGAGCACTGGATGGGGTAAAAAATACTGTACAAATGAAAACTATTACCATATATTGAGGTGTCATCCGAGATTTACAATCAATCACGATGCCACTACAAGTGCTAACCATACAACCACATGCTGTATTTTTTGTAAAATATCCTCAGAATCTGTCCATATAATAAATTTCTTTTAAAATTTGGTTCTTTGGAAAATATTTCTTTCAATTGCCATGCTTCCTATTACAGCATCCGCAGGAAAAACTATGTAGTTCATGTTTACTTTTTGGCATGGACAGCAAGACAGCTAGAGTCGAACTTGGTGCAGTAAACAAGCAATTAATTCTCCTCAAGTTTCCAGGACAAGGATCTCTAATTCTATTTCATTAAATCACACGTTCATTTTTAATCCTTAATTTTCTTCATGAAACAGACTCCTAGCACCTCCAATTGATATACATGGCCCTTGATTTGTCATAAAAAGCTAATTATGAAAATGTAAAAGACAAATGACGGGACCGTCTATCAATACTGACTCTGCGTCTTCTCTCAGAATGCTGCCCATCCAGAGTACTTCGGGGGACAATGTCCACACGGACAATTTGTTTGTATTTGTTAACAGATCATTATAACAATCGTTCCAATAAAAGAGAAACAGATTAGATTTCACTAAGTGTTATGAGAAAATACACTGACAGAAATTGTAATAAAGCAACTGCACGAATGGCCCACATTCCTGGAGCTCTTTAGAGACTGCGACAAACACGGCCCATGTCCCGTCGGGCCTGACACAGCTTCCCACGCGAGTGAGACGCGGTAGGAAAAGCTGTGGAGTCTCCGAACGGAACCGGTTTTCTGTGAGAGGAAACAGACCATCTCCTGAAGGTGTCGAACAGCAGCAAGAGCTGCCATCCTGACCTTCTGTCCACAGAGGAGGGGAATACGAGAACTTGCAGGCGAAGGTATTATTGGTTCTGAATTGGGGGGGAAATTACACACACACACACACACACACACACACACACACACACACTTCCTTAAAATTCATACTTAGTTGTCTATTTTTATTGAATTATTCAGATAGTTATCTGTATTTTTTGTTTCATGATCATACATAGAAAAAAAGGGTATTTCCAATCCCTGCTGGGTGGTGAAGGAGGGGCTTTATTTTTTAAAAGTCAGCACCTGCCCAGCCGGTGTGGCTCAGTGGTTGAGCGTTGACCCATGCACCAAGAGATCGCTGGTTCGATTCCCAGTCAGGGCACATGCCCAGGTTGTGGGCCAAATCCCCAGTGGGGGACATGCAGGAGGCAGCCAATTGATGTTCTCTCTCATCAATATTTCTCTCTTTCCTCCTCCCTTTCTCTCTCTCTAAAATAAAAAAAAAAAAATTTTCAGTTGGCTAAGAAGGTTGTACCAGGATGATGCTTTTGATATTGAGTATCAGCAACCTTACTTCACCTGGCATAAACAGGAGGGGATTTAAGGCTTACAGAGGTGGAAGTGTAGAGATATAATGGGGGGAATTCACACGTCGTAGGACCCCAGCTCTGGCTTTGTTTCTTGGTTATTTTCCAGGCTTGATTTTCCTCCATGGAGAGACTTTGTTTTCAATGTGGCTTCCTTCAGGGTCACAAATGAGCTGCCACCAGCCAGCAACTAGGACAACACGTGTTCTTCATCACTTCCAGTGGGAGAAAGTGAAAGTGGTATCTCGCTGCTCCCTCTAAGAACAAGGACACACTTTCCTAACCCCCCCCCCCAAATCCTATTCTCATCTCATTGGCTAGAATTTATTCACAGGACCTTTCTGGAGGTAATCATTGACAGTGTAAGATTACCAAACCCGTCATAGATTAATCTGGACCTACTTCTGAAACTTGCATGGGTGCACTACGTGAAAAGAGTTGAAGACAGATGAGTATGCAATCAAATCCAAGGTGCTGTTAGGAAAGACAAATAGTGAAATGGATACTGGTCAACAAACATCAATACATGTATTTATTCTGTATTTATGGAGCAATCCATTTATCCAGGAAATGTTCCCTGAGCATTCACGATGTCCTAGCAGTCTACCAAGGCAAGGGATGCAAAAAGACCAGCGGCAGAACAGTGAATGGACTGATGCTTGTTGGCAAAAGGTCGCTGGATTTGAGAAAAATCAAGAAATTATTAAACTAGAGTACTGAGTAAAATGGCCACATGAATATTAAAGCACGAAAATTAAGGACTAACATGTAGGAAAATAATTCTGTGACTGTGTTAAGAATAAAAGGAGAAGTTTCTGAAGTTCAAAAAGTCTTTAAAGGAAGTCCCTTTGAGCATAACCAAATACAGTATGACCAATTCCCAAGCGAGAAAAGTCTCCAGACCCAGTCTCCATTAAATAATTGGGAAAATAGGTTTAAACAATAAGATTTCAAAAATTAAAAGCTTATAAAATGATTTAACTTAATCTAATGACTACATCTAATCAACACTAATCTTCATATTTTTTCTATGACCTCCCTCAACTAAAAAAAAACAAAAAAAACCCAAAAGTGCTGTTGTTCACATTATTATTTCCCTGTATTTATATAAGCCAATATTGTGCTAGTTTCCTATGCTCTTTCATATTTGCTAAGCCACAATATGTAATTAGATGTATTTAATGTCAGCTTGGAAATATAATCTTTACTATTTATAGGCACATAACATTTTCCTGGAAATAGACACATTCGTTTCAAAAAACACAACTTTTCTTTGAAATGTCTCATCTCGTCCTCCTCTCACAGAACAGAATTTCAGATACACGGTTCGTCGAAATGATAATCACTTCAAACACTGTTTTTCTTCCTAGTATCCCAGAAAAGTCACAATTCCCGGCTTCCCTTACAGTTAGATTGAGGGCCACTGACTACATTAAAAGTCTAGGGAATGTGAACAGAAGCGACAGCTGCTTCCATGTCTGCTTCCTAAAATAACCTGTGTCACTGTCCTGTCCGATATGCAAGGAAACTAACATCTGCCCGACCCAGGCCATCTGTCTTCACAGCTTCATGAGCACACCACTCCATCACGCAGCCCTGCCTTCGGTCCAGGTCCAGGCAAGGCTGTACCACGTCAGGGCCTATATATCCCTGATGTTTCCTTTACTTAGAACACGTATGTTTCCTGGCTTGATCACCTTAGGAGAGTTACCATCTTTTACAGTATATATTGAATTTCATCTTTTTCAACTACCTGTAGAATCCCAGCTTTGACGGATCTCCAGGAATTTGCAATTCTAGGCAACTGCCGAATTTGTTACGATCAAAGCACACTTCCTAATATCCAGGCTTTATGCGCCAACTCCTGTTATTCCTCTGCTAGAAATGCACAATAAGAGATTCTCCATTCCCACTTCCTACTCATCATTCATGACCCAGTTAAAAATCCCACTTTCTTCTAAAGCTGCTATTCAATCAAGCTCCAAATATCCACATCACATGGAGCAGAGACTTGTTACCCACGATATAACTAAATCGTATCTGAACCAGAACACCTAGTTCACATCATGTAACGATATTCTGAGGGTCACACGGAGCTAATTGGCCACAGTAACCTCGCCACTGGTTTCAAGTCTAAGTCCCTGTAATCGCAGATACTAGAATAGGAACATCACATTTTCTGTGGGCGGTTCATCTTTGAAAAGGAAATATTTTGCAAGTGCATTTTTACAAAATGAAATTGAAATAATAAAGTATCCAACTTTCCATTATGAGGAGAACGTGGATGGCAAAAAGCTGTTACTTCTGGTCACATCTGCAGCAGCACCACAGCCTGTCTGCGCACTGATACAAAGTGCGCGTAACATGCAGAAGCCAACTCCTATTGTTCATAATCACAAGGACTATCCCGTGCCTTGCGATGCTTTGTGGAGAGTGTCAGGGCATTGCACACGACAAATTAACCTCTGAGAGCAGCTCGCATCTTGTTCTCTTTTTCCTACCAAGCTTGCTTGGGGGTTGAATCTACTGCAGATTTCATAGAAAAGAGAAGGTTTTTAGGATTGGATTTCTTCAGAGAAACCCGCTGAATCTGCAGTTAGAACAGTTATGCTCACCCCTTCAATTCAGCTTGAGTGGCCATGCTATGTACAGGGACGTTATCTGGCAAACACTCCAAGAAAATCTCATTGAAATGGAGAGCCCGAATCCTGCCTTCCAGTAGTGTCCAGACGTCTAGGAGTCTCAGAATTCCTTGCAGCTTCTCATACCACATGGTCTGCCAGGAAATTATTCTAATTCTTTGTTGAGAGCACAGCAAACTGAAGCACTATTTGATGAGTTTGCCAACTTGATGCCCTTTGATTACATCGATTTGGAAGCTACCGCGAGTAGTTCAGAAACAAAGTGACAACTGGTCTCTGCCTCGTTCCATTTGTTATCCTCTGGTTGCTCAGAGAATAATATATGTCTCCCTAGTAGGCATCTGAAATGATTTTCAGTGTCTGGCACAACATGTGTCTTAAAACATGATTGCTAAAGATAGCAGCCAACGACCAACGCCTGCTTGAACTCTCAGGTCTGGAATTGATTTGTTTCCCTGTGGTCGCTGCAGAAGTGTCTTCCCCGAGCTGTGCGACATGATGACTCTTTAAGAGATGCTTTTTTCCCCAGAAAATCTACAATCCAGTCAGAAGTTGTCTTCACACTCCTAATGAGGACCCGACTCCTTGACAGCTCAAGTGACATTTCCTTCCGTGCCAGGCTCTGTGCCGCATTCACCGAAGCAGGACAGTGTTCCTTGTCATTCTGCTTCTCTCTGGAATCCAGAAATGCCCGCAGCTCAGAGTCACATCACTTCAATGTCTGCAAAATGTTCCTTCTCGAGTCACAGTCAACACGGCTTTTAGAGCCGCAGGGTCCCCTCCCTCACCACTTCCAGTCCTGTCGGATCGCAGACAAGGAAGGCAAAGTGAATGCCTGAACCTTGGGAGGGCACTGGCCAGATGTCAGAGGTCAAAGACACACACACACACACACACACACACACACACACACACACCCCTCCCCCCTCGCCATTCTCTTCTACACCAAAGGCTAGGTCTGGACATCTTTAGGAAATGAGAGGATTTTATTTACTGACTAAGAACAGTATGTATTTCACTGAGAGAATGGAGAATAAGATATTGGCCCATTTTTCAAAAAACAAAGCAAAACAGAAACTGACCCGTGGTCAGCACTGGAGGCTATGCAGAACACTTTGTAAAGCCGTTTGAACTGTCAAGCCCAGCGGTCAGTTGTCATTGATGGTTCTATTACATTATGTCCTTGACTTCATTTGGCTTCTGAATAGTACTACAACCATGATGGAGTCAAGTTCCGTTTTCTGTCTCCTCAAGTGACGCTTCCTTCTCTTGCTTTGACACCTGCCGCTACTGTAGCCGCCGCCTTGCTTCTGGCCGAGGTGGGGCCTCAGCCTTCCTAGAGCTGCTCTTCTATGTCTTCCTCACTGCAAACTTACACTCCCTTCTCTGTTTTAAGAACTTTACTGCAGCCCTGGCCAGGTTGGCTCAGCGGTTAGAGTGTCGGCCTGCGGTCCAGAGAGGCCCGGGTTCGGTTCCCGCTAAGGGCATGTACCTCGGTTGCAGTTTGTCCCCAGCTCTGGTGGGGTCGTGTGGGTGGCAGCCACTCGATGTGTCCCTTTCACGTCGATGTTTCTCTCTCTCTATCTTCCTCTCTCTCTCTCCCACTTTATCTGAACAAAAAATGGAAAAATGTCCTCGGGTAAGGATTAAAAAAAAAAAAAGAACTTTGTTGCAAGTAGAGAAAAGAAGGAGAACAGAAAAGCAGGGCCAGTTGTAAGAAGAGCCTATTCTACCTGGTACTAGGGGTCTCCATCTCCGCCTGCTTCCCTTGGGAGAATCTGGCTTCTGACTAAAACCTATGGGGGTGGGGGATGGGCAAAAATGGTGAAGGAACTAAGACATACAATCTGAAGAAGCCTGAAACACCAATCAGAAAGAACACATGTACCCCTATGTTCAGAGCAGCACTATTTACAATCTCTCAGATCTGAAAACAGACCAAGTGTCCATCAACAGATGAGTGGATAAAAAAGCTGTGGTACAGATACACAATGGAGTACTATGCAGCTGTAAGAAAGAAAGATCTCTTATCCTTTGACACGACATGGAGGGACCTGGAGAGTATTATGCTAAGTGAAATCAGCCAGTTAGAGAAAGAAAAAACACATAATCTCACTTATTTGTGGAATATAATGAACAAAATAAGCTGATGAACAACACAGACCCAGAGACATAGAAGTAGGGATCAGACTGACAAACCTCAAAGGAGTTGGGGAAGGAAGAGCTACACCAAATAACTTATGTGCATATAAGCATAACCAATGAACATAGACAACAATGCTGGGGGTGAGGGGTGGGAAGGGATTGGGAGGAGGGTGTCAATGGGGGAAAAAGGAGAAACATCTATAACAAAAATAAGTTAATTAAAAAAAAAAAAAAAAGGAAATACAAATTTCCAGTTAAAAAATAAGCCATGAGGATGTAAGGTACACCATAGGGGTTTAGTCAATGACATCGTCACAGCTGTGTATGGTGATGGTTACCAGACTTATCGGGGTGATCCCTTCATAGATATGTAAGTATTATGTCACTATGCTGTACATCTGAAACTAATATTGCATGAAAAATAATTTAAAATGTTAAAAATTTTTAGTTAAAAAGAAATACAACCGGCGGTGACAGAACAGTCCCAGAGACGCGAGCTACAGCACTGGGCATACAGTCAGCAATACTGTAATACAAGTGCATGGTGCGGGGAGGGACTATCTGTGAAGCACAGAACTGTCTGACCACTCTGCCATACCTCTCAAACGAAAACAGAATAATATTGAAAGTAAGTTGTAATTGAAAAATAAAAAAATTGATTAAAAAATAAGCTGTCTGTGTGACAGAGGCGGTTACAGGGTTTCACCTGGAGGCCCAGGGTAGAAGCCGCCCTCCCGTCACCCAGCGTGATGGGCTGAGGTCCCTGTGGACAGTGCCGTCCAGGCCTCTGAGCCCCCTCCCCCACTCTCTCGGACTCCTTTTCCTCTCCTAACCCTTCCCCCCACCTCCGCCCCAAGGTCCACGACTGTGAGAACCTTCTGCTCAGGGCGTCCCTGGCAGAGACCACGCCTGACCCACCTGACCCCCGTGGGTGCTGTTCCATGGGGGCGGGGGGGGGGGGTTTATTCTGGTTTGTTTCTTGTTTACATTATGGCAGAGACATGATTAAAGGTATGACTGTTAGTTTCATTTGGGCCTCTTTTCTTGACTGTTTCCTCTGACACCCAGCAGCTCAGCCTTCTCCAGCTGGGCCAAGCCCTTGGCACACACACATTTACGCCAGCAGGCAAGCTCTGTGAGCCCCGCTTCACGCCAGACCACACCTCGCCTGCCCTGGGCAGCCCTAACCCGTCCTTCGGGAATGCCCCCACTTCACTGCCTCTGGGCCAAAGACCGGGTAGGAACGCAGGTCCTTTCAGGAGCTCAGCGATCTCTGCTGCTAAAGAGGTGGCATTCCCAAGGCCCTCCTGACTCCCCGAAACTTTTCAGTGCTTCTTCTGCATCAGAAGCACAGGCTATGCATTTAAGCAATTATGTACACAACAGAACAAGATTCTAATAGTGAAATATCTGCCCTTATTACAAATAGTTTACAATAGGCTAAATAAAAACATTACAAAATGACATTGATAAACTGGTTTTTGGGTGCAGACGTAGCCTTGGGGAAAAATGGAAATATTAATAACAAACATAATAATAACAAACCGCGCTAGGTACTGTGCCCCACCCCATCTGCGGTTTCACGTACGGATGCATCAGTTCCCTGTGGCCAATAGCGGCCCGAAGGTATTAAATGGAAAATGTCAGAAATAAACAATTCATAGTTCTAAATTGCACACTATTCTGAGTAGTGTAATAAAATCTGGCACCATCCAGCTGCATCCCACCTAGCACGTGACCACCCCTTTGTCCAGCATCTACACATCGTAGACACTCCCTCCTGTTTGTCACTTAGTAGTTGCCTTGGTGACCAGAAAGTCTCAGTACGGCAGTGCTTGCATTCTAGTAACTCTTTTTTACTTCATAATGGTCTCCAAGCATAGCAGTGGATGCTGGCAATTCGGATATCCAGAGAGAGGCGGTAAATTGCTTCCTTTAAGTGAGAAGCTAAAAGTTGAGTATCCACTGGGGAAGTTGGAGCACATGTCCCGCAGATGATGGGAAGCTACTATGCTGGGCATTGACATAGGCACTGTTTTAATTACAACCGCAATCGTGTGAGAGTGAGGACCTAGTATCGTCTCATTTTACAGATAGATGGTTAATTAACTACAAAAGGGACACGCACCAGAAAATAGGGACTCAGCACTGAATCTGTTTGCCCCCAAAGCTTTTATCCCTTGAAGATCATTGCCTAACACATTTTCTGCAAATGCTCCTATGTAGATTCAATTGAATAGCTCTGTTTCTGATCCTTTCAGCAACAGAATCAGGATTAGTAGCGATTGTTTCTCTGCTTTTCATATATAAAATTGACTATAATGAAGGCAATCGCAGACAGTTGCCGATCCCACAGCAGTTGGAGCAGATTGTTGATCTTATTCAGGGTGGGCTCAGGCTATCTCAGAAATGGAAATACTCAGTGTAAGAAACATCAGCGGTGGAAGCTCTCTGTGTACTTGTTCCTGTTGCTTTTTATTTGGTTAGTTTTTAAATATTAACATTTGTCTGTAATTTCATTTAATGTCTCTTCCCTTAAAAATAACAAACAAAAAAAACTCCCAAGAAAAAAACTGTCTAATATAAGAACAATTAAAACTCTTTCATTCATTCTTCAGGAAAACAGTAGCGGCATGACTTCTGATTGTGTATTATACTCCGGTGAGAGTGCTCTTCCGATTCCAGAATGAAAAGTGTGGCTGTCTAAATACTACTTATTTTCCTATCTTTCTTCTCTAACAAAAGTAAGATTGCAAGCGTAGTCTTTCTCGCTCTGCCGTAGTGCTGATTCAAATATGTTGTTACCGTTCTGCTTATGTAGCACTTTCAGATGCTAAGATGAAAGGCATAAATTAGAATATCATTTCATCCCTTAGGTATTCAACATAAAAGAACTTCTGTAAATCATATTATCATTTCCAATCCCCTTAAATGAATCCAAGAAAAACCAGAGATCTACCATCATAACTCTCTGATTCCTGGGGTAGGATATCAGTGTTCAGATCTTATGAGTTCCTCTACCCAAGACAGGAAATCCATGAGGTTTTTGTTTGACATCCAGAAGCATTTTCTTTTGTTCATCATGTCAAAGGGCCCAAAGAAGTAGTAACACACTGTGGGCCCTTCTGTAGGTCTATTTCCCCCTCACTGTTATCTCTGCTTGTGAAGTCACCCATTTATCAGAATGACACTCATCTCTAGTCCACGGCCTCATTCAACATGAGCCACCACTGAAGACCTTATTGTAGAGGACAGTAATAAGTGATAACAAGAAAAGAAAACTACAGTGATTCATGGCTACTTGGGGTTTGAAGAACCACAAAATGATACACCTGGGAGAAGCTTTGAAGGGTAATTTCATCTTTTGCGTTTAATGGGCTTTTCTTCCAGTTTCTGCCACTGGGAAATGAGGAATAGTAATGGGCTTTGCTGGATTTCTGTGAAGATTACATAAACCAGGTGTATAGAATGCACATGGCACATGGCAGACATTGAAGGTCTTTCAACAAATATTAACTGTGTGACTTCTCAGAGTTCACCTTCTGTAGGTAACTGTCCTCCATACTGTGGGTCAGGTCCTCTTCTCTCTTAGCAAACCTTTACCACAACCATTTCCAAATTCAACTTTACACGACTGGCTGCCTGTCTCACTCCTCCTCTTGACTGTGACTTCCTGAGTTGCACTGATACTTATTATACATAATTTTTAGTGTCTACTACAATTCTAAGGCTCATAAGAAGTGTAGGGGTTCCCAGCAATGTGTGCGAGCTTGGACAAATCATCACTTTCTCCTTGAATATCAATAGTAATATTTTAATTCCTTCTGTGTCTAAAGTTTTTATAAGGATTCAGTTGCATAATTATAAGATTGTCATCTCACTGGTTACTATATTTACAAAGGCATTTCTAAAATAGTAATAATCTTATGTAACACAAACACAGTAGATAAAGGTGGCATTTATGCTCAGAAGTCATTACATTGCATAATGGTGTGAGCCATGCTTACGTAGATTCATCTAGAACACTTAGGATCCAGCATAATATATTGCCTAATTATAAATTAGAAGAGTAAAAATAAAATAAAATTGACCTGGTTATGGTGCATTTCTCTATATTATAAGTAAAAATAGCTGTCATGAAGAAAATCATCCACAATACATACCAGATAAATTCAAACACTGTGAGAACCACAATTACTTTTCACTACTGACATCTACAAGATTTTCCATGTGAAGATCAAGCACAGTGTTCCATGAGGCTCTTTTAGAAAGTAATTGATTTAAAGACTTTAGACAACTTGCCTTCTCAGGTCTTCTTAGGAAATAATAGATTTAAAGGTTAAATCCAATTGTTAAGTCTTTTTTCTCAGTGGTGGCAAAATAATGTTCATCCAGTTGGTTATTTAAATTGATTATGTGACTAATGTATAATTTTGCAACTATTAGTCTTTAATGCTGTCAGTTCAGTTCACACATTTTTTTGGCAGAAAAGAATGCTATTTCTGTTTGACTTTTTTAGTTAATAATGATTTTGAAAAATAATGGGAATCAGAATTTGAGTTTTCTGGCAACCACTCAATTTAAAATAAAGTACTTTGGGATATAATTTTTAATGGAAGTTTCACTAAATTGTTATAGAAGTATTAAAACTGCTCTCAAGATTGTGTATTCAGTGTGACAACTGGCTAGGAAGTGGCAACAGACCATTTCTAGCCAAAACTCCAGTCCTCAGACTTCATGCAGCACCCCACATGATCAGTCAGGATGCTACTCATTGGCCATGATCATCAAGAATGAAAGAAAATCCAGTCAAATCTTTTGAACAAATTAATTCTCTGATCCTTACTGTATTCATCTACTAACAGAGATAATACAAACTACCCCTTAGAGTTTGTTCTGAGAATTAAATTCAACTATGGCAAGATCTGAAAAGAACTTTTTCAGAATGCCTCATCAGAAAAGGCATTCCAAAAAACACTAGCCCTCTTCTTGCTTTGTCTCAGTCACCCATCTATGCCACCTATTGGGTCACAAGTTCTTTTATTGGCCTTACTTGCTTAATTATGAAGGATAATCTAATGATCTAGATTAAGGTTATATTTTCTTTGTGGGGAATAACCATCTAAAAGGAATATAATAGTAATGTTCAATCACGAAGAAGAACATTAGATGACTTATATTACTTAATTTAAAAATCTAACTGTAAGTGCACAGAATTAAGACAACATGGTATTTGCATAGGGATAAACAAATAAATCAGTGGAACAGAATAAGGTCCAGAAATAGACTCAAACAGCCATGTCAATTGTTTCTCAACAAATGCACTAAATAATTGAATGAGAAAAGGTGAGTCTTTTAACAAATGGTGCTGGTAAAACTGGATGGTTCATGAAAAACAAACAAAAATAGAAACTTGGCTTCTTCCTCAATCTACACACAAAAATTAATTCAAACTGGAAATAACCCAATATGCATCAACGGGAGAATGGATAAACATATTCAGTATATCTATACAATGAAATTATACTTAGTGATAAAAAGAATGCATTACTGTAACATAACAGTATGGATGACTCTCAAAAACATTATTCTAAGTGAAATAAGCCATACACAAAAGGACAAATATTGTATAATTCTACTTGTATTCGGTACCTAGAATAAGCAAAATCATAAAGACAGAAAGTAGAATAGTGGTGACCAGATCCTAAGAGGAGAAGGGAATGGGGAGTTATTGTTTAATGGAAATAGAGATTTTGTTTGGAATGATGAAAAATTTCTAGAGACAGTAGTTATGATTACACAACATTATAAATGTTCTTACTGCCAATGAGTTGCACATTTACAACTGGTTAAAATGTTAAATTTTATATTATGTATATTTTACCACAATTTTTAAAAAGGCAAAATAATTCTGAGCTAAAAGAGGGAAGGAGGGAACGTCTAGTGTTTCTTCTGTTTGTTTGTTTCTGTTCTACTAACTTCCGGTCTTAGGGTATTGTACAGATACTTCCATACCTTTCTCATTAATCTTTTCACAAAAAGAAAGTGGATGCTTGAAGATATGAATCTATGGAAAGGAACAGAGACGTATTTCTATGAGTTCTTTCTCTTTATCACTCTATTCAGGCTAAAAAAGATAATTCTAGGGACCACCTGTCATTCTAAGAGGTTTAAATTTTCATTAAACTGAGACAGCAGACAGGCCTTCATGGAAATAATGTGAATCGGTGCCCACATCCAACAGGAATAATGATTCTTTTAATTACAAGTTACCGGGCCAAATGAAAGGAGACATGATGGGCAGGCATTAGGTAACTAAATAATAAACAGTAATTGCATTTCTTCCTGTGCATGTTAAAGGGAAAGACACCTGAGAAATTCTGCTTGATATTCCTTACACAGTGCACCCTCTGTGTCGTGAAGTCACTTGAAATAATGTCATCTGGTGCTATGCATCCAATAACTTTAAATAACATCATTAACATTAAGATGAATATAATGGAAATTGACTGTCTAGAGGGCATCCTCCCTCACACTTACAAGGTTTGTCAAACAAAAATTATGTGACTCTTCCTTTGTCACACATATTTGGGTGGGATAAGTAATAGAATGAATGTATTTATAAGGGAGAAAAGAGGATGAGAGGAACGAACCATATCATTATCAAAGCTTCAGCCTTAAACCAGTCATTATGAATCAAATTATTATTTTTGAGGAGATTTAGGTACTAAAAAGCACTATTAGCTCACTGAGAGTTTGTGAGTGTACATCTGTGCTCCACCCCCACCCCCTAATATAGAACATAATACACACATGCTTAGGTAGAGAACTACAATTTGAGTTTCAGGTCTGTTACTCAACTGCTGAGAGATTTAGACATGTCTATATTTTATGTAGTTTTTAAAACGAGGGGCTTGGATTATTTTATCACTAAAGTTCTTCCAAATATCTCAAGTCACTATTTAAGAGAATGATGGTTTTCCATAGGGTACACTTATGATTTGTGTAATACATCTGACCAGGCTTTGTGCTATTTTTAGGGGCTACGTAAACACTGGCTGGTCAGTACCTTTTGAGACAAGAAAAAAAAAAGAAAGAATAATGACTTCATTTCTGTATCTAGCTTTTGTGTTGACTCCTGAAACTGTTGCACATAAAAGAGAATTTATACCAGTCATGAAGTTATAAGAACAGGATCAAGGATAATTTGGGAGCGTTTAAAGTAAAATAAGATACAGTTCAGTAGGAAATCCAAGCAGGAGGAACATTTTCCGTTTTAATCAACTCCGTTTGTTGTGGCTTTGAATGAAAATATAATAAATATATTGACCCTAAAATGAGATAAAATGGGAACCTATAATAATTAGCTAAACAAATCAGTTTAAGATATTTTAAAAATATATAGAAAAACTGATTCTTGCTGTAATTTTAGTTTGGATGATAGAGCTCAATCCCTGCACACTCATTGATCTTTGGAATCTGGTCGAAAGTGTGAATTTGGGTGTAAAACAAAATATCTGAAATTTGTGCATGATATAGAGAAATAAAGGAAAACTTAAAGGAGTATTAGATTAATAACTGATTTAATGACTATATGAAAAGAACTGGAAAATATCAACATAAGGAAAGGACAGTTGCTCATTTGGGGTCCTTCAGATCTCGTCATTTCAGCTACTTAGGATTTTCTCCCATAATGCTCGTTAACGACCTCAGGAGAAGGCAAGGGAGTCCACAGGCATGACGAGGGATAAATGAGAATAGTTTTAAAGCAGAACAAAACAAAATAATCTTGAGGGTGTCGAATACGGTTAGTCACATGGTCATGCACAAGATTCAGTTCGAAAATAAGGTGAGATAAGGAGGAAAATTATCAATGGGAAATAATGAAGGAATCAAGCGGAGAGAGTTGATGAGGTTAATCTGTTTATAGAGAGTGAAGGCAGTAAAGATGTGAAGGGAAAGAGGATGGTTTTAGAGTCTGAGGTTTTGAATGAAAATCCCTTCAAGGGGGAGATAGTTAAGATATGGTCTAGTAAGATGGATGAATTAGAGTGGAAGACAGGAATGCTGGGAATGAGGAAGCCAATGCATCAAATATCAAAAATTGGACCACAAAATTAAGCATCTTGCCTGACACATACAACTTATCTTTATTCACAGGTGTTGGATAAGTGCATGAAAGTTCCAAGGGACCTTGAGAGGTTGTCGTGATGGGTTTGAGCTGAGACCAAATGTGATAGAAAGGTCTTGCTTGCATGGGAATCATAAAAGGCTGGCATGAGAGGGTGAAGGTGGTGCAGTCTGCGGGCAACATTCATGAAGTACTCCAGGGTCTTAGCAGGGAATCAGCTCTGTCATGAGTCCACAGATAATGTGAGCGGTCACAACATCAATGTGACTGTACACTGTATGAATGATGTCATATTTCAGATGAGAGAGGTACCCTACGGGGAGGGGGATGTTTAACAATCACATGATATCTGTGAACTATGCAGAGGAGGATGACACATCAAATCAGAAGCTGACACACAAATGGGAAATATTTGTAGGAACTCAGGGCACTTAGCTTGGAGAAGAATCGGTGGAGGGAAGGGGCCTTGACGGACATCTTCAATAATCAGAGTTGTGCCATGAAAGTCACTAGACTCACTAGATTTGTTCTTTAGCGTCTCAGAGGAAATAATTATGACAAATGAGTGGAAGTTATAGGGAGGTAGAGCCATTCACTCTGAATATAAATTTCTGAAAGTGAGACCGACATATGACAAAAGGGGCTGCTCAGAGAGAAGAAATATGTCCCCTATCAGCAGAACAGTTCAGGCGTGACCTCGAAGAAGGGATTATAAAGGGAACTCAGAAATAGCAGATGGATGATTGGAGAACCAGGCCCTTTTTTTTTTTTTTTTTACTTTTATTTATTTATTTATAGAGGAAGGGAGAAGGAAGAGAGAGATAGAAACATCAATGTGAAAAAAGAACCCTAGTCCAGCTGCCTCCTGCACACCCCCTACTGGGGATCGAGCCCACAACCCGGGCATGTGCCCTGACCAGGAATCGAACCAGGAGCTCTCAGTCCATGGGAGGATGCTCAATCCACTGAGCCACATTGGCCAGGCTGGAGAGCCAGGCTTTTAAGAACTCTTCAGCATTTATTTTTCAAACAACAAAATTAAATGCTAGGTTCTCGGTAGTCTGGGTTGTTTTGTTTGTTTTTTTCTCTGTTGTGTATGTGTGATAAAGAAAACTATAGACTAGCAAAACTGGAATGAACTAAAATTGTTAATAATGAAAGACCCATCTAACATCTTGGGGATTAAATAGAATTTTTGTAAGATACACACATTTAATCAAATTAGTCTTAAGTTTGAATCTAATTAATACACAAGTGTTATTTGCTGGGCTCTGAAAACTGCCCATCAAATATAGAATTCAGAATTGAAATAAGGCTCAAGTTCATTAGAGAAAACAACCTCCGCAAACCAGTTATATCATTAGTCACAGTTCTCTGCAAAGTCAGGCAAAGAACAGTTTATCGTTGGCATTATGGAGACATTGTCCATTTATAGTCCATTTCACAGGTACAGATATTGACAGTTAAACTAAGTACAAATTTCTTTTATCATGTGTTTATTAAGAAATGTATTATGTTATGCACTTTATAGTCACTTATGGCTTCTCATCCAAAGAGCCAAGAGCATATTCAGAAGTATAATTCCCAAGAATAGTATCATAACAGAAGTGTTTATATACTTAGTTTGAAATCAGTATGATATGACAGCATGACAGACACTTCTCCCTGTGTCTGGAGAGCATCGCTCCCCACTTATGTCAGCCCCTCACAAGACCCACTCGTCAGAGGATGAGAGCGTTTTTTCACTGACAGCATGCGACTCCTATTCGTGCCCCTCTGTCAGGTTGTATCCCAGAGTCAAGTTCCTGACATCCATGTCCTTCTCCATAGGAGGGAAAGAAAACTCTAGATTTACAGCTAGGATTCTAGAAAATGCTCTCAGAAGAAGGCACACTCTTGCGTTCAAGAATATCGTAGGCAAGTCTAACACACCTACATACACCCCAGGGAAACTAAACCCCAAACTGCATGATGTCACGTGTGCAGATATTTCTATCAATCAGGATGTTTACTGTCAACTATAGAGAGCGACCATGCAAATGATGGCCTGCAACAAGCTCTCCTCTGATTCCAAACTGAATCTCCAAATACAGAAGTCTAGATGTTCTAACCTCTAAGTGAGAAACTTTAAGGCAAGCATTGGCTCCCTTTATATCTCAAAATAAGAAGAAGAAAAAAAGTACACATTGGTCCATTTAGCTTACCATAAACTGAAATTCAGATGGTGTACCTCAGTGATCTAAATTCCAGGTTATTTAATGACAAGGCCTCTTTTTTTTTTTTTTAATTTTTTTTTTTTTTTTTTATCATCCTCACCGGAGGACATTCCTCCATTTTTTGTTCAGGTAGAGTGGGAGGGAGAGAGAGGAACAGAGAGAGAGAGAAACATCGATGTGAAAGGGACACATCGAGTGGCTGCCACCCGCACAACCATCCAGGGCCGGGGACAAACTGCAACCGAGGTACATGCCCTTAGCGGGAACCGAACCCGGGTCTCTCTGGACCGCAGGCCGATGCTCTAACCGCTGAGCCAAACCAGCCAGGGCTGACAAGGCCTCTTAAGGGATGCCAGTGTTTAACTGTTAAGCAATGGGTGCATCATAATTCTTTGTTGAATAAACTAAGCAATACAAATGAATTAACGAGTAAATGCCTGAATGACAGACACAAGACCGTACATTACTAGGTAAAATAGATGATAAAGTTCCTTCAGGAAAAACACACAACACAAAACAAATCAAAACTGTGTTTTCTAAATCACAAAAGACATCTGATCATTTCATTTTCAAAGGCTGAAATAATCCATTGCTAATGAAATGGTATACACTTATGAAGAATATATTATTATGTTTAATTCTTTCACTTGGGGGGCATATTGATTACATGTTAGTGTTAAAGACAAAAGTGTAGATTATAGATAGTGAGTAGGAAAAAAAATCCGTAAGTGAATTTGCTAAAGTAAATACTAAATGTGGTTTTATCATGCAGGATGGTCACCTGCATTTCACAAAAGGTTCAGAAGCATTTGCCATTCCTCATCATCACTGAGGATGGATGGACAACCTTCCGGCTTAGAGGACTGTGTTTTATACAAAATCTCTCCCGCCTTAGTAATCACTATGATGTAAAGGAACGAGAACAAAACATAACCAGGTGGCGGAAGAATTCTTTGGCTCTGCGGCAGGGCTGTTTCCCTGGGATTATCAAGTATCGAGGCTCCTGGCTTGGGACCAGATTTGTAAAAGGAGCGTGTTTATGGTCAAGGCCTCGCTCCTCCTCTGATCTTCCTCCTGGCCTTTCACCCCCGCAGGTTCACAGCCGTGACACAGGGAGGCGAGCGTGCTGTCGCTGTGTGTGGTTTCCAGGTGCCTCGGAGTCCGCCGAGGGACTGAAGGAGGCGCTGAGCCATTGGCTCTCTCGGCACGCACCCTGTCTAGTGGTACACTAATAAATATTTAAAAACTAGCTCTCTAGGAAAAAAACAAAAGCCTTGATTTGCAGCATTTGGTGAGTTGTGTGGTATAAACACCCCCAACACGGGCGATTTCAAGCTACAGGGACCTCCGCATGCACAGTGGGGCAGAGATGTACAGCACTGCACAGTACTCCCACCGTGCAGACGGGAGGCAGGTGACCTCAAGGCATAGATAACAGGAAAACGCAATACAATTATAAGGAAGTGATAGGTTTAAAATATCCCTTGATAAAATATAACTTATTTAATTGTAAATGTATACAATTAATTTTTAATGAAGGTTGTGTCTAACAGTGGGCTCACAGAATTCCTGAAAAAGATTAAGCCCTGCCTTTGCTGGCCAGTGTAAGCGGCTCCGGCGGGCCAGGGCCTGCGCCCAGAAGGGACCGGGGGCAGCATCTTTCCTTTCGCATCTCTTTGCCTGGGCACTTCATGCCGAGAGGCCTGATTCCATTGATTATATTAATGGATTTTATGGCATTGAAAAGCCATTGATCCCATTGGACTTTATTATAGTGGGATCTGCAGCCTGTCGGTACCTACACAATTGAAGCTGCTACTTGAAAAGGTCTTTCCTGGACAGAGACCTCCGGAGTGGGAGAGTGTGATGCGGGTGGGGGAGGGGTTCTGCATTTTAGACAAGCACCTGGCTCAAGGGGTTTTCATGCTCCTTAAGGCTTGAGAACTTCGCCTCTGGTCCTTCGGCTTCTCCTTTCTCCAAGCTGCAGCTGGTAGCCTGGGAGCTGATTCCGCCACACCCGGCTTCCGCCCAGGACACAGGACAAGGAGCGGACTCGGTCCCACCTGCAGCTCAGGTTCAGAGTCCCCGACCCGGTGCTTCGTCAACTCAGAACATCTCTGAGCGGATCCAGCCAAGTGTAATCAGGACATGCCCCAACCACCGGAACACGGCAGGCCCCTGCTCCCTTTATCGAAGGCAGGGCAGTTGATTTCTTCTACACGAGCAGACACGCCGTTCGACCTGAGGTGTTGCCATTTGTCAGGATGTCTCCTTCATGGCTGTTGCTCACGGATGGAGGTGTTGAGGTCTCCTGACTGAGAAGCAACCCTGCAGCTTCATATAAACAGGTGGAGCTGAGGTGTCAGCTAGTGTCTGTCACGTGGTCTAGACTCAGTGACTATGTACAATTAAATAAACAGATGAATAAACACGTGAAAGAATTAACCCGAGATTGTAACAGAAATAATCAATAAATTCTTCATTGCCTTTTCTCCAAGGAAACTCTCAAATTAAGAGAGCATTTGGGTATTTTTTTAAATTGACAATGTTTCCTCTAAGAGCCATTATATTTGATTTCATCAGGAGAATTATGTACATTAATATCTAAATGAAAGACAAATGTGTATTTTTCTTTCTTTGAAGTACAAAAATGGAAGCTTGACTTGAAAATATTAAAATATAAACATCTCTCGAGAAATACATGTTGCTATCACAGCCAGGGACATAGACATATATTCCTTGAGACATTTAGATTCATCTTTGCATAAAAGATACAAAGCTACAGTCAGCTTTATATTTTAAAAAGATGGATTTTATTTAAAATCAGTATGAGGCATTTCTTCACATATAAATCCTTTTTGTGTGTTTCTCTTTAACTGTATCCATGTAAAACTAAAATAGACAACTATCTAGTTAATAGCTACTGCCTTTCAGCTAAAATACAACATGATCTGTCAAACAGATTTCTCTGAAAGATGAGAAATGTCTAAGTAGGAGGAACTTGAGTTACTACAAAAACAAACAAAACCCCCCAACATTTCTTATTATTTACCTTGAAACAAAGTTGTTTGTAGAAGACACAAGTAATCTCTCCCAGTCCCATTAAGATTAGATATGTCACATGACCTTAAGTTAATTTTCTGGAAATACTTTTTAAACCTACTATTACATGCTTTTTTGATGTATTTGAAAAATTCATTTATTTTCCAAATGTAGAGTACTTTCTACAAAATGTTCCAGAAACATGACAATGATGCTCTTAGACTCTATCAATTTTACGTAGTTTTCCAGTGGACTGAGTGGGGTTTTAAATGGAGGCTATCACCCTGGCCGGTTTGGCTCAGCGGTTAGAGCATCGGCCCGCAGATCAGTGAGTCCGGGGTTCGGTTCCCGCTAAGGGCACGTACCTCGGTTGCAGTTTGTCCCCAGCCCCGGCTGGGGTCATGCAGGTGGCAGCCACTCGATGTGTCTCTCACATTGATGTTTCTCTCTCTCTCTCTTCCCCCCCCCCTCCCACTCTATCTAAAGATAAATGCAAAATGTCCTCAGGTGAGGATAATAATAATAATAATAATAATAAAAATAAACGGAGGCTTTCGTTTTCTATGTGCAAGGGCAGCAGTAGAAACCAAGTAAGTAGATTTCATTGTTGAGTGTTACTGAGAACGTATATGCAGACTGCCTAATGTTGGTGGGCTCCTTAATTAGACTAAACTAAAATGGGTCCAGGGAAGATGTAGTGATGAGACTTAGCTTGGTTGCTAAAGCAGCTATATCTGCAAGCAATACTCTTATTTAGTTAGTTGCTCGATTATCGCCTAGACATGTCTGCTTACTAGCACCTCTCTAATTTAAACCCATTTGTTTTGGTTTGGTTGACTATTTAAGTTACGGTGTTGGCTGATATAATGCAGGCGCCCAGTCTTCTGACTTGCGTCTGCTCGGAGTCGAACGCACGTTTCCCGAAGGTTCCCCACTACAGCTGCTAAAACAATTGGAGGTGTCACTGCCAACACTTCTTGAGGGCTGGGGTGAAGCTCTTCCCGTGACCTCAGTTTTCCCTTGAGACTTTCTATAACAAATACATTCCAGAACATGGACTTGAGGAGAAACCAGAATTCCATTGGGAAATGCCGGATGCTGACTGCTGAATAGAGCTGTTGATGGGTCAGATGTGCCCCTTGACAAGCTGTGCCCCCTCTGACGTGGTGCTTGGCTCTCGGGGAATCCGCAGCTGCGGGGGGCAGAACCTCCCACCTGGAGCCACACCAGGGAAAGCTGGGAAGTCAGGCAGCAGGTTGTTTTAATTCCGGTCCTAGCTCTCCTGTCTCAGAATTTACACCCATCTCCCCCCACGCTCCACACACAGTTCTGATGTCCACTGGGTGGATGAGCCCACTTCCTAGCTTCCGGTCTAGACCTTACTTTCTGCCTGGGAACTAATCCCATCGAGAATGTAAACCACTTATTTTGAATTTTACTCCCTCACACGGCCCCATACATACGAAGCAATGCGGCCAGGTGACCAAGCCTGGCTTGGGTTCTAATCTGTGTGCCCCCCTGAGGCGCGGGGTCCACCTAGCCTCTGCAAGCCTGTGTTCTTTTTTGGTAAAATGGGGATAATTTATACAACCTACCGACCTTTTCACTTTTTCATTACCCATCACCCACCACCCCACCCTCCTTTTCTTCCTAAATAGTTTAGATTCCATGGGCCTTCTTTTTAATCATGCCCTTGTAAAAGCTCCAAACTCACTCCACCCTTTCTCCCCCTGGCAAACACCAGAGTAAAACCCATCTATCTGCCCCCTTAGCCTGGCAAACAAGCAACAGACCATGGGGAGGGGGAAGCTACAACAACCGTGCTGGCTGGTTTCATGTTAAGTTCACGACAGCACATCTCAAATGGTTGGTCCACACTGCTCAGCAATCATAACTTCACATATGTTATGATCTCTTTCCTACAATCTGAAGCAACTATTTCTCCTCTTTTTCCGTCTTCAAATCCTCCAAGACTTGATAATATGATGACAACCACTTCTCACACTTCCGATCCTCCCAGCTCCAAACTGGCTACATAACTGCATCCACACCCCCTCGCCCTGTCTTTGCTCACCTCCCGAGACTGAGGTCTCCCCTGAATGCTGGCCCCTGCCTTCCTGCCTACCCAAAGGACTGCACCCCTGGATCTCCGCTCTCTCTGCATCACCACGCCCCCCTGGACACTGCATGATTTCCAAAAGTGGTAGTCCCTCTTATGTTGCAAAAGAGAGCAATAAAAATAACTAAGTAAAATAAAAAATAAAACCACCCTCAAGTCTACCACCTCCTAACATTACAATCTATTTCTTGGCTCTAATTTTAGAGCAAAGATTCTCATAGCAACAAAAAAATAGCATCTGCAGTTGCGCTGGGCAGCCCTCAGCTCTCCATCTTTATGATCCTCCCACACAGGCCACTTTGCTGTCATTCTGTTACTAAATCCTTCGTCAATATGACGTAGTGAGCAACACCCAACTTTTGGGAACATTCTTTCCCCTTGGCTTCTGTGACTCCACACCTCTGTTTTCTCCCACCATTCCGGCATCTCCTAAATGTGCGGTGTCCTGAGATTCAGCCATTGTGTTTATAATTATTCTCTCCCTAGGTGTCCCTGATATGACAGTGATCTTAAATTTCTATCTCCCAAATAACCTGTGATCAGACCTCTAGTCTCACATACCGAATTGTCAACAAGATTGACATTCTTGATTGTATTTCTAGTAGTTTCCTTAAATTCAAAATATCCAAAAAATAACTAATTTTTCCCTTTACACTGATTTTTTTTTCTCTACTCATCTCATTAAGCAACTCTACAATCCAGTCAGTTTTTTTTTGTTTTGTTTTGTTTTTTGTAGCCCAAACCTAATATGTATCATTGATTCTTCTCTTCTCTCTGCCCTTGGTATCCAACCCTTAGCCAATCTCCTTGGCTCTAGATCCAATACACACCATGATCCTCCCCACGTTTTCATTCACCTGCTGAGTCCTAGTTCCAGCTGAAATAATCTTATACAGATGACTCAATTGTCTCCTAACTGGTCTCCCTGCTTACACTCTGCCAATCCCAATAATTTCCCTCACAGCAATTCGATCTTTGAAAAAGCTGAATGAGATCACTCCCGTTTCAGAGACCCTTCTCATCACCCACAGAATGAAATCCCAGTCTGTGCCATGTCCCAGGAAGTCCCACCTGGTCTGACCCTGGCCAAGCCATCTGGATCCATTCCGATTGCCACTATTTCAGGGTCACAATCGTGTGCCATTTCCTTCCCAAGGCGTTTGCACTACTTGCTAGTGTCACTTGAAATGCTTTACCCTGAGTGTGCCCAAAGCTGGCCTTTTTTTATACTTTTGCCTCAGCTCAAATGTCCTCTCTTTAAAACACCTTTCCCTGGCAATTTGATCCAAACTAGGTTCTTCTCTAGCACATTTTATGGTGTTAGTTGTTCATTTCTCTGTTGCTCATCAGTCTAGCTCCCTGTCCTTGGATGTAAGTAAGAAGAGACATTGGGCCACCATCATGCAGCTTTTTTAGCAATGAGCACAGCTCAGGGTCAGTGTTCCAATAATTAGTTTAGTGAATAATATTTATAAGGTTGTTATAAAAATGAAGTGAAATAGTGTTTGTTTCTCACATTTGCCAGACATAAAACATCTGATGAAAAAGTTAGTTATGGCCATTATTATTATTATTATTATTATTATCATTGTTATTATTATCATTGTTATTATTATTAAGTGCTACTTAAATATGTGTCAAGAATGTTAATCACAAAAACTCATGTTAATGTCTCAAATCTTTCAGTTAAAGTATTTGTATTTTAATAGCTGTTTTCTAATGTAAACAATATTTTAAGCTACCTGGTGAGTTCCATCTTTGTTTCTAGGCAAATGTTTCAACTTCTCTAAAATCACTTGTTTGGCAACTGCTTTAACTTATGGGCAGAGCTGAACCTGTTCATGTCTTCCAACTAATCAATCACTCCACCTATAACGGAAACTTCCATGAACTAAATTAAAATTAGAGACCTTTTAACTAGACCTTGGTTCTTTTAATTTAAGCCTATTATTAAACCTCCCACTCTTCAAAAATGTATGACTCGAGGGAAATCTCATTACCCTTCATGGAAAGGCTAAAGTGAGCTTTGCCTTTGGAGCCAACGAGAAATGGCACCATTGGAAATGTGTGATGAAGTACACATTGCAAGGTGATATTAAAGTGGATTAGAACTCAAAAGAGAAGGGTATTCTATCACAGAGTTTAGTTTCTTTGTCAAAATTCTTTGTGCAGATATACTACATAGTGGTGGCTATAATAAATTTGCAAAGGGCAAAATACAATGATGTCAAAACACAAAAGAACAAAAAATAATGCATTTAAGTATTTGAAATCTGAAGATGAGAACAGTCGAGACAGTGTTTATCTAATCCTATTTCTGTTATAAAAAATTCATATTGACTTGGAGAGCTAATTGGGTCTCTGACTTCTTCAGATCCTGTGATAGATGTCATAGGTCATTCTCAGGTCCCGAGTCTATAGTTATGCACGCAGGCACTTCAAAGACTGTTTCTATGTTCACTTTTAGTCTTCCATACATTTAATTTTTTTCCTTCTCTCTCTCTATATTTTATTTATTCTGTAATGCTCACCAGAGGATAATTTTCCATTTATCCTCAGATAAAGTGGGAGGGAGGGGGAGAGAGAGAGAAAAAAAAACATTGATGGGAGAGAGACACATTGACTGGTTGCCTCTCAAACTACCCTGACCAGGGCCAGAGACGAACCACAACCGAGGTACATGCCCTTGGCTAGAATTGTCCGGCCAATGCTCTAACCACTGAGAAAAACCGGCCAGGGTATTTCTCTCTCTCCATTTTAAACTTAACTCAATTTATATATTTGTTTTAAATTAATTCAGGTGAGAACATACATTTTGGGGAGGGGAGGTTGCTCAATTTATGGAGCAATTTGTTATTATTTGGAATATATATGATGGCCTTTAGTAATTGAAAAAGTTTTAAAGAGAGCATTTGGTGTAAAAGGCTTGTGTAGAAAGAAGTCATTTGGGAAAAGCAGAATTAAGTCAAACATGTCTCACAGCTTTGGTGTCTCTCATGGACACTTCCTACTTCTCACTTTTTAGACCATAGCGACTTCACCGCTGGGGAGGGTCCATGAGGCAAGTCGTCCCTGGGACAGACCAGGAAGACAGCTCTAAGAATATGGGGACAGGGTGATACAAAGACATGTTTTGAATTTCCAGAGTATTTTTTTATTCAACTTACTTACGGAATGCATTTAAATTGGCATGCTGCATTTATATTATTTAAAAATTGGTTACCTGACTTTTTTTTTTTACTATCCTAATGTCATTCCCATTCATAGTTTATCCTTATCCATTCATTGTGCTTTCACTGAAAAATGGTGGAAACTATTGACAGTGCAACTTCAAAAGAAAAACACAAAGAAAACGAGAACAATCTAAAGATCAAGGAGCTCTAGTCTAAGTTGTGACGGGATCTGACACTGAGGCTAATGGCCAAACTCGTGTTTCCGAGATTACTCTGGGACAATCCATGCATACAGTCCAGGTTCCTCCTTATTAACTGTGACAGTTTGCTTCATTCGTAGATTTTTTAATAAAATCCTCACCTGAGGATATTTTTCCATTTATCTTCAGATAGAGTGTGAGAGAGAGAGAAACATCGATGCGAGAGAAACACATTGAATGGCTGCCTCCTGCACGACCCGACCAGGGGCAGCGACCAAACCTCATCTGAGGTACGTGCCCTTAACTGAAATCAAACCCAAGGCTCTTTGGTCTGCTGGCCATCACTCCAGTCACTGAGCCAAACCAGCCAGGGCAATTAGATTTTTAAAAAAATAATTTTTAAATGTGGAATCTTAGAACAAAAGCATTCCGAAAGCACTGTCAATAATGAGAAGTGAGGTGTTTCTTCCAGTTGAAGCATCTGCCTCTCTCCTTGGCCAAGATTGTTTCCTTCATTTTCCTTGGGAGTGGAGAGCTACAATTTTAAAAGTGTTTCATTTTCCAATAAGATAAAGTGAAAAGGCAGTAAAATGTCCCCATGAATGAGTTTCCTCACTCCTATAAAGACAGGGTACGAAGGCAGAATGGGGGTTTGCCAGGGCCAGGAGCAGGGAAGGACGGGGTGCCAACAGTTGATGGGTACAGAGTTCTGGTTTGAGAAGATATAAAGAATTCCGGGAATGGGTGGTGGCAGTTGTCACAGAACAATGTGAATATACTTATGTCACCAGACTGTGCATTGAAAAATGGTTCCGATGGTAAATTTTGTTATCTTCTCTTACCACAATAAACGAGTTATCAGTTTTTAAAAATGTAGAATAGCACATATCTTAAGATGGTTCTAGCGGAATTACAGACCAAACACAGTTTCATGTTGGAGTCAGTTTCATGAATTATTATATGTAGTCTTGTTTTAATATAATATAAACATTTTATACTCAGTCTCGTCTACAAACGCTGGACACAAACAGGAAGACTACATGAACTCAAACACTGCCTCCTTAGAATCACGCTCCTACCCTCACACCCTCGCCCAAAACTGTTTCCGTTGTAATTCCCTGGACATTAGCTATGCTCAAAGAACGGTCATGTAATGAATCAATAAAGGGATCCATAAAATAAACACAAGAGATCTACATCTCCTTGAACTGAATTGATGGCTAACAGGCACTGTGTTCAAACAGGAATCTCTGTGCATTATGATTGAGTACAAACACCAGTGTTTGTGAGTATAAACATTACTTTATTTAAATTGTCCATCAGTAAACAAATGCCGGTTTCTAAGTCCTTGTTAAATGGAACCGATCATCTAAGGTCTCCCGGTGTCTATTTGCTCTGCACTAAACCCATGTCAGAAACTCACCGTGTTGTGAGGGGAGGACTCAGAGCTCTGGCTCCAGCAGCTCAGCCCCAAGGTGTATTTTAGGAAGGATTTCAGATGATTCAGAAAGAAACAAACATGATTTCTTTGCAAGAGCTGTCTGAGGCCCACGCCTCTGTGTGACATACAACGAGGAGGTGGCCGTGTACAGGAAGCGTGGTGAGCCTGCAGAGACCGTTCCAGAACATCTGCATGAAGGGCGTTTTCAGGGAGCAATGTGAACTCATGTGCCCTCTGCACGGCCAAGAAAAGACAACCCCAATGTCAGACAGGAAACGGCAGAGGATCTGCTAGTGACCATCTAAACCCACGTCACCTTTGTCCCCATTCCTCCAGCTTCCCTCCTCTCTTCGTTTTCACTCTGCTGCTCACAGCATCTAACAAGTGGGCATCCCAGATGGGGCCAGTGCAAACGACCCCTCTGCTATTCGCTGCGAGTCACTTGGCTCTCGCTTCTGCTGAAAGGGAAATTATCACCAGCCAAGGCCAGGGGACTGACACTTGTCTAAACCCGCCGTCACACCACATCTTCAGAAGCATGCCGTCTGAGGTTAGTCACCCCAGCACTGCTTCAAACAAGAAAAAGTTCAAACATCTGGGGCCAAAACGATCAGTTTGCTGTCTGGAGTTGGAAGCAGCTGTTTTAGTTCTCCCTTTGGGTAGCACCTGGGTAAAGGGAATTGTATGGTCGCTGAACTAATTTTCAAGTCATTGAAGCACGCCCAGGAGTGAGATGGTCTGCGATGCTGGAAGAAACCAGTCCCATTTCTACCGTGGCAGAGAAGGCATCACACGCACGCTGGAACTGTGAGCGACTAAGTGCGCACCAGCTTTCAGAAATGCAACGGCGACCTCCACACAGGCATCTGGTGTTCAAGGACCAGGATTTCAACAACAGACTGGTGTGCAGTGACACAAGCCAATACTCTGCCCTGAAAAAATCTAAACCTGTACCACAGTCCATGGCCGGTTGGGGGGTGGGGGGGGTGTGTGTGTGTTTATTGTGTGTGTGTGTGTTTAATTTGAGTTTAATATTTCATTGCCTTTAATCACCCTACAGTGTTCAGTTGATAAATATCTAAACTTGTCAGTTAAGTTCAGTATATTTTAACTAATATACTTGTGCCATTTTTCTCTAATTCTGTAAAGATAAAATGATTGAGAATCTAATAATTGGAAATACAGTTACAGATGTGTGGAGCCATACGAGATTTCAGGATAATCTCTCCAACCCTCTCATTTTGTCAATGAGGATATAATGGAAACTTTGAAGAGTTGGAATAGATTAAGTGTGATTAGATTAAAAAGTGAATTTCCTCTCACATGTCTTCCTACCAAACGGTGAGCTTCACAGAGGCAAAGCCTGTCGTGTCTTTAGCATTATACATATACAAATACAGATACATATATAGATGTAGTAGGTATATAGTACCTAGCATTATATATATAATAGTGTATATATGTACAGTATATATATATGTGTGTGTATATATATAGTATGTATATATAGTACGCATTTGGTAAACACACCGTAAATGTTGAATAAATGAAACTGAGACACAGTGACTTAACAAAATCCCAAAGAGGTAGCAAAAGACCCCAAGAATCTCAAATCTCTGATACTCTAAACAATCTTATTCCCAGAGTTGTGTTGGAACACAGAAAAATGCTCAAGTGGTAACTTAATATGCTCCTTGCATTGCATTAGTGTGTGCTTTATATTCTAGTCAACTAATTAAGTCATAATATTTCTTCCAAGCATAATTAAATTTTAAAATAAAATCTTAAGCAAATTATCCTTATAAAACGTTTTCTTATGAAACAGTCACATTTTAAAGTCCATAGGGCAAAGCACTATTTTCTTATAAAAATATTATTTCTTGTCAACAAATTTTAAGTACAAAAACTAACAATCTCATTATGATTTATTGTTACTTAAAACTACTGTCTGTAGTTCAAGTTGTTCCTTCAAAACCAAATTTGTTCACATTTATCCCGGAGAAAGGGATCTCGTCTTTTCTGTGGTTACAGCTTTATAAGGTAACCTAATACACCCCATTTTCAAGAACAAGAATAACATAATTTCCTTTGGTTCTTTTCCTAACTGTATAAGGTACCCACTGTTTGCATACCCTCGATCATGATTTCTTAGTCCAACTGGCTTATAGGTGGGCATAATGCTAGCCAGTACCTATAAACATGACTTCTCAGTTCTATATAGAGAAATCCTAGCCATCTATGTGCAAAAATACTAGCACACCAATTTCCTCCTGCTTGTCAATAAAATGATCAATTATGTTTTATACTGCAAATCTGATATATAACACTTTACATCAACATGTTTCTTCTATATTAAATAAAAATCCTAAGTGAAAAGAATAACAACTTTCATAATCCGGTTAGTCTAAAAGAATACAATACTTCTTTGTCTACAATGTTGCTTTTTAAATAAATTTTGTTCCTTGAAATGATATTAGTCAGGGGTAAATATTAGTATATTTGAGAACTGTTGTTTTAAACAAAAGAAGACTATCAAAATAGAACATGGCTTTTGTCTTTCTCGACATCAGCATATTGGGAATGATAAAACAGGGCTTGTCCAGTATATGTCCTTTGGGTAACAATCCAAGGAAAATAATTTATCATTTCTAATTCTTTAAAAGCTAGGAAATAAGGCAGCAGAAGGAGGGAGAGGAGAGCAGAGGCTTTGCAGCACCTGGGCCAACTGTATTCATCGGAAAGGCTAACGAACAAGTTCAAGTCTCCAGCAGTGCAATGTTCCAGAGATAATTACAAGAGGACAGAGCCAGAGTGTCTGCATTTGTTTGCTGCAAGCATCGCATATTATCGAAGAGCATGGGCTGGGGTGTGTATATGTGTGTGCTTGTGTGCGTGCGTGTGTGTGTGTAGATAGATATGTGATAGATAGATAGATAGATAGATAGATAGATAGATAGATAGATAGATAGATAGATAGATGATAGAGTGAGTGAGCAAGTTTTTGCAATCCAGGAATTCCCTCTTCAGGAAAGTAATAAATCCATATTCAAGTGCAGTCAGCATCCAGGGTCAACCAGTAATAAATACCTTGTTCACATTTCAGTAATGCCTTATTCATATTTCACTCTTACTTACAGTAGACTTTTAAGAGATACAAGCACACACATAAAATAGCTTATATCAATTTCTGTGTTCTGTCCTGGAAGAATGATGTGAGGTGGATAAAAAATGCTAATAAAAAGTGAGTCATTAAAAAAAGAGAAATTACAATATATTTCCAAATTTCATCCATTGAAACCTACAATAACTGTAGAAATCTTTTTTACTTTCATTTAGCAATCTCTCAGTTTGAGTAGCACCCATGCAAAACATTTATTATTGCTGCAAACTAAATTTTTAGGGTGATGTTTATTTCTGGTTATTTCCTCCCCTAAATTCACTTATTTTAATCCTTTCTACTTTTAAATTTATCTCACTACTTCTTATCAAATATATTTCCTAAGAGGCTAACAATTTTGCAGCCATTTCACTAGCCCCAAAAGATAAATTCATGTGAGAGAGGCCAACCTGGTCAAAGTTGCCAGAATATGGCTACATTCGAGATTTCTGTAAAATATGGCAAAGATTTCACATTGACTGAAGTAGTAGTTACTGACCCTAAGTTCGGGCCATTGCATACGTCATGTTACCACTTCCTGGTGATAGATCAATGAGGAAAGCACTAACACTCATACTACATGAATAGAAAAACTGACATTCGACGAGTGTAGAAAATTTTCTATGGTCACTTACAGATGTTAAAAGGACTGGCTGGGATCAAACATCAGAGGATGAGTTTCTCGAAGAGCTGGGTGATTCTCCAGAGCCCAGAGACAGGTTAGGCCAAGCCCCAACTGAGGCCCGGGGTAGGGAACTGATCCCCTGAGGGAACAAGCCAGGTCCTGACAGAGTCAAGCCAGACCGATCCTTGTTTGCTTTTCTGCACTATCGGTTTTAGGCTGATTTTCAACCCTGAGACACACTTGAAATAAGGAGATGTTTCTAAAAAAACCCATTTCTGGCATTAGGTTCTTTTCTTCAGGTATAACTAGTCTAATTTAAGCCTTTTTGAAAATTGTATCAACTTTCCAGGCCAGGAAACATTAACCACTGGGTGACACCGGTTCAGGAATGTCACCGTACTGGACCTCAAGCACAGCCTTCGTTGTCTATGTTCACAAGGGAAGAACAGGAAGGATGAAACTTTCGAGCCTAATTAATCTGTCAGCAAACAAAGTCTTTCTGTATCCCCCTCTTCCAATTGTTTTATTCACCTCCTATATTCAATTGTCCCATCTAACATAGAGGACATATAAAGATCCTGTACTGGGAGGTATCAGTACATAGACCTCTTTTTGTCCTGATAGAATAGCTTTTAACCATTAGTAAAGAAATTCTTCCTATAATCAATTCATGTGTGGCAGGAGACATGAAGGGTCAGCGTCACTCACTGAGCTGTCCTGGGGCATTTCTTCACGTGGGGGACACCATTCACCCCGCACAGCCGATGGGTGAGCGAAGGTTACAGGGGCACAGGTAACACAACAGTGAACGTTTCAACAACTCACCCTCGAGTTCACCACCTCCAGCGAGACGTTCTGAGGCGGGGCACTTGGCACTGAAAAGAACAAAGCAAAGCGAGAGGGTTACTGCCAGAGGCACGGAAGAAACTGCTACCCCTGGAGACGTGTCTTTTTCACAGTGCACAGTGGAAATTAGGTAGGTCGAGCCAGGTGGCACTTTAAGTTTTTCCTGGAGAGATGAAAAATAACTGCATCTGTTGATGTTGGCTCACTTGGTGGGCCAGTTATCCATCTAGGGAGCCCCCCCAAACGGTTAGGCAACAGAGCACCTGCCGTGACACCAAATACAGTCCTGACATTTAATTACAGCTTTCTGGCGATGACCCTACCAGAGAAACCAATAAAAACACGCGGGAGGTTTCCCAGAGTGGTTTTAAAGGCTTAAGACCTTGTGCATTTCAGCATCTGCATGGTTTTAGGATGAAATATGTCATTCTAATGGTCACTTCTGTTGCTTAATCCCTCTAATGCAATCTTTATTATCTCTTAAAAGGTGAAAAGAAATACCACCTTTTCTTTTCTTTTTTCTCAGCTGTATGTGATTAAACTCCAGTGCCACAGATATCAGTTACCCAATGGCATTCGGTGAGGCAATTCTATTAACAAAGGGCCGGTTTCTTTTTCTTGGTGGATTTGGTAGTTTTGTTTCTTTTGCCTGCATTTTGATTGTTCCTCTCCTCATGAAAGAAGGAAGAACATATACAGTTTTTTTTTTTTTAGCCACACTTATCATGAATATTTATTTACCATATCAAAAATGAATATTCTATCATATGAGTAATTCAAAGACAACCATTCACTGAACAGCAGTTCTGTGTCAGGCACTATTCTTGATTTCTCAGATAAATCATAAAAAATAAAATACAACAAAATAAAGCTTTCTGCCCCACAACAGGCATAGAAGTAGCATTCAATAAATGTTTAATACATATTAATCTGTAAAATGAGTAGCCTATCCTTGTTCACGAATTGGTGAATTTAGTGGAGAAGAAGCACTCTTAGCATTTTCAAGAATCTTATGTCATGTTCTCTCTTCTTTTACTTAAACATGGACAATATCTATGTTTCTCTAAGGTGCCCATATTTTACTCCGAATTTATTTATGCCCTATTCTGATTTTACCTTCTGAACTGTAATCACCATAAGGGCATGAGATAGATGTATTATTAATCTTTATATAACTGTAATCTGACAATTAATATTTACTGACTCAGTGATTAAATAAGCAAATGAATACTCAATTAAACATTAGCACCTGGGCTTTTCTGGACAGGAAGGGGATTGTAATCACTTGTTTTGTTTTACTTTTAAGTTCGTCTTAGTGCTTGATAAAGACCATAGCTAACGTGGCTGGTGACAAACTGTTCCCTGGAAGCTTGTTTTTCATGAATTACATCAATAAGTATTCTTTCAAAACCATTTCATAACTTAGGAAATAGACTTTATTATTTAATTTTCTGAGTTTCCATTATGGTTTTCTTATCAAACACAGAATATAACACCCCCCACCCCCCACCCCATGGACCAGGATTTTTGTCTCTTTTGCTACCACATCCCCAGTATCAATAAAAGTCCATCATGCAAGGCACACCCAGCAAGTAGTTGTTAGACATTCATTAATAGAAAACATTAATTAATAGAAATTAACTAATAGAAAAGTTGTAAGATATTTTAAAATCTTATTTATATCCAGGGTTTCTGTCCCAAGAGGTTTATGTATTGCAATTTTTTTGATTAAGGTGTAACATACATAGAGTAAAATGCACAAGTCTTGAATGTATGACTTGATGACGTTGTATGTGTGTCCCCATTTAAACACCACGGAGATCAAGACAAGGAACATTTATAGTGCCTGGGACGCTCCCTGCACCTCTTCCCAGCCATGCCGCTCTTATGACTGCTCACTCCATCATCAGTTGGGCTTATTTTTGAGCTCACTAAAAATTAAATTGCAGATTTGTGGCTGTTGCTATTGTTGTGTTTTTTGTTTGTTTGTTTTTACCTAGGCTGGCTTCTTTTGCTCATTATCACTTTTTGAGATTCTTTCATGTTGTTGTATAGAGCAATAGTTTTGTTTTTTTTAATTCCAGACTAGTACAATATAGTATATGACCATTCTATTTTATACTTATCTACTCTGCTATGTCCAGTTTAGGGCTACAAGAATAAATGTACTTCAATATTCTTGCACATGTCTTGTGGTAGACAATTGCACTCATTTTCTTCATTACATACCAAGGAGTAGAAATGCTGGTAAGAGTGAAAACTTCTATGGGGGTTGAAACATATGCTAAGCTTCAGTACATGCAAGGTTTATCAAAGTGTTTGTACCCATTTACACTCCTAAGAATGCAGCAAAGTTCTAGGATGCTCTATGTCATTATCAAAATTGGGGATCCTTAATTTTTAAAATTTTAGTCATTTGGTAGGTGTATAGTGTTATTTTTTAATTAAATTTATTGGGGTGACATTGGTTAATAATTACATGGGTTTCGAGTGTATATTTCTGCAATACAGGATCTGTACGTTGCATTGTGTGCCCACCACCCAAAGTCAAACCTTCCATCACCATATGTTTGACCCCATTTACTCTTTACTACCCCCCCCCCCCCCCGTCACCAGGCTTCTGTCTGTGACAACCAGTTTTGTTTGTTTTTCTCGTTTGTTCATTTGTGGCTTTCAGTTTCACATCCCACATACGAGTGAAATCAGTTTCTATCTGCGATTTCCCGAGGACGAGCGACATTGGGCATCTCTTCGCATACTCAGTGGCATTTGGATATCCCTTTTTGTGGAGTCCTTAAAATGTGTTTTTATCAACATAGATCAGTTTCCCCAAAAACTCATCTCTAAAGTGTTTCTTATTTTAAATCTTATATTCCATTTTTATGTTACATTATTGCCGTTAAGAGATTAATTTTCTCTAAAGCTGAAACAGCCAGAAGGCTCTCCGGCGCCCAGCAACCTCCCCTCAGCCCCACAGACATTGCGTGGATGACGCAGGACTTCCCTGGACCACCTCACGGGCTCGGCATCCCAGCCTGTCTCCAGGGGAGGGGGCAGGTGCATCAGCAAGATCATCTCTCCATCCCCCTCTTAAAAAGAGAGAATTATTCTGTTAAGAATTCAAAGTTAAAGTGAGTGCCAACTGAAAAAAAAATGCTGTCTTAAATCATACGCTATCACAAACTTCTGAAAAATTCTTTGAATGCTTGGAAACGATGTCTTACTACTAAGTGATAATGAATCACTTCTTAAATGTGAAAAAATCTTTCTAGTTTATATTTCCCATGATATTGTAATATTTACATGTCACACACTTTAATAATCACGTTATACCCACTTTTTCACAATTAAATAGTATCAAAATATAGTTTCAATAACACTAGCTGGATTTATGATAAGGGACTGAATTTTGGATTAAGGAAAATTTACCACACATTTTGTTCTAGGTACTGTGCTGATTAATATGTAACCCTCAAATGTAATTTTAATGTATGTTTATAAATGGCATTTCCAGAATGGCATATAGAAGAAAGGATACATGTAGTCACTACTTTTTGTTAACTATCACAATTGGATAAGAATCAAGATTATTTTCTGTGCTGGGAATTGAAAGCCATACAGTCCTAAAAGTGGACTTTTAATAGTGATGTTGATGTATTTTGTCTATTTTTTGGCTATATAAATCTCTCTTAGTTTCTATTGATAGCACACTGGCTATTCTTGTTTTATTTAGTCAGAAAAGAATGTAGAAAAAACTGTTTCAGTAATTTTTGTTCTCAATTGCTTCTCCCTCCTTCTCACTATCAATTTCTATAATGTTTACAGATGAACAGATAACAATGCTGAGGACTGGGTGTTTGATAGAAGTAAGTGGAATCCATGTTTATCTGGGCTTTTCTTTATTTCTCTTCTCATTTGATAATGTTTCATTGTCTCATGAGGCAAAAAGAAAGGACATAGTTCATTGCTTTTTTCCTCCAAAATGTCAAGCAATGTACCATTTGCGACAGGTTTATTAAAGCCAATCAGAGGTGTTTGGTCTGGAATCTCCTCTCTATACAGTGGCACATGCTGCTTTGAAACCCTTGGTGATGAGTCATTCTGTGAAGTGGATCAAGTTCCCATGTTTGTAAATGAACCTCCACACAAAGAGTCACTTGGAATCCTCCCCTTAGCTCTGGGTGTTGTCCTAGACACGTAATTTATGGATTGTAATATTTCATATATAACCATGAGCCTTTTTCTTTTCTTTTTGTTATCCTCACCCGAGGATATTTTTTTCCATTTTTTTTCAGATAGAGTGGGAAGGAGAGAGAGAGGGACACATCGAGTAGCTGCCACCCGCACGACCAACCAGGGCTGGGGACAAACCACAACCGAGGTACCTGCCCTTAGTGGGAACTGAACCCGGGTCTCTCTACACTGCAGGCCGACGCTCTAACCGCTGAGCCAAACCAGCCAGGGCGAGCCTTTTTCTTGAATAAACTAATATGAGACATTTTTATAGAATAAGGAAAACTCACTATATTTCCACAATGAATCTTGCTCTTTATTTACTAGTTTATGTGACCTAGTTCTGCTGCTTAGTGGCTTTAGTGATCGCTACCTTAGCTTTGTCATCTGTAAAGTCAGATAAAATAGAGTATTGTGAGAATAAAGGGTTAAAAATACAAAGTGCTACCCCGCAATGTGGCTCAGTGGACTGAGCATCGTCCCATGCACCATGAGGTTGCTGGTTCAGTTTCTAGTCAGGACACATGACTGGGTTTCGGGCTCGACCACCAGTAGGGGGCAGCAGGAGGCAACCAGTTGATGTTCTCTCATTGATGTTTCTATCTCTCTCTCCATTTCCCTCTCTCTCCAAAAACACAAAAACAAAAACACAATAAAACTTATTTTAAAAAGTGCTTAGAGCAGGGCCTTGCACTAATAAGTACTCAATAAATATTAGTGATAACAGTAAAAAACATATTTCTCTAAATTAAGTTTGCCTAGGAAATTGGGTCCCCCTCTTCTAGACACGGAAAGCTGACATGGGCACCAATAAGTGTTAATTAATTAATCAAATCAGTTAATGACCTACTCATGTCAACTCATCTAAAAGACCGTGTTTGGGACAAAACCGGCAAAACTAGTTCCATTCTGCATCAGTATGAGGCTGCCTGACCAAGGCTCTGCCCCCGATGGTTTGCAGAAGTGGGTCACTGCAAACCGGAGCTGCACTAGGCAGAGTAATTTGAACAAAACACAAAGTTTCCTCCCAGAGAAGCAATGAAAGGAGAGCTCACTTAGAGATGACAGCCCATCAGGGTGAACATCTTAGATATTTATAAGCATCTTAGATAGCAGGGATACCCTGGGATAGCTAACTCAGAAACATAATACTTGCATTTCACTTTTGTTTTTATTCCATTTTTCTATGACCCCCAATGTAAAATTTGTATGGCAAGGATTCCTCTGACCTGATAAGAAATTATGACTCTCTCTACAACACACATGCATTTAGATGTAGACGAGCTGTCTGGCTTATTCAATCAATGTTTACTGAGTGCGGAGGAAAACAGACATGACTACATCGTCATCCCTCATGTAAGGTGCATGTACTATAATGAGGAAAAGGGACACGCACGTTGGCATAGATTACAGTTATTAAATACTTAGATAGAGGTCAGGCTCAGGTTTAGGTGTTTACATGGATTAGCCCTTTTAATTTTCACATCTCCCTTTTATAACACTGAGAAAGTCAAAGAGGAAAGGGCTTGACTGGGACTGGGAAGTAGTGGCTATTAAATGTGATTAAATACGTATCTATATGCCGTGTGACCTCAGCACAGACAGCTTCAGCAGGGAGGAGAAGACACCATGCTGAAGTGTGGAGACGGGAACTGGGTGATAAGGGGATGGAAGCCAAGGGTGCAGGGTCTTTTGTTAGAAGTTAAAAGACATGATGATTGTGAAGATGAATGCAGCTATGTTCAGAAAGACCACTTCAGGAGGGCTATGAAGTTCCTGTTTTCTCCTATCAAATGTATCTGATAGAGAAAAGCTGGGGTCCTTTGTACGGTGATGCATGCTGGGTAAGGATCATGAAATCCTTTAATATAGTGACAGGCATTTTCTAACTCCTAACTGTTGTAACATTTCTAGATGATCATTTTTGGACTAATGAGCAATAATCTATCTTTCTCACTTATGACATTTAAAACCTAAATGGAAAATAAGGCCACAGCATTACACTTCAGACTGTGAATGAAATCTACATAAATTATGTAAACTACTAATTTTCATTTGTTTTCCTTTTATTTTTATAATTATAAGATGTGAAGTAATTTATTCTGCCAACAAATATTCTGTTCTCTCTTTAATAACAGAATCAGTTGGATGGGCATAAAAATTACATTAAAAATGACACTGAAGAGGTGTCACATAGAAAACATTTTTTAAAATTGAAATTGCAAATGAGTGGTACTCATGTCTCTTTTTGTACTAGCCTTAATAACACAGATGCCTGTCCTTAGTCTATTGATATTGTGTGAAATACATGCCCAGATACTTTCCCCAATTAAAGAATGGTGGATTGGTCAAGGAATCACAAGCCATTTTTTTTTTGAAATTCAAAAATTAATAATTTATAGAATTACACCCACTAACATGGAAATCAGTGCTGAAGAGAAATAGCTTGCTGCCTTTTTAATATTCATGAAGACCACATCTTTGCATGCCTACACCTGCCTGAATTTTCACTGACCCCACATCCTGCCCTCGGCTGTACTTTATTTTGACTTTGTATTAAATTTCCCAACAATTTATTATCATTCATTTCTTAGATTTCTAATTTCCTCTGCTACTGCTTTGCCAAACCCACCCCCTTCATTGAGACATTTTCCCTCTCTTTTACGACACGTAAGAAATATGTGTAATCTTTCGTTTGTTAGGCGTGGGACAATGAAATACAAACTCTTTTATATACAGTTGTAATACTTTCAGGGCTCGATTATTTGGCCTCAATCCTTATGCTACACTTTCAAATTAACATGCATATGTAGAAGAACTGTCCCGCATTTAAATTTTTAATCATCTACCATTTTTAAGAATAAGAAGTAAAAGAAACATGCTAATGTATACAGTCCAAGTAAATGTACAAATGTGTCTGTGTTAATAAAAATAAAGAAAAACACAAAAATTACTGGGAGCTCTTCAGCAGTAGTCACACGTTGAAGATTACCGACGAGGACATCCTGACTTCTGAATGTACATCTGACTGCAAAAGTTTGACTGAAAAGCCAGCTTTCTAGTTTATGCGAATCGACCCCGTGAAGTTTCCGTTGGGAAGCCTTGGAAATGAAATCTGACATACACACATGTTACTGGATTATCACACAAGCCAGGCCTCACTGTCTGCCACTCACCGTCAGAAAGTGTAACCACGGCCACATCCTCAGTGGAGACTCCTGGCCCGTAGCGGTTATAAGCTAGGAATCGAAGAGCATATTCCGTGAATTTTTTCAGGCCTTCCAGCTTATAAGACAGTCCATCAACCTCTATATTCTGGAGACATAAAACGCCAAAACTGTTATTCAGGAGGCACGTGGAAGTGGAAATGGCAGCCATTCTGTTCAGTCGGTAAAGTGGATGTTAGACTCTCACAAAACTGCACCGTGGCCTATGACGAGCGGTCGAGACACCGGCTTGTGCCATCAGTGCCCCGAAGGCCGGGCCCTGTGGACTCCTGGCTGGAACAGCACCGTGGGACCTCACAGTCATTAGGTTCCAGTTTGCCTAACACCACCCGATGCGCTGAATGGTGCGCCCACACCGGGACCCTGACAGCAGAGGCGGCTTGCAAACTCGGGGCACAGAGCGCGGGGCAGTGACCTCTGCCTGTCCCACCTGAAATATCCCCATGTCCCGTCAACAGACGGAGTGTGCCACACTGGTGCTGTCAGGATGCTGTGAGGCAGGAGGGGCCCCTCTCCACCAGACCCGCTCGCTCACATCTATCTTGGGAAACACCATTTCGAATGTATTTAAATGGACTGGTGACATGCATTATTGAAGAGCTAAAATGTGTAGAAAAGTGGATAGAATAGAAAGATGAAAAGAAAAGCTAAAGGGCAAAAAGAAATAATGAATGTATACATAGGAGAACTCTCAGGAATTCTTATTTTACAATATGACTTGGGACGATTTCTGAACAGAACTATTGTAAAATACGTTTTAAAATGAAGAGCCTCGCCCTGGCTGCTTTGGCTCAGTGGTTAGAGCGTCGGCCCGCGGACCAGAGAGTCCCAGGTTCGGTTCCCGCTAAGGGCACGGACCCCGGTTGCAGTTTGTCCCCACCCCAGTTGGTGTCGTGTGGGTGGCAACCAGTCGATGTGTCTCTCTCACACCGATGTTTTTCTCTCTCTCTCCCCCTCCAACTCTATCTGAAGATAATTGCAAAAATGTCCCTGGGTGAGGATAAACATAAAATGGAAAACCTCCATCACGCCGTTTCGGTGGGAGCGTGAAGAGTGCCCCAGGCTTGGCCAAGTTCGCAGCCGACCCAGGAACTGCTGTGTCTCGGTCACCTCCGTCTCTCCCATCTACCTACACACCTCTGTGCACGCGAAGTCGAGAATCTGGAAGTCAACCTCTCAACAGTCGCATGCATGCCACAAAGACAACTGCTGATGGTCCCTGCCTTCCGAGAGACTCATTCACTCCTACTTGATCCGAAAACCTAATTTTCAGGTGTCCGTACTCACTACAGATTGGAAACAGAATGTAAGGAGGAGGAAGTTAGCCTTCTGGAGTAAGGAAGACTGAAAAAAAAAAAAAAAAAAGAAAGAAAAAGAAAAGTGATAGGTGACAGTGTGATGGTAGGGAGAAGAGAGAAATAGCATCAAATATGTAAGAATGAAAATAACATTTTGGATGCAGTCATTGACTATAAGATAATTCCTCCTTTAAGATAAGGACTGAAAAATCAAATGCTTTCTGGGACCAGATGGGTTAATACAAATGCTGTTAACACTGGCCCAGGCAACCACACACTCAAACAAAACATTGGAGTCCTTTTTATTGATTCATCTCATTACCCATTTGCCTCTCTTAGCACCAGAATTCAATTCAATTGCTTAACATTTCCAGTAACAGGCACTTTAAAACCGATCAGTTATCCAATTAATGTGCTGGAGGCTGGATTCCATATCAAGTTTACAGATCTCCTATTTCCCAAGCCATCCAACAGGTGGCAGCAGTGGGGCCCATTCCCTGGCTTACCTGTTCCTTCCCAGTGGACACCTCAGTGCAGAACAATCTGTAACCTTGAACTGGACCATTTGCATAGGCAGGGGGTTCCCAGGTAATAAGAATTGAGGTAGGTGAGGTAGATACAGCTTTCAGGTTTTCTACTGGCCCTGGAACTTGCACTGTATACAAGAGAAATGGATTAGTATAAGAGTGTTCTCTTTCTCAAAACAATCAGAATTACATCTCTTAACAGTTCAAGGAAATTAGAGCAGCATGGAGTATTTTTAAAACCATATCAAATAAGAATATAGAACTATGAAACATACAATACTGACATTTGGAATTATTTTTTTATTTTAAAATTCAGAAGAGGGCTTATATTCATCTAAATTTCTTATTTCATTTTACAACTGAAGACACTGGTCAAGGAGTGTAAGTGGCTGGGAGAATAGCAGAAAGACAGAGAATTCTTCATCTGAATTCTTCGTAATGTTCCACTGTGTCAGTGTGCCTTGGCCTGTGTATGGCTAATAACTGCAGAGGGAAAAGAGAAACTACAATGAGACCACGTGTACATCTTGGTTCTATGTATGATTCAGATAGGCGGCAGGGCTATGGATAAAGTACCACACCCCTTGTCCTGAAGTCAGCGTTTCTAAGTCTTGCCCAATTCTGGGTCCTTTAAATTAATTTCAGGATTTAATTTTCAAGTTTACTTTCTGGTATTCCATTTTCTCTCATAAGTATTACTTAATCAAGCATGAGTAACTTCCTCATTAAAGTAATTAGATAGCACAGGTCTACAATCACTTAACCAAAACACTCATGCCCAGATGCATTTTCAGATCCAGGAATGTTTGGATTTTTGAAAGGTAACATAGTAGATATGCAGTATTTTAGGTAAGACCCCCAGAAGGGTCTGTCGTAGCACCCTGTTATCTAATCATATCTTTTCAACAAAACATATGATATTCACACCAAATAAAATGATTAAAGACTATACATAGTCTAGCCTAAGATCAGGTCTGGGTATAAAATGAGTTAAGAAAATCCTTCAGATTCCAGATTTGCAAAATCTGAACTTGTGTCTCTTGTTTTTTTAATTTGTACAAATATGCCTCCCTGTAAATATATGGTCTGTAAATGGTAAATGAGCCACGGTGTTTACTGTAACCTAAAGTAAAGAAATCGTCTCAGCATTGCAAGTATCTACAGTAACTTAACATGCTGTGTATGTTCTCCAGGCTTGGAAACCACCTCACTTTGGACAGCTATGCACTGAAGGTCTGTATCACGGTTCTGTGAGCTTGAACTTCCACACAGAAGAGCATGTGAAAACCTGGCTGACCTATCTGACGATGCACTTCGTAGATCAGCATCGAACCTGTGTTTCCAGATCATTTTTCAGAATTTGTTCCATGAAACCCAGCTGCCTCAGGGCATCACAGCTCAGACATTGATTTGGGGAAAAATAAGTGTATTCGTGTCAGAAACACGTATGTTATATCACTTGCACATATTTTCCCACCAGTAGCCAAATCTTGAGAACCCTTATTACCGACAATTGCATCCTTTTCCCCTTAACAAACAATTGTAAACAATTTTTTAAAAACGTACTTGGAAATTAATGTAAATTTAGACTTTTTAAGGAAGAGAATAATACAAAGAACACTCAATATTCATATTTCCATTATCCAGATGTACCCATTGTTATCACTTTGCTCTATTTTATCATTATCTCTCTATATATGAATATAGTCTTTCTATATGTATATATAGATTGCTTTATCACTTACTATATATAGATTTTATGTGTAGTTATGTGTAGTAAATAATAAATGCTATCTATAATCTCCATACAGTGACAAATGCACTATAAACATAGATCTTGAGAGAATATCTATTATCTCTTGATAGGAAGAATGTATCTCTCTCTATTCAGATTCAGTTGTACACATCATCTCTCTTTACCACCATACCTTTAAGGGCATATTAATGTGTGCATGAATAATATACTGTAGTTATTAACGTCAGTGCCCTTCGTGTTAATACAATGTTTTTATCTAATCTTCGTCTGTATTGCAATTGTGTCAACTGACCCAACGCGGTCATTTCTGTGGCACTTCTCCCAAATCAGATGGCCAGGCCAGGTTCACCTCCCCTGCCCTGTCTCTTCAGTCTGCTTTGAGCCGAGACAGTTCCAAAGTCTGTCTTTATCTTTTAAGTCATTCATATTTTTGAAGACTATGGATTTTTTTATTACTAGAAAATTCCTCATTTTGGGTTTGTCTTGGTTTTGAATTTAGGTGATGCGTTCCAGTCGGAAATGAAATGGTAAGTGATGCCTGTCCTTCTCAGGGCAACACCTCCAGAGGCATAAGGCCTGTCTCAGTCCCTCAGAGGTGAATTGTGGGTACCTGGTCAAGGTGCTGTCAAATTTCTCCACCGTAGAGTTAACTGTTCCCCCAGCATGCCCACCCCAGCTCTGGCCCCTGCCCCACCACTTCTAGCTAATAGCAATCTGTGGGGAGAGACTGCATTAGGACCGTGTAACTAGCATGCTCTTTATCAACTTCCTTAGAGTCAGCATCTGTTAATGGTTCTTGATGGAATCAATTTTTATCAGGGTGATACAAAGGTGATTATATTTCTATTCAAGCACTTCTTCTGCATTAAGGACTTGGCACTCGGCATTCCATTATAAGCAAGAACCCATATTTTTCTCTATTTATGTATCTATTACTAGTATGGGGACATGACTTCCTTCTTTTTTATGGTCTACAATTCATTACTGTCCTTAATTATTTGGATGTTCGAACTGTGCCAGATTTGGCCAGTGGGGTCCTCTTTAATCTGGCTCTTCTGTCCTTGTGACATGCCCCAGCATTTACTGGATTACTTCCTGTCTTTCTGGTCTAATACATTCCAGGCTCATCTTGATTTCTGCCCCAGTTCTAGAATCAAACACTTCTCCTAAGATTTCTGGTTCCTTTCTGGGGCAATGATATTCGAGACAAAGGTCTGGGTGTTAGGTGTACTCATTGCTATTTGTGTGTCCTTGCTCCTAGACCCTGTTGGCAAACATGAAACATATGACTGTGTATATACATACAGACTCAAATGCATGCATGCATACATATACTCAAATACACAGATACATATGCATATTTCTCGTGACTCTACAGAGATGCCTCCTGTTCCAACCAGCCTCTGCAGGGTTCATTGTTGCATTCCTATTCTTCTTTTATAGATCCTTTATTTCCACAAGGAGACTTCTGACTCCCAAGCAGTTGCATTTTGGAAGACACTTTATGAGCGCACCCCCACCTTGGTATTCTTCCAAGAAGGTGATACTTTTTTTATGGAACATTCCCTATTCCTCAGAGTGGCCTTCGGGAGAAATACTGAACAACAGGGAGTCTTGCCTGCCTGTGTCAAAGCTTAGAGTGATGCAATGAGAACTGAATTATTTCGAAGCAGAGTTTGCTTCATGGGGTGGGGAAAACAAAGCAAATCAGAAAACTCGCCCACTGGTAGTGGTCAACGGAATGTTCAAAGTGCAATATTTTAAAGAGTAATAATTTAAAAGTCCAACACTTTGCACCCTTCTGTAATTACTTGCACATTCACAAAGGTGATGCGAACCGTTCACGGGGGACGTTCCTGCTGCGGAGTCTACTGTTCTTCTAAGGAAGGCAGGGACGGAGAAGGGAGCAGGACAACGGCGACCGCGACTGTGGCACGTGAGCGTGCGGGTCTGGGCGGCCCAGGGGCGTGCCAGGCGGGACCTGAGTGTGCTTTGGCACTGTCCTGGCTGGCCTGCCCGCTGGGAGCAGCCCCGGCCGTCGTGCCGCTGTGAGATGCAGCTCACTGGAGGGAGGTCTCCCAGGGCGGAGGTTTTCCAGGAGGACTAGGGGAGAAGTGAGTGTATGGAAAAGTTTGTGGGGGGGGCCAGGGGGGGTTTCAGCTTCACAGCCGCTTGCATCAGGCACTGGCGAGGACAGACGGCGGGACACGCGCAGCTCACAGCGGCAGCCCCATGAGCACAGACATGAGGCCACACACCTCCGCTGAGCCCGACCACCGCTGCTTAGGGTCCTGGCTCTCGGTCCAGAGAATGGTCAAAACCCTCCACTTAATTTCTCAAACGATGAGAGCAATTGTCTTCTCCACAGGGATATGCACAATGCTAGGTACGCAGATAGTATTTAATAAATAGCAAATGTGTGTGTCAAATGAATTAATTTATATACAATTACCAAAGGCTACCATACATCACAAGCCTAAAATAAACGATGTAGTCTGACTCATTTGATGTTGTTTATTCAGAATTGTCACTACAAGTGATCAGGAAATAGTGTTTCCCCAACACACCTGATGAGGACTGAGGTTGGTATGGACGTCCGTGTTTGTCGCATGCGTGTGAGCCTGTGTGCACTCTGCCCACGGTGTAACTTCTTTATGTGCACATGTAGCTTAGCCACCGACAGGAGAGAACCAGGCAGTAAGTGCCATCATTTGGATTCAGTTCACACTGGGGGTGCCTGCTCTGATCACCTCCTAATCCACTGAATTCTTCTCCCTTCTAACAGTCATTAGACACTATCAGGACAAAAGCGTGTGCCTGGGTTTCTAAAAGAACTTCAAGCAGAAAATATAAACACTCGAATTTTAAAAAAGAGCATTTGGTTCAAGTATTCAAACAACGGTTTGTGTTTTCACCAGTTTCCAGTCAAATGATGACATTCTAATGGCCGTTGTAAAGTTTCCAATTATCTTTTTCTGAGGAAAGACTGCCTTTTACCACTAAATCATTTCCTACTTTAACTTTTTGTTATAAAATATAATTTACTTTATAATCTGATTGGTACATTTTCTTTAATATCCTCATATATTAAAATGAAAACACCACAAGCCTATGTTGTTCTGAGTAAATATAAACATTAAGACATCAAAGAGTTGCCATCAAATCACATCTTTATCACCTATATACTTATTTATTTTATGCAGACCAAAATACTGCCTGCATGGGAAATACTCTTCCTCACAACCCTGGCCGGTGTCAACCCTCTCTCTCCCATGTAAACTGTTACATGCTTACTCTTCTTCACAATAGTGCTGGAGATTCACACTCATAAATTCCCTAACAGTCTCCCTTTGATTTATAGTGCTAACACAATTCTGTAGATAATATATTATTTTATGTTGATTGTGGAGGTATGTTTGTGTATGTAAATATACATGTATATGCTTGCATATTTATTCAGATCCATATCCATAAAGTATATTTAAGAATAACTCAGTTTTACATCTGATTTATTATATGCATATTAGAAAGAAAAAAAGGAAGACAAAAATGTTCAACAATGGAAATTAGATGTGAAATCAATACGGTTAACGGCTTCTGCCTTCCATTTCATTACATCTTTGGTGTGTCAGTCAAGAAACTTAATGGGCTTAACTACTCATCATTTCCAAGATGTCTTTAATAATCCCCACTGATCCCTTCCATTGGACAATAATTTTGTGGCAAACTGCATCTAATTTCTCTCTATCTCTCTGCAAGTTACCTATTTCTTAAAGAATGAAAAGATTTCAGAATAGATGCATAATCCATGCAAGTAACTCATCAATCAATGTCAGCCTAACCAACCACCTTTTTAAATTTCAATTTTGCATTTTAGTAGAAAGTCATTATAACACCTGTACCTAAGAACAAATTAAATACACTGAAGTAAATGAGATGTATTACATGTCACTATTTGCAAGGGGAACAGTAATTTCTGACAATATATAAATTTATAATATATCAGAGTACTTTATAGTGAGATCGTATTGCATATTAATCCCCCAAATGGCATATAAAAGTTAGATGAATTTTTAATAAACTATGAGTTATCAAATATAGTCATATTGAACACAAGATGTGTGTGTGTGTTTGTGAGAGAGAGAGAGAGAGAGAGAGAGAGAGAGGGAGTGAGTCACAGTTTAATGAGCTCTAATTGATTAAGATGAGGTATGGTTTCTTGTCCCTAATCTACTTATGATAGAAACCAGTCAAGGAGTCCATGAAACCACTAAAATTGTATAAACATTTTCAAAAATGTAATATGTGTATTTTTGAGGTGTAGGTCCATAGTTTCCATCATCATTCTTCGAATGTTAGCTCCCAATGGATTAGATAATATCTCTTGTTTCTTGTGGTTTTGAAAAGTGGTGATTATTATAACATAATTTGTAGTGATTATAAATTACTTCATGATAGAATATTTGGTAATCATTTCACTTTAAAGAGGCATCGTCAACTGTTAATAAAATGTTATTGGTTTCAAAAGCTTAAATGTATGTGAATAGATTTTTATATTTAATTTCAAAATCATGGGTGATTCAAAGGCATTTGAATTCATCTGGTTTAATTTAGCACATGTTTTAGGTTTCAGAACATGTTAGGGCTTCTGATTATTAACCAGTTACACAGCATATATTAATGAATACCCATTGTTCTTCCTTTTTCTTGCTCTGTTTCTATTCCAATGTGTATCTACCCATCTACCTTTTGGACCTGTCTTAACTGTAAGTAATTTGATACCTGTATAAAGCAGACTAAAACCTAAATTATGATTTATCAAATATATGGTTCTAAAAATATACTGGGAATTTAAAGAATCCCTTCCAAATAAAAATGTGAATATAAGATTTTCATAGAAAAAGCTTTAGAAAGATCAAGATATGCTACTGTCTTCCTAATACTGAGTAAGGCTGATGTCTTTTCACCATTGTACTGATGTTTCTCAGCTGGAAGTCTGGAATGAAGACAAATGTTAGTGTCAGAGAATATGTTGTTGCTCATTTGAATATTTAAAGTCTTTTCTAAATGACTATGTGTCCTACTGTTCCTAAATCACCAATTGAACAGTCACCAAATCCTTTGTTTTAAGAACTACTTTAGTATCCGTGCATTTACAAATATATATCTCATGTGCTGTCATTCAAATAATGGCCTATAATTCACATGTCCCCAGTTCAGACAAGAATTCTGAGGATGATTCCACTTCCTTTTGCATTTGTTATTTTAAAAAAGGTTCCTGAGTCCATCTGAAAAAGTGGATAGCCAGGTATCTAAGTAATTGTCTGTCGTGAAGCTCTCCTGTTTAAGCAGCAGCTTCCATTGCTAATGATCTCCTCACTGAATGTGTTTCAAATGCAAGCCATTTCTGAAACTATTTGCATTTATTGATAATAAAACGCATGCTTTGATTGCCTCTTTGATTTTTTTCCTCCTGTAGTTAACAGCTTTAATGATATTTTATGAAATCTTTTTCTATTCTGTATGGAGAATGCAACATCAAAAGCCTGCAGGCGATGTAATTATTAACATAATGAAACCCCCTCTTGACTGAACTATAGGTTGTTAGGAGATAAGACACTAATTTGGCAAGAAGAAGCACAAACTATGGGATATGGTTTCTGTTACAAAATCACATAAATATGACAAGATTGGAAGAAGCAGTTACGCCTAATAATTTTACTTTAGGTTTTAATAGGTGCTGTCTGTTAACTCACAACATACTCAACTGTGTCACTGGGTGTGTGCATGTCTATATAGATATATCTATATATCTATACACACACATATATTGAACATGTGTGTAATATGTATGACTTAACTTACATAGTACTTATACAAACACACAAATATCTACATATATGCTAATATATTAAGTGATGAATATTTTTGACAGTGCTGTAGATAAAACTTTAACAGTTCTATCTGAAGAAATAGTATTGAAAGTGGTCTTCTTGCCCTGGCTGGAGTGGCTCAGTTGGTTGAGCATCATCCTGCGTACTGAAAGGTTGCTGGTTCAATCCCCAGTCAGGGCACATGCCCGGGTTGTGGACTTGATCCCCGGGGGACACTCACAGTGATCGATGTTTCACTCTCAGATCGATGTTTCTCTCTCTCCTTCTCCCGTCCTCTCTCTCTAAACATAAATACATATATATGAAAGTCGCCTTCTTGTGATTCCTCCTAGAACTCGAAGCAGTTTGATAATAAAAGTGACTAATAGAATTGACTTCAAAATCAGGTCTTTTCCAAAAGGTACCTCAGGATTTTCGCTCACATAGCCAAGTAGTAATGGCCTTGGTAGAGTATATAGAGTTTTTTAATTGCACGTTAGAACACATAGGCATTGCCTAGAAATGTAAAGGATAGTGGATAAAGTACATTTCTGACTGCATGACTGAGGTCCCAAACCATTTAAACTAGAGATTTCTAAGTAATGTCAAAAGCAATTGTTTTTATGACCTAGAAAAATTGCCTAAGAGATATCAAACATTGGAGCTAAAAACTATACGTTTCAGCCAAATGTGCTTAAGTTTCCACATTACTAAAGGCAGTTTAATGTCACATAAACCTAATGACACTGACTTTTTTCCTTTTAATGTTTTTTTCCAAGAATAGCTTGAGTTTCTTTTCCATTGTGCTTAAAATTTTTAGATAAAAGGATCAGCTGATTTTAAATATAATATTACTTTTTATATGTTTAACATATCCTGCTATCTCCAGTACTGTGAAATATTTTATTATGGTTGAAATTGTCAAGAATCAGGACAGAGAAAACACACCCAGTCACAGAAAACACTTAGACATGAGCAATAGACCATAGGTAACCAAGACTAACATTTCACTGAACAGACAATAAAGTATTGAAAAATTATAAATAAAAAATACCATGTGCTCCAGCAATACAATATTGGTATATATCTGATGAAAATGAAAGCACTAATTGAAATACATGCACCCCTAAGTTCATCACAACATATTTACAATAGCCAAGATATGGAAAGAACCTTAGGGTCCATCTGTGGATGAATAGATAAAGAAGATTAAATATACAGTGGAATGCTACTCAGTCTTAACAAAGAATGAAATCTTACCATTTGCAACACTATGAATGAACATAAAGGGTATTATGCTAAGTGAAATAAGTCAGATAAATTATTTCACTTACATATGGAATTTAAAAAACAAAACAAACAAAGCAAACTGTAACTGAGCTCCTAAGCACAAGGAAAAGGGGCGGAGATTGGAGGTGGGCAAAATGGGGGAAGGGGTCAAGATACAAACTTTCAGCCATAAAATAAATAAGTCATAGGGATGCAATGTACAGCACGGTGACTATAGTTACTAAGAGAGTTGATCTTAAAAAGTTCTCATCACAAGAAAAATATTTCTGACTTGGTATGGTGACAGATGGTTACTAGATGAATTGTGATGGTCATTTTGTAGTGTCTACAAATATTGAAGCATTATGTTGTAAACCTGAAACTAATATAGTGCTTTACAACAATTATGCCTCAGTAAAAACAAACAAACAAAATAACTCCACAAAACTCAGAATTGCACTGATGGAAAAATAAAGGAGAGTTTAGGTGTGAAGGAAGAATCTGGGGAGTTGGGATAATGGGTGTGAATGAGTTTGATGGGTAACGGCCTTGACATTAGCCTTCTCTGGAACAGAACTTAACAAGCTGGCAAATGGGGAGAAAAATCAGCTGGGGAAAGCTGTCAATGGTGAGGTCATTAAGTACAAATAATAAGTCCACAGTGAACTAAATTAATGATGGTACAATTAATGTTACATTGAGGAAAAAACTCACAAGCATCGAATTATCAAGTGTTAAATTTCTATTCTATTTTGTTAGCATTATCAAAAAAATCAAATAATGTTCTACTAATTTTAAGTAAATGTGGTGTATGTATCAAAAAAACAAAAAACAAAAACCACACCCTCCTCTAATAATAGTGTATCCTTGGGCCAAATTAATTTAACACTCTGCACATCATTTTCTCATGGATTCATAATCTACTTAACAGGGTTGTTATAAGGGTTACATGCGGTTACACAGAAAATAAAGTGTTCCCAGTAATGTGGTAGTCAATATTGTTACCTAAACTCAAGTACCTTCAACGTTTCCATATTTTGCTTCCCTCTTCACAGGGAACCAAAGAAAGAGTATTCGTTCTTTTTGATTTCCAAGGTTGTAAGAGGAACATGAGATGATGTATGTGAAAGGGAAATGGGACCACACCACTCCATAGATGCGTAGGGTGTAGTTCAGACCTGGACTAATTCACAAACCACCTGTGGCCGAGAGAGTGTGTGCTAAAAAGGAGAGTTTTGCCTGGTGGGTCATAATAACAGATGTAAGTTAAGCCTTGAACCTCCTCCTAATTCTCCAGAGTTACTTCGTTGTTATCCAGACCATACATTTATGTTTATTCCTATGGAAGAGTCTAAACAGAAACTCCCAGGAAGGGCACGTGCAGGCCTGTCCCTTGCTTCACACTTGCTGGAGACTTGTATATACTTCAGGACTGCATTTCTGCAGGTGGAAAAATGGCTTCTCTGTCAATAGATAGGCCTCGGAGAAACAGGTGTCTTCAGCAACCAGTGTTTCCTAGGGTGATGATGTAACTTCATCCCAGCAACCTTCCTCAAAGTTGGCTTGTATTATGGTCAGTGTGGGAAGAATCAATACATGCTATTTGGAGTTTTAATGGAGCTATAAATGACACGTAGAGGCTGCTTTTATAAAAGAGTTCTGCAGCCATTTATTAGAGGAGAAGAAAGCAGCAATCTTTTCCAGACAGTCAAGTGAGTAGGTTTGTCTACATAACGACAAAAAGATCCTACCTTAAAAGATACCATCTCTTTGGGGAAGGGATTTATTGTTTTGCTATTTCTAGGCGTTAAGAGATAAGACACTGCCTTGGATAAACGGGCTCTTTTGGGAGCGACAGTAAGTTAAGGAAGAAGTTTAGAACTCTGCTCTCCAAGTCAGGGATCTGAGCCCTGTGCTACAGGAGAGGCCAGTGGAGGCCGACTAATAAAGCTCAGGGTCAGACTGCCAGTCAGGAGTGTGGTCTCCACAGTCAGAGACCCTCAATTCAAACCCAGAAGCTTCCTGGCACAGGCTATGTGGCTGCGGTCAAGCTACTTAATGTCTTTGAGTTTATGTTTTCTTATCTTAAAAATGGGGTTAATACCAGCACCCACCTCACGGGTTTGTTGGGGAGGTTACTGATAAATATTTTATGAATGGGTCTGGCACTAAGTAAATGCTAGATGAATACTAATTTTTACACCATGTTGGGCCTCGTAAGAATTGACAGGGGAAACAAGGAAACCTCTCTTAAAATGTATAGTCTAAGCCCTGGCTCAGCGGTTAGAGCATGGGCCAGCAGACCAGAGTCACAGGTTCCGTTTCTATCAAGGTCATGCACCTCAGTTGCAGTTGGGTCCCCGGCCCTATTCAAGTTCTTGCAGGAGGCAGCCAATCCCTGTGTCTCTCTCACATCGATGTTTCTCTCCCTTTCTCTCTACCTTCCACTATATCTGAAAATAAATGGAAAAATATCCTCAGGTGAGGATTAACAACAACACAAAAATTTAGTCTAAGATGGTGGGACCCCAAGGAGCCAGCAGAGGGGTCCACATGCGGTCACAAAAACTGTCAGGGGTGAGACCACACTGGACCTTAAAAGCTTTGGGAGTACTATGATCTTGAAGAATCCTAAAGAAATGAATGGACTCGGGCATTTCGTACATAGCACTGCTTTGGCATCCATGTTGGGTTTGAGGTACTTCACTACATACAGAGATATCCAGCTGGTCATGTATTCCCAGATGGACAGTCATAACCGAATATTCTCTTTTAACTTCTCGGGCGCCCAGCTAGATAATTTCATAGCCCACATCTATGAATGACCTCATCACTGACTTTTTTCATCTTTATTTCTCCCACAATTTCTGTTCTTTTTCTATACACAGTCAGCAGCTTTTCAGGAGCATCAGCTAGTCTCCAGATTTTGTGGTCACCTGTTTCCTTTTCTCTTCCCACCCAACTTGGCTCCTCTAAGCCCACATTTTGGTCTTGCTAGAAATAACCACCCCAGTGAACAGCCCAGGCTGTGCTAAGGCACTTTGCTTCAGAGCAAGGCACATGGACGTTGAGGAATTATGCTCCCTTCTGCGCCTGATGACTGAAAACAAGAGCTCAAGATAAAATACCTTTTGTAGTAGTGGCAACAATGAAAATCCCACTAACAATGGGCCTGGGTACACATCTGACCTTGACAACACTGAAATTAATATTCACTGTGCAATGCCGCTGACATTTATCGCTGGGAAGCACCTCTAACGCCCTTACACACACTGGCGTGTGTGGGGAAGATTGATAACCACGCGGGGCAGAAAACCCAGATGTCCTCTATCTCCAAGGACCATCTAACAGGCTCCTGGTCTGTTGACTGAACCATCCTGTGGATTAAGTTTATTTTATTCTTAGTATTCAAAAGATAAGAAGTTTATTAACCACATGGAGGATTTGGGCTTATTCAGAGATAGCAGCAGGAAGACAAATAGACTTCAGCAGTTAATCATTTCAGGGAAGGTGGACACCACCTTCCAGTAAAACTGAACCCAGGGACACTGGTGTGCTGCTCTGGGCCAGGAGAGTCCTTTCTTCCCTTACCCCGACCTGCTCCGCTTTTATTTTTACTGGTACCATAAACTGTCAGACCAATAGCAGAGAAATGTCTGTGGTGTTCAAAGGCTATTAATATTGATGTTGGGGAAATACGGAGCAAAATAAATTAATTGTTAAATATAAATGCTTTTCAGATAACTCAGATAAATTTATCCACTGTATTTCAATAACTCTGAATCTCAATATCAGATTGGCAGTATGAATTTAATATCACTGTGGCAATATCTGATACTTTTAATCTCTTCTTGACTGCTTCCTGGTTGGGTAAAAGCTATAAGGGTAGATGGGTCAGTCTATACTGTCAATCTAAATATTAATATAAGCCATGAATATTCATATGTAATTTAAAATTTCTAGTAGCTACATTATAAAAGTGAAAATTAAATAAATAAAATTGATTTTAATAATATACTTAAATAACTATATCTAAAATGTCATCTCTTCAAAACATAATGAATGTAAAATTTGTGTTTTTTTAAAAAAAACAGAATTTATTGAGGTGACAGTGGTTAAAAAAGTATATAGGTTTCAGGTGTACAATTCTACAATACATCATCTGCATATTGTACTGTGTGTTCACCACCCCAAGTCGAGTCTCCTTCCATCACTATTTATCCCCCTTTAACCTATTCTACCTACCCCCAACCCCTCTTCCCTCTGGCAATCACCATACTGTTGTCTGTGTCCACAGATCCCTTTTGTCTTTGCTTATTGTTAATGTGAAATTTTACACTTTTTATGCTAAGTCTTTAATGCCCAGTGTGGACGTCACAGGTGACAGCACACCTCCGTTTGGGCCGCATTTCACCTGCCCACAGGCACGCGCGGCCAGGGGCTGCCAACCAGACATTACAGACGTAGGCGAAGCTACTGGGATAGTTCAAGAACTCTTCAGTTAAAATAGAGGAAAAGTCAGTATTTTTGAAGTGAGTGGCAAAATTGCTATAAGAACATTAAATTATAAAGGTGATGCAGAGGGATTCCAAACTGGCGGCGGAGTGAATGGAGCTACACGGCCCGTCTCCCAGGACCAAACTGGAATTACAACAAAAATAAAGACAAATCGTCAGGAAAAAGCAACAGAAAAGCAGCTTGGAGGACCCTATACTCAGGGACACTGACTCGATCCTGGTAGGATTGCAGAGACACGAGAGGGGGCTGGGAGCCCACAGACAGCAGCGGCCTCAGCTGGGAGCAGCGCCCTCGGGTCACACTCCCAGGCGGCTCCACAGCGCAGCCAGGACAGAGGCTGAAACAGCCACAGCCACTCACCTTGGGCTCCGGCAGAGGGAGGGCAGACTGGACTGGAACTGTGGGGAGACTCCGGATCTGGAGGGCGCTCAGAGTTTTTGCTGAGTTGTGGCCACGCAAAATGGTGGTCATCTTACTCCTTCCCAGGGCTCTGGGGAGAGGCAGTGGCCCCTCCCTCGGAGATCCAACCCCACCCTGTGGCCATTGATGTGCTAATTGAGGCCCATTAACAACCAGCATCTGCCCCACCCTCGTGAAATGTCCTTATGCTGAGCACCTGAGGGAGTTTTTCATTCAACTGAGAAGCCAAGGCTCTTCAACTGCTACTGATAGCCTCCAGGCAAAAAGCTAGAGAATATCTGAACCATCCCTGGGCTACCAACTCTGCTCACGAAGGTAAGACTTGACAGTAGTGTTTAACATAGGTCCTCCCACACTCATCCAAACCCAGGAGAGAGATCCACAAACAGCAGAACATCAACACCCACAGGGAAAATTTGGCAGGCTCCAAAGCCCACTGTGATAGCCAAAATGGTGAAACACAGAACAAATGCCAGATGAAAGAACAAGAGACCTCTACCAAAGATGAGATAAATGAGGTGCAGTTAAGCAAGTTAACAGAACTAGAATTCAGAGCCATGATTTTGAGGAAGCTCAACAGCATATGTAAGGACAGGAGCACCATGAGTAAAGGCATAGAAATGTTGAAAATCAACCAGTTGAAAATTAAAAACCACCAGGAAGAAATGAAGAATGACATATCAGAAATAACACATTGGAAGGTCTAAACAGCAGAGTAGAGGAAGCTGAGGATCAGATCAGTGAATTAGAAGACAAGGTAGAAAAAATCAACCAATCAGAAAACCAAAAGGAAAAAACAGTTAAAAAACAGGAAGACAGCTTAAGAGAACTGTGGGACAACTGGAAACATAATAATATTCACATCATAGGAGTCCCTGAAGAAGAAGAAAATGAGCAAGGGTTAGAGAATATATTTGAAGAAACAGTGACAGAAAACTTCCCTAATTTGGTGAAGAAAGAAAGCATTCAAGTTCAAGAAGCACAGAGAGCCCCAAGTAAGAAGAACCCAAACAGGCCCACACCAAGACACATAATAATTAAAATGCCAAAAATTAAAGACAAAGAGAGAATCCTAAAAGCAGCAAGAGATAAGCAACAGGTTACCTACAAAGGAACCCCCATAATGCTCTCAGCTGACTTCTTAACAGAAACACTACAGGCCAGAAGGTAATGGCATGAGGTAATCAAGATCATGAAAAACAAGGATCTGAATCCAAGACTACTCTACCCAGTAGGCTATCATTCAAAATAGAAGGTCAAATAAAGAGCTTCCCAGACAAAAAAAAAAGGGGGGGGGGGGGCTAAGGGAATACATTAGCACCAAACCAGCACTGTAAGAAATGTTAAAAGGATTGCTGTAATTAGCAGGAGAAATAGGAAGAAAAATATACCCACACTAAACAAAAATGGCAATAAATAAGTACATATCAGTAATCACCTTAAATGTAAATGGATTGAATGCTCCAATAAAAAGACAGAGAGTAGCTGATTGGATAAGAAAGCAGGACTCATCCACATGTTGTTTACAAGAGACCCACCTCACAACAAAGACTCACATAGGTTGAAAGTGAAGGGATGGAAAAAATCTTCCAAGCAAACGGAAAGGAAAAAAAAGCTGGGGTAGCAATACTCATATCTGATAAAATAGATTTCAAAATGAAGGCCACAACTAGAGACAAAGACGGCCACTACATAATATTGAAAGGATCGACCCAACAGGAAGATATAACCTTGATAAACATATATGCACCCAATATAGGAGCACCAAAATATATTAAAAATCTTCTGGAAGACTTCAAAGGAGAAATTGATAGCAATATAATCATAGCAGGGGACTTCAACACCCCGCTGACATCACTGGATAGATCCTCTAGACAAAGGTGATTTAGAACAAATATTCAAAGTGTTAAACTTAGCAAGCTGTTGGCATAATCTAAAGTAAGTCAGTGACATATTAAATCTATTATTACACTGTTATTTATAGTTAAATATATTATGTTAGATGATAAAACATACCACTAGAGGTAGCAGCAAGTTTACCCTGGGTGTCCTAATCACTTTTGAGAGGAACTTAGACTGAATTGTAAGACAATTGCGACCCTGCAAAATGGAAGTAAGAATTCTTATTTTTTATTTCATTGCAAGGTAGTAGCAGAAGACTCTGAATCAAGAAAGTGGACTGAGGGTTAAGATCAAGTAAGTGATTTATAACAAGGACTTCAAAGTATGTGCCTAGCATGTTCCTCAGCACAGCTACTAGCATAACTCACTCAGACTGGCTGAAGCTCAATACTGTTGGAATTATTTTAAACCTCATATTGTCATGGCTATGTTTTCTTAACGAGTGAGAATTCTAACTCATTAAAGAATTGTTAAAAGGCAGTTAATTTTCACTGAATTATTTTTCCATTTCCCTGAAATAATCAAGGCTCATCTTAGTTTGCACACGCACACACCCCCCCACACACACATCCACTCACACTCACACTTCAGCATTGTGGTAGGATTCTAGGTTTGAATCCCAGCCCTGACACTATTGGTTGTGTCCCATTAGTTTTGTCACATCTAAGGCAGGAGCTGGGTTGAGCCATATTTCTTGTTCCCCGCATATTTAACAGGTACAGGGGATTGCTAAGGGCTGAAGTTGAAAGATTTTGAAGTGATGCCACGCAATTACTGCCACAGATTGTAGTGGTGAAAATCAGTCAAGATGTTCCCATCCACGTCTGGGGAGTGGTTACGGGGGTTTTATCAACTGAAGGTCCAACAGTAACAAGCTGCATGTGCGGTGGTGTCAGTAAGAGCCCTCACTGGCTGCTTCTGCAAACTCCGCTGCTCAGGTGGTTCCTGGCACTCCTTCGTTCCCGGAGGGTCACCTGTGCAGTGTGCAGTCCTTACTGTTCAGAAAGTGATACTCCGAAAGCAAGGGCTACATCCTCAGCCTACGAGCCAGCATTAGAATTTCAGAGGGAAAGAAGGTAGAACCATATCAGATATGACTTTGAGGACACTAGGGATGTCTGCTTGAGCAACAATGACTGCTTATTTGAAAATGAAAAAGTTAGCTTCTTAATTAAAAGTAAATAAATATTTATTTGTTATTATTATTTTTAAATTTAATAGTTTGCCTCAACCTGGTTACTAGTATCTTACTTTAACACTATGTCTGATATGTAGGGCAGCATATGTCCTGCTTTGAATAATACCCCCCTAAAATTCATAGGTACCCAGAAAGATATTTGCCCATAATTAACCTAAGATGCAGTCATACTGGATCAGGATTAAACCCAATATGAATGATAGGTGTCCTTATTGAAACAGTGGAAGAAACACATGAATTAGGAAAGTAGACATTGCCCGGGGTTTCTATCAGTGTACTAACCCATCCTATGACTGGCCTTAAATTCTCTGAACTCCAACTTAATTCCTTTTAAAATTCAGTGAGTTGAATCAACAATTGCAAAGTTACTTTATGGATTCAACATTATTTTTCAGATAACATTCTGACTTCCGGGTGTCCTGAGTTAATAGAGGTTATAAGATCCCAAGACAGGGAGAAGTGTAAAGAAAAGAGATAAATCCAAAGGCAAACTCCTCCTCAATTCTGTGGCCTGGACAAGGCATCAGCTGGTAAAATTCTGATGCATCTCAGAGCCATACGGTGATTTATACTCTGGATCATCCCGGCGTAGACATCCCATTAGAATTCATTTCCTGTTTAATGAACATAGGCAAAGTACATACTGGAAAACAATCTGGTTCTGAGCTAACACTCATTTTGGCACTAACTTGACCATTTGGAATGGTTCGTTGGAAAATCTTGGCAGCTGGAAGACTGGGCCTCAGCTCTCAGGTCTCCTTCAGTCGGTTCTCCTTTCTGGTGTTGGCCACATCCAACTGCACTGCCCTGGCCTGTGCGGAGGCTTTCGAAGGAGACTTCTCTGTGATGAATACTGTTTGAGTGTCTTCTGTGCATGGCACTGTGCCCATCTCTGCAGTGATGCATTAGGGGCATGTCGGGCACAGATGTTTTACAGTTTGCAACATGGAGAATTCGCCCATGTTTTCCAACAACTGCTCAGTTTGACACTATTAGAAGCTAAATGTGACAATGCATTGCCCATAGAAATATGTGGCCTTTGCTTTGCTTTTTATATTCAAAATATCGGGCTCCTTATGTGAGTTCACAGTTTAACTAAATAAATAAAACCTAAATCCATTTAGCAGTCAAACCTAACATGTCAAAAAACAAACAAACAATTCCTTGATGTGTTCCCTCAGCACTCCACTCCTTACTCAAGTTTCTGACCCCAACAGTGGCCTCCCAATTCACCTAGTTTCGAGACGTCAAATCAAAGAGTAGATGTGACTCCTGCCTTTTCTCCCACCCCACACCCAGCAGCAAGTCTTGTTCCCACCTTCCAAAGGTTTCCTGAATTCTACAGGTTCTCAACACCTCCACAATTTCCAACAACACGTGGGCTACTAACAATTCTTGACTAAACCCCATTAGCTTTCTCTGGAGTCTCCTTGCTTCCACATTAAAAATGAAAATTGGATCATGTCACCCGCTCCTGTATAGATGTCTCCACATTGAGAACTGAACTAATGTTTCTTAGCATGAATTCAAGGTTGTTCACAGCTGGGGCCTGTGGCCTGTTGACTCCTTATTTCCACTCTCCCTCCCCCTTGACCATCTTTCTCTTGCTCTTCCTCTCCACGGTCTTGGCAATTGCTATTTGCCCTGCCTGCCATGTCTCTGCCTGAGACCTTTCCTGGCATCCCTCCAAAATTCATTTAGAGGAGCCCTAAATGCCCCTTTTTCACAAAGACTTTCCTGATTTTCCCCTGTAGAATCAACTCATCTGATATCAACTTAAGCTGCTTTATTCTTCTGTATGCTTCATTTTTGTTTACTGGGCCTCTCTATCACCAGAATATGAACGCCATGAGGACAAGTACTTCCACTGGGGAAGCACGAGGAATATTTGTTGAATGAATGAATGTTGGAAAGTGAAAAATGAACTTCTGCAGACTAACAGATCGATCCAAGTGGTGAACTAGCCAAAGTAGGCGTTCTTCTCTTAGAAATCTTAAATAAAAATTGAAAGTACTAATAGAAGAGCCAGGAAACAGCCTAAAGAAGGAGAGAATTTCAAACACATAAAAAGCACAGAGGTAGAAATGAACAAATTACATGCAGTGTTAAGGAACATGATTGCATGAGGAATAATTAGAACCCAGCAATGGAGGAATTAACAATTATAAGAGCTAGCATTTATTGAGGGCTGATAATGCTCCTGAGAGCAGGCTAAGTATTTTACACTAATTACATCATTTAACCCTCAGAATAATCAGTTGAGTGTGTACTGTTGTGTCCCATTTTACAGATTTTCCTTTTAATCTTTACAACATCCCTGGAAGATAGCTCCATTTCACATATGAGGGCACTGCAATTTAGCAAAGCTGCTTACCCCAGTTAGCTGTTAAGTGAAAGAGGCAGAATTCAAGTCCACTCTGACTTCCGAGTCATTGTTGTTAAACCCTTTTCACTCTCCTTCCATTTGGAAGATCTGGAACACCAATAATGGGTTTAAATAAGGTGGTGATGGACAGGTCACTTGCACTGACCATGTCACCATGTTCTATGAGTTCCACTACTTGACCTTCAGTTGGTAAAAACCCCATTATCATTTCCTCTGCGACAGTGAGGGCAACCTTTTAACTCTGATTTCAACAGCTATGATCTGAAGCAGTAATTGTGTGTTATCAACTTAAAATCTTTCCATTTCAATCCATGGCAATCCCCTGTACCTTTAAACTATTCTGAAATCAGAAATCATGGCCCAACTCAACTATTAGATGTGATCATGGGCTCCCTAAGTTGGGAAGATTGGGCTGAGACAGAAAAGAGTTTTCATGGGACAGAACATTGTGTGTCCTTCTCCCTAGATATCTTCCCACGAAACAGAAATGATTCCTTTATTAAAACAATAATGCAGGGACATTGGAGTTAGAGTACAATACTTAGTCACATCATGGTCCTTTTATGTTTCAGCAGGCAGAATGTAACCTGCAGTTAACAGAATCCATAAACCAATGAAATGAGTTTTACTTAATTTTTGTTGGGTGTTACATTAGATTAGTCAACTATAAATTTCTTGATGTGATACTTTTTAAATACACTATCATATACCATACTAAAACATTTTACACATGCGCGCGCACACACACACACACACACACACATAAAATTACACCTTGTATTCCTATCTTTAGGTTAAAATAAAGAGAAAATACGTGTGATCCTACAGTGTGATTCAGAACAATTCATCTTCCAGATATATTTCCATCAAACATGTCATTCCTAATTTCTTTGACACCCTGCCCATCTCATTTTACTTTCTATCTCTAGCAGCTTATAGAAGCCCTGACACATAGTAGGTGTTTAACAAATGCATATGGATTGCACAGATGAACAGGGGCTCTCAAGATGAAAGAGTGTATAAATACATATGTGGTCAAAGTGCCCCTTTCTCCTCTGTCTTTAGCCACTAGCCACGTTCACCGGCTTTCCCTAACATCAGATATAACTGACAGAGGTCCACGGAAAGCTCAGCTCCACTGTTCCATCCTTGGAGACGAGTTTTACTCGGCTGCCCCAGCATGATGGCAACATCCCTAAAGATGCTCAAGCTCTTTGGCTCTAATTCCATTTAGCAAGCAACCTACTTTCATTTTTTAACAGGGCACAGAACCAAGCTAGGTATTTAAACCCAGAACAAAACGAGTTAGAGTGCCTCTTTATCCCAGCTAGATAACCGTTATTTCCCGAAAACTCATTATTATGAAACATTCACGTCCTCTTTCTTCGTACTGCCTATGATCAGTGAGATCACTAGCTGTTTTCCTTTCTTTTCTTTTATTTTATTATTTTTTTTGTACAGATAGAGTGGGAGGGAGAGAGAGAAAGGGAGAGAGAGAGAGAAACATCGACGTGAAGAGACACATCGAGTGGCTGCCACCCGCACGACCAACCAGGGCCGGGGACAAACTTGCAACCGAAGTACGTGCCCTTAGCGGGAACCGAACCCGGGTCTCTCCGGACCGCAGGCGGACGCTCTAACCGCTGAGCCAAACTGGCCAGGGCTGTTTTCCTTTCTTTTAAAAAAATTACTGAATTTATTGGGGATAACACTGGTTAATGAAATAACACAGGTTTCAATTGTATTGGCGTTTTTTCTACATGTTTCTCACTGAGTAGGTAGCTTCTCTGGGTATTTGGTGATGTCCCTGGAAGAAGCCTGAGTTATGCTTTGTGTTCAAAATAAGAGAGAGTAACAGTGAGACAGTAGAAGCTTTTTAGGAAATTAAACATGCTGGACCCCTATTTAACTCAAGCAGCACATAGTCTTTCATCTTTAATTCTTCTGAAATATGCTTTCTCCTTCTTCTTTTTTTAATCCTCACGCAAGGACATTTTTCTATTTATCTTCAGATAGAGTGGGAGAGAGGGAGAGAGAAAAACATTGATGTGAGAGAGACATATCGATTGGTTGCCTCCCACATGGCCCCAACCAGGGCTGGGGACCAAACCGCAACCAAGGTACGTGCCCTCGACCAGAATTGAACCTGTGACTCTTTGGTCCACGGGCCAACACTCTAACTGCTGAGCCAAACCAGCCAGGGCTCTTTCCTCTTCTTTAACTTGAGAGATATTTCAGGAACTTTAAGTAACTAACCAGAGAATATGTTCAGATCCAGACTCTCCAGTCTTTTAAAAATAAATATTTTATATTAATTGAATGAATAATAAACTTTTTAACATTCTCAGGGGACTAATTTGTTCAATATGCTTTTAGTGAGTTCACATAGAGTAGTGTCCAGTAGTTCCTCAAGAGTCAGGGTCAGATTTGACTTGCTTTTCTACCCTCATTTACTAGCAGGGTGGATAGATCAGTTCTGTCGAATAGAACTTTCTACAATAATGGGGATGTTCTCTGTGTTGTCCAATATGGTAGCCAATACTCACATATGAATTTTTGAAGTGTGGTTAATAAGACTAATGAATTAAAATTTCGGTTTTTGTATATATTTAAATTTTAAGTGCTATTTAAGAGCTGAAGTGTAGCTAATATTCTTGAGAAGCTAAATTTTAAATGTAATTTTATTTCAGCACACTTAAATTTAAATAGACACATGTGACTTGTTACTAAACAACAGTGCAGGTCCAGAACTTAGCTGGAATGTCAGTGCTTATCTTTATTTCTTTCTACTGTTAATCTAAAGCCATGTACCAAACAACTGGACCATCATTGATGGGTGCACGGTCAACTCTGCCACCATAGCTATCCCCAAATAGTCACTCAAATTGCCATGCAGTGCAGTTAATAACTGGAAATGAGCTCAAGTGACCAAAAAAAGTGAGCTGGATAGAACTGTAGTTTACTCGGTTGGCTTCATTTATAGAATCAAGATTCAATGAACATAACTGATATTTAATATCCCTGCCACACATTAAGTATGGATCACATTCTACCAGCATCTTTTAACCAACCAGCTAGTCATAAAATGGCAGTGTTGTGACACATTTTATGGGATAGAGTGCTTTCTAATCACAAAACTTCAAAATTTTGTTAGGGATGCAAAGATGTACATTTGGTAAAATGAGAATGCGACCCAGTCTGTAATATCCTGCTAAATTACAGGGAGAAGATAATTAGGGGGAACGTAATAAATATACATAAGTGGCACATTATATAGTAATCAAGCCAATTCTGAACTGTCAATAAAGTATTATATTAGCCTTGTCACCTTGATGATTACCCTACTGAGCTAGCACTTTGTTTACAAGTGCAGGGCAGTTGGAATTATGTTTCTATTTGATCTTGTTAGGGGCAGGGAACTTATACTGAGTGTCTACTAGATGCGGCTCAGATTCAGGGGCCTCCCATTTCATCCCATTTCATCTCCGCATCCTGGGAGGAGGAGGAGTAAGTAACATCTCCAATTTAAAATTATTAAAACTGAGGACCCAAGGATTAAGAAACTCATCCTAAGATATAAGTAGTAATTTTTGGAGACATAATATTCTATGACATCTCAGTTCTCTCCATAACTACCACCAAGTAAGAGTTCTGTTAGAATTAAAAAAAAAAAAAAGATCTAAGGCAGGAGGAAAAGATAAGCATGTCTGTTCCTCTCGCTAGTACAGTCTCAAGGCATCTGACTTGGGGGTTGTTCACTCATCTTTTCAGTGTAGAGGATATAATGGACTAAGAATGTTACTTACAACTCTGAAATATATAAGGGTTTTGTGGATAATTGGGTTGTGGTCTAGCAAATAGGCTTCCCATTCTGACTTGAGCCTCCAGCCAGTATGTGGTTCATTTTTACATCGTTCATGATTGAAATGCCGTCATGGCACCTTAAAGGACCCCGAATACTAATTCAAAAATTCTCCACATATGGTGTGAAAAGATTAGACAAGTCTTAAGCAGGCAGGGACTTAAATCCTGCTGATAATACAGTGGAGAAATTATACTCCACAAAGGCAGGGAAAGAGCAAGGGTTTAGCAAAAGGAAGATATAATCAGGGGACACAAACCTTTCTATAAATCAAGCCATTCTATTCTGGGTGATTATTTCATAAACTGGATCTTGGGCTGTTGATCTCTTTAAATGATTGTTACAAAACGTATGCACTTTTGGAAAGAGCTGCTGGCTCATTTATATTTCAGACATATTTTCTATCAGTGTTTATTTATTGAGAATATGGTTTTCATAATAGAGTTGATATTTTCAAATAATACGGAAAACTTGAATTCAATTTGTATAAAAGCTATGCAATTTTAATGTACAATTACTACATCTTATTTGGAAAAACAGTGATAAAAGGAGCCACCAAATTCATACCCAGACGAGAGCCATTTTCGAAAGATAAGATCATTTTGTCAGGGAGAGAAATAATGATGGAAAAGTGACCCCTTCCTCCTTGTTCTAAATTCTGATATTCCTGCCAAATGTCCCAATCAGCTTTTACACTTCCTCTAAAAACCCAGAAAGATGAGCTCAGAAGTTGAGAGGGGGGTGGGGAGAGACAGGGGAAGGAGGAGGGAAAGGTAGGTAGGGGAGGAGAAAGGCGAGTAGAGGAAGGGAGGCCAACAGAAAATGAACAGTGGATCTCTAGAATGTTCCATCTCCCTCAGCAATTGGTGCATTACCGAGCAGAATTGGAAAAGATTAAGTGTTCTCATGCTAGAAATATTTTTAAATCACGAAAATGACATGTTGTTGTTGTTGTTAACAACAGAAGATAAAATACACAGGCAATATCTATGAGTCATGATCACATAATTTATTTACCCTAATGTCTGTACTAAGACGGTACGTGAGCTACACAGTACTCTTAATCGAAGTGAATTGAAGGAACGGGCTAACTGTTTTGAACACGGAAAGGATATTCTGAACGTACCGTTTAGGCTGAATTGTTCCGATCTACCTATTTACTCAGTAAGAGAAGAACTTTCCAATGGCAGTTCTCAGTGAGATAGAATCGGGCCCAGTGGACGGTGGCCTGCAAAGGGAAGAAGTCCTACTCCATACCCAGTGGCACGAGCAGAGGGGATTTCGTAGCACAAAGCCGTGATGAAAGGCCAAACCACGGTTAGCATTCCAAGGCCCTTATCACCGCCCTTCAAGAAACAAAGTCAAGGCTGCTTCATGTATCGAAAGCAGAAGGATTCTCCATTTTCATTTTCTGAGAAAAGATAACTTACATGAGACAACAGAACCTACAAGCCCCACATTTTATTCCGACAGGCATGTAGTTCCTAGTTGGTGCCTTATTACCACGTATGCTAATTTTGAAGCAAAGGAAATGCTGACCGGGACCTGTGGCCAGTGGAGTCCTCTGCAGATGTCACACTGCTCTCTGAATGAGGGGATGGGTGATATATACATGACCAAATGACCAAGGGAGCTGGCTCTGTAATACAACACTTATTTGAGGAGGTGGGCATGATATGATTTAGGCATTAAAAAAAAAAAAAAAGAATGAGATACTATGCCATCACAGGTAATGGGCCCACAGCTAATGCGTGAGTCAGCTGGTAATATTTCATTGAACAACTTCTTACCAGTTTCCCCACTTCAGCTGTTTTGCTATTGTTCATATGTAGAGTATCTGCTTACGCAGGAAGCTTCTGACATCCAGAGTGCTGTGGCTTTGTCGCACACATGTGCTTTTTTAATGTGCCTCAGATAGAACGGAACAGTGTTAGGAAAGTACTGGACATTCATTAATGTACTTATAATAATTTATGTCATTGTCTTTCCTTTAAAAAGTGTGATACAAATAACCACTGACTGATCTTTTGTAATTAATAATAATGAAAATGGCAGAAAATACTTTATCCTAATTTTTTAAATAAAATAAGGCATTAAAATTAGTGTCAAAATTGAAAATACTTTTTTGTCTTTTGCCTTGGAAAGATGGCATAAAATGAGTGAAAAACAAAACAGAACACCATTGTAAATTGATTTGTTAAATGGGATACTTAGAAACACTGGTATTTATAAAAGAAAAATAATTTGCTCAGTCTTAGAAAGCCAGGCTGACTAGCCAGGACTTATTTTTTATCCTCACTCGAGGACGTTTTTCCATATTTATATTCAGATAGAGTAGGAGGGAGAGAGAGGAAGAGAGAGAGAGAAACATCAACGTGAAAGGGACAAACTGCAACTGAGGTACGCGCCCTTGGCGGGAACCGAACCCGGGTCTCTCTGGACCGTAGGCCAACGCTCTAACTGCTGAACCAAACCGGCCAGGGCAACTATTCAGGATTTTGATCAGAAATGTAATCATGGCCAGTCAGCCCTGAAAAGTACACTAAAACAATTTCAGGGATACCATTTGGATTAGGAAGTGAAGAATTCAGATTATCCACAGAAAGTGGATCTTTTCAAAATGAACATGCTTTTAAGTCCTACCATTAGAAAAACTGAACAAGATTTTCATTTAGAGTTTTTGATGGGTTTTTAAACCGTCACTCTAAATACAACATGACATACACCATTTTTGAAAATGTATATTTTGAACTAATTTCTTTTTCTTTAACTTCATAGGTTAAAAATAGCAAATGTTTATGAAAGTTATTGATTCTATATAGTATGTGATCTGTGAAGAGTAATTCAGTAATGAAATTGATGACTCAAATAGTACGTCAATATAGACTTTGTGAATGTGAGGTGGAAACTGACATTCCCTAGTGATTTAAATACAAACAGCTACAAAACAGAACCTTGATTGTTAGGAACAGAAACCTGGCTTTAAGATGCTACCTCGGGTGTTATTTCTGTGAGACAAATATTTCTACGACTTTAGCCACTAGCCCCTCCCTTCCAGACCTCCAATTTGTCATCATATCGTCTTCGTAGCTGTCACCACGGGAAAGAAAGAATGGAGAAGCCGCCACGTGTAGACCGGAGACCAGCGCCCAGACGATGTATCTGAGCACTCCTGCACTCTCTTCAACTTATAATTGTTTTCTATTCCGAAGAAAATAAAGCTGGCAAACTGCTCGTCAGTAAGCTATGTTTTCAAATGACCTTAGAAATGTAGTAGAAACCAACATTTGATAAGCTGCAGAAGTATTTTTCAAAAGTTCAGTCTGGGGGCCGCTCCTTGAAGACAGAACCACTGAACTGTAACCTGGTCAGAGAACGTGCAGCTGCTTTACTCTGGGGCCACGCAGCTGACCCAGTGACAAGTCAGCCGAGGACAGTGGGACTGCACAGTAGAGATGATCTTTCATGTCTCTCGAGTCATGGGTTCCCTTTTGGAAGCTTGGTGAGGGCGTTTGGTGCATGTTTAAGTTCGTCATTGTGTCCCTGGATTTAGAAGTCCCATGCTATTGTTCTTTGACCTTTTGTGTTACATTCTCGTAGACTAACTTGGAAAATCTGAATAACCAGTGAAGGAGGCTGACACCTGGTATGGGTGATGAAGTTCTGACAAGTAGAGTAAGTCAATCACTTACCTGGGAAGTAAATATGTAGACGGTGTGGATGGATTAGGCCTTTACAGCTGTTACTTTGTCATTAAGGAGACATGGTCCGAGTAAGGGAGGCCATTTTGCTAAAAAGCTTTCTTACCTTTAAAAATCTTTACGTTAAATAAACACATTGCTTCAAAAATCTTCCTTCCATTCTCTCAAGAAATTTCTATGAAAAGATTCAAGGACATTGCCGGCGAAGGTAAAGAGTTTCTAGAGGCTTCCCTCCCCTGTTCATACTCACACTCGGGCTGAGTGGCCACTCGGATGGGCTGCGAACTCTCCCCCGGCCCCCACTCGTTGTAGGCCACGATGCGGAAGGTGTACATGGCTTCTGGCTTTAAGCTTCCCACAGTCAGCTGCAGGGACCCAGGCTGGGTTGTATTCAATGCTCGTTCCCTGGGAAAGCAAAGTTACAGGGAAAGGTTATTCCAACATCAGTACCTTTAGCCAAAACCTCATTTAATCTGCAAGAGTGAGTGGAGAAAAGGTTGCTTTCTCATTTGACGTTGACTTCGGGACATCATTCAAGACTGCGGAGAGGTACTAGGGGAAACAAACCTACCAATGATGTTGCAGGGGTACTGGGGAGTTTGTGCCATTTCCATGAAACTTGCAAACGAAAGCCTTTTCCCTTTGACACTTTACAATGTAGAATTCAAAACCTAGGACAAAGAGCTATTAAAATGAGATAAACACGTGGAATGCAGACAGAAGATGCATTTCATAAAATTCTGGCCAGTGACAGAAATCAAGGTTTCAATTATTGCACAAATTGGTCTTTGTCAGGATTACGGACAAGTGCATTTCTGCATTTTCTTTCATTGTAGCAAAGGAAAAGGCAGATGCTAAGTGTTGTGTGTGGAGCATGAGCTCCTGTGGTTACGTTAGGAGCAGTTAGTAAAAGGAAGTGGGTCCCCTTCCGAGCAGAAACAATACGTCCCCTTGCCTTGTTCCTCAAGCACCTTCTACACGTGTCCAGCTCACTTCCCGATCAAAACTTCTCAGTGGTTCCAAACAAATGAATCAATCTGCTGACCATGGTTGGATTTATAATAATACATATTGAGAGAAAACAAACCCTATGAACATGGATGCTGATATATGAGAAACAACTATGAGGCTATTCTTTATGGACACACATGATTTTAGAGTTTAGACCTTTATACCCTCATTGGCTTCTTATCGTTGATTGAATGAGTGAAGAGGGAAATCCTTCTAAGCTACTCAACTGTTTCTTAAAGTTTCTATTTCTAGATAATACCTCTTACCTCTCAGTGGAGTTATATGTAGGATTTATTTATTTTTATTTTTTTATATGCAGGTTTTCCTTTTGCCATTTAGTTTTATTTGGTTTGGGGATATATTTAGAATAAACCCATTTTTTTTTTTTCTACCAGGGCAAATTAGGCTTCCAAAAAGAGAAATCGAAACGGTTTAAGGGAATGAATGGTGATTTGTGGGCATATATTTCACTCCGATATCACTTTGCTAGTATGGCAGAGACTTGGCTGACTCATCCTCAATCCATTTCTTCTTCTTCATGTGCTGGACTGTATTTCCAGCCCCTCTGGGGTCTAGATGAGGCCATGTGCCTTGGTATAACCAATGAAGCTGAGTGTGTGTGATGTGTGCTCACTCCCAGCCTGGCACAGAACACCACACATACAGGGTGGGCCAAAGGTAGGTTTACAGTTATTCACATAGAAAAATAATAGAGTAATTAATAAACAACAATACAGGAATAAACTTTGTGTTTCACGTACTCACAACTGTAAACCCACTTCTGCCCCACCCTGTATGGTTTCCCCCATGTTCCCTTCCCACAGCTGTGCGTGGGGGGGGGGGGGGCGGGGGCGGGGGCGGGGCAGGCAGGCAGGGTGACCTCCAGAGCCTGCACCAATGATGCAGGAGCCCAAGTTTGCAAGAATTCTGGAGGAGAGCTGGGAGCAGAACGGTCTTCAGTCACTAACCTCCTTTTTCTGTTTTATAGAACCAAGCAGTTCTGAACATTATTTGTTATAGCAGTGGGCATTATTTTATCTAGTGCTGCCAATACATTAAATACGTACTCCGGGCCCTCCGCACGGCCCACCTCTAGCCATGTGCTTGCAACTGCCGCCCATGATTGGCCTCTAGTGTCTTCACGGTGGTCTCTTCATGGCTTTAAATAACCATTTCATGTTTTCATTTTATATGTCACCTTTGTTCAGAAATCTGCTTATCACATCAAAGCGGGTTCACAGCAAAATGCTATGTAGACTATAGAGCAGATTCACGATTCTTTGATTTTTTTTTTTTTATCCTCATTCGAGGACATTTTTCCATTTTTTGTATAGACAGAGTGGGAGGGAGAGAGAGGAAGAGAGAGAGAGGGAAACATCGATGTGAAAGGGACACATCGAGTGGCTGCCACCCGCACGACCAACCAGGGCCGGGGACAAACTGCAACCGAGGTACAGGCCCTTAGCGGGAACCGAACCCGGGTCTCTCCAGACCGCAGGTGGACGCTCTAACCGCTGAGCCAAACCGGCCAGGGCACGATTCTTTGATTTTTTAAAAAATTTTGTAAAAATTGTTTTTATGGATTTTGGCGAAAGAGAGGAAGGAAGAAGGAGCGCGAGAGAAACACCCATCTGCTGCCTACTGCACTGGGGAATCGAACTGCTGACCTCTTGGTGCAGAGACCATGCTCCACCACTGAGCCACACTGGCCGGGGTGGATTCAGGATTCTTACTCTGTTTAGATTTTCTTATTAACTTTCCTGAGCCCCCGATTCCTTGAATGCTAATTGGTGCCATTAACAATGTTTACCTTAGAGCTTTTATAAAAATTGAAAGCAGCAGGCCTGGTGCCGGGTGCTCGGTAACCTCTAGGGGTACTGAACAGGTCCCAGGAATTAAAAATAGATGACGGTAGAAGGTGGAGGTCTCCTTGACAGCACCTGAGAGGGAGCGGGTGGTTCCCTGCCTTCCACAACCGAGTCGGCCGGCCCTGCCACATCTGATGTCCACGCCAGTGTCTGGCTTTGTTGCCAGGCTGCCCTGATGCTTCCCCAGGTCCTACTGGGGGGAACATCACACCGCTAACGTGATACAAACGCAGTCTGGAGAAATGGCACTTCCTGCTACATCGCTCTTCACAGACTTGTCCAGTTTCAAGCCCCCGGGATTCACAGGAGGCTTCTGATCACCCCTTTCAGGCTTTCGTAGCTGGAAAGAAAGCATGCAAGTCATTTCCCAACAAGTAAAATCTGAGTTTGAAAAGGCAGTTTCTACTCTGTCTTTCCCTAATCCCACAACCGAGCCAGTGTCGGCCCCCTAACGTAGTTCAACTCTCCAACACCTGCACGCTTAAGCAGCGAGGCATTAGATTTCCTCCCTGCTCACGCTGGGCTCGGAAGAACAGAGGACAGAGATGTTAGAGTGTGCCCGGTTACTGTGCTGGCGTGTCCTGCCTGTCACCATCATTGCACCGACTGCTCCTGCACAGCAGCAGGAGCCAGACCTTCCGCTCTCAGTGAAGTTCTCTCCTCTGGCTCTGCAGACGGAATGACCCTTCAAATCCGCAGAGCTTGGAGTCGTGGCGTCGGGTGGCAGATGCACCGTCCAACAAAACTCCATTCCTCCACCTTCCCCTCCGCTCTCAGTTAGTACCGTGGGGTTCAGGCAAGTTCAAGGAAAACGGACTGAAGTACAGGGAGTAAGTCATCCGAGCCTTCTAGACTCCATTCATGTGCGATCCATTCACTGGAAATCCACACAGAGTCTAAGTGCACAATTTCATCTCCCGTGGGCTGAAAAAGCTGTAGGCAGCTTGCCTCCTGGACCTATCCACCGAGACCGACACGAGTTTATTTACAAGCACTTCTTTTGTATAAACTCTAGTGTTTAATGCTTTGGGTTACGTGGTTGAGGTTTCTTGGGAAATGACTGCTGTGTTCTAGAAGCGCACACTTTGACCCATGACCAGTGTTGCTGCTGCTTTTCTGAGCTCAGTCTGTAGGTCCTGCCCGTTTGGGGTCACGAAGGGAGGCGTGGTGACAGGGAATGTAAACCTGCCAAAACGGCACTGAGACTGGCTCAGGGTAGGCTGTGGTGTCCCGTGCCGGGAACTGGTCCTGCTCTGGTTTGTACTTACAACGTACGGCATTATAGTAGCCGCTTTTCCTAGTTCGTGGTCATCGGTTTTCCCACTTCTTTCTATCTTCTGTTGACAGATGTTCTCTTCTACATGCATCATCTGTCAACTCCACGCCCCACACCTTGAGCTGGCTGTTATTCTGTGGTTTGTACAATCTCAGCTCCTTGGGCCAAGGTCCAAAGACCTTAAGATGTGAGCTAAGCCTGTTCACACTAATCCGCAGCGAGTCATTCCCCTTGCGTCAAACCACATCGCGCCCTTGCTCCCTGGTCTTGTCCTTCTGTCTGTCATCGCTCTGTTCTGTTCCATTTGGATCAGCCCGGAGTTGCCCTCTCCTGACTCACATTTCTTTTTTTGGTTTGGCGAAAGCGTGTTCATTCTCCAAATCTAATTCAAATGACATCTCCTTGCTGTAGGTTCCTATCATGATACCCTCTGGTTCCAGCAGCATTAAATGCTCTCTTCTTTGCTTTTTGCTTTTTACACTGACTGTAGCACACATCCCGTCGTATTAATAGACACGTCTGTCTCTGACTCGATTGTGAATTATTTTAGAAGAGAAGCCATAGTCCATTTGCATTTTATTGACACTCAGCATATATTCCCACTGAGTATAAAGGATGACTGTGTTGATGGTGTTCACAACCTTTTAAATGAACGCATAAGTCAATGAGAAAATTGTAATAGAATAACGGCATCCTCTCTCCACACAGTGTGGTCTCACAGGTGCCCACAGAGCTGGGTTCGATCCAGGACCCATCCCAGCTTGGGTGGGTGGCCTCTGGCACACCCTCTCACCCCCTGAGGCTCTGTTCCCTCTGTGAAAACTGAGAGAGAGAAATCGATGCGCAGAAGTTGTTGGAATCTGATATTCATCCCGGGGATGGAAAATCACCGGTGTGTTTCCTCCTTTGTTTTGTTTTGTAGCTGAATTCAGCACTTCCATATCAACATTGCAGAAGTAAACAGAGATTCAAGATTAAGCCTGATATTGTTTTGTTTTTTTCCAGTGGATCATTTATAACATGTTTCTAGTATACATGTTAAGTAAACACATGTTGTCTTGACTACCTGTACCAGGGTGTCAACACTTAGCTACAGCCGAGAGGTGACCAACAAAAGCTGTGTTGATGTATCTAATGTTTAATTAGCTGCTTCAAGAGGTAAGAGTCACATTAAGGTTCCTTTGTAAGGGAGGAACTATGCTATTTTTAATGAAAAAATTTTTTAACATCTTTTTATTCACCCCACTTCCATTTTTATTTCTTTAGGGAGAGAAGGAATGGTGCAATAATGAGAAGATTTCAAAACTGAAATACAGTGTTTACCAGAATAGGGCAGCGATGTTCAACCTTTTTCAGCTCAGGGCACACATAAACTAATTATTAAATTCTGCGGCACACCAAAAAAATGTAATTTTTGCTGATCTGACATAAAAGTAGGCATTATTTTGATTCATTCGCCCCAGATGGCTATCTTCATCTTCGTGTTGGCTGTTGTCACTGTTTTATTTGATGATCCGAGGGAAAGAGGTCAGAGCCCCCGACCAGACAGCCAGGTACTGCGGCTTGAGCAGTCTGCCCGCTCCCCGGCTAAGAAGCACTGGCCAAGGGAACAGGGTTCACACAGCAGCAACCAAAGTAACACGCCCAAATGTTACCCTCTGTCACCCCAGACGCACAGACCTCGTAAAGGGCGCTGTCATGAAGAACAGACAGGTTCAGAGGAGACTCACCATCACACAAAGCACAGTGAGGAACGGAGACCATCTTCTTGGTCAGAGGTATGTCTACAACATTTTGTTTAAAATTTCTGTTTTTTTTTTTTTCCTAAGCACAGTCTGAGAAATAGGCTTTTAAACACTTTGCCTTCGTATACTCTCTGTTTCGGCATCTAGCAAACATCTTAGAGACAAGTCACATATCACGACTGCAACAACACACAAAAGGTTCTTTCACCGAAAACAGTTTTGGTTAAAATGGTTTATGCTGTTCAGTTGCAGCCAAAGCCCCCACAATACACCTGGCTCGGCTCCGGGCCCTCTTCTGGTTTGTTTCTCTGGGGGGGAGGGGTGCGGTCTTACCCCTCTCTAGCTGCAGGTACCATCTATATGCAGCACATTCCTGATCTATAGACCTGACCTGGACTTGCTCCCTGCTTTCAAGGACCTGCTCGGCATTCGCACCCGGATGTTGGTGAGGTGTGCCAGACCCCACGTCTGAAACAGAACCGCTGCTCTTCCTCCCCAAACCATCTCACTTAGCAATTGTCCCACCGTCTACCCGCTTAAGTAAGCCAGAGACCTAGGAGCTATGTTTGAAAACGTCCTTTCTCTCGCCATTAATGTCCAATCCATCACCTGGTCCTGTCCATTTTGCTCCCTAAATACCTCTAGAATCTGTCACCGCTGCTCCATCTCCACTGATATACCCTTAACCTGACCCAGCATCCTCTCTAGCTTAGACTTCTGCAAAGCCTGCTAAATGGCTTCCCAGCGTCCACCTGCTGTCGCTGGCCAAAGCTCCACTGTGCGGCCACTGTGATCTTTTCAAAATGCAAGTCTAACGATGCCATGGACATCAGGCACATCTCCTGACTTCCCTTGGAGAAGCATGGCCCTTTCCTTTATAGCTCTTAACTTTGTGTGCAGCTACAGGTTCATCAGTAGGATGACCCTCCCCACACTTTTAACTGCTTCCAAAGAGACTGTTGGTGCCTCTCTGATTTCAATCACAGTGCTAGACAGTCAACTTACAAGGGGAAAAAAGGGTCATTCATTTACACATGGCATTTATAGATGGCATATTTTAAAATACCTATTAATTCCATTGGAAGAATTAAATCACGACTCTCTCACTCAATGATCTAAGAACATTTGGAGGCAGAAAGGACAGGGACTGACATTTCGCTGAGAAGCAGGGTGAGAGGAGGGCGAACCCTGGCAAGCCTGCAGCCAGGGCCAGAAAGGGGTGCTTTGGATTCTGAGTCTTGCTCTGTTTCCATCACAACCCACCCCCTTCACAGTAACAAGCTTCATCAGCTGCACAGTCCTCAACTCTGAAGAGCAGGAGAAGAATATGTAAGCACCATGCAGAAAGTCGAACGCACGGTGAGTTATGAAACGAATCCTCCATGTCAATCATGGGCAGCAGCCTCTAATCCCGAGCAGCGAGCAGAGGGTTTCTGAGGCAGCACAAAGCAATGGGAAGCGTACAGAGTTGCACACTGGAAGACCCAGGCTTTGTTCTGCCACAAAATCAGCATGTGACCTGGAGCAAGTCAGGGGCTATCTTGAGCAGCCTTCCTTGCTTTATTTGCAAAATAAAGATACCAGTCACTTATCTGCCTACCTCACAGAGCTACTGTGAGGATTAAACTCAATGATGCTCATGAAAGTGTTTTTACTTCTCTCATCTGAAGCCCCGCGGTCCTTTCTATGTACCGCTTTTAGGGAATATCTGTTACTTTGTATGGTACAGTGAGGAGATCATCGGACTAGAAACCTTGCATTTAAATCCTGCTTTTAGTATTTACTCCTTGTGTAGCTCTGCGGGCAGTCTTTTTTGGACTTCCTGTAACATGGAGATTATCATTCCTGCTTTATCTCAGGATCAAATTGGCTATCGTTTGTGAAAGTAGCCAAGTCCTTTCTAGTGATGCACTGGAGAATATCTGTACTTCATTGACTTTTGTTTCCAACCTACACAATGATTGGCACATGGCACCGGCTAACAAGAATTGAGGGGTCTGGGGCGTGTTATTAGGCACTTTTCCTTAACTTTGTTTGATACGCATCACAACCTTACTGGTCGGATACTTTACGATCCCAAGTGAGGACAGCGAGGTGCCAGGAATTGGCTCCAGATCACACAGCTAGTAAAATTCTGAGCCAGGACTGTAACCCATGCAATTCAATTCCAGGGCCACCAAGCCTTAAACTTTCAGCTACACTGTGTCACCCTCCATAAGTGACTTCAGATTACCAAGGGGGAGGTCTGATGTTCTGTACGTACATTTAAAAGTTTGCTCCTGTAATTTTATATGGTAAGTAAATGATGCAAATCAACTGAGCCATTAAATGAGAAAATTGTCAGAAATAAGCCTATAGAAGAAATCCATGTCATAATTCTGACAATATCAAGAAAGCTTGGTTCTTTGCCAGGTTAATCAGTTAGGAGGAAGCGAACATAGTGATTGTGAGCACGGGCTCTGCAGCGGGGCCTGCGTTAAATCCTGGTTCCACCGCTCACTAGCTGTATCACAGAGGAGTCAACTTCTGTGTGAGGCCTCATCTGGATAATGTTTTGTGTGGATTAGATAAGATAATTTATGTAAAATGCCTAGTCTGGCATCTGGCACAGTAAGTGCTCAATAAATACCTGCTCCCATTCAAGCTTACTCTGTGGGCCTGGGCATGTGACTTCAGCCTCCCCTGAGCACCAGTGTTCAAGCAGAAGGAAGTTGGACTGTGATTCAAAAGCTCTCTTTCAAGGCCACTGGTTTTTAGGTGCTAAGAGGGAATCGTTGGACATCCCTGAAGCAACGGTGTTTTCTGAATTCTGGCTTTCAGGTTCTAGAGTGTATGCTGCTCTCTGAGTTACGGAACGAAAGCAACCAAGGGGCTGAATAAAAAATGTCTCCTATGGCGCTTGCATTACTGATACCATTAGCCAGTCAGACAGATTAATGATCCGAGCTACAGGGATTTGTCTGACAAAGTCATTGCTAATCTGAGGCAAATGTTCAATCCACTACTTTTTACTTATTTTTGTAATCCTCATCTGAGGATATTTTTCCATTTACCTTCAGACTGAGTGGGAGGGAAGGAGAGAGGGGGACAGAGAGGGAGAGGGAGAAAAACATCAATGTGAGAGGGACATATCAACTGGCTGCCTCCCACACCATCCGGACCAGGGCCAGGGATGAACTGTAACCAAGGTAAGTGCCCTTGACCGGAATTGAACCCGTGACTCATTGGTCCACAGGCTGATGCTCTAACCACTGAGCAAAACCGGCCAGGGCAATCCACCTTTTAGAAAGCCATTGTGTTAAGGAGCCAAATAAACCTATATGAGCACAGGAGTGTGACAGCTCAGCAACATATGGCATATATTTACTCGAGTCGAGAGCTAGTAAACACAAAATGAAACGGGATGTCGGAATCAAATTTCAAAATCGACTTTTTTCCTAAATTAAAAAAAGTTGCTATTGAACTGCAGTGAGCTTATGCACTCTCATCAGTAACACTATTTGTTTTATTGCTTAAGAACAAAAAAATCTATTAAGAATACCACATGGGTATCTTAGCCACTTTTATTGTATCAGCTCCAATCAGCAAATGTCTACAGAAGTCATGGTACTAGACACTTGGGGATGGAATTATAAATAAGATCTAGCCTCAAACATCAGGAAAGGAAACACACATGCACTCAAACAAACACAAAACCAGACAAAAGGTAGCAAATGTTGCCACGGCGACTTAATGAAAATAAAAGGAGAGGAGAGAGGAGAAATTGATGACTACAGACCTGGAGGACCTTGGAGAGTTCCACATAGTAATTGACATTTCAGTTAGGGCTTCAGTTCAATAAGTAATTCTGCGGGGAAGGTATTCCTCTACGTGCTGAGCACAGCTCAGTGAATAAAGGAGATAAAACATCCCTGCCAACAGGAAGCTTCCATTCTGGTGGTCAGAAAGGGGATTCAGGAAACAATAAGTAGAAGGTAATAAAGCTGTGGAGAAAAACGAGAATGTGAAAGGGGCAGAAGGAATGCTAGGGGCAGGACAGACCTCGAGGAAAAGTGCCTTTGGGCAAACACATGGTGGAAGTTAGAGAACAGTCCATGTGGTTTGCAGCGGGAGCAGCATCGGAGGCAGACTGAACGGTAAGTGTGGCAAACATCTTCAAGGAGGGGAATTCTTTGTATATTTAGGAAACACAAGGAGGCGAGAGGAACTGAAAAGGAGTGAGCAAACAGGAATATCGTAAGATAGGAAACGATGAAGCTGGGAAGGAGACAAGAGGCAGATCAGGAAGAATTTCTGTGTTATATCTGAATAAGCGAGAGAGAGTCATTGCAGGGTTTTGAGGAGGAGGGATGACACCATCTGACATGTTGTAAGAACTTTGCCCCAGCTGCTATGCTGAAAACAGACTTGGGAGATGATTGGCAACTTTCAGATCAGACTTGCTGGTAGTCAAAGGGCTCAAGAAGTGATAGTATTCAGTATACGTTTTATTTTCGTTTACCTCTTCGATTTAAATTTTTTATTATGGAAAACTTTAAGTGATACAAAATTAAACAATAATATGATCAACCAGTTTATTCTCACTCAGGTGAAAATACAAAGCCATAACCAGTCTTTTAGTATTATTATGTAGCAAACATCAGGTATCATATTATTTCATGGATTCCGGATATATTTTGACAGTAATGCCGAGACTTGATGATGGATTTGGTGTAGAGTGTAAGAAGAAGAGGGATTAAGGATTACTCTGAGGATTCTGGTCTGATTTGTAAAAAATATAAAGATTTCAGTGAGATGAAGGAACTTCTGGAATGATAAAGTATTTGAAGGGGGATTTGGGTTGAAGGAAAATAGGTATTTGGTTTTTTAATCAGTAATTGATGCTCATGGGAAATCCAAGTTGAACATCAAGAAGGGATTTGGATACATGATTCAGGTAAAATGTCAGGACCAGAGATACAAATTTGCAAGACATCAGCATGTTGACAAAACGGCCCCAAACTGGATGAAAGGGATCACCAGAGCCTGCGTGCTAGGGCAAGCCCATAGCCACAGGTGAGGGGGATCAGGGGTAAACGGTAAAAGAACCTAAAATTGAGTGGCCAGGGAGTTTGCAGTAGAACAGGAAAGCCCAGAAGAATGGGCTTCATGAATGAGGAAGTAATACAATGTGTCAAAATGTGCTGACTATTAAAGTAATGTGAAAACCAGAAACTGACTATCTGGGGTTAGCAACACGGAGGTCACTGGTGAACCTTGATAAGAGGAGTTACGTGAAATACTAGGGACAGAATAACAGTTGAAATATGAGTTGAGGCAGTGGAGTGAAGCTAAACAACTCACAAATGTGGCTATAAAAGGAAACAGAATCCAGTTATAAAGGAGAGGAATGGGATCACGGGAGAGTTAGTTGAGAAGGAAAATATACAACTACATGCTCGTGTGCCGATGGACATGATCCACTGGAGTGGGAAAAATTGATGAGAAGGAGAAAGAATGGCTGGCTGACAGTCTCTTCTTTGTAAGAAAGGATGGGATCTAATGCCTGAGTGCAGGTTGGCCTTACGTTAGAGGCTGGGCGGTTTTCATAGAGCTTTTAAAAAAGACAGATGATATGCTTAAAGACGCACTTGGGTAGATATATTTTCCAGGAAACTAGAAGAGAGGTCAACTAGGAGTGAGGAAAAGAGGGAAAGTCTTGGAGATTTGAGGAGAAAGGAAAAGGCATGAACTATCACTGGGCACATGTGTGAGACAGGATGATTGATAAATGTAATATCATCTCTGGCAGCATGAGGGCCAATTTTAGATGAGTAGCTATGAATTTAAAGGGCAGTCAGCACAGTTATATATTCATCTACAAGAGTGCAAGTAAAGAGGAGGTAGAAAATTACATTTACTTGAGTTGGTTTTGCCAAGAAATTAATACGAAAAGAGAGAGCAGTAAGCAAAACATGGCTGGATGTTTGTAATGATTTGCCATGGGATTTTAGCTGTTCAACACGTGAAGAAACTCCTGAAGGATGCCCAATAATGAAAATGCTGAAGAACCAATGAATTGTAGGACCCTGTGGAATCACAGATTTGTTGTAACTGGAGTCTAAATAGAAGATAGGAAAATAAGCCTAGAAAGTGTGGATGAAGTCTGGTGTTCAGTGATCATGGAGAGGTCGCCGTGATTGGTGGTGAGGAGGACCATGGTATGACTATGAGCGTGAATGGCCAATGGGGTAAGGAGAACGGATCCTTGGAGTCGAAAGAGAAGACAGATTTCAACAGATAAGGATAGAATTGTATTATAAGTAGAAAACAGTCAGCAGTTATAAAAATAGATGGTTCGTACAAAAAATAGCAAACTATTATTATTCTTCCTTCCCACACTCTGAGCATTATTTTTAGCCTTTCTCCCATATTGTCTCTGAGCCCACAGTATTCTGAGCCCTGAGCCTCTCCATTCTGTGTACGTACAGTGACTGACCTGGATGCTTTACTTGAATTTTTTCAATTAATTATCATAGTAATTCTGAGAGCCAGAATTTATCTTCCCTTTGTTGGTGACAGCAGAACAATGTTATTCTTCTCTTTCACATCATTCAAAGCACAAAAGTCACACATTTCATAAATATTAGTTCCATTTCCATATCCAGCCATTTGGACTTAAGTGGAACATTTTAACCATTGCAGATTATAGGAACCACACTCTATAGATTGACTGGAGATAGACTTCTATTCAAACGAGTTTGGAAGTTATTATGAGTATGTCTCTACATAAAATTTTTATATTTCCATTTAAGAACATTTATATATTTTTTTTAGCAGTGGCGTGAGTGATCCAAACTGTATTTCAAAAAGATAACTGGAGGCAGTGAAGAGGATGGATGAGAAGGTGAGAAGCCTTTGTCAGAGACCAGGTAAGTGATGCTGAAGAAAGCAGAATAAAGGGGGGATGGCTCACCTGTGACCAAGGGAGACCTGACAGGACTTGCTGACTAATGGCAGTGTTGAGAGGCAGGGAGGAGTAAAACATGACTTGGTTTTTTTGTTGTTGTTGGTTTTTATTGGTCAACAGAATGGAAGAACTAACATAAATAAACAAACAAACAAAACATATTTAAGGAGGAGACAGTGAGTGTGATTTGGGGCCAGCCGAATTTAAGGTGCCTCTAGGAAATCCTTTAGACGCACGAAGACAGCTGGGCAAGAATTATCACCTGCAGTTTTCACAACCATGCACACTGAGATCCAAAGGACTGAGACTATCAGAAGGTCATGGCCCTAATTGGGAGTAAAACAATGCCTGCCCCTTCGTGGACATGAACGATCTTGGGGATACAGGCTATCTGTGTGCGTGGGCTTCTTTCCTTTCAGGTTGAAGTCAGGTCAAACTGTAAAGGAAATAGACACTTGAAAAAGGATCTACTTTAACTGTTGCTGTGAATTAGAAATGAAAACATTTGAGACACAGCATGAGAGAAGTTGTACTATTCTGATTAGCACACGGTAGCATTTCCAACTAAATACCACTCTGTAGCATTTTGAACTAAATGCCATCCAACCACTATTGTCCCTTTAAGTCCCAGGGGGTCCTGAAGATCACGATGTGCTTAAAGCACTCACAAGTATGAGACCAGAAGCCTCGCATCTGATGCCAGCTTCTGCCCACATGCTCTCTGTCAGCACTTCCGTGGGCACTGGAGTACCTGGGACAGCGATCAAGTCCGCTCTTCTGGGGAAGAATGAATGATGATAGACAGCCAGGCTGAGCTCCATCCTCCAACAGCTGGGGCCCACCAGGGCACTTGCCATTTCTCTCTGTCTCTCTCTCCTTTTCCTTCTCCCTCTCTTCCACTTGCCCCATGCCACCACACCCCAACATTATTCCACATATGTAGATGCATAAGATAGGTTCCCTTTTCTTTGGCTGTTATACTTAACAGAAAGGGAATGTAGTCCTTCTCACAAGATGAAAGAAGCTGCCACATCCCAGAAACCCCTGCCTACGAGGGTGCCCACTTTAGAGGGGTTGTATATAAGAGGAGGTTTAATATGGAAGAAAACGTGGAACTCAGTACTCAGCCAAGTGAACAGACACCTTATACAGGCCTTAGCTGTAAAAATCCTCATCTGTTGAAGAGCATATGATGACATCCTCTCCCTGTGTGAGGAGCATGTCAAGTATATTTGTAAATAAGTTTTCTTCTCTACAGAATCTAGGGATCTGGTGACACTTTCTTTGAAGCAAACTGAACTTTCACACGCTGATCTCTTTGAGCACCTGTAACGGGCAGTACAGGATTTCCAACTGTCCACGAGGGGGAGCAAATCTTACAGGTGCCCTTGGAAGAGATGGCAAAGGCCTATGAAGAGAACCCATCTTTCTGATTTCTTTTAAGTGAGATGTTTACAGATGTTTGCTTTAATCTTAAATAAAATTTTCCAGACATGGACCATACTTACATTCAAATGCATAAGTTCAAATGTTGATCATTAATGATCTATAATAATGATAACAACCACACAGACAAATACTACAAAATTCCATTTTAAATAATATGGCAAACTAGATATTATGTTAAAAAAAAAAACTCCCTGCTTTTATAGCACACCTAAAATGTTGGGTAAATTATTGTTATTGTTGTTATTATTATTAGTAGTATTAATATTATTATTTAAATCCTCACCCAAGGATACTCTTCCATTTATCTTCAGACAGAGTGGGAGGGAGAGAGAGAGAAAGAAAAACATTGATGTGAGAGAGACACATCTGTTGGTTGGCTCCCACACAACCCCAACTAGGGCTGGGGACCAAACCGCAATTGAGGTACATGCCCCTGATGGGAATCGGACCTGCAATTCTTCAGTCCGCGGACCGACGCTCTAATTGCTGAAACAAACTGGCCAGGGCTGTTTGCTTGAGGACACATACCCGTCAGCAGAAGTCCAGAACTAAGATTTCTATAAACCAACAGAAGAAAAGGATAGGAAACAAGCTTTTCCATGAAGCCAGGCAAAAGGTCTGAGTGGGGCCTCTTGCCCAGCCAGTCCTGAAAGAGCTAACCCAGCCGGTGAGCTGGAACACGAGACAGGCTCACCAGGGAACTGGACAAGGGTACGCATGTCCGTCTGAGCCTTCGCTTAGTGGAACAGAAAATCCATCACAAACATATAGCCTAATTCTGCCCTCTGTTTATCACTTGGAAAATCAAGAAGAAAAAAAAAAACTGATATCACGTATTCACATGCTTGTCTTTTTTCAAGGAAGTTTTCTAGAAATGATTTAACTTGATTCTATAAAAAGTCCTACTTTACAAAAACCTCACAGGCTAAGGAGACATACAGTCTCTGTTCAGTAATGAGGGGAGGACACAGAGTAGATGCTACAGGGTCTCCGGAGTCCCTGCCCAAGGCCTCCTGCCTCCAGGGCGCCACAGTGCCCTTCTAAGGAGATGGAGGGGTAAGCTGAATTTCACTGGTGGCACCTACCTGTTGTCACCTTCTCTGGAGAAAAAGACCGTGAAGGTTTGAATGTTCCCTTTGGCTTCTGCAGGTGGGCGCCAGCTGAGACGGATGAAGCGACTGGAAACCAAGACAGGGACCACGTCTCTGGGAGCAGACGGGAGCACGCTGGAGCTGGGGACAGCTAAGGAGAAAGGAGAGGAGGCTGTCAGAGGTGTTGGCGCCACGGGTGGGCAAAGGGCAGGGAGGCAGGGCAGACCCACCAGCAAACAGCATGGTCCATTCACCTCGATGCTAAAGAAATGAAGGAAAGCAAAGAAACAGTGAACGGAATCAGAGGGTAATAGGATTCCTGGGAGTTTATACAAGGGTGGCTAATAATAGTGTAGCTGATTCTACTCTTATTCTTCCAGTTTCTACTACTCATGAGATCAATGACAGTAAGAATAAGTGTCCTGTTTTCGCATAAAACAGGGAAACGCAATCACGGACGCACACATATTGATAAATGCAGCAGGTAAGCAAGCAGTTGCTACACAACCTCATTCCATTCAGAGCCTGTTACTCTGTTTTCGATGCAATTTGGAGGGAGCTCTCTCATGTATTTCCTAAGACCGCAGAAAATTTAAAGAAGCAAATTAAAATGGATAGAAGCCAACGAAAAGTAGAAACAGTTCCCATGGACTACCTGCCCATCAGAGAAATGACAGGAAGAAATTCGAGGACACAGCAAGGTATGCCATGCACCGTGCTTGCAGAATATCACTGTACAGATAGCAAAATTTAGCAATTGCGATTCATAGGAATGACTCAATCATCCACAACTGGAAACCTGGTTTTTCGAACTTTTGGAGCATTTCTAATCTGTAATAGAAGTTTTCGAGTGTGTGTGTGTGTGTGTGAATTCATAATTCACCTGGGTGTATAGCTGTTTTCTTTTTATGCGTCTAAGTGCCCAGGTCTAAGGGGACCTGAGTTTCATTTTGCCATGTGATTTCGGCTCCACATCACAAGAAGCCATTTGCCTACATTTAATCTTCCCACGGGCTTCTGTGAGCCATGCTTTCCCAGTTCTTTTAGAAGGTGGGTTCCTTTCCTGCCGTCACTGTCTCAACGGGCTGGCTGCTATGAACTGAACTGGAAGCTAGAAAACCCACTTCGGGGGAGGGGCTAGCTCATTTCCCCATGGTTCCAGAAACAGATCTATCTGCAAATACACACCAGTTACACAGAGAACGAGGTTTCGAAGAACTGAAGAAAGCCCTGGACGGTTTGGCTCAGCGGTTAGAGCGTCGGCCTGTGGTCCAGAGAGACCCGGGTTCGGTTCCTACTAAGGGCATGTACCTCGGTTGCAGTTTGTCCCCGGCCCTGGTTGGGTCGTGCGGGTGGCAGCCACTTGATGTGTCGCTTTCACATCGATGTTTCTCTCTCTCCCTCCCACTCTATCTGAACAAAAAATGGAAAAAAAATGTCCTAAGAAGAGGGGGAGAGGGGGTGGGAAGAGATAAACCACAGAACTTATATGCATGTATGCATGACCAATGGACATGGACAACAAAGCCAGGGACGGGGCGGGGGGGGGATGGGGAGGGGGGGTGCCAATGGGGTAAAAAAGGAGAAACATCTGTAACAACAACAAAAAAATTAAAAACTAAAATAAATAAATAAATTAATTAATTAATTAAAAATAAATAAAGTATCACCTTGAAAAAAAAATGTCCTTGGGTGAGGATAAAAAAAATTTTTAAATTAAATAAAAAATAAAGAACTGAAGAAAGCTTTCAAAGATTCCTGGCTCTTCAGATTCGTAGCCGACCTCTTCCTGGCTATGCCCCTGGCGTTCTTGGTCTGCGCAGTGTTGGATGAGAGAAGACTGGCCACAGGTTAGTGGAGCCTTCGTGGCGGGGGGCGAGGTGGGCAGGAGATGCTGCGTGGATGTGCAGCACCTCTCTCCAGAACGGGGTGCTGGTGAGCCTCTTCACAAAACCCTACTTGCTCACAGCGTGAACAGCTCCCACCAGCCGGGGAATGACCTGATCCCCTCCGCCCCGTCCAGCCTGCTTCTCCTCCGGGGCTGCTTCAGTCGGTGGTGTCTACACTCTTCCCAACGGCACAGCCCAGAAACCCCGAGGTACGCCCTATTCCGAGTCTCTCCCACTCACCCCTCGAGGACCCCGTCCTGGGCGTGAGGGAGACCAGCTCCGTTATCTCCGGTCACACTTACACCCACCGCCACTCTCACCAGGACGGTCCCTCCCTCCCGCCGCTGCAAGAAGCTCATGACACACCTGCTCCTGTCCCTCTGCTCTGTATCATCCTCCAAACTTCTCAGTCTGCCTGCTGGCCTGGCTCCTGTCCTTTACTTTTCTTGGTCCGGCTTCCTCCACAGGAGGACGTCAGAGAAGGGTTTAAGTGCAAATGCTTTATTTGGAGGGTGATCCAGGGAACGCCAGAGGGGAGCGGGGAGGTCAGGCAGCAGGGAGAAACGGCGAGAAAGAGTGAGCTCTCTGGCAGCCAGCACGGTGGGAAACTGAGGGCGCCCCCTGGGGACTCTGGGGGTGCAGGTCCCATAGCCTCTGAGCGAGCCAGTCCCTGAGGGAAGCAGGCTGGGGTATTATGGATCTACCATCCTCCTCCATGAAGTGAGGGTGAGCCCAAGGGCCTGAACCGTCCTGTGTAACAGCCCACTATGTTCCTGTTGCACAGAAGCACCACCTCCGGGCAGAGACTTGCAGGTGTCCACAGTCAGCAGCATTCATTGGCTCCAGTCATTCAGCAACATCCCTGGAGCATCCCTTCCATGGCCGCCTTCCGGCCCAGCGAGAGCGTGAGCAGCAGATGAGGCCCTGCCCTGGCTCGCAGCACGCTCCCTGCGGGCTGCGCCGTGTGCAGTGCCCAGGGCCTGGGGGCAGCTCCCACCCTCTGAGAGACCAGCTTACTCACTTCCTCTTGACAGGTGGTCTTCCTGTGGCAACACTGACCCAATGTATTTGCAAAATATGTATCTAATAGATACCAGTTTGTATCTATAATACAAAAAGCATGTCTGAAAATCAATAAATAATGAAGAATCTTATTTTTAAAATAGGGTTCAACCTGATAGATAAAAGTGCAATAAAATAACACCTGCAAGTGTCTCTCTGAATAAAGTCTGTTTAAAAAATGTGTCCAAGTAGCAAGACTTTAGAGAATGCTAGTGCCTGGTGCTGGCCACAGAGTTGCATTCGCTTACGCTCTCAGCTGAAGCCTGTAACAGTGCAGGCTTTGCAGGACTCAGTCTGGCAAAACTCTTTCAAATGACAAGCATTCATACCATTTGACCAAAGATGCTCACATCTGTACATTAAAAAAATAAATACCCCATTTATCAACGCGCAGATGTGAAATCCTAGCACATGTTCTCAAATGTAATGCCTGTACGTTTTATCCGTTCGCAGAAAATGGGATTCCCACAAACATTTTTTTACAAAAGATTTTTTCAAACACAAAAGGTGATCAATGCTGACTTTGAAAAATCTTTGAAGAATTTTCAAGAAGTTAGAAAATCATCTGTGTTAAGAAATCAGGAGAGAAATTTTCAAATTCTTTTTGCCCAAAGCACCTCACTTCTAGATGGTCACACGTCGACAGTGACTGGTTCCCACCCACTCGGGGCTGCCAAGGAGAGCGAAGGCGTCTTCACAACGGTGCCCTTCCCCCAGGCTCCCAGGAGTGTCTTCTCACAGGGCTGGTCTACACTCCGATGGCCCAGATAAAGCCCAGAACAGAATTAATCATGGACTCTTTGCTTCAATTTAAACAGTCGTTATATGAAAAGGAAGGGACACATTTTAACAAAGGAACGGCTTCTTACTTTATACAGGGAAATTAATTTTGTTCTTACTAATCCTCCACGCTTTCTCTCAACGGTGACTTGTCTTCACAGAAGGTCTCACTCAATAAGGAACCAATCAGGACTCCTTTTCTTTGCTCTTGGAGGCCTAATCTCCAGTCTGGTCCTAATCTCTCTGGCCCATTACTGTTGTCATGGTTACAGCTTCTGTTGTCATGGAGAAGAGGAGGTGAATTTGCCACACTATAAGGTAGTTTTTTTTTTTTTAAGAACCTCTTTTTAAAAGAATTTTCCTCATAGCAAAATCCAGGTATAGAAGATTTCTGAAGATAATATAAATACAAAGGATAGATAGTGTTGAAACAAAAAACTAATAATAATAATGATAATAATAATATTTTTATGATGTCATTGCAATAGCCTTAGTAACAGTTTCATTATTGGGTTAATTTTTCTATAAAGCCATATTCCGTCTAGATAGCAGAGACTTCTGCCATATTTTTACTATATAGTTTTATGGACATTAATTTTCTCTGAGATAATTAACAGTGCCCGACCTCCACTCCTATAAGGCATATGAAAGATGATAAAATATATTCATAAAATCACAAAATATTTAATTTGCATTAAACATCAAACAACCAATATAGGCTTTTTCCCGGTCATTCCCCATGTTATTAACTCCAATGCTATCAGAGTAGCCACCAGATCAACTGGAGGCTTTATTCACTGCAACTCTTATTATCCTGGAGATTTAATAAAAATGAAATATAAATAGGGAACATCAGTGACATGATAGGAACATATGATTGTCCTAAGAGTAAACATTTATTTATTGGCCTTTGGCATTTTGTTCCCCTGTCTTGTGGTGCTCCCTTGACACCAAATTCTAGCTTTTAATGGTCTAATGGAGAAAGAGGTAAAATTTAAATTTTGGTTCAAGTTTTTATAGTTTAAAAACTAATTTTTTTAACTTACCAAAAAGAAGCTTGGCTATATGTGGTTGAAAATAACAAACAATATTTTAATGAGGTTTTACAGTATTTTCAAAATTGAAGAATCATGGCCTTTGAACTAGTATATTAAGAACCTTCATAGCCCTGGCCAGTTTGCCTCAGCGGTTAGAGTGCTGGCCTGTGGACCAGAGAGACCTGGATTCGGTTCCCGCTGAGGGCGTGTACCTTGGTTGCAGTTTATCCCCAGCCCCTGTTGAGGTCATGTGGGTAGCAATCAATCGATATTTCTCTCTTTCCCTCCCTCTCTCCCTCACGCTCTATCTGAAGATAAATGCAAAAATGTCCTCAGGTGAGGATAAAAAAATAAGAACCTTCATAAAACTAATAAAAATTTCAATGTTGGATTTTTATTTTATTTTATTTTTTATTAATTCATTCATTCATTTTTGTTACAGTTCTTTCTCTTCCCCCCACTGTTTTGCCCCTCCCCCTCACTTCCTGCCCTATCCCCAGCTTTGTTGTCCATGTGCATTGTTCCTGAACACATGCATCTAAGTTCTGTGGTTTATCTCTCCCCCACCACCCCCTCTTCTGGGGATTGCCAGTCTGTACCCCACTTCCACGTCTCTGGGACTACCCCATTCCTCAGACTGTTATGGTCATTATATTCCACAAATAAGTGAGATCATATGATACTTGTCTTTCTCTGTTTGGCTTGTTTCTCTTAGGATAATACTTTCCAGGTCCCTCCATATAGTCTCAAAGGATAAGAGATCTTTCTTTCTTACAGCTGCATAGTACTCCATTGTGTATATGTACCACGGCTTTGTTATCCATTCGTCTACTGATGGGCACTTGGGCTGTTTCCAGATCTTAGCTATTGTAAATAGTGCTGCTACAAAGATGTGGGTACATATATTCTTTCTGATTGGTGTTTCAGGCTTCTTAGGGTATATTCCTAGAAGTGTAATCACTGGGTCAAATGGAAGTTCAATTTTTAATTTTTTGAGGTAACGCCACAGTGTTTTCCATAGTGGCTGCACCAGTCTGCATCCCCACACCCTCGCCAACACTTGTTGTTTGATGATCTGTTGATGGCGGTCATTCTGACAGGTGTAAGGTGATACTTCATTGTTGTTTTAATTTGCATCTCTCTGATGATTAGTGATGTTGAGCATTTCTTCATATGTCTCTTAGCCATTTTTATGTCCTGTTTGGAGATGTGTATATTTAGTTCCTCTGCCCATTTTTTAATTGGGTTCTTTATCTTCCTTTTGTTGAGCTGTATGAGCACTCCATATATATTAAAAATTAACCCCCTATCTGATGTATCATTGGCAATTATGCTCTCCTATACAGTGGGTAGCCTTTCCGTTTTGATGATAGTATCTTTTGCTGTGCAGAAGCTTTTGAGTTTGATGTAGTCCCATGTGTTCATTTTCTTTTTTGTTTCTATTGCCTTAGGTGATGTATCAGTGAAAATTCTGCTGCATGTGATGTCTGAAATTTTGTTGCCTATAATTTCTTCTAGGATTTTCATGGATTCATGTGTCACATTTAAGTCTTTTATCCATTTTGAGTTTATTCTTGTGTAGGGTGTAAGTTGATGGTCTAGTTTCATTTTTTTGCATGTAGCTGTCCAATTTTCCCAACACCATTTATTAAAGAGGCTGTCCTTACTCCACTGTATGCTCTTGCCACCTTTGTCAAATATTAATTGAACATATTGCCTTGGGTTCATTTCTGTGTTCTCTGTTCTGTTCCACTGGTCTATCTGCCTGTTCTTGTGCCAGTACCAGGTTGTTTTGATTACAGTGGCTTTGTAGTATAACCTGAAATCTGGTAATGTGATCCGTCCAACTTTGTTCTTCTGTTTCAAGATTGCTGTGGCTATCCGAGGTCTCTTTTGGTTCCATATGAACTTTTGAAGTATTTGCTCTAATTCTATGAAGTATGTCATTGGTATTTTGATAGGAATTGCATTGAGTCTATAGATTGCTTTGGGTAATATGGACATTTTAATGATGTTAATTCCTCCAATCCATGAACAGGGTATGTGCTTCCACTTTTTTATATCTTCCTCTATTTCTTTCTTCAATGACCTGTAGTTTTCTGCAAATAGGTCCTTTATATCTTTGCTTAAGTTTATTCCTAGGTATTTGGATTTTTAAAATATAGTGACTTATCACTATATTTCAGTTAAAAATGAATATGAGATATATGTTAATAAACTATATAACATTTCACTGAATCTTAATCTTTACATAAAATAATTCATTGGATTACTACCTAAAAATGAATAACCAATATTCACTGAATGCCTTTCAAGCTCCTACTATAATGCTTAAAGAACTATTGACTTTTAAACCATGTATTTTGTGCTGAGAGAATAGAGAACTAACTTGTTAGATAATTACAGTTTGAAACAGTCTCTTACTTACAAATGAGCTCCATTCTAAATTTGTGGTAGGATGGTTGTTTAGAAATCAAAACCCACTTTCCCACTAAAACATTTCCATCCTGTCTCCAGAAACAGGGTTCAATCTATCATTTTATAAACTATCATAGTATTCACGCTATGAAATTGGATCAAATTTGTATGAATTTTCTTTGCTGAAATCAATTTGCGCGTCCAATCACTAATCCGTTCACTGTTCATGGAGGGGTGCTGTAGGTAGGGCGCCGTGGGGAGGGCGCCGTGGGGAGGGCGCCGTGGGGAGGGCGCCGTGGGGAGGGCGCCGTGGGGAGGGCGCCGTGGGAAGGGCACTCTGGGAAGGGCTTCGTGGGTAGGGCGCCGTGGGAAGGGCACTCTGGGAAGGGTTCCGTGGGTAGGGCGCCGTGGGTAGGGCTTCGTGGGTAGGGCGCCGTGGGGAGGGCGCCGTGGGAAGGGCACTCTGGGAAGGGTTCCGTGGGTAGGGCGCCGTGGGTAGGGCTCCGTGGGTAGGGCGCCGTGGGGAGGGCGCCGTGGGTAAGGCTCCGTGGGGAGGGCGCCGTGGGGAGGGCTCCGTGGGGAGGGCGCCGTGGGGAGGGCGCCGTGGGGAGGGCGCCGTGGGAAGGGCACTCTGGGTAGGGCGCCGTGGGTAGGGCTCCGTGGGTAGGGCTCCGTGGGTAGGGCGCCGTGGGTAAGGCTCCGTGGGGAGGGCGCCGTGGGGAGGGCGCCGTGGGTAAGGCTCCGTGGGGAGGGCGCCGTGGGGAGGGCGCCGTGGGGAGGGCACTCTGGGAAGGGTTCCGTGGGTAGGGCGCCGTGGGGAGGGCGCCGTGGGTAAGGCTCCGTGGGGAGGGCGCCGTGGGGAGGGCTCCGTGGGGAGGGCGCCGTGGGTAGAGCGCCGTGGGGAGGGCGCCGTGGGGAGGGCGCCGTGGGGAGGGCGCCGTGGGGAGGCCTGTTTTAATCCCTCTCCCAGTCGGGAGGCACAGCCAGCTCTCGCCATCTCCCTGCCTCTGACTCACCCTCAAGGCCCTCTGGCCTCCACCTCCGCCGTGGTCCTTCATTCCAGCTCTTTTCTGGAGCAGGACGCCTGAGGTCCACCCAGCAGAAGGTCTCTGGAGGGGGGCCAGGCTTGGGGGGCTCCCGGAGGCCCCGTTGCAGGCCTGGTCCTTGCTGGCTCTCCGCTCTCCGCACTGCAGTGCTCGGTCCGCGAAGACCTCACACTTCTCCTTGCTCCTCTGTGAGCTGCCACCTGAGCGGACGACCTGCCTGCAGCTGTGCGGCCCTGACCTCCGGGTTTCAGCGCAGCGTCACTCACGATCGCCACCCGGGGTAGGGGCCTCTGTTCCGGGCTTTCACAGGACCGGGATACGTGTCCCCTGGAGGTACTTCCTACCCTGCACTGTGACGGTCTAGCCACTTTGGGGTGCCCGGTATCAGACTGTATGCTGTGTTAGGAGGAGGAACTAAGTCTAAACTGTTTACCACTTTAATCCCCAAACCTCAACAGTGTATTTAGTTACACTCTAGGCATCCAATACATTCTTGCAGTGTTAGCAAAATGAAAGGCTTTGCAAATTTGCGAAATTATAATGATTAGACTGTGACTAAAAAACTCCCTGTCAGAACCCTCTAAAATGGGTCTTTGAGCATATATACGGGGAGGGACCTGAGCCATTACTGCAAGCTGGTTACACTCATAATTATTACTCTGCTAATAAATTCCATGTAGACTTCAAAACTAAACTCAGAAGAAGGTTCCAAGGAATGTAGGTATGGGGTGTGAATATTTCATTTTGGACCAAATGGAGAGAGGAAAATGTTCCAGAAATCCAACTATGCACTAAACAATACAGTAGCCGTGTTTAGGTAGGAAAATTCCTGGGAGAAAGAATGCTTTCATTAAGAAAACTTGGAGAAAGAAAGCCTGCAAGGCTGGTTGGGGCTGAACTGAGCATCCCCCAGGAAAGCCTGGGGCCTGTTATCAGAAGGCTGACTCTTAGCCCAGGGCCTCACATCAAAGAGAAATGCCAGGGCAGAGGTGTGTGCTAAGAAGGATTACCTATGACCACACACAGTGATAAGATGAAAAACAAACTCTGGACAATAGTATCACAGGAGCAGAGGTAACTGTATCTCTCTGAGTACGAAGTCTTTTCAAGAGACAAAATAAGAAGAAAAATATTGGGTAACCTGGCCAACCGACATCTGGGTGAATGAGTGCTTTCATACTCAAATCTGTACATTGTATGTACATGAAAGCATACATTGTATGTTCTTAATGACTTCTTTATTTTCACTTCCTTTATTTGGGAAAATACTCTTGAAGAATTTATCCAAGATCAAACAAGGGCCACGGGTAGCTTGGGGAGGTGGCTAGTCCCTCGTTTATATAAACAGATAGATTTGACTAGAAAACTGCAATTAAATAGAGGGGATGTCGGATCCCTTCTCTGACACTCTGTGACTATGTGACTTGGAAAGTTATTTCGCTTCTCAGAGCCTTGCTTTCCACATTAAAAATTGATCTAAGATATTTAACATGCAGAGTTAAGTGATGATGAGAAATGGATTGTAAGGGCTTCCCACAGTAACTAGCATATGATTTGTATTCAATAAATGGCTGCTATTATTTGTCTTTTTTAGATCTAGAGAGCAGCAAGTCTGTCTTTGCTGGGCTAGTGTCAAGATGCCTGGCTGGAAACCAGACACTCTACTGGAAAGGCTTTGTGAAGAATTCAGGCTTAAATCTGACAGGTGAAGTAAGCGGAGGACAAAGGTGTTTCCTTTATGCAAAGACAGGACCTGGTCACCTAGATATCTCCCCATTCCCTTTATCAGATGGCAGAGAAAACATCATACACTGTTTGCCCTTTGTCATCCCGCATGTCTGCTGCTACATGAAAATACTTCATATCAGGCCTCCTTGCTTTCTCTGTATTTTCTTACTAATCACTGTACCCTGTCCATCTGTCACTATTCCAACGCTTTGTAAGGCCACCTTTAATCACCCTTCCCATCAACGTCTCCTGCCGGCACCTTTCACCAACTGCAGGATGACTATGCCTCCACCTCATCCCCAGACCTCTTTGTTTCCATCCTCTCCCTTGAGTGTATGTCTTTGAATTCCTAGTTGTTGTTTATCTGTTCTCCATGCCCACAGACCCCAAATGTGCCATTTCAATCACTTCCCTGTCACCAGAGCTTCCTCTAGGGAGGAAGACAGACAAGCTGTGACATCTCCCCTCCCATCCTTCATGTGCCTGTATCATCATTCACCTCAGCCCAGCCATATGGGGCTTTGTCCCAGCTGCCACGCACCCCTCGTCTGCACCGTGAAGACATCTGAGAACCCCCACGCTGCCGCTTCAGATCAGCATGGCAGGCTGCAGGGAGCAGAGCTTTTCGGTACGTTTTCTCCAGTAGTAACGCACTACCAAAGTGAAACTGCTGACAAGCTGTGTTGTTAGGAAAAATAATTGCATCAGTGCTAGGGAGTCCTATTATTATTATTATTATTATTATTATTATTATTATTAAAGTAACTGAATTTTTCCATTAAGGAACCCAAATAAAGCAAGTTGAAGACAATATGAATTAAGTAAAAAGAACTAAAGGTTTAAGCTCCTCTCTTTAGTAATGTAGATCCTTTTAAGAATCACTTTTATGTTTCAGGATTCCAAGTGACAAAAAAAAAAAAAAAAATCCAATCACATTTGATGGCTCAGTGAGTTCTACTAATGGCAAACTTCCAACTCTATCCACGGGATTGAAAATAAAATTTAAATTTATTTATTTAAAGTTACAGTACGTGCAGCAGTGGGGATGCTCAATGTTCTGAAATGTCTCTGGGCATCAGAGTTGCGGGGCGACAGGTTCGCCTAATGCCATGTTTCCGATGGACAGGATGAGAACAGGTGTGTGAGGAGGCACCTCAGGCCAGGAGCACATCAGCTGGGCAGGAAGTATCAGGCATCTGTGTGCAGGACACGTGGCACTAACCCCTAGCTACTCGTCCTTGAATTTCATAGCCACCAAAACACATTAACGGGAAATAAAAATAAAAACCATATAAGAGGATATAAAACTAAGATAAATTATTACTGGTTCCAATTAAGTTTACACAAGTAGAGCCTATCACTGTTAGAGGCCTCTGCACAGCAACAGGGGCATAGAGTATATATCATCGGTCCTTCTTCCATTATTACTTTGTACTTCTGGGCCCATACACATTGAGGTGAGGAAGAGGAGGGAGGAAGGGGGAGAGAGAGGAGAGAGGAAAGAGGGGGGAGAGAGAGGGAGAGGGGGAGAGAGAGAGAGAGAGACCATTTCATCCTTTTTATGGGAAGTAAGATGGTGAACATGGATAACTTGAAACCACAGTTGAATGATCACTCATGTAAGCTCATATTTTTTTTAATGTACTGCAGTGAAGAAAATGATATTGAAGCTGTAAACTATTAAAAAGAAAAAAAAAAAAAAGCTTATTGGCCTGAACCTAGCACTTATACCTCAAATCCATTAAGCAGGAAAACAAAATAACTACCAGAGATGACTGATTATACAATAAAGACATTATATAATCATAAACTGTGCTGTGCATCAAATGGTAGTATTCTCCTTGGTCACTCTAAATAGAACTATACTAACTCCCACAGAGAAATGGGGTTTTACAATGTCCATACTACCCAAAGAAATCTAGAGATTCAATGCAATCCCTACTAAAGTACCAACAGCATATTTCACAGATCTAGAACAAATACTCCAAAAGTTTATATGGAACCATAAAGGACCCCAAATAGCCATAGTAATCTTGAAAAAGAAGAACAAAATAGAGGGGATCACAATACCAGATATCTCATTATACTACAAAGCCACAGTAATCAAAACAGCCCCGGTACTGGCACAGGAACAGGCAGATAGATCAATGAAACAGAACAGAGAACCCAGATATAGACCCAAGACAATATGCACAGTTAATATCCGACAAAGGTGGCAAGAGCATACAATGGAGAAAAGACAGTCTCTTCAATAAATGGTGTTGGGGAAATTGGACAGCTACATGCAAAAAAATGAAGTCAGACCATCAACTTACACCCTACACAGGAATAAATTCAAAACTGAAAAAAAAAAACCTTAAATGTAACCAGTGAAATCATAAAAACCCTAGAAAAAAAATGTAGGCAGAAAAATCTCAGACATCATCCATAGTGGAATTTTCACTGATATATTATCGCCTAGGGCAAAAGAAACAGGAAACCATTAATAAATGGGACTACATCAAACTAAAAAGCTTCTGCACAGCAAAAGAAACCAGTATCAAAATGAAAAGGGAACCCACTCTCTGGGAAAACATATTTACCAACAATATATCGAATAAGGGGTTAATATCCAAAATATATAGAATACTTATACAACTCAACAAAAGGAAGACAAAAATCCAATTAAAAATGAGCAGCGGACCTGAATAGACACTTCTCCAAATAGGACATACAAATGGCCAGGAGACATATGAAAAAATGATCAACATCTCTAATCATCAGAGAGATGCAAATTAAAATGACTATGAGATATTACCTCACATCTGCCAGAATGGCCGCCATCAACAAATCATCAAACAACAAGTGTTGGCGAGGGTGTGGAGAAAAGGGGACTCTAATACACTGCTGGTGGGAATGCAGACTGGTGCAGTCATCATGAAAAACAGTATGGTAATTCCTCTAAAAATTAAAAATGGAACTGCCATTTGACCCAGTGATCCCACTTCTAGGACTATGTCCTAAGTATCCTGAAACACCACTCAGAAAGGATATATGTACCCCCATGTGTGTAGCAGCACCATTTACAATAGCTAAGATCTGGAAACAGCCCAAGTGTCTATCAGTAGATGAGTGGATAAAAAAGCTGTGGTACATATACACAATGGAGTACTATGCAGCTGTAAGAAAGAAAGACCTCTCATCCTTTGAGGCGACATGGAAGGACCTGGAAAGTATTGTGAGAAGTGAAATAAGCCAGTCAGAGAAAGACAAGCACCACGTAGTCTCAGTTATTTGTGGAACATATGAACAAAATAAGCTGTTGACTGAAAGAGATCCAGACTCATGAAGTAGGGAACAGACTGACAAACCTCAGAGGGTGGGGGTGGGAGGGTGGGAAGAGATAAACCAAAGGACTTATATGCATATATGCACAATCAATCTATACAGACAATAGGTTGGAGAAGTCAGGGGGGAGGGTAGGAGCTGGAAGGGGAGGGTCATCTATAATACTTTCAACAACAATATAACACATTATATGTGTTGATTTATTTGATGACTCACGTCAATTTGAATTACAGTTGATACATTTATAGAATAATTCAAAATATAACATAGGGCATGTGAAATCCTGAAACAAGATATAGGTGTTCATCTATCATAATAAATATATCTATTTTAAGTTTGATTTCTGGCTGCTATTATACCAAAGCGAAAGATATGTTTTTCCTGTATTCACAGGTTCACCCTGATCAAGATAGAGGTATGATAGTTGGCACTATTGTTATGGAAGAAAGTGAAAAGAATCCTGGGAGGCAATTATGAGATGAACTATATTCTCTTTCAGTTAGTAGCTGGGCAAATATCTTCTATGGTGTGGATAGGTTAATCTCTAAGCTCACTACTACACTGGTCCTATCATGTTAAAAAGCAATAACATCTTCTATCTCTCTCTTTTCTCTCCTTTTTCCTTCCTGTTTCTTTTTCTCTTTTATCCAAATTTTTTTTTAGTCATCCAAATTTAAGACAGAATTTGGAACCCAATGGCAGCCTCAGTACCCATGCCAGAGGTAATAGCTGCATGAAAGATAATATGATCCAGAAAACTTTGGAATTAGGAGGAATTCTATGCCAGGCTCACTACTGATTATATGATCTTATTATAATGCCTACTATCTCTACAATTTTTCCAGTGTCAAAACATCGTATGAACATTCCTCTTCTTCTACATGATCACAAAGACACAAAATATAGCAGACGATACCCATAAAGTGCTTTAAGTTCACTTAACTCAGGGTCTTAACATACAGAGAAAAATAAATGGCACCAGCCTCTGTCTTGACCATCTTAATAAACATCAGCATTTTCTATGTCAAGCAAAAATATGAATCGTCCTTGTAGAGGAAACCTCAGTAGTGTTAGAATAAAAATTCACATTAAAAATGTCAATAAATCTCCAGCAAACAGGCGGCAGCCCCGGCAGGAGGTGGGAGTTCAAGGGCCAGCTGGGCTCAGCCAGGCCGTCACGTACTCTCCGTGCGACACTGGATGAAGTGCTGGGTATTTCTCTGCACGGTTGCAGTGAAGGCAGAGGAAACAGTAGTCCAGAATCCCGTGTACAGAAATAAATGTTAAAAAATGAAAAAGAGCCTTGGCCGGTTTGGCTCAGTGGTGAGAGCGTCGGCCTGCGGTCCTGAGAGACCCGGGTTCGGTTCCCGCTAAGGGCATGTACCTCGGTTGCAGTTTGTCCCCGACCCTGGTTGGTCGTGTGGGTGGCAGCTACTCAATGTGTCACTTTCACATCGATGTTTCTCTCTCTCTCTCCCCCCCCCCCCCACAAGTCTATCTGAACAAAAATATCAAAAAATGTCCTCGGGTGAGGATAAAAAAAAAAAAAAAATGAAAAAGAAAGAAAAGAAAAACCTGAAAACTGCTCAAGAAAAACAGAAGGAAATTGACTATGCTATTGAAAGCGTGGGCAGTTCCAGGAATGTGACAAAAACAGAAATCCATGGAGAAAAATATTAAAAATCTGACTGTATTGAAACTAGAATTTCTGAATGGAAAAGTATGATAAATGATAATAAAATATAAATGACAAACTGAAATAATGTTTTTAATAATACTGCAAAGGATGAACTTTCCTAATATGCAAACAGATCACATATCAATTCAACTCACCAAGAAAAGAAGACAGAAAGGCAGAGTTATAAAACATGGTACAGCAGTTTCAGTACTTGCAACTTTATTTTCGATATATTTGAAAATTCCTATCGTTATCTCCTCTTCAGAGTAGTTATTAATTCCACCAAAAATAATTATTTTACTGTAATGGATGTCAACAAAAAAGCACAAAGCACTGAGGCCTTTGCCTTCAAGAATGCAAAATACTTGTTACCCTTCAAATGGAAAGGAAGCCAACATTCTCACACCTTTGGTCACGTGAGGCAAAGAGTAAATGAAGTCCTTTATTCACAGGTAAGCATGGTGACAAGTGAAAATATGACCTGTACAGAGTTCAGAGCTCCATACCATACTTATGGAAACATTTTTAAATTACTAATATGTAGTTTGGGATTCGGTAGCTATTTTGTAATAAGCATGAAAATGTGGTTATGGAAGTTAACTAAATCTGGCCTCTAGGTTTTTTTGTTTTTGATTTTTCTGACAACAGTTGTGTCTGGGAGGAGGTCACAATACACTTTTTAAATAAATTCACTTGAGGACAACTAGAAAATAAAACAAATCAAAAAAACATGATGAATTAGAGAAGATGTTTTCTGCTCTCTGTGCCACCCAACTATGTCAAAATCCAAACATGTACATTACCTCTTCTGGGGTCTACTTCTCTTGGGTACAGATAAGAAAAGGGAGATCTGGGGACTGTGAGAGTTGACCTCTCTCCGCACAGCCAACCTTCCTCTCAAAGGAGGAGGTGATCCCGCACAGCAGTAGCACATGGGGATAGTGCCTCCTACAACTGTCTACACATGTGCTGGAGAATTAGCAGAGAGTGTGATATAATCATGCTAGATCTTAGTCATAGAACTGATTGCAGCTATTAAGAAGAGAGGTCAGGAGGCAAAAATTAGGCTTGATTTAGTAACTTGCTTCCTAGGAAAAGAGTTTGGAAAGGAATAAAGGTAATTTCATGGTAAAACCCTGGCAGATTTAGCTACTTACCCAAGTGGTGAAGATTATCATCCCCAGTGACACCATGTGGCCATCATATGTCCCTAATACTATGGGATAAGAAGGGCCTTGACCTCTGTGGTATTCTTTCCCCAAACCCATAACCCTAATCTAAATCACCATAACAGCTTCAGACAAACACAGATCGGGAGACAGTCATTCTATAGGATAACTGGCCAATACTCTTCAAGACAGTCAGGGCCCAGGAAAACAAGGGAAGACAGAAATTGTCACAGAAAAAGAGACTGGTAAGACAGGACAGCTAAATCAGGTGGTACACTACCCTGGATCCTGAGACAGAAAACCAACATTGATGGAAAAACTGGTGAGATCCAAATGAAGTAGAGTCTAGTTCAGAGTAATGTACCAATGTTGGTTTCTTAATGTTGACAAATACACTAAGGTGCTGGGAGATGGGAGCTGTAGAGGGAACTGCTGTACAGGAGCTCTGTCATCCTTCACAACTCTTCCGTGAATCCAAAATTATTTCAAAATAAAAACAGTTTATTTAGAAACGTGGGGGAAAGCTGTTGCTCTAATTATAGCTGACAGGTCAACCCTATTGCTCTTAGCTCTGGCGTTTTTTAAAAAGTTGAGAGTAGACTCCTTGATGACAAGTGATAAGCGGGTGCTTATCTATTAGTAGTGGGCCATTTCATTCGGAGTGGAGAATCATAAAAAAGAACCAGTATCATGTTTTAGGATCCATGGTGTGGTCATAGCTAACATCTAACAGCGGGTGTGAAAGATTGATGGCGGAGGGTTGAAAGGGATGTGCACTGCCCTGCCTTCCAAACACAGACCTGAGAGACGAAGCATGCAGGCTGCAACCATCTATCTGGGCAGCGTCATTCCATCCAGGACATTAGTGATTCAGGCTGATACTTCTGTATCACCTGCTGCCAGCCTAGCCGAGTGTTCACTTTGTATTTCATCATAGGGAGTAATGCACTGGATTTCAACTAGATCCTTTTTTCATTCTATTTTTCAACTTTCATAGCAACTAATAGCCAGTAAAATTAAAGGTGACAGCAAGGGAAGACAGTTTTGCTGAGGTTGGCATGATGAATTCCCAGACAGCGTGGACCTGGACAATCACCAAGGTTATTTGGAGCATGGGAAGAGTCACGGGTAAGGAGTTGGACCAGTGGGCACAGCTAGTTTTATAGCATACACTCTTACCTTGGGTGACTTGGTGCTCTAGGGGCTTCCTTGAGAAAGACAAGAAATGGCATCAAAGATGGTGAGAAAATAGGAAGTAATAATAACCAGGCCAATGAGTTAAAAAAATTATGGGTGGGAAGCTTCAGTTTTTGTAAACGCGTAACTATGGAGAGCAGGAAAAACTAATGAGCAGAACAGCTGGCCAAAGAAGACTAGAAAACAGTAACATTTACTGAAAGGAGTATTTACCAATGACTCAGAAGGCTGAATACCCAGAAGAATCCATAAAATACAGGCAATGGAGAGAGTGCTTCTGAAAGCTTACATACACAGATCATGCTGGTCCGGGAAACAATGACACTGGTCACTAAAATCTAAGAGGAACTTCCACAGATGTAAATGTGCCTTTCAAATATGACAATTTGTGGTTCCAGCAAATCCATGCACCTATTCTGGTTAACAATTTCAACTTCTTTCTCCTCCAAGACTTTTTCCTCCTCTCTGACTGTTAACAGTTATGATACGTAATTTTGAATTTCACTCCGTTCTTGCTTTCATCCACCCTCTGCTTCATACATATCAGCTCAGAAACATGACCTAGTTTTTGTTTTGTTTTGTTTTGTTTTTGAAGGATATCTACCTATGCATAGATTTATTCTCTTACTGTCTTCTTGTATTAAAACCACTTAATGCCCTGGCCAGTTTGGCTCAGTGGTTAGAGCATCACGCCTCAGACCAAAGAGTCGCGGGTTTGATTCCAGTCAAGGGCACGTATCTCGGTTACAGTTAGTCCCTGGCCCTGGTCAGGGTCGCGAGGGAGGCAACCAGTCGATGTGGCCCTATCACGCCGATGTTTATCTCTGTCTCTCTTTCTATCCCTCCCTCCTACTTTATCTAATGACAAATGGAAGCCCTGGCCGGTTTCGCTCAGCGGTTAGAGCGTCGGCCTGCGGTCTGGAGAGACCCGGGTTCGGTTCCCGCTAAGGGCATGTACCTCGGTTGCAGTTTGTCCCCGGCCCTGGTTGGTTGTGCGGGTGGCAGCCACTCGATGTGTCCCTTTCACATCGATGTTTCTCTCTCTCTATCTCTCTGTTCCTCTCTCCTCCCCACCACTCTACCTGAACAAAAAATGGAAAAATGTCCTCGGGTGAGGATAAAAAAATAAAAAATAAAATAAAATGCAGAAAAAAAATATCCTCAGGTGAGGAACAACAACGAAAAAATCATTTCACTATTTTTAGCCCATTAAAAACAGAAACTAGCCTTGGCTGGTGTGGCTCAGTTGGTTGGAGCATTGTCCTGTACACCAAAAGGCTGCGGGTTCAATTTCTGATCAGAGCTCATACCCAGGTTGTAATTCAATCCCCAGTGGGGTGTGTACAGGGAGGCGACCATTCAAGAAGCAACCTATCAATGTTTCTCTCTCACATAGGTGTTTCTCTCTCTCTCCCCCTCCTTTCCTCTATTTCTGAAATCAATTAAAATGAATAAATGAATGAATGAATGAATAAATAAATAAATACAGAAAATATAAGTCACTAGGCACTTCCATCATAATTTATCTTCATAATAACCAAATCTAAAGGCATTTATACTTACTAACTCAATCAATGAGCCTGGCAGGTTTTTTCTAATGGAGGTTTCACCAGGGACCATGCTGTATAAGCATCAGACTGACTCTCATGATAGCGATCGCAAAATTTTGGGATGTGTATTAAAAACCTCATAAGTTATCTCAAACACTTATTAGGGAGCTTCTGGTGCTGTTTTTGCTCTGAATTTATTATCTACTATAAAATATATTTAGAACTCATGCTAAAACAACCACTTAAAAATTCTGAGTAGATCCTTGGGGCTGTAGGATATTGGGATTTGTTGACTAAATTAATGGCCACATTGCATGTCCTTCTTGATTTTACACATTTTGATGAATTCCCTTCCCAGGTTTGACTTCCCAATCTTGAAACAATAACCCCACCCTCTCCATTACCACACACAGACATCTCTTCCTTCTTTTCCCTTAGCACCTATTAGTCTTTAAATGAAAATCCATTCTCCTCTCTTGATTATATTAGTTTTTTTCTTGAATATATCTACCTCTGTTTCCTTTTAATTTTTAAAAGAAAATTGAATGGCCCACAGTTTTAAAATATAAACATACCATTATTTTTTATAATGATAAGGAAATAAAACCCTTCTACCAAATCCATTGTATTAACCTCAGCATGTTATTGGTTTCTTTAAGTTCTTCTATATTAAAGTATATTTAAGACACCAACACCTTCAACAACCCCCCCATTCTATTGTTAATTCTGCTTCTCAGTTTCCTCTTATAAAAATGCAACCCCATACAAAAAAAAAGTCACGCTAAAACATGGCAAGATAATTTCTGTGAATGATTTTATGCCTACCTCTACTAAGTTAATCTAGGTTGAGACTAAGCCGTGCAGAGAAAAGCTTGTTTAATTTAGATTTTAGCTTATGTTTTTCAAATATACACTTTAAAACTGAGTGAATCTGTTTCACCTAACCTGGATTAGTTTGATATATATAAAGCTTCTCTGAATAATCTGAAAGGATTAAAAAGAAATAAAACCTTTTATTCATCTGAATTATGGTCTGCCTTCTTAGACGAAAAGCTACCTTAAAACAAGGTGCATATTTCATTCATTCACTCATCTATTCATCTGATCGTTTATTCATTCAAAATATTTTGCTAAGCACCTTTCATGTATCAGGCACCATTCTAGGTAATGAGAACACAGTAAGCAAGATAACCCCTTGCTTTCTGGAAGCTCATATCATTTGTTTGTATCTTTCTTGGTGACTAATTCAATGTGTTAAATGGAGCAGAAGCTCTGGTGATCACAGGGTGGGGTGACTGGGCATTATTTGATGTGTGTTTGACCTAGAGAAAGAAAAACAAGTTACATCAGAGAAAGAAAGGTGGCAGAGGACAGCAGTTCAGTACAGATTCTGAAGCCAAACTGCTTCTGCCACATACTAGCTAAGTGTCCTCATGCAAATCACTTTACTGCTCTGGGTGTCAGTTTCCTCATCTATATGCTGTGGATGATAGAAAACTACTATTACCTAGCCTCTGAGACTGTCCTGATAGTCATCCAAGTAACATTTTTACAAAACTCATACAAGAATGCTTGACTCCTAAGAAACACACCCTAAGCTTCTGTTCAATCGAGAAGTCCAGAGGAATAAAACAAATACTACCAGGAATTCATTCATTCAGCAGGGCCCAGTAATTCCAATTCCAGCAGAGCGCTTCATTGGACAAACATTTCAATCTTCCTTTGCTCCTATTTCCTAATTTGAAAGACAAATAATAACAACAAAAATCCCCACTGTCTCTTTCACTTGGGTAGAGTGAGTGCAAATGACTTCCTGAACTCAGAAGAAAACTGCACGATTAAAAATAAATTAACAATTGTAAAATTAGAAAGCACTCTGCTGCTTTTTGCCCCCACGAGTTGCGAGTCCCGGGGGAGTGGTTTAGGCTTAAAAAAGGCACAGACTCTGGTCAGCAATGCTTTCGTTTGATGAGAAATTGTATCATCACTGGTTTTTCAATGATTGCCTATGTATCAGGTATTATGCAAATTAGTCCATGCATATTTAGTGAGTTCTACTGTAATTTCACATCAGAAGAGGCTTTGGGTAGTTCAGAATTGCCTCCAAGGTTGTCGATAAAGTGGCAGAGAATGTCTCCACACCTAAGCTCCTGGCTGCAGTGATGCCATCTAGTATGTACAATCACAGTAAATGTTACAAAAACCTCTACTGACACCATCTGTAGCTGCCTTTTTGGTCCTAGAAAATGAATATTAAGGGTTGAGTGTTGTGTACTTGTCATGACAATAAATATGTTACAGGAAAGGGGCATAAAATTATTAAGTCGTATTTCTCAGGTTGAAATTATTGATGCACTTGGCAGTATTTAGGAGCTTGTCAGAGCTGTAGTTTGACTCTGCTATAAACCCACATGCATATCGCGTCATCCTTGAAACATTCACTAATCCAATGACAGGACTGCAAATTATTTTCAGTCTAGAAGGTATAGAGCCCCTGTTATTTGGGAAACCTAAACATGTACTTAGCACATGATAAAATTAAGCTACTACTATACGAATCACAGATGCTAATTTGCTGGCATTAATGTACAATGATACATTGTACAATTCTCACAATTATGTCAGAAAGCAGTCTAGAGTAATTCATTAACACCTTTACTTCCAAAAAAAAAAAAAAAGAAAGAAAAAGGAGGAAACTGATAATCTGTAACTAATATGATGAGCTATTTTATTTTATATCATGTTTTTGATTTTATGAACAGTAGGCGACAATAAGATAACTGAATAGCTAATTATTAAATTAGCTATTAAATTAAATTATTATCAGTTTTTTTATTCAGCCACTGTTCGAGAATGTGGATTCATTTTGCAAATTACAGGTCTTATCTACTGATGAGGAAGAAGGAAACTGACAACTGGGAGAGGCACATTCACCCCTTCGGGCCTGGTGCAGCCGGTCAGAACATGCCTGATTCTGCACAACAGCTGCGTATGGTCAGAGGATTTTTTCCTAAAAACCAAAGCACCATACATTCAATCAAATTTTAAGTGTACCAATGACCCTGTTAGTTAACATTGAAACACACGCTGCTTAAATTGTTCTGAAATTTACTTGAAGATGTATTTACGTATCTAAATATATTATTAAAGAATTCCTCATTTCAGGAGCCCTGTATCAAGCCACTGTGAATACAGCCTGAAGAACCCGAAGTGACTGTATTCCTCTGAGTGTAAGGGGACTTGTAGTCAGGAGAACATGGCAGCATTAATGAGACGCATCCGTTCACAGTATGTGGCAAAGGGATGGAGTGTCCACTCTCGGGATTAGGTGACAGCTTGCAAAGCTCTGTCTCAGCAGACAACGGAGCCCTCTGCAGCCCTGGGGGGCCGTGCTCCAAACTGCGGGCGGAATGGGCCGCGTGGCAGGGGCCTGGGAGTAGCCTGTCTGGGATGAAGGTGCACTGGGTAACGGCCAGTGAGAAACGGGTCCTCGGTCCCATATCCAAGGGGCACAAAAATTCTGCCGAAAGCCAGAAAGTAGATCATTCCCCAGTCAAGCCTCTGATGAGACCTCAACCCTGACCAACATCTGGATTGTACCCTAGTTGAAGCAGAACTGCAGACTCAAGGAAACTGCAAAGAAATAAATGTGTATCATGCAAGCTGCTAAGTTTGTGGTCATTTCTTATGCAGAGATAGAAAACTAATGCAGCAACCTATCAAGTAGGTGAATAGGGGAACGTTGCAAAAGATTAGTTCCTGCTCTCCTCCTCCTAGGAAAGTAGAAATTACCAAGCCCAGAGGAGAAAATCTGAATTGTCTCCAGAATGGTCCTTTGGGTCCTATCATTCAACATATTTTATGGGTGTTATCAATTCAATTCAAGTCCTCGTAAGAGTATAATGAAGCACTATGAAGCTTTTGTTTATATGCACAAATGATGTACTATTATTAGAGACAGTAAATCTATGGTCATTCTATGAGAAGTGTTTAAATGATGAGGTATAGATCTCATTTTTTAAAAGACAACTTTATTGAGGTATTATTTCTGCTCAGTGACCTGTACTTATTTAAACACATGATTGAATGAGTTCTGACAGATGTAGAAAGCCATAAAATTACCACCATAATGAAGAAACAAATCCTATCCATCAACACCAAGTTTCCTTGTGCCCCTTTGCGGCTTTCCAAAGTGCCACCTCCTATTAAGTCTGTGATCTGCTTTCTGTCACTACAGATGCAGCTTGCATTTTCTAGAATTTCATGTATAAACTTATCTGTGTGTACTTCTTGTGTCTGGCTTCTTTCACTCGGGATAACGTGAAGCCTCTAAATGTTTCATCGTATTGTGAAACTGAGAAAGCAGTATACATAAACTTCAGAATCTCAGAAATCCCTCTTACAGCACACCTGTGTGTGCATTACCGGGACTTCATTCTTTACAGGCACATGATAATCATCCTATTCCGATTTCTGTTTGGCTCAAAATGAACAAATCACAGATCATGTTCGTAGGGGAAAACCCCATTGAAATTACAGCCATGATGACTTACATGGATCTCAGAATGAACTGACATCATGTACTAGAGAAATCAGAACATGCCCATGCATAGCCTCTCTATTTCTTCAACGGTGATTGCCCTCTCTGCTTCTGTCTTAGCCTGAGCTGCAGAGCTTGGGTGACACCTGTCATCATCAATTAGTCAAGTAAAAAACAGGTGTAAAACAAGCCCTAAAGATTAAGAACAGTTCCGTCACCCTCAAGTATTCCCGTAGGAAATGAAGGTCTGTTGTTCCATTCAACCATCTTTGAGTGCTGAACACTATTTTCTCCCCCCATTCATGTAAACTAACAATAACATACGCTAATTCAGGAGACTGGGAGACATTTTGAGGAGAAAAGAGGCCATGAAACCTTGGCCAGCCAGGAGCAGCTCTCAGCCCTAGGTGGCAGTACTCCCAACTGTAACCCCGACAGAAGAAGAACAGTGAAGAATTCCCTGTTCACTCACAAAATAGGATTCCTACAACCCTGGAGAATTTTCCCCAGACTTGGAATGAGGAATGGAAGAAGCAAAATGACATACTTCATTATCTTTTCTTCAGAAAATAAACATGGCTTTTTAGCTGGTATTCTGGCCCTATGATTCTTAATCCACAAACCCTAATGAAAATATATTTAAATTCTGACTTCCCAAGTTCTTATTTCATCTTTCTCCCAACCTCCATCTCACGAGCTTCAGGTGGCCAGGTTACATCATCTTTGGGAGCCGCCTCCCCCCAATGTCCCGCCACCATTGAGGGTCAGCCCTGGGGACTGAGATGGCCATAGCTTTGGATCCATACACCCCAGTATGCTGAGAAGCAGAGGCTCAGGGGACACACTCGGTGAACAGATTTGGAGAACCCATTACACAGATGCGTCCTCAACAAGAGAAAACAAAGGAGAGTTCCAGGAATTATGGTTTCCTGGTATTGTTTTCCTTGTCAGAAATTCGTTCTGACCACAGAACCACAAACAGCTTAGTAGTGATGCCCCAGAGGTGCTCTGAAGCCACTTGGCATGAGGAGGGAGAAAAAGCTGCCAGTGCGTGGGAAACAGAACGTTCAGTGCTGCCTCTGATGTTTCCGAACGTCACCTGATGGGGAATGTCACTCTGGCTTTTGCAAGCCCAATCGCTAGCCAGCGTCAGAAACTGGGTTCCCCATGTCTTTCCTTTGAAATCTCTAAGTAAATACACATAGTAAATCACTATAAGGAAATAACACTGAAAAATGTCAAAGAGATACTTTCTTTTAACTAGTCTTCCTACCACAGAGTCAAATTCTGAATTAAAGGATAAGCCATTCATTGGGCCATTAAGTCCTGACTTCCCAATAGACTAAATAAAATCCAGACTTGTGTATAAAAAAAAATGTGTCACTCAACGTAGCTCTGGGGGTCTCTGCATCTACAATGACGGGCAAACAATTCTTGTTCATATTTAAGAACAGTATGATGCTTTAGTACTGTGCTGTTTTTGAAAAGCATGTATGTGTATTATTTATATATGTTTATACATTCTGATTGAGAGACTAATCATACTTAGCTATAAAAGCTACTTCATTATTATTCAGCTAAATCAAGCTTAGATTATATAAAACTATAATTAAAGTAGAAAAGTCACCGCTAAATGGCTATAATTAAGTGTATGCCCTGCTTTATTAGGATTGACTATCCATGAAGATATTTAATATACCTTTGCCTTGTCGGCACATATGCTGATGTTCTAACAAACCCGCAGTACAGCAAAACGTCATTCGCCGTAGGTACATCTTTAAAACACAGATACTCTAAAGAGAGAAGTAGCCTTAACTTGTCTCTTTGTACAACATGAGGATGACCAGCTGACAGTAAATAATTTTGTGCAGCTTATACCTACCACCCTGCCCGAGTCCACTCACCTACCTTGTACTTCATAAAAATGGTCTCTGTTTCTCTGACAATATCCATGACCTTTCCTCTCAACAATTCTTTTCATCCCAACTCACTTTTGTTCCTGATTTCAGCATCTGAGCTCTAAGTTTATTCTCTGTATGGCCACCCCAGCTCCTCATCACTGGTGTTATGGCTGCATCCTGACCCTGACCCGTGGCTTTATCTAGACTTCTCTTAAATGAGAAATTTCCTATTTGAGGAGTTTTGGAGACTCGTGGACAAATCTTTTAGGGCAGTAGTTTTCAACCAAAGTGCCCTTCTGTTCACTGTGTTCAATAAGGGGGAAGAGAGTAAGGCTGAGCTGTAGTTAATGCACCAGGAATTGCTTGCTCTCTCTGTTTATAAAATATATGTGGCCATCCAGCTGGTATGGCTCAGTGGTTGAGTGTTGACCCATGCACCAAGAGGTCACTGGTTCGATTCCCAGTCAGATGCATCCCCAGGTTGTGGGCCCGATCCCTAGTGGGGGCATGCAGGAGGCAGCCAATCAATGCTCTCTCTCATCAATGTTTCTATTTCTCTCTCCCTCTCATTTCCTCTCTCTGTAAAATCAATAAAGAAAAAACAAACAAACCAATAAAATAAGCAGCAAGCCCCGGCCAGTTCAGGGCTGATATCATTGAAAAATAAAAAATAAAAAATCTGTGTGGCCTTTGAAAGGGGATACTTTTACTGAGTGGTGGGTGAAAATCCTGGAGAAGGAAAATCCTATCCCTGGGGAACAAGACATAATGTGTGCAATTCCAGGAACATGTCTCAGAACAGACGGGGTGAAGAGCCTGTACGCACAGGACTCAGCCCAACTCTGTGGACTCATTACTGAAACCTGTAGAAGGTTTGCTCAGCAAAAGAGAAGAAAAACAACTAGAACAGTGCTTGGATTTTGCACTAAAATCTCAAAGATAATGTGAACTGAACAGCAACTGCATTAAACTCAGTCCTATTGGTGTGGATGGCTTTATAACTAGAACGGCTTGGAGGCCCACTGGGGTCTTCCTACGATTCCCCTGGGCATCAACAAGACAGGTGGGGACCCTGGACTTTGGCACAAGCTCTGTCCGAGGTGGTGGTTGGCACCGCAGCAGCAGCCAATGCAGACAGAGAGCAGGGAAATGACAAATGCCACCTGGTAGCTAAGAGGACCATTAGATACCCACAAATATGTGGATATTTAGTAGGAGAAAGTCAATACTTCCTTAAAAGTAGGTGTTGCTTAGCTGTTGGCAAAACAGGCTCTAACCAGAGTCTCGCTCACTGTTTAATTACTCTGGTTCCAACAGTTCTGGGCAAATGTCTGTCTCGGTCAAGGCCAGTCCTGAGATGGCTCCCTAAGGCTGGTGAGCATCACTACACTTCCCCCAGGCCCACGGAAGGAAATGAAGTATCACGTAGATAATGTGACCTTGGCCTTCAGGGGTCTGTCATCAGAAATGATTGCAGGGCTCTGGCGTTACGCGCCCTGTTTTTTTTTTTTATCCTCACCCGAGGATATTTTTCCATTTTTTGTACAGATAGAGTGGGAGGGAGAGAGAGGAAAGGAGAGAGAGAGAGAAACATCGACGTGAAGGGACACATCGAGTGGCTGCCACCCGCACGACCAACCAGGGCCGGGGACAAACTGCAACCGAAGTACGTGCCCTTAGCGGGAACCGAACCCGGGTCTCTCCGGACCGCAGGCTGACGCTCTAACCGCTGAGCCAAACTGGCCAGGGCTGTTTTCAGAAGAGGAGCCCTGGAGGGACAAGCTTGTGCCGGGAGCGAGTTCACAGACCGCTGCGTGACATCTGCTCTGTCCCTCGGGTTCTGACCCCTCTCCCCTCCGCGCCTCACACCTCTGCCACACGTCTGCTCGAGCATCGAGGCGCTTCTGCGATCAGCAAGACACTGGATTGCATTTGACAGCCTAAATGAACAAGATGCATGCTGGGCTAAAGTCCCTTTGACTTTTATAATGTTGTCCTCAGAGCCATCTACCCGGAAAGGAAGAATGATAGGAAGACCACGTGAGGATTAGATTGGAAACGGAAAGTCTAAATGTCAAACGCCATCCCTACCCACGTTCCCCCGGGCGGAGCCTGCGAGGCTGCTGGCTTCAGCCGTGGGCAGGAGCCAGCCTGCTCCAGTCAGGACGGCTAATCGTGCTCAGTGACTCCCGGGCCAGGACTCAGCCACCTCAAGGCAGTAGCTGGAAACAGGCCTCGGCGAAAGGATTCACACCCGGGAAATCGGTCTATACTACAAGCCATGGATGCTCTCCTCATCCTCACCTCACTGGTTAGACTCCCCTCCACATCACGTTCTCCTGGAAAATTAACTTGTGAAGAAATACAAAAATCAAATATAATGTTGTCTCCATCTGTCAAAGTCCACAAATTTAGTAGCTGGTGATCACAGAAGTCATGAATAGAGCAAGAAGACACACTTGCACTAGAAAACTAAAAAACGTGCTGTCTGCTAAACAATGATGAACTCGGTCAATCTTCGTCTCAGCCAAAAGGACACCGTGTTTTCCGAGTCCCCTTACAGACTACAAAGGTTAGATCGTCCATTGTGATTCACTCTGATTTATTTTTAAGACTAAAGGCAAATTCTGTTTCTCCAAAGCAGACCCCATTCTCCATCCACCTATGACTTTCTCTGTCTCTTCTGAACAAAGGTAGTATTTATTATCTGTATCACTTAATTGGAACTTAGTGTCTATTCCTTTAAGACATCTTTTTATTTTAATACATCTCTACAACCAAACTAATCTCTTTTGAAATCAAGGGTGTGATCATGTTTCTTTTTATTATTCTGATTTATTTGATTGATTGATTTATTTTGGCATTTAGAGAGAGAGGAAGGGGGAGGGGGAGAAAGAGGAAGAGAAATATCAATGTGAGGGAGAATCATCAACTAACTGCTTCCCATAAGTGCCCTGCCCAAGGATCGAAACCGGGACCTAGGTATGTGCCCTGACTGGGAATCAAGTTTGTGATCCTTCAGGGCATGAAACAAGGCTTCAACCAACTGAGCCACACGGGCCAGGACTGTTCATATTTCTTGAAAGCCGACCCAGTGACTAGCATGTCATAGGCTCTTGATTATATATGCTGACTGATACATGGGAGAAAGGTTCCCTCTGATCACACACATCAGCAACCGCACACATAGCCAGATCATCACATGCCACCTTGGACACATCCTCCTCGGGTGGTCCTCTGCAATGCAATAATTTGTCAGCTCTCGTCCTTCCTGTTGTTTCCAATATGCTCAATTTGTAACTTTTCATTATCTTTGTCAGTGAATAACAACTTCAGCCTCCTTGCAAACAGTCTAAACATACCCTATTTTGCCTAGCAAGCCTTAAATCTTTGAGTATTCTTCTCCAACAGTATTTATTAGTTACCTTTCCTTAACAAATTCTATAATTATAGATTTGCAAAACCCTTCTTAAGAGGATAAAGAAAAGCCATTATTGTACTTATTTTTATTTTTTTCAAAGACAGGACAAGAACATTATGCTGATGTTGCAGTTCATTTACATTTTAAAAGGTGAATATAACCTTTGTTTGAACTTTACCCTCAAAATCCTCACGGTGATCAGAGAGATGTGATACCGCCCCTCTGCTGAAATTTTGACATTCCCTTGTGTCCTTTTTCTGAAGCAGTCTTTTAAGCATTCTTGAAAAGAATGGAGTAGCTCCATTAGATGTAGCCCTTCAAAGGAACTAAATTTACTCTTCATCAGTAAATACTACAGTTTTCCTCTGACTCGATCCCCCTCAAGCCTCAAGTACAGTGTAATTTGAAAATCATGGGTGAAACCATGTACAACTGAAAATTAAAAACACATTCAGCTCTCAAAATAGAAACCAAGCAACAAATACAAACGCCGTCTTTTAGGAAAAGGGGACCTCTGTCACCAAAGATGGAGAGAAGACGAGTAAAGAATGGTGCAGGATGTAGCAGAGCAGAAGAGCGCTCCACCTGAGTGTATTTGAGACACCAATGGGAAGCACGTGGTTCGCCTACAGATTCCAGGCCAGCCTAGTACCACAGAAGACCCTGGTCAGGTAGGGGCTGGAAACAGGGGCTGGAATTTTGTGTTCAGCACGCCCGGTTCTCTCTATTCCCACTGCCCCATAACACAGTCAAATCACTGCTTCTCGGCGTATCTGGCCAGGAAACAAGAGGTCCAGCTGTGGAGAAACTGAGCCAGAAAAGTTCTAGACATGAGGACGCCAAATACAAAGAAGAGGAGTCAAGTGCGAGACAGGAAGAAAGATGAAATAAAATCTACATACTGAACAGGAGAAACCCGACACCTCTTCCCCTACTTGGATCCAGAACCTGGGAACCAAATGTATAAACCCAAAGTGGAAGGTAAGAGGATTTCTCTCTGGGAAACCCGAACCACCACAGAGTAAAGGCTAAAATAAGCTACTACTTAGGAAGTACTCCCCAAAGACAGACGGCCATCTGATTGTCCTCGAGTGAAGCTGACCACAGGATAGTCCTGCCTATCGACACGATGTCTAGTGGAGAGCACCATGCAAACTGTAGGGCTTGCTGGTTTGGCCAATTTCAAAAAAGTATGAGGAATAAGTATGAGTGAGTTCTACCTAAATCATGCTGACAATCATTAACAAGTAGAAGCCAGTCCAGGCTTTTGGGGAGCATCTCTCATCTGACTAAATCCTTCTAAAAACTAGTTGCTAAGAGTGATCTCCATCGAACCCATGTTGCATGTGAGAGCGACGAGACACCACCCGCCAGACTTTGGTTCTTGGGACACCTCTGAGTGTTCATCTTTTATCCTTTGCATCCTCGATTCTTTAAAGCCAGGCATATTTGCTATGAGATACTGGGTATATAATAAAATATGCCAAGGTAGACAGCGTGACCCTCATTTTAAGCTCTTCTTTGTGAATTTTGGTTTTTGTTTTCCCTCCCAGTGATTTCTGCATGTTGAAATTATGCCTGTCAACTCAAATGTCACAGCAATTTCTTTCTTCTTTAGGCGGCCACTTGACCCCGGCATCTGGATGATGCCAGTGTTACAGGAAAACAATGACAACAAAGAACACAAACTTCAAAATGAACAGTTCTCAGTGAAAGATATTAATCGATGCTCCTTTTTATTCTCCACATATTTTATATTTATCTGGAACAAACAGTTGGGCAAATAAGATCAAAAGGAAAATCAATGAGCAGCCCATAATACGTGGTAAAGCCTGAAGAGATAATATTAACGGCTCCTAGCAACAGCTCAACACAATGCCTCAAATAACTGCCACAATGAATAACCTAACATCAATGACAAAATAAAAGGAAAGCACTTCCAAGCTTATAAAAGTTGCATCATCAACTAGGCTGTCTTACTCTAGTTAGGCGACGTATTAGCTCAGGAGAGCAGCAACTCTGTAGACATGTTTTCTTGCCTGCTCGAAAATTCTAGGCATGAATCATATCCCAGAGGTTAGCACCAAGGAAATTATCTGCAAAAAGATGCTTTGATGTTAAAAGGCAAACTAATTCAAGAATTGTGCATTTAAAATCTCAGTTTATACAGAATGCATTTTGAACACTCTGTGATCTTTTTGTATTCATCCGTACTATCACTTCTATCTGTATGTAAACCACTTCCTCCGCCTCTGTTCATTGGACATCTCCCTCCCAGGTCTCTCTAAAGCATCTCTCTCTCTTGAAAGTGCATTGCCCAGTGAACTCCCTTTCCTGCAAGTTCACATATCATCATGTGTTTCTTCTTGGACACACTCAGTAACTCGCTGTCACTTGCTCAATGTGTCTCTTCTTCCCGCAGTATAAGCTCCCTGCTGGCAGATGCGTCCAGCTCCCTGTCGTGTGTAATATGATCTCCTATGGGAACTTGTGTCAAGTTACACGGTAACAGCATGAAAGGATCACCGAGTCTGAGTGTATACTTTGGGGCTGTGCTCCAAGCTGTGCTGGGCTGGCCTGGTTTGAGATGTGCTGCTCAGTGTTCAGAAACCAGAGAGTCAGGAATAAAAGCAACTCAAGTATCATGAGAGCTTATTCTACTGAACCATTTGCTTGATGTAACAATTTGGCTGGGACAATCCCTGGTGGTGGGTGGGTGGGTGGCCATTTTGAGCCAAACATCAAACCCAGTAAATGTTGGAAGGACCTGTTCAAGAGAGTAGCAGTAAAGAGAAAATTTCTAGGAGAATAATAATGAGGATATACAGTTTCAGGGGATGGGAAGATGTAATGAGGGAACCCAGTGCAAGAACTTTTCAAGCAAAAAGAACATGAGTTGTTTTGGGCAGAGTAAAAGCCAAGATGATGCTCTGAAGTTGTCCTGAAGGCTTAAACAGCATTGTGACAGACAGACAGCCATAGACCCAGTTACCAGCCATGGTGCTAATGAGAGATGAAAAAGAAAGGTAACATTTTGCAAAAGAGATGATGAAATAAAACCCCTAACATCACAGAAACTATTGTTTCAGTAAAATCTGTATATCTTTGGCAGATCAGCAATTTATTATGCATCAGATGTCTACTATAAGATTATTTCCCTGGATAATTTTAGATTACAGATTAAACTAAAGTAGTTTACCATTAATTTAAACTTGTAGGTCAAAAAGAGTATCTTACAAGACATAAGTGTAATTGATTGATATTAGGTAAAATCTTCATCATGTTTCATATGTTTGGATTATTTAAAAATGGAGATGATTATGATGAGACCACCAGATACCCAGGGAGCTGTAAGAGGCCCAGAATGAATGTCTAAGCGCTGACTTTCCTCTCCCTCTTGCCCTGAACTCTCCCACAGAGGGATGGACGCCCTGACAGGTACCCGATCATCTAAAAGGACTAGCACAGCACATGCCTCCAAGTCATGTCCTGAGAATATACAGAGTCCCAAAGGGGGGATCTCCATCCCTTCCCTTGCCATAGAAAACACATGTGTAAGTTTAAGCAAAGATCTTGAAGAATTCCCAAAGACTGACACATTGCTGACTGTAAACCTGACTGTATTTGAAACTACCTGGTATTCAACTATGTACATATTAGGCACATTTATTTTTATCTTTGACTATGAAATAATTTTTTTTTTTTTTTACTACGTGCCCCTAGCAGGAACCGAACCTGAGACTTTCTGGTCTGCAGGCCAACACTCCAACCGCTGAGCCAAACCAGCCAGGGTTAGGAAATAATTCTTGGAGAATAAGAAATATCTACCATTAAGTTTTAACTTGTTAACCCTGTTTTTAATTGATCCGCTCATTTGGAACCATTAATGACAGCATTCTAGAGATTGAACATGCATTAAGTAAGAAAGATAAACCTAAATTTATTTAACTGGACATGATCAGGCCCCAGGAGCAGCACATCATGTTCACCCTCATCTCATCACCTCATCCTCAGCCACGTGCTGCACTGACTAGTTACCCATCAACTCTTACCCTAAAACCCTGGGCAAACGTTTCTAATTCTTACCCCACTGAGCTCTCTGATGGATAGGATTTGCTGCTCTGACAAGACTAATGACCCCTGATCCTTGCACAACTTAGTCTTGGTTTTCTCCCATCTTTCCAAATACGAGGCATTTAATGTTCTTTAAGCCTCACAGCATAGCCAAGCCCTTGGTGTGCTACAAACACGCAGCATTGAAAAGAAAACCTACCAGCTTCAGGAAGAAGAAAGCAACACAGAAAGCAAGGGGTTGAGAACAGAGGACAGAGAAAAGTGTTGTCACAGGAATGGAATGAAACCGGTGGCCTGGATGACAACCGTGGGCCGATCTTTTCGGTGAGATACTTAAAACACAGCATCCAGGGGAGACAGGCCGGCTCCGGGAAGCTTCAGTGAGCCGAGCGTCGGCGGGAAGCGTAATTCAGCCGAGAGCCCATCATCTGATGTGTCCTCGATGTGCCTCACTGGAGAGCTCATCACCCAGAAAGCAAAGAACAGCGAGCAAAGTGGCAGCTCGGGACTGGGTTCCAGCCAGGGAGAAAGACAGGGACAGAGGCTGGAAGAGCAAGGGCCCTTTGTGTCGGAGTGCTGGGCCCACCGTGCAAGGGCCTGACGTGGGCGCGACAATGGTTTTTAAAAGCAGGAAAGAGCCATTGAAATAACGAAATAAAGAACCAGTGAGGAACAGGTACACCTTACTCATCAGAAACAGCTTCACGAGAAAGGGCAGCCCGATCACAAAAAATTGTGACTCTGCGCCCTTAAATTAGCTCAAGGGGAATAAACTAAGAAGGACACAAGAGGGCTGGTCGCACGTCCAATTTTCTAGTGAGCTCAGGTTGAAAGAAACACATTCTAAAGCCTCAAAGCGACTGGCAGTCGTCCGAGAACTGCTTCTCCTCCTCTGTCTCCGCCCACTCCTCCGCGGCCACCGCCCACCACTGCTCCGGCCTCCCCCTGCTTCAGCCCTTGAGGGCCCTGCTTCTCACCTGTGCAGGCCTTTGTCCAACCTCTTCCCCAGTCCTCGGTCACCAGCGCCTTCCGCTCCGGCCGCCCACGTCCCCCATTACCCCTGAGCCCCCTTCAGATCTTAGCTCAAAGGGAGATTCTGCATTGGATGCCCCGTCACACTTATTCTACCAACACGCTCCAATTTACTTGATATCATGATATATGTTGTTACATTCTTACAACACCCTCCAGTATATTTTTATACTAGATTACATATAAATTATATATATATATTTGTAGAAATTTTCTTTTTTTTTTTTTTTATCCTCACCCGAGGACACTTTCCCATTTTTTTGTTCAGATAGAGCGGGAGGGAGAGAGAGAGAGAGAAAAACATCGACGTGAAAGGGACACATCGAGTGGCTGCCACCCACACGACCGACCAGGGCCGGGGACAAACAGCAACCGAGGCACGTGCCCTTAGCAGGAACCGAACCTGGGTCTCTCAGGACTGCAGGTCGACGCTCTAACCGCTGAGCCAAACTGGCCAGGGCAGAAATTTTCACAGCTTGTTATATGTGAGAGGTCTGTTGATCGGCACCTGTCTCCACACTAGCCTGTACTCTGCATGAGGCCAGATGCAGTGTCCATTTGCAGAGGCCCAGAGCTCAGGACATGCAATGAGTATTTTTATTGTTGCTGAATTCACAAGATGATGACTGAATATCAAGAACGGAAGAAGGGGCACCTGACAAAGATGTGCCCACAAAAGGATTAAAACTGTTAGAATAATGACAGGTTGGAAAAAGGTCAAAAAGACCCGATATCAGAAAATATGAGAAATATTCAAGATAGGGCTTTTATAATAGCCAGATAAATTGTTTTCTTTCCCTTTACCTACTTTAAAAATAACCATAATGTTAATACCTAAGAAGTCCTGTGTCATTCCCTCTTTAAGGTCAGACCATAGAGCAATTTAATTAAATCCTGAATTGATTCTGACAGCTAAAGGGGCCATTGTAATGGCCTAATGATAGAGCAAAGCTAATATGGACAATCATGTTTCCTACATGATTTTCAAGATAAAGATTTTCTAGACTACTGAATTTTATAGAATAAGGAAGAACCAGCAGAACAAATCTATATCTTAATGAAATTCTGTATTCCCCATTAAAACAACAGTTTTTCCCAGACAAAGAGAAATGCAATTGTGGTAGAAATACTGACTATGGGGTTATTGTCTATATCCGACATTAATTTTTTTAATAATGTGTTTGTTTACAACACTATCAGACACCACAATCTGGAAGAAAAAAGAAAATTCTGTAGCAATATAATGGTCAAAGCCACTTGTATTTTCATTCCTACATCCAGTGCAGTAGAATCAGTGCTGAGTGTCCTGTGATGCATTAAAGGCATATCAGACCAGCAGTCTTCAGTTTCACAATCTCTCTGATTTAAGTTTATATGAATGTCAGCCTGAAAATTGATAAATTTGAAATCATTTACTCAACTGGTCAAAACCTGTGTAGCAATTGGATAAAACCAATGAGACAATTAAGTTCACTTATTACTTCCAAAACACAAGCTTTCTGTGAGGAATTTAGAACAAAATCTTTAAATTGTGTTCTCTTTCTCAAAACAGTTATTGCTTAGAGCCTCAAAGTGGTCAGCACTGAGTGAACCCTCAAAATATTCAACAAATCATTGTAGAAAAATGCAATGGCTTTTCATTAACAGAATTAGGCACAGAGTGAGATTTATAGGATGACCAGCATTAGGCATAAAGTAGGTACCTTCAGACAAGTTACTTAATTCTCTGGTTCAGTTTTTTCCATTAGTAAAATTCCTGTGAATCAAAAAAATGATGATTGCCCTGGCCAGTTTGGCTCAGCAATTAGAGCATCAGCCCATGGACCAAGGGTCGTCGCATGTTCTATTCCCAGTCAACTTACCTGGGTTGTAGGTTTGATCCCCAGCCCCTGTTAGGGTCATGCAGGAGACAACCAACTGATGTGTCCCTTCACATCAATGTTTCTCTCTCTCTCTCTTTCTGTCTCTCTCTCCCCCCAGTCCCTCTCTCCCTCCCTCCCTTCCATTCTATCTAGAAATCAATGAAAAAATATCCTCTGGTGAAGTGTTAAGTATGGAATTAAGATTTTGTTTCCTTAATATTGTCCATAGAATACACTGAATAACAAGACCACTAATCATAGGAGTCTTATTCCAAATGCATTTCTATAATTTCAGTAATTCTTCCCTGCAGTAACATTTGCTCCAAACAAAAATCTATTAATTTAAAAACAGTTCCTCTTTTAACATTCTAGCTGTGAAACCTTTTCTATAAAGCACATTCCCGTCCCACCCAACCAAGAAGGAAAAAAATGGTGCTGATTAGAAACTGTGATAAGAGCTTTGCCATGTACAGATGTAGACTTAAAACAAGTCTATAATTATCAGGCAGCATTTTAAATAATTTAGCAGCAAGATACATGGTGGTGTGTGGCTTTATTCTATAACAGCATTCCAATATTCATTATTCATAATCATTACTGTGCTTATTAGCAGAGTGATTTTTCTCTGACTTCCTTGTAAATTCAGTTTTGTTAAGCATAAAGGTAAGCAGAACAGAGTTAAATTGCATCATGTAACATCCTCATTAGTGTACATGTAGCTTCTGATTACTAAGTAAAAGTTGATTCTTATATATAAATATAAAAGAATATAGCCATAGCATTTTATTTAACCAAGTACAAATTGCCTGATGCATTTATTTATTTATTTATTTATAGTTTTTAATCCTCACCTGAGGATATTTTTACATTTATATTCAGACAGAGTGGAAGGGAGAGAGAGAGAGACATTGATGTGAGAAAGACACATTGATTGGTTGCCACCCGCACAACCCCAACCAGGGCTGAGACGAACTACAACCCAGGTACATGCCCTTGGCCAGAATTGAACCCAGGACTCTTTGGTCCACTCTTTGCTCTAACCACTGACCCAAACTGGCCAGGGCATGATGCATTTACTTTTAAGAAAAATTTATACCAATTAAAAATAAAATTCTCCTTTCCATATTATATTCTACATTTAAAGTGAATTTTAATTATAAACACCTGTTTTTATAATGGGCTTGTGTGGGAAAGTAGATAGCACTTTATACAGAGATTCTTTCCACATATACATATATGGCCATAAAAACAAAATATGAAGAGATTTCAGATACAATATATTCTCATTTCAGAATCTGTAGAAACTACTAAAACCTTTACATAGAATTAATCAAAGTTCATGCATAAAAATTTCTAGATTTTTAGAATGTAGTTATTGTTGAAATACAGCTAGATGTATAGCATAATTCTATCCTGTTTAAATTTCTGATAAAACTCAATTTATCAGAAATATCAAGGTAGTAAAGTTGCTTAAAAATGCAATTTTCAATCCAATTTTCCTAGAGTAAATCTGAATTACTAGCAGTTCTCATTTACTATTAGATTGTTCAATTTTATTATCTGGGTATAATTTGGATAAAACTTTTCACAATCTCATCCTATCCAGAGAGAACTACTTAAGAAAACTATATAGAATAGATAAAGATATTATCTAAGCATCATACATGGTGATATAACCCTCTTGCTAATTTTACAGGAACAAGAAAATCAAATTAAAATGATGAGGATGATTCCACAATGAGAGCAGAGTTGATCGAGAACGATGATGATGGGCATATACAATTCCCTCTAGGACAACATCAGACCTCAAACACTGAAATATATTTATTGCATATGTTTCCAGATTAACTATGACTTGTTATGACTATTAGTGCCTCAGGATTTTAAAGAAGCAATGACCAACATCTGTACTGTTTGTGGTCTGCTGAGGGCTCTAATTTCTACAGAGTAGCTCTAATTTCATTAGTCTTCCTGTGGAGACACGGACTGAAACTGCAGACAGAGGATTTGGTCAGCCACATGCTACCTGCCGTGAAGAAGTTGGGCCAGGACACAGCCCGAGGAAAATTAAGCACACAGAAATAAGACGGTCAGGGCAGTGAGGGGTGAGAGGTTGGATAAGCACTTAAAGAGACGGCAAGTATAACAAAGCAAGAATAAGACCAAAGCATTTGTTTACTAGATTTCTCTTTGTAGCAGCAAAGGATTTGCACCAATAAGAACCTTCCAAAAGCAATCATGACCCATTATATTTATTTTCAATGGACATGTATTGATCCTTGACTTTGTGCAAAGCTTGTGATAACTAAAGGAATACAGCATAAACATCACAGCACCATCTTCAGGATGCAAAAAATAATGTGATAAGCCCTTGGAAGTGCAAGGAGAGTGACAGATAGGATCTGCCACCTGGGTTTAAAGAAAGATTCGTGAAATATTTAACATTAAGTCTTGAAGGGTAAATAGAACTTTACTTGATAGAGAAAGAGAATAAATCAAATTAAGATAACATTGGATCATGGGCACACTGGTATTGTAAATTTGTACGTTGGTAAGAGACAGTACAATGCCCCAGTACAGGCTCTGGTGACAGACAGATTGAAGGCCTACTTTGGACTCCGCCAATACCGGTCAGGGTTCTACTTTTATATGAGCAGGGACAATGACATTTATTTCATAGAGCTGTTATGAGGATTCAATGAGATAATGTGTTTAAAGTGCTTTGCCCATTGCTTGCCACATACAAAGGTCTCAATGTACCACCTCCATTAATAACATTAGCATGACCCTTTAGTAAACTCAACAATTACAATGATCATACACTCAGTAATTCCATTTATGGAAGTCTTCCCAAAGGATTAATCCAAACATTGAAAATTTAACAATAATCGTCTTAGTGAAACAACTGAAAGCAACCTAAGTGTCCAAAATTTGGTAAAAGCCAAGTACAGATTAGAATAGTCACTTGAATGAGGTTCCTTTAGTCCAGATAACTAAAATTACAGTTATAAAATTATGAGTATTTAGGTAAAATACTTATAATGCAATGTTATATGATAAAAGTACTATTCAAAATACATGCATTATAATTACGGTTAACTAAAAATATGCATAGGAAATTATTTTGGAAGACTAGATTGCCCAACATTAATGATAATTAGTTACTGTGATAATATTTTTGGAGATACCTTCTTTTCCTCTTTTCTTAATTCAAAATAGACTTTATAATATGGTTATGCTACATTTGTAATAAATGCAAGTGACACATTTGGAATGTGCTGACTTGTGTCATCTCCCAAACAAGTGAGGTGGTTATGATAACACTGGATGACCCTTATCAGAGATGGGCTGCTAAGAATGGCCTGTGGACCAAATCCATCCAGCTACCTCTGTGCAACCCACGAGATAGGGAGGATTTTTATAAATTTAACTGGCTGGAGGAAAAACCAAATGAAGATTAGTATTTCCTGACCTGCAACAATTATGGAAAAATCAAATTTCAGTGTCCATAAATCCTGTTTTCCTGAAACACAGGGATGTCCATTCACTTACATAATCTAAGGTTGCTTTTGCCCAGTGATGGCAGAGTTAAGTAGTTGCTACAGAGATCATATGGCCTACAAAGCCTAAAACATTTCCACACGCTTTACAGAAAATGTTTGATGACCCTTGCTGGAGGATCACTTTAAGTAAAAACTGGTAGCTCTGGCCAGTTTGGCTCAGTGATTCGAGTGTTGGCCTGCACACTGAAGGGTCGTGGGTTCAATTTCCAGTGAGGAGCATGTACCTGGGTTTTGCGTTTGATCCCTAGCCCTGGTCAGGAGGGAGGCAACCAATTGATGTATCTCTCCCACATAGATGTGTACGTGTGTGTGTGTGTGTGTGTGTGTGTGTGTGTCTTCCTCCCTCCTTTCCACCTATTTAAAATCAATGGAAAGTGCTCACTTCAGCAGCACATATACTAAAATTGGAACGATACAGAGAAGATTAGCATGGCCCCTGCACAAGGATGACACACAAATTCGTGAAGCATTCCATATTTTTTTCATGAATTGGAAGAATTAACATCATTAAAATGTCCATACTACCCAAAGAAATCTATAGATTCAATGCAATCCCCATCAAAATACCAATGACATATTTCACAGAACTAGAACAAATACTTCAAAAGTTCATATGGAACCAAAAAAGACCCCAAATAGCCACAGCAATCTTGAAAAAGAAGAACAAAGTTGGAGGGATCACATCACCAGATTTCAGGTTATACTACAAAGCCACTGTGATCAAAACAGACTGGTACTGGCACAAGAACAGGCAGACAGATGAATGGAACAGAATAGAGAACCCAGAAATGGACCCAAGGCAATATGCTCAGTTAATATTTGACAAAGGTGGCAAGAGCATACAGTGGAGTAAAGACAGCCTCTTTAATAAATGGTGTTGGGAAAATTGGACAGCTACATGCAAAAAAATGAAACTAGACCATCAACTTATACCCTACACAAGAATAAACTCAAAATGGATAAAAGACTTAAATGTGACTCATGAGGCAACAAAATTTCAGACGTCATACGCAGCAGAATTTTCACTGATACATCACCTAAGGCAACAGAAACAAAAGAGAAACTGAACACATGGGACTACATCAAACTCAAAAGCTTCTGCACAGCAAAAGACACTACCCACAAAATAGAAAGGCAACCTACTCGATGGGAGAGCACAATTGCCAATGATAGATCAGATAAGGGGTTAATTTCCAATATATATAGAGTGCTCATACAGCTCAACAAAAGGAAGACAAAGAACCCAATTAAAAAATGGGCAGCCCTGGCCGGTTTGGCTAGCGGTTAGAGCATCGGCCTGCGGTCCTGAGAGACCCGGGTTCGGTTCCCGCTAAGGGCATGTATCTCGGTTGCAGTTTGTCCCCGGCCCTGGTCGGTTGTGCGGGTGGCAGCCACTCGATGTGTTCTTTTCACGTCGATGTTTCTCTCTCTCTCTCTGTTCCTCTCTCTCCCTCCCACTCTACCTGAACACAAAAAATGGAAAAATGTCCTCAAATGAGGATAAAAAAAAAAAAAAAATGGGCAGAGGAACTAAATAGACACATCTCCAAACAGGACACACAAATGGCTAAGAGACATATGAAGAAATGCACAACATCACAAATCATCAGAGAGATGCAAATTAAAACAACAATGAGGTATCACCTCACACCTGTCAGAATGGCCGCCATCAACAAATCATCAAACAACAAGTGTTGGCGAGGGTGTGGAGAAAAGGGGACTCTAGTACCCTGCTGGTGGGAATGCAGACTGGTGCAGCCACTATGAAAACAATATGGTGTTACCTCAAAAAATTAAAAATTAAACTGCCATTTGACCCAGTAATCCCACTTCTAGGAATATACCCTAAGAAGCCTGAAACATCAATCAGAAAGAATATATGTACCCCCCATGTTCATAGCAGCACTATTTACAATAGCTAAGATCTGGAAACAGCCCAAATGTCCATCAGTAGACAAATGGATAAAACAGCAGTGGTACATATACACAATGGAGTACTATGCAGCTGTAAGAAAGAAAGATCTCTTAATCTTTGAGACGACATGGAGGGACCTGGGGAGTATTATTCTAAGCAAAACAAGCCAATCAGAGAAAGACAAATATCACATGATCTCACTTATTTGTGGAATATAATGAACATGACAGTCCGAGGAACGGGGTAGTCCCAGAGACATAGAAGTGGGGTACAGACTGAGAATCCCCAGAAGACGGGGTTGGGGGGGAGAGATAAACCGCAGAACTTATATGCATGGATGCATGACCAATGCACATGGACAACAAAGCTGGAGACAGGGTGCAGAGGGAGGGGGAGGGGATATCAGTGGGGGAAAAAGGAGAAACATCTGTAACAAAAATTAATTAATTAATTAATTAATTTTAAAAAATAAAAAATAAAATCAATGGGAAAATATCCTTGGGTTAAGGATTAACAAAACATAAAAACAAACAAACAAAAACGTAGCAGTTGCACACACCTAGTTGAATCTGTAGGTTCCTTCTAGCCCAGAAGTCCTTACTCTCTGATGGCCGTCTGTATCCAAGCAGCAGATGAGAAACCAAAGACTTTAAAACAGCAATACAAATCAGACAGCCAAAGAACCCCAAGTGGCCAGGACAAGGAAACTGGCCTACAAATGGCTACAAATAAGAGGGAATACAATAAAAGTTAGAGAATGAAGAGCAAAAATAGACCTTGATTCTGAAGCTTTCTCTGTCCATTCTTCCTCCCTTTGTATTCTTTTTTTTTTTTATCCTCACCCGAGGATATTTTTCCATTCTTTGTACAGATAGAGCGGGAGGGAGAGAGAGGAAGGGAGAGAGAGAGAGAAACATCGACGTGAAGGGACACATCGAGTGGCTGCCACCCGCACGTCCAACTGCAACCGAGGTACATGCCCTTGGCGGGAACCGAACCCGGGTCTCTCCGGACCGCAGGCCAACGCTCTAACCGCTGAGCCAAACTGGCCAGGGCTCCCTTTGTATTCTTAAAGGAGCTTAGGATGGGCAGTTCTTGTTTGAATCAAATGGAAATGTTATTTTTTTAAGTCAAAATCCAATGAATCTCGGTAATTTCATACGGTGTAAGTAAGTCAACTTTGGGGACAAAACTGCAAAAGCAATTTCTGACAAATGCAATCTGGCCACACTAACTCCCGATTTAGAAATGGATTAAATTATTTCATATCAGCAAATTTTAATGGAAGTTGGGTGCTCTAGTTGAAAATGTTTAAAAAGTTTTATATTCCAAAGCTTAGAGCAGATACTTTCTTTGACATTTGAAGGACTTATATATGCATTTTACTTGATTTTCATTGATTATAACTTTCCATCTCACAAGTAGTTCAATGTGAATTTGGTTATTTAAAAGTTCACTTGATGGACTGGTTGAAAAACGAAACTATTTTGGTCACAAGAGAAAAGAAATTTATTTCCCTTTTTCAAAACTAACTTAATATGGGGGATCTGTCCTTTAGGTCTAGACATAGGAATAAGGGAAGAGGGTGAGATAAATGTGCACTATTTCTAAAATGCTAGCAATGTATACTATAAGTCAAGAAAAGGTGAGAAATTTTGAATTGTAATTGAAGTAGAGCCTTAGAAAGATTAATTTTTGTTCAGAATAGTCACAAAAGTATATGATATTGAACAGGACATTAAGCCATCTCCTTTGCTGTTGAAGGGGTTCAGAACAGGCCTCCCCAACAGGTGCATGGACTATTTGGCATGTGGATTATTTTGAGCTGAAGGCCATCGAGACCTCGTGGGTGTAAGAGAAACTTTTACATCTCCCATAAAAATTTAAATTGGGGATCTTGCACATAATAAGAGTTATTACCAGAAATAAATGTTATGACCTTTCTGTATAGCAGGGAGAATATCTAATTACTGAACACCTGCTCTTCCTATCGTCTGTGACATACCCTCCCCTCTTCCGAAGCCCCAGGCCCCTGTCTCATTCCCTGGCTTGATACTGCATATATACCTCATTTTACCTTTCTGCCTTTGAACCACTCATGCATGTGGAGTTCTCATACGTACAAAATTAAATTTGATTTTCTCCTGTTAATCTGTCTCATGCCAATTTAATTATTAGTCTAGCCAAAAGGAACCTTGAAGGGTAGAGGAAAAAATTTCCTCCCCAACACTGCAAATCATTTTTAATAATTCTTGATCTAAAACCTAGGACTATGTTCATAATTATGTGGACGTACAGTGAATAGCTGGAACTGTGTGCAACACATAAAACATGAACCTATCCTAGTTAAGAAGAAATTAACTTTGTAAAATAGGGACAAACAAAACCATTTAACTGAGCTTAAATCATTCCATTTGTTGCAAATGTGGCTCCGTTTGAAACTTTCACTAAGTAACAGGTGTGCAGAATAATTTGGTGAAATGCTCCTTTAGCCCCTGAGGATTCAAGTGATCCATGGGCTTGTTACCTCTGACTTGTTTTCCCTCTGGGGTAAGAGTTTGTTCTTGCTGTATTCTCTCTGCATCTCCTACAAACTCACAGCATACATCCCTGAGATTACTTCTGGTAAAAATAATAGTAAAAACTGTCACCAAAAAACAAGTAGTAGTAAAAACAAACTGTTTTCCTCAAAGAAAAATGTGAATCTTCCCATTCAAATATCTTATCAATGTCTTAGCAGATACATAATAATTTGTATTAATTTCAAGTTGATGTTAATTTTATTGTTAAAGAATTAAATGTACACATTAAATGAATGGGGATCAATATGGATTTTATCAACAAAGGAAATGCCTATCGTTTGTATGTGCAAAAGACTTATATAAACTTTTTTGTGAGTCAAATGTTATCAAAATACTAATGGGTCTCAAAATACTATTACCACTGTGTTTATATTTTTCACTACTGGCCAAATTATAATAATTGGATAGGTGAATCAAACCTAAGCATGAGAGTCAATGGCCCCGTTTCAATACAGAATTTAGAAAAATGACATCCAGTCATTTTGTTTCATTAGTCCACTATCACCACCTTCCATTACCACCCTCTCACCCAACTAAACGCACACGCACACCCCAACTTTAATGTACTGGATAAAACATGCAAAACAAATTCTCAGAAGTCTTCATAGATATCCAGGACTAGAGAGAATTATGTTAGATATCATTGTGAAAATGTTGTCTATTGATTTCTGTATATTTCTTGTTGTTGATCCTCTTTTTATTTTTTTAAATGGAAAGGTTTCGGTCCATTTCACATACCGCAGAAAACCACCATTTGTTTATAGCCAAGAAAATCTGTTTGCTCTACTGGGCCCTACAACAAATTACTCATTTGAGGACCTACCAATAATAGATGACTGTGACTTTCTACCCTCTCTCTTGAAAAGTCTATTTCTCCAAATCACTGATTAGAGAATAAATATTAAGTATTTTTGAAGGAGGAAAAACTTGAAAATTCTAATGCCTGCCTGAAATAAGGGAGAACCTTAAGTGTTCATTTCGAGCAGGAACCTAGCTTGTCAGGCAGAGCATGTGCCACGCTCCATGCTCTGGCACTGATGGCACTGGGCCTGGATTTCCAAGTTCAAAATAATAATTGCATTTGGACACATTTCTTTCATCAAGTGTATAAAAATTTCTTCATCTGTATTCCACTTGGCCCCAAATATGTGAGCTGGCTTATTTTTATAAATTTGTGAATTCAACCATAAATGTAATCAAGGAACAAGAGCCCATAGAAATCTATAGCCCTGGCTGGGTCTTTCCAAAGTGATTTGAAGTCCTGAGCTCTGCTTTGTGTGTGCGATTCAGCCCAGTGTGGCTGATCTGCATGTAAATAAGCCTGCACTTCAGTTTGCAGAGACAGAAGAATATCCTGCTGCTCCTTTGCCCATTGGCTCAGTGTGTACAGAATACAACAGGCTTGACTTTTTGCAAAATGTAGCTTTGATTGAAAACAACTACGACACCACCAAAACCCATTTCTGAATGGCACACCAGATTTTAAAATATGATGTAGCTAAAGTGGAAGAAAAACACCTTTTGAGTTTGTGTTCTACACACAATTAGTTTTTATATGACTTGGGTTGGCATACGCAAGCTCTGATTCTCCAGAGAGTGCACTATGCAGCTGGCAGACTTTTGTTTTGAATATTAAAAATCTTATACAGAAACAAAGTTCAACCATTTAAAAGTAATATCATCTTTTAAAGTCACTAAGAAATAGAAGGGTTTTCATTAAAAAATGGGTAAAATTTAGAAATAACACATTGCCAAGATTCAATACAAATGCTACTGACTGGTCCTACCAATGCCTACAGATGTATATTGCGCAGAAGTTATGACTCCAGAGGGGCACAGGGTACCACTTCCCAGGGGCTGTCTAGTTGTCTTTCTTTCCTTAATTAACCATTTTAATCCTATCTTCATGTCCACCATTTTAGTTTTCAAAAGAAGAAAACACACTGTAAACTTCTATTTGATACTTCAAGAAAATGAAAACTTCAGAAAATTAAGAAATGTAGAGCAATAGAGAGAACGTGACTCTACTACAGTAAAGGTACAATCAAAACATCATTGGCAAGATTTAGTTAAGATTACATTAAAAAGTGAAAAAACTAAGAAAACATGGCTCAAAATTTTACCAATTATAAACAAACAAACGAAAATTTCAAAAGACTCTGACTAGTCAACATTGTATTAACGGAAAAGAACAAAGTTGCAGGACAGATACTACCTAACTTGACTTCATGACTTACTACAAAGCTACAGTAATCAAGACCGTGTACTATTGTGAAAGAATAGACAAATAGATCACTGGACTAGAACAGAGAGCCAGAAACAGCCCCATAAATACAGTTAACCGACCTTTGACAAAGAAGCAAAGGCAATACGATAGAGCAAAGATAGTCTTTTCAACAGTTTTGAAAAACTAGACACCCACATGCAAAACAATGAGCCTAGACACAGAGTTCACATCAGCCTAAAAAATTAACCCCAAATTAATCACAGACCTCAAAATAAAGTGCAAAGTTCTGAATGCTACAAAATAAGGTAGGAGAAAACCTAGGCAAGTTTGGGTCTGATGATGGCTTTTTAGATACAACACCGAAAACATGATCTATGAAATTACTGATGAGATTCCTTAAAATTAAAAACTTCTGCTTTGTGAAAACCAATATCAAAAGAATGATAAGACACACTACTACCTGGATGAAAAGATGTACAAAAGATATATATGATAAAGAACCCTTAAAATTCAATAAGAAAGTAAAACAACTTGATTTAAAAATGAGGCAAATAGCCCTGGCCAGTTTGGCTCAGCGGTTAGAGCGTCGGCCTGCGGTCCGGAGAGACCCGGGTTCGGTTCCCGCTAAGGGCACGTACTTCGGTTGCAGTTTGTCCCCGGCCCTGGTTGGTCGTGTGGGTGGCAGCCACTTGATGTGTCTCTTCACGTCGATGTTTCTCTCTCTCTCCTTCCTCTCTCTCCCTCCCACTCTATCTGTACAAAAAATGGAAAAATATCCTCGGGTGAGGATAAAAAAAAAAAAAAATGAGGCAAACACCTTAACAGACATCTCATCAAAGAAGATATACAGAAGGCAAATAATCGTATGAAAAGATGTTCCACGCCATTTCTCATCAGGGAAATACAAATTAAAACAACAGTGAAATACCACTACACACCTAGTAGAGTGGCCAAAATCCAAAACACTGACACCACCAAGTGATGTGGAACAAGAGGAACTCTCATTCCCTGCTGGTCAGAATGCAAAATGGTACAGCCACTTTGGATGACAGTCTGGTGATTTCTTACAGAATTCAACACACTCTTATCATACAACCTGGAAATCTCATTCCTTGGTATTTATCCAAAAGAGGTGAAAACATATATCCATACAAAATACCTGCACATGAATGTTTACAGCAGCTTTGTTCATGATTGTCCAAATTTTAAAGCCACCAAGATGTTCTTCAGTAGCTGAATGGATACATAGACTATGGTATATCTAGATAATGGAATGTTATTCTTCACTAAAAATAAGTGAGCTATCGAGCCATAAAAAACATAGAAAAACCTTGATTGCATATTACTAAGTGAAAGATGCTAATATGAAAAGGCTACATACTCTATGATCCCAACTCTAAGACAGTCTAGAAGAGGCAAAACTAGGGCTGCAGTGAAAAATTAGTGGTTGCTAGGAGTTGGATGTGGAGGGATGTGTGGGCAGGACATAGAAGATTTTGATGGCAGTAAAAATACTCTGTATGATACCATAATGATGACCACATGTCATTATACCTCTGTTCAAACTCACAACATGTTCAACACCTAAAGTGAACCCTAATGGACTTTGGGTGATTATGACGATGACCAGAGATTCATCAGTATTAACACATATGCCACCCTGGTGGGTGATGTTGATAACGGGGGAGGCTGTGCCTGAGGGGAGCAGGGAGCCTATGGGAAGTCTCTGCACCTTCCTCTCAATCTTGCTGTGAACATAAAACTGCTCCAAAAAAATCTTCACAAAGAAAGAAAAAAAGAAAACAACATGTTTAATTCAATTGTTAGTTTAACACCTGGAATTTACTCTTAGTTTGTTGTTAGGGGAAGAGAGGCATCTACTATTTCTAAATGAGATGCATGTTTTGATAAAAATAAAGGTGTCTGTTTTGATCATTCTAAAAATAATCCACAAACCAAACTTTTCTTGTTATAACATGTATCCCTCTGACATAGGTCAGCTTTTAGAATAATAGGATCTATGGTATGTAAATTATATCTCAATAAAGTTGTCAATAAGAAATAAGTAGCCCTGGCCGGTTTGGCTCATCAGTTAGAGTGTAGGCCTGCGGTCCAGAGAGACCCGGGTTCGGTTCCTGCTAAGGGCATGTACCTCGGTTGTGGTTTGTCCCCGGCCCTGGCTGGGTCGTGCAGGAGGCAGCCACTCGATGTGTCCTTTTCACATCGATGTTTCTCTCTCTCCATCCCACTCTATCTGAACAAAAAGTGGAAAGATGTCCTCAGGTGAGGATATAAATAAGTAAATAAATAAATAAGTAGCCCTGGCTGGTGTGGTTCAGTTGGCTGCAGTGTCATCCTGCAGGGTCGTGGGTTTGGTTCCCGGTCAGGACACATACCTAGATTGTGGATTCCATCCCTGGTGTGTATCGGAGGCAACCGAATGATATTTCTCTCTCCCATCAATGTTTCTGTCTCTCTCTCCCTCTCCCTTTCTCTCTCTGTAATATCAAGGAATGAAGAATAATAGTATATGTTTTTTGGGGTTCTTTTTTTTTGGAAATATGGATCAGGGTAATAAAAACCATTATGTAGTGTCAAGTCTATGAGATTTCTGAAAGGGAAGTGAATAGGGGAAAATATGTTTTATAAATTATTGTATTAATCATTAAAATACTCTAAGCCTCTCACTAGTGTTGAAATGGCATTGATAAATTATGTCTAACTACGTAAAAATGAGTCTTACATATTTTGTAGTTTATTTACTGAGCAGCCTCTGAATAAAAGATTTCAACCCACTGAATTTCCATGCCATATAAATATTTTAAAAACAATAAAATATACTTCTTTAACCTTTTCTTTTATATTGTTCTCAAAAGCACATGCAGGAATGTGTTCTTTGGTGGTTTCAGTTTAATTTTTAAAATGTATTTTAATGAAATTTTTTAAATCAATGGAGCCCTGAAAACTAATTTAAAAGAAAACCTCTCAAAATACTGATCCAGCATATTTTTGATTCCATAAATCAGTCATGAGCAAGAATCCAAGTCAAAGGGGATACTTTTTAAGGGATTTTTAAAAATGAAATTCAACATTCTAATTTCAATTTTTGAAATTAAGTGACAAGTCACATAAGTAATAATGACAAGTAATACGCACAGTTACCCAACTGGATGCTAGAAGCTCAAAGAGCTTCAAGGTAGTACAAACAGAGCGGGTCCCCACATTTCGTTGCTTTATTCTGTTTTCACTGCCCAGTGATTTTCTGAATGTGACTAAAATCCAGTTCTCCCAGAAGAACCCTGTCAATGCGGAATCTATAACAGGGAGTGAAATAGATTGTCTTCCCATGTTCAAGGCTGCCCCTCTAGAATCGAATAAGCATGTCTGGAGTTCCGTATCCTCATCAGAGGAGAGCTGAAACCTCACAGTGTATAGAGGACACTCATCGACACATTACACTGTTCAGAGAGCCCCCAACACACGCACGAGGCAGCAGCGCCGTAGTCGATAATCAAGTCGGACCTGGGTTCAAATTCACAATCTGGGTGACTGGCGAGTTATTTTACCACCTTGAACTTCATTTTCTTCAACTGTACCACAAAACCTCTCTCATCAGTGTTGTGAAGATTGAATGTGGAAAACATGAATAGACGTTTTAGGAGACTGAGCATCCACTTGATGTTCATTTTGATGGATTTTAAAAAGTATTATGCAAGGAGTTGATTGCGGTAGGAAAATGAGTTATTAGTAGAAAGCTAATGCAATTTTCCTTCCTTGAAACTCAACTGTATCATTATGTTCCAAAAAATTTTCGGCTACATTTTTGGTATAACACTGCCGAGATAGAAGACAAGGTTTTACTTATTTCAGGAAGATTTTTTCATGAGTGGCTTCTAAACGCAGGCACGAGTCACTCAGCGCAGGTTCAAAGGAATAGTGAAAAGTATCCAGTGTCCCATCAGACCAGTATCCAGGCTGCGATGAAACCGGTGTTTTCTTCTTTTTTCCCACCTTGAAACAGTTCTCATTTCCTGGCAGATCAGGAAGACGAACACATTCAAGAGAGTTTTCTGTAATTCAAACTACACATTGCCAAACAACTGCAATGTCTCTAGTAACTGGTCTTTGGCTGATTGCCCATTTTTCTCATTTCTTTTCAGATTCATTATCTTAGAGGTTCTACTACATACACAGACATTCAGTGAAGTCCAACAGGGTCACTGGTTTGCAGGAAAAAAATGGAGAAAATGGACATATATTCATCCTGTCAGTATAAATGCTTAGAATTAAGACTGAGGATCTAAACATCATGAGGAGAATTTTTTTTTTCTTCCTCTTTGAGAGCAACTTCATCAAGCATTTGTGCTGCCAAAAGGCAGACCAGTTAGCCCAGATTGTGAAGTCCTTAATATCAGAGTGGACATGTTTTCTGAGTTGCTGTATTTAATATTTAAGTAGGAGGACAGAGAAGTTAAACTCGAAGCTGGTGGCTGCTTGAGGTGTACACGTCTCACTCTGAAACCTGGGCCCACGTGGCGACAATCCTGTTGTGTCTCTCTGACCAGGTCTGAAAGCACCCAGAGGTTTAAAACTTGCTGATTGCTAAATTATCTGATTCCACCTAACCTCCAAACTACTTTGAAGATAAAGAATGGTCTTTTATTATCCCTGCAGAATCCAGAGAAGGGAGAAAATGCTAACTGTGGGCTCTGGGTATCTGTCCACACATCTAATACAGGTGTTATTGACATGACAAAGAAGCCATGTTAAATCAGCTAAGAAATCAGGGAGCTAAAAGTCACCTCATTTTATTCCAGAATTACTTTTTGTTGTTTTATTTTATTTTATTTTATTTTTCACTTTCTGTCCTGCCCCTAAATTATTTGAAAAGTTGGGGCCGTGGCTAGGAGAACAGAAAGAAAGCAAAAAATATGGAGGGGGAATAATCAGACACACACACACACACACACACACACACACACACACACACACACAAATGTGCTAGAGCACATCTAGAAGAACGTTTTAATCATTTAATTTTTTCTCTTCCTAATTCAGGTAAGCATAAGAGTGCATCTCTTCTGTATAATAATGTGAATTGTGATTACAGCACCCAAAGGAAAAATGGTTCCAAATTTTCATTCAAATAAGAATGATTTGTGTGTGTGTGTGTGTGAAATATAAGCATATCTCAACATTTACATTAGTAGTTTACAGCTAAGTATGGACTATTTCCTAGAAGAAATGTTTCCAGAATTTCCAGTGCTGATGTTCTTAAAGTCCCATCTAGAAATAAATTACCAAATGCATATACAAGTAAAACAAGAATTTTGCTTCCTATAGTGGTGACCTAGATAATTCAGAACTATCTTCCCATTGAGCGCTTCTAGGGAAAAAAGGATAAACAATTTTTAAAAGTCTGCTTGATAGCACTGGAGAAATGAACAGACTGAAGAATTTTGGGGAAATGGGAATTAAAGAGGCAAAGGGAAGTGATTCTGGAGTTTAGGACCCATTTTACTCCATGAGAACTTGCTTATTTCAATGGGGAGCAACGAAGAGGTCCTGAGCATGATCCTGCCTTGGACAGCCTTGCTGGATTTGTGTCTAGGACCACAGAGCAGGTTGTTGAGAGAGTCCCGGTAAACCTTACTAATTTTGGAGTCTCTCTCTGTATTATGCCCAATGACTCAGAGTAAACCAGAAGTATGCATTTGAAGATCAGCTGTAGCCTCAGTCTCAGCTGGAGATGTTATGGCAGAAGCAATGTGAATTGTCTTTGGAGAAAGATAACATCTTCTTAGGTCTCAGTTTGCTTTCTTAAACATTTTTGCAGCTCTGTTTAGCACACAATAAAAGCTCTCATAAAAGTAGGAATAGAAAAAAAAGTCCTTTAATTAATAAAAGTTATTTATTAAAAGCCTGCAAGACACACTATACTGCTGGTTAAATGTTAAAAGCTTTTACTTGCTATTGAAACAAGGCAACAATCCCCACTACTGTCGTACCTACACAACACTGCACTGCAGTTACTGGATCTTGCATTGTGGGCGTTTGGTGTTGGTGGGGTTGTTCGGTGCATTGTGGGTGTTTAGCAGCAAACCTGGCCTCTCCCACTAGGTACAGGTAGCACTCTAGCACATTATCACATCTCCCCTGGGGGCAAATGTCCTGGGTGGAAAAGCAGTGCTCTCCTAGAGGGTCCAGCTAGTAAAATAGGGCAAAAGACAGAAACGAAAGAAGGAAGGACTGAAGGGGAAAAGTAAGAGAGAAAGGGAAGGAGGGAGGGACAGAGTGTGGGAGAGAGAGAGTATGGGAGAGAGAGGGAGGCTGGAAACTCTAGAATAAATCTAATGCAAAATACTTCTTCATAGAAAACTATGAAATATTAGGAAAGCTAAAGAGGATCTAGTAAATATTCAAGTTTTAGAATATCTACGTATTCAATATTGCAAAGAATCAGCATACTAGATATTGTATCAAGTACTATGCTTCTTAAATTATTAGGGGGTTATATCCCAACAAACTCACTGATAAGTTAAAAATATCATAAGTTGTAAATGCATCTAAGCCTGGCTGCTGTGGCTCAGTGGACTGAGCATCAGCCCATGGACTGAGAGGTTGTGGTTTGATTCCTGGTCAGGGCACATGCCTGGGTTGCAGGCTCGATCCCCAGTGGGGGTGTGCAGGAGGCAGGCAATTGATGTTTTTAACATCGATGTTTCTATCTATCTCTGCCTTCCTCTCTTTCTAAAAACATCCTTAAATACATATTTTAAAAAATAAATAAGTGAAAATGCATTTAATACACCTAGTCTGCCAAGCATTATAGCGTAGCCTGGCCCACCTTCAATGAGTTCAGAACACTTACATTAGCCTCTAGTTGAGAAAAGGAATCTTGCTACCACTGCCCAGTATCACGAGAGAGTATCACACTACAAATCCCTAGCCTGAGGAAAGATCAAAATTCAAAATTCGAAGTATCATTTCTACTGAATGTGTATTGCTTTTGCATCACTAAACAGTCAAAAATAACTAAGTCAAACCATCATGAGTCAGGGACCATGATGAAATGGAATATCAGAATACTGAATATTGTAAAGTATTAAAATACACAATGATGTGTCCTCGAATATCATGTGTCCTCAAACTGATCAAGAGATTCAATACACAAAGACAACCAATATATGTAAAAAATGTACAAAGGCTCTGAATAGGCATTTTACGAATGAGGATCCCCAAATGGTCAATAAATATTTAAATGGTCAATAAATATAATACTCCATAGTTATCAATGAAATGCAGACTGAAACTACAATGAACATAAACTAATACCCACCCATAAGAAAGGCTAAAATTAAAATGACTTAAAGTGTTTACAAGAATGCAGACTAATAGCAATTCTCAAAAACACTGTGTGAGAGTATAAATCGGTAAAATCATTTTGGCAAAGATGTCGACGTTATCTACTGAAGCTGAAAATGTGCAATTCCATATCTAGACATATACCCAACAGAAAACATGTACTTACGAACCAAGAGATTGAAGTCTGAGTATGTTCGGACCAGCATAATGGTCACAAATTAGAAACAATCCACGTATCAATCATCCTCAGTACGATGAATACGTAAATTGGCACACTGATACCATGCAACATGAGCAGCAATAAAATGAGCCAACTACAGCTATGCACACTCATGGCTGACTCTCAAACGTAATGCCCAGAGAAGAGGCTAGACACAAAAGATACATATTGTGTGATTCCACTTCCACATAGCTCAAACACAGGAACGACTAGATTGGACTGTTTGGATATGCTTGCTTAGGAACTACACTCCCGAGAACAGTGAGCGTTTTCAATGCAATGCAGGATCGTGTCTCTCTTTGGTGGGAAGCAGGTAAGTGATTAGGAAGGTCATGATGGGCTCCTGGGGCAGCTGGCAATGTTCTGTATCTTGATCCAAGGGTGTGTGTGTGTACATTGTCCTGCATAAACCTTTATTTCATAATAAAAATGATACAAAAGAAAGCAAATAAATAAAAAGCCATTGCTATAAATTTAAATTTTTAAATCTCTGAAAAATACTTTGAATTTTACACTACATTAAAGTCAATTTATTTTTCTCTGATGCATTATTCCTCTGGTGAGAATCTCCTTGAAGACAGTATGGGGGAAAAGTAACAAATAGATAAGAAGTGAGCGAGAACAGTAAGAGTAATATAAATAAGCAAAACCCAAAACGGAAGAACAGAAGATAAAACTCAGAAATAAAAGGCGAAATAGAACAGATTAAACGTGTATTGAGCATAAATCAATCATAGGAAGAATAACCCTCCCTCTCTCCTAGATTCTTATCTTCCAGGCCTACGTACTCGAGCATGAGGTATCATTAAACTTTATGGCATCATGTCGCAGAAAGTCTTTCTTAAAATATGAGTATGATACCTTGGGGAAGTAGCATATGATCACTCATAAGCAGTTTATTTTCTTTATCAGATGAGCTAGTCACCTGGAAACATCTGCTAAGTTCTGATTGAGGAGGAAGACAAACTGTAGTATAAGGTCTTTGAGGTTAGAAATCATGTTTTCTCCCCAACCCATTTCCATTTTGGATTAAAGTGTGAAGCAAAGGATAAGGGAGTATCCATCCAGTGCTGGTCTCTCTCAGGTAGTCATTTGCACTTTTAAAGGCCTGCATAGGTTCAGTGTTAGAAAAGCCTTCTAGAAGACCAGGGAAGAGGCCAGTGTACGGGCACAGGGATGAAGACTCAGAGAAGGTTCTTCTATCCTAGAAGACGCGCAGAGGGCAAAACGGTTCCTTGTGCTTCTTCTCCAACACGCCTCCCTGTTCCCTTCTGTTCCGGGCACAATCTTTGACCTTTATTCAGTGTTTGAGACATTTTCTTCCACAGTCAGAGCAGGGCCCCAAGCAGGTCTTCCCTGAAGCCCTGGGAGGAATTAGCTCCTCTTGTCACCTCTTAACCACCAGCCGGCCCAGCCGGATCCGACCTCCCACTGCAGTTTCTTAAAGCACGGACAGTGTACCCCAGGCCTGGCGAGAAGGCTGTGCCCGGACTTGCAGCTCCCAGCCTGGGACGTGCCCTACGCCGTCGCCCTGCAGTGCCAGGCCAGAGCGCGCACCAGGCACACGGCCCAGAGCGGGAGCCCGGGCAGCTGGCTACATGCGCCTAGACGCCACCTGTCCTGTTAATCATTTAATTTAGACAGCAGTGGGAAATAAGACCACCTCCTTTGAGTTTTAACCCATCAAGCTCAACTGCCAAAAAGTTCAATAGGAAGAAACAGAAAACGATCTGATGTGTCAGGGATTTTATTAGCCTCCCCTGAGTGATAACCGAGGGCTCTGATACACCCATGAAACTTCCACCGTCAAAATAAAAAACGACAGAAATGGAGTAAAGCCAGGCTGGGGTTTCAAACAACCTCCACCGCCTCAGCATCTCAGATTACTCTCATCCCAGGGCACAGGGAGGCGTGAAAAACGGTGGGCAGGCAAAACACCTCGGGCTGCCCTCGCGAATATACTAAAGAGGACATTCAAAAGTTGGTCACACTAGAGTGATTCTTTCAGGCAGGTTTGACAGCTCAAAGCGAGGGTGTGAGACTACAAATTGTCAGAGACTGATAAGAAAATAACCTATTACCTGCAAAGAAAAAAAAAAGCATTCTATTGCCCCGAAAATGCCGTACAAAAATAGGATGTGCCAGGGGAGGAGATAAGAATGGCTGAGTGAAATAATGTAACTTAGTTTATAAGATGCATCGCTTGTCAAGGTTTTGATGACGTTAAAGTATGAATAAAATCACAACCCTTTCAAAAACAATCCACTTATCACACACATGAGTACCCCTTTTATATTGGATCCTACTTGTAGAGTCTGAGATCAGATTATAACAATATATGAATAAATTAACATACATATCCTTTCCTACACCAGGGCCCAGGATACAGGAAGGGCCAGGAGGTAGAAACAGAAGTTGCGGATACTCTGGGAACAGGATCTTTAGAGATAGATCAACACAGAAAATGAATGGGCCTCAGATACCATGAGAATTTGCACGTTTCCAGTTGCCACAAGCGTATCTTGTGGCTCCTGGAATCTCGTCCCAGCATCCCAGGAAGGTGCCTGTGTTCTCCACTGAGGAAATTCCAGGGTTTGCTAAGGAGCTTCTGGTGGCACAAAATGGCCTCAGGGAGAACACATTTCCCTGGAACTTAAAGAATTTTAGTCACAGCTTCTTCTCACCCTATTTTTTCAAGATCTGGAATTCCAAACATGCCAGTTAATATATCACGAACACAATTAATATACAAATCTCCAAATGATGCCATTTCTTAGTGCAGTGTTTAAAGTTATGATTGCTAACCCACTGAAAGCATTTACATAATCACAGATGAGAATTAACCTATCCTTTGTCTGCTCCATGTGGTACGCTCATTTTGTGCTAGAACATTAAAATGAATTTCCATAGATGGCCTCCAGGAGATGTCACAGACAGGAGCTCTAAATGATTGACGACCTTTTCTCCCTGTTGGACACTCAGGGCCCAGTTGTATGATGACTCAGCAAGAGCACTGGGCTGGTAGTCAGGAGAAAAGGTTATACACCCAATTTCTAGCTTGCTAACTTGTAAATTAGTCCATATTTCCAAACTGCCCTTTGACCTCTGAGGATACTTCTACGATACTCAGATTCTATGTCTGTTAGTAGAAATGTCCTAGTGATGTATCATTTCTTTTTCAAGATCACTGGAAAATCAAGTTGAAAAGTTCTTACCATTTTTTTAAACCTGAGAAATGGTGTAACCGGAGCTGAAGCTCTATGGTTGTTAAGGGACACAAGTGCATATTCCGTATCTACAACCAGTCTAGGTGACACCAGCTGGGCCACACTGGAACCGGAAGCAGGAGGAAACTTCAGTAAGACACATTCTTTCTCTGTTTAAAATCTGAATATTTTGCTTGTCCTGGATTTTTTTGAATGTTCTATTTTTTAATTATGGCATTAAAATATTATCTTAACTACTTAAGGATATTGCCACACCCTTAAATTTCATGCCCTAGGCAAGAGTCTTTCTTGCCTTACCCTACTCCCAGCCCTGTTCCTAGATCATTCCTCTAAGCTCACACGAACTGGTCCAGCTGCCACAGAAGCAAATAAATCAACACACTCACATACCTACCCTTTCCCTTCGAGACTATCTGGATTCACATTGTGGCAGAGGAAATAAACGATTTAATAAGCATTTAGTCAGAACTACTGCCTTTTCAATCCTGTTCTGGCAAGAGTGGAAGATGCAACTGCTCTAATGCAGAAGGGAGAGAATCCTGAAAGGATCATGCAATTCTACGAAAGTGATTTTGGGGACGCTAAATTATCAGCTACACAAACACACTTTTACCACAACTATGAGCTTCAGATTTTTATAGGACGTCATAGCATATTATTTTAATTATGTGGCTATTTGGGGTTTTTCAAAGAAGAGATATGTACCCCCAACAAACACAAAATGGACTGACTATTGAAATCTCAGCCCAGGTCTCATTCCCTCCCGGTTCCCTCTTCTTCCCCGAATCCTGTGTAAGCCCCTCAAGCTTTGGCCATCAGGGCCTGCAGAGGGCGTGTGTCTTGCTTGCATTTCTTAGAGGTAGAAGCTGGGTCTGGATTTCTAGCTCGGGTTATGATCACATACTTACTGAAGGTTCTATGTCTCTCGTGTTGTTACATTTCATGCAATGTAGCATGGTGATATTGCTAACTAAGAAATCCCTGAATGGAGGAATAAATGCATACGTGGAGTGAATGAACGAATAAATAAATAAAAAGATAATTATCAAAACTGTGAGCAAACCCTCCCTAAGTAACTAACCCTAAGCATTACATGTTTTCCAAATTCTCCCTGAAATTTAATTTTCTTCTTGAGCAATAATGATAAAACAAAATAATCCAGGCAATTTGTAAAATACATAGATAACTTGGGGCATGTTGCAGACAGGATCTCTTAGACTTTATGATTTGAATTTCCTAAGGGGATCTTCATGGAGTCCTTGCGTAGTGAGCTCTGTCATAACCCATTCTGAAGACCCCAAAGCAGGCTAAAGAGTCTAAAAACCTGGATTAGAAAATAGGTTAAAGTGTACAGGAAAGTTATTCATTGGGTCAGCTGTAAAGGGCTTTATGTGATGCCCATATACCCATAACAATGAACAACAGACATGGTCTGACATATAAATTTCCCTGCATCATAATTAACTTTAAAAATCAGCTAAGCAGACTGAGGACAAAGCTCACTCACTCACAAGAATACAGCTTGAATATTAGGCTGGAAACACATACACACTTTTAAAAATTACGCAGAGGTCCATTAATATATAAAGAGCCTTGTAGTGTTTAAAAATAAATTCACAAAATTACAAGATCCAGATCTCAGATGCTCTCTGGAATAAAAATACATGGAATGATCTCTCATATTGCTTAGAAACACTTTAAAAAAAAATAAGTGTGACTTGATAAATGGCTTGAGAATAACCAGCTCACTTTAAAAGATATTATGAACATTTTATCATTAAAAAAAAAAAAGAGTAGGAAAGTATCCAATAAATAGTAGTACTCTGAAAAAGGATGCCAGGTAATTTTACTAATTATATTTTTTGTGTGCCTCAGTTTCAAGTATGGGCATTTGGACTTGTCTTTATGATAAAGCAGTGTCTGAGTCATATGCCAAATCTGCAACTTCTGCATCCTTCATTGATAATGAGCATGACCGCTATTGACCCACAAATGAAAGAATTGAAGGAATCAAGGCTTGGAAATCTTGAGCTCTCCTGAGAGATTTGCCTTAATGCAGGGCCTGCTTACGTCTCTGAGTCTGTCATTCCCTGAAGGCAGAGGAGACATGCCCTTTTCATTCCTGGCTCCTGGCGTAATTACAGGCTCAGGTAATGGGTCAGTGGGGCACTTGGGACTTCTACATGCCAAGAGGAGAGAAATCAATGTCAACACGCTAAAGAAAACAGCCCAGTGGCAGTGGCAGGAAGCACTGCCCCTTGTCCTCGGGAGCCACCGGGACTTTGACGGCATCTCCAATAAAAAGAGTCTTAGAATCAAGGCTCGGTGTTTTATCCTCACCTGGGAGGAAGGCTACAGAGCAAAGGGCGACAAACATGTCAGAAAAAAGTGTGTTGTTCTCTGTGTTTTCTTGGCCACGTCACAATAGGGGAAATAGAATATTTCTAACATATACCCCTGTGTATTTATCGTTCCTAGTGTGCGGGTGTGTGACTAGCAGTCTGGAGAAGTTTTACTGTAAAGGTCACCTTGCACATTATGTTAGGACTAAGATTTGGGGTTAGAGTCCCAAGCAGGTCTGCGGATTTAGCATTGGCCATGTGTCTCAATTTGTCCCATGCAGTGTTTCAGGGCTTAGTCGTCAAGGGTTAATATAACTGGTTCTTTTAGTCCGTCCCTTGCCTTTGTGACATCATCACAGCTTCCTTTGGCATTGGGAGGGATCATCATGCTTCCCTGATCACAGGCATTTGAAACTAAGAGATTGCCAAACATTCTTATTTCATTAGAACTGAGACTTTAGAAAATGTAAATTAGTTTACATCTCTTCTGATAAACCACATTCTTTCAACTTTCTACTTAAGGGCTGGGGATGGGGTGGGGAGTGGATGAATGCTCCTAACTAACATTCCTGTGTGCTTTTACTGAAATCAGGTGGACTCCTTGCTATTTCACAGATAAAGATAACTATTATTCCTTCTCGCATGGCAATGACAAGACATTCAATAACAACAGAATTTATATTTATTACCTTCTGGCTATGGCTCTAAAGCAGCAGTTCTCAACCTGTGGGTCACGACCCCTTTGGGGGTCGAACGACCCTTTCACAGGGGTCGCCTAAGACATAACAGTAGCGAAATTACAGTTATGAAGCAGCAACAAAAATAATTTTATGGTTGGGGGTCACCACAACATGAGGAGCTGTATTAAAGGGTCACGGCATTAGGAAGGTTGAGAACCACTGCTAAAGCCTGTTGGCTGGATTTAAAACTGACTTTAGGAAGTTACTAGTTGTATGGCTAACAACAGGTTACTTAATTACTATCTATCTTGGAGGATTAAAGGACCCATACATAGTGCTCATTAAATATTAGGTATATTATTTAAGCACTGGGCTCGTTGCTTTTTATAGGCTTTCTCATTAATCTTCATTCCCATTTTATAGGTTAGAAAACCAAGACCCAAGCTTTGCTTGCCGAGACTGGATAGCTTGGAGCTAGTGATGCTGGAACTGAAACTCAATTCTATGAGCCTTCCGGTGCTTTTCACTCTATTATTTGGGGCTTCGTGGTATTTTAGAAATGATTCTGATTACAATGCAATTAGAACTTGTCAAAAGGACACAATAAGTAGCAAGAAGGACTCTTGCTGGCCAAATATGGGACAGTTTGAATATCAAAAATGTTATGATCTGAATGTTTGTGTTCCACCCAAATTCTTATATTGAAAACCTAGTGCCCAATGTGATGGTATTAGGAGGCGGGGTTTGGGGAGATGATTAGTTCTTGAGGGCAGAGCCCCTGTGAATAAGTTCAGTGCCCTTATAAAAGATTCCCCAGAGAGAGCCCTCACTTCTTCCACATATGACAATATCACTAGAATTCTGCAGCCCAGGAGAGCGCCCTCGCCCGACCATGTAGCACCCTGATTTCGACTTCCTGCCTCCTAGACTCTGAGAAAGAAATTTCAGTCATTCATAAGCCACTCGCTCTGTAGTATTTTATGATAGCCTGAGCTAATTAACAACAGCATTATAACATAGGCGAGATATAGTTGGTGCCTTAAAAGACGTATGAAAATTGAATGCACATGCTTCAATTCAGTCTTTCTAATTGAGCAGTACTTGTCTATCTCCCTCAGTCAAGTCTAAGCTCCTGGCAGGTAGATTTTTTTAATATGACATCATGCCACGGCGTTCTATTTTTTTAAGCAAGTGTCTGTATGATTGGTCAAAATGAGTAAAGAAGAACTTGTAAGTAGTAGCAGGATGTAGTGTGAACAGCATGATGGCTCATGTGGACTAGACAAAAAGAGGGAGACGAGAAAGGGACCAGCTCACTTCTTCTTCTATCAACAAGTGACTCTCTTTGCATCTTTGAATGCATTCGAGATGGAGAAAACTGAACACAGAAGACATACGTTTAAACCTAAGACTGTCTACATTGGCTAATCAACCACTTGAATATAGAATTAAACCTACTAAGCAATTTTTTTTTTTATCCTCACCTGAGGATATTTTTCCATTTTTTGTAATGATAGAGTGGGAGGGAGAGAGAGGAAGAGAGAGAGAGAGAAACATCGACGTGAAGGGACACATCGAGTGGCTGCCACCCGCACGACCAACCAGGGCTGGGGACAAACTGCAACCGAAGTACATGCCCTTAGCGGGAACCGAACCCGGGTCTCTCCGGACCGCAGGCCGACGCTCTAACCGCTGAGCCAAACTGGCCAGGGCCTACTAAGCAATTTATTATTGAATGAACAAATTAACATAACAACTCTCTTTTGGTCACACTAGGTTTTCCTTCCTTCAACTTTCTTAGTATCATGCCCTAAAGGCTCATTTCAAATACCATAAAAACTCTTATTCTGTGCTTTTTCTTTAAAAGTAGTTTTTCTACTTTTCACTTTTCTTTCTTTCTCTTGACTTGTATCTCTCAGTAGATTATTTGGCTTTGCAAACCGTTGAGAATGTATTTTGTGTAAAATGCTCCACCCTGAATATTACTTCATTATAGAGTCATTATGATATTTTTAGCATAGCAGTTATGGTAATGCTATCATAGACAAGGATCATAATAATAATTATTATATCATAAACCATAAGCTGATTTCTAAACAACTGCTTGGGCTCTCTGCTGAATCCCTCCTTTCCCTCTATCTTTCCTCCCTCTTTCCCTCGTGGTGTCTTTTATTTTTATTTATTTATTTATTTATTTTTTAATCCTCACCTGAGGACATTTTTCTATTTTTTTTGTTCAGGTAGAGTATGAGGAGGAGAGATGAAGAGAGAGAGAAACATCGATGTGAAAGGGACACATCGAGTGGCTGCCACCCGCACGACCAACCAGGGCCGGGGACAAACCGCAACCGAGGTACGTGCCCTTAGCGGGAACCGAACCCGGGTCTCTCGGGACCGCAGGCCGACGCTCTAACCGCTGAGCCAAACCGGCCAGGGCCCTCGTGGTGTCTTTTAGAATAAAGTTAAAGAGGATCCAGAATCTGCCACGGGGCTACACACTTCAATAAAAAGCACAATGCCTTCACTGTATTTCTTTAGATGCCTTTTCATTGTCATATTTATAGTCTATGTCTTCTCTACCCTTTGATTTTGGGTTTCCCATGAAAACAATGTAAATATTAAAGATCTAAAAATAAAAGCCATAATACAGAACCAGCTGCCTGCACAGCTAAGCACACAGCTGCAAACGAGTCTCCACTCCCCGGCCCTGATTTCCTCAACCGCAGAGCAGACCACCGCTGCGTGGGCCCTCCTGCCCAGCTCCCGGAAGCTGTGCCTCTCCTGATATCATCCCAAACGTGTGCATTTTCAACTCTTATTTCTTGCACATCTCTGCGTACTCACGCTCACGTATTCGTTGGAGAAATATTTGCTGAGTCCCTAGTCGGCACACATTTTAGGAGATGAAGGTGGTTTGTGGTCAGACTGAAAAAGGCTCCCGCTTGCCCAAATCCACGACCTATCTCTGGAAGGTATAAATACATTAATTTACATGGTGCAAGAGACTTTATAGACATAAGTAAATTAAGGATCTTGAGACAGGGAGATTGGCCTGAATTATCCAGGCGACCCCAATGCAATCATGAGGGTCCTTCTAAGGAGAGTAGGGGGTGAGCCTCAGTGGTAGAAAAGGTGACAACAGAAGCAAGAATCTGAAGTGACGAGAAGGGGCCATGAGCCGAGGGTCGCAGGCACCCTGCTCACTCTGGAAAGAGGCAGTGACGCTGAAGGAACCCTCCCCGCCAGCACTTCAACTTTAGCCCAGGCAGACTAATGATGGACTTCTGGCCTCCAGACTGTAAGATAATACAATGGTGTTGGCCTAAGCCATTTAGTTTGTTTTCATATGTTACAACAAGCATTCCACTTTCTTAGAGCAACTCATGCACTATCTGAAAGTCTTTCCCCCGCTTATTCTATCAGCAAAGGCAGCCTGCTTCCTCCGTGACGGACAGAGGATACCCTGGGGAGATAAACAGACCATCCAACCCTGCGTCCTCCCAAGACGAGTGAGCAGCCTTCGCTCCATGGCCCTGAGCGCGCTCAGCCCCTTCAGACTGTTATACGGTTAATCGGTTGCCCGAAAGGGGCACAGTGCTGACTGGTGGAATACATTCATATTCAACCTTCGTAAAAGGCTGCGAAGCAAGGTGTCCATTCCAATCAGGGGCTTTAAAACTGAGAAGTGTCTGATATTTAATTTTAATAGGAAAATAAATAAATAAGCTTTGTTAAATTCTGCTGCCAAGTGCAATTGTGATTCCTACAATAGAAGTGAACTGTGCTCTCAAAATCTGTGGCAATAACATAATCATAATATAAGTAATACTAAGCTTTCATTTAATGTAGAGTATTAGGTAGAAGATTATCTAAATAATTATGACAGCATCTCAACTGGATGAGATTATCATCTCATCTTCTATTATTTACATTATTACTATCTTCTATTATTTATCAAATTAAGTAAAGTATACCCATATGCTAAGTAGCCTTAGTAAATATTAAAATATGAGTGAAAAATTAAGATTAGGATAATAGAAAAATTATATATTTTTAAAAGTACTCAGTGCCCATGACAAAACTAATAAAGAACAATGGAGTCATTGGGATATCCAGAATTAAAAAAAAACTTTTTATCCAAATACAACATGGTCTCTGATGGATCTCTCTACACGACACCTCTTAGCTGCGTGGACTCTTATTGAGACATAAAGCCATCTGGAAGTATTCTATAAAATTCCATCAAAGTTTCACGGAACAATTTATGAATTTACTTTTCAACTGAGACTGAATTTCACTGCAAATCTAAGAATTCCACAGGGGTTCTGAGAATGTTGACAACTTTGTGATGTGTTGACAAAAATTATGCAAAACAAGGATGGTGATGTATTTCCCCCATAGTAAGAACCATATGATTTCACTCATATGTGGGATGTAACTCTGAAACTCATAGACACAGACAACAGTATGGGGGTTACCAGAGGGAAGGGGCTGGGGGTGGTAAAGGGTGCAGGGGGCCCAGTATATGGTGATGGAAGATGATTTGACTTTGGTTGGTACAATATACAGATGATATATCATAGAAATGTAACTTGAAATCTATATGATCTTATAACCAATGTCACCCCAATAAACTTAGATTAAAAAAATGTTTTAATGAACTGGGGCTAAACGTGACCGAATCCTAAAGGAAAATGAAACTTGCAGGCTGGTCATCTCCCAGGTCTGATGCCTTCCAAAGGCAGACCACCCTCAGGGGAGGAAGAAAAACACAGATAGTTCATATTTCATTACAAATTTCTTCCAGTCGAGATGCTGTCTGTACATAGCTTCTTCCACCCACTCATGCAAAATCTAAAATAATACAAGTAGCCTTTATTACGCTAGTAGCCTGTTTTCATCATATATGTCAAATGGACACTAAAAGCTTAAATGCTCTGTTCTTAGGTTAGAATACCCTGGGGAAAACCTGTGAGCATTACCAGAGTGTGAATGGATTAATAAAGAAATTATAATGTCACTGAGAGGTATATATATATATTTTAAATCTCAATCTTAAGCATTCCTCGTTTATAATTCTGTGGGTGATTCTAACTTTTTTTAAATTTTAGCACTTAATCCCACTACCAACGTAGTCTCCTATTAGTTATTCTCTCAGATGGACTCTGTTATTGTTGCCAAGGAAACAGCCAGGAAGCAGGAGTTAAGCAGACTCTCTCATCTGGGGAGAGGATGATGGGAATGGATGAGAGAAGTTGAGCAAGGTCAGGCGTTTACCGCTGAATACAAATCTGTCCTGCCTAATAGATGAAGCTCTTTGGTTTCTGCGCTGCTAAGGCTACTCCCAGCAGCCAAGGAGAAAATAAAAAACACACTCGAGCATGAATGCCAATCAGCCGGTGCTGGCAGCGCGGATGTATTTACATGTGCCATGGCAGCTGTACTAGGCTTGGCTATGGATGAAAAGATAAATTAAAGAGGTGTCAATAATTATAGAAGGTCAGAACCTAAATCCCGAGGGTATTCTAATAAGATCGGACAGATGGGATTTGGCTGATCCATCCTGTTAACACGTCCAAGGCTTCCTTCTCTGAGGTCAGAGTTCAAAATTTGTGACAGGCTCAAATGTATGGGGCCGCGAAGACCCTCAGTCAGTTCCCCTGTGACTGTTGGCCAGGGCTGACAATCGTGTGATATTTGTTGGTAAATGTTACATATCTATGTCTTATTTATAGCGATAACATGTGTGATATCATTCTATTAGGTTCTTCAAAATATTTTATTATCAATAATGAAGCCTTTATGTAAGCACACGTTGTTTTAATGTTAATGTTTATAATAGGAATATAATATAGTAATATATGATATAGTAATATAGTAATGTTATTGTGTATATATATTTAACAGTGGAACTGCTCATATTAGAAATGAAATGCATCTTTGAATCTATTCATGCAATTCAGTTGCTAGCATTAAAAATGGCTAGATTTTGTGTGCATGTGTGTTTATACACTACTGAATAGCAATTCATTTCCTTAACAAGTGCTCCAGGGTCTATGATATATCAGATTCTGTGATTCATACTGGCATGGATACATGGGGGGAAAATATCAAGAGAGAGATACATAAAGTGATAATTATAAGTTAAAAACATATTTGAAATATAATCCATCCAACTATTAGTTAATGCCACATTAAAATGATTTCATAAAAGTTAGATCTTGAGATTCATGAATTCCAACACATTCATAGGGCAGTTATAGATTCGGCTTCTTTCTTATTCTGTCAAAATATCTACCTAGGAGATTTCTATTCCTAAAATATATTCTGACAGTAAAGCAAAAACACTGATATTATATTAGATGTATGAGTTATAAGAAGACTTTTTAAATAATATAGTAAGCGTATGATGGTGTGCTTGGTTTATAATATCCAGTTTCTAATCATGTACTAAGCACTAATTTCTCTAATAATTTACTATGCATTTGCATCTCTGAGGGAATAGACAGATGCCAAACAAAAATTAAGAGTAGAGAGTACAATCCCAGTATAGTTTGCTTGCTTAAGGCACTGGTTCCAAAACCTTCTTGATTTAAAGTCTCCTGAGGTGCTTGTTAAAAACAGAGTTTCAACTTAAAAAAATGAGCCAGTATTCTAATAATAAATAATTTTTATAACCTTTTAAAATCTATTCTAGCTGTTAAGATGAACACTAACACCTCAAAATTTCGAAGTTTAGCAGGTACTTTCATCATTAGTAAAATGATTCTGTCAATAATGAAAATGTTATTCTATAGCTATCTATTAATATATTAAATCTCCTGAAACTTGCAAAATTCCCATAATAAAGATAGTTCTCATGTCTTAGTGACCTCAGGGTCTAAAATGAGAAATTAGTGACTATTTCAGTCCCATTTAGTTTTGTTAATCAATGACATGTAGAAATGACTAAACTTCATGACATTTATTTATCTATCATCTATATAATAGAAAATAAAGACTAAAGTGATTAAAAAAAATATTCACCTAAGGATATGTTCTTATTGATTTTTAGAGGCACGCAAGAGAGAAAGAGAGAGAGATATTGATCCATTGCCTCCTGTAGGCACCCTGACTGGAGATCAAACCTGCAACCCTTCTGGTGTATGGGACAATACTCCAACTAACTGGGCCATCAAGCGAGGGCCAAAGTAAAATTCTTAAAAATGTTATTCTATTTCATATTAACATTCTTTCAGTATTTTAGAAACATAAAAGGTTAGCTGAAACTCCTTGGATTTATAATGGCTATATGAGTTCTAAGTACATTGAACATCAAACTTATTGGAAGTCTTTGATTTACATTTTCCAATTCAACATGCACCTGCTAAGATAGCTTTTCTCACTTATTCACATGCTGTAGACACTTGGGGATCAACCCCTGCTGAGACTGACTCCCTTGAAAAAATACTGCTTTAGCGTGTGTAAGCGATGCTGGAATTCTGCACTCACTCCTGACCATCTGTTAGCACGCAGCTGCCGCAGGTGCTGTGGACAGGATGACCTAGGACACGTGTGGTCTTTAGAACAAGGTGACAATAAATTGGGGAGCATGCCACTACAGTTAACCCTAAAGTTTTCCTCAACTCTAAGATAACCTAAATTAACTAAAACGCTAGTTCTGGTTTACTTTTTCTGCACAGCACATAGAATTGAGACAATCTCCAGAATGCTGGGAAGGGTCGTTTTAACTACCAGACAGTCAAAGCATCACTAGCCTCATGAACTGGTATTTAGAGTTCTAGCTGCTACTTACATATTGTGGATAACTATCCACCTTTAAAGGGATATGTTTGCTCTGAGGAACATTTTCTTAAAGTCCTTGCAATTAAAAAGAAAAAAATCCAAACAAATTAGTATTCCAGCTGACATCATGGGCAAGTCAGAGACAATCACTTTTGTTTAGAAAAAGATTTTCTAAAATTTTCACACCTTTCATAAACATGGGTATGTGTCTCAGAACATGAAATCTAGGACAAAATAGCATGCCAACAGTAGGAGGGGTGTGGTAAGAAATTAGAAGTCAAAGATCCTCAAAGCTTAAATGTTAGATGCTATTTGAACTGAAAATTGATATGAAATAAAGATTCAATTCCTTCATGGTAATAACAAAAGTTAATTAAAAAGAATGATTCCATTGATTAAAAAACTTAATTGGCACAAGTTTTACCTATGACATAAAAATAATTTAAAAATAAAAATGATTTATTAAATAACATAGAAGTTGTGATAATGAAACAATTGATTAACTGTCTTATGATGCATCAAGAGACTTTAAGCACTTAGAAAGTCAGACCAAATTTTCCAGAAGTAGAAGCACTGTGTGGTTGTAACAGGGCTGATTTATCCACTGGGCACAGTAGGCATCATGCTGAGAGCCCACAGGACTTTTAGGGACCCAGAAATAGGTTTTAATTAATTTTTTTTTCTTTATTGATTTTAGAGAAAGAGAGGAAAGGAGAAGGAGAGAGAGATAGAAACATCGACAAGAGAGAACATCAATTGGCCGCCTCCTGCATGCCTCACACTGGGGATCGGGCCTATAACCTGGGCATGTGCCCTGACCGGGAATCGAACTGTTGACTTCTTGGTGCATGGGTCGATGTTCAACCACTGACCCACACTGGCCAGGCTGTTTTAAATTTTTTTTTAATCAGGAGGAGAAAGAATAAAAGAATATAATCCAGCCTGGATTATAGCAGTCTTTGTACCAATACAATTATAAAATATGGTTCTTAGTTATTTTCTTATGGAGAAAGCGACCTATGAAGGCAAAAGCGCCTCTGGCCCGTGAAAGTCATTTGTAGTTCGGGATATAAAACAGCCTTTGCTTACTGGAGAGGGAGAAGGTACCAGAAATTATACCTTTGACACTTTTGTACCTATCACAACTCACATGTTTTCTAGAAAAGGTAAGATATGGAAGAACAGCAGAGACATAGGAGGAAAAAGAATATTTAAAAATATGCATAACCCATGGGCACAGACAATAGGGTGGTGGAGGCCTGGCATGGGGGTGGGGGTGGGGAGGTGAGAGCCAGGAGAGGAGGGTCAATGGGGAAAAAGGTTGGGACATCTGCATACTTTCAACAATAAAGATACATTTTAAGAAGGTTAGTATAAATATTGCATTGCTTTCTAAAACTAATGACTAAGTTAGTCACATTAATATGAAGAATGTCCAATCATATTTATTATAAATATTACACAACTGGATAAAGTACTTCATGAGAGCGTATTCATGTTATCAAGCATCACAAACTTCTCAAGTATTGGATTAATATTTACGACTGGCTAATATTTTTAATATTTAAAAAGACAGCTAGATGATGATTAATAATCAGAAAACCCATTTAAAATAACACAAACTAATAGAAAGTCAATGCTAGAAATAATAATGGTGTAACTGTTAAGAAGTCTGGGGTAGCGGTAACCTTAGAAATCCTGCCCCGGGAAACCAAGGTGGCAGAGATTTGGATTTTGTGTACAAAATAAAGTGCTCACTGTATGTATCCTGCTTAGATGCCTGATCCTGTTTGCTTCGTCATTATTGAATCCAAAGACAGATTTGTTCTTAAAGGAGGACCATTTTGACAAAAAGGCAAAAATAATGTCTGCTCTGCATAAACGTCGGGCCAGCATCAGAACAGTGTGGTTTTAGGGTGAGCTGTGGGGATTCTTCCACCTTCCCATCTCAAATGTGAGCTGCAGATTTCTACTGTATTTAAAAGGAATGAACGCACAGTCAGGTACAAGTCAGCCTTGAAATAGGAAATGTTCTAAGAGAAATTTTATAATGGTTTCTCTACTTCTGACAGCAGAATGTGACTATGCTGATTAGGTAGGGTTTAAAGAATTTTAAAAACCTATTATAACAATATTCTATAGAATTTTTAAGGCAGAACTTTAAGAGGGTGTCTAGGTAATTGGGGATGGGGGCTTATTTAACCTACAAATCCTAAGGAGAATTTATCACTATTTATTCTAGTTTCTTATATATAGGGATAACAAGGCCTAGAACTGGGTTCTGATGTGATTCTTTGCTAAGGAATTTGTGAAGTCCATTAATTCTTTAGCTAAAAAAACAAAAAAATCTGCCTAGATGTAATTTGGATTGGTTTTCTTCTGCACATTTTTATTCTTCTATTGTGACCTAGTTGGTGCTAAATTCTTGCTTCAGATCTTTATTATAAACCTTGGCCTTTATGTATTAATTCCAGGAAAACTACTAGACTCAGAGCTCTGGTCTGCCTAGAAACAAGAGAGTAATGGCCTGTGGCTTCCTCACTTTTGTTTCTTTTCGGTGGGGACTATGTCCATCTGTCCTGGAGACTGATTCTCTCTGAGTGCCTAAATGATGGGGGAGGTTTTAACCCCCTGGCCTGGGTTCTTTTCCTGCTTAGAGTAAGGACTACAAAGGGATCCCCCATTTTCATAGTTCCCTAACTTTTCTTGTGAAATACCAAGACACAGTTCCTAGGCAGGGAAATGCCCGCATATCAGTATATCATCACTACCTACTCAGTGTCATAACACGTCCATAAGAATTATCCAAGGTGATCAGAATTTAGAGACAAAATTAATTGAAGAAACTTCCACCCAAATGATTTCTGTTCTGTTGTTGCTGTAGCAAATTGCCACACATTTAGTGCTTAAAACAAAACATCTTTGTTTCGTTATAGTTTGGAGGCCGGGGAGCTGGTGTGGTTGTCGCTGCGCTGAAATCAAGGTGTTGGAGGGACTGCGTTCCTCTCTGGGGGCTCAGAGGACGAGCCCATCTTTCCCTTTGGGTGGTTCCTGCGTTTTGCCTATACTTGCGTCTTCCCTGAACCGAGTATGCTATTATTCATCTTCTCCTGGGACACTTGTATATTCAGACTCACATTTTAGAGCATATAATTTTAGTAGATAAGAATTTTAAAAGAGTTTTTCACTTTAGAAAGAAACAAATATTATTAGGTATGTCTTAGAAACTGGCAAAATCTTCCAAGGGTGTTTCTCTTCAGCAATCCTTCCCATAACCCATTTCCCAGACTTCTTGGAGACTTCTATTGCCTGTCCCTCTTCTCTATTATATCAATCAGGGTGTTCTTTTGTACATTTTTTTCTTTATTCATTTTAGAGAGAGAGGAAGGGAGAGAGAGAGAGAGAGAAGCATTGACGAGAGACAACATCGACTGGCTGCCTCCTGCATGCCCCCAAATGGGGATTTGGCCCACATTCTGGGCATGTGCCCTGACCAGGAATCAAACCAGTGACCTCTTAGTGCGTGGATCGACGCTCCACCACTGAGCACACTGGCCGGGCTCAATCAGGGTTTGATCAGGGTTTGATCAGAGCATCAGAGTCAAGGGGTGTGGAAGAGCCACAGTTCATTACAGAATTTAGTACTGCACAGCGGGAGAGCTGGTTACACAGTGTATACAAGGCTGTTGTTTCTGAATCTGGTCACTGAGCCTGGAGTCATCAGGGCAGGAATTTCGGAAGGAAGATGGATGTAAACTGCAGAAAGCAAAAAGCAAGATGAAACCTGGAAAGCTTAGATGGACCCCTGAGGACAAACTAAATCCCATGTCAGTCTCTCATCACCTCCATGGCAGACTTAAACGGGCACCTAGCCGAGGCGCTGGAGAAGCTGAGGCAGAGCGATGGCAGGCCCTGGCGTTGCCGTTGGCCAGGCTGTCACAGGTGAGCGAGCAGATGAGTGGCAACATGTGGCAACCCTCAAACCACAGAGAACTGTGGCTACTCCTTCACAGCTACATGCCGAGTCTCAGACACGATTGCTTAGTGGGCTCACACTAACCCAGAACCACAGGGGAGGACATCCAGTCTGACTGCACACAGTAGGCATCCACCACGTCCACGTTCACCCTTTGATGTTCAGATGTCCTGGCCAGTGAGAAACACTCTCCACAATGACTCTGCGTTCATCAGTATAGCCATTCATTTCCCCACAACGTCTCCAGTGTCTGGAAACAGGGGAATTTGACTGTTGACAGGACTACTCCTAAAATTTTACCAACTCTCTACACATATGTGAACAAAGAACTAGATTTTACCAAGAATCTCTCAAAATAGCAACATGTTATTATACATTCTTGGTATCATTATGTCTTGAAATTTATTCTGAATAGCAAAGAAAGTCAAAATGTAGCCAGTTGTAAAAACTGCAGTGCAAAGAATCCTCTGAGTTATGTATAAGACATCTGAGTCAGTAATGTTTTCAGAATATAGAGTTTTCCATGGTTGAATTTAACAAATAGTCAACAAAAAGGAGTCTTATAAATTCCTTGGGTTCTAGTATTCTTGACTGTATTATGAAATTTCGGGGAAACGGAGCCAACTTATAGTGTATACTTTCAATATCGTCAGTGCTCATTCATGTCACTAGCCATCCGAACCATACCTGTGCTACCCTTCAGACTTCCAGAAAGCACTTGCCAACTCGACTCAGATATATGACATCTCTCATGGTCATAACATACGGGATTTTACAGGTCTGTCTCATCTACTGTCATTCACAGTCATCCCTAGAACACTAATTGTCACTCCTATTTAGGATAATCGGAAACATAAAAGAACTGAGGCTTGGGGATAGAACCCTGTGTTAAAACACAGCAGAAAAAACCAACTGTGATGATGATGACGACTTTTTTTAAGCCAGCGATGCCTCGGGAAGGTTACTGGAAGAAAAAGTACGGGTGAAAAGGAGGTGAGTTAGAATTGCTCTCTAGTAGAAGATTTACTGGTAGGAGCGGCCCGGTATAACAGGGGTAGGCAGATGCAGAACCCAGGGAGGCGGAGAATTTAGGGATCCACCAAAGTAGATATAAAAGGAAACAAACTAGAAATGAGAAAGTGGAGACCCCATGAGGCAGGACACAGAAGCCAGATATAACTAGTTAACTAATCCCAGAAACCAGGGACAATAAAGTTAGGATATGTGTTTTCTAAAGCAAAACAAACATTTTATATATATCGCATAATAACTCTGAGGGCCAGACATCCTTAAAGGTTCCAACAATCAAAGGCTGATAGAGTTGAAGCAAGTGATCCATTATGACAAGTACAAAATGCCATTCATATTACATTTGATTAGCAGGCTGCACAGTGATACCTTAATGACAAACACAGTTAGGAAGACTTTATATAATATTTTTCTTTTTTATAATCCTCACCCGGGAATATGCTCTTTTGTTAATTTAGAGAAAGAGAGAAATATCAATCTGAGAGAGAAACATCAATCAGTTGCCTCCCATACACACCCCACTGGGGACGGAACCTGGAACCCAGGTATGTGCGCTGACTGGGAATCAAAGCTACAACCTCTTTGGCGTATGGGACGATGCTCCAACCAACTGGAAAGCCAGCCAGGGTGAGGTTTATATATATATTTGGCCATCACCACACTGCTTTCAGTGTCTATGAGCTATGCACGTATGTTCTTTGCTAATCTCTTCACCTTCTTTCATCCAGTCCCCCGATCCCCCTCCCTCAGACCTTGTCAGTCTGTCCATGCCTCTGGTTCTATTTTGTTCCTCGGTTTATTTTGTTCATTAGATTCCACACATATGTGAGATCATATGGTATTTGTCTTTCTCTGTCTGGTGTATTTTGCTTAGCATAATAATCTCTAGGTCCTACAATTTTTACTTTAAAATATTATATTCCTCTACTATGATTCTTTTTTAATCCATAGTAGATAAAGCTCTATTGTATATAAAAGTGGAAATTAGGGGAAGTCATTTTAAAATATAGAATGGTTACAGTGAAAGAGAGACAAGTCTGTGAAGGGAAAAAAGTTCTCTTTGAAGAATTAAAATTTAATCACCAGGAGAAATGATTAATAACAAAGCTCGATTCAGTCATAACTATAACAATTGTCATCATGTTTGCAGTTAGTGTAAGATGTTAGTTTATATATATATATATATATATATATTTTTTATCCTCACCCGAGGACATTTTCCCATTTTTTTGTTCAGATAGAGTGAGAGGGAGAGAGAGGAACAGAGAGAGAGAGAGAGAGAGAAATATCGATGTGAAAGGAACACATCAAGTGGCTGCCACCCACACGACCGACCAGGGCCGGGGACAAACTGCAACCGAGGTACGGGCCCTTAGCGGGAACCGAACCCAGGTCTCTCAGGACCGCAGGTCGACGCTCTAACCGCTGAGCAAAACCGGCCAGGGCACTTTATATATTTTTAGCTGTGGATTAGGCTAATTACTACATTTCATGCTTTCTGTTTTAAAGTAGAATGAAATCAAAGACCCACAAGACCCGTGCACTGCATAAGTAGATAAGAACAGGGTACTTGGAAGAATAAAATGGAAGGCCCCCACTGAACCTGATGCAGAAATAAAAGTCCCATTACTGCTGCGTGGAAACCTTCTCCTATGACGAGGACACTTCACACTAAGCACTCTTGGACTGTAAATTACCATTCTTGATAGCTGGCCTCCCCTGTCTGTTGTGCCTTAGAAAAATGGGACAGACTATGAGGAAGTGTAGATTCATGAAGGTAAACCCCGTCTCTCCACCATCCTCAATCCCCATACCCACACTTCCATGTTTCAAGAGAAAGAATAGTAATGTGAACACACTGTTGAATTTAAATGGGAATAAAGGACATTATAATTACAAATCCTATTAGCCATCCCTAGAATGACTGGCTGATACAGCTGTCCCCATCCAGTCACCAATGACAATCACATCCAACTTGGCCATCTGAGATAGGGAGGGGGGTGGCCCGGCTGTGAGGGAAACCTCTCTGGGTTCATCTTCAAACTTCCCAGAAATTAAACTTTAAAAATCAGCTGCATATAGTTCAGGCTAAATAATTAATGCTCAAGTAAGGTAGATATGGATTTTTTTTTTTAAAGGAAAAGAGGAACTGGAGGCCTTTTTTTCTTTAATCCTGTCACTCAAAGATAGATATTAGCCTTGCCACCCTGTAGAGACTTTGTCCCAAAGGAGAGGGCTGGGGATTCTGAATTATTGTGTTTGTTTGTTCATTTTGTTTTGTTTTTGACTCTGGGTTTCCAAATACTGGGATGATAAAATGATCATAGATTAGATTCCTTATCATGGTTTAAGAAAATCCCTTCATCTATCAAAAGGTGGCCACCCATAGGCATGCGATCCCAGCCTTAGTATGCAGATGCTCATTTCTCAAAGCAAGCAAACTCTGCAAAATCAATTTGTGAACTCATTACATAAATCCATATTAAACTATTTAGTCTATATTTAACACTGTAACAAGGATAGTCAGGGTAAATTAAATGGATTTTATTTCAGGGTGGTGAACAGCCAAAGTTGGTGCTTCCACTTCTAATTTGTTGCTCAGCTATAATCCGTGTCTGCCACAGATGGATGGAGAGACAAAGAGGAGAGAGAAGGAAAAAAAATGTGATCACTTTTACTCTTCTGGTATTTAAGGGCTAATCAAATCCATATGTTCTGGTTCTGGTAGTGCCAGTACTTGGCGTTTATCTTATGTTAATGCAAAATCCTTTGACTCATTATTCCAAGATGGTTTTACCTTCCTGAAAACTGGGTAAACTATGTCCAGCAAGGAGGAATCATCTCATCAGTACAATAATGATTCACTTATATATTATCAAGGAACTTGGGATGAATAACATGACCCTGTCATACCCTCCCTTAAGCTTTTCATTATCATCAGGAGTGCCAATAATTTACAGATTCCCGGTCAGCATCAAACGCTCCTTTTCAATTCAAATGCAAGCTGCTAGCCATTTCTTCTTCCATATTATTCTTTGAACTTATCTTTCTCTCCATGATCAGGGTTGCACTCAGTTCAGACCATACTCATTTCTCTCTAGGAATATTACAAAATACTTTGCATTCATCTTTCTTCCTGCTTTGATCTGTCAAATATGCACAGCCAAATATTGCTTTTTAGTTCCACTATTAATTTTGCTATTTTAATTATAATTTTTTCACTTCAATGCTTTGAGATCTTTAAAATATTTACCTCCTTTGTTTCACTTTTGACTATATAGTAGTTTATATTCAGTATAATCAATTAACCTATAAAACAAAGTACTTGCCTTTCAGGTTTCAGGCTTCCTAATGAAGAGTTGAAAGTATGCTCTTCTTAGACCCTTCGCCAAATTCTTGAGATGTAAAGGCAAGGAGCCTTCAATAAACTCACATCCAGTCTCTTTCTGTCAAAATGCACTTACATCACTTTTCCTGGTCTTCAATCTTTTTTCTTTCTTTCTTTCTTTTTAAATTTTATCCTTACCTGAATATATATTATCCCCTATTGATTTTACAAAGGGGGGAAGAGAGAGAGACAGAGAAAGAATGAAAGAAAGAAAAAGAGAAAGAAAAACATCGGTGTGAGAGAAAAACTGATCAGTTGCCTTCTATAGGTTCCCCAACCCAGAATGGAACCTGCAGTCTGATTATGTGCCCAGACTGGGGATGAATCCTACATCCTTTTGGTGTAGAGGATGATGCTCCAACCAACTGAGCCACTAGACCAGGCTGGTCTTCCACCTTTTGAAAGAAATGACTTTACCATCTACTCCATTAAACTGGTAATCTAGGAATAATCCCAGATTCCTAATCTGTCTGTACATACTAATAATAATCTCCACATTTTGAAGGACTTCTGACACTACTGCTCACTCTAATCTATGTGCTATGGTAGATGGCCTTATTCGCTCCTGCCTAGCCCACTGATATACTTTCTAATTAATTTTGATATTTTTAGTCCCTCATCCTGCCACCGTCCACCAGCTACTACCCACACTGCTTCTGGAGTTGTCTTTCAAAAACAACAGGAGCATGCCTGTCTTTTATATGCTAGCCACTGAATATCTCACATAGCCTAGACAAACAGTCCAATTTTCCTTGCATATTTTAAAAAATATTCTGTGATCCAGCCCCTGCATATCTCTTCCATTTCCCTGAACCACGCATACTTCTCTGGACATTTACTTGTGCTTCTGTGCTGTTTTCCCAGGCTTCGGGTGAACTGTTTCCTCTACCAACCATTTCTTTGCCCTTCTGGACAGCCTGGCAAAATCGTATTCATACTCCGAAGTCCATCTCAGCTCAGATGTCACATCCTCAGTAATAAGTTCCTCTAATTCCCATAGAAAGAGCAGTTTAAGCCTCCATGTGCTATCCCTGCATCCTGTATTTACATACTCCTGGGACTCAGGGCAATGATTTGTTCTGCTCCGAACTTCCCTATACCACTAGCAGCTTAAGCAACCACTTAGCATCTGCATTTAGAAAACAAGAATAACTTCTCCTGGGCTAATGCTTTATATGCAACTAACCACGTATTTGGTATAAAGTTCTACTGCTGTTGTTATTGTTCTTGATATAAAAAGCAGAAGGTTTTTACCACTTCACTCAGTTGAATTTCCCTACAGGTCATGTTATCCTTTTCTTGGCCAGCATGTTAAAGATGTAAAATATCTGATCAGAATTGGGATAAAAGGCTCAGATTATGTAATGAGAAGTAAGGCTCACATATGAAAAGAAAGCAGGTGTCTGTATGTAAGAAATTGGACAAGGAATCATGAGATCCAAAGGCTTATGTCTGGGCCACCAATTCTGTTATCTCGTCTCTTTCAATTCATGAAATCAAGCAGGGGAGGCAAGAGAAGGATATAAAATAAGCTCCATAGTATTTTTATTTATTTTTCCTTTTATACTGTTAGGAGAAACCCATTAGGAGAATTGTTTTCTCTATTCAAAATAGTCTGTTCTACTTTTGTACATTTTCATACACATACACTCAGTTGACATCTTTCAGAACAAAAGAATGTTCTTTCTGATTACCAGGGAGATCTTTATTTAAATAGGAACTGGGGCCAAAAAACATAAAGAAATATTGGACAGTGGCTTTTCTTGCTATACAACGATATATGTTTTATTTTGAGCATGGGTTATTTTTTATTAGTGAATTTTATGCCCCACAACATCTCAAACTCAGATAATATCTAAATAAGTGAACACTTTTTTGTCAGTACTGTCAGGGAAAGTTAAGAATATATAGATTCTTGGCAGATATTGGTCAACAAAGATAACAAAGACAATTATGCACGGTACACACTCATCATTTAGGCTTAATAACTAACTATTGTTGTGTTGTTTTTTTATGGAATTGTATTATAGGCTAAACACCTATGAGTAGATGCTTTGTGTGAAAGAACATTTTCCATTTTTTAAACACCTATTTTTGTAACCTAGAGTTTTGCACTTAAAGCTGGGAACAAAACAAAACAATAAGTGAGAGAACATTTCAAAACAATAGAAGCCTTGTCATTCTGCATAAAAAAGGATACTCCCTTACTCCTAATAGAGGGTTAGAAAAAAAAATAATACACCTACCTATGGCTGTGTTAAAATTTAAGGAGTATTAATCCAAAGAATTAATCTTTCTTTGAATGGCATCTGCCATCTCTAATTTGCATTTTACTTTTGTGAGTCTCCATACATTTTCTGGGTATTTAATAAATAAAGAATAATTAATACAGCATTACAAGTCTCTCTGCCTTAATTGTATTTGATAAGGTTAAGTCTGTCAAATTTATTTTCATTTAAACTATGGATTTCTGGATCGCAGAAATTGTGATCATTCCTTTAAGACCCTTTAGACACTTTCTACAAATGACCCACACTTAGCAGTAAGGGGAACAAGGGGAATCTGGACAGAAATCATTTGGGTGGCAAATTTTAGACATTTTAATTGACTCAACTTCTTCTCCTTTATCAACAATTCCCAAACTCGTCTGACTAGACTCAGATAAATCTGAAATATCACCCCTTTATCTGACCAGACTCCCCGTGATGGACAGAATGTGGGGAGATAGTTACATTACAGCAGACTGGCTGAGACAGTAGGTGCAAAAGTCAGACTGCTGGCTAGCTGTGGGGCCTTGATAAGTTCATTAACTTCCCTGTTTTCTCTCCCACACAGGATGGGAAAAACAATTGTATTCTCTGGAGAGAAATCAATTAATATGTGATTGTGAAGCCCTAACTCAGCACTGTGCCCACCAGGAAGGCTTTCTCAAATCCAGCCCCACCGCTCTGTAGCTAGTTGACACTGCATGTTATCTGACTGCTGCGGAGCACAACCTTCTAATCTGTGAAAAGAGAATAATGGTATGTTCTGGACTGGATTATCATGGAAATGAAAGGAATGATGCATTTAATGTGTTTAGCACACATTACCTGACACAGAAAGGTTCTTGAAAACGCTAGTCCCGGCTGTGTTTTCCTTTTATCTTGTAATTATATAAATCTTGCTCTAAATAGGACTGATTACGGCTCTGTTGACATGTTGTTTTTCGCAAGTTAAAATGGTGTTTATTTTCTTGTGTTTCTGTTTCTCATTAGATTAAAAAGACTGAAATACAAAAGCCTTATCTCCTAAAGCGTTCCAATGGCCCCAAGGGACAGAGAAAGCTCCAAGTCATTTACTTGAGGGCTGAAGTCGAAGACAAAATCAGGCATTTCTAAACCCAGCCATGCTTTAGAATATGTTTATTGTTGTTTGATCCTTTTGCATCCATGTATTTTGATTTCTAAAATAAAAATATTATAATAGGGTTTTTATTGTAAATGTAGATCTACAGATAAATTTACATTTAAATTTGTTTTAAAAATGAGGACTTTTTGCCCTGGCTGGTTTGGCTCAGCAGTTAGAGAGTCGGCCTGCAGTCCAAAGGACCCGGGTTCAGTTCCCACTAAGGGCATGTACCTCAGTTGCTGTTTGTCCCCAGCCCTGGTTGGTCATGTGGGTGGCAGCCACTTGATGTATCCCTTTCACATCGATGTCTGTCTCTCTCTCTCTCTCTCTCTCTCTCTCTCTCCCTCCCTCCCTCCCTCCCTCCCTCCCTCTTACTCTATCTGAACAGAAAATGGAAAAATGTCCTCAGGTGAGGATAAAAAAAAAAAATTAGGACTTTTATAAGACCCATCTTTGTCAGCGTGGTATATGGGTGCACTCAAAATAAATGGCTTCTGAGTTACAGCCTCACTTAGGAATAGCTCTGAAAGAGAACAATCGGGCCCTGGCCAGTTTGGCTCAGCGGTTAGAGCGTCGGCCTGCGGTCCGGAGAGACCCGGGTTCGATTCCCGCTAAGGGCATGTACCTCAGTTGCAGTTTGTCCCCGGCCCTGGTTGGTCGTGCGGGTGGCAGCCACTCGATGTGTCCCTTCACGTCGATGTTTCTCTCTGTCTCTCCCTTCCTCTCTCTCCCTCCCATTCTATCTGTACAAAAAATGGAAAAATCCTCGGGTGAGGATTAAAAAAAATATATATTTTAGTGGAGAACAATCGGGTAACTTTTCCCAATAGGCAGAGTATTGGGTACATCATGCGATCTACCCGAAATGAAAAAAAAAAAATGCATAAGAATACAATCTATATCTATGTATCTTAGTATCTATCTATGTATCTACATACATACACACACATACGTGTATGCAGACCAGGGGTCTGGAGGGAGAGTAACTGGAAGGTCAGGAACAAGTAACTCTGGAGAAGAGGACCGAGGATGAGACTGCATACCAAGTGTGCAGGTCTGTGAGTCACACCTGGACACCAGACTGCATCCCTGGGAAAGGGGCACTAATCAATCAATCAGATGAGACAATACAGCCAGTTGAACTCAGCCAGGCTCCACTGGGGACACACGGTGTATGAATGAAGAGGCCATCACAGTGGGATGGAACCTGTGCATCGCCACAGCATGTGCTCAAACTCAGCAAAGTGGCTGCTCCTCGCCAGCAACTGCTGCTGCTGCACAGAGCCAGTCTGCCGGAAACAGACGACGGGGAGCAACCGCTGGAACGTCGTTTCTTGGGGAGAGCAACCCGCCTCTTGGTAGCATGCCATTCATACTGGATCTTCTACTCGGGAAAGGGCTTAAATTCATCTGGATTAGAATGTATAACACCTATTTGGCTTTTCCTATACCCAGGGCACCAGCCCCTTCTACTGAAAATTCACAAAGTACATGAGCCACCAACCTGGGCCCTACATGACACTGCAAAAAATCAGATGACTCACTTTACAGCAAGAGAGGTGCAGGCATGAATCCATGACCACGGTGTCGCCGGAGGGGTAAAGGGGCCAGATCCCTCCGACACTCCTGGGCAGCAGGCTGCTGGGGTGCAGTCAGAATAAGCATCTTCAGAAGCCCCACGGGAGAATGGATGGTTTTTATCGGTGTGGAATTACATTTCTGGGTTGTCAAGTGTCATGTCCCTTCGTCCAGCGCTGGAAGAGGGGCAGTGTAGCCTTAACAAGGCCAGAGACAAAGCCGAGGTCCAGGGTTTCTGTTCCATGGCACAGCTGTGCCCAGATTAGGATTAGTATAGACTTAGTCCATCAGGCCATTATGGGGGTCCCAACGGCAATGACCCACATGGAGGGGGCGGGAGGACCCCGCAAGCCAGGAACCCTGTGCAGCAGTGAGGACAGAGAGTGGAAGCTAGGGGGCTTTCCTTTGTTTAGGAGACTAAATATCTAGGTTTCATGTACTTGCAGTGGCCACGCCTCTTTTGGCCACTGATGCTCCCGGGTGTGACCGACAGGTAGGCACCTCCCATGCCACTCAGACTCTACTGGGCATGCCTCTAAACTATTATTAATCCCATACCCATTATTGGGGGATAGACCTGGAGCATTACAGTAACTAATTTCCCCTTTACTCCTTTCCTGTTGAATAATAACCAGGTTACCACACTGATAAAAAGGGGATCCAATGATCCTATCACATGCTCACCACTGAGAAGCTGATGACTTGATGCAGAATAAGTACAGCCTCTTGAAGGAGCAATGAGTGATGATCAGAGATAATAACCTAAAAGAGATAGAGTGCCTTCCTCCCTCTAGGGCACAGAATATGCTCCACATTAATGACCAGCACATGATGCCACATCCCCAACAGTAGAGTAAATAAACACGAGAGACTGAAGTAGGTGTGGTCCTGCTTGTCATCACTCCCAGTGACCCAGCTGGGGAATCTGTGTCTCTCGTCCCTGCAACTCTAGGCTCTGGGGACTGGGAAGTCCTACTTCTCCGAGGAGGAATGCTTCTGTCATTGAAGTCCGGGCTATCACTGCTGCACGGTCATTTCAGGCTTCTTGGGCCAGAGCAACAGCATCAAAGCACGAAGAACTACCCAGATCATCAGGAGGAGGAGGGAAACAGAAGACCACGACTGCCACCCAGGTGATCTACTGGGTACTCTTCGCTATTTTGATGGTAAATGGATTAGAACAGTCTCTGTGACCTTCAGAGGGATAGAATGTAGAGTCACCCTCCTGGTGAACCACATGGACCAGCAGAGGTGCTAGCTTAGGGTGGAGGACTCCAAAACAGTGGGAGGAAAACAAGAGCATGTTCCAGCTTTGAGATCAGTTGCAGTCACACTGGTGGCCTTCCTTTTTGTCCCCCAGGGAATAGGACCAACCTGCATCCTGACATAGCTATTTCTAGAATACATTCTATGAAACAAACAGATTTCAGTGGCACAGGGGAGGACCCTGGTGGACGGACTGGTGCACCATCCAGATGCCCCTTCAGGACTGTAGTATTCATTCATGCCTCTACCTGGAGGGTGTGGCAGTGGCTGGTGACTATCTCAGATAACTGCCCTCAGCCAGAGAGAACCACTGCACTCCAGGTCACACCCATCTCTGCAGGTACAGTAGCCTGAGGAGCTATCCCGGGGCACCGTCAGAGGCCTTTTTGGACACATCAACTGGCTGCCTCCCGCACAACCCAACCAGGGCTGGGGACAAACTGCAACCGAGGTACGTGCCCTAGTGGGAACCAAACCCGGGTCTCTCTGGACTGCAGGCCACATTCTAACTGCTGAGCCAAACCGGCCAGGGCGATGAATATAATATATTCATCAAATATATATATATATATATATATATATACACACACACACACACACACACACATACATACATATATATATATTTAAAGATAGCATACCATCTTTCTCTTATTATGTGTGGTATGTGTGTGTGAACATATACACGTATTATCAAAGGGTGATTTGTAAGTAAAAGGTAAAAATATAACAAGTGCAGGACTGAGTTCAGTGTAAAAAACCAAGATTCTTCCTGTCCACTTCCTTACTATAAAGTTTTCTTTTTAAAAGAGAGATGTAGAAGAACACTCTTTGGTGTTCTTACTACCAAAGTCTGATGTGATCAATATTTATGAATCTATCAAGTCTTTCATATTGTATGAATTTATACTTACTATGGGTTTCGGGATATTTCGTATTACTGTAGAATTCATTTCTAATTTCAAAGTCTGCCAGACAGCCATATCCCCTCGATTAAGTACTGAGCTGGCTTCCTACTTGTAGCACATACTGAACGAAGGACAAGGTGAATGACAAGCCTTTATTTGCTGAGAACCCTCTGCCTACATTACACTGGAATGAGCAAGTCATTAAATGGACACGTAAACCTCGCAGACCTTTCCACTAGCAGTCATTTTGAAACAGGCTTTTCCCTTAACCTTGTCCACTGAGCTAAAACCCTTCAACATTGAATGGATACTGTCGTTGAAATATTTGTTTATTAGTTTTTTTTCATGGAGGATGGAAAAATATGCCAGAAGAAAGCTATCATTGTATCATCCTAATAAACATGCCTGCTATTTTTCTTGAGACCAAACAAAACAACAGAACACTTGATAATGGCTAACATTTGTACAACAATTCACAGCCTACACATCCCTTCTACATACATTTATTGCTCTAAACCTTTGAGACAATTGTCCACTGAATTTTAGGGTAGAGGAGAGGGAGACTTGGAAAGGTGATACTGTCGAAGATTCTGTTCATAAATGTTTTCCATATTTCAATGTTTTTAAGTTTCTAGGGGTAAACCGAGAATGATGAAGAGATTCAGTGTGCCCACATCTCATATACCAGAAAAATATTGTATGGCAAAAGAGCAAATGACTGATCTATGCCAAACTTGGGCCATCATTGACCCCTGAGGGAAAGAGTTACTTGGAATGTCAACATTTCTCAAATGCAGTGGTTCTCAACCTTCCTGATGCCGCAACCCTTTAATACAGGTCCTCATGCTGTATGTGGGCGTATCTGCATGTGGGCGGACCCCCTGGAGACAGAGAGAGGAGCTGGGTCTGGTTCCTAAGACCATCGGAAATATGTGTTTTCTGATGTTCTTAGGCGACCCCTGTGAAAGGCTCTTTCGACCCCAAAGGGGTCGCAACCCACAGATTGAGAACCGCTGCTCTAAATCAAAGGAGACTTTGGGGTAAAAATAAAAGAGCATACTATCTTTCTCTTATTTGTATCTTAACCTTGACAAGTAAAAATAATTTTTCAGTGGACTGAATAAATTCATATCTATATATACTGAAGTTAATAACCACCTTACAGAAATTGGTTCTGTATCCTGTTAGCTATAGTTAATTACTAAGACTTATAAGGGAAAACATCCTTAGACAACTTATAGCTATAATATCCCCATATTTGAATATGTTTCAAAAATAGTAAGTTGTACTTTTATTCATTTAGACTCAATGATGGGACACTACAGAGAAATGTTGTAGTTCCAATGAACACCTCAGTTTGTGTGAAACTGTCTAATGACTGATTTCACAGTTTAGGTCCATCAATAGACTGGTCTAGTACAGAATTGACTTTTTAATTATTTACAGAATTCCAGGAGCAATTTGATCCCCTGCTAAATACAACTGAGCATTTAAATCATAGTAATCCTTCTATTAAGAGACAAAAATTCAACTTCATTGGCCGCCAGTGACTGAGACTAGGTTAAGAAGTGCATTCCCTCAGCTTTAGTCACAGTATCTTTTATACTTAGTTGCTCATGTGCTATTATACTGGACAAATTAAATTCTAACAGATCTTGAAGTCATAAGACTCACAGTATATTTTTTCATTGATTCACACAATTCCACATAAGTTACCATGTCAAAAGTCAACCTTTTAGTAAGAAACACTATAATTAGTTGCAGTTAATATACAATTACATGGGTGCACATATAAATAGCCCTCTTGTCCATTTGGATTTCAAGGAATTCTTCTTATGTTGATAGGCACAAGTTACAAAAACAGATACAAATGACTTCTGGTTTTATGCCTTAATGTTCATGACCGGACTTAAATACACCTGCTAATTTTAGTTTTTATGATATACTGCCTTCATAATATGTTTAAAATTCACCATCATTTTAAATCAGTAATCTTTTCTAGGGGAGGACAGCTCACTTTTTTCTAAATTCCTAACCAATATATTTCCCTTCCTATAGGGGAAACTCTACTCTGTTACAATGTTGAACAAAATAAACAATACCAGCATTAGAAAATATTCAATGTTGCCCTGGCCGGTTTGGCTCAGCGGTTAGAGCGTCAGCCTGCGGTCCCGAGAGACCCGGGTTCGGTTCCCGCTAAGGGCACGTACCTCGGTTGCAGTTTGTCCCCAGCTCTGGTCAGTCGTGCGGGTGGCAGCCACTCGATGTGTCCCTTCACGTCGATGTTTCTCTCTCTCTGTTCCTCTCTCCCCCTCCTACTCTACCTGAACAAAAAATGGAAAAATGTCCTCGGGTGAGGATAAAAAAAAAAAAAAAAAAAAAAGAAAATATTCAATGTTAACATAAGACATATGCCTCATATTTATTTTACAGAAGACATGGTATGGTGTCTTGCCCAAACAAAGCTACGTTTAGGAACTATTCCTAAGAGAATTTCTTCATTTGTAATCATATAGATTTGGGGGCATAGATATGAAGAATATATTATTTCTTCCCATAGTAACTTTAGTCTATCTTCCACTGTTTCTGTCATTAAATTTAAAATATTCCTGACTACACATGCTGCCATCGTAGCTGCTTTCCCAGTTCGTGTCCCCCAGCTTTGCGGCCCAGCAGGGAGGTATTTCTGACCGCCTTCCATGGCAGACCACGGCCAGGAGACTGACTGCTACTGAGCAGCGAGAACCAGGAGAGCTAACGCAGAGGTAACTGATGCCTCACATCTACTGCTCTTCTCTGCCGTGCTCCATGCTCTCCTCCTCCTCAGCACCAAAACATTGCTAACTTTCCCCCAGCTACCAAAGTCTTCTCGATTTAATTACCACCTACCCAATGTTGGGTTTACTGAATGGCAACTCAAGGGTAATTAATTCTTTGGCATCTGCTATGCCAACTAAATCCTAACTTACTGCTTACCTGGCTTGGAAATCTGGCTACTGAAACATCTTATTCTTAGGATAACTAACGCATTGATTCTTGACACTTTTCGGCTAGGCTATCCGCTGAATGACGGACTGGGAGCCACAGTTCATCTTTTTTATTTGGAAAGGGGACATCTTAACCAATGGCCCCCTGCCCCAAAATACATAGATTAAATGAACCAATCAACAACTATAAAGCTTTCCTCAGTTCTCAGGCGAGATTAACAGACAATACAAGTGGTATGAATCAGTTCAACTACTTTAACGCGTATTCATCGCCACTTACATAATAAGCTAAGTGTTTTTGATGTATATGCAAAGTCTCCTTCAGTGTTCAGGAGGCCACTGCGTGCAGGTGTGTTAGGCACACACAGAGAGACAAGAAGCAGTTTGAAAGTGCACACGGCGCTGCAGTGTTAGATGTATTCATTACTGATAGAACTTCTGTAGTAGACTCTGTTTTAAAAGCGCCATTGAGCGTCTTTGTCTTTATCCAGAGGAAACCAGTATATATATATCACATGCTACAGTGCACACATTTCAATATTTCTCCCATGCTAATTTTCTGAAGAGAAAAATAAGTCATTCACTTAATTTAATGTAGTGGATTATGTTTAGTTTCTAAATCACTAATTGCTAAAGAGGCTAGCTAACGCTGTATAAAAGGCCACACTGAACCGTCATTAGGGTTGTGTAAACACCCCAACAACAGACTCCGGTTCCCAGAGATCATGGCCTGTGCTGCAGCAAGAAGCCGACTGTGACGGTTGCCAAGGGTGACTCAGCCTCAAGCCTGTGGACAGGCCAACGCTGAGCCGCTGGGTAACGCGGGCCCACAGTGTGCCTCAAAATACAGGGGGGCTGTTCACTGTTACAGCGTCAACAGAGGGCTCTGTTGTCCCCACCGGCCAGCCTCAGCACGGCACCTCCCTTCTCGCTGGCCCCCCACCATCTGCGCACGCAGCCCGCCCTGCATCTCAGGGGAGTTGGCGAGGCGTTATCTGAAGCCCCGATGTGATAAGATGGGATAAAGCAATCCATCATTTATAAAGGGGGGCGTGTGAGACAGTCACCATGGTGTCCTGTCACGCTTCCGGATTTTTGTCTTTATTTCTTTTACTTTCTTTCTAATCCAATGCCAAGTATAATAAACACTGACCAAGGGTATAGAATCTACTGACAACACTTTACCATCTAGAAGGGAAAAGAATGAATTTCAAAATCCTCTGGGGCTTCCCCTAGCGAGGAGGTGAATGATGCTTCTGCCCAGGGGTGCCTCGCGCTGTCTGGTCACACAGACCAAGTGAATCAGGGCCCTCGTGGAACGCAAGATACTGCTGATACAGGCTGCCTGTCGGTAGGGTGTAAGTGATGCTGAATATCTATAATTGGTTTATTGTATAAAGTGAACTACTGGAATATCATAAGGAAACTGCTTTATTTTCTCCTAGTGTCCACTTTCAAAGACACCCTGTTAGACCTATTTCTTACCTCTGACAGCAACTCGGGAGACAGGCACACACCCCTGAGCTCTAAATCAAACATTAACCTCATGTTCAGTGTGAAGTGTCTTCCCGTGTCCCAGAGTGAGCCTGAAGCCAGGAACGGGGGAGAGGCAGTGAAACTGTCACCTGTTTTGTGCAGTCTCTTGACCCTGTTTTTACCCCTCTGCATATGGTGTTTCCAGGATCAGAGGAGAGAGGATGGATTCAGAGTACAGAGACAGTCACGGAAGGTTTCCGCCTCTTTTTCGTGGGGCGGCTCACGGGCACCTTAGGAATCCTCCACGGGATCCTTCCCTGAACCAGACAAGGTCCAGTCCGGCTGACCTCAGACACCAGCTCCCCAGGTCAGCGCCACCTCAGGAAGAGACCCGCTGGTTTTCTGGTTGGACCGGGCTCGGCAGGCAGGACCTCTTGGCAGAGTCCCTTCAAGATCGCTTCAGCCCTACTTTCTCTGAGTGCAACTCACACCTGTGGTCTCCCCGAAGGTAGAAGCAGAGCTTTTCCCTACAGGGGCCCCCCTTTCTCTTCCTGGCATTGTGGGCAGCTCCCGGGAACTTTCACACAGAGTAAGCTGCCATTGCCCATTTCTGTAAGTAATCCGAGTCAGCACACCACACACACACACACACACACACACACACACACACACACAGTAAACACACCACATACATACATACACAGTAAACACACCACATGCATACATACACAGTAAACACACCACATACATACACACACACAGTAAACACACCACGCACACAGTAAACACACCACACACACAGTAAACACACCACATGCATACATACACAGTAAACATACCACATGCATACATACACAGTAAACACACCACATACATACACACACACAGTAAACACACCACACACACAGTAAACACACCACATGCATACATACACAGTAAACATACCACATACATACATACACAGTAAACACACCACATACATACACACACACAGTAAACACACCACATACATACACACACACACAGGAAACACACCACACACACAGTAAACACACTACACACACACAGTAAACACACCACATACATACACACAACAGTAAAACACACCACACACACAGTAAACACACCACATACATACATACATACACAGTAAACACACCACACACACAGTAAACACACCACATACACACAGTAAACATACCACATACATACATACACAGTAAACACACCACATACATACACACACACAGTAAACACACCATACACACACATAAAAGCACCACACACACAGTAAACATACCACACACACATACACACACAAATAGTAAACATACCACATATACACACACATAGTAAACATACCACATGCACACACATAGTAAACACACCACATACACCCACACACGAAACATACCACACATACACACACACATAGTAAACACACCACATACACACACATAGTAAACACACCACATACACACACATAGTAAACACACCACACATACACACACACATAGTAAACACAGCACACACACACACACTATAAACATGTCACACTCACAATAAACACACCACACATGCATACATACATACACACACACATAGTAAACACACCACACATACACATACACACAATCTGTTCAAGGGGTTTTCTTAGTGTCTCTACAACTTGACTTGTGGGGGAAGAAAATACCATGATAACCTCTAATCCTATGAACTGCAACCCTTCAGAGTCTCCTCCATCCTTATAAGCAGGCCGGCCATGAGATGATGATCACTGGGACTCTTTGGTTGGTCCTGAAAGAATGTATCTCACACTCCTCTTTAGAAATACGGGATTACCTACCTTGCACTTTCCTCAGTTTTATGGCCATAGCTGAACACCAATGCTAACTGGAATTATCTTCTTCTGAAACTTGAGTAGTAGCCAGTGTGAGCATCAATGTGGCCCTGCTGTCATTGCTAATGAGAGGACGCACAGTTTTTAAACCATGGCTCACTTTGGAGACCTTGAGGTTAGAGATTCCTTGTCTCCTACGTAACCATTACTGTTTCAGCAGAAAAGGATGTGTTCAGTCACACAAACGTAGTTACACTGATGCTTAAAGCACAGTAAGTGGAGAAAGAAGAAGTCTATCAGAGAAATCGGTGATCTCGAACAGAAGTTAATTATCCCTTTTCATTCCTAGATAGTTTCTTTACTCATTTGGGACTGTTGCTTTAATAAAGAAAAAAAAAAAAGTCATTATTGTAAGCATTACGAGAGTCTGATAATCTTCAGATAATTGTTAAGAGATGCACAAAATATAAGGCCCTGATAGCCACTTAAATGTAAGAAGCCAAAGAAAGACTATGTCTCATAAATATCAGTTACTTTCTACTAAATTTACCGCAGGGAAAGATTAAGACAAAAGTGAGTCAAGTGTCAAGAAGAAGAAAATTGTCCTAAAAGAGTTGAAGTTAACACAATCAATAATATGAAAACTTTCCATAGAAGGTATTCATATTTTAAAGCATTTGAATCTATATAAACGTTTCATTTTCTGCTTTTAAAAAAAGAAATAAATATTTTGACCTTCTTTACTGTTACAACATGTGAAAGCAGCTAATCAGTTTTGTTTTTTATCATTTTGTTTTTCTCCTGATGGGAATTGTATTATTATGGGAATATTACAGGACATGTCTAATATGATTCATGCTAGTTTTGAATGCACCACCATATTGAACCTCAAGACTACAGAACAAAATAAAATAAAAATTCAATCAATTAAAGAAAAAAGGACAATTTAGAAACATCTGTTTTAAAAAAAGGAGAAAAATATGTTTATGTTTAAGAGATTATTTCCATTTTTCTATCAACTTCCACTGATTCAAGACTATATATGTGTGTAGACACGTGTTCATCTATGTGTATATATACATACACTCATATATATTTATATAAAACACTGAAAAAAAGGCAGGTTACAAAAGACAGGGAAGAAAGTAGTAATTTATTGGTTGTCTTGACAACCAGAGGTACCTATTATTCATGACGATGACTACATCTTATATCTTCTATATATTACTGGATGGATATAATTTGCTAGAAAAATATAGCATCGATACACAAATGTATACTTTGATTCACTAAATAATTAAATAATTTCACATTGACTTTGAGAGATAGGGGCAGCAATATAGATTTTACCACTAGACCATGGACAACCGAGACTACAGGCACCAGAGCACAGTCCCCTCATCTTACCAGGCTTAGGGACAATAAGCTGCACACTGGTCTGGGCATTTCCAGCCTCATTTTCAGCCACACACTGATAAAAGCCTTCATCCGACTTTACCACTCCGAGGATACGTAAGTTGCTTCCTCCCTAGAGAGAAGAAAAGGCAAAGTGAAATATTTTAAAAAGAAAAAAAAAAAAAGCCAAAAAACCTCAGAGAGACAAAATGAACATGAACAAATTTTAATAAAGCGTCACAGAAGGAAAAAGGGAGGTCACGAGCATGCCCAACTCTCAGATGTGTCCCGAGTCACCGGAGGAGTCACTGATCCCCAGTACTGTGCTCAATCCAAGGGCATCCATTTATCTTCATTCTGCAAGGAAAAATACACTCCCCAAAACGCACAACATCCCTTAATGTCTAAAAGAGCAGTAAACAGAACAGTCTTCTATCAGGTATGGAAGAAGCAAAGGTGAGGAACAAAAGAAATTTCATTCTTTGATTTGTTTTTGAAGGAACCTCATGTTCAGCAGCTGCTGGAGGGAGAAAAAAACATAAAAAGATACAAAAACACCTATCTTTGCAGCTTCTAAAGGACAAGAAACCTAGGTTAGATATTTTCTAGAATTGTTTATTGAGAAAAAAATGTCTGAAAATCCTTTTAAAATTTTCATCGCTTTGACATGTACCCTCTTTGGAATTTTAGGGGTGGGAGGGCGTGTGGTAGATGTTTTATGCCCACGGTATCTTGTTATATGGCCAAAATGTTTCACCTTCAGTAATCAATCAATTGAATCTAGCAACGTTATCTTTTATTGTATATAAATTGAGCCACCATCTTTTTCAAGGATAGATAATAAAATGATCTGGAGATAGAATTTAATTATACTAACTCAGTTTATCTTCCATATTATATAAGAATTAGTCCAGTAAGTAAGACAAGTTAAATCACTTCCCCTGAAGTCATTAAGAGATAAATATTACCTCGTGGGGAATTCTTAATTGGTTTTAGTGTCTTGTAGTCAATTCTCAGCTGATGTAAAATTCTTAGATAAAGTTGACTAACTTCTAATTAAACATTCTCACATAAGTTACTATTTGTGCTAAATGTTACCTGTGCAACAGAAATGGTTCTCTGATTTCCGGAGCAATTGGGAAAATATTTTTAAGCACAATTTAATGTGAATAGGGCCCCTACCATACATTTTCTTTTCACCTTAAGAAAAGCAGCACTTAAATAGGTTGGCGGTAATGAGTCATGCTGGGAGAAAGATCATTCAAACTGTAGAAGAATATAAACGCTGCATTTCATCATGTACCCTTAAGGGCATTCAGCAATCTCTCTATGTGCGAGCAGCATATATTTTAGGCACATGCAAGCTGCCCCGTGGCATGCCATTTTTAATTCAGTGGTAGGAGAAACAGAACCGCACTTAAGGAACTACTGGGTTGGTGTGGCATTCAAAAGTTAATTTTTTCCCTTTCTTACCCTATTCCCAACCAATTAAGAAAGTGCAAGTAAAAGTGAAAAAAAAAAAAGTGGTGATAAAAGCAACAACATATGTTTTATGGATTTATTCCTGAAGGACCCCACAGTATGACATAATGCATGCACACAGAGCTTATGGAAGTTGCTGGAAGCTGACCGATCCCGGAAGAGGAATCCAGCATCGAGAGCCGGTGCCCAAACTCTCGGGGCTCCTATGTTCCAGTCCCGTTCTCTGGGGAGACCTGGTTTAGAAGACCACTCTTTGACAGGGTCATGTCTGCATCTCAAACATGAGATGTGGACCCGCAATCTCTTCCTTTAGCTGCAAAAGTTCTTTAATAGTTGAAAAGTACTTTTCATATATCTCACATGTTCATATATGTGAATTCAGAACCTCCACCTCAAAGAGAGTTTTCATAGAACATTTTCAAATGAGGACAGAATTCTGCTGGTAACAGCCAAAAGAACAATAATAATGATAGGTGTTCAGCACTCACTATGTGCCAGGACCACAACTGAGTGACTATGATACCATTATCTTTATGACCCCCCCCACAAGGATAGGAACAGAGAGTGTACTGAAACTCACAGTAAACAAGAACAGTTGTTCTTAGCTTTAATTCTTTCCAATGTTCAGAATTACAAAGCAATGCCAACTCTGACTTCTCCCCAACTGCCAATCACTGTCACCATCAGTACTGCCCTGTCTACTCTCATGTAAGATCAGTTGGTCCCATCTGGAAAGAAAGCTGTATCATCAAAGTTAGACTACCATAATCATAAGTAGCACATCTTGTTGAAATTTTATTATAATGAGTAGAAGTCACAGAAGTAACAGATCCCAGGCTTCATAAAGTCTAGAACAAGGTTCTGACCTCTATTTTCCCAAGAACCAACAATGAGAATACTTGGAAATAAGTCTCAGGTTCTCTGCTTTTTCTCTGTTTGTTTAAAATTTTGGAAAACAACCAAACAAACAAAATGGGGAGGAGGGGTACTGGGCTGTTTGATTATTCTTTTTCAGCTCAAAAATTCTAGGTCTAGAAGCATTTGTTTTATTAGGACATTTGTAACACATCATAAAAAAGCACAACAGGAACCTTCTTCCCAGGAGCGGAAAACAACAGAAAACATAGTAAACAAGAATGAGATTGCAAAACTAATATGAAAAAAGATAATTACCACTATCTGAAAATAATCACTAGGAATGACCACATCTCCATTCTTCATCCAGTTCACAGTGGGCACAGGCTTCCCAGAGACTGCACATTCAAACTCAATATCCATGCTTTCATAGGCATAGAGGTTGGAAGGATGATTTAAAAACCATGGCGGAACTGCAAAGACAGAAAGCGGAAGTGAGTGGGTGGGGATGTGAACCAGCACCAAGGTTTACCAGTCAGAGCTCTGCTCTGGGACAGAAGACATCTGTAAATCACATCATCCCAGAACACCCCCACCAAACACAGTGAAACAGTTTCAGTTCATGGTATTTGGGCACAATAAAAAAGAGGGAGAAAGAAAACACTTTTGGGAAAAATATTACGTAGAATAAACATTCTGAGTATCCAAGTATTTGTATCCAATTGACCTACACTGGAAAAGTACATAAAGCTATGTAAACTGTGCTGATAAAGTAAATAAAGACACACTGATGGGGCGGAGAAAACCCTGAGTTTTTCATACAATGTGAAAGCTTAGTGTTCCTATAATTCTGAGTTTTATTAGGATTTAGTTAATAGAATACACATATTCCCTGTTGAAATTGGCTGTGGAAATAGGGTACAAAAAATGACTGTCATCTTTATGGCGGACACATTCCTATTGTCCTAACAATTTGTATTACTATTTTCTCAGCATGGTATATTGATATGTCAGTTTAGTTTAATGTCTTAATTACTATACTACTACTAATTCTATAATGAACGTCTACAATCAAAAGAAAATTACAAATATAATATAGCACACCTTTGCTAATGAATCTCACAGGCTTGGTCCCTGAAGGCCCTGCTTAGGATAGGAAACTTTTAAAATGTAATATTCATCTTCTTCCACTGGGGATCTTAAAATGATGTCATATTTGGCCCGGCTGGTGTGACTTAGTGCTTGAGCATCGACCCATGCACCAAGATGTCATCGGTTCGATTCCTGGTCAGGGCACATGCCCAGACCCGATTCCCAGTGCGGGGCATGCAGGAGGCAGCCAGTTAATGTTCTCTCTCATCAGTGTTTCTATCTCTCTCCTTCTCTCTTCCTCTCTCTCTAAAAAGGAATCAGTAAAGAAAAAAAAAGATGTCATATTGCCTGAGACTCAGGTTCAATTCACAGTGAAGTAGATGTCATATTGCCTGAGACTCAGGTTCAATTCACGGTGAAGTAGCAGCCTTACTTTCCTTTTTACTTAGGACATATATATGCATTTTCTGTAACCACATTTAAAATTAGGTTGTAATTTTTGTCATTTTTGTTGTTATGCTCAGTGAGTAAGGAGTGCTAACTTGTGCTCTTTCCGTAACCACCATATTTTGCTTTTTTCCAACCACAGTCTGCAACCCCACTGATGACAAGTGAATTCTTCACCTTCGATGGGAGAGCTAGTGGAAACCTCCCGGGATGCAAGTTCTAGTTTTTCTACTCAATGATCTTAAAAATCTCAATCAGAATTCCCTAATCTTATTTAGATCTGACTTCTAGTCTTTTTACTTTTAGATAAGTTATTGAACTATTATTTGCCAGTTATTTTGGTACATAAGAAATGGGGATCGATTTTACAATAGGGCTCTACCACACATAATTCATAATCTCTGTATCATCTTGACTTTGAGAAGATTCTACACATTCTACAGACTTACTACAGCTCCATGAGATTGCAAAGTTATGCTTCAAATTGTTTTAAATGAATGATAGGCAGCACAAGTCACTCCAGGGAGTGGTCAAGAATCACGGACAAGAAAAGACGGGTGAGATTTTGTTAGGAATTGTTAGGAATATAAAAAGTGCACGGTCGTTGCGTGGCTGCATTTCTTCCTTGAGAACAGTGGGGGGCCAGCTCGGTCCCCTGGGGCAGAACACCTTCTCCACCTCCCCAGGCCCTTTGGAGCTGTTCTGTTGTTGACACAGTGGACATAATGAGCGTATGAGTCTTCTCTTCCACGCAAATATCTGAAGGAAGTGACCACACCACATGCATAACACATGTTTGCTGGCCAATGGGGCTGCATCTACATCCAAAACAAATGGGTTCTTTTAAATGCAGTGTCACAATAGTTTCAACAGATCATTTCACTTTAAGGAGCCATAGTTTCATATGTAATTGTATTCAGATTGCTACAGAGGAAGCAATCTGGTATGGAATGTCAATTTAGAGATAACATATCAAAGGATGGAAAATATTCCATGTAAATTCAGGATTCAAAGTTAAACATACCTCAACCAAATCCTAGTTTTATGGAATAATATTTCTAATGGACTGCTCAATTTACAGATTAGAATGTATCCTCTCACCTTATAGCTTCAATTACTGCTGCACCAACTTTTGTTACCAAAGTTAACTTGATCACTAAATGCATAATCCTCCTTCTCCTTTTTTTAACAAGGTGCCTAATCTAACCCTCATCCAGGCTTATTCTTATGTGACATGTAACTTGAAATCTGCTGAGTGTTTCTGGTTTTCTCTTCCCTACCTACGCACCTGTCCTCCCCCATAGGGTTGGTTGCCGAAATTTGCCTTTTATTCTCTATTTAAATTATCTATCACACATACCGATCTATACTCTCCTAAAAAGATTAGTTTGGGTGAAGTTGGGTTCTACCCTTGAATGATTAGAATGTGTATTCCATATTGGAAATAAAAGTACACTTGAGTCTTGTTCTATTAATATTGACTGGGGCGGCCACTGTTCTGGATAAAAATGGTTTTCCATTTCTATGGATTTTATTCTTAGCATTTTCTGTTCAAAGAGGTATTTCAGTATAGTTTGACATGACTGTTTCTGGGGAGAGAGAGAGAGAGATGCTGTTTGGGTCCTATTAATGCCTACCAGAATGTGCACTGCTATTTTCCTGGCATATGGGTAGGCCTACGGGTGAATATATTATTGCTGAGAACTACTCGACAGAAGAGCAGGTGACCCACAGCAATGCATGCCACTGTGACATCAATCTGAACGAGAATTCCCTAAGCTAATACAGTCAAACCTGTTCCTGAAAGTCTCCCGTCTTGAACGATTCAGTCTTCAAGCAAGGTGTTCATGGAAAAAAAAAATGTCTAGGTCATTGAACAAAAGTTTGGTTCTGGACTTGACAATCCTTTCATGCTGACACATTAGCATGATATAAACAAAGGAGAGAATGGGAATCCGTTTACCCCTAACCCTCACATTGTTAACATCTCAGGAAATTGTGCTGTGAATATTTTTGTGTTTGTTTCTCTCTCTCTCTTTTTTTTCTTTCTTTGCTTTTGTTGCTGGTGAAATGTATGATTAGTACAATTTTAAAACATAAAGAGCTCATCAAGAGTGCTGATGTTGCTAAGGGTGTGAAAAAAAACAATGATCACAGGCAACTGAAGAGGTAGAAAAGCTTGCTGATTTGGCCCTGGCCGGTTTGGCTCAGCGGTTAGAGCGTCGGCCTGCGGTCCAGGGAAAAGCTTGCTGATTTGGATGAGTGAAAAGCATGCTGGCGACAGCATTTCAGAGGCAGTGACATGTGAAAAGGGAAGATGCCGACTTCCTGAAGGACGCCCCTGGCACAGGTGCTGGAAGTGATCCCTCTGAGGCTAGGAGGGCGTGGTTTGATAAATTTAAGAAAAGAAGGGTTTGTTTATGGATTAAACAGTACATTAGACATGTACTGTGTATAAGAAAGGTTAAAATGGAATCATTTGGGGGTCCGGAATGAATTAATCCAATTTACATTATTTCTAGTGGGAAAAAATAATTCACGTTTGCAATAAACCACTTCCCAAACAGCCCAGAACAAATTAAGTTTGAGAAGCAAGGTTTCACAGGGACTAACTTATTGATCCCGGTCCCTGTGTCCTCAAGGCCAAGCAGGGGACCGGTGGTAATAAATATTTATTCGACGAACAAGCATGGGTGTGGGTTGGTCTTCATAGGCCAAACCCTTGGCATTCAGTCACTGCCTGGCTTCAAGTGAGTCACGGCGGTGGAAAAGCTCGGCGGGGGTACATTAAAGACATGGGGTGTACTTCCCTGTAATTAATACTAATTACAGCAACAGATTAGAGAAGCATTAAACTATAAGCTCTTCTGCTATAACTGGCAAAGATAATATTTTAATCATCTTAGAAAAATAGCCCTGGCCGGTTTGGCTCAGCGGTTGGAGCGTCAGCCTGCGGTCCAGAGAGACCTGGGTTTGGTTCCCACTAAGGGCACGTACCTTGGTTGCAGTTTGTCCCTGGCTCTGGTTGGTCGTGCGGGTGGCAGCCACTCGATGTATCCCTTTCACGTCGATGTTTCTCTGTCTCTCTCTCTCTCCCTCCCACTCTATCTGAATAAAATACCGAAAAATGTCCTCGGGTGAGGATAAAATAAATAAATAAAAGAAAAGAAAAATAAAAATTTAGTCCTGGCCGGTTTGGTTCAGCGGTTAGAGCATCGGCCCACGAACCAGAGAATCCCAGGTTCGGTTCCCGCTAAGGGCACGTACCTCGGTTGCAGTTTGTCCCCAGACCCGGTTGGGGTCATGAGGGTGGCAACCACTCGATGTGTCTCTGTCCCATTGATGTTTCTTTCTCTTTCTCCCCGTCTCCCTCTCTCCTTCCTGCTCTATCTGAAGGTAAAAGCAAAAATGTCCTCAGGTGAGAATAAAAAAAAATTTAAAAATTTAGAACTTTTGATTTCATTGTCTATATCCTATTAGTACTTCTTACTGTGATTACACTATGCCAAAATAATTTCCCCATATCTAAAATTTCTTGTTTATGTGCTATGAGGATGAAGAATATCTGATTGTCAACCTTTATTTTCGAGTCCTTTATATATACTTCAAAACTATTTTAGGTCTCTCCTCACACTTGTCTTTACCCATAAATAACCCCATTAGCATTCCTCAGTTCCAGCTCTTTCTGTAATCAGGGCTGCTTTTTGTCTAAATCCAGGCTGAGAGCTCTCTCTCTCTCTCTCTCTCTCTTTAATTATGGAGCCTTGGACCACATTGGGAGAATAAAGTTGAGACTCAAACCAGTGATGAAAATTACAGGAGGGTTATTCAAGGTCCTCATTCTCTGTGCATACTGATGTCATTGCCATGTCTTTGGAAACTTGACTTGGATGCTATCAATAGCCTTCAGTAGTTATTGGCAACTCTCCAATAGTTTTTTGTGTGTGTGTGTGTGCGTGTGTGTGCGTGTGTGTGTTCCTATATGCTTCTATATAAACTATATGATCATACAGAATACCTATATTTAATGTGTCATGTATACACACAGGTAAAAAGATATACATCTATGCATATACAATTTAGACACATCTTTCTTTGTCCAGTTTTCAATTTGAGAAATGAAGAAGTGAAAATGTGTTAAGAAAAACAATATAAAAATGCTAACTCATGTGTTATATAATGGCATAAATAATTACTATATAAAGGAACTTATCCAGCTCCTAACTCTACATACTGACAGAAATTTGAGAGATACTATTTTCTCTTAGTCAAATGTTTTCTACTATGCCCTCTTGGTATTGGAGGCAAACGATGTGGCTATTTTAAAAGTCTAAGAGATGTTTCTGTCCGAATGGAGAGCTATTTCTTTGTATATTTTAATGCATATTGAAGATTTACAGGAAATTACTTTAGAAAGTTCATTTTTTAAAAGTTTCTTATTAGTAGTAGATGTTCTATAAGGGAACCTTCCTGCATATCGAACTGAGAAGATAATGAATTCTAACACATAACAAATTTCCCTCCCCTAATACCTAATAAAATAAAAAGTAAGTCTCAGCACACACACAGATACAAAAAGAAAAAGTCAACCACAGCAACTAAACAAAGAAAAGAAAGTATAATCAACTGAAAAAAAAAAAAAATCAAAACAGACATTCCTGGAGTAAAGTATAAATGCAGTAGGATTTAGTTCCTTATCTGTCCTTTAACCCCAGAAACTGTCCTGGAGTTCAGGCAAAAGGCTGAGTATTCTCAGTAACACCTCCTAGCCCGAAGCAATGAAAAACCTAAGACTAGTCTTATGTGTTCCCTGTTCTGAGGGAGGAGAAGCTGCAAGGCTGCTGGAGACACACAGGAGGGGAGAGGGACTCAGGTATTGGCTCCTGCGTTACCATGGCAACCTGAGGACAAGCCCCTTCCTGTGGAAGAGAACAGGAGACAGTGGTGGCCAGCAAAGCTGGTATTCTCAAAGAGGTTGAAAGCTGTTTCAGTGGACCTCACTGCCTGACTATCCCTGCTGGTTACTAAAAAATGCATAAACCTGAAACACCCAGCCTTCAAACAGAAGCCCAAGGAGTCTCAGAAAGTGTGGTAAATAAGTCTGGAGGTAACTTCTACTACATTAGAACAAACAGTATCTGGACAGAGCCACCCACACATAAGCAAGACAAAAACATCTATGTGGGAATATAGAAATATACTCCAGTCAACAATAGTGAGGCGGTGGGGGTCAGGGGAGGGTGCGAGAGAAAAACAAAGCACCCAATCCAGAAGAAAATATAAGGGTAAAACAGGAGGAAATTCCTCAAATTGCTTCACACAATAAAGTCATTTAATATGAAAATAAGTTCAATAAAACTAGAGGTCAAAGACTAGATGATAAAACAACAGAATAAAATGAAAAGGGAGGTAGCAGACCTAAGAAAACAAATCAGGGACCAAACAACATCATTAGAGAGCCAATACATAAATTAGAAAGCACAAGTAACATAATTGACACCACTAAACATCAAATTACCCACACAGTGGAGACCTGAGATAATCAGTGCCTGGAGATGAAAAGACATGGGACTAAAGCAATTAGGGCAAAGCTCGCTTAGAAAGAAAACAAAGATGATCCAGTATTATGATAACTGGCCTTCTTGATGTAGCGAGCCCCCGTGGGAACAGAAGGTACATTCACAGATAAACGAATAGGACATTTTCCCTGAAAAATAAACCTACATTTTCAGATTGCAAGATTCTACTATGTTCCTGGGAAATCGAATATATAATACTTAATAGTGAGACATATATTCGAGTTATTGAATCTGGAGAATGACAAATTATTTGAACATCCAGACAGAAAAATCAAAATCAAGATATATTTATAAGGGGTAAGGGGGAAATCGGGTTCCCATGTAGTAAAATCCAGTGTCAGAAGACAATACAGTAGTACTACCCAAGAATATATATGAACGTTTATCTACAAAACCACCTTCTCAACTATAAAAGTGCTCAGAAAATGTAGCACTTCTAAAATAAGTCAGACAACAGAATCCAGGCAATTCACAGTACCCTGAAAATGAAGTTAGGCATTGTGGAAAAAGGACTGATGATGAGTTCCGAATCCATTTCTATAGAGAAATAAAAGTAAACATAGTGGAAATAATGCTTACTGAAGAGAATTCAATTATTAAACACCTGAACAGGCATAACTAATAACATAACTACCCAAATCAGAAGACGGGACAATGAGAGAATGAATGACAATGCTGATCACTGTTATTCAAGATGTTTTATAGTAGGCATTTCATCAGTCATGCTCTCAGCCTGAGGAATCTCAGAGGGAAGGGAGGGGGGTGGGAAGAGATTAACCAAAGGATTTATATGCATGTTTGCATAACCCACGGATACAGAGGACAGTGCCCTGAAGGCCCATGGGGGGCGGGAGCAGGGTGGAGGGGGTCACTGGGGAGAAAATGGGAGGACATCTGTAATACTCTCAACAATAGATAAATTCACATATATATACATATATATATGTAAACATGAACTTTAAAAGATTAAAAACAGTTTCTACACGCCCTGGCCAGTTTGGCTCAGTGGTTAGAGCGTCGGCCTGCGGTCCGGAGAGACCCGGGTTCGGTTCCCGCTAAGGGCACGTACCTCGGTTGCAGTATGTCCCCGGCCCTGGTCAGTCGTGTGGGTGGCAGCCACTCGATGTGTCCCTTTCACGTCGATGTTTCTCTCTCTCTCTCTCTCTCTGTTCCTCTCTCTCCCTCCCTCTCTACCTGAACAAAAAATGGAAAAATGTCCTCTGGTGAGGAGGATTAAAAAAAAAAAAAAAAACAGTTTCTACAGCATGATTACATTATTATAAAGGTCTTTCTATCTAACCATCCAACTATTATGTAGGCTATATGGAATGCTGAGATGTTAGAAGATTTTCTAATTCACATGGGTTATAGTCACAGGATTAATAGAGTGATTTCTTTAAAACAATTTTTCTCTGCAAAGAAAGATTCTGAGATGTCACAGTGGTTACGGAGGTATGGATAGATCACCTTTCCTTGTATTGTATTTTTAAAATTTCCAGTGATTAAAAAGATATTAATTAAAAATCTACCTCTGAGAGGGCTCACCACTCTTTCTGCAGAACTAGAAATTCTAAGAGCTTGTGTACACAGTACATAGAGATACAGAGCAGGTAAGCATAGCGACCTCCCTCCCTTTCTATCATTCTCCTCCAGTGGGCTTTAGGAGGACTTCAGAGAAACTCACGTGGCTGGTGACCGGAGCACAGAAACCCTCGTGGGAAATCACGCGGGGCAAAGAGCAGGGCGAGGTGCTCTACTTCCAGTCGGTGAGGGGAGACGATACAAGGGGGTGACCCTGAACACTGACTCCCAGTTCTGACCTTGCTGTAGGGCAGAGTATGGACACTGAGCACCTAACTTCATTTCCTTGTGTTTAAGGTGTTTCTCTGAAAATTCAGAAGATTAGTTTGGGATCCATGTATCCAGATTCTCTGGAACCTCTTGAAGTGTTACTGGGGAGGGGGCGGTTGTGGAGTTGCATACACTCCAGCCCTCTAATACCTTCAAGGCAATGAGCACTGTGCTGATCAACTGTATATACTGAGCTTCCACGGAAACTCAAAGCTGTGTAAGAACATCTCTGCTGCCAGAACAAAGCAAAGTAAATTAACTCCAAGTTTTTTCCAGCTATAAAATTCTGAGTCTAACATCAGTGTATATATGGATAATCCAAAGCTGTTCTGCATGAACAGTTTATATAGAGTTGATATTTAAAAAAACAACAACAAAAACAGGAAAAATAAAATTGTCAGTTTGCTTTTTATTCTGCCACTACAATAATATTTGCTAGAATTAAAGCATTGCTTAAAATAATAAATAGCAACCTAAGTCTGTCAAAAATTAGAGTGACTCAAAGCAAGGGTAATTAGTTCAACACCTTGCTGCAAAATGTCAATATTCCTTTCATAGTAAACACAAATTACTTATTTTTAAGATTACTTGGTGAAAGAGTACTTTCAGCATTGATTATATTCTAATTTTGAGGCTCTATCTGCCTTTGGCATTCTTGCTTTTTTGACCTCAAGAGACCTTAGCTATCACCCTACAGATAAGACCAATCTCCATGGTAATTTCACTGCTTTACAAGTATGGATTTCAGAAACCACGGAAAAGGGGTGTGTGTGTGTGTGTGTGTGTGTGTGCGCGCGCGTGCGCACATGTGCATGTGTATACGATTTATAAAATCTCACCACATAAACAACTCATTTATAAACTCGAATGGTTTGTGTACATAGTAAATGAAAATAGTATTTGGTGGCATTTTGCCTAATATTTAAAATCCATGAAGGAATGCTTATAAAATTTTGGTATAATTTATAGTGATCAGTTGGATTTAAAAATTCAGAGTTCATAAAGTTTATTTTAGTTCAAATAATTGGTATCAAATGATAAAGGCATGCATTAGATTTTAAAAAAGAAAAATCTACTACACATTTGACAGCAATTTACATCAAGAGAGATTTAGCAATTTTTGTTGACTGCTCAGAATTCCACTCTTCTATTGTTAGGATTTTATTAATTTATTTTTGTTGCAGATGTTTCTCCTTTTTTCCCCATTGGCAACCTCCTCCCGAGCCCTGCCCCCAGCATTGTTGTCTATGTCCATGGTTACACATACATGCATATATGTTCTTTAGTTTGATTCTTCCCTCTCCTCTTCCCCCCCTTTTCTGAGGTTTGTCAGTCTGTACCCTACTTCTATGTCTCTGGGTCTATTTTGTTCATCAGCTTATTTTGTTCATTATATTCTACAAATAAGTGAGATCATGTGATATTTGTCTTTCTCTGATTGGCTTATTTCATGTAGTATAACACTCTCCAGGTTCCTCCATGTCGTCTCAAAGGATACGAGATCTTTCTTTCTTATAGGTGCATAGTATTCTATTGTGTATATGTACCATAGCTTTGAAAAAAAAAATTTTTTTTCTTTATTGATTTTAGAGAGAGAAGAAATGAGAGGGAGAGAGAGAGATAGAAACATCAAAGAGAAAACATCGATTGGCCGCCTCCTGCATGCCCCCCACTGGGGATAGGGCCCACAACCTGGTCATGTTTCCTGACTGGGAATCGAACTGGTGACCTCTTGGTACATGGGTTGACGCTCACATCGGCCGGACTACCACAGCTTTTTTATCCATTCATCTATTGATGGACAGTCATACAACTCAACAAAAAGAAGACAAAGAATCCAACTAAAAAATGGGCAGAGGATCTAAATAGACACCCCTCCAAACAGAACATACAAATGTCAGGAGACATGTGAAAAAAATGCTCAACATCACTAACCATCAGAGAGATGCAAATTAAAATGACTATGAGGTATCACCTCACACCTATCAGAATGGTCTCCATCAACAAATCATCAAACAACAAGTGCTGGCGAGGGTGTGGAGAAAAGGGGACTCTAGCACACTACTGGTGGGAATGCAGACTGGTGCAGCCACTATGGAAAACAATATGGTGTTACCTCAAAAGGTTAAAAATTGATCTGCCATTTGACCCAGTGATCCCACTTCTAGGAATATACCCTAAGAAGCCTGAAAGACCCATCAGAGAGAATATATGTACCCCCACGTTCATGCAGCACTATCTACAGTTGCTAAGATCTGGAAACAGCCCGAATTCCACTGTTAAACGTGTCCTGGGTCCTATACTTTAGAGGACCCTGCGTATCATAAACAAAATCTGCATATGTATGTGCATGCCTCCCTGTCTCTGTGAGGAATATACGGTCGCCTTGTTATTTGGGATCTAGCAGTCAATACCCACACAGAACAATTTGTAACCCTACACATTCTCTCCTGTGATAATGTTCTTCCAACCCCTGGGAAACACTTCACCTCTCCTCTACGCTCATCAAGTACAAGGGCCAAAATGTAACTCGAAGAAACGCTGTTCTCTTATATTGTGGTCTTTGCATTTTATGCTGCAATCCTACTAACCAAAGCTCATTGGGAAATAGTTGGGAAAAAAAGCTTGAAGGAATATTTTATGTAATTCTTTAAATATTACAGAAGTCTTCCTATCCCTTCTCATTCCCTCAAGTATTTGCATAATTTTACTTACCATATGATTCATCAATTAAAAGCAAAGTGGTTAGAAAAAATTTGTAATCCATCCCTTGATTCTGATTAAAAATGTATGTGCTTCTCCTAAGCTTCTGAAAAGTTCTTGGTATATTTTCATATTTGTCATTCATATTTACCTCTTGTTTGTTATTATATATACATTTAATTCCTGTTCATATGCTGAGCAGAAGCAGTCATATAAGTCAACATAATCCTTTACTTTGCAACCAACCATGCATATGTATACACAGCTACAAACATCTATTTTCTATAGCTGTATGTATGCCTTTGAATGCTCTGATACTCATTGATATGTCTATAACAAAAATTCAAACTGAACTCGGAATGTTCTTTCTGCTTTTCTGTACCTAGTTTTTAAAGCTGTTACACAATTTCTGCATTGTGGAAAGAAAAATAAATCCACCAAGTTACAAGTTACATAAAAGATGATATTTGTCTGTTTTTGCTTTTAAAATGAACCTGAACTTCAGGTAGAGTGGAAATGAAGGTTGCGATTACCTCGAGGATAGGACTGCCTAGTCATTACTCTATATCCTAAAATACATTGAGTGATGGACAAGTATTGATGTGATTTATTAATTGACAGGAGCTATAAAAGATCTTAGCTATTTGTCCATCCCCTATATTTTACAGATAAAGAAATTAAGGATAATTGGCATTTCTGTGGCAACACATAGCTCATAAGTATCAAAGGCAATAGAAGAACCCAACTTCCTGAATTCTACACAATGGCCTTTACATTTTACCAAACTACTTTTTAATTTTTTTCTATTACATTTATTGGAGTGGCATTGGTTAATAAAACTGCAGAGGGTACAAGTGCACAATTCTATGATACAGCACCTGCATATTGAGTGCATTGTGTGTTCACCACCCAAAAGTCAGTTCCCCTGTCACCGCAGGTCTGACCCCTTACTCCGGACCGCAGGCCGATGCTCTAACCGCTGAGCCAAACCGGCCAGGGCTCTGACCCCTTACTCTACCTCCTCCCCCGCCAACTCCATTTTACCTTTCCCTAGGGTGACCAGTTTTTGTTTGTTTTCTTTGTTTGTTCATTTTTTGTTTTCAGTTTTATATCTCACATATGAGTGAAATCATATGGTTCTTGACTATTCTGTCTCATTTACTTCACTGAGCATGATGTCAAGATCCATCCATGGTGTCACAATGAAAGTATTTCATCTTTTCTTATGGCTGAATAGTATTCTATTGTATATATGTACCACATCTTATCCAGTTATCTGTTGAAGGACACCTTGGTTGTTTCTATGTCTTGGCCACTGTGAAAATGCTGCAATGAACATAGGGGTGGGTGCAAATATCTTCATGGATAAATGTTTTCAAATTTTTCTGGTGGATACCCAGTAGAGGGGTTGCTGAGTCATATGGTAACTGTATTCTTCATTTTTAAAGAAACCTAGATACTGTTTCCATAGTGGCTGTACCAAACTACCTTTAATATGTGTGTGTGTGTGTGTGTGTGTGTGTGTGTGTGTGTAGCACGTTATTGATATATTTTAAGAACCTATACAATCACTTCATGAATCGTGGACAGGGAAAATGTTAATTTTTCCCACTACAATAAGACTCTCTTGTTCTTGCTTTAGACCACAAGCAAACACGGAAGGCTACATGGTATCAACTCCACCTTCTCCTCTGATGTTTTTATTAGATGCTTCCAGGTAAGCTTATTGCTGTGTCTATGTATGGTTCTTGTCCTCAAATGAAAATTTTTAATAATTCTTCAATATATTTTTATATGAATGGACAAGAACAATAATACTGAGCTCTTTATGAAACATTCGAAGCCGTCAAGGCCAACACCGATTCGTTCAGGAACTTTCACAGTTCACAGGCACTTTGTCCCACCTCCTGCTGGACAGTCGCAGGCAGGGAGCAGCCAGGTCCAGGAGGGGTTAAAGGCCATCACAGAATAATGAATAGCTGGAGGAATGGCAGGAGTAGATTCTTATTTATCCACAAATTAATTGTTTGCCAGCAGTTGGTAGTACAAAGTATCTACTTTAGAGTGAAGTTAGCATGATGAACTGTTAAGGCATGCATTTTGGAAATGTACTATCTGTAATGCAACTTTGTCATTCAGTGGTATAATGCGTTCCTTTTATGGAAAGTCAGCTTGAAAATTAAGTTAGGCAAATCCCTTTCAAAATTCTCCTTAAGCAAAGAAAACCCAAAAAGGGCAATTTCATTGGTTATGCTAATGAGTTGTTCATTTATTCAGGGTACTATGCTTTGAAGAAGAGAATGTCAGATAAGACGCAATCTCCAAAGTTCTGTTCCTGTCTTCTTGTTTTTTAGTCTCTTTCTTAGCATTCTCACCTCCTGAACCTTTCAACTCATCTCTAAGGGAATGCCCACCATATGTAGTCCTGACTTATCTCATGAGTTTCAAATGTATAGCTAACTGGTGGCTGTTCTCAATTCTGTTTCTGTCTACCACTGGTCAGCATTACTGGTTTCCCCCTAGGTGCTCCCGGAAGCCACCCACGCCTTTATTACAATGTGTTTTCATGGTCTGTTTCTTCTTCATTCTTTTTTCCATTAGTCTAGTAGCTCCTGGAGGAAAGAAAGTATGATGTTATTTTATTATTATTTTTTTTTATCCTCACCCGAGGACATTTTTCCATTTTTTGTTCAGACAGAGTGGGGGGGAGAGAGAGGAAGAAGAGAGAGAGAGAAACATCGACGTGAAAGGGACACATTGAGTGGCTGCCTCCCACACGACCCAACCAGGGCCGGGGACAAACTGCAGCCAAGGCACGTGCCCTTAGCAGGAACCAAACCCGTCCTCTCTGGACCGCAGGCCGACGCTCTCACCGCTGAGCCAAACTGGCCAGGGCGTATGTTGTTATTTCTGTATCTGCAGAGCCTGAGTCAAGTTCTGTAACATTAGAGCAACTTCATAAAGGTTAACTAAATTGAATTGAAGACAATATTGATAAAGCTTTTGCTGGCATAGAGTTGCTTGGAATGCTTTTAAATATGCAGAATCTTTGTCTCCACAACGGCATGCTTACGGTGGGACCTAGAAATATGCATTTAAACCACCACCTCTGCATGGTTTTTTGTTTGGGGAGTTCTTGGATCACACTTTGAGAAACTCTGGTTTTGTGGAATACAGAGGAGTAAAGTTTGATTCAATTTCTGGCCTTCTGATTACTTAGCATTTGGATTATGTATCATTTGTAAAACAGGTTATTATATGGAGATGCAGTGAAATAATAAATGTGAAGCACTAAGCACAGTGTCTGGCACGTTGTAATTGTTCAATAAAATGTAGTTATTATTATCTCATCAAACCTATTGCTGTGTCTTATCTCTGTCATCAGCTTATCTACAGATGGTCTCTGACTTACTATGCTTTAACTTAACTTTTCAAATTTGAGATGGTGTGAAAGCAATATGCATGATAAATTACATGAGACATTTGCCCAGCTGGTGTGGCTCAGTGGCTGAGCATCAACCCAAGAGGTCGCCGGTTCGATTCCCGGTCAGGGCACCTGCCCAGGATGTGGGCCAAACCCCCAATGGGGGGCATGCAGGAGGCAGCCAATCAATGTTCTCTCTCATCGATGTTTCTCTCTCTCTCTCTCTCTCTCCCCCTTCCTCTCTAAAATCAATAAAAAGAAAATTTTTAAAAATGACATGAGACATTCAGCCATTTTTTATAAAACAGGGTTTGTGTTAGATGGTTGTGCCCAAGTGCAGGCTCATGTAAATGTTCTCAGAACAAAGCATAGGCTAAGCTATGCTTTTCAGTAGGTTAGATGTATTAAAGGCATTTTGAACTGATATTTTCATCTTACTAGGGGTTTACAAAATGTAATTCCATTGTAAATTGACGAGCAACTGTATATTATTCACCCACCCTTGACTCTTTCTTTCTTTCATACCCTCATGTCATCAGTCAAGCTTTGTATTCCATCTTCACAGTATCTGCTGCCTCTCTGGGGCCTCTACTGCTATTGCCATGACTGTGGCGATACAATGTAGCTTAATTTAGCAAATGTTAACAAAGCACATACATGCTAGACATGTGTTAGACACCAAGGATACAAGAACAATATACATGCCCTTAAGAAAAGGACAATCTGCCCTTTCAGGTTTGGCTCAGCGGTAGGAGCGTCGGCCCGTGGATCAGAGAGACCCGGGTTTGGTTCCCACTAAGAGCACGTACCTCAATTGCGGTTTGTCCCCAGCCCTGGCTGGGTCGTGTGGGTGGCAGCCACTTGATGTTTCTCTCTCTCTTCCTCCCTTTCTCCCTCCCGCTCTATCTGAAGATAGATGCAAAAGTATTCTCAGGTGAGGATAAAAATATATATATATACATATATATATATATACACACACACACACACACACACACACACATACAGTCGGAAGAGGAGGAGTATATTTTGCAATCCAATAATAAAAGAACATTAGGTACACTGGGCCACAAAGGAGAAGCAAGAAGGATCTGACAATCTGATGTTCCTCATGATTAGGAGCTAAAATCCTCTTGTGTCTCACCAAGTAGGAGAAGACAGTGACTGATGACTCGTGCCTGCAACAGGGAAATGGTGGCGAGGCCTTTGGGAACGGGGCAGGGAGCACCACATCCCGGTTTGGGCATGAGAACGGTCGGGAGGCCTCTTTCCGCTCTCTACAGCAATGCGGACCTGATATAAGTCGTTTGGGGCCTCAGCACACCTCAACGAACAAAGATCACACCCTCTCCATCCCCTCTAAGAATGTAACTGAATAAGAAAGCACGGTCCTGCCTCTGGCCAGTATTCCTTATGGAGGATAAAGTTGAGCATAACCGGGCCCATTCAAAGATGGAGCTCTGTGATTCTCATTGTTTGAGGCATAAAAATTGGCAGAAATTGTATAAATATTCTCATTTGCATGGAAAATTAATGACTAGAGATAAGTTGTGGGAGGACAAAATTCCTAAGTCACCTCCTTAAAACTACAGAGTCTTGGTTGTCCAGAGACCTGCATGTTAAAATATGGTATACCAGTAAAAGTATAAATAAGAGTTTGATCAATGGGCTCTGCAGGAAAAACAAAAAAAACAAAAAACCCACAGTGCTGGATAGAGACACAGACTTTCTGTAATAAATCTATCCAGAAGCTTCCGAGGCTAATGGGATGCATGCAAGACGGAATGGATCAGTTAGAAAGCTCTCTGTTTTAGTGACCTCGATATTTCTTCCAGATGTTTTTCCCTGAAGTGACAGCTGATTGGGTGATGAATAATTGTATCCCCAGAAATGTCATCTTTTCTAATACAAAGTGTTCTTTCTTTGCATGTTTGAATTTTTTTTTAAAATGTGTTTCTACCGATTCAAAGAACGGCCCTGCCTTCACCAACTGACTCACCTCTGTCAACATCTCATCTGAATGACACTTTTGAATCTTACATTAATGGTGTTAAAATGCACACTGTTCGATAGCTGAAAGAGCCCAAGAAGAGTAATCACAAAGTTAACCGTAGGTCAGGATTCTGTCTCTACCACTTAGTGGCTAGGAGACTTTCGGTCAATCAATTCACCTCTCTGAGCCTCAGCTTCCATCTGTCAAGAGCACACTAATAACAATCTAATGGAGGGTTGTTTTTTTTTAGGATAAAAGAAAATACTATGAAACTCCTGCCTTAATGATAACACGTAGGTGTCATGGGCTGAATGTTTATGTACCCTCAAAATTTACATGTTGAAGCTCTAAAGCCTAAAATAATATTTGGAAAAGGGAACTTTGAGAAGTAATTAGATTTAAATTAGGCCATGGGGGTGGGACACTTATGATGAAATTAGTAGCCTTCTAAGAGGAGGAAGACAGCCCTGGCCTGTTTGGCTCAGCGGTTGGAGTGTCGGCCTGCGGTCCAGAGAGACCCGGGTTCGGTTCCCGCTAAGGGCACGTACCTCAGTTGCAGTTTGTCCCCAGCCCTGATTGGTCGTGCGGGTGGCAGCCACTCGATGTGTCCCTTCACGTCGATGTTTCTCTCTCTCTCTCTCTTCCTCTCTCTCCCTCCCGCTCTATCTGAACAAAAAATGGAAAAATGTCCTCGGGTGAGAATAAAAAAAAAAGAGGAGGAAGACAGAAAGATCTCACTCTCTCTTCATAAGCAAATACAAAACAGAGGTCAAGTGCACAGCAAGTTGGTGGCCATAAATAGTCACTTAAATATTTGTTGACTAGAAATGCGTACATGCCTGAATCAAAAGGTAATAGCACTGCGTGGGGATAATAATCTCAAATGTATTTGTTTGAGATTTTGTTTGTTTCCCCTTGGGGATTCGCTTCACTGGCATCTCCGGAGACAGATCTGGTCCCCAACGTGGAGCTCTGACATGATGCTTTTTTCTTATTTCTTTCTGTTTATTTTTGTTTGCTTCCATTCCCCAACCTTTCCAAGTGCCAAACATTATAGGAAAATTTCACATAACTTTATCTCATGTACTCTTTTTTTAAAAATATGTTTTTATTGATTTCGAGAGAGAGAGGAAGGGAAAAAGAAATATAAATATTGATGTGAGAGAGCGACAGGGATCGGCTGCCTCTTGCACATCCCCCACTGGGGATCGAGTCCGCAACCCAGGCATGTGCCCTGGCAGGGTGTTGAACCAGGACCTCTCAGTCATGAGAGAATCTCAATCCGCTGAGCCACGCCAGCCGAGCTCATTCACTCTTTTTAAAAAATCCTTCAAAGGGTTCTCATCAGTTCTGATTTTACAGATGAATCGGGTGAGGCTCACGGTGGCTAAATGACGTGACCCTGCACGTGGAGGGTCAGGAGGAGGCGCAGGTCTGCTAGACTTCACAGCTCACGCTTCCCAACAGCACCATGTGGTTTTCTTCCCTTACCGGAGCTCATATTTGTTGCCACCTATTCATTGTAGCTGCCATATTTTCATGGTTCCTTCTTTCAGAGTTGGCAAATTATAGTTTAGCCTTTGGAGTAACGTCTTCCTATAATCTACTCAAGGCTTAGGATAAAGACCCTTAAGAGACTAGGAAGTCTCTTAAGAGATGCAAAGTGATCACAGAGCAGGCTGTGCAGATACTGTTCATGACCATAAGCAATAAAACCATCTCTGGTTTCAGTTCTTCCCAGGATGTTCCCACACAGATGTAGTGCCATATTAAAAGGGTATTTCAGTCTACCGGTTAATTAGTCAATAGATGTCGTGTGTTCCAGTACTGGTGTTTACTTCTAATTGGATCACTCTCAGCTTTTTTCAACTGTTCATTGTCAGTTTCCTTATCCTTATATTTTTCCTAGGAGGATTTGTACCTGAATCTAAATTAGGGTGCCGAGAAATCAAGTCCAGAGATGGCTGTCCTTGAAGTTTAATCTCTAACTGCCACGGGGAACTATTTAGGCATTTTTGCTTGACTTGGCAATGCCCTTTTGAGTAAAGGGTCTTTTCTGATGTGCCCCAAATCGTTTACTGTGTTTAAACAGAATGTCAGTTCTCTTGCTTGAAACTGATGAAAATAACTCTGTTGGCTGAGTTATGAAGGATTGATCTGAACACTGTTCTACTACCTGCTTGAAAAATACACATGCCCCTGCTACCTTGAAAATGCATATCAAGTTTGAACTAATCTTCATCTTTCCAAGGAGTTGAAGGATTCAGTTATACCCAAGATGGGAAGCAATGCTTGGAAGAACTTATTTCCCAGGCTCTAAAGCATATTTTTCAAACAGATATTCAGTCCCAATATTGCTTACACCAAATGCTCTGAACACTTTCTTTTCCATTTTACTCTCTGCTGTCTCAAGTTCACCTACTCCCTGCACAGTTATGGAACAGAGAGGGCCGGGGCCACATGTGCTGAATAACAGATTCACCGGTGTCTTCACCAGAGATCCAGGAGGTTTCTAAAGTAGAATGCTACTTATCTAGGGTAGTAACACACACACACCCACACACCCACACACACACAAATGACGCCGCCAGCGTACATGTAACCTCTGATGTACATTGAATTTATCTCACATATATCAGTTTTGCTATCATGACACGCATGTGCTTTTACAAAATTGCATGCTATAATGAAGTGGCAGAAGGAGTGCTATCTGAAATCAGGTAAAAGTTGTATGATCAGACATAGATAGGTGTGGCTCATGACACACATGGTGAACTAAGGTAGCGAGCAGATGTTTGGGTTCTGTATTCCTGCATGACTTGGTTCAGCTGGGTGTAGTTTTCTATGTTCAACTATTGTTTCTTGCAGATAAAATGACCTACAAAAATTCAAAATTTGCATTATACTAAATTCCTTCCCTAATATATTGATTTCCTTGAACAAATTCACATTTTCACAGTAAGAGTTATCGCAGAACTGACTATTCCAAAAATTGTGTAGGTATGTAGCCTAATCGATTTTGATAAAGATTTTTAACATCTTTAACACGTTCTCTATTATTATTATTCTTTTATAGAGTCCTTTTTAGGGTTAGAGATATGTCTATTCTCTTTTACAAAGTAATCCAGCAATTAGGAATGTGGCTTATGGAAATAAGTAGAGTTGGAGACAATGATTTATAAAGATGGGTGTTCACTGAAGTATGTTTCATAACAGGGAAATGCTAAATGGTCTAAATAAAGAATGATTAAATCCAACCCCCCTAATTCATTGCGAAACATTCAGGCTAATGATATACATATTTTTATTTATTTATTTATTTATTTATCCTCACCCGAGGACATTTTTTCATTTTTTGTTCAGATAGAATGGGAGAGAGAGAGAGAAAGAGAGAGAGAGAGAGAGAAACATCGATGTGAAAGGGACACATCAAGTGGCTGCCACCCACACGACCAACCAGGGCCAGGGACAAACCGCAACCGAGGTACATGCCCTTAGTGGGAACCGAACCTGGGTCTCTCTGGCGCTCTAACTGCTGAGCCAAACCGGCCAGGGCAATATACATATTTTTAAAAGCCTGGATCCAATTTGGCAAAAAGTCTAGGCATGGATACCATGGAAATGATTAGGCAAATTAAAAAGAAGTAAGTACAGGGACTTCTTTACTATTGCTTACAAAGAAGAAAAGCTAGATAAAACATATATTACAATGACTAGATTACTTAAATTAATTGTGAATGAATACAAAGCCACTAAAAAGGACAGTGACCTGCCTTGGCCGGTTTGGCTCAGCGGCTGGAGTGTCAGCTCGCAGACCAGAGAGTCCTGGGTTCATTCCCGCTAAGGGCATGTACCTCGGTTGCAGTTTGTCCCCAGCCCTGGATGGGGTCATGTGGGTGGCAACCACTCTATGTGTCTCACGTCAATGTTTCTCTCTCTCTCTTCCTCCTTCTCTCCCTCTTGCTCTATCTGAAGATAAATGCAAAAATTTCCTCGGGTGAGGATAAAAAAATGTAAAAAAAAAGGACAGTGACCCCTGTAAAGGCTACCTCGCACCCCGTTATACAACAGACCAAAGAATGGAGGCAGCCACACTAGTGTTCATTTCTGTTGTTTCCTTTTTTCCTTACTTTGCTATAATGTTGCTCTTTGAGCCAAGAGTACAAGCTCATTTGAGAGATAAATCTTGAGCTTTTGATATCCTCTAAATCACACATATATTAAATTTTAAGTACAATATAAACTTCATTCAATTTTCTACATAGTATTAGAGAGCCTAATTATATCCAATTTGACCAGATAATACTACAAACAGTGAACTCGAGAATCTTTCAACCGGATCTAAAGTCTGGATTTTAACTCTCTGCTCTCAACAGTGTTGTGGGCACTGGAGACACAATGGAGAACAAAGCGAAGTCGTTGTCCCTGGTGAGCTCTCATTCTACTTTAGTTAGAAAATAAAATGAGTGATGTTAAGTGTCACCAAAAAAAAGTATGTACAAGAGGAAAGGGAGTTTCAGGATCCTTGTGGGAGAGTGGAACTGGAGAGCTAGGGAGGCGGAGGGGCGGGGGAGGGACACGAAGCGGAGGGACAGCGAAGCTTGAGGCAGGAGTGTGCTCCACACGTCGGGGAACCAGCGAGCGGCCGTGGTCCCAGCAACCTGAGCCGGCGACGTGCTAGTGCTGAGCCATGACGACTATTTCAGAGCCTTAGTGTCCTCTCTGGCACGAGGGTGAGCAAAGCACTAGCCATCTGCACACAGAAGTAACCTAGCACGTCTTAGATATCCCGGGACGACTGACCTCCGAGTTGGGAATGGAATGTAGAGGGACAGGGGAGACATCAGGGGTCAGGGAGGAAGCCACCGCACGGCCAGGTGCTACACTGGCGGTGGGGTTCTGGATTCTGATCTTGTTTTCCAGGTAGAGTCAAAAGGATTTGTAGACAGCCTAGAAGTGAATTGTGAGTGGCAAAAAAAAAAAAGAGTTCCAAGTGACTGTGTTTTTAGCCTGTCCAAGTGGAATGATGCGTTTCCTGTATACTGGGATGGAGCCGATTTCCGGAGACAGACGAGGGGGTGGAAAGGCTGCTGGAGGATGGAACACTTGGCCGTCGTGCTCATGATGAGATGTCTACTAGACATCAAAGGGAAGTTGAGTAAACCTGACGCCTAGGGAAGAGTTCTGGAATAATGTATTGCAAGCTGTGAATACATAGATAACGTTTAAAATCAAGAAACTGGTGGATGTTATGCAGCAGAAGAGGAATGAGAACCAAGAGCTGGGAAATTCCCCATCTGGCCCCGGGAAGAGGGGTGCACCGTGTGAACGTGATTGCGAAGGCGGAGCCAGTGCGCTGTCCCAGAGGAGGAATGAAGGTTGCGTTTCAAGAAAAGGATATGCCGACCATGGCAAACACTGCTGAGAAACTGTGTAAGTTAAGGCCTGAGGGGAAAAAATCATAAAGGTCCCTGAAGACATTGAGATAGTAAGTTCTGTTGGACAGGAAGAAGAGGGAGAGCAGACAGAATGCATAAGCAACACTTGAGAGAACTTTTGCAGTAAACAAGCAAGCAAGCAAGCAAACAAACAGAGGAACAGTGTGGGTCCATGAAGTTCATTTCTTTTTAAGCGAGGAGAAAATCACAGCAGGTCTGTAGGTCGGCTGGGGATGATGTAACAGAGAGGGAGAAGAACAGATGATGCCAGAAAGAGAGGACACACTCTGAAGCAATGCCCTCAGGTCCGCAAGAAGGGATGGAGCTGGTCCACGGTGCGAGGATGGGGGTCTAGCATTTGATGAGGTCATAGAGAAGCAACAGTGTGTGGGACATAGACAGTGTCTGACAGATGTTGAGTACATGGATGCTCTCTTCTGATGGCTTCATTTACTCAGTGAAATGCAAAGCATATCAGCAGCAGACACTGAGGTGGGTAAGTAAAGAGAAAGGAAACACTGGGAAATCGTCCTACAGGCGCCCGGGAGATCAGTGGAGTGGTGGTCGTGGTCTGATCACCAAGCACCACAAAGGCCTTCCTGAGCTACAGTCACGTACAAAATTCAGAGAGCCCGTGAGCAAGGGCCTGTGTTTTTCTGCACTCGCATTTGGCTTCAGGAATTCAAGTGCAGAGTTGGTAAAAATTAGGTTTGACCTGGATCGACTTTTGTCAGTTCAGCTCCTTCATCATGTTATATGGGAAGTCTTCCCCACCCATAACATTTTAATTTCTACAAGGTTTTATATTCCCTTTTGGGTTAAGTCGATGTGAGAGTCTTCAGTCACTTAGCCCAGAATGAGTCCTGAGCTTCACGGAGACTCTGGTTCTTTTTAACTGGAATATAAGGCAGAGTGAAGCGGAGAATCCTCACCTCATTAAGAAGCCGTATGTGAAGAACTGGGTTTGTAATACATAGATATATATATATTTTTTTAGATTTTATGTGGGCTGCTAAGAAAAGTCAGACAGAGCCAGAGGGATTTTCTCGGGGTCTAACTTGAACGGCATGTCTCCCCCATTAGTAACTTCTTTCCCAGCCTTCAGCCTCAATGCTCACAGTTCAGCTCAGGAAAGAATCCCTGCGTGTCCTGGGCACGGTGTGCCCGGAAGCTCTCACAGTAGCCCACGGACACTCCATCTTTATCCTCGAGCGGTTACCTGTTTTCCTGACCTACTTTTCCACGTGGATTCAACAGTCTTAAATGTGGAAGTTTGATAATTTTCTATTTCTACCATCGTAAGACAGGATGGTAGGTGGTAGCCCGCAGACCCAGCATACAGGATCACAGATTCCTAACTCTTAGATATGTTTTTGCGTAACAGACAATGCACCTATTATAACTCCAATGTTTCTTCAAAATGGACTTATGCCATGAATGTAAAATATGTTTCTTAAAACACAAATAACCCCAGATAGCCCAAGAAAAGGGTTAGATCAATAAGTGCCCGCATTGTACCCAAAGAACTGGCAACAAGGAACTCAAATGGGAAGAATATACTTAGTCTAACTATTTGCCAGCAATTATCTTTCCCTCAAGTAAAAGGGCTTCTGATATGTTTTCTTTTATCTCTATTTGTTCCTGAAAATGAATTTATCCAGAGAAAATCAGAAGCAATTTTCTCTTTCTGTCTTTCTCCTTCTGTGGTTCTACTAGACTTTGGGAGGAGGTGGATGGGAAGAAGGAGATTCTAAGTCTTGGCAGCGTTAAAAATTATTCCAAAAAGACAAAAGTGTGTTTTGTATCATTTCTCTGTAGTAACATTTTTTTTCTGGCATCCAAATAACAGGAAAGCCTGCGGCTGACCTGCAGAGCAATGTATGCATATGTCACAGAATAACACTGTCAGTTAGTTTGTATATTTTCTAGACTATCACATTCTTGTATTCCCAAAGCTACACCACAAAAAACACTGAGTTGTCCTTTTTTTGAAAAACAGCTTAATAAATAATTCAAATTAGTTAAACCTATGTGCGCGCGCGCGCGCACACACACACACACACACACACACACACACCTAGATACTGATTTGCAATTTTCAATATAAGTAAAAACACATACTCTGAAAAGCAAAAGACCCTTTAGGAGCCCTTTCCTTGAAAATATTTTCAGGATACTTTAACCTATTAAAAAAAGTCTAATTCTTTAAAAATAATTTGCTTGATATGTAGGATGTAACTTTGGTAAATCCTAATACATGTATTGTGTCTTATTTTTTCTTGAAAATATGTGGGGTTTTTTTTAAGCTTCCTTATTCTGTTGTTAACCTTGATTTTTCTTTCTCAACTCAAACTTGATTATTTATTCAAAATTTGAACAAACTAAATGATTCGTGTCTAGTGATATATATCAAAGTCATTTCCATCTGATCCAAATCAGTGACCACCCTTATAACATGAAAGAACTGGCTTCTCATCTCTCATACTCCAAAGATCTGCATTTTTAGCAACTTCTAATGGTATTTCAGAGTAAACAAAAGCTACTTTTAATAAAAAAAAAAAAAATTGGGAAACCCTAATATAATATACCACACAAAAATAAGTTCTCAATGTATCTAGTCTAGGAAAAGATTTTACCAGATTCTAAATAATCACATGTCAGGAAAGGACTTCAAGAGAGACCATGATCTAAAACAAAGGTCACATAAACCCCAATTTTGGATGTAAGACCACTGCTCAGAGGGTATGAAGTCAAATCTAGGCCCCCTGATTTCTAGTGTGCTAATACATGCATTTCACTTCATTGTGTTCCCCAGGAATGCATTTCAACAGATTTGCTACTGGTAGGTCTCAATGAAGTGATAAAGTGGAACAGTAACACAGTATTCTGTTACAAAATATCTCTTCCACTAATATGGTGCCTAACATTCCCATTAGACACATCTTTTCTTTGAGTTAGAGTGTAGAACCCACTACACTTCACCTAGAAGAAAATGCATATTTTAATTTGAGGACAATTATTATAACATTGCCTCTGGCTAATAACAAGATAGGGCAGGGACCCATAGTAATAGGTCCCAGAATAGCTAAGTATTGTTATTATCAGATAGAATAATATTCACAGCTCCAACAAGAGTGCCTCTCCTATTGTGCAAAATGCTAATCCTGGGTGCCAGGTAAAATATTAAAACAGAAATGAAGAGCCCTGTTCTCACCATCAAAGTGTCCCACTCATTTATTTAGCCGCTCAACCTGTTTATTGAGACTCTATTATGTGGAAGAATCTGATTTGTACTAGGTATGTTAATATGGTTAGAAAATATATTTAGATGTCACTGTGTGCTTCTCTCTCCTGTATTTTTGTCTCTCCTCATCTACAAAGGTAGCCAGAACTCTGTGCCCTGCTTCAGTAGGGTTGAGTGGGGCTTAACTATTGACCAAAAGCCCAAGTTTCCCAAAACCACATCCTTTCTTGTCTTTGTTTTAAGTCTAAAACTGAGTGGATTTTACTAGACTTTCTAAGAGGACTGAGGAAGAAAAGGAAGTTCTTACATAGTATCATGGGCCAATCGAGGGAAAGGACTTAATATTCATTAATACTAGAAAGTGTCCCTCTTTGGCTGTAGGAAGAGAGCAGAATCTGAGAACTGAATGTCTGAATAAAATATCTAAATAGGTTGGATTCTAGAACCCAAGCTTCTTAACTTCAGAAAATATCCCAGTTCTCAAATTCAGCACAAAATCAAAGGAGCTACCAACCTGTAAGAGTACAGGCAAGCTAAGACAATAACCAATGATGATTTGAGAGAAATAAAGGAACATGATATTTGTAGCATCTCTGAGTTTGTATAGCTACAGACAAAAGTAAAGCAGACACAGAAATAGTACCTGTCCTCAAGTTATTCACAACCTAGTGACAACTGGTATAGCGGTAAATAATTGCCATAGGGTATGGGAAAGACTACAAATCAGGCATTTGCAAGTTGCTCTGGGTCATGGAGGAGGTATGCTAGACTCAGCCTAATGCTTATTTCTACCATAAATGGACCTCAAAAAATCTTAGCAGAATGACTTACATATGATAGACAAATAAATACTTATTTTGTTCCATTTTGTTAAATTAAGGCAGGTTTCAGGATCTTATGAACAAGTGACATTTATAACAAAGCATCCAAAGAGGCAAGTTTTAAACCACTCTTACCCCACACAGGAAATTTTCCATTTCCCACATATCTGCATTTTCTTTCTTTTTTTTTTTTTTTTTTATCCTCACCCGAGGACATTTTTCCATTTTTTGTTCAGATAGAGTGGGAGGGAGAGAGAGGAAGAGAGAGAGAGAGAGAAACATCGACGTGAAGGGACACATCGAGTGGCTGCCACCCACACGACCAACCAGGGCCGGGGACAAACTGCAACCGAGGTACATGCCCTTAGCGGGAACCGAACCCGGGTCTCTCTGTACCGCAGGCCGACGTTCCAACCGCTGAGCCAAACCGGCCAGGGCTGCATTTTCTTTCTTAACCAAGTACTATTTGTTGTTGTTATGCGGTTTTTTTTGTTTGTTTTGTTTTGTTTTGTTTTTTAACTGTTCACGGCTATCTGAAAATCCACATTTGGGGGAATTTTAGTTTATTCTTAGTTTAGTCTTTATATATTAATTGAAAAAGATAAACAAAATATGATTGAAATATATTCCCTCTCCCCACTATTCAATTGAGTTATAACTCAAATAGAAGAGAGAAACAAATGTGAATATTCTGCTAGGATAAGTAATTTTTTCCAACTCCAAAAAATTCTACACCACGTGGCTGAATATAAGGTTGCATAATGAGAATATAGTTGAATTTCATAACAGTGTGGTAACTGTTTTCATCATGGTAACACCCTGTAATACAACAGTAGCAGCCTAAGTGCGGTGGGTCATTAGGCACATTTGAATGACATAAAAACTGCAGTGGAATTATTTTCAGTTGTTTCGCAGTGTCTTTGCTGGGAGTTTTCATACTACACTGCAATGAGAAATGGTTCAAGATCAACTCTACAAATGATGAAGGAAAGAACTATTAGGCTAAGAAATCATGGCTTTACTGACCATTATTATGGGAGGCTTAAATCCACCTCAGCTGCAATAATCATTTAAGGATTTTGAGTTTTAACAACTACCTATCATGATTGGTAATGGTGTAACTCTATTGTTCCTGGCAAAGGTTTTTCAACAGCATGCATACATAAGATAATTTTATGCAGTAGATGAGTTATCTGTATAGTTGTTTCTACTTTTAGTAATTAAATGGGGGAAAGAGCCAAGGACATTTAGTTGGGGGACAGGAGCATCGTTAAGAGAAAAATGTGATTACTAAATATAGTTTTAATGCAGGACTAATTTTAATAAAAGTGTCAATTCTCAGATTGAAAAAGGAAAAAAAACAAAAACACAACAGAAAGACTGCTGCTGTTAATAGTATGAAAGGCACACTCTGGTCTAGATAACAGCACCTCCAACAACCATTTACAGCACTGTTTGTCTGAGCTGAACCGGCCTGCGTAGGCCCGATGAGTGATGCTACATGAGTTTTCTACGATGCGATTAACTTGAACACAGTGTATTTCAGACTGGCTACCTGCGTTTTGATAAAAATGCCCATTTGCTTTACCGACCGTTACCATGAGATCGCCTTCAAATGTTTCTTAATATGTCTTGATCAGTATTCCTCGGTATATCACTGTTCCGGTCTCCACGGTATCTCTCTATGGCTGGACAGCCTCTCCCTCGACTCCAAGGCAGCAATTGTCAACCAGGGCGCCACAGGAATGTTTGAAACATGCAAACCTGACTATTTAGTCAGGGGCACCGACCTCTTTTCCCTTAGATTGTCCAATAAGAAAATGACGACAGTCAACACAACAGCCGTCTGGTGTGGCTGAATCAAAAGCATGCCTCTATTTTTTGTGAGATCGGCAAAAAATAATGTATTTTTGGTGTGGTGCAGAATTTTGGTAATTGGCTTGTGTGCCGTGAGCTGAGAAGGGTTGGGACTCGCTGCTCGAAGGCCACCTGACTGTGTCACGCGAAGCCAGGGATCCCTACTCCACGCGCCTGTGTCTCCTCGGCCAGATGCCCGCCGGAGACCGGAGGGGACGACAACGTCTGCTTTTGCCGTGAGTCAAAGCCACATGCAGGGGAACGCTAACATCAGCAGGAGAGGGAGAAGTGAAGGTGTTTTTATAAAAAGGCTGGGGACTGGATTTGAGAGAGGGAAAAAGAATGAAAGGGAAGAGCAGAGGAAGAAAAGCCAGCAGCAGAGAAGAGAAAAAGAAAAAAAGAAAGAAAACGGTTGGTGCTCTGAGCATCTCAGATGGCCCCAACTATCTACATACCTAGATTTTTTAAAAAACATTATTGTCTTGAGTTTTCTCTCCTAGAGGACCCGAAGGCCCACTGCCTGGAAGGCCCTGCTGGGAGGCAGCCGTGCCCACGCACGTCAGCACCTGCCCTGCGGGTGCTCAGGGCCGCTCCTGCGACTTCTCTGGACGTTGCTCCCCCCTTTCCTACTGCAGGGCCCCTGCCTTCAAAAGGAAACGCCCACCTGTCTCCAGACCACATTCCTTGGACCCTGTCATCCCAACCCCTGCTTCAAAACGTAGCTGCATATCTGTAGTGGCACTGGCCAGCTCTGAGTTATTATTTCAGGCCATCACACTTGAGACTTAAGTGTTGCTCTGGAAGGGACAGTGACGATCTGGGCTTACGCTGCACGCTCGTTTAAGTATAAAAGCAAGAGATCTTTCTATAGAAATTCTATCCTTGAAATGTTTTCTCAGAGAACATGCCACGTAACATGCTCAAATACCACCAAACCAAACCATTCCGAGTGAGTTACAATGATCAGTACAAAACTCGCACACAAGTCCGGAGAGTTATAAAGGAAGTACTGAAGAATGATACTCTGAAACAGTAGCTGATTTTCACCCCCACCACCTCCTGTTGCTTTCTGAGTTGGACTAGCGAGAGAGTGGAACGTTTATTACCTCAAGGAAGGGATGTTGCAGCTACAAGCAAAGTAAAGGCTTCAGAGTTTCAACAGGCTAGGAACTAACTCAAGGGACTTTATACAGAGGAAAAGAAGCCAAACCAAACAATGACACAGGCCTCTTCTCGCACTGACTACTGGATAATAAGTCCCTGCTGGCTTGGGAAGAACAGACAGCTGAAGGGGAAGGGAGAGTATCTTACATCCTTGTCTACACTGGTCAAGGCTGGACAGTCGGTAGACCAGAAGGGGCCGTTAGGAGATTAAAAAAGGATAATGTATCAGTTGCCTTTACTGATCACAGTCGGAGAAGCCAGCTAGAAATGAAGAGGAGACTTTGAATGTTGGGGTGCAGAGATGGCAACACCCAGATGAGGGTCTAGGCTTCCTACCCTTGACCATGCAGCCTGAACCTTCCTTTATTCCTCCCTCAGCATACCCCAGGGTTAACAGAGATTAAGTTCCCATCTTCCTAAGATAAAGGACAGCTAAAAAGAATAATTAGGATCAAGTGTAAGAAAGCAAGCCGCATTTTGGTAAACCTGGCTTTGTGGACTAAGCTTTGCATGTAGTGCGTGTATAATGATTACAATGAATAATTTATGGGATTTGGGGGCCTGGTATAATAACTAGTACCTGTGAGATGGGAACTATTATCATTATATTATTATTATTATTGGGAAAATTTGGGGTTTTAAAGCAACACTATTTCTGAGTTCTTGGGGAAAATGGTTAAGCATCATTATGACTAAGCAGCAGGAGGAAAACAGTAAGAGACCCACTTGGACTGAATGCTCAGTCCAAACACCGGGTTCCAGTACCCTGACTGGGCCACGGCTGAGCTGTGTGCTTCACCTTGCTCACGGGAAATACTTTCATGACAACTAGTGTCCAAAAGATGGTGAAATGTGTCTTCATTTTGCAGAAATATTTACAGCATAATACGTTAAATAGCATGATAGTACAGTGAACTTAAAGAGCCCAATATTTTAAAAATAATAATTCATCTACACACAACTGTTTAGGTTCAAATGTGTTGTACAAAGTGATCTATACCTGTGTTCAATCTAAAAGTAAACATTATTAACTAATTCTGATAAGTGATGTGGTAATAAAATATTTATAATAATTCAAATATCACTTGGTGAAGTGGAAAGTTGCAGAAAATGTCTTAAGTTCTCACAGAAAGTCACTGCAATATCTTAAAGGATCTGCCAGTGGTGTATCATTTTGGCTACCACGAAAATAATTTAAGCTTCCTGTTATATTACTAGTATGTACTGAGACTTTTTCCTAGAAAGATAAATAGCATCTCAATTACAAGCACTCCAAATGTTGGTTCATTAAACTAAATAGTAATAATAATATTTAACTAATTGTAACCACTAATTTACCACTAACCAACTAGATAATTGGTACAAATGACCTCTTCTAACTCATATAATACATCTTCTGTTTGATGGAAAACGCTGTATCCAAAGGTCACTTTCACTTTCTGTTATTTGCTCAATAAACAATGTATACGCTACACCCCTGTTTCCCTATGATAACTGCAGAAGAAAACAGAGGGTGACTTCAGATGGCTGTTTTGGAGGCTCTGGAAATGATTTAATATGAGACCATTGCAATCCAATTTCACAAGTTGATAAAATATATATTTATATGATAGAGAGGAAAGTTAATCAGAAATGTGATAAGGCAGTGAGTTACATACAAAATCAGAAATCAAAATCTTTTTTTCCAACTCAGAACATGTATAGGACGCGATTATGACTCCCTAGTTACTTAACCACCGGACGCAAGTGTCGCCCTCCCGTTTCTAACCAGCAGTTCTCCCTCCAGGAAAGTGGAGTAAAAGCCTGGGTCCATCACCATGCAGTGGCTGCCACTCTCTCTCACCTCCACTTGTATCAGTGTGTAAAACGTGGATGGTCTCTCTACCCACCAGGCAGAGTTATGAGGTCAAAATTAAATCATAACATTACAAATGCAGGAGAAATAAGGTGTTTTAGCAGTCAGAGAAGTGCTGTGTTATAATCATAGGTCCACTTTCTGTCTGACACTATTTCCTCATCCGGGCTACATGCATTGCCTAGCTTGGGGCTATTAAAAAGTCTTCAGGATTTAGCACATTGTCATTTTCTCCTTGTTAGAAGACAGACTCATCAGCCTTTTCTCTAGTAATATTTTCCCTTCCATCACTATGATCTGAAGTGGAGGTAGAATATTGGAAGCTTTGCAGTGATAGACAGTGTAGTGACAGAAAACACACACAAAAAAATGTCAATTCATTGCAAGAGTTTGCTAACTAGGTGTGAAGAGTTTTGCAGGATCAGTCTCCCAAGGAATACGTTGTAGGATAGAAAGTCACAGTATTTTTTTTCCCTCCTTAATACCTAGGGAAATGTTTGCTTCAAAATGCTTAATCCATTTCTTTTTTAACAGTGAAATAATCAAACTTTAACTATCTCTTGATAACTGGTTTATTTTTATTTATTTATTTTATCCTCACCTGAGGACACTTTCGCATTTATCTTCAGATAGAGCGGGAGGGAGAGAGGGAGGAAGAGAGAGAAACATCGATGTGAGAGAGACACATCGAGTGGCTGCCACCCACACGACCCCAACTGGGGCCGGGGACAAACTGCAACCGAAGTACATGCCCTTAGTAGGAACCGAACCTGGGATTCTCTGGTCCTCAGGCCAACACTCTAACCGCTGAGCCAAACCGGCCAGGGCTGGATAACTGGTTAAAAAAGTCATACAAAAATATGAATCACAAAACCACCTTTAGAAGTGTAAAACCTGAAGAAGCTGAGAAAAAATTAAAGTTAACCTCCCAAAATGTTGCCTATCCCAACCATCTCTACAAATAATTTATTTCAAATTTTCAAGTAATGGATCATTTTTTATACTAAATAATTTGACTAGAGTAAAAAAATAGATGGCACGCTTCTCAATGTATTTAATAAAGACAATATGAGCTTGAAATTAAAATATAATTTGGGTAATAAGAAAGGTATTGAAAATAAAAATAAAATATGTATGAAAATTAATCAAAGGTACCAGCAAAAATACAAGGATAATTTCATGTTAAAAAAAAAAAGTACATGATCATTTCTGAATACACAAAAATACTTTATTTTACGTAATTTCTAGCAAAGAGGAGACCAACAAAAATGCATCATAATTTAAAAAATAATCTTTCTTAAATGAATAGCCAAAAAATATTAATGACGGAGTATTAGAAGCATTCACATTAAAAGTGGGCAAAGGAAAATCACCAGCCTGGAGCTCACTCGGTGTGGCTCAGTAGTTGAGCGTTGACCCATGCACCAAGAGGTCACCAGTTCCATTCCCGGTCAGGGCACATGCCCAGGTTGCAGGCCCAAACCCCAGTGGGGGGCATGTAGGAGGCGGCCAATTGATGTTCTCTCTCATAGATGTTTCTATCTCTCTCTCTCCCTCTCCCTTCCTCCATCTCTAAAAATCAATAAAGGAAAAAAATTTTTTTTAATCACAAGAGTCTCATTCTATACAATACTGTGAAACATTAACCAAAACTGAGATGGTTGGTTCCTCACAAGGAAACACCCCTGTACTTTACAATGGTGAGCCTTTTCCCAGTGACAGTGCTGATTGACAGTCACCACCAAAGTGCAGGCAGCGGGACCTCACATCACTTAGAAGATGACAGTCTGACACACAGAGGATGATTCAGAAAAATCAATATATATATTGATCACAATCACAATCATAATTGGAAAAAATAGTTGAAGCCATTTAAAGAAAATGACAGGGAAAAACCAGGAGGTAGTGAAGCCCCCCATCATTAGAGAGATTCAAGCAAGGTCTCAGGGTCTAGTTGTTGGAAAAATCAGCATCAGATGCTTGGGATGTATGTGAAAAACATACAGAGAAAATGTGATCTGGTACTAATTGATGTGTTCCCTCCCCCAATGGGCCGCTGTGTGAGGCAGCACACTGACACTCTGAACCCCGGCTGCCCTATTTAGAAATCATTTATATATTACGCCCAATTTCAGAGTGGTTCTGAGAATAAGATTACTTAATGCATTTAGAGATCTTTAGAAACTGTAATGGACTATATCAATGCTTGTTGATGCTAATGGTATTGTTGTGATTGGACTAGATGGACCTTTACAATAATTTTCATCAATATGGGTTCTCTGAGGCCTATTCACTGCTGGGCTGTGACAGCCTTCCCCACACTCATTACATACGGTAGCTGTCACTTCAGCGTCCCTGTAAAACAGGACCAGATGTCTCTCTTTCTGCGGGTAAGGTTCAGGATCACGTCACCCACTGCACTGACTGCTGTAGACGGTCTGCCAATCATCCTGGAGGATGGTACAGTTCTCTAGGCTGCTACGGTCAAGAAGAAGATACATGAGAAAGACGAATAGCGCCCTATCAGTTTAAGAATGCCCGGGACACCACTGTTTGTGTTGAATTAAAAAAAAAATGTAATAAAGGGTTTGGAAAACAATCTTTTAGGTAAGCTCTGGTGACTGGAAGAGATAAGAAAAAAATTTTAAGGATGGGACATTATTATAAACAGAGATTGGAAAGAAACCCTTACAAATCTTTGTAAGACTTCTGCAAATTTTGTTTTTAAAGAAAGGGTGAATTGGGGTAGCATAGGATGAGGGTTTCCCAGGTGTGAGTTACCAATTTAGGCCAGTTTCTGAAGTAAGAGGGGATATTAATAGGATGAAATCAAGTGTTACATTGTAGCAGTATATAAAGGAGCATGGATCCCCAGTGAAGAAATAAAAGGCTGACAATGTATCTTTCTTTCTAACACAGCTTTTAAATGATGGCTAAGAAGACTGTACTCTTAGAGGAAACATGAGGAAAATATGAAAGAAGAATAAACATGTTTTTATATTAAAAAATAAAATGACAAAATGCTGTATTGATGTCACTGAGCTCTTCGTTTTTTCCTCCAGTTTTCTCAGGTGTATATATGAACTCACATTAAAATAAACAATTAAATAACACTATCTTCATCAACATTTTACAGTAATTTAACATATATATGTATAGCACCATAGGTTGTGGGGGCTTCAGAGTTTCAAAGCCCCTGGACATTATTTGTTTGATTATATCTCTCAAGAAGTTTTAACCACACTAAGACCAAACTCATGGCTCATAGGCATTTTTAGGTTTCAACCTATTCTGCAATATTTTAATTTTTAAAATACAAGTCGAATGTGTTCATATATTACTTATATAAATAAGATACATTTAGAGAAGAGAAAACCTACAATGATATTCCCCCCTACTTCTATGATAGATAAAAGAAAAGGAGGTACAGAGTGTAAAGTGGTTTATTTTTTACATCAAAAACTACGGCAAACTGTTAGTGTTACTCACTATGAAAGACATGGCAAGTTTATCTCTACTAAGAAACAACTACAATCCCTTTACACACTGCAGATAAAAATTTAACATTTGACACATAGTTGATAGGGCTTAGGAAAATTAAACTGAATTGGTAATTACAGTGTCATTATTCAAAAGTTGATCAAAGGACTAGAAACCCAGTGGAGACCACTTATTATGGGAGAGTCCTTGGTTCAGCTGCCGGGAACTACTGGGTCCCCTTTGCTGAGTCAAAGATGTGTTTCCCATTCCCCGCGATTCAGCACACGACACTCTCCAGCCCCTCCTCCCTCTTCGTTCCTTTGATGAGCTCTTTGGCTCATAGGAGTTTCCCTTGGCTGAGGCATGTGAAAAGGATATGAAAATTGTTAAGAATTATGCAAATGTAATGTGTTAAGAGTAACTTCATAGGTTATCCTCATGGGATGATTCCTTGGAATTTTTGAATGGAAATGTTCCTTAGAGATTACAAAGGAGGCAAACAATGGTCAATTTCATGAAATAGCCTGCACTAGATTGTCCCCAGGGAGTATGGCAGACTCATTTCTCCTGATACCCAGGAGTTTTCTTCCTACTAAGTATGCTGACTGATTCTCATCTTTAACAAAACCCTTTAAACTATTCTATAAAAATAAATTAGTCTCTTTCATTTATTTATTTATTTATTTATTTGAGAATAGGTTCAAGGCACAAATGATCAATTCTGCTCTTAGAATTTTTTCTGGGAGTCTATCCTGTCCATTTCAAACATGTTTTTGCCCAGTTCTCCACCTTCTCCCCTGTGAAATTATGAAGTATTTGATTACACCTGTGTAATAATCCCTCAAACTATTCATCTCAATGAAAATTGACTCATAACATATAAATACACATCTTAGACTGAATTTATAAGTTAGCAGATGTAAAATAATTCCACTAACTAGATGACCAAGTGGAATTTGGGGCATCAGCAGTCAGGAGAGAAAGGGTTGAACCCTGGAGAGCCGATTACATAGCAGATATCAAAACAATTCACACAAACGTGAGGCTTCTGGAGTGCCTGGCAGTGTGCCGCACTCTGGAGATGTTGCATTGATGCCTCACGAACTCTACATTACTATTGCTGCACATCCACTTTAAAAATAAAAATATCAGAAAGGACAAACAAGTTGCTGAAAGTCACTCAGCTGACAAATGACAAATCACTTTTCAAACAACTCCAAGGTCCAGATTTTTAACTGTGATGACACACTGCTGAGACCTGGAGTGTCCTAGCAGAATTTTAAGAAGAGTCTTTCGTTTAGAAATAATCTTGTATTAAAGGTCAGCTCACTAGTGATTTGTATAGATCGCTGCATGATAGAGTGGAGTACCTCCACCAACGGTGCAAAATAATCTTCATTCTACTGACACATTTGCATATTAAGTTTCTCGTTTTTACAAAAATGTTTAGGATTTTTGGATGTGTGTGTGTGTGTGTGTGTGTGTGTGTGTGTGAAGTTAATTATATAAAAGTGGTTAAAATGTATTTATTTAGTGCTCACTCCGCTCCAAGCACCAAATACTTTGTAATGATTAATTCTTAGCTTTTACAACAATCTCAGGAAAGGGACTATATTATTCTCTTTACTTCACTGATAAGGAACGTGAGGCAGAGGTACAGCAACTTACACAAGATCAGAGAACGAATAAGGGGCAGGCCTGCAGTCAAGCCCAGAGAGTGTGACTCTAGGGCTCAAGTTCTTAACACATCTTCCAAGAACATCCAAGTTAGTATTTACCCTTTTTAAAAGACCTGTTATTATAAGTGTATAGTCATGCTAATTCTTTCATATATGACTTATTTTCCTAAAAAGATTTTCAAATTCATACTTTGCAATAAATAAAAAAATATTTTGAAATAAAAAAGCATTTAGATAAATATATACACTGAAATTTATTATTTGCACATATGAACAACACAGAATTTACTCCCACAAATATAACCTGGAAACACTGAAAATATAGCTTTCCCAACATTTTAATTACAACTTAATTACCGAAACCAATTTTAGAAAGTTTAGCCCAAAGAATAATGTTCTATGAGGTTATATGTAGGTGAGGTTAGGGCTTTGAACAATGTGCAGATTAAATCAAATGCAGCCAGTATTCTGGTGCTGACATTTCCCTAACACTAATTAAGGTTTTTCCCAAACTGTGCAACATCTCTCAAGTCATCCAAGTTTATTTTCCTTGTCAGGCTGGGTTACAACTAGAATGAGCAGCGAAGAACTTTATTTCCCTGGATTCCAGGAGCACCTTCAAGATCCTGGTATGATAAGAGCAATCAACTGAACTTCGAAATAGTTAGTGCCAGGAAATACTCCAATATATAACCACACAACTCCTTGTCCTGTTCTGCATGAAAAGCCTTCCTTCAAAGCATACACATACAAGGTATTCGGGATAGCAACTGTTCACTACTTCCTCTCGGAGGACGAAAGCTGTGTGGTGTTTCAGTTTACAAACGTCTCTGTCACCCTCACTGACTTCTCAGCTTGCCAGACACATACGAGAACGAGGTATAATAATAGTCATCGACAGACACACTCGATGCTCTCTGCACAAGTACTCACTCAGCTCACTCACTCCAACTGCTTTACCGAAAACCTTCCAATTCAGGTTCTATATTACTGTGTTTTCGGTTTTAGAAGACCTTCCAATTTTTGAAAGTTAGGACACTTCATACAAGCAGAGGAAGGCGACTGGACTGAGTACTCCCTCTGCCTCTTCAGAGACAGTGTTCAGCTCCACGGTCCTCTGTGCCCCGGGAGGCTGACCTTCCAGATGGTCTCGATGGGCTGCCTTTCCCGCAGACTTCTAGTGGGTGCAGCGATGTGAGGAAGCAGCAGGAGGCAGAAGAAAGGAAGGTCAGGAGGGGTTTTCTCCCTGTTCCCTCGCTTCTCAGCCATGGATGGTTGGTTATGCCTCTCCACCAAAGCAATGTCTGGTCGGGTGGTCACAGAACTCTCTCTGAGGGTTCCATAATCTGGTCCTCCCTTTAAATCTACTGGCCCAGAGGTGAGGACAAACTGAACCGAGGGGCTCAGTTCTCTCTTGTTCACTAGATCCCCCTCTTTCTTCTACAACAGCCCTCTATGCGATTGCCAGCAAAGGGTGTCGGAACCTTGCTGTACAGATTTCACACCCTTCCTGTGGTCCTGAAAAGTATTTTAATACAAAGATGCAAGAAGACACAAGTCGGGTATTGGTTACAGTTTTCTCTTTGCCTCAATAGATATTGGCAGGTGTTCACCCAAAGCTAATTAGATTGCATTAACATTTACACTGAGGGTTAAGAACTAATAAGAAGCGTGGAGCATAGCACATTGATTAAAAATTGTATGCGACCTTTTTATTTCTGTGATTATTACTGATTCCAAGTAGCTTTCTGGTACAGGTTCAATTTTGAAGAAAACCCTCACAGACTTGAACATGGTATTTAATGTGCTGGAAATTCTATTATAAAATATAATTCTGAATTTATCTTTATTGTTGAAAGTATTACAAAATCCCCTTTTTCCCCCGTAGTCCCTCCTCCTCCCCATTCCTGACCCTCTCGCCTTCCCCACATCATTGTCTGTAACCACTGCTTATGCACATAAGTTCTCTGGTTTGTGTCTTCCCACCCCACCCCCCTTCCTCTGGGGTTCCTCAGTCTAATAACCAATTTGTGCTACAATACAGTTCAATATTAGCTTTCTAGAAAAAAAAACCAACAGATTTTTTTTAAAGCTGCTATTACAACTGAGGACCTATGCCAAAATCAAGTTTTGTTTTGTTTTTGGCACAAATTGTCCTAAAATATTTAGTCAGTTTTTGTTCAATTTAAAGTTTTCACATAAGACTATAAATTTCTGGCTTCTCTTGAAAAAAAAAATAGGTTTGCAATGCCTGGTCCATGGCTCAGTGAGGCAAACTGTCTTGGGGCTGGGTAGGAGTTGTATTTCTTAAGCAATGCATGAGTCTACCACATCCTCACAGTCTCCATCATTCCTTATTTCTTCTTGCAAGTCTGACTCAGCTTTAGTTCACCTGCATGTGGCCACCATCCATGTAGTTTGTGATTCCTAGTATACAGGAAACTGCACTCTAATATGTTATTGAAAACCACACTTAATAATTCCCTATATATAAACTAGAGTCCGTAAAGGCTCTCTTCTGTAAAGAACCAGGTAGGAAATATTTTAGGTTTCATAAGCCATCGTGTCTCTGGTGGGCCATTGAAGCATAAAAACAACTGTAAATAATAGGGACACAAATGGCCATAGCTGCAATCCAATAGCATTTTATTTTAAAAATGAATGGTGGGCTGCATGGTTGGTCACAGTTTGTCATCCCATGGTCTAAATAAATAGAGAACGGTAATATATTATTGTAAAAGATATGATAATATATCCTAGGATTTTTATTTATAGATTTGATGTTTTCTGAACAGGAAGGAAAAAGGTTTATGGATAAGGGAGGTGGCAGAGCCCAGGATGAGGCTGGTGAGAGGAACCATTAAAAGTGTACAGAAGCCAAGAACAAAAAGATGACCTCAATTAGAAGTTCGGCTCCATGTAAATCAGTGGTTCTGAACCTTCCTAATGCCGTGACCCTTTAATACAGTTCCTCATGTTGTGGTGACCTCCAACCATAAAATTATTTTCGTTGCTACCTCATAACTGTGATTTTGCTACTGTTATGTCTTAGGCGACCCCTGTGAAAGGGTAGTTCGACCCCCAAAGGGGTCAAAACCCACAGGTTGAGAACCGCTGACTGAAAGCATTCTAATATTGTGACCCAGGGAGCGTAGCTCAAGGCAGAGATTTCAGCCTCACTTTAATTTCTAAACTAGAAAATTTCCTACCTCAGAAATTATTCTCAAGTCAGAAGCCTAATTCCAGTGTCTTCTCCAAAATTAGGAAGTATTGACTTTTAAATGCCAACCATACAGGCAAAAGGCAGAAATTAAGACTTCATACCAGTTATAAAAATGTAGGTTTAACTTGATGATGAAAAGGCAATGAATTGTAGAAAAGATCCCGAATTTTGGAGTCAGGTATTGGAATATTGAATCTCGTTTATTTCATTTCTAAAGATGAGATTTTTGGGAAAGAATTGTGCTCTCCAGTAAAGGATCTATTCAGTACTAAAAGCAGTGCTTAATACTGATACATCACTCCTTTAAAATTCAGGCATCAAATGCTCTCAGTTCAAACCAACATGGAGCTCTCCATGGTTCTGAACTCTTATTTTTAAACATTAGTAAGAAGAAATGGAAATTTAAAAAAAGAAAATATTTTGAAAAAACATTGCATGAAATAATAGACAATCATGATTTAGGTATAAAACAGAATGATTGCCCTGGCTGGTTTGGCTCAGCGGTTAGAGCCTCAACCTGTGGACCAGAGAGTCTTGGGTTCGGTTCCTGCTAAGGGCCCGTACCTCAGTTGCAGTTTGTCCCCGACCCGGTTGGGGTCCTGTGGGTGGCAACCACTCGATGTGTCTCTCTCACATCGATGTTTCTCTCTCTCTTCTCCAATCTCTCCCTCGCGCTCTACCTAAAGATATGTGCAAAAATGTCCTCAGGTGAGGATGAATTAAAAATTAAAAATAAATAAATAAATAAAACAGGATGATTTGCACCTATATTATATGTAGAAAAGTCCAAATGCAATTATTTCAGTTTTTGTCTTAAGCGTCTCTAAATCAAAAATAAAGGGCATCCTTTGCTTATTAAACAAGTATATTTTCAATATACACAAAATTATAGCCTTCCTGCATTCATTCATTAATTCATTCATTTAATGTTCCACAATGAATGTTGTTTGAGTACATACAATATTCAAGGTATCATATTACTCTATTCTTTTGTATTTCAGGAAACAAAATGAATTACACACCATGGTAGAAAAAGGACATGTTCAGGGAAAGTGTCCCAGAGGAAAAGATGTTTAAATTGAAGTATCAAGAATAAATTGAAGCAAGTCAAATAAAATTATAGCTGGTAAGGCAGAAGTATTCCTTATAGAGAGAGTAAAATATGTAAACACCCTGGAAAGAAAGAGAGTGGAGGCAAAGAGGTTTGTAAATTATTATCCCTTAAACCTAGGTGAGGAACAACTAGTGAATCCTTGCATCCAGAGTTTGGGCAAAGCCAATGCAAATGGAATCTTCATGCTGTGGTGTACCCAACACTGTGATGTCAGTATTCATTTCTATAGAGTGTTGTCTAGTTAAGAGTTTGTATCATTGTGCTTAGGTAGGATAACATAATGGCAGGGTTCAATCCCTTGGATATTCCTAAGCAATTTCATTAACACCAGGAAGTCACATTTAACATTCAAGATCAGTGGAATACAGATTGTGCCTCTGCATGAATAAATGCTTGCTGCAACCCAAATCCCCCAAACAGAGATTAGAACAGGTCATGGAAACAGACTGAAATATTTCCATACAGGAACTGACATGGGGTAACTGAGGCAGTATAATCTGAAAAGGTCCTCTAGGTTTGCACTAGCAACAACTTTGGGGATTCTGCAGTAAGTATGTGTAAAAAGAAGTACTACAATTGACTACTAAGAGTCAATAGTGTTACATCTACCAGCAATGAGTGATTTTAGAAGATATACAAGTATTATATTAAATTTAATTTTCAAAAATTGTATGTGTGTGAATATGTACATTTTTCTGGGGTTGATAACCCCAGCTTTTATTAATCCCCTATAAATTTATGGACCATTGCTGTAAAATTGCCTTGAATATCATGAATGTAATTAAGAGTGTTAGCTGTAGCCAACTACAGATTTAGTATTAAGTACAGATATTAAAGAAATTCATAAACTCCTAAGTTTTTATATATCTGTTTCTAAACTGTATTTAGTTAAAATAACAATTAGATAACTGGAGATGAAATCACTGGTCCACTTTCATAAAGAATGAAATAAAGAGTTAAGGCTCCCTGTCTCAATGATGTGTTCCTTTAGAATGACTAATTATTCATTTTAATTTTTATTGGAAGTTGTTGATGCACAAAATTATATATAAGTAAAAATATATTTGTATTCTAAGAACCATAATAGTAAAGTGAACATTTGTAAACTTTCCAGCATCTTTAAAAAATATACAGCATATCATCACTCTGAAAATTCCTCATTGCCTTTCATGAAACCTGAGTAAGGACTTCTGTAAGCCATTTTTCAAAGTACTTTCCTGAATATTGCCATAAAACATGCCTCTGGCTGAAGATGACTTCCCACTTTTCAGTCTCTCGTAGAAGAAATCCTTACCAACCAGTAAACATACTTTAGTAAAAAAGTTTACCATAAATACTTGACTCAAATTCGTAGTTGCTGATAAGCTCCAAATAGTAAATACAGGCATGGAAAAAATCTATTGAAAACAAGCTTAGTTATTCTTTGCTCATTTCTTCTAAAAGTTGACAGTTGCAAAACTGATTTTACTACAGTTTCACTTGAAGTATTGCTCTGATCTCAATAGGCTAAATGTCCTAACTTCTATTATGCAATTAATCAATGGAAGAATTAAATTTTTGCTATATATTTTGTCCCATTTTGGCAGGTCATAACTTTCAAAAATATGAGGTAACATATCTTACTTCCATTACTTCCAGTGGACAATACGATGGAAATTCAGGTAACAAATACGTTTGCAACGTTTGTTAAAAAGTTTGATAATTATTAAATTATGTAACTTTCAAAGCTACAGCCTAAGCAAAGGCAAAGATTTTCAAATGCAATTTTCTAACGATAATCTCAGATCTGCTTTTTCAAAGGTATGTCCCATTTTGTTCTGTAGAGGTGTAGCACCTTTATCAATATTTTTATTGAAAAATGTTTGTCTCATCTCTCTGATTGAACAGTTTTCAATACTAAATTAAAATTTGTACAGGTTCTGAATTAAGAGCTCATTCACAACTACATCAAAGGAGTAGTTTGGCCCCCAAACTCTCGGTATTCTCCATACATTTTCTGTTTCAATGGAGTTTGAGAACAAGGAAAAGATAAGGGGAAATGTAAGTAAATTTGCTGATTGAAATAAATAGACACTCTCGAGCAATCCTGTTTTAATCCAATTAATTCATGTTCATTATTCAGTCATGGACTGAAATTAAACAGTGATACATTTGACTCTGTGCATTCTCATACTCAATTAATTCCACAAGTTTTGGAAAATTATTCCCCATACATTTTCATGTGTTTTGGTGAAAAAGGTAAAACTTAGTAATGTCCCTGTTTCTAAGAAGTATGCTAATGGTTGTAATAATTCATCGACAGCATGTAATGGAAATTTCTTCACCTATCACAATGCATAGTAGTGGTGTTTATTTATTTATTTATTTTTTATTTTTTTTATCCTCACCCAAGGATATTTTTCCATTTTTTGTACAGATAGAGTGGGAGGGACAGAGAGGAAGGGAGAGAGAGACAGAAACATCGACGTGAAGGGACACATCGAGTGGCTGCCACCCACACGACCAACCAGGGCCGGGGACAAACTGCAACCGAAGTACATGCCCTTAGCGGGAATCGAACCCGGGTCTCTCTGGACCGCAGGCCGACGCTCTAACCGCTGAGCCAAACCGGCCAGGGCATAGTAGTGGTGTTTAAAGTGCAGTCTTTTTGATGCATTTTTCTAAAAAACTTGTAATAACTTTCCAAGTAATAACTAGGTTTAGTCTATCCTTTGAGAGTGTCTGTGGATCTCCATTATTGCTGTAGTTACTATTTATTTTAAGAAACACTGTAAAAGTTGCTTCCTGGGCCCTTACGGAATGGCACAGATGCATTTTGTCTCTGCATTTACCTTTTCGAGACAGTGGCTGCCTTTGGCTGGGTTTTCACTTCCTACCCCTGCAAACCTGACTTTGCTTGTTTGCAGTCTCTTTTCTCAGCTTTTCTTTCCCATTCATTGCTTAAGAGTCTTGTTTTCTCTCTGCTTCTCTGAGTCCTTGATTTTTTTTTTGTAGTGATCATGGCCTGCTGGGAACAGGACTTCTATAAGGACAAATATTTCTGGAAGGCTGTGGTCCAAGGCCATTTTTGCCGGTTATAAACGGGGTCTCCGGAACCAGAGGGAGCACACGGCTCTTCTTAAAATTGAAGGTGTTTATGCTCGAGATGAAACTGAATTCTATCTGGGCAAGAGATGTGTTTCTGTGTACAAAGCAAAGAACAACACAGTGACTCCTGGTGGCAAACCAAACAAAACCAGAGTAATCTGGGGAAAGGTAACTCGTGCTCATGGAAATAGTGGCATGGTTCGTGCTAAATTCCGAAGCAACCTTCCTGCTAAGGCCATTGGACACAGAATTCGTGTAATGCTGTACCCCTCAAGGATTTAAATTTATTGAAAAGTAAATAAAATGGATTTGTTCTCTTGTAAAAAAAAAAAAAAGAAACACTGTAAATATAATGCTTGTATAAGCATATAAACTCATAAGTTTCATGAAACAAAGATTTATCTAAAGTAGTTTACAGAACATTTCAAGCTCCACCCCCGCCCCACCCCCTTCACAGGTGTACGCACCTGAAATATGACTGTGACATAAGGGGCATCTAAAGCCACCAGCAACTAAAAACAACCTTATTAAGGTTAATCTAGATCAGAAAAAGGTCACTGAATTGAGCTAGTGAAAATCTGAAACTGTACTTAAGTGAGCATAAGATTAATCACATTCAAATGAGTGTTGTTTAATTCAGCTAAATGAATGAAGGTTATGTTCATCCTACCAGGCAGGTCAGAAAGATTCCAGTTCTTTCCATACTGGGGGTTCACTACACATATAATTTGATAAGTGAATTGGACATCAGTTATGAATTAACTTTGTTAACCTATTATTAACAATCATTATCCTAGAAATTATAGAGAAAAGAAACCTAGTGATACTGTAAAACCTGAGTGTACTGACATTCTTCCTATCTTTTTTTCAAATTTCTAAGGGAATTAAAAGGATGATAATTTTACACTTCAAGTTTTCTCACTCAGTAGAATATTATTTATATGTTAATGTTTATTATTTGGGGAAAGGGGAACTTAAAATGTAATATATGGGGTACTCGCTGGATTCCCTAGGAATTTCAATGAAATGGAGAACTCACTTCCTCAGGGCTGAATGATTCAGATTTCACTGGACAGAACATAGTTTCCGGGCCACCTTCACTGTGCTCTCGAGTATTTCCTCCTTTCAACTTCAGATGCAGGTAGAGCATCTCAGCCATTCTTTTTAAAGATTTTTGGTAATTCCAAAATCAAATTCCATTATGCCAATCCACTAGATTTAAAAGTAGAGAAACAATCTACTTAACGTACTTGCGTGTACGGAGCATAAATAATTATCCACGTTTTCCAAAGACTGCTTAAACTACAGATACACGCTTAAGAAACAGCAGTGGCTGACCATTCGCTGCAATGGTCCAAATATAGAGTGACTCGCAACAGACCAACTGTCTTGGTCACATCCTCATTACACCCAGAATAGCCAGTATGAAAATACTACATGGTTAAGGATCAGTTTTCTGAAGTCAGGGTGTCCAGGTGTGAGGTGCAGCTCTAGGGCTCCCTAACGTTAAATGATATTATCCACTTCGTTATTGTTGCTATGAACAGCAGTGAAATAGTGCATGTAATGGTACTTGGCACAGTCTTGGCACATATACGTATCTATCTAGGATTCTTGTTGTTGTAGTCATTAAGCTCTTTACCATTAAAAATAATACACTGACTCAATTACACATGTAGACTTTACATACAACAACTTCTGATTTGTAAACGGTTTCTGTATTAGCAGGGTTTCTGAGCTTTGCTAGAAAGCATGCCGTGTGGTAAAAACTCTTAACAAAGCTATGAAAAAGTTTCTACCAAGCACAGGTAGTCAGGCTGAAGAGGAAGTAGACTCAGATCTCAAGGCTTTGATGCATTTTTTTTTTTTTTTTTTTTTATCCTCACCCGAGGATATTTTTCCATTTTTTGTACAGATAGAGCGGGAGGGAGAGAGAGGAAGGGAGAGAGAGGGAGAGAAACATCGACGTGAAGGGACACATCGAGTGGCTGCCACCCGCACGACCAACCAGGGCCGGGGACAAACTGCAACCGAAGTACGTGCCCCCAGCGGGAACCGAACCTGGGTCTCTCCAGACCGCAGGCCGACGCTCTAACCGCTGAGCCAAACCGGCCAGGGCGATGCATTTTTTTTTTAGTATAATCAATACATATAAAAATATTCTCAAGTTTTTCTGTGTACCAGTCATCAATAGTACCATGCTTCTATCATTTCTTAAGGGAAATTTTACATTTGGTAAAATGTGCAAAGCTTAACTGTATAGCTTGATTAAAATGGATGTGTGTATTTACATGTCTATGTATGTATACTTTACCAAACTCGACGTATAAAACATTCCATTCACCTAAACTTGTGCTCTTTTTCAGTGAAAATCTATTCTGACTTCTATCATAATCAACAGGTTGGCCTTTTCTTGCTCTTCATATAAAAAAATTCATACAGTATATGCCTCTTTGGTTTCTTTTTCTCAAAAATAATGTACAGAGGTGGGAACAATAGATTTACTGTGCTGCTGTGACATTATTTTGAGTTAATGAAACTATATAATAATCATAACTTGCATGCCTTTTTCCATACAAACAACTGTAAACCTACTTTTCCCCACCTCTGTCTTTGAGATTTATCCACACTATAGTACATGGCATTCTATTTTTAAATTGCTGTTCAGTATTCTGTTGTTTATCTCTAACAATTTGTTTATGTGTTTTCCTGTTTATGCACACTCCAGTTTTGTGCTACTATGAATAAGGCTTCTATGAACATTCTTCTAGGAGTCGTGTTTTGCATACATACATTCATATCTCTTGTATACATACCTAGAAGTAAAATTGCTGAGCCATAAGGAAGGCATATGTGTATTAAAAATTATCAAAAATCTTTCCAAAGTGACAGTTTCATGTGTGTGCCTTCACCAGTGATCTGTGAGTACACCAGTTCTTCAAGACCTGTCGGTCTTTTTAATTTAAACATTCTGGTGGGTACCTAAGGGTATTTCTTTGTTGTTTAACTGGAATTTCCATGACTAATGATATTGAGCAGTTTTCCATATAACTTCCTCCTTAATGACAACAGTAATAGAATCTGCATTTTTAAATTTCTTTTTAAAGTTATAAATACAAACATACTAATATGAGTATATGATATAGTCAAGAACTGACTAAATCTGTGTTATAAGTCATTATGGGAATATGTGAAAGAGTCGGAATATGTTGGTAAAAAAATAAGATAGGGCCCACGAGATTAATGAGTAGGAGGAGAGGATTTAAATCTTTCCTATTTAGCTATACAATGTCTTTAATTCAAACGAATCTGAATTTTAGCCTAAACACATGCAATTAGAAAATGCATTTCTTGATTAAAAATGCTTTCATATAGCAATTTTGTCACAATATTGCAATTCTTTCTATTCATGTACTTTATTACGAATAAAATTTCATTTAAAGGAGTTATTATAAAGGAATCGATTTTTAAGTCTTTAGTTATGCAAGGCTTATTTCTGAACCGAAGATATAATCCTCTTTGCAAAATTAAAATGATACATCCTTGGGAAATAATATCAAACTGGTGAATTTGGATATAAGAGGAGGAAAATATAGTCAAGTATGAAAACATACGGAGACTAGATTATGCTTTTAAAAAGGGGATATTTTAAGTATTAAAATACATGAGAAAAGTGTTCAAAGATTAATTTAAAACAGAATTTTCTAAATAGAATGCTTAAAAATGGTTTTCATTAGATGCAAGCATCTCTGAGAATCATAATGCTGGCTTCTTTCACTTATACACAAGCAATCTATTGAAATGACCCATGATCAACAACTAACTTGTTAAAACACTATTATTTACATACTCTTATATGTGCTTTCAGTCAGAGTATTAGTAAAATGAAATTAGAGAGACTTTGAAAAAATAGTTTAATCATATTTGATATGTACTGTAAATTTAATATCACTATGAGTTATTTAATTAAATTTACATTTTTAATATCAGTACAACTATTCAATATCAGATTTGAAAATGCTAGAGCTGCATCCTAATACTGTTTAATGAACTTTCCAACTTTAGTTTCATTACTGAATTATTTAATTAACAAAACAGATGTGAAGTGCCTACATTTTTAAACACCCACTTTCTTTTTTATTTATTTTTATTTTTATTTTTTTTTATCCTCACCCGAGGACATTTTTCCATTTTTTGTTCAGGTAGACTGGGAGGGAGAGAGAGGAACAGAGAGAGAGAGAGAGAAACATCGATGTGAAAGGGACACATCGAGTGGCTGCCACCCACACAACCAACCAGGGCCGGGGACAAACTGCAACCGAGGCACGCGCCCCCAGTGGGAACCGAACCCGGGTCTCTCAGGACCACAGGCTGACGCTCCAACTGCTGAGCCAAACCGGCCAGGGCTAAACACCCACTTTCAATTGTGTTCTCTGTATTGCCCATTTCTTTCTCTTTCTTTTTTTTTTTTTTTTATCCTCACCTGAGGAGACTTTTGCATTTATCTTCAAATACAGCAGGAGGGAGAGAGGGAGGAAGAGAGAGACAGAAACATTGATGTGAGAGAGACACATCGACTGGTTGCAACCCACATGACCCCAACCAGGGCTGGGGACAAACTGCAACCTAGATACGTTCTCTTAACAGGAACCAAACCCAGGACTCTCTGGTCCATGGGCTGATGCTCTAACCCCTGAGCCAAATTGGCCAGGGCTGTATTGCCCATTTCTACAAATAAAATTCAGAGAACACCATACATGGTTTTCTAAACTGTTTCCTACATCTATTTTATTACTATAATTGTCAACTTGACATTTAAAACTTCTAGGTGCATATCTACTTATGAATATAGCTCTCTTTCCCTGGATAATAAACCTATTAAAATTTACAAATATTTCATTGCTGATTTGTATTGCAAATTGTATGCATTACTTATATAGGCAATTACAACAAAGAATTAATATACAACTCCTATACACAACCTGCAAGTCTTATACCCTAAAATAATTTTGAAAAAATATTAACATTCTTTATTTATTTCTAAAAACTAACCATGAGTTATGATGACCATTAATATATGTAAAGCAAACTGGCCATTTACTGAATTTCTCTTCTTGAGATACGTCTTTGATATTTTCTATTATCCCATTAAAATGTCCATTGTAAAGGGCACTTATTTATTTGCTTATCTAGAATAAAACAGATATTATAAATGTTGCAAATAATGACTTAGGAGAGATATATATGTATACACATATACATACATATATATTATATATACACACAATATATACACATTTACCTAAATATATTATTATATACTATATATTTAATATATTATATTTAATATATGAAGATGTAGATCATAAATATATAGATACATATTATATATCTTAAATATAAATAAATAATGCATGTATTGCAATTGCCAATAATATAACATTGATTATCATTATATATACTTTACTCTTAAAATGGCTTTTGAGAATAATTCTATTTAATAAGTGACTGATCATATTTGACAAAGAGATCTGGCTTAGATTAAAATCTGAATATGCAAATAAATATTGGGTGTATTTCAAACTTGGCAAGATTAATTATTTTGCCTAATGACAGAGATAAGAGAGAAAAACAGTGTATTATATTCTATTAGGATGTCAAATAGCCAAAGCAATTTTAGATTAAATTAATTAGAAAAGCGTGGGCATCTTAATTATATCACTGTAGAAACAAAGCAATATCAAGTTACTTTTTTCAATCATGACAACAGATCAAATTAGACAGGGTATTTTGTTGCAGAAGATTTACACAAACTGATCATGGCATGAAAGAAGCTTAAGGATGAATTAGATTTTTGCAAAGATTAATTACAACATTAACTAAACTAAACTAAACCAGTATGAGGCAAGATCACAGGAGTGAGTCTAATCAATTTTGAGTGAATTTAAAGTAGCAACATTGACTGGATTTGATTTTAAAAACATCTGTCACATGAATTTCCCAGAGTTCCTCCTGTTGCTTTGCTGCCTCTACCTAGAAATGTCACTCTGGATTCAACAAAAAAAGTGTGGATGTGATTAAACGGGTGACGATGCCATTGATGCTAAGGGCCACCGGGACAGATGTACAGACTGAGTTTGCCTGTAGGTGAAGCATATTGGGACGTCAAAACTGGTAACACTGGGTGCCCAGTGCAAAGCGTAAGAAAATATGATTACTTTTTTAAATTTCCAGATATCTAACCAAAAGCTTCTAACGGAACCTAACTAACCTAACTAAACTAAATGCCAAAAATTTTGGTTTTATCTTGTTATAAAAATATATATGAAGCCCTGGCCGGTTTGGCTCAGCAGTTAGAGCGTTGGCCCGCGGACCAGAGTCCCGGGTTTGGTTCCCGCTAAGGGCACATACCTCGGTTGTGTCCCGGGCCAGGTTGGGGTTGTGTGGGTGGCAACCAGTCTATGTATCTCTCTCACATCAATGCTTCTCTCTCTCTTCTTCCCTCTCTCCCTCCTGCTCTATCTGAAGATAACTGCAAAAATGTCCCCGGGTGAGGATAAAAAATACATATATATATATATATATACAGGTGTGTGTGTGTGTATTACTCCTACATGGAAAACCTATATCACTGAGAAATGTTCACAGGTTCAAATCCCTAACACAGTCTAAAAGTAAGTCATCTACCTTCCAAATCTGAATCCATAGCACTTTAAAATTTCTTATTTTGACTTTTTCACTTTTATCATAAATCCGAAGCCACCAGCACCAGTTCCTAACTGCATGATCAACCTAGCGGACAGACTGTGCTGTTGTCTCATGGACACTATCATGTCACCCATCCCAAGCCTCAGATGGTAATGCCGGGGACAAATGAATGTAGTGCCTGAGGATTCTGGGCTTTGAGAAACATCCTGAGTCTTCACTACATTAGAACCATTTTTTATTTGAAACAATGGGTTTAAAGGATCACCACGTAATAAAAAACACAAATACATTTATAGACTATATAAATAGTCTTCTTGTATTTGTATTCAGGCTGAGATGTAAACAAATAAGAAAGACATTATTCACTGGTGCTTGGGTTCAGATACAGGTAATTCTTGCTAGCACCCCAAAATAACGTGCAGTGATAGGAATCCAGACTGGCAAGGGGATTATTCATGAGGATTATAGTACTGTATTCTACTCCTATTATCCTAATCTACGTGTTGTGCACTAATTTTTCCAGGTCTGTCAAAACTCCTGTAGTATCATTCTAAATTCGAAGATTAACAAAATATAGATGTGAGTTCTAGTATATACCAGTTATTATAATTATTATTTCTGGTATTACTGATGCAAGTAGACACTCATATGTAACCTATTGACCTAAGAATCATCAGTGTTATTTAGTACTGCTTCTACTTCTTCCTTATATCAAAGTTAGTACTGTTTGTTTTTAGTACTAAATGTTCTAATATACACCAGTTTATAATTATTATTTCTGGTATTATTGATGCAAGTAGACACTCATATGTAACATATTCACCTAAGAATATGGTACTTTCAACTTATATCAAAGTTAGTACTGTTTTTTTTTTCAGTACTAATAGTTTACTACAAAAGTTCTTTTAGAGTTATATATTACAATTCATCCATTTATTTACAAATATTTGTTAATAATGGAATATTTCAGAATCATTGACAATGTTAGCGAAAAGGCTAATTTTTAAAAATGTTACATAACTTAAATATTTCATACTCAGGCAAAGTTTATTAAAGGTTTGTACTGCCATGCTCTCATTAGGCTGAACAGGAAAGACTCCTCGTTATTCTCTCTATAGAACATACTCTCTTTTGAAAATAGGTAAATACTATCAGACAGAGGCATATCCTAGAGCCACAGAAATGACTAAAGGTTTAAGTTTCCAAACCCTTCCGTGGAAGCAAATTAAGTAGAAATTACTGAGATATCAACACAAGTGTAATGAAGCAGAATAAATACTAATGATCACTGGTAAAAATGGCCCATGAGTCAAGCGAATGACTAAGCAAAGTGCCAGCTGTCAATGAACATGAAAGTGTGATCTCCACCGATTGAATGAAAATGGATCAGCAGACAACGTTAATGAAGGAATTCAAAGCTCATTGCTGAAAAGTTTGTGCTTATTACACAGACTGATGCCTTAGGTAAGAGGCCTGGACGCACTTGCACGTGTGGCTCAGATGCCTTCTTTAAGGAACATATGCACACATTCTGGCGCCGCTTCGTATTTTCAATATTGGAATAGGAAACTCTCTCTCATTTTTACATAATATGTTTTTAGGTAAATTGGGTTCAAGTAATTATGTAATGACCTCAGTCTGAGTTCTTGGATCTGCGAGACTGTTGGTCGAAATCACCTGCACGTGAATTGTAAGAAAAAAGGTTTTGAAAGAAAAAAGCTGAATAGAAATGACTTCCCAGTTGGCCACAGTCCCAAACCTTCACTATTATATAATACTTTTTGTTACTATTCATGTATCATTTTCTGCTTCTGTAGGTATCTGAATTGGTAACTTCTGGACTTAAAGTCTGTCAGATAGAAAAATAATAATGACTATACATATATAAATATAAATATGTATTTATTATAGTATATATAGTATAACATAATACACAGTAAATATTTATAATATATATTCAGAAAAAATAATGGGAGGTTCAGTTTCTACTCACAAATCTTTAACCTGCTTCTGATTCTTGGAATACTTGACTTAAAACTTAATAGTTGATGATCTTGATTACAAATTAGGTTTCTCTCCCTTATAAACACAGTTGCTACCTCAGCACTTACTTTGTTCCAGACAATATATTTTGATGGATTTCTACTATAAGTTGTCTGGGTTTTTTTGCCAAGTAATGGGCTCTCCATGGGGTTGGCAGTTCAAAGGAAACTAATTCTATTTGGAGTTTGATTGCTTATTTAATTTGCTGATACTCACGTCCAAACTTACCGTAAATTTATTATGAAATTTGTCACTGTCAACTTGGGTTTCTCTCCAAGTAATCACGTCTCCCTAAATTATCATAGCCATTATAATTCCACCTCAGTGTTTTTCCAACAAAGACTAGATACTTAAGCTGGATGCTACTAATTGTGGTCTCTATGTGAAGCTTGGAGTGCATACAAACTACTTACTCAGTTGCTTTATTCCAGCTAGGGCTTTTTATTTTTATTTTTGTGTGTACATGTTTTCCTTTTTAATTTTTGTCGTTTCTACATGCCCTTGGCATCCCCACAGAACTGGTCCATCATCCACTTCAAAGCAGCCAGTAGCGATTCCTAAGTTTCTGATGGCGTATCACGTTCCGCCAAGCAATCTCCTTGGAATCCCCAGTCATTATCATCTGCAGGAAGAGAAGGCTGCAAAACTTCATGACCTTGTCATGTCCTGGTGGAAGGGAATCAGCTGCAGATATTTATGGACGGGACTCAAGACTTAAGTGCAGAGCAGCGCACAGGTAGTAACAAACCCAATGCAAACAGCTGTACTTACACAAGAGCTTGACTGTCTTTGCTTCCTCCACAAAGCGAACACTACAATGTACCATGGCATAGTTTCATTTTATCAAATAACTAGCAACGTCAGCACCCAGTTTTGCATTAATCTGGGATTCCTGAATTCTGGAACACTCCCCCTGTTAGAAGTATATGTGCATTATTTACCTCTGAGTTTATCCTTTCCTGTGAGACATCTTTATCATTAATATGTATATGCAGGACATCATCAAGATGGTGACATGGGTCATTCCTGACTTCAGTTCCCTTCGCAAGAGGACCAGCTAGCAACTATCCACAGATAAGACACCACTGTGAAAATCTCAGAACCCAGCGGCGAGACTGCAGCAGCCCCTGGGCCACAGAGACATGGAGGACCACAGCAGAAGGGGCAAAGGAACAACTACACTGGAACATTGCCCCTCCCCCAGGCTGGCACAGTGTCACACAGAGAGGACCCTCCTGGGCCCACAGTTACTCCAGTAGAAGAAAGAGAGCCCAGGGTAAATATCCAGTTCCCCTAAAATTGCATAAAACTTCCTGGGAACCCTAGTTAGGTCCTGCCCTCGGGTATCCCCGGGGCAATCTGCGGGCTCATCCGCGGGTATCAGGCAGAGACATAGATGGAGGCTGGGACTTAACGGCCACCAGCCCTCAGATCCTGGCCGACTGCATCCTGCTTGCAGAAGCAGCCGTGTGAGATCCCAGCCGGTGAATATGCCCATCTGAAGAGCTGAGCCACCGCCGCATCTGGCCAGGAAGCTCTGTGGGCTGTTCCGCCTGATTTGGGTCTCCAGCCAATAAGCCATACTAGCTGCAGAGTCTGTCTACAGCACTGCCTGGGCAGGAGTGCAGATTCCAGCCCCACCCAACTGGAGCAGCACCTCTGGCCCTGCCCAACCAGGAAACCTGGGCAGAAAATCCAGGCAGCTCTGAAGCCCATCCTATAGCCCCGCTTGGGAAGGACGCCAAGCCAGCAGCCCCGCCTAACTTCTAGGGATAGCAGCTGCCCTTGCATAACCAGGGAGCCTGAGCAGAGACCCTGGGCCCTCTCAGAGCCCATCCTACAGCCCTGCCCTGCAGCAGACCCCAGCCTATGGCCCTGTCTAACTGGTGAACACAGCCTGTGGCCTTGTCCAGGTATAACCCAGCCAATGACTCCTTCCAATCACAGAGCATAGACTGCAGCCGCCCCTGATCACAGAACACAGCCTGTGGCCCTGTTCTTCCATGAAGCTCTATGACCAAATGTGAACATGAGATGCAGCCACTGGCACCATCCTGTTGGGTAGTGCAGCTGACCAGAGCCAGTGTGGGGCTGGGCGGAGCCCTGCTCCATCATGCAGCCAACCACTGGCACCACAGGGAACAGCCTGAGACCCAGCCTTACCAGAGGTGACTTCAGAGCTCAGCTCATTGGTAGAAAACTAAATAATCTAACTAAAAATAAACACACACTTTTCCAAAACAAGATACCCAAATCAAAATCAAAACCACAATGAGATATTACCTCACACCTGTTGCAATTTTTAAACCTTTCGGGATCACAAAAGAATTACATATTTAAAAAACTCTTCTTCCACACCAAGAAGTGGCTAAAACAGACTGTGACAAATTGAATCAATGATTCCTACTCACAAATGCTGCCCAAATCTGCTTTGAGAAACACATACACACACACCACATATAATTTAATTTATTAAGAAAGATTAATAACAGATGTTACCTATCTGAAAATAGATTATCTCCCAATGGTCTTTGATATATCAAACTACAGAGGGCCAGGATCCTATAATAATCTGATGAAAGCTTTAAGCAAAATGTCCTTTGTACTTATACATCATACATACATCTTCAGAAGCTTTACAATCCTCTAAACCACAGGACAGACTCCTTAAAACAACACTTAAAAAAGAGTTAAATACGCCTGGCTGGTGTGGCTCAGTGATTGAGTGTCGACCCCTGCACCAAGAGGTCACTGGTTCGATTCCCAGTCAGGGCACATGCCTAGGTGGTGGGCCCGATCCCCAGTGGGGGGCATGCAGGAGGCGGCCAATCGATGTTTTTTCTCATTGATGTTTCCATCTCTCTCTCCCTCTCCCTTCCTCTGTCTCTAAAATCAATAAAGGAGGGGAAAAAAATCCAAAGAAATGAGTTAAACACATTTTTAAACATTTTATGTCAAATCATTTCATTTTATACAACGCAATGAGTAATTAGTCCCATTTTATTTAAGAGGAAACTGAGGTTCAATACGATTAACATTTCCAAGTAGTAGTAAATACCTGAGCCAATATGTCGATATTCATTTAGTCTTAGCCACTGTCTCCTCCGCTACGTCTCCAAAGGTCTGCTTTATAAATCCCATCAGAATTACATTACAGTGTAATCACTGACATTCTATATTTCTGATATTTGGACACACGTCAATGATATTTTATATATCATTTTGGTGTGTGTAGAACAAAAAAGAAAAAACAAGGACAGAAGAAGGAAAGGGAGAGAAAGGAGGGAAGAGAAGTAAGAAAAGATAAGAATAGTTTCTAATATACACATTTAAATAAAATGTGTGTACGTACATATATTTTATTTGTATAAAATATACATATGTGACATGTATATATATAAGAAATAAAGCTGAGATACATATGGATTGTAGACTTTTGAGTGATATCAACGTTGGAATGGAGCCAGACGCTGAATGGGTTTAATATAATCACTAATAATTCATGAAAGCCTAGTAGGAAGGGAATATCAAAGAGATACGTGTGTGTGTTTTCTTACAGATGATTTTTGTGATTCTTCTCTTCTAGCTTTTCAAAGCCATTCACGAAAGAAAAACTTACCAGTTTCCTGACTTGGACCATAACCATACAGTGGAGGCTTAGGCCCAAAGTCTACAGTAGGCCCAGAGGTAGAGAGAGACAGCTTTGGGGAGGGCCTCTCTCTCTCTTCTCTTCCTGAGAAAGTAAAGGAGGGGGGTCCCAGGTCCAAGCACTTCATAGTGTCATTAGTAATGACATCTAGACCTGCGAACGCCACCGAGGGGTCATAGAGAGTGCATGCGGATGATGACGGAGGTAGCGTCCCACCTACTTAACTGTGTCTGGGTCATTCCATCACGGGCGCTCTCTTCTGACACACGAGCTCCACCACCGACCCCAGGGGCCCATTACTGGGTTCAGCATGTATTATAGATCCAAGAGGAAGGGATCTCTTAGTTTAACAGCATTTTCAATCATGTATTGAGTAGCCTGCCTTCAATAATCCATTATTTAATTAAAGAATAACGATTTCTCCCAGCACTTTAATTAGTTATCCGAGGTCTGACCATCCTGAAGCCACGTCGCTGAGGAAATGGGACAGCGAGACACAGAGGGAGGCAGGTCACGTCCCCGCTGCACCTGCCCCCCCCCATGGCACTCCTCACGCCTGGTCCCGTCACGTCCCGTTCTACCGCTTTGTTTCTAGCATGTGCCAATTCTGTTTTCCCCAAAGCACGTAACCACGGCTCCTACAAATCAAGCACACGAGGTGTGTTCTGCGGAGTGAGTTTCCTTTGTCGGGGAGAGGCCCTGACAGGCAGCTTCCCCAGGTGTTGGGGGCACACAAAGAATAAACACAAAGGAAATGACCAGTTCCGTTCCCGGCTTGATCAAGTCCGTGTGCTGATACCCAGCTTGCCCACGAAGGAATCAGGTGCACCTCTGTCCTGCTGTCCGCCCGGCCCCTCCCGTCTGTCTCCCCAAGGCTAGCGCCGCTCCGCAGACAAATGCTTTTAAACACCTGTCACGTGCTGTGCATCGGAGTTCGGAGGAAAACAGACACAAAGTGGGATGTAATTAAAGGCATAACGAGCAAACGTGTGTTTAATCAGAAATGAGTTGATTTTGAATCTCACCAACAGGCAAAAGTAATTGGTCTGTTGTGAATTATTTGCTCGTCTCTGACATCCCCGGTCACTTGGTCCATGGGAAGCAAAAGCCGTCCAGCACCGCCACCGTCACCACGACAGGGGGCGAGCTGGATTCTCTAGAGAGGAAACCGGTCACCCCTGCACTGTCAGCCGAACGTGCGGCAAAAGTTTTTCATTTTCAAACGCACCATGCATCATGGTGATGGCTTCTTTTCCCCAGAGAAGACGATGCCATTTAGGATAGTCTATCACGTGGTAGCTCTCATTCAGGTCGCCCTGAACACCTTGCTGTATTGTGTGATGCAGGAGAACAGTGTCAAAATGTGCATGAGCTGGGAGCTCAGAAACACATTCGTGTGGCCAGAGGAGTGGTATGAGATATGTCATTGGTTACTCCTGCCATCATTAAACAGTAAGTGTTAACAGTAAAATAACTGCGTGTCAGGTCCCGGCCGGTGTGGCTCAGGTGGTGCAGCAGCATCCCATACGACAAAAGATGGGGGTGGGATTCCCAGTCAGGGCACGTACCCAGGTTGTAGGCTCTAGTCGGGGTGCATGCAAGACTATGGATGTTTCACTCTCACATCAATGTTTATCCTTCTCTCTCTCTCTTCCCTTCCCCTCCCTCTAAAAATCAATAAAAAGGCATGTCCTCAGGTAAGAATTAAAAAATAATAATAATAAAATAACTGTATCTTAGGAAAACCTACTCATTTCTTTTCTATTCTAGTTATAACAACAAGTAAATAAAGAATGTATTTTTTCCATTGTTTTTGTTATAGGGTATAGGGCTAGAAATATATATATTTTTGATGGCTCTAGTAATTTTCTCAGATTGTGATACACAATTTTTGGACAACACGGGTTAATAAAATTAGAGAAAAAATCTCTGAAACAGCTGCCTAGCTGCATTAAGTGACCAGGATGAATTTCTGGTCATGTGGTCACACTCAAATGGACAATCCCAGGAAAAATAAGTAAAGAAAAATTAAACTAACAGAGGATTTTCCCCAGATCTCACCCAAATAAAATTAATTCACTCTGAGTTATAGCACGTTGCATCTCATTGCTTTTGTCTAAGAAAAATACAATAAAAAATAAAACACAAATATATGAGCTATTTCAAATAACCTAGGGAAATTTATCCATGGAACATAATCAAACAAGAAACAGTCTCTTGCAGGTTAGAGATAATATCAAAAGGTCACCCAAGAGACAAAGGTTGTATTTTAAATGCAAAATGTGACTCATTGTTCTGATAAATCGCTACTCCATCATGCAAAATGTGGGATTCAGAAGGAAAAAAGCCTCCAGAAGGTTATGAACTTTTTTATTCTTATCCATCTTAGGAGAACGACTGATCATGATAAGTCACAAAAAGATGGTAGCATCTTGTTCCCTAAAAAAATTGTACTTAGAGGACTGACAACTCCTTTATATTCATAAAGGTCAGAGCACATCCTAAAACACCACTGCGACAGCTTCTGCTAACTTTCCTACACACATACAGCCCTATTTCACTTTAAGGACCTTCCATGCAGTCTAATCCATCTTTCTTATACAATATCCAAAGTCGTGAAAACCTCAGTGGTACAAGAGTCGGCAACGAGGCAAGTCTGAACCAGCAGCAGACTGGCACATGTTCTCAGCTATTTTGGTTGTGGGTTGGGGAGGTGAACGTCCTTCTTAGTAGCATGTAATGATTTCCTTGGTGATCTGATTTCCCATCATGAATGCTTTCAAGCTACCAACTTCAACTTGCTAAAACACGGAGTTGGGAAAAGATATATAGTAACACATTATACAGTGTGTCTATCATACACATTCAATAGATGTAAATAACCTCAAGGACACAAATAATAGCACAATGGCCTGGCTGGGGTGGCTCAGTTGGTTGGGCGTTGTCCTGTGTCCCAGGAGGTCACTGGTTTGAGTTCCAGTCAAGGCACATGCCTGGGTTGCGACCTTGATCCCCCATAGAGGGTGTGCAGGAGGCAGCCAGTCAACGTTTCTATCTTTCTCCTCTCCTTCCATCTCCCTTCCTGTCTCTCAAATTAATTAAAAATCTTTTAAATTAAAAATAAATCAATAGCCCTGGCCAGTTTGGCTCAGCGGTTAGAGCGTCCGCCTGCGATCCGGAGAGACCCGGGTTCGGTTCCCGCTAAGGGCATGTACCTCGGTTGCAGTTTGTCCCCGGCCCTGGTTGGTCGTGCGGGTGGCGGCCACTCGATGTGTCCCTTTCACATCGATATTTCCCTCTCTCTCTCTTCCTCTCTCTCCCTCCCACTCTGTCTGTACAAAAAATGTCCTCGGGTGAGGATTAAAATCAATCAATCAATCAATCAATAAAACTCTTGGTAGAATCCTTCCTTGCCTCTCCCTAACTTCTGGTGGTGGTCACTGATCCTTGGCTTACAGCTTGATCATTCCAATCTCTGCTTCTGCCATCACATGGCGTTCTCCCTACGTGTCCGTGTGCCATTTTATAAGTACACCGTTATACTGGAGTAAGAGCCTACCCTACTGCAGTATGGTCTTACCCTAACTAACTGCATCTGCAAGAATCCCTCTGACAAACAAGGTCACAGTCTGAGGTACTAGGGCCTAGGATTTCAACATATCTTTTTGGGTGACATGATTCAACCATTAATAGATGTTAAGTCAATAATTTAATAAATTATGGTTAATGATGATTTGTATTTGAGGCGTTTCTCCCCAAAATAATTGTTTGGTCAATGTCATTTCTCTCCTTGGTTGGACAGGAAGGCTCTTTGTATTTCCAGCGAACAGAGGAAGAAGCTGACTCAACTGCCACAAATCATCCCGTGTAGCAATAAAAAAGCCGAGAATGCTGTCAGATGTGAAGCTAGGGCCCTTGTTAAAGCCTCGATTCACTTCTTCCTCCCTGAAGCCCCTTGGCGGGCTCTGCTCTCGCCTGTTCTGTGCACACTCCGCCAACACGGCAGCCCCCAACCACGAGGAAGTGTGCACAGCTCCTGGCGAATGAAGTGAAACACCCCACCCCCGAGATCCTTCAAACTCATGCATAAAATAGTGCATTTTGCTGATGCCTTCAGTGGCATACATACTGTTAACCTACAAAAACACCCGCTGTTTCTCAGCTGTGTTTTAGCATTTTCCACGCCTGTGATACTGTTTTATAGTTAGAACCATGTGGTTTTTGAACGCAGAGATAAAAACACAAAACAGATAAATTGTTGTTTCAAAAAAGGAAACAGGCTTTTTGAAAATGGTTCAAATAATCTGCAGGGTGTTCACTCTACAAATCAGAACGGGCATGAAGAATCAGACCTAGTACATGTAGTCTCTTCATAGTCAACAGCACTGAATGCCTGCTCTGTGCCGAGCCCCAAAGCACAGTTGAGTTCAGTTATTTCAAAGGCAGATGTCTAAAAATTTCAAATAATGTCTCCCCTCCCTTTTTAATCAATGATAATATCTCATTTGATATTGTTTGCTCACTTATTCTTTATTTATTATGATTAGTGTTTGTTTCCTGATAAACATTTAATCCCTAATTCGGTGTTCTATCTCCAACACAAACAGACAAAAACGAATAGACAATTCTAGAACTATATGAGTTTAGTAAAAGCTATCGTTGGAAAAACAATGTATACATTTGAGATATTCTAAAACGAAGGAGGAATCCTTGCTGACAGTCAGGGCCTGACTCTGACAGGTCAAGGTGTTTGGAGTGCTCCACAGTCCACCTCGAAGGTTGCTCATGAGCATGGCTGAGGCTCATTCTCCTCCAGCCGCAGTTCGCACCCTAACGCACGCGTCTGTCGTACTGAAGCCCTGAAAAGTGACCGCTGGCTTCAGTGCAGTGATTTTGGAGTCTGATCTACATACCTGACAAGGAAGCCCATTTCACTGCCCAGCAGGTCTATTGAGAAAAAGTTGCTTTGCACCTTGAACTCCAATCATCCTCCATGTCACCCCTTACATGAGAAATTCTATCCTCATGTTTAGAGCAACACACGGTCAACCTGATTCTATTTTCTACATAAGCCCACCCACTATATCACAATTCAGTTGTATCCAGTAGTTTGCTGCTGGTTATCTTTCATATACTACGCACTACCCCCTAATAATGAGGATGTGGAGACTGGGAGAGAAAGTCTCTTCTAAGGCTCTCAGTCTAGAGAAGTTCTGGCCAACAGAACTTTCTACAATGATAGAAAAATTCTGTATCTGCACTGTCCACTATGGAAGCCATTAGCCACACGTGGCCATTGAGCATGTGAAATGTGATAGGGCGACTGGAAAACTGAATTTTTATTCAATTTAAATTTAAATTGCCATATAGCCCAGACATTGGTAAACGTAATAATAAATATATAGCTCCCAGTAGAGAAGGGCTGAATTGGGAGAAAAGGTGGTGGGTGAGTTCGAGTTACCCTGAGGAGGTGATGGTTGATCTGGGTCTTTGTGCTGAACTTAGCCAGGGGTGAAGGGGAGAAAGATCCAGAAAGGACATCATAAAGACACAGGTAAAAATGAACCTATTGAGAACAAAGAATTCAAGTACCAGTTTGGGCACAAAATCTGGTTATGAGACGCCAAGTATAAATTCCATTTTTCTCATGACCTTCACAAAATTAGTTTTTAAGGCATACTATATACACAATTTGTTTTGACCCACAGAAACACTGTCCAACTGTTTACTTTCTCATTTGAATACAACACTTCAAAATGTGCATCTGAAATTCAAATTGTCATTCATGGCAGAGCAATGGCTCAATTTGATTTTATATTTAATTAAAAGAATTCTATAAATTCTTAGCCTACCTGCTAATAAGGCAAGCCCCTATTATCCATAATTGAAAACTGTGAGTTTCTGAACTAAGATATAGGATTTTATGTGTCTATTACAGTTCATCTAACTTATAACAGTGATATTTTAGCTTTTAAAGATCTTTTTCAAATGTTGAGTAAGTCATCTTTGGATAAACTCTTCTATCCAACTCTGCTTTATAGTCATATATTTGGAAGTAAAAAAAGCTGTCTACATCAGTGTTGAAAGACAAAATTCTAATTAGGCATGGAAAGGGATGAAACTTGTTTGTTTTTAAACCAGGTTCTATTCTAAGCCCTAAGGATACAAAAGTGTAAGTAAGATGAGACTTACCTCATATTCTGAAGGGCCTACAAGACTGGTATAATTGGACAAATTAATAGCCCTGCTAATAGTTGATGTTGTGTGTCTTCTACCAAATGTGACTACCAAAACGTTCACAGCTTGGAAAAATGTGAACTATATTAGGTTTCAGAAAGGTAGGCAGGGAGACAGAGAAAGAAATGTGTGCATGATTGCATTTCTAACTTCAGAGAAGGCCAAAAACAAACAAACAAAGGTGATGTGTTTGAGAAGACAAAGTAAATAAATCCAGTGGAAAATAGGCAGGTGGTGGTGGTGTGGGAATTACCTTTTCAAAACATGAAATAATTGGCAAGGTTTTGTTTTACTTCCTAAATATTTGACAGTATTTAATCTATCTATCTATCTATCTATCTATCTATCTATCTATCTATCTATCTGGTTCTCTGAGCAACATTAGTGACTGCAACATAAAATGATATAAAAATATCAGAGAACTAATAGAAGATTTGATTTTCATATTTCTGAAATTTGAAATAAGCTATCAGTCAAAATTACCACTTACAAACAACTTCTCAAAAATATTTAAGGAGCATGAAGTTAAATGGCATTGATAAGTAATCCAAAAAACAGTAACCTGCAAGACTGGCATTCTGTTTCAGAACCACAGTTCCCCTAAAGCAGAATGGAAAACCCCAAAAGATGCATATAGCTTTTCCTAAGACATGTAGGTTATGATACCGTTCTTGGAGTCATTTTTTCACACAACAATATGACTAGAACATAATTAGGAAAAACAATCCAATGGCTACATAGAATCACATTTCTTAAAGATTTAAAATATCAAGGTTTGAATAATGTTGTGGGGTACATGCACTTTGTGATTTTATGCTGTGAGGCATGGCTATGCAGAAGTAAAATGTGCTCCCCAAACAATCGCCCTGATTAGTCCCCTGCCCCAATCGGGGTCCATTTGACATGGGGACAACCATGAAAGCAATTCTGGGCGGTGTCGGAGACAAGCAAAGCCAATGCTATTGAAGGCGGTATGGACAGACTCGACTGAGTAATTACTATTGCAACAGGGAAGAAAGTCCAGTAAGAACTGAACTCAACTTAGCCGCAACTTAGGCAGGCATTTGAAAAGGCCAGGATGTGCTAGGAGAAGGGCGATGTAGGGCTACCATGGGGGAATTTGCTCTATGATACTATTTTGGTTTGCTAACTGGTACTTATCAAAGTTAAGATCCTACTTTCCCAAAGAGACTGGGAGACAGGGGCCCTATCTTCAGGGGTTGGCTAGAATAAACTAAATTCTTTGGGCAGCTGGGGGCTTTTCCCCGTAGGAACTTCAGGAATCTGGAGTTGCCATTCTCAAGTCTCAGTCTTGAAATGTTAGAAACTGTGCTAATGTTTGTTAAGTCTCATGGTGCAGAAATGTGGATGGAGTCATTAGGTACCGAGTGCTCTTTTGCAGTTCTCAGTGGAAGGAATAGACGGCATGGGAGCTACAGCCCAGCCCAAGGAGTGGGCGTAGATGCTCCAGGAGCTGATCAGTCTCCATGGAGAAGAGATTTTGACCTCTTGGACAGGGGACCTGGGATGTTCTTGCTCAGTTCATCTTCTGACCTTCATTTGGTGGTGAGAGGGGGAATGGGGGCCAATGATAGAGGAAATATTAATTGAACAACACAAGCACTGTGTTAGGTCATTGTAAAAAAATATTTCTTCTTAGCAATCATGCAAGGTAGATATAACTTTCAACATTTTATGAAAGAGGAAATAAAAATGCAAATGCATCAAAGTTAAATTATTTCTCAAGATTAAGCTGTTAGTAGGTTGAGTTGGGTTAAAAGTCAGGTCCAAGTTTCCATGCTGCTTATCCTAAACATCTTGTCTTCAGTAAAGAAAGAGCCTGACTATCTGCCACAGAAGACCAAGGAATTCATATATTCAATTAAAGCAGTTCCAGGTCAAGTTAGATGCTGTGTAACCAAGAGCTGACAATAGAGGTATTTGTTTTCTTAAATAATATTTTCATTAGCTAATTAAATTCATATTAACTTAGTTGCTCCTTAAAAGCCACCTAGCTTAGAAGAATTTAATATCTCAAAATATTACTGCTGTCCTCAAAATACAATTGAAAACCATGTCTGGTAGAGAAATAAATATTTGCTATGGGAATATTTACTATTAGTGTTACTGTTATTGAATAAATGACAAATTGAGGGACAAAATTTCAAAACATCTTCCATTATCAAAGAAAAACCTAATTGTCAATGAATGTATAAATTAATTAATTAGTTAAACTGCATGTAGAAGTCAGATTTGTTGGGTTTATTTGCAATGAGAAATTTGATCCACTGAAATCTTTCTCACAATAAATTTGGTAGCCAGGCTATCAGAAGTATTTTGGTACTTAAATTATAAAACAGTCAAAAGGTTTTTAATTAGAAATTTAATTAGCATTATTTTTCTAACTAAATTTATATTTATTTTTGTACAGCAAAAGCTATACCTACCATCAATTAACATAGAATTATTAACTCTATATTAATTGCCATTAAGGCCATGCTTATATAATACACACATGCAAGTTTGAGTATCATGAGTTCATGTTTCACTAGAAAGCTAAGCATAAAATACAATTATAGTATGCTCAGAATACTTTAATTTTCTTATTGTGTGGTTTTTTCTTCCTTGTTTTTGGAAAACAATAAAAGGACATTCTATTCTCAGGGGAAGCAAGTAGTTGAAATTTAAAAAGTCTCTTTCCCCTCCAACTTTCTTCATACTCTTAAATTGGTAAAAATTTTGAAAAAGACTTGCCAAGAACCTATTTTATTCACTTCTCTCAAAGATGGCTTTAAAAAAGAATGTTCTGTCAGTAAATCCAGGTGATTAGAAGAGCAAGCAATGAAACTCGAAGGTCTAGATGGTTGCATTTTATAGAAAATCTGATGTGCAACATTAATTTTAACATTTGCAAGAGATTGAAGCAGTCTGACTATTTCTCACATGTACTGGTTGCAGTTACCTAGGTTGAGATTTCTTTTTTGTGAACATAACTGTGCCAGATAGTTTTGTCAGCGTGGGCACCTGTCACCTTGACCATCTGTGTGATAATACATTTTTCACGTTGCAATGCTTGATCATTCAGTGAAAAATGAATTAATGTCTTTAAAACCCTGGCCTAATTCAAGGAAGACTCCTCATTTATCCTAACTCAAACCAGACACAGACACTATATTAACATTAGGGGTAGTCATTGTTATGAAATGGGATACTCATTCTATTTTATATAGGACTTAGACTATTTTAGAATTATAGTTTGCTTTTTTCCACCCTAAGCATGTTCCTGTATTTTTGCCAAATGTTCTTGTGCACCGGAGTCAGAACCCACTCAAAACCCTGTACAAAATGAAAACAGCAAAGTGTTTTTCATATCTTTCCTGTCTTTGACTCTCCCATCAAGTGTCACAGAAACTCTTCAAAGTTTTATGATTTTCAATAGATGTTATAAAATAACTTGTTTTCTCTCAGATATTTTCTAATTGTAGCTTTTTTTAAACTTACCTTTATGGAAACTGGGACAATCATTTAGGCAAAAAGACCACGATTCCCAGGCTCAGTCCTAACAAGATATTACACCATGCCGAGGACGGTAATGAACTCATTCCTCATGAGATATCTTAAATGAAGTCATCAGAGAAAGGGTTCAAGAGAGTCGCGTACCCTGAGCTGTACTGATTAATAAGTTCACACAGTTGTCTAAAATAGCAACTCTTTGTCTCTTTAGAATTAGTACCTTAGGGAAGTGGTATTGAGCATCTTTTAAAGAAAAGATAGAATTGATCTCAGAGGCAAGGCACTGGAAAAAGAATTAAACCACAGAAATGCAGAGTTAGAGCTATTTTGCAGGTTACTTATTAAAACATAAATCCTGTGTACCTCTCCAAAAAGGATTCAAAGAGAACCTGCTTAGGCACCTCTAGAGATGAGACACTACACTCTATTTCTCTATTTCTTTTATTATTAATTTATTTTGTTACAGATGTTTCTCCCTTTTCCATTAACACCCTCCTCCCGATATCCCCCCACCCCCACCCCAGCATAGTTGTCTATGTCCATTGGTTATGTATATATGCAGATAAGTTCTTCGGTTTATCTCTTCTCTCTCCCACCCCCACCCCCACGTCCTCTGAGCTTTATCAGTCTGGACCCTACTTCCATGACTCTGGGTCCATTTTGTTTATCAGCTTATTATGTTCATTATATTCCACAAATAAGCGAGATTATGTGATATTTTTCTTTCTCTGATTGGCTTATTTTGCTTAGCATAATACTTTCCAGGTTCCACTTGTCCTCTCAAAGGATAAGAGATCTTTCTTTCTTACAGCTGCATAGTACTCCATTGTGTATATGTACCACTGCTTTTTTATCCACTCATCTATTGATGGACACTTGGGCTGTTTCCAGATCTTAGCTATTCTAAATAGTGCTGCTATGAACACAGGGGTACATGTATTCTTTATGATTGGTGTTTCAGGCTTCTTAGGATACATTCCTAGAAGTGGGGTCACTGGGTCAAATGGCAGTTCAATTTTTAATTTTTTGAGGAAACACCATATTGTTTTCCATAGTGGTTGCACCAGTCTGCATTCCCACCAGCAGTGTACTAGAGTCCCCTTTTCTCCACACCCTCACCAGTACTTGTTTGATGGTTTTTTGATGGCAGCAATTCTGGTGGGTATGAAGTGACACCTAATAGTCATTTGAATTTGCAACTCTCTGATGGTTAGTGATGCTGAGCATTTTTTCATGTCTCCTGGCCATTTGTATGTCCTGTTTGGAGAAGTATCTATTTAGATGCTCTGTTCATCTTTTAACTGGATTCTTTGTCTTCCTTTTGTTGAGTTGTATGAGTACTCTATATATTTTGGAAATTGACTGCTTATCTGATGCATCATTGGCAATTATTCTCTCCCATATAGTGGGTTCCCTTTCCATTTTGATGCTTATTTCTTCTGATGTGCAAAAGCTTTTTAGTTTGAGGTAGTCCCATTTATTAATTTTTTCCTTTGTTTCTCTTGGCTTAGGCACAGTATCAGTGAAAATTCTGCTGAATGTGATGTCTGAATTTTTTTTTTTTTTGGTATGTGCCTCTAGTGAGAACCAAACCCGGGACTCTCTGTTCCACAGGCCGACATTCTAACCGCTGAGCCAAACCGGCCAGGGCGAAGTCTGAAATTTTGTTGCCTACATTTTCTTCTAGGATTTTTATGGATTTACGAATCACATTTAAGTCTTTTATCCATTTTGAGTTTTTTCTTGTATATGGTATAAGTTGGTCTAACTACATTTTTATTGCATGTAGCTGTTTGGTTTTCCCAACACCATTTATTAAACAGGCTGTCTTTACTCCACTGTAGGCTCTTTCCACCTTTGTCAAATATTTAATTGAGCATAATGTATTGAGTCAATTTGCGGGTTGTCTGCTCTGTTTCATGATCTATCTGCCTGTTCTTGTGCCAGTACCAGGCTGTTTTGATTACAATGGCTTGGCAGTAAAACCTGATATCTGGTATTGTGATTCCTCCTACTTTATCCTTCTTTTTCATGATTGCTGTGGTAATTCTGGGTCCTTTTTGGTTCCATATAAACTTTTGGAGTATCTGTTCTAGTTCTGTGAAATATATCATTGGTATTTTAATGGGGATTGCACTGACTCTATAGATTCCTTTGGGTAATATGGACATTTTAATAATGTTAATTCTTCCAATCCATGAACAAGGTATATGATTCCACTTTTTTATATCTTCCTCTATTTCTTTTTTCAATGTCCTGTAGTTTTCTGCAAACATGTCCTTTACTTCTTTGGTTAAGTTATTCCTAGGTATCTTAATTTTTTTTGCCACAATGGTAAATGAGATTGTTTTTTGAGTTTCTCTTTCTGTGAGTTCATTATTAGTGTATAAGAATGCCGTCGATTTCTTGATGTTAATTTTGTATCCTGCTACTTTGCCAAATTCATTTATTAAATCTAGTAACTTTTTGATGGAGTCTGTAGGGTTTTCTATGTATAATCAATATAATGCCATCTGCAAATAATGACAGTTTCATGTCCTCCTCTCCAATTTGGATCCCTTTCATTTTTCCTTCATGTCTAACTGCTGTGGCTAAGACCTCCAGAACTAGGTCAAATAAGAGTGACAAAAGTGGGCATTCCTGTCTTGTTCCTGTTCTTAAGGGGAATGCTTTTAGATTTGTCCACTGAGTATGATGTTGGTTGTAGGTTTTCCATATATGGCCTTTATTATATCATGATATGGTCCCTCTATTTCCACATTGCTAAGCGCTTTTATCAGAAATGGGTGCTGGATTTTGTCAAATGCTTTTTCAGCATCTACTGATATCATACGGTTTTTATCTTTCATTTTGTTTATGTGGTGTATCACATTTATTGATTTGCAAATATTTTACCAGACTTGCACCTATGGGATGAATCCCACTTGGTCATGGTGAATACTTTTTTTATACATTCTATTTCTTGATGGGCTAGTGCTACAAAGTCAATATTGGTGTCATCCCAAAATCCATTTGTTGAAATCATCCTTTTCCCCAACTTGATGGTATTAGGAGGTGAAGCCTTTGGCCAGTAATTAGGTCATGGGGGTGAAAGTCCTATGAATGGAATTAGTGCCCTTAGAAAAGAGGTCCCAGAGAGCTCCCACACCCTTCCACCATCTGAGGACACAGCTGGCAAGCCCGCACTAAACGTGGAATCTGCTGGCATTTTGGTTTTAGACTTCCCAGCCTCCAGAACTGTGAGCATACATTTCTGCTGTTGATAAGCCACCCGGTCCGTGGTACTTTTGATAGCAGTATGAACACGCTAAGACAGTTGGCTTCTTAGACAACTTACTTGGCTTGTCAGAAGCCACAGACAGTAAAAATAATACCTCATGAGGTTATTTTAAGGATTAGATTTGCATACAAAATTGTTTAGTAAATTGTGAGATTTACACAAGTGCTAGTGGTGATTTTCATAGCATCCCATGCAGATTTCATGCTAAAACATCCCATTTGGGACTACAATAATAACTTACCTAGCTGTGACCTATGAAAAAAATGGTGACATATTTTCCCATTTGTACTGAGCATTTGCTACAGTCTCTAGCACACAGTGTTTGGTGAAGGTCTACCGGATTAATCCAAATGAACACTACTATGGTATCTCACAAGTTGTGATACTACTGAATAGGGGCGGTAGTTTAGAAGATGCGATGCTGTACATTAAAGACTAACTAATAAATTCACTTTTCATGTGATAAGTTTATATAGTAAGCATACTATATTGCTGACCTAGAGGGTACAGGAGGGGACGCAGCTGGATGTTGGGTTTTGAAAGTGTTTATATAAAAAAGATGGGTGCAATCATTTAGCAGAAGAAACTTTAGAGAGGGGAGAGAAGAAGCTCAGCATGAAACCTGGGGCAATACCAGGCACTGCTACTGGCAGAAGAAACACCAGCGAAGCCAGAGCACATACAGCCTTACTCAACTGAATCTTACTTGACTTATTCACCTAAAATGTCCTTCAATCAATCACTAAGTATGTGTTAACTTCTACTGTCTGTCCAACATAACTTGGTATTTTGGTGTGTACAAGAGAAAATCTAAATAAGATCCATATTGTTTTTAAATGTTTATTATTTTTCTTTATTGATTTTAGAGAGAGGGAGAGAGATAGAAACATCGATGAGAGAAAACATTGATTGGCCACCTCCTGCATGCCCTCCACTGGGGACCGGGCCTGCAACCTGGGCACGTGCCCTGACTGGGAATCAAACCAGCGACCTCTTGGTGCATGGGTCAACGCTCAACCACTGAGCCACACCAACCAGGCAAGATCCATATTTTAAAGAAGTTTTCAGTCTCCTCAATAGATAATACTCAGTTAAAACAAGCAACAAATAGCAAGCATGGGAGACAAGTGTTGCCAAGATGTGTGTGTGACTGTCTGCTGCTCTAACAACTCTAACATTGAAATAGGAGCTACAGAACAGTGCAGGTCTAAAAAACTGCGAAAGCTTCATGGATAAAGTGGGTCTACAATTGAGCCATATATATAGGTCAACTTTGACACATAACTTTTACCTTCACAAATGCAAATCATTGAATTCTGTCTCCAAACTTACTAGCTGTATGATCTTATTTACACTAAGGCCACAAGTTATTGAGTCTTCAGTTGCAAAAATGACCAAAGAGTTGTGCACAAAATGTGCACATCTTGGCACTTATTCAACTTGTCTTGGCATCAATGTCCTCATCAATAAACTAGGGTAAATAGTAATTCCTATGAAAGTGATGTTATAAGAATTAAATGAATCAATACGTGACTCATAATTAGAAATGGGATGACACATTGAAATCTGTAATGATGTTAGTTATGCTTATTCTTATTATTCTATTGGCTTGAAATAATTATTTTGCTATAAATCAGGCATACTGTGGCCCATTTCTTATTTACTAGATGTGGTTTTTTATAATAACTTTTACTTACACAGGATTCAACATAAATATATTGTTCTTCTGATTGTGGCCTTCATAACATCAATATGTACACTGATGGATAAGACAGACATTGGACATTGTATGTAGGTAGGAGAATAAAAAATGTTTTTATTATTAACACATCTCTTTGGTCATTTTTGCAACTGAAGACACAAGAGGAGCTTTTAGGGTTCTGAATACACTACATTGTTCTTTTATTTATTTTTTTATTTAGCATATAAGGGGATAAGCTAGTCTTGAGAGAAGATCAGTGTACCAGTAATTATAATCTTTGGTTTCTTGTCTGGTGTCAACCACTAACTAGCTGTGAGACACTGGACAAACAAGTTAACTTCCTCAATTTAACTGTAAAATTAGGCGTTATAGTTTCTTTCCTTATTACACAGAAGACTTGTGTTGTGAATCCAATGATGATTTAACATTTTTAAATGGCACAGCCAAAGTCTAGGCAGTGTCTGTATGCATCTCAGGTGCTGTGTGATCACAGACAAGCGGCTGCAGACCTGTCTCCTGGGGTAGTCACATGAGCCAGGGGCTGTGACCACAGCCTCACTGTCACCCCGACATGGAATTCATGGTCTGACATTGTTTTCTGCCACTCCAGTCGTAGTAGCAGCCAGAGTAGTTATTCCATTACCAAACTTAGTAATTTATGGAAAATTCCAACCACATCATAAGTTGTATCCTTCGTGTGATTAAAAAGAAACCCAACTCGCCAGGGATGGGAGAAGAGATACTGTGTTCATATGGGACTGTACCTGTGTTCCCAAAGTTTACATCTTGTCTACAATTGTTTTCTTTCTAAGAGTAGAGAAGAATGCAAGATAAAATGTCTTCCCTATGTTCAGCAACTAATTTCCAAATATCACATCAGAGAAATAAACGTGTTGGATAGATATTTCTTACACATAAAATTATGTTCAAAATTTTGAAAATTAAAACTATATTTCTATCTAAGGTATAATTATTTTGAAAGGGGGAAATTGTATGAATTAAATTCTTCTCTATATATCTCCATCTATGCTCATTAAAGGAAAATATTTGTAAAGATTTAGGACCACATTATTTTAAGAGGATCCAAACAGAAGGGATGTTCTCTGTTATGTGGTCTCTTTAAAAAAAAAAAAAACCACACAAAACCCCAATTTTCTAAGTATTCAAAATAATATCCCAGTAGATAATAAAATAATGTCTGCTTGAATTTTTAAAATTAGTCATGGGAACCAAACAAAACAAAACTGTGTTTTCTCATTTAAGACTCAATTCAAACCCAACAGTAAGTAATTCACTGCCGTGAGGCTAGGCCATAACCTACACACGTGCAGTATTTCCTCAACAGAGGCTGCTTTAATAACATATATAAATGTTACTGGGCATTTCTTTATACACAAGTCACTTTATAGACATCCTCTTTATAATAGAATAATTAAATTTTTATCTGTACTATACATAAACAGGAGCAACAATTTTAAGCTAGTGGAAACATAAACATTAGAGTACAAAATGTTTTATCATCTCTAATATTTATATCATTTTAAAAAAAATAATGGACTCCTAATTTATTATAGATTTTACAACTGGATATACAATAATCAAGGACTGAATAAAAACCAGGTTAATGTACATAATAGAGGAGTTTTTCATATTTTAAATGTGTGAATTTTTCTCATAGAACATCTTTCTTTGATATCATTTTAGTTGTGTCTACAGAGGAGCAATCCTTTCATCATTAGAATAAATAATGTTGCTCATCTTCCTGTTTCAGTTGAAACTATACAGCCCTACAGTATGTGAACTTTCTGTTTTCTTTCTTTAATAATTGCATAAAGTAAGAGTAAAGAATGCTTTGTTAATAATAATACCCAGACATGTAAAGCATGCATAATGTTACAGAAACCTGCAGAGTTTCCCAAAAGCTAATTTTGGTCAACATTCACTTGCAATATACTGTGCTCAGATTATAATTCATTACATTTTATATTCTGCAATGTTCAAGACACTTTAAATTATTTTTAGAATGAGGTAGAGTATAAATAAATAAAACCCCGAGTACAATATTCATTAAGTAACCAGTAAACACTAAAAAACAAATTACATAAATTCCTTTACTGACTTAAAAGGTTGTAAATATCGGCAGCTTTGCTGGTTAAATAGCTTGAGCTTTCTTGCTGGGCAATACTGATAAGGAAGGAAAACTATTATGTCTTCAGAAAAAGATATATTAGGTTAAGTAATAATTATATGAAATGCATTTGTTCAGAGAGTTTGAAATGTTTTTCATGTTATGTTAATAGAAATAGAATGTGGTAAATCAGGACATTCAGAAAGGATGGTGGAAAAGATGGAAATGTTGATGAAGGTGTCCTAATGTTGACATACTTATGATTTCAGGAATGAGGTAAGCTGTACACCCAGATGGAGTCAGCCAAATTCTTTTTTCTTAAGTTCCTTTTTATTTTTTTTCTATAATACACTTCATTTTATTTTTTTTAATTAATTTATTTTTGTTACAGATGTTTCTCCTTTTCCCCCCACCGGTTCCCCCCTCCCTCTCCCTCCCCGCCCTGTCCCCAGCTTTGTTGTCCATGTCCATCATTCATGTATGCATGCATATAAGTTTGGAGTCAACCAATTTTAATAGATGACGGTTGCAACGGAACCATTGGACCACAGTGCCAATTTCCTTAGGTATAAATATCACTCTGCTTTATATTTATAGTGTTATAAATAATGAGAAAATCTACATGAAAATGAGCGAAGACTAATAAAGGATCAAGAGATGAATATGTTTCCAAGTTCCACTTTGGGGGATGTGTGTGGTATAGTTTGGAGGCAGTTGTGTAGTCAACGAATGATAAGGTTACAAGGTCATGGTCTGAGGTTGTAAAAACTTGCTTGTAGTTTGTCTTTAACTAAACAATTTCTTGTAAACTCCACACTATTTTGCCATTTGGCCTTTCCTGTTCTACCCGCTGGCCACTGTGCAGGGACAGATGCAGTAGGACAGAGAACCACAGAGCGCCCCATTCTGGTGGAAACCTGGGTTGTTTTTATTCTTTAACCAGAGGGTTAGTATAGAAAGAAAGCAGAGTAAATAGTTCTTGAGTTTTGTTTTAACTTGAAACTATTGCTTCTTGTGCAAAATTACAGACTTAAGATGTTATTTTATCTCCTTCCAAAATCCTACTGAAATTAGAGGAGACAAATCAAAGCATAAGAGACTATAACCATTCTGAAAAAAAAAAAAACACTAAAAAGCTAGCTAGGTCTCGGTGGAGCCACTCTGTTGGATAGATATCTGGAAGAGAGAAAATGAGTGAGACTGTATTGATGTTTTAAACAAAGCAGGCGAAACAGACTTTTCAAAGCCAAGCCGGTAAGGAGGTGGGAACTATCCTTTATCACAAAGGCCCAGAGATGTAGAGTAAATATAGAAGCGGGGCAAGAAATTAAGTAGGTGTGTCTACCTATGCCATTCACCACCCACCATTGTCTGGTACCTGCTGAAGTATCATTTCCAGTGAGATTTCCACCAATTTATAAAATTATAAAAATACTCTGTAAAGACATGTAATGACGTCCGAGGATGGGCCAAGCACTGAAGCCTGCACATTTTGTGAGCTTTCTCACGTATTAGCCTGCTACCTCTCCGTCCACTCTGTCGTGTAACCAGTCCGAGTGTTGAGCGGACTGAATTTATACAATGGCAGAGATTTACATTACTCAATATGCATTCATATTTCCTTCATAAATTAATGATTACTAAAAACAATGAGCAAATTAACAGCATGATGCAGAACAAACAAAAAACCCCAAGGTGAGCCAAGACAACAGCCAGGCCCAAGAGGCATTCAGACAACACAAAGAACAGAAGCGAACTTGACTATAAACTCACAGAATTGATTTGAGAAACTGTTGCATCTGTAAAGCTAACTGGGGTATTTTGATAAATATAACTAAAAATAGAGTTCTTGAAGCTTATAAATCTAGGAGAAATTAAGAAATCTCTTTTTTGCACTAAACCAAAAGGTAAATTAGGTAAAAATATATGAAATTAATAAATATAGAGAATTGACCCAGGATGCCAACATCTATCTAATAAAAGTTTTAAGGAAAAAAAAAAAAAGAATATAAAATATAAGGGCTGAAAAATATCAAAAGTAAAATAAATTTTAAAAATCTCAGAAATGAAAAAAATACACTTATCAAAATAAAATGGCTGTTATGTGGTTAAGTGCCCAGAAAGTCTCAGACATATTCAAAGCTCAATGAAATATCAAGTCTTCAAAGATTCAGAGAAGACAAAAAAAGCTTATAGCCTGGCCAGCATGGCTCAGTGGTTGAGTGTTGGCCCATGCACCAAGAGGTCACAGGTTCGATTCTTGGTCAGGACACATGCCCAGGTTGTGGGCCCAATCCCCAGTGGGGGGCATGCAGGAGGCAGCCAATCAATATTCTCTTTCATTGATGTTTCTATCTCTCTCTCCCTCTCACTTCCTCTCTCTCTAAAATCAATAAAAAGAATAAATTTTTAAAGAGCTTATAAAAGGAAAGCTATTTGCCTACAAGGAATGTGAAACAAATCAGCCTTATAATGTTTATCAGCAATGTTGAACGTCATATAAAGCAATAAAGCAATGTCTTCAAAATTCTGAGGGAAAAGAATTTTGAACTCCAAAATTCCCTTTCAACTTATTAATTATGGTGGCAAAGAAATGGCATTTGAGATGTGCAAGGCTCAAAACTTTTACTTTTTAAAATCCTCCTGAGACATTGCTTATGAAGGAAAAAAAAAAAGAAAGGAAACCCAAGCAAGGAAGGGCAGACAGAGATGAAAACATACAAGCACAACCAAACAATTTTAGATCAAGAGGAAAAGAAAGAAATCCTGAGATGACAGTCATGGGGAAGAACTAAAAAATTATTAATACAAATAAGAACAGTAATTCAGATAGCTCCAAGGGGGCAAAAAAAGAAAAGATTTCTCATTTTAATAATAGTATATGATGAAGAAATAAGTCATCTTAGTGATCAGGTGGAGACATGCTATTCTTTTTTAAAGACTATACAATGCTATCTTAAAATTCCAGGAAAATCAAAAAGGTGATTCACAGGCAAAATATAAGGCAAATTAAGATACATTTTGGTGGGTAAAGGTAGAGAATTTATTTGACTTCCAAGCTTGAGAGGCACATGCTTTGAGATAAAGAATTACATTTCCTCTCTATGGGTCCAATTAAGGACTTGATTCTGCACTAAATATTTGGATAATCATAATATAGTAATATATTGTTTACTGGTTATCAACTTTATGATTAAAAGAGCATGCAAAAATGGAAAGACACATGTACAGTCAATAGAATATACCATAAAGTTGATGAAGCAAATGTTTACATACACTCAAACCCTGGCCAGTTTGGTTCAGTGGTTAGAGCATTGGCCCACAGACCTAATGGTCTCAGGTTTGAGCCCCAGGCCCTAATTGGGGTCAATCAATTGATGTATCTCTCTCTCATCAATGTTTCTGTTTCTCTCTCTCTCTCCCCTCCCCCCTTCCTTCCCTCCTCCCTCCCTCCCTCCCTCCCTCCCTCCCTCCCTGCCTTCCACTCTATCTAAAGATCAATTGGGTGAGGATTAAAAAAGAAATTAAAAAAAAAAAGCTTAATTACAGCAATTTTCTGAAAATCATTCTCACATTAACATAATGCCTTAAAAAGACCTTATTATAATATAGCTTGTAAAATATATATTGTTTTTCCTTAATAAGAACTGCATGTTTAACTTAATCATCTACGAATGAACCAAACATATAATGAATATGGGGAAAAAATCAACTAAACATTTTCTTAAGGTTACTGTCAAACACAGGTAAATCTTCCAAGTTTGCAAACCTGGGTACTCCCCATTCTTCAGAGGGACTTCCATCCTGATCCCAGGGAGAAAGGACCAAGGAGGAGAATTCTCTTTCCATAAAACTTCTTAACAATATTCACATTATAGTGGTTAATAGGTGAATTACACTGGTCAATAATTCTCAGTCATGCCCCACATACAATCACTTCCTGTGCAGTGTGTGGAAATAAGTTATTTATATTTCCCGACACCACCCTGCACACTGCACACACATGCCCACGCTTATTTGAATATTTACATATTGACTCGACAGTGTAAAGATATTGCAGTGCGAAGACTCTGACATGGTAAACATTTTGACTGGGAAAACTGTCTGTGCATAGCTCGTGTAACTCAGCTCACTGCCGTGAGAAAAAAATTCAGTGCAAGAGGCAGTGAAAAACGACCAGCCATTTCTTTTCTCCCAGCTGATACATATCTTATTTATTCTGCCTTGTAATGTCTGAATGCTTCACCATGCCCTATTTTGTCTTCTGCCTCAATTAAAATGTAAATTTCTGCAGCCCATCTCTATAACTCCAAACTGCTCTAGGCAGGGGGATTTAAACTGCTTTTAATAAAATCAGCTACAGATGTTAAAATAAGATTTCTTCCCAAGCCTTTGAAATCTATATACGTGCAATGGTATGCTAGATCCTCTGTAGTTGCGTCTGGGCTGAAAACATTCAGATAAAAGAAAGAAAAGTGGCTGGTGCATTTGAATATCACCACAGCTGCAAACCTGTAGCTAGGGGACTGACCCTCCTTCTTCTTCTGGACAATTTCTAATAATAAATTCTTTTTCTTTTGTAAAAGATAAATGTTGGTCACATTTAGAATTTATAGCCTCAAAATGCCACCGACTATTTTTCCAGATAGGATAACAATTTGATAGGTAGGGACAGAATTGAAGTCGAGTTTGCAAAAATGACTTTTGGATTTTCATATTAGCCTTTTGGTCGAACTCGTCAATTTATTCATTTCAGTGTCTCGGCCTGTCTTGTAAACCTATTGCCCTTTTTCCTGGTTAACTCCTAACTCCAGTACCTTCTCCTGGAAATAATACCTAGAAAAGCCAGACAGGCAATTTGTCTCTTTGCCTCCTTCATCTCTAGTTGTCCCTGATTATTTTTTCACAGATCTAGTAATATCTGTATTAGACTAATCATATAATTACCCATCCAATCTAAGACACTTCAGAGAGTGATGAGGAATGGAGAAAACAGATAAACCAGAACTCTCCCAGGCAAACTAGGACATATGGACAGCCCACCAGTTACATGGACAGTGTCACATTATTGCTGGATGGCAGAGAATAGGATACAAGTTGCCATGTGTCAATGGAGAAGGCAGTTTAAACTGCATGGCTGACATTTGTGGTTCTCGGTGCCTCCAGTTCTTACAAAGCCCATAGCCTAGCGATGTTGGAGAGGAGAAAGAATGTCTCTTCTTCTGGCACAAATGCTTCACATTTACCAACACAACCGGTGTTTCTTTAAGCCAGTGGTTACCAACAAGGGGTGACCCCCCACCCCCCGGGAGACATCTGGCAACATCTGGGGACGTTTGGGGTAGCTACAACAAGGGAAGGGAATGGAGGCATGCATCTCGTGGGCAGAGGCCAGGCAGAGCACAGCCTCCCAGAACAAGGGATTATCCAGACCCAGATGTTACGAGCGCCAGTGTGAAGAGATAGCGCCCCAGCAAGCGATGGAGTGCACAGGCAAGAAGCAGAACAGGAACTGTGCAGGCTGAGAGTCACAGAGCCAACGTTGCAGCCTGTGTGAAGGAGTCAGCCTGCGGTGAGGAGCTGACTTTCATGACCATCCTCGACCCACCCTCTCGTGCGCGGCTCTCCGTACTTGTTACTGAAGAAACAGCCACGAATGAAAGATTACTCTGTGTCTCTACCGTCCTCTGGTTCACCAACTACCTAGATCGAGTTTCCCACTCCTTTCCCTTTTCACATTCTCCTCCTCCCACCCCACTGCTGCCCGGGTAACCATCCAGAAGCTCTATGCTCATCATTTTGGTGCCCTGCTCCAACACCCCCAGCATCTGAGTTCAAAGTCCTTTGCAGTCAGTCCTTTGGAAGCTACTTAGGAAAGCTCTTCATAGGAGCACCTAGCTTCAGGCATATAGTTTGAGTCTCCATCTTCCATCCTGCTCTTGATGCTTCCTGCCTGGAATCCCCTCTTGCTTCTTTCTGTCTATTCCAAACTCCTTTTCTTCCAGGGTCCTGCTTAAACTGCACTTGCCTCAAACTCTTCTTTGTTGTGCCCCCATGATATCCATTCACCTCATTGCTCATTTACGTGTATTACTTATTATCGAATAATGTGCATATTCCTAGTCTTCCCTTCAAGACAGTAAACACAAATTTACATTTTAAAAAATTTCTTCTTCAGGAAGGAGATTTTATCCTTTGCAAGAGCATGGAGGGACCTGGAGAGTATTGTGCTAAGTGAAATAAGCCAGACAGAGAAAGACAAGTACCATATGACCTCACTAATATGTGCAATCTAATTACCACAATAAACTGATAAACAACATGAAACCAGAAGCGTGGATGCATGGTACGGATTGGCCAGTCAGTGCCCAGGGGGAGGGGTTGGCAGTGACCAGATAAAGAAGGTAAAGGGATTGGCTAAAGAACATGCACGCATACCCATGGACATGAACGCCAGTGTGGTGAAGGCCAAGGAAGGGGGAGGCAGGGACAGGTGGAGATGGCAAAGGGCAGGGGAGAGGAGGACACCTGTAATAACGTCAACGTAAAATGTTTTAATAAAAGAAGAAAAAGGAAAGAAAATTGAAACAAAAATGTCTTCTTCAGTAAACTTATTTATGGTAAATTATTCATAAAGATTTTAAGAAACATTCATTGATCATCTAGAACATTAACCTTCCCACTCATATTTACTGGTATTCAATAAATAGATGATGTTGATAACACTTATGGAGACATATTTATGAATACATAGGCTCCTCATGAGATCAGCTTTCAAAGAAGACAATTTATTTTTTCCAGTTTGAATGGAGGAAAAAAAATAGAGCTGCCAACCCCCTGGGAAAAGAGTGTCAGAAGATATTCATTTTTGTTGCTAATCCTCTTATTATTGCTGAGTCTGTAAGGATGGGGACAACTTGAGAGCAGGATTCAGATACTAAATTAAGTACAAGACTCAGAGAGAGTTGGCAATGTAACACATGCATGAAAAGGACCAGAGCCCGGCTGGAGAGGCTCGGTTGGTTGAGTGTCGTCCTGTGCACCGGACAGTTGCTGGTTTGATTCCCAGTCAGGGCACATACCTGGGTTCCTGGCTCAATCCCCAGATGGGGCATGTATGGAAGGCAACCGATCAATGTTTCTCTGTCACATCAATGTTTCTCTCTGTGTCCCTTCCTCTCTCTAAACATGTCCTCAGATGAAGATTAAAAAAGAAAAGAAAAGAAAAAAACTGCTGAAAAGTCTTAAATTTTGGTTAATAGTGTTTCAAGTAGTGTTTTTCAAATTGAGTCTGTAGGCATAAATTTGTAGGCACACAAGGTTTTATGTTTTATGGTTGCTTCATTTTTTAGCTTACATTGCAAATAGAATCTAAAATGATTTATACCGGTATAAAGATAAATTTTATACTTTGCTAAGATTATTTGCAGTTAGATATTTCCAAGAAATAAGGCTTAGAATCTTAGCCATTATTTCTCAAAATTGAGAGAGCATATGTTACTGAAGTCCTAAGAATTTCTTTTTTTTTATAATCCTCACCCAAGGATATTTTTTACATTGATTTTCAGAGTGAGTGGAAGGGAGGGAGGAGGAGAATAAAGAGACAGAGAGAGAAACATCGATATGAGGAGGCACATCAATCAGTTGCCTCCCACATGCACCTGGACTGGGCAGGGGCTCGAACCTGCAACCCAGGTACATGCCAATGTCTGGGAGGTCAAACCCATGACCCTTCAGTGTGAGGGCTGATGCTCTGATCACCGAGTCACACCAGCCAGGGTAAGAATTTCTTTTCTTAAAAAGGTTCTGTATAAACTCAAATTTGGAAAACACTAACTTTTGATATATCCTACTGGGCATTATTGGTCTATTTAATAAAAAATGATAGCAATATATTTGCACTCTGAAACAATTAGGAGGTTTGTGATTTACTGATCAAAAATCAGCTTAGCTTAGCTTTCTTCAGCTGATGGTCTTGGGATGGCCTCTTCAATTCCACTTCTTCACTTTGTGAGTTACCTGTTATATGAGATACATGAGGCAAGTTTCTTCCCCAAACAACCAGTTTTTGTCATTTTAGTTAAGAAAATTTTAACTGCCAATGACTCCTTTCTTTTCAATGGTGTGCATTTATTAATCTAAGAAAATATAAGAGTTTACAAATTTTGAAAGTCTTATTTTACTTTATAATGATTCCTGCAATTTTAACCTCACAAATCTTCTGACGGCATTGTTTCGTTTGAATTTCTGCTAAAAAGAGAATCGACACAGTTGGGTGAACTGCAATTCTTTTCCTTCTCTTCCCCAAGATCTTGTAGGAATTCTAACCCCAGTAACAGGACACATAACAGAGAGAAAGGAAGAGATCATCATTAGACTCAAACACAACTCTACCTGAACGCTGAGAATTCTAGAGCTGAAAAGGACTCTGGTGGTTTTCACATCCAAACCCAAGAAAATTTTAAGTGTACACAAAATAAGTCCTCCTCCTTTTTTTTTTTTCCCCTAAATCCTCACCCGAGCATATTTTTTCCATTTACCTTTAGATAGAGTGGGAGGGAAAGAGGAGAAAGAAACATGGATGAGAGAGAGACACATTGACTGGTTGCCTCCCTCATGACCCCAACCAGGGCTGAGGTCCAAAGCACAACTGAAGTACGTGCCCTTGACTGGCATCAAACCCATGACTCTCTGGTCCACGGGCTGACACTCTAACACTGAGCAAACCAGCCAGGGCTGTTCTCCTTTAAAAAATATATACATATAACTATCAGAATCCAATCTAAAGAACTCAATTCATTGCGTAGACCCGGTCACCTTGCTGCTGCAGGCAGCTGGAGCCCGTGACAACTTCCCGAGGAAGCAGCTGGGTGAGCAAGGCCTCATCCTGTACTGAATTTCCTAATGAAAGTGTGCACCTTTTGGGACTTGCAGAAACATCAACCATCACTCTCCTCCCAACCTGCCTTGTAAGGCAGACAGTTGGGGGTGGTGGGGGCAGATAATTGAATTAAATACAGTGACTGAACACGAAAGCTGTGCCTAGGTCCCAGGGGACGTGTGCTTTCTGGAGAACTGACAACCCCCTTCCTTGTCAAGTCAGGTTGACAGCGACTGGGCTGTCTGTGCAAAGTTGTTGAAGTTGCCCTTTGCAACCAGCTCCGCCTGCAAAGTGACGGGGAGAAAGTCTGCATTTGGGAATTCATCTGAAGACATCTTTCCCCCAAGGTTCCTCCTGCTTCAGTTCGAAGCGTTCTCAATTCAGTTCACATCCTTTCCAAAGGCAGACACATCACTGCCAGCGTGACGGGATGTTTTACCCTTTGGTACTCTCCCAATTCAGCACCCGGAGAGGGAGCAGCCGACCGCAGATCAATTTCAGACTCCGCACGGGTCACCCCAGACAAGCGAGGCAAGAGCTGGTCTCACGCTAGTCTGCGATTGAGAGGTACTCTGGGCTTGGTACTGGCCTTCCTCCTTACTGAGAAGAGGAAATAGTAACTGAATTCAATACATAAGGCTTGAAGAATTGTGGACTGAGAAAGATGGCTCCATACTGAATGGGTGGTACTGACGCCTGTTGAGAATGCTGGAGCACAGCGAAGAATCCAAGCCACGGGCTGGCAGACCCCACTTCTTACCTCGGGGGAATGAAGGCGGTCTGGGTGGACACACCTGCCTCACAACTGTCTGCGACTCAGGCTGTTACGTCCACATCCTCGCCCTCCTCCTGGAGAGTGTAGTCAGTGCAGATTCTTCCCCTCACGGTCTGCGTCTCCTCCTGTCTCCACCTTCTCGGGAAACTGCCTTAGTGACCTATCTCCTGTGTCCACCTCCATCTTCTGCTTGTTCTTGGTATATTTGAATAGAATATAAGGACATTTCAGTTTGTCCATTTTGTTGTTGTTTGTTTTGTTAATCCTCCCCTGAGAAAATTTTTTCCCATTGATTCTTTTTTTTTTTAGCCTCACCCCAGGACACTTTTGCCTTCATCTTCAGATAGGGCCAGAGGGAGAGAGGAGGGAAGAGAGAGAGATAAATATCCATGTGAGAGAGACACATCGAGTGGCTGCCACCCACACGACCCCAACCAGGGCCGGGGACAAACTGAAACGGAGGTACATGCCCTTAGCGGGAACTGAACCCAGGACTCTCTGGTCCGTGGGCCGACACTCTAACCTCTGAGCCAAACCAGCCAGGGCTCCATTGATTCTTAGAGAGAGTAAAAGGGAGGGAGGGAGGGGGAGAAAGAGAAACTTCAATGCAAAAGACACACGTCGACTAGTTGCCTCCCACACATGTCCCCCCCAGGGCCGGGAATGGAACCTGCAACCCAGGGACGTGCCCTTGAACAGGAATCGAACCCATGGCCATTCAGTTCGTGGACTGACACTCTAACCACTGAGCCACACTGGCCAGGGTCAGTTCATCCATTTTTAAATATAATAATACTTTTCTACTCAGTCACCGTCAAGGTCATGTCTCACTATGATTTCCTTCCACACAGGCATTTACAAGGCCACACTTCTTTGCCTCTGATTCTCTCCTCCACCCCCCGCCCCTCGGGATCTACACCGTGTACAGAACTTTGCTTTCACCGAGGTCACCGCCTGGGTTATAAGTACACGACGTACCTCGCAGTCCCTACTGTTCACGCTGCGGGAACATCAGCAGGGTTGGGAAGAGCATGGCTTCGGGGCCTGACTCCACAGACTTAACCCTAAAGGGGCCACTTACTAATTGTGTTGTCTCGGGCCACGTATTAGCTGCGCTTCTGTCTCCTCGCCTATAAAACGAGGTGATGATAACACCTGCCTCTCAGAATTGTGGGAATGAAGTGAGACGACACACAAAAAGCAGCCAGAAAATTGGTACCCAAAACACGCAGCAACTTTTACTCAGCTTTTATGCAGCTTGACATGCTAGCAACCTTCTCCTTGTTGAAATTCTTTTCTCGTTCAACCTCCAGGGCATTACTTTGTTCAAGGTTTTGCTTACCTTTCTGTTTTTAATATCTTTTTCTCATTTTTTTCTACTTCCTTTAACGAAGGATCTGTCCATCCCTTCCTTCTAACTGCACATTCTCTGGAAGCAATTTCATCCATCTTCCCTCCAATACAATGACAACATCACAGTGCTTTTCTATAGCTCAAAGCTCTTCGTGTAAGGATCTGACTATACTAAATAACCCTCCTTGAATGTCCTACCAACTCAGCATATTTTTAAATCATTACCCAAATCTGTCCCTCCGACTTTCTTTCTTTTTTCCAAGTTTCACCAAACCACCCATTTGCCAAAATTTAAAGCAGAGATTTCTTTATTTGACATACTTTCTGCTATTTTTTTTGTTTAATTTCCCTTGATAATCATCTATTCTCTGTGCGTCCATCCACTGAGCCCTGGTTTGGGCTCCCATCACTTCTCTGGGGTGCTGCAGTGACCCCCCCAATTTTCCAGTTGTCTTTGGTTTTGTTCCTTTTCCATTCATTCTTCACTCTCCTTCCCCTCTGACCTTTCTAAACCATAGACCTGGTTAGTCTCTCCACTGCCTGATATTTTCTCAAGAGCAAACCATCGCCTTTCGAGGTAAACCCCCAAGCACGCAGCATGCTGCACAAGGCCCCCCGTACCTGTCCGGTTGAATATTGTCATTTTCCCTGCACTCCCACACTCATGCTTCATGTAAACCACTTGAATTTATACAACTTTAATTCGATTCAGTTTCCCCGAGAGCAGAGATTTGTGACTAGAAGCATTATTAACCGTTCCTTCAATGCACACACGATGAGGAACCCATAACTTTCCCAAATTATTTTAGAGCATAACTGTAGATCTGGGGGAAAACAATCTAGACGTTCATGAAGAGATAACATTTAGATCCGTAGGGAACCTTAGTGATCAACTATTCAAGTGTTCTCAAATCTGCTGCACGTTAGGGGATCTTTCAAAGTATATCAATGGTGAGGAGCAATTTGAAAAATTAATAAATCAGTCTGTGTCCCGGGGTACATTTGTAAAGCTCCCAGGTTTAGCTAGTGGATAACCAGGTTGGGAACCACTGATTTGGCCTAACCCATCATTTAACAGCTGAACACATTATAAAACACTTGATTGCATTTTTCCTCTCATTATTTTCCCTCAGCAAAAATGACTAAAGTTAGCAATAAGTGCTGAGCAAAAAAGATGGTATAAAACAATAAGCTGAAGACAAACATAAAAAAAAAGAGTTTATCCTGCACGAGAAACAGTGACACATATTTTATCCTCCAGACGAGGGCATTTTGCTCTTCTTAAAGACAGAAACTGTTCTCTGCTGGAATGCCAATGCTGAGGTACTGATTGACACATAGTAGGTATTTATTTAAAATTTATCAGAATGAATAATAAATGAAAATTTACTAAACTTTGCAAGAATAAATTTTAAATAACAATAAACCCTATAGCCTGGCCGGTGTGGCTCAGTGGATTGAGCATCCACCTGTGGGCTGAGAGGTCCTGGTACGATTCTGTCATGACACATGCCTTAGTTGGGGGCTCGATCCCCAGTAGGGGGCGTGCAGGAGGCAGCTGATCCATGTCTCTCTCACTTTGATGTTTCTATCTCTCTCCTTCCCTCTCTCTCTAAATAAAGTCAATTAAAAAAAAACATTTTTTAAAGAATAAACCGTAGATAAGAATAACCTGAAAAACTATCTCTTTCTATAGCTTTCATTTGAAGAACTGTGCACCCTTTACATATATAGGCAGATAAAAGCTTTGTGTTTCTGCATTTCTAAGACAGTAGAAGCGAGTGGTGACTATTATTTCTTTCCTTTAAGAAGTGGACTTACATTTAAAATTTCAACACCACAGTAACATTCCCTCAGGGAAAAAATTAAATCCTCCTGGAGTTATGCTTTACTTTTCAACTTTAGAGCATAACTGCAGCCTTGAGTGAGGTTGGGAAAGAAAAATGTAGAAATATCTTTGATGGCTGAATTAAGAGGTTTGCAAGAGAGAGAACTTTATAATTGAAAATAACTGTAAAAGTTGTTTTGAGGTGACTTGTGTCCCCCAAAATTCATATGTTAAAGTCCTAATTCCCAATGTGGCTGTACTTGAAGAGAGGGCTTTTAAAGAGTAACTAAGGTTAAATGCGGTCATGAGGGTCGGGGTCCCTAATCAAACAGGACAGGTGTCCTCACAGAAAGAGGCACCAGGACACCCTGAGATTCTGCCCCTCATGTAAATGAGAAGCCTGCAAACCTTCCTCTTAAACTCCAGCCTGCAGAACTGTGGAGAGTGACTGTTGTCTGACCCACTCGGGCCATGCAGCACCACGGCAGCCCTGGGACTCCAGCCTCCAGAACTGGAGAGTGACTGTTGTCTGACCCACTCGGGCCACGCAGCACCACGGCAGCCCTTGGACTCCAGCCTCCAGAACAGTGGAGAGTGACTGTTGTCTGACCCACTCGGGCCATGCAGCACCACGGCAGCCCTTGGACTCCAGCCTGCAGAACTGTGGAGAGTGACTGTTGTCTGACCCACTCGGGCCACGCAGCGCCACAGCAGCCCTTGGACTCCAGCCTGCAGAACTGTGGAGAGTGACTGTGGTCTGACCCACTCGGGCCACGCAGCACCACGGCAGCCCTTGCCTGCTTAACGCACAGGTGGATTTTTTTGTTTAGGGTCCACAATGAGATAGCATAAAGGGGGCAAAAAAAACCAAAACAAGACTCTCCCCCTGCTTCCAACAGAGATTGTTCTGGGGGTCGAGTGTGAAATGCGGTTGAATACGTGAAATAAAATCTCCTGGAAATGAAACCAACACAGTTTTCACCTCTCCATGGCAAATGTCGGGAACACTTTGTAGTTGATCTAACTCACAGCACAATATAATTCCATGTAAAATTACAGTTAACTACACGTGTTCAAGTTCGAAGTTGAAGATGAGATGCCTCACTGTGATTTTCTCCCTGCAGCCATGGGTCTCCCACCACAATAATCACTCCTGGGTTTTGTTTTAAAATGAAAACTGAAAAATAAAAATTAGCTGTCTACATAGTAAGTGGAAATGACAGGTGAACATATTGGATCATTTAGATTCTCCTTACAACGTAAGCTCAGATAACACTGTTAGTGTTTATTCTCATATAGTCTCCAAGCCTCCCTGCATTAGATTCCACAGGCCACCGGCTGGCTTTTTAAGCAAAATAATCATTAATTCTTCTTGTAAATTCATTTCAGCAGCAGTTGTGTTTTGATTGGCTGAACGTCCTCTGGCACTAACATGCAGAGTTGTCCCGGGCAGCCTCAAGCAAGGTTGGCTCCTTCAGCCAACAAAATGCACATTTTCTGTTTGACAATCAACATTTCATTAATAGCTTGTTAAAGCTGGAACAGACTTTAATGATGACCTCGTTTGATCCCACCTCTCACCCAGTTAATATTAGCAACAGATAAAAGAACCAGGTGTTTTGATTCCCAGGACATCATGCTTCCCCATCAAGAACACTAGAGGATGCTTTCTTTTCTCTACCTCGGCTTCCTGCCAGATTCTCCTAACGTCTACTAGGACCAGAATCCTGACCTGCAGTGCATGTGTATCAGGTTTGCCCTTAACTGAACATATTTCAACACCCTGAATTCTTGTTTTATTATTGAAGTAAAAACACTGTTGTACATATATAATATACTCTTTAGAATGTAGAATATTTTTTCCATTAAAAATGCTTTTCATTGGCATACAAAGTATTAATGCACTAAACAATTGTTATCTATCTTCTCTACCTTTTATAGAGAACTGTTATTTAAAACACACACACACAGAACACATTAATGGGCCAACACTTGCACCAGGAAAAGACAATGAATCTTTGAACCACTGAATGAATTTTTAAAACACTTGGTTTTGCCACTTACAGAAATAAAGAGAACACAAATAGACATATGCTGTTTAAAAAAAAAAAGAGTCCTGAAATTCTAGCCTCCTCGCCCCTCCCTCTTACCAGGAGCTCAGGGTTAAGCTTTTACTCTCCTGACCTCCCAGGGTTGCTTCTGCAATCCAGTGACACGGGACCTTTCTGACCAGTTAGATCGCTCAAGTCTCTTCAGATGCTGAGTCTGTGTCTCTGTAAACTCAGAGCACGCAAAGCAGGTGGGAAGAAAGGAAACCCCACACTTATCTAATCAGAGATAAGTACGCAGAGTCGGAGCTCGTAGAATAAAAGGTGCAAACAGGTAACAGTTTTCTTCACCATCAGAAAAATGGCAAGAGAAGAGCTAAAAGCTACTTTGCCAGACCACACATGATTCAATAAGCAAGATAATCAGTATTTTTATATGCCACAATTTGAAAAATATACAAAATGTAGACAGTACTATTTAGTAAGAGCATGATAAACTTAAAAGAAAACTCACACCAATGCATGTTAAGTTAAAGAAACTTTACCATTTTTACTAATTTGAGCAGTATGTGACTCCTTTAATGAAAATTATTAAACATGAATACGTTTCAATACAAATATCTGTTGAATTAATCTCATCTTCTATAAATCACATTAATTTGAAGAGAGAGGTAAAGGAAGGTCCCATTGAAGATACAAATGCATCTATTCGTCATTCATTTACCCGTCCGACAAACATTTATTGAGTAGATTCTAGGTCCCAGCACAGTCCTAGCAGGGAATCTCTGACTGAGTGGCCGAGGAGAACATGAGTACTAAGTCTTCCCTGCTCCATGTTGGTGCTGGGCCCATTTCCCACGGCTGGATTATGACCTCTTTCCCTGTGCAAGTGGTGGCTGCCTCCTGCACAGCCCAGTGCACCCACATAAAATGATACACAGCAGGGAACCATTCAAACCTTATTCAGGGATATGTCTGAGAATAATGTAAAGCAGCAACGGACACCAAGCCAGCTGAACCCTGAGCACCGAATACAGAGTATGTCTCCTCTTCAACAGCATCAAGTGTCCCTGAGAAGGGCCGGCAGCTGCTCTATCATGAGTCCTCCAATGAAAGCACATCTGAGCTAACCGAGCACAGGAGAGAGGAGTGTGCGGACCAGGCAGACTTACTTCCTTAGCGCTGGAGTTCCTCAAGTCTGGGGCTCAGTGTTCATGTAGGCATGTATGTTAATGCATGCATGTGAGTTTTATTACGGAAACATACCCACCTCGATGTGTACATGGAATGAAAAGTAGCAGAGAACTGCTTTTTAAGAAAATATGGGAGAAATTTTTATGTACACCTACGTATATCTCCCATATAGAAATATGTTTAAAACAGCCAAAAACAAACAAAAAAACCCACCTCTTGATTTGGGGGCCACAAAGCTTATCTCCCTGTAGGTCTGTTTTGCCCTAACATGGAGCAGCAGTTTAAGGCCAGTGAGAAGTGTTTGCCTGTTTCTGTTTGCTTATTTGTGCTTTAGTGCCACGTTCCACAAATCTACCCCAAGGGGACAGATTTGTGAAGGCAGGATGTATAACTCAATTTATAAATATTGTATATAAGTATAAAGATTCTAAATCTATACATATACTGTGCTCAATATATAAATATTCTAAATAAACACACACACTAAATATGTTTCTGTTATTAATACCAACCTACAGCTTAAAATTTGAAGGGAAATGGAAATAACGCTCCAGCCCTCCAGCCTCTTGTCCAAATAGCTTCCAGGCTCATTAGGTTTGTTCAGTGAACATGATTTTTCCCTATGTTCATATATTTTCTCACCTCACAGCCCTTCTTTAAACTTGCATTATTCTGAAGGAGGTTCCATATCCATTTTAAATTAGCCATTAGCACCTTAACGTGAATTTGTTTCTGAGCTCAACTTCTACCTGGGGACAGAGAACAATGGGAGCCAGGGAGATGCAGGCATTTTTTTTTTTTTTTTTTTTTTTGAGCACAAGGAACTTGAGGAAGCCGTGCCTGAGCCGGACGTTAGTGTCTGTGGAGATGGGACTGCATACCTGGAAGAGAGACTCCAGGGATAAGAGGAGGAGGGGGCGGATGTTCCTCCTGTGACTGATCGTCACCTCCAGGCATCAGCTCTGAGGAAAGCTTGACTCCTCTCTGCCTAAGGAGGTGGCCACCAGATCGAGATCTGAGTGTGATCGCTGAGTCCCTTCTAGGGGGTACTGCGGAATGCAACAGAAGGAGACAGCGGTGGAAGAATCAAAAAATGAAAACCACCTGGCTCCCATCTCCCACCAGACCGAGCTCCCATGTTCCACCTTCCAGGTCCCTCCCACTCCAGTCCCTAAGCTCCCTCGGCTGGAGGCGCAGAGCCTCCATGTGTACATGCCTCTCCCTCTACCTTGTGTAGTACTGTACACTTGGAAAAGATGTTCAGACTCCTTTCTTTTTTTTTTTTTAATAGCAATAGTTTATTAGTAAGTACATTGTTTCAGTGGCAATAATAAGTTCACTTGAACAGGAGACAATAATAAAATAAAAAGAATAAATGCTGGTTAATCATCAGAAAATCTGTGGCCGTAAGGGCTATCATGTAGAAATCTGAAGTCACTCAGAGGCTAAATCTTAAAGGAGGTCCATCCTTTTTTTGTTTTTATCCCCACCCGAGGACATTTTTGCACGTATCTTCAGATAGAGCAGGAGGAAGAGAGAGAGAAACATCGACATGAGAGAGACACATAGAGGGGTTGCTACCCACACGACCCCAACTAGGGCCAGGGACAAACTGCAACCGAGGTACATGCCCTTAGCAGACCCGAACCCAGGACTGTCTGGTCTGTGGGCCGACGCTCTAACCGCTGAGCCAAACCGGCCAGGGCAAGATCCATCCTTTTATGAGTCCATATGGAATAGGTCCACAGTACCTGGAATCTGTAGAAGTCTGTAGATTACCACCCTTCTCACCAAACAGGACCCATTGGTACATAACTATGGCTTTTAAAGAGATTTGATGGACTATTGGCGAGCATTTTGTCTCCTTCCAAACCAATTACTCTTTTAAAAATATTTGCTTTTGGATCACTTGGGCTTTCTGCCATCACAATGTCACCTCTTTGGATACCATAAAAAATGTCAACTAAGATTTTCTACAAAGGCAATATCTGAATTTTGACTTGTAGGCTTCACTGATGGTCCAGAGCACATGACCACACCACCAGTGCATTCAGAAGCACAGTGAGCTCTACAGCCATACGGAACAGGAGAGCCGAGGTAGGAGGCTTTTTCCCAGAACACCAAGAGGCACAGTTCTATATGGACTCCGCCACCATTGCCATAGGTCTGTTCTACAATACATTTAATGTTTAGGGTAGCTGCAGGGCTTCCAGAAAGAAAAGAAACAAAGCATCCAATGCATGTCTCAAAGCATACATGGGTGATCCATGGTTCCAGGATTCCTCTAGTCCCAAAGAACCCCAGAAGGCTCTCACCCAAGACTCAGGTGGGCCTTCCAGCCTCTTTTCTTAAGACATTCTATTCCTATCACTCAGATGCCAATTCTGCTAACTAGAGTCAAAGGGAATTAGACATCCATTGCTGAACAGGCCACAATCCCAATGGTGCTGAGCAAGCCAATTTTCCAGGCCCAGTTCATAATATGCAATTGGTAGCAAGAGAGCCACAAGGCATTAAGCTCTGATATGATGACTAATCAATCAGAATGTGAAGGCCCAGGGATGCTGGGGGATTCAGTGAGGCTTTGGAAGCTGTGCTGAAGGAGAAGAAAAGGCGAGATGAAGGCTGTGTTTTCTTTCCTCCCTGGGCCTGAACAGCTGTCATCGGCCTCAGTTTGGGAATGCATTTTCTAAGTAAAAATCTCATTTACATACTATAGAAAGTGGTGGGAAGTCAGTGAATAAACAAATTCCGCATCCATTCCTAGCTAACAATCATGACCTTTTCTTTTTCCCTGGAGTCTCCGATTCGAAAGAACTGAAGCTTCACAACATTAGTTTGAGGAGCCAGACTTTCAAAGATGCTGCTGAGAGGAAGTGCCCGATCTTCGCACGGCGGGGAGCTGCTGTTGTAATGTTGCCTAATAATACCCCGAGCTCCACTTGTTACTAACTAAACAGAAATAATTCCACGGAGGTTTCAGATGAAATTGTGTTCTCCAGCATGAATTCTACCAAGGCTGAGGCTGCAGCATGCCAAAAGGAATGATTTTATTAATGACAAATATCCCTCTCTACTCCATTTATAACGTCTTTTCATTCATACATATTATCTGGAAGGTGAAACTGCACTTGCCACATGTGTGTAGTGGATATTAATGTTTGTTAGAGAAGTCCTGAAACTTTACAAGAGGGATTTATTTTCACAATACTCTAATATGTTTGCAGCTTACCACTGGGGAAAATCTATATTACTTAAAACCACTGAAGAATAATACCAATATATATACTTCGGAGTACATAGTGTGTACACAGTTTATATGGTGTGTGATATTTTTGAGTCTGGGAACACTGAATGAATACCTGTAGTCTAAAAACAAGTTTCTCTATTTTCTAATAAAAATAATTATCACAGATCAATAAAATGCATAGTACTCTGAACTATCTTTTTATATAACAAAGGTTTAATTATGCCCCCAATGTCATTGTAGTGCACATTCCATTTTAATCTATTCAAAATCTTAGAAAAGTGGTGATTAATTATTCATAAGATCCAAACAATCAGAACGTCAACATTTATTGAATATGACAAAATAGTAAAGCAGGTTCAATGTCTTTAAATATTTATACAAATATACACCTTCTTGGGGGCATATAATGTTTATGTGTGTTTAAATATTCATATGTACAGAGACCCATCCATAAATCTCACAAAGTCATGGTTCTTTATTATTCATTTCTGAAATACCATGTATCATGTTAAGCTGCTCATATGTAAGAACTATCTTATTAGTGCACATTAAATGTTCTTATCTCTGACAATATAATATTGCAAACAAATTTCACTCTAAAAATTCTCCCTATTATGCTCTCATTTATACAACAACAACAACAAAAACAAAAACACTCATTGAATGCCTACTATATACAAGGCAAGAGGCAATGGAGTAGCCAGATCGTAAGTGTTCTTCTATCCCTCAGAGATAGACTACAGAGGCCGGCAGGGGTCAGATTCTGGAGGGTGTGATCCAAATTTAAAATTTAGAGCCTACCCTGCAGAAAAAAATGTTTTGGAAGAATGTTAAGCAATGAAGTAATATATGCATATTTGATGTTTTGGAGATGTCAGAAACATCTGATGACCTTGTGTGTATGTACGTGTTTACCTGTGTGTGTGCATCTGATGACTGCATGTGTATGTTTGTGTGCACTTGATGAATGTGTGTGTATGTGTGTGTACCTGATAACATTGTGTGCATGAGTGTGTGTGCACACATACACACAAAACAGGGAATTGCACTGGGGGCTAATCTAGTATTCTGGCTGAAATGATAAAGTAATAAAGTAGGGACGTTCTAGGGAACTTAGAGAAGAGGGGGCAGATTAAGCCATGGTAGGAAGAACTGTATGGAGTATTGTTGGCTGAAGCAATGGACGATGGAAGGAAGAAGGAAGGATTAGTTTTGGATGATACTTGGGTTTCAACTTTGGTAATTGGATTGGTGGTGGTGCCTTTTGTAGAGATGGAAAATGCAAGAAAGAAGCAGTTTTGGGACAAAGATTATATATTTATTTTGGATTTGTGGGGTTTTAGCTGCCCATAGTATACCCATAAGAAAATGTCCAGTAGGCACTGGATATACAGGTGTGGAAGTTAAAGGAGACATCCTGGACGTGGGTAGAGGTTTAGGAGTCATAGGTGATAAGTAGCTAAAACCAAGAAATGGGATTAGATGGCCTAGGAAAAGCACGTTGAAATAAAGGAAGGAACAGAGAACAGAGCTCTGGGGAACAGTAACTATTGGGTTCAGGCTGCTAGAGGAAGAAGTACAGATTAGATGAGTGTCAGAGAAGGATAAGGGGAAACAGGAAAATAGCATCTTACAACCAATGAAGAGAGAATTGAATGCTTCGGACAGGAAAATACAGGGGAGCTAAATTTTTAGCCTCATCTGAATTCACTTCTCAATGAGGCCCTGACTGGTTGGGCTATCAAGTTAGCATTGTCAGATTTTAGCAAGAATCCTAAATCAATTTAGCCAGAATGCTCTATCTTGATATCTGATCAACCTCCATATCTGTTGAGGTTCCTCATCTTCCACCATCCCCCAGGTGATATCTGATCACTCTGGTCTGCCTTCAGCAAGAATCTTGTTCGGTCAGATTATCAGATTCCCCTTACCTGTGATGCTTCTCTTAGTAAGTGTCCATCCACTGACCCCTTGAACTTGCTTGTTGGCTATAAAATCCCCCCTTTTCCTTGTATTTGGAGTTGAGACAAATCTCTTTCCCTTACTACAAAATCCCACTGTAGTGGCTGCCCCCACCCCCCTTGAATCAAGTCTTCCTTATCGCTTTTCACAAGTGTCAGCACGAATCATTTTTCTTTAACAGTCAGGGTCATGGGAGAGGGAGTCCCTGGAACGGCTGCACTCATGGTGGGTACAGCCCAGGGAGATGAGAAAAAAAACAAAACCCTGCAACTCTTTCCTCCCATCCTCCTATCTCCTGCTGTTGACTCCCATTGAACAAATGCACTAGAAGCCAGCTGCCAAGAACACCTATCTGATCAGTACCAAGGGGCCAGCCTCCAGGACACATCGCATGGCAGCAATTGTCAAAGAATGGCTTTGGTGTAGGGGAAACAAAGAATAACTTGAGATTGTTCAGGACATTCATTTTCAAAGGTGTGTGGAATGCCTGAACAATTCAAAAACAGAATAAAAACTGGTTTTGCCCTCTTGGGTGTTTTAAAGCATAAATAAATAAGTGCTTTCCTTCTGCTACTCATTTCTGGAAAGCGAATCGTTCAAGTTGTCAGAGAGTATAAGCAATGCCTCTTTATTTGTGACCATGGAATAACCCTTGCTCAAACAACATTTTGCTTTAGGGCAAATTTTAGCTTCATAGTAGCAAGCAAAAAAATGTTACACAGGCTTCTGTTTTTACTATGGGAAGTGATCTATGCATTTTTGGAAAGAATTCCTAGCAGTCTATCTCAGGTGTTTTGAAATTCCTTAGCAAGGGAGAGAAGCACATCTAGATGATTAGCATGATCTCCCTTTATAGCTCCCCACAGGTCTGAGTGCATCCGTGTATTTTATAGAATGTACTAAAAAAAAAAAATGTTCCTGGTTCACCGATTAACTGGTTTATGAAAGGAAGATACTCAGAGGTAGTTTGGGCATTGCACTGAGATCCAAACTTAAATGCAAGTCACACAGTGAGTGCATTTAATGGACAGAGAACTGAATTAGGTAGGACACAAGGAATCTGGGTTTGGGAGGTGAGGTTTGGGTCTACCACTAAGTATTAATATGATCTCAGATAGGAAATATAAAATTATTTGTAACAAATAGTACTTTCTCTGTAAAAGTCTGATTTTTAATTCCAATGTCCTTTTCAAAATAACTAAAAAAGTAGGCCTAAATTTTGAAGGCATTCATTGAAACAACCAGATATCCTTTGAAGACTAAGTAATGCAGGAAGGGAAAAAAATAATGGCCTTTCTTTGGCTATATTTGATATTTCAGGCCATATTTTTTAATCTGACTTTGAAATTCACAGTTACATGACCATAAACACTAAATAGACAGGTGTATAGAGATAGCTCAGCTAAGAGAAAGGTGATGGAGCTTTGGTCCTGGTCATTGCTTGGAACTTTGCCCTGGATAAAATCGTGCAGTGTGGATTTTTTATGTATTTGGGGGCAGGACCCTTCCTCCCTCCTCCTTCCTCCCTCCTCCCTCCTCCCTCCTCCCTCCTCCCCTTCCCTTCCCTTCCCTTCCCTTCCCTTCCCTTCCCTTCCTTAGTTTTTCCCTCCATTTTTAATTCCTTCCTTCCTTCCTTTCTCTCTAACATTCAAGCATTTTCTTTCTAACCCTTTTTTTCTCTCAATCTAGCCTAGTTCTCCAATATTAGGTCTTTTTCTCCGAGAGTTTTATCCCTATAAAGATCTGTGAGATACTGACAGATCACAGCTGAGCTTTAAGTAGTACCTTCTGTGATAGGCTGAATAATGCCCCCCCCTCCCAAAGATATCCATGTCCAAATCCCGGGAATGTGTGAATATGTTACCCTACATTGTGAAAGGAATTTTGTAGATGTAATTAAACTAGGGATCCTGAGATGGGAAGACTGGCCTGGATTACAAACGTGGGACCAATATAACCGCAAGGATCCTTATTATAAGGAGCCCTGAAGACCACGGTCAGAGAAAGAGAAGATGCAGACATGGCGGCAGAGGTCAGAGCGGAGAGAAGATGCTGTTAGCTCTGAAGGTGGAGGAAGAAACCACTGGCCAAGGAATGTAGGCAGCTCTAGAAGCTGGAGTAGAGTCTCCAAAAAGAAAGGAGCCCTGCTGACCCCTTAAGATTAGCACAGTGAACCCCATTTCTGACTTCTGGCCTCCAGACCTGTAAAAGAATGCAATTATGTTGGTTTAAGCCACTACGTTAATGGCAATTTGTTTATAGCAACAGTAGAGAGTGAGTAGAAATTCTAAGATACTTTTAAACAAAATCCTTAAAAGACAAAAAAAAAACTCCATTAACCAAAGAAGTAAAAGCAATTATTTAATAAATATCTGATGAGCCCTGGCCAGTTTGGCTCAGCGGTTAGCGTGTTAGGCCGCAGACTAAAGAGTTGCAGGTTCGATTCCAGCCAAGGGCACATACCCCCGGTTCTGGTCGGGGTTCTGCAGGAGGTAACCAGTCTGTGTGTCTCTCTCACATCAATGTTTTGGTTTCTCTCTCTCCCGCCCCCCTTCCACTCTATCTGAAGACATCTGGAAAAATATCCTCGGGTGAGGATTATAAATAAATAAATAAATATACATATATATCTGATGATCTCATGTCTTATAACAGAAAGTTGTAGAGAAGTGTTTGATCAGAAAGTGATACCTAAAGTCCTCCAACACGACTAAGTCAGCTATGCGTTCTATTGACTTGCAAGGAAATAAACCCAAAGACAGCCCCAAACTATGATCCTCAGGGAAAATAAAATCTGAGATTTACGAATAAATCACAGAGCCACACACGTAGGCAGAAGAACGCAGAGCTTCTCTGCACTGTTTGCAGGCACCGTCGCGGATTCCTGCGACCGTCTGACCACTGGGTTTTATGCCGTTCCATTTTTTCTATTACAAACACCAGTGGGAATGGCAGAAGTTAATTTTTCGATTCATCACCATCAAATGTATTTTGTGTTACCCATGATGTTGGTAAACTATTTCTACATCTCCCCCTTTCTTGGGGCATTCTTCCGGAATTGAACACTACACTCAGGGTGAATTAAAAGTCAATCTCTGTCTTTTTTTCAGACTTTCTTTTTTTTTCTTTTTAATCCTCACCTGAGGACATTTTTGCATTCATCTTCAGACAGAGCGGGGGGGGGGGGGGGGGGAAGAGAGAGAAACATCAATGTGAGAGACACATCAACTGGTTGCCACCCACGCAAGCCCTATCCAGGGCCGGGGACAAACTGCAACCGAGGTACGTGCCCTTAGCGGGACTGAACCCAGGTCTCTCCGGTCTGCAGGCCGACGCTCTAACCGCTGAGCCAAACCAGCCAGGGCTTTTCAGACTTTCTTACTCCAAAAAGAGTAATGTGAAATTTTCTATTGATGAAAATGGCTATTTATTAATTCCCTGTATGCTCTGTAGCCCCTGATTATACCTCTTTCTCTAATTATACTTATACCACATTACAATTATTTATTTACAAATTATTTATTTACAAGACTCTCTCTATCCATAGAGTCAGATGATTAGCCTGTGAGGTTTTTAAGGTTAGGGATCATTTCTGTGCACCTTTTATAATCTCCCAAACAATAAATAAATGTTTTTGGAATTAATTCTTGCATAGACTAAAGTTATACTTGATTGTCCTCAGAGAATCTAAAGCTAATCGGAAAGAGTTGCCAATATTGAACAATAGACACTTGATAATCTAAGCGATGGCCACACAGCAAAAACATGGTCTAAAATCGAAGTGCTCTCCATGGGCCAAAGGGTTCAGAGCTGAACATCTCTTTCCTGCTGCATTTCCACACTTGCCCTTCATCCTGGACTGCAGAGCATCCTCCTCCTGGAGAGAGGCACCGTTGCCCTCATCTTGCCCCATCATTTCCAGGGACCCATGTCCTGCGTGGTCCAGGCCTGTCTTCAAACTACTGTGCACTTCTGTGTAGTTTCATTCCTGTCTTGATTATCAAACCACTGTGCACTTCTGTGTAGTTTCATTCCTGTCTTGATTATCAAAGGGCTTGATCTCCAGGGCTTTGCTCCACAGTCTCACTGCTTGCTCTACTCATTAAAGAAATCTGTGCTGCCCTGGCCAGTTTGGTTCAGTGGTTAGAGCCTCGGCCTGCGGTCCAGAGAGACTGGAGTTCGGTTCCCGCTAAGGGCACGTACCTCGGTTGCAGTTTGTCCCCGGCCCTGGTTGGTCGTGCAAATGGCAACCACTCAATGTGTCCCTTTCATGTAGATGTTTCTCTCTCTCTCCCCCCCTCCCTCCCTCCCTCCCACTCTATCTGAAAAAAAAAATGGAAAAAATGTCCTCAAGTGAGAATAAAAAAAAAAAAAAGAAATCTATGCTCATTTGTTAACGTATGTATCAACTGAATGTCCTTCTCTTAGGAAACATCTTTTACATGGGGGCTTTCTTAAGAAACAACTTCTTAGCACGCAGCATAGCAAAATTTCAGACGGTGTGGTGATACTGCACCATAAATTTTACGTTAGCAGATCCTTCTAGTGCCCTCAATTAACATAAAGCTGTGTTTATGAGTAGCTTTGCTCCTGCGTCTAGGAATCTATGAAATTTTACTGTCTTCTCTGAAGAGACATTAATATTCAATTTTTGACCTACTTTATTCTCACTGCAAAAATATCATTATTGTGAAATAATATCACTAGATGACAAAATACTTTTAAGCCTATCATTCACTTCAAGCCAATCGATAAATTCTTTACTTTTGAACATTGCCTTTGAGTTCACAGAAATTGAATTTGACTTGTCTTTGAGAGTAACTGTGTTGGAGGATAAAAGCGGGGAAGTAAGGAGAGCCAAATTACAAAGTTCATTTTGTCAATAACGTCAGTTAAGAGCATGAGATACTATTATAAAGTTGGGCACACTTCGATCCCCTGTGACTGTTTTCCAAGGGCGGCTGAAACATGATAGCATTTAAATTGAATATGTCATCTGGATTTTGGAGTCAATGGATAACGAACTGTGATGAGCCATGCTGAGTTTTATAGAAGATGATTGAAGAAAAACAGATGAGCTTCTCAAGTGGGTAAAAGAAAAAGAAAAAAGAAAGTATGCCAATTAGTACAGTAGAGACAGAAGGCCTAAAGCAACATTAAAAATGTATTAGTTAAGAGAAATTTTCGACAGACCTAGAAATTAGAAGCTGTACAACTCTAAACTAATTTCTGCTAGCAATATAAAGTGTAATGATTTTTTGTAATTTATTACAAATGTTAAAAATTTTAATTACCGGAAAATGCTTCGGGTATATTCACTTTATACGTTTTCCCTCCTTAATCTGCCATCCCTATAACACTGTAGGGGACATGGTATATACAAAAACTAGACATATCCAAAGATCTATGGGTATAGGGTCCAGGGAAGTTTTGAGCACCAATATGATGTTTGAGGGCCTGGTAACGGAGACTGACTTGAAGGTACAGATGAAAAAAGAGGTAGAATAGGATTGGACAACGGCTAGTCTCTAGCAGTGCAATTGTTTAAAATATCTATTAGCCTTAAACATTCTCTTGAATGATTGATGTCCCCTCACCAATATTAAATATTACATATATAGCCCATGATTAAAGTCCTTGGTAGTAGGGACCTTGCCTTTTGGTTTTGTTGTTGGTTTTTGGTAATTTCTTCAATGTCCAGCATAAAGTTAGTAGGGTCAGGGTCGGGCTCAACAATCTGCACATATAAAACTCAAAATTTCAGAGAAGGTGTATAGCTGCAGCCAAGATGGAGAATTACTGCCCAAGTACTCCAGCTATTTTTTTCTTTTTATCACTCAATGATTACCTACAGCCTTCTTAAGATGTACTGGGGTCTCATGTAAATCTTCTAACAGTGTATTAATTAATTTCCTTTGCAAACCAGATGCATAGAGAAGCCGACAAATATATCTTGTTCTGCTTAGCAATCATTTTATCATTAGTAGTATAATTAATAAATATTATTTATTGTGTACCTCCCATGTGCTAGGCAGAGTGATTATTTAAATTACAAACAGAATTTCATTTTCTGCCTTTAATAGTTAAGAACACTTAAATATAGAGGTCTAAATAACACATCCAAGAGCACACAGCTAGTGAATTCATTAGTTTAAACAACTTCCCATCTCCTGTAAAACTGGGTTTACACAAGGCATTTTTGTGGGGATGGCTTAACCACAGGTGTTCAGAAAAGCAAGCCAGCTTTTACTTCCTTCCTTCCCCATGATTTATTCGATCAAATGCAGCCAACCATACTCCCTTAAAATTCAGTTTTTACTTTAATTGTCAGTATTTCATTCTTACCCTTCTTATAAATGCAATCTTTGCCTGAAAAATGTTTTTTATTCCTGTGAATTAAAGTATCTGAAGATCTCTAACCCCTTATTTCTAGCTTCGACCTCTGCGGAACTCTGAAACTAACTGTGAATTCTTCAACCTCAGTGTGAATAAATGAACTCATTACTGTCCACTTGTGCCAATGTGTCTCTTCTCTTTCTATGTTCTCCATCTGAGGACATCGCCCTCTCTTCTTGTCACTTAAGTGAGTCATATGTGTTTATTTATTTATCTATCTATTTATTTAAATGTATCTTTACTGTTGAAAGTATTACATATGTCCCCCTTTTTCCCTCCATCGACCCCTCCTCCGCACTCATGCCCCCCCTGCCTTCCCCACACTGTTGTCTGTGTCTATTGCTTATGCATAAATGCATATGTTCTTTGGCTTATCTCTTCCCCCCCCCCTTCCCTCTGAGGTTCAACAAGACAAGTATTCCATGATCTCACTTATATGTGGAATTCAATGAATAAAATAAACTGATAAACAAAAGAGACCAGAGACATGGAAGCAAGAAATGAGTCATATTTAAATTTCCGTTCTCCTTCATCGTAAATGTCTATGGTCACCACATCCTATTAATTCTGTCTTTGATGTGTTTCCACAACTTCATTTTAATAATCTCTGCCCAGTTTAGGTTATCATACAGATTCTTAGACTTTTGAAACATCTCCTAACTACTCTTCCTCCCTCCAGCATGCTGGTATCAACCTGTGTCTTAACCATTCTTCAATACCATCTTTGAAAATGCAGATTTAATTATTGAAAGCTACTGTTGGTTCTTTGTAACTATAAGATCATGTCCCCAGTTCAGGCTTCTCTCTTATAATGCATTCCCAAGTACATATTTCCAAATTGCACAGTTCACAGAACAGTAATATTAATAAAAACTGTTTACATGTATTGAACATATTCCAACACAGACGGACATATAGCTAATAAGAAAGACTGAAGTCAGGATTCCAACCCAGTAGGTAATGTCCTAACAATATGGTAAATTTGAGTGCTGATGAAAATAGGGCATGTCAAATGCTTGCTACTTATACTGATAAACTCATATAACACTAGATAAAATGTATTTTTTTAGAATAGAAAAATAATTCTTAGGTACCAGAAGGAAAGAAACCAATGCAGAATAATGGTATAAGTTCACAGCATGGTGACTAAGTAAGGGAGGAGGAGGAAGTGGTTTCTCCTAAGTATTTTTAACCTAGCAGATATATTAAAAAAGTCACATTTGTAAAGTGAGGGGAAAAAAAGCTGAGAAATTAATATAAAATTATTCAAGACTCACTGAATCCCTAGGGCCTAGAAAAGAAAACACGGCTCCACTCTATATGAAATGTTCACAAGTGAGGCATCACCACAGAAACAATGTTGCCAACTGAGGATAATCTCACTCCTGAGGAACACCATATTTTATGTCAGATATAGGAGTGGCAATAAATTCAACATACTGGAGATTAGCACTATAACAACTGCAGATTACAGCAAATCTAAAAGACACTATAAAATAAATGTGCAAAATAATGAAAGGATAGAAGAGATAGAAACTATAATTTCAAAAGAGAACAAGACAAGATGAGAAAAGAACAGGGTGCTTTGACAAAGAATTAAACCACATTTTCTGACTCCAGATTCTGTGCTCCATGATCACATGTTTTCCTGACTACTTTCCTGCTGCCCACCATGTCCCACACCACTATTCTAATTCAGAAACTCATGATATTTGAAGTTGATGCAGCAGCCTTATTAGTGTCCATGATCCAAATCTTGCTTCCCTTCCCAATCTGCGCTTCATATTAAAATAACTATGCTCATGTTAAATGCTCATCTGAGCATATTACTCCCCTGGCTACAACTATCCCATAGCACCCAATTGTTTTTAATGTAGTCTGCAAGGCTCTCTGTGATGTGCTCCTATTTGCTGTTCAGTGTCACGTCCTACCATTTATCTCCTTCACATTCTACTGAGTCCTTCCTGGAGCGCGTCATCTCTCCATACCTTCTGGACTTTGTTCTTCCTATTTCCACAGCTGTTGGTCTGGAAACCAGTTTCTCAGAATGACATCAAAGCCCATATTAAAATGAGATCACTTTCCTCTGTTCATGTAGACTTCCGTACTCTTTTCTTATAGTCACATTTGCCATATGTAATTGTGAAGTCTGAGATCACAGAGAATATCTCTGTAAACTCCAGGATACTGAGAACCCAACAAGTAGATGGATGGCATTTAGCAGATGTTTCAGAAATATTTGGTGAAAACACTAGACCATTCTTTTTGCATCCCCTTAGCTCCTTTTTTCTGCTAATAAAAACTACTCACATTTTAAGGGCCAGCTCACATTACTACTTCTTTCTGAAATAGCAGCTATTCTACCTTAACATTATTATCATTATTTATAAATGTTTATCTCTCCAGCTAAGTTGTAATCTACTATATTGGTGATATGTGATAGGTTCTTAATATACATATAATCTAATGGCTAGAAACAACCAAAAACCTGATATTGGGTCTTTACTACAATGTCCATAAAGAAGATCATAAAACGACAGGTTTGTTTTCGTTTCTGGTTTGTTTGTTTATTTGTTTTTTTCCAATTTTACAGTATAAGTAAACCCTTATACTTTCAATTTGAACAACATATCTTACCATTTTATTATTCATCATTTTTCTCTGTAAACTAAGTCTCAAAAAATAGTCTACTCTTCTGTTGAGAAGCATCTGTATACAGAAATGATTAGGAACTTCCAATAATACTTGGGCATTGAAATTGAAAGGGATTCAATGGCATGTGGCTGTTTGCTAAAGAGAAACTGAATTCAACTGGGAAAACTATGCAGAGCACAGTCATCTGGTAGCTGTTTCTTTCATTAAAATCTATTTTGACTCTGATTAAGTTTTATAGAGGAAAATATTTTTAACTAAAACATAACTTTACAAAAAATATTTTAGGCATGAAACAGTAGTTAAAATCTAATGGAAGATATCAATGAACAACTAGATAAATTTTATGATCACAAATAAGAATATTGTCAATATTGTCAAGATGTAGGCTCTTCTTAACTTGATCTATAGATTCAACATGATCCAAATCAAAAGTCCAGCAAGTTATTTTGTGGATATTGAAAAGTCTATTCTAAAGTTTGTATCAAGAGGCAAAAGACCCAGATTAGCTAACTCACTCCTGAAGAACAAAGTTGGAAGATTGACTTCAAGACTTACGCCCTGGCCAGTTTGGCTCAGCGGTTAGAGCGTCGGCCTGTGGTCAGAGAGACCCGGGTTTGGTTTCCGTTAAGGGCATGTACCTCGGTTGCTGTTTGTCCCTGACCCTGGTTGGTCATGCGGGTGGCAGCCACTTGATGTGTCCCTTTCACGTTGATGTCTCTCTCTCTCTCTCTCTCTCTCTCTCTCTCTCTCCCTCCCTCCATCCCTCCCTCCCTCTCTTCTTCTCTCTCCCTCCCACTCTATCTGAACAAAAAATGGAAAAATGTCCTCGGGTGAGGATAAAAAAACAAAAAACTTCTGCTCTACAAAAGACAGTATCAAGAGAATGAGAAGACAGGTAAAAGATTGAAATAAAATATATGCATAAGACACATGTTAAAAATTGTTTTCTACATGCACAGAGAGGTCTAGAAATTCAACAATAAGAAAATGAACAAGTTAATTAAAAAATGGGCAAAGGACACCTCACTAAAGAAGATATACAGATAGCAAATAAACTTTGGAAAAATGTTCAATATCATATATGATCAGGGAACAGCAAATTTAAACAATGCGTTATCACCACACACCTATTTGGCCCGAATCCAAAACACTAACACCGCCAAATGCTAGTGAGGATATGGAACAATAGAAACTTACTGCTGATGGGAATGCAAAATTGCACAGCCAATTTGGAAGATAGTGTGACAGTTTCTTATAAAGCTAAACAAACTATTACCGTGTGATCCAGCAATTGTGTTCCTTGGTATTTAGTGAACTGAAAAGTTATGTCCACACAAAAACCTGCACAAGGATATTTATAGCTTCTCTATTCATAATTGTCAAAACTTGAAAGCAACCAAGACATCCTTCAGTAGGTGAATGGATAGTAAAAAGTGCTACACCCAGACAACAGGATAGTATTCAGTGCTAAAAAGGAACGAGCTATCATGCCAAGCAAAGATATGGGAGCAATTTAAAATACATATTACTAAGTGAAAGAAGCCAATATAAAAAATTACACACCACTGTATGATTCCAACTATATGACATTCTGGAAAAGGCAAACTATGGAGACATAAAAAGATTAGTGGTTGCCAGGGATTAGAGAAAAGAGAGGAATGAATAGACAGAACACAGAGAAATTTTAGGACAGTGAAACTATTCTGTGTGATACTACAACCCATAGAATAAACTTTAATGTAAACTATACACCTTGGGTGATAATGACATATCTATGTTGGTTCATCAGTTGTAACAAATGTACCACACTAGCGAGGGATGTCCGTAGTGAAAGAGTTTGTGTATGTGTGGAAAATTTGGGGGGGCAGGAGTATATGGGAACCCTCTGTACTTTCTGCTCAAATTTTCTGTGACCTTAAAATTGCTCTAAAACCTAAAATGTATTAATTAAAAAAATAGTAGTTACAACATCCAGGCTAACTCGAGCTGTTCTTCAAGTATGGATTAAATAGAAATTGAAATTAAAATATTAATATAGCTCTTCTCCGGACATAATGAATAGACTACAATAGACATATAGGAGACTGAGAGGAGAGCAAACTCTTTATGCTCCATCTATACTGTTATTAAATTAACTTAAATAATGCAGCTTTCAAAATTGTTTCTTGAGGGATCACATGTATAAAATTTGGTGATAGTCCCTTGGAAAGAATTGGGCTATTAATCTGCCTGTAGACTGCAGCATCCATAGGCAATCAGCCTCACACATGTCCCTACCCTTTCCTGAAGCTGTTCTTCAGACTCATTTGCAAAATAAGTGTTTACTGCCTGAATGTAATTTTAAATGTTTGAAAACTCTGTTCTATTTATTTAATTTTTCCCCAAGAGACTACTGACATTAGAATAAAAGAGGTCAGACTAAATTAAATTACACATGTAAGAAAGGGTAAAATGACAAATTACATAAAGCTGGTAATCGTTATGACAATTACAACCAATATGATGATTAGCTTATCTTGAAAAGACACTGAAAGGAAGAACTAGTACTATGATAATTGTCCAGCAAAACAAAAATGGTCATCTCATTGGGAACAATTCATTTTTGCTACATTTTCTAGGTGTACACCATAGGGTGTATGGAATCCCCAGGCATTTGAGTTGCGAAGATGTTAAACGTTAAATTATGAAGACAGTGTGACAGCAACGTGAAAATGAGTAATTCCCATTTTACGGAAAGAGAAGCTGAACACAAACACCGAGAAGTTAGAGGTGATGTGAAAGCTGAAATAAGAATGCAAGGATCACTATATCTCGTGATTTTGCTCAGCATTTATAATAATTTTTTGCGGTGTAATTTAAGCAGATCGGGACATCTCAAGATTACTGCTAACAGCACCATCGTGGTTTAGCCGAAACATGCCAACACTGGGATTGCTTCTGTGAACCCGGTAAGTGGGGTGGGGGAGGCAACACCACAGTTCCTATGAAAAACAACGTTTACTGGTTGATCATTTTGGAGTCTTGCAGACACTGTTATGTAGTCTGACATATCTTCACCTCTTCTACAGTGTTTGAGCCCTTTAGATCAATCAGCTCAAATTTCTGCTCCGAACACACTGAAATGTTTGGTTAAGCTGACAAATTTGTGTGGTAAATACAACTGCCTAGCAGGAAGCTCTCTGTCTGCTTTAGTCAATGCTGTGAAATAGATCCAGCCAGAACCGATTGTTCAGGAAGCTTTGAAAGTCAGCGATACAAATGGTGAGCTGTATGTTCTGTCTTCAGTCCTGTATTTGAACGGCCCGGTGGGTATAGGCAGGCCACTGCTCCAGAGGGTCCAAAGGACTCTGCTGGCAAACAGAACCGACAGATACAGGTGGAACTCGGCAGGAAACACTCAATGTATTACGTGAGAGTTTGGACCACGTCAAAGAGACAGCAAGCCCAGAGGAAGCAGTCAGCGATGCTGTGTATTGATGGCTCACTTTAGGCTCCGCTCTAATACCAGTGGTGGTAACTGGTCGGGGGTGGGGGGGCTTGTTATCTGCATGCAGAGAATGAATGTCCACAGGATTTCGAAATACTTCTGTAACTCACCCATCTGTTTATTTATTAATTCATTTATAACAACAAATACTTCATGAGCACATCTTCCTTGAAAAGGAATGTTGGGCTCAGCCGGTGTGGCTCAGTGGATTGAGCATCTTCCCACAGACTGAGAGGTCCGGGTTTGATTCCTGTTCAGGGCACATGCCTGGGTTTTGGGCTCGATCCCCAGTGGGGGCGTGCAGGAGGCTCCCAGTCGATGCTTCTCTCTCACATCGATGTCTCTCTCTCTCTCTTTTCTCTAAAAAAAAAAATCAATAAAAACATACTTAAAAGAAAAGGAATGTTGGATGCTTCTGGGGGGGATGTTGAGCCAGAGATAAATTTAAGCCCCCAGAACAGATAAAAGGAGCTTGGAGGAAAATGGTGTAAGAAACCCGAGAAAGGTACAAATGTAATTCTGTGGGATTTCATATAAGTGAGAAATGATTCTGGTTGGTTAAAAGTGATTGTTAATAGCCCTGGCTGGTTTGGCTCAGCGGTTGGAGAGACCCGGGTTCTGTTCCCGCTAAGGGCACGTACCTCGGTTGCAGTTTGTCCCCGGCCCTGGTTGGGTCGTGTGGGTGGCAGCCACTTGATGTGTCCCTTTCACGTTGATGTTTCTCTCTCTCTCTTCCTCTCTCTCCCTCCCGCTCTATCTGAACAAAAAATGGAAAAATGTCCTCCGGTGAGGATAAAAAAAAAAAAAAGTGATTGTTAATATATAAATGAATAAATTGGTTCAGCTTATGAGAGTGCCACTAAGTTCAACAAAAGCTGAGGCTAGTGGGGTGGGAAACCTTTTTTCTGCCAAGGGCCATTTGGATATTTATAACATCATTCCTGGCCATACAAAATTATCAACTTAAAAATTAGCCCGCTAAATTTGGTCAGGCTAATTTGGTGAGGCGTGTGATGTCAACTGGTATTGATTTCGCGGGCTTTATATGACCCTTGGGCCGGACCTTCCCCACCCCTGCCAGAGTACAATGGGTATTTGAGCAGAGGAGAATGATTTTTTTCTTCTTCATTGGTTTTAGAGAGAGAGAAAGGGAGAGAGATAGAAACATTGATGAGAGAGAGCATTGATCGGCTGCCTCCTGCATGCCCCTCACTGGGGATCAGGCCCACAACCTGGGCATGTGCCCTGACCGGGAATCGATCTGGTGACCTCTTAGTGCACGAGTTGAAGCTCAACCACTGAGCCACACTGGCTGGGCAGGAGAATGATTTTTATACAATAAATGCAAGTAACTTAAATGTGTAAGGTCTTTTAACTTCCCCATCGCTTTCACACACCCAATTTTATTTCATGTGATCATCACAACAGTCCTAGCGTATAAGCAGGAGAAATTTATTAACCAATTTTACAACCAAATGTCTTCAGGGCATGGCAGAAAAATCACATTTTGAACTTGGGTCTTCTCCTTCTGAATGCCACATGGGCTTTTTTCTGGCCATGTAGTTTCCAGTAAAGATTGTGAAAGATGTGCGAAACTCTTAAGGTGCTTGTCCTTAGCACATGGGAATAGAATTTTATTACAGGGAAAAAATTTACATCTCATTTAACACATCACTGAATTGTTTGAAGTTTTTTTTTTTTTTTTTTTTTTTTTAGCAATTATATGCTCCTTTTTAATTAATTAAAAATAATTAAGGGGAAATATCCAGAAAAAGAAAACTTAAAATAAGGAATATAAGAACACAGGCAATTTAAGATGTAGAAGCAAGGAAAGGATATACCCATCTGGAATATAAAAACACTACATTGTATGAACATGTATGTCAAGTTTGGGAAGAAATGTTCAGAATAGCTTGATCTTAACATTTATATTTGTTTTACTTCTGGGGTGGATCACCTACAATGCAGGATCAAATAAACGTCCCCTATATAATATTCATATCCCTATGGAAAAGTCTATACCATATCAGGTGCACTAGTTGGGCATACTTGAAAAATTCACTGAAAATTTCTACACTTGTATATCTTCTATTTATCATGAGAATAAGCACATGTACCTATCTGCCACACTATTAGTATTAATAACACAAGCTGTAATGGTATTTTGCAATTTAAGCAATAGTGATATTACATTGAACATAATACAGTAGAAATATAACTACATATTTGGAAAAATACATATTTTTAAGTATAGATTTATTTAAATTTTTTTATCAACTTAGTTAATGGCCTGTAATTTTTTTTTAATTACTGAAGAGTCTAACCTTATTAATTTATTTATTTTTTATCCTCACCCAAGGACATTTTTCCATTTTTTTGTTCAGATAGAGTGGGAGGGAGAGAGAGGAACAGAGAGAGAGAGAGAAATGTTGACATGAAAGGAACACATGGAGTGGCTGCCTCCTGCACAACCCCAACCAGGGCCGGGGACAAACTGCATGCCCTTAGCCCTTAGCGGGAACCGAACCCGGTGTCTCTAGGCCACAGGCCAACGCTCTAACCGCTGAGCCAAACCGGCCAGGGCTGGCCTGTAAATTTTTAATCGATCTGGTGACCTCTTAGTGCACCTATCTATTTTAATAGTGCCCCTATCTATTTTAATAGACACTATTTTAATAGTGTCTCTATCTTCTGAGTTACTGCAAAAATTAAAACAAAAAAAAATTTATACGGTCGAAGACATCAACAAAGTAAAACCAAACAAAATGGTATTAAAATACAAAGGGGTATCAAATAAGACAGAGAAAATAATCACAACAATAATAATAATAATGCTTTGAATGCTTCCTCCATACCAGGCATTACACAAGTGTTTTAAAGCCACTATCTGATTTAAATTTTCACAGAACTTTATAATGTAGCCAGATGACAGTCCCATTATTCCAACGCAAACACGCTCTTGCAGACAGAGGGAAACAATCTGCACCGTGTAAGGACGGGCGTGCTCGGGGCACCCCTGCACGGCCAGGCTGCACGGCCAGGCTGCGCGGGGCGGCTGCGCATGCGCGCTGGTGCGGGACTCGCCCGAGGTCCCCCCACTGAACACGGCGGTAGTGACACGTGGGAAACAACCCGTGACACATGCAGCGGCCTGTGCGCGCAAAGGTGGACTTAGGAAGCTACTTCATGTCATGTGTATAACAAACTTGAATATTAAAACCAGATTAAAGAACAAAGTCCATAGTCTAAACTCATTTTGAATATAAAGCAAAAGTCCTATACACTAGTAAACTGAGTTTCACGGAATATTATTTCCATGTTGTTATGATTTTTAAGAAATGCCTATCTTAAATCAGCAGTCCACCTGGTTGGTAGTATAATCCTAGAAGCAATAAATGTTTTTCAAAGTCAGAAAAATAGCAAATGAGGGAGACAGAGGATGGCGGCGGGCAGGGCGGGAGCGAGGTGCGTGTGAGCGGGTGTGAGCGGACGTGCGCGTGGACGCGCAGGCAGGGATGCGGCAGAGGGCCCTGTGCTGTGCACCGAGCGCCGGCCACCAGGTAGGCGGCCCCTCAGCCATCTCCCTGCACGGCCAGGAGGCCCCGCCGTTTTGGAAGGTCCCGGGTCTTCCCCGGGCGGAGGCAGTGGGAGCGGCTGGGCTAGCGACCTGAGCCCACCGGAGCCCTTGCACCATGGAGGGGTGGACACTGTGTCAACGTGGACCGGCGCACTAGTGGGGCTCTCCAGGTGTCTGCTGCGCTGGCTGCAACCGGCGGGAGCCGAGCACCGTCCCCCACAGCAGCAGTGACTGGGCAGGAGTGGAGCCCACCGCCAACAGCCGCGGAGGCTCAGGGAGGCTGGGGAGCAGAGGCACACCCCCAGCAGCACCAGCGCCAGACTGGGAGCCCAGCACCTCCCCCCACAGCAGCAGTGACTGGGCAGGAGTGGAGCCCCACCGCCAACAGCTGGAGGCTCAGGGAGGTTGGGGAGCAGAGGCACATCCCCAGCAGCACCAGCGCCAGACTGGGAGCCCAGCACCTCCCCCCACTGCTGCAGTGACTGGGCAGGAGTGGAGCCCACCGCCAACGGCAGCTAAGGCTGGGAGAGGGCGTCCACCCCCAGGCAGCAGCAGCACAGATTGGCAGCTGAGACCCATCCCCAGTGGCATCAGCAGAGGCTGATCAGGAGCCATGCCCCAGCCCAAGCAGCAGCAAGGCTCGGGGAGCCGGGGAGCCGAGACCTGCATGACAGACCAATAACAGCTGCCCGTTGTCAATACTCCAGGACTCACAGCAGGCAAGGGGCGCCACACACCAAAACAGTCTGGAAGGGACAGCAGCCTTATTTATACACACCATCCTGCCTACACATTCCAACATCCCTCACTGGCCTGGACCTACCAGACTGCTAAAAAGCTGAGACAAAGAAACAACACCCGAATGAAAGAAAAACAAGAATCACCAGAAAAGGAACTACAGGAAATGGAAGAAAGAACTTGTCAGATAAAGAATTCAAAGCAATGATTTTAAGGGTGCTCAAACAATTTAGTGAGAACTACAAGCAACTTAGTAAGAATTATGAAGAGCTCAGTGGAAACTACATCAGCGTTAAAAAAAGAAGCAGAAGCTGTGCATAAAAATCAAGAGGAAATAAAGAATGACATTGCTGTTATGAAAAATACCTTAGAAGGGTTCAATAGTAGACTAGAAGAAGCTGAAGACCGAATCAGGGACTTAGAAGACAAGGTTGAAAAAAACACCCAAATAGAGCAGCAAACGGGGAAAAAAAAAATTAAAAAGCAGGAGGAGAGTTTAAGGGCGCTTTGGGACAATACAAAACATAACATTTGCATTACAGGGGTACTAAAAAGAGAAGAATCAGAGAAAAGAATAGACGACCTGTTTGAAGAAATAATGACAGAAAACTTCCATAAATTGGTGAAGGAAAACATCACACAAGCCCAGGAAACACAGAGAGTCCCAAGCAAGATGAACCCCAAAAGACCCACAGCTAGACACATCATAATAAAATGGCAAACGTTACAGACAAATGAATTAAAGGAAGCAAGAGAGAGACAGAAAGTTACCTACAACGGAGCTCCCGTAAGACTATCAGTGAATTTCTAAATAGAAACACTGCAGGCCAGCAGGGAATGGCATTAAGTATACAAAGTAATGAAAGACAAGGGTCTGAATCCAAGACTACTCTATCCAACAAGGCTATCATTCAAAATTGAAGGCGAAATAAAGAGCTTCATACAAAAAAAAAAAAAATTCAAAGAAATGCAAGAAATGCTGAAGAGACTGTTGTAAGAAGAAGAAACAGCCCTGGCTGTTTTTGCTTGGTGGTTAGTGTCGGCCCAAGGACTAGAGGGTCCCAGGTTCGGTTCCCGCTAAGGGCATGTACCTCAGTTGCAGTTTGTCCCTGGCCCCGGGTGGAGTTGTGTGGGTGGCAGCCAGTCGATGTGTCTCTCTCACATCAATATTTCTCTCTCTCTCTCTTCCCTCCCGCTCTATCTGAAGATAAATGCAAAAATGTCGTCAGGTGAGGATAAAAAAAGAAGAAGAAGAAACAGAAAGAGAGAGAGAGACAGAGAAGAACACAGGCATTAAAGAAAAATGGCAACTAATAAGTATCTACCAATAATAACTTTAAATGTAAATGACTTAAATGCTCCAATCAAAAGACATAGGGTGTGGAAACATCTGTAACAAAAATAAATAATTTTTAAAAAATGACATAGGGTAGCAGATTAGATATGAAAACACAATCCATATATATGCTGTCTACAAAAGACCTACCTCACAACAAAAGACTTACACAGGATGAAAGTGAATGGATGGAAAAGATTTTTCCAAGCAAATAGAAATGGAAAAAAAAACCTGATTTAGCAATACTCATATCTGATAAGATAGACTTCAAAAAGAGGGCCATAATAAGAGACAAAGAAAGTCACTACATAATATTAAAAGGATCAATCCAACAAGAGGATATAACCCTGGTAAACATACACACCAAATATGGGAGCACCAAAATATATTTAAAAACTTCTGCAGGACTTTAAGGGAGAGATCAATAGCAATACAATCATAGTGGGTGACTTTAACACCCCACTGACACCACTGGGTAGATCTTCTAGACAAAAAATTAACAAGTACATGTGGGGTTGGGGGTTGGAAGATGGACATTTTTTAACCTTGTGTTAAGCACTCTCAACCTTGTGTTAATGCATTCTCAGAATCCTAGCACCAGGTTGGGGGGGACCTCACCCCCTCCCCCAGGTGTGTTGGATGCTTCATTTGCATGTGAATAAGAATTTGTTATCTATTGGCTTCAAGGTTTCTTCCCTTAAAAAGCAAGAGACAAAGATAGGGTGTATGCAGTAATGTCATCTCAAGGATATAATTTACTTAAAAACACTTGTAACCTGAGGGTACCAATCTGCAAATAAATGGGACTGCATCCAGAGAACTGGAGACTTTGCTACCTTGCAAATCTCCTCCTCACTCCAAGTAGCCCGAGCTTGTAGTTTCATTGCCTTGTACTGATCCCAGCAGGCCAAGAGACTGCAAGTACACAGAATCCTTAAATGACAAACTAGATCAGCTGGACTTCATTGATATTTACAGACCATTTCACCCCAAAGCTGCAGAATATACATTCTTCTCAAGTGCACAAGGGACATTCTCAAAGATAGACCACGTGTTAGGACACAAACTAAGTCTCTACAAATTAAGAAGACTGAAATTATATCAAGCATCTTCTCAGATCACAACAGCATGAAACTAGAACTCAATTATAACAGAAACACACAAAACTATTCAAACAATTGGAGGCTAAATAGCATGTTATTAAAAAACAAATGGGTTACCAAGGAGATCAAGGAAGAAATTTTAAAATTCCTGGAAACCAATGAAAATGAACACACAACAACACAAAATCTATGGGATGCAGTGAAAGCAGTCCTGAGAGGGAAGTTCATAGCACTACTGGCCTACCTCAAGAAACAAGAAAAATACCTAATTGACTTTCTAACCTTACAACTTAAAGAATTAGAAAGTAAACAAAAAGAAAAACCCAGAGAAAGTAGAAGGTAAGAACAGTAAAGGTCAGAGCAGAAATAAACAATGCAGAGACTGAAAAAAAAAAAATTCAAAAGATCAATAAAACAAAGAGCTGGTTCTTTGAAAAGATAAACAAAATTGATGAACCTTTAGCCAGACTCACCAAGAAACAAAAAAAGAGAACCCAAATAAACAAAATCAGAAACAAAAGAGAAGTAACAACTGGCACCACAGAAATACGAAGGATCATCAAAACATACTATGAATGCCCTGTCCAGTTTGGCTCAGAGGTTGGAGCGTTGGCCTATGGTCCATAGAGACCCAGGTTCAGTTCCCACTAAGGGTGTGTGCCTAGGTTGCAGTTTGTCCCTGACCCTGGTTGGTCATGTGGGTGGCAGCTGTTCGATGTGTCCTTTTTACGTCAATGTTTCTCTCTCTCTCTTTCTCCCCCTCTCCCTCTCTCTCCCTCCCACTCTACCTGAACAAAAAATGGAAAAGTGTCCTCGAGTGAGGATAAAAAAAAAAAAAAAAATCCTATGAACAATTATACACCAAGAAATTGGACAATCTAAGTGAAATGGACAAATTTCTAGAAACAGTCTCCCAAAACTGAACCAAGAAGAGATAGAAAACTTGAACAGACCAATAACAACAAAGGAAATTGAAGCTGTAATTAAGAAAAACTCCCAGCAAACAAAAGCCCAGGACTGGAGGGCTTTATGGGAGAGTTTTACCAAACATTCAAAGAAGATCTAACACCCATTCTCCTCAAACTATTCCAACAAATCCAAGAAGACGGAAGACTTTCATACTCATTTTATACAGCCACCATAATCCTAATCCCAAAACCGGATAAAGACACACACACACACACACACACACACACAAACTATAGGCCAATATCTCTGATGAACACGATGCCGAAATCCTTAATAAAATATTGGCAAATTGGATCCAGCAATACATCAAAAAAAATTATTCATCATGACTGAGTGGGATTCATCCCAGGGATGCATGGATGGTACAATATTTGTATATTAATAAATGTGATACACCACATAAACAAAATGAAAGACAAAAACCTTATGATCTTATCAATAGATGCTGAATAAGCATTTGACAAAATCCAGCACCATTTCTGATAAAAACATTCAGCAGTGTAGGAATAGAAGGAGCATATCTTGACATAATAAAGGCCATATATGAAAAACCTGCAGGCAACATCATACTCAATGAGCAAAAAATAAAAGCATTTCCCTTAAGAACAGAAACAAGACAGGATGCCCACTTTTGTCACTCTTATTTAACATAGTACTGGAAGTCTTAGCCACAGCACTTAGACATGAAGAAAAATGAAAGGGATCCAAATTGGAAAGGAGGAAATGAAACTGTCATTATTTGCAGATGACGTGATATTTATTGATTGTACATATAAAACCCTAAAGACTCCATCAAAAATCTACTAGATTTAATAAATGAATTTGACAAACTAGTAGGATACAAAATTAACATCAAGATATTGACAGCATTCTGGGTTTTTTTTTTATCCTCACCCGAGGACATTTTCCAATTTTTTGTTCAGATAGAGTGGGAGGGAGAGAGAGAGAAACATTGACGTAAAAGGGACACATCAAGTAGTTGCCACCCACATGACCCAACTGGGACCAGGGACAAACTGCAACCGAGATACGTGCCCTTAGTGGGAACGGAACCCAGGTCCCTCTGGACCGCAGTCCGATGTTCTAACCACTAAGCAAAACCGGCCAGGGCTCGACAGCATTTTTATACACCAATGATGAACTCATAGAAAGAGAAAGTAAAAAACAATCCTATTTACCATCATGACAAACAAGTTAGATACCTAGGAATAAACTTAACCATAGAAGTCAAGGACCTCTTCACAGAAAACTACAGGTCATTGAAAAAAAATAGAGGAAGATATAAAAAAAGTGGAAGCATATACCTTATTCATGGATTGGAAGGATTAATATCATTAAAATTTGATTAATATCAAAACAATCTATAGATTCAATACAATCCCCATCAAAATATCAATGACATATTTCACAGAACTAGAACAAATACTCTAAAAGTTTATATGGAACCAAAAAGGACCCCAAATAGCCACAGCAGTCTTGAAAAAGAAGGGCAATGTAAGAGGAATCACAATACCGGATATCAGGTTATACTACAAAGCCATTGTAATCAAAACGGCCTGATACTGGCACAAGAACAGGCACATAGATCAATGGAACAGAACAGAGAACCCAGAAATTGACCCAAGACAATATGCTCAATTAATATTTGACAAAGGTGGCAAGAGCATACAGTGGAGTAAAGACAGCCTCTTCAATAAATGGTGTTGGGAAAATTGGACAGCTACATGCAAAAAAATGAAGCTAGACCACCAACTTATACCATACACAAGAATAAACTCAAAATAAATAAGACTGAAATGTGACTCATGAATCCATACAAATGCTAGAAGAAAATGTAGGCAACAAAATTTCAGGCATCACACACAGCAGAATTTTCACTGATACATTTCCTAAGGCAAGAGAAACAAGGAAAAAATAAACACGTGGGACTACATAAAACTAAAAAGCTTCTACCCAGCTGAAGAACCAACCACCAAAATGGAAAGAGAACCCACTATATGAGAGCACAGTTGCCAATCATACATCAGATAAGGGGTCAATTTCCAAAATATATAGAGTGCTCATACAACTCAACAAAAGGAAGACAAAGAACCCAATTAAAAAATGAGCAGAGGACCTAAAGAGACACCTTTCCAAACAGGACATACAAATGGCCAAGAGACATATGAAAAAATGTTCAGCATCACTAATCATGGAAGAGATGCAAATTGGAAAAAACAATGAGGTATCACCTCACATCTGTCAGAATGGCCGCCATCAACAAATCATCAAACAACATGGGCGAGGGTGTGGAGAAAAGCGGACTCTAGTACACTGCTGGTGGGAATGCAGACTGGTGCAGCCACTATGGAAAACAATATGGTGTTACCTCAAAAAATTAAAATTTGACCCAGTGATTTCACTTCTAGGAATATACCCTAAGAAGCCTGAAACACCAATCAGAAAGAATACATGTACCCCTATGTTCATAGCAGCACTATTTACAATAGCTAAGATCTGGAAACAGCCCAAGTGTCCATCAGTAGATGAGTGGATAAAAAAGCAGTGGTACATATACACAATGGAGTACTATGCAGCTGTAAGAAAGAAAGATCTCTTATCCTTTGAGATGACATGGAGGGACCTGGAAGAGTATTATCCTTAGTAAAACAAGCCAATCAGAGAAAGACAAATATCACATGATCTCACTTATATGTGGACTATAATAAACAAAACAAACTGATGAACAAAATAGACCCAGAGACATAGAAGTAGGGTACAGACTGACAAACCTCAGAAGAGGAGGCGGGGTGGGGAGGAAAGAGATAAGCCACAGAATTCATATGCATGTATGCATAACCAGTGGACATAGACAGCAAAGCTGGGGACGGAGCAGGGAGCGGGGAGATTGGGAGAAGGGTGTCAATGGGGAAAAAAGGAGAAACATCTGTAACAAAAAATAAATTAAGAAAAATAATTTTAAAAAATAAAGTCAGTGAAGTACAAATAGATGTAGAAAATAGTACAGTAAAATATTATAGTATGTATATCTTTGAATAATGAAGCTATTGGTGATATTTTAATCTACTAGTCTGTATTTTTAAATGTACCTATAATTAATTCATATTTTTTTTCCTAATGAAAAATATTTGATTTTCAAAGAAAGCAAATATAAATGCATACATATATATGCATGTGTGTATGTGTATGAGTGTTTGCAAAATTATAATACTGTATCAGCCTTCAATTCCTGGATTTTATTTTTCATGAGGATGCCTAAATTTCGATTTCTCCAAATAATGTCTTTTTTAAACATTAAGGAAATGTCCAGCATAATCTAAAGCTTCTCTTTTATAAAGCATTTTGAATCTCATTTTCCATAAATAAGTTGTCATTTTTGTTCCTTATTATCTTTTTGTTAGTAAAGTCTCTTGTAGGGAACAACATCAAAGAATGTACCATCAGGTATACCGAGTGGGGCAAAAGTAGGTTTACAGTTGTTTGTATGGAAAATAATACATTGATAAACAAATGTACAGGAATAAACTCTGTGTTTCTCATACAACTGTATAAAGAAGTCCTACACTTTCCTTTTTTGTTTTTGCAAAATTGCCTTCAAGCTTCAAGAGAGTTCTTCTAGATAAAATATTCTTGAATTCGTTGAGCATGTCCACATTCCATTACCTAACATCCTTCATGGACAGAAATTTGATGTCCCTTTTCACCCATCATCTTTCTGAACTGAAAATTTATCATCTGGTCTTACTCTTCAATTCCTTTGATCATTTCTGTTAACTTTCAGCTTCTCTAACTATTTTATAGTATTATTGGAATGCACTCAATAGAACTATGAACTCTATTCCAAGTACAAAAATGTTATTAGTTTCCTTTGAAAGATTTAACAAAATTATATAATACTGTTTTGTTTTTTTCCCAATTTTATCATAGTTATCGCTGGCATTTGGTGAACCTTTTGAACTGCCACTCTAGACCAGACTGTCTCCAAGGGACAGTTGACTAGATTCGGACATCTTTTTTCTAGACAGACACAAGTGATAGTAGAGAGAATTATTCATTTTATCAGCATAGGCTGGATTATATTTCCCCAGATACATTACCTTAGACATTCTATGGCTGTATCCACTACTATTTTGCCCATTCACACAAAATTACAAAGCATGCTTGCAGGACCTATCTATCTCACCCGTTGGAACAGCAACTTACAGATCCGTTTCAGTGGTCATAAAGACCCATCTTCCTCCCCCAACCCACAGTCTTCCAGTCGATATAACTGGAGGCATGGTGAAGCATTGATTTATCTAATTTTGGCTTAGTCCAACCTCATGTTCTGATACTAATCCTGTGTACTAGAGTGGGGATTTTAAGAACTTGGGCAAGGGCTACAGGTGAGAAAATCAAGTCTACTTGGATGATGTCTAGTCCTACTCTGACTTCCTGCCCTGTTATCTACCACGACTGTTCTTCCTTATGACAAAGCCCCTCCCTGTATTCCACTTTTACTAACAGGTCCATGTCATTGTGCATAGCCTGTTAATCCTACTGTTGTTTGTTTGGTTTGGTTTTCAAACATGAATGTCTTGCCTTACTCTTGTAAATCTTCTGTTCCCTTCGCTAACGTCCTTTTCCTAATGCAGTTGGTTAAAAATTATTTTGAAGGCTTATTTACATACAGTTTCCTCACCCCAACCCTAGATATGATGACCCAGTAGGTCAGGGAAAGACCCATGGATTTGCATTTCTAACAGGTTCACCAGTAATGCCAACATTGCTGGCCTGGAGACCACACTGAGAATTATACAGCATCTATCTATTTTTTGCTTGCTAGAAGCCATCCCTTGATGATCTGCCTTTCTGACCAGCTCATTTAGGCCATCTTAATGGGCTTTTCTACATCTAAAGGCCCTATTCCTTCCTCTGACCACTGTGTGAGAAAGGCAAACAATACCAATTCTAGTTCTGCTTCCTGAAATGATGATGACAGTGACTATGATGATAATGAAGATGACAACGACAACAGTAGTAACAATGATGAGCCTCAGTTTCCTTATTTTTAAAGTGGAGATGAAAACAGTACCTCCCTTACAGATTTTTGAGGTCAGTAAATAAGAAAGCACATAACCTGGCAGAATGCCTAGAACGTAACAGGTACCCAGTAAATGAGGATTTAAAGAACATCAATACAGATGATGATGGCAACATATTAACTGAGCAGATTTATTGATTAGTTAATTCATTTGGGGGGATATAATATTGAACAAAACAGATAAGAACTCTGCTCTAATGGAGACAACAACATTGAATGAGTATACACATGATAACAAACAACAAATTATAATAAGTACTACAAGGGGAATAAGAGGATGGTGGAACACAGTAGTAACTGGGAGAGGCTGATTTAGTCACAAGGGACAAAGACAGTCCTGTAAGATGGTGGTGATGCTGGTGTTTGCAATATGAGCTAGGGCATGAGACTTACAGAGGAATATTTTGAGATCGGAAATGATGTGATATCTCCATGGAAGAGGCAGGAGGTCATTAGGAGTGGAGTCTAATGAATAGAGGATGAGTGATGAAGTTAGAAAAGTGAATGCAAGCTAAATCCCGCAGCGGTCGGGAGGCTGTGGTAAGGAGTTTTTATTTCAGTCTAAAAAAACAACCTACAAGGTCCTTGAGGGTTTCAGATTCTAAAAAGGGACATCCTATGCTATGACAGACCTGTTGACAAGATCATTGTGGGTGAGACTGGGTTACAGTAAGACAAGACTGGAAGGAAGATAGGTTAGGGGACCTGCTCCAGGTAACTGGTGAGAGTAGTTGGATTCAGAGTGAGGTAACTAAGGATGGAGAGAAGGGGGCAGATTTGAAATATATTCTGGAGGTTTAACTATAATGGCTTTAATGTGAGGTATAAGAAAGGGCACAAAACTGGGTTTCGTATGTTGCGATGCCGAAGCTATATTCATTACACCAAACCCTGTGGACTTATTTTGACAGCTTTCATATATATTATATATGTGAATAATAAATATTCCTTTCTATCTAAAGCTAACTTAGTTGTGAGTATTTATTTTCTGGGTAATTTTCTTAATAACTTACAATGTTAACATTTTTCATAATCTTTGGTAAAGTAAAAATAATGCTAACATAATTCCTAAGCTCCCTCAAGAAAGCCTGCAATATTTTCAGCTCAAATTAAGTTTTAAATAATAATAGCTAATACTGTTGAAATGCTTCCTATGTATTAGATCCTAGTTCACACCCAAGTCCCTAGACTATACAGCCCACCCGAACCAGCACAACATACTCATTTCCTGTCACTAAGGTCACTCTAATCCCCACTTCTACACCTTGGGTTCAGTGATCCTGTAAGTCATGATAAAGTGTGTGCCCTGTTTATGTTTTTCTATTCTCCGAGTCACCTCCAGTATGTTTCTTTACCACGGTTTCCCTCTCCTTGAGTTTCCTGGGAATGTCAGGAGTCGGCAAGCTCTCCTTGTGAGGATGGGACCTATGAGACTTGCTACTCTGAGTCTGAGGACTTGAGGGTGCATGTTAATGTGCAGATGACAACAGTGATAACACAGCCACCTGCTGAGTATCTGCTCTTCTCCAGGCAGTGCCCTGTGGCTGCACTGAACATGCTTTATTTCTCTTAGCCCATCTTCATAACAAGTCTGCAGGTTAGGGGCACTGGGCCATTGCACTGACAATGATTTGAGTCCAGTGATGCGTTCATGGCCACTTGTCAGTACCACCCTCAGGTGTAAACTGGGGCAGGATGAAGGAGCAAAGAGAAGCAAGATGGTCGAAGGAGGAGGTGTGGATAGAATGGAAGATGAGAGTCATAATCATACAATTGCTCCTGATTAGGGAGATGCTGATAAGCATGAAGGGTCACTAAAGCCTTCAGCCTAAGTGGAGAAAACCAAGCAGTTTGCCGTGGAGGTGAGAAATGAGAACTAACTAACCTGCTTCTCTCTTCACATAGAAGAGAGTGAAGAGGCGGTGAGGAGAAAAACCGACTCACTGGTATCTTCTTTGGGGCCAGAATTTCATTTACTATTATTTTTTATTATTGTAAGAGTCAAACAAGGAAAACGCTCCTCCCCTCATTCTATCTTCCTGCATATAGCTACATAATTCCCAAGGTATTTCACAAGCTAAATTAACCTTCCAATGGAGAAACACACTATTACTTGCTCAATCCCCTCTTCTATCTGGCTAATCATCCTTTGAGAATCACACGCACATACACACACTCACACACAACCACCCAGCTCATTTAAAATGTCTTCTGTTTTCATGCACTGTAAATGGTGATAACGTGTTATTACTGAGCCTTCGGAAGTTGAATAACTACTTTTTGAATGTCAGTGAGAACATACCAAGGGAAAATTGAATTATGTGATTTAATCACAGGCTGATTATTTTTTTTTGCTGGTCCTGTAAAGAAGCAGTGGATGCAAACTCACAAATATCACATTTATTTTTCTTAGCAGGAGGGAAGCACTGGGCTGTGATTAAAATGGCATCACGTTGCTTCTCACAGACAGTGTGATGGGTCCGAACTGGAAGAATAAAAAATCAACTACATCCATTAACCGCGGTAGAAACCCCATTGTAATTGGGTAGGCGGTTTCCATGGAAGTGTATACAGTATGTTGCTGTTACAGATTCACTGAATTGGTGAAGTTATGCTGCTGGTATCGAGAGATTTTTCACCGAAAGCACTCCTTATAACTCAAAAAGATCTGACACAGGGGCAGCAAGAAAATAAGTTTTACCTCTCCAGCCTCGGCTAACTGAACACAGCATTTCCCTCACATCAGCCTGTTTGAGATTCTGCAAAGTCGTGTAGTATGTACCTGTTAACTTTGAGCCAATATTTCCCAAACTGAGAGGACCACAGAGAATCTTTGTTTTGTTTGCCTTGACTTCTTTCTTTCTTTCTTTCTTTCTTTCTTTCTTTCTTTCTTTCTTTCTTTCTTTCTTTCTTTCTTTCTTTCGACTACCTAAAAATAGAAATACAGTTCCGGAATGTTTGTGAGCAAGAAGGTTGGTCCCTCATCGTTCTGAGATTGTGTAGCTGCTCCACCTTTACTTTTGCCCATTTTGTTCATACTGAACTTGTACCCCAAATCTGTTTCACAAGGGAGATCTACCAAACTATTTCCATTAAAGTTTAGAATATTATGCCATGTCTTACTTGTAGTGCAGTTAAAAATTCATGCATAAAAACAGCTTTTCTGAACCCCCAGAATATGAATAAAATGAGAAAGAAGACTTAAATCTGAACATTGTCTACAAAGTGGTTTTTGTTGTTGTTGTCACCAGAAGTGCTAATTGAAAGATCATGACTTTTTGCACACACTAAAATCCAATATTCAAGAAATCCAAATTCAATTCTGAGAGTAAAAAATCTGAAAATCTGCATTTTTTACATATTTCTTAAACGCTTAATTCATGTCAAATAGTATACAAGATACTAAAGACACAAAAATGACTCAGATACAAGCCCTTCCCTTGCGAAACCAATTTTTCACTTATCTGTGATTACAACTCACCGTATGAATTTCTATGGAAACTGCCTGACCAACGTGTTAAGTGTTAATAGAATTAACAGGAAATTATGGAAGCACGAGACAAGGAAGGGTTACCACATGGGTGCACATCATGTCACATCTAATGATTAAAGAGCAGTGTGTATACATGACACAGTGTCAGCCCGAGAACAAAGCACAAAAGAGACTCTGTGAACCCAAACATTCTCACCCAGGTAGCCAGTGACCTCATGTTGCCTTCAGCATCCCGCTGTGGGATGTTCCATTTAGCCTGTTCCGATGAAAGTGGTATACCTCACCCCAAACACAATCACCCGTAAGAAGTCATTGCAACCCAATAATAAAAAGACAAGTAACCCAATTAAAAATGGTCAAAGAGTTGAAATAGATATTTCTTCAACAAAGATTTACAAATGGCTAGTAAACCCACGAGAGAGACTCAACCTCATCGGCAGCCAAACTCACAGTGGGATACCACCTCTCACTCACTAGATTGGCTAGAATAAAAGAAAGTTAGTTAGTAACAAGTGTTGGTGAGGACACAGAGAAATATAAATACTCATACATTACTCATACCACATAAAATGGTATCATCACTTTAGAAAACTGGTAGGTCCTCCAATGATTAAACACTGTTACCATATGACTGAGCAATTCTACCTCTAGGTATATAGGCAAGAGAAACGAAAACATAGGTTTACACAAAAATTTATGCGCAAATGTTTATAAATGAGTATTGTTAATAGGCATAAGGCAAAGATAATCCTAATGCTTATCACTGAGTGAATAAATAAAACATGGTATATTTATACAATGGAATATTATTTGGCCATAAGAAGGAATAAAATACTACAACAAGGATGAACCTTAACAAGATTATGCTAAGTTAAAGAGAAATAAGTCACAAAAGACAACATATGCTATGATTTTATTCCCATGAAATTCCCAGAATAGGGAAATCTACAGAGACAGAAAGTCCACTGGTGGTTGCTTGGGGCTGTGGGTAAGGCAGGGAAGGAGGGAGAACAGAAAGATATGGGAGCGGTATCTAAAGGGTACAGGGTGGCCCTGGCCGGTTTGGCTCAGTGGTTAGAGCGTCGGCCTGCGGTCCAGAGAGACCAGGTTTGGTTCCCATTGGGGGCGCGTACCTCGGTTGCGGTTTGTCCCCGGCCCTGGTTGGTAGTGCGGGTGGCAGCCACTCGATGTGTCCCTTTCACATCGATGTTTTTCTTTCTCTCTCTCTTCCTCTCTCTCCCTCCCACTCTATCTAAACAAAAAATGGAAAAATATCCTCTGGTGAGGATAAAAAAATAAAGGGCACAGGGTTACTTTCTGAGGTGTGAAAGTGTTCTATAACTGGACGTGTTGGATATGGTTGCACACAACTCTGATTATACTGAAAAATACTAAATCATATACTTTATTGCAAAATTGTATAGTGAATTACAGTGAATGTTATTTCAATAAAGCTGTTTTTCTTTCCCCCAGTGATTCAGGCAACAGAATGATTGCATTTTCAGTACATATTTGTTGAATGAGTGATTAAATGATTCAAACAATGTATAGGTAGAAACTCCAAATGCTTTAACAGAGTCCACCATTTCAAGACACGTTTTCAAGTTGGTGGGTTTTTGTTTGTTTTTTGCCCTTAGGTACACTGCCACCAAGTGGTGGTAGGCGCCTTGCTTATATGGTATAATTTTCAGGTATAAGAATATCAGTTATACTCTGATAATTTCCTGCCCATATATAATATATTGTACTATAGATGAGTCCGTACTTTACTATTAAAAATAGTGAAATGATTATACCTTCATATCTTAAAAAATAAAACAAAAAAATGCTTAAAATGTGTATAAAGAAATGTTATCCATTGTTCTCTAATCTTTGAAAACTAGCATACAACTGACACTAACTCTTGCCAACTGTAACTGAAACACTTCTGTCTGATTTAGTTTGGTCCCATCGGATTCAAGCTCCTTCTGGGATCATGTACACTTCCGGTACTTGAGGGCAACTGTGGCATGAAATGCCCTCTGGACAGCTTTCCACCGCGCTCAGCGGTTTTTCTCCTTTTAAACCACAGATGGTCAATTCACCTTGCTGAGACTGTTAGGGCTAATTAAAAGCAGAGCCTTAGATTGCCTTTTTAATGCTCTGAGTTAGTACACAGCCTTTGCCTTTCCCTCTGGGGCCTGTACTTTCTTCCTTGTCTATCCAAGAAGGAAAAAATTAGATTCATAACCATCTCAAGGATAAATGCAAATCGCCACTCAAATTGTTCTCTCCAATGAAAGAGGATAAAAAGAATAAAGGTCCACATAGTAGGCCTTAAATAAACCTTTGTGTGATGAATAAATAATTCCTACCACTGATCCAACTAGTATTTCTACCGTTGAGTATAATTACCATTGTAAATAACAAATCATTTTATTACTAACAGCCTGAACCATACATATATGACAGAATCTTCCAAACATTATTTTGGATTGAACTTTGCTTACTCTTATGACAGCTATAATCTCAGGTGAGGAATGTAACTACAATAAGAAATCAACACAGTGATAGGAAGAAGCAGCTCACAGACAATTTTGGATTTTTAAAATTTAGTTCTGCCTCATGTTGTGCACTTGTATCCTACATTTGGGATCATATCCCTACGTGAAAAAATTCTTAACTAATTTTAATATGATCCACTTGGCAATTACCTTGTGAAGGATAATCCATAAAAACTTACCTAAGGCACTACTTTTATGAATATGATCATTAAATGTGATGGGTGAGGGGGTCACTGGTAATAAAGGTCAATTACAGATAGACATGAAATTTAAGGACTGCTACTAAGGCAGAAGCAATGATGTTATAAATTCAGGAGAGCTCCATTCAAATGAAGAATTACATTGTAGTAGAAGGATAAATATTACCTTAATTAATATATTTTATGATAACTATTTTCCATTTATAGCTTATAACGAGCCTAAACCCCAACAGGGGTTGTTCCCCAGCAAGTGTATAAAGGAGGCCACTGGATACCTTAATGGAAGGTAGAGGTGCCATTTTCTCTCCAAACAAACAGATGGGTCAACACCCTCCTTGGCCAACTATACATGCTCAGAAGTTAACAACTAATATCACATATGTTTAAGGAAAAAATGAAATAAAACTAAAGCATATACAAAAATAAAAGAATATAAAACCATATCAGTGTTTAATTATCATGTTCCCTGTCATTGCTAGACACATCTGAAAGTTGATGGGGCATGAACATTTACATGCTTGCTGTAGTAAATTGAATTTATCTAAGAATTGATTTAGAAAAGAAAGAAACAAAATTTCCTAATAACTAATGATATATTTACTATTAAACTGGGACAAATTTAAGATGATAGGATCTAAGATGTAAGTAGTACCTGTTACTTCAATGCTACATAAAGCGATGATGATATTCAAGAAAAGCTAAGAGAGTGGAACATTCAATTTTTAATCCCAGAACTACACATCACCTAGAATATAAACAGATAAATGCTTTTTTGTTTCATTGTTATTTTAAGAAGGACATTATTTTTCACACTCCCAGGAATTTAAGATTGCTGGTACTAACAATATATAATAAATATTGCTAATATACTTCTCCACGTAGCTTCTATCTCTATAAAACTGATCAAGAATCTTTTTAACAATATAATGCCTAGAATAAAATACTCTTTCTGTGATTACATTAGTCTGCTGGGTCTGCGGGGCTCAGACGACATAAATTTAACGTTAAAAGTTCTGGAGGCAAGAAGTCTAAGATCATGTCCCCAGCGGGGCTGTTTCTGGTGAGACATCTCCCAGCCACCGAGAGACAGAGTGCGACGATGTCTTCCTCTTCTCGTAAAGACACCATTTCTACCGTGACATGTTATGATGTGTTATAACATGTTATGACATGCTAACCTTAATCTCCTCCTTAAAGGTCCTGTCTTCAGATATAGTCAACTGGTAATTAAGGATTCAACATATGAATTTGGAGGAAAATCATTCAGTCCATAATAGAGTTCTACAAAAAAACCCATGAGTCTCAATGAAGAGCTTATAAAATATTTTGATTGAAAGTTAGATAACTTATGTACAATGTACGTACAAGAGTATTTCTTATATTTAAAACTCAGATGAGCCAGAGAACAAACCTAGAATTTGAGTGGCCAAGATGAACAAGACAGGCGTCTGTTTTTAAATTTCTTACAATCTAGTTGGGGAGAAAGCATGAATTGCGAGCTGTAGAGGCACAAAGAAAAGTAAAAAAATACAAAATTCTTCACAAATTTAGATATCCTCCTTGTGACACAAATCAACCTTTTTGTCTATGGTTCTAAAGATTACTGCCGAGGAAAAATCTGTGCATCACTAGGACATTATTATAGGATTCCTCCATGATTCATGAGAACTATGTGGGGGTCAGTTGTTGCTTTGCACATTTTATAAATAAGGAAAATTGGGTACCAAGTTGAGTGCATGGGGTATTTTAATATTTGGCATTTTATTTTGTTTGTCTCTTTGTGTTTAATCTTAGGAACTATGCTTTAGGCTTCTCAAGAGGGCTGGAAGAGCATCTTATAGTTCTTTATTTCCCGGAGCACCCAACGCTATGTCCTTGCTATTCTGCAATCCTCCTCTCTCAATCTCGTACTCAAGCAGTCACCAGAGCCTATGAAGAAATAATTATTATTCTTTACCATAAAAAAAGAGGATTAAAGACTTGGATAACTGGCCATGATGAAACAGACAGTAAGTCACAACTCCAAAACCTTCCCTATCTTTCCACTGCCTTGAAGACAAAAATCGAACCACATTAGCAACATATTCAAGACTTTTCAGTCCATCACCAAATTCCCTTTGTGCCCACAGTCCTTCATTCACATCAAATTACTGCCCCTTCCCCTTTCCTTGCTTATCTCCGAACCTTTGTCTGATAACTTCCCCTGTCCAGAAGCTCACCCCCTGTCCCTCTGCCCAACCCCCAAATCCTATTCTCTCCTCTTTGTTGAATTCTTTCTGCAGGGCCCCTGGCCTCCCTGCTTCCCAACTATTCTTTGGGTTTCTAGTAATTCCCTACTTGTCTGTTTACCTAACGAGTCTTTAGGCCTAGATCTGTGTCATGTGTGCCTTTCTGTGTCCAAAGAGGACTTGGTAGAACACACAGAGGCATTCAACTGCTGGTTGCTCCTTGACTGCTAATGCCGCAGTTCAGTTGCATATCTGGGACTGGAAACTGTAATTGGCTAATTCTCTATATACTCAGCCATCTTGTTTTTATTATTCAAAAGCATTTTCAAAGTAAAGTGACTTACTAACGTGGAGTTTTCCATCCCACTACATTACAAAATGATAGCTTTTAACATTTTTTAACTTCTCCTATGTATCTTAATCTGCTGTCTTCTTAACTCCCTTTTAAGATAATTTTTCTAAAACTTTCTGAATAGCTTGGTCTATTATGGTTACATTTGCAGGATCAGTACATTATTTAAGGGTTGAGATAATGATATGCCTTCAAGAGACTATGGGAATGGATTTGGAAGATACATTTTCTTAAAAATAGAAAATAAATGTGTGTTGTCTATATAAATGTACATAATATGTATTATTCTAAAGACATTACCATCAGGCTTAAAGAACATACATGTTTAAGGTGGCCATGCTCAGGTTAATGGAGAGAGCCCTCCTGAACACGCACATTCATAAAGGGTGACCCATGGAACACTGTTTCTTAAGCAGTTCCTGCAGGAGTAACACCTCCTCAAAGGACCTCTTTGCAGAGGTGTTTACTTGGGAGAGGTATCAACTCAACCACCACATGGAGCGATGTGTGCCACTCACTGTGGAGGATCCAGGGAACTCTCACACTTGGCTCCAGGTCTTCAATTATGTGCAAAACACAGACCTGTCAGAATGATTTTTGTTCTACAAAATCGGTTTGTGCCAGTTCCAATCAACATTTCCCTAGAAAGTTGATAAGGCAAATAACTGAGAAGATATTTTTTCAGTCAGAACACTGGACATTTTAAAAATAATAACGGACAGGCTACTGTTCTTAGCTCACTGCGGCACCAGTGAGTACAAGCACCTGGACGCTGGCAACAGCATCAGAGAGCCTGGCTCTGTCCCCTTCTCTTCGGGACCTCTCGGCCACCACTGCTTTAGGCTCTGTCAACTCTTCGTATCTTCCCCAATTCCAAGTTACAAGAAATATGAAAAAGATCTTACTCATAAGGCCTTAGAGCAACTGATTGTATAAATCTGTAATGTACTAAAATCCCACTAAAGCCAGACTTCAATCCTTTGGTAGCCTTCCCAGAACGTACTGTGGTGCATGTATTCAGAATATGTCCACTAATACCATGTTGATGGCTATTCTAATAGGTCAGAATTATTAACACACATGGTTATTATTTAGAATACTTCCATAAATGTATTTATATTTCATTTTAGACAAGGTTGTCTCTAGTTCCCTTTTCTAATATTGATTTCTCCAAGAGGTTTGGTTATTATGGAATTTTCAATTTTCATTCTGTAATGTAAATGTTTTGAATAATATTTAATGTATATGAGCTCTGAAACTCTTTGGAAAGACCACAGCATTTTTCTTTATCTTGTTGTATATAAAATAGTATCCTACTTAAAAAGTCTGTTCATGCAAGTTCACATTCACAGCCAGCCTAAATGCAAAAAAGAACCACAAGTTGAAATGAAAAACAAGTCTGATAAAATGCATGATTAAGGCTTATAAGCATAAGCTTGGATCTTCTGTGGGATTTTATCTTATAAATAATTTAAACTATGCTTGAATTCTTAAAAATAAAACTAAACTCAGATAACACTGATAATGAAGTTATTTTCTCATCTTCCACTTAAAAAAGTAATAAATTCTATTTTTCATATAAATTCAGTACTGTAAGATGAATTTAACTTTATATCAGAATAGTCAAAGACTACATCAAAAATTGTATTATATCAATATTCACTTTAAAGCCTGGGTTGAATAGTTAAAACAGTATCATAACAACCTCCTGAATTAAAGTATGCCTTCCACAATAGTTATAAATTTTACTAGGACTATCAGGAAATCTTTAAAATGTATACCCACTTCCAAGAGGATGCCCGTCCCTCCCAAAAGACCCAAGATATAAACACAGCTCCATCTTTTAAAATTAGCACTGCTTCTAATTTACACATTCAACATGTAATTACATTCAGACTTTTGGAAATACGGTTGTCCATTTAGAACAAAAATATAAGTCTAAAGGCAACAAAGCCAGCAGCCATTAAGAAAAAGACTTGGTACCCTATATAAAATAAAATAAAAATAATAAAAACAATGACAACAAAATACACACATGCAGCATACGTAGCATAGTCACTACTCTCTCTATGTAAAGAGCTCCCACAAAACAACAAAATAAAGATGACTATTTCAATAAAAGTATAAAGGTAAAAAAAGATGAATAATCAACTCACAAAAATGCTAATGGACATTAAAATTATAAAAAGGAACCTGAATTTAATAGGAATGTAAATTAGAAAAAGGAGACTTTATTTTATAAAATTGTTAGATAAGCAAATATTGGGGACTGGGAAAGAATGCACGCATGATGACAGGCAAATTCTTGCCCTGCTAGTGAGAGTATATTTGTCTTAGATAGCAATGAAGCATTATATGTTTAAATATGGTGCATTTGTTTGATATATTTGACCTCATGCATTTGCAATTAGAGGTTTGCCTATGATCACTACAAATTCTATCTCATTGCCTAATTGTATTTCCCTATGATTAGTAATACATATAACAAGATAATTTCTATGGTAGCTGTTCTATGTTACCGTACTTTGATGTAACAAATGAAAGAGTTCTTTGGTTCACCAAAAACTTCCATATAAACTAAGAGTAAACAAAATTGTTGTCATTTTAAAGAAAGATGATATTTTAGTTAGAATAGCATTACCTCTAAAACCAAAGAATTAAAGTCCTTTGCCTATTCTTAGTTTAATATTTATGGTTTGATCAAAGAACAAGCAAGTCCATTGCCTTACCCACTGTATGCATTATTACCCTGTCCAAAGATGAAAGCATTTTCTAAATAAACTTTAAATCTAAAAAGCAAAATGGATAGCATAATAATATTATGATATGGGCTAGCAGATATAATCAGTGTACCGAATCTTTCCATTTTTACTGAATAAATTTTAAAGAGCCTATGATTTTTCTTGTACTCTTTAAAAGGTAAAAAAGATTTATTCCAGAGGAAAACTAATCCAAAGACTGGTAGACGATTTTTGGTTGTTACAAGAAAAATCAATTGAAATGCAAATGTTAAGGTATTTTCTCTAAACTACATAATTCAAATGAAACTGGCTAAAAAAAAAATCTGGAGTAGATGATAAAACATGTGTCTGTTTGAGTAGCTACCACACATAAGAATGATTAATTCTCAATGACAGCCAGTGACCCTGCTTTTCTGTGTAATACGAACCAATCCGTGGCCTTTAAATTTCTTTAAATTAGATTCTTTTCATGTAAATTTTCTCTAGATGTATTTGATTTTAATGATTCACTTTCAAGACAACATCTATAGTACTTCCATCTATCTATCTATCTATCTATCTATCTATCTATCTATCTATCTATGTGTTTATTTAGGTCACAAAGCGGGGTGGGGAGTACTGCCATTTTAACAACATGATTTTAGCAACACATCTCTCAGATACCGTCATCTCAAATGACAACTGACTTTTCCATTGAGGCTCATATTTGTCATGCAATTTATCTCATTCATTTCTTCAATCCCAAATAATATATTTTGGAATCTCTCATTTGTTTTTTAACACATTTGTTAAATACTACTTTTTGGTAGGTTTCAGTTGTATTACTGAAATACTTAGACTAACATATAATGAATCTGGAATTTAATCGACGAGCAAGTATCCAAACACTGCATTTAACCCCTATGCAATTAATCAAAGCAGAGCAAGGGTCTGTGTGGAGTATTGAGACTGTAAAGAACACTGGAAGCAATTGGGTGATAAGCATTTAAAGTGTCATGGTGATATATTTTGAAGGATACAATGTAAACTCATTTGGAGCCATTAACTTACCCAAGACTGTGAGTTCTGCAGAGGCACTAATATTCTCATTTTTATATGTGACAACACAGGTGTAAGTTCCACTGTCATCATCTGTCACATTGGAGATAAGCAAGTTGCTTCCACCCAAAAGTGAATACTTTTTGGACCTGTAAAATGTAAGGTACATGAAATTAGAGAATAAATTAACATATGTGTATATCAGCAAGGCACTCAAGGGTTTACATGAACTCCACAGCACCTTAAATTATAAAACTGTAAAGAAACTCTGTATCATAGGGGCTTGATAGTATCACATTGATTGGTCAGAAATCCATTCAAGGTAAACCACTCCCATTGAAAGGCTGTGTGCAGTGACTGAAGAACTGAAGTGGATTAAACTGGAAACTAATGTTAGTACTGAGAAGGAATTTATAGATATTCTGTTTTAAATTTGAAAACTGCAGAGTCCAGAGAAGTTGTTTCCCACAGTCCAGTCAATGTCCTGTGGCCTGCCATCCAACTTAGTAATCTTTGTACAAAGCCACGTTTATCCTGCCTGGCTATGTTCCAGGAACACGTCTTGACATGGTTTAATATTTAATATTCTCAGAAGTATTGTGATACCATACCATTTATTGTTGTTATATAAATAAATATGTAAGGTAAATGAAATTTAGAGATTAACTTATTGTCTATGAACCTATCTCGCCATAGAAAATAAATGTGTTGAGAAGGAGCACACCAAACCTCAAAATCAATGAAATTAATTTCTTAAGTGAAACCCATTTAATCAAAGTGTTTCAGTCTAAGTGTTCCATTCTATCAAGAGTTTACTTTCTAACTGTGCCTTAATATTAGTGTCCAGTAATTCAAAGCCAGCCAAGTTCTTTTCCTGACTTATCTGAAATATTTGTTATAGATAAGATGGTGAAATATAATCGGAGGTAGGAAAAAATCACACAGACCCAATATCTTTGAGTGCTATGTTTTCAATTCAAGAAATTTTGGTTTCTAAAGCAACATTTCATTCTCAACACCACTTAGGATAAGATCCTTCCGAGTATCTTTGCTGAAGACTCTTTGGGCAGGATCACCTCAAGGGCAGCCCTGGCTTTTAATTTCCTTTCAGAATTAATCTCATGGAGTTTGAATGTCCCCCACCCCTTTATCTGGGTGGGTAAATGTCTTTCGTAGACTGTATGCCAAGGAATGTGGGAAAATGTTCAATTATCATCAAAGACCTGAATATTTTTTGGTACCTCTACCAATTAGGAAAAGACGAAGAGTAAAATACACATCACAAACGTCCTACATTTATAATACCTGAGTTGGACGACTTCCTCTCCGCGTAACCAGGTAAAACTCGGGGGAGGATAGCCAGAGACACAGCACTCCAAGACGGCATCTTTCCCTTCGACGGCTACGACGTTGGACGGTCTTTGCAGAAAATACAGCTGCCTGTGCAGTCCTGGATCTGTGGGGGGAAATACACAGGATCACTTCGTTTATGAAGAACATCGCGAAGATACATCATGTAGCTTGGATCAATTTTTTTCCCCTAGCAAGACTCTATGATAGAGAAGGACAGAAAAATGAAAAGATGCCAACAAAACCTATGAAATAAACCCCTAGAAGAGTTTTTCCAGCCCTAGTTTCTAGAAGAATGATATCAGACTATTCTTAGCTGGTGATGACATGGTTTAATATTTAATATTTAATATTATAAGGCAACGGGGAACAGTATGAGACTCCTCACTCGTCTGGGCTACAGGCTTTGTTGCTTTGTCTTTATTAGAGTACAAGACAATATTATTAGTGACTGTTCTAAATGTTAACCCCCCCAAACTTTTTGATATGTTCAGTTTGCCTGCTACTGTTATCTACTCCACTTCCTTCTGCTCTGTTTATTGCTGCAGAGGATTGGGAAATCAGGTAAACAAACATATTAGAATTATGTTAACATACAAGTGCAGAGAATTAGAATATAGGAAGGACTGAGAGTCTGCAGTCTTCAAAGAGGAGGTTACACTAAAATTTGTTTTCTTAATAACAATATGTTTGGCTCTTTCTACACCTTGTGTTTACTTTAAATTTTCAACAACTTTACAAAGACTGAGTTGGTCCCTGGAGCTGAGACTTTGGGTAAATAAAGTGCCCTCCATCCTTCGCTTCACCCAACACACTTTATATAGAGAGATATTATAAGTTTTATAAGTTCCTTATAGATTTTGGATATTAACCCCTTATGAGATGTATCACTGTCAAATATGTTCCCCTGTTCAGTGGCCTGTCCATTCAGCTGATGGTTTCCTTTGCTGTGAAAACCCTTTTTAGTTTGATATAATCCCATTTACCTTTTCTTTTGTTTCCCTTGCCGAAGGATGTATATCAGAAAAAATATTGCTACTAGAAATGTCCAAGATTTTACTGCCTATGTTTTCTTTTAGGATGTTTATAGTTTCCAGTCCAACATTTAAGTCATTTTGAGTGTATTCTTGTACATGGTTGTAAGAAGGAAATGTCAGCTTTTGGCAGAGAGATTTTGTTTCATTTCTCCAAAGATATTTCTCTACTCTAATAAACTGTGATATTGTGGGCATTTTCGTAAAAGGCTCACAGAATTGTTTTTTAATAGGAGATAGTTTGTATATTTCACAGCACTGTGATAGACTAAATATAAGCACAAATTGTTTGAGTCCTCCACTCCAGAATCGATGGTCTAGTTCCTTCCAATTTCAACCTGCCCTGGATCTTGCTTTGACCAAGACTGTGTGAAGTTTCGCTGTATGTGTTCTGGAGCCAAGGCCCCAGAGGCCTTCAAGTCTCTGCCACGTCCCTTTCGGAGACCACTTGTTATTCTAGGCAGCTGGAGGATGAGAAAAAGTGAGGCCCCCTCCAGCCAAAAACCAGCACCTAGTGACAGATGCGTGGCACCTCTGGAACCTTCCCCTCGGCCAATGCACATGAGTGAATCAAAGTGGAACCAGCAGAAAAACGTCTAGGATAAACCCCAGGATTAAAAAAAATATATACTGTTTTAAGTCACTAAATTCTGGAGTGGTCTGTCATGCAGCAATAGATAACTGAAACATAATACATGAAAATGTAAACAAGTCAAACCCATCTCAGTGATTTAAATGCTCAAGTAACCTTTTTCAGATGCTTGTTTGGTTGGTAGTTTCAGTTTTAGTGTTGGTTTCTGTTTTTTTTTTTTTTTTTTTTTTTTTTTTTAATCCTCACCCGAGGACATTTTTCCATTTTTTTTTGTTCAGGTAGAGTGGGAGGGAGAGAGAGGAACAGAGAGAGAGAGAAACATCGATGTGAAGGGACACATCGAGTGGTTGCCACCCGCACAACCGACCAGGGCCGGGGACAAACTGCAACCGAGGTACGTGCCCTTAGCGGGAACCGAACCCGGGTCTCTCAGGACCGCAGGCCGACGCTCTAACCGCTGAGCCAAACCGGCCAGGGCGGTTTCTGTTTTTGTACTATTAGGGTATTTTGGGCTATTCACACAAACATTTTAAAATTTGACATCTGCCTTATTTTTCTCCCTTAAAATGTGATTTTTTTTAAAAATGTAGTGACAAGAAATTATATTTATGTTTAAAACAGATGATAGTGATACAATTGTCAAGGTTATCTTTGTAAAATAGGATTATGGGCAGTTTTTATTTTCATTTTTGGATTTTTGTGTATTTTCTAAAGTTTTATAGGAACATATATTATTTTTAGAGAAAGGAGTTACTGTAAACTCTAGTTTTGCAATGTGGATGGAAATTATACAAGGAGCAAACAATTTTAAAAGTTAATGACTAAAACACAAGGAAAACTATTAAGAGCATACACATGCTTTCCCTCTAGGCTCCAGAGAGCACAGATGGAAAAGCCTTCGGAGCGGCGAACTTAAAACGTTAGGTCACGCCAAACAGAGGAAGACAAATATCATCACATGATCTCACTTATTTATGGACTATAATGAACCAAACAAGCTGCTGAACAAAATTAACCCAGACACATGGAGGTGGGGTGCAGACCGACAAGCCTCAGAGGAGGGAGGGTTGTGGGGGGCAGGAGATAGACCACAGAACTTACATGCATGTGTGCATGACCAATGAACAGAGACAACAAAGCTGGGGATGGGGCGGGGGCGGGGGAGGGGAGGAGGGTATCAATGGGGAAAAATGAGAAACATCTGTAACAAAAACAAATTAATAAGTAAAAAATAAATTAATTTTTAAAAATTAAAAAAAATAAAATAAAACGCTAGGTCATGACTTTTGTTGACTAAACTGACTTTAATGGAACTATGATAAAATTAGTAATTACTCATAAAAAAATCATTTTCGTTCTCTATATAGGTGGTAACTATTCAGATCCAAATGGAGCTATTCAGCTAAGGGAACATCACAAATTTTCCCAGTGGATTAATAAACATGATTTATTCACAGGAACTGGCATCAGACTAGCAGCTTGCAATGTTCCATCCACTGGGTAACAGATACAAATGCTTATATTCTTTTTATTCTTTGAACTGTACATATGTTTTATATACTCTGATGTATGTGAACTCTACTTTAAAATAAAAATGGGAGGAAAGAACAAGGGTAGACACTAGAAAACATATCTATAGCTTTAAAATCAAACCAGGCAAAATAATGATTTAATGTCAAATTTTAATGTTAAAAACGCCAAAGCAAACCTTTTCAATACGACACTCATGGGCAGGGGTGCACACAAATCACACAGCCGATTTTTCTAAGCTGATTGCAGGCAGTTGTGATCTGCTTGGACTAAAATCCAAGTTCAGCTGTTTCCTGTTGGGCCACATGTCAGCCTGACTCCCTGACCTTGTTTCATTGTCTCCTTGGCAAGCAAGGGGGTAGCCTGGGAGCCCAGGGTCACAGTCAGGACAGTGACGCACAGGTTGCATTCAGATGGCGAAGCGCCGGGGGCCAACAGGCTGCCTTTGCTGGTGTTTTTCTTCTTTCTTTTTAACTTTTTTAATGGAACATTTGGCCTTTAGCTCAACCTGTTATCTGAGTTAGAAAGGACTGAACTATAATCATTAGGAAAATGAACAATGATGTAAACAGATCTCAAATTGTTTGATCTTAGGAACCAAGTCACTCTAAAAATTTATTGAGAACCCCAAGTGGCTTTTGTTTATGTAGGTTATACCTACAAATATTTACCATATCAAAGATTTAAAAATGAGAATTTTTAAAACATTTATATATTTATTAACTATTTATTTACACCTCACAAAAAATAAGATTTCAAAACGAGACAAAAACACAAAAACTTGCCCTGGCCAGGTAGGTGGCTCCGTTGGTTGGAGCATCAGCCTGAATACCAAAAAGTGTGGGTTCAATTCCCAGTCAGGGCACATACCTAGTTTGCAGGTTTGATCCCCAGTCAGAGCACGTATGGGAGGCAACCAACTGATGTTTCTCTCTCATATTGATTTTTCTCTTTCTCTCCCTTCCTCTCTCTCTAAAATCAATAATGAAAAACAAACAAACAAACAAACAACCTTCTGTTTTCTAAAACAAAAATATTAGTGAGAAGAGTGGTAGTACTTTATACAGGATGAGTTTATAGGTTTATAATTAGTGGTGAGTATGCAAAACACAGAGTTTATTCTTGTGTTATTATCTATTAATTATTGTATTATTTTTCCATACAAACAACTTTAAACCTACTTTGCCCCACCCTGTATTTTTGGTAAATTTTTAAATGAGCAGTTTCATAGAAGATAACTAAATTATAGTGTTACTTCGTGTACTTTGTTCCAATATGTCGATTTGGTTGAATTACATGAAAATAACTGAGGCACATTTTAATGGTGTTCTCAGATAATTGTAGACTTTATCCTTTAACTCTAAACCAAAACTCAATAAATAATTTATTGAAAGTTCACTGTTATGTGGAATCTGACACCACGTCAATAAACATTTTATGCTATGTAAAACTCCATTTGTCTATCTTGCATTTTGAACACATCTTTTCCCCACGTGTGGTTTTGTCACATCCATCAATGGCAATTTGGAACGGTATACTGAATTAGTCAGATCTTCCAAATGTTGACACATTTCACGCTACGCTATTAAAAATCTCATTTGTCACTATCACCACCAGTCCCATCAAGCTCCCAGCGGTGGATACAAGTTTTCCAAATTTCTAATTTAGCCTAAAAGCTTGAATCCATCCTTGGCAGCAAATACTGTTTTCCTTGAACTCACTGGCCCACTTTCATTTTTGAGAAAATGTCTACCTAGGACCCTAGTCTGAATAGCTACAGTTTTTCTGTCGACTGTCCTTTCAAGTGAAAAAGGTGCTCCATGGGGGAACAAGGTAGCTAATTTAGCTTGAAACTCAAATGTTCACAGAGGTGTTTATCCCTCAAAAACCACTGTACCTTCATATCCTTCATGGGTATCTTCCATTTTGACACGCAGACTTTTAAAAAGATGTGTATTTAAGGGTTGATATTTCATATCATTAACAATCTTTGCTGCTTTATCAAAGATATTTTTAAGTCGACACAGTGAGACCTTGAGAATAGGTTTCACCTCCCAGATCTCCTGAAATCATTTCAAGAACCGCCGTGGGCCACACGGCAGCGTCAGAACCGAGGGAGACAGTCTCCACGGTAGCTCTTCTTCCGAGATGGTCAAAAAGCCCCTTTCCTTTCAACATGGAACTGGTTTGGCATCTTTCAAGTAGAATTTGATAAATTAAATAACTTCCTCCTCCTCTTCTTCCTCATCCTCATTCTCATCAAAATCTTCAACATCATTTTTTTTTTCTTTCATTTAAGAAGGGAGGCAATACAAAAGTTAAATATTTCCAGTCACTCTCTTTGAGCAATAGATCTTTAAAAGTTAGGACACATCTTAGGTCATATTATCTGACACATTTACCTACATTTCATATATTCAGAAATACAAAGTCACCGCCTTCAGGGCCTATGTCCTAAGAGGTATGGGGAGGACACACTAGTGAAGTGGAGAGATTATTGTCTGTTTAAGGGCATTTTTCTCCCTGAAAAAGAAGTTTCCATTGGACATGACACACTGGCCAAATTATCTCAGTCTGTGAGGCCAGCTAGAACCTATATGTGACTCTCTGCCCTCATCGGTTTTCCCAAATGCCTCGGGGTCACATATTTTGTCTCCCCTCCTAATAGAGGACCAGGATGACTATAAATGATGCAAGCTGGGATATGGTTTAGAGAAAATAGTAACTCTCTTTATAATATTCTAGGACATCGGGTGTGACTGGGACTATCCTGGGCACCCGGAATGCGTGCACACCCTGGGATGACGACGGCTTTCTTTCAATGGGGCCACGTTTCTAAACTACAGTTTAGGAGCATCAATGCTAAGCTTACATGGCTGAATCTGAAGAATAACTGAGGCATAGAGAAATTTAATTATGGACTCTTGACATCTGTGTCAGCAAGAAAAAAATACTGGTTTTCACAGTTTGATGACTGTCTTCCTTAAAATAACCAGTATTTGCTTTTCCTTTTTATGCTTTCTGAATGCAACCCCCCCTTTTTTTCTCCAGTTGGAAATGAAAGGGCACTACAAGCTACCACTGGGTATTCTCTTTGATGTCTTCCCAGGCATAGGAGCTACAAACTAACTTAACTTCACAGACCTGGTCTCCCCTGCTGGCTCCTTAGCATCCCCCATCCAGGTCTATTTTAGGAAATTCAACAGGTCCATGTGTCTTCAAACACCAGCAGGTACGATGCATGCCCACTTAGGTGTTGCATATTTTACAAATTGAAGGCAAGACCCTCCAAGAGCAAAAAGATGTTTACTTGTTTGACTGCGACACCCTCGTTACTGCGGTGCTCTGAACAGTGGTCTCTGAGGCATGCCTGCAATATGTGCTCTCGGGGAAACATCCCAAGAAACCCCTTCCAATTCTGTTCAGAGTGTCTTTTATTAAAACCAGCCCAATCCAGGCTGATGACGGCAATCGGCATTTATTTACTAAAAAGTAGAAGCCTTGGCATGGCCGAAAGCCAGGGGCGTTGAACAGAGGCTGGGAAGAGAAGCCATTCAGTCCTCAGGAGCAATTATTCATCGCTCCAGGGTTCTCTTATTTCCCTTTCTCTTTTACACCAATTCAGAACTAAAAATGGCATTACTTCTCTGCAAATATCCCTACATCTGTCCATATTTCCTCTTTCTTTCTCCAACCATGCACACACATTGCTATGTGTAGCTCAAGTGTGCCGGAAGAAAGGAGGGTGTCTATTCTCATCACTGGCGTGTGGCCCTACCCCTGTCTCACAGGCAGATCGGAGCCTGTCAGGAGGAGGTCCGAAGGAAATGATTTTTTCATTTATGGAATTTTTTCCCCCTATATTTTACAGCTGACAGTAGAATCCCAGAAAACAAATGTTGCTATTGTGATGTGTCAAAATTAATTTAGAGAACCCAGAAATCTTCATATTTTATACAAATGTGTAAAATGACATTTAACACTTTCTAGAAAAGCAGTGTGTTTTTTATTCTAATTCCCATTTTTTTAATAAAGAACCAGAAAGTATTTGGAATATTTCTTAAGTGGTCATTGTTGAATCAATAAAGATGTGTCCATAACTCATGAAAAAATGTTTGTTTTTTGTTCCAGGAATAAATTGGTGTAGAAAAGACGAAAGGAGGATGGTCCCCAAGTTCTGTCGTTAATCTTTGTGACCTCTGCTTCACCAGTTATAGGTTTGGCTTCCACAAACTTGCAGAGAATGTCCCTTCGTGTACAGGTCAGGGCAGACCGCCTGCCCCTTCGGTCATCCACTCAGGGCTGCGAAATGTCATAATCCTAGTAAATGTGGAGCTGACCATGTGCCAAGTTCAATAGACTCTTGGGAAAAGCAGGTTCTCTCCTTTTAGAAACCTTCATCCCCCCATGTGGAGGACGATGACAGGTATATTGTTTTTGCTTGTGACCTTATGTGAAATAGCAACCTATCAGAGAATGGGAGATAGGAGGAGATCGTAAAATCAATATCTAACATTAGTCAAGGTAAAGGATGAAATAGAAAACCTAGTGATTTGGTGAAGGAGAGATCACTAGAGACATAAGAATTATAGACATGCAAAATTTAAAAAATTTAAAATTTTTTTTTTCTTTATTGATTTTTAGAGAAAGTGGAAGGGAGAGAGAGAGAGAGAGAGATGGAAACATTGATGAGAGAGAATATCGATTGGTTGCCTCCTGCATGCCCCCCCCACTGGGGATCAGGCCCACTACCTAGGCATGTGCCCTGACCAGGAATCGAACTGGCAACCTCTTGGTGCATGGGTTGACCCTCAACCACCGACCCACACTGGCTGGGCAAAACCAAAATTTTAATGTACCTGTTGAGTTAGTAATCATTCTTAGTGATGACCCAAATAATGAAACTATTTTTTAAACTAAAAAACATAATTTTCTCTTTAAATAATATTATTTTGAAATGGTTTTTGTTAAAATTTATTTCAATAAAAATAAATATTAAATAGAAATTTTATTTGAAATACACTTTAGTCCAATTTATTTCATTAAAAGCCAATGACTCTAATTCTACAGATATTTAGTTCAGGTCTATCCAGGGCCCAGAGTCATGTACTTGTAGTTAAATGAATGAACAATAGACTGAATTACAAGTTGATCCATTCAATGAGACCATTAAGAAAACTGAAGCAAGAGTTCTAACATATGGGCCAGTTATTTTATTCAACCCAGTGTCCAAAGCAAATGTATATGTCAGCAACTGAAAGTACTACTTGGCACTCAGGAGTGATGAGAACTGAATAAAGGGAACTCGACAATCACCATGGCCACTTCAACCCCTCATATATTCTCTACCACATATAATAAGATATTTTAAAGCATCTCAACTCTTAGTGTATTGTTATCAATATTTCAAAAAAAATCTTTACATTTTAATAATAAATTAAGGTGCTAAAAATGTACAATTCCTCATAAGCAAAAATTCAACTTCTGTCTTAAAACATTAATCAAAAAATTAAGTTAGGTACCAATTTTCCTATCATTGATTGAAACAATTATTCATTTAATCTGAAAAATATGAAGTTTCGAGAAAATCTCTTTTAAAAATTTGCTATTTATTTTGATCACAATACACCACTACCCCACTCCCAATCTCAGTGGGAAGTGCCACTCCCCAGCTTTTACTGAGCCTGAAGCTCAGGGACCACAGACCTACCCTTCATATCTCTCCACCCATCTGCAGTTCTGAATCCCTTGTACTAACACTTTAGTAGCAGCCTTTGATCAAGTCTTGGAAGGATTAATGCCACATTCTACTTTATCTTCCTTTCTCCCATTTATCTTCCTTCCTTGTAACTTGTCTCCCTCCAACCTTTGCGGTGCCCTGTGATCCAGTGAAACAGAATGTGTGCAGTTACTCTGAAAAGTTTTTTTTTTTCTCTTTCCTCTACACTTTGCTTATAAATGCTCTTTTTTTTCCCTCCTGGTGTGTACTTTTCTTTGCCTGGCTATTACTTGTTCAAGGTTGGTGCCCACGTGGTTTTTCCTCCTGCACCATAATGGCGTTCTGTGCTTACTTCTTCGACAGCACAGATCACATGCTGCTTTGTCTGTGTCCCTCACTGGACCGCAGCTGTTTCAGGGCACAGTCTTCCAACTCTGTCTCCCTAACAACCAGCATGATGGCAGGTATATGAGATTTATTTTAAAGTTTGATGAATAAAGTACTTATTTAGTGAATAAACTAAAACGGCTTGTGAAAGACAGCATTCCTAAATTGCTATTTGAGTTTTAATATCTGCATTTAATAGATCTCAATTATTGGGTAATATTAAACATCTGTTATATAAAAGTTGTAACTTAAAATGTAGTTCCCATAACCTTGAATAAGTACAATAACATATATATTATTTAGAAGTAGATAACTGTCTATACACACATACACACAAATTTGAATACTCTCTATATGAACCGTGGGAAAAACAAGTGTTGGACAAAGTTGCAGAACTTCTAATTAGCATTTATGTGTCAAACAAAGGCAATAAGGGTAACTTCCTCACTCAACTAAATGACCATGGAAAAATACATATTTTTAAAGAGTGGTAATGATTCAGGTTCCACTTTGATGCTTCTAAACCATGTTAATAATATGATAGGTTTCTGTTTTAATGGATTTCATCATACTGGATTAAATAAGTGTTAGTATAGAGAATGGGCAATATATATATATGTAATGTATTACTCCTTAAATTGGTACTCCCTGAAATTGGAAGGTGGAAATTGACTCAGAAAGAATAACCATGATTTTTAAAATGGGAGAACCATAAATGGCAACTAACAGAAGCTGGGCTGAACCATTTATTCATCCACCCATCCATCCATCCATCCATCCATCCATCCATCCATCCTTCCATTCATCCATCCTCTCACTCATTTTTGTATTGTTGTGGATCTGTGAATTTGACCTCTAAACCAACTTGCAGACTTAAGAGTAAGTGGTACAAACATGTTCCTTCAGCAACCCCTTTATGTGATCAATACCAAATGAAAAAAAGCTTAATCAAGCATGACAAGGACATATGTGTGGATATGAATGTGGGTGTGGGTGTGTTTATTACCTCAGCTCATAAATCCTTTTTCAATTTTATATAATTCAAATAGAACTTGGAGAAAAGTTCTCATTAAATGTAATGAATTCAATTTTTTTTCAGTTTCCATTCTGGTGAGAAAAACCTAGACACCTCCAAAGTATACCAACATAATCTTGATTTAGCCAAACTAACAATATGAAATTTGGCTTTAAATACATCTCCATGGATTACAAAGCAAATACGTTTTTACAAGGTGAACATAGAAAGGTAAATGGTGATTTGATGATAATGTCTGTGTGTTTCAAAACTTTCCATTTCAGATTTAATATTTAATTAGCCCAACTTTATCCCTTAATACCTCTAGAAATACCTCTCAGTCATATTGAGAAAGTCAAACATAGTCTTGCCAATTTTCTAGGTAGTGTACCTAAAGTTTCCCATGTGACAGACTTAGCAGATGCATTATTTAGGATATGTGAATATAAATATTTAAAATGTTCGTGCATTGAATGGATGCCTACATAAAGGCATGTATGTTTTTGGAATAAATGCTAAGTTTGCATCTTCCTCTTCCTCTGGGATGGAAGGTAACAGTGTTGCTGATGGTCATTTGCACGTTTAAGTCAGTATCTCTGTGACTAATGGAAGAAGGAATACACAGAAGAATCAGAAGAGGCGTTGGACCTGTCCTTATTAAAGTACCTGGACGCTTCCCATCAAATTGCCCACGTGCTTTTGGAGTGACGTAGGCACGTGACCCTGGCTGAGGGTTTGTGGTCACCACACTGGGCAGGGGCAGCGCCAGCAGCAATGCTTTGACAGGGAGCCCTCGCGGTTTCTCATCATGTGCCTTTTTGGTGATTCTCAAAAGTAAGTCTAAGTAAACCTCACGAGTGAGACTAAAGGAGAAAGCAGATATTAAATAGTAGCGATTGTTGGAAGAGACAAGATCCCAGAGAACATCCAACCCAATCTCTGATTATTTCAGAGAGAAAACTAAGCCCAGGATCTTAGATGTTTACCAGACAAGAGAAAGAGAGATGGGGAGAAACCATTTTCCTTATCATAACATTAATCACTCTTCATTGTAATTATGTATATGTCCACGTTCACCCAGAACTCTAATAACCAGGCTCTGTCAGTCTTAGTCATTATATAGCCCTAGTACTTAGCACAGTGCTACTCAAAAATGAGTGGATGAAAGGATGAGTAAATCAATGTTTAATATTAACCTTGGGAAGGTTCTTAGCCTCCCTAAGCATCACTATCATCTTTAGAAAATGTTAGTAGAGGAAAATTAATACATAAACAAAGCTTAGCAACAGGCTCCGCGCAAAGAGTCGCTCATACATTAATGGAATGAGTACATGCCTGCATGAATAAAGCCAAAGACAAGGAGAATATCTGTTTCTCTGGAAACTTCAGCCACGAGCCATGAACACAAGAAAAGCTTTTGGCACACCCCCATCTAATGGCCCAGAGACAACGGGAAAGAAAAAAATATAAAACAAACCCCCAATGAACAATAAGGAACTTGAACACAAACACTTTGTTAAAGGAAAAAATGATTGTTTAAACTACTTTAGAAAATATGACCTCAGAAGGAATCAAGGGCACTGCACTACCTGATAAAACTCGGACCTCGGCTTCATTCCCCGCTCGCGAGCTGGCTGGGTTCCGGGCCGAGCACCGGTAGACCCCGGTGTCCCCAGGCTGCAGTCTGCTGATCTGCAAGGCGCCAGAGGGCAAGACCACCACTCGGGGGTCGCCCAGGATGGGAGTCAGGTCTTGCTGGTTTTTCTGCCAGTGTATCGTTGGCATAGGCTCCCCGATGACTTCACACTTGAGTAACACTGTGTCTCCCATGAAGGCCGTGACAGATTCTGTCTGGGAGAGAAACCTCAGTGGTCCTACGGGAAAAACAGAGAAGGAGCAATGAACCTTTCAGAGGAGATATGACAGTCATCGATGAAAATAGTCATACTTGTATCCTTTATAGAAAATTGTATTTTACCAGATGTGCTCCCATGTTTCTTCTTTTTTCTTTTTATCCTCACCCGAGGACATTTTTTGTACAGATAGAGTGGGAGGGAGAGAGAGGAAGAGAGAGAGAGAGAGAAACATCGACGTGAAAGGGACACATCGAGTGGCTGCCACCCGCACGACCAACCAGGGCCGGGGACCAACTACATCCGAAGTACATGCCCTTAGCGGGAACCGAACCCAGGTCTCTCCGGACCGTAGGCCGAGGCTCTAACCGCTGAGCCAAACCGGCCAGGGCTGCTCCCATGTTTCATCTTGTTTGCTCTTTTCATTTTACCCCAGTCTGTGTCTGGCGCATCCGTAGTTCCTGTGGCTAAAATGCGATAATGACGGTGCCATTAATCTCTACAAGTTCACTGTTTTGTTATTGTTGGTTAATAAAACAGCCTTGTAAAATAAACAGAGCAGACAGTATCATCCTAATTGTACACATTAGGAAATAAAGGCTCAGAAAATGGAATTCTACAAACTAGTTCACAGTTACGACGTGGCAATCCTGCAAATGACACCTGGTTCTTTCAATCCTGGTCGCTCATTCTGTAATCCCACTTGGAACAAAGAGCTATACAATTACGGGATTATGATGGACTGGCCACATGGCCCAGCCTAGGGCAGCTTCAAGAAAAATGAGTGATATTAATCACCCATTATAGTAACAGAGAACAGTCTTTATGGTAAATAGGCATCCATATTTACCAGTTAGGGTTGTGGTGTAGTGAAAACATGCTTAAATTAGAATTAGAACAGGTTGGCGTCTATTCCGACTGATCTGTCTGCCAGATGTGAGTTGTTTGGTAACTCGTGTCATTTCTATGGGTTATTGTAGCTAAGCCCACAGAATTGGCTTTTCTTCTTGCAATGCAAATGCCCAAGGGAAGCCGTGTTGGGCCTCTTATTTTTTCTCTTTCCATTGTTATGTTTTCAATTCACCCATAAAGAATAAGCCCATGAAACCCGAGGTCCCCACCCTCGACCCCAAAAAAGGAGAACGTCCAGCTCACACATGCTCTCTCTCTACCCCTCCTGCCACCCGTGACTTCACTGTCTGGCCTTCGATGTGCCGTGTGGTTTCCAGGACCTGTGAGTAATTACACTTTTTCTTTGTTTTCCTTCACACTTCTCAGATGGTTATTGCCAAGGATGTCTTGCAATGACAACATTGGTTACCCATTAGCTCAGACCACCAAAAAACAGCTAAAATATGGGAAAAGTGCTAACTCAACTGACATAACCACTATGATGTCCTTGTGAAGTAATGTGAAAATGATGCATTCACACAGAGTGTTAAGAAAATGTAGGGGAAAGAGAAACTACAACAAACAAACAAGTGGCCACCACTGAGCTTAAGCATGGTGATAGAGAAGCCTCCTCCACATGACGTTGTACCCGAGAAAGGAAGACGATGCTGTAAGCCTCTGAGACCCATTTTTTAAAACAGATAGATAATTGTGACCTAAATCCTTTGACCATAAAAACCTTTTTTATGAATACAAACAAACATTATGTTATGAATCATGCTGATAGATACGTTTTATTTTTAGAGTTAACGAAATAACTAATTCCTTGAATCAAGTTATAATTCATCACAGTTATATTGCAGTATTTCTATTTTCACTTTACTCTTACTGGAATTCTTTTCATTGTACGAGCATTTCACAAAGTTTGAATCATTCATTGGCTTGGGGTTCACATCAAGTTTTGCTGACCATATTTTATGTTACTGAAATTTTTATTTTATAGATTTATTTTAACTAACTCAAAATTTCCTAGGTCCAGATTTAAATTTTATTTAGTCAATATTCAGTCAGTAACAAATTCTTTTGTATTCAGGTTTAAATACAGTTAGTAATATTTTGGATCAATTAATTCTCCCAGACCTAATTTTCTCTACAATCTGATGAAAATTTTGCCGGAGTTAAAAGGGCAAAGGCAAAATGGTCTAGGTCAAAACACCATCATGTAATGTGAGAGACAATTGGAAATGCTGTAGAGAAGTCCCCTTCCCTAAGTAAAGGTGACATTTCACATCCCTTTTAGGAATCCTTTTTTTATTTTAGAGAAAGGGAGGAAAGGAGAGAGAGAAAAACATCAATGTATTGTTCTACTTATTTACACATTCATTGGTTGCTTCTTGTATGTACCTTGGCTGGGGATCAAACCCACAACCTTGGCTATCAGGATGTTGTTCCAACCAGCTGGGCCAGAAATTAGAATTCTGAACCACAAGACTAGTGAAACAGGCAGCTATCACAGAAGAGCCAGCAGTCAACATTAAGTTCAATCCTTTTGTGACTTCTGACCAGAGCAAGAATCATAAAGGTCATTTCAATGTATCTTCCCACATTCCTAGGAAGATTGTGTCTTCTCCTCTCTACACACAGCTCAGACAGAAGTACAGTGTTCCACCATGCCCATCTGAAAGGATGATGACGTTCAGGTTGCATGAGGATACTACAAAGGCAGCAAATTGGCAAAGTAGTCCAGGCCTACAGGAAGACATGTCATCTACAATGAATGAGTGCAACAAGAGGAAGCTAGTGGTACACCTGTTTATGTGAGCATTTACCCCAGCAAGGTGGTTATCACTAGACTAAAGCTAGACAAAGACCACCAAAAGGTCCTTGAACGTAAAGCCAAATGTCACCAAGTAGGAAAGGAAAAGAGCAAATCCAAAGAAGAGATAATTAAGAAGATGCAGAAATAAAGTTATCTTATATACAACCTCCATTAAAAACTGTTAAAATAAAAAAGAAAGATTAATGAATGTATGAAATAGTAAATTCCATCAATGTCACATATGGAATAGGTACAAGCTACCAAAGATGATATACCTCTCCTTACAGCTACACTCTCATAAACAGGTCTGCAGACCTGAAGAGACAATATTAAGGTTGTTCTATAGTATGAATAATTGATTCCAGACCATGTAGAAACATTAATATTGATGCAAATATTAATTTATCAATTGAAATTTAATCCACACAAATAGGTAGTAAAATCACTCATCTGGTTAAGGCTTTGTAATCTGGACCCGTGGAGCGTCTGTCTCAACACTATAGAGACAATTAGGTTTGTATCAGGCACAAACCTAATTCCGTTCTCACTTAGTTATCAGAAGTAACCTGCGACTCTGCTAGATCTGCCACCGCGTGAAGAACAAAAGGAACCTGTTAGCCTGTGCCCTGGCTCATGGTCCAAAACCATTTACCAGGTCATGTGTAGTGTATAGTCTTGAGTTTGTTCAAAAGAAGGTACATCAATCTACTCCTGATTGGCTTTGGGATAGATTTAAAGCATGCACCTGAACCAAGAATGACTTATATATACTACACAAGGCAGAGCTTCAATGAGAAGATGTGATTATACATGTCAACAGATTTTCAAACTAATTTCCGACTTTTTTATTGAATAGTTTTCTTCTTGGTCTTAATTCTTAGCATTTAATTTTGTAAGTAAGGACATAAAGTTGGGAACAATGTACCCACATATACATGTACCCACATAAAATAAAAAATATATTTTATTCTCACCTACACATTTTATACAATGTAGGTAAGAAATAAAATATATTTGGCAAGTTGGTAAAATATCTGGATATTTTTATATATTCAGCTATATGGTCCTATATAAGTTATGCACATTGGATAAAATTCTAAATATCTATTTTACATCTGAATGTCTGTGGCATTCAGAACATTCACTTGCAAAGATCTAGAACATAGAATAAAATATAAAATGAAAGGATAGTTCAAAATGATACTCAACAATTGGTTCCTTTATGTAAACTTCTTCTAGCTGGAAGAACCATACACAATGCATAAAATTGTATATTAATATAATCAGACTTAATGAAATCGGGTACAATTCCACGTAATTATTCAGTACGCATTCCGTGCTGATTTCAGATCTTAATTAACAGGGGTCAGAAATGCCTCCTATTTAAAACTTAACAATGTAATGTTTGAAAACTTCAAGTAGTTAATTATTTGACACAGTGAAAAATTATAAATATGATCGGTAGCATTATCCTTGTGTCTCTACAAAAGAAACGCTGCACATCAAAAACAATTCTAAGTTTATGAGGCTCTATATGGCTTGAATTAATGCTCCCAATATTGCGCTGAACTGTAGCACTCCCATCTCACAGTGTTACACAAACCAGCAACAGTATTAAAAGGAGAAGTTACAGGCTATCAAGTTAGTACTATATATTCAAGGCATGAGTATGAGCACCTGGTAATGAACATTAAACTCACTGTAACTCATAAGAATGAAATGCAACATTGTCAGAAGAGTCATTTAATGCTCTAATGCAATACAAACAATTCCTATGCTTTATTCATAGGTAGATACAGATATAATTTTAACTAGATCCTCATGAACAATAGTTACCTGCTCAACAGGAGCCTGCCTGTTCATGAAAACAGCCTGGGTGAGTCTCGTTAGATTGCATCTAACCCACTGTAATCATAGCGCAAATGGTCTTCCTATCCCTTCGCTTTTCTTACCCAAGTCCATTCCAAACACAGTCAAAAGATCAGTATTCCTAAGTTACCAAAGTTTTTGTTTCACTCAGGAATGTCTGATGTTTCCAAAAAGTTCTGGTAATGTCTTACACCCCTACTTCTGGTACCCACAAATCTAGCACAATGCACCTTCTGGGTTCATCACCCATAACTCCTGCAAAATAAATCTCCAATCTATTGGACTGTCTTATGACCTAAACATGGCTACCTTTTGACTTACTTATCATATTTCCTCCAAAGAGGTATATCCTCTCCCCTAATTATATCTACCTATCAAAACTGTAGTCATTCCTACGGTACTGAGTCAAACATTCCCATTCCCCTAGGTTTGCTTACTGGAAATCATCTCTCAACCTTTTGAATTTTTATGGCACTCAGAGAGAACATGGCATATATAGTTGATTAAATAAATAAAAGCCTGAGATATGTCTATATGTTTGTATATGTGTTTTTAGTATTTTATGTACATATAGCACATCAAATACCTACTAAAAGAAATACATAAATATTTACTGAGGTTCTGTGTGACTCTAAATATTTAAATAGAGCATTGCCAACACCCAAATTGTGATAATCATGTTTGAATGTGTCTCTAACGTATTTTGTGGCATTTTGGGATGAACACACCTCGACGTCAGATTACTCGGGGTCACCTCCCCGCTTTACCTTTAACCAGCTGGGTGACTTTGCACAAGTTCTCAGTGCTGTCTTTTCCTCCAGTCTGAGCTCCTTTATAAATGACCTCATTGAATCCTCGCCACAGCTCTTTAAAGGGTTATTGTCTTCACTTTACAGATGGGGCTAGAATGGTAGCCAAACTGATTAAAGGTTTACATTCTGCATGGATGTTTAAAAATAAGCTTCACGACCACATTATTAGACTTCTTAAAATATCTCATTTCCCCATTTGAAATGAAAAACATCTCAAGAGGAATTTCTTTTATGTATTAGTACCTCCTGCTCCAAGTATCAGCGCAGCTCTGGGTAAAAACTGTTGTTTAATAAGTACGTTCTCTCTAGACTGTCTTATAAGCAAACCTCAGCCTGAAGTACTGTATTGTTAAAAATAGCACGTAGATCTGTTTCTGGTGTTCGCATGAAGGCCTTTCATCGTTGGCCTGTCAAAAGGCTGTTTTCAAGAATGAGCTGTTGCCAAGGTTCCTACCTTCATACCTAGTCTGGGCCTGGATGCTATGGCTGCTTTACATGTAGAAATACCTGGACTTGCTGGAAGCATCCCATGTCAACCACCTTATAGGTGTACACATCACCTGCGCATCTGTGTACTAACAATGGCCAGCACCTGTTGGTTCAGGAACCATGAACATAAAAGAAAATGTGATTTTACATATGAAAAAGACACATACTGCAGCTCTGTTTATCCTCTGTCCTAGAAATGATAAACACAGACACTTCTAATTCAAATTTTATAAATGAGTAATAGTAAAGTGTCTAGGCTTCAGCATCAGAAACTTGATCACTAGCAACTGCCCTAATCATAATTGTATAATAAGCATCCCGTCTGGGAGAACGAGATGCGTGGCCATTACGAGTACCGTGGAGAAATGGGTCTCACCCTGTTTACTTTGATTTCTGTAAAAGATCCTTATGTTATTCTGTAATGCTAATTTTAACATGAAAAGGATTCGCTAAGTGTCTATATATGTTACTTTGTCCAACGTTGCTTACGGCTTGTTAAACAGTGACAGCGACAAGCACAATTCCTTTTCTGGGACATTTACTAAGGACCCACGCAAGGAGTGAAGATTTTCTTTTCAGCTCTTCGGTAAAGCTGTGCTTGAATCCCTGGGACTGAACAGTGCCAGCACAGTACCAGGACTCTCACACCCTCAGAGACCATCTCCACACCCACACAGAAGCACTTGTTTCTACACATCTTCTTTGTAGCTCTTACTTCAGTTGTAATCAATTAACTGGAAAATTAATTTACTAGCCATCTTCCCAGCTCATCTATAACTTCCACAAAAGCAGGGCTGGATTTATTTTATTCTGTACTCTGAGGATTTAGTAGAGTCCGTGGCACATAACTTTCTATCAAATACTTGTTGAATGAAAAATAATATATGTGTTATTGGTAAGATAATAAGTTTAGGAAAATATCCCAGGCCCTAAGCATTGGGAGGTCTAGGAAGGATAACAACAGCTAGGGAGGCATAAAGAGAGGAAGAAAACAGGGACTTTTTTTTTCCCCCAGGGAAAGTGAAAACCAGCTGAGACTACATAAATGTCAACCCATCAAGCCTTCCCTCTGGAAATATTTGGTATGGGGGAAACAGAGCTATGCCTAGTGCATCCAAGAACATTTTATCTAAGCCCCATACATTTAAACTGTGGACAAGTGATATACATTTTGGATGAGAGATTTCCTCCCTTCAATTCACTGTCCCCAGAAACAAAGCCATCAGCTTCTCGGAGCCAGCTCCCCCCAGCAGGGACAGCCTGGGCAGAGCCAGCCCCCACCAGCAGGGCAGCCTGGGCAGAGCCAGCCCCCACCAGCAGGGCAGCCTGGGCAGAGCCAGCCCCCACCAGCAGGGCAGCCTGGGCAGAGCCAGCTCCCCCCAGCAGGGCAGCCTGGGCAGACCAGCCCCACCAGCAGGGCAGCCTGGGCAGACCAGCCCCACCAGCAGGGACAGCCTGGGCAGACCAGCCCCACCAGCAGGGCAGCCTGGGCAGACCAGCCCCCACCAGCAGGGACAGCCTGGGCAGACCAGCCCCACCAGCAGGGCAGCCTGGGCAGAGCCAGCCCCCACCAGCAGGGCAGCCTGGGCAGAGCCAGCCCCCACCAGCAGGGCAGCCTGGGCAGACCAGCCCCCACCAGCAGGGACAGCCTGGGCAGAGCCAGCCCCCACCAGCAGGGCAGCCTGGGCAGACCAGCCCCCACCAGCAGGGCAGCCTGGGCAGAGCCAGCCCCCACCAGCAGGGACAGCCTGGGCAGAACCAGTCCCCACCAGCAGGGCAGCCTGGGCAGAGCCAGCCCCCACTAGCAGGCGGGCACAGCCTGGGCAGAGCCAGCCCCCCCAGCAGGGACAGCCTGGGCAGAGCCAGCCCCCACCAGCAGGGCAGCCTGGGCAGAACCAGTCCCCACCAGCAGGGCAGCCTGGGCAGAGCCAGCCCCCACTAGCAGGCGGGCACAGCCTGGGCAGAGCCAGCCCCCCCAGCAGGGACAGCCTGGGCAGAGCCAGCCCCCCCAGCAGGGACAGCCTGGGCAGGGCCCGCCCCCCCAGCAGGGCAGCCTGGGCAGAGGCTGCCTCCATCAGTCAGGGTCTGGCCAAGACAGTATTTCTTCAGGAGCTACTGACGAGCAAACTGTGGGCTGTCACCAGGGCAGTAGAAATGTTAAAGCAAAAGCAGCAAACATTTTTCATTTGGGTTTTTCCTTTGTGATGGTAAAAAAAAAAAAGAAGAAGTAAAAAATCACCATGGCAATGAATGGAGGCTGCTAAATGTGCAGGGACATCAAACGTGTTGAAATTAAAATCATGAGAACAATAGTCTCCTTCCACCCAAGCACACATGTACCACACAGACCAGGAGGGATCTTTCCATCAGCTCCAGACAGTAAGAAAGTTTGAAATCTTCCACATGCACTCTCGGATTCATTTACTTCTGGACTATTCTGGTTTTTAAGCAAAAGTGGAAATGAAGCCTTCTCCAGTCCAGGTTTATGCCAGGACGCGGCCTCCAGGGAGATCTCTCCTCCACCCACACACCCAAGGGTCGGGCCTATCCCTTCTTGGATATTCTAATCTGAAAATGCACATTCTTCTGTTTTGCCCTCTAGCCTCTTTGGCAGACTATCAGGACCCTCATCTCCTCCTATGGAAGTTCTAATTATTAAGGAATTAGAGTTCATTTAATAAAAAGACTTATCAAGTGGGGGACAGACCCTGGGGCTGGAAGCAGGCCTTGCTTTTAGTATTCAGCAGGGTGGTGATGTTTGAAAACAACTGCTGGAGGCGAGCTGTGGCTACTGCCTTCTTCGCTCAGAATGCAAGCCAGAAAGCTGTGTCCCTTCAGAGCCATACCCTGTGCACAGATCTGAATTCTCTAGGCGGGCCAGGGCAAAGAGCTAATCCACGGAGAAGCTCTCCAGATTCGGTCCTTTTCAGCCACCAGAAGACCAATAAAGGATCCTAGGAATTTCTTATAAGCACATTTCTGTCTGTACATCCCTCTGAGATTTACCATTTCCATTTATTTATTTATTTATTTATTTATTTATTTATTTATTTATTTATTTATTTATTTATTTAATTTAAACAAAAAACAAATTTTTTTTCTTTATTGATTTTAGAGGGAGAGAGAGAGAGAAACATCAATGAGAGAGAATATCAACTGGCTGCCTCCTGCATGCCCCCCACTGGCGATCAGGCCCACAACCTGGGCCTGTGCCCCGACCGGGAATCGAACCTGCGACCTCTTGGTGCATGGGTCGACGGTCAACCACTGAGCCACACCAGTGAGACTATAATCACCCAAATCACAGAAGAGCAAGCTCTTACATGTGTATAATATTTTGTTTTACATCATATCACTGTCATTGCCTCTTCCCTAATTCATCTGGTTCTCCTGATAACTCTGCCCCTAACCCTCACCAGCACTGCTTTTATCATCACGTGGGACTTTCCAAGCGATTCCTTCCTTCATTTAGTCAGTCAGTTAGTAGATCAGCCCATGTCACGATTCTCTGTGTGGACTGGACGGGACACCAGGGTGCAAGACATTTGCTTAAACACCATGTTGGATTATTTGTATGGGTGTTTCTAGAGGAGATTAGTATTTGAATGTGCAGACTGAGTAAAACACATTGCTCTCCCCAGCGTGGGGGGCCTCAGCCAATCCACTGAAGGACTAACTAGAACAAAAGGTGGAGTAAGAGAATCGTCACTCTCCCGACCAGACTGTATTTGAGATGAGACCTCAGTCTGCTCATGCCTCTGAACAGGAAGTTACACCATCAGCTGATCCTCAGACGGCAGATATACCACCCCCCACACTCCCCATCTGCAGCCTGTCAACTGTAGGCCTTTGGACATCTCAGCATCCATAATCACATTAGTGGATTCCTTACAATAAATCACTTTAAATCATATATACAGTGATACCTCGGTTCTCGAACGCCTCGGTTTTCGACCAAATCAGGATTCGAGAAACTTTTGTCTCGGAATCCGAACAAATATTTGGAACTCGAACTTCCGAGATGAGCCGAGTTGAGCCGAATGGCGTTCATTCGGCCCAGCGCGCCTTGCTTGCGTCATCAGTGTGAGTGCAGAGAGAGAGTCACGCTTTGTGGAGTCTGCTTTCCTATTGGTTTCATTGCTTCGGTTCTCGAACAATTCGGTTCTCGACCGTCCTCCTGGAACGAATTAAGTTCGAGAACCGAGGTATCACTGTATATACACACACACACACATACATATAGTGTATGTGTTTGTATAGTATTGGTTCTTTTTCTCTCTGGGGAACTCAGACCAACACAGTCAACATTTGTAAGTACTTAATACGTGGCAGGCATCATCCTAATTGCCTGAGGAATGTGACAGACAATACCAGTTCCTTTCCTCTAAGAGCTCGCAGTCCAGTAGGAAGGAAACTAAAGGACAATGCTCCCTGATAACTGCCTTGTACTGGAGTCAGAGATGAAATAACCCTTAGTGCTGCCTACCGGGAAGGGACAGTCAGGAAAGAGCGCCAGGAAGGTGGGACGGGAGCTGCACCCTGAATCGTAACAGGGATTCATCAGAGGCCCAGGATCCAAAGGGCATGTGGACAGAAGAGCAAGAAGAGCAAGAGGAACATGTGCTGAAACTGAGTATGACGCCCGCCACACTTTTGGGAGATGGCAAATAAGTCACTAAATGATGGGGAAGTACTAAAAGTTCTCTAAAACTGTTTTTTTCTACCACATAAGAGACCCCAGTCTGGTTCTTTAATTTTATCAAACACCAAATGTGTGTGTGTTTTTAAAACTGATTTTAGAGAGGGAGAAAGAGAGAGAGAAACATCAACGTGAGTGAGACACATGGATCTGTTTCCAACCATATGCACCCCAACCAGGAATCAAACCCACAGCCTAGGAATGTGCCCTGACCAGGGATACAACCGGCAACCTTCCGGTGCACGGGACAACGCTCCAGCCAACTGCGCTACACCAGCCAGGGCCATCGTGTGTATTTTGTCTACACAACTGCTATCAGCCCCACGAGGGTGGAACGGGCATGGCACAGTGTGAGAGTCACACTCAGCACATTCCTTGAGTGAATCATGACAAAGACCCAATAACAGGGAAGCCCATAACCAGGAAACTTAGCAAGAGATTATCCTATTAATTCCAAAGGCCATTAAAACAAGAATCTATTGGGTTAAGATTATTTCAAACTTTTAATTGAGCATATTATCCAAAAGATTAAATTATCACCTGGCTGGTGTGGCTCAGTGGTTGAGCATCAACCCATCACCAAGACGTCACCAGTTCGATTCCCAGTCAGGGCACATGATCAGGTTGTGGGCTCGATCCCCAGTGGGGGGTGTGCAGGAGGCGGCCAGTTGATGCTCTCACTCATTGATGTTTCTATCTCTCTCTCCCTCTCCCTTCCTCTCTCTAAAAATCAATAAAGAAAAAACAATTTTTTTAAGATTATCTTCTACCTGTCATTTACATTTTTTTTAAATTTATTTATTGATTTTGTAAAGAGGTGAGGAAGAAGGGAAGAGATAAATTTGTAGTTCCACTTATTTATACATTTATTGGTTGCTTCTTATAATGTGTCCTGACCGGGGACTGAACCTGCAACCATCGCAAATTAGGACAACACTCTAACCAACCAAGCTTCCCGGATGGGCTACCTGTCAGTCTTTAAGGGATACTTTTTCTTATTACCAGTAACACCGAATGAATACATACAGGGGTGGGCAAAGGTTTACAGTCGCAAGTCCACGAAACATGAGGGTTTATTCTTGAGTTATTATTTATTGTATTACAACTGTAAACTTACCTTTTCCCACCCCTGTATTAAGCACTGTGTAAGGTACTGTATATATTAATAAAGTACAGCCTTTACATGGCCATTAAGGACCCTACAGATGTTTCCTCGCAACATTTTTCACTCTCAGTTTGTTTCAAGGACCAACCTTCCCTAAATATGAATGTTTTTATTTCTGTCAAAAATATGTCCTGAGTCCTGTATTTAGAATTTGTAGACAGAGAGCAAAGAAAGAGAAACCTAAATGGAGCACATTTTCAATGGAAGAGGGCAGCAGAGAGTAGTCAGCTCAAAGCCATTATTTCAGTATATAACTGATTAAGCTTAATTTAATAATTGCTAAGATCCTCATCAACTCTATCAAAAGGATTCATGTTTTTCTCTCAGAATTTTAGTTTCTTTTTTCTCCCCCCATGAAATCCATCTGTAATATGAGAATCAAGAAATCCCAGCAGAAATAATAATTTTGATTAAAGACTTCTGGTGAATCTATTTAATTTTAATTTGGATTTGGAAGTGCCTACTGGGGGAATCTGAAGCTAATAAAGCACATTTGCATGCTATGCATTTGCACAATAAAAATGAAAAAGCAAAATATTTCTGCTTAACTGCCGAACTTATGCGATTTTGTACCATCTTTAATTAGAGAGATTCTGAGAAAATCAAAACTTTTAAAGGAATTACCCAAATTTGGGTAGCTTGACCCAGACGAATGAAATATACCTGACATATAACAAGGTATTCAGGAGGAAAAAAACGTTTGACAACAAAGGTCATAGTTTGGAAAGTATCTGAAACTGACCTGGATCAATGTCTGCCACAAGGGTCTGAAATAATCATTTATTCCAACCGATCTTTTTGTGTAATTAGTCCCCAGCAGCTATTTGGCTGTAGAAGAATGTCAGTAAACTGAAGAAGAGTAACGCATCCTTCATGAGAATCTTTTAGTTGTGGAATCATTCTCCTGGGCCCAATTGTACTGTCAGAGATACATTTATTTATATTTATTTCCCTGCTTCTAAGGGAGCCAGATGTGGGTTACAGGTGTATGTGGTTGGAAATAAAACATTCCTTCAGAATATCCTTAAGCCTCAACCATCAGAGTACTTATATACTTTTTATAGAATCACAAACAATACTACTTCCAAATGTGTTCATGATCTTTCCTGATCTTATGATGTAGGAATATAAAAAGAAGTATTATTGAGAAGGGGTTCTTAAAAAGAAGCCTGGTTCAAGAGCTAGAGCAGACGCTTTGAAGAGCAGTGGGCAGCAGGTACCTGCCAAAAGATCACACTAGAGCCCTGGCCGGTTTGTCTCAGCTGTTAGAGCATCGGCCTGAGGTCCGGAGAGACCCAGGTTCGGTTCCCGCTAAGGGCATGTACCTCGATTGCAGTTTGTCCTCGGCCCTGGTTGGTCATGCGGGTGGCAGCCACTTGATGTGTCCCTTTCACATCGATGTTTCTCTTTCTCTCTCTCTCTCTCTCCCTCCCTCTCTCTCTCTCTCTCTCTCCCTCCCACTCTATCTGTGCAAAAAATGGAAAAAAATGTCCTCGGGTGAGGATAAATAAAAAAAATTTAAAAAAAAAGATTACACTAGAGACGTAGCCCGAGGTAGATCATTCGGATGCCTTATACCAGCTCAGTAACTTTGGACTTGAGTTCATTTACATGGAGAGTATTGAGGGATTTTGAACAAGGGACTTACGTGACCGCATTTACATTGTGTGGAAGACCATTCCGGTTGCTGTGTAGAGAACAGCTGGGACCGGCCTGCAGGGGGCGAGAGGGAAGCAGGACTCACAAACCCACAGCAGTCTGGGTGAAAGGAAGTGCAGCTTGTGTTGGAAAAGGTCTTGTGCACACAGGTCTCTGACCCCCGCTCAGCTGCGTTAAGAATGATGAGCCTCATACGCCAGTCAGAGAAAGACAAATACCATACGATTTCACTCCTGTGTGGAATCTACTGAACAAAATACACTAAAAAACAAAACTAAAGCAGACACATAGATATGAAGAACCGACTTACAGCTGTCAGAGGAGAAGGAGGTTGTGGGGCTGGGTAAAAAAGGTGAAGGGGTTAAGCAAAAAAATACAAAGTTCATAGACATAGACAACAGATCATTACTGGAGGGAAAGGTGGGGGGAGGTAGAAAGTAGATGAGGGTTTAAATGGTGAAGGAACAAGACCTGACTTCGGGTGGTGAACACACAATACAATACACAGATGATGTGTTATAGAATTGTACACCTGAAATCTATATAATTTTATTAACCAGTATCACGGAAGGAAGGAAGGAAGGAAGGGAGGAAGGGAGGGAGGGAGGGAGGAGAGGAAGGAAGGAGAGGGAGGAAGGGAGGGAGGGAAGGAAGGGAGGGAGGGAAGGAAGGGAGGGAGGGAGGGAACCTTGGGCCTGGAACACTTTCTCTAGACCACAGGCCAACGCTCTAACCCCTGAGCCAAACCGGCCAGGGCTGGAACACTTTCTTAGCAAGAAATAAAGAGCCCACACAGCCTATGCTGGGCTTATCACCTGTAGCGGAGATACTTTCTCTGTTTCAGACTTCATGAGTTCTCCTTTGTTCAGATTAATGTGTATGTCATTCACTGCTCTTGCACCCCTTAGGCATACACACCCCCAGCCCTCAGTATCTCAGGAGATGATTTGGGGTCCTTCTCTTGCGGGTCAACAGGGGTGCAAGTAGGCTAACAGCCATGCATCAGCTGTGGGGGGTCCCCTGGCCAGGGAGCAGAACTTGCTGTCTCTTCTCTGGGTGAGTACCGCAGCGTTGGTCCGGCGGGACTGTGTTTCCCTTGGCAACCCCACACCGAGCTGCAGCGGGCCAGCGTCTGGAGCAGCGAGCCTGTTCTGCTCCGCAGCCTGGGCAACTGAGGCAGCCGTGGGAACGGGGAAGAAGCGAGAGGCTAGATACAGCCGAGGCACAATCAGATGGGCCTGCGGAAGCCTGAGTGTGGTTTGTGAGGAAACGGGATGGGTCAAGAATGAGCCACGTTTTGACAAATAATATTTACGTTGAGATATATGGCATTTTGGTTGGCATGTGTGAGTACATGTTGTGGTTTGGAGGAAAGTTAAGAGGAAAAAAAGACTTGAGTAAGAGATGAGGTATTGAAAGGCGAACAGGAATAAGAGATCAAGTTATTGGATCTCAATCTCAACAATAAAAGGATTAGAGAAGGTGGTTGTCAAAGTTCTTTCCACTTACAAAATTATATAACCATGTGATTCTGTCTTTAAACAACCTGATGTGTGGCCAGACTTTATATTCATCTATCAAAACTTAAAGCTTGTTATAGACACTGTAAGATACAGAGGGAAATAAAACATTTTCCATCCCTGCTTTAATGGGCCTGTGCTCACCAGACGACTTTGATCAGAGAGACTCCTAACAGAGGGACCTAAAAACAAACCTGGAGATTTATGGTAAGAGAAGAGTCAATAATTAGCCCAACATTGCAAAATACGACCAACTCAGGTTGATTTGAACAACTCATTTCCTTTGCGTATAATAACAAGTAAACTACCTTGTCATTTATTGAGACTTTTCATCAATTTGGAGTCACTTAGTTTAATTTATTTTGTCTCTGTAGATAAAACTCTTATTCTCAAAGGCTATCTAAAATGTTGCTATTATAAAGTTATACAGCTTTTCAACAAGAGAAGATCAAAATCTTAAGTTTAAAAGAGCCAGATTCATCCTAAATTTTGCTAAGTTCTTTGAATTCACTTTGAATCAAATTTTGCTTTCTTTGAGGCAAATTCTTTTCATGTATTTTATTCTTCTCTTGGCCTCATAGTTGAAGACTTGGAAACATTCTTTAGAGTGATTTACAGATACTTCTACATCAGAATGATGCTTGACATGCATACTGACATTTTATTGTAATTTCCAGTCCTCCTTTCAGGAAATATGCCGTTGAACTGAGTCTTAGCTCTAGAACCACCTACTAATATACTAATGCAATCCATGAATCTTAAGTCACCTATGAGGGGTGTGTAGGATACATCTTTAAAGCAATTTCTCATGGTAAACATACCAAGAAGTAACCTGATTTTAGCTTAAATTTGGGGAATCTCTGAACAGAGCATCATTTTCCAAATGTCTTAGACAGAAGACAGACACACACACAGACACACACACACACCATGGTGAATATAAATTTCTTGGGTTTATGAGATCATTTGCTCTCCTTATCTCCTATAACTGTCCTTTAATAACCATGTGTCCTTTTCTAACTGGTCTTTTCACTGAGTTTCTGATCATGGTTTTGTATTTTCCCACCTACCTGAAATGGTTTGCTACCTTCTGCTCTCTATCCATCTGTCTGATTACTTTGCTTTTTCATACCTCATGAGGGCTGAGCCTTGGTTGGATTTGTTTACTGTTGTATCTTCACTGTGTGCACTTAATAGACACTCAATAAGGGTTTGTTGAATGATCAAGTAAAACATCTGAACCCAGCTCAACCTTCGAGATCCAAAATCTAAGTTTCCCTTCTCTAATATTTAATTGAATTTACTCTCATTGGCACTCAGTTGGTAATTAAACTATTCACTGGTACTGCTATCATATTTCATGCCTCCCTTCTATCCAATTAGAGTCTAGCTTGTCAAAGAGTGGATATATTGCTCTATATTTCCGTGAATATTCACAGAGAAGTGTCTTCCAGAGTTGAAACATCAAACGATATTCTTGTTTGAGGTCTGATCACAATGAGGAGTGATTATTTTTGTTTTACCCCATTTGGGCAAAGGCCTTCTGTTAAGGGAACTCTAAAATAATCAACTTCAGTTTACTTATTTCACCTTAAAATTTTGACAGCTGGCCCTTTTCATTGGAGAATATTTTAGTGATCAGCTCAGTTTACTCAGAACTTAAAATGTTTAATAATTTAGACCCAAATATTTGGATTATCTTTGAAAGAGCTGTCAATAAAAGGTTTTGCAAGCAAATTAATTAAACAAACAAGAGTCACAGCAAAGTCTACATTTTTTTAAGTGACCTATTCTGATTCTGAAATGTAGGACATGGTTATGCATTTTCCAACACACTTGTCAATCCCTGCTTTACATTTGTTATTTGGGGGAGCCCTCTGTGTCCCCATCTGTTAGTAATGGAAGTGGAGCTCTTGGGGTGCCTTGGGAATAAGAATTTCCTGAGGCCCCCATGAGAGAATGAGGTATCATGGACAGATTTATTGACGATGTAACATTAATATAGTTCCCCTCCCAGGTCCCATCCCCCTCTATTCTGCCATGGAAAAAAGCTCATCTTGTCTTCAGCAAAGCTAGAATTAAAACCACTGCCCAGAGTTTCCACTCCATATGAAAGCACAGTTCAGCCCTGCATCTGGTTAGCTTAGCGTGTGTTCCCGGCTACAGTCCATTGCATGTGGGGTCTGCATGGCCCTGCAACATCTAGGGCCAAATGGCTATGGGGGAGAGCATGGGTCACACAGCAAGCGAGTGCAAGGAAGCAAGAAGGAAGCAAGAGGAACAAGAGAGTGAGAACTCTGTCTTGGGTTATAACTAGGAACTTAACCAATTAAGCCTTTAGGATTTCACTCACTTGCAGTACCTTCTCACCACCACCCCGCCCCCGCCCCTCCGCCAATTATCTTTGTTCCTATGTTAGACTGACAGGCAAGCACCTTCCCTATGCCACTCCAACTTCACTGAGCATGTGCCCACCTTCCCCTTTGTTGGACCCCTTCCCCCAGTGATTTATAGAGAATGGACTGGGGAGCGTGAAATTGCAACTTCCTAGTGAAGCTATTCAGATGACCAGGCTCATAATGTTTGGCCTCCCCTTTGCTTTCGTGCTATTATTAATATTAATAAATTAGCTAGTTACAATAGTAACACATTGATGGTTTTGATATGAACATCTACACACTGTATTTCTCCAAATTATTCTATATGCTTTTTGAAAGTAATATCAGGACTTTAATGTCTTTTTTATCTTCTGCCCAGAACAATGCTTTCGCAGCAACATGTCATAAATGGCTATTGTTCGAATGATTTTTGATAGCCTGCATTCCTTCTACAATCTTTCTGTCCTCCAACAGTAATCTACCATCATTTAGGAACTTTTAAGCATTTTCATGGAAGGAAGCATGAAGATAACCACTAGATTCATCAGCTAAAACTGGAAGAGGAGTTAGAGATCAAACAAATATAATCATTTCATTTAATTAAAAAATGTGTTGAATATATAAAATTAATAATTTTACCTAATCTCTAATTACTTTTTTCAAGTTTTTCTATGTTAAAAGTTTTCTGTATCTGAGTGTATGTCTAATTCTGATATATGGATATATGCATATATGTATATATATGTGCATGAGTAATAAATATTCCTATATGTGTTTATATATGAGTGTGTGTGTGTGTGTATAGATACAGATGAATAGGTAGGTATGTGTATGTGTACTTATATGTACAACTATATAAAATATACACATATATTCCTCTATTTCAAGTGAATTTAAGTATACATACATACACATCTACTTCACATATATCTTTGCAAAGATATATAGTTATCTATTGAAATGAGTGAAGAATTTGGACAAAGCAATCATATTATCAAGGTGCATTATTCTTTGTTATTAACAGAAGTTTTCCACCTTTATTATACATGTATGTATTTTCCAAGAGATAATACTTTTCATATACATCCTTTCTACTAAATTTTTCAAGTTACCAGAACTTAGATCTAAAAAATAAGCTGACTCCAGTTCTATCATTTAGAGAAATGATAATAGTCTTATAAATCATAAACTTGTTCATAATACAAATTTTTTAATATGATTCAAACTCATCAGACAAGATGACTTATTAATCACACCAAGCTGAACTGCTAATTTTCAGAGACAAATGCACCTGTGGAGAAAGAAATCATATCTTTAAATTATATTATCCACTGACAAGACCACATACTGTTTGTCCTTGTTCTTAATACAGAAATCAGAGGGTGTAAATCTCTTCATCTTCCTGTCAGCACTTCTGGCCAGGGTGTTAATGGCCTACAGCCAGGAAGTTGTATAGGCTTCCAGCCAATCAGCAAGGAAACCTTTTAATCTGCTTTTCAAATAGGAAGCACAACTTGGGGAGGAGGGGGAGCTCAGCGCTAATGCATTTAGATGGAAACGTATTTTAAATCTCCAATTAAAACAAGGGACAAGAGATCTTAATCCTTTATGATTTAAAGTGGGTAGTAGAGACTCACTTCGTTTATTAAGTGAAAGGCTAATTTTAATGATTGAAAATACATTATCAGCATCTTAGCAGATATATTTTTTCAAAGACTAAACCCGGTCTCCCCTGCCAAGATGAAAGTACTCTAGTTTCTTCAGAGAGAAGCATCAGAAAGGTCTCCTGTCTGGAAAAACCAACACATCTAAGGGAAGATGATTTTGTCTGGTACAGAGGCTGTGAACTGTCTAATTCTGAGACAAATTGAATTGAACAATCGTGACCACATTAATAACAACCAGTAACAGTTGGATAAGCTATACAGTGAGGCTGTGGAAACTCATCTTTTGAAATTTTTCAGAAAAAAATATCAGAAAATTGAGATAAACTATTGTTTGAAATATCTTGGAAAAATATTATCTGGTGTCCACAAGGGTTGTATTATTAAAGAATTAAAGATTATATATGCTGTAAGCAATTTATTCAAACATGTTAATGAATGGGAGGGGAAATCATCATTGTGGGCAGATCTAAAAATAGAAGTTTGTTTCATTGGTTTCTTTAAGTCTTAATTGCATAGTATTAAAATTCTGAGCATCCTTTCTTTGCCTTTTACTGGAATTATCTCTTTGCAGCTAAAATGACACATGTAGAGAAAACATAATATTAAACATGAGCAGCACAAAAGGTAGAAAATAACATGCTTGACTCTCCATCTCTACAAATATATACTAATACTAGCTGAAAAAAACACTCGTGGATGAATTTTTGTACAATACTAGGAGAAGAGATAGTACAAGGATAGATGGAGGAGCCTGCATAATTAGGCCTCAAAGTTGCAGAGTAAGAACAGGGTTTATATAAAAGCACAAGGAATCTACAAAGTCTCAATTGGAGATAAAACTCAAGAGTCAGGTTTGCAACACTTGTTACAAGCTGCTGTCTGACTCAAAATCTTGCTGTTCTTTCATTTAACCTCATGCATTCAGCAGAGCTACTCTATTTCTAACCAGTCTTGCTCAGATTGCAATAGAATAATAGCCTAGAGGACACCAGTACATCTGGATGCAGAAGGGCTGACAAACAATACAGCCTGTGGGCAAAGTTTGGCCCTAAGAACAGTTGAACAAAATAAAAAATATGTAGCCCTGGCCGGTTTGACTCAGCCGTTAGAGCGTCGGCCTGCGGTCCCGAGAGACCCGGGTTCGGTTCCCGCTAAGGGCACGTACCTCAGTTGCAGTTTGTCCCCGGCCCTGGTTGGTCGTGCGGGAGACAGCCACTGGATGTGTCCCTTTCACATTGATGTTTCTCTCTCTCTCTCCCTCCCACTCTATCTGAACAAAAAATGGAAAAAAAATGTCCTCGGGCGAGGATAAAAAAAAAATATATGGATATTTTGTGAAATGTGAAAATTATATGCAATTCAAATATCAGTATCCATAACACAAAGCTTCATTGGGACATAACCACGCCCACTTGTTTCCGGATTGTCTAAGGCTGTTTCCAAGCCAGTGACGGCGCAGCATGGCTGTGACAGAGACTCTATATGGACTGCAAATGCAGAAATATTGACTATCTGGTCCTTCAGGGAAGAAGTTGGACTCCTTGTCTATGGTAATGTTGACTCAGGAGTCTAAATTAACTAGTCAATTTCATAGACATTTGGTCAATGAGGTTGGGAGAATAATCTACCTATCTGGCCCATTTGACATCTATGATCTATTGCACAAAAATAACCACTTAATACCTTAATATTTTATGTCAAAACAGCACCAGAGGGTGCTTGCTGACTTCAAATGAACACAATAAAAGAGGGAAGAAGAAAAAGAAGCAAAGGTTTATGAAACAGTTTTCTTCTACTTTCTTTTAGGTCCCATTTGATTTCTACAGCAACTTCACTAGTCACAAGTGATACCGTATTTGTTGTATCAAGAACTGTGGAATCCCCAGAACCTTATATTAGAGAAGTTTAAGCAAGGGAGCCCCTTTGAGCAACGTTGCCTCCAAAATACAATCAATGCAATTTTTCAGGTTTTCTCCCCAAGACTTATGTATGAGATAAATGCACAATAGTATTATAAAGTGATGAGTTTATATCTGGGTGTGTTAGAAGATCTAGCTATAAGAGTTTTTTTTTTCCTTCCAATTATTCTTACTTATATTCCAATGGATCAAAAAATTTTTTTTAATCTTTACCCAAGGACATTATTCCATTTTTTATTCAGACAGATCGGGAGGGAGAGAAAAGGAGAGAGAGAAAAACATCGACATGAAAGGGACACATCGAGTGGCCGCCACCTGCACAACCCAACCAGGGCCGGGGACAAACTGCAACCGAAATACATGCCCTTAGCGGGATCTGAACCTGGGTCTCTCTGGACCACAAGCCAACGCGCCAACCGCTGAGCCAAACTGGCCAGGGCTGGACCAAATGTTTTTAAGACCAACTGCTTATGAAGTGCTTTTGGGTGTTCCAGCACATTTCTTTATTTATTCAGCATGTGTTTATTGAGCACCCAATGCATGCCAGAAACTTTTCCATTAAGAAATAGGTAATACATGAAAGACATAAAACACCCTACCATTGTAAAAGTTATATACCTGTAAGAGGAATCAGATATTAAACAAATAAATAAGTAAAAATAAAGTCTGGGAGAGGGGGATGAATATCCTGGGGAAAAAATAAAGCAGGAAAGGGAGATAGGTGTGTGGAGGTGGGGAACTGTGCGATTTTATAGAGAGAGGTCAGGGAAAGCTTGATTAAGAACAAGGGGTGGGGAGCAGGCCCTGATGTGGGACAGACACATCAACAGGGAGACTCACAGGCCACGGCCGCAAGGTGGGGCACTTGGGTCCTGTGGAGGACGCCACACGGAATCAGTCCCAAACCTACTCTACAGGTCTTTCCAGGTGAGTAAGGGAAATAAAGTTAAGAAACGTTTCTAATCCAGGGAACAGTCGTGTTGGACTACAAAAGAGAGGCAGATGCCCTGGCCTGTTTGGCTCAGCGGTTAGAGCGTCGGCCTGCAGTCCGGAGAGACCTGGGTTCGGTTCCCGCTAAGGGCACGTACCTTGGTTGCAGTTTGTCCCCGGCCCTGGTTGGTCGTGCGGGTGGCAGCCACTCGATGTGTCCCTTCACATCGATGTTTCCCTCTCTCTCTCTCTTCCTCTCTCTCCCTCCCACTCTGTCTGTACAAAAAAAAATGGAAAAAGTCCTCGAATGAGGATAAAAAAAAAAAAAAAAAAAAAAAAGAGAGGCAGAGTGAAGTGTCAGGAGAGAAGGTGATTCTTTCAAGCTCAGAAGACGAAAAGAAAATTCCTGAAAAGCCGGATTTTGCCGACTGCTTGAAAGGATGGCCATGGAGCGGGGTGGAAGGAGGCGAGGCTGGGGGCGCACGTGGGCAGAACACGCGCGCGCAACACCGTAACCAGTGGGTGGTCTTCGTCTGGTTTGTGTTGCATGATGGAGTGGATGAGAGTGGAGAGAACAGTAGAAAAGTTAGTGGAAAACTAAAGGGAGGAGGGAGGAGGGAGGGAGGAGGTAGGTAGAGGAAGATCAGAATCCAGGGGAAGAGAGTGTGAGCTTAGCCCCAAGGCACTTAGGACAAATGTAAGTTCCAAGGCTGCAGCAATGGGCTAAAATACTTAGGAAACAGAATAATTACTACCATGAATAACAGAGCTTTAAAATGCTAAATTGGTGCATATGTTGGGGTGATAGGGCATGAGAAAACAGATTTGAAGGTAGGTAAATAGGAAATAATATTTGCCTCTAAATTTTTCAATTATCTCATAATTTGAACTGACTTTACCTTAGAAATTCCCATTATACATTATATTTGACTGAAAGGGATAAATGACCAAAACTTTCCAGAAACACACCCACATACATACATATGTGACATACACATACACCCAGTCTTCCTCCAGACCAGTGAATTCCAACTGGGGTGATTCTGCTCCCCCAGGAAACACTGGTAATGTCTGCAAACACCTCGCCCCTCTCTCTCAGCTCTGACAACTATGTACTACAGGTAGTTAGTGGGTGAAGCCAAGGATGCTGCTAAACCTCATACAATGCCCCAAAATACACCCCTTCCCACCCAACACAGAATTCTCTGGCACTAAGTCAATATTTCTGAGGTTGATCTAGACCAATTCCATGATATTAAGACACTAGTTTCAATAGTAAGTTTGCAGATAAAATATAGAACAGCCAGCTAAATCTGAACTTGAAATAAACAATAAATATGTTTCTAGTATGTTTATGCACTGTTTTAGATGTAATGATACTAAAAATTATTCATTGTTTATCTGAAATTTAAATTTCACCGAGAACCCTGTATTATTATTGTTTACTTTTAATTAGTTGATTTTCATGTATTTACCTATTTAGTTAGTTTTTGTAAATCTGGCAATGATATTCCATGGGGGTTGGAGAGTCTGATGGAAGAGACAACAGAGAGCAGGTATTTTAGGAAGCAGCCCAAAAGCAAAAGCCCGGGGGCAATTTTAAAGACAACACATGGAAAGCCTGAATTTCTAAGGCATTTCCTGAGAATTATGTATTTGATAACTATATTTTGGGGTTTCTTACACACCTGCTTTGATGACTACTGGTAACTCAAAGACTTGACCCAAACCCACTGAATCCAAATCTGCATTAACAAAGGTCCCCAGGGGATTCACAAGCATATTAACATTTGAGAAGCACTGACTCAAACCCTTCCTTCTATTAGTCATTAAAACACTGGATTAACCTACCTTTCTGAAATACCCTGGGTGAAAAAAGAACACTGCTTCTCACCAACTTGCTTCCCTAGGGTTTTGAACTCAAGGACAATCACTGTTTAGTAGAGACTTATATCCCAACCGTGAAATACTTCCCCCCTTTCTTCCTTCCTCTAAGCTTGTATCGCTCCTATGACACCATCCATCTGACAAATACTGACTGGAATACCTACTGTGTTACTAACTTTGGTTACCTTGTACCCACAAGACAGCAAAGCAGTTTAGAAAGAGCAAACCATGCCAAGTTGGCTCTATTAACTATGTTGACTGGTCTATTACCTGTTGGTGAATCAAAGGGTTTCTGTAGACATGACATATCTTAATTTTGCTAAAACATTTCACAAATGGTAGGTAGCTCTTGTGCCAATCAGGTTTATTCACCTCCTCAGACTGCATTTTTGGTAGGGCCTGAGGGTTTTAAGTACCAAAGCTTTCATTCTGGTTGAATGCAGGACAAGAGGAATAACCTCAAATACTCCCTTTTACACTCCTCCAAGGCAAGCTGGTCTATGTGGCTGCTGAAGGATGTCCCTGTATTTTCCACATCTTGGCTCTGTTTTCAAGGCTGAGATAAGCACTGTGCATACAGCCAGGGTTTCAATAGCGTTACGTAGAACAAATGAGATACTTTGCACTCACCCTTCCGTACACTATTTACCGTGAGATAGAGCAGTGGAAAATTTGTAAGCGTTGAAGGAGGAAATTTTGAAGAAAACCTTGACCCCTGAAGGCTCAGAGGATTATCTTATTGTTTCTGTTCATTTTTAAATTGCGAGCTTATTGGCAGGGGTGGCCTTGGGAGGTACCCGTGGGAAGATGTAAATCTTTTTGCAGGAACTTAAAGATCAGTGGGTGACTGATTTCAAATAGTAAGATTTGAACTTCACAGTGAGTATTAATATGTTACGAGTAGGCAATCAGTAGGATTAAAACACAGTTGATCTGGGGTAATTTGGAAATTTTCAAAGGCCGTCTTTCATTGTTCTTCCTGGAATGGCATAATCGTTTATTTCTTTCTTATAACTTTTTTACAAAAGTTCTATAAAAGCATAATTGGTCATTTATTTTTACAGCATTTCCGACTTGAAATGATCAGAGGAGGCCACATAACTAATAAAGAGTGGTGAAGAATTTTTTAAGTGTTATATAATCACCAAGCTCTTACCACTGATCAAAGCCCTCTCTGCAGGAGCAGTAACCCCATTATACGATATATAATCATTAGATCAGGATATTAATATTGTTTTATCTACTTCAGAAACAGTGCCAGCATGACTGAAGGCTTTGCCTTGGAAGTTTTTACTTTGTTACATTTCTTAGACGTGTTGAACTTGATCCATCAGGCCTCTCGCAGACCACGCCAAACAACCAGTACAGGAGTGGGCTCCTGTTTCTTCTATGAAGTGGTTGAGTATTGGACCAATCCCACCTACTCCAGGGGTCAAGCAAAAGGGGAAGCCAGTCAAGCTCTCACACCAGATTGTGATCTTGGGGGACAGCCACCTCACACCACAGGGCGTTTTAACATCTCTCAACTCTGGAAAAGAGCGCTGTATCTGCCCGGACTATTTAACTCATGTGTCATGATGATGATTCAAGACAATGCACAGTGATGCTCGTTAGAGAATGGAAAGGGAGATGCTTTAATCATGGCCAGTGCTCGGCTTTACTGCCAGACTCCAGGGGACTTCCCACAGCGGACCTTTTCTTTTTGGCCGGAGCTCCCCTCCGAAGGCTGTGACCTGTCACAGAAATCACACAGGCAGGGTCACATCCTCCACCTTCATGTCTTCCCTTTCTGTATGAACTCCCCTCTGGGACCGCCCTTTCCAGCAGGGTTTTCCAAATGGCTATTAACCTCCAACTTGGTATCTGAACTCTCTTGGTCTCAAGCCTCAGAAGGGCTAGGTTTGGAGGGATAAGGAACTCGGCAGACCCCAAAGAGCTGGGAGAAGTCAGAAAAATAAAGACCAGGAACAGTGGCAGAATTTTATGCCTCTGTTAAGTAATATGTCACCGGAATATGGGTAGGGCTGAGCTCCCAACCATAGCCACGTATACATGTGCCCCTGTGTGTTTTGAGGTCCAGATAAAATCTGCTCACAGAGTACAACCAGGGTTATTAAAATGTTATTTCCTCCTGATTCATGCCACCATCGCCACAGCAACTTCCGGTGCTACTTACATTCCTGAACTCTAATTCCAGTTCAAGAATTCACTTCAACACTGAGCAAGCCCCATTCCATTTCCCCAGCTGTGAACTGGGTGTGGTCACCCTGCTTCCTACAGGGCATCTTCAGAAAGACTGAAAGTGTTGTTTGTTTTTGTTCTTGTTTTTAGTTTTTGTATTGATTTTAGAGAGAGGATTGGAGGGAGACAGAGAAACATCCATGTGAGAGAGAAATATCAATCAGTTGCCTCCTATATGCTCCCCGACCAGGGAATGAACCCACAACCTGGGTATGTGCCTTGACGGGGAATTGAACCCACCACCTCTTGGTGTATGAAATGACACTCCAAACACCTGAGCCACACCAGCCAGGGCTGAACGTCATCATTTTATGCAGTGAACATAAAACACTATTTGTGTAGACGGCATATTGGCCCTTGCTATCTAAATACATAAACAAGGGCAATACTTAGTATCACCAGAAAATCAGAATGAGACTCCACCCACGTACGTATTTATGAAAACAAGCCAGTCGTTTAATTCCCCCGTTCCAGGAAGCTCTTTGGCATTAATTTACGTCTTCTTTTGAAAAACTCATGGCCAACATTTAGTCTAAAAAGGAAGTTCTAATTATGAGGAGATTATTATTTTCTCATTTGCACAGATTTGGCTCATTAGAGCTGTGATCCTTTCCCCTCAGCCCACAGAATGAAAGCAACCCCTTTCTGTGATTCTGAGAGTGAGATGGACGATTTTAATGAGAGCTCCAATCACAGTGGCGGGAAGGCCTGGCCAACAGGACCCTTAACAACAACAATGATCACAGAGCAGACCGAGTCTCACAATCCCTTTGAGAACCTTCTTAGTCATTGTTCATGAAAGTCACCGGGCTGCCTCTTGGTGCCTTCATAAAAACGTGATGTTAAATTCAAATTATGCAACAGAACATCATGGTTTCTAGCCAGCCAAATTCAAATGACATTCCGTTTATGCTTCTCTAATCTCTCCGAGTGCTTCAGTAGGTCATTTATAGAATTGAGTCTTAATGGTTAGAAATTAAATTAGAAAGGAAATATGCATCATGTTTCTCCTGCACTAAAATGAAAACTTTTTTTCCCAGTTAAGTGGACCATTTTTTCTCTTTTGGATATTTAACAAGAAAAAAGAACTAATTTAATGGAATGATCTTATTAATGCTACGCTAGCCCTTCCATTAGCATGTGTCTTTAAAGCAAAGATGGCAAAATGGTATTCAAACCTGTCTACAGCCTGAATTTACTAAAAGCATATCCCTCTCAGATTCACTCCATTAAGCAGTTACTTAGTGTTTGTTTTGTTTTTTAATATTTTTTTTAACTTTTTCAATTACATTTGACAGATACTTAGTATTTGTTTTTATCAATATCCAGTATGTTTAGGAAGAAATGTGCATATCATTTTTGCTCCCTCCTACCCCCAAATGAAAATGTAATTCACATGTAACAGTGATGAATCAGTAAAACAGAAAATACTTCTGAAGCAGGAAAACAAAAAGAATAGGATATGGCCCTGGCCAGTTTGGCTCAGTGGTTGGAGCATCGGCCCAAGGATCAATGAGTCACGTGTTCGATTCCGGTCAAGGACACATATCTCGGTAGCAGTTGGTCCTGGCCCTGGTCAGGGTTTTGTGGGAGGCAACCAGTCCATGGGTCCCTTTCACGTCAGTTTCTCTCTCTCCCTCTTTCCCACTCTATCTGAAGACAAATGAAAAAATATTCTCGAGTGAGGATTTAAAAAAATAATAAAGGGGATGTGAATCAGTTTCAACATGTAGAAAGGAACCCAGTATCTTAAAGCTAAGACCCACACTAATAGCCTGAAGAGGAAGAATTGGTAGTTAAGGCCATATTTTCATTTTATTCATACAGACTTTGTTGTATAGCAGTTATTTCTAATCGTGGGCCAAGGAACTTGAAGACAACAGCTGTCCATGGTTTAGAGTCATAGAAAGGAGTCCTTGCATCAATACACATATCGATCATTTTTTCACAGCTATTAACACGACTCTCAAAGTACAGTCGGAACTATTTTCCAAGAATACAAAGATACTGTTATCACTATAAAAAATATTTAAAAGGGACTTCCGGTCAAGATGGCGGCGTAGGGAAACGCAGTATCGCGTTCTGCCACAACCACATCCAAGTTACAACAAAACTACAGAACAACCATCATCCAAAATCGCCTGAAATCAAGCTGAATGAAAGTCCTACAACTACGTAATTAAAAAAAAAAAAAAGCAGCTACATCCAGACCGGTAGGAGGGGCGGCGGCGCGAGGGGTGGCGGCAGCGGCGGCGGACGGGCTGGTCCCACACCCAAGTGTGGCGGATAAAAATCAGGAGGCTCCCGTGGCTGGGAAGGTCCTTCCTGAGGACTGAGGGGTCCCCATCCCACACCAGGTGCCCCACTCAGGGTTCCAGTGCCAGGAAGAGAATCCCCATAACTTCTGGCGGGAAAAACCAGCAGAAACTGAGGCTCAGGGAAGCTGACCTGGCTGGAGCCACAGGCAGCTCCTTAAAGGGCCCGCGCACGGACTGGTCGGACTCTCTCCCTCTAAGCTCGCAGGGGAGGCAGCTCGAGGGGCACCAGAGACATACAGAAAAGAACTGAGCTGTTTGGCACTGGAGCGAGGGCTGGAGAGGGAGCTTTCTCGGGGACAAACGTGCTGTCAGAGGCCTTTGTTCCTTTGGTGAGCCCTTCCCTGGGGCGGCAGACAGTCGCCATATCTGGGACTCCAGCAACCTGGCTCACACTGGTAGCCCCGCCCTGCTGACTCCCTGAGGCCCCGCCCCGCCCCACACAACTTTCAAGCCCACCTAAGCTGTTGCTACTTGCTTAACCATAGGATTGGCCTGTCTTGGATCCTGCTTCAGGTTTTTCCTAAATTCTTTCAAACAAGCAGCATCGGGTCTCAGCGAGCCCCATACCTCTCATTAAGTAATACACAGAAACAAACACAGAGAGGCAGCCAAAATGAGGATACAAAGAAACAGGTCCCAAATGAAAGAACAGAACAAAACCCCAAGAAAAGAACTAAGTGAAATGGAGATAAGCACCCTAACAGATGCTGAGTTCAAAATACTGCTTATAAGGATGCTCAATGAACTCAGTGAGGGCCTCAAGAGCATAAAAAAGTACCAGTCAGAAACGATCGCTGCACAGTTAGAAACGAAGGAGGCTTTAACTGAAATAAAGAATAATTTACATAGCTTCAATAATAGAGTACGTAAATCCAAGGAGCAAACCATCGATTTGGAATATAAGGAAGCAAAAAACGCCCAACCAGAACAGCAAAAAGAAAAAAGAATCCAAAAAAATGAGGATAGTGTAAGGAGCCTCTGGGACAACTTCAAGCGTGCCAACATTCGCATCTTGGGGGTGCCGGAAGGAGAAGAGAGAGAACAAGAAATCGAAAACCTGTTTGAAACAATAATGGCAGAAAACTTTCCTAACTTGGTGAAGGAAACAGACATACAAGTCCAGGAAGCACAGAGAGTCCCAAACAAGATGAACCCCAAGAGGCCTACACCAAGACACATCATCATCAAAATGCAAAAGGTTCAAGACAAAGAGAGAATCCTAAAAGCAGCAAGAGAAAGGCAGCTAGTTACCTACAAGGGAGTTCCCATTAGGCTGTCAGCTGATTTCTCAAAAGAAACTTTGCAGGCCAGAAGGGAGTGGCAAGAAATATTCAGAGTGATGAAAACCAAGAACCTACAACCAAAATTACTCTATCCTGCAAAGCTGTCATTTAGAATCGATGGACATATAAAAACTTTCCCAGACAAGAAAAAGTTAAAGGAGTTCATCACTACCAAACCGTTATTATATGAAATGATGAAGGGTCTTTTTAAAGAAAAAGATAAAATGTATGAACAAACAAAATGGCAATGAATACATATCTATCAACAATGGAATCTACAAACAAAATGAACAGGAAGAACAGGAACATTCTCATAGATACAGAGAACATTTTGTTGGTTGCCAGTTGGGAAAGGGGTTGGGGGAATGGATGAAAAAGGTGAAGGGAGTAAGAAGCACAAATTCATTCCTAGACTGACAAACCTCAAAGGGAAAGGGGTTGGGGGGGTGGGAAGAAATAAACCAAAGAACTTATATGCATAACCAATGGACACGGACAATAGTTTGGGAAAAGGTGGGAGGGGGGCGGGAGTGGGGAGGAGGGGGTCAATGGGGGAAAAATGTGGAACATCTGTAATGCATTTTACATCCAACAATAAAGATGTGGAAAAAAAAAAAATATTTAAAAGAAGTCTTCATAAACAGAGACTTAAAATTTTTAATTACACGCGCGCGCGCACACACATTATAGACAGACGTTCCTCAACTTCTGATAGGCTTCGTCCCAATATACCCAGCATAAGTTGCAGATACCTTAAGTCGAAATGCATTTAATACACCCAACCTACTGATCATCACAGCTTAGCCTAGCTACCTTAAACAAGCTCAGAATACTTACATTAGCCTACCGCTGGCAAAGCCATCCAACACAGGCCTATTTTATGATGCTAGAGTATCATGCCACTTATCACTAAACCAGGAAAAGAAGAAAATTCAAAATTCCAAGTGTGAGTTCTACTGAATACATATTGCTTTTGTACTATTGTAAAATTGAAAAAATCATAAGTTGGGGACTGTCTGCACGTATACATATATATATATATACACACACACACACATACATCATACACACACACTATGTATAATATATAATAACTATATATTATTAAGTTAGCTGCTGAAGGCATGCAATTGGTTTTGTTACACTGACCCAAATCTTTTAAAGATTTTTGTTGTCCTGGGTTGAATGACAGTAATCACCTTAACTCAAACCTTCACAAGCATTTAGACTCTAATGTCATTTTCAATCACCATTATCAAGACCATTTTGCTAGATTATATACATGCCCCTTTACCATTAACGTATTTACTTCATCACCATACCAACTCCATAGGCTACAAGTGATTTCTTCCACTTTGCAAGTAAGAAAATGGAGGCTCAGAGAGGTTCATGGGTCTTTGCCTTTGTCCATAGTAGCAAATTTCTGGTAGACTTGGAACTAAAACCTACAATTATTGACTCTGTTCTGTGTGTGGTCTTTGTACCACATCATGGTCACATCCTCACTGATAAAATGAGTCATTGAGTATATCATTAATTAAAATAGCATTTCAAAACATTATAAAGCTATACACTAATAGAGGATTTTATTCTGTTTACTATTACACCTATGGTGGTAGAAAATATAGGAAGAAAAAAGTAAAGACAAAAAATGTGTTATTTTAGTCTAAGCCTTATTCCTCATTCAGATCAAATTACTGGAACTCCATACTTTGTCAGGATGCTCTGAGTAAAGATAAGAAGCTGGAATAAGGAGAAAAGATAAATAGAACCTGGAAATGGCCAAGGGAGAGAGATCAGGGGCTGGAGAGCACTGCAGGGTGGGAGGAAAGAGAGTTGAGAGCAGATGGGATGTTTGTGCTGTTGCAGAAAGAAGAGCTCCATGCAGAGTGTTAAGGGAAACCAGAAGGGGGAGGGGGTGGGAGGGCATGACCCTTCACTGTTTGCCTGATTTCAGGGGGGCGGGGGGATCACATCCTTGTGCGAACTACCTTTTCATTCACGGTCAGCAGAGTTGGGAGGCTGCTGAGGTTGCCTAGACTGTAGGTCTGATGACCCCTGGAGCCATTTCTGACAGTTTCACTTAAGAAACCTAGGTCATGGCTTTCATTCCTGTGGGGGCCAATTATCTCTGTTCTGAGCAAGAGAAACACAGCCATCCTTGGGAGGCCTCTCAGACGGCACCCCCATCGTTAATGGGTCAGTGAGAACACCTTTGGATAGGAAGACACCAAATGTGTCTTTTCTAGAATTACACACAGCCCCAAACGCTGCTGGTGGGCTTCGTGTGATGGATAACTAATAAACAGCTTCGATGAAAGCAAGGGCTTCCATTGCAAGCCTGTGTTCTCCAGCTGATACTCAGGAACAAACAGAAAAGAATTAATAGCTGCCTGCAGCATTTCCAGGCATGTGAGCCTCACAGTAAATCAGCTGTTTTAGATGTAGGATGGCTGGTTAATGATTAAGTGATAACACTTGACTCTAATTCTGCTCACTTAAAAAAAAAATTGTTTTTTTCCTAAAAGAGTAGAGCATGGACAGAATTCCATAGACCCTAAACAGTGGATTAGGATAGGTTTAGTCTTAATTCTAATTTTTAATAAGACTAGAACATGTTACTGACTCTATTTTCACCTTCCCCACCCCACCCCAAAGTCACACCCACCCAAACCATCAGGCCAATCACTCCAAGAATTTGAGAGGTTCACTGGATACAGATTTGTGAGCGTTGAATGAAACAGTGGTTATAATTTGACCTCGTGATGCAAAACAGGATCAAAAGAAATCAAATAAGCCTTAAAAATGAAAGGCTACCTGTGCTTCGCACTGGGATGTGAAATCCGAGGCACCAAGCCCATGAAACAGCCCCATCTCTGCTTCGGAAATCGATTAAAACCCCTTCTGCCACAGAGCCGAATGTTCAGTGTTTCTGCTTCTCAGACGAGGAAACCAGTGAAATGAGGCCAAGGAAGGCCATTGGCTGAAAATGGGACAGCTGATCATTTGTGCACTGGGCACGAAGGTCCAAACGCCTTGCTGCTAGTGCCTGGAGTTTCTACCATAACTCCTGCCTCTCCTCCTTTACAAAATCCCCGAGGGACTGGGACTCACACCCTGGGTTAGTCAGCAGGCTGCATCTGTGCATCTCCAACTTGCTCACGAGCCGCAATAGCCACCAAAGATCATTTTCGCATGGTGGGCCCTCCCTCCCCTGTCTGCTCACAAGACCCGTGGCCTTGGTTCCTCCCCAGCAGCAGCAAGAGCCCTATGTATCCGGGAATTAGAATCTCTGCTTCCTGGCTCTGGAAATCATGCAATTCACTCCTGTGTCCTGTGTTGATCGGTCAAGTTCCAGCAGGTAAACAAAGCACTGAGGAATAGTGACAGTGTTACTTGTCACTTGCTACTTCCCACATCATCTCTAACACTTGTTAGGTCCATCTATTTGGCATCTGGATTCTCTGCTAGTTCCATACCTTGAAGGTGTATGTACTGTTGTATCAAGTGGTTGTGGGAATTAATGCAGCGTTGTATGAGTAGTTGCTCAGAATAGTTGGCATGTAGTAAGCAGTTAGAAACTGTCTCCTTGTGCCTGATTTCCAGCTATTTTAGGACCTGGTGGTATTAGATGACTTTCTTTCGCTCAATTGTGTACTTACGCATTTGACACTGCTTAGAGAAGCACCGAACAGAGTTCTGCTAGGCACCGAACTCTGAACCTGACTGTCTGTTGCCTGGTTACAAAGGAGCAGATGGGATGTTTTGTGCTTCAGAGAGAGCTCCACACAGTGTTAGGGGAAATCATACAGGGGGAGCACGACCCTTCATTGTTCGCCTCATTTCAAGGGGGTGGATCACAAGCGGGTAGAGGGTCCCAAAGTTCTAGATATACCAGCAGTTGCCCTTGTGCAGGTCAATTCTGGAGTCTCCTCCTCTGTGCCTTTTGCTTCTGCTCTTGCCTGTGCCCAAACTCCACACCACTGCGTCTCACTGTCCCGGCCCTGCCATTTGATCTTAGGGGAGGAACGCGAAATTGACATATACTCAAATTGAAGGACACAATAAAATGAGAAATGCAAAGCCATTTCTTTGGGGAAGAAACAAATGAAATATGTCAAAAGGTAGATTTATTAACTATAGTAAAACCATCACTATGATCTTGACTTACTTTTATAATCACTTATATATTAACTATTAATGGACACTAATAATAGTACTTGCCACACTGGGTCGCTGTGTGGATCAAATGAGAAAAGAAATCTACAGATTCCATAGTAATCATTCAATAAATGCTGATTTCTCAATAATTGCAACTATTAACCATAATAACTGCTATCTAAATATATGCTTGTTATTTCTGTTACTTACAGGAAAGGAACAGAAGGTTACAAAATATTAAAGAAATTGCCATCTAAGTAATGAAAGTGCATGAAAACATAAAGCTTGATGCCTCTTGAATTACTTGTTTAAAGTAAATTTATAGGTACCTCAAGGGTCTATTTAATGCTAGTGGATCCACTCAGTATGATATATAACTAACATCCTTAAAAATAAAGAAAAGATGTTTACTTTGTATCATTTTTCCTGTTTTCATAGAACATTAGAAAATCATCCTGCGTAATGTATACTGGGTGCCGAAAGATTTTGTTTCATTTAGTTTTTGTTTTTAGGCTTTCAAAATCGTGTTATTCTTGACTTTTTGAGCATATGCAATTCTTAAACAGATCAATAAAAGATATATAATCATCACCTCATCTTTTTCTAGTCTACCTTTAAAAATTAATATGTAAAGGTAAAAATTATATCACTGCAAAGCAATGTGGTTATGTAAATAATAGTACCAATCCTAGATATAAAAATATAATGATTTTGATTTCTTTTCCTGTTTTGCCTGTAAGCCTGTTTTGTTGCTTTTTATAATTCAGCCGCCTCTTTTTTCCTTGATATAGAATGTCAAGTTTCATTTAAAGCCCATTATAATGGTACCATGCCTACTACTGAAAGATGAAAAAATATAATCAATCACTTATTTTGACTATAATAGCCAAAGAAGAATATGTGTTCGTACGGAATGCATGTTTTGTATACAAAAACCTATATTAATTGTTCCATTTATTCTACCCACAGTAAGTTAGTAAAGTATGATGATTTGTCTTATAAGACAATTATATTGTATCTGGTTAAAAATTATTATTATTTTTAATCCTCACTGAGGATATTTTTCCATTTATCTTCAGGTAGAGTGAGAAGGAGGGAGAGAAAGAGAGAGAAACATCAACATGTGAGGGACACATCAACAGGTTGCCTCCCGTACAACCCTGACTAGGGCCGGGGACTGACCCGCAACCAAGGTACGTGCCCTAGACTGGAATCAAACCCTCAACTCATTGGTCCGCGAGCTGATGCTCTAACTGCTGAGCCAAACTGGCCAGGGCTGGTTAAAACTTATTTGTAAGGCTATATTTGTAAGATTATAATTGTAGTGAAGTAAGTTGTTTAAACAACACTTCCATTATCATTGTTCATCGCTTAATTTCTACTCTATTCTTTTCAATTTCCAAAAGCTGAAATAAGACCTAGCACAGAATAGCTGCTGATGACAATGTCGAATGGATAACTGTTCAACTTCTGCTATTATTCTAACATGTCCATGTAGATTCAACTGACCTTCAGCATTAGACTTGACTTTGACCATTTTCAGGTTCCTTGTTAGCTTAATTTGCCATGTACTGGGAAAGAGAAGCAGGTTAAGAGGGCTGGGAGGGTTTGATTTACAGAAAATGGTGAGCAGAATACACCCAAAGTGAAACAATCACGAAAATGCTATGAGAAAATTTCTAATCAAATATTTTTATGTAAACCAGTGATTACACACTCCATACAAAATAAAAGGGGGGCGGGGAGTGAGGGAGACCAGTTAACCAGCATTCATAGTAGGCCCCAAAACACTGCCAGACAGAAGGCGGTGGGCTGCTTGGGAACTCTACTGCATGGAAACTCTTCTATTTTATGACAAACATGATATTTTCTGGACTGACTCTTCAATACTTTAAGAAACTGTGTACTGTATTTAACAGATTTGACAAAAATTATATAAAATTATATATGAGCAAGATACATAAAAATGAAAAAACAGAGTAATAATCTTAAAGGGGCTAGATATGTTGTAGTAAGTTTCAAATTCCATTCTTAACCCACTGTGAGAGATTTTTTTTGGGGGGGTCACTGTGAGTAAAAACACAATATAGACTTTGAGCTACTGACAGATTATAAATGTATTATTATTATAATTACCTACTTGTGGACTTTTGTAGTTTTGAAATAAAAGGAAAACAAATCCTTCTAAAATCCTTGTTTATTCATTACTAGATGAATAAGAAATTTTAAAACAGAGGTAATACTGAAGCTCCGAAATGCCATACTTTGTTAATGTAGAAAAAAAATAAAAAGAAAAGAGGTATAAACTTTCAGTTATAAAATAAGTCATGGGGACGTATTGTACATGGTGACTATAGTTAATACTACTGTATTGTATATTTGAAAGTTGCTAACAGAGTAAATCTTAAAAGTTCTTATCACAAGAAAAAACTTTTTGAAAAAATATCTAAACTTAAGTGATGAGTGGTAACTAGACTTATTGTGATTCTTTCACAATAAGTGAGGCAGTCATTAGTTTATCTGACCAAAACTGGTTAAATCGCCATCTGGACTGAAACCTGAAGAAAAACTGGACCCCAGAAATTACTTTACATTTCCTAACTTGGGAGAAACAATGAGGCTCAAAATTTGCATATAATATATTTTAAGTCTCATTTCCTAAAGAACTTTTATTTAAGTTATTTTGTCAAAATCATCACAAAATGCATATGGGTGAAGGCAAGGCTGCAGTTTGAGGACAACAGGTAGAAGAATTATTTTCTAAAGAATAGATGAGAAAACAGCTTTCAGAGAAGCACCAACCATCCTTTTCTATTCAAGATGCTAAACAGTGTTTGCTGCACATCCTATCATATGCTCATTAAGAGCAAACAGTAAATCAGAACTGAGGACACAGAGATGGTAGAACCTGACTGTGCAGAGAAGAGCCAAGAATGGGTTCTTCCCTCTCCCGCAAGATGAACCAGTGAGATAACATACTTAACAACCAGACATAATAAACAAGGTGAAAATATGGTTAGATAGGGAAAGTACTAAGATTTTAATGCCTATTTTTGAAAAAATGTGTCTGAAAAGTTAAAGCTAATTACTGAACTAATTATACTTCTCTTGAATTTCTTATACACAAGTGATATGCTTCCAGATTAATTAACTTTACTTCAGAAGAACTGGGAGTGATTCCAAATTTTGACTGTCTGATTACTCAGCTTCCATGGAAAATATTTCTTAACGCTCTGCCCTTGGGCACATGATGTTTGAGGCGCATTCATGGGGGGTAAGTAGAAATGTAGAAATAAATTTCTAACTTCACAGCTGATCTTCTAGACTTCAGGATGGTGAAAAATAATTCTGTCTGTCCAACCTTAATTGATTTGAAGATTCAAAAATAAACAAATAAACCCCAACAAATAAGTCCAGTAATCTTTAGTTCCATTTGTGTCCAATTTTATTTTACTCAAGAGCAATAGTATTCTCTCATGCCTTGGGATGGTGTGGTATTTTACCAGATGGAAAATATATGTATAATTCCTCCCAAATTAAACTACTAAAGTTGAGAAGCTCACATACTCTGTCTGGTAAACCTCCTAAATGTAAACACTGAAATCAAAAGTTCAGGTCACTTGCTAGTACATAAGAAATCCATATCCCGTTGGCTCCTTTTTCTGTTATCAAATTCTATGCTAGATTTTCTGCTCTTAAAAAAAATCTAATTAATAATCAAGTTATAAAAGTCACTTTTTATGAGCTTTGCTGCTCAGGGACATATTCTGTTGCCAATGAGGTCTTAATAATAATATATAAAAAAAAATCTTGAGATTCTGGTTTGGGAGCAAGTACAAACGATGTTACATCACCTAGGAACGTCCGTGCCTTGATCTTTCCAACACTCTCTCCGTGCCCCACACCAGGTTCACAGTTACTGGATTTAATTTCAGCTGCTCAGCTAGCGGCACTGTTCCTGTCCTTGATTATGAGTAAAGTTTTCCCTGTCGAGTTAGAAAAACAGAGATGAACCTGGGCAGTTCCATCCACTATTGGCCAGATTTGTGAAAATGGACCAGCAGGGAATCAGTCTTTGTTTTAAACAGGAGTTATTTTCAAGAGGAAACAGCAACACATAATTAACTGGGGCAGGCATGACCTAGGGCAGATGGCAACCACAGCCCAGTGGGGAGCTTACTGTCTAGAACAAAGATTTTTGCTGGGCAAGACTAATCCTCAGAATTAGGAGGGACTGAGAAAGCTTTTTCAAAAAGTTGTCTAAAAACCTCCTTGAATACACACACACATGATATTGGAGATGACTGTAAAATATAAATGCAATTCAGCAGCAAGAACATAAAATAATGCTGTGATTCAGTAATAGTAGCTGATATTTATTGAGAGTTAAGAATAGGCCAGATATTATGGTAAATCATTTAAAGCATTATTTGATCCCATGTTTGCAACATCTCTGAGGTACATGCAGTCATTGCTGTCTTTATCAAAACAAGAAAATGTAATCTTCAAAAGGCGTGGGATATATATGCCTGAAATGACATTGTAAGTTGCCACACAACGTATTCGAGTGTGAATATAGAGAAAGAACATAAAACAGAATGAAAGGCCCAAAATAACTTGATATAAATAGGAAAATATACATAATCTCAAACCATTAGGGAAAGATGACTAATTATATAAATGTAGTTGGGACAACGGGGAAGCCATCTGGAAAAATATTAATAAACTCAGGACCTGACCACAACCAATGAAACATGACAAATTCCAGTGCATACAGGATAGAGATACAATTGTAAATAAATGCATGAAACAACTACTAGAATAAACCAAGGATCTTGATATAATCTTGAAATGGAGGCCATTCCAACTAATAACACAAAATTCTGAAGCCATTAAAAAAAAATATTTATAATTTGGTTTAAATAAAATGTTTTAAAGTGTCATAGTAAAAAATACTATAAGGGTTTCTATTGTTCCAAAATGCATTATTTTAAATGTCAAGATATATCTCCTTTCTCCCAAAAGTATTTGCTTACTAATGTAAATTGACTTGGAAATAAAAATAAAAAACATTGAAAAATTAAACCAATAAACCTTTGCTTCATTCTATTCTCAAATACAATCTAAAAACTGTCTTTCTCTGTTTTACCATGTCCGGGTAATTTATAAGACAGAATAATCAGCAGGTACTAATTAATAGCAATTCCTACAACTGGATTCAAAATATCTCAACTGGAGGAATCTTAGAGATTACTTCATCTGCCCTGGCCAGTTTGGCTCAGCGGTTGGAGCGTCAGCCTGCGGACCAGAGAGTCCTGGGTTCAGTTCCCACTAGGGGCACATACCAAAAAAAAAAAAGAGAGAGAGAGATTACTGCATCTACTCATGTTTTATAGATGAGAAAACGTGGCATGTGACCTATACAAAGTCATAAAACTAATGAACGCTTAGGTCATTCGCTGGGGTATCTGTGCTGTCGGATTGCTCCGCACTAGCAAAGCAAAGCAAAGGGAACCATTTGGTAGTTGGGGTAATACATCTTCATCCAATGGTCTAACCAGGGAAACAGTAATTATCAATAACAGTGTGCTTCAAGATTTTTCTACAAACCAGATCCTTGAATACACTTCATATACATTAACCTGTTAAGTAGAGTGCTGTCATTATAACCCTATGAAGAAAGGCACTTACCCAAGGTCACAATTTGCAAGCAGGAGAACCAGGACCCGAACTCAAGCAGTCTTATTTTAAACTGTCTCTTTTTAGAAGTCTGTGAACAGTAACTGCGTTGAACAGTAGCTGAGTGTGACCACAGCGAGCTGAACGTTAGTCCCTCACACTTCCCAGACGCCCAGGAGTAAGCTCCATGTCTTCAGGATAAGGTGCCCTTCCCTGTGCCTGTTCTGATCTTGCTCATGATCACAACACGGTGAGTCTAATCTTGCAAGGAAAGCTTTCCCTGGAAACCCTTGTCCTCGCTGATCTTCCTCTTGTCTGAACTACTGAGTAATTTATAGCAAGAATCACAAAGTTATAATTTTATTATGCCTGTTATTGAATTGACCTGTAAGTGATTTCATGTGTTTCAGCTTGTTTGGTTCAAATAACTTGCAAGCCAATTGAGGACAAATAAGTTTCCTTATATACCTATTTTTTTTAATCCTCACCTGAGGATATATATATATATATATTTTTTTGCATTTATCTTCAGATAGAGCAGGAGGGAGAGAGGGTGGAAGAGGAGAGAGACACATTGACTGGTTTCCACCCACACAGTCCCAACCGGGGCCGGGGACAAACTGCAACAGAGGTACATGCCCTTAGCAGGAACTGAACCCGGGACGCTCTGGTCCGCGGGCCAATGCTCTAACCACTGGGGAAAACTGTCCAGGGCTATACCTTTTACACTCCCTGAGCATCGACCAAGGAAAACTTCAAGACATATTTTTTGATTGACTGATTGCTTAGTGATCCCAAACCTGGATATTCCTTCTCTCTATCGTGACTTTTCTCCATGTTTTACATGAAATGTCATTCTTCCTAGCTCAATCTGACCATTTGTTCATGAATTATACTCCAGCCTATCCAAAATTTCAAGAAGAAAATCAGGAAACACCATTGTCTCTTTTGTTGGTCAAGTTTTTAGTCTATTAATTTAAAAAGGATAAGTCAACTTGAAACAGCCTTTTTACATTTTTTGCATTTTTATTTCTCTCCTTCTCTCCTCTTGTATTACTCTCTTCTCAAAGATTACAATGATAGATATATGGGGACTAGCTCATCATTGGAAAATTGTTCCTATTCCTTATAACTTACATTTAACCCTGTATATTTAGTCTTGGAGAATTTGCACAGCTGGCTGTGTGCTTTGGGACGAGAAAGAAAGAGGTCACAGAGATGAACTGAAGACAAGGTCTTTGTACATTCATAGAGTTGTCATTTCGCAAACTGATGGCTTTATAATTTGTAACTGAAATGCTAGGTTCCATGCATGATTATGGCTATACTGTTTGCTAAAATACTGAACTATTTCTATTCTTTTTTATTTAATTATTTATTTTTGTTACAGATGATTCTTTTTCCCCCACTGATCCCCCCTCCCGCTCCCTCCCAGCCCTGTCCCCAGCTTTGTTGTCCATGTCCATTGTTCATACATACATGCATATAAGTTCTGTGGTTTATCTCTCCCCCACCACCCCCTCTCCTGGGGACTGTCAGTCTGTACCCCACTTCCACGTCTCTGGGACTACCCCATTCCTCAGACTGTTATGTTCATTATATTCCACAAATAAGTGAGATGATATGATACTTGTCTTTCTCTGTTTGGCTTGTTTAGCTTAGGATGACACTTTCTATATCCCTCCATGTCATCTCAAAGGATAAGAGATCTTTTTTTCTTATAGCTGCATAGTACTCCATTGTGTATATGTACCACTGTTTTTTTATCCATTCGTCTACTGATGGACATTTGGGCTGTTTCCAGATCTTAGCAATTGTAAATAGTGCTGCTATGAACGTGGAGGTACATATATTCTTTCTGAGTGGTGTTTCAGGCTTCTTAGGGTATATTCCTAGAAGTGGGATCCATGGGTCAACTATTTCTGTTCTTATAATCAAGTACCTACTAGTCTGAGACTTCCAGGGTTGTGATGCCCATGTACCTCAGTCCTTCCATGGACCATCTCATTATGCGGAAACCAACAGATAGATCAAGGACATTTGAGCAGAGAGAGTTCAGATGTTGCTCCAGTATAAGGGATCACAATGATTCTAAACATTTTGACCATATTTCTGGTTATATAAGTTCAAAGATATGTCTGAAACTCAGAGATCTATGCAGAAAGAGAATAGCTAGGTAGCAAGACTTTCAAGTCAAGTCTAAAATAAGACCATAAAACATGTTATAGAAGGAGATTTCATAGAGGGAATAGATGGAGAGTAAAATAGTAACAGAACAAAAATAGGTTCCAAATTGAAAGACCATCTGAGTAGGAAGAGTTCTATATAAGATTGGAGGTATGTTACCTGTGATGTCAGGAATCTACAGCATAATGCTCAAATGTTAAAGAGGTCAAATGGGCTGACCTCTGAATGCATGATGGGTCAAAATCCATGACACTATTCCCTGCCTTTTCAGCCTCTGACAGATTTATGTGCCCACCTCCAAACTCGGCCGTCCACCTTTTGCTTAGAACTCTGCTGAATATCCATCACGAACGCTTACAATTCCAATGACTATTAAACCCCCGTTGGAGGTTCCCCATTCCATTGAAGCTTGGCCATCAGCACTTTCCTACTTCTAGCCTTCCACAGCAGAAGAATAGGCACAGGCCAGGTACACCACGTCCCACAACACCCAACCTGTACATATGAGACTGAAGGAAGCACCCCCAGGTGTAGGTATGGTGGGGGCAGAGGACAGTTAAAGCTTTACTCTTTGAATCTGAGCCTCTTCATTAAACTCTTTTCCTTCCTTAGCACGATAGTTCATAGATCAATCTAGTGGTGCTTTTCTTCAGTGCGTTCTTCCCGTGGCGAGGTGAGCCAGTGCAGGACTCTATTACCTGCTGAAATCAATCAAATACCTGCAAAGGGCAACTGATATTAATGCAATTACTTAAGCCACTTGCCGCTGCTTCTATTTAAGGATTCATTTTGGCGGCTCTAAACTATGCTTGATAATAGAGGCCCAGCATTTTACATGATACTTGAACATTTTCCCTGAGATGTCCCTGGGCTTGGAGGAAATTGTGTCTTACCCGATGCTGGAGCCGGGCTTGCAGCCTCTGTCTAATCCAGGGTTTTGCAAGGTCTTCTTCCTGAGGGATTGAGGATGGACCGCTATCGGAATCACAGTATCATTTCAGTGGGGCCCCGGCTGCATTGGGTCCATTGTCACAGTGCATTATGATGGCCTTTTCTATTTGGTCAGGAAGAATTGTTGAGATCATCTATTACATAACCATTATATTTCACACTTAAAAATAGCATCAATATAAAGGTTTCTTTCCGAGTACCTACAAGTCACAGAGAGGAGTTCAACAAAGAAATGTAAGCCAATTGGCCATCGCTGTCTTCTTTAAGATGTGTTGTCTTTTCCTGGTAACATATGGGAATACTCTAGGAAATTGCTCTCAGACCTGTTCTAGTGCCTGCTTGTGAGGTTTCTCTGTCTTTCTTTCCCCACGGGAACTGGGATGCATCTCAGTGAGTTCATTTTTCACTGACACCTTGTCAAGAGGAGGTTGGTGTTAGCACAGATGAATACCTCTTAGACAGGTCTTTTCATTGTGCTAAGCAGAAAATTGCCTTTCTTTAATGACAAGTCCTTCTCTTTTCATGACCAAAGAATATTTTCTGCAGTTACTTCATGGGATATACTACCTGGAAAGCACAAATCTGGAGCCATTCATTCAGATTCTCTTGTTCAGAGAGACTTGATGGCCCAAATCAGTTCTTCTTGTCTCGCAGACATCACTGGGACACAGACATGGTGAAGAAACCCTGCCTTCCTCTGAGTTCAGGACTGGACATGAAAAAAAGCAGCCACATAGTAGATGTCTTCAGAAAAGAACGAATTTGAATTTGAGCTTTAAGTCTACATGAACTTGTTCTTTGTCTTGGGACTAATTTATATTTATTTGTTACACTTCTCTTTCTCGTGATACAGAAATACCAATACTGATCTAAATTTTTCTACATGGTCCTTGGCATATGGTATAATCTCAATACTTATTAAGAAATAACGGAGCTGATGAATAAAATGGTAAGTTAATGTGAGGAAATAATCACAATCTGCTTTGAAATATACCACACAATAATACTAGAGTTAGGAGGCAAATTATTACCTGTGTGGAAGAAATACAAGGGGACCATGTGTTAACTAGGGCAGGTGGCGATGACTTATCTTAAAGGAGGATGACTCTTTATTGCATGACTATACAGTACCACCGGTTAGTCCCAACCAACAACTGGAAGGTCCTCAGAACACCTAGATTTTATATGCACTTCTTCCCCCCAAAACACACACATACTTGGGAAAACTAAAAGCCAGAAAAGCTGAATGTCATTCAATGGTTATTGAATGGTTTTTAATAACTATTTGTTGTTAAAACAAAACACACACACACACCTCCCCATCAATCTTGACTCCTTATCCAATTTGCATTTTTCTTAGCATTTAATCACTACATCACATATTTTGTATTTATTTGTTAATTTTCTCTATACTAATATTAGAACACTAGCACCATCATATAAGTGAGATTTTTGTTTCGTTTCCTACTGCATCGCCTAGAAGAGTGACTAGTTTATATCAGAGTACTCAATAAATATTTGTTGAATAAATATCCAAATTAATTTATAATAGATGAAACCCAGAACATGCATTACCTAATTACAAATCCACAGTTCATCTGTCTCAGAATACCACACTGTCTTCCTGTAAAGCCAATTCGCCATTTTACACTTGGACAGGAAATGTTACAAAACAGAATTAAATAATGAATCTTAGATAAATGATGATTTCTAGTTCTAGTCTTTACCTGATTAGGAAGAATGTAAATTTTTGACTCATGTCTCTTTATAATTTCAATAGAAGAAGAAATCAGATCATTCTGAGTATGAAAGAGTAAAAAAAGGTGTATATATCTTGGAACTTTGTTAGAAATGGAACAGATATGACAACTATAAACTGGTAGTTACTAATTAGTCACAGGGATGTAAACTACAGCATAGGGAATATAGTCAATAATATTGTATATTGTATGTATGGTGTCAGATGGGTGACTAGATTTATTGGGTGATTATTTATTAAGTAATATAAAGTCTAATCGCTGGGTTTTACACCTGAAACTAATATAATATTGTATGTCACCTGTTATTAAAAATGTAAAAAAAATTAAATTAATGACATAAAAAGTACTATATTACCACATCACTGCTAACAGCATACCAAAGTCTTTTTTTTTTTTTTTAATCCTCATCTGAGGACATTTTTCCATTTTTTGTTCAGATAGAGTGGGAAGGAGAGAGAGGAAGAGAGAGAGAGTAATATTGACGTGAAAGGGACACATCGAGTGCCTGCCTCCCACGCCACCCAACCAGGGCTGGGGACAAACTACAACCGAGGTAGGTGCCCTTAGCAGGAACCGAACCCGGGCCTCTCTGGACCGCAGGTGGATGCTCTATCCGCTGAGCCAAACTGGCCAGGGCCAGCATACCACATCTTAATGGAAGTTTGTCTTCCTTAGAGAGACACCTATTCATCTAATGATGCATTTGCCTAGTGGGCATTCCTGTACCTCAGAAATTGGTGGCACTAGGTGTAATGTTAAGGGTGTTTCTGAAGTCTTTCTGTATTTCAAGCAATATTCTATGTGCTTTACAACTGTTACACTGTTTAGTCCTGACAATAACCCCATAGACAAGAAAACTGAGCAGAGAGAGATCATTTCCCTTGCTCAGGGTCATGCAGGTGAGAGGTGGTAGACCTAAGTCATTCCATCTGACGTCAGAACTTACGCTTCTGAGCACCTGCTGCATCATGCTAAACACGGAAAAGCCACTCCTGGAAGATGAGGCAGCCCTGAATACTCCCTGCGTGTTTTCTATTCTCCCTCGCCTGTGTTAGTCCCTAAATAGTAGAAAAATAGTTCAGATCTGTTCCAGCAATCTGCTTCTGGAAGCTGGGTTAAATTTTGCACCAGAAGCAGCTGACATCATTGAAGCTAGCATGTGTGCAATGTAGCGGTGTACCGCGTAACGGAAACTCTTAAATTTAATGTATGTTTTCTTAAAAACACCATGTGAGATGTACTTTCTCTTACTAAACTCATAACTAAAAGAAAAATTAGAAAAGATGTTGGAAAGGAAGCAATGGTATTTAAGGCATTCATAGAGTTATTGAACACACTTAAATTGAACTTTTAATGATTTTACTGTATAAAAGTTATAAAAATGTCTTTACAATGAAGCACTTTCTTAATGATCATTAAAAAACTTTCATCTTTATAGATGGTTCTGAAAAACTGTAATTTCCAGGCTATTTTCCAGCACTGATCTTTGTATTTCTCTGTTTCATGTTTCACATTTCACAATGGGATGCAGGGACCAGAACTGCCCTCTCCACATCTCACCAAGTTCTGCTTTTTGGCATCCAAATGTATGCATATATAAGCATCTTCCATGAGAAGCCCTCTCTAGTTAGTGGGTAAAAAAGGTGAAAAATTCTTTCTACATCCTTAAAGCCAAATCAGATTTAAATTATTTAATTAATAATTAGCAAAATCTATTGATGCCTTGGCATAGACACAGTACAAATACTCATATTCTTAATAAACTTAGCTATTATTTGTTCTGTTCTACATATTTTTTAGAACCAATATGATTATTCTACATAATCGTAAAGAAAGAAGTCAAATTGACATACTTTGTGTAGTTCCCGATACATTAGAGGTTCTTTCTACCCTCCGTCTTCCCTTTCTCTCTCTGGGATCTCTTTTTAGGTCTGATTATCCAGATACTGAAGGCTCTAAAATTTATGACTTCAGCCCAGACTTTACACATGAGTTCTGGTCTGGTACAGTAATTACCGACATGACATTCCCACTTACATACCTAATAAGTACAGCAATCATAAACAAATTCAACATATAAAGCTTGATTTCTCCAAATTTGCTTCTCCCCAAGTCTTTCCCATCTTAGCCCATCAAACAGTATCAGGATGCTCAACTCCAAAACCTAAGAATTACCCTCAATTCTTGTTTTCCCTCATTTCCCATCTTCAGGTGCACTTCCTAGTAGTGGACCATGAAAGATGATGGTTCGTGTGATTTGCTGGGTGTGTGCTTATCGCAGTGGTTCTCAACTTGAGCGGGCTTCAGAATCACCCTGAGGCCTTAACAACATGGTTGACCACTCACGAGTTAACTCGTGTTTTCACGCCCAAACATTGTTGACCACTCATGAGTTAACTCGTAAAGAAATTTCTCGGTTTGTTGATATTGATGGGACAAATGGAAAATTCATATTGGAGGGATTACTGGCCAACAGACCCTCTGATTGAAGCTCCAATATTTCCTAAAACTATGAGCAGAAAGAGGTTCGAGCAAATTCTTACATTTTTCCATCTTAGTGATAATTCACAAAATACATCAAATGAAGACAGACTGTATAAAATTAGGCCTCTTTTGGACTACTTTCTCCAAAATGTTCAGTCTTTGTATGTACTTAAGCAGGAGTCATCCCTAGACGAAAGCGCAGTGAAACCAGGTATATTTGCAGAACATGTTGCGTAACCATTACACGTAGGCGATTACTATACAGTATACCACACCAAAAAAAATTACTAAAATATATAATATGTATAAAATATAACATGTAGCATCTATGTACAAAGTTTCATTTAAAGTCATTATGTATAAATAAAGTATACCGAACGTTTTTTTAGATTGTTTCACTTTCATACACAATTACGAAACTATAGCCGGTGACACGAGATAATTTCTGGTCAACAATGTGTTCAGAGAATCTTGGAGTTCCTCTGCAAAATTTCTAATTAAGAAGGTCTGGGGTGGGATCTGAGAAGTTATCCCCATGTTCCCAGGTGGTTTTGATGCTACTTTTTCCAAAGCCACATTTGGAACCCCACCGCTGTAGGGAGGAAGAGAATGAGACGGTATGAACAAAGGGCGGCAAGAAGCAAAATGTGGTCCAGGTGGAACTGAGTGATTGACAGAAAGAACTATAAGCCCGAAAGCCAGATGGTGACGCTCCAGGTAGCAAAGGGTATCTGGACAGGGCACAAATAGCATCTACTACTTCCCCTAAATTCATTCCTCAGCAAACCTTTTCAGATCCACTTCTCACAATATTCACTAGTTCACTCTCATTTATCAGCAGATAGCAATTCCTTCCTCTCGCAGAATGGCTTTTACAGGGTTGTGTCTAGGGCAAAATCCAAGTTCCTTGTGTGAAATTTGGATCTGCAGGAGGAAATAACAGCCCTCAAGTTAAAGAAGCTGATGAAACTAAGACCTGATGAAATCACCTCTTCAATGGTCCAGTTTAGCTCTCCTACATTGGATTCTCCATGAATCAGCCAAAGTAATTTAAAAAATATATATATAAAGCAGATCTCTCCGTCATTCTCCAGTGTGCTTGGAAGAAAATCAAACTCCCTTCCAAGGTCAACAAGGCCTCAGGTTTTTGAGGCTCATGCCATTTGCAACTCGCTGTTTCCTCTTCCTAAAAGTTCTTTCTGTACCATCACTTCAAACCTCGCCACTAACTTTACCACACACAGATACAGATGGATGACTGCTTTGTATCATTCATGTCTAAGCCCAAATGCCACCTCCGCCAAGACCTGGGCTGATCTCTCCATGTAAAACAGCACCACACCCCCATCCCCGGATCATGCTATCCTGCTTTAGTTCCTTCGTAGCACCTGAAGTATCTGAAGTTATCTGGTTTATTAACGTTTCTTTATTTATCATGGCTCTCTTCATGAGAATATGAGTCCCACAAATGCAGATGTTGTTTTTCAGTCCACTGTTATACCCCCAGTTCTTGAAGAATGCTTGGTGCATAGTAGGAGTTAAACAAATACTTTTGAATACATAGATGAATAATGTAATGTATATTGTTCGAATGAACATGATATTAGCTTTCAGCTGGTCTCTTGGTTGTAAGCCAGCGTTTTAGGTTTTTTTTGTGTATGTGTTTTTTTGTTCAGGACATCCACGGTCATTTTAGATTAGAAAGATCTCAAGAATCAATCTGATCATGACTAATCAACATAGATATACAAAGATGGTTTCTTTAGGACAATGAATATATCTTCATTTTGACCGTGGGGCCATTCATCAGAAAGATAGACCAAGTTGACTAGTTTGACCAAGCTTATATTTCATTCTAAATGAAATGAAATTCTAGTTTGACAAATGCTAGGTCACTTAGAATTTAGGCCCAGTGTTACTGCCTTCGTGCCTGGAAATCGCAGGTCAGAAAAGCAATCTAAGAAAATGCACTTGTAGCCTTTCTCTATTCAGAACATTGCCTATTTGCCTCACGGAGGCAGACCATGAGGCATGGCTAGAAAAAACAAAGCAAAACAGGAAATAAAACATTTATTTAGTTACAAGAACAAACTGCACCCAAACAGACTTCAGAGTCATGTGGGACTGGGATCCAGGTCAGCTTCTGGAGGAACATCCAGAAATTGAATATCTGGGCAACAGAATGTAACCAATACAAAGTCACCCCTTGTGGCAGGATTTCTTCTACGGAAATGGTTCTTGGTCTCCAGATCAGCAGCACCAACATCAACATTAGCATAACCTGGGAACTTTTTTAGAACACTTAATAAATCAGAGCCCTCCCTAGATCAACTAAATGAGCAACCCTGGGTCTAGAACCCAGCGCTCAAAGTTTTAACATGCCCTCCAGGTGACTCTGATGTTTGCTCATGTTTGAGAACCCCTTTCCAGGGCCACTGTCAATCTGTTGGTGGTAGGAAGAGGTGAACTATATTTGGGTTAAAGGTACCTGCAATTGGAAGAATAAAGTTGGAAATGAAATTAGAGTCTGATATTGTGATTTTAGTTGACCAGACAGTCCTCAGTAAAATACTTCGTCCACCTATTGTATGTTTCATGTACAAACAACATGTAAAACCTGACCTTCAACATGACAGGTACTGTTGTACAAACTAAAGGTGGAAAGCACTCTAGAAAACGACAGTGTTATCAGAATGATGAATATTATTACGATCTGAAGAGATGTATTAGAATTTGCTCTCAGCATAAATTTCTATGCAATCATCACCTATTTTGCTAAGTGAAGATGCTCTAGTTGAATTGCCTTAAATACATATCTGATAGGACACAGCAATGTTGTCAGAGGAGGGCTGGTGGGGAGGAGCTCACTTTCTGAGGAAACACCAACCAGCTCATCAATCTGCCTCGTTGTGCAATCATTTCCTCTAATGAGAGGTCTGTAGTTGTCACTCATGATGACTTAACCTGTCACTGTTGATTAGTACAGGAGACGAGGATTTCTCAAGAACAAAGTGACACACGATCACTATATCCAGTCTTTGCTCTCCTCGTGCCTAATTGGTTGGGTAGCTGTAAGCTTCTTTTGTGATAAATGACAACTCCATCATTCACATGCAAACACAAAACCCACGTGCTTGAGCACACATGGATATACAGGCACATGCTTCCCCTTATTTAACAGAAATGTTTACATCAATTAAAAACAAAAGCATTTTTTTTACATATTATGGGATAGTTGTATATTTTCTTCAACTAAATATAAGGTGTATAAAGGAACTAGAATATGGTTAATAGGATTACCAACGTATTCCACCTTTCAAATCCACAAAGTGACTTAACTATACAAAAGCTAATATGTATTTTTTTCATGTGATTTTACACATGTCTCTTGATGCAGCCAAGGTGACCTTGTAACTTTCATTTACATAAACAAAGTTTAGTTCCATAATTAATCAAGCTATTTCCCTTCCCAAAACCCTCTTAACATATCCCTTTCATTTCTCCAAAATGGACCTATCTTCCAAGATTCTCTTCAAGTTCTAATACAAGTCCTGCTTTCTCCCAAAGCGTTGCTGAACGATTTTACTTCATCTTATATTACTCTTTTCTGGGACTCTTATATTACTTACTGTTTTTCTGACTTATTTGTCATTTGTAAACTACCTGGAGAGTATTATGCTAAGTGAAATAAGCCAATCAGGGAAAGGCAAATATCACATGATCTCACTTATTTGTGAAATATAATGAACAAAGAGACCCAGAGACATAGAAGTAGGGTTTAGACTGACAAACCTCAGAGAAGAGGGGGGTGGGGAGAAACCAAAGAACTTATATGCATATGCATATATGCATAGCCAATGGACACAGACAACAATGCTGGGGGTGGGGATTGGGAAGGTGTCAATGGGGGAAAAGGGAGAAACATCTGTAACAATTAATTAATTAATTAAAGCCTCTGAGTGAAACAAATGTCAATCAACAGCATTTTCTCTGTATAAAATCTACACTTTGAAATTAAAAGAAAACATGTTTGGAAGGTGCTTTAAAATTGAGATATTCTTCAGTTTTGGAAACAGAAAAGACTGTCACGTAAATTGTGCTTCTTTAAGGATTTATGGAAACAGCCAGTTCTTCCTTGGCTATACATGATATTGTGTTAAATTACCCACTATTCCAATGTTATTAATTATAAAACATCAAAAGAATGTTAACCCGAATTCAGTCATCTTCAACAGTGAATCAACGGTAATCAAAGCATGCTTAAAAGGCTGTTGACCAAGAAAAAAATTAAACTAAGAAATTTCACAAACACTTGTTTTTACAATTATGGTTAGGGCTAAGGAAAGGTTAGATTAAGTTTGTTGTTTGGGTTTGGGTTTAAAATAGGGTTGGGGTTCGAGTTAAATTAAGATTAGGGTAAGGGCTAGTGTTGAGGTTAAATTTAGAGTTAGGGTTACATTCCCTGTCTTGGTTATGATTAGGATATGGGTGGGGTTGAGTTCATGATTAGATTTAGCGTTAGGGTTAGAGTTAACTTTGAGTTAGTGTTTGGTGGGAAAAAGAAACTTAAGAAACATTTAATGCAAATTACTCAGCTACATAGACTTTACAAAGGAAGAAATGATTTAACACTGGGTGGTAACATGAAAAGACCATGAATTATATACATGTATGTATGTATAAATAAATAGTGTATGTATATATATAAATATATACAGTATGTGTGTATATATGTACGTTAATTTCATAAATAAGTTTTTTTCCAAATCAAAACCTTTTATTATTTTGCCTCTCTAAAGTCTATTGAATGCATTGTACAATTTTGACCTATCTAACCATATGAAAGTCCCTGTATAGTTATAGGATAAGAGGGGGAAAAAATAGTGTCAACCTAGAAAACATTTCTTTTCTACTTTCTCTAGTTAGCAGTTTTGATAAGGTTTGAGTCAAAGAATTAACCTATTTTATAAAAGAAAATAAAGTAATATAAAAATTATACCAAAGGTGTCCTTCACAGATCTGTTGGTATGGAAGGGATACAAAGCTTGGGAGCCGGTTACAAGTGTTAGACATAACGACGTTCTGCCACACCCAGGCGATTCTTATGAACAACAAAATCAGAGAAACGCTGTCTCACACCGGTGGTTCTCAAACTTCAGTGAGTATTAGACTCACTCAAAGGATTTGGGAGAGCTCAGATTGCTAGGCCCCTTCCCTGGAGTTTCTGGTTCAGTATATCCTGAATGGGAACGTCTAACAAGTTTCCAAATAATGTTCTGCTCTGGGACTGCCCTTTAGGAACCGCTGCTACAATCTCCCCTAAACATCACATTGTGTAACTGGGGTATCAAGTGACTTGGACTTCAAACTATTTAAAAACATGACTTCCAGAGAAGGGCTCAAGATGCTGATCGTGTTATAAAGAGAACTGGGTTTGTTGGGCTAATTTCTGATCGTGAAAATTGCAAAGCCTGATGCTGGGTGAGCTATAAGATGCCTGTTTCCTCCCAAAGCTGCTTTGTATCCGACACTCAACCCCACGGGCCCAGGGGGTTCAACAGTGGAGCTTAGCACACCTGACCTGCCTGCTCTTCCTGGGGTTCTGAAGACCTTCGATGTCACTGTGGCCTCACCATTCAGCACACATCTCAGCATTACTCACCCCCGCAGGCTTGGAATTAGAGCCTGTCTAACAGTGTGGCGGAAATGTTTCGGTTTAGAATTTTCAGAACAGCTAGTTACAAATCATCCTCCCAGGCTCTAAAAAGGGCGTCATTACCTCTCCCACGGATGGTTGGGTTTGAAGACCATGGGGTTTATGTGTAATAATCAGGAAGTATTTGCTTTGAAAATGTGTCCCAAGTACCCGCAGAGGTGACCTTGCTACATGGAGGTAATTAATGTGAACTTAGGTACACGTGAAAGCCATGTGACAAAGAGTTTCATTTTAGTGCAATTAAAGCTGAGGCACACGTCCCAGCAGTGGTTAGATTCCAGAATGTCCTATCTGTTCAAACTTCACCCGATTTTTGTTGCGGTGGGGTTTTTTTTAAATGAAAAAAATCTTATCATTATTAAACAAGAGGCTATTTATTCTTTTTGCTGTGGCAGAAGGCACCTACATGTGGCTGATCTAAGAGGAGTTTCAAATCATTTTTGTATAAGTTTTAAAATTTAGGAAAGAAATATAGCCCGATTTAGGAATGTTTAGAGTTGCCATCTGTCTATCAGGGGCCAATTCAGTTAGACTTGCTTACTACTTTGGTAATGAAAAGATTTTATAAGCACACACACACAAACACAGGAAAGTGTATGAAGCATTGTCACTTGGCTGGAGCTAGCTTCTGTTTGCAAAGCCAGATAAAAGAGCAATGAAGTTGCAAATAACTTTTCATTATTCTTGGCAAGTTTCACCATGAAATGATTACAACAGTAACAGTGGAATAACTGCATCTCATTCTATGTGCTACTGCTGTTAAATAGTAGACTGAGTGCACCAAACAAAATTAATTAGTTTAGAGGCTGCCAAAGTTTTGAACTGCATTTTTAAAAAGTAAATAAGACTACTATTGAGTTAATGGAGCAGGGCACACGCTCTTGTTTGAAGGTACACAGGTAAAAGCAGATTTCTTGGCAAGTAGTATTTGTAATCCTATTAAACTCTAAAAGGAGAGTCTGACCCCCAAACTAAGAGCACCCAAAGAGAGTTTTCATTTCTGAGATTTGTACAGACGGAAATAAGCACACCCGGGCGTGCAAGCCGCCCTTTGCCTGTGTTGCTTCCTTGGAAGGCCTCACTACTCAACGAGGGCCTCCTTCCCCCATGAAACCCATGTCCAGCCTCCTTGTCGTCTGTAGCCCAGCCTTCCAAGTGGTCGCCACCAAGGAACTGGAGTTGTCATGTAAAGTGATACTTACTCGCTTTTTTATACTTTGAAAGTCTATGCTACGAGTATATTCAAAAAGGATCATGTTACAAGAGTAGTCAAAAGGTAGTTTCAATCTGAAATAAGTTTAAACTATAACAGATCTTCACTGTTATATCAAGAGAAATTATCAAGTCCAATTGTGAGCTATTTGAGGGTTTTGTTTTTTAATTTTCCAAATCATTTCATGAGAATATGCAGGGATCAGTCATGGGGCTTATTCTGTTCTATTTTCAGACACTCCTTTGGAGACCTACCACTATCTCATGGATTTAAATACCATGATAAAACTGATAAGTCTTTCCGTTTTAATTTCAGTCCAGACCCTCCTTTCTACCCTAAACTTATTAACTGACTTCGTAACATCTCCACCTGGATGTCCAAGCTTACCCTGTCCAAGCAACACAATCGATATTCCCCTGAATCTCCTTCTGCTAGAATCTCTCCTGTCTTGGGCGACGGTGACTATATTCCTCCTGTCTCTCAGGCCTCACCAAGTGTTACTGTCATCATAGCCTCCTCTCTTCATCTCAGACCCCGTATTCCATCTGTTAGCAAATCCTGTTGGGTCTGCCTTCAAAATATAACCAGAATGTGACCGTTTCTCACCACCTCTACTGTCCCCGTCTTTGTCTGAGCCTTCGTCATCTCCAATGTGAATTGCTGTCATAGCTTCCGACCTCCTTGCTTACACGGCTGGCCTCCGATATCCTGGTACAACACAGCAGCCAGAACGATACACTTAAGTCAGATCGTGCTTCTTCCTCTGTTGGCTTTTCATTTCACACAAAGCAAAATCCAAAGTCCTTACAAGAGCTTTCAAGCAACTCTATGTTCTGATGTTCACTTCCACTCATAGCTCGCACCCTGCTAAGTGTCCACTCCCCGCTCTGCTCCAGACTGACTGACGTCCTTGCTACCTTTGAACATGATCGCCACGGTTCTGCCTTGGGCTTTGCAGTGCCTGTTGCTCGCCTCTGCTTGTTTTCTCTGCCTGGAATGTTCTTCTCCCAGAAATCCCCATGGCTAAATTTTTGACCTCTTTAAAGTTTTGCTTAACTCTCATCTTCTTAACTTCTGACAAGAATATTTAATGAACACCAAGACTTACTCTATCCTCGTAGTTTCGTCTATATTTTCTTTTTTCAATTTCCCTCATCATCTTCTAATAAACTCCATCTGTTATTTGCCATATCCATTATTTTTTCTTTTCTTATATTTTCTGTTCTATTCCTTCTAAAATGGACTCCATGAGGGCAGGGATGATCTCTTTTGTTCATTTATCTATCTCAGGTAACTGCAACAGTGCCTGATACAAAGTAGGTGTTCAATAAACCTTTGTTCAATTTCATTGCATTACCCTGGGTCTATGAAGGTAGGAGAAATAGGCATCTTGGGTTGTATGTACTTTGACAGCCAAACTTATATAACTTCACTCTAGAGCAGTGGTCCTCAACCTTCCTAATGCTGTGACCCTTTAATACAGCTCCTCATGTTGTGGTGACCCCCAACCATAAAATTATTTTTGTTGCTACTTCATAACTGTAATGTTGCTACTGTTATGTCTTAGGCGACCCCTGTGAAAGGGTCATTCGACCCCCAAAGGGGTCACGACCCACAGGTTGAGAACCACTGCTATAGAACAACAACTATAGCATTTTGTACCAGTCAACAATTATAATATAGCTGTAAATGAGTAAGTAAATTCAATAGAAGACCAGGCTAAATATAATGTAAGATATTATCTGTAAGAGGAACTAGCTCATAAGAAAAGATAATGTCTGACTGTGTAATATCATCCAGTAGCCTCCTACCAGGTTTGTCGGCTCCCTTGCTCCCTGACTATTCTTAGCCCAGAAGCCACAGAGATACTATTAAAAAGCAAGTCACTTAATGTTACTCATCCAAAGTAAAAGCTTCAGTCCTTAAAATGGCCAACAAAATCTGCGAAGATTTGGCTTCCCGTTCTGTTGGGCCTCACCTCCCTCCAGGCTGGTCTATTTGCTCTGCCTCAAACACAGCAGGCAAGCTCCCCCTCAGGACTTTGCATTTGCTATCGGTTCTGCCGGGGGCATCCTTCCTGGGACATGTTTTATGGTTTGCACTCTACTTCCTACAGATCTTCACCGAAATCTCACCTTCTCAGTGGGCACCTCCCTGATTGGAATATTTAAAGTAAAGTTATCTTCTCTAGATCCCCCACATCCATCTGCTGCTTTATTTCTCATACCTTTAATATAGTCTCTTTGCCTCATTATCTTATTTAGCATCCAGAATATTTTACCCCATTATCTTGTTATCTGTCTTTTATCAGATGCTCCCAAAGTGTAAGACAAAAAAGGTTTTTTTGTGTGTGTGTTTTTGTGTGTGTACTGTACCCTAGCATCTAGAACAGAATCTGGTAAAATTACACACACGATACTTTTTGATGAATGAATAATTGAATGTGTAGGCATATACACATATGAGCACAACTCCCATGTACTTTTTAAGGTGTCATTTTAAGTGCTACCAAGCACTTCTTGAGATCTGAGTAGTGTGGTTCCTTCAGACTATGAAACCATAATATAATAATTGTCCTTTTTTTTTTTTCTGAGCATAGCCTTTCCTCTTGCCAAGAGAATCAGTATTATAAATCATTTATACTGTCCCATCTCTCTGGAGGCATTTCACAAATTTACAGACATCTGCAGTAGTAGAGATTAGAGAGACTTTGGTGATGGACCACGATATGTCCTTCACTGTAGAGATGATAGGTAAATAATAGATCTAAAGTCTATTATCAAATTATTACAATACTGAAAATAGAACTCACGTGGTTCCCACCAGTGCAGTGATCTTACTCTAAGTTCTTTCTTAAATCTGTTACTCCACAGTGAGAAAACTCAGAGAACATATTAAGTAACAGACTTCTCTAATGCATACAGATTTATGTGGGAAAATAAAAGTTAGCCCAAATGTAAAGTTATGTTTCTTGACTTAAGAGGAGTTCACGCCTGTATTTCTGGGTAAATGATTAATTAGATCAGTTTGGGAAATAGCTAAATTAAACAAATATTTAAAAAATCAAATTAATCAGACTAATCACAGCTAATCAGACCAGTACTTAATTCAACAATAATTTTATTCATTAGATGAGCAAAGTAATCCATATTTCATTACCAGACCATAAAGATGGCTGAGATAAAAACTAACATCATCATACTTAGACAATTTTATTCTTCTTAATACTGTATATGGTGAACTATGTATATGAGCAAATAATGTTTAATTCAGAAATTACTAAGCATAAGTGGTTATGTATTTACATATCTCACATTGCTTCCTCATTTAAGGATAACTTCTTTCACAAAGTCCTAGAGCATTGACTGAAGGAACTGGCTACCAGGAAACTCCAAGCCAAGTGGACTTCATTGCCAAGTTAAACAAAAACGCTAGATTTTCAATATTTACATTAAATAATTACAGCTCCTCTGAGATGAGTTTTTAATGCAATATAGTATCAGGAATAGGTATTCCATCAGCAGAAGTCCCCATTAAAACTAGTGGATTTACATCCCATTTCCCAGTGACACCAGGATTATCAAAATGTATTTATGTAAGAAGAAGTAAGATCAAGCCTTTACTACTAAAAGTGGAGCCATTAAATACCTTTCAACCAACCACACCAATAAGGTCACATTTGTTGAAACTGCCATTCCTTATATTTGTTTGAATGCTCCCTACATGATATTTGCCATCTCTTTGTAACACTGGATTATAATTTCTTTCGGCGACATGTAGTCAAGAGGGATAACAGAACGTCGGATGGTAATCAGAATCTAAAAAGATGTCAGTAGCCTGGAAACACGGACCAAATATGTAAAGAATATGCTTAACTGGAGTCAATATAACATATTTATTTCCGACAACAATTTAAAAAATCCAGCATGAAAGAGACATGCATCTGTAGTAGACAAAAGATCTCAGAGTTGCATTTGCTTGTAAATGGACTATAACTGGAGAGTGATGTGGCTGCTAAACATAGATGGTGTCAGTTCAGGCCACATTAGTTTCAGAGAGCAGAACGAACGAATTACTTATACACTGTTATCATACAGGGCTGGGGCGCAGGATCGACTATACAATTTTGTGACCTGGTGCAAAATGGAAATGTGGGGGTCCTTGTTCAAAACCGATTACAAATTTCAAGGCAGGGACAGAAGAGCATTAAACTACGCATAGGGCCTTTTTAAAGAACATGAGCGTCTCGCAAGATTACATAGGTCACATGGCCATGAAGGCAGACCTACTGTGACTTATGTGAAGTCTAAGTACTCACTACATTCCCTGGAAATTCAGAGAAGAGCAAAAAAAATGTGCAGATTTTAAATCAAGTCACATAAAGCAAGACTGAAGGAACCAGGGGTATTTTCTAGATAAAAAATGACTAAAATGGGAGTGCCTGCCATTGCCAATAGCTGAAGAGCTAATACATGGATTAGGAACTGGATTTATTCTCTATGACCCCAAGTAATAAAATTAACGCCATGAGTAGAGAAACATATTTTCATTTAATATGGGTATCGTTGTAAATGAGCCTATTAAAAAAAGTATGGCAACCTAGGCAAGTAATGATTTTGCAGTCATTAGAGGTATTCAAACATACTTTGGGTCACTCATTGGGCGAGGCTCTAGGGAAGCTGCACAGGGATGCAAATTCATTAATTAATGCTAAGCATGGTATTTCAAAATCACCTGAACCATCTGGAAATGCTGTTTCCTGCCCCTCTATCCAAAGATGAGGCTCAGAAATGTATAGTTATCAAAAGTACTCAGTAGAGAACTCTGGTCACAAATATGGGCTAGGAACCTCTGATTTAGCAGGAATTTAAATAGCAAAAGGCTATTTGAGACAGATGAACTTAAAGAACCTACACAAACTCAATAGGTGTTCTCAGCCTGAGTTTGAGTAGCTCCTCCCTTTAATCCCTGGTTGACCACTGATATCTATACCTTATCTAGATAGATAGATAGATAGATAGATAGATAGATAGATAGATAGATAGATGATAGACAGACAGATAGGCAGCATAGAGATATCTTTTTTAAAATCCATGATGCATATCACACATCCAAACTCCTTCTGGTGTTTTTAAAAACCATTATTTTGGAAAGATTAGCTCAGTTATGTTACCATTTAAATAAATGACTAACCACAAAAGAAGGTTAAATTCATTATATTATAGAATTGCCTCATTTTTTAAAAGTGAAAACACATTGCCCAACATAATCATTATAAATAGATAGATGCAATAAACCACTTTTGAAGAAATTCCTTCAGAGGGAGAAAACTTAACTCCATCAAAAACTATATGTATAGGTAGATGATAAAGATAGATAGATAGATAGATAGATAGATAGATAGATAGATAGATAGATATATCACAAAGTCTGAATGTTTACTTTCCACTCACCAAAGAGAAGATCCCAAGCTGTTTCAAGCTATGGCTAGTCCCTCCAATAAAACTGCATGCCTTTCCACAGTGAATGGTACTTTGTGAAGCTGGCCCTTCCCGACTTAGAATTTGGGTATATTTTGTGACGTTATCTTTGGCTTGTACACAGGAAATTCCCAGGATTCTTTTTCACATTTCTTAGAGATGCAAGGTCAAGCATTTTCTACAGTTAACATGCTGATTTCTTATAGCTTGGTTTTCTCCTTGTCTGACTTTTCTTTGTATATTGGCATTATGGAGAAGGACACAGGCAAAACAGATATTTACGCCAGGAAAGACCAATCTTACAACTGAAATCGTAGTAGTAAGTATAAGAGTCGCCTAGCAGCAAGGAAGAGCTAAAATTTCTGCGTGGAGAAGAGTGGGCTGCATTTTCCCCAGGGTTAGCATGTGGACACCTAGGCCCCTCCCTTTGCCCTCGCTGCTCTTAGAACAACTTCCTGACACCACTTTGCCATGATAAATGGCATCTGAGTCCCTTTGGCTGAAAAACAGATGATCCGTGCCGAAGTGAATAGGGAAAATAGTGTTTGCTATTGTGTTGTACAACTGAATACAAATAATCTACAAGCATGTGGTAACATTTGTGAAATGGTAGCTTAAAATAGGATCTTCAGTAACTTGTGTTGAGTATAATCATCAGACAGAAACAGGGCTATACCAACACACTTTATTATCCAAGTGCTTTTTAAAATCAAACGGTAAAATTCAAGGACAGTTTGTAGAAGAGTTGGGAGGAAGAGCTATTTGAAACTTGTATAGCTTGTGGGCTTTCTGTAACAATACAGGGGTGGGCACATGTAGGCTTACAGCTGTTTGTATGGAAAAATAAATACAAGAATAAACTGTGGCCCTGGCCGGTTTGGCTCAGCGGTTAGAGCATTGGCCTGCGGTCCAGAGACCCGGGGTTCGGTTCCCGCTAAGGGCACATACTTCGGTTGCAGTTTGTCCCCGGCCCTGGTTGGTCGTGCGGGTGGCAGCCACTCGATGTGCCCCTTTCACGTCAATGTTTCTCTCTCTCTCTCTTTCTCTCTCTCCCTCCCACTCTATCTGAACAAAAAATGGAAAAATGTCCTCAGGTGAGGATAAAAAAAAAAAAAAGAATAAACTGTGTTTGTGTTTCGCTTACAAATGTAAACCTAATTTAGGTCACCTTTTTTTTATTTGTGGTAGAGGAGACCTTTCAAACTATAACTCATCACAACTTCCTCAATATTCTGGCTTCCGGACTTGCATTTTCAACCACGCATATGACAGATTAGAAACAGGTGAACACCGTGCAACTTCTGTCCCAGTCAGGTCCGGACATTCTAGAGGTCACACTGACTTTCCCCCATGGTAGCGTGGGGCAACAGAACAGTGCGGGGCCTGCTCACAAGGCTCATTAAATATAGTTGACTCAAAACAAACCACAACGATTATGATCATATTGTCATGGTCTAGAATTTAGTTGTTGGAACCCCGAAATTTTAAGAGTAGAGACACTTCTTTGGAGTGTTATACTGTTTGCACCTATACTGCCACTAAATTGTAAAATAAAAGCATAAGTAATTTCCATTATACATATTACACTGTAAATTATTAATGATGCATTATATTGTATAAGTTACGCATGAAAACTTTATAAAATTAATAGGATAACAAAAAAGGTAAACAAGGTGAAGCTGTCCCTCTCGGTTTCTGCATGGCAGGTGCAGGTTCACGTAAAATATAAAATTTGGGAGGAATATGGATTGTTTAATTTTGCTACTAATGAGAAAAATAACGTAGTACTTTTCCTTCAATAGATACTGAGCTATCACATGCATATTACAATTTTATCTTTATAAGAACCTTAATAGTTAGGAAGAGTCCTGTCCATTCTTAAAAGGACGAAGCCAAAAGACAGAGTGTAAGTTGACCACCATCTCCCAACAGGAAGGTTAAGGTGTGATCCTGGGACAGCCCGAATCCATTCTCATTACTACACCATAGACCTCTTCCAAAAAGAGTAATCATTAGAATCTTCTAATAAAAATTTACCATAATAAATTGCTTATTCAAATATCTTAACTCAAACATCGATCTACGTAGTAAATGTTGAAACAGGGCTTCCATTTGGATTCTTGTTTCTAATTCTCCCTCTTGCCTGTCCTCAGTTTTTAATAGACCTCAGTCTAACAGAGGGGAGATGTTACTGGGCTCAAAGACAAGAGACTGAGCAATGACTTAGTAACGAAATAGCTGGGCACCATTAGCAAGTCCTGCAACATTTCTCTTCTTCCATTGCTCCCGGCAGAGATGGGGGTTTATCATCTCTAAAACTGCAGCAGCTATAAAAGAACAGGCTTTGAGTTTGTCTTTCACCTTTAAGTCTCAAGCAGTAGAAAAAAATTTAATTTATTTTTTTCAAGACTAATGAAGTACAACCAGACACAAGAGATGAGCTATAATACAGATTTAAATCAATCAAAAGAACCTTTCCCACAACTTCCTACCAATGGATCCAACCAGCATCCCATGATATACAGCTGGAGTCCACAGTTTCGACAGCCCTTCCTAGGCATTTCTCATGAATGGGCAGAATAAACAGAACAGTTCATGTTTCTTAAGCTCTGTTTATCTTCTGTCACCATTTTGAAATGAATCTGTCATCACTACAAGACACGAGAAGAATGAAAAAACACAAAAGTTTCTAGTTCTTTTAGAGTCTGTTGGAACTAAAGTTGAGAAAATGCTTTGTCATTTTCCTTTTTATTGAAAACTGGTGTATCTGTCATCTAGAGGAGGAAGTGACCCACTTTTCAGAGTGTCAAAATCTTGGAAATAAACCAAGTCAGCCAGAGAGATTCCTTTAGGTGGCAAGCTACCAACCAGCTATGGAGTTGCAATGTATAGTTCTTGCGAGAACACTCTCACTACTTTTTCTCACCTCCACTCTCAGTATTAGCAAGAATGGCTCCTTATTCCATCTGTTCCAAATTGCTCACTCATTTCCCAGGTAATACAGGTTGCACAAATAACCTGCAGACATGACACTTTTAATAGCACCAGATTCTCATTGTTTCGTCATAAATGTCACTCCCTGTGTTTTATCCTTCTCACTCAGGGGTCTCTTTGTTCGTTCCTCTGCAGGATACCCCCTAAAAGCACTGAGGGAGTGTTCTCCTTGTTGATGGGCCCATTCTCAGTAAACACAGACACCGTGTATAAACATCTCGCAGTTGTACAGTAAAATTAAAACCATGATTCTGATCCTTGAGTGTTCTGGTTAACAGTTAAAAACTTCTTTTTATTTTACTCTTGTTTAAAACATTTCTTGTGAAATGTCCGAGTCTACAGCATATCACACCTTAGTAAGTAAAATAAAATGTAGCCTCAAGACAGAAAATGGAATAGGCCACCCTATTAATACATTGCTTAAAATTTATATTTATTTTTAATACAATATATCTTTTCAGTGCATGAAGCAAAACACCCTCAGAAGGAAGACTACTGTATTTACATATAAATTCACCCAGAATTTAGAAGAGTCCGTAGGTTTTCAATAAACATTGATTCAATGTAATTAAAAGCAAAATAATTATAGGTTCTAGTTATTTGAGCTTAATTTTCCCTGTTTTTGATTATATTCTTAGGAAAAATACCACCTTTTTAACATCCCAACAGTCTTCAATAATGGCTTAGATGGTTCATTAATGCTAGAACAAATCCTATACTTAGTCAAACATCTATAAACATATATTTTAGACCAACTCCTTGTGGATGAATTCTTTAAACAAAACAACTCAAGAACTTCCCCAGATAAACATCACTCAGTTCACAGCCTTAACACTAGAGGCCGGAATATTAATCTAGAGAAAGAGAAGTACCACGTGGTTGAAATGCCAAGTGATTTCACCAAAATTTGGGGATTCAAAACAAGTCTCTTCTCCACCCAAGGTTGTGTCTGATGTACTGAGCGAAGCATTTCCTTTGAATGGTGTCTCCCAATGCTTTGCTTCCTGTCTGTGCAGGAGAACAAAGCAGGGATGGAATTTGGGAGAACCTGTTATTTTGATGTATTTCTGTGTGCTAGCTTGCTTTGTTCTAGAGAGGGAAAGAATTAAAAAGAAGAAAGGAGCCTCCCAGCTCAGCTATCAGTTTACTCTGAGCTATAAATAGACTTCTTTGCCTGCTGCCTGGACCTAAGTGGATTATTTAGGTCAATAGCTGGAATAGAGATCTTTGGGATGAGCTGGGGGTTGCAGGGCACGGGATGATAATTGGATAGTTGGCACGTTCTATATTTGGTTCGCACTTTCTCAGCGTGGAGAAGGACCAGCCTCTCAGAGGTGCAGTCTTTTGGATGAGCCTGAAAATACAGGACTGACCCTCTTTTGGCTGTAGTTTTACAAGAGCAGCTGAGACTTAGCCTTGTGTTTCATAAGCTCCTAACCCAGATTAATGGCTTCTATAAAAATGTTTGTTTATCCTGAATTGACTGGAGAATTTGAGCTAAGCTGTGTAGTGAGTGCAGTGGGCATATTGGATGAATTCATTTGGAATCTATGGAAACAAAGAGATTCCAAAGCTCAGTTTTCAACTTAGACTAATAGAGTGTTCTGATGCTAGAAAGAGCTGCAGTAGGAAGTCTCTGACTCCCCAAATCTTGGTATTATTTATAAACTCCGTATTTATGACTTCGTGTACCTATTACTCAAATCTGTGACTGCTTAAACAATTAATTAAATGACCTAGTATTTGGGCATCTAGCTTGTGCCAGGTACTATTCTGGACACTGGGGATACCACAGTCCCCAACACCAGGGATACAACGAGATTATACAATACAGAGCTCTGCTAATATTAAAGTGATAAGGAAAGGCAATAGACAAGCAAAGAGGTTCATAAGAAAATATACATTTAGAGGATTCCAATAGAGAAGGAGTCATCAAGAGGGTCAAAGATTTCTGAGAAGCTAAAAAAAAAAAAGACAGATCTTGACCTTTGGGTTTATGAAGATAAAGATCCCTAATACCTCTCAAGAGGCTGGTCTCAGTGGAGGGAGGGGAGAAGAGTCTTACTGAAGGGCACCGGAATAGGTGGTTAAGAAGAGAGACAATGAGGGAATGAAAACGATACTATAGAAAATCCTTTCAAAAAAGTTTTCTAGAAAGAGAAGCATAGATATGGGGTAAACCTAGAGGGAAATAGGTTGTCAAGAGACTTTTTTTTTTAAATTGGAAGCTATTACATATTTTTAAGCTGATGAGAGTGATCCCCTGTGTGGAGAATGAATGACAGAAGAAGGGGATGCACTTGGTCAGTGAGAAGGGGGGAAGTGGAGCATATACAGAGGGGTCGGTTAGATAGACGCGAGGAAGGGCCGCCCAGGTGACGCGAGAAGTTGAGTTTGTAGGCATGGACACAGATTAAGTTAGTAGGGTTGAGGTTAAAAGAATGAGAGCATTCTTTCCTGCCTGCTTCCCTTTTCTTGACAAATAAGAAATGACTACGGCAGGAGGAATGAGGAAGGAAGAAAGAGCACTATTGTTTGGAGAAGGGAGAAGGAACTAGGAAATAGTCTCACAGAATGAGGGCACGTTCACCTGGGAAACAGAGAAGGGCTGCTTCTCTTGGAGTGGCCTCGAGAAACAGGCCCTGATTGGGTGGTCTTCCTACAGGTAAGTTCAGCTGTTCAGAGGCCAACACCGAGAACAGGGCTTCTCGTTAACAAAGGGGTTTTGTCTCGAAGGTTCCAGGCCTTTAAGTTCTCCGGTTTTCTAGCTCGAATCCCTGGCTGCCAACTGCTAGCAGCCCTGTCTCTATACCTGTACGAAGACTGGCTGTTGACTGCGCGGTGCCGAGCCTAGGGGCTCACTGTGGCCTGTCTTCATCTGCTGACTCTCCTGATGTGGTTACTGATCCCGAGAGAACTTAAGGCTGCTTCGGATCAGAACTGCTGGCCAGCCCCAGGTTGAGTACGTCGCGTTGGTGACTCATTTCTCCCACTAGATTTTGCAGCCTGTCTGAACGGGCTACGTTATCTGTAAAATCAGTATAACTTTGGAATATCTCAAGGGATTTAGAATTTTTGTGGGAAAAAAAAAAACTGATTGTGTGGCTCATTTAAAAAATATTGAAAATATTTTAGATTACATATAAAATTTTATAGTAGAGTCTTTCTACTTAAAGATACAAATAGCTGTGGTTAAATTTCCCCAAAACGCAACGTCAGGAGAGAGTGTGGGGGTGTTTGCATGTATGCTGCACACACATGCACAGTAGGCAGACGTTTGAATCCTGTGTTCATTTCTGTGGGAGAGTCTCATCATCCCTGTCACTCATGATGGCACTTCCTTGGAACTTGGGAACTACAGTCATACGTATTCAATCTTTCGGTCTACTCCCCGGTTATCGAATGCATGGAGAAACTACTGTATCTTAGTCTTCTTTCGCAACGGAAGGTCGAGTGGGGTGGTGGAACCAAATGTCTTTATACACAGCAAGAAATGCTTTGTCCAGGAATCATGGTCACTCCCAGGGTGGCCACATGGTATGGAAGTTCACAAGTTCACCTTCTTCTAAAAAGGGAAAATCAGGCTTAGTCTGAACAATAGCAGGTGAGACAGTGCACCTCATTAATAACTGGCAGCTGGATTGTGAGAGAGCAAGAAACAGGCCTTTTGTCCTGTTTCAAGATAAAAAGGTCCGTGGTCATCTTAGTCAACTGCACCATCAGTGTAGTCACTTTTGTCTTTTTAATCTCCACCCAAGGATATATTTTTATATGTCTTCAGATGGAGTGGTAGGGAGAGAGAGGGAGAGAAAAAGAGGGTGTGAGAGAGGAGGGGAGAGAAAGAGAGAGAGAGAAACATCGATGTGATAGGGACACATCAACTGGTTGCCTCCCGCACAACCCTGGTCCTCATCACAAAACTGAGGTACGTGCCCTTGACCAGAATTGAACCCGAGACTCCTTGGTCCTCGGGCCGACACTCTAACTACTGAGACAAACTGGCCAGGGTCCATGTAGTCACTTATAAGCTTGTTTAGATGTATGACCTCATGAGTCATTACATTCTTTGCAGATATCATGAAAGACAATAAACTTAAAATAATCTCAGAGACAATTTTAGACTCACTCATGTATTACCTTACATTTGATTCTAATTCAGGCAGGACGTCACAGATACCAAAACTTTAAGGAAAAAATTTAGCCCTGGCTGGTTGGCTCAGCAGTTAGAGTGTCAGACCGCAGACCAGAGAGACCCGGGTTCGGTTCCCGCTAAGCACACGTACCTCGGTTGCAGTTTGTCCCCGTCCCCGGTTGGGGTCCTGTGGGTGGAAACCAGTAGATGTGTCTCTCTCATGTCAATGTTTCTCTCTCTCTCTCCCTTCCGCTGTACCTGAAGATAAATGCAAAAATGTCCTTGGGTGAGGATAAAAAAAAAAAATTTAGTCACAGATTTCAAAATTGAAAATATTTGTATAAATTAGCTTATTTTTTTTTTAACCTCAAAACTTGGAAAATGAAACTGCTGGGTTTTATCAGTGAGAACATATTTTAGGATCCAAAGAGGCAAATCGATTTGTGAGGAGTAGAGTTATTAGCCTCTATTCTTATCATTTTGATTTATTTGCCTATATTTTGATACTAACATTCACAATGAACCAGCTCTTAAAAATTTTAAATTATAAAATGTAGTGCTTGATTGCACTGTATTAACTTAGGGGCTACCTACCTGTGAGTATTTCTGTATAATGACTGTAAACTTCTCTGATGTAAGGGTTACATCTCTTCTCTCTGTTGTAACACCTTATTTTCCTGACATGTAGGTATAACTCACAAGCCTCTAATTCTCTGCATGATACATCGCACAATAATGTGAAGAACTGATTGATGCAAACCCTAGATGTAAGTGATAGAATGATTCAAACCTCTGCCCATCCTTTTATATCTGTTCTCCAAACAGCCACAGCTGTGGGGTGGTGCCCACGGTCTTTAAGGTCACCTGTGCTGTGATTCCTGGCATGGTGTGCTCTCACCGTTCTGACTGGGCTGTGGTTAGCATGTGAAGAATGGGAATACACAGATAGTTTCTGTGAGATGGCAAAACAACAGAGTCTCAGATGCCAGCTAAATAAAACACGGGGTCAATATTCATGTGTTGATAATGATCTTTCTCTTCCACCTAGTTTAGGTTCCTTGATCACATTCAGTTTTTTTATCTTTTAGTAGCTCAGAGCAGCCATTCGCATCCACAAACTCAGTAAACCCCACAAAATCATGAATGTCATTTACAGTTCACTTCTTTTATATGTGATTTTTACTGTCAAAATGCTACCTCGTGGATACATATGCTCCCCGCCCTTTCTCCTTTTCTTATTTTTTTTTCCTTCCTATAACTAAGAATTCTAATTGCCCCATTACCTCCAGCATCAAAAAATTGGACTGAGTCATGAGGTATCATCACTGCCTCTCAGAAGCAATGGCATGTAGCAGTATCTCCTAGTTGGGCGTGACATTAAAAAACCATCAAGAGCAGAGCGACCCTCCTAGCATGGTCTGCGAAGCATTTCACAAAGTGGCTTTAACCAGACTCTTTTCATCCTCTCTTTGGCCACCCTATTCTCTCCTCAAACTCATTTTTGGGATAAAGACATTGAAACCTTCCAGGGGAAACGTATGATGGTGATTCAGGAAGCTTTGGCTCTTCCATCAAATTTCCTGATAGCCTCCATGGGCCAGAACCTCCATTTCACTCATTTGTTCAACACATTTGTACTAAGCATCTACTATGTGGGACAGTGCTTGGTTTAGAAGGGGCGTAGGTGCACGTTGATGAAACATGAGCATGTGTGATTCCAGCCCTCAAGGAACCTCTAGTGTAGACATAAACGTAAGTAGCTATAAAACAACATGAAGGAGTCGAAAAGGTTCAGACAATAAGGACAAAAAGCATACACTGACGAGTTTCACCTGCTTTGTGAGAGAAGATGTCACAGAAGTAGTGCTATTTTCAAAGAGCTTTGAATAAGATTTTTTTTGGGGGGTGGGGAATACGAGAGTTTCCTGGCAGTTGGAAGAATTTGACAAGGCATAGAATAATGAAATTACATAGTATGTTTTAGGAAGATAAAGTAATAGATTGTAGCCAGATTTTTCTAAAACACATGTGCAGGTATAGACAGGAAAATATCAGACTCTTAAGAATATTAGCAATTTTAGCTAATCATAAAATCAACAAGAATCAAGTTCAACACTATAACAGTGTTGTTAAAGAGAGTTGATATGAGATGCAAATTGTTAGAAAGAATGTTTTAAAAGTCATTTCCATGAATTGCATCTAGAAGGGTAAATTATTAAATATCCTTTTGATAAGGGACTTACCACATTTAAAAAAATACAAATAAATAAATGTGAGTATATGTATGCATGTATGAGTGTTTGTATATATACGTAGGTGGAGAGAGGGAGGAAGGAAGGGAGGCAGAAAGACTAAAAATAAAAAATATAGCCCTAGCCTGTTTGGCTCAGCGGTTAGAGCGTCAACCTGCGGACCAAAGAGTCTCGGGTTCGGCTCCCTCTAAGGGCACGTACCTCGGTTGCAGTTCGTCCCTGGCCCTGGTTGGGTTATGCGGGTGGCAGCCACTCGATGTGTCCCTTTCACGTCAATGTTTCTCTCTCTTCCTCTCTCTCTCCCTCCCACTCTATCTGAACAAAAAAAAAAAAGGAAAAATCTCCTCGGGTGAAGATATATATATATATATATATATATGTAACATATATATATATATATATATTTATAGACATTCTAATCATCAAATCATTTATAATTAATTTATGGGTTTTTTTTTTATAAAGATGAATACTAAAGGATTGCAAAGTAAAAATGACTAATAGTGGAATGTCATAGCTATTATAATCATGTTCACAGAGTTTATGAGAACCTATAAAATGTTTGTTATCAATTCTAAGAATGAAAAGCAGACACACCAAAAATCAATGTAGTGTAAATGCAGCTATTATAAAAAGAGAAATACTCATAGAACATAAATTAAGAGATATATTAATACAAAAAAATGACTCTTCAGAAATACCAGATAATTTATATTACTACTTTGTGCATTCTAACAATATTATATAGTGAGCACATTTGGTTTTCTAATATAAAAAGTTTATTTTTAATAATTAATGTCATCTTTAGTGTTACTTGTAAAAATAGAGTATTTGGATCCAGGGAGCTAAGGGTCCAATATAATGCAATATCTGAATTCCAATTCCGCCAATACTTTCCGTGTAGACTGGAGGATTCAGGGAAGAACACTTAGAATGAAATGGGTGCTACACCGACACTGAATATCCACAATGTGTGTGGTTCACCCATACACTCCGAGTTACCAGCCTCACATCCCCCATCTGTGAAATGGGAGTGGTAAAACCCACTGGTGTGATCAAATACTCAAACTCCGTGAAAATGCTCAGTTACCCAGAAGGAAACAGCAGAGGTTCAAGAAATGTATGCGTGACCAATGAACACAGACAGCAAAGCTGGGGATGGGGGGGGGGGGGTCATTGGGGGGGGATGAGAAACAGCTGTAACAAACACAAATTGATAAATAAAAAAATTTTTAAAAAGAAAAGAAATGCTAGCTTCAGAACAGGAGAAGAAACAAAGCAAAGAGGTTACAAATGGACCTCTGAGCTCAGTGTTCCGGGCAATCCTGAGCCACAGGGAGCTACCCTCTTGCTGGGAGTGTCCACTCTGTGCCCGCAGGACCTGCCGGGGCAGCTGGGGAGGGCTCATTTTCACTGAGCGGACAGCTAGGCCGCGCTGTGCCTCCAGCCCCTTTCTTCTCTAGGGTCTTTTGGTTTAGTGCTTTTAAGCAAACTCATAAAAAATACCAACCCCTCACCGAAGATTCCTCTGGGGAATTTATGGATTGCTGTTGATTCTTCTCATTCACAACTTCTCGTTTCCTTTACAGCCTTGTGATTGCGAACAAGTTACTGATTCTCACTGTGCCTCAGTTTCCTCATCTATAAAACAGGATTAATAATGGTACCTAGCCAATAGGGTTGTGCAAGATCATTTACATGAATATGCTGAGGTGCACAGAAAACTGGTTGCCATCATCATCGTCGTCATCCATTCATTTCTCACTAACTGGTTGGTTTATCCTCCTCTTTTTGCTACAGGTACTCTCATGAATCATTGTATGTATTACTTTTGCTTTTCTGTTTACCTTCTTGTTTTGTGCCTTAAATACAATAGTTAAACAGACTGACAAACTTCAGAGCGAAGGGGGTTGGGGAGGTTGGGAAGAGATAAACCAAAGAACTTATATTCACAACCAATGGACATAGACAATAGTTTGGGAAAAGCAGGAGGGGGCGAGGAGTGGAGAGGAGAGGTCAATGAGGGGGAAAAGGGGGGACATCTGTAATGCTTTCAACAATAAAGATTTAAAAAAAGAAACTTGAAAGAAAAAGTGAATTAGGAAGAGTAAAACATCATTTTATTTTCTAGCATGAAAATCACTGTATTAGTCAGGTCAGGCTGCTATAACAAAATCATAGACTGAGTGGCACAACAGACATTTTTTTCTCACAGTTCTGGAGGCATAGTAGTCCAAGGTCAAGTGCCAGCCAATTCTGTCTGGGGAGAGCTCTCTTCCTGACTGGCAGGTGGCTCCTTTCACTGTATCCTCACTTAGTGGAGAGACACAGAGCTCTGGTATCTCCTCTTCTCATAAGGGCACCAGCTCTATTAGATCGGGGACCTACCATAATAACCTTATTTAATCATTATTACCTCTGTTTAGGCCTTACCTCAAATACAGTTAGATTAGGAGTTAGGGCTTCAACACATGAATTGGGGGCAGGGGGCACAATTCAGTCTATAGCAATTACCTAACTTTCCAGTCAATCTTAGCCAAATATTAACCAGTTCTACATTTCATTATAATCATTAAGCCTGTATTTAGTTTTATTTAATTTGAATGTCACTCTCTCACCACAATGTCATTCATCTTCTTTGGTCCACAACAGATACCCCTATGTGATGTCCCTAACTGAAACCATATTTTTTTTCTAGTTGCCTGGTCTTAATAATTTTGAAATTATCTTTGACCCATCTCCTTTATCATCCATTTCCAATGAGTCACTACATTTTATCAACTCATCCATTGAAGCAACTGTCAGCAATATCCCTTTGTTTTTATTAACCCTGTCGCCACCTCATTCCAGGGCCCTAATCGCTTGATGGATCACTGTAATAGCATCCCAACCTATCTTCCTGCCTGCGTCCTCCTCCCTCCAGAGGATCATGCACAGTCAATTACTCTTTCTAATATAACCCTACTTTCATTCTATTACTTGTTGAGAAGTCTACATTTCCCACTGTCCATCAAATTGAGTCTAAGAAAGTCTCCTTGGTATTCCAAAGCCTTTGAATTCTAATCAGTTTATATTTCCCACTACTTTTCAACACAAGTCTTCTATAAACTATAAAAATTGAGAGAACGGTATTAGGAGCCCAGAGCAACTACTCAAGAATGTGTTCTTAACCTGTTATTCACTAATCTTTGCTTGTCTGTGCTGACATGTCCTTATATGCCGCTCCTTCCCAGGAAGACTGCATCTGTCATGATGTCATCATAGACGATCATCAAGTCTAGTCCCGCAATGAATGGTGCAAGGATCAGGAGGGCACAAGAGAGACCCCGATGCTCACTCTGGGTGCAGAGAAGATGAGGAGGCTGGGACCAGAGGTCCCATTCTCTCAGGGGGGAGGCAATGTCCAAGCTCAGCTGCCTGTGGCTGCTTCTCCACAGTAGAGGGGATGGCAGTTTCCCACGGGTCACAAGCTCCCCAAGAGCTGGGCTTCTACCATCCCAGAAAATGTATATGTACAGTTCCAATGCCAACCCAGACTGGCTGGCACCGAGCAGTTTGTCCCTTCACTGATGAGGATGCCAGGAGAGAGGTGGCAGGCAGGCTTCCCGCAGTGCAACAGAAGCCCGCGATGTATTTACTGGGCGCACCTCCAGGAGAAGGGAAGAATAGGCAACCGGTATATATTAGGATTATTCTGAGAAACAGGAAATATATATCCATTACAAGGAATTGATTAGGTAAATTATGGAGCTAAGAAGTACCGAGATCTGGAGACTCGGGAGAGATGGAGTGTAGCTGCAGTCCAAAAGCTGCAGGCTTCCGACCCAAGAGGAGCCAATATTTCAGTCTGAGTCTGAAAAGCAGAGAAAACAATGTCCCTGCCAGCAGGCAGAGTTTCCTATTACTCAGTATTTTTGTTCTATTCAGGCCTTCAATAGAGTAGATTAGGCACATCTACATTAGGGAGGGCAATATATTTTATTCAGTCTACTAATTCAAATGTTAATCTCATTCAGAAACACTCTTACAGACACACCAGAGTAATGTTAGGCTAAATAGCTTTGCAGCCCAGGGCCCAGTCCAGGTGACACATAAAATTAACCATCACACCACTTTCTTTTCCTTTTACTGACCCCTACACATTATATCCCTCAATCCATGGCAAGAGGTTCTACGGCTCAAGGTCTGACTCGGGTTTCTGAAAGCTGGGGGTGGCCTGGGACCCGGCGTGCACAGAGGACAAAAGGAAGGTTCATCTCACAGACAGTCAGACATTTCTCCCTGATGACCATTATCCACCTGCCCTTCATTTACCTCAATACGATACAATACGATGGTTTTACAAGAGTTATTGACCTGCTTCTTTTTGGAACTTTTCAATAATTGTTCTGTGATTTCTGTGTCTTAAAAAAAAAAAAAAAGAGCAATGTTAATTTATTCCTTAAATACAAAACACTCTCATAAAATTAGTAAGAATCTTTATACTACCTATGATGCTGAACACCTATTCCTATCTCTTTCTCTCTCTCTCTCTTTTTATTTCTATTGATTTTTAGAGAGGGAGAAAGAGAAAGAGAGAAAGAAACATCCATCGGAGAGTAGACATCAATTGGCTGCCTCCCACATGCCCCTTAATGGGGATCAAGCCTGCAACCCAGGCAAGAGCCCTGACCAGGAATCTAACATGTAACACCTCCATGCACGGTAGGATGTCCAAGCAACTGAGCCACACTGGCCAGGGCACACCTATCCCTGTCTTTGACTCAGTATCCATATTCAATCTGTCTTCTTGTTCTGCTCAAAATCTTTTAGGGTCCAGGTCCCAAATGGGGTGTTCATGATGTCTCTTTGGTTTGGCCATAAATATCAAATATCAGCTAGAATTTTCTGGGCATAGAAAACCACTACTTTTATTATATGATAGATACTGGGAAAATACTCACAAATGATATGTATAGTATTATTCCCCACAATTAAATGCAACTGTATTATTATTATTGATCATTCACCATTAGTAACTCATTAGCTTATTATGCTGCTTTTTGTTTAATTACATAAAAGAGGTGCTCAAAGTAGGCACTAAGTACTTTTCTATTTCTATCCCTTAAGAAAAAGCCTCTTGTCCTGGCCGGTTTGGCTCAGCGGTTAGAGCATCAGCCTGCGGTCCCGAGAGACCCGGGTTCGGTTCCTGTTAAGGGCACATACCTCGGTTGCAGTTTGTCCCCGGCCCTGGTTGGTTGTGCAGGTGGCAGCCACTCGATGTGTCCCTTTCACATCGATATCTCTCTCTCTCTCTCTCTTCCTCTCTCTCCCTCCCACTCTACCTGAACAAAAAAATGGAAAAATGTCCTCGGGTGAGGATAAAAAAAAGAAAAAGCCTCTTCCTCTCCACCACAGTTAACTAGTACAAGATGCTCAGACAACCCCTCCCTCCTATTTCTCTCAGACACATCCTTTGTCCAGAGGCCTTCTGCATCTCACTGTGATAAACTGATTCTTTCTGGACATATTTTCATCAGGTAATTTCTCTGGGCTAGGTGATTTGGCTGCTGAGGAAGCAGGAAGCATCCCTACATCTCCCAGGGCTAGCACACTCCTTCCGGAATGGGCACTCGGATTCAACAGCATCACATGTTCTTTAAGATTAGGAAGCGGGCAGGGTTCAGGACACACTACGCCAAAACAGGCGCCTTGGCGCATTAATACCCTCAGCTGGCGGGGTTTGGGAAAAGAGCAGAAGCAGGAAGGCCACTAATCTCCCAGCCCGTTCACTCTTCTCCCTGGAAGAGCTGTCGGGTGCCCTCCTTGTTGCAAGAGGAGGGAAGTCATTTCTATCACCAGAGACAGGGAATTCAGGGCCCAGAAACCTGTAAAGCAAACCTTGTTACACCAGCCCTTACCCTCCTTGTTACTCTTTGCCATTTACTTTCTCCAGTCCAAACCCCTTTGTCTGGTCCATTCTTTTTTTTTTTTTTTTTATCCTCACCCACGGACATTTTTCCATTTTTTGTTCAGATAGAGTGGGAGGGAGAGACAGGAAGAGAGAGAGAGAAACAGCGACGTGAAAGGGACACATCAAGTGGCTGCCTCCCGCAGGGCCCAACCAGGGCTGGGGACAAACTGCAACTGAGGTACGTGCCCTTAGCGGGAACCGAACCTGGGTCTCTCTGGACCTGCAGGCCAGGCCGACGCGCTAACTGCTGAGCCAAACCGGCCAGGGCTGTCTGGCCCATTCTTTACGAATTACTGTTTCTTCCTGCTCTGGCGATTTCTTTGGCTTTTATTCTCTTGTGAAGACTCCCATATACAGGTAAAACTGGAATGAAGTCTGTAAGCTTTTCTCCTTGTGTATCTGCCTTTGTCAGTTTGATTTTCAGACCCAGCCAGGGACCCTAATAGGGATGACAACAACGTTCTCCTCCCCTACACAACGCATTCTCGCCAAAAGTTAACAGTCACTAAGACTAGACATCGGTGCCTAATTGCACTGGAAACTTGGTGGTTCAGAAGCAAGACTGTCCAGATCATCAAATGACGTTTGTTTTACCCTGACTCGAGGACATTTTTCCATTTTTGTTCAGATAAAGTGGGAGGGAGAGAGAGAGAAACATCGCCATGAAAGGAACACATCAAGTGGTTGCCACCCGCATGACCCAACCAGGGCCGGGGACAAACTGCCACCAAGGTACGCGCCCTTAGCGGGAACCAAACCCGGGTCTCTCTGGACCGCAGGCCGACGCTCTAACCCCTGAGCCAAACCGGCCAGGGCTCATATGACATTTTATAGGAAAAGGTGTTTAGAAGTCATAAAGTGTAACTTCATAGAGAACCAAGGAAACGGATACCATTTTCTTTAAAACGTGCACGTAGAAAGCCCATGTGGTGCCTTCACTGCAGTTTCATCAGTGATATGTTTCTGTTCTCCACAAAGACCGTGTGAGCAGCTCAGGGAGGACCCTTCACGCTACGTAGTTTCAAGAGACTAGAGTTTCTGCCTGTTGATCCCTGATGCCCATTGTTAACACCCACAGTACTCTGGCCTGTTGTTACCCAGAAGCTCAGTTCCTGACCTGATACACTGTCCAGCTCTCATCCCAACAGTGTCAGCGGCTGTTCGGATACGTTGAGTTTTCGTGAGCTCTGCCTTCCAGCACTAGAGCCGCAGTACGCCGAGCAAGACAGCTCACACCCAGACCCCGATCACCTGCCTCCCCGCCTTTTTTAAAATTAATTTATTATTGTTACAGATGTTTCTCCTTTTTTCCCCATTGAGACCCTCCTCTTCACCCCCCTACCCCGTCCCCAACTTTGCTGTCCACGTCCATCGGTTACGTGTACGTGCATTAAGTTCTGTGGTTTACCTCTTCCCTCCCCTTCCCCGCTCCCCCTCTTCTGAGGGTTGTCTGTACCCTACTTCCACGACTCTGAGTCTACCCTGTTCCTCAAATTGTTATGTTCATTATATTCCACAAATAAGTGAGATCATGTGATATTTGTCTTTCTCTGCTTGGCTTGTTTCGCTTAGGATAATAATCTCCATGTCCCTCCATGTCGTCTCTAAGGATCAGACATCTTTCTTTCTTATAGCTGCATAGTATTCCATTGTGTATATGTACTACAGTTTTTTTTATCCATTTGTCTACTAATGGGACACTTGGGCTGTTTCCAGATCTTAGCTATTATAAATAGTGCTGCTATGAACATAGGGGCACATATATTCTTTCTGATTAGTGTTTCAGGCTTCTTAGGGTATATTCCTAGAAGTGGGATTCTGGGTCAAATGGAAGTTCAATTTTTAACTTTTTGAGGTAACACCATAGTGTTTTCCATAGCGGCTGCACCAGTCTGCATTCCCACAAGCAGTGTACCAGAGTCCCCTTTTCTCCACACCCTCGCCAACTCTTGTTGTTTGATGATTTGTTGATGGCGGCCATTCTGACAGGTGTGAGGTGATACCTCATTGTTTTTTTTGTTTTTGTTTTTGTTTTGTTTTTTTTATCCTCACCCGAGGACATTTTTCCATTTTTTTGTTCAGATAGAACGGGAGGGAGAGACAGGAAGAGAGAGAGAGAGAAACATCGATGTGAAGGGACACATCGAGTGGCTGCCACCCGCACGACCAACCAGGGCCGGGGACAAACTGCAACTGAGGAACGTGCCCTTAGCGGGAACCGAACCCGCGTCTCTCTGTACTGCAGGCCGACACTCCAACCGCTGAGCCAAACCGGCCAGGGCTGATTGTTGTTTTAATTTGCATCTCTCTGATGATTAGTCATGATGAGCATTTCTTCATATGTCTCTTGGCCATTTGTATGTCCTGTTTGGAGAGGTTTCTATTTAGTATCTGCCTCCTCTTAAGTCAATGGAAACTGTAGACACTATTTAAGCCTCTGAGTTTTCTGGAAATTTATGCCCTTAGGCTTTGGAAATAAGGATTATCTCAGTTTTACCCAGGTTTTGACCATCCAGCTAACTTACTGTTTTTTAAGATGAAAGAATTGGACTTGGATGATACTTTCCTGTCAATTTTTCTCTTCTCTGGGAGTCAAGACCTTAGGTGAGCACAGTAAGTGGATTTCTGCCACTCTGCTGTGTTTCTTATGCCTGCCTGCCTTGAAGACAAACTTTAATAAAGTGAAATATTAGTTGTACTAGAAGAACTTGTCTTCCCTCTTGCCTGAAATAACAATTAACTTTTTGACCTTAATTTATACAAAAGGGATATATATATATATATATATTTGTAATGTATTGTACACACATTGATCATTGGGGAGGAAAAATAATTTTCCAAGAAGAAAAATGAGGAAAGAATGAGGACAGGGAATACAAAAAGGCGGTTATTTTAATCAAGCTGCTAAAATGATTGACATATGAGGGTTGAGGCATGAGAGAAGATTCCATTTTTGTTCTAAGTAGCCTGGGTACTTGAACACTCTTCAATTTTTCAATCCTGCATCAATGACTGGATATACAGGGGTCTCTCGCCACTTCGTGCTTCGACCTTCGCGGCTTCACTCCATCAGTTTTAAAAAACTGTCTAGTAAATAAAGAATCCTACTCTGTGGAAATTTATTCATTGTGGTAGAATCTGGAACTGATTAACCGTGATAAACAAGGGCCAACTGTATGTCTGGACCTCCGCGTAACCCTCTAATTATCCCCTGAAGCGATCACATATTCAGGCTACCTTAATACCCCCTAAAGGACTCACCTATACCTCCACCTGGATACATTATCCAGACCACCATAACTGACCAGACCACGGTAACTGACCAGACCACCGTAACTGACCAGACCACCTGATGCTGATCTTCTGAACACCTGGCACCCATCACCCTGACTGCCTGATGTCTGACTGGTAATCTTCCTGGACCAATCTTAGGGCTAAGAAAGAAGACCGATGCTTCTCAAGAATGTGCTTTTTACTGTGAGAACTTTTAACTTTTATATTTCTTCTTTGAAACATTTCTGGGTCTTGGTTCCCAGTTTGCAAAGACCCTTGAATAAATCTCTATTATTGATTTCTAGCAAAGCCTCCAGACTCTTCTTGAGTTGGTATGACAAGAGACATCTTACGGAAATTTTAAGTGAAATACACATAAATATATAATAAAAATAATATTCAGAAGGGTAACTGAGGTAAATTATAAACACTCCATTTTAATCCTACAAATTGTAAAATAATAAAATTAAGCTATAAACTGAATTCGATCATTCTCAGTGAATCTCTAAAACACTGAGTGAATTTCTCCTAACTTATAAGCCTACTTATGATAATCAGATCATTTTTCTTCTCAAGCCACTTGCATTGACCGTGCTGGTTCTCAGTCTTAATCCAATTTACCAATGACAGATTCTTAAAAGTTGCTGTTCAAAATAATTTTAGGTTTGCCTATTTCTCAAAATACAGAACAAATTAAAATGTCAAAAAGAACCCTCAGAATAAGTTAATTGGGAATTTTGGTTGGTATTCAGTTTTGTGGGTTTTATTTCCTCAGACTCACCAAATGTCTTTTGTTGATAAGGTAAAGATAATTAAAAGTGGGACTGATGCAAACTATGTAAGAAACTTAGAGGTAGGATGGAAGCAAAAGCATCTTTTAAAAAGAAAGTCTGTCTATTCAGATCTTAGATAAAAAATAATGGGAAACCATCAAGAAACATGTTCTCCCGTGATTTAACATATTGGTTCTTTTTGTTTAATAAGACTGTGATTGTGATGGCAGGCCTACACTTGCTTCCTTCTTTTCTAGTGTAAAAAATAAAAGAATTCCGTTAGCTACATAATGTAATGTATGAAAATAAAGGTATCTGCAAACCAGCCCTGGCCAGCGTGGCTCAGTGGTTAGAGGTTCACAGGTTCGAACCCTGGCCCTGGTCTGGGTGCGTGTGGGGGCCGTATGGGAGGCCATCAGTCAATGTGTCTCTCTCACATCAATGTTTCTCTCTCTATCTCCTCTCTCCCTCTCTCCAAAAATCAGTGGGAAAAATATCCTTGGGTGAGGATTCATAACAACAAAAAACTCACAAAATGTATCTGCAAACTGAACGAAAACATTAGTTTTCCTTAATGACTAGTTATCAGCACCTCCTCAATATAAAGTGATTTCATTTTCCAACATTAATTTCTATAAGAAAAGTGATTTACTCAATTATATTTCTTCTAACCAACTAATGCTGCTGAGCGCGGCACTTTCTCTGGAATCCCCGCAGGACAACTTCCTTTAAAACTAATTCGCTCCACAGAAAGGTGGCAGCGCAGGACGTGGTGTCCGTCCTCCCACAACCACATCAAAGTTATAGCTACACCACAGCACAACCATCCTGCAGAACCGTCTGAATGGAAGCCCTACAACTACGGGACTAAAGGAGCTGCATCCAGACTGGCGCGGGCGCGAGGGGCGCGGGCGCGAGGGGCGCGGGCGCGAGGGGCGCGGGCGCGAGGGGCGCGGGCGCGAGGGGCGCGGGCGCGAGGGGCGCGGGCGCGAGGGGCGCGGGCGCGAGGGGCGCGGGCGCGAGGGGCGCGGGCGCGAGGGGCGCGGGCGCGAGGGGCGCGGGCGCGAGGGGCGCGGGCGCGAGGGGCGCGGGCGCGAGGGGCGCGGGCGCGAGGGGCTGGTCCCACACCCACGTGTGGCAGATAAGAATCAGGGGGGCACCTCGCCTGAGAAGGTCCTCCCTGAGGACTGAGGGGTCCCTGTCCCACACCAGGCACCCTGCTCAGGGTTCCAGTGCCAGGAAGAGAATCCCCATAACTTCTGGCTGGAAAAACCAGCCGGAACTGAGGCTCAGGGAGGCTGAGGGGGCCGGAGCCCCAGCAGCTCCTCTTAAAGGGCCTGCGCACGGACTTAGACCGGCTCCCTCTGAGCTCCAAGGGGAGGCAGCTTGAGGGGCAACAGGGAAGAGCTGAGCTGTTTGGCCTCCAGACGAGGGCTGGAGAGCGGGCTTTCTCCTGGACAGAAGTGCTGGTGGAGGCTGTTGTTCCTTTGGTGAGCCCTTCCCTGGGGCGGCAGACAGTCGCCATATCTGGGACTCCAGCAGCCTGGCTCACACTGGTAGCCCCGCCCTGCTGACTCCCAAGGCCCCGCCCCACCCAACTTTCAGGTCCACCCAAGCTATTTCCAAAGGCTTTACCATAGGATTGGCCTGTCTCAGATCCTGCTTCAGAGTTTCCTAAAATCTCTCAAACAAGCAGCATCTGGTGCCTGAGCCCACCAGTGCACCTGGCACCATCGGGCCAGTGGACACCCTGTGTCAACACAGACCCGTGCACAGTAGTGGAGCTGTCAAGGTGCTGGTTGCGGAAACCGCAACCGGCCGGGAGCCCAGCACCAGCCCCCGCAGCAGCAGCCAGATCAGAGTTGAGATATACCCCCAGCGACAGAGGCTAGGGAGCAGACATCCATCCCCAGGCAACAGAAGCATAGACCAGCAGCAGAAAACTATCGCCCCCCCCCCCCCAAAAAAAAAAAAAACTACAGCAAAGGCTGAGCAGGAGCTGAGCTCCACGGGGCAGCAGCACTCCCCAACCACCAGTGGCTGGACAGGGGGCTCCATAGGGCCCTGTGCGACACAGCAGCCCACAAGAGTAGTGTGGAGCTGGGGTTCCAGACAGACCTGTGCACCCCAGTGGCTCCCAAGAGTGGTGTGGAGCCAGGGCTCAAGAGGGGCCAGTCTCAGCGACCCCCATACCTCTCGTTAAGTGGCTCCAGGCCTGGCACTAGAAGCAGCCAGCCTTGGTTCATACCTTGGCTCTTCCTGGACACCTCCAAGCCCAGCACAAGAAGCAGCCATCTGCAGATCACTTTGCAGCTTATGCCCTGGATAGAGCACAGGAAGTGGCTGACCTTGCCTCAGAGCCAGCACACCTGGTGGACAACTTCAGACCACATCAAATCACCACCACCCAACCACCTCCATCAGTGACACACTCAATGAGTGGACTCAGTGGGTACCAGAGCCCTGCTGAAGTAAGTCTTGCTCTGTGTGATGGGCCCCTACACAGCTGATCCTCCAAGGTAGTCAGAGGTCAGTAGTTAGTGGGCACAGCCAGTCCTTGCAGCTGACCAACCTGAGTAAACCCCTCCCAATGAGGTGCCAACAGCAATCAGACTCAATTACAAGAGAAGGGTGTACAGTACACACTAGAGGTATACTGCGAGGGCCCAGCTGGGGTGATCAGGGAGGCTGTGCCACTGGATCCTACAGGACACCTACAACAGTAGGCTACCCTACGAAGCCTTGGAGACATAGCAACTCTGCCTAATACATAGAAACAATCACAGGGAAGCAGCCAAAATAAGGAGACAAAGAAACATGTCCTGAATGAAAGAAAATAACAAAACTCCAGGAAAAGAACTAAACAAAATGGAGATAAGCAATCTAACAGATGCAGAGTTCAGAACACAGGTTATAAGGTTGCTCAGGGAACTTGGTGAGACATCCAAAGGACTTAGTAAGACCTTCAAAAAACGTAAGGAGATCTCTGAGGAACTTAGTGAGAACATCAACAACATAAGAAAGGGCCAGTCAGAAATTAAGGATGCACTAACTAAAATAAAGAATAATTTACAGGGAATCAATAGTAGAGTAGGTAAAGCCAAGAAGCAAACCATCGACTTGGAATATAAGAAAGCAGAAAACACCCAACTAGAATAGCAAAAAAGAAAAAAGAATCCCAAAAAACGAAGATAGTGTAAGGAGCCTATGGGACAACTTCAAGCGTGTCAACATTTGCATCATAAGGGTGCCTGAAGGAGAAGAGCGAGAGCAAGAAATTAAAAAACTATTTAAAACAATAATGACAGAAAACTTTCCTAACTTGGTGAAGGAAACAGACATACAAGTTCAGGAAGCACAGAGAGTCCCATACAAGTTGAACCCAAAGAGGTTTATACCAAGATACATCATCATCAAAATGCCAAAGGTTAAATATAAAGAGAATTTTAAAAGCAGTGAGAGAAAAGCAGTTTGTTACCTACAAAGGAGCTCCCATAAGACTGTCAGCTGATTTCTCAAAAGAAACTTTGAAGGCCAAAAGGAGTGGCAAGAGGTATTCAGGTCATGAAAAGCAATGACCTATAACCAAGATTAGTGTATCCTGCAAAGCTATCATTTAGAATTGATGGACATATCAAGAGTTTCCCAGACAAGAAAAAGCTAAAGAAAAAGCTAAAGGAATTCATCACCACCAAACCAGTATTATATAAAATGTTGAAGGGGCTTCTTGAAGGTGAAGAAGAACAAAAATATGAACAATAAAATAGCAAATAATACATATCTATCAACAATTGAATCCAAAATGAGCAAGCAGAACAGAAACAAACTCATAGATACAGATAACTTTTTGTTGCTTGCTAGATGGGTGGGAGCTGGGGGTGGGGGAGGGAGGGAAAAAGATGAAGGAATTAAGAAGTACAAATTGGTTATTGGACTGATGAACCTCAAAGGGAAAGGGGGAGGGAGGGTGGGATGAGATAAACCAAAGAACTTCTATGCCTATATGCACAACCAATAGGCACCAACAATAGTGTGGGGAAGGCAGGAGGGGGCAGAAATGGGGAGGAGGGGGTCTATGGGGAAAAAAAGGGAAACATCTATAATACATTCAACAAAGATGAGTTAAAAAAAAAAAAAAAAAGATATTCCAAGCCAAAAAAAAACTAATTAGCACATTCATGTAGTTAAGCCAGAGCACTGATGAATATTACCCATAAAACCTGATCTTGTCTTTTCATCACACAATACAATCAAGTGTGACAAGAAAAAAACAAAAAACAGTTATTCTGACAATATAGGTAAAATCCAGAAATGATCTTATGTCACATTATTCGTAGGTCGGCATTTTATCCATAAAAACTGCAAAAAAAGTACAGATGGTAACAACTTGCCAGATGGCAAGTACATCTGTATGGTATATGCCGCTCTCTTGTGGGGACGGGGTCAACAGTTGTTTTGTTTGTTTGTTTTTTGTTTCCGATTTTATAAGCAACCTATGCACCCCCCTCCCCCCAAAAAAAGACCATCCTCTGAATTCTATGACTTTCACATGTATAAATTGCTCAACTATTTGTATGCTGTCTCCTCTGTACCAATCCCAGTGCTACAGTTGGGCCTGAAGCCTCTTGCTAGTTGGTCTTTACAGTAGCCCATCTACCATTCACGGTGCTGAATCAACCTGCCTCTCTGGGTACTATCTGTCTCTGACCGGGCACCCCGTCACATAGCAGAGTTCCCTACCTGTCTGCGGGTTTTTACCCCATTCCTATTTGAGACCTTTCCATCTACATCCTACATTCCTGTTGTAGTTCCTTTTGTCTTAGAAGTGGGTCCAGAGTGATGCTTTACTAACTTCTGGTGTCTTAGAAAAACTGGTGAATTTTGGTAAACTAAACATATCCATTTTTTTCATCTTAATTTAATTTCCTTTTTGGAGACTATATTTCTTTTACTTTTTTGGTTGTTAAAAAGCCCCTTTTGCCCTGGCCGGTTTGGCTCAGCGGTTAAGCATTGGCCTGCCATCCAGAGAGACCCAGGATTGGTTCCCACTAAGGGCATGTACCTTGGTTACAGTTTGTCCCTGGCACTGGATGGGTTGTGCGGGTGGCAACCACTTGATGTGTCCCTTTCACGTCGATGTTTCTCTCTCTCTCTCTCTCCCTTCCACTCTATCTGAACAAAAAATGGAAAAGTATCCTCAGGTGAGGATTTTTTAAAAAAACCCTTTTTCTTATAAAATAATGATAATATTGGTAGCTCTGATTCATTTTTGTCAAGGGTCCTTCCTTGGCAAAATATTAAAAAATGGCAAACAATATTGATCATAATAATTATTAAATATTATGATTAATTTGATCACAATTCCAAACTTCCAATGTTCCAAGGATGCCATCAGATTCTTGGCACTCACTTTCGGCAGCACCTGCTGGATCCTCTGTGCCCAGACCAGTGTGATATGAGACAATTTGGTCAATGACACCAACAATTAGTGATTACTTATAATACAATGCAATTACTCATTGCTTAACACGTGGCATTCACTATCAACCAGGCTTATCAAGGCATAAACTTTTGTAGACACAAACATAAGAGTTGAAAGAAGTGGACGCATTTTTAGTCAAGATCCTCAAGCCAAGGAATGACACCATAAAGAAGACTTTCATTGGTCAGCAAGTCAATTGGGAAGCTCTAAAATCTCATGGGTCCAGACCAGATAAAATAAAATTAGAGGATTCCAAAACGGCGGTGGAGTGGACGGAAGCTACACGGACCGTCTCCCAGAACCAAACTGGAATTACAACTATAACACAGACAAATCAACGGGAAAAAGCAACAGAAAAGCAGCTTCGAGGACCATACAACGAGGGACACTGACTCCATCCCAGTAGGCTTGCTAAGGCGCGAGACGGGGCTGGGAGCCCACGGTCGGCAGCTCGGCAGCGGCCTCAGCTGGGAGCAGCGCCCTCGGGTCACACTCCCAGGCGGCCCCGCAGCGCAGCCGGGACAGAGGCTGAAACAGCCACAGCCACTCACCTTGGGCTCCGGCAGAGGGAGGGCAGACTGGACTGGAACTGTGTGGGGACACGTGGGGTTTGGAGGGCACTTGGAGCTTTTGCTGAGTTGCTGCCACGCAGGACAGTGGTCATCTTGCTCTTTCCCAGGGCTCTGGGGAGAGGCAGCAGCCCCTCCCTCGGAGATCCAACCCCACCCTGTGGCCATTGAAGTGCTGATTGAGGCTCATTAACAATCAGCATCTGCCCCACCCTCGGAAATCCCCTTATGCTAAGCACCTGAGGGAGTTTTTCAATCAATTGACAACCCAAAACTCATCAAGTAACCTCCACTGCTAGCCTCCAGGCAAAAAGCTAGAGGATAACAGTACCTTTCCTGGGCTAGCAACTTTAACCAGGAAAGTAAGACCTGACAGCGGTGTTTAACGTGGGTCCTCCCTCGCTCATCTAAACACAGGAGAGGGAGCCACAAACAGCAGAACACCAACACCCACAGGGAGAACTTGACAACCAATCAGAAAATCCAAAGGAAAAAACGATTAAAAAACAGGAAGACAGCTTAAGAGAACTGTGGGACAACTGGAAACGTAATAATATTCGCATCATAGGAGTCCCTGAAGAAGAAGAAAATGAGCAAGGGATAGAGAATATATTCAAAAAAATAGTGACAGAAAACTTCCCTAATTTGGTGAAGGAAGAAGGCATTCAAGTTCAAGAGGCACAGAGAGTCCCAAGTAAAATAAAAAATTTAAAAATGAAAGAAAACCAAAAAGAATATAAAAATCTAGAAATCAAAAGAAAGAGAAAGTAAACCAACTGAGGCTAATTTAAGTACACCCTCACTTAAATCATAAGGATTTGCATAGTACAATTAAAGCAAGGTCGAGGACCTCCTTGCCTGCTACCAGCAGGTGGCAGCAGACACTCCTTCGCTAACATTCCTCTGCTTTTATATGGATTTGGGAATAATGTTCTCTTTCCTTGTCCCTTCTAAAGCAGGGAGCTTTCCCTGACCATGTTGGTTTTCTTTTTAAAATAATAATAAACTAATTTATGAAAGTGTTTTCTATTTTGTACTGAAAAACAATGTACGTATAAAATTATTTTTATTTTGCGCTTTGTTGTTCTAGACAAAAATTTTAGTTCAATCTAAGCTTTTGAGCCATTTTTGAAGGGGTACAAAAAATGCCAACTGTCCTTGACGGAGCCAGTCAGTCAGAATTGCACACTGTCCCCTAGAAGGTTACCTAAGAAGTGCTTCCTAGGGGTTTCAGTACATGTCAAACTACACCACTCAGTAAAAGTCCACCAAGAAGAGACAAGATCAACCATCAGACTAATATTCTGAAAGAAAGCTCCAGAATAAAACCTTTTTGACACAGCAATATATACCTTCAGGTGGATGGTGCCCAGAAGCTGATGTTCCTAACGTGTGTGTGTCGAGCACGTGTTTCTACCAGTTTTTATTCAGGCGTGTACGCTTCACAAAGCCCACACAAAAGGAAGCTTGCTGGGGATTGACTGCAAGATGACAGCATCAGAATTGAAGTTAAATGTGAGTTTCAACAACACAAAGCATTAGTGGTCATGGCAACAGCAGAGCCAAGGCCCCTAAGCCATTTAATGTGGAATCAGTCAGTATTAACACATGAAAGGGGATTGAGCTGGATCTTGGTGGCCGGGGCCAAACCACCAGTGAATGAACTATTTCCCACACAGTCCCGGGGAAGATTGAAAAAGCAAGTGTGTAATTGGATATCCCTCACTCATAATAGAATAACACAAAATCACATTAAACTCGGAAATCTGCACCTATGTTAAAACAGCATTTTGCAAGGAGGATAAACACCTGTTTCCTGTAGCGTCAGTAAAAATACCAAGTGTTATAAGATTATTATGGATCCTGTAAAAACTAGCCCAGAGGCCAAAAAAGAAGAATGTGATAGAATTGATTTATTTCAGGCTGATATTTAATGAAAAGCCAGATCCTGAGGACACAGTTGTAATAATGTTTCTCCTTCTGTTCAAGCTTCCAGCATCCTCTGTCTGTGATCCGTTACTAGACTAATAGCTGTGCCCTGGATCTTGATGTCAGCATTTTAGAACAGTGAGGTATGTGTGTTTGCTCCCTACCTTCCCCAGCCTTCTCTGCTCTATACAAACGGCTTTCTCTTTGAAAATGTGTGTAATATGAATGAGTGTATTAATGTCAAGCTGAGAAGGGTCACCTGCTGAGAAACGCTGTATTTGAGACGTGGTCATCAGCCTAGCCAGGCATGTGTGTGGAGACAGGGCATCTCATCATCGCATCATGCTACGGGGCAGGTGACTCAGTGGACCCAGTGATATGATAGAAGCTTGTGGATTAAAAGTAAAGGAGATTCACCAAAAGTGAACCCTGATGTAATCTATGGACTTGGGATGATAATGGTGTGTCAATGTAGGTTTATCTACTGAAACCAACGCATGTTCTGGTAGAGGATGTTGATAGTGGGGGAGGCTGTGTATGTGTGTGGTGAGGGTAGTATGTGGGAATTCTCTGCTCAATTTAACTGTGAACCTAAAACTGCTTTTAAAAAAAATCTATTTTAAACATAAATAAAGGCAATTCAGAAATGACCCACCACGGCAAGTTCCTGGTCTACTCAGGCCAATACCATGTAAAGGAGGACCCCCTTCTATGTCCATGTCAACAGTTTAAGAGTGTGTTTCAAATATGCCTAAAACTCCTTAATAATCTGCACCCTGAGGTCTTTCGTTTGTCCCTCCAAATGTAGCTAGCTACACCATGCTGAAACTGGAAACATCTCTTGGTCTATTGACTTCCTTTTTTTTTTTAATCCTCATCTGAGGATATATATGTATATATCTTTCCACCTATCTTCAGATAGAGTGGGAGGAAGAGAGAGCGAGCGAGAGGGAGCAAGAAACATCGATGTAAGAGAGACATATCAATTGGCTGCCCCCTGAACGACCCCGACCAGGGCCAGGAACCGAACCGCAAACGACATACACGTCCTTTACCAGAATCAAACCAGAGACTCCTCGGTCAACCTGCTGACGCTCGAATCGCTGAGCCAAACTGGCCAGGACTACTGACTGTCCTTTCAAGTGGACTTGCTGTTAACTATGTAACCCGCATGCCCCCGAAGACTGCCAGTCTCCTGAGATCACCCCAAAATTGTCTTGGGCCCTCAAGGTTCCCAAATTTCTGAGGATGCCCAGGCGGCTTACATTCTGCGGGGTGGCTCTCCGACTTCCAGCCACGCACCTCTGTTCTTCCTGCTGGTAATCCAGATGGACCATAATACATGAGTGTGCTAGATTTTACTGAAATCTGATTTTTTGGTAGAGTCTAAATCTAATTAATGTAAAGAATTGTAAACTGAACAATAGACTGCCCGTTTTTAAATCGTCCACCTGTAACCTTCCACGGGAGAATGTTCCCTGGCTCAGCTCGGGCGTCCTCACCTCAACCTAGCTCTCCAGTTCTCTCTCCTCCTCCCTTCTCCAGCCTTCTCCTCTCTCCTTCCTTTTTGGGCACAAAACACACATTCTTATAACATTCTTATCCAGAAAAACCTAACCTTCTCTTATTACAGCTGGGTTTCCTGCTGACATCTACCCCCGCACAGTCACAACTTCCACAAATGCTTATTGAGATATTTTGACAAATAAGTTCCCTTCCTCAGATGGATTTTGGCACCAGCTGTTAAGATAATATAGCTTTTACTTGGTTATATAAGTTGCACTTTATTTTACTTGTCCTGACATTACCCCTATTTGAGTTGAAAGGGATGTATAATAAGAAAGTAAGAGATTATACAGGGAATACCTAGAACATGTTGGGCCCTTGGCTAGACATGTTTGCTTATGTTTCAATGTAAATCCTGTAATGTCTTTGTGAGTATTGTTATACTCATTTTAGAAATGAAGAAGCAGAGGCTCAGGGAGGCTTCTTAACTTTCTTAAAATTACATATTCCTTCAGTAACAGAGGCTAGATGTGAGAATCCTATGCCGATTAAAAAAAACAAACAAACATTGTGTATCCCATCTATTGTCATATAAAAGCAATATGGGCAGGTAAAAACAAACAAACTTTAATTTATTACGAAACATTTTCAAGTTCTGGCTAAAAAACTTGTATCTATATGACCTTGGGGAAAATAACCATACTGCTCAGATTCTCCTTTCTCTTACGATGACTCTCTGATACTCTTGATCCAGCTGAGTTGTCGTAAGGATTTGCTGAGTTAATTCACACGAAAGTGTTTTCTAAGTTTCATCCAACGAAGAAGAACAGAGACGCTGGGCATGGGTGGCCTGAGTTTAAATCGTGGTCCAGAGGTCAGTTACAAATAGTGTGACCTTGGTCAAATTATGCACCGAAGTGTCAGTTTCGTCTTATGCTGAACAGAGATAATAAGTATTAATTTCTAAAGTTTGTATGTACTAAATGAAATAAAGAATATAAAGGATTAACAAACTCTGACACATGGTGAGATGTGAAAGAATGCAATGATTGTCATTGTTGTTTTTATCTTTGGAAGCATTGGAGGTGATGGTAACACTGTCTCCTCCAGGGACCTTTGACATCAGTAAAGAAAGCACTGAACAGAAATGGCAGTGAGGCCCAAGGGCTCGGAGCTGTGTCCACCCCTCCCCACGCCTAACGCTGAAACCCTCTCTCCCCTACTGCCCGGATAAACTTCTCAAAGTCCATCTGGGGCACTCAGTCATTATGTGCAGACCCACAGCCCTGCTCCATAAACCCAGGTACCGGCGAGTAGAGAATAAGAAGCATCTGTATGACCTTGGGTGGTTAGGACCCACTTAACCTGGTAACCTCGTGGCCCAGCGGGACTTGCACTCTCACCAATTCCATCCTTCCTTCACTGTGGTTGGGAGCGGTCCCCCAGGATCTCATCTCCCAGGAAGTAAAGCTCCGTCTCTTCTGTAACGTGGGAAGAAAAGCTGCTGTTATCCCTACTTTGATTACTTTTAGAGCCTATTCAAATATAAGTGATTTCAGTGCTGTCAGTATTCACGGTTTTCATAAGGTTTGATGAGACCTCCCATATCCTAATGTAGGCGCTGCTTCGTAGATCTGAGCCCTGTCCTCAATCTCGTCCGTTGCTCTTGTCTGTCCTTCTTGAAGAACTACAATGATGTCCCAGAGAGATGTTATAACAGCACGTGTTGCCAACTTTTAAGTTGGCCACACTCGGGTGTTCTCCCAATCACTGATCTAAGACTTCACCACTGTTTATAGACAGGCAGAATCGATCTAAATGGAAGAACATGTCTTTCCTCATGTCTCCAATGCTTAACTGCAGAATCGAGATATTAGCATAGAGCATAAAGCTCTGGATCTGTGTGTGAAGGTTGAACATTTTGGAAACAGGAATGATGGAAGAGGAAGTCTGTAACCATGTTGCCGGGAAGCACATCTGCCTGAATTAAACTCTATGTCCTTAGGAAACACACCCAGTACTCCCTCACTGGGTTCATCAGTTGGCTCGCCAGGTTCCTGTGTGTATCTCCCCACCATGGAATAACCAAAAAGGAATATTGCCCCCCATGCCCCTAAGAAAAGCTGCTGCCTTATGTAGGGTGAAGCAGTGATGCCCTTGGAGTATATTCTGCTATGATTCCTCCATCCTGAGAAACAGCATTTTCTATCTGTTTCTTGGGTTATTAGGGGTTTATACGAGTCTGTGGAGGTAGAGAAAAACATTCACTATCTTTAAAATTCTACATTTATAGGCAGCTGCTTAGAAATTGGTCACATATATAGCTCTTGCCAACTGATGTGCATAAATATATATAAATACAAATAAGCCTGTTCTATTCATTCACACATTTAGTGAACATGCGCTGAATGTCAGTAATGTGCTAAGAACAGTGAGGTAGAGATGAATATCTCTGAGCTCAGACAGGATAGGTGAAAAATAAAATTTAAAAAATCAGTTTTCGGTCAGTGGTAACACAAAAGAGAGAAGTGATATAGACGTGTGTGTGTGTGTGTGTGTGTGTGTGTGTGTAACGAGACCCTACCTGCCTGTGGCACAGATGCTGTTACTTGTGTGTGAGTAGCCCCTATTCCTTATCTAGGGTCCAGGTGCCTTTCGATGTGCCCTGGGGCCAGTTCTCAGTTATTTCTGGGGGTCCCCAGAACCTGCCTGGCCTACCCACATGCCCCTGGGGGCCCTTGACTGTACCCAGCTGCTACTGGGCTCAAATTTTATTCAAAACCCTCTGAATTTCCAGCTCTGCCTCCCCTCCAGGCTGAAGTATAGAGAGATCAGCCTTTTCCTCCACAGGAAGAGGTTTAAGTTTTTTCTTTTACGGATTGTCTCCCAGCAGATTTCACAGCTTTCAGAATTTTGTATGAGTTCCTTCAAGTCCTGTGCCCAGCTTAACACAAAAATTCACTTTTAATCTCTAGATAGCTGAATAAGGATGGGTTCAAGTTCAAAGACCCCTTCATTCCTCTCAGCAGTAAAATTGCTCCATGCACCTATACACCATCCCTCCACTAAGACTTCTTGCCCAGAAAAGAGTGCATGCAGACATTTGAAAACAAGAAGAGACACCTAAGGCCACAGCTCAGCTCATGCAAACCGGGACCTGGCCACTCCATCACAGACACGGATCCTGAGGTAGGTAGTTCAGCCCTGTGCACGAGGAACACATGTCTATCTCTTTATTATCCTGTCTACTCCTTCAGTTTCAGCTCTTCTGGTTAAACAAACTCAAGTTCAAATCCCATCTCCCTCTTATTCCCTGTGTTACTATGAAGAGTTTACTTTTCTCAGTCACTTGGTCTGAATCTATAAAAATGAGGATGAAAATACCCATTTCATTGGGTTGTTCTGAGGATTAATAAAATACTGACATTTACTCAGTTAATAGTAAGTCACTACTTATTCTTTTACAAACTCCTCAAGAGACCAGTGGGTACATGGGTTGAATGAATGTGCTGGGTCTCTAAGGCAAATGATCATAAATATATAAACATATGCACAGACTTACTTATTGTTTGTTGTTTATTTTTCTTTCTTTTTTTAATATCTTAATGAAGCTTTGTGTGCTAAGATCATCCCTCTCCTACCTGGATATTTAAATTCCCATATATAGCCCAATCTTGATTTCAGAACCCCGCGACTTGAGGCTGTTCCCCTGGCAATAGTAATATTAAATAGTAAATACTAAACACTAAAGAGCTAGAGATAACTCTCCCCAAGCTACTGAGTCATTCATATGACTGGGATTTGGGGTCGGGAGTTCTTTCTAACTTAATGATCTTGAAGTCGATGATACGGAAGCAGTTTGACCCAGGGATAGTTTCTGTTCATATAATTTGCCAACTGTCAGCCCAGTCAACACTGTGCTACTGCTCAGGTGGATGCCCATATAAAAGGATGGGAGGAGCGGTTTAAAAGGAGGAGGAGAGGGAGCAGAACATGGCAATGCAAGTAAACCTGAATCAGAAACCTTCAGACGATTTGGAGATATAACTGGCTGTTTACCTGTCTATAGGGTGTATGTGTTATTTTGTACAAAGGAGACAACTGAGGGGAAGAAATAAGATATTTTGCATATATATTTATATTCTCAGTGACAAAGCTACATTTGGTGTAAACTAGGGGTGATTTGTTTCCAGTTTAAAGGCAAAATACAATATTACATCAGTTTCCAACTGGATCCCATAGAATGCCACTGTCTCTTAAGATGTTAACAGATAGTCCATAAGAAGAGTTCTTAGGTACCAAGCTTAGAAAATGAGGCCTACAACTTTCCCTTCTGTAAGATTTACAATGTATAGTATTACATTCAAAACTATGAAAAGGCCCACAGGATGGATGGATGGATGGATGGATGGATGGATGGATGGATGGGTGGATAGATGGTGGGTGGGTGGATGGATGGTGGGTGAGTGGATAGATGGTGGGTGGGTGGGTGGGTGGGTGAGTGGATGGATGGTGGGTGGGTGAGTGGATGGATGGTGGGTGGGTAGATGAGTGGATGGATGGTGGGTGGGTGGGTGGGTGGATGAGTGGATGGATGGTGGGTGGGTGGGTGGGTGGATGAGTGGATGGATGGTGGGTTGGTGGGTGGGTGGGTGGGTGGATGAGTGGATGGACAGACGGACGGACGGACGGACAGACAGACAGACAGATAGATTGATTCTTCAGCATTGATTAAACTTATATTTCCCAAATTTATTTCACCAGGGAAATCTCATTTTGGAGAACTCTGTGACAGTTTCCTTATCTACAAGTAGGGAAAAATAATATCTGCCCTATATTGCTATAGTAAAAATTAATTTAGTTAAACCATGTAAAGCATTTACTATGCTGGGCATATAGTAAATCATCCAAAGGTGTTAGCTATTACTGTTATTGTTGTGGTTATGGTTATCATTTAAAAATACTTCTTCTTGAGCAGACCAGTGTGGGAATCGCAACATTAGCTGTGTTAAATTATAAAAATGGTTGCTTCTCAGCAAAGAGAGAAAGTGTATTTCTCTACTCCTTGAATCGTGCTGGCTATGTAATGGGTTTTCACCAACAGAACGTGCCAGAAGCTACACTGTGAGTTCCAGCCTAGGGCTCACGAGACAGACCTCATAGCTTGGACTCCCACTCTTGGGACCCTGTGACTTCACAGAACCGCCATGTGGTCCCAAGCTAGCCTGTTGGAGGATGAGACCACCTGGAGAGAGGCCCCATCTTTCCAGCCAAGCCTGTCATAAACCAGCTGACTGCAGGTACACGAGACAGTCCAGCCGGCCCAGACCAGAACCACCCAGCTGATCCATGAGTGAGACAAGGAGGAGGAGAAGAAAGAAGAAGAACAACTGTGGTGCTTTTACTCCAGTCTACACTGCTTTTAGTCTCTCAGGAACACAATGTACTTCTGAATACAATGTGATATGTTAAAGCAATGTACGTTTGCTATTTATGATTAGTCACTGATCCAAAAATGTATGCAACACCTGTTTGGAGTTGAAAATGATATCTCACAAAGAGGTTTTCAAACTTATTTATATATGCATCTAATCACACCGTCGGTGTCATTTTTAACTGAGAAGGACAGCAATCTGTGTACCAAACATATTATCATTTTCATATTCACCTACACACATTAGAAACGACACCTTGAATCAAGGACTAAAACCTACATCGCAAAGATAAGATGCTGCAACACCACTGGGAATGGCATTTCGCAGAGCATCTCCTAGAATTTCATTTAGAAAACAGAATGTTATCTGTTCTACTCCATCACTGTCCTTAAGACTGCATACAAAAATCAAAATATCGGAATACATTTTTGTTAAATGACTCATTTGAAGCTTTACATGCCACGTTGCATTTGATTCTGCGGGCAATTGGATCACAGTATTATCTAGGGAACACTTAGAACACTACACGTTTTGCTGAAGGTCTGTATTGAGTAGAACCCTTGGATGCCCTCTCTCATCAGAAAACCTGCCACACTAGTTTTATTAATCCACCAAACACTACAGGGATGTGAATGCTATTTCAAAAAATGTATAATCCAGAAATAGTCTTTAAGCTAATTCAACAAATGCTTATTGACAATGACTATGGTAGCCATTAATGATTCTAAATGAAGAACACTACCCTTGCCCTCAAAGATCTGCCAGCGAAGTCAAAAAAGAAAATTATTTATCTGCGGTGCAAGTAGAACTCAAAGTTTTTATTTATTTATTTATTTTTTTATCCTCACCCGAGGATATTTTTCCATTTTTTGTACAGATAGAGTGGGAGGAAGAGAGAGGAAGGGAGAGAGAGAGAGAAACATCGATGTGAAGGGACACATCGAGTGGCTGCCACCCGCACGACCAACCAGGGCCGGGGACAAACTGCAACCGAAGTACATGCCCTTAGCGGGAACCGAACCCGGGTCTCTCCGGACCGCAGGCCGACGCTCTAACCGCTGAGCCAAACTGGCCAGGGCGAATTCAAAGTTTTTATACCTTACAACAATTCTATCTTTATAATTAGCCAAACTAGCCACTGATTCTACTGATTCAATTATAATCAGCCTTATTTATTCTTTAGACAATTTGAAACAGAGATAAAACAAAGCACCAGGAATTAATGGATATCAATGGCTTGCAGGGTTTTCTTTTTGGTACGTGCCCTTAGCAGGAACCGAACCCGGGACTCTCTGGTCCGCAGGCCAATGCTCCAACCGCTGAGCCAAACCGGCCAGGGCGCTTAGAGGGTTTTGTTTTCTGCTTGTTGTTAAGAAATGAACACTATGCTGCTGTCCTTTGTAATAACCATCCAGGCACTTTGGCTTTTCAATGTTGATATGTGGGTTTCAGTTGCGTTCTACAGGAGTATTTTGAAAGTCGGGTTAATTTCAGGTATTTGGGTAAAATTGCTAAAATCACTGGACAGAACCTCCTTTAGTTATAAAGATGCATCTCGACCATGAGTCTGACCTGGGTTCAAATTCTGGTTTTGCCCACTTAGTAGCTATGCAATACTGAGGAGTCACAGAACCTCCCTCACCTCCATGCACCCTGTCACATGTACACCTGAGACCAGAAGGGCAGGATGCCACAGAGCAAAAAGTGCCATTTACCTTTGATAGCTTCTGATGCTGTTGTTGTTTATCCTCACCAGAAGACATTTTTTCATTTTTAGTTCAGATAGAGTGGGGGGGTGAGAGAGGGAGAGAAACATCGACGCAAAAGAGACACATCAAATGGCTGCCACCCAACTGGGGCCGGGGACAAACTGCCACCGAGGTACGTACCCTGAGCGGGAACCAAACCCGGGTCTCTCGGGCCGCAGGCCGACGCTCTAACCGCCGAGCCGAATCGGCCAGGGCTCTGATGTTTGTGATTGAGGCGTTCACCAGGCCACGACTCTGTCACAGCAAACCTCTGCCAGCCGCGAGGGCTCGAGGCAGAACAGCAGCTACTCCACAGACCGTAAATAAAGCGAGGACCCGGGCTCTGCACACACGTACAAATCAAAGCACCAGGCCGCCACGGAGCAGCTGGGTTTATTTCAGTAGCTTTAGAAAGATAGGAGTATATTTATTAAGCTTCACAACACGAGGACATTTCATATCAGTTTGTAATAGCAGTAGTTCTTGTTTCACTTCAAATATTCAAAAAGAGAAAACTTCAGATCCATGGTCTTTAAATATACCCTTTCCTACACACACATACACACACCTATTGAATAGCTCCTTCTCAAATCAGAAGATGTTTGCAGTTTCCACAAAGAACAGCCTCATTTACTGTACTTACAATGTTTCTGGGGTCTCTCTGAACCAGCCAAAGCTACTTCAGCCTCATTTACTGTACTTACAATGTTTCTGAGGTCTCTCTAAACCAGCCAAAGCTACTTCAGCCAGGATAGAAACGTTTGCCAAGTCTTTGCCAAAGACCGACACTAAGTCACCTTCCCCAAAATTGTACTGACACAGAAGGCAAAGTAAAAGAGAACAGGGTTTCTGTAAAGTCCTAAATTTAAAGGGGTTGAGCATTTGGCCTCTTGTTAAGTGACTGACTGTTTAGCAGATGCCTGGGAGCAAGGTTTGGATTAAGAACATCTTTTCAACACTACATTGCTTGAAACAGAAAGTCGAGTAAAATACACTCAATATTTCAATGCACATAATTTAATTTTTACAAGGATTCTGAAAGAATTATAGGCTCCTGACAGGCCTCAAATGGCATTGTTCACATTCATCTCCATCAATCTGCCTGAGGATACCGAGACTAAAACGATGCAGGCCCGTGAGAGGTAGTCGCAGTTTTAGGTCGTTTGATTTTTCTTTGTGTTATCAAGTAAAAGCAGAGTGAAAATAAATTATTTGGGGTTCTGGATACATGTATGCTTATGGTACTCAGAGAGTTTAAAGAAATGTTAAAATCACTTTCCAGAGCGGTTGTAAGAGAAACAAGTCGGGGTGTCCAACTCATTCAAATGGACAGCCTATGGAAACTGAATTCCCTGCATAATCATTCATTCTTCACTTGTACGTGAAATAGAACCTACAGCTACGCTTTCTGTCGGAAAGTATCTGTAGTGTAGGTCTGTTTTTCATGATGACTCACAACATATTTCTAGAAACGTCTGAACACTGGGAGTCAGTATGCTCTCTTGTTTTTAGCTCCTTGGATCTCACCGGGCACCATCTGTCCAAAGACATTTCAGCCTTTCACCAGTTTTATGCGATATAATAAAATAGTAATGATTTACCTTCCTAGGCAAATGTGTTACCTAGTTCTTCTGGGTAGAGTGTCAGGTTTTAAAATTAAAATGTTTATAGGAGGAACATAATAGGGAATACATTCCCCTCAACTGTTCGGAAATTTACTTCTCTCTTAGCAGAGTGTTGGGGATAAAATCCCAACTTTGCAAAGGTTGATTTCTCTAGTACAGTCACTTAAAGGGGAGCAAGGAAGCGCAAATGAAGTCTAGCAGAAGAGAACTAGTGACCTCCGTCTAGGAAGTCATGATCGAGGGATCGATCAGCGGCCAGGATGCTGCTGCAGAGAAGACACAGGGGACAGGTCAAGATCCAGGACTGCATATTTAGGACTAAATAAAAATGCTTGGCTAAGAAAAAAAGGGGGATGGAGGGAGTTGAAAGTACAGTTTCAGGAGTTAAGTCAAAATAGAGGGCTTAGGTCCAGCCGGTGTGGCTCAGTGATTGAGCGTCGACCCATGCACCAAGAGGTCGCCGGTTCGATTCCTGGTCAGGGCCTGATCCCCAGTGGGGGGCATGCAGGAGGCAGCCCGTTGATGTTCTCTCTCATTGATGTTTCTACCTCTCTCTCCCTCTCCCTTCCTCTCTAAAATCAATAAAGAAAAAAAAAATGTTTTTGTTTTTTTTTAAACAGAGGGCTTAGGAATAGACTTGGGGTGGGGGGAACTAGAGCATCCAGGATCAGAAGCAGTCTTGGGGTAGGGCTGGTAGGAGAAATACAGGAGACCAGAGAAAGGGAGAAAACAAGAAATAAAAGCTCAACTTTTTTCTCTTTACTTTTACATGGGATAAAATCTCCTCTCTACGCATCATGAAAGGTTAGTTCAAACCAACCAGCATACCAGAGCTTTTGAAATAAAACTAAACACTCTGCTCTCTGGCATTCTCCAGAGGGTATGGTTCTTCCCAAGTCTTTATAATGCATTTGAAGGAGCCCCGCTGAACTGCACAGGGGCGCTTCGCAAAGAGTCTCTCTAAAGTGCACCCTCATTTATAAAGGTCCTTTTGTTTAGGAGGAAACACCTTTGTGCTTAGTTCTAGACATGCATTAACTGGAGAGGTTTTTTTCACTTTATTACTTCTACTCAATTGTATTTCACCTTGACTGTCTTTACAGAAAAACAGTCCCTTTTAGCATTCAGAAATATTCTTAAAAAAAAAGAAATCACACCTTGTTTTTTACTGCTAATGTTTCTCCTTGTATGTTCAGTCAGTGATGAAAGAAGTCATTCTCTTCAACTAACCAACGCTTTAACTATGTCCTGGTGGTATTTAAAGAACACAGTAGGCAAGCCTTCTTTTCTCTTTCCATGTGAAGAGATGAGCGTAACAGCAGTCTCAGGTTGATGAGGGCTTTGGAAAACAATTGGATATCCATAAAATTCAATGCCTGAAATGCTAAAAACGAAAAATAAAAAAAGAGCACTGCTTTCCAAGTAAGAACAAAGTTCTCTTCTCAAAGACCTCTGTTTTTAAACCTCATAACAGGACAAAGAAATAAAATCCCCGTCATTTTGAGAAAACGAGCGATAATGGAGAGAACGCTGCAGCGTGGACGACACGTGAAGGGGACAGGAGACGTGGCTTCGGCATAGAGGCGACCTTAGAGGTGCTCCCTCGGCCTTCCTGCTGCAAAGCGAGCCCCTGGAGGGAGGCACCCCACGTAGCAGTTACTAGGGCACGTATATAAAATGGGTGTTCAGTGAATATTGGCTACAAAATTCAATTCTCTACAATGACTTCCATCTGTCAAGATCAGAGTACAGTTTGGTGGATGCCAGCATTTCTAACACTGAGGACTTCTTTTCTTATAGTGTACTCGATAAACCATATATTTTGACAAATGTTGTCTAACAAACGACCTTCATTAATTTTTTTAAATACTCACGCAAGGACGTGTTTTTATTGATAAGAGAGGGAGCAGAGGGCGGAGAAATCGATTGATTGCCTCCCATGCTTGTACTGACCTGGGATGAACCCACCGCCTAGGTTTGTGCCCTGACCAGGAATTGAACCCACAACCTTGTGGTGTAGGATGACACTACTGTTAGCTCTTAACTTCCATATTACTGCCCTAAGCCTCTCATTCCAGAAAACCAAACCCCATCACTGCAGTCAGGAGGAACGGAATGATGGAACCACCCTAACCCACCCGAAACTGCAAATGGTCTCTGGACAAGAAAAACAAGTTTCAGGAGACCTCAGTCCCCATCAATCAAGAACTCGGGAGACCCCAGGCCCGAGCAAAGACGAGGACGTCCCCTCGGCTGAACGACCACACCCCAGCCCTGAGTTTAAAAACCCCCGGTCTGCACAAGCCGGTTGCTACTCTCTCCTTAGAGGCAGTCGGGCAGGCTGGTTCCCAATAAGCCTGCACTTCCGAGACCCTGCACCGCCTCGTTCCGCCTTGTTCTTACAACTCTAACCAACTGAGCCACCCAGCCAGGGTTCATTAATCATTTTTTATATGATGACCATACAATTTATAAATTTTCAAATTGTAAAGCCTGAAAGAATATCAAGCTACATTATTTGAATAAAAAAGAATTGAGTTAGTTTCCTGGATTCTATATACGAGTCCTATACAGAAAACGAACAAACAAAAATACAATTAAAATTACTATTTAAAATATCAGGCACTAATAAATATGATTGTGCTAGGAATAAATCTACAGAGAAAATGCCGAGGATGTCTAAAAAATCATATTTATAATAGGAAAGCCCAGAACTGTAAATATATAAAGATGTATGTAAACTGTAAACTATAAAGAGGATTTCTACCCCAAACACTTGTAATTTAATGCAATTCCCTTCAAAAGCCCAATAGATTTCTTGAGGAAACATCAAAGTCAACAGAAGTTTTATGAAAATGCAAAGGACCAACAAAAGTCAAGACACACTTGAACAAAGAACAAAGTAGGAAGATACGTTTCTGGGAACGATCATTTCACTGCTACAGTAATCAAATTGATTATTGATGCCAAGGTAGACAGAGGATGCTGACACAGGATGCAGAGCCCGGAAACACAGCCTACATATTTCACCCTTGATATCTGACAAGATATATATTACACGGCACTGCAAAGCACGAGCGAAGGATGATCTGTGAGTTGATGGGCAGAGGACAACTGATAAGGAGAAATGAAATCGGGATCCTACTTCCCATCATACACAGCGGGCAGGTGTACACAAGCCCAAGAGTGGAAAGTAAAATGATAAAACTTAGAAGATAACAAAACAGAATATCTTAACAACCTTGGGGTAGGAAAGGATTTCTTAAGACCGTGTGGGGGTCTAGAGTGAGTCACCCCAAGATGTGCCTCTCCGGCTGGCAGATTACTTCAAGCAGAAACCAGTGCAAGCTGAGAAGGCTCCGAAGGGGAGGTGGGCCTTCCCGCTTAGGCCCGAAAGGACTTAACGGAGAGGACATGCTCCAGGGCGACAGCGAGCTTCGCGGAGCACCCCAGTTCCATCTGAACTAGTTGGGTAGCCCGGCTGCCACCTCGCGAAGCCCGTTCAACCCAGTGCTCCTTGTGTCCCATCGTTTCGGGGGGGCTCAGCATTTGCTTACTGAGCATGAACTGTTTCAGCTCCTTATTCATCTCCTTATGCTTGTCCTTACTTCCACTCGAAGTCCCCTCCTTAGTCCAGAATGACGTATATTTATATATATAGATATCTCACTGCCTTACTTTGTAATTTTCATGCTTATGTAATTCTTACACACATGTATTAAAACCTGATTCCCTCCTGTTAATCTACGTTATGTTATTTTAATTATTCTACCAGCTAGAAGAACTAGAAGAGAAAAGGGGACGTTTCCCCATCCCGGATAGCAGGGAGAGGTATCAGTAAGAAGGGGAGGAAGGAAAGGAGGGAAGGAGGGAGGAAAAAGAAAGCAAGGAAAACAGAGAAAGTCGTGGTGGGGGGTGGAGTAAAACGAGTCCATTGCTCAAATCCTGTCACTTGAACTCTCACAAGTGTCCCAGACGCAGACGTTCTGTTACCAGTATGCAACACGGCAAGTCGACGCATTGGAAGAAAGATTTCAGAAATTTTTATAAAAGTTTGAAATGGACATTTTATGTCTATTAAGTCTAATATAAAACTTTTGTTTGTACTTAGAATGTCTTTATTTTTATTTATCTTTCATATTAATTCATGTCATTGCATGTTACTAAAGTATCAGCCAATGCCTGAGGTGGGGGGCAGGGAGTAATGATCTACAGAGTATGAGAAGCAGTGGAATAGAAAATATAAAATTATAAGTAATAAAATAAAATAAAAATTCTATTCATTAAAAGACACCTCGATTCATTGAAAGGCACTTTTAAACCTCAGGGGGAAAATGTTATAGGTTATTTTATTATTTTTTAAATTATTAAATGTACATATTTAAAATACCTAAGAAAAGGTTTAATATTAAATGCACTAGTCTTACTTCCCATAGGGAACTTTAAAAAACTCTACTAGCTTATTCATGTCAATGTTTCTCTCTCTCTCTCCCTTCCACTCTATCTGAACAAAATATCGAAAAATGTCCTTGGATGAGGATAAAAAGAAAAAAAAAGAAAGTCAATCTATATTAGCCCTGGCCAGTTTGGCTCAGCGGTTAGAGCGTTGGCCTGCGGTCTGGAGAGACCTGGGTTCGGTTCCCACTAAGGGCACGTACCTCGGTTGCAGTTTGTCCCCGGCCCTGGTTGGTCGTGTGGGTGGCAGCCACTCGATGTGTCCCTTCACGTCGATGTTTCTCTCTCTCTCTCTCCCTGCCTCCCACTCTATCTGAACAAACCATCAAAAAAATATCCTCCGGTGAGGATAAAAAATAAAAATAAATAAAAAATAAAAAAACTCTACTAGCTTCTTCTACATCTCTTAATAGTGTGTTTGTTTCTTGATCTAGCCACTTTAGACATTATTTATTGACTTCCTACAATGATAAATAAAGATTTAGCTCACTTACACCACCACTCCCTTCTCCTAGGATATTACTATTGGAATTATCTAGATTGGTTACAAACGAATATCTTGAGTTATAGAATACTCTTACCTCTTTAGTACTTCTTTCAGTGACACATGATACTTCTTGACTGAATGGTTTGTAAGAATATTCCTATCTTTATCCATTGTCATTGGCACTCTTTTCCTTCTTATTATCTACCTTCTGTCTAAAATGGATACTTTTTACCTACAAAGTATCTAAAAAATAAAATAGATACTTTTGTATCTATAAGATACATACATCTAAAATAGATACTTTCCTTTTTCAAGATAAATTTAATAATATGTGCATTATCTATAGTTCTATTTAAAAAGGTCAAAATTAATATGTAACAATTACCTTTTTTGGGGGGGCTAGCTTTTAATTTTTCCAGGCATTTACATTTCTTCTTTTTAAAAATATTTATACTTATAGTGACCTTATTTTCTCCCTCAAATGTTCCATCAAATCTACCAGGTCTTTTTTTCCCTGGAGATCTACCTCCTAGACCCTCTGCTGCTCCAGTCTAACCTGGTTGATCTCTAGGTCAGTGCACAGGTGTCCTTCCGGGAAGTTCTGTCATTGTTTTCTCTTACTTTGTGTCCACTCTTTGCTACTTATAGTGGGCTTCATCCCCTCTGTCTACTCCCTAAAATATATATACTCATGTCCTAATCCACAGAACCTGTAAATGTTGCTTTATTGAAAAAGGGAGAAGGTATTTGTAGATGGAATTAAGATTTTCGAGATCATCTTTGGATGATCCATATGGGCCTTAAATCTAATGATAAGTGTTCTTATAAGAGGGAGGTAAAAAGGGTTTTGAGACAGGTATACAGAAAAGAAGACACACAGAAGAGGAGGAGGCAATGTGGCTGGGAAGGAAGACACTGGAGTGATGTAGCCACAAGCCAAGCAATTACTGGAGCAACAGAAACTGGAACCACCACCTGGCCGCCGTGGCTCAGTGGACTGAGCATCCCACCGTGCACCAGGAGGTCGCTGGTTCAATTCCCCGACAGTGCACATGCCCAAGTTGTGGGCTGGGTCCCCAGTAGGGGGTGTGTAGGAGGCGGCTGATCCATGTTTTGATCTCTCTCTCCCTCTCCCTTTCTCTCTCTGAAATTAAAACAAACAAACAGACAAACAAATCCCCAGAACTGAAATAACCAACAACCAATTCTCCTCTAGCGCCTCCAGAGAAAATGGGACCTGCTACACCTGGATTCAGGCTCTGGCCTCCAGAACTAGAAGAACTCTCTCCTCCTGCATCTGACTCCTGTTTCTACAAATAGTCGCACTCTGTTCTCTACACCTGCCCCCATATACTTTTTCTTCATTATTTTGGGGTTGTACCTTCGATTCTTATCAACTTTTTCTACCAGTGTCTTCAGTGTTGCTAGGAAACCAATACATCTATTTGGTGAGTAAATCATCCTAAATGGAACACACAGTTTAAGATATAAAATACAAGGTGACCCCTTCCCTCTGGATGCCAACTTAACTGACACTCAGATCACAACACTGAAGGAATGTATTCATAATGTAAGACAGACATTTTCAACATTGAAACTCATCAAGAACCTTCAATGTTGAAAGACCAGCACCCTAATTTCAGATGTCTAACTAACTGAAAGCACACACTGTAATATAGAAGTTATAGGTTTCCAGGATCTAATAATCTTAAATCCAGGCTCTTCCACTGAAATTGTAATTGCCTTCTGCAAAGTTTTCCCAGGTGCGATTATTTGTTCCAGCAGACCCAGGATGGTATGGTGAGGATGCTATCCCCATTAGAAGTTGGAAAGGTTTGAGGTTATCATGGTGTGATCTCCATAATCGTACAGTCAATCCACTAGGAGTCATATCCACAGCACTCTGAACACCAGGCAACTGACCCATTTGCAAAGTTCATTTTCTTGGCAATGGAAATATCTGCATACACTTGGATGTGCCCTGTAGCAGGAAATGTTTGGGAGAAGCAAGACAGTGCTACAAGGACTTAAATGTTGGAAGCAAGGACTTTGAAATAAGATGCTAAATAATTCCTTGGGGACTTCCAATTTTCACTGAGTCTTTACCCTGGAGAAAAAACAAACACACAAAAAGAGAAACCACCACAACTCAAGGAAACAAAGACACTGTGATGGATCATATGCTCTACTGGACTGAAACCTCCTTGAAGGGAAGGTCTTATTTATCTTTTTAAACAGAATACAGCCAGCTCAGCTGCTGACCCTCAAGCATGCCTTTGGCCTCGGCATTACAGTATTCTTATTAGGACCTCCCGTGGTAGTTTCTTTGATGTAGTAGGTAGACATTAACTAACAGCCACAGGGAAGGAAATGAAAGCAGAATAAATTTTCAACCCTAAACTTATTAAACCTCTAACACAAATCATCACATCACTTGTGCCATAAAGCATGGCACTCCACAGAGATGCATTTAACCAGACTCTTTCAGAAACAAATCGCTGGTGTCCCACAATGCACACTTATAAACCTCCTGCTATTATTCTCCTGATATTCATGGTTTACTGGCTGTTTTTAATCATGGAACAATGGAATATTCTTGAAAGAATAACTGTTAACATGAAGTTCTTTAACCAAGAAGTGTTCAGTATGCATTGATAAAATTACCATTCACCTAAGTGTTTGTCATTATGTTTTAATAAAGAGGATCTGATAGATAATAGCTTCTAATAATCAAAAATAATTCAACTGCAGCAAGTAAAGAGAAGGTACAACAGAGTAAATAACTACATGATAAAATGCACGGGGCGGGTTATAAAGTAGCAGAGCATGTGCTGTTTTGCATAAACTTGAAACCATATACATATTAAGCACTGGTATATTTCAGAACCACCTGGGGATCTAGTCAAGCAAACAGCCTCATTTGAAGTAGGGCAACACCTGGTATTTTTAGCAAGTTCCTCCAGAAGATTCTGATATACACCAAATTTGAAAAGTACTGCACTGGGGAATTAATTAAAATAAGAGAGATAATGAGAGAGGGCGAGAGCACGAGAACAGTTCAATGTTACAGGAGGCTTTTGATATCAAAGAAATCCCCACCTCTCGCATATAGATAAAACAACACAGAAAACTTCCTTGGAGATCTCTTGGGTGCAATGTCTCCATCTATCTTCCCATATTAGTGAGAGTGAAATGCTCCAAGGCGTCTTTGGGTTCTGGACACTGATGCACTGGTGTTTCTACGTAGAGGAGGTGTCCAGGGTAGGGTAGGAAGGTGTCACGACACCCAGCTTCTGGAAGGGGCCTAGCGGCTATCCGAGGGAGAAACGCTAGAGAAATCATCACTGTCAACCAACCTGGAGCTCAGGCATATTCCTTTTTAATTTGATAGATAATTAATTTTTAAAATTAAATAGAACTGGAAAATAATTAAATATTGAATTCGTTTTACATGAATGAGAATTCTTCTTTACTGCATTAAAAAAAAAGTCTATGTTCTGCACCTGGTGCCCACTTCAAGGTTTGCATGAGGTCGGCGCTCGGGCCCCGGCTCAGCCACTGGGCCCCGCGCCCAGCTCTTCCAGGACAGCCGATTAAATCAGGCCCCGACGCGTGAGAGCGAACGTGAAAACATTTGAAAACTGCCTTCTGAAAGGGAAAGAGGATTATTCCTTGAGAACAGAAAAGCTTGAAAGCCAGAGTCCCCCCTGTCCTACCCTGCTCTGTATGCCGGGGACGTCTACAGGAAACAAAACAAAGGGTGCAGAATGAAGACGACATCTGAATCCTTCAGTGCTCTGTGTTTAAGATCATAAGCGGCCTTGACTGTGACATGCAGACTTCTATCTTTTCCAAATCCAAGATCCCGCGACTCTCCACATCCCTGCTGTCCAGGTTGTTTCAACACAGTAATAACGGAAGTCTTTTTTTTTTTAATTGATTTTGAGAGAGAGAGGAAGGGAGAAGGAGAGAGAGATAGAAACATCAATGAGAGCGAACATGGATTGCCCGCTGCCTGCATGCCCCCCACTCGGGATTGGGCCCACAACCTGGGCATGTGTCCTGACCAGGAATCGAACCCGTGGCCTCTTGGTGCACGGGTTGACGCTCAACCACTGAGCCACACCAGCTGGGCTTAACGGAAGTCTTTTAACTCAGTATTGGATGTCTTGAGTCCCAGGTACACAGAGGCGTCCTGGGATGGAGGGATCCGTTTCTGTCCTGCAGCTGTGTTCTCGCCGCTTCCTGCTGATTCAAGTTCAGGCACTGGCGGCGCTCTGGAATACTGGGCACTAGAATACTGTGCCCGCTGCGACTCCTCAGGGACGGTGACACGGTTTCTCCTGCACTCACGAAGCTTCCATTCTAGTGGGGGAGGCAGATGCTGAAGGAATAATAATAAAACCATACTCTGCAGTAGTTATGAAGAACACTTAAGGCCTGGTGCTCTGACAGTGGTTAGCAGGAAGGCCCCCCAAAATCAGCAGCTGTCCCAGAAAAAGTGACATCTGAACAGAGTTCGGAAGAGCGAATGGGAGTGAGCTCCAGCACGGGGCTCTAGGACAAAGGTCTCTAGGTCACTCCACATTCCGAGTCTGACGTGGGGGAAGGCGTGTCACCTGCTCAAAGGAGTGAAAGGGACAGGCACCTGGGAGGAGCTGAGCCGGGCAGTGGAGGACAGGGACGCAGGGACAAGGGTGGAAGAAGAAACCAGATGAGGCAGGGCGCTCAGGTCTTCAGAGAGTTTAGATTTGATTCTAAAAAGGGTGGGAAACCATTGGACAACTTCACATATTATACGTAATAACTTTGACCTCGGTGTGTGAAATAGATTACAATGAATAGACCTGTATAGGACAATCGGTCAAGGGACGATAACAGCTTCTGTTAGGATGGTACCAGTAGCCACGGAAAGAGATAAACACAAGAATAAACAGTTGCAGAGAGAGACAGCTGACCGCAGACAAGAGGAACAAAGGCGAAAGGGCGGCGACAAGCTAGTTTTCCAGGGAAGGATTCTGCAACAGCTGGACATGCACAGGGAACAAAATCTACACACCTCTCACCCTTCACAAAGATGAACTCAATGGAGATCACAGAACCAAACATCAGACACAAAATTATACAACTTCTAGAAGAAAACACAGGAGAGAATCCCAGTGCCCTTGGATATGGTGATGACTCTTTAGGTATAATATCATAGGCATAATCCATGAAAGGAATAATTGATAAGCTGAAACTCATTAAAATTAAAAACTTCTGCTCTGTAAAAGACATTTTGTCAGGAGAATGAGAAGACAGACCACAGACTAGGGGAAAATATTTGTAAAATACATATCTGATATAGGACTGTCCTCCAAAACACACACACACACACACACACACACACACACACACAAAGAAGCTCTTAAACTCAAAAATAAGAAAATAAACAACTTGATTAAAAGCTGGGCAAAATCTCACTTATATATAGAATCAAATAAATAAACAAACAGACTGGTAGATACAGAGAACAGATTGATGGTTGCCAAAGGCAGAGGGGGGAGGAGCAAAATGTGTGAAGGGGAGGGGGAGGGGCAAAATGAGTGAAGGTGAGGGGGAGGGGCAAAATGAGTAAGGTGACCAAAGGTACAAAGTCCCATTTGCAGGATAAATAAGTCCTAGGCATGGAATGGTGACTATGACTAACAATATTGTATTGTATGCTTGAGAGTCACTAAAAGTAGATCTTAAAAGTTGTCATCAGCCCTGGCCAGTTTGGTTCAGTGGTTAGAGCGTCGGCCTGTGGACCAGAGAGTCCCAGGTTTGGTTCCCGCTAACGCATGTACCAAAAAAAAAAAAAAAGGTGTCATCATAAGAAAAAAAAATGTAACTATGTGTGGTGATGGATAGTCACTAAATTTATTGTGGTAATTATTTCTCAGTATATAGATATATCAAATCATTATGTTGTACACATAAAACTAATATAATGATATGTCAATTATAACTCAATAAAAAAAAAAAAAAAAACTGGGCAGAAGAGCAGACAGACACCTCACCAAAGAAGATGTACAGATGGCAAGTAGGCGCATGGAAAGATGCTCCGTGTCACGTCACTGGAAAGTGCAAACTGAACAGCAGAGAGATGCCACCACACATCTATCCAAACGGCCCAAATCTGGAGCATGGACACCATGAACTGCTGGCCAGGACCTGAAGCAACAGAAGCTCTCATCCATTTTCGTGAGAATGCAAAATGGCACAGTCCCTTTGGAGGACAGTTTGGCAGTCTCTTACAAAACATAACATACTCTTACCGTACAATCCAGCAACTGCATTTGTTGGCATTCACCCAAATGAACTGAGACAGTTACGTTCACACAAAAATCTGCACGTGGACATGCACAGCCGCTGTATTAATTACTGCCGAAACTTACAAGCAACCGAGCTGCCCGTCAGCATGTAAATGGATACATGAACTGTGATATAGTCAGACAATGGAATATCATTTAGAGCTAAAAAGAAATGAGCTATTAAACCATGAAAACACATGGAAGAAACTTAGATACATATTACTAAGTGAATGAAGCCAATCTGAAAAGTCTACATATTGTATGATTTCAACTATAAGTCATTCTGAAAAAAGTAAAAATAGACAGTAAAAAAAAAAAAAAAAAAAAAGATCAGGGGTTGCAGAGGTTATACATTCATTATGCACTTGTCAAAATTCACAGAATGTACACCAACAGTGAATGCTAAAGTAAACTATGGATTTGGGGTGATGATGATGCATTAGTGTAGACTCATGAATTATAGGAAAGGTATCACTGTGATGCAGGATGCTAATTCTGGGGGAGGCTGTGAGTGTGCGTGTGGAGTATATGAAAACTCTCTGTACCTTCTGCCCAGATGTGCCATGAACTTAGAAGTAACCTAAAAAAATAGTTTTATTTTAAAGGAAAAAAATGAAAACACTTAAAAATTTAAAAAGAAAATAAAAGGAGAAAATGTTTTGTACCGAGATTGGACATTGCTTGTTATTTCAGAATTAGATTTAGAATTTAGATTAGAATGTGGTGGGAGGGGTTGGGGGGAACACACATGTGAAAGAAATTGCATTGCCCACATGTTTGGCTGGGACAATTCAATGGCTGGGGTGTCATTCAATGCAATGGCACGAACAGGAAGAAGGCAGAACGGTGAAAGAAATTGAAAAGGAAATCAATTCCTTGTTTAAACTTAGACAACTCCAAGTACTTGGGTCCTTTCTTTCCTTTTTTTCAAATTGAAGAACAAGCCTTTATATTCTAACGTGTTTTTTTTTTCATTGGAAAATGTAAGCCACCGAACAGAAGTAGATGTCTTTGTCTACACAAAGAAAAGTATGATGGCATGAAGAAAAAAAAATGGGAATATGGTTTGGGATCTGAAAGACCTGAGTTATGAACGTGTGTTGGGCACCTAATTGCTGTGGAGACTAATTAAACTATCTGTCCCTCAGCTTTCTAGGAGGGCCGCTGCGTGCCAGTGCTTGTGAGGGATTGAACTCATGTTTCTGAATGACTGACACAAAGCTTTTCCTCACCCAGGGAGCACAAACGTTGGGATTAAACACTGGGTGCTTCTCATATTTTAACATGATTTGATAGCTGTATAAACACAATGCAATCAAGGAGAACTGGAATCACGCTGAAGATCTACCAGGAAGTGGTAATTTCCTAGAGTTCTCTGAACCAACCCAGAACTGAAGACTTGGGACCACACCTTTTACTGAGGACACCCCACTGCTTTGCCAGGGAGCCCGTGTATGTCCCTTTGGGGAAGTAATGCTAAGGAGTCCGTCCTCAGGGCGTTACAGCCTGATGACCAAACGGCAACACGTATTCCTCTCCTGTGTTTCTTTCTTGTTCTTTCCTCCCTCTTTCCTGATTATTTTTCAAAAAGTAATCCTTTCAGAGATAAAGGCAAACATCTCAAAGTATGAAGAGGATGTCTTATTAACTAATATTGGCTGTAAACCTACCAAGTGCTAAATATGATAGCAAACACACACACACACACACACACACACACACACACACACGTCACAAAGAAGACTTAACAAAACCCCAACAAGATTAGAATGAATGTTATGAAGCTCTAGGAAGTGATGTTAACACAAAATAATACAAATGTGAAATGAACAGTCCGGGGACTAAGAGTTCTCCAATCAGTCAGGGTCCACCCTGCAGAGATTCGGCACAGAAGACCCCTCGGGTAGCAGACAGCCTGGTCTAAAGTGTCGAGTACGGGGCAGAGCTCGTCCTGCTCTTCGTATGAAGAGCCAGTGATTGGTGCGAACGTGAGTCTCGGTAATGAAATCTCCAGTCCTGATCTGTGTTGACCACATTTGTAGATTGTCCCCCCACTGGCGACCTACCACGTGTAACCCCTCCGCCTCCAATTTCTGAGACACAGAAGCCAAGTGAAAAAGCATGAAAAGGTTACTTATTACAAACGGAAAAACTCATAATTTTTAAAACATGTGAAACACATGTTCCCCAGGTAAGACCGAGCACTTCAAATGTCAGACCAGCGTGGATTCTCAAAGCTGAGCTACAGCGCCCTGGAAAGAGAGTTTATAATGGAAATGTTGACAGGCTCCTGGAGCCCTTATAGTATAAAACATTTAATATGTCACCTTGTTTTACAAGATTTTACTGGCATAGGAGAAGATTAAAACATTTAACATCTTTCATTTCACCAAATTGCTTTCCTCCTCCAAAGTGCGGTGCCATTTGTAGGGCTATTTCATTTATAAACATCCTTTTCATTGTCGCAGGGCCAAACACTCACATTCTCAGCTGTGCACTCGTATTTCCTTCCCGAAGCACCGAAACGCTTACTTGGCAGCTTATCTTATAACCTGATTCACACTTTACTTATTTATTTTTTTAACTTTTTTTTTTATCCTCACCCGAGGACATTTTTCCATTTTTTGTTCAGATAAAGCGGGAGGGAGAGAAAGAGGAGGAGAGAGAGAGAGAAACATCGATGTGAAAGGGGCACATCGAGTAGTTGCCACCGTAGCAACAACCCAACCAGGGTCAGGGACAAACTGCAACCGAGGTACGTGCCCTTAGCGGGAACCGAACCCGGGTCTCTCTGGACCTCAGGCCGAGGCTCTAACCGCGGAGCCAAACCGGCCAAGCGCTGATTCACATTTTAAACAGACAGGTTAAGTTGCAAGAGCTCTGGTGGAGAAAGGACTCAGCTTCATTATATAGCTACACAGGCAACATAACTAATGCTGATCATTACATTATTTCCTACGAGCCTTTCAAAGCCTCCCTCCTTTGTTAAGAGAAACATTCCTACTGTAGATATTTGCACAAAAGTAGGGGGCAGAGACTAAGAAAAAAATAGATTAGTGTGGAGGGAAACACATTTAAACCCTCTGGCAAAATAGGGTGACGGCTCACATTTCTGAGCAGGAGACAACAAGCATAGAATGGGGAATAGTTTTCTAAATCTGTTACAAATAATCAAGAGTCATAGGAAGACATAGCTATTAATCTAAGTCATTTCAATAACATAAATCTCTTAACCCCAGTGATATTTCTATATCTTTAATGGCCATTTACTTTTATGATAAGCTGAACGCCAGTTGGGGTAACTGGCCAACGTGTAGATCGCATGCCTTCCTCAACAAAGAGGGAAGAGTCCCCGGGTTAGCTGGTCCACAGAAAGCCCCTCAAGGCCATGACAAACACTATTCAGACTTCCGCTAAGTGAGAATTAAGAGACGCTGTGTTTCGATATCATCAAAAGAAAAATCAAAACCTTGAATTATCCAGGTACCTTCAGTGCAGGCATTATAGATCCTGATGCCTTCAGGAAGGGGTATGGCTCCTACAGTACTGGTGGTAAGAGCTTTAAACAGGCACATATAACCTCGCAGTTTTGCACAGGGCCGTCTGGACAGGGAAGACAAGACTCTGGATGGGAGACAGGCCAGAGTCACAGAGCCCGCAGGGCATGAAGACATACGTCCCCACACAGGGGCTCTCTTTTCCCATTTGCTGCGGGGTACCTAGATCTGACTTCTTCTTAACTGATAAAACGCTGATACCCTCCGACCCAGCAATTAATTACACGGTTAGATAGATGTCTTCCCTAGGACTTTGCTTCTGTTTTCCATAAAACTTTCCATATCAACCCTTACTAGGTCCCAGGCCCTCTGCTAAGCATGACTTGATTGTCTTCATAGCAGCCTGATAAAGTTGGCCCATTTTATAGATAGGAAGATAGGCCCAGATCATTCCCACAGAGGGCTCTGGTTTATAGAACTGGTGAATGGCTAGAGATAGGACCCCGGTCCTCTCTGTCTGAAGCCTATGCTCCTAACTACCACCTCATGCCCTACAACCTTCCAGGTTCTAAAGAGTCTGTTTATGCTGGGAAGTTAAGGGAATATAACACGATCTGCCTCTTTATGAAGTCATGGACCAGTGCGGGGGGAGAGGCGTGTGTGTGTGTGTGTGTGTGTGTGTGTGTGTGTGTGTGATAGGATATAGTATCACTGTAGTATGTTCCATGCTATGACAGGGGAAGAAGATGAAGCACAGCTACCGTGAGCACAGGGAGAATGGTGTCTCTCCTAGCCCAAGGGAGCTAGTTAAATGTTCCTAAAGATGGGCTGCATGAACCAGATCTTGTAAAAAAAATATATACATATATATATATTTATAATATAATAATACATATATATAATAATAATACATATAATATATAATATATATATAATAATACATATATATATATATATAATCCACTGAACACAGGAAGATGTGTCAAGGCATTCTTAACAAAAGTAAAAAAACAGAAACAAACCAAAGATCTATCAATATATGAATATAAACCATAAAACACTTTGCAGGAATTTAAAGATATGAAACTGACTTGTAAGAACAAACATATTTTTTTACATGTTCAAGGTACATCATTAACTTAAAAAGCAAGCTACAGAGTATTTACAGGGTAATCAGATAAGATTGTTTATGTCAAAGGTAAACAATACAGACAGAAAGTAAATCAGTGGTTGCAGGGCAACAGGGGAGGGAGGAGATGAAGTGACAAAAATGTTCAAGTTAGAAAGTGGTGATGATGGCACAATTTTATAAATATACTAACGAGGGGATGATATATTTCTAAAGGGTGTTTATTTTAATGGTATGTGAACTATTTCTTAATTAAAAAACAAACAAACAAACAAAACAAAGCCCAGATATATGCAATGTGTATCTGTTTTGGGGAAAAGGAGGGTGAAAGGGGACATTAACTTTATCTGCAACTACATCTTCCAAACACAGGCTTCTCCTGGGCTGAGACTCAACTGGAAATGACCTTAGACAATCAGCCACAATGTTCACTTCTGAAGTGCCCAGCGTCCCATGGGACCCGAAGGATGTCCCTGGAAGCAGTGTTTGGATCACGCGGATTATGTTTTATGTCGTGTTTCAGCCTTTGGAGATGACTTCTTCTTGCAAGAGGGATAACAAAAATCCAATCCAATAAAATCAGCCAGCACTGAAACTTAATGGTGAAGCTATCTAGGCTTTATTCATCTTTAACGCACTTGCTCAACTAGACTCCTCGTTGGTGAAATGCTCCAGGTAAAATCTCAGCAAATGAAACCTCGTGTGCAGCCCCTTTTAAGGGTGGTAAAGCTTCAGGGTTACAATAGAACCGATTTTTTTTTCAACAGTAGAGGGTTACAAATCAAACAGCAGATTTTATGGCTGTGCTATTCTTCAAAAGATTTAAGACACAGAGGCTTAGAAAGAGTCATCTAAATGGAAAGGTGTGTGTGTGTGTTTGCATGTTGCACGCTCTGTATTTATGTCTAAATATCTCTAGGTGACCTAGGGTAGCATATAGATAGTGTAAATCCAATTGTTTCAAGGTCATAATGGGAAATATGCAGATGATAGAATACAGGTCCTCTTATAGACAAGCGTCCCCTACCTGTCCTGATATCTATCATTTACGTGCAATTTCTCTGCCCTGAGCTCACTAGGTTTGGAATTAGGATTACCACTGGGAGCTTCAACACTCTCTAAAATTAGAGCCCCTATTTTGGTTTCCTGGACCCAATTCCAACATGTGATAGAAGGGGGTTCCCACACTCCCAACAATTCTCCAAACACCAACTGGGTGTCCTTACAATTCAAGTCAGTTCTAACAACCATCCATCCACCTAGAGACAGTGTCAGACTCCACAGGTCAGGGTTCAGTCCTACAAGACTGCCTCTTCCACCACAGCCCATTTCAGACCTCAGTTGCAGGTCCAGGCTGTTGCCTGTAACCTTTGACCAGTGGGAAGGAATTTCCGGTAGCACTGGTGAGGTAGGTAATCTACCTGATAAAGACCCCCTACCTTCTCCTAAGGGAGGATGACCTCCCTTGAAACAACTGGCTCTTTGCTGGCTGCTCACCCCTCTTCCCTATAAAAGCCTTCTACTAAGTATAGCTCCTTGGGGTTCCTTTCTATTTGCTAGATATGATGCTGATCTGTTCACCAATCTTTGAATAAAGCACTAGATCCTCAAATTTACCCAGCTAAACTTTGTTGTTGTTTTTTTAACAATAAACATTTACCAGTATGGGAGAAATGACCAATGTATTATACTGTTTATTATCATATATAGATATACGTTATAAATATAAAATTAGACTGTTTAAAAAACAGTAACTTCTTCCCTGGCCAGTTTGGCTCAGCGGTTAGAGCGTCGGCCTGCGGTCCAGAGAGACCCGGGTTCAGTTCCCACTAAGGGCACGTACCTCGGTTGCAGTTTGTCCCCAGCCTTGGTTGGGTCATGCGGGTGGCAGCCACTCGATGTGTCCCTTTCACGACGATGTTTCTCTCTCTCTCTCCCCCTCCCACTCTATCTGAACAAAAAATGGAAAAGTGTCCTCAGGTGAGAATTAAAAACAAAACAAAACAAAAAAACACCAATAACTTCTTAAAGGAAGATGGGTGTTTTCACTAATGGTATCGAGTACTTTATCTGTATATACAGATCCTGACAGGAAACATTTCATGATACAGGGACTATATACATGAGATTTCCCATGATTTCTTCTAACTTAGTTTCTAGAATACCCTCTAAATTGGAATGTTTCCTTGCTTTATAGAAAAATTTTATATGTAACATAAATATCTTAATTCAAAGGCCTTTAGGCAATATTAAATTTAAATAATAAATTTTAATATGGATATAAAAAAACCATAATAGGAAAAATCAGTACCAGAGATAGGTTCATAAAAGTAAAAATGAATTATTAAATGTATTATCAGTCATAATTTCATCCGAGATTTATAATTATGTCACCTAATCTATCTACTTACCCTGATTTAAGTCTTTGTTAGCCTGACATTTATAAAAAATAAAAAAAAATCAAGCTTTTATATTCCAAATGGGTCTTCTAAAATTCAAGAGAGTTTTTGGGTACTCCATTTAAATTACAGCACTTGCAAAAACCACACTGCAGCTAGCTTAAGGGTTGAATAAAAGAAAAGTGCTCTTAAAATACTGCTTTTTAGAATGAATAATTAGCTATTTCTATTGCCACATAAATTAGAATTCATAACAAAGAAAAGGAAATGAAAGGTTAAAAACTGTTTTAAAATTTATTTTGTTGATGTTTCTACTATAAAAATCCCTGTCAAATTCTCTTTTACAATTTTTATAATGCAATATCTTTCCACTCTACATTAATTTTTAGGAATATATTTCTATTTTAATTTTACTGCAGAGTTAATTGACTTAGGAAGGGGACAACTAAAAACCTACATTTTAAAATGCAATTATTTAATTTGAGGATGTGGGAGTGTGCAGGTAAGTAGGAATTAGAGTAATATTGGTGATTATTTTAGTTTTATATGGCAATAACATTAAACAAAAATTATAAGATTAAAACACATATACACTACTTATAACACCACATTTCTAACGTTTTCTTTCTCATGTTTTAACTAGATAACAATAGGAACATTTAGCAAAGTGGAGATAATTAAGACCATTAAGAATTATGGAGTCAGGACAATATATTTTCTTGCGTATTGTTTGAGAATAAATAATATCCCTGTTGGTGTGAAATGAAAAGCCTTGCTCTGTAACTGAATCTTCCCAGAGCAGAATTCTGAGAGTATTCAAGGGTCCTGGGATACATTTTCCAAACTGCTTCACTGGATGAACTTGACCTTCTAGGCAAGCTTCTTGTATTTGTTCTTGCAGAGAAAGGGAATATGAACATTTTTCTTGCTGTTTCCTTTATGTAACATTTGAGTGACCCGAGGCAATGTAGTTTATTCTCCCTCCTCTTAATACAAGCTCGTTTTTTCTACTTCCTTTTAAGTAAAAACGTAAAGGTCAGGTTATCATTTCACAAAATGCTCCATTCTGCTGAGGCGATTCTAGCCTCTCTCACCATAATATGCTTTCACTAATTATTTCATAACTCATTTAAATAGGAGGCATTCTAGAAGAAAATTCTTTGAAACAACTCCTCAAGTAACTAATTATTATTTTTTTTTAAACAAGGGAATTTTAATTATAATGCCTGTGTTCTTTAAAAGCACAATGTGACAATTTGCATCTTGAAACATCTATTGCAAAGGAAGAAAAAATCTGCTTCTGAATAATATAGCAACTCAAATAAAGGCAATTTAGTTGGCCTTTTATTTTCTTGATTTTAAAAAAATAAAAAAAATGCGCCCTGGCCGATTTGGCTGTGTGGTCACTGCATGAGCCCCGGCCCCTGGACCAGAAAGACACAGGTTCGGTTCCCGGTTCCCGCTAAGAGCACCTACCTCGGTTGCAGTTTGTCCCTGGCCCTGGTTGGGGGTCCTGTGGGTAGCAACCACTCGATCTGTCTCTCTCATGTCGACGTTTCTCTCTTTCTTCCTCCTTCTCTCCCTCCCACTCTATCTGAAGATAAATGTATAAATCTCCTTGGGTGAGGGTAAAAAAAAAAGCAAACTTGGCCTTAATTATAAAAATACAAAGATAAAAGAAAAATCCTGCCCTTAGAAAGACTATGAAGAGGAGCAGAATCTGTTACCCCAAAATGTGCCACTATGGCATGTGGAATATTTTGAGCTTAAGGCAAGCAAGACCCATTAGAACCCAGAAAAACTTCTACCACTCCCTGAACTACTTGGAAGAATGTAGATAGGAGGCATGGTTCAGGAAGAGAACTATTACTAGAGATAGCTTTTCATCTGAATGACCTGTTTGTCTGGGCAGATATCCAATTACCAAACATCTACTCTTCTTATTGATACCATTGTAATGAACCTAGTTATGAATAACTGGAAAGGAACAGGAGGAAGGCCAAATAGTAGGTCATGTCATTTTTGTAGCTTTTCCAGGAAGCTGCAGTTTAACACTTCCCAGAACTGTTCCCCAGGCATGTCTGGGGCAAGGGAGTGGACAAAGGAAAAACAGTCAAATGCCCAGTAAAGTCTGGGTGATACGCTTGCCTGCGAGTCATACGTGGGAACAGGTCATTGGCCAGAGTAGAGGTGGCCACTGTGAGCATGGGGGTTCAGCTAGTGAATCGCCTAAACAAATGAGTTGCCTCTCTTAGATCTCTCTCTTGAGCTCTTCTGTTTTCAGAGCTCTTGGGACTCTTGTCTCAGGGGGTGAGCTCTCTTGGCTCCCCTGAATTTTCCCACATGGCTCATGGCTACATGTACCTCACACACAATGGACTGATGAACTATAACTAGCCTAATGCTAAACCAGACCCAATTCCACAATGGGACAGAGACCCTGGTCCCTGACTCTGCTTCTAGCTCTTCTGAATCCCCAGCTGCACATCTTCTAGGACTGGATTAAGGGAAATGGGACTTTGGAAACCCCAGGATGTAATTCCACACAAATAAGGCTTTCTACCACATCTCATCCTCCTGTGAGGGTCTTTAAAAATGCTTATTCCAGCAGTACCTCGAGAACCCCATTCCCACTAGCAATGAAGAAAGACCATGCATGCGTTTCTCTGATGACATTATCATCCTGTGAATTACTCTCTTCCCCTTTGAAGCCCCAGATCCTTATCTCATCCTTTAGCTTAGGATGGCATATAAGTCTCAATTGCCTATCTTTTGGTTTCAAATTTTTATGGGGCTCCCAGACATATGAAATTAAATTTATTTCTTCTGTTAATCTGTATTCTGTCAATTTAAGTATTAGACCAGCCAAAGAACCTAGAATGATAAAAGAAAAAAAAAAAAAAGTTCCTCCCCTACAACTATTTAAAGCTTATTTTATAGTGAGTTAAATAATAAAGCCCATATATGACAAACCTATAGCCAATATCATACTCAATGGGCAAAAACTAAAAGCATTTCCCTTAAGAACAGGAACAAGACAGGAATGTCCACTTTCGCCACTCTTATTTAACACAGTACTGGAAGTCTTAGCCACAGCAATCAGACAAGAAGAAAAAATAAAAGGCATTCAAATGCAAAAGGAGGAAGTGAAACTGCCATTATTTGCAGATGACTTGATATTATACATAGAAAACCCTAAGGACTCCACCAAAAAACTACTAGATTTAATAAATGAATTTAGCAAAGTAGCAGGATACAAAGTTAACATCCAGGGATCGCAGGCATTTTTATACACCAATAATGAACACACAGAAAAATAAACTAAAAAAATAATCCCATGTACCACTGCAACAAAAAAATTAAGATACCTAGGAATAAACTTAACCAAGGAGGTAAAACACCTGTTCTCAGAAAACTACAGGACATTGAAAAAAGAAATAGAGGAAGATATAATAAAAAGTGGAAGCATATTCTATGTTCAAGGATTAGAAGAATCAATATCATTAAACTGTTCATACTACCCAAAGCAATCTATAGATTCAATGCAATCCTATTAAAATACCAATGGCATATTTCACAGATCTAGAAAAAATACACCAAAAGTTTATATGGAACAAAAAAAGACCCCAAATAGCCACAGCAATCTTGAATAAGAAGAATAAAGTCAGGGGGATCACAATTCCAGATTTCAGGTTATACTACAAAGCCATTGTAATCAAAACAGCCTGGTACTGGCACAAGAACAGGCATATAGATCAATGGAACAGAACAGAGAACTCAGATATCTACCCAAGACATTATGCTTAATTAATATTTGACAATGAAGGCAAAAGCATACAATGGAGTAAAGACAGTCTCGTCAATAAATGGTGCTGGGAAAATTGGACAACTACATGCAAAAAAAGAAAGAAAGAAAGAAAGAAACTAGACCAAGAACTTACACCACACATAAGAATCAACTCAAAATGGACAAAAGACTTAAATGTCACTTATGAAACCATAAAAATCCTAGAAGAAAATGTAGGCAGAAAAACCTCAAATATCACATGCAGCAGAATTTTCACCAATTCATCACCTAGGGCAAGAGAAACTAAGGAAAAAAATTAAGAAATGAGATTACATCAAACTAAAAAGCTTCTGCACAGCAAAAGAAACCAGCATCAAAATCAAAAGAGAACTTACTATATGGGAGAACATATTTGCTAATGATACATCAGATAAGGGGTTAATATCCAAAATATATAGAGTACTCATACAACTCAACAAAAGGAAGGCAAACAATCCAGTTAAAAAATGGGCAGACAACCTGCATAGTCACTTCTCCAAACAGGACAAACAAAAGGCCAGGAGACATATGAAAAAATGCTCATTATCTCTAACCATCAGAGATGGTTAAAACGACTATGAGGTATCACCTCACATCTTACCAGAATGGCTGCCAGCAACAAATCAAACAGCAAGTGTTGGCGAGGGTGTGGAGAAAAGGGGACTGTAGTGCACTGCTGGTGGGAATGCAGACTGGGGCAGCCACAATGGAAAACAACATGGAGTTTCCTGAAAAAGTTAAAAATTGAACTGCCCTTTGACCTAGTGATTCCACTTCTAAGAATATATCCTAAAAAGCTCAAAACATCAATTAGAAAGAATATATGCACCCTTATGTTCATAGCAGCACTATTTATAATAGCTAAGACCTGGAACAGCCCAAGAGTCCATCAATGGATGAGTGAATAAAAAAACTGTGGTATGTTTACACAATGGAGTACTATGCAGCTATAAGAAAGAAAGATCTCTTACCCTTTGCGATGACACAGAGGGACCTGAAGAGTATTATGCTAAGCATAGTAAACCAATTATGGAAAGACAAATATCACATGATTTCACTTATTTGTGGAGTATAATGAACAAAATAAGCTGATGAACTATATAGATCCAGAGACGTGGAAGTAGGGAACAGACTGACAAACCTCAGAGGGAAGGGACAGGGGAACAGGAAGAAATAAACCAAAGAACTCATGCATAACCATAGACACAAACAACAGTAAAGTGAATGTGGGAGGCTGGTGGGGAGTGGGGAGAAGGGTATCAAAGGGGGAAAAAGGAGGGGCATCTAAAAAATTTATTACATTAAGTATTAAAAAAATAAATAAAATAAGGAGTTGATATTTTCAAGGACTAAATGGATAAATAAAACCTATTATTATTATTATAAGTTTATTATTATTATTCTCCCTTAGTTTATATTTTAGAGAGTTTAATTGATTAAAAATAAAAGACTCACTGAGTGGGAAACTATTCACAGTGTCCTAACATTGAGTCTTTAGATTGAGAAGCAAAGTGATAAGGGAGTAAGTACACACCAGAGCCAGATAATTTGAGTCCCGATGTCTGTAAAGTGTCACTACATACCTTCTTCTCTCTCTGTCAATTTCAGTATCTATATCACAGAGATTTTTTTTTAGCATTATGAGATAATGCACATGCACAGGGCAAAGTGTTATAAAATATCAAGTCAATGGCTTTAATATTCAAGCTTTAAATGCTTACAAATTAACAAAAGAAGAATCTACCTGGACCAAAAAATTTAAAAAAATACCCTACAATGTATCCTGCAGTAAGTTTTGCCTCACCTGAGGAAGGCAGGACTGGACCCCAGGGCCCACTCCATCCCCAAGAGTGCAAATCCAGGCAGATGTAGCACTTAGGTTCCAACTGTGATCCTCAGAGCCCTGCAGAGGAAGTAGGTGGGCAAGTATCTATGTGGATACATGGGTGTGTTGGACGGTGAATGTGTGGTGGTAAAAATGAATGAGACAGTACTTTCATGATTATTAAGAGGAGCTCTGTACAGAGCTAGTTTTCATACACATTGGCATTGATTTTTTTTTTTTTTATCTTGGAAGAAAGGGGATTATGTTATATTCCTAGTCTAGACCAACTAACTGCCAAGGCCTCAGTTCTCATCAATCCTTTTCAGTTGAGAGGGCATTAAGGAGGCTGGGTTGAGAATATTTCTCAGCATCTTTTTCTGAAATGATAGCAGTGGTTGCTTGACCTAGAACTCCTGGTCTGGCCTGTGCAAATTAGATTGTCTCCAATATAATAGCAGATCAACTTGTGAAAAAGGAATCTTGCTGTCCAACAGACTTTGGCACTGCTTGCTCACACACTGCGTGCAGGCGCCTCTCTGAGAACTGAGGTTGCTTCCGCGTGTGCTCACAGATATCACAGATATCTGATGCGCGGTGACAATATTTATGGCTCATTCTTTGTAGGCTATATTTTTTATTTTTTTATCCTCACCCGAGGACATTTTTCCATTTTTTTGTTCAGGTAGAGTGGGAGGGAGAGAGAGGAACAGAGAGAGAAAGAGAAACATCGATGTGAAAGGGACACATCGAGGGTTGCCACCCGCATAACCGACCAGGGCCGGGGACAAACTGCAACCGAGGTACGCGCCCTTAGCGGGAACCGAACCCGGGTCTCTCAGGACCTCAGGCCGACGTTCTAACCGCTGAGCCAAACCGGCCAGGGCTGTAGGCTATATTTTCCCCCAAAAAATATTTTGCATCATGACATTAAAATATTGAAAGTTGTCATTTCCTGATAAGTATAACACAATAATAACCATTATTATGTCTATGTGTACATTATTATGTCTATGTGTGCATTATCATGTCTATGTGTACTACTGCTGTCATTGATTAAGAATCTAGTCTACTAGGCTTCACATCCCAGATTTTATTTAAAAGCCACCAAAGCTTCAGGAAGTAGATTATTATGTCTATTTTGTTGTTGTTGTTAATCCTCACCTGAGGATATTTTTTCTATTGATTTTTAGAGAGAGTGGAAGAGAGGGGGAGAGAAAAACATCGATGCAAGAGAGACACGTTGATTGGTCGCCTCCTGCATGAGCCCTGATAGAGGGGCAGAGATCAAATCTACAATCCAGGTATGTTTCCTTGACAGGAAATGGAACCCGTGACCCGCTGATGCTCCAACCACTGAGCCAGGGCTTATTATGTCTGTTTTATAAAGGAGAATCCAGGGGCTGAGACAGAGGGCAGATCTGGAAGATGTGCATGACCAGATGCAAGCTCATCTTGATGTTATGGGTTATAAAGAATAAGGAACTGGCACATGCTTTTTAAAAAGTAGCATATAAATATCCCAGCACTGCCCATCTTCTAATTCCAAAGTCCCCAATAGTTCATCAGTTCAAAGACTACTGAGATACAAATTAAATTATTCTAACTCAGGCCACTGAGATTATGTTTACAGGCACACAAATAGGTAAATTTAATCTCATCAAATTCATTAAAAAAGGAGAAGTGGAGGAGAAAGAGGGGGATTGAGGGGGTGAAGATGACACTGATAAAAACCTCTCCACATAAGGCATACAACCCCAAACCACGTACATCCTCACTGGTGAGGCAAAGTCTGGGGAACAACTACTAAACAGGCTCGATGCTTTGCTAGGTGAACGGGGTAGTGGGAGAAGCTTTGTAGATGAAGTCTGGCTCTGCCTCTGTCCCCAAACTGCTCTCAATCTAGAGGGCTCAGCCGAGATATCACGGCAGAGAAATTCTGGACCCTTTTAGATTAGCACTAATTGGATACAAATAACAGCCCCAGGTTCCAGCCAGTACTCATAAAGTTGCTTTCAAATGGAGATTTAATAGCCCAGGCATTCCTTATTGATACAACTCACAATGACCAGAATTACCACTAGCCAGCCGCCTGTCACCACTGGGGTTTTAACCAGAGGTGGGATGGGATGGAAGCCATCCCTTTACTTCCTCACTCTCCCTCCCTCTGCAGCCACGGGTGCGCTCAGGGTTTGCAGAGCACTTCAGAAGTTCCCAGGAAAAAGGATGAACGGTGCGTGGCAAAATCATTGCTTAGAATGTGCTCATGGATTAAAAACAGATTTCATTTGCCACATTTCTTTTTATCAAAAGATACTTTGAGAGAGCAAAATGCAAGAGGGGCATTATATTACATGGGCTCTACACTGCACCTGACAGTACAGAACAGTGGTTTTTTTTGTTTTTTTGTTTTACCTTTTAGTGGTGACTGGTTTATTGACTGCTAATGCTTTAAAAATAAGATCAAATCCAGCCTGGGTCTTTAGCACGAGGAAGATGCACGCCCCGTGCGCATTCCAGTCGTTTGGCAGCCTAACCTCAGCAGACATAACGGTGATGTATGCTGCCTTGCAAGCAGCACGGTGAGCGTCTAAAGCACCGTGAACAGCCTTATTGCCTCGAAATGATACAATCTAATATGAGACTGTAACTCAGTGACTGAACCTGCCAGCCCATCCTGGTATGGAGAACGCAAGCAGGAACCACTTTATTTTAATATCTCACAGGGAGGAAACAGTTCTTCCTTTCCGCATTGAAACAGAGAACATGTTACAAGTGAATCAACATCGCAGGAAAAGTGAAACCGCAACGTATCAACAGCATGTGCATCAGCCCTTTGAAGGAGGGCATCAGAATGCCAGTGCCAGGCATTCAACTAGCAGAGTTCCCTCGCATTGTGGGCCACTGAGGGGTGGGACCGAGGGTCCAGGAGTTCTCCACCGACAGGAAATCGCCTGCACCCTTCCCACTGCATTGGGCCCTCTGGGAAGAAAACAGCGTTTCCCGGAATCCTCAGCACTGCTGCTCTTGTTCCTCTTACTCAGGCGAGAGTCACAGACTCTCGCTCTCTCCTTACTTCAGCTCATCCATCAAGTTCCAGACACCGACCACTCACAGGTCCCAGGTGGCTGACACCTTAGTTGCCATGGTCAGGACGCCTCCTCGTGTGTCTCCTGGGTAAAGGGGAGGTTCTCCATCCATGCTTCTGCTTGTCCTTGTCATAGCAGATGGGATATCACTAGGTAGGTTGACGCAGAATAAGGGGTTCTCGGGCATGGGACTTTCACGTGCTCTATCCAGATCAGTCCAGGCTACATCAGGATGGTTAGCTACCGCATCTCTAGGTGAGGACCCTGCCCACCACCACATCATCTTCACTCAAGTTCAATCTGGTTTAACTGAATATGAACGAGAGTTCTTAGTGGGGAAAGAAGGCATAAAAAAAGAGTGGCGTGAAGCTAGATTTATGGACTGATTGCATATCTGTGAAAGCTAGTGTTTATACCATCACCTGACAAAATCACCTCCTTCAGATTTCAACTTCATCACACCTTCACTGGAGGGTGCAGAGGGGGCAATAGTACATATTCTTGTCACAAATATGTCCTCGTTCTCATAAGTCTTCTAGGATATAGACTAAATGGGACCTGGAAAGGAAACTCACATCAAATGACTAAACAACAGCCTATTAGTTAATTTTTTACTGATAACTAAAGATTAAGTTTGAAAGTGGCCCTTTAAGCCCATTTACCCATTTGAAGACCTAAATTTATTTCAGCTAAGATTAATTTGCTTGGCTATGTGTCTCCTATACAGTTTTTTAAAATAAAAACTTAACTTTAGCCATATCTTTATAGAAATGAGTAAAAATTTGATTTCTTTCCCTATAGGTCTAATGCTGTAAAGGCCAAAAGAAATAATTATGAGCAGCCGTCTAACCAAAGTAAGTGGGGCAGAAATATCAATATCCATAGATTCCAGAACACTCACTATTGTGCTTTTTTTCTGGGTCTACACCACCTTAAAATATCTGGAATAGAATAACAAAATACTGTTCATCTAATTACTCAGTTATTGAGTCAACACATTATCAAGCATTAAGATATCTGGAAGCACTAGTGGAAAATTTTCATTTGGAGATCTTCATGTTGTAGGCCAAGCCAATATAACTAAAATAAAATTCACTGGTCTGAAGGCAAAAAAAAAAAAAAAAAAAAAAAATCTGCAAAATTTCATCCTTGGTAAGGCTATAAAATAGAATTAGAAAATGATTCTTCTAATATTTTTTTATTAACAAAAAGTCCTCCCATACACATAAACAGTAAATCATGTTGAGCCAGACTTTGTTTTGGAAAAACCTTGGAAAGCTGTTGATTGTTGAGATCCTTCTACTGTTTTCCAAACTAATTCACACACAAAAAAGTCAAGACCATGAGGGAATAAAGGTGAGTACATGTTTTTACATTTTCCCTCTTTCTGAAACACAGACATTGTTTCTGCAAAGATAATTTTCTTATCACAACAACAATGACTAAGAAGAAGAGCTGGAGAAAGAAGAGACGGAGAAGGAAGGATCCACTTACCTGCTACTGCGACTTTCGCTGTCCGGCTAATGATTGACCCAGAATCTCCCAGGGACGCCTCGCACTGGTAAAGCCCCTCATCTGGCTTATGGTGTCTGGAGTGGAGTACGTTTTGTATCAGCAGAGACCCATTCGGAAGTTGCTGCTTCCTCTCGTCCATTCCCAAGGCTAGATGGATGCCATCTTTCTTCCACTGGATCACGGGGACCCCTCGGTCCGACTCTGCCGAGCAGTTCAGGAGGACGCTCCCCCCCCGCATGGTGACGGCATCCGAAGGCTCCGACAGGAAGTGGAGGGACGTGAAGGCCTTGATCTGGTGACCTGGGACAAGCAGACGGGGCAACACGTTTTCATTCAACCACATCTCGAGCGTAGACCCCTCCCTTTTCTTTATAAAACTTGTCCCCAAAGCTAGGCGCTTTGAAAAATGTCCGTGAATAGATTAAATTTAAACTTCAAAAAGGATTTTGTGTTAAGGAAGCAACAAGGTACTCAATGAAAGTAACCAGAAAAGGCAGTAATATGAAAAACTAAGACTTTATACATATGTAGGCAGGGCCATCATCACATAGCAGCCAGTATTTGAAAAGGTAGGCAGAATAAACTAAAATTTTCCAAATATAACTAGATAGTTTAAAAATAGCAATGGGTAGAAGTGCAGTACCTTAGATTTGGGGTACTATATCTATCTTTTCATTCTGATTATAGTATTCATTACATTTTTTTAAAAAAATCTACTCTGACAGGGTGTTTTATTTATAATAGCAAAAAACAACCACAACTGAACAGCGTGGGGAAAGTTATTTAGAGCAAAGCTCAGGTGGGTTTTAAAATACATAAGTAATCCCACTTGCAGAAGCAAGTCAACAAAGCTACTACCAAAAGCACAAGTCCCCGACGTGTCTTACTTTCTATCCAAATGTTGCTCGTGAGCCAGAGAACCTACGTGAATAGTATAGTTAGATCCCCCCTGCCCATAAACATAGGTGAACATAAGAAATCAACAGGAGGAAGAGAAAGTCATTCAAGAATCCTGAGGGGGTAGGACAAACATAAAGAATATTCTTTTCGGGCTGACAATATAGTATTTGGCAGAATGCTTGGTCGGTGACTTTGATGATATTTTAGGAGGAGACTGGGTTCACCCCTTGCTCAGACAGGTGTAAATCTACACCATTCAAGCTAAATTACTTTCGATTTCATTTTTAACTGTCTCTGGGGACAGGGAATTCTACAGTGCCCCTTAGTATCTTGTTTTCAATATTTAATAATTCTTAGACTCTAACTGAATTTTATTGATTCCATTTAATCCCATTTTCTCCTGAATCACTTTGTGTGAAAATGTAGAGGAGACAGACATTTCTTTGTAGGAGCCCTTTATACGTTTGAAGCAGCATTTAATTTTATTTTTAAAATACCCACTAAAATGTATTTTAGCCTTTTTTTTATTCTTCTCCAGAATAACAATCCAACTTCACTGGTTTTCTTAATGTTTCTGTAATGGGCACAATTTTTTGTTGTGCTTTGTGTAAACTTTTTATTTTTTATCATTTCAAAGGCAGGCATCTAAACTGCTTATAGTCACTGTTCCCAGGATTAACCCAAACCAGCTCCAGTGGGCAGAAATAGTCCTAGCTTTGCATACTGCACTTTCCAGTGAAGATCAGTCTGAACAGCTTCTCCCTGTTTCTCCATGGGGTTGCCTGGCATGCTCCTGCATACCAAATTTTTCTAAGCTATATATCCGAAGGCTGTTATTTTAGTCCTTCTGCTGAGCTTTTCCCAGCGAACTGTATCATTCCTCATCATCCACTCTTTTCATCCAACTCGGCCATTCACCCAGAGAAAGCAGCCGGAACATTGGTCAAATTAACATAAATCGTACAATAACAATGAACATGTAAGGCTACCATAAATGATATCGGTGAATATCCCAAAAGAGACAGCCTGGCCCCCTCGCTGTCCAATAAGCTCCTCCTCCCCACAGACCCTGAGAGTGCAGCTAATCTAATTACCGCCGTCCAGTCCTCCCGTGAAAGGTAGAAGCCTGGGAGTCTGGATATTTAGTGCTTGGTCCGCATTTACTACTTAAAGATCTGTGATTCAGAAACATCTTTTAAGTCCTCAGAACACCGGTCCCTTCGTCTATGAAATAAGGGCACTGAACTCTAAAGTCAACATCCAGTTTGGAACATTTTCAGAACAAGGCTGGGTTGAAGGCCTCCATTAAACGAACCCAGCTCTAAGTGTACTGAGGTGCAGACTGATTTCGCCCTAAATGCCTCCCCCATGTCTACATGATGTCTCCTTTATAAGAAAATAAATAAGAGCCCTGGCCGGTTTGGCTCAGCGGTTAGAGCATCGGCCTGCGGTCCAGAGAGGCCCGGGTTCGGTTCCCGCTAGGGGCGCGTACCTCGGTTGCAGTTTGTACCCGGCCCTGGTTGGTCGTGCGGGTGGCAGCCACTCGATGTGTCCCTTTCACGTCGATGTTTCTCTCTCTCTCTCTCTCTTCCTCTCTCTCCCTCCCACTCTATCTATGGAAAAATGTCCTCGGGTGAGGATAAAAAAAAAAAGAAAGAAAAGAAATACGATAGTAAATACCTAGCTTGAACCACACCCAGGATGGGAAAGCATAAAGAAGTTCTAATGTCCTTGAATGTCAAGGTATTTCACCCGTGCGATACCGGCAGTTTCCATACAACTAGCCGTAATAAAGAAGAAATAAATCTCGAATCCAAGACCAGGCCATTGTATTGAAAAGCATATATTACTCTTTTTGTTCTTCCTGGGGACTCTATTTTAAACAACAACCTCAAGTTGAACACCTTATTTATATCACAGAACACGTAATACATTTAAGGCAGCTGTTTATGACAGCATGTGAATGAGCATCTGTGCCCATTATCACAAATAAAAAATCCACTTAATCTGAAACAAGAAGGTTATGACAGTTTTCAGTGCTGTGAGTACATAATTTAGGCAAGTTAAATAAAGATTAGCTTTTCTTCAATACGAATTACCCTTGCATTTCACTAGTAGCATGAGCTGTGCGCGCCTTATAACAATTACATTTTGAATATATGGTTCTGGAATAAAGGGACCTCACTGTTTTGAGTAAGATGTTAGTTATTTAGTTGTTAGAAAAGGTGGACCCGAGCAAACAGAATCTGTTGGGAAAGAATAGATTTGTCTCCAATGGTCCCCCTTTCAAAGATTCAGCTCATGTCACACACAGCCACCTCCACTCCCTGGCCGGTGCGTCACACAGGCTTACGAAATGTCCCACTTACACTTTACACTGACTTCATCTAGGCTCCCCTCCCCCTCTCTCTTAGAGTTTTCCTTGGAGGCATTTTGCCTACCAGTATATATCTTAATATGAAATAATATTATCAAATTGTTTCATCCAAGAGTCAGAAATCAACTACACTGATTTAATGTATGAGCAGAGAAAGAAAGATGATCAAACTGAAGGTGACAAAGAAGTAGAAATGACTTTTGGACTTTGTAGATCAAAAATGGTGGCTGGAATTGGAGCAGGCAAGAGTGCAATGAGGGTAGAGACCTCTTGGGAAAAGGGCGAAAGAAATAATTGGCCATGCACAAGGTTTCAAGTTTGATGGAGTCCCATGTATTAATTTTTTCCTTTGTTTCTCTTGCCCTAGGTGATATATCAGTGAAAATTCCATTACATATGATGTCTGAGATTTTTCTGCCTACATTTTCTTCTAGGATTTTTATGTACGTTTAAGTCTTTTATTCATTTTGAGTTTATTTTTGTGTATGGTGTAAGTTGGTGGTCTAGTTTCATTTTTTTTTTTTTTTCACATAGCTATCCAATTTCCCAGCACCATTTATTAAAGAGACTGTCTTTTGTTCATTATTAAAACTGGAACTGCCATTTGACCCAGGGATCCCACTTCTTGGAATATATCCTAAGAAGCCGGAAATACCAGTCAGGAAGAATATGTTCATAGCAGCACTATTTACAATAGTTAAGATCTGGAAACAGCGCTAGTACCCATCAGTAGATGAGTGGATAAAAAAAGTTGTGGTACATTTACACAATGGAATACTATGTAGCTGTACAAAAGAGAGATCTCTTACCCTTTGAGACCTTATGGAGGGACCTGGAGAGTATTATGCTAAGCGAAATAAGCCAAACAGAGAAAGACAAATACCACACAATCTCATTAATTTGTGGAACATAATGGACAAAATAAGCTGTCTACCAAAAGACATGGAAGTAGGGAACAGATTGACAAACCTCAGAGGGATGGGGGTAGGAGGGGTGGGAAAAGATAAATCAAAGAACTTATATGCATATATGCACAACCAATCTATACAGACACTAGGTTGGAGAGGTGGGGAGAGGGAATGAAAGTGGAAAGAAGGGGGTCAATGGGGAGAAAAGGGGGACATCTGTAATACTTTCAACAATAAAAAAAAAATAATTGGAAAGCAATAAAAGAATGTTTTTGAGGAGTCAAAATGGAAAGGCCTACTTTACAATTTTCCAGAGGACTTTACATTAGAATGACAGTGGTGGGAATTTCATCTGAAGGAAAGCCTACTGGAGAAGTCTTTGCTTGGGTTTTATTTTTAAGATGCCCATGGTCATTCTGTTGAACCCTCAGACAGTAACATTTCCCAGCCTTGTCTCATACAGGAAGCAATCCTTTTGGGCTGCTGTAAAAGGTCATTACATTCTGGAGAAATGTACTTGAGAGGACCAAAATCTTTTACCCTCGCCAGAGGACATTTTTCCATTTTTTGTCCAGATAGAGTGGGAGGGGGGAAGAGAGAGAGAAAAACATCGATGTGAGAGACACATCGAGTGGCTGCCACCCACACGACCCAAGCAGGACTGGGGACAAACTGCAACCAAGGTACGTGCCCTTAGCAGGAACGGAACCCGGGTCTCTCTGGACCGCAGGCTGACGCTCTAACCGCTGAGCCAAACCGGCCAGGGCGAGAGGACCAAAATCTTATCCACTAAGAGACCTGTACACTGAATGTGACACCAGAGTCCCTGATTAGAATGAGTGAGTCTCCAGTGCACTCTCTCCCCCCAGTCATCAGCTTGGGAAGATTTCTAAACCTTCAAGATTTAGGATGGAACCATTTATGCATTAGAGTAATTGGTATCTTTTCTTAATCTGTGCCAGTCTGAAAATAAGTAATAAAGTGTCATTATAATTGCACATTTTCTCTTTTCTTCCTCTTCTTTTTTGAAAGACAGTAGTGTATAAGCAAGTACCAACATAGTGAAACCTTCAGTATTTCCCGAGTGAGGGTACAGAGAAGGGCCCATTCTTGGAAGACGACCCAAAGAAGAAATATTCACATCTATTTGCTTTAGTTTTGTCAGACATAAGTAAGCATCAGAGATAACATTGCCAAGGATATTCCAAGTTTATATTAATTATCTAGAGACAGAAAAGATCTTTATTGTATTTAGAAACTCACCAAATGATCAAACAACTGGTAGAAATATTTCTGTAAGCTTAATTCCCTTTGTTCTTGCTCTCCTTATTTTCTTGTTAATTTCAAAGACCAGTCACAGAGGCAGACTACCTTAGAATGAGTTTTTTTTTAAGATATGACATTTTATCGGCAATATCAAACATTGGTAAGTATGAGAAATAATGCTCCATGGAGTCAGAAAATCCCATCCAACTCTAAAATGTAAAAGTTTCTGGTCAAATCAATAAAAGCTAAAAACAAAATTTGTGAAAGTAGCACCCAAGTAAAAGAGGCTCCTGAAAAGATTTTCAGATTAGAAAATGTCCTACACATCCCCATAGAACTTGCTAGGCATAATTTTATCTCTTTCAAATTACAAAAACTTTCACTTTGCGAAGCTTGAAGATTTTGATGATCCCCACATCTTGTGATCAACCCAGAAAACTTGGCCATCATTATTTCTTCCTAGAAATAGATGCTGCTGCACCGGATTAGTTTGTGTTAAGGTAAAGAAAGAGATCTCCACTGAAGACAGTTTAAATTATTCTGTGGATGATGGAATAGCTTTCATTTCCAAATCATCAGACATCAATCACACATGCATTGTAACCCTGGACCTGAGCCCCAGCAAAGGCTTAAAATGCTTATGAGGCTTTGTGATGAAGTGGGAATTTTAAAGATCAAAACACAAACAACATGGATTAACAGAAGCCCTAACTACATGTCAACCGTACTGGGTTTATCATAGAATATAAATTCTGAAACAGTCATTTTCAAATTATGGTCCCCCCAACTGGCAAAGCAACACCACCTGGGAACTTGTTGGAAATGCACAATCTCAGGCCCACCCCAGACCTACCCACCAGCAACTCGGGGTGGAATCCCCCAGCAGGAGCTCTCTCTAGCCGTCCAGGAGATTCACCACGGCTGGACAAGAGCTTCTCCGAAACACCCGAGGGCCTAAACCACATCATGGCGATGCTCGGATTTTCTGGACTGTCTTGTTATAATTTCCCATATTTGGGGAATTTGTGCATTTCGGGTCCATTGTTGTTCGAAGGAGGGAGATGAAGTATGGGGTGATCCGGGAAGACCACTATGGAACCCCGCTTCAATATGTATCTTATTATTATGCGTTTATATGTCTCTAGAGGCTGATGTGGAGAAGGGACAAGAAAGTGGACAGTGTGGACAGCACCTCCTCTTTCCTCCACTGTAAGCGGCCGTCTGCTTGGGCCCCAAAGAGCTGAACTCCCTTAAAAATTAAAGCACCACAGTCGACTGGACGTGTAAAAGGCTCCTTGAAATACTGTTGGTTCTTCACACAAGGAGCTGTCAAAAGATTTCTTTTGATCGCCTACAATAGCTACAACCCTCTCTCAAAGCAGAGTTTTAGTAAATACGGTCTTCTTTCTCAGCTTGCATTTCTTTCCTTCCATTTTAGCTGTGCGGTCAGTGGTAGCCTTTCAAGTCCTGGAGCTCGGGACCCTCGTCAGGCTGGCCTGCCCTTCGGTGCAGTCTGGTGTCCAGATGGGCAGAACCGCCGGGCAGTGACTGCTGCGGCCGGGGGTGGGCACTTGACACGGCTGTCTTAGCGCGAGGGTTGACTGCAGCCAGCCCAGAGCGAGAAGTGTAGCTCGCCAAAGTACCTGAACCATCGAACCCTGGGACTTCTTTGAAGTATCCGTGCTTTTTGCTGTTGTTTTTTTTCCTCCTCCTTTGATAAGAGGCATAATAAAAACAGTTGTCAGAAGATGTGGTCATATCTTTAAAAGATGGTGTGCTTCCCAGCTCTTGCTAGAGACTAACCTATTTCAAAGCCGTTTGACTTTAAGACAAGTTTTTATTACTAACAAATGGAAATCAGAAATGAATTAGGTTTTGTGGCATTTCCTCCAGAATTTAAATGCTGCAAGGAAGACTTAGCAGAGAGAAACACAGGTGCGTTTTACTATGGGAATTTATTAAATATCATTAAAATGTAGGGAAGATTTAGATGAAAATGTAAATGCAACATTTCAAAGGATAGTCCAACTTCCTCTTCCATTAGAGTTGCCAGGTTTAGTAAATAAAAAGTAAGGGCATCAGTTATATGTTAATTTCGGATAAACAACAAATTGTGTTTTAATAGAATCATGTCCTACATAGTTACATTAAATAAATATTGCATAGGACACACTTATACCAGAAATTCACATTTTACGAGGCATTCTGTATTTTACTGGGCAACACTGTCCCCGTGAAGTGACTTCCCAAGACCAGGGCAGAGGCGAGCACAGAAGAATCCACACTCCCCCACCCAGCTCGCACAGAGAACTACAGAGAAGAATGGGCTCTTGGAAAGTTACTGTGATTGAATCAGGGACAGTGATTTAGTGTCAGGATTTTTGTTGACCTGGTCCAACACCACCAAATATCCACAGAGGCCAGACCCAATTTGTTCTTGACAAAGTGATTCTTCCTTTCCTGTTTCCTTTCCAAGTCCGGAGCAGACGTCAGAAATATAAACATCAGCAGTGGAGTCCAAAGGGCAGCTGGCCCAGCAGAGGCCGTGGCGCGGCTACGTGAGGTTCCGCAGCGGACCTTCGGAACTCAGGGCGTCTTCACAAGTAGAGAGCTGAGGCATTGAGGGGCAAGGACCGTGTGGCCCAGGCCACCGGCTGCGTGTCCTCTGGCCACATCCAATGGTACAGAGAATGATAAGGGCCAAGCGAGAGCGAGGGGATAGCTTCCACGTCCCTCTGCTGCTCAGGGCTCAATCTGTAGCTACAACCTGATTTTTCTGTGTGATCCTGGGCACATTGTAATGAGACCTTTTTTTCGGCTCAACAGAAAACTAACCCAGTCTGACATCTAGGCTATCATTTCCTAGGCCTCATGCAAAATGAACACTTACAAGAGTGACTTCGATGTGCTGCTTCATCTGCTCTGGGTTTGAACCGGTCCCCCATTCTCGTCTTGGTAAAACGTAAGTTGGTTTTCTTCTCCCTTGTGTTTTTCATCAATATTTGTCAAAGGAGGGGGTTGGATGCATGCTTTTTTGCAAGTGCACCCTGTGAACACTGAGAAAGGCTACCCAGAGTCCTTAGAAAAAGTGTCATTTGAAGAGTACCCCGTGCATAGGAGTATCTCCATCAGAATGGCAGAGAAGAATGAACAAGCACCGGAGATGCCACTCATTGTGAAGGGACCAACCGACTTTCCACACCAAATTATTTTTTATTTTTATTTTTTTAATCCTCACCCAAGGACATTTTTCCATTCTTGTTCAGATAGAGTGGGAGGGAGAGAGAGAGAAACATCGAGGTGAAAGGGACGCATCAACTGGTTGCCTCCTGCATGACCCCAACCAGGGCCGGGGACAAATCTCAACCGAGGTACATGCCCTTGACCGAAATTGAACCGGCAACTCAAGGGTCCGCAGGCCGACGCTCTAACTGCTGAGCCAAACTGGCCAGGACCCAAACCAAACTATTAATTGTTACTCCTATTTACCGTATACACATAAGAAAATATGGACATAAATCCAATCGTAATAATTGCTCACAATCCTGTTTGCTTAGTGATAGCTACTGTGAAAGTGTGTGCGCATTGCCTTCCAAGAAATTATTCAGTTTTGATTTGTAGTGATTTGCTTTATTATCCACATGGTTGCAATGAGAGAGAGAGAATGCGAATAATTTCCTTCTCTTGTCTCTCTTCCTCTTAGTATAAAGACTAATCCCATCAATGGGTCCTGCCTCCTTGACTCCATCTAAATCCAACCTTTCAAAAGCTCTACCTCCGAATACACACTGTGAGTTAGGGCATCAACAAATAAATTTGGGGGGGATAGAAACATTCAGTCCATAACAGACATAGACCAGGTATCTAGGGAACTGTGTAGGGAGACTGAAGGGAAGGTGCTCAGGCCCTGAGTTGGGAATGTGACTGACCTTTTGCAGAACAGCAGGGAGGCCCACCTGGCTGGGTCACACTAAGGGCTCGGGAGCGTTCAAGGAGGTAAGGACCAGAGGTGACAGGGAGGTGTGTAGGACCTCATAGACAAGCAAAATAACTTTGCTCAGACTATGAGGAAGAAGGAAACCTAGTGAGGAGTTTTGATCATCAGAATGAAAAACTCCAACTTATGTTCTTATGTTTTGAAAGAAAAGTTCTCAATAAGAATAGACTTTGCCACCCCCCCACCCCCAGACATTTCACATTGTCTGGAGACGTTTTTCTTGTCACACTCGGAAGAATGGTTCCGCCGGTAGCAGGAGGAGCCAGGGATGCTGCCGCACATCCCACAGCGAGGAATTATCCGGCCCAGCACATTCACGGTGCTGAGGCTGAGAAACCGTTTCAAAAGAATCACTCTGTTGCTGTGCTGAGAATAGGGTCATTGGAAGAAGGAGGGAAACCTGTGAGGAGGCTAGTCCCACAGCCAGAGAGCGAGATGACACCACCTGGACGAGAACTCTGGAGCGAGGGAGGCGAGCAAGGCCAGGTGGAGGGTTCTTGATACAGGCAGGTCCCTGGGGTGGCTGAGGGATTAGGTGTAGGTCCTCAAACTAGAAGAGACCCAGGTGATTCCAAGTAGATTCATAGAGCAATTGATGCAACTTATATGCGAAAAGGGCACATTGTTCCCAAAGAAAGCTCTCCGCACAGGGGTCAGGAGATGGGACTTCCTCGTCTCGCCCTGTCACTCACCAGCCCTCGGAGTGTGCCCCATACCACTGGGAATTGCGTCCTGGTCAACAGGACGAGGAGCTGGATTAGATAACTTCTAGGAGTCTTCAGGTCTATTATCATAAAAGTCTGTGAGTTCACACCTATTAACTTTCCTACTTACAAACTAAATTACCCTCGAATTTAGGAGGAAATCTGTTCTATAAAGAGATCTGCTGTAATCACCTGTGATCGGTTTATCACAGATGTACATGAGCCCGCAAAGAAGTGCAGTCACCGAAGGTGCTGAGATACCAGCAGCCACCTCATTATCTGTACAGCGGAGAGACAGTCTCATCTTTTTCTCTGAAGATGAAAGACTGCGAGGTCATTCTGCCGACAAAGCAGTGGCTGCTTTATTAGGGTTCATGAGAAATGAAGTATTCATCTTGTGGAAACTGCTGTGACAAATATGAAGGATTAATTCCATAAAAGTCTGGCAGGTCCAGGGAAAGCCTTAAATATTCAGCAAACTTCATGGTTGATATTGTGGCATAAAGTCTGATGGGGGGGGGGGCCCAGACTGATAGAACATTTGTGTTATACAAGTCCAATTTTCTCAAAATGGAGGGCAAATAGTGATTTTCATTAAAATGCTGTCATTCATTTTGTCATGATATTTACTGTATCTTGTCCCAGCAGAAAGGTGATCTTTTCCTGCTTAGTCCACGCATGACAGCAGGAAGGAAAACCCGCAACGATAAGAGAAATATCAACTTTGGAACTGAGAACCGACAAGCTTCCAACTGTGCAGGAAGTCGGAATTTATTAAGGGACCCTTGCACACAACCTGTTCTATTCAAAGGTGATTTAAGTTCAATGGGATGTGACTTGGAGAGCAAGGAAGGAGTCTCTTTAGAAGACCAGAAGCATAGGGGACTTCTGAACCCTACATATGCAGCATATGCATGACCTATGTGAACTTCAAGGTGAAGCAGCTCTTTTTGTGCCCCTCACCTAAAGGAAACCAGAAGATGAAGAAAGACATATGTTGCTCATTCAGAAAGTGCTGACTTCATGCAGGAGTTGACTGTTTCAATTTCTCGAAATATTCCAATTGGATCCTTCCTGGAACTCGGTGGTTATTGCCATGGACCCACCACAGTAGCAGCAGGGAGCCAATGCTGAAGGCAGGCTGTGCCCACACAATGGTTCAGGATTGAACATAAGTGGACCAAGGAGTGACTGACCCTACTCGGTCTGTATTTTAAAACGTGTCTTATTCAAATGAATAAAATCACGTTGACACCTGAATGTCTGGATGGAATCTTGAGAGCTCTCTAGACGAAATTTTTAACAAATCCGTGGTTGGCCAAGTCTTACTACAGACATCAAAGCATAGGGCAAACATTTCTCTGGGAGCTGTATTTATTGCATCGTAAGTGACTTCCTGTTCTCTGGGTTTGCAATATGGTGTGACTTCCAATAGTATCGTAGCACTACTCATGATTCTTAACCAAGCTAAATAATAAACATTGGTTCTCATTTTGCAAACTGGAAAAGTTAGACACTGTGCAGAGATAGAAAGTCTCACTGAACAGCAGTGACAGTCCCAACTCTTGGAAGTGAGTTCTTTCTGCTACCTCTCCTGTGGCTTTATTCTTTCGATCACATATCACATTTGTGAGAATTTCTTCCTTCCTACACTTAAAAGTCCAAGGGGGAAGAAATGAATCAGGGTTGTCTGTCCGTGTGGCTCAGCCCTCTGCGGTCCTTGCCTATCATAGAAGTATTTAAACAGTATCTACCAAACAAATACACTTTCATAGACAAAAAAGTAATTTAGAAAAATTACCTAAATCGCAGAAAAAAAATCAAAACATAGGTGAGGAAAAAATAGGACCCAAATTCCTCTAGTTTGTGAATGACAGAGATTACTCAATACTATTGATAATAAAAACAAAAATGTTCGAGATATATATTGAAAACATTTCCTTGCATATTCTGAGAGAAGACTGGCCAACTTTGTCTGTTAAGGGCCAGATATTAAATATTTTTCAGTTTTGTGGGCTAAGAAATTTTAAGGATATTATATAGATACATATGTGTATAATGGTTCAAAAGGTAACCATTTAAAAATGTGTAAGCCATTATTAGAAAGACAGGTGGAGAGCCGAGTGTGGTCCTATTCTAAGACGACGACACTGCTGATTCACGGCGCGGGGGGTTCAGGCTTGAAGCTTTTCCCTTGTGCTCGACCCACTAACCTTAACACTGCATCCCTCCTGGTCACGGATTTACCATTGACAAGGGCTTCAACGAGAATAGTGGGTCTACAGGCTATGCACACAGGCGAACTTTTTCACTATAAACATTCATTTACTCACACATACTATTAAACATCTATCACATGTATAAGCACCACCCAGGTACCTTGGTGCTTCCAATAGCTCTCTAGTTCAAGACCACAGACCGATTATTCTATCCTTTCCCTTCTCATCCTTTCCTGACTGCCCCTGGACACTCCTTGTCCTGTCTAATGTCCCCTCTGCCTGCTGCACCTACCCTGGGAGCTTAGCAGACAGAGTGAGGGGGAATTCTGAGGAAAATGCATTCTTCTAATTGCTGATGATATATAAAACAGCTGCTATTATCATAGCATCATTTACTAGAAAGCCCCAGAGAGAGGGAAAACAGTCTTATTAGCCCTTTTTATCTAACATGAATAAATAGTCAAGGTGAAGGTAAAAGCTGTTCTCTTGTTCTCCTACTGCAACGAAGCCAGTACAGACCAGCCCCCTCCGATACACAGCAGACCTTCTACAACTTGAAGAAGGCTCCGGAATCCCCGTTATATACGATGACTAGCTCTTGAGATCTACTGTAGCACAGTACCTGTATTTAACAATACCGTAGTGTATACTTACACACTTGCTGAGAGGGTAGATCTTATGTTAAGTGTTTTTAATAATAAACGTTTAAAATTAGAGAGAGGGTAGATGGAAGTTTTTGGATGCAATGGGTATGTTTCTGATAAATTTGATTGTGGTGATGGTTTCATGAGTTTGTACATATTCCAAAACTCTCCAAGTTGTCTATATTAAATATGTACAGCTTTTTGTATCTCAATCATAGATCAATAAAGTGATTTTAAAAATGGGTACCTTGTAGTCCTCAAGAGCTAGGGACTTAAGTATCGCCAACAATGCCCTGTGGGTTCCTGAGGTTGTTTAACCACTTTTTACCATTTCTGGATAAGCTTTTATCCAAGAGCTTTTCATGTATTTATCTTATTTGACCTTCAACAAATTCCTTTCACGCTGTCTCTAAGTAAAAATAGAGTCAGTAAGAATCACAGCAAAAAAAAAAAATCTTCTGTGTCACCATTTAAGAACAGTAAAAGCCTACAATTTATTTATATAATAAACAGCAGCTTCCCTTGAATGACAGAAACCTCTCATTCCATCCAGAGGTCCAAGTAGTATTATGAAACACTCAGAAGTAAATTTATACACAATCCTCAGATGAAAAACAAAACCAAGAGCCAAAAATGTGCTGTGCTTACTGAGTGCAGTACACGGGTCTTTATCTCAGACGTGGGCTTCCCCGTAATTCATCAACTGGAGACACTTCCCCCCCAGCCCATGACCCCAGAGAAGCACGTTCGCTTCCTCTCTGCTCTGCCCACCTACGGGGTTCTCACCTTATGCCTTTAACTCTCCTGACTCACATCACCTCAAGGGCAGAAAAGCCAGGGACTTAATAAACATCACAGAACATAAAAAGGGGGGGGGGTTACTTTTTGTTATATAACACTTTGATATGCGTGATATATACCAGGACTATAATTTCTTTTTCCTTTATTGGTTTTAGAGAGAGAGGAAGAGAGAGGGAGAGAGACATAGAAACATCGATGAGAGAGAACAGCAATTGTCCGCCTCCTGCACGCCTCCCACTGGGGATTTAGCCCACAACCTGGGCATGTGCCCTGACCGGGAATCGAACCTGCGACCTCTTGGTGCATGGGTCAGTGCTCAACCACTGAGCACCAGCTAGGTGAGGACTATAATTTTTAAAATCAGAATTAGTATACATTTGAACTCATATTAACCAAACCTTTTACTACTGTTTTACATGTTATCAAATAAACTCTCTCATGCCTTTCCAGTTCTTATCTCCAGTTAAAAAAAAACAGCATGAAGAATATGCTCTTGCAAAGCCAGCGGAAGTGATAATGGCTAAAGTCACTTAGAGTCAGATCCATTCTCTGGAGCCTAGGGCGGTTGGGGGTTGGGGCTGGGGTTGAGGGTTATTCCCCACCCTAATTCATGGGTCAGTGTTGCGTTAAGGTTTTCTGAAGGCTTGCGTTGTAGCTCACAGACACTGTGCAATCACATTCTCCATTTACCTTTTTCTTACATTTCTAGTAACTTACAGTTTACATGGCGGTCTCATTTGATTCTGTGGGTCAGGTGGAGATTGTTCACTTTATTTTGAAGGCAGAAAAAAAAAGGTTATCTCTTGGACCAAAATCACAAAGCTCAGAAGAGGATCTAGTGATAAAATCTAGGTTTGTCGTGATTCTAGCTGAGGATTCATTTTTTATCACTCTTCTGCCCCTTATCCATGTCCTTTCTTTTTCTCAGATGGTATAAAAAGTGCAATACATAGACAAGGCGGGGGGGCAACCCAGCTCAGACATGAAGTAGATAAAAATGCAGAGCGTTCATTAAAATATTGGATACAGACTCCCCTTTAGCTACTGTGGTTCCAGAAAATGCATCAAGCAGGGTTTAGGCATAAAACATTTGGGCATACGAATAGGTAATCTGGGAAGAGGGACAATGGCAAAATTCTATGATACCCCAAATCACTTGGTATAAAATGGTTTATCAGACTACAGATTTTGTCATTCCATCAGTCCGAAAGGATGAGCCTCGGTTAACACAGTGAGCACTGCAGGAGAGGGGTCTGGGTCGCCTGGGCAGGCCTGCAGGAGGCAGTCACTGCACTTCCAGCGACAGGGAGACCCAGGGTGCCTGGACCTGGATGGGACTGTGGGGCGAGGCCATGGGAGCCACAGTGTACTAGCAAACCTTGTCAGCTGTCTTCCTCTTGGAGTTGTCCCCGAATCTCTCTCTCTCGCTCCCTCTCTCACATACGCACACTCCTGAATTTACCCACGTAACTGATTCCACGAAGAACCAAGGCATTTCGTCATAAGTTATAAATATCAGATCTCCCACATTTTGATTTAGTCCAGAAATATTGTATTCATTTACTATACATATTAATACCTGATATACTCATTTCAAAGTCAAGAATTATGCCTAAAATTCTCTTTAAAGCCCCTTCCCTGTTTGTGCTTAGCAATGAAACACATATACTAGATAACAGTATAGAAAGTGGTGAGTGTGATCAGTCTCAGGAAAGGAGATTATATTGCCGTCTTTACCATGTTCAATGAACCAAAGGGGAGTAAAAATAAAAGAGTGAACATTTTGCGCTTCCTTCGGTAATTACTTTCCACCAGGTCCAAGGTTCGGTTTTCTAGCTGCAGGCCTCAGCTACAACCCCTGACTTATGGGCAGGCAGGGCCCGAAGACGCTCATAGCCAGACTTGCAGACTGAAGGCATTCTCCGATGCTCACATGGGCATCTCCAAGGTATAGTCAGGAGCACAGTTGGTGAAGATTTTAAAAGTATCTTTATCTGGGATTACTGTTGAATGTCAGCCATCACTCCTTTTACCATCGATGGAAAACACAGTAAAATTTAACAAAAAATATGCATGACCTGACGACAGCATAATTATGACAGTATACATTTTGCTCTTGGTTAATTTCAAGCTAAATCACAAGGGTTATTACTAGGATAATCATTTAATTTTTTGTATATATCAGATGCTTTTGAGTCTCAAGGGGACTCAATTTATAATTACGCCAGGACAAGTATAAATTAGAATTGTTTCAGGTGCCCTGGGATATACGGTCTCTAAGCTAACCCATTTTAAAGATTACGCTAATATTCATATTTGCTTTTTTTTTCCCTTTCTAGAAATCTTTTTGTTTTTATCTGATAGTGAGACATCTTGCCAGGTGCTAGAAGTATTCAGGATTAATTATATTGAGATACAGTGTATACATTTCTATTTCTGAACGTTATACTATATTGGCATACTTCTGGATTTTTAGTCGGATTTGGATTTAAAGAGAATTATTCCTCGTTTTCATCTAAATATTGGCTATTTATTAAAAGAAAATTCTTCGGGTGGCAACGAAAGGCCCGTGCTGGTTGGTGTGACCCCATAGCATGCGCAAAGGCCCCTCCTGCAGAACGCAGATGGATATAATGGAAAACAGGTGATTGCACTGTGATGGGTCTGAGTGAAGGGGACTGTGAACCCACAAGTATTACACCTCCTGTCAGTCTGCAAAATGACTGTGAAAAACGACCCCTGACTTGTGGTAGAAAGGGGCAGCCACTTAGTGGGCACTATTAACTCCACTGGCTTTGACCATAAAGAATCGTGGCAGAATGAGGCATGAGAGGTGGGTGCAGAGGGGAGGGCCCTGCTCCATCACAGTCAATGACTCACAACTCTATGCCCTTTCGCTTGATCGTGGTGGGTTCAATGCTTTGACATAGATAAATATGTCCAGAAAACCTCTGCAGTCAACACTCCCTTCAGCAGCTAACAGCTAAGCATGGCCGTAGCTAAAAGCGGGGAAAATTTACAGAAGATTGACTTGGTATTTTTGGTTGCATTAATTATAAATCTATAAACATACTTTAAAAAAATTTACATAGTGCTATGGATCTTCAACTGACCACATCTTGGCAGTGTACAGGTGACTACCAGTTCAATATAAACCCTAAAATATTTTTGAAACTTTTCCTTTGGAGGAAGGAAGAAAAGGAGGACCCAAGTTTATCATTGTATGATTTAACTTTCAACTACCTGATAAAATTATTATGATGTGGATTTTAGAAGGGAGAAAATTGAGACGAAAGTCAATGACAAAGTACAATTTGTCCAACAAATAAGTTTGAATTTGAAATAATATCTTTGACTCAAATTCCATTTCTGAGAGTTGGATTTGTTTCTCTGTATCAAAAATCTGCAATTCTTTTTCTCTGTAAAGGGCCGGATAGTAAATATATTAGGCTACGTGGAGCAACTATGCAATTCTACCCCTGTAGCAGGAGAGCAAGCAGATCCCAAAAAGAAATGAGTGTGGCCAGATTCCCAGCCCGCCCTCTCTTCCTAAGTAACCATCAGCAATAAAACCAACAACAGCAGCAAAAATTAAACAAACGGATGAATACAATTACATAACACACTGATGGTTAAGAATATTTTATAATCTTGCACCAGCAACACCTCCAGTAAATAAGTCCTGGATAGGAAAACCTTGTGTTTATTTTGGCATTGCTAACCTCTTCCAAAGCCCATCCCCACCTCCCCCGCTGGGTGTCCGGCGCTTTCATAGGGCATCAGGGTCCCTTCTGCAGATGCCATTCAGCCCCGCCCTTCCTGGCTGAACCTCAATCCTAAATCCCTCTTTCTCTGGCTTCCCATTTTAAAAACATATTTAAAATAGCATCACCTAGTGGAGGGGAACATTAATTAACTTTTTTTTTTATCCCATATTAAGGTATGGCTAGTTAAAACAGCTTAATATGGCAACCTCAAGAATTATTGTAGTTTAAAAAAAGAATAATTGTACTTTAATAGCGGTCTATGATTAATTATGCTTAATTAAATACAGCAACCATTTATTAAATCTCTCTGTTAGATATTGGGGTAGTGGGAATGTTTCTTAACAAAGCAACTTACAGCTAAAGCCATAAAACATTTAGGCTCCAGTAAATCCACTCCTAAGAAGCTATCTAAAAAAAAAAAAAAAAAATCCAATGGAACAAAAAGTACTGTCTATACAAAAAAAGTTCATTAGAATGTTTGATATCAGGGCAAATCCAGCTAAAATAGAAATATATTAACTGTGTAATATTAGGGAACTATATAAGTAAATTACCAGACACAAATACAAAGATATAATAGACAATAATCAAAATCATCACCATGAAGACCAGGAATAAATAGGAAAATAAGCATATCATTGTGGTAGATCAGTGGATGATTGGCTTGGGGGTAAAATTCCCTTCCAGTTACACCTTCAGTAACGTCGTGGAGTCAACCCCTGGCTGCATGCGGCAGATCCTGCACTGATGCTCAGTCCCCTGTGTGGGCGTCAATGCCATGATGGCAGGGGCATGACTGTGGGCCCCTCCTGCACTCTCACCACCCAGGGAAGGGAGGCGTGGTCTGCTGAAGCCGCAGCACAGACCAGCCTCTGTCACAGGCCTGCACGTCCCTTTTGTACCTGTCCCGCCCCCACCTCCGAAAGACGCAAAGGCGCACAGCTCTCGCTCACTGAGCATCACTCCCCTTTCATCTCGAGGCCCAGCCCCCACTCCTCGGAGGCCGGCTAGCAATGCAATAAATTAATTTGTACTTTGGAGTGAACTCTTTAATCCTTTTTGTTCTTTCACCTCCCAATCAAACACACACTCGCACATTTGCATGTATTAACATACTGAAACATTAATTACACAGTGTCTAGGCTAGGACAAGCAAAGCGCTTCAATCAATCTCAATAACGCGCATCAAGGAAGGTGGGAAACGCAGCCCAGCCTTATCAGGACCACATAATAGACACAAACACCGTCCCGGTGCCTGTTGTGGGTGTGATTTATAACTAGCATCTGAAAACAAAAAGCAGAAAATTACAAGGAGACTACTCAATAACAATTACCTTAATGATAGATGGACAAATTTTATTCTTTTGTTGGGTGGTATTGCCAGTCTAGTGGTTTGTTTGCAACAGGGGACAAAGATTAAGCAGACTGCTCTAGAAAACCAATGAGGTCTGAAAATGCCTAATTCCTGGGAGCAAAGCGTTGTTGCATGATCTGATTTCCCTCAAGAACCTGAGAGTTCATCTGAACAAGAGAAGGTGACCAAGGCCTCCCACACATCTGTCTCCTAACCCTTCTAGGTTTCAGCTGGCCTTCCTAGTCTCTCTTCACGAACATGGGTTCTTCTTCTTAAGGAGGTCTGAATTCTGCCAGTGTTAGCCTGAGGGCAACACTGCCTACTTATAGGCAGCATCAGCTCTAGCTGATTGTTGCTAAGCTATTCCAGTTGTTAACTGTAAAAATGGATGCACAGGGTACCATGTCTGGCACCCAGCACTTGCAAACATCTTCAGTATCTCACATACTTTTCAAGAGTTGTTTTGCATATATCAGTCATGACATATATGTATTTGGGTCCACAGAAGCCCAATTCTTATTGGATTTCTTCTTGGAACCATGGAGGATTGATAAATAAAAAAGAGAAAAGCAGAACAAGAGATACCGTAGCTTGTCTCTGGGCCATGGTTTCTCAGTGATGGCACTATTGCCATTTGGTCTGGATAACTAGACAAATCTTTGCTGTAGGGAGCTGATCGTGCATTGCAGGGTGTTGAGCAGCACAGCTGGTCTCTCCTCACGAGACACCAGTCCCCTTTCCTCTTCCCTTCCAGTGGTGACAATCAAACATGTCTCCAGGCCATACCAACTTTCCCTAGTGGGGAATGAGCAAAAGCATCTCCAGGTGAGCTCTGGCTGGTTTGGCTCAGGGGTTAGAGTGACAGCCCACAGAACAAAGGGTTGTGGGTTTGATTCCCGGCCAAGGGCACATACTTGGGTTGCAGGTTTGATCCCCAGCCCTACGTAAGGGTTGTGCAGGAGGCAACCAATTGATGTCTCTCTCTCACACTGGTGTTTCTCTCCCCCCCCGCCCCCCGCCTCTCTCCCCCACCCCGTCCTTTCCACTCTATCTAAACAAGTCAATGGAGCCCTGGCCACTAAGGGCACATACCTCAGTTGTGGTTTGTCCTTGCGCTGGCTGGGGTCCTGTGGGTGGCAACTGGTTGATGTGTCTCTCTCACATCAATGTTTCTCTCTCTCTTCCCTGCTCTCTCCCTCCCACTCTATCTGAAGATGAATGCAAAAATTTCCTTGGGTGAGGATAAAAAAATAAAATGAAATAAAAAATTAAAAAGTCAATGGAAACATATCCTCAGGTAAGCACTAGCAAAACAACAAAAAAAGCATCTCCAGTTCAGAACACTGCCCTGGTGTCAAGTTCATTTTTTAAAAAAGTAAACTGCAAAAGAATGTTTGATTATATAAAAACTCTGTTATTAAACATTCTTTGAAATAAGTGGCTTTTACTCAGCTTTTAAGTCAATACTTGAAGGCATTTATAGAACACAGAAAGCTAAGAAACCTAAGTTCTGTTCTTGAGGCTCCTATCCTGACTGCATGGTCTCAGGCAATCAATCCTCTTCTTTTCTCTCAATGTGACTTTCTTCTTCTGCAAAGTGAAGAGTTTGGACCGTGATTTCCAGGACCCCGCCAGGCCTAACATCTGTGCTTCTACCGTAAGGAGAGTTGACACAGATGGATTAGCTCTTTACCAGGACCCTCCACATGCCTCCCAAACACCCACCCAGTGTGGGCCACAGCTCTGCATTCGACCCCTCCTTCTCTGAGAGAGAGACTCTGCTAACGCACAGTCCAAAATTTAAACCCCATAAAGACAAAATCACGCATGCATTAAAATATGAATATGTAACTGAGCAAAGGTGGGGGTGGTCCCTGTTTCTGTGTATTCAAAGAGACAGAAACATCAATGGAGCAACAATTAGAGCTTCCTTAAAGACAGGCATGATCACAAAGTTAGCAAATAAACAACAACATCAACCACCAAATCAAGCCTAATATGTCTATTGTGCTAAAGCTTTTCCTTGTCCTTTCTAATAGTTTTATTCAAGGTAGAAACCATACACAAGGGGAAAAAAAAACTAAATAAATGCAATTGTTAAAAATCCAATTTTCCTGAATGTGACCCTATGAGCAACGAGGTCTCAGAAGCATATGCATTCTGATTTGTGGTTCTCAGAGCCCATTCATATTTGTAATCACTTCTCCAAATGCGCACTATTCACACACACTATTCACATATATCCCTGGAGATTCTAGAGACCAATCTGCCTTTTGACAGCTGTCGGATCCTCGTTTGCATGGAAGATGCAACAAGTCGATGAAAACATCATTCAGGACGCTCAGCCCTGTCAGCTATTGGCTACTGAGACTCATCCATCCATGGGCCCTCATTTGGGCCCTTTCATAACTGATATGTTAGCTTGTGCATTGCTGCAATTGCTCATGTGAGGACAAAATAAAATAACATGACAGAGGCACAACATGAAAATTCTCTACATCCAGAGACTCGAATGACCTTCCTGCCGATATACCACGGTATGTTCCATTTACAGTGCATTTATCTGAGCAAAGTGTTAAGAAAATCATCTTTCAAGTTCCTGTCTCTTGGCCTCTCAACACCCTAGAAGATGCATCAAAATCTAGCGACGCTTCTATTTCCATATGCAACAGTCTTGGGAGAAGAAAGGCAGAGCCTGCCCCGAGGAATGGCGCAGCTAAGCCCTGACACTTCCAGAGAAATCTTTACTTCGCCCCCTTCGTGAGGTGTCTGCGCCACGGTATTTAGCTGTAAGAAAAAGAGCTTCATTTCTAAGGCCACAGGCACCAAATAAGTTATGTCAGCAACAACGACGCATTGTCCTTTCAGTAGCTTACGAGATCTTCACCGGTTCTCGGTTTTATTCCTTAAGAAAGAGGAACGTGGAGCAGGGCCCACAGTTGTAATTACACAGGAAAGGCGCGTGTAACCCCAGGAACCAAGTGCTCATCCACACAAAGGCTGAATTGTTTGATGTCTACACACCAGCCCTGAAAATAAAACCCCTCTAGTCTGAGCTAGGAACTGACCAGGAATTGGGGTGGGGGGAATTAAACCCCTCTAGTCTGAGCTAATTGACCAGGAAAGGGGGGGGTGCTGTTTACCATTAGGTGGATAAACTGTGTCACTTTAACGAAACGGGAGACTTGGGAAAATAAACAGCTAATTCATTGCAAACGCAAAACCATTTTTTATCTACAAAATGAGAGCCACAATAAAACTGATGGGCCATGGGTTATGAATACATTTTTTCTGGGTTTTCAAACCCCAAAGATATTTTAAAAACCGTCATCCAAACACAACCAAACCACGTCGCATCGAATAACAAAGGTTTCAGCCCTGACCCTGCAGCCAGCCCCTCCCCCTCGGGCAGGATTCTCGGTCCTGCTCCCCTGACCCACCGTCTCTGGTTCCGCCCCAGGAAAAGTCACCGCTTCCAGATCCCATTTTCTTTCAAATCAGTGGGTTTGGCAATCTCAACATAAAAAAAAAAAAATTAATTTAAAAATAAATAAATAAAAGTACCCATGGGTCATAAACTCACAACCTCAGCAGTTTCAATGTTTAAAATGAATGTTGAATGTCCAGCAGCAGGATTAGGTGAAATGACAAATGTGGATCATGGTGCTGCCGGAGCTGAACAAAGCAAATGAGGAAAAGCAAACACAGGCTGCAGGCTCCGGACACTCGGCTCTGTGTTGCACCGAAGTGGATGACACCTTTCTCTGTCCTCCCAATCATTCACGAGCCCAGAGTGGTTTCAGACACATAGCCACGCTCCTGGTCACCTATTAAAACATGCGAGGTAGCCACAGGTATTTTCAAAAGAATACTACTATTTTCATAATCCGATAACCATAAGAGGCTGGAAGAGACCACCTGCCCACAAATTAGAGGAAAGAAAATTTTGATTTCCGTAACTAAGCACTGTAACTTTGCGTTTCTTACTGTTTCCTCCCCACGGAAGTCTCTTATTGGTACCACACACCTGCTGCCTCCAGGCTCATGTCTAAGAGGTGGTTTCTATAAAAATAGATGGATATACTTTTCATCTTGGGATATTTGGAAGAGATTTCTATATATCAGCACCTTAAAGATACCCCGGAATTCCCTAAGCAAGAGAAACAAGTGTGAAGCGTTTCCAAAGTTGGCAACTTTCCTTTCGTAATTATGATTAATAATGTTGATAACATGAATAGCAGCTTCTATTGTTGAGTCATTCTTAATGTGCTACTCACTAGGTTGTGTCTTTGATACATAATCTAGAATATTCCTTGAATCTGACCTATAATTTAGCAGCCACGATTATCTCCATCTTACGACTGGATAAACTGTGGTTCAGAGAGGCCACATAACTCGGCTATTGTCATCAGCCAGTAAGTGGCGGAGCCAGAACTTGATTTGAGTCTTCTTGCCTCTAGACACTGTGTTTTGATCAAAGGATTATTACTTGTGGAGCAGGGAGACCTGAGTCCCAGAGCAAAAAATTAAAATATAATGTAAAATTTACAAAAATTCTTTATGCGTGATATAAGATTTCCAAAATAGCTAAAGAAAGAAGAGAGATTTGTATAAATGAGGTCAAGGGATCCAGTGTGTTGGGAGGTTAGGCGAGTGAAGCATATGCAAGACAGAAAATGACAAAAAGTGATGTATGTGGACAAAATGAAAGGATGCGAAGTGAAGCTACAAATAGCGACATCAACTAAAACGACGGCACTGTGGTCGAGAGGTAGATGCACTAGAACAGTGACCATACTGTTCAAGAATCACCAGACGTCAGGAGAAAGAATTGCTGGACCACAGAACAGTGGTTGAGATCACAGATTCTTGAGGCAAACCTATCCTAGGTTTGAACCCTATCTCCGCCACTTACCAGCTATGCAACCTTAGCAAGTGATGTATCCTCTTTTTTCTCTTCTAAAAGGCAAGAAAAAATGCCATTACCCAGCTGTTAGAGCTGTCGGGAATTTTTAAAGTGTTCAGCATATTGCCCATAAGACATGTTCAACAGTCGATCATTTATCATGCGCAACATTGGTCAAAATGTAATGGCTCACTATCAGTGTCAGCTCGAGCAAGTTACTTTATTTCTCTGTCATCCCATTTACTTATCTTTGAAATGAGATTGATATTAGCAGCTCAGCCTGTTCTCCCATAGTTAAATGAGATAATGTGTATAAAAAGATTCTGAAAAGTGTAACAGTGTATTTCAGGAGTGTGAACACATACATTGGTATCTGCCCTGGTCCTGACAAAGAACTCCTAAAACCCTTGGGATTCTTGGGCGACAGTCCTGACTTTTGTTCTAATGAGGCTATTCTCGTTGGACTCCTGGATCGGGGCTGGTCACCAGGAAGACCAAGCCAGGCGTAGCAGCTTGGAATTTTCAGCCCCGCCCACTCCCGTTCTTCAGAGAGGGGGGAGGGGCTGGGAATGGAGTTAATGATGGATCATGCCTACATCCAAAGAGACAGCAGAGACTTCGGGGGACAGTGCTGTGCTCAGCAAACAGTGAGGTGTGTGCTGATCACCCAGGCTCTCGGCCTTGCTCAGACCCTGGCGTGGGCTGTCTCTCTGGGTGAGACCTACCCCGAGTCTCATGTTTGCTCTCTCCTGCAAAAGGTACTTCGGCCTCGGAGGAAGCTGAAGCACTCGTGGACAGGTATTTCTTGGTTAATCGGTCACAGGTGACAAAGGGACTGCTGTTGATGGAGCCTGGTGGGCAGCTGCCTAGAGGGAATGCTTTGAAAGGTATCAGCGAGGATCCCTGCAACAAAAACACCCCCTTCATTTGTACTTTCACGGAGCCATCGGGATGAGGTGGGGTTTCTCATGCAAACATTCCTGGGAGAGGTAACAGCTTTCTTTCGGTTTACACTCTGATTCTCTCCAGAGATTAGTCTCTCATAGCAGGTGAGACTGAAGGAAGGCTGAGACTCCACCAAGGGGTAAAGTCTGTAGACAGGGGTAAAGTTGGAACCAGGTGCCACTGTGCTAACCCTGCAGGGAGGAGGTGTCTGGGCGAAGTGAGCAAGAGGAGAGAACCTTTGCTTCAGGAAGGCGTCAGGCAGCTCTGCATAAAGGGAGACAGGGCTAGTCGCACGCAATGCTTGCTGCAGGACGGGAGCAAACAGCACGTACTGACCGTGCTTGGAAGTCTCGGGAAGATGTCTGGATCAGCTGAAGTCAGAATTTCAAGGGGAGCAGAGCTGTAGAGTTTTGAGCTACCATGAGAAACTTAGAGTATGTGAAGAGGAAAAACATGAAATGCAGATGAAGTAAACCTGACCACTGAGATCAGATTAAAAATAGGGTACGAGAGGAAAACCTATGAAAACAAAAAACAAGTCAGTTACAAGGAAATGACGGTGATATCTGGTGGAGAAAAGGGATGGGCAGTCACTGAAGATCTGAAACACATACCGTTCTACCTCCCTGCCTCTGCCCACCCCCTCGGCTGTGGCTCTGCAGGTGTCCAGCCCGTAGAATCGCCCTCTGTCAGTGCAGGGGCAGTGCTGACCGAGCAGGGTCAAAGGCTCAGGCACACAGGCGGTGGGTCTGAAACCGGCCGTGTCACTGGTTACTGCAAACAAGGACTTGAGGTTCTTGAGGGTGAAGCTTAGGACCATGCATGCCCTCCCTGCTCACAGTGGTCTGTCTGTGTGGTCTGGGCTTCTAGCACTGCTTGCTTGATTTAGGCTGCAATGCCTTACTCTGGCACAGAAAGTCTTTCCTTAACATCTTACCTGGCTGGGCCCCCAAATCCACACACATTTGGGTTTTGTTTTCTTAGGTTTCATGTACTTATCTCTTCATCACGCACCTCAATCTCCCAGTTATTCAGACATAGCTGTCCATCGTTCCTTCCTGAGGCACTGTCTCCAAGAGACTTTTTTTTTTTTAGACAAAATTTTATTGGTAATAGTTTTTAAATGTTTACAACAGCACACTGTTCAAGAGGAAGTCGCATCCTTCCCAGAGATTCTTGATCCTGCCTTTGAGAGACCACTCCAAGCCTTGATGAGTGACCTGTCTGACCTCAAGCATACCAGCTTTGGGACCTCCTGTGGCCAAACCTCACTCTCCAGGACTCGGTGTGTTTTCACTATGGTCTCCATCTCTTCCAGGGGATGGTCACTCGGCCTGAAGGACTGCTAACGTCATGCCTGCTGTCTGCTCAGCTTCCCTCCTCTGCACGCAGCCTTCCTCGAGGCTTTGCAATGTTCCACGTTCACCTCCTCTCGGACCTGCGAGAATGTTCCCACTCGTGACCACGGACGGATTCTGAAGCACCCATAGTGGCACAGTAACTGGTAGATCTTCTTAACTGTATTTGTGCTGAATTCTGCTTAATTCATCATAGCTGCATTTTGGCTTTTTAAAAAAAATTATTTATTGACAATAGAAATTTTCCATCTGAATTTAAAAACACAGTCTAGAAATAACAACAAAAAGACACAAATATGAGAGGAAACTCCAGAACTCCAATGTCTGAGGAAAGGAATTCTGGAAACAATGTATGGAGACGATGGAAGAGAAGACATTAGTAATGACATAACTGAAGACAATCTCCCAGAACTGAAGGGCACACAAATCCAAATTAAAAGGACCAAGATTCACACCATGACTTCATAACAAGGCATGTCATGACTTTAGATCACTTCAGACAAAGAGAACATCTTGTAAGTTTCCAGAGAGAGAGAGAGAGAGAGACAACGAACCTAATAGAATCAGGTATCAGAATATATCAGGTTTTTTTTTTTTAAAAAAAAAAACAAAAACAAAAGCAAAAAACAACCCTGGCAGCTGGAAGACAATAGAGCCATTCCCTCAAATTCTGGAGAAAACATTTAATAGGAATTCTATACTCAATCAAGCTACTAATAAAGTGAAAGGGTAGAGTAGAAACATTTTCTGACATGCGAAGTTTAAAATTCTACCCCCCGTAGCCCGGCTGCTGTGGCTCAGCGGGCTGAGCGTAGTCCTGTGGACTGAGAGGTCCCAGTTCCATTCCTAGTCTGGGCACAGGCCTGGGTTATGGCCTCGATCCCCAGTAGGGGGCGTGCAGGAGGCAGCGGATCGATGTTTCTCACATCAATATTTCTATCTCTTCCTTCCGTTCTCTCTCAAAAAAATCAATAAAAACATAAAATGATAATAAAATAAAGTAAAATTCTACCCACCATGATTCTTTCTTAGGAAACTACTAAAAGATATATTCCACCAAAAAGGAAGGAATAAAGAAGACACGAGCTTCAGGTAACTGGGTGCTGCAATACAGAGGGAAGAGGAGGGACCCCCAGAATGTGGTGAAGGACACCCTGGGGGACAGCAGTGCCCCACGCAGCAGTCACCCTTTCAGATTGGCACAGATCAAGGGTCTCTGGGAAGGATGCGACTTCCTCTTGAACAGTGCTGTTGTAAACATTTAAAAACTATTACCAATAAAATTTTTGTCTAAAAAAAAAAAGTCTCTTGGAGACAGTGCCTCAGGAAGGAACGATTGACAGATATGTCTGAATAACTTGGAGATTGAGGTGCATGATGAAGAGATAAGTACATGAAAACTAAGAAAACAAAACCCAAATGTGTATAAGACCATTGTTAACTCCACAGGAGGGGGGTATTATACCGGAAAGAAAAGTAATCATAGTATTCTTTGATTCAACGTTGTAAACACTGACTATTGAGCCATTCAAAATGAAGATATAACTTTATTGACAGTGCAAGGATGAGGACGGGGCACAGACATGGTACAGGTGAATGGGTGTAGGGATACAAAAGAATGTCAATTCAGTATATGCCATAGCAGTAAGTCAGTAGATAATGCTTAAAATTGAAAAAAACAAAACAATGTAAGTGTTACTTAGAGATATAAAGAAAATTCCTTAAGAATCAGTGAGAGGAATTCAGTGTGATAACTTCTGGGAAGGGAAGAAGTGTTGGGGGAGGGCAAGAAAATTACGCTTTTTAAATTTTTTTTTCTTTATTGATTTTAGAGAGAGGGGAAGAGAGAGGGGGAGAGAGAGAAACATAGATGAGAGAGAACAGAGAACATCGACTGGCCGCCTCCTGCACGCCCCCCACTGAGGATTTGGCCCACAACCTGGACATGTGCCCTGACCGGGAATCGAACTGGCAACTCTTGGTGCATGGGTTGACGCTCAACCACTGAGCCACACCAGCTGGGCTAATGATACTTTTTATAAGAAGTCCTACAGAACTGCAGAGCTCTTTAAATCGCATACATGCACAATGTTGGTCCCAATGAATGCAACATCATGATACCTAATTCTAAAAAGTGACCTGAGGTACTTGTATGGCCAGGAGACCATCATACTTGGAGAAGAATCAAGGTTTAAGAGGCCCAAACAGGGAGAATCACTGTGACTTGATATTTGTCCTTAGTGAAAATACTCCCTGCTTGCCTTAGGACAACGGTCAGTTGTGTGTTTACAGATAACCCAGCGTTCGTCTCCAGGGAAGACAGCATCTGAGAACCAAAAGGTGACCACACAGCGAGAACCTGTCTTCACGAAGCCCAGTGCCAAGTGGTAAAGTCGAAAACAACCTGACCTTTTACACCGGGAGCCAACAGCACTGTAATCCCCCACTGTCCGGCGAAGCACAGAGTTCGCTCATAAAAACATTATTTTTAGAATTTTGTGAGCTTGACGGGAAAACAGAAGGAACAGCCCCACATTAAATTATTCACTTGAATGACTCTCCAAATTGAAATCACAAAGATTGCGAGTACAGAGTTGTAACTACACAGGAACCCATTTGAAATAATTTCAGATCCGAACACCGCCATACGGTTTTGTTGGTTTCGACGGAGGCAGCCTGCTCATGTGGATAATACTATGCAGATGGGGCAGTGGTGCCGGGCCCCAGCCAAGGCCATCTCTGCCCCGGTCCACCCCTGGCACCCAGATTCTCGTCGACAGAATCTGTAAGGATTATACGACTTTTTAATGGGGCCGGAGCTCAGGCTGGAACGGAGTATGTGTACATAACAGTAGCTGTTCTTCTGAGAGGATCCCGCTGTGAGGACCTTGTGGCTCCTCTACCAGGTCCGCGTGTGCCAGGGACACGGCCCCGTGTGCTGCCGTCAGATGCTCGGCGGCGTCAGCCAAGCGCACGGGGGCGGGGGCAGCAGCGTGGAGCGCCCGCGGGAGACCGTGCAGGTTCACCAGCTCCGTGCAGAGCTGCACCTACATGATTGCTAACAATAAAGTCAATGATCACGTTATTTTCACTGGGAGGAGACGCCTCGTCTTAGCTCATCTTAACCTCCCCCTGATTTCACCTGAAATCCAGGTCCTCCACAGACGACGGACCCAGGGGCCGCTGGCGAAGGCGGCCTCAGCTGAGACTTAAAAGGAGTGTGTCACAGAGCTTTCTGGAAGGACGTGGGGTGCCTGCCAGCTCAGAGCCACATGGGCCAACGCTTCGCGTCGGGGGGACTCGCACTTCCCATCCTGCATTCAACTCGTCTCAGGCCTGTCCACCCGCCTGGGTCAAACCTGGACCAGTATTCCAAACTGAAACTTAATTTCAACATTTCTGTGAGCAGGGAGACACGGTAGAATCCTCTTCATTCAACACTTGAGATGAGATCCATTCAAAAAAGGATTTCCATCTCATCTTTTTAAGAAGTTAATTCTAGAGACATGATGGAGCTATACCAGTCTCGCCTTTCGGCCGGGCTACGACCCACAGGGACCTGCTGGTCAGCGCCAGTGGGTTACATACGGAACCCTGGTCCCTGGACAGCGCGGTCTCTGCTCTAGATGCTGTCACCTCAGTGCACTGAGCCTGCTGTCGCTTTCTGTCCCTGTCTCTTCTCCACACACTGAGCTTCTCATAAAATCAGGCTTCTCATTCCTCCGTTTGAACCGTCCTGGGCTTCCCGCTGCAAGGACCCTGGATCCTGAACGTGAGCCACCCACGGGTGTGTGAGTGGGCTCCTGGCACTTGCTCTTCATCCTAGGACTGTCCCAGCCACAGCGGCCTTCCTTCCGCCCTTCCAGCTTTTCCTCCCTGAAATGTCCTTCTCAAATTTGTCCCTCGCTGATTCCTTCTCATCTGTTCATTGCGAGCTTAAATATTACTTCCTTCAAGAAGGCTTTCTGGATGGGCCTGTACATAAAAAAGCTGGACCCCACTCCCAACGCCAATACGATTCTCTTGCTGCATCGCTTCCTAAACAGTCCGCAGCGGCAGAGCTGGTTCTGGGTTCTGTAGTTAATACTGCTGACCCCGTCGATGCCAGGAGAACGGCCTCTGCCTCTTTACATTCACCTCCCCACACTCAGCGCCGAGACCGGAGACGGCAGGGGCTCCATGACTATTCGCTGCACACATGAATGGGTGTAAAATCCGCCCTGAGCCCCCCTACTTCCTGAGAACGGACACAGACGTCATTCCCTTACCCACTCACTTTGCAGCTATTGCAGGCCCCAGCATATTTTTATTATAATTTTTAAAAATATGTTTTTATTGACTTTTTAGGGAGAAAGGAAGGGAAAGAGAGAGAGAAACATTGATGTGAGAGAGAAACATGGATTGGCTGCCTCCTGCACGCCCCCCACTGGGGATCGAGCCCACAACCTGGGCATGTGCCCTGACCGGGAATCGAACCGGGACCTCTCAGTCCATGGGACGGTGCTCAATCCACTGAGCCACACCAGGCAGGCCCCAGTATATTTTTAATACTGATTTATTTTTTCTTTTCCAGAAAGTGTGTGTAGTGGGTTGAATAATGTCCTTGCCATTATATCATCCTGAAACCTCAGACTGTGACCTTATTTGGAAACAGGGTCTTTGCAAATGTAATTAAAGAACTTAAGATGACGTCATCCTGGGTTCCAGGTGAGCCCTGCACACAATGACCGGAGGAGAGGACCCCAGAGACACACAGGGAGAAGGGCATGTGCAGCTGGGGGCAGACCCTGGAGGGATGCAGCCAAGGGATGCTAAGGAGAGCCAGGAGCCCGGACCCTGGAGGAAGCGGGGAGATTTCTCCCCTCCAACTTTCAGAGGGAGGCGGGGCCTTCCCACATCTCGATTTGGGACTTCTTGCCTCCACAACTGTAAAAGAAGACATTTCTGCTGTTTTAAGCTACCCAGTGTGTGGCCATTTGTGATAGCAGCCTTAGAAAATGAACACGGTGTTCTAACAGCAATGGTCTCACTGTGTAACCTCTGTGACTTCTTTTCACAAAATCCCTGAAGGGGAAACTGACACAGAGGTCAGGACCCATATTTTGCAAGTAGGTTTCAGATGCAGTTACAAAGTCACAGGCACAACAGAGACAGAACCTTGGGGCCGTTCTGGGTGATTCTGTTTAACATCCCCACATGCAAGCACTCTGCCCAGCATCCCTTCCAGGGGGTTCCCGGTCTCTACTGGATAACAGGAAGCTCACTACCTCATAATGCTACACCCAGAGGAGGGACTGACAGGGAAAACAGTATATTTGCCCTGTGGCCCACAGAGAGATGTCGCAACAGCTACAATGTGTCCTAACAGCTTCAGAGAGGTGCAGCAGCTTGGAAGAGCAGCCTCGCTGTGGTTCAAATGCTGACAAAACCTTGCCTTGTCTTCCTTAAACTGAATTCAATTTTTGCAAGAAAGAAATGACAGAAATATTATTCAGTGACATGATTTTATTCAATTATCTCTGCCCAAATCCCTGTGGCAACTAAAGAATAGAGTTAATTTTTATACTTGTGACCAACACCCAGTCAAATGAAATCAAATCAACTAAAACTTCCTGAATACTTTTCGGGGATGGGGGGGGCAACTAAATGTTTTATTGAAGCAAAACTCAGACTTAGAAAAGTACACGAGTCACAGCACAGAGCCCAGTGAATCCTCACGCAATGACCCACCTGTATGGCCCGCAGTTAGGTGAGAGCCAGAACCTCCCAGCATCCCGACCGCCTGGTGTCCCCTTCCGGTCACAGATACCCCCAGCGCCAGCCACTCCTCACAACTTTTAACTCATTAGACTAAGCTGTGCTCCTATGTGTGTATGTGTGTGTGTCTTCTTTTCTGTGACAGAATATACAAAACATGAAACTTGCCATTTTCATCATTCATAAATGTACAATTCAGTGGCACTAACAGTTCTGCCTATTTTGGGATTTGATATACATGGAGTCGTACAGAATGTACTTTTGTGAATGGTTTCTTCCCCGTGCATCGTGTTGTTCCTGAAAAGACAGCAAATGTGCCATTTTAGGCATGTTACCCACTGAGGAACAGCACCAGCGAGTCTAACGGGGTTTCAGGAGTGAAGAGGCCCCTGGAGACATTGTGTTCCGTCCACTGTACATAAGTGCGGCTTTGAGTCCCTCCGATCACTCCCGGGGTGACCACCTGTGCTCTGTGGGCGACGTTTCACGGCCTGTGGTTTCTGAGTATCCGGATGGGAGGCCCAGGGCCACCTCGAGAGGCACGGTGGCTGATCGGTGGGCCAGCGGGGATGGATCTTCCCTTTCTGGGTCAGAGAAGATGTGGAAATTCTCATTCTTTAAACCCGAAAATGAAGCAGTGGCCTGAGCCGCAACTGTCATGACGACACGGATGAAACGGAAGCGACCCCGTAACCCTGAGCTCCTGATGGATGGGTGTTCTAAAGGGTGTGTGACATGCAGTTTAATGACCCGACAGAAGCTCTATCTTTTATTTAGCTCTATGAGCCTTGTTCTACTAAATATCACGTTGCCCTCCGCACCCAAGGCGGAGGGACTCCTTGCTGGCCCTGTTTACAAATCTAGACTCTTGGCCAAGCTGCAGAAGCTCCATTGACTTCTGGTCCCTGGGGCCCTCTTGTGGTCAGTTCTCACCAGGGACAGGATCCCTCTGTGACAGGCGACTTCTCACCCTTGTTTGACATGGAACAGGCAGACCACAATGCAGGCATGAGGACGGAGGGTGCCACTCTGGCTCTCAGTCACTTGTTACCGCGTTTAGGGTCCCACCTGTGCAGGAGTCCACCCTCTGCTGGGCCTCCACTACTTAGCGCCTTCTCTGAAGAATGAGCAGGAAGCGTCAAGTTGGGGAGTTTCAGGGCAGAAAAAGGGTCGCCTGGGACTAGCACAGTGGCTCTGAGAACCGGGACGGAGCAGCACAGCACGCGTGAGGGGCCGGCAGAGCTGGGGCAGTGTCTTCATGAGGACTGTGCCCTCCTGGAAGACATGGTCATCTCTCTTCCATGACAGCCCAACACAGAGCCCTTTCTTCATCCCGCGTGCAGGTGAAGCCTCCCCCTGACAGCCGTGTCGCCAGAACGGACAAGGGTGAGTGTGTGGTGTTCTTAATTGGGCATCATACTTATTTATCGTCACCATCCGTCACACAAAGGACCTTGCCAAGTACAAGGCTCGGACCCTCAATCATGAGCCACGTGTGAGACTACAGAGGTTTCGCTGAGCAGCTGCCACCGTCATATCCCATTATGTCTTCAAGAGCTTCCTTCCTGTCCAGCAGTGAGGTCAGACGCCAGCCCTTCCCTCCCCGTCCGTCACGGCGTGGCAGGTGAGCAAGAGGACAGCTCAGAGTGGTGGCGCCTAAGGAGGCCCCAGTTCATAGGTGCCAGTGACTGTCAACGTGACAGATTGCTCGTTTCATATGCAAGGGGGGAGGAAGCAGGGGCCTCCTGGGACCTCTGGCTCTGCAGCAGGCGGGCACAGCCTGCAGGCAAGCTGGGGGCAGGCGAGCAGGACCCAGCGGCCCTCGGAGAGGGAACAGTGAACAGTGGCCCAGAGCAGCTGAAGACCCAGCCCTGCAGCTGAGCTCCAGTGCTGAGCGGGGGTCCTGGCGTCCCAGTGAGGAAGGCTGTGGGATGTCTGTGCACCTCTCTGTACAGCCCAGGCAGCAAAGGCACGGCAGGGTAATCACAGCCTTCAGCTGCAGGCCTGGCTACCCCCAGGGCTGGAGGGAAAACCCAGATCACCAGCCTCCTACACCAGAGCGCCTTCTCCTGACGTCGCAGCCTCCAGATCCAGAAGCCGCCGCTCTGTCAGGCAGGCTCAGCCCAGTGTCAGCGGTGACGATGGGCAGTGGGCTGCACGTTAGACTCTGCAGGAAAGGATGGGAACTAACTGGCCTAAGGCACTTCACACCGAGGAGGTTGTTTCAATGGGGGGAGGGCTGCAGGGACCTCTGCGGCCCTTCAAAGTGAGCCTTCATGTAGGACCGTCCACGACAAGGTTTGCTCTAATGGGAACGTGTCCCACTCGTTCACACGTTCAAACGCCCTCACAACATGAAGAATCGGAGGATTTTAGACCAAAAATGTATTCTTTTTTTTATTTCCTCACCTGAGGACATTTTTCCATTTTTTGTTCAGATAGAGTGGGAGGGAGAGAGAGGAAGAGAGAGAGAGAGAAACATCGACGTGAAGGGACACATCGAGTGGCTGCCACCCGCACGACGCATCCAGGGCCGGGGACAAACTGCAACCGAGGTACATGCCCTTAGCGGGAACCGAACCCGGGTCTCTCTGGACCGCAGGCCGACGCTCTAACTGCTGAGCCAAACCGGCCAGGGCCATAAATGTATTCTTAAGAAAGGAAAATTGGAACTGAAGGGAGAAGGGGTTAAATGATGTACCTCTCCCTCCCATCTACCTGTCCCCTCACCCCCCAAAAAGAGCAACTATGAGAGAGAAAGCGCCTGGGGAAAGTATGGAGGGAGGGGTAAGAGAACAGAATTATCATTACTCATGGTGTCAACTTGGAAAGGATCCTTAAGTAACATACAGTCATTGAGCGGTTTAGTGGAATAACCAGAACCGAACAACCTGCCAGTCGTGTAGCAGAATCGAGGTCAGGGTGCCTACAGGTGGTCAGAATGCCAGTGGAGGGGACATGGGTGCACATGACATCTTCCGGCTCTCCCCGGGCAGTGTCCCTCCTGTCGGGTACTGCGCCGCCCCCCAGCTCAGCACCCAGTGCTGCTCCTTCCTAAACATTTGTGAACACTGCAAAATTCAACAAAATGCTGTGGAGCTCATTGTAAAAACGTACCACCCTAAGGAACTGCATTCATCCTTGTTTGCTGCTTTGTCTGTTTAGCTGGGTTTTATATAGTTATAAACATGACGTTCCCTGAAACGGTCAAATAATAACCCAATGCAGTCGAAGTCTCTCCCAAAGGTGTATTTCCCATGCAATGTGGCGGCAGTTCCTAAGGGGTTTAAATGCGCCCTAGCCCTGGACCCTGAGGTCAGCCAGATTGTTTAGCATCTTCACTCTGCCTCTTGTTAGTAGTGTCCTCAGTATTGCCATCTGGAAAGTGGGCTCAGACATTTACCACGTGCACGCATTTCAAGGATTATATAGGACACCTCTAAGGTACGTAGGTGTGCCAGGGGCACAGTACCCTCTAGAGGCAGTGCTTAAACAGACATAAAGTCCCCAGGTGGCAGTCTGTAGTCCTCGCATCCAGGCAGTTAAATCCTCATAAACCCTGCCCACTTACTCACTGTTTTTATCTTCCTTTCCCAGGAACTTGGGGAGTGTTCTGAATACGCACATCTGGCCAGCCAGAACCATAGCACTTAGCACAGTGCCACCGGCAATTACAGGTTTACCACTTCCATTCTGATGATAATGATGATGACAGCAACAGCACCACTGATAACGGCTCAGAGATGAACAACCTGAAATTCAAAACTTGCCCGAGGAGGGGCCTTCTCTCCCTAGCTCTGGGCTGAACACAATAAACGCAATCATCTCAATCCTAGATGCAATTAAACACTTCCCTGCAGGAAGTGAAAGTAAAAGATCCATCAAGTGCCTGGGGGCTGCCCTGGGGAGTGTTTTGCGCCTTCTTGCTGCAGACTCAGCTTCAAAATGTTAACCCACCATTAAGCACCCCAAATCCTGAGGGGCGTCCAGGTGGCCAGAGTGATGTCTTAAAGCTTTGTCCTTGATGCTTTAGGGATTTTTTTTTTTTTTTTGGATTTAGACAGAGAGGAAGGGAGAGGAAGAGAAAGAGACAGAAGCATCCATGAGAGAGAAACATCAGTCAGCTGCCTCCTGCACGCCCCCTACTGGGGACCAAGCCTGCAACCTGGGCATGTGCCTTGACTGGGAATCAAACTGGCGACCTCCTGGTGCACAGGATGACACTCAACCAACTGAGTCATACTGGCCAGGTGCCAACAGGGTCATTTTAAAAATCAAGTGGGTGGAAAAGTACTGTATTTAACTTTGATACCTTGAAGTTCCTCCTAGATGCGTGCAGTGAAATGTAAACATGCAGACCGAGCTTGTGTTCAGTGGCTCAGACACACGGAGAAGTGGGTGACTTCCCAGACTAGGTGGAAACAAAGCAGCAGTGAGTGGGGCACGTTGTGCTGTAGTCACAAGGAATCCCAGATGGCATCTTTGCCCACCTGTCCCCAGCGTGGCAGGCCAGTGGCACCTCACCTCACAGGCAGCCACGCCTCAGGTGCTCGGATTCTGAGAGCCCTCCACCTCCTTCCCCAGCCTCTAAGTCTGCAGCCAGTTTCAAGTCTGACAGGACTCCAGACACCTTGGTGAGTCAAGTTGAAGCTGCAAAGATTAGAGGTCAAATCCTACAACAGATTTACAGTGAATTATTTCATTTATCCTTCAACAAAAGTTTCTCGAGAGCCTTCTGTGTGTCAGGCCATGTTCTCAGCAGCAGTGAGCAGAGAGGAAAACAAGGCACTGGCCCCATGTCCCTCACAGTCCAAAGCGGGAAAACAGACAACCACCAGCAAGCAGGGTTACAGAACTGCTGTTATCTAAGCTCATACAGGGTCCCAGTCAGAACCACTGGCACAGGGTGGGGGTGTCCATTTTAGGTGGGACCGTTTGCCACTTGCCATACAGTCGAGCCTTTGGCTTTTGATTGCTCGCTGGCAAAATATTTGGTATTCTGTTGGATATGAAGATTATTTCTAGCCAATCACAAAGTCTCCTAGAGACAAGCTTCTCTCCTCTGCAAGCCTTTATTCCCAAGCCACATCCTGTCTCCCCTCCTTCTGCCCCTGGATATTGGTGTGGGACGGAGCAGGTGCACCTGGGAATGTAATGCACCGTATCTAAGGTTAGTTACATCAAAGCAGCTTCTCTTTTCTCTTTATGCTACAAGAAATACTTGTTTATGGTAGAAAATTTGGAAAATTGCAGTAAAGTATGGAGAAGAAAATTAAAATCGCAATCTCATGTAGTGGGAAGGCTACAGTTAACATTTTGGTGTGCTCCCTGCTCAATCTGGTAGATCTCTCTCTCTCTTTCACACACACACACACAACCACACACACACACACACACAGGAAGTTCACACTGCATATTCTGTTTCATGTTACATTTTTTCCACTTAACATTACATCATGAGTATATTCTCATGGACAATAAAATACGTTGAAGGGTATTTTAGGAGCATGATGTTCTATCCTATAATTACACCATACTTTAATCGGCCATTTCCATATGGATGGCAATGCAGACTAGTCCCCATTTTTCACTGTTGTTAAAAATGCAGCTGTAGCAGCAACTTTAAATATATATATATCCACTCCACATCTTTAATTATTTCCCTAAAAAAGATTCCAGTGAGGAATACTGGATCAAGGGTGAGGGTAACAAATGTGTTTATGCCTCTGATAAAAATGCCGCGTTTGTTTCCGGAGACCGCGTTTGTTCCCGGCGGGGTCCGAGGGTCCCTTTTCTCCTGCACACTCAAGAGCACAAACACACTGTTCCTCTTTAATCCTGTTATTTCCACAGTAAAACAACAACAAAAACAGTCTGCTATTAAAAAAAGCTTATTAATTTTTTTACTCACTGAATTGAAAAAGCTTCTATGTATTGTTCATTCATATGGTTTCTTTCCTGTGAATAGTAAAATTCACATAAAATTTGCCCATTTTTTAATGGAGCCGAAATTCATTTTTTAATTCACTGTGTAGCAGTTTTGCTAGATAAGGCTTCTTTCAGTGACTTCGTAGCTGTGCTAATCTCTGGAGCATCTGTAACGGACTGAGAGCAGAGCTCACCACACGGTTACTGTGACATGCACCCTGTAAAGACACCTGGCGCCGGGAGGTTCAAAGATGGCACTCGGGGCTCACCCGCCGGAATGGGAGGTGAGACTGCGTGGCCACGCCTGGCCCGCGGTGCAAGGAGAGCACAAGCTGGTGCCCATCCTGCTCCAGGAGATCTCACTACTGACTGGCCCTGACCCCTGGTCCCTCTCCACTCCCCTGTCAGAACTGGACCCCGAGACACCTTTGATCTCTACCTTTCCTCTCTGCTTGGCATCACTGCTTCCCCGACCCATTCTCATTTCTATTATTAGTTCAAAAAACATTTTAGTGAGATGGTGATTTGGGACTTAGACAATCAGTCTCTCTGGATAATGACTAGCTCCACACATTCGAACATGACCTTGGACTTGAGCAGACCCAGAATAATGATTATGCCATTTACTATTATGTCATTAGTTCCAGTATATGTGAGCTTGGACCAGTTATTTAAACTCTCTGAGAATGAGTCTTCTCACCTGTAAAATAGAGATAAGGGTAGGTAGCTTACAATGCAGATGCCCCCTCCAAGTTTAACAACAAAGAATCTTGCAGGATTGTGGGAAGGCAGGACTGGAGGGAGAACTAGAGCAGATTTCCAGAAACAGACTGGATACAAAAGGAATCTTACTTATATGCGTTTGTTCAGCCTTGAATTCCTGGCATAGTAAGTAACGGGACAAGGAGATGGTTTTTGGTGCTGAGCGATCCAGATTGTCTCTGCAGAAAGGGCTCCCAGACCACGGATCTTGGTCCATTTCACCCAGGACCCTTTCCTCCAGCTTAAATAATAACTTCTATTGCTTCCTGGGTTCCCTGCATTTTTGTTGCAATGTAGCATTTTATTAAAAACAGCAAATCAAACTCACTCTCTCACACTTTTCTTTCCTCTCAGCCTTGTTATTTATCTTTAGAACATTGCTGATTGGGTCTTCGAGGAGCCAGGGAACACATTCTCGACTTGCTAAAGCTCAGCTCCCTGCGGACTTGGACACAATGGCCACGATCGTGGGAACAATTCCTGCACCTTGTAAAGCTGAGCTACCTACAGATTCGGACGCAGTGACCATGACCGTGGGTGTGACTGCTCATGGTGGACACTCAGAACGTTTCGGGGGAGATTATTTCAGCGTCCTTTGGTTGACATCCTCTCCGACTGCCCTGAGGGGTGTCTGTGCAAATGAGCTTTGACATCTTTAGGACTTGGCTTCTGCTACTGAGTGTGATCCTGTCTACCCGTGTTCCAGGTTATGGTTTTTCCAATGTATTGAAGCTACAGAAATTTGACACGTAAAAAGGTATGAGATATGTTTTTTTGTGTTTGTTATTTTGTTTCCCAATTTAAAAGTAGAGAGGTAAGAAGATGAAAAAGAGGCCTAGATATTACACGTTTTACTTAGTATTACTCATCAAGAAACCATCAAAGCGAGCACAGAAATACAGGGCTCATGTCTCCCTATCCAAGCAATGGTTATTAAGCAAGCATACAGTAATGGAAAAAAAAAAGTTATACAGATGATAAAATTAAAATTAAATGTCAGAGCACAAATGGGGGAAATGATTAAGTATTGTAATATCATTTCTCTCTCTGTCACTGTCCTTGTTCCCTTTCTAGATAAAGGACAATAAATACCTACCGCCCCCACGTCCAGTTTGCGGAGGGGCATGGTTTTCTCCGTCACGCTTTGCACATGCTGTTCACACAGTCTAGAGACCCCTTCCCTTCTTCATCTCCCCTCCCTCCTGCAGCACCTTTGCTTCCTGTTCAACTCCCCTTCCCACTGACATGTCAGCTCAGACCGTCTCCCATGATGTCCTCTGATCACCTCTCCTCACCCCGATCTCAGAAAAGTATGTGCTTAGGTTCTTTGCTCTCCCCATAGCCATGTTCTTTTCTCGCCATGTCTTTGTGTCTGTTTACTGTGGGCAAGGTTAGTTTGCGAGCCCCTTAAGCACAATACCTATCATTTTTCATCTCCCCCTCCCCAGCCTGTTTCATACACAGCACCTGGTATGAGGCATTTGGTGGTGGGTGGGGAATGGATGGGCGAACAAAGAACAGATGTCCATACAAAAGTGCAAAGCGGTTTTGGGGTACTATTTGAACTGAGCTAGCCGCGTCCTGAATTGTTCTTGGTCACAAATGCTCGGCTGTGAGGTAAAACTTAGACTGAAACTTGGTGATGGGAGAAATGGACAGGATCGGATAGCCTCCCAAAAACTTCAGACATAAAATGAAACAATATTTACATATAGCTGCCAAGAAATAATAGAACCTAAAGGCACTTACAAACTATTTCACAGAATCCTGAAATCCTGGCATCGTGCCCTAGGTTTTCAAAATCAGTGTAATTTGTAAACCGTGGTGTGTGGTCCTCTCCTCATGAGGACCACTAGAGGGCGATCATGAACCCAGGGCTGTGTTCTCAGCACTGCGGGAGCTCAAACACACGATGAGCGAAGATCTGGCTCGGAGTGGCGGGCACACCGTGCGATACACAGATGCTGTGTCATAGACTTGTACCCTTGACACCTATTCTTTTATTAACCAATGTTACCCCAATACATTTAATTGAAAAGAAAAAAAAGAAGCCCCTGCACACACTGGGTTATTTGACCCAAACCTGCGTTTCTAGAGTTCAAAATTCCAATGCGTTTTAAAATGTAGATGGTATCATTTCTTCTTTGGGGACGCACTGTTGTTTAGCTGTCACCCTCACTTTATACTCTCGCCTGTGTCTGAGTGCCACAGGTTCAGCAGGTGCTGGGGGCAGAATGGGCTTCACCACGGCCTCATCGGGATGTCACCGTAAGGGGTCAGCATCCTGAAACTGACCAGCCGGCTAGTGGGCCTTGTTCCTATCTGCAGGTCACCCAGCTGCCCTAGGCTCTTTGTCACCATGATGCATTTGAAATAAGTCAGTTGGGTCTAGCATGTAAAGGAAGGTTAAACTTTGAAAACTACTATGATAGATTTAAAATAAAATCCTCACCATTTTAGAGCTAGGGGAAGAGAGAGAGAGGGAGGGAGGACTAATGTAACAGAGAAGCATTGAGCAGCTGCCTCCCGCAAGTACCTCCACTGGGGATCGAACCTGCAAGTTAGGAATCAAACCAGCAACTTTTCAGTGCATGGGATGATGCTCCAAACAACTGAGCCACATTGGACAGGGCCCTATGAAAGAGTAGAAAACATTTTTTTTTTTCTTTATTGATTTTAGAGAGAGAGAAATGGAGAGGGAGAGAGAGAGATGGAAACATTGAAGAGAGAGAACATCGATTGGCAGCCTCCTGCATGCCCCCCACTGGGGATCAGGCCCACAACCTGGGCACGTGCCCTGACCGGGAATCGAACTGGTGACCTCTTAGTGCATGGGTCGACGCTCAGCCACTGAGCCACACTGGCCAGGCCCTATGATATATTTTTAATAAATCAATTATTATTCTATGTGTCATTCAACAAAAGTTTGTTGAGTCCTTTTTACAGGCCAGGCCATGGTCTAAGCAGGGCACTAAGTGATCTGAGCAGCAAGACACAGCTCAGCATGACAAATATGTGGTTTTGGATCCCCAGGCCACCGGACACATTCCAGGGAAGCTCTGCGGTTCCTCCAGGCCCCCGTTTGCTTTTTCAGACCCATTATGTACATAAGAGAGTGACACTTGATAGAACCCCACCGTTCTGTGTGAGTGGCGGCAGCTTGTGCCTCAAGTGGACGTTGTGTCTAGTGGTGGAAAGAAGTTTCACACAAACAGCCATGTTTCCTTCAGCCCACACTCGCTGCCTTTCAAACACAAATACTAAGTCCCACATCCACGTTTAAGGAGCAGCAGAATTCCTAACCCTCCTCTAGCCATCTCGCCTCCTTGCCTCATCTCCCCAGAAATCCATTTGGGGGTTGCTGACCACTTTCACGAACTGGTTTGCAAAGCAGGGATTTTCAGGGATCAACATTCACAGGAGGATCGCCATCCCCCCTGAGCCCTGATAACTGCCCGTTCCCACCCGAGACGGGGGCAGGTATGAAATGCACTTGGAAAGTAATGAGACACGTATTTCTGTGCTGTGTAGGACCCCAGTCTTGTTATTTTATAGCCACACTTTGCATAGTGTAATTACTTCAGGGGATCTCAGGGGATCCCAGGCGACACTACGAGAGGCACAGCTGTGGATACAAAGCCCAGGATAATTTCACCACCTGGGAACCAAGTGCCCAAAGCTTCCTATCAAGATGCATGAAGGCTACGAGAGGCAGGATTAGTAAAAAATTAGAGCCAGAATAGAAATGGCCAGGCTGCCACCTCAGCTCAAAGGAAAGACAGGAGGGAGGCCAGGGGGAGAAGGTTGAAAACATCCTCAAAGTCTCCTACAGCAGTGATACAAAGGTTGAAAAGACAAGAGCAAAACCAAGAAACCAAGAAGTCATGGTCCTGGGGACACTCCGAACCGACAGAACAAGAAGGACGGAAGCGTGTGGCAGAGAGAGATAAAGGCTGCCCGTTTCATCACCCCCGACCCTGCCCGGACGCTGCTGGCTGGGCTGTGTGCCTGCCGAGAGCACGGCCTCCCCTCCGCTGGCAGCGTGACCGGCCCTGCGTCCATCCAGCTCAGGCCCGGGGAAGCCGTCAGCCACCGCCCGCAGGCGGTCCGACCTGAGCTTCCAGGACAGGAGAACCTCTCGGAGACGTTACATATACTTGGAAATAGTCTCTATACAATTTTCTTTAAAAATGACTGTGCGGAGTGATTTTACAAATTACTGCGACTGCTTTTAAAAACCTCAAAATGGAGAGACCGAAAAATGGCGGCGGAGTGAACGGAGCTACACAGACCGTCTCCCAGAACCAAACTGGAATTACAACTATAACACAGACAAATCGACAGGAAAAAGCAACAGAAAAGCAGCCTGGAGGACCATACAACGAGGGACACTGACTCCATCCCGGTAGGCTTGCGAAGGCGCGAGACGGGGCTGGGAGCGCACGGTCGGCAGCTCGGCAGCGGCCTCAGCTATAAGCGGCGCCCTCGGGTTACACTCCCAGGCGGCCCCACAGCGCAGCCGGGACTGAGGCTAAAACAGCCACAGCCACTCACCTTGGGCTCCGGCAGAGGGAGGGCAGACTGGACTGGAGCTGTGTCGGGACACTCGGGTTTGGAGGGCGCTCGGAGCTTTGGCTGAGTGCAGCCACTCAGGACGGTGGCCACATTGCTTCTTCCCAGGGCTCTGAGAGAGGCAGCAGCCCCTCCCTCGGAGATCCAACCCCACCCTGTGGGCCATTGAAGTGTTAATTGAGGCTCACTAAGGACCAGCATCTGCCCCACCCTCGTGAAAGCCCCTTGGCTGAGCACCAGAGGGAGTTTTTCAATCAACTGACAACCCAAAACTCATCAATTAACCTAGACTGCTAGCTTCCAGGCAAAAAGCTAGAGGATAACAGTACGTTTCCTGGGCTGGCAACTTTAACCAGGAAAGTAAGACTTGACAGTGGTGTTCAACGCGGGTCCTCCCTCGCTCATCTAAACACAGGAGAGGGAGCCACAAACAGCAGAACACCAACACCCACAGGGAGAACTTGACAGGCTCCAAAGCCCAGAGTGATAGCTAAAATGGTGAAACACAGAAACAGAAGCCAAATGAAAGAGCAAACCACCTCCACCGAAGATGAGATCAATGTGGAGCAATTAGGCATGTTAACAGAGCTAGAATTCAGAGCCATGATCTTGAGGAAGCTGAACAGCATGAGTAAGGACATAGAGACACTGAAAATAAGCCAAATGGAAATTAAAAACCAACAAGAAGAGATAAAAAATGACATATCCGAAATGAAAAACACATTGGAAGGTTTAAAAAGCAGAGTAGGGGAAGCTGAGGACCGGATCAGCGAATTAGAAGACAGGGTAGAAAAAATCAACCAATCAGAAAAACAAAAGGAAAAAACTATTAAAAAACAGGAAGACAGCTTAAGAGAACTATGGGACAACTGGAAACGTAATAATATTCGCATCATAGGAGTCCCCGAAGAAGAAGAAAAGGAGCAAGGGATAGAGAATATATTCAAAAAAATAGTGAGAGAAAACTTCCCTAATTTGGTGAAGGAAGAAGGCATTCAAGTTCAAGAAGCACAGAGAGTCCCAAGTAAGAAGAACCCAAACAGGCCCACACCAAGACACATAGTAATTAAAATGCCACAAATTAAAGACAAAGAGAGAATCCTAAAAGCAGCAAGAGATAAGCAACAGGTTACCTACAAAGGGAACCCCATAAGGCTCTCAGCTGACTTCTCACAAGAAACACTACAGGCCAGAAGGGAATGGCATGAAGTAATCAAAGTCATGAAAAACAAGAATCTGAATCCAAGACTACTCTACCCAGCAAGGCTATCATTCAAAATAGAAGATCAAATAAAGAGCTTCCCAGACAAAAAAAAGCTAAGGGAATACATTAGCACCAAACCAGCACTGCAAGAAATGTTAAAAGGACTGCTGTAATTAGCAGTAGAAATGGGAACAAAAATAGAACCACACTAAACAAAAATGGCAATAAATAAGTACATATCAATAATCACCTTAAACGTAAATGGACTGAATGCTCCCATAAAGAGACACAGAGTAGCTGATTGGATAAGAAAGCATGACTCATCTATATGTTGTTTACAAGAGACCCATCTCTCAACAAAAGACTCACATAGGTTGAAAGTGAAGGGATGGAAAAAAATTTTCCAAGCAAATGGAAAGAAAAAAAAAGCTGGGGTAGCAATTCTCATATCTGATAAAATAGATTTCAAAATGAAGACCATAACTAGAGACAAAGACGGCCACTACATAATATTGAAAGGATCTATCCAACAGGAAGATATAACCTTGATAAACATATATGCACCCAATATAGGAGCACCAAAATATATTAAAAATCTTCTGGAGGACTTCCAAGGAGAAATCGACAACAATACAATCATAGCTGGGGACTTCAACACCCCGTTGACAGCACTGGATAGATCCTCTAGGCAAAAAATTAGCAAGGAAACAGAGACTCTAAATGAAGCACTAGACCAAATGGATTTAATAGATATCTACAGAGAATTACACCCCAAAACTACAGAATACACATTCTTCTCAAGTGCACATGGGACATTCTCAAAGATAGACCACATGATAGGACACAAACTAAATCTGCACAAGTTCAAGAAGATTGAAATCATATCAAGCATCTTCTCAGATCACAATGGCATGAAACTAGAAATCAACTGCAACAAGAACATGCAAAGACATTTCAACACATGGAGGCTAAATAGCATGTTATTAAACAATGAATGGGTCACCGAGGAGATCAAGGAAGAAATCAAAAACTTCCTGGAAACCAATGAAAATGAACACACAACAACACAAAATCTATGGGATGCAGCGAAAGCAGTTCTGAGAGGGAAGTTCATAGCACTACAGGCCTACCTCAAAAAACAAGAAAAATTTCTAATTGACTGTCTAACCTCACAACTTAAAGAATTAGAAAGCAAACAAAAAGAAAACCCCAGAGCAAGTAGAAGGAAGGAAATAGTAAAGATCAGAGCAGAAATAAATGACATAGAGACCAAAAAAACAATTCAAAGGATCAATGAAACAAAGAGCTGGTTTTTCGAAAAGATAAACAAGATTGATGGACCCTTAGCTAGACTCACCAAGAAAGAAAGAGAGAGAACCCAAATACACAAAATCAGAAATGAAAGAGGAGAAGTAACAACCAACACCACGGAAATACAAAAGATCGTTAACAACTACTATGAACAACTATATGGCAACAAATTCGACAATCTCAGCGAAATGGACAAATTTCTAGAAACACACAGTCTCCCAAAACTATTCCCGGAAGAGATAGAAAACTTGAACAGACCAATAACAACTAAGGAAATTGAAGAGGTAATCAAGACTCTCCCAGCAAACAAAGCCCAGGCCCAGATGGTTTCACGGGGGAGTTTTACCGAACATTCAAAAAAGAACTAACACCCATTCTCCTCAAACTATTTCAAAAAATTCAAGAAGAAGGAAGACTTCCAAACACGTTCTATGAGGCCAGCATAATTCTAATTCCAAAACCAGAAAAAGACACTACGAAGAAAGAAAACTACAGGCCAATATCCCTGATGAACATAGATGCCAAAATCCTGAACAAAATACTAGCAAATCGGATCCAGAAATACATCAAAAAAATTATTCACCATGACCAAGTGGGATTCATTCCAGGGATGCAAGGCTGGTACAATATTCGCAAATCAATAAACGTGATACACCACATAAACAAAATGAAGAATAAAAACCACATGATCATATCAATAGATGCTGAAAAAGCATTCGACAAAATCCAGCATCCATTTCTGATAAAAACGCTCAGCAATGTAGGAATAGAGGGATCATATCTCGACATAATAAAGGCCATATATGAAAGACCTACAGCCAACATCATACTCAATGGACAGAAACTAAAAACATTTCCATTAAGAACAGGAACAAGACAGGGATGTCCACTTTCGCCACTCTTGTTTAACATTGTTCTGGAAGTCTTAGCCACAGCAATCAGACATGAAGAAAAAATAAAAGGGATCCAAATTGGAAAGGAGGAAGTGAAACTGTCATTATTTGCAGATGACATGATATTGTACATAGAAAACCCTAAAGACTCCATCAAAAATCTATTAGACTTAATAAATGAATTTGGCAAAGTAGCAGGATACAAAATTAACGTCAAGAAATCGACGGCATTCTTGTACATCAATGATGAACTCACAGAAAGAGAAACTGAAAAAACAATCCCATTTACCATCGCTCCAAAAAAATTACGATACCTAGGAATAAACTTAACCAAAGAAGTAAAGGACCTATTTGCAGAAAACTACAGGTCATTGAAAAAAGAAATAGAGGAAGATATAAAAAAGTGGAAGAACATACCCTGTTCATGGATTGGAAGAATTAACATAATTAAAATGTCCATACTACCCAAAGCAATCTATAGATTCAATGCAATCCCCATCAAAATACCAACGACATATTTCATAGAACTAGAACAAATACTTCAAAAGTTCATATGGAACCAAAAAAGACCCCGAATAGCCACAGCAATCTTGAAAAAGAAGAACAAAGTTGGAGGGATCACATTACCAGATATCAGGTTATACTACAAAGCGACTGTAACCAAAACAGCCTGGTACTGGCACAAGAACAGGCATATAGACCAGTGGAACAGAACTGAAAACCCAGAAATGGACCCAAGGCAATACGCTCAATTAATATTTGACAAAGGTGGCAAGAGCATACAGTGGAGTAAAGACAGCCTCTTTAATAAATGGTGTTGGGAAAATTGGACAGCTACATGCAAAAAAATGAAACTCGACCATCAACTTACACCATACACAAAAATAAACTCAAAATGGATAAAAGACTTAAATGTGACCCGTGAATCCATAAAAATTCTAGAAGAAAATGTAGGCAACAAAATTTCGGACATCATACGGAGCAGAATTTTCACTGATACATCACCTAAGGCAACAGAAATAAAGGAGAAAATGAACACATGGGACTACATCAAACTAAAAAGCTTCTGCACAGCAAAAGAAACGATCATCAAAATGGAAAGGCAACCCACTGTATGGGAGAACATCATTGCCAATGATGTATCAGATAAGGGGTTAATTTCCAATATATACAGAGAGCTCACACAACTCCACAAAAGGAAGACAAAGAACCCAATTAAAAAATGGGCAGAGGAGCTGAATAGACACCTCTCCAAACAGGACATACAAATGGCCAAGAGACATATGAAGAAATGCTCAACATCACTAATCATCCGAGAGATGCAAATTAAAACAACAATGAGGTATCACCTCACACCTGTCAGAATGGCCGCCATCAACAAATCATCAAACAACAAGTGTTGGCGAGGGTGTGGAGAAAAGGGAACTCTAATACACTGCTGGTGGGAATGCAGACTGGTGCAGCCGCTATGGAAAACAATATGGTGCTACCTCAAAAAATTAAAAATTGAACTTCCATTTGACCCAGTGATCCCACTGCTGGGAATATACCCTAAGAAGCCTGAAACACCAATCAGGAAGAATATATGTACCCCCATGTTCATAGCAGCACTATTTACAATAGCTAAGATCTGGAAACAGCCCAAGTGTCCACCAGTAGACGAATGGATCAAAAAGCTGTGGTACATATACACAATGGAGTACTATGCAGCGGTAAGAAAGAAAGATCTCTTATCCTTTGAGACGACATGGAGGGACCTGGAAAGTATTATCCTAAGTGAAAGAAGCCAAGCAGAAAAAGACAAATACCACATGATCTCACTTATATACGGAATATAATGAACATAACAGTCTGAGGAATACAGTAGACCCAGACACATGGAAGTAGGGCACAGACTGACATCCCTCAGAAGAGGGGATGGGGGGTGGGGGGGTGGGAAGAGATAAACCACAGAACTTATATGCATGTATGCATGACCAATGGACATGGACAACTAAGCCGGGGACAGGGTGGAGAGGGTGGGGTGGGGGGTGCCAATGGGGTAAAAAGGTAAAATATCTGTAACAAAAAAATAAATAAAAATTCATAAAAAAAAAAATAAATAAATAAAAACCTCAAAATGTATTTAAGTCAGGACTAAACAAACAAATAAAAAGTATTCTCTAAACACACGGGCTATCCATGTTATAAGGACACAGAGAAGATAATAAATTACACCATGTACAAAACAAATAAAACACTTTCCTTCAATATTAGAGACAAATAATTATATTTGTTGTATTTTATCACGTACAAGGGGAGAGAGCATGTACTTGACAGACCCTCGCAATGATATCGCATTACGTTTCTAAGCTCTCCCATGCCTGTGAAGTACTTCAGACCCACGTCTATAGTCACAGAATGTCAGCCTGACAGGAGGGCACTCAAATGACAAGAAACTCGCCTAATGGCACAGAGCTGCAGCACGTCAGGTACCACGGTCTGCTGTTTCATTCCAACGTCGATGAGACGCCAGTGGAACCCGACTCTTGTTTATGTCGGTTAACCTACAGCACAGTTGGTTTTGTTCTCAAGTCCCAGAACCTTTCGACAGCACTAAGTCCTCCCTGCACCTAGTCTCAGTATGAGAACACAGGTCACCATTTCCCATCTGGAAATGGGAGAGACTCTCAGACCCCCTGGATCCCAACACTGTCAGATACCTAGACCCTGCGCAGTAACTTCCCATCTCTGTCCACGTAAGAAATAGTCAAGAGAAAAAAAAAATTGGGGGGAGGGGAGGTTATTCTTTTACCTGTCTAGATTTTTTCCATTTGATTCCATTCCCTTTTAGTTTTAAGAGAAGTTATGCCATTTGAGCACATTTTCCAAAGAGAAGCCTTTGAATAGGTAACATACTGACCTTCCACGATAAGAAGACATTAGAGGAGGCAGTGTGAAGACAGATGATGAGACCCATTAAACCCAGCCCACACACCCGGATCCATGCCGCCAGCCCCGACATCCCCTCGTCCTCCCTGATGCCCAGACCTGGCTTCGACTTAATAACTGTGCGGAGTTTCAAGCAGAATAAAGAGGTTTTAAAAAAAAACAATTTCATATTGGAAATAAAAGTGGATGGTCAGTGTTGTCAGATGTCATTTGATAGCCTGTAGGAGGAGGTCTGTGAAGAGGGCCCGGATTTGACAGTGGGGAGATCATTAATGATATTTTCCAGAATGAGTCAGCAGGATGATAAGGTCACTCAGTTGTAGGGATGAAAAGGGTTGACTTCTGTCTAAGAAGGAAAGAGGAGAGGCTGGGGCTCCTTTTTCATTCTGCTTTGTTTCTCGAGAGATTTTATATATATATATATACTTTTTTAATACTCAATCGAGGATATTTTTCCATTGATTTTCAGACAGAGACAGGAAGAGGGAGGTGGGAGAGAGAGAGAGACAGACAGACAGACACCAACTGGTTGCCTCCCACATAACCCCAACCAGGGCCAGGGGTCAAACCACAACCAAGGTACGTGCCCTTGGCCAGAATCGAACATGCAAACATTTGGTCCACTGGCCATTGCTCTAACCACTGAGCAACCAGCCAGGGCTCTGCTTTGTTTTTAAACAGGAGTGACATATCTAAAGTCTGTGGGTAAGAAGCCTACAGATAATGAGATATTGGAAATTTTAAAAATCAAGGAAAACCTGAATTGACAGAACATTGGAGAAAAGAGAAGGGAACAGTGAGAGTAATTTGTCTTGAATTAGAGAAAGAAAAGCTCTTCCTACAATCCTGGAGAAAAGGCAGTGACAGTGGGTTTTGATGTATACAGTTGTAATGTGCGAAGATAGGTAGATGAAACAGTTCACCACCAAGAACCTCAGTGTTCACTACAAAATAGCAGAAGGTTCCTTGAAAGTTTATAATAGCTGTTACAGAAATGAGAGCTGAAAATGACCAATGGCCTGTAAATGCACGGTCCAGGATCATGGAAGCCCAAGAAAAATGGGGACCATAAATATGTAGTAGCAAAAATCTAGATCAACAGCTGAATATCTCTGGAAGGCAGGATATAGACCTAGAAAGCAGATCGTTGGTTTGAACAACAACAACAACAACAAAATGACAATTTGCAGTGTGAATGCTCCCACAAAACCAAAGGAACAAGATTTTTAGGATGGGAGTGAGAAGGAGCTGACGTGGGTCATACCAGGACTGGTCTGGATAGAAAGAAAACATCCTTTTTTTTTTTCAATAGAGGGACTCCAGTGCTTTGAAATGATAAGAACATCAATAAAAATAATATGTTTGAGAATTAAAGGGGGTATAATTAATAATCATGTCATGACAGCAAGTATAAACAGGACTGACCAAGAGAAAAATTGGTGTATATAGGAAACCATACTGAAGGGTGTAGAGAGAGAGTCGCTGGGTTTGCAAAGATGAAGATACTTTGCCTTGAGCCTAGTTTCAGATGGTCCATGATGAAAGTAAGAGTCAGGAGTTTGAGGCTGAGCATGGGCTGTGCTGCAGGTTCTCAGAGGATCTGGGAGAGAGATGAGGAGGTTGGTAGAAAACCCCCAAGTAGGGTTGGCGTGTGTACGACAGGGAGGCAGGAGCATCAGAGAATGGGTAATGGATGAGCTGGGAAAGTAGGGACCACCGGGAAGAGATAATAAAGATCTAAAAGGAATAAGAATTAGACAATAATTTTGTGTCTCGAGGCACGTGGGGACGAGGAGCACGGGCAGAGACCATTTGGAAGGGTCACTGTCTCATCACGTGGAAATGAGAGGTGTAAAAGCCATTGGTCTCGGCAACAGTTGAGGCGGATTAGCTTCTCCTCCCTTGCTAAGAGAGGACATGTAATGCGGTATCATCACAGTTCACTGTAGCATCTATAGTCCTGTTATCTTGTCTACCGGGTGGGAGGAAGGAGACTCCCACAGCTTTCTGTGTGTGTTTCTGTGTGCTGAGAGCTGTTCTCTTGGGAACAAAGAGAAAGAAGCTCCGGGCTGTGGCCTTTAGCACAGTTAATAAAAACACAACCATTTTCTGAGTTGTTATTGCTACGCTCTCTCAGGATATGTAACACTTCAAGTATCCAGGCTACTGTAGCTGGGACATTAATAAGAAGCACTAAACCTTATTAAATTTAAAAAAAATTAAAAAGAAATTGCTATTTTAGCGAAGTCAAGGTGAAAAACACTTGGAGAGATTTTTAAATACAATATAGATGTACCTGATTATACTGAAAAATGGATTTTCACCATCGGGATAAGTCCTTATCAGAAGTCACCATATGTTGCTTAACTAGAAAATCTCCAAAACAATGCTAGCCATTGATTAGAGGCTATCATAGATACAAAGCACCATGGCCAATGAATTTTAGCATGACAATTCCTTTGTTATAAAGAGATTTGTATGGGTTACTTATTAACTCTCATTGAAACAAAATATAATTGTGCACTTGCAATGCCAGCCAGTCAATATCCTGTACCACTCAGGGTCATGATGCCTGTACTTTAAGGTACACAGCTGGGATCACAAACATTATTCTCTTCCCTGGCAACTCAAGTGTTTGCATTTTCACAATAGTTCAGCCTTCATAAGCTCATCTACATTGTAAGATACCGACCATATTTCTGGGTAATTGTATATGAGAAACTCAACAACATTCATTGAGATTGGGTAGACAGTGTTGTGTGGGATGGAAAGAATCAAGCTTATATTTTTGCTCAGGGGAAAAAGATATTCCTATGAAACTATATTAGACAGCCCACCATATCCTATGAAACAATGTGTACATCGTAGAAAAAACGCAGCAGGCATTCATGAGAAGAGGCCGGTGGGGGACGTTTTCAGGTAGAAAGTAAAGAAAGTGAGACATAAACTGGATGAGGAATAACAGGGGAAATTTGAATTTTAGACTATGGAAAAGAGAAGTGTATGTGTGTGTGCGAGCATGTGTTCCTGCCTGTGCGTGTGTGTTTGTGTTTGTGTGTGCGCATGATCTGACAGGTAGATAGAATCATGCAAAACAGTAACTTATAGGACATTCACTATATTTGATGAGGTGTGTTCTTTTTGCATAAACAGATTACTGTAAGGCTTGAAATTATAGACTCATCACTCAAAGGAAGACTGAAAAATATATCACTCCATACTTAATTTACACATGAGGAAACAAATTTTTCTGAAGAGATATAGACACTTCAGTGAACAGAATTAAAAACTCTGCGAATGCACTAAAAAACACTGAATTGTGTATGCGAAATGGGTGAGTTGTATGGTATGTGAATTATATCTCAATAAAGATATTACCAAAAAAATAAAAGAAGACACAATTGAAAATATGGGACTAGAACTTGTCTGGTGAATTCCAAATCAGAGAAAAAAGTAAGAATAACTCAATCAGATCGTGACACCAAACAGAAAAAGTTTTAAAGATGTGAACTTCCATACCACCTCAGACCTCACGGGGCCTCTTTATCTCTCAGACACATGTAACTGCGTGTGTCACTGTGTCTGATCACAGGATTTGAGGAATTCACCAACAAAAGAGCTACATTTCATTTGTCATTTTCTCTAAACCACTGATATTCTGATTAGTGGATTTATGAATGATCAGAAATATCTAAAGATGAGTTACAATTATGTTACAGTTCTCCCTCCGAAAGCAGCTGGGGTAATTATAGCGATACCATCTGACTTGTCGATGTGCAGCATTACAAACACACCACGAGCAGGGGAAGGGAGGTCCCACGGAAGCATCCAGGGCCACACGGCATGGCCACGCATGACCCCAGCATGAAGCCGCCCCTAGCCTGATGGCTGTACGTTTATTGGGGGGGGGGGGGGGGAGCAAGTTCTCAAGGATGGCTCCGGCCAGCTTGTACTCTAAGTTCTGAGGTTCACAACTATGCGGTTAGCCTATAAATCTCACACCTCGCCCTCCTCCTCAAGTTTTAAAACTGACATTTCCTCTTTCTATATTCCATGGAAGATTTTACTCACACTATGTTGTAGTTTTGTGATCTTATTTTTCTTTTAGAGTTGACTGATGAGGAAGACTACACATTCATTCAGTTATGTATTCATTCATTTATCCAGGCACACGTAACTAACTCCACGTGACCCAGTCCCATCCTCAGGATGGTCATGCTACTCTATTTCCTGTGCCCTGGAGGGGTCCCTTCATAAAGACCCTCTCCTTTCAACTAGTTGATAGTTTATATTTTTAAGAACCATGGGAAGCATGGTTAAACAAGAGGGAGCATGAGTTGCTAGTGGAATTGGAAAAAAGGACCAACTCTGTAAACCATCATCTGACAATCATACTCAGAGAGAGTTGGGGCCCTCATTAAATAAGGGGGGAAAAAAGAAGAAGAGGGGAAAAAATCTCACCAATTCCTCCTCCCCACTGTATATTCTTTCTTGCAATAGGTCAGCTCTGATGCAGAAAAATTCTTAAATGAGGCAGAAATAAATTAATATACTCTCCAAAGTTAAAAAATGAAAGAGAATCACAGCAAACAATTTCCAAGAAGCTCATTAATGGATCAAATAAAAATGCCAGGTGTTTTTGAACACTGATTGTGTTTCAGACTATTAAAAAGATGGGCTACTGTACCTAGGCTGAAGTAGCTTTGAACCATTTGGCTGGCTTTAAGGAGCAAGGAAATGTACCCATTCCCTAGAATAGGTGTTTTTCAAATGTCTATTTGTCCTTGGGATTTGGAAAGAGCTGTGCAAAATTCTATCTTAAGAAAAAACTCAAGATTCTCTTGTGTTATGTTTTGACAAGACTGCATACAAACACCAGGGGTACAATTAAAGTCATTCATGGCTTGTTGCTGACCAGGGGTGTCTCCTACCTCTCAGTGGATCTTTGCCCTTAATTTGTAATGGCTTCATTACTTCCTAAGGATTTCATTGGATCAACTGCTTGGTAGAAGTGAGTGGCAGAACACAAGACACCCAATTCAACCCAGGCCTTCTTAAGCTTGATGAGTGGTACCTAGACCTTGATTTCTACCTTTCTTCCAAAATTCAATTCAATTTCACAGAGTTAAATAAGGTAGGTGATCTTATTGGAAGAGTGTGAAGTTAAATTAAACTCAAAACCAAGAGCAGATGATACCCTTTAATGATAATGAAGAAAAATATAGGAAAATATAAGAAGGTGTCTGTTACACTCAAAATAGATTCTCAATCATAGTTCCAAAAATGTCTTCCAGAAGGTTTACACAGATGTTCTTCAATGGAATCTCTTGGATCAACTATTATATTTCATATTCAATTTTATGTTTAGTAGGATGGCATTTGCAATTTCCCTATTTAACAACACACTTATACACTAAATAGTTCAAAACTCTTTAGTCAAAATCCTTATTCTAAACATTAAATGAATATTTTGGTGGTCACACAAAGGGACTTTTGGATGAAGCTTTCAAACAAATAAATGCACAAACTAAGAGATATTCACACATATAACAAAAAAAATTATTAAACAATTCATAAATATTGCCTTCAAAGATTATATACATATATCTAATAAAGAATAAAAGGCTTTTGCAGGGACTCTGGACCCACTGTTTCACTGTTCATCTATTGATCTAAATGAGGTGATTGCCGAGATAATTCCTTAATATATATGATCTACTCTTCTTCCTTAATGTCTCCTCTTCCGTCAAAAACCCAACTGTGGGAAATAAAACAAAAAGCAACAAACAAACAAAACAATCAAAAACAAACCCAGAGGTTCACACAAAAGCATGGTGGTCGCCGGAGGGAAAGGGTGCAGAGGAGGGGCGGAGTGGGTCAAGGGGTCACTTATATGGTAATGGAAGGACACTGACTGTGGGTTGTGAGTACACAACAGAGGCTACAGATGCTGAGTTATAATGTTGTACACAGTTTATATAATGTTAATAACCAATGTTACCCCCATAAATTAAAAAACTGGGCTGTCAGGTCACAGCTCAAGCTGAACTGGACATCTGGAGCCTAGTAATAGAGGTAAATGGGATCCATAAAAGTTAACCCCAAACTCTGAGACCCAAGGTAAACCAGAAAGCCCTAAGCAACCTAGTTCACCTCCAGCGTAAAATAACATCAGGCTCCGTGTTCTGAAGCTCCCGAAACAGACTCAGGTTATCTCTGGGATAACCACGTTCCCGTGGGGCATTTGGGGCTCAGCCTCCATGTTCTCTCATGAGAAACAAGACACACAGGTAGCTAGAATAAGCAGAAGCACACCTGTATTCAAATTGGTGAAGTAGGGAGGCTGCTGTGCATTGGAAAGAATTAGCCAGAGCTTCAAGAATGACAGGGTGTTGGACCTGGGTCTTGAGATAAAAACGGTATGCGGGGGCAGAGGATCAGGCAGAATGGTGACATCAAGTCATGGGGGCCTGCCGATGAAGGCCATATTCGAGTTCAAGCCGATCACATGGGCCTGGTAGGGCCCACTAACGTCAGCTCACGGACCCACTGCATTGGAAGTACATGGGGTGCTCTTGGAGGTTTAGATTCTATAACTTTCCAGTTCTGTCAGTGTGGGGTGGGCCAGAAACCTGCTGCAGTGAGGACGGAGAGTTAGCCCCTGGGACAGGAGATAGGCCGAGCAAGGCCACTTGACGAGGCAGTTTGGATCAGCTCAAGCAGAGCGTTGTAAGTCCATGGAATTTGGGTTTTACTGTGTAGACAGATGTTCTTAATTACTCCATTCTGTGGATTTTGACCTTAGCAAAATATCTGGCAACGTCAGAATACCTCCACTTAGAAACATAAAGTATGTATGACTTGGAGATGTTGCAGGACGGGTTCCCAGCCACTGCAACGAAGCAAACATCACAATAAAGGGAGTTGCAGTCCTTTCGCTGGGGGAGGGTCTTGGCTTCAGTTTTTAAGAAATGCAACATCTGTGAAGGACAATAAGGGAGGCACGCCTGTATTTCTAAAGACCCTTATTCTGAAAAACATTTAAATACCAATTCATGAACTCAGGAATGACGACTTCTGAGCAAGAGAAGAGGGCACAAGGGCACAGATGCACAGAACCAGGAAGGGCATGTTGGCAACAATGGTCATAGGACTATTCCAATAATAATGGTTTTCCATTTCCTACCCAAGAGTGATAGGGTCACTCTGGGGGTGTGGGATGAGTTATCTACCTGGGGGTTGAAGGGGTCTAGAGGGCTTTTGTCTGTGTCTCTAACTCTCTGTGACTCAGTTTCCTTCTATGTGAGAGCACAATAATAATGCCTACTGTGTATCAAATGATCTGGCAAATATCACAAGAAAAATTTAATTAAATAACTTCAAGATATTCAAATGGGGTGTGTATAACCCAAAATTATAGGAAAGGCATATTCAGTGAAATGTTTCCAGGGAATACTTTCTGAGTCCTGAATTCTTGGGAAATAATCCTATTCCAACTACATTTGAAAACATATTTTTTTTATAAAAAAATGTACATTGGGCCAGAGCCCTCCTGGGACTGGTTGTTCTGCCAAAAGCCCAAATCCCAGGGGCACCCTGCACGATCCCTCCTTCCCGTGGCCACAGAGAAGGGGGCAGATCACAGAAGGGAGAACTGAGCCGCTTAGGACTGAAAATCTAATTTGCAATGAAATAAGAGCACGCGCCAGCGTAAAGCGTTGGCTGGAAAAGAACCTTTCCTGAAAGCCTATTTAACACACACCCACGTATGTTGAAAATATTCCCAGGTTATCAATCTTCCACTAAGGCTGTCCCCACAACCGTGCTTCTCCCCGCCCCTTAAGTGTCCCCAGGAGAAACACCGCTAGTGACTTGCACGTTGATGATTTATGAATATAACCATAAACCATGTGCAGCAAACTACTGCCTTCACACAATCTCCCCAAATCTTTTAAGTTCATATGAGGAAAATTCAAATATCCTCTTGATGTAATTCAGCGTTTTTTTTTCAAAGATACAAGCAGCAGGTTTCTACTCGTTGGCTTTCTCTACCCTCTGATACAAACAGACTACTGTCATTGAATACTTGATGAGCATCAGGAGGTCAGAAAAGTCCAAACATTATCCACTTAAATAAGAAATTACATAACAAACTGCAGCCTTGGAACTGGATTTGCTCAATTCATTCTCATAAAAGCGATGCCAAGTGGTTATTTTTAATCTCCATTTTATAGCTGAAGAAATTGAGGCTCATGGAGGTTAAGTAATTTGCTTAAGATGTCATAGTTAATTTTTGGCAGTGTCAGAACGATGATGGGTAATGCCTGAAAGAAGAGGAGACAAGAAAGAGACCAACAGAAGTCATTCTTTTCAACCTGCTTTATCCAAGTGTATAGCTAATGTCCAAACTCAGTCTGCGTGGTTCGGCCCTCGGAGGACCTGCTTTTCCAAACTAACCAACCCCAGGCAGAGAACCTTTGATTCTCCCAGTAGGTGTCACCGTGGTGTGTAAAAGAACATTTATCTACCGCAGAATTACACTATTACTCAGACTTCTATCACTTGTAGATATAGAGAGCTGGTAGAATTATGTAATGTTATCATTAGACATTTAGATATTTTCTAAACAAATCTCTCAGTTTGTAGACAAAGAATGTGAGGCATAGAGAAGTGACTTGCCCAAGGTCACACACCCATAGAGAGTCAGGACTAGAAGGTGATCCTCCTGAGACCACTGAGGACCATTCTGTACTCAGCTCTGCTGTCTCTCATTCCCTCTCTAACCCCGTGGCCACCTGCTGCCTAGGATTCCCTTATCTAGCGCAAAGCCTTCTGCAATTCTTTCTCTTTTTAAGAATGGAAATAACACATGTAGGAAGAACCATTTTAAAAATAGAAAGCACTAAAAGAAAAAATAACATGGAGACCTTAAGTTCAACACCCACTTTAAGACATCTCCTCAGTTAACCTCACTCCTCCTGAACACTAAGAATTCTATCGCTGTAGAGGACTGAACCATCTGATTCCATTCTTCCTTTTTTAAAGCTCCTAATCAAACTCCATGTTTTACTTGGATGTCACCAGTTTTTACACTGACGTCCTTTTCCCATCTCGGGGCCCAGCTGAGGGTCCCACATTGCAGTTAGTTGCCCAAGTCTCCACTGGGTTGTGAGTTTCTCAGTCTTTGCTTTTCAAGACCTTGACAGGCTTTGCTTTAAATTCCCTTTCAAGGATTAAATCAATATATTTTTATTGATTTTTTTTTAGAAAGAGAGAGTGGAAGGGAGAGAGACAGAGGGAGGGAAGGAAGAAGGGAGGGAGGGAAGGAAGAAGGGAGAGAGGGAGGGGAGGAGGGAGAGAGGAAGATCGATCGGTTGCCTCCCATACTCATCTCAATGGGGAATTGAACCCATAACCTGGGTATGTGCCCTGACCAGGAATTGAACCCACAACATTTTGGTATACAGGATGACGCTCAACAGAGCGATACCAGCCAGGGCAAGACTTTGACAGTTCTGAGGAATACTGGTCAGGTTTTTGTAGAATGTCCCTCAGATCCGGTTGTCTGATATATTTCTCATTATGGGTTTGGGGAAGAACCTCATCAAGTTCCCTATTCATCACATCATACGGGGGCTCCGTGACATTCACACGATGTGCTCCGGGATGTTAGCCTTGGTCAGCTGGCTAAGCTCGTGGCGGCCAGGTCTCCACTGTGAAGTTCCTAACTGTCCCCTTTCCACACCCTGTTGCTTGGATGAGGGTGACTGAGTCCAGCCCACACTTCTACTATTGGGAGGACTTTTATAAGAAAGATCTGCCTTCTCTCACCCTTTCTACTCTCCTTCTCCCTAAAGTAATTGATGTAAAGGTGAGGTCAGTTATAAGCAAAGATACCTTAAGAAGGTAGACCCTCAGGCTGAAGTAGCATTCAGAGTAGAAAGAATCTGTCCTGGACAGGGTGGGAGAGAGGTGGAGCGATGGTGAAGTGTGGGAAAAGCAGGTGTAGTGGGTTACACTGCGTCCCCCAGAGAGATATGTTCAAAGCTTAGTCCCTGGTATTGGTGAATGACACCTTGTTGGGAACCGGGGTCCTTGCAGACGTAACCAAGTCATGGCGAGGTCACACTGGAGAGGGGTGGGCCCTGAATCCAGGGTCTGGCGTCCCTGGGGGACGGGAGCGGGAGGCAGGCCCTGTGCCTGCGGAGTCAGAGCCTGGAGTGACGCAGCCACGCCCCGCGGAATGCCAGCCCCTGCTGCGGTCACCAGGTCAGGCAGAAGCACGACGTGGTCTTTCTGGGGCCTCACAGGGAGCGAGGCCCTGCCGCCAGACACCTGAGTCCATATTTCTCCCTTGGCGAGCTGGGCGCAAAGAAATTTCTGTGTTTTTTTAAGCGACTTGGTTTTGGGTACTTTGTAAAGCCAGCCCGAGGAAACAGGTAACAGGGAGTTACAGAAGTAAACTTCCATCCTGAGATGAGTGACTCTTGGCCAGAGGGCTGGCAAGATGATCCAGAGAGAGAGGGGAAGTCTCAATATCCCCACCCTCACAGCAGGTCAGGGATTGACTCGGAAGTGCATCTAGTCCCGTCTTCATCCTGAGCCCTGGGCACCACCGATGTTTGTGTTAAAAGGGGGCTTCCCTTGAAGGACGGACTACAGGGAACACATGTGCTAGCCATGCCAACAGAATATTGTGAGGTGACATTTCCCATTACAAATGAATAAATCTGTCTGTGCACTTTGCTAATACAAATGTCCATTTGAGAGATAGACGTGTTTTTGTGCTAAATCAAGTTTGAGAGCTTCCAAGCTGAGCGCCTGACTTCTCTCATCGGTAAATTCACCTCCCCGAGAGGCATCGTGGGAATCGACGGCCAGGCTCTCCGACCAGTGCACCATTCACACCGTCTGTGTCCCTTCTTTTAAAGTCTCCACAGAAGGGATTTTGCTTCCCTCTGACCCTTCCTCACAGTGTTCTTTATTCATTGAGGTTAGTCATCCTATACATTGATTTATATGTTGTACTTGTTTTCAAAGAGCTTAACGCAGCTTTATCTCAGTAGCTTAAGTACCTGTGTGACCTCAGACAACACACCGAGTCCCCAAGAACCTCAGTTTCCCTACGGATAAAACGGGTACACAGTAACAGCTCTGCCCATCTCACTTGGTTCTTGTGGGGATCAAATGAATTACTGTACAAGAAATGCTGTTAAAAGCAAAAGAGAAATATACTTTCAGTACTGTGCTTATAGGTATTAAGTTTTTTTTTCAGTTTCCAGAATCCCTTTCTGCAGTTCTGTCAATCTCATCACGGAGCTGAGGCAGGATCCCCGCGTCCTCACACGTGTAAAGCATGCTCTCCCCTCAAAACCCAGCCGCCGGGGCACGTCCGCCACCAAGGTGTCGCTGCTCCCTCGGCCGTCCTACTGCCTCATCTGGAGGGTGTTTGTACACATGTGTGACTTCTGCACGCAGCTGCCGAGTCCTGGAGGGCAGGAGCCGAGCCTGGTCTCTGTGTCCCCAGCATCAGTGCCTTTCACGCGGTGTCCTCGGCTTTGCTGGCAAAGCGACACGTACCACCTTGCACAGCTCACCGAGTCGGGAACCTGAGCCTGGCGCGGCCCGTGTTCCTGGCTCTGGGCTCGCGCGGCTGCAGCCAAGTGTCAGTTGGGGCGGTGGTTAACCAAAGGCTGGACTGAGACAGAAGGTCTGTTTCCAAGCTCACTTGCATGGCTGTTGGCAGGAAGCCTCCGTTCCCTGCCATATGGGCCCATCTATAAGGCGGCTCACAGCGTGGCATCTGGAGTCCCTCAGAGTGATGGGGGGGGGGAGAAGAGAAGAGAAGAGAAGAGAAGAGAAGAGAAGAGAAGAGAAGAGAAGAGAAGAGAAGAGAAGAGAAGAGAAGAGAAGAGAAGAGAAGAGAAGAGGGAGAAGAGAAGAGGGAGAAGAGAGAAGAGAGGGAGAGAGAGAGAATATTGCATTTTATGAACTAATCTTCCAGTCACACGCTACCATTTTTGTCTTACTTTGTTCACTAGGAGTGAATTGTAAGGCCCAGCTCTCGCTCAGCAGGAAGGAGCTAGACAGGGATGTGACACCAGGGGGGCAGTCACAGTCATCTTGGAGTCTGGCTATCACTGCGACCGACTGGGTGGATGTGCTGTTTGTCTGTAATTTACTTTCCACTCGGGGCTTTTTTCCTCCTTCCAGTCAACATATACTTGACTTCACTTTTTCTGAAGGGTGCTCAGGAATGCAAATGCAAACCGATCATTAACCCTTAGTGGACTCAGAGATGATGATACACAATAAAGAGTCTGAAGCAAAATGAATTATATAATCACTATTCTACCATCACCGCCACTATTATGTATATGTAAGCGATTGAATGGGCTTTTACCCAAAATTAATTGAATCTTTTTAGCAAAGTGATATCAATATAATTCAGCACATGTTAACTGAAATAAGATGCCAGTTTGCTTTTATATTTTCTAATTTATATTTTCCATTTCCTACTATGTCAAATCCTGGCTTTCCTGCCTTCTTACAGTTGAAGAGCCACAATGTATTTATTAAGACTCTAGAACCTTCCAGGTACTGTGCTTGAGATAGAAGGTGAGGGAGAGGCACAAGGTCCTGCCGTGTCCAGGGGGACACACCACACATACTACAAGCATTCTCTGGACTCTGATACATCAATATGTCCAACCTCATCCACTACTTCGCAACACAAATCAAAGTCCTCTCTATTGTCTATGAGTGCCTGCATGCTTCTTCCTTGACCCAAAGCTTCTCCCTGCTTTAGAAGGCTACCCAACATGGAATGTCTTCCATCACATTTTCAACGAACCTGGGCTTTCAACAAACTTCTGCTTCCTTTCATTTCTATAGCAAATTAGCACTTAATTATAAATTCTCTTGCTTCTTTTTCAAATTACTCCAAGTGATTCAGTCAAATTGTTGCAATAGATGGCAATTTCTTTAAGGTTCAGGCCCCTCCTCAATCATAGAAGATACTCAATAAATACTTGCCAATTGAAGGCTAATAAAGATAAAGTGTTTGTTTCAATGTCCTTTGCCAAATATCTGTGCATTGGAATCTGAACTAGTAAGACTAGTTTCTGAATTAATATTCTAGGTGCCCAAGCTGAGTCTAATTTGAATTAAAATTTACATAAATTATTTTAATCAAAATAAATGCACAATGCCTTAATCTTTTCTGTACTTAGGATTTATTGGAGAGATTAATAGTTTACTACTGCTTAGTGTGGGAGCTTAGCATTTGGAATGTTAAATATTTCATATTTTTTCATAACTATGCAAAATAGCTACTATTATTTCAGCATTCCTCTACCTAGACGAGCCCAAGGTCTTGGAAAGAATTTTGGTTTTAGAGTCACACAGACCTGGTGAAGTCAAATTCTAAGTCAGTCATTACCAAATGGAAAATTGCAAGTACTGTAAGCTTCCATTTCTCATCCATACAATGAAGATATTAATAGTTGCTTTTCAGAGTTATCGGGAAGGCTGCAATTATGTGCCTAAGTCTGCTGTCCCCAGACCTAGCTGGCTTTAGCTGTGCCTACACCATTTCTACTCATTTCATAATAAACATTTCTTTGAGAAATACTGGAACTCTGTTGACCTGAGGAAAAAAATGTATTACTAATCACCCACTACACCCAAACAAATACACAAACCAAAGAAATCACTGACATTTTCAAAAGTTTTATTAAATGCATCCTGGTGCAGTCACTATGGAACACAAAATGGTGTTACCTCAGAAAATTAAAAATTGAACTCCCATTTGACCCAGTGATCCCACTTCTAGCAATATACCCTAAGAGCCTGAAACACCAATCAGAAAGAATATATGTACCCCCAAGTTCATAGCAGCACTATTTACAATAGCTAAGATCTGGAAACAGCCCAAATGTCCATCAGTAGACGAATAGATAAAAAAGCAGTGGTACATATACACAATGGAATACTATGCAGCTGTAAGAAAGAAAGATCTCTTATCCTTTGAGACGACATGGAGGGACCTGGAAAGTATTATCCTAAGCAAAACAAGCCAAACAGAGAAAGACAAGTATCATATGATCTCACTTATTTGTGGACTATAATGAACATAACAGTCTGAAGAACGGGGTAGTCCCAGAGACGTGGAAGTAGGGTACAGACTGACAATCCCCCAGAAGAGGGGGTGGGGGAGAGATAAACCACAGAATTTATATGCATGTACACATAACCAATGGACATGGACAACAAATCTGGGGACAGGGCGGGAAAGGAGGGGGAGGAGGGTGTCAATGGGGGAAAAAGGAGAAACATCTGTGAGAAAAATAAATTAATTAATTAGTTTAAAAAAATAAAAAATAAAATAAAATTCATCCTATTAAAACAAAAACAAAGTTCCCATGGATGACCAAATCTGACAGAGCACTTAAGGAAATGATGGGCAATTCAGACCCATAGTGTCCTCAGATTTCAGTAGATCGTGAAATAGCCTTGAATCACAGACACTTACAAAACAGAAAAACTAAGAAAAAAAACAATGGTCAAAGATAGCTCAAGAGCCATGAAAATGAAAGCATTATTCTCTGAATGTTTTTGTTTATCCTTTTTCTTTGACTACAAGAATCCATTGTTATTCTGGATTGCCCGTCTTTCTTCAGTCGCATGTTTCAACGCTGGACCTCTGTGCCCCCTCCACAATGCCTGTAGGTTTCTAAAGCCATTTAGATTCTAGGTGTCATTGCCAAGTCCCATGGAGCACTTCAGTAATAATATTTGGCTTTGAATTTTAGAACTAATTTCTGTTTTGAGAAACAGTCTTAGGATGTGTTTCTAACTTGTATGTATACATGTTTCCTAAACTCTTTTGAAAAAATATCCACGTATTTTAAAACTATTTAGTTAATATCCTGAGAATAAGTCAAACTGTCTCCATACTGCTTGAGCAAATCAGACCAAATTAAAGTGTATTTTAGAATCAATTTTTAGAATAGGTTTAAAATGAAAAGCTGCGGGGCTGAGGGTCTGCAGGCACCAGTCCCTATTTATTTATTTAAAAATTTTTCTTTATTGATTTTAGAGAGAGAGGAAGGGAGAGGGAGAAGAGCGAGAGAGAAACATCGATGAGAGAGAACATCGATCGGCTGCCTCCTGCATGTCCCCCACTGGGGATTAGGCCCACAACGTTGGCATGTGCCCTGACTGGGAATCGAACTGGTGACCTGTTGGTGCATGGGTGGATGCTCACCCACGGAGCACCTGCCGGGCCATGAGTCCCAATTTAAATTAATTACAGTCGAGGCTAAGATGAGTGAAAGAACAAGGTGGTCAAGCTGATGAGCAGAACCACCACTAGACAGAATCTGCGAAGAAAATCACACAGAGGGGCAGGATGATCCATGTTCTGGGTATGATAAGAATGGCAGTGAGTCAGATTCCACAGAGTAGTCTAAACTTTCATGGTCTTAGTGGGAAATTATAGAGATGGTCTGGTATATTGGCAAGAATATGATCAAGGCAAGTTTTCAGTGAGGAAGATGAGTGCTCGGACCACAGCCCTGGACAGTGGTTGATTTACCTTCAATCCTCTTCAGCTGACCTCAGATAGACTTTAGGACGTTCTTCAAATGATATGTAAAGGAGTTCACGGATCATGTTGAACTCATTCATTCTACTCAAGTGACTCTTGCACAGTTGACAAGAAATAAGAAAGGTTGCTCTGTGGTGATAATTTGCTGATCTAATGGGGCTCCTGATTTTATGGATTCTGACAGGGATTTTAACTGAGTATTTCTGGGTTTTGAGCACTGTTTTTGGAAATGTGGGCTGACAAAGCAGAGGTAGCATTGCCTCCATTATAAACATCTGCTTGGGAAAATGCACTCCTCTTACGTGTCTCTTCTTTACTACTTACATAGAACACTACATCTAACAGTTCTGGTCACTAATGTGTGGAATTTCATAGTTGAACTCAATCCTGACACTATCTACCTGGACAGAGCATCAGATACCACGGATCAAAGGCTCAGTCCCACTATATTAACCCCTCTCCTCAACACACCAATCACAACTCCAGGTTGTTACCTACGCTTCTAATTGACAGGTCATAAATCATAGCTTCCCAGGCCCAGATCCCTCAGGTTTGGTTAATTTGCTAAAGTGGCTCAAGGACTCAGGAGAGTGGTTTACTTAACTAGATTACTAGTTTATTATAAAAGGACATAACTCAGGAACAGCCATGAAAGAACTGTGTAGGGCAGGGTATGTGGAAAGGGGCACAGAGCTTCTATGTCCTCTCTGAGCATCCATCTATGTATTTGTCAACTCTGGAAGCTTTCTGAAACCCCTATTTTTGGGATATTCATGGAAATTTCATCACATGGGCACGATGGATAATTAACTCCACTTCTAGCCCCTCTCCCTTCTTTGGAGAAAAGGGGTTGGGGCTGAAAATGCCAAGCTTCCAATCATGGCTTGGTCTTTCCAGTGACCAGCCCTCATCCAGAAAGACAAGACATACATCAACAGTCAAGACAAATATGAAAGCTGTGCAGAAAAGTAACATAAGGTAGTATGACAGAAGGTTACTTGAGGTCAGGAAAGGCCTCTCTCTGAGGGTCTAGGAGAGGGATTTCCGGGCAGAGGAAACAGAGTACAAAGGCCCTAATGCAAGAATACCTTCCAGGGGTTCAAAAACGGACAGCCAAACAAGAGTAATGTGGCTGGATGAGAGTGAAAGACGTGTGGAGGGTAGAACAAGATGGGCTAGAGAAGTACGACTGGGTAGATCCGGCTGGGCTTAAATGACAGTTTAAAGTGTCTGGATTTTATTCCCAGTTTACAGCAAGAAAAGGCACAATATACATGGTTTTAAAGATTAGTGTGCATAGATGATAAGGGGAAGACGGAGTCAAAGACAGCAGTTACAGGATTGTTTCAGGGGAGAGATGATGGCGGGTGGAGAAGGGGTGGGAGAGATCAGACATGAAACAGGTGCAGAGCAGTTTTTGGATGTTGACCTTCTGGACTTGTCTGGGATGGGGAGACGAAGAAGAGAGGAAGCAGAAGAGCTCCTAGTATTTGTTTCCGTTGATCCACTAGTAAATAGTGGTGTCTGTGCACAGATAGGAGTAAGAATCAGGAAGATTAGAATTTTTTTCTTTATTGATTTTAGAGAGGGAAAGAGAGACATAAACATCAATGAGAGAGAACATCGACTGGCCGCCTCCTGCATGCCCCCACATGTGCCCTGACCAGGAATCAAACCAGTGTCCTCTTGGTTCATGGGTTGATGCTCAACTCCTGAGCCCCACCAGCTGAGCAGAAAGATTACATTTTAGAGGGAAATTCAGGTGTTTCCCATTTGGGTTAAGTAAAATGTGATGTACCTTTAAAACCAGTACATGCTAATTAGCTAGCTGATGGTCAGAAGGTTTGTCTCAGAACTAGAGAGAAGATATATTTAGAGTTGCCAAAGGGGATGAAAACAAAGCTGATTTCAGACTTAGGGGTTAAAGTGACTGTCATCCCACTCACCACAACCCATACCATACACATGATGACACTGTCCTTTAGAAGATTATCAATGGATCAAATTAATAGATCAGGGTAAAATTATGAATAATAAATATTTATTGGACGCCAGGAAAGTCCTTATCCTTATACTGAGAGAGACATAAAAAATACAAGTTAAGCACGGAATAACATAGAAAACTAGTCCCTTATAGCCACCTGCATATTTCATTATTTAATTCTTTGAAGATATGAGCATGTTCAATTCTACTGTGTCAGAACATAAAAATGGCATTAAGTCTTAAACTAAATTGAACAAGCAAGTGTTGGAACAAAGTCTGTCTTCAGAACATAAGCAAATTTGCATCTACATAGCACAAAAATAATTGGAATCACACATCTACCTATTAGTACTTTGCAGAAAAGGTTAGTACTAAATGATAACTGGTGGTAACAGTAGCTGTAAATTCCAGGCAAGCAAATTAAAAAAAATTTGAAATCCACATTCACATCACACAAAGACAATAAATTAGCTGAGATTATGATTTGTGTCATTAGTAGTTTAAACAGATTAGACACCCGCAAAACGGAAGGCCTTTTCAAAGTTCTTGTTCTTATTTATTTTTTCTGAATATTTGAAGAGCTTTGGAAACTATGTAGACAGTAAGCCCTGCTTAGCCAGCCTCATGTCTTCACCCCTAGTTTCAACTGGCACCAGCCAGATGGATGAGTTTGTCCAATCGCTACCAGGGACAGTTGTAACACCCATCTTGACTGATGTTATGCAAAATGTCAGAGACTTTTGAATCTGACCTTGGCATGACGTGATGGAAACTTTCCAAATACAAAGATTGTTGAGAGCGGTCCAATCACCACACAAAAGGACTGATGTGTTGCATATTGAATTCAGGCAATGATTACATATAATTGTATCATTACCGTCATTACCTAGAGTGAGATTAATGGAAGCAACTATTCAGAAAAACAAGAAAGAAATTAGCTTTGAAGTAGCATAATGAAAGATTTTAATTGTGGGAAGATTCAGTCACATTTTAAAATTGCTGGTTGTGATTCCATCAAACTCACTAACCTCAAATCTTATTCACTGCTTCAATGCCTGTGCTTTATTTCATTTGGCCACACAATAATTAACAAAGGTCAGATATCACAGAATATAACCTCAGCGCAAAGCTAATGAACCAACCTGTCCAAAATTGTTTATTTTAATGAATAGGCAGAGGGAGTGAGAAGAACCCCTATTGACAAAGCAAACAAATGAAATGGGATTTTATTTCTTTATTTTTGCGAGTGCAATTCAAATCAACATGTCGGTGGCATGACCACTGTTTGAAGCAAAACCATGGGGCACGGATGAGAACTGTATAGGTTTCATATCAAGCTGAAAATGAGAGATTCTTAACATCTAAGATAAGTAAACAGTCCAATGTTATTCAAATGCATTCATATAATAGATAAGAATTCCATTGGTTGCATTTCTCACCGAAGTTTGTGTGCACTTTACAACCGTAAATATTCCTAAGGTAAAGACTCTTAATAGTTCCTGACTCAGAGTAGGGACAAGTTTTGAACAGTAGGTTCTGCAAACATCTGGAGATGCACTCTCCTTTAGAGGGTCATGAACAGGCTCAGCAGACTGATAACCTGGAAATGGATCCAAAAATTTAGTTCCACTCCTGAACTTAGATTTGAACATAGGCCATGATTTAGAAATTGTTGAGATACAGACATGGTGTCAGTTGACTTCAATCAATACATTAATCAATATTGAGTCATATGCACATGTTATTCTAAATTGCAATATAAATCATTTATATGATGGATTTCTTTGTATTACTTATGTGTTCACTTCGGAAACTCAGAAGAATAAAAAACTGCACGTCCTCTAGAATGGAAAACAGTATTCACACTGTTCAACCATCCACTGTCGAATAGCAAATGCTTACCCCGTATATGATGTAGCACTTTACAACTTTAAGTCTTTTTTATATATATGTTCCTTACAAAAACATAAAAGGTGAAAAACCCAGGCACATTGCCTCCTTATATAGAGAGAGTATAAAAGACACATAGATCAAAGTGAAAGAGATTAAGGACTTGAAATCATTTGTCCTTAGTTCAGGACTTCTTTCAAAACCAGCCTTGTCAACTTAGAGCCACGTAACATTAAGAACCAGCTCCAGTAATGAAAATCATCCCCTTTCAGCCACCTCCTCTACACCTACATGGTCTGAACCACATCATCATCTTCTTGCCAATAGCAATCGTCCCCTTACTGGCCCCTGCTTCTCTGCATTCCTATTCTCATCTTCCGTGTACGCTATAGCCAGGCCGACTCTTTGGAATGATGACCTGACCACGCCACCTCTCTACTTAAAACCCTTGCTCTTAGAAAGAAAGACTAAAACCTTAACAGAGCCCACTTTCTTTAGATGGCTATTCAAATGTCAACTTACCTTCCCAACTACTCTCTCTAAACTAGTAACCCTTCTACCCAGTCACTCTCTCTCCCTATCACCAGCTTTAGCTGTCTTCATAACACTTACCACCCACCTCCCCAAATACATTATACATTTATTAGCTTAATTGTTAAATCTGTCTTTTCAGGGATTCATCAATTTTGTTCACTTCTCTATCCCTATCCCCAGAACAATACCTCGTAGCAAATGCATAAATTCATGTTTATTGGGGCTGCTATAACAAAATTCCACAGACTGGATGGCTTATAAAAAAAATAAGTTTAGCCCTGGCTGGTTTGGCTCAGCAGTTGGAGCGTCGGCCTGCAGTCCAGAAAGACCCGGGTTCAGTTCCTGCTAAGGGTACGTACCTCGGTTGCAGTTTGTCCCCGGCCCTGGTTGGGTCGTGAGGGTGGCAACCACTCGATGTGTCCCTTTCATGTCAATGTTTCTCTCTCTCTCTCTCTCTCTCTCTCCCCCTTCCACTCTGTCTGAACAAAAAATGGAAAAGGTGTCCTTGGGTGAGAATGGAAAGAAGAAGAAAAAAAAAAAATATATATATATATATACATATATATATATACACACATATACATACACACATATATATACACACACATATATATATATAAAAGTTTAGATTATGGAAAAATGGCAGCGGAGCAAATGGAAGCTACATAGACCATCTCCCAGGACCAAACTGGAATTACAATGAAAATAAAGACAAATCGTCAGGAAAAAGCAACAAAAAAGCAGCTTGGAGGACCACATAGCCAGGGACACTGATCTATCCTGGTAGGATTGTGGATACACAAGAGGGGGGCGGGAAGCCCACAGACAGCAGCGCCCTTGGGTCACACTCCCAAGTACCTCCACAGCACAGAACTGGGACAGATACTAACATAACCACATAAACTCACCTTGGGCTCCAGCAGAGGGAGGGCAGACTGGACTGAAACTGTGTGGGGACACTCAGGATTTGGAGGGTGCTCAGAGCTTTTGCTGAGTTGTGGTCATCTTACTCCTTCCCAGGGCTCTGAGGAGAGGCAGGGGCCCCTCCCTCAGATATTCTACCCCACCTGGTGGCCATTGAAAAGCAAATTGAGGCCCATTACCAACCAGCATCTGCCCCACCCTTGGAAAATCCCCTTATACTGAGAACTTGAGGGAGTTTTTCATTCAATTGAGTAGCCAAGGCTTTTCAAGTAACCGCTACTGATAGCCTCCAGGCAAAAACTAGAGGATAACTGAACCATTCCTGGGCTTGCAACTCTACCCAGAAAAGTAAGACTTGACAGTGGTGTTTAATGTGGGTCCCCCCTGGCTCATTCAAACCCAGGAGAGGGAGCCACAAACAACAGAACACCAACACCCACAGGGAAAATTTGGCAGGCTCCAAAGCCCACTTTTATAGACAAAATGGTGAAACACAGAGACAAAAGCCAAATTAAAAAAACATAGACTTCTACCAAAGATGAAATAAATGAGGTGCAATTAAGCAAGTTAACAGAACTAGAATTCAGAGCCATGATCATGAGGAAGCTCAACACCATGTGTAAGGACATGAGCACCATGAGTAAAGACATAGAAATGTTGAGAATCAACCAGTTAGAAATTAAAAACCACCAAGAAGAAATGAAGAATGACATATCAGAAATAAAGAACACATTGGAAGATCTAAACAGCAGAGTAGAGGATGCAGAGGACCGGATCAGTAAATTAGAAGACAGGGTAGACAAAATCAACTAATCAGAAAACCAAAAGGAAAAAGCTATTGAAAAACAGGAAGAAAGCTTAAGAGAACTGTGGGATAACTGGAAACGTAATAATATTCACATCATAGGAGTCCCTGAAGAAGAAGAAAATGAGCAAGGGTTAGAGAATATATTTGAAGAAATAGTGATAGAAAACTTCCCTAATTTGGTGAAGGAAGAAGGCATTCAAGTTCAAGAAGCAGACAGAGCCCCAAGTAAAAAGAACCCAAACAGGCCCACACCAAAACACATAGACTTCCAAAACTCATTTTATGAGGCCAGCATAATTTTAATTCCAAAACCAGAAAAAGACACTACAAAGAAAGAAATCTACAGGTCAATATCCCTGATGAACATAGACGCCAAAATACTAGCAAATCGAATCCAGCAAATACACCAAAAAAATTATCCACCGTGACCAAGTGGGATTCATCCCAGGGATGCAAGGCTAGTACAATATTTGAAAATCAATAAATGTGATACACCACATAAATAAAATGAAGAATAAAAGCCACATGATCATATCAATATATACCGAAAAAGCCTTCAACAAAATCCAGCACCCATTTCTGATAAAAATGTTCAGCAATGTGGGAATAGAGGAATCATATCTAGACATAATAAAGGCCATATATGAAAGACCTACAGCCAACATCATACTCAATGGGCAAAAACTAAAAGCATTTCCCTTAAGAACAGGAAAAAGACAGGGGTGCCCACTTTCACCACTTTTATTTAACATAGTACTGGAAGTCTTAGCCACAGCAATCAGACAGGAAGAAAAAATAAAAGGGATCCAAATTGGAAAGGAGGAAGTGACACTGTCATTTTTCGCAGATGACATGATACTATACGTAGAAAACCCCTAAGACTCCATCAAAAATTTACTAGACTTAATAAATGAATTTGGCAAAGTAGCAGGATACAAAATTAACATCAAGAAATCGATGGCATTCTTATACACCAATGATGAACTCACAGAAAGAGAAACTAAGAAAACAATCCCATTTACCATTGTGGCAAAAAAATTAAGATACCTAGGAATAAACTTAACCAAAGAAATAAAGGACCTACTTGCAGAAAACTACAGGTCACTGAAAAAAGAATTACAGGAAGATATAAAAAAGTGGAAGCACATACCTTGTTCATGGATTTGAAGAATTAACATCATTAAAATGTCCATACTACCCAAGGCAATCTATAGATTCAATGCAATCCCCAGCAAAATACCAATGACATACTTCACAGAACTAGAACAAATACTTCAAAAGTTCATATGGAACCAAAAAAGACCTCAAATAGCCACAGCAATCTTGAAAAAGAAGAACAAAGTAGGAGGGATCACATTACCAGATTTCAGGTTATACTACAAAGCCACTGCAATCAAAACAGCCTGGTACTGACACAAGAACAGGCACATAGACCAGAGAACAGAACAGAGAACCCAGAAATGAATCCAAGACAATATGGTAAATTAATATTTGACAAAGGAGGCAAGAGCATACAATGGAGTAAAGACAGTCTCTATAATAAATGGTGTTGGGCCCTGGCCCGTTTGGCTCAGCGGTTAGAGTGTCAGCCTGCTGTCTGGAGAGACCCAGGTTTGGATCCCGCTAAGGGCACATACCTCGATTGCAGTTTGTTCCCAGCCCTGGTTGGTTATGTGGGTGGCAGCCACTCGATGTGTCCCTTTCACGTCAATGTTTCTCTCTTTCTCTTTCTTCCCCTCTCTCCCTCCCATTCTATCTGAACAAAAAATGGAAAAATGTCATCGGGTGAAGATAAAAAAATAAGAAATAAAAATAAATGGTGTTGGGAAAATTGAACAGCTACATGCAAAAAAATGAAACTAGACCATCAACTTACACCATACACATGAATAAACTGAAAATGGATACAAGATTTAAATGTGACTCATGAATCCATAAAAATCCTAGAAGAAACTGTAGACAACAAAATTTCAGACATCATATGCAGCAGAATTTTCACTGATACATCACCTAAGGCAACAGAAACAAAGAAGAAAATGAACACATGGGACTACATCAAACTCAAAAGCTTCTGCAAGCAAAAGATAGAATCATCAAAATGGAAAGGCAACCCACTGTATGGGAGAGCATAATTGGCAATGATATGGGGTTAATCTCCAATATATAGAGAGTGCTCATACAACTCAACAAAAGGAAAACAAAGAACCCAATTAAAAAATGGGCAGAGGAACTAAATAGACACCTCACCAAACAGGACATGCAAATGGCTAAGAGACATATGAAGAAATGCTCAACATCACTAATCATCAGAGAGATGCAAATTAAAACAACAATGAGGTATCCCCTCACACCTGTCAGAATGGCCGCCATCAACAAATCATCAAACAACAAGTGTTGGCGAGGGTGTGGAGAAAAGGGGACTCTGGTACACTGCTGGTGGGAATGCAGACTGGTGCAGCCACTATGGAAAACAATATGGTGTTACCTCAAAAAATTAAAAATTGAACTCCCATTTGACCCAGTGATCCCACTTCTAGGAATATACCCTAAGAAGCCTGAAACACCAATCAGAAAGAATATATGTACCCCCATGTTTGTAGCAGCACTATTTACAATAGCTAAGATCTGGAAACAGTCCAAAAGTCCATCAGTAGATGAATAGATAAAAAATCTGTGGTACATATACACAATGGAGTACTATGCATGTGTAAGAAAGAAAGATCTCTTATCCTTTGAGGCAACATAGAGGGACCTGGAAAGTATTATCCTAAGGGAAACAAGCCAAACAGAGAAAAACAAGTATCATATGATCTCACTTATTTGTGGAATATAATGAACATAACAGTCTGAGGAATGGGGTAGTCCCAGAGACGTGGAAGTGGGGTACAGACTGACAATCCCCAGAGGAGAGGGTGGTGGGGGAGAGATAAACCACAGAACTTATATGCATGTGTGCATGAACAATGGACATGGACAACAAAGCTGGGGACAGGGCCGGGGGTGGGGGGATCAATGGGGGGGAAAAAGGAGAAACATCTGCAATGAAAATAAATAAATTAAATTAAATATAATAAAACATAAATAAACAAAAGTTTATTTCTACCGTTCTGTAGGCTGGGAATCTGAGATCAGAGTGCCAACATGGTCTGGGGCTGGTGGGGACTCTCTTCCAGGTTGTAGACTGCTGATATTGTGCTGTGTCCTCACATGATGAAAGGGGACTAAGGAGTTCTGTGGGGTCTCTTTGATAAGAGCACTAACCCCATTCATGAGAGCTCCGCCCTCATGACCTAAGCACCTCCCCCAAACCTCATCTCCTAATACCATCATAGGGAGCATTAGGATTTCAACATATGAACTTGGGGGCCGGGGACACAAACCACAAGCGATCAGAGCACAGCAAAGCCCTGCAGGGTCTAGTCAGCTCCCGACTCTCCCCAGCCGCACTCCCTGCATGTCCTCTGGCTCTGGGTTCTCCAGGCCCATCACCCTCCTCCTTATTCCTTGAATATGAGGGTTCCTCCTATTCCATTGTCTTGTTCCTACTTGGGGAATGACTTTGCCTTCAAATCCCTTATTTAGAGCTTGTTTCTCCCACCTAGTCATACGTTTTCCTCACAGCAAGGTCTTTCGTGTCACCAGTAACTGGCCTATAGAGGGAATGTCACTTTGATATGATGTTCCTACTTATTTACGTCTAAATAGGTGATGTGTTCTTCTGTGGAATTAAAACCCATTGGCGTTTCAGATGAACTGGTTCATATTTGGGAGCACCGTGGTAAGTTGGGTAACGTCAGGCAGGCCATAACCGCCACAAATGGAACCCCATTAGCAGACTGTCCTCTCCATCTGTGCTGTTAGTAATGGCAAGTTTGAGTTTGGAGTGGCTTTCACAAAGTCAAATGCTTTTAGTGGAAATTAACTTAGCAGATTCTCAAAGCTTCTAACATAAGCCAAATGGAAAGCATTTATTAACCCTCTAAATTAAAGTGAGACAAAATTAGGCTTGAAATATTTAAAGCATCGTAATTATAGGGTCTTCTTAGAAAGGGAAGGGCACCCTTTAAAAACTGTGGAAGTTAGATTTTTGTGTTAGGAGCTACCAAAAGAGACACTTGACTCTCCTTTCTGTTGTGAATGGGACGGTTTCCTCCTATTGTCCACTCCTCCGATGGCTGAAGGGCTGACTGAAGGGAAGACTCGATTCTAGCTCAACCCAGTTGTGTGTTCACTCCACGGACATCCCTGCCAGACCTCGGGCGGAGTCAGAATTGGCAGCAACTTCTCAACATTTAATATCTGCTAGCAAAGGGGACTGATCAGAAAGTCTTCCTGCTTCTGAGGCATCAAAGTGTGGTTTATCCATAAATAAATAAATACAAAAATACATAATAAATAAAACATAGATAGATAGATAGACAGACAGACAGCGATTTTTCCACTTTTGAAACATTTCGCCTAATGTGATCCCTAAGGAGAAGAATGAATCTACCAGCATCACTCAAAGAGATGGGTATTCTTAAGATATTTTTGTGTTTGCCATGGACACATCATCTCCCTGATGTCCTGAAAATTAACTGGCAGATCTAGATTCTGAAAACATTTGATGTATAAAAAAATCAGTTCTCGGGATTTAAATAGTGAAGCCTGGTGGGTAGAGGGGTGAGGATAACGGAAAGAAAATGCCTTTAAGGTCAGACTGACCTGGGGTTGAAAATCAGTTCTGCCACTTGCCTCCTGTGAGATTAAGAAACATCACATAATTTTCTAGACCTCAGTATCCTTCGTTGTAAAATGGGGCTAATAGTACATCAAGTCAAATTGTTGTATAGAATTAAATGTGATTGTACAGATTCAGGGGATAATATGAAATCTGACATAAGATAAGTACTTAATAAATGTTAATCCCCAAAGTAATAGAAAGAACTAACCCTTCCTCCAAAGTAGTCTATTTGTAGACTCTGGGAAAATTTCAGGCACTGTAATTGGGTCAATGTAAGAATTAACCGGTAATTTCTTTCTCTGTTTTAACTATCTCTAGATTTCATCTAACCATGTCTTCTTCATGTTATATATACTAGGACTATAGACTATATCTGGTAGATTTAGATTTATGATAGAATATATATGGTAGATTTAGGAAGGGCAGTGTACTAAGACAAGATTGTTTTAAAGGAATATCAAAGACTGGGATTATGAACTCGGCTCCCCATACCATAAAATCAGGGAAGGTAGCTACCTAAATGATATGATTTTCAAGTCAACTCACTCATTCCTTCAACATTTATTAAGTTCTCACTATGTGCAAAGCACTGGGTTGGTCCCTGTGGATGATGTGAGTACAACTGCTATGATCCTTTCTTAGGGGAGCAAAGAGTCTAATGATGGAGAAAGGTAGTAATCTCTATTAAAGGTAGTAATCTCTATCTTCCATATATAATTAAAAATTGAGACAAGCTCTGTGAAGGAAAAGAGCTAAGAGAATATCTGATGAAGGAATCCCTTTTGGATAGATTCGTCCAGGAAGGTTTCCCTATATAGCAGTGGCTTATGTTGATGGACGAGTGGGAATTAACTGGGTAACCCTGGGAGGCTCCTCATCTTTCAAGAGACAACATTGTGAGGCCTCATGGTTTCCCCAAGTTGGCTGCTTCTCCTTCTGTCTTCCCCCAATACTCTCCTCATCCTCTACTTTGAGGCTTCCTACAGTGCAATCAATTTTATGTGTCTCTCGCTCACATGCATTGTGAGGCCAGGATGCTGTCTCATTTTCAGTGCTCAGTACCCGAGCACACAGTGGGCACCCAGGAAGGGTTTCAAGAATGAATCTACACCTCTCTGACCTTGTTATGATGTCTTATACTTGCGACTTAAGTAACCCATTTATTTTAATTAAGAATTAGGTTTTTTGAAGAGTAGGGATTTTTTAAAAAAATTTTCACAGTGGTGAAATTCTGAGCAATTTTGACTGATTATTTTATTTGACTTCATATTATAGCTATATTTTTGTGTGTGTGTGTGTGTGTGTGTGTTTTTTCATTTATCTTCAGATAGAGCAGGAGGGAGAGAGGGAAGAGAGAAAGAGAAACATCTTTGTGAGTGAGAGATACACATTGACTGGCTGCCACCCACACAACCCCGACCGCGGCCAGGTACAAATTGCCAAGGTACGTGCCCTTAGCGGGAACCGAATCCAGATCTCTCTGGTCCACAGGCCGACACTCTAACCGCCGAGCCAAACTGGCCAGGGCACTACAGTATTGTTAGATGCAAGACAGAAGCATTTAAAAAAAAAAAGTCTGTTAGAACAGAAGACATCAGAACCTAATACCTCAGTTTGAGTAACTGGTAGGATAAACTTTAACCTAAGAAGAGCCAACAGGATCAAGACCCTGAATAACCAAGTTCTGATTCAGGGAAGTAAACCCAACATGCAACCTTCTAGAAATAACCAAGCAAGACTTAGGATTCTTCGCAGCAATGATTAAACTGAAACTGCCAGGAAGTTCCATAAGGCTAAGTGGTGCTTTGTCATACAATAATAATTCTGTTTGGTTCAGCAAAAATGCAAGGAAACGCAGAGGACTTCTCTCCTGTGGAGAATTCTGCATTTCTGCTAGATCACAGATACACACTATGGGCCCTGCTTCCCTGGGAGTATTCCGTTACCTAGCAACCAGTAAGTCTAGGCATTAGGAGCATGGGGGTCTATGAATATACACCCTTACTCTTTTAACAGCAGATAAGAGGAAATGCAGCGGGGAAAGCATCTACAAATCATCATCAACAACAACAAAAAATAACTTCTGAAAGTTTTTTTGACAATGAGCTCACTATCAAACATGCAATGCTGATTTGCATATAATTTAAATATCTTCCTCAGTTCTTGCTGAAGGGCACACTTCCTGTGTTCCTGAGAGTGTTTTAACACAGACAACGTAAAACAAAAACATACGAGTAAAATTAGGTTGCTAATGATAAGTTCCTTCATATCACTATTCAATCAATGTTTTTTAGAGATTTCCTTTGGTTTTATTTCTATAAATAATATTCATTTGAGATAAATTGCTATTCCTTGTAGACTGGCAAACTTTTCAACTGACCTCATACTCCTGGGTCAATACGGCTTTTGCAATGAAAAACTGAGAAGGGGCCCTGGCCGGTTTGGCTCAGCGGCTAGAGCGTCTGCCTGCGGTCCGAAGAGACCGGGGTTCGGTTCCCGCTAAGGGCACGTACTTCGGTTGCAGTTTGTCCCCGGCCCTGGTTGGTCGTGCGGGTGGCAGCCACTCGATGTGTCCCTTCACGTCGATGTTTCTCTCTCTCCTTTCCTCTCTCTCCCTCCCTCTCTATCTGTACAAAAAATGGAAAAATATCCTTGGGTGAGGATAAAAAAAAAAAAAAAAAACCACTGAGAAGGGAAAGAGGATGCAATAAAGCAGGTAATAGCAAAAGCTAAAGGATGGAAGTAAGGTTGTTGCTGTCGGAAATGGTGAGGAAGAAGTGACCCCACGCCAGCTGGCATATTTAACAATAGAATCATTGATGGAAGATTGGGTCAAAGGATATGGGGGATAAAAGAAGAGGAACGGAATAAAGTGTGAGAGCCATGGGGTGGAAACTGAAAGCAGAAATAATGAAGGCAGTGAGCAGAATTGGTTTCCTAGTGAAAAGGTTAATTAAATCTTTCGTGGCATGGAATTCTTAAAGAACTACTTTTCTGACTATGTGTGTATATATTCATGTGCGTTCTTTGTAAACACACGGGGATGATAATGATTCTCTTCTACATCCTTTCACACTAATGCGGGAGCACATTTTTTTTAAAGGACAATAATTTATTTTTTTTAAAGCCTCTTTTACGTGGAGTGGAGAGAAATTTAACACGGCTGACCTGCAAATAAATCTTAGGAGCCAGAATGGGTTCTCTTTTCATTGTTTTGATTTATTTTCTCCAAAATGTAAAACAGCAGAAAAGCAAATCTTGTATCTCTATTAAAATTAATGGCAAAATGAATGAACTCTTATAAACAATAGAAACGACAAAACCCACAGGGCTTGGGATCTTCAGTGGGGGATAAAAGAAGACCATGAGGCTGGTTTCTAAGCTGAAGAAATGATTATAGATCATCCCAGGAGGATGCCAGCCAATAAGATGGCAGCGGTGCTATTTGTTTTCTGCCTTTTGCATGTTTCTTAAGGTTAATCTTCACGCTGTCACGCAGATCCCAGCAGCCCCGGGCATGTTGGGCTCAGGGAGGGAGTGTGCAGTTTCTGATGTCAGTCTAAAGGGCAAACGATGATCAGAATAATCAAGAGCACAGTCCATTCCGTGAGCGACGTGGGATCTCCATCACTGTTGCCCTTTTATGCCCATCCACGTATTTGATATTCACTCCCATGATAAGGTAATGCGTGCAGTAAAGACCTTCCTTTTGTTTATTCTGTGTCTATCCTTAGCCTTCCCTTTAAAAGCCATTTGATTTATTTTGTTTTCAGGATCCTGGGGAGTCTGGCTCTGGGAATAATTGCAGGTGATCAGGCAGGCAGTGTAGGAGAAGAAGTATTAATACACTTGCTCAACAAGCAGCCAGAATTCCTAGACCCTCCTGTGCTTAAATAGAATCCTTTCATGCGGAAAATCAAAAACAACAGAGTGCAGCAGTTCCTGGGAATAGACACTTTTTTTTTTTTTTTTTTTTTTCCTTTTCCATTTTGTCAGAAAGCAAATGTGAGAGAGAGAAAGAGAGAACAAATCTGTCACAGACATTTCCTTCGGCCATCTAGTCTCATAAGTTGTCAGTGGTTTCATCTCCAAAGAAAGGCATTTCTTCCTTCTTCACCAGTAAGAGATGAATTCAGTTTGTCAAAATTGGGCAGGCTAGATGTTTCTATGAGTTGAATCAAGATGATGACGATGATGATGATATGATAGCGATAGCAGCAACAACAGGAACAAGGAACGCAGAACAATGCAACACAGTGTCTGTGACAATGCATTTCATTGCTCTGTGGCCAATGAAACTCCTTCCAGTACTGTGAGCCTTAACAGAGGCATTTAAGTCTTTACTACTTCTTATTTAATGTCGGCACATTTACTTTTCCATAATTATGGGCCAAAGAGTTTTAGCATTGATGAATTACTTCTAGTGATACTAATATATGCCACCTGGATAAAAGGATGGGCAATATTTGTGATTAAAAAATGTATTCCAAGGCAAAATTTTTAAACCCTGGTGTTAATAGATAAGAAATAAAACTCACCCCATAAATTAAATGCATTATGTCATGTCTATCACAGAGTGTTGGCTGAATGTATTTGCTGTCCAATGTCACTATTTCTCAGAGCTCTTTGGGCTACATTAAAAAACTACTAGAGATTGGATTGTGTTCATGTTTCTGCAGTAAGTACTTGGGAGAAAACAAAGATATCAAAATGTTTCCTTTACCCACAAGGCATCTATAATCTAGTTAATAAAAAAATAAAATTTATAACCCCCAAATGATTGCAATTCAAGGCAGAAGGAAATCAACCTCTGGGAAAGAAATCACTGAGTAAGAAAAACAGGTCAGTCTCTATGCTCCGAGCTGTGAATTGAGGCCCAAAAGCTCCTAAAGGAAAACAAGCCCAGAAAAAGACAGGAAAAGCCAAAGACCAATCCACCACCAGGTCTAACGTCAGACCTGGGACTGGGCCACGGCCATGTCTAACTTCACTGTCCCTGAGTGCCCACCAGAGAACCAAGAACTTTCATGCCTCAGTTTAATCATGTGTAAAATGAACTAAAAAATCCGCTCAAATTCTTCTCCTAGAAGGGAGTCTGGTTTGTAAAACTTTCCCAGATGGAAGTCAGACACTATTGCACAAATCATTTACAGGTATATATTGATTAGTAGAAAACACAGTTTAACATCATATGGGATAAAGCATGTGTTTATCAGATTTGCTATTATCGTCAACACTAGTTATCCTAAAAATAGTAGTAAACACCGTTTATGAAGCACTTACTATAGGATAGATGCTTTACCGAGTTATTTTATCTAATTCAACTTAATCCTCGCAACCCCTATGAGGTACCTATTACCACTTACAGACAGACACAGAGTGGTTAAACCTGAGACCTTAAAGTGTGCAGGTGAAAGTCAATATGCGAATGCATTTCAGCCTCTGACAATGAAGGCCCCTCCTGTTAATCACCAATCCAGACTCCTCGGCGAACCACTCCACTCACGTGTCTAGCTCACTCTGCTAAACAACGAAAGTTGATAAAGGAAAAGATGTGAATTAAAAATGAAGACTATATCACATGAGTTGAATCATCTTTATAGGCCAATGACTATCCTCATGTTATAGATAATTAAACTGAAGGCCAAGAAAGGGTCATCAAATAGCTGAAGGTTACCCACCTGCACAGTCAAACCTAGATATGGTACCCAGGCCGACTGACCCCTATTCCAGTCCCCTTTTACTTCTTCAAGACCTTAAAGTACTAAAATGCTGAGGAAAGACTGCCAATTATCTAAAAGATTAAACAGAAAGCTCTTTCTATGTCAATCTTTGTTACTGAACAATCTAAAGCATGAGTTGGATTTTCTGCTTTAGTAAATATAACAGAAGAACAAAATACATTTCATGGTTTCAATATGCTACAGTGGAGATGGTACCGAAGTAGAATTTATTTGTGTTTTTTACTCTCAATTTAACTAGTTATTTACTGTGTGACTATACAGATTGTTCCTTGACGGTTTCCCAGTGATTCACACCTCTGGTTATTCACTCCCTGGTGCCTCAGGCATCAACCCTGGCCTGCGTCATGGGATTTGCTTCAATGGTACGCCAGCAAGCGTGCCCTAGCAAGGCTTATGCACTTGAGAAACCCGTGGCAGCACTGTGAAAGCGATTCTCACGTCCTTGACCATGAACGGTCATAGGAGAAAGAGGCCCAGCCAGACCAGCCATTGCAGCTGAGCTCAGTCCTCAGCTGTGGAGCCCAGAACCTACTGGGGGCCCCACCTGCCGGGAATAAGATTGATAAGTTAAGGTAAGTTAAGACCCCTATGGGGTCTATCTACTTTCAAGAGGACACTGTGTCCTTTCATGTCTTGAGTCTTCCGTGAAGGACTGGTAATGGGACCCAGAACTAGGCATGGCTTTTATCCATGCACTCCTTCCCACCCACCACGCTGTATATCCTGTTTCAAAAAGGACCCCATCTCACCCATCCTTTGGAATGTCACTAGATTTAGTGACTCACTTCCAAAAAGTAGAGTGCGCAAAGAGAAAACTAGTAACAATGGAGAAACTTGGCAAGTACTACGTTATCCAAGTAACGGAGGTTAACGTAACCAGTGACAAGTCATGTGGATTCATATGCCACCCGATAGGAGGTTGGGGAAGGACACTTCATCTCTGTGACGATCTTCCTCAGAAAACATAATGTTAGTCGAAACCTGAGATAAACATCAGACAGTCCCAAACTACAAGGCATTTTACAAAAACCAGGACCAGGACTCCTGAAAACTGTCGAAGTCACGAAGAAGGAGCTAGTACTGACCAGAGATGACAAAGGGTACTGGCAACGAACTGCACTGGTTCTCTGGGTCTAACTTCAACCAGAAAAAGAACATTAACGAACAAACTCCTTACTTCCAAATAAAGTTTGGAGATTAGTTTAAAAATGGGAGAGATGCTTATCATATAACAAATATCACTCCGTCCTTCCAGGAATTTGGAAAATGAAAATATTATCCACTCGAGGGAGAGGATTTCTGCACCGTGCCCACTCTGCACAGCAAGACTGGATAATGTGTCTGGACCCAGATACACATTAAGAGGAGCTGTGATTGGATCGAAGGTCTCCTTCAAAGCAAGGACAGAAAGGTAAAAATTAGGGAAGAAAGGAACAAAGGGAGGGAGATAAAGTGATTTTGTGCTTAAATATGTTTTTCTATCTCTCTCCCTGCACCCACTTCTCATAAAAAATTGGAGGACATAGAGGAAAAACCACTTACTGTAGAGTTAGCTGAAAGAGTCAGAGTTTGAGGCTAGTTAGTGGAGACTTTGACTGTCGATATCGTATAGTGCTAGCCTACAGATTAAAGTGTACACACACACAACAAAAATGGCAGAGGAGTGAATGGAACCTACACAGACCATCTCCCAGGACCAAACTGGAATTACAACGAAAATAAAGACAAATCATCAGGGAAAAGCAACAGAAAAGCAGTTTGCGAGGACCGTATAGCCAGGGACCCTGACTAAATCCTGGTAGGTTTGTGGAGGCGTGAGAGGGGGGCTGGGAGCCCAGAGACTGCAGTGGCCTTAGCGGTGAGCGGCGGCCTTAGCTGGGAGCGGCGCACTGGGGATAAACTCCCAGGCGGCCCCGCAGTGCAGAGCCAGGACAGACAACAAAATAGCCACAGCCACTCACCTTGGGCTCCGGCAAGGGAGGGAAGACTGGACTGGAACTGTGTGGGGACACTCAGGACTCGGAGGGAGCTCAGAGCTTTTGCTGAGTTGTAGCCACGCAGGACAGTGGTCATCTTACTTCTCCCCAGGGCTCTGGGGAGAGGCAGCGGCCCCTTCCTCGGAGATTCAACCCCACCCGGTGGGCCATTGAAATGCAAATTAAGGCTCACTAACAACTAGCATCTGCCCCACCCTCGGGAAATCCCCTTATGTTGAACACCTGAGAGAGTTTTTCACTCAACTGAGAAGCCAAGGCTCTTCAACTAACTGCTACTGCTAGCCTCCAGGCAAAGAGCTAGAGAAAAACAGTACCATCCCTGGGCTTGACAACTCTAACCAGGAAAGTAAGACTTGACAGTGGTGTTTAACATGGGTCCTCCCCGGCTCATCCAAACCCAGGAGAGGGAGCCACAAACAGTAGAACACCAATACCCACAGGAAAAATTTGGCAGGCTTCAAAGCCCACTTTGATAGACAAAATGGTGAAAAACAGAAACCAAAGACAAATGAACGAACAAAAGACCTCTACTGAAGATGAGATAAATGAGGTGCAGTTAAGCAAGTTAACAGAACTAGAATTCAGAGCTATGATCTTGAGGAAGCTCAACAGCATGTGTAAGGCCATGAGCACCATGAGTAAAGACATAGAAATGTTGAAAATCAACCAGTTGGAAATTAAAAACCACCAAGAAGAAATGAAGAATGACATATCAGAAATAAAGAACACATTGAAAGGTCTAAACAGCAGAGTAGAGGACGCAGAGGACCGGATCAGTGAATTAGAAGACAGGGTGGAAAAAATCAACCAACCAGAAAACCAAAAGGAAAAAACAATGAAAAAACAGGAAGACAGCTTAAGAGAACTGTGGGACAACTATAAACGTAATAATATTTGCATCATAGGAGTCCCCGAAGAAGAAGAAAATGAGCAAGGGTTAGAGAATATATTTGAAGAAATAGTGACAGAAAATTTCCCTAATTTGGTGAAGGAAGAAGGCATTCAAGTTCAAGAAGCAGAGAGAGCCCCAAGTAAGAAGAAGCCAAAGAGGCCCACACCAAAACACATAGTAATCAAAATGCCAAAAATTAAAGAGAGAGAGAATCCTAAAAGCAGCAAGAGATAAGCAACAGGTTACCTATAAAGGAACTCCAATAAGGCTCTCAGCTGACTTCTCACAAGAAACACTACAGGCCAGAAGGGAATGGCATGAGGTAATCAAGGTCATGAAAAACAAGGATCTGAATCCAAGACTACTCTACCCAGCAAGGCTATCATTCAAAATAGAAGGTCAAATAAAGAGCTTCCCAGACAAAAAAGGCTAAGGGAATACATCTGCAGCGCAAGAAATGTTAAAAGGACTGCTGTAATTAGCAGGAGAAATAGGAAGAAAAACAGAACCACATTAAACAAAAATGGCAATAAATAAGTACATATCAATAATCACCTTAAATGTAAATGGATTGAATGCTCCCATAAAAAGACACAGAGTAGCTGATTGGATAAGAGAACAGGACTCATCTATATGTTGTTTACAAGTGACCCACCTTACAACAAAAGACTCACATAGGTTGAAAGTGAAGGGATGGAAAAAAATCTTCCAAGCAAATGGAAAGCAAACAAAAGCTGGGATAGCAATACTCATAGCTGATAAAATAGATTTCAAAATGAAGGCCATAAGTAGACACAAAGAAGGCCACTACATAATATTGAAAGGATCTATCCAACAGGAAGATATACCCTTGAAAAACATATATGTACCCAATGTAGGAGCACCAAAATATATTAAAAATCTTCTGGAAGACTTCAAAGGAGAAATTGATAGCAACATAATCATAGCAGGGGACTTCAACACCACGCTGACATCACTGGATAGATCCTCTAGACAAAAAATTAGCAAGGAAACAGAGACTCTAAATGAAGCCCTAGAACAAATGGATTTAATAGATATCTACAGAGAATTACACCCCAAAACTACAGAATTCACATTCTTCTCAAGTGCACATGGGACATTCTCAAAGATAGACCACATGTTAGGACACAAACTAAGTCTCTACAAGTTCAAGAAGATTGAAATCATATCAAGCATCTTCTCAGATCACAATGGCATGAAACTAGAAATCAACTGCAACAAGAACATGGAAAGACATTTGAACACATGGAGGCTAAATAGCATGTTGTTAAACAACGAATGAGTCACTAGGGAAATCAAGGAAGAAACTAAAAACTTCCTGGAATCCAATGAAAATGAACACACAACAACACAAAACCTATGGGATACAGCGAAAGCAGTTCTGAGAGGGAAGTTCATAGCATGGCAGGCCTACCTCAAGAAGCAAGAAAAATCTCTAATAGATTATCTAACTTCACAACTTAAAGAACTAGAAAGCAAACAAAAAGAATACCCCAGAGCAAGAAGAAGGAAGGAAATATTAAAGATCAAAGCAGAAATAAATGACATAGAGACCAAAAAACAAAAACAAAAAACAATTCAAAGGATCAATGAAACAAAGAGCTTGTTTTTCGAAAAGATAAACAAGATTGATGGACCCTTAGCTAGACTCACCGAGAAACAAAGAGAGAGAACCCAAATACACAAAATCAGAAATAAAAGAGGAGAAGTAACAACAGATACCACAGAAATACAGAAGATCGTTAACAACTACTATGAACAATTATATGGCAACAAATTCGACAATCTAAGCAAAATTGACAAATTTCTAGAAACACATTGGCTCCCAAAACTGGACCGGGAATAGATAGAAAACTTGAACAGACCAATAACAACAGAAGAAATTGAAGATGTAATCAAGACTCTCCCAGCAAACAAAAGCCCAGGCCCAGATGGCTTCATGGGGCAGTTTTACTGAACATTCAAAAAAGAACTAACACCCATTCTCCTCACACTATTTCAAAAAATACAAGAAGAAGAAAAACTTCCAAACTTGTTTTATAAGGCCACATAATTCTAATTTCATAACCAGAGAAAGACATTACAAAGAAAGAAAACTACAGGCCAATATCCCTGATGAACATAGACGCCAAAATCCTGAACAAAATACTAGCAAATCGGATCCAGCAACACATCAAAAAAATTATTCACCGTGACCAAGTGGGATTCATCCCTGGGATGCCAGGCTGGTACAAAATTCGCAAATCAATAAATGTGATACACCACATAAACAAAATGAAGAATAAAAACCAAATGATCATATCAGTAGATACCGAAAAAGCCTTCAACAAAATCCAGCACCCATTTCTGATAAAAATGCTCAGCAATGTGGGAATAGAGGAATCATATCTAGACATAATAAAGGCCATATATGAAAGACCTACAGCCAACATCATACTCAATGGGCAAAAACTAAAAGCATTTCCCTTAAGAACAGAAACAAGACAGGGATGCCCACTTCCACCATTCTTACTTAACATAGTACTGGAAGTCTTAGCCACAGCAATCAGACAGGAAGAAAAAATAAAAGGGATCCAAATTGGAAAGGAGGAAGTGACACTGTCATTATTCGCAGATGGCATGATACTATACATAGAAAACCCCTAAGACTCCATCAAAAATTTACTAGACTTAATAAAAGAATTTGGCAAAGTAGCAGGATACAAAATTAATGTCAAGAAATTGATGGCATTCTTATACACCAATGATGAACTCACAGAAAGAGAAACTAAAAAAACAATCCCATTACCATTGTGACAAAAAAAAATTAAGATACCTATTAAACTAATAAACTTAACCAAAGAAATAAAGGACCTATTTGCAGAAAACTACAGGTCATTGAAAAAAGAATTACAGGAAGATATAAAAAAGTAGAAGCACATACCTTGTTCATGGATTTGAAGAATTAACATCATTAAAATGTCCATACTACCCAAAGCAATCTATAGATTCAATGTAATCCCCATCAAAATACCAACAACATACTTCACAGAACTAGAACAAATGTTTCAAAAGTTCATATGGAACCAAAAAAGACCTCAAATAGCCACAGCAATCTTGAAAAAGAAGAACAAAGTAGGAGGGATCACATTACCAGATTTCAGGTTATACTACAAAGCCAGTGAAATCAAAACAGCCTGGTACTGGCACAAGAACAGGCATATAAACCAGTGGAACAGAACAGGGAACCTAGAAATGGACCCAAGGCAATATGCTCAATTCGTATTTGACAAAGGTGGCAGGAGCATACAGTGGAGTAAAGACAGTCTCTATAATAAATGGTTACATGCAAAAAAAAGAAAAAGAAAAGAAACTAGATCATCAACTTACACCATACACAAGAATAAACTCAAAATGGACAAAAGACTTAAATGTGACTCATGAATCCATAAAAATCCTAGAAGAAACTGTAGTCAACAAAATTTCAGACATCATACACAGCAGCATTTTCACTGATACATCACCTAAGGCAACAGAAACAAAGGAGAAAATGAACACATGGGACTACATCAAACTCAAAAGCTTCTGCAAGCAAAAGATAGAATCATCAAAATGGAAAGGCAACCCACTGTATGGGAGAGCATAATTACCAATGATAGATCAGATAAGGGGTTAATTTCCAATATATATAGAGTGCTCATGCAACTCAAGAAAGGAAGACAAAGAACCCAATTAAAAAATGGGCAGAGGAACTAAATAGACACCTCTCCAAACAGGACATACAAATGGCTAAGAGACATAAGAAGAAATGCTCAACATCACTAAGCATCAGAGAGATGCAAATTAAAACAACAAAGAGGTATCACCTCACACCTGTCAGAATGGCCACCATCAACAAATCATCAAACAAGAAGTGTTGGTGACGATGTGGAGAAAAGGGGACTCTAGTACACTGCTGGTGGGAATGCAGACTGGTGCAGCCACTATGGAAAAGCATATGGTGTTACCTCAAAAAATTGAAAATTGAACTTCCATTTGACCCAGTGATCCCACTTCTAGGAATATACCCTAAGAAGCCTGAAACACCAATCAGAAAGAATATATGTACCCCCATGTTTGTAGCAGCACTATTCACAATAGCTAAGATTTGGAAACAGCCCAAATGTTCATCAGTAGACGAATGGATAAAAAAGCAGTGGTACATATACAGAATGGAGTACTATGCAGCTGTAAGAAAGAAAGATCTCTTATCCTTTGAGACAACTTGTAGGGACATGGAAAGTATCATCCTAAGCCAACAAGCCAAACAGAGAAAGACAAATATCATATGATCTCACTTATTTGTGGAATATAATGAACATAACAGTCTGAGGAATGGGGTAGTCCCAGAGACATGGAAGTGGGGTACAGACTGACAGTCCCCAGTGTAAGTGGTGGTGGGGGAGAGATAAACCACAGAACTTATATGCATGTGTGCATGAACAATGGACATGGACAACAAAGCTGGGGACAGGGCGTGGATGGTGGGGGAGGGGAGAATCAGTGGGGGAAAAGGAGAAACATCTGTAACAAAAATAAATTAATTAAATTTTTAAAAAAGTGTATACACACAAGTATCACTTTCAACAGAACTATTTTACAGAAATATTCATTTTTAAATGTTAGTATTAAATATGTTTAGGTACGTCTTAGCAAACCACAGATCTTTTAATAACAACAGTCTGTACTTAGTTTTTGTTATCTGAAGCATAAATATAACTGAAGTATTCTTCTTTTCATATTATACAGAAACGAATGCAGGGTTTATCATATTGGTTCATCAAAACTGATTTGTTATGACAACATGGTCTGGGATGGGGATGGATAGGATCTAAAAAATTGTGCATGAATAAAAGCTTAGACTTTGACAAAAGTGCACCTGGCTCTTTAAATATTCATGAAAATAATACCATAAGACCTCTGCTCTGTGGGGTGTTTACTGCCTTTTCAAGAGTTTAGTTCTTCAAATGTGATGGTAAAATGTTGGCATTTGATACTGAATAATACTATTGTGATAAGAAAAAACAGACTCTGATGGACAATGACATCATCTGTACCTTTTGATTTTTTTTTTTTTAATCCAAGCATGTTAGAGAGAGCAGTAAGTGCCACTTGGCAAAGTAATATAAAACAGACCCGACAACTTGAGGGAACAGAGACAGCCAGCCAGGAAGAATATGCCAAATCCAAATATGTCACTCTGAGAATTGGTCACACCCTCAGACATAAAACAAGGGCTATTCTTTTCCAGGGAATAATCAGCTTACAGTGATGGAAATGGTGATCTATTTGAAGAATCAATTGTCCTGGATTATGAAAAACTCATGTCTGTGGCCCAAGCATCTATTTTGCTAAAACCTCAACTCTGAATTTAAGGAAGATTATCTTAAATTTCCCAGCAGGGGTCACTAAGCTAATGATAAATTTAAGCTCTGTCATAATATGTAATCACTGTTTTCATTGACAACATGGGGGGGGGGATTTTATACACACACACACACACACATATACATATACATACACATACTACATAGAGTCTCAAAATATAGTAGTTGCACTTTTTTTTTTTTTTTTTCCATTTTTTGTTCAGGTAGAGTGGGAGGGAGAGAGAGGAACAGAGAGAGAGAGAGAGAAACATCGATGTGAAGGGACACATCGAGTGGTTGCCACCCGCACAACCGACCAGGGCCGGGGACAAACTGCAACCGAGGTACATGCCCTTAGCGGGAACCGAACCCGGGTCTCTCAGGACCGCAGGCCGACACTCTAACCGCTGAGCCAAACCGGCCAGGGCAGTAGTTGCACTTTAGTGTAATGTTTCCAAAGAGGACAGTAATCTACAGCCTGCTGGCTTTAGAACTATATACACATAAATTTGCTATACTATTCAAATGTTGCAAATATGTATAGAAAAGAGACCTAATGATGAATAATTAACAATTTTCCAACCAATGATTTCACTTAAATTTTATCCTTAGATATTTGAGCCTAATAGAGGCAGCACCCTTCTATTTAGATACATCCTGATCTCATTTAGGACTGTCACCTCCAGAGGGGACATGGGTCACCTTGTTCTGGTACTCCATCCTCATACTTGCTATACTCCCTGGCCCTGAAATGATTTGGGGCTTTGAAATGATTACATTAATGTTGTAAGAATGAAGGGTTGAGATCTTTTACCTGAAAATACAGTTGACTTGACATCAGCCCTAAATCAGTTTCCATAATGATAATGGGCAGGAGGGCTGATCAGCCCAAGGTTTTACCAGGGTCTATGAAGGCTGCATGTTTTAGCCCCTGCGCCCGCCCCCTCTTTGCTCACGTCGCTCCATGAGCCTGGCTCCTTTGCGCTGGATGAACTCACCAGGTGCACTGTCCTCAGAGCCTGGGCAGAAACACACTCCCCCAACATCGGGGCAGATAGTTCCATCGCCTCAGCGCATGGTCTCTCCACCCATCATTCCCAGAGAGTCCCTCCCTGGCCACCAGAAGTGAAAACCATCCCCCTCTCGCACTAGTCCCTTATCATACTTTGTTTTTCTTCAAAGCACTTTCAACACCTATGCTATCTTCTGAGTTTATTGGGTATTAACTCTCTGTGATCCCCGTCTAGAATAATAAACCTATGGGAGTTTTATCTGTTCTATTTCCTGCTGAACGGCCAATATCAAGGACTATGCCTGGTACAGTAGGAACTCAACGAATATTTCCAAACAAACAAACAAGCACACACCCCAACATGTGTAGCATATATTCTACAGTCTGAAGGATAGCGAAAGAGGTGTGACAAGGGTCATGGCCACAAGGTGCTTATATCAAGTTGTAGAGACAAGAGTTGTCAGCTCTGCATCTTATTTGGACCAAACCAACTGGTGGCGGAAAGATAAACTGTTGTTCATTTACAGAAAAATAAGCCTTCAGTAGGAATCCCAGCAATCGATCAGATATTGGAGATAATGTTTTAATCAAATCTACCACGATTTGAGAAATCACAGAGAAAAAAAACATATTCGGCCCCACTGTCAAAGACAGAATTTAAAGCTGGGTGGCTCATTGTTCTAAACTCCTACGAAATTTCTCTAAGTCTGATGTTCTTATTTCACTTTGATATTTATTCTTTCATCTCTGAATTCATAGTGTAGTCCAGCACATCAGACACTTTCAAGATGAGAGACCATTTTATGAAATAACAATGCTTAATTTTTCTTCTGCCTCTTTTTCTCTTTCCTAGTTATCACAAAAACATAGATGCAAAAAAGCCTTTTTGTTCTTTAACTGCTATCCATAAATCATAGCTTTAAAATTAGATTCTCATTTTTTATTCTCCTACATTCAAAATGAAGCATTTGATCCTGCTTTATTTTGGATATAATTGGAAGTAAAAGCAAAGGGGACTGGGCGGGGAGAGGGGCTACTCTCTGGAATTTTCAAAAATGTGAGATTACTTGATTCCATCAGTAATTTTACCTGTTCTTCATTCTCTACACAACCTCTATTCCAATAACAAATATTTAATTAATGCCACAATCGCTGCTTGACTTTGAAGAAAGTTGGCAACCTTATACTTCCCTCCTGCTTTGATAGACTCATTCATTTTTCCCCCCCACCATTCAGTAAAGAAAAAGTGGCAAAAACCAAGGGGTTAAAAGACGCCCCTTAATAAATGTGTTTAATAGCTGACATGTCTTCTTTCTTTTTGTTCCATTAAACTGGCACACTAAGCATGGCATTGTTCACTCTGAAGGGGTTTCCATTGTTCTGCCCCACCCTCCATCAAGGCCTTTCTGACAGATGACCTATCAAAGGCTGCTTCCTCTTTTGTCTTCCAACAACCTCACCATCCCTATTTTTTTTTTAAAGACACAATCTGCTCGCCCTCTGGCTCTTCCTCCTCCAGGGGTAGCAGTTGGTAAGCCTGGGCCCTCCCAAAGCTAGGGGCTGCTATGCACAACATGTCTGGATCCCAGTGATGTGAGGAAAAGTGGCGCATAAATTAGTAGATAGTGTTTCTAAAGCTGTCAGGGATAAATTGTTCTTATTTCCTGAAACTGTCATAGAAGAAAGAAAAAGAAAAAGGTGATTCTAAGATGAGCTCTGACACCCCTGTTGCTCCTTGAAGACAAAGAGCCCCGAATGTCTCTTGCCAGGTCTGAGGCAGGAATAGGTTTACAACACACGGAACTTACAACAGGGATTTAGGAAATAAAATAGAACTGGCACTGTGGTCAGGAGGCAAGTTGTAATTAAAAATAGGTGAGACAGCATCTATCAATAATAACAGATGTCTCATGAATCACCTGGAGTATTTATCCTGAGGCTGCTTGGATGACATTCTGTAAACCTCAAAGAAGCAGACTCCAGCCTTTAGGCATTTGGGCTCCAGGAGATGTGCTCCCCTTGGAGGAAAATCTGATCGTCCCTTGACCAGCTCAGAGGTAGTGTCCAGAGTACGCCATCTGACTGGCACACAGCGCCCCCAACAGAGCCCACAATCCCCTCTGGTTTCCTCCGTTCTGCCTTCCCCTTTCCTACTCACAAAAATCCCTGACTGTACTGAGATGCTAAGATGGTCTTTGTGACAAGAGTCCCCCATCTTCTCAAGCTGCTGGCTCGTAAATAAACCTGTTTTCCTTCCATTGGACCCTGACTCTTGAATCTTGGCTTTCGAGGGCAGATATCCAAACTTGGGGTTGGTATCCATTATAGCATGCATACTTGACAGGGACTCATTTAAGAGATGAGAGTTGGGGCAGACCAGCCCCTACTACAACCAGTTACCTTCCGTCCTGGGGAACTGGGAGGCTGGAATGACTAAAACTGAGCTTCTTCAGATCTTTCTGAACGAAAGTCTTCAGAAGTTCTGTCTTGAGTATGAACAGGTATCTGCTCTATTCCTTACTCTATCTTGTGACTATAATCCCTGTCTTTGCCACCCAGCTCAGTTTTGACACTCGGATTGTACCTTCTAGCATAGTCAACATCATTTATATAGAAGTTAATTATTATATTATTAAATGACCCACCACACAACCAAACATACACCTATACATACATACACAGTTATCTGTGATAAAATTTTAAAGTCAAATACTTAGGGATTATCTTTTCTTTTACATGTTAGCCTTCAAATTATAAGCATAAATCAGCCTTAAAATTAACTTCTGTAGAACAGATTCTCTCCAAAGGTGCTGAAAGTGACATGTCATGATTTATGGCTAGTGAGGTATTAACAAGTTATTTTCTCTTTCCAAATTTTGTTTAAATGAGTTGAATTGAGTGACAATACTGTTAACAAGATATGGCATTCACATAGACAAAAATAAAATTTGTATTCAAATTGCACTAAATATTTGGCAAAAACACATCATAATTTTTTTTTCCTTTCTGCAGCATTTGTATTAGAATGTTACTTTTCTGCCTAGCTTTACTCTAATGGAAATCAACATAAAACAAACCCCTTACAAGATCAAATTCCAGTACTGTGGTTTGTTTCCGAAAACTGAAGATCAGTCTTTGCATTTAGTATCAGATCTGATAAGTACTTGTCGCATACTGGAAAAGCTAAAATCTAATGTTAGTCTCTATGACTCCTACTCTCTTGATATGGACACTTCACTATGCTTTCAATCAAGTGAGACAAATGGATATAAGTGAAGTACATACACATTTTCAAACTAATGGCAACTTAATTTGAATAAGTGAACATCTGAGGAATCAGGCACATGATTTAACTCTAGACTCTTTTGATCATTCAGGTATCCTACACACAGTGTCAGTTTTGTAGCAAGGAAAGGAATGGCTCTCTCCCAGAATAAACAAGAGCTGTTTGTTTGGCTACTATTGATTGACATGAGAAATTAGGCTTTTGTCTTCCTTTTATTTGGTTGATTAGACTTAAAGCTTGTAGTAAGCAATAATTACCAAACGTCCCCTAGGCACAAGTTGCTTCATGCCTACGCTGGATAAGTCTGCATCAGTGAAAACGAAAATATGTAACTATTGTTTTTCAATAGATGGTATACAGCAGGCTCCGATGGGAACAGTTACAATTCACTGACTTCTGGATGACATCCAAACCCTTCAAGCACATCTGCTCCATGCACAGCAGAATGTACAGCAGCTAGAGCAGCAGAATTCAACAAAACAATTTAAATATTTTATATAATTAATGATACATAATTAAACTTAATGTAATTACATTTGGGTTCTTTGAGGTACCTATTTTACAATTAGTGTTTCATCAACAAATAGCTTTTCCAAGCATAGCACAGCTCTGCCTGTGGTAGCAATGTATACCCAGAGTGTCCCTGTTACGGTAAATACACTGAGGAGCAAAACCAAACATTCTAGGTCATCAGCCATCAGTATTTGATTATGTTAGAAACAGGAGTTCTTCACATGTCAATACTACGTATAAACCTGAACATGAATGGCTTTACCTTCAGCCTGCGGGAAGTTGCAAAGGTGACAAGAAGGTCCAACCACTAGATGGCCTTTCTCATAACTTGACAAACACAGTCAATTACCAAGAGGTCCATCAAGAGAAGTCTCACTATTCTATAGCCATATCCCAATGTGGCCAATAAAACTGTCTACCAATCCACCTCCTTTGGGTCAGGAATTTGATGAGGAGGTGATGGAGGGGGCAGCATCTGAGGGGCTCAATTAAGGTAACATCATATAGTTATGACTATAATAGCAAAGAGATATTGTTGCTAGAATTTTTGCTTTGCAACCTTTGGACCACAGAACTTATTTGGGGAGTGTGTGTGTGATGATAAAATACAATCTCTCTCCACAGCTGCTTAAGTACAAAAGGATTGTAGTAAACAGGGTCTTTCTCTACGTGCCTACACTGGCTCTCCCGGTGTAGTCCTTTGAGAGTGACCATAGTCAACTCTCGTTGATTCTTCTCTTATGTCTTGATTTTTCTATTTAAGATATTATTTGATGGCCTTCTACCAAGAAAACAATACAGTTGTAGTTGTTTTAAAATTGCCCCCCGCCCCTGCCTCATCCGAAACACACTTCTCTTTCTTTTTCTCAATATAGATGTCACACAAATAAACATGTAAATATATATTCAGTAATACATTAATAGGACATGTTCACTGTAGAGTCACAGAGTATGCAATGATTAAATACCCTGACTTGTACAAGTTTTTATTGTACCTAGGGTTAGTGTATTTTTTATTTTGCTAACTTTCGAGGTAATTAACCCCCAACTCTCCTATAGAACTACACCCCTTTTCCCAAAGTAGGTGAACACATCAGGGTTCATTTAGGGGTGCTGCTACTGTGCCACTCCAGCCTTGCCAGCCCACCACCAGCTGTCGCCTGGAAGCTCCCTCTAACCTGATCTCTCTGTGGCTTTCCTGCACAGGATCCTGTTTGCTGGATCCTGAGGTTTCGTGGGAACTCCTTTCCCCATCTGATGAAGTCACATTCTCATGGAGCTTCCTGAGAAGCAGTGCCCAGGAGGCAAGTTTTTAAGACCTGAATGCTAGAGAAGACCTTGAAATTTGGTTGCCCACACAATTCTACTGAGAAGAGCATTCCTGCTAACACACTGCCTGTGTTCCGTCCTCGTCTTTGTTTTATCAGTGTTGCTATGGAGAAGTTTGAGTCCACTCTGATTCCTCATTCTTTGAATCTGAACCATTTTTTTTCTTCTTTCTGGGTGTTTATCCCTGAACTTCAGAAATGTCCTCACGATGTCCCTTGGGGTGAATGGTTTTCGTTTTTACAGTGCTGGGTACCTGATGTGCCTTTTCAATCTGGATATTCACGCCCTTGGATTATTTTAATAATCATTCTCCCCTCTCTGCTTTCTGAGTTTTTCTGTCCAAAAATGCTGTTATCCAGATGTTGAACCTCCTAGAACAGTGTTTCTCAAGGGTTAGTCCATGGATGAGCCGCACCTGCAGCACCGGAGACGCTGTGGGGAATGTGCATTCCCAGGTCGCACCCAGACCTCCTGCACCAGGAACCCCAGAGGGGCCAGCAGTGGTCGTAACAAGCCCTCCAGGTGAGTCTGATACAACTGAAGTTACAGAACCGTTGTCTCAGACTGATCTAGTTTTTTTGCTCCAACTTTCTACCTATCATTATTGTTATTAATTTTTTGTCTTTTAACCTCTTTTTCCTCAGCAACATCCTCCAATCCTTTGTTTTTTCCTTCCTTCTATCAGGAATATCAGATTATAATTTCTGAGCACTTTTTTTTTTATTCTTTGAAAAGTCTCCCATTTCATTTTATAACTGTCTGCTCTTGCTTGATAGTTGTTTTATATCTTCTGATCTCAGATTATCAATTTAAATTTTATTCCACTTGTTTTAAGATGTCTCCTGCTTCCTGTAGGTTTCTGTTGCTTAGATTCCTTCCTGTTTGCTGGGTTTGTTTCATCTCCGTTATTTTAGAAGATTTTACAAGTTTTTCATCCTCAGATGTCCTTAAAACAAAGCTGATTTGTGCGGGGCTCTTGCCAACAGCAGGCTTCCCTCTGGTTGTTGGGTAGATTATCCCACAGGTCAGCGCCGGCGGGTCTGTTCCTTTGGGGAGACCAGTTTCTTGGGGAGGAGTTTTCCCCAATACTCCGCCCGCCAGCATGAGAAGAGCTTTTTGGGTGAAGAGGGTTAGGGGACCTCAACCTTCAGTTTGCCAACCGTATTTTCAGAACAACTTCTCATCCTCACTCTCATCTGTTCCGGGGATCCCGCAAATCTCATCCTTTCTGATGTAAACTCTATAAAACGCATATTCTCTCTTTTGCTACAGGCAGAGAGGTCTGTGGGACCCAGGAGGGTCTGCAGGTCTAATGTTCCTTGAACAATGCTGCTCATTCTGCTGGTTTTCTGTCTTCCTCACACCTGCCGTCCAAGTCACCCGCTGCCTCAATGCCTGAACCTTCCCGGAGTTCTGCAGCCAACTCTGGCTGTTTAACATGAAGTGGTAGTTAGCTGCTTCCCACCAGACTTCTAATACAGTGGCCATCCATCCATCCACTTCTCAGCGTCCCACAGTTTGTTGTCTTCTCCTTTATCAGACTTCCTCATTCCCTTTTCCTGCCCTGTGGGCTACCCCATCTGTATTCCACTGTCACGTTAGCACCGACGGAGGAAGCCTCCCTTGTGTGTCAGCTCATGATGTTCCCAGAAGCCCTGGTGCTGGAGGACCAGCGGAGGGCCATCCTGGGAGCTGGGCTGAGATGCGTGGTTGCTCCAGAAGACCTGGCCTGGTGGCAGAGGGCAGGGAGGAAGGGCATCGGTCTCCAGCAAGAGGCACATTCATTTTGATGGGGAAGCGAAGCCTGGGGCCATTTCATTCTCACGTGTGCCGACAAGCCTGTGAAAATAATGTTTGCCTGATGGTCTAAGGACAGAGTCTCGTTCCCTCAGCTTGAGTGTACACCCAGCCACACACCCATAAATCCGAAATTTGACAGTTAAGACAGACCTCTAGGCAATACTGAAAAATGTCTCCTTTAACATGTGATTGCAGTCACAGCTTTGCCACCGTGACCCCAGGGGTGACCCTCAGATTCATTTCAGTCTCTTTTAGTTTGACGCCAAGGTGCCGTGAACCTGAACCAGAGAAATGCAGCGGCGTGGGTGGTCTGCGAGCCAGAGTCGGTCCAACAGCCTCCTGGGAGCAGGCACTTAGATGGTGTTTCTGCTTCGTGTGCTTGTCCTGGCTGTTTGGACTTGAACTGATTACCGCCTGGTCGGTGCATGGATTCTCCCTTTCCCAACACTGAAGGAGGAGGAGAAGAGGAAGTCGGGAGAAGCATGTACCCTGAAGCAATATGTTTATGGGCATTCCTTTTGTTGCCGGAACAACATGGATTAGCTCAGCAACAGTGGGAAGAGATGAGGCGAAATAATTGGCATGACCCTCCTTCACTTGTACTTTTAAACACAAGCCTACTAATATATTTACCAATGAAATAAACGTGGTGTGATACCGCAGAAAGAACACCGAGGTGGCACTCGTGAGAACTGGGTCCCAGGCTTTTCCAGCACCGACTGGCTAGCGAAGACTTAGAAGGCAGGATCGTCTGGGTCGGTTTCAAGTTCTGATACAACCTGAAATAGACTCAGGCAGATCACTTAACCTGTGGATTTCCATGGTCTAATCTACAAAGAGGGAATGACCAACGACAAAATACCCGACAAATTCTTCACGTACGTTTCATCATCTATACATTGATATTCCTTAGTGTGCACCTATGATCAAAATGCTTATGCTGACTGGGGTGAAGGTGTATTGTTGCAAGCTTTGGGGTACACCCTACCATCCCCACTCACATTTTATTTATTTATTTTTTTAGTATAATTTACCTTTTAAAATTGTACTCTAAAACAAGAAGTATATTGAGCTTAGTGGTTCAGAAACATTTGTGGCGCTTCGGTGAAAACATAAGCAAAACCTAATTGGGAAGCTAAATTATTTAATGCATAGCAGAGCTCAGGGCCCATGTTCAACAGTGGCACTTGGCCTGGTTCGTTTGCTTCCTGACTATAGGAGTTCTTATCAGGATGACTTTTTAGTTTAAAATTTTAAGTAGCTTAAGTCAGTGAAGCATTGCATAACACAAATAAAGAGAGGTGCATTAGAGATACCAGTGAACTTAGTCACCACTGGGCCAAGAGATTCAGCTTAGGGCCCAGGGTGGACTGTCCCGTAGGCCTGACCTAGGGAAGGTCCTCGGCAGCCCCGCCAGGCAGTGGTATTTTTAGGGTATTTGCTCCCATTTCTTTCTCTTACGTAGAGTCCTGGAGGACAACATGGCATCTTGGGTTGTCTTCCACTCCCCCAGTGAGACATTTATGTCTAAACCTTGAACATCAATTCATTAATCTGTAGTTACTCCACGGACAAATCTGGTATCTGGCTTCGGTCTGAACACTTTCCTGAGTTGCACTGGCTCTTGCTTTACCTTCTGTCCTGGTGGACAAGGTAGATAACTCCGTTCTGGCCAATGGTAAAATGCCGGGACACTTATCAAGCGCGGATTGGTAGCCACTGGCTAAGACAGTATCTTCTCAGAGAACGTTTTTTAGTTTATAGATTATTATCAGGGCACTTTTTCAACTTTCAAGCAGACACTCATTTACTTTTGAAGGGCAAGTAATGAATTATATTGAATAACAAATGTGGATTTAACCTCCATAAGGATCAAAGGTCTCTGGTAAAAACAATTCCAAGGATAGTCATTTTCAAGTCCATAAACTGCACTTGGATGTTCAATTATCAACTGAAATATACTCTGAAGCAATAATTCACCTTGTCCAGAATGGGAGAGCAGGTAACCTTTTACCTTTCCATGTCCAATTCCTATACAGAAAAACACTTGTTTTTTTAAAAAAAACAACTCCAAAGAGGACATACAAATGACCAAGAGATATATGAAAAAATGCCCAATGTCACTAATCATCAGAGAGATGCAAATTAAAACAACAATGAGGTATCACCTCACACCTGTCAGAATGGCCGCCATCAACAAATCCTCGAACAAGTGCTGGCGAGGGTGTGGAGAAAAGGGGACTCTAGTACCCTGCTGGTGGGAATGCAGACTGGTGCAGCCACTATGGAAAACACTATGGTGTTACCTCAAAAAGTTAAAAATCGAACTGCCATTTGACCCAGTGATTCCACTTCTAGGAATATACCCTAAGAAGCCTGAAACACCAATCAGAAAGAATATATGTATCTCTATGTTCATAGCAACACTATTTACAATTGCTAAGATCTGGAAACAGCCCAAGTGTCCATCAGTAGACGAATGGATAAAAAAGCAGTGGTACATATACACAATGGAGTACTATGCAGCTGTAAGAAAGAAAGATTTCTTATCCTTTGAAATGGCATAGAGGGACCTGGAGAGTATTATGCTAAGCAAAATAAGCCAGTCAGAGAAAGACAGATATCACATAATCTCACTTATTTGTGGTATATAATGAACAAAATAAGCTGATGAACAAAATAGACCCAGAGACAAGTTAGTAGGGCTCAGACTGACAAACCTCAGAGGAAGGGCGGGGGTGGGAAGAGATAAACCAAAGAATGTATATGCATATATGCATAACCAATGGACATAGATGATAATACTGTGGGAGTAAGGGGGCAGGAGCCGGGAGGAGGGTGTGAGTGGGGGGAAAAAGAGAAACATCTCTAACAAAAATTAATTTAAAAAAATAAAATAAAATAAAAAACAAAATAACAACTCTCTCCTACAGTTACTTCTCACTGACTAGATTCTACCCACATGATGACGTATAGAACTGAAGTGATGAGAGGTGACCTGTGCACCTTACCATGCTTCTCAGATTATTTAGGAATCGGCATATTATCATCATGACTGTATAACTTAGAAGATGAAGACAGACAGGATCACGTTCAAGTTCTGGGTCACTGACACACATGGAATGTATTTAACCTCTAGAGGTGATCACTTATGCTTCTAAGTAAGAGATGCTAAATGGGGTCCATAATGCGCCCAGGGTTATTTAGATAAAAGGTTTCATATGAAGATGGAAGAGTGTACAAGAGTTCTGTTATTTGATCATGTATTCAAAACTATAAGCCAATGACTTTTCATGAACTTGAGTCATTCTGAGAATTAATCACAACTTGAACGGAAACTGAAGAGGAACCTCACCACCTTTTCCACCTTTGAGACAGGCGGTGCAGCCGGCGAGGAGAACGCTCACCTGAATTAACCCTCCCACCTCCCCCATACATGGGTTCAGTGACACTGAAAAATACTCAGCTGTACTTTCCCTGGTAATGGATAACTCAAACTCACAAGGATCACATCTTAAACAGTAAAAGAAAGTGCATGGAGAGTGGGTGTGCCTCCTTATAATACAACTGAGAGAGAGAAATACATCCCTTTTTTAACTGGCTGAAAACAAAGCTAGAACTACCTCCAGTCAATCAAAAGTGTAGAATTACAGGATGCGAATGCTGGGGATGTGATGATTAATGGCTTCTTGCATCATCTTACACTGTAAGAGTGGAGACTCAGGCAGGTTAAGTGACATGAGAGGGATTGGAGCTGGTACAATGCAGTTCATCAGACACAATAATTATGAGCCTGGAAAAGGGTTTGACACTAAGGGAGGATAAGACACAGTCCCCTCTCGTGAGGTGGTCACTGTCTCAGGGAGCAGTGCAGGTACAAACACAGAACTACAGTGCAGTCTCTCCAGCCAAGGCGGGATGGGGCCATGCATCTCTTGCTTTATCGGTGGTATTCACATCTGCCCAGCTGTCTTTCGCACACTGACTTGGCCCGACGTGGATCAGATCTGCTTGGAGCTAGACAGGCAGACTGCAGCAAACAAAAACTTAGTATCGCTTCAGGCACATTGCAGGTATCTGAAAAATACTGGATCCCCGCTGATGAGAATAAAATCCTGACTATTGATATAATACCACAATCCCCCGCCCTGAAGCAGTGCTGGCCCTTGCTTAGGGGCCTTCAGCACATTCTTTCTAGCTTAGCATCCCAGGAAATGCGTGCAGCCAGCACCGAAATGGAGCCAGTCCATGTGGTGCAGCCCAGCAGCGTCATCTCCACCAGCCGTCCGGGACCAAAGAAGTCAGGAGGAGAAGGGCCGCGGCCAACAGGAGCATTTGTGCAGCCTGGAAGATCGCATCTGGCACGCACTGCACACGCACTGCACACGCACTGCACACGCACCGTGGGGCGGCGCAGCGACAGTGCGCTCAGGACTCGGGCACCGCGCTCAGGGAACAGCTCGGGTTTTGTCTCAGCGCGGACTCGATCTAGCTGCACAACACCGGGTCACTCACTTCATTCCCCCACAGGACAGTTTCTCCATCAGCTCAGAAGGGACAGAAACTAACTCTGATGTGACCACATTTTACCTTCTCTCGATTCGATGGGCATAGAACCGAGTTTCTAAATATCTCCCACAGACAGAATCACAGACAGAATCACTTCAGATGTTCCAGACATCTGAAGAGGACCCACTGTGTGGGGGGACACCTGGCTTATTTTTTTTCAGTAGTAAGGATGGATTTGTACTTAGGATGTCACTCTCTAACACAGTCTTCTTGGGAAAGTCTTGGGGTAAATGGTGGTGCTTATAACTAAGGACAGAAAGAAAAGACAAAGAAGAAAACAATAGGCTAGATGTGTATCACAGTCAAGGCCCTGTCCTTATTTGTAAAGTGTTTTTGTCAAAAAGATGCCACTGTGGCTGTGCCTGGAGCCCAGGAGTGGGGGTTGCCCCGCTACTGGCCCCCGTGAGAGTCAGCCCTGAAACTGCCCCATTTCTCTCTTCATGCACATGGCAGGTGCGTCGCTTGTCTGACAAGGGCTGGCCCAAGAGCTGAGACAGGGCTCTGCTCTCCGTGAGCCAGGGTGTGCTGGAGGGGACAAGGTGCGGGACAGGACCTCTCGCCAGCCAAGCCATTGTGGCACTGGAGGATGGCAGGGAGGCAGTCACCTTAGCTTGTCGATTATCAGTCTCACAGGAAGAGGAAATTCACAGCAGGCACCTTGGCGAGTACTGGCGAGAGGCCGCCCTGCAGGCCCGAGGGTGTCCGCGAGGAAGCGGTACCACGAGAACACGAGGAACCTTGCGTTTGAAGGTCCGTGCTGGGGGACTCAGAAACCATGTCTCAGGGGCCTTCAGCTGTGCAGGTGAGAGCTCCCACAAACATAAATACTCCAGCTACAGAATCTGAAATCAGGTGAAATGAAATGGAATTCTGCCCTGACATCCTTTGTACCCATGTCATCCCTGCACTACACTGGTAACCCTGTTAATGTCCAGCTATATGGTAAGGACAGCATTTTTGTAGGACACTTGGACTGAGAGACAACTTTATTGCAGGATAGTCTGGAACAGCTCATGGAGAAGGTGGGTCTTGAGTCAGAGCTTAAGTCTGAATATAATTTAAGTAGATGGGAGGGAAGAAAGAGGAATTCTGAACCCAAAGGAAAAAAGTGAGTAAAGGTATATGAAAGTCTGAAAGAAGGGAATCAAACGCAAGGAACTATCTGTTCAAAGCGGAGGTTGCATGATAGGTACCTTAGGGAGATGCCGTTGTAACACTAGAATAACAGAATAGAAAGTGCTGCTCACAGGGCATAGCCTCCTTCTACCCCCTTCCTCTTGGGCATCTAATGCACTGCTCTACCCACAAACTCCAACTGACATCCTATAGACATAGCTGAAGACAGAATACGTTTCTCCTATTTTTTCATGGGAGAAATTTCAGATGCAAAGAAAATCAAACTAAGACAAAACTCAAGATCAGAATTCACTCAGGATTTTTTCATTCAGTTCTTGCTACCCGTGTATGAGAAATGAACCCCTTTCAAATGTCCGTAGAACAGACTTGTGTGGCTTGATACTGATTTGAAAGAAAGCTAGTAATTGGTTTTAGTAACTTCAAACATTATTATTTTACTATGTGCATGTCTAATGTCTAATACAGAATTCATAAACTATATAATATACAACCTATAAAATAGTACATTATATATATAGATATATACTATATATAAATACATATGTATCAATATATTACATATTTTATATAAATATATATTTAATGGAAGGGACAGGCAGGGGAGAAAAACCTGTGTAACACTTTTTAAAAGTCTATACAAAGAATTTCAGGAATATAGTCTATTTACATTAGGATCTAAGGGACTAAGTAAAATTACATCAGTGAAACCTCTTGAAGAAATTTGTGTTTTATTTGTTTGTTTTTAATGGAGTATATTATTTTTCTCCAAGATAGAAATTCTATAATTTATTAAGTTCTCACTGCAAAAAAAATGTGACTTTTATTTGTAGTACAAGTGCCCATATTTTTTAGAAAAAAATAATTAATCTGCATATAAAACAAATTTATAGGCTATTTTTAACATCTCTTTTTAATGGGCATTTCTCTATACTGAAGGTTTTCAATCACAGGCAAAATAAAACAGTATCATTCATTCACAGCTTAGGAAAAAACACCAAATTAAGCTGCAATAACGATTTATCCATTTGGCCAAGGTCATAGGAAGAGACTTAATCCTTTTGTTTCAAAGACTCCACTTAGATCACACCATTTTCTTTTCTTTTTTAATCCTCACCCAAAGATACTTTTTTTCCATTTATCTTCAGACAGAGTGGGAGGGAGAGGGAAAAGGAGAGGGGGAGAGAGAGAGAAACATCAATGTGGAGGGACACATCGACTGGTTGCCTCCCACAGGACTCTGACCAGGGCCAGGGATGAACTGTCACTAAGGTATGTGCCCTTGACTGGAAATGATCCCACAACGCTTTGGTCTGTGGGCCGACGCTTCAACTGCTGAGCCAAATCGGCCAGGGCAGATCACACCGTTTTCAATGAAAGCAAGAAATGCTACAGCTCAATTATTAACTTGTCAAAGCATTAAATAAGGTAAGTTTCACCTCTTCTTAACACCGCCTGACTCAGTGTTCACCCATGACAAGTAGGCTTAGCCTGCCCCTCGCGTGCCACTTCAGCCCAGCAGAGCTGTTTTTCATCAACCACAACTGTGCTTGAATGAACTTTACTGCACTGTTCTGGACATATGTTCATCCACTTCCCCTTTAAACAAGAAAAATAAAGAAATATACATAAAGGCCCGACGGATGTTTAAAGGTGAAGGTGATCAGCGGGTTAATGCGAAAGGTGCAGATTCAACAATCCAACGTGGCACACTCACCCTTAGGAACGCTTCGGTCTCGCGTCTCAGCAGGGCCGCATTTATTTTTGCAGCAATGCATGGAGGAATTAAGCTTGGGTGGTTTATATTTATGGCAGCTGCAGATAAGCAATAAAAGCAGTTGAGTGAGGCGGTGGGGGTGGGGGAAGAATAGACTCCGCTGCTGGAAGACGGGTCTTTAGTTTTGAAGCAACATGAAGCCTTTTCAAGGTATTGCAGAAACCTTCAGACCTGGAGTATCAAGCTTTGGGTCTCTCGGAATTTAGTTTCCAATGTAACTCTCAAGAGAAAAGGAGGTCTGTTATGGGCTGAATTGTGCTCCCCCAAAACCATGTGTTGGAGTCCTAACCCATAAGAGCTGGGAATATGACTATGTGGAGATAAGGCCTGTAAGCAGGTGTTAAGTTAAAATGAGCCACAAGTCTGGGCTCTAATTCAGTCTGACCCTCGTCTGTATGAGATGGAATCTGGACACAGAAGCGACACGAGGGATGTGCGTGCGCAGAGGAAAACCATGGGGGACACTCTGCGGAGCAGCCATTTGCAAGGGCGAGGAGGAGACAAATGTCTGTTGTGTGAGCAGAAATGCAATTATGGTGGCCTTAGCAAAGTATGAGGTCCGAGGTGGGTCGTTGTGGCTCAGTCCTGCACCGTCCTTATCCTAGTTCAAAGTCACGTTCATACTGGCTCCTAAGAACTTAGTCACCGCTTCTTACCACCCTGCATTGCTTCATTACTCTTCTTGTGATTAGATATTTTCTCCCCAGTCAGCCTGTCTACACCAGGGGCTTTAGTAGAATTAATATGCACCGGCCTATTGACAAGATGGGGGGAATTTGATCCTTTAAGGGTGAAAACTGGTACTAATTTCAAGGGTTCCAAATGAACGAAACCTTTAGCCTCCAGAAAAGTGGAGGAAGAATTCATCCTGTAGAAGAAAGCTAAGAAGGTGGTAGCATAAATACATCCCTTCAAAAATGCAGTTCAGATTTTATCACCTAAGAGAAAGAATGCAGGCTTGGAGCTCCAAACTTTAAAGGACAGATTAAAATGCAAGAAATGAAAAACTAGCTGCAGTATGTAGTCTCCTGAGCAATGAAAGAGGGGTGAAACTACCTAGTCTTAGGCTGAGGGGCAGAGAGTAATAATGCGCACTTCCGTTCTAATAGTGTCAAGGGGAAGGACCTGGAGCAACGGGCAGGTGGGAAAGAGCTAAACAAGTGATCAGAAAGGCAACATTTCTATGTCTGGAATGCTCTTTCTGACTTGGAAAACTCCTACTCATCCTTCAACTCCCTAGATCCTATGATCTCCTCTAGCAAATCTCCTCAAACTCTCAGAAGCTCTCCACTCCCACAGTCCTTTGCACACACTTTAATTACAGCATTTATTAGATCATGTGTTAATTATTCCTCTATTTAATTAAATTTAAAACACTGACTCTTTAAGGTGCACTGATATTTTATACACCACTGAGAAAGATAACTAAACCATGGAACAATTCTTTCTTGTCATGTAGAATTTTAATTTATAGTTATACTGAAAGAACGCTTTTAGATTGATTGAAATGTAAACTCTTTATCACACGCCACTCTGGTCATACATTGAAAAGGAAAAGTAGGACTAGATTATTCCTAGAACTTCTTTATACTCAGAGTCTGACTTCTTAATCACTTCTTGAGGCAAAATTGTGGGTATCTGTGTTTTCTCCACGCAATTGTAATTTCTGTGCCATCGGGAACATCTGGGATACCATTTTTCTAAAGAGTACTTCCCTGTTATCTTGGGTTGACCTCCACATCACTGAAGTTAACCAGGAAGGCTGTTTGCATTTGTACAGACTATGATAATCATGTCACACCTTCCCGTTGCCTGACAGTGACCATAATCCTCAAAGACAGTAAAATATGAAAAAGTATGCCTTAGAAGCAATACTATATAATAATTGATATCCCTGTTTCCCTTCTTTATTACCTTTCTATTTTAATATTCTGTGTCCTGAGAACCGAGGCTGAGCATAGCGGAGGGAAAGTTCTGGATACTAGGGCACCCCAGCTCCCATGAAAACTGCCTATGTGCTCACAGTCAGGGCCCGAGTGACCATTTTCTGCGAGGAGGACATGAAACAAATTTTAAAAACTTGTCCCATCACAAAATTTCTTGCCACCTTCTAACCAAACGACAACTACTACTAGTGCTGCTGACACACACACACACACACACACACGCACACACACTCTCTTCTTCTCTCTGACTGATCTCGTCGGCATTCGGATTCGGACCCCCCGGACCCGCTGAGTCATGCTGGCAGAAGTGGGATGACGCAGCCCTACTCTGCGCAGGTCGTGGACTGATTGTCTCCCCACCAATTCATAAGCTGAAATCCTGCTCCACAACGGGACGGCATTAAGAGGTGGGATCTTTGGAAGGTGATTAGGTCACGAGGGTGGAGCTGTCATTGTTCTCTAAGTCTTATTATCTAAGAGGCCCAGAGAGAGAGGATGCCCGTCTATGAGCAGGAGGTGGGTTCTCACCAGACGCCAAATCGACCGGGGCCTTGATCACAGACTTTCCAGCCTCTAGAACTTCAAAAACTATTTTTCTGTTGTTTCAGCCTCTCAGTCCATGGCATCTTTTACAGAGCAGCCAGATGGCTAACACGCCCATGAGGCCCAAGCTCAGTAAGGCCAAACACTCACATGGCCACGGTGGGAAGAGCCACGCGGAGCCGAGTGACACGGAGACTCGAAGGGCCTTCATGCAGCGTTACAGAGAACTGCTCAACTTCCCGTGACCGTGTCCAAGAGAGAACCCTGGAACTGATGTAAACAGCCAGAGAAACGAAGACACCAGAAACACCCCCCCTGGGTTCTTCTTGCGACAAAAGGAAGGGAGGAAGAGGAGCTGAGAGTTTCATTCTTCGCATTTGGAGGCAGCTGGGAGGTATTTCTTCATCTGGGTGACAGACCTGCCCTCTCACCCTGCAAACAGCAACCTTGTCCTCCTGGAGCTGCCCACGAATTTGCTTCCTTCTGCTCCGAGGCGGGGACGCTAAGTTCCCTCCTGCATTCTTCCGCTGGCTTTTCTTCCTTGGGCAACACGCAAACGATGACAACGGTGCAACCTCCGCACTGACCGATGGATTAGGTCTCAGCCTCAGTCTTTCCTGTCAAGCTCTCCTCGCCTCATCTGCACTTCAGCACTCGCCTCCCTGAGTCAACAGGAGCTGGCTCTTTCCAACCCGACCTTGCTGTTACCCTCCGAATCCTCAGAGCGCATTTTCTAGGCTATCTTCTTATCCCCGTCTTGGTTCTCCCAGCCTCGGGCCAGCTCATTTCTCCACTTGTTTTCCATCTTTCTATCTGTATAACAGCAGCAGCAAGTGTGCATGTATCTTGTCATCCCTGATGCTTCAAGTCAATGCCTGACTCAGCCCCCTCTTTCCTGGCACAGAAGGGACACCCCATCAGCACTTGTTGAATGCCACTGAAAGTAATAATTTAATGCATTTCCTTCACCACTTAGGAAATGGATAAACAGAATACAGTATCTGATATGATGCAACATTACACAATAGACAAAAGGTGTATATAGGCTTCAAACAAATAAGTTCTATTATATAAAATTTATGATAGTGGTTGCCTGGAGTCAGGGGAAAGGATACAATAGGAGATGGTGAGAATTTTAGCTTTTTCTCTATCTTCATGTAAAAAATACTGAAAGCAATATGCTTGCCAATTCAGGGTGATAGGAATATGTGTTTATTATAGTATTCTTTAGACTTCTTATGTTTTTAAATTTAAAATAAAAACAGATTTCTCATCCCTTGAATGCATGGGTGATCTGTATTATGATCATAAAGCAAAGGGACAACATCGTCCCATCGGTGTGGAGTCCAGTGGCTCTTTCGGCCTGGCATCGCCACCTCTGTGTCCGTTCCTTGCCTTGGAGCAGACGGGAAGCTACAGGAAGTTCCATTTGCCCAGTGCCCTCAGCTCCTAGATCAACAGAGGCTCTCAGTTATGAGCTCGTGAGTAAATCAAACATTATACAGGCCACCCTGTGTATCTATCAATCTTTTAAAGTATAATTTTATTAATATAGTGTTCGATTCAATTAATCTTTAGCCAAGGTTCCTCCACTTATTTCGAACAGATCACTAACGCACGCCTGGAATGATATGCAGATGTGTTGTGCAGGTAGAAATGTGTATTTCTCTCGTAGAGACGGGGGAGCAGCAGAAAGGGTGCTGAGGGATTGGACTGGTAGGGGGTTTCAGAGGCTGGTGGTGGTGAGGACTGGGGAGAAGTACAAAGAGGCAAGGGAAGGAGGCGGGGGGGCGGGGACAAAGAAAGGGAGAGAGAAGTCTAGGGACAGACAGCTGAGCGGCAAGGGAGATCATGGTGATGATAATTATGTTTATTATCATCGTAACTGTAATTCTAGAACCCTAAATACTCCATTTTTAAGCATCCTCTAAGAGCTAAGAACTGTGCTGGTTCTTTACATATGATAACTTCATTTTTTTTTATCCCTTACATCAATTAACCCTCCAATATTGTGCAAATGCATAAGGCTCAGAGGGCTCAGATTACACAGAGCATCAGGAAGAGCATCATCGTGGTCACTGTGCTCCCGGGTTCCGGTTCTTAGGCACCGTGTAATTGTGAGAGTTAACTGGCTTTTCTTTCTTCTCCCTGGTCATGGGGAACATTTCATCGATGGCTTACTCCATCAGCTTTATTAGATTCTCAGGGCCAAATTTATAGGGCTAAAGACTTATAGAGTCAGTGGGGCCTTATTAATCAATGCTGTCCTGCTCGCGATGCATGACCCGATATTCATTTACATTAACTGCCCACCACCAACCAGCCACTGTTTTCCAGAAGATGCATGGAAGATGATGCAGGTCCCGGGAGGTCAGTGCACTGTCCTAAGTGCCTGGGAGAGTTGTTACTACCAGGTGAGAACTTTCTGTTGTGGATTCAAAACCCAACCTGGCGCATGAGCCTTCCTTTGGGGCTATTTGGAATTCATCCCATCCAAACCCCTTGTTTCCTAATCTATGATCCAAATCCTACCATTGCTAGAAACAAGAGATAAAAAGTACACATTCTCAAAGACATGGAATGGAGTGCCCCAAACCACTGACATCTATCAGTTAAATTTTTCTATTTTGGCAACTTCAAGAATTGAAAGAAGTCAGTTGGTCCATGCCTCCCTCCCTGGTGTCTCTGCTGTGTCATTAGTGTTATTTATCATATCTCAAAAAGCAAAACAAAAATAAAGGAGAGGACAGACAGGAGAGAAACAAGAAGCAAGGTCTCCACGAATCCCTTCAGTCCACCAGAATTTCTTCAATGAGCTGTTTGTGGGGTCAAGTGGCAGCATCCTTATCTAGTACAGATGAACACTAGAAAAACAGAAACTTGGTTGTTTCCCTAGACTGAAACAAACACCAAATCTCAGTTCATCCTCTTTGACGTTTCTATTTGTTTGTACATTTCTTTTTGTTTGTTTGTTTGTTTGAATTAAAAGGCCATATCCAGGATATAAAACATGTAGGAAAGATCTAGAATCAGAGAGCTTCAGGAAAGGTATAATGCTTCTAGAACATCTACCCCTTTCAGGATCTTTGAAACGTAGACAGGTTAGCAAGACTGCGTGTCAAAGGTCTCCCCGCCCGAAGTGTTCCTGTTATTGTGGAGTCTCGAAGTTTATCGTCACAGATATTTTTCTCTTAAAAGTTCCTTATGTTAGTCCTTCAGGTTGTTACTACCCATGTGTACCCACTCATTCCTGTCCCTCCAACTCCAGTAACAGCCAGAAGTAGACGTCAGAGGTCAGGCGCGCAGCCCGGTCTCAAGAGCAGCTGTGTGAAGACATAAGGGTCCAGTGTCCTGCTATCTCATGTCTGTACACAGTGGCATACATCCAGAATCACAAAGCTCATTAGCATTAAATTCCTATAGAAAATTGTTATTTCCATGGGTTCCAGGTCAGCCTCTGCACCCCGCTGTGTGAGACTGGGTAACGTACTTAACCTAAGTGAGCCACAATGTCCTCATCTAATGAATGGCAGAGATAGTCTTCCGAGAGCTGCTTTGAGGACAAGGTCACTGTAGCCAAGAGTATGCTGGTAAATGTTCAACAACTGATTCTTTGGGGCAGGGGTGGTGGTGGTGCTGGTAGTGGTGCAGATTTACAGTGTTTGCCAATTCCTGTGGTGTAAATACTCCCCCAAGTCGGTTTTCGAACTGCAAACATAATATCACTGAATAGCACGCCAGAAGAGGGGTACACAGTTGAGTCTTGAGAGCTGAGGGGCGCGGGTTCCAGCACACCACCGACTCCGTCTATCTGTAAGTGCAGGTCTTCCTGCCCGTCCACACCCGTACCCACACGTTTCACTGAAGCTGGGAAGTCTTTCTCTTCTCTCCGCACATCTCCTTCCTACTCATGACTCAAGATTCAGCCTCAGTGGCAACTGTTTCATAAACATTTGCAGGATCTTTTACATCAGAATCAATTCTCTCTTTATCCTATCTCCAGTTAACCCTTATTCCATTTTTCCTTGTATGTATTAGTTGCATGCATGCCCGTTGTTGCTGTTTCTTATTTCCCAGCATATGCCATGTTCTCCATCCTCTCTGCTGATACGGCTACACCCCTTGAACACGGCTGGAGTTTGGTGTTCATTGACTAAATTAGTGACAAACTACTTTGAGAAACATTACAAAGTCTTAAAAAGTAATTTCCCCCTGCCTTGCCATTTGGCTCAGTGATTAGAGTGTTGACCCGTGGACCAAAGAGTCACAGGATTGATTCCAGTCAAGAGTTTGATTGTAGTCAAGGGCATGTATCTCGGTTGCGGTTTCGTCACCAGCCCTGGTCGGGTCGCGTGGGAGGCAACCAATTGATGTGTGTCTCTCACATCGATGTTTTTTTCTCTGTTTCCCCCTCCCTCCCTCCCACTCTTTCTGAAAATAAATGGAAAAATATCCTCAGGTGAGATTGTAATAAAAAGTAATTTTCCCCTAAACTGAGAATGCCCTCAAGACAGGAGTGTGTGTGTGTGTGTGTGTGTGTGTATGTGTGTGTGTGTGTGTGGTGTGTGAACCCTCACCCCAGGATCTATTCTTTCCACTGATTTTTCAGAGAGAGTAGAAGAGAGGAAGGAAGGAAGGAGAGAGAGAGAGAGAGAGAGAGAGAGAGAGAGACATTGATGTGAGAGAGACATACTGAACAGTTGCCTCCCATACCTGACCCAGATAGGGAACAAACCTGCAACCCAGGTATGTGCCCTTGACTGGGAATCGAACCTGGAACCCTTTGATGTGGAAGCTGATGTTCTAATCACTGAGCCACATAGGCCAGGGCAAGACAGGACTGTTTAATTCATGTTTATATTCCTAATTCATTTGTGCCAGATAACAGTTTAGAACTGGAACTGAAGTAAAGCAAGGGTATTTCCAACGTGGCCAATGCAGGTGCAAATGACAGCATGGGGGTGGGCGGGGCTGGGGGCACGGGGTCCTAGACCCACCTACAGGGCTCCAGGGCAGCATGCTTCTCCTGCCTCAGCCAGCCCTGAAGCCTGGACTGACCAAGGCATGTTAGATCAGCCACGCCAGTGAGCCTCAGTATCACTAGATGGCAAGACGGGACTAGAAAGCCAGCCAGGAGGTGCACCCAGCCACCTGGAGGGAAGGCAGACCCATAGGAATGAGGGGCCCTTTCTACGCACTGTAGGTGTGGGGTGAGCGGAAGCAATCGGTCCGCGAGATGCACAGGCAGAGAGCATCACTGGCACAGACAGGGCATGTTGCATAGGCACAGAAAGCTGACGAGGTGCTGCTGAAGGCCAGGGGCCAGGACCGGGCCTGGCGTCCCGAGAGGGAGGCAGAGGGGCGAAGCGGGAAACAGTGTCTGGCCTCATCACAGATGACAAGTCCTCTGCTGTCTCTCGTGTTCAGGAGGGACGGTCCCTATGGGAAGTTGCTATTGTTGACTATGCACTGGAAGAACATATTTTCAAACATGAGTACATGTACATGTACAAGACCTCTCGGGATGATTAAAGCTCATTGAGACGGTACTATAGGGATAAAGCCATGCGTGTGGGTTACTAGGTTAACTATAAATTAGTAACTCTGTGCCCCAGTCAGGAAACGTGCCCAAGGCCACACAAGTTGCTGCATGGTGACTCAATCCCAGGACTACCCGAACCCAAACCCCGGGCCCTCTCCACTGTCGTCACGCAACCCAGAGCAACCATGGCTCTACAATCATGCTTTTCCTCCTCTGTGTAGCTCACATAAATCTGAAACCAACTCGGAAAGTGTAAGCACCTACCTTCCAAACATAAATACTTTGAAGAATAACATCCATGCAGAAGTAGCTCTTGACTAAGATTTAAAAAAAGGAAGGTCTGTTATGGTCAAGCCTCATCTATTTCCAAATGGTGTTGCTATTTCAGCTAAGAGTACAAGTTGGTGAACGGAGATAACTTGTTATAGCTCATTCTCTGTCCGGAACGCACTGGGCGCTCCGATCTGTGGCCTGTAGGTCTAGTGCAGGCCCCGCGTAGAGGTAGACTTAGGGTGGAAGAGTTAAAACCTGCCTCCAAGCCTTAGTTTTTATTCTTCATGGCGCCCAAGATGTCCCTGGGACTTCCCTCTCTCCTTTGAAATGGGAGAGATAAAAATGTTACCCCTGGGGGACAACCTGTTACTTCATGACTTTTCATTTTGTTTGCTATTGCTTTTGAAATTTTCAAATCTAATAAGGATAGCCCATTATCTCATGCCCTTTTGTAAGATGATGAAGAAATCTTACAGGAGTCCTCTGGGCATAATACAGACACCGCAGAAGCAAAATGTGTCGAACAGAACCAGCTGGGTAGTTCATGTGACTGGGAGAATACAAATCGATGACCCCAGGGCATTCCACGGCCTTTCTAGGTTGCAAGTCACTGAGATTTCTTCTACAGAAATCTAGCCCTTGGCATTTTCCAGTCTTAACAGCTGCAGTGGATGACTCCGGTTTAAGGCTCTCTGGTGATCAACACAACCGTCAAAGTGGACCAACCCTTGTCTCATCTGCACACAGCAGAAAGCAAACTCAAATGCAAGGTCTTTGGAAAACTCAATGGAAGTGCAAAACCGATGGGTCAATTGTCTTCTTACAAAAACAAATGCACACACAACAAACAGCAACACCAAAACACGTCCTTTTGTGTTGTTCTTCTAAATGGAAAGTAAAAGGTATCTCAAGGAGCACCACGCCCTGTGCAAGTCCACCACGTATGGAGTCTGTGCTAGGAGCATGGTTTCAGTCCCAACCTGACTCCAACTCTCAGTGGGCACGGCCACTTAAGCAGTTGACTGTCTCTGGCTCCTCGTGTAAGCCTGGGGAGCAGGTCTGGGTGCAGCCCAGGGGCCCAGGCATCCCCAGGTGCTGGTATAACAGACACTGCCACTCAGACAACCAATGGACACAGAGTTTGAGCCTAATACACTCTTAAACAAGTGGCTCCCTGGAAAACACACTACACTGTGTCCTATGACTTACTTCCTCACACAGACTTCTGTCCTCTCCCCGCTCCGTTGTTATGGTAAATATATATATATTTAGGGAAAAAAGCCAAAATATTTTCTGCACTATTTTCTCCGTTTAGCACAGTAAAGGCCAAAAGTTAGATGACACGTACTTTACCCTCATCAGTACACATGGGATGGAAACTGGATGTGCCTAGAGGGATGGGCAAACAATTACCAGCTGCCTTGATCCAGTTTCTGCTTTGTATGGAGAGAAAAGCTTGGAACGGGGGCCATGGCCTGGTCGTTCTACTTCTATTTCCTTCTCTCTCCAAACCATCAGTCAGCGACTATGGAGCTGACACCCCCGCATAGGACGACTGGGGCTGGGACTACAACTAGTTGGTGATTAGACTTTTAAAAATTACAGTCTCAGGAAGAAAAACTTTTAGAACAAAAATCAGATAGGCGGGTTTTAATGGCTGTTGCTAAAAACGATGAATTACCCCAAACTCCAATAATCCACAACTTTCTACTCTTCTTCTCTCACTTTTTGAGAATGAAATTATAGGGGAAGTGTAAGTATAGCATTTTCTGACTCAAAACCACGTGAAGAGCAGCTATAATGCAGCCCAGTGCGTCGGTGGGAACTGGGTCAAAAGCTTGAAAACTTGGCCGGCAGAAAGCCTTCTGTCTGAGCCTTTTCAGCTCTTCCTCAAATGGCCCCTTCCCCCTGTGAGGGCTTTCCATCCATCTACAAACATTCCTCTTTCATTTTGTTTGTGGTTTAAAAATGTATCTTTATTGTTGAAAATATTACAGATATCCCTCCTTCCCCCGGCTCTGACCCCCTCCTCCCCGCCCCCACCCCTCACTGTCACCCCGCTAGGCCTGCATCCCTCGGCTGTGCGCATGTGCATGTAGGTTCTTCGGGGTCTCCTCCCCGCCCTCCCCGCTTCCCTCTGAGCTTGGGCAGCCTGTTCCCTACTTCCATGTCTCTGGATCCATTCTGTTCATATGTTTATCTTGTTCCTCTGATTCCACAAATCAGTGAGATCAGGTGAGACTTGTCTTTCTCTGGCTGGCGTATCCTCTGTTCTTTCAGACGTTTACAAACACTCATTTGAGGGGTTTGCCATGTTTAATTTCCGACTGAACAATCTAACTTCCCTTTTTCCTTACAGGAAGACAGTGTGAGGAAAGCTCTCACATATCTTATTAAAATTAGGATTTTTCATTTCGACGACAAGAGCTGAGAGCAAAATGAGGAGGAGGTATTTGGTAAGTGCCACACCTGAACCTAGCACACGGCTGAGTTCCGGGGAAGGCAGGGTAAGACGCAGTGATTTCCCAGAGTGAGTTTAATCCTAGTTGAGAATTAGCACATGAAATATGGGAGCGGCGGGTCAAGGTCTCATGGATTTTATTTTGGTAATCAGAATGGAACACGAGTCAGGAAGGAGGCTCTCTATAAAAATATTGGAGTACAATTTGCTTGGGCAGCTGTGAACAAAATGGAATGAAGGTAATTCCTACAGTCGACAGAAATGTGAATAACTCAATTGTATTAAAAATTATCCTTATACATGTATTAAGTCGATGCTTAAAATAATTAATATTTGTAGCCACTGTAATCAAAACAGCCCGGTACTGGCACAAGAACAGGCATATAAACCAGTGGAACAGAACAAAGAACCCAGAAATGGACCCAAGGCAATATGCTCAATTAATATTTGACAAAGGTGGCAAGAGCATACAGTGGAGTAAAGACAGCCCCTTTAATAAATGGTGCTGGGAAAATTGGACAGCTACATGCAGAAAAATGAAACTAGACCATCAACTTACACCATACACAGGAATAAACTCAAAATGGATAAAAGACTTAAATGTGACTCATGAATCCATAGAAATCCTAGAAGAAACTGTAGACAACAAAATTTCAGACATTATACTCAACAGAATTTTCACTGATACATCACCTAAGGCAACAGAAACAAAGGAGAAAATGAACACATGGGACTACATCAAACTCAAAAGCTTCTGCAAGCAAAAGATAGAATCATCAAAATGGAAAGGCAACCCACTGTATGGGAGAGCATAATTGGCAATGATATATCAGATAAGGGGTTAATTTCCAATATATATAGAGTGCTCATACAACTCCACAAAAGGAAGACAAAGAACCCAATTAAAAAATGGGCAGAGGAACTAAATAGACACCTCACCAAACAGGACATACAAATGGCTAAGAGATATATGAAGAAATGCTCAACATCACTAATCATCAGAGAGATGCAAATTAAAACAACAAAGAGGTATCATCTCACACCTGTCAGAATGGCCGCCATCAACAAATCATCAAACAACAAGTGTTGGCGAGGGTGTGGAGAAAAGGGGACTCTAGTACACTGCTGGTGGGAATGCAGACTGGTGCAGCCACTATGGAAAACAATATGGTGTTCCCTCAAAAAATTAAAACTTGAACTTCCATTTGACCCAGTGATCCCACTTCTAGCAATATACCCTAAGAAGCCTGAAACACCAATCGGAAAGAATATATGTACCCCCATGTTTGTAGCAGCACTATTTACAATAGCTAAGATCTGAAAACAGTCTAAATGTCCATCAGTAGACGAATGGATAAAAAAGCGGTGGTACATATACACAATGGAGTACTACACAGCTATAAGGAAGAAAGATCTCTTATCCTTTGAGATGACATGGAGGGACCTGGAAAGTATTATCCTAAGTGAAACAAGCCAAACAGAGAAAGACAAGTATCGTATGATCTCACTTATTTGTGGAATATAATGAACATACCAGTCTGAGGAATGGGGTAGTCCCAGAGATGTGGAAGTGGGGTACAGACTGACAATCCCCAGAAGAGGGGGTGGTGGGGCAGAGATAAACCACAGAACTTATATGCATGTATGCATGCACAATGGACATGGACAACAAAGCTGGGGGCAGGGCGGGGAGGTAGGGGGAGGGGGGTCAGTGGGGGGGAAAGGGAGAAACATCTGTAACAAACATAAATTAATTAATAAAAAAATTGTTCTATTTTAAATTTTATAGTAATTTTATAGAGGGGGGGGTACATTTCACCTTTCTGCCCGTTCAGATATGATGCCCTCGGGTTTGGGATTCTGAGAGTAACGTGGGCATTCTTCCTGTTGCTTCTTGCTTCGCTCGGTGCCGCACCGGGAGATGGTGGTTCCTTTTATAAATAGCAGCGAGAGCAGTTCGCCTTATATCAAAAGGCTGTTGTGAGGCTATGGAAAGCAATACTTGCAGAGGTTTGGTTTTTTTTTTTTGCTTCTGGGAGAGAGGTGTTGTCTGAATCGAAATCTGTGAAAGGAAGAAGAGCTGTAACATCGGCTGACAGTGAGAAACTCTTCTGTTGTGAAACAGTTTCCAAAGGGAAGAGTGCTCTAGATATTAGTTGTCAAATTCAGAGGAACAGGACAAAGCAAGACGCTGGGACCCACTGGAAATAATGTAATCTCCAGGAAGGTGAGGAAAATCATTGATTACTGATGTCCACGGCCTGGTGCTAAGAGAACAGTAAGAGTGACGACAGGAGGCATTTCATAGAGCTGAATCCCACACTTCACTGGAGAACGGAATTACTGGAATAGCTTCCAGTCAAGACTGATCATTTTACCAGGGTGTACCACTTCCCATTCTAAGCAAAGAGCGAGGAAAAGAGTTCGGCAGGGTTCAGAGCCCAGAGCCCTCTGCCCTGTGGGCTGGGCTGGACGCAGGAGTAAGAAAGCATCGTTTAGCCGATCAGGATATGAAAGCAATAAGCCACGGGAATTGAAATAAATTTTCCAGGTCTCCACCACCAAATTATGCTGTTAAGTAAAACTAATCTCTCTATAATTTAATCTGTAATAATGACTGTCATTACGATTCTGAAAATGAACATTCAAGCTTCAAGGAAACATCAAAGTAATTCGGGGCTTTAATTATTTTCTGCTGTGTACTTTTATGTTATTTTCCCAAGTATATACTAATATTGTCCTGAATTTCAAATGCTAACAAATGATTCCCAGTTCCCCAACCTGTGATGTACACGCTCTATGAATATTAAGTTTTTTTGTTCAAATACTTTTTAAACCCGTCATTAATATGATAATACTTTGGTAATGAATTTACAAAAATTCCATACAAATACTACATGTGCTAATACAATAAAATACTGTGGCCATAATATGCATAATGCATTAGGCTTTGTGACAGATGCCTGCCAAAAACTGTGCTTGGCAAACACTAGCCTGCTTGAGAAGTGCCTAACCGATGAAAATTTATTGCCGCTGATAGACCCGGGGCAAACACGGAACAATCCATGCTATTCACGCCCTGGAAGACACATCAGCTCACTGACTGCTCAGATTATCTCTGAAAGCTTCTGGACATCACTAAAATTAAGGAAGACACTTAATGAGATGTTTAATGCCTGGGAGAGGGACTCTTCCAAACAAAGGACCCCCCCTGTGCTAGTTTCATCTCCATGGATATGGCCCTGGCAAAGGTCACAGCTCCAGCCAGCTGCCGGGGCAGGGCTGCTCTGCCTGCTCTCTGCGGCTCAGTCTGTCTTTTCACAGGTCGGTCCTTTTGAAAGTGAGAAGCTGCTGGCGTGAAAGCACCCCTTTCTCACCGCCGTGTTCCCCGGCTGATGTGACTTAGTGCTTTACTGTTTTGTGACTGCACCTTCTAACACATGTGCAATTCCTGGTGCTGTGAGTTGCGGGGTGGTGGGGAGGAGTCGGGGGCTCTCCCACTCCCTGGAGTCATGGGGGGTAAGAGCTGGATTCTGGGGGGAGCTTTCTGAAGACAGAGTCCATCTTCTTTAGAAACTGGAATTTGCCAGGGAAACCACAGAATACTGTGGCCAGTGAATCTCAAGGTTCATTCAATTGCTAAAAGATCCTAAGTTCATCAGTTGGGTTGGGTCATTAGCATGTATTGGGGGTGGGGATTCTCTAATTTAATTTAGTCCCATCGCTTTTATAGACGGGCAAATGAAGGCGCAAAAGGGGAACTGACTTGACAGAGGGCACACAGCTAATTAATAGCAGAGTCAAGATGACAACTCCTTCTTCCCAGCCCAGGTTCGCCCACCAACAGCGCGGGCTTTGCTGCAGAGGAAGATCTGAGGAACTGGGCACCTCACGTGCCAGCACCTCCTGTCCCATCCTGCCCACCACTGCTGCTGTTCCTTCCAAAGACCGCAGAGGAGCATCTCTGCCTGAGGGTAAACAGGATGAATGGGTGTACTGATGAGCCCCGAATGAGGCAAGCTCTCGAATATGCATTTAGATAGCGAGAGACACCAAAGTTGGGACGATACCCACATTGTGAGTCCTAAAGTCCATCATGGTTTTCATTCATTTATTTATTTTTACTGGCACAAAGATTACTAATTTCCAATTGCTTGAAAATAAAAATCAGCCCTGAAGAAGATCCTGGTCAGAAATAAAGAAGCACCCACACAGTTCAGAAATAGTTTCTGAGAAGTGACATTGAAATTCAGTTAAAATTTAGAAATGAGAGGGCACAGAGACCATTAAGCTTAGCAGGAATGCAAGGAGTGCCATCAATCAGATGGACTAAAGAAGACTGGGCAATCTATAGAATCAAGAAGAACTGGTGTAAGGACCATTAGCAAAAGAGAAGAGCAAACAGGATTGTAGACGCACAGCCCTGCGCACAGTCAGAATGCAGGGACCGAAGGCGTGGAAGGCATGACATACTCATAAGGAAGGATAACAGAGGGAGAGAGAGAGCAGCCAAAAGCGAAATGACTAATGAGTTCAATTATAGTTTGCTTTATTTTTTACATGTTTTTATTTATTTTTTTTCTATAGAGAGAGAGATAGAAGTATCAATGTGAGAGAGAAACATTGATTGGCTGCCTCCTGCAGGACACCCCTACCCCCACCCCACTGGGGACCAAACCCAAAACCCTGGGCGTGTGCCCTGACCAGGAATCAAACCGGTGACCTCTTGATGCATGGGACGACATTCAATCCACCGCGCCACACTGGCCAGACCTATTTTAGTTTACTTTAAATTTACTGAAAGCTACCTGAGTGGAGCATGAATTCCAACTTTGAAGTTGGTGAATGTCTCAGGTGTTCTAAATAGCCAAACAAAGGAATTTTGCTGGCAGCTGCTGGATTATCACTCATAACACTGGGAGCTAGCTTCACCAGGAGGCTGTGCAATTACAGAACATTAGATCCCCTCATTCAACACCACAATTTTCAACTTTTTTTATATCATGGCATATATAAACTAATTATTCCAATTCTACGGCACACCCCAAAAAATATTTTTTGCCGATCTGACTAAAAAAGAAAAAGAGTATGATTTTGACTCATTCACACCGGACAGTTATTGTTGTATTGGCTGTTGTCATTTTTTATTCAACAATCTAAGGGAAGGGAGGTCCTTGCCTCTGACTAAGTAGTCGGGTATTGTGGCACACCAGTTGAAAATCGCTGACTCATTGGTTGATTGCTTATTATTGCCAAGTATTGTGCTTACTGAGGACAGAGCAATGAGCAAAATTTGACACAGTCCCTATTTTCTTGGAGTTTATGTGGAGGTTAAGTAACAAGTTAGGACAACAGCATCCTGAGGAATGTATTCTCTCACACACTGAACAATTTGTTCTCAGAGAGGAACAGGGCTCTATGACAAGGTGTGAGCAAGCCCAGCAGTATGGACTGGGGATTTGGGAAAGACTTCTCCAAAGGAATGATGCTGCAGTTGACATTGGAAAGATGAACGGGAGTTACCTGGAGGAGTTGGCATGGGAAATTCTTCCATACAGGGGAAACTGTATAAGCACAGGCCTTGGATTGGAGTAAATGACTCCCTGGAGGTAGAGAGGACTCAATTGGGGCTGTTTTCCCTTATGGTAATGCCACAGTCACAGACTCAACTTTCCAAGAAAGAACAATTGGAGACAATTTAAGAAGCACCTAAAATGCACTTGACCTTGCTGATACCTTTATTTGACCAATCAATATAGTCAGACATTTTCCCAATTGAGGTGAGAAGATCAGCAAATTTCAAGGCACAAACTAATTTGCACTGAGTTGAAAAGCAAGTCATCCAACATACTTCTCTTTCAGACCAAGGGTGACCAAATAGTATAATTCAGCCTGAGACCGGAAGCCAGAATGCAGACAAGCCAGGGATACCAACCCCCTGGGAAGTCTTCCTGTTCTGTGGAAATCAGCCAGGCACATACCAGAGCACGAGGCCAGGGAAAGGGCTCTGCTTACAACAAGCCAGTGTCCTCTCCCTAAGATCCCCTGTCCGTAAGGCTAGGAAGAAAAATGCCTCACTCCAGTATAGATTGGCTGGGAGCCAAGAAGGGGCCACGGGCCGTGAACGGTGAAGCCTTTTCTGGAAATTATTTTGGAGACCTCTTGTTCACATAACCAATTTCCTTTCCATTTAGTTGTGTATCCTGCCCCTAAGCTTCTTTCCTTCTTTCTTCCTACCGCCCTCCTTCCTTCCTCTTCATTAGTCAAGCACGTGGCTGTCACGTTGGCATGAGAAATATTTAGTATAAACATATAATTAAATAACAACTACACATTATCAACAATAAATGACAGAAAACAGTGCCCCAAGTGCATTTATTTTTAAAGCATTTTATTAGAATACATATAATGCACTCTCTTTCCCCAGGTCAAAGATTGTTTAGAAAAATAGTCCTTGCCCTGGCCGGTTTGGCTCAGCAGTTAGAGTGTTGGCCGGCAGACCAAAGAGTCCAGGGTTCAGTTCTGGCCAAGGACACGCACCTCGGTTGCGGTTTGTCCCAGGCCCTGGTCAGTGTCGTGCAAGAGGCAACCAATCGATGTGTCTCTCGCACATTTACGTTTCTCTCTGTCTCTTTCTCCTTCCCTCTTCCCCTCCTGCTCTAGCTGAAGATAAATGGACCAATATCCTTGGGTGAGGATTAAAAAAAAAAGAAAAATAGTCCTTTAAGAGCCCTGGCTGGGTAGTTCAATTGGTTAGAGTGTTGTCCCTATAGATCAAGGTTGCGGGTTCAATCCCCAGTCAGGGCACACACAAGAATCAACCAATGAATGCATATCTAAGTGAAACAATAAATCTCTCTCCCCCCCTCCCTCCCTCCTCTCCTTTCTCTCTCTAAAATCAATCAATAAAATAAATATATATATATATTTTTTTACAATTTGAAAAGAAAAAAAAAGTCCTTCAAATAAGTACTGAAAATGGATGGCCTAAAATACCTGCTAGGAGTCAGAAGAGGGGAGCTCTTGGTGTGAGGCACCTTTTTCCCAGGGCGCCGCACGGAGGATGAACTGAAGGAAGAGTGAGGAAGAGCACACTAAGGGCTCAGAAACCAAACACACAGGAGTCTCAAGATTTCAGGAGCTTCTTCCAGGTAAGTGTTTCCAGAACACTGCTAAGAAAGCACTGTTCAGTGCTTAGTGGAACACTAAGTAAGTGTCCTTTTAAAGTCTCGTGTGGGTGACTGGCCATGTGCATGGTAGTCAGCTCACAGGAATCAGAGGATAAGGCTTGAGCATCACTCTCTGCAACGCCATCACCTTCTGGTCCAAGTCTTAGCTTCTTGCAGCTTCTGTCTAAAGCTACTGAGAATTAACTAAGCAGGCAGAATTGCAACTGTCCTCAGAGATTTACGCCAAGATTTCCCCTTCATAAAGGTCTACCTCAAAGCCAGTAAATATCAGTTTTATTTTATTTCACCTAAGCAACAACTGCATTTGATTTCATTCATTTTCTGACATTATGGCACCCACCAGAGGCCTTAATATGTGCCAGGCACTATGATTCATAATTTCATAAGCATTATCTTAATTAAACTTCATATCCACACTGTTTGTTATTCTCATTTACAAATGAGGAAGCTGAGGCTCAGTAAAATAAGGTTAATTGCCTAAGATTGCATCGCCACAGCCCAGAATCTAAGTGAAAAGACTGAGACTTTGCTTCCCAGTACTTTACGTCTATAACATTCAAGTCCTAAAAACATCGCATTCCCTGAACACATAGCCTTTAGCCCTTGCTTCTCTCCGCATATGAGCCTCTTAGAGGGTTGACTTCTGAACCTCCCAAGCACTCACTGTATGTCTCCATTCAGGTACAACTGACCAGGTTTCTAAGCAGATACTCAGATGAGCGTGTTGTTTGTATTACTGCACAGGTTTTCATCCACATACCCATCAGTTGTTAAATTAGAAATATTTCATATGTGCCATCTCTCATCATTTGTGAGACTCTCCCATCAAGTCTCCTGGGTATAGGCTTCTGTCTCACCAAGACTTGGTAATGTCCGCATTTCCGTATGGAATTAGTGATAGTTTTCTCAGCTAAAGGAGGAGGAGGACGTGAGGGAGAAGAAAACAAGAACGAGGACCCCTGGCACGGTCAGAAACCTATTTGGCAAAGCCAAAAGATGGATGGGCATGTTTCTGTCTTTTTTTAAAAATTATTTAAACATTTTTACAATTTTTATTAAAAACTCTGCAACAAATAAAAAGGGCATCATGCTAAAAACAAAGCTAGAAGAAGACACTGAGCGTACCATACTTACGGACTAATAGATTATTTATTGTTTTCCCAGGAGATTTTTGCGAAGTCCAATTAATTCAAATTTCTTCCATTTCTTGGTAAGACAGAACTATTTGAAATGGGGCAGATTTCTTCTTTCATCTCCTCTTTTTCATGTTCTCATATACTGGCATCAAGGCTGTGCCAATTTAAATATATTTGTTCAATGACACAACTATAAAAAATCACTTCAGAGGGTAGAAGAAATCCTTATTCAGAATTTGGGTGGTCAAGTATCACCCAAGTCTTGGCTCCTGGCATCCAGTTCTCAAAGACTCCCACCTTAGGTTCATGTCAACAACACCTGCAGCTTCATGGGCACAGATAATGGAGTGACACTGAACCCGAGACGGAAAGCCTAGAGCTCAGGCCAGCTGGTCTACCAAAGAGAGCACCGATTCCATTAACAACAGGGTTGCCTGCATCCTCGTTTTGCTACCTCTAAAGTTGCCAGGACACTCTCTCTCCCCATAGACCTCTGTTCTCTTCAGGACTCTGAGATTTCATCTCGGTACATTGGGAAATGGGGAGAGGGAGTGGTTATCATTCGGAAGAAAGGCAGATTCACAAGCTCTAATTGACCTACAAGTGTACATTATTAACAAAGTCTAAATGACCCTGTTAGGTGACTACACCCACATGGTGACAAATCTATAATAGGCACATATTTGCAGCCAGCTGCCAAGTTTACTGAAAAACAAACACTATATATCAGAATATGGCCCTTGAGGCAAAGACATATTCCAAAGTGTAAGAGGCATCAGGTGGTATCCCCTTTGCACAGGTTTGCATAATATTTTCCTAGTAACGATCATAATTATGTTCAGAGTTTCCTAATAAAAGAAAAGTGTGTTGCATTATTTTATAAACATGAAGCAAAGATTTTTGAAGAAACTGTTCTTTGGGAAGGAATAAAAAAGATAGTCGCCAAGGTCACCCTAATCAAAATGCTCTAATTTAGAAAGAATTCATAGCAAAAGGAAAGAGCGAACCTTTCCCACAGTTGGTACAGTCTTAAATGTAGAGATGGAGAATGAGATTTGGAAAGGTTAAAGATAAATGCTTGGTCTCAGAGAGTTAGATAAGCACATCAGATACCTTATAAAGAAGAGCCATTAAATTATACAAAACACCAAAGTTTGCAGAAAGAAGAAGAGAGGGTCAGAGGGACTATGGACATGCAGGACTCCAAGGTTGTAGAAATGCAGAGAAAAACAGGGAGTGAATGTCCCAGGACACTAGAGTGTCCCTGGTCAAAGTGAAACTAGAAAGAGTGAGTGGATTATGTGTGCAATACCCAATGAATGATCGAGTACAATTCTAAACTCCAGCTCAACGTCAAGAAAAGTACAAATGCATCTGAAGACCACTCTCTGTTTACCCCAGAGAAAAAACTTATTTTCCTACCTGCTCCTCAAGAAGTGATTGGTGGAATGGGTCATTTTCTTTCTTTCTTTGTTTACAGAAAGAAGGAGGTTGGCTCCCTGCGGGGCAAAGGTGGGAACGCTCTTGTAAGCAGTGATGACTTTACACACAAAATAATTTTGGTGGTTTCCTCTTTTTATATGCAACACATTATAATCCTACTATGCTCATTTGCATGTAAGAAATTGAAGGCCCAAGGAGAATTTGTAAATCCTTTGTCTGATGTCAGTGACTTGAAGGCTATGTTGATTTCCCGTGCATCCTCACATCCCTAGCACTGAGAAGGCAGCTTATTCATTCCCTGTATTCAATTTCAGGCACTGTCCTAGGTGCTCAGAATGGAGCAGTGACCAAAAAGAAAGTCTTTACCCCTGTGGAGCTTAATTCCGAAGGGAGGAGGTGGCCAACGGTCAAATAAAATCACACCGTGGCTGCATGTCGTGAGAGAGCTGTGCAGGACAGAAAGGATGCTGTGGTACTGGGTAACTGGGCTCTACTTCAGATAATCTAGTCAGAGCAGACTTCTCTGCACAGGTAAGATCTAAAATGGGAACTTCATAAGAAACCACATGGAAAACTATTCAAACAAGACAAGGACCCTGAAATGTAAAGCAACTTGGTATGTTTGAAGAACAGGAAAGAGGCCAGTGTGAGAAGCAAAGACTGAAAAATAAATGGCTAGTAGTTTGGGAGGTGCAGGTGGATGCCAGGTCCTACAAGGTATTGTCGATTTTGATAAGGATATTGGCTTTCAGACGCTGTCCAGAGGAATGAAAGGTTTCAAGAGGGAACACTCTGATTTAGGTTCTATGAAGATCACTCTGACTGTGTATGGAGAAAAGACTGGAATTGGCCAGGGCGGGGTGAGAAAAGGCGCAGACAGGCCAGTAGACATGGCTATTGTAACCGTTCAGGAGACAGACTAATAGCTTGGATCAGGGAGGCAGGCCTGAAAACAGAGAAAGTGGATAGACGGGAGGTGATACTGGGCAGGTAATGCTGAGTGCATGAGCTTGTGAACTGAATGTGGGGGAGGGGCGGGAGACAGACGTCAAGAGGGAAACATAGCCTGTTGGCTTTCCAGCTGTGTGACGCCTGTAGGAGAAACAGACAGTGGTGAGAAACCAGGCACTGTGCCCTGGACAGGGCTTGGGGTTGCTCACATGGCATCCATGTGGCCAGGCCATGGAGAGGGTGGGGTGGCTTCAGGGCTGGGGAAAGGGCAGGGCTGGAGAGACAGGTTTTGGTTGTGAACGGCTGCTAAGTGACAGCTAATGCCACGATTCTGATCACGAGCTCAAGGAAAGAGAGCATCTGTGGGGAAGAAGAGGGCCCAGAACGAGCTCTGTTGACAGCAGATACCTAGGAGGCAGGTATGGGAACAGGAACGGCGGCTGAAATGAGAGATGGGAGGGGAGCAGTAAAGAACGTTTTCCAAGGATAGTGCACTGCGAGATGCTGGGATACGGCAGCGCGGGAATGAGGACCGATACTGGGACTTAGCACGTGGGGGTCATGCTGACCCCGAGAAAAGCAGCTTCCATGGAGTGGGGAAGGGGGAGATTTCATGGGACAGGCTGAGAGAGACTGAGAAATGAGGAAACAGACTGTGAATTCAGCCCCTTCAAGATGCTTTCTGTGAATAGGAACACCTATTGAGGCAACGTCGGTGGTGGGGACTAGAATCAAGAGCTTGTCTGCTTGTCACTTTAAGATGGAAGACACCAAAGCATGCCAGGATATGGACATAGTAGAGAGAGAGAAATAAATGAAGCAGGGAAGGGAAAAGGGAATTATAGGAGGGAAGTCACTGGAGAGGGCCAAAGGGTTTTGAACTGCAGCGGCCAAGCTGAGATAGACCTTGGTCAGTAGCAGGGTACATATTCCGTTGGAACAGAAGGAAAGGTAGAGAACATGAGAAGAACACATAGCGGACACCGCACAGTTCTTGGGTGAATATATAAATGGGTGTGTCTGTAATATCATGCTTCTTTCCCACAATCTAAATAACTTAAAATGCTTCTCAAGTTTATATCACTTAATAAGATGCTGTATCTCATAGTTCACCTTTCTGAGTTCACATACTACTCTTAGCATAAGCCAGCTGTCATGTAGCTCTGTGTCTTCCTGGTTATACCGTTGAGCCTGCGGGTATCCTGTCTCCTTGATGGGATGGGAAGGCCAACTCTCCTCCCGTGCCGCCCAGCACAGTCGTCACTGCAGAGCAGAAGCTCAAGATATTTATTGATTCATCGGAGTTCGTTTTCCAAAGTCCTCATACGCTACCATTAATAATATTGATGCTGCTTTTAGCTCTAATATTCTATGATCCTCAGACATGCACTTTAGGCACCAAACCAATAGATATGATTATAATACCACTGAAACCACTAGCTTCTAATTCTTGAATTTACTCACAAACGTGTTCCAGAAAAAGAGAGGGTCCTCAGAGAATGCAAAATAACAAACCACTTTGGTTTCAGTGAGAAAAATAAACTCCCAACCAATACTAAGATATTGTTCCTGTAATTGAACTTCCACAGCCTTCCTTATAAAACTGCTGGAGAACTAGCCATTTCTTAGTAGCATGACTGAAAGGTAATGAGTCTTTCCCTTCTAAAACTAGGTAACAGAAAGAGACACTTTCACCAACACCTCATTGAAGATGAGTGGAAAAACAGATAAGACTAATTTATATTTTTATTTGCACTAATATTTTTTTTAATCCTCACCTGAGGACATTTTTGCATTTATTTTCAGACAGAGCAGGAGGGAGAGAGGGGGGAAGAGAGAGAGAGAAACACTGATGTGAGAGAGACATTGAGTGGCTGCCACCCACACAACCCCAACCAGGCCGGGGACAAACTGCAGCCAAGGTACGTGCCCTTGGCTGGAACCGAACCCAGGACTCTCTGGTCCTCTGGCTGATGTTCTACCGGTGAGCCAAACTGGCCAGGGCTATTTGCACTAATTTATATATGGAACTTGAATTAATTTTTGTTTCCATTTATGAGGGTGTACTTGGCTAATAGAGTGTCTTTGGAAAAAAATGCATTATTGAAGGACCTCATCTGTATGATTTACATTATTTGCCCTTGAAATTGAATCCATTGCACCAGTGGGGAGGTGATGTCCACAGTATCACATAACCTACTATTTTTTAGGAAAGTGGCAGATTCAAAAGAAACCTGGTTTGGTTTTCTTGTCATAAACCTCTTTCCCTGTGTATTCAATGCACACATGCGCATTGCTGACTAATGCTCAAGTCCTTGCTGACATTATGATAAGCTTTAAAGCAATCCTGACTTAGAGAGGAGAGAGAGGGTATCACCTTTTCTTGTAGAAAATCTCTTAAACCAGAGGTTAGAGGCAAAGGAAAGGAAGATGAGGCAAAATGTGAAAGGGGGGAAGACCTAAATATAGGTAAAGAAAATAGAATGTAAGGGGAAAGAATACTACCCAAGGAAGTATCCTTGAATAACCTTGTATAGAAACTTCACACAATAAGCCAATCTGTGTAATCCTGTTAGGAACTGTGAGTTTAAGGCTGTAGTCACAGAGAAACTGTGTAATAAGATTAAACCACATAAGAAAGCATGGTTGTCTGTTGCTTGTTGGAAGAACAAAACAAAGAAAGCAGCAAATGGCCAATTATAATCCCATGCCTCTCTCCAGCCACCCTTCAGAAGTAAAACAATTAGGAAGGACCATCTCCTGATAATGCAAATAAGCGAACTTCAGCCTCTCCCAGCTGCACATCTTTGAAGAGAATGTATTTGCTTTCAGGACCCACTACCTAATGCTTTTTTTAGTATGATGAAAGAATGATGTGGAATTTTAAAGGGAAAGACAACTTCTGCTGATTATTTCCTGTTAATTGGAGTTTCCTTTCTTACTAAGAAAGTGTGTGATAAAAATAGTCTATCATCCTTTAGTATTCTTCCTCACCCCCAACTTCTATCTCTCCCGACAAAATTTTCTTTCTTAGTTGCAACTACTCAACTCTGCCATTGCAGCAACAAGCAATACATAAATGCGTGAGAGAGGCTGTGTGCCAATAAAACTTTATTGACAAAAAGTGTCCAGCCTTCAGCCTCAAGTGTGCAGACCCCTGGGTTGAAGATGAGAGAAGTGGAAGCAAATGTTTGGGACACCTTAGATGAAATGGGGGCTTCTGTGTTTTATTTCCGAATGGATTTTCCGTATACAGTCTTCATAAAATTAAAACATGGATCTGTGACTCAGGATGCTGGATTCATGGAAGTGGGAGTAGTTGTAAACAAATATTCCTGCTCTGATCACTTTTTGTCACCTAAAATCAACTTGTCTTTGTGGAGAAAATGTCTGTTAGAAAGGGCAACGACGGAAAATAAGCGCAGGCTCCTAGTCCTCCGAAGGGGCCACTGGGCTGACGCTGGCCACGTGACCGATCTAGCCGTAAGGAATAGCAGTTCTCATAGTTGGACTGTGGATCAGAGCATGAGAATCACGTGGGATATCGTAACAAATGCAAATTCTCACACCCTACCAGGTCCTACTGAAAAACGTAGGAGGTGGGCTCTGGAAATGGGTTTTCACAGGCCCTCCAGATGACCTTGACGCATGCCCAAAATTTGGAATCATGTACTCTTCTAGAGACTCTCCTGTTCCTCTTCGCTCTTAGTGTCTGTGTTCAAACAGAATAATTATTATCAGAACGTGAACATGCCTGTAGACAATTCACAGCCTTCAGTAGGAGAAGACGAGAAATAACTCAAAGTGGTGATAGAAGGTAAATGAAAAAATATTATTTTGATTTCCTGATTATAGACTATTTAAAACCAATTATTTTTTTTAATTGATATTAGAGAGAGATAGAAGAAAGGAGAGGAGGGGGAGAAAGAGAAACATCGATGAGAGACAACTTCGATTGGCTGCCTCCTGCAACCTGGGCATGTGTCCTGACCAGGAATCGAATCGGCGACCTCTTGGTGCCTGGGTCAATGCTCAACTACTGAGCCACATAGGCTGGGCGACTATTTTTAATTAAAGACAGATTTTGCATTCGATTGATATGCACCTAATTTCTGACTTCTTTCTTCTTGCTGCCTAATCTCCCTCTCTTCTGTGAGTGTGTTCATGGGATGCAAATAGGTTTTTATTATTATTATTATTATTATTTTATCCTCACCCGAGGACATTTTTCCATTTTTTGTTCAGATAGAGTGGGAGGGAGAGAGAGAGAGAGAGAGAGAGAAACATCGACGTGAAAGGGATACATTGAGTGGCTGCCACCCGCACGGCCAACCAGGGCCGGGGACAAACTGCAACCGAGGTACATGCCCTTAGCGGGAACAAACCCGGGTCTCTCTGGACCACAGGCCGACGCTCTAACCGCTGAGCCAAACTGGCCAGGGCAGGTTTTTTATTATTAATCAAGAACAAAAGAATTTGGAAAGTAAATCTATATCACATAAAACAGAGTGCATTTTAGTTAAAAATTAACAAGTTTGCAACTGGGTATTGTTGTGGATGAGCGATTTTTCACCTCCATGGAGCTGTCAGTCACTCTGGACGCATAGCACGAAGCATGGGGACCTCTTCAAAAGAAAAGTGTGAGAAAGCTGCAGGTATCATGATTATCGGCTCCAAGACAACGCTGGTCAAAAGCACAGAGACCTGGAAACATCCAAGTTCGCACTTCGAATTGTGTCCAGGTGGGAATAAATTGCCCTGTCCGTACTGGGGGACCCAATAAACAGAAGTCTGTGAGTAAGGGCGGATATTTTGTCCCCCTGCCAGCGGGTCAGGTCAGCATGACGTCCTTCATGCAAACACGCACCCCCTGGGCTGCACCCCGCGGCTCTGCCTGGCGCCCAGAGGCCCCTCGGAGTGCGGCTGCAAGGTCTGGGCAGAAAGAATGGGGTGCCGTGTGTGAGTGGAAGACGGGAAAGGAGGACGGCAGGAGCCTTCCCGAGACCCAGACCCGCCAGTCTTCCTCCCTGGGCAGCCTTCAGCTGGGTGTATTAGCGCTCACAGTACCGTGTGGCGATATCCATTTCTGTGGGACCATCCTATTAGAGGAAAATCGACTAATTTGGTTGGCAGGATTGACTGCATTTGGACCCCAGCAGCGATCTAAACACATTAAGTAAAGTTAAACAAACCAACCAAAAAAGGCCGAAGTTAACACTGACATCTTAAGTGAGGAGACAGCTCCAGCGCCAGAAGCCAGGCTCCAGGAATAACACCCACAGACACAACAGTGGGAAGGCTGCGGATCAGCTAGACCCAGGGTGGTCGTTTCTCCACCCCTTCACCCAGCCTGCTCCTGACCAACACTGGGATGCCAAGAGCCAAGAGAGAGGAACAATAGATCTAGGGAAAGTCAGCCTTGTTAGAAGAGTTTGCTTTGAAATTCAACGTAAGTAAAGGGCCTGCAGTATAAATGCAGTGGCCACTGTAAATCCCACGCGTGAGATGCCTTTTGACTAGTAAATGTCCATGCAGTCCTCACAATAGTATAGAAAATGATGACTCATTCGTTTTGTATACACTGAGGTCAGATAATACAGCTGTTTATTTTTCATGCAAATAATCTACTTAAGACAGAGGAAAAACACTGCCAAAAGGGATCAGTAAGAAAGTTAATATGACCCTGATTTAACTCAAGTTTACGATAGCTGAAGAATAGTTTTAAAATGTTCAAAAAATAAAACAAACAAAACCCCTAAAGTTAAAATTAAAATCAGAGCCAAATCACACCAGAAACAAAATTTTTGAAAAAGATTCTCCTTACCAAAGAAATGTGCCAGTTACCTTGTATCTCTAACTTTTAATAGGTTTATGGAGAGATTTAGCTAGGCAGCAATTTTATTCCAGAACACCTTGAAGACGGCTTAATTTAAACAGTCAAGACATCGTCATCATTTGGTAGTTACCAAGCCTGAGTCTCAGGGCCCCCCAATAATAAGCTACCCTTTGCAGCAATACCAAGAATTTCAAGCCAAACTTTCTACTTACTGTAGCTTCCCTCTCCCCTCCCCCAAGTAATAGAAAGCTGGACTTGGAGGCTTTGCTCATAACTATGCAACACTGTCACCTGTGAGAAACACCTATGAGAGAGAACATCAGTTGGCTGTCTCCTGCTTGGCTCCCGCTGGGGATGGAGACCGAAACCTAGGCATGTGCCCTGACCTGAATTGAACCAGTGGTGCATGGATCTATGCTCAACCACTGAACCACACGGGCCAGGTGATTTATTTATTTTTTAATCCTTACCCAGGATCTGTTCCATTGATTTTTTGTTTGTTTGTTTGTTTGTTAGAGAGGAGAAGGGAGAGAGAGAAAAAAAGAGAGAGAGAAACAGACAGACAGACAGACAGAGATGGATGTGAGGGAGAAACATCAGTTGGTTGCCCCGCCCCCAGAACTCCCCCTGACTGGAGATTGAATCTGCAACCTTGCAACCTAGGTATGTGCCCTGACTGGGAATCGAATCTATAATCTTTGGTATATGGGACGACACTCCAATCAACTAAGCCACACCAGCCAGGTCACAGTGTCTTACTGTATAGCCTAATATTGGTGAAATTCAAGTACACTTAGTTGAATTTATAAGTTAAACAACTGCATCCAAAGAATATTGGTTAATGAAATCACCAGTACTCAAGGAAAAATATTTCAAACACTGTGAGCTCCAAATGTTACCACTGAAAAGAAAAATATGCAGACGGTTTGAGTGACACTGAGTTCTGTCTTTGGTTGTGTTCAGAGTTAGGACTTTTATTTTTAAAATGGTCAAATTGGTTGATGGCAAAGAAAAAACATTCTGGGATAGCCCCTAGCACCTTTAGCATATTTAGCACTGAATGCTGTGTTTGGGAATCCACCCCAAACAAAATAGTCAAACATACACAAAACAAAATCGTCAAGACGCTCTGTCAATAGATTGAAACAACGATGAAATATAGCAGAGATAAATGAGACTTACTTTATGTTTAAAAAAAAAATTGGACAAATATTACCAAGAGAATCTTGTCTTGACAGTAGTTGAAGTGAAAGCTCTCTAGGGAATCTGGTGACTTAAAGTTCTGTCTGAATTAAGTCTTAGGGGGGTTTGGAAAACAAGCTAAAACAACAGTTTATATAAATAAAACACAACTTAGAGAATAAAAGATATTAAAGCACACGTGAAAAATTATGTCCATTTCTGAGCATTGAGCTCATATAGGAACCTGACAGATCAGAGACTGTTCCAAGATGGCCAGGACAGGGGGAATACAAAGCTACATGGTTTGAGAAATCACGGAAGGAAACGGTGATGCTTAGTTTGTAAAGATAAGCTGGTAAATGAATAAAACCTCTTTGCAATATCTGATAAGGAAACTCCGGGGATGATTATTAAATGTATTTGTACATGACCAAGAGAAAGCTTGGAATCCATGAGAGAGAAGCATTTCTTGGTTAAATACCACGAAGATATTGCTACAGATTGGAGTCTTCAACCAGGGAAGGGTTTATACAAAACAAGTAGTTTATTCCATATCACTCATGTGTAAGCATTAAGGGGTGATTATAAATTTTTAAAAAATTGCCTTGTTGATTTGCCAGGAGATTGGACTCTGTGCTTTGTAAACTTTCTTCCATTGCAGTTTGATGATTCTATGAATAACTTTTCTGAAGAATGGCAGCATTGATGGAAACTTTTCCTTCTACCAGGCTCGGGCCAATGATGATATTTCTTACAAAGGTACAGCGATAGCGAGCCTACTCCTTTAATAGGTTAAGAGATCTTTAATGTAAGGGAGTTGCACAATTTCATATTTAACATAGCTGTTGGAATTATGTCCCTATTATTCTCTTCCTCATACCCTACATGGATTTATTGTTATAAAATTAAATTTCTCACATTAGGTATTTTGTCATACCCCTGAGCCAGGCCTTGGGCTAGATATAAACTGATCAAATGAATAAGAAGTTGCTTGATCTGGCCGTCAGCTTTTCAAAGCCAACTCCGTTAAATCCTAGGATCAGAAACTGCTTCAAACAGCAGCAGAATGAGCTTTCTTCCATGCTTCACTGACTAACTGAGCACTATTATGTTTGTAATTTTTCTTTTTGGTACTTTTTAGGTAAAAAATTAACTCATAGTTCTCAATAGTATTTTTAAAAACTACGAGCATATTTAGAAAGCAAAGACAAGACAAAAACAAAAACAAAAAAACAAACTGAATTAGGGAAGAGCTTAGTATAAAAAGTAGTCTCCAGCCCTTGCTGGTTTGGTTCAGCGGTTAGAGCGTCCGCTGCCGACCAAAGAGTCCTGGGTTCGATTCTGGTCAAGGGCATGTACCTCGGTTGCTGTACGATCCCAGGCTCTAGCTGGGGTCACGCGGGAGACAGCATCACACTGATGTTTCTCTCTCTCTCCCCCTTCCTCCCTCCCACCCACTCTATCTGAAAATCAATGGAAAAATATCCTCAAGTGAGGATTAAAAAAAAAGTTTCAAGGTATATAGGGGAAAGTGAGCCCAGGTGAGCCTTGGGAATGATAAATTCAAAAAACAGTTCAGAGTCAAAAACTATTGTTAGTGGGTCTCTCTTTTTTATTTATTTTTAATATATTTTTTTAACTGATTTTTTAGAAAGAGAGAGAGATAGAAACCTCGATGTGAGGGAGAAACATCGACTGGCTGTTATTAAACCAGGACCTCTCAGTCCAGGGGATGGCGCTCAATCCACTGAACCACACTGGCCAGGCCTGTCATTGGGTCTCTTCAAATGTCATTCATCTTTACCTCACATCGATCCTCAATGTGGTTCAGCAGTTTTTATGTTTCACCTCTGATTGATCACGTCCCTGTCAAATCCCTCCGAGCCATTATACTAAACATGCATTACCATATTCAAGCACCCAGTACCCCCATTTCCACTCTCTACAGAAAGTGGCATCTCCTCAATTCCTGAGACTATGAGGACTATTAAGAATGGGCACCCTCCACTTCACTACCCTCCTTTGTATTTGTACTTTTTGGTGCCTCTTAATGATTCCTCTCTGGACTCTTATCTGCTTCTCCAAGACACACCACGCACGCTGCCCCAGTCACCTTCCTGAGGCATGAGTCTGGCCACGACATTCTCTTAGTCTGATTCTGTCACGGCCAGCGAGCTGCCTGCGAAAAAGTCATTGGCCCACCCAGGTATTTAGAGCCCTTAATTCAACCTCTAGTCAATGTACTCTGCAGCTCCCCTTCACGGCTTCAAAAATACCCCCACGTTCTCTCGCTCCCTCGTGTAGCATCATATCCCATCCACGGGCAGCTTCCATGTAGAGGACTTGTACATCTTTAACTTCCCCGATTTTCTTCCTTCCTTTCAAGGGCGAATAACACCTTTTCTCCAAGACCCTCAGTAATTACTTATTTGTATTTCGAATTAGATGGGCATATTACTCTGTTGGATTATACACTCCTTGAGGGTGGGCTGATCCTGAATGTCTCATAGTCTCTGGCTCAAATAAACACTAAATGCTGGTTTGGGGGCACTTGGGATAGCTGTTATTTCTTGTCCCCTCTCTAAGGCAAAGATAATTGGTTCATCACATTGGCCACGCCAAGGAGGGTACATCCAGGAAAAGGCTTCATTCTCCTCCCCACAGTGCCTTTAATAAGATGCCCATCACATCTCCCTCAATCTTCCCTGATGGCATCCCCACCATCTGTGGCTTTCTGGTCACGTTCAACTATAAAACAATCTCATTCAGGTAAGCAACTATGATTCATTCTCAGGTATTAAACTATGACAGTCCAGTCTAAATAAAAGTGAGATCTTATACCTGGCCAGTACCCTTGAGGTCATAAAAAGCAGGAAAAGAATGAGAAACTGTCACAGATCAGTAAAGACGGAGACATAACAACTAAATGAAATATGGTACAATAGTTGGAACTATAAACAGAAAGAGTTCACTTTATTTGGTCTGGAATACTGTTATTAGTAATACACCGATATTAGTTTCCTAGCTTGGAAAAACATATCATATACATGCAAAATATTTTTTAATTGGAAAAAAGTGGGGGAGGTGGTATCATACATCCAATTCTAAGGTTCTCCCCACCCTGTTCATACCTCTTGCCTGGACGACTTTTGCTATCTTTCAATAATGTTTATGGGCTGTTAGCAGGGTCTCCTTAATACTCTAGGACAGTGGTTCTCGACCTTCCTAATGCTGCGGCCCTTTAATACAGGTCCTCATGCTGTATGTGGGCGTATCTGCATGTGGGCGGACCGCCTGGAGCCGATAGAGGAGCCGGTCTCGGTTCCTAAGACCATCGGGAATATGTGTTTTCCGATGGTCTTAGGCAACCCCTGTGAAAGGGTCGTTTGACCCCCAAAGGTGGAGAACCACGGCTCTAGGATAATTCATCTCTGATTGTCCTCAAACTACTTTGAAAATTTTAAAAGCCCCATTTACTATCTTTTTACATATAGAAAAAGGACTGGTATATACTGAGGTTAGGGACCCACCAGTGAAGAGAGACTTTCTGATAACAAACTTAATATGACTCTGGTTATACAAAAAGATCAAGAGCCTGTCGGGGGGATCTTTAAACCATGAGGAGCTACTGCTTTGCACGGCATCAGGACAACCGAACAGCTTCTCAAGGTCTCAAGGTATCCCGTTCTTTCTTCTATTATCTGTGGATGTCATTTTCAAAAGGGGACAATCCCCCAATTTGAAACTTGAAAAGAGAATTACAAGTATGTCTAAATGGCAGAGAAGTTTAAGAATAAATGGAGACCTCAAAGGGCGTGGCCTGAGGGTAGGAGAATAGCATCACTTAAATCTGCCAGTTGCTGACGTAAATCCATCAGAATTTAAGGATCCTTCACAGAATTCTGGTGGGTCCAGGTTACTCCATTCAGAAGCACCTTTTCAAAGCTTCAGTGCTAGCATTCAGAAATGATGCTTTTACTTGGAATTAATATTTTCCAATGTATGCAATATTTTCCATTGTAGTTAGTGTTTCAGTGATTTACAGCTATCGACATTGAAGGGAGATATGATCACATAGAAAGAACTATGACATTTCCATGACATTTTCTGATGAAAGGGGGGGAAAATGATTTCTCTTTCTTTCTTTTTTTTTTTTTTCATTCAATGCTGAGTTCGAGATGGAACAAGAAAGGGAAGGAGAGATTTTTGCCCACAAATAGCATTCCCTGCGTTGCCAATATAGATGACATGCCCCAATGTTCATTGTTTTTACTGTTTTCTCTCAAATGTCTTATGTTCCACTGATACCATCAGTTGAGGATACATTACAGAGACACACATGTCATCATGCTGTTAAAATTTGAGACTTTACATGCTTTATATTCAAGATTTTTATGCACCATGGGACTTTCTGGTCTTGTTTTTATTATTGACGGGAAAAATGTTTGCCACTTTTCCTTTGTCATCTTTCCCCCCCCCCTCCCTGACATAGTTAAAGGAAACAAAGAGGGAGGGGGCACAACTTCAGGTCTGTGAGGAATGTAGAGCTGAGGTATTATACTCCAGGTAAACGTCAAAATGCACAGGTTATACAAATTGCTAGCGTAACTGTCAACCTCCTAAGTAACGTCTATTTTTAGGTTCAAATAAAAATACTGGATTACTAGGTGTCCCCTCTTTACTCTCATAAAAGCAGGATGCTGATGGATGGGCGTAATCTCCTTCCTTAGAGATCTTCAGAGAATGACATCCATCTGTTTTGCAAGGTGAGCTCAGGAGTTCTGATAGAAGGCCATGCATTGATTATGTCACCTTCAAAAGAGATCTGGAATGTCAGTAACTCCTACTTTAGTAGAGTTTGTCCTTCTCAGCAATTGAGAGTCATCGTTTCATTTTTAATAATAATATTAACTTACAGTTCTTAAACACATAGGGACTTTATTCCACAAACAGGACACCTGCCAGTCAGTGATAGGAGCAAGGGTTGCTACAACTGTATAGGCTGGCAGAGAAACAAGGGAAACCAATTTGGAAAGTGCTGGTACTGTCTAATCTATTCTGGAACCGTCTGGAGTCCATCTGCTCTGAGCGCAACCTTCTGGCACGCACGCCAACACACTTCTGAACATTTCTGCTCTAATTAGGATAACGATTCTATGTACTCTGGAAGCGGCGTGATGGTGAAACAGGCTTCCCAGGGTTGGATACACAGTCATCAGTGTAGGTGCCAACGCGAGTCATTTTGTGTGCGCTTATCTGATACTCAGTCTCTCCTCCACCTGGGTGTGATCATATATTCCACTGATTTAATTAGGGAAACTCATGGTTCTTTGAGGAGTAGAGAAGAATGAGGGGTTCCAATGATATAAGTGAAAATGTGTTAGCCCAGCTCTCAGGCTATTTGGTTCCTGGTTTGGTGTCTTCTAGATGCCAATTCCATGAGGATGCCTTACAGGTATCATCACAATTATTTTAAATAAACATTTAAAAAAAAAACCTCTCCTTATATACATTATAATTTTGTTGAGATCATCCCATGAGATAATATTATGTGAAAACAATTGTCTAAAGCCACAAAAATAAAACATTCTTATTACTGGCATTTCCTAGAAGAGACTTCCTAGAGAGACCATGACCAACACTGAGTGCCTCCTGTGTGGAAGGCTACACGTGGAGAGGAAAGAAGAGCTTCTGTCACTCAGCCCATTTGCCGACAGGGACCTTCTTGTTTCCTGCTCTGTATACGCAGCAGGAGCAGCAGAATGAATGACAGGCATTGAGCACTTTCGTGGGCAACACCCCAAAACATTATTCTATGCTACGTGCAGAATGGCTGAGTTTTAGTTTGTCCACCACAGAAGAGGTCAGTCATTGGCTCACTAAGCACTCCAGTGGTGCTCTAGAGATCACAGAAACCAAGTGTTTAAGGTGACAACATGCACCTACAAGGTGTCCTTTCTAAGAGAAAGGCCATTTGCCAAGATCAAACCCATGTAAGGAAGTGCTGGGCACACAGTGCAGAAGTAACACAATTGCCAAGGCTCTAGAACCAGAGGAAACATGATTAATCCCAGTAATAAAACAAGACCAGAGCACCTAGACTCAAGAGATGAAGGGTTAAGAAGAGGCTGGCAAGGGAGGCAGCTGGGGTCCAGTCATGTAGGGCCTCTCAGGCCACATTGAGGAACTTAGACGGTACCCTACACACCATTAAAGTTTAGTGAAAGGTTTTCAGCAGAGTGTAATGACATGGCCTGATTTTTATGAAAAATAAAACAAATCAAAACCACTCTGGCCATGGTGGGAACAATGGATTCTGGAGTAGCCAAGAGCTGATACAGACGATGAGAGAAAATGAAGATGAGAAATACATTGAAGAAGGAAAATGGGTAGAAATTCATAATAAATTGGGCATTTGGTGGGGAGAGGATATAAATAGATGGAGGAGGAAAGAAGGACCCCAGTTTCTGGACTGTACCGATGAATTCCTGGGTTACAGACCTTACAGTGTGGGGAGCTGAAGGGAAAATGAGTGTGCATTCCACCAGGCTGGTTGAGAGATGTATTTAATGTCAGAGTAAAAGTCTGAGTAACCACATCCATTTGATGGTCATCAGCACAGAAATGTGGCTGAAAGCCCCCAGCAAGCATGAACTCTCATAGGGAGAAGCATGTAGTGATTAAAACAATAAACCCCAAAGCTACTTATTTCTGCTTTCTCCTCAACTCTAACACATTATCCATTTAACAGTATGATCATTTATAGTATTCATATTTCCATACTATCACAAAGCATATTTCAGTAAGCTAATAAGTTACCACTTATGAGTTCCTATTATACCCCATAGAGCACGCTATATAATTTAGCTCTAATTATTCAATGGATTTGTAAGTTAGAAACACCATCCCTATTTTACAGATGAGAAAATTAAGGTTTAAAGATTTTGTCCAACTTTCCTAATTACACAGTAAGTGTCAGAACTGGAATTCTAATACAGGTCTGCATAATGGAAACATTAATTGTCTTTCCACCATACCATGCTATTTCCCATAATTCTTCAAAAAAGCTAATAGAAGACACTCAACATAGGTTATCTGACAACAGGGTTTCGTTGGAAGTTTTGGAATAAGGCAAACTCTGTTGTAGCCAGTCGGGATCTATTACTAACCAGTGTATGCACAGACACACGCTTTGATCAACAAGTGACTAACAAATTAACCAATATTTTAATGAAGGGATCGACCCGCCCCTAGACATCTGAAGAGGACCTGTGACAGTATGTAAGTAATAGGGTATTAAACTATGCGCTGTCAGCATTGGAGGGAATGGCTATAACGATTCCAAAGAGGTATGAGAACCGAATGGGGCCTTGAAGACTTCCTAAGAATTACTCCGGGGAAAAGGGCGAGGGGGGATTCTGTCCCAGCGGCACGGGGCCAGCACACGCCAGGGAGATGCGCGGTGAGTTGAAAGTAGCAGAAGGAACGGTGGCTGATGCTGGCTGTGGCTGGCAGGAGCGAGTCGCTGGAGGTTCATGATTAGGAAAAAGAAAAGTGAACGTTAACAAACAAAAACAAAACAATAATGCCATAGATGAAACATACCCACAACGTTTTAATGATATTTATTCTAATCACTTTAGCAACAACCATCCCTAAATCACTGTCAAAGGGGCTATTTCTAAAATCAGCCAAAAGAACACGAGGAAGAAAGCCAAGTATTTCACAGTGTAAATGCGGGATCAGCACATCGCCGCCTGTGGGCAACATTAGAAAAAGCCTATCGCCTGTGTTTTTTGTTTGTTTGTTTGTTTGTTGCAGTCTATGAGCTAAGAATGGTATTTGCATTTTTAAATGGTTGGACCATAATCAAAAGAAGAAAAAGTTGTAACATGTAAAAAAGTATATATATATCAAATCCAAATTTGAGGGCCCATAATATCTCATTGAAACAGAGCCACATCCATTCCTGTGCATATTGTCCGGTTGCTTTCGTGCTACAATAGCAGATTTGAGGAGTTGTTGCCAAGACTGCATGGTGCATAAAACCTACATTTACCCTCTGGCCCTTTAAGAAAAAACGTTGCCAATTCATAGTGAAGAAAGGTCCCTGCTCATTTAAATGAATAGTCTACTGTGTAGTTTTCTATGGAAATCAGCACTTCAATCTCTGGACCCAGTAGACTGGGTATCTAGTTCTTTTGAGTAAAACAATGAATTTGAACTCAGTAAGTTAATAACACTTTTCCAGGCCTACAGTTCTATAGTCGATTTTACCCAGTATATACTGAATTTCCCTACAGAAAATACACAGTATTTTCAAAGTTAAGAAAATAAACATTTGTGAACACCCTTTTAGGGAATAGGACATTTATTTACTTTGCCTCTTTTTGATGATAAAAATTCCATTAAAACTTGGACAATAAGCCTGGCTGCTATGGTTCAGTAGTTGAGCGTCGACCCATGTACCAAGAGGTCACCGGTTCAGTTCTAGCTCAGGGTACATGCCCAGATTGTGGGGCCGATCCCTGGTGGGGGGTATGCAGGAAGCAGCCAATTGATGTTCTCTCTCTCGATGTTTCTGTCTCTCTCTCTCGCTCTCCCTTCCTCTCTAAAATTAATAAAGAAAAAAAAACTTGCACGATAAGATAATTACTTTTATTTTATATAATGATAAACATGGCTCTTGTTTCATGGATGGTGTCCTGGTAAGAGATTTCAATTCATTTGAGTCATGACATCCTCTGGCATTTTTGTCCTTTGTTTTCCAAGTCAAAATTCAAAACACACAATTGGACCAAGACTTTTTTCAGGTCCTTTTCCATATGTAAAATGTGATCAGAACTCTATGGCATAATGATATATTGGAAATTCTAGAACAAAGCTGTTTTATGGAGAACAACAGATAGAAATGCTTAAAATCAGGATGCACAGAAAACCATAGCATCAGTGCAAGGTGATCCTTGTAGGTGCCAAACAAAGAATGTTGGCCCTGTTAACACCAGACTTCATCCAATGGAGCCACCTGGCTTAGACCCAATTCAACATCGTAGCCAAACCAGGGATGCTTAATAAATGTTCATTACAAATGGAACCAGCCACCCAGCAATTAGATGCTATAATGAAATAAGATCAACACCTCTCCTCTTTAGCACCCAGGTCTGACACTCATCCAAACCCCTAAACACACAGAGAATAATCAACACAGCTCAATGTCCCCTTGGATACATCCTATTCCGTTTCTTTGCCCTTCACCCTCTGATCTATAGTTCCTATTTCTAAGTTACTTGTTTCTGAAATTCTTCTGTATGATCAATTGCATTTCCTGAGTTTGTACCCTTGCAAAAGAGGCAAAACATATTAAACATATGAATCAAATACTCCTTCCTGTCAAAAAACAGAAAAACACACCTTTATATTTATTTACATTTGCAAGTAATATGTCTCAATATGTGCATGCCTGGATCATATTTTATTGGAACATGTTGCTTTGGCTCTTAGTCTGAGATGTATACTGCAAACGCTTGCTGGAATTGTGGGCCTTGCTAGACTCTCAGGAATTCATGTTCCGAGAAAACATGGACAATTGCCTGGTAATGGAATTGGATGTAATGAAGTTCTGGAGTCGTACATACATTTCAGGGCAGATGGTGACACAAGGCAGAGTTGGATTTTCACATATTTGACTCTGCAAGTTTTAGAAACTGCCTTCTACTTGGGCAAATTCAAGAATCTATCCTTACCTCTGACAGTTCAAGAGTGGAGAGTTTAAAGATAAAAGTAGCTGCTTTCTACACATGCCAGAAAGCACAACTTTCTCCCCTATAAAATGTAAGCTCCTCTAGTGAGCACGTGACACCTTCCAATGCTAGGTTCCAAACTACTTCTCCTCTCTGATTCTTAATTACCCACCAGTAATACCCGATCCCAGTGGGTTAACTTCTAGTGATCTCTTTCACTCTTCTATATCTTTATTCACACAGTTCACTCTGGCTAAAAGTCTTCTAAGCTTCTTTTCAAGTGGCTAAGTCTTCCTCTTTCTTTAGGGTTCCTCCAGGGATCGTCTTCTCCAGGAGGTCTCCCAGCTCTCCTTGGGACGGCCAAGTCCTTAGTGATCTCCTACACAAAACCCACCCACCTCTCTGCCTTGATCTCTCCACTGGAATCTCTTGTTCACATACACAGGTTCCAAGTTGACCGCAAGGTGCTCACAACAAGGTCTGTGTTAAATTTATCTACAAATCACCTTGCTTTGCATACACAAGATGCTCATTAATTCTTGTGAGATGGAGCTCCCACTACTTGTAACAGACTACTGGAAACCACGACTCCTGATTTAGTAAAGAGAATGGTAAACAGATGGAGACAGATCCCAAAGTTTAGAGCTGGGATGGGGGGTGGGAGGTGAGGGTGTGCAGGAAAAGAAGAAAGGAAATGGTCATGAGATAGAGTAGCAGAAAATACACTTTCCTCTAATGAGGTTCTCCCCAAAATATTAAAAAAGAAAAAAACAACTTTGAAAATAGGACATGGAAGCTTGAAATAGGCTTCCAATGGAGCATGTCGCAGTCATCCCGTATTTACGCCACAATACATATTGCTTGCCTCGTTCTAAAATGCCATCAATTTTCCCCACTGCTCATCCAATTTCAAGGCCCCACCTAGCTTATGCCTCCTCCTGAAAACCTCCCTCCATTTCTCCGATACCTAGAAATCCAGTCTTTTTGTTTGTTTCCAGGGCTTTTTGCATAATTTTGCACATTATTTCACATGGAACTGATAGGCAGTTATTGTAGACTACAAATACTCTCTCAGCTATCATATTATAAACTTAAGGACGATATGGCTGTTTTATACTCTCATTGAACTCTCCACGGTGCTAGGCACAATGCAGGGTACATATAAGTGATGTTTTTAAAAATCAAAGAAATAAAATCCTAAGTAAGATGAGATGGGAACATCTTTCATCAGAGAAGACTCTGAAGAAGACATCTTGACCTGAGACTTTGTCTGATTTAGATTTGGCTACAAACCACTGGGTGAGTAGGTTATGAAGATTTTATGGCTGAAAATGAAAACTGTATGCTCACGTTAGGACTACTTATCTCACTACTTTGCCCAACTAGGTCCTGAAGATCCAGTCTTCATGTGGTACCCAGATGTTGTAGGGACTTCACGTGTTCCCTTTGTGTGGCTTTCTTGTAGGATTTTGGGCATGAAAAAAGACATCCTCACCTTTACAGGTAGGAATCAACTGACAAGTTCTGACCAACGGGCCCTGAGCAGAATTTAGATGCCTTTTCACTATATACATCCAGATATTTTGAATGTTGCATTATTAAAAGACACTGATTTACTGATAAAGAAGTGTTTTAACATCTTAGAAACAATCTATCTACAAATTTAAATATTTTAACTAATTTCACAGATTCCAAGTTCCCAAGTTTAAAACATTTCCCCCCATTTGCTTCCAAATTAAACCAACTTTCCATGGTAAAAATATTCCTTAATATGGTTAATTTATCAACTACTTTTTAGTTTTACCTTTTAATATCAATTCTCATGAAAAAAGATTCCACTTTTATTCATTTCTTTAAGGTCAGATAATTCATGCAGTACTTGAAAATAATAGGCAGATTTCAAATTATAATGTAAGAGGACAAAAGCGAGCATGTTTGATAGCCAATGTGAATGAATCTGGACATCATAGCAAACAAATCCCAAGAGACAAATAACAAATACATTTTTAAAAAATTGCCATTAGTGAATTAGGAATTTGTCTAATAATATCAACTATTTATCAATAAGAATAGATGTTTATGTTTCCATTATCATCCTAACTACCTTTCACAACTAGTTCTTTTCAGATGATGGTGCTTTCCTCCTCTCAGGAAGTTGGTTCGGCCAGGGGTCAAATATGAGTTCACACAGTCAACTTCCTGTGCTCAGTGCTCAAGCGTCCTCTGCCTGCTATAATGATCATGGAGGCCCATGTGGAAACGGGATGATAACCTCAAAGCAGACTGGAATACATTGGGTATCCCCGCTGCCTTGAGGGACAGGGGCCATGGAGAGATTCATGGGCACAAAGCAGACATTCCATCAGTGAAAATGAAGTTTTATTGTATTAAACCATTGATACAGAAGTCAAAACAATAGTTGAAGGAGATAATTGATAGTTTTCCTTTCAATACGCACACATACACGTATATTCACTCCATACATATAATTCCATATATATATAAGATATAGCCCTGGCCGGTTTGGCTCAGCGGTTAGAGACCCGGGTTCGGTTCCCGCTAAGGGCATGTACCTCGGTTGCAGTTTGTCCCCGGCCCTGGTCGGTTGTGCGGGTGGCAGCCACTCGATGTGTTCCTTTCACATCGATGTTTCTCTCTCTCTCTCTCTGTTCCTCTCTCTCTCTCCCACTCTACCTGAACAAAAAACTGGAAAAATGTCCTCGGGTGAGGATTAAAAAAAAAAAAGATATATATATATATATAATGTGTATTATATATATGGCATTTTATGGGATATGTGACATTTTCTAGGATAGACATTTACAAACTATCAAAGAACTTAATGAGAATGTTATAGTAATTTGATCACTTAGGTTTTTTTAAAAGTATGTTTTTATTAATTTGTGAGAGAGAGAGGAAGGGAGGGAGGGAGAGAGAAACATTAATGTGGGAGAGAAACATTGATGGGTTGCTTCCCATTGCGCCCTGAACAGGGATCAAACCGCAACCTGGGCATGAGCCCTGACCAGGAATCACACTGGTGGTCTTTCTGTGCATGGGATGATGCTTAACTAACTGAGCCACACTGGCCAGCGTGATCACTTAGGGTTTTCTAATATTGTTTTTGAAAATCAAGTGATAGAAATAAAATTTGTAGAAGACATCCATGATAAGCAATATTGAAATATTTTCTGGAATCCTTTAGTTTAGGTAAAAATTACATTCTTTGTAGTATTAAACTATAAGAGATCTGAATAATATAAGCTGTAACATTTTGTTCAGTTTCTTTAATAGACACAACCACTACGCATCTGGCTTTAACCACAGACCACCCACATCATGTTGTATCATCATTGTTCAGATTTCAGAAGGAAGCAACTGTAGATTGAGTACTAAGTTAAATGCAATTATTTCCTTTATCCTTAATCAGTAACATATGTCCTTACTCAAGTAACTTTTCACTCTCTGACATGTCCAATCTAACCCAGCTATTAAGTGTAGCACAGTAAAAGAACTATAGTAAGAAAAGCAATACCATCCACTGCAATCAGACAAGATGTGCTCCATTCTCTATTTAGCATCTAACTAGAACACTGATACAGTACTCTCCCCTTATCTGAGGGGGATATGTTCCAAGACCCTCAGTGGATGCCTGAATCTGAGAATAGTACCAAACCATACATACCTGTACTGTGTTTATCCCTCTACAAACATACGTATGATAGAATTTAAACTACTCTCATGTATTAGGCCATTATAAGTAAAATAAAGGTTACCTGAACACAAGCATTGCAATACCATGACAACCGATCTGATCATTGAGAGGGTTACTGACTGACTAATGGCAGCTAGGGAATAATGTGTGGATAAGCTGGACAATGGGATGATTCATATCTTAAGCAGGATGGAGCTGGGTGGTACCGGATTTCCTCATGCTATTCAGAAGGGTGCAGAATTTATAACACATGAATTGTTTATTTCTGGGGTTTTTTATTTAATATTCTTGGACTAAGGTTGACTGTGGAACACAAATCCGTGGATAAGGGGGGACTATACTGTATATTGCTGGATGCTACTGTCTGCATATAAATGTAAATTTGTCACCCTCTGGGTTTTTTATAACACATTGAGCAGGACTTCTGATTAGACTATATTTTCTGGAGTTCTACATTTCTTCTCAAGTGCGACATCTTTTTCTGCTGCTTGCTGCTGCAATAATATCATAACGAGTGGCAAGCTAATCTCGGAGACTAGAAACAGTCGCGGGAGCCTAACAAATCGCAGGCAATAGTTCATTGGTTGCATTTGCTGTCTCTTTTCCGGTTTAGTTGTTCCACTGTAAAGGAAATGTCATATAACAGTGGGAGAAGAACTTCCACCGCCTCTTATGAACCTGTCACATAGCCTTCTTTTACTCCAGAATATTAGAAATATTATAATAAGAACAGTGACATTTTTCCCAACCTAGTGTGTTTATTTTTTAAATTTATCTTTATTGTCGAATGTATTATAGATGTCGTCCCACCTCATGACCTCCTCCTAGTGTTTAATTGTTTACAATATGTTTTCATGTGAATTTTCATGTTTATGCCTCAAACAAACATAATAAAATCAGTTCTATTATTTTCCACCATTTGGCAGATAAGGAAATGAGTCTCAGAGATGTTACATGACAGGGCAGTAACCATGATGTAGCTATTAAATAGGAGATTATTGACTCAAATTTCATTTTTTAAAAATTCTAGAACCTCAGCTCCTTACAGTAAACCATATTACCTAAAAGCAGATAGCTGTGTGTATTACATAAATGCCAATTACTATTTATTAAGTGCCCACTTTGGACTAATCCCTTTAAGTTATATGAACAAGGAACACCAACCTTTGTTCATGAAAAGTATGAACAGCCCGGCCGGTGTGGCTCAGTGGTTGAGCACTGACCCATGCACCAAGAGGTCGCCGGTTCGATTCCCAGTCAGGGCACATGCCCAGAGTGTGGGCCCGATCCCCAGTGAGGGGCATGCAGGAAGCAGCCAATTGATGTTCTCTCTCATCGATGTTTCTCTCTCTCCCTCTCCCTTCCTCTCTCTCTAAAAATCAATACAAAAAAAAAGGAAAAAGATAAGTATGAAACATAATTGAGGAGACACTATAACCATGTAGAACAAATTACAGGACCCTCAAATTACAGTATAACAGGACCCTCAAAATTGTAACAAAGCAAAGGTATAACAGTGATCAGAAAATGGGCAAAGCTTCACTGTTGAGCTTCCATCACAGGTAGAATTGGTCATGGGTTGTGTGATAAGATGTGTATCTTATGATAATACGTGATATATACATATGTGATGTATATATCATATGGGATAAGACCTGTAAGATGTAAGTGGAAATCTGGGAGGGGTATTTTTGGTAAACCTTTTCCTTCCCAGTAGAAAAGGACAGACACAGATGATACAATCCTCATCCATTCTCTGTTCTTTCTAAGTTGAACTTAGAAATAATGAGACAATGCAAATGCCACTTTTCAAAACATGAGGTAAAAGACATTGCTTAAATAATCACAGTATCTTCATTCCTCCAGTCTTCTTACTGGGGGGGGGGGGGGGGGGGGGGGGGGATAACCAGTGGTTGAGTCTTTGCTGTTTCATGCAGCTGAATAAAACTGCTACACATACAAGCTATCAGAGATTCAGCTCATTCCTGTTCCCTGAGAAGCTTCCTGACTAGCAAATCATCAGACAAGGGACTGACTGGGTTGGGATCATGAAGTTGTTGAGGAAGGGACATTTGGTTGGGTTGATGAGATGAACCAAGATTATCCTCAAATGACAAGATAAGGCTTCTAGTTCTTAAACCACAGACTTACAAAAAGAAAACACATTTTGAGAAAAGTAAGCTAGCAGTGGTGAGTGAGGATTACTACTAGTTAATTAAGAACTTTCTACTTATTTTTTCTAACCTTTTACACTTTTCCAAATTCTACTGTACACCTAATAATTATTGACAATGAGCGATCAGCCCTGATATAAATTATGGTCGAAGTAAAAAATTCAGAAGAAAACAGTTACACATTTCTTAGTAAATATACAAAAAAGAAAAAAAAATTAAAGGTAAAAATGAAGAATAGGGCAATCTGTATAATTAAAGAAAAATGTCTTTTTATGCAAGAAACTCTAACTTAGCTTCTATCTTTTTTAGGTTTTACTCTCTATTGAATTTTTAAAAATTATCTCCTAAGGTCCAGTAATTGTGGTCGTGTTTCCTTCCGGTCTTCCCCTCTCTTCCTTTCATTTTAGATATGTTTTGCAGCTGTTTTTGTGGTATACGTCATGCTTTAATAATTTACAATTGAAGTTAGGAGAGTAAATAAATTCTGTGTATGTGTTAACTTGACTATCTTTTAGGGTTTCTCAAAGATTTTTATGGTTTATAAAATAGCATGAAAACACAACTTGTTATTTAACACTATTTTCTTTCATTTTGCTTTTTTTCTCAATGACTTTTATGAAATCTACATTCTATCTACCTAGTTTTCCCATCTCGATAGTTTTCCTACCCTCCCTTTCTTTATTGTCTTTCAAATGCTGTGTCTATAGAATTTTAGCGCTGGGGGCGATTTAAAGATTACACTCTTTGGCTTCTTGATCTAATGGATGAGAAGCAGAGGTGCGATGCTAGATAAATGAGTGGCCCAGGGTCCCAATTCTATCATCTGGAGTGGGGACTAGAAAAGCCACTACATCATCAGAGTTCTTTCTACTTAGACAGTTGTCTCAAATTGAGCAAGCTTTGGCTGAGCCACAGCAATCTTATGTTAAATATGGTTGCTCTAGTCTCCATCCCTGGAGGTTCTGATTAAGCAGGTCTGGAGATCGTCCTGAAACTGCACTTCAACCGTGCTTTGCGGGAGACTTGAAGCAGTGATCTTGGGCTACATGTTGGGGACCCCTGAGCTTTGACTCATCTAAAAACATCCATTCGATAATCTTTTCTTGTCAACAAAAACGTATGACTTTAGTATCCACTAATTAGTAGGTAGAAAGAACCCCGTCTGTCCTCTGTGATATGTGTAATGTCAGGCAGCACTGTTTCCAGCTTCGGATAGTACTTTGGTTCACTTTGCCAAGCCACACTTCGATACGCAAAGTGACCCTAAACAGACAGGTGCCCCACATGTAGAAGGGAGGGGCTCCTCTGTCAAGAGCCAACCATCAAAATACACCAAATCCTGGCCAATAGTGGATGAAAAGTAAGAAACATATTGAATCTTGTTTGTTAGAGCCTCTTTAATTGTAAAAAAAAAAGTTGCGTCTCTTTGTATTTGCAGTGTATTCCCATAGAGGATTAATATGAGAAAGGGCAGCTCATTGTTTAACGTGCATCATGTTAACGAAGACATGTGCTTAGAGAAAGAGTTAACGGCTTCTGTTATGCATACCATTTAGTCAAATATGAGTCAGTGTTGGCAGGCAGAGCGCATACTGTACCTAGTGTCACCGATTCCTGTGTGACAAAGCTCCGACTCTCAACATAATGTTGAAGGGGAGAGATGAGCACTAAAAACATAATTTTAACATTGAAACCTCTTTTCATTACTAACTGAAAATCTCAGAAGTTGCAAATAGTTTAGAGAAAAGTTTGCATGTACATGGTCTTAACAGTAAGGAAAACAATAAAATGACAAACTCTTTCTATTTGTCATTAGACGCTTCCAAACTAGAAGTCAAGATACACAGAGAAAAACTAAATAAACTTGGATTACTGACAGCCTACAGAAGTAAGCTAAGGAGAGATTAGATGTTTACAATGGCACGTAGGCAAAGAAACCTATAAACACTTCTCCACAGGAAAAAGCAAGCTGTGAACCACATAGATTGGTTACAATTTTAGACAAATGTCAGAAATGTAAATCTATGATACAATGGCAGATTAAATGATAAACATATGTATGATAAGAGATTTACGTAGGCATGCAAATAAATTTTCAATAATGTATATTGGGGAGCAGGCTGTTTCTTTAAAACTTGCTGAGACAACCAGATAGGATGTTTACCCCTAGGAAAGAGCAACTTAGTCAAGTAACTTGACCCCTTATCAGGACACTGGACTTCCTTGATGAAATATTACTCAGAAGCAATTCATAACTCAAATGTAAAACCTCTTTCTGAAGTTTGATTGTACCACCTTAATTTTAACCCAAATGGGATCTCATTTCATAATCTTGATGCTGCATAACTTTTGGTTATATCCCCAAATCAAATTTATCCACTGGGGGGGCAAGTATTTTTAACACATTGAAAGTCAAAGAATGATTTACAAGCTATGAATGTTATTTCCATTTAAGTGGCAAAAGTCTAACATGAAAAGAGTTATATTTTATAATTTTTAAAATGTCAATTAAAAAAAAACTAAAAAGCAAGTTTCCCAGTTAAAAAATTAACCATAAACACCCTGGCTGGTGTGGTTCTGTGCTTTGAGTATCAGCCCATGCAAGGGATGAGCCTGGGTTCGATTCCCAGTCAAAGGCATATCCCTGGGTTGCCGGTTCTATCCCCAGCGCCAGTCAGGGGACATGCGAGAGGCAATCAATCAATGTGTCTCTCTCACAACAATGTTTCTCTCTCCCTCCCTCTCTCTCTCTTTTCCTCTCCCTCTCTTCCTTCCACTCTCTCTAAAAATCAATGGGAAAAAAAGTTAACCATAACCAACAATGTGTAAAATCTTTATGTAGAAAATCACGAATCTTTATTGAAAGTCATGAAAGAAGACCCGCAATACAACGTAATACACACAATGCTGATCTGTAAGAGACTCAGTCTCATAAAGATGTTGTCTGCAAATTGACCAAATTCAAAACAACTCTATTAAAATACAATGAGAGAGAGAGAGAAACATCGATGTGAAAGGGACACACCGAGTGGCTGCCACCCACACGACCAACCAGGGCGGGGACAAACTGCAACCGAGCTACGTGCCCTTAGCGGGAACCGAACCCGGGTCTCTCTGGACCGCAGGCCGACGCTCTAACCGCTGAGCCAAACCGGCCAGGGCTGATGAGCTACTTGTAATATTCATGTGAAAAATGAAAGGTTAAAAATGCAAAAAAAAATTTTTTTTTGAAAAGTTTAGAATATTTACTCTCCCAAATATTGAGATTTATAATTAAGCCAAAATGATTTAGAAAGCATGGCACTATCGAAATATGCAAATGACCAACGCAAGAGAGAGCAGCACCCAGAAGCGTGTTCACTGCACACGCACATTTGGCGTAGAACAGGAGTGTGCACGACCGCGAAGTGAAGGGGAAAAGTTGTTCTTTTCAATAAGCGGAGCCAGGAAAGCCAGTCATCAAGGTAGGAGGACAAACAAGCAAATCAGATTCAAATTTCACCGTGTATTCAAAAGTCCATTCCAGGTCAATTGAAAGCTTAAATGTAAAGAAAACTTTGAAACTTCAAGGAAAGAAATAACCCACAGGAAAACAGTTTCCTGGCTGTCAGGAGGAAAGGGGGTTCATAAACAAAGAAGGAATAAAAGCAAAATAATAATAATAATAAAAAAGGTTGAAAAATAAAAGTCCATTCAACTATTTAAAGGCTGGGCTTTAAGTGCCACGGAGAGAGAAGTCTGGTAACCAGAGAAAACGGGAAACCCAGGGTTGTTTAGGACAGGGGCAGCATCACTCAATGCAGGTACAGGTGTTGCTAGCTTTCATTGCGCCTGCCAGCTAAGAACTTTGCTTGTATTTATAAATATCTGGGGGGAAAAAATCCAAAGAAGAGCAGTAGTTCTCGAACGTCAAAACTAGTGAAGTTCACCTCTGATTCCTGGACCAAGCCGCACGGACTCACTTTCCTGCCGCAGACAGCTCTTTCCCGCCAGCAAGGCAGGCTTGAGTGGCTGTGACACACCCCACATGGACCAAAGAGCTGAAAACCTTTTCCTTCTGGCCCCTCACAGAAACATTTACTGACCCCTGGTTCTGAAAGAATTGCACTGATATGTCTATCTCGTACTCACGGCACCCTGTAGCGACTACCATTTCTAACCCGCTCGCTGGAGTCTCTCTCCTCTAATGCACCCACCAAACCCCAATGTCATGGTCAAGCGCCCAATGTGACTGAAATTTCATATTTAAGTTGCTACAAGGGCTACAGCTCACAGGAGGTGGTCTGAGCTCCAGGACATGCCCAGGAGGCCCCGAGCCGACTCTCCAGGCTTAGTTCTGCCACTACTCCCTGCCCACCACCCACCCCGCGCTCCCCATTGTCCCGTGTCCGCAGCTCTGCCCTTACCTCTGTCTGCACGCATCCCTGGCCTGCACTCCATTCTCAGACTCTGTCTGCTGCGGGGATGCCTTCCCCAGCACATCTACCCACCCAGCTCACTCCTATTTCGAGACTCCACGAATAACCCATTTCCATCAAAAAGCAGTTATTAGGAGGGTTAAGCGGAAATATATGGTCCTTTTCCCTCCTTCCTGAGCTCTCTTTCCGCCTCTTATTCATACTTAGCCTCAGCATTTACCACAGTGCTTGGCACCATAGTAAATAGAAAAAAAAAGTACATCATAACTAAATGTCATTTTGTTGTTTGTTTGTTGATCCCACATTTACAGATATAAACAGGCTTAGAGCAGTTTAATGTCTTGCTTAAGGACCACACACGCTAAAGGAAGTAACTAAGCTGACATTTAGACCCAGTTTCATAGAATCCAATTTTTTTTTTTTTTTTTTTGGTACGTGTTCCTAGTGGGAACTGAACCCGGGACTCTCTGGTGCGCTCCAACCGCTGAGCCAAACCGGCCAGGGCTGAATGCAGTATTTTCATTGGCTCCACAGCATGTGCGTTTTCCATGTCATGCTGCCTCCGTGGGAGTTGATGAGACCGCACAGGTGTAGATGTCAAAAACCAGGAAGCAAATATTTTTTTAGAAGAATGAGGAGAAATTAGACTGATGAACAGAATATCCAACTGATTCAGTGTTATTAGAAATCAAACAAGTTCAGAAGTTCTGGAATAATCTTCACGGTCCCTCAATCCTAATAATAAGCTCACACGCACAAAACAGAAAATGTTGAGCAGACTCTAGTGCATCTTTCTCAATGGACCTTTAAAAATCACTAATGATAATATGTTTTGAGTTCCTACAACCTGCTTCCAAATAATCAATTATTCCATTTGGTGTCAGTGCACCGATGAGAAGAGGGTGAAGAGTATGATCCTCACCCTCCTAAAGACTCTGCGTTTCACCGGTTAACCTCAGCCCCCTCAGCCAAGGCTTTGGTCTCTAAAAATTCCCTTTCTTCCCCTTCACCTGTAGGCCAGTTCCGGCAGCTAAAAGGAAGACGGAAGAGAAAACAACAATGCTTAAACCACCTAATTGGTGTGATCGCATATTTTCTACTTTGTGAAGAGGGATTAGAAGCAATATTGACCCATCACTGCCAGTTGGCAGGGACATGTCAAGTCAGGGCTGCAACAATATTCTCTGTAAAGAACCAGCTCTGAATAACAAGTGCAGCAGGCTAGTGGAAATGAAGTGAGAATGAAAAAGTACAAACATTCCTGATTAACAGCCAATAGCACCAGCTGGAGCAGACAATGGGACTCAAAGGGTCGCCGGGCGCTGACAGGTTTGGCAAGTCCACCTCGTTAACAGCAAGATGAAACTTCATTTGCTCACAATTTCATAGACTCTTGCAAAGGCGCCTCCTGCAAATTGACTCTAGGAGATGAAATTGCATTTAGCTAGACTTCTCTGGCAAAAAAAAAAAAAAATAGAAAGAATTTCACCAAGTCTTTCCCAGTGTTTACAGACCTTTTGTTTCAAAAGGAGAACACATGGAAAACAAAACAGAAAAACCAGCAGCAACAACCACCCCGAATCCCCTATGCAAAGGGCTGGGGCTTTTATATCATATGATCTCACTTATTTGTGGAATATAATGAATATAACAGTCTGAGGAATGGGGTATAGTCCCAGAGGAATGGGGTACAGACTGACAACCCCCAGAAGAGGGGGTGGTGGGGGAGAGAGAAACCACAGAACTTATATGCATGTATGCATGAACAGTGGACATGGACAACAAAGCGGGGGACAGGGCAGGGAGGAAGTGGGGGGAATCAGTGAGGGGGAAAGGAGAAACATCTGCAACAAAAATAAATTAATTAATTAGATTAAAAACATACAAATTTAAAAAAGTGGCTGAATAAATGTACTTGGCTGGATGCTCAACTAAACAGACCAGCAAGGGAGGTGAAGCTCAGAGAGAAGCACACCACGGAGCCTTGGGAGGGGCTCAGGCATTCGGGGTTCAGTAAGGACAGAGTACTGCACCAGCCGGAAAGCAGTCCTGTAGGAGGAACTCAGCATTAGCTGTGAACAGTCAAGGATGTCAGCCCTGCCCATTCAGAGAGAGCAACCACCCTGGCGTACAGGACAGTCGGAAGAGTATAAGGATGCGTCCCTATTCCGATGTTGTCACTAGCGACTGTATTCTATGTCTTCCAGGACGTCATTTGATTCCTCTCGGCTTCGGTTTAAAGAGAGTAAGTTAGAGCAGTGATTCCCAGAGCGTATTTGAAGCCCGCGGAAGACTCGCTAAAACACAGGCTGCCTGGTCCCACCTCCAAAGTTCCTGATTTAGTAGCAGGGCCCTGACATTTGCATTTCTGGCAAGTTCCTAGTGTTGCCAGTGCTGCTGGCCCCGGGATCACACTCTGGGAGTTACTCTGTGATTTCTGAAGTCTCTACAGACTCAATATGCTCTAAGAACATTGTTGGGCTCACTTCCTGAGCTGATGTAATTTAGATCAACATTTGAAATAGCAACACACAGATTGGTTTACTGGAACACATTATATTTGAAATATGTTTCCTGTGCAACTGTGTCTGTCACCCAGTGGCAGAGCGTCAGGTCCATTACTTGGAAATTGTTGTGGGTAGAAGGCTGCCCTGGGAAGAAGGTCACTACTAGGTGAACACTATGCATAAATGTGGCGGACAGGAGACTGGTAACTTCTACATCTGTTCCAAAAAGAAGGCAATCGCTGAGTAACCCAAATTGGAGCCAAGAGTTATAAAACACCATTCTGTGAACGCTCTATCTAGACTGCACAGGTTATAACCCTTTTAAAGTCCCTAATGTGAATCAAAATGCTGGTATCAGATCTGTTGTCTTTAAGAGAAGCATCCGAATTGCGAATTCAGAGGGAAAACATTCCTTGTCCGAGACTTCTTAGGGCTGAGCTTCGGAATTCAGAAGCGATAGCCCCACATCTAGCACTTGGGCCTGCTCCCTGCTCTTGCCAGCAGACTTGCATGTATGTAAAATCCAGTGTCTTCAGAGATCCAGCCCAGAAATCGGTGCCTTCACGAGTATGTGGATTGAAAAATGATCTCATAACCAACTGGGATAGGATCAATAAAACGTGACTGTAGGTTGTTATAATGTAAATCCTACTAAAAACCACTGCTAGGCAATGATGGTGGATGGAGTAAGAACTTGTATTTAGGGGAGGCTGAATCCCAAAGTGAAGGTTACTCTGGGGTACTGGATGGAGAGAGTGGGCATGTTTAGAAACGTGATTTTAAACAAAGAAAGATCACATTTTTTTTTTTTTAGCAGAGCAGGTAAATAGATTTATACTGGGCTAGTTCAATTAAAAATAGGAAATTTAATGTCTGACATAGAGAAAATAATTTGGTTGGATGATTTTAACATAGATTCTAGGGAAACTTTTCTAATGAGGATCAAGGTGTTACCTAAAACCAACACCCACTGACAAAATGACTGTTCATCTCCAGGGACTATCAGGCATTTCCAGACATAGTTCAACTGAGAATTAGAGACATTCCCAAGTTCAGTTAGGAGAGGTGTTGGCCTCCTTTTAGGGGTGGAATTAAGAAGTCCTGGAAAGAGATGATTCTCTCTTAAGTAAAAACTTGTTAGTTAATAACATGTGAACTGTGTGCCGTGAGAGTTCATACTTTAATTTGCTCATCCTTCCAGGAGATAGACTGTATCTTGTTGTGATGCAAAAGACTTCGGCAGGGTGATCCTACATGAGAATTGCAAGAAGGCTGTGGTGTAGCCTACAGTTCAAGTCCCCAGAGAAGAAAATCCTCTTTCCTCTCTCCTTTAGGGGGTCCCAACAGAAGGAAGCTCTCAAACAAGCAGAGACCTAGAGCCCTGCCCGTGCAGTGATGGTGGAGGAGGAAGGAAGCCAAGGTGACACACGGCAGGAGCAGGAAAGCCGCAATGAGCCTCGGTTACTGTCTCCTCTCCAAGAGGCCGTGTAAAGTTAGTACCTCGAAGTCACTAAGATTCACCTGGATGTGAGAAAGGGAGGTGTCAATAGCCCAAAGTGAGAGGAGGGCTTGGGGCTCCTGGGCTTGGAAAAATAGCCAAAGTAATGAGACAAGAATCAGTAAAGAGCAGCTTAGGATGGGGACCTGCACGGTTTTGCTGATGGAGTCCTCATTCCGAGCCACCTCTTAAAGCCAGCTACGTGCGGGTCAGTTCTTGATCTAAAGCTACCCAGCAGGCATGGGCTTTTAGCGGATACAAATCAGCACACCTTCTTCCTTGAAAAAGGGCAGGTCTTGGTGACATAATAAATTAAGAAATGGCTCTTTGGGGATCCCTTCCAGCCAACCGCCTACTTCCTATTTTGTCCAGAAACATATTTTTGATGAGTAGCTTGACCTGCCTTCTTGCATTGAAATATACGGCTTTGCAGATCTTCTCTGACGTTCCAAGATGTTTTAGATGCACTGGAATATCACCACACGAGGGCGGGGACTGCTGTGTGGTCACACCTTCAGCTGCTCTATCCAGACTGGAGGAGTCAATCAGTGTCTCACTCCTTGGAGGTCAATAAATTGAAGCAGAGAGGGGGTAATTCTGTGCCTCAGGGGACATTTTACAATGTATAAATATATTCTTGGATGAAAGGTAAGGGAGATTGCTACTGTCTTCTAGTGGGTAGAGACCAGAGATGATGCTAAATATCCTACAATTACAGGAAGCTCCCACCCCAGCCCACCTAGCCCCAAATGTCAGTAATGCTGAGGTTGAGAAACCTTGTCATAGGTGTGTAAAAAGCTTGTGTTAAGATTAATGCGTTCATCTCAGGTTATACATGTACATATTCATTTTTTAAGCTATTAAAATAATATTTAACCATAGTTTTAAAAAATAATGTAAAGCAAAAAGAACCGAAAGATAAAGTGTGAGCAGTTAACAGCAGATTAAAGAGCACTTTTCCATTTTCAGAGGGAACTTCTTAATACAAGTCAAAACCCAGTCCTGACTTTAAAGACCTGTGTTCTGGGCACCAGGGGCAGCCTGCAGCTGAAGGGGTTTGGGTAGGCAAGGACGCAGACCACACATTGGAACAATCAAGTCCTCTACTTCACAAAGTCCTGACTTGGGCCTTTTCACACACTGGCCGGACACTGACATCAGAATGCGACAAGTCACAGAATGGATTTCAGAGAAGAAACTTAGGTCAACATCTCAGCTTTAAGGATGTTTTAGATACAACACTAGAGTAAGTGAAAAAGAATATTTTCTACACGATAATTTAAATACCTAAAATATAGTCTGTGGAAGACTTTTTGCATGGCATCAATTTTGTTATAATCTGCTCTGCCATCGCCTGCCCCAAGGCAGGATATCTCTGCATTCTGCATTTCTTTATCTCTGCATTTTGCATTCCTTTAAGTAACCATTTACTCAAGCAGCCAGTCTTTGCTGACCTTTTGTTCCTTTGTAGTATTTCCTAGATTTGCTTCGGGCAAGCCTGGTGCTTGGCAACAGGTGCTTCTTGCCCTATATATTGTGTGAATTACCCCTGAATAAAGGAGACTTGATCAGAATCCTGTCTTGTCTCCATTTCTCTTGTCTCTTGTCCCTCCTCATCCTCACTCCCCCTCTAGAGTCCTCCTTGCTCGACCTGCGGGACGGGTCAATAGTCGTAGACCCAGCCTTGCGTCTATGCTTGAATAAGCATCTTTGTTAATATCTGTTGCCTGAGGATTTTGATGAAGGGTAGACGTTGATATGACAAAACTTTCCTTCACCCTGAATAAATGGAGTCTTGACAATGGAAATACATCTTACCCTTGAATTTTCAATCCATAAGCAATTCAAACAATAGGCAAACATGTAAAGACGATTTCTATACCCCTATTTCCTTCTCTGATGTCCACCAAGAGACCAAAGATGAGGTTTTAATCTGCACATCACCCAGCTCCTCTGATGATTCTGCTCAACTCACCAACCAAGTCGGTTTCCGCAGTTTGGCTGGGAGAAAGGGGTGATCAGAGAGAGCTTTTGGAGTGTGGATGCCCCATGAACCCACCTGGCAGCATCTGACTCCCACACACGGGTCCCTCAACAGCTCTCCAGGTAGTACACATTTCTGTCCTTTTTGAGCTAGTTTTGACCAGCTCGAGGAAAAAACAGAGGAAACAGCCAAATAATGATATCAAATTAAATACTATGACTTCGGAAAGGTCCTTTCTACCTTTCTTGGGGGAAAAACTCCTCCACAGTGTCCTAGAGAAGTGTTGATCTGGTTATTTTCAGTGATTACTGTTTCAATTCCAGATGCGAACTGAAAACCGTAGTTAAAAAAAAATAATTGGGAGCTGAATTCTCGCCTTATGTCAAACGTTTTCCTTTTGTCGCTGCAGATTAAAACAATGACAGGGGTGGAAATAAAAACATTGAAAGTCTATACAACACGCTTGTGAAACTCAGCTAGGAAATGAAAATACATTTCCAATTCTCTTCCTCGAGTAACATGACTGTGGCCAGCACTTCCAGTGAATACAGAGCTGCTTGAGAGATGCTTAAGAATTTGAAAGGAGTAATTTGGCAACACGCATTAGAGACCTTAAAGATGTGTACACACTTTGACCAATCAACTGCATTTCCATGAGTATATTTTAAGGAATAACTAGTCATGTAAGCAAGAAGGCGTGAACAATGAGGCCTTCTATTTTAAAATAAAAATTTTGGAAATAGAGGCATTAATTGGATTACATGCAGCTAATAGGAGGTATGGGAACAATGTTAATATATTAATTGAAAAAAGGCAGTTTGAAGAAGTTTCTCAAAAAATTAAGAATAGAACTACCATATAATCCCGCAATTTCACTTCTAGGTATCTATCTGAGAAAATGAAAACACTAATTTGAAGATATATACGCACCCCTACACTCACTGCAGCACTATTTACAACAGCCAAGATATGGAAGCAACCTAAGTGTCCATTAGTAGATAAAGAGATTGAAAAGCTGTAATGGGCATGTGCGCGTGCACACACATACACTGGAATATTACTGAGCCACAAAGAAGGAATGAATCTTGCCATTTCCGACAACATGATGAACCTAAAGGGTATTATGCTAGTGGTTACCAGAGGCGTCAGGTTGGATGAGATAGGACAGTGGATGAGATAGGGGAAAGGGATTAAGAGATACAAACTTCCAGTTATAAAATAAGTCATGGAGATGTAATGTTCAGCATGGTGAATACAGTCAATAATATTGCAATAATTTTTTATGATGACAATTGCTAACTAGATTTAGTGTGATCATTTCACAGTGTATAAAATATCAAATCACTATGACATGCATCTGAAATTGACAGCATATTGTATGCCAATTATACGTCAGTAAAAAAGTTTGACTGGCTTATTTCACTTAGCATAATGCTCTCTAGGTCCATCCATGCAGTCACAAAGGGTAAGGTTTCCTTCTTCTTTATGGCCAAGTAGTATTCCATTTGTGTCAATGTGCCACAGCTTTCTTATCCACTCACCTACTGATAGGCACTTGGGCTGCTACCATATCTCGGCTATTGTAAATAGTGCTGCAATGAACAGAGGGGAGCATTTCACTCACATGTGGAATCCAATCAACAAAATAAACTAACAGACAAAACAGAAATATACTCATAGAGAACAGACTGACACCTGTCAGAGGGGAGGGGGATTGTAGGGCTGAGTGAAAAGGGAGGTGATTAAGCAAAAAACAGAACAAACCTCCTAGACAGAGACAACAGTATGGTGATTAGCGGAGGGAAAGGTTGGGGAGGGTGGGAGAGTATATATAGGGGGAATAAAGGGTGATGGGTGGAGACTTGACTTGTGGTGGTGAACACACGATACAATATGCAGATGATGTGACATAGAATTGTACACTTGGAACCTATATAATTTTATGAACCAATGTCATCCCAATAAATTCAATAAAAAAGGCATAAAGTTACATATTTTCAAAATTCTGTTTTATTTTATTTTAAATTAATATCAAAGCATGAAAAGCTACACACCAAAATATTAGTCCTACATATTCAAGGTAGTAAAATGGGTCATTTTATTCTTCTTTCAATTTAATGTATTTAATTTCTCCTATAATGAAAACGTAACATCTTTTAAGACAAATTATAAATATCTCAAAGACTGAAAGAATTTTTATGACTGTCTGATGTCATAGAAGCTTAGGAGTGTGTTCAGCTTCTCGATAGAATCAATGCTTCTTACTTGATACATCTAATTTGAAGCAATGGTAGACATTTTCCATGAATGAAGAGGTAAATTTTTCCTTTGATAGTTTGGATAAAACTTTTAATGTTTTGATAACAAAATTTCAGAATATTTTTAACACTGGCTAAATTGGGTTCACTATTGATTTTGAAAGAAACAGGCTATTTGGAGACATTTATCTACTTGTAATCGATAGTATATAATCCATTACTCTAATAGCTTAATGATGCTTTAACGAGGGGGAAAAGCTTCTCTTAGGTTGTTAACTCCTCTCTGGTCACCCAGAAATGGTGAAGACTACATGTGTGTCTTGCTCTGAAGAGCTTAAGTAAGCACAAGTATCTCTCAAGCACTGACTCTGTCCTTGGCACAGACACCAGGCTACTGCGTGGGACACAAGAATCCAGGCACTGTCAAGGCCCAGTGGGTTGGTGATGGCCACGCCCATTCGAATGGCAGGTGCCCACACTGTACACTGCTTATTATTTCAAGAATCGCAGCTGCAAACCTTGATCTCCACACACTCAGCACTCGTACCCCACGTACAGAAAAGACGAGGACTCGGAAAACAAGCATACACGTGTCAGTACCAGGGAAGCTCCAGAGGTACACCTTATCCTCAGCTTGTCAAAGAAACAGGGTCCCTCACTTAGACCACCACCTCCCTGAAGACAGGAACATTGTTCATACACTTCCTTCACCCCCTTCCGTGTCTAGTTTTTGGCAGAGCGTATATTCAGTACCCCAAAACATTTGATAATCTGCTGATTATACAAGAGATTATGACCATCCACATTGCACTTCCTTGACACTGTTTAGCCTGAGGCTGAGTCTTGAGATATCCTTCTGTGTGATAATGTTAACATACAGCTTAAGTTAAAAGAAAAAATGGAACCAAAAGTACTGTTATACAAAGTAAAACTTACATAACATAATATTTAAGCCAAGGCATGTCAGGAAGTAATTTTGTATAAATAGATCCTGGAACAGAATATTACTTTTCATTTTTTAAATAAAGCATAATCTTTAAATTGATCTCAGAGCACTGTGCTATTTTATTATGGAATAGTAAAATATTCTACAATATTCTGCAAGTCAGGGGGTCAAATTAATAAGATCATCAGCAAATAATTAAGCAAGGAATCTCTCTTTTCCTCTTATAAACTATTCCCAAATAATTTTTTAAACAGTGAGCAGTATCTTACAGCTTATCTATGTTGGTTCTACCAACAGTAGAATTATACAAAGGCAACTTGCTTTCATTCCACAGATAAGTCCCTAAGAAGTTCTGAGTTCTCCCTAAGATAGCTATTAATTAGTCAATAATTGCTTGAAGGCTCCAGCTGATTGGCACTATAAACAGAGGAAGGCTTATGCAGTCCTTTTATTTCTGAGCTTCTAAGACTACGTACAATGTTAACAGCGTGTTATCAGGCAGAATGGAGAAGATTGTACCAAACCCACTGAAGAGGCATACTAAGCCCTGGGTCAGCTTGTCCTACTCTGTGCTGCAGACTGACAAGAAATAAATGAGGACTGTGAATATGTGGCTTGAGAACATATCTAAATACTGCACGTGGACAGTCTTGCCAGAAAACATCCAAAGGCTTCAGAGAAATTCAACACATTACCCCAAAAGCTCAGAGGGATTTCATCCTTGGGAGGATTCATTATTTGTGTCATAGAACACCACATTCGTTGTGATCATAGAAATGAGTTTCTGCAACCATTTTATTTCTGGAATCTCTTTATTGCTCAATTTCTAATGAGACGTGTTTGCAGCCCGTATTTTCTCTGGAATGTCATTCTACATATATTCGTAAGAAGATTCCTTTCGTCTAGATGTCTCACTGACCCTAAGTCCTACTGTCTTTCTGCAAGTCACTACAAAGTATATGAAATTTGGACTAGATATGATTCACCAGTCACAAATAGTGGGATCATCTAGTCAACATCCATAAATTTTTTCAAAGTATTATAAAGCTAGGACCTTTTAACTAAAATTAAAGGCGATACATTCCTTACATGGATATCCACTTTTCAAATTCAACCCAGTGTCCAAATTGCTGTTGTGTTGATTTAAGTTAGCATAGGGATGTGCCAAGAACGATACCACCAGGGATTATCTAACTAATAAGTAATTCAGAAACTCGGGTCTCTGCTAAGTAAAAGTAGCGAAGGAGATTCTGTCTGAGTATCTTTGATGTGAAACCCTTTAATAGTTTCTCACTGCTTTGACAATACAGACAAGGCTTCTGGAAGGCTAGACCAACATCATCACGGCACAATAAGAATCATCTACCATCTTCCCCACAAAGAACACAGATTTTCATCATCTCCCATGGATGAGAGTACCTTTATGGAAGTCTTGGAATGAGAAGTTCCAGACCACCATTGGAGGGAGGGCGGGTGGGCAGGGGGCAGAAAGGGAGAGAGGGAGAGAGGGAGGGAGGGAGGGAGAGAGGGAGGGAGGGAGGGAGGGAGGGAGGGAGGGAGAATGAGAACCTAAACCTCTAAGTTCGCATCCTCCATCACCTCTGCCTGCTCCGACTGGGTCTTTACGCATGCACGTTCTTTCTGTCTGTTCCTTTCGTATGGGGCTCTTCCTTCCCAGAAATATTTCTGTGGTCTCAGCTTAAACATCACCCCCCAGAAGAAATTTCTCTCTAACCCTCTAAAACATTAACTTCTTTTAAATGTAGCTTTCTTTCTGGAAAGTAGCACTGTTTGTTAATTATGTACTCATTAGTGTAATTATAAAGGTTTTATACCTTTCTTTCCCACTAGACCATGAAAAATATAAGAGCAGACAGTACTTAGATTCTTGTTCACCAGTGTACACCAAGTATCCAGCACAGATAGCTATCACTCTTTACTCACTCAATAACACTTACTGAATTGTTGAATAAAAGTAACTTTCATTTACTTTGTGGCCTCTTCCAGGTACCCTTACCTGAAGACATCAGGTCAAGAGGAAATAAAACTTAAAGCCTTCACTATGGCAGAGACCTTCAATAGACCCATCAATCAGGCCCCTGCCACAGAGCTGAAGAAATTCGCTTAGAGTGACCAGGTGTGCTGTGACATTGTAAAAGCATCTTTTTGTCATTAAAGAATATGGAGAATGATAAGAGACAGCAAGTAAACATTCATTTCCCGTCCGTCAAAGCTTTATTAGGAACAGGGGGTAGAAAACCCTCAGCATTGTGTAAACCCAACAAAACAAGACAAATTTTCTAGCAAGGACTTCATCTTAAGATGAAAACTATCAAGAAGTAAAGCCAGAATAAAGACAAAGCATTGTGGGACAGTGACAGCCAAGAGACTGTGCCAAGAGACAGCGCGACCCATAGAACTTGTCAGCGCTACGTGGAAGGTCCTCTTAGCCACCTGTTCTCTTAGTCTTTCACAGACATCCTAACCCATGAGAAACTAATCCTCTGGAATAAGATTAGGTCTTCAGGCGTTTCCTATAAAAATGCAAGAACGGTATCCACCGGAAGTCCCTCGTGTGAGTCCTAATATAAAGCAGAAGAATATAAAGCCCCCCAGCTTTACAATAGCAGTAATCACTCATCAGGTTCCCGTATATCATTATCATGTTGATGGTAAGTGTAACTGAGATATCAGAAAGGCCAGAGTGGCCCTGCCATGCCTTGAATTAAAGGTTTACTTAAAACATATTCATTAAAGTTGAATTTCTGCTATACAATAAGGAAGGCAAAATTGTACATACAGAATTTAGACTCACTGCCATTCTCTACTAAGCATAGAAATATAAATCATAATAAAAGTAGGAGATTATTATGCTGAGTGAAATAAGCCAGCCAGAGAAAGACAAATACCATATGATCTCACTTCTATGTGGAATCTAGTGAATGAAATAAACTGATGAAGTAAATAGGAACAGAAGCATGGATACATGGAACAGACTGACAGAGGTCAGAGGGGAAGGGGGCACTGGATGAAAAGGAGGAATTAGCCAAAGAACATATAAACAAGAGCCCACAGATGCAGACGGCCTTGTGGTGATGACCAGAGGGAAGTGGGCCTGGGGGCTGGGTAAAAAATAAACTAGGAGATTTATTTCAAATTGAAGTATAGTATTACAATTGCGAATATAAATGAAAGTAGAAAGACATGACTCACTCTGTTCATCATGCTTCCTTACTGCTGATGTTGAATTATCAGATTCAATTCAGTAAGAATCGATCCATCTACCGTGTGTCGGACGCTGTAAACTCTGACTGTGTTGGTGTTCTAATATAGCCACCTTAAAGCTGGTATGTGTTGTAGGAAGCAGAACGCTTAGGACATTACTTGATTAGGCCTTGCTTTCCTTTCTAGGATCAACGTTAATTATTGGTGAGGGGGATGGGATAAACTGCCTTCAACGCAGACAGAGAGGTCCATCAGAGAATACCGAGTGTCCGCGTTCACTTGCCTGGCATACCCTTTCAGAGGCCGTCTTAGTGAACGTTTCCTACCGACTCTTATTGAAGATCTCCTTTAAACCAAGAATAATTAGCCATTCCAATGGAAAATAAAAATACCCAAATCCCGATTTGTATAATCGTTAACTGTTTGTGCAACTTGGACAAAAGCCTCCTCCGGCTATTCCAGCTCTGTCCGACACCCATCTCACTTGCGTGAGTTTGCTTTCCCTAAAACAAACAAACACAAACAAAAAAAAAGGTTACAGTTGCAAATATATATCTGAAAGTGAGCAAAAAGATGTATTCTTACCCTTTCTGTATGGCCGTGTAAAAATACGGGGCCCTAGGGCATGCTACATATGTGAATGAGTGCTTGAACACCTTCACGTCCTGGATTCCTTATTCCACTGCTCAAAGCAAACACTCTTCCCCTGGCAGGTCCGTGTGCCGTGTGGATTTCCAAGAAGCCTCGGTGAAGGCTGCGGTTTTAAAGCTGAGTGAGCTTTAAAGGAAGTGAGCCCCTTTCCAGTGAGCTTGTACTTTGTGGAAGAGTCCATCTCAGTGACACGTTGGGTATTCGAGACATTCTCTGGAAAAGGGACCGACCTGTTCTCGAATGCAAGTCTGAGTGTTTAGAGTGTATTGCAGGCTGATGCTGAGTGCGACTGGGAACATTCTCAGAGGAATGTAACTAGAGCCACAGCCCAGGGTTAGCACCAGTGAGGCCAGTACCAGCAGGTGACGTGGGTTGGACTGCCACCTGAAGAGTGCTTAGCTGGGCACATGTACACCAAGCCAACCTCAGTCTGGATTTCTACTCTGCACGTGTCAGCCAGGTAACGTTGCTTCAGTCATTAACCTTTGTATCTCAGTATTTGCATGTGCAAAATGGGGTATATAATGATGCCTACTTCAAGGAATTAAGTAACAGCAAATTTGCAAAGTAGTTAGCAAAAAGCTTGGTACATAATAAGGATTCCATAAATCACCAACTGATATTAAAAATAGCTTCTATGTGATCGCTAGGCTCCAGTGACCAAAAGTCATTCACTTCCCTTACATTCTAAAGGACACAGACTATTCTTTACATACTAAAGGACACAGACTGTTAGGTGACCTTAAGACTATGAATGGTTTGTTATTCTTTTGCTCTAATGCATCTGATACCTATTGTTACTGGGAAATTGTGTGGTAGGACAGCCACTCACAGAGATATATCCGAGAACTAAGTGAGTTTACCAATCTCACCTCTATTTTATAAAAGTACCTCTGGGATTAATTTCCTTTTTTATATACCTTAACAATCAATTGCAATTTTTCCCTTTTCTTGAAATTAATTTTTTATTGAATTTATTGGCACATTTCTATTCCTAATGTTTTCTGATTTTTTTCTATCATACATTTTTTTCTTTGATGTCGCATTATTATTTGAACTGAAACCCTAGCACAGAGAACTGAACTTCAATCTGGTGTGACTTTTACTTGTACGTGACTATATGCGTACATGCATATCTAAATACTAAAACAAAGATTGTATATAGATCAAAGATTCCATACATATGCAATTTAAAAATTATCTGTTAAAACAATCCTAAATTTTAATGATTATATATACATAAAGAGTCTCATGTCTTAGTCAATAAGGTATTTGTCTTTAATAGTTTGAGAAATTCTTAGAATCTTTTATTCTGTTGAAATTTTCTTATTCCAGAGGTATTTAATAGCTTTCTTTAAATATACATCATAACTAATAAAGCTCATTGATTTATTAATTGGTTAAGTTGTTGATTTACAAATAATAAGCATGTTCATTCAAATAAATCAATCCAAACATATAAAAGTAACAGCGTGAGTAAGCTTTGATTAGGGAGAGCGATTCCTCTGGTGAACACAGGCGGGTAACACAGCAAGACAGAAAAGTTGTTGGAGCTTCAGGGCCTGTGATATCCTAGAGCAGGGAGAAGGGACACACCCCATCATTTTTTCTTTCCGTCTGCAGCATGAAGAAGCAGAATGAGACCTCTAGGCAAGATATTAGGACAGCAGAAGATTCTTTGTGTTTTTATGACAGTAAGTTAAGTCTTTCAAACCAGAGCAGATCAATAGGATATTTCTAATGTGTGAGCTGCATAGTCATTTCAACTTTTGGTCTGAGGTTGGTTCAACAAATAGTCAAGGTAACTCTTGCTTTCTCTATTAATTTTCAGAAGATCCAATCACTAGTGAACAACTTAAGCCTGCAAAGAACATGCTTGTCTTTAGATAAATGAACTAAGGAGAGCTCGACCATATTGTACATTAATTTCCCTAAGGCATTGGGAGGTTTGGTTGTGGCAAAGCGGAGTTAACTGTGAAGTCCTGGAGTATGACTGTGGAGTGCAAAGGAGGGAGAAGACACACCCAGCAATCTTTCATCTACAGGGAGGGGCCGTGGGGACAGTTTTGAGTCACCTTCCTTTTCCTCCTAGAAATACCCACAGGCTGCCAAGAAGGGGGGGGCACAGGGTGAAAAGGAGCGAGTGAGCTCCAGGGGGTTGGGCTTTGAGACCACCTGGTCAGTATACTGTTCAAACAGCAAACCAGTTATGCAAGACTGATGACCAGGTATCAAGCAAACTATTAGGTTTATACCACAGTTAAAATAGAAAAAAGGCCCCAAATGAAGTCACTTGTGTCAAGCCCCATACCGTGAAACTGAGACTTCTTTACCTGAAGTCCCTGAAATAGAATCTTAAACCAGTGAGTCAGGACTCACCTAACCAGCACTAGTTAGCTAACCTGCCTGATAGACTCCTGCCATCTCGTAAGGAAAAGTAACTTTGCAATAATACCCAACCCACTCTTTTGCCGAGGAGAACGTCCTTGTTCCTGTCTCCTTTGGCCTATAAAAGTCTTTGGTTTTGTACAGCTCCTCCGAGCTCTTCTGTTTGCTAGTTTGGATGCTGCCCGATTCAAATCGATTTTTGCTCCATCACTTAAACATTTTAACGTCTCTATTTTTAAAACACTCTAGAGCAGCGGTTTCCAACTTGTGGGTCGCAACCCCTTTGGGGGTTGAACAACCCTTTCACAGGGGTCACCTAAGACATAACAGTAGCAAAATTATAATTATGAAGTAGCAAAAAAAATAATTTTATGGTTGGGGGTCACCACGACATGAGGAACTGTAGCAAAGGGTTGCGGCAGGAGGAAGGTTGAGAACCACTGTTCTATTGTATGTCTACAAGACATCGAGCCTGCCCTGGCCAGTTTGGCTCAGTGGTTAGAGCATCGGCCTGCGGTCCAGAGAGACCCGGGTTCGGTTCCCGCTAGGGGCACGTACCTCAGTTGCAGTTTGTCCCTGGTTGGGTTGTGCGGGTGGCAGCCACTCAATGTGTCCCTTTCACATTGATGTTTCTCTCTCTCTCTCTCTTTCTCTCTCCCCCCCCCTCCCTCCTCCCTCCCTCCCTCCCATTCTATCTGAACAAAAAAATGGGAAAATGTCCTCAGGTGAGGATAAAAAAAAAAAAAGACATCAAGCCTGCCAACACCAACGAGCTGGACCAGCCCAAGGGACTGGTTCCAACAAAGACACCAAGGGTGTGTTTAATGGAAGGACAGTAGCTGCTCTCACGTTAGGGGGAGAACCAGGCTGAAGCTCATCTTTAAAAGCCTTTGGTGAATTTTGCTAAATCTCTCTCTCCCCCTCATTTTTTTTGGCCAACAAAGAACAACCTCTCACCCCCATCATCATCATCATCATCATCATCATAAAATGATAGAATACATTTCACAAGTTTTATTACATGCCAAGTTCTAAAGATTTTACATATGTCAACTCATTTAATTATCATACAAAACACTACAAGGTCAGGTCAGGCACACTATTGTTCCCATTATTGGGAAAATGGAGCGCCAAAAACGTGTCACTAGTGAGGAGAGGACGTGGAAGCTGGACTAAGGCTGTCCCACTCCGGTGTCTACACTCTAGTCTCCAGCACCGCCCCATCCTGCCTATGCAAAGCGGCTCCTCAGGGTCCCGGGCAAGTGAAGTCCTTTGCAATGGGTCCTGTCAGCTCATCGCGGCCCCTCTCTCTTTTTCTGATCAAGTTCATCTAATTAACGCATATAAAAAGCTGGATCTAATATTCCTACCTGGACCTAACTCTCGCTCCAATGAACAGTCTTCCCAAGACAAGCCGAGTGCTCACCGAACTCTGTTGCCCTGGGCAGAAACAGGACCAAAGTGCTCGGCTAAAAGCTGTGTTCCTTACCCCTTCCTGGTGGTCACTGCCCCTACCTGTCTGCCCTGAGGAATTCGTCACAGGAAGGAGAGAGCCCCCTAGTACAGCGGGTGTTTTGGTTGAGCAAATAACGCCAGATCTCTTTGTGGAGCTTACTGCGATCTTTAGATGCCTCAGATTGCTCGAGTTATTACAATTCAGCTATAAAAAACCGCTGCTACAAGAAACACACATGGTGAAACCTTCCTATAGGCTTTCTGTCAGTGCTGGGAGCGTGTAGGCGGCCTTTGATGAAAAATACACTTTAAAAGAAGAATACAGTGATGAGAGGGAGTGAAAGAAAAGAAAGCAATTAAGGTTATGGAAATAGGGCATTTCTGTGCAAGGTGAGTTATATTTAGAGGTACCTTGTCAAGTTAAAAATATTTTTTTTTTCAAAATCACTCCTCACAGAAGTCAAATACAGTTAAACCTGAGAAGACCTGTAACAACCAGAATTAGTGCTAACTTATTAAGTACAGTTTCCACTTCTCATTCAATTTTGTAATCCTAAATTGTGACTCCAAGTATAAGGTGTAAAGTCATGTCAAACCAAACTGATAACACTGATCAATTTTCCCAAGAAAAGTCCATTATTTGGACAACATTCAGGAACAGGTCATAATGCAAGTTATCCTTTGAAGAAGAAAAATACATATGTATACATACACACACACTTCTAAATTTGTATCACTCTTTACATTTTATAAGTAAAGTAATAAAGGAACTTTTGTTTTTGTCCATTAGCTCATTCCTGGTGTTTTTTGATAAGTCCTTACATGCTTGCTGTGAAGGAGACAGACTTATTTCTGGGAATTTTGCTGCAAGTGCTTTTTAGAAGGAAGGAGCTGAAATGAACTACTACTTCTTTTTAGTGTTTTTATTGCAAAATGATCAACACATATTAACAAAGTATCTATTTTATGCTAACTATTGTAGGCACTGGAGTTAGGCGAGAGAGAACAGAACAGAAAATAAATGTTCATGTTTTCATGGATCTTACCCAAGTAGTAGGTCTTATTCTAATTGTGCATTTATGAGAGAGGTTGCCTCCGGACCATTTGCAGGGGGCGAGAGAGCCGACTGCTAGACCTCCGTCCGAACTCGCCATCTCGCAGACATTGGTGGCGACGGCGATAACACTGATCACAGTCTGAAAGCCCAGTGTTTGCAAACATACCCACGGGACCTGAGTATGATTCTTACGAGGCTTCCCAGAACCCTGCCACAGAGCTCTCCTGTGTCCCACCATTAAAGACATTTTATTAAAATGTAAAAGACATCGGGAAGAAGAGCTGTCATTCTCTCCCTCCCCTCCGTTCTCAGGGCGGCTCCTACAGTGTCCTCCTCACTGGCTTCCCGGCCAGGGCCGGTCTCGCTGCTGGTGGTTAGCGGCGAAGAGTGTCCTCTCTTGAGGAGTGTTTCACAAGATCCTGCCCTGTTCTGATACAGTGTAGCCATCAAAAACTAATGTCCCTGTCCTGTCCCGAGATGTCTCTTAACTAGCCACGAAGTGATGGAGAATTAGGCAGTAAAAACGCAGAAAGCCAGCACTTGGAATAGTGCTCGCTGATCTGAAGCTTCAGGGCGAGGCCCAGCATGGCCATGGCGTGGGCACTTCAGACACAGGTACAGCAGCTTATTGGTTCTCAGGTATAAATCAAGTCATGCACATTTCTACAAAAACTCCCCCGGCTAGGTAACCAGCATAACTGGAAGTAGGGAGATTAAATGATCCAAATGCCATTAAGCCTCACAATCCATCTACTCCCCGCATTAGCATGAGAAAACAGTGAGCACCAAACTGAACATCAGCTCCCTCTTAAAGAGGAAAACCCCGGAGGGGCCGTTTGCTAATAACACCTGGATGGCGATAGGGCTGAGAGTGGAAACACCCTTCATTAAACAGCTGCCTTTGGAAAACTCCATGCAGACTTGGACATGGTGGAAGTTGGGCTGAAGAATTATAATTAAGCTTAAAATTGTTCGAGTTCAGAAATGATAATGAGAAATGATAATGATGCGGTGTCCCACCACACGTGTGTATTTATGGTGAATTAATGGAGCTTGTAGATGCTGCCTTGTCGAGCAGGTTATTTAGTGCACCATCCTGATGGACTATATAGAAGGCTCAACAATCTTCATGTGGCAGAAGAGCATGGGACGAGGCGTCATGGTTTGCGCATTGTTCTCTGGTGCATGTTAGGTACATGAATGGCCCCCTGCCGTTAGCTTGCCATCTTCAGTCCAGTGAGTAGTTCTGGCCACAGGAGTGCTTTCTATGGGCAGGGACACTGACCCTCCGGATCAGGAAGTTTTAGGGTAGCTTCCAACGATAGTTCATTAATCTTGTGACTGGTTAAGGAATAATTTGCTAACTCTCACTCAGTATCAACAACCTGTTAATCTAGAAAATCACTAATATGCCTCCAACATATCGTATGGGTTTGTTGAAAAACTTAGGAGTAAAGAAAAAAGAGGGATATTATGTACCACAGGAAACGTAAAGAGGAGCAAGGAAGGAAAAGGGAAGAAAAGTTGTCACGCATGGGGAGGCGGCGTGTCATCAAGGCCGACAAAACATCCTTCCTCTCATTTCTTACTAAGTATTATTTAGGCTGTCACTCACTCCCAAACTGAATTCATTTCTACAAATATTTAGCTCCAACTACACCCAGAGCTTTAGTGCTGTGGCGGGTGAAAAAGAAAAACAAAATCTTGTATATTATAAAGAACTTTGCATGTTGTAAAACTCTGTGTCAGAATACCTAATCTTCACAGCAATATTGTGAATTGGGTGTTATTTTCACCATATTTCTGAAGATAGAGCTTAAACAGCTTGCTAAGGTCAAACAACCAGCCCTACGAAGGTGCCACCAATGTACGTCTTCTGGCTCCAGGACTCACTCTTACACAAGTCAAACATAGAAATGCAAAATTTTTTTAAGTTACAGCTGATGTCCACAGTGCTGCAGGAGCCTGGAGGACAGAGAGAGAGTCCTTCCAGATAGAGAGAGGAGACAGCCATGTTTCGTGAAACTGACCAGAGCTTTGGAATTGAACAAATTGAACAAATACTTGAAGAAGGAGTATGAAATGCTCAAAAAGCCCTGAATTTAAGTCAATAGATTTATTACTGAGAATGATTCTCTGACAGCTGCTTCGAGTATGGAGAACACAGCAGTTAATGGGCTTCATGTCACCTGGAAAATGGGGATAGTCATTGCACCTGCTTCAAAGGTCCGAGGGAGGTAAAGGAGACAGCCTGGGACAGTGTGCAGGCTACAGAATCATGGTGACGACAGCAGAGAGGATGGCAGTGATGTTACTGCTGAACCTGGGTCTCCCCACTCGAGGTTGGCCAGTGTCTTCCAGGCGCCTCCAGCCTTGCCAAGCTATGCAATATAACCCTTTTATTTTCAAGTGATAAAAAACTGCCTTCAGCAAAAAGATAAGTTAATTGATAGCCGACATAATTTAAAAATGCTATGAGAGAGATGGCTTCCGCTGTGGCTTAATTCAGGGATTAAAACCACGACCCTATAATGAGGTTTCTCTGTCCACGTTTCCTCCTCTGAGAGAGGGCATTCCCGCTGGCCCCGTCCCCAGAGACACAGATGTCAGGGCCAGCTCTTCTTAGCATCAAGTCTACGTCCCAGAAGTTTTAAAGCTGTCTCCTCTTGTCTCTGATTCTCACTGGATCATATGCAGCCACCCCAAACCAGGCGTCAGAGCCAGGAGAGGGTGATGCTGTGACAGGCTCTGGCAGGTCACAGGTCTAGTGAGTCCTGAAGCCAGAGGCTGGAGTGGGGAGGACTGGTTTCCCCAGGAGGAGAGCGTAGTATCACCCGCCCCCACCCCAGAGTAAATGAAGGCTGCGAGACAAAAATACATGCTCTGTACATGCACAGCTATCTGTTATCCACCCACTGTTCTTTTCTGAGACAGACCGAAGTTTTTCCACTCTTCTCTCCTTTCCTAATCTGTACAGTTTCCCAGAATTATCCTATATAAATGAATAATGTTGATATAAGTTCTCCCCAGAGGAACCCATGTGTACTCTTGTTTTTGTCTCCTCTAAAGTCGGTTATACCTTTTTAATTTAACTGCCTCCAGGTTTAATTTACATATTTTTGTTTTCTAATTTTTTTACTTAATTTATTGGGGTAACACTGGTTAATTAAATTATACAGGTTGCAGGTGTACGATTCTATTATTCACCATCTATATATTGTATGGTGTGTTCACCACCCGAAGTCGAGTCTCCTTCCATCACCATTTATCCTCCCTTTACCTCCCCCACCCCCTCCCCCTCTGGTCATCACCAGACTCAATTCATATTTTTGATGTGCAACAATTCCCAGACATGTGCACCCCAAAACTCCTTAGAAGCAGATGAATATGGAAAGGCAGTGTGGAGTTTCATTTTTATTTGAAGATTTGAGTTCAGACTATGCTCTTCATCTCAAGCCTTTGTTTGTTTATAAATTATGCCTATTATCTGTTCAGTCTAATTCAGCGGGGTGGTGAGGATCAGAAATACATGAAGAAACACACAGACATATGCATACTTGTAAGCAACAAAATAAAAGCCAAGTCGCTATTGCTACTATTCCAGGAGGGAGAGGAAAGAGAGGATACTGTTCTAGTCTCAGCTGTCACTTACTCTGCTGTTTGGGGTAAGTCACATCAGAAAGGAGAGTTCAACTGTGAACTTTAGGGCCACTCCAGGTATGACACTCTATGACTCCCCAGTCAGATATTCCAAAGGAGCCTTCTTGATTATACTTTATGTGTTTTTATCCTAATAAAAAAATCCCCCTAGCACAAATAATTACAAAAATAATGGTGAATCAACCTCATGTGCCCCCTCAGCCAGGACCCCCACCCCCACCCCGAATGCCTGGGCCTGCATCCGGTGCAGCCCGGGGACAGCCAGGAAGACCCAGGTGAGCGGCAGGAAAGGGGGCGTGGGAGGTGGGGGGACACTGACCCACCTTCTTTTCACAGAGGTCTAAGCTCAAAAACTAGATAAACAAGATAAAATTCAAGACAGATACACTTTATTATTTATTTATTTATTTATTTATTTATTTATTTATTTATTTATTTATTTTTTATCCTCACCCGAGGACATTTTTCCATATTTTGTACAGATAGAGTGGGAGGGAGAGAGAGAAAGGGAGAGAGAGAGAGAAACATCGACGTGAAAGGGACACATCGAGTGGCTGCCTCCTGCACGACCAACCAGGGCCGGGGACAAACTGCAACCGAAGTACATGCCCTTAGCGGGAACCGAACCCGGGCCTCTCTGGACCGCAGGCCGACGCTCTAACCGCTGAGCCAAACCAGCCAGGGCAAGACAGATACACTTTAAGAGGCGGCCTCCGGGACTGAAATGCTCATGGAAACAAATGGGAACATTTCATTCACTTATAAAATAGTGATTACAGTGACTTCACACACAAAATAAATCCATTTGCCTCCTTTATAAGGAAGCGAGTGAAAACTAAAACGAAGTTCACTTGAGGTATCTGAATTAATTTTGTTTCCGTTACAAGATAATTTGCACATTTATAAACAGTTGCCTAAATTACCTCAAGTTCAGTTGTTTAATCACCCGACTACTCTTCTCACTTTGTTTTGCAATAGACTTTTATAGTAATTTTGCTTTATAGCATACTTGAAGAGGGTAGTTTTATAAGCAAGTGCCGCAGACTTCTTTAAAATGGCAACTTAGCCCGGCTGGTGTGGCGCAGTGGACTGAGCACTGCCCCATGGACTGAGAGGTCCTGGTTCGATTCCCGGTCAGGGCACATGCCCGGGTTGCAGGCTCGATCCCCAGTAGGGGGCGTGCTGGAGGCAGCTGATGCATGTTTCTCTCTCACATTGGTGTTTCTCTCTCTCTCTCCTTCCCCCTCTCTCTAAAAAAAATCAGTAAAAACATTTTTAAAAATGGCAACTTAATTGACAGGAAGAACAAAGGATACTAAAAACAAAAAAAAACAAACTAGAGATAGGCATCATGATAGTAAGAATTACGAAGGATGAAACTTTCATATAGACCATAGCAACAAATTTTTTTTAAAAAGCTACAAATATCTAAACCATAAAGTTCATTATCCATCCTCAGCTCCTTAATTGATCTTCTTTCCGACTCCAAGTCTATTGACTCTGAGGCATATATTCTTTGTCAGATTTCTGCCATAATGGCGCCCATAATTCTGCCCTGACACAAAACACTCTCGTTTCTGTTGCTTTCATCGGAGTCATATGACTCACATGGTAAAATTCCAACAGGTGTGGAGGCACAAGTAGCATAGTCCACTTGGATGTCAACACTGCCCTCGTGTGTAAATAATCAGGGTGGAAGGAAGAGCAAACTCACTTCAGAAGGTGGAGAGGAAGGCTGAGTGATACGTGTGAGGCGGCGTCCTTGTTGCCTTGGTGACCCTCAGCGATAGTCAGGGATGGAACGAGTTGATGGCATATAAATCATTCTAACGACATTTTTAGCACTGGTAGGTGAAATCACCTCTTTTCCCTTTACCTGTTATTATCTTCACATCTGCTCAGTCGATGCCCAACTACTTGGTTTTAATATTATGCCCGGCATCTTGTGAAGGTTCCCTAAACTCCAGGCAGATGACCTCAGAAGAGGCCTAAACAGTAATCTCTGCCAAGAGTAAGCCTATTTCCAATGCAAAGTGGGAGACTCTCTAAAGCTTGGGACCATGGACATGCTCTCTCTTTTCCTTAGAGACTGCTCTGGGCACTGAATTACAAGCCTTATATTGCTCCATCTGAGAGAGTTTGGGGGGAGCAATGAATAAGAAAATAAGAAAAACACAACTGTCAAGGCTTTATCTGGAGAAGAAAAAAAGAAATTTGAAGGGAACAAAGGTTTTCAATTATATGACAGTTAAAAATAACAATTGAACCATCCACTTAAGAATTCAACTTTGGGATTCCGCTTGAACTCCCTATTGCAAATGTTAGAAGAGAAACTCTCAAACGGTATTTTATTTTTTAAATAATACTGTTCATCAAAAAAAAAAAAAGGCTAGATTCCTTGAGAGACATCATAAAGAGCAGAAATTCTAGTTATTAATAAGCATATGAAAAGGTGTCCAAGCTCATTAGTGATTAGGAAGATGCAAATTAAAAATCACCTTGAGATATCATTACCCAACTTCCAGATTGAGAAAACTGAACATATCTGACAATTCAAGTGACTGCCAGCCTGTAGGCCATGGGCTGCCATTCACAGCCGGTGGAAATACAAACAGGAGAAGCTGAAGGTGTATCTCCTCTACACATCAGCAACGGGTCTCCTGTGTATGTATATAATCCCAAGGCCTGCCTGCCCAGAGCTTGCAATGTGGTAATACTGTAGAATATTAATCAAACGGAATATTCCACAGCGACCACAATGCAACACGAGTACAAGAATGCGGGTGGAACGCACACATGCGATGCTGCGCGAAAGCAGTGGCGGGGACACTCAAAGCCTGGTGATAAAAGTACACAAAGCGGCCTGCTCGTTCCTAGGAGCGCACCAGAGGTAGGCAGCACACGGAGGCAGGGAGCACCCCGGCTCCGGAGGGCGGGCAGCGCTCTTTACAGCGGCCCCACGTCGAGCTGTCGCTCACGACGGACGGGAAAAGGCCTGCAGCTCCGTTTGTGCGCCAGCCCCCTGGTCAGTGGCAGGGCTGAGGAATCTCCCCGAGCGGAAGACAGCCGCCTCCTGTCCAGTCATTTCCAGTTTTCCAGTTTATTGCTGGATTGTGGAAAGTTGGCATTTCTTCTCTTCAGGAACATTCAATAATGACTCCTAGTACGTGAAAAATGACACCCCCACCCCATTATATCCCCACCCTGCCCCAGAATTTATATACCATGAAGGTTACTGACTGATATGTTTGAACCTCAGGTCACAAAATTTTGGGGGAAATGCAATAGGCCAGGTTGTTAAGCCTATAAACAGCGGACACCATGATAATCCTGCCTTCGTTATAAAGAAGGTGAAGAGAGGGTCTTACTTAGCTTATCCATCTGGATGAAAAGCATAAATGCCTCCTTTAACTATTTACTTTTAACAAATGTTTATTGCTAGAAACATTCTCTTTGCCAGTGTTATTGCTACCATAGTACATTTCTTCCACAAAGCGACTTACTTGCCAAGGGCCATGAGCATCCGGAGCCAGGTGAATAAGGTATATGTAACTCAGTTCTTATACTCCTAAATATACCTAAAAAGATAAATCACAGCCAAAATTCTATTTTACAGAGTGGTCGTGAGGACCACATGGTGTAATACATGGGAAATACTCTGAAATTATAAATAATTTTGTTTTCCTTTATTTTTAACGCACTGACTAGTATCACTATCCTTCCAAAAAAATTGTCCTGCATATGTAACTTTCCTACAAGGGCAGAAAGAGAAACACTAAGAAATGAATTCAAATGGTCAAACCATTTGGGAACCATATATAATCATTTCCGAATCTGTCATTGATCTTAGGAAAGAGAAGAAAATCGCAGCTGATGCACAAAGGCACTGGGAATTGGGTGCAAAAGAGAACATTTTACTTCCAGAACCTTTGTGACCACATGGATGTGTCAGGTGCAGTGAGTGGTACGTACCCCTGTACTATCCTTCCTCCTCGTGTGCAGCACAGTCCCCTCCGGCCATCAGCACCTTTGCTGTGTCACCTGGGTTTGCCTCTTCACTACACATACAATTCAAGTATAGGTGTTTTAGTAATTTAGTAATTCCAAACACCAAGTTGTCTAGGAAGTGGTATGTTTCTCTCAAGAATGGATATAGCCTTGGCCGGTGGGGCTCAGCAGTTAGAGCATTGGCCACCGGACCAGAGAGGCCCGGGTTCGGATCCCACTAAGGGCACGTACCTCGGCTGCAGTTAGTCCCCGGACTTGGTTGGGGTTGTGTGGGTGGCAACCAGTCGATGTGTCTCTCTCACATCGATGTTTCTCTCTCTTCCTCCCTCTCTCCCTCTCGCTCTATCTGAAGATAAATGCAAAAATGTCCTCGGGTGAGGATAAAAAAAAGAATGGATACAGATAGAAGCTGGTTCTGGTGGAATAAAATAGAATTGGTCCAGAAAGATAGAACTCAGTGAAGCTCTGAGCCACCTACCTTTACGACATTAGCAACAGCAGAAAATACAATGTCTCTCACGAATGGGCTGCTCTGTTCCGGGGCTTGACAAATTATGACAACCCTATCATAACCCACGAGGGAGGTACTATTCTTATCCCGTGGCGGAGTCCAGAAATCTGAGCCTTGGGGAGTGTAAATGAGTTGCTTAAACGCACACGTATAGTAAGTATAGTGTAGTCTACCTGACTTCAGAAGGTCTAGGAGTATGTGTTTCTAAACATATAAAAATGTGCTTTGTTTTTATGGAAGTCTATTAAAATCTGAACAGTTACTGGATTTTGACCTCCTCCTTATCAGCTTATTCTTTTTGTTATTAGCTGATGTGCTACACAAAACCATCAATATACTATGTTGACAGAAAGGGACAAAATGAATGACTTCAAGAAAGTGAACCATGACCAAAAAACAAAAAAAAAGAAGCAACAAAGTTGTTTAGGGGAATTAATTTCTTACTTTCATGGCTTCAAACTATACACGTTTTCCAGCTACATTAAATCTGTGATTGCACTGACTCAGCAGGTTGAATTTATTTGAGTGTAATTTCTTCTTACACTTAAGTCAGTCGAGGTTTATAATTCTCATCTCCGATTCTGTACTCATCGCTGGTTCGAAAGAGCGATTCCATAGCTGTATCTAACAGCTTTATGAAGGTGTAACAGTAGGCTTCAGAGGCTGTAAGGAAAATGTAAGTTGCTGGGAAGAAATACTGCTAATATTGATAGTGTCATAGTATTCTCACAGCTTTTATGAATTCTCTCAAATCATGTTGTCATTCAGGTCAACGTATGCACCTTTAATTGAATGGACACCCACATTCACAAATGTAGGGTTCCACACGTACACGTTCCTTCTTACAAAGGGTTATCCAAAACAGTTATGGATAAAGAAAGGGCCAACATGTCTCAGAGGATGGAAAACTGGGAAGTATTCTATCTATCTATCTATCTATCTATCTGTCTATCTATACTTTGATACAGTGATGTTAAACTGATAAACATGGTAGACATTCAAAGACTTGCTGAATGAACAAATAAATAAATGATTGATATGAAGAATATAAAGTTGAGGTAGAGTCAGTTGCAGAGAAGAAGAAGAAACTCTGGTTCGCAAGCTGTGAAATATCAGGATGATCTATTTAGAAAAAAGCAGCAGAAAGGAGACTGAAGAGAACACCGAACCCGAGAGCAGGGTGTGGTGGAGGGCGGCCATCCGTCACGGTCCACCCGGGGTTACGGGAATGGCTGGCATGTGGGACTTTCAGAGCTGAAACTGGGGTCACGCCTGGCAAACTGGACAGAGGTGGTCCCCTAGGAGGGGAGATCCGGGACTGGGAGTCCAGGGACCTGGCATCCAGAAACTCTGCCACCAGCCTGACCTTAACGGGTGATTTAGTATCTTCATCCAGTTAAAAGGGGAGCAGTGGGCGAGGTAATCTCAAGGGCCTTTCTAAATTCAAAACATTCTCTGATCAGAGACATAAAGAGGGGATGGACGAGGCCAACCCTTAATCAGAGAAACACAGCAGATGATCCCACCAGAGGCGAACCCAGCCTTTGGAAAGGAAGACGGAGCAAACAAAAACATAAGCAAAGCAAATGAAAGTCCAAGAAATTTAGGATCTGAGTTTCTGATTTTAAGATACTCTCACACAATTTAGTGAGTGAAATTGTGCTTTTATTAGGCTGTATGAATACAAATAAAATGAATTTACTAAGTAAAACTACTTATTTTTCAATCCTTGAGACCTGTTTGCATAGTAGTTTGATTTCCGAAGACGTAACCCTGAGAATGATTTCGTTCAGCAACTCAAACACTGAGGACAAACATACTAGCTCTCCTTCCTGACCCCTAATTCATTATACCCATGGCATAGAGAAGCATGTAGCATCATTCATGTATTAATCTTAAATTTATATCTAAAATAAAGTGTTTCTATTTACATTATTAACAATTTATGTTATTAATAATAAACATTTATTACATATATGGGTGCATCTTATTTCTAACAGTAAGATTATTTGGGTTTTCCCCGATGTGCAGCATAGGGGTACGTGCATGTAAACTTCCCATTACCAAAAGACGGTGTTTCCCTGGCCTCACACACAGTGTCTGCTCAGTCTGCCGTTCTTAGACCACAGTGCTTAATAGGTTTTCTGGCAGCAGACACTAAACATTTTTAAGAGGCATTTAACGTGAAGCATTTGTTTACCTGTGGATTCATTATTAATGAAAAAGCAAGCAATGCACAGCTCCAATCAGGCAGACATTAAGTGGATCCGTCACCTGCATTATTAAAAGGTACTGTGGGGAGACAGGGATTATTTTCCACACTTAATTATTCCTAATGGAGGGGGTTACCCCCACCTATTTCATTTCCAATAAGAAAGCTTGCTCTTCCCGTTGACCTAAGGGTGCACGAGAGTGTTGGTCTGCCCGCGCTCCAGTCCCCCGGGGAGAGCTGGAGGGGGCACCCGGGGACTGCTGAGCAGGCCTGGCCGTCCTCCGCCTGGGCCTGTCTTTAAAGCAAAGCCCGTGGGTAATGGCACAGCTCAAAGCCCTTGACTGCAGGTCCCTTGACTGCAGCAGATCCAGAAGCTCCGACACAGGGAGTCCCTGGAGTCTGTATCTACATTGCCAGGAGGCAGGATTCCGGCAGGGAGGAGGCTTTGCCTGTCAGCAGCTCAGACCTCAGAAATCAGGTAAAGACCGGCCCACGCTGCCTCGAAACCCTGCCCAGGCAGAGCGGGAAAACCAGAGAGCTGGACGTGAGACAGGGCCGTGAAAACGTAAGGCTGCCCGTCCTGCCCTTCGCTCTCCTCTGGCTTTGTAACCAGCAGTCCCCACAGTGTGTCTCCATGCGGGCTGCCCACTTACGCTGTGGTTTAATGTCACTGTTTACTGCCAGTCGGCCCTGGACATCTAGTTAGACTGTAAAAACCTAGAAAGCCGAAGGTATTTCTATGGATCTCATTTCCACAGGACACACGTACTCTGATGTTCAAAAACATTTTTTTTTCACGCCCCTGAAAATGTTACAGGCTTCCAAAATAATTTTTAAAATTATTTTTAATCGTAGCATCTTTTGTGCATTTTTGTTCTACGTGCATTGTGATCTTGTCATTGGATTGCCCACCAAACAAAACCAGTAAATGCATGTCACGATATCACTCGGACCCCTCAGTCCTAGAAAGCGGGTGCATACTGCCACACAGGTTGCAACTGTGGACGAACTGATGGAGTCATTAAAGCTTCCAATGACAGAAGGCCTCAAACTGACCCATCTCGAGAGGGCTGCCCAGCATGGAATGTTTTCCCAGGCTTGAAGCAGAGACCCTGGTATGGCTCTACCTCAATACGCATACCTCATCACCCTCCACTGCCTCAATCCCTTCTGGTTTTGTGCCTATGGCCACAAATAAAAGGTAGTGATGGGTACAGGACCGCTGATGAGAAAGAGGCTCACGGAATCAGGGGCGTGCTCACTGGGGAGCAGTTCAAAGCCTGTTGAAGGCTGAAATGTTGCAATGAAAATCCAGTGTGCAGTTAAAGTTCATTCTCAGAAAAAAGATTGAGTGTGGGGTTCAGAGGCTCTCAATTGATTTTCTTAAGCAGGAAATGAGGAGGAGATCGGGGACACTTCGTCTTCCTGTATGAGCCGGTGACCATTACAATGTGAGTATCGAGCCATGCGTGCCCTTTTCTCTGGAAATTATCTTCCACACCTAAGGTGATTCCTCTGATAGGGCAGATGCTGTGACACCCCTCGACTCTCACCAATCCCCTCTCTTTCTCTAGCAGACTCTTCCTCCTAAACACTTGGGATTTTCAACTGACTCTGCACATGGGAGTTTGGGGAGCTGACTCATGCTCCTGGCAGAGGGTACCCCAGTGTTCTTCAGATACCCCAGTGTCCTTTGGAAAAAGTCCATTTTTACTCAAGGGAAACACACTATTTTCCCCCTGAACCTTGCAACTAATCATGATGACATAAAAATAAAACAGTCCTGGCCTATTTGGCTCAGCGGTTAGAGCACTGGCCCATGGACCAGAGAGTCCCGGGTTCGGTTCCCGCTAAGGGCATGTACCTTGGTTGTAGTTTGTCCCAGGCCCCGGTTGGGGTCGTGTGGGTGGCGGCCACTCAATGTGTCTCTCTTGTATTGAATTTCCTCTCTCTCTTTCTCCCTTTCTCCCTCCCGCTCTATCTGAAGTTAGATGCAAAAAAAATGTCCTCAGGTGAGGATAAAAAAATAAAATCAAAAGTCAACAGAAGTACAGAGAATCTGAGTTACAAGTTATGTTTCTGTAATTTCCTTATCCTACAGATCAAACCATAGCCCTTAAAACATAATAAGCCTCCTCAGTATAGCACAGTCTATTGAAAAATATTTAATTAGTCTTACTCCCTAACAACATTTTAATAAAAACAATGGCACCGAAATACTGAGATGCCCACCTTGCTATGTTCTGCACAGGAAAGGAAGAAACAGTGGAGAAAGCTGTTCAGCAAGACAATCACTGTTGTTTACAAAAGTAAACAAAAGTAAACAAATACAAGCTCATATCTAAAAAATCTTCAAGAAAAAGCAACTTTACATCACTTATGAAATCAGACTACAGGGAGCTATCTCAGTGAATTGAGTAGTGTAAACTGCCGCTCATGCTCAGATTCCTTTTTTATGTTTTTTCTTTATTGATTTTCGAGAGAGAGGAAGGGAGAGGGAGAGAGAGAGAGAAAAACATTGATGAGAGAGAACATCAACTAGCTGCCTCCTGCATGTCCCCCACTGGGGATTTGGTCCACAACCTGGGCATGTGCCCTGACCGGGAATCGAACCGGTGACCTCTTGGTGCATGGGTCGACATTCAACCAATGAGCCATACCAGCCAGGCCATGCTCAGATTTCTTTTTTTTTTTAATCCTCACCCGAGGATATTTTTCCATTTGTTGTACAGATAGAGTGGGAGGAAGAGAGAGGAAGGGAGAGAGAGAAACATCGACGTGAAGGGACACATCGAGTGGCTGCCACCCACACGACCAACCAGGGCCGGGGACAAACTGCAACTGAAGTACGCGCCCTTAGCGGGAACCGAACCCGGGTCTCTCCGGACCGCAGGCCGACGCTCTAACCGCTGAGCCAAACTGGCCAGGGCCATGCTCAGATTTCTAACCACATTCTCAGCATTGTGATCTGAGATCAAACTGGTTTCTACCAATGTGAAAATCTTGTCAACCAGTTTGTTTTAACTTCTACCACTCCTTAGAATGTGTTGTTACTGCAGTATCATTACTAATGAGCCCAGAAACCATTTTAATTAAAGGAATCAATACATTTAAAATATTTCCCCCTTGAAATACCAAGAGATGCTCTCTCTCGAGCTTAGTATTAAAGTTTTATGCAAAACCAACAAACCACAGAAACAGTTCACAGCAAATTCACATTTCAAACTCCTGCTGGAGGAGGTCATTAAGACATGTGACCACCAGTTGGCACAGAGCTGGTTGGGGCAACTGGGGGCTCCTCACCTCCTCCCCTATCCTTGGAATGTGTGCTCATTGACCTTCCCCCTTCCTAGAAGCTGCTCCAAGGATTTAGCCTTGAGACACTCGCACGGTGTTGAGATCATCTGAACTGGGTACTCGACTCCACACAGTTAAGGCCTCTTGAGTACATGAGTGAGGCCAGTTGAAGGCCAACACATAAACTTGTCAGATCCATGCAGGTGTCTGCGCAGATCTACTCACCCGGCGGCCCACCCAAGATGTGCTGTGTAAGTTCCCTTGTTCAGTAAACCTACCAACCTGGAGTGGTCTGCCCCTCTCTTTGCTCTCTCCCCACCTTCCACATATGGGGACCAGTTTCAGATTTCATCCCTGAAGCTCCAAGGAGGTTACAAACCAACAACTATACATTTCCTTTGCTTCCAGTATCTAAATATTACTGTATTAGGGAGAGTAATACCTGCTACCATGTAAGCAGATCAATGGGAATTTTAATTTAAGTGTCATTTGAAGTTTGATTTTAAGCCACCAAGCAAGCCACATCAGATAATCCAATAGACAAAATGTGGACAATTACAGCCCTTTCAAAATATCTGCCAGACCATTAGAGGTTTGCTAGCTCTGCAAAGCTTGTAGTTTGAAATATTTAAACACAAATGATTAATGAACAATATTAAATTAGTGATGGCCAACACCTACTTCTTAGGTAAGTTAGTAAAAAGCTGCTACGACTGTCTTAATTGATAAAAATATACGTGTGTGTGTATGTGTATATGTGTGTGGCTTAACACATATATTTGTCTCTCTCTATACACATATATACTATAATAAATGATATATATTATATATAAAGATATACGTTATATATAATATATAAAATATAAATAATATATGACATAAATAGAAACAATATATATCACATAAATATATATTATATATAAGATATAAATAATATATAAATTGCTTTTCATAAATGATAGAAATTGCTTTGAATCCCTGTGCTGGGATAACGTTGACAGGTCACTTATGTTGCTTCTGTCGTTTTCACAGCCGGCATTTCTTTTATGAACTAGTCAAGTATAACATAAATAGTTAATGTCGATCACAGTTCCCCGTTCCACCAGGTCCCTCACCCCCACCCACTCCTATCTTCTTCTCTTGATCACATTTTGTTCATACTGTTCTCCTTTAAGCGTGCCCGGATTTTAGTCACTACTAAGAAATGCCCATTTCCTCCCGCAGAGTGTCAGCCAGAAACCTGCATGTGTTTGATGACCCAGAGGAAGCTCACCATTGCAGTGAAGTCTGATGCAAATATCTTAGAATATGTTCGACACTCCCCTGAAACACTTTCTATATAGAAATATAGACTACGATTTTAATACCACCTTGTATTTCTTCCTCATGAAATCTCTAAGTCACGTTTCCCCAAGCTATTGCAATATACATAACAATAATGATAGCTAACATTTATGCTCAGTCTTGTGATAACCCTTTTACCTCACTGGACCTCTATGAGACTGATAATATGTACTGTACTCTTCTTATTGGTAACGAAATGGAGGATTCGAGAAGTTGGATAATTTGTACAAAGACACAGACCTGGCAAGTTAAGTGCTAGGATCTGAATCCCAGTGTCTCTTAGTCCGAATCCTTGCCTCTTTAGCTCCCTTCCTCTTTATCCATCTCAGCACTTCACACGCAGTACAGATGGAAGAATAAATACTGGTTGGCTGTGCAGGTGGCAATAAAAGTCCAGTAAATCCTGTTATGATATAGCTTGTTATTACACAGACTTATAAATGATTCAAGGCATGTTCTCCAAAATATAACAGCTCCATCATAAAAGCTTGACTTAGCACAGTCAGCACATATGGTAAATGTTAATACTGTATCCCAGCATCAGGGATATAGATCCCACTATTTCAAATGCAGAAGACAATTCCACAATAAGTCTGATTTCTTTGAACCTTAATTAAATTGGAATTTTAAACATTTATTTGAAAATTTTGAACTTGGCATTTAAAAAAAATATATTACTCTAGAGTTGAAGTTTAGTAGGTGAAGAGATTGCATTTTGCATGTGCACTGCTGAATTCTAGCATTTCACCCATGCTGTGTATCTATAAACATCTCAATGAGAAGTGTGTGTAAGCTCAGACACACACTGATATATGGTACACACCTGAAACAGAATTACAATTACTCACTAATTGTCCAAGTTAGGAGAAAATGTGAAAAGTATTAAAAGTCCAGACTATTGCGTATTTTTGGAATAATAATATTGAACACTTACAGAGTACTATGAATCAGCCCTTATTCTAAGAACTTTATATGTGTATGTAATCTCATTTATTCATTGTAACAACTCTATGAGGAACCATCATTGTTGCTTACACTTATGTGTTTCTTTTTATTGCTAAAGAGTATTAGACTGTATGGACGAACCAGGCCTTTTCTTATTCCCTCCCTTGCTGAAGGACATCTGGGTTATTTCTGGTTTGGGGTGATTATGTAGAACAGCTATCCACATCCATGTACAGTGTTTTGTGTGAGCGTAGGTTTTCATTTCTCTGGGGAAAATACATAACAGTTCAATTGCTGGCTCATACATTAAGTGAATTTTTTTAACTTTTATTTTGAAATATCGACTCACAGGAAGTTGCAAAAACAGTAGAGAGAGGCTCTGAGCCCTCATCACCCAGTGCACCTCCCGCCCCGTGCTATCAGCTGACAGAATTGTCATGATCAAGACAAAACGTTACCAGAATCAGGAAACTGACATTTGCACAGTAGGATACTCTAAACTGCAGGCCTCGCTCAGATTCCACTAGTTTCTGCCCGTGTTCTTTTCTGTTTGTTTTTGGTATGTGTGTGCGTATAATTCTGTGACATTTTACCGCATGCCTAGATCTTAGCATCTCCAGCACAATCAAGGTACAGAACTGTTCCATCCCGGCAAAGGACTCACCCCTTCCCTCTATTTTAAACACGAGTGACCCGAGGCACAGAGAAGCCCAGGAAGGGCACAGCCTAAATCCCGGCAGGGGCTGGGAGATGGGGCAGATGGAGGTCCTGGCAGCCCCAGGGCCAGCCTCTTCCCACCACATCCTGCTGCCCCTCCTGTCCAACATTTCACACAAGGCAGCACAGCACTTCCAATAACTGCCCCAAAATGTGGCCTGGCAGGGTGTTTTATGAGTAGATAAAATTATATTTATTCACTTAATAAATATTTGAGTGACTATATCCATTTTTAAAATGCTTGTAGGTAGACACGTCTAAATTTTAAAAGGGTGATTAAAACTCTCTGCTCTTTTACATAATCTTAGGCGGAACCTTATGAAATCACAATTTTAAGTTAAAACACAGTAGACGATCACCATTTTATAGGGTCTAATCTAATTATAAGAACAATCAGTACTTAAGTACTCCTGTCCTGGGTGTTTTATAAAAGTTAATGATATTCTTAAGCTAACATCATTATAAAAAGCAAGTCCTCAATTCGAATGCACGCAAAGCCGTGCCCTTCCCTGTTATGCTATTACGTGGATGCAGGCTTTCTAGCAGTTTTATCATTCTGTTCATTTTATAACTTCATCTCTTTTTATGGTATATGGTATAATTGACAAATATATCTAAGTCCGGTTGTATCCCAACTTGCTCTGCCCCGCACAGGGAGGTCACAGTTGTAAATTCTTTGCTGCAGTCCCTGGGACTCTGGGCCTGTCCTTTCGACCTTCCGTGGTCTCACAAATGACCTTTGCCCACCCAGGCTCCACAACATGCGGCTAAAGCTTCGCTCTCATTTCTGACCACTCTCGAATAGAGCAGAGACTGTTTTCCAACAGGACTTTTTTCTTTTTCTTTCTCTTTCTCTTTTGAGAATAGAAAACATGTAATTCTGAGAAATGTGTACAAGTGCGTAGAATGTAGCCAGGTCCAGTTTGGAAGCCAAGTCTTGTCCTGCTGCCTCTCCGTCTAGCTGGGTAACTTGTGCAATTAAGTCCAACTTCATCAGGCAAGTACTTCTTGCCCTTTATGAAATTAGCATTTATCTTTTAATTCCAGTATTCTTCCCTTCTGCAGTGTGAGAATGCAACCGCTTCGCTTCTACTGAAGTCAATCTCGTACTGAAATCATATCTGCCTGCGACCCATCTTGATTTACAGTCCCCTAAGCAATCTGCACTCTAGTACAGGAGATGCTCATGTTCTCTGGACTACAGAGCACCTCCATCTGGGTCCTGGATGGACTTACTGGGTTCCATGAAGTCCCTCCAATTTGTATGCACATAAATGTCCTTGACTTGGTGTGTCTAGCTGTTATGAAATACTGAAAGAAATCCCTCACCTCAAAAAGATTATAATAAAAATACCCCATACCCCAAGCCTAGGGATCAATGAAAGAAGAATCATCTCAACTTGGGAGAGAGTTTCCTCTTGTAATTGTACTCGTTCTTAGAATTTCTGTTTGAAAAAAATAAAAGCTCACATACATTTTTTCAAAATGTTTTTCAAAAGCGGGAAGACAAAATGATGAGATTAGGTGTAAATTACTTCTTACTGCCTCAGTTAAAAATAAGAAGAAAAAGATGAGGAGGATTAATGCATACTTAGGGATTTCAAATCTCAAGAAGAAGACCACACATTTAAAGAATTTTAAGAGCAACGGATGCGTAGCTTGATAATTTATTTGAAAATCATTTCCTCTCCACAGAAAGTGCTTAGAACGAGTATAAAGCAAACAGTATCATGGAAACGTATATAAATGAAGTATACCTATTCTCCAATAAACCTCTTCTGTATTTCTTGTGATTATTTTTCCCTAGTACATTGGAACCCTGAATTATTTGAGGAAAAGAAAAAAATCCAAGGAGAAAAATTTTAAATGGCAATAGAATCTATACTTCAGCTCAACAGCTTTATTTTTGAGGTCACAAGAAAATGAAGAGAGTGTTTGAACAGGATGAAGACTGACATGAACACAATGATCAGTACCATGACTCTGCATTTTTAAAAAAACTATTAGGAATATGTTGTATCAGATCATTGATCTACTCTCTCACATGAGTTCCCAAAGCTGTGCTCATGTCAGTGCAATGACCAAGCCAGGGGGTGGCTCTCTGGAATTTGTCACAGAACCCTGCCGAGTAGCAATCCAGGCTCTGGCCAAATGACAGAGCAGATCCCAATTAGACGTGCTCAATGGAACCTACAAAGGGAACATTAGGAAGCAGGAAAGACTACTGCAATTTTTGGAGAAGCCTATTTTAAAGATAGGATGCAGTACAGGTATAAAGAAAAATCAAACTCAACAATTTGTGAACGCGAAGAGGCTGCCCGTGCCCTGTTTAGTGGTGTGGTCCTTGTTGTATCCACATACAAAGAAGTACAGTTACCACGGCCAAGGCATAATCGCCAGGAAATAACTGACATTAAACTCAGTGTTCCTAAATATTCCAAAACTTGATGTCCAAAGGTCAGTTCCCACCCTTGTGTGCCTACGCCTGCTTAAGGAGGAGTGGCTTAAAACATACCGTCGGCCACGTGAGACACCACGGAGATTATATTAATATTTAAAACCGCCCCTTCTTCTGAGCTGAAGAAAATGCTCGAGCAGGAACTCTGCAGGCTGTCTCCGGCGTCAATTAATTTTTAAAGACAGGGCGCGTATTCTTCTCGTGGAGCTGAAGGTTTGACTTCTCAGCCCACATGCGCGTGCGGAGAAATGACTGAATGAGCTGACAGCCCTGATGTCTGTAATTAAAGCGAACTCAATATTTATTGTAAAGCAGAGGTTGGCATTAAAAACCTATATTTATGTGTAGTTTCGATTACCCAAATAGACTCAGTTTTCGATAACTATACTTGACTTAATTTGAGCTCTGCCCTTTTTTCCTTTCCAATCATGCAGAGATGCTCCTCAGTACTGAGGGCATGATGAGGACCGCCACTTCTTCAATGAAGGGCGATGAGGTTCTTTTTTGCAAACCCAGGTTTGAGCTGGTCAACAGATGTCGGAATTCTGCCCTAAAGTTTAATATGAATCTCTCATGGATTCATAGGGCAGATCCTGACCTCAGAACTCCATTTTCCTCCATTTGTTTAAAAAAAAAAACCATCGAAACTCCCCTTGTCTTGTTCCTTAATCTATTTAAATAGAAATAAATCTTGTACTGTGTTTTGCTCACACTTGACAGTATCTATCACTTCCGATTTCTTCTGATCATACCAATATATACATACCACCTGACCTTCCATGTTTGGAGATGCAAAATTAAATACTGTTCACAGAAAGGCAAAAAATACATCAAAATTAACAAAAGCATTGTCTGGTCACTCTTCATTTCTTTAAAACTTAACACAATCATTTTTCATTTTCTGTTTTCAATTAATTTAAGTAAAAGGCTGTGTGGCTAAATAATCAATGGCAATTTCAATAAAAGTCACCCGATTCTTCTCTGCGTGAAGTAAGGAAGCTGGGGCCCAGGAAATGACTTCCCTACAGTTGGTTGTCCATAAAGCTGGCTTAAACTCTGATAGCATTCCACATTTACCTCCAGTTAAAATGCCTATCTGTTGCTTAAAAAGAGAACATTTGAGGAGAATGTGCAAAATTTTTAATTAAAAAAATTTTCTATTCAATGACACTTTCCAAACCCTCTCCTCCCCTTTAGGACGAGGGTGAAATCTTAACTGGCCCACGAATCTGATTTTGCCATATTTAGTACCCCTCTTGTGAACTCTTACTTGCTTGGATGTCTGTCTTCTGCTCAGTGTTTTTATTGGGGTTTGGGGATAAGAATCACTTAATAAATTATTCTTGATCAACAATTACAAAGTAATACAAACAGAATGTATCCATAGCCTACTGGAGAAATCAGTGATGAAAACACATATTCCTTGAATTAGAAACAGCTTCTGAAATAAGTGGAGGAAAATGTATTGGGCAGCTTAAGATAAATTAAACAGATAAACACAAATGTTTGTACAGCACTTTCAGTTTACAAAGCACAAGTCACACATATTTTCTCATTTCATGTAAAATTCACCACCTAGTGAACATCATCATAAATTTCATCACAGCTGCCCTGGCCAGTTTGGCTCAGCAGTTAGAGCGTCAGCCTGTGGACCAGAGAGACCAGGGTTTGGTTCCTGCTAAGGGCACGTACCTCGATTGCAATTTGTCCCTGGCCCTGGTTGGGGTTGTGTGGGTGGCAGCCACTCCATGTGTCTCTCTCACATCGATGTTTTTCTCTCTCCCTCCTGCTCTATCTGAAGATAAATGCAAAAATGTCCTCGGATGAGGATTAAAAAAAAAAATTCCATCACAGCCCTAAAGATGAGGTTCTTTTTTTGAACAGCAATCCCTGGGTTGACTGTTAGAGTCAGTAACAGTGTTGGGATGCTCACCGTGAATACTGGCTCCAAAAGGGAAGTTCCATTTACTTATTGTTTCCACATTGGCCTTTCCACTCATAACATATAAAATATTTATATAAACTATAAATAAGAAATAGGCAGAGATCAATTCCAACACTGTCATGAATGTGTCCTTGTGTATATATTTATATTCATAAAGACTCTATAATTATAGATTAACATTTTAAAACTATGATTAGATATTTTATTCTAAATCTTATTAGATATTCATGCCAACAAAATAGCTCTAAGTAAATTTTTATCTAACTGTAAGTTTATAAATAATCATTTAATGAACAATTAAGGAAATCATATAAACTGAATAAAACTGGCTCAACAAACCTTTATATCCTAGGTTTGCATAACACCAAATATCTGGATATAAAGTAAAATGTTGAACCCTGTATGTTTCCAAATATCTAGATGTTTAGTATCATGCAGAGATGAAGCGGTATAAAAAAAGTGTTACAGATATCTATTAAGTAAAATAAAATATCTAAACCATCCTTCCTGTTAAGCCATTTGAATTTTAAACAATAGCAATATTAGTGTATTTTAGAAAACAAGCCAATATTTAAAACTACACAGTTATTGCCTGATCACATATACTGTGCTACATCTAAATAAAAGACACATGCATCAAAAAAAGAAAACTCTCCAGGGCAGAAAATGATGAATTTCAAAGGAACTTGATACATGTAACAGCTTATCTTAAAAAGACAATAGCATCAAGCACAGGTGCATAGGCTTGTAATTGGAGCTATAACTACTCAAGAAGGATCAAGGTCAAGGAGTACTTATGAGGTGTATATCCTTTTCTTTCATCTTTTTTCTTCTGTTCTACAGAAGAAAGATGCAGTGTGAGGCAGATGGTGAGAGGCTCACTAGTTCATAAACAGGCTCACTTGCTTATTAATAGGGTCATAGCAGTAGCTACCAAAATACCTACAAGGAGGAAGATTTAACCAGGGGTCAGCAAATGATGGCTCCAGGGAAAATCATACAGTGATGGGCTTAGAATGATTTTTTTAAACATATATTAGTGGTTGAAAAATATGACAAAAATTTCATGATGCATAAAATTACACGAAATTGAACTTTCAGTGTCCATGATAAAACTGTCGCACAATCACACCCACTCAATTCCATGGCTGCTTTCCTTCCCCAAGAGCAGAGGTGAGTTGTTGCAACATTTTACTATCTGGCCCTTTATGAAAACTTTTGCTAATCCTGTTTTAATCTCATAATTACCTACTGAGTTAAAAATGTTATTTATTATTTAAATGACTCTGCTACAAATAGAGAAAGAAAAACCATAAAACTCTTAGAAGGAAAAACAGGCAATAAATTCTTTGATATAGCTCTTTGTAATATCTTTTGGATGTCTCCTTGAGCAAGGGGAACAAAAAATATATAAACGAATAGGGCAATGTCAAATTTTAAAGTTTTTGCACAGCATAGGAAACCACGGAAAAATAAAAATACAGCCTACTCAAAGAGAGAAGACATTTGCAAATAATACATCTGACAAAGGGTTAATGTCCCCAAAATATAAAGAACTTGTACAACTTGACACCAAAAACATCATTGAATGGAAAAATGGGCAGAAGACCTGAATAGACATTTCTTCCAAGAGGACTTACAGATGGCCAACAGACATATGAAAAGATGCTCAAAGTGAGTAGTCATCAGGGAAATGCAAATTAAAACCATAATGAAATGTCACATCACACCTGTCAGAATGGCTATCGTCAATAAATCAACAACAAGTGTTGGAGCAGATGTAGAAAAAAAGGAACCCTGGTGCACTGTTGATGGAACTGTAAATTAGTGCAGCCACGTGAAAAACAGTATGGAGACGCCTCAAAAGGTTAAAAATAGAGCTGCATATGATCTAGCAATTCCACTTCTGGGTATTTACCCAAAGTAAACAAAAACACTAATTTGAAAATATATATGCACCCCTATATTCACTGCAGTGTTACTAGTATTAGCCACGATATGGAGCAATCAAGATGTCAATCAATCAATGAATGAATAAAGAGGATACGATGGAATAGTATTCAGCAATGCAAAAGAAATAAAATCTTGCTATTTGCAACAAGAGATTTGGGAATAGAAGATACTATGCTAAGCGAAATGAGTCAAAGATAAATATCATATGATCTCACTTATATGTGGAATCTAAAAAACAAACAAAATAAATGAATACACAAAACAGAAATAGACCTGCAGATATAGAGAATTGATCGTTGCCAAAGGGGAGGGGGTGGAGAAAATGAGATTTAAAAAAATAGAGGGAGGGGGGTGTATACATACAATAATGATCTACAAATTTAAAATGTAAGAAATGCTCCAGATATTTCTTCACAATCTGTCCAAAATATTGTTTATAGTTTGTTTTTCTATAAAATATTAACTCCTAAGAAATATTAACTAAAAAAGTTAAGAGCTAACTCCTCCTGCACCCATCTGATTAGCTTCATAAAGAATACCCCCCCCCCCCCCCCCGCAATACGGGAAGACACTTGCGATTTATATGGAAAGCTTTGGCAGTCTTCTAAAATTTACTAGGATGGAAAAATAAATCAAATTTGAGGCTTTACTTTTTTTCTGAGAAGAAGTTATTTGTGACCTAAATAAATAGTGAGCTAGAGAATCAGGCTGAAAGAGGAATTTCTATTATACTTGTGTTTGCTGTGTATGATTTACATTACTCCTTATTGCAGCATCTTGGTTTCTATTTTTGACCACTTAATTTGATTTTGATTATCGTGTGTATTTTGTCAGCAGTATGTGCTAAGCTTTGTGGCTGTCTACATTCCTTTTTTGTGAAAAGTGAGAGAGAAACTATCTTTTTTATGGGAATCTTATCTCCAATAAATGAATGGAGATAGAATAATGTATATATTTTTAAATTTCTCTTAATAAAGTAAATTAATATATGTATCAAAGAATAAAAGCAGAAGCTTGTTTGGGGCAGTTGAAAGGCTAGCAGTTGGGAAGTAAGAACATCATCCTATTTTTGCATTCATTCATTATCTGGACTTGAGTGAACCACATCTCTCTCATCCTCTGTTTTCCCATCTATCAAATAGGAGACTGGATTAGTTGAGGTTATATATGCTCATTAAAAATGATAATCACAAATAAGTTTATAACAACATTGTATAAAAAGCTCAGTAAGCAATCTAAAAGAACATTAGAACATACTATGTATATATAATATTCTCACATTTATAATTATAAAGCAAAATCCCAATGCAGCCCTGGCCGGTTTGGCTCAGCTGGTAGAGCGTTGGACCGCAGACCGAACAGTCATGTGTTTCATTCCCAGTCAAGGGCATGTCCCTTGGTTGCAGGTTCTATCCCTGGCCCCATTCAGGGTCATGCAGGAGGCAACCAATCAATGTGTCTCTCACATCAGTGTTTCTCTCCCCCCTCTCTTTCACTCCATCTAAAAATCAATGGAAAAACTATCCTTCGGTGGGGATTAAAAATAAAACCAAAACCAACAGATAAAAATATTTGAAATTTTATTCACCAGAAATTAAAAAATGATTGTCTTTAGATAGCAAAAGGTATTCATTTTTCAAAAATAGATTTTTGTTCCTGTTCTTTTCTTCTACTTAAAAAGGAATATAATCATTCTATTAAAAAAACCTAACAACGCACGGTGCAGAATTTAGAACAGTAACACTTACTAATGATAAAATTTTAATTGTTGTTACTTCAATATCGCTAAGCAAATAGTATGCACTTAACAAATATTTGATGAATGAGTTAATGCATTCTTTTCATCTACGTCACTGGTGAAAGTAAGCTTCATACTTTCCATCTTTTTAAACTTCTTTTTTAAGGGAGAGAGAGAAACATGATCAGCTGCCTTCCATATATGCCCCACCTAGGGATCAAACCCAGGACCTACGAGGTGTGTGCCCTGACCCAGAATCAAGCCCTCAGCCTTTTGGTGCATGGGGTCACATTCCAACCAACTGAGCAAGCCACTGGCCAAGGCTCATTCTTTCTTTCTTTTTTTTTTTTATCCTCACCCGAGGACATTTTTCCATTTCTTATTCAGATAGAGCGGGAAGGAGAGAGAGGAAGAGAGAGAGAGAAACATCGATGTGAACGGGACACATCGAGTGGCCACCACCCACACGACCCAACCAGGGCCGGGGACAAACTGCAGCCAAGGTACATGCCCTTAGCGGGAACCAAACCCGGGTCTCTCGGGACCGAAGGCTGACGCTCTAACCACTGAGCCAAACCGGCCAGGGCCATACTTTCTATTTTTAAGGTACTATATCAATATAATTATTACAAAATAACTAATCATAAATATTCTCATGGAGACAGATGGAGTATTGTACAACAGCTTTAAAAATTAGAAATTTCTGATTTTCACACTCCTGGCTTCCTTCCAGACTGTGTCAATCACCTACTGAATAACTCATTTCACACAAGTTCACCACTCAGGTAATGCGAGTACATGTTACTTTGCACAATAGATTTATCTTGAAGGTTTAGATAATTTAAATGCTATTTTAAATGCATAACGAGGGTTCACATATAAAGAAACCCTAAGCTCCATCCTCTTGTAACTAAGAAACCTTTTGTGATGTGAATAATCAAACACTAATATACCTGTATTATAAACTGCCATCATACATTGGACTTACTTGAAGTTTTTATACCTAGCTTTTTCTAAGAAATGGGAGAAATAATATATAAATATTTGGAATACTTAATTCATTACTAGATTGATTTAACCGCTGGGGAGAAGATATTCAATCAAAATAACAATGGATTTTAAAGTCTGAACTGATCCTAACTTTTATTTTAATTAAAAATTTTTTTTTTCTTTATTGATGTTTTTAGAGAGAGGAAGGGAGAGGGAAAGACAGATAGAAACATGGATGAGAGAGAACATTGACTGGCCACCTCCTGCATGCCCCCCACTGGGGTTCGGGCCCACAACCTGGGCATGTGCCCTGACCAGGAATCGAACTGGCGACCTCTTGGTGCATGGGTCGACGCTCCACCACTGAGTCACACTGGCCGGGCTGACCCTAACTTATAAAAAATTATCTTTACTATGCTAAATATGACAGTGCCAGTATTCCTAATTTTTTAAAAAAATGATTGTGGTTGTTTAATATCCAGAATGCCATTATTTAGAGTAAATGATAATCTCTTAGGTTTCTAGATATTCTCACTAAAGGCTATTGACCCCATCCATAATGGAACTGATTTAGTACAAAGTTACCATGAAATGGATACAATCATGACACTGATTCTATGGAAAGTTTCTTTCTGTTCCAATTTGGGAACCAGGAGGTTATTAACAAGGATCTCTGGGACACCAGCCCAGCAACAAGAATGAAATTTGCCCACTAAGGTCACAATTGGTCTGGGATGTCTAGGAGTTACTATCTAGGGGTTGTGTCTGTATTATTTTTCCTGGAAATAGAAGTGGTTTCTTAAGCTCCTGGAAAATATTTCAATGAAATTTGAGTCAGACTAAATTGAATATTCTTCACTAAAGGATTTACACCAAAGGATGTAATGACTCAATGAACTATAGATATCTCAATATCATAGCAAACATTCCCAAAACGATGCATAATGACTGTGGGTAATGGAATGACTCCAGAGCCATCAAGAAGAATTATTAATGAATAATTATAGCACATAAACTTGAAGAGGAATAAATGAGTTCTAAAAATACTAGAAATAACACAGTCTATAAGACACTCTTTAAATAACGACGTGCTCTTTCCCATTAATGTTAAATAATTCAAAACCAGATGCTACCCTTTTATTTGACATAATTAAATCACATAAAAAAAAAAATCAGTCTTCTTAGAACCAAATTACCAAACCAGAATCTCTAGAAAGTAACCTTGAGTGTTTCTTCTTTATATATGCATCATGAACAGGTGGTATCAAAAATCATGCTCCCAGCATTCACTGTGTTCTTTCCGATGCTATAGAATATAGTCTGCGCAAATGAGAAGCAAATAGATCACCTAGTTCATTCTCCTGTCACTGCAAAAGAAAAATAAATCTTTACTTTCCACTTATATGTCTGCATTCGCTAAATAAGGAAACATCTACGGCCTTCAGTGTACATGCTATCAATGCTTCCAGATCATTATTAGTACGTGGAGAACTGAATGGGACGTCGACCTTTGCTGGTAGTTCCCTGCCACCACCACTCCTGGGAAGGCTGTTTACTATGGGTGCTCATTTGAAAACTAGTCAGTCCTCCTTCAGGTTATATTAGTCCACACCTTCTTGGACTTGCAGTCCACATTCAGAACGCTGACTTCTCTCTTAATGGCTTGCAATTTTTTCTTTATAAAATCATATTAATTACCACAGAGTCAGGATTTTCAAATTTGGAAGAAACTTTAAAGGCCATCGAACTCAACTCTCTCTTGACAGTAGTTCCTTCTGTAACGTCTTCACCTGGTGCAACTGGACCACGTTTAGAAGCTAGCTCCCTCCCTCCGCCTCCTGCCTTTCTAACTCATTTGATGTAACTGCAAGCCTGAATTCTGACCTTTACCTTTCATTCCCTCATTGTAGGTCTACTCCGATTCTACCCAAATCAATGTAATTCCTTTTCTTCATGACCACTCTTCTCGTGTTTAAGGGGAGAAATGATGTCCCCTTAGTTTCATCCTTTTCAGATCCTATCTACATTTCATAAATCAGAAGACTAAGGTCCTTTAACATCCTGACAGCAATCCTGTGAATCTGGTTTAATTTGTCCATCAGTTTCTCTTCGAGTTTGGCAATGGAGATGCGTTCTGGCCAAAACACAGAAGCGTGAGGCCATGACCTCCCTCACTCTGATTCATTCATTCATGTAATCTAAATCACCAGCTCTCTGCTACTGTTGACCAACATCAAGTTGGACATCTACTGAAATCCCCATTTATTTTTCACATGTGATTCTGACCATTCAGATCTTTCCTCATTCTGTCACTGATCTTTTGTAAACTCAAAGAGTCAGCCCTTTACATGAGCCATATGAAAATTTAAATTTCATCTTGTCAGATTTAGACAATTGTTCCCGCGAGTCAATCGACATCAGCTGGAAGCTAAAAAACATCACCCAAGTCATTGCCACACCTCCAGCTTCGCGTCATCCACACATTTCATGAGCACTCCTCCGGGTTGATCGAAATGTTCCTAAGGTGAGATGGAAAACCTGCAGCATGTCGCTACAATGTGTCCTCCCTAAGCAATGTCTCATTAATCCCAATCCTTAGGACATGCCTTCAGTTTCTAGCCCACCAATCATCCTCTGGGTCGTATCTGTCACCTTTCCTCTGACTTGAGGCCATTTTGACTTTACAACCTCACAATACCCAATGAATCCTGATAATAATAAGATATTACAGTTAATAACATTTACTGAGCATTTATCTCATTTAGTACAGCAACCCTTTGACCTGGCCTCTTTCTTACCCCTTTTTACAGGTAAGAAAACTGAAATGCAGACATAAAGTCACTTTCTCAGAAGCAGCAGCCAGTATATGAAGAGAGAGGATTGAATCCAGCATTATTTTCTCCAAGCCTGTGCCCTTTATTGCTGAGAGGTGACACCACATGATGGAATGTAGGACTACACAACACACGTCTATGCTATATACTGATACTACATGCTTTCGCATATACTTCCTTCTCTGAAATGGTCTTCTCATCTGATCTACATTGAAAACTCCTATTCATCCTTAGTCGGCACAAACAGCATTCTCTCTGTTAACCCTCGACGGCCCTCCCTGGGCCCCTCTGATCTTCTATGCCTGCCCCCCTTACACGGTCATTACTGTTCAGCACGTCTGGCTTCCTTCCCAGGGTGCACACTCACACAGCGAAGGCAGGGCTCCTCACTCATTCATCTTTGTATTCTCAGAAACAAGCACAGCGTCTGCCTCTTGGAGGTATTTAATAAGTGTTTATGAACAGTGATTCACGGTTGACGACTGTGCAGTGATCTCTCGGGCACTGTCTTTGTGCCGCCTGGTGAAGCTGACTTGACCTTGTTCAAGGCAGTGTCACAACTGACACTCTCTTTGCCCCATGTCCCTTCAGTACTGCGTCAGCTGCCGGCAGCAGGTGGACCCTTGATTCTCTTCTTGCTCAGAGCTTCAAAACCTCCACTCGAACTGGGGCCATCCAGCCCCACACTACCCAATGACCTCCACCCTTTGGGAATGAAATAAGTGCGCCAAAATCGTAATGTTGATTTCAAAAAGAAACTGTCCCCTTGAATCATTAAACCTAATAACGTTTTAATTTTCAGCTTAGGGAACTGCATACTTAAATACTTAAATACAAAGAAACATTTTTAAAAATAAATTAGTATATATACTGTCTTTCTTCCAGATAATATATCACTAGTGAAAAGTGTGAGAAATAGCCTTTATTTCTGTTTCTTTACATGCACCCTGCATCTATACATGTAGACTGAAGAATTAAAATATATCTCTGGATATTTCAAATAAAAGAATTATTTTAATTACTGAGATAAATGGGAATATATTTTGCCTGAAGTCATTTAATTAGCTACTTTAATTATTTATTGCATTAGTAATATTTAGAAAATACTGCAGGCAGTGGGATACTTACATAGTTGTATTAAATCATGCTAGATACTTTTCCTTTTTCTGAATCTTTTACAAATAAACTGTGAGCTGTGGTTTGATAAACACTTCTCCAATGTTTCCTTATAAACAGCTTAAATATATATATTTATATATATATTTTTATATATATTTTATATTTTTATATATATATATATATATATATATTTTTTTTTTAGGGAGAGAGAGGAAGAGAAAGAGAGAGAAAAAACACTGATGTGAAAGAGACACATTGAGTGTTTGCCCCCTGCACGACCCAACCAGGGCTGGGGACAAACTGCAACTGAGGTACATGCCCTTAGTGGGAACTGAACCTGGGTCTCTCTGGACCGCAGGCCGATGCTTCAACCGCTGAGCCAAACCAGCCAGGGCTTAAATATAATTTTTTAAAAAACCTTTTTATTACCATATTTTTCTCATACTAATTTCAGCCTATGGTGTTTCCCATCTACCTAACTTTCTTTTATTATGTGTCCTCACCTCAGGCCCTGGGATGCCTTATTCAAGAATCGTAGCAGGAATCATATGAGGAGTTGCTGGTATAGCCACTCCCTTTCATGGACGTAAGGTCCTTCAAGTACCCTTGAATGATACTTTGACCACATTAATTTAGCTTCCTCATTCCTGTGGGTCTCCATTCTCCTCATGCCGAAAGCAAGGTTTTCCTGTGTTTGAGCTTCAGTGTGTGTGTGTGTGTGTGTGTGTGTGTGTGTGTGTGTGTTCATGTGCCTACCTATCAACCCATCACTCCGTAACTTCTACATATACCTGTACCCTGCTACTTGATGAGCTGGTTTCTCACTTCATTCTTTGTTTCAGTGATTATTTCTGTATGCCTCTGGGACATGATAGCTAAAAGCTCAGGAAAATCATTTCCATCTTCTGTTTCTCTGACATATACCAATACCTCTCACATTAAAACCAAAGTTCCCAAGCTCCAAGGTAGAAGAGGAAGATACAAACTTCTGCCGCTCAGGCACAGAACATGACTCCGGCTCGCCTATCCACTGGGAGAGCTACCTCCACGGCAGGCCACCAAGCAGACTCTGGGGCTCTTTCATCAGCTCTCCTGTTGGGAACAGTATTCATGCTGCAAAGCCTATGTGGGGAGGCCAGGGGGTGGAAACGGAAAGGGAGACTGTATATTCTTTCAAAAGTTGTTCTAACATCACTTTATGAATTTGAGTAGCTCATTCATTATTCAAAGCCTGATTTTAAATATTCATAGCTTTATTACTTAAAATGTAGTTAGAGCATCTTTCTCCCTTAGACAAGATCGTCATCTTGTCAAAGGAAGAACTTTTGATCTGCTAAATCTTATGCTGTTTAGTAGCACAACTTTATGACCCAGAGTTTAAGTATTTTGTCAAAGATAATCATGTCAATATTACCGTGTATGGTAGAGCTGCACCAAGGTCTGTTTTTGCCCTTCTGAATTTCTGCAATCCTCTCCTAAATGCACTGCTATTCATTCCATTGACAAGTTGAAGTTCATTGCCACTATTAATATTTCAGAAGTCGGATGCCACCCTGCCACCTTTCTGTTCTGAGCTCTGCTACAAAGATTGTACCCAACAGAGCTGACATTTCAATTGAGAGAACACACCTGCCAAGTAGGGACTCTCTGTCCTGACCTCCATCATTGGCAGAGTTTTAGTACTTTTGCCACTGACCACATTTTCTTCTTGTTGGATATTTTATAACACTCTTTTCTTTGACCTCGTTTTATGATGTACACTGCAGGGTTGTTTCTTAATTTGAAAGAGAGGGGAATACCTATGTAAAATATTTAAAATTGTTCTGCAAGGGATTTGTCTCTTCTCCCCCACTTATTTATCCAATCATGATTTATATCAGTATGGACTCTGGGATAACCATACGCATTTAAAAACTTACATTAGGATTACTGAGGCAATTCTTTCTCTTTTAGTAAATTCAAGATGAGATGTTTTCAGTACTCGTATTTTAATCTCTTCTTCAGATGGTATGATTAGGAGTGCTCATAACAATTACTGTCAGGCTCTGAGGATTTTCAAGGATCAGGGCCCAGAGTGATTCCATTTAAGATGGGAGAGCACATAGTACAGAGTTCGAAGCATGGACTCACCTGCCTGGGTTCAAATCACATCTCTGCCTTTTGCTGGTACATGACCTTGGAAGGTTATTTACACTCCCTAATCATATCTCAGCTTTTCATTCATAAAATGGGGACTGTAATAATATGTGTGGGGTTATTAAGGAGATTAAATAAAATAATCTGTGTACAGCTAGAAGTGCCTGGAACAGAGTAAAAGATAAATGTCAGCCATAAACACCACACTTGACTTTTTACATACTAGATGATGTCATGCACGGTAAGAGGTACAACTCTTAGTTAATAACATGTGGTATAATAGAAAATGCTCTTAACCAAAGGTGAAATTAGTGTTACACAGAATGTCCTAGACCACAGTCACTTACTTGCTACTCTAGTATTCTATGACACGTTAGTAAGAATGAAAGGAACGAGGCAGCAGGGATAAGCATGAAAACACGGGCTCACTCTGCGAAGGGCAAGTTATGAGGACTTCTTTTGCTGGGTGCTTAGAAAAGAGATACAAACACAAGGGTGCAAAAGGAGTCAAGACACTCCAAGCAAAATTGTGCTGTGCTTAACAGAAAGGTGGCCAGCTGGGGGCAAAGGGGAGCATATAGGATAGAAACCGTTGCTCTTGACCAAAGGAGTTAGCTGGTGGAAATGGGGAGAAAGATTGTTTAAATGGAACACATCAAAGCTAAAATTTCTTCTCTCTCCAGTGTGCACAACGGTGACTCTACTTGTCATATCAGAAATGACTCATTAAATGCTGCAGTTGGCAGTATATGACATGTCTCATCTCTCTCTCTCTCTCACACACACTCACACACACACACCCTGATTGGATTAGATGTTATAGAGAATATGTATTCTCTCCAAATATTAGGTCAGTGTCCATCCAGAAAATTCAAGTTAATAAAGTCAGTGAAACAGTGCATTCAGCTCAGCCAGGATGGCTCAGTGGTTGAGCATCAACCTATGTACCAGGAGTTCACTAATTTGATTCCAAGTCAGGCATATGGCCAGGTTTCGGGCTCGATCCTGAGTTTCTCTCTCATTGATGTTTCCATCTCTTCCTCCCTCTTCCTTCCTCTCTAAAATCAATAAAAAACTTTTTTTTTTCCAAAAGTGCATTTAGCCCTGGCCGGTTTGGCTCAGCAGTTAGAGCGTCAGCCCACGGACCAAAGTGTCCCGGGTTCGGTTCCCACTAAGGGCACATAACTTGGTTGCAGTTTGTCCCCAACCCCGGTTAGGATCGTGTGGGTGGCAGCCACTCAATGTGTCTCTCTCATGACGATGTTTCTCTCTCTCTTCCTCCCGCTCTCCCTCCTGCTCTATCTGAAGATAAATGCAAAAATGTCCTCTAGTGAAGATAAAAAAAAAGTGCATTCAGAGTTCCATATTGGAAACCTCTGTGTTTTGTGCTTAATTATGTTCACTTCCTCTACCCACATGTTTCAGCACCCCAACAGTGATTTCTTCTAACAGAAAAAGGGAAATATGACTAGAAAGAATGCAGTGCAGTTACATTCTGATCCAAAAACGTCTATATCAATGAGGAATGTTTCCCAAAACTTTCTAGCAGCTCAATATCTAAACATGCATTTTTTTCCAGCATCCCATTAAAGCAATTATATAGAACAAGAGATGCTTTGAACATACGATGGTCAAATTATTTATATTTTTCCACAAATGTGAAATGCCTACACAATTTAAATTCCTATATATTCCACTTAAATGTAAAAGTCTTTGCTGAAATGCTATGCAACACTAACTCCCAGGATCCTCCAAGGCTGGTGGGGCCAGTCTGGGGATTCTGAGAGAGTTCACCGATATATCCACTAATTTATTTTCGGAACCCAAACTCACTTCACAGAGCTCGTCTGCTCTCTCTCTGCAGGATTCACTTCTGTGAAACAACTGCTGGACTAATGATTGCCCGCTCCCAGTGGACATCTAACCAGTCTGCAACTGATGCAGGCATTTGCTTCCCACCTGAGATGCTAATGTTCACTAATTAGGGGCACGAACCACCTTGGTTGCCCATCAGTGTCCTGGTTGTAACACTGAAAGCCCTGTGCCCCAGAAAACCCTTCAGTCTTGGGCAAACCAGGGCAGTTGGCTACCCTCGCACCAATATAGTTTATGGAAGCACATGTCATTTACCCGAGAGCCCCTGGATCAAGCTGCCTCTCGAGTGTTGTTTGGGGCCCTGGCCCGTATTAAGGACGTGGTTAAAACGTGCTGCCTGCATAATCTGCACAGAGGAAAACTTATGTAAACAAATAAGCGGCTAAAATCGGGATAGGTGGCAGAAGGCTTTAGATACTCTGATCGCACCTCCTTTCCAGGCCACCCCTTCTGTTCCCTCTCTCCATATGTGAGTCCAGGGGTCAGCAAACTACAGCGTGAAGGGCATCCAGCCTGCTGCTTGTTTCTATAGATAAGTCTCACCAGTGCACAGGCATGTTCATTTATGGGCTGTCTATGGCTGCTTTCACATGACATGGCAGAGTCGAAGAGTTGTGTCAGAGATGGTGTAATGCAAAATGCCTATTATATCTACTCGCTGGTTCTTTACCAAATGTTTGCCAACTATTGTCCTAGTAAAACTGCTTTATGGTCCCCCCCTCCTCAACATCTCTGCCTTCCTGTCTTTGCTCATGCTGTTCCTACACCTTAAAATGCTCTTCCTTTTATTGTCACAAGTTTAAATTGCACAATGCTCAGTGATCTTGCAACCTTCCATTTTCCCTATGAAGCCTACTAAACATCCAAAGAGGAGTAAGTATTTCTTCACTGGCCTTCCAGATGACTAAACAGTTATCTTATGATATAGTTATTTATGTAACTGGCTTTGTTCATCGTGACTGTTAATATCTTGAGGGCAGAATTGAATTTTGTATTTGCACCTCCTAAAGTGTCTGATGTATCTATATTAACTGGTACTCACTAAACATTTGTTGAATGCAGGCACACATAAGTAAATAAGGAAATTGAATCAGTTGGCTGAAAACTAATACATGTCCAGCAGCAATCTCTGATCATCTTCTTTCCGGCCATTCACAATGTGCAATAATTCCGCAGGCAAGGCAGGCCAGTGACATGGTCTCTCACAAGGTCAAGAATAAAAAAAGCCCCAACAAAATATACTGCTACATGTTTAAGCACCGGTGCCGGTGTAATGTAATTCAGTAATCTGGCCAAGAGAGGACTAAAAAAAATCAGTTTGTGCCTGCATTGGATGTCTTGGGGAAGAACTCAAAAATACACCCACTTCTGCATAAATGCAAGGACATTTTATTACTATTAATATTATTACTTCACAGGGATTCTAAGTTGATCTAATTATTTTACTGATGAGAAACTTGAGAGTAGCCAAATGACTTGCACAAGGCAACCTAGTTAGTATCTCAAACCAAATCGTCTGACCCCAGACGAAGTGCTCTTTCCAATTCACTGACCGGAAGGTCAAACTGAGCTATAAGTATGTCTCTCTTAGCTGCCCAGACTCTGGCAGACTTTTAAATTGGATCCGTTGTGAATCATTTGGTAGAAACAAATTTTCTTTGGCTTTCTTTTCCCGAGCTACATGGAGTTCCCATCTGTTTTATAGGTTTACAGAGCATCAGAATTGGCCAAGTAACAGCCCAAGTGCCAATTGAAAAACAGAATAACAGCACGGTAGAAAGAGCTCCAGACAAAGTCGCAAGATCCCCGGGTCCTGGGTCCTGCTTCATGATTTACAAGGTTGGTTTGTTATGTTTTTATTAACAAGAGAAAGTCACTTTTCGTCTCAGGCCTCAATTTCTCTTATTTGCAAAATGAGAGGCGAGGCCCAGATGACTCCCACGCTCTGCCCGGCGCGAACACTTTTGTCACCATGCTGGGTGGTGGGCACCCCTCTGACTGGTTCCCACGCCAGGGACGGCCAGGGGACTGTCGTGCTGTCGAGAACAGCAGAAAGACCCACGTCACGAACTTGGGTTCTTGCTGGTCCCCATCAGGGCAGAGCTCATCCACCTTCTTGTCACAGGAAAAAGGAAGGTGTGACTATGTGAGGTAGTGGAGATCAACCAGTCTTATTGCGGTAAATGTTTCACAACATACACGTATATCAAAGTATGCTGTATACCTGAAACTAATGTACTATGCAAATATGCCTCCATTGAAAACAAAAAAATCCCACTACCCTCTCCTCAGACATGAAAGTGACTGAGCAAAGGCGTCAGTTGCCAGCCTCCGGGTCGCAGGGCAAGGAAGGTGCCCGGGCAGCCAGAGGCCGCGCCCCTAGCGGCTCCTGTTCTGCGGACTCTGCCGGGCATCCCTAACATTCAGAGGCAAGTTCAGGAACTGCTCTTCGGGTCTCTGATCCCCTACAATCCCCAGGAAGCAGCTTCCCAGCCTGACTCATTATCTCACAGACCCTGATAAAAATTTTAAAATCCCAGAAAGCACCTCCTCGAGTGTAAAAATGACTCCGTAATACCCTCAATAATAAAGAGAAGGTTTTAAAAAATGACTCCGAACCAAAGAGCTCCTTGCTTCCACAATCCAAGCACCTTTTCTTCCCTGCTGATTGGACGGGCTGTTGGTTTCTTAGAATGTTTTTCCTTTCCTTCCTCCCCATCACACACCTTGGAACTGCTGAGCATTCTTAAAACAGTTGTGAAGTGTTCTGTCTCAACTTGAGCTGCAAGTGCAATCGAAAAGGTATAAGGCAGCATAGTACTGCTCTCAATAACCGAACCTTCCTTAGGGTTAATAGGAGATTATAATGGTTATAACTCAGGCAGAAAAAGAACCCTGCTACCTATTGCCAGCCTCAAGTTTTCCAGAAAACATTCAGTCAACCCAAGGGGAGAACTTCTTTTATAAATGAGTGAAAATGTATAGGTATATGTATATATGTGTATGTGGATTTGCATGAATGTATATGTTTTTGGTATGTGTATGTGTATGAGTGTGTATGTGGATTTGTATGAGTGTGTATATGTATTTAATATACATATGTGTGTGTGTATGAGTGTGTGTGTATGTGGATTTGTAAGTGTATGTATACCCCAACTAAAACGTAGCCTTATTATGCAGGAGACTAAAATCCACGAGCTTTCTTTCTGTACACTGCTCTGAAAACTTGACATGCATAGATGGGCGGAAGCGAATAAGACCTGGGAGGAGCGAACTGAAGACCCAACCTGCTGAGCCACTGTTTTTAATATAAGATCTGACCTATGTGACCATGAGCATTTATCACACCAGGGGGCAGGGGAGGAGCCTCCTGCAGTGCCACAAAACCAAAACACACAGTCACAAACAGGAAGGAGGTGCCAATGGGGATGACATTAAATACAGACCAAATGACCTGCTTGTTCCTTGGCTGGTGTCAAAACATTCAGTGCTTCAATTTAGCGGTCGCCAGGTTCTCTTACCCTGGCGTGACAAGGTGAGAACTCAGGGAGAGCCAGCGACAGCAGGAGAAATGTCCTCAAATACTCGAGACAGAAAATAACGACTGGGCAAGATAAACAGGGTCAACGGGTAACTCTCAGTTCACATCCATGAAGCCTGTTTCAGGCAGGGGAGGGATAAGCAGGTCTGGGCACCCTCTAGTGTCCCCGTTACTCGGCCTCCCCAAACAGAAGAGCCTTCAAAGAAACATGGGCAACGGTTACTGTGGCCAGGTTGGCTGATCACAGGTTCACAGACTCAAAAGGTCCCCACTTTGAAGAGCAGTCCATGGACCTCTGCTACTCTGTGCATCTTTGACAATTTTCCCTTGACAAACGATTCATCAAATTTGGAGAGAGATTCATGACTAGAGAAGTTTCAGAATGGCAAAGAAGGTGGAGTTTGCAGTCGCCACAGAACCTGGCTCCCAGGCAGGCCACAGCTGCCAGGAAGTGCCTCAAGGGGGTCCCCAGCCCGGGGCAAGGGTGGGGTGAAATCTAGCTCTGCTCTCTCCTCAAGCTTTGCCCTGGTGTAGGGCAAGGGTGAGGGGCTCCTTTTCATATTTCACTTCTGCAGAGCGGGCTTCGTGTCATAATGACACAGGAGTGCTGTGGGGGCTAACAGTGATCTGTGATCCATTTCTCGTCCTCCCTCCGCCACAGTCCCCATGGCTCAGCACCTGTCCTGTCCTCTAAATTGGTGCCATGACCCAAAAGTGCCTTTGCTTGGAAATGGTACCCATTCTACCTCTTTGCTATTCAAATAAGAATACTTCGTTGACTTACACCCATTCAAGGTTTGTTCTTAGGCTTGGCTGCTCTAAAACCGCGCTGTCCCAGACCGTGGGAACAAGCCACAGACGGCCGCTGAGGGCGTGAGATGTTGCTGGTTCAAGCTGAGATAAGCTGCAAGTGTAGAATGCACCTTGGATTTTACAGAAGGCAAAAACAATGCAAAATGGACTAGTAGTGACTTCATGCAGACTTTATGTTGAAATGATAATATTTTAAATATATTGGGTTGACTAGAATAGTAAGGCAATCGAGGTTACCAGTTCCTTTCATGTTCTAAAACACGACTACCAGAACATTAAAAACTGTGCACATTGCCCGGCTCCCCTCGTATTTCTATTGGGTCGGACGACTTTGAAATATCTGGCCAGCCTCCGCTAGATCCCTCTCCCTGTCTCTGTTGTGAGAGACCTGATCGATAAATTACTACTTCTTATGTTGAGGTGAAATGTGTCTCTCTTCATCTTCTTCATTGTTGGGTTGAATGCATGGAACTAGAGGGGAGCTGGAACCTGACTCTCGTGGGCACGACTGCAACATGCATCGGTGTTCACCGTGTCTCCCTATCACTTCTGCAGGACACAGTCACACCACTGTCTATCCCATCGGATCTGAGCTCTTCTTTCTGGATGCTCTTCAATACTCTCTGCTCTTTTCAACCAGGCTTTTGGTTTTTTTTTTAACAGAAATTTTGCAATATCTATGGTTCCACAGCATAAGGGATTCTCCATATTCATAGTTAGATGCTTTGGTTCTGTGGTTTAATTTAAATTATTTTGGCTAACATTTAATTCAGTGTTTAAATGTACTCAAAGCTTAAAATGAGCATATACCAGGTACTCTAAACATGTCCCCATTAAACACTTAAACCAATTTATTCTTTCAATACTTTTGAATAAATGAAATGGAATTAAATTTTTTTTTAAGTTTTTCAAATTCAGAGGTAGCATCTAAGATGAGAGCTATATTATTCTTTAATAAAAACTATACATATTATTACATTTTTATTTCAGGAGCCACTTGACCACAGCAATATAGGTCCCAGTATCCATATTTGAAGTCTAAGGGTAATATTCCAATAAATATAAAATTTCAGCTCTAATGACAATAATGTCATTTTAGAAGCAAAAAACTTTAAATCAATCGTTCACGTCTAGGTGTCACACTCAGAGCTTCCCAGAAAATCTGGGTACCAGAGCCATAGGCTCATTTATAAAAAACAAACGTAAAGAATGACTAGGTTACATGGACTTGAGAGCCACTGACAATAATTAACAAAAAAATCAAGGATGAAGGGCTACATCCTGGCTACTTAGCAAACCTTAAGACCAAAGGAAGTCCTCCATTCTACCCCACAAACAGAGAAAAACTCAGGTCCAAACCTTATTAAATACTAAAGTTAGGAAGGATTCTTGCGTTTACCTGTTCATGTCCTTCATTCTCCAGTTCTAAGAATGAGCACACAAAAACAAAATGACTGTCCAAAGGTAAGAGTTAGAACATAGAGGGTCTCATCCGGCCGGTGTGGCTCAGTGGTTGAGCGTCGACCCATGCACCAAGAGGTTGCCGGTTCGATGCCCAGTCAGGGCACATGCCCAGGCTGTGGGCCCGATCCCCAGTGGGGGCATGCAAGAGGCGGCCAGTTCAGTTGATGCTCTCTCTCATTGGTGTTTCTGTCTCTCTCTCCCTCTCCCTTCCTCTCTCTCTAAAATCAATAAAGGAAAAAAAATTGAAAAAAAAAAAAAAAAAAAGAACATAGAGGATTCGAGAACTGAATTCAATTTTTTACTTCTTAGGTTTATGAAAGCTATCTGCATCCATTGTTGAAAGTGAGAGTTAATGTTTTTAATCTATCCAAGGAATTTTTTTTTTTTTTGGCACTAAAGAGAATCATCAACAGTGTTGAGGGCAATGAGAAGATATAATTAAAATTGTCTTCACAGTTCTGAGCGCACTTACTCTTGCTTGGTAGAGCAGATGGAGAAGACCATATGGTTACTGAACAAGGACAAATCACAAGTGAGGTGGCCAAGGAGGAGGAAGAACACTGCGCTGGGAATGGGAAGATCTAGCTCCCCCTTTGGCTCCACCCCTTGTGTGCCGTGTTATCAGGGTGAGTCTCATTAAGACACGGAACCACCATCTTCTCACCCATAAACCAGCGACAATGTCATCTGCTCTCTCGGTTCACGGGGTGACTGCATGGGCCAAACGAGGTAACGCGTTTAGGACAATAAAAGCCTGCTCAAGAATGGGTTCTCTCTTCCCAAGTTCTGCTGCCCAATCACTTTCTAGAAGAAAGTGCTACATTTCTGCCGACTTTCTAGGATTTCTACTCAGTAATTTCAACATAGACATTGCCCCTTAATAAATGCCTTTTCCTAGGAAGGTGGACTCCACCTCTCTGTGGAGGTCTAAGCTGTGGGCAGATCAGCCAGCAGCTTACAAAACAGAAGCATGAAAAAGAAAGATGTTTCAGGGAACATGAAAACTCAAGTTGGTGCCAAACTCATGACATATAATCAATATAAAAGAACATCAAAGCACTAAAGTTTACCTTACAACAAAACGAAAAAATCTGAAGAGCATCTCCATGGAGACATCCTGATTGATGACAAAACTAAGACACCAGTTTAGTTTCCCTTAAATAAGTGCTAGTGAAACTTTAATGAAGTCCCAATCAAATGGTGGATAGTACATTTCAGAGCCGAGTTCCCATGTGGATGAATGAGTTATGGTGGTCAGGGGGCATTTTTAGATATAAACAAGAAATCAAAGGTTTAAGTTGGCTCTTGCTCATATATTATGCAGTTGCTTTTCTTCATTTTGTGCCCACTGGCACTCACACACACGTGTGCACACACACGCACACACTGAGAAAGGGAAAAGAGGGGATAGGCTGAAAATGCAATATAATCAAGAATATATTTGGTGACATAATCGATGACAGAAATATGCACGGGATGGTTCAAAAGGCCTCTAACAAGCCTAAATGGATTCTGAAGTCAACAGCACGAAGGCCATATAAACATCCCCATCTTCCACAGCTCATTCCTGGGCTCCACTTTAAGTGTTTTGGAAGCCCTGAAAGTCAGCTTTCGGTTTGGCTGTCCTTAGCTCCTTCTCTGACAACAGAAAGCAGGTGCCTCTCTTCCCATCATCATCCATCTTTAGAATAACAATAGTGTTCTTAATGAAAAGCACAGGAGACATGGGCATAAAAACCAATTAAATTCAACCACTGTTTTCTGAATCCCATGATACCTTCATTGTTGAAATGAGACTAACACACCTCCCATAAAAGAATGAAATCAGAACATGTTCAATCTAATAAAGCGACTCAATCTGTAGAATTGATAGGGCTGGGAGTGTCCTAGGAGGACCGGTTCACAACCTCATTGTGTGCATGAGAAAACAGAAGAAGACGACGGGACATTGATTCACATCAAGCAGAAGGTGGCAAAACCTTGTCTTATAGCCTCCCTGACAGCCCTACCCACCTCTGCTTCCCATGATCCGTGCTTGCAACACTGAGACCTCCACCTCTCTCTGAAAGACAAACTCATCTCTAGAACCCTCACATACTTCCAAAGTGATCCAAACGTTGGGACTATTCTCTCTGTTTTTCCCCATCTTTATCGTTCTCTTCCTGTTTACTTTACTCCCCAAATCAAAAGCCCTGGGATTGTGCTGAGCAATCCCTTTCCTCAAATACTCACAGGCTCTGTCTCTTCAAATGCCCCCTGCCCTGAGTTATAAAAATGTTTCCTTCACACTCACACTGACACACACACACACACTCACACTTAAATACTTCAATCCTGATTGCTTTCTCATCTATAAAAACTGTTATATTGTCAGTGGAGGAAGATGACATTATGTTCCAGATAATTCCCAAAGAACCGAAGTGAGAAGTCTACGTCTAATCTCACACATTGAACTTAGCTGCATAGTGCGTGGGCCATGGACACAGACAATAGCCTGTGAAGGCCTGGGGCGGGGCGGAGCTGATTGGAGGGGGAAACGGGAGACAGCTGTAATTCAACGATAAAAATAAATAAATTTTAAAAAGTAACATCAGACAGGAAAATAGAGGGTAAATTCTGTTTGTTGTGGAAAAAAAAAAAGCTGGAGGGGAAATACGGCAATAATTGCACTGCATGTTAAAGGGTGAATGAAATATCAATAAAATAATTTTCAAAAAGAACAAAAAATATTAGAGGCCTAGAAAGATGAATCAATGCCCACAGGAGGCCATGCCTATCCACTATAGGCATTCAAGCTCCCCACTCACAGGTAGCTACACGTTCCAAAGGACTTGACCATTTACTGCTTTTCAACTTGACCCTGTTATTCCCAATCAAAAGGCCTTCTCTCTGAACATCCCATACAGCCACGATGCCCCTTACCTTCATAACTTTACTTCGTACCTTTCTCCTTTCTGGAATTATTTTCCTCTTCCACTCCACTAGTTCAAATTCTGCCCTTCCTCCACGTCTAAATGCACGTTCTGTCTCAACCATAAAAATCTCCATGACAAACACCGTCCACACTTGCCCAAGCATCCCACTGCACATGGCCTCGGATTACTCCAGACGAGCTAAGTGTGTGTCCGCCTTCTTAGGTGGTGAGACAGTAGGGAACCTTCGTTCCTACTTTTCTTTTATATCCCTGCAGTTTTTATCATGTGAGTCTGTTTTGTGGGTTAATTTGCTTTCTAGAATAAATGCTGCTATTATTATCAATTCAGGTCAATTGAGCAAGCCCCTACGCTCAGCACTGAAAGAAGACAGAAGTCAAATGTGGAACATCTCTGCCCTGGCAGAGCTAACACCGCATTGAGGAAGGTGGCCTTCCTGAAACAATTAACTCCTAGATGTTTTCTTCTTAAGATAAAAGATCTGCTTTCAATTATTCTGTACATCTTTATTTTTTTTTTATCCTCACGTGAGGACATTTTTCCATTTTTTGTTCAGATAGAGTGGGAGGGAGAGAGAGAGAGAGAGAGAAACATCGACGTGAAAGGGACACAGTGGAGTGGCTGCCACCCGCACGACCAACCAGGGCCAGGGACAAACTGCAACCTTAGCAGGAACCAAACCTGGGTCTTTCAGGACTGCAGGCTGACCCTCTAACTGCTGAGCCAAACCAGCCAGGGCTTATTCTGTACATCTTTTATTAACAACTCACCACCATACAAATTCAAGTGTCAGGCACCAATAAACCTAGTTCCCTCTAGTAACAGAACAAAGTTAAGTATATTTAATTCTTGTGAATTACTCTTTCCTTCAGAAAAAAAAAACCGTAGCCATACTTAAGACAAAATGCTCAGTGCCACTAAAATGGAAAGACCTTAAAAAAAAAAAAAAAAAAAAAGGACAAGGTGATGTCAAGTAAAAAGAAATGATACGGTTTTAAAATCCAGAGTGTCATTAACCTCCTGTTGTGTACATTTAAAGAAAATCAATAAAAAAACTGAAATTGTGATACAGAAATATTTCTACTGTATCAACATAATGCCATGAAACATCATACAGCACAACCAGAAAGTGAACACAGTCTGGAATTTCAATCAGAATGGAATTACCAGGATTTCCCGCTGACCTTTACCACTGAACTTTGAATCAAGCTTCTTTTTCATGGATTCATACTGAACTTCCTCTTGGGCCTTTGCAGAGAATATTTCATTTAGGAATTATGAGAACTTTTACCAGCGATTCATTAATTCTTAAAATACCCCTCTATGGTTCCAAGTTCATTACAGTATAAATTAAACCCCACACAACTAAAGAAAGAACTCTTGGATTAAAGAAAGAACTCAAAATACATATGGAATCAGAGACATGACTTGGAGACATCCCAACATCAGTTTACAGTGTAACATTAAAATTCAAATGACTATTTAACATATAATTGCTTAAGTCAGACTCCTTTCCATCTGGAAAGAACAAGAAGCTAATTTTAAATTTTTTTACACACATGTCTGTCAACCCCAGGCCAGCCACCGGCCTTAGTGTTGAGGCCATGCCACCCACCATACACGACTTATCCACCCACCCACCCACCCACCCACCCATCCACCCATCCACCCACCCATCCATCCACCCATCCACCCATCCAACCATCCATCCATCCACCCATCCACCCATCCATCCACCCACCCATCCACCCATCCACCCACCCATCCATCCACCCATCCACCCACCCATCCATCCACCCATCCACCCATCCACCCACCCATCCATCCATCCATCCACCCACCCACCCATCCACCCACCCATCCACCCACCCATCCATCCATCCATCCACCCACCCATCCACCCATCCACCCATCCACCCACCCACCCATCCACCCATCCATCCACCCATCCACCCATCCACCCATCCACCCACCCATCCATCCATCCACCCATCCACCCATCCACCCATCCATCCACCCACCCATTCACCCACCCATCCACCCATCCATCCATCCATCCACCCACCCATCCACCCACCCATCCATCCCACTTTATTCAAAATCTATGCATCGCGTACTGCTTAAGGCTCTGTGGGAAAACAGAAAAGGAGAATGGATAAATACTGCTAGAAAGGAGTTTACAGTCAAGGTTAAAATAAAAGCCATGTTTCTAAGAACCTACCAGAGAGAAAGTTGCGTGAAGACAAGCAGGGCTCTGAGGTAGGGGGGCTGTGCCCGCAGGGCCGGTCTCGCGCAGCTCGGCCTGGGAGCCGGGCCTTGTGAAAGGGCCACTGGAGATGCAAAGGGGAGGGAGACGCCGGTCCTGCAGCCCCTTCCAGTCCAAGGTGACGGCAGGAGAAAGGAGACCGACAAACCGAAGTACAAGGCAGGATTTATTATGTAGTAAAAAATAAGCGAGAGAAAATAGAGCTAGGAGAGAAAAGGAAAAAATAAACAGCTTAAATTAGGAAAGATTTCATAGGTGTTGGTGGTGGATATATCTGCATGTGTGTATATATATATTTTTATATCCTCATCCAAGGACATTTTTGCACTAATCTTCAGACAGAGCAGGAGGGAGAGAGGGACAAAGTGCAGCCAAGGTATGTGCCCTCAGCGGGAACCGAACCCGGGACTTTCCGGTCCATGGGCCGACGCTCCAACCGCTGGGTCAACCTGGCCAGGGCTGCATGTGTATTTTTTTATTGTAAAAGTAGTATGTGGTGAGATCCAGAAAAGGAAAAGGAAAAAAAGGAAGTGTTGTGGGAGAGAAGAGGATACCACAATCGATAAGATTTTTAAAGTGTAATACATGGGGGGCGGAGTTCAGGTTGACTGCAATGTGGACAAGGCAGAAGCAGCAGAAGCTAGGAGGCTGGAGCGTACACTTGAGAGGAGGTTGGAGGCGGCTGTGGAGTCTGAGGCCACGCTGGTGCTGGAGGAAGCCCAGCCCAGCCCAGCCACCGTTTGAGTGCTGCAAGGAAACGCTGAGTTCTGCTCTAGGACGATTCACAGACAGACTGAATCCAGGCTGTGAAGCTCACTCCGGTGGCCACAGCCAGAGCCTGAACAAAGATATGAGATTCAGATTTGGGGAGGGGAAAAAAGGGGTAATCCTGCAGTGATGCGCAGAAGACAGACAGTCCCAGTACTTGTGGATAAGAACTAGACTTCATCAGAGATACAAAAGGAGATGGAAAGGCAGAGACAGGGGGTACTGACATGGGGGAGACCCCTGGTCGGCTTTGGACAACTAACATGAGGCAGAATCCCTGTTTCTCAAGGGTGAAACTGTCTCTAGGGATCTACAACTTTGTGCCATTTCCATTTTTTTCCAGACAAGTTTTATTTGGGGAGACGAGATGGCTATGGGATGTCCAGAAATGCATGCCCGCTGGGGACTGCAGCTGCCTCCCGCAGACTATAATTTTAAGTCTCCAAGTGAGAAACCCCGGGAGATATTTCTATCCAGGAAGACTTCAGCTAACTGTGTTTTTGCCTCCAGGCAGCAGCCTCTACAGGAGCTGTGTTTACTTTCCAACACTGAATGGAAAACATCGTTTTGAAAAAGCTAATTTCAAAGAACCCATCCCACAACAGCCTAATTTTAGAACCTTTGAAAGCTTGTAATTTCAACATTTTACCCAACGGTTTCTTGTTTACGTTTTGCGGCTCGTCTAAATAGATCCTAAGGAAGATTTTAAATACAAGTTGATCCATTTATTTACGTATTGCTGCATTTGATTATTTATTTCCTGAAGCAAAACCACAGAAACTAACTGTTTCCAATGGGTGTTTGTCCTCTAGACTGAAGAGAGGCTCCCCATGATAAGCTACGGACCTGGGAGAGAAACTCGGATGAAGACAAATCAGAGTCCCCCACTAAACTCGCCAGTATAAAATGAATCCAGTCCAATAACCCCACACTCCAATGGCAAAGGCTCCCTGCCCCGTACTGACAGCTTCCATCAGAGAGGCACTATACTAAGTCTACACCATACAAGAAGAAAATAATAATCAAACCTGCTTCTCCGAGACGGCCTGATTGTCGGCAATGCAGAACTTTAAAGAAGAGATTGTTTTAAAAGCTGCAAACTTCTCTGTGAGAAAGTCTAGGAGCTTTCTCAGGAAATAGGTTTTTTTTTTATCCTTATCCGAGGACATTTTTTTGGATATTTTGTTCAGATAGAGTGGGGGGGGGGGGGACATCGATGTGAAAGTGACACATCGAGCAGTTGCCACCTGCACAACCCAACCAGGGCCGGGGACAAACTGCAACCAAGGTACGTGCTCTTAGCGGGAACCGAACCCGGGTCTCTAGGGACCGCAGGCTGACGCTCTAACCGCTGAGCCAAACCGGCCAGGGCAAGGAAATAGGTTTAAAACACACATACACACACACACACACACACACACACACACACACACAACAAAACATTGAAATGATCCTTCAGATAAAAGAAAAATCAGTAAGAAAAGAAAAAAAGGCATTCTAGCTTGAAAGGAAGAGGACACATCGTAAGGGCCGGATAGAATTGGGGGTATTTCCAGACTCATTTCGGAAGGATTTAGATGGACGGTTAAATCAAACACAGCACCTTCCCTCTGGCCTGGGAGGCTGGGAGGTCTGCTGGAGATCCGGATTGGAAGCCTTTTCCCGAGGAACAATCCAGGTTTAATATGGTACCGTGAGCGTTACTGAAAACCCGTATACTGAAAAAACAGTGTTCTGCTCTCTATTTAAAAAAATCCCCTCAAGTAAGTAAGAAAGAACCTTCTGGGGAAGTCTACATCTCTGCAAAGCCTCCCCCCACCCTTTTTTTAGAGGAAGTTAAGTTACAGTGAGGTAAATACCTATGTTAGGAAGAAACAGCCTACTATGTGCATCTGACCCAGCTTTCATTCGGTGTTTTTCCACTTTTATAGTCAGAGGGCTTCTGGAAGATCTAAACTGGTCTACTCACCTTCCCCTTGGGTAGCCAGCTCCAGTGCACTTGTGAGGCTCATGTCCTCCTGTGCCCATGTACCATCCTTCCTCCTGCCCAAGTCCCTTCCCCGCCCTCTGCCACCCAACCACACAGACCTGCGTGCTGTCCTGGAAAATGCCTGGCCCTTCTGTTCTGTTCTACCCCGGGCTTGCCTTTCCCCATTTCTTTTCTTTTAACCTTTATTGTTGAAAGTACGACAAATGTCCCTACTTTTTATCTCCCCATTGACCTCCTCCTTGTCCCCGCCTCCTCCTGCCCCCCACTTCCCCACACTGTCCTTTTTCAAAATGTATCTTTATTGTTAAAAGTATCACAGATGTCCCTCCTCTTTTCCCTCACTGACCCCTTTCACCACATCCTGTTGTCCCCCACCCCCAGGCCTTTTCTACCCTGTTGTCTATGTCCTTGGGTTATGTATATATGCATATCGATTCTTTGGTTAATCTCTCCCTGCATCCCCCGTCCCAATTTCCCTGTGAGATTCATCAGTCCGTTCCATGCTCCCACGTCTCTGGCTCAATTTTGTTCATTAGATTCCACATGTAAGTAAGATCATGTAACACTTGTCTTTCTCTGACTGGCTTATTTTGCCTAGCATAACAATCTCCAGGTCTCTCCATGCTAAGATCTGAAAATAGCCCAAGTGTCCATCAGTAGATGAGTGGATCAAACAAAGCTGTGGTACATATACACAACGGAATACTATGCAGCTGCAAAAAGGAAGGATTTATTGCCCTGGCCAGTTTGATTAGTAGTTAGAGCATGAGCCAGTGGATAGAGGAGTCACCAGTTTGATTCCTGGTTAGGGGCTGCAGGTTTGATCCCCAGCCTGGTCAGGGCACATTTTGGAGGCTACCAATTGATGTGTCTCTCACACTGATATTTCTCTTTCTCCCCCCCCCCCCCCCCCCCCCCCCCAACGCTCTCTCTAAAGACCAATGAAAAAAATATCCTCAGGTGAGGATTCACAACAAAAAGGATCTCTTACGCTTTGAGACAGCATGGAGGAAGCTGGAGAGTAGTATGCTAAGTATGATGTCTCCATTGCCCCATTTCTTTCAATTCACAATTTAAACGCCACCTGTTCAAGGAGCAGCCCAGACTCCCAGGCCTGTATGCCACCTCCTCTGTTCTCACAGCACTCGCACCAACTCGGACAGCCTTTGCACACTTTTCACTGTGTGATCGGACATTGTTTTCTCCTACCTCGGTTTGGGTTTTGATTGAGAGGGACCTACATTGCTCTTGTGCTTAGTAGAGGCTCAGCAAAGGCTTGTTGAATGACTGAGTTAGGAAAACCCCATGCACTGATTTTCCCAGAATACATTCCCATCATTTCAAGTAGAAGGCTTTTGTATGTTTTATATCATGTCCACTTCAAGAACTGTTTTAGTATTTTTTAAAAAGTATCTCTTTTCCAATAAACCTCCCAGACAACTTTCCCAAATTAATTCTGGTTTGATAGAGACCATGCCTTTTATTGGACAGTATATTTTACTGGACATGCTTTCAACATTTAGTTATAAAATCTCTGCCAACAAGTTTCACACAATGCATCAGCTCGATTAAAGAGACGTATTGCAAGTGTACACCCGATACATCCTTAGCTGTACACAAGATAGGGTACAGTGATTAGAAGGAATCTGGCAACAACAGGAACAATTTCTTCTCTCTCATTCAATTCTGCTCTGTTTCTACGAGTTCCAACAGGGGGAGCACCCAAGTAGATGGTCCACAATCCGGGCTCCCTCCTCCAGGAGCAGATTCAGGTTAATGGCAAAGTGCCCAACACATCCAGAAATTGGATCTTGCAATATTACGCTTTGAATGAAACTTCCACAGAAGGTGATGTATGATTACTGTCACAAGTTCTTTGATTGATTATTGATTGTAATCATCTGCTCTCTCCCATGATGGAACTGGCTGCAACGCGTCCATGCCGTGACTAATAATGCCACGTCCCTCATCCTCAAAGGCAATGTATGCATATTGCCGCTTGCGATAAATTACTCAACAGTGGGGGATGGAAAAAACTGGTAAAGGAGCGACTCAGGTTTATTAGTGACTTAATGATATATTGTGCTCAATATCTGTGTCCCAGCTCTACATAATGAGGACAGACAAAACTTACAATGGGGAGCCATGTCCGGCAGCCTAGCTGTTGGATTCATTGCCAACAAAGTAAAATAATAGGATGCGTTTGACAAGCCATGTAGAAATTATGTTTCCAAAATAAATATTCCGCTTGTGTAAAACAAATTGCTGATCACTAATGAAGTACCTCAAGTTTAAAATATGTCCCTAAATTGTTTTAGTTAGGATCCAAAGAAAATAAGTATGAAAGATAAAATGTTACTTTCAGTATGCAGTGTAGTATTAAATCATTGCTTTTCCTAAGTTTGTGACCCTGGCTAAGTTCATTAGCCTTTCGGAATCACAACATCCACTGCAGGCCTCATGCATATTAGTCTCTCCACAAATATTTGTGCAGGGAACAAATGGATCTTAATCTCTTCGCTATAATGTGACTTAGAAAGTATGTCAGGTCTGGCGAACTCAAATGTCTCATGAGGCCAAGCGTGCGAATTAATCTAATGGAGACGAGGAAGCGTGTGGTGGGGTATGTAGAGAAGTGGAGGTACTAAGATTTTATTTTCAAAATTGACTGAGGCAAGTTAAATAAGTCTTCCTGACAGATTTATTCTTTTTTCCATAAGCTTGATTTGTATGTGAGTTTCTGGTTTGCCCATCATGACTTGGATCATATAGCTGTTATACAACTTAGGTAAGAGACTGCATATAAAGCATCTAACACAGCGTTTAAAAATAGGAACTAAACTTTAAATGATATTTTAATATGAAGAAATCAAAGTATTGTTCTCATTATTAAACACAGTCTTTTATCAGTCTGTGACTGGAGAAACAAAATGTGGTCTATCCATACACTAGAACATTATTTAGCAATAAAAATGAATAAAATACAATGTTACAATATAGATGAACCATGAAACATGCTAAGTGAAATAAGCTAGTCACAAATGCCACATAATTACTATATACCTACCAAAATAGCTAAAAAATAAAAATTAAAAAAAAAAAAGAGAGCACCAAATGCTAGAGAAGACGCAGAGAGAGAGTATTGCTCATACATTGCTGATAGAATTCAACGTGATACAGCCACTCTGGAAAGCGGTTTGGCAATTTCTTATAAAACTAACATGCAATTACTTATGCAACCCCAAATTGTATTCACAGGCATTTATCCCAGAGAAATGAAAACTTAAATTCAAGCAAAAATCAGTGCAAGAGTGTTCATAGCAGCTTCATTTATAAGAACCAAAAACTTAACAGCCCACCTGTCCTTTGGTGGGTAAACCAACTATGGTATTTGGAATATGGCTCAGCAATAAAAAGGGATGGACTGGTGATACATTCAACAACTTAAATGATCTGGGACTATTGATACATAACGTAAATGATCTCCAGGGAATTATGCCAAGTAGGAAAAGTCCATCTCAAAGGTTAAATACTGTTTGGTTTCATTTATATAACATTTTTGAAATGACAAAATTTTGGAAATGGAGAACAAATCCATGGTCACAATGATTAGGGATGATGAGGGGTCTTCAGAGAGCAGAAACTACACAAGGACCCCTGCGGTGTCAGAATTCTTCTGTATCTTGATTGAGTGGTAGATACACACACCATGTGTCAAAACTGTTTAGAATTAAATACACAGACATGCACTTGGCAAACAAAAGTAAAACTGGAAAAATCTGAATAAGATTGGTGGGTGGTATCCACGTCAGTATTCTGATTATAATATTCTTCTCCAGTGACACAAGATCTCACCATTGGAGGGAACTGGGTTAAGGAGGGGTAGGACCTATGGGTACTATTTCTTTCAATATCACATGAATCTATACTTATCTCAAAAATACCTATTAAACTTTCAAAAGCCACATATTGGGTGATCCTATTTTTATGAAGTGTCCAGAAAAGGCATATCCACAGAGATATAAAGTGCAGATCAACGGATCGGGGCTGGAGGGATGGTGGGACAGGTGTGATTGCCAAAGCGTATGATCGCAAAAGTGTATGGCGTTTCTTAGGGTGATGAAAATTGCCCTGGCCGGTTTGGCTCAGCGGTTGGAGCGTCGGCCTGCTGTACAGAGAGTCCCAGGTTCGGTTCCCGCTAAGGGCATGTACCTCGGTTGCAGTTTGTCCCTGGCCCTGGTTGGTCATGCGGGTGGCAGCCACTCGATGTGTCCCTTTCACGTCGATGTTTCTCTCTCTCTCTCTTCCTCTCTCCCGCTCTATCTGAACAAAAAATGGAAAAATGTCCTCGTGTGAGGATAAGAGAAAGAAAGAAAGAAAGAAAGAAAGAAAGAAAGAAAGAAAGAAAGAAAGAAAGAAAGAAAGAAAGAAAGAAAGAAAGAAAATGCTCTGCAGTTAGATAGTGGTGATGGTCGTACAGCTTTGTGAATACGCTTACAGTCACTCACTTTACAAAGGTGAATGTTCTGTTACGTGAATTATATTTCAATCACCCTTGACAGTTTGTCTCCAGGTTTCGAAAGGTGGCCCTCAGAAAAAACGCAAAAGGATAGGACAGAATTTATAAATAACTCTCTTCTCACGCCCACCATCCCTTGGGCAAGAAACTTCTTCCCTTAACCTTCATGGAATTACTCATTTGAAAGAGGGGCTTCCCACACACACACGCCCTTCAATCACTGGTGAGGCACATTTCTTTCCCAGCTGCCGTCTCCCCACGGAGCAGCACCTGCAGAAAATTCAGCTCCTAGCACATGTCTTAAAAATGCCATTGGCCTTGTGCAGAAAATCATTCAGATCCAGGTTGGTGCTAGTACTGTTTTGTGCTGTACAGAAAGCAACATGGGTCAAGTTCTGGAACTAACTAATCTTGGTGAAATTTAAAATTTGATCTACCCAGTTTCCATAATTAAGAAAAACATTAAAAAAGCTTAATGAATGCTCAAGAAAAGTTAATAGACATGAACTCCTTGGCATAAAATCCTCTTACTAATCGTGATGCATAATGCATATCCCAGTGTGCTTTGCTGACCTTTTTTCCTAAGTAGCATGGGTATTTTCTTCCTAAAATAGAAGACATTACAGGATGGACATCACTTATGAATTCAGATGAATTCTGCACACATGTCCCCACATCCATGCATAAGCACCGAGGCCATTAGCATATGCCCATTCGTTTGATGATGACTATGAGGGTGACTGTGTCGCTGTCAGAGGAACGCAGCAAAGCCTCCCTCCACCTTTTGCAGTGTGTAAGGTGAAGGAGGGGGGTGGTTATGAAAGCGAAACAGGCTATGAAGGTAATAGTTGCATAAGATGATTTGCTTTGGGGGATTTAATTTCTTTCATTATTTTAAGATCAAGAATAAAACATGAGTTATGCCAGATTATTCCAAAACGACTTAGGAGATATTAGGACAGACGCTAAGCCTCCAAAAGTGATAAAATAGGTAGCAACACACAGGAGACATTATAAAAGGGAGGTAGGAGTGTGGGTGTCAAGACATGTTGTAGAATTATTCTCAGGTAGCCTATTATGGAATAATTTTTACAAGCCAAGAAGAGTTCAAGCCAACAACAACAACAATAACAAAATGGAAATCTCATTAAACTAGTGGGTCCATATAGGCTGTAGATCAGAGAGAAAGATATTTCACTCTCTACTTTCAGGATGAGACATGGTATGAAATATTAAACACATCTCTAGGGAAAGAAGTTTGATCATTTTAAATGCCAAATCCAAACCATGGATGGCACGATGAATATATTGCCTTACTTTAAAATATGTTTATACTGGTTTATCTTTTGACTATCATAATTTTTTAAATTTAAAGCTGGTGTTGAATGATTTTTTTTTTTTTTTTGCAGATGTGGGATAGATCGTCAGCATTTTCAATTGCTTTTCAGGGATTTCTAGTAGCTTCTGACTCTTCTGGAGACAGCCATACACTGACTGTACCCTTGCAAAGAGAAGCCCTGTTTTTGTGTTGCTCATAGGCGTGTAGGTGTCGCACATTTCAGAACATGTTCGCAAGATTGATACAATGCCAGGTGACTGCTTGATGCATCCGTTCCAAAGCGGCCCTGGAGAAAAGGAATTTCCTACAGAACAGCCCTGAAAACAGGAGGTTAGTTGAGCAGTGACTGCTTGGGAGTAGATGTCTGAACACGGAGCAGGGCACGGCAAAGCTGGTAAAATTAACAGAAACTGCAGTAAATAGCAGAAGACGTTTAGAGGCCAAGTTGTCCCTATTTGTTTACATTCTCTCTCTGTGAAATTTCAGTGTTTCTGAGATCACCTCTCCAGGTCTCCTTTTTTGGAAGAGTTGCCAGCCTGTTCTGGGATCACTGAGCCAATGAAAATAAACTAGACTGATGTTAGCAGAAGCCCTACCTGTGCGAGCGCTCCTTCCGGCAAATGTGGGAGGTCAGGGACCACCGGATCCCTGTGTGCTCTGGGACTTTCCCAGCGCCTGTCGGTACCTAGCTAGCTCTGATGGTCCTTAGACACTCACTCGGTAAATGTTTTGGGACAAAGGCAGTCAAGATGTATCCTTTTTAGGTTCTGGTAATTTCATTGATTTCCTCTAAGGAAAAAAATATTTTTGATTCTTAAAGTAAAGTAGAATAAGAAGACTACTGAGCATAAAGCCCGAAGTTCCAGTTCTTCCTACTGAGCCCTTCCTTGGTGCCATTTGCCAAGTAGGTTTTGGTTTCTTTTCGCCGGAGTGTTGTCTATTGGGGAGATACGCTGCGGTACAGCTGTGACTCAGTTATAAAGAATTTTCTTTCATTTTTTTTAATTTAAATTTTTGAAGTTTTATTTTTATTTTTCAATTACAGGTTAGTACATTCTCTCTCTTTTCATAATAACCCTGCAACAATCCTCATTTTGTACCTGGCAGGACTGAGACTTGCTGAGAAATGTTTAGGGAGCGCCTCGAAGTCACGCAACTAGAAAGGGGTTGAACTGGGACTTAAACCCAGAGGCATTCCCGCTCACATGCTCACACTGCCTCACTCCACCTTCCTGCTTTTCTTGCTGAAGAACTTGGACGGATCACTGAACTGCTCTTGTCTTCATGCAGCTTCTCACCCATCAAGTGTCACTGTGTGTGAGGTGTGCATCACCCCTCCAGGGGAGATGATTCTTGTCCTGTCTACTAACACAGGAAAATAGTTGTAAACAGTACAGTGAGAAAAATGTTTGTAAATAACACATTGCTCTAGTATATTATTTTATTTTTCACTGTACCATATATAGTATATACTTATTTTCCTGAACTATATTAGTAGGTTTTAGCTGCATTATAACTTGGATTTAGCTATAGTTTTCTTTAAATGATACACGCACGCACACACACATATTATTGATTTTAAAGAGGGAGGAAGGGGGAAGTGGGGGGGGGAGAGAGAGAGACAGAGAGAGAGAAGCATTGATGTGAGAGAGCAACATTGATCAGTTGTCTCCTACATGCACCCTGACTGGGATTGAACCCGCAACCTGAGTATATGCCCTGACCTGGAACAGAACCAGCGACTTTTTGGTCCTTGGATGGTGCTCAACCAGCTGAGACACATCAGCTGGGGCTAACTACAGCTTTCTATGAAACTTTTTTTGTTATAGAAATTTGCTGAAATGTTCCACTTGATTAGAGAGGAGGATTAACCATGGCAGTCTCCCAGAACAGTGAATGGGTTCAGAGGTGCATGTGTTCCTTTCTCTGAATCCCAGCACCAGGAGTCTGCCTAGAGCAGATGCCATCTTTGCAAACACAAGGCGACGTTGGTAGATAAGAAAGAAGCTAGAGGTGAATGCCCCTTTTCCTAGGCAGAACACACACGATAAGGAATAACTCTAATATATGAAGTCCTTGGCACGAGTGATTAGAACAGAGGAGAGGGACTCTGAGGACGCGCTGACACCAATGCCCTGGAAGAAGCCTGGCAGGAGGAGGGAGGAGCCATGGACGCTGCGCGAGGCCACTGCTGCAGGAACCAGCCGTAGGAGGAACATGCCTGCTCGGCCTCTTACCTGCGGGGAACAGTGCCCGTCCTCAGTCCTAAGTAATTTTTGTGAATATTTAACATTTTCTTCTTCTACTGCCACTATTACTACTACAATTTAGAAAAGTGAGTTTCATTTTCTTGGAAAACCAGGCACAAAGATAAGCACTGGAATATTGGTCCAACTCTAATCACAAGGGTCAACTGGGAAGACCCACGGCCATGAGAATGCCCACGCTTGTTTACAGACTGGCACTCAGTGGGCATAGTTGTTGTTCCTATCCCCTGGGCCACAGCTGACAGGTCAAGGAGAGGTATGTGGCCCAGACGCAGCCTGTCGCCGGCTGACCGGTGGCTTGGCTGGTGAAAGCATGCCCTGAATGGGATACTGGTAACCATGGCAGTCGTATCTCCTATCTCAGGAAGTTTGTGCAGGAACACATAGGAAGTAGAATCCATGAGGTGCTGCAAACTACCAGTAAGCAGAAAATACGTGTGGAAAAATCCCAAAGATAGAAACACCTTACAGCATGAGCAGGTCACTAGGGCTGACGGTCTTGAAAGGCTCTATGGCCAGTTACTGAGTCAGGCTCCAGGCTCTTTGAAACTGCTGTCACGGGCTGACTGTTCTTGGACCTTGCCCTCTTAATTTGTGTTGAAATCCTAGTCTCAAATGTGGTCGTATTAGGAAGTGGGGCCCTTTGGGAAGTAATTTGGTCATGAGGGTGGAACCCTCGGGAATGAAATCAGTGCCCTTTATATATAAGAAAGAGACATTAGAGAGTCCCTTCCCCTCTTTCCACCAGATAAGGACGCAATGAGACGTCGGCTGTCTGCAGTACAAAGCGAACTCTCATCGGAACCACACAGTGATGGCACCATGATCTCAACCCAAAGTCTCCAAAACTGTGAGAGAAATGTCCGTTGTTTAAACCTCTCAGTGTGTGGTAATGTTTATAGTAGCCCAAATGTACTAAAATATAGTTAATACCACTGAACTTGTTCTTTGAAACTTGAGGTAGATTTCTGCATAAAACCTGGACACATGGTCCATACATTTATTTTCATGTGTATCTCTATTAAAAAATATATATATGTGTGTGTTGCGTGTGTGTGTGTGTGTGTGTGTGTGTGTGTGTGTGTATCTTAGGTTAGCTGAGTAAATCTTGGTTCTTAGCCACTAAAAAAAAATCTAGTGCTTGTGCACTGTATTAAAAATATGCCTTGGGAAAAAATATATATATAATTTTTAAAGAAGAATGTTATGACTTATACAATATGTATTTATTGGAGAACTAATGAAATAAAAGAAAAATAAAAGAAATTTTTAGTCCATGCGGGAGGCCAGACTAACCCATGATCAGTCCATGGCACCAGTGTACTGATCTGAGAATTGTAAATACTCGCGGCATCTATCATAAAGTCTGTGACAAGATTCTACATCATCTTTAGCTCTAATAAGGAGCAACAACAAGATTTTAGAGCTAGAAATTCAATGGTTTTATTTTTTGCGTTGCAAAAAACAGGCAAATTTGCTCTGCTGACCCTTCATATCAAAGGTAAAATGGGCTGCCTAAAAAGATCATTCTGTGGAAATAAAACAAATGTCTTGGGGCTCGGACTAGTTGCCTTCCCTCTCCAGAACCGACAGAGCCTGGATGCTCTTGACCGAGTGCCCTACTGCATGCCAAACAGGTGTAGTCATTTCATTTTCTTGAAAATACTTTCATCAGCCACAGACAGACCAAAATTAACCTCAGAAAAACCTGCACTTGTGACTGAAATTTAACAGATGTGTGTTTATCCAAAAGTAAAATAGTTATGGTTTGTGTGGGATTTTCTGCTGACAGAGGAGATGGTCAGGTTCTATAGCACGTACATATTAATGGTCTAAATTGTTACATATGTAAACATTCATAAGCTCATTTGGTAACCACTGAACTCTGCATTTTTCTAACACATTTACTTCCATCCTTGCCCTGAAGATAAACAACGGGAAAAAAATATCCATCATTCAAGTTCAATTAAGCTTAATAATTATTCAAACTTGTCATTCATTAATCATGACCAATAAAACATTTCCAACCAATTGCCTATCAGCGGAATTACTATCTATGCATTTATTATAACAAGAGACCACAGTTTCATGTATTCTACATAAAATCCCTTTGCTTAAAGATTGCATGTTTTTTTCCTCATCACATTCCCCAGTAGACTGAATGCATTATGTGGATACCATTTACTACAGATTGAAAAGAGAAAGAACAAATTATTGTAAACCTAGTATTCTAAAGTTATAATGTTACCTCTCAGTGATTGTTTCATTCATCATGGAGAGAATAGAAGCATTTGTAACATGACTCTTTTTAATCCAGAGAGATGGGATCCAGTGAAAACCCTAGATCACACACCTATCAGAATGATGTTCTTCATGTTCAGCAATATTGAACAACAACAACAAAAAAGATTCCACTCTAGAAGCTTTCTTTTGCTCACTGGGTAAAAAGGTATTGATGTGTGAGTTCGGATCTTTAAACATCACCACCTGAACATTTATAGTGACATTTGTAACTGAATGAGTGAAAATAGTATACATGATACTATCACGCAGAAGACATTTTACTATATCCTTACTTTCATACTACTAAAAAGTTAGACCTATGAAATAAATGTGCACATGTGTGCATGCTTATGTGTGTGCATGGACAGGCAAAAAACCATCATATACACTGCAAATATACTAAAATCCCATGCTCTTTTGTGTTTATTCAGATAGTATAGTCAATAAAATACAATATAGCTTATATTGGAAGAGTTTTTAAACACACCGAGGAACGTTATTTCATGAAATACTTTGAATAATCCCGGGAAGTACCCAAGAAAGATATTCCAGATCCACAGAGGAATTAACAGGGGCTTTCACGTATATAAGACAGCATAGTCTGGCCTCAAATCCAGGTCTTCTGGAGAATAGGTCAGTGCCCATTTCATTGGACCTAAGGAGTCTCTTGAAGATCAGACTGCTTTGAATTCTAGCTTATCAAGTACCAGATCTTTCTACCCTAGAGCCACCTGCAGCATCTGAAGACCTTGTTTTGAGCTCCCATATGCCAGGGATTCCTGTCACTGACTGTTGGCAACAGTGGCCCACTAAATTCACCATGGTTAATATCCCCATTGCAAGACCACTGGCCATCTGTTCTCCCCTTCGTTCCTTTTATTGTAGCTCTGTGTTTTCTCTTCTCTGACCTCATTCTTCTTTCTCCACCGGGCCCTCTAGGAACTCTGCTCCATGCCAAATAAGCTTTCCTACGTCCCCCAATGCTTTCTAATGACACCTTATATAGCTTTGTTCTCCCACCGCGGACACCACTTCCCGGAGCTTTTTAAAGAGAAGAGTAAGTGCACCCTGAACTCTGTTGTTGAGCAGAGTGTGTTAATTTGGATCATTATCTCATTGTAAACATTTATAATGTGAAAACATAACTTTGTGCAGTGTGACCTTATGATGTCAGGTTTAGCAGAAATTATTTCCATTTGACAGACAGGAAAACTAAGACTCACAGAGACAGCATAACTCAAGGTCCAGTAGCAGTTAAAGCAGAACTCATCTTGGGATCCATTCTTTTTCTGGTATTTCTCCTCAATCATATCATTTCTCTGTCCTCAATGTCATCATGCTTGGTAGGAGAGGTAAGTCATCTATGATAACAGCTACCATTGTTTTGGGTCTATTCATCATTCATTCAGCATTTATTTGTCAACATGTATTTAATTTCTAATCAGCTACTTTTTTGAAAAACCCAGCTATCCTGTGTTAGGCAGAGACCAAGGGTTCACAAGCTTTTTCTGCAAGTGGTCAAATTGTAAATAATTTAGATCTTGTGGGCCATAAAATCTCTATCATAACTACTTGAACCCACCCTTACAGCACAAAAGCAGACATAGACACTATGTAAATGAATGTGCATGGCTGTAGCTTAATAAAACTTGATTTAACAAATCAGCTGGGTAGCTAGATCTGCCTGGCAGGCCACAGTATGCCAGTCTCTACAATTAACTCCAATAAATGGGCAGAAATGAACTGTGCAAAGGCAGAAAGATGAGTTTGGAAAAGTCAACACCTTTTACCAGTCTCATTTGGACCATTGCATACATTTACCAAAAAGTGCAAAGCAATCCTAGCGGAAAATGCAGAATAATCTCTTATAGACTAAATGTCCAAATAAGTCAAGGGGCAGACAAAGCTACAGTCTTAAGTCTGTGTGGCAGGGACATCATCATTATGTCAGAGTGGAGGGAAATGCACATTTTTATATGTTGATTGATTGCCTTCTGAATGCCATACAATGTTTCAGGCACTTATAAAGATAATTTCACTGCATGCTTAACACAGTAAATAGAGCATTACACTTTTTATTTTAAAGGTGAGATACAACGACCCAGAAAAAAGTTATATAACTTGACACAACTCAAAATTGAGAGAACCAAGATTTAAAATCAGTTCTCTTTGCTATCCAAAACTATGTTCCTGCTATGATTGAAATAAAAACAACATAAAAACCCCTTATATAACCATAGAAGTAATTTTCTTCTGCCTTCCACCAGAATGTGCTACCTGGGAGTAAAAATCTAATTTAAAAAGTGCTCTTTTGTTCTCCCCCTCCCCATCCCCAGCAAAGGGCACCTGCAAACATACTCATATAAAGTACAGCAGGTATGATCAAAGCTTATGCACTCTCTTTGGTTCCACTGATTTTCACCAGAGGGATAAAGTGGGCACATAATTGAGTCAGCCTCAGTAACTGTATTTTCTTAACCATATTTGTAATATAATTGTCAAATGTGATCGCTGATCTCTCTCTGCAAATTAATACCAGTGAGTGAGAAAACAACTGCTATGCATAAAAAAGCCGAGCCTCCACATATAGAACAATGTATTTCCATGAGGTTGGGCCTAACATGGAGACATATTACATTTAAGTATAATAGCTTCTTCTAGGATCTAGAATAATACTTTTATAACAGAAACTATTTCAATCATACTAATAATCACCCTCTAATTTACTTTTTTTTTTTATTAGAACTTTCTTGCTACATCGATGCTTCTCAAAATAAAGCTTATTTAAAATGCAGCTGTTTAGCCCTGGCCGGTTTGGCTCAGCGGTTAGAGCGTCGGCCTGCGGTCCTGAGAGACCCGGGTTTGGTTTCCGCTAAGGGCGCGTACCTCGGTTGCAGTTTGTCCCCGGCCCTGGTCGGTCGTGCGGGTGGCAGCCACTCGATGTGTCCCTTCACGTCGATGTTTCTCTCTCTCTCTCTGTTCCTTTCTCTCCCTCCCACTCTACCTGAACAAGAAAATGGGAAAATGTCCTCGGGTGAGGATTAAAAAAAAAAAAATGCAGCTGTTTAAATGAAAGTACACTGGGAAGACAGAAACATACTAATGAAGCTTCTTAGCAGGATTATTTTCACTTCTTTATAGGAATTTCTTTTGTCTTAACTTTTACTTCTTTATTTTTTCTTTATTGGTTTTAGAGAGAGAAGAAAGGAGAGGGACGGAAAGAGAGCGCGGGAGGGAGGGAGGGAGGGAGGAGAGAAAAAAAGAGAGAGAGAGAAAGAAAGAGAGAGAGAGAGAGAGAGAGAGAGAGAGAGAGACCGATCAATGAGGGAAAACATCGATTGGCAGCCTCCTGCATGCCCCACTGGGGATCAGCCCGCAACCTGGGTATGTGCCCTGACCGGGAATTGAACTGGTGACCTTTTGGTGCATGGGTCAATGCTCAACCACTAGCCACACTAGCCGGGCTTGTTGTAACTTTTAAGTCTGCAGACATAAGATAAAATTTATACGGTTTTCAAAAGAGGCTTGTCAAAATGATACTTTTTGTCTTGTTTCATGAGTCAAATAGGTTAGCCTATAATTATGTGGTTATTAGAGAAAGTTGGTGTTATAATATCTTAATTTCCATCTGATGACAAGACATTGACATAAAACAATCCAACAGGGCTGTAAAAACTATTAATTGAGAAGAGCAGGAGATATTTATCTTGTTAATTCCAGCTTCAGTTGTTCCTTGGACAAGTATGCAGACATCTGAAAACTGAAAATTTTGCTTTTTTTTAAAACTGGGTTCAAATGACACATTATCTAAATGATAATAAAAGTTCCTTGATGTTCCTAATAAACAAACTTAAAAATATATAATTGTAAATTATTGATCCCATGCCAAAAATCCGTCACCGGTGTATAAATTAGCATGAACATATGTTAATGCATAATTCACCAGTTGCAACAGAGCTTTGTTAAAAAAAAGTGATGAAAATTCATGAAAGAACCTTTTTAAATTAAGTTTCCTAATAATGAGTAACCAGAGGCATTTAAAATGTAGAGTTAATACAGCTTTTGAAATGAGCTTCCGTGAGTTTTGTAGGACATTTATAAGACATCATTAAACCTTGATAAACAGTGTTATTACTCTGCATCACAGTTGTCTACATTTAACTACTTAATGGGAAGACATTATGAGGTCATCTGGTTCAATGTTTCCCAACGTGTGGCCCATGAACCACCTGCATCGGATTCACCTGTGAGCTTATTAAAGCTACTCTTCATTCCGGGCCCACTCCCAGGATCCAGACTCAAGAGGCCTGGAAATCTGCACTTTCTCCCAAGCATCAGATGTTTCTTATGTATTATAATGTTGAGATTCAACCATGGAGAGTCTGTAAATGACAAATTGAGGCCCAGTTCATTCAAGGTCCCCTAAAAACCAGTGGCAGATCTGGGAGTAAAATCCATCATTTCCTTACTCCTAATTCAGTGTTATTCTTCCACACTTAAGAGAATAGTAAGTAAATAAGAAAGGTAAATGTATTGCATATGAGAGCCAATCATCAGTCTGTACCAATGTTACTAGAATAAATAGCTGGTGGCCATGGCTAACACCTGCTTACCTTTGGCCAGATCCTAATCTCAGTACTGAAATATGTTAACTTACTGAATCCTCACATCAAACCTCTGAGGTACGTACTATTATAATTTCCAATTTACCAATGAGAAACGGGAGGCACAAAAAGGTCAAGTAACTTTCCCAGATTGGAATCAACAAGGAAAACCACATCCAACCTCATTCTGGCTATCAAAACAGGATAAGAAGGCATTAATGCTTTCTTCAGGTAAAACATTATAAAATATTCCTGATCAGAATTTACTTCCAGAAGTCTGATCCTTAAATTCCTCTTTAGACTATATGAATATACTTAATTTAATGACTGTACATTAACCTAGCTACCAGGTATTTATACCTGAGTGTGAATTTTCCCCCCATTTAGAGGCCTGTCTTCTGACAGGTGGGTGAAATTATATGCAATGATAAAGTGTCAACTGAGATGGATTTGAAGTAGGGTTTCCAGATCTAGTAAATCAAAACTTGAAATGACCAGTTAAATTCAAAATTCAGATAAATTACAAATAATTTATCATCAGTGCATTCCAGATATTGCAACATTATATTTCCTTATACTAAAAGTTATTTATTGTTCACCCAAAATTCAAATTTAATCGAGTGGCAACCCCGGCTTGGAGAAGAAAAAAGCTGTGGGTGGGGTGTCATTAGGGAATTTGACAGAACCCTTGAGCAGCACAGACACTGCACCTGGGAAGTCCCAGCACAGAGAGGAGACCTCTCTAGGCTGTTTTGTCTAATGTTGGGTGTGTCCAGCACTGCCATGACATCTAGACCTAGACAAAATATCTGAAAATCGATGAGTACAATAAAAATGAGGTTGCGGAAACTGTAGGGCTATGCAAAAGTTGGTACTGCCATCGACCATGTAATTATTCCTAAGTAGCTGAACACCATGCTTTAATCTTGAATATTGCCTAATGATTATTTAGTGTTTTCATTACATATTTCTTAATTTCCCCACAAATCCATCAGCTTCTTAAAATTTGAGAAATTTTACTTTATTGCACTTTACAAAGTAAGCTTGCAGAGAATATGTACTGAATAAGATTAAGGACAGGTTTTTATTTTTGTTTCCCCCCACTCTTGGTAGATTTTGCCTAAATTATTCATTTATTCATTAATTCCTCCAACAAATATTTATTGAGTACCACCTTAATTTTGCAATTTGCTTTGCCTGGAGAGGCACAATGAGGATGAGGGATTGGAGCTCAGCTACTAACCAGTATGAAGTGCTATGTCCCCCTTCACCAGCATAGAAGAGAAAACTCTGGTTTATTAATAAACAATCCACTGGCAACCCATTCACCTTTTTCATTTTAGTTTTAAAATCATGATAACTTCCTTAAAATATTGTAACCCAGAATCCTGTCTACCTTCCCTAAATTAACACACAGTTTATTTTATTATTTTCCACATACCACAAAATGATTAGTTCAATCTCAAAGAAAAATACTAACAAAATCAAGTATAAGCTTACCTTGCAGATGCTGTGGGATAGATTTCAGAGAATTGTAATAAAGCAAGTATCACAATACAGCAAGTTGTAATCTTTTTGCTGGTGGAGAGTCTTGTCCTCAGTTTGTAAAAAACAAAAACAAAAAACCCACACCACCTTTGAAATGCAATAAAGCGAAGCACAGTAAAACACGGTAAGCCTGTGTACTTTTTGTTTCTTTCCAAACCAGAGCATCTCAGTGTGAATGTACACCTACAAGAAAGGACAAAATGAGGAGACTGTCTTCTAGAGAAATCTAAGTCCCTCAATAGAAATTTTGACCTGAAATATACCAGCAATTAACACAAAAGAAAAAAACCACAACATTTTTCTCAAACAGTTCCTTTTGATCTCCATACTTAAATAGAACCTGAAATCCACTTGTTAGGAAAGTATCTAGCCATTTTCTAACCTGCTCTTAAGACCAAACACTGTTCATAGATTTCAACCACAGCAAGAATTCTTATGCGTGAAAACAATACCAACCAAAGCGATAAAACACAAACTATTACTGTAAGACACTTTTAAACAGTGAGTTATAAAATAGAATATTTTGATTCCTTGATCCTAAAAATGACAAGAAACTTCTAGATTTAAAAAGTTGCCTATGTTAAAAAATGCACAGTGATAGAACAAAAATTACTTTGAGCTCAACCTGCCAGACCACAATTATTATAGGAGCAGAACCACACATAAAAAGGGCTAGACCAGCAAGCAGGCTACCCACCCAACTCCCACCCCACTCCCACCCCCAACTCAGGGGAAAGGTGAAAATTTTCATAAAGCGTGGCCTGTCCACAGCTTTCTTCTCTAGAGGCAATATCCACCAACTCCAAAATGTCTAGAAAACTCTAGCATTAATATCCCTCCATTTAGTCATCTACATTGTTTTCCACACAGCCACAAACAAATATATATGTGCTGCCTGAGAATTTTGTCTTGGGAGGACAGGCAAAGGTAAAGGAGGAAACATTTTTTAGGTAAATTAACCTAGATTTAGTGACTACAGTAGTAACCACACATGCTGCAGGTCACAGTAAGCCTGTCCCCCAGAAATAACCTGCCATGGAAAATCTCTCCATGATTCAGAAGTCAGCGTTAAGACTCAGAGCTTGTAGGATTACGGAGCCATAACTGTGGAGGGCAGCATGGGGAATTAGCTTTCGAGGGTCTGGGTCCAGACCAGCTTGGGGTTACTGGCTTTGGAAGGGATCCATGGGTGACCGGTGCCTAAGTAGGCTTGGGGTGAAATCAAAGTTAAGTCAAATTAATGCAGCTCCAGGCTTTCAAATAGCTCTCTGCCTCTAGGATTATTCTGTTTTCTTTTTGCAAACCACTGGATAGTGGTTTATTATTGAGATACAACTGAAGGAAGAGACAAGAGAGAGGAGCATACCTACATAGGCAGGCATTTTCCTCCCTGTCCTGTGGCCGGCTCCCCTCCGTCTCCCTCTTTGTTCAGGCACTCTGTCCATCACGGTTCACTGAAAGTTCTTCATCTCCAAGCAATTTCCACTCAACTGTCAGGCAACCCCCAATTGGAATAGCAATTAGCCAGATGTCAGCCTGCCTGCCACCTCTCTCCCCAGTTCTACATTATTTAGTTGCGGCATGAGCACAGCTGAGATGGCAGGTGGATCCCACCAGGGCTCTACTTTTTAAACCTGCAATGAACCTGCAACAGAGCCTAAAGATTCGCCACCAACACACAAACCTAACAAAATACTCCCTTTCTATCCTTTTCTTCTAACGTCGTTTTATTTCTGCCTGTCATATTTGTCCTACCCCATCACCTGCCCCGTCTCGTTGAACTTACTCAAAGACCTCGGTAGGAAAGCTAGTGGAGATGGTTAAACTCCTGCACGTGTTTTCTAAGATGCAGGATCCTTTATTCTCCTTTATCCGCAACATCTGCATATCAGCATCCACTCCTTGGATCTCTTACACTTCCCGTCAGCATCTTTTTAAACATTAATATGAGTAAAAAAAAAAAACTTCTCTGTGCAGCAGTTCACATTTAGCAAGGAGGTCTGCTCTTTGGGGCACGCTAGACCTTCCTTTATAAGCAGGAGCCAGGCACCGGCAGCGGACACCTGGGAATGCTGCAGACGGAGCCCCGCGAGCCCAAGGTCGGCGCCCAGTCTGGCAAATACATTCTGGAGCTTTTTCACGCAAGTGCATTTTTCAAAGTCATCTGGAGCAAATAAATAGAAAAGTTGTCATTCATGAAGATTTAATCACCCGAGGAGGAAACCTTTCCACATATTTTCATCTATTACCAAAAAATATAATTAGCAAGATGGGTTTTCATCCACCTGCGGAACTGTTCCAACTCGGGGGGCATGAGCTGAATTCCCTGGCCTTCGCTCGGGGTCACGGAGTAATCAGTACCTCAGATGCTTACACAGGTGATTAATCTGCCCGAGAGAAAGGTAAGCCAAGAGGGGGCTACAAGCTCACAGGCAGGGCGTGGAGGCATTTTCTTAAATGCAGCTACAATAAAAACACGCTGTAGGGGTCCAGTAGTTTCTCTCTGCCTCGGCTCTGACGGCAAACATACTCAGTTAATGAATGAAGAATGGCTTTATAATTGCCAGCACTGTCACCTTGCACATACGAGAGCAGATAAAAAGAGGGTGAGAGACATTCTAAATATAAATAAGTTCTTATTTATATATCCTGTTGGTTCTGTTCACCTGCATTCAGTGATACCTCTTGCATTGCACAGTTGTATTTTGATTTTTAAGATACACTAAGGTAGCAAGGTTTTATTATGATTCTTATGTCTCCCCATCACTCAGCTGGAGAATATAAGAGCAAATGGATTGTTTCTCCTCCACAAATCTCCTTAACCCAAACCACTGACATTTCCATACCATGCCTTTTCACACTTCTCTCCCCTCTCTTATATCCCTCGAAGTCCCAACTCTGGGGTCCACCTTGCATCTGGGAAGCCTGCCGTCAACCACTCCCAGCTCAGAGCAATGCTTTGATGGGTGAGATCACAGACCAGGGGGTGTGCTATGTCCCATGCTCTCTCAGCCTCCTTCCCGCTAGCCTATGGACTCAGACCCTGAGGATGATTCGCCCCTGTTTGTATTGTTGTACAGATTGCTTTCTATTTCTAGGACATTACTTTTATCACTTTTCAATTGGAAGAGTCAAGAATTTATTAAGGCAATCAGTGTCAGACTTTGAGCAACACCACGATCTGAAATGAGAACAAATGGAGAATACAAGAACGTTTACAGCAGCACTATTCATAATAGCCAAGAAATAACGGAAGGAAGGTCCATCAACAATTAAATAAATTGTGGTATAGTAATTTAAAGAAATACTAACTACTCAGCAATGAGAACGAATGGACTACAGCCGCCGTCAAGAGCATGGATGAAACCGGACACAAAATACTATGTACTATCTGACTCCGCTGAAGTCATTCCATACAGGCAAGTCCCCAAATCAGCATTCTAATGTATGGTGTCAGAAGTCAGGACAGTGGCTCTCCATGGAATGAAGTTAGAAAGGGTGCACAAAGGGGTTCTCCATGTGCTAGTGACGTTCTGTATCTGGATCTGGGAGCAGGTTACAGCAGCACATTCTTTTTGAAACGTCATTAAGCTGTTTGTTCATGACATCTGCACTTCCTATGTGCTATACTTCAATAAAACATTCACGTTGAAAACAAAAGGAGAGGGATACATTTGACTAAAAAGCTACAGCCTGGCACATACTGGGTACTCAGTATATGATGGGCTCTTCATTGCTAGGAAGTTTTAAATTAACTGACACCTGGGTTTAGGGGTCACCTATTGAATGACACTTGGCCCATTTAAATATTTACCTATTAGAAATAAAGCCGCTATGAAAATTTGTGTACAGGATTTTTGTTTTTGTGGGCATGAGTTTTCATTCCCCAGGGATGGATGCAGGCGTGCCTTTGTGGGGTTGTATGGTGTTTGTGCATGAGATGCGATTCCCCTGTATCCTCATCAGCATTTGGAGTCGTCACTAAATGTCATCATAGTCTTTCTGATACGGAGGCACTACTATCACATCGTAGTTTCAACTTGCATTGCCTTTGTGGTTAATGATGTTGAATATCTTTTATGTTCTGATTTGCCATTTGTATATCCACTGCAGTGACAAGTCTGTTTGTGGCGTTTGCCCATTTTCTAACTGATAAAATATTTTATTACTGTTAATTTTTAAGAGTCCTTATTTAGCCTAGGTCCTTTTATAGTGATGTTGGCTGAAAATATTTTCTCTCAATCTGGAGCTTCCTTTCAACCTCTTCAAGAGCCGTTCAGAGCAAATGTTTCTAACTCTGGTAAGGCCCAATTTATCCATTTTTGTTGTTGTTGTTGTTGTAGATGAACTCTGCCTACCCCAAGATCTCAAAGATTTTATCATGTTTCTAAAACTTTTTTTAGTTCTACAATTTACATGTCAGTGTATGACCTATTTTGGGTTTATTTTTGTTTAGGTACAGGTGTGTTTTTCTGGGTTTGTTTGTTTCCCTTACGGGTACACAATGTTCCAGCACTGTTTGTTGACAAAAGCTGGCTTTCCTTCATTGAATTGACTTGGCACCTTTGTCAAAAATTGGTTGAGCATATTTGTGTGAGTTTACTTCTTGGTCCTCGATTCCTTTCCCTTGTTCTCTCAGCCCTTTGGCAGACACCACACTGTTTTGACTGAGTAGCTCTACATGTAAGTTCATGAGCGATATTGGTCTGTAATTTTTATTTTATTTCTTTTTTTTTTTCATTTATTTGTTTGGTATTGATATTAGGGTAGCACTGACCTCATAAAATGAGTGGTAAATGTTCTCTCCTCTTCTGTTTTCTGGCGGAGATTGTGGTTTTGTTGTATATATATATATATTTTTAAATCTTTATTGTTGAATGTAGAATGTATTACAGATATTCCTCATTTTTCCCCATTGACCCCTTCCTCCCCACTCCCATCCCCCTCCCGCCTTTTCCCACACTATTTGTCTGTGTCCATTGGTTATGCATATAAGTTCTTTGGTTTATTTCTTCCCACCCCCCAACCCCTTTCCCTTTGAGGTTTGTCAGTCTAGCAATGGATTTGTACTTCTTAATCCCTTCACCTTTTTCACCCATTCCCCCAACCCCGCTCCCAAATGGCAACCAACAAAATGTTCTCTGTATCTATGAGAATGTTTCTGTTCTGCCTGTTCATTTTGTTTGTAGATTCCATTGTTGATAGATATGTATTCATTGCCATTTTGTTTGTTCATATATTTTGTCCTTTTCTTCAAAAAGACCCTTCATCATTTCATGTAATAACGGTTTGGTGGTAATGAACTCCTTTAACTTTTTCTTGTCTGGGAAACTCTTTATATGGCCATCGATTCTAAATGACAGCTTTGCAGGATAGAGTAATCTTGGTTGTAGGTTCTTGGTTTTCATCACTCTGAATATTTCTTGCCACTCCCTTCTGGCCTGCAAAGTTTCTTTTGAGAAATCAGCTGACAGTCTTATGGGAACTCCCTTGTAGGTAACTAGCTGACTTTCTCTTGCTGCTTTTAAGATTCTCTCTTTGTCTTGAAACTTTTGCATTTTGATGATGATGTGTCTTGGTGTGGGCCTCTTGGGGTTCATCTTATTTGGGACTCTCTGTGCTTCCTGGACTTGTATGTCTGTTTCCTTCACCAAGTTAGGAAAGTTTTCTGCCATTATTGTTTCAAACAGGTTTTCAATTTCTTGTTCTCTCTCTTCTCCTTCTGGCACCCCCAAGATGCGAATGTTAGCATGCTTGAAGTTGTCCCAGAGGCTCCTTACACTCTCCTCATTTTTTTGGATTCTTTTTTCTTTTTGCTGTTGTGATTGAGTGTTTTTTGCTTCCTTATATTCCAAATCGATGGTTTGCTTCTTGGCTTTACGTACTCTACTATTGAATCTGTGTAAATTATTCTTTTTTTCAGTTAGTGCCTCCTTCATTTCTAACTGCATCCTTCATTTCTGACTGGTCCTTTTTTATGCTCTTGAGGCCCTCACTAAATTCACTGAGGTTCTCACTAAGTTGATTGAGGTTCTCACTAAGTTCATTGAGGTTCTCACTAAATTCATTGAGCATCCTTATAAGCAGTATTTTGAACTCAGCATCTGTTAGGTTGCTTATCTCCATTTCGCTTAGTTATTTTCTTGGGGTTTTGTTCTGTTCTTTCATTTGAGACCTGTTTCTTTGTCTCCTCATTTTGGCTGTCTCCCTGTGTTTGTTTCTGTGTATTACTTGAGCGGTATGGGGCTAGCTGAGACCAGATGCTGCTCATTTGAAAGAATTTAGGAAAAACCTGAAGCAGGATCCAAGACTGGCCAATACTATGGTTAAGCAACTGGCAACAGCTTGGGTGGGCCTGAAAGCTGGGTGGGCCTGAAAGTTGGGTGGGGCGGGGCCTCAGGGAATCACCAGGGCGGGGCTACTAGTGTGAGCCAGGTTGCTGGAGTCCCAGATATGGCTTCTGTCTGCTGCCCCAGGGAAGGGCTCACGGAAGGAACAGAGGCCTCTGACTGCACATTTGTCCCGGAGAAAGCCCCCTCTCCAGCCCTCGCTCCAGTGCCAAACAGCTCAGTTCTTCCCTGTATGTCTCTGGCGCCCCTGGAGCTGCCTCCCCTCCAAGCTTAGAGGGAGAGAGTCCGATAAGTCCGTGCGCGGGCCCTTTAAGGAGCTGCCTGGGGCTCCAGCCGCCTCAGCCTCCCTGAGCCTCAATTCCCGCTGGTTTTCCAGCCAGAAGTTATGGGGACTCTCTTCCTGGCACTGGAACCCTGAGTGGGGGGCCTGGTGTGGGACGGGGACCCCTCAGTCCTCAGGGAGGACCTTCCCAGCCGAGGTGTCCTCCTGATTTTTATCCGCCACACGTGGGTGTGGAACCAGCCCCTCCGCCTCCGCCCTCCTACCGGTCTGGATGCAGCTTCTTTAATCCCGTAGTTGTAGGACTTCCATCCAGCTTGATTTCAGGCGGTTTTGAATGATGGCTGTTCTGCAGTTTAGTTGTAACTTTGATGTGGTTGTGGGAGGACGGATACCGCGTTTACCTACCCGCCATCTTCTATTTTTATAATATATTAGTACATGTTAAGTATACAGAGGTTGAGATTTATGTGCAAACATTTTCACTGATGAGGTGCAGGCTCACCAAAGTTTTAAGACTATATAGAACAACAATTCTATTTATTTTAATCAAATCACTTATTTTATATAATTTTATTCTTCTTCCCATTTAAGTGATAATGGACAAATTACATTTGTATTTCTCTTCTCGTGCCCTAAAAATTTGAGAGGCATATGGAAAATTATACTGAATTGATAACATACCCATTTGATAATAAGGAACAGACCTGGAGGGGTACAAATCCACATTTTAAGGGAACAAATCAATAGTCTCATGCTGATAAAATAAATCACCCTTTCAAGTCGCTAACTCAGTGGTTGTCAAGTGGGGCAAGAAAACATGATCTGGCCCTAAAGAGCAACAATGGGGAGACTGAAAATTGGCTTAAGTAATACTGAATCCTCAATATATTCTAAGATATGACTTCCTATGAACAGAGAGAGATAAAGTCATATTTTGGCATTTATGAAATATTTATACACATTTACATGTATATGTGTGTGTGTGACCACACATAGCTTTATTAAAAATAAATGAACACCCTATGTTGTTATGAAAAGAGTTCAACTCTGACAAAAATTTTCCTCAAGCTATTAAACAATGTTTTAAACTCTGAACTATCGCCCTGGCCGGTTTGGCTCAGCGGTTAGAGCGTCGGCCTGCGGTCCGGAGAGACCCGGGTTCGGTTCCCGCTAAGGGCACGTACCTCGGTTGCAGTTTGTCCCCGGCCCTGGTTGGTCGTGCGGGTGGCAGCCACTCGATGTGTCCCTTCACGTCGATGTTTCTCTCTCTCTCTCTCTCCCTCCCACTCTATCTGTACAAAAAATGGAAAAATATCCTCGGGTGAGGATAAAAAAAAAACTCTGAACTATCTTGTGGAAGTAAGCAGTCAGTCTGAGAATCCAAAAAGAAATAAAACAATAGGAACAAGTGATACCCCTAGATTGTAAAGGCAAAATACTGTGAAAAAACATACAGTGTGATGAAATCACATCTTTGAGGTTACTTCTTGCCAAACTGGCCTTCAGCGCCTCTCTGTTCAACAAAATAAAACAAACCTCAAGGGACTTGTGTGGACATTTGCAGAACCGAGAAGTTAACAGGGGACCAAGGATCACAGGGTCCGTCAGGGATTTCCTGTAGAGTCCAAAGACCTGAACACCGTGGAGCACGGAGGGGGAGCCCCACTTATAGTCAGAAATATCTGATTTTGGTTCTGATACTCATTTATTAGTTGTGGATCATGTTCTTCATCTACAAACAAATGTACTAAAACACAACAGATACCATTTCAAAGTATACCTACCTTCTAGCAGGAAAAGAAATATTTATTCCACAGGTTTATTTGAAGAATAAATAATAACACTATAACAGCATGGTGGTCAATATAAGCCAGGAACCATCAGAAGAGCTTTACCTAGATATGGACTCATGCAGTCGTTTGAGGTGGGTATTTGTATTAACCCCATTTGAGAGAGAAAGAAACTGAATCACAGAGTGATTGAAGTTATGGACCACACTACTAATAAGTGGTGGATCCAGGATGGAAATCCAGGGTGTTTTGTTCTGAGTCTAGGTAACTACATTGCCAAACACAAAAGCAAATCTAAGCTACTAGTATGAAATGCATTCTTAGGAAAACAAACAAAACAACGAAACCACCCATTACTGTCCCTTCTTTCCAAGGTACTGTCATTTACTCCTTGGGTAACTGTAATAGCTTCTTACTCGAATTTCTGATTTCATCTTGTTCCACCTACAGTCTTTGAACCTAGAGCAGCAGGAATGGCCTTTGACATCTTCTGGCCAAACCCAGCAACGGCTTCTCATATCTTCACAAAAACCGTAGAGAATTCTTACCGGGCCCACAGGATCAGTATTTCCTGCTGGTGGCTCCCTCTCCATTCCTATCTACCATCTTAACTTCTTCGCTGCACTCTGGCCACACGGTCCTTCCTGCTAGTTTTTGAATGAACTAAAATATTTCTATTTCAGAGTCTTGACGCTCTTTTATTTCCCTAACACCAAACAGTCTCTGTTTCCAGATACATACCCCATTTAAACGATGTCAAGGCCTAAGAAGGGGTTCAATGGGGACAAAAGTGGGACATCTGTAATACTTTCAAGAATAAAACAAAAACAAGAATAAAATAAAAATAAAATATGTCAAGACCTGGAGTGATGCAGGGGCCAGGTGGAGGAGGGCAAAGGGGAGAAAGTGGAGGGCATCTGCAATACTGTCAACAATAAAAATAAATTTCAAAAATATATAAAAAGATGTCATCCCTGACCACCTCATTCAAAACACTGCCCATCTCTATCCCTTTCTAATGCTTTATCACTGTTCATAGCATTGCCATTCTCTGATGCTGCACTGTGCACTTGCCTGTTTGTTGTCTATACCCCTCACCGAGTGGGAGCTCCGAAAGGACAGGGCCTCTTCTGTGGGATTTACCACTAAATCCTCAATGCCTACCATTTCGTCTGGCACATAGTAGGTGCTCAGTAAACACAACAATACATTCAGAATGCATAACACAATTTTGAAAAATCTAATAGAAAAACAGACATACCTAATTCTCATTAAAATTTAAAATCCGAAGCTATTTCATTATGGCCTGAAAACTAGATAAATGAGCAACGACAGTAGTACATCAGTGGGAGAGAAGTTACAAGTAGTTGCCCTGGGTTCTGAACAGCCCTTCTATTAGTATATAAGCATGTGATTACGTGGAGGAGGAAGGAAGGCAGGAAGGAAGGCCAGATTTGGGGGTGCCCTTAAGATGAGATCATTCCCTCAGTAAAAAGCAAAAGCAAATGAAGACGGGCCAGTGAAGGGCTGGGTGGAGGAATGGCAGATGCAGATGCACAAGGCTGACATCAAGTAACCAAATAATGAGCCCAGCACATCCACACCGGGGATGGTGAACCCTGACCCCCGTACCCATTGCTTATTATTCTCGTGATGTTGGCCGTGGTCACCAGCGAATTGAGGGTACAGTAAAAGTCATGACTTATGCTTCCTTGTCGTCTGAGCGGCCAGCCTTATCAAATGGGAGCTTTCTTTATGATATCAGTTTCATGAAAAGCAGTTTTACACATCATAGAAACACATAGAACAACAAAAAGGAAACCCGCCATCCCCTTCCCATGGCTTCATGAAACTGTTCTTGAGAAATTCACGTGCATGTGCAAACAGGAAAGCCAGCCCCAAGGAGAATCTTCGTGTTCTGGCCCAATCACATTTCTGATTCGTTCTGATGCTTTAAAGAAGTCGTTTAACATCTGTCAGCCCGTCTTACTCATCTGTGAGATACAGGTGATGGACTAAGTGAACTCGGAAGCAGAGATTCCCAGCCTTGGTTCTACCGACCTGCGGGCCGGATAATTCCGCACCGAGGGAGCTGCCGTGAGCACCGCAGGGGGTTTCGGGGTAATGCTGGCCTCTGCCTCCCCATTAGATGCCAGCAGCCCCCTTGCCTTCCAGGTCCTGGCTCAGAGATAGCTGTAGACAATGTTAAAGTCCCTGGGGAGTAATCCCCCACTCCAAAAAAAAGAACCATTGCTTTACGCGTCTGGCCTATTGTTTCTCTTTCCACATTAAAACATCGTGTGCTCCAAATTAGAAAATCATTTTACTCCCTTCTTTCAAATTACTTTACAGAGCTTCCATCTGTATTCTTTCCCTATAAAACCACACTGTACAGTCTGTTTCTGAATTTCCTTGTTAAAGCTCTGGTCTGCTATGGGCACCTTGGGAAGTCTGGAAACAAATCTGTTGCATACAATTCCTCCTAAGCTGGAAGAAGGAAGGAAATGTTGCCATTTTTGTGCCGTGGTTGCCACCTGAGCCAAAGGAAGCCGTCTCCCCTCTTCTAGCCACTTAAGTCACCTGTAAATTTGATAACTAGGCACATTGCACTGATGAATCTCGCAGGGATCATTTGAGGTCAAAATAGAATTAACCACACAGAAAGATGCAATAAGTGATTATCTCTGTGGGGCACCTTCAGAGTTTCCGGGCAGAGCCTATCCTGCTCAAAAGTAGTATTCAAGGGTAGACTGATGATATTTCTACTAGAGTATATTCCCCACGATAAGGTCACAAAATGATGTTTCACAAAAAATATACAGTAACTGAACTCCATGGCATTAACCATTCCAATGAGAGGCTTCCTCCGTTCACCCTGCCCAGCTCAAGAAGGAAGAGGAGTCAAAATGAGGAATTAGTAGGAATGGGGAAACCACAGTGCCTGGGGTGAGGGGCTCGGGAGGCTTCTTCGGGAGGCTACCTGGGCATTAAAGTAGCGAGGTCTAAGGAGCAGACCCGTGTCAGTCTAGCCTGAATCAACTAGGTCAGGCAAAGGAAGCAGAGTTGTGGGGAATCCTCTGTCTCTGTTCCGCAGAGGAGACAGGCAGGCTGTCGCACACAGGCCTTGTTATGTCACTGATACGTTATCATACTGACACTGACATCTGTAAGGACTTGGGACCTAGGGAAGTGGGCAAGTTCCCAGGAAGCGTGCATGCACTCTAGACAGCAGGCCACGTTTGAATAGGGGCGTCTGTCTTGGAAGTGGGCTGGGGTATAAGACACACTATGCCTAAGGAACCCAAAGTGGGCCCAAAGTCAGAAGTGCCGTCACACAGGCTAGCTACCCTAGAGGGGGGCAATCTGTTTCATCTCTGAGGATGCAAGACCCCCCAGGTCGTATTGCCTTCCAGGTAACTTGGACAAACATAAGGCCACAAGACCCTAGGTCAAAGAAAGTCCCTTCGGGGGAATGGGCTCAGGCTAGTGACATTCAAGGAGGACAGAAGCAAACCCCGGGGTGAACCACTGGTTGCCGTACATACATTTATGTAGACGTGAGGCTCTGGAAGAGATGGAAGGAGTGAGAATAATAGACTAGGGGCTGACATCATTCTAAAAAAGTTAGGGAGAGCTTCCCAAGCAGCCTTGAATTTTGTGAATAAACTTAGTATAGGCTAATCTAAAACACTTCTTTATTAATTTTTCTAATCACTTAAATCAATTCTTACTCAGACGGACTCTATCCGATAGAAATATAATATATAATATATAACATAAGCCACAGATGTAATTTTAAATTTTGAAGCTGCTGCATTAAAAAAGTAAAACAAACAAGTGGAATCATTTTTAATAATCTATTTCATTTAACTCAGTGTATCTCAAATATTATTAGTTCAATATGTATCAATATTTTAAAATATTAATAAGCTATTTCACTAATATCTCATTACTAGGGAAATTTTTTTCATACCAATACATGTTCTACATTTACAGCACATGTCAATTCAGATGCTAAATTTTCACTGCAGATACTTGATCTACAGTACTTAGATTTGATAAAATTTACAGTTGAAAAAGTAGATTCACATACTCGAGTGGTCCAAATATACTTCAAAGTTTTCCAATAACTGAATGAGTATTCACTTTTAAATTATGACTAATTGAAATTAAATATTAGTTTCTTAGTCACTAGTCGCATTTCAAGTGCTCAATAGCCACATATGGCCAGTGGCTACTGAGTTGGACACTGGGATTAGGCTATGTCTCTGCTTAAGTAACACATTTAAGCGTTTCATGTTTCATTGTATAGAATAGCATCTTATTTGTTCAAAAACCTCTCATTTCAAGCTTTAAGGAGAAATTCTGTGTACTAGTATTCTACAGTTAGGTAATCTTCCCCTCTTTATGAATACTTTCAAAGTTTTTGATTATATCACTTCTGAGTCTAAACATTTCCTGAATTTAAAGCCCCCAATCTTTTACAGTCAATTTCCTTTTGAAATCACAGAATACCCCCAATCAACTGTGTTACTACTCTCTGGATGTCCTCCAGCTTTTTTCATATATTTCATTTGTGTCAGTGATCAAATCTGAAAATAATATGTTAAGTGTGATCCAACATTTCTTTAATATAAAGGTGTGCTCTGTAATCTAAAATTGCAAATATCTAAAGAAAGGGTTTTTTCTTCAAATAGACTGAAATTCTGAATTTTCTCAGACAGCAATAAGCTTTAAAAGAGAATTAGGTGTATTAGTATTAATGATACAATTTATAAAGGTGGTTCCCTATTTTACATAAAACATTTCACTACAAGAAAACTTCAAATTTAATGCACTGCTAGTAGGTGAGGCATTGTTCTAAGAAGAACAAAACACAACAGGAAACCAGTTACCCTCCTGCTCTAAACTAAGAGGACCATTTAAAAATACTTCACCCATAGATTAGGATGAAATAAGTATTTTATTTTCTAATAGGGAAGGCAGACCCCCAAAAAAAGAAAAAAAGAAAAAGTGTTTTGATACCAAAGATGTTCTGAGGATTCCATTGTCTCTAGAAACAGAACAGATTTTAATCTACTTGGGAGGGTAAAGGTCTGTCTAGGACACATTGCTGGACAAAGGCATTCTTGCTGGGCCAGGTGCACTGTTGTGCCCTTTGCTGGGGTCATAGGGCAGACAATACTTCCTGTTGCCACTAGCTTAGTTTACAGTTTGGCAACTGATGGATCAAATATTGAATTCAGCAAGAGACACCACCGTCTCACTGGAAGGTTTTGTGTGTGTGTGTGTGTGTGTGTGTGTGTATGTTTGTAGGACTAAGTGCCTCTGACTTAGCTTTGGCCACTATCCTATTCAATCTCTCATCTATGATTCACACATTAAGAATGCAAATGCTTAATATGTCCATGATCAAAATCATTTTACACCAACCTTCTATACTAATATACTTACAAGCATTGCATTAATATATTTGACTTTGAGAAATTTGAAATAATTAGAAAAATAACATATCAGTCCTATTCACCAAACTTTGATTCATTGGACAGAAATTAATTAGTTCAACCTGATTGGCTCACTTTAATAATAACAATTAGAGGGAGCTAAATAAAACCCAACAGAGTAAGTCTCCTAGAACAGGATATGTGATTCCTATTAGGCTATAAAGGATTAGCATCTTATCTCAAGGTAACAAACAGACTTGGTGATTAGTCTTTTTAACTACTTGGTGTCCGTTTTGCATCGTGCAATAGATTATCTTTGAATTGATTCCAAAGCTCTCTTTTAGCAGTCCTTTATATATCCACTTCCTTCTCTTTAGTCAATATAATCTATCACCAATTTGAATTTCAAATGCAATTATCTAAAATATCAATGATACACTTTTAACTGTCACTTTAAATTTCCCATAAACTTTATTATTAATAATTTTTCAAAAATTTTCCTGAAATGAAGAAATAATTATATCTATGTCTAGCACTGACAGTAGAGCTAAAAAATGGCAATATCCAGTAATTATGGTTTTATTAATAGCAATGCTGAATAATCTATACCTTGGTAAGAAAGACACTGTTTCTTTCTGGAGTGTGGGCAAGAATTTATAGATGTGAATGCAGATTTTTTTTAAATCACATAACATTAATCATAGCAATTAATATTGAAGTATCATGGACAAATAACTTTGGCTTAATATATTTTAATATAATAAAATAGATATTGTTTTATTTGTCCTGGGAACATACAGACAGAATCTACTACAAAGACTAACCATTTGGCATGGGTATGCATTTTAAGGGTTGTATGAATGCCTTATATTTAGTATTATATTCCACACAGTTAAACCCTATTACAACATAAATCATGTTTATATGGCTTTGTATGTTCCACAGGTCAACCTCAAACAGTTTTTAAAAATCTTAAAGATTATAAATCTTATGCATTAAATAAAGGCTTTTCTATTGAATCATGGGCATTAAAAAGATATTCCATTATAGCAGAATATTTATAAATTTTAGCATTGTTAATTAGTCCTAAAAAATGTGTTGCCTAGTCTAGAATTATGTAAAATAATTCATCCACCAAATTATAGAGAACCAAAATTCTAGCTGCAAAACAAAGGGGAAAACAAATATTATCCTAATACTTCCTATGGGAATTTGGTATTGCATGGGTAATAAAAAATAATGGCACTGTTATCACATTAATAATTTTTCACTTTTTTTTTTTAGCCTTGGCAGGCTGCTCTGTTAACATGGTGACGTGTAAATGTGTTCCCTCATCACCAAAAGAACTATTTCAATAAAATTGGCAGATTTCAATAAGTGACCTTTTTAGTACAACTGGTATACAGTAACAAGTATTTCAAAAATATCAAAACTGTTTCAGAATTTCTTTGGGAAAAAACAATGACATTTTGGCAGCATCAGATGTGCCCAAGAGGGGTGGCCATCCTTCCAATTTCCATTTCATTATTTTTAAGATTTTAAACATAAATCCTTCCCATGACAACTGATGTGTCTGCAATACAGACAAAATAGAAGTCTTGTACATCTTCTTCTTTCAGGTTGAACTCAATTCTGTGATGGATTAGGACAGGGAAAAGGGCAAACTCTACCAGCTTTTAAAACAATCTTAATACCAGCTATTAAATCTAAATTTTTACTGATATTCTATGTATCAAACTTCCTTCATGTCCATTGGTGAAGGTTACTCTTTTCTTTAAATACATATTTTTTTCTAAAACTAAATGTATTGAAGAAGAATAAAAGCCTATAGGACAGATCTGTGTTGGAATACTGTCTAATCCGACAGCCCTGTGAAATAGGCAACTCCTTCACATTTCTCTCTGTCTCAGTTTACCTATGAGTAAAATTGTGAAGATAAATGACCTTCCTCAACTCATGGTGTTTTCTAAAAATTAAATTAGACATGAATATTATTTGAAAAGCATATAGCATTAAGTGAAGTTATGTTAAAATATGTAAAGCTTTGTGCTTTTGGTTTAACTTATCTGTTTACTGAGGGCCAATGCTGCACAGTCCTTCGTGTGCTAGGGGCTGGAGGAGTAACAAAAGGTGAAGGGACTTGCTTCCCGCTTCCTCAGGAATTCAGAATGGTGGTGGAACACTACAATGAAGTTCTAGCCAGTCCCTGGTTACCAATGAGTCCCCTGCCATCTCAGCCTTATCTAATAAATTCTGTTACTTTACTCATCCCATTTTATTATGCTCTGATCTTTTCCCACACACACACAGCTGGATGCAAGGTCTCCCTTTAGAACCAAAGAAGAAAGTAAAATTCTTGGCTTTTATTCATGGAGGGAAGGAGCTTGGTCCAGATATAGGCAGTTTAGTAGAATAAATGATCCAAACTGCCCAGCAATCATCTCCCCTTTTCTGCCCCTGAACATACTTGGCAAAGATCCTCTGAACTTGAGGTAGGGAAAGGACAGAAAGAGAAAAAATTTGAGAACAAAAAATTAGATCTCAGAGACTGAAAGGGGCTACAGGTGTCAACATGAAGGAGTGACAAAAGCCAAAAACAGATGGACAGATGGTCATCTCAGCAGACCACATATGAGTGGGTTTATTTTCAGGCTCTCTATTCTGTTCCATTGATCTATATGTTTGTTTTTATGCCAATACCATAGTATTTTGATTCCTATAGCTTTGCAGTATAGTTTTTAAATCAAGGCGTGCAATGCCTCCAGCTTTATTCTTCTTTCTCAAGGTTGCTTTGCTATTTAGGGTCTTTTGTAGTTACATACAAATGTTAGGATTGTTTCTTGTACTTCTATAAAAAATGCTATTGGAATTGTGATAGGGATTGCAGTGAATCTGTAGATTGCTTTGAGTAATATGAACATTTTTACAATATTAGGGCATGCATTGTTATATCAGCAACATAACACACATGTAAGAAGATGACTCTGGCCCAGCCAGTGTGGCTCAGTGGATTGAGCATTGCCCCATAGACTGAGAGGTCCCAGTTTGATTCCCAGTCAGGGCACATGTCCGGGTTTCGGGCTTGATCCCCAGTAGGGGACATGCAGGGGCAGCCGATTGGTATTTTTCTCTCATATTGATGTTTCTATCTCTCTCTTTAAAAAAAACACAACAATAAAAAATATTTTTTTTAAATAATAATTTATATATATAAAAAAGAAGGTGACTCTGAGTTCCAACTTGCCTAAAACATGTGCAGTCCAATGACCTTTCATTCTCAAAAGTGTTCTAGTTTAGATCCTGAATTATACTGTCATTCAACCTAGTTCCTATTATTTTCATTGTTTTACATATGGAATATTTCACTTTGGTTATCAAATAAATACCAATATGCTGCTATAGATGTTTATGTTAAAAAAAAAAGAAAAAAGAAAAATAAGAGAATAAAAGATATCCCTCTCCAATTTGATATGGCTTTTCAACCCCTTCAGGTGAAATAGATCCCTTTACATTAGTTTATTTTCTTGAATCAAAATCCCAAGTGGCAATCATACGACAAATGTATGACAAAGGTAAACATTTAGCGGGGCAGCACAAACTAAAGAATGCAAATAGGAGGAACTGCAGAAATAATTGTTTTGAAATATTTGGAAATTCTCCCAGAATGTCACTGAATTCACTTCCCCTTCCGATTCCGAATGTCAAATATATACAGTATAAACTCCTGCCTCGGGGCTTTTAGAATATCCTGGAAGAATTATGTAGGCTCCTGACTTGTGCTGTGTAGGCAGAAACATAGACTTTGCATGTGACAGGGCAATAAAGCAAGTATTTGTCAGCTTCCAAATTGGAACCAACAATGAACTGGCTATTTGCAACACTGCTATTTCTCCAGGCATGATGCAAACATCCTTTACTCCTGGGTAACGGATGGAAGGACCGATTCTGGAAGTACAGTGGCCCAGGGTTTTTTTATCATAAAAACCCTCGTAACAGACAAGGATATCTCCCACCTCCACTCCTTGAAGACTACACACTTGCAAAATTACAAATGATTAAAATAGTGTTTGTAATCAAGGAGTTTTCAGGATACATAGCTCCATGGGAAAAGGTGTCAGTGATGGATGCCCACAAGGAAATAAAAATGGTTAAGATGTTCTTATTTATATCTCATAGTCTTTGAAATATATTCAATATTCTTGCTCCAATATGTAAGTTAAACACTTTCTCTTTCTTTGTTTTCGCTGATATTTCTTTTCTGGATTATGATTTCTTTAATTCTAACTTGCCAAAATAAAAAGTCTTAGAACTAAGTTATCCAGCGGAATGTCTATAAAACACACCACTGCATAACATTGAGCATCAAAATCAAGTTCCTGAGGTGCTGTGTCCTCTAAACATACATGGACATGCACAGCTGTGAGTCAGGATCTCAGCTTCCCCCAATAGGAACTTTTGTTTAGCCATTCACTTTGTTTAAAATATGTTTTTATTGATTTTTTAGAGAGAGTGTGGAAGAGAGATAGAAACATCGATGTGAGAGAGAAACATCAATCAGTTGCCTCCTGCACGCCTACTACTGGGGATCGAGCCCCCAACTCAGGCATGTGTCCTGAGCGGGAATCAAACCAGGACCTGTCAGTCCATGGGACAATGCTCAACCCACTGAGCCACAACTAACCATTAACACTTTTACTCCAAGAATCAGTAGATGCTCAGGTGATTTTTAATGCCTCGTCCTTATTTACAAACGGTAGGCCTTGAGAGACATCATTTACCTCTGATTTTAATTACATCATCCAGATAATCATGGTAACCTAGACTGCCCAAAGACAAAGAGGAACCAGGCATAAATCAGCTGGCCCATAGTAGATGAATGCTGATTAGTCTATTTTCCATCATATGCTCTAGAAGAAGAAGCTATTTATAACTTTACCTTAAGCACCGACTAATTAGGAGAAATATCCACTCAGAACCTTCGATAGCAACAACTTACGGAGAAAAGAAAAGGGGACCTCAGACATGATAGGCATGGGTTTAAATGCGAGTCCCCCTTTCTCCGGAGGCATTCATGCTACTTCCACTCTCTGTGACTCAGTTTCTCAGCAGTGAGCAGTCGGCTGCAATCCTCAAGAATCTTCTTAACACTGACACTTGATAACATCTGCTTTCTCTTTCCCCAGTGACAGTTCAGAAGACCAAAACGCTACTCGATTGCTGTTCTCTTTTTTCATGTTACCTTATTCGGCACAAACTTCTGCTTGAGAGAGACAACAGAAAGGCACTCAGTTATGTGTGAGGCATGCAGATGAGATGTGCTTAGAAGTTCACGCTTGAAACTGGGGAAGAGAAAGTGATTGCATTTGGGGGACTGCAGGAAATTGCTTCTGGCATATCATTTGTTTCACAATTTACTATACTCCAATTCTTTGCCAGATACCTGCTCCATCTTTAATAAAAGTGTCCTGAGAGTCTCCAGGAGTAAGCACGCTGCTGCTTATCATTTCGGCAATCATGTGTAAACCCATGCACTGGGCTGAACAGGAACCGATGAATAAAATCTCCAACACAAATTAGCAATGTGCAAGGATTTCAAATAAAGATGCTCTAAGAGATGACTTTTTTTCTCCTTCCTTTCAATGTTACACGGTTATTTGGTAATTTCTGTGACATATCAGAACCAATGTGTATCAGCATACTTAGATGGCTTGTACTTTGAATATTCGATAACCGTCACAAATTATTGATCATCTGCTCTGGGCATGTGTCAATTACTGTGAGTGCTTTGTACACATTGCTCAATGCTTTCAGTTCGTTAGGAAAATACTTTAGCCCTATCTCACAGGTGAGAAAATTGAGGATCAAAAAGGCTGTCACCCGTGTAAGATCCCAACCTTCTCTCATTACAGCTGGGTCAAAAAAAAAAAAAAAAAATGCAATCATTTTACTAGAACTCAAGTATTAAAGAAATCATATTCATGCTAATGTATGATGATTTAAATGACACAAGTTAATTTTGGATAGAAAATTGTTATCATTTCAAGATTTTTTGCATGAAAAGGCAAGGTATATCTATCTCCAAGAAAGTGATCTGGGGGCTAAAGAATGCATAGTTATTAGCACAAAAATCATTTCACAAGAAAGGACGCTTGTCTAGCATTGCCGGAAACAAGTATTACAATGGTTCTAATAGTTTCTTTTTTATTTATTCTGATTTCAACCCCACAGGGCTGCCTGCTTCCCCACATGATAAATCTGAAATGAATGAAATATCAAGAGGTGAGTGCAGTGAAGACAGGGGACTCAGTGGGGGAAAAGGAGGGACATCTGGCCGGTTTGGCTCAGTGGTTAGAGTGTCGGCCCAAGGACCAGTGAGTCGCGGGTTTGATTCCGGTCAAGGGCAGTTCGTCCCTGGCCCTGGTCAGGATCATGCGGGAGGCAACCAGTTGATGTGTCCCGCTCACGTCAATGTTTCTCTCCCTCCCTCTCTCCCACTCTATCTGAAGCTAAATAGAAAATTATCCTTGGGTGAGGATTAAAAATAAATAAAAAATAAAGATAAATTAAATCTTAAGAAAAAAAAAAGAGGTGAATTCCTCCCTAAGAGAGCATTCCTTCAGATTGCTAATACGTGGCTTCTACTCAAAGCATTTTTTTTTTTTTTTTTTTTTTGGTACATGCTCCTAGAAGGAACCGAACCCGGGACTCTCTGGTCTGCGACTGATGCTTCAACCACTGACCCAAACCGGCCAGGGCTCAATGCATTTTTGTTCTGCATGTTCATTTGCCGTTAATGAATTCTTTGTGGGTCGTTTTACCCCTGGCTGGATGCTACATTGTTTGCAGACATTTCCAAGAGCCCACCTCCAGCAGGAAATGCAGGGTATGGCCACTTTGTGGTGAATGTTTGCTACACGCCAAGGACACCTGAGCCCTGTCACCTGCATTCTCCTTGGTGTGAGCAGAAAACCTAGTGACAATTGTTTCCAGAAGGGCACCGCATACCTAAAGTCATATGGAATCAGGGACCTGAACACCAGCTGAAGATATTGAGGAAATAAAAAGGTACAGGCAGAGAAAGCTGTTAATTCATGTCAATTTCAGCCCAAAGCCAGCAAAGCAGATGAGATATATAGGGTTTATGCCTAAGTCATTCACTCTTCCCTCAGGCTTTAAATTGTGACTGCGACACAGATAACCCGTGAGAATGATTTGTGGGGACTTTACACGAGTCCCCATCTGTTTGCACCATGATCCACTAATGCAAACATTTCCAAAGCAAGGGAGAGAAGCTCTGTCTTGGGAGTCATTAAAAAGAGACAGGGCAAAACACTAGGAAATCTACAGCAGGAAACAATACAGAACGGCCCCCTCGAGAATCAACTCACTGTGACCTAATATTTAAGATTGATAGCCGACAATGTTGAAACATTAATAGTAAATAAAATGCACTGAAAGGTCTTTGTTAAGCAAGGACCTTGTGTTAATAATGGCTGCCAACTAGGTATCTGACAAAGAGAGGAATGCAGAAAAGGAGAAAGAACACTCCATCAGACCAGGGAATGCAGTAGCTGGTCTTCTTATTACATCAGAAAAGGAGGTGAAGTGGTAGAGGTTACACACTTCAGACCCTCACTAGAGTCAAGGCCTTTCCGTGTGCCAGATACCACAGACCACTGGCTCTTCAGAATGAGGCTCTAATGATTAGTCCTAATCCCTCCATAGGGAGGACGATGCCCCTTCACACCCCTGCCCCGGTGGTAGAGATAAGGAAATAGGCCAAAGGAGTGGTTGGGAAACCTGAAATCACTTAAGTGACCTTCCTAAGCAGGAAATGTCAGGCTGTGCCATTTCTAGTTGGTAATCATTAAATAGTAAGCTCAACCCGGTGACTGGAACTTGTTTGAACTCCTGGATCCTTGATCAGTTCTGTCTGCTTCAAGGAGCTTGCAAGTTAGTTGAAGAAATAGGACATATTATAATAAATGTATAGGCTTTATTTAAGTACCAAAGAAGAGACACAGTTAACAAAGATAAGGGGACATCGTGGAGGGTGCTGTGATCATTGTGGGTGCTATGATGAGAGAAGATGTTAGGGAAAGCTGTGCCGGGTACTTCCCAGGGCTGAATAGTGTTCCCCCAAACCCATACGTTAAAGCACTGAACAGCCCTGGCCGGTTTGGCTCAGTGGTTAGAGCGTCGGCCTGTGGTCCAGAGAGACCCGGGTTCAGTTCCTGCTAAGGGCACGTACCTTGGTTGCAGTTAGTCCTTGGCCCTGGTTGGGTTGTGCGGGTGGCAACCACTCGATGTGTCCCTTTCACGTCGATGTTTCTCTCTCTCTCCCTACCACTCTATCTGAACAAAAAATGGAAAAAGTGTTCTTGGGTGAGGATAAAAAAAAAAAGCATTGAAGCACTGTGCCTCAGTGTGGCTATATTTAGACATAGGTCCTTTCTGGAAGTAATTAGACTAAATGAAGTCATCAGGGTAAGACCCTGATCCACTAGGATTAATATTCTTATAAGAAAAGACACCATGGGGGGGGGGGACGGTTGAAAGAGGAAAAAGGGTGGGGCGTTAAATGGTGGCTGAAAAGCCTGGACTCTGGGTGGTGAGTGCAGGATACAGTGTGCAGATGGCATGTCATTGAGCTGTCCACTTGGAAACTGCATGGTTCCACCGACCAGTGTCACCCCAATAGATTCAATGAGAAAATGTAAGAAATACAGGACACCAGAGCTCGCCCTCTCCCCCCACCCCCATTCTCCTCTCCTTCTCCCTCTGCCCCCATGTGAAGACGCAGTGAGAATGCTTTTGGCGTTCTGCCAGACAGGAAGGGCGCTCTCACTAGAAACCAGCTCTAATAAACTTCGATCTGGGACTTCCAGCCTCCAGAATTGAGAAAAAATAAATTTCTGTTGTGTAAGTCCCCCCCCATAGCATTTTGATATGCTAGCGAGGAAGCTAAGAGAGGTACTGAGGGCTGCGAGCACCCCAGGGAAGTACAGTAATGTTATCGTCGGAGCAGGGCTGCACACTAGGTCCCGCCTGCCACCTGTTCCTGGATGGCCGGGGAGCTGAGGTTTCACACTGTTCAATGGTTGGGGAAAAGAATCAAAAGATGAATAACATTTTGTGATATGTGAAAAGTGTACAAAACTCTAATTTCAATGTCCACAAAGAGAACTGTAATGGAGCAGAGCCACACTCTTTCATTGCGTGCTGTCTCTGACTCCTTTCACGCGACAGAAAAACTGGGGAGTGGGGACGGACTGTGTGGCCCTGAAAACAATGAGAACATTTACCATCTGGCCCTTTAGGAGAAAAATGTGGTCAGCCCTGGGTGTGGATGGGTTCCTCTTAAACTTTAATTTGCATATATATGTATCACCCCGGGCTCTGTTACAGGGAGGACTCTGATTCTATGTATTTGGATAGGGGCTGGAGGGCCCTGTCCTTCCCACGTGCTCCACCTGGTGATGCTGTTACTGAACATGGGCCACCACTTCATTCAAAAAGTTCAGATCATTTTCTCTAAGATTCTGGTTTTCATTTAGAGGAACATCTTCTGTAATGATAGGGTCAGTTGGATAATCAGCACTGATTAATAATAGAATTATCTCGGGATTCACCCTAAAATGTAAAAAGCAGTCCTTAACACGGGATGGGTAGGACAAAAACAGGAAGGGAACCTCTGGTTTGTGTGTTGGCAATTAAAAGCCATTGTAAGAAGGGAAACTATGTCCAAACTGAAAGCTAGTGGCTTAATAAAGGTAATGATTCATTTTTAAAATTTATAGTATTCCTTTGATAATTATTTTCTGTTATATGTAAAATAGCTTGTTTTCTTTATATCTTTTTTAAAGATGCAAAAGAGGCCAATTTATCACGTGAACAAGCACAATCCTCTTTTTAAAAAAAAGCTTTCAGAGTAAAATCATCTAAAAGTAAATATTGAGATTTAAACTGATGAGAAACATATTAGGCATGGCCTGACAAAGCCCCAAAGGCCACAAAATAAATGGTAAGGTAATAGCAGCCTCAGCTCATTGAAATGCAGGCTATATTCGCTGTGATTTCATATGCATGTCTTCCCTCCACCGTCTCCTTAACAGATGTCATCGGATCAGATATACAGGGCAGGCAAAATGGAGTGCAAATACCACCCTCGGAGCTGCCGAGATCCACGCTATAGACACCCCGACTTGTAAGCCACACAGGTGCAAGTGGTGGGGTGCAAATTCATCAGGCAGAGGCCCAACATGTCATTTTAATCAAAAATAAAACCTGGCATTTTAAGGATTTAACGCCAATCACTTTCTGACTTTTTAGTATATGGTGCCTATTCAGCCCACATATAAAACCAGCTATGCTGTTTTGAAAAAAGACATATGTAACAATATACTGCATATTTAAATTGTACTGAGTATCAAAATTATGAATACTGAAGCTTTATATTTTGTGGGTTTTGTTGATTTATACATATTGGACGCTAAAGGCAGCAAAAACCCTATGTGTCATAGTTAAACAATGATCTTCGGCCTGCATTTACATCATTCATACCCTGCAGGTAAAAGAGCAAGGTATGAGAAACAGAACCACGGAGTGCTTAGTGTTTCACCTGAAGTCAAACAGAGGCTGGGTTGTAATCAAGACGAGTGATAATATCACTACCCCTTACTGAATCCTTAGTATGTACTGTGGTATATAGCATATTAAAGTGAGACAATATACATAAGGTACTTATCATAATAAAAGTAAGCAATCAATAAATATATTTTCCTTTAATCATCCTAACACACACAGGAAATTGGTTTCTCTCTCCCCATTTCACAGATGGTGAAAGTGAGATGGAGAGAGATTTAGTACATTGGCTACAGTTGCACAGATAGTAAGAGACTCAGCCAGGGTTGGAATTCCCTGCTGCCTGCTGCCAATATTATCTCAGAATAATGCATCACAGATTTCCAGGTTGCTAAGAAATTTAGTCAGTCCTTAAAACCTTTATAAGTTCCCAAGCCTACTCAATTGATGCGGGGGGGGGGGGGCCCTCCTTTGGGATGATTTATTTCATAAAAATGGTATTGTTCTGGAATGTTTGCTTCTCTAGGTAAGATGGAGGAGCCTGTAGCAAACCACAGGTCCTGCGAAGACAAACTGGAAGAGTCGGAAAACAAAACACCTGCTTCAAGGTGTCCTATTTTTGCTGAAACAATGAGAACGAAAGTGGTCAAGATTTGAGAGAAAGAACTTCATACAAGTTAGCTGATGTTCTATAGAAGCTTTTTCTGTGGGGCACTTGCCGATTCTTGGTGCAGGAAGAGAACCCGAGAAGCCAAGCTTTGCCAAGGGTCACACCAGGCTCTTTTCTGAAAGCCCCGAGGGACTGCATCCTAGGAACAAATGCAAGGAAGTGACAATGCAACTTAGCCTCGCCTCAGCTCAGCCCTCACTGAGTCAGGTTGCTCAGCTTCCACCCTATCTTTCTAGCAGAGAACAGAGTAAACCTCTGGGAAGACAGAGAACAGAAAATAAATAAACTAAAAATTTAAATACATACTATTTAGCATTTAATCAAAAATTACTAGACACGACAAGATACAAGACAATATGACTAATATAAAAAAAAGTTAATAGAAATAGGCAGATAGTGAATCAGGTATTTTAATTAGAAGTTGAAAAAATAAAGAACAAGTTGGAGATAACAGATGCAAAGAATGAATAATTTCACCAGAGAATTGAAATGTGTAAAAAGAATCCAATGAAAATGCTGGAACCGTAAAACATAACAACTAATATTGAGAACCCAATAAATGAGTTTATCAGCCAATTAGACACTGCATAAAACAAGGTTAATAAAATGGAGAAAGTCAATAGAAAAGCTCAGCAATTTTTAAAAATGGAAAATACAGAAAAGTGAAAGAAGAAATGATGCTATAAATATATAGCATGTAGGTAATTAGAATACTATTGAGAGAGAGAAAATGAGGCAACAGCAGTAGCTGAAGACATAGTGGCTAAGGATTTTCCAAACTGATTAAGGATATTAACTGTCAGATTGAAGAATCTTAGTAAAACTCCATGCAAAATAACACACACACACACACACACACACGCATACTTACTCAAATCAAATTGTCAAAAGCCAAAACTAAGTAAAATATATTAAAAACAGAGGAAACAGACATTTCCCTAAAACTTAAGAATTTTACAGTGTATTTAGAATTAAAATACATAATAAAAAACAGAGGACAGAAAGGGGCAAGATATATAGTTAAACTATTCAAAGATTCTACCATTCTTGATAGCAATATTTTGAATTATTATAAATCAAAAGCACACATTGATGTCTCTAGGGTAGCCACTAAGCAACATAGTAAATAAATGTATAACTAGTAACTTATTAAAATGAAAAAAATGAGTAGTTATAAAATAATTCATTGTACAAAGGCCTGAAAAGAGAGGAAAACACTGAAATCACTAGGACCAATAGAAATAAAATGATGAGTAGATAGATGTAAACCAAAATGCATTTAATACACCTAACCTACCAAACCTCATAGCTGAGCCTAGTTTAAATGTGCTCAGATGCTTACATTAGACTACGGTTGGGCAAAATCATCTTGCTGCCATGTCCAGCATCACAAGAGAGTATTTATTGTACCATATATTGCTAACCCAGAAAAAATTAAAATTCAAAAGTCAAAATATGATTATTTCGCACCATCATAAGTCAGGGACTGTCTGTATTTTGATTCTACATCTACCACAAGCTATCACTATATTTCTCTGCTTCCTTCTCAAGAGTTGTCTACTTTGTGTGTTCTCCCAAATGTTCACGAGCCCCACTCCCCCGAGCTGTTCTGTCAAGATAATCAGCAAGTGGTACTGGCAAGTCTAATAACCACTCACTCCCAGAGATGTCTGTACAATTCCCCACCCTTCATGGTGAAATAATCGCCTTCGCCCTGTAAATACTACTGCTCTTCCGGTTTGCATCCCAGGCCACTGGCTGCTGCGCCCTCCTGCTTCTTCTCACCCCGGCCATCCCCCAGGGTGTGGCTTAGGCGTAGCTCTTCTTCCTCACAACACAGCCTGTCTACCATCAAATGTACTTCACCACCCAGATCGCTCCTCTGAGCTCCAGATCATACCCCAAATACAACAGCCTCCGCTAACCTATTCTTCTTCAGACATCTTCAAATTACTAAACACATCAACACTGTAAACAGTTTCTCAGGTAAAAATCTGGAGTATTCTTGAGTTTCCCTTTCCCCTATTTCCTACCTGTAATGTTTCAGTAAGTCAAATATATATGTCCTGACATGTATAGGATATGTATATATCCTGACATATATAAGACATGCATATATCTTGACATGTATAGAACATGTATATATCCTTACATGCATAGGACACACATATATCCTGGCATATATAGGGCATTAATATATCCTGACACGTATAGGAAATGCATATATCCTCTCACACACATAGGGCGTGCATATATCCTGACATGTATAGGGCATGCATATATCCTGACACGTATAGGGCATGCATATATCCTGACATGCATGGGGCATGCATATATCCTGACATGTATAGGGCATGCGTATATCCTGATATGCATAGAACACACGTATATCCTGACATGTATAGGGCACCCATATATCCTGACCTGTATAGGGCATGCATATATCCTGCCCATCCATTTCTGTGTCTCTGTTGTCAGAACCACTGTCCTGAGCACCTCTCACCAGCCCTATTGAAACAGTCTCTTCCCTCGTCTCCACTCGAGTTCATACCTCTATATTTCACTCTCTGCAAGCATCTAGCAAATAATTTTTAAACTTTATACTTAGAAATAATTACAGATTTATAGAAAGCTGCAAAAATAGTACAGAGGGGTTCCTAGTACCCCTCATTCAATTTCCCCAATAGTTTCTTCTTACATAACTATAGTAAATAGCAATACCAGAAAACTAACAATGACACAGTGAGTGTGTACAGTCCTATGCCATCTGATCACACATCCATTCATGTAACTACTACTGCAGGGGAGAAATGTATTTACAGTTAAAATGATAACAATGCTTCCTCTGCTTAAAATCCTTTAACAACTTTTCATGATAGTTAAACAAAGATGCAGGCTCTCTGGACTGGCCTAGTGGTCTGCTCCCTGCCCAGTTCTCCACCTTTCCTTGTGCCTCTGGGTGACCTCACTCTCTGTGCCCCAGCTTCACTGTCTACTTCCTTTCATTCCCCAAACAGGCTGCTCTTGCCCTCAAATCATCCCCTGTTCACATGCTGTTCTCTTTATCTGAAGTATTCTTTTCCCAACTCCCGTATTGCCCCCAAATCATCCTATAAGATACCTAAGCCTGTTTGCTCTCTGCACCTGGTTTACCTTTCATGGATCACACCACAATTTGAAATCTTATATGTGTTTGTTTGTATGTTTGACTTCTGCATTTCTCCTCCACCAGACTATGAATTCCATCAGGAGGATAACATTTGGGTCATGATTATCTTCTATTCCTATTACGTGGCAGAAAACACTGACAGATAACATATAGAATGTGCTCCAGCTCATGGATAATTGAGTAAAGAAGATAACATACAACAAAAAAAGGAAAAGAAATTAGTTAAACAAAACACAACACAATCCATGGCCTGAAAACATTGTGAGAGCTTTGATGAAAGGCTCAATGTCAGGATGGACAGGTGCTCAGCAGAACTGAAGCTGCTTGCCTCTGTAATATGCCCCCCACCCCAGGTCTATATAGTTCTAATTAATACTAATTGAATTTAAATATGCATCAAAGGGAAAATAGAGTCTTTTTTGTTGTTGTTTTGCATACAGTTCCTGAACATCAGGTCTAGAAGGTACAACACTCCTCATATGAACACAGACCCCTCTTTTCACTTTAGAAACCACAAGGATGCATCTTCCTTGGTCTGGTGATAAAATCTTTTCCCTGACCTTCAAGAGGGGGTGTGGTGTCTTTTGTTCCTAATATTTAAAGACAAATATTGTCAATGATGTCCAATACCAATATGTCTTAAAATAGATGTGTCAGACATGACAGGAAAGGGAAGCGGATTTATAAAATAGAAAAGGAATGTCCACAGTTTGAAAACGTGAGACTCTTGAATGAAAGGCTAGGCTACCTGAATGGAAAGAGCCCTTCACCTGGGAACAAGGGCCTGCATTCTAGTCCCTGCTCTGCTCCCAGCTAAGATCAGGTAGCTCATCTCTCTTAGTCTCAGCTTGACGATCGTTAGAAAAAAGAAGTGGTTCTGAACTGAAAACCTGTCTAGTCCTCACAAGGTGTGCAGCTGTTCTCAACCTGCAGTCGTACCCATGCACTGCCCTATGGCCAGGGAAACAAAACGAGTGAGAAAGGGAAAAAATACAGCCTGTTACTGCTGTCTGGCTACTGGTTCTGAACAGGTGATCTCTTTTGCATGAATAAAATGTCATTTTTTATTTGTTGCCTCAACTGTAGCAAGAGAGATGTCATTTTTTCTACGTGTTAAAAGCTCCTATTATAGAAATTGCCAGACCTATTAGTATATCTTAATTATCGCATCTTGTGCTGCTTTTAGCCTCCAGTGGGCCAAAATTGCCATGATGTATGCTTTACTAACAATGATATTTTTCCATTAGTAAGCAATTAAAGAGCCCAACAGCACTCTTGGGAACTTCAAAAAACCGTAAGAAGGACTGCTGTCGTTTTGATTTATATCTACTCTAATTGTGTTTACAGTAAACGTATAAAAGAATACCATGTCAGAATATTTATTGTGCACACATGAATGTTTGTAAAGAGAAGCATTCTTGCTTCCCATGGATGGAAGAAGCACATGTACAGAAAGGGAGAACAGGCTCAGACAAGGTCACGTCAAGGTGAGGAGCAACGCAGGGTCTTAGACCTGTCACTTCAGGAATCAGAAGAAAGGGATTTCACCCCAAGGTGAAGCCTCTGTCTTCTGTGAGTCCTGTCTGGTAACATGACAGCTGAACCTGACCTTAGTCTGGAAGAGAGAGGGAGGAGGGGGCAGCGTCCCTTTACATTTGAAACAGGGTGGGGGACGTTATAACAAAAATACCCATTGTGGATGAAATAGCTAAAAAGGCCAAGGTCTCTGGCCAGGAGTAAGTAGAATCAAGGCCAGGAATGACTGCTTCCCTTCTCCAAGATACAGGCTATTGAGAATCAATCTGTCTAATTCAACAGAAAGATGTACTTCTCAGATGTTTGGTCTCGCCATATAAGGTGTCTCTCTCTGTTCCTTCCTGTGTTCAGTTTTACTTTGCCTCCAGCAATCTCTCTAACCTCCAGGTCTACGATCCAAACCTTACTTTTTTATTCAAAAAAAGGCTATTTAGTCCTGTTTAATATATAAGAATAATTGTAGAAAAATGATTTCACGTTAGAAAATGAACCTTTCCGTTTAAATTTTTTTGAGCTACCCTATTAAGCCCAAACGTTGGCATACATCGAAACTCTACCCTCCTCCTCAGGTCGCAGAGCCAGTGTCCCCAGCATCCTCGGGGAGCTTCTCTGAATGCAAAATTCTCCCTATCCCAGACCCCCTGAAGCAGAATCAGCCTTTTCACCAGGGAATTCACGGGCACAGTCACATTTGAGAAACACTGTAACAGAGGGTGAACAGAAACTGGGAGGTCCATGCGGCCATCAGGGAACTTGAATCATGATGCCACAAGGTCCATAGCTCTGAAAATAAAAGAAAGAACAAGAGGAGAGAGATGAGGGAAGAAGAGGAAGACAGGAGAGGAGGAATAGAAGAGGAGTGGGAGGAGGAGGGAAAGAATGGCTTTCTGAAGCTATGTCACAAAACCGCTTTTCCAAATGCGCTCTGAAATGGAACCAGATCTCTGCCACCGCACCGCAGCGGATATCCGTTCACACTGGGGCAGCAGAAAGTACAATGAGCTGCTTTGACCCCAGTCTTACAGATGCCTCCTGCCTCCAAACAGCAATACACAGCAGGTGGTTTCATTGTTGCTCGCAACTTTGCATGTAAATAATCACATCCCAGGGTCTAGAGTAAGCCGGTCACAGCATTTCAGAATAAACTCAGAGGGGCCCACAGATTAAACAGCAGTCAATGACTGTTCAATGACAGTTTGCCTGAAGATTTCAAGAGAACAGAGAACGGAAGGGCAGCAGTCGAATCTGGTTCATTCAGGCATTTTCCTTTCTCCTTCCCACCAGCCGGTTGTCCTACCCCAGCGCCAGTGTTGATCACACTGAATATGCTCCTGCCTCCCTCCCCATCATGCTCTTCTGCATCAGACAGGATTCTAATCCAACAAGAGCACGTTGATACTGGAGGGGAAAAATGCTAGCTACGTTTGACCTTGTTCCCACCTTCACCCCAAGTACCGTTGCTTTATGAAAGTGTGAGGTTTATTTTAAAACAGATTAAATTGTATTTAACCAGCAATTTCTGATTAAAATTTGTGCTGGGAACTACAGATAATTATAGAGTATTGGAGTATCTGAAAATTGTAGTTAAACAAAGAGTCTCAAAAATGAGGACTAACTGTGAGAATGGTGTTGGAACAAAGGAAGAAGAAACACAAAACAGTCTGTTTTTCCTTCAGAGTTGTTCTCTCTCTGTGTCCTCAGACCTATGGAAATACACTGCTGATGAAGAATTAGAGAAACAGTTGGGATGGAGACAGCTGGTCATATGCACGGGCAACCAAACCTCTGCCATCGTCCCATCACGATTAAAAGTGCGTCCTCACAGAAGATCTCAGGTTCCAACAGGTTGGATGTGTTCAGGGAGACTCATATCCGCACAAGCTTGGTAATAAGAGAGGAAAGGCTTCTGTGTAAGAGGCCTGACAGTGAAAATCTGGATGCTTCCTCAGATGTTTATTTTTCTAATGAATTTAGCGCTTTTGATGATTTCAACATGTTTTCCATTATTGCTGACCACAGGAAGGAGACGGAATGGACGGCCAGTATTTTCTCCATTTTATAGCCAGGCTAACGGAAGCACTTCTCGGTGCAGAGAATCCCAACGATCAAATGAAGACCAGAGTTCAGTTCAGTTTCCCAACTTTCTTTTTAGTAGTGAACACCCACTAAGTTTATCAGCAGTATCCACATTTTATAATGATGGCGTTCCTTTTAGATTTCTCAGTCACGGGTTGTGATGCTATTGGTAGTTGCCACACTTTGTCAGAGACCACGGGGCTGACTTGATATTTGGAAAATCCAGAGATGAGCAAGTATCCATCCAGTAACTCACTAACCCTCCCGGTCCACAGCACAGGTATGGCAGCATCTTTGATACCGTTAGTAGCTCCTTTCCATTGAAAGGTTTCTGAGCGGAAAGAGTTTATGCCATTTCTTAGTTGCACATTCCAAGTCTAAAATTTGAGACTACATCCGGCCTAAAAGAGTTTTTCTTGTTTTCCACAGAGAACAATAGCATACGTTTCTACTGTTGGGGAGATAGTGAATAATTTATCACATGAGAACATTCTGTAAAAGACACTGTTTTGCTTTGATGCTCTTGCGTAACTGCCACTGACTTCAATGAGAATTACACACATCTGTCATTGGGCAGAATCAAACCCATTATTTATCAAAGCTGAAACCCACCATTTGCCACAAAGCCTTCTTCTAGTCAATAATTAACAGATACAAGACTCGCAGATTTGGAGTTTATACTCTATCTTTCTGATGAGTAAAACCAGGTGATAAAAGAAAATGAGCCAGGGAGTCATTTTCTAGGCCAAAAGGATTTTTCCTGGTTCCCATGACTGAATAGCTAGATTTTCCATCTTTGATGATTAAAAAGAAAACAAACAGCTCCAGTGACTGTTTCTTTGGTATCATACAATCTGTCTTAGTAAGAAATATACGTTCATTTTGCTTAGTTGGTATAAATCAATTGCTTTCTATTTTGTAGAATCATTGGGAAGAAATAATGAGGACATGAGGTCTAGCTGACTATCTTTAGAAATCTGTAAACTTGAACTTTATTCTTGCTACTCAAAGGACCAATCAGCAGACCAGTTGTATTGTCATCCAATGGAACTTGTTAGACATGGGACCCCACAAAGGCCTAATGGATCAGAAACTCTGGGGTGTCCCCCATTTGAGCTATAACAAGCTGCCTAGGCAGATCAGATACTCACTAAAATTTGAGAACCACCGATATTAACTATATCTACAACCTTGCAAAATAATTAGTAGCTTGGAAAGAATGAAAAAGTAGTACTAGTGTTTTTATTTATTTTCTTATTTGTCTGAATGCTTCCATTTTGTACCATAAAATTATATTAATCTGTAATATAAAATATTTTTTCAAATAAAAATGATTAAACCTATTTTTCATTATAGTTGACCCTTGAACAACACATGTTTGAACTGCGTGGGACCATTTATACATAGATTTATTTTTTAATAAATATGGTAAATGTATTCTATCTTTCTTAGGATTATTAAAAATAACATTTTCTTGTCTGGCTGGTGTGTCTCAGTGGTTGAGCACTGACCCATGCACCAAGAGGTCGCCGGTTCAATTCCTGGTCAGGGCACATGCCCAGGTTGTGGGCCCAATCCCCAGTGAGGGGCATGCAGGAGGCGGCAAATCGATGTTCTCTCTCATTGATGTTTCTATCTCTCTCTCCCTCTCATTTCCTCTCTCTCTAAGATCAATAAAGGGAAAAAAATTTAAAAATAACATTTTTTTCTTACTATTGTAAGAATATGATATATAATACATAGAACATACAAAATATGTGTTAATCAACTGTCTGTGTTATAGATGAGGCTTCTGGTCAACAATAGGCCGGTTATTATACTTAATTTTGGGGGGAGTCAAAAGTTATACAGTAATTTTCAACTGTGCAAGGGTTTGGTGTTGCTTACCCTGCATTGTTCAAGGGTCAGCTATAATTTCACAGGTCACATTTACTATTGGATTATATATTTTGGATTGAAGAAAGATTGCTTTGCATGTTTAAGTACATTTTCGTTCTGCCATTTAAGCAACATTTTCTGCCCAATTTATTCTGTAATTTTCATTGAAATATAATAAAATATCACAAACGAAATACTCATCGCACTTGCACAATTGTTTCCCTAATTTCTCTAGCATTATCTACTCTCCTTTATTAGTTAGAACTGCTGAAACATTCTTTTCTCTTTTTAGGTACAAATGTTTAGTAGGAAGAGATTCCGCTCATTTTTTACTATTCCCCATGTCTCCTGATACTTGACAAGAGTTGCCACTTGTTTATAGTATTTTGTAATGAGCATTGGGGGTGGGTAAAAGCTATTGGTGCCAGTACACAGCCAGACAGTACATAAAAATGTCTAATGATACAATTTATTTGCTAGAGTGAAGTACAATTCATAGGATGAAAGAAATAACTTTTTGTGCTGCATTCTCAGGGCATTTTACATTCAAACCTCCTAAAATTCTCTCTGGCAACACAGTCTACACTGTAATGATGGATAACTGATTTCCAACAGTGCTGTATGTGATTATTAATCCATAAGCATCTGCCTGCTGAGGTAGTCCATGTTTTTTTAAAAATTAAGAACCATTTCCACACTGTTGGAGCTATTATAATCTTTTCTAAGCCCACAATGTGAGACCTCCTATTACCATATTTCTTTATTAATTTAAGCTGACTGCCAAGACTTCTCGGCACCTTATGGTCCACTTCTGGAACCACGGAAAAAGCCACATGTCATGTTGTGAAAGGGACTGTTACTATTCTCATAAATGTATCAGATCACTAGTCAGCATGGGGGTCTTCATGCTACAAGTCTCATAAGAATATTAGAAGGTGTATCACATTAAATCACAGAATTTGAGAAACAGAAAGATCCGTTGACATCACCAAAACCAGTTACTTGTGATTCAAACCTGTCTCCCCCAAAAAGCAATCAAATAAAAATACTTTTAGAAACTTAGGTGAAAACAGGCAACAATAGCCTGCTGGTAGGAGGGAGAAGGGGATACAAGTTGCCTTATTTCTCTCTGCTCTTGGCAGAGATCTGCTTTGGTACCTCCATAGAACTACTGATAATTAGCCAAGCTAGGAATTTCTGGTTTAGTACAACTCCTTATAGCTTACTTCTTATAGATGAAGAAATTAAGACTAAATGAGCTAAATCACTTGCCTTCCAACCTCAAAGATTATTGATAAAAGAACTTGGCCAATTCCCATGTATTCTGACGCTGCGTCCATTGATTTTTATTTTATTTTTTTAGAGAGAGGAAGTGAGAAGGAGAGAGAGATAGAAACACTGATGAGAGAGAACACCGATTGGCTGCCTCCTGCATGCCCCCCACCGGGGATCAAGCCCACAACCTGGGCATGTGTCCTGACCAGGAATCGAACCGGCAACCTCTTGGTACATGGGTCAATGCTCAACCAGTGAGCCACACCGGCCGGACCGTCCATTGATTTTTGATAACAGAAATAGCTGAAAGATAAAAAGATCTCCTAGAAAGTAATGCACAAAGATCAAAGGGTAGAAAATGAGTGAAAACACCTAAGAAAATTGGAACAATACTGAAAGTTCAACATCCAAATAATAGGACTTCCAGAAACAGACCCCGAAGACAACTGTGCAGTCAGTACAGACTGGCTCCAAAGAGGCTTCTTCAGAAAGATAACATCAATTCATAACTCCCTGGTGTCAATAAATGTTTTAAAAGTAGGTTCAGACAACTGGCAGATAGTTTGGGTTGAGTTAGTGGTGAGTACATAGATAATTAAGCAAACGAATGTTTAGAATGGAAAAGTAAGATTTACAAAGGTCATAATAGGATAAATAACCAGTATTGATCTAATCAAAATTATGAGCTAGCTGTATTGGGAGAGTTAGGCATGGGTGCAAGTGTATACATGAGTGTGGTTGTATGTGTGTTGGGGTGGTGGGAGGAGTGTGCTGGGGCAAAATTGGGAAAAATCCTCATCCATAAAATCAAGTCCCTAAAACTGAAAAATAAATAACAACATGAGCGTGTTAATTACAGATATGTTAGAAAACATCAAAAGGACCATCTAAATAATTTAAAACAGCCACTTTTGAGGAATAGTAATATTTTTGTAATAATTTAATAAAATATGTAGTATTTAGCCCTGGCCGGTTTGGCTCAGTGGTTGGAGTGTCGGCCTGAGGACCAGAGTGTCCTAGGTTCGGTTCCCACTAGGGACATGTACCAAAAAAAAAAAAAGTAGTATTTAATAAAATAAATTAATTAAAGAATTATAATATAATGCATACAGCACTTCTTATATTTCAGATAATATTTTGGGTACTTCCCTCATTTATTCTTCAGCACAATCTTGTGGGGGACACACTATTCTCATTATCTCCATTGTGCTGATAAGGACAGTCTTAGAGTCAGGCATGGAACCTAAGGAGGCTCCTTTAGAGTTTCTACATTAATCTCAAAATTTCTTATAAAAGAAAACATTAGCAGGGAGCTGGGCATACTGTTTAAGAAAACTTGTAGAACTAGGAGACTTTTAAAATTACATAAACATGTAACTTTGGTTTAAAAAAATAACCACTGGGCCTGGCTGGTGTGGCTCAGTGGATTGAGGGTTGTCCCATGGACTGGGAGGTCCCGGTTCAATTCCCAGTCAGGGCCCGTGCCCGGGTTGTGGGCTGGACCCCCAGAAGGGGGCGTGCAGGAGGCAGCCAATTGAGGTTTCTCTCTCACATTGATGTTTCTATCTCTCTCTCCCCTTTCCTTTCTCTCTAAAAAAAAAAAAAAATCAATAAAAGCATATTTAAAAAAATTTAAAAAATAACCCCACTGGAAATACTTAATCAGAAGATAAAAGCTGCTATTCTGCCATTTTTGTGTGTTGACTCTGCCTGGAATCAGCATAGGTCTGGGGTGGACACGGACAGGAGTGCGGTGACAGGGACAGTGAAGGCTTCTGAAATGGGCAGGAAGGACTTTAGAATTCATAGAAAATATTAGAAGAGTAAGAAAACTAATCATATCAGGGCACTAGCCATAGTTAGAAAAAGTGTTAATCATCCTTTACATGTTAATTGTGCTTGCTTTGTTCTGATTAAAGAAAAGTCCACTCTGAGCTGGGTGGGAGGTGTGTGCCCGGGGAGCTCACCTCGGGAATGCGGTCCGTTCTCCTAGCCTGAGGACAAGGGGCCCGCCAGACATCATGGAAAGGTCATCAACCTGAGTATCTGCTGGAACACTGGACCCAGACCCATGACTCACTGGTGACCAGCCCGTGTAGCCCCTGCCCACATTCCTCCCCCTCATCTGTCATTGTTTTTCTACCCTTTAACCGCAGCTGGCACGTGAGGGGGAACAGAGCAGATTTTATGGGATGACCCCCTTCTCTCCCATAACGCTGGCAATATTGGAATAAATGCTCATATGTGATTTGACCTGTCTCTGCTTAATTAGCTCAAGTAGTGACAGGTGGCCCGGACCATTTGTTGTTCGGTTTCACTTGCCTGGTCAGGTAAAAACTCAGTCTGACCCACTCTCCGCAGCTCCAGGTGGCGAATGGTAAGTTGGACAGCACCACCTCCAGGCAGGAAGTAGGCAGATGTGCGGCCCCCAAAAGAAGGGTGACCTTGGGAAGTTCTTGACACACCGCCTCGGGAAAGCAGCCTGCGGCCACACCCAGCAGACTGGCATACACCCACACAGTATTTGCATTCTGGTGTCAACACCATTCCCAGAGATTGAGCCAACACCTGTTTAAGCCCAAGAAAGTTGAAGAATTTGAAGAAATTCATTTGCATGAAAATGAAGCAAAATATTTAAACCTCAATAAATATGTTTGCTTTCTTTAGTTGTGCCTGAATTTACTCATGAAAATTATTTCCATTCTATATGAAATGAGTAAATAAGGACACCCTCATTAAGTGTACTAGATTTTTTATTAACTTTTTTTTTAAATTTTTTTTTATCCTCACTCGAGGCTATTTTTCCATTTTTTGTACAGATAGAGTGGGAGGGAGAGAGAGGAAGGGAGAGAGAGTGAGAAACATCGACGTGAAGGGGCACATCAAGTGGCTGCCACCCGCACGACCAACCAGGGCCGGGGACAAACTGCAACCGAAGTACGTGCCCTTAGTGGGAACCGAACCCGGGTCTCTCTGGACCGTAGGTCGACACTCTAACCGCTGAGCCAAACTGGCCAGGGCTTTATTAACTTCTAAGATGATACATCATGATAAAATTTTTGAAAGGGGAATAAATTGCTCTCAGTAATTTTAAAGATATTTTTTCTAAATATTTGGTCTACTCAAAACGGGCATACATGAGTAGTTTTAGAGTCTGGAAATGAAAATGTAGAAAATAGCATTTTTAAAATCCTGAATACCATAGTGAATTGGCTAATTTGGTTGGCAATGCAGAAATCCAAATAAAATTAAATTATTATAGCTTCAAAAGCTACAGACCCTTTAGATTTATGGCTGCCAAAGAGTAAATTCAACAATGACACTCATTGAGACCCTACTTGTACTTCTAATAATTGGAACAGTTAATATTTTTAAGTGTTTATCAGAACAAAGCACTTTTCTAATTGCTCAAAACATATTTCAGCTATTCATTTCTCACAATAAGCTAAAATATTGGCACAATATCATCGCTATTTTACTTAAAAATTGTCATGGAAAGGTCAATTGGACTACCAACCTGTTGATATCACCAGAACCCGGGACCTTGACAGGACATTATTGAGGTGTAGGTTTGCTTGTCAATGTGAAAACTTGGACTTCATAAGATCTTTATCATTGAAGGACATGTACGATCAAGGGACACGTGCTGGTCACTCAGAGCTATATTCCTCATCTCACTTAATAACTTCAAGAAACAGGAGAATCTTCATTTTAAGTCAATGAAGTATTATAATAGGCAAATAACCAAGTAGTCACATGCTTATCTCTATTTAATAAGTTGATTACTAGTTTTCTCTTTTTCTTAAATTTTAGGCAGATGTAGTTTTGAATAATAAAGACAGCAGAACAGAAAGGACAAGTCCTTTAGAGTTAAGCTAACCTGGGTCCAAATATCAGTTCTTATATTCACTGGCTATGAGACTTGGAGCAAATTCTAGACTGTTCTGAGTCCTAAGGTTAACAATAAACTCGACTGTGTTGTGAAGAGAACTACATGGAATGCATAGCACAGAGTTAACGCTGCATTCCTGTTAGCATCCTTTATGACTGGTGGGGTCTATTACAAGTATATGGTTTGCTAGCACAAATCTGACAACAAAAATACTCTGTGAAATCGTTTCCTTTAGTGTGGATAAAGCAGAGTTCAGAACCCAAGAGGAAGAGAGAGAAAAGCAGTCTTGAGAGATTAACTTTAGCATGGGAGGTCTTCATTTTCTTTATTGATATTTTTTATATTAGCCATGTTGATAGTGAAAAATCAAATTGAACAGAAAAGTTTTCTGCATTTCTTCTCAAAATACACTTGAATGGATGAGTTCATAACCATAATTTTGGAATCAGTGTGTGAAAAGGAGAGCACTACTTGAAGTGAAACTCACTTCGAGAGAGAGAGAGAGAGAGAGAGAGAGAGAGAGAGAGAGAATGCACATGGCAGGGAGGCTGGGGCACAGTAAAGACACTGCAGATGTCCTAGTAGCTTTCACTGCCCAGAGACATTCCCAGAATTATGCCTGAACAAACTACAGGGTAGAGGTTAAAAATTTAGGTTAAGACTAAGGGACTGTGAACAAACTGCTAGACTCTCTAAAGTGGTGAAGTGATATTTTAACGGCGACTTTTCTAATACAAGGCAGTAACCAAAAAGTTACCCTAGAAAGAGAGCTTGAGAGGGCAGACTAAATCCATCTTCTTGAGCAAAGATAATCTATACATGCTTTAGCATGTGAAAGGTAAGCGTCATGGGACCTTCACGGTGAGCCAGTTGCTGTGCTAAGCATTGTACATGTTTGTGCACATCATTTGAATCTCACAAACAAATCTATGAGGTAGTTACAACAATTCATCCCATTTTCAAAGGAGGAGATGAGGTACAGAAGTCAAGTAAGTTTCCCAAGGCTAACACTTGCCAGGTGGCAAAGCTTGAATTATGTAGCAATCAAATACCATGGCCAACAAGCTTCCCTCCCACACCAGCCAAACCACATCTCCATTGACTTTGTATTACCCACAGTTTCCAGCACAGTGCATTCCTTGCATATAATAAGTGCCCAGTAAACACTGAATATTCCTCGTATAGTTAAAGACATGAAATATTTCTGTGAAAATGCACCCATGAGTAGATTAGCTTTTAAAATCATGATTAGTCATTAATACTTCAGCAGGGATTAATTTATCAGATTAACCTAACAGAAAATATGGATCTTAGGATCTAAGTTAAAGACAAAGTTAAATTAGGGGATACCAGGCACCTTTGACACCCAGTGAAGAAGACAGTCATTTAGATGGGAAAAAAATGCTACCCCTTCCCCATCCTTCATATTACTACAGGGTGACTGTCCCTTGGCTATAGTTGATGGTTGTGGTATACCACACCCACCCATGTCAGAATCCAACCACTTCTCATGATTCTGGGCATAGAAACTCCCATGATCAAGTCTGTTCCCTTTCAAAAGATGAAGATTTAAAATACATAAAACAACCTTGGCCTGGTATGACTCAGTTGGTTGGAGCATCGTCCCATTTATGAAAAGGTTTCGGGTTCAATTCCCAATCAGGACACATACCTAGGTTTTGGGTTCAATCCTGACCAGGCAAGTACGGAAGGCAACCAATTGATGTTCTCTCTCACACTGAAGTTTCTCTCTCTCTCTCCCTTCTTCTTTCTCTAAAAATCAATAGGCATGAACTCAGGTAAGGATTAAAAAGAAAGAAAGAAAGAATAAAATAAAACAAGAGGCATGTATCACCATGTCTTTATACAACACAATGGGAACATGCTGATCGGCAGGAGAGAAGAGGAATCTATCCTGCAGAGAGAACCCCGAGAATGTAAACACTAGTCACACAAATGTCTGGTCCTCGTTCTTGAGTCCAAGATGCAGCTGATTCTTGCCGTGGCTTGGTGTTGCTCAGACTGGGTCTCCTTGGCTCATAAGTCTACCATTTTTGTCAAACTAGTTGAAATTGGGTTTTCATCACATGTGTCTAAAATAGAGCAAGGTCTCTTGCTGCAGCGACGCGAGTGGGGTCCGATAATCCAATGGAGGAGCAAAGGCTGAGGACTGTTTTAAGAAAACGGCAGACCAGCTGGACATGGGGCGTCGCCAGCTTCGATAAGGCCAAGCTGAAGAAGATGGAGACGCAGAGGAAGAACACCCTGCCGACCAAAGAGACCACTGAGCAGGAGAAGCAGAGTGAAATTTGCTAAGAGCCTGGAGGATTCCCCACCCCCGTCATCTTTGGGATCCCAGTCGTGAGTGGAGAAAACCACCCCACCTGCAAGGTGGACACGAGCGACAAAGTGCACTGTGAACCCGGACACTCCACGGCCATGCCATCGACCTGTGGGTCTCTGAGGGGAACCCCCCAATTCACCCCCAATCGGACCGCCAAATTCTCCCGTTTGCCCTGGGATACTGTAGAAAATTACTTATGATTAATGAAAATAAAACACACCTCGTGGCAAAAAAAAAAAGAGCAAATCTTCATAATACTCACACTTTTAGCTTTCTCCCTCTTGTTTGTCTCCAGGCATTCCTAAGTGATGTGTTACACGATTCTCGTGCTCATGGTACAGGTGCTACGTGGCCCATCTCACAACCCAAACACAGCTCTTACTCGAGTGAGACAGGAAGTCCCATTGCAAGCTGCTGTTGCTGGCAGTCAGCCTATCCTGACTGTCACAGGACGTGCCTGAGCAGTCACACTGCTCACGAGAAGCAGTCCCGGGACCAGCACGGACACCCCCTTGCTCCTGTGATACAGTCTCTTCAAGACACGGCATAATTTGCCACAAACGTGCAAAGGTGAAAGGGAGTAATTAAACTTTTCTTTCCTTTTAAATGAATGCGTGTTTAAAAGGCAACGGTATTGCACGACAGTGTACCAAGGAAAAGCTTGCTGCGATGGGCGCGACATTAAATGAGCAAAGGAAAAGTCTTGCCTTCGGCTCAGACAGCATCTTACACTGAGCTCATTAAACACCAACAGGAGCACCCCCCCTGGACAGTCACAGATCTGAACCGCAGGCTCCTCGAGCCAAGAAGCCCGATGACGTAGAATAAAACTTCACACGGTTTCCGGCAGGAGCGGGCAAGAACAAAGGGAAGCGGGACAATGTTTGGGATATACATCTGTGGAATATAAAGTACGACTGGAGCCCTGAGGTGCTGAAGCTGCAAGGACCCTACTTTCAGCCCTGCAACTCCCAGAGGACCGGTTCCTTCTCCCGGAGCTCACGCTGCGGAGCTTTGCTGCGGTTGTTTAGAGTCAAACCTTTCAAGGTGGTGTCAACGTTCTTTCCCAAACAGTTCATGCAGTTGTTATCTGGAAAAGAACGAATCTTCTAGATGGAATTATTGCCAATGATTTTCTTTAAAGTATGGAAGGGAGTAATAGAGAAAAATGACAAGGGTAAATGTGGGCTAGAAACCATGACAAAAATACGTTGTTTTCAGAAATTCAGAATTATTACTTGAAGTTGATATTTATCCTTTGTTCTACAAACCCTTCCTTAATCCCGATCGATCCCTGTTTTTCTTCTTCTCTCTTCTATAATCTCAACAGCCACAAAGCTCAGGAAGGCAAAACAATCTCACTAAAGGCTGAAAAGGTAAAATTCTTGCTTTCTTGGGTGGTTGATTAGAAAGGAGATGCTGCTAAGAGCTCCCTTCTCTCTCGAGAGAAATAAAACCTCATGTCAACTCCATCCTCATACTCACAGGAAAACAACCAAAAAGAAAACACAGTTGGCTTATACCTTCCTGTATCAACAACCCAGTTTTTTTCCTGTTTTAAGCATAAAAGTAATTACGAGACCAGCAATGAATATCACATTTTTTACCTTGACAGGAAGTGGGAGCGATACAAGGGCGTAATTGTATTACTTATTATCTACCTTATGCACGTTATTTTCTGCCACCATTAGAGCCCTGTGTTCGTTTTCTTACCAGCAGTTATGTCCATATTAGCTTTGCCCTGATGGTGCCTACTGAATGGGTGTTTTTAGAACACATTCTATTTTCTACTTGGACATTAGTAGAAAGACCTTAAAACATCCCCATAATTGTTTAGTATGTTCCATTTCTCATAACAGTTTCTACCATAGGTGCCTCCACCCCCATAGTCACCCCCTTTCCTATGTACACCTGGAGCTTATTAAATACTGTCCCCAACTAAACGTTTTATAGTATCTATCCTGTGGGGATGGACCGCAAACCTGACCTGGGCGGAGAGAATCGAGGCCTAAGACAAGGTGGAACTCAGTGCCTGGATCCTCGTCTTCCCTCTCCCGTCTGCCAAATTCCGTCCACTGAGTCAGCAACCCTGAAGCTGAAGTTCACCGTCTCCAGAGCGATCACGTGCGAGCGAAGGGTGTGGCTGTTTGGGACATTCCCGGAGAACCACTGACATGCTACATGATGACTCCTTCCGCAGGCAAACCCAGAAAACAGGTATTTTTCAATCATGTCTTCTCCGCTGCCTGTAGGTGATGGATATTGTGAATGAATAGCCAAAACCTGGGTCTAGGGAGCCTGGGTAGTGGGCTATCACTATACAGTCATACTATTTCTATTTTTGGATCTAAAGAGCTTCTTCATCACCTGTTTCCCAAGACCCCAAGCAAAGGAATCACTCTGTTATCTCTGCCTGAAGTTGTAAATACTATTTGTTCCTTTGACTTAAGGCCCTATGTGGCCCTTTAAAATACAAATATGTTAACAGAGAAATAAAACACATTAAGTTTCAGAGGATTGTGTGCATTTTGGAGGCAAATCACACCTCATTCATTTTGATATCCCAAAGAAACTAGCACAAAAATAGGTCTGCAAAATGTGTTACGGAAAAAAATGACAAGATAAGTCTACTCCAACAATAACATTGTATAATTGTTCATGAAGTTTACTTCCTTCTATCAAGCAGATCACTGAAAGGAGCTAAGAGGAATCTTTTTGATGGGATTAAAGAGTGGCAGGAATGGTGCCCCCTAATGGATAATCGGGTGAGTGCAGATGGTGGTCCTGAACAGAGTTAGAAGCTGAGGTAGCCTTGAAAAATGAGGTCCAGGGACTAGGGACTATGGGGAAAAGAACATAGTACAGCAGGAAGATTTTCTCATGAGGGTAAAAAGAATTGTATTGTATGTCTGACTTATTCCACCACACTATAAAAGAATCCCTATAAAAGATATCCTGTAGCCCTGGCCAGTTTGGCTCAGCGGTTAGAGCGTCGGCCTGCGGTCCTGAGAGACCCGGGTTCGGTTCCCGCTAAGGGCGCATACTTCGGTTGCAGTTTGTCCCCGGCCCTGGTTGGTAGTGCGGGTGGCAGCCACTCGATGTGTCCCTTTCACATCGATGTTTCTCTCTCTCTCTCTGTTCCTCTCTCTCCCTCCCACTCTACCTGAACAAAAAAAAAATGTCCTTGGGTGAGGATAAAAAAAAAAAGATATCCTGTAAAAGTCTATCATGCCTTGATCAAAAATTGCCCACAAAATTCCTTTCAGGCCGCAGCATTCAGGAAAGTGTGTGGATGGCAAGCTAATTAATAAAAACTTTGGGAAACAGCCCTCATGGGGTCTCAGGGCCCCTGTCCAATACGATGTCCTCTGCGGGGCCTGGAGAGGACCTGGCCCGCCCTACCTGCTGCCCCGGGAAGCAACGAGGTCATTCTTCTGCAGTGAAAACTGACTTCATTACTGCAGACTGCTTTGGAGTTTTCTGCCTTTTATGTAAGACAGAATTGCGACCATTTCCATATGAGAGAAACAATAATGAAAATTCAAGGTTCAGCAAGGTCACACAAAGTATTCCAATACCACCCAGAATGCCCATTTTTCGTTAGTCTTTTTCATGATTAAATAAAGGTTCTGTAGGGCTCGTGTGACCGTAGGGCTAAGAAGTGCTCCGAGAAGAACACGTATTCTTGGTCATTATCCTGATACATATTTGCTACAGGTTCACTTTCAATAAGCTCCATCTAATTTATTCTTCCTCTTGCAGGACTGCGGGCTTCTCACCACAACCCTGAGCCAGGTGCTGCTGAAAACAACATCTCCAGAAGCATCGTTTCTGTTGTCTTTTTGCTTAGGTTTACCTTGGTCGGTGGAATGGGATCTTGCACTGGTGATCAGTCTAATCAAAACGGTAAAGCATAAGTGATAACCCTTGGTAATGATATGCACTAATGGAAACGGTCTACGTGCGTTGGAAGGAGTCGCATTCCATTTTCAGGGTGAAGACAGTTATTAGAGTAGGAACCATGTAACCTGTTACTCCCCAAAAGACTGAGGATTGCCTCAGCACTTGGAGGTCAGCATTCAGGGAGATTCTTTTTTTTTTTTTTTTTAAGTGTTTACAGCAAATTCTATCTGTTACAAGTGGGCAGTTCTTTAACTTCCACTGTGTTTGTGACATAAAATTAGATTTGAAGGTTAGAGCCCCTGCCCTCCAGGAGATCAGCATCTAATTCCAGAGACAGTAAGTGTGATAAAAGGATCAGATGATTCATAGCTTTAAATTGTTTTAAAGCTGTGAGGAAATAGGATATTTCGTCTCCAGCTGGGCAATGTTCACGTCCGGTGCCGACACAAAGGGACACGGGTGGGAAGTCACTGGGGCTCCTGACTGCAGCATTGGGAGTCTCCCGTTTGCTGAGTACCTGGGAGCACCTCCAGTGTCCTCTCTGCTGTCGCTGTGACTCCAGCCCTCTGCCCTGACCCACCCCAGGGCACGCTGATGACGCGAAAAGACAAGAAAGCGAGTGAGAGTGGTCTGTACCACTTCCCGCACCCCCTGCCAATCTTTCTATGTGATCTCCACCTATTCTTTTACCCACTGTCCCCGTACGGGGGGGCAGGGGATCTGGCGAGGCACAGCAGCTCCAGTTAGGCACGGCCACAGGAAGAGGCGGCCTGGATCTCTGGACCAGTGACTGGACCAGAAAGAGATACTCACTGCCTCATATCTGTCTGTAAGATGAGTGATTGAAAACTTTGCTGCATTAATTAAGCCCATGAGATCCTGTTCGTTTTAGCAGTTAGCATATCCTATCACACTGACCTAAGTCAGTTGGGCATTCCATTAAAGCTAAAATTTCACCATTTTGTTAAACTTGATGTTATCTGCAATTATCAGTCAAAATTTATGAGACTCATACTGCTTATTACTACTGTAATGACCATCCTCCCATTTTCCATTCATTATTATAAAATCAGTATATATTAATATTCAAATAACTTGAAACATATTTATATGCAAAATGGTTACGCTGTGCAAACTGAACCGATGTCTCACAGCAGCACCTCTAGAAGACGGCTCTACAATGTTTTCCTAAGGCCCGGTGGTGGGGCTCAGTGGTGGAGCGTCGACCATGCACCAAGAGGTCGCCGGTTCAATTCCTGGTCAGGGCACATCCCCAGTGGGGGGCATGCAGGAGGCGCCAATCAATGTTCTCTCACGAATGTTTATATCTCTCCCTCTCCCTTCCTCTCTCGCTATAAAGTCAATAAAGAAAAGTATTTTTTAAAATGAAATATAATGTTTTCCTAAGGATAAAGAAAAACCTACATTCAGCATATAGTATCTTATTGTTGTCAGTTCACACATCTGTAGGTTGTCGAATGTAAGCATAAGAAAATCATAGCCTATGTATCCCGGTTTCACGTCTAGTCCTGAAATAAGAAGAGGGGCAGTTAAGTAAACATCTTACTTTTAGAATTATGTCATTAAAAGAAAAACTAACAAAAGTTTAATGTAGCAACATCTATGAGTTTTGATATAGATGAGCAGATTGCAGTCTTGGAGAATAAGATGACTGGAAGGCTGGTATTGGTCCTCTGAGGGTTAACTCAATCCAACTCTACCGCTGTGAACGTCTCTCGGCTCTTTAGTTAGATGGCAATAGTTAGATGAGGTTTTAATTTTGCATCAGTTTTATTAATGTAAATGTTTACATTGTTAAATATATTAACTATTAATAAGCCTTCAAATTGGTCATTAAGAAAACCAAAGAAATTAATGAGAAACAAATGCTACCATTTACTTGAAGTTTTACTTGAAGGCATGGAATAAAGATGACCAATAAAACTGATTTCAGAAACAAATAATAATTAGCAATTAAATGTTTCCGAAAAGCCCAGAAAAATCATCCAACGAGATTGAAAGACTCACTTGAGATTTGTTCTACCTTCATCCTTGTCTGTGTTCCTCCCTGTCCTTCACCATAGTCGGTGATTTTGGAGGAACACATTTTATGGTCACAACATCATCTCAATTCCCTATATGAATTCTAAGTCCATGTGGCATCCATGCTCTCTCTGCCTCTATTGTAGTACATATTGTTTCATCTTGTCATTATTTGATCATTTCACATTGTATTTATATGCCTGTCTCCTCCACCTGACTGTGAGCTACTCCAAGGAAGAGATTTTTCTTTACTCATATCTACATCCATAGAGCCTAGCACATAGCTGGGATTCAAAAGTCTTTGTTGAATAATGAGCATAACTCTATTTCTTCACTCTCTTATGATGGATATCTATGTATATAAAATTATCATCAAAGCAATATAACTCATCAGAAATTGCTTTATAGGACTGTTCTTACATCATTCAGAGAAAAGAACTACGTAAAGAGTAGGTTAGGACATGGGCTCAAGTTCAGGTTTTCTGGGTTTGAAATCCCAGCTCTGCCCCGACTACATATACCATCTTGGGCAAGTTGATAACTGTCTCCGAGCCTCTGTTTTCTCATCTTCAAAATGAGGATAATGATAAGGCAACTAACAGTACTTGTAACGAGTGCATGGGAAGTGCTCAGCTACGTGCTTGGCACAGAAGAAGCATTCAGTAAATATTAGATACATTTTCTTTTCATTGTGGACGCTCAGAAGGCTCACTGTATAATATGTTCTCATTTAAAACAAGACTAAATATAGTCTCATTTTAGCCTAAATTATGAGAAAGAAATGCCATCACTGAATTCTGCTATTTCAGTAATAAAGCCAATATTGCTATTACAGACAAGATAAATATTAGGAGCTCAATCCAGGTCAACAAATTCGTTGTGAGGTACAGAATATGACATCCGTGTGCAAGAGGCAGAACTGGACTAGAACCAATGATTCCTAAATAGTTCCTCTGCAGCACCCCCTCAGGACACATCCCGAGGTAACACGCGCCCGTAAACAGCTGAGACAATGGAAGGGGTAGGCAGAGGCCCCCTTAAGGCTAAACATTCTCTGAAGTTGCCAGAGTTATATTACAATTTTATGCGAGTGTTCATATTGCATCCATGGTTGACTTAACATAAAAATAATGTAGTTATTAGAAAACCCTGTTATTGTAATGTTAGATCAACCATAGACATATTATCCAATGTCTTCCAGGCATCCTGCTACATATACCTGTTCTAGCAGCGTGGAACTAGACTACTCACAAGGCCTAGAGAGCCGCGTTGCTCTAGAAAAGACTTGGAGGAGAAAGACATACACCCAGCCCTGCCCCTGGCTTCTCAAAAGCTGTTTTTATTGAGTTCAACGATAAAACACAGAATATCCAGGAGTAAGAAAAGGCAATTCAATCATTATTTCTGGTAACGCAATTTATCAACCAGCCTTGAAGTAATTTTTCATCAACAACTGGCTCACTGCGCTTGGAAGAGACAAGCACATTTTATCATTTATAAAATGAGTATAATTGTAGCTTGGAATAAAATGAAATAACTGTTTTTGTCAAGTACAAGGAGAGATAGGAAGGGCTATATCAATTTAAGTGGGTGATAGATAGGAGGTTACTGTTGTGATTGTGACTGGTCTCGTGGTGACAGGCCCTAGGGGAGATGTTTCAACATTAACTGAACAAGTAGAGGTAAAGGATGTACACTGTATTCCACTTTTCAAGAAATGCCTTGAACTATGGGGCTGGCCATTTAAAAGGACTAAGCTGGTGGCCTAGGCCCGAATGGAGTCACTTCAGGGAAAAGGCCTTCAACAGAAGCTCCCGAGTCCCCTCCAGACAAGGGGCCTAAGCCCCTCCAGATCAACTACGATGCCCGAGCCCTGAGCGCATCACCACAAAACTTTAGGCATCTCAGTGACAGGTGGTGGTCATTGTGCCTCCAATGACTGTGAGACTCAGGAAAGAAGAGCCATAGAGAGCATGCGCACACCTGCCATGAAAATGTCCCCTTAGCTTGGATGCATAAAAGGGAAATTTATTGACCAAGGGAAATGGGAAGATAAAGTCAGCAGCCAATGTAGTTCCTTGGCTGGGAGTTACCTTTACCAGCTGACTTCTGGAAAATATATTGTGCCTCAAAGGCAGACTATTTCTAAATAAATATTTAGCTATATTTAGCAATTTCAAGTACTTCCTGGGTAGGTGTGGGTCCCTCCTAATTAGTGGGCTGAAATTATTCCAAAGTTTAGTTGAGAGATATAGATGGGCTCACTTACTTGTTCTGGAACGCCTCACGGTTCCTGAGTTTTAGTTCAGAAAATTCCATGCAAAATAGCAAAGTCACCTTACAATCCCTTGTTGTCAAATTAATACTCAGACCAAAGATGGCCTCTTGTAAAAGTCTGCAGATTTCTATCTACTCTCTTGAAATGATTAAGAAGGGATACCAGCAAAAACACACGCCTCCAATCATAACTGCCTCCGAGAAACATCAGCTATGGCACAGAAGGATCTCTGCTGCTCCAGGAAAGAGCCATTTTACATAGCAAACTCGTGTATCAGGAATGAAATTTCCATGGGGAGAAAACAACAAAACAAACAGATAGTGCCAACTGCCTGCAGTAGGTCTCCCTGTGGTTTCATACTATCTACTCTTTGAAACTCAAGCTGAAAGTGATGTTTTTTGTGCTGCAAAGTTTTAGAACTGCCAATGCAGGGAAATCTGCATTTTCACCTGTTGAATGTGTAAAGCGGACAGTTGCAAATTAAAAATCACCACTTCATACCACTGCCCATGCTCTGTGCAGACCTGATGGGCGGCTCACCAATCTGTAGATCCTAATGAATACATTTGCTTAATTCTATAAAACCCAGCTCTTCACACAGAGAGCTCAGTAACACCTCGTCTATTAAAATGTACCTACTGCTGTCATCTGAATATTTTTCTTATGGCCGCAGGGGACCAAAGCACACACTTCAGATCCTAAGCTCAGATGTTTGGGTGCTCTGATTTCATGCCAGCTCCATGGCTTTTGATAACTTACATTAGCCACTGGTACTTTTATCTTCCCATTCAAAAAGAGTGTATTTAAAAAAGTGTCCCCCTACTTAGATGGAATTCATTGAGCATATATTGAGACATTCTTTCTGAAGGGAAGAAAACTAAGAATCTTAGGAGAGTAGGCAATTAGACAACAGGAAAACCTTCACATTAAAAAAGCGGATAATAAGCATAGTTAAGCAGGCACACGTGCACAGAACAAAAGGCAAAACTGCAAATGAAATTTTACTAATTTCGTAGAAATTAAAGTTATAAGTGCTAAAGAGGACCCACTGTAGAAACCCAAATGGCCTATTTTGAAGGAAAGCTATAAAGACTAAACACTAAATGGTGGTAAGGCACATGCTTCCAAAGGCATTGGATGATCCATATGTATAACTAAGTAAAACTTCAGTTTTTACTTATTATTGTATAATATCCTCCACCTGGTCTAGACTAAAGGTTTAACACAGAAAGAATCTCTACTTCAATGGCTCTGATTACGTCCTCAGTACTTAATGCAATGCCCGGCATAGGGTATGCAATGGAAAAATACTGATCCAGTTAATCCTCTGCAGATGGCTCCAACTGAGGCCGTGGTGCTTGTGATCAAAGGCTCTGAGTTCAAATTACCAAAATCTAAATCCTGGAGCCAGTGCTGAATGGTCAGTAGCTTAACCTTTTTATGCCACATTCCCCTCACTGGCCAAATGGAGACAGTCACAGCATTGGAATGAGATATGGATATAGAGTTCTTAGCACAGTCCCTAACACATAGGAAGTACTCAGTGTATGCAAACAGTTATATTAATGTCCCTAAACAAAACATCAACCCTTCTACCTACCCAATCCTTCCACCTAGAGCCCTTCTCTCTGGTCTTGTTCCTGACCACTCACTCTCAGGTGACACAGTCAGCAGGAGAGGACACAGTGGCTTCAACTTGAAGCTATTCAAGAAGATGGGACTCATGATGTCACAGTCAAACACAAGAAAAAAATCACATGAGCAGGGTACCAAGGCCCAGCGCCCTTGTTGCTGGGCTGTGAGGACGAAAGCATGCAGGGCAGGGTTGGCAGGCAGGAACGATGGGCACTGTTGGGAGTATGTGTGGGATGGCCACTGCACGCTGAGAGGACAGCAGGGACATGGCCGTCGAGCAGCAGACAGCCTCGTCTGGGCTTCTGAGAATCAGCAGCTCTACTCCAGGTACGGGAGAAGAACAGCCTCCCGGGGCCTCCGTCAGAACGGCAGTCCGGGACCGACAGGAATGCCAGGAGAGACGGAAGTGGAGGGGACATCTCTGTAATGAGTTAATTCATTCCATAAATAACTCCAGAGTGCTCGCTCTGTGCCAGAAACTGTTCCAGGCACCTGGGAGAAAGCAAGTGAGGAACAGATTCAACTCTCCGTCCACGTGGTGCTTACATTTTAATGGAAGGAAATAGGTAATAAATAATAACAGTAATACATTAAAAAACATTTGTTATGCTAGATGATGGTACTCTGAAGACAAATCAGGGGAGGGGAATAGAGATGCGGGGAGAGCAGTAAGTTTAGGAAGGGAGGTGAGGGACGGCCCTCACTGAGAAGGTGACATCTGAACAAAGACTGAAAACAGGTGGGAAACACACTGTGTTGCAATATCAGGGGAAAGAACATTACAGGCAGAAGGAAAACAAGCAGAGGCCTGGGGCTGGAATCAGGCCGGTGTGTGAGGAGCATGGTAAACCAGGGTGAGGACAGGACCGGGCTCACAGATAAGCTGGGGGCACAGATGGTGTAGCACCTTAGGACGCTGGGATGGTTTTGCTTACTCTGATTAAGCTGGGAAGCTATTGGAGGGTTTTGAATAGGGACATGATGGCACCCCACTTACAAGTTAACAGGGTAACTCTGGTTGCTCATTTGAATATACTTTAGTGGCCAAAGGTGGAAGCCAAATGTTGGGAAGTTATTGCCACAATTTTGGTAAGAGATGATGGTGGCACTAAGGTGGTACCAGGTGGTACCTGCTCAAAAGTAGTTCAAATCTGTGTATGAATTGAAGGTACAGCCAATAGAAAGTGCTGATGGATTATACACAGGTGTGAAAAAAAAAAAAGAGTCAAGAGTGACACCAATGTTTTGACCTGAGCAACTGAAAGAATGGAGTTTCCACTAACTCAGAGATTACAGGAAGAGCTGCTTGCGTCAGGAAAAAGGTCAGGTGTTCAGTTTCGGATGGGTTAAGTCTGGTGTGTCCCTTGGATGTGCAAGTGGGCAGTTAGTGAAACAAATCTAGAGTTCAGAGAGGTGGTCTGAGCTGGAGATAAACGTAGAGACATCCGAAGCATCCTAAAGTCATGGTTTTGATGAGATCACCAAAAGAGTAAATGTGGCTAGCGAAGAGATCCAAGGCTGAATGGTGAGGTTCTTCAATGTTGAGAGATCAAAAAGGTGCAGAGATAATAGCAATAAACTAAGCAGCAACCAACGAGGAAGGGGAGTGTCAGAAGAGGTTGGTACTGTGGAAGCCAAGTAAAAAGAGTGTAGAAAGAAAGAGGGGGAGATTAGCTGGGCCAAATGTTGAGGAGAGGCTAACTTAGAGGGCAGCTGAGAGCTGAGCACTGGGTTGGGCCATGAAGAAGTCATCGGGAAACTTAGCACCAGCAGTTTTGAGGCAAACATGACGGGGGTTGACTTGAGTCCAATAATAACAAGAGGAGTTCGAGATAAAACAAAACATCTTCAGGAAGTTTTGAATGACAGTGAAATAGGGCGATATCTAGACCAGGAAGTGGGATTAAAGGAGGATGGTGTTGATTGTTAGCTTGGGAAAATGCCAGCAGGCTGTGTATTGATAAGAATGACCTAATAGAAAGGGTAAGTTGATGATGTGAGAGTGATCAGAGAATTCTGTGGTTGGAGGCTGATATGAGATTTCTATATTACAAACTTTCTGTAACCACAGGGTAAGTCATTTTATGACTAATTTATGGAATGCTTCAAGGTTGAGAGTTAAAATCTCATTCATCAATGTGCAAATCACGTGGCCCAGCATAGCAGAAATTGTTAGGTCTTGACTGCACTTTCCATTTTTAGGCTTCAAGCAGTATAATTATTCTAGGCAAAAAGCAATAGTAAAGAAGACAATTAAATGTTTTTATTTTTTATACTCCCTCAACCCTTTCAAAAATGAGAGCTTTTAAAATAGCATACTGGGGTAATATAACTCTAAAATATTCTAAATTCTTTAGCTGGGAATTTTAAAAAACTAAAGGTATGTAACAAGATGTCTATTATGGCAAAGATTAAGCACTAGTATAGGTAATCAAAAATTTATTTCAGCACCTTTGACATCAAGTAGTACAGTCAAGACATTTTATTGAAGTATATTTGCTTAAATGAATCACTAGTGGTGCATCCTTAAATTATGTAAATTTGGGCCAAGAAGGGCGTAGGAGAAAAGATTGGGGGAGTGTAAGAGAAGATCTCACAGACATTTACTGTTTCTCTAGTAACTCAAGTTGATGACAAGGTATAAGGAAGTTCTGTTTTGATAAGAATCCTAAAATTTCTGGGAAGAAGAAAACCCAAACCCTATAGCCTAAGATTTAATAGCACACAAGGCACCATACCTAAGATACTTTATCAGGGATGGCCCATGAGTCTTTCCAAAATCATATACTTGAAGGACATAGGTTGGTGACCCTTGCTCAATAAACAGGCTAAAGGCTCATGGGAGAAAGTGTTATCAGGACACAGTTGATAGTGAAGATGCCACAGAAGGTGTGACTTGGGCAGGGGGACCTCTCAGCTATTGTGGGTGTGAAGCAGAATAAATTCTTGGGGTTTGCTGTGGAGAGCACCATTTGGTCAAGATCTGGACCATCAAAAACATAAAGGGTAGATAGCTGTGTGACACGGTAGAACTTGTCTCCATCACTGACACTAAGCGGCATTATCCAAAGGCTGCAGCAGGACTGAACCAATCAGATTCTGGGTCTCTCCAAAGTTAACCTTTACATCAAGGCAGACCACTTTGACCTGAGTAACTTTTGTTTCCTGCCTCTCCCCCTTCCTTCCTTCCCCCTCCCTCCCCTCTCCTTTCTTTTAAACAGGTGAGATTATAGGGATAGGAAAGACCTTTAAGAGGATAGCTAATATTTCTAATGACAGGTCCTTGGAGACTGAATACCTAATATTTTTTTTTTGTGTGTGTGTGTGTATTTTATATTTATATATCTATATGTATGTACTAAACATACACATACCATACACACACACACACACACACACACACACAAATATTCATACACGCAATAACATAGTATTAACTGAGTGTGATTATATTTACCTTTAAGTTGGTGAAATAAGCCATGTGAGCTATAATTAACCAAGTTAACCTTTACATCAAGGCAGACCACTTTGACCTGAGTAACTTTTGTTTCCTGCCTCTCCCCCTTCCTTCCTTCCTTTCTTCCCCCTCCCTCCCCTCTCCTTTCTTTGAGTAAAGGAGTCAACTCATCAAAACCTGCATTTAGAAATATTTGTTCATTTACCCTTTCACTCTCCCTTTCTTAAGCATTTTTTCAATCCAGTACTCTCTATTTGATTATTAAGTGATATATACTCTGAGGGTGTTATTAATAGGTATTGGTACATTTAAAAACATAAAATAAAATGACTGTGTAATAGGTCAGAATTAAAAACAACAAAAAATAATAAAAGAAGTTTGAGTGTTTAAATATTTGAATCTTCTTTTACTCTGCCAGTGACTCCCTGTGCCTCCACCTCTAAGTTTTGTGCAGTAAACATATTTAATATATCACAGATATTTACCATGTGGCATAAAGGTATTTCCTGTGTGCTGTTATATCAAATAACACTGGAGGACGAATTTCAAAACAGGACTGAATATGGTTCTTCATTCTCCTGCTGCCTTATGAGACACACCTCGGTGAGATGCCTCTCTTTTGTGATTTCTGTATAACTATTCTATTGCTTTAAATTCCTCATTCCTTTTCTTTTCTTCTGGCACCTCATTTGAAATCAAAGATTTCATTGATGAATTTTTTAAAAGCACAATTCATAATTACAAATGATTTCAACTACAATAGAGAAGAGCCTTTTGTGACAAAGAGAACCAGAAATGAAAAGCTAGTACAAAAAGCCCTCCATGTGTTGTATTTCCATGAAGTGCACCATAGCAGGGATTCTGTTCACTTTAATACAAATCAGAGACAAAATCCTGATTTTTTTTAAAGAAAAAAAAAAAAACAGTCTGAAAAATAAAAATGCTAAATTCTCTCTGGGAATAATATTCTTGGGAAACCAAGTTGAACATCAAAAAGAACTCAAGACTTGGTATCTGAAATTAGGATTCTGTCCCCAGCTTTGCAACATCAATTTGGTCACCTGTAAAATAAGGGGTGACACCAACTAGTTCTTGAGTCAGGGTCTAATATTCTATGAAATCTATCTACAGGTTTGTGTCCGTGTTTGTACATATATTGTTTTTTCTTCAAAACACCACCATCAGCTATAAGCAAATTTTTAATATCCTCTGCATTGCTTAAATGTTTATCTCTTCAGCAGAGAAGTTCAAAATTATGTCATACATGGGGCCTAGCAACAGGTGAGATAGAAAGGTCTGATTTAATTTTTAAACGTGAATATCACTAGCCACAGGTAAAACTGTATTATCTAAACATTTCAGCTAATATAGAGTGAAGTTGGTACACTAAACAAAGTCATCATAAAAATGTCTGGCATCCTGAATAATCTTCATTAAATCTCCAATGTGTGTTGGGAAGAGAGGCCAACGCCCACTGCTACTGTTCTGGACAGCAATGCTCCCGTTGATTTCACACGAAGGCAGCAGAAAACTGCACATCCATGAACAGGCATCTCGTATATATTAATTAATAAATGTATATTTGTTACTTGAAACATGAATAATAACAATACATGTTTTTATGAAATTCATTCGTAGTTTCCATCCCTCCTGGAATATAATTGATTGCCCACTTAAATCTGATCCTTGGGTCCTAAGGATAAATCCTCCAGGAGTATTTGAAGATTTATCCTTTCAAAAAATGTATACCTACAATATATTTAAATAAATATAAGCTGGAAATCTGTTCTCAACAGAAAACAAGGAACCAAGTGGCAATTCTCTTTTATAGTAAAGACCCAGGAGGACCAGTTTATGGACCCTCAGTACAACTTACACAGAGATCCCACTTGAAGCTACTAATTTCAGTTATGTCAGGAGATTTTAATGACAAGACTAGATGTAAAAACACCACCAGCATGTTTCAATACATAACAAATGGTGGCCCAGTTTGTGGGCCAAGCCATACATGCATGTGTATATGCGCAATGAATCTGCACGCATTGGTCTGCGTGTGTGCATGGGTACAAATACCCTCTGCATGTCACAGTACACCAGCCACTTCCCCTTATCAACAAAACACGTAACTACCCCCAAATAAAAGATCAGCTGAGCTCTTCTAGAACATGGCATATTGAATCCGCTCAGATTTCAGTATTTCAAATTGTTTCCTGGAATTATTTCACTAAATAACCAGACAGTTGAAGCACATAGCCATTAGGCTCAGGAGAACACATTTTTTAAATGTTAGTGCCATGCAATGAATAGTTGATAAGTACATCATTAATAAACCTTGGTGTGACATAATTGATATGTGGATGTTTAATGACAATTCTAAATGATGTAGCACATGGCATCTCCCCGTCCCTCGATCATCAGGCAGGTTGTCCCCGTACCACACGATGGGCACAACTGGAAAAGCAAAGTCCGATCTTCATTAGTGCTATCCGTAAAGGTTTTCATTACAAGATAAATGATTATGGCCTACCTTTATTAATTAAGCATGCAGTTCTGCAGATGAATGTAATTGAATGAAATGGCCAGTAGTTTGAAATTACACAAAATCTTAATGTTGTAGGAATAGATTCCACCTTTATTCCATGCCTGTAACCACCTATTATTTTGAGAATGTACAGCAAATGAATTTACAGTGTTGCTAAATACTGACAGAACTTCACACGCAAGCATATTTAACTCTGACATCTTGCTTTGTGACTGTTTTGATAAACTTATCTGCCTTTTTTCTCATCCAACCACTTCAAATTCAGCCTGAATGTATTCCCAGCCTTGCAAGGGCATAACCCCAGAATATGGACAGATCAACTACAGCATCACTGGTGCTTACAGCAATAAAGTGACTTGCATCTTGAAAGATAATGAGTGGCTGAGAACAGATCACTAGAAATTCTTTATTCTCTTGTCACTGAATCACATATAGGAAAAGAAACTAACCATCCATGGTCAAACAGTTGAAGTCCTCCTTTATTTTGGGGTCAGGAAGGATGCTTAGAACATGTCATGTGCACTTATAAGGTCCCTTTCTAGTTGTGTTTCAGCAAGAAAATAAGGCTTCTCAGAGTATCGAACTTAGAGCTTAAAAAAATACACAAAGGAAGAATTCCATGGAATTTTTTTCCTGCTATGACTTTTTCACATGTACAGTGTTTGGAGCATAAAGCTATAAAACAACATCAGTAAATTTTGTAGTCATTTATGAAAAAAATCATTTTCTAGATAGTTTGATACATTGGAGTCCATGAAAGCAAATATAAAATCAAGTCAATAAGAAGGCATATGTCTTGGTGCCCACAAAATCATCTGAGGATAAGTTTGCCAAGTAAAGCTTAATGTACATGTACAGTATGATCCAGAATGAGGTACCTAAGATTAATTTTATAATATTGGAGACTATTCTGGCAATGAGTCAATGTTTTCTCCCTAAGTCCACTAAGTACTATTTTTATTTTGTGATCACTAGCAGAAATAATTACATTGTTAAGTCAATTCCACTTCTATCGACTATGGTCACTCTATGGTTCATCAAGCTACTGTAGTAACATAAAATAGGAAGCTTGACCTTCACCTTGTCTCAAATATTTTAATTTGTAATGTTATCACTTGCATTTATTGATAATTACTTTGATCCTTTATGATTATTCTATTGATTCTGCAGCATGCCTTTCAACTGAAGCATTAACAAACATTTAGTTTTGAAGGTGATGTTTTAATTTAATTTTCCATCCTTTTTTAAGGATCTTGACACTAACTCTGACCATAATATTTCCAATCCCCATAAAGAGAAAAAGCATTTCCATAGTTTATTGCCTGCACATCCATTTTAACGGCAAGGCTACTGGTAATAGAGAACCACAGCATGCAATTCCTACATGGGCTAAAAATACCACTCGACTACTCAAATGATTGATTTTGCATTAGTGCAATTGTTTGCAAGTGTGCGTCATCCTAATTTATTCATCTTATTTTCTTCTTGTAGCATTAACCATTAAATTCTATATTATGAATTTAATCTAAGAAGTTAAATTTCCTTTATAAAGTTATTAAGTCCTGCCACACTATTATGCTCATTTTGATTCATTTTTAAAACTAATATTACTAATGCAGATTGAAAGATAATTCTAATTTCATTTCATTTCCTTTTTGTTTTATATTTCGGATCTGGGAACCTCTATCAATATGTTTCAATGCATCCCTTCGCTCACATTTCAGCTGAGCTCTCTGCTACCTGCCTTTATTCACATCATCTATTCTTCCTCCCTGATCATTTCAAGATTTCAGAGCCACAGGGTCTTTATTCCACACCTACTACTGCTACGAGTTCTTTCTATTTCTTCCCAGTTCCCAAGCAGAGCCAGCTGTGTCACTAACCAGCTACATGACCTGAAGCACACGTCTCTGTCTTCATGAGGAACACTTTCTGCATGTATAAAATAATGCCGCTTGACAAGGACTTAGGGATTCTAAAATAACCAGACCTGGCCTATGGTCATTAATTTATAGAGAGCAAGACCCACGCAAAAATGAGGACTTTTAGTGGAAGAGCTGGCTGGGAATCCTAACTTCTCTGTTCAGTAGCTCTGTGATCCTGTAGAAGTTATTAGTCTCGACTCGTGAGGATTAAAGTGAACAAATATGTTTGAGGTGTTGAGACAGGGAGTGAGTGCCACATGGTAAGTACACTCAAGGAATGTCAGCTGTCTCCAAGTCCCTTCAGATTGATAAAATCATAGTGACCTCCATTCCCACCCCCACTTGCATATATAAGGCAATACTCTGATCTCTCCACACAGTGACTTTTGGAGATATTATCTGAAATAAAAATACCCAACTTTAAAAAAAGTTAACCTCTTATTATCTTGTTCCAGTTTTGCCAGTGCTTGAACCAGAACTTTCTGAGCACGCGCTGTGTCGTGCCGAGTCGGCGACAGGTGAGCTGTGCCTCAGTGCACCACTAGTACATCATCTGCATGTGTTGTGACATGAATCACTGTTCTGACAACTTTCTCAGATTATTATTGCAAAGCCTAGTACTGGCAACACTGGAAGCCCACCCACATTCACCCGTTCTTGAAACAGTGATCCTTCTCTGCAAATGTGAAAGTATCTGCTTTGGGCTAAATCTGGGTAGGGAATCAGGAGATTAGGAAATGGTGAAGACCACGGATGCACACCCCCACCCCCACAGAATAACAGAGGGTCCTGGAGACATGCTTCTGAGTGAGGAATTCTGGCCGAGAAGAATGTAGATGTTCCTTTCAAATAATAGGGGGTAAAAAGATTGACAACGGAATAAAAAATCACACAATCATATTAATTTATTAGTATTCCATTAGCGCTCTGAATTTGCCTGAGGTATGTATGTGTGTATACACACACACAAAGTAGGGTTTCATTTATATAATATCAGTGAAATATATCTCTACTTAAAGTACATTTTTCAGATAATGAAACCTCATTGTGCTAAATCTCAGAATTTGAGAACATTAACCTACTTCTGGATTTGTCTAGGCATCCGCCACACCTGTAGTCCAGTCCTGGTGACACCAACTCACCTGCAGCTCCTGCCTAGTGGGTCATTAGACTCTCGCCAGACGGCCAAACCCACGTCCTCCCTGTATCCACAAACTCGGGCAGAACAGGCAATAGACTCAGAGCTGGAAAAACCACAGGGTGAAAAGATGAAATGGATAAATCACAGTCTCCTTCTTGATAAGAAAAGAGAATAGGAGAGAAGCCGCAGGTCAAACTGAAGGGGGCTTTGAGGGGACTCCGAAGGGGTGACTGGAGACCAAGATAATGGAGGATCAGAATCAGAAACAAGCAGAGATACCATGTTTAAAAGAGAGGAGGGGCCTACAGAAGACAGATACAGCAGTGAGACCATGGGCTGACTCAGTTTCTGAACATTTTTATTTGCACTTTCTAACCCCTAGGTACAGGTACACACAACTTTCTCTTAGAATGTATTTAGGGGCTCTATTACTCACAAACAAAAGAGCCCAAGAAAATTGCCAGCCTCACTGAAATGGATTATAAACCACATCTTGTTGAACAGAGCAGGGTAAACCTCCTCCCACCTTTTCCTGCTGGCCCAGCATCACTGACAACTACGGAGAGGCAGGCGCTATAGCACAGCGATGTTTTCTGGGCTGCTGGGCGTGCAAGGCTCTTTATCTGCTCCCCAAATGGCCTCAGAAATGATGCTTTTTGAATCCCTAGTCTCCTTTGTGTGGCTCTTCAATCTCTCCTATTACCATAAATCTGCTTGCCTGTAACAGCTTCCTTTCTAACTTTCTGCTTCTAATCTTCTGGAGGCTGGGAAATAAGATAACCAAGCTTGATGGATTCCTGTAAAAAATAAGACTACGGCTCATCTACCCCAGGTCACCTGCTCAAAATATGATATCTATATACAGTGAAATCCTTACAAATGGAAAGAAGGGGGCGGGGGCAGGCGGAGACGTCCTCTGGTCTGGTGCTGTTCTAAGAAGCTGTCACTGGCTCCGAGTCACAGATATCTGATCCCTGCCTCACAACATTCCCACAGTGGTTATTTCAACAATAGATGTAGCCTCCCGAAGTTTTCGTAACCCAGAGAGCGATGTGAACATCTTTATATTTTGTTTGCTTAACATTGGATTTTAAAAGCAAACTAAGTATAATCAGATCATGTTTGTAAAATAAAATTAGATACTCGAACAATTTCCTTGAACTATTCATAATCCTCTAGGTAACTATCGGGGCAGCAATACTCTCACGGTGAAATCGGGTCAGAGAACCCTCATTTATAACACATATTTACAGAATACCTACTGTGTTCCAACAGTGAGTTAGGCTCAAGGAGATACCAATGAACAAAGCAGACGAGGTCCCTGCCTGTATGAGGTTTTCATTGTACTCAAAATACTGCAGACAATTATGCTGCAGTCCAGACAGCTTAGTAAGGCCAGACCGAGCAGATTTTCCCTGAGGTGACATTTCCCCAAGTAGTCTAATTCATAGTTCAAACCAGGACATTTAGGGGAATAAAAGTGACATTGTGAATAATTACAGAGGGTCATTAAGGCACATAGCTGGACCTTCCCGAGAAAATCAGATGGTCACCTCATCTATAGGCCAATGCCTGGCACATAGTACATGCTCAATAAGCAATTACTGAATAAGTTGAAATTGTATGAATAAAAAGGATCATCCAACTAAATTATTAATGAAAATAGCAATTATTTGTTGACCAACTTTTCATGCTCTCTGTCATCTATACTAGCAACTTTAATCAAATCTTGGTCACTTCCTATCTGTCTTACCACTAAAATGATAAAATAATGTGGCTGTTGGCCAACACCTGAAAGATCTCTTGGGGAAATTACATGGACGGAAGGCAGCTCTATTCTACTTAAGTCTTCGTTTGAAACAAAGACATGTTTCTGAAATTGTTCTGCCTCACATTGTTTCTTCCCCCAGTTGAATATTAACCCTTCAGTTAAATTCTTACTAGTTATTCATTTTAATATGTTAGATTTATCAGGGTACAATCCAAAATAAGGCTCTAATTGATAGGCAAAGCTCACCCCAACTGTTTTTCCTTTAAAGGTTTGTTAGCCCAAGGCTCATCATTCCATTGCTATTTCCCTTCCCCCTGAGCCAGGAGCAAATGCTGCAGAATTATCACTTCTACCCGGGCCTTGTAACTATAACTCAGAACCTACCTAAACAAAATCATTAAGGAAATATTGCTTAATGACTCTTTTTTTTTTCCTTTATTGATTTTAGAGAGAGAGGAAGTGAGAGGGAGAGAGACAGAAACATCGATGAAAGAGAACATCGATTGGCTGCCTCCTGCATGCCCCCCACAACCTGGGCATGTGTTCTGAGTAGGAATCATACTAGTGACCTCTTGGTGCATGGGTCGATGCTCATCCACTGAGCCACACCAGCTGGACAGCTGTAAGGAGCCTCCATAAATGTACATTCTGAAACTGTATGCATAATCTTGTCTATAAGTGTGTATTGTTTTCCTAAGGGAGATTTCATAGCTTTTGTCTACTTTTCAAAAGGCTCTGAGATTAAGACTATCATTCCAAGGGAAGAAACTAGTGAACATTAATTTCTCCAATACTTTCTATGAAATTATCCTCCAAATTAATTTTATTGCATTTGGAATACCACTAGGGAGAACTAGGGTAAAGGTATGGACATGAGGTGGGAAGGTAAATAAATGCACAATGAGTTGCTCACACCATTTAGAAAGACCTGGGTCTACTACATAGACATGGCATATGGGGTTATGATGACTCCATTCTGTTGCCACCATTCTGATCTGCACACAGGGTCTCATTGTAAATCTCTAATGAAATATACTGATCTCTAATGCAGTGTAGTCTTCCCTTCCTCCTCCCTCTACCACGCACCCCCCACCCACCCATCTACCCACTTCAATCAGTTCTGGGCAGATAAATCTTAGAAAATCTCTCTTCAAAGTTTTCAGAAGTCTTCAGTGGACTTCATTTCCCTTGGATAAAATTAAAAGTTCTTAGCCAGTCATTAAAAACTCCCCATAAGCTTATCTAATGCTATTTCCTTTCATGAACATTCTACCTTCTATAAAAGTTTACCCTTCACCCACCAGAGAAAGCCGGATTCTACTTCAAAGATTGAACTGTCATGTCCACTTTCCCCAGACTCTAACATCTTCCATTCTCATGAGACTGAGCCAGCCCACTCTGCAGGGTCCGAATAAGTAGCCCTTTCTCTGCTCCAATCACCTGGCATATACTGCTGTCCTGTGCCTCTTAACTTGTATAGTAACTATTTCCTGTCCCAACCATTGACACTTAACACTTGCTGCCTTGTATTTATATAAATCTTTTAAATTCTAGGCCCAGTCTTCCCAACTATGCTGAAGATTGCATGGAGGCCAAGTCCATCTCAGACCTCTTGGCTTCCCTCATAATTTCAGCACTGGCTATCTGTTGATGATGTTGTTTGATAACAGTATCATAAGGTTAGAAGAATGAAGGTACAATAGACCAAAACGGGGCTGGTCTTTATTATGAAGGAGTTGCTTTGCTTCTTTGAAATCCTTAGGCATGTTAAGGTGTCCCCTGCGTCTCCTCCGTCTGTAAGAAATATTTTGTTTTCACAGGAGAGCGGGAGTCTTTGCGGTCCTTTTAAGAATATGGAGAAGAGAATCGCTGGAAAATAGTTCTGAGGTTATTACCACGAAGAGTGTAACTCTCAGAACCACGCAGACAGAACTGAGAACGGAAACTAGCAAACAGTGCTCCAGAGACTATAATACAAAAATCAGTCAATTGAATTTAAATGTCTCTCTGGGCATTATGCTGAATCTAATATAACCCCACAATTTAAAATTTGAGACAAGGTTCTGTTCAACTCTTCGTAAATGACTGCCAAGGAGGTAAGGAACCTCAGCGGGTCGGGCAGTTCGCTCCAGTACCCTTTTCCGTCTTCATGGCAGCAATCTGTAAACAGGAGAGTGATTCGTGACACCCTCAAGCAAATCCTCCCAGTAGCATCAATACCAAAAGATAGTAGCAAAGAGAATGCTAGGTGACATTATCAATGATACATAAATACAAATCAGGCGGCCCGATAGAACGGAGGTGTCATAGCCACGTTACCAAGTCCTACAAAAAGTCTTCTTTAGAATTATCTGCAGAACAACAAAGCAGCATTTCAGATGCATTTCAGTTGAAGGGCCAACCAATAAACTACATATGGCCAAAGGCAAGGAAGGATCTGAGGTGATCTGAAGAGGTAGCTGATGGAGTTACTGAGTCAGAAGAAGAAGAAAGATGCTGGAGCCTCTAGTCGTGTCACAGGTTCACTTGGGTGTAGACTTGGGGGACCATGTAGCTTGCAGATAATCAGTATCAACAGTTTTAAACATCCTAAAAAACATATTACCACCTTTTCTTTGAAATTTAAAAGAACATTGAGCCTGTTGTGGAGGGTAAAAGAGATTTTAAAGTTACAGCAAGTGCTGAGGAAGGTTACAGGCTATGTTGTCTACATCCCTCTATTGTAGGAGATTCAAGAGTTATACTTTCTTAGCTGCCACCCTCCCCCAACAGACCTGCGATGCTAGATTCCCAAACTAGAGGCCAGTTACTGGAACATCAGGGGTACTGTATAAATATCTCACAGGCTACTCTGAACCGTAATTCCCAAGCAAAGCATCACTCTGTCTGAGTCTCTTTGGTCCTTTCATTGCACGAAATATTTCCCACTCACATATTCAAAACCTGTTCTTGCATTAGAGAAAGTGCATATCTGAACATATTATTACCTTGAGGACAGAATACACACAGAGACACAGGCAGAGAAGTAACAGATAAACAACACTTAAAATTTGCATCAAAGAGCACACAATAAATGTGAATATATAAAGTGGGTATATTTGTAAAAAATTATGCAGGCTCTTAAATGTTGTGTTTTTCTCAGTATTTGTGTCTGCATAATGATGCTATGAAGAGAGGGGTAAGTAAGTGCAGCTGCAGGATTCTTTATGGATAACCTCGGAAAATCGAAGCATGGCCAATGCTCCTGCTGTTTCAAAACCTACAGGTTAAGTCAGAGGCTGCAGGAATTGGAAACTGTTATCATTATTAGCTGTTGATATTATTCTCATGTTGATAGAGTAACTGTAAATTCCCTTGAAAGAAATTATGTAGGGACTGAACAAAAACATTATCCCCTTACATTTTGTTTCCTCTCTTTTTAATCCTCGCCTGAGGGCATGCTTAGAGAGAGGAAAGGAGAGGGAGGAGGAGAAGAGGAGAGAGAGAGAAACATCAACCAGTTACCTTCTGCACGTGCCCTGACTGGGGATTGAACCCGCAACCCAAGTATGTGTCCTGACTGGAAATGAAGCCGGCTACATTCTTTGGTGCACAGGACGATGCACAGCCTACTGAGCCACTCTGGCTGGGACCCTTTTTCTTTTTTCCCGGCAGTGATGTCTGTTACAATCATTGTGCAGCTCTTGCATTTGCCCCTGCCTTGTATGTTCCACTCTTACTCAACCTGTTCACTGTTTACATTAAAAAACAAAAGTAAAAAGGCATTGCTTTTGTCAATTAGAAGGAGTCAGTAGGCTGCTTATAAAATATCACTGACCTCACGGAGGCACATTATTTTAGAATTATTCAGTGATCTACTGTGATGATAATCGCTGGTTATTAACCAAAGGACTGTTTTCTCTTGACCATAACTAAGATTCAGACTTACTCTAATTTGACAATATATGTAGTCAATTGCTGTCTCTCACATCGCTCTGCCACTGCATCTAGTTGTCCAGCTAAAGGCTTTCGATGAGTTTTTGAGATGCATACTAAGAAAACACTTTGGAGAAGGAAAAGATTAAATTTCAAAACAATAGAACACAAAAGTGTGGTTTAATATTATACTAACCCAGAGCAGGAGAAAAATACCTTTCAATCTTTCCCTCCTGCTCTAAGTAAAGTCAGTTATTCCATATTTAAATGCAGGAAAAAAGAAAAAAGCCAAGCATGTTACATTTGTATTTTTGAAAGCAAAAACAAAAAAAGATCCCTATTTGCTTTTGTCTTGACCTTCTAACTCAGTGCTCATTAAACCAGCTGAGAAATACTGTTGGTCATGTGGGCAGGCATTTATTGGCTTTGCTATTGTTTCTTAGCACTGAAATGTGTTATGCTAAAATAAAAAAAATCAGCTGATTTCTTTCTGCCTAGAATGCCCTCTTCCTTGCCTCTCTGGAAAACTCCCATGTTGTTCACAACTCTCTGGGAAAGTCTTTTCTGAGCAGAGCTACGCAAGTCTTATTTTTGTGGTGGCCGCACAGTAACAGGCGTACATCTCTATTTTCGCTCTTTTCACCTTCTTACAAATATCACTTGTGTACCTGTCTCCCTCCACTAGAATATAAATCCTGGAATGTCTGGGAGTTGGAGCTTTTCATGTCATAAAGCCTACGGTATAGTAGATCCTCAATTAATATTTATTGAATAAATACATGAGAGTTCGTTAAGGATTGTTCATAAGGGTAATTATTGGGCATACCTCATGAATCTAATTACAAGGCTATTTTAATTTTTAGTGTTTCTGATCACATAGCATCACAACATTGGCCATACCAATATTTATAGTGACAAGTGGTACTATAGATTTTCATTATTATTATCATTATAAAATTAAGATATTAAATTATTATAATTATTACACTCGAGTTCAAAGAATCCTGGGCTCTATTTTCCTCATAAAAAGCATCACCTGAAGCTTTATAAGAACTGCCCTCTTTATGTGGGGTGTAAACTTACCAGCTCACCACCTGCTTTACTGCTGAGCACTCTGGCCCTGAGGCTTTTGCTTTGAGACCCCGCTGCGGGGTAACTGGGGAGCCCTGCACAGTGGGAAGTATCTGGGTGGAAGGAAAAACTTCGGAGTCTTTATTCTGGCTTTGCAATTAGTAAATTCTACAGTCTTATTCAAAGCTAGTAATGTTTTTGGCCATTAGTAGCTTAAATTGTACAAAATAAAAAGGGCTAGATAAGTATGTTTCAAGGTCTCATAAATGCCCATCAAGGGCTTGGGGAGCCAAGGAAGACTGACAAGGACCCCAGCTGTATCTAAATGAGAACTGCTGGTGCCATGTAATCATTGGTTGAAAAATGGATCCAATACTAAATAAGAGTTAGAGAACCACTAAATTAGATGGTATCTAAAGGACCTATCAGTTCAAATCCTCTTGTTATAATTAAAATCTTTTTTAAAAAAAATTACCAAACTTTATTTCTGAAATTCAGTTTCAAAACAGAAAAAGAATATAGTCTAGAGACAAATTTTACTTTTTCAAGATAATATCGTCATAAACATACCATCTCTTTCTGTATAATGACAACATAAGAGATATTTTCATTTTATATTGATATATTGGAGGTAGCTATCATTACTTTATATACATGGTTAGAATACTTATCAAACATTGCTAAATTAAGCAAAGTTCTAAAAAACAATAAAAGCAATTTTGTGTCCCCCCTAAACATTAAGATAATATCAACTAGAAAAGCAGAAATAATTAGCAGATGTTTTAATAAAATTATGTTCATAGACTATTCTAATACTCCAAGAGATAACTTCTAATACAACTATTTGATCTCTTAATTCACATAATTTCTTAATGTTATTATTTGATTTTTTTTTTTTTTTTAGTGCAACAAACATTCATTGAGTATGGACTCTGCCCAAAGACACATATACTCTTTAATCATGGCCAAGTTATACTAAAAGTTATAGTTTTTGTCTGTCTTCATTTAGTTAACCTAAGTGCTCAGTCTATCTTTCCTTTATAACCAACAATTATGAGTTGTCATTTGAGCTGGAACATGATTTCTTCGTAGTGTCAGCAATATCATGAAAACTCTACACAGTTCTAACTGCTCTTGACAGATGAGAAATAGCAGAAGGACTCCTTTTATAATAAAGATTATGAATGTCACTCTAAGACGTTCATGTTAGAATAGGTTTAGTCTTCCAAAAGGGACAGAGGCATAAAAAAAAAAAAAAAAAATCACATTTCATAACTGTATTACATTGCTTCTCCATCGCTGAACGGACAATGTAATACCAAGCTCTAATAATGCTCATTTGATTGACTCTGTCCAAACAGCCTCTTATCAAGCATAAGCTGCTTCTCTATGATGGATGACTATGGTTTACGGTGCAGATTTCATTTGCAAACGGAGTCTGAAAATTCCCCTTCACTGTCAGAATCCTGATGAAGCCTGCACCATCATTATTGCACACTAAACTCATTAGAATAAGAAGAAGGAAAGAGTGGCTGAGGCTCAGGGATGATTTGCTAATCTTGTTGTGTGAGAATAATACATTTAATTTTCCATTGTGGGGCCTGACCCATATTGAACTTTTGTTTGTTGTTACTTGCCAGATTCCCTTAGGTTCTTGGAGTACTTCCTTTTGTAACTTTAAGGTTAAAGAAGGGCAGTAATCAAATCAAACCCAGCTAGAAAATGCCCCCCGATGGATTCAAAATTTCCAATGTGATTATGTCAGGCTGAAGGAGATGAAAATGCTGGTGTTTAAAAATTCAAATGTAAGCTCTTTGAGTAGGAGAGAAAAGGCCGAGGAATGTTAAAAGAGAACTAATTATGTCTTGGGTGTATTTTATTTTAATGATGACTAAGGTTAAAGTGGAAATAAAATAAATAAGAGCTTATCCATAACAACATTTCCTAGACAGGAAGAAGGAACACCTCGAGAAGCGTGGAGGAGTAAAACACAGGCTGAGGACTCTTTTTCACACCTGAATCAATACAAACATTTCTCACTCCTAATGTCTCAGCCACGCACCCCACTTCTGTGGGACCCCTGCTCTCTCATTCTGATTCACTAGCATGCAAGGATTTCTGTTTCTTAAAATAAATGATCTCAGACAAATGATCATCTCTCGTGACTTCCCAGCTACTCTAGAAGCCAGTGATAAAAATCAGTGATTTCAAATTCTCAGTGATTTTCACTGGGAATGAATCATAGAAAAATGTTATTGACTATTTTCTCATGTCCACAGCCACAAGGCAAACTCAAGGAAGATAAATGTGTCCACAGATTTGCCATTAAGTCCCAATCAAGTGATTCCCAGATGGTTGCATCAGTACCTGGGGTTTATAACAACAGTATATTCAAAGTAGATTTCCATTGTACTATGAAATTACTTGTGCCTTTATGGTTTGTGAATTTACATACAACATTTACAAAGGATGATTCTCCTTTACCTTTCCTTTTATTGTGCCCTCAATGAACTTTCTTGAAAGAAGGGCCCAGGCATAATTATGGCCAATTCTCATTGGTACAAATCTGTACATGAATCATCAGAAAATGACTGATTTCCCCATACAGCAATGGTGCTTAAGACTCAGAAAGTGTGAAATGAAAAACTTAATGTTCTCCTAACAGTGCAATTTAGAATGATGTCAATATACCGCACACTATTTTTTCAAACCTTACATTTAAAAAATAAAATGAAATCAAAATGGCGAGTTCCCACTGTGCGAGACATTTACTATGCAATATCAGTCTCTTCCAACTCATCTCTCAATTGGTGAGGGCACTGAGCAAAAGAAACTGCACCATTAAATGTCAGGCCTATAACTCACACTCAACGGGCAGGCAAACAGCCCTTTTCACGGGACTAAGAGGACTGGTTGTGGAAGTACTGTAAATATCAAGCTCACTGATTAAAAGCAAAAAGAAAAATAATAAAAAGAAAGAAAATCCAACAGAATCTCACCAAGCTTCTATGAACTCCCCTAACAGACTGTTATTGAAGCAGGTGAACATGAATGCCCTCACAGGGAGATTTTTAGGCTGAGAGGGAATATTAGTCTGAAGAAATTCCCTTGAAGATGCCATTCTTTGTAAGTAGCCCTGATGAAAGACAAGGAGACCAAAAGGGTGTGTGTTTCAACTTGAGATCTACTGAGAATATTGCTCTCAGCAGGACTAGCAACAGCCACACGAAAGAGCAAAGATTAGTGCTTCTTACTCCAGGTCCCTTTGGGTGTCACGTTCTCCTCTCTGAAATCCAACCATGTTTAGGCCCTAATCTCTACACTCGCCCCATCTGATCTCCATGCTGTCCCTTCTTTCCTAGAAACCATCTATGCCCCCGTTCTTTACACCTTTTCATCATTTATTCATTTGCTCCGTCACTGACTAACCAAACAACTATTTATTTAATAAGAAAAGTATTTATTGAGACCTCTGTTAGATTCTGTGGATGCAGAGATGAGAAAAGTTATTCTCTGTTGATGGATCCTATTCTATGTCAGGTCCCATAGAGGTCAGTTATTTAATAGATTAAATTAATTAGTATTAAAACTTCAACAACCCAGCCAGTATGGATCAGTGTTTGAGGGTTGACCCATGTGCCAAGATGTTACCGATTCGATTCCTGGTCAGGGCACATGCCCAGGTTGTGGGCCAACCCCCCCAGTGGGGGGCATGTGGGTGGCGGCCAATCAATGTTCTCTCTCATCGATGTTTCTCTCTCTCTTTCCTTCTCCCTTCATCTCTCTCTAAAATAAAATAAATAAATAAATAAATAAATAAATAAATAAATAAATAAAATACTTCGACAGATCTTAAAATCCCAACCCCAACCTAGATTCTATTTGTCTGTGCCTCTGGACAGAAATGCAGTGTCTTATCCCTGGAGTAAATGATGTGGGAACTCTAAACACAGGGGCAAGGTCAACAATGGTCCACATGCCTCACCAGAAATAGGCCATTTTTCATCCTAATATATACTTGAGCTAGAAGCAAGAAAACGTGGGGACTTAGGGAATTCAGTACCATGCTCCAAACTGAACTATGACTAATGTGTTACTAAATTCTGGATATGTTTCTTCACTTTGACCTTAGGTTTTCTTATTAATATATACCCTCCATCTATGTTGCTTAATGGTTGTAGTAAGAGACCACCTACATCTTGCCCTGTGATTAGAAAAACTATCAAAATATATGTGTTTATTTGCATGTTATCTCCTTGTTGCAATTCCTTAGCCAAATCTGGAAGAAAAATGTATATTAATTTTTAATCTACTTTTCCTCTCCCCTCTGACTTCCACACTTTGTACGAAAAATCTGAGCCCAATAAGTATAAAGAAAATTCATTATTCTTTTGCTATAAAGAATAATAAAAGTGTTTGGCCACCATTCACACCTTTTCCATTGATCTTTCCAAGTCTTCCTAGTTTCTGAAGGGTGGAAATTATGGGTCCCTTGGGTTCACTGCTGTTCAGTCAAGACCATGAGCAATTTACCCATTTACTGCATTAATACATTTTATGGCATTTTAGCAGTAGACTCTCTGTGAGGCTTAGAGGTGGAGTGTACAATTAAATAGCAGTGCCACTTGGACATCTGAAATGCTAAATAAATACACAGCATCGCTTTAGTCTTGTAGCCTTCTTCTATTTAGGTGTGAAGAATATGCATTAACTTATATCTCAATCAAAATAGAGGACTGGTTTTAAAAGGGATTTTTGTCTGTATCAGTGCCCAAATGTAACTTTTATAAGGTTCCATTTTCACATAATTTTGAAACTTTTGTTTGGAGCAATCAGTGTACAGTGTTGAGCCATGTGACTAAATCTTGCAGATTCTTCCAAAGGGAAGATCATCTGGGAGCTAAGCAGATTCTATTAATGTGAAAAATTAATAAACTACTTTATGGCTCCAGGTGGGCCAGTAGAACTGAAACAATCTTTTTACAACTCTCTTAGTAGCCCCAAAAAACATCTGTTGTGACACCCCATACAGAAAGAGCACTTTAGAATCAGAATGCTCTTGATTAAAGCCCAGAGACCAACCACCAGCCAGAGTGGCAGAAACCCACAATGCTCAAGGTCACTTTCGTGTGTTGCAGAGTTGCGGTGGCCCAGTGGCCCGTCAACAGCTCTGTGCGTGTGGAGAGCTAACGGAGCCACGGAAACTGTGTGTACGGGGCAGGGAAGTGGGGTAGTAAGCAGCCAAATCAGGAGGGAACTCCAGCCCCTGGGACCTAGTTTTTGGAATGAGGGATCATCAACACTGATAACGGTTCCGTGGCATGTAATCAGTGAGTCTGTCGTGTCACCGTTCTTCCCCGAAGTCCTCATCATCCCACTGGCTCTTAACACTAATATGTGTGAAAACAAGTGAGGGTCAGTCTAGCTTAGAATTCGGCATCTAAATGCTCATTTAAAGCTGACCAGACAAAAATGAAAATAGATGACCTCCTTAGGTGAGTGACTTCTGGAGGCCTTATAATTGTGGAAAGGAAAGAGAAGAAGTATTTTAACGTAAGCACTCTTCTGGAATAAAGGTGGACAGTCATTCCCCTTTAAGAAAGTCTGGACCCAGTGGTTAAAACGGAAATAACCCAAAGAGAACGGAAACAATCATAAATAAAACCTCTAAGCCAATCTTCTGTGATATGTCATTGAAATTATTACTTAAAAATAAATATAATTGATCAATTTTCTTCTTTCTTTTTATAACTATCAACTTATTTAGGGCAAGTGTTAAAAGCCTTACATAACCCTATGCGCAGAATGTGTGCCCATATCCTTGGTCCTATAGGGGCTCCTATTTAAACGGCTGCTCTGAGGACAACTGTCTCCCCTCCAAGGCTGTCCCCACAACCTTTTCACTATTTCCGGCTCCATCTGTTCCAGCCTATTTCCAGCTGCTGCTCAGAAGAAAGGCCATGACAATTGTCCCCTTAACACACACTTTATCTTGCTGTGGCCATTTCTGGACGCCAGTGTGCTGAGAGCCCAGTGCGTTCTCTTTCTGGAGCGTGGCTCCGCACCAGCCCGAGCTAGCCAGCTCAGGTAGGACGTCCTGCTGCCACACTCCTCCTCTGCCATGCCTTCGCCTCTCTCCCACAGAAATGCCTTTCCTATTGGGCACTTTGACATCTCCAAGGAACCAGGACATCTCCTTCCTCGTAGTTGAAACTGTGTTCAGAAGAAAATAAGTGATGCTGACGTCATCATGAATACCTATACTGTAGGGGTACGTGGTGAAAAGGACGTGGTCTTTGCACAGACAGGATTCAGTGTCCAGTGACAGTAGGCAAAGCTCTTCACCACTCAAGAGCATCAGTTTTCCCTTCTGTAAAATGGGGAAATTAATCATTACTTACGAAGATTGTTCCAAGGCTTGAATCCAGTAACAGAAAGAGCAGAGCATCTCACATTTAATGTGCATACAAAGCACCTGGGAATCTTGTTACAATGCACATTGTGACTCGGTAGGTCTAAGGTGGGTCCCACACTGCATCTGTCACAAGCTCCCGGTGAGGCTGACATTGTGAGCCATGGGCAGATCACCGAGTAGCAAGAATAGAAAGCATGGTGCGCAGACCTGCCACGGTGTGGCCCTTTGGCTCACTGGAGTCTAGAAGAATTCCTCCAGTACTGTGTTCATCACTAATGTCTGTCTCAGAATGCACATAACCAGAATTCCTTCTGAGTTGAAAAGCAAATGTGGGAACAGGCTTTCCAGATGACACTATCAGTAATACACCTCTTCCACTCGCCCTTCTCTTCTTCCTTGAATCCAGGGAGCTTTGTAACACTGTGTCCGGGCACTAGGGAAGCAGCTACTGCCTTTTCTGCTCCTGCGCTAGCCCCTCCGAGTGTGTAGGAGACTATCGGCGGTTGTATTAAAACAGATCTGCGCCTGGCCTGTGTGGCTCAGTGGTTGAGCGTCGACCCATGCACCAAGAGGTCACGGTCTCAATTCCTGGTCAGGGCACATGCCCAGGTTGTGGGCCTGATCGCCAGTGTGGGGCCTGCAGGAGGCGGCCAGTCGATGTTCTGTCTCATCGATGTTTCTATCTCTCCCTCTTTGTCCCTCTCTCTCTAAAAATCAATTAAGAATATTTTTTTAGCCCTGGCCGGTTTGGCTCAGCGGTTAGAGCGTCGGCCTGCGGTCCAGAGAGACCCGGGTTCGGTTCCCGCTAAGGGCATGTGCCTCGGTTGCAGTTTGTCCCCGGCCCTGGTTGGTTGTGCAGGTGGCAGCCACTCGATGTGTCTCTTTCACGTCGATGTTTCTCTCTCTCTCTCCCTCCCACTCTATCTGTACAAAAAATGGAAAAATGTCCTCGGGTGAGGATTAAAAAAAAAAAAGAAGAATATTTTTTTAAAAACAGATCTGAGTGGGTGGTGTGACCCATGGGTGATGGACACCCCAGAGTTCCAGACAGAACTCTGGGCTCACCGGGAATAGGAAGACAAGAAACACAATTTCTTGAGGAATGTGGTTGCTGTGGGTCATCCCAGCTTTGGTAAGACCCGCCTGGTCCTGCTGGCAGACATGAGAGTATTTAATTGGGGGTGGAAACTTCCTGAGGACTCCTTTTGGGTGGCTGCTCTGTCCCTCAAAGGTAGAGGCAGATACAGGGAAGAGACAGAGACGTGACTCACTGTCAGCCTACATGGGAGCTTCCTGCCCTACCATGGCAGGGAGAGTGATGATGCTCTTTTACTGAACATGCCCACCGAGGCCAGAGCAAACCCCGGCACAGAAATGGCAAATATCAATCTCAGAGGCTGGCAACAGAGCAGGTGGCCCCGCAGGGAAGGCTGGGGAGGTGGACTGCTTTCCCCGCTGTGATGAATGAGAAAGGCAGCCCCACTCCACCAGAGGGTGATGAGAAACCCGCCAGAGCTCGTAAGCATCTCTGAGCACTCCTGAGCAGTGACAAAGCTGCAGGGATTAGGGAGCATTAGGGGTGCAGTCCCGTCCACCAGGGGGGCTGGATGAGGAGGGAACATGGGCAGCCAGGCAGAGCGGAGACCCTGGAGCTCTTACTGCCCACGCAGTAAGAGCTCCCTCTCTCTCTCTCTCTCTCTCTCTCTCTCTCTCTCTCCCCCCTCTCTCGTGCACGCACGCGCACACACACACACTCACGTTCTCACTCACAGAGGCAAACTGGGCTGCAGTTTCTTGGTACAGAAGAGCAATCAGCATGGTAGCAGGGAAAACTGCTGAAGGAGAAATATAACTGGCAAAGGCCTGACAGGTTAGCCAGGCAAGAAGGTGAACAGATTAGAGAGAGGGCTGAAAAGGCACAAGCTTAGTACTGGCCTCCTGGGGCCAGAATATGAGTCCACACAGAGCAAGAAGCTAATGATACCAGAGAGACAAACTCAAGTTTGGAAACTGTCCAAAATTACCAAGTCAGCTGGTCCTCACAAGGAACTGTGATTCTTGGAGCGGGGATAAAATGAAAACAAACTGATGGCAATCTAGGAGCATAGACATGTATGTGTATAGGTTTATTAATACTATAATGAATATACACTAAAACCTGGGAGTACACAATGCTATGAAAATTCAGAGGAACAGAATCAGAGAGACCCCAGAGAGGAGAGAGCTTGGGGGAACCATGACTGGGTGTCTGTTGCTTAAGGAGTTAACAAGAAAATAATGATCACCTCACTCTAATTTTAAGAGAAAAATCTTAGTGATATATTTAAGATGTGGCAAATAGTAACCAAAATGGTACATAAATTCTTGTGCCTTTTTAAAGTGTATCTGGCCTAGCCGGATGGCTCAGTTGGTTGAAGTGTCCCATACACCAAAAAGGTTGACATTTGCCTCCAATCACGGCACATACCTAGGTTTCAGTTAGATCCTGGTCAGGGCATGAACAGGAAGTAACAGATCAATGTTTCTCTCTCACATCGATGTTTCTCTCTCTCTCCCTCCCCCCCTGCCCCCACCTTCCTCTGTAAGATCAATAAACATATCCTCAGGTGAGGATTACAAAATAAATGAATAAAAGTAAATAAAGTGTCTCTAGTTAATAAAAATGTTAAATCTGCTGGTTTATTAACATTGTCTCATTTGCATAAAAGCATAAAGTAAAATGGGGAACTAATTTCATTATCTAAAATAGCTCCTGCAGGATGTTACCACAATTTTACTAATATATTTCCTCAAAAATATTGTTTTGCAGGGAGTTCAATTTTATGAGTAATTGTAACAACTTAATGTTTTGTCTAAATCTGAGTTTCTCAAAATGGGTACTACTGACATCTTGAATGAGACCATTCTTTTCTTTTTTTCTCTTGCGAAAGTTTTTAATTAAAAAATACTACTATACAGTAAAAATGTGATGAGATAATTCTTAGTTGTGGAGCTGTCCTGTGCATTTTAGGGTGTCTAGCAGCACCTCTGCCTTCTACTCACTAGATCCCAATCGCACCCCCTGGTTGTGACAACCAAAACTATTTCTAGGCATTGCCAAATCTCCTAGGGTGGGGGTGGCGGTGGGGGAAAAAGTATTCCCATTTGAAAACCAATAGTCTAAACTATATCTAATTCCAGCTACTTAGCTAGCTACAGAGGTAAATCCAAGGGTAACAGAGAAATAAAAGATTTTATGCATTGTTCAGAAGATGGATTATATCACCACTCGATAGCTTTTATGCATTCTCTAAAATTCTCTATTTCTGTAAGAAACTGTTCATCAATAATCAATAATCAAAACATATCACACATTTGATTAGTAGCTCCTGCTTTCCATCTCACTTGTGTCCCCCGGAGCTGCCTGAGTGACACGTTTACCACCTTGATTTTATGTTATTGTCATACTCAGGTTCAGGGGTCAGGGCCCACATCACAGGGAACATAATAATACCCAAGTCTCTGCCATATAACCATTAGCAAGGGCTATATCCTAAAATATGAAAGAATTCCATTTGACTTGTTGTGTTAGGGACAAAAATAGGACTGACCAAGTATAAGAATGTTAGTTACTGTTGATGACAAAATGAAACAATCAGACTTAGAAAAAGAAGTCCAGAGTTAAATTGAAAGGACAGGTTGATCTGATTGTTTACAAGTGACCTACAATTTTTTACTAGCTTTTTTAAGTACCACAAAAACACATCCCACATTGTTATAATTCATGCAGGGTTTTTTGTTGTGATAGATAAGCAGTTTCTAGTGCATCTAAGAAACAATTTATTTTTTACCAAATTATTATGCACTACAAAAGATGCAAAATTGGGCTTGCTAGGCTATAAAGAGCATCAAATTCGGTTAATCTCAGTTCTAGCATCCACTTAACTTTGGGCCTCCATTACTTCAACTGTAATATGAGACTAATTATAACTTTCTTACCCAAATGTGACTCAAATGAATAAATGCATATGAAATCAACATGCATACTACACATATATCAGAAACTGATATTATATTCAAATATGATTCTGTAATTGCAACTCCTTTGACTCAAGGGATTTAATGTAGGCAAGAGAGCTTCATTTAAAAATATTACTGCATGTGAAGTAACTCTAACTAATATATTTTTATATAAAAGTTTCTTGATATAAATCTCCCAAATATCTGGTTAAGTAAACCCGAGGATATTAAAAATGAATAAAATTCTCGGATCATTCATAAGCTTCTTTAACAATAAAGACTCAATTGATTTTCTTACCAGTAAAGGTGAGTAAATATATAAGTAAATAAATAAATCTGTGATTCTTTTTTTAATTTATTCTCCTCTGTCCAGGTAAGAGGCCCGAATCACGGTCAGTGGCCAGATGTTAGAGAACAGATGGACAGGCAGTGAAAGCTGGACCATATCCTTTGCCAATATCCCTCTCTCAAGTCTCCAAGACAGTCACCCTCTGGGCCCGCCGGCTCCACAAGTGAGTTCACACAGCACACCCACACACGGCCGGCCTCGAAACAAGTCCACTCAGAGTACTTGGTTTTGACTATGTAGTCTTAAAAAAATAGATTAATAGTATATTTAATGATAATGTCCATAAGTGATTACATATCACTTTGAAAGAGGTGTTAAACCTCTTTCAAAATTCGACTTGGTTTTAATCCTCAGCTAATTCTCCTTGGATTAAAACACCATTTATGCTAATGCAACATGAGGCAAAGGAGGGAGAGGAAAAGCTGCCCAGGACCTTATGAATGACGGCATTCTGCCTGCCTGATATTATTTGTTTTTGCTTTTTTTTTTGGTGAAATTATACTATACATTGCCAAAGGAAACCCTCCCTTACACTAATAGCATCAGAGGGAGCTTCTTCAAAAATCAGATGTGAGAAGCCAGAGGGACAATTCTTTATTAGGTTCCTCTTGAACATAAAAGGCGCACAGTATACATCAAATCAGAATGAGGAGAGCACATCAAAGAAGCTAAAAATCTGTCACTGAGCCCCAAATGTCCTCATACATCAAAGGACACCTAAGTCAGCAGGACAAACCTGAACCTTAGTAGCCACACCTGGGCCTGTCTCTTCTGATCAAGCACGAAGCATTATGAAAGGAACAGGACACGTGCAACAGGCTGGAGATAAGCGGTGGTCAAAGCAACCCAGGGATCTGGGGACGAGGGGAACAGAAGGGAGCAGGAATGTTTTCGCAGCTTGGACAGAACAACAACAACGAGCAATGCTGTCAGGGAGGGAAGATGAAAGTGGTAAACCGCGCCGCAAAGGGTGTGCCAGAGATAAAGTAGGAGAGACGGGAATGAGCAGCGGCAGCTCTGACACTTCCAGCGCTTCGCTGAAATGCACTTGGGTTTTGAAGATGTCAGAGTCTGGGGGATGATTTCTGTGGCTGAGCTCCCAGGGATCATGCAGCAAGACAGATGAAGGCACGGGGAGCCGCCCCCCCCTTCAGCGAGGATGGGCAGGGCGTGATGAATCAAAGGGGCCTGGACATTTCTGTTACACGCAGCTCACTGGTGAGACGTTCCGTGGGTGCTAATTCTGCCTGGTGAGGGGAAGCCAGTGTCCCAGGAAGACTGCGGTGGCCCAGGAATTCAGGAGTCAGGCTCAGCCCCGGGGTGCCATGACTGCACTCTCCCGTTCCTCCTGCAGGAGTGCCCAGCAAGTTCCACTGGACTTCGAACCGTCTGCAGTCAGTACCCCTAAGTCTCCCCAAACACAACGCAGTCTTTACCTTTAAGATGAACAATAATTTAAAAAATACTTACGAACACAGAAACACCACAGTTATGTTTCCATGTTGACTCGGCCACAGGTAGCTCAGTCCCTGGCATGAACACACACCTGCTGGATGCACATCGGAAGGGACAGGAGCATCACCACCGCTGCCGCAAAGAACGTCCACTCATTGGTGCAAAGAGAAAGTGAGTGCTCACTTTTCAGAAAATTCTCTTTTCCCTTTTTGGTTTCTTTTCCTATTTTTTTCATCAATTTTTTATCTTTGGGTCCACAGCAGTAGTTCACAAACTTCAAGAAGTATCGAAATCTTCTGCAGGATTTACGAAAAAAAAAAAAAAATGCAGCTTGTTGGGTCCCAGCATTTCTGGCTTCAGACTTCCCCAGTGTAACTGAGTCAGATTCAGTCGACTGGGCTTGGGGCCCCGGACCGGCATTTCTTACAAGGTTTCGGTTGCTGCTCCTGCTGCTGGTCCCTGAACCTCACTTTGAAAACCACTGGTCTACAGTGTTCTTGGCAAATCTAAGTACCTTCTTGGGATGGACTTCAATATGTGCCATCTTCTGATGGACTGTTCCACCCCACCCCCACCAGTGTTGTGGGATGAACCTGAACCACTCATTCTGATCAAAACACGTGAATAAGAACTGTGTGAGCTCTAAAAAGAGGCAGGCATTAAAAGCTGACCAGCACGTGCTATCAGCAGTGTTCTGAGGGCCCAAGGAGAGCAGCCTGGCTCTCAGCTGCAGCCTGGGGTTCTCTCGGTTAAAAGATGATTTGTGTGTGTTTTCCTCATCAATAGATTCCACTGTGTGAGTTGTTTCAGCATGGTTTTATTTAGTCCCGAACAACTGTATTTCACTCTAACGAAGAAGTCCCTACTGTAAATCATGTAACTGGGAAGCTACAAACATAGACTGGCTTGTGTCACAGAGGTTTCAAATAGTTCCTCTACATTATACATTAGAGGTGCGAATTAATGAAGATGTTTACTCTCGTCCTCCACAGATTCCTGTCTCCGACCCAATGCATCCGACCACACTCCTCATCGAACAGGCTTGCTCGCTGTCCAAACCTCCTCTTCCCCAGCAAACAGAATCATCAGGTACTTGGCTGCCTTAGGCAAGAAGCTTTGGGTCATATTTGACTCTCCCTTCTCTCCACATCTCACAAATAATTGGCCAACAGCACTTTTTATTCTATTTCTAAAGTAAGTGACACCCACACCTTTTTTCTCCCTCACCACTGTTGGTGTAGTCCAGGAATACATCCTCGTGGACAGGGACCACTACAGCAGCCCTTTGATTAATCTCCCATTTGCAGTTTCTCTCCATTTCCATTTTCCTTTCACTCGGCTGTCAGCACCATGTTCCTAAGAGGTATGTTTCTACTACTCCCATGGCTACAAACCTCCCGCGGACTCCTGATACCAAGAGAACAAAGGCTGGGCTTCTCTTGAGGGTTCGTAAAGGCCCTGAGGCTCAGCCTGGTCCCAGCTCACCTTTTCAGGTATAACTTTTATTCCATGTATATTTTACATGTACTTTTTACCCTGCTATGATCTGCTTTATGGACTGTCCAGCTTGCACCTTGTCCTCTACTTTAAATATTCTTGCACACCTTATCCACTGCTCGAATCCGGGCAATCCTCCTATGCCCAGCTCAGAAGCCATTATTTCTTTATAGCCTCAGCACCCTACTTACTTCTTGACCTGACTGAGCAAAATCTGCTTTGGCTTCTACTCTGTGAGCTGCCTAAGAACTGGGACCAGGTTTTTATCATTCAAAAGTAATTTCCAAAAGTAATGTATGTGGTAGCATAATTAAGACAGTTGCCCATAACAAACACGTGTTGCTCTGAGTTGGATGAATTAAATCAAGATCTGTCTTAACGAGGCTGGGTTCGGATGAATGTTACTGAGATGGAATGATGGTATTCCCAAACTAGAGATTGAAAAACACAGCTATCTTGTGATTTGGATGAGGCTTAGTTGATCTTAAGAGATCGGCGGAGCCTTATGTTAATATGTGTTTTTCAGGCACACAAACAGCAAATTCAAAGAGGCCCATGGTAGCGTCATGCTTTATATGGAAAGTATTCACATGGCCAGATAAAGTCAGTTTAAAAAACAATAACTTTGATGGTGAAAATTCACTAAAATGCTCTCGCTACTCCATATGAAATTTTAGGAGTGCTTTAGCATCCTAAGCAGCAACAGACGCCTATTAGAAAACACGGGCTAATGTACACCAGTAGGAAGAGCATACATTTTGGAACAGCATGGAGATGTCTAGATAGCAGAAGTAAAAACTAAAGAGAGGACCAGAGTTCGTAATGATGGCAGAAAAGGATTGGACAAAGGTTCTCAGCTATCTGCATAATTTTCTCTTCTAAAACATAAAAAAAGTTCAATTGAGGGATATTTCAAAGGCAATCTATTGCTCCTGCGTTCATATGTGTGGCGATACCAGCCACAGTAGTAATTGTTTAATTATAGGCTTTACATCATCCCTGCAAAGTCTCCAGGGGGTAAAGAAAATGGAGTGGTATCGATAACATAGCCACAAATTGAAGATCCAGACCTTCTGTTACTTTGTTTATCTGATGCTTTATTTTGGTGAAATAAAGATTTAAGAAATTATAATTAATTACCATGGTTTCATCTTTCTCCCACAAAATGCCTAGTACCAAGTTAACACTCTCCAATAGTTTGGTAACAATAAGGTTAATGATATCAATAATAATTTACTTCAGTTTAATCCTATTAAAAGCACGCTTGATTAGATCATTAAGCTCTGAAAACCGGTGCACAGTGTATTGTTGCTGGGTTTCCATCTTGCGTTTCAAAGCACACATCTCTGGGGCAGTGTGGGTCCCTCCAGCTCTGCCCGAGACCGTTCTTTCTGTCTGTTGTAAACTTCAGATCTCCCCTCTAATTATGGAAGCACCTGGGTTACATTTTCAGCTAATCTTACTATGGCACAAAATCAAAAATTTATTGTACTACTTTTGAATGGAACACAATTCTGCCCACCACTCGCCATGAAGCAAGGCAGCAATGGATGTTCTCAGAGAGTAACATAGAGCTGCCAAATACGCAGAGGCAATTTTGGTGGAAGTAAAGCTAAGCGAAGATGAAGGAGGTGTAGGGAAAAGACGAAGAAACAAAAATGCAAGTAGATTTTGAAAAGAGAGGGGTAAGGACAGCATCATTCAAAATGCCAGACCAAAGGGAATGAACACACGAGCAAAGAAGCCAAGACAACCGCGTCCTGGACACATGACCTGTATGAATGAGAGTGATTATCCCTTGGTTCCATATCAGCTGTGAGAGATAATATTTTGAGTGCCTCACAAGTTGTGAAGAAAACACCAACTCATAAGTTCTCTAATTTCTAGGTAAAGAAGGTACTATTCTATGAGAAGATGAAGAAAGAGTGAACATATTGTGAGATAAGCAGGTGACCTATGGGAACTCACTGATAAAGGCAAATATTGTCCTTTACATGAGGAGTCATGTCTAAGAGCAGCTGATCGCTTGGAACAAGAGTGTATTTCTTTTCAGTAGCTCCAATCACACCTCCACTGGCTAGTCCCGAAGCTGTGTCACGGGGCTCAGACTCAGCCCTCTACCAGGTAAACCCAACATTTTGATATAACTGACTTGAATCTGAATGTTATCTGTCTTCCTTCCTGTCTTCCTCCCTCCCTTCCACTCTCTCTTTCTTTCATTCTTTTTCCTTCCTTCCTCCCTCCTGACTTTCCTTCCCTTTTCCTCTCCTCCCCTCCCTCCCCTTCTGTCTCCCTCTCTCCCCTTCACCCTCTTTCTGTCTCTCCTTTCACCCCACTTCCCTCCTTGCTTCCCTTATCCCCTCTTTACTTCTTTTCCTTAAAAAAAAAAAAATTAAAAATGTTCCCTAACAATAAACAGAAAGCAAACGGGGATAAATAATCCCGGATGTAGCATAAGAGAAAGAGATATATTGGCCTTAAGGGGCACCCTGAGAAACAGGAATTGTTGAGTGCTTCTGTGAACATATGAAACGATTAAAGAGAATGTCACCGAGATAAGTGTGAAATCTTTAGCACAACGTTTACGATAACATTTTATATTTAAACAATAGAAAGACACATGGTGATGAAGAACATTAACCTTTATTGGCTATACTGTATGTGCATTGGCAATAAACTTTATGAAATTCTTCCAACAGCCATGGGAGATAAGTATTATGTCCCTTTCCATGTATGAGTATTTCGGCATCACAAGCCGAAGTCACTTCACTGTTATCCGGTGAAGCAGGAATTCAGACTCAGTCTACCTACCTGCAAAGATTCTGCTTCTCTTTCCGGGAGCGCCATAGCATTCCCAGTGCACAAATGTACGAGCAATGAAAAAATAGGACCTGTTGATGGTACTTGGTAGAGTTGAGGCCAAGAGTCTGTGCATTATAGCACTAAACTTGCAATCACTACAGACACAAACTGAAACTCTGCAATTCAAGCATTAGCTCTGTTTTAAGAAAGGGACCAGTCTAATGCAGGGAGGCATGAATCACCGTGGCACTTAGAACCCTATAACATTCAGAGAGCCATCTGAGAATGGTGATAAAGAAAGTGGAAAGAAAAAAGAGACCCCAGCTTGGCCACACCTGGCTATCTATTTCATCAATACCTCATTGGGAAGACATTAACAAGTAACATCAGAACTATATGCATTTTGCTAGTATCTTATTATACAACATAGTTTAAGCTATGGTGGGCTATTCACTTTCTGATACAGAAAACATCCAACAAGTGGTGGGGAAAAATGGGGGACAAAAGGCAGAAATAATATAGGAAATAAGAGAGATATTGAGAGATGCATGGGGAAAAAAGTAACAAGAAAAAATATGATACTTTGGCATTGATCTTAGGTTTGATGTAGAGAAGGAAGCTTTCCACCTACTGGTCCATACTAAATCCCATTTAGATGATCCATTCCAGTACTTCCAATTTTCCCACCTATCTATTCTCACATTATAAATCAACAGGTGTAACCTGGTAAGTGCTTTACACAGTTTAGAAGCAGTGTGGCCATTTCTTGAATAGAAGGATCTAGACAGATACTACAGCCTAGTTGGATTAGAAGGCATCAAGGTCCAATTTGACTCCACCTCCAATATCACTCTCTGTGGCTCAAATCCAGTCATCTATTTCTGAACTCAGGAAACATTAGAGAAAAACTATGTCCTACGTCACTGAAAAAGTATTCTTCAAAAATGCACTAAGCACACCTAAAATAATTCATGGTCTTTCCTACAAATTCTTGTTCTTCCTTATAAATTCTGTCCCTTGTGGGAGAGCAGATAGGGATTGGAAGGAGAATAGGTTAGGGGTTGAGAACATGAAGTTTAGAGTTAGAAAAATGTGGTTCTGGTCCCTGCTGTGTTACTAGTTCTGGGGCACAGGCAAATGTCCCAGCTTGAAACCCCAACCCCAACCCTGATCACACTGCTTATCTGTAAACTCGTACTGATAGTACTTAGCACAAAGGGTTAAGAAATATATTTAGCCCTGGCCAGTGTGACCCAGTGGTTAGAGCATTGGCCTGTGCACCAAAGGGCCATGGGCTCGATTCCAGGTCAAGGGCACGGACCTGGGTTGCAGGTTCTCTCCCTCTGCCTCTCTCCCTCCCCTTCCTTCTCTTCCTTCCACTCTCTCTAAAAATCAATGGGAAAAAATATCCTCGGGGGAGGACTAACAGCAACAACAAAAAAATGAACAGAATATTTAGCATACTATCTTATACAGTTAGTGCTTAACATATCTTAGCCTTCAATAAATACTTATTATTAAAGCCAATTTGTCTACCAGCAGCTCCAATGCAACTCAACAAAAATTGGAAACTTACAAAAGATTAGTAACCAAATTTACATACACATAAACATTCATCAACATACACAAAGGAGCCCGGAACTGATCATTCACCTCCGACTGAGCCACACCCTGCACCAGATTAGAAAGAGTGAATGAGAAACAAATCTTGGAAGGGAAACAATTTGGGGGAAATCTTGCCATTCACAGCATTGCCAGGGGGTTATCTTTTAACCCACAACTATTACTATCTCCAAAGTTATCTATTTTTAAAGATTAAAAAGGTCTCAATTTAAACATGTTCAAGAAATGTGTTTCAGTCTCAAAATACATTTTGCTTTAACTTCCCTGCTGTGCTTTTTTTTTTTCCTTTTAAAAAAAGTGGCTCTTACTCATCAATGCCATAAACCAAAACAGCTGAAGACAGATTTCAGAAATTTGATTTGAAAACAGTCCATGGTAACCAGGATTTGTTCTGTCTTCCCCTCTCTGTTGACTGACACAATGGATTTCTTTCCCCCCTGAAGAGGAGAAAACGTCACAGGGGAGTGCGAAGCAGGAAGAGCCTGAGACTCCACCTCAGCCAGCTCACCCTCCGTGTCCAGTACTGGGGCCAAAGGTCATGCAGTCAAGAGGCCTCGGCTTAGGTATTATCCATATGAAGAGAGGAGGCAGGAGAGCCAAACGCCTTATGGCCCAGTGGTCCGATCTACCCGCAATTCCCTCCTATTTGCTGGAATCGAGGCTGTCACTCGGGAACGTAACCTGACCTACGGTCCCCCACCCCTGCCAGCAACAAGGACAGTCACCCACCATCAACCCAATTTCCCATTTTGATGGGGTGTCCAGGCTCTTGGTACACTCAGCGGCACTGTTTCTGAGGAATGTCTGCTTTACCCCCTTCTCTCTTTTACAGGTCAACTACTCCAGCGTTTGAATCGAAAAGCTACGGTAGCTCACAGAACATGGAATTCATGACAAGACACAGTACATGTTCATTAACTACTTTATGTTTTCCCTGCACTGCAGAGAGTCACTATTCAGTAGGGTGAAAATACAACTTAGAGAGAGTAGCAACATCGAGGTCCTGCATGCCCTGTCTTCTGGGCTTGCACATCTATAGCACTGAATCAGTCTTTAACTTCTGATTTATTTTTAAAAGGCTACGTCACATTATCCTGCCCATACCAGATCCCAGCCCTCTCTCCTAACCCCAATCCTCTTGAGACCTAAATTTCATCTAATTTGCTCTGGCACGCTGAGCCTCACCTTGAGGGAATCATTGATATTTTGCTTTTCAAATATAGGCAGGTATAAACCAAACTTTATTGAAATATATATACATAAAATATTAGTCCTGGATATGGGGGAAATTACCAATACTGACTACATACCAAGAACTGGATTATTTTTATGTCATATTTCATGTTACATTTAATCCGATGCACTTAGAAAGTAGCTCTTATCAGTCCAATTTTCCAAATGAGAAAATGAAGATTCAAAATGGTTCACTTGTCAAAGGTTATATAAATAGGTGATGGCTAGAGTGGGAATCCAACTTCAAAGTTCATGGCCTTTCCATTAAAGCCACACTGAGTTGTCCCCAAGGGTTTTCATTTTAGGTCTTTTCTTCAAGAATGTTCTCACTTCTTCACTGAATAAAATCCTGCACATCTTTCTAATGTGCTCTGACCTCTTCAGCTCAAATTCATCTTCATCTCACCTGAGTTCCTACTTAATTACAATCTGATCCAGTCATTTCTCATACAGTATTTCTGGCCTTGTCTGGGTCATTGATTTTCATGTGTTCCTTTCATGTGATGACCTAATGAGGAATTCAAACGTCAGTACCCTCAAGAGTCACCAATGGAGGCTGTCCAAAATTCCATTCCAAGGTACACAGTCAGACCTGGAGATGGGCATTTTCGACAAGCATCTTGGTTTTCAGATTCTGGGGGATCATGGGCGATACTTTAAGAAATAGTCATTGAGATCCTAAGCCGTTTAAGAATGAGGATCACCTGGCCTTCCTGGTGCTGTACCTGGACGCCCGCACATCCTGCCAAGCACAGTCTGGGCATTCTGAACAGTAATATCATGGGCCCACCTCCTGCCTGGAGACTGAATGTTCTCAACTGTGTGCCAGTTCTGGGCCTTGCTCTGTGCTCAGTTCCTCCCGTCTTCCATCTCTAGACCACATTCCTCAATCCATGTGACATCTTCACCTTGGTGCTTCGACTCAGCAATCTGTCCTCATCAGCCCCGCCTCCTGCTTCGGCATCTTTGCTCCATTTGGAAATACTCTTCCAGAGGGTGGTCCACATGTTTGCTCTTGTTCTCGTCAGCCGAACAAACCTCTTAGCCCAGGCAACCCAACCCGCTCCCGCCTCACAGACAGGACTAGTACTAGTGGAATTATCTCTACGGCCTGCCTGCAGTAAGTGTTTCGATATCATTTTGTCCATTGTATTATTTTATGAGATCCAGTGGCTTCCACTAGGTAAAGATGTAGAAGAAGGACATTCTCAGAAGACATCAGTGGGATTCTTGTATTTTTTAAGGAACTAATAGCAGATAATTTTAGGATTTTTTCCTTCTTCCTTAACTTTGCTGTGTAATAATTGCTAGTCCCTGGAGTATTTAATGAATAAAATAAAGGAAATAGACTTGGACAAGGGTGCTCAGCCTGTGACAATCTGTTTTATTGTTTGTTTTTAAACAATTTTTAGGTTCTGGGACACGGGAATTAAAGAATAGCATCTGACAGCGTCTGACCTTTTGTTTTTGTCTCTATTTTCTTAATCTATTTTCTGGGGTCTTGCAGAACCTAGAAGGGAAGAACGAATAACAGGAAATGCTGATAGGCTGCTGCTTCTCAAGCCGGGCTTTACATTTTGAAGAACTGTTCCCACAATGCCAGTTCAGTCCTTTCCCAGTGTGTCAGGACCATGCTGTCTCCCTAGTCACCTCTCTCTGGACATTCTCGGTCATCTCTCCTTTGTGCTCCCTCAAATATATGCACTTACCAGCCTGCCTTGCATTAGTTACCACTTACAAGGATCGCCCTCCCTCTAGACGACAAACTCCCCAAGGGCAAGGTGCCCATCACCTTCATCTCATACCCCCAAGATGCGGACAGTGTCTTGCTTAAGGTGTGTGCTCCATACTTATGTGTCAAATGGTAATCAGCATTGTCTTTTTGTACTTTATCATTTCCTGCCTTGAAGCCAGAATATATCACAGGAGATGGATGCTTCCCAAAGATTCTCACCACTCCTGGAATCAGAGGCACTGTGCCACGCTGAAATCCACGTCTTTACGCCATCGCTATTATAATTGGTAACAGCCAGGCACCTTATGCTTCTTATACCAGATGGAATGATATGTGAAAAAAATATATAAAGGTTATGAAGGTTTCAGATGGCGTGTACAGTGCTGTAAACAACCTGACATGTCCACAGAGGCGTAAAGATGTCCTTTTAAAACCAGTACAGCGATCCTGGAAAAACCTCAGCAGTCCTGGGCAGGTCGGACAGTGCGTTCAGGGAAGCCCTTGCCAGTCTTTTAGCATATGTGGAATGTAGACTTGCAGATTTTATTTCTCTCCCTGCACTTCTGAAATTGCATTTGTAATTCGCTGGTAGAACTAACGAAAAGGCTAAATTCTTCATGTATAATCCCCAGCAATCACAGAAACATGCCAACTGGTTTCCCTGTCTCTTGCAGTCCAGGATTGTGGAAGAGAGAAGCATAAACCAATTAACTGTCAGGAGCAATTAACTTCTGCATTTTTCACGCAACACAGAATGAGAAAATTTTATAGCACTCCTATAATTAAAGTTAATAAAAATGAATATAGGATTCCCCAAAGACCTGTAAGTCACGCAGGTTCCTGACCACAAATGTTCTCCACCTTGCAGAAGTCTCGTTGGAAATGTCATGGAGACTAGGTCCCTTCTTGTTTACTACAGCTCCCAATGCAGTCAACACACCACTCTGCTCCCCCACTAACAATAAAGAGAAGAGAATTCTGCTGGACTCATGAGAGAGAGAGGGAGCTGGCCCACCTGCTCTGGCCATTTCAGGGCCAGGAAGGCAGAGCGAATTCTGTGCTCGCTGACAGCAAGTCAGCGGGATGGGAAGTGCAAACGGCTACGAGCGCTGAAAGCTTGGGGTCAGAAAAGGGAAGTCGTATTAAAGTCTCATTCCACATCCACCTCAAGGCAGAGGAAAGGGCTGAAAATCAAGGATATTGGCAGTATCTTCAAATACCTAACAGATGAAAGGTGTGTGATAAACACAAATGGATATTTTTAAGCATAGAGATCACGTGTGTGTAATGACTAATCATTCCATTTGGGGAGCACCTCCCCACCAAACAGTACATCTGTCTGTCTGTACATAAACAGCCGGTGTTTTGTACAGAATTAAAATGTAAAGGAGCACTGTTCTACAGAGAAAATATACTGACACTGCCATTATTTCCCTCAGGATCTCATCCAAACCAGATGAAAAAAGGTGCCTGTGATCTACACCCGCATGTGGTAAAGAACTCTGGTTCCTTTCCTCCTTGGAGGCTGACAAAGTAAAAAAAAAAAAAATCCCAAAAGAGCTAAATATAATATTTTTTTGACTAAATGATAAAAATGTTTTATGTATAAAATAAACAAAGCTATCAGAACAGAGGGTTAATAGAGAGTTAAAAATAATTACCTGTAGACTACTACTAAGATATAACTTTTATTAATATTTGACGAAAATAATTCTCTTTATACATATTTATAATCAGAAGAAGAAATGATAACTAGAAGAAAAAGACCAAGGAATTTTATAACATATGATCATATCATACATGCTATTTATACTCATTAATGGCTTAATCCTTTGATATGGCTACAGAAAGCAACATAGATGCAGCTTGCACTGATAGGGTTATTGGTTCCTTTTTCTTTTTAGTATAAAGAGTCAGGCTAAAAATAACATCTTAAAAGCTATGAGATTTCCATATTTCTTAGAGTAAGCTATTTAAAGGACATTTTTGGGTTCTCTGTCCAATGACTTTACTAATCATCTAAGTAATGTGGATATACCATTTTAAAGAGGGGGCAGGGGAGGGAAGAGATAAACCACAGAACTTATATGCATGTATGCGTAACCATGGACATAGACAACAATGCTGGGGACAAGGTGGGGGGGTGTCAATGGGGGAACAAGGAAAAACATCTGTAACAAAAATAGATTCATTAAAAAAAAATTTTAATCAGAGAAACAAAGGTAATGATCTTACAGGGAAAAAGAAATGATAAACCACTAACCAACTCAACTTTCCTGCCAAGACCTACTAAAAGCAGCAGAGATGGCAGATGTCAAAAATTGCAGTCTGGGTCAAGTCCATCTATTACAGAACTATTTAGGTTTAATATGTTAATTGTCTCTGCATAAATGCATTGTAACGATTCTATTTTATGTAGTTAAACCTAGACAAATCAGGTCTTCTAAAATTATATCTGATAAGTTGTACGCCTGGAGACCTCATTCTCAGAAAAAAAGAACATGAAGTTATCTATTCAATAGAAAAAAATAAAGGATTCTGCTGAAGAAACGCAATGGCAAGGATTATAAAAAATATTTCACTCAATAAAGTCTGTCAGAGGAATGTGAAAAGTTTTAAAATGAGGCTGAGAACTGAGGTTGCCATCAGAATGAGAAAGTGACCAAATTTAAATTCAGAACCATGGAGAACTCTGGGGTAAAAATCTAAAGGCACAGTGGTGGTCCTGTTAGAATATGTAATAATGAGCTCCTAACTTGTTATTTAACACTGCAGCAGTTATTGGTTTTGAAATAAAATTAGTTTTTATAAATCATCTTAGAACTTTTGCTTTTCCCCAAATTTCATTTGTATATTTGTAAATACCTGTCTAAATAAATATGTATTCACATGTGTGTATACAATCTTAGATATTTATTACATCTCATTCAAATGATCAATGCAGCATTTATCATATAGTCCATGTTAACCTAAAAAAATCTTCCTTCTATAATGTCCAAATTTTTGGATCTGGGAATATTATTCACCTTATACACCACCCCCCTCCATGTTACAAGGTACATTGCACATGATAAGCATGTAATGAATGATTAAATAAATTAGTATATAAATAAATAAATGCATAAACCTATACAAACACACAGTCATCAACACACACACACGCATCCATGTATGTATGTATTTAGGCACATATAAGTATAATTATATACATTTTTATACTTATTTAGGTATATATAAGTGCCACTATACATTACAGCATAAGTGCAATCATAGTACAAAAGCGTGAGGTGCACCAAGGAGGAAGTACTTCAAGACAAGTAGTATTTGAGGGGCCCTTGAAATAAGAGTCAGATTTGAACAGGTGGCGGCGGCGGAGGAAACTCGGAGGTAACGGGACACTGTGAGCATGTGCTGAATGCATGACTATCCTAGGGTCTGGTATGGCTACAGAACAAGTATTCATTTGTACAGAGGACAGGTAAGTCCAATGGTATCAGTATTTTTCAACTGTTAATCTTAGTTGCATGAAATTCCTATCAGGTAGGTAGGCTACTGTCCCCATTTGACAGATGGAGATACAGTTGCCGAGAAAATTGCCCGTAGTCGTTTAACAGGTGGAGGACCCGGATTCACAACTAAGCAGCCTGATGCGGATCCACAGTGTAAAGTACTTTCCTATTCATCGTGAATAAATGAAAGAAGGGAAGTCCCCACCGTGACTGCATAGCCAGAGGTAGCCTCAGGCCAGCAGGCAGACCCCATCTTGGATTAATTCTGATGTGAGAGAAAGCATCCAAATACCTGGGAGCATCTTCCCATGAACAAGAATGGGAAACTAGTCAAGGCTCTCCTCTTGGGTCCACAGAGCACTGGTGGCCTCGGGTAATGACAGTTTCAGGGTAACCTGCTTTCATTTCATGCAGGGTCCAACATCCTGTCTCTGCAGATGATGAAGTCATCTTCACCCAGGACCAACGACTCAGAAATAAAGAGGGGCAGCAGGACAGAGGCCTCCTGACTGCTGCCATGCCCTTTCACTGTTGGTGCGGAGAGATGTAACGTTGAATTAAAGTGGGCAGTCATCCATGGGAATTCTCTTAAAGCCTTCCTTGTATGAACTCCTTGAGCTCAGCCTGCAAGCCATAATAGCTTCACATTCTTAGGAAGGACATGTAATGCTCAGAATGTAAAGAAAACGTATAATACATAAGGTTGAGGGGGTGATGGGGAGTGTCATAAATAAATCCCAAAGAAAATTGGCTTGATAAATAACGTACTTTACCCTTCCAGAAAATAGCTTAGGACAAGTGATAACATAATTTAAATAGTTACAGGGTGCTTTAATTATAGAAAAATTAAAGATGTGCCCGGCCGGTGTGGCTCTCTGGTTGAGCACTGACCCATGCACCAAGAGGTCGCTGGTTTGATTCCTGGTCAGGGCACATGCCCAGATTGTGGGCCAAATCCCCAGTGGGGGGCATGCAGGAAGCAGCTGATCGATATTCTCTCTCATCGATGTTTCTATCTCTCTCTCCCTCTCCCTTACTCTCTCTCTAAAGTCAATAAAGAAAAAAGAGGAAAAGAAAAATTAAGGATGATACTTTTTCTGAAAGCTCTCTGCACCAATATTTTACGGTATCCTCTATCCAAATGTATTTTCTCCCAATGGTTTCTCCCAGGGTTTGGGAATTAATACATTTTTTGAGGGGGGAAAAATAGATGCTGAAAGGAGTAGTTTTCAAGTATTCTGCATCCTCATGATTTTACAAGGTAATGGCATAGCATTCCAGAGCTGGGCCTTCTGACTAACCGGGACGTCTTGGTAACACTGCTATGCTCAGTTAGAGAAGTATCTCTGGTCAGTTCACACTCAGAGAAGCATCAGAGGGTACCATTTAAAGAGAAATAGTGGCTAGAGGTTTAGACTCTACTCTTGAGCCAATAAATCACCTTGGCCACCTTTACAGATTTTCCCTACGCTTCATTTGGGTAATAAGGGTAATGATCCTTGCCATTCCTACTTGACAATGTCCTATTGATGATCAGTAATGGTATTGATGATTATGCACAGCTGAAGTGTTTGTTAGCCTTCTTGTACACATTATAATACTGAACCTTCATATCACCACTGTGGAGAAAGCTATCTAGTAACTATTAGTCAAAAAAAAAACCTGATAAATATCTCATAAATTAGATTTCTCTTTGTTTCCACATGTCACTGTTCAATCTTTAATGGGCTTGTAAAGGTCACTCAGCAGGCAGGTAGCATTGTTGGGACCTAGACCCGGGCCCCAGTCTCCAAATGCAATGCTCCTTCAACCATGGCGGGTGGCCTTTCAAGGGGAATGATAAGTGTGAGAGTACTAGACTGGCGGGAAATTCCAGTTTTTAAGTTAAAAAATACAGTTGAGTATCAGAAATATGGTTCGATCTGATACTTTAAAAAAGTGTTAAGATTTATACATATACAAGTTTTTGACAAATTGTGGCTGTCAGCATCATCTATAGACGACACTTATTTAGGATGGAATCAATTGCTTTTGAATAGCATCACCACTTACAACGCCAGGCACCATATTGTTACTTGCCATCATGTGTTTTTGCTCTTATGTAGTTATATTCTGTATCTGAGGCAGGTGTAAGGCAAATGAAACACATACTACATTCCAACAGTCCAGGTCATGTGGGAACTGCTTTTATAAGTAGACTGCTTTCTTCTGTCACCATTTCCTGAAATAAGTAACCAAAATATTTCTCTCTTTTACAAGCAGTGCTTTGTGCTGATGAGAACTCAGAATTGTCTTTGAGGTTATATCCCAAGACATGCCTTTGACCTTCATAAACAAAGGTGGGCTGTTTTTAGATCTACCTCACAAGAATGACATGAGCCTTATCATTCAAACTAATAAAAACAATACTAGTCTCTAAACCCTCAAATCACTTTGTTTGCCGTTTAAAGAGAACTTAAACATTTCTGATGGTTCTTACAGAAGCTTTTACAAACCCATTAAAAAATTCACAAGCATTTGGGAAATCCAGTACTTAATATAATAATCAGTTAGGCTGAGGGATGCTTAGGGTATAAAACTATACTATTGCTAGGGTCACATGACATAGTAAACCCAGAGTTCTCTGGAAATGCTAGGTGCCTCACGCTTCACAGGACTACTAAATAAAAAGCTTCACATTCAAACAACATCAATGTGCAGTCAACTTTTCATCTGAACTGAATGTCTGAAATCCTGGGGTGTAATTACATATAAATTAATTTGCAAGCCCCAGTTGTTTTATGGCTCACACCAGCATTTCTATTGCCAATAGGGGCTCATAAAAATATATCTCATAGGTCTAAAATGGAATTCAAAATTTATAATTTCAGTTCTAATTTTTCATGCATTCTGGATTCTGGATTTGTTGCTGATGTTCCCTAAAAAATTTCAATGAATAATTTCTCCTTTAAAGACTTTACCCCAGGGAAAAATAAAAAGAGAATTAAAATTTCTTCTAACTACTTTTCAATAGAAATAACTGGCATCAAATCTAATCTCCTTTAAGATATTAAAAAACAAAACAAAAACACAACTATGAGTTTTTGACCCATAGACCTTCTAAACAGTGTACATAAAATGTTATCTATATGTTATTTAGAATATCATATATGGTGCATTGATATGTGATTTATAATAAATTCTAAGTGGCTTATGTACTTTCTATAAGCTTACTAGATGAACAATATTTTTGTAAGATAGAAAGCTTATTAATATTTATTTCTCAAAAAAAAAGCAAAGATTTACAAGTAGATACAAAATTTCCCTAAGTGTATCAGTTAGATTTATTTATTTTTTATTTTCTTTATTGATTTTAGAGAGAGAGGAAAAGAGAGAAACATCGATAAGAGAGAACCTTGACTGGGCGCCTCCTGCATGCCCCCCACTGGGGATCAGGCCCACAACCTGGGCATGTGCCCTGACCAGGAATCAAACAGGCAACCTCTTGGTGCATGGGTCTATGCTCAACCACTGACCCACACTGGCCGAGCATCAGTTAGATTTAAATCTTAGCTACATTAAAGTAAGAATGTGCAAATAAAGAGGCTAAGGTTGAACAAAATAAAGGAAGAGGCAAAATAAACTACTAAAATAATTTTTTTTTCTTTATTAATTTTTAGAGAGAGGAAGGAGAGGGAGAGAGAGATAGAAACATTGATTAGCGAGAACATCGATTGGCCGCCTCCTGCATGCCCCCCACTGGGGATCTGGCCCACAACCTGGGCATGTGCCTGACCAGGAATCAAACAGGCAACCTCTTGGTGCTTGGGTCTATGCTCAACCACTGAGCCACACCAGCCAGGCTAAAATAATTGTCTTTAACGTGCCTCATTTCTGTGCCAATATAGCCTCCACAGCAATGAGGCCCCAAGAAAACGTGGCACAAGAGAGCTGAGGAGGAGAGCTGTGCGCAGGACACGCTGCTAAATGAAAAGCTTTGTCTTCAAGAAGTTCACTGTTTTGACTTAGGGAAAAAATTTTGAAATGTCTGCTTTCAAATCTAACCATTCATTCATTTATTCATCCATTCCTTCAATAAACTGCATATTGAACATGTATTCTATAAATAGATGAGAGAAGATAAGAGAACACCAGAAGAAGAGGAGTTTCTGTCCTAAAGGGTCTTTTCCCCTCCAATCTAATTGAAAGAGAACATATACAGCTAAAGCAAATAAAGGCCGCTTTTGTTTTAAGATCTACTAGAATGTTTAGATCTACTCAGAAAATCATCAAGGAAGTAATTGGAGTGTGACAAGGTTCTCATTCTAATTTGAGTTGGGTCTTGAAGACAAATATCCCTCTTTCCTGGAGAATTAATAATATATATGACACACATTTATCTCATATCAGATTCATATTACTTCATATTACTCTTATTCTTTATTTTACTATGTTTCCATTAAGACTATCCCTTATATATTTCAGGAAAACTCTTTACCTTCAAAGTCAAGGCATAAAGCTTCCCTTGACCATTCACTGTATGAAGAAATCAAGATTGGTCAATGCTAATTTCTGGGAATTTAAATGATAGCAATGATGCAGCAAAAATAATTGGTTGCTACTAATTAACCTCTGGCTTCAGGAGTGACAATTATATCACCAAATGTTCCTAAAGAAAAAAAAGTATGGAGAGTGATATTTGAAAAAGGCCACAGTGATCATGCCTAGCAATGTAATAGGAGAAATTAAGAAAAAATACAAAATGGTGATTTTTCTCAAAGGCTGAGGTAATTCCTAATGAAGTTGTCCATCTGAAAATAAGAAAACCTGGCTTAGAATGGAGCTGCATGTAGACACACTCAGACTCACGAGGGGTTCATTGGCAGAAAAATAAATAATCATAGTTTAGTCTGTTCTAAATCTCAATGAAGCTACCTAAGTGCATTTCTACACCAGGCCTCTGTCATCAATGGTCTCAGGGGCTTTGGGGAATAAACTTCTGGGTAATCCCCAAACTGTAAAACATGTTTCTATTTTAATTTTTCAAGATCCCATATGATGCATGACGTTTATAAACACACGAGTTGTAAAGGAAAGACACAGTGGACAGTGACAGGACTTTCTAGCACCTTTATCATGTGCGAATGCTTCTTTTCATCATAACGACCCAGAGAGTGTGGAGGATCAATCTGGACTGTACGAGAATCTGCAGCACATCAGCTAGAGCCTAAATAAGCAATAATCCTGTTACAGGCTTAGCGGGAAACTCAGACAACTCAAACTTGACTGCAGACTGTAAAGTAGAAATCTATCCATTTTTAACCAATCTAAGGAAAAGGGAAGTCACTTTTTTCTTTTTATCTCTGCAGTGCGGTAAGAGTAATAGAATAACACACGTTTCCATGCTCTAGGAAAGATTCTTTCCTCTGCCAATTTCACAGTTGTGAAAATATAATCTTAACATGTTTAGCATTACAGAAGTGTTCACTCTGTAAAGGCAGAGAGGGATATAGTCAAAATACATCACTTACACGCATACGTTATCTTTCAGGTTGTGTCAGGTGCTCACCATCCCATGAGAATGACTGACTGTTCTTCAGAATACTCACCCATCCTCTTCAACAAAAGCAGTCAGCCTGACCCATGGAAGGATGAGTTGCCTAATGAAGTCTGTGTATTTTCAATTTATTAAACCTCTACATTATGAACGTAATCATTGCCCTCCTTAATGCATGATAAATGATGCCTTGAGATTGCAGAAAAATAATGAACTGACTGTACATTTTGCTTGATAAGTTCATGCATCATTGCTCCTCTGCCTTCAAGGATCCCACCTCTTACCCCTCTACAGCAGGGAGAACCTTCTGTGTACCCAGAGGACCTGTCCTGTTGAAAACTACTTTTGTTCTTCCAGAAAAATGACTACTTGGCACCCGTGAAATACACTGTAAATCACAGTGAGAGTCAGTGCTTTCTAATTGTCCATGACTAAAGCCCCACGTGATGTCTGGTGACACAGAGAATTCCACATAATGCCCTGTGTCTCGGTGCACAACACAGTAATCACACATACATTGAAGGAGGCTCCTTTGAAAGGTGCTGCCAGGAGCCTCTTCTCTAGTGTGAACTATGTTACTGAATTAGCAGCAAATGCATTGTTTAGGGAAGGGTTATGCTTTGAACATGGGAGAAAAACACACAGGCATTGCTTCCTCCTTCCCTCTTTAGTTGGTCTTTCCTGAGGAATTTTCTGTTTCATTTGCTTCTTATTAAGTCCTTCATAGAGTTTAGCAAACAAAATAAGGAATGTAGGGGGAAAGGAGAGGAATCAGAGAGAATAAATAGCATTTTTCTGTTATACTGTTTCCTCGGGAATACATGTCCCATGTGTACTGATCTATGGCTCTTTGGGAGAGAGGTCAAAATAGACTCTAACCATAAGTTAGAACATAATTAAAATGATAACCAGCTTTTTGTGAATATTATTCCAGACCCTCAAGAAGCTCCAGAGCGGGCTGCCTCTGATGGGCAGAAAGAGTGAAGAATCTGGGACCCCTGGAATCGGAGTGAGGAGCTCAGAGGACTGGCCGGCTTCCTCTTGGCCCCACCTTCCTTATAGAAAGACAATGCCCAAGAGGCAAGGACAAAAGACAATCCCAGGATGTGCCGCCTGAACTGGTTCACCTGGCAGACATTACCACAATAGCATCCTTGTGGGGGCTTTAAAAGTATTACAAGACATATTTGCCTGGAATTCTCACAATAGTCTATTGTTTATTCCCTACCCTCAAAACTTTTCCACGTCTCATTCTTCAGAGTCTAATTTCTGATTCCTAGTCAACTTTTCCTTTGACTTACACCACACCCCAAACTTTGAGCAGTATCCAAAGTACTAGCCCCCTATGATCAATTGTGTCTGTTTCCTTAACCAAGTCCTTCCATTTGATGACACGGTCTTATGCCACTCCCGCCTGCGGGCGCCGACGTCTCAGCTAAGTCTACGTAACTCAGTAGCGGTGCTTGTGCTTGTTCCAGGCTCCCTTGGACACTGGACATCCTGTTTGTCACAGTCCTATAGGATGATAATTAATCGGTGCTTCTCTCAACCACGTTGAAGACCAAGGCACGGTACGAGCATTCAGGATCAACATTCGTTAACATTCCCCCCCCTACCAGCAGCCCCAGTTCTCTCCGCGCCCCGTTACCGCTCCAGCCTTTCTTGTAAACATTTTACAAACATTAACTAATTAATGGTGATTCTAGTTTATAAGCACAGTATATAAAGGAGTGCTAAAAAAAAAAAAAGGAGACTGGGAAATTATTCTCATTACTTACACATTTCAAAATTTAAAATGCAACATAAAAAAAGAAAGCAGCTACTTTATGAAAGAAAGAAAGACAGAAGTAACAAGAAAAAACCTTTTAGTGGGAAGATTGGGACGGCAGCCAACTTGTAAAAGAGGAGGTGGAACCATAATTCCTTGAAAGTTTCAAGCCGCTGCGTCATGTGTCCTCCTCTGGGTGCTTGAAGGGTAAAGAGAATAGAAAGGAGAAGAAATACAATGGGTAAAATCAATTGTCCAGATATACAATTCCAAGTCTGCTTCTAATGTCCAGAGGGTGAGTTATGTGAGTTCTCGTCCTTTCCTACGGCCATGATAAACTCTGCCAAAGATAGATAGATAGATAGATAGATAGATAGATAGATAGATAGATAGATAGATAGATAGATAGATAGATAGATACATAGATACATAGATACATAGATACATAGATAGATACATAGACAGACAGACAGACAGACAGCTAGATCGATCGATACATAGACAGATAGACAGATAGATAGAATGAATGAATCAGGTAGTTTCTTTCCATTAGTACAGAAGCTAAAAGGATTTCTAAAGTATACCGAGTTGGATATGCCCACATGCCCTGAACCACACAGGAACTCCCTGACAAATGATATACTTGCTTCCTGGAAGGACCACTACAAGGGAACCATTTTAAGTCAATCTCTATGTCCCATAATTATTCTGTTATAACTTGGAATTTCCTTTCTGAAAAGATATTTCACTTTATAAATGTAACATAATTGATCATGAAAATAGCTGAAAAGGAAACACAATTCTATACTTTTACAGAATAGGCAAAAATAATTTATGACAGAAAAGCTATTTCATAAGTATTCCCCTTTGGAAACTCTTCAGCATGTACCAGTTTTGGTAAGCCTTAAAATGGAATGTAATGAAGTTTAATTGAAGATACCTTGTTCTTTTCCTGGTAAACAGACATAATTCTCAGCTCTAGGATGGAGAGCAGCATTCAAAATTAGAACCCCAAATTATCATTGCTGGGTCTATATGTATGAATGTACCTGAGAAAAATCTTTAAAATACAAATGCAGAGGTGGAGGCCATTTTCACAGATCGTTTGCTCTAAAGGTAGCTATAGACTGAATCAACTAAGTCAAAAGTTCCCAGAAAATTGTAAGTCATAGCTTGGTGTGGACTTACGTACGGAGTTTGAATGTACATTGCCAGTCAACCTCATGAAGGTCAGTTTTTTTCAGTTTCATTAAGGAGTCATGATGTGTATTCTGCTCCATCTTCATCTGGAGATTGTAAAAGTAAGAGGTTCCAAGTCCAGATGGAACCAGCTGGGTCGTGAAAATGCTTAGCAGAGGTGGAGAAATGGGAAAGTTTGATTCTGCCATGTCCTATACCACTGATTTTCAACCCTTTTAATCTCATGTCACACCAACAAATTACTAAAATTCTGCAGCACACACACACAAATATATATATTTTGCCGATCTGACCAAAAAAAAATGGTATAATTTTGAGTCATATACACCAAACGGCAATTGTATTGGCTGTTGTCATTTTTTAATTTGACAATCTAAGGGAAAAGGGGTCAGTACCCCAGATTAAATAGTCGGGTATTGCATATTTAAAAAATCCGTGTGGCACACTGGTTGAAAATCACTGTCCTATGCCATTCAAATCCAGATAGCAATCATCATATGAATGTGGTCAGAGTTATACTCTTTATGAAGATATACTGATTACATTCCATTGAACTTCCCCAATTCTAATTAATAACCCTTTCTTGTAAGCCCCAAAGGCTACCAGAAGTTACCCATTTTAGACTTACATGCATTATTTAGTTTGACCAACTCATTAATAATGCAATATTATATTTTGATTAACCACAGTCTATTTTCCCCCTAAAACATAGCTTTGTTCATAAGGAGTTTTGTTTAGGAAATTTTAATGTAGTAGCGAAAATGTGAACATTGTTTAGTGTCTGCCAACACTCCTGATTTCAAGATCACCATTTTTAGCACAATGGAGTTCTGTATTTTATATGTCTTACCCTTTTGAATTGGAACCAGCACTGACATTACTTGTTCTATATTTAAGTTGAAAAGTGCCAAAATAAACGAAGGTATCTTTGGCTTCAAAATTAATTTCACACATTTTGGTTGAGCTCTGAACTGCTATTGATGAGACATGGAACTTCCAAATATATTTCCATCACAACGTGAAAATATGATCAAAAGAAAGTCCAAAGCATGGTATTTGGCATAGTTGTACTTATTTATTATCCATTCATTTGTCCAACAAATATTTGTTGATTTACTGCTTTCGGGCAAGGTGTGCATTCACTCATTTATTTAATATATTAATGATGCATTAATTCCACAAAAATATAGTAAGCCAGCCAATTCATGGGCCACACGTACTGCCTTAGAAAACTAGCTAAAGATATCAATATGAATAAGACAAATTCCTCAGCCTTGAGGAAGTCAGAGTACATTGAGCACAACGGCATGTAAGTAAGTGCCTCACAAAGAAAAATAACACACTAGAATTAATGTAACTACCTATAGGTGGTTACAAATATCTCCTCTGTTTCTAGAACAAATATCTATTTCTAGAAGTTTAGGGAGGCTTCTCACAGGGTTTGACCACTAAGGTGGACCTTGAAGATGAAGCAGAGATTCAATAGGCAAGAAGAGCCAGTGTGAGTTAGAAAACATAATGTTTTGAGAATTATGAGTAGATCAGCAACGCTGGAGCATATGGGATTGGCCTGATGAAACAGGCAAAGGAGTTAGGAAATTATGTTAGATTTCATGATGATAGGTCTGACCTTCCCACTCTCCTAATAGAAATTTACATGAACATGTTTAAATAAGAAAAGGCATACCTGATGTAGACATGAAGATGATAAATGTGTATTCAGTGCCTATTTATAAAACAATGTAAAGTCCCAGTGGAAAAACAAAGACTTACATGGATCCTTATTGACATCACTCCTAGCTGATATACTGTTGTGAATGGAAGTTGTTTTGTGGTGTGTGTGTGTGTGTGTGTAGCATACAGCTTGGCTCTACCACTGCACTGTTAATTTTTGAACTATGAATACAAGACTATATATTCTGCTTCTTTGTATTCTTCCAGCATGAATTGTGGCACCTGATATACAGTAGATGCTGAACAATTATATACTAAAAAAAGAGATGAGCCCTGGCAGGTTTTCTCAGTGATTAGAGCATCGAGAGAGACCTGGGTTCAGTTCATGCTGAGGGCATGTACTTCGGTTGCAGTTTGTCCCTGGCCCTGGTTGGGGTTGTGTGGGTGGCAGCCAGTTGATGTGTCTCTCTCACATCGATGTTTCTCTCTCTCTCTTTCTCCCCCTCTCCCTCTCGCTCTATCTGAAGATGAATGCAAAAGTGTCCTCAGGTGAGAATAAAAAATAAAAGAAAGATGAGATTAATAAATAAGTCTGCAACCTAATGAAGAAAACATTATTAATACATATAAAGAGTTAAGTAACATTACACAGGATGTCATATAGCAGAATGCAATGGAGTGCCAAATGATCAATCGAGGTAGTAAGACCTAAGAGTTCATCATGGGAGAAAAAAAACAAAAAACAAACAAACAAAAATAAGGAGAGAGAAAGAAATTTCTCCTTGAAGAATAAATCCAATTTTGAAAGGAGAGAAAAGCTCTAGGATGTTCGGATGAAGATGTCCAAATGCCAGGCTCATTTGATATAACTTAAAAACTTTTCTGGGAGAATGTAGGTAAAGGGGCCAAGGCTGTAAAATCTACCTCCTCACCAACTGCATCAATCAATTAGCCCTACCTTCTTCTATTAGTAATAAACACACTCAAAGCAGTGCTGTTGCTGAGAAAGGAAATCAGACGAGGAGCTATTGATGAAGACTTGCAGACCGATTCTAGTAGTAGGAGCAAATAAATCATCCATTCCAGATACAGGGCTGTTCATCCTATCTTCTCATGATAAAATAATTTTTTTCACATTTTTAGACAAGAGAAGTTCCATGTCCAGCATAATCATTTGTATCCAGAGACATCTAGAATTAACCGACATTTTGTAGAAGCCAATAAAGATGGAGTAGTAACTTGGAATGAAAGTAGTATACACACGTAAAGGTGGTGAGCTGGTCAATACCACTGGCAGGCTCTCATGCAATAGGTCCTGTTATCCTGACAGGCATCCTGTGTCAAGGGCCAATGAGTCCGTCACACAGCTATAGTGACTACGGGCAGCAATAGCAAATGTTAGATTTCCAGAGAAATTAATATATGTCTTGGTAGGCTTCTGATGGCCATCTTTCATCACATGAAGTAAGGGGGGGAAAGAAGAGGCCAACAGAAAAACTAATATGCTTGCCTTCATAGGTGAGTGTTCCAATGAACCACAACCATAAGGAACACAGTAGTGAGGGATTTACATCCCCACACACGGGCTGGAATCCTCCACGTAGTCAGCAAATGCTCCCTGCAGTGCTTTCTGTGTGCAAGAACATGTGCCTAGGGAAAGATTTACCTGTGGATGAACAAATGGAAACTGCTACAGAGCAGGGCAGTAGATGCTGCAGGCCAGTGATTTTTCACATGTAGTACCCAGAATACTAGCATCTCGTCCCCTGTGACTTGGGAAATGCAAATTCTCAGATCAATTAAATCTGGAAGTGAGGCCCAGAAATTTGTTTTTAAATTATTGGGGTGACATTGGTTAATAAAATGATATAGGTTTAAAGTGTACAATTCTATGATACATCACCTATATATTGCATTGTATGTTTACCACTCAAAATCAAATCTCCTTGCCCTGGCCGTTTTGGCTCAGCTGTTACAGCGTCGGCCTGCGGTCCAGAGAGACCCGGGTTCAGTTCCTGCTAAGGGCACATACCTCGGTTGCAGTTTGTCCCGGGCTCTGGTTGGGTCATGTAGGTGGCAGACACTCGATGTGTCCCTTTCACGTCGATGTTTCTTCTCTCTCTCTCTTCCTCTCTCTCCCTCCTACTCTATCTGAACCAAAAAATAAAAATAAAAATGTCCTCGGGTGAAGATAAAAAAAAAAATCAAATCTCCTTCCCTAATCATATACTTTATCTCCTTTACTCGTTATAACCCTCCTACCCCCTTTCTCTTTGGTAATACCACACTGTTATCTGTATCTGTGAGTTTTTGTTTGTTCATTTGTTGCTTTCAGTTTTATATCTCACATGAGTGAAATCACATGGTTCATGACTTTTTCTGTCTGACTTACTTTGCTTAGCATAATATTCTCAAGATCCTATGGTATAGGCAGCAAAAAGACACACAGACCAATGAAACAGAACTGAGAGCCCAGAAATAAACCCACATATATATGGGCAAATAATTTTCAACAAAGGAGACAAAAACATAGAACGGAGAAAAGAAAGCCTCTTCAATTCATGGTGATGGGAAAGTTAGAAAGCCACAAGTAAATGAATAAAACTAGACTGCTGTTTGTCTCCATATACAAAAATTAACTCAAAATTGATCAAAGACTTAAATATAAGACCTAAAACAATAAATTACATAGAAGAAAACATAGGTACTAAACTTATGGACCTTAGTCTTAGAAAGGATTGTATGAATTTGACCCCAAAGGCAGGGGAAGTAGAAGCAAAAATAAATAAGTGAGACTATATCAATCTAAAAAACTTCTAAACAGCAAAAGAAACTGTCAACAAAACACAAAGGCAACAAACTGAAAGGGAGAAGATATTTATAAACAATAGCTCTGACAAGGGGTTAATATCCAAAACGATGAAAAAAAAATTCATACAATTCAATAACAAAAATCAAACAAACCATCCAATTAAAAATTAGGCAGAGGACCTGAACAGACACCTCTCCCAATGAGACAAGCAAATAACCAACAGACATATGAAAACATCCTCAACTTCACCAACTATAAGGGAAATGCAAATCAAACCCACAATAAGATAACACCTTGCACCTGTTTGTATAGCTAGTATCAACAAGAAAAGCAATAACAAGTGTTGACGAAGTTGTGGAGAAAAAAGAACCCTCATTCACTGCTGATGGGAATGTAAACTGATATAACCACTATAGAAAAATAATATGAGGCTTCTCAAAAAATTAAGAATAGAGTCCCCATATGACCCAGCAATCCATCTTCTGGGAATCTATCCCCAAAATATTCATTCGCAAAGATATATACACCCCTATGTTCACTGCAGCATTATTCACAGTGGCCAATACATGGCAATAACTAAAGTGTCCCTCCTCAGAAGATTGGATAAAGAAGATGTGTATATATAAATACTAATCAGCCAAGAAAAGATACATTTTGTAGATGACATAATTCCAAAGAGTCCACCAAAATCTATTAGAAATAATAAACAAATACAGTAAAATCGCAGGCTACCAAATAAATGTTCAAAAATCCTTTGCATTCCTATGTATTAACAATGGAATTTCAGAAAAAAATGAAAACAAATAATTCCTTTTGCAATTGCAACAAAAAGAATAAAATATCTGGGAATAAATTTAACAAAGGATGCGGAGGACCTATACACTGAAAACTACAAGACACCATTAGAAGACACAAAGAAATGGCCCTGGCCAGTTTGGCTCAGCGGTTAGAGCGTCGGCCTGCGGTCCGGAGAGACCCGGGTTCGGTTCCTGCTAAGGGCACGTACTTCGGTTGCAGTTTGTCCCCGGCCCTGGTCGGTCGTGCAGGTGGCAGCCACTTGATGTGTCCCTTCACATCGATGTTTCTCACTCTCTCTCCCTCCCACTTTATCTGTACAAAAAATGGAAAAATGTCCTCGGGTGAGGATAAAAAAAAAAAAAGAAATGGACAAACATTCTGTGTTCGTGGAGTAGAACCTTTGTGTTATCAACGCTCCAGGTGATTCTGCTGTGACCTCAAGTCTGAGGATCTCCACCAGGGTCATCTAGGAAAGGGACAGAACATGTGCCTACGAGCCTTGTGAGCTGCACCGTTCACTGTGAAGTGGCCACAGTGAGCAAAGTACTGCATCCTGTTCTCTGAAGGAAAACACTGTTCTATGCATCGATTGATTTATTCAATCTACCAAGCATTTATTGAGTGCCCACTACACACTTGGTTTTGTTCTGGGCATTGGCTAAGGAAAAACTAACCAAACACAGCCATCTCTTTGAGAATCATAAAAGCCTCGTGGGGCAGTAATTAGTCGTTCGCTCTGCCTTCCTTCTGCACGCGAGGCATTTGTTTAATATGTGTTTAGTTACCGTTCATTAAACTGAGATGACCCACCGGTTACGAAACAACTGTTTGGTTCAACTTATTGATTTTAAATGAAAATTCACTGGTGTTGGTCATTTCATTGCAATATAATACACTGTTCTATTTTACGGAAACTTCTCTATAATAAAAAGGCAACTGCTCTGTTGATTAAATATTAATCCCAATGGGAGTTGTAAGAACTACGGAAATTCATATTAAACCACAGAGCTTTTTCCTCACAAGGGATGAAGCTGCTCAGGCCATGTCAGGACTGTTTTCACTTGGCTTGGGTCAACTTTCAGGAACTAATCATCATTTTTAATTAATCTCTAGATTTCCCCTGTAAAAGAGTCACTAAAGAGGTTTGAAAAAACTAGTTGGCAGATCTCATGCTGAGACAGCATCCGTGACAAACTTGATTGTCAGGAAAATAAGGGGTTGCTCCAATTGTTGAATTTTTCTGATTTGCTAGAAGCTCTCACTTCAACAGCTTGGGTTTTCTGCCCTGGATATATGAACATGTTCTCCCATGTCTTTTCAGGATGACAGCAGGTTTCTCTGAGATTTCTTTTTTAAATTGAATTTATTGGGATTGAAATGGTTAATAAAATGATATAGGTTTCATGGGTACAATTCCATAGCACGTCATCTGTACATTGTATTGTGTGTGCACCTAAGTCAAGTCTCCTTCCATCACCATGTTTTTTAATCATTGAAGTTTACATATGAGTAGCACTTATTGCCCCAAACAGGAAAACATGGCTAAGTAAAGTAATATGAAGATGGTGGCAGCATTTACTTTCCTTCCTGTTGTAAAGGTTATTAAATAAGAAACCCCAGAAAGGTTCCCAGTTTGCCTGGACTCGTACAATCCCCGGTCTCGGTACTGGTGCTTGCATTTGAGGTGGTCTGACTCCTGGGCCCATGGAGGATTCCCCGTCCCTCCCTCAGAACACACTGGAAGTTGGCTTCCTCATTCTCAGTACTTGATTACCTTCATTAGGGATGATGGTCCATCTAGAGATATGTCCTGACTTGTGTGAATTTGTGGAAATGGAAATATTGCCTATTCTATGTGAGAAACCAAAGATTTCCGGATTATGGAACAGGCTGCATGGAGTGAAAAGCAGAAATCAGTGTAGAAGATGGAAATAAAATGCCTTTGAGTTCAGGGGGAGCCGTGACCTCTAACACATGTGACACCCACTATGTGAGAGAATCACTTTGGTTCTGAATTGCCAGAATAATAGGAAGGAGGAGCTTAGGCCCAGAACGGGTTTGGCTTAGAGGCTGGGTAGACAACTCCCCAAAGTCTGTCTGACTGGCTTCCCACCTGGACTTTACATCTCCTCTCTCTGCTTAGAATTACTCAGAGAGTTTGTGTCCTTGTAATTGACCTACTCCATTTGGAAAATCCTCTCCTGGTTGCATCTCTGGCTGGAGTATCTGTGGCTTTCCTGAAGGGACTATGGGACCCACGTTCTCAACCCCGAAGCAACATGCAAGTCCCTTCATCCCTTTGATGACAGCAGCAAAAGCTCAAAGCCCATGAACCACGCAGGACCAAAGGCCACCTACCCAGCAGTGCTGTGGGCAAAGCCGTGGTCCTTTCTAACTGAAACAGCCAGCTGCTTGTCTAAGCAGCTTTGTGACCACATCTGCAGGGTGGATAACAGTGTTATTGTCTTTAGGCAACCAATGCCCTTTCCTAGCCAACAGAAGATTTCAATCTAAACATCAAAATATTCTGTTTGGTCTGGATTTTACTGTGTTCCTCCAGAAGCTGCCTGCCTGCCTTTCATTGTGGTGCTAGGTCTGAAAGGCTTAAGTTGGCAACCTCAGCAAAGAGAAAATAAACATAAAGGATTGCTGTCTATTTCACTGCCTCGGTAGCGGTGGCACACACTATTGATGAATGTTACAGGGTGGTGCGTTTCCCTCTCCTGTTTCCCTGTTTATTTTATTTCTGATGACTTAGCCGCGGGCTGTGTGTCTGGGAATTGGAAGGGAGGACAGTCTCTTTCTCAAAGTGAGTTGGCAATCTGTCAGGCATCCCTGAAGCTCTCAAAGTTTCTCATTAACTATTTTAAGATGAAACTTCACTTGCAACAGCTCATTTTGGCTGCCCTCTGTTTGATGCCACTAGGTCTGATTTACACCTTAGTTTTTTTTTTGTTGTTTGTTTTTTGTTTTTTTAAAAAGCTTCTCTGGCCAGTTTGGCTCAGTGGTTAGGCCCACGGACCAATGAGACTCGGGTTCAATTCCGCCAAGGGCACGCACCTCGGTTGCAGTGCGTCTGGACCCTTACCCTACGGGAGGCAGCCCATTGATGTGACTCTCTCACATCGCTGTTTCTTTCTCTCTCTCTTTCTTCCCTCCCTCCCACTCTATCTGAAGATAAATAAAAAAATATCCTTGGGTGAGGATTAAAAAAAAAAAGACTGTATTACTAGGGGTCCTTATGCTTACCTGATAATTCGCGTTCACAAGGAACCAGTGTTGATTTGACAGCCTAGGCATTCATCATTGGGGAGGTCTGGGAAGCTGCAGGAAATAAGCCCTAAGAGCCTGGCCTCCAAAGCCTGTGGCCCATTGACTCTGGCTGTTGTAAAAACTCAGAAGCAGTAAAGAGAATAACCCCAAACCTATTGCAAACAATACCAAATAAGCAAACCCTGAAGGCTGGTGTTCTTTAATGTAGCAATAGAAAGATGAGGTCCATATGCCTTGAGTACAGAGTAGAAATCTATCAGGACTAAATCTTCCCAATGGAAGGGCTTAGGGATAAAATTCTCATCTTCTGTTTCTAACTCATAGTCTTATGAAAGGTGCTGGACTTACCCAATGAGGATATACTAGATAGCTACCACGAGTTCACGGTATAGCAGACTGAGGTCTGTGAGCCACAAAACGAGTATAATGTGAACTGAGAAGTACACTCTGGATTCAGACCTAAGACACACATTTAAGGAAACAGCACGTGTATGTGAAAATCACGTAACCTGCATTTAGAAGGGGCCTTCAGGTTAATACGGTCCACTAATTCTCAACCTTTGTGCACATTAGAATCCAGGTGATTGGTCTGTGGTTAGGGTTCAACTACCCATATTGTTACAGAACTTCTCTAAATGATTATAATGTATACTCAACTCTGAGAACACTTTTCTAGAACAGAGGCTTTCTTCAGCTTTAACATTTTAAAACTTCCTTGTGAACTTGTCAAAGCATTGATTACTTGACCATGGCCCCAAAGATTCTGATTAGTAGATCTTGGGTGGGGTTAACAAATTTGTATTTATGAGATTCTCCTTAGTAATGATGACCCAGGAGGACAGAGGACCACATGCTTGGGCAACATCTGGTCCAGTGGCACTCAAACATCACTGTGCATAGAAATCAAAATAATCTGTGGTTATCAAATGGACTGCTGGGCCCCACCTCCAGAATTTCTGTTTTAAGAATCTGCATTCTGACAAGCTCCCTGGTAGGCTGACAGTCTAAGACCACTGATTTGGATCCTTTGAGGATAAACAAGTACATTTTAGAACTATCTGAAGTGCTTTTTCAAACTATACCTGCACTCAATTTTGTGTGAGATCCCATAGGTCCAGATTTAAAATCAATGATACAGTGACTCTCTGTTATAAATGGGTACATATTCATCCTATTTTAATAGATAAGGATATCGGGGTTCAACTAGGAGTGACTCAACCATGACCACACGAATACTGGGGGTACACCTATGACTGGCACCTGCCACACATCCCATCTCAGCGCAGAAGCTCTTACCAGAGTTCCAAGAACAACAGGAAAAGGAAGACACTGGGTAGAAGACTAAATTCAGCACTTCCGGTTTTTCTAGGATTGACCCTGACTTCACCACGGAGAACTGAATGAAAGGGAAGCAGCTCTGTCACACAGAACAAGTGTATCAGCTGTGTAAGATGGTCAGAAAATCCTAAAGAGAGAGAGTGTGATCACCTTCCTCCTAGACCTTCACGCCTGCAGCAGATGCTATGGGTACTGCATAGTCTGACTCCTGCAGAAGATTGGAAAATAGAAGTCAACTTCACTATCCTTTCCATCTTACAATTTATTATTTTGGTCTTTCTCTATTTTTGTAAACAACAACAAAAAAAGCATTATTAATTTTTTGAGCAAATAGCACATACTAAGTTAAATAATGTACCACCAAGTGCAACGTGGTATCACAGACAGAGGTATCTGCAGCAGTATTGTAACAAGCTGACAATGCACACAATACAATTCTCAAAGCCCTGATATTATTGAGGAACAATGGTGTGCTACATAGAATCCACTGCCGTTAGAACTATGTTTTTCTTCTTGTCCCATCCATTTGCATTGTGTGTAGAGTGGATGTGAATGGGTTTATACATATGCTACCTATATACTACTTAGTTAGAGTCACTATCTGTGACTATAAATCATCAGATATGACAAGACTCACAGGCAGTTGTCCTGTTAATAGAATCAACATGTAGAGATGTAGCGTCCAATCTTCCTAATTGGTTGTCATTTTTTTTTTTTTTTTCTGATGATAGTGACTCATGCAATGGCCACCCTTACAGCACAGATGTAGGGGGTTCTGTTGTTAGGCTGTCGATACCATATTTCAGTTTCCTCAATTGCATATCCAGGACAACTACCCTACTTCATTCTATTAACCATCTATCCATCTTCTACCAGTCACTTACTCAGAGCACCAGGTTGATTCTGAGGCATAATTAATAGGCCAAGAAGGTCCTTATTCACACATAACTGAATGAGCATGTGTGCTCCAACAGGCAGGCAATCTGTAGGCCTCATATAGCAGATTTGATTTTGACTTATTGGTGTGTATGCCAAGAATTCGGGGAGTCACACCATTGACACACAGCGCCATCTTGGCAGCTGTAAAACTGACACAGATTTGTGTCTGATGTTAGCTGTCCCCGTGGAACAGTATCCAACACTCTCCCCAGGCATGCCTCAGTAAGTCACCTTCCAAAGAGATGGTGACAAAGCAGCATGACCGACCATATGGTGGCACAAGCAGACTAAGCGTGCTTCTAGTCACCCTACCCCCACTGGACCCAGAGATAAGCCCAAATGGTGCAGGTTGCCTAATCATGATATCGTGCTCAATTGCATTATGGTAATTATTAAAGTTTGAACAGTGTCCTCTGTAAATAAGCCAAGTATTTTACTTTCTTCTAATCTCCTCAAACTGAAACAGTATTTGAATCTTTGGGTCACTCTAACTCTGGCAAGATGTTAACATTCATTGACAACCAATGGTCAAAGCAGGCCAAAGGCCCTGCTAGCTTGTCTTCACATCTCAGGGAAAAAAATAAAAACAAGTCTGAACTCCTCATCCTTGCTGGGTACTTTATTCTCATGCTAAAACTTCCTTAACTCCAGTCAGTTTCTTCAACCTCTTTTAACATGTTCAATCTACATATTTTTGTTAGAGGATGCAGATATAGCAATGGGAGGGAAAGAGATTTGAATTTGTGTTTACTATTTATCTGTCTGTGTGCTTGTTGGCTTTCTTTAATAATAAATACCATCTTTTTTTTTTTTTTTGGTACATGCCCCTAGTAGGAACCGAACCCGGGACTCTCTGGTCTGCAGGCTGATGCTCCAACCACTGAGCCAAACCAGCCAGGGCAATACCATCTGATTTTATAGCCTGAGATCCATAACAGTGAAGCAACCTTGAAGGTTCTTATAATTGCCCATCAGCTGTGTGGCAGAGAAAAAACAAAGCCCGGAAAAGGCCAGTTTGTGAGTACCACTCACAAACTACTGAGGCTTGGGATCTGTCAGTTCATATCTCCAACCTTCTGTTCCTTCCTCTGCAAGATGCAAATATTACTTTATAATATTGTTTTGAGAACCAAACAACAGCATTTGTGTACATGGAAGACTGAAAGAGCAAATATACATGTACACACACGCACACACATACTTTCTGTGATTAGTTGTTCCACTTGTATACCAAGCTGAAGTGCAAGAAGATGGTAAAATTTATTTGTCATAAAAGGGAACAAAAATCCACAAAATTGGTGTGTCAATTCCAAGTGCTAAGATGCTGACTATTCACTGTGTGAGAGACCCTGTACTCTGCTAAGAAAAACAATGTGACAATTCCTGACCTCGGCAAGTTCGAAAAAAGAGGGATACACAGAATAACTAACAGTTTGCCTAATGTGCCAAGTGACCATGATCCTGGCCACCAAGCAGCTGCTTCTCTTCTCCTCCCATCACCCTGAGCGGGGTGCCCTCGGAGCCCCGCACTCTCGCTGCACACGCTGAGGAGCAGACACAGCCTGGGGCCCCGCGGGGCTGGAAGATGCAGCGGCCTGGAGGACAGAGGCCACTCCACTCATCCGCCAAAGCAAACGTCAGTGTGAAATCTCATTCCCAAATTTAAAATAAACTATTTTCAAACTTCCTTTTACAAGTTCTTAGGGGAAAAGAAGTCCAATGAGTGCTACTAAATTGGAGTGCCTGCAGGGAGGGCTCCCCAGAGGCCCAGAACAGTCACAGCTGTTCCTCCCTTGCCCACCCCGGGATACTCACCAAAAGAGTGACAGAAGCAGCTTGAGAAGTTGAGGGGTGTCTCCCAGCAGGGAGAATTTTGGAAATAGATCCACCTACCTCCAAAGTGATCTACAGTCACAGTTCAACTACTGCGAAACCAAGAATGAACAGAAATAAATTCTTGGAACAGTCTGTTGTGGAGTCAACAACTTAAAAATCGGACATAGAAGCCTCACAGAGAGCAGAAGGTGTCCCTGTCCAGGACACTTTGCTGCCTGGGCTGTTAACATCCTGGGCCCAACTCCCACCTCTGCCAGTTACTAGGCTGTGGATTAAGGCACACTGTAACTTGAGCCTCTGTGTCTCCATATGAAAAATTTGGGATAATAATCTTTTTGTTTAGGTTGGAAGCAATATGTGTGAAGTGGTTAGCACAGAGTAATTGCTCAAAGCAATTTTGTTTCTATTCACTGAATCAACCCATAATCGTCATTAATTACATATACACTGTATATCAGACCTTTGTGAAGAAACGAGGCCTCTGTTTTTGTGAAACAGATCAAATGGTGGAGAACCCAGGGAGGTGCACACTGTTCTCAAGATTTGATGCTTTGATCAGAGAATACATTTTTGACTTCTTAATAGTTTCTGCCAAGTTACTCTGTTGCAAATTAAACTCCCATGACGGTAGCATTTTTCTTTATAAGTCACCCAATATCTTACTGAAATCCACACTGTATTTTGCATGACTACTTACTATGTTATCATAAAGGTATTACAGTAGTTTAGGGTTCCTCAGCCTCATCATCATTAACAGGTTGGGTCAGAGAAGTCTTTGTTGCCCTGTGCTCTGTAAGATGTTTGGCAACACCCTTAGACTCTAGTCATTCGACCTCAATAGTATAGGTTTGAAAAACTAAGCAAATAAAAAATATAGGCTATCCAGTTAAATTTAAATTTTAGATAAGCAATGAATGACTTATTAGTATAAGTATGTCCCATGTCATATTTGGGTATACTTATTCTAAACATTACTCATTGTTTATTAAAAATTCTAATTTAACTGGGCACCCTGTATTTTATCTAGCAACCCTACAACCTTCCCTGTTGTTACAACCACAAATATCTCTGGACATTCCCAAATATCCCGTAGAGCTACAAAACTGCCCTCTGGTTATTGCCCACTGCATAAACAGACTCATCAATAAGATTAAAGGGAAACACAGTGGGCCAGCCCTGTGTGTACACAATCAGAGGCCAAGTGGTTCCCGGAGAGCACCGGAATCGAAGTGGGCCCTCCTTTCTCCTCTGTACACTTAGAGCAGAGAGTACACAATGAACACCCAGGAACTGACTGTTTTTGATAGATGGCTGTCCTCACTCCTAACAGACCTCTGCCGATAATAATTGCTAGCCTCGCTGAACTTCCATTGTGCAGAAAAGTCTTGCACAAAAGAGGCCCAAATGCACTTACTTGGGTTTATATCCCAAACCACCATTTTTACTTTCCCTGTGGATCACACATTTAGTAGGAACACAAAGCTGAAAATGCTTGGAAAACTCATTTGTAAAAAAATGCTCATCCTCTATGTATTTTAATGTGTGCTGAGAAAGACAGCGGGAGGTACAACATGAGGTCCTTGAAGGAAAAAAGCCCTGAGAATACCTCCTCCCTTCTTCCTCCAGCTCAACTGCAGGAAGCTGACAGAATCTTGACAGCCCAGATGAAAGCTTTGCTTTTCACACGTCCTACAGGGCCTGGGACAGGACGCAAAATACTGGATGCACCGCAGAGAGAGAGGGTGGCACTTGTAAAGGAAAACGCTTCTGCGGTGAGAGTTTAACTTGCAACCAGGAAACAGTAATTTGGCAGACCCTAAATAATAAGCCAAAAAAATCAGTTTTCTTGTCAGATCACTGAATCCTGGGAACCGTGTGCTAACACCTTGGTTGATAAATTGTAGCCACGTAGTAACCAATTGCCAGGAAGACGCAGAGCACATTTATAGAATTTCAGAGCTGAAGACTTTAGAGATTCCCTTTCCCAATATCCACTTCTAACACATGAAAAGCTGTCTTCTCCAGATGCCTCAAGTTGCTGAACACATGGGAAAGTCAACCCTCCCCCCCAAGTCATGGAGCAAGCTGGTGACAGAACAGGACAGGGGCCCCTCGAGCCCCAGCTAGCCCACAGAGATGGATGTGATAGGTTTCCACACCCAGCTATGTGGGGCCTACAGTGCAGGCTGAGCTCTCTGCAACACTAAAAGCCTCTGGCACAGACCACACCGTGAACTGCACTCCTTGCGGTGTGTGCCCCGGGTGAGACCCCTCAAATGCTCCTGAAGAATATCCTCTGGGTCGCCAAAGCTCAGTTCTGGGCTGCGGAGCATGGTCACTATTGGGGAGTACATAAGGGAATTCACTTTTTACTTTTTAAACCTAGATATTGGTTCAATGTTTACAAATGCATACTACTTTCACATGTACAGCAAAATGTAAAGAAAAGAAAGAATGCTTTTGGATTTAACCTGCTAGAATCTTGCCTATGGTTAGAGAATGTTGGCCACAGAGCGTGGAGTTGATCCAACAAAGGGCTCTGCCTTTCCCTGCACTGGAAAGGGTTTAAAGGAACGTCTACCCCTTGGTGTTTCCACTGGTCATGGCTGTGTCCAAACACCCAGCAAGGCTCTGCCCAAGGAGACTCCAGCTGCTTCAGCATACATGTCGCTGGGGAACGTCATCATCCAGAATCCCTCTGTGGTTTCCTTTCATTCCCCTCTAACTACAGTCACCCACCCCCTGTCCTGATACCCATTATGTCCTCAGCTCTTGCGCAACTTCAAGAAGTCTTATCACAGAAAGCAGGCTTCTGGTGGACAGGTCACATCTCCTGTAAAACACTAAATCACTGCTTAATACCTTAAACAAAGACCAGAGAACATTAGCAATCGTTCTTGCAGTTTAAGAACCTCCCTTTGCACATCTATTTCAATTAGATGGGCTATTAGAAATACAGAAAACAGAGTTTCAGCTGAATATGATGTAATTTGTTACTGATGAAATAAAACATCAAAAATCTATCCCTCGTTAGCCTTCATTTTCCGACTCACACTGTTCTTCATATTGGAGTTGAACTACTAGCTTTTAATTAACTATAATGTAGGGCATTAGAGCCAATCCCCGAACAGTGTGTGTGATGGGCACTAGACTGAAGGTAGTTTCAATGAGGCTACTGCACGTACAGTGAATGGGGGCTTTGCTAAGTGGTACATGGTGATTTATCAGAGATCGTGCATGAGACACAAAACAAGGCACTGAGAATTTAATCCCCTCCAAGTTCCTTGCATGGTTTCTGAAATCAAGCACTGTTTCTCCTGCTAAGTACTGCTCGGCTCCCTTTCACTCTGCCCAAATCATCTCAGCCAAGATCTCCCAACACCTATTTCCAGAAATAGTGTATACACTTTGGGGTTTGAAAAATCATGGCTATTCCAGTTAATTAGCTTGGTTAATTAATATATCACTCCATTTCTTTCAACATTCATTATATTCACAAAAGGCCTGTTGGGCCAACAGAAGACAGATGAAAATAAATGACTAGGGAACTATTACTCAAGCAAAAACATCATTTACTAACTGAAAAACTAATATGAGGATTACCAAAATCCCCTAATGACTTTCCATCGCAGGGTCTATCTAAATTTAAAATCCTTTTTGAAAGCAAAAATGGAAGCTATGTCTTTGCTAAGATATTAGAACTGGGGTTTAATACAGGTGTTTTGAATATGGGAAGCACCCTAAACACGGTCACTGTTGTTTAGCAATGTCGCATGGGAGGTAGTCTAAAATAGTTGTTCAAGCTGATGTGAGTCTGTATGCTGTTCTGAGAAAGCTACTTCAGCTCCCACACAGCCTCCGTTTCCTCATCTGTGAAGTGGGAAAATGGCATTACCAATGTTGGCTAATATTGTGTTCTGACCATATGCTAAGCACCTAGAAACAATCTCAAGGTTTGTGGTGAGGATTAAACAAGTCTATATGTGCTATATGAGTATATAAACTTGTATATATCTACATCTATATACCATGCTTAGCATGATCCAGGACATATTTCGTACACCAAATAAATGTTCTTTTCGCCTTATAAAGTGGCGATTAGAGCAGTAATAATATGGGAATCCATAATAAAAAAAGAGAAAACATACTGTCTGCTAAACCAAGCACCACAGAATAATATTTACATACTAAAAATCACATGGATGAGTAGAATTACATGAAAGAAAACACATTTACTTATTTGGTGAGTAGCCAGTTTAGACGTCAGACTCAAGCTTCTGACTTCAAGGAATTTCGATTCTAGGAAAATACTACTACTGATAATAAGAGCTTATATAAAAACACTTATCCTCATTTCTAAACCCTGGAGCTATTTTCTTGGGATGGAGGCTTCTTCAGAAGCTATAAATAAACTAGCTGCTCTAAGATGTATAATTTCAAAATGAAGACACTGGTTACTTCATGCAATGCCTCTACTCTTCAGGGACAAGAAAACAGCCCCCAGCCAAGTGCATTCTCCTTCAACATTTACATTTGCTTTTTAAAGGAAATTTAAACAATGGTTCTGAATCATTTACATTTAATTGTCCTCTGTTCTATACACTATTTAACATCCTAGAAAGCATCTGAGCTTCTATAAAAATCCTCTAGTTCTCATGGGCTCTAACCTTCAGTTTCCTGTTTTACCACTGTGTTGAGAGCTGATCCCCAAAGTAATTATTTGGAGAATGCATTAATTAAATTAGTTCTTCCTGTTACTGTAAACACTGGTATGTGTCTGTCTTTTCATTACCATTGCTTGTCTCTATTATAAAGAGAGTGGGCTCTAACTCGAGGATTGAAAAGTTTTAATCAAAGATAAATGCAGTCAACTAACTCTGATGTCAGCATAGACAATCTGAACATAAGCTTTTAGTTTTGTTTTATAATTGCTTTTCATTTCTGCTGGTTTTTCAAAGAAACTTCAGTGGGTCGATTTCTGAATTAAGTCCACAAAAAGACCTAGGTAGTGCTTTCTGACCACCTACCCCACCCCCACAATCCTCACTCCCTCTCATCTTCACTGACTTTACGGAAATTTTTCAGGACCTTCACTCCAGTTATGGATTTTTTTGTAACTTGAAACTACCCTGGGAGACCCTGCAGACTCTCTCTTCACACCACAAAGAATAGACTCCGCAGGAGACCATGACATTCACATTTGACATCCACATTCTCACTAGTGAGCATGCTTTCTGATGTTATTACAAACTTAAATTATGGCTGAGATAAAGGAAAAATGATTCACACAGCCCGGCCAGTTTTCTCAGTGGTTAGAGCATCGGCCTGAGAACCAGAGAGTCCGGGGTTCGGTTCCCACTAAGGGCATGTACCTCGGTTGCAGTTTGTCCCCGGCCCTGGTTGGGGTCGTGTGGGTGGCAGCCCCTTGATGTGTCTCTCTCATGTCGATGTTTCTCTCTCTCTCTCTCTTTCTCCCTCCCGCTCTGTCTGAAGATAAATGCAAAAAATAAAAAATGTCCTCAGGTGAGGATAAAAAAAAAAAAAGATTCACACAAAGAACTTCAGCCAAGATGTGCCAAAAATTCCAACCCCCACCTCCAAAATGAAGTTCATTATCAACTATAACTCCTTAGTGTGCAGAGGTTTCAGATGCTGGGGGCGTCATGTGGCATCAATCACTCAATACCGCTCCAGTAAGCCCTGTGTTCCCCCATCCGCTCAGTGCTGGGATGGAAGGGAGAGAGTTAAAAACGTTTATCATGCAGTTCCTAGTTACAAGAAATGTACATCTAACTGAAACAAATACAGAATAAATAAAATGATAATATTTTTAAATATCATTATTAAAAAATAATTCAAGAAAGTTTGTAAATAATTAAAGAAGTAATTAAGGGTAGGGACGTTTTAACTAGTCAGTAAATAATTCTTTAGAAAGTGCTAGGTGACAAACAGATAGGATTTGCCTAGGTACACATGGAAGAATGAGTGGGGGCAGTTTCAAGCTGCAGGAAAACCAAGAGAAAAATCCTGTAGTAAATGTATAGACCCCTGGAGACTGAATGGATTATGATGGAGTAAGATTAGGGAAGACTGAGTGATGAGGTTTGAAATTCTGTTATATCATAGAACAACATGAAGACTGTATTGAAGAGATAAACATGAAAAATTACAATATCATATCAACACAAAGAAACAAGGAAAACAAAGGAAGGAGACTGTAGAGAAGAAAAAGCAACCTCTGAATTAAGTAATCTTTTCTAAGTATAAAATAAGTAAAATAAATCAAAGAAATGGACTTTTGGCTCATAAAAATGTAAAAATGGCATAAATAAAAATAAAACACTAGCCAGAAAAGTTAAAAATCTGATACTAATATGGCAAAAATAATATCCTTAATGTATAAAAATAAATGGTATATAATAAACGTAAAATCCAATGAGATACACAATAAGATACAAATAGAAAAAGATAGGCAAATTAGAGAATAAATAATTCCCTGAAGAAGTACTGTTGTCTAACAAATACATGAAAAATATAGTGCATATAAAAACATTAATTCCTCTGATAATAAGGGACATGTAATTTAGAACATAACAGCATTTCTCACCAGACTGTTTCATGTAATACCTATATTGGCTAGGGTATGGCTAAATGGGTCCTCCTATAAACTCAGAATAAGTAGTCAATTGGTACAACATTTCTGGAGAACCATCCACTGAAATATATCATGAGCCTTTAAGCTGCTCATTCTTCAACTCAATAATTTTATCTTTGGGAACCTATTCTAAGGAATGAATCAGGTGTAAAAAACGATCTGGCCCAATGATTTTTATCACAGTATCATGTTTAATAATGAAGATCTGGGAATAAATTAGGTAAAACTAAGGAGGTCATTAAATAACTTATGATATGCCTACAAAGTGACAGTATATCATGGGAAAAGTTAAATTATATTTGTAGAGAATGTTTTATAGAAAATTAAGGTGAGAATATTGTTTTTATGTAATGATGAGTAACAAACATTATAAGAATGAAGAAGAAAGGCCTAGAAGTCAAAGTGCATAATTTTCTACTCTGAATGTGCCTCCTACACAGATACCTAAATACCATGTTGTATAAAAACAGAATGTAGTATCTGCTTCTCATTCAATTTAATTGTCTCTTATGTTCCTCATCTCTGTTAAAGTCGCCATCAATCTCCCCACGACCCAAGACAGAACTCTAGATGTCATCCTGGATTTCGTAATTTCTATCATCTTCCAGGTCAAACTGGTCATTGTTGGCTGTCTCCAAAGTCTCTCTCTAAATTGTTCATCAGTACCATTTCAACACCAGAATATTGGTTCACTTCCCAAAATTTTCTAACCTAAATACTTGAAATAGTCCTCAAACAGTCTCCCTGACTCCGGTTTTATCTCAGTAAAATAGTCCTATAAATTTTACCAGAATGTTTTCTCTAAAATGGAAATCTGATTATGGCGGGCGCTTCCCTGCTTACGGCATTTTAAAGGTTCTCTGCCACTTAAAAGATTAAGTTCAAAATGTGTAGTTTGGTAAATAATGCTTCTGCTATTTTGGCCCATGTCAGGCTCATCCTTTCAAAGCTAATATGCTTTTTTCTATTGTCTATAATGCATATAAATAATTTAAACTATGAGATTTATTATTTTAAGTGAAAAGAAAACATTTACCTCATTTACTAAATCCTCCCTACATTCTTCCTAGGAAGAGTTAAAAAATACAGCCTCCTATCCTCCCCAGTCTTTCAATCTGGCAGATTAGGGTTCTTTGAAGGGTCATTAAGTCAATTCATGGTTCACAGCATGTATTTTAAGTAGATCAGAAACTAGTGGTCATTACATGTTGTTAGGGTAACTATTGCTTTTTTAAAAACTTTTGTTTTGATTATAGGCGAGTCTCAGTCCAAGGAAGTTTGAAAGTCACTGCTCTATTCGAAGTCCCTCAATATTTTGTAAACATTTTATTATAGCACATAGATCACTGTGTCTGTTTATTATCTTTCTCTACTGACTGTGTGTCTGAAGGGAGCAAGAAAGATTTCCCATTCATTTATATATCTCTGAACATCTGAAGACATTTGAAAACATACTTAGCATAGAATACCACTCAACAGGTGTCAGATGAAATGCGCACCTAAGCAGCATGGAGTTTTGTTGGTCTGGCTATTAGTGAGTCAATTTCAGATCCCTATCCAAAGGCATATAGCTCCAGAAGGACCTCTTAAAAGACAGCATTATTTGTCTCTTTTAAAAGTTGATCCCAAAGCATGGACTGAAGAAACAGCTTTATTCTGCAAATGATGATTTTGGCACCAATTCAGCACCAACAGGAATCCTCAATCTGGGGTGCACTGAAGAAGGAAACTTTATTCAGAGCAAACAGCTCAATCGTGTTGCAGCTCAATTACAGAGCAGCAGGGCTAGGAGGTGGCCCTGTGGGAGGCAGCCCTGGGGCAAGGCAGCCCTGAAATGAGTGCCCTCTCCAGCAAGACAGCTCTGTTCTGCCTGCTCTTCTCCACTCTGGTCTGGCGAAATGTCTTTGGTGTTTCATTGTCTGTGTTTCAGCTCCAGCAGGGAAAATACAGTCTTAGTCTTAGGTGGAAAGGAAAATTGTGCTCTTCGAGCTAGACAGAAATCCCTAACCCTGGTTCCTCATCAGTCTGTCCTCATGCAAATGAGGACTCCACATCCTTGCAGTTTGATTGGTCCAAAAAGCACTGTCCCAGTTGGTCACAATGGAGCCTCTCTGATTGGTTGGTGAGGATGATGAGGGGTGGATATAGGCCTGCAGCTCTATCTGGCCAGGGAAAGCCTCAGTCCCATTGACTGAAATTCTGTTCCAGAAACTCCTCAATAAGGGCTGGCTTAGGTGGCAGGAACAAAGTGCAGGCAGGCAGCTCTGTGTAGGTGGCACATAGCTCAGTGAAGAGTGGTTTGTGTGAGTGACCCCTATTTAGAAAAGGCAGCTAGGATCTGTTTATAAATTTGAGCCTAGTTAGCCACCAGGAGCCCTTCTCAATAGGCATCTTTTCCTCAGGTTCCACAATGCTAAGACTTTTGGATATTATCTCATTTTGTTTCTAAACTCCAACCTCATAATCTGATAGAGTAAGTCTCTCATTTTAGGTAATTTATAACATTTTGTTTGGCAATTTATAATTTCTGGCAATTTATAACATTTTGTTTGGAAACACCCTAGAAAAATATCTTATCCCTGTAGTAGGAGAATAAGATCAATAATAAGCAGGAAGTCCAAAAAAACAAGCTCGCTAGGGCAGAAAAAACACAAGCAGCAGCAGTCCTAGTAAAGCAGACCTTGAAAACAAAGCAAAGGGAGTTAAGGGTCTGCAAATATTGACCCAAATTCTGTTGGGACATTAGCACCTCAAACCATGTCTGAAGTCCCCTCGGTGGTGGGACAAACAGTGTGAAGTTAGCCTGTGATCGATTCAGGGCAGGACTTAAATATGATTATGCTGAGTATATAAAATAGTCTTAGGAACCCAGCTCTCGCCATGTCAGATTCTTCAATGTTGCTTAAGTTTCTGCTCTGCAATTTGAACTACTTCAATGTTAAATTTAGACCCTGTGCCCAGAGACATATATCCAACTCGGCTGCCCCAAGACTATATCCTTAGAAACAGTGCATTACTTGATAAGGTTTTATTTCAACATAGCAAGATTCTACCCTTAGATCCTGAAAAATCATCCTTTCTACAATGCTACACCAACTTCATTCATCACCTGCTCCTTAAGTATATCCAAAATGTTTAAAACAGAAATTTCTCATTTGCTGTAGGATCAAAGTTTAGTCTTCAAGAAATAATTTATAATTTCACAGTGATATCACTACAGTTCAAACATGATTTGATTATTTTTCTTAATGAAGCCCTTTAATTTATGAATTCAGCAACACTAATTATTCCACTTAAGAAATAATTAGTGCCCCCCTTCTTCCTTGTCTAAATAATACCTTGTATCCAAACTGCTAACAGAGGTTACAATGCCAAATTGTTCTCTGTGAATTTTTTAAATTGATCTGAATACATCCCCTAAGGGCAGTATAGAGCCTTAGAACAGCTCCTTTCTGTCTGGCAAGCACTGAGATGATCTCATCAAAGCTGAGAGAGACTCAAGGAACATCTATTTCTCCTCTGCTGCAGAGTTCTATGCTGCAATAGCCAGCCCCTATGGCCAGGGGAGAAGGGACAGGTAGAACCATTTCATACACAGTGTGTAACAAGGTATGTACGGCATAGACTCACACAATTTTAGATATAAGTTATTTTCACTTTATATATCTCAACATCCTCATTTTTTACAGGGGAGGAAGCTAACTGCTTATGTACTTGGTTACTGTAAGTTACAATTTAAAGAGGCCACCTAGTTCAGTTGGCAAATGATGTAACAGAGATTGTCCAACTTGAAACTTAATGGTATCTTCTGATAATTTGCTAGATGGATTTGAACAACCCTCATTTATCTTGAAGAGGAGAAACTTTATTGACAGAGGACATTATATAATAACAAAATTTGAAGACCTCAAGATGGCCCCAAGTCCAGGGATAGCAGAGAGAGATTTGGATCCTCTGGTGGAACTCCAAGGCAAAGTGCCAGATTTCCAAGCTGCCTCTGACTTTATACCCCACTCCCCTCTTTCTGCAAGGTAGTCAGGAAGCCACAAAGGACAACAACAGAGCTTCCGGGGAGACCCATTTTGTGGTGCTCAGTTCAAATTGTTGATGGCAGAAGCCCTCCCCATTCCATCTTCAATTTCCCTGGTATCGGAACAGAAACTGTAGAAGTCGGAGTATTTACTGCTTGTCAAACATGATGTCAAAAACTTTGCATGAATTTCATGAGCAAATGTGATCCCCAGATCTATGATGGAGATGCTGTCACCTTCACATATCAGGGAAATTAGAACTAAAGCTCACAGAGGTTAAGTCACTTTGTCTAGGGCTGTGACTCATAATCACATCTGATTTGTTTCCCAAAACCTTGCTCCTCACTACACCATGTTTTCTCCCAAGTCTACATGATCCTGACTCTTATACACATACAAAATAAACATACACTCTTCTTCTAGCCATGGGAGAGCTCAACGCGGGAGAGAATCTCCAGTGTGTATGCCTCACAGAATGCTCAGCAGCTCCCAGGTCTAACACTCCCATTTTATATTTAAAGAAAACCAGGGAGCCATGGCCAGTTTGCTCAGTGGTTAGAGCATTGCCCCGAGGACCAGAGAGTCCTGGGTTCAGTTCCTGCTAAGGGCATGTACCTCGATTGCAGTTTGTCCCCGGCCCCAGTTGAGGTCATGTAGCCAGTTGATGGGTCTCTCTTCCATCGATGTTTCTCTCTCTCTCTTCCCCCCTCTCTCCCACCTGCTCTATCTGAAGATAAATGCAAAAATGTCCTTGGGTGAGGATAAAAATAAGTAAATAAATAAATAAACAAACGAACAAACAAACAAACAAATAAATAAATAAATAAAACAAGGGATAAGAATATCTGTCCAAGATTATCCTGGAATCTTGTAATTGAGCCATAGCTAGAAACTAACTTTTTGACTTCAGTTATAGTTAATTCCTTAAACCACAGGAGGTGGGAAAAAAAAGGTAAAAAAAAAAAAAAAAAAAAACAACTTAATGGAAATACCATTACCACTAAGTGATGCACAAATATTAAATAAACTTTGCAGCTGGGAAAGTGAATTAAAGGGCCATTATTGCTAATAATAATTATAACTGAAAACAGTGATAACGAGCATGGCATTAGAGATGAGAGTGTTGAACAACAGAACAAATTATATACTTGTTATATACTTGGTCATAAGTGTTTTCTACTAGTGAAATATTTCAGTGGGTTAAAACCCCCAGATTAAATAACCATACTAAGACCACAATGATAATAAGAAGTAAAGCCAGGATTTAAAAACAAATCTTTTGGATGTCAAAGCTTCAACTTTCTCTGCTATACTTTAATTTCTCCCTAAGCAATGGGATTTACTCAAAATGCTATTGAAAAAATATCTATGAATAAGAAACATCACATTCCCCCGGCACTTAAGAGAGAAGGTTTGCTATGCAACATCTGACAGTGTTAATGAGACCACAAGATCCTTTAAACAACTCTATTCACTTTTATGACTTTAAATAAACTGGTTATATATATATATATATACTTTACCCTTGCTGCAAGAGTATGTAGTATACAAACTCCAGTGACAGAAAGCAATGTGCAATAGTATTCTCTTTGAAGAGGGAAAGACTATTATTTAAGGAATAACCATCCTATAATATTATTATATTAAAATAGTAGACATATATACATATATTTTTTTAAACCATCCTCTGTTTCATGGTTACATATCTTGCCACACAAACAAGATCATGACTTCCTTAAGGGTAGAATTCATTTTATGTATCTGTCTTATGTTACACTGCTGAGGCATATAGTGTTCAATGGGTTAGATATCTGCTTTGTGATGTTCTCAATTTCTAACCAAATTTAATTATTTTCAATGAAGGAATTATGAATAATTATGAAAAATAAATAAGGACATTCACCTTCCCAAATAAGCATGAATAGCTTAGGTCTACCCTTATAAATGCATTCAGAGTTCCTACTTGGTCTATTTCCTCTTTGTCATTTATTATGGTAGCTTGAAACTTGCTTCACAAAGAGTCTATATAAAAATCTAGATACTAGACTTCTTGGGATCCAACTGTGCAATTCCAGATAACCAGGAAAAGAAAAAGAAATGGCTACATTTTTTTTGTTTTGTTTTATTTTGCAGTGTTTAATTTTTGCAGTTTCTACAAGAAAAAAGCATGAATGTTACAATGGGTGGGCAAAGATTCCACTCTTGTTATTATTTAAAGGAAGGTTATATTTGAGTCAGGTTTCCATGGCTTAAGATAAAAGAAAACAAAAGATAAAGGCCAATAATATCTAAACAGTCGCTGTTAAATCACCATTGCTGCTCTTGCTTTTTCAAGAGTTTATCAATAATGAACAAAATAGTAATGCGGCAGTGCATGGTCATTACGGGGGATTTATGAAAAAAATTACTTAAGGGAACGTTAACCTGTAGCAGCTTCATAAATAAACATCTCTGATCAAAAGCTGCTGTACATTTTCCTTGTCACTATTAAGAAAAAGCAAACTGGGCATATCTCGGAGGGATTCATTCAAGTTTTGAATGGAAAGTACTCAGGACAGTAATGAATGCTGGTTCCTCTCTACTGGAAAAATTATAATTTTTAACGGCACAGGAACTATTCATCAGCAGCTTATTTAATTTCACATTTAGATCAACGGGGCGGGGGCGGGGGGAGCTGAAGTTAAGCACTTGTTTCTAAAATGTCCTTAAGTAAAACTGCTCACTCGAAGAGCCCTGCCATAATCGTTTTTTTCTCAACAGGATTTTATGCTGCAAGACAAAGACTGTCTTCTCTAGGGACACGTGCAGAGGGGAACAGGAGACAGGCTAGTGAGGGCAGGATCTAGTTGTTGCCTGAAGGTCTACTCTGACCACCTGACTACTTCAGGCATTGCTATAATGGGTTTACATTGACTTTATGTTATGTTGGCTATACTATTCCTTCTCCCTACCCTCAAATACTACACGTTTGCACCTTTTGTATGAGCTCTGCTTACCATTTCATTTACTCTAACAAATATTAACTGAGTATATATCTCTTTTGGGCATGTGCTAAGTAGTAAAGGTGGCAACAAGTTCATACTTAATTGAGATGGTATCTGTGAAGTGCCTGGAACGGTAACCACAGTAAATAGTCACTGAATGGTTGCTGAGCAAGTCAGTGAATGAATACATGAATGGGAAGATGAGAAAGCAAACTATCCCTCGAGGAACAATCACACAGACAAAAAAAGGCACAGACTGATCAACAAGTGTTGGGAACGTTAGGGGAGTAACAATAGTTACTTTGAGCACAGAATTTTCTGCATGTGGCCAGTGTGCACCATGCACCTGAGCGCACCCACACACACAAGAAACCATCCTCCTATTTTTGAGAAATTCAAGTCCATCCTATCTACTCTGGACTGCACTAAGGAACCAACCACCCCCTCCCTCTCCACTGTAATTTTAAAGAATTTGCCTGCTTATCGAATAGCTCAACATTCTTGATGAGTCAGAATGGTGTCATTTATTCAAATGTAACACCACAGTGTGGCTTTCTGCACCTCTTAATTGGCGTTTGTATGGCAGGCTATAGCACAATGTTCTTCCAATCGAGAAACAGAGTGTTCTATCTGAGTAAATGATAAATCTGGGAGAAGGTGTTAGATTGTGACATATAATCCAGAGTTATTTCATCGCTACTACATTATGTCAATTAACAGGTTTTGTCCAAGTCATCTTACAGGAAACTGGAGATGGGGAATTACTTGCCCAAAGTTATAGCTAAAAGCCTAATAGGCCCCAGGATCTAGGTCTTCCAGAGTAAAATGCAGGGCTGTTTTCACAGTGCATAAATGAGTAGGGACCCTAAACTTTTCCCTAAAATTCTACAGCACTAATAGCCTTTACCATGTGGCTCACTGATTTAATTCCCCAACAGCCACCCTGACCTCATATGTTTTCTTCAGGTTGGGGTCTGGATCTGACCAGGGATATGCCCCCACCCCAGAATGTCTCAATTGCTTCTAAGGAAGCTGTTCTTAGCCACTAGATCTTGTACTGCCCTGAATTATCCAGTAATGGCTGGGTTAGTACACTTCCTACCACTACAATTACATCTGAAATTGAGAGACAAGACTTTCACACACAAACTTTTCAAAGTCACATTTTGAACCAGGAAGAGAAAGCCCAATGAAGGTTCAAGACTTCCCCAGATGGTCTACTAAGACACAACACGTTGGTGTTAAACACTCAGCAGCAGCATTTGTTCTTACAAGCTAGTTCTGAAGCATTATTTGAAATTTCATAATGAACAATAGAGATTAATTACATGATTGGTAATGTCCCCAAAGAGCTAAGCCGGGCCTAACATTTCATTATTTTCCCATTTATTAATAAAAAAGTTATCATGCAGATTTAGCTTGTTAATTCCTTTAACCTTGGACAAATCTCCAACATGAGTGTTACAGTGTCACTCTGCTTGAGACTTTTCCAAGTCCACTCATATGTTTGCACTCCTCTAGACTGGCTATATCTCATGGTGAGGTGGATCACAAACCCAGTGCCACCAACATGTAATCCTTAGTCAATGCAGAACTCAGGGCTAGACAGAGCTAAAAATCTGGATTTATTTTTAATCTAGGTCCTAACACACTCTTCTGTCAAAAGGCAGCCACATCCCTCAAAGGGGATCAAGAAGAGCTAAAAAGCCCCCAGGTTCCCTTTCAATAACTCTAAGCCTTTTATCAGATTGTTAATTCCAGGCATGGCCATGACATTTAGACAATGTCAGTGTCCCAAGTGGCTGATAAATCAATATGGGAAGGATTTAAAAAGGAGTATAACACATTTATTTCTGCTTTCAACTTTCCTTCTCCCATACAAACCTGCCCACAGGCTGTGTGAAATTGGTGTTTTAGGTGAAAAGACATTTGTTATCCATCCTTCTAGAACACATCAAAGCACTGATTCCAAGTCAAGACTCTGAAGTCCAAGGTACAATGGAGGTGGTCTAGTTAGGGCTAGCTCAAAGCTGATATGATGGACTGTCTCTTTTCTGCTTCTTTATACTACAGGCAAATCAGTTAATGTCTGTGGCTTCAAAAGACCAATTCCAGGCATCCTAATGTTAGCCCTATCCATATTCTTGGATTCCTCTCTTATGTCTTGCCCCTATCATTGATAAGGTGTAAGTCACAGAAATATATACAGCATTTATACTTATTCAGGTAAACATGTCATGAGTGCCCAGTCCATCCCCAACACTCCCAGATTCCAACAGGAACAGAAAATGAACTGAACATGATATCTGTGCTTGAGGAGCTTCTGGGGTTTAAAGCAAAAACAACCGTTAGCTTATAACATGAAGTAGGAAGCAAATCCCAATGATGAATATCCTCACTAGAAACAAAAACCCATCCCTAGGTTATGTTCAGTAAACTTTACAAGTTTCTAAAGGATAGTCTAAATTTGGAAATGTGATATAACCAAATGTACCCACGAACAATTCCAGGTGATTGGTTCTTTACTGCAAAGCCTGTCACCTATTAGGGGAGAGAGAGAAGAATGTTTGGGATAAAGAGTGACTAGGGCATTAGCATCACTCAGCCTGCAAAAGCTAAGACTCTGGGAGGAAATTAATTTAGGGCATTATTCAGATGATAAAATACAACATGGTCCAATTCCCTAAAAAGCACTTAACAAAAGAGAGAAATGGAAGTTTTGTGTCATGAAGAAATCAACGAATCTGTGATGTATATATTATAAAAGAAATCACAATTTCAAAAATACAGCCAAATTGTTCCACTGAAGAAGTCCACAGGTGATTATGTACAGGTATCTCATTATTTTTCAGCCACTCTACTGTTTGCAATAGGCGGCTGAAAAATTGCTGATTTGTGGGCTCTGTTTATTTATGAAAGCTCCCTCCAAAGGAGAACCATGTAGAACACAGAGACTTTGAGACCCACAACACAAGTCCCCACAGGTGTTCAGGACTATCACAAAATGGTGAGCTCACTGCAGCAATTGACTTTGGTTAAGAGTCATATTGTTGGGGGAGACGTGCACATTTTCTGGGGAAAAAAAATTTGGTCACTAAGCTGCCTCAATCCACCTTCTGAGCCAGTGATGCCGATACTGAATTCATGTGTCTTCTCCCATGAAACTCTTTCTCTGGCTATGTTTACATTTTTAAAGTTCTCTCTCTCTCTCTGAAAAGCGAACTCCACTCTGGAGAGCTGGGGTCATTGATTATAAGCCACAGGTGTGTTGTCAGCACAATCAAAACTGGTGCGGGAATAGAGGTGACCGCATCTCTAACAAGATAACGGTGTTAAGTACAGGATTTTAGCAAAATGCACTGCCTTTCCCAAAGGGACAAGAGATTGTTCTGGATGGCTGCCTCTTCTTTTATCATCTTGGCTTTTGTCATTCCATCCCTTAAGTGATCCCAAAGCTGCCCTGAGCCACACAAATTAAATTCAGTGTGTGTGCAGCGTGGTTCAGTTCTATGTTGTCTAGACACTTTGATGTCTAAGCCGGGGGTGAAGAGGGGATGGAAGGGGGTAGGTGAAATGAGTATACTTATACCTGTGCACACATTTATTCACAAAATTTCACAAACACATCCTGTCTCATACTTGTGCTAATGAATGTCAAAAAGTTTTTTTGCACACATATCCCTACATACAGAAACATATATTCAGGCTCACTGCCATATAATTAACCATATACAGCAGGCCCTCAAATAATGTTTGTTTTGTTCAATATGGTTTCATTATAATGTTGATGAGATGCCTTAGAAACTTAACTCTTGTATGTATCAATTAGCCTATGGTAAAACTGGTTTCATGATATGTCCTTTCCCTTAAAGTTGCAGAATCTATCAACAACATTAGGTGTAGACTTATTGCATACCTCTATAAAACAGTTTTAATGTCCACATTGATGGCTGCTGCTAACTCCAGAGGCCCAAAGACACCCATCTACGCTTTGGTGTATAGGGAGAACCTTGTGGATGGGTTAGACTAATAAGCCAGCTGATGCACAGACTCGCAAAGACGGAATGAACTCCACCACCCGAACTGGAACAACCCAACTACACAACCAAACCCCAGAAGGTTTCTTCAGTGTTAGACGCAAACAGAGTCTAGTGCTATGCAGAGCTTACTTTTGTGGGACACTAAGAGGTTCATTTAGAAATCTGGCCAGTGATCTGCTAGATAGTGAGTCCTTTTGGTGGTTGGAGACAAAAATAAGTGAGTATAACTAAAGTACTGCTCACCTCAGTATTTATTTGCTCAAAGCTTGGGAATTTGTCTGACATATTTTGTAAGATTCCCATGCCTTTGTGCAGAATTTAAATTTCTTTTTAATCCTCACCTGAGGACATTTTTACATTTATCATCAGATAGAGAGGGAGGAAGAGAGGAAGGAAGAGAGAGAGAGAGCAACACTGACGTGAGAGAGACACATCGAGCGGTTGCCACCCACATGGGACAAACTGCAACTGAGGTACGTGCCCTTAGCGGGAACCGAACCCAGGACTCTCTGGTCCGTGGGCCGATGCTCTCACCACTGAGCCAAACCAGCCAGGGCCTTTGTGCAGAATTTACTAAAATGGAAAAAAAAAAAAAATCCCAGATGAGTAGGTGATCAGAAAAAAGACATGATCCAGGAGTAAAACAGTCTAATTGAGGGCCTTCCAGACAAGTAACTTCCTTAGTCTGCAGCCTGGTGAACAGGTAGAAGCAGTGGAGAGAGATCCCCCTCTCTTTGTAAATGGTCTAATTCTTAAGCAACCCAGTTACTATATTCAAAGGACTGGAAATAAGTCACTGGCAACACCAGCCAGAGACCACTGGGAGGTCTGAGACGGACGTGGGAAGACAGCACTTCCTCAGCACCTGCTGCCAAGCACTCAGGTGGAAGCGACGGTTTTTCCTGCAGAACTCCACAGAGGGGGAAAATACAGATGGAAACCTGCCAGGTTTTCCCAGGGTGGAGAAAGCAACCACTCCGAGCACAGGAGGGGGTGCACTGAGATTAAAATGAACTCATCTTTATCCATATATGCCGAATGGCCTCCAGCCCCCAAAGTAACTACTTACCAATTCTAAAGGAAATATAAAGAAACGTGGACCCTGCAGTGTTACGGGCATGTCCACGGAGAACAAAACAATAGGGATCAATAATTCAAGACACAAAAAATGGTTTTAGAAGTAAAACACACCATAGTACTGCTTCAAGGTAAGTATATACATATTTTAAGCCTGGCCCCAGGGTGTGCCCCCTTCTAAGCAGCCATAAATTCTTTCTTTCTGCCTCCAGTCGAGAGCAGATTTAACCCAGTCTCACACAGCAAGCTCTCTTTCTCAGTAAAAAAGTCTGGAAACTACAAATTCCGATAAGCACGCAGGCTGTTGGCTCGTGAGCTCACAGGTGTCCACCATCTGCACTGGGGCAGCCCCTCCAGAGACAAGGGAGGCAGGAGCCAAGCGTGCCATTCAACGCCTCTGCAATCTCAGCAGCACAGAGGGACTCCCTTCCAGAAGGAACGCCTGTGATCCCCACAGCACACTGTCACCCGCGGAGACTTTTCTCTGGTCAGCCAATTCCAATTCTATCCTTCGGTAAAAACTTCCCACTGGTGGGGTTCAAAGGACCTCTCCGGATTCTCTGTACTGATCGATGTTCATTCCAGGAGCCGGATGTCGGCACTGGACGCGCTAAGCCAGCCTGACACAGAACACGGCCACCACAGTCGGCATGAAACCTGGAAAAAAGTCTGGCTCTGCTCAGAAGAGCCATGTATGTAAATAATGGGATGACATGGGGACAGGGATGCAGGGTGGACATGCAGAGGGGATGAGACTGTGTTACAACTCCTGGGTCCCCTCCAAGGCGGAGATCCCATGATTATATAATTAATATTAATATTTTAAACACAGAAGTTTAGAGGAGGAAAATCATGTGCCAAAATGGCAGATTAATCACAGGCCCAAATCTCTCCCTTCCGCTCCATACAGACACAGCAGTAGACACTACAAAGGGTGTGACGATGTAGAAAATGAAAGGAATATGTGGATTTGTGGGAAGCTATATCCTGAGCAGAACAACTCAGCAAGGTGATACCCTTAGTTCCATTCTTAGGTTTGTGGTCAAGAAATGCAAGCCTCGAAAGGGTGTTGGCAAATTCAGCCCACAGGCTAAATCCAGATTATTATTATTATTTTTTTATCCTCACCCGAGGATATTTTTCCATTTTTTGTTCAGATAGAGTGGGAGGGAGAGAGAGACAGAAACATCGACGTGAAGGGACACATCGAGTGGCTGCCACCCGCACGACCAACCAGGGCCGGGGACAAACTGCAACCGAGGTACATGCCCTTAGCGGGAACCAAACCCGGGTCTCTCCGGACCGCAGGCCGACGCTCTAACCGCTGAGCCAAACCGGCCAGGGCCAGATTATTTTTTTAAATAATGTTTTATTGGAACAAAGCCACACTCACTCACTCACTTATTATCTGTGGTTGTTTTTATACTACTATGGCAGAGTCGAGTGGTTGCTACAGAGACTGCCTGGCCTTCAAAGCCAAAAATATTAACTTTCTGGCCCTTTACAGATGAGTTTGCTGACCTCTGATTTAGAACAGGGCTACAACACATTGAGAAATTAACGCTTTCTCGCTGAGTAAATAATAGCAGGTCACAGTGGAGAGAGGACTGAGTTGCAACCCAGTTCAGAATCACTTGCTGAATCACTCCCCGTTTCTTTCAGTACTTTTTCCTTCCCTGCCATGCTCTCCTCTAACTCCTCAGACCATGAACACCATCACCAGCGATCGAGACCCACAGCAATATTCTGTAATCTCACTGGTCCTTACTGCTCCCCAAATCCTCATTTCTCGAGTTTGAAGACGGAGATGAGAATTCTTTCCTTTCAAAGATATTGGCGCCATTATAATTAAAGATTACATAATGTAATGAGTAGTCATGTGTTACCTGTTCATCTTTTTCACTAAATGGTAATCAAGGAACTCATCTTTTGTGGGCGACTATATCCCTCCTGTCTCAATACTTGATAAATGAGAGAATTAGTCAGTGGAATAGAATCATGTGAACCACCTTAAGGGCAATCTCCTCTGCTCAGGACAACACTGCTACTTGCTATTTGCATACCACACCTCTTTCAAACATTAGGCTTGGCTTCGGGCATTACCACCTCATTAATCTTCTCAAGACCAGAGAGCAAGGAAGGGGACCAGGAGACAAGTTTAAACATATATTATGATAGTGAATTAACCTCTCAATATTTTGCAACTCAATCTATTTTCAAACACATCCTAATTTCCCCCCCTAAAATGTACTGTCTCCAGCTAAAGATGCATGGAATTTGGTAAACATTACTTAGATTTCTTTGGAGCTTTCAACACCTCTACGGTTTTCCAGTTTGATGCAAGTCCCCCAACATAAGTCTCTGTAGAAAAGAGAAAGTGAGAACAATAGGTTAAAAGGTTCACCCAATGCGTCATGAGACGTATTCAACCTCATGACCAAGGAGGATGGCTCGGCAAAGCCTCCGGACCCTGCCACGGCTCGGCCAGCTCCGATGCCCAAAGCCACGGCATGTGCCACTTCCACCCCTTTGTGCTAAGAAGGCCAAACCGGGATCAATTGAGTAGAAGACAGAGAGAAAAAACTTACATCAAGACTAAAACATAACTTTCTAGAATAACTAATGATCCAAAGTGAAGAAAGAGGTACAATAAGGCTGTGGGACCCTGTCATTGAAGGTATCAGGAGGAAGCTAGAGGATCTTACATCATTTATACTATATTTTTCCCTTGGCCAGAGGAATAAACTAGATAACTTCCAAGTTCTTCAACTGTACTCCTACAGACCTTAAAACTGTGTTAACAATAGATGCTTAAATTTTTTAGAAGTTATACAAGTAGATAGAGATAGATAGATAGATAGATAGATAGATAGATAGATAGATAGTCTGACTCACTTACTATTAAGAAAAACATATGTATACACAAATATTAAAGTTTTAACAGAATGTCTCTGGGCCATGCAATAATAGTGATCTACATGTATTTTTTCTATTTATCTTTTTTAAAGTTTTCTTCATTGAACACAATTACTTCAGTATATAGCACAAAAACAACAAGTTTTAAAAATCATTATAGAAATAATTGATCCAATCATTACATTATGCAATTTGTTCTATGAAGACCCCAAGGTCACAAGGGCAGTCAGTGTTTACTCCACAGAACAGAAGCAACAATGCACACATGACATTAGCAATCAATAGATCAGAGACACAGCTGGCCCCACCTTCTCTCAGATCTGAAATTCCCATTGGAACCCATGGGAGAGTGGCACAGGGAACACCAACCTGCCCAGGTGTCACAGTTTCAGTGAAGCACAGGAGGAGCCCAGGGTCCTCAGGAGCTGACCAACATATGGGGGAGTCATGCTGGGCAGTCTAGCTGGTAGACTAGAGGGTACCAAGATAACCCAGGATCAGGTGAGGGTATACCTGTCATTCTAAAGTTACCGGGGGAAAAGCTAATGTTGATATCCTGGAAGGGAGATATCTGAGAGCTAAGTGGCACAGGCACTGGCCAATCAGACTGGAGGAGATCCTAGGTAGAAAATATTAACCAACCAGTGAAAAAATATTTTAATGTTTTATCAATCTGAACACCCATACCAGTACTTGCTGGCTGAATACAAACAATGGTTTAACTAATTTGTGTAATTCACAAGTAGACCGAATTTTCCTGCTTTTGCCCTGTGCCCCTCTTCAAGTTCTATCACCTCTCCTGGCTCTAGAAGTTGCTGGAAATTGCATCTTTGCCTGAAAAATATCTCTGGTGGTAGAGTCTTCTGAATCAAAGAAGACATGGCCTGAAGTAATGGACAGGGAGGTTTGTATCCAAAAGACAACTGCCAAGAATCTTTCAAAGAAGGAAGATGTGTTGTGTTATTTATTGGTTGTGCAATATAAGAGAAAGGAGAAATGAGGGCCTCTGAAAGGTGCCCTTCTGAACCTGATTGCCACTTTTATGTTCTCATTTCAAATATAAGAGTCCTAGAAATAGAAACAGAACCAATCGATTTCATAATTCCATTAATTAGTCTGAGCTGAACCTGGTCTGAATACAGACTTCATGATGAGCTCTGAGTATCCTATTAGACTATAACCAGCAAAATAAATCCCTAGAAAGGCATCTATAAACCACTTAAGCAAATGCTCTTTTTTTTTTTAATGTAGGGAGCTAAAAGAACAAAGACAAGTTTTGTTTGATTCTGTCCCCACTCCTCAATTTGGCCACACAAAGGGTAACAAGGAAAGTTTCAGTTTTTCTTCTTGAGCATTTGATAACAATAAAACATTCAATTTCCCTTTAGGTTCCTTTGATATTCTTAGTTTGAAGGGTTAACACACACCCAAAACAGAAACTCAATCACAGATTTTAGATGCTATGAAAAACTAAATAAAAACTATGGGCTAATATATATATATATAAAAAAAGCATTATGGTACTCAAATATTCTCTCCCGTGGCCTCCCCTGAGGAGTTTATGAACGCTCACTAAATGTAAATTGGACTGTGCTTCCCACTGTTCCTACATCTTGTTTTCAACCAGATAATAAGCCAATGCTTGGAATTAGGGTCCAGAGAGATGTGATATGTGAGATCTTGGCAGAACTTCAAGGAAGAAATCTACTGCTATCAAGGTCAATGACTTCTCAGCTCCTGTTAGGAAATATAACCATCAAATGTGGATCTGGAGGAAGCAAAAATGACTGGGTAAATGGAGCTAACATAACTAATAACCATCATTTACCGAGTCATGAGACTGGCCGGGCGTCTACAAACAGGGCCTGTCATCCTCGAAGGAAGGAACACAGAGGCTGGATCTAACAGTTCTAGCTTTTGAGATGTCGCTTGACCTTTCCATCCTGAAACAGATTAGCTTCAGCGAGGAGAAGCCTTTCCAAATCAAAATGCCATACACAGCCACGGGCATGTTTCTTCATTCAATCAAGAGTTTAATTACATTGTTCCTGGAAAGAAAGCAATGCTGCACAGAATAATAGTCAAAGCATACATCTCAAGCTTAGAGTAATTCAAGGCCTAAAACTTTTAGAAGGTGGACAAGTCCATGAAAAATACCCCCAAATGCATCATTTATAGGAAGCTCAGCTTTGATTCATTAAAAAGAAAATTCGGTGCCTTCTAGTTTCACTCCTCGATATCCATCATCTTTACAGGTCAAGTCAGTGGTATGACAGAAGGTGAGATATGATTTCCCCTCCTCCCCAATATTTCTGCAACAAACCAGAGACAAACTTTTATTAACCTGATGTTTCCTGTAGATTTCAGTACAATGAAAAGCCTTAAGACTGCTTCAGAAGTAGAGATCCATGTTCCAACTGAAACCACATTTCTCAAGCAGTGGATGATCCATCATTCAAAGTTACTGCATTTGTAATGCCACAGATGACATTTCTAATCACCTCATCCATTAAAATGCTGAACTAGCAATGGTACTTTAGTGAACCAAAAATAAATGTGGTTTGAACAAGAAGAATATGTTGAAGTTTAATTTAATGAAGTAAGATTTCTTCTTAACATCTCCCAATCTGAACATTTCTCATCACCGCTTCACCTTCTAATATTTAGACTTGATGTTTTCAGTTTAATTCTGATTGGCCCTTTAGATGCTAATTTCCAAGAAGACTAAGATGCCACAGAGAAAGACAATGAATTCCTATGTGTTAATGGAAGAAACCTCCGTGATTTGAAAATCTATTTGATAAAAATGGGAGGGAAATGAAGACTTAGGGTGCCCAGGTCGTGGGAGGAAAAGGGAGGAAGCCAGCAATGCCCTAGTTTTCCTGCCTGCAGAGAGCTGATAGAATCTCAGGCTTAATACACTGTCTTCCTGTGAAGTCATCATAGCACAGAAAGCCAACCTATGTTTAGTTCCACCTAAATTCCAAGGGAAGAGTGTCCATCTTTTCTTCGGTGTTTTCTGCACTATCGCATCATCATGATCATAACGAAACACTGAGGGAATGGGGTAAAGAAAACATGTTCTTGGTCTCTCCTTTCACCCAACTAATGGTTTCATTAGGGAGAGACTTACAGCATTAGCAAAGTAACACCAAGCTGTAAGAGATTAGTGACAAATTATTAGACTAGAAAGCAGAATTCTTCAAAGCACTGTGTACTTGAAGGCCTTGAGCCGTCAGTGGTATAGATGAGGGATCTGTGGAATGATCTGAAAGAAGAGGGTGGATGTAAGCCAGCCCTGGGACAGTTATTCCGATCTTAACGCTGTTGAATGAGTACAGCATTCAGTCCTTTGGCACAGATTTGAGGGTCTCATGAACGAGCTGTGATGACACTGACAACATTGCTAATTCATGAGCAATCCCATCTCTGGGAACATGGTGGAGGCTCAAGTAAGAAGCATGCTCGAACTATGCTCGAACTGGAACAGTACTTCTCAAACTCCGGCTTACATACACCTCATGAAGGGATCATGTGCTTTAAATTATGTAGCAAATGTTTGAGTTTTTTGCTTTGTTGTCGCTGTTGTTTTAAGATCTATTTACTTATTTGGTTAAAAAAAATGCAGAGCCCAATATTTCAATGTGATGCAAAAATAAACAAACTTTCCTCAAGTTTCATAGTAATTATGTGGCAGATAGACACAGAGACAAAAACTGATGAAAAGAGCAAAAAATTGAACAAAACCAATGAACAGTGACTTACCCTGGAGGGATAGACTTATGGAGAAGTTTCCTTCTCCAGCTTACATGCATTCATAATACTTTATTTTAAATTTTCATTCTCTCTCTCTCTCCCCCAATATGTGTGTGTGTGTGTGTGTATATATTTCACATATATATATTTCACTATATACATATATATTTCACTATATACATATATATATTGTTATAATAAAGAAAATATATACATACACAGCGAAGTTATAATAAAGAAGTTATAATAAAGAAAATATATACATACACAGCGGACTTTGGGAGGGCCAGGTTTTCCTCTCTACATGGCTGTCAGCTCTATCATCCCAGGAGCATCACTTTGTGTTGTGACTGTGAGACACATTAAGCTACTGTGTATACTCTTCAAAATTTGTAAGAAAGAGGAAAGGATCAGTTTTAAACTTCTAAGTTTTAGGATCAGTTTATTTTTCACTATGCATTTCTTAGATAAATACACTTACCCGTATCTAATCATGATAAAAGTAATGTATTCTTACCAGCAATCTCAAATTGGTGCTCTCTTTTCCAGTAGTTGCAAAATAATAAAACAGTTCAGGAACTGAATATTTGTATCCAATTTCACCTTTGGCTTAGTTAAGCAAAATCATCATCCCTGAATGAAGGCTTTCACTGTTTTTTCAAACAAGCTCCTTGCTGGCATAGCTCTCTTTTTATAAAATCATACAATGGCCCCTGATTTTTATACAAAATGATGCAGCATCTCCTTAACAGAAAATCGAGTTATTGATGAATTGATTATATGCTGCTTCACAAATGCCAACTTAAGCACAAGTAAAGAGATGCTACTGAATGTTCATAACTCAAAGGCTGCAAGACCACGCTACATGGTTGCATTATTACCATCTCCTATTTTAATGAAGACATAGCACGGCACTTTGTTGGCCTAATTCACACGATATATCAAAACGATGTGAAATCCCCTTACACGACAATAACAGAGGAATTACATCACATACGTGACTTGCAGAGCCCTGCCCTGCTGTTAAGGTGGGGAACTAACATTCCAGAGCGGTAGTTGGAATGTTAGTCTTTCACAAGGTGGCGGTGGATTTCTTTTCAGAGGAAATTAAAGTCCATGAAGCTGTCTTCTCACTTGCTAGTGAAAACGGTGGCATTTGAAAACAATTAACAGAACATTGAGTTTTTATTTAGATACTCAATAATCTAGAAGTGTCTAAATAATAAATGGCTCATAGGAAAATATCACCTATTTGGAGAGGAAAAGGAAATATTATAAAAATAACAATAATATCATAATAATAACATCTACTATTTATCCACAAATTACAGCATGCATTCAAGATGTGTGTTTTAAAGCCAGAATCTGAATCACAGGTCTGCAATTCACTAGCACAAAGCCATGGGAAAAGTGGTTCACTTCCTAGTGTCTTGCTCTCGCCACCTGGAAAAGGGCATAAAATGAGTTCCTCCCTTATTGTTTTACTGTGAAGAGTAAATAACTCAATATGGGTACACACAGCAGCTGGAGCTGAGTGTGGCTACACGTGATGGAAACCACTTTACAGGAGTTTGAAACTAAATAGAGGTCTAATTCCTCACATTAATAAGAAGTCTAGAAGGAAGTGTCGCAGATGGTATTGCTGCTCAAGGAAGTGGTCATGGACTCAAGTTTCCTTCCATTTCTTCCTCAGTGTCCTCAATAGGCAGTGCAATGTTGCAAGGGAGGTTTGGGAAACTGAGTCCTTCAGTTGGCATTGCTGCATGAAAAGGAAGATACCCTTTTATTAACTAAGGGTCTAATGAGTAATAAACATTTTTAAAAAATTTTTATTTAAGAAATAAAAGATCGATATATATTGATTTTAGAGAAAGAGAGGAAGAGGTAGAGAGAGAGAGAGAGAAACATCGATTTGTTTCTCCATTTATTTATGCATCATTGGCTGATTCCTGTTTGAGTCCTTACTGGGGATCAAACCCACAATCTTGGCATATGAGAATGATGCTCTAACCAGCTGAGATAGCTGGCCAGGGATGGGTAATAAATAATTCATATAAAATATCTGCCATATCACTTTAAACCACACAGAGTCTCATAAATGCTGGTTATTATTACTGTTACTTCACAGCAAAATACAGGGGTTTTCAAAGTTAAGTGTGTGTAAGAATCACCTAGAAAACTTGGTAAAACGTTGTTTCCTGGTGCCTCTGGTCTGCCCAGGAAATCTGACTCAGGCAGGGTGCGGTGCAGCCAGGACATTTGGTTTTAAAAAGCACACAAGTGGTGTCCATGCCACCACACTTTGAGGAAAACAATAAAGAGTTATAGAAACATCATCTATAACTTTCATAATAGTCATATAAGGGTAAAATAGCATCCTTGTGTTAGACAGAAAGGAACAAGTTTACTGGACTTAAGTACTCTTCTTGTTGTCCCATTGGGAACAAGATAGCATTTTTTAAAAATAAATTCTAAGTTTAGAATAAATTTTAATGTACAGAAAAAATTGTAGAGATAGCACAAAAAGTTCCCATCTACCCTACACCAAGTTTTCCCAATTATTAATAACAGATTAATATAATACATGTATTAAAATTGAGTCAATATCGATGCATTATTAACAAAGGTACATATTTTATTCAATTTATTTTAAAAAATTTTTTTCTTTATTGATTTTACAGAGAGAGGAAGGGAGAGGAAGAGAGAGCTGGAAACACTGATGAGAGGGAACATCGACTGGCCACTTCCCGCATGCCCCCCACTGGGGATCGGGCCCACAACCTGGGCATGTGCCTGACCAGGAATCGAACCAGCAACCTCTTAGTGCATGGGTCGACGCTCAGCCACTGAGCCACACCAGCCGGGCTAATTTCTTTGTTTTTACATACAGTTCTTTTTCCATTCGAGGACCCCACACAGGATTGCATATTACATTTCATCATCATGTCTCCTTAGGCTTCTCCTGGCACTGAGAGTTTCTCAGACTCTCCTTATTTTTGATAATCTTGATACTTTTGAGGAGTGCTGGTCAGGTATTTTGTAGAATGTTACTCAGTTGTCTGCTGTTTTTCTCATTAGACGGAGGATATGAGTTTGGGGATGGAAGATCGCAGTGATGAAATGCCAATCTCATCACATAATACGAGGGTTACTTGCTGTTAACATGATTTAGCATTGATGGTAATGGTCTTGGCCATCTGGCTGAGGTAGTGTTCATCAGGTGTCTCCTCTTTAAAGTTACCCTGCCCCACCCTGCACGCTGCACTCTTGGAAGGAAGTCACTGTGCACAGCCCATGCTGAAGAGTGGGGTTATACGCCACCTCCTTGAGAGCAGATTGTCTATATAATGAATAAAAATAAAAATGGTTTCATGCTCCCCATGTGCCAAAGACTGTGATAATCCTTTAGTGTAATGTATTTTTTTCTACATTAACCCATTCAGCAATGGTTTTCCCAATTTCTGAGATGAGGACTCTGAACCACACTGAGGGTCACAGAGTTCATTCTCGGTGGAGCCAAGGTGGATGCCATTGTGCAGGAATGTTTCCTGGCACTAATTACTGGACTTGTGATCCGGGGGCTCAGTTAACTTCTGTTTCATCGTCAATACAATGAGAGCATCATCTCACACAACTGCCGAGGTCCTTTCCTGATTGAAACACATGAAGTATTGACCTTTCATTCTGGGTCAATTTCTTTTTTTTTTCAATCCTCAGTGGAGCATATTTTTCAATTGGTTTTCAGATAGAGTGGGAGGGAGAGAGAGAAACAACAATGTGAGAGAGACACATCCATTGGTTGCCTCCGCAGGACCCTGACCAGGGCCAGGGACCAAACCACAACCGAGGTATGTGCCCTTGACTGGAATCAAACCAGTGACTCTTTGGTTCTCGAACAACACTCTAACTACTGAGCCAAACTGGCCAGGGCTCTGGGTCCATTTCTTAACTCCACTGTCTTGGCTTGGCTTCCACTGACTTCTACATGTCTACAAAAATAACATTTTAATAACTTGACTCTCATTCCAGTCCTCAGCAATGGATCAAAAAAAAGTCTATCCCTGGGATTATTATATAGGAAATAATTATTCACCTATTTTATCTTGTTCCACTTTCACATATGTGAGCTGATGAATGCCTTAGATGCATTAGTAACGGGGCTTAAAAAGACACAAATTCTATTGATGTCACAAATTTGCATTTTAGTTTTTGCAGGGCTTCCTTGATTTTAAATTTTCATAAGAATTCTGGAATGTGCCAGTAAAATTGGTGATAATGCAAGCAAAAAAGGTAGAGGAGGAGGAAAAAGAATGGAATAAACATCTGTAATTAAAAGTTGAGTACTATGAAATTTATCATACCCTTAACTAAACTTTGTATGTCTTCAACTTGGGATTCTGTGCAAACTTGAGAATGCTCATTATATGGAAATCAATAGATTAATGGTATTTATTGAATAATTAATATGCATCCAGCATTATACTAGGCACAATGAAACAAGTGACTTTTAGACATGACTTTTTCAATAAATATATTATCCTACCAACTCTAAAAGACACCCTGATATTGAAAATAAGCTGTTTCTGACAGTTTTTTGGACAGGTAGTTGGCAAAAATAAAAAATTAGTTTCAGACATTAAGTTTTATTTTAGCATGGGTTTAGAGGTAAGGACTCCATGACTCAGATGTGTGGCCAAGGTACAAGTTGCTTCTAAACCTCCAAATGGATACTTATCTTCTCTACACTGTTTAAACAAGCCCCTCTTTTTTTTTTTATTAATTAATTTTTGTTACAGATATTTCTCCTTTTCCCCCCACTGATTCCCCCTCTCCCTCCCCGCCCTGTCCCCAGTTTGTTGTCCATGTCCACTGTTCATGCATACATGCATATAAGTTCTGTGGTTTATCTCTCCCCCACCATCCCCTCTTCTGGGAATTGTCAGTCTGTACCCCACTTCCACGTCTCTGGGACTACCCCATTCCTCAGACCGTTACGTTCATTATATTCCACAAATAAGTGAGATTATATGATACTTTTCCTTCTCTGTTTGGCTTGCCTCACTCAGGATGATACTCTCCAGGTCCCTCCATGTTGTCTCAAAGGACAAGAGAGCTTTCCTTCTTACAGCTGCGTAGTACTCCATTGTGTATATGTACCACTGCTTTTTTATCCATTCGTCTACTGATGGACACTTGGGCTGTTTCCAGATCTTAGCTATTGTAAATAGTGCTGCTACAAACATGGGGGTACATATATTCTTTCTGTTTGGTGTTTCAGGCTTCTTAGGGTATATTCCTAGAAGTGGGATCACTGGGTCAAATGGAAGTTCAATTTTTAATTTTTTGAGGTAACGCCATAGTGTTTTCCATAGCGGCTGCACCAGTCTGCATTCCCACCAGCAGTGTACTAGAGTACCCTTTTCTCCACACCCTCGCCAACACTTGTTGTTTGATGATTTGTTGATGGCGGCCATTCTGACAGGTGTGAGGTGATACCTCATTGTTGTTTTAATTTGCATCTCTCTGATGATTAGTGATGATGAGCATTTCTTCATATTAAACAAGCCCCTCTTAAAAGGCCTTGCTCCCACACCTAATTATTCCTCCATCTGACTAATTAATAGAATGTTGTTTAAAATACCACTGCCCTGTTGCACACACTTCAGTATTTCCCCACTCCCATTCCCACCACGGTCCCTAATTGTGGGTGACCAACCAGTCCAGTGTACCTGGGGTGCTGCTATTGTTAACACTGAAAGTCCAGCTCTGTGGGAAACCTCTTGTTTCCTGCAAACAGGAATGGCTGGTCACCCTGTAAAAGCTGCAGAAATGAGGACCAGGGTAATGATGAAGCTCTCTGCACTCCTATTTCGTTTTGCATGTCTTGTTCTCTCTGCCTGAGATTTTGTTCCCTCTTCTCCTTTAATTCTTTCCTGAGGGTTGATTAAATTATCTTTCCCAAGTATAGGGAGTAAATGAACTTTTCCCCTGAGAGGCAGTTTTGCTCCTCTATAAATAGAATTTTACTCTAGGGAGAAAAAACAGCAGCCTTACACAACCTTTCACAAAAGCCCTGCTCCTTGGCTGCTGGAACCAGAAAAGGGCCTACAGTTCATGAGCTAAGCAGAAACTTCTGTCACCAGGAGGAACACCACTGATTTTCATTCAGACGGGTCGGATCTGCACAGCTGAGCCCGCGTTTCCCTGGGTCTGCTCCGGAGCACGCCGGGCACCGCTCCTCCCTCTGACGGGCAGAGCCAGAGCTCCAAAACCCGCAGTGGGCGTCTGTCTGCAAATCCCCGCTCTTCTTCAAAACCCGCAGGTGCACCCTTTCTCCTCTACGGCAGCGCCAGGCAGATGAGCACTTGATCTGTGCCATGCCCTGAAGACCATCCCCAATCAAAAGGCCCAGTTCAGCTTGGGGTCCCCTGGTTGCCTATCAGGGTTTCACTTGGAGCAGGTGTGTGACTTCAGCATCAGACCTGAGAGGCAGAGGAGGGAGGGAGAGAATGTCCCAGGGTCCCCATGGTCCTTTCTAGTGACTGTCTTTTTCTGTGTGCCTGAGTATTTCTAAGGAGGAAAAGACGTAAAGGGAGGGAAAAAATGGACTCCAACCCAGCAGGCCCTTTTAAATGTGCCTGCTTTTCTTGAGCATAGAAGAGAAAAGGCAGATGAAACACCCAAAGAGCATTTTCAGAACATTTTCAAGGGCTTTGAATCTCAAGGAAATGGAATATGGCCTGGCCTCCGAGAGACACTGAACCCCAAACCAGAAGGCTCTTTGATGTTGGCATAGTTTGCCATCAAGACCAGCTCCTAAAGCCCACACACCCCGAGAGGCTTCAAGCTAAGCCTAAGCTCGTATGGAAAGAGTATTTTCCCCATTATCTAGATTTTTACAAAGAAATAGAAACAAGGTCACCTCCCTCAGTGGGTTTTCAGTCCCCTAGGGCAATGTTTCTCAGGTGTCTGGGATTCTGATTTGGTCTGTCAGGGTGTGGCAAGAGTCTGCATTTCTAAAAATCTTCCAAGTGATGCAAAAACTGCTGACCCATGGGCCTCAGATACAGGTTCTCAAACTTGGCTGCACATTGGAACCACCTGTAAAGATGAAAGACTACTTGTGCTGGGCTTCATCTCAGAGATTCAAAATTAATTTGTATGAGGAAGGGTTGGACATTGATACACAGTCAAAGTGACAGCCCCTCCTCCACAGAAAAGCCCCTTGAGACAAATTATACCTCGCACTACGCAGGAACCACGCACTCGCTTCCAGGTGTTCATGCTACGCGGCTGGATCAATGGGCCTGCAGGAAATGGATGTGGTTAACCAGAGAGAAGTTAATGGGGGAGGTCAGTTTGGATGAGGAATCCACAGCAGCTGAGTTACACGGTGCCAAGTTTGATCAGTACTGCACTGTGTCAGTTCTAACTCAGCTGAACCTGTTAGCTTCCAAATCCAGCAAAGGCATGGGCCATGGCCCACCAAACCACCGCCCGCGAAACGAAGCATGTGCTTGATTTCAAACTTGCTGTTGGAGTCTGATGATCTTATTTATCTCCAAGTCTTTAAAATCATCAGCTACAGCAATGAAGTCGAGAAGGATGCTACAGTGGACTCCCTGTGCCCGTAAAATTTGCTATTTGTAAAAACTGCCTCAGTATAAATGTAGCCCATATGAAGATAACACTAAGAAGATTTATGAAACAAGTATTAGATGCCAGGCACTGGAATAGGTATTTATATGTCTAATTGCTGAAGTGAGTTGATCTTCAATTTAGAGTTAGAAGAAAAAAAAAAAAAAAAAAAAAGGTTATTTTACAGAGGAGTAACTCAAAGCTAAAGCCACTAGGGGGCAGGCTTTTCTCCCCAGGCTGTGTCACCTGTCTCATGACCAAAGACCACAGTGTCATGCATCCGACTCCTTGGCGACTTGCAGTGGTAGAGGGAAGCTCAGTGACATGTAAAGGAGCTGCAACTTGAATTGAGAGAATCTTCACCCACAGTTTTAAGAAATGTGTCACCAGGCACTCATTTCAAAGGAGGCCAGAGGGAGGGGGCATGGGGGAAATCTCATGCCAAACCTGCTTCTATAGAAAAGGTGAAGCCCTATTTCTCTGCTCAGGGATTGCTTCCAAGAGTAGCCTGGTACACACATTTACTAATAACAGTTGCTATCTCTCTAGCTCCTTACACTTTTCCAAGTCCCTTTGCCTGGCTTACATTTGTTATGTCCACACAACTCCATGAGGTATTTCTAGACATGTAAGATTGATGGGTTCATAAATTCATATCTGATAATGAATAAGAAAATCAAGGCAAGGACTGCCCATGGAATTTGCTTTAAATTTTTAAAATGTATTTATTGATTTAAGAGGAGAAGGAGGAGAGGAAGAGAGAAAGAGAAAGAGAGATTGATTTGTTGTTCCACTTATTTATACAATTCATTGGTTGATTCCTGTATATGTCCTGACTGGGTTATCAAACCCGCAACCTTGGCGCATAAGAGCGATGCTGTAACCAACTGAGCTACCTGACCAGGCCCAAATGCTTAAAAATTTAATGATTCTGATGAGAGTAGAAAAAGGTCTTTGTTTTGAATTCATTTCAGTTCATTCAAACAATATTTACAGTAGTCTCCTCTTATCCCCAAGGGATATGTTCCAAGACCCCCAGCGGATGCCTGAAACCATGGATAACAACAAATTCTATATATGCTATAATTTTTCCCCCATACATACATTCCTTTTCTGTTAAGGGAAGTACTTTATAGCTTCTCTTTGGCATGTCTGAACTGCCAACATCGCTACTCTTGTGCTTTGGGGCTACCGAGTAAAATCAGGGTTACCTGAACACACGCACGGCGATACCAGGAATCAACCTGATACCTAAGGTCGATTACTAAGGGGCAGGGAGCATCTATCATGTGGAGACACTGGACAAAGGGATGAGTCATGTCCTGGGCATGAGGGAGCAGGACAGGATGAGGTTTCATCAGGCATGTAATTTTAAACTTATGATTTGTTTAGTTCCAGAATTTTCCATTTAATACTTCTGGACCCCAGTTGACAGCAGGTAACTGGAATCACAGACAAAAAAGTGCAGAGAAAGGGGGACTTCTGTACTGAGTACAAGGAGCTACTGTCCTCAGGAGAGGAACCTGAGTTCTTCTCAGGCCTCGTCTGAGCTGTTATCATGCTTAGTTCTCCTAGCCCTGAACATGCTGATCCTCTTTGAACTCACTATGCTTCCTCCCACTGCAGGGCCTTTGCACGCACTTTTCTTATCCAGTGTTCTCTTTCTGACCCTCCCGAGCAACCTCTCTTTAATTAATTGAACTCGTTCTTCAGCTGCCATCACAACTTTCTCAGGCAAGTCTTTTTCCTTCTGCTGAGTTATTTTACTATAATATGCTCGTGTCTTCAAAGCTTCATCCCATTTGAAATTATGGATCTATTACTTCATTCACCGATTAGCACTTCCATCCCACTAGGTTCAAAGCTCCATCATCATCTGAGCCCAGCGCCATGGAAGTCTAGGGATGTACTTCTATCAACAGGCTGCCAGATCTGCCAAGAAAAACACTGACCCTCAGTCTTACCATACCCATAGCTTGGTTTAAACATGATTGACAACTCTTTACTCTCCCTTCCTTTTTGTTGTTGTTTTATTTTGTTTTGGCCCATCTAAGAATACAAGAGTGAATGAATTGGCTCTGGCAGCCCATCTGGCTAACATTAATATATTAATGATATAATGCATAAACATTGCAGTTGATATTTTTCAGAGGCAGCCCCACTTTGTATGTGCTTCTTTTTACTCAATGAGTACTTTGTTCTGCCTTGTCTCTCCTCCTTAGTGACGTCTGTGCCTGTCACCTTGACTGCTGATAAACCCTTGGAGAACAGAAACAAATTTAGGCCTTTTATTAAATACTCTGCAACCCAAAGCAAATGTTCAGTAACTGTTATCTTGAATCAAATTATCGGTCTTATTTGATCCTTGTAACACCTCAACTACTTTGTTAGGCATTGATAGACCTGCCTGAAAAACACGAACACCATTTTAAGAGAGGCCAATGGGTGTCCGTGAGTGACTGTCCGACAAACGAAAGATGATGCCAAGTGTACATTGTCCACATACGACTTGGAAGAGCTTCCTGAGAAGAGCACATTCAATCTGAGACCCTTGATTACCAGAATGACAGAAACAAACTAGAGAGAAGTCAGGTAGGAAAAATAAATATGATTAAGCTTCTGAAGAAATCTAAGGAAAGAATAAATGAACTAGATATTTATAATCTGGTTAAGGAAGGGCCAGGGGGGAAGAGGCAGGAACGACGTATGGCCAAATGATCTAAAACAGCTCAGCACAGAAAGGCAGTGCCGATGAGGAGGGAAAACAGGAAGCAGAGTTGGGAAGCAGGAGCAACGGGAAGAACATTTAGAACAGGACTGTCTAAGGTGAACTGTAAAATACATTTTTAACAGCCAGAACTGAGATGCTGCTGAAAAGTTTCCCAAGGGAAACAGTGAACAGACCATCCCTGGAGATGTGTCACACCAGAGAGAGAAAATAACTAGAAATTGTCCTGCAGGGAACAGCTCTGCCCAGACATTAGACATGAAAGAGAAAGCTTTGCAGATTTTCTCTCTAATTTATATTCTTCTGGGATGCCATGAGGCTGAGAAAAAAATGTGGGAACAATAGACTGAGAACTCTGGGTGCAGGGGCTTTGCTTAGATATCTCCGCCTTGGCTCACATCTCTAATGAGTCAGCACAGAGGCGACACACTACAGAAGCCACTGCTAGCATATCTGATGCTTTGCTTCATCCAGGGCCCTTCATTAGCCTGCCACATAGGAATAGGTGACACAATTATAAATACTAACAAAAACTGGGAGGCGTGCACATGCACGTGTGAGCACAGTTGTTTGTTTGAAATACGCAGTCAAATATATAACCGTGATCCTGGACCTATGCCGTTTTACCATATCGGAACCATAACTAAGTTCAAAAGGTCACACTAGGGTTTTTAACTCAGATTTAGCATCTACCATTAAAAATCTGTGATTAAGCCATCTTTTATTTTATTTTATTTTATTTTTTTTATCCCCACCCGAGGACATTTTTCCATTTTTTGTACAGATAGAGTGGGAGGGAGAGAGAGGAAGAGAGAGAGAAAGAGAGAGAAACATCGATGTGAAAGGGACACATCGAGTGGCTGCCACCCGCACGACCAACCAGGGCCGGGGACAAACTGCAACTGAGGTACGTGCCCTTAGCGGGAACCGAACCCGGGTCTCTCAGGACCGCAGGCCGACGCTCTAACCGCTGAACCAAACCGGCCAGGGCTAAGCCATCTTTTAGTACATGCTATTCAGGGGATTTTAATGTTCCTCAAATTAAGCCTGGCACCCCAGCATCCTGCTTCCCTGTAAGTAATACGCTACGAAGGCATAATAAACAAAGTAAGGCAGGATACTGACAAGGTGAAGGTTGCTCTAGGTGGTCCATAGTCTCACAGTAGCTCAGGATCCCTTTTCCAGTCCAAATTAGTGTACGTTCTGGAAAGATGCTTACAGAATGTCTGGGCTAAAATAAACATGACACACAGTAATAACATCTATGCCTAAAGGCAAAATGTTGCTAAGTTGGAAAAATAAAATAACAACTCATAATATCAATGCCTCAAAATAAATGGCTGCTCAGTTGGAGAAACAAACATAGAACTAACTGCTGAAATTACTCATGGCCAATAAGTTTATGAGGGGGAAAATGGCCAACCTTATCAGCAATCAGGGAAAGGTAAAATTAGACCACAGTGAGATGCTAATTCATATTCACCAGATGAGGGCAAATTGATCATATGACAATACCAAGTATTGGTGGAGACATGGAACAAAGGAGACTATTCTATGCTCCTGGTAGGAATTTTTGTCACTGCCTCCTAAAAGTAAGGATATCCTTTCTATGACTCAGCAACTCCACTCCTAGATATGTACCCTAGACATGACAGTGACTTTGTTCTGGGGCACAAGTTCAAGAATGTTTATAGCAGCATTATTGGCAACTGCAAAATACCAAGGTCCCATAAGTCCTTCCATGGTTGATTGGATAAAGTATGACTAAGTAATATCATAAAATATATAGCAGAGAAAGTGACTGAATTCAGCAATATGCATCCTCATAGATAAATGTCAAATACTGAATGTTTAGCCAAAACGCAAGTCAAAAAAAAATTCATTTTATAATGGTCAAGTATAGGCAAAGCAAAAGAATATATTAAAGATGCATACATGTGTGGCAAAACTATAAAACAGTAAGGAACCAAATAATACAAAACTAATGATACTGCTGTTGGGTACATGGGTATTTGTTTCATTATAATTGTTGTTACTGTGATCATCAATGTTATTATTATTAATTATACTAAACACTGTATGTATAGTAGACAGTTCATAAATTAAATACATATAATGTTGAAATTAGTAATATAACTAGAAGTTATCTAGTCCACACCCTCATTTAAAAAGAAAAATATGTTGCACAATAAAAAATGTCACACAAAGTAGTATCAGATTTCAGAAATGCTACAAACCCATTAGTTAAAACCAGTTAGATTTTCTTACTCTATTGAGGGATGCAGGTCCTGATTTAGAATCTCTTTTCCTTGAGCACAATCTCAACAAAACCCAGTCCCCTAGTTCTCAAAAAATCCAAACTAGAGAAGGGAAGGACTGCTTTGTAAGTGTTACAACAATGAGAAGTTCGAGCTGGACACAGCAAGTAGATAACATGCATTTTATATATCAGGAACAAAAATCTTAAGCAAACAAAAGCAGCCGCCCATGGCCACATGATGGAAAAATAAACAGCCCTCATTGATGTAATAGCTTCAGAAATTGTCCTATAATATTAGATAATATAATCACTGAGCCACAGTGATGCCTTTGATCTATTAAGGACAGGTTAACTTATGTTTATGTAATTAAAAGGCAGCTAAGTGAGTAGATAGTATTTTTAAAGACTGAAAAATTAGTAAAATCTAAAAATGTTGGTGTTTTAAGAATATACTTTAGTTACTAAAAAATGACTTGAGATACTAATATTTATATTAACCGTTTAACTCCTTTTTGTGTCTCATAAAAATGTAAAAGCATATTTAAGAACATTTTAGATGTCGGGATAATGTTATCGATAAACCCTCTCATCAGATTACAATACCACACTAATGTGTCAGTCTTTTCATTAGATTGCACCATAAAGATTAAATTAATTCAGTGGATCACACTTGTTCTAGACACTCTCAAGGGTAAACTTCCAGCAAGAACCAATCTTTAAAGGCTGAGCAAAGTACAAGGCTGAAATCCCAAAGTGCAATACCCCCCTGTTCAGTCCCATCACAATAATCACAGGTGGTACAAAGGACCTTCTCCCCTTGCGGCTGTGAAATGACTGAGCCAGCCAGAAGTCACAGAACTCAGAGGTGGAAAATTCAGCTAAAGTACATCACGAAATAAGAAGTAGGTTACAGGCACTGGGCTCACAACATTTAGCAGAGAAGAGAAACTTTCTCATCCCAAGTCATGTCATAACAATAGACTTTTAAAAATACGATCAATAAATATGGAACGATTTGTGTGTTTTCGGGTTGAACTCTCCCCACCCCCAAGAAATGAAAGCTGTAAATATTATGGTTGCTCAGAACTATTTATAAAAAGCAGCATGTACTAGTATTACCATTGGCAAATTACCATGAATAGAAAGGAGGACTATTCAATCATACACATTATTATGCATTTCTAAACCATACCATTAGAGAGAGTTCAGGCATTTATAAACCACCAAGAAAAATATATTTACTTAACAGGTGACTTAAAGGGGTCTTTTTCTTTTTTAATCTAAGCCTAAAATTTGTCAAAGAAATTTAGATTTCTAGAGTAATTCTAATCATCAATCAGCCATCCTGTATTTCCACATGTTGGTGCAGTGCTAAACCAGAGAGATACCAGATAAGGAATCAATACTCTAGTGTGGGAAGAAGTGAAAGTATGGTACTAAATTGTGCTTTAATTTACCCGAGTGCTGCAATTCATGAAGGTGCATAACAATTTGCATTTTATTTTTTGCTATTACCCACTTGGCATAAGTAACATGTAATTTTTTCTGGCACATTTTTTTTAATTGGCCTACAGGAACAAGAAGCTGGATTGTTCTTCATTCTTATTGACTAGTTTAACATTTGCATCACTTGAGGTCTTGTTTTGAAGAAAAATATTTTAAAGGCTTTGTGTCAGTACCATGCTAGTGATATTATAATACCACTAAGAAATGCTTTGATCCCTGAAAAGTAGTAACTTTGATGAAAATAAAGTTCCAACCTGGTAACACCCTCTTGAAAAAGTAACATGCCTAGATTGGCATAACCCGCTGTCCTCCAGTGCTGTCCCTCTGTAATACTTGTGAGCTCTCGAACGTCAACAGCACTGGCCAAGAGGCCCTGGGTAGTTTCCTACAGTAAGGGGACTACTTAGCCGTCTTGAAGAGTACACCTTAACTCTCCACTCAAAGAAGCACTCATGAAAATTTGAAGATTTGTTTTTAAGGCAAATCTCCGCAAACTTACAAAGCCTAATCATACAGCATGTTCAACACTGTGCGTGTGGGCCCGGGCCCCGGCTGCAGCAAAGGAGGCAGCCCTGATGCCATGCAGCTGAGAAAGAAGAACCGCGATGCGTGGAGACAGGCTGGGGAGGAGCGACCCCCTCGCAGCCTGCAGAACAATTCACGGGGCGTCGTACGGAGACTCCACTCAGCGTGTTTCAGTCAAGAGTCGCCAAGATCCCAGGCTATGGTTCATGAAGGAATATGACTGTGGTGACAATTCCAGAAGCTCTCCCATCCTCCTCTGGATCATCATAATGAAAAAAAAAAAAAAAGAAAAACATGGGAAAAAAAAGACAGCTGCACGTTTACATTTTATGAATTGAAAATGTGCAGAGTGTTTATCACTTCCCTTCAGGGATTACAGTATGTTTCCAGAACCAAGTGACTTTTTATCTTTAGTTAATTAATCAAGTAATCCTCAGAAGGCTTATGTAATTATTCTTTTTACTCAGGCAAAAGGAAGACTTTCTGAAATTTACATAATACAGTTCATCTAAGAGATTATCATCTGAGGTAGATCATCAAAGATGTGTCACTGGAGCCGGTAGCTGCGTAACAAATACCAAAGCAGAGCCATGCATTCCTGACGGGGCAGCAGGTTCCAGAGCACACGGGTCCCACCACGTGAAGTGGGAAGGTCCTTCCAGCCAAGAAGGCTCCCTCACCAGTGACGACCCAGTGGTTTCCAGATGTCTCTATGTAATCAGCACTATCTTAATTCACCCAATGACACAGATCTGTGGAGGTGCCATGGAGGGTGGAAATCCTCTCATCTTTCTGTGTGTATGATTGTGTTTTAATTTACGAAAATGCCAAGAACAACTGCATTCTTCCCTCATAAAGTTATCCTGTCCGGTAGAAGCATGAGCAAGACGTTTCACCTGTGAAATCTAGGATGGCAAATTCTCCAAACAAACCATAAGAATATTTGCTTTGAAATGTCACCATAGGGCCCAGTCCTCTATGGAGAGAACTATTCGGTTCAGAAACATCAGCACCACCTGTGACCACGCGGCACCACCCAAGGATGAGTGTGTGGTGGGGAAGCCAAAATGTCCATCGGGGCTGGTTTCCAAAGGAGGGAGACAGAGCTGGAACAAATCACCTGCGTGTGAAGACTCTCAGACTACTGGGTGCAGGAAAAAAGAAACACAAGCCAGACAAGGATAAAAGTTTCCTCTCATGAAATATGTTTTTGAGGCTAACCAGAGTGCTGGGATTCCCTTAGAGTAACTGGGGTTCCCTTCCCTCTCCAGAAACAAGTAAAAATACCTCCTTCTACCCCCAAAACACTGCCCCAATCTCTCGTCAAGCTTCCCATTGGCTGCGAAAACCATCCTCCAGTCTGCAAATACCCTGCACCCCAGGAGAAACTTTCAGTTGGGCTCCCCTCAGGAATTTAGATTGGGATAAAGCTCTTCCTCTTCGATGAAAACAATAAGGAAGTTTGCTGAGAGGTTAACTTGCCAGAGAATAAATGTAACTCATACATGCTGAGAAGTTATAAATCTCTCCCCAGAAAAAATGCCTCTCAGTGACTCAAGCCAGCCCAGCTTTTAAGAGCATTAAAGCAAATGCGCTAAGCCTAATATATTCACATACAGCACATGTGGTGAGCATTTCACATGCTTCATAACTCAGAGGGCAACTGCTGCTGTGTGGGAAATGGACGCTGTGACAGGCCGCTGGTGATTTATGCTGCAGCTCCGACAAAGGAGTGGACAGCCAGGCTGCCCAGGAGCCCTCAGGTCCTGCCAGGAGCCACTCGACAGCAAACCCTAATGGGGGCATCTGACCTAGTTTGGTTGAGGGGATAAGAAGGGGGTAAGGAAGGCAGCAGGCCTCATTTCACTGAGACTAGACTACATAAAAACTCATAGTTTGTTTTTTTTTAAAATAGAATGTAACCCAAACATATATATGAAGAATTAATTAATTAGCATGTATACCTGCTGTTTCATTCATTAACATTTCACATCTAAAATTGTCACCTCATCTGAGATCCTGGAATTTAGTGCTTCTGCTTGGTGCTCAAGTCAAATACATAAGAAGATGGCATGGTACAAAAGCCAACTAAAAAGCCACCATCCCCACCCCCCACCCCCCTCCAGCATCAAGTCCTCATCCTCTGCTGACACTGTTCAGGGATGCCCTTTGTAAGGTCATAACAGTTTCATAACAATCTACAGTAGCTTCAGACTTTATCTGGGAAGTGGGAAAATGCCCAGTGTGACTGCTAGTCTCCAAAATCCTTTGTTACCCATTAACAAAGTCTTTAAAACATCTCTCTGAATGGGAATTTCACTGCCAGTAGACACTTGGCCTTATTAAGGGCACCTCCTACTGGTCCCTTCACAGAGGGAACTGCTTTCTTCAGCATCAATTCCCTGCCACGGACCTGAAGAGGGGGAGTCATTACTAAGAAAAATAGGAGAAAAAGATTAATGAGCAAAAGACCAAAGTGATTTGAATTAGCAATATCTCAAAACTGCATCATTCACTTTCCTGGGACTTGTGCAAACTACATTATAATTCATTTGCAAGTAACAGGGAGGAATTTAGAAGTATAGACAAGCTTAAAGATTTAGATCCACAAGCCTTTCCACAGGCATATCCTTTGTATATGCATAGTTTTGTCAGCCTTTTCAAACATAGACACTTCTGTTGAAGAAGAAATTAAAATAAAGCAGTTATATATGACCCCAACTCTCTAGACAAAAAAACTTTAGTGAGAAGAGGGATATTTAATTTATAAATTAATAAAACAAATATAAATCTGTCTCCATTTACTTAACTCCACTCTTCACCAAAGTCACTTGGGAAATGGCTTTAAAATACTTAGTGTAATTGATAAAATATCACTGTCCATTCTTGCACACCTTGCCCAGTTCAATGTTTTCAGCCAACACATCTCAGGCCCAGCCAGGCACTTTCCACCAAGCCAGGGATGCCCGCTGAACTTCCCCTCTGCGGTCTCCAAACTGCTCAAGAAAGTGCAAGTCGACTGTCTATGCTGAAGGAGGGTCCTTTTCGCTGCAGCGTCTAGAGTCCGCTGGTATTGAGGACGGAATTTTAAAAAGACACCTTTTTATTACTTTGGGGATGACCCGCACCCACCTTCCAAGGGAGTAATTTCTGAAGACAAAGCTCTGGAAGACAGGAGCCCTGGAGGAAGGGAGCAGCGGGGACAGGGAGCTGGAGCGTGGCAGGCTGCTGAGAGCACCGTGCTCGCGCACCCATGCGCGCACACTCACACACACACACACCACACATGCACACGCACATGCAGGCTTGCTTGCTCCCTTGCACTGGCTCTGTTTGATCAAAAGAAGGTGAGGAGTAAGGGGAGGTGTGGATGCTCAGATCCCTGCTCCTGTGTGGCAGCACCAGGATTAGGGGAGTCTCCAACCGGCTCCGTTTTGGACTGAGTCCCTATCTACCAGGAGAGGCTCATTCTCTGCTTGAATTTGCAACCCTGGGCAATGCAGCATTTAGCAAGAACAAGAAAGCCTGGAGCTAAGGCTCAGGGCCAGCTGGGTGCTTGGCCCTGGAATTACCTTCCATCCCTTGTTAATTTCCTAGGCGTAAATTGGGGCACTCCTACCCAATGCCTGGCTCCTACCCGCGGCTCATTTTCTTTTGGATTTGGGAAAAGGTCCATTCTGAAAGGATCTGAATAGTCAGTGGGCTCCTCTCCACTCCTGCCCCTCCAGGCCCACCCCCTGTACCTCAGGGCCCTTCCACATTCGGTGAGGCCCGGCAAAACGAGTGGACATAGAAATGAGTTATTTTGCTCTTTAAAAAAATTTTTTGGCTGTTGAAGCCCAGCTCCGTTTTCGGAGACTGCAGCAGCCCGGAGCATCCCTCAGATCCCTCTTTCTCCTGCTGTAATCCAATCCATTCCCCCAAACAGTTTTGCCATTTTTAATTAGAAACTGCGGTTGCCAAGCGCTAGAGCCAAGGGGTTGGTTGCCCAGAATAGCAATCATTTGGTTTGGAAGTGTCCTGGGGGGTATCAGAAGACTTAGCTTGTGAACTACAGCCACCAAAATAAAACACGCCTCCTTCCGCCTAGCAACTCTGTGCCTCTTCTGGGCACCACTGCTCCCTCCTTCGAAGTACCAAACACAGTGGGTGCCCCTTTCTGGATGCTCAGTCACTGAACGGAGCCGCACATAACCACCGACAAACCACTCACCCCCCACCTACATTCCGCGGACTTACTCAAAGCCCCTGGATGACCTTCTCCGCCGGCCCTGTTGCCCCGATTCCCCTCCTCCGTAGGTTTCCGAACCTTTAAGAAGCCAACCCAGTTCCTTTCAACGACATCCCCATCCTGCCTCTTCCCTGCCCCAGCCCGCCAGCTCTCCAAACCAAGGCAACTATTCGCAAAAAAAAAGCACAGAGTCAAGTAGCACCAGATTTCAAAACAGCGAAGGGCGCCCCTCTCCCCAGCCGCCAACATCCTCCGCCCCCAAGAGAAACAAAAAAAAGTCTTCTTGTCTTTTATCATCCGTGAGGAAATGGGGCGCAAAGCAACCTCTGAGCATTTTGCTTTCTCCTGCTACCCCAATTCTACTCCCGGCCAAATGAAACGAGAAGGAAAAGCAAAGGGGGGTGCGGGTAGGGGTGAGGGCCCGAGGAGAAGAAAGGAAAGAACCTCTTACCGGTGACTTGAAGATGTGCGCTGAGCAGGGTAGCTCCGAAGAGTACAAAAGCCAGCTTGGGTACCCAAACACATCCAAGACTATTCTCCATATTTCAGCCAACACCTTCGTGGCCGGGGGTCCTGGGCAGCGGCGGCTCGCACACACATGCACCCACACACGCACACACACATGCACACACTCCCGCGGAGCCCCTTTGGCTTCCTCCTCCTCCTCCTCCTCTTCCTCCACCTCTTTTGCCTCCGAAGCCTTTTTTCTTGACCACTGACAGAATCAGCAGCAAAAGGAGACGACGAAAAGTTCCATTCGGTCCAAGAGATCCCGAGACCCCGTCCAACCTTGGAAAACTAACTCAAGGCAACAGAGGGAGCGAGACAAGGGAAGACAGCTCTCCGCGGGGCTTGCGAGTCGCCAACAAACAGAATATCCAGGAGGGACCAAGAGGAGACGGAAAGCGATCCTGTGGCTGGGCTGTGCATTAAAAGGTTGAGGTTGGTTCCCTGTCCTCAGCTGGGTCAAGTTGACGGGGGAAATCCGCGCGGAAGCCGGGGATGCTGTCCGTTTCTCCTCCTAGAGCCAAGGGGACGGAGGACGGAGAGGTGGGGGGCTGCGGGGTGAAGCGCTCTCACTTGTTACTGGGGTGTCCGCCAGCGGTGTGTGAGCTGGGAGTTGGAGCCCTACTATCCATTGATCCGGAGAAGTGGAGGGCTGAAAGGGAAAATGTGGAGACCGGAGGAACGAACTGGATCAGGCAAAGATTCCAGGGTAAGGGGGGTGGGGGCAGAGAGATGACGGAGGAGAAGGGAAAAAAAGAGCGGTCGGAGGAGGCTTCCAGCAGCTGCCTTCCCTGGTCTACATATCAATGAGCAGGGATGCCCTCTGTGGGCAAAGCGTGGGAAGTCACTTTTGTCAATGGAGCTGGTGAATATCCTGAGCGTCTGGGGGTTCTGCAGCGCTCTCCTTTGAAAACCACCTTTGAAAACTATTTTTTTTTAGTGTAACACCCCGGTGGGTGTTTAAGCAGTTTCAGATGACCAGGACTTTACCTCCTTTCTGCCCTCCGCATTATTTAAAGTATAATTTTTCAGCCGGCAAGAATCACCTAATCCAACTCCCTTCTAGGACAGGTGGGAAGCTGAAGTCCAAAAACACACCACCAACAGAAGCCAGGCCACTGCTTCCTGACCTAAGAGCTAGGGTCCTCTTTTTGCAAGACATCTTATTTCATCTGGGTTCTCTAACTCTATTCAACAGTCTTTAAAGTATTTACCATGTTCCAGGTACCCTGTTAACTCCTAGGAAATATAGATAAGGCGTTTAATAAGACTCCGTCTCTATACTCAAGGGATTTGTGATCTGTTGGGACAGAGGCATAAATGAATAATTATAAAATATTGCAATGAATATGATGGTTCATGTAATGAGGAGGTGCTCTGGGGGAACAAGGGGCACTTCTGCAGTCCTGGGAACATTCTCTCTCTCTCTCTCTTTCTCTCTCTAACGTGCACGCGCACACACACGAAATTCAGGAAGGGTGAACAGTGAAGCCCTTTCATGAAACTGTTTTAAGTCAACTTTCTTTGTATATTTTATCTCCATCGCAGGACCTCAAGCTCCTTTGAAAGGAGAGGTTGTACGTCATCATTCTTTGTACCCACACAGATTTAGCATAGGGTTTGGAATAAAATACCACTCATGCCAATACGTTTTTGCTGAATAAGTGAAGTTGCAAACAAATAAATTTGGCCAGGAAGGATGATGAATAGAAGCGGCACTCTGGCAAAAGGTCTGTCTTTAAGGAGCTGTTCAGATGAAGGCACTCTCCACTCCTCACTGTATTATATGGTCTATTTCTTCCTCTCTCTTCCCCACGCGTTCTTGTCACTCACTCAGATTTATCAGCTTCTGAGCGGAGATGAAACTGGCTATTTAAAAATAAGGGGGGGGGGGTAGCATGAAAAATACAGGATGAAATCATCATCAGGTAAAGTCCCATGATATGAGAACTGAACAGTTGTTTCTAGATCCTCAGCCATGTCCATGCTTTTCTGTCTGGGAAAAGTTAAAAATAAGACGCAACTCCGATCCCCAAATTAAAACCTTCCTGAAGTAACTTAGATGGATGGGTCCTTTAGTGTGGAATGGAACTCTCTGGTGACCCTCAAATTTCTCAAAACACTCAAAGCTTCCCTTAGCAGAGGATGAGAGGTCCCTGAAGATGCAGGGTTAGGGTCTAGATGAAGGGTCCTTGACTGGGTCCACGGATCTTTCTGGAAGGTCCCTGCTGACAAACTTCAGGAAGCTCAGGAATATCCTGAAATGTTATGAAAAGTGACTGAGCTCTGTGAAAATGCTTTTTTCCCTGGGGAGGGAATTGCACTTTCATTCGATGTGTAAAAATGAGTTCATGCATTTCCCTACCAAATGAGGGAAAGAACCACTGGTTTAGCAAGTATAGTATGAAGAAAGAGTTGCAATATCTTCCCAAGAGAGTCATCAAGTCCTGTGTTCCTCTCATCAGTCAAAGGATGTTCACGAAGAGTGGGAAGGTAGGAACAAATATGGTCTATGCTATGTGAATCCCTTTTAATGGGCACTGCTCAGTCTAACACAGTGAAACTAATGGTTCAGTTACTCTTTACCACAGTCCTTGACTCCTGAGTAGTTCTGGCCATCTGTCTCCGACCAATGAGCTTCTACAAAAGATTATCAATTTCTCTTCCTCTCAGATGTCCATCTGTTTCCACAACTAGCTTCTGAGAGTTCCTTGTTCTCACTTCCCCAATACATCCTCCTCCTTCTTAGGGTGATGGCTCCAGACTGATTTTGGAGCCTTCTCTTGGAAACAGCTTCAGTATTTTCTGGTTCACATAATGGTAATTTACATTTGGGAGACACAGCATCTCCTCATAGCTCTTCTCAGAGGTGTCAGGGCCCCTTCCCACATAACCTCCTTGTCAGGAGAAAAACAGAAACCAAAAGACCAGATGCCAAGAAAAGAGAAATGAGAGCCACAGGAAATAATTTAGCATAATTAATGTTCTTCACATAGTCTTTAAGACATTTGGTGCTTAAGTCCTTTTGTTGGGGTTTAATCTGATCATAAAATATACAAACGCCCAGACACACTTTTGAGTTCTGAAAGCAAATGAATCAACACTTATTTCTTCAAACTACATGTACTCTAAGTTATATGTGCCTGTGTATGTTTGCGGAGGACATCAACAGGAATACTGATTTTCTGAGATTACCCAAGAGTATACGTCAAATTAAAAACCTGTGATTCCTTTTAGAATCCTCATTATGGAACTGCTTTTTTTATCTTAATTCAGAAAACTGATTATCTTAGTCTACTTATTTTCTTCTCCCAATATCATGATCTGACTTTCAAAGATAATTTCTAGCCCAGCTGGTGTGGCTCAGTGGATTGAGCTTCGTGCCATGAACTGAGAGGTCTCGGTTTGATTCCAGGTCAGGGCTCCCAGGGGGGGCATGCAGGAGGCAGCCAATCCAATATTTCTCTCTCACATCGATGTTTCTACCTCTCTCTCTAAAAAATAAATAAAAAACTTATTAAAAGATAGTTTCTATAATATCTTTTAGAAATTTATTTGCAAAAACAATAACGTCTAGTCAAATGGTATATGTTAGGCTATGAATTTGACAACACTGAAATAAAATCATGTAAACATGATAATGCAATAATTCGCCATTCAGACATTTATTCAAGAAAGCCAGTTATTATATTAGACATTTGGGCTATGTAATATCTATATAGAATACACAACTATACAAAAGATGTGGTCGTTGCCCTTGGTTAGTCTACAGTCATAGGGTGAAAGGATGTATTTTGGTTAACGTTTATCTGTTAGTTGTTTTGTTTGTTTGCTCAGAATCCACTCTCCCTTGTTTTGGTAACAGGTCTCACATTTTGCTCTGAGGGTACCACAGCCCCACATTCTCAACTATGAGGTTGAGGAAGCAGATCCTGAGTCCTTTTAGTCATGCAGAATAGCCCATCTTTCTGATCATGTGATAAATTCAGAGCTGAACCTATCAGCTAATCAGAGCAAAGGAGACATTTTCTGAGGCTTCTAGAAATGAGAAGCTTTCGGTCTCCCATGGGGGTACTGCTAGGAGAAACCTCTTTTCCCTCTGAACTGTGGAGACATATGAGCTTCAATGAAGGTACTAATTTAGAAGAAATACTGGAGCTTCCCTCAGCTCCCTGTGAAGAACCTGTGGAAGGCAGAATAATGTCCCTCCTCTCCCCTCCCAAAATGTCCACATCGTAATCCCTGAAATCTTTGAATATGTCACCTTATATGATGAAATTAAGAATCATAAATAAGAGATTATTCTAGATTATCCCAGTGAGCCCGATATAGTCACAAGGGTTCTTAGAAAATGGAAGAAGGAGGCAAAAAGTCAGGGTCAGAAAAGGAGACAGGATGACGAAAGCAGGGGTCAGGGCACAGTGACGCCACCAGTGGAAGGGATCGTCGGCCAAGGGGTAGAGGTGGCCTCTGAAAGCTAGAGAAGGGGGAAGAAGAACAGATTCTCCCCTGGAGCTTACAGAAGGCATATAGTCCTAACAAGTCTAACTCTGTAAAGCCTTTTTAAAATATTTCCACAATTGTAAGATGAAGAAACTTGTGCTGTTTTAAACTGCTAAATGCATGGTGGTGTTTTATAGGAGTCGTAGGAAGCTAGCACAGATTTTGGTACCATGGAGAGAGGTGCTGCTGTAAAAGTACTTTAACATGTACAGGTGGCATTGGAATTGAGCAAGAAGGGCTAAGGCTGGTAGAATGTTAAGGCACATGATAGGAAAAACCTGTACTGCCTTAAATAGACTGTGCGTGGAAACATGAAACCTAAAGGTGGTGTTGGGTAAGGCTCAGAAGGAAATGAGGGACATGTTCCTGGAGACTAAAAGGAAGAGGATCCTTTTGATACTGTGGCAGGGAACTTAGCACAGTTGTGTCCTGCAGTTATGTGGAAAGCAGAACTTGTAAGTGATGAATTTGGATATTAACTGAGTAGATTTTTCAGGTGTTAAAGATGTGACCTGATTTCTCCTTGGCGCTTATAGTAAAAGAGGCAGATTGAGGAAAGAACCATTATGCAAAGAGAACCAGGACTTGATGGTTTGGGAGATTCTCAGCCAAACCAGGTTACAAAGATACTCACATTGAGAGATTCACAGTCAAGGAAGTATGCTCTGCAGAGAAAGCTAAGGGTGTGACTGGACTACCTTTTGCTCATGCCTCAGAGAAAAAGGTCAGAAGATCAGAGTGGTTAGGCACTCAGAGGGCTCTTTAAGGGGATTAGGCATTTGACTCACGTGTGTTCTCAGCTAGTTCAACAGAAGCCAGTAGAGAAGGGATCATCCAGGAAAGATCTGTAGAGTGAATTTTTATCTAAAGGAGTGAATCCTCAAGACATATATGAGACCAGCAAGGTTCTGGAGAATGCCACAAGAGTGGAACCTGCCAGCCGACTGATGGAGGCAGGAAGGACAACATGACATCCTAAAATCCTATAGGCAGAAACCAGGCCGGCAAGAGTACTCAGCTGCATATGCATGCAACCTTTCATGAACAAAGAAGAAGGAAAGGATAATCCAAGGGGCAGAGGTGTGAAGCTAGAGGGCACAGTCATGGGCCCAGAGGATGGAGCCACAAACCACAGAGAATTATTCCAGGCCTTGAAAACGAATGCTATTTGCCTAGTTGAATTTGCAAGTTGCTTAGGATGAGTAACTCTTCCCTTCCACTTCCTCCCTTTTAAGCAAGAATGTCTATAGTTAGTTTGCTATGCCTGTTACACCATTGGATCTGGAAATCAGATAATCTGTTTGCTAGTTTCATAGGTACACAGAAATTTTATCACCCATATATGATCTAGATGATAAAATGTGGGGTCTTTGGGCTGATATTTAGATAAGAGTTTAGACTCTGAGTTGGTGATGTAACGGAATGGAGTAAAAAACTGGGGAATGTTGGGGAGGGATGAATGCAGTTTGCATATAGGTGGATGTGAACCTTCTGGGGCCAGAGAGAGGACTGTAGTAGGGAAAATCATGGCCCTCCAAAGATGTCCACAGGCTAATCCCTGGAACCTGTGAATGTTATTTTTAATGGCAAAAGGGACTTTGATGTGATCAAGTTAAAGGTTTTAAGATGAAGACACTATCCTGGGAAGGGACACCAGAGAGTCAGAGTCAGAGGAGGAGGTGTGACGCCCTAGCTCAAGGGGTGTACAGGGTGAGGGACGCAGGCTGTCTCTAGACACTGGAAAAGGCAGGAAGCAGATTCTCCCCCAGGGCCTCCGGAAGGAGCACAGCCCTCTGGACACTTTGACTGTAGCAGTCTAAGACCCATTTTCAGAATTCTGACATCTAGAGCTGTAAGGTAATCAATCTGTGTTGTTTTAAGACACTAACTTTGTGGTGACTTGCTGAATCAGCAATAGAAAACAACATAGAATGTGAGAATTAAACTGAGACTGTAGAATTATAGTGAACAGAAGGAAAGAAACTAAGTTCTTGGTGACAATGGAATAAGTCACTTTGCTTGAAGCCAGCCCTGCCTTTGGATTTCTCAGTTACAGGAGTCAACTAGTTATTTGCTTATTTCATCCAGGTTAAGGAGGGTATCTGCCTTTTACAACATTATAGGATCCTAAATAAACCAACTGAAAGCAAAGTTGATCTTCATTAAGTACACTTTCCTACAATGACATTTATGGCTTTTATCTAGTTCCAGTTTTATACCTGAGTTTTTGAATGACAGAGGCCATCAGAAGTCTAACTTCGGGTCTGTGATGATACAACAATGAAGAAAGGACTTTGTTATTATGATTAGTCAACAAAACTTTTCCAGTAAAAGGAAGGACAAAAAAAGTGTTCTTGGTTTCAAGCAGAGTCCAATCTAGACAAAGAAGACGGATATCTTTTATGGCCCAGTGCCTGATTGGAAGGGGTTATCTGAGTAGGGGATAGGAGGAGGAAAACCTCCAATCATGAGAAAGTCCTAGAGGCTTATGCTTTAAAAATACCCAATGTTTCTGACTTCAAATATTTTCCAAAATGCAAAAATTAGTTCAAAAAGATGGCTGAATCAATTTTTTTAATGTTTAAAGAATAGGAGAGGCATTTATCCCTAAAAATACGCAAGTTTCCTTGATTTATATAAAAAATGGAAGGACAACACATTTCTAACTACAGGCAAGTGAACTTGAAATCAGTTCCAGGCAGAATATGAAAATTAATGATTAAATACATGATTTATAAATACTTAGAAAAAGGTGTAAATCACTGGGAGCCAGCATGGGTTCACTTAGAAGAAATTAGTACAAACTGAAGCAGCCCCTGCAAAATATTACAAGTAAATCATATGTGGATTTTAATGTGGCATCTTACAAAGTACTCATGATATTGTTCTAAATACCTAAGTTATAATATGAACTAAATGATACAATGTGGTAAATCCATAGTAACTATTGCTGTGGTGTTGGATTGGTCAATGCCATTCAATGCCCACTTTGAAAACTTTTCTGTGACTTACCATAGGGCTCTACTTCCCTTTGCCCCCATAGCAAAGGTGTTTTCACTGATACCTGGGATAGAGATAGTAACATGCTTAACAGATTAGCTGCTGACATGAAACTAGAAAGAATAACTAATATATTTGTGGACAAATTCAAAAGATCTCAGCAGGATGAAACAACAAAATTAATCTAAAAAATAAAAATAAACAAGATTACTTGTAAAAGACTGCATTTACTAACTCATCCACCTCCACCCCCCAAAAATCCTCCCAATTCTGTAAATAAATAATTGGAAAGAAGGAATTTGACTTCCACTGAGTGTGGGGGGAAAAAAGAACATTCTAATTGACTTGAAACTTGATAGGAGAAGACTGTGCGATGCCCCCACTGAAAAGTCCCATCATGTTATAGCCCCTAGAATGCAACGGTCTACCCCAGCTGGGCTGGTGAGCGCGGCTCTGCTCTGCACCTGACGTCACACCCTGGGCTTATCTCTTTAGAGACTTTAATCCAAAATTCCATGTCCTCCCTCTTCATTTTTAAATTATCTTGTCTTCCTGTTATAATCCTAGAAATGTAGATATCTCCCATTGATTTTAGAATTAAAGTTAGTATAAAGTCCCAATAAATATATATATATGCACATACATATATTTAATATATAATATATACATTAATATGTATTTAAATATATATTTTTTAGGTTGTATTAACATTATGTATTAATTTTACATTAACATCATAGATTATAATAAACAATATACTATTTAATATATATTTAAAAGTTTGGAAACAGCCCGGCTGGTGTGGCTCAGTGGTTGAGCACCAAGAGGTCACCGGTTTGATTCCGTCAGGGCACATGCCCAGGTTGTGGGCCAAATCCCCAGTGGGGGGCATGCAGAAGGTGGCTAATCAATGTTCTTTCTCTCTCATGGATGTTTCTATCTCTCTCTCTCCCTTTCCTTTCCTCTCTCTATAAAAAGCAATAAAGAAAAAACAATTTTTTTTTCATTGGAAACAATTACTAGTGGTCCAAATAAACTGAACAGACAAACCAAGCAAATGGCTTTCTATGGTCACTTCTCTGGACCGAGATTAGACGAGAATGTGTGCCTGGTCACCACTCTGGGAAGAGACGAATTTCACGTGGAACAGAAGAGGAGCACACAGCCCCCATTTATACCTCTATAATGTGCCGCCTTACATACGTAATCTTGTTTAATCCGCACAAGGGCCTTGTGAAGTACTGTTCTTCCCATTCGCAGACGCTGAAACCAGGCAAGTTTAAGTTGCCAGATAGTAAGTCAAGAGCACAAACTCGAGTTGGCCTAACTTCATGGATACCGAGACCCCCTCATGCTGTGTGTGCTGCCCCCAACTCAGTCCACGGAAGTACGCCCCCTTAAGAACTAGCTCCTCAGAGAAGTACCATCTCTTCTCCGCAGAGAGCAATCCTTCCTGGGGTATGGGCTGTCTCTTTAGTTATCTCTTGTATTTTTGTACAATGCCAGCCACAGAACTCAAGGAGAGTGCCCTGAATGCGTTCTGAAAATGGTGTGGGAAATTACCCTGGGCTCTGGGAGATGTTGGCTCAAATGCTCTACTGCAGACTGCTTGACATGCTACAATGTCTGAGCATTAGAAACTGGAATGGATGTTCCTCATGTTCTTTCACCCAACAGTGCCAGCCTCCAGAAGCCCACAGGGAGGGCAGAGCTGGCTCCACCTCAATAATCGCCTTTTACAGTTATCTTCAGGAACACGAGTCATTTTCTTCTAGAAGAACCCATGGCAATGAAGGAAAAAGCCTTATTGATTTTCCAAATGGTAAAGGAGCTTTCTTTCTATCTCAGAACACAGCAAACGCAAGTTCTTTTATAAGTAGAAAAGTACCATTTTTGCAGTTGAATACTCTTGAAAATTGATACTTTGGTACAACTCTATTCTCCTTCTGAGGCTAGTAAGACTGCTGCAGAAACAGCCCCACTGTGGCTGCAGTGGTGAACGAGAGGTTTAATTGAATGATTTCCTGTCTCTGGCTCCACCATGTGCAATATTGCAGAAGGCCCAACTGCTGGCCTTGTCCCAGGAGAGAGCCTGTGATGGGTTCTTTTGTTTCTTGTTTTGTTTTTTCTTATATAATGTGGGCTCGCTCAAGTCCACATCACTGAGAACTCTTACGAAAAAAGAAAAAAAACCGGGAAAAGTTCTCTCTCTCTCTCTTTTTTTTTTTTTTTTTTTTTGAGTCACAATGGTAATGCAGGCAAGGGGAACCTTAAAACCCAACAACAAAAGGCTGAGCTCCGCACTGGCCGGGAAAAGTAACAAGTAAGAAAACGGGGGAGAAATTACACTCCTAAGCTACTCTAAGAGAAAGGACAATGGAGAACATTATGAAATCGTCATCATCATCATCTCAATGAAAACATGAAGCCCCAATGTTCCAGAGGGTGAAGGATGAACACTTGCCCACTGGTTTTGTTTCTTCTTTAACTAACATATGAAGCTATAGGCACGTCAACTGCTACACACAATACTGTCTTTCATCACGAACATATTGACGGCATTTCCAAGTCTGATTCATTAGTAGTTTTGGTAGTTTCATGCTTATTTCACAGACTATAAAAATGTGGTTTTTTTTAAAGACATTGTTTTAAGTATTTTAAAACAAAAGGCCAATGCAACATTAAACTGATGTTTCACAGATGAAAGATCAACTGCTCAGCAGCAGGAAACAAGTTTATTTGGAATGTTTTCCTTGAGATATTTGGCCTCCTTCCTAAAAAGGATGAAAAAAATTCCTGATGCAAATATTTTCTTAGGTTTACAATTAAAAAGAAAATAACAGCAGGAGATGAATGTTCTGAAGGCCATACATCTGTACAATGAACTAAGGCACAGGCCTTACAAATGATGCAACAGAAAAGAATATTTCAAATCAGGACACTATAACATTTTAAGGGAAAAACATATCTAAATGTCCAGGATTGTATGATCTACTTTTCTAATTAATATGCCCCCCCCCCCCACACACACACACCCATACACTTAGCTATAGCCCAGTAGAAAGAGCAGGATTTAAGGACCAGGTCGACTTCAGTTCCAGTCAACTCTAGACATTCTATTACTTTCGTCAGGTTAAAATCTCGGAGCCTCCACTTCTTCTGTGGAAAAGAGACACAAATATTCTCTGAGCATCGCTGTGCTTCCAGCTTTTATTCTACACAATCTCTTCCCAGTACAGCCAGACTGTTTCTTTTCAATGTAAGTCAGATATAAGTCACTGTTCAAAGCTTTTCATGATTCTACATATGACTCATCTCCAATTCAATTTCATCTTACTCAAAACTCGAATTCCTTACAATGCCGCTAATGACTACAAAGACCCAAAGGACCTGTATATTCCTCTCCTTCATTGTATGACCTTGCCTCCAAGATGCCTCTTCACCTTGTCCGCTGCTCTAGCCATAGGCTTCTTGCTGTTCCTGGACACATGGGTGCCCTCCCACCTCAAGGTCTTTGCACAGATGGCCTCTCTCTGGGACATTCCTTCCTATATATCTGTATTGCTCTCAAACCTCTTTAGGTCTTTGCTCAAACATCAATTTCTCAGGAAAGCCTTCCCTGGCTACCATTCTTACAGAAGGTTCCAGAGAAGGAATACAAGTTTAAGTCAGACAGTCAAGAAATCAGGAGATGCGTTTGTATTCTTGAATTATTTTCTCCACCAATCACTCTGCTAGTTACTGCTCTCTCATCCCTCAGATCTCAATTTAATCATTACTTTCTCAGAAAAACCATAACTGAGAAGATCAGATGCCCCTACTATAACCACTCATCCCCAAGTCCCTCTCCTTCACTGCACTTTACTGCCATGGTGATTTCATAGTTAATGTTGATTAATGTCTATCTTTCACACTGACTGTGAGCAAGATGAAGATATAGGTCATTATATTCCCAGCAGTACCATAATGACTGGCACATACAGGTGCTCAGTGTGTACTTTCTAAAGACATCAACACATTGCTATTGCACACAGCACCTGTGGAAGGAGAGGGTCTGCTGATCGTGGATCCAGGGGCCCAGCCATCTTTCAGTCAGCAGACGGCAGATATACCGGGAACAGTCCAAGTCAGAAAGAACAGTCCTCGCGCAGCATTCTGTGCTGAGGTTGTGTCCTGGCATGAAGACTGAGCAGCTGGACTGAGCCGCAGCACAGTCCCAGCAAATACGTGGACGCCAAGCTCATCACCAAAGACTGGACAGAGGACAGGAAGACAGAAATCAACCTCAGAGAGCAAGTGCAGGTGGGTGGGTCCACACAAGAGAAATAGAAATGGTTGCATAAAATGCGATGTTTTTCATGTAGCCATCAAAGTTGTTTATGACAGGTTATTCCCGCTATGGTACAATTTTTATCATTTAATGTAAGTAGAAACAGAATCTATAACTATATCTGATTGCCATTGTATAAAAATTACACAAGTAGAAAAAATTAGCATGAAGCATGACAAATGTTATTTATAGATCTCCCTGAGGGATGAGGCTATGATGCTTTTTCTTCTTTTCATTGTGCTGAATGATATACAATTAACATGGACGACTGTTCAAACTGGGAACTGATAAAAATGGAGTGGCTATCTGTTGTTTTGGCTGCATAAATCCACTTTTCCTTCTTCAGACTGCTGACCATCCATCTCTCTGTGAAGAACCAAACCTTCCTCATCCTCACCTGAAGCTGTTCTCTGGATATGCTCCCCAGCCACGGCGATGTGTTGGCAATGTGACTAAGATCCACCCAGAAGAGAGAACGTGCACAGAGTCTGTACTGGACAGAGCAGGGCTGTGTTCCCACTGGATCTGAGCTTAGAGGATTTCGGGCCTGGGGGGAGAGTTTGCCTGGGGATGGGCCACATATGGAGGGAGAACACAGCTAAGAGAAAGAGTCCTGGTAACATCTTCAGAGCCCTGGTAAAGTGGAGGCAGAAAGTGGACATATCCCTAGATTTTTCACTTACCAAAACTATCACTTCTTCTTTGTATATTCAATCTGGTTTGGTTCTTCTCGCAACCAATGAAGTCATGAGTGACCAGGGAAAGTGGCCCGTGTTCCCGTGTGCATGGGTGATGAGGCAGGGGTAGGACATGCCTAGGATGAGGCTGCCTTTACAACTGCCAGGGCTCTGGCTACCTCATGGTTTGGGTCTTCTGAGGAGTCAGAGGGATTGTGAGTTAGCCAGTCTAAAGAGCACAGTCAAAAGACAAATGTTACAGTCCTCTCTCCTGTATCAGTCAGTATAGTGCTCACTGAATCCACAACAAACCTGGATGCTTCCTCCAAATAAAGATATTTCCATAAATAATGCCATGTTTCATATTAATAACAAAATCCCCATGACATGTTTTGGTTTTTTTTATCCTCACCTGAGGTCATTTTTTTCATTTTTTGTTCAGATAGAGTGGGAGGGAGAGAGAGGAAGAGAGAGAGAGAGAAACATCAACGTGAAAGGGACACATCGAGTGGTTGCCACCGCACAACCCAACCAGGGCCAGGGACAAACTGCAACCGAGTTACGTGCAGTCAGCGGGAACCGAACCCAGGTCTCTCTGGACCGCAGGCCGACGCTCTAACCGCTGAGCCAAACCGGCCAGGGCCCCATGACATGTTTTTAGTTAATGTAAACATAAAAATAACATTTGTTGATAAAATAGTTAAATTCTCTTTATAATGTGTAATTTGTTAATACGGACTCACATGCATATTCTAAGTGACATAAAGGATAAATAATACAGTCATTTAGAAAAATTCTTTTGCACGCTCACATTTTAGGAATTGTATAATAGTCGCATACATCCTTAACATCAGCATCTGTGTACTCACAGGAGCTGTCTCTCGATCACGTTTACGACTATTTTCAGAGCACATTATGTTCTTACCCTGTTAAGTAGAGATGTAGCCGTTTTGAGTCTGTAGATGGATATCCCAAACCACAAGTGGCCATTCCCACAGCATTGGAGCAATTTATTTCTCCATTCATTCTATAGCTGTACAAATGGTGTCTTCAAAACATAACCACTTTCAGTATTGCTTCTGTAAAATGATCATTAAAAAGCTTAAGATTACCTCCAATACTTACTGTGTTGAGGCCATATCCTCAGGAACAATTACTAACGCCTTTTTTTAAAAAAGCTAATTATGTTACTGAATTGTTTAAACCTACAAAACTGCTATTGATTGAGATCAGCTCAGACCTAATATGATTTTTTTGAAAGGTGCTCCATTATTCATAATAAAGTAATAGAGGAAGTGTTCCTTAATATCTTCAAACACAAGGTAAGAGATAACTTACTTAGGAGAACAATCTTATCGGCTTTGGGCATGCATGACATTTTGGGGTATGATTATGAACAGCTTAAACATGGCCTAGGCCCTTAGAGCTTAGTGTTTGACGGGGGAAGCAAATGTCCAAGTAGACAACTGCAATTCAGTGTGACTATGAGTTGGGACCTGTCATGTACTGAGGGGGCATAAAAGAGGGATGTTCTCTCTGGACTCCATTTAGGTCAGAGAAGACTGCCCTAAAAAAGGAAGTTAGGCAGCCCCTAAATCATGCATAAAAATGAACAAAGAAAGGGAGAGAGAGAGAGAGAGGTGAAAAGTGAAATGCAGACGGCAGTGCAAGGGCAGAACATTCCAGCACAGAGACTAGCACCTGCAAAGGCACGGGGGAAAGAAACACCCCATATTTTATGGTAAAAGCTCCATCCTCCTCCTAAAAAGTCATCTCAGGGTCGGTTGGATGGTTTGCTGGTTGTTGTTGTTTTTCTAATATTTCACTGTGTTGAGAGCTAGTGAGGACACTGTTGGAAAAACAGAGCCCCGATTTTTCAAGGCTCTAGGATTTTCCAGGACAATATGACATTTTCCTGCCAGATGGGGAAAGGCTAGAAATAGCAGCATTAGCATTACCAGCCATATTCGTGATCGTTTGAAAAGTGCATGAAATTCCAAGATGTGAAATTATTTCAAAGAGCCACGTGAGCCAAGCTGTCCTCCCTGCAGGGACAGCCTCTTGGCCGAGAGATGCCCCCCAGACTCTGCCCACGCGTCTGTCATGCTGATGGCTCAGGACACATCTGCTTTAATGAGAGCTGAGATGTACTTCCTAATCTGGTACCTTCATCCAAAAATATATTATGAGCTTTCACTGCGTGTAAGGCATGGGGCAAAGTAGAATGCAGGGCACAAGACTGAATGGATCGTCACACTCCCGTTAGCCATGGGTTTGCAGTGTAGGAAGGGAAAGATGCTGCTCCATGATGACTACCTTCAGCATCAGACACACACATACAGTGTATCACTATGTGCTGTTCTGAATCGGTTTCTCATTGTTTCTTATAGCCATCAGGCATTAATATTGTGTCAAGGTAGATAAAATTTAAAAAAAACAACACATTAGAAATATGAGCAGAAATAGAGAAGAAAAAAGACCCTCAATTATAGTGTAATAATCATTCAATTGTTTTTAGAGTTTGACATATCAAATTGGTTCATACAAAGAAGTAAAATGTTGAACTAACTGGATGCAGAGCCCCTGGCTTGGAAAGACTCGACCTCAGGGTCTGGGGCAGATCATACCTGTACGTTTTTGTTAACTGATTTCAACTCTTGTGGCGGGAGAGGTGCAGGCACACCGACCAACCAGATATTACAGTGCCGCGCTGACGGGTAAATGACTTCCTTGAAGGAAAAGCAGGCTAAGGTAGAAGAAGGGAAACTGGCCTGGGGGTCTGTAGATTTGGGATTTAGCCCACTTCTGATCCTGGTCAAGGTCATTCATGAAATGAGAGAGATGACCACATCAGTTGCCCATCACAGTCACTGGGGATGTTTGTTAAAAATACAAATTCATGAGCTTGTCCAACAGGTACTGAGTCACTATCTCCATGGAGTGACACTGGGCATCTTCACTTTTATAGAGCTTCGTGCGAAATTTTATGCAGAAACCCTAATACTGGGCCACTGACTGATATTTGGAAATCGCTGAATTACATCATCCTCAGAGCTCATTTCAATTCTAGTATGTTTCTGGTTTGGAATCATACATGATCTTTTATAAGTAGGCCAAAGTGGAGACTTAATAAGGACTGGTTTACTGGTTGGTCAAAAACACCTAAATTGGTAAATCTATCCTAAATGAGTTCTGAGATAGTAGAGCCAGCTGATATCTGAAACTGACCTGGACTCTCCCACCTAGATGAGTAAATGCCTTGAGACAGGGGTGGTTCCTGCTCCCTTGATGTAGCTCCCGGGCGGCACCGGCACTAAGGGAGTCTGCAAAAGTAGTTCCCAAATATTCTAAACAATGGCAACAGAGTGGAAATAAACCAACTGTGATTATTGTTAAAGAAAATGTAACGTGGAAGTACGTGGATCTTGCTTAAGAGGATGCGGTCCTCTTACCCATGGTGGGGGGGGGGACCCACAGTGGATGCCCGAAACCACAGATGGTACTGAACCCTAATATGTTATGTTTTTTCCTATACCTGTATACCGACAGTAAAGCCTAACTTACAAATGGCCACAGTAACAGATTGACAACAATAACAAATAATAAAATAGAACAATGACAACTATACACTGTCATAAACTCATGTGAATGGCGTTGGGGCCGTATTAAGTGAAGGAAGGGTTACTTGAACACAAGCACGTGGTGGCGGTAGGTCTGATAACGACTTGGCTACAGGCAGGAAGCATATACAGCATGGATACGCTGGGAAAAGGGATGATCCATGTCCCAGGTGGGACCAAACAAGACAGTACGAGACTGCTTCACACTACACAGGATGGCACAAAATTTTAAACTTATCAATTGTTTATTTTTGGGATTTTCTACTTAATATATTTGGACCACCACGACTGCAGTTACCTGAAACCATGGGGGTGAAACCACGGATAAGAGGGGTGAGGAACTACTGTCGTTGGAGTGATGGTCTTTTTGTTATTGATGGGTTATCTGAAATAATTACTTAACCTCTATGAATGGATTTTCCCTTAACTATGGCTATAAGAAAAATATTACAGTGACATATGTGAAGAGGTTTTGTAAGCTAAAATGTGCTATATACAAATTATATTACAGTGTTAATAAGAAATCTAAGGTTGTGGTAGACATGGGAGTATATAAGCAACAGAATATTTGATAAAAATTATCACCTTTTTGATAGTTATATTCCATAAATTGAGTCTGTAATCTCTACCAGATATTCCTTCTAAGAATTCAAAATGAGCTGTAAACAAGAGTTTCCCACATATGATGGGGGCAGGGACAGGATGAAGGGGAGAGGGAGGCTCAGATCAAGGTAGGGGCTGAGCTATGAGAATCCCCTGAACTGGAGTTAGTAACGTCTCAGCATGTACACATGAAGAATAATTCTATTTTTCTTGATTCTGAAGGCGCAGAGATTTCCACTCACATGGCCTCTAATAACAGCGGGCTGCAGATAAGTAATCTTATATCAGTTTTAAATATTCAAAACCTGAAATTCAAACACCGTTTGGGACATTCTGCAGTATTCTGATGAGTAGTTATGTCATAAATATGTTGCTCACACACTTAGTCTACAGTGCGACCCCTCTGTTTCAGAGACTTCCGGAAAGACGGTTCCGTGTGCACGCAACAGGAGTGAGATGTGTGCCTCGGATCAGCCCCGAGGGTCCCTCTGTGGGGAGTCATGCCTGCTTGCAGCTGGGTCGTTCTTCATACGTGTTCCCGGCAGCGTCTTTCTTCATCTTCCAGATCTAATGCAGTGATTCTCAAATACATGCAATTTCTCCCCTAGAGGACATTCTGCAACGTCTGAAGACACGAAGTGGGCAGAGGCCAGGGGTGCTACCAAAAGCATTCTACACAGCACAGGCCAGCCCCACAACGAAGACTCATCTGGCCCAATAGGTCAGTAGTGCCCAGTTTGAGCACTTCTGTGCTAAATGGAGCTTCAGTATGTCCTGCCTCTGTGGCCCCGGCATAAGTGCCAGTAACCTCGAGAGTTACGTCAAGACCCAGTGGGAAAACTCTGGAGTTGGGCCTCTAAAGTTAAGCCTCGTTTGTGCCACCACCTCCCTGCCGGACGTCGGGAAAATTAGTTCATTCCTCAGGGTCCCTGCTCATTCTTTGGAAAAATGAGGGCTTGGGATTAAATGGATAAATTTTAAAAGATGTCCTTCCATGTCATGGTATTTTGTGAAGGTGTCTCTATAGAGGATACTGTTAAAAACCAACTTTCCCGCGTGTCTACTACAGGGCAGGTACTGTCCCAAGTACTTTACAGGTACTAACTCATTCCAGCCACACAACACCATGAGGTAGTGACTATGATTACCCAGCATTTATAGTCTGGCAAGAAGACTGAGACACAGAGAAGATAAGCAGCTACTCAAATTTGTCTCCTTGAAGGTGGCAGAGGCAGGATTTGAACCCAGAGTCAGATTCCAGAGGCTGCACAAGGAACTGACATGGGGATGCCCTCCCATGAAAGAGGGGAACCGGGAGGGATCTAGCTAAAAGTGCCCCTCACTACACTTCATCCCCAGCAGCACTGCTTTATTTTTCCTCAGGGTGTGTGTGTGTGTGTGTGTGTGTGTGTGTGTGTGTGTGTGTGTGTGATTAGCATGAATCATTTGGTGAACTATGTTTTGGAAAAACAATTAGATATGTGATTCCTGAGTTTTCCATTTTTGAAAATTTTTATTTGAATCATCTAAAACAGTTAATCCAAAATAAAACTCATCTGAACCCATGAATACTAATGAAAATAATGATACTTCTAAGGTAGCAATGAACATAACTAAATGTTATACGTTCACAGTAACAAAGACAGTCTTGAATTTATAATAACTTTTCTCTGAAAAATGATAAAGCACATAACCAATTTAAGACTAACACAACAGCCCGGCTGGTGTGGCTCAGTGGTTGAGTGTTGACCCATGCACCAAGAGGCCAGTGGTTTGATTCCTGGTCAGGGCACATGCTCAGGTTGGGGGCCAAATCCCCAGAGGGGGACATGCAGGAGGTGGCCAGTCGATGTTCTCTCTCATCGATGTTTCTATCTCTCTCCCTCTCCCTTCCTCTCTCTCTAAAATCAATGAAGAAAAAAAAGTTTTTAAATCATTAAAAAAAAAAAAAAAGACTAACACAACATGAAAAAAAATACAAGTTACCAGTTTACAAAGCTATAGAATTGGGGCTCAGTGTCTTGTGTTTCAAATGGAGTCCTGGCAACACAGATTCCTTTAAATATCAAGCTCCCCGAGTGCATTCCAAATTGATTCAGTTTACAAAAATTCAATATATACTTGACGTTTCAGGAGCTCATCTATTGCACACAGTGAAATACACCTGCAAGAGCTCATTTATCTCTAATTTCTCCAAACGCATTATTTTCCAGGTTTCTGAGAAAACAGAAAGATGACACAGCATCTGGCGGGAATGGAGCACTACACAAATGCCACTTGAGAACGATTCACGGTCACGGTGAGGGTCCCAGCGATAATGATGGTAAACGTGAACTGTCCGGGGGCTGAGAATTAGAGGCAATACCTTTTATTTGGAGATGAGCGACCTTATTTGTTATACTCAGCCACCATCATGGTAACTGGGTATTATAAATGGTGTATCTCTTTTCAATTTCCACCACATAATACCAAGATCTCGCCATCGATGAGAAATGATCATATCGGTGCGTTCAAAAATTAAGTATCATAACTTGACATGATTCACCGTGGCAGACTGTGCCGCGTATTTGCGCAGTAGCCCTGCTGGCCCACCACACCCGGTTCTTCCCAGCTGCAGGGGCTCAGAGAGCAGGTTATTGGCTTCCCCAAATCGTCTTGCAGCCAGAGCACCCAGGAAACACCTCATACATCAAGAGAGGTCTGCAAGAGGTTTGGGAAGGAAATTCTCCCCTATTTCCTTTAAATGTAGTTGTGTAAAGGGGTGAAGACGGGGGCAACCACCATTTTTGTGAAAACGAGGTAGAATGACTCCAATAATGAAAACCACTATTTTGAAAGTGGTAGACTGGAGACAGGAAATACCCAGGGCACCAAATACGTGTGAGGGATAACAACAAGTGTTGCCCTCTCTGGATAGTGAATGACATCAAGAAAATAATCATGACTTTTTCATCATTATATACCTGCAAAACCCTAAATACACAATAAATGGCGAAATGACTGTTAAATCAAAAACAGAGAGAAATCATGCACTGAATCAACTTTCCCCTGAAATTTTACCAGTTCCCTTTATTGGTCAATGAGAATAATAGAATAATTATATTATTCTAATAATAAAATAAAAAATGAATGGTAAACTACAGCAAATATAAAAATTGTCAGTGCTTTGGTCAACAGCCAACATATTACACAAGCAGAGTTGGAGAATCAGCCTTAAATTCTCATGACAATTTTGTGACTTCCAGTCCTGTAGTATCCAATATGTTACCCCCCACCCCCTGCCTCACATTCCTAACTGGCAAAAAAAAAAAATGGATGACCTCCAGGCTTGATGGCAAGTATGAAAACATTTTCTAATTCATAAGTCTCTATGAAAAGTGCTTCACTAATACAGCTGGTCAAAGGCATTTAATCTAGTTTAACATGAAATTTAAATTGTTTGCTTTCTTTTTATTTTTGCATTACAGTCATTCAATACATTCTGGGCAGAGGGTGAATTACTCCCATAACCAGACAAAGATAAAAGTTACTAGGTTTTAAAATCTGAGTTTTCTTCATCCTTGAGGGGAACTATTTTTCTTATTGCTACTTAGTCTGCCTCCAATAGGCAGCTGAGGCATCTATTCTTGTGCTAGGAGGGGCGATTCTGAGAGACAGAGAGAACTGGGCTTTTGGTGCCAGGGGCAGAGGGCATGGAATCAGAAGTGGGGAGGCTGGGGGCATGGAAGGAGGATGTAGAGGGCTGTGGCTTTCGGAAGCCCCAGTCAGGATTGTGGTGTGGGAGTTGGCCCCACCTGGAGTGTACCTGGTGGATATCATCTCACCAGCTGACTTCCTGCGATTTGAAATTGCTGATGGGCTACAACCAAAACCTGTGCCAACCAACTGCTTTCCATATGATTTTCCCTGAAATCCTCTGGTCATTTCTGTGTCCATAATTAGAAACCATATTGCCAGAGCATGAACTATGCACACATGGCAGATGCTCAAAATGTTTACTAATGATAAGAACTTTGCTACGTTAGCATCTAAACTGTATGTTCCTTGAGGGCAAATAACATGTTTTTCACAAAATTCCAACCTGCTCTTCCTCCCAGCATGTGACATGGATCCTTGCTCACAGAAAGAGCTTCACATAGTTAAGAAATGATGCTCTCTTCTTCTCTTCCCTAACATTTATTACAGAACTTTCCATATGGCAGGTGTTCAATAAATACTTGTTCCAAACAGGTGGCTCATTGTCATCCAAACAATTTAACCACTGCTAAAAAAAAAATAAAAATAAGAAAGCCATATAGAAAGACGTGGCAATTCAGCAGGACAGAAGCAATGTAACTGATGGCATGTTTAGCCAGATCATTCCACAGGCACACAGGAAGAATTGCTCCCTGGGTGTGTCCTGACACTGAGCTACACTCCCACCCAAATAGTGGCACCATCCATTCTACAAAAGGCTGGTTCTGGTGGTTTGTCATAGAGGACAGGATGAAAACTCTATAAAATCTGCTGCTTTCCCCAGCTTGTCACAGATTTTTTTAAAGCATCTGTTCTATACAAACAGTGTGGGTTAATTCCAGGTACATACATTCTTTTTAGAAATTTAGAAGATTCTGTTTGGCCCTCTCAACTGCTTCCCTAGGTATTTTCAATACATCTCTCCCTTGGTTACCATTTCCTGTTCTAAATTTATCAGTTCCCACCTGCACCCCTGTTGTTTAACTCTTAATTTTTTCATACTTTAGTGATTCTGCACAATTGCAACATAAATGCTTTAACTATGATAGTTACAACAAAATAACACACCAGTCTCTTAAAAAGTCTGGGATGCGAGCCATCAGCCCGTGATTTAGATTGGAACACATTTGTCTTATTTCCTCCTGCTCCTGCTCCGTCCTCTCCAGGGGCAGCGAGTATCTGTCCATAAATTCTGATGAGCTGAATGCAGCAAGTTTCAGAATCCCATTTTACCTTCAAGGAAACGCTGAAGAATAGAAGGTGTATTAATGTCTTTGTAAAGTTTCAAACAAGCATCTGTTTGTATCTAGATACTTAGCTCGTTGGTTTTCATTTTTGATTGCCCACTGGGTGGAGCAATCAATAATCCTGAAAGGATGACCTGCTAACCACACAGAGATTATTTTACACCCCATTTCCCTCTGCAGCCCTTGGATCCAATGGAGACAATGGTTAGTTTTTATTTTTGTTGTTAAATCTCCAAGTGTCTGAATAAATCCTTGTAGGCACATAATACATAACATAAAACAAGTATAATTATATTCATATCTGGGCATGCATGCACACATTGAGATCTTTTTTAATAGCAGTTGTTTTATAATTAATTTATCTTGACATGAAAATTAAAAAAAATAAGAATAACTCCAAAGGCACTAATTTGGAAAATAGGTGCTGTCATTTCATGACATAAATATATTGTATAATTTTTTATAAGAAAACACCTAGAAATATTTGAGATTTCTTTCCTAAAATATTTCAGAAAAAAAAAATCACTGTTGTCTCAGTTTTTCTGTTCAAGAAACCTGATGCCATGATTTTGACAGAATTGAATTGTCTCTTCCAAATCATTTAATAATTATTAAATTATTAGTAGTAAAATTACTAAGCTTATTAAATTAATGCATCATTCCATCATGGAAATAGTTTGTGTATAAAGATACAGTATAAAGTAACGGTTCAAAAGAGGGATTATGAGAGAATCAAGACTAATTATGAGAGAAGCAAGACTAGATAGACTGCAAAATCTAGACAATAGGGAGTCTATAAGAAGAGCACATGTGTCTATTTCTTGAAATTTGCAAATTATTAATTAGGTTCATCTTGACAAAATTTTTTTATTTTTTACATCTCAAACATGAATATCGTTTTAAAACAATTACTACCCAACTGTTTTATTTTTGTGGGTTCATTTGCCAGAATAAGGCAACCCTGTCCTGCTTTGGAAAGCCATCTGGACTTGTCCATGTATCTGAAAGACATGTATTACTATTACCATGCTTTGCAGATGTAGCTCCAACAGCAATCCATATCAAAAACCCGGGTTTTGGATAATCTCAGCAAGGTTCACAGTGTGCACTGTGCCTGGAAACAAATGTGCACATCAATCCTGAAGACTGTTTAGTGCTTGGTATGTCCAGGTGCCTCCAAATAGGAACTAAGTTTTATAAGATGGCATTCTTTATTTGTGAGACTCTCTGTACTTTAGCTTGTGTCCCTCCAAGATAGATGAGATCACTGGGGTCCAGAAAAGAGTAATAAGAATTGTTAGAGATGGGAAATGGAAGGAACCTCGAAAAATAAATAAATAAATACAAGGACCTTGGTGAAATAGGAACTTGTACTAGAGAAAGTAGATGTATTCTTAAAGGAATCACTTGTGACAGAAACATCTGCTTACAATATTCGAGTTTACAATATTTTCTCCCATCCTGCATTCATCACTGATAGATATTTTCTAATGCACAACCACACTCAAGATGGACTCTCTTAAGGTTTTCTTGCCCTAGGTCACATCAACACATTCCACTCCTGTTTTCCCTTGATAAGCATGATCAAAGCTAAGCCCCTAAAGAACTTTTATGTCCAGTGCGAGGTTTGCCAACGGTAAGGAATAACATCGATTGCAGCCTCTCATTTTACATTGAATGACATCAAATTTATCTGGATTTGAGCTTTTTGGCAAAAATGCATTCAACAAATATGTTTGATTATATATCTAAGTGTGTATTTCTTTATATAGAAACACATGCAGAGAACCAGGGAAAGTTAAAGAGAATGGCAAGCTAAGACAGAGAAATGTTAATGTGAGAATATGTAGGCCATTGGTTACTATGTGGCATACAATCTTTATGAGCATTAATAATTCTCAGGGGTAAAAAAAAAATCTATTTTTTTGTATAAAGCACAGGTATACATATGGTACATAAATAGATACACAATACATCTGTGGGTTTGAAATTTCATGGGAGGAAAGTAATTGGATAATTAGGAAAAAATATACTTTAAAAGTCCCTTATGGAGGTAATAAAGAGGGATGGGGGAGGCTGAAAAACAATGGTGAGCAGAGATTAACACTGGGGTGCAAAATCCATACTAAAAGATTCCTGTAAGGCAAAGAAAAATAGGAAATCTAATAAACGTCAAAATTCACATAGTTCACGAAGCAACCAAATTCTAGGGAAAGAAAGCTTTTTCTAATTTTGCATGACAGCAGGTTCTTTCATGTGCCTTTATTTAGCAGACTTTCAGTGAGTCGGTGTTTTAGCAGATTTTCATTGTTTGCTTCACTTAGTCCAGTGTCAACATGCCAATTGTGGAGGTGCGTGCCTGGAGAGATGAAAACAACGGAGGCATCCAAGTGCGTGGTTCTGGGGTGGTCAACCTGAGTGCAGGGCTGACGACAAGACCTCAGAAGTGAATGAACTGCACGTTTTTCAAATGATGATGCCTGTGTTGTTTCTCTTGAATGAGCACTTGAAAAAGCCCAGTAGTGGTCGACTTGAGCTCAGATTCTATGGTGAGGATCTGAAATGCAGGTATTTACTTTCATAGATCTTTTTCTCACAATAAAAACAGCTTTGCTTTTATTTGATTATATAAGTGGCACATGCTTATAATAGAACAGTCTAAAACAAAAAACAGAAAAACCACATGAAAGAAAATGTCACCTGAAGTCCTCCAGTCCTTTGATAATCACCCTTTTATTAATCTCTCTCTATAAAAGCATACATATTTATACTTATATATACATGTTATAATCTTTTCTGTTATATAAAGCATTAATTTTCCATATATATCTGTGTATATACATATTATGTGTATATGTATTATACATATATACATATATGTGTAAATATGTGTTTTATACATATATATACATATACACAGATATATATGTGTGTATATATATGTATATACACACACACACACACACATATAAACATTAATGGAGTTGTACCTTTCATTTTATTTATTTTTAAGTCATGGGCACCTTTTTAACATACACATATATAAACATTAATGGAGTTGTACCTTTCATTTTATTTATTTTTAAATCATGGGCACCTTTTTGGTCCTGTTGTATTCTCATTAAAAATAAATAACAAGCAGATAGTAGGACTGAAACATTTTCATGAAATTACATATATTCCTTGAGCAGTTACACACCACCTATTCATGGAAATGTGACCACCTCACACCATAGTTCAGATTCTCAGAAGTAAGTATAGGAAGGGATCATTTTTCCGTTGCTTCTTGCTGTGCAGAGCACATTATAAACCTCACAAGCAGAACTACTCTTCTCACAGGGCACATTAAGGGTCTCACTTAAAGTGGAAACCGTGTCTTATCCCCAGAGTGTAACCGACACGGAGCAGATGCTTGGTAAGTTGAGGAAATGAGAAAGTTGAGCAAAGCCTTATGGGGAGGCCATAGGTCCACCTTAGTTAGAAGGTAAAATGTTGAAAACCTTTTCAAAGAACTAAGGAAACTTCTCATATTTCTCCAGAAGGCATGTTTGTTCCCATACAGAGAGATTTTTCTCTCTTCATTCTACAAATCAGTTACCTAGCAAGGCAGGTGTGCTCTGAGAATAGAACTGCACGATTATAATCCGCTGATCCTTAAATAAAATCTATGCCAGCACATGAGAAAAATGGAACTGCTCCATGCATTCCCTGCCAGGAAGATGTCCTTGATCAGGGACTTGTGACCAGGCCCAGCTATAACTGAGTTCCACTTTCTTCTAGTTTCTTATCAATATGGGAGACCCATTTTACACAGCGACATAGAATTTACTTCAAGATAGAACATTTTAATAAATCTTTTTTTTTAAATGTTTTTCTTTATTGATTTGAGAGAGAGGAAGGGAGAGGGAGAGAGAGATAGAAACATCGATGAGAGAGAACATTGATTGGCTGCCTCCTATGTGCCCCCAACTGGGGATCTGGCCCACAACCTGGGCATGTGCCCTGACCAGGAATCAAATAGGTGACCTCTTGGTTCATGGGTCAATGCTCAATCACTGAGCCATACCAGCTAGGCCATTTTGATAAATCTTTATCTCCGACTGTCACTTCAGTTTTGTTCAGTAGACAAATTTGGATATTTAGAATTACATTTAATGACTGAATTCTGACTTTTCATTTGGGTATTTATTTATATATTTATGCATGAGTATTTTTCTTTTGCATTTTTGTTGTTCCAATGTTTATCTTTTTAGGTTTACAATTTGGTTTTGTAAGAGAACTGGGGAAAGTAAACTCCAAACACGTAACTGAGAACACACTTCATTTTCATGTCTACTTCTGAAGGAATGCCATCAAAGGCGAACATGCTTGTGTCTGAATTCTTCCCAACGTTGTTTAGTTGCACATTTCTGAAGTTTCACATGACAACTAATGTCTCATCTAAAGTGACAATTCTCGGAAAGAAATTTCTATCAAGTCATCTTCAAGGAATCATAAGGAGTGGGGAAATACAAACTGGAAAGGTACCATTACGTCAATTTCAAATCAATAATAGCAAAGCTTATATAATTCTGTCACACGATACATCTGATTTTTTATTCAAAGTGTGCTCTTCTTTTATTTAGGCATGATTCTGGTCCATCTCCGCTAACCCCCTGAAGAAAAAAAATGCTTTGATTTAGGTGATGATTTTTCAAGACAGCAGAGTCCTCTTCTCAACCTTCTTCCTGCAAAGGAAATAAAGGTGGCTGAATTCCAGGGAGTTGGTGATTCGTTTGGTATTTTCTTTGTTGTTCTCATTCCAAGTTGCCTCCTGAGAAAATTCTGAGAGAGTGAAAAAATAATTTTCTTGCTTTTTTACCAATTTTCAACCACCGTTTTTCTTTCAGAGATTAGCTAGTTCCCAGAAAACAAACAGTACTTCTGCTGGTACTATTAAGAAGAATTAACGCTTCTCTGCAATTTCCTAGAGCACACAAAACTGCTTTGAGATGCAAAAGCTCTGGAGAAGCCAAACAGAATTGCCTTCTCCATCATTTCTCCCAACCCCCGTAAACCTCACAGGGAGCAGAACTCCTTTTCCCCCTTCAAAGTCTTCTCGCGTTTACCTCATGCTTGCCAAACCACATCCCTGCCCCTTGCTTTAAAATAAAAAATCAAGGATTAGCAAATATCTCTTCTTAAAAATAAAGTTTTATGGGAACACCGTGTTTGGTTACGTGTGGTCCGTGGCTGCTTTCACGCCCCAGAGCAGAGCGATGGTGTCAGAGGCCCTACGGCAGAGCCAGAAATATTTTGTGTGTGGCCCTTAGGTTAGCCAACTTCTGCGTTCAACCGCTCGAGTGCCCACAGCCCATCTGGAGATGGTGGGAGATTCATTCAACTAACTCTCTGGAGATTCAGCACTACTTCCTTTACATTTGTGACTGTAAGTTCTTACAGAGAGAAAGTTTAAGGCTGTGTTTTTTAAATTAATGAAGTTTATTTTTCTAGAGCATTTTTAGAGCATTTTTTAGAGCATTTTTAGGAAAAGTTGAGCGGAAAGCACAGAGAGTTCCCACACACTCCCTGCTCCCTCACACGCACAACCTCCCCATGATCAACTCCACGGTGGTAAGTTGTTGCAGTTGAACCTACACTGACTCTTTATCATCACCCACAGTCACAGTGTACATTAGGGTTTACTCTTGGTGGTGTGAATTCTAAGAGTTTTGTAAACATATAATGGCATGCATTCACCATGACAGTATCATACAGAATAGTTCACTGTCTTAAAAATCCCGTTCTCTGCATTTTCAACCCTTCTTTCTTTCTAATTCCTGGCAACCACTACAATTTTTACTATCTCTAGTTTTGCCTTTTCCAGAATGTCACAGAGTTGAAATCACACACAATGTAGGCTTTGCAGATTGGCTTATTTCACGTAGCAATATGCATTTAATGTTTGTCCATGTCTTTCATAGCTTGGTAGATCATTTCCATTTAGCTCTGAATGATATTCCACTGCCTGGATGCACCACAGTTAATTTTTCCACTCACCTACTGATGAACATAATGGTTGCTTCCAAGTTTAGGCCATTATGAATAGAGCTGCTATAAACATCTGTATGTGGGTATTTGTGTGGAAATAAGTTTTAATTCATTTGGGTAACAACTAAGCAGAGTGACTGATGGACTATATAGTAGGAGTATGTTTGGTTTTGTAAGAAATCACCGTAGTGTTTTCCAAAGTGGCTGTACCATTTTGCATTCCTACCACTAGTGAATGAGAGTTCCTGTTGTTCCACATCCTTACCAGCATTTGCTGTTCAGTGTTTTGGATTCTGACCATTCCAATATGTGTGCAGTGCTAGTTCATCATTTTAATTTGCAGTTTCTGGGTGACATATTATGCTGAACATCTTTTTATATGCTTATTTCCCACTTATTTCCCATTTATACATATTCTATCATGAGGTATCAGTTCAGGCATTTTGCCTATCTTTTCATTAGAAAGTATTTTTTAATTGAAATATATTTGACATGTAACACTGTGTAGATTTAAGGTGTACATCACGTTAATTTGATATATTGATATATTATAACATGATTGCCATTGTAGCAATAATTAGCACCTCTATCATGTAATATAATTATTTCTTTTTGGTAGTTGGAATAAGTAAATTCTCATCTCTCAGCAAGCTTGATGAATATAATACAATACTGTTGCCTCTGTCTACTACACTGGGTTGTTCATTTTCCTATTGAGTTTTCAGAGTCCTTTGTACATTTTGGATAATAATGATCCTTTATTAAATGTATCTTTTGCAAATAACTTCTCCCAGTCAATGAAGGCTCTAATTTTGAAAGGTCCTATGTTATTTTTTATATTAAAACCAAGTGATTAAATTACCATAATTTACAAAGTCTGAGCACAGACCAAATCAAAGACTTTTAAATTTTCTTATTACAAAATTAATACTATGTACTGTAGAAAATTTGGAGAACACACACAAGATTAAAAAAATCGCTGTTATGTACATACAATACATACACATCATATACATTAAAAAGAATAATATTTATAACATAAAAATAAGATATGTTGTAATATATTTTAAAACAATTATCAATACACTGTGAAAATGTATTGAAGCATTATATATTATGCTATAACAGCGATGTTTAACCGGTATGCCGCAAGAGGCACACTGGTGTTCAGAGAGAATTTTTACAACATGCAACACCTGATGATTTAGTTGGGAGCACTGACCTCTTTTCCCTTAGACAGTCAAATTAAAAAATGACAACAGCCAACACAACAATAGCTGTCTGGTGTGAATTAATCAAAATTATACTTATGTTTTATAAGATCAGCAAAAAATATTTTTTGGGGTGTGCTGCACAATTTTAAGAGTTAGTTTCTATATGCCATGAGATGAAAAAGGTTAAAAATCGCTGTTTTGAAACATTGTTTTAAATGAAGGCATAGCATTTCTGTCTTAGAGTTGTATAGTAATTTGATTAAATCCCATGTTATTTTTTTTATTCTTATATTTCACCTTTTATTTTATTTTTTTATCCTCACCCGAGGACATTTTTCCATTTTTTGTTCAGATAGAGCGGGAGGAAGAGAGAGAGAGAGAGAAACATCGATGTGAAGGGACACATCGAGTGGCTGCCACCCGCACGACCAACCAGGGCCGGGGACAAACTGCAACCGAGGTACATGCCCTTAGCGGAAACCGAACCCGGGTCTCTCTGTACCGCAGGCCGACACTCCAACCACTGAGCCAAACCGGCCAGGGCATATTTCCACTTTTAAATAGTGCATAAATGAGTATCCTAAAAACAATATTAACATTTATCTTTGACTATTTCTTTAGCATAAGTTTCTAGGAGTAAAATTGTTTTACCAAAGCATACAGAAAACTTTAGAGCTCTTGATACATATTGCTAAAATATCCTCCAGAAAGCTTTTTCCTTCTAACTAACACTCTTGGAAACCATTCTGACAGTGTTACAAATACCAAACATTGTATTTTATGAGGCGCACTCATTCACATCCACTTAGAGATCATTTCTTTATAGACAAAAAGTTATATTAAATACCTTTACATATTTACTAACACTAAGCTTGACTCCAAATTCATTTTGCTTCTGATCAAACACCAAATACATTTCTAAAGGATAAAAAGCTGAGAAAAAATAGTTAATATTAAAAACAAGCCAACAAAAACCAACAGAGAGTAGCTATGACTCTAGGTCTCAAGGAGGTCTTAGAAGACGTTCCAAAAGCTACTTTCAATGTGGTCAATGTCCTTCGACTAAGAACCTACTCCTCCAGTATCTACAAGTGAAAAATTAACTGTCCTGTGAAACTGTAACTCTCTAATATTTGTCCCATTGCTTCAAATTCACACCAATCTACACAGTAAGTGCTCCCTTTAAATATTTAAATATCTTTCCTTTGGGTGGAATGGGCCATGGCACTAGGAGCGTCCACTGAGAAGCACTGTGGTGGGGAGGTCTGAGGGTCAGTCATACTTGAAGTCAAATTCTAACTGGTAAACCTAACCTAGATGAGCCTCAATTTCTTTGTAATGGAGGCAAATTACCTACCTCATTAAGATTGTTAAGTAGTTTAAATAAAATACAGAGCATCTAGTAACAGACCTCATTATTTTTATAATTTTCGATTCTTCATCTGTTTTAGAAACTGTGCAAGCTGTGAAGGAAACATTCCCAATGAGAATTAATGGTGCTACATGGAGGCCAAGTCCAGCCTATGTATGCCCTACAAAACCTCAGCTTTGCCCACTGCTAACAATACCTGGCCAGGACAGGCTGTTGGTGGAAAAATTCATATTATTGTGGGTGTAACACTGGAATGAGAATTGAATTCAAGCATTTCAGTAATAATAGGATAAAGAACAGAGAAGTCAGAAGCCATGGTTAAGCACTGTATTTTGCCATTGAATGTCAAAGCAATTTTTGGATATTTGGATTTTCGTCTAAAAGATTTTCCCCAAGATTAGATGGCATTGTAATGCCACCAAATAAATAACATTCACATTCTGGTTCCACAGCTGAGTGATGGCTTCTGACTAGAAATTGAATGAACAGTTTAATGGTAGTTCAAATAGTAGCAAATAGTTGTTTGCCAGTTTACAATCACTTATTCCCATTCGCTCTCTGTCATTTTCTGAGCTATGTTGCAGTTAAGAAAGCTGTCATACAAAATGAAAGTGGCTTTTTCAAGCAGAAAACAAATGTACTCTGGCTGGCAGACTGGCATTTAATCATTCAGTCTCTTAGTGTCATTACTCTGCTGCTAGCATGAAACACCCCGCGTTGTTTATGGAGGAGGAGATAGGCTGGGGACACCTGTCCCTTGCCAACCTCTGCAAGTAGGTGCCACCCAGGTCTTCGTTGCCACTGTGATTTTTCTTGGTGTGATATCGGGGTTTCTCAGCGGTGGCAGAATGTCTGTGGGCTGTGGCTCCTGGACTCGCAGCTCCTGGTTTGGGGGAGGGTGTTATCAGGCAGCTCTCACTCTTCGGTTTGGGTCATGGTATCACCCTCTATGGCTAAGATATTTGAAGCAATTTAAAATACAAGTCTCCTGGGATCCTCTCTGAGTTCTCACCTAATTTTATAAACTAGTTAGCAAATGCAGATGCCCATGACTTCTGGTAAGAATGGAAATAGTGCCCTGGCCAGTTTGGCTCAGCGATTAGAGCATTGACCTGTGGACCAAAGAGTCAGGGGTTTGATTCCAGTCAAGGGCACATACTTCGGTTGCAGTTCAGTCCCTGGCCCTGGTTGGGGTCGTGTAGGAGGCAACCAATCCATGTGTGTCTCTCACATCGATGTTCCTCTCCCTCTCTCCCTCCCTCACACTCTATCTGAAGACAAATGAAAAAGTATCTGTGGGTAAGGATTAAAAAAAAAAAAGAAGAAGAATGGAAATAGTAAACATTTCTTTTAGTTTTAGAAAACTCAAGCTTTTCTAGATAATTTGGGTACATCCAGAGTCCTGACCCCTTGGCCCCCCACCAATTTTGTAGACTGGTGCCTTTGGGGAGAATGAGAATGATATTCATTAAATTCACCCTTTGCAGAGTAGGGTGAAATCAGGCATGCCCACAAGTGGCCTCTGTCCTTCCTGGTGACTCGGGTGACTCAGATTGAGGTAGTACCATTACTAAAGTTCAGTACTAGCAAGTTTTCCTCTGGACTCTGGCTGTACCTTCCAACTGGAAAGGTAAAATGAAGATGCCTTGTTACTGGGGGAGCAGCAGTACATTTTTCGGTCTTCTGGTTGTATATATAATGCACTAGGTGAGATACTTCCTCTTGAAATCCGTTCCAATTCCTTTGAGCAAAGGGAACATTTTGATGAATATGGTTACGAGACCAACTTTGAGAAGAAAACTCAAACTTTGTCATTCTTTCCAAGCATTATGCATGCATATTTACACTCAGACTTTCCATAAGCTTACTTTTTAGATAATTCCTTAACAAACAATAGTTTATACTTTTGATGGTTCTCAGTAGAAGACTATCACTACTACACTACATTTGTTTAATCCAATAAATTTTTAAAAGATGCTCTTCTGTCATCTACTCTAACTGTTCAAATTCTTCATTTTCCAATGGTGTATTCAAGTGTTCTCTCAGTGTGTTCCATAAGATCATTTATTATAGAAGACAGAGTGAAGAAGGTTCTCATTCTTTCTTCTATGCTTGGATATTTGGGGATTTCTTTGTGAGGAACCCAATTATAAGAGGTGTGGACAGCATCTTCTCCATCCAACCTGACATTGGTTTCTTGATGGTTACCAGAAGTTCTCTATTTCTTGAAAAATACAAATTGATGTTTAAAAGACTAAATATATTGGCAAGGAGGATTAACAAATATAAAAGAGAAGATACTACACTAGAATTGTTTGATTTGGAAGAAAGTGTGAGACCACTGAAACTTTTGTGGAAAACATATTGAGAATGTATGTAATTAGTGATTTATATTGTTTCCATTTATATTAAAAACATCGATGTAGATTCAGGAGCTAACTTTGGCTTAAGATCCTTTTGAATTAACATATGCTCTAAGTAAGTAAATAGCAGCTGCCTTTGGGCTGCTGGGTATGTACCTTTCATTCGTCCACATGAGCTTCGGACAACCTTATAAACCCAGTTAGATTACCCATCAGAGGTGTTGGGAGTCTGCCTCTTCTAGAGACATCCGTACAGGAAAGACAACTTCTATTTTCCCCTTGTAGGAGATATCAGGATTAATCAATGCCACATTTGCAGCTACAAATGTAGTTGTAATTCAGCACCCAACTGAGACCTCTAAGGCATAGGAAATAGGAGCAATACTGAGAATGGTTTCACAGTAGAATGTGAAGAGAAATGTCTTATTTACCAGTTCCTAGGACTCAGCATGAGGAGTTCAAGTTAAAGCCATCACACACTATCAAGAGTTGATAACAGGTCATTTGCTTCCAGTAAGAACTAAAAACAGAAAGGCCAGGGGAAGCATAAGCTAAAACCAGTTAAAATGAGATATTTGTGCCATTAAAGTGCCCGGCAGAAAGTTATACCCATGCAGGATTTTGAGACTCGCCTGGCACCCCGAATGCCAGGTCCATTCTTTCTGCAATGGTTGCATCTTTCATCTCCTCAGCGTGCAGCCACGTATGGGTCCCTGTTATTAGATCTGGTTTCATTTCCGCTCCTTGTGGGAAACTGTTTAATGCCATTGTCAGAGCCGACGGTGCTTGAAACGATTTTAATCTTGTAAAACGTTCTCCTCAGTTACACAGGGGAGTCTGATTTGAGTTTCTGCTCTTTTTATGAACAATACAGGGCCCACATGCACATCTCTTTCCAATTTATTACCTTAACGTCCCTAACATCTCAGATAATTTTAACTTTTTGTCATAGATCATGTGCCTCTAACAGTGAGCAAGTACATTCTAAAGTTACCTCAGTAAACACGTCCATTTGACTCTTGGTGTGAAACAGCCGTTTGAATGGGGTGACGGGAAGGGGCTGGAAGGAGCGTGGACAAGGACAGCCATGCCGACAAGCAGAATACCAGGAGGAGGGGGAGCAGTTGATATGAAAGACACTGGTATAGGGGAATGGGGCATGGGAGCAACAGGAAGCCGTGGGGTGGGAGAAGGAAGAAAATGATTCCCAAGGGACTGGTTTAGGCAAGTGCGGACGCTGCCAGAGCCAGTTTCCTGGAAGCCTCGGGGGTATTTACTTGCTCCATCATTTAATTTAGATAGCGGTGTTCGCACAGCTGCTCCGAGGCAAAATGCGGTTCATTCGGTCATGCATTCGTCAGTGCATTCATTCCTGCCTGCAGTGCATTACTCCTGGGTTCTAATGATCTCTGCAAATACAAACAGAAGTGAGGCATTCTCTCTGCTTTCAGGGCTCTGCCCCTTGGGGAGGTAACAGGCAGGCACCTGAATCCCTCACTGCAGTGTGATCTGTGTCTGCAGGGGGATGTGTGCATGTGACGACCACAGCCCCGTGGACGCGGGCGGGCGTCAGCTCTACTGAGGTGGGGAGAGGGAACAGTGAGAAGAGGGAAGAAAGTCGGAGGAGGAGGAGGCAATACAAATGACTCTACAGAGGATCTAATGTTTAAGCTGGGCCCTGAAGAATGAATAAAGGAAAGGACCATTTCATGCAAATGATATAAGAGGCAGAAAATTCTAAAGCGTGCCCCTTCCCTCCTCACTTCTCTCTCCTGATGCCTTGATGATGTGGCGGGGCTCCCGGCCTTTACTGCCATGAGCTTCAACAGTAATCGCCACAACACGGCACCCATTGTACAGACCCAGTTCTCTCCTCAAGACCTTATTTATACTCACTGATGAATGACAGAGTATAGAACTCTTTCATTACACTGTTTTGTAATGGGGTCAGATCAAATGGGGTACCACCTTTTAACCTGGAAAACCAAGGCAGGACAACATTCAGCATGAAGAAAGATACCCAAAGCATAAACTGTTGTCACATAGCCAACGAGGAAGGGGGCTTATTGTGTTCAGTGTAATAGAGGAATTCAAGCCAATGAAGAGACAGAGATGGACAGACTGAGGGGGGAAAGTACAGTGGGGATGTGTTCTATCCCAGAAAATGTACAGTTTTCTCAGGACACTTGGGGGGAAAAAGAAAGAGTAACCCTAGCCAGGAGTGGCAGGTAACAGGCAACCTAATTCTAGGTGTTTCTTAGGGCCTTGCCAGAATTCAGTCTTCAGAGACTACAGGTTTGGTGTAGGAGGAATGAGCTAAGATTTGTTCTGTACAAATACAATTGTTTTATATTTCCCTACCATGCTGATATTATTGATGAAATCCTTAAATATGTTCTTCCCTTTTTAGCCCTGGGGGAGGGGAGCTCTGTCCAATGTCCGGATTTGACTGTCTCAACAATAAAAACAAAAAATCCTTTCAGAAATGCTCCTGACAGAACACTGCTTGCATGTTGTTTTCAAAGACAGACTGGCATTATAATTCTGGGGTGCCTGCCTTCCCCAGCAAATATCACTTTCCTCGTTGAAAACACACACCATGAGCACTAAAGAAGATTCTGAATGCTTCTGATGATTCTCAAGCACTCCAACTTACTGGAATCAGTGGCTTCAATTGGAATCATTTTATTTGTTTTTATAATAAAAAGTACGTAATTGTTATTAGTCCCATGATTCCCTCTGTTAAATACAAGAGTGCTTGTCTTTACCCCAGACTTCATTGCATTTTTATTCTGCATCATGTGCTTTATTGATTTTCCTGTTACTATTATTTCCTTCAATAAACCATTTAAAAATAACAATGATTTTCTTCTTTAATTTTTTTGTTGGCTTTGCTCCTGTTCTCAGCCTTCCCCAGAGCGGAGTGTAGGGTTGCGGCAGTTTTACCCTGTGCCCTTTTTTTTTTTCTTTTCTTTTTTGCCTTCTCTCATTTTTTTCCCCCATGATAGTGTATGTCAAGATTTGGGGGGAGGGGCAAATAAATTACCCTTCTCTCCTCCTTGAGTTTAGTAGCAATTGAGGAAAAATACTAGGTGACAAGCAAATAGAGATCAAAATGTCAGCCTTCACTACTGATAAAGCTTGTTATGGAGAGCAGCTACCCACTGGCAAAGTCCCTTCTTCAAGCAGACGGCACAGCCATGGAGTCACAGACAGCCCTGGACTACCACAGTCCTCTAGAACACGAGAGATCCCCATGCTCAGCAAGGCCCAGGGTGTGTGTGTCCTCACTCTAGGCTGGCGAGAAAGATAGTTTCTCAGTTAATGGATTTAAGAGTTAAAGGCGCAGATCACTGAGATGAGGAACAGAACTTTGTGACTTAGCCAACAATCATTTCCTTGCCCTGCTCCGAACCCTGGCCTTCAGTGTGCGTGAAGAAAATCTCTGATGGAGAGAAAGGAGCTAAGGGCTGGAACTGAGAGCATAGGAAATGTGTAGGATTCATGGGATATAGGGGCTCAGAAAAATAACACAGCCACCTCCCTGGGGAGCCGCAAGGCTGTCCCTCAGCCTTTTTTCTCTCTGCACCTGAACATGTGTCTAAGTCATCCTGGCAGAGCCCCACCATACATCACTCACAGTATCCATTCCATTTCTTTTTCTCACCAGTGACATAGCAAGGTGACCTAACACGATGAATATTTTATTTGCACACTCAAGTAGTTTCAATCTTTTCCAAAATGTGGCGGTTAATAACGTGGGCTCTGGAGTCCCACTGCCAACCTCCCAGGCACAGTGCTGTGGTCATGGGGGTTATTTCACTCCCCTGAGCCTCACTGTCTGTCCTCATCCATCCAAAGGGATGATAGGAACTCCCTCATGACGACTAAATGAGGAAATGCACACAAAGGTCATAGCATGGGGCCTGGGGCAGTGTGAGCACACACGAAACATTAAAAATAATTAACAGTCGGACAACTATTTTAAGAAATAGCTTATAGGGACGCCAGGGTGAAAGGGCAGACAAGAATTACATATAGAGACGGAAAATACAAAGAACATGTTGTATTATTAAAAACACTGTGATCAGAATCTCAGGTTAACAAATATAAACATTTTACCATATCTCCTTTAAGCCTTTTAAAAAAGAACGGAAAAGCAGAAAAAAGTGAAATTTCTTCTGTGTACTTTTCCTTTCCTCTCACCCCCGCTATCTACCAGCCTAAAGTTACGCTGTATTCTTTCAATTACAATGTATGCATTTCTAACTGATCATTCAAAGTATTTTTGTAACATACTATGTAGTTCTTTCTCCAATGCTCTCTTAAGAAGAAACATTATTTGAGAAATTCATCCACATTTATAAATATAGCTGTAACCCATTAATTTCCATTCTTGAACAGTATTCTGTTGTATTATTCCCACAATTCATTTATCACTTCTCCTGTTGATGACATTGAAATTGATTATAATTTTTGTCTATTCAAACACTGCTGGGATCATCCATGATCATGGTCCCTCGTACACATAAGCTAGGGTTTTCTTTGAAGATTGTCACAGCAATTTTCCTTTCCATCAGGAGTTAAAATTTGATGAATGTGCATCTGCATCTCATTTGTTTTAATTCTCTCATACAGTAAAGTTGTATATATTTTCATCTGCTTATTTCTATGGGCTGCCAATTCCTAAACCTTTCTAATGAAATATTTCAAACATACACAAAAAAGAGATTAATTAAATGAACACATAGATGTCCACATTACTGAAACATTACTATTACTATTAGTATTACCATTGTTACTGTTGTTATTTTGCCAACATAGTTGTGAGCACTGTCCTTTCTAGATGCTCAGAGTTCCCAGCTGTAGGACAACACTGAAGAGTTTCACGGCTCCAGAAATATGAAGCTCGCTCTTTGCTTCATGCACAAGTAAAAAGAAGAGACTTCGGGGGCATAATTCAGAGGTTTTCTTTGACTTATGTTCATTCTGTTTTATATAATCCATTGGTTTGCACATTGTACATTAACAGTCAAAACTAGGTTTTATATGCAAAATTTGGCTTTCTATACACAGCTGATAAACTGAAATGTTCAGGTAGTACATCGATTTTTTGACTGCCAACCAATGGTACACTTTTGGCAGCATTTATATATGACAGTGTTTGTGTATTTTGCATATTTTATTGCCTTGTGTCTTCATTATTTTATAAAAACAAATGGAAGATGAAAATGCTGATACAAGAAGTGTGGATTGCATAACCCTAATATAGCTGAGACAAAGATGGAAATCAGTCTGAGTGCCAAGAGTGGTAAATCAGCAAGGCACTCATTGGGCTCATGCCAGTCAACTGTTTGCTCAGTTGTGAGTAAAAGATAACAAACAATAACATATTTGAAATTCTAGAAATAAAGAGATTTGTGTAGAAGACAAAATATAATTTTAGCTCTTTGTGGCTGGGTCCACCTCCCCCATTCTTATAATTTGAAACTTTATTATTTAGTCTTTATACAATCAACTTTGATACACGTTATTAAGATTGCAGTATGTACAAAAAATAGGCTATTTTTTTTATAGCTCTTACAAGCCAAAATAGTCCATTCCATACGCACACATATTTTGTTTCTGAATGCTGGGATAAGGATAATGTGACAATTGTTCTTGGTCCACAAAATCACACACATGTTTGCGCACATTCTAGAATGGCCCCTGGCCCATCTAGTCTAGTTTTATACCAATAGTGAGTTGTGAAGAAGCATGGCTGATATGCATGATATAAATCTCAACAATGAAGAGATGGCCTTCCAGAATCCTTGTTTCTCCTATAATTTGTTATAAATGCATCACTAATTAAAGCCACATTTTTTTATACTCTCTCTTCCCATCCAAGGAAATCATTAATTCTTCCCTCCCCTACAGAGTTTATTTTGGAGAGTTAATGGGCAATCCCTCTCTCTAAGGAGTCTGCTTCATTAATTTCAATTTACTTTGCTCTTAGCAACATGTATGACATATACTAGGTGCCTAATTCTTGTTAGTGCCAAACCTATAAAAATGTTTTTATTTATTCATTCATTAATCCATTCACTTTTTCAACATATATTAAATAGCAAGTGTGTGCCATTCTCTGGGCCAAGAGGAAGATGACGTCAAACATATCTTCTTACCTTCAAGAGTCAGTCTATATAGGAGGAGAAAATAACATATAAATGATAAATTTGCATAAAGCAGACAATTGCAAATGATACAACTGAGAAAAAATATACTAGTTGGAAAATAGAGAAAAAAATATAACTCAAACAAGAGGTAGCAGAATGAAATTCATAGACGAGGTGGTATTTGAACTGGGCCTTAAAACAATGTGTAGAATTTTCAGTAAGCGAAGAGGAGGCTTCCTTTACTGGTAATATGTGTATTAGAGGGTTAGAGAAATCACTCTCAGTTCAGTATCAAAAATTACTTTTAAAAAACATATTTTTTACATATGGTGAACTGGGGATAAAGTAAGGGAATACCATGACAGCAAAGGGAAAAAAAAAAAAGACAAGAATAAGTCCATAAAAAGATGGTGACCTTGAAGTAGACATTCTCTACTGATCAATGCTGTTCTGGAGCCGTGCAGTTTAAGGAGGGCTTGAGTAATGGAGAGTGGAGAGCACAAAGGTTTGGGAACCTAACGAAATATAAGACTGCATTAAAAGAAAATTTTAAAATCCTTCATAAAGTCAGTTTCCTAAGGAAAATAAACCCAGCATGTAAACGGGGGTGGGGGGTAGGGGCGGGGGCTGTGCCTTAGGGAATACTGGGATATTTGCACTTGGGATTTGATTTTAAGTATAGTAGAAGAAATGAGACAAAGACTCTAATGAGAATTCCTAATTAATAAACCTACACTCAAGCAGGCTCAGAACTGGAATTCACACTTCCTATATGGCCTCCAAAACTGCAAGTAGAAAATTTAGTTTGAAATAATTCTGGGTTAGTAGGCACCAGGTGACTGACTGACCCATATGCAAATCCATTCTGGAGGAATAAAATGTCAACCCATCAAGATATATACATATCTATATCTATAACTCTATCTATTTATCTATCTAGTTAGTTGAATAAATTCAACAACTAAATAATTAGATGCAACAAAAGAAATAGTGAGCTAAAAGTTAAATCTGATAAGCTTACCCAACATGCATGACAAAATCTCTCAAAATATGTAAAAAGAAATTATGAAAGAAAAATTATAAGGCAAAGACAATAGGCATTATTTCAATATCATCTTTGTCAGTATTGAATATTGCAATAGATGCAATATTCAGAGAGAAAGATAATCCATGAGCATTTTTCAGAACTGATGCAACACACACCATTTTGGAATCCCAATATATCATGTAAGCAAGATAAATAAAATTAAATTTATAAGCAGATATATAAAAATGCAATTGCAGGATGTGAAAGGCAATGAGGTGACATTAAGGACAAGCCAATGGGTAAAGAAAGATGATCTTAAATAACAACTATACTGACAGCTAATCTCTCAGCAATAATCTTAAAAACTATAAGCAATAGAATTGTATCTCCAAAGAACTAAGAAAAATGAACTGCCATCCTAGAATTCTATGTACAACAAAACTATCTTTCAAGAATGATGGTGAGACTTCCAACTTCTGCTTACTATATAAAAATGTGGAAAAGAACATCACTCCCATTTTTACAACAACAATAAAACTCAGTGGACAATGACAAATTTACAACTCTTCTCAAAGTTATCAGACAGCTGATATTGCAGGGTAACTAGATACACCTTTATTCTTGTGACTTCCTGATATTCACTTTTTCCCCTGCTACCTCTCCAGGCCTGATTTATCAATCTTCTATCCTGATTCCTCTATGGCCAAATATGGGAATAACAAGGATTTGGTAGTAGGCTGTTATTTTTTCCGTATCAATGCTCTCTGCAGTTTGATCTCATTCAGTCTCATGACTTTTTACATAGTCTATATGTCTACAATTGCCAAATTCATATGTCTAGTCTTGATCTCTCCTCTTGAACTTAAGTTGCCTATATCCAACTACCAAATAGCATCTTTACTCGATTGTATAATGGGCTTCTCACAGTTAGTATGTCTAAGATATAACACTTGGTTCTGTTTGGTTCCCTCCCAATATTCTTGTTCCTTCTATTTTCCAGTCTTACTAAGTGGATCCAATACCCACTTAGTAGTTCAGTCCAAAAACAATATGTGCTCAATCCTTGCTTCTCCTCTTTCTATGTTAACATATCAATCAATTAATTCCCAAGAACTATTCCTATTAGCTCTGCCTCCAAAATATATCCGCTTCTGCTAAAATCCATGGTTCCACTAGAAGTTTTTACCACACTAACCATTTGCCATGAGACCAAATACTACACAGATCAATGATGAATTAATGATTGAAGAAATGCACTAGACTCAGGTAAGCATGGGACAGGACACTTAGCGACATGGTGGAGAACATAGGAGGAAAAGAAGAGAAAGAAACTAATCTTGGTTGAACAAACATCATTGAGCATCACCAGAACACTGTATCTCCTTACATCTCATGTCAACTCCAAAAGATAAATGCAATTACTTCATTTTAACAGAGGAAACTGATGTTCCCAAGATCATACTCAATGTCTGGAATTAAATTTATACCCTAGTCTTTTGGGCTCCATTTCATTTCTCTTTTCCATACACTATAGGGCTCTAAATGATAACTCTGTCAAATATGTGAAGAGAAAAATTGACAAAACATTCTATCACCTACCCTATATCTCTCAGGGATTAGAAAAATCGACCTATCAATATAGTGGCAAACCTGCAGAAACGATTAACTTCCTGAGAGAAGGAAAGAAGCCAATGAAAGAAGTGGCAGAATCCTTGCGGGGCAATATTTAAAACACTGTAATAAACGGGACCTCATTCACTAGGACAATAGCTCTCTATTTGGTTGATGAAGTCTAATGCTAATTTTTTGTCAATAATTTTTTATTGATTTGAGAGACTGAAACATCAATTAGTTGTTCTACTTATTTATGCATTCATTGGTTAATTCTTATATGTGCCCTTAATGGGCGAATAGGGATAATGCTCTAACCAACTGAGCTATCAGGCTAGGGCTATCAATAAATTTTTTTTTTGGTACTTGCCCCTAGTGGGAACCGAACCTGGGACTCTCTGGTCCACAGGCCGACACTCCAACTGCTGAGCCAAACCCGCCAGGGCTTATCAAAAAATTTTGATTGAGAGTCTATTATATGTGTATCAATGTACATCTCAGATAAAACAGTATTCTACCCACCCTTCCCCTCCCCGCAAAAAATCCCTGGCCAGTGTGGCTCAGTTAGTTGGGTGTGGTCCAGAGCAAGAAAAGGTTGCTGGTTCGATTCCCGGTCAGGGCACATGTCCTGGTTGCCACTCTGTGCACAGTACGGGGATGTGCAGGAGGTAGCCGATCAAGGTTTCAGTCTCACATGGATGTTTCTCTCTCTCTTCCTCTCCTTTCCTCTCTTTCTAATAAATAAATAAATAAAATAAAAAATTATTTAAGAGTCTCATGCTCTACCGACTGAGCTAGCCGGGCAATAAAAAATTATTTAAAAAAAACATTCTGCTCCATTGTCAAATCACCTATCTGACCACATGACTGATTTTTGCTTGTAAATATATTGTAGTTATTACTGTTTCTGTGAATAAGAGTTACCAGATTTAAACTTTCAAAGAGCTCACGTCTAGTGCAAAGTTGCTTAAAGTATACTCTATAGACTCTTGTATTAGAATAATCTTGTAATACATGATTTAAAAACTCTTACTCAACCTCCTGAATTAGAATGTCTTATGATGTTCACTAGAAATCTGTCATGCTTAAAACAAAGAAGAAGGTTTGACAATCCTCAGAAGAGGGGGTGGTGGGGGAGAGATAAACCACAGAACTTATATGCATGTATGCATGAACAATGGACATGGACAACAAAGCTGGGGACAGGGCAGGGAGGGAAGGGGAGAGGGGAATCAGTAGGGGGAAAAGGAGAAACATCTGTGACAAAAATAAATGAATGAATTAATTAAAAAAAAAAACAAAAAAACAAAGAAGAAGGTTTGAGAAGACAAGATGAGCTCTAGAGAGGTTTCTTGACCCGCAGAGAGAAGAAAAGCCAATGAACATGCCCTTTCCACTTTAAGGAAAATTGGGCCAGTTAATCTAATAAAACAAAGGAAGGCAACATTAGTTTTTCTTATCCAATTTTTGAAGTTACTGTTTGTGAGGAACTACTAAAGAACTAGTTAATCTTTTTAGCAAGTATTGCCATTTTTAGGGGGAAAATACACACACACACACACACACACACACAAACACACACACACACACACACACACACACAGAGTCAAGTGTAGAGCTGGCTGGTTAGGATTCTAGTAACAATTCTGCCCTTAGAAACCTATGCAAAGTGCATACCCTCTTTATGCCTCAGTTTCCCTCAGTAAAATGAGACTATCAGACCACACAATCACCCACATTCTATGAAATGGAGGGGCATGTGCATCTCCTGAAGATACTGGAAGTGGACAGTGTTCCTTCCACATGGGGGCTTAGATGTAGAATTTTTAAAGCCACCAGGATACAATTAGGGACTTCGAGAACAGCCACTTTCTCAGGAAGGTAGTATCTGTGAACACCATAACCCTGACTCTGCCAAAGAGGAGAATTATTCTGACACTGTTAATGAAAATGAACAGATTCCCTTCATGTCACCGGTTAGACTATCTCAGCTCTAGACTTCCTTGACATCACTCCCATCTCTTACCCAATGGAAGAGAAGTGGAGAAAGAGGCACAGCCATCTCTTTCCAATCATGTGGAACTTTATGGAGATCCTGGCAGGTTGGGCAGTAAACAACAAGAAGCCTGGAAGCAGTAATCAGGAGTTACAATCACTGGGGTAAAAATAGGCTGAGGGCAACTGCAGTATTATCAAGGGGGTATATTATTTATTGGGTCAGAGAAGAACAAATATCCATACTTAACTATCATCACTCAACTACTCTTCCTTTGTAAAAAGAAACCACATGTGAAAAAAAAAAAAGGATACAGAAAGGCAAAAACCCAACAAACTTGTTTATTAGGTTGGGCCCCAAATATCAATGCAGAACTGTTATGAGTTGGTCTGGAACCCTTGGACTACTTATTTACCTACTTTGGCCTGCATGGATTCACTCAAATATGTAGAATGTAGTAAAGGAAAATAATTAAACAAGAAAGCCAACGAGAATAAATACACCCATGCCTCCTGCCACGCTGCCACCTCCAACATTCCCGGAAATCAGGACAGAGCCGGGCAAGGCTGACAACTCCAGACCTTCTTGGAGGGACACACACTTCAGGTCTCACTGCCACTGGATGAAAGGAGGATCTGAGGATGAACAGAGTGAGGGGTGGAGGAAGGAAAGGAGATCGAGGGAGAGACAGAGGACACGCGAGAACCAAATAAGAGCTGGAAATGCTGGTAAAACTTCATACTGCCAACAGTTGCATAAAAAGAGACAATAGAGTCATAATTTTGCTCACTGTGACTTTATTCTTTAGTGGTTGAAAATTTTACTTCCTGACATGTGATTGCTTACAGGTTAACTCCAAAATTTGAAAACCAATAAACAATACTTACATTATTCAGACAAAATGAATAATTTTAGTGTCTAACAAAATATTATTCTCCTCTTCCATGGGCACATTTCATGTTTCCTGACACTTTTCTTATAATTTTATGATCTGAAAGATTATCTCAACTCTATCTTCAAAACTTTCTATGGTTATTTTTATGTTGAAATATATTTCTTAACAGTTTTGAGGGGCCCTTTCTTATTTCAAAATTATTTTTCATTTTTGTTTTTAACTGCTCATTTCGAAGTCATTATAGATTCATATTATGCAAGTGGCAAAGATACTAAAGCCGTCCTGTGGACCTTGTACCTAGTTTCCCCCAAAGGTTAACTTTAGGTAACTATAGTAGGCCTAATTGTTCTTTAAAACAAACAAACAAAAAAACCCCCAAAACTAGTTACTGTTTTATGGCTATAATATCTTCTTAAATCTCTGAGGATGTTAATTAGGATTTCTTTATTTGTTTCAATTGATTTTCTTCTGATATCCGATATGTCTGCTTCCTATCCTGCTACTCCGCTTTATCATGGTCTTTCTCTTTTATTTATGTACTTTTTTCTCAAATGTTTGATGACTTCTGAATGTTCAATTGTATCTTAGGCAATCATACCTTAGGAAAGCTGAGGGGGATCTCCATGTGCATCAGCAGAGTGAGCCAATTAGCAGACTTCGATTGAGGGTAAATGGGCTATCAAGTAGCAATCATATTGGGAAAATTCTAAATGCAAGAATGAGGAGGGGGCTCTATCTTTGTATAGGCATTGCCTACACCAGCTCCTTTAGTGTATCTGACACCCTTATTTTTAGAATGTGAGAATCTGCCTGCCACTGACCCCGGGGCTCGTACCCGGCTCTGGCGATCTGTTTGCAGGACGAATAGGTAACGAGGAGTGGAGGGAAGCAGCCAGCTTTTCCTTACAGAGATCTCAAGTTTGTCCCCCTGTTACGAACTCCTTCTCACTTTGCCCTCCTTCACATGATGTGTCTCAAACACAAAAATTTCTTTGGGGCTCTTCAACAGCCCTTCTGCATAACTAGACAGGAGCAGAATTATCCAATAAAAGCACAATGCAAGTAACAAGTGAGAGCCTACTGTGTAATTTATAAGTTTATAGAAGCCACATTAAAATGTTTAAGTAGGTGAAATTAATTTTAATAACATTTATTTAAATATCAAAATAATATTTGAACCTGTAATCAGTATAAAAATTGAGATATTTTACATTCCTTTTTTATCATATAAAATCTTCAAAATGTGGTGTGCATTTTACACTTATGGTACATGTCAATTGGGACAGACACATTTTAGGGGCTCAATAGCTACCTATGACTAGTGGCCACTGTTTTGGACAGTATAGATTTTATTGTAAAATAAAATCACTCTACTTCTTCCAATATCACTGCTTCACCTATTTTAATCTTTCAGAAAATGCATAAAATCTCTAATCCATACATGGTCACACTCCCATTCTCATTATTTTTATAGATTTAAGCTAATTTTTAAACTTAATTTTACTCTAGTATGGTAGCAGAAGAAAAGTAAATAAGTGTAAGTTCTATCACTGAGAAACCCATAAAACCATCAAAATCCCAACACCACCTCCAGCAGAACTCCAACATGTACAACATGTAGATTTTGTGGCTTTAAAACAGATAATAACAGCAAAGTATAGCTCCTGGCATTTCCTCAGACCTCTCTTGTTCTACACGCCTCAAGGGTTGCATTCCCATTTAATTATTTTGGCCCACTAGAATTTGATTATTCTGTATTAATGGGTCATCATTTAATAATAACTAATATTTATGGCTTACTTATATGTAGCAAGAACTCTTACTGGACTTCATAGGTATCATCTCATTTAATTCTCTCAATAATCTTAGGAAAGAATGCTATTATCATTTCTTTTTTATATATGAAGAAACTGAGGGACAGAGAGGCTAATTAAGTTGCCAACGGTTACACAGACCAAAGAACTATGATTCCATGTGCTCTTTATTACTATGGCCTATGCTTCTTCAAGACCTATAGCTATAGCTGGACCACTTGAGTTTGACTCTTAGCTCCTCCAGTTGTTAGCTTTGCAATTTTGAGATTATCATCCAGCTTTTCTGCACTTGGTTTTGGCATCGGGGTAATAAGGTAATACTGTTTACCACGGTGCTTTTCACATACAGTAGAGTAGAAAATGGTACATGTGGTCATTATGTGTGTCTCTAGTACTACTAGCATATTGGAATCTCTACTGAATGTTGGCATCACTTCTAGATTTGGACTCCATCTAAATTTTCACCAGTACTCATAAGCTACTGTCTCTCTTTCATGGAGGTATTTTTATGGCATTGATCCCATAGTTTACTCAAACCATTGCATGCTTCTTCATAGAGTGGCAACCAGAACAGGAGATCTGGCTATATTTCCTTTCTTTGTTTAGTACTAAATCAACTCCTAACTACCCAGCTCTGGTTGGGAAAGCCCCATGACTCACCAAGCCCAGTTATGACATTTCAAGTCATTGCCTCATTCGCCCTATGAAGAGTGAGTCAAAAGACATAGAGTCCGGTTGAATGTATATTCAGTATTAGAAAGATAAGGTAAAAAAAAAAAAATGGCTTAAAGATAAAGACAATTTTTAAGATGCTAATTAAGATTTTATATCTTGGACCCAAGTTTGATCAGTAGGCTAAAATAGTTCATAACAATGGCATCTTAAAAAACAAAACTGAGCAAAACCTTTACATAAATGTAATATCCAGGAAACTGGATATTAGCATTGGATAGTCAGCTTTCCATTCCCAAATATCCAGATGAAATAGATGGTACTTGCACATTTTTTGGCATCTTGGGTAGAAGATGGTTTTTATGAAAGCTTGGCTCAGATGTAGACAAAGGAGAAGCTACCATTCCTCTGGTAAGTATGACCATGCTAAATGTATTCTTTCCCTTAAAATCCAAAATGAAGGGAAAAAACTGATTAGAAATGGTTTGAGAGCCTAATTCTATTAGTGGGCATGAAAATTGATAAACAGCACTGGGTGATCTGCTGGAACAAATAGATTTTTGATTCTGCAGAAATCCAGCTGCTATTATGTTCCATGTGAACAAACATTACTTAAGTAAATAATTTCTTCTTTTCAGTACATGCTTTTCAAGTTTGCCGCATTTATTACGTTAAAAGTGAATCCAGGTTGGAGAGGCACAGAATATCCCTCTGGGAGGCACCGTGGACTTAGTGGAGTAGAAAGAAAGGTCACCGAGCTCCAGAGAGGGAAGGGTTGTGTTCAGCAGCTTTCTCATAACTGAGCCTACTACGAACATAGTGGTGTTTTGAATGCATAAAGCATCTTGCAGCCCTGAACTTCAACGTGTGCTGCAAACACTAATCAAGCCTCACAGCATCCCCGAGAAGGTGAGGAGCTGCAGTCTACGTCTCACCGGTGATGTAACCTAGAAGCAGAGAGGTTAAGCTAGTGGCCAAAGGACAGACAGGCCTGTCAGAAGACATGACTGCTGGGATTACAGATTCCCAGCCCCAGGGAAGAAAGTGTAATTATGTAGACTTGAGCAGGTAAGCAGAAGGAAAAGGAAAACATATTTCAAGGCTTATGGAAGGAAAAGCAAAAAATGAACCATGAAGAAGTAGGTAAAAATCTGACTACATTAGGAAGGCAACTTTTGCTCCATGAGATTTTTTTTTCCAAGTAAAAACAAATATAATCCATTTTATGAATATAATACAATGGTATTCCATCCCAAGGTTAAAAAAATAAAAGAAGTCCAAGGCTGTCTAATTTTGTTATACCAAAATAACTGCTAATTAGTAGTTCTAATATACAAGAAATTAATTTCATTCCTGTTGTAAAAATAAGAAGCAAAATATCTCTATTTTGGAGTCTAAACGACTCCTCTTTCTGAAAGGAAAAAGGAGTTTCACCCAAAGGGAGTGGGAGATGTCATTAATAGAAAGGACAGATTTCAGGCATATTTGACAAATGACAGCAGTGACGTTTCAGAATCACAAAAGCCAGGACAGGATGCTTGCTCGCCTTCTTAGGTGAAATCCCTCCAAGTTGCAAATAGGATTATAAATAACGTGCTGTTCACAGACTAATCACAAAACCATCTTCCATGAGAAACTTCAAATAGAACAAAAATATCACATTTATGTTTGTATGATACATTTTACTACCTGCCACTTTAATCTCCAGAAGAGTCAAGCTTAACAACAACATCAAAGACAGGTTTATTACCAAGGTCCACATGTTCTGTTTTCCTCTTAACAACCTAACACAAATGCCAGACACAGAAGTTATTCCTGGTGCAACATATCATTTAATTCCTTTTGACACGTTTAGTATTCTTCGAAACTGTAAATTCATTCATTAGATAGAAGAGATTTATTAAGGTCGGATATACTATTTTGGTTTGCTTGTTTCGAGTATTGACACTATCTCTTTGAGGTATGGTATATCACTGGTAGTCCTGTTTGCATTAATGGGGGAAAATACTGATGACAGCCACAAAATTAAGGGCATTGTCTCGTGTTTCTGATTGAAAGAACTAAAATCAGTAGGATAAATTTAGCAACAGAACACAGTATGAATCCAGGTGTGAAATAGAGAATTAAAAGTTTACAGATGTATACTTTAGCATAATATAAATAAGGAATCTTAGTGCTCATTCCTAGTTTTCTTAGAGAACAGAGTTCTTATCTGGGTCATCAGATCTTTCCTCTTGCTGGTATTCATCTCCAAGTGAAAATTATCTACGATTGTCTTACCTCATTTGCCAGCACAAAGTGATCCATGTTGGAGAGCGCCACATGCCTAGAAAAGCTGAGGGGAAGATGACAGTAGGAACAGAGAGGACAGGAATAATCAGCAGTATGATACCTCTGGAACATGCCATATTAAGTACGGAAATCTGCCCAAGGTCACAGAGCTCAAACGCAGCAGATCTATCTAATAGCTGAGTCAAACCTGTGTAGCTCAAGCTCACACTCTTTCCACAATAATGAAGTCTCTCTAAAGCACTTGGGTCACGACTTCTTAATTATTCCAACCTTGTTCCAAAAAGAATATAAAGTTAACTTACTAATATGCCAAGAACATAAGAGAATTAAAGTTTATATGAAAAAACAAAATGAGATAGGAAAACAAGGACAGAAGAATAAGTCAGAATCTGAAGTCAGTTTAAGGCACACCGTGGTGCCCATGCAGCTCTTTGGAGATGACCCTCATATGTGGCTGTGAGTTTTCTAGCAGTAAACCAGAAAACATATTCAGGCCACCACATTTTGTTTATAAAAGTCAACCAGTTATTCAGAAAAATTCGATGAATGTATTTTCCTGCTCTAAGTTCTCATACAAGCGTGTACTTTGATGACCAACATCCTTAACCAGCTCCCTTTCAGGGAACATGGTGCAAGTCTCCTTTCCCTGAAGTTAGATCAATGGTGCCACATCAAAACACAAGCTAATGAAAGCAACTCTAAGCACAGGGTTTTGGACATTAAGAAGGGCAGGGTGCAGAAACAACAGTCACTCCAAGCACATGGCTTCTTAAGTATCTGATATAATTCAGGACTAAATGTTAGAGTAGAAGAATAGAAAAGATTATACCCCCCAACCCCAACTCTTAAATAAATATTGCTTCTCTTAGTTAAATTTTTAAAAAGTATTCAGCAGGGTAAACTTAAAATGATAATCCCCAGTTAAGTAGCTGGAGCTCAGTAATGCTCTGTGGCCAGTTAATTGTGAATCCACATGTTTCAACAAGCATAGTCAGAGGTTACAACTTTATCTTAAGCATTAAAAAGATCTCATTAAATAAAAGTGCATTATCTGGGATTAAGATATTATCAGGATTAACATCTTGGTCTGAGTTTGTTCTGCAAATTAGTTATTAAACAGCAGGGGCCTGAAGGAATTAGATTGTAGGATACATACACTTTTTTTAACATTCCAGAAATATTTTTTTATCTCTATCCCCAATGCCTACAACAGTGGCAAAAATAAAATGAGCTTGAATACAGATCCGCAGTGTGCTTCTGCATGATTCTCCAGCAAGATACAGAGAGAGGGTGGAGGTCTAGTCAGCGTAAGGGCACTGGCTGTCTACTGAATTGAAGAGAGGCAGTGCCGTTTTAGAGCAGACAAGCAGAGGTCTCGGATCTGAATCCTCCATCTCAGAGGCCCCAGCATTTTGGAGAGTCTGTTGAAATTGTCTTTCTCCTTCTGATGACTTAGAACCAGCTAGAGCCGGCCATGCCAAGCTCCCCAGTCCCTATTTTTCTCATTCAGAAATCTCTCTGATCCTCTTTCTCCTACTTGGTTATGCATTGGGTCAACCAAATGCCCCAAGATTGGCTTGTGTATATGTGATCATCTCAGGGCCCTGTGGTTGAGCCCCCGTTCAAGAAGGGTAAGCAGATCATTCTAATCAGCTGATAGGAAATTTCTTTTAGGGGATTGTGTAAAACTGAGTTACCAGAATGGTGCTGACACACTAATTTGGCATGACTGTCACTCACTTTGGATCCTGGACAACTTCAGGACTCTGAGCTACTGACCACCTACTACAGATCCTTGGTCCTGCTCTTGATCATCCATATTCGAACTACAAGGCTGCCTCCTACCTTGAGCACGTGGGAATGGTGCCAGAGGTTCCTTCTGGTGGTGCTGCTTCCCCCGCTACAGTGATTTTAAATGTCCTAGGAAAGACTGCACTTCCTCCACAGACTCTGTGCCGTGATTGAGGGAGACTCCTGGGAATGTCCACACTATCTCCTCCGAGGGCTCTGAGACTGTGGCTTCTCAACACTCACTGGCCCTCTTAATCCATGTCCTCTTTCACCTCTGATCAATATGGTGATGTACTTCCCTAAACCGGTCTTAAACCATGATGGATGGAGAAAGGACATTCCTTGTGCAGATGGGGATGCTTTTCCCACTCTGTACAAGAGGCTGTGCTTCTCCCCTCACTGGTGGCAGAGTGTAGAAGGCCCAGGTACAGCCAACACTGAAAGAGATTATGTTCTAGGGATGCAATGAGGGCAGCTTAGTCCAAGGTCTAACATGATTATAGGGTGTGTCATTCAGCCTCTGTACTATAAAAGTCTGAATAGTAATATTAGCATGTTACTCTAAGATTTATTTGAAGTTGTCATTAACAATACATATTAACAACCTCTAAGAGAATCATCAGAAGGCAGTATTCATTGGTGGTTGGATAGATGATACTGTATCCTGAGTAAATGGTACTAGGGAACTGTGAAGGCAAGAAGATCCATATTGTTTCCATAAAACAGGTCTAAAGAGCCATGACATTGTGGGTAGTAACATAATTACTAACTTTGTCTCTTGGGAAAAGATGAAATTAACCAGGAATGGTGCACTGGATTACTGATGAAAAAGAAGAGATGGTTCTTGGACCTAAAGAAGAAGGAATGGTACCTGGAAACTAAGAAGTCTACATGTGTACCGATGGGACAAAGAAATGTGTGAGTACCTCTTCTCTATACATTATTTTAACTCATGGGTTCTGCAACTGCAGTCTTTGATGTTTTGCTCTGCTTGTTTTTGCATGACCCTATAGCTAAGAATGATTTATATTTTCCTAAAGGGTTATAAACTAAGAAGAATATGTAACAAAGACCTTAGGTAGCTCACAAAGCCTAAATCACTTACTATCCAACCCTTTACCAAAAAAAAGTTTGCCAAGCTCAGTTTTATTTTATTTTTATTTTTTTTTATGAATTTTTATTTATTTTTTTGTTACAAATATTTTAACTTTTTACCCCATTGGCACCCCCCCCCCCCCCCACCGCACCTCCATCCCATCCCCGGCTTAGTTGTCCATGTCCATTGGTCATGCATACATGCATATAAGTTCTGTGGTTTATCTCTTCCCACCCCCCACCCCCCCATCCCCTCTTCTGAGGGATGTCAGTCTGTGCCCTACTTCCATGTTTCTGGGTCTACTGTATTCCTCAGACTGTTATGTTCATTATATTCCGTATATAAGTGAGATCATGTGGTATTTGTCTTTTTCTGCTTGGCTTCTTTCACTTAGGATAATACTTTCCAGGTCCCTCCATGTCGTCTCAAAGGATAAGAGATCTTTCTTTCTTACCGCTGCATAGTACTCCATTGTGTATATGTACCACAGCTTTTTTATCCATTCGTCTACTGGTGGACACTTGGGCTGTTTCCAGATCTTAGCTATTGAAATAGTCCAAGCTCAGTTTTAATCTGTCAGTAAATCACACTTCCTTACATGGGCTCTTAAAATTCGTAACAATTTTATTTTTATTTTTTAAAATTTTTTCTTTATTGATTTTAGAGGGAGAGGAAAGGAGAGGGAGAGAGAGAAACAACGATAAGAGAGAAAATATCGATTGGCCGCCTCCTACATGCCCCCGCACTGGGGATTTGTCCCACAACCTGGGCCTGTGCCCTGACTGGGAATCAAACCACCAACTTCCTGGTGTATGGGTCAATGCTCAACCACTGAGCCACACCAGCTGGGCATGTAACAATTTTTTTAAATAAACTTTTTATGTTAGAACAGTTTTAGGTTTACAGAAAAATTATGATGATAATACAGTGAGTTAGCTCCCATATACTCCACACCCATTCCCCCTATTTTTTTTTTTTTTTTTTATCTTCACCCAAGGACATTTTTCCATTTTTTTGTTCAGATAGAGTGGGAGGGAGAGAGAGGAAGAGAGAGAGAAACATCGACGTGAAAGGGACACATCGAGTGGCTGCCACCCGCTCAACCAACCAGGGCCGGGGACAAACTGCAACCGAGACACATGCCCTTAGCAGGAACCGAACCCGGGTCTCCCTGGACCGCAGGCTGACTCTCTAACCGCTGAGCCAAACCGACCAGGGCCCATTTCCCCTATTAACATCTTATGTTTGTATGGTACATTTGTTAAAATTAATGAACCATTATTGACACATAATTAAATAAAGCCATATTTTATTTAGATTTTAAAATTTTTCACCTAAAGTTCATTTTTTATGTTCTAGGATCCACCCCAGATACCGTATTATATTCAATTATCATGTCTCATTACTTTCCTCTTGGCTGGAACAGTTTCTCAGACCTCCTTTGTTTTTCATGACCTTGAGAGTTTTGAGGAGGGTTAGTGGGTTATTCTGTAGAATTCCCCTCAATTAGCACATATTTTTATCATAATTACACTGAGGTTATGGATCTTAGGGAAGAAGACCCCATCATATCAATATGACTTAGCACTGTTGATGTTCTTGATGTTGAACTTGATCACCTGACTGAAGTAGTGCTTATCAGGATTCTCCACTGTAAAGCTACTCTTTTTCCCCATTGCCATTCTGTGCTCCTTGGGAGGAAATCACTATACCAGCCCACAATGAAGGAGTGGGGGATATGCTCCACTTTCTTGAGTGTGGACTCCATGGAAATTCTTTGCAATTCTTCTGGATGTGAGATTTGCATACTCTCTATTTACTTATTCTTTAGCCATTTATTTCAGCATGGACTCATGAAATATTTATTTTATACTTGAATATATATTTATCATTGGGTTATAATCCAGTATTACTCCATTTTGTTTCTCAAGCTGTTCCATCTTTGGCCATTGGGAACTCTTTCAGTTATCACATGTGTCCCTTTGATATAATCCCCATGGCTATTTTTTTTAGCATTTCCTTACTTGCTGGCACTAAAGGATGTCCCAAGCTCATCTTGACTATGTATCTTACAATCAAATTGTTGATTTAGATAGAGGTCTTTTAAAAACATCTGCGTGGGTCCCCACACACTCAAGGCCCAACTATGGGCCCTGGGGCTGAAGCTCTGGGGACAGCCATGGGGAAGGTAGTGGGAATCAGAAAGGAGGAGCCAAGTATAAACTCTTCTGGACAACCAGTCCTGATCCAGACCAAAAATCCTTTAAACTTTTGCTTTCCAGATGTCTTGGGCTTGCTGGTAATATGCAGGCTGATATAAATATTACACAACTCTATATCCCAATATTATTCATCTGATTATGTGATGTAGCTCCCTGAACAGTGATTTTAGAATTTTAAGTAAAGCTATTTTTACAAAGAACAATTTGAATATATCTAGGAAAAAATACCATCATGCATTGCAACAAGTAGGGATGTTTGACAACATGGCCATATGGATATTTTACTTATTCAAAGCCTTGTGCCTGGCATTTATTTTAAAATTTTTTGAGCTTTTTATAAAAATGTTTCTATACTAGGCCCACAATTTGTCATATTCTTGTTTTTTTGAAGTTAAAATTTAGACTGTGGTTAAAAGTTAAGAAGCAAAGCTGGAATCAGAAACCAGGTCTGCTGACCAATAGTGTGGTTCGATGTGCAAAAACTTTTGAACATGATATAAAGAAGTCCTTTGTGTGTCTGTTTTATTAAGAAGTCATTTTATTAAGAGGTTCATTTTCTGGAATTACATCATGAAACTGATTTCTAAGAATACATTGAGAATTTCTACACCTAAACTTTCTACACCAAGACTTTGGATGGCTTTTGGCCATGTCTAAACAATTAACTCTAAGTTCAAACAATAAAATATTGCCAATAGTGAGAAGCCCTAATAGCAAATCTCAAAAAAGAGTCTTCAAATATTTGAAGCAACAGTGAATCATTGGGATAATGCTTTTTATATTAGTTATAGGAGCATGAACCAATACGACCAAACTGCAAAATCTCTGTGCAGGCATATAAACCAGGGGATGGCGCTCCACGCAGTGATCCAGGAACACAACCTCCTCTCTCTATGCACTGGCATCCTCTGAGCACGAGTCCTCTGCACCAGCTGACAGGGGAAGAGAAGGGAGAAACAGCACACTTCCTGCTTCTCAGCCCATCCTGGAATTGACACATTCCTGCACTCACATTCCATTTGTAGGAACTTGTTACTTTCCTTCACTTAGAAGTGAAGGAGTGTGGGACGTTTCTAGAGAGATTACTCAGCAATATGGAGGGAGGGAACATGAATTATTGGTGATAGTTTGAGGGTCTCTGCCACACTTCCGGCCTAATAGAGAAGCAAACCAGCACTGGGATGTCCAAGTTCATCACACTATGTCAGGTGTGTTGCTGTCTCTAGCATTCAGGTTAATCACAAGCCAAAATATTATATATGACTAATTTCACATAGGAGCTATTATTAAATCATAACTACAGTCACTGTAGTTACAGAATGTTCTGGGAAAAGGTGGGAAATCATCAAGAATTCCTCGATTAGTGGACTATCATGTTTCCAGGAATTCCAATAGTGTTGTTAATGACTACTGTCCTTTAGTTTTTCTTACAAATGATGAATAGAGTGTAAATCACAGACCTTGAGGTGGACAAGGCTGTTTACAGACAACTAATTGTCAGGGAGTGGACAGCACTGCTCTAGCAATGTAAAGTAATGTTCATAAGAATTTTTTGAGTGTTGAATATCTACCAGGAACCGTTCTTAGCACTTTACCTACATCATCTCCTTTAATGTTTGCCCCAGCCCTGAAATCGCTACAAACAGGGTCCTCATTTCACAGAGGAGGAAGGAAGCTCCCGTGCCAGGGTGTGGCAGGGCGAAGTTCTAGACCCAGCACGGCGGCGCTAGAGCCCACATCCTGGAATCTAAAAGGCAGAGCCATTGATTCTGCCAAGAGAGTCAGCACATACTATGTGAAACTGGCATTCCCTCTTCTGTAAACCTCTAGCTTTTATTAAACAATACATGCAAAAAACATATTATATTTGATTAAATAATTTGAGATTCCATCTATAAACTTTCCTACCACTTTAGGAAATCAAGATTTGTTTTGAAATTTAAAAAAAAAAGGAACCATCAGTGCCCATAGTCTCCAATACAGATGACTGGTGGAGGTCTGTGTGCTGAGACCTGAAAGTCAGGTGTGGGCTTGCAGCAACTGATCTGTCCTCTTTTTCAAATACTGCAGTGGCCCCCAGTGCACTCAGCCAGGCACAGACTGAAGAAAAGTATGTCTTGGTCCCAATTTCACTAAGCTCCTAAGGAGCAGAACAGTTGTGCAAGAGGAAGGCTGATTCGCCACCAATTTCTTCCCCATCCTTGCCTGTTAAAGTCGGTGATTGCTCTCTCTCTTGAAATCGTGTCTCTGTATCTGGTCTCTCTACCAGGAGAGCTCCTATGTGTCTGGAGGGGGTGGGTAGTGACTTCCCACTTCCTCCCTACATGGAAGTCTACCAAGTGTCTGGTTGACATTTACTCATAACATGGAAAAGGAGACAAACAGAAGCCTAATAGGAAAAAAATTCCTAGTATATAAATCATTTTGTTCGGAGGGGAAAGGATTATCCTATTTCGATAACATGATGTGTCTTTGAACCTTGAAAAAATTATTAAATTCTGTTTAAAACAACACTGATTTGAGAGCACTTCTATATAAAGCGAAGTTAATCAAATGGGATTACTTTTATTTTACCTTACAGCTAATTAAAATTATATATATAGTTATACATACAAATTGTTCATGAACATATTTGATTTATAGAGAATGGGTCTGATAGTTTAAACCAAGAAAGCTATTGCTGATGATTCATTTAAGTATTCTTGGGCCTTTTCTTTTCTGATGCAAAACAATTTCCCTGAAGGGTAAAAATCATTTGGATAAACCTATGAATAGGGCTAAGGAGGTGCTGTGCTAGTCTTAATGAGGTGCCCACTTTTAAAACTATCATACTTACACAAATCATTTGTCTTGTTGACATTTGAAACAGCAATTAATGCAAAATTTTACACCTAAAAGCCCCAAAGTTTTGAAAGCTGACTGCCCACTGTAAACATTCTCCTTCCTGATAAAAAGATTTTAGTTTATTTGAGCACAAGTAAATGTTGTAATTCAAAAGATTTTAAGCAACAATGCTGAGACTCTTCACCCTGCCTTACTGCTTATCACAAATTATCTGAGTTTGGTTACATTTATAAATTATTTTCCATGATCTTCTTTTCTTTCTAATTGTTATCATAGTTAGGACATCAAGTTCCTCAAATTAACGAGCAAAATAATCAGTGCTTACTGTTGGGAAACTTTGACTCACAATTACCTGACCCACACAGAGCAGGTGATTTCTCTTAGTGAGGAGACTGTACAACACTGAAATGCCGGCCCTGGCCGGTTTGGCTCAATGGTTGGAGCGTCGGCCTGTGGGAGTCCCAGGTTCGGTTCCCACTAGGGGCATATACAAAAAAAAAAAAAAAAAAGGACTGAAATGCCGGATGTAAAGGAACTTAGTGGGTTACAGAGAAAGCATTAAATTTCTCTTTAGATATATTTCATTGGTCAGGGAGAATGGGTGCTCTGGGGAAAGTATCACCTGAAGCTGGAGACCTCAAACCAGAACTCAAGGTGGGCCGAGGCTGTGTTCCCAGGTAGGCGCAGGACATGGACCATCTTATGCTTTCCTAGTGTGTGAAGACTCAGGTCTGGGATGTAGCCATTCATGATCCCCTGTTTACAAAGAGAACCTCTTTTCTCCTGGGTCTCTGTGATGGGATAGACATGTCTGTTTAATTTGTAAAAAGGTTAGTGCTCCAGGTGTGAGGAATATGGGACCAATGGTCAACCAATAATGGAAATGTTAAACTTTCAACTCTGAATCTATTCTAAGTCTATAAGAAATGAATCCAATCACAGAAAATAAAAACATCAGTATTTTAACTAGTACAAGTAGTAAATAATATGTCATTCACCTTAGCTTTTCTCTACAGAGGTGTGTGCCTCCTCCTCAACCACCCAAAAGGTTGAGAGTCAAAGTACAAGATGACCTTTGAGTCCCTTCAAGTGGCACTGTCCTATGTCACTGTGATTCTAATTATTTAAAATCTGGTGTGACACAAAGCATGTGGGTTTTGTTGTTGTTGTTGTTGTTAGTGTCGACATCTAAAACAGCTCTGACTTCCTTTTACTCAAATAGATGCACCATAAAGTTATATTCAAAACTCACAGCAAAAGACAGACTGCTATCACCTACCTTTCTACTCACAATGAAAATAAAATTTCATTTTATTCCAGGAGTCTTTGGTCTGAACCACTTTTCTTTCACACAGACAGTAACAACAAAAAAGAAAATGAAAGCAATTCTTTGCTTCCACTTATTGAAATTCAGATATCCTGGCTATAGACATGAAATCTGCAAAGTTATAGTGAAGCAGTTTCCCATCGGTGAATCATTCTTTGGGGAAGCTCGTTATCTAAAGTATGTCTAAAAAGATGCCATTACTAACTCTTGCATCTAATGTCTGCTAGCCTCATTGTTTCTAATGCACACAGGCATTCCCATGTACCATCAAGGATGGCTGCTGGTGTGTGTGTGTGTGTGTGTGTGTGCGTGTGTGTTGAGCTGCAAGAGGAACTGAAAGCTGTCTTTCAACCTCCAACGCAGAAAATTGCAGGGGAGGATTATAATTGGCACAGTTTGTATCACACATATCTTTGCAAGTGATTCCATATTATGACTAGTCCAGCGTGTATTACATGCCCAGCTATGACTGGAGATGAGGACAGAACACTGTGTTTGATAATCCACAGCCACATGGGGGATAGGGTATGTACTGAAAAGGAAAGCAAGTACAAATACCAGGAGGAAGAAAGAAAAATATGAGGGACAGACAACAACCTCAGGATATATGCTATATTAATTAGGTGCCCTAAAATATCAAAATGGTGTTTATTGAGATGACTGATAGCATTGGCCAAGTTTAGTCTTTTCCACATTCTAATCCTCTTTTGTGAGCTCTACATAGTGAAATTATCACCTCTAGCTTAATGTACACATTTGCTGATCAATGATGGCTATGATCTCTGACACACATGACAAGCACACATATAGACACAACAAATACACCAGTGTACTCTGAATTTTCTTTTATTTAAGCTGTTTCTCCCTTCCATTTAAAGCAGTAATTAAGAATTAATTTTTTGCAAGTTTTAGTTTTAAGTCTCAAAAGTGTTTTCCTTGTCAAGTAGAATTATCTAGAAGATAATCTTCTAGATTATCTAAATTATCTAGAAGAGCCAATCTTATTCCATATGACATTTGTTAGCAATCAGAAAATAAATATACATATATCTCAAGGTTGACCCCCAAAATGCCATTATACTTCCCTTTATAAAAGCACCAGGGAAGGCTTTGCCAAGTCTGTGAAACTGCTAAGAATGCTTCCTGAACAGACTGCTAACTTCATGACGTGATGGGAGCTATATCGCCGCAACTCTCTGCCCATGGTCATACATTCAAGGGGAACATTCAGCTCTCTCTGCACATTAATGTTACCTAAGGGGAAAAAGAAAAGGCTTGGGACCAATTCCAGACTCAATTCCAAGAGATGAGTCCTGACCTTAATAATTTTCAGATGATCTCTGGTTCCAATGTGTCCTGATGAGAACCACTTGCCTAGTGTTAAGGACTTGAAATCAAATCAACAGTTCAAATGCAAATGTGTCACAGGAGACTGTTAGTATAGAAATCCAATGTGTGCTAAGATCACTTTAGTTGTTTTCTACTCAGGGCAATTTGGCTGCCCTAGGGGTACTGGCAATTTCTAGAGGCATTTTTGGTTGCCACAGTTTGGGGGATGCTGTTGGATCTAGTGAATAAAGGCCAGTGATGCTGCTAAATGTGCTGAAATGCAAAGGTTTGGCCTACACAGCAAAGAATTATACACCTAAAATGTCAATAGTGTTGAAGTTGTGAAACAGTGCCTAAGCCAAAAATAAAAGATTAGGATCAGAAGACAGAAATTGAGAAGTATTTCTTCCCTGGATATTGGGTGCTGGGGGTCCTTGAAAGCTAATAGGCAGCAGAGAGTGTTACAGATTTGTTAAAATAGATTGGAGAGAGATACGAGGTGGTGGGGGGCGGGGGGGGGGGAGGAAGAATGGAAAACTTTGCTTATGGCCACCAGAGGTAATAGAAGGCATCCAGATTTATGTAATGGTTGCTTTATTTCTCAACCAATTATCAAGGCAACAGAGCCAAATCATCAATAAATACATTTATGATAATTGGATTATGAAGTTCAATTCACAAATAAATCCAGAAATTCTAAATTGTTAAGCTGAAGAAAATTAATTATGTCAGGCTAATAATCACTGCTTTGAAAAGTTATAGCTTCCACCCTGACGAGTTTTGCTCAGCGGTTAGAGCGTCGGCCTGCGGTCTGGAGAGACCCGCTTTCAGTTCCCGCTAAGGGCACGTACTTCGGTTGCAGTTTGTCCCCGGCCCTGGTTGGTTGTGCGGGTGGCAGCCACTCGATGTGTCCCTTTCACGTCGATGTTTCTCTCTCTCTCTCTTCCTCTCTCTCCCTCCCGCTCTATCTGTACAAAAAATGGAAAAAAAAAATGTCCTCGGGTGAGGATAGAAAAAAAGAAAAAAGAAAAGTTATAGCTTCCATGCAAGTGGACTTTCATAGCTCTTTCCTTTGGAAAGAAGAGAGCTTTACACACACACACACACACACACACACACACACACACACACACAGCCGGCTGCTCTAGAGATTCAAATAATCATGACTGTTGCAATGGATTCGGCATTTTTCCTTTTATCTAATTTAAAACCCCTTGCTATTTTTGTAGTTTGAACAAAACTGAACAATTCTTTTTCCTCTTTGATCTAAGAAAGCAAGCAAAGCCTCACGGACCAAACTAATAACGAAGAGACACAAAGCTTAGACTGCAAGAAGCCGAAAGCTAAATGGAAAAGAAAGTCACCACATAGATGTCAGCAGGCCAACATGTTGAAGTCAATCCAACTGCAGTTCTTCAGTTCATAAACAGAAAGCCTCAACCACGTGTCTCACTGAACCATCAGAAAAGTGTACATAAAAAAGAACACCTAAGTTTTTGCCTTTCAAATATGGCAAAACATAGGCCAAATATCAATGATGATTAACTCTGAGTGGTAGAATTACAAATAATCCAATTTCTTAATATGCTCTCCTAATTTATTACAATGAACACAAATTATCTTTATAATAATTTCATTTAAAGAAACATCAATAACCTCATAATTCTTTCATGAAATAATTTTTGTTATATTATGGTTTAATTATAATAAAACTTATATTTAAACAACTCATACATACATCAGGTAAAAGAGAATCAAGGGAGCATCAAACAAGATGGACAATGGGATACTTAAAAAGATGACCTGGAATCCATTCTAAGGGCAGAGACCATGAGGCCTGAGGTGCGTCTTGCCAGGGGCTGAGGCTCTCCACAGGGGAAGGTGACAGTCTATTCTGTCCCTCCTGCCAGTCTCCTCTTTGATTCTCCTTATGTTCCAGTATTTCATTCACACATACTTTTCCAAGCCAGTCAATTTCATCTATGTTTCCCATTTCTGTAAAAACTGAGTTTTAAATCTCCTTCAGGAGAAGCCTTATGAAATAGTTAGACAGTATATGGGGGAATCTAACTCTGAGAAATTTCAAGACAGGATCCACGCTTTTAAATAATCTAGATCCTGCTTCCAAGAATAACTCTAATTGCGAATAACAAAAACAAAGGAACTCAAAATGCAAAGGTTTATCTAAGTTTCCATTTTTTGGAAGACCGAATTAACAACTCCACCTACTTCTTTGCATAAACTCATTTCATTTTGGTCATCTTACTACATATACATTGTTTATGCAGACTCCATTATTATCTAGTGTGGCACTTTTTAAAATACACACACACACCTATATGTATACTTGATTGTTTCAATTACCTGCCATTCCTAATTCTGGTTGCACATAAGAATAACCCAGTGAAAATAAATAAATAAATAAATGAATGAAAATACCAGTGCTTGAATCCCACTGCAGGTCATTTAGACCTGGGCATGAGTATGCACGAAATGCTTCCCAGGTGATGCTAATGCATAGCCAGTATCCAAAACCATAAAGCTAGGGCATAAAATATTGGGGCAAGAAGCTAGCCTCTATTTTTATCCACTGTCTCATTGCACAGCCCTATATCAAATCAGGCATGCGACATGCTTTAAATATAGATTTGTTGACTTGACTTGGCTGTAGTAATATAGGTCATAGTTATTTTCCAAGGCCTCACACCTAAGAAATAGAGAAAATGATGGCTGAAAAGCACGTTCATCAAAAAGGGGGAAGCTACCCAAACTCACCATAGTGATAGTGATGAAAACAATGGAAGAATGCTTCAGTTGAAAAAAGGAAACCCTCATTTATTTTAGGTCTCCAAAGTGATAAAGGATCCAAACCATTCTCTGCAGGGGCTGCTCAGGCTTTTAGCTCTATGATATATAAAATTCTGGTTATTCTTGACTGTAGGTCTCTGTCATCAATAGATGCAAAAGAGTCTGGCCAGTGTGGCTCAGTGGTGGAGCGTCAACCCATGCACCAGGTCATCACCGGTTCGATTCCCAATCAGGACACATGCCCAGGTTGTGGGCCCAATCACAATGGGGGACATGCAGGAGGCGGCCAATCGATGTTCTCTCTCATCAATGTTCTCTCTCATCAATGTTTCTATCTCTCTCTCCCTTTTCCTTTCTCTCTCAAATCAGTAAAGGAAAAAAAAATTTAAATACATGCAAAAGAACTTTTAAATTCTGAAAGACCTATGTTTTTTTCCAATTTCATTTACTTATTTATTTTTGCCATAAACAACAAAAAAAGTTATGCTCTAAGCCCAAAAAAGCACATGGGAGTGGACCAACACATCCTGTCTCATATTCTTTTTCATCTTCTTCTAAGCCCTTGAAAAGCATTAGGATACTTTACAGGACTGTGGGCCAAGCCTTTGCTGCTAGAATAATCTGTGAGCACAGTACTTTTGGGCCAAGTTGAGAGCCAGGAAGGGACCATCTTTGGTGATTTAATCATCTTAGCTTTGGAACTGCCCATAAAGCCTTGTCAGTGGGTGACAGCAGGAGGCAAGACAAAAATTGATTAGTCTCCAAGTCTGAATAATGGGCTGCACAGAGCCTCATCTCTAGCAGACCTGATAGGATAAAAATAAGTGCTATCACTCTGAGAAGATTGATTTAGCAAGAGGTGAGCTTTTAAACTCTAGTCAACTCTCCGTGAGTCCTGGCCCTCTGAAAGTCCACCTACTCAGACACTCCACAGTGGACTAGTAAACCAAAGGCTCCATGAGTCAACTCAGCACACATTTTCTTTTTTCTTTAGGATAAGCCAAAACCCACAGAGCCTTTCTTCTTATAAGATTCTGTGACCCTAGAATTATAAACAAATTATTATTTTTAGGTTAACTGGCAAACCCCTCACTAGCATTTCTAAGTGGGGAAAATGTTTTTTTACTTTGTAGAGATTTAATTCTAACAAAGAAAAGAATATTCTGAAGACTACATCCTGCAGGAATCAAAATAAGAATTGGGGGATAATTATCCTATGTGGGAAATAGTTTTATCACAGTTCAGTGTACGCTATAGACTTTAATCATGAGCCTTCAGACCACACAGCACCTTCTAAGTGAGGTGCTGGGAATGACTAGGGAAACGAACTGAAAATGGAAGGCAGAGCAGACTTGTGGCATGGCCATATGATGCTCCTCCAACTTCCTGTGCTGCAGTTTCATCAATGTTACAGAGAGTGTCTTCTCACTGGAAAGAAATAATCTCTATTCGGCATGTTGGCTCCAGACTTTCCCCCTGTAGATGCCTCCCTGTTCCCTTGACGCCATGTAGCTTGGAGGTGACTGTTTTTTCCCTGTATCTTCACATGGACTTCTTTCTGTGTCTGTGTCCTAACCTCCTCTTATAAGGACACTATTTGTATTAGAGACCCACCAGTGACCTCATTTTAACTTAATTACCTCTATCTCCACGTGGAGTTACATTCTGGTGTACTAGGGGTTAGTACTTCAACCTATGAATCGGGGAGCAGGTCACAATTCAGCCCATAAGAGCTTCTTGTATCTGGCTCCACTCTGCTATATTTTAGAGTGAGATCTAAATCAAAACAAACATCTTGGTCCAACTTAGGTACCTCCTGGATTACTCTCCTCTTTCCTCTCTTTTCTCTGCATGCATCACACCCCAGCCCAAAGTTTATCACAATACTATAACCACCTTGAACAGTATCAGTCTGGGTTAAAATTTGCTTTTAAAGATTAATCCTCTTCTCATGTTTCAGGGTCCTGGATTTTAGCCTCTGGACAGCTTATTATTAAGGCTTTTATTTGGCTTTTGACATTTATCTAGCATGATACACCTTTAACTGTCAGCTTACCATGCATCACACCAAAGGTTATATTTGCCCTTATAAATTCCCTGCTCAAGCCTCTGCTTCCTTACTCCTGCAGCAAAGCAGGGTGGATTTCAAGGGTAGTTTTCCCTCAGCAAAGAGTTTTCAAGTTCTAATTGGCCTTTTTTCTTTGAGAAAGAGCTCCTTTACCACGGGCCTTTGCAGGTCTCCCGTGTCATGCCCACGGAGCGCATTACACTGAGCATCAAACAGCACCACGTTTACGCACCTCCCATCTGATTCGGACTGGGATTCTCTGAAACTGTTTGATGTTGCTACACTGCCAACCCATAAATGAATATAATTTTTAAAAGACCATTTTACAGGTTATGGGGTTTGGTTGTCTGGGAACATTCCCTGAGAAAAAGGCATGCAAAAGATTTCTGGGATGGGAAAGGATGAGGAGGAGGAAGTTTGTCAGCTTGTGATGCAACTTGACAAAGTCAGACCACAAGAGAACTCTGGGGCAAAGACTTTTTGTTGAAGGAGTTCTGTGCTGGGGAAATGTCTAGGCCCTTGCAACACCATCTTGCTGAGTTACTGACTAGAGAGAGACCACCCTGAAAAGCGTGTGACTGCAGCTCCTACTGCCTTGCTCAGTCATTGGCTGAGGCTTTCTCAAAACAGCAGAGGGACCTAAAGATGTCTGACAGCTAGAGTTCATCAGTGACATTCTCACTGTGGGACATGTCCTCTCTCAAAGGGAAATGTGACCTGTGCAACTCTGCCACACACACTTTGAAAAAGGAGATCCAAATGATCGTCGTCTTGTGTGTATGTTTACAAATAGTGATCACAGTACTTATTGTCCAAAGTAGGGCCTTTGGAGAGTAAAAGGAGTAGCTATTAACAATTATATCAGGACTATGCATATGTAATCACTCTATTTATACACCTGTCTACCTTTATTACACAAACTTCAATTTCCACTCTTAGGAGACTCATCCATGCACCCATTAAAATTGATTTCCTCCATGTTTCCTAGATATTGAATGTTTATGGAAAAGTCATACTTGGATGTGCTATGGAGACTCTGGTGAAGGAGCACATATAAAAAAGCAGAGGTGCCCTGGCCAGTGTGGCTCAGGTGGTTGAACGTCATCCTATCCACAGAGAGGTCACCAGTTGGATTGCAATCAGGGCACATGCCTCGGTTATGAGCCCAATCCCCAGTAGGGGGCATGCAAGAGGCAGCTGACCAATGTTTTTCTTCCTTAACTTCTCCCTCTGAAATCAATAAAAAGAAATGTATATATTTTAAAAACAGAGGTGTTCTTGTGCCCCGTCTCCCTTTTCCTACTTGCATGTCAGTGTCAGGGTTCGATTGTATTTCCCACACCAGTGGTTCTCAATCTGGATCTGTACACCGCAGTTCTGCAAAGCAGGTCCCTAAGGTCCCAAGCAAATTATATAAATCCATTTCTTAATTTGTTGTTGTTTACGTGTGTGTGTGTGCGCGCACATGAGCTGATATCTTGTTTATCCTGAGTCTGTGATATGCAATCACTTGTTAAAGTGATAAATTTCGGATAGAGTTGATATATGTAATTTTAGTGCATGATAGACAAGTCTTTTCTAGACTCACTAGCAAAGTTACAAACTTCAGCCTTTGTCTAGGGCCTTAGCACTCAGTCTACTTTTGTCTGTCTATTTGAAGCCAATCTGTCTTTCCAGCTTACTCCCATTTCTGGAAAAGAGGAAGGGGAGGTAAAAGGAAGGACATATGCCTTTTCATATCTATTTCCTGGGCCAGGTGACTTTTTTCTGTTGGCCACAGGAACCGAATGCCTTTTTCTGCCAGTCTTTTCAGGCACGACAAGGAATCAGAGAAGAGAATGGTATTCCCCAGCTTCTTGAATGCCCTGAATCTCTGAGGCATCCTTGGGGAAAGAGAAGAGCCTTGTCATCTGTGCCTTAGAGCCATGTGTCTTTGTCTCTTTACTTGTCTACATGCTATGAATGGCCATGAGCTCTACTTGAAAGTTCAAGGTCCAATTCTATCACCTTATTGACTATGTAATATTAGTTGCCTGCTTAACCTCACTGAACTTCAACTTTAATTATCTGAAATCTCTTTAAGGCATATGCTTTACTGTCATAAATTAAATAAACTACATGTGTGGTTAGTGTTATGGTCAGTTGCAACCAAGAGGCAACCCTTCTACTGTGGTTTAAAATATAGAGGCTTGTCCAGCCAGTGTGGCTCAGTGCTTGAGCGTCAACCCACATACCAAGAGGTCACTAGTTTGATTCCCATTCTGGACACATGCCCAAGGTTGTGGGCCAAACCCCCAGTGGGGGCATGCAGGAGGTGGCCAATTGATGTTCTCTCTCATTGATGTTTCTCTCTCTCTCTTTCCCTCTCCCTTCCCCTCTGTCTTAAAAAAATCAATAAAGGAAAAAAAAATGTTTTAATATATAGAGGCTTGTCTCATATAGAGCTAGGCAGTCTGGGCTGGTAAAATGATTAATCATGTTACCTCTGATCCTGGAACCTCTAGGTTCATGCACCATGGTCCTTGTTGTTGGCTTCTGTTGCCATGAAATACACACATTTGTTTATTTTTTCTTTCAAATATATGATAAGTGGTTTATTCATGCAATGGAATACTCTACATCCATGAGAATAAACCACGTACAAATATAGTACATGCAATAAAAACCTTGCAAACATAATTTTGAGCAAAAGAAGCCAGACACAATAGAATACATGCTGTTTGATACTATTCGTATAATGTCCAAAACCAGATAAAACTATTGTATGCCCTTAAAATTCAGAGTATAGTTATCCTTTGGGTGATAGTAACTAGGAAGGAGTATGAGGGAGTTTCCTGGGATGCTGGTAATATTTTTTATTGTTCTGTGTGCATGTGTTATATAGGTGAAATATCACTGACTTGTTAGTATATTTGTTACACTTCAGGCACTGACTCATTTTTCCTATGAAAAGGGAGAAGAGAAAGTGTTAAAGGGGAAAACAATGACAGCACATTCTTGCTGAGTCTGTTTCTCTAAAAAATTTTCTGGGACGTCTAACCTAGCAACCTCTATTTATATTTCATTAGCCACACCAGGATATTTGACCACCTCTGGCTTCAAAAGAGTCTGAGGAGAAGAATCTTTTAATTGGGCACATGGCCATTATGAGCAAAGCAAGGGCTCTATTTAATAAAGAAGGGAGAATAGATATTCAGTGGTCAACTTAGTCAACCCACATATATGAAACACACAGTACCATGTCGGCACAGAACATGTGAGTTTATCCAGATCTGCCCCATTACACAAAGTATCATCCTACCACTCCATCTCTGAATGTTTTCTTATGTTGTTTAACTCACAGGAATAGCCCTTCTTATTCTCTCTTTTCTCCCAGACCATATATTCATAGATTCTTTTCTGAAGCTGAAAATAATCAGCAATTACATGGCCCAACTTTCACAGTAAATCGAGACCCAGATGTACTGCGCAGTTGCGTGCATGTCAGCCGGTTCCTACTGTCCTTGCAGACCCAGCACAACTCAGCGCTTGCTGGCCACGTCCTTCTGAGTGCTGTGTCTAGAATCTAGCCGATGTTATCAATCACAGGCTCCAAACATTTAAATCTTAGCTTTTTACAGTTTGAGTCATGTACATATAAGGACAGTAAGTAAGAAAGTATTAACAATATTATTTTTACTTTTGTCACAGTGTTTTTATTTTTTAAATATTTAGACATCCATTGGAACAAACAAACAAACAAAGGAAGTAAACAGACATGTCCAACACAAGCAGGATATACCAGTAAATTTTGCAGAATTTTAGAAGAAAATTTTCAAATCTCAGGAAAGAAAATAAACTTTGATTTCCTCAAATATATCTTGGAAGCACATCTGTATAATCACACATTTATATACACACAGAGCAACTGTGACATCAGAGGACAATATTTCTTAGTCTTCTGTAATGTTAAAGTAATTAAAGTATATTACAGTGATGTGATATACTGTCAATAAGTTGTTTTTCACTCTTATGAAATGCTGGCTGAATAGTAAATGTATAAATGGAATACATATTTGTATAACTCATTTTGTTTACCAATCTCTCTCCTCATGCTGTCCATCTTCATCTTTATAATCCATATTCAAGTTGTGATTTTCTTTACACCTTAGACAACTGAGGGTGAGAGAAATGAGATTTGCCCAAAGTAATACTTAAAATATTTATATTTTACTTTAAAGTAAAAGAGATGTGACCTCTGACAAAATCTGGTCCTCTTACTTCCACCTCTCTAATTCTTTACCCACTCGCAAAATATATGTATTTATTTGGGGTAAAAAAATTATAGGAGGATTTATATACTATTTGAAAATGAAAAGTGTTTTTGTTTGTCTATTTTTTTAAAATTTTGAATGTAAAGCTATTGGGAAGATGAAACATTTTCGGGGGCAATGGTTTGACTCAAGGCTCAAGGCAACACATGTGCCACTAGACTCGGGTTTCTAATCTGCACCCTATTGCTGGCCGAATGGGTGAAATTCATCATGTCATCTACCTTCAATTAACTGCTTCAATCTTCTCAAGGAGCAAGCCAGGAAGACACAATCACATACTTGTGATTAATGTAGAGAATTCAGAGCTGATCGCTTTTCTGCAACTTCCCTAAGTAAAAGATCTTCAAGTCACAGTGGCCTCATTCTGGCACTGCATACTAGTAACTCTTGGAATAAACCAAGACCTTTCATTCTATAACCTGCTTCATTAATTTACTTGCTAAAAATTTCTTGAGCCATGAATATGGGACCTGATCTATTCTAGGTGCTGGGAATACATGAAAAAAAAATTAGACAAAATTCTGAACCAGGTAGTGCTTATATCCCTATAAAAGAAACATATAAAAACTGTTACTTGCAGCCATGACTATAATAGTAGTATGTCATAATGCAAAACAAGGGATGAGTCTGTTCTGTTTCCTAGCCCAGAGGACTCTGAAGACACTGTCCAAAGAATCATCAAGAGGCATTATGAGGCTTCAGGGGAAGAGAAAAAAACTAAAGTGCGATAATGAGCTGTAAGAAAACAGAAGGCAGCGGAGAGGTCTCAATAAGGTTTGTGAACAGTTGAAGCAGAAATAAAACAGGAAAAATCCTGGAGAATCTTGTCAGCAGACATTGGTATCTTACATTTTTAGATGATCCCAAGTGTGTTATATTTCTACTGGTATAAGAAAGTCCAGGATGAGCCCGTGCACTGAGAGCACAAATGGAGGTCTTCAAAGGGTGGGTCAGGCTATGGGATACAAACGCAAGTAATACGAGTATTGAGGTTGCCATAGATGCTGGCAGAAACGGTGATGGAAAGAAAGACGGAATCCAAACCAAAGTTCTCAACAGCATAAACTAAGGGGCTTTCAAATGACCAAGAGTATGTCAGATAATTAATGATATAGCTGGGTGGCATACATTACAGAGGAGTACATGTTATTTCATGACTATAGAAAAATTATGGTCTGGAAGTAGCTGAACAAATTCAAGATGATCATCACATTTCAATGTTTGTATGATGTGAGAACACAGGTGTCTCCTTACCAGAATACTTAAAATAAAGCAAGGTCTTTGGGAAAGATCCAGGTATGTTAAGACAAGGAATTTGAAGAGAGTGAGGAAATATGTTTAAAGCTGAATGTTGTTCCTAGGGCCTCAAAGAATGAAGCCTGTTGTGACAGGAAGAATCAAAAGAGGAAATTTTCAGAATAGTAGCAGAATTAATATTTGGATTAATGATCATGTGCTATCACCAGTAGACAGGAAAGAAGGGTTATGATGCATGCTTTCTGAGATTCCAGGACTAAACAGGTTCTGAGTATTGCTGTGATCACATCAGATATACACCTGCATATATTGTAGCTGGAGGTGAAGGAGAGAGACTCTGAGTTTAGGGATTGCAGAATATTTTATAATGGGTAATAAGCATACCTAACTTTTGCTCTGGAGGCAAACGTTATCTTTGTAACACTGAACAGTAAGCATGTCTCCCTTTGCTTAACAGAGAGACACTATCTCTATCTTCAAAGAGTGTTCATTAAACATCCTTGAAAAGGAAAGTCTGGACCAAAGGGCAGTTAGTGCCTCTGCTGACAAGATGTGCAGAAGAATGAGACCCTTGGAGAATTGTCTCCCAGTATTGTTTTGTGACCTTTTCTCTAGGCACAGGATTGCCTAAGGATTTCACCTTAGATTAAACCCCCTTGCAACACCAACTCAAGGGATTTATCAATATACTGTACTGTATCCAAGATAAGCTAGAATTTAGCTGATGTTAAGTATATGTATGAAACCAAACACAAGTACCTCATGTTGGAACTGGAATGAGTAACTGGTGATCATGAGAAGCAGCTACACTAAAAACTGGGTGTCAATCATGTAGCCCTAAATGAGCTGCCACTTGATAAGATGTAATAGCTGAAGAGATGCAAGAGCTGATGGTTTTCCTGGGCTAAGATGGTCTGATCTCACCCAAGTTTGTCTTTTGGGACCATGCAGTTCTCAAGTCGGCAGTGGCTGGTACATTTTTGTGCTATATTGTTGTCTTTTTCTGTTTACTTCCTTAATGCCATGTGAGGTCAATTGCATGTTGTGAGAATTAAGGGTCAATCTAAACCCCACACTGCTGACACAGAGAGAGCCAAGTGGGCATAACCCTAACTATAATATGTAATCACCTATTTTTCAGTATGTGATTTCTAATATTCATCAGTCTTCCACTTTGCTCTATCTCAGTAATAAATGTCCAATATTCAGCTATTTTAGAGAAACAATCTGCCCATCTGTGGCAGATTCAAACTAAACTACTTCTTATACAGACTTTTCACCAATCCTCCTGTTTTTATTTCCACTTTCACAATAGTGGAGAGAGCAGAAACCCTTGCTTTGTTCCCAGTCTTAAAAGGAAAAGCATTCATTCTTTCACTATACAGTAGGATGTCATTTGAAAGAATGACAAAGTTCTCTTGTATTTGTATATGGCCGAGAGTTCTCATAAATTGGTGCCCAATTTTGTCAATTTATGCATTTATTGACATGACCACATTTGTGTGTGTGTGTGTGTGTGTGTGTGTGTGTGTGTGTATTCTGTTGATGTAAGTCAACTGATTGATTTTCAAAGGTAGAATCAACTTTGTATTTCTGGTATAAATACCATGTGGTTATGATGCATTATACTTTTTATATATTGATGGATTTTATTTGATAATATTTTGCAAAAGATTTTGGCATCTAGGTTCATGGGGGATACTGGTATAGAATATTTTTCCTTGTGTTTGACTGGTTTAGAGTTTAAAAAATGTTTCTTGTCTTCTGTATTCTGGAAGAGTTTGTACAGAATTGGTATTATTTTTCCTTAAAATGTTTGGTCTAATTTGCCAGTGAAGCCATCTGGGCCTGGAGTTCTCCTTGTAGGAAGAGTTTTAACTATATTTCTATAATAGATACAGAGTGATTTCTTTTTTAGTGAGCTTTGGTAAATTATCTTTCAAATAATTTGACCAGTTCATCTATGTCATGATTTTTTTATTGACATAAAATTATTCATAATATATCCTTAATATATACTCACTCTCTGTATGATCTGTACTATTTTCTCTTCCATTCCAGATATTTATAAATTGTGTCTTCTCTCCTTTTTCCTTGATTGGTCTGGCTAGAGGTTCATCAGCACACACACACACACAAACACACTATAATTTCCTTCTTTCTTCTCTCTTTGAATTTAATTTACTCTACATTTTCTAGTTCCTTAGGTACCTTAATTATCTTGGATTACTGATATTATTTTTTTCAAAGTTAAAACGACAATTTTAGTAGACTTTAAAACAGTGTACAAGTATAAAACACTGCTTTTGTATTTCAATAGCTGGAAGAAGATATTCAGTCATTAAACAATCTACAAAATATACACCTGTAGATTTCATAAAAGATGATGTACAGCAGCAGTTCTCAACCTGTGGGTTGCAACCCCTTTGGGGGTCGAACGACCCTTTCACAGGGGTTGCCTGAGACCATGGGAAAACACATATTTCCAATGGTCTTAGGAATTAAGACATGGCTCCTCTATCCGTCTCCAGGCAGGTCTGCTCATATACAGATACGCCCACATACAACATGAGGAAGTGTATTAAAGGGTCGCGGCATTAAGGTTGAGAACTACTGATAAAAAGTGCTGAAAACAGTCTTCACTGTAAAAAAATTTAAAACAAATTTTTCAATTTGAAATATCATCTATAGCACAAACACATCATGCAAATGAAAAATTAAATATACTTTATTCTATAGTGCAGCCAAATAAATTCGGATTGAGACATCTTTTAGGTAGGGAAGTGGCCATTCAATAAAATGTTTATTCCTCTGGCAGTAAGGGTCCTGGTTGTGTATTTTATACTTAAAGAATAGCTGTATTTCAAATTCTTAAAAAATTGTAATAAACACCAAAAGCAACATAGGAATTCTTTGTAATTTGCGAGCACTGCTGGGAAAAGTCTGGAAAATAAATGCTTAGTGTGCAATTTTATAAAGTATAAACTTTTTTGAAAGGTTAGAAGCTTCTGCAGTTTACTAGAGATTATTGATTTTAGAGTTCCTTAGATTTTTAATAAGCATAAAAATCTTCCTTCAAGCACTGCTTCAGCCATATTCCACAACATTTGTTATGCTGTTTTTCATTTGCATTCAATTCAAAATATTGTTATTTCTATTTTGACCCATGGGCTAGATAGAAATGTAATGTTTAATTTCAAATACTTGGAAATTTTCCAAGAATCATTCTATTACTGGTTTCTATTTTAATTTTAATTATATTGTAAGCATAAATAAAATATTTTATAATTTTAATTATTTTTATTAGTGAGGTTTTTGCTATGGCCCAGAATATGGTCTATATTGGTGAATGTTCACTGAACATTTGAAAATAGGATATAGTCTGTTGTTAGTATGTGAAGTGTCATATAAAGGTCATTTATCAATGCTGTCTGACAGAACAGCACTGTTTGGGTCTTTTATACTTAATGATTTCTATTTGTTCCATCAGCTAGTGAGAAAGTAGCATTAATTTCTCCAACTATATTTAAGGATGATTTTTTTTATTTCAGTTTTTTTCTTATGTATTTTACAATATTCTAAAGCAATTTTAGATGCATATATATTTAGGACTGTTATGTCTTTATAATGCATTGATATACTTTATCATTATATATTGTTCCTCTTTAGCTCTAATAATACTCCTTATTCTGAAGCCTACTTTGTATGATATTAATAAACACTTCCACTTGCTTTATTTAATGTGTACAAAGTGTTATCTTTTTTCTGTCCTTTTACTTTTAACTTACTATATATTTATATTTAAAGTGTAGGGGGTTGTCAATAGTCTAGAGTCATCTTGTACTTCTATCTGATCTGACAGTCTGTCTTTTACTTGGAATTTTGGCTAGTTATAGTTAACATAACTACTGATGTGTTTGAATTTCAACTTTTTATCTTGCTAGTTGTTACTCTTTGTCCTATCTTCCCACTCATTTCCTTTTCTCCTGACTTATTTTACTTAGAGTTGGTTTTTTTTTTATAGTTTCACTATTGAAACTATAATTTTTTAGTGCTTATTCTAGGATTTACAAAATTCTTTTTTAACTTATAAAATACTACCTTCAGTTAATACTATATCACTTCAATACATTTCAGGTGTATTAAAATACTGTAACAGTATACTTATTTACATATTTTGTGCTACTGAACACATACATTTTACTTGGACATCTATTATAAATCATACAAGCACTGTTACATTTTTGCACTAAACACTCAACTTTTTAAAAGATTATATGATTAGATAGATAGATAGATAGATAGATAGATAGATAGATAGATAGATAGATAGAGAAAGAGAGAGATAGAGACAGAGATAGATATCTTTTTCCTCATAGCTACCATTTTCTGGGCTCTTTCTTTCTTTGTATGAATTCATATTTCTATCTGGTATCATACTCTTTATCCCTAAAGGACCTTCCTTTTTAAATAGTCTTAATGCAGGTGTGCTGGCAATAAAATCTCTTAGGTTTTAAATGTCTGAGAAAGTCTTTATCTTTGCCTTCATTGTTGAAGGATAGCCTAAACAGAAGTGGAATTTTTAAACTGTATTAGACACATATAGTATCATAAAATTTCAGATCTTTAAAGGAACTTTAAAAATCCTCACCCTGGCCCAGTAGCTCAGTTGGTTGGAGTGTCATCCCAATACAACAAGGTTTTGGGTTCGATCCCTGGTCAGGGCACATACAAGAAGCAACCAATGAATACATAATAAGGTGGAGTAAAAAATTGATGTTTCTCTCTTTCTCCCTTCCTCGCTCTAAAAATCAATAGAAAAAAATGGCAGTGGTTGTCAGGCATTTTATATTGGTGGAATACTACGATTACTGAAAACTGCTTTAAAGGATTAGGAAGTGAACAGGAATTTCAATAATCAAGCTTAGAAAGCAGTAATGAAGTAAAATAAATTTTTGATGGTTATTATGCTATTCATTGGTCACTCTTTAGCACTAGATAGCTATTTATATCAAACTGTATACCACCCTGAGCATTCAATTTTAAATACTGAAGAGGCAAAGTAATCACACATTCCAGTAAACCCAATTTCTGCTTTGGACTATGGCTTCACATTGGACCAAGTCTTTCATTCACAGTAAATTATTCTCCGCTTTGTGCTATGTCAAAAGTTCTGTCAAGCTCAAATTTCCATAATTTGGATAAAAGTAAAATATACATCCTTATAAATGTAACAGCACAGCTTTGAAGGATTTTACCCGACATGCCAGGAGATCCACCTCTTTAGTCCACGTCCTACATTTGCAGATGTACAAACAGAAGGCAGGTTAACATTATACGGTAGCAGAACCAAACTGAATGTTAGCGCTTTGGAGTCTGGTGCCATTGATTTACAGTCAGTGTTCTATAGGAAAATGATGCCTTTGTTTTTCATTCTGTTCAAAATTCAGTGGTTTACTACAAAACTCCGATGAAGTTTAAACAACTTTATTTTTGTTACTATTCTATCTATAACTGATCTGCAAACTTTGGAAACAGGAGAAATATGATATCACCTCTTCTTTTCCTTATATCTCCCAAAGATGCTAGATTATTGGTCCAATCAGAGTTGATCTATAAATATATGAACTAAATACATTTTTCACTGGATTAACATAGAGTATTGATGGCCATCTATATTACACATACATCTATGCCAATAGATACGTATCCACACGTTTGTTTTAGTACCCATATTTTTTTAGTACCATCCCAAAGAATTTGAAGGTTCTATTCCATTTTACTTAGTATGTGGGGGTCATGGTGTCTGGCTCTCATCGTTAATGAAGGAAGACAAAATCTATGCCTTTGCAAATGTCTATATAAGATACACCACAGTACTGACACAATTAATCATTTAATACACATTATTTTTGATGATTTAGCACTGGCTCAATCATCAACTATTTAATAACTCAATCACAGATTTAAAAAATAATACTGGTTAATTATGGGCAAAATTTACTTTCAGTGATTCATCACTGGCACAAAAATGGTTCTGACTTACAGTGTGAAGAGTCATGTTGACTGATAATTCCCAGAGAAGAGAAATAAAAAGCAGGATAAGATACATTCAACCTTCTTTGCAGTTGTGTCACAAAGAAAAATCTTGTCCAAGACCCATATTGCTAGCGACTGTCTCATACGTCTGCCAAATGCAGATTATAAAGGCCCAACAAAGGAATAAAATAACAAAAATCACCCCATTCCTTTTACTAAATACAACTACCACAAATTACTGGAAATCTTTCCAATTATGGCTCTAAAATTGAGCATTCGATTGGGAGCTAACAAAGCCTACTCCACTGCTAATCCTTAGATAATTACAAAAATTCTAAATTGCCTGTCATGTGATTGAAGTAGACACTTATAAAGCAACAGGGTGGTCTTGGTCACTAAAGAGATGGAAATTCAGACGAAGGATGTGGCCCTGCGGGTGTTAGCAAATGCTAAGGAAAAGGACGCCTCTCTGTTCTGTGCTTTTTGACCTTTTCTTCTCCAAACGCTCAGTCCCTAGGGCAAAATGCACTTTCATTTCTTGGCATCCTTTTTGGATTTTCCTTCTGTGTTCACCCCTACTCTCCACATATCTCCATGAAGATTATCATTCTTGATCCTGAAAAAGGCTGACCTATGTTGGGTCAATCACCACCATTTTAAAGTTCAACAATCATTAAATAATGTTTTCAAAACTGCCATTTAAGCAAGTGTCCAAAAGAGCGTCACGTATCTACCACATGGGAAGTTTTTATACAGATAAAACTATTACAAAATGATAAACTCATGGCATGAGTTACATATCTGATATTCTGAGATTATCAGTGATTTGTACAAGCATTACAAGTAACTAGTTTTTACTTTTAGTTTTAAAGATATGAAAACCAGAGCCAGAAAGATTCATCCATGGTTATGTGATAAGAGTTCAGCCAGAAAATAGGAATATTTCTATACATTTTAAACAAGAATTTCATATATAGAATTGATTACACTGGTGATTTACAACAGACTCACACAGTTAGTGACACAAATAGTTCTGAACAACATGGTCCTCATGACACCACAGAACTTCTGCTCTCCTTTCAGACCACACACATTTCTCCTCAACCTGTCATTCTACCCTTGTGTGTCCTGTAACTCCCACTCAGGAACTTGATCAGTGAACTCCATGAATCTGGTTATTCTATGGTCCTACCTGTGTGTATTACACGTGGCTGAGTCAGCTCCAACTCCTGGCGATCCTGCTAATGAGCGACGTCCACAATGGCCTGTCCTCCACAGCCCTGCTCAGCTCCTGTGGACTCATGTCAATGGCTTTTTTTTTCTTTTTATGGACTCAATCTACCTCATAGTTGGCCTTCCTCTTTTCCTGCTGCCTTTCGTTTCTCCCAGCATTATTGTCTTTTCCAAAGACCCTGTCTTCTCATGGTGTGCCCATAGTAGGACAGCTTCAGTTGTGTCATTTTTGCCTCCAGGGATGGTTCAGGCTCTAGGACCCACTTGTTCATCTTTTTGGTGTTCTGTGGTATCCAAATGGTTGTCCTCCAACACCGTATTTCAAATTAAACTATTTTGTTCCTATGAGCCTTCTTCACTGTCCCACTTCTTTTTGTTGGTTTGTTTTTTTGTTTTTGTTTTTTATCTTCACCTGAGGACATTTTTCCATTTTTTGTTCAGGTAGAGTGGGAGGGAGAGAGAGGAACAGAGAGAGAGAGAGAGAGAAACATCGATGTAAAAGGGACACATCAAGTGGCTGCCACCCGCACGACCAACCAGGGCCGGGGACAAACTGGTACATGCCCTTGGCGGGAACTGAACCCGGGTCTCTCTGGACCACAGGCCAACACTCTAATCGCTGAGCCAAACCGGCCAGGGATCACTGTCCCACCTTTACATCCACACATAATAATTGGAAATACGAAGACCCTACTTATAGGAATGAGTTATTCTAAAGTTTCCCCTTACATCCTATTAATCACACCTAAAAATACTTCTCAAAAACTGTTTCCAGTATCATCAGAGCTCTTTCAGGCTTACAAAGCCATCCAGCCTAATGGCCCAGCTTCATTTTACACTGCCCTTCAGTGGCAAATCTTTGATACTCTTGACAAAAAAATAAATAAATAAAAGTCCTTTTTTTCCATACTTTCACCATCCCTAGCTAAAGTTTCTATGTTTCATAAGGTCCTACCATTTCTTTGGAGACATCCATGATTTGTCCGGCCTTCTTGGTCTCCTCTCTCATTAACACATTAGCATTAGCCACACCATTTACCAGCTGATCACTTGCTACTATGTAATTGTTTTCTAATTGCTTCATGTACATTATTCTTGGCACCCCAACAAAGTTGCAAGCTCATTATGAAAATGACTATACCTTGTATGCCCTGTACATTTTAGTTTTTTGCTGATTACATAGTAGCTTATTTTCCTCCAGTTCTGTGTGTTCACAGCCTTTAGTAGATATATGCTATCATATTCACTGCCCCATCAACTGTACTTGAATAACCTTCATTCCTTCATCTCCTCCTCTCTACATCCTCTCATCCCGTCAGATTTAACTCAGTCTCCTCCTTAATCTCCTAGACTCCTGAGATGTTGAATAATTACCAGCTGTTGTCTAATGCTTTCTTATATTCCCTTATAAATATATATTCTTTATTTTCCTAGTCGATACATCCTCTTGAAAGCAAAAGTAATATCATGTCATCTCTATATCCCCACAGCACTTAACACAGAGGCGCCCAATGAGAATACTGATTGAGTTTTACCCTTTTTTCTGTGTGTCCCAGAATCTGGCACAAAGGAGGTAATCAACAAAATGTTTGTTAAATGAATTAATAATGGAATAAACAATTAAAATCCAAAGCTAGATTGAGTTGAAATAATTTTAAAATATTACATAGATAAATAAAGAATCCTACTTCGCAGAAATTCATTTATCGCAGTAGAGTCTGGAACTGATTAACCTCAATAGACAGGGGCCAATTGTATTCATTACTAAAAATATAGGCATAAGAATCAACTCTGATTTTCAAGGAAGTTCTGAAAATGAGAAACATAATCTACTGATAAGTTATTTATACTGGTGACCTGATTGTGGTTGGCAGTTTCAAATTCTTTCTCTATCCATACTCTAACCAGAGGACTTAAATTAGAACTGTAGATAAATGTCCGTTTTCTTTCTTCAGCTTCATTTTGGGGGCTCTCTGGGGATCCTTCTTAAGGAAGTGTGAAGAGCAAAGAAATACTCTAAATGCAGGAAATGAATAGCAGAAGGAGAAAAAAGGGGTCTGGATAGTGTACACATTAGCTGACCATGTGATTTGCATCTGTGCCTTGAAAAAAATAACACAAGAAATTGTTCTAAGCAGACTCAATCTTATGCTTACAAGCAGTACAATCTTTTGCACTAAAAAAACAATCTATCTATCTCTCAGCTGTAATATATCTGCAAAATTGGTCTTTGTAAGCCCAACATTACTCCCAAATGGTAAACAATGACAGCCAGGAGCCACAGAAGAATTTAGGGTTAGCCCTTTCTGAAGGAGGAGGATTATGGTGGAGACAAAGGCAAGGGGAGAATACACAGAAGAGGAGGCAAAGAGCTCAGAAATGGAAAACGAGAGGAAGCTGGACCTACATGGTTGTTACTCCACAACAGTGCCACGGATTCCTCTGTGCATATATGAACCTGGCTCAAAGTGTCTACTTTATGACATGTTAAAGACAGGAAATTTTATCATTTCATTTTTCAATGTAGAATAGAGGAGAAGACTCGATATCACAGAAAGTGTTTATTGTTCTGGCACTATCACTTCCTTATCAAAGATATCAGCAACTCAGCTTCAGTCTTTGCAAGAAAAGCATCAGTCATACATGACACGGCACTTAGAAAACCAAAGATGTGCCTCTTCCCTCTGCTCTGTCACCACCTGGAGCTCTGCTCCCTGGGGCCTGTCTCCAAACGGCCCCCTTTTCCCCAACTGGGTTTCTAGGTTCTGTTTGGTTTCATTGGAGCCACTGATTTACAGTGGATTGTAGAACAAAGCAATAACCGTATATCCCACCTGTATTCACTTCCCCATTATATATGCATTCACATGTATTCACTCCCCATTACATATGCATTCACTCCACATTACATAAGCATTCACGTGCATTCAGTCCCCATTATGTATGCATTCACATGTATTCACGCCACATTGTATATACATTTACATGTTACCATCCTCAGCTAATTCAGTTGTTTCCTTTTTCTCTCCTCAAAACCAAATGATTTTGACATTTTGGGATATCTTCATTTGGGCTCTAAAAATAATTCACTCAAGTTACTCTTGCACAAGTCTACATTGCTTTTATTGAAGTAAATCATCATTACTTTGTCTTCAGTTTTAATATTCACGTCCAAGCATTCTGATAAAGGTTCCAGTCCAAGCAGAAAACACCGCCAACAGTAATTACCCATAATTTGTGGCACTCATTTTGAACCAAGTCAAAAAGAATCCTGTTTAATAGCTCACTTCTCAAAACTATGATGTACTTTCTTTGTCTTAAGAAGCCATAACTTCATTTAACCACATAAATAAGGATCTAAAAGTTGCTGGGTTCTTATCCTGGAGTTGAGAGTGAATTTAAAAGAGAGAATAAATAAAAGGAGTCTATTCTTTTAATTATAAGAATTGAAAGTATGTCAGTGTTTGCCTATTCAAAACTCCTAAGTGAATTCTAAAACTACCTTTAGAAATATCTTGACAAATTTTTATGCATGCTCAACTCTACCATTTCCACTGTCAGAAGGGGAGATCATGACCTCAAAAAAACACTCCACTCAGCTTTAATAGCTTTCTTTAATAGAATGTTTTCCCTTGGTACTGAACAGAAATCTTCTTCCCTATAATCTCCACCCATTACTTCTGGCCTCTAGAGTAACACCAACTAAATCTAATCTTGCTCCCAGATGGCGACTATGAGGATATTTACAGAGTTCTCTCTTTAGACCTCAGTTTAGATGTTTCTAGTTTCTTTACCATGGCTTCATGCCAGGGAAACCCTAATCACTCTCTTCTGGATAAATTGCAATTTAAAAGCATCCCTTTAATATAATCCTTGAGCCTAGCCAGTGTGGCTCAGTCTGTGGCTCCCACAGACTGAGATGTCCAGATTTAATTCCCAATCAGGGCACGTGCCCAGGTTGCAGGCTCAATCCCCAGTGGGGGTCGTGCAGGAGATGTTTCTCTCTCACATTGATGTTTCTATCTCTCTTCCTTTCCCTCTCTCTAAAAAAATCAATTAAAAAATATATATATATATAAATGAAAATATCCCAGCCATTGTGACTCAGTGGTGGAGTGTCGACCCATGCACCAAGAGGTCCCCAGTTCAATTCTCCATCAGGGCACATGCCCAGGTTGTGGGCCTGATCCTCAGTGGGGAGCATGCAGGAGGCGGCCAATCAATGTTCTCTCTCATCGATGTTTCTATCTCTCCCCCTCCCTTCTTCTCTCTCTAAAAATAAAGAAAAAAAAGTTTTAAATAAAAATAAATAAATATAACTCTTGAAACTGAGTTCAATAAACACATCAGTTGATCCCTATCTTCCGCTTAGAATGGAGAAAGCTAACAGAAACAATAACACACACACACGCGAGCGCGCGCAATCTGCAAATTGACAACTGTCTTGATTCTATCAGAGAACTAAAAATGCAGAGGAAACAACTAACCCAAAATGTAAGGGAAGTCAGCAGCCTCTACAGAGAGAAGGGGTGCAAACCCATACTGCGGGCAGAGATGCTGTGGGACACAACACGCTGGTTAGAAATCAGCTCAAAGTTCAAACAAATCGCTAATGGCCCAAGGAGGGCTAGTGTGCGAATATAAAACCCTGATGGTGGCAGACCGGAGGATAATTTGTACCTGCGCTCAGACTGCTTCTCCTCGTACCTTAGGGTGTTCAGGAAGAAGACTGGAGCAGTGCATGAGAAGGAAGAAGTCTCAGCGCAGCAGTCAGACAGGAGGGAGGGGCCATCGCTGGAAGCAAGTCACAGCCCCTCCTGAGCCCTTCTCCCTACACAAGGAAAACCTGAAGCCACTGGAGGAAGGGCAGCAAATTCAGTCACTTGAGGGCACAGGTGAGGACCCAGTGAGTCAGGAGAAGGAAACAAATAAACAGTGCTACCCTGCAGAAGCACAGGGATGTGTTCTGGGCCCCGATCTTTAGAAATTTCCTACCAGTGGGACTAAGACAAGGTCACACAGCTAAAGATCCTCAGGGTTTGTGGACAGAGCTGTTTATGCTGTAATCATTGGGCCATCGTTTCTATTGCTTGTATTTCTCACCTCAATGCAAAACATTTCATTTCTGATATCATTACCGGCTCCTAGAAATTTTTTCTAAGAACTCAGTCCTGGTTTTCCCCTAGTCATGCTACATGATGAAGCTTTTGAATGGCTGACAATAAGTGAGGTTTAGACAATTCCTTTACTCCAGGGCTTTGAAAACAGATGATAAATAAAGAAGGGGAGAAAAGAGTTTGGGGATTAAAAATTCAACAGCCCTCAGCAGCTTGGCTGTTCTTTTCTTTATGCTAGCCTTCCTCTGAATCTACTTTCTAAATATTGAGATGATGGAGACAGAACAGCACAATACAGAATGTTGGGGGAAATCCCCCAATCTTCAATAATCTTCCCCTTTCCCTGGTTCTTAGCTGACAGTAAAGAAACCACAAGGATAAAGATTATGCCAGTTCACTCTCTGCAGCGGACGCACACACTTGAGGGCTCAGCACCCTACTCCTGGTCATGCAGTTTGTAAAGAGCGGAGCAAGCAGCTGTCTTCCTGCATGGGTCTGGTGCTTCTAACCAGTCCCACCTTGCCGCACCACCTGCGCTCCTGGGGAGAGACTCGGGTTTTGCTATTGCAGCTGACATCTCAATCAATACTGCCAGCTTCTTTTAGTCTTCCTTTCTGTCCTCCGCCCCTCACTGCTGAGGGACTGCCACAGTGGAAGTCCAAGTTTACCCCACACGCACTGTGCTGCACTAAATAAGAGCAAGGACATTTCTAGAGCCCACAGGAATCGGGGGGGGGAAGAAAAAGAAAGAGAGAGAAGGAAGGAAGGAAGGAAGGAAGGAAGGAAGGAAGGAAGGAAGGAAGGAAGGAAGGAAGGAAGGAAGGAAGGAAGGAAGGAAGGAAGGAGAGAGATAATTGTGGTCCTGTTAAATGTATTCTGCTTCCCTCCATCTAATTCCCAAAGCCTCCTAGGCAAGAGAATGTGTTTTGGAAGTCACTTAAGAAAAAAGAGACAGGTTGAAGGGTTACATCATCAAGGAACATTCCTCTCTAGGTTGTTGGCTAGGGATTTCAGTTTATTTTGTGTTGTTTTTACTTATTTTTTTTTTTCTAACTACTGGTTTTGGTGCCATTGTTCCCAGAGTTTGCAGTAGCATCCGTCTGAAGAGAAGATGTGAAGGAAATTGTGATTTATTGCTACGGTTGGGATCAGAAACTCTACCTTAGTTTAATAACCAAGAGGCTTCCTTCTTCCCCGCCAACCTTCCCTCCTTCCCTCTTTTAGCAGCTATTTGTTGAACACTTCCATGTGCACAGAAGTCTTTACCATGCAAATAACAGTTGGTTAAAGTTCCATATAGGAGATACAAAAGTGAATAAAACAAACCCTTTATTCTTGCAGCTTAAGACCTGGCCATGCAGCCCAGCACTGCCGTGATTGCTAGCACCCATGCCCAGTAGCACAACTGCCCCCCCCCCCCCCCCCCCGTGCACTTGGCGGCAGGAGGCAGGCCCAGCAGCGACCTCACCATGCTAGCCAGCTGCAGCGCCTAACGCAGTGCCTGGCAGACGCTGGGCTCCATGAATGTTTCCTGAACTACGCGATGAGTGAGTGAGAGGATGGATGGCTCTAGAGATTGTTGCACCACGTTTTCTGTCATCAGATCTGTGATCCTCCAAGTCAACTTTCAGATAACAATCCACACTATGAACAGTTTTGACACACCAGAGAGCTTAACTGCTAATTTACCTCCACAAACAATGAAGTGGATTTTCAATTCTTAGAGACTACTGGAGACGTTCCACATCATGCTAGAACACACAAAATTACAAAAATAAGCAGCATCACTGTGCCTGAAGTGTGGAGGAAGTCCTGTGCGAGTACAGAACGGAAAACTGTTACTTCCACAGCATGTGAGTACATGCGCCCAGGTTTTTTCCCTGTTTATAGAAGTTGGTAGGGGGTTGAGATGTGGCCAAGAAGGCTTCCCAGAAATGGTAATAAGTTGGGTAAAATTTGACTAGGCAGAGCCAGAGGGGAAAGGAAGGTTCAGCAGGAGCCAAAAGCACAGAGATGTGGTAAGGCAGGGGCACTGAGGGGAGAGGAGACGCACAGGGTACATTTAAGTGTGCCCAGACTGAATGCCTGGCTCCCACACAGAAAAGTATGTGCTTTCTACAGTAGGTGAGGGGTCCACAGAAGGATTTAAAATGGAGGAGTGACATGCTCCAGTCTAGGTTCTTGAAAGGCCATTTTAGGGGCAGTGTGCTGGAGGCTGGAGTGAGATATAAGGCATTTGCAAGAGTCTAGAAACACACCTGTGTGTGTGCTGGTATGTGTACATGTGCATGTTCATGTGTAATGGTATGTGGGTTATTAGGATAGGCTCAAAAATGGCTCATCCCAGCCTCCCTGTACACCTATAAACTTCTTTCCTGTTGATCTATACTCTGAAATGATGACGTCATGAAAAAAATCGTGATATTCTTTCTATATTTTAATTTACTGCCCAAATAAACATGAGAGCCACAAATGTTCAGACTCTGTGAACCATCTCTCTACTAGTACTGACCTCCCTCAGCAGTAGCTTCCCCACCTGAGTTCTGGTGATTCTTTCATTATACATGTCACCTTGACCTCCAAAACAATGTGTTATCATAATGTGTTTGGGAATACTGTTGTGGTTTCTATGCCTCTCATTAGCACAGAATGATAGCCTAAGGTATTACACACATTTCTTCTGATGAAGGTAATTGAACCAGCAAAGGGGCCAAAGAGAATATACAGTGTGACTATTAAATTTAACTGTATTATGAGTAAGTGGCTTATTTTTTGAAAAAGAAGTTTTATCCTGAAACTTTTCGCTATGAGATTGGGATTTAACTCAGAGTTACAATCTAGTGAGCATGCAGAAGCAGCCCGCAATCAGTGTCCAGGGCACCATCAGCTCCCCACTGCACTGTTGGCCTCTCCCCCTCGTGCACGAGGAGGCGATACTGCACACTGGGTAAGGGTGCAGCCCCTGGAGGCTGCGTTTGAATTCCATCTCTACCACTTTCATCATTATGGTAGCTACTTAACTTCTATTTCAGTTTTCTGTTTTGTGTGGTTTTTCTTTTAATCTATAAAATAGTAGTATTATCTCATAGGTTTGTTTGTTCATTTGATTTGGGGGGAATTAGATGAATTTCTAGGTTTATGGGACATACCACTGAAAAGCAGAGCAGGGCAGACAGGATGAGGAATGCTGGGTAGGTAGAGTGGCAAATGAAGCATGAAGTAAGGTGGCCAGGGCAGCCTCCCTGAGGAGGTAAGATGTGAGGAAATACTTGAAGGAGGGAAGACAGTTATCCAAGTGAGTACCTGAGGTAGAGCCCCGAGGCCTTTACCTGGAGTGTTCAACAAGCTCCTGAAGCCAGTGTGGCTGCAGCACTGCGGGAGGCACAAGGTGTGAGAGCTTTGACCACCTGAGGCCAGATCACTAGAGCCTTCTAGGCCAAGCATGGCCTTTGGCTTCTTGGAGTGAAATGGATTTGAACAGAGAAATGACAAGACCTGATTTGCATTTTAAAGGCTGCTGTACTTAAAACCACCTCAGGAGTGCAAAGAAGCAGCAGAGAGGCCTTTCAGGAGGCTGTTCATCCAGGGGAAGGATGGTGATGACTATGTCCAAGTTAGTAGCTTGGGGGTGTGTAAGAAGAAACCACATTCTGTATATATTTTGGAAGTACAGGATTTCCTAATAGATAGGATGACTCTCATGTTTTTGGTGTGACAAATTAAAAATATAAAGTTGTCATTAACCCCAAAGCCTATGGGTGGAGAAGATTTAGGGAGCAAAATCCAGAGTTCAGTGGTAGTGATGTGAAGCTTGACTGGTCTCTAAGACATCTTAATAGAGATACTGAGAGGTCAGATATATGATTCTGAGGCTCCAGAAAGTGGAGATAAGAAACTGACATTATCTGAATATAGATTGTATTTAAAGCCTGAAAGCTGGTTGAGATTATCAAGGCAGAAAATAAACAGTAAACAGAATCAGGAAAGAAAAAAAGAAAAAAAAAGGATTAAGGTCTGAGCCCTGGGGACAAGGAAACTGAAAGATCAGGTACTTGAGGAATGCTGGTATTAAGGCAGCTGAGTCATGAGACTGATGAGGCTTGAGCCTCAGAGACCTTCCAAAGGCCCAGTAATACGTTCATATAGATCTATGCTTTTCTGACACTTGCAAAAGATGTTTTAATCACATTTCAATTAAGATCACTGTCTCCACTGCATCCTCTCTCCCTTGCATTGGGCTTTCCTTGGGACAGAGATCCATTTTTTGAAATATCTAAGAGAAGGAGAATTGAGAATATATTTTGTTCAAGTTTATTGGATTTGCTAGCAGGGTTCACAGTCACTTCTATATATAATTAAACATTTGCTACTTGTCACTGTCTGGAAATGGCTTCCAGGAGAAGTCCTAACCTCTACAGTACCAATTCAGCTGGGGTCATGACACCCAGGTGAAGGCCCAAGCTTACGCTGACTTACAGGTGCCAACACCAGATGCACACAGATAATGGAGGAGAAAAGGAGTTTGAAACGTAAGAGATCAAAGTTTTTCTGGAAAGTTCTTTTAACCTTCAGACATGTAACAATGTCACTGGAGGGCTTAATTCTCTTGGACACCAAGTCAAATGGGAAGTTCTCTCTTGTCAAAAATATTCTAGCCCTAACCCATATTGCTCAGTGGGTAGAGTCAGCCTGCACACCGAAGGGTCATGGGTTCAATTCCAGTCAAGGGCATGTACTTGGGTTGCAGGCTCAATCCTGGCCCTGGTCGGGGCACATGGGAGGGGCAACCAATTGATGTCTCTCTCTTTCTCTCTCTCTTCTCCCCTCCCCTTTCATTCTCTCTAAAATTTGGTAGAAAAACTATCCTTGGGTGAGGATTAACAAAAAACACACAAAAATTCAAGAAAATAAAAAATGCATATAATAATAAATGCCTCAGATACATTTTTTTCTTTGTGATGGGATCTGGGGTAAGGAGAATGTCACCGAATTCCTGTGGTTGCACAAAACGGTAACAGTATTGCAAACAGTATACCTGTAATAGTTTGTTTATAAAAATGAACAAATACATAAAAGTGATAGAGGTTTCCCAAGTTTGACAATTCTAAATTCATAGCAAGTTATAAAACTAAACATAAATCTAAACTATCAATGAGAAACAAATTTTAGAGAAAGAAAATTCTTAAGGAGAGTGAATTATCTTGCTATTCTATTCACAGAAAATTATATTACAAAATCATTTCAAATAAAGAGGTGATGGAAATGTAGCCAGAAAGTATACAGGTTAAATAAAGGATTGTAAAGGTTTACCTAGAAGTTAAATAAATGAATAAAAACTAAATTGGGTTTTTTTCTAACTTTTCATTGTTTGTGATACTTGTCTTTATAAATCCAGTTTTTTGTAATTAATTAATTTATTTTATTAACTTATTTTTGGTACAGATGTTTCTCCTTTTTTTCCCATTGACACCCTCCTCCACATCACCCACCCCGTCCCTAGATTTCTTGTCCATGTCCATCGGTTATGCGTACATGCATATAAATTCTGTAGTTTATCTCTTCCCTCCTCCCCCTTCCCCTCTTCAGAGGGTTGTCAATCTGTACCCTATTTCCACATCTCTGGGTCTACCATGTTCCTTAGACTGTTATGTTCATTATATTCCACAAATAAGTAAGATCATGTGATATTTATCTTTCTCTGCTTAGCTTGTTTCACTTAGGATAATACTCTCCAAGTCCCTCCATGTCGTCTCAAAGAATAAGAGGTCTTTCTTTCTTACAGCTGCATAGTACTCTATTGTGTATATGTACCACTCCTTTTTTATCCATTCGTCTACTGATGGTCACTTGGACTGTTCCCGGATCTTAGCTATTGTAAATAGTGCTGCTATGAACATGGGGGTACATATATTCTTTCTGATTGGTATTTCAGGCTTCCTAGGGTATATTCTCCTAGAAGGAGGACCACTGGATCAAATGGCAATTCAATTTTTAATTATTTGAGGAAACACCATAGTGTTTTCCATAGTGGCTGCACCACTCTGCATTCCTACCATCAGTGTACCAGAGTCCCCTTTCTCCACACCCTCGCCAACACTTGTTGTTTAATGATTTGTTGATGGCGGCCATTCTGGCAGGTGTGAGGTGATACCTCATTGTTGTTTTAATTTGCATCTCTCTGATGATTAGTGATGTTGAGCATTTTTCATATATATTTTAGCCATTTGTATGTCCTGTTTGGAGAGGTGTCTATTTAGTTCCTCTGCCCATTTTTTAATTGGGTTCTTTGACTTCCTTTTGTTGAGTTGTATGAGCACTCAATATATTTTGGAAATGGCTCTCCCATACAGTGGGTTCCCTTTCCATTTATGATGGTTGTTTCTTTTGCTGTGCAGAAGCTTTTTAGTTTGATGTAGTCCCATGTGTTCATTCTCTCCTTTGTTTCTGTTGCCTTAGGTGATGTATCAGTTAAAATTCTGCTGCGTATAATGTTTGAAATTTTGTTGCCTACATTTTCTTCTAGGATTTTTATGGATTCATTTAAGTCTTTTATCCATTTTGAGTTTATTCTGGTGTATGGTGTAATTTGATGGTCTAGTTTCATTTCTTTTGCATGTAGCTGTCCAATTTTCCCAACGCCATTTATTAAAGAGGCTGTCTTAACTCCACTATATGCTCTTGCCTCATTTGTCAAAGATTAATTGAGCATAATGTCTTGGGTCTATTTCTGGGTTTTCTGTTCTGTTCCACTGGTCTATCTGCCTGTTCTTGTGCCAGAATCAGGCTGTTTTGATTACAGTAGCATTATAGTATAACCTGATATCCAGTATTGTGATCCCACCTACTTTGATCTCCTTTTTCGAGATTGCTGTGACTATTCGGGGTTTTTCTGGTTCCATATGAACTTTTGAAGTATTTGTTCTAGTTCTGTGAATTACGTTGTTGGTTTTTTGAGGGGGATTGCATTGAATCTATAGATTGTTTTGGGTAATATGGACATTTTAATGATGTTAATTATTCCAATCCATGAACAAGGCATGTGCTTCCACTTTTTTTATATCTTCCTCTATTTCTTTTTTCAATGTCCTGTAGATTTCTGCAAATAGGTCCTTTACTTCTTTGCTTAAGTTTATTCCTAGTTATCTTAATATTTTTGCCGTGATGATAAATGGAATTGTTTTTTTTTACTTTCTCTTTCTGTGAGTTCATCCTTGGTGTATTAGAATGCCATCAATTTCTGGATGTTAATTTTGTACCTTGCTACTTTGCCAAATTCATTTATTAAGTCTAGTAGATTTTTGATGGAGTTTTTAGGGTTCTCTATGTATAATATCATGTCATCTGCGAATAATGACTGTTTCACTCCCTCCTGTCTAATTTGGATCCCTTTTATTTTTTCTTCATGTCTGATTGCTGTGGCTAAAACTTCCAATACTATGTTAAATAAGAGTGGCAAAAGTGGGCATCCTTGTCTTGCTTCTGTTTTTAAAAGAAATGCTTTTAGTTTTTGCCCATTGAGTATGATGATGGCTGTAGGTCTTTCATATATGGCCATTATTATTTTGAGATATGATCCCTCTATTCCACATTGCTGAGCATTTTTATCAGATATGGATGCTGGACTTTGTCGAATGCTTTTTCAGCATCTATTGTTATGATTATGGGGTTTTCATCTTTCATTTTGTTTATGTGGTGTATCACATTTATTGATTTGCGAATATAGTACCAGCCTTGCATCCTTGGGATGAATCCCTCTTGGTCATGGTGAATAATTTTTTTGATGTATTGCTGGCTCAGATTTGCTAGTATTTTGTTAAGAATTTTCACATCTATGTTCATCAGGAATATCAGCCTGTAGTTTTCTTTTTTTGTAGTGTCTTTTTCTGGTTTTGGAATTAGAATTATGCTGGCCTCACAAAACAAGTTTGGAAGTCTTCCTTCTTCTTGAATTTTTTGAAATAGTTTGAGGAAAATGGGTATTAGTTCTTCTTTGAATGTTTGGTAAAACTCCCCAGTGTAGCTGTCTGGGCCTGGGCTTTTGTTTGCTGGGAGAGTCTTGATTACATCTTCAACTTCCTTAGTTGTTATTGGTCTGTTCAAGTTTTATATCTCTTCCTGATCCAGTTTTGGGAGATTATGTGTTTGTAGAAATCTGTCCACTTCACATAGATTGTCGAATTTTTTGCCATATAATTGTTCATAGTATTTGTTAATGATCTTTGTATTTCAGTGGTGTCAGTTGTTATTTCTCCTCTTTCATTTCTGATTTTGTGTATTTGGGTTCTCTGTTTCTTGGTGAGTCTAGCTAAGGGTCCATCAATCTCGTTTATCTTTTTAAAAAATCAGCTCTTGGTCTATCATTGAGAATGTCCCATGTGCACTTGAGAAGAATGTGAATTCTGCAGTTTAGGGGTGTAATTCTCTGTAGATATCTATTAAATCCATGTGGTCTAGTGCATCATTTACAGTCTATTTCCATGTTAATTTTTTGTCTAGAGGATCTATCCAGTGATATCAGCGGGATGTTGAAGTCCCCTGCTATGATTGTATTCCTGTCAATTATTCTTCTGAAGTCCTCCAGAAGATTTTAAATATATTTTGGTGCTCCTATATTGGGTGCATGTATGTTTACCAAGGTTATATCTTCCTGTTGGATAGATCCTTTCAATATTAAGTAGTGGCCTTCTTTGTCTCTAGTTACCCCAGCTTTTTGTTCCTTTCCATTTGCTTGAAAGATTTTTTTCCATCCCTTCACTTTCAACCTATGTAAGTCTTTTCTTGTGAATTGGGTCTCTTGTAAACAAGTTATATATAAGCCATGCTTTCTTGTCCAATCAGCTACTCTGTCTTTTTATCAAAGCATTCAATCCATTTACATGTAAGGTGATTACTGATATGTACTTATTTATTGCCATTTTTGTTTAGTCTGGTTATATTTTTCTTCCTATTTCTTCTAATTACAGCAGTCCCTTTAACATTTCTTGCAGTGGTGGTTTGGAGCTCATGTATTCCCTTAGCCTTTTTTTTTTTTGTCTGGGATGCTCTGTATTTGACCTTCCATTTTGAATGACAGCTTTGCTGGATAGAGTAGTCTTGGATTCAGATCCTTGTTTTTCTTTTTTTTTTTTTAATCCTCACCAGAGGATACTTTTCCATTTTTTGTACAGATAGAGTGGGAGGGAGAGAGAGGAAAGGAGAGAGAGAGAGAAACATCGACGTGAAGGGACACATCGAGTGGCTGCCACCCGCACGACCAACCAGGGCCGGGGACAAACTGCAACAGAAGTACGTGCCCTTAGCGGGAACCGAACCCGGGTCTCTCCGGACCGCAGGCCGACGCTCTAACCGCTGAGCCAAACTGGCCAGGGCAGATCCTTGTTTTTCATGACCTTGATTACTTCATTCCCTTTTGACCTGTAGTGTTTCTATTGAGAAGTCAGCTGATAGCCTTATGGGGGTTCCTTTGTAGGTAACCTGTTGCTTATCTTTTGCTGCCATTAGGATTCTCTCTTTGTCTTTAATTTTTGGCATTTTAATTACTATGTGTCTTGATGTAGGCCTGTTTGGGTTCTTCTTACTTGAAGCTCTCTGTATTTTTGAACTTGAATGCCCTCTTCCTTCACCATATTAGGGAAGTTTTCTGTCACTATTTCTTCAAATATATTCTCTAACCCTTGCTCATTTTCTTCTTCTTCGGGGACTCCTATGATGCAAATATTGTTACATTTTCAGTAGTCCCACAGTTCTATTAAGCTGTCTTCCTGTTTTTTTATTGTTTTTTTCCTTTTGGTTTTCTGGTGGTTAATTTTTTTCTACCCTGTCTTCTAATTCACTGATTTGGTCCTCAGCTTCCTCTACGCTGCTGGTTAGTCCTTCCAATGTATTCTTTATTTCTGATATGTCGTTCTTCATTTCTTATTGGTGGTTTTTCATTTCCAGTTGGTTGATTTTCAATTTTTCTATGTCTTTACTCATGGTGTTGATGGCGTTACTCATGCTGTTGTGCTTCCTCAAGATCATGGCTCTGAATTCTACCTCTGATAACTTGTTTAACTGCATTTCATTTATCTCATCTTTGGTAAAGGTCTCTTGTTCTTTCATTTGGGATTTGTTTCTTTGTTTCACCATTTTGGCTATCTCCGTGGGTTTTGGAGCCTGCCAAATTTTCCCTGTGCATGTTGGTGTTCTGTTGTTTGTGGCTTCCTCTACTGGGTTTGGATGAGTGTCAGAGAACCCACTTTAAACACCGCTGTCAAGTCTTACTTTCCTTGGTAAATTTGTAATCCCAGGGATGGTTCAGTTATACTTTAGCTTTTTGCCTGGAGGCTATTACAGGAGAGCCTTGGGTTCTCAGTTGAATGAAAAACTCCCCGAGGTGTTCAATGTAAGAGAATTTCCCCAATGGTGGGGCAGATGCTGGTTGTTAATAAGCCTCAATTTGCACTTCAGTGGCCCACCTGGGTGGGGTTGAATCTCTGACGGTGGGGCCACCACCTCTCCCCAGAACTCTGGGAAGAAGTAAGATGGCCACTGTCCTGCGTGGCCGCAACTCAGCAAAAGCTCTGAGAATCCTCCAAATCCTGAGTGTCCCCACACAGTTCCAGTTCAGTCCGCCCTCCGTCTGCTAGAGCCCAAGATGATTGGCTGTGGCTATTTTAGCACTGTGTCCAAGCCCTCTGTGCTGTGGAGTGGGCTTGGGATTTTAACTCCAATGGTGCTGCTCACAGCTATGACCACTGCTGTCCATGGGGTCGGAGCCCCCCTCTCACACCTCCACATTCCTACTACCAGTATCGATTCAGTGTCCCTGGTTATATGGTCCTCACAAGCTGCTTTACTGTTGCTTTTTCCTGACGATTTGTCTTTATTTTAGTTGTAATTCCAGTTTGGTGCTGGGAGACGGTCTGTGTAGCTTCCGGTCACTCTGCCGCCATTTTGGAATTCCTGTTGTAATTTATTTTATCATTCTAAATAAATATTCACTTTTATACTTAATTTTGTGTTTGTAGTTTTATTTTCTTTTTTTAGAAGCTCCAAAATCATGTACATTTCAGATACCACAAAATATGAATCCATTCTTGCCTGGCACATAGTAAGTAAGCACACTGCCAACTAGACATTCTTCATTTCCTCACAGCCCATCCTCATCACAGTCTGGAGTTCAAAGTTGCCATCTGCCCCTCCCTCCATAGAATCTGTTCTCCAAAGTAACATTGTTTTCTATACCAGGAAATTGACAAGTTAGCAGCCATGATGTGATTGTTTGATGGTGTGATGGTGTGGTGGTAGATGATGATGATGATGATGATGATGATGGTGTGTGTGTCAGACAAGGGTAAATGGGTCTTTTCTCAATTCAGTAGTGAATAATGAATTCTGGGAATCAAAAAATATATAAATCTGCACCACAGCAGGGTATAGGCTATTTTCCCTTTGTTGACTCAGACTACCTCACATATTCTTGTATATTTATATTTGTACTATGTGAATGTTAGTCTGCACTTAAATAGTTACAGAGACAAGGATATGTCCTGTGTGTGGCTCAGGGTTGTGCACAAAGTAGGCACATATGATAAATATTTCTTGAGCATGAAACCACAGGTCAAAATTCTCTACAAATCAATAATACAAATCAACTACATAATTGATTTGATAAATAAATGATCAAATCAACTTCTTCTACCAATCAATTATCAAACACATCAAAAAATGACTATATAGAGAACTGATGAACAAAAGTTCAATCTTTTAAATCACATTACACTTGCAAAACCTTAATGTTTGCTACATCTTCAGGTGTTGCAAATATAATCAACAAAAGGTAACTAAAAACCTGAATAAGCAGTAACTAAAATCACTTAAATACTCTATAAAATAATATGCAAACTCTCCCAGTCCTTATAATATAGGAAACATTATAAACAGAACAAGCAAACAAACAAAACTTTGTTCTAGGTTTTCAGCATCCAAGATGAGCTTGAGAACAACACTCTCAAGCTCTGCACTTACAAACCCTGCAGAGCATGTTGTGTTGTAAGACTCCATTGGTATTTATTTATTTATTTATTAAATAATTTTTTAAATTAATTTTAGAGAAAGAGGAAGAGGAAGAGAGGATGAGAGGAAGAAAGAGATGAAAACATTGATGAGAAAGAACATTGACTGGCTGCCTCCCGCATGCTCCCCACTGGGGGTGTGGCCCACAACCTGGGCATGTGCCCTGACTGGGAATCAAACTGGCGACCTCTTGGTGCAGGGGTGGACACTCAACCACTGAGCCATACTGGCTGGGTTCCATCAGTATATAAAACTTACCTCTGAGAGTATGGTGTTAAATTTCTAATTTTGAAGATTACTGGACCCCAAAATAGGATATATAAATAGCCTTCTGAAATCCTCCTCTGATGATCTTGATAAAGAGATTAACTTCTTATAAAGGCAATGGGAGATGAGATGGAAACTACATGAAGGCAATATGATGTGTACATTGAGTTTAAATGCATGCTTTGGGTTAAAAACATCCAGGTGTCTCCAAAGACAGAGGACATAACCTGAAAACAACAGATGAGTTTTCCTTGTTGTTGTTGTGTTGTTTTGTTTTTAAATAATCTCTACCTGGGTGATTATGAGGATATTTCACTTTTCCTCAGAAAATTCTATCTGGAATAGAAATTACCTTTAACTTAGTAAGACATCAAGCTTCATTAGAATTTATCAAGAACTTAGGATAATAAAAGACTAAGCCCTGGGTTCTAGTCTAGGACTTCTCAGTTGTGGGTGACCTTCAACTTGGGACTTAAACTTCTCTGAGCCTATGTTCCTTTCTCCATGAAATAAAGGGGTTTGATTTCATTGAAAGTCTCACCCTGGGATTCACTGTTTTCTAAGAGGCTTATGAATGAGATTTAGAGGATCCACAACCCCCTTTAAAATTTGTGGAATTTTATGTGTCTGTGCATTTTCCTGGTTAAGTCCAATTTTCAGATTCTCCAAGGGTGTATTTTATTTATAAAAAGTTTTTATTTTAATCTGTGAATTAGATGATAACTGGTGGCTATTTCGATTGACATACCTAGAATCCTTTTTATTACGCTGTATTTTTTATTTTATGGTCTGGTATTCTGTCAGTAGAGTAGCAGGCACTGTCAATTAGCAATGCTAACTGATACAAACTGCCTTAGTTTTTACTATGGACTGGCGAGCTTAGTTGGAATTATTGTACTCTTTGTCATAAAAAAAAAAAAGGTCCAATAACAAGTAGCAAGATAATAATAAAATACAAGAAAATCAAGTTGCCTGCTCATCTCTTAGCTCAAGTGATTTTTTTTACTCAGTAATTATTTACTTCTTGAGATGAGCTCTCAATCCCCACCCCCATCTTAGCCCCCCCTTCCTCTTCAATCTATGCATTTGATGAATATTTATACTGAATATTCACTGTGTGTCTGCACCCTAAAGATAGGGAATAAAACTTGAAAACAACAGGAAATGGTTTGAATTTGGCAGAAATTTATTCTTGCACAGACAAGGCCAGCCTTACCCAGAGGCAGGCTAAATGGCCTCCTGCTTCTGTGTAGTGTGATACAGAAGCCCTCAGGAAAGGGGACTGCCCAGAGGCATCACTTTCTCAGACCGTGCGAGGTGCCTGCAATTTTCACATTAGTCCTTTGTTTTCATTAAGGCACCAAAAATCTCCCTGCTACAATGCAAAGGTTGCTTGGGAAGGGAAAAAATTAAATCATTAGCACAGATGAATTAAACCACATTAGCATCACCCTGTAGCTATTGAACAAAAGGATACATAGGATTGATGGCATGGCCTGGAGAAACATTCTGGAGATCAATAAAGATACTTCCTTTTGCTGTACAAACTTCTAAATGTTGAAAAGATTTGGACGCTCACATGACCGGAGTTTGACTTCTACAGCAGTAATAATCATTTACTGTATCCTTACTGTGTACCAAGCACTATATGAAGTACTTTACATATATTTTCTCCTTCAAATAGCCTTATGATGAAGGTATTTTAATCCCCATTTCACAAACTAAAGAAATGAGTGTTCAGGGAGGTTCAGTAATTCTGCTAAGGTTACACAGATCAGGATGCATCCATTTCTCTCAAACTCCAAAGCTGGAGATCTAAAGCTAGTATGTTTTATTGCTTCCATTCATAGAGAAAAAATACATAATGTAAAACCCACTCTTCATTCACAAGCACTTTTAAATGGCTTTGAATTGTATCAGTGACAACATAATCACTGCAGAACAGTTGTACAGATAGATAAGTCTTTGTTGATTCTTACCATAACTACCCTTGCTGAGCCTATGGATTCAAGGTGCTTATACCTCTCAAGGACACATGGGAATCTGGAACGCACCATATGTTGGGAATCACAACTGTGGATGATGAGTCATCTGCTGGTTCCAGGAAGTTACAAGATGGACTATATTATCTCAAGTGATGAGGTAAGGAAAAGTAATGAAGGACATACAAAAAGAGTCAAAGAACTCCAAGTCTCTATTGTTCTTCCCCTCACAGTAGTCCGGTTGAGGGAATAAAATAGTCGTGTCGAAGACACAGTGTTGAAAACTGACTGTCCTAAGAGGAAATTGGGCAGTGTCAGTAGAATTAAGGTTGGATGGCCCAGATGAGGGAAAGAACCTGGAAGCCTCAAAAAGGAATGCAGTGGCAGGGGGCACATCACTCACCCAGTTACTAGAACTGAGGCCTTATTGCTGCATTCAAGACAGTCGCAGTGAGACTTGTGGAAATGCAGGTTAATATAGGAGCATCTAAATTGGTTCTATCGCAGCCTAAGCGCAAGTGTTCACCATTAACAGAAAGGCAAGGAGAGGGAGGGAGGCAAGGACAGGAGCGTCTAAAAACCATCTTAGATTATTGACTAGCTAAAGATGGCGGCGGGCAGGACCTGAGGGAGGGTGAGTGTGGGAGAGAGTGAGTGAGTGTGGGAGAGAGTGTGAGTGGACATGAAGGTGGACGACCAAACCCGAGCAGTGCAGAGCCACAGAGCAGAAGGTCCCTGTGCTGTGGATGGAGCAGCCAGCTACCACGGTAAGTGGCCACTCAGGGAGCTTCTCCCTGCACCACGGGGAGGTCCCAGCATTTTGGAATATCCCAGGTCTTCCCTGGGAGGAGGCAGTGGAAGCGGCTAGGGCCCAGCAATCTGAGCCCACCAGCACACCTAGCACCATCGGACCAGTGGACACTGTGTCAACACAGACCCGTGCACAGTAGTTGAGCTCCCAACGTGCCAGTCGTGGAAGCCGTGGACAGCCGGGAACCCAGCACCATCCCCCATAGTAGCAGCCCGAGCAGAGTCCAGATATACCCCCAGCAACAGAGGCTGGGGAGCAGATATCCATCCCCAGGCAACAGAAGCACAGACCAGCAGCTGAGACCCATCCCCAAAAACTACAGCAAAAGTTGAGCAGCAGTTGATCCCCATGGGGCGTCAGCACTCCCCAGCCGCCAGCGGACGGACCTGGGGCTCCACAGAGGCCTGTGGTGTGCAGCAGCTCACAAAAGCAGTGGGAAGCCAGAGCCCAAGAGAAACTGGTGCTATCCAGCTGCCTGCCCATGGGATCTGCAGGGTGCAGGGTTACCAGAGAGGCCTGTGAAACCCAGCAGAGACTGTGCGATCCAGTTACCCGCAGGACCTGCAGGGTGCTTCAGCACCAGAGAGGCCTGTGTGACCCAGCAGAGACTGTGCGATCTAGTTACCCGTGGGACCTGCAGGGTGCTTCAGCACCAGAGAGGCCTGTGCGACCCAACAGGGACTGTGCCATCCAATTACCCACAGGATCTGCAGGGTGCTGAAGCACCAGAAAGGACTATGTGACCCAGCAGGGACTGCGTGATCTAGTTACCCACTGTGCCTGTGGGGTGCTGAAGCACCAGAGAGACTTGCACAACTCAGCAGGGACTGTGCCATCCAATTACCCGCGGGACCTATGGGGTTCTGAAACACCAGAGAGGACTGTGCGACCCAGCAGGAACTGTGCCATCCAGTTACCTGTGAGACCTGCAGGGTGCTGGGTCACCAGAAAGGCCTGTGCTACTCAGTTGCGCACAAGATAGGCTTAGAGGATGTAAAAATGGAGGCAGAGTGAATAGAAGCTACACAGATGATCTCCCAGAATCAACAGGAGTTACGACTAAAATAAAGGCAAATCCATAGAAAAAAGCAACAGAAAAGCAGCAGGACAGGACCATATAACCAGAAACACTGATAGGATCTGTGGAGGAGAGAGAGAGTGGTGGGCTGGAGCCCATAGACAGCAGCAGTCTTAGCTATGAGCAGGGCCCTTGGGGAATAAAGACCAAACCTGCTCCACAGCAAAGAGAGCCAGGACACAGCAGTAAAATAGCCACAGCCACTCACATGGGGGCTCTGGCAAAGGGAGGGCAGACTGGGCTGGAACTCCCTGGGGACACTGAGGATTTGGAGGGCACTCAGAGTTTTTGCTGAGTTGCAGTCACAAAGGACGGTGGCCAGTGTGCTCCTTACCGGAGCTGTGGGGTAAAGCAGCAGCTCCACTCTCAAAGATTCAGCCTTTCTCAGGTGAGGCAAAGAAATGCAAATTGAGGCTCATTAACAACCAGCATTATCCCACCCTCTGGAAATCCTCTTATGCAGAACACCAGGGCTACATTCCAAGGCACTGAGTAACTGTGCCACCAGGAAAAACATAGAGGAGAACTGAACCTTTCATGGGCTTGAAAATATACCCAGGAAAGTAAGACTTGACAGTGGTGTTTACGGTGGGCCCGCCCAGGCTCATCCCTACACAGTACAGGGAGCCACAAACAGCAGAACACCAAAACCCACAGAGAAAATTTGGCAGGCTCCAAAATCCACTGAGATAGCCAAAATGGTGAAACACAGAAACAAATCCCAAATGAAAGAACAAGAGAACTCTATCGAAGATGAGATAAATAAAATGACACTAAGCAAATTATCAGAGGTAGAGTTCAGAGCCATGATCTTTAGGAAGCTCAACAGCATGAGTAAAGACATCAGCACCATGAGTAAAGATATAGAAACATTGATAACCAACCAAGTGGAAATGAAGAAAGACATAGCAGAAATAAAGAACACATTGGAAGGACTGACCAGCACAGTAGAGGAAGTTGAGGACTGGATCAGTGAATTACAAGACAAGGTAGGAAAAAATCAACCAATCAGAAAACCAAAAGGAAAAGCTTAAGAGAATTGTGGGACAAATGGAAACGTAATAACATTTGCATCATAGGCGTCCCCAAAGAGGAAGAAAATGGGCAAGGGTTAGAGAATATATTTGAAGAAATAGTTACAGAAAACTTTCCTACCTTGGTGAAGAAAGAAGGCATTCAAGTTCAAGAAACACAGAGAGCCCCAAGTAAGAAGAACCCAAACAGGCCCACACCAAGACACATAGTAATTGAAATGCCAAAAATTAAAGACAAAGAGAGAATCCTAATGGCAGCAAAAGATAAGCAACAGGTTACCTACAAAGGAACCCCCATAAGGCTATCAGCTGACTTCTCAACAGAAACACTACAGGCCAGAAGGGAGTGGCATGAAGTAATCAAAATCATAAAAAACAAGGATCTGAATCCAAGACTACTCTATCTAGCAAAGCTATCATTCAAAATAGAAGGTCAAGTAAAGAGCTTTCCAGACACAAAAAAGGCTAATGGAATACATTAACACCAAACCAGCACTAAAAGATATGCTAAAAAGACTGCTGTAATTAGTAGAAGAATAGGAAGGAAAATATAACCACACTAAACAAAAATAGCAATAAATAAGTACATATCAATTATAACCTTAAATGTGAATGGTTTGAATGCTCCGATTAACAGACAGAGTAGCTGACTGGATAAGAAAGCATAAATCACATATATGTTGTTTACAAGAGACTCACCACAAAACAAAAGACTCACATAGGTTGAAAGTAAAGGGATGGAAAAAATCTTCCAAGCAAATGGAAAGGAAAAAAAGCTGAGGTAGCAATACTCATATCTAACAAGGTAGATTTCAAAATGAAGGACATAACAAGAGATAAAGAAGGCCACTACATAATATTGCAAGGATCTATCCAACAGGAAGATATAACCTTGGTAAATATATATGCATCCAATATAGGAGCACCAACATATATATAAAAATATTCTGGAGGACTTCAAAAGAGAAATCAACATCAATACATCCATAGCAGGGGACTTCAATACCCCACTGACGGATAGATCCTCTAGACAAAAAAATAACAAGGAAATACAGACTCTAAATGAAGCGCTAGATCAAATGGCTTTAATAAATATCTACAGAGAATTACACCCCTAAACTGCAGAATTCACATTCTTCTCAACTGCACATGGGACTATCTCAAAGATAGACCACATGATAGGACACAAACTAAGTCTCTACAAGTTGAAGAAGACTGAAACCATATCAAGCATCTTCTCACATCACAATGACATGAAACTAGAAATCAAGTGCAACAAGAACATGTAAAGACATTTGAACACATGGAGGCCAAATAGCATATTATTAAACAATGAACGGGTTACCATTTAGATCAAGTAAGAAATTAAAAACTTCCTGGAAACCAATGAAAAGGAATACACAACAACACAAAATCTATGGGATGCAGAGGAAGCAGTTCTGAGAGGGAAGTTCATAGCACTATAGGCCTACCTCAGGAAACAAGAAAAATTTCTAATAGAACATCTAACCTCAGAACTTAAAAAACTAGAAAGCAAACAAAAATAACACTCTAGAGCAAGTAGAAGGAAGGAAATAGTAAAGATCAGAGCAGAAATAAATGACATGGATACCAAAGAAAAACAATTTAAAGGATCAATGAAACAAACAGCTGGTTCTTTGAAAAGATAAACAAAATTAATGGACCCTTAGCCAGACTCATAAAGAAACAAAGAAAGAGAATCCAAATACACAAAATCAGAAATGAAAGAGGAGAAATAATAACTGACACCACAGAAATACAAAGGATCGTTAACAAATATTATAAAGAATTAGCCCTGGCCAGTTTGGCTCAGCGGTTAGAGCGTCGGCCTGCGGTCCGGAGAGACCCGGGTTCGGTTCCCGCTAAGGGCACGTACTTTGGTTGCAGTTTGTCCCCAGCCCTGGTTGGTCGTGCGGGTGGCAGCCACTCGATGTGTCCGTTCACGTCGATGTTTCTCTCTCTCTCTCCCTTCCTCTCTCTCTCCCTCCCACTCTATCTGTACAAAAAATGGAAAAATATCCTCGGGTGAGGATAAAAAAAAAAAATAGAATTATACGGCAACAAATTTGACAATCTAAGTGAAATGAACAAATTTCTAGAAACCCATAGTCCTCCAAAATGGGACGGGGATGAGCTAGAAAACTTGAATAAACCAATAACAAGAAAAGAAATTGAAGATATAATCAAAACGCTCCCAGCAAACAAAATCCCAGGACGGCTTCACGGGAGAATTTTACCAAACAATCAAAAAAGAACTAATACCCATTCTCCTCAAACTATTTCAAAAAATTCAAGAAGAAGGAAGACTTCCAAACTTGTTTTGTGATGCCAGCATAATTCTAATTCCAAAAATGGAAAAAGACACTACAAAAAAAGAAAATATCCCTGATGAACATAGATGCCAAAATCCTGAACAAAATACTAGCAAATCAAATCCAGCAATCAAAAAAATTATTCACCATGACAAAGTGGGATTCATCCCACGGTTGCAAGGCTGGTACAATATTCGCAAATCAATAAATGTGATACATCACATAAACAAAATGAAAGATAAAAATCATATGATCATATAAATAGACGCTGAAAAAGCATTCAACAAAATCCAGCACCCATTTCTGATAAAAATGCTCAGCAATCTGGGAATAAAGGGATCATATCTCGACATAATAAAGGCCATATATAAAAGACCTACAGCTAAAATCATACTCAATGGGCAAAAACGAAAAGCATTTCTTTTAAGAACAGGAGCAAGACAAGGATGCCCACTTTTGCCATTCTTATTTAACATAGTACTGGACGTCTTAGTCACAGCAATCAGACAGGAAGAAAAAATAAAAGAGATCCAAAGTGAATAGGAGGAAGAGAAACTGTCATGATTCACAGATGACATGATACTATACGTAGAAAACCCCAAAGACTCCATCAAAAAGTTACTAGACTTAATAAATGAATTTGGCAAAGTAGCGGGGTACAAAATTAATATACAGAAATCGATGGCATTCTTATACACCAATGATAAACTCACAAAAATAGAAACTAAAAAAATAATCCCATTTACCATAGCAGCAAAAAAATTAAGATACCTAGGAATAAACTTAACAAAATAAATTAAGAACCTATTCGCAGAAAACTACAGGACATTGAAAAAAGAAATAAAGAAAGATATAAAAAAGTAAAACCACATACCTTGTTCATGGATTGGAAGAATTAACATCATTAAACTGTCCATACTACCTATAGCAATCTATAGATTCAATGCAATCCCCATCAACATACCAACGACATACTTCACAGAACTTGAAGAAATACTTCAAAAGTTCATATGGAACCAAAAATGGCCCCGAATAGCCATAGTAATCTTGGAAAAAAAGAACAAAGTTGAAGGGATCACATTACCAGATTTCAGATTATTCTAAAAAGCTACTGTAAACAAAACAGCCTGGTACTGGCACAAGAACAGGCAGATAGATCAATGGAACAGAATAGAGAACCCAGAAATGGACCCAAGGCAATATGCTCAATTAATATTTGACAAAGGTGGCAAGAGCATACAGTGACGTAAAGACAGCCTCTTTAATAAATGGTGTTGGGAAAATTGGAGAGCTACATGCAGAAGAAATGAAACTAGACCATCAACTTACACCATACACCAGAATAAACTCAAAATGGATAAAAGACTTAAATGTGACTCATGAATCCATAAAAATTCTAGAAGAAAATATAGGCAACAAAATTTGAAATATCATACACAGCAGAATTTTCACTGATACATCACCTAAGGCAACAGAAACAAAGGAAAAAATGAACACATGGGACTACATCAAACTAAAATGCTTCTGCACAGCAAAAGATACAATCATCAGAATGGAAAGGCAATCCACTGTATGGGAAAGCATAATTGCCAATGATATATCAGATAAGGGGTTAATTTCCAATATATAGAGAGAGCTCATACAACTCAACAAAAGTAAGACAAAGAACCCAATTAAAAAATGGGCAGAGGAACTAAATAGACACCTCTCCAAACAGGACATACAAATGGTTAAGAGACATATGAAGAAATACTCAACATCACTAATCATCAGAGAGATGCAAATTAAAACAACAATGAGGTATCACTTCACACCTGCCAGTATGGCCGCCATCAACAAGTCATCAAACAACAAGTGTTGGCGAGGGTGTGGAGAAAAGGGGACTCTGGTACACTGATGGTAGGAATGCAGAATGGTACAGCCACTATGAAAAACACTATGGTGTTTCCTCAAATAATTAAAAATTGAATTGCCATTTGACACAGTGGTCCTCCTTCTAGGAGAATAAACCCTAAGAAGCCTGAAACACCCATCAGAAAGAATATATGTACCCCCATGTTCATAGCAGCACTATTTACAATAGCTAAGCTCTGGGAACAGCCCAAGTGACCATCAGTAGACGAATGGATAAAAAAGGAGTGGTACATATACACAATAGAGTACTATGCAGCTGTAAGAAAGAAAGATCTCTTATTCTTTGAGACAACATGGAGGAACCTGGAGAGTATTATCCTAAGCGAAACAAGCCAAGCAGAGAAAGATAAATATCACATGATCTTACTTATTTGTGGAATATAATGAACATAACAGTCTGAGGAATGGGGTAGTCCCAGAGACGTGGAAGTGGGGTACAGATTGACAATCCCCATAAGAGAGGGTGGTGGGAGAGATAAACCACAGAACTTATATGCATGTATGCATGAACAATGGACATGGACAACAAAGCTGGAGACAGGGCAGGGATGGAGGGGGAGAGGGGAATCAGTGGGGCGGGGGGAGAAACATCTGTAACAAAAATTAATTAATTAATTTAAAAAATAAAAATAAAATAAAAATAAACCATCTTATACTACAGGAGTGGGCAAAAGTAGGCCTACAGTTCTTCATATGGAAAGAATACAAATAATATAATTAATAAATAATGACACAAGAATAAACTCAACTGTAAATCTGTTTTTGCCCATGCTTGTATACTGCCATTAAACTACTAGACTATTTATTTCCTTTTCTTAAAAACAAGTTTTTAAAAGGTGTTTTAAGCTTACTGTTTTCAGTTCATTGTCCTATCCACTCCTCAGTCAATGCAACTGTCTTCCACCATGGTGTCTCCAATTATACTGTTCCATCCAGGACACCAATGATCTCCTGGTTAATAAATCATAAGGCCACTCTCAAGTTTTTGACTTCCTTTAATTAACTTCTCAGGAGCACTTGACAACTTGGTTATACCACTCTCTTAATTCACTGTCTTGGTTCACTTCCTAACTTTTTGGTAGCTCTTTCAATCTTATGTTCTGGTTCTTCTTTTTTATATTGATTAAATGCTGGTGCTTCTTACCCTACCACTTCCTGAGAAGCCTCACCTCCTGGACAACACTGTGCTGGTGAGTGCAAATGTTCACTACTAGTTTAGACCCTTGTTATGAGCTCCAGATTTCTATGTCCATCTGCATGTGTCCATTCATCAAGGGTATATATCTCAGATGAAATGTATTAGTCAGGATTAACAGTACCTGGCCATTGTGGCTCAGTGGTTGAGTATCAAGCCATGCACCAAGAAGTTGCTGGTTCAATTCCTGGTCAGGGCACATGCCCAGGTTGTGGGCCAACTCCCCAGTGAAAGGCATGTAGGAGGTGGCCAATCAATGTTCTCTCTCATCGATGTTTCTCTCTCTCTCTCTCCCTTCCTCTTTCTCTAAAGTCAATAAAGAAAAAAACATTTTTTAATAAAATAAAAAAGACCAGCTGAAATTAACGAATTCAACAATATCAGAGACTTAAATGAGATCAATGCTTATTTTTCTGTAACATCAGCAGCCAAGAATAGAAAGGCAGCTCTATAATCATCAGATCTCAAGATACTTTATTTCATTTATATAGATGTAAACTCCTCCTCCCCTTCCTACCTCCCTCACAAATATATATATGTATATAGTTATATCTAGAGAAAAGAAAGGGAGATAGAAGATGTATATTCTATATCCAATTTATCCGAGTCTTGCAAAATTCATTCCATAATTCTAGCAAACCAGCTGCTTCAGGATGGTAGGGAACATGATAAGACCAGTGAATTCCAAGAGAAAGGCCCATTGCCACACTTTCCTAGTGATGTGAGCAACTCGATCAGAAGCAATACTGTATGGAACACTATGATGGTGGATAAGTCATTCTGTAAATCCATGGATGTTAGTTTTAGTAGAAGCATTGTTGTATAGAGAATGCAAATCCATGTCCAGAGTGAATTCTATTCCAGGTTGCCCCTTTTATGATGGAGATAGTCCAATGTAAAAGACATGCTTCCAGGCAGCTAAATGACCACCCCCAAAGAACCTAGGGTTGATCTCTGTAGTTGACAGATTGGATGCTCAGCAATGGCCATACTCAGGTCAATCTTGGCAAGTAGAAGTCCACATTGCTAAGCTCATATATAACCTCTATAACACTACGGATACTTTTTCATGAGCCCATTGGGTGAAGACAGAAGAGGCTAATCCACAAAACAACAAATGAAGCCAAGCCTGAAAAGGTGGCTCTAGAATCATCAGAAATACTGTACTTATTGTTCCACCGTCCTGAAAATGCAGCTTATATTTAATGGTCTGAGAGGTCTATTGAAACTCTAGCCAACATGTCCACATCTCCAACAGTAGAATTGAGGAAACAGGAAGAGAGAGAACACTGGCTGGAAGAGGTACCCAACAGGTGTGTTAATATCCCATTGGCCAGAACTTAATCATATGGTCACACCTGCTGCAGCAAGCTGGGAAAAACCTAGCTAAAACACGGGCAGTTATTGTTTTTAAAAGGCAGAAAATGATTATTTGGGGCCAGCAAGTAGTATTATTATCCCTTGACATATGTAAAAATAAATGTATGTACCTCCAAACAACAAAAGCTGTTTTCCCTCTTAGTTTCTTCTCAATACATAGCACTATCATTTACCAAACTTCCCAGATCAGAAGCCTCCTTTTCTTTACCTCCTACATTCAGCATAGCCAAATTTTACTGATCTGATTTTTCAATACACCTGAAGTCTATCTCCTTTCCTGAAGTTCAAATGACACATCCCTAGGTCCTATCATGACTTTGTGTCACTTTCATAAACTCATATCTTCAATGATCTCCCAAATGTCAGTCCAGCTCCTCATTCATCCATTTCCTACTCTGATGGTAAAGCCACTTTCTAAGCACAGATTGGATCGCAGATGTGTCTGATCATTCTCCAGTGGCTTCTCCAATTCCACCCTAATCAAGCTCGTGCCCTTTACTGCAGACATATTGCTTACTAAACCCTCCCCCTCCATTTTGCCCTCCACAATATAAGCATCCATAAGAGGTTTTTACTTCTTCAAATCCTCTGGGCACTATTCAGTCTATTGACCTTTCCACTCGCCACTTATTACTTAGACCAGTGATTCTCAACTTGTGGGTCATGACCCCTTTGGGGGTCGAACAACCCTTTCACATGGGTCACCTATGACCATCAAAAAACACATATTTCCGATGGTCTTAGGAACCAAGACACCACTCCTCTATCCGTCTCCAGGCGGGTCCGCCCACATGCAGATTCGCCCACATACAACAGGAGGAACTGTATTAAAGGGTCGCGGCATTAGGTAGGTTGAGAACCAATGACTTAGACTATCTCAGGCTGCAACCACTACCAATGTCCTAACTCCTGCTTATTCTTCAAGGATCAGCTCAGTTATCATCACTTCCAAGAAGCCTCCTATAAAGCCCACAGATTGTGAAATTTTGTTTTCCTACAGCATGTCTACCATAGGACTTTCCACAATACATTACAATTAATTAACTTCCCTTATTCCTGGACTCTAGAGGAGAGAGAGAATTATTTGTCTGCATACCTCCAGTGATTAGTATAGTATATGGCATATCATCCTTCTGCAATAAATAAATGAGTTCAAACAGGACTCCAGATCTCTTGCCTATCACTTAGATTTCTTCTCTGTTCAACCCTTAGATACTCAATAATCCTATTTCTAGTTTTTTATCCTGTTTCATGCCAGTTTGTGTTAATAATGCTGCTCATATGCACAACAGACCAGAATGACCAACCAGGCAGTGACCTTTAGTCTGACTCCTATCCTTTATATGCCTGTCTACTGCATACCAGATATATTCATTCATAGTATATTTTCAGCCCGAAACTACTACATGAAACTTTAGGCTCAATCCTTGTTCTAGAAGACTTTATTGAATCTACTAAACCAATAGCAACCAAGGTGAACATTAATTAACTCAAAAAATATTTATTGCAGCCTTCCTATGTTCTAAATCCTGTGTTAGATGCTGAAAATGCCATGATGTCCAAAAAGAGTTCCTTCTCTAACAGAGTATCTAGCTTAGTCAGAAGAATGGCATTAAACAAATAATTGCACTAATTAAAGTTTAATTATAAATATTGAGAAGTACCTTCAATGAAATGAAGATAATTCTCTGATTGCTAATACCAAAACACCATACTTAGGTAGCAGTAGAGGTGAGGAAGGTTGGGGGTTACATGGAGGGTCAAGGAAGCATCTGAAGAATAAACAGACATTAACTAGGTTGAAGAAAGGGTGATAATGAGAGGAGCAAGGAGACAGGGAAAACACTGAGACAGAGGGAAATAGTATATGAAAAGGCCCTGTGGTAGAAGGGCCTATTCCAGTACTTCAAAATAGTGAAAGAATAGTGTGCTCATGTAACTGGAGCCCAAGTGTGATGAGCATGGATAAGTGGTAGTTGGACATCCTGGTAGAGCCAGGTCAAGTATATGGGTCTTCAGAACAATGGTAACAGAGGTGCTTTCTCAAGATGGAGGGTGAAGGGGAAATCATGAGCTTTTCAGGTAAAGAATGAGTCCAGTAATAGCCAGATATGATAAAAGAGGATATATATGGCATGGTCTGTGACTTCAATGAGCTTACAATTAAGTATCTTCACACATGAACAAACAGCTATCAAGTAGACCTGGATATTTGTTAATGATTCAAGGAGCCATAGGAACTCAGAGATGGACTGAATTCTTCACTTCTTCTGAGCTGTGTAGTCTAGTGAGCATCAGAATGGATAAGCTTTCTAATAAGAAAATGTACTTTATTTCACTGTATGCTCTTCTGCCCAAGGGATCTTTCATGGATACGTTCCTTGAGCTAATAAATAAATTAAGGAGTTCTAAATGGGGAGCAGGGATTATAAAATAGAGTTTGTCCCACTCTGTAAAGCCTAAAGAGATGGTTTTTTTTTTCCTCAGAAAGATTACGTTTAATTAGCTCCCAATTTGCTTCTAGTAACAGAAGGGATTTAACAGTTTATGGTAATAATATGCAAAAGGTTGAAATGCTCTTGAAACGTAAGCCAAAATCTGCCCCTGAACTGTGAGAAGCTGCTGGTGTTGCTGATGCACAGGGGGGGTGTGAGGAGAGTGCCTGCTCTCCTGGAGTCACTTGGAGGACAGGTGGCAGTGACCTTCAGGGGTCTCTGACCGGACAAAGATATGTGACTATCCACAGTCAGGCTGTACTGTCCGTGGTGGAAATATACTATAGCCATGGCTAGGCTCTGCAGGCAAAGATACAATTCTTAATGCATAAATAATTGTAATAATAATAATTCTTAATGAATGCTTATTATGTACTGGGATCTGTTCTGCATACTTTGTATGCAGTAATACATTTAATTCTTTGGAAATGTGTACAAAATAAGCATTATAACTTCATTTTGTAAATGAGGAGTTGAAGGCATAGAGTTAAGTTCTCCAGGTCTCATAAAAGAGCTAGGATCAGAACACAGGCAATGAGCCTCCAAAGTCCACATTCTTTATAGATATGCTACAGCATTCTCATTTATGTACTTACTTCATTAAAATGGTTAGCACAAGAATTAACTGTGTTTATGTGGATAAGAAGCTTAGAACAGTTCCTGGCACACAATGGTACCCACGTTTGCTTTTGATATTTTCTTCTCTAGCTGACTCTAGTCTTGTGTTCTCCCCGTTTTCTTCAATTCTGTCTTTTCTTTCTGCTCTGGTTCTCCCTTGATCCCACTGACTCCCAGAAAACTCAACATGATTGGTGAATGTTGGTTAGTGGTCTGCTTGTTGTCCAACTGTTCCAAGTGACTGTTAGGGCAGGAAGACATAGGACGAGAACTTCACGCGGATGATGTAAGAACTGGAGGAGTGAGCACTCCCGGAAACACTGAAACTCCACACAGCAGCCAACACAGAGCTGTGCTGCGTGGACATGACGTGCTGTGGGGAAACAAGAAGCCCGAAATCGCCAAATTCACTCCACATGTCAGAATGTTTCTATACTATTTCCCAAGGAGGCTGAGATGTTAGGACAGACACAAAAACATATGAGATATGGATTAATGCAAGGGAAATTCAGAGACATAGGAAGATAAATCAGAAGCAAGAATGAGCAGTTTCATATCATGACTGTACAGCCACACAGTTAATGAAAAGTTTGTGGTTACCGGTGACAGGTGAGGTAATGACATATGGACTTCGGAGCCATGACTTGAAGGCAGGAGGCAAAAACAACCCGTGTTCATACTTCTGAAGTGATGAATGCATGGTAATCTCTCAAAATCATAGATACCCAGCCTTGACTCTTCTCTGCTAAGAATACAGATAATACCAGCAAAAGATGCAACGTTTTATCAAAGGTTTAGTTATGGAGCTGGTTAGTTCAGAGTGACGTGCTGCAAGTACAGCTGATAGAAGCAAATTACAAAGGAGACCTTGGAAACTGTTTCCAGGCAGTGAGGCCACGAGGGCTGAGACTACTGAAAGCCTAGGGTTCTAGGGATATTTTCAAACAGATTGCCAGGTTGCTTTTGTGCCAAGTGAGGACCGAATGGTGTTCTGCAACAGAGCCTGATGGACACAGTTGGAGGAGAAACAGCAGCTGGAACTAAGAGCCTGCCGAGGTCTCGATGGGCAACACAACCCACAGTGATTCTCACTCCTCATGACTGATTAGCTGAAATGCTGTGATCAGCTCTTCAAGGGAGTTCCATTATGGTAGGAAAGCTCTGAAATCAGTTCCTGGCCCAGGTGCACCTCTGGTCTCAAGGTCTGTAGGAAGACTTTCACTTTTATCATCTCATAACATTTCCCAACTGTGAGAAATATCATAAGCTAGCATTTATTAAGTTCTTACTATGCACTAGGCACTTCTTAGCCAATATCTCATTTGATCTTCACCACAAGCCAATGTGACAGCAAATTATTCTAATAACACTTCCATTTTTACACAAAACTAAATGGAGATTTTGAGAAAAGAGAAACATGGCCATGTGTCATATAACTATCATTCCAATCAAGTTCCATTTGACTCTAAAATGTGGGCTCCTGGCCCCTCTGCTCTATTGTTTCTTGGATGGCTACTTTGAATCATTCGAGTGTTGGGGTGGCAGTGTTTCAGTTCTTGTCTATTATCAGTGAACTTGTAGTCATTCCATCAACAGTTTCTACCCCTGCTCTTTGTATACCACAGTCTGTAAGAGTTTTCAAACATTTGTAAGCTTACAGCCCTCAGGAGAGTGAAATATAAGTATGAGCAGGATTATTTTAGTTAGATCCTAGCTAAAGTGACTTATTTTTACTCTCCCAAGGATAATCTCTCAGGACAATTTAATATTTATTAAAAACCTATTATTTGCTTGCCATTGTGTTAGGAGCTGCAGATGGATAATTGGTAAGACACAGGACTTGGACATCATCTGAGGACTAACGATGTTCAATTACCAATTTTTCTTTCATAAAATACTTTCCCTTCAACAGCCTTACCTCAACAAAGAGACTCCTCGAGTTTTCTTCATTCTTCCAGCTCTCTCCAGATACCCAGAATCCTCATTTTTTCACCCATGACAAAAGATGCCCAATTCTGCCCTGGACTGTGTGGCTCATTTGGTTGGAGCATCATCCCATATACTGAATGTCAGTGGTTTTGATTCCTAGTCAGTGCACATACTCAAGTTGCAGCTTTGATCCCCAGTCGGGGCACGTAGGAGAAGCAACCAATCAATGTTTCTCTCTCATATTGATGTTTCTCTTTCTCTCTCTCTCCCCCTCCCTTCCTCTCTCTAAAAAAAAAAAAAAAAAAAAATCAATAAAAGACTTTAAAAAAAAAAAAAAAAGCCTAATTCTTAGGAATGAGCCCTCCCAGCTGAGCTATGTTGCTATGGATATTTTCTCTTTCCTTTTCCCACTTCAGTCTCTGCTATCATTGCGACCTCAGCTAGCTCTTCCCCCAACACTGACCTGGTGCAAGAGGTTGAAATTAGGCTGAAAACAGTCATTCTCATGGTAGGTGGAACTGAAAAATTTAAATGACTTCTATAAACAGCATCAAGAAGAAAAAGCAGGGTTTTAAACAGATTTCAATATTCATCACAATTCTCTAAAGAAATAAAATGTGGAGGTCTAAATTAATAACCAGTTCTTGCTTTGTAACATTTTTATGGAAAAATAAATTTTGAATTTCTAACAACTAATTTCAAGACAAAATAAATGAGACTCCATCAATTATGAACTGGTTGTACATTATATTTTTTTAACTTATTTATCCTATGACAGTACACAAATGTCTGAACGTGGGATAAACTGCCAATTAGAGAGTCTCATAGAAAATGGGAGACAAAATTCAGTGAGAAGCAGCAAGCTGTCTTGAGTCACTCAGTGTGTCCAGACTGCTCTTATCTGTATGAAGTGCGTTTTGCAGTGGAACCGTATTTGGCTCTGCCTTCCACTCTGTGAAAACACAACGGAAGCACTTATAGCACATGTATAAGGCCATCAGAAAGGCTAAAAGGAACAAAGTCTTGTGGCTGTTTCTAGGACATCCTCACTTACTTATACAACACCAAATTACTGTGGCGGATTCACTAGGTTGGGATCATGGTGCAGATATCCAAGAGCAATACTTTTCTCTCCATCTTGATTTCTACCCAAATGCCTGGCAAAGGAGGTAATAAGAATATTCAGTGAGAAGGTTTTGTCAAAATGGTGCTGAGACCTCTCCTTTTCAATCAGCAGAAAAGATAGAGACAGAACCCCTATGTTTAATTTATTTTTCCGATAGAAAGGAACAAGATTACTTTGTTCTTTTGGAACAGAAATAATGACAGCATCGAGCACATGATGAGGGGGGCCAATCCTTTGTTGACACATCACAGGTCTGTTTATATCCCTTCCCCAAGATCTCTCCAGAACAAAAGTGAGTCCCCTTTCAAATAAACTTGTTCCAGCCTCTTCACTAAAGAATTATACAGCACAGTTGACAAGAACACAATGTCCACCAAAATTTCAAATCTGGGGGAGTAGGGCAAAAGTGTGATAGGAAAACATAGACAACATGGCAGGAAATGATAACATAACAGGTCAAGTGTCCAGGACCTTTCAAGCACTGTGATCATCATAACAAGACGCTCAAGTGTTTTCAAACCCAGTTTTGCAGGAGAAGTTGAGAGAGGATCATAAAAATAAGTAATGGAGCTGAGACTTGAAACCTATCTTTTGACCTCAAAACACTAACCTTCCTCTCATATCACAGAAAAAAAAAATCAAAGATGATTGGAAACTTTTGAATCCCCTACTGGAAATTTATGATAAAGTTCACATTTTGATTACAGAAACTGGAAATACTTCCTCTACGTTGGCTAACTTTTTCTGTAAAGGGACAAATGGTAAATATTTTGGGCTTTGCAGGACATAAAGTCTGCGCCAGCTACTCAACTCTGCCATTGTAACACGAAAGCAGCCACAGATAGCAATGAGAAAAAGAAAAATTGAACACGGCTGAGTGCCAATAAACTTTATTTACAAAAACAGGCAGCCAGCCAACTGGGCCAATGGACTGTGGTCTGCAAACTCCTGTACTCATTTATATGAAAGAAATCAGAAATGTTTCTTCTAAGTCAAGGACCCCAACTCCAAACAGTGAAACCAATGGTCTGATTTCTGAGAAACAGTCCTAACCAAAAGAAAGGCCCAGGCCAATCTATGTTCAATCAGACTAGAGTTCTCTTTTTGACTCTCAATCTGAAATGTCAACTATTTTATTCTCACATCTTTCAGCTGGCATGAGAGCAAGAGAGGAGGAAGGATCAAATATGACCCTGATCTGTCTGCTGTGGACTTAGTTTTAGGTGATATAGGGATCCTACTACCAGAAAATCGTGTTCTTCCAATATTAGCAGTGGGAAATGGATATTGTGTGTATATATCCATGTAAATGGACTTTGTACATTTTTTACTCCCTGGCTTTAAAAACTTGAAATTAGCTTGTTTACCAGGATTTCACTTTCTATCTTCCTCCTGTTTTGTGTAGATATAATCTTGGAATATACACTTAGGATTCTATCCACAATCTGTCAGCTGTGCGCTCTTACGAAGGAATGTCCATTGCCACCATGAAAAATATCTGTCTCATATTTTCCCCAAGGCTTGTCTTACCCAAGGTATTTTTATGCTAAAAACTCCTTCCCTGTTTTTGCTGATGTCTGCCTGCCCTCTAAACCTGTCCCTGTAGATACACATTATTTCCAGACCAGTCTTGGTAAGGGATCTCTCAGATAAAACTCTCCTCTTGGGTCTGAGCACTACCCAAACAAATGGCATTTTATAACAAGAAGTTTTATCTTTGATCATGAGATTATTCTCATAAGTAGTGAAAGCCAGTAGTTCTTAAAAAATGCATCTGATGCCCTGGCCAGTTTGGCTCAGTGGTTAGAGCGTCAGCCTGCAGTCTGGAGAGACCTGGGTTCGGTTCCCGCTAAGGGCACATACTTCGGTTGCAGTTTGTCCCCGGCCCTGGTTGGTCGTGCGGGTGGCAGCCACTCGATGTGTCCCTTCATGTCGATGTTTCTCTCTCTCTCTCCCTCTCCCTTCCCCTCTCTCTCCCTCCCACTCTATCTGTACAAAAAAATGGGAAAATATCCTCGGGTGAGGATAAAAAAAAAAAAATGCATCTGATGCCCAGTCAGTGTGGCTCACTGGTTGAGCGCTGACCCATGCACCAAGAGGTCGCTGGTTCAATGCCTGGTCAGGGCACATGCTCAGGTTGTGGGCCCGATCCCCAGTGGGGGGCATGCAGGAGGTGGCCAATTGATGTTCTCTCTCATCAATGTTTCTATCTCTCTGTCCCTCTCCCTTCCTCTCTCTAGAATCAATAAAGAAAAAATATATTTTTAAAAAATGCATCTGATGCAGCTTGATAATATTACAACAGTTTGAATTTAAACTCCAATGTTATATTTGAAATGGAAACACGTGCCTGGATTTTTTCAAAAGTCTCAAAAGGCTATTTCTGCTCAGGAGGGTGCAGAAAAGGCTCGGCATGACTGTTTACTCTTGATGTAATAGGCAACCCTGAGCTTGACCATCCTATCAAGAGGCAGGTCTAAGCCCAGCTGTTCCCATGAGAGGGAGGACCTAAAAGCTACTCTTCGAGACCCAAAGACAATAGTCCCTCACTTGGTGGTTGCTGATTTGCTTTTACTTGTGGAGATATTTTAACTGACTGGCCATTTCTCTTCTGATGGTCAAGAAAAGACCCAGCTTTCTTGAAGACTTGTAGGTTGTTTAGATATATCTACTTGCCCATTTCTGCCCCCAGAATAAGCAGCAAACCCTGCCTGCAGTGGGGAAAAAGGTAAGTCCTCTTTGACAAGAGAGCTATTGTTTCCCCTCACTGGACCTGGAAGGCAGGAGGTGGCATTGTATGTACACATTTTATGTGAGGCTGGTTGGCTGTGTCAAGTCCTAGCCAACTATTAAAAATCCAAACAAATAAATGAAAACCAAAAAATACAAAACCAAAAAATACAAAACCAAAAAACCCTGCTTATAACTGTATCCTTGGAAAATGAAAATGTGATTCTTAATCAGACTAAAACCAGACCCTTTCAATTAATCAATGCCCCATGGGAGTTCTTTCTGGACTAAACTGACCTACTCTACCAAGTAATGAATTATGAACTGATGGAGTCAATGGAAAAGTCATACAAGAAAGATTTTACTGAAGAAACATTTTTTAAAAAGTGGAGGGGAAGAATTTAACTACGAGTGAGGTATTTTCTGTTTGGAGAATTGCTTAGAATTCTTAATCTCCCTCCTGTATTGATTATAATTTTGTCTCAGCCTGTAACCTTTTCATTTTCTCTATATTTGGTAGATATATATTTCTTCTTTGGTGAAGAACTTTGTATATTCTTAGTACACATATATCAGGAGTGTATATTTCAGGTAATGTCCTAGATAGCTGATTGGCTGAAGATCTATATCACCTAGACCCATGAGAGTAAGAGAAAAATGTTCCCCTCCCACTTTCTGTAACAATGATCCCATGAGTTATGAGACAGGCAGAAGGCTGAATCTGGAAGAATTATAAATCTTCTTATAATGTAGAGAGAGATTTGGACTATATGAACTTTTTGATGGCTTCCTCCTATGACTGGTCTCCCAAATGTTGTACTGGCTAATCTTGGGATGTTGATGTCATGGGATCCAACGTCTCCTGTAAACCTATAAACCAACTGGATATCTATTTAATTATGCTGGACCCCAGGGAAGCCAGGCTTACTAAAAGTGTAATTCTAATACCTACAAATTATTTCACTATATTACTGGTGCCAGGTGGCAAGTTAGAAAAACAAGAATCAGTGTAGTTAGGAGTTGTTTTCCTTGCTTCCATTTGCAATATTTCCTTTCACTCTCATTCTTATGCAGCGGATATTTGCAGAACATCAAGATCTTTGCTCAGATGATGATGTCCATCTGCTCCAGCAACTTATTTCCCACCTGAAGCCCTGATCTCCTGACAGTGACGTCACAGGCATTTCTGCTTGGAGCCAATTATAATTAGGGCTCCAGGTGAAAAAATAACAGCAGGAACAGATGGGCCCATAAGAGGCAAAGAGTCTGTTCACATGCAAATTTCATCAGTACTTGAAGATTGAAGAAAACGAGAGAACACTGCCTAAAATTAGGACTTCTGCATAATGCGGAGAGTTTGCTTAGTGTCACGTGCCCTTCCTTAGGCCATGAGGAGAGACTCTCCTTCCCATTCATAAGGGAGGGTGGGCTGCAGAAAAGCACAGCCACCAGGCCCTGACAAGTGACAGCTTTTGGCTTCTAGCACAGGGATTTGGGTGCATGTCCTACTGACTAGGCATAAAGAAGGGGGTGTTGGTTTGTTTGCCTCAGAGGGAAGAGCTGCAGCCCAGGCACTGTCAATCTCGATTAGCTCTTTTAAAGAACTTTTGTATGTGATATAAAATAAAAATGATACAGTAGTGTGAAGTGGAAGGCAGTAATTGCAGATTCTTCTCAATGGGTGTTTTATGTTATTTGGACTCTGTATTATTGAAATCACTGCATTGCTAGTTAACTGTAAAAAATATATAACAGGTCTTTTCTAATTTACAGGTTCCTGGAAGCCTATGGGCTCAGCTGAGGACTTGTAGGAATGGGAATGAAGGGAGGACAGATGCATGTAAATCGGCCCCGAGGCCTTTCTGCATTGGCACAGCCCACCTGAACTCATCATCCTCATCCCACTCAATCTTTTATACAAACTGTCATTATTTTTTCTCCAGCAGAATCTACCAGCATACAGTCACTCACTAGCAGACTCTACCAGCATACAGTGATTGCTATCTATACCCTTCCCTTTATTACATTTAATATATTCTAATCCCTTACTGTTTTCTATAATAGTGAAACTAGTATCTTTATCTCTGTTGTTTCCCTCTTCCAATCTACTCCTACAAAGACCTCCCAGAACTATTTCCCTAAAAGACAGTTTTGATCATAGCTTTTCCCTATCCACATCACATCCACAGTACTGAATAAAAAAAAATTCAATTACCAGTACAATTTCTTTGACAAAAGTTTGAAAGTATCTACTGAAGCTGAATATGTGCTTAACTTTTGACCCAGCACTTGCATTCATAGTTGAGTATCAATGAAGATATATACAGACATGGAGTAGATTGTTCATACCACCCCTACTCATAATGGTCCCAAACTAGAATACGCAAATGCTTTTAATTAGTAGAGTGGCTAAATAAATTATGGCATATTCACACAGAAATAAAACAAATATTGTTATCAGTGGGGTACCCTCCATGTCCCCATTGGTTGCTGGTAGAAGTGAGCTTCGGTGCCGTGAGAATAAGAATTTCTTAACGCCCCCACAGGAGGATGAGATATCATAAGAAGTTTTATTTTTGTGAATTAAACCCCTGAGTTTCCAAGGTCCTATCTCCCTCTGTCCTGCCAAGGAAAAAGGCTCATTTCTTCTTTTTTTATTTTATTTTATTATTTTTTAATTAATTTATTTTTGTTACAGATGTTTCTCCTTTTCCCCCCACTGGTTCCCCCCTCCCCCACCCTCCCCACTTTGTCCCCAGCTTTGTTGTCTATGTCCATTGTTCATGCATAATCCCCAGAAGAGGGAGTGGGGGGTGGGTGGAGGTAAACCATAGAATTTATAGGCTCATTTCTTCTTCAGCAGAGCTAAGATTAAAGCCAGAGTTTCTGCTCCATATTTGCACAGTCTAGTCCAGTAACAAACTAGCTTAGCTTGTGTTCCTAGCTGCAGCCCACTGTGTGGGAGGGTCTGCATGGCCATGGGCCATACCTCTTCTAGGGCCACATGGCTCTGGGGGGGAGCATGGGGTGAGTGCAAGAAAGCAGGCATGAAAAAAGAGGAACAAGAGAGAGAATTCCTTTGTCTCAGGATTATATATGCCCAAATTTGTGCAGGCTTGCAGTGGCTCCACATCTCTGACCAATTATCTCGGTTTCCAGGTTAGACTGACAGGCAAGCTTCTTCCCTTTGTCACCACGACTTCACTGCACATGCTCTGATCTTCTCCTTAGCCCAGTCCCTTCCCCCACTGATCTGCAAGGAATGGACTGGTGGTTCTCTGAGGAGTGTGTAATTGCAGCTTCCTGGTGAAGCTGGCTAGATGGCCATGCTTATAATGTCTGGCTTTCCCTTTGCTCCTTGCCTATTATCAATATTAATAACTAGCTAATTACAACAGTAACACTGTAATTCTACACAGCAATAATGAGGTTCATAACAAGCTCGTTGAGCAAAAGAAGATAGACCAAAATAGTACATATTATGTCATTCTAATAATGTAAAGAACATAAACAAGTAAAGCTAATCTATACTGTCAGAAGTCAGGAGGGTGGCTATCTCTGTGCTGTTATAAGTCAGAGAGTCTGGAAAGAAGTGTAAAAAAGAACAAAAACAAAAACAACCTTGATGCAGCACTGGCAATATTCTCTTCCTAAATGTAGATATTGATTACATGGCTTGTTCAATATTTGAGAATTCATTGAGCTACTTAAAAATGTGTGATGTTCTATACATATATTATACTTCAACCATAACTTAAGTTAAAAACTGAAGGAAAAAATGCCAAGGCACTCTAAGTGTTTTTTCATTCTTGCACTGGTTTCCTCAACAGAGGGAGCAGTATCTTATTCACATTTAGATCTCTTTCATTTACATAACAGTGGTTGTAAAATAACTTTTAAAAAAATAAAAAAGAAAAGAGGGGGAAATTCCAGAAAGATGGCAGTTGTGGTAGCCATATGGGCTCTAGTCTTCTGGAATCTTCGCATAAAAATAGATAAAATAGCACTGGCCAGTTTGGCTCAGCAGTTAGAGCGTCTTCCAAGGAACAAACAGTCTCGGGTTTGATTCTGGCCAAGGGCATGTACCTCGGTTGTGGTTCATCCCTAGCCCTGGTCAGGGTGGTGCTGGAGGCAACCAGTCGATATGTCCCTCTCACGTCCATGTCTCTCTCTCTCTCTCTCTGTTTTTCTCTCTCTCTCCCTCTTCCCTTTCTATCTGAAGATAAATGGAAAAATATCTTCAGGTGAGGATTAAAAAAAGAAAGAAAATTTTTTTAAATGCGAAAATCACATGTACAATTTTCAACAAAGTTGGGTGACAAGGTGTTAATGATGGGACAAAAGCACAAGATATATATGTAATATATTATTTATATTATATTTTAATAATATAAAAAAAAGACCTATATATACTATTGGCATCTGTGTGGGAGAAAGCAAAAGGAACCAACAGGTTCTGTAATGAACCTGAGAACAGGAAAACTCCTAAATAGGATACAGGGCTTCATTCAAAAACGTGGTGGATAAACTTAAAAATTCCAACAGTGGTGAGTACAAGAGAGGCCATGAAAAGAAGTGGAGAAGCTGGGGCTTCAGAAATCATGGAACTGACTTGCCCACACTGAGAATAAACTGCTGCAAGAGGAATGAAAACTGAGCTGGTTGGGACAATCCAGAGAAAGGAATGAGAATTTCCAGATAAATGTTGGGGGAGGTGTAAGAACCAGAAAATCTCAGAAGGCAAGCTGTCATATTTTTGAATTTTCAACAAAAGCAACAGAAGGAAATGTGTTGTGAAGAAAAGTTATGTGATTCAACTATACTTCTAAAATTTCAGAAAAAGTAAAAATCATTAACTTGGGCATCAGAAAAACTTGAGGTAAAATTCCCTGCAAAGTTACTATGAAAATAAAAAAAGAGAAAAAATAAATAAACAGAATAATATTCCTGCAAAAAATGAAACAATATCATCAAAACATGCTCCAAGAAAGAGGAAAGGTAGTTAAAACTGCAAAAAAACAACAAAAATGCCTGTTAAAATTAGCTAAAATACATACACATAAAATTATAAAACAATAAAAAAGCAACATAAATCAGATTGAGAATATTCAAAATTGAGGTGTAAACGCAAAAATAAAAAATAAAAATATATTATAAAAGGGAAGACTAAACTAAAAGGAAAATAAAAGAGGATGAAAAAAATGCCTTAGGAGAAATAGAGATGAAATGGAAAAAAATTGATATCACAAAGAAAGTGACAGCAATAATTTGAGATAAATGGACAGTTATTAAAGGTAAACAAAGAAAATCCAACATATAAATAATGGCATTTTTTGAAGAAAGCAAAAATAAAAGCTAACAAATACTGAAAACCTTATTTCAAATGAATCATTTATGAAAATTAAAAAAAAAGACTTACAAAACATTGAGAGAAAAGACCACATATCTAAGTCTACTAACTCTTACCAAGACATAGCTTATTAAAATTCCTGAACTTTAAAATAAAAGAAAAAAGGAAACAAACCTTTGGTCAACTCAGGCAAAAGGTCTTGTGACTTACAAGGCAAAGGAAATAAAATTATCATCAGATATTTCAACAGATGGTGTATGCCAGAAGAATACTGAGTAATTTATGTTAAACCTACAAGGAAAGAAAATGTAAGAGAAGGATTTCAGAATAAACAAAACCGACCTGCAAGTATGCAAGAATTCATGTAATATTGTCCTATTGTCCCCAGAAGGCCTTCCTATGGAATCTACTAGAGAACAAACTTCAGACAACCAAAATTACTGAAGGGACATCCACATAAGGACCAGTGATATTACATGTATAGCTACTTATAAAACTAAGACCAAATGAGAACTTGAAGGGAGAATGCAGTGACTACATGATCTGACAGTTTAGACACAGTAGGATCTTAAGATAATAAGTGGAGATCTGAGATAAGATATTCAAAAAAGTAACTATTTTTAGTAATCATAATTAGGGATGGCATCATTCCTATTGTTATTCTGATTGTGGTCTAAAGTGGGAGAAAGCAAATGAATAATTATAAAACATTCTAATTCTATTATCCACTGTGTTCTTGAGAATCAAAATTATCAGGATGAAAGAAAAAAGATATGGATGTAACTGTTAAGAACTGTGAAAGGTCTGAGGTTTTACCCTTCTTGAAAGCTAACAGGTAAGCCCACCCAATTTCATAAATGTTAACGGAACACACAAGACTTTGGGTCAGAGACAAAAGAATGTATTACTCATTATTATGCACAGCAAGAAGCCTGAGCCTTATGTTTTGATTAGCTCTCTTTGCTCCCTAAAACCCACATGGGTGACACACAGGAGCCTAGGTAGATGCTGCACATATAGCAAGTTTGTAACACAGCTGATTGACCTGAATCTTAGAGAAACTGAATCTTTTATAAGAGTCTACAAGCAAATTTGCTGTGACAGTTAGTTTTCTGTATCAAACTTCACTTAATGACAGTATTCGATGATTTAATCAAACACTAATCTAGGTGTTGCTGTGAAGGTATTTTGTAGACATTGTTAACATCTATAATCAATTGACCTTAAGTTACAGAGATTACCCTGAATAATGCTAGTGGACCTCACTCAATAAAGTAAAGGCCTTAAGAGTAAAACCAGGAGAAGAAATTCTCCCTCAAGATTGCAACATCAACTCCTGCCTGAGTTTCCAGCTTGCTGCTGGCCTGCCATACAGATTTCGGATTTGCCAGCCCCCACAATTAGATGCGCCAATTCCTTAAAACATTATATACGTCCTATTGGTTCTATTTCTCTAGAGAACCCTAACTGACACACTAGCCTTTGTTCTGGAGAAAGACAGCATCTCTATTATATGAGACAGCAAACAAATCCACCCTTTGTTTCAGAAGGATTCATCATCTTTATCTTTCAAGTTTGTTTGCTCTGCAAATATCATTCAGAATATAGTCTGGAACCAAGATGGTCAGTGCCTTTGCTCTCAAGATTTTCAGAAACATGAGAGATCCATGGAGAATTATTTCCCAACAGTATGAACTCCCAACACATCATATATTCATATTTTTCTTTCTCTTGAAAGTTTAGAAAAATGTGACCAAACTAGTACCAATTATAAGTCCAGGCTCCTATCTCTCAAAATCCTTTTTTAACATTAAAAAATCCTAAAGCTTCTTGGAGAAATGGCTGATTCCTGATCTGGGCCTGGAATATCTCAACATAACAAAGTGCATGGCGCATGTCAAAGACTACCTGTGTGATGCCAAATTAAAAAAGAAGTTGACTTCTACATGGAACAATTTGAGTTTTAATAAGGGTAAGAGTTGCAGTGGATTCAAACCCAAGGTAATTGGTGAACTTCTGAAGATGATGGAGACCCAATCCATTATCCTGAAAACTGGATAAATAAAAGGAGAGATATGCCATTATCCTGCCTTTCTTATATGAACTGATGGTACCATTAAATAATCAAGTGATTAATCAAAAGTTGCCTAACTAATCAGGAGCAGAAGGCAGAATCAGGTCCACTGCCCCATCTAATGAGGAAGTCTTTATTTATATGCTACGTTTTAAACTTATGTGCCCCTGACAATTTCACTTTTTCTTTGTGGCCTGAGGTAAAAGATCAAATTCTTTCCAGGTCAGAAAAAGGTTTTACCATCAGAAAAGACTGACTTGGAATGGTAGGAAATACCCTACAAACCTGAATAGCTTAATAACAAAAGCACATTTCTCCAGCCTGTTATCAATCAGAGTTTTCCCAAGGGTTCTGCTCTTTGTAGTTACCCAAAAACAGATGAATGAAGAAGCAACCACCTTGAATATTGTTAGTTCAAAGTTAAGAATTTCAAAGTTCAAATAAGTAGGAGTGAGTCAGGAATCAATCTAAGAAACTGGCAAATGAAGGGTCACTTCCAGAAAAAGAGTTAATAATTAGCCAGGAACCCAAAACAGGATCTTGGTGACAGCAATGGGCACAAGATGCAAAAGGAATATTAATGTAAGCATCTCTGAAATATCTCCCCAGCTATTTAATGGCTACTTAGGGTAAAGACTCTGCATCAGCCAATGCAGAACAAAACCAAGTGAAAGAAGAAAAACACTGCAGGGAAAAATAAATGACGTAAGTCGATCTCTTTCATCTCCAGGAAGGTGCCAATGAAGGAATCAAACAGCAATATATTCATATACACATGCATTCCATACCTATAAAAAATATACACGTGCCTCAAAGGGAAGGTGTGGGCTGTCTTAGCACCTGGAGTTATGGAGAGACAGAAACAGATGTATAGCAAGTTAATGGGGTGGTTTTGCTGCCTGCATTGTCCTCTCTTCCTGCAGTTGGATCTCAGGGAATATTTAGCATAATATATAGCAATGACTCTGCTCTCCAGTACATCAGCAGAAAGCAGATATTTACAACTGAATAGCAGTCAGTATGGGGCCCTATGGAGCAAAGCTAAGGCAGTCAGTTCATTATGTGCAGTTCCAACAACAGGGCTCATTGTTCCCCTTTTGGATTCTCAGCTGTCCTGGCAAGTAAGCAGTCCCAGAAAAGCATCAGAGGGGATCTTCAAATGCTAATGACTCTTTCTGAGTAACCAGACTGACTTTACCTATAGACCAGGCAAGCAACTTCTAATATGGCATTATTTCAGGGCCCTTCAAAGACCCTTGGCTTAAAATATATCTCTGCTACTGCCTGCTGCCTGATCCAATGACTGAAAATTTTCTGCAGAACTGTGTCCCCTTCAATTAAGAAACTATTCCCTGTTAAAAAAGCAAATTTATTTCAAGCCAGTGAAAATTACTATCTATTATCTTAGTAAAAATTCACCAGTTCCTACCTAATTTTAAATCACAAATTTTGAGTTGGACAGGCGCACTGTGATCCTGTAGAAAAGGATTAGCTAGCAAAATATGGCTCACAGACCAAGTCTAGCACAGCACCTCTTTTTGTAAAGAACGACCAACTGGGACACAGCTCCACTCTTTTGTTTACATATGCTCCATGCCGGAGTTGAGTAGTTTGTATAGAGGTGGTATGGCTCACAAAAGACTAAAATATTTATTATCTGGCCCTTTACTGAGAACACCCCTCTCATGAGGAAAATGAGGCCCATAGAGGGCAAGGAACATGACCAAAACTACAGGATTTATTCCTGGCACAGCTGAATCTCAACCATATCTCTGGACTCTCACCTTATTGTTCCTTCCATTATGTCATGTTGTCTCTTAACATTGTCTTTAAAATGAGAACAAATAAGCCTTACAATGAAGTAAGGCCTGAGGGGCTCTCCTAGGAACAAAGTACATAAACCTAGGGTCCATGATTTTTGTGAGTCACTTTGCTCACTCAGTGGGGTTTTCAGTTATTCTGCAACTGGACACTGTTGGCAGACCATGAGTTTTCACTGCAGTTTAATCTATGGTGTGGAGATAAAAAAATAAACGCTATATATCAAATTGAAAAGCTATTCATTGGGAATCTTTCCTTTAACATTTGACCATGGTTCCTTGATCAGGGATCATAGAATCAGAGAAACTCTTCTCATGCAGTGACTGTGTTGAGTGTGTATTGTAAGAAGGTGAACTTGTTTTTTAAAAATTAAATCTAATGCAGAATGTCAATAGGTAAAAAGTACAAAATTAGAGATGTTTTAGCAGGTTTTCCTTGCATGCGTATACTTAAGGACCTAAATAGGAACATAGCACCCTATGGACTACTTGGAGAAAATCCCAACTTATTCTAATTGTTACCTAAGTCTACACTGTTCCCAACGATTGGATTTGCAGCCAATATATGATTGATTCTAGGGAAAATGAATTCATTAGTTCACATACAGCACACACATCCATGCAATAGTTACACTGATAATATTATTGGAAAATTCCATTATTTTGAACTCAAATATCCCTCCCTACAACTTCTCTCACATTTTCCTCTCCATTACTCCTCTGTATTTTACTATCCACAATGTGGTCCTCGGACAAGAAGCATGGGCATCAGCTTGGAACAGGCTAGAAATCCAGAATCTCACACTCTATCCCAGGCTTAAAGAATAAGAATTTGCATTTCAACAGAATTCCCAAAAGATGTATTTGTACAATAAAACTGAAAAAACATGGCTAAATCACAACTGACTGAAATTCCTTGAAGAAAACTATGAATAATGAAGTTCAATTATCACATTTCAATCAGTTAAGCATCAAATTATATAACTGTGAAAATAACTAGTAATCAAAACAATATCTACTGAACGATTGACTGCTTTACCCTATGCTGAACACTGTGTCAGGAAGGTATTAAGAACACCAGAGGAAGACCAAAAAGCCCCTGACCCCAAGAACCCCGAGCTTAATAAGAGAGTCAAATGTATAAACAGCTGTAGATAATACCAAGGTATAGATAAAATGCTGCAGGATTCCAAATATTGTTTGCACACACTTTATAGTAGATGTGCCATTTGAGACCAGACGAAAGCAGATGGCAGAGTTCTCGTTCTCCAAGCAGACAGCCTTGAGTCAGCATGAGGGCAGAACATGCTAAGGCAGCAGTGATGAAAGGGCTTGCCATATTTGCAGAGCTAAGATGAGCAGGTTCTGATGATGATCCCTGCTTCTTACACTTATATTCCTATGTAATCCCCTCCCCTTGAGGGTGGGGAGGATCTAGTGACTTTCTCCTCAGAAATGGAACAAGAAAAAAGCAATAGGATGTGACTTCCAAGATTAGGCTAAAATCAAGTCACATAAAACTGTGACTTTGTCTTGTTGACTCTCTTGTCCCCTCACTTGTGAGGTAAAGCAAGCCACCATGGTATGAGATGATCTATGAAGAGGTCTATGTAGCAAGAAGCTGAGAGTGGTTTCCAGCTAACACCTCTTGAGGAACCGAGGGCTCCTTCCAACAACCTATGTGGAGCTGAGGATTGAAACAACCACACGAGTGAACCAGGAAGTGGGTCCTTCCAAATCAAGGCTTGTGGGGGTGGTGACCTTGGGAAAGCCTCTGAGCCCGAGGCCCCATCTAAGCCACACACACATTCCTGACTCACAAACACTTTGAGATAACATATATTGTTGTTTTAAGATGCTACGTTTTGTAGTACTATGCTATTCAGCAATAGATAACCTTAGTAGGCTAAAAGATGGTGCCCCAATATTTCTCCACATCCTAATCCCCAGAACCTGAGAATATTTTTGACTTACATGAAGACAAAAGACAGAGTGGAATGGGGCCAAACAGAATTTGCTCAGCCAGTCATTGGTTGTGTGGCCTTAGGCAGATAACTGTATCTCAGTCACTTAGTATTTGGACCCATTAGTTTGGACCCAGAACTAATTAATATTATAGTGTGATTATGGGGCTAAATAATGAAAAATGAGATAAAACATTTTAAAAATTATCAGTATGATAGCTAATATTCAGATAAACTCCCACAAGAATATAATATATAATATAATCATGTAATATCAATCCTTTCCTCATCTGAATCTTCTCTTGATTTGCATATTACTTAGTAAAAACTATGGGTTACCAGGTAGATATATGTACAGGTTTAAAATACCTAGTTCTATTAAGAAAAATATTTTAAAATAGTTATAAATAGCCCAGCTGGTGTGGCTCAATGGATTGAGTGTCGCCCTACGGACTGAGAGGTCCTAGTTTCATTCCCAGTCAGGACACATGCCCAGGTTGTGGGCTCAATACTCAGTAGGGGGTGATCAGTGATTCCCTCTTACATCAATGTAAGAAAAAACCCAAGAAAAATATATTTTAAAAAATTAAATAAGTTATATGTAAATCATATTTTGTAAGGTAAATCACAAAAAATACACAACAGTTAATTAATATTTAGCTTAACTTATGGATCTACTTAAAAACACATTAATCCCTTGATTTATCTTTGAAAAAGTAAAATATAACTTACACTTCTAGGAAAAGCTTCTAAAATACTATTTTAATTAGTATGAATTATTAGTGTTTGGATAACCTTTTTCTAATTTAGGAATTTAATCATAGGAAGAAGCTTAAGTCATTTTTGAATAAATAATTAAATTTATTAACCAAATAGTTAATTTTAAATATTGATTTTTTTTAATATAAAACAATAAGAGCACATATTTGCATATAGTCCTTTCCAATTTACAGCATCCCCACAAAACCACAATTTTAACTCTGTGCTATACAACTAAAATTGATTTTTTTTCTTTACTGATTTTAGAGAGAGAGGAAGGGAAAGGAGACAGAGACAGAAATGTTGATGAGAGAGAACATTGATTCGCTGCCCCCTGCACACCCTCCATTAGAGATTTGGCCCACAACCTGGGCATGTGCCTTGCCAGGAATCAAACTAGTGACCTCTTGGTGCATGGGTCGACGTTCAACCGCTGAGCCACACCAGCTGGGCAGAAAATTGATTTTTTTAAAAATAGCATTCTAATGGGAAAGAATATGATCTATGGAAAAAATTTAAGGGAAGCAGATTTTGGCTTGTTTCAGAAAAATATTATTTGTCAGAAATGCCTCAGATAGAATAGACTGCTTTACATTGTGGGAACACCCTGGGAGGGATCCAGTATTAGCTAAATTATCATACCCCTTGGAAAAGATGTTGCAAGGAGACTTTAGTAGACTTCAGTAGTCAATTTAGTTCACTGTTAAGATTCCTCCCTAACTCAGATTATGAGTCAATGTCAATTTTTATAATGATAAATATAAACTATTTGTATACATCAACAGAAATGTAACATCCCAGATCTGTCCTCTTTTTAAAATATTATTATTATTGATTTTTTTTAGAGAGAGAGAAACATTGATGTGAGAAAGAAACATCGATTGGCTGCCTCCTGAATGCCCCCCACTGTGGATCGAGCCTGCAACCTGGGCACATGCCCTCACCGGGAATCAAACCAGGATCTCTCTCTCAGTCACGGGGTGACACTCAATCCATTGAGCCACATCGGCCGGGCATCGGTCTTCTCTTAATTGAAAAACTTAAGTAAATTTTTTAAAAAGAGAGAGGCAAAATGAGATAATACAAACTTCCCCCTTCCTATTATATTTCCACCCTATCCCTATTATTCCCAACCCTATTCCTGAGATTTACTTCCACACTTCTCTCCGTTCACCTATTTCACTTCCCAAATGTTTTAGGCAAATTATAATTTAATTTTTAAAAATAAAGATTTTTATAAGGTGATAACCAACACATAGAAACCAGGCAATAGGAAGATTTTCATCTTAAACTGCCCTAAATATTAGAGTCTTATTACCCCTGTATAGTTCAAACACAATAAAAGAATAAAATGAATGAATAACTCCAGGGGGACACTGACATTTCCACAGGAGAAAGAAAGAGACTTTAGTGGTTTCTTTGCTTCCTAGCTTCCTCTTAATGCCTTTTGATCCTTCAGTTAATGGAAATGTTTTAATCTCCTAAGTGTCTGAGCTGGCTCTCTAAGTAGTCCAGGTATAAGGAGGATTGTGTCTGAAAGAAGTAAGTAAAAATGGGAGGTACCGGTTGGTGTTAAATGCCAGGAGACATCTTGAGGACACTGCACCAAAAGAAGAAAATAAAGTTTTAGTAATCTATTATTTTACCTCTCTGAAACTGCCATTTTTTAGGTCAAAAAGAGTTTGAAATTTAGAAAGCTCACATGCATGATCAATTTAGATAAATGAGAGAAAGAGGATTCATCTTTGAAGCTACATTTGTATAGAATCTGCACAAATTTATTTGGATAATACATTTATTTAAGGTAGCTTTGAGGAGGCAAATGTAGTCTCTGGGGTAACCCAAACCTTCCCTTGTCACCACCAGGGGTAACCAGGAAAATGCAACCAAAGATCAGATATAAAGTATTAAAACTGAAGATGCACCGGCGAAGAGTGAAAAATATTTGAATTCTTAGTAATAAAGCAAACTCTAAGTAGGTGGAGTGTGGAATTAGATGTTAAGGCTTTCTGCTAGAAAGACACGTTTATCAGCATCTCAGTATATTCCATAGGCTATAGGGTAGATTAAATGCATTAATTGCCACAACAAAGGGCCTCCTTGTATCCATACCTTTTATCATGAAGTTGGTAGTCTCTATATGCTTTCGGGGCTGGCTGAATCATAACATGGCCCAATCACTTTTCTAAACTCTTTCTTGCTCAACTTGGAATCCTGCTACCATTATGAAAATAAGGCGAATCAGCCTGCTGAAAGATGAATGACCATGTGGAGCAGAGCCTCTTGTTCTCACCAAACTGTACGCTGATCACAGACACATGAACAATCCTATCCGAGAAAAACCAAGCTTAGCTAAAATTTGCACAACTTCTCATGCTTTTAAAATTGGTTTCATAGTCAGAGCTGGTATTTTATACTATTTTAACTACCCATATTCTTTATTTGTGATGCCTTAAGCAAGTGCCTTAGTTGGCTATGGTTCCTTGCCTGATGAAGTGACCTAAATCTTCACTCCTAAATTGTCTACACCATTAGCACTCATGACTGTACTGGGTTGTTTAGTTTTCCATGGGCTTTAATTGTAGAGCACAGAGGTACTAAGATGCTCCCCAGAAGAACCAACTGTATTCCAAACAAAGCCTTGCTTATCCCCATTGTGAGACAGCAACTCAATTCCCGCTTGATAATCACAATCAATCATCCCAGCCAGTATAAGTAACCCACTTCTTTGCCTATTGATTACTGGTATGAAGAGCCCAAAGTGTCCAGAAGACAGTCTCAAAATCCAATTTAATTATTTGATTGAACCATTGTTGTATCTTCTGATAAAAGCATTCTTCACTTGAGATCTACCTTCTAGATCAGCAGAGCCCAAAGTTGCAGGAAGGGGAAGTCAAATATTTTCCAGTCTAGCACTAGGGGTCATAGTGAGAATATTCATTTCCATACCCATTCCTTTTATAATAAAATCCATGAATCTTGCCTAAAGTAGAAATAGCACCACATATTGGTCACTGATTTAGAGTACGTAACATATCCTGTGTGACATTTCCCAGCCTTGCTAGGTGATGCCACCCCAGCTGGCACTGTCACTGAAACTTCAAAAGCCATTCCACCATTCTACAAGATAGCTGCTCAGGATGATGGGAACAAGGTAAGATCAGTGAATTCCATGGGCATGGGCACAGGGACATACTTTGCTGACTTTAAAATAAATGCCTTGGTCAGAAGCAATGGTGTGTGAAATACCATGACAGTGAGTAAGATATTCCATAATTCCAGCGATGCTGGTTTTGGCAGAGGTATTATGAGCAGGAAAGAGAAATCCATATCCAGAGTGTCTATTCCAATGAAAACAAAGTGCTGCCTCTTGCATGATGGAAATGGTCCCACATAATCAAGTTTCTACCAGGTGGCTGGTTTATCCACCCAGAGAGTGCTACCCTAACTGGGACTGAGTGTTGATATTTGCTATTGGAAAACTGGATAGTTAGCAGTACATGCAGCCAGATTGGCCTTGGTGGGTGGAAAAACCAAGCTGCTGAGCCAATGCATGATCCTCTCTTTACCACATGGTCACTTTTTCCATGAATGCATGGGAAGAATGGCATAACTAGGCAAAGAGGCTGACTGATGTCCACAGGATGAGTCATCTTATCCACTTAATTATGAGTACTCTCATTACTCTTTACTGAGCATTTTCATTGGAAATAAATTGATATACACTTTCTGCTCATTTAGTGAGGTCTACCTATATACCTCTTCCCCAGACTTTCTTGTCACCAATTTTGCTCAAGAGCCACATGTAGGTCCACATTCTGTATCATTTAAGATTTAGTCAGACAGGCTGAAATTCTAGTAGATGAAAAATAAAATGCAAGGGAGGGAGGGAGAGAAGAAGTGAAATTTTAGGGATCTGACCTTGAGCAATTGAGAATGCTGGTTGCATACACTGTGTGAGGCTGTTGTTTACATGTCTGGTGCTAGTGCCCAAAGGTCAGGCACCTGGAAATGAAGATGAACACAGAGCAGGTGAAGCAAATATAATCTGGAATCTATGAGGGTAAGCAGTAAGGACTGACTAGAACTGGCATCAGCAGCCATCCTTCTAAGCCTCCCACATACGGTGGCCCTGCAAGAAAAGCCAGAAGGTGTGATCATGAACTGCGCACTCATCTGACCCAGAGTTAGGAAAGCTGGAGGAGGACATCCAGCCTGAGCTGGAGGAGCTATTGTCCAGCTGCTGCCCATACCAACAAGGTGAGCCAGGAGATGAGCTGCAAGGTGGGTGTGCTGCTGCCACGTCATGCTCTGCACCAGCTTTCTGAGGACACACAGGAGGAAGCTACACTTCCATCTTCACCTTTTGAGCAAAATGTGTCTCATACCCATACTGACCAGAACTATTCAAGGAAGAAAAATCTGGGACACACAGTTCAAGCTTACCTAAAGCAACACACTATAAATAGGCCATCACACACCCTAAGTTTTGTTTTGTTTTGTTTTCCCACAATTGCTAACTGATGCAAGATCTTAAAGGGTTAGGCCTCAAAGAACAATAAATATGAAAATTCCATCAGTAGTATTAATTATTTCTCTCTGGAAATTAGAAACAAAGAGCTGAGGTTATGGAATACAATTTAATGGTGTTTAAATAAATATAATAAGAAACTTAGTAAAAATTAAGAAGTTAGATAAAAATAAATCAAGACCCATGCAACAGCTTACTTTCAATAACTTTTAAATGTGCAGGTGTTTCCTCTAAAATGTATTCATTCCTATTGCTGCTCTGAAAATTACTTTCTGTGTCTACTTAAAACCATAAATAACCCCAAGTTCAAATAAGCACAGTGATTTTTGTTTCTTCCTATTGTTATTATAAGGTTCATTCTTTTTTTTCTCTCCCCCATCTCCTTTTTTTTTAATCTCAACCCCTCATTATTCTTCTTAATATTTGGATTTGCTTTGTCACATATCTCCAAGCTTATCCTTCCTTATCTATCCTATTTCCCTAATATGAGTAAAGAGAAGGGAAAGGGTTAATGGAAGAGAGAGAATGAGGTCCAGTGAAAGGGTTGTGTGAAGACAGTATTTACACCAGCATTCAGCATCTATGGTTGAGTTACACCTGAGCACATACCTAGGTGATCTTTTATGTGTGTTTTTTTAAGTTTTTAATGTTTCCAAACTTAAAAAATAAAGATATATCCTCAAATTTTTTAAGGTTTGAAACACTAGCTACATAAAAACAAAACAAAACAAAAAAACATGTTTAGGCAACTTAATGTACATTTTCCTCCTTTCTTTTTCCTGGAAGAAAATGGATAAAAGAGCCTTTTCTAAAAATAAAAAACAAGAAAATAAGACTATTTGGTTGGGAAAATGTTATCCCTAAAGAACAGTAGTATAAATTCCAGCTACCAATTCTATGACCATTATATTACACAGGTAAATACATACGAAGGGAGAAAAGGCTTTTCCCACCCAAGTATTTCAATCACTAAGTGCAAATCTCGGCACTCTGAAATGGAAATAATTTGTCTGAGGGGGACAGGAAGGAAGTCAAAGATAATGATGATTGGAAAATGAGCTTATTTGGTAGTCTATGAAAAGGCTTTTCCTGTGTTTACTTGCTAGTGAATTTAATCTACCCATCAGCCCTTGAAGAACACAGATGGTTCTCATTGGAGACAGCACTCTCTCTCTCTCAGGCTGCATGTGTTTGCATAATAGACCTATGGCAAGTACTGTAGTTCTCACCAGTAGTTTGGGGGTGAGGTGGGGCAGGGTAAGTCCCTGTATGGGGAGCAGCTAGCAAACAGGGTGTGATGGATCCCATGGAGTCCACCCAGACCCCCAGCCAGGGCTGAGGCACTCATCACTCTAGCTCTAGGTAGTTGGTGACTGACAGCTCTCAGTTGGGTTCCTCTATGGCAGCCTTTATTTATTCATTTATTTGTTTGTTTGTTTGTTTGTTTATTTATTTATTTATTTGTTTGTTTTTGTTACAGATGATTCTCATTTTCCCCCCATTGACACCCTCCTCCCCTTCCCCCCTACCCCATCCCTAACTTTGTTGTCTGTGTTCATTGGTCATGAATACATGCATGTAAGTTCTGTGGTTCATCTCTTTCCCCCCAAAACCCTCCCTGCTCTGAGGTTTGTCGTCTGTACCCCACCTCTATGTCTATGGGTTAATTTTGTTCATCAGTTTGTTTAGTTCATTATATTCCACAAATAAGTGAGATCATGTGATATTTGTCTTTCTCTCCTTGGCTTGTTTCACTTCACATAATACTCTCCAGGTCCTTCCAATGCTATCTCAAAGGATAAGAGATCTTTCTTTCTTACAGCTGCATAGTATAACATGCCACTGACACCACTGGATAGATCTTCTAGACAAAAAATTTAAAAGGACATAGAGTCCTTACAACACGAACTAGATCAGTTGGACGTTATTGATACTTACAGAACATTTCACCCCAAAGCTGCAGAATATACATTCTTCTCAAGTGCACATGGGTCATTCTCAAAGATAGACCACAAAGTAAGTCTCTAAAAATTCAAGAAAATTGAAATCATATCAAGCATCTTCTCAGATCACAGTGGCATGAAACTAGAACTCAATTACAATAAAAACACACAAAAACATTCAAACACTTGGAGGCTAAATAGCATGTTATTAAACAATGAATGGGTTACTAACGAAATCAAGGAAGAAATTAAAAACTTCCTGGAAACCAATGAAAATGAACACACAACAACACAAAATCTATGGGATGCAGCAAAAGCAGTTCTGAGAGGGAAGTTCATAGCGCTACAGGCCTACCTCAAGAAACAAGAAAAATTCCTAATTGACTTTCTAAGCCTACAACTTAAAGAACTAGAAAATAAACAAAAAGAAAAACCCAGAGCTAGTAGGAGGAAGGAAATAGTAAAGGTCAGAGCAGAAATAAACGACATATAGACTAAGAAAACAATTCAAAAGATCAATGAAACAAAAAGCTGGTTCTTTGAAAAGATAAACAAGGTCGATGGACCTTTAGCCAGACTCACCAAGAAACAAAAAGAGAACCAAATAAACAAAAGCAGCATTTAACGTCAGCCCAAAAAAGCCATCTGTTTTCTCCTAGGGTCACAGCTTCCCCCAGACGACAACTTTCCTCCAATTCCTGGTACGTGGTATATTGAGGAAACTGGGCCACTTCTTCCTTACTGCACAGGCAACAAAGGCACAACCCCAGAGGCCTATGAGATCTTCTGGAACACAGGCTTATGGGAGATTTCTTTTAGTTACTATTTTCCAAAAAGCATGAAGTTTTGCATTCTACTCTAGGATAGGTCCATTTTATGTGAAAATATTTTAAATTGCTTCTTCAATATCCTCTTCTCTAAATTTCCAACTAATATTAACACTCCACAAATACCCATTGTGTGGCTGTATGGCCTCGGTTAAACCCTGAGAGTAGCATCTCTATTTTGGGAAGGGCAGACCTATGGTCGGGCCTCATGGTAAGTGGGTCAGGTAGAAGAGGCTCAATTCTTCTGTCAGTGACAAGGGACATGGGTATTTAACATCCGTAAAGGCTTGCATCTGCCAGGTTTTCAAGAATCACAAAATTCCATTATTTACATAGGAAGAATGCCTGTGAGTTTTAATATATATGAGATGTCAAACAGAACTGGGTTTGTTTAAAAGAGATAACCTGGCACTTCCTGATATATGTACTTAAAAAAAAAATCTATAAGGGCAATTTGGTCAAAATTAGCTTTTGCTTAGATTTTGAAACTGGAAGTCTGTTCTACAATTCCATCCTCCCTCCACTGTCCCCTTGTAGGCTGTTCCTCAAACTGCTTTTGCCTCTCCTATGGGGCATCATGCATCTTCCCCTGCCCTGCTTGCCTCTGCTTTGTCCGCCCTCAACACACACACACCTCTGATACAATGAGTGGGGAGAGCAAGCAGCAGTCTATCAAACAGTGGGTACAAGACCTCTAAAGTATTTGCATAACACTTTAATCTCTGGGGACTAGATGACATCTACATTTAAATTTAATGTATTTTTTCATCTTCTAAAGAGATAATGACAAGTCTTTATGACATGGACTAGAACAGAAGGACAAAAGACAAAGTGACAGAAAGTGTGATCAAAAGCAAAGCAGAGAAAAAAGAAGGAAATATTTCCGTTTTGTTCTACTCTCACAGTTAACCTGAGAGCTGGCCAGAAGTTCATAGTATCCTCACTAATTGTGCTGAAAACTAAGAGGACTATAAGAAGTTATTAATCAGCTTGAGACATAGTCACACTGCTCTGAAGTATATCTGAGATTCTGCATCCAGAATTTGTATGTGAGTACACCTTTCACATCGGTTCACCTGTTTTTCAATAAATAATTTATGATGGGTTGTATGTGGCATTGGCCAAGTCACTTCCTCACTCTGAATCTCATCTTTAAAATGATGGCACTGGGCGAGGTGATTGATGAGGCCCCTTTAACACTAACATTCTATTATTTTTATAACACAGTTGGGGCAAGCACACACATCTCCTAAGCTCTCTTCCTGGGTTCATTTCTACACTACTTACAATTCCCCCTTAGGCTCTACAGAATTCCCCAAGGCAGTGATGGATGACCACAACAGGGAGAAAGGATGATGTTCATCTTCCTCTGTCTATGTCTCACTATGACTGATGGCAGAACACATGCTGCTTAAGATCTGATGGTGTGAAGGTGGGACTAGCTTGGCCTCTATTAGTTAGCAGTAACGGTAGATGGTCTAAACTCTGTTCCAGCCCATCCAGAAACTTCACAGAGTGAGACATCTCTAGCTCTAAATAATTTTCTAAGGATGGTTGCTATCTCTAAAAAGTAAGCCAGAAACTGTCTTTGTGTTGGATACTGCACATATAAAATTCTTAAATTTCTAAATTAAATTTCAAAGAGTGAAATAGATTTAGGATGTCACTGTTCTTTTAAATAAAACCTCCTAGTTATTTCCATGCCGAGAATGATTAATATTAATTTAATTGTGCTCAGGAAATCACTTGCAAATTATTCCTGGTTCTGCATGGACATATTTCTCTCACTGACTTTATCTTGGGTCACAGATCTGGGTGATTCAAGTTATTTCATGAGTTTTCCTGGGTTCTTGAATAAATCAGAATTTTCTTTCAAAGTCCAATTTTGAAAAAATAAATGAGAATTGTTCTGTGTTATGAGGAATAAGGTATGTTTTATTATAAATATTCTTAAGTATTTATAACATTATAAACAAATAGTTTGTGTATAGCATGGCTAGTTTTTAAAAAAATATTGACATTTTGCTCTATATGCTTCAAAACTCTTTTGGTCCGGTGAGGGGGGTTCTTGGTTTTGTTAACTTAACTGTTCTCCCATTTCCTACGACTGGATTTCAGGACATTTAAAAACTTCAGTGCTGCCCCTGCCGTCTTGCCTTCCTTCCTTTATGAGTTTTAAGAGAGCAGATATGCCCAAAATATCTCTGTGGGTGTACAAGACTTTAAATAACTCTTTGGTCCCAACCTTTTAAAGGCAGTAAGTAAGCTGAACCCAAAGTAGGCACATTCTTTAATGTTCCATTCAGTTGTGTCCAAGGTGGATGATAGAAAAGAACTCCCAGAGAGTTGGGTCACAGGCCACAGAGAACAAAGGACTGACAGCCCTCAGAGGCACAGTCAGTACCTAATACAAAATATTCTGCAGGCCCAGAACAGCAGGACTCTTCAGACCTGTACAGTAAGTTTAAACTTGCTACAGAAAACTGATGGTTGTTTGTATTTCTCCCTTCCCCTTTTCAGACAGAAGTGGTTATTGTGCTAACTTGTCCATCTTCTGGCACTCCATTTTACCTACAAGGGGAGATAATTTATCCTTTGTTCAAACTGAGCCATGTATGAACCTGATGGGAAGACTCCTGCGTATCCATGATCCTCAGTGAAGATAGCCTTGCACATTATCCAGAAATCCTAGACTCCGAATTTGATGGCATCACAGGATGAGACTTTTAAACTGTCTCTTTCATTGGGAGCTTTTCCATAGAGAAAGAAGAATGTTTTCCATAGAGAAAGAGAGTCAGCCAAATATTTTGTGACAATAAACATGGACTATTAGAGTCATTAAAATTATGTATCAAATATTTCTAGTTTTTCTCCACTTTTGTCACATGATAGAATGGCATTTCCATGCTCCAAACCTAAAGTCACATTAGGTATGGCCAACATGACTTCTGGCCAGTAAAATATGAGTGAATGTGACATGTATCAAATGTGTCAAGGCAGAAGCTCTAAAGGCAGGTACCCAATTTGGTGCATTCATTTTCCTTGCCAGAATGTATCAAAAGAATTCTCTGTCAGCCTGGATTCCTGAGAAACTGTGATTTTCAAACACTCCTGCCTATCTGCAGTGAACATGTAACATGATAAGAAGTAAACTTTTTATTTTTTAAGTGTCTGAGATTATGGGGCTCTTTTTGTTATTGTGGCTAACCTAGTTCCGCTGTCTGATACCAACACCCACCTCATAAGCTTGTTGGGAAAATGAAACCTGACATGTACATACAAAAAAAAACTAACACATAAACTGACATAAAGCATTGCATTCATTGTAGCTATTATTATAACTATTAAAGGCACCCAAAGAAAAATTTCTAACACATTCAGCAAACTAGTCTCTGGTTTATATTTCTTATTCTCCTTCTGATTTGATAGAATTAATTTCAAATATATGATATATGCACACACACACACACAAACAACACATACACATATACACACACCACTTCGGGACCAGATATCACATCTTGTTTGTCATAATATCCTTGGTTTCTCTCAAAATATGAAAAATTCAGCACCAGTTTTTAGATGAATTTTGTGTTCTCCTAGGCTACAGAGGGGAAAGGCAACCAAGAGTTGATTATCCAGCACTCTAAATCTATATTTAAGGACCTCACAGAGTGGCTGAGAACTTCAGGACCTCTTGTGTTTTCTTACCTCATAGTACAGACAGACAAATACAGGCTTCTATTCAAGGCCTGTGCTTTATGATCACAAATACTTAGGTTTGAATTTGGTCTTTACTATGAGTAGTATATCCTTGAACATGTTTATAATCTCTTATTGCCCTAATTTCCTCACATATTAAGTAGGTGTAAGTCTAGGTATCTCCATTCTAGTTGTGAAGATTAAATGTAATGAGGAATGTAAAACAACAATCAGTGTACATATAATCAATATTACATACCTTCTCCCATTCCTTCCTTTTACATAACCTTAGGAGAAATGAATGACCCCTTTCCTGTTTCCCTCTCCTCCTCATCTGTCTTACCTACAGTCACCCCCATATAAAACTTGCCACCTTAGAATGAGCAGGTATTATAATTCAGAGGGCCACTTACCTGGGCTATTTCCCACTCATTTGTCCTCAGTGGTTCAGCATCACTGGGATGTTTGACCATTGGTTTTCCTGTTTCTTCACTAGGAAAGTGAGAGGCACTCTATGATGGTGTCTCATGAGTTCAGCGAACAGAAAAACACAGTGATATATGTAGTACATAAGTATCACTGAAGATTCACATATGAATCTATAGTACATATATACACACATATTTAGAACATAAAGAGCTAAAAAACATCTAGTACATAAGTAATCTCAACTATGGAAGACTCTAATTGGTGGGGGGAGGTCAGAAATGTATGCAAATATTCAAGGCAACATTATGCTTAATAGCCAAAAAATAGAAACAATTCAAATGTCTATCAGTGGGTGAATGAATACACAAAATGTGATATATTCATACAATGGAATACTATTCATTTGTAAAAAGGAACAAGCTACTAATACATGCTACATCATGGATGAACCTCAAAAACAATGATGCTAGGTGAAAGAAGCCACACACACACACACACACACACACACACACACACACAAATAAAGAATGTATGAAAACATCCAGAAAAGGCAAATTCATAGAGACAGAAAAGTACATTAGTAGCCATTTAAGACTAGGGGTAAAAATGGATATTGACTGCAAACAAACATGAGAATCCTTTGGGGGAAATTGAAATGTTCTAAATTGGTTTGAGTTGATGCTTGCACAAGTCTGTAATTTACTAAGAATCATTAAATTGCATACTTAAGCAATTTTATAGCATGGAAATTATATTTCAATAAAGCTAGTGAGAGTGTGAGAGCAAGAGTGTGAGAGAGCGAGAGAGATTCAGTAGATGTTGACACTGAGTATGCTGGTGTTGGCTCAGGAATCCAGCCAGCTGAGGGAATGCAGCTATGTTGGACTGCAATACTTTCTTAATCCAGACTCTGAGTCACTTCCACTCCATCCAGATACATGAGATCCACAGCATTCCTGCCAACACACAGTCCTCTCATCTTTTGGACAGCAAAGGGCGACAGATGCTGACTCATTCTCTCTCTTGCAAATGACTAATCAACATTGATGATGATTAGAAATTATACTGCTTTTAAGCTCCCCACTTTGTTCTTCAAAGCTGTGGTAGCTCTAATTACATTTCTAGCTGTGAAGTGGGATGCAACCATAGGTATCACCACTCTTGACTTTCAGAGATCTGTCAATGCCACCTGAACATCAATGACAGGACAAGGTCACCAGAAAGGATTCCTGAACCAGGTCAGTCTAGAGAGGGAAGTCATGCTCATAAACTGAAACAAGGTAAACATTTCAAATCAAGTGTTATGTGATATGATCTGGTAAATGTATGAAAATGTGTCTTAGCTTCCCCTATGATTTTGATAACTATTTCTAGGGACATCAGAATTTGTCATCTCTAAAGAAAATAAATGCAAAGTGGATCTCTATACTATGCCAACTGCACAACTCTAAAAAAATGGCTATTTCATGAGTTTTTATAGGAACATTGCTTTCAGAGACTAAAATAAAGACAATGAGAAATAATCCTTGTGTAGAAGACTTCCCCCGTATCTCAGGAGAATGGAAGACTTAATAAGGAGTGTGTTTAAGGAATGGGAAAGGACCTTTTCCTTTGTACTCTAAGAATTGGCTCAAGAGGTCCTAAAGAGCAGAGATATTTCAGATGATGCCTTTTATCGTTTATGAACTTCATGGGGATGAGGACTTTGTCAAATTAAAAGCTTTAGTCTCAGATTTAAGAGTACCAAGTACATTGTCATATTTAATAATATTCTTATTAAATGAAGGACTAAAATTGAATAACTTAGAGATGCCCTTAAGGATATGTGAAAAGCTATGAGAGAGTTCCCAAGCCAGAGGAGAAGTCAGAGCTAAGGTCATTTGAAGAGGTATGGCCAAGACCAGGAAGAGTCAGATTCAGAATTTCTTTCCAGGGACCGTTTGGAGTTGGGAATAGTACTCATGAATTGGTGACCAGACAAAACATAAGCACTTCAGATATGTAGGTGCATGATGTTTTTGTTCTTTAAAATGTTCCCTAAGATACTTTGTAGGGCATGAAATGCTGTGTAGAGTGCTAAGGTCTAGGATTTATGATAGGAACAAAGTGAAATGTGATGTTCTCTCCTAAAAGGACATATGTTCTTCACAATCTAGAAATCTCTAGGGCTGAACATACACCTTAGAATTCTATAGCTTGCAAATGACTTTCAAGTACACATCTCGTTGGCAAGTAAAGAAGGTACTGCTATTTTTTTTTATCCTCACCCGAGGACATTTTTGCATTTATCTTCAGATAGAGCGGGGGGAGGGGGGGAGAGAAACACGGATGTGAGAGAGACACACTCAAGTGGTTGTCACCCACATGACTCCAACTGGGGCAGGGTCAAACTGCAACTGAGGTACGTGCCCTTGGTGGAAACTGAACCCAGGTCTCTCTGGTCCACAGGCAAACACTCTAACCGCAGAGCCAAACTGGCAAGGGCTATTTTCATTTTACAGGTAAAGGAAGAAGAAACCTAAAGAGAATATGAGACTCTCCCAGGAAACAGCAAAGCAAGGCATTCAATCCAGATCCCTTGATTCCAAGTCCAGTGTAAATTCTTTCTCATAATACACCCTAATGGGAGATATACAGCACCTGGCTCATCAGGCTGAGCCACTTCATCCAAGTGGACATGCTTGTTTGTGATTTTTCTTTTGTTTGACGTGTTTTAGATGAGGCAGACTCACAAAGTGCCTCAAGTTCTTTGGGCAGTGGCCATCTATATCACAGAATGATAAAGATTCTGAATTTCAGACAAGAAAAAAATTAAAGTTCTCTGGGCCCAGGCACTTCATTTTACAAGTGAAGTAATGATGGCCCAAGGAGCCCAAAACAGCCAAAGATAAAACTAGTACTGCCCTGGCCAGTTTGGCTCAGCGGTTAGAGAACTGACCCATAGACTGAAGGGTCACAGGTTCAGTGCCCGGTGAAGGGCACGTACCTGGGTTGCAGGTTGAATCCCCAGCCCTGGTCAGGGTTATGCAGGAGGCAACCAATTGATGTGTCTCTCTCACATCAATGTTTCTCTCTCTCTCTCTCCCCCCACACCCCTTAATTCCACTCTATCTGAAAATCAGTGGGGAATACCCTCAGGCAAGGATTAACAAACAAACAAAACTTAGCACTAACCTCAGAGGTCAACTCAAATGGAAACCAAATCAAATCTTGTGTTCCTTCCACAGCCCAACACAGTTTTCTAATCTCGAAGCACACAGCACAGGCTCTCAGAAGGGAAACAAGATAGAGCATTTAATTTAGTTTCTTTCTTATTATCCTCTTTTATTATTTTTTTCTATTACTGTCAGTCTGATTGTCATAACCACATCATAAACTCTTTTTAGACAGAGCCCAAATGGAATGCCTCATTCGTTTACCCTGGGAATGACTAGTATAAATGCAAATTCTTAGTGAGAACTTCATGAGAAAATCAAAGCCTTCACCAACCATGCCCAGGGTTAAGAGGAGTCCTAAAAAACAGGCATTCATTAACAATTCAAATACAGTAAAACAATGTTAATCTTTAAAATTATTTGCAGAAGTGCTGCCAAAAGTAATATTGAAAACTAAGTCACCTTGAACAAAATGAGAGTTTGCACAACCATTTTTCTAAACTTGAAAATTTTAATTGATATGGACCAAAAAGAACTGCAACTCAGCAAGGTTTAACCATGACTTAAACGCTTGGAAACTGCACAGTGCCTCTAAGCTTGAATTCCTTTAACTCTCTCCAGCTCCCACTGACAGTAATTAATGGGCAGCATTTGGTTGTTTGTTTTCATTTTCTGTGACTCTTCCTTTTTCTGTTGAACCAACTTTTGCTTTGAGAAATCATTCTGCACATTTGGGTTAATGAAGCAGACTCACAGAGTGCCTCAAGCTCTTTGGGCAGTGACCACTGACATACAGACTTATAGCACAGTTGGTTAACTCCCTACTATCTGGGCAGTTTAATACAGATGATGGCCAACAGACATATGAAAAGGTGCTCAGTGTCACTAATCATCAGAGAAATGAACATTAAAATCACAATGAGCTATCACCTCACACCTGTCAAAATGGTTATCATCAATAAATCAACAAACAAGTGTTGGCGAGGATGTGGAGAAAAGGGAACCCTTGTGCATTGATGGTAAGAATGAAGATTGGTACAGCCACACTAGAAAGCAGTACAAAGTTTCCTCAAAAAATTAAAAATGGAACTGCCTCATGACCCAGGGATTCCACTTCTGGGACTATAACCAAAGAAACCAAAACACTAATTTGAAAAATGTATACATCCCTATGTCCATTGCAGTGTTATTTACAATAGCCAAGATTTGTAAGCAGCCCAGGTACCCATCAGTAGATGAATGGCTAAGAAGCTGTTAACACATGTATACAAAGGAATACTACTCAGCCATGAAAAAGAAGGAAATCTTACCTTTCACAGCAGCATGGATGGACCTGGAGAATATTATGTTGAGTGAAATAAGCCAGCCATATCATACCATATGATTTCACTCATATCTGGAATCTAATCAACAAAATACACTAACAAACAAAATAGAAACAGACTCACAGGTACAGGGAACATACTGACAGCTATCAGAGGAGAGGAGATTAGAGGGCTGAATGAAAAAGGTGAAGGGATTAAATAAAAACAAAAGCGAAAATAAAACAAAACTCAGATACAGACAACAGTGTGGTGATTACCGAGGGAAAGGAGAGTGGAAGAGATAGAATAGAGGGTAAAGGGGGGATAAATGGTGACTTAAAGAGACTTGACTGGGGTGGTGAACACACTACACAAAATACATTTGAGGTATTATAAAATTGTACACTTGAAACCAATATAATTTTATTAACCAGTGTCACCCAAATAAATTCAATACATTTTTTAGAAAAAGAATGGAAAGGTTGGCCAAAGGAGAAAAGAAGAATTTTATATGTCATAGCCCATTACAAAGCCAAGAAATAAATATTCCTCAACAACAAAATAAGGGAGTGACCCTGGATACTCTAAGTCACCCTCTAGTTTCTAAGACCTATGACTGAAAATGAACATTGGCTCAATCAAGTGATATCAATTCAATGGGTACATTAAGAAATACTAAGCAGAGTCAGCAGCTGACTACAGGATTTATTTTTAAAACGTATAAACCTTTAGACTGTCAAGTAATCTTATTTTAATTTGTTTCAGAGCTGGGTGGCTAGCAAACCCCAAAGTGAAATCTCATTTCACTCATAGTAGCAGCTGCAATTGTTGTCTGAATTCACTTATTTGCTGTCTCAGTCTGATAATTTCTGATGCTCAGGTCACAGTGGAAGTTTCCTTTGATACCCTGCATATTTCTCACTAGATACAAAATCCTGACAGAGAAAAGAGGTAAGATAATAATCTAAAAGAAAAGAAAAAGAGAACACCATTCCTCTAAAAGGCAGTATTTTTATGTCACTATATAGAGAATGACTTGTGTATTGATCTTACTCCATTGTTGCATTGATCAGGATCAAAGCCTGTCTTGCTGAAATGGAACCAAGTTCTATAAGCACCAGTTTTTGCCACAAGCTCTAGTAATTCACAGAAAAATACAAGGGCTAGGGGGAAATGCAATTTTTAACAAGACCAGGCCTAACTCTTGATCCTATCAAGTTTCTAGAAGTTACTCATGTAATTAAAATAGTTAACACTTGAATATATTTGCTCTGTGCTGAGCTCTGATCTTAATTTTATTTATATTAAGTCTCATAACAAGCCTATGATGTAAGTGTAACTTTTATTCCCATTTTACTCAGAAAAATACCTTCAAAAATTTTAGGGACAATACTAGGTTGAAGAATGCACCCTGAAAAAGTCATATCCACTCACGACATGTAAATGTGACCTTATTTGGAAATAGGATCTTTAAAGACCTAATCAAGATAAGATGAGGTCATATTTAATCAGGTGGGCTCCAAATCCAACGTGACTCTTGTCCTTATTAGAAGATGAAAATCTGGAGACACAGAGGCACACTGGACTCCATGTGAAGGCGGAGATGGAGACTGGAATGATATGCCGACAAGCCAAGGAATGCCCAAGATTGTGGGCACCCACCAGAAGCTAGAAGAGAGGCCAGAAACAGCTCCTTCCCCAGCACCTTCAGAGGAGTACTGTCCTGTCTAGACCCTTCTTTTGGACTTCTGGTCTCCAGAACTAGGACAAAAAATTTGTGTTGTTTTAAGCCACCCAGTTTATGATGATTTGTTATGGCAGTCCTAGGAAAATTATACGAGGACTTGCCCCCAAATCCACTTAGCTATGATTAGAACACAGTCTGAATTCAGAGTTCACAGGCTTCATCAGCACCCTTCCCAATATCCTGTGGCTTTGGCTCAGTGAATGGTAAAGAGGACCAGTGAGCAGAGAGAACTACCCTTCTGTAAGTTTGCCCCATGCTGTGTCCTCTTTAGCTGAGGGAGATTAATTGAAGTCAGCTCAGGTTATCTTTTAACAACCACCACTACTACCTCAACCTCTCTTAGTGTTGCATTAGTTTCTTCATCTATGAAATGGTGTATTAGCACTCACTTCATTGGATTTTTTATTTTTTAAGGATTAAATGAGTTAATACTTCTATAGTGCATATGGGAGAGGCTGGAATGTAGTAAGTGCTCAATAACTGTTACCTACTGTCATTATTACTACTACCATCATCATCAAAATTAAAAGAATAAATTCTACCCACATCAACAAATAGTTGAGATTTTCTAGACCTAGATTTGCATCTTGTTTCTGCTACTTCTTTTTGTCTGTGTAGCTGCAGGGAAGATTAGAAATTGTGTGTGTGTGTGTGTGTGTGTGTGTGTGTGCATGTGTGTGAATTTAACATATTTTAGGCATAGAGGAAGCAGAGGTTCACAATATATGGTTTTGCTGCTTACTGTTATCATAAATTACTCCAGTGCACAGTAATCTTTTCAGTCAAGAAATGCTGTCATTACTCTAACCTGAATCATTCTAATTTCAATTCAGACATCTTCTCCATTGTTCTACCTTTAGTGATGTTGAAGGCATTACACTGCTGGCCTTTGAAGATTAAACTTTCCTAATCCCTACTTTGAGTCAATGTTATAGGTAAAGATAAGATGAACATTTCTAGAAAGTATGTATTTTTTCTTTATATACTCGAACCTATATTTAAACAAGAAAAAGCCAAACCTATAAAAACTGTCTTCGTGAAAGTGAGCATTGAAATGTCTTCTGGGGAGATAATGAGATGGATGAGCTAATGAGAAATCTCTTTCCTGTGCCTTGTGAAATATGGGTTTAATACCAGTTTTCATTTTTTTCCTAGCATTTGTTCTATACCATCTCCTTACCTGCCTATGCTAGTGTGCCTTTATAAATTAGTTCTTTTATTTATTTTTAATTTTACATATACATTTGAATAAATGGTTCTGTAAGTGTTGAGATGAATGGTTAATGAGAAGAGCTGTTGCTGATAACCAAGAGGAGTAAAACCTTTAATCTTTGTCAGGGATACAAGGTAATTTTGCTGTAAAAGTGACATTATAATGAACATCAAAATGGAATTTGCATTATATCTTTCCTCTCTATCCAACTCTCTCCCTACCCCCCCACTTTGTGTTGCTATGCAAATGCATAACTTAATTCTAAAAAAAAAAAAACGGTCTTTTTTAACCCCACTCTATATTGTAAAGAATGTCACATACACACATAAAACGCTATTTTGGGCAAAGAGGGAAGTCTCATTTCAATGATGCTCAATCACTGGAAATAATGAAAGACCCTCAGCAGTCTATGGGTTTGATGGCAAGTTTAAAGTACAGACAGCTAAGTAGAGAATAATACAAGTAGAATATTAAAAAAAATGAAAAAGTTTTAGTTATGGGTGGTTTTCAGCAAATATTACTAGGTTCCTCCTCTTCTGTGCTCATGATAGGACTGCATTTTCTGGGCAGTTGGGTGAGTCCATCTGAGTACTTCTGGCTGTAAGTATGAGTGGAAATCATGGGTGCATTTCCAGTCTAAAGCATTAAATCTATTTTTTATTTAATTAATTTATTTATTTTAGTTACAGATGTTTCTCCTTTTTCCCCCACTGATACCCATCTCCCCCACCCTCTCTGCCTTGTCCCCAGCTTTGTTGTCCATGTCCGTTTTTCATGCATACATGCATATAAGTTCTGTGGTTTATCTCTCCCCCACCACTCCCTTTTCTGGGGATTGTCAGTCTGTACCCCACTTCCATGTCTCTGGGACTACCCTGTTCCTCAGACTGTTATGTTCATTATATTCCACGAATAAGTGAAATCATGTGGTATTTGTTTTTCTCTGTTTGGCTTGTTCCACTTAGGATAATACTCTCCAGGTTCCTCCATGACGACTCAAAGGATAGGAGATCTTTCTTTCTTACACCTGTGTAGTACTCGATTGTGTATATGTACCACTGCTTTTTTATCCATTTGTCTATTGAGGGACATTTGGGCTGTTTCCAGATCTTAGCTATTGTAAATAGTGCTGCTATGAACATGGGGGTACATATATTCTTTCTGATTGGTGTTTCAGGCTTCTTAGGGTATATTCCTAGATGTGGAATCACTGGGTCAAATGGCAGTTCAATTTTTAATTATTTGAGATACCACCATAGTTTTTTCCATAGTGGCTGTACCAGTCTGCATTCCCACCAGCAGTGCACTAGAGTCTCCTTTTCTCCTCACCCTCGCCAACACTTGTTGTTTGATGATTTGTTGATGGCGGCCATTCTGACAGGTGTGAGGTGATACCTCATTGTTTTTTAATTTGCATCTCTCTGATGATTAGTGATGTTGAGCATTTCTTCATATGTCTCTTAACCATTTGTATGTCCTGTTTGGAGAGGTGTCTATTTAGTTTTTTGGCCCATTTTTTAATTGAGTTCTTTGTCTTCCTTTTGTTGAGCTGTATGAGCACATTATATGTATTGAAAATTAACCCCTTATCTGATATATCATTGGCAATTATGCTCTCACATAGAGTGGGATGCCTTTCCATTTTGGTGGTTGTTTCTTTTGCTGTGCAGAAGCTTTTTAGTTTGATGTAGTCCCCTGTGTTCATTTTCTCCTTTGTTTCTATTGCCCTGGATGATGAATCAGTGAAAATTCTGCTGTGTATGATGTCTGAAATTGTGTTACCTACATTTTCTTCTATGATTTTTATACATTCATGAGTCACATTTAAGTCTTATCCATTTTGAGTTTATTCTTGTGTAGGGTGTAAGCTGATGGTCTAGTTTCATTTTTTTGCATGCAGCTGTCCAATTTTCCCAACACCATTTATTAAAGAGGCTGTCTTTACTTCACTGTATGCTCTTGTCACCTTTGTCAAATATTAATTGAGCATATTGCGTTGGGTCCATTTCTGGGTTCTATATTCTGTTCCATTGATCTATCTGCCTGTTCTTGTGCCAGTAGCAGACTGTTTTGATTACAGTGGCTTTGTAGTATAACCTGAAATGTGGTGATGTGATCCCTACAACTTTGTTCTTCTTTTTCAAGATTGCTATGGCTATTCAGGGTCATTTTTGTTTCCATATGAACTTTTGAAGTATTTGTTCTAGTTCTGTGAAATATGTTTTTCATATTTTGATGGGATTGCATTGAATCCATAGATAGCTTTGGGTAGTATAAACAGTTTAATGATAATTCTTCCAACTCATGAACAAGGTATGTGCTTCCACTTTTTTATATCTTCCTCTATTTCTTTTTCAATGACCTGTATGTAGTTTTCTGCAAACAGGTCCTTTATTTCGTGATGAAGTTTATTCCTAGGTATCTTAATTTTTTTGCCGCAATGGTAAATGGGATTTTTTTTTTAGTTTCTCTTTCTGTGAGTTCATCATTGGTGTATAAGAATGCCATCGATTTCTGGACATTAATTTTGTATCCTGCGACTTTGCCAACTTCATTTATTAAGTCTAGTAGATTTTTGATGGTGTTTGGGGTTTTCTACGTATAGTATCATGTCATCTGCGAATCATGACAGTTTAACTTCCTCCTTTCCAATTCGGATCCCTTTCATTTTTTTCTTCATGTCTGATTGCTGTGGCTAAGACTTCCAGTACTCTGTTAAATAAGAGTGGCAAAAGTGGGCATCCTTGTCTTGTTCCTGTTCTTAAGGGAAATGCTTTTACTTTTTGCCCATTGAGTATGATGTTGGCTGTAGGTCTCTCATATATGGCCTTTATTATGTCAAGATATGATGCCTCTATTCCCAGATTGCTGAGCATTTTTATCAGAAATGGATACTGGATTTTGTAGAATCCTTTTTCAGCATCTATTGATATGATCATATGATTTTTATATTTCATTTTGTTTATGTGTGGTATCACATTTTTTGATTTGAGAATATTGAAGCAGCCTTGCAACACTGGGATGAATCCCACTTGGTCATGTGAATAATTTTTTTGATGTACTGCTGGATTTGATTTGCTAGTATTTTGTTCAGGATTTTGTCATCTATGTTCATCAGGGATATTGGCCTGTAGTTTTCGTTCTTTGTAGTGTCTTTTTCTGGTTTTGGAATTAGAATTATGCTTGCCTCATAAGACAAGTTTGGAATTCTTCCTTAGTTTAGAATTTTTTGAAATAGTTTGAGAAGAATGGGTATTAGTTCTTCTTTGAATCTTTGGTAAAATCCCCCGTGAAGCTGTTCAGGCCTGGGCTTTTGTTTGCTGGGACAGTCTTGATTACCTCTTCAATTTCCTTAGTTGTTATTGGTCTGTTCAAGTTTTCTCTGTCTTCCTGGTCCAGTTTTTGGGGACTATGTCTTTCTAGAAATTTGTCCATTTCACTTAGATTGTCGAATTTGTTGCCGTATAATTGTTCATAATATTTGTTAACGATCCTTTGTATTTCTGTGGTGTCAGTTAGTATTTCTCCTCTTTCATTACTGATTTTGTGTCTTTGGATTCTCTTTCTTTGTTTCTTGGTAAGACTAGCTAAAAGTCCATCAATCTTGTTTATCTTTTCAAAAAACCAATTCTTTGTTTCATTGATCATTTGATTTTTTTTTTTTTTTTTTTTTGTATCCATATCATTTATTTCTGCTCTGATCTTTACTATTTCCTTCCTTCTACTTGCTCTGGGGTTTTCTTTTTGTTTGCTTTCTAGTTCTTTAAGTTGTGAGGTTAGATAGTCTATTAGAAATGTTTCTTACTTCTTGAGGTAGGCCTGTAGTGCTATGAACTTCCCTCCCAGAACTGCTTTCACTACATCCCATAGATTTTGTGTTGTGTGTTCATTTTCATTGGTTTCCAGGAAGTTTTTAATCTCTTCCTTGATTTCCATGGTAACCCATTCATTGTTCAATAACATGCTAGTTAGCCTCCATGTTTTCAAATGTCTTTGCACGTTCTTGTTGCACTTGATTTCTAGTTTCATACCATTGTGATCTGAGAAGATGCTTAATATGATTTCAGTTTTCTTGAACTTGTAGAGACTTAGTTTGTGCCCTAACATGTGGTCTATCTTTGAGAATGTCCCATATGCACTTGAGAAGAATGTGAATTCTGCAGTTTTGGGGTAATTCTCTGTAGATATCTATTAAATCCATTTGATCTGGCACTCCACTTAGAGTCTGTGTTTCCACGTTAATTTTTTGTCTAGAAGATCTATCCAGTGATGTCAGTGGGGTATTGAAGTCCCCTGCTATGATTGTATTGCTGTTGATTTCTCATTTGAATTCCTCCGGAATATTTTTAATATATGTTGGTGCTCCTATATTGAGTGCATATATGTTTACCAGGTTATACCTTCCTGTTGGATAGATCCTTTCAATATTATGTAGTGGCCTTCTTTGTCTCTAGTTATGGCCTTCATTTTAAAATCTACTTGATCAGATATAAGTATTGCTACCCCAGCTTTTTTTTTTCCTTTCGTTTGCTTGAAAAAATTTTTTCTATCCCTTCACTTTCAACCTATGCGAGTCTTTTATTGTGAGGTGGGTGTCTTGTCAACAACATATATGTGAGTCATGCTTTCTTATCTAGACAGCTACTCTGTGTCTTTTTACTGGAGCATTCAAACCATTCAGATTTAAGGTGATTATTGATAGGTACTTATTTATTGCCATTTTTGTTTAGTGTGGTTATATTTTTCTTCCTATTTCTTCTACTAATTATAGCTGTCCTTTTAGCATATCTTGCAGTGCTGGTTTGGTGTTAATATATTCCCTTAGCCTTTTTTTTTTTTGGGGGGGGGGGGCGTCTGGGAAGCTCTTTATTTGACCTTCTATTTTGAATGATAACCTTGATGGATAGAGTGGTCTTGAATTCAGATCCTTGTTTTTCATGACCTTGATTTCTTCATGCCATTCCCTTCTGGCCTGTAGTGTTTCTGCTGAGTCAGCTGATAGCCTTATGCGGTTTTCTTTGTAGAAAACCTGTTGCTTATCTCTTACTGTCTTTAGGATTCTCTCTTTGTCTTTAATTTTTGGCATTTTAATTAGTATGTGTCTTGGTGTGGGCCTGTTTGGGTTCTTCTTACTTGGGCTCTCTGTGCTTCTTGAACTTGAATGCCTTCTTCCTTCACCAAGGTAGGAAAGTTTTCTGTAACTATTTCTTCAAATATATTCTCTAACCCTTGCCCATTTTCTTCATCTTCAGGAACTCCTATGATGCAATTGTTATTATGGTTCCAGTTCTCCAAAAGTTCTTTTGCTATCTTCCTGTTTTTTCATTGTTTTTTTCATTTTGGTTTTCTGATTGGTTGAGTTTTTTCTACCCTGTCTTCTAATTCACTGATCTGGTCCTCAACTTCGTCTACTCTGCTGGTTAGTCCTTCCAATGTGTTCTTTATTTCTGATATGTCATTCTTCATTTCCACTTGTTGGTTTTCAATGTATCTATATCTTTACTCATGGTGCTGATGTCCTTACTAATGCTGTTGAGCTTACTCAAGATCATTGCTCTGAACTCTACCTTTGATAATTTGCTTAACTGCATTTCATTTATCTCATCTTTGACAGAGTACTCTTGTTCTTTCATTTGGGATTTGTTTCTTTGTTTCACCATTTTAGCTATTTCAGTGGGTTTAGGAGACTGCCAAATTTTCCTGTGGGTATTGGTGTGCTGCTGCTTGTAGCTCCCTCTACTGCGTTTGGATGGGCTGGAGAGGGCCCACGTTAAACACCACTGTCAAGTCTTAGTTTCCTTGGTAGATTTGCAAGCCCAGGAAAGGTTTAGTTATCCTCTAGCTTTTTCCTGGAGGCTAGTAGTCTCAGTTACTCAGTACCTTGGAATGTAGCCCTGGTGTTCTGCATAAGAGGATTTCCAGAGGGTGGGATAGAGGCTGGTTGTTAATGAGTCTCAATTTGCATGTCTTTGCCTCACCTGGGAAAAGCTCAATCTCTGGGGCTGAGGAGGGGAAGCTGTTGCTCCGCTCCCCCCCAGCTCTGGGAAGGAGCACACTGGCCACAGTCCTTTGTGGCCACAACTCAGCAAAAATTCTGAGTGCCCTCCATATCCCGGTAGTCCCCACAGAGTTCCAGCCCAGTCTGCCCTCCCTCTGCAGTAGTCCCCAGGTGATTGGCTGTGGCTATTTTAGAGCTCTATCCAGTCTCTCAGCGCTGTGGAGTGGGCTTGGCCTTTATTCCCCAAGGGCACTGCTCACAGCGCTAAGTCTGGTGCTGTCCATGGGCTCCCAGTGCACCACCCTCTCATACCTCTGCAGATCCTACCAGTGTCCCTGGTTATATGGCCCTGTCCTGCTGCTTTTCTGTTGCTTTTTTCCAAGGATTTGTCTTTATTTTAGTTGTAATTCCTGTTTGGTCCTGGGAGATCACTTGTGTAGCTTCTATTCACTCCACCTCCATTTTTACATCCTCTATGCCTATCTTGTGCGCAGCTACATCGCACAGGCCTTTCTGGTGCCCCCGTACCCTGCAGGTCCTGCGGGTAACTGGCTCGCACTGTCCCTCTGGGAACCCGGCTCTATGCCTATTTTATGGGCTGCTGGATACACAGGCCTCTCTGGTGCTTCAGAACCCTGCAGATCCGAAGGGTAACTGGATCACACAGTCCCTGCTAGATTGCACACACCTCTCTGGTGTCCCTGCACCCTGAAGTTCCCACAGGTGGGCAGCTGGATTGCACCAGTCTCTGTGGGGCTCAGGCTTCCACTGCTCTTGTGAGCTACTGGACCACACAGACCTCTGTGGAGCCCCAGGTCCTGCTGCTGGCGGCTGGGGGGTGCTGCCCCCCATGTGGCTCAACTCCTGCTCAGCTTTTGCTGTAGTTATTGGGGATGGGTCCCAGCTGCTGGTCTGTGCTTCTGTTGCCTGGGGATGGATGTCTTCTCCCCAGCCTCTGTTGCTGGGGGTATATCTCGGTTCTGATCAGGATGCTACTATGGGAGATGGTGCTGGGCTCCGGGCTGTTCACAGCTTCAGTGATTGGCACCTTGGGAGCTCCACTACTGTGCACCAGTCTATGGTGACACAGAGTGTCCACTGGACCGAGGTGCCAGGTGTGCTGGTGGGCTCAGGTTGCTGGGCCCTAGCCGCTCCCACTGCCTCCTCCCAGGGAAGACCCAGGATCTTCCAAAATGGTGGGATCTCCCTGCGGTGCAGGAAGAAGCGCCCTGAAGAGCCGCTTACTTTGGTAGTCGGCTGTTCCCGTCCACAGCACAGGAACCTTCTGTTCCATGTCTGTGCACTGCACGATTTTGGTTGTCTACCTTCATGTCCACTCACTCTCTCACACACTCTTCCTCCCTCCGTCCACCCCACTGCCATCTTCCAAAACCTAAAGCCTTTAATTTGAACATCTCCCTCTTTCCCTCTGCCACGGCCACCACTATGGTGCACAGCAAACAGAACAGCTGCGTGAAGAGGTCCATAACACTGTAACTTTGTCCAACAAGGTCCTGGGTTCGAGAACATGGACACAGCAAGAGCAGAGTCCCCAGGACACCTGCTACGAGCATGTATTATATGAGAGAACTAAATCTCCGTTGTTCTTAGTTACTGAGATTTGGGAGTTGTTTGATATGGAGCATAATAATCCAGTCCATCCTTATTCTACAAGGAATAATAGCAAGAGTAGCTGCCATCACTTAAAAGGATGGAAAAGAAACTCTTGTCAATAGTAAGAGGTAGCTTGGGGGATGGGAAAGGCTTCAAAACCACCCCCCCACACACACTTCCACAGAGTCATCAGCACAACCTATCACCCACTACCACTTCTCTGATGTAAAAATTACTTTAATAATTATATAAAAGACCTATGCAAAAGCAGATTCAAACAATTCCCTGAACCTCTTTTCAGTCAGATATTTAATCCAAACACTTCCCATGCACAAACCGGCTGAGTGTCACCAGCATATGCATCAGTATTATACAAAGGTACGGACTGCCTTCCCCATCTCTTTCCTCGCTGTCTCCCATGTCACAGTTGGGTTCTCTAGAAATTGATGCCATGATGGAGCTTTGTAACAATATAATTGTTAGGGATAAACATTTATAAAAGGGCGGGGAGGGGTGTAAAATCAGAATTGAGGAGAAGGAAAAGCTGAGCTTTAATGCAGATCCCACAAAACCGAAACCCACCCATCTAGGAGCCCTGGAGCAAGTACTATTCATCAGAATGACCAGCATCGAATAGAAATTGCCAGACCATATACCTTGCCTTGCTTAGTCACCAGAAGGCATGCTCTGAGCAGCTCCCAGCCCCTGAGACAGATCCTGACCATGCTGAGAGCTGGAAGCTGTCCGATGACCAAGTCTGTCCTTGAAGGGGAACCTAAGCAGAGCATCTCCATGTCTAATACAACTCTCCTCATAAAATGCCCTCTTTCCACTTACCAGGAAATGGTTTGAATCAAAAATTAAATCTTATTTCTCTGAATCATAAGATCCTGATTTCATTATATCATGTGGGAACTCTGAGGTAATCAGGCTCTGAAGTGTCTCAAGTACTCTCTAAATTGGTTGGCCTGCTTCCAGTTTCTGCCCACTCAGGTTCAACTTCTAAACCACACTTAGACACATTTTCATGAATCACCTCTATCACATCATCTTCATGCTCCAAACCTTTGTACCTTCCATTCGTCAGATTTCTTAGGTGTGTTTTCCTAGGTGCATGGGTCTCTGGCAGAGGGAATTTTCTTCTTACTATTCCAAGAGGTCTTGTCTCCATCCACACATTCACATGGCAAAACACAAGCCACTTCTATTCTTCTGGAGTCTGAAACCCTTTTCCATCTTTTCCTCTTGTCAAAATCCTTCCCAACCCTTAATTCCCAACTCAGTTATATCTTCTGAGAAGCTTTTCCTGAACTCCTCTGCCTTCTGTGAACTCTTAAAATATTGCTAACTATTACTTTGCTTTTTTGATATTTCATTTGCCTAGGACTCTAGATCCAGGGGTCAAGGGATAAGCCCTTACCAGTGTCTCCCATGGCTTTTGCAGAGGCTCAGTAATGGGGTAGAGAAACAAGCCAGGGACCCATTCTTAGGAAACATGGTCCCTGCTTTAGCCAACACATCTCAGTTTCCTTGTGTGTAAGAAGGAGAGTGAACTGGATTTTTCTCTCCATCATATTGAGCTTACATATTCTATGATTGATAACAGAGTTATGAATTGGCTGTCACAGATCAGTCTCATGAGAGATGGAAGCTATCTTAAGTAGTTTCTATGAGAACAGATAAAGAAACAGCCATTATCTAGCCTAGCCATTAAATATCTGAGAGAATGCAGTGCCACATGTTGGGTTTGGACAAATCAAACAACTCATCTCTGTTAGTAAAGAAACTGTCTCAAGAGACTCAAATACAGGACGACAGGAAAACAATAAATAAGATGTGATAGCCATTTCTTCCTCTGAGACTCTGAGCGAGGAAATAGTCTTAGACCATAGTTTCAAACAATCAGCAACTATTTACTAAAGTCTACTTGGTTATCATCAAAATCTTATGTACCAAGAAAACACAGGGTAAGTCTCCTGAACAAGGGATCTTATAATTTGGTAGGCAGGTGAAAATGAGACACGAGATAACAGCAATTACAAGGGAGCATGGAAATAAGTTCTGTGCAGTGGAAACTCCCTAGATTTCAAGACAAACTACACTTCTATAGAGCAAATGGTCTCAGGCATTAACAAACCCTTCTAATCCTCATTTGCAAAAAATGTGGTTACTGGTAGTGTCTACTCCACAGAGTATTGAAAGGATTAGATGAGATAGCATAAGTAAAGTGCAGTTCTAGCACACTGCAAGAGCCCAAAAAATATTGATCATCATTATCATCACCATCATCATCACCTTCATTACAGTTTTATATGACAGTGGGTGTTCAGACACATAAGCCAGAGTAACCAGTCAGGGCCTCCCAAGGGAGGCAGAACTGAGTTGGGTTTTAAAGATAAGAGATGAGGTGGGAATTGTCAATGGGTTCAAGATTGAGAGGAAAGTGAGGAACAGGAGAAGAGCTTTACAAGTGAGAAAGACAAGGAATGTGGGTAGATAAGACCAACTGAGAATCTTACGCAGAAGTAGCCTTTGACAATGGCCTCCTGAAGTGTGGGTGACCCTTGCTGCGGACGTGCTCCTATGGTGAGCGGACACCAAACATTTGACTCACCTTGGACTCCACCACACATGGAAGCAACTGTGAAGAAGTTGGAACATGCTGAAAGCATTTCCCTGCTGAATTTTAAAATTCAGCTACAAATTTTGGCAAAGTGCAAAGTTTGCATTTTCTACTGGAGACGTAGAAGGAATTAATGGCTGGTGGCTCCGGGAAACAGCATGTTGTGGAACATGAGAGTTTGGTAACATGAACATTAGCAACATCTAAGAGTTACTGGGCAAATCCTACCTGCTTTTTTCATAATAATCTTTTTCCCTGATAGGTTTTCTGTTATCATTATGGCTAGTGGTTAAATTAGCTCTAAAAAAAATAAAAATAAAATAATTTATTTTAGGTTCTGCAGACTTCCAGTAATAAACATTACTAATGCTTCATTTGGGGGGCCACTGGTAACTAATCTAAACTTTCTTTCTCATTATATACTCAATTTACTTAATTTAAGGAGGCCATGTTATTTTTTCCTTACTTTTATTACTGTTTGGCCTTTCTCCAACTTGTCTTAATCAAAGGGCTTATTATTTGTGTCTTGCAATTAAGGATAATCTAGTTACTCAATAGATAGCAAATTACATGCTAAAAGCAGAAAAATTTAGTTGCTACCACACAATTTCACTGCTTCTTCCAAGTGAACGCAGGAATATTTGCAATTCAACAGCATGGAGTCATTCCAGGACAGGGGCTAATAGTTCACTGAAATATTCTTTGCCAACAACACTGTGCAAATTAAAATTCCTTCCTTTGAATGTTGAATGATATTAACTACATTTTCCCCATTGTCACTGAAAAGATAAGGAACATTGTAAACATTTCATTTTCTTATATCAAATATTCACTGAATTCCCATTGTGTTCCAGGCATTGTTCTAGACTCTAAGGATGTGACCTTCGGTGAGAAAAAGTCCTTGCTCTCATTGAGCTTAAATTCCATGTGAGGGAGTCAAACATCCAGCATAAAAATATGTGTTAGGTGGTGATAAATTCTATGAAGGCACATAAAGAAGACAGGAGGGAAGTGAGAGAGTGTCATGGCATGGGGAGGAGTCCTGTTTTAAATAATGTGGTTGGGGAAGACATGTCAAATAAAAGAAACATTTGACCATGGACCTGAATGATATGAAGAGTAATCCATGTGGATTCAGAGGGAATGGACTAAAAATACACCCTCCACCACTCACATATGCTTACATATGCTCGTAAATGAATGGTTTGGGTAAAAAGATTTAGAAGGGCTTTTCACTCATCAAAATTCTCTGAACTTGTAATGCTACCCAGAACATGGGTCTATGTCTTTGAAATGTTAATAAATGGTGGCCTGCTTAATTTTGACTCGAAGGAGAGACTGTAAATCTAAGAGGTTGCCATTCTGTTATACATCATGCATATTGCAGAAATTAGCAGGCTCAAACTGCCCAGAAGGCTGAACAAAAGTGGGATTTATACTCCTCCCTCACTGATCTTTCACACATGAATCAAATGATATATTCCCAAAGAAGAATTAGAAACTGACACGCTCTGTGCCAGCATGGAGATAAGGTTGGGACCTGCGCATATCGATGGTTACACTGGGATCTCTTGTGTCTCTCTGCCATATGGAGATTAATCTGATTCAGGCCCTGCTGATAGTTGGAATTAACAATCATCCCCACACAATACCAGCCAGTCACCACAGAAACGTGCTCTCGAATGGAGCCAGAATCATCAAGCGCAACCCAGACATCACCTGCTTCTATTCTCCCCTTTGTTAACCTTAAAATTAAACACAGTCACAAACCACTTATGGACAAGACAGATTTCCACAGCCTGTAAGAACACTGGAAGCAGCTTTCACAAGGTCCCAGCACCAAACCCAGGCCCCACTCTTTCCTTCAGTCCTACTGACTGCTATTTAAAAGCAAAAAAACTCAAAGAACTCATATATCAGGATTTTCAGCTCCCAGAGAATTTTAATTTGCTTACTAGTAGAAACAGGACAGGGAGACCATAAAAGAAGTAAGTAATGGAAATCGACTACTTGGTAGAGACAGAATCAGGGGCGGAGGGGATTAAGATGCAGCAGAACCCAGCAGTGAATTATAGCACAGAACAGAAGTAGGTGCTGACTCTGAACTAAGTCTGCCATTTCCTACTTATATGACCCTAAGTTCCATAACTTCTCTGTGCGTCTGTTTCCTCAGCTATCAAAACAGAATTAATAGTAACCCCTTGTTCTGAGGCCTGCCATTTGCACTGATGCCAGCACAGACAGTGAGTGTACATATCTCGGCTGGTGACTTTCACTCTACGAGCCAAGGAAAGTCTTTTTCCCTAATCAAGAATACACTTCCAAATGTTAGAAGTGGGTCTTCATTGGTGAAATCTGTGAGTTTTATTTAATGGGTGTAGGCCATGGGTTTAAGATGACACGAGAGTTTGTTACAGATTTTTGGAATGTTTCCATCACAAGTATTGATCCTTTCAAATGTTGCACCTGCAAGTATAAAGTTCAGCTATATGAAAATGTCACCCATAGGAAACACTACATTTTCAATGAGGTTCTGAGTTTCAGGTATTGCTTTCTGACTAGGTTGCTACTGAAAAAAAAATGTTGAACCTAAGTGATGCACCCTGGTGGGAGACAATTTTCCATGGGTTTCTCATATGTATGTACATGTTGCATGCACAAGTACTACTGACTAGCTTTTTTTTTTTTCTGGACTACCTTTACAAAGATATTTCCATAACAGACAACGTTGGAAGATATGTGTCTCTCTCTGGAGCAAAAGGCAGGTTTACTTACTGTTCTGTATAATAAATATAATGTGTCTCTCTGGTGCAAAGTTCAGGCAAGATTACTGTGCATTATAGAAGATTTGGGTTTTCTAAACTTGGGATTCCTCTTCTATAATGCAATATACTGTGGTCCTCAAGGTGTTGCCCTGTAGGAACTGGGGCTCAGAAAACCAGGGCAAATGGATGGTAATGTGGCTATGGCTACTGCGGCATTAACTGGTCCTCTTTCTTTCAACTAAAAATCCTGTGTCTCCTGCCAGTATCCATGAAACTGTGGCATGCTAACTTGTGAGCTTGTAAGTAGGGCAAAATCTCAAATTGTTCACAGATTTTGACACACATCAATTTTGAATTAATTTTATTTCAAGTAAGAAACCGTGATGAATACCATGGGGTGCAAAGATGAGCAGAAATACTATGGAGACCTCAAGAAATCTCAGCCAAGAAAGAATAGAAAGAACAATTATCATTCTATTTTAGACAGGGGCATGACTGAAAGCTATAAAGTCTTGGTATAAGAACTGATTGCAAAAGAAGTTCAAATATTTAAGAGAATCAACTTTTTACAAGTGCCTCCATGCTGAATGGAAGCATCAGTTTAAAGGAAAATAACTGAAATTCCAAATACAAATTATTGCTTTTTATCCATCAAAGAAATATCCTCTGAAAATGTATGAAATAATACTTTCCTGTATTTTTTAAAGATTTAACTGTTAAAAATATATATTTCAATTTTTTTCTTTATATGTCATGATAGAAATTATGAAAAAAAATTGTCTAATATTATGAAGTATTAAGAATGTACTCATTTCTAAAAAGGCAGTGTAAGGAGCTCCGTGGACCCACTTTCTAGTAAAACAACCATAACTAGTGAAAATTATTTAAAAAGTCAAAAAGGTAAGCTCTCTTGAAATTGTTCTAAGTTAATTAGGACAACTGAATTGTCAATTAAGACAATAAAAAAAAGAAATACTTATTCGTGACAATCTACTAAATCTTGCTAAGCATGGATAGAGTTCATGACATTGGAGTTATGGCCCATGCCCTCTCCCCATCAAACTCAGCATAACAGAAGCTCCACTCTGTATGGCTGTGGCCAAGAAAATACTACTTAATCTTCCTTCAGCTCTTAGTCAATGGATACAGTGTTTCACCACCACAGCAAACCATGAGAATTTCTCACCACTTTCCCTCCAGCTGGAAGTATCAAAGGCTAAGTATCTGGAAAGTGCCTAAAAGATCAGGGGCTCCTTCTTCTACCTACCCACCACCAGTCGTGGTCTAGAAGGTTTAGCACAGGTGCAGAAAGCAAAGAATACTGAAATTTCAATTTCCTTCATCCAAGAACATTCATAACACAGAATTTCATTCAAGAGAGGTGAGCCAAGAAGATTAGAAGCTACTATCCCCACCCATAACCCTCTTTTAAAAATGGGGGTGTCTCAAGAAGCAAGCCTCTGTTCCAATCCCCATCTGAGGAGTAACTGGGAGATTTTAATCAGGGGAGATGAAGAACATAAAAACAAAGAAGTTTGAATATCACCCCTCAAAATACCAGACATTATTTGAAAGAGTGTGGACAAGTTCGTGTCTAAGGATACGGTTAAAATATAGATTTTGGCCCTGGCCAGTTTTATCAGTGGTTAGAGCATTGACCCATGAACCAAAGAGTCTCTGGTTTGATTCCAACCAAGGGCATGTACCTTGGTTGCGGTTCATCCCTGGCCCTGGTTGGGGTCATGCGGGAGTCAACTAATTGATGTCTCTCTCACACTGGTGACTCTCTCTCTCTCTCTATCTCTTCCTCTCTCTTTCCCTCTCTCTTTCCCTCCCTACCTTCCACTCTATCTAAAGATAAATGAAAAAATATCCTCAGGTGAAGATTAAAAAAAAAAAGATTTTGGTAGTATGTACTATGCAACTAAGAAATTGATAACTTCATGAGAGCAACTATCTAAACTATAGACCAGTTTACGAGACAGAACTGGAAAATAATTGACTAAGAAGGGCCCTCCTGAATTCAAAACAAATCTTAAGACAGTTCTCAAAAACTATTCCTGAAAAGGTATAAGTGGATAAAACTGTGGAGCATTTTATACCTCCAAACATTGTTGAAAACAGTAGAGCAGTTAGAATTTAGCGTAACCAAATAGCTGGGTGTCACACCAAATGAAGCAGATTAAGAGAGATACCAGGGAAAGAGACAGTGAAAGAGAGGATTGCTAAAACCACTATCACCCCAGAGTAACTGTAACAATGCCCAAGGCTGAGCCCTCCAGATGAGCAGTATCTGAGGCTTCACTCTTTGTGTGGGGAAAACAAACTTCATTAAAATGCTCCAGCAAAATCATTCAATAAATAAATTTTAAACAAACACACAATACACACACACACACACAAAATCAGGAAACTATTATCCATACATAGAAAACAAACAAAAGAAACAGACTTTAAGAATAACAAAACGGTGGATTTAACAGACAAAAACTTCCACGCACCCATATTAAATATATTTAATAAAAACTATGTTGGGCCTGGCCAGTTTGGTTCAGCAGGTAGAGCGTTGGCCTGCGTTCTGGAGAGACCCAGGTTCGGTTCCCATAAGGGCACATACCTTGGTTGCAGTTTGTCCCCAGCCCTGGTTGGGTCGTGCGGGGAGCAGCTACTCGATGTGTCCCTTTCACATCAATATTTTTTTCTCTCTCTCTCCCTCCCACTCTATCTGAACAAAATATGGAAAAATGTCCTTGGGTGAGGATAAAAAAAAAAACTATGTTGAAAGAAATAAAGGAAGGTATGAGAGGTATGAGAATAATATCTAACTGAATTCAGAAAATCACTAAAAAAATAAAAAATACTTTTAAAGAACTAAATGGAAATTCTGTAGTTGGAAACTTCAATAACTAAGTGAAAACAGTTACCAAAAGGACAAACAGTATATTTGAATAAGAAAAAGAAAGAATGGGGGGATTTGTTAACAGATTGATAGAAATTATTCAATCTGAAGAACACAGAGAAAAAAGAAAAAGAAACAGAGCTTTAGAAATATGTGTGGGACACCCCATCATATACATCAATTTATAAGTACAGGGAGTATCAGTACAGGACATTCAAAGGATCAAAAATAACATTCAAAGAAATAATGGCTAAAAATTTTCCCATATGAAACATATTGATCTACATACACATCCAGAAGCTCAATGAACTCCAAGTAGGTAAAATGTGAAGAAGTCATACTATACACATCATAGTTAAAATACTAAAAGCCAAAGAGAAAACCTTGAAAGCAGCAAGTAAAAACAACCTGTCATATACAAAGGATGTCCAATAAGAAAGACTAACAACTGACTTCTCTTTGAAAACAATGAACATCAAAGGCAGTGGGATACTAACTTAAATGCTGAAAAAGAGGAAAAAAATGTCCCATCCAAGAATGTTGTATCCAGAAAAACTATCTTCAAAAATGAAGGTGAAATAAAAGTTTCACTGGAGACATGGTTCAAGATGGTGGACTAGGAAGATGCTGAATTTACCTCCTCCCACAGACACAACAAATCTACAAATACATATGAAAAAATTTCCTCTACAATGGACCTGAAAATTGAATGATCAGAGCCTCTACAACAAAGAATAAAAGGACAGTGTCAAGATGGGAAGAAGAGGCAGAGGTACCGGTTTCACCAGGGAAAAATAACCCAGCCAACTGCACCAATCCACATTTGGGAAGGATCTTTAGGGTACAAAATTTGTCCCTAAGTCGAGAAAAATTCAGAGTCCACATCAGGCAACACAACCCTTAGATTCTACTGAGGAAAGATGAGCCCCCAAACACCTGCTTTTGTAAACCAAAGGGGATTATGTACAAGAAAACTAAAGAACTGTAGGAAAGGGGGAAATAAAAAAGGTTCTTACAGGGCTCAAACCCAGACCCAATCAACCAGGAACCAGCACAAAAACACCAGCATGAAAAACACATAGACCATAGGTGAAGGAGGCCATTTACCAGTCTTGGAGCATCCTCTGGAGAGGCAGGATCCTGCTGGGTTTATCTTGGGGGACTGAGACACTGGTAGGAACCATTAATGAGATCTCACTCTAGCCTATTAATACTGGTATTGGCAGGCATCAATTTGGACTGCACCCTATAATTTACTAGCACTACTGGATACACCTGCTAAGACCCCCATACAACATGCCGCAGCAGCAGCTTCTGATACATCTTGCTGCCATCTCGAGTCCCAGCTTCACCCACCAGTGTGCCACAAAAGTCATGCCCTTGCATTACAAGTGGATTGTGCAAGAGCCAACCTATCTTTGCATTACAGCTCTGGCCCAACCACAACAGGATGCACATTGCTCACATATGGACACCCCTTGAGCACTTTGCACTGGTGGTCAGGGGAAATAGTGCTCATGGGCCCCACACAATACCTCTTACATAAGCCACTCTCCTTCAAGTCTGGGAGATGTAAGTGATTTACCTAATACACAGAAACAAACACAATGACTTAGGTAAAATGAAGAGACAAAAGAATATGTTCCAAAAAAAAGTACAAAAAAAAATCTCAGGGGGGAAAAGAACAGAAATAAGCAATCTATCTGATAAAGAGTAAAAGTAATGATTATAAAGATGCTCACCAAACTTGGGAGAACAATAGACACAGTGAGAAATTCAACAAAGAGATAAAATATATAAAGATGTACCAAACATAATTTATAACTAAACTGAAAAGTACACTAGAGTGGTCCAATGGAATATTGGATCAAGTAGAATAATGAATAAGCTAGCTGAAAGAAAAAGCCCTGGAACTCATACAGAAAGAGGCAGCAAAAAGAAAAATGCCCTGGCCAGTTTGCTCAGTGGTTAGAGCGTCAGCCCACGGACCAGTGAGGCGCAGATTCAATTTTGGTCAAGGAAGGGCACACATCTCGGTTGCGGTTCATCCCGGCCCTGGTGGGGTCACGCAGGAGGCAATGAGTCAATATGGCTCCATCACATTGATGTTTCTCTCTGTCTCTCTCTCTCCCTCCCTCCCACTCTAGCTAGTGATAAACAGAAAAATATCCTTGGGTGAGGAATAAAAAATGAATAAAAAAATAAAAAAACTTTTTTTGAAAAGTGAAAATAAGTGACCTCAGGGACAGCATTAGGCAGAATAGCATTCATATTACCATTGTCCCAGAAGGAGAAGAGACAGAAAAATGTCCAGAAAGCCCAGAGATTACAAATCCAAGCTCAAAGAATTCTAAATAAGGTGAACTCAAACAAAGCCACTCCTAGACACATTATAATTAAAAAGGTAAAAGGATAAGGAAAAAGAATCCTAACAGCGGCAACAGAAAAACTGCTTGTTATATAAAGGAAATTCCATAAGGCTACCAATTTTTTTTTTTTTTAGCAGAAAGTTTACAGGCCAAAAGGTCAGTGGCATAATATTTTCAATTTGCAAAGGAAATAAATAAAAAACAAAACTTCCAACAAAGAAATCAATACCTAGCAAGACTGTCTTTTAAATTTGAAAGAGAGGTTAGAGTTCTACAGATAAGCAAAACTAAAGTTCACCACTAAACTAATCCTACTAGAAATTCTAAATTTTCTTTAAGCTGAAAAAAATAGTACTAATTAATAATTTTTTTAAACTAAAATAAAAATCACACTAGGAAAGATAAATGTATAATAAAGGCAGTATTGAAGCATAAAGGTTAAAAAATAGCAATAAAATTAAGTAAAATTACAAATATTCATTAAGGGATACACAAAATTAAAAGGTGTAAAATATTTCATTAGAAATATAAAATTATGGGGGAGTGGAGGTCAAAAAGTAAAGACTGGAAATGTGTTTAATTTTAATTTTCTATCAACTAAAACAGACTGCTATTTATACAGGATGTTATTTGAGAACTTCATGGTAACAACAAGTAAAACACTAATAGTAAACATACAAAAGAAAATGATAAAGGGATCTAAACATAATACTAAGGAAAGCCACCAAACCAAAAGAGGGGAGAGAGTGTGTGTCAGGGAGAGAGAGAACAGAACAGAGAACTACAACACCAGCTAAAAACAATGAACAACAACAACAAAAATAACTACATATGTTTCAGTAATTACTTTAAATGTAAATGGACTAAATTTGCTAATCAAGACATAGAGTCAGTAAAAGGGTCAATCCAGGAAGAAAATAAAACCCTTATAAATACATATGTACCCTACACAGAAACAGCAAAATATATAAAGCAAATACTAATGGATCTAAAGGAAGAAATTGAAAGCAATGTGATAATAGTAAGAAAGTTTAACACCCCCTTATATCAATTGACAGATCATCTAGAAAGAAAATCAATACAGAAAAATCAGCCATTAATAACAAATAAGATCAGATTAACTTGATATATACACAACATCCCATCTAAAAGCAACAGAATACACATTCTTCTAAGTGCACATAGAATAATCTCAGAATAGATCACATTAGGTCATAAAACAAACACCGGTAAATTGAAGAATGCTAAAATAAAATCACATATGTTTTCTGACCATGATGCTATAAAATTAAAAATCAATTTCAAGGAGACAATGGAAAAAAAAATAACACGGACACAGAGATTAAACAAGATATTATAGAACAACCAATGGGTCATACAAGAAATTAAAGAAGATGTTTTAAAATACCTAGAGAAAAATGAAAACAGAAGTATAGCATAACAAAATCTACAGGAAGAAGCACAAGCAGTTGGAAGAGGATGTAGTAGCAATATAAGCCTACCTTACAAAACAAAAAAATTTTCAAGTAGACAATCTAACTTTACACCTATAGGAACTAGGGGGAAAAATGATGCCTAAAAGTAACAGAAGGAAGAAAATAGTAAATATCAGAGTGGAAATAAATAAAATAGAGAATACAAATTCTATAGAAAAAATAGTAATAAATGAAACTGACAGCTGGTTCTTCAAAAAGATAAACAAAATCAACAAACCATTAGCTAGACTGACCTTTAAAAAAGAGAGAGGGAGCAAATAAAATCAGAAATAAAAGAGAAGTTACAACTGATACCACAGAAATACAAAGAATAAGAAACTATGAGCAATTCTATGCTGACGAATTGGACAACCTATAAAAAATGAATGAAGTCTTAGAAACATTCAATCTTTCAAGACTAAATCATGAAGAAAAGGATAATTGAATACACTGATTACTAGTAAATAGATTGAAATGGTAATCAAAAATCTCCCAACAAACAAAAGTCCAGGGCCAGAATGTTTGGTGAATTCTACCAAACATTCCTCAATCTCCTCCAAAAAACTGAAGAGGGAAAGCTTTCAAACATATTTTATAAAACTAGAATTACCCTGATACTAAAACCATAAGGACACCAGAAAAATAAAAGAAAATTACAGGCCTATATCTTTGATAAACATAGATGAAAGTATCCTCAACAAAATATTAGCAAACTAAATCTGACAACACATGATCAAGTGAGTTTTATATTAGGGATACATAAATGGTTCAACATCTACAAATTAATCAATGTGATAAATCACATTAACACAATAAAGGATGAAATCATACGATTATCTTAATAGATGCAGAAAATGTATCTGACAAATTTCAACATCTGTTTAGGATCTAAGTCTCAACAAAGTGTGTATAGCAATAACATACCTCAACATAATAAAGGCCAGATATAACAAACACATAGATAACATCATACTCAACTGTGAAAAGCAGAAAGCTTTTCTTTTAAGGTTAGAAACAAGAAAATCTACTCTCACTAATTTAATTCAACATATAATTGGAAATCCTTGCCACAGCAATTAGGCAAGAGAAAGAAATAAAAGGCATCTAAATCAGAAATGAAGATGTAAAACTGTCAGTATTTGCAGATGACATGATATTAGATATGCAAAACTCTTAAGACTCCACCAAAAAAAGACTGTTACAACTAATAAATGGCCCTAGCCGGTTTGGCTCAGTGGTTGGAGAGTTGGCCCGTGGTCCAGAGAGACCTGGGTTTGGTTCCCGCTAGGGGCCCATGCCTCAGTTGTGATTTGTCCCCAGCCCAGTTGGGGTCATGTGGGTAGCAACCAGTCAATGTGACTCTCTCACATCAACGTTTCTTTCTCTCTCTTCCACCCTTTCTCTCTCTCACTCTATCTGAAGATGAATGCAAAACAAACAAACAAACAAACAAACAAAAACACTAATAAATGAATTCAGTGAAGTTGCTGGATAAAAAGTTAATATACAAAACTCTATACACTAATAACTCTCAGAAAGAGAAATTAAGAAATCAATCCTATTTGTAATTGCATGAAAAAAAAAATACCTAAAAATAAGTTTAAAGAAGGTGGTAAAAGATCAGTACACGAATAACTATAAGACACTGATGAAAGACATTGAAGAAGATACAAATAATCGGAAAGATAGTCTATGCTCACGGACTAAAAAATTAACATTGTTAAGCCTGGCTGGTGTAGCTCAGTGGTTAATCGTTGATGCATGTACCAAGAGGTCACTGGTTCGATTCCCAATTAGGGCACATGCCCAGGTTGTGGGCCAAATCCCCAGTGGGGGTCATGCAGAAGGAGGTCAATCGATGTTCTCTCTCTTCGATGTTTCTCTCTCTCTCTCCCTCTCCCTTTCTCTCTAAAATCAATAAAGGAAAAAAAAGTTTTTTAAAAAATTAACATTATTAAAATGTCCATACTACCAAAAGCAATCTACACATTCCATGTAGCTCCTATCAAAATTCCAATGTTATACTTCATAGAACTAGAACAAATAATCCAAAATTCATATGGAACCAAAAAATATCCCAAATAACGAAAGACTAGTAAAAGCAAAGTCATGGGATGTGGTATTTAAAAGACAGATAGTATTACCTTGAATTTAAGAATAGCCAGGCTTCATGCAACCTGAAGTTGAGAATCAGATAGTTAGGAATTGGCCCTGGCTGGTTTGGCTCAGCGGAGAGCATCGGCCCGCAGACTGAGACCCAGGTTCGATTTTGGCCAAGGGCACGTATCTCAGTTGCAGTTTGTCCCTGGCCCTGGTAGGGTCTTGAGGGAAGCAATCAGTCAATGTGTTCCTCTCACATTGATGTTTTTCTCTCTCTCCCTTTCTCTCCTTCTCTCTCCCTGCCACTCAATCTGAAGATAAATAAAAAATATCCTCGGGTGAAGATTTAAAAAAAAAGTTAGGAATTGAGTCAGGTGTGTCACTTGCTCTCTTACTCTTGTTTTGTTACTGACCAGTTCTTGCCGTCCTCTCTCAATTGTCTGCTAGGCTCTTCTCTAGGAGCCACCCTCATCTACTTCCATTTCCTACTCCCTCACAACTTAGGTTTACATGAACATCACATGAATTGGTGCTGATTGAAGCCTTGACTGTAATTATTCTCTCAGTAAAAAAAAAAAAATTACTGACATTTGTCCCTCAGTTAAAAATTTAAAGAACCAATTACAGTGCCCTAGTCCAACTTATATACTCATTTCTTTATATATATAAGTTGAAAAAATGTATTGTGGAAAATAAATTCATATAGGGATGCCTTGCCAAAGGTGGCAAGTAGGGGCAGTTAAATTCAAAGAGGATACGGGTGTGTGTTGCTAAAAACCAGATGTGGTAAAAATTAAAACCAGAGCAGTAAAATAGTATTCAGTCAGAATTTACTGCTCAAAAAACAACAGTTCATAAATGGAGTCTTCACATCCAAAAGTGATATGAAGCTCAGAGGCATGACATTACAAGGTGGCTTAAAAAGTGAAAATAAAGAAGTTGTTTAACCTTTATAATAACTGGTTATTACAATGGGGGCTTCCAAACAGCAGGGGATTGGTTAAAAGTGACTCTCTTATACCAAATTAGAAAGATAACTTAACTTTCTTTCATGGTTATCAGAGGCATTTACAAGAAATAACCTAAGTTAAATTCCACTTATGTGCATAAACTAAGCTAGCTTTAGTTTTATGTGGCTTAAACGGCTCATCTACTTGAAAGATTTTCAACCCTAGTCTCCATTTTATTCCATTTTAACCACCTCAATATCTTTTACTTTGCTCCTTATTAAGTCACTCCCTCTCTTATCTACAATACTAAATCTCTACAATTCTTCTCTGTGGCTCCTTGTAGTTCAACACAGAATAGTCTACTTCTCAAGGGAAACATGAATAACTAATATCCAAAGCCTTTCTTATTCTTGAGAGCTCTGCACACCCACTGGTATGTTCAGTGCATGACACAGGACAATCTTATTTTACAGGACAGTACCAGAAGTAGGTCATCATGAGCACTGCACCTACCTCCTCAGCCCCCACCACACACTACCGAATACCCACTACCTTCTGACTGAGGAAGGAAGATAATTTCATATTCTCTTTGGTTCATTTTCAGAAAACCAGGCTTTATTCTAAGCATCTGACTTGAGGGTTTTCCCAATTACATTCTGAAAGAAATGCCCACTTTTCCCCCCACATGGGAATGCTTCTGTATACCTAAAATTAAAGAACAAATTTAATAGTAATTCTAAGGAAAATAAGTCATTCTATCTTCTCTGCATATTGCAAAGAATGTCACGCCTATAAATAACATGTAAGCAATAGTGTGAGATATTTGAGTCCTTAATTGAATGACTATATCTGAGGCTGAATGACAGAACTTAAGTTATCAATCAAGCCAATACTGAATGTCTTCAAGGCAGAATTTCTAACAGATGTCTTCACTGGGAGCTGAGGTGGGGGAGGCGGACATAGAGTTGTGGGTGAATCAAAGAGAATTTTAAAGTGAGTTTTATAAATAAGATAAGCTCAGTTTTCATATTCACAAGTACTTCAAGGCACAGTGGTAAACCCATTCCTGCCTCCTGACTTCCTGCCATCTTGGACCTCAAACTCTGGGGCGCCTGACCCACTAAAGAGAGGTAAGAATCACCTTTACCACAAACCTAAGTGATGCCCAATAAATCTCTTTTAAAAATTCTAGTGAACGGTAGAATTTACAGCTTGATTATATTTTGTTCTGAATATTATTAGAGCCTAAGAGTCTCCCTTAACTATTTTATTTTTCACAAAACAAAATTTAACTATTAGTTCTTTATAAAAAATAAGACTGGGCCATATTTTTTCTTGTGAATCTTACTGGAGTCCTTAACATATTACTAGTTAAGTATATATTATTCACTCAATAAATGCTTATGCCTTTGAATAAAGTTGAACATATGGGCCTCTAGGATCTAAAACAGCCAACCGGTTTTCCCTGGAGGTTAACTTCCATTTTCTTTAGCAAATCAAGCAGGAAAAAGGAAGAAAATTACACATATGCAAATCTAGTGTGCTCATAGAACACTGATTATCAACCTTTCTCATCTCATGGCACACATAAATTAATTACTAAAATTTTGCAGCACACCAAAAACATATATACATACACACACATACAATCTGACAAAAAATAGGTATAACTTGAATAGGTATAACTTGGATTCATTCACACTGGACAGCTATTATTGTGTTGACTGTTGTCATTTTTTATTTGACAATCAGGGAAAAGAGGTCAGTGCCTCTGATTAAATAGTCAGTTATTACATGTTTTAAAAATTCCTGCAGCACATCAGTGTGCCATAACACAGGGATTGAACATCGCTGCCATAGGAACAAAATAGAAACATTGTCATGGATACACGGATCAGACTGACAGCTGTCAGAGGGGAGAAGGAAAGGAGGACTGGGTGAAAGTAGGTAAAGGGATCAGCCAAAACACATATACACATCACACACAGGCACAGCGTGATGATAGCCAGAGGGTAAGTGGGGAGGACGGCGGGGTGGAGGGGGGTAAAAGGGGTGGAATGGGGAGGAAATGGGCCTGGGAATGCAGAGACATTTCCTAGGGCAAGGGGAACACATGCAGTGTGCAGATGATGTTTTATTGAGTAGTACACCTGAAACCTGTATAGTTTTATGAACCAATGTAACACCAATAAATCCAATTAAAAAATTGCTGTCATAAAACAATAGATAATGAAGTGCCAGAGCATTATTTCCCTTGATATCACCTGCTACACTCATTTTACAGAGGAACAAACTGAGAACTAGAGGGATGAGGCTATCTGATCAAGCTATACAAGTAATCATGATTTTAGATTATTTTCTGCTCTCATCTTTCCAACTGTTACATAATTATTTTTTTAAAAAACCCTGTTCTTACTCTATAATCATTTTCCACCTGTCTACCCAACTCTTCCATTACTGCTGATTAAGAATCTCTTCAGCCCTGGACAGTGTAGCTCCATTGGCTGGGTGTTGCCCATGCACCAAAAGTGTGCTGGTTCCATTCCCAGTCAGGTCAGGGCACATGCCCGGGTTGCAGCCTCGGTAGGGGGCATGCAGAAGGTAGCCGATTCATGTTTAGTTCTCACTTGGATGTTTCTCTCTCTCCCCCTCTCCCATCCTCTCTCTCTAAAAATCAATTTAAAAATATTTTTAAAAACTGCCGTTTGCCCCCTCCTGTAATAGTTTCATTCTCTGATCCCTTTTATATAGAGAATTTTTTCAAAATGAACACTTTCAACAAGCTTTCAGAAAGACTTGAAAGCCTCCATTCATTTCTTTTTCACTTCCATTTTTTTATTATACCAAGCTTTTCTTATCATTCTCCCTTCACAACTCTGCCTCCTCCTTTGTATTTGAAGTAGGATAGTCCTTACTGCTTCTTCTCCCTGTACAAGCCTAATAATTACGGCATTCCCACGTCTCATGTTCACTAGGATGGATTCTCAGGAGTGGCAGTAAGAGGATGAGTAAACCTGGAAAGTTGCTGATAAAAAGTTTCTCTCACACAAGGGTAAAGGATCTGTCTAGGATCAGATAATAGTCATGGAAAACTCAATCCCATGGCAACCAAAAAACTACTAAGAGGCCAGGGCAAAAGACTTTCCATAAATAAAGAAATGCATCTGAAGATGAATATAAAGAGGCTGGAAATGACAAGGCTATTATACAGGAACTTGTCAACTGCTTGTCTACACAGAAGGTTAGGGACTTTTAAAAATGTTCATTTCTGCCCTGGCCGGTTTGGCTTAGCGGTTGGAGCGTCGGCCTGCGGTCTGGAGAGACCCGAGTTCGGTTCCCGCTAAGGGCACGTACCTCGGTTGCAGTTTGTCCCCGGCCCTGGTTGGTCGTGCGGGTGGCAGCCACTCGGTGTGTCCCTTCACATCGATGTTTCTCTCTCTCTCTCTCTCCCTCCCCCTCTATCTGAACAAAAAATGGAAAAATGTCCTTGGGCGAGGATAAAAAAAAAAAAAATGTTCATTTCTCATCACAGATTCTATGAATTCTTTGAAAAGAAAAACACTCTAATAATAGCAGAATTTGGGGAGTTCTGAAGAGATATTTTTAACAGCAATTGGTCCTTTTCTCACTTCTCTGATGTATCATGGGATTCTTAAACTATGTAACATCACTCTCTGTCTAGGCTTGACACTGTGGTCTGATGAGGCATTACTTAGATGCTTCCCTTGGGCTTCAATTAGTGGACCCAATGCTAACACTTTAGAGAAGCTGCATGTCTTTACAGACCATTAAAAATTTTGGAAGTTCATAGTCTGGGGTTCCCAGTTAGCTATTCCGTCATTAAGAGACCCTACTCCCAAGTACAGGAAAATGGAGTGCAGAATTTGGGAGCAGACAAATGGTTTATGGCAGAATTGCAGTCACCAAATGACATGAAAGCTACAAAATCAGATCTGCACCGCTCTCAGCTGAAAAGAAAAAGGAAGAGAGAGAAAAGAGATTTCTCTTTGGGTGATATACAACATGATTTGGCCTCCCAATGCTGGCATTTGTCCTGGCTTTATTAGTTACTTCCCTCAAACTCAAGTAAAAGCAAAAGTAGAGTTTTTAAAATATATTCTAAAACGTAAATTTTACAACCAGCTCCCAAAGTAGAATGTTATAAATGGGAATGGTCATTTTAGCATAATGTCATCGGTGTGGGGTACTCTGAATCTATGTTGAACTTCCAAGAGAGCAAAGTTGTTCAATAGTCTGCACTAAGTTCCACTGACCTGATTTACTCAATCTAAATCTTGCTTCAGTCATTACTCATAAGTGATTCTGAAAAAGCATGGCCACAAGAACCTCCCACAAACTAAACTGATTTACTTCTCATCCTTGGGATAAAAATAAACACAGGTTATCCCAGATCAGTGGAATATTTACATATGTCCAGGGGAAAGCTTTATTGGAACTCCATTTGCAACAACATCTGAGAGATCCTGGGCCTCTGAGAAAGTATTTCTGCTCACTCTCATAGCTCTAGATCAGCTCTCTGCCCCATATGGTCCAGACGCTTGTACTGAGCCCTGCTCCTGCATCAGCAATCACCTTGGAAACTGTATCCAGACTACACTGGACTTACCTCTCTTTGTTTTTACCTTATTCTATAAAGACTTCCCTAGGGCTACACCTTCCCTACTCATGAACCTTAACTTACCACTGTTAACAACGTTCCTTTCCAAACCTGCTCGTTCCCATATCCAGCTCTAGGTACCTGCAAACACCACGGCTGCGCTCTGTGTTGTTGTTTTTTTCAAATTTTATTAATTTATTTTTGTTACAGATGTTTCTCTTTTCCCCCGCAGACACCCTCCTTCCCATCCCGCCCTCCCCTACCCCCTAGCATTGTTGTCTATGTCCACTGGTTATGCATACATGCATATAAGTTCTATGGTTCATCTCATCCAACCCCCCCTCCCCCATTCTGAGGTTTGTCAGTCTGAACCATAGTCCTTTCTATGTCTCTGGGTCTACTTCATTCATCAGCCCACCTGTTCCTTATAGTCCACAAATATTGAGATCATGTGGTATTTGGCTTTCTCTGATTGGCTTATTTCAAGTAGCATAATACTCTTGAGGTCCCTCCATGTTGTCTCAAAGGATAAGAGATTTTTCTTTCTTATAGCTGCATAGTATTCCATTGTATATATGTACCACAGCTTTTTTATCCACTCATCTATTGATGGACACTTGGGCTGTTTCCAGATCTTGGCGATTGTAAATAGTGCTGCTATGAACATAGGGGTACAGTAGTCCCTCACCACTTCATGCTTCGACTTTCGTGGCTTCACTATATCACGGTTTTTTCAAATATAGTATAGAAAGTCGAAGCGTAAAGTAATGAGGGATGACTGTATATAAATAAAGAATCCTACTTTGCAGAAATTCATTTATCGCTGTACAGTCTGAAACTGATTAACCGTGATAAATAAGGGTCCACTGTACATATATTCTTTCTGATTGGTGTTTCAGGCTTCTTATAATATATTCCTAGAAGTGGGATCACTAGGCGAAATGGCAATTCAATTTTTAATTTTTTGAGGAAACACCATAGTGTTTTCCATAGCGGCTACACCAGTCTGCATTCCCACCAACAGTGTACTAGAGTCCCCTTTTCTCCACACCCTCGCCAACCCTTGTTGTTTGATGATTCATTGATGGCAGCCATTCTGGCTGGTGGAAGTTGATACCTCATCATTGTTTTAATTTGCATCTCTCTGATGATTAGTGATGTTGACCATTTCTTCATATATGTCTCTTAGCCATATGTATGTCCTGTTAGGAGAGGTATCTATTTAGCTCCTCTGCCCATTTTTTTTTTATTAATTAATTTTTGTTACAGATGTTTCTCCTTTTCCCCCCACTGATTCCCCCCTCCGCCCCCCACTCCCTGCCCTTTCCCCAGTTTGTTGTCCATGTTCACTGTTCATGCATACATGCATATAAGTTCTGTGGTTTATCTCTCCCCCACAACCCCCCTATTTAGGGAATTGTCGGTCTGTATCCCAATTCCGCGTCTCTGGGACTATCCTCTTCCTCAGACTGTTATGTTCATTATATTCCACAAATAAGTGAGATCATATGAAACTTGTCTTTCTCTGTTTGGCTTGTTTCACTTAGGATGATACTTTCTAGGTCCCTCCATGTAGTCTCAAAGGATAAGAGATTTTTCTTTCTTACAGCTGCATAGTACTCCATTTTGTATATGTACAGCTTTTTTAACCATTCGTCTACTGATGGACACTTGGGCTGTCTTCATTTTGTTGAGTTGTATGAGCACATTATGTATTTTGGAAATTAACCCCTTATCTGATGTATCATTGGCAATTATGCTCTCCCATACAGTGGGTTCCCTTCCATTTTGATGGTTGTGTTTTTTTGTTGTTTTTTTTTGCTGTGCAGAAACACTTTAGTTTGATGTAGTCCCATGTGTTGTTTCCTTTGTTTCTGTTGCCTTAGGTAATGTATCAGTGAAAATTCTGCAGCGTATGATGTCCGAAATTTTGTGCCAACATTTTCTTCTAGGGTTTTTATGGATTCACGAGTCACATTTAAGTCTTTTATCCATTTTAAGTTTATTCTTGTGTATGGTATAAGTTGATGGTCTAGTTTCATTTTTTTGCACATACCTGTCCAATTTTCCCCAAAACAGATAAAAAGGCTGTCTTCACATCATTGTATGCCCTTGCCACCTTTGTTGAATATTAATTGAACATAATGTTTTGGGTCAGTTTCTGGGTTCTCTGTTCTATTCCATTGATCTATATGCCTGTTCTTGTGCCAGTACCGGGCTGTATTGATTACAGTAGCTTTGTAGTAAAACCTGATATCCTGTATTGTGGTCCCACCTACTTTGTTCTTCTTTTTCAAGATTGCTGTGGCTATTCGGGGTCTTTTTTGGTTCCGTATAAACGTTTCAAGTATTTGTTCTAGTTCTGTGAAGTATGTTGTTGGTATTTTGATGGGGATTGCATTGAATCCATAGATTGCTTTGGGTAGTATGGACATTTTAATGATGTTACTTCTTCCAATCCACGAACAAGGTACGTCCTTCCACTTTTTGATATCTTCCTCTATTACTTTTTTCAATCACCTGTAGTATTCTGTGCGTAGGTTCTTTATTTCTTTAGTTAAGTTTATTCCTAGGTATCTTAATTTTTTTGCTGCGATGGTAAACAGATTGTTTTTTTAGTTTCCCTTTCTGTGAGTTCATCATTGGTGTATAAGAATGTCGTCAATTTCTTGACATTAATTTTGTATCCTGCTACTTTGCCAAATTCATTTATTAAGTCTAGTGAATTTTTGACGAAGTCTTTAGGGTTTTCTACATGTAATATCATGTCATCTGCAAATAATGACAGTTTCACTTCCTCCTTTCCAATTTGGATCCCTTTTATTTTTTCTTCATATCTGATTGCTGTGGCTAAGTCTTTCAGTACTCTGTTAAATAAGAATGCTGAAAGTGGGCATCCCTATCTTGTTCCTGTTCTTAAGGGAAATGCTTTTAGTTTTTGCCCATTGAGTATGATGTTAGCTGTAGGTCTTTCACATATGGCCTTTATTATGTTGACATATGATCCCTCTAGTCACACATTGCTGAGCATTTTTATCACAAATGGTGCTGGATTTTGTCGAATGCTTTTTCAGCATCTATTGATATGATCATGTGATTTTTATATTTCATTTTGTTTATGTGGTGCATCACATTTATTGATTTGCGAATATTGTACCAGCCTTGCATCCCTGGGATGAATCCCACTTGGCCAGGGTAAATGTTTTCTTTAATGTATTGTTGGATCTGATTTGCTAGTATTTTGTTCAGGATTTTGGCATCCATCAGGGATATTGGCCTGTAGTTTTCGTTCTTTGTAGTGTCCTTTTCTGGTTTTGGGATTAGAATTATGCTGGCCTCATGAAACAAGTTTGGAAGTTTTCCTTCTTCTTGAATTTTTTGGAATAGTTTGAGGAGAATTGCTGTTAGTTCTTTTTAGAATGTTCGGTAAAACTCCCCCATGAAGCTGTCTGGGCCTGGGCTGTTTGCTGGGAGAGTCTTCATTACATTTTCAATTTCTTTAGTTGTTTATGGTCTGTTCAAGTTTTCTATCTCTTCCTGATCCAGTTTTGGGAGACTATGTGTTTCTAGAAATTTGTCCGTTTCTCTTAGATTGTCCAATTTGTTGCCATATAATTGTTCATAGTATTTGTTAATGATCCTTTGTATTTCTGTGGTGTCAGCTGTTACTTCTCCACTTTCATTTCTGATTTTGTGTATTTGGGTTCTCTTTGTTTCTTGGTGAGTCTAGCTAAAGGTCCATCGATCTTGTTTATCTTTTCAAGAACCACCTCTTTGTTTCATTGATCCTTTGAATTGTTTTGTTGGTCTCCATGTTATTTATTTCTGTTCTGATCGTTACTATTTTCTTCCTTCTACTTGCTATGGGGTTTTCTTTTTGTTTGCTTTCTAGTTCTTTAAGTTGTGAGGTTAAATGGTCAATTAAGAATTTTTCTTGTTTTTGAGGTAGTCCTATAGTGCTATGAACTGCCCTCTCAGGACTGCTTTTGCTGCATCCCATAGATTTTGTGTTGTTGTGTGTTCATTTTCATTGGTTTCCAGGAATTAATTTCTTCCTTCTTCTCCTTGGTAACCCATTCATTGTTTAATAACATGCTATTTATCCTCCATGTGTTCAAATATCTTTACATGTTCTTGTTGCAATTAATTTCTAGTTTCATAGCATTGTTATCTGAGAAGACGCTTGATATGATTTCAATCTTCTTGAACTTGTAGAAAATTAGTTGGTGCCATAACATATGGTCTATCTTTGAGAATGTCCCATGTGCACTTGAGAAGAATGTGAATTCTGCAGTTTTGGGGTGTAATTCTCTGTAGATATCTATTAAATCCATTTGGTCTAGTGCTTCATTTAGAATCTCTGTTTCCTTGTTAATTTTTTTGTCTAGAGGATCTATCCAGTGATGTCAGTGAGGTGTTGATGTCCCCTGCTATGATTGTATTGCTGTCGATTTCTCCTTTAAAGTCCTCCAGAAGATTTTTAATATATTTTGGTGCTCCTATATTGGGTGCATATATGTTTACCAAGGTTATATCTTCCTGTTGGATAGATCATTTCAATATTATGTAGTGGCCTTCTTTGTCTTTAGTTATGGCCTTCATTTTGAAATCTATTTTATTAGATATGAGTATTGTTACCCCAGCTTTTTTTCCGTTTCCGTTTGCTTGGAAGATTTTTTCCATCCCTTCACTTCCAACTTATGTGAGTCTTTTGTTGTGAGTTGGGTCTCTTGTAAACAACATATATACAAGTCATGCTTTCTTAACCAATCAGCTACTCTGTGCCTTTTTATCAGAGCATTGAAACCATTTACATTTAAGGTGATTATTGATATGTACTTATTTATTGCCATTTTTGTTTAACGTGGTTATATTTTTCTTCCTGTTTCATCTACTAATGACAGCAGTCCTTTTAACATTTCTTGCAGTGCTGGTTTGATGTTAATGTAGTCCCCTTTTTTTTTTTTGTCTCAGAAGCTCTTTATTTGACCTTCTATTTTGAATGATAGCCTTGCTGGATTGACTAGTCTTGGATTCAGATCCTTGTTTTTCATGATCTTGATTACTTCATGCCATTCCCTTGTGGCCTGTGGTGTTTCTGTTGAGAAGTCAGCTGAGAGCCTTATGGGGTTTCCTTGTAGGTAATCTGTTGCTTATCTCTTGCTGTCTTTAGGATTCTCTCTTTGTCTTTAATTTTTGGCATTTTAATTACTATGTGTCTTGGTGTCAGCCTGTTTGGGTTCTTCTAACTTGGGGCTCTCTGTGCTTCTTGAATTTGAATGCCTTCTTCCTTCACCAAATTAGGGAAGTTTTCTGTAACTATTTCTTCAAATATATTCTCTAACCCTCACTCATTTTCTTCTTCTTCGGGGACTCCTATGATGTGAATGTCATTACTTTTCCAGTTGTCCCACAGTTCTCTTAAGCTGTCTTCCTGTTTTTTAATTGTTTTTCCCTTTTGGCTTTCTGATTGTTTGATTTTTTTCTACCCTGCCTTCTAATTCACTGATCCAGTCCTCAGCTTCGTCTACTCTGCTCTTTAGTCCTTCCAATGTGTTCTTAATTTCTGCTATGTCATTCTTCATTTCCACTTGGTTGGTTTTCAGTGTTTCTATATCTTTACTCATGGTGTTGAAGTCCTTACTTATGCTGTTAAGTTTCCTCAAAATCATTACTCTGAACTCTACCTCTGATAACTTGCATAACTGCATTTCATTTATTTCATGTTCAATAGAGGTCTCTTGTTCTTTCGTTTGGGATTTGTTTCTTTGTTTCACCATTTTGGCTATCTCAGTGGGTTCTGGAGCCTCCAAATTTTCCCTGTGGGTGTTGTTGTTCTGCTGTTGAACGATTGTGGGAGGACCCAGGTTAACACCACTGTCAAGTCTTACTTTCTTGGGTAGAACCTCCAGGAAAGGTTCAGTTATCCTCTAGCTTTATGCCTGGAGGCTATTAGTCTCAGTTACTTTATGAACCTTGGGTTGTAGCTCTCAGCTGAATGAAAAACTCCCTCAGGTGTTCAGAATAAGAGGATTTCCAGAGGTTGGGGCAGATTCTGGTTGTTAATGAGCCTCAATTTGCATTTCTTTGGCCTAGCTGGGTGGGGTTAAAACTCAGAGAGATGGGCTGCTGCTTATCCTCAGAGCTCCAGAAAGGAGCAAGATGGCCACCGTCCTATGTGGCCACAACTCAGCAAAAACTCTGAGCGCCCTCCAAATCCCGAGTGTTCTCACACAGCTCCAGTCTAGTCCACCCTCCCTCTGCTGGATCCCAAGGTGAGTGGCTGTAGCTAATTTCGTGCTCTGTTGTCGCCCTCTGTGCTGTTGAGCTGGCTTGAGGTTTTAACCCTGAGGTAGCTGCTCACAGCTAAAAACCGCTGCTGTCCCTGGGCTCCCAGGTCACCCTCTCACACGTCCACAGACCTACCAAGCTCAATTCAGTGTCCCTGGTTATATGGTGCTCTTCAGCTACTTTTCTGTTGCTTTTTCCTGATGATTTGTCTTTATTTTCGTTGTAATTCCAGTTTGGTCCTGGGAGATCGCCTGTGTAGCTCCATTCACTCCGCTGCCATTTTGAAATCCTCACCATGGCTGCTCTCTCCTTACGAGGTCGTTCTGAGAACTATATTCCTTAACCTTTCTTGATGCACACTCTACTTTTTGCTTGGAAATTTAAGAAGTCAGAGGAAGGTAATATTTAATAAATACTTGTTGAAGGAATGAACAAAATAATAAATGAGTGAATACCAGGAGCACTAGGTTTGAGCTCAGGAGACCTAGATTCTAGTCTTGGCTCAACCACACTCTGGCTGTAAGATCATGGACTGTGCTTAATTCGTTGAATCTCAGTGTCTTAGTTTGGGTTCTATATCTAAATACCATCAAATGGTGGTTTATGAAACCAAACACTATTTTTCACAGTTTGGCAGCTGGAAATTCAGTTTTTGGTGAGTGCCCTCACCCTGGCGAGTACATGGCTTCCCTCTCACTGTGTGCTTACATTGTGGAGAAAAGATGCTCTGGGGTCTCTTCTTCTTATAGAGCACTAATTCTATCATGGGGAATCCACTCCTATAATCTCCTCTGAACCTAATCACCTCCCAGCAACCCTACCTCCAAATACTACTACATTTGAAAGTTAGGATTTCAAAATATAAATTTTGAGGAGACACAAACCTTCAGGCCATAATACAGTTTTTCAACCAGTATACCTCTTCTACCTATCTCATAGCTTTTATAAATTGATAGTGAGTTTTTTAAACTATAACATGCTACTGAAATATTTATTGTTATTATTAGAGAAACTTATATATAAACTTTTATTCAGTTACTATTCATTGAGTGCTTCTTTGTGCAAAAGTCTACAGACAAAGGTTAGTAAGAACTGGTCTAATGTTTCTAATGGGTTTAGTCCACTGAAGAAACCAACAGAAAACTTGGAATCATAATAAATCATTTTGTCTAGAGGTATCCTAGAAAAGTGAAATTATTTCCAGAGAATTTGGCGAAGTGAACATGAACTAATGAGGTGCTGTTCTATTTGATACACTGTTCCCTCTGTTTGAAATTTCCCCTTATCCTCCATCCTTCAACCCCTCATAATTCACATGTGAATATTTTTCACTTATATTTTAATATCCAGCCCAGACATCTTCTCTGAGCATTTTCTGTCACAGCAACACATGGTATGTGATGGGAATGGTGAGAGAAGAGAAAACTACAGGTGTGATTATTAAATCAAATGTGCTGACTATCACAGAATGTAATATAACCAAGATATTATCACTGTCTTCTCTGCAGATGGCAGAGAAGTAAAACACTGATTCATTCAACAAAAAAGTTCTGACACTTGCATATGCTAGGTGCTATACTAGACACAAAGAAATGTATGTTTTGTTGGAAGGTGTCAGACTATACATAGGTTAACAAACTAAGAAATATTTTAAAATATAGTGTCAGAGCTACACCAAACGGGATATGAAAGAGTTATATTTGGAATCTACCACATGTGAACATATTGTTTAGGAACTTTCTGTCAACTTGGAATGAACTACCTGTAGTTACTCAAAGGGATCAAATGTCAATCTAATTCACAGATATAAATGACCCATATCATAGCTGAATTACCATAGTCAGAGAGTCAACGAATATTTATGTACAACCTTTTACGTACAGGACATGGTGCTAGGCACAGAGTCATGGTGCTGGGCGAAGGAAGACAAAGTTGTGCTCCCTACTGTCACGGAGTTCACAGTAATGCAAGAAAGCCCAGATTTTGAATTTCATGGAAAAGTCTTTAAAGATTAACTGAGATCTATCATTATCATTCTATAAAGTCAAGAATATATTCACATCAAAATTAGAGAGGAGGCATATCAAAATTTTTTTAAATGAGTAAAGAGCTTAATGAAAAATTATCTACACTATTCTTATTATTCTCATTTCCCTGTTAACCTAAAAAATTTTTTCACCAACCAACCTTAGCTTCTAGATTTTGGGTTGGAAACACTGTTCTAGTAAACATGAGATTTTTTTTTTTTTTTTATCCTCACCTGAGGACATTTTTCCATTTTTTGTTCAGACAGAGTGGGAGGGAGAAAGAGGAAGAGAAAGAGAGAAACATCGACATGAAAGGGACACATCCACTGGCTGCCACCCACATGACCAACCAGGGCTGGGGACAAACTGCAACCAAGGTATGTGCCCTTAGAGAGAACCGAACCCAGTCCAAGGGCGGATACTCTAACCGCTGAGCCAAACCAGCCAGGGCTCTGTTCGGAATTTTTTATAAGAAAGTGAGGTCATCTAATATGAACTGAAAACCCCCCTCTTTTCACTTCTATTTCTTTTTATTTTCTGTTACTTATTTTTCATTTAAATACAGTCAACTTCACTCTTATGGTATTCAGTTATCTGAGTGTTGACTAACAGATAAAGCTGTATAAGCACTAAGTCAAACAAGACGCAAAACAATTCCATCATACAGCCCCAAATTCTTTTGTGCTAGTTTTCAGTCAAGCCTTCTCCTACCCAGCAGTCTTTGAAAACACTGATCTGTTCTCTATCCCTATAATTTCTTCAGAATGTTATAAGACTAAATCTGGCTTCTTCCACTTACCATAATGCATTTGAGATCCACCCATGTTACTGAATGTATATGTGCTTAGGCTTGTCACTCAGATTCCCTCAGTCATCAGCAGAAGCCAGGATGGGGATGAGACTGTCTAGAACACACTATCCAGCAGACTTTCATCTACTGAAGTAAATCTCCATGATATACATAGGAGACCTACAGGGTTCTTGAGAATTTTATCCCAACAGAAACATTACCAGTTTGGATCAAAAGGGACAGAGAGAACAAAATAAACAGAAGGCTGTTAAATCCCCTGTTGGAATTCATAAATGTGGGAAACAGGCTGATCAATCACATCATCTGAAAATATGTGCTACCCTTCATGTAAATCGAAGAATTGATGTGGGGGTGAGGCTTTGAGCCCAAAGGCTAGAGCCTCAACATACAGAAGGCTTATTCCTAGGACTTCAAACCTAATGGAGTTTGTCCAGTTTTATTTCAAAAGTGTTTGAAACTGATGACTCCCTTTTCCTCCCATTTCCTCCCTTTTTGAAATAAAAAGTCTAAAACTGCTGTCTTATGTCTACCCCATCATTGTTATTTTGAAAGCAGATATCTTGTTTTCCAGCTTTATAAGCCCACAAATAGAAACAAATTTTCCCCCACTACGGACCATAACTGATCTACACCCTTTACTGATCTACATGGTTTTCACAAGATTTGGGATTTTCAGGTGATAAGATTCTCAAGAAAGTATGGACTTTAAGTTGATGTTCTAGTGAGCTGAGATTTTCTGTGACCTTAGAATGTGGTGAATGTATCTGGCATATGGAATAGTGGTGAATCTTTAAGAAGTAGAGGGAAGACCAGTAAGAAAGAACAGTGGCCTCCCAAAGATGACCCCGTCTTAATTCACAGAATCTGTCAATATGTTAATTTACAAGGCAAAAAAAAAAAAAAAATCGCAGGTATGATTAATATAAGGATGTTGAGATGAGGAGGTCATCTAGATGGGCCACATTCAATTACAAGGGTCCTTATAAGAGGGAGGCAGGAATGTCAAAGTCAGAGGAAAAGGTGTGAAGATGGAAGTGGAGGTCAGAGGGACACAGCCATACACCAAGGAATGTAGGCAGTTTCTAAAATCTGGAGAATACCAGGAGCAGAGTACTTCCTAGATCCAGAAAGGGTGCAGCTCTCTCAATCATATTAGAAGGGCTTTTCCAGATCTCCCCACTCCCAAAGTATAAAGCCATTTGCTTATGTTTTCTTCTGGTTATTTACATGGTTTCATCTTTTTCTATACTTCTAAAATTTACTGAAAGAAATTTAAATTCACAAAACTGTACACTATCAAAAAGTCACTAAAACACTATATTTGGTTATATAAAAAGTCACATCTGTTTTGTTGTCAAAGAAACATGTAAACTTGTTGCTGTTAATGTGGTTTCTTTCTGTTATCAGACTGGTATACATTTGTTTTTTGTTTTGTTTTGTTTTGTTTTTTTAATCCTCACCCAAGGACATTTTTCCATATTTTGTTCAGATACAGTGGGAGGGGGAGAGAGAGAAACATCGAGGTGAAAGGGACACATCGAGTGGTTGCCACCCGCATGACCCAACAAGGGCTGGGGACAAACTGCAACCAAGGTACATGCCCTTAGTGGGAACCGAACCCGGGTCTCTCTGGACGGCAGGCCGACACTCTAACCGCTGAGCCAAACAGGCCAGGGCCAGACTGGTATACATTTATATAACTGTGTTATTTGGAACTTATCTGAATATATGGTGTGAGAAACAGATCTTTATACCATGTCTATCTAATTGCCCCAACATCTTGTAGTAAAAATTGTATTGCCCTGGCTGGTGTGGCTCAGTTAGCTTAGTGACATCCCATGCACCAAAACGTCACCAGCTTGATTCCTGGTCAGGATACATGATGTGCACAGGTTGCTGGCTCCATCCCTAGCAGGGGGCATGGAGGAGACAGCCAGTTGATGTTTCTCTCTCTCTCTCTCTCTCGCTCTCTCTCTCTCTCTCGCTCTCCCCCCCTTTCTCCCTCTCTCTAAAATCAATAAAAACATATAAAAAGCATCATAAAAATGTATTATTTTCCCACTGATGTTATGCTATATTATTATATGTAACATTTACAAATGCATTTGTCTATTTCTACAATTTTGATTCTGTACTCTGGATTTTTTATCTGTTCATGAGCCAAGACTATGTCATTTTCATTATAAAGCTTTTGTAATATAATTTGATATTTGATCTATCACTCTGTCTTAGTCTATTCAGGCTGCAATATTTTGTTATATGTTGAGTGGCTTATAAACATCACAAATGTATTTCTCACAGTTCTGGAAGCTGAGTAATCCAAGATCAAGTTGGCATCAGATTTCACTGTCTGGTGAGACCCACTTTCTTGTCTATAAATGGCGGTCTATTGCTGCCTTCACAAGACAGATTGGTAAGTGAGCTCTCTGAAATCTCTTTCTAATAAGGGCACTAATCCCATGCATAAGGGCTTCACCCTCACCACCTAATCACCTCCCAAAGACTCCACCTCCTAATGCCATAACAATGGGGGTTAGAATTTCAACACATAAATTTTGGGGAGATACAAACATTCAGTCTATAGCACCCCCATATTGTTTTCCAGGGTTTCTACAACTAATCTTGGATATTTATTATTCAGTTTTAGCTTTATAAATAATTTGTTTATATCCGTGAAAAACTGGTATTTTTAATGGGATCATGTTAACATTTTCCATTACCTTAGAAATAACTGATATTATCATGATTTATTCTTCTAGTCTAAGAACATTTTCATTCATATTCCATTCATCATACACACCAATTTATATTTATTTAAAACTATCTTTGGCCCTGGTCAGTTTGGCTCAGCAGTTAGAGTATCAGCCTGTGGACCAGAGAGTTTGCGTTCGGTTCCCACTAGGGGCACATACTTCAGTTGCAGTTTGTCCCCAGCTCCAGTCGGGGTTGTGTGGGTGGCAACCACTCGATGTGTCTCTCTCACATTGATGTTTCTCTCTCTCCCTCTTCCCCCCTCTCTCCCTCCTGCTCTATGTGAACATAAATGCAAAAAAAGTCCTCGGGTGCCTTGGCTGGTTTGGCTCAGCGGTTAGAGCGCTGGCCTGTGGACCAGAGAGTCCTAGGTTCGGCTCCTGCTAAGGGCACATACCTCTGTTGCAGTTTGTCCCCAGCCCCAGTTAAGCTGTGTGGGTGACAACCAGTCGATGTGTTTCTCTCACATCAACGTTTCTCTCTCTCTCTTCCCCCTACTCCCCCTCCCACTGTGTCTGAAGATAAATGCAAAAATGTCCTCAGGCAAAAAAAAAATGTCCTCGGGTGAGGATAAAAAATAAAAAATTTAAAAAAAGAAAACTATCTTTGAATGTTTAGATAATATCACACCTATAAGAATGACTAACCCTGTTATTAAAATAAATAAACAAATAAATAATAAACCATAATCTTTTTTCTTTGGCATATTGTGGCAGGCTTACTAAGTTATAGAAAAATAGTTTTTTATTTCCTTCTTTTATTATCTTTGTCTTCAGGAGATAAATGCCTTAATTTTTATATGACTAAGTTAGTGCCAGAATGGCTCTACTTTGGAAAAGTAGATATTGATCCATCATGAGTCCTAGTTAGTTTAAAAAAAAAAAAAAGGCTTTATTAAATGAGAGATCTGCCCTGGCCAGTTTGGCTCAGCGGTTAGACCGTCAGCCTGCGGTCCGGAGAGACCCGGGTTCGGTTCCCACTAAGGGCATGTACTTTGGTTGCAGTTTGTCCCCGGCCCTGGTTGGTTGTGCGGGTGGCAGCCACTCGATGTGTCCCTTCACGTCGATGTTTCCCTCTCTCTCTCTTTTCCTCTCTCACCCTCCCACTCTATCTGTACAAAAAATGGAAAAATATCCTCGGGTGAGGATTAAAAAAATAATAAAAATAAAAAAAAATAAATGAGAGATCTTATCGAGGCTCTGTTAATTCACGTTTGCAAGTGTAACCACGTGTTTTCCCTCTCTCTACAGTGGGAGGGTCTCAGTTTTTCATAAGGCCACTATATAAAAATCCACTCAGCCCCTCCCTTTCCTGTTATATCTGCAAAGACACCAAAGTAGGGTTTGTCAGACACTTAATTTGCATGTTATTGAATACAATAGTCATTCTTAAAGTTCTGTGATTGATGACTTGGTATCCAGTATCACAGGGTCACATTAATGGGTCAAGTTGTTTATTTCTTTAGTATACCCTAGGTTTTTGCAAATACATGAAAATCATATTGCAACCTTGCATCCACAAACCCCAATAGCTGTTTCATTTCCAGTCTAATAGATGATGGCGGCACCTCACCACTTCCCACTGCTATAGTACAGAGCTCATGCCCATGCTTTCTCTTGCTTCCTCCACCTCCTAACTAACCCTGGTGCTTCCTTTGTGTGTCGTGGTGTCCTGCCTCCTCTTAGAAATTGAGAGTAGTAAACTCTTCTTTCAAAGGCCGTTGCCTTTGTTTCTGTCACCTGATTAAATCATGTGCTGGGTAAATTTTGAAACACTGCAGTCCCTGCTTTCCTTCTGCTCCAGGAGCTCTCCTTTCCATCCATCTCAGATATTGTCCATCATTGCTTGGCTTATAGCTTCAATGGCAGTGGAACTATCTGTTCATATGATAACACTAACATTTTTTTTTTCCACTTAACTATCTATAGCTCCTTCCATCATTGTTAGGCCTGGAATTTTGGTGCTGACAAATCCATCTAAGAGGCAAACAAATTCCCCTTCATAAACTCACACAGAATTACTGTGCCCCATAATGATAGGGTTATTTTAGTATTCTCACAGAGTTCCATTCATCCCTGGGTACATTAGTTCCTCAAAGAGAAATGAGCTAATGACAATTTCTGTTCTGCCCAGTGCATTATGTCAACCCATTGCTCTGTCTCCATATTCAAGTTGCTTAATCCAACCAGCAACTTTCTCAATTCTGGTGACTTTTTGCTCTATGGAGATTCATTTGTCTATCTCCTCCACCTGCAATCTAGCTTTCCTGGCCACTACCACCTCTCCACCAAATGCATTTGTTAACATCAAAGTACAATTATCAGTAAGGTTTAAGTTATCTTTCAATGAGATTTCTAGGACTTTACAAATCAATAAACTAGACTAGATTCAATAAGGGGTTAGATTTGACTAACTCTATGTACAAGGATACCATAGCCTCAATTCTTACCCATTGGGAACCTATATCTTATTTTCAATAATCATGTAAAGTGCTTTAAATATAATAATGTTAAATTTTTTTACTAAATTATCATTAAAACAGAGATGTGTCATACACGAATAAGATCGAACTATCCTACTAAAAATGAGAAAGAGGTTTGTAATTTCTCCTAATTATTAGACTAGAAACAAAAAGGCTTAAGGCTAGAGGTGAGGTTTTCATCTTTTCTTCCTGTTGAAGGTCATGACTTTAGAACCATCTAGAGGTTATGAGGTAATAAACAGCTGGCTATAGAGATGGTGTCAAAGGATATATGGTTTATTTTTTTGGATGTGTGTGTTGGGAGGGGGAGGTTAGATCATGACTTATGACACCAAAATGAAATGCTCCTGGCAAGAAATAGGAGTTTACCTCATGGGACCTGCATAGAATATGTTTTCTAGGAGATGAAAATATGATACAGAGATTTCAATTGAAACTTGAGAAAACAAGGGGAAAATGTCCAGCTTGCACTACAAAATGCTGCCCTTGGAGGTTACTGGGATGAAGTAGAGAAAGAAACAATGGAGGAAATGCCAAGTAATGCATAAAAGGAGATACCAGAGGAGAGAATCAAAGAATAAATATAACTTCAGAGTGTCTACAACAATGAAAGAAGTATAGATAACACACAAAATGAACCTGAGACATTTAACCCAATGAATCCATATAAATTTGTGAATATCACCGATACTTGAAAGGATTATTAGCAAATAAAATGTATACTACTTGAAGAAGAAGAAAAAAAACTCAGAGGGAGATAGGTAGGCTCTGCACTTTAAGCTTGTCTAACCCCAATGGGAGCCCAGGAAGCTGGATTAGAATCCCATTGTCAAACAGTTGGATAGAGATGCAGGAAAGCCAAATATATATGGTCCTGTAATAGTCACAGCCAGAGATAGGATTCAGGCATGGTATAGTGGAAAGAAGGCCACACAGGGTTCAGAAGATACAACTCTCACTAATTAGCAACTTAATTCCTTCAGAAAGTTGAACATGTCACAAGGAGATTTTCCAATCAAGGTGAACAGAGGTATGCATGTTAAAGTACCAATGGTATATTTCACAGATCTAGAACAAATACTCCAACAGTTTATATGAAACCATAAAAGACCCCGAATAGTCACAGCAATTCTGAAAAAGAAGAACAAAGTGAAAGGGATCACAATACCAGATATCAAGTTATACTACAAAGCCATCATAATCAAAACAGCCCGGTACTGGCATAAGAATAGGCATATAGATCAATGAAACAGAACAGAGAACCTAGATATCTACCCAAGACAGTATGCACAATTTGCATTTGACAAAGGAGGCAAGAACATGCAATGGAGACAAGAGAGTCTCTTCAACAAATGGTGCTGGGAAAATTGGACAGCTACATGCAAACAAATGACACTAGACCACCAACTTACACCATACACAAGAATAAATGCAAAATGGATAAAAGACTTAAATCTAACTTGTGAAACCATAAAAACCCTAAAGGAAAATGTAGGCAGAAAAATCTCAGACATCACATGTAGCGGAATTTTCACTGATACATCACCTAGGGCAAGAGAAACAAAGGAAAAAATTAATACATGGGACTACATCAAACTAAAAAGGGAACCCACTCTTTGGGAGAACATATTTGCCAATGATACAATGTATAATGGGTTAATATCCAAAATATAAAGAGTACTCATACAACTCAACAAAAGGAAGACAAACAATCCAATTGAAAAATGGGCAGAGGACCTGAATAGACACTTCTTCAATAGGACATACAAATGGCCAGGAGACATATGAAAAAATGCTCAACATTTCTAATAATCAGAGAGATGCAAATTAAAACAAAAATGAGGTATCACCTCACACCTGCCAGAATGGTGGCCATCAACAAATCCTAAAAAAACAAGTGCTGGTGAGAGTGTGGAGAATGCAGACTGCTGGTGGGAATGCAGACTGGTGCAGCCACTATTGAAAACACTATGGTGTTACCTCAAAAAATTAAAAATTGAACTGCCATTTGACCTAGTGATCCCACTTCTAGGACTATGCCCTAAGAAGCCTGAAACACTAATCAGAGAGAATATATGTACCCCTATGTTCATAGCAGCACCATTTACAATCACTAAGATCTCTAAATAGCCAAGTCCATCAAAAGATGAGTGGATAAAAAAGCTGTGGCATATTTACACAATGAAACACTATGCAGCTATAAGAAAGAGAGATCTCTTATCCTTTGAGATGACATGGAGGGACCTGGAGAGTATTATGTTAAACAAAATAAGTCAGTCGGAGAAAAACAAATATCACATGATCTCACTTATTCATGGAACATAAAGAACAAAATAAGCTGTTGACCAAAAGAGATCCAGACCCATGGAAGTATGGAACAGACTAACAAACCTCAGAGGGATGGGGGTGGGAGGGGTGGGAAGAGATAAACCAAAGAACTTATATGCATATATGTACAACCACTGGATACAGACATTAGGTTAGGAAAAGCAGGAGGGGGGTGGGAGTGGGAAGGAGGAGATCAATGGAGAAAAAAGGGGACATCTGTAATACTTCGAATAATAATAAATAGATAGACAGATAGATAGATAGATAGATAGATAGATAGATAGATAAAATTCAACCTCATATTAAAGGTAAGTACAGCCTGGCCAGTGTGGCTCAGTGGATTGAGTGTCGTCCCATGGACTGAGTAGTCCTGGTTTGATTCCCAGTCAGGGCACATGTCAGGGTTTTGGGCTCAATTCCCAGTGGGAGGCATGTAGGAGGCAGCCGATCGATGTTTCCCGCTCACATTGATGTTTCTATCTCCCTCTCCCTTCCTCTCTCTCTCAAAAAAATCATTTAAAAAAAACAAAACATTTACAAATAAATAAATGTAAGTATGGCTGGCACCATAAAAACATACAAAATCTGATAAAGTCTTATAGCATCTCTCCTCAACTTACACCCCACACCATGTAATGATGACCATTTAAAAAGTCCAAAGCACTCTGGCCAGTTTGGCTCAACGGTTAGCGCGTCAGCCCACAGACCAGAGAGACCCATGTTCGGTTCTTGCTAAGGGCATGTACCTCGGTTGCAGTTTGTCCCTGGCCCTGGTTAGAGTCGTGTGGGTGGTAGCCAGTTGATGTGTCTCTCCAACATCGATGTTTCTCTCTCTCTCTTTCTCCCTCTCTCCCTCCTGCTCTGTCTGAAGATAAATGCAAAAATGTCCTCGGGTGAGGATAAAAAATTAAATAAATAAAAAGTCCAAAGCTTTCTCATTCTCTGTTTTCCCCTCTCCCTTACCTTTGATGTACTATAAAAACCAGAAATTATCTGATATCAGTCACTTATACTTGTCTCATCAATTAAACCTCATTTATATAATATGCATACTTGTCCTAAATCTTTTGTCTCCAATTGTGAAATATTGTGGAATGATCAAGCAATACTGCCCTTTAAGGCAGATTCTGAGCAGTGGGAAAATTAAAGATAATTGTGGAAGTAAAAAAAATAAGACCACTTTAAGTTACTTATTGTCTATACATTCACTTGGGCCTTACATAGCCTGAATGTGTTCCTCCAAAATTCATATGGTGAAACCTATTCGCTATGAATGGGGATTACTGTCTTTTATATATATATATATTTTCTTTATTGATTTTAGAGAGAGAGGAAGAAGGAGAGAAACATCAATGAGAGAGAGCATCGATTGGCCGCCTCCTGCGTACCCCCCCTGGGGACCGGCCCACAATCTGGGCATGTGCCCTGACCGGGAATCAAACCGGCCACCTCTTGGTGCATGGGTCAACGCTCAACCACTGAGCCACACCAGCTGGGTCGGGGCTTAGTGCCTAATAAAAGAGGCCCAAGAGAGCTCCTTTGCCCCTCCCATCAGGTGGGAACATGGAAGGAAGTTGGTGGTCTGTAACCTGAAAGAGGGCCTTCACAATATTTGACCATGCCAGCACCTGATTTTAGACATTCTGCTTCAAGAACTGGGAGCAAGACTTCCGGTCAAGATGGCAATGTAGGTAAACGCGGTATCGTGTCCTCCCACAACCACATCAAAGTTACAACTAAACTACAGAACTACCATCATTCAAAATTACCTGAAATCGAAATGAATGGAAGTCCTACAACTACAGAATTAAAGAAGCAGCCACATCGAGACTAGTAGGAGGGGCGGAGGCTGATGGGCTGGTCCCACCACCACGTGTGGCGGATAAAAATTAGAACACCTCGGCTGGGAAGGTCCTTCCTGAGGACTGAGGGGTCCCTGTCCCACACCAGTTGCCCAGCTCAGGGTTCCAGTGCCAGGAAGGGAATCCCCATAACTTCTGGCTAGAAAACCAGCAGGAACTGAGGCTCAGGGAGGCTGAGGTGGCTGGAGCCCCAGGCAGCTCCGCTTAAAGGCCCGCGCATGAACTTATCTGACTCACTCCCTCTAAGCTTGAAGGGGAGGCAGCTCGAGGGGCACCAGAGACACACAGGGAAGAACTGAGCTGTTTGGCATTGGAGCGAGGGCTGGAGAGGGGACTTTCTCCGGGACAGATGTGCAGTCAGAGGCCCTTGTTCCTTTGGTGAGCCCTTCCCTGGGGCAGCAGACAGGCACCATATCTGGGCCTCCAGCAACCTGGCTCACACTGGTTGCCCCGCCCTGGTGATTCCCTGAGGCCCCGCCCTGCCCCACCCAACTTTCAGGCCCACCCAACTTTCAAGCCCACCCAAGCTGTTGCCAGTTGCTTCACCATAGGATTGGCCTGGCTTGGATCCTGCTTCAGGTTTTCCTAAATTCTTTCAAACAAGCAGCATCTGGTCTCAGCTAGCCCCATACCTCTAGTTAAGTAATACACAGAAACAAACACAGGGAGGCAGCCAAAATGAGGAGACAATGACACAGGTCTCAAATGAAAGAACAGAACAAAACCCCAGGAAAAGAACTAAGCAAAATGGAGATAAGCAACCTAATAGATGCTGAGGTCAAAATATTGCTTATAAGAATGCTCAATGAACTTAGTGAGAACCTCAGCGAACTTAGTGAGGGCCTCAAGAGCATAAAAAAGGACCAGTCAGAAATGAAGGATGCACAGTTAGAAATGAAGGCGGCACTAACTGAAATAAAGAATAATTTACACAGATTCAATAGTAGAGTAGGTAAAGCCAAGAAGCAAACCATCAATTTGGAATATAAGGAAAACACCCAATCAGAACAGCAGAAAGAAGAAAGAATCCAAAAAAGTGAGGATAGTGTAAGGAGCCTCTGGGACAACCTCAAGCGTGCCAACATTCGCATCTTGGAGGTGGCCAGAAGGAGAAGAGAGAGAACAAGAAATCAAAAACCTATTTGAAACAATAATGGCAGAGAACTTCCCTAACTTGGTGAAGGGAACAGACATACACATCCAGGAAGCACAGAGAGTTCCAAGCAAGATGAACCCCAAGAGGCCCACGCCAAGACACATCATCATCAAAATGCAAAAGGTTCAAGACAAAGAGAGAATCTTAAAAACAGCAAGAGAAAAGCAGTTAGTTACCTACAAAGGAGTTCCCATTAGACTGTCAGCTGATTTCTCAAAAGAAACTTTGCAGGCCAGAAGGGAGTGGCAAGAAATATTCAGAGTGATGAAAAGCAAGAACCTACAACCAAGATTACTCTATCCTGCAAAGCTGTCATTTAGAATCGATGGCCATATAAAGAGTTTCCCAGACACGGAAAAGCTAAAGGAGTTCATCACCACCAAACCGTTATTATATAAAATGTTGAAGGGTCTTGAAGCAAAAGATAAAAAATATGAACAAACAAAATGGCTATGAATACATATCTATCAGCAATTGAATCTACAAACAAAATGAACAAGTAGAACAGAAACATTCTCATAGATATAGAGAACATTTTGTTGGTTGCCAGATGGGAGGGGGGTTGGGGTAATGGGTGGAAAAGGTGAAGGGATTAAGAAGTACAAATTGGTTGTAAACTGACAAACCTCAAAGGGAAGGGGGGTTGGGGGGGTGGGAAGAAATAATCCAAAGAACTTATATGCATATATGCATAACCAAAGTCACAGACAACAGTGTGGGAAAAGGCAGGAGGGGGTCGGGAGTGGGGAGGAGGGGGTCAATGGGGGAAAAATGAGGAACATCTGTAATATATTCAACAATAAAGATATTAATGTTTGTTGATGGAACCAGGATGCAATATTTCCCTCCATTTCTTCCCACCACTACATGTATTTCATGTCTACTGTTGCAGTTGGCATTATTTCTTCACCCCACAGTGCTTTCTTCCTCAGCTGATATCTAAGTACAGATCGTCTGTGCCTGGGAGTGAGATTTCTGAGAAATACAAATGTAATCAAAATGTATGATCTTTGAAAACAGAGGCATTACCCAATTACAGATGTAGGGCTTTAGGGGTTCCATTTCAGACCAATATCTGTTCTTTAATTAAAATGATCCCATAAGCATTTCCCCATTTAAAAGAGTAGTGTGAAATATTAATTACTTATATTGGAAGTAAACAACTGAAAGCTAATAAATTTACAAGTTCAATTACCACAAAAACTATCAAGTATCTTTTTGTTTAATTGCTATGGTTTCCCCTTTGGACATCATAATGGAATTAATAGAACATTGTGGTAATCAATTGAAATTGATTAATTGATCAATCAGGAGAACATGGTTGGATTCTTTAACCTCCAGACACTATTATTTATGCCTAAGCCATGCCAGAGCAAGCACCTTGCAAACAGATATGACAGGCACACAACCAGGAGAGAGGGAGGACATTTGGACATTATCCAAAGTTCGGCATGGGGTGATGGGGCTTTTGCATATATATGGAGCATGTCACCCTTGAAGGGTAAGCGTTATGCTGCTCATTAATATATTATCAAGGTCTCTTTATAAGTGAAAGAAACACAGTCATCCTTCATGGATGAGCTATTGCATTTATTCCTGAGGATTTATTAAAAATTAACACTCCATCACTTTACATTTTTTTGCAACTGCCAGTACCAAAAAACACAGAGTGATAGATTGTGGCACAAAACTTAAAAGAAATATGCCCTATGTAAATATCTTTGGAATAAATAGGACCACCCCGCTCTCCCACCTTCAAAGCTCCCTATGACTCCCTCCTCCTGAGTCTCCTGATGCTCTGTGCTTACCAACAGATTGTTTTTTATATCACATGTGGGACTCACAAGCTCTTAGAAAGCAGGATCTCATTTTGAGGCAAGAAAGTATAAAGGTCATCATCACAAATAGTCTATGCTGCAGGTTTACAAAGCATAGGGCTGCTCTGTCCTAATACACCATCACATCCTTCCACAAACCCACCACGTGAGGCTGGAGCCAACGCTGCAGAACAAGGCCAGAGATCCAGGACAAGGAGGTGGCAGTGGGTCCAGGGGTCTCTGTCCGACCCTAGTTCATCTGGCACAGGACCATGGCTGTGGCAGTGGCACTGAACATGTCTAGTTTAGGATGACATGTATTTCAAATAGTAATGCTCCCCCAACACAGTCTCCTCTTTCTTAATCTATAATGAATGTCACATTCACTAATCATCTAAATTCCCTTAGAAGCAATGTTCAGCTTTATCCTGTAATTCTTAGTAAAGCAAAACTCCCAGTTCCTATCATATTGTTTTCATTGGATGAGCTCCTATCACTGAGCCCACACTAAGTGGCAATCATTGAACAGGCCCTTTGCCTCCGTCTGTGATGCACATGCTCCTCACTCACTGTTCCAGCCAGGCTGAATCTACCTTCTCCAGCCCTCAGGGACTCCAGGCACCCACTCTGCCTCTACCTGGAACACCCTAGTGCTTTCAGAGTTAGCATTTTCTTTTGCGATCCTAGATTAACAACCACATCTTCAGAAAAATCTTCCCAAACACTAACTTAGTTATTACTACATATGCTCATATCCTGTCCCTTCCACTCTTCTTTCAATGTACTTATTATTGAAGAGGAATAATTATGTGCATAAATATTTATTGCATAATGTCTCTTCCCTGGGATAAGCTTATTTACTGTTATATCTCCACTGCCTTATACTGTTCTTAGCACATAGATCAATCAGTCGTTATTATACGAATATCTTTCATCAATTCCTCACTAGAACCCTTGAGGTAGGTAAAGCAGAAGCTCTAGTAACCAACTTTGCTTCCCCAGTGGCATGGGTGATGCTTTCAGCTTCAAGTCATCAAAAATCCCAATTCAGCCCTGGCCAGTTTGGCTCAGCGGTTGGAGCGTCGGCCTGCGATCCGGAGAGACCCGGGTTCGGTTCCCGCTAAGGGCACGCACTTCGGTTGCAATTTGTCCCCGGCTCTGGTTAGTCATGCAGGTGGCAGCCACTCGGTGTGTCCCTTCATGTCGATGTTTCTCTCTCTCTCGCCTTCCTCTCTCTCCCTCCCACTCTATCTGTACAAAAAATGGAAGAATATCCTCGGGTGAGGATAAAAAAAAAAAAAAATCCCAATTCAAAACACTGTAAACAATACAAAAATTACTTTTCCCACACAGCAAGCATTTCAAAAACACGCTGAGCTCCAGGGCTGGCTGACTCTGCAGCACAGGGACGTCATCAAGGACTCTCATTCTTTAGAAGATCACTCACACTGTCATGCTGTGTGTGTCAGCCTTGCCACTGGGCTGGCTCCCATCAGGGTCACACAATGCCATCACTTTGGGGATTGGAGCTTCAACATCAGAACTTTGAACAGACACAAACATTCAGTCCATAGCACAGCCCAAAGCAGGCCACCTGCCATCATTAGGATCCCTGAGTAAGACTAAATCCTTTTTGTTACCCTCTGTGTCAGCAACATAAGACTTCAGGGAACTCAACAGTAGCACTTCATCAAAAAAGGGTGAAATCCCCCTGATGCAGGAGGGAGTGCCAGCTGACTACAGGGCTGCGTCAACCTTATGAGACTAGTGTTCAGGAAGAAAATGACGCTTCCAGAGAAAATCACATTGAAAGTAGGCTGATTATTAGAATAGACTTGCATGGCTGCTGGACAAGGAGGTAGAGTGAGAGGAAGAGATAGGCTGTAGAGAAAGCGCTGTGCTTCTCAGAGGTCTGTTGATGGCTCTCTGCAGATGTTTACTTATTAGCAAGGCTCTCAGACATATCTTCTCCACTCTCCTTATTGTGCTAAGGGAATTGAACGCTGGTTAGCAGAGGAAAGCAGCTGTTGGATATATTGATTCTGTGGAAGAGCCAAAATTATTGGATCTTTCAGAGTTGCTTATATTCCCATTAAAACGCGGCAAAGCCAATAAGGTCAGTGGAAGAGTAGTATTTCATGGAGTCAAAAGTGGCAGTTATGCTTCTTTAATACAACTGTGAAGATGCTATAGGTCAAAAGGACAGCACCTCTGGGCAAGATAGAGAAAGTATATTTCTTTTCTGAGTGGCACAGAATGAACATTTTGAGTATCTACTACTGTCTGTACTTCTGCAAATGTTGGGGACTAGACAAGCATTCTTCCTCAGGGAAGAAGTAATGAAAGTATTTACTGGGTACCCACTGAGTGCTTTCGCTACAACATGGTCTGTGGGAGATATACAAAAAAGTGAGTAACATACCTCCAGTGCCAAGAAAGACAAGTTTAAGTCATTAAAAATAATTTTGAAATGGCCACAGTAAATCTATAAAGGACAGTTTTAAGTTGCAGGGTACTGTGCAATTCCATTATAAGCTGGCATCCTCAGGAAAGGCTTTGTGTGAGGGGTGGGACCTAAGAGTGACAAGTTAGAATCAGCACCTCATGTTGTGGCCTCTTCTCTGCCTCCCTGTTTTGCTTTCTTATCAAATGGAGGCCTTAGAGCTCAGAGCTATGCTCATTTCTGAAACAAGAAATACATTTTCATCTTTCTTCTCTCCCATGCAGAATATATTAAAATTCCCCAAACTGAAGTATTCTTGATGGAAAAAACAAACAGAACAGGAAATGTTGCTAGAAGTAATGGAAACAAGTTCATCTTCAGTCAGGAACATGTGCAAGGTTGTATACTCTAAGCCTTAGAAAGAATGAAATGCTCAAGGGACAGAAGGAAAACATGCTCTAGACTTCCTCCAGCTTGCAAGGGCTCAGCAGACTTTGATGCAAATTATTTTCTGTGTTTAATAAGCATACCAAGTGCAAATGTGCTAAACACATAAATATAGCAAAGTCATAATCACTAGGTTCAATGTCAAGCACCATTTAAATCCACTGATTAAATCAATTTGATGATAGTAAATCTTTTTTATTAGAAACACTATCTGAAGGAGAAGACAAAACTTAGGGGAAAACATTCTTCCCTAATAGAAAATGAAATGTATTAATTATATTAATTCCATTAATGGTTTGACAACTTTTCTTTGCAAGAGACCTAGTACAATCTAACACTTTCTCATTTAAAGTAAAACAATCTCTTTGTTTTTCCCTGTAGGGTTGGGGTAGTGGGTTTGTCCATGGTGGACTGAGCTTCCTATACAAAGTCTGGGTGATAAGAGTAAGGATTTGTTCTTGGTACAAGAGTCCATGCCAGATACCACAGCTATGTTCATGATGGAACTTCAGAAGCTGGGTGATGCTTGGGAAGTTTCTGGTGTCACCCTGTCAGATTCTGAGCCAACGTGAGTCACCCCAACTTAAACGTCAGCACAACCACATTCCCTGCCAACTTGGAGGTGAGGTCATGAGGCTCCTCCTGGGGCAATAGCTCTGATGCAACATCAGTCATGTCCTTCAGATCCATTAGGAGAATGTAGGTGCTGAGAAGGATTCAGGAAGGACAATGACATATTCAGTTAGGGTCTTATCATTCGTGGGTTTTCAGTGAATGTAGAGGACTACAACGTATCTACATTACAAAGTAGACCACACAAGGGCCTATGTGGTTCCTTTCAACATCAGAGTGCTAGTTATCAGCATTCAAAAAGATAAAATCAAAATGAAGTGGAGAGGCCATGGAAAACTGGAAGAGATGAAATCTGATCTAAACCTTAAGCAACAAGTAGGATTTTGATAGAAAAAAGAATAAAGTACAGAGCAGAAAAATGAAAATCAGGAGATTTGATGTTTCTGTTTCTTCTATTACATGGGTACAGATTAGCACTCTGTATTACATTATGTCTTTGCCCCCTTTTTCCCCTGTCAGCCCGTCCGTGCTCATACTATCATTTATTGAAATATGTGGTTAAAAGTGTTTGTTAAGAGCTTGTTATGTGCTAGGCTCCATGCTAGTCACTACGAGGTTTACAAAACAGGCAAAGTCCATTCCGACTTGAAATTTAGAATACAGGAAATTTTAGTCTTCAATAAAACTTATCTCCATACTTGGATGTTTGGCTCTTACCTTGAAGTACTGTCACTGTAATCGCCTTTTCTTTACAAAATAATGTTGTATGTTACGTTTTCTTATTACAACAGCAATAAAGATATGGCTTAATGCCACATGATAAACTGCCCTGATCAACTGTTACTACTATAAACACATAGAAATACTAACAAAATATATTCTTAATTTTCTTCCAGTAGAATTCACTCCTTTGGATGTTTAGTCCTATGAGTTTTACCACATGGATATCATCATGTAACTACTATCACAATGAGGGTACAGAACAGTTCCATGCCGCCAAAATTAACTCATGTTGTTCTTTTATAGTCCAATACATCTCACCCTAATCCATGGCATCCACCAATTCACTTTCTGTTCCTGTGATTTATTTTCAAGAATGTCACATATGCCCTGGCTGGTTTGGCTCAGCAGTTATTGAGTGTTGGCTCGCGGACCAGAGAGACCCAGGTTCGGTTCCCGCTAAGGGCACATACCTCGGTTAGTTTGTCCCCGACCCTGGCTGGGGTCATGTGGGTGGCAACCAGTCGATGTGTCTCTCTCACATCGATGTTTCTCTCTCTCTCTCTCTCTTACCCCCTCTCTCCCTCCCACTCTATCTGAAGATATATGCAAAAAAAAAAAAAAAAGAATGTCACATAAATGAAATCATGCAACATACAACCTTTAAAGACTAGCTTGTTTCACTCAGCATAATGCCTTGGGAGATGACCCACGCCATTGTGTGTATCAACAGTCCATTCTTTTTTTATTGCAGAGGAACATTCCATGATAGATGAGCCACAGCTTATCCCTTCACATACTGATGGACATTTGGGTTGTCTCCAGTTTGGGGTGATTATAAGGCTGCTCGAAGCTTATGTATGTTTTCTGCATAACATAAACTTTCATTTTTCTAGGGTAAATAGCAATAATGGGATTGTAAAAAGAATAAGGTAATTGCCAAGCAATCTTCCAGAATAGCTGTACATTCTGCATTCCCACCAGTGTCTAAGTTCCCATTGCTTTACATCCTTGTAAGCACTTAATACCGTCTTTTACAAAAATCCATTCTCATAGGTATATACTGTGGTTGTGGATTGTGTTTTAAGTCATTTTCCTGATGACTAATAATGTAGAGCATGTTTACTTGTGCTTATTTGCCTCTGAATATCTTCTTTGGTGAAATGTCTGTTCATACCTTTGCCTACATTTCCCTTGGGCTGTTTGATTTATTGTTGAGTATTGAGAGTTCTTTGTGTATTATAAATACACATCTTTGATCAGATATGTAATTACAAATACTTCCCCCATCTGTAACTTGCCTTTTCATTCTATTAACATTGTCTTTTGCAAAGCATATTTTAAAAAATTTGATAAATCCAGTATATCAATATTATTTTATGAATCATGCTTTTGATGTTATTTCTAAGAACTATTTGCTTAGCTCAAAGTCACAAAGATTTTCTCAGTTTTATTCTTAGAGTTTTATATTTTTAAATTTTACATTTCAGTCTTTGATTCAATTTTTGTAAAGCTGAGTCAACGGTTTACTCTTTTGCAATGTTTGTCCAATCGTTGCATTATGATTTTCTGAAAGATGATATTTCTCCATTGAATTAATTTGTATCTTTATCAAAAATAAGTTACTAGCCCTGGCTGGTTTGGGTCAGAGATTAGAGCATTGGCATGCGGACCAGAGAGTCCCGGGTTCAGTTACCGCTAAGGATATGTACCTTGGTTGCGGTTTGTCCCCAGCCCCAGTTGGAGTCATGTGGATGGCGACCACTCGATGTGTCTCTCACACATCGATGTTTCTCTCTCTCTCTCTTCCCCCCTCTCTCACTCCCACTCTGTCTGAAGATAAATGCAAAAAAATGTCCTCAGGTGAGGATAAAAATAACAATAAGTTAATTATACATGCAGAGGTTCATGGTGCGCGTTCCAGACTGTCCCACTACTCTCCCCACTGCCATTCTCGTGATTACTAACACTTTATAATAAAATTGAAAATGTGAGTATGTGTGCCCACAAACTCCATTACTTTTAAAACTTCTTTTGGCTGTTCTAATTTATTTGACTTTCCATATAAATTTTAAAACCAGCTTTCCATGTCTAAAAAATTATGCTGGGATTTTTATTTGAATTATGTTATAATTATAGATCAAGTTGGGGAAAACTAATATATGTACTACATTAAAACTACAAATTCAGCTCACTTGGTGTGGCTCAGTGGTTGAGCATTGACCCAAGCACCAAGAGGTTGCCAGTTCAATTCCCAGTCCAGGTTATAAGCCAAATCCCCAGTGGGGAGCATGTAGGAGGTGGCCAGTCGATGACTCTCCATTGATATTTCTCTCACTCTCTCCCTTCCTTTCTCTAAAATCAATTAAAAAAAATAATTTTTAAAAAATACAAATGCATAAAAACAGAATCTCTATCCATTTAACTCATCTTTGATATTTTAATCAGCAGTCAGCTATTGTTTGTACATAAGTCCAGCACATATTTTGTTAAATTAATACTAAATATTTCACTTTTTAAAAGCTATTAATAAATGGTACAGGTGTTTTAATTTGTTTCCAGTTGCTTATTGCTAGAATATACAAATAGAGTTGATTTTTTTTAAAAATTTTTTTTCTTTTATTTGATTTTAGAGAGAGAAGAAAGGAAAGGGAGAGATAAAAACTTCGATGAGAGACGACATCAATTGGCCACTTCCTGCATGCCCTCCACTGGGGATCAGGCCCACAACCTGGGCATATGCCCTGACCGGGAATCAAACCAGCGACCTCTTGGTGCATGGGTCAACACTCAACCACTGAGCCATAACAGCCAGGCTACAGTTGATTTTTATATATTTATCTTACATACTAAAACATGACATTTTTATGGATTCCACAGGATTTTTTATATAGGCAATTACGTTGCATATTAATAAGTACAGTTTTACTTCTTTCATTCCTAGTTGTATGCTTTTATTTTTCTTGCTTTACTGCATTTACTAATACTTCAAATATGATTTTTAATAGAAGTAGGGAGGGCAGACAGCCTTGCCTTATTTCCAACCTTAAAGAAACAACATAAAGTTTTTTCCATTAAATGTATTAGCTATACATTTTTGTAATTTTTTGTATATTTTAAGGAAAGTTATCATAAACATAAATAAAAGTAAAATACATAGGAATAAGATATCTAAAATGTATATAACCAGCAAATAATTAATATCTGGCTTATATAAATAAATAATTCTTGCAATTCCAAAAGAAAGGCTAACATCTTGATTAAGCAGCAATCGAAAATTTCACATGGAGACTATTCAAGAAACATTTGAAAAGATGCGCAATCTCATTAGTTCCAAAGTTAAGCAAGTTTTATATAATGATTAAATTTTGATACTATTGAAAGCTTGTTGTTATAAATTTTGTAAAAGAAAGAGAACTTACTAAGGAAATCATCTCAAAATGCAAGAGCTGTTCTAAAGTTTCACAGATTTAGAAAACAGTATGACTGATGGCCTGGCTGGTGTGGCTCAGTGGCTGAGCATCGACCCGTGCACCAAAAGGTGGATGGTTCGATTCCCAGTCAGGGCACATGCCCAGGTTGTGAGCCAAATCCCTAGTGGTGGAAATGCAGGAGGCAGCCAATCGATGTTCCCTCTCATCGATGTTTCTCTCTCTCCCTCTCCCTTCCTTTCTCTAAAATCAATAAAGAAAAAAATTAAAAGAAAACAGTATGATTGAGGTTTGTAATTTTAGCTATAATTATTTAGGTTGCATTCATGAAATATTATTATATTTTACACCTGTTATGCTTTATGATGTTTCATAATTTTAAGCACACTTCATGAGTCAAAGTTTCACAGCATACACAAGTAGTGAAATAACAGTAAGAAAGTCTTTATCTCTTTATACTGGTTGAATATAAAAACAACCCTCATACACGTAGTTTAACAACTATAATCGTTTAGAGCCAAGTTTTCAGTTTTTGTCTCCATGTGATTATTTATCAGACATGTTCTTTGTTTAGCTCTCTGAGTCATAACTATTCTGAAACCCTGGCTTTCCTTATCAACAAAGAGAAACATTTTACAACACAGATCCTTTACCAAAAAAAAAAAAAAAAGTATTTTTAGGTCTAAATAACTTACTTCAGATTTCACTTTTAATTAAAACTTAGATTCCATGCTTAACCAGAGACATATTTTTTTTACTTCACTTAATACTTGAAGAAAAGGGTATATATATTATTTTAATTTCACTTAGTTATTGAAGTTATGTAAACTGCAGCAATAAGGTATGATTTTATTTCTGAATATTAAGATACAACAAAATTTAAATCTGAAACTGTCAATACTGGCAAGTGTGTGGGGAAACGAAGAATTTTACACTCTTTTGTATAGAATTACTAATACATATGAAAAATAATTCCCTTGCTTTATACTTATCAACCCACATTTATGATCCCAGACCATTTTAGGCAGATAGAATAGAATAAGAGCAAGAGCACTTGGTGAGCAGATTTGAATTCCTTCTCTCTGTGTTTGTGTGTCTCTTTCTCTCTGATTCTTAGGAGTTGCATGATCAGAGGCAAGAAAATAAATGTGACTGAATCTCAGGTAACTTACCTCCCTTGGTAGAGTATCTCAAGGGTGTGCTGATTTGTACAGGCTCACAAGAGCCAACTGTTAATATTCAGAACTTTTGTGAGATGGTTGTTAAAATGCTGGTAGTTTGAGGTCAGCCATAGTGGACATTTTTACACCATAGAAATTGGCAAATGATACAAGTCGGGTTTCCTTTTGTTTTTCTAGAAAACAAGTTTAACAATATACCGTTTGGGAATATCACAAAGAAAGGTAAAGAAAGGCACCCGATATATATTCTTAAAATGTCATTAGACTAGCCAAAATTAAGAAGGTAAATAAAAACAACACAAATAATTTTACATTATTTACCGTAAATTATTTGTATCACCGCCTCTGTGTTAAAAATAATAAAAACTACATTCATGGGAAGCTTACCAAGGGCTCATCAATGTTCTCCATGTTTTTAATGCTTTTTGAAAAGGTAATTCTCCCAAATATTTATAAAATAGATATTCTATTACCCATGTAATAGCTAGGAACTGAGATTCAAAGAAGAACTTGGTCACAGCCATTGGGCTGAACCTGGGGCAGGCCAGCCCTACATCCCTTGCTCTCTTCATGTCATTTCTGGTTCTGTCACTAACAATTAAGGTTTGGTTTAACTATCCACCAAAGATTCAGTGAAGCAAGGATGAACACTATAACGCCAGAACAGAGTTCAACTCTTTCTCTACCATTTTCTCTCTCACATCTAAGTTACCATTAGCAACAACAGGTGGTGAAATAAATGAAGTGGGGGTAAAAACTTGACTCCCTCCCTCCATTTCCCTACTTCTTGAAGAGTAGACTAACTCTAGTTATGGGAAATGACTGCAGCTTCAGAGATTGGTAATTATGCCTTGACCTCTCACTGCATATCCACAAGGAAAGCTCCAATCATTTCACTCAAATTTGCAAATGTAATCATCCCTAGTTTAACACGCATTCACATTACTCCCTTTCCAGGATTATAGCCTTAGAGAAAATTATAACATTTTCCAAAACAAGAAACAAACATTAACACTCAACGTACAACACACAACACTGGCTGCTGCACTTGACGGGTGCTTAGCCTCCTGAGGAATTGTTTGGGAAACCAGGGCTCAGACTGTTTGCAGAAGATCTCCTGTGGCTCTCCTTAGCAACCAGTCCAGAGACTATCTGCAGAAAACCACTGCTCATGGCACAGGAACAGGAGTGCACTTGGCAATGCTTGTTTGCTCTCAGATGAATTTGAGATTCAAACCTAAAAACTGAAAACAGCTCCTGGTAGGCTGGGCAGAGAAACAGGAAATGCTTTCAGGCGTTAACTAAAGCCTTAGTGGGAAGTATAGTTAGGAGTTACAAAAGATATCAGCGCATTTCTCTCTCTAAATGCAAAGAACATTCTTATAGTTTAGCTACTTTGAAAATTAAATTATTCTTCAAACCTAAAAATTAGGTCAGTGTAGAAGGGTGGTTAGAGAGGATGAGGAGTTAAGTATAGTTCCTATGACATTTAAAAAGAACACATAATTAATAATCGATTGGCCTCAATACACTTGACTTTTCTAACCACTTGTAGAAATACCAAATTTAAAACATTATACTGTAAAATAATTCACAATGTATGGACCTGCTGTGGGCTACCCAAATCATTACCAGAAGTTGTGATACAGCATTTTCCATTAGGGGCCTAAGGTAGGGAAGCAGTTTCCCAAGTTACCTTTGGACAAATGTGTAGTTTCTTCTCTTGTTCTCATCTTACTTATTCTTAGAAAAATTCTATTTTCAACAACTTACGTTAATCAGAACAATATAAAACGTTTCAATGATGTTCAATAACTATGTAAATGAATGAAGCCCTCACAAAGCCTTAAAGAAAACTATAAAAGACACCTAAGTTATAGCCACCACCATCACAAAGATGCATGAAACAGGATTTATAAATCTACCATGTTTAATTTCTCATTCATCATTAAATCAACAAAATCTATCCTGTCCTACTGTTTACAAGATGATGTCCTAGATTCTGGGGATACATCTGTGAATAAAACAGTGAATGATTTCTGCTAACCTGGAGCTAATATGTTAGCAATGAATAGATAGATAATACATGATTAACATAAAATGTTATATAGAATATTGGGTAGTGATATTTGCTAGGGAAAAGGAAAACAGAGAGGAAGATAAGGAGAAATTGAATTGCTGGAGGAGCAATTGCAATTTTAGAGGGAATAGTCTGCTAGACTAAACTGAAAGGCAAAATTTGAGCAGTGACTTAAAGGAAGTGGTTATGTGAGAGATCCAGGCAGTGGGAATAGTCAGTGCAGAGGTCAAGGATGAAATTGCTCTTTCCATGTTCAAGGAATAGCAAAGAGGCCAGATGGATGCAACAGAGTATAAGGGGGAGATCTGAGGTCAGGGAGGTAACAGGGTTGGGGAATTGAAGTAGGCAGATCATATAGGGCTTATGGGCCACTGTAAAGACTCTTTTTTTAAAAAACTAAAATAAGAAGTCACTGCAAGGTTTGCACAGAGGATATAATCTAAATCTGTTTGAAAGATTACACTTCCCTGTTGATAACAGACTATGAGCAAGTATAGAAACAGGTAGACAATTTAGGTAGCTACAGCAGTATCCAGATGATATATGGATGTGGTGAAACCTGAGTGAGTGGTTTCAAAGAAGGTGGTGAGAAGTGGTCAGACTATGGAAGTTTAGAAGTGAGAGCAGTATTTCCTGGTAGACTGGATATAGGGAGTGAGAGGAAAGGGAGAATAAAGGATGGCTCAGGTTTTTTGGAAGGGTAGGGTTTTCAGCTGGGGATGGGGAGAAGAAAAGTGAGGATAGTTGGAATAGGAATCCCTGGGAGCCATGAGAAGGCACATGTTAGATGTCCAAGTACAGGGAGTATAGCTACCCAATGAACTGAGGCTAAGCTTCTCAGGATTAGCTGCCACTCAGTGACCGAGGACAGCAGGAAGATAAAGAAGACCCAATTCCTGGAGGATTCAGGGCTCTTCTGCCAAGCAACTTTGGCTCATAGATTCCCATTCAGCTCTGCCAAAACTTTCTTAGAATTGCACTGTAATCTAAGACTTCTCCTAGCCAACCTTCCTTCCCTCTCTCCTCCACAGGGGCCTACATTTCAATTTTATTTTTTTCTTTATTGATTTTAGAGAGAGGAATGGAGATGGGGAGAGATAAACAGAAACACCAATGAGAGAGAACATCCACTGGTTGCCTCCTGCATGCCCCCCACTGGGGATTTGCCCCACAACCTGGGTATGTGCCCTGACTGGTAATCAAACCGGTGACCTCTTGGTGCATGGGTCGATGTTCAACCACTGAGCCATACCATCCAGGCACATTTAAATCTTAAGGTTCTATCAACATCTTTCAGACTCCCTTTTTTCCGTCATTATTATTTTTTTCCCAAAAAGCCTCCTGCATTTCTAATCCCATCTTGCTATAAGCTTCTTGGAGAAACAGAAGTAACTCTTGGATATTAGAGTGAAAGGATCAGAAAGATAGTAGTTGGTGATTGAAGAGAACAAGATGTATAAAAATGAATTCATGGAGGAGATGCAAGTATTGGTAATTATTACGTCAAGGATGTGTGCGTGAAGAGAGACACTGAGGTAGGGTGAAGGACAAGATCATTGTTGGAAAGGAATCCAAGAAATTGAGGAGAGTCAGGGCACTGGACAATTCATGTTTACATGTTCTGAAGTGTGAATAATTAATACAGTGAGCCAACAGCTAAAGTAATCAGAAAATGAGGGAAGGATGATATCAGATCAGTAAATGAAACCACAATGAAGGGTAGAGGGTGATGTAATCTAATGACATGCCTTTCCAAGCTAACATGTTTGGGAGGTATGGGGAGCAATGAAGGAGAATATGTAACAATAGGTAACAAAGGGGTTACCTACTCCATCTTAGTCCCAATTATAGAAGGGCTAAAAGGAAAAAATAAAAAAATAATTGAGAACAGCCACCATACCTTGAGAGGGTTTCAAGAGAAGCAATGTCTGGAAGTGAACCAGTTCCATTGGGAAGAGTTCCCAATGGGGGACAATTTTATCCCACTCAAGGTCCTCTCCCCCTGGGATACTGACAGTCTAGAAACTGGGGCATAGGTACTGTCTGCATCCTTCATGGATAAAGGCCAGAAACACTGAAACGTCCAACAATGCACAGGACAGCCTCCCTTCAACAAAGAATTATGTGGCCCAAAATGTCAACAGTGTTGATGTTAAGAAACTCTTCATTAGAAAAATAAGGTAAAGGAAGTTCAGAGAAGGGATTGAGGAGACAGAAGGTTTTTGCTAGTCCTGGACTGTGAACATCTAAAGGCACAGTGGGAGGGGTTTGGGTTCAAGAAGACTGAAATAGGAGACAGAATGGGCCATATGCAGACACTTATGGGAATTAGAGTGTTGAGATGAGGGATGACCAGGAGGCCTGTTTTCTTGTGATAACTGATATAAAATGAGACAGCATATGTGCATTGGAGGGGGGCTACAGAGGTGAGTCTCTGTAGCTCCCTCTTCATTCTTGATGGTGACAGTCAAAGGCAGGAGAGGTGTGAACTATGGGCTTAGTCCAGTGCACTGAATTAATCTGGACTCCTGCCTGGAAAGGACAGGAATACACCTTATATATGCATGGCATCCTGGCTCACATTGACATTTCATCTTTTCCCTATTTTCTGGGCCTTTCTTTTACTGTGGTAATTCCTAATAGTCACCCCAAATCTTTATATTTGTTCAGAAGCCCTGCCAGAAGCTAGCAGCATCCCCGATAGAGTCACTATCTTTTGGTCCTGAGTAATACCCCCCCACCACCACCCACACCAGGCTAACACATACTCACACACATCCCTGCCAAAACATGCCTGCTAGCCATTTCGTTACTTCAGGATTCTGATAAATTAAACCAGTGGTTGTGTAACTACTCCTCCTATATTGATATTTCAAATCTGCTAGGAAATAATGAACCTGAGCAAAGGATTTCTATAGTTTAAGGAATCATTACCATTGGAATTTCAGGTGTGGAGGTAGAACTATTGTTAGAGACAAATTCAAATCATACTACCCAGGTGGCCAATTCTGTTCAGAAAGAGCCATAAAGATGGTACAAATCTTTACTAACATAGCTGCCTACTTCCTTGTGGCTGAAAGACTCCACAAAGACAAGTCCTAGAACACATTATTCAGATACACAATGAGAAGAGTTTTATCTCCTACATCGCACTCAATGTTCTTGTTCCTATTTAGCTATTTACAACAATTAGAAGTCATTGCTTCTATGGCTTGGTTTGAATGTCCTCTTTGCCAATTGGTCTTAATGTGGTACATGATCTGTTTCCTCACCTGAAAACCCACACTCCTACCAGTTCCCTGAGCTCTTTCTCCTTCTGCTTCTCCACCAGCTGGATTAGATGTCTCTACTCTGTGCTCCCAAAGTACCCAGTGTACTTATTATACTACACACTTCTTCTTTTATCATTTTCCCAAAATTTATCTTAATTCTTGTTTTATTTACTTCAAACAGAATTTGAGCACTATAGCAACAGAACCACAGTTTACCCGTCTTCATATGAGCAGACTTACAACAGTGCCTGATACATAAATGCTTGCTGAATTAGAGGGAGGATGGATGGATGGATGGATGGATGGATGGATGGATGGATGGATGGATGAGTGGGTGAATAACTAGCTCTTATAGAAGGCTCATGGGGTCTAACAGTGATGCTGTTTTGTCAAGGGCCATGACTACTGAAGTTTTTATTTATCTTTGTATTGTTTTGTCTCATCTTTTACTGTCATGTAATCAGTTCTAGCCACCGAACATCATGCTTTTTTCTACCACGGCTTCCTACAGTCTCACTATCCTTATTTCTGTTCTGTTGTGTAATTGTGATAAAGTCAGTAAAATTAAGTGCAAGTGGTAGGCTTTAAGACTTGAAAACATCTTATAAAAAATTTACGAAATTTTCAGGGCATGTAATTTTTATAAGTTCTTCTTGTCTCTCAGAAATCCTTTTGCTTCTTGTGCAGTGCTCCTCTGTCCTATTGATGGTTGAGGCCATGAGGTCATGGACGTATCACAGTCACATGTGTATTGGTTTTATATTGAAATGCTATCGTCTGTTCTAGTGATGTGATCTCAAAGGTAGGAATGCTCTCAAAACTTCGCTAAATACTCATGGGTGCTTCATACATCCCTTATGCAACCTTCAAGAGTTCAATAAAAACACTTGTCTTCAAGTATGTTACAGGAGGGCTCCCACTTGGTCACAACAACTTAATATATAGTAAAAGTTCCTTGCTGTCCTATATGTTATTTTTCTTTCTTTCTTGTCTTTGTTTTCATTTCCTTATACTGTAAGAGAAGCTAAATGGTTAAAACACAACTTTAAAAGGAATCTACTTCCACTTCCACTTTCACCACGTAACTGGGTGAATAGACATTAAAGAAAAATACCTCTTAACTTTTGAGATTCAACTTCCTTTCCTATAAAAATGATGAAAATTCTAATACCTAATTCCCAGGATTTAGATGAGTACCAAAGGACCTAATATACTAAAACACTGTAAGCTATGAATATCTCTACATGTTTCTATGTTAGAACTGGAAGAGAGGACAAAGAGACAAAGGAGTTACCTGGGTGCAGAGAAAAAGTGAGAATAAAAAGGCTTTTGTGTGAGGAATATGAAGAAGCAGAAGACATGTTTTCTAAACTTAAGACATATACAATCTATTTACAGAAACAAGGTTTTTATATAAGAAACAATTAGTGAATACTACCAAACAATATGTATAATAAACTGAGAAACTGTGTGGTACAGAATATTAACTGATTAGGATTTTACAGAAGGGAGACATATGTGAACTGAATAAATTAAGAAAAGTATCTTAGAACTACACTCTTCTAAATCTTAAAGAAATCCTAAGCAATCTCTAGTTCCAAGTCCATCATTTTAGAGATGAAGAATCCAAAAGTCCATTCCAATCCTCTCAAGAAGAATGCAATCCTCAAGAATTAAATTATTTTTTCTTCCAGAAAGGAGCTTAAACTCTTGTCTAGTGCCCCTGATTTATGTGGCTACTGCCAGGGGTCACCTCCGCATTGCCTGGCTCTGGTGGCCAGCAGGGTATATGCTAGATGGTGCCACAGAACTGTAACCAATGGAGAAAGTGTTCTTAAACAGCTACCACCCCCAGAGCATAGCAAGAGGCAACAGACCCAGAAGCTCGGTCTTTCTATGAAAATGGCCTTTGCTTATCATCACGGCTACAGCCTGAGAGGCAGACTTCTAATTAAACATTCATCTTAGGTCTGACTGTAAACTTTTCTTGAGATCTCAAAGGGCAGGTACTGTCTTCATGCTCTCCCTCTGCCACATTCCAGAGTGCCAGCATCTATCAGAGATCTTATAAGTGTCTGGAGGCCCAGTTTTTACATATGTTGACCTAAGTTTTGTGGCTGGTGCCCAGGGGATACCCTTTGATTGCCGACCTCTGGTACCTAGGAAGGCTTGGGTGCCTGGGCCCATAGGACTGTAACAATTGAAAAGACCATTTGTGGCAGGCTACCACCCACATGGCACTGCACAGAGAGCAGACTGAAGTACACCATCAGCCTTTCTGAAAAAGAGGCCTACTTGCTTGTCCTGCAGCTTTAGCTTTAGGGGCAGGCTTCAGCTCTGGCATACATGTAGGAGCTTCAAAGGTGCTCTCAGAAAATGTAGCCTGGGAGATACCATCTTTGCAGTGTCCCTCTACCTTGCTACTGCTCACCTGTATCTCCCAGAAAAACACTTGTCTGAAATCCTTATTTTTGCAACTGCCATCCAGCAGAGACCTCCAGATCACTAGGGTCTGGTGACAAGTGGGGCTTATATTTGTGGTCCTTTAGGACTGTATATATTTGCATTCTTCGAAAGCTATTACCTGAGGTCTTGGATTCCAATCAACCTGAACCTGGGTGCTGACTGAGATCTTCCCTTTTGGGTATTTGACTGATCTTGACACCCATTCGACTACTGAGAGGAATTAAAAATAAAATTAGCTACTTGGATAATCAACAAGGTTTGAGAGACAACCAAGGACTAGAGCAGGGTTGACTAATAAGGTTCATCTGCTACACAAGCCAACCCTTCAAGGTGGGGAGAGGGAGTTGTTTCATAGCCTCAAGCAAAATGAACAAACAAAAAAATATGTTACAAATTAAAGAATAAAACTATAAAAAACTTAATTAAATAGCATTAAATAATTTACCTTTTTGTTTTGTTGGTGGTTTCTTTTGTTGTGCAGAAGCTTTTTGGTTTGATAGAGTCCACTCACTTATTTTTACCTTTACTTCCCTTGCCTTTGGGGTTCAAATTCATAAAATATTCTCTAAGACCAAGGTCTGTAAGTTTAGTACCTATGTTTTTTCTATGTAAATTATTGTTTCAGGTATTATATTTAGATCTTTGATCCATTTTGAGTTAATTTTTGTATATTGGGACAAATAATGGAATATAACTCAGACATAAGTAAAGATAAAATACTGCCATTTCCAACAACATGGATATGCCTTGAGAATATCATGCTAAGATAAATATGCCAGACATAAAAGTTAAGAACCATATGATTTCACGCATATATGGGATATGAAATTGAAAGCAACAAATGAGCAAGCAAACAAATAAACAAAACAAAAGCAAAAACTCATAAACACGGACAATAGTTTGGTGGTTACCAGAGGGAAGGGGGGTTAGGGGGCTGTGTGACAGGGGTCAAGGGGATCAAATATACAATAATGGAAAAAGATTTGACTTTGAGTGGTGGGTACACAATGTAATTTACAGATGATATATCATAGAATTGTACATTTGAAACCTATATAACCTTATTAACCAATGTTACTCTCATAACTTTAACTTAAAAAATTTACCTGATGAAGAGTTCAAAGTAATAGTCATAAAAATGCTCACCAAACATGGGAGAATAAATGAACACAGTGAGAATCTTAACAAAGAGAACACAAGTCATAGAGCTGAAGACTACAATAATTGACTGAAAAATGCAAGGTGTTCAACAACAGGTTAGATAAAGCAGCAGAATCATGAACTTGAAGACAGGGCAGAGGAACTCCCCTATCAGAGCAACACCAAAAAGAAAAGAATAAAAAAAGTTGAAGATAGTTTATGAGACTTATGGGACAACAGCAAGCTGACTAATAGTCTCATTATAGGACTCCGAGAAAGAGAAGAGAGAGCAAATAGGGCAGAACACTTATCTGAAGAAAAACATGGCTGAAAATTTCCCTAACCTAGTAAAGAAACAGACATATAGACCCAGGAAACGAAGAGAACTCCATATTCAAAAAATCCAAATAGACCCACACCAAGGTACATTAAAGTCAAAATATCAAAAGTTACACACAAGGAGGGAATCTTAAAAACAGGAACAAAAAAACAACTTGTTACATACAAGAGAACTATAACACAATCAGTAGATTTTTTTTAGCAAAAAATTTGTGGATCAGAAGGGAGTGGCACAATATAGTTGAAGTGCTGAAAGAAAAACACATCCAACCAAGAATATTTTACCCAGCAAAGTTATTATTCAAAACTGAAGGATAAAGGGTTTTCCAGACAAGCAAAAGCTTAAAGAAATTAATCACCACTTAACTGGCCTTACAAGAAATGTTAAATAAACTTCTTTAAGCTGAACTGAAAGGGTGCTAATTAATAACAACAAAACATAATAAAAGTATAAATCTCACTGGTAAATATACACTAAAGGTTGTGGATTAATCACTTATAAAGCTAGTATGAAGGTTAAAAAGACAAAAGTAGTAAAAATAACTAACAAATAATTACTTAAGAGATACACTAGATAAAAAGATCTAAAATGTGACATCAAAACATAAAATGTGGAGGATGTAAAAGTGTCTAGCTTTAAAATGTGTTCAAACTTATCAAACTAAAATAGACTATTATAACCCAACCTGGTGAGAGATGAGGTCCAGAAAACACTTCATGGGAGCATGGTTCCTAACCTATGGAGTAAGAGGGTGACCTATAAACAGCGAAGTGCATAGTAATGTAAGGTGGATACCATACTGATTATTACTTTTTCTAATACTCAGTATTGGAAAGTCAGTGTACCCTTTTTCTGCTCCCAAGTTTGGGATCAATGGAGAAACAAGACACCGCAGTTAGGCAGATGAAGATCAAAATGCCATCTTTATTTCTGAGAAAGCTGATAAAACAATGTGTGTGGTATCTATGGCTAAACTTAGCTAACTGCTGCAAAGCCTCCTCACTTCCTGTGAGATGAAGTGATTCCAGGTGTAGAGGGAAGCTGAGAGGGCTTCCTCCATTTCTTCCCCCCTGGGGCATGTTGGCACAGTGCATGCTTCAAAAGTGTTTGTGAATGGAAAATGTATAAACATTTTGTCTATTGAGCTTTCTGAGAAGGATGGCCATATTGTCTAGTGAAAAGCTGCTCAAGTAGTGTGTGTATCACTGCCATTCCTTGCTGTGAAGAATCAAAGGCAAGAGGTCCTATAGAAGCTGCCACAGGTCAAAGTAAAATACTGAATTTCTGCCTATTAGTGGTTCTTTTTAAAAGGACCAGGTGTCTTATTCTTGCTTCTATTTGGCAGTGTCCATAGTTTTAGATTCAGAATCTATTTCTCAGTTCTCTTTGAAGATGTAACTTTAAAGGTGGTCTCCCTCTCTGTCTGTCTGCCTCCTTCCCGCCTCCATTTCTCTCTTTCTATGTATATTTCAGGGCACTGTCTTCTTTGCCTATACAACATGCCAGACTAGAGCTGTCATTCACACAACCACAGATTTGGCATGACCCTACTCATTAGTCCAATGTAACATAAAAGTTGAAAGCATGATGCATTTTAATTCAGAACAAATGTCATTGTTTTATCTAATGAGATGTTCCTCTGCACAAAATCCCTCATGCCTCAGAAAAAGGTGATCTTTCTTCATCCTCTTCTACCTAGGTATTCAAATGTGTAATGCTCTACATGGAGCAAGACATTGTCCCCTGACTTCCTGGCAATCACTCTGTGCTCTGAAGCATGAGATTCAATTACCCATATCATTGTCTTGGCCTGCATAGCTACAACCATTATCAATGATCATAAAATTACTTACCTCTTTTATATAAATTCACTCACAGTTATGCAGTTCCAATCATGCATCAACCGGTACATTAAAATATTTTCCAAGTTTCTAGGGAATAAATGTCCTCTAAAATTTTTGCATTCTATTTGAGGCAACTTTCGAAAAATGATTGTGAAATGTAAGTAACCTCTGAATAGCCCAGCATTTACCCAAATTAAGAATACGCTTTGGAGAGGAAATACAGTGACTCAAAATAATAAGTTTATTTTCTCTACTGTGTATTTAGTCTATGTCTCTATGTAGGGTGATATGTATTTTTTGTAAAACACTTTTCTGAACCAGCATTGGACCTTTCCATTAACAAGTGGGAACACTGCCTTGAGACAGAGATAACAATTCACATAAAAACTGAGCCAGCACAGCAAGAGCTACATTTCACCTACTGGTGTGAGAGAGAAAGTGCAGGCTAGATTGAGGAAACCTGTGAAGTCTGTCTTTAAGCCCAAGAGAAGGAACTGCCCTACTGACATTTCTTAAAGATCAATGCCACCTTGCACCCACTTTCCATGACATTCTGGATGTGCAAACAACAGTTATAATGAACACATTTTAAATTTGTAAATCATATTTTTCAGTATACATCTCTAAAAGATAAAGGTTCCCCCCCCCCTTTAAACATAGCAATAGCATTATCACACAGAATAAAATAAGTCATGGCGATGTAATATACAGCACAGAAACTGTAGTGAATACTGTATTGCATATTTGAAAGTTGCTAAAATAAAAGCATGCTTTACCTAACTTTTTGCAATTATTCGTCATAGAACTAAAAACTATGTTATTACTTTCCCCAAAAGAGGACACATGACCAATGACCCTTTATTCTTCTTTGAGCATGTTCATTCCTCATCCAGTTGTGGCACACCATACACTCACCTTTTATAAGCAGTAACTAAATGGTGAGATATAAGATTAAATATAATTAACATACATTATGTTAGATGGCAAAGAAATAGGAGAGGGGGAAAATAACTGAACTGGTAATAAAAAACTAGATTCATATCAAAGTAAGAAAGATACACTCAATAGCTCTTCTAGTCCTCATTTCTTTAACTGGTAATGTGGTTAAATACAGTTTTCAGAATCTCCTTCTTCCACTACTCATGTATTCCCTTTTCTGCCAGCAACCGCCTCAGTCACTTGTATTTCCTTGTTTTGTAGAGTGATCCAAACCATAATTCCTGATAGGTTTGGGCTATCAGCAGCCTTGATTATATTGTGGTGTATTGATTTTTGTAAGAGGATATGAGAAAAGTGTACCTTATCATGACCTACCAGGAGTATCATAGTCTCATGAGTATCAGTCTCTGCTGTTGGCAGGTTGACCACTCAACAAAGGCAGTACCAAGACCAACTCTGATGTAAGAAAGTCCACGTTGCTGAGTTTATGCATGACCTTCATCCCTTCCATCCTGGCCACTTTGCTCATGAGTCCATTAGGTGAGGACAGAGATAGCTAGGGAAAGAGACTTACTGATGTCCATAAAAGAGGCTATCAAGTCCACTCAATTATTAATATCCTCCTCTTCTGAAATGTTCTTTCAGAAGCATTTACTTTAAGACACAAATATGTCCACAAACTCTGCTAATTTGAAAACATATTGACACAAGTTTTATCCAGATTTCCTTGTCACCAATTTCTACGTTTCTTCTACATTCCTGACCATTTGTTACTTTATATGAATCAGTTTAGATCCATACCTCAGACAATGTCCCCTTCCAGGCAAAATCCAGGTGCAGTTCTTGAAGTTATGGACACTGAAATAATTTTGTTTCACCAATGACCTTTGTTTTTCCTCAGCCAATTGATCACAGGGAAATCCCCTTGAGACTGTGCATGCATGCTGGGAAGGATGAGGGAATACAGTGTAATAGGCATGGGATAGAGACACCTTGGCCACTTGACACAAGCAGAATACCTGTGCCTTCAGGACCTGTGTAAGCCCAGTATTGTATATACTTCTTCCATATTGTGACAAAGTGGTTATGAGCATGTTCAAATTTATGCATGGTGGTACAGACAATATCCATTTAATAATGGGCATTTAGGTTGTGTGGAAATTAGGTGATCCATGGCCCAGTGCTTGTCTCTCCTAAAGCCCAGTGGCAAGCCAGAAGCAGTTTCTCAAAATGATCATCTTTATCTGCAGAGATCAGCAAGGTGATGTTCCAAATCCTAAGGGTCTGCAATGTGTTTGTCTGGAAGCCTTCCAAAGGCATCCCCATCTGACACTTCAAGTACCACTGGATCATCTAGTTCAGGAGGCAAGGGAGATTACACTGCTGGCTGGACCAGTTACAGAATATTGTCTTTCTTCTCTGAACCCAATTTAAAACTGGTGGCTTCCCAGGATTTCAGTAAATGGTTGTAGGACCGTGCCCAAATAAGATACAAATTTCTTCCAAAACACAAAGAGGCCCATCAGTTATTATACATATTCTTAGTGGTAGGAAGAACCAAATGAAACAACTTACCTTTTGCTTTGAGAAGAATATCTTGACTGCCTCCCATCAAAGAACGCTGAGACATTTCACTGAGATAATAAATTCGTTTTGAGCCCCTAAGTTTGTGGTCATATGACACAGCAGCAATGGAAAGTAGTATTAGGTGACTGAATTTTGGGAGAATTAACTTTCTATCCTGTAAGTGTCTAAATTAGACAACTAGAGATTTTGTATTTCCTGTTCATCAGGTCCATTTATTATAATATAATCAATGTAAGGGAAGAAGGTGATACCCTCTGGACTGGAGAGGTGAGGGAAATCCTTGTAGACTAGATTATGACATAGGATTAGAGAGGTGATACAGTCCTGAGCTAAAACAGTAAAGGTAGATTGTGGACCCCTTCTAGCTGAAAGAAAATTACTTCTGGTGGTCTTTACTAACAGTTACAGGGGGAAAGCATTTGCCAGATAAATAGCTGTATACCAGATGACATGAGATGCGTCAATTTGCCATAGCAATGAAACCACATCTGGGCCAACAGGTGCAATTGGAGTCATCGTCTAATTAAATTTACAATAATCTATTGTCATTCTTCAAGAACCATCTGTTTTCTTACAGGCCTTAAAGGTTAGACTGAAGGGAGTTGTGTTAGGAATCACCACACCCGCACCTTTTAAGTCCTTGATGGTGTCGATAATTCTGTAATTCCCTTAGGAATGTTCCATGATTATAAGAGAAAATTTTTGTGGTCCCCACTTTACTACCTGTATTAGTTTTCAATAGCTGCATAACAAATTACCACAAATTTATTGGCTTCACATAACACCCATTTATTAGTGCAAATTCTGTAGGTCGGAAGTCTGGCACAAGGTGGCTGGCTTCTCTGCTCAGACTGAAATGAAGATGTTGACCAGCTGCATTCTCATTTTGAGTTCAAGGTCCTCTTCCAAGCTTATTCCTGGTACTGGCAGGAATTCAGCCATTAAATAACTTTTTTAAAAAATATAATTTCAGAGAAAGAGAGAGAGAAAGAGAAACATCGACGTGAAACATCCATCAGTTGCCTACTACATGCATCCTGACTGAGGATCAAACCCACAACCTGGGTATGTGCCCTGACCTCTGACCTGGAATCAAACTCACCACCTTTTGGTACATCAGCTGATGCTCCAACTAACTGAGCCAAACTGGCCAGGGCAAGATCTTTTTTTAAAATGCTTACTTCTTGTTTGTTTTTATCTTGTTTTTTTAAAGTATAGTTGGCACTTTAATAACAATATTATATTAAAGACCCCATAAAGACACTCTCCTCAAAAACGTTTTATCACAGCCTTGGTGAAGGAATTGCCTTCTGGATGCTCGTGAGGAACACAGGGGGAAGATAAGCAGATTTCACCTGAGAAATGCATTCTAGCATTCATATCTCCCTAAGCTTTCAGGAATCTTCCACTACAATATACCAAGCAAGTTTTGGCATTTGTACATCACTTAGATTTTAGTTTGACACGTCAACTACAGGAAACTTTGGGGTACAGGTTTCAGTCAAAAACCCAGCAGATTTTTTAGAGACACTCACAATTGCTCAAGGTAACATATATAATCCAGAATTAGTTTACTAAGCCATATCAATAAATCATCCAAACCCAACATTTTATTCCTTTCTCTCCCTTCCAACACATTTAGAATCCATTCCTATATTTTTCCCCAGGTTGCTATCATATAAATTGGCAATTCTTCCATATTGCATCTTGTTATAGGTCATACTTGTGCCTTATTCTCTCAGGTGTTCTCTGGATTCGAGTTGGTTATAGATCTAGAAGCAATAGAAGGTTTATGTATTAGGCCTGAGGAGGAAAAGTGGTACCCTGCAAGGAAAATACCATTGGGGGCCCATTTCAGGCTCTTCAGACAAGGAGACACTAACCTTTGCAGCTGGGAAGAGAAGACAGGAAGGCTGCTTTTACTGGCAAAAGAGGCTTAGTAAAATGTTGGGGTCCAACATCACCAGATTCACTGGAATCTGCACATATCAACCCAGTTTTCAGGATAATACTCCTTTCAAACAAATGCCCTAAGAGACTCTGTGCCAATTCAGTTCTGTTGTAATAGGAACCGATTCCCAGTGCTGCCCCGCACTAACCAGGTGAACTAGCCAGTCATGGGCTGGCTGTCACAGTTCATGCATCAACTTTCAGAGCATAAAAAATGGCTGCTGCTTCAGTTCTACCTTCCAAATTTCATGTAAATGTCTCCTATTCCTAACCTGGAACCATAAGTAGGTGGAAATCCATGGAAACACAGTTCCCTCACTAAGCTGACAAAGCTACCACTTAAAGCACCTTCTGTGCCAGCCAGTTCCAGCCAGGGAGCTACATCTTGAGGATGAAAAGCTGAATGCCCCATCAGCTCTGGAGGAGATGATCCTGAGTAAAATGTGACTGACAGATGCAAAACGATGCGTTCTAACATGATGTGGTTCTGGGGGGAGGACAAAGAAGAAACACTAGCACTTTTTTTTGCTCACACAATCTAACACAAAATAAATCAATGAGAGTATTTCCTGATTCACTGGACCCAAAGAACATGCCACATTCTAAGTTTTGGTAAGTCATTGTCTTCTGAAGATTCTTCTTCTGTAATATTTCTGCTGCCTGCTTTTCTTGGATTCACATTGCCACCACCTTAGAACCACCATCTATTACTTTACTCAAGAACAATTATGTGTCTGCCTGACTGGTTTGCTGGCCTCAGTCTCCCATTGTGATCTATCCAGCGGATCCATTTTACTTGCACCTTGTCATTTTTCTGCTCAACCTACTAATAACCCACTTTCCTGCCCCCACTTCCCATCTATAGGAAAATGTGTTCACTCCATTAAGGGCCCTTTTCAACTTTCGTTCCATGACTACATTTTATGAAAAAAACCATCACTTTGGTAGGTGGGAGAGTCAGGCCTAGCTAAGAGTAGCCAGGACACTACAAAAGATAGAATTGGGACTCTGCAGGACAGCTGACAAGTGCCACCAGCAAACAGTGCGTAGGTCAGATTCCATCATTGTCGACACACCCCATATGATCAAGTGGACTGCGTACTTCCAAGCAGGCCAGAGTGTGTGCCCATTGAAGTTCATGCATACAAAAAGAGTGAAAGAAGAAAAATAGCTCTAAGAAGGCAAAGTCCAAAGTCCATGAGGTCAGAGGGTCAAAGACACTTGAACTGAAGTGTAGACACTGAGCCAAAGCCTGAGAGTGAGGGCTAACGCTCATTTCTCTTCTATATTTTGTACAACTTGATGTGGGGGTGATCACACAATCACCATAGCCAGAACCAATTTCAACACAGGAAGACCCTTCCACTGAGCGAGCAGGGGGCACACCTAGGATGGCCATGGGCCTCCCTTTGCATGGGGCAGCCACAGTTTGTGCCTGTTAGCAGCTCCTTTCATTCTCAAAAATGATTCACCTAATCTCTACTTGGAAAATAAATTATATGTTCATTTTACACTTAGGAACTATGCCTAGATAGTCTCTCAGCTCCTTCAAGATGGAACTAGTTATGCATATCTTACTTTCGATCTGACTCACATGAATTTGAACTTTTCCTAATTTTCTTTATCGTTTTGGTGATTAATATCTTTCATGTTTCAATTCACATGATTGCCTCTTGGTGATGTTCTATAATGTTGTGAATCTGGGTGCTATTCAAGGCTTTGTGGGTATTGTGTGACCTTACATAAATTACTTAACTGTGTCAGTTTCCTCATTTTTTAAGTAGGCATAACAAGTATCTAAAACATGGGTTTATTGTGAAAATTAAAATTGGTTATTATATGCAAAGTGTTCAGAATAGTGCACGAACATAATATATATTACATAACATCTGCTAACATTATTAGCAGTATCACTGATGATCTCTCTTTACCAGAACCCACACAGCATTCTCATTTGGCACTTGAATTGTTAGTTAAATCTTTATTTGTGGCTATTTTTTTCCTCAGCTAATTCTAATCCCAGTGACAGGGATTATGTTTTGTTTTTTTGTATTTCCCAAGTATCTATCACCATACCCTGTAAAGAATAAGAGCTCAGGAAATAAAGATGATTTACTTTAAGATAAACTTCGAAAAATAATTTGCCATATTTAAGTAGAGCCTATGGGAAAAACAGGAACTTTATCATTTCATATGTGGGACGGCCTCTCTCTTGAGAATCAGTCCCTCACAGACTGGGACACCGAGTGGACATGTGAAGGCGACCGGCAGGCCGTGAACGAAGTCCTAGAAACCAAATGAAACCAAATAAAAATACTGTTTTATTGATTTTGGTCTATTTCTCTTAAATGTTTTTCTTTCTTTGGATAGTTAAATGTTTCACCGGGTCTCTATGTACGTTCCGTGAATTAAATTGTAGCCCTGACTTTACTCAATGCACAGAAGCTGGTAGCACCCTCAGCACTGCGCAGGACAGGTACAGGACGAGGCTTGAAAACACAAAAGATAATACCCCTATCTTTGAGGTATGTACAGTGAAGAAAATAATTTAAAAATACGGCTTACATACATCAAAATGTAAGTAATAAAGCCGTGGGAACATGAACATAAAAAATACAAGTGAGTGAAAGTATACACGATCTTAGTTCTAGGGATATTACAGATAAATGAAAAGCTCTTATTTTTACTTTCTGCATTATCCAATTTATTCTCAATCACATACATATTCCATAATTGTTTTTATCTTTTGAATCAGAATACAAATTTCTTAAGAACAAAAATTAGCTCTTCTCTTTTCTTTTCCTCTTCCAAAGAAAAACAAACTGCATTGGAGTTTAGTTTAAAAACTGTTCCATTGAGGATGAAGTCAGGATTCTTCATAGTGTTTTAACACCTTAATATCAACACAGAGTAACTTTCACTGTGTCTGAAGAAAGGAGAACAGGTGGTGTTTCCTCACTTCAAGAGAATCTGATTGTTTTTATATCCATTGCATTAATAAAATCTAAAGTTACAATCACTAATTAAATTCTACAAGTTGGATGTAAATTCAAATTTGATTTCCCATACACTCACACAAGAAAACACATTTCCTACAATAAACAGAAAAACAAGCCACGATAGTCTTCACATTAAAAGTTATATAACCATAGATCACTGTAGTTAAAATAGACTCTAGAGAACTCTGTGAGGAGGAGGCTGCTTGAACATACATATGTCATCTTTCTTCCTCATAAAATAATGCTAAAACTATAGTAAAGAGATACATATTTAAGACATAAACCCCAGAAAGTTACTAGGCCAGCAATGGAAAAAGCCAATCAATAACCAACCTGATTTACTTTGCCCAGAAATGGTGGTGTCAGCTATCTCTAAAAGTTAGGATGGTGTTGAAGGATGTTTACAGAGCAATTACATCATTCGATCCCTTCATCATTGGGGAATTATATCTCACAAAACCAATAGAACACAGGACATTTAATTTCTGAAAATAAACAGAGGGACTCTAGACAGGGGTATGGTAGGCCCAGTTAAGAGACTATAATGAAAATGGGAGAAAAGAGAGAGAGGAAGGATTAAGTAAATTTATACATACCTGCATTTCAAAAATGGCATTTAGAATGGGAATCAAGGTGGATTTGAAGAAACGGTTATACATTTCACAAAGTTTCCTCCTTAGATTTTTAACCTGGTTTATAAACTCAGCCACTCATTACCACTGTTAGAAGGTAGGGTAAGGGTATTTCATAAAAGCTACAAGTTCAGATATTTGTAACTTCAATGGTAGCAAAGGGCTCAACTGCCCTTCTTTTCTCCTGCTAACTCTAGCGCTCTCTGTGCAGTGACATCTACACACACACCTGGATGTCAGATTCTACCTAATTGAAGCATTTGCTCAGAAGTGAAGTAATCACTACTGCTCACGTGTTATTGACCAAAGCAAGTCATATGAGTATGTTCCACTTCAAAAGAAGGAAAGTGCAGAAAGCTAACACTTGGGGAGGGGGGAGAAAAACTGACTACTGTCTTTCTGTATAGAAAAATAAAGTATTATAGATAACATTAAATGACAGAGGACAAATTAGTTTAAAATACTCAAACTATATGTGTCACAAAGTTTTGCTATCTTTTATGTGTGGTACACTTTTAGAATTCAGTAAACAGAGAAACTTACTGATAATGAAAGATTACTACTTATAAAAATAAAAGCTAATACTTATGGAACAATTAAACTGTGTCAGGCATCATTCTTACAATATATATACATTATATGAATGTTTCCCCAATCTTGCTACAAAATGAGTACCATTTATTCTTAGCCCCAGTCTAGAGATGAGGCTTAGAGATATTAACTTCCTGAGGTCACACAGTTTACAATCATGGAATTGGCTTACAATTCCAGGTATCTGATTCTAAAACATTACTTAAATATGAATGAAAGTGTACTATACTTTTCACTAATACATTTTTTTAAGTTACAATGCTAGAACTTATAAAATAATGAAATATAGAGGAGGTACACAATCTTAAAGTCATTTTAGAGGATATTTAAATTTTGTATATCAAAAAAAATTCAATATGCACATTCTTTGATGCATCAATTCTACTTGTGGTAATCTGTTTTAGGGAAATGCTAAAAGGTGGGAGCAAAGACACATTATTTGAGGGCCGGTCTTGTAAACAGGAGCAACAGAGTTCCTGTCCTTATGACACTTGAATCTTGTAGTAAGAATGAAAACATGAAAGCCACTCTGTTCATTTACAAAGGTTCAGGCATGGAAATCATCCAGTAAACCACTCTGTTGCTATCCACTGGATTCCCTTTACTAAAAATCGAATAAACTCATCTACCTTTCTTGTGTGATCTGCTCCCATTTTTCTGACAACTACAATATACTATATACAAGTTTTACCATTGCCCTGATTCCATCAAGATTTACTGAGGACACTATGTAAAGTACTCAGGGTGGAAGGGGGAGGGGGCAGGGAGGGAGATGAATAAACCATAGTTCCTCTTTGGAAGGAGCTTAGCCTAGTGGAGATAATTTCCATACAAAATGGTAAAATGCTCTGAGATATGTAAGTAAGCCAAGGTAAGAAGAGAAAGAGAAGGCATCTACTCCCACCAAGGAAGACTTCCTGTAGGAAGAGATGAACAGTTAATTTGAGATAATTTAATTGAGATAAGGATAAATTTGAGTTAGCCAGGTAATAAAAGACAGTAGTAATCTAGGCCCAAGAAGCAGCATAAACAAAGCCATAGAGACATGAAATGACATCACAGGGTCTCACTTTGCCAAATGTTTTTGGTCTTATTTGTGGGCCTGACATTATAACTCTTGTAAACTTTGGAAAAGAAATAGGAAAACTTGTATCTTCCTATCCCTGTCCTTCTAGTGAGAGTGTCACTTAGTGAAAAATTATAAAATTGTGTCTGATAATTTTTTTTCTTTCTGCCACTCATCTCAAAATCGGTACACCACCGCGCACATTGATTTGGGATTTATACTTGCTGTATATTTTATTTTTTTTATCCTCACCTGAGGACATTTTTGCATGTATCTTCAGATAGAACAGGAGGGAGAGAGGGAGGAAGAAAGAGAGAGAAACATCAATGTGAGAGATACACATCAAGTGGTTGCCACCCACAGGACCCCAACTGGGGCAGGGGACAAACTGCAATTGAGGTACGTGCCCTTAGCAGGAACCGAACCCGGACTCTCTGGTCTGCGGGCTGACACTCTAACCTCTGAGCCAAACCGGTCAGGGCTGCTGTATATTTTTTTAAAAGGTGGGGGTAGCCCTGACCAGTTTGGCTCAACAGTTAGAGCGTTGGCCTGAGGACCGATGAGTCAAGGGTTCAGTTCCAGTCAGGGGCATGTACCTTGGTTGCAATTTGTCCCCAGCCCTGGTTGGGGTCGTGTGGGAGGCAGCCACTCGGTGTGTCTCTTTCACATGGGTGTTTCTCTGTCTCTCTCTCTTCCTCTCTCACTCTCCCACTCTGTCTGAGCAGAGATGGAGGAATGTCCTCGAGTAAGGATAAAAAAATTTTTTTAAAAAGGTGGGGGGAGACCAAAAATGTGAGGTCATAAATCAAAAGCTATCAGACTCTGTTATGTGCACTTAATGGGAAAAACACACGAGATTCCTTTTAAATGTGAATGTTGGTTACTGATAAAATGAATGGGCTTTAAGTTCTATTCCTCTGAGCTTTCCTTTTATTGTTACTATCAAATGATGGCTTCAAATGAACCTTGTTACTTCCCACCGAGACTCATTCCAATGGCATGAAGGTGAAAGGCTGCCCAGCCTGTGAGAACTTTGCTGGCTTTTCATCTAACATGTGGTGTCCCATGAAAGCAAAGTCATACTCATCAAGAGCATATCATTTGTAACAAAGATAACATCAACCTAAGGAACCAGATGAAACATGAATTATATAAATTTACACAAAACCACTACAAACTGAGGTCATGAAGAAATTCTATACCCAGAGACTCATGCGTGTCTTTGTGGAATCTTAGCAGCTTACATAAAAACAATAGGAGGATATGGTCAGATATTTATAATTATGTATCCTTTTAATTTTAAGATAATTGCATATTCCTATACAGTTGGAAAAAAAACATTATAGAGAGATCCATGTCCCCTCTACTCTGATGCTCCCAATGAAAACATCTTCCAGCCCGGGCCGGTTTGGCTCAGCGGTTAGAGCATCAGCCTGCGGTCTGGAGAGACCCGGGTTCGGTTCCCGCTAAGGGCAAGTACCTCGGTTGCAGTTTGTCCCCGGCCCTGGTTGGTTGTGCGGGTAGCAACCACTCGATGTGTCCCTTTCACATCGATGTTTCTCTCTCTCTCTCTGTTCCTCTCTCTCCCTCCCACTCTACCTGAACAAAAAATGGAAAAATGCCCTCGGGTGAGGATGATAAAAAAAAAAGAAAACATCTTCCAAATCTACAGCACATAATCACAACCAGGATACCGACATTGATACAGTAGTTATATACAGAACATTTCCATCACAAGAAAGATTCCACATCTCACTCTTTCATTGCCATAACCACTTCCCTCACATTCCCCTCCACAATCTACTGTCCCCACCCTGTATTTAATCCCAGGCAACCATGGATCTCACTCCATTTCAATATTGTCATCTGAAGAAAGTTCTATGCAGGGAATCATACCTGGTAGGATTGATCTTTTGCTCAAGCATCTGGAGATTCATCAAAGTTGCTGTGAATATCAACACTGTTGCTTTTGGCCTCTGTATGGTATTTCATGTAAGGATGTACCACTGTTTGTCTAACTGTTTACCCATCAAAGGACAACTGGGTTGTTTCCAGTTTCTGGCTATTACAAAAAAAAAGCTATGAATACTTTAATTAGTTATTTTGTGTTAGCATATGTTTTTTATTTCTCTGTAATAAATACCCAGAAGTGCAATTGCTAGACATTAACTGCATGTTCAGTTTTTTAAGAAACTTTCAAATTATTCTCTAGAGTGGCCATGCCATTTGACATTCCCTTCAGAAATGTATGAGTGATACAGTTTTTCTACATCACTATTTTTTCTCATAATCATTCTGATAGACAGGTATTAATACCTTACTGTGCTTTTAATTTACATTTCCTGGATGGACAATGATATTAAATATATTTTCTTGTGCTTATTTGTCATGTGTACAGCCTCTTCAAGAAATGTCTCTTCAAGGCTGTGGCTGATTTTCTAGCTGAATTATTTGGTTTCTTACTATTGAGGTGTAAGAGTTTTAGAGTCTAGATATTTATCCTGTATTGAACAGTGTTTTGCAAGTTTTTCTCACTACCTGAAGTTTATTTTTATACCTTTAACAGCACTGTTCACAGAGCAAAAGTTGTTCTTTTGGTGAAGTCCAATATGTCAATTTTTTCTTTTTATGGATGATCCCTTTGCTTCACCCTAGATCCTGAAGATTTTCTACTATATTTCAAAAAAAATTTTTATAGTTTTACATTTTTTTAAATTTAGTGATACATTTTTAGTTCAGTTTTTATAAGGTATGATGTTGAAGCTTTCATTTTTTTCTTGATTATAGATGTCCAACTGCTCCAGTACCATTTGTTAAAAAGGCTATCCTTCTTCCAATAAATTGCTTTTGCAACTTTGTCATAAATCATTTGGCCATTTTGTCTAGGTCTGTTTCTAAGTACTCTATTCTGTTTCATCATCTCACTTGTCTATCCCTTCTAAAAGTAGTCTTGATCTATTTTGTTTAACAGCTTATTTTATTCATTATTTTCCACAAATATGTAAGATCATATGATACTTGTCTTCCTCTGACTGGTTTATTTCACTTAGCATAATACCCTCCAGGTCCCTCCATGTTGTCTCAAAGTGTAAGAGATTTTTCTTTCTTACAGCTGCATAGTATTACATGTCGAACAAAATAAATTCAGAGATAAGGAAGTAGGGAACAGACTGACAAACTTCAGAGGGAAGGGGGGACAGGAAGGGATAAACCAAACAACTTATATGCATATATGCATAACCAACAGACAACAGTGCAGTGAAGGCCGGGATAGAGTGGGGGGAACAAGAGTGGGGAGGGGGTGTCAACAGGGGGAAAAAGGAGGGACATCTGAAATACTTAAAATAATAAAAATAAATAAAAAATAGAAAAATTAAAAATAAAAGTAGTCTTGATCACCGAGTAGCTACTAATTGAGTAGACTAATTCTTTCCACTGTAGTATTCTTCATTCCAAAACTGTTTTAGACATTCTAGTTCCTTACCTTTCCATTTAAATTTTAAAATATGTTTTCTATAGCCCCCAAATATCTGGCTGGGATTTTAAAATGAACTGTATTAAACATGAATATCAATTTGAAAATACTGGAATCTTTACTACATTGAGTTTTCCAATTGATGAACATAATATCACTTCTTTAGCTCTCCTTTGGTTTCTTTCATCAGCAATTTGTAGTTTTGAGTATACAAGTCCTATGTATGTTAGGGTTACAGCTAAGCCTTTTTTTAAAGTGATTGTAAATATTATCATATTTTTATTTTTATTATCCACATGTTCATTGCTATTAGATAGAAATAAAATTAATTTTACATATTTATCTTGTATCTTGTTAACTTTGCTGAATTCACTTATCTAGGAGTTGTTTTCCCTTTTCTTTCTTTTTTTTTTTTGTAGTTTTTTTTAAAATAGAATATTATGTCACTTGCAATTAAGAACAGTTTTATCTATCCTTAATATCATTATATCATTGATTTCATTTCTGGACTTATTGTAATGGCTAGAACTTCCAGTGCTGATTTCAATGAGACTAATGGGAGAGACAACCTTGCTTTATTTTTGTTTTGGAGGGGAACATTCAGTTTTTCACCCTTAAGTATAACATCAACTGTAGGAGTTATTGTAGAGGCTCCCTATCAGGATGAGGACGTTCCCTCTATTCCTAGTTCAAGGAGATTTTACCATAAATGGATGTTGAATTTTGTGAAATGCTTTTTCTGTATCAACTGATATAATCAATCATATGTCGACATAAGTGTTGTTATCTATTAATTATAATTTTTCACTCAGTTTGCAATTATCCTGTGCCTTTTTTATAATTATTGATTTTTCACTGAAACCAGGACTTTGGGGGTATAGCAGTCCCACGTTATCCAGAGGGGATGCATTCTAAGAGCCTCAATGAATGCCTGAAACAACAGACAGAACCAAACCATATATACAGGGGTGGGCACAAGTAGGTTTACAGTGTGCTTATGCAAAACACAGAGTTTATTCTTGTGGTATTTGGCTGTACTACAGTGGTTATTGTCTAAAACTTCTTTTACTAGTCTGCCTCCTTTGCTGATCCTTTTGACTATGGAGAACAGGCTTAGTTGGGGCCAAGTTGCTATCTCCTTCAACTAGAAGTCTAAGAAGTATGAGACAGAAAGAAAACTCAGTGAACTCTCCACTATGCCATTCCCTGACTCTTACAATCCCTAGTCACCACAAGTCAGGCAGGATTACAGGAGAGCTGCCCTGGAGAAGAGAATGAACCAGTGGAGGCTACTACAGGAGGCAGGCTTTGTAGAAGTCAGACAGTGGGTGATGCCTAGATCCCATGGGACACTGCGATTGGCTTGTTTGAATAATTTTGCAGGCCTGCAGGGAAGTGAAAGCCATTAGGTTGAGGACCAGGTGGGAAGCAGCTGGTCTGACTGACAGAGAAGGAGCTGGGTGGGGAGCTGTGCTGCTGATGAGCCAGGAGAATTCAGGGTGAGGTTTTGGAGGCCCTCCCGGTTTCCGATGCTGAGGCACATTATACTAATTCTTAAGTTTTGGATTTATACCACAATAATGTCCAGGGTTTTTAGTTCTATTTCACACGAGGATAGGGGAAAAAGAACATCTACACCTGGAAACAGAAGTGGTCTTCATAATTCAACCACACATTTGAGAAGGAAGGTTTATCCTCTGCAGGAGGGTGCCACAGGGCATCTCCATAGAGCCCCACTGCTTCTCTCTAAGAAAAGGATGTTCTTGTCCATATTTACTGAACCTTTAAGACTTGCTTATGGTATAACTCACTCCTTTGTTCCAGCACTGAGTCACCACCCTCATCCCCTCTAGTATCTTTCCATTTCTCCCCAAAACCATTGGCAAGTTTGCTCTTACACAGAACCAGCAGGGCCTGCCTCCTGCAGTCTGCCCACTGCAGAAGTACAAGTACTTGGGGAACAAGGAGCTGATAAAGATCAATCTTAAACGACATAAAATAAGTCTGGAATTTCATTCGGAAAATAACATTCAATATACCAATCAACCAACACGAAAATCACCTATAACTTTACAGAATCCCTCACTTTTTCACCAAGTGAGGTCTCGCTAACAACAATACACTGTATTAAAATCTAATGGTTTAAACAAACAGCATTAAGGAAATACATAAAGGTACGATTTAGGGTTTTAGATATTAATTTAAATTATTAAAATTATTTTTAGGTGCTATTTAAGAAAGAGTCACTTAGAATGAATCTGCTGGAAGAGATAGGTTTTCCCCCCATTTATATATTTCTCTATTTACAAAATTGGTGATAATAAGGGAACAATTTCATTTTACCATGCAAAGTAGCACTCTCTTCCTTCTAGTGGATAATGATGGCAAACCCCAAAGAATAAAAATTCAAGCCTAAACTACATTAATAAGAGTGTTACTATCCCTGGAACTTATAAAACCTGGATCTACAAACAATAAGGAGCCACATTTAATATTTATAATTTCATAAATGTTCAATTGCTCACTGAGTAAAAATAACTGGTTAAAGTAGGGGCAAAGGAGGAAGGGAGGGAAAGAGAGGGAGAATAAAGAAAAAATATTTCGTATTTCATGGAGGAATTATCTAGTGTATAGACAGGTTGAAAAGCAACTGTTCCTATCTGAGTCCTGAGAATCAAGCACTCTCCTGGCAGGAAGCATGTGCTCAAAATATGTTTTTGGATTATGGATAAATTGGGGGGGGGGGGTTGAGGGGAGTAGTTTTGGCTCCTTTTCTCTGAATTGTCTTTTTTTTTTGAGGTCTGATGAGTTTGGGGCATTTTAAGGCATTTTAAGATTCTTGATTTTAGTATTATATTTTCTTTTAAGAATCCCAAAAGCTTTTCTTACCTGTTTCAGTAATATATATACAGTACCTTATCCTCCGTCAAAGTACAAAATGTGCAGCCTTAATTAAGTAGATAATAGCATCCAGAATAGTAGGTTTATACTTTGCAAAGCATATTTTTAGCCATTACTACTGGATGTCACTTTTACTATAACTTATCAGATATAAATATGGCAGGTGTAAGCCACCCTTAATTTTAAATGGGCAAACAAACACGGAGAGGTTAAAATGCCAAAAGCAGTGTGAATGACTGAATATAGACAAAGTAACAAAACTCTATCGTCCCTCTAGATTCTTTGTTTTAACTGAGAGGAGAGGTAGAGGACTCCTGGAAAGGTCACAGAATTTTGAGTTGCATCCTGGAACCCGTCAATATATATACTAAACACTGTCTTCAGACCTACTAAATGTCTTGCACATATCCATGCGACCTTTCTAAAAAAGGTACATTTACAAGTAACTAAATATAAGTTCACTTTAAGATGCTACTGAATCCATATTATCCATGCATATTCCAAAGTAATAAGAACTAAGAGGCATCTGAAATCTTGAATGAATGCTTCCTTTTTTTAATGTCAAAGAGGGTCTCTAAACTTCAAAAAGCAAGGGAACCACTGTTTTCAATCATTATTTTCTTTAAACAAAGGGTCTCATGAATTAGTTACAAACTGGGAAGAGGCAGAGCAGAATTCTGAGATCTGGTAAGGGGAGTGACCTGCTCTCCTCACTAATATCCTACATACTAGACCACGTGAAAAGAAGTGATAGACAGGAAAAGGATTTCTGTTTGGTCTTCTCTAAACCAGTTCCCAAAAAGGGCATAAAAGAAGTCTTCCTGGCTTCTATGCATTGTAAACTGACTTGCTGAATCCTGGAGTATGCTGGTGAATTAAGTAACTTTTCACTTACAAATCTGTTTTACAGAAAGCAGAATGAATGGGCTGCAAACTATACTCAGCAATGACAGAAAATCAGCCATAAAACTAGCAATAATAACAATAATGCTACATTTAAACAGGGTATCCCAATAAAACTAAGGAAACCCTGGGACCATTCTAAATGACCCATTAATATTTTTCACACTACCACGTAACACATTTCTCCTATGCTAAAAATACACTTGAATATTAACAACAATGGCTGCATTTTAAATTCAGTGGCATCATTTAATTTTAGATGTGGGCATTAGCAGAGGATTCAAGCAACCATGTCTCAAGTGAATTACAAAAAAAAAAAAAATGAGAGAGAAAGACAGGGGACTCCTGCTTGGGCTTTGTGTTCACAGCAATTAGTTTCCACTGACTGGAAGCTGACTTTAAATAATTTTATAGCTTGTGCTAGATCTCTGCTATTTACCATGTGTGCCCTTCCTATTTTTATGGAAACCAGGACCTCATTCTGGAGGCTCCTGCCTGTCAGGGCTGCAGGTGAAGGCCAGCTGGGGCCAGAGGCACTTTGTGCGAATATTAGCATCTGAAGAGGCTTTCAGGAGGCCTTGAGTCTTTGGGGACTTAATGCTATAGTCAGATGGCAATGGCCCTGCCTCTAAGTTTTCTTGCCAGGAAATCCAAATCTTTAGGAAATGAGCAATCTGGACCTGGTCGCTGTAGTCTGAGCATTCTGAGGGCAAGAAAAATAGGCAGAGACTAAAGAGTGTTCAGTCGGGGTTTCAGCTTGAGAGAGAGATGAGAGGGGAAATGGGGGCAGGGCAGGATGTCAGAGGCTGTGTGCTCTGGCAGGGTGACTGAAGTTTATTAACAATTATTCCCAGGTCCCCAAGGCTCTGTACATGATTTCATATAACACACATGCTGCCCTTGATTAATGGGTGTAACAGTATCTCCATGATAGGAAACGCTGTTGTAGAAAATCACAGAAAAACACTTTGCCAAAAAGATGCTTGCAAATATCTTTCCTGTGTCAGATATTAATGTTAACTATACAGAGAGAAATCAAAGACTAATTAATTCCTGCACTGAAGGAGAAAGGAGACTTAATCTAGTTTCCAGTATCTTGAAAGCTTGTAATCCTTACAAAAGCAAATCTTCCATGAAAAACATCAAAAATCATACACGTGAAAAATCTTGAAATCCGGGAGAAGCTTTTTATAGGGAGAAAAAGGTTAGTATGCTTATATTTCTACCCATCCACTAAAAAAAAAAAAAAAAAAGAGGTGTTTCTTGACTTTTATTCCAACCACCTACCTGAAAATCCTATTGAATCTGTTTAAGATTCAACCTAATTGAAGTCTGAGAATCACAAATAAGGACTGAAACATAATAGATTGAAACCAAGAAGTCTGCACTTGGCATGTTCAAATATAATTATAAAACCAACGCTTTTTATTTCTGTAAGGAACTTCAGTGGTCATAAAAAGTTTCTTTTTATTTTGCAAAGATAAAACTGAGGGCTGGAGTGTGGCTGCAATTTGAAATGCCCCGATTTACTGGTGAATGAATTCCAGGTGCTACTTGATTAGAAAAGGGAAGAGGGTGAGAATATGTATTCACTATAAAAGATTGGCATTTTGCCTTCTTAATGGATATTTTAAGAAATAAAAAACATAATGGATACATAGTTTAAGTAACTATAAATTGAAGAACCACAAATAAGTCCACTCACTTTAAGATATGGGCATTACTACTGAAATGTAACACTCATTGTGACACTCCCTGATCCCACCCTTCTCTTATTTTATCTTGTGGAAAAAGGGGCAAGGGGTTATTCTGAATTTTGTTTTCAGCATTCCTGTTTGCATTTATAGTTTTATTATTTATGTTTTCTTGCCTTAACATGAACGATTTCATATTTTTGTATTCATTAACTTATTTTTTCAGTTATTTTAATTCATCATTGTTATGTTAATTCATGTTGCTACATTAATTTTCACTGCTGTATAATATTCAGGTATGTAACAATGCCATACTTTATCCATTCTACTCTGCGGATAAATAAAACGTAGTACTTGGGCTGAGATCTGAACTAACCTCAGTCGACATAGCATAACTGTTTGCTCCAGCAGAGCCCCATGCAGAAAGATAAGATTGAACCCTAATAAATAACTTCACTATTTTCTTTTGGAAATGATTGCAATTTGCCCTATCCAAGCACATATTTTGCACATCTGGGGGGTAAAAAATACTCTTTTACAAGGACAAGAGTATACATGGTGAGTTTATCAGAGCTCTGTCATTTAAAAAAAAAAAAATCTGTATTAACCCAAAAGAAGGAAGGAAAACGGGGTAGATTCCAAGAACAGGTGGAACAAATGGAAAACAACTACTAAGATGGTAGATTTAAATCCAACTATATTAATAAAACATTAAATGTAGATTGTCTAAACACTGCAAGTAAAAGAGAGCGATTGTCAAACAGGATAAAAAGCATGCATTTTTGGTCCTACGAAATACCAACTGTCAATGTCAGGAATAGATGGGCGAGCAGTCAAAGGATGGAAACACGAGCTGGCTCACTGAATGAGGCAGCCCGGGCTTCCCCAGCGCTGAGGGGCGCCGTGGAAGAGGCCACACAGAAACCAGGGTGAGTTGGCGAGGACAACGCGGCCCAGCAAGGCTGCATCCACACTTACCACGAGAAGGAGGAGGTCGTGTGGCCTCCGGCTCCAGAAGCCAGAACATTCCACTGAGCCAGGACGCCGTCCAGGACTTCGACAGCTGCAGCCTCTCGGCAGCCCTGCCACAACCCCGTCGTCATCCCACATGGCTTCCTGTTTGGACATGAACAGAATGTTCATGAACATTTTGCACCAAATTAAAAAAATGAAATTTAAAAGGAGACCTTCCTGCAACAAGCATCCAGGCGCCTGGCGTGAGGAGCATTAAGAGCTGCAGAGGCTGCTTCGTGCTTCGGGGACGGCCCACAGGATACCTGAACACCCCCCCCCCCCCCCGCCCCGCCGCCAAAAAGGAAGAGAACAGAGCACTGCTCAGCTTCTGTGTCCTGTCACTAACCTCCAGTCCCACAAGCTGGGGAACGCCATCGCGCCCAAAGCTGCCCAAGTCTGGGAGGCCACTGCGCATGCCTGACCTGAGGCGCATGCGCTCCACGCTGCTCCGCTCAGGGAACCACGCGGGGTTCATCAGCGCAGCCAGCGACGCCTGGGCTCTGTGACCTGCGGCTGCCTGAGCAACGCCCCCTGGTGGGCCGTGGCCACCCTTGAGGGTGTGGAGCAGCAGTATTGGGAGGACATGGTAGGTCCTATGGACACAACGAGCTGAGCTCAGGTACTGCGACATCTTAGTGCTGCTATGGGGCGACACCCGATAATGCAGGCTCGCATGTGAGGAAACGAAGTAAACGTTCACGGGGAAGGAAATCTTCTGGAACCAGATTCTGGTGCAAATTCTGGCTCCCTGCTGAGTGACTGGAGTCAGTTACCTTACCCTCTCCCTGTCTCCCTTTCTCCATCTTTAAAATGGAGATATTACATCTCTTCCTCAAAGGTCCGATGTAAAGATTAAATAAGTAAATATGTGAAATGATTAGTACAGTTCCTGGCAATAGATATTCGTTGTTTGCATTATTAGGTGAAGTGGCCGTGGACAGTCTTGAATTATCTTAGAATATTATAGGAATGCATTGCATATGTCACTTTTAAGTATAACATGCAGTGTTGGTTTATCACTGGAATAGGGTCAATTAAAAATATTTCCAGCTACAAGAATTCAAAACATAGTGATTTAAGCAATCGACTGGCACCTACCTGCAACCTGGACAGAGATTTGTTACCTTTGGTAAACTGATACTTGCCTTTAGTCCCTTTTATCATTCATGGTCCATTTGGGCTCAACTGTTTGCCCCCTCTGCAAATAAGCCCTCTAGCTAACAATTCAAAAAGTTTAAAAAAAAAAGTTACCATTTTGAGATGCAAAACCTTAACCACTGAGACTGATTTATGAGCTAATTTCTTCTCCTGAAGTGTCTTCATTTCATGATTTACAGGAGAAGTGAAAAGTGGGGAGCATCCCATATTTATTTGGCTCATGTATTAACAAGGGAGCTAGCTAATGCTTCTAGGGACAAAGAATACCTCACCTGAAGAGTTCATCTGATTAAACACATGATGATTCAAAACAGCCATCCTAGATACAGTTCCGGCATTTTAAGGAAGAACATATGCCATCTAAGGGAAAGAATGGTGTGTTTACATCTTGATATGTATAATATTATCTAAAAGATCTGTGAAACAGAGACAGAGAAATAGAGAGAGGGGGGCTGTGGAGAAAGCAATAATATAATTTGATTAATACTCATGTGGTCCTATGTATGTTTCAGATTTTCAGACTGGAGATGGAATCTGGTTTAATTTGAGCAGCCTTGACTAATGGTTTATAAGTGAACTTTATCAAAATCTTTCTCTGATTGCTTTTTCTGCATTGCTCAACACTCCATTGTTTCGAATGCTCAGTTGCTATCCTGTCAAGTGATTCAGTAATGATCATACAATGGAAAGAACAGAAATACTTTATATCTGTAAAATAGAAATGGCTACTACCAGAAACTTGACCTGTGACGACAACACCTCAATCAATGGCATGTATCTGGATTAATCATGTCCCAAGAGGGTAATGACCTATCCTCCTGCTCTGGTTGAAGAATGACCACAAGAGCAAGGAAGCTGAAACTGAGTCTGCCCAACATAACTGTTGAGATGGCCTAATGTGACTGTACAACTTAAAAGACAAGATGGCCTAGGTCAACATAATTCTACTGTTAGCTTTGGGAACTTCCTGCAAACAGTTGGCTCATCTGGAAAAATAACTTTCAGATTAGGATAATAGTTTCCTCAAAAGGACTTGTATTCAGACCTTTGCCCTCTATGTTCAGCAGCCCAATCCCAACCATTTCTTGGCAGTGAAAGACCCACCTCAAGTATCAAACCCAGACTTCAAAGCCCTGAAAATACCCATATCCAACTTCTTCCTTTTGCAGTATCTAAGACTTGGTAAAGGTGACATTCTCCCTTGCAGCTTCTAGTTGAATGCACTCAGATTTGCTCAATAAACAGGGTTGTTTTGAGGAATCTAAAATGCCCACTTTCTATCAGGTTACTTATCTTTCTCTAATTGATTTTTAATTTCTTATATATTCTGGATAGTGATGCGTATTTCAAAAATCTTATCCTAATATCTTGTCTTTTTATTTTTTAAATGGTTTCCTTTGATAAACCGAAAGTTTCTATTTAAAATGGAGATAATGATACTCATAGGGTTGTTACAAGTATTAAATAAGGAAATATATGTAAATTACTAGCATAGTAAACTTCCATAAAGTAAGCTCTCAACACTCCCCACACAGATTTGAGAAGAAGGTAATTTTTGTTTTGACCAGTAGTAACTACTTGGTGTTTTGTGCCGGCTCAACAGAGAGATCATGTCCTCTCCTGTCCAATTAGAAAGACTGAAAACAGCTCTAAGCATTTGAGGTTTCTCTGAAGTGTATAGTATATCCTTCCCAAGGTTTGTTTACTTAGAAATGATGAATTAAAGGCAGCAGAAAGCTGGGGCACTTTGATAATTTTGTTAAATGTCCTATGGTACATACATTGAAATCCATATAGATCACCAACTATGGGAGAACTCAGTAGCACAATCCTATTAACTAACTTGAAAAAAATGAAGAGAAAAAGATAACTTATCTTTCACATTCTGTCATTTGATCATTTTCCAATAACTGTGCTTGGGTAGCTCACGTGAGAGTTTTCCTAATGTGAACTTTCAATTGCTCATGGAAGGATAATTAAAAACAAGTAATTTGATTTAATGCAGACTTTAAAAAAATCTTTTAGCTCCATGATTCAATGATTTTTGTGATAAACTCCTTTATAGCAGATTTCCAAATTCTTTACACTTCCTTCTCCTTAACCCTGATTAATCTGTTTTCAGGATTTGGGTAAGCAATTCTTGACCCTTATCTCAAGCCTAAGATACACTGATAACCCTCTACAATTCTTACAATATTGTATTGTAATAGTTGGTTGACTTGCCAGTGTTTTAGACCAAAATTCTCAATTTAGATAAAAATTCCTTTAGACATTATCTCATTCAATTGTGTGTTTTTCACATCCAGTACACTGTCTGATACCTATGGACCCAACATACATTTCATAAATGACCACCAAATGATTGAACAAAGAAAGAACTCAGGAAAGCCCTTGGTTTCCTGCTTTATTTAATGTATCTATAGTAATTTCAGAACATCATTCACACTCACGGAACACTTATTGTGTGTCTGATACATGAAAGGCACTGTGTTAGATTCTTTGAACACATAATTGCATATGACATGGTGATCTTAATGGTCCCATGGCTAAATCTTCCTTTGGTGGGACAGATCACAAGTGGTCTATTATACATGAATCACCATGGTATGACATTGCATACCACACTACTACTACTTTAGCCATGATTGATTATATGAGTCAGTGACTAGCTACCATCTAGCCAGTAGCCAGTAATCTCTGAGGTGTCTTCGTATATGAATGATAGTCAACAATTGCTCATTATTCTGGGCTGGGGCTAATTTAAATCTCTTGGGAATTTTGCATATAAGATACATAAAAGAAAAAAATTAGCAGCAGAAAAGAAACTGGTGCAGTAGAAGAGAAAGACAGAAGTTGAGTCATCAGAATAATGAGCACTATCATCAGGAAGGAAGCACTTGCCCAATGCAAAGAGCCAATGGAGCAACAGAGGGACTATGTCCTGAAGAATAATCTAGTACTTCAGGGAGCCACTGGGAGTGTTTTTTGTTCCTATTCTCCATGTGTACGCATAATGAACCCTTTTTAAATGAACCAGCCAGGGTATGGCTCTGCTTCTCATCATCATAAAGAGTCTGGTTAGCAATGGTATAGCCACTGCCTTTAAGGAAATCAGCTAAAGTCTAGGGGGAAGAGAGATGGGGCAGCCAATGAATGCACTAATGTTTGTCAATTACAGGCTAGAAGTATGCTGGGGTATAAGGGGCCTGAGTTACTATCTGCAGAGAAATAGACAAAGTCAGGAAACATTTTTAAAAAGGAATATTCAAGGAGTTACAACCAGCATCAACAGAAACCCTGAAACATGAAATCATGATATTTAGGGAACCACAAGTGACCACTTTCTTTCCCCAGAAAGGTATCTTTTTTTTTTTCATGCATCTCATCCTATGAGCTTCTGTGCAAGACGATATTAAATGAAAGATTCAATCAGCTCTGCATGTAAGCTTTTCCGACTTTCCCACTTCCATCAGTGACTAGAGCAGACACTTTGGAGCCAGCATGCTTGGGTTCAAGTCCTTGCTGTTACATATTTTCTTCAGTGATCTTGCTTCCCTTTCTTCACCAGTAAAATGGGGGTCAGAGAAACAGTATTTCCATCAAAGGATTTTGTGAGGATTAAATGAGTTAATACAAGTGAAGTCTTCAGATTAGAACCTGGCTCGGAGTCATCACTATATAGGTATTGGTAGTTTTATCCAGGTCTTTATTATCTTCATGGCCTCAGGGAGACCTGGAAAATTATGATTCCCTACAACTAATCACCTCAACTGCTTTTCACCCAGTTATTCTGTGCATGCTTGACAGTTACAAGCTGTGCAGCTCAGCCTCTCTATTGACTGTTCTTTGCTCCCCAGGGGTTCTGATCTTCTGCTAATCACCCCCAATCAGGACTAACCTTGCTGAGGGCCTGAGAGTTTGCTGCCTGGAAATATGTTTTTAGGGTTATCAAGAAAGGTACTACTTGTCCCTCCTCTAATCCATCTTCATATTTGAATGCTAATTTCTAATATTCTACACTTTTCCCTTTGCTCTCATTCCGTTAAAATAAATATTTCCCAGAAGGGGATATTATGAGGCAGTTATAACCCTATGCAAAGCTTGACTTATTGGAGGAAAAAATAAATTTGAAGAAGAGGAAGTTAAAGAGAGTATTAAGGGCCAACCATGTAGATACAACAGTTTTCTCCTAGATAAAACATGTAGTTTTAATTATGAAAGGTATTTGATCTCAATTATCCATGTCTATACCTATATATCTGTACTTAATCATTACAGAAAGGCTATTATAAGAAAGAAGAAAAAACAATTGTTGGTGAGGATGTGGAAAAAGGGGAACCCTTGTGAACTCTTTTTGGGAAGTGAATTGGCACAGCCTCTGTAGAAAAGAGTACAGAGGTTCTTCAAAAGTTTTTAAATAGAACTACCAAAATCCAGAAATGCCAGTTCTGAGTATTTACTCAAAGAAACTGAGATCACTATCTCAAAAAATACATGCACCCTCAGGTTCATTGTAGCATTATTTACAAGAGCCAAGGCAGGGAAATAATCTAAGTGTCCAGTGGCGGATCAATGGATAAAGAAGATGTGATATATATAATGGACTATTACTCTGGCATGAAAAAGAAGGAAATTTTGCAATTTTGACAAGGATGGGCTTTAAGAGCATTATACCACATGAAATAGGCCAGACAGAGAAAGGCAAATACTATATGATCTTGCTATATATGAAATCATAAAAACAAAATGAAAATCAAGCTCACAGTTACAGAGAACAGATGGGTAGTTTCCAGAGGCAAAGCATTGGTAGGGAGGAGGAGTGAAATGGGTGAAAGTGGTCAAAAGGTACTAACCTCCAGTTATAAGATAAGTAAGTCCTGGGATGTAATGTACAACATGGAGACTATAGTTAACAATACTGTATTGTATATTTGAAAATTGCTAAGAGGTAAGTCTTAAAAGTTCCAGTATAAGAAAAAACAATTGCAAATATGTGTAGAGGTGGATGTTAACTAAATGTATTGTGGTAATCATTTCACAGTACACACATTTATCAAATCATTATACTATACACCTAAAGTGAATACAATGTTATATGTCAATTATGTCTCCCTTAACTTGCCTGGCTGGAGTGGCTCAGTGGATTAAGCATCACCCCATGGACTGAGAAATCCCAGTTCGATTCCTAGTTAAGGTACATGCTCGGGTTGCGAGCTCAATCCCCAGTAGGGGACATGCAGGAGGCAGCCGATTGATGTCTCTCTCTCACATCAATGTTTCTATCTCAATGTTTCTATCTCTCTCTCCCTTCCTCTCTCTCTCTCTCAAAAGTAATAATAATAAAACATATTTTAAAAATAAGAAAAAATTAATTTAAAACTCTGAGTAATATTGAAATGATAAATTTTGCCAAATCTTATGGGTAAAAATGTAACATTGTTTCACTTGGTATATTTCTTATGGAGGAGGTTAGGTATATTTTTATTTCTTAAGTGAATTTCCAGTTTATAACTGCTGTCATTTTCATAAGAAGAAAAAAGATACAATTTTGCTAATATTCAGTCACTCTGGATAATGTGGGTGGGCCTCGTCTAATCAGTTAAATGCCTTAATAGTAAAAGACCAACCCTGCCTTGAGGCAGAGAAAATTTGGCCAGCAGACTGCTTTCAGAATTTAACTGAAAGATTAATTTTTTTCTGTGTTTCCAGGCGGCCAGCCTATCCTACAGATTTTAAATTGTCAGCCTCCACAGTCATATGAACCAGTTTCTTAAATCTCTCTATAGAGTGATAAATAGACACACACACATTACTGGTTCTGTTTCTCTGGAGAAACCTACTATAGCACCTGTCCTGTTTATGGCCTTATATTTAACTCTCCTGTCAAATGTCTGTTTCTATTATTTCCCCTTTGTTAGAAAAATTGTTTAATCAAGTTCATAATATATTTCTTGCTAAGTTATTTTCTTTCTTTTCCTCAACTTATTACTTGAGTTAAGATCTTTAGCATGTCTTGTAATGATTGATAGTGAGTATCCTTACAATTTTATTGATTTTAGTGTAATTAATTATTCTAATATATCACTAATAAGTATGGTGTTTCTCATCTTTACTGGCAGTTATACTTTATAAGACTAAGAAAGTTTCTATTCTAAAATTACTAAGTTTTTAAAATATATATACAGCCCTGGCCGGTTTGGGTCAGTGGTTAGAGCAGCAGTTCTCAACCTGTGGGTCACGACCTCTTTGGGGGTCGAACAACCCTTTCACAGGGGTTGCCCAAGACCATCAGAAAACACATATTTCCGATGGTCTTAGGAACCAATACAACGCTCCTCTATTCGTCTCCAGGTGGGTCCACCCACATGCAGATACGCCCACATGCAACATGAGGAACTGTATGAAAAGGGTCACTGCATTAGGAAGGTTGAGAACCACTGGATTAGAGCATCGGCCCATGGACCAGAGAGACCTGAGTTTGGTTCCCACTAAGGGCACGTACCTGGGTTGCACTTTGTCCCCGGCCCTGGGTGGGGTTGTGTGGGTGGAGACCTGTCGATGTGTCTCTCTCACATTGATGTTTTTCTCTCTCTCTATTCCTCCCTCCCACTCTATCTGAAGATAAATGCAAAAAATGTCCTCAGGTGAGGATAAAAATAATAATAAAAAATAAAATAAAATATATATATACACACATGTCAAACTTTATAATTTGAGCTATCTTATCAAGATTTATCACTTAACCTGTTTGTAAACAATTTGACTTTTTGATGTTATATTTACCTTTATTCTCATGGCCTAATTGATCAAAATGCAATTCTCTTTTAATATAATTCTACCTTTGATTTGCTAACATTCTAATTTGGAGCATTTCCTTGTTTGTATATAAGTGATACTTGGTTCTGGGTTTCTCTTCTGTCCATGGGTGTAGACTCTCCTTATCTGGCTTGGAGGAATTCAGGCAGCTTTGGGTCATTTTCTATGCTCTGGAATAGTATGTAGAATATAGATATTTTTCTCTTTATGAATGTTTGATAAAAATTATTCACAAAATTATTTGACCTTAGTACCTTTTTTAGGTGAAGGTATGACTGCCTTCTAATTTTTTTCACAGTTGCCTCTTTAGTTTTTCTATCCTTTCAAGAGTTAATTAACTAAATTTTTTTTAAGGCATAGAGTTGAAAATATTACAGTGTAATTATTTTAAATATTCTCTGTGTATTTATGTCTACATGTGTAATTATTCTCATAGCTAATATCTTTTATTATTTATTCTTTTCTTTTTTACTGGGTCATATTTATCAGAGGCTTTTTATTTTATTGATGTGTTTAAAAAACTAGATTTTTAACAGATAATACTTACTGATTTAATATTTTCAATTTCATTATTACTATTGTAAATATATTTTTAATTTGTTTTCCTTCAGGCTCTCTTTTTGTGTTTATTTTATCATTTTCTTTCTTAGTTCCCTAGTTGAAGATTTAATTTATTTAGTTTAATTTTAAACTTTCTATTTCTAATATAAATATGTAATATTAAGAAATGCAAAAATACCTGTTATTTTTTTATTTCTGTCATTTGGGGTGAGTTCAAACAGAAGAAAGGGTAGATGCATGTCTAATATCTTGATACGATCTCTTCTATTTTCTCTCTATGAATTCTTATTTTAGTACTAGTTAAGTATGTAGTTTTTGAGCTGGTCTAGTCTTTTAAGAATTCACTTGCAACATGTGATTTAGAGGATGCTGTAGTATTTGTTCTTTCTCTTCACTAAATATTTCTCTGCTCTCTGGTTACTGAACACTGCCCTTTGAATTTAAGCTTTGCCATATGATTTGCTGGGCTAATAAAATTTAAGCATAAGTATCTTGTGTGACTAGTGCATAAAATTTAAGAGACTACTGATGATTCACCTTTCTTCTCTTATGGTGATCGTAGAAGTAGGAATGAAGATGCAGCTTCCATCAGTTTGGGCCCTGAAGGCCTAAAATGAGCAGAATCACCTGCTCACTTATGCAAACATGTTATGTGGGCAGAATAAACTTTTGTATTTAGCCACTGAGAGTTTGGGGGTTAGCTACTGCAATATATATCCTATCCACTATATATTGGTATATGTGCTCAGATAACTCCTTTTAATGGTCAGAGGTCTTGAAACCCCCTTCACTAGAGATGTTACTCTTACACACACACACAAAATGTGTAGGCTTTTAAAAATATTTATATCCACAGGGTCACAAAGAGTCAAGATATAGTAATATTCCCTAGAAATGATTGAGTAGTTATGATGCCATTGCAATAATCTGGTTATCATTTAACAGGAAAGGAATGAAGGGGAAATTGAATAATATAGGCATGCCATTTATACAGCTTTTGTCAGAAAGTTAGTTTCACACTCTCCAGGCCTATTCCCTACAAGTTAATGGGGGGATGGACTGAACAAAGGTAGTTTAAGTGCATGCCCAATAAGGTCTGAATGATGTGGGAAGGTGCTTACTTATCTGTCACACCTGAGAGCGAGTCAGTGGCATAGCCACTACAAGCACACCAAACTGGAATATTTAATCTCCTGAACAAAGGAAGGGTCTCTCTCTCTGCCTCTCTTGGACCTCTCCCTTGTTGCCTACACTAGACTCCTGGCTTGCAGGGCTCCCATGCCCTGCATTCCCCCACGTGGCTTATGGTCATTTGGGACCCGTACAATGGACTGATGGACTAAATCTAGCCTGATGCCTGATCTGGACCTGGTTGCAACATGGAGATGAAACTGGACACTGGCTCTATTTCTAGCTCTACTGAATCCACAGCTGCCCCTTTCCCAGGACTAGGTTAAGGGAACTGTGACTTTGGAACCCAAGGAATATAACTCTATTCAAATAAAGATTGTTCAGCCCTGGCTGGTTTGGCACAGCAGTTGGAGCATTGGCCCATAGACCAGAGAGGCCCAGGTTCGCTTCCCGCTAAGGGCATGTGCCTTGGTTGCGGTTCGCCCCGGCCCCAGTTGGGGTTGTGTGGGTGGCAGCCACTTGATGTGTCTCTCTCACATGGATATTTCTCACTCTTCCTCCCACTCTATCTCAAGATAAATGCAAAAATGTCCTCAGATGAGGATAAAAAAAAAAAAAAAGACCATTCATTCTCCCATGCGAGTCTTAGAAAATTCCTTTTCTGAAGATACTACAAGAGGCAGAGGCACCTTAATCCCATGAGTGTAAGGGAAATCTAGCCCACTCATTTCTCTGGCAACAGCTCTATCTCTAGACTAAAAGATAAAAGCAAAAAAGATATATATTTTCTTAGAAGAGAAACTAGTACTGGTAGTTACCTGTATCTAAGCTCTTCTTGAAAAACTCTAAGCATAGTAGGTATTTGGTAGATAATTATTGAATTTTAGCTGAGTGATAATTCATAAAACCATTGTAGGTTCAAGGTGGCCACTACAAAGTTCTCCCTCTAATCACTTCTGAGAACGTTGTTTTCTGTATACAATACCTATTGATCTGGGTTGGGAGGCAATACATTTTCTTTCTACCTGTATTAGGAAGTCTTGTGTCTTTGTAGAAGATATTATAAAAGCTACTATTCACCATTCTTTAAAGGCTACATAATTATTTCCAGATACTACCAACTCCCACTCTCCTCCCCTGCATTGAACAGCAGAGAGGAAGAATACCCTAACTTGACTCAGAGACACAACAAGTGCTTTTAATCATCCAAGAGCATATCTGTACTCATAGTAGGGTCCATCATATTGATCTGCACATAGACACATTTATGACGTCATCTGTCTTTCTTAATAGTTCACTCTGCCTCCAGAGAGCGGGTGAATTCATCTTCATTCAATTGTGATCGCATAAGCTATTTCTCTAATGAAATATGTTTTCACATTTTATGAATTACAAGCATCTGTGTAGGCATAGAATGAAAAAAATGTAAAGCAAAGTATCTACTAGGTATTTCAACATTATGATATAGCAGTGCTAACTGTTATCACTTTCTAAAATATGCACCCATGCACTGGCCGGTTTGGCTCAGCGGTTAGAGTGTTGGCCTGCGGTCCTGAGAGACCCGGGTTCAGTTCCCGCTAAGGGCACGTACCTGGGTTGCAGTTTGTCCCCGGTCCTGGTTGGGATGTTTTTCTCTCTCTCTCTCCCTCCCACACTCTATCTGAACAAAAAATAGAAAAAAATGTCCTCGGGTGAGGATAAAAAAAATAAAATTAAAAAAAATAAAATAAAATAAAATAAAATAAAATAAAATAAAATAAAATAAAATATGCACCCACTATATTAGCCATAGAAAACTAAAATAGACAAACCCATTTCTTACTAAGTAGTGTCAGGGTAAGGAATCAACTACATCATTATTATTTGGGAGCTAAATATTAGATATGTAAGTGTTGGTTCATAACTATACATGTAAACTTCTTTATGGCCTGTAGACATCAAAGATGAATTTTTTTCATAAATTTAAAGAAGCAAAGATAGGGGAATTCAGGTCTACTTTGCTAGTCAAAGGTATTTATCACACAGTACAATATCAAGTTATGATGAATCTGTGTAACATTTCCCATCAAACATGTATTTTAACAACTGATGATACTCATACATTAGATGAATAAAATACTATTAAATGAGAAAAATTTTTAAATCATATGTTTTAATCAACCTGCCACTATATTATGAACACAAAAATTATCAGAGAAATGTCACAGGTAAAGAAATAGAAATACTTGGGGATATTAACAATTCTTTGAATGAATAAAAGCCAAAATATAATGTATGTAATGAAGTTCTAATTTTTAGTTCTGTAAAGTTAAGTTACATTCACTAAAAGTAGCTTTAACTGGACGTTGTCATGGAATGGCCAGAATACATCAAATTGTTTTGTGACTATCCAGTAAAATATTACTAGAAAACAGGTCTTCAGGACTGCACTAAGTCAAAGGAAAACACCAAATATGATTACCTGTAATGGCAAACTCAGAGCATCATTAAAAACTCTACTGAACAGAAGGCCTGCAGTGGCCTCTTTTATTATTTAAATGAAAGACACCATAAACAACTCTTTGATAGTCTCATGCTGGGCTTTTGTCCTGGCCCAATCAGACTTGATTAGGAGTGCACGTTCAGCCTTTTATGAACACCTGTGTCTAAAGCCCACAAATAATTAGCTTAGCCATACCAATTCACTCTAATAATGCTGTAATTTGCCACGCCTTTCAGGCTCCGGACAGCTGGTGCTATTGAAAGGCACCTCAGGATTAAGCCCTGACTTCGGGCCTGAGTCTTGGGGTGGAGGGGAAGGGGGGGTATCTTGGGTATCCATGGCAACACACTTAGACTGCAAATTATCACCTCTAATCATAACTGGGACAGTCTATCTTTATTTTATTTGAGTTATCCATAGAAAAAGTAATGTATTAGAAACCTCTAATATAAAAAATATACATATATCTTATTACCCTGTCGATAAATACATAAGATTAAGAAGCCCAAAGAATATTTTTTAAATCACACCTGTTCAAAGTTCATTGGGTTATTTAATATAGATCAAAAGATAATTGCGGGAAAATGAGGTCCGCCACCGAATGTCAGTGCTAATTGATGCTGTTACCTACAGCTGCATGGAAATCTAGAGGTGAATTATTATCTTGAAAAGCTCTTCCGCTAAAGCAAGACTGTGACTGCTATCCTTTCATCTGAGTTCCTAGAAGGTGATAAATTGGACAGCCTAGAAATGCTGATGGCCATACTCTGGCTCCCCACAGCTTCTCAGCACTTCAATCCCTGGGTTCCATTAACACAAACATGGCAGGCAGATGGGCTAAATCATGACTCACCTTAAATGTTGGCCCAGTCACATATCAGTGCATGGAATTTGCAGGAGACAAAAAGGAAATTCTCTTATCATGCCACACTGCACTTGGCTCAAATAAACAAAATAAGGCTCTGCTAAATAAAATATGCCTGCATCTGTTTAGGATGGGAGGCAAATGGGTATTCCTTTTTTCCTTAACAGAAAACTACTCAGTGCATGTGGATTATCAAGATTCAAGGAGTTTCCGTTAAATACAGTGTAGATTGCACAGGACACCATTGTAGTTAAATGCCTGAGCTTTGGAGTCCAACTGCCTGGGTTATAATCCAAGCCCCACTACTTAAACTCACTGTAGGACTAGGACAAACCAATTACCCCCTCTTAGCCTGTCATCTCATCTGAAAAAAAAGAAGAAGAATACCTACTTCAGGGGCAGAAGGTGAGAATTAATGAGATGATGTGCATAAAAAGATTTTTGTAATATTCTGGCACATGGTTAAATATTAGCTACTCTTACTAACTGTGGTAGAGCAGGATATTAGCCACCCAGATGCCCTTCAAGGAAAGACTTGTCACCTTACCTGATAGCAGACGGCCTCTGATTGTCAACTACAATAAGTTTTATGTCAGCTGCAGAGAAGCTTCTCACCCAAATTCATGCCCTTCTGCAATCAGCCCACATCCAAATGACTGTTTCAGATAAGGGTGTAAAGACCCAGGCATTTCAGCCCAACATGGGACACCTGAGGACTGAACCCCTTCAGGTTAGCTAAGGCTCCCTTAAAACTGCATTATAGCCCTGGCCGGTTTGGCTCAGCGGATGGAGCGTCAGCCTGTGGACCAGAGAGTCCCTGTTTCAGTTCCTGCAAGGGGCACGTACCAAGACTGCATTACAGTTCCACATCCCCTCCCTCCCAAGTTCATTGATCCCTAATGAATACCTGGCACACCAAAGTCCCTTTTTTCATATATGGGCACTTCTTTATTAAAAGAGAAATTAACCATTCACACTAGAGACATAAAAACTGCAGAAGGAAATTCACTTCATCTTGCAATTCTAGAACAGACGAACTTCATGGTAAGGAATCCTTAAGTTTTCCTAGAGTGAGGAAAGAGAATTGAGAGGAAATCATTTAGGGGAGTGTTTTTCAAATTTGGCTTCTTTCACAGACATATTCTTGGGAGAGGGAGTTGCCAGTTTTCTGTGATAATATTTTAAATTTTGTGTTTTACTTTTCTTAACAGTCGAAGTCAAATTATGTACACTTGTTCAGGATGACCGTCTTATATAACAGCATTGCCACAGGATCACAGCATCTGCACTTGCACCTGATCCCTGCTGCACCAAGCGAAGACCCACTGTGCTTAACTTTTCATGAGTTTCTCAGATGGGGTCCTAAGACCCTGCATGGAATTGTTGAACATCTATGCAATCTGTGAGTTGTCAAGGTTGAGAACACTAGTTCAAAGCAGTGCTTTTCAAGATAGAGTGGGGTGGGGATTGTGATAGGGAGATGTATCTCATACTAGTTTTAAAAAGCACATTCAAAGTACCTATTGATATCATATTACGAACTCCATAAAGTTCGACTGAACAAAATAGTTTTGGCTGTTGGGCAGCAGAAAAAATCAACTATAGATTCATCCTAGGGGCCCAAGATAAACTTGCTTGAGAAACACTGGCGTGGAGGTAGAGGAGTCTAGCACATGGAGAACAGTTAGTAATAAATACGCCAAAGATGCCCCCTCCACATCTGCTTTCAGATCATACAAACTGCAACTTGGATAAACTGCAGTGAAAGTAGTTTTAAGATTTCAGGGAACATTTCTGGATGTTGTAAAACAATAAAACCAGCATTATTCAATTCAATTTAGCAAATAACATTGATATTGGGTCCTAGGGAATACAAAGAAAAATAAGACCCAGTTTTAGGAACCACTCATAGACAAGCAGAAAAGAAAGCATTTCTCCAAAACAGAGACCTATAACTCAACAGGCTAATTACCAGTTACTCAGTAAAGTCACACGTAAAGTACCTTAATAAAAGAAGCAAGGGACAAATACACCTGTTGGTACCATTAGTAAATGATAAATATTAAAATTTTATTTTGTTTAGATCATGAAATATAAGTGGAGGCCCATGCATATGTGGGATATAAAATTGAAAGCAACAAATGAACAAACAAGAAAAACAAACAGCCAAAACTCATAGATACAAACAACAGTATGGTGGTTACCAGAGTGAAGGGGGTTGTGAAGGGGGAGTAAAGGGCAAAGGGAGTCAAATATATGGTGATAGGAGATTTGACTTTGGGTGGTAGGCGAACAATGCAGTATACAGATGATGTATCATACAACTGGACACTTGAGACCTATATAATTTTATTAACCAATGTCATTCTAATAAATTCAATTTTAAAAATAAAGGAAACATCATAACTAATAAAATACCGCTGCATAAAAGTATGCAATTGTCTGAGAAGTTTCGAAAACAGCAAGAAGGCAAGAAGCAAGGACACCTGGTATAGATACAGCTGAGTAAAGTGGCTGGAGAGGAAACTAGGCAAGTTCTCTGAGGGGAAGTGACACAATACTTTCAACATGCAGAGGACTATGAGTTTTCTCTAACAGGCACTAGGCATCTTGCCACCATGTTTATGTATCATGAATCACTCCATTGTTCTAAAAGATCTTAGATAAGTGTGGGGACAGGGTGGAATGGACACTAAACAACTAAAATAACTAAAATTTAAAAATAAAAATGCTGACAATACAAAGTGCTGACAGGGATGCCCAGCAACTGGAAGGCTCATAATACAACTCATTAATGGATAGGAACAAACTATTGATATATGCAAAAACGGATGAATCTCTGTGCTAAGTGAAATGCATCAGACTTAAAAGATAATATACCATATGATTCGATTTATATCCAATTTTAAAAAGCAAAACTATAGGGACAGAAATCAGATCAGTGGTTGTCAGGGATCAGAGAAGTGGGGAGGAGATTGACTTGATCACAAATGACCATGAGGAAATAAAAAAAAACACAAACAGCCCTGGCAGTTTTGGCTCGGTGCTTAGAGCGTCGGCCTGTGGTCCAGAGAGACCTGGGTTCAGTTCCTGCTAAGGGCACATACCTCAGTTGCAGTTTGTCCCCGGCCCTGTTTAGGTCATGTGGGTGACAACCACTTGATGTGTCCTTTTCACCTCAGTGATTCTCTCCCTCTCTTCCTCCCACTCTATCTGAACAGAAAATGGAAAGGTGTCCTCGGGTGAGGATAAAACACACACACACACACACACACACACAAATTCACAGGTTTCTTTTCTGGAGAGCTGACTTAGTATGGCATGAAAGGCTCCATTTTTCATTGAAAAATAATTATAGATTCATATGCTGTAACAAGAAATAATACACAGTTGCAAGAAATAGTAGAGATCTCTTTACATTTTTTTGCCCAGTTTCCTCCAAAGAAAACATGAAGCTGTAATATCATGAGCAGGACATTAACATTGACCCACCACCTTATTCAGAATTCCCATTTAACTTGTACTCACTTGTGTGTGTATGCAGGTCTATAAAACTGTATCATCTCTATAGGGTTGTGTCCACCACCACAGTCAAGATCCTGAATACTTTCAAACCCACAAGAATCCCTCCTATTTTACTTTTATAACACCCAACTCCTTCCCATCCCCCCACACCCATGTGCCAAGCCCCTGGCAACCACTAATTTTCCCTACAATTCTAAAAGTTTACACCGACAACAGAATGGTGATTACCAGAGAGAAATGGGAGTGGCTGAGACAAAAAAGATTGCTGGGGGGGGGGGGGGGGGATAAATGGAGCTGGAAGGAGACTTGACTCAGGGTGGTGTACACTTAATTCAATATAGAGATGATGTATTACAGAATTGTACACCTGAAACCTATATCATTTTTCAGCCAGTCACCCCAATAAATTCAATTAAAATAAACAGCAAGATCATTATTATGTTATAAAAATGGAATAATATGACATATAACTTTTTGGATTGGCATTCTTCCCCCACCTCAACATAATTCCCTGAAGAGTCACCCAAATTTTTATGTGTATCAATAGTTCATTCATTTTTATTGAGTTATATTATATGATACATATATACCATAGTTCATTTAACCATTGATCTATTGAAGGATATCTGGGCTATTACAAATAACACTACTGTGAACATTCTTACACAGAATTTTGTTTGAATATAAACTTCTAATTCTCTGGGATAAATACCTAGGAGTGTAGTGGTTGGACTGTATGGTATTTACAAGTTTAGCATTTTAAGAAACTTCTAAACTGTTTTCCCAAGGCAATTCCTCCCAGCAATATATAAGCATCCAATTTGTCTTCATCCTGACAGCATTTGGCGCTGTCATTGTTTTCCCATTTTCTTTTTGATGTTGACTCCTCGGAGGTCCCCCCCCTCAGGATTTTCTATGTAAACAATGATGTCATCTGCAGATATGGACCATTTAATGTCTTCCTTTTCAATCTGAATGTCTTTTTTTTCTTGCCTTTTCATCCTGGCTAGAACTTACAGTATTGTGTAGAAAAAGAGTACAGTCGTCCCTCGCCACTTCCCACTTCGACTTTCGCAGCTTCACTCTATCGCAGTTTTTTCAAATATATTCGTTAAAAAGTTGATCGAGACAGTGAAAAGGATACAGTGTGCGCTCAGTTGTCTGAGTCAATTGTACACCCCTCTATTACAATTAAAATTAAAATTACTGTACGTATGGACTGTAGGCCTGTGTATTCAAGCACCCCCACAAATCCTTCAATGCCAAGTGCAACCGCGAGTCTGGAATGGATTAATCGCGATAAATGAGGGATGACTATAGTGAGAAAAAAATCGTACTTTATTCCCAGTCTTAGGGGAAAAACATTGATTTTTTTTCACCATTATGTATGATGATAGCTGTAGGTTTCTTGTAGATGCCTTCTATCTATATGAAGTAATTTTAGTTTGCTGAGGGATTTTATCATGAATGGGTATTGGATTTTGCAAGTGCTATTTTTAAAATCAATTGAGATATTTACATGATTTTTCTTTAGGTTGTTGATATGATAGTTTACATTAACTGATTTTTCAGTGTTGAATCAGCCTTGAAATCCTAGAAGAATTTCACTGGGTCATAGTGTACTGCTATCCATTGTTCAATTAATTGTGCAATATCTTGTTGAGAATTTGCATCTCAGTTCATGAAAAATATTGGTCTCTAGTGTGGTTGCTTTTGTCTTTTTGTTTGTTTTCTGATGTTTTGTTTTGTTTCCTTTATGGGGGTACTTCGTTTGTCTGGTTTTGTTATCAGAGTAATTCTTGCCTCATAAAATGAATTGGAAAAGCCCTCTTTTGTTTCCTAGAAGAGATAGTGTAAAGGTGCCATCAATTCTTCTTTAAATGTCTGTTAGAATGTTCCACTGGTACCGTCTGGGCTTAGAAATTTCTATTTTCAGGAGAATCTTAATTGTAAATTTAGTTTCTTTGATGGTTAAAGGGCTGTTTAGATTGTCTCTTATACTCTGAGTTTTGATTGTGGTTTTTGAGGACTGGTCCATTTCTTTTAAATTTTCCAATTTATGAGCATGATATTGTTGGTAGCATTACTTTGTCACCCCTCAATGGATGTAAGAATCTGTGTTGGGAGCTATTTCACTTCTAATAATTGGTAATGTGTTTCTTCTTTTTTTTAGTCTAGTTAGAGCTTTATCAATTTTGTTGATATTTTTCAAGGAACTTTATTGTATGTTTTTAATTTGTTAAATTTTAAATTATATGTTTCATTTTTCTATCTTCAAGTTAATGTTTTCTACTCCAGTTTATATTATTTCCTTCCTTCTGCTTGATTTGAGTTTGTTATTTTTCTAGGTTCTTGAGGTAGGTGCACATATTATTTATTTGAGACATTTCCCTTCATATATGCATTTTAGTGCAATAAATTCCCTTCTCATTGCTTTAGCTACATCCCACAAATTTTGTCACACAGTGTTTTTATTTTCATTCAGTTCTATTCATTTTTATTTCATTTGGTACTTATTTAATGACCCATGGATCACTTAGAAATGTATTGTTTAATTTCCAGATGTTCTATGGTTTCTGTAGTCTTTCTGTTACTGATTTCTGGTTTGATTCCATTTTGAACACATTCTGCATGGTTTCAAATGTTTTAATCGTGCAGGTTTGTATATAGCCCAGTATATCTATATATAAAGTATGTTTTGTAGACGTTTGGGGGTGGGGGTTGGGAATGTGTACTGCTTTCATTGGGTGAAATGTTCTATGTAACACATTGATTAGTTCCTGATAGTTTATAGTGTTTTTGGTTTTTTGTTTTTGAGTTGTTTTATATATTTGATGATTTCTGTCTAGTTCTATCAGTTGTTGAGAGGGGATGCCAAGTTATTCAGATTCTCATGGGAGCTCACTTCCTGATTTGCAGACAGATGCCTTTTCACTGTATCCTCACATGATCTCTTATTCTTGCTATAGGAGCACCAGCCCTATTAGATAAGGGCCCCACCCTTATAACCTCATTTAAATTTTATCATCTCTTCACAGGCCCTGTCTCAATAAGTGAACTCACATTATGGGTTAGAGCATCAACATATAAATTATGGGAGGGCACAAACATTTGGTCCACAACAGATAGTTTAATATGTGTACCTATACCTATGATTTTTTCATGGTTCCTTTTTCTTTCCTGATGTTCCAGTATTCCTTGTTTTATTATTTTCTTTCTCTTTGAAGAACTTCCTTAAGCCAGTCTTTAAGAGTAGACATAATAGTGAAAAATTCTTATGGTTTTTCTTTATCTGAGAATGTTTTAATTTTCCCTTCATTTATGAAGGATAGTTTGGCAATTATAAAATTCATGGTTGACAGGTGTTTTTGTTTTTTTCGTTCAGCACTTAAAAAATAATTGTGCCATTTCCTTCTGACTTCCTTGATTTCAGATAAGGAATTTTTTATTATTTAAATTGGTAACTCCCTATATATAAAGTGACAGTTTCTCTGTGGTTGCCTTTAGTTGTTGCAGTTTCTTATCATTAGTATTCAAAAGTCATGATGTGTTTTGGTATAGATTTCTTTGGATTTATCATGTTTGGTTTTGCTCAGGTTCTTTGACCAGTAGGTTTGTGTCTTTCACCAAATTTGGAAGTTTTCAGACATTATTTCTTTAAATACTCTCTCAGCTCCACACTGTCTCCTCTCCTGGGACTTCAATGATGTGAGACTTCAATTATATAAATGTTGGATCTTTTGTTATTTCTACACTGGTCCCTAAGTTTCTGTTTGAGTTTTTTTTGTGTTTTTTTTCAGTCTGCTTTCTCTCTGTTGTTCATAATGGGTGTCTTCTATTCTGTCTTCAGTGCATTGGTTCTATTCTCTGTCATCTCCACTCTACTATCGAACCCACTTACTGAGTTTTTTTATATGTATTTTTCAGCTCAGTGATATCCATTTTGTTTTTTAAATAATTTCTATTTTTGGCCTAGATTTTACATTTTAAAAAATATGTTTCAAGAAAATTCGTACTGCGTTGTTGAAGTAGTCTTATGACAGCTACTTCATAATCCTCTTAAGATTTTACTGTATGATGCATCTCAGTGTTGGCATCAGTTGATTATCTTTTCTCATACAGGTTGTCATATTTTTGGTTCTTGGTATGACTGGTGATTGTTTATTGTATTCTGAACATTTTGTATGTTACAGTAGAAGGCCCTGGGTTCTATTTAAAGCTTTTCTTTTGGATGGCAATCACCATATTGAGATTTAGCATGAAAGTCTCAACCTACACTTATGGCAGTGGTTCCAATGGTTCCAATGGCAGTTTTGTTTTCAGAGCCTTTTTAATATGTGTTTGGTCTTCTTGGTTTATCTGGTACTTTGGGGCTCTCCCTGGTTGATTCTAGTGACTGCCTGAGGTGTAAGGGGGATTTCCCCAGGCAAGGTTTCCATGGGGTGAGGGAGTGGTGTCGAGGGATCTCTCTACCATTAACCCCTAGCTGCCCCGATGTCTCTGAGCAGGGGAGGACAGACTTGGACTCATGGAGATAAAAATGTTTCTCAGATTGGGCTGCTTGCTGTGACCTGGTCTCTTTTCCCTATTTCACCTGCTTGCCAGGTGTCTGTGGGTGGGAGAATTAGCTTACCATTTGGGGCTCCTTGCTGTGACTAAGTCTTTGTGGGATTCCTTTCACCTTCTGTTATCAGAGGGGCTCCCGTTCAATCCGGGGGAAATGGGCCTACCTGGGTTTCGGTCACTAGTTAGATCATGGATCAGGAAACACCGGATCTGGCGGCCTTGCTCTGTGGGGTACAGGGAATGCAAGATGTTCTACTATTGTGCTATTTCTTCCATGTGGTCCCAAGCCAGTTTGCCCTTTCTTTTTTTTAACCCCCTTTAATTTGTTTCTTGTGCCATTTACAGAATTTATACTTTTGTATAGTGGGGAGGTAAGAGGAAACTGAGTCTGCAGCCTCTTGTCAGGGATGAAGTAGTATGGACAAAATTTCTGAGTGCATGGACATTTTCTATGTCCTGATTTGTAGTGGTGGTTACAAGATGGAACACGTTTGTCAGAATTCATTGAACTCATAATAGGTGAATTATCTTTTATGTACCTTATAAATTATACTTGAATAAACCTGAAATTTTTGAAAGAAAATGTGGGTAACATTTTTAAAGGCATGCATCTTGTTAGGGAGAACAAAAACTCCAGCTGGAACTAGAAGCCACCATCTGGGTGAAATTAACAGTATGGCAATGCAAAAACATATTTGGAGACAGGCAGATCTGCATCCTGGTTTTTGCTCTGCCAGTTTTATCGGCTTGACCTTGGATATTAAATATTCTTTCTGGGCTTCCATGTCCTTATCTTGATTATGAAGGGCATGACACGTGGACATTATTCCACAACTGTGATTCGCCTTTGCTTTCTACCATACCACATTGATGACTTCTATGGTTATTTTAACTTTGAGATTTTATAATTTGCAAGACAGGTACTATGATTTAATATTTGCCCACTTACTTACGTTTCTTAGTGGCTTAGAAATAGAGGTTTAATTAAATTTCTTTTCAGATCACAGAGATACTTAATTGAAAGTAAATATTTTGCCAAAATTTTTATTTTATTAAGGTTTGGAGCTTCAATAAAACTAACGTTCCATATAGTAACAGGAAATTACCCTAACTTAAAATGGGAGTAATCACATCTGAAAGATGATAACATTCTGAGGTGCTTTTGATATAAAAACCAGGTGCATTTCAACGTCTTTAAAATTAATTTCACTAGCAAAAGAAATTTAGGAAACTGAAAAAAGCAATGCACAGGTAAGTTTAAATTTTATATATCCTTATATATTGATAGATAGATAGATAGATAGATAGATAGATAGATAGACAGATGGATAGATAGATAGATAATAGATACAAGCACATGGGTGCGCGTACACACACACCCTTTATTGGAAGTGGTAACCCTCTTCAGCAAGCATTCGACTTCACAAGAGACTTGTATGGAGTCCTGAAGGAAAATAAGGAGAATACCTGCCTGTGCAGATCGGCACCTTTTATCTGTGCTCAGTATTCAGTTTGCCATAGCAAGTTCACTCTCACCTGTGCCTTTGAGGAGTGCTTCACACTCCACACTCATGAATCAGTGGCCACTACCAAATGCAGGCGCAGGCAGCCAAATACATATTTACAAGGTGTAAATTAGAGTGTACCATTTTTCCTCAGCTAGTTCCCTCGAGCATGAAATTTGGTTATGATTTGGGGGGAGTCCATATTTTATTTGTTTGTTGTTGGTTTTTTGTTTTGTTTTTGTTTGTTTGTTTGTTTTTGTCTTTAAGAGCCCATCTGTGAATGCAAATACCAAGCAAAGTTGGCATCTTACATGAAATCCCTGAGGGCAGAAATCATATCATAGTCAAATCTCTGTACTCCTATGTATGGGACATTAAATTATGTCCAGTGAAATTCAGGAAATTATTCCATTTACAATTCTCTCTCTCTCAATCCTTCAATAACATCAAAGACAAAAATCTTGGTTTAGCACCTGTTTTTGCCACTTGTCCAACATATGGCAATATTCTTTTTCATAAAGTGAGAATAGATCTCAGGTGAACAGTCAAAAGCAAGCCACAATATGGATAAAAAAGCAGTGGTACATATACACAATGGAGTACTATGAAGCTGTAATAAAGAAAGATCTCTTATCCTTTGAGACAACATAGAGGGACCTGGAAAGTATTATCCTAAGTGAAACAAGCCAAGCAGAAAAAGACAAATACCACATTATCTCACTTATATACAGAATATAATGAACATAACAGTCTGAGGAATACGGTAGACCCAGAAACATGGAAGTAGGGCACAGACTGACATCCCTCAGAAGAGGGGGTGGGGGAGGCGGGAAGAGATAAACCACAGAACCTGTATGCATGTATGCATGTATGCATAACCAATGAACATGGACAACAAAGCCGGGGATGGGGTGGGGGGGATGGGAAGGGGGGTGCCAATGGGATAAAAAAGGAGAAACATTTGTAACAAAAAAAAATAACAAATTAAAAAAAAAATGTTAAAAAGTATTTAGTTTTCCACCTGCCTTGTCTTTATGCCCAGTGATGCTGGTTTTACATTTATGAAAGCAAATGCTACTTACTTATGTGTATATTGCTTCAAGAATGCAAAGTGAGTAAAGCTGAATTAGACTAGGGGTGAGCTGTGTCTGTCTGTTTCAGGAAAAGATAATACTGGAGCTGACTTCTAAAGGATCAGAAATAGCTAGCTGATGAAAAGGTTGAAAGGGATATTCCAGGGAGAGGGAAAAGCATGGGCAAAGGCATCAAAATATAAAGAAACATAACCTATTAGGGAAATACAGTTTAAAACTAATGGGTCAAAGAGTAAGCCAAAGATTATGAACTCTAGCCTAAATCTGTGAGAAGTAGTTCAGAGTTAGATAGTCTATAAGCAGGATAGGTCACAATCACATTTGCCCTTTGAAAAGAGCAGTCCAGCAGCAATTTGACACATGGACTAGAGGAGGAAGAACTAGCAGCCCAAAAATTGAGCCAGAAAATGTGATGGAGGAGGAGGGAAGTATGTGTCTGGGGTGCAATTGTTTTTTATTACCATTTCAGTTTTTTTAATGGCTATTGTTCTTTTATGTTTTTCTCTATCTTCTCATATTTTGACATTTTTTTTTTAGAAATCTATTCCTTCCCTAGGTTTTCTTATCTGTTAGCATATAACAATTGTTAATTTTATTTTGTGCCTTTAGAGAGCTGTATTTTACAGATTTTCACATTTTTCTTTGAATTTGCTTATTTTATGTTTCTTCTTTTTCATCTTCATGTATTTAGCTGCAAGTATATCTGTTATAATTGGTTTTTCAAAGAACAGACATTTTAAAAATTATCCTGTTTTCCTGTATTCTACTTTATTGATTTCTGGCCTCTTTTTTATTATTTAATTTCATTTTGTTTCTTCAAATGTGCTCTGTTTCTCTTTTTTTTCTGGACTATTGAATTGAATCTCATGCATCTCCAGCCTTTCTTATTTTCTGATAATTACAGTGAGAGACATATATTTCCTTCTTGGTACTCTCTAGGAGCATATCACACATTTTGAAATAGACTGCTTTCATTTTATTTAGCTGTAATAGTTTACAATTTCACATTTGATTTTCTCTTTAACCCAGGAGTTATTTAGAGGCATGATTGTTATAGTTCCCATTCACATGAGAATATTAAATATGTTCTTTTGTTAGTCATTTCTAATTTTATGGTAAAGTGGTCAAAGACCATAATGTGTGGTGCTGATTCTTTAAATTTACTGAAATTCCTCTGTGGCCTGAGACATGATCGGTTTTGGAGAATTGTTCATATGTTCCAAAGAAGAAATGGGTTCTCTGTTTACTCAATCAAGCGTGGCCTTCAAATTTCTCAATGCTTGCCTAGATAGATAGATAGATAGATAGATAGATAGACAGATAGACAGACAGACAGACAGACAGATAGAATAAACCTTTGCTGAGATAGAATTCCTTTCACAAAATTCACTCATTTAAAATGCACAATTCTGGAGGAGAAACAATGGTGGTGGAGTGAATGGAAGCTACACAGATGATCTCCTAGAAACAAATGGGAATTACAACTAAAATAAAGACAAATCATCAGAAAAAAGCAACAGAAAAGCAGTGGAAAAGGACCATGTAACCAAGGACACTGGTAGGATTATGGAGGGATGAGAGGGTGGTGGGCCGGAAGCCCACAGACAGCAACAGTTTTAGCTGTGAGCAGCACCATCGGGGGTTAAAATCCCAAGCCCACTCCACAGTGCAGAGGGCCGGAACAGAGCTGTGAATTGGCTACAGCCACTCACCTTGGGCTCCACCAGAGGGAAGGCAGACTGGACTGGAACTCTGCGGGGACACCCAGGATTTGGAGGGTGCTCAGAGTTTTTGCTGAGTCATGGCCACAAAGGACAGTGTCCAGCTTGCTCCTCCCCAGCCACACAGGACAATGGCCAGCTTGCTCCTTCCCAGAGCTGTGGGGGAAACCAGCAGCCCCTTCCTTGGAGATTCAGCCCCTTCGAGGTGAGCCAAAGAAATGCAAATATAGGCTCATTTACAACCAGCATCTGTCCCACTCTCTGGAAATCTTCTTAAGCAGAATACCAGAGGGCTATTTTCCAAGGTCCTGAGTAACTGAGACTAATAGCCTCTAGGCAAAAAGCTAGAGGAAAACTGAACCTTTCCTGGGCCTGCAACTCTGCCTAGGAAAGGAAGACTTGACAGTGGTGTTTAGTGTGAGCCCTCCAATGCTCATCCAAACCCACTAGAGGAGCCACAAACAGCAGAACACCAACACCCATGGAATATTTGGCAGGCTCCAAAACCCACTGAGATAGCCAAAATGGTGAAACAAAAGAAAACAAATCCTAAATGAAAGAACAAGAAAACTCTACCAAAGATGAGATAAATGAAATGCAGTTAAGCAAGTTATCAGAGATAGAGTTCAGAGCTATGATCTTGAGGAAGTTCAACAGCATGAGTAAAGATATAGAAATATTGAAAATCAACAAATTGGAAATTAAAAACCACCAAGAAAAAATGAAGAATGACATAGCAGAAATAAAGAACACATTGGAAGGACTAAACATCAGAGTAGAGGAAGCTGAGGACTGGATCAGTGAATTAGAAGACAGGGTAGAAAAAAATCAACCAATCAGAAAAGCAAAAGGAAAAAACAATTAAAAAACAGGAAGACAGCATAAGAGAACCATGGGACAACTGGAAACGTAATAACATTTGCATCATAGGAGTCCCCCAAGTAGAAGAAAATGAGCAAGGATTAGAGAATATATTTGAAGAAATAGTGACAGAAAACGTTCCTAACTTGGTGAAGGAAGAAAGCATTCAAGATCAAGAAGCATAGAGACCTCCAAGTAAGAAGAACCCAAACAGGCCCACACCAAGACATAATAGTTAAAATGCTAAAAATTAAAGACAAAGAGAGAATCCTAAAGGCAGCAAGAGATAAGCAACAGGTTACCTACAAAGGAACACCCATAAGGCTATCATCTGACTTCTCTTTTTTTTTTTTACTCACCCGAGGACATTTTTTTTTTTTTTCCATTTATCTTCAGATAGGGCAGGAAGGAGAGAGGGAGGAAGAGCGAGGGAGAAACATTATTGTGAGAGAGACACATCGAGTGATTGCCACCCACACAACCCCAACTGGGGCTGGGGACAAACTGCAACTGAGGTACATACCCTTAGCAGAAACTGAACCCGAGACTCTCTGGTCTGCGGGCAAATGCTCTAACCACTGAGCAAAACCGGCCAGGGCTCATCTGACTTCTCAGTAGTAACACTACAGACCAGAAGGAAATGGCATGAAGTAATCAAGGTCATGAAAAACAAGGATCTGAATCCAAGACTACTCTATCCAGCAAAGCTATCATTCAAAATAGAAGTTCAAATAAAGAGCTTCCCCGACAAAAAAAAGCCTAAGGGAATACATCACCACCAAACCAGCACAGCAAGAAATGTTAAAAGGACTGCTATAATTAGTAGAAGATTATTAGTAATTAATAGATATTAATTGGTATCTATAGAGAATTACATCCCAAAAGTGCAGAATTCATATTTTTCCAAAGTGCACATGGGGCACTCTCAAAGATAGACCACATGTTAGGGCACCAACTAAGACTCTACAAGTTCAACAAGACTGAAATCATATCAAGCGTCTTCTCAGATCACAATGCCATGAAACTAGAAATTAATTGCAACAAGAACATGCAAAGACATTTGAACACATGGAGGCTAAATAGCATGTTATTAAACAATGAATAGGTTACCATGGAGATCAAGGAAGAAATCAAAATATTCCTGAAAACCAATGAAAATGAACACACAACAACACAAAATCTATGGGATGCAGCGAAAGCAGTTCTGAGAGGGAAGTGCATAGCATTACAGGCCTACCTCAAAAAACAAGAAAAATTCCTAATTGACCATCTAACCTCACAACTTAAAGAACTAGGAAAGAAAAAAAAAAAAAACAAGAAGAAAACCGCAGAGCAAATAGAAGGAAGGAAATAGTAAAGATCAGAGCAGAAATGAAATAAATGGCATGGAAACCAAAAACAAACAAACAAATAAAAAACAATTCAAATGATCAATGAAACAAAGAGCTGGTTCATTGAAAAGATAAACAAGATTGATGGACCCTTAGCTAGACACACCAAGAAACAAAGAAAGAGAATCCAAATACACAAAATCAGAAATGAAAGAGGAAAAATAATAACTAACACCACAGAAATACAAAGAATTGTTAACATATACTGTGAACAATTATACGGCAACAAATTGGACAATCTAAGTGAAATGGACAAATTTCTAGAAGCACATAGTCGCCCAAAACTGGACTGGAAAGAGATAGAAAACTTGAACATCCCAATTACAACTAAGGAAATTGAAGAGGAAATCAAGACTCTCCCAGCAAACAAAAGCCCAGGCCCGGATGACTTCACAGGGAAGTTTTACCAAACATTCAAAGAAGAACTAACACCCATTCTCCTCAAATTATTCCTAAAAATTCAAGAAGAAGGAAGACTTCCAAACTTGTTTTATGAGGCCAGAATAATTCTAATTCCAAAACCAGAAAAAGACATTACAAAGAATGAAAACTACAGGCCAATATCCCTGATGAACATAGATGCCAAAATCCTGAACAAAATATTAGCTATTCGGATCCAGCAATATATCAAAAAAATTATTCACCATGACCAAGAGGGATTCATCCCAGGGATGCAAGGTTGGTACAATACTCACAAATCTATAAATGTGATACACCACATAAACAAAATGAAAGATATAAATTATATGATCATTTCAATAGATGCAGAAAAAGCGTTCAACTAAATCCAGCACCCACTTCTGATAAAAATGCTCAGCAATTTGGAAATAGAGGGATCATATTTCAACATAATAAAGGTCATATATGAAAAACCTACAGCCAACATTATACTCAATGGACAAAAACTAAAAGCATTTTCCTTAAGAACAGGAAAAAGACAAGGATGCCCATTTTCGCCACTCTTATTTAACAGAGTACTGAAAGTCTTAGCTACAGCAATCAGACATGAAGAAAAAAACTAAAAGGGATCCAAATTGGAAAGGAGGAAGTGAAACTATCATTATTTGCAGACAACATGATATTATACATAGAAAACGCTAAAGACTCCATCAAAAATCTACTAGACTTAATAAATGAATTTGGCAAAGTAGCAGGATACAAAATTAACATCAAGAAATCAACTGCTTTCTTATACACCAATGGTAAACTCACAGAAAGAGAAACCAGAAAAACAATCCCATTTATCATTGCAGCAAAAAAATTAAGATACCTAGGAATAAACTTAACCAAAGAAGTAAAGGACCTATTTGCAGAAAACTACAGGACATTGAAAAATGAAATAGAGGAAGATACAAAAAAGAGAAAGCATATACCTTGTTCGTGAATTGGAAGAAGTAACATCATTAAAATGTCCATACTACCCAAAGCAATCTATAGATTCAATGCAATCCCCATCAAAATACCAACAACATTCTTCACAGAACTATAACAAATACTACAAAAGTTCATATAAAACCAAAAATGACCCCGAATAGCCACAGCAATCTTGAAAAGGAAGGACAAAGTAGGCGGGATCACAATATCGGATATCAGGTTATACTAAAAAACTACTGTAATCAGCCCTGGCCGGTTTGGCTCAGCGGTTAGAGCGTCGGCCTGCGGTCTGGAGAGACCCGGGTTCGGTTCCCGCTAAGGGCACGTACCTCGGTTGCAGTTTGTCCCCGGCCCTGGTTGGTCGTGGGGGTGGCAGCCACTCAATGTGTCCCTTTCACATCGATGTTTCTCTCTTTCTCTCTCCTTCCTGCTCTATCTGAACAAAGAATGAAAAAGTGTCCTCGGGTGAGGATAAAAAAAAAAAAAAAAAAAAAACTACTGTAATCAAAAGAGCCTGGTACTGGCACAAAAACAGGCACATAGATCAATAGAATAGAACAGAGAACCCAAAAATTGACCCAAATCATTATGCTCAATTAATATTCGACAAAGGTGGCAAGAGCACACAATGGAGTAAAGACAGCCTCTTTAATAAATGGTGTTGGGAAAATTGGACAGCTACAGGCAAAAAAAATGAAACTAGACCATCAACTTACACCATACACAAGAATAAACTCAAAATGGATAAAAGACTTAAATGTGACTCATGAATCCATAAAAATCCTAGAAGAAAATGTAGGCAACAAAATGTCAATGGACAAAATTGACAAAAATGAACACATGAGACTACATCAAACTCAAAACCTTCTGCACAGCAAAAGAAACCACCACCAAAATGGAAAGGTAACCCACTTAATGGGAGAGCATAATTGCCAATGATTCACCAGATAAGGGGTTAATTTCCGAAATATATAGAGTGCTCATACAACTCAACAAAAGGAAGACAAAGAACCCAATTAAAAAATGGGCAGAGGAACTAAATAGACACCTCTCCAAACAGGACATACGGATGGCTAAGAGACATATGAAGAATTGCTCAACATCGCTAATCAGCAGAGAGATGCAAATTAAAACAACAATGAGGTATCACCTCACACCTGTCAGAATGGCCGTCATCAACAAATCATCAAACAAGTATTGGCGAGGGTGTAGAGAAAAGGGTACTCTAGTACACTGCTGGTGGGAATGCAGACTGGTGTAGCCACTATGGAAAACACTATGGTGTTACCTCAAAAAATTAAAAATTGAATTGCCATTTGACCCAGTGATCCCACTTCTAGGAATATAGCCTAAGAAGCCTGAAATACCAATCAGAAAAAATATATGTACCCCCATGTTCATAGCAGTACTATTTATAATAGCTAAGATCTGGAAATAGTCCAAATGTCCATCAGTAGATGAACAGATAAAAAAGCAGTCGTACATATACACAATGTAGTACTTTGCACCTGTAAGAAAGAAAGATCTCTTGCCCTGGCCAGTTTGGCTCAGCGGTTAGAGCATCGGCCTGCGGTCTGGAGAAACCCAGGTTTGGTTCCCACTAGGGGCGCGTGCCTCTGTTGCAGTTTGTCCCTGGCCCTGGTTGGTCGTGCAGCCACTCGATGTGTCCCTTTCATGCCGATGTTTCTCTCTCTCTCTCTCTTCCTCTCTCTCCCTCCCACTCCATCAGAACCAGAAAAATGTCCTCGAGTGAGGATAAAAAAAAAAAGAAAAGAAAATCTCTTAATTCTTTGGGACAACATGGAGGGACCTGGAGAATATTATCCTAAGTGAAACAAGCCAAGCAGAGAAAGACAAATATCATATGATCTCACTTATTTGTGGAATATAGTGAACATAACAGTGTGAAGAACAGGCTAGTCCTAGAGACGTGGAAGTAGGGTACAGACTGACAACCCTCAGAAGAGGGAACCGGGGGGGGGAGGAGAGATAAACCACAGAACTTATATGCATGTACACATGACCAATGGACATGGACAACAAAGCTGGGGACAGGGCGGGGAGGGAGGGGGAGGTGGGTGTCAATGGGCAAAGAAGGAGAAACATCTGTAACAAAAATAAATAAATTTTTAAAAATTACATAAATAAATAATTGAAGTGCACAATTCTATGGCTTTTAGTTTATTCAGAGTTGGCAAATGTAACTAGTGTCTAAGTTAGAACATTCTTCTTACCCCCATAAGAAATTAGCAGCCACTCCTTATTCTCTCCTATCTCCAGCCTCTGACAACCATTAATATACCTTCACTGTCTATGAATTTTCCTATACTGGATATTTCATATAAATAGAATCATATAAAGTGATTTCTTTTTTGTTTGTTTCTTTGTTAATCTTTATTGTTGAGCATATTACAGATGTCCTCCCTTTCTGTTTGGTCTTTTCTGTTTGGCTTGTTTCATTTAGAATAATGATTTCAAGATTTATCCATGTTGTAACATGCATCAGTATTTCATTTCTTTTCTTTTAAATATGTTTTTATTAATTATTTAGAGAGAGAGGAAGGGAGAGAGGGATAGAAATATTGATGTGAGAGAGATACATCAATTGGCTGCCTCCTGCACTCCCCTACTGGGGATTGAGCCTGCAATCTGGATATGTGCCCTGACCAGGAATTGAACTGGGACCTCTCAGTCCATGGGACAATACTCAATCCATTGAGCCACATCAGCGAGGCAGTATTATTGTAAATAATATTTCATATTCCATTGTATGGATATGCCACATTTGTTTATCCATTCATCAGTTGGTAGACCTTGGTGTTGTTTATTTTTACTCTTATAATAATGCTACTATGAACACTAAGGTACAGTTTTTGTGTGGGCATGTGTTTTTATTTCTCTTACATATATACATAAGAGTGGAACAGATGGATCATATGGAAACTCTACGGTTAACATTTTTAGGAACTGACAAACTCTGAAACTTCCAAAGCAGTTGCACCATTTTGCAATTCCACCAATATGTGGGGTTCCCATTTCTCCACATCAAAGACAACATTTTAGCCATTCAGTGGGTGTGAACTGGTATCTCATTGTGGTTTTGATTTGCATTTCTCTAATGACGAATAATACAAATGGTGGCCATTTGTATACTTTCTTTAAAGAAATGTCTATTTAAGCCCTGGCCGGTTTGGCTCAGCGGTTAGAGCGTCGGCCTGCGGTACAGAGAGACCCGGGTTCGGTTCCCGCTAGGGTCACGTACTTCGGTTGCAGTTTGTCCCCGGCCCTGGTTGGTTGTGCAGGTGGCAGCCACTCGATGTGTCCCTTCACATCGATGTTTCTCTCTCTCTCTCTTCCTCTCTCTCCCTCCCACTCTATCTGTACAAAAAATGGAAAAATGTCTCAGGTGAGGATTAAATAAATAAATAAATAAATAAATAAATAAATAAATAAAATAAAGAAATGTCTATTTAGATCCTTGGCCCATTTTTCAATTGAGTTGTCTTTTTATCATTGAGCTATATGAGTTCTTGTTATATTCTGGATGTATTTCCCTTATCAGATATACCATTTGCTAATATTTTCTCCTATTTAGTGGATTGTTTTTTCACTTTCTCGATGTATTTTACAGTATAAAAGTCTTCTATTTGGTGTTGTTAATCTATATTTTTTCTTTTTGTGGTTAATGTTTTCAGTATTATATCTAGAAGCTATTATCAAATTTAAAAAATTACTCCTATGTTTTCTTAAAAGTGTTTTATAGACTTAACTTTTACATTTAAGACTATAATCCTTTTTTTTATTTTTTTGTCACTTTTTAAAAATATGTTTTTATTGTGTGTGTTTTTTAGAGAGAGAAGAAGGGAGGGGGAGATAGAAAAATGGATGTGAGAAACATCAATTGGCTGCCTCCTGCCTGCCCCCTACTGGGGATCGAGTCTGCAACCCAGGAGTGTGCCCTGACCAGGAATTGAAACAGGACCTCTCAGTCCATGGGACAACACTCAATTATAATCTTTTTTTAAAAAAAAACTTGTTAGCTGGTATTTTTTTTTATCCTCACCCGAGGACATTTTTGCATTTATCTTCAAATAGAGCAGGAGGAAGAGAGGGGGGAAGTGAGAGAAACATCGATGTAGAGAGACACATCAACTGATTGCCACCCACACGACCCCAACCGGGGCCAGGGACAAACTGCAACCCAGGTACGTGCCCCTAGCGGGAGCTGTACTTGGACTCTCCGGTAAGTAGGCTGGCGCTCTAATGGCTGAGCCAAACCAGCCGGGGCTTAGCTGACATTTTAAGTTTTTTCTTTTTATTGATTTTAGAGAGAGAAGAAGGGAGAGGGAGAGATAGAAACATCGATGAGAGAGAACATCGATTGGCTGCCTCCTGCATGCCTCCCACTGGAGATTTGGTCCACAACCTGGGCATGTGCCCTAACCAGGAATTGAAGCAGCAACCTCTTGGTGCATGGGTCAATGCTCAACCACTGAGCCACACTGCCAGGCTAGCTGGCATTTTTAAAATAAAGTTTTTCCAAGATCTTATCCAGAATACCACATTACTTTTAGCCATCAAGTTCCCTCAGGCTTTGCTTGGCTGTGACAGTTTCTGAGACCTTCATTATTTCTGGTTACCATTACCAGTGCTCAAAGGTACTACTCAGGTAGTTTGTCGGATGTCTATTCAGGGAGTTGTCTGATATTTTTTTATGATTAGACTGAGGTTATGGATTTTGGGAGGAAGACCACAGAGGTCAAAACGCCATTTTCACCTGTCCATATGAATGAATCTTCATCATCTGGTTGAGGGAATGCACATTTGTCAGGTTTCTCCACTGTAAAGTTGCAATGTTCCTCTTCTACATATTGTACTCTTTGGAAGGAAGACATTATAAGCTCTCACACTCACAAGTGGAGAGTTATGCTCTGTTCCCCCAAGGTCAGAATATTTACATAAATTATTTGGAATTCTTCTGCATAGATTTGTCCTGCAATAAAAATAGTAATGGTAATTATAAATAGGTTCTCTATAGCACCTGAGATGTGCGAAGTGCTGTTCTATGCTGTTTTCTTCACACATGTGCATATACATGTACATTTGTATATACTTTTTATTGCATTTTGTTTGATATTAAAACTATAACTCTCTCAGCTTTGTTTTAGTTCATGTTTGCCTACTAGCTTTTTTCCTGTATCTTTATTTTCAACATTTCTCTATCTTTAGTATAAGGTTAAAAAGAAATTACTGGATTCTTCATGTTTTCTGAGTCTATATTTCTACATTTGTGCCTTTAGTCTGTTTTTATTTATTATAATACAAAAGAATTAAGATTTATTTCCATTACCTTTTTGACTGTTTTCTAAAAACAATGTTTATTGCTTAGATTGGTCTTTCTTTTTTCCTTCCTTCCTTCTATTCTCTTATTTACCATTGCTTATTTAAACTTTACATTGTTCTGGTGGTTACAATTCTCTTATTAAAGCACATAGTTTTCTTTTCTTGACCAATGTCTCAATTTCTTTAACACCTATATCTCCCATTCTTGAATGATAAAAACTTGGCCAAATTTTATCTCCCTTTATTCGGTATTACAATTCACTTCACCCGTTTTGATGAGACATTATTGTAGATTAGGCGTTGTGGATATATATTTCCTTTTAACCACTGTTTATTAAAACAAATAACATTTATTAATGCCCTTATTTATTCTTGCTTTCCACAATTATTGCTTTATTTATAAATAAATACATCCTGTTAAAGAATATACTCAATAAAGTCTTTAGATGAGATCTATAAGTGTTAAGGTGAGCCCTGGCCGGTTTGGCTCAGCGGTTAGAGCGTCGGCCTGCGGTACAGAGTGTTAAGGTGAAAACATTTTTATTTTGCCTTATCATAAAAACGACCTACTATCTCAACAATCTAGAATCAGTTCCTTCTCCTGATCTCCAACAACTCATGATCTTACTGTCTTGTTTTTGAGAAATAGGATATCCTATCTTATGCCTGTGGCTTTACAGACGATTTGTTCTTCACTGAGGAAGCTTGCTGTTAAATCCCGCTCTAACGTGTGCAGATGTGTGGTTTTATTTCTTTCTTTACTACATGCTGCTTTACCTTCTGAAGGCATTTTTCATCTTAGGTCATGTGCCTTTCTTTATTTCTGGAAAATACTTTTTCTTCAAAGATTATTTTCCTATGTTGTCTTTAAAAATTGTTTTTTCTGGAATTTCTTTTAAATAAATATTTGCATTCTAATTTGATTTTCTTTATCTCTGAAGTTTTTTTCAAATACTTTCTTTTTATTTATGCCATCCCCAAAATCTGGATAATCTTCTTCATAAGATTTTCCACTTCATTGCTTTTGTAGCCATTCTGCTATTTAAATTTTCTATTGAATTCTTTATTCAAACAATGACATTGTTTCACATCCAATATCTCTAACTGGTGTCTCTTTAAAAACATCTGCCCCTTTTTATGTTTGGAATAAATTTCCTTTTTTCCCTGAGGATATGTATTATGTTTATTCAAAGTTTGTTGTTCCTGCCCCATTAGCTCTGTTTTCTCCACTAGATGATTTTGTTGTTGTTTTTGCTGCCATATATTGTCATCACATTCATCAAATACTGTGATTTTTAAAAATTTTACTGATATCTCATTGATATTTCTTTTACAGGGGCAGCTTCCTCTGCATCTGGGAAGAGGGCAGTCTAGTCCTACCCTTGTTTCTCGAGCTACGATTAAGGGGGAAGGGAGCTATACTCTAGGTGGATTGTCTATTGACATAGTCGGCCCTCAGTATCTGAGGGTTTTGTATCCATGGATTCAACCAACCATAGACTGACAACAGTATTTTAAATCATGGTTGGGAATCCAAGGATGTGGAGGGCTGACTGTATGCAATGCTCTACTCCGTCTTATATAAGGGACTTGAGCATCTGCAGATTTTTATATCCAAGAGCGTTCCTGGAACCAATGTTATACACATACCAAGGGACAACTGTAGTCTGCTTAACCACTCCCACTGTTTTCCTGGAACTGTTGCCTCCGGGACATCAGCTGTCACAGTATCCAGGCTCACTTTTATCTAGAGACAGTCACCCTGTGTGGCAGTGTTCTGGCCCATGATGGAAATAGAATACGAGGGGTAGTGCTCATGGTAAATTATCAAATTACCACATGTTTATTAAATATTTTCTCCCTTTAGAATGTAAATTCCTTGGGGATGGAACTTTGTATTGTTTATTACCATCTTCAGCACTTAGAACAATGGCTAACATAGAGCAGCCATTCCATAAATACGAGTTAGATGGATAAGTCAGCTACCTATCCCAGCAGGGCTCTGGGCTGACCTACTGTGACTCATTCATGTCTAGACTTTATTACATCCTTCCTAACCATACTACCACACTACAGTGGGCAAATATAATAATCCAGGGTAGGCCTTCTAGGCAGCATGTAGTTGTTTATCCCAATCCCTTTCCCTTTAGGGCCCTGGAAACCTGGTGCCAGCCAAATTTTGCATTACTATATTGGAGGTACACTCAGCCGCAGCCAGGGGATGTCCTGGCTTCTAGCCTGGGCAGTCTGAGAGGGAGAAGTAATGGTGTACAGAGACGCTCCACCCAACACTCCCCATGTTGCCATTTCCTCACTTCGAAAGAAACCCAGAGACTTGAAGCCTCCTGAGTATTTTCATGGTTTTGTACCACTTGTTAGGAGAAGCTCCACATTCACTCACATGAACTATACCTTTTCTAACATCTGTTAGATTTGATGTGGAAGACAGAGTCAGCAGCCAGTACACAGTTTGCCTTTTTGATAAGAAACACAAATTCTCAGCCCTGGCCAGTTTGGCTCAATGGTTAGAGTGTCAGCCTGCAGACCAAAGAGTCACAGGTTTGATTCTGGTCAAGGGCATGTACCTTGGTTGCGGTTCATCCCCAGCCCTGATTGGGGTCGTGCAAGAGGCAACCAGTCGATGTGTCCCTCTCACGTTGATGTTTCTCTCTCTCTCCCTCCCTCTCACTCTATCTGAAGATAAATAGAAAAATATCCTCGGATGAGGATTACAAAAAAAAGAAACATAAATTCGCAAATCTACTTTTGATATAAATTTGAGTAAACAGTTGATTCCAGTGAAAGATAGTAGGTAAATTATTTTTAAGGTGATATAGCAAAAATCGTGGAGGTAGCATAAAGGGCATGAGCCCATGACAGAGATTATAAATGTGTTAGGCAAATAACCAATGCCTTGAACACTGTAGGTGAGAGATAAAATGTTGTAGGATTATGAACTAATGTAAACTCTGACCTCACTGGAGATCTTGTTCCTGCATAGACATAACAGGGGAAAGCCAGGAATGAAGGAATAGCACAGAAGAGGGGGACACAGGTACAGATAACTTCTCCAACCTTACAATTTTGTTAAAAGGCAGCCCTGCCCACAGCAATTTAGATAAATACAAATGTTAAAAGCTCTGACAGGCTGAAGCAAAGCCAAGGAGAATTAGAATATTGGATCAATTGTTTTAATTGACCAGGGGCAGCACAAAACAAATATAAAGATCCCAGCACTGACAGGAGGAAGCCACTCAGCACACAGAGAAGCTGGCTGAGGAAGAGCCAAAATCGACACTGACTCCTAGACCTCAGTCCTATGGCTACATGTCCAATATCTGTGACACTGTTACTCCTTCCCTGCAAGAAACATGGATCTGAATGGATGCGGGAGACCATGGACATTAGAAGCCACTTAAGATCTGTAGATTTTTCATGCATGAGGTATGATAAATGGATGGCAAGTTAGAGTCCAGCATAAAACAAAGGAAAAAATATTGGTGCTACCAATGAACTTAGGAATCATGCAGGTCACTGGATGAATGGAGCAGGATCTCAACTAGTTCTGTCATTTCTAGGTACCTTTTATGCATTCGAACAAAAAACTTGCTTGTGCAATTACATTGTAGAAGTTCCTAAGTCTAAGTATAGTGGATGTTTAAAAGGCAAAGAAGCATCCCACCTCCAGACGCCATCTCTTAGTCTGCACTATGCCTTCTTTTCCTGTTGTGTTGAGGAATCCGTGCCACTCACTGGTTCTATACTTCATTGTATTCTCCAGCTTCTGTGGGTGTAAGAAATGAAGGATTCCATACTAAATGATGGCAGTTCTAGACCACAGAAAATAGCAAGTGACCCAGCTTCTGATGAACAGAGTAACAGAATAACTCTCAGAGACCTGGTTTTCTGACTACCTCTATACCTTTGGGCAATGCATCTACCTGAATCTCAGAAGGTCATCTCTAAGTCCTTTTCAGTTTTGACATTTTTGTTTACCTTTGTCAGTATTCCCACTACTTGAGCCTTATCATTAGGAAGGCTAATACAGAGAAGAGGCAACAGACTTCTTGTTGTTTTACACACTGCCAAGATTGAGAGCTTTGTGCTGGTTCTGAATCTTACTTGTTATGGTTTTCCTCATCTCTTCTTAGAGACCTTGTGTTGCTGAAGCTCACGTAGACCTTGTGACCTACTAGGCTGAGGCCAAATAAATAACAGATATGTGTTTGCACACACACACACACACACACCACATACTTTTTCATAGTGTGCTGCCTTAAGAAGACATGGAGTCTGATAGTTAAGTTTTGTTAGACAGGATCCAACTCTAGGTAATCTGTTGGGCAGTGTGGAAGGAACTCCATTTTAGTTGGACAGATAGAAAATAGCTTGGTCTAGAAGAGAGATGGCTAGACAAATGCTCGGTACTTCATTTCCTTTGGGGTAGCAGTTAAGGTAATGCTTATCTGAATAGATTCAAGACAAAGGGTTTAGTAACATCAAACACACACACACACATGATTAATATTAACCGGTGACTAAAATATGATCTCCAGAAGTGATTCCAAAAAACAGCATCACGGAGAATTTTTACTACATCAGGAACAGTTTGCTTTGGAGACTTTTATTTTTTGCAAATGTGAAAAATGATTCTAGTCCTAGTCAGGGAGAGCATTCTCTCTCCTCCTGTACTTGAACATCCAGTTAAATTGTCAGCTCCAAATTTAGACAGAGGCTTGAAATAGGCTTAATTAGAGTTAAAAAGATTGGGTTCTTGAGTAAAATTTCTACTCACCGTCTTCTGTTTCAGAGAGCGGAGAATTCCATCAAGCTGGCATTTTGTTAAATGAGGTGGAAAGCTGAATTAGGTAGAAGCAGGAGGCTAAGCTGCTGGTTTTATGTTGCCACCAATGCTTTATAAAGGACCCAAAGTATCAAGGCAGTGCTAGCAAAAACAAACAGAACCTGAAGGCCTCTTTGAATTTAAAGACCTGTAGTTTTCTTAGGGAGAGATTATAAACACAAAGAAATGATGATTCTTTTTGGAGAATGTTTAAACCTATGTGTGTGGAACTTGCGTCAAATAGAGAAGAGCATGTGCCTTTATTTCTGGCTCTTTCATTAACTGGACTTGTAAACGAAGACAACTGAACGTATGATTCTTGGTTTCTTTAACTGTAAGACATGGATAGTACTATCTATGCCTCATCTTACAGTTGCTGTAAGAATTAAAAATAATATGCCCGACCTGTGTGGCTCAGTGGTTGAGCATCTACCAAGAGATCACCAGTTTAATTCTTGATCAGGACACAGGCCCAGATTTCGGGCCCAATCCCCAGTGTGAGGTGTGCAGGAGGCAGCAGATCAATGTTCTCGCTCATTGATGTTTCCGTCCCTCTCTCCCTCTCCTTTCCTCTCTTTCTAAAATCAATTAAAAATATTTTTTTTAATGTTTAAAATAAAAAGAATTAAAAATAATGTTAGTTGCTCAATGTTACTGCAGGTGAGCAATTCAAAGTCCACGGCTACGGTCTTTGCAGGACACTGAAAGGACAAATCAAGAAGTTTTTAAAGTAATATTCAAGGACAGTCTGTTGTATTTTTTAATAACCTTGGGCACATCATTTTATAAATAAGATTTTTATAAATGAGATTTTCTTAAAATAAGAGCACACATGAACTTTTTAGGACATGATCTAGGACAAATGATGTCCTGAGCCTTTCTGTACCAGAGACAACTTGACCTGCTGTGCTACAGGTTAGGACCCTCTTCAAGTAGGTGCAATGAACATGCCCTCAGAGACAAGGCTATTTTCTGTAATGTTGGGGCTGAGGGGAAGGATGGTGTTGTCTCTGTCTTTTCTCAAAAAAAGTAAAAAACAAAAAACAAAATGCCAATGTGATATCTTTCCTAAATACTTCTCTACCCCAATAAATTGCTCCTTTCTCTGTATTCCCTTAGTAATTTTCTCATGCCACAACCTCCATCTATGACAAAAACCAATAACAGCTAATGTGTATTAAGTACTTCTTATGTGGCAGGATTGTTCAACGTGCTTGACATGTAATGTCAAATCTCTATAAATCTGAAGGGTAGGTGCTATCGTTGCCCCCATTCACAGATGGTAAAACGAAGGCATTTGCCCAACCTTCCTAAGCTGGGAAGGGGTGCAGAAGGTCTGAACACAGACTGTGTTTCTGTAATTCGTGTTCTTAACCACCTCTACACATTTGAGAAGCAATCCCTTGCAACTCTAGAGCTACTTTGTGGGCTCCTGTGGCTGAGGCAGGATCTGTAAGACGCTGATCCTGACAGTGCAGAAATCATCTTTAAGAGAAACAGAGTGTGGCCAGAGGACACGATTTTACCCTTCAGTGTTTTTCTAAAGACGACACTACAATGAGAACAGAAGTTTAGAAAGCCAGTATGCTGCTAAATTGCTTACCAGTGCTGAACAAATTTGTCAACAATTGCATCTCCATATGTTAGATATGAAAGAAAGCAAAATCATCTAACATTGACCATTTATTCTAAAAGGAAGACTGCAAAGACTCTGCCCTGTCCAGACCCCCGCCCACACCCGCCTGTTAAAGGCAACGCAAGGCCCCTTGGGGATTGGTCACTGCTTACTGTCTTAGTCTCACGTTGTTCCTCTTTTAAATTCCATATTCTAATCACATTGAAAAGGACTCATTTACCAAAAAATGATCCAGTTTCTTTCTTCTGCAGGTCATGCATGGTACCTGCTACACCCTCTGCAGCACCCCACCCCTTCTCCCATTGTCATGCTAATTCTTGATCTTCATTCAGATGACTAATTAGGCACCTTCGCATAGGAACTATTCCCTGACTCCTTTGCCCAGATCTGGGGCTTTTCCTCTTGTCTCCATAACACACTGGATAGTTTCAACTAACTCCCTGGTACCTGGTCTCTTGCAAAGGGGTTACAGGTTAAGAACACAAACTTTAGAGATGGAATCTTGGTCCCATTTACTTACTAGCCACCAAACTTTGGGCAAATTATTTATATTCTCTGAGCTTCAATTATTATTTGCATAATGAAAATAATAACAGCATCTATCTCATAAGTTTGTGGTGAGGATCAAATGAATTAAATGAAAGTAAAAGTTTAAGAACGGTGCCTGTGCCCTGGCCGGTTTGGCTCAGCAGTTAGAGCGTTGGCCCGTGGTTCAGAGAGACCCGGGTTTGGTTCCCGCTAAGGGCATGTACCTCGGTTGCAGTTTGTTCCCGGTCCTGGCTGGGTCGTTTAGGTGGCAACCACTTGTGTCCCTTTCATGTCGATGTTTCTCTCTCTCTCTCTCTCCCTCCCACTCTATCTGAACAAAAAATAGAAAAATGTCCTCAGGTGAGGATAAGAAAAAAAAAAAAGGAATGGTGCCTGGCACAGAGTAAACTGCATATGTCTGCTATTAGTAGTAATATTAGGTTTTTTATGAAAGCCTATTAACTCAGTCCAAATTGTTGGAAACCAACATCAGAATATATGGTCACCTTGGGCTATTTTATCACTTTAGGGAGATTTGGAGATTGTGATTCTTAGATGTCAGTTCCAATTACTGATCTCAGGGTGATGCCCGGACATGCTGCCCTTCCTGGGGGACATTTAAAGGGACCCACATCGAAACACAGCTATGACTATTCATTCTTTTTCTGGACCAGTTGCTTTCTCCCCTGATCTCAGTTTTAAATTTCACATCAGCATTTTCCCTGATGACAGCATTACAAGTTCAGGGATAACTGCTCCTTGGGGTATCATTGCCTGCTTCTGGTAAACAGTGCTCAGTGTGTTTGCTTTAGTTCTGCAAAGAAGCTAGGAAGGAATTGGGTTTGAGGTACTGAGGAGCTTCATAGACAAAAGGGGGGTTTGCCACCCCTATGAAAGTTGTAGAGAGTTCACTTTTTCTCCCTCTGCCTTACTGAATGGCCCTCTCTCCTCAGCATTACTGGCCTTTATCATCAGTTACTGATACCCAGACCCTTGGTGTACTACCTTCTGTCAATCCCAGACCCCAGGCTGCTCGGGGAGGTGGACAGGGGAGAGCAGAGTCTGTCTTCGGGGACATCACCCACGTTCCATGCCCTACTCCCACAAACTGATCTAATGTAATATGCCCATTAGTTTAGGCCTCTGCTCCTGTGTTTTGACTTTTCCCTCTTAGGTAGCGTAACTGCTTACTTGAGAGAGGTTTTTCTCAAATAAAGAAAAAGAAAATAGCACTGAATAAGGGATAAGAAACTAAAATTCATTTCAGTCCTATTTTTATATTGGTGTGTGACCTTGAGCAAATCACTTTGCTGCTTAGGTCTCAGCACCCTAATCTGTAAAATCAGCAAACTGTAATAATGTCTCTGGAAATTTGCTTTGAAATTTTATAATTATGGTGAAAATGTAAGGCTCTTAGAAGGCCTGATACGTAAGTATTCGGGGTCAGGAAAAGTTCCTGAGATCCTTTTATCTTCCATCAGCATCTCTCAAGAACTTTATCAATGTACAAATCTTGATTTTGTGTGGGAGAGAAAGTTACTTTGTAAGGCTGGCTGAGACAGATCGCTCCATTACTGCGTAACTGTAGCCCCAGAGCCTGGGAAAAGTGGGAAGAACACCCATAACAGGATTTCCCAATTTTCCTGCTGAAGTAACTGTAACAAGACTGTGCACTTCAGAGGGTCTGGAATGTACATCAAATTAGCATGCGGCAAGGCTGGAAGTCTTTCCACGTGTCCAATTTTATCTTTAAATTCATGCAGATTTTTCATTCTACTTCATATTTGTTGTAATAAAAATAATGCTTGAAACTCTTTAACATAAAATGAAATTAATGGTCTAAGAATATGCATTAAATTTTGTGCCCTGGGCACCCTTCCAGGATGTGTGTCCTCCAATTGGAGAAGCATGAATTTATCAACAATAATATTTTATGGAGTGTACTATGTGCCAACCACTGTTCCCGATGCTTTGCAAGAAGGAAATTTCTTTAGATCATAGAATGTTTTATGGTTGGTGAAGTAGAAAAGCAGAGAAGATAACAGTGTCTCTCTTCTTATCTATAGAGTAGGAAAGATAATAGCAAGACCACGAGCCATAAGTTTAATGTAAGGATTAGATAAGATGCTATATAGGAAAATGCTTTATAAGCTGGAAGCACTATATATGTGATAGCTAATGCTGACCCCAACCAGGACTTCTACAACAGCAGAATAGACAGAGACTATGACTAATTTCAGACAGATTGCCAACAAGTTTGAAGTTGGAGAAATTATCAAGATCTCAAAAGTCCCTTGGAACAGTACAGGGAGCCTATAGGGATGTGTAATACTGAGGGGGAATGAATCATATTGAAAAAAGGTCAAAACACATCGGTGCTAAGCTATATATATATATATTTTTTAATTTAAATGTATTTATTTTGTTTTATTTATTTATTTTTTATTAATTTTTGTTACAGATGTTTCTCCTTTTCCCCCCACTGATTCCTCCCTCCCCCTCCCTCCCTGCCCTGTCCCCAGCTTTGTTGTCCATGTCCATTGTTCATGCATACATGCATATAAGTTCTGTGGTTTATCTCTCCCCCATCCCCCCTTCTTTTGGGGATTGTCAGTCTTCAAATGGATAAAAAAGCTGTGGTACATATACACAATGGAGTACTATGCAGCTGTAAGAAAGAAAGATCTTGCCCTGGCCGGTTTGGCTCAGCGGTTAGAGTGTCGGCCTGCGGTACAGAGAGACCCGGGTTCGGTTCCCGCTAAGGGCACGTACCTCGGTTGCAGTTTGTCCCCGGCCCTGGTTGGTCGTGTGGGTGGCAGCCACTCGATGTGTCCCTTCACATCGATGTTTCTCTCTCTCTCTCTTCCTCTCTCTCCCTCCCACTCTATCAGAACAGAGGATGGAAAAATGTCCTCGGGTGAGGATAAAAAAAAAAAAAAGAAAGATCTCTTATCCTTTGAGACTATATGAAGGGACCTGGAAAGTATCATCCTAAGTGAAACAAGCCAAACAGAGAAAGACAAGTATCATATGATCTCACTTATTTGTGGAATATAATAAACATAACAGTCTGAGGAATGGGGTAGTTTCAGAGACATGGAAGTGGGGTATTTTTCCAAACTTAAGTACTGTTGGGTAAGAACAGGGACTAGGACTAGGGTTAAACCAGTTAATTTGCAAGTGTGTTCTTCATGTCCATTATCCAAGATTTGGGGTCATATATATTCCACCATCCAGAAAAAGAATTCTACCCAGAAGTCTTGGCCCAATGAAGGTTTTTTTTTTTTTATTTTATTCTGCCCCTCTCTGGACTATATGGCTTTCTTCTTCTTGCACTAAAAACAAAATATTTTATTTATTTATTTATTTAATCCTCACCCAAGGACATTTTTGCATTTATCTTCAGATAGAGTGAGAGGAAGGGAGGAAGAGAGAGAGAGAAACATTGATGTGAGAAAGACACATCAACTGGTTGCCACCGACATGACCCAAACTGGGGCTGAGGACGAACTGCAACCAAGGTGCATGCCCCTAGTGGGAACCGAACCCAGGACTCTCTGGTCCGCGGGCCAACGCTCTAACCACTGAGCAAAACCGGTCAGGGCACAAAATCTTATATTGGTTTATGATATTGGTTATCATTATCTTTTTCTGTAATGCTAATTTCAAATTCAGACGTGAATCCTGCATATTTAATTTAAAAATTCAATCGAACATGGCAATTGAAAATACAGCAAGACAGATAGAGAAAAAAAACTATTGATAAATAGTTATTAAAAGAAAGATTGTTTCCAAAAACAAAATTTGAGTTCCTCTCAAGAAGATCCAGTTCCTGAACTCTGAGGAGGCGAAGAAGCAGTGAGTTAGATTTCGCCCTATGTCTGAGCTCACACTAGTGGTCGGAGAACTAACATGGACAACCTGGGTTGAATTTCAACTCTTGATCTTGTGCGTTTTTGAATTTATTTCCTTTGTTATTGGGCCAGATCCAATTCAGGGACAGCGTTTCTATAAGGAAATAAATGCAGGAAATGGAGGGGAAGATGATTTCAGAGCACCAGAGTCCCATTACCTCCCCTCATCCGCACAGTCATGTTTCCATCCCCCTTTTTATTAATCTCTATGAGTAGATAGTGTAACTAATGAATATCATAAAATTATTTTTAAAATTATTCTAGCTATTTTATATGTGTAACTACTTTTAGTTACATAATTATATATGGCTACATCCCAAATAGTCACCCTGGTGGCTACTGCACTTATTTCAATAATCAAATATTGCTCGTACATTTTTGTTATTTCTCTTTGAGGATGGACTTCAGAGTCTAATTGAAAATCACACAGTTCATTAGCCCTATACGTTTGTTCAGTCTAATATAATGTTATTCAAACATAATTTTAGGCATGTATAATTTAATAATCAGCCCATATGCAAATGTCCTCCATTGTCCCCAAGAATGTCTGCGATAACTAATTTTTCCCTTCTTCCCCTTCTTTCTTTCCTTCTCTCCCTCTCTTTTGTGCTGTTACTTGAGCCAAGATCCTATCAAGGTTAATACAATTCACTTGTTTTTTATGGACCTTTAATCGCTTATAATAGATGGATTACAGCCCCCACCTTCTTTTTTTCTTCTAATACTGACGTTTTTTGAAGAATTCGGGTAAGATTTATGACAAGTGTGTCGCATTTCAGATGTGTTTGATTTTCTTTCTTGATTTTATTTAACTTGTTTCTCTACTGCTTTCTTTCTTCTGTTAATCCAACATCAGAACAAGAGGCATGGTTGAATTTGGGTTAATCATTGAAAGCAAGACTATCTCAAACAGAAGATGTTTGATACCTTATATGGGACAATAACATTTGCCTTAAAGGGTTGTAGACGGTCAAGGTGGCTCACCATTGCTGATGCCAAATTGGACCACTTGGTGAAAATAGCTATGACCAAATCTCTCAGTTAAGATATACTTCCCTGCTTTGTGATAAGTAAGTCACCTGGGATTCATTCTTCAACACAATGTGAAAATACCGTCTCCCAATAAACATTTACCTAATGGATTTAACATGCATGTTTGTCCCTTGCCTGAACTAGTCTTCCCCTGGAGTTTCCAAAACAGTGATTTGCAAATTCTATCATTTCTTTCTATGTGTGTTACCAGCACTCATCTTAAAGAACATTTGCTAACCCTCCTTTAGTTTTTGAATATCACTATAGACTAAGAGGTTTTTATTTATTCAAATGTTATAATTAATTACACTTGTTATTCACATGATGCTTTAATTGTCCTAGACTTGGTCAGTAAGAGCATGCTTACACTAGCTCTTGAGTCTTATTGGTATATTTTCATTAGTCTTTGAACACTGTCTTGGATTTCAGCATCAGCAGAGGTCCCAACTCACATTGCATTTTCCCATAGATCTGTGTGCTGGTTTTACAACATATCCACAAATTCTTTGACATACTCTTATCAAAATGTGGATTCTAGCTTCCTTCCCCTTGGATAAGAGATAGCCTTAATGACTCACTGCTAACAAATAAAATCAAACAAAAATGATGTTTCCGAGATTGGGTCATGGAAGAAGACAAGTTATGTCTGGCTTTTTCTTTTTTTTTCCTTTGAGACATATTCCTTAGGAGTCCTGAGCTAACATATGAGATGTCTAATTATCCTGAAGCTATAAAGGTACAGAGACCACATACAGGTAAAAAAAAAAAAAAAAATGTGCAAGGAGCTCCAGCTAGTCTAGCCCCCAGCTCTTATAGCCCCTAACTGTTTCGGTCTTCCTAGCATACCTTGCCAGATATGAGAATGAGCCTTAAAGTGATTCCTGAGTTTTCCTGGCCAACACTAAGAGAACAGAGATAAGTTGCCCTTGCTGAATCCTCCCAAATTGCAGATTCATGGGAAATATCGATACTGCTATTTTGTAAACCACTAAGTTTTGGGGTGATTTATTGCACAGCAGTAGATAACTAGAACAACCTGAAATCGGTCAATTTTTCAAGAAGCTCTGTTCTCTTTTAGTTGGAAATGGTGTTAGAAGTAAGATTTGGTTACTGATTCACTCATTGCCATTGGGTACTTTTGCTTTCAAGCCTTTTCAGTGGGCAGAGTGCGAGGGAAAATATTCGAAAAATTCTGTGTTTGTATTTATATTTCTAATTACATTTATCACTAAAAATAATTTTAACATCATTATAACATCTTTTTACCCTGAAAATCTTGATTTATAATAACATAGAATACTTACTTATTTGCTTTATCCTACAATAATATAGCCTACTACTATAAATACTACTATTAACATTAATAATATATAACCATTAACATTACTATTAATAATAAACCTACTGAGTGATCTTAAGATTTCTACACTTTTTTTTATTTGTTTTTGGAAAACACCCCACAAATGATGTTCAGTCCCATTACTGGGTTCAAAAATATTTAAATTCACCCATTTCTCTGAGTGGATATGTTATCAATTTGATGTAACTTTAGGTTTATTAGTTACTCTTTGGTTCAATTTTAGGGCTTACTTTTTTTTGTTTTTTTGTTTCTTATGTAACTCCCTTTTTAAGTACATAAACATTTGCATGATTTAAAATCAAAACTTCATAAAATAGTAAACTCAGCTCACTGCTAGCCCTTGTTCTTGATTCCCACATACTATCTAAGGTAAACATGTCCTTCCTAAAAATATGCACTCTCATTTTTTCTTCTTTCTTATAAAAAGTAGTAATAATCTTGCTTTTGTTCACATAGCAAATTAACTTAGAATTCACTTAAATCAGCTCCTGGAACTATTTCTCATTCTTTTTTAAGGCTGTTTGGTCCTCAGTCATGTTTATTTGCCATAATTAATTCAACCAGTCCTTGTGTCATGAAAGGAGACTAATACTAATACCTTGTTATTACAGATAATTCCACAATAATTACTAATCCTAATACCTTGTTATAATACCTTGTTATTCCAGATAATACCACAAAAATTATGTGCATTTTTTGTTGTGGTTTTTGTTTTGTTTTGTTTTTTATGGTAGTATATCTATAGGGTCAAGTTCAAGAAGTGGGATGTAGGAATCAGCTAAATATATAAAGCAAATATTCACAAACCTAAAAGGAGAAATAGATAGCATTATAATAATAGTAGGGGACTTTAATAACCTACTTCAACCAAAAGATAGAATATTCAGACAGAAAATCAAAAGGGAACATTGGTCTTAAATGACACATTAAACTAGATGGATGTAAGAGACATATACCAAACATCCCATCCAAAAACAACACAATATACATTCTTCCAAGCACACTTGAAACATTTTCCAGGATATATCATATGTTAGGCCACAAAACAAGTCTTAATTTTTTTTTTTATCCTCACCTGAGGACACTTTTCCATTTTTTGCACAGACAGAGTGGGAGGGAGAGAGAGAAAGGGAGAGAGAGTGAGAAACATCGACGTGAAGGGACACATCGAGTGGCTGCCACCCGCACGACCAACCAGGGCCGGGGACAAACTGCAACCGAAGTACATGCCCTTAGCAGGAACCGAACCCGGGTCTCTCCGGACCGCAGGCCGACGCTCTAACCGCTGAGCCAAACTGGCCAGGGCAAGTCTTAAAATTTTTAAGATTAAAATTATATTGAGCATGTTTTCCCAACCCCAACAGTATAGAACCAGAAATCAATTTAAAGAATACAACTAAAAAATTCACATATGTGTGGAGGATTAACAACATGTTACTGAGTAACCAATGGGTCAATAAAGAAGTCAAAAGACAAAAAATGCCTTGAGACAAATGGAAATGAAATATAGCATACCGAAATTTATGAGATGCAGCAAAAGAGGAAAATTCTTAGAGAGTAATGCCTACATCAAGAAACAAGGAACCTCTCCAATCAATAGTCTAACTTTATATCTCAAAGAACTAGAAAAAGAACAAGTGAAGCACAAAGTTAGTAAATAGATGGAAATACAAAGATCAGAGCAAAAATAAACTAAATAGAGACTAAACAAGACAATAAAAAGCTCAATGATTTTTTTAAAAAGGTAAACAAATTGAAAAACCTTTAGCTAGATCCACCATGAAAAAGAGAGGACTCAAATAAATAAAATCATATATGAAAAAGGAGATGTTAAAACTGATATCACAGAAATACAAAGGATTGCCCTGGCTGGTTTGGCTCAGTGGTTAGAGCGTTGGCCTGTGGTCCAGAGAGACTCGGGTTCGGTTCCCGCTAAGGGCATGCAGTTTGTCCCCAACCCTGGTTGGGTTGTGCAGGAGGCAGCCACTCGACATGTCCCTTTTACATCGATGGTTCTCTCTCTCTCTCTCTCTCTCTCTCTCTCTCTCTCTTTCTTCCTCTCTATCCCTCCCACTCTATCTGAACAAAAATAGAAAAAATGTCCTTGGGTGAGGGTAAAAAAAAAAAGAAAGAAAGAAATACAAAGGATCATAAAAGACTACAATATAATTATACACCAACAAATTGGACACCCTAAAAAAAAAAAAATGGATAAGTTCCTAGCAACATACAACCTACCAAGACTGAATATTGAAGAAATAAAAAATCTAAACAGACCAATTATTAGTAAGGAAATTGAATCAGTGATCAAAACCTTCTGAATAAATAAAAGTCCAGGACCAAATGGTTTACTGGTAAAGTCTACCAAACATTTACAGAATAATTAATACTGATCCTTCTCAAAGACTGCCAAGAAATAAAAGATGAGGGAACCCTTCCAAACTTTTATGATGCCAGCATTATCCTGATACCAAAACCAGACAAAAATGCTACAAGAAAAGAAAATTACAGGCTAATATACCCAAGGAACATAATGCAAAAATATTCAAAAAAATTTTAGCAAACCAAATTCAACAATACACTGAAAGGATCAAATACCATGATCAAGTGGGATTTATTTCAACATCCCCCAACTAAAAAGTGTGATATACCACATTAGCAAAATGAAGGATAAAAATCATATGATCATCTCAATAGATGCAGTAAAAGCTTTTGACAATATTTAACATCCATTGATGATAAAAAGAATTATCAACAAAGCAGGTATGGAGGGAATATACCCCAATATGATAAAGGTTTTATATGACAAAGTCACAGCTAACATCATACTCAATGGTGAAAATCTGAAAGGTTTTACTTTAACATAAAAAACACTTTTATTCAACATAGTACTGTAAGTCTTAGCCAGAGCAATTAGGCAAGAAAAAGAAAAAGAAAGGCATCCAAATTGGAAAGCAGTAAGTACAACTGTCACTATTTTCAGATGATATGATACTATACATGCAAAACCCTAAAGACTCCACCAGAAAAAAACTGTTAGAACTAATAAATGAACTTAATAAAGTTGCAGAATACAAAAATCAATATAAAAAAAATCAGTGGCATTTCTATACACTAATATCAAACTATCCATAAGAATAATGACAAGAACATGCCCATTTATAATTGTATCAAAATAATTTTTAAAAAAAATTTAACCAAGGAGGTGAAAGACCTGTACACTGAAAACTATAAGACATTTATGAAAAAAAGTGAAGACAAAAATAAATGGAGATATATTCCACGGTTATGGATTGGAAAAAAAAACTAATATTGGTAAAATGTTTATACTACTCAAAGCAATCTATGGATTCAATGAAATTCCTATCAAAACTGCAATAGCAAATTTTCACAGAGATACCACAAACAATTCTAAAATTTGTATGAAAACACAAAAGACCCCAAATAGTCAAAGCAGTCATGACAAAGAACAAAGCTGAAGGCATCACATTCTTTTATTTCAAACTAGATTACAAATCTATAATAATCAAAACAGTATGGTATTGACATGAAAACATACACATAAATTAATGAAACAAAATAGAGTCTAAAAATAAACCAACACATATGTGGTCAATTAATTTAGAATAAGAGAACCAATAAAATACAATGGAGAAAGAACAGTCTCTTCATTAGTTATTACTGGGGAGACCAGGCAGCCATATCCACAAAAATGAAACTGGACCACTAACACCATACACAGAAACTAAGTCAATATGGAGTGAAGACTTGAATGTAAGACCTAAAACCTTAACATATGTTAGAATAACATATAGGCAGTAAGTTCTTAAGTTTGGGCGATGATTTCTCAAATTTGGCACCAAAAGCAAAGGCAGCAAATGTGAAAATATTCAAGTGGGACTACATTAAATTAAAAAGCTTCTGCACAGCAAAGGAAGCCTTCAGCGAAAGGACAGGCAACCTGTCAAATAGGAGAAAACAGTGCAAATCATTTACAGGTATACCTTACTTCATTGTGCTTTGCATTATCACACTTCAGTGTTGAATGTTGACGTTGCCTTTTTTACAAGTTGAAAGCAAGAAGATTATAATTCACTTCACTGTGATGCTTACTTTATTTCAGTGATCTAGAACCAAACCTACAATATCTTTGAGGTAGGCCTGTACCTGATAAGGGTTTGATAGCTAAAGTATATAAAGAACTCATACAAATCAATAGCAGAAAACCCATACACAATCCAAAATAAAAATGGACAGAGGATCTGAATAACCAATATACCAATAATCCAACACAAAAATGAGCAAAACTTGTAGCAGACTATTCACATGTATAGAAACATAAACATATAAGGTAACAATGATAATAATGATGAGTATTGGCAATGATAAGTGGCAATTAACTTACAAGTGCTTACACTATGCCAGACACTGTCCTGAGTGCTTTGTTTATATCTATTTAAACCTCCCAGAAACACTTTAAGCTTAGTGTTACTATCATCCCAATTTTACCAATAAGGACACTTATGATTATAAATAAAATAAGATTATTATAAAGAAGGGTATATATGCAAATGAATTAATCACTTTGAAGTGTTTTTTTTTCCTAGTTGCAAAAGACTAAAACAACTTAACTGCCCATCATTTAAATAAAGTATATCACATGCTGACAATGAAATACTTGATAGCCATTACTGAGTAGGAGGTCCACCCCTATGTACTGAGTATGGAAAGATATTCAAGATTTTAAAGTGATAAAGGCAAGGTGCAGAATTGTGGATATAGTCTTCTCTCATTTATCTTGTTAAAATAAAGCAATGTGCTTGCATATGCATATGAAGTGTCTGGAAAGTAGATAAGAAACTCTTAACATTATTTGTCTCTGGAGAAAGAACTGAAGGTCTGAGGTGAGAGAGACATTTACTTTTCATTATGCAGTGAAGGTTTTGCCATATGCAAGAATTACCATTAAGATTTTTAAAAGAAACTGCTAAAGACAGAGAAAGACAGAAATGGTAAGATTTAAAACAAAACCAGCCTTTGGGACGGAGTCTAGTCTCCCAGGGTGACTGTGTTCAAGGTAGCCAAGCTCTTTGCAATGTGGAAGTTCTGCCTGCTTGCTAAAATTAGACAGATAATGTATCCACACACCTTAAATTCAGGGACTCTCTATCGACCTCTGACTCTTCAGTGCACAAGGGAACCTTTCCTAAATTGGTTGAGAGAGTGACAAGCATAGTTTATATTTAGTTTTACTGAATAGAAAAATCTGATATTACGAGGCAAGTTTCAAAGTAGATCCTGGCAATTGGAGCTGTAGGAGTACTGTTTATAAACTGAAGAAATGCTTTGAAACTGAGGGTCTCTTTTGCAGACCAGGAAGTCTGCGTAGTAGGTAGGATTGATTCCACTAGCTTTAGGTTCACATGAAAAAGCTTTCTGCCAAATGCAAAATCACTAATAAGCAGTTTTTAAACTACCTCTCTAGAGACCAAGCTTGTTAAAATTGCTCTTCCTTAACAAATGTGTATTTGAAGAACTGGGGAAAATAGTTATTTCACAGGTGTCTTTTGGCCCTAGAGACAACTGAGATCTCCTGTGGAATTAGGACCAACCTGATGCTTCCAGGGACCAGTCCTAGACGCAGAAGTGCCCGATGATGTCTTGTTCCCTGCAAAGGACAGACTGACAGACTCATCAAAGGCACAGATGGTACCAAGCATTCAGGAAGGAAGCAGCATTTTGAAGATAAGATCAGATTTAAAATTATGTTAGTAAATTGGAAAGGTGAAAGAAAAACAAAGAGAAGGAGAGAAAATATGAGAAGTAGTTAACATGTGGAAAAGGTAATGGCCAATATCTAGGTGAAGAACTGCTTACCATTGAACCTAAGGGTCAGAATAGATAATAAGACCTGGGTCAGTATTAGACAGAAAACCTATTCTGTGAATTACAGACAATGGAAGAAAACCATTCTATTATACTAGGAGCTAGCCTGGTGTCATTTTGAGGTTTCTTTTTATTTCTGGGTTTGAATGTCTTCCTGGAAGGACATTTAAAAAAATTCAGATGTAGTGGTATGGCTGAGAAATACATCCTAAAAGTAGCTATATGAGCAGGAAACATGTACTTAGATTTCTAAGAAGTATTATGTGAGTGACTTCAGTAGCTAAGAAGTCAAAAATAGAAGTTCATGTCAGGCCACACTGTGTTTTAATGGTGATAAATTAAGCCTCCTGGAAATATCCATTCTAATTCAAATATCTCCGTAAGTGGATTAGGAGATAATTGTTTTTGTGCTATAGACTTATGGAGCTCTCTACTTCTTATTCACAATACTTATTGAAATTGTAAATAAATCACTCTTTCCACAAATATTTACTGCCTACTTACTTTCAGGCACTATTCTAGGCACTAGGTATATATGATCCCTTACATTTTAATTTTCAAACTAGCCAGTTCTTCATAGAGTTTCTCTCTTCTTTAAAAGTAATATATCATATACAGCCAGTAAAACCAGATGACACTCGCTTTTGCCTGGAGATCTCTGTCGAAATCCAAAATATTGTTACATGTTCCACCTTCCAAGTTACCACAAGATACTTCTTTCCCAACTCTCACACTCATGTGGAATAGCCCCCATTTTTCCAATTTCCAATAGCAAGTTCCTTGACATTCTTCTAGCCTGAGGGGAATTTCCAGAGATGAAACCAATGACACATATTTTAGGTTTAACATATCACTCCTGGCATCAATTTCTATATAAGCTACCGTTTGCCACTAAAAAATGTCACATAAAATCAACCACAAAATACACTGGCTTAAAATAGTAAGTAAGTGCTCATGAGCCTATGAATCAGCTAGGCAAGTCTCGTGGTCATTGCTGAGCTCACTCACGTTTGTGGTTAGTTGCAAGTTGGCTGGCTAGGGAGATTTGCTGAACTAGAATGCACTCAACTTGGGTAACTGGAGTGACCTGGCTCTGTGCTATGTCTTTCATTTCCCAGCAAGACAACACAGGCGTATCCTTTAGGCAATGGGAATGGTGAAAAATAATCAAATTCTGGCTCCTTAAAAAGAAGATGATACAGTATTCTGACTGACCAGAAGAAGAGTATGAGAGAAAGAGAAAAACCAAGGTTAACAAAAGTTTAGCCCAAGTAAGTGGGAGGATAGACTTGGTATTAATTGAAGAAGAAAGACTGAATGATAAACAAGTGTGAAGGAGAATCTTGAGAACTTCATTTCAGACATTGTTCCAGTTAAGATAACTGCAAAACATAGTTAGTTACCTAGAAGACAGCTCCCATAAGACTGTCAGCTGATTTCTCAAAAGAAACTTTGCAGGCAGGAAGGGAGTGGCAAGAAATATTCAGAATGATGAAAAGCAAGAACCTACAACCAAGATTACTCTATCCTGCAAAGCTGTCATTTAGAATTGATGGCCATATAAAGAGTTTCCCAGACAAGAAAAAATTAAAGGAGTTCATCACCACCAAACCATTACTATATGAAATGATGAAGGGTCTTTTTGAAGAAAAAGATAAAATATATGAACAAACAAAATGGCAGTGAGTACATATCTATCGACAATGGAATCTACAAACAAAATGAACAGGCAGAACAGAAACATTCTCATAGATACAGAGAACATTTTGTTGGTTGCCAGATGGGAGGGACGTTGGGGGAATGGGTGAAAAAGGTGAAGGGATTAAGAAGTACAAATTCATTGCTAGACTGACAAACCTCAAAGGGTAAGGGATTGGGGGATGCAAAGAAATAAACCAAAGAACTTATATGCATAACCAATGGACACAGACAACAGTGTGGGAAAAGGCAGGAGGGGGGCGGTAGTGGGGAGGAGGGGTCGGTCAATGGGGGAAAATGAGGAACATCTGTAATACATTCAACAATAAAGATAAAAAAGAATAACAACAACAACCAAAAAAAACAAATAAAAAAAAAGATAACTGCAAAACAAAGCATCCCAAAATGTAGTGGCTTCTAACAGCAACTCCATTTATATTGCTCACAAACCTGTGGTCTGGGCAAGGATCAAGGGAAATAGCTCATCTTGGCACCATTTGGCACCAGCCTAAAGGAAAGGGATAGAATCACCTGAAGGTTGGCTCTCTCACATGTCTGGTGGTTGATGCTGAGGAAACTCAAACTTCTGGGTGCTAGAAGGCTGGAGGTCCTCATACATCTCTGTCTTTGTGTAGTCATATCACAGAGTCTATAGTATGGCAGCTTCGGGATAGTCAGTCTTCGTACATGTCAACGCAGGACTCCCAAGATGTGTGTCTTAGAAAGCCAGCCAGGCAGATGCCCATTTACCTATTAGCTTTTCTGAACCAGTCTTAGAAGTTACACAGCATCACTTTCATGGCATTACTTTCATCAGAAGTGAGTCACTATGATCAGTTCACTATCCAGAAAAGGGGGATTTAAACCTCACCTTAGGGGAAAGGAGTGTCAAAGCATTTGTGAACATTTTTTTTTTTTTATCCTCACCCAAGGACATTTTTCCATTTTTTGTACAGAGAGAGTGGGAGGGAGAGAGAGGAAGAGAGAGAGAGGAAGAGAGAGAGAGGGAAACATCGATGTGAAAGAGACACATCGAGTGGCTGCCACCCAGTCGACCAACCAGGGCCGAGGATAAACTGCAACCGAGGTATATGCCCTTAGCGGGAACCGAACCAGGGTCTCTCCGGACCACAGGCGGACGCTCCAACCACTGAGCCAAACCGGCCAGGGCATTTTTTTTTTTTTTTTAATGTGGACATATTTTTAAAACCCTCACAAATATGATAAGCAAGATGCCCATTAGACTTCCAAGTAGAGAAGATAAGGAAAGGCTCATATTTACCATTGTGCAATTGAGAGCAGAGGTCTACGTAGGTAATATAAATTTGAGAGCTAGAGAACTGATCTATATAGCAGGTCCTATGACACTCCAAAACGTAAAGGTTGCAGAGATGAGGCAAAAACAGCAAAGATGAGAATGAATGGTTAAAAAAATCTGTAGGACAAAATGTGATTTATTTTCCAAACAAAGTGCAAGCTATATGAAGATAGGAACTGTTGCCTTTCCCTTTGTGAATTTCCATCACGATGTCTGTAGAAACTCAAAAATACATAGGAAGACTCAGGGTAGGGCCTCACTGACTGGGAGGGAAACGGGAAAGCATGGGGAAGGAGCTGACAGTAAGGAGTCTAGTTCTTGGCATATACATAAAGCAAGTAAAAATACATACCTAGAATCCTATAGTAAATTTGGGTCAAGTGTTATACCACAGAGACGTCCCTTGACATATCAGAAAAGGATCCGCTCTCCAAAGATGGGAGGCAGCAGAGAAAAGAAATCAATGACAGAATCTTGAGGAATACAACTTCTTAACCATAGCGCCCCCCAAGCTCCAAATGATCTCGTTCTTTTTCAGCTTCCCAGTCTCACCTTACATCTTCCTTCCCCGTCATTTCTATGTTTAAGGCATAATACTGCCCTTTCTTTTCCAATATAAAATGTCTATGACGTAACAAACATTGTAGAAACAAAACATGATTTGACGTCATTTGCCATGTTTCAGGTATGCTTGGTCAGTGTCCTCATCCATCCCTGCTACTTGGTGTAGGAGCAGGAGCAAAGGAACAGCAAGGGAGAATGAAGTTGGGGTCTGACATATCAACACTAACAGGTTAAATGATAGGCAGGATGGGAATAGGAAGTAGAAAGAAAACATACTGAACATGTGTGACATGTATTATATATGTTACATTATTTATCATAATAGCCATGTAAATTTTCTATTAACTTAATTTTAAAGAATAAAAAGAAGATTAAGGAATGTTTCCTAAGTCATATAACGAGTAGTTGGATCCAATACTCTGAAGAAATGAACATAATATGTATAGGAATTCAGTCATGGGAAGACTGGGGTACCAGCTCAGGAAACTCAGCTATTGAAAATTAATGTCCAAAGCAGGAATTAGGTATTGAAATCACAGGCCCAACCTTTGGGGTCTTGGAGGGCAAACCAGAAACACAAATTGCTGGGAAAGTAACATACTAGGCACTATTTTGTGCAAATGAAATCATAGTTCATATTTCTAATAGAATTATAGTACCTGCATGAGTCCTCTTGAATAGCATCTAGAGATAGCATTTGCATTTCATATGTTTGTGATAATTAGCCATTTTGAAAGGTAGCGTTGGTGGAGATAATTATACAACTGCATATATATTTATAGTTTTCTATACAATCATAAGTGAGCAGAACACTTCTCTGCTCAATTAATGACTGTTTAAATAATAGCCTGAACCACTGGATTGGTTCTCTTGTTGAGATAATATAGCTTTGCAAAATAACTGCAGGAGCACAGAGAAATGCTCTTGGAAACCACACCACAATATCTAATAGAGGAAACTTGGTCCTTAATAATGGGACCCGAGGCTAATACACATAAGCACAGGAGGTCTTCTCTTTTATTGCAATAGAAGAGTCTAGTAAGTATTTGTTGAGAATCATATTATGTATTAGGTGTCATGGGGGATAGAAAGATGAAAAGAAATAGTCTTTGTCCTCTAAGACCTTACAACATGCAAATTCAGGTGTAATAGAGGTATAAATGATAATAATTACCTTTCCCCCAAAAAGGGAAAAGTCACTCTGGGTTGGGACTAATTTGGGAAGTAGTCCCTTAGATTGGGAAGAGATAGGCAAGCAAAGTTCCAGAGGAAAGAAGCACCATAGTGTGTTTAGGGCATGGTCAGTGGCCAACGCTAGCTCCAAGGGAGGAGTCACACTGCAAATCAATAGAATTTGAGACTTGAGTGGAAGATTGAGCTTAGGTTTAGAGTTTGAACTCAATCCCTTGAATAAATTTATGCAGACATATGGCAATTCATTTTAGGAATTTTGTTTTGGTAAAATATGCAGTGTTTTGGTCCTTCTGTCTGATATTTTCCTCCCTCTCTTCCAACTGGAAGAATAATGTAACCACAATGTATGTCCTAATGAAATGATGTATTGTAATTTTCATACATTAGGTTCCTCCCCTGCTGCAGTGATTCTTAATAATCCAAAAAAGTTATACTAACTAAGTAAGCCATAGTTAGCACATTCTCGACCTCCATATTCAATTCTAATTTTAAATCAAATTAATTTGTGTATAACCAAACTAGTCCATCAACAAATTTTATATTTTATGGTCTAAAAACAAGAGGAATGACATACCAATCCTTTGGAAAGGCTTTGCTGTCATAACTTCTTTTACAAATATTTATAGGGCAAGTAACTAAAAACAAAATTACTTCACAACTTCAAAAACTATTTCTAGCTATCTACCTATCCTGGATGAGGATCCATTAATAATGATTTTTTAAATTTACTGGGGTGACATTGGTTAATAAAATTACAATAAGTTTCAGGTGTATAATTCTATAATACATCATCTGTATATTGTATTGTGTGTTTACCACCCCACGTCAATTCTCCTTTCATCACTATTTACCCTCTTCTACCTCTCCTCACCCCACCTCTTCTACCTCTCCTCACCCCACCCCCTTCCATCTGGTAATCACCATTAGGTTGTCTGTGTCTATAAGCGTTGTTTTTCTTTCTTGTAATACATTAATGTTGAAATTGGATCTAAGAGAACTGAGATCAAGTAAGAAATAACTGACTAATGAAAGATGCACATAAAATATATACCCAGTGTCAAAATATATAGCCAGTGTCTAGCTCATAGCAAGAGAATATTGATACCACCCTGACTCAAAGATTAGTCTCAACTAGCCAGATGGTCCACTGTGTTGGTAGGGCCCAAGAAGTTCCTAGACTATCTTTTCATTCATGCGAAGCTCTTGAGAAATGGCCAAAAGTACAGTAAACTGGAAACAGCACACATAGACACACAGGAGAAAGGAAGAAGAAATAGCTGGGGTACTTTTTAACAGTTTAGTCAGCAGCAGATCATTTTTTGGTTATGTGATCTACTTTCAGGTTTCACATATCTTGACAAATGTGTGGGTCTGCGTGTGAGAAGAAGGTGGAATAAACAGAAGGACCATGAGGTGAATGCAATAAACTTCAATTTTTCTGGACATAAGGGATACTAAGACCGATAGGCTACTAGGATGCCATGGCCAGGAATGATGTTACCTATTATTTCTCATATCTGAAATTTAAAAGAAAAGGCTGTAGGCATTTGAAAGAGATAAAGGTAAGTATTAACCAGAGAAGGTAATGACTTTTTAACACTAGTTAGTTTATTTGCCTAAACCAGTATGATTTGCCTAAATTCTTTCCAGATAGAGCAGAAACCAAGAGACAGCTATTATCAGTTGCTAGCTCAGAATTGTTTCAGACCTCGGACTACTAAGTCTATCAGCCTTTATTTTACAATTCCTTCACTTCAATATTTGTTCATCACAACCACCACCATGCATCTTTTATATGACAGGCATTGTGCGAAGCACTTTACTTTTATTAAATAATTTAATATTTATAATAACCCCATGGTATATTGAATATTATCATATAAATGAGGCTTAGAGAGGTAAAGTTCATGATTCTCAAATTCATGTGTGGGGACACCCCAAATGCATATCTGAAATGCAAGGTTAGCTGTTGGAATTACCCAATGAGCTGATTAAAGTAAGATTCTTTGCCTTTATACTCCGAGCCTATATGTTAAAGATTATGAACTTTGGCTCAAAAATCTGTGTTTTATTTTTTTTAATGTTGTTTTTCTGAAAATTCCAGGTAAGATTCACGGACACTAAGGTAGGTTACTTGCACATTAATAAGTCATTGACCGAGAGTTTGAATAAAAGTCTATGTTGACACCCCTGTTCTACTCTAAAGAGCTGCCAGTGTTTCTTCCTCATCCAACAACCTTACATCCTTTATCTTCCATCGTCACTCTCACTGACCTGTCTTTCAGCATACCTTCTTATATTTCCAAAGGACATCGGCATTCACAAATACCACTGTTGTGAATTTTCATAAACAATTTGTGAATTTTCACAAATACTTTATAATTTGAAGTTTCAAAATTGTGTAGTAATGAAAGAAAAAATTCTTGCCAAAGGGCTTTCTTTTCCTTATTCTTCTATAGTCACTTAGGAGTAGAAATAAACTGTCTACATAGCAAGCCTATTTTCCCAAATGCTGTAATGATATTAGGCAGCTAAAAATATTCTACATCTTTTTCAAGCATGTCAAGTTGTTACAAGATGTCAGGTTGCTACTTTGAAAATGATTGTGATATCAAAAATAAAAGATTAGCATGTCAGGTAGGAAAGAGGCAGTGATAGCTAGGGGAGATTTTATCTGTAAAAGACACCATCTCCATGTTAATAGCCTCAAGAGAGAAAAACAGCGGAGGGACTCATGGGCTAAAAAAAAAAAAATTCACTTGATATGGAAAAGATTCTGCTCTGAAATCAGAGGCTTTTCAGAGTTTTACATACCAAATCAACATTTCTTTTACCCTGAAAATGTAGAACTGGAGTATAATTAAGTCAGCCACTTCAAGGGCAGACACCCCTAGAATAGCTTTTCTAAGAAGGCATGGAGAAACGGGGAGCCACAAAGAGCATAATGATATATTTCTATAAGAATATAATGAAGAAGGAGCAGTAAAAATTAAGACATAGAACATGCCAACAGTCCAAGTCACCAAATTCTCTCAGCATCTCTTCTCCCGTTGGGGAAAAAGAAAGGTATTATGGTAAACAAATTTGGAAATGCTTATAAATTAGATTTATAATCTATTTCAAGATTTAAGGGAGATGTTCTTTTTGAGGGAAGATAATTGTTCTTCTTAACATGAACTAAAGGTTTTCCAAGGAAAAAAATATACCTGGTTTATGTTTTTCTTTGCCAGATTCTGGCTTACTTGAGGCAAAATATTTTTGCTATTATTGTTTTTTTTTTTAATTCCAAGAAATAAAGAAATAAACAGAGATATAAAACTTTAAATGAGGCACTTTAGAGTCCTTCTTATATGTTAGTCTATAGATTAACATGAGTCAAGAGGGACTCATTAGTTCAAGAGTGGATAGCTTTGCCCTGGCCTGTTTGGCTCAGCAGGTCGGCTCTCAGACTGAAGGGTCATTCCCGATCAAGGGCTCGTACCTGGGTTGCAGATTCAATCCCCAGCACCAGTTGGGGTCATGCGGAAGGCAACCTATCAATGTGTCTCTCTCACATTGATGGGTTTTTTTTCTCTCTCTCTCCCTTCCTCCCTGCTACTCTATCTAAAAGTCAATGGGAAAATGGGTGAGGATTAACAACACAAAAAGAATAGACATCTTCGAAATCTAGTATAATTTCTGCTGTTAATTTCAGTTGCAGAGCAACCCGAAACAATTCACACAACTCTTCTATTCTTATCTCCTAGACTGCAAAGGAGGAATAATTTTCCCATTCCCAACCTTAATACCATATAACAAGTCTTAATAAGATAATGGTTCTTAAGAGATTTCAATAACCAGAAAGAGAGAAGCAATAAAACATATCTTATTATCAACATATGCATTTTAGAATAATTATTTTAATAGCTAAATTTCTTCTCATAATAAGAGCACTACAATCTTGGTTAATTTGACTGGGGAGTGTCTTTCATGCTTGAGTTACTATGTACAAGAATCAAATAAAAGGCTCTCTTCCTCTCCCTCTTCCTTTCTCCCTTATCTTATTTCTTCCATTGTTGCTTCTGCTGTGGACGTTAGGTAATTCTTTCATCAGGAAAGTACATTTTGCCTCCTGTAACTCTCCACCGGCTGAAATAACTTTACACTAAACTTTTCCCGTGTCTGAGTCTCACGTTTCAGCCCTACTGAGATACCTCCGCAGGTTGCTATTAGTGCCTCCAACGGGTTGTTGTGATGCTGCCTCTTTTCTCATCTTCCTTCCATGTACTATCTGTGCTAACACGCATATATTCGGAACAGTGTCTGTGGAGTGCACTTCTATCTGGCTTGGCTTTGCAGAGAGGAAACAACACAGCTATGGAAGCTGGAGAGGCTAAAAGAGCCACTGAAAGAGCCAGAACTCGGAAGCATGGGAAAGGATGTTTTCATGGGTGATTTTCAGAAAAGGGAGAAAAACCTCTCCCAAATATTTTGTAATATTCAGGAGACGACATGATGGCCAAATGAAAAGGAAGTCAGTGCACATTTGTGACATCCAGTTGTTTCTTTGCAATGATCCAGTTGATGCTGAGATTATGGAAATCACCAGGCCAAAAGGAATTGGTATTTTTGGAATTGAGATGTCATATGGTTGGCAAACTCTTAGCCTGGGGTTGGAGGGGACGCAGGGATTAGCAGATATGAGCTGCAGTCTCTTCCTTGCTACTGACTTTGTGTGTTCCTGGACCTTTAATTCAACAGATACTATTGAACACCTCTAATGGGCTGGCCACACACAACGTGCTGGAAGCGTAGAGAAGACCTTCCTGTAACAGTCACTGCATATGATTGTTTGATACTTTTTAAAAAGATAACTGATTTATTAATTTAACAAATAATTATTAGATGTTTATGTAGATCAAGTAACTATGTTGGACAATTTCAAGGGACAAAAAAAAAATTATGAACTTTTTTGATTGAATGCAGACCATGAACTCAATTACTGTATACTAGAGTATAAGGTAAGTGTTTGGTGGGAGATGCAAGTAATAACAATAATAGTTACTATTGTTCAATGACAATCCAGAGAATGAATAGATGGTTTCCAGCTAAGAAGACTAATGTATGCCTCATGAAGTAGGTACGTGTTGATTCTCCATTAAAAGATAGACATGATCTTATTATAGGAGATGGGAGAAGGACAACGGTCCACAAAGAGAAATACTTGGCAAAGATATGTATGGGAATGTACAAAGCAGAATTCAATAATAACATATGGGCTATTTGGATTGGCATGATGGGTTTATAAATGAAGCAGTGGAAATGTCTGAAAAATAATGACTTTATTTTAGACAAGAAATTTTAACTCAGTTCAATAGATGGAGACACAAATCATTGGTGGGCACTTCTCAGACCTTAGGTCTCTTCTTAGATGACACCACCTTTGGTTCTAGTTATTTTCTATTCTTCTACTGTGTTTTGTTTTTCATAATACCTATTCAATTACAATTTTAATGATAAATTTACTTTTTTTTATCCTCACCTGAGGACATTTTTGCATTTATCTTCAGATAGAGTGGGAGGGAGAGAGGGGGGGAGAGCAAGAGAGAAACATCGATGTGAGAGAGACACATCAAGTGGTTGCCACCCACACAACCTCAACCAGGGCTGGGGACGAACTGCTACTAAGGTACAAGCCCTTAGCGGGAACCGAACCCAGGACTCTCTGGTCCATGGGCCAACGCTCTAACCACTGAGCAAAACTGGCCAGGGCAAATTTACTATTTTTTTTTTTACTTTTCATTGTCTGTGTCTTTCCAACACTAAAATTCATGGGAGTAGAGACAATGGCTCTTTCCCTTTTTATTTTTATTTTTTATCATTCCATAACAATCACTCACAAAAAGCACAGAGCACTTTGGGGATACTTAATACATATTCTTTGAATATTTACTAAAAGAATCCTTCAAAATGGCATTTTAGGAACCTTTTTGTGACTCTCAGGTAGGTTAGATGAGAAAAAGCCTGAGGCCAGCCAGACACAGAGGATGTAGTTATATACATAGTATCAAGTGAAGGCAACTGAAATTAGGGGATGGAAGTGGGGGAGATCAAACTGATAGCTTAGGGGAGAAAGGAGTCAACAAAACTAGATTTGGGGAGCCAATGAGAATGAAAAAAAAACTCGTTTCTAATCAGAGGGGTTAGAAGACAGAGACCTCACTGCAGGGAGGCGGTGGGCGTTAAAGGGGATAAATGGCAGAGTAAATGGATGAATATGCCTTCAAACATATTGACTTTAAGATGCCAAGAGAATATGCAGGTGGATGGGCTCAGCAGCAGCTGGAGCTCTCAGCCGGGGCTGTGTAAGTAGCACAGCCCACTTGGAATATGGATTTGGGATCACCTCTTTGGAGATGTTATTTTTGTAGCCTAATAAATGACATTTCCAAGGGTGAGTGTAAGGAGAACGTCCTCAGGCGAGGATAAAGGGCACGAGGAATTCAGAATTATGAGGAATGTCCAAGTTATTGGAATTCGGAGGAATTCGGAGGAAGAAAAAAAAGCAACATAGAGATAGAGCTCAAACACTCAGAGAATTGTAACAAAGCCCTGGATCAGTCATCTCTGGTTTGTAACGGCCTGTAGTAAGAATGTCCCTCTGGCCCTGTTGTCAGCTCTCAGCTCCCACTGGCATTTTAGCAGATCTGAATTGCAAGTTCTAATGCATGAAGCACAAGAGCTGAACTAAGAGGCAATTTGGGGTCCTTAACCTGTCCGTAATCACCACCAGCCTTCCCAAGTCATTTCCTGTTAAGCATCCAATCTAAATAAACCTAATGCTTGTTGTGTAAATGTAACTTCCCAAAAAAAAGAAAAATCCCTGAATGCCAAACTTCCCACCCAATTGCTGCTCCTGCTGGCCTAAGAACTGGAAAATCGGATGGCCCTGGAGCACACTGTGATGCAACCTCAGCTAAGCAGGCCCGGGACTGTAAGAAGCAGAGCAATCCCTCTCTAGTAACGACCTGTGCACTTTCCAGTTGACAGAAGTAACATGGCTTTATTGACCATTTTTCCTCGGAGACCCCTCAGATCAACTTGCCTGAGCCTGCACATGTCTTTCAATTGAACCCCTATTTATCATATAGTCTCTCTTGCACAAGGGGTTAGGACACAGGTCAGCTGTCGTCCATTCTTACAACTTCTAAGATATGTTCTTTTGTTTGCTCCTCACGTCCTCTATTTAGAGAGGATAACAAATGCTTATGATGGTGGTCACTTAAAAAGTGGCTGAAATTTGATCATCCAAGGAAAGAGAGAATTGTCATAGGTAGTGATGATGGTGGCAGATGGACTTCATCAGGTTATGGTTCTCCCTAACGGCAGGCATAGAAATTGTGAAGAATCCTTGAGGTTCCTTCCCCCATAATGGTTTTTCTTGAAGAGTGATACATCCTTAGAAAACCCTCTTAGTAATTAGTAAGTTAATAAATCAAATTGGCAGTATTAATCAATATATAAAGCCATAGCATTGACCTCATATTTGAAACAATGGGAGCTGAAGCAGCCAATCTTTCACAGTATTCGAAGCTCTGTTCCAAACTACAATAGTTCACAGTCTTGTCAGACTACAGTCTATTATTTCATAGATTTAACTGGTATGAATCCCAGGATAACACAATATCCGCCATAATCAGAGAGTTTCAATAGCTAATCAGAGGTTATAATTTAAGAATATCACGGTAAAGTCTGCTTTTGACAAGGAGTGATACTTTGCTTTTAAATTTTATAGAGGTGATAAAAATAATTTAGAGACGTTTTTAGCACCCCTTTCGAAAGGAGCTCAAAGCACTTAGCAAATATCAACTTATTATTCCTAAGAATCCTTGCAGGGGAAGTTGAGGAGAACGCAATTAATGGGTTGTATAGTTTACAGATTCAGCAGAGAAATTGCTATAGGTAGAGTTTCTTTACTTTTTTAAAATAGCACATTTTATCCAAGTTCATGCAAACACTTTGGAAGTAATTATTAAGCCACAAACCCACTCTGGAAATACGAGTGATGAAACCACCAGACTCGGGTCAGGGTACTCCAGCTGTGGCCCTGGCGAGCAGGGATGCCATGCGTAAGGAAAACCATTTCCGGAACGTGGAGGGGGAATTGCTCCAGAGCAGGTTTCTCAACTTGGCTTTTACATTTTCAGCTGGATAATTCTTCCTATGGGGGCATCCCTGAGCATTAGAGGATAGTCAGTGGCCTCTCTGGCCTCCACCCACAGGATGCTATCAGTAGCCCCCCACCCAGTTACAACAACCAAAAATATGTCCCGGTCTCCGGACGGTGCCAGATGTCCCCTCAGGGCAAGGAGGAAAGAAATAGCCTTAGTGAAGAGAACCACTGCTTTAAAAGACCCCACATCCCTTCCTGTTCTACCATCTTTTGTCTCTGTCAGATTGCACGGTGAGAGGACGTGATCAGAGAGACAAGCCTATGGCCCTCAGTGGAACTCACTAGAACACCATCAGGCTGCATGTGGCCAGAGCCAGCATCCGACTACGTGGTCCCTCTCAGTGTAGCTGGTTTGTTCTCCTCATGGTTGTCGTTTACTTAACACTCTGATGTTACGAGTGTCTGGCTCTCGCTCCTCTGGGCTTTCTTGGTGTGGCCTAAGCAGGTGGAACCTGGCGACGGACTTGGTTTCCGGAAACGTGGACCTCCAGTTGGGATGCAGCTTCCATTCATTCCCTGATTCCTCATGTTGAGCCTCTCTGGGCAATTATTTTTCAGAAGAGCTTTTGGTCCCAGGAATCTCCTGTTTCATCCAATAGAAATTTTAAATTTCGAGAACATTTTAGGTCAGGAAAATATAACATTTATATTAATAATCAATGTAAATTTTCAATCTTTTGTTTCCTTGTTTTTTGATGGCTTTAGGTAAGGAAAGGGAAAGGAGAAATGTCAGCCGTAATGGGAATTTGGAAAAAATGGAAATAGTATGAGATTATAAAGGTATTATTTATCACTTATTCAACTATTCATTCCTTAATTTATGTAGCAGTTTAATCTAAGAACTGTGCTGGGTACCAGTTTAAAAAGAAAATATTACCCAAAGGAATTGAGATCAGGGACTCGAAAAATTTGTACATCAATGTTTATAGCAGCATTATTCACAATAACCAAAAAGTGGAAACAACCCAAATGTCCATCAACAAATCAATGAACAAACAAAATATAGTGTATAATGAACAATGGAACATTATTCAGCCTTCAAAATAAAAGAAACGCTGACGCATGGGTGAACCTTGAAAACATTATGCTAAGTGAAATAAGCCAGATACAAAAGGACAAATGTCGTATGGTTCCATATGAGATGCCCAGAATAGGCAAACATAGAGACAGGAATTAGAATAAAGGTTACCAGCGGTTGGGGAAGGGGAGAGTGAAGAATCATTGTCTAGGGATTGTGTGGAATTGCAGTCTGAGATGATCAAAAGCTCTGAAGATGCATGGTGGTGAATGCACTTAGTACCACTGAACTGTACATTTAAAAATGGTCAAAGTGGCAAATTTTATATTATGTATATTTTACAATAATAAAGAATAGAAAAACAAAATATGAACAAAAGACAGTTTTCACTTTGAAAGTGCACAATAAAGAGAGGTCATTGTATAAACAACCATAAACATCTGAGAGAAGCATGATACACTGTTTTAGGAGAAACAAAGGAGTTACTTTTCTCTGGAATAATTTAGGGCTGAGAAGAAATAAAGATCAGGAGACTGCAGGGTTTTTTACAATCAAACAATATGTTGGGTGCAATCACTTCCTAAAGGCAGGCTGGAGTATGGGCGACCATCCTTATCTTGGGAAGTTAAACTGCGACCCTGAGAGTCCACGAAGACCGTAGCCCTGAGCTAAGTGTGAAAACTCGGGCAGTGCAGGCAGGTAGCGGTAAGGTGCAGTGTGGGGGAAATGCACCAAGTCCCATAAAGGCAGGGCGATGTCATCCACGGTCACGGCCGTGCAGCAGAGGCACTTAGCAAGAATGTGTTGCATGAACTCATTCTGCCAAATTCATCCTTCTCACCTAGAGCTTCTATTAACTCGTTGTCTACACACGCTGTCACCAGAGACAAAGTGATTTGGTTAAGTGTTCTTAGAGGAGGAACTACTTCATCTTAAAGATAGATGGACATTTACTAAGTAAAAATAGAAGTCAAGAGCATTTCAGGCCAAGGGAATGGCATGAGAAAAGTCATGCAATGAGAAAGCACATGGGGAAAATCAGGAAGCCCACTGCAGCTGTGCCTCTGTACACATGTGTATGCATATCTGAACATGTGTGTGTGTGCGTGTGCATGTGTGTGTGTGTGTACTGGGGTTGGAGGTGGTTATGAAACTTGAAAAGTTGGTTAGGGCCAGGTCATGAGGAGTTGTTACCTTTTGCCTCTCACCTTTTGTAACTATACAACCATTTTGTTGGTTGGGAACACAACAATGTATTTATTACCTACAAGCACATTTACTCCCATGTCAAGTAATGATTATGCACTTATTAGTCAATGTACATTGAATGTTTATAACTTTTCTTAAACAAACTCACTAGACTATAAATAATCTGGTGTTTCTTAGTCTGTACTAGGTGCTAGAATACCAGCTAAATGAGAACAGATGAACCATGTTGCATTCCGCAGTCTTCACATGAGAATATTAATGCTACTTCCTAGAACTCTTCTGAGGATTAGCTAAAATAAATGCTAACCACCTTGCAGAGGGCCTGTTGTGCAGCTGATGTGACATTCAAGGTAGTTATCAGTGATGCTCTTATAAGATAAAATTACAGTGTAGCCACATTACCTGTCAATCATAACTAGTAGTCTCCCTGGCTGGTTTGTCTCAGTGGTTAGAGCATTGGCCCACAGACCAAAAAGTCATGGGTTGGATTCTGGTCAAGGGCATATACTTCGGTTGTGGTTTGGACCCTGGAGGCAGCCAGTCAATGTATCTCTCTCACATCCATGTTTCTTTCTCTGTCTCTCTCTCCCTCCTACTCTTTTAGAAAATAAATGAAAAAATATCCTTGGGTGAGGATTTAAAAAAAAAGAATAGTAGTCAACCAATAGTCCATGAAAGCAAGAAATTGGTAAAATGATACATATAATATTTTAACTGAAACAGATAAATTGTCGATTTCTCTTTTTTCTTTTTTTTTTTATCCTCACCAGAGGACTTTTTTTTTTTTTTTTTTTGCATTTATCTTCAGACAGAGCAGGAGGGAGGGGGGGAGAGAGAGAGAAACATCAATGTGAGATACATCGGCTGGTTGCCACCCACACAACCCCAACTGGGGCCGGGGACAAACTGCAACCAAGAACCAAGATACATACCCTTAGCAGGAACCGAACCTGGGGCTCTCCAGCCCGTAGGCTGACACTCTAACCACTGAACCAAATCGGCCAGGGCTGATTTCTCTTTTTAAATTGAATTCATTAGGGAATGTAATGAACAAAATAAACTAACAAACATAATAGAAACACACTCATAGACAAAGAGCAGACAGATAGCTGGGTGAAAAAGGTGAAGGGATTAAGCAAAAAACAAAAAGAACAAGAAAAAACTTAGACACAGACAGCAGCATGGTGACTACCAGAGGGAAAGGGGGTGGGGGAGGTGGAAGAGGCTGTAAGGGAGATAAATGGTGATGGAAGGAGTCTCTGCAAAACTTTTGGTGTAGGAATATTTTAGACTGTTAGTCCTGTGATAGAATTCTCTGTCACCTGTATTGCATAAGGTTCACCCTCTGTATTTCCTGTTCAGTTTCTTTAAAGTAACAATTTAAAAATCACTGACGATGCATTCTGAGTGCAGAGTCCATCTAGATTTTGATGACACTGCGTGACCTGCCCCCACTTAGCTGGACCTTTTCCCCCCCAGGACAGCTTGCCTTGACTTAAATTTTCAAAAGTTCTCAAGTTACTTTTCAGAGTAACATAGGGGGGAAACGTTTCTTTTCACAGTAATATTTTATTGGCATTCAAAATGTTTGACTAAATTACAATTGGTTACACCCGTTGCAAACAAAATGCCCTGTTTGGGAACTAACACAGCTGACTCTCAATTGGTAAAGCATCCAGCATCCATGGTGCAGTGGCCAATGGTCAGTATGCGTGTGGGCCTCAGATTCAGACTGCAATCCCCTCACCAGCAGAATGGGCATCGCTAAGGGGCTCAGGAGAAATACAGGGTCTGGGGCCCCATCGCAGCCCTGCCAAATTGTACCTGCATTGTAGCAGAATCCCCAGCTTAATTTCATGTACTCAAACTTTTAAACTTTTATCAGCAAGTTCAGACTGGTTCTCAACTCTGTACTAAAGTCCCCCGGGGAGTTCTTAAAATCCCTGGAGGCTGTTCTACAGATCAAAAGTTATGGGAGTGAAAACCCCACATACTTAAAAAAAAAAAAAAAACTTACTGGATGATTCTACTATGCAGCTGAAGTTCATTTATAGTGTTATCAAGTTGAGCTGTGACAGGATTTGTTAAACAGATTCCAGAATGCCACCCTCAGAGTTTCTGGGTCTGCAGGTCTAGTGTGGAGCCCAGCGACGCTCAAGCTGGTGGTCCGGAGAACTCGCTTTGAGAACTGCTGGTCTGAAGGGCAAGAGTTCACTTCCATCTGATGAGTTTGGATTAACATTCGTGACTTGACTCGGTGGAGTTATTTAAGACAGGGTCAGCTGTTGTATGCTTTTGAAGTTAGGTTCCCTCCAGTCAGACCCATTTACATGCACTTCGTGGCTAAAGGGGACAGACACAGGGGAGAGAGAGAAGGAAATGCACGGCATGCCGAGCACAGATACGTGGAACAAGTTCCTGCAGTTCCTGTGTGCCAAATATGCCTTCGACTGAACAGTCCCATTTTCTGAGCTGGCCCTCCTACTACGACTGAAGCTTAATTGTTACCACAAATTTCTGAAAAGCCAGACTTTGTCCAGTTTAAGAACAGTCCTCTGCATGTCTATGTGGCCGGCATCTCTCTGAGTGAGACCCGCTCCCTGCTGCAGATGGGCGGGACTCTACCCGAGGCCAGTGGCTGGAGTGGAGGTCTGCACGGTTTGAAGGACCCGCCACAGATTGCTGGAGGAGAGCGCTGGATCTCACGTCTGCATAACCAAATAGGTGATCTTTTCAGGCATGCTTCTTAATTTATACTTCTGCCAGACTCGGCCTGTGACAAGTCCTGGGAATAGTTCTCCGGATCTTGACTCAAAGAGATTTGCGGTAGCATGAATTTCCTGGACAATAAGTGTTCTCGTTTTTAGCAAAGTTTCAAAGAAATGTAGCAACACAGTTTCAAGACAAGTGAATATACCAAGGATTCCTGTTTAGCATGAAGGAATCTGATTTTACAGGTTGGAAAACTAAGTTGCTACAAGGGTTTAGCCTGTATTTCACACAGATGTATAACATGATCATTCAGGAAGTTTGTTTACCAGGTCGACACACTGGGAATCAAAATCAGCTCAGCTCCATTTGCTCCACAGCAATGAGGTACAACCCAAGCAAAATGAGAGAAATCAGGCAGGGGACGGGTGCTCTCCTGGCTGATGGCTGGAGAGCTGATTGTTGGTAACGGTCTGTTATACACCTGAGTCCACATCGGTGGTTCTGTCCACGAGTCTTGCCGTGTGTCTAAATGCCATGTAGCATGACTAAAGGAATCCAAAGGACAGAAATGCTTGCTTGGTGCCTGCTGACTGCAGATCCTCTGAGCAGGACATGGCCACAAGTGAGAAATGCAGATAACATCAGAGAAGAGCAGGCCCTCTGCAGCTATTGCTGGGCCGCTCTGCTCCAGGCAAGGCAGGTGAGATGCTGGGAGGTCAGGATGGAAGTAGAATAGTTGCTTGGTCAGAAACACAAAGATTCCCAGCAGCTGATAGGCGTGGCAGAGCGAGTCTGAGAGTATGGAGAGTATGGAATATTAGGGACGTAACCATGGGTGGGCTGGCACCCCCGAGGGACAGTCTGCAACATTGTCATACTTATTTGGAGCAGTAGATGATAGATACTCTTGAAATGTGGGACAGAATGTTCTCTGGAGGAAGAGGCAATTCTAAGAATCAGAGCATCATAACTTCAGTGACCTTTCTTTCTAGAAAAAAAGGCCTCCGAAATCCATATTCTGCCTTTGGTGACTTTACCTAAATATTGTGTGTGTGTGTGTGTGTGTGTGTGTGTGTGTGTGTGTGTGTGAGTGAGAGAGAGAGAGAGAGAGAGAGAGGCAGATTTGAAAGACCCACTGGGAAAAACTCAGAGAAGTAATTATGTCATTGTCCTGCATTCCTAAATTAATAGTTAGGACCATGCAGTCCCCTACTTCTTCCTATCACAGACCCAATTATCTCTGTTCTCTGGGATCTGAGTTGCTCTGTCCTGTGATTTCATTCTACATCAGCAGGAAGTAGCAAGGAGTTTTTCTGGCAGTGAGCATACTTGTTCTTAGAATTAAAATATCTCTGCAGTTGGGTGTGCAAGCCTGCTTTCCAGACTCCCAGCAAACCCTAGACTGTCCAAATGGATGCTTGGTCCGATGCTTCTGCACGAATATTGTCTGTCTTGAGTGCCTGCATTTGTGCTTGTGAGATACCTGCCCAGCTACTCAGCTCACTGCCTCCCTGTAGGTACAGCTCCCTCCCAACCCGCTCCATCCCTCCCCTGCTGACTGGGCCAGTACTGCGGTTTTGAATGATCCTCTAATCAAGTCACCAAATACTCGTTTTATGCCAACCTGGCTCCGGGCTGTATCATGTGGCTCGCTGGGAGCAGAGGAGCAGCGCTGAGTGTTTTCTGAACCCTGCAGCCTACCTACCAGGGTTCAAACCAGCTTTCCTGCTGGGAAACCCTGGGCAGGTTAGATAACCTGTGTCTCAGTTTCCTCATCTGTAAAGTGGGCTAATGTGCTAACCTCTTAGAGTGTTCTGATGCAGGCAAGGGGGTTAGCGTCTGTAAAGTATTCACAGTGACAGCACACAGCAAACACTGTGTAAATGGTAAGCCCACTCCAGTTCTTCCCCTGACATTGAACCCCTCCCTGCTGCTATAAACTGAATGTGTTTGTCCCCCAAAAACTCATGTGTTGAAAATCATTCCCCAGTGCGCTAGCATTTGGAGGTAGGGCTCTTGGGAGGAGATTAGGTCATGAGACTGGAGGCCTCATGAATGAGATTAGTTCCCCATAAAAAGAAAAATAAAAGAGCCCAAAGAACTCTCTCACCCCTTCTGCCATGTAGGGACACAGAGAAAATGACTAAGAAAGAATGAGGACACCGGCTCTGACCAGACACGAATCTCCTGGCATCTTGGCCATGGAGTTGCCAGCCTCCAGAAACGTGAGAAGTAAAGCATCCTTGTCTGTAAGCCACACACACTCCATGGGATAGTTGTAGGAGCAGCCCAAACGGCACACGGCTTTCATTCCCTTTTTTGATTCTTCCCATTTCATAGTTGTTAACTACACAAGGCAGTTATAACTCAAGCCCTTTTTCTGAAAGTTTCAATTCAGGGATATCTTCAATATTCTTCTTCAAACACTTTCCCCCTGGAATTCTTGTTAGGAGAACATTCTTTCATAGTGCTCAGCATAAGATACTAAGGTCTTTAAAATACTGCTTTGGGAAAGTTGCTCAGAGACAGGACCAGATAAGCCATTCTGGTTAGCCACTGGTGATAACAGAAGACTACATTTGTCCTTGGGGAACTAAAGTCTCTCCCAACCCCCAAACTGTAGCCCCCAAAACTATTTTTTTAACAAGTGTCATTTAACATTTGAAAAAAAAAAGAAAGAAAGAAAGCTTTAACTGATTAGAAATTCTCAGAGGAAGCAAACTCTAACTCGTTCAGTGGGTGGAGCCAGGTCAGTCAAATGACCTCTCTATCCAATAAACAATATAATCTGTACCTATTTAAAAAGGACCAGGTATTAGATGGCTCAGTAGGTTCGAGTTAAAGACACCTTCATCTCAAGGTCATTAGTCTGAAGTCAGCTCACTTTAAATGGAAGCATGTAAATCCAGTTCCTGTGAGCCAAAAACGTATTTTGATAATTAGTACTTATAGGAGAAATGGGTGGATGAAAAAGCTGTGGTATATATAAAGGATAATGAAAATATGTCTATTCATTTACTCATTGAACACAAGGCTAGTACAGATTACCTGGGAGTCCATGTTCATCTAGTCTACAAACAGAGCTTCTATGAGAAGGAAGAAAATAGAAAATAAAAGAAAAGAGAAGTCAAAACTACAGAAGCAATTTAAAAGATTAGGAGGAGAGCCCTGGCTGATTTTGCTCAGTGATTAGAGTGTCGGCCCATAGACCAAAGGGTCACGGGTTCACTCCCTGATCAAGGTCACATATCTCATTGCAGGTTCAACTCCCCGCCCTGGTCAGGTTCATGTGGGAAACAACCAATCAATGTGTCTCTCTCATATCAATGTCTCTCCCTTTCTCCTCTCTAGCTCCCTCCCTTCAACTCTATCTAAAAATCAATGGGTGAGGATTAACAATAAAATAAAAAGATTAGGGGGAGAAAGGGAGGGAGGGATGAACAGATGGAGTACAGAGAATTTGTAAACCAGTGAAACTACGATGCTGATCCAAGCTATTATACATTTGTCCAAACTCAAAGGATGTACAATATACCAAGAGTAAAGCCTAATGAAAGTACAGCTTTGAGCCCTGGCCTGTTTGGCTCAGCAGTTAGAGCGTTGGCCCGCAGACCAGAGAGTCCCAGGTTTGGTTTCCGCTAAGGGCACATACCTCGGTTGCAGTTTGTTCCTGGCCCCGGTTGAGGTCATGTGGGTGGCAACCACTCGATGTGTCTCTCTCACATCAATGTTTCTATCTCTCTCTTCCCCACTCTCTCCTGCTCTATCTGAAGATAAATGCAAAATGTCCTTGGGTGCAGATAAAATAAAAAGTGTGGCTTTGAGTGACAATGAGGTGGCAGTACTGGGTCTTTAGTTGTGGCAAATGTGCCTCTCTGGTAGGAATGTTGATAATGAGAGAGACCGTGCGCATGTAGGGGCAGGGGGTATATTGGAACTCTCTTTACCTCCCCCTCAATTTTGCTGTGAACATAAAACTGCTCTGAAAAATACAGAGTCTTCACTAAAACAAATTTAAGAGAAATGTAAAAAATACCAGAACAAAAACAAAAAGCATCGTTTGTAAAGGAAAAGGAGGACTCTTAATATTCAGCTCCATCCCGAACAAGTACTGATGCCTCTTCTCTAAAGTTGAATGGGACAATGATGGTGGAGGGTAAAGGAGGGACCAGGACTCTGACCTGGTTGACCTGGTAGATCCGCCCCCCCCCCTTGGCTGTGGGGTACAGCCCAAGCCACTCATTTCTACATTTGTGCAATAACAGGACTGCATCAGAGAATCCCTCCCAGCTTCGAAAGAGTATGAGGCTCTGCAGGGGACAGGAGACATGTTGCCAGTATGACAAGAAGATGCACGTCAATAAGTAAAATGCAAAGATGCCATTAATAATTAAATCAGTCTTGCCAGATTAGGAGAGTCTATCAGTTTTGCAGTAAGCATGCATTTGGCACCTATTATATATGAAACACTTGCAACATTATTTGAATGTCGATTCAATCGTGTGATCCATCCTCATATGTAATCGGGATCCCTTCCAAAATTCTGACAAGCACTGTCTCTATCATTAACTTGATACCTGTAGTATATTACTCTAGCTCTGTTTATGTGTTGTTACCTTTAATGTATAGTTATCTTGTCTTTCTCACTAAGTTGAAGGCTGTCGATAGATTTAGCAAAACAGAATAAGCAAACCTTTGTTTCTGCCAGTGAGCTGTCACTTGTCTTTGTCTAACAAAATAATCAAAGCAAAGTTTTCAAATTCGGAATGACTCATGAAACATTCTAATGGGTGTGTGTGTGTGTGTGTGTGTGTGTGTGTGTGTGTGTTGTCTACATAGAGAACATCACAGGTAACCTTGACCTTTGTATTACAAATGATCACTTTTCAAAAATGATTTAGAATGGTCCCAAAGGACTTTCCACCTCGGTCAAAAACTTATTATTCTTTCATACTTCTAATGGGTAGATTTTTTTCAATACTTATCATGCAAATAAAGAGAGAGATCAGCCATGTAATTAAACATATTAAAATGACTCAACGTATACCGGTAGGGAAGCGATGGCCTCTTCCTCTGGTTGCTTGAAATGCACCCCTCAATTCTCTCTGCTTTCAGAGAGGGAAAACTGACGTGCAAAAGAGTCATGGATAGTAGCAATAGTAAAGGTAGACATGAAATCAAAATCTGATAGATGGAAACTTGAGTTCCATCTGGTCAAATTGCTAGATATGTATGTCCAACCACAAAGGTTAATAGTTAAACGCATTCATTACATTCCTGCCATAAGAAAGCATGCCTTGACAGTAAAACCCCAGAGGGCCAACACTGAGAAATTCAAACAGCAGCTGTTATTGCCTAAATGACTAAATGCCCTTAATAAAAATATCAGATAGTCCAAACCCAATTAATTCAGAATTCATTTTTCTGGTCCCTTGCATTTCAAATTAACAAAGTTTTTACTCTACCTGACTGGTAAATGTTTCCTATCACATTCCATTTGCATCTAATTATTTCTCAAGGCAGCAGATTTAAGTGGTCTATGGAGCATGGGTTATTACAGGCTTTCTCTACAGGTGAAGATACCAACATTGTTAGACCCTACCTGCATTAGTAGTCCATAGTATCAGTGTCACATGGTTATCACATTTCACTACAAAAGATAGATAATTGCCTTCTAATAAGAGAAAATAATCTTGTGCCATGTGGATATAAGAGTATATGTGTGTGGAACTCCAACTAATCCAATTTGTATTGAATATTTGCTAGGCCCTACAGGCTAAGATATGTGTGTAGAAGGCTCACAGTGGTCCCTACCCACAAGAGCTCAGGATGTGTATTTGTATGAATATACTCAAGTTTGAAAAACAACAACTATAACACACACACCACTAGAAGTGTATAGTAAAAATTCTATTGCACATTTATTGAAGGCAAAATTCTTTTAATTCATTATCTGCCCTGATATCTATAACAATTCCCTAAACACAATATCAAAACATAGTCACTTGTTAAAGAAATAAATTCATGAATGAAGTTTTAAAATGCCAATTAAAGGGTAAACATCAAAAAGGCTATAAGGATTTACAGAACTGTTGCCAGTAGGAATATTCATGAAGGAGGCAAAAACTTGAACTGGTTCTTAAGACATAATTAGAGTCTAAGGAATTCAGCACTAATCTACATAATTCAGCATAGGTTCCTACTACCTATTAGGTCCTGTGTTAAACCCTTTTTGAAAGGAAAAATATAAATTATGCCAGACTCTTGTCCCCTATGACCTTCTAATTTAGTACAAGGCATACATTATAAAAGTAAAAGCTGTTAGAAAGTACTGTAATAGAGGTGACATACAGCTAAATGGAAAGTCTGGAGAAGGCTTCATAGAGTTTGTGTTGGAGGAAGTCATTCAGTTATGGATTAATAGTAACCAAAACTGCAATGACAAGGAAGATGAATGAAGAGAAAATGGGATTCTAGGTGGAAAGAGAAGAACTGCTTCTTGATCAAAGCAGGACATTCAAAATTTTAAAGCAATAACAATTGATTTGTGTCTAGTAGGTTGAAATCACTTATTCATCCAATGGATATTTATTGAACACTGATTATGTCCCAGGTACTGTTTTTGGCATCAGGAACACAGTGACCAACAAGACCAGATTAAGTTCCTGAGGAAATAGAGATATTAAAAAAGCAAGACAATTTCAAATAGCCAGAAGTCTTGAAGGAAGATGAAATGGAGTGAATTATTTGACACCTTCTTCCATGGACCTTGCCCCGAAGCCATGTTAAAAGCCTCTGGACTAGAGCCTCAAGTTTGTAAAAGGGAGTAATGAGACATGGAGATTGAATAGCAGGATGTGGCCTGAATGTGAAGGTTCTTAAGTGTCAAATTAATGATTTTGATTAACTCATGGGGAGCCACTTATGAACAAGCATGTGAAAATAATCAAAGCTATATTTTATTACATTACTACTCAATCCCAGTGGTCCAGGTATTGGTTCTGGCCCATGAATTGTGTTATGGGTCCACATTGTGATACTGCCCTGACATCCAGACATTGAAACAATGGACTCATCTCATTGAACAGATTATAGACCAATTTGCATGTTGTCAAAATCAAGCGCTGAGCTGCATGTTGTGCCAGCTTCACACAGCCCTGCACAGTAAAGCCACAAATGGGCTGACTGTATTGGAAATCAAAAACAAAAAAATGGTCCTTTACCACAGAAAGTTTCAGGAGCCTTGCTTTATAATAATGGCTAATATTATTTATTGTTTATTATTGTCAAGAACTATTGTGAGTGTTCACATGATTATCTCATTCCATCCTCATGGCAACCTTATGAGGTAGGTACTATCATTATCCCCATTTTGCAGGCAAGAAACACAGCTCACACAGAGCCACATAGCTGGGAAGAGTCAGAACAGGCACTGGAATCAAGCCCCTTTCACTACACTCTTCACCATTACATTCCACTGTCCCCCTGTCTCTGTCTTACTCTCCCTGAGTTGCTTGAGGCAAAGGTCCATGAGTATTTCATCTTTGCTCCCTTAGCACTGGATATATCGTACAGGTTTAATAAATGTGGGTTGAATGAATCAGAATGTGTGACAGGGAAGAAATATGTGGGATGCAATGGGAAGAAAATGCTAGAGGAGAAGAAAACATTCTTTAAAAGTCAGTGGTGCTGACAAGAAACTGAGGATAAGCACTGAGCGATGCTGATGGAAATGGGGGCGGGGGAGAGATTTATGAGAAAATGTGTCACCAAGTCCTGTGGTGCCAAAGAAGAAACCACAGGACTTGGTGACATATTGGCTGTGAAAATCAAGGGAAGAGAAATCAATGATGAAACCAATGTCAGGAGCTAAGCAACTGGGAAGAGTGAACCATGAGGAGGGCAGCTGTTAAGAGAGGTCTGTGGAACATCTAGGGAAAGATGTCTGGGTAGAAGATATCCAAATGGAAGTATAACATGCCAATGAATAGTGTTTTACTTCATGTGCACTGATTTAAATTATGCAAAGAACTTGTGTAATGGTACCTAAATTTTCATGGTGACATGGAATGAAGGGGAGAATGAGGAAGATAATCCTGAAGCTACAATTCACTAAATTGAGAAAAATGTCACCAACTGGCCATATCACAGAATGGGGCATGGGGTAGACTAGATGGATATTACAAAGGTAGGCTAAATTGTTCCAATGTGTTGCTTGACTCTACCATCACTATACCTGAGTGAGTTACTCTGTGCTATAACTGATACACCCCAGCATCAATGAGCTTTAGTTTTTAAATGGAGAAATCTCTTTCCAAAGCTCATGTCTTTTTCCAGAGAGTTAGCACTGGCCTGAATAGTCTTAGTTCCTTTTAGGTAAGAATGAGTCTGTGTCAGGTTAAGGGATAAGAGGGGAGGATTTCTCAGTGTACAGTGTCTATTCAAAGACACAGTCTTACCTATAAAATGAACAGTCATTTAATTATGTCATGGCCTATAAAAAGACTATATGGGATTTATATAGCTTTCACTCTGTTCTGCCTATAATTAAGATGACTTCTGTATTTTCTAAAATTAATCTGTTATCCTACTTCATAGTATTTAACCTGCTGATCTTTTTATTCATTTAAAGTCTCCTTAAATTTAGCAGAATCTCATTTTCCTTCCCAGGACAGTTGACGTGGCTCTTTTTCGCTTTGCTGTATCATAAATCTTGGCAAGGACACTCAATGAAAAGGAACAGTCCGTGAAAGGAACCCTCTCCGCGGCCCTAGGGAGTGGAACCAGCTGACGGAGGCCTGGCCCCTGTCTCCAGGGAAATTTAGCTCAACCCTCTACGGCTTGGAGAAGAAAACTACTGCCTAAGCTAATAGAACCCTTTTTTTTTTTTTTCTCTCATAAAGTGTATTTTCTCTACAAGAATAAGACAAGTTTTGAAAGCTGGAGGATCAGAATGGGAAAAAACAAGGGTAGCCACTATGTCTGGACTATTACAAATAATTTTTATATTTCATTAGCTGGTGTGCTGGGGCAAGAGAGCATGGACAAGCACAGGTTGGATCCTACCAGGGCCAATATTAAATTATTGTCCCTGCTTGCTATTCCACTGAGATTAGGAAACCCAAAATTCTGGCTTCTCTGCTAACTTCTTCTTCTTCTTTTTTTTTGTTACAGATGTTTCTCCTTTTTTACCCCATTGGTATCCCCCTCCCCACCCCACCCTCGCCCTGTCCCCGGCTTTGTTGTCCATGTCTATTGGTTCTGCTAACTTCTTTTGTGAGTTCCAGGGGTTTACTTCACCCTTCACCTCCTTTGCTAATCTATAAATCAAGATATTTGTTCGAAATTAAACTTCAGGACCGATTTTATTTGTAATGTTTCATCATCAATCACCTTCAGCTGCCTCTACCTCTGTCACTACTGTGGGGTACATGGGGGTAGAGGTACTGGGGGACAGGAGGGGGACAGGGGGCATGGGTGGGAATTGTGAACTAGAGAAGGGGAAGGGAGGAGAGAAGGGCCAGGCAGCATGAAGAAAAAGAAAAAAGTCTTCATTCCACAGTAGGGTCGTCTTCTGTTACCCTCTTTTCTATCACTAACATCTCAGATCACATCATATCACATTTTCAAGAAACTTTCTAGAGGGCAAATAATGGATAGCACATTTGATTAAGAAAAAAATAGAAAAGTTGAAAAGAGAGCCCAAGGGTGAGTTTCCTTTAAAATTAAAAATAAAGACATAAATGAGACTATGTAAAAAGGAGGAAAAAATCAATTTGAAATTCACATGAGGGAATAGTTTCTAGAGGGTAATTAGAAACATGCAATTTTTCTCTAAAATCTAACCCAAAACACATATATATTCAAGCATTCAACAAATATTTACTGAGCATCAATAATTAAGATAGGCACTATTCAAGACACTAGCTATATCGTTACATATAGGCTCATGAATCCCACGTGGTAACACAAATCAAACCTCTGATTTCCTGTTATTCATTTACAAAAAGAAATACTTGCTTATATTCCCCACATTTGGATATGAATGTCCTTAGTATGAAACAGCTGCTGAATTTGGGATAGATGAGATATCTAATGGGTCTCTGAAACAAAAAAATGAGCCCAGGTATGGGACAGTTTCACTCTTCAAAAAGCTTCTATTATGACAAACTGAATCAAGAATTCATCTAACACTTGCTTTGGAGAGTTGGTCTCAGTCTCTGCCATAGCCCCTCAAATTATAGGAATCAAGTCATAAAGAAAAGTAGTAAGAAGGACACTCCTACTCAATTCAGTTCCACAAATACTTTTCAGCACCTTTTCTGTTTGGGGGATTTGGGAGAAATACAAAGATAGGAGAGGCAGCAAGAACTTGACAGATTAGTAGAAGATGGAAAATTCACCAACATTTAAGTACTTAGCAGAATATGTTAAATCCTCTTAGCGATGCATGAAATTCTATGAGAGAAAACCTATCTGAGGGGTGAAACTTCAGGAAGTAAGTAGCATCTGCATGAAACTTTGATGGATATTTAGAGATTCAAGGGGCAGAAGAAGATGTGTTAACTGGTTGGACCCTATGGACATGTATTGAGCACTTGCCCTATTGAGGAACTGAATAGGATGCACTTTAAATCTCTCAGTGTCCTTGTAAAACAGGCACGGTACATTATCAGCTCTCTATCAGCCAGGATTTTGCCAGGGTAACAAATGGCTTTGAATATTTTAACCAAGGAAGCAGGAAACGGGGGCAGCACAAATATTGACCAAAGCGAGAAGCAGTCAGGGACAATGGGGGAAGGTGGGATGACAGGACCCCGAGGTCAGAGTTACAGTCACTGCGCTTGAGTCACAAAGCAGACTCTGCCACTCTAGAGAATGCACCTAGGAAAGAGAGGGCCAGAGTAGCCTCCTGCTTCTCCTCGCCACACACCCTCCTACCCCTGCCAGTGCCTGCCTATAGCCAAGTCCGGTCAGAAGCCAGCGATCTGATCACTTGGGAACCTGCCACTGGCGGGGTGAACCCTTCCAATAGGAAGCAGAGTAGGGGAAGGGCAGAAATACATCTGGAGGACAAAGGAGCACAGCCCAGGACTGACACAAACTCCCTTTACTGATGAGAAATCCAAGTGCAGATAGATGGAGCTGACTCATATCACCCAATAGAACAGCAGAGCTGACATTTGGACCCATTGTTGATTCCAAGTCTAATTGTTTTCGAATGTCACGGTTGCCAGTTTCATGGATGCCCAGAGCACTCATTTGTGACAGACAGGGTTGCTTTGGTGAAGGAATCAAAGACTGGCTATTTCAAAGAATCAAAATTTGTGTGTATTCCTGGGACACTTCATGGAGGTATGGAAGCCATGGTTTGATAAACAAGAAAATACCCTTGAAACCTCCCAGTACATGTTAGTGAAGAGAGAGGAAACTCATTCCTCTCCATAGCTCACCACATCCCTTCACATACCACTCCACTTTGCTCACTGAGCAGAAGAAGGGACATCTAGATCATACGGTCATATGTAGGATATAAAACTGAAAGCAGCCCTGGCCAGTTTGGCTCAGTGGTTAGAGTTTCAGCCTGCAAACTGGAGAGTCCTGGCTTTGGTTCCCGCTAAGGGCATGTACCTCGGTTGCAGTTTGTCCCCGGCCCCGGTTGGGGTCGTTTGGGTGGCAGTCACTTGATGTGTCTCTCTCACATTGATGTTTCTCTCTCTCTTTCCCTCCCTCCCATCCTTCCTCTATCCTTCCCTCCCTCCCACTGTCTCTAAAGAATCAATGGAAAAATATCCTTGGGTGAGGATTGACAAAATAAAAACATAAAACTGAAAGCAACAGATCAACAAACAAGAAAAACAAACAAAAACTCAGACATAGACAGCAATATAGTGGTTTCAAAAGGAAAGGGGGCAGGTGGGGGAGTAAAGAGTAATGGGGTCCAAATATATGGTGACAGGAAGAGATTTGACTGTGAGCGATAAGCACACGATGCAATATACAGATGATGCATCATAGAATCATATACTCGAAATCTATATAATCTTATTAACCAGTGTCTCCCCAATAGATTCAATGGAAAAAGGAAAATGGAAATCTGGGTAAACAGGTTCAAAAAGAGGCAGTCAAGGCCCCTGGCTTGGACTAATAGAAAATGTCAGTGGAACAAAAATAGTATCTGTCATCTCTCCATCCAAATACCATTAAGACTAGTCTACCTGATGCTATTACACGGGTCAGCTGGATCTCCAAGGCCTTCTTTCCCTCCTGGGCAAATAAGACAACAATGGTGTCTTATATTCTCACATATTTTTGCTTACTGATACCTATAGACATCCTGAGCTTGGTGTGTGGATCCTCCAAGAAGTATCCACATGGGTGGGAGGAAAAGAGAGGGAGCCTACTTTGCAGGTGAAGCCTACCAGGCACAGAGAGGTTAAATGACTTGCCCTGGGGTCCCACAGAGACCCAGCAAAGCAGAGAGAAAAAGAGAGGGCTCCCCATTTCTCCCTCTATTCTGCCACTTCAAACAACCTCATAGCAGGGAAAACAGCACTCCTGTGGAGAGCCTTGACCGGGCAACTGTTCATTACCGCCTGCAGATCGATGCTTATTAGCACTTTCCCCTAAGCACCTGCCCAACATGAACCAAGCAGGCCAGACAAGTGCCCTGATTCTTATTAACCCTTTAATCATTGGGTTTCACTCCCTTCTATAGATAACAGAATGTTAGAATAAGAAATACCTTAAGTATCCAACTTCCTACAGATGGCAAAAACTGAAGACCAGCAAGGTCATTCCTGGAAAGCATATGGATAATTAGTGGGTTATCATTTGTATTCCTCCTGGAACATATCCATGCCAGGAAAAGTTTAACAGATAGTTCTGGTCAGGGGTTGGGGAGTGGAGGGGTGGACCCTGAATCCCTGAGTTGTAGTGTTTGTTGAGTTCTATGGCAAACTCCCACAGTGATGATTTCAATAAAGGATCAATCAACTGCTTACAACATTTCTGAACATTTAATAATTGGCTCAATGAGCCAGCAAGAGCTACCCAGCAGAACCCTTTTGATATCAATTATACTGCATTGTTTTGTACTGGTTTATATTGGTAGTCCAGCACACTACTGATTAATATACCCCCAAATCCCCAATCCAATTTGCTGTAGGTTCAAACCCACAGACTCTCTCAAGATCTAGCTTAACCATCAAGTACAATGCCTTGCATACGATTGGTACTCACCAAGTATCTTTTCAAGAAATCAAATGCGTGGAATGCCACCTATACAAGGGGGTCCTTCCCAACCTCTGCTGTTCTCCCTGGCAGGTTGAATTAAGTGTTGCCTTTTATGACCTTAAATGGCATTTCTTTGTCTCCTTTATGGGATTTTTGGTTTTTTACCCTTTTGATCTACACTGTTCAACACTTCCGCATTTGGTACATAGTTCATCTCCTCAGCTAGATGCTAAACTCATTGAGGATAGGAATCATGTCTTGCTCATCTTTGTAACCCTGAAGGATCCTTGCCTGTGCCTTGTGCAAAATCAGCACTCAATAAAAGCTGAATGAATGAATTTGGATGAATCAAGGGTTGCCCTGGGCTGCTTATGGATCGAAAAGAACTCGATGCTGCTCTAAAATGGGAAACTTTGAAATGTTAATGACTCAAGCTATGATGTGCCTACAGGAAAAATGAATACAAGTTGCCTGTCCCAATGAAATTGCACTTCCTCACCAGAGCAAGGCAGCAGAAAGAGCATTTCTTTCATTAGGGAGAAGCAGCCGAGGGGGAGTTACCGTGTGGTGAGATGGAACATGTGGATGCTCTACTTCTGACTCTGTTGTCTCTTAGATGTTTCTATTCTTATCTCTTATGTATATCCCTCCCTTGGCTGCTACACTCTGTTGAGTCTGCTGATAAGATGGCATGACAGCAAGACTTGGCAGGGGGGTAGAATAGGCATTGACCACAACACTGCATCCCGGTGCTTCTGGCTAGAGAGCACAGACCAGGGTTCTGGTTGGAATAGACTAGAGAAAATTCAGCTTTCTAAACGAATAGGAGTGTATTGTAAGAATACTTTTGTACTAACATTTTCAAAATGACCGTGTTCTGTGCATGGTGTAGTTATTACTATTTTGGATGTTAATCTTTAGACAAAGAGTACAGGAATGTTGAAGTTTGTTAAAAGTATGAAATATGGAGTGGTTGAAAGTAAAATGTTTGTAGATAAGCAAAAAAATACAGTGTAGTTTTATCGAGTGGATTCTGCTGGTATAGTTTACCTCTGGACATTCAGGTAAATTATCTAATGTTGAAAATAGAACTTATTGATTGAAATTATATTCTCTCCTTCTTGTTTTAATTTAAACTCCATCATATGATTATTTTTCATTAGTAAATTCTCTTCTTTGGAAATTATAGTATACAGTATTTATTTTTGCTTATGTTTCTAATATTGTTTCTCTTCCATTATCAAGTACAACATAAAGCCTCCATTTAATCTCTGTGGTTAGTGTTATTTCAAATTCTTTGGAAGAAGCCCTTCGTGGTGTTGTAAGTATTCTGCTATAGAGTTCCTCCTGTCTACATGCTTTTTCAATTGAGAATATGATCTCAACGGCTCTTCCTGTGTCTCTAACAGTGCGTGTCCCATTGTTATCCACTATTTTTTATTCCATGAAGCCATGTTAACACCGAATGCAAGGCTGTGATAGAAAACCAGAAAGTGCTTGAACCTTTGAAACCTTTGGTGAGATCGACAATGGCACTGGTAGGAAATGCCATGAGAAAAAGCAGAGAGCCATGCAGAGACTTGGTGTCCAAAGATGTTTTTCAATCTGTCCAGATGAGTCTCTCAAGCCCACCGTTTTAGTGAGAGAACTTGCAAAAAGCATTCCTAGCAAATAACGTATGGATACTTCTGGAACTCCAGGGGTATCCACTTCTGTTGAAAGACTGTGAGTTTTATTTCTAGGTACCTAAACTGGTTAAAAGCGTTAAGTGAAATGATGTTTATATTAACCCTTGTCAATGCTGCATATGCTGTATAGTAGATACTGGATTTGTTTTTAATACGTAACTGGGGGACAGGAGTTGATGCTGATGGAGGATTCTGACTGAGAATGTTGACTGGGTTTATAGTGGTGTTGAAGCAGAGTTCACCAATGAGCTCAGCGTTTGTCTCAAAGAAAGGAGGAGATTCTAATGACTATCACACCCACAGAAGTGCTGCTTGCGGAAGTTCCGAGTTTTGGACCTGATGTTTTTTATATGGTTGTTAGCACTAAAAAATTCTTAAATAAGATCTTTTAAAAAGGAAAAAAAAAAAAGGAGGAGGAGGAGCGGGTGGAGGAGGAGAAGAAGAGAATCAATTAGTCTCACTTTCATTTTAGATTAGAAACTGAGATTCGAAGAGATTAGGTAATTTGGTCACTCAGTGACTCCATATTAACAATCCTCTGAACACTTTCCTTCTCATGTTGTATACACAGGGCATACATTATGCCTATTTGTTCTTTATCTGTAGTCTCCCCCAGCTTCTCCTTTTTTGCAGCTACTCCTCAGTGGCTTCTACTGTTGAATCTATCAATTAAGGAGTCTTGCTTGAAAGGCCACAACAGAGGACATGACACAGGTATGCCCCATCACCTTAGGTGCAAGAATTAAATGGGCATATGACCCAATGATCCTAGTCAGTTCTTTTTAAAGGACCGATATGAAAGAGAGAGGTACCTTTTCAAATGAGTGTGTGACCTGTAAACACCACATAAACTGAAACTTCTAGATGTCATCTTTCTACTCTGGAGACATCTTACTAAAAGTGAAGCCGATGCAGAGGGAAGTAAAGCTAATAGAAGATTTAAGGAAACTGCAGATATCAGTTGAGTCTCTGGATTCAGCTATACCTGAAGTTAGTGAAGTCCTAAATTGCTGGGTATTGGAGCTAAAAAGATTCCTGCATTGCTCAAGCTCGTTTGCCACTTTCTACCAAATTTGTACTGGTTGTTATTTCCCCTCCGCTTTGGAGACCCGTGTGCTCCGCCTCACATCATCTGCACCAAGCCTTTATTGTTGCTGTGGCCATCAGTTCCTTGCAGGTAAATACTCAAAGCATCTGGAAAGCATTGCCTCACCTAGAGCGTGAGTCTCTCACTTTTTGCCCTGGGTTCCTATTACTCTCTGGGTTCTTGGAACCACCATTCACAAACCTGAAACTACAACAGACCTCCCATCTTGTGGGGCACACCTTGAGCGGCGAAGCACTGGAGCTGGTGGGTAAATGCTCTGCATTTCCATCCCTCAGGCAGTCCGTTCGGACCTATATTCTTCACAGCTCCTGAGAAGTTCCAGCGAGGTCCAGCCCCTCTTGTCTAGTGGTGGTCACCTGATGTTGGTTTCCTTCTCTCCTTGGCATTACTTCCCAAAGTAAACTCCCTGAGTGCTAACTTGTCTTTCAGGATCTGCTTTCTGAGGGGAGTTCAGGCCAATATAACCTCTTAGTGGCTTTTACCAAATCCCATCATCCTTTGCTTGAACTCCCTCCTCCCTTCACTTCTAGATTATTGTATTTTTTTTTTCTTTCTGGTTTTGCTTCTTCATTTCTGACCCCTCCTTCACATGTGTTTTATGAGCTTCTCTTTCTCCACTTACTCTTTAAATGCTAGTGTTGCCATGACTCAATCTTATCTGCTCATCTCTTCAGACCTTCCATACCAACGGCTTCACCAGCCACTTATAACCATTCCTAGACCTCGATCCCAGACCTACATCCATGAGAAAATGTCTCTCTAAATTTCAGAGGAAAGAGTAAGCAGACTAATCCCTATTTGTGGTTTTCTATATTTTGCACTAATTTGGTGCTTAGCATTGAGCTAGCAACACAGTCATGATGGCCAATTAGGTGTGTTCACTTCATTCCTGTTTACTTGACCCCTATGCCCAAAGGGGAACTTATACTTCACAACTGCGCACATTTCCAAAGAGATATTTGAGTCTGTCCTTCTCTCTTCTATAAATTTCATTTTAAGTTATTTTTAGAAAGTTGGGAATTAATTTTTATGCTGCCCTTTAAGAATGGTAAAAAGGCAAAGACTTTCTGAAATCATTCATAGTGGTTCTTATATTTCCTTGATAAAGGAAATTGGGAGATTTGGGGAGGCAGAGAACATGTTGAAATGTGCGCTACTGTATCTATTGGCCCCAGTCACGTCTCTCAAACTCTACTGTCTCCCCAAGTCACTGGGCACATGTAGGTTTTGGTTCTTGATTTATTCACAAAGTTCCTGGATGCTTGAATCCTGGAATTCCTATACTTTGTATACAACATAACGGATCTTTTATCTTATTTTATTTTTGGTCTAGCTAGCCAAGTAAGATAATCCTTGATAGACTGGTGGGCAAGAAAGAAAAGGAAGAATTTCTCAGTAGTCAGTTTTTTTTTAATCCTCACCCGAGGACCTTTTTTTCTATTTTTTGTTCAGATAGAGTGGGAGGGAGAGACAGGAAGAGAGAGAGAAAAAAAAAACATCAACGTGAAAGGGACACATCAAGTGGCTGCCACCTGCACGACCAACCAGGGCCGGGGACAAACCGCAACCGAGGTACGCGCTCTTAGCAGGAACTGAACCCGGGTCTCTCTGGACCACAGGCTGACGCTCTAACCACTGAGCAAAACTGTCCAGGGCTCAGAAGTCGTTTCTTGAGTGCAGAGCCTACATGCCTCTGTTAGGAAGGATGTCCCTTCTACATCCTTCCCGGAGTGTACAGCTATAGCAAGTAAGTTATTCCCGTGAAAAAATGTCTGCTGAAAAATGTGTAGGATAATCCTTATCTGAATTTGTGTATTTAGTTATAAAACCTGTGGCAAATTTCAGTAGGATGCTGGTAGTACTCATGCTGCCAGACAACCCCTCTCTATGTTCCGCCCTGCTTGGAAGACAATGTGTCATTGTTCCACCCATTACAATTCCTGTGGGGACTGTTTGAACTCCCTTTTCACTCAGGAGCTTCCTTAATAGAGTTATAAGGTTTGTCTAGGATATTATTCCCTTGATTCTGAGCCAATCAAAGAGAGCTAATAGGTTCTCAGTCATCACTCCCTTTCTAGTAGATGGCAATTTGCTGACTGCGCCTCGCTGGACTTTGAAATGTGTACGAGACCCAAGATACAGCCTGCCCTTCCCACCTTCCACAAGCATTACATGGTTATTTTCTGCAGAATAGAAAACACATACTTAGATAAATTACAGATGGATTAGCCTCTAGGGCAATACAAAACCCTTCAGCTATAAAGGGCGTTGTGACACCTGCAAGATCTCGGCCCCATGTCGACCGTCATAATGTATCAGCTCTCCGGGCACTGCAATCTGTAAGAACAGCAGATAAAAATGCCTCATGTGCTAGGAACTGTTATTAGGCACATCGCAACTTCTCTTTGGAATCTGTTGCTTTCACAGACAAGATCACCAAAATATAGCTCGAGGCAAGTTGCTGTAATAGCGCTTGCCTTCTGGAACATGTCTAACAACGATAGGCCACAAGCCGCATTGCTCGTTTCAATGCGGTTTCACGCTGCACTTGTAATCCGTGGATACGTGGGGTTTGGGATGCTATATCATGTGCCAACACGGAGGCCATCTCTGTGAGTGACGTTGCAAATAAGCTTGGTAACCTTAGAGATCTTGCGTCGGAAAACACAGCACTCTCAAACCACTCTGGTAAGAGTCTCTGGGGTCTCAGCGGCTGCAGTACTGCATGTTCGGGAAAGCTGAGTTAGCTGTGAGTGCTATCCACCTCTGTGATGGTGGGACTGAGATCCAGGTCAGTTGGCTCATTACATTTAAGGGTACTCTTTCTCCAGTTCCTGCATGGATAGCTGCGATTTGCAGTGGAAGTGGATCTGAAACTCCTCTGAAGAGAGCTGACAGAGACAGCTATAGTTGGCAGTCCTCCAAGTGGTGGTCCAATAATGGACGATGCTATTGTATGGTTTACATCTCTCCAAACATCTGGGTCAGTCTGAATGGTAAGCACAATATGATACAAGACACGTCCAATAATCATGGTTGTCCAAAGAGTGTGATCTGACTGTGCAGCTGCCTCGCAGGATGAAACAAGGCAGGTGAGTGTAGAGTAAATGTTTGGAAATATTTCACCAATACTATCTGACACATGGGACATCATTTTGAACAAGTTTACAACAACAGTTCCTTTGAAATACTGCCCTTTTCCATATTCATGAAAATAATCACTTGCCCCACTCTCCCCCCTTTTTCAGATGTTCCATATCTTCTGCATGCTTTCTAACAGACTCCAATACACTACTGCATACACGAGTCTTGTCTTGATCACTATAAGTAACAACAATTGTTTGGTTGTCTCTTTGTCTGAGGATAACCACCTTGACCCCAACATCCTCAAGAGCCAAAAGCTCTCAGCACGATGCTATAATAGTCCAGAGCTTATGCCTCATTCCTTCTCCAGCTGATCCTGCACCGTGTGCGCAAGTTTTCATGTCTTCTGCTGGTAGTCCACCAGTGGATTGACACGAGCATTGAACTTGTCCTGTATGAAGAATGTAGTGTTGTCATAGGACACGGCAAGAGTTTGGCAAGAGCATGATTTAATCTGGTTGAGGTCATTGTCATAGAATGTGTTTCGATCAATGACATAATGCACTCCTTAAAGTTCATCTCTGCAACAACTTGATACATTCTATGGTTCACTATGGTTTACTATGGTTCAAGGACTAGATACTAAAGTATCTGTCTTTCCATTTGAGTTCCTTTTCTTTGGGGACAAGAACAGTAATGCACCTCTCAGAGCTGAGTTCTCTTTTACAAAGTGGGGCCAATAAAGTAGATATATTGTCTAGATAGCCATGTACCAATACCTTCACAAGTCGTTTAAGGCCACATGGTGCCAGGTGCTGCAACTGCTGCTTGTATTTTTCTCCATATGCTGCCACGTTAAATTCATAAGTCCAGTGTTTCTCTGATTCAATTATAGATTTATCAGACACCAAATGATGTCTGGATTTAAGTCTAACGAGTTAGGTGCCTCACTAAGGGGAACATTGTGAAATTTGTCCCACGTGAACTCGTGTGCCCATGGGTTTGTAGTGAGCAAGTCTTTGGGATGGCACTTCACAGGGAGTGCTGTTTATGATTCTTAATGTCCTCTGGTGGTGGTCAAGCTTGATAAATGACTCCAGACAAAATTGCACCTCAGTACATCGTAATGGAGATTTAAGAGTTTGATCAGTCCTGTTGATGTGATCACCCATAACTGAGCAGCCTTCTTTATCCGTGCTCTTGGCTGCCTGAGGCAGGCACAGTGGAACCCTGTTGCTAATAAAATGAATTTTGATGGTGGTTCTTTGGTGGTTGGTGTGAGGGCGGCCTGAGGTTCAAGCTTTGCAGGTGGAGCAGAACTCTTCTTTTGGGGGCTCTCTCCTTTGGTTTGGATACACTCATTCCACAACATAGCAGTCAAGAGTCTGAACACCTCAAAGAGAATTGTGACTAAGAGCATAACTGGACCCACCAATCAGTTCTGTTCTGTGATCTGTTCATAGAGAGCCCTGCTCACCAACTCAGTTCTCTGTTACCTCAGCATACCCCAGTATTTATGTCACAGGGGAAAAACCAACTAGAGGCCACCTGAGCAGCCAGCCCTTCAGACACTAGAAAGGTGTGTGTCTACGCATCTTGCCAACAACTTTTTTTCTCGCTCCCAAGGTCCTAGTACCTGAACTTGATCACATTGTAACCAATTGCTGTCTGCAAAATGCAAATCCAAACCATGTTCTTTAATTAATCTAGTGTGTTCTCTCCAATTTGCAATATAAACTGTAGTAGCAATGCCTGTCATTGCCTTTCTTTGTGTCTAGGCTTACTGAAAGACCTGTTTTAGAAAGGTGCTCTGTGTGAGACGTTCTGATACACTTCTAGCTCTGCAACCGTGTCCTTGGACTGCGTCTCCTCTGTTTAAAGTTAAGACCTCCTGAGTCTTAAGTTCAACTCTTTCTAGCCAAGGTCTGTCTTCTCAATACTGCACAAGTAAACACAGGCAGTGGGGAATTGATAGGAGCTGAATACACTTGGATTCTCTATCTTCCCTTCCTAAGACCTGGGGTTGAATTTAAAAAGAGGATTTGGTCCAACTCATAATAAAGCACACATCTAACTGAAAATTATTTCCCCTGAAAAGCAGGACAACAGAGTGTGTGTGTGATGGGGATACAGGATTTCTCATGCACATTCTACTCCTCATTTAGCCTCCAGCTACTCGTCAAAATCACAATTTCAGTTACCTACCAATTTGTGGTTCCCAAGACCTTGGCTTCAAGCAAGTGGATCTCAACTCTAATTTCTGGATTTGCCTACCTTTCTAGATTTCTGGGTGACAGTTTGCCCTGGGTCCTCAGTTCTTCAATGAGTCCAAAAAAAAGTCATTGAGTTTTTCATTTGTCTAGTTTTTATCTTGTTAAAAGAATGAGAATGGCACCCTGGCCGGTTTGGCTCAGCAGTTAGAGTGTTGGCCTGCGGTCCAGAGAGACCCAGGTTCGGTTCCCACGAAGGGCACGTACCTCGGTTGCAGTTTGTCCCCGGCCCTGGTTGGTTGTGCGGGTGGCAGCCACTCGATGTGTCCCTTTCATGTCGATGCTTCTCTCTCTCTCTCTTTCTTCCTCTCTCTCCCTCCCACTCTATCTGAACAAAAAGTGGAAAAATGTCCTCGGGTGAGGATAAAAAAAAAGAATGAGAATGGCAAATTCCAAGATCTTAACATGTCACAGGCAAAAACAGACTTTTTTTCCAGAGGGACAAAGATTTTTATTCTGAATATATTTTTTAATGGAGTTTATTGGGGTGCCATTGGTTAATAAAATTAAATAGATTTCAAGTGTACAATTCTTTAATACATTATATTGAGTTGTGTGTTCACCACACCAAATCAAGTCTCCTTCCATCAGAATGGCTATCATCAATAAATCAACAAACAACAAGTGACGGCGAGATGTGGAGAAAAGGGGACCCTCATGCACTGCTGGTGGGGATGCAGATTGGAGCAGCTATTGTGGAAAACAATATGGAGTTACCTCAAATATTTGAAAATGGAACTGCCTTATGACCCAGCGATTTCACTTCTGGGAATATATCTGATGAAGCCTGAAACACTGATCGGGACATCTTACTATGCATTTTAAATTTTTGTCATCTTCTGTGCTGCTGATACCTTAGCCTTCTTTGCCAAATGAAGCAGCATCATAGTACTTGGCTTAGTCTAAAGAATACTTTGTTATGCCTGGCCGGTTTTGCTCAGTGGTTAGAGCGTTGGCCTGCAGTCCAGAGAGACCCAGGTTCGGTTCCCGCTAAGGGCACGTACCTCGGTTGCAGTTTGTCCCCGGCCCTGGTTGGGTCATGCGGGTGGCAGCCACTTGATGTGTCCCTTTCATGTTGATGTTTCTCTCTCTCTCTCTCTCCCTCCAAATCTATCTGAACAAAAAAATGGAAAAAATGTTCTCAGGTGAGGATTTAAAAAAAAGAATACTTTTTACCACTGTTCCAGTAGACTTGTGCTCTAGACTTCTGTGATAGTGTCCCTGGGTCTCCATTTTTAAATGTATAATGATCCACAGACAGGGGTTGACAATACAAAAAGCACCAAATGGGCAGGATTCAGGTTAGTCCAAAGTTTCATCAAATATTGTTAGTGGATGTTAAATTGTAGCAACCACTTTTGATAACTGGCAGCTTATTCGAAATCTAAAAAACATGCATAAATGCTATCATGATCCATTGATTTTACTCCTGGATATATACCCCCCCAAAATAAATGTAAAATATGTTCCCAGCAGCACCATGAACTAGAAACAACTGAAATGTCACTAGAATGGATAGATTGTAGCATATTATAATATTACAAAACAATAAGAATTTGGATAAATCTCACAAATATAATGTTGGATGAAAGAAGCAAAAAATGTATATGCTGTATAATTTCATTTATTTGTCATTTAAGAGCAGTCAAATTAAACTATGGGATTTGAAGTGAGGAATGTGGTTACATATTCTGTTGAGACTATTAGTGATTAAATAGGTATAAAGAGGAAGAAGTTGGATGCTGGTAATGATCTGGTCCTTGAGCTGTTTGCATGGAATGTGAGGATCTACTGAGCTGTAGATTTATAATCTATGCACTTCTTGTATGCATGTTATACTTCACGAGAAAGTTTTCTTTAAAAAAACAACAACAACATAGATAATGAAGCCTTCTTTGGTTCTTGTTAGGCTACGGTGGCTATGTAAGTGAAAATTCTTTGAAAATCCAAACACTATATTGATACAATGAGTTATCATCATCGTCGTCATCATCATCATCATCACCATTCACTTTACATGCTACTTATATGCAGTATAACTCCAAGTGGTTGCCACCTTTCTAAATCAGACAAGATTTTAGCATATTCAAATTTATCTTAAAAGAAATGAGAAACTGGAACTCAATTTGAACTTGCTTAGTACCCAGACGCCTGCATTTTCTTTTTTATTATTATATTTTATGGAACCAAAAGGTAACCTAAAGCCAATGTTAAAAAAAAAAAAAAAAAAAAGGTTATCAGAATTACCAAGCGCGTGTGCTCATCACATAAGACCTCATTGGAACGAGTACATATAGCCCTTCTCTGCTCTTCGGGTGGAGTCCTGCACAGGTGGCCCATCGCTGGCACTTGTACTAGAGAGCTTTTGTCCTCATATTCTCTGCTGTCTTCCTCTTTGGTTTACTATATGGTGTTATTTGGATAACTTTTGGTTTTCACACCAATCTTGACAAAATTGCCGATCCTTTGTGCAAAGTACAACTTGCACCCCTACTTCCAAATATTCTGCACAAAGAAACCCAAGCCTTTCTCAAAAAGGGAGAATGTGTTAGATTGAAGGTACAGAAAGCAAGAGGCACTGGCACCAGATTAGAAAATGAGCTAATTGGATGCAAAAACAAATGCTCACTATGGAAATTTTTAGCAGTAGGATAATATCTTACTGGGTGATTAAGGTCTTTCTCCTACCCTAGATTGTAAGTGCCACAAAGATGAGAACAAGACTGCATATTGACCACTGCATCCCTAGTAGCTAAGACCACTACCTAGTAGATGCTCAGATGAGTGAATGTGAGAGCTGATAGGAAAAAGGATGACATTTAAATGGTTAAAACTATCACGGAAACAACGTAGTAGGCCATTCCTATAGACAAGTATCAGTAAAAAGAGAGAAAAACAAAACCTAATAAAATGTAATGGTTTAAAGGCAACCCACCAAATGGGACACATTTTTTCAAATAATATATATTATAAGGGATTTATATCTAAAAAATATAAAGAATGATTATAACTCAATTATAAAAAGTCAAGTAATCTAATTTTTAAAATTGTGAACAGATTTTAATATTTCTCCAAAGAAGATATTCACATGACTAATAAGTGTATGAAAAAATGCTTGACATCATTAGTCATAAGAGAAATTCAAATAAAAACTACACCGAGATACAACTTTATACTCACTAGAAAGGCTATAATCCAAGAGACATATAATTAAAAATGTTGAAGATATGGAGAAATTGAAACTCTAAACATTGTTGAAGGAAAGTAAAATGGTGTAGCTGCTTCTGAAAATAGTCTGGTAGTTCATTAAAAAGTTAAAGGACCTGCCTGGCTCATGTGGCTAAGTGGTTAGTTCTTTTCCCTTCCTCTTTCTCTAAAACCAGTAAAGAAAAAAATAATAATAAAAAGTGAAAGGACTCACTATATGACCCAGTAATTCTACTGCTAGGTATACACCCAAGAGAAAGATATATGTCCTCACAAAAACTTGTATACTAATGTTCAGAGCAGAATTATTCATAATAGCTGAAAAATAGAAAAACTCCAAATGTCTATTGATTGATAGATGGATAAATAAAATGTGGTATATCAATATAATGAAATATTATTTGGCAGTTTAAAAAATTAAGTACTGCTACATGCTACAATGTGGGATGAATCTTTTTATTTATTTATTTATTTTCTTTATTGATTTTTAGAGAGAGAGGAAGGGAGAGAAAGAGATAGAAACATCAATGAGAAAGAACATCTATTGGCCACCTCCTGCATGCCCCCCACTGGGGATTAGGCCCACAACCTGGGCTTGTGCCCTGACTGGGAATCGAACCACCAACCTCTTGGTGCATGGGTCAACACTCAGCCATTGAGCCAACACCAGTCGGGCTGGATGAACCTTTAAATCATTACATTAAGTCAGCGATTTTCAACCCGTGTGCTGAAAGAATTTTTAAAACACGGAATAACTGACTATTTAGTCAGTGGCACTGACCTCTTTCCCCTTAAATTATCAAATTTAAAAATGACAACAGCCAACACAATAATAGCCATCCCATGTGAATGTCCTGTCTTGAACCATAAATATGTTGGTCATATAACAGAGCTGCATCCTATTGGTCACATCACATAATAAGGTTGCTTTTGATCGATTAATTCTAATATTCAAGTATAGGCACCTGATTTTTTTTAAAGTCACTTTGGAGCAAAAAGGGTAGGTAATTACTATTATTATTTCCTTTGTAAGTCAATCAAAATTATACCTATTTTTTTGGTCAGATCAGCAAACATATTTCTTGGTATGCTGCAGAATTTTAGAAATTAGTTTATGTGTGCCATGAGATGAAAAAGGTAGAAAACTGCTTGCCCAGGTTGGGAAGCTGAGGGGATTGAGAGTCATAACTAAGGAATATGGGTTTCTTTGGGGGTAATGAAAGTGTTCTAAATTGATTGTGGTAACAGATGAGCAACTCTGTGAATAGACTACAAGTCATTGAATTGTACACTGTAAATGAGTGAGTTGCATGGCTTGTGAATTATATCTCAATAAGGCTGTTAAAAAATAAATTAAAAGTGTGATGACTGAGATGGGGGAAAGGGCATTTATGAGAATAGTAAAAGTAATAGAGACGGTAATGAAAAACTTCATGTATGTGATTAGCTATTTTGCCTACAGAGGACCTCAAATTAATTTTGACTCTAGGGGTAAGACTCTGATTTCTCCTAAAATTGTAGGGCTTATTTTCCTGCATATATGCAACTGTAAATGGAGGATAAAATATAAATAAATCAGGGCAGGTAAAAGTAAATCATGATAAAAACTCCTTTAGTGCAGTTTCTAATTTAATCAATATGCAAAACAAGGGCCTCTCAGTCAGAGAGGACATTAATATCTCAGGGGAAAAAAATCTCCTGGCAGGTCCGTGGCAATCACAACATCTCTTTTGCCAAAATGTGTTTTCCTTCTCCAGGTAGGACTCTCAAATAACTCTCAAGTGTTCCATTAAGAGCATTTCTCTTTACGCATTGCTTTGTAGTTCAGTCATTGTTACTGATACAATGCTAACAGGAGAGCTTTTCTTTAAACCAGACTTCTGCATATTATTAAAGCATGAGACAAAGAACAACATATCCCCAGGTCTGACAATTTCTAGTCATTTTTGCAGACATGTCTGCCATTGTTAGTTTTGTTTCTTTCATAAATAAAATGTCTGCAGATTTACGACAAAAAATAATGTTTCCTGTCTTTTACCTTGAAGAATATAAAACTCCTAATGTTGCCCTGGCCGGTTTGGCTCAGCGGTTAGAGCGCCGGCCTGCGGCACAGAGACCCGGGTTCGGTTCTCACTAAGGGCATGTACCTCGGTTGCAGTTTGTACCCGGCCCTGGTTGGTCGTGTGGTTGGCAGCCACTCGATGTGTCCCTTTCACATTGATGTTTCTCCCTCTCTCTCTGTTCCTCTCTCTCCCTCCCACTCTACCTGAACAAAAAAGGGAAAAATGTCCTCGGGTGAGGATAAAAAACAAACAAACAAACAAACAAAAATTCCTAATGGCGCTCTGGCCAGTTTGGCTCAGTAGTTAGAACATCAGCCTGCAGACCCAAGGGTCATGGGTTTGATTATGGTCAAAGGCGTGGGGGTTATGCGAGAGGCAACCAATCGATGTGTTTCTCTCACATTAATGCTTCTCACTGTCTCCCCTCCTTCCCTAAACTATCCTCAGGTAAGAATTAACAAAGAATAAAATAAAATAAAAATAAAACTCTTAGTGTCTATTAGACTACTCCAAAAGTTAATCTGATATTTAGTAAACTTTTTAAAATTTTTCATAGAGATCTATGGGGCTTTCCTGCTCTTTAAATAAAAAACTCGTGTTTTTACTATGAACATCTATAAAATTTAGAGACAAAGTTTGATTAATACTCAGTAGGAAAGTCTGTTTGGATCTCTCTCATTCTCAGTTTGCTCTGCTCTTCTGACCAGGTTGGTACATAAATCTATCCTGACCCCTTCAAACCTACTAACAGATACATACAAATTCTACACGATAATGAGAATAAAGTTGGCAAAATGATGCATTGTGCTATTTCCTGATACTGTTCAAATATGATCTGAAGTTGTAAAGGACCTAAAATAGCATTCAGTCCCATCATTTGACTACACTTCAGCGAGTTTATACTCAAATTCCTCACCAAAGAGGAGCAGTCAGTTCTGTTTCTATATATCAGTCACTGATTTAAAATGTTTTATAAGTAATTAAAATTATTCCAGATTTATTATCTTAGAGTTATATATAAAAGTAGCCTACATATTTGTTTATGTTTCTTAATATTATCTCACTGAGTCCTCACAAAAGTATAGTAAATTAGATAACACTATTTCCATTTAACATATGTTGAAAGGAGACTGGAGTTGTTAGCCAATTCCTGCAGGCCCCTGTGGCCAGGGGGTGGCTGAGACAGGATTCTAAATAGGAAAGTTTGCATAAAAATCCATGCTTTTCCATTTTGTTTCTTGGGACCACTTCAAGGCCACTATTCATCTAGGAATAATCTTCCATTCTTTCAAATATTCTGCACTTAAGATTTTTAGAATTCTACTCTGTCCTCTGAACATGCGCCTTGTTACAACTATTTCTCTGTTGATCTGTGATATTCAGAACTCAACACTCCCAGAGTGATCTCATGAGGACAGAATAGAGTAAAACCATCACCTCTCTTTCTAGAATTGTATCCATGGTACATAGAATACACTTATTTGTATTGATGGTAGGAGGTTTGGTTGTCATTTTACTATTTCAACCTATATTTTGGGGGTATTTAAAGTGCCTTTCAATTGGTCACAACCTTGATTTTCAAATCATGAGAACGGAAATAAATCATAGTAAAGTAGGTGAGGCATTTATCAACTTTATTTTACAAAGAAGGAAACCACAGCTGAGAGAATTTATCATAAAAACACTGCATAGGTAGATGTCTGTCTTGAGTCTAGGTATATCTCCTGCCTCCAGCTACTGTTGTATTCACAGCAAGCAAAATGGGGTGTCCTGCCCATTTAAAGCCCTGTGTCATTTTCACATATGTTATTGTAAAACATATCTCCCCTAACTTCTTAGTGAGCAATATTCTTTTTTTTTTTTTTAATTCAGTTGTGCATCCTAAGCTTGTCACTGTTTAACTTCATCTTCTTAGGGTTAACTATCAAGATCTGTGGGTTTGGTTTCTATGGACTCCACAATAAGAAATATGATAAATGCCAAAGCAGAACTGAAAGTCTCAGAGCTAGGTAGACATTTTTTTTCTTTCTTCAGCATTTTTAAAGAGGTTTCTCTAATGACTTCTATCCTCCATTATTTTATGGGAATTAAGCTTACATTCGTAATATTGCTCCCCTAAACATATAATTTCTTTTTGCCCTAGATGATGGGTTGGCAAACTTTTACTGCAAATGACCAGAGAGTAAATAACTTACACTTCTGTGGTTCTGCTTCTATATTATAGGTTATATTTTCTTGCTTTTTTGGTTTCCTGATTAATAGTTTTTATGTAAGCCAGACATTGTGTATAAATATATGAATAGCCATTCCAAAATGGTGGTGGAATAACTGCAAGCTACACAGACCATCTCCTAGGACCAAACTGGAATTACAACTAAAATAAAGACAAATTGTTGGGAAAAAGCAACAGAAAAGCAGCTTGCGAGGACCATATAACCAGGGACTCTAAATCCATCCTGGAAAGATTGTGGAGGCACAAGACGGGGGCTGGGAGCCCACAGACAGCAGGAGACTTAGCTGTGAGCAGAGCTCTCGGGATTAAAATCTCAAACCCACTACACAGCACAGAGGGCTGGGACAGAGCCCTAAAATAGCCACAGCCACTCACCTTGAGCTCCAGCAGAGGGAGAGCTGACTGGACTGGAACTGTGTGGGGACACTTGGGATTTGGGGGGCACTCAGACCTTTTGCTGAGTTGCAGCCACACAGAACGGTGGCCATCTTACTCATTCCCAGGGCTCTGGGGAGAAGTGGTGGCCCGTCCTTCAAAGATCCAATCCCTCCCAGGTGGCCCATTGAAATACAAATTGAGGCTCATTAACAACCAGCATCTGCCCCACCCTTGGGAAATCCCCTTATTTTAAAAAGCTGAGGGAGTTTTTCATTCAACTGAGAACCCAAGTCTCTTCAATTAACCACGACCAAGAGCTTCCAGGCAAAAAACTAGAGGATAACGGAACAATTCCTGGGATTGCAAATCTACCCAGAAAAGTAAGACTTGACAGTGGGGTTTACCGTGGGCCTGCCCAGGCTCATCCAAACCCAGTACAGGGAACCACAAACAGCAGAACACCAACACCCACAGGGAAAATTTGGCAGGCTCCCAAACCCACTGAGATAGCCAAAATGGTAAAACAAAGAAAAAAATCCCAAATGAAAGAACAAGAGAACTCTATCAAAGATGAGATCAATGAAATGCAGCTAAGCAAATTATTAGAGGTAGACTTCAGAGCCATGATCTTGAAGAAGCTCAACACCTCGAGTAAGGACATCAGCACCATGAGTAAAGACATAGAAACATTGAAAATCAATCAACTGGAAATGAAAAACCAACAAGAAGAAATGAAGAATAACATATCAGAAATAAAGATACACATTGGAAAGACTAACCAGCATAGTAGAGGGAGCTTAGGACCAGATCAGTGAATTAGAAGACAGGGTGGAAAAAAATCAACAAATCAGAAAACCAAAAGGAAAAATAAAATCAATTAGGAAGACGGCTTAAGAGAACTGTGGGACAACTGGAAACATAATAACATTCACATCATAAAAAAGAACCCAAACAGGCCCACACCAAGAAACATACTAATTAAAATGCCAAAAATTAAAGACAAAGAGAGAATCCTAAAGGCAGCAAGAGATAATCAATAGGTTACCTACAAAGGAACCCCCATAAAGCTATCAGCTGTCTTCTCAATAGAAACACTACAGGTCAGAAGGGAATGAAATAATCAAAATCATGAAAAACAAGGATCTGAATCCAAGACTACTCTATCCAGCAAGGCTATCATTCAAAATAGGAGGTCAAATAAAGGGCATCCCAGACCAAAATAAAAAGGCTAATGGAATACATGAGCACCAAACGGGCACTACAAGAAATGTTAAAAGGACTGCTGTAATTAGTAGAAAAAATAAGAATTAAAATAGAACCACACTAAACAAAAATGGCAATAAATAAGTACATATTAATAATCACCTTAAATGTAAATGGTTTGAATGCTCCAAAAGAAAGACACAGAGTAGCTGATTGGATAAGAAAGCATAACTCACATATGTGTGGAACCACCTCACAACAAAAGACTCACATAGGTTGAAAGTGAAGAGATGGAAAAAATATTCCAAGCAAATTGAAAGGAAAAAAATCTGAGGTAGCAATACTCATATCTGATAAAATAGATTTCAAAATGAAGACCATAACTAGAGACAAACAAGGTCACTACATAATATTGACAGGATCTATCCAACAGGAAGATATAACCTTGGTAAACATATATGCACCCAATATAGGAGCACCAAAATATATTAAAAATCTTCTGGAGGACTTCAAAGGAGAAATCGACAGCAATACAATCATAGCAGGGGACTTCAACACCTCACTGACATCACTGGATAGATCCTCTAGACAAAAAAATTAACAAGGAAACAGAGATTCTAAATGAAGCACTAGACCAAATGGATTTAATAGATGTCTACAGAGAATTACACCCAAAAACTGCAGAATTCACATTCTTCTCAAGTGCACATGGGACATTCTCAAAGATAGAGCACAAACTAAGTCTCTACAAGTTCAAGAAGACTGAGATCATATCAAGCATCTTCTCAGATTACAATGGCATGAAATTAGAAATTAACTGCAACATGAACATGCAAAGACATTTTTACACATGGAGGCTAAATAGCATGTTATTAAAAAATGACTGGGTTACCGAGGAGATCAAGGAAGAAATTAAAAACTTCATGGAAACCAATGAAAATGAACACACAACAACACAAAATCGATGAGACACAGCGAAAGCAGTTCTGAGAGGGAAATTCATAGCACTACAGGCCTACCTCAAGAAGCAAGAAAAATCTCTAGTAGACTATCTAACCTCACAACTTAAAGAACTAGAAAGCAAACAAAAAGAAGATTCCAGAGCAAGTAGAAGGAAGAAAATAGTAAAGATCTGTGGGAGACCATTTGCATGGTATCCATCTTGTTAAAGTCTGCTCTGCTGTCTCCGGCCCCAGGGCGGGGCCTCTCCGCGTGCCGTGCCTCTCCGCGTGCCGTGCCTCTCCGCGTGCAGTGCCTGCATTCCTCTAAGATAATTGTTTGCTCCGTTCTTTGCTTATCATTTGTTCCACCTGGGGTGTTTGCTGGGGTTGGCTTCAGGTGGGATGCTCATTGGCTGTTTCCCCTGTTTTCCCCCTATGTATGGTGTGAACTCCCCCTGAATAAACGAGACTTGATCAGAATCCTGTCTTGTCTCCATTTCTCGTGTCTCTTGTCCCACCTCATCCTCACTCCCCCTCTAGAGTCCTCGTTGATCGACCTGCGGGCCGGGTCAAAGATCAGATCAGACATAAATGACATAGAGACCAAAAAAGCAACTCAAAGGATCAATAAACCAAAAAGCTGGTTTTTTAAGAAGTTAAACAAGATTGATGGACCCTTAGCTAGAGTCACCAAGAAACAAAGAGAGAGAACCCAAATACACAAAATCAGAAATGAAAGAGAAGAAGTAACAACCGACACCACAGAAATACAAAGGATCGTTAACAAATACTATGAACAATTATATGACAACAAATTGGACAATATAAGTGAAATGGACAAATTACTAGAAACACGTGGTCTCCCAAAACTGGACTGGGAAGAGATAGAAAACTTGAATAGACCAATAACAACTAAGGAAATTGAAGAGGTAATTAAGACTCTCCCAGAAAACAAAAACCCAGGCCCGTACAGCTTCATAGGGGAGTTTTACTGAACATTCAAAGAAGAACTAACACTCATTCTCCTCAAATTCTTTCAAAAAGTTCAAGAAGAAGGAAGATTTCCAAACTCGTTTTATGAGGCTAGCATAATTCTAATTCTAAAACCAGAAAAAGACACTACAAACAAAGAAAACTACAGGCCAATATTCCTGATGAACATAGATGCTAAAATCCTGAACAAAATACTAGCAAATCAGATCCAGCAATACATTAAAAAAATTATTCACCCTGGCCAAGTGGGATTCATCCCAGGGATGTAAGGCTGGTATAATATTCACAAATCAACAAATGTGATATACCACATAACCAAATGAAAGATAAAAACCACATGATCATATTAATAGACACTGAAAAAACATTTGACAAAATCCAGCACCCATTTCTGACAAAAACACTCAGCAATATGGGAATAGAGGAATCATATCTAAACATAATAAAGGCCATGTATGAAAAACCTACAGCCAACATCATACTCAATGGACAAAAAGTAAAAGCATTTCCCTTAAGTACAGGAACAAGACAGGGATGCCCACTTTCACCACTCTTATTTAACATAGTACTGGAAGTCTTAGCCACAGCAATCAGACAGGAAGAAAAAATGAAAGGTATCCAAATTGGAAAGGAGAAAGTGAAACTGTCATTATTTGCAGATGACATGATATTATACATAGAAAACCCTAAAGACTTCATCAAAAATTTACTAGACTCAATAAATGAATTTGGCAAAGTAGCAGGATACAAAACGAACGTCAAGAAATCGACAGCATTCTTATACACCAACGATGAACTCACAGAAAGAGAAACTAAAAAATAATCCCATTTACCATCACAGCAAAAAATTAAGACACCTAGGAATAAACTTAACCAAAGAAGTAAAGGACCTATTTGCAGAAAACTACAGGACACTGAAAAAAGAAATAGAGGAAGATATAAGTGGAAGCACATACCTTGTTCATGGATTGGAAGAATTAACATCATTAAAATGTCCATATTACCCAAAGCAATCTATAGATTCAGTGCAATCTCCATCAAAATACCAATGACATAATTCACAGAACTAGAACAAGTACTTCAAAAGTTCACATGGAACCAAAAAAGACCCTGAATAGCCACAGCAATCTTGAAAATAAAGGACAAAGTAGGTGAGATCACAATACCAGATAGCAGGTTATACTACAATGCTACTGTAATCAAAACAGCCTGGTACTGGCACAAGAACAGGCATATAAACCAGTGGAACAGAACAGGGAACCCAGAAATTGACCCAAGATAATATGCTCAATTAATATTTGACAAAGGTGGCAAGACCATGCAGTAGGATAAAGACAGCCTCTTTAATAAATGGTGTTGGGAAAATTGGACAGCTACATGCAAAAAAATGAAACTAGACCATCAACTTACACCATATACAACAATAAACTCAAAATGGATAAATGACTTAAAAGTGACTGGTGAATCCATAAAAATCTTAGAAAAAAATGTAGGCAACAAAATTTCAGACATCATACGGAGCAGAATTTTCACTGATACATCATCTAAAGCAACAGAAACAAAGGAGAAAATGAACATGTGGGACTACATCAAACGCAAAAGCTTCTGCACAGCAAAAGAAACAACCATCAGAATGGAAAGGCAACCCATTGTATGGGAGAGCATAATTGCCAATGATATATCAAATAAGAGGTTAATTTCCAAATAATGTAGAGTGGTCATACAACTCAAGAAAAGGAACACAAAGAACCCAATTTAAAAATGGGCAGCGGAACTAAATAGACACCTCTCCAAACAGGACATACAAATGGCTAAGAGATATATGAAGAAATGTTCAACATCACTCATTATCAGAGAGATGCAAATTAAAACAACAATGAGGTATCACCTCATACCTGTCAGAATGACTGCCATCAACACATCATCAAACAACGTGTTGGCGAGGGTGTGGAGAAAAGGGGACTCTGGTACACTGCTGGTGGGAATGCAGACTGGTGCAGCCACTATAGAAAACAATATGGTGTTACCTCAAAAAATTAATAATTGTATTGCCATTTAACCCAGTGATCCCACTTCTAGGAATATACCCTAAGAAGCCTGAAACACCAATTAGAAAGAATATATGTACCCCCATGTTCATAGAAGCACTATTTACAATAGCTAAGATCTGGAAACAGTCCAAGTATCTATCAATAGATGAGTGGATTAAAAAAGCAGTGGTACATATACACAATGGAGTACTATGCATCTATAAGAAAGAAAGATCTCTTATCCTTTGAGACGACATGGAGGGACCTGGACAGTATTATCCTAAGTGAAACAATCCAAGCAGAGAAAGACAAAAATCACATGATGTCACTTATTTGTGGAATATAATGAGCATAAGTCTCAGGAACAGAGTAGACCCAGAAATGTAGAAGTAGGGTACAGACTGACAACCCCCAGAGGTGGGGAAGATAAACCACAGAACTTATATGCATGTACGCATAACCGATGGACATGGACAACAAAGTTGGGAATGGCGGGGGGGGGATGGGGAGAAGGCTGTCAATGGGGTAAAAGGAGAACCATCTGTAAAAATTAATTAATAAAATTCTAGAATGTAAAAATAATAAAAATAAAAATACCAATAGTGGATAATGAATAAATAATGTTTGACCCCAGATAAGATCATACGGATTCTTTTCTCAGACCGTCATTTTGGTGAGGCTGAGTTGACCTAATCTGTAACTGAGCTGGGTGGGGGCTTTGTCACAGCTTTGGAAAGATTCTGTCTACGACTGGCTTCAAGTGATTTTAATGGTGGGAGTAAAACATTCCCTTAGCAGAGCTTAGGATCTAAACACCCACAAGACTCCAGAGATCTTTTTATGCTTTATAATCAGTCACCACCCTTCTGAATTACAGAAGGTGTAGCTCTGAACTCTCAGATTCACAGCTGGGCGACCACCCTTTGGGATCAGTATAGAGTCTCACTCTCCCATCCTGCATCAGGCTTTCTGTGCTACAGGACATCTCTCCACCCTACTGCCCTACCCATCGTTCAGTGAAGACTCGCTTCAGTGCACCGCGGCTCTCTCTTAAGTATCCCAATCCTAACTAGGCTATTGCTGTTCATTTGGTGAGGCTCCACACATCTAGGGAGGTGGGATCTTACCTGCCTTGTTTCCATCCTTAAAACTGAATGCGCTTCAGGATGGAGGTGGGATCTCGCTCGGTTCTTCTCCCTGTTTGGGCAAACTGCTGACTTACATTCTCATCTTGCCTCAGCGATGCCCACTCAGCTCTCCTCCGCCCCGCACCTTGGTGTGCTGTCCTGTGCGCTCATGGGACATACACAGAGATTGGGCGCATATTTGCTTTATGACTGTGGATCCTAGGGATTTTTATTCATCGCATGGGTACACAAGTGGGCATTAAAAGGTTATCAAACATCTGGCTGATTTCCCCTTAGTCACATCTGTGGGGGGTTTAATCCTCTTTCTGTCCTGTCCCTAGGGAGGAAAACAACCACAGGACTCTTCTTTCCTCGCCTATTTCTTCTACCTATTCCTTTCTAAGCTTAGTTTATTTATACCCTTAGGTATTTTGCAGGTTTTAAAAATTATAGTTTTTTTTTTTTTTAACTTATCCAGTTTGTTCTTGTTAGGAAATAAGTGATCGTCTCTTTCTCTTGAAAACTTTCTACACTCTGACCTGGGTTAAAATACTGCTCAACCATTCCTTAGCTACATGTATAACTTTGGGAAAGTTAGTTAGACTCCATTACCTCCGTTTTCTGCTCCAAAAAAATAAAGTTAATAATAGTATAAAACTCACTTTTTAGTAAGGATGACAAGAGAAAGCACCTGTAAAAGCATTTGGTACATAGTAGATGGCAGGCACTCAATCACTGAAGATTTTATCCCGTGCTTTACTGGCTATTTTACTCAATTTACATGCTGCTTCTTTAAAACACACACACACACACACGCAAAGAAGTATTATTGCCACTTTATAGCTGAGGAAACTCAGCCTTGGTGAGATAAGAATCCAGACTGTGTACTTTTTTGCTATATCACTGTCTCCTCATCAATGAATGGGCCAACCAGGGATCAACAGCTACACGGTGTAAGACATAAGCATCCAAAGGACACAGCAAGCTTAGAAATGTGAGAAAGTATTTTTTTTTATCAAAAATTCTAATCTGGCAGCAACACTCAGTCACAGCTAAACCACAATTCAATGTGAGAATAAATCAGGCATTGGGAGACTTGATAAAACATAGTAAGTAAGTAAGATGTATCTACCCAGTCTCTTCCCATGCCTAATATATAGCCCAGCTTCCGACTAGGATATGAAGATCAAACAACTAAACCTTAGGGAAATCTCAAACCAGGAACGTTTAAAGGTAAGGCCTGTATTAACCATCTAATGCTATAATCAATAATGTTGCCTCACCATTCTCCCCAAAACTCAGTGTCTTAAAACAACAAACATTTATTTTCCATATTCATGCTTCTACAGATTGGCCATAATGACTCTGCTTAGTGGGTTTTAGGCTGAGGCAGGAGATACAGCTGTCTGAAGAACGTACTCATCATGGCTGAGGTCAAAAGCTCCCAGAGGGTTGAGCAAAAACATATAAAGTTTCTTAAAGCTTTGGCTCAAAACTGACTGTCATGTTTGCCAGTATCCTGTTGGCCAAAACTAGTCATATCATCAAACCCAACATCAATGAAGTGAGCAGCTACCTTTCATGAAGGTCAGCTGAAGGAGTAAATATTTGTTACAATAATTTAATTTGCCACACCCAAAGACCAGTGTTGTCCTTTAGACTGATGTTCCCAAATATCAGGAATGATACAATTACCACAAGTTAGTTCGTCTGACATTTCAAAAGGTATAAATACAATGCATGTGGAATTTGATTAGGTGATGCTTGAGGAGTGGTACCCTCCCCGCGAGAGCCTGGCTGGTTTTTGCATTCCAGATGAAACCTTTGGAGTCAGAGCCCTTGGTTTGCAGAAATAGCAGTGTTGGTGTCCTAGCCTGGAGGCTGCCACAAAGATTGAGCTGCTAAATTCCATGTTTTCCAACTTACATCTTTTATACCTTTACTAGGACTAAATCTCAAAAGTCTATATTTAGTGACCAAAGAGAGAGCTCATCTCTTTGCACAAAACCAGAAAACTCTAGTGGCTCCTGGACCGATTCATTACCTGCCATCTTAAAATAACTGATAGAAGAAGGGGGGGGGGGGGGAGAGAATTCTGAAATTTCAATTCCCCCAAAATTATGTGTTTCCATCTTTGACTCTTTACTCAGTGAGGGGCTGCACTAAAATTTAATTTTTCCCCTGTGAATTTACTTAAGAAAACATCATCTCTAAAATTTAATATTTTAAAGCTGTAGATTGTAAGGGCATATGTAAGGCATATTTACAGTCATATATCATAGAAGTGTTTTCTCTAGAGGATTGCTGAAAATGTAGTTTAGCTCCTTGGTGACTTCTCAGATATCCCTGGAGTATTGCAGTTTGGAGTTATAACACAAATGGTTTCCATTTCTTAGAATAAATTATTTTGAATATTTAAAGGTAACTCATTACTTCATGGCATCATGAGACCTTAACTCTGCACTGGTAAGTCAACATTACTGAAAAGTACTAGAGTGACATGAATTATTTTCCAAATTGCCATAATGACAAGAATGTCTATTTGGCTATAGCTGAGAAAAAAAGAAAAGACAAATGATAGGTCAGCAAGATCTTCTATGAGACCATCCTGTCTTGGGGGCTACTGACAAACCCATGAGGTGATGGATAAAATTCATGAGGATGGAGCACCATCATGCATAAATCCAGAAAATGGTGACACAGTGTTCATTACCCGTGATTTTTACAGATAGAAGAAATAGTGCTGAGAAGTACACAACACAGAAAAATGGAAACCTTAGGCATAGTTTGTACTATGTTATCTGGTATTTTGTTTTTAGTTTCTCTGTATGTTTGTCTTCAGTTCACAATTATATTTTAAACACATTGAGTATCATAGTAGTATAACATTTATACTAGCACTTACCCTGGGCATGGCCCTGCATGCTTCATGTAAATTAAGTCAATTAATTATCACAATTACCTCATAAAGTGGGTTCCCTTACTTCCCCATTTTACCAGATGAGAAAACTAAGAAACAAGGGAATAAGTAAAACTTGGCCAAAGTCACACACACAGTTAAGCAGCAGACCTGGAATTTGGACCCTGAGGTTCTGATTCCAGAGTCCATGATCCTAACCACTAAGCTAGACTGTTTTCTGCTCTCCTGTATCCCCCATAGCTCCTAGTTACATGCTGGGCAAAGAGGACTTCCTAAATATGTTCCTTGTGAATGATATTTTTGCTAACAAAATTTCATGTTGTCTCTCATTTTCTTATAATTCCCTTCTTCTCTGCCTCAAAGCCTTCCATAGGACACATATTCTCATATATCTCTCTATTTGTGTTTGTCAGAAATGCCAATTGTTTCATTTATTGTGCCTGGAGAGTTGCGTTCCTAAGATTTCTGTGGCTGCATCCAACTAGGCAAAAATAAAATAAAATTGTGCTTTAATCAATTAGCAACACTTGCCATGGGTATAGAACAGGATCGAGTAATAGTAGTACATAAACCAGTGATATCTAGGAAGGCACTGCCTGACTCTCCTCAGAATGTCCTGACCCCAGGGGTCCCATTAGCGCCCTCCCTCCTAGTCCACTGCTGGTCCTGCTGTGTTTGTAACTTGTCGTTGGGAGTACTACAGGAAGGTGCATGTTAGTGGAATGAACACAGGCTTTAGAATGACCAGATCTAGGAATAAATCCTGTCTTTATACTAATATGTAAAGAATGCCCTCCGCTTCTCTATCTAAATAATGTGTATATCGCTCTCATGGTGTCATTGTAGTTAATGATAATAAGGCAGGGGCAACAAGGTCTTCCTGTAAAGGGCAAGATAGCATGTGGCCAGCGCCTGCCTAAGAGAAAGGAATGCAAATGCATACCCTAGGCAGGCAAGAATTGTAATCTTCTTCCATGCTTAGAGCTTACTTTTTTTATTATAAGATATTGAAGTGGTCATATTGTTTTATTTAAAATGCCAAACAATAAATAAATAAATAAATAAAATGCCAAACATAGCTTGGTGATCTATAATAAATCAATGATGATGACTAATTAACACCTTAATATAAATATGTCAATCATACTTAAGAAAATATTGCAGATAGGCCAAATTGTTTTGATTATGTAGCTCATCAGTAAAATTTTTTCTTTTATGTTTATATGCATCAATATATATATTCATAAACTACATTACAACTCTCTAATTATATTTTATATCTTATCAAATATACACACATATAAATTATTTAAGAATAAATAAACATGGAAAGAGGTGCTAACATTGTCTTCCTATCTCCCCTCATAGATTGGAGTTTACTGTTCCACAGAATGGAGAAGAGAGTGAACATTTCCTCTCAACCAGCTGTGAAAGGCATTATTAAATTATTACCCTGTTTTACTCTTTAGAACATCAAAGAGTGAATACAGACAGCGAGTGGCAATTTGAATACAGCTGTACGGATCCCCAAATCCTGTGTTTCTTCTACAAGATAATAAGAGAAACAAAAATAAGAGGAAGCATCACCTAGAAACACAGAGTCTGGAGGGAACATCAAAGGGATGACCTTCCAAGGACAGGTTCCATATACAGGGGGAGTCTGAGTACTACAAAGCTCAGGCTGGGAATGATTTGGCCATGCTGGTAAATGTATAAGTATGAGCTTTCTAGGGGGCGTGTAGGGGACCCCTGATCTGTAGCATCTACCAGTTACTGAGATGTGCACTGTCAGCCCCATCAAGCCTACATGTGCTGCTCCACTTCCACTGACCTGGGACCGGCCGTCTGGGCACAAGGACGAAAGAGGTCCGGATCCGAGGGAGATGTTGAAACAACGAGGCCGTCTTTGCTTTTCTCGCTCCCAAGGAACAAAGCTGTCGGACCCTGAGCACCTATTAACCACCACTGGGCTCCTTCCATCCCTAAGGGTGGGCCACCAAATGCACAACAGGGAGAGAAAAATAGGGTGTCGGGCATTCCTTAACTCTCCTTATCCGAGATGAGAAAAGGCTGTTTAAATGTCCATACTTCGTGGCGTTGCAACAGCACGGGGTCCCCTGGGCCTTCCAGAAGTCATAACGCTGGTTTCTCCTTCCTGGTTATTATTATTGGTCATTGTACGTGGAAGAAGATAAGAAAAAGAGAGGGAGAGAGTATTTATCATATGAATCACAATGGATTTTCTAAATGCCACTGCTTGTGTACAAGGAAATATATATACAAGGCATTTTATGCAAATTTTTCATCTTGGAAACACTGTATTTACCATAGCACAATACACTTAACACCAACTTGTAAAAAGAAGGTGCCCAAATAATCTCAATATCTAGGAAATGTGGCAAGTTACTTCTAGAAAAAGCTACAAACTAGTTAAGGTAACTTGTCTTCATTGCTACCTGATTCTGCTGGGTGCCAAATGGAAACGTGTGCTCAGTGGTTGAGCATCGACCCATTCTCCAAGAGGTCGCTGGTTCGATTCCCAGTCAGGGCACATGCCCAGGTTATGGGTTCGATCCCCAGTGTGGGGCCTGAAGAAGGCAGCCAATCGAAGTTCTCTCTCGTCAATGTTTCTATCTCTCTCTCCCTCTCCCTTCCTCTCTTTCTCTAAAATCAATAAAGAAAAAAATTTTAAAAAAAGAGATAGTGGATCCAGACACATTGTTCCCCATTCCATGTCTAAGCACTGCTCAAGTCTCCCCCTACCAACTGGTGCCAGCCCTTGGGAGAGACAGACAACATGCTCCATAGAAATGCAATCTCTTGCAAGAGGCAGACGAAGCAGAAGTCACAGTTATCTCTGGCGCCTCTACATGCCTGCTGTTATCACACCTCTCTGCTCTCAGTAATCCCTTACATTTATAAAGGGACTTATGCTCTTCAGTCTTTTTGAAAGGCTTCATTAATACAGAGTCTCAGGGTTGGAAGTTGTCTCAAAGTCAGCCCACCCAAACAACTGCCAAGCCTTGTGTGCCCTTGACATAACCTTGGTGGGAACCACAGTAACCCTGTGGGGCGGGAGGGACACAGGCTGGTGCATTCATTTCAGAGGGGAAGAGGCAAGACCTCAGGTAAAGCCAGTGGCAGAGCCTGGGAGGTAGGAAAGGTTTCTTGTACCCTGAGGCAGTACAGACCCTTCTATCCAATCTTCCAGTAGGAGGAAGGGCCTGCATCCCCTCTCCACCCTTAGGAAAATGTCTAGGGCCCCTCTGACAGCTAGGAGAGGAACCCCAAAACAATGCCAAGACACACATAGGCAGGGCCTGCCCTTCCCGCCCTTTGGCCTCAACCTCCTGCCCCCAGCGCATTCCGCTGCCAAGCAGGAGGCTCTGCAGCCTAGCAGTTGCCCTGGGCTTGAACTCCAGCCCCACCCCTTACTTCCAGCCCTGTGACCAGGATGAGCGACTTTACCTCCTCTGTCCATTCTCTCACCTGTGAAATGTGGTCCAGGACGCCTACTTCACTGGGGATTGTGATTGTGGAATGGAAGCACTTACCCTGGGCTGGGCACGTAGGAAGCACTCAATACATACAAGTCACCTCCCCAGATAAACCTCCAGAGGGTTCGATTCATCACCACCAGCCTCAAAGTCAGAGAAAGTCCTCACAGAGGAGGGTGGGCAAGAAACCGTGCAGCGTAAATTTCCTTTTAAATGATCGGCACATAAGTATTTCTGTGTTAATATCCATTATTAATATCATGATTGAAATAAAATGTGTCACATTGTACAAAGACAGAACTGTTGCTCCAGGGAAGGGGAGGGGGGAGACGTGGGCAACAGATGATGTAAGAGGAACATTGGGATAATGCAAAGTAGTTTTCCTCCCCTTTGCCAATAAATAAAAGCTATTTTCTGTAGTTCCTCAATCCTAATCTCATATTTCTCACCATTTCCACTGAGTTCCCAGAGGGGAGCCATCCTACTGTTGACATTTAATAATGCCAAATGATAATCGAGGGCTCATTAGGCCCAGGAGTCAGCGTTTGCTGCCTCTGGGTAGGGTCCCATTTAAAGCATTTTAGAACGAGGAGGTTCTGTCCCATTTTTAAATGAGAACGAAAAGCACCAGTCACGGCTCCCACTGTGAAGAGAAGATGATGAAGACAGTGATGAGACTGCTTTGTGGACAGGCTGGGAGGGCTGAGGACGAGGGAACGCTGAGCTTGAGCTTAGCCTTGAAGGAAGGGTAAGAGTCAGAGAAGCCGAGAGGAGGAACAGGTGCATTCTGCATCGGCACTGAGTGAGTACATCCTCCTTGTTCCGGGAACAGCAAGTGCACTGAACAAGTTCCTCTGTGGGCGTCCTTTCTCCAGGTTAAAAGGGTTATTTCAGTACAGAGGACAAAGTCTGAAATGAGATTTTTCCCATTTGCAAACGTGAACACATATTCCCCAAGGAAGTCCTTTGTCATCCCTCCATCCAAAGCTTTACTAAGTGGAATCCACATGCCCCTTTCAGCTATACTGTCACAATCCCCCCGAACCCCTCCCGCTCCAGGAAGGCTTGGGCACGGCCAGGCCTCAGCTACTACCTGCACATCCTGCATCCCAGTGGCAGCCAATCACATTGGGCCAAACGACACTGGGGACCTGTGTTAGTGTTTAGGAAGGAGGGCTTCTGATAACTGGTTTTCTGCTCAACTCAGAGCTAACAAGTTCACTGCTTGACACTGACAATCTTTCAAGTACTGATTAAGTCCACTCTTCTGTCTCAATGGACAGCCTAGGGAAGGGGATTGGATCCTTTCTTGGTGGTATGAGAAGCCACAGGTCCCCAGGTTTACTGTTCATTTGAGCACCAAATCTCACTGCCTCACACTAGAGATCTAGAAAGTGGAATTACAGGAAACTGGGCAGATTGAGAGCTGAGCCGTGCTGACCTCCAGAAATCAAGAGGGACTTGCTTCTCCTTTTCCCTTTCTTTTTTAAACTAAGTGTATGATGCCAATTTATTTTCCTGTGACATCTCTCTCTCCCTTGAAAGACAGTAAAAGAGAAAAAATAGTTCATTATGATTTTTAAACGTTGAAGTGTGGTTAATCAAGGTTTTACTATATTTTATAATCTCCTAAAAAGTTAACACCTTAACTTTATTTTCTGTATATCCAACCTCAGCATATAGTGTGCATAGCAGCTGGGAATAGTTCTTATGATAGTCATACTTCATTTATCTTAAATAGAGGAGGATGAGTTGTTTTAGAGACGTGAAACACCAACTTGTATTGTCATTTTTAAAATTGCAAAAATTTTTATTAAAATTGTTTTAAATACATCCCTTAATTCCCTGTCTTGTAGAATAAACTTCACTTGTGCTGGAAAATAATGATACCTTGAAGAGGCTTCTAGGTAGGTAGGGTAAGCCTCTCTACCCAGTTTGGCCATTTGAAATATGCTAATACACTACAATTTTTTTTTTAAAGTTATAGCCAACATTTTTCAAATTAAATACAGAGTAAATAATGGACGTGAAAAGATTATATATGAATATGATGACTATATATTTAAGGTTCAACATATCTGAAATAGAAATATCAATGAATATAGCAAAGGTATTAATCAGTCCTGCTCTAGGGTAACAGGGTTATGCTATATATACAAACAGTGCATATATATTTGTGCTATTGAGTTTCTTCTTTTAGTTCCAGTCTGGGTCCTGACAGTTTTCTAGACAACTTATTTGTTTATCTCTCCGTTCATTCTAAGCTAAAGGAGGATCAGCTGAGCCTTTCTATGTGCACAGCTCAGTTCTAAGCACTGAAAGTATGTGACCTTGGAAATCACGCACATGGGAAAGAGCTCCAAGTAGCCAGATATAAACAAGGTGTTTCTGTAGCTGGTTTTCATCCTATAAACAGATTATTGGTCTTAGATTTCTAAGCTTTTTAATTTATTCATTTTTCCCATTTTTTATTCAGATAGAGCTGGAGGGAGAGAGAGGAAAAGAGAGAGAGAGAAACAGCGATGTGAAAGGGACACATCGATGGCTGCCACCCGCAAGACCCAATCAGGGCCGGGGACAAACTGCAACCAAAGTACATGCCCTTAGCAGGAACCGAACCGGGACTCTCTGATCTGCAGGCCAGCACTCCAGCCGCTGAGCCAAACCGGCCAGGGCAGATTTATTTAAAGGCTTTGACTCACTCTCCAAACAGTTAACTAAAACTTTGGATTTGACTACAGGCTACAACGAGGATGTGAAGGAGAGAGTATGAGCTGAAGGAAAGTGAGGGCAGCTCTAGAGCTTAGAGATGGACCGTCTGGGCGCAGGGAGCAGTCACCAGAATCTACCTTCCTCCGGCGGGCGGTTCACACTGTCTTGTCAGGCACCAAACATCAAAGTCTTTGAAATACAGGTCAAGAAATTGAGTGTTTCAGCCTCATTAAAGAAAGTGACAATTATAGGAAAAGAGAGAAAGGTTCTGAAAATAGGCCAGGACACTTATCCCCAGACACAAATGACGAGGCGGTTCCCTCAATCTGTTAAAAAATAATTAGCTTCTGGGGAAAAGACACGCTCATGGAGAGACTGAGTGCACAGCAAACCAAGCCGAATCTTGCGGAGAGGCAGCATGGGGAAAGAAGCTTAAGAGGAGGCTGGATAGAGAGCCAGGATTCACTCTGCTAACGACTCGGGCAGGCACCTGCGGGTCTGATCATCATCTCTCCGGGGAGCGAATCTTGCCAGGCCTCCCCCAGAAGCTCATTCTCTGCAATGCTGCCATGGACCCCTCTCCACGCAGCCACAGCCAGATGCCACAAGAGTGAAAAACAATTGAGGAAGCCTCTGATGCCCTGACAGTGTAACCGGGGCCCTTTTGCCTGACTGTGTTCATTTCAAAATGATTCCTAAGAATTTCTGCCGGAAAAAGATGCTAGGCTACACAGCTTCGATCCCTTCTGGTGCAACCCAGGGAGTTCCGTTGCCTGTCCCCACATGCTCAGGAAATGGTGATGAGATGAAGCGCTTGGTGGCCACAGCAGGCTCCGATCCTCCTCCTTTGTAACTCCTTTCTCAACCGCAATTCGAGAGTTGGTAGGGTTGCTTCTGCCACCACCGTTCATAGCTCCTGTGAGTTTATTTTCCCTCTGCATACACATGGTCCATTGCATGGAGAAATCCCCTTCCCCTGTGTTCAGTTGAGCTACACCTGCAGATTTGAAAAGGAATCTTCTCTATGAAGTAAAAAAGAAAACAAACCTAAAAGAATAAAACACTCGCAGAAGCAGAGAAATAAGCAAATTCTATACAGTCCATATCATACTGTCCATCAGAATAAACTAGGAAACATAAACACACATTCCCAGACTCCTATACCCGACCCATAAACTAAATATTCAAGGAATAAGGCCTAAAAATCAGTATATTAAAACCCTCAGGTGATGTTTTTGTATTAGCCACCACTATCTTTGGTTTAATTTGGGGAACCACTGCTCTAGTTTCCTGATCTTATCCAACTTAGTCTACCCAAATTACCTTGATGCGACTCGGTTTATGGCACCTGTCAGCATCCATTCGCTCATGACAAAGGGATGCACAAGAGTGCAGGTAAGTTATTACAAGCCAAGTCTCCTTCTGGGTAAATAAAACCTATCATATCTCAAAATACATGTGCTAATATTCTGACCATTATTGATGTTTAAGAAATAGATAGAATCTTGACACTGGAAGGATTTTATACTCCAAAATTTTATGTAGTAGAGAAATTTGTCATGTAGCATTTCTGATTCTCAGGCATCTGATCTCAGCATGACTATTTCAACCATCCCTAAGTTTGCAATTTCAAATCTCTATGCACTTATAAACAGCTCAAATTGATAAAATATTCTTTGTTATATTGAGTCAATAGATATCCTATCATTTTGTCACATTGGCCTTGTTTCTGCCTGTTCTGGAAAGATTATCTGCTATCTGGCAAATATCATTTATTCATCATTTTATTACCCCTATATCACTTGGCACAATAAGGACTTACAACTGTGCAAAATGAAAGGGAAAAAATTCTGCAAGAGTCTGAGTAGATATATTGCAGCTTTTGCCACAGCTCACGAGCTAATTCTTCAAGGCTACTTTACTTCCAATTTGATAACCATCATGAGCCCTGGGAAAAAATCTCTGCCCTGGACTGGACAGGGCTGGACAGCGTAACAGAAGTGGTCTCACCAACTCCATCCTTCTGCCAAACAGGAGAAAGCTATCTTCAGCATACCCAAGATCTAACCAGTGCATCTCACTAAGTACAGTCTCACTCGGTGACATAGCTTTGGTATATTACTACTACAGGACATTCTAGAAAGTGGACTGTATCCATTTTAAATTCTTTCTAATAATCTGGGCTTACGTATTTAGATATGACATTAGACTGCCCCTATTCTCAACCAGAAATTTCTAGTGAGTGAGGCTTTCTATAAATATCCTTTGGTCAGCCTCCACTTTGAGAACTCAGTTGTAAGTATCAATAAGAACAAGAACAACTACTAGCCTGTATTCTAATATTAATCACTTTCATGTTCTGTACTCTCAGAACCAAATCAGACACATTCCTTGCAAATCAAAGAAATTTAAATTTATAGAAATAATTTAAAACACCTCCATAGCATCCCACATGTACTCCCACAATTAGTGAGGTAGGCGTGCTACAGAGGTTTAACAACGGGTCTTCCAGGCATCTTATCACTTCTAATACGAGAAGCAAGATTCAGCCCTGGCCGGTTTGGCACAGCGATTAGAGCATCGGCCTGCGGACCAGAGAGTCCCAGGTTCGGTTTCCGCTAAGGGCGTGTACCTCAGTTGCAGTTTGTCCCCGGCATGTGGGTGGCGACCACTCACGTGTCTCTTTCACATTGATGTTTCTCTCTCTCTCTCTTCCCCCCTCTCTCACTCCCGCTCTGTCTGAAGATAAATGCCAAAAAACTTTCTAGGTGAGGATAAAAAAAAAAGAAGCAAGATTCAGACTTAATAGATCAGCTACCCAATTATCCTTAAAGAGCTGTTGCAATTTAATTTTCCAAATGATAGACAGTGAGAGTCCAAACAGAAGCAGTGGCATCCAGGAAAGAAGGGGGTGAGCTTGAGCAGTATTACAGATGTAGACATCGGCTATGAGAAAATGAAGCAGCAAGAGGAGGCTAAAGAGAATTCCGGGTTTCTAGCTGGAGTCTCCCAGTCCGCCACCACAGGATATATAGGGTGAAAAACAGAATTTGTGGAAACATATACCTTTAGGTTTGGAAATGCTCAAGACATCTGTGGGATGGGCAGACAAGAATGATCTAGATATGGAATCAGATTTATATACCTGAAGCTGCAAGAAGAAAAGCTGGGCTTGTTGGTAGCAGAGCTGAGGATAGAATCGAGTTTGGTAACCCTATCAGGTAGTGTCCCAGCAGGAGTCAGAAGGAGTCCCAGGTGGTTCAAGTGCAGATGGGATTAATAATAGGAATGTAGGAAAAGAGTCCAATCCAGGGGAATGGGGATCCTGGAAGCCAGCAGGAGTCGGGAGCTGCTGCAGGTTGTAAAGGCCATGAGAACAAGGGGAAGAAATACAGTTCTAGAGAGCACTGGGTACTTAAACCAGGGAGGAAGGACACCAACTCGACATCTGAGTAATGCAGGAAAACAGTGATTGACCAAATTGGTCCAAAGCAGAGATGAAGCATGGAAGAAATACCATGGCCTCTCTCTCCTCCATTCTCCTACATCCATTTTCCTGACTCCCATTGACCAAGCCTATCCAGAAGGAAGGGGTCAAAGTAGTTCTGAAGCCAATTTCCTGGGACACAAAGGTAGGCTGAGAAATATAGAGAATGAATCTCTAGGAGAACAGTTGTCATCACTCTGACTCCTATTCAAGGTTCTTCTCTGAAGAGTCTGCGGTGACCAGGGGGAGGGAGAACAAACTGACACATTAAATAATTAAAAGAAGCTAAAGGTAGCAGTCTTGTGTCCTGGACTTGGGAATCATTGGTTCTAATCCCTGCTCTGCCACTGTACTGGCTGTGTGCCCATGAACAATTTATCATATTTCTCTAAATTTCCTCTGTAAGATGAAGATAAAAATACTGTTGAATTTAAGAAATTATTATAAGAATTAAATTACGTATTCTGTGTAAATGTTTAACCCGATACTTGTTCTAAAGTAAGTGCTTAGTGAATTTTAAGAGGCGATGATGACCATGACTATGAATAGCAATGGTCACTAGTTCAGATCCTAAAATGATTAGTATGAGCTGGGACAGATTTTCATGGCGCTGCTTGAATGAGAGGTAAGGTTTAGGGAAGTAGATAGGGGAACCCGAGCATGCTTGATTGAGGACATGAGAACAGCGTAGCGTGGGCAGAGGAGCGCAGCAGTGATAGAGTTGGAAGGCTTACTTAGTCGATGCCATGCCAAGAGCTAGCATTACAAGAGACACCTCTGACATATCCATCACCCACATCCTCCCATCAGCTCTATCTTGTGGCCCTCAGCTCTCACTTCACTGCTAAGAAATTCGTTTTTAATATCTTACTAGGCTTTTCCCAGGAGGAACCAAGTACAATTTTGCAAGCTGTAAGTAATATGTCCTTTTAAAATATTACTTACAGCTTGCAAAACACAAGTTCTCACGCCAGAGCAGAGAATGCAGTTCACAGAGGCTGAACCAAGACCTAATTTTCAGAAAGACTTTATTGACAAAAGGTGGCTCTTGGTACTTTCCAAACACTTTTGACTTCCAATTGCAAAATTCCAGTCTGCTTTTCATATCCCCGTGTTCTTAATATCTGCTTCATCTTATGTTCTAATTGCTGCAAAAGAGTGTTCATGTTAACTTTCCTAACACAGTGTAAAGTCATTGAGGGAGGGATGCATCTGCCTACTTCTCTCGTACCTATTGCAGCTGTGCTTCCCAGAGCAAATTTGTACCGGAATCACCAAGGACACCTGATAAAATGACAGATTCAGGACTAGGTGCTTCCATTCTGTCAGTGTAGGATGAGACCCAGAGGTCTAATTTTATAAAGTTTTCCCAGAGATTCAAATATGCACTTTTTTGGAGGAAGCATTGATACTCACCTACTAGGACATCCTTTCCCTCACCTACACCCAATGGTTAGTACAGAGAAGAGGAGGAAAAAGTGGCTCATTTAGAAAAATAAATGTTCGCCCTGGCCAGTTTGACTCAGCGGTGAGAGCGACAGCCTGTGGTCCAGAGAGACCCGGGTTCGGTTCCCACTAAGGGCGCGTACCTTGGCTGCAGTTTGTCCCGGGCCCTGGTTGGTCGTGTGGGTGGCAGCCACTCGATGTGTCTCTTTCACGTCGATGTTTCTCTCTCTCTCTGTCTTCCTCTCTCTCCCTCCCACTCTATCTGAACAAAAAATGGAAAAAATGTCCTCGGGTGAGGATAAAAAAAAAAAGAAAACTAAATGTTCTTTTATCTCATGCCAAGATGCTTTCTTTTATTCTGAAGACACAGAAATGCTGAAAATGTTTCAAAAGGGAAGTGACATAGTAAGATAAATGTTTTACATAAACCATTCCAACTTCCACAGGGAAGGTGCCCTTCGAGAACTAGAGATACTTTCTAAGGCTGGGCAGTAGTTGGCAAATTGTGAGATGGATTTGGATCAAGGGGAGTGGACGTGAAGAGGATAGGAGAGATGTGACCATCTTCGGCAAGAATAGACAAGAATTAATGATTAAGTGGATGTGGGGAGCAGGGGCAGGCAGAAGTGACGACCAGTGTTTCTGCTTTGAGCACACGGGTGGGCAGAGGTGCAGAAGGTCGTTACAGAAAGAGTCACAGATTTGTGGCTGAGGAAGTAGCTTTGTAGGAAGGATGTTGGCCACATGACTGAATGAAGTTTAATCATCAAACATCCTTCCTGGGTGATTCTATATCATTTTGTACATAAATCTCAGAAGAGCAATATGGGCCCCAGGCTTAAATATGGAGATTATTGGTGCACAAGTATTAGGTGAAGTCATGCATGTAGCAAGATACTCCTGGGAGTTGTTGATTGAGAAAAGGTATACTACAGAAGAAAGACATCTATGGAACAGGCTGAATACAAAGGGCCACCCAAGGAGATTGAGGAGAGTACACAGAGATGTGAAAGAAAAATTGGTGCAAATAGAAGTTGTGAAATCATAGGTAATGAGCTCCGCATTGTAGAAATTATTCATGCAGAGAGAAATGTCATCTTTGGACAGTGGCTGCATTAGGGCACAGGGCTGAGTCCAGAGCAGGGACAATATCAACACAGAGAGATATAGGAGGAAAAAACAAAATCAAAGTGATCTATTTTTCACCACCTCTTATTTAAATGACTTTGGATGAATTACATGATCTCTAAAGCCTCAGGTTTTCACTTTGTGGTATAAAGTATCCATTTCACCAGACTGTTGTAAAAATTAGAATATAAAAGAAATTCTTTAAATGTCCCTTTTCTCTCCTACTTTTAATCCATAAATAAAAAATTCCAAGACAGTGTGAGAAAAAAAACAAAAAAAACACCTCTTTTTCATTGGGCCCTAATCACTTCACACCACTTAAAATAAATTGTACTTATTGTCATATTTGTATATGGCTAATAGGTATATTTGTTGGGTATTGTTATTGTGTTGGGAGAGGATGGGAGAACACTTCCAAGTCTAAAATTCGTGTTATTAATGTTTTCTAGAAGAGGGAGGAAAAGAAACGAGGCTTCCCCCTAGTACTCTGTGAAAGCCATCCTTTTTCTCCTGTTGAATTTTGGGAACTCTGCCCATCTGTTTTGTGGCATCTATCCCATGCTCCATGCTTTCTGAAAGATTATCAGCAATTTATACACACTATCATAATTTTTATAGCAGGAAATATCTTTTCCTCCTAGGTAAAACAACAAGCTTTAATTTCCCCTTACCTAAATGCCACCAAAGGAAAGAAGCCATTCAATAATTTGTCTTTTAAAACATGCTTTTCATTGCATTTGTAAAAGTTTACAAGAAATACATCTAGAGCTTAATTGCTTGTAGCTAGGGAATAATACAATTATTCTTCTGGAGTCTCCAAATATTTATTGTGATTGCCTCAGCCTAGGTTTCAGGCTCATACCACAAAGATTGAAACTAATTGAGCCCAAACCCCAAAGCTATTAAATGATGGCAGATTCGTGTTGAAAAAGAGGGGTACTGTCAAGCCTTTGACACTGGGGGGAGGGGATTGTTAATGTATTTTTCTGTGCTGCTAGAAGAAAACTGATTGACAGAATTCTTCCTTTGCCACATAATTATCTACTTCTTTGTTGACCCATCTGGTCCCCTTAATGGTGTGCTAATACCATTATAAAACAATCAGACTAAATTGGTCTTCTGGTGATCAATGGTTTATATGGTTTCATACAAATTATTCTTATACTGTGAAGCCTTTCCTATTAAAACTATAAACAGAATACTACATATTGACAGGGCTTTTCCCAATATTTGGGTGTGTGTACTAGAAATCATAAGTCTTTCAGCATCTTTTTGACAGACAGCATTTTTTACAGAGCACTATTTAAACTCAAAGGCTCCTGGGTAACTTCTTGCTTGTACCTAACATTCATTACAGACATAAAATTATCCATTCTTAGCTGGTTTTCCTACCTGATCTCCACTTAAATCCACACAGAAGCTCTTAGGAGAATAAAAACCTTACTAAGAGGAAATGAATTCAGGAATTCTACCAGAAGTCAATAGCCATGGCTGTTAAAGAGAGAAAGGGGAAGGGAGAGCTGCCCCAGGAATTTCAGAGTTTCAGAAGTCAACAGAATAAGGGCTCTGAATTGCAAAAGAGACGGTACTTACCCACAAGAACATCAGCTAGTCTATATCTCAGATGGCTCCCAATTTCTATTCTCAATATCCTGATTCAGAATCTCACCTTCTGCCTTACCCTGCCAACAGTCCATACTGACTCCCCTTCCTAACGCACAGAGCCGATCAAGTCATTCCCCTGTCAGAGCTTCTTTGATGATGTCCCATTATTTACAAAGTTCCAATTTCTAAAAAAGGCATTAATGTCTTCCATATTCTTGTCCCTACCTAAACTTGAGTTGTCTATTAGTGCATCCTTCACACTCAAAACTCTAGCCAACCTAAAACACTTCTTGGTTCAGGAACACAACAGCCCATTTCATGTCTCTTGTCTCTTCACCATGAATTTTTTTCTGACCCCAATTCTCTTCCCCACAGCTTCTTGCATGAAATCCTATTCAACAACCACTTCGGCAAATAGTTTGACATTGCCAAGTAATGTTCATCATATGCATTCTCAATGACCCAACAGTTTCATTCTGAGATATGTACTCGAGAAAAATGCATACACCTGCGCACCAAAAACCATGTAAAAATGTTCATGGAATCATTATTTGTAAAAGCCAAATGCTAGTGGAAACAAATTTTCATCAACAGTAGAGTGGAGTATATATATCAAATGGAACACTACAAAGCAATGAGAATTAATGAAAAGCTGTAATTTGCAACAGCACTGACCACTTAGATACAAAATGTTGAACAAAACCCCCACCATGAAAGAAAACATACTGTGTAATTCCATTTATCGAAAGTTCACATACAGGTAAAACTAGTCTGTGTGTTAAATGCCAGGGCTGTTGTTACTTTAATGGAGGAAGGAGGGGCAGTGATTAGGAGGAGGCATGATGACACCTGAGTGCTAGAAAGGTTTTACTTCTTTGAAATACTCATCCACCTCACCACTTGAGGTATGTACACATTTCGGTATGTATGTTATACCTCAGGAAGTTTTAGTTTTCTAAGTTCCTGTTTATTTTTCAAAGTTATAATCAATTACCTTTTCCATAAAGTCTCAGCCTAAATTTTTCTCTCTAGGCATTTATTTATTGATTTATTTTTATCCTCACCTGAGGACATTTTTGCATTTATCTTCAGATAGAGTGGAAGGGAGAGAGGGGAGAAGAGAGAGAGAGACATCAATGTGAGAGAGACACATCGAGTGGTCGCCACCCACATGACCCCAACCGGGACCAGTGACAGTCTACAACGGAGGTACGTGCTCTTAGCGGGAACCGAACCCAGGACTCTCTGGTCCACGGGCCGATGCTCTAACTGCTGAGCAAAACCGGCCGGGGCTCTCTCTAGGCATTTAATTAACAGGCCTTGAATTTTAGGCATGATGATAACATGTGACATGGACTAGGTAATTAAAAAGAAAGATCCTTTCTAAATGAAGCAAAGAAATGTAGAAACTTGGAAAAATATGACAACTCTCTCATATCAGCTTTATTTAAAATCTGGGTTTGGGCTAATGCCTCAACTTAATAATCATACATAATTATCCTGACCAATTCCTTCTGCTGAAGTCAAATTCCTCTCCCTCCCACTTGCCCCTTATCCAAGGGTGCAATGGTGTTTGTGTTTTGTTTGAAGGAGGGTGGTAAAATACGGTATATGTTTCCAAACATTGGAAAGCAATGAGCAAAGCCACCTAGCAAATGAAGCAGGTCACTATTGACCCAGGCTGTGCCTTCGAAATATTTACAGAAATGCAGTTCACGAAAACCAGGTAAGCCACCTCCCACAGCTTGGCAGTGACGTTCAGTCTTCCAGTTGAGTTTGCCAGAGGCATGGAATGAAACTCTCGTCTACACTTAGCTACCCAGTGCTTCTGGAACTCTTTCTATTGCTCATGTTCTCAGAATCAGTCACATTTCTGCAGGGCAATCCATCTCACTGGCTATTACAATCCCACAGGCCAAGATACCAGCTCTCCCAGGGGCATTCGTAAATTGCCTTGAAGCCATTTGGTCCTGACCCTCTTGCCCAGATCAAACAGTCCTCCTACAGTGGAGTTTTTCCTATAGACACAGAGCAGTGCTAGACAGATACATCATGTAACTCTGTATACTCAGGCCTGTCTTCCCCTCTACTGCACCCCCCCACACACACACCCCCAACATGGATTGTGAGCTTACTGAGGACAAACTCTGTATCCCCCACCGCGCTTTTCCCATTGTAGACAGTTGTTTCTTGACCCACTGGATGAAATACGAAACAATATGTAAATAATTTTTATTCCCCTGGCTCCGTTTTTCAACGTATACTCATCTGAGCCAGAAAGATGCTTTCAGCTTTTAAATGTTTCAATTGCAAATTTTTTCTCTACTCAATTCCAACTTTGAATGAAGGAAGAAAGGAAGGAGACTTTCAAAGCTGCTCCTAGCGATGCTTCCCGAGAACGCGGTCAGTAGGTGAGATGTGACCTTCAGAGCATTTCATCAATACCTAAGAAACGTTCATTCGGGCTTTCAACATCTCGTCGGTGACCCTTGCTCCCTGCTCTGCCACAGATTCCTCACCCACTCTCACCGCCTCCTCCCTTTAAGCAGATGTAAAGGCCGTCCTGAAGTTTCTCCTTCCCTCGGGAACACCAGCCCTGCGGATTCCCACTGTTCAGACTAGGCTGATTGTTTTGTTCTGCGGTTTGTTTGTTTTTACTTCCATCTACTCTTCTGACAGAGTCTCCTGGTTGAAATGTTACATTTCCAAGCTACAAAATCTTATCTATTTAATCACCGGCGACTTGGATACACCAATCCTCCCTTGTTTTTATTGTTGCTGGGTTTTGTGCGGGAGGTTGTTTTGTTTTGTTTTGTTTTAAATAGACTGGGTCTGATCTTTTCTTAGGCAGTAAAAGAACTGGGTTTTTGTGGTTAGGCTAGCAGCTATAACAAGCCAACCCTTATTTTCAACAGCTTAATACAATGAAGGTTTATGGGATGGATATGTCAGTGTGTATTACACGTGGGGGTGGCAGGTCAGCAAGCACATATCCGGGGAGTCATTCAGAGACCTGGGCTCTTGCTTTCCTGAGAGCATACCATGCCCTGGGGCCTCGGAGACCTCCACATCCAGTCAGTGGAAGGGGAAAGACAGGGCAGAGAAGGCACAGTGATTTCATGAAAAACAAAACAGGCCCAGAGATTATGGACATCCTCTGATCCACATCTTTTTGGCACAGGAACTGAGTAGTGTTGTCAAAGGAGGAGTCAGTGCCTCCTCAAAAAAGTTCAAATTATGGACGCGTAAGCATGAAATTTTGGTAGACAGTTAGCCAACTCTCCCATGGTACCCAAGATGTTCTCCTCCACTGCATAAATGATTCTTAGCCTTCTCCCCTCACGAGTCCATTCATCATTTAATGCAACACTGTTTGGAAGTTGTTATATTCTGGACACAATCCCAGGCTCTGCAGATATAAAGACCTGGTTTTTGTCCTCATGGATCTCAGGCTTGATCCTAAATAAAATATAGCAATTTGATCACCAAAGGAATGTATTTGAACACCTGTGCCTGGCACTCAATTTAGTGATGAAGAGAAATATTAAATACGTATTTTAAAATATATACTTACAAGGGATTAAAGTGCTGCAAATGAGAAATATTGGAGTCTATGGAAAGAAAACAGGAAGATTTGTCTCAGTTTGGAGGGAAGATTAAGAAAGCAAAGGGGTAGTAGGCAGAAAAAATTTATCAGAAAATGATTTTCCATAGAAGAAGTTTAGTTGACTGATTTTCAACATGGTATTCACTTTTCCTGAAGAATAATTTTGAATCGCTGTTCACTCCATCCCATTTTTCAGTTGCCATCTGATGTCTTTCGTTATGTTAATACGAACAAGCTTTAACAGTCAGATGCCTTTTTATTTTTTTCCTTCACAAATGCGCTTTTTAGTCAACTTCTACTGTAGAATTTCAGAGGCTGAGTGATTGAAAGTTGCGTTTTAAGTTTGTTATCCTATAACACATATCTGAAAAAAAAAATGAATCTAGAGTCTAATTCAATTTTTAAAGTATTTTCTGTAAGGATAAGACTCAGTGACAATGGTGGTTTTCAGGATTGTGATGCTATTAGTATGATTGACGGGGTGGAGAACAGAGCAGCAGTTGCGGAGGGTCAGATCATGAGACTGTTTTCCTGTAAAAGGGAAGCGGAAGGGAATCGAGGGGATGAAGTCTTGCTTGCACAGCATGATTGTGAGTGGTTATGGAAGACATTTCTTTCCTCGCTATTATCTGTATTTGACTCAAATCACTGCTAACATATATTTAGATTCAGCAAATTTAGAAAAGTATTATCTTTGATGGGACCCAATTGAGAAGTTTGATTTTCTCCAATTCGATAGACTAGCATTTGAAAAGAAACTAAATAGAATGCTAGATCAAAATCATATTATGCCATAAAGACAAAAAAATCAAGGTTTGCCTAGATATTATCTTTGAACATTTTTCAGCAAATTGTTCTTTTAATTATTTTTAAAATCCTAAGTATAAGAGTTAGAACCCCAGATATTTTCTCCCAAGATATTGATATAAACCTATTTGACCTCAATTGCCTAACTTTTCTATTTCCTTTTATATACATTCAATCTCAAAATGTTTGTAAATAAATAAGAACTCCTTTTATGAGCTGTGCAGAGGTATATATGGATTGGGGAAACGTAGTACACATACATAAGGATTGGTACAGTCCACAGTTTCAGGCATCCACTGGGCGTCTTAGAACATATCCCTTGTGGACAAAGGGGAATTACTGTATTATATAACTTAGCCAGATCAGTTAACTATTTCCAGAGAGCCAATGCCAGCCACCTTATCCATCAGCTGTCACTCCATAATCTAACTACTATCCACCTTATTTGTGAAACACTCACTGCCTAATTCTGTTAACCTAAAACTTTGGACTGGCTCTACAATGTCAATGTGGTGGCCTGGGTTCAGCTGAGTACACTTTACTGCAGTCATACAGAACAGTGAGAGCTGATTGGCCAGTGTCCCATTTACGGAGTCCCACGCCACAGCTCCGCTGATCTTCACAGCAAGAGGAATGAGCTACCAGCTCTATGAAGAGATTCTATGTGGTCAGCAGAACCTTTCTGAATACCAAGGAAGTCTGAGTTACTGTTTGACACCTGCAAGTCGAGCAGTAGAGCTTAATTGCTTTACCTGAATTAAATCCCACTTTTGAAAGGGTGGCTTTTGTTTGAGATTTAGGTTGTTCTTTGCAGCAGGGTCCCAGCTGGAAGACACATTCCCAAAGAAGCTTTAGTGCCAGGTTATCAGATGGTGGGGGAAGGCGGACAAGAATATTCAATGAGCGTTAATCCAATAAATAAATAGGGATAAAAGGGAAAAGCGTGTGGACACTGGGATCTGAGATGGGGCAGGAGAAGATGGGGACAGTGGAGGAATAAACGGAGAAATGGACATAATTAAAAGCCTAAATAGAAAGAACACACTTGAAGATAAACTTGGCACATTTTATAGTTTATTGTTGATTCACCTCACAGCATTGCAAACACTTGATTCATTAATGGGAGATTAGATACGCTTTAGTCTTTTTTTCATCAACTGCCTTTTTTTGTTTCAAATTAAAACTCAGATATGGAAAACAATGTAATTCTCAATTAAGCATACTTTTGGGTTAACCAGGGGCTGTGACTACTGGGAGTCTGCACTCTACTGGGGCTGTTCCACGTTAAACCTTCCCCGAACGCTTTCTCTGCTAACCAGTGTGCTTTACAACAGTCAATTATCTCCTCTCTTCTCCCTCCACTGCTCTCAGAAAGTTCCTGTGTACCACCGATTCCCACACAAATGATTCCACAAGAAAAGTCCCCTAAGAATTTCATTCCCTTCAGAATCCTGAAAATAATCAAACGATGAGCATCTCTTTTCTGCATCCTTACTTAGCACCCAGAGCAACTATGTATCCTTTCCTTTAATTTATCTTTTAGAGTTCATCAATCTTGGCTGCATTTCTAATATGAACTTTAGAAGAGAATACAGTGTAATATTGGTTTGTCAACTACTGCCTTCCAAATATATTGCATTGAACTATAAACCCCCAAATTTTTATTCTGTAAGTTTACATGCTTTGCTGAACATAATACAGACCCAGCAGAAATATTAAATCATGCTGAAGTTAAATTTTGTGTCAAGAAAGCTAGTTCAGACAAACCAGAAACTTAATATATTAGTTTCAAATAGTGAGTATCAGGGCATGCTAAGCCTTGGTATGGATTGGCTAAGGGTAGGGACGGGATCTGTAAATGGGCACCAGACACTGGGGAAAGCACTTGCTGGCTTTAGAATTGCCTCCCCCACAGGAATAGAAGACAATTTACATCATAGTCCAGAGGGATGGTGTTCATTCCAAGTTTCCCTGATGTTAGTGAGGGTCCCATCTGCTAGATAGCAGGAGTCACCAGGCAAAGGCAAAGCACAAAGTCAGCTGGATGGCAGGTCAGGGTTTGGGGTGGTCCATTTAATTTGGAACGAGACCTCTGTCGGTGGCTGGAACTAAGGAGACAGCATCCAGCTGCCAAATTGCATGTAATGTCAAGTGCTAGGCATGTTGACAAGATCCTAGTCAATTGGGCTGGAGTTCAAGGCAAGCCTCCAAATCCAGCAGGGGGACTAAAGTACTATGCAGTAACAGAGAGAGGAAATCCACCCTCGAGACTGTCCCACACTGTTTCACACAGCACACCAACACTCTTTGGACAGCTTCTCACTGCAGGGAAGCCAGGCCTATGGGTGCAAGACTAGTTATAGGCGTAGGTGAGGTCCCTTCAGAGCTCACATATGACTTGATCAAGATAGGCAAAGGAACTCGGTAGAACCTAGAGCGTGGGACAGAAGGCGTGGACCATACACGTGGATGGAGCTGCAGAAGCAGAAGTGGACCCTTAAAGAGGAATGGTTGGATTTTGTCTCAGCTGTAAATTTTAACTCTTCAAGACAGAATCACTTGGGATTCTGAATTAAACAGTTTTTTGGTCTATCCAGTTAACTATGCATCTGCCAGCATGACTCATCCTTTGTCCCCAATGGACTCAAACTAGGCAAAAGGTTCAAATCAGTTACTCAAGTATTCCGTGTTTCCACAGGTGTGCAAAGTGGCAGAGCCTGCATCATGAGCCCCTTTCTGAAAGGTAATAATAACCAGGTGGCAGTGATTTGACATTCACTTCGGAGATATTTGAGAGGACTATTGCTTGCCCCCCAAATGTGTCTTCTAAGCTAAATTGCCAGGATTGGCACTCCCACGATCAGGGTTTAGTCCCTTCAGTTCTTTTCCTGGGATCTTATTCCAAAGGCATTCCTGAAACACAAATTAACGTGGATGTTATTGAATTATCATAGCTTTTCCTCCCAGTATCAGGACCCTGGCAACAGGAGCAAATGGGAGGAACTCTGGGTTTTAAGGAAGCAGTGGTGAGAGGAAGTAATAGGTATAGCAAGGTCATGAGGAAGGTGCTAGGGTTTATCTGGAAAATTGAAACTGCTCCATAAATGATGATGAAGACTAAAGGGGACAAAGATGGAGAGACAAGGGGCCTACCAACAAGCCTAGGCTGCTTCTTGATGGTCCTGGTGACTTTAAAAGCAGGCACCTCACCTAAGTTTTTGATAGGAAAATTTAAAAGTTATGATGAATGCTCTAATATGCTTAGATTCTTAATGATCTGGGCTTATGGCATTTCTTCTCAAGCTGCCAAATTACATGTAATGTCCTGTAATGACAACCCCCTCAAACAACCCCCTCAACTTGAAATAACAAAGTGACATTCCAAAAGGTTTAATTTTTACTTGCTCCTCATCCCATATGTTTTAATTTTCAAAGCCACCCCTGCTTCTACATTCCTTCTCTCTTTGGCTTCATCTTTTATCACCCCAACTACCGCCCCAGGCTCCTGACTGGCCTCCTTTCTTTCCTCTAATTATTCTGAATTGAGCTGAAAAATGAAAATATCATTTTGCCATTCCTCTGCTCCAAAATCATTCAATGGTTCCCAATTGCCTACAGAATAAATTTGGAGTGTCTTATGACGTTTCTTGAGGGCTTTCTCTTCTGGCTGTTGCTTAGCCCTCCGGCCTCTTCTTCCATCATTAAAGTGTCTCATACTTTGCCCCATAGGAACACCAAACTGCTTACAATCTACACATGTCATGCCAAGTCTTGCATTCTTGAAGCTACTGGAGCAACTAAACTCGTGGAAATTAAGGACCACAAGGTCATCAGAAATGGACGAAGGACATGTAGAAGCTGGGGCAAGCCTCTGGGCTCAAGTTTCAAGTTTTCACTCCCCTTCTTGCTTAGAGAAGTGCAGTTTCACTGGAAAAAATTAAAAATGTGGAGACCATGGGATCCTCAGTATTATCAAGCATTTACGAAGCATCCACAGAGGACCAAGTTAAACATGCAATATGATCATATTCACAGAATTATGACTACATAGATGCATTTCACATTTGACATTTTTGAGTATCATTAAACACCATAAAAATTTTAAAAATAAATACTAAACTATAAAAATTATTTCTGGAATCACAAGGTGAATTTTTGTTGATACTCAAAAAAACTCATTTTGTACAAGAAGTTGCAGTGAGCTGTCTCCAAAAAGAATTCCAGAGTGATGATGTTGGAGTCCTGAGCCTGAATTTCATGTTTTCAGAATGAAGAGGATGTGTGTGTGTGGGTGTAACTGTAAGTGAATCTATCAGAGCTGTACTCATATTAATCAAGCTACTGAGACTGATGTATAAAATCAGAAGGGCATTTTTTTCATTAATAAGAAATATAACTACAGATGGAAGCAGTCAATTTTAAATGCCACCCAACACATTTTTGCCCAGGAAGCAAAGTATAATCAAGATGCTGGTTTAACAAAGGGGGCAAGAGCATACAGTGGAGTAAGGACAGCCTCTTTAATAAATGGTGTTGGGAAAATTGGACAGCTACATGCAAAAAAATGAAACTAGACCATCAACTTACACCATACACAAGAATAAACTCAAAATGGATAAAAGACTTAAATGTGACTCATGAATCCATAAAAATCCTAGAAGAAAATGTAGGCAACAAAATTTTAGACATCATACACAGCAGAATTTTCACTGATACATCACCTAAGGCAACTGAAACAAAAGAGAAAATGAACTCATGGAACTACTTCAAACTCAAAAGCTTCTGTACAACAAAAGAAACAACCACCAAAATGGAAAGGCAACCCACCCTCGGGAAAGCATAATTGCCAATGATACATCAGATAAGGGGTTAATTTCCAATATATATAGAGTGCTCATACAGCTCAACAAAAGGAAGACAAAGAACTGAATTAAAAATGGGCAGAGGACCTAAATAGACACCTCACCAAACAGAACATACAAATGGCTAAGAGACATATGAAGAAATGCTCAACATCACTAATCATCAGAGAGATGCAAATTAAAAAACAATGAGGTATCACCTCACACCTGTCAGAATGGCCGCCATCAACAAATCATCAAACAACAAGTGTTGGCGAGGGTGTGGAGAAAAGGGGACTCTAGTACACTGCTGGTGGGAATGCAGACTGGTGCAGCCGCTATGGAAAAGAATATGCTGTTATCTCAAAAAGTTAAAAATTAAACTGTCATTAGACCCAGTGATCTCACTTTTAGGAATATACCCTAAGGAGACTGAAACACCCATCAGAAAAAATATATGTACCCCCATGTTCATAGCAGCACTATTTACAATAGCTAACATCTGGAAACAGCCCAAATGTCCATCAGTAGACAAATGGATATAAAAGCAGTGGTACATGTACAGAATGGAGTACTATGCAGCTGTAAGAAAGAAAGATCTCTTATCCTTTGAGACGACATGGAGGGACCTGGAAAGTATTATCCTAAGCAAAACAAGCCTAACAGAGAAGGACAAATATCACATGGTCTCACTTATTAGTGGAATGTAATGAACATAACAGTCTGAGGAATGGGGTAGTCCCAGAGATATGGAAGTGCGGTACAGACTGACAATCCCCAGAAGAGGGGCTGTGGGAGAGATAACCCACAGAACTTATATGCATGTGTGCATGAACAATGGACATGGACAACAAAGCTGGGGACAGGGTGGGGAAGGAGGGGATGGGGGATATCAGTGTGTGTGGGGGAAACATCTGTAACAAAAATTAATTAATTAATTAAAAATAAATAAAAGATGTTGGTTTATTCATTTATAATAAGAATCTAAACTGCTGAGACATCAGACTATCTAGCCCTCTGCCTGGTCCATGTTCTCCCTATAGGCATATAGGAAGAACTTTCTTGGGGAGAATGAAATCAAATCAATAATAGTGGCATGATTTTAATGTTAAATAACTGACCTAAAATAACGTGTTGGTAGGATTAAGTCCATTCTCAAGACCATGTTCACTGCCCACCTAATATCGGACTCTTAAACTCACATTTTAATTCACTTCCATAGGTTATCATACAAATGCCATGAACTCTTTTGAGATATCATAATAAATTCAATTATTCAGTCCATTTTTACAGCCAGGTAGCCATTTTCTCTCCAAGCTAAATTTTCATATTTCTGTTGCACTCTGTTATAATAATTCCTAAACTGACCTCTCAGAGAATAATTTTATTTTTGTTATTTCCAAATTTTTAGAAAATGGAAAGTGAGAGCTCTTAAAAACCAATGAAGAAAATTTTAAATGTCCTCATAGAAAAAAAATAAAAAACAAATGTGAGATGACAGTGTAAAGAAAAAAAATACCAGCCCTGGCTGGTGTCCTCAGTGGTTAGAGCATCAGCCCTTGGACTGACAGGTCGAGGGTTCTATTCCTGATCAAGGGCATGTAGTTGAGTTGCAGGTTCAATCCCTGGCCCCAGTCGGAGTCATGCAAGAGGCAACCAATCAATGTGTCTCTCTCACATTGATGTTTCTCTTTCTCCCTCCCTCCCTTCCACTCTATCTAAAAAATCAATGGGAAAATATCCTCAGGTGAGGATTAACAACAAAACTGAAAAATAAAGAAAAAGAAATAAATATTCCAAAGATTTTATGTAAAAATATTTATTCTCTTTAGGATCAAGAGAAATGTAAATTTTAACTGTGTCAAGATATCTTTATTTGTTCTACAAAATACGTGTGTGTGTGTGTGTGTGTGTGTGTGTGAATGTATATATCCATATATATGCATTCCAGAATCGGTTAAGGCAAAGCAAAATAGGAACTCTGATGTACTCCGTTCCATGATCAAGGGCTCTAATTTCCCACCTGGTTGTACAACGAAGTGAATGCCCTGGAGAGCTTGTTAAAACTGCAGACTTCCTGGCCCTACTCCATACAAAGGCATCAGAATCTCTGGGAATGGATCTGAGACACAATAGTTTTCAAAAGCTCCCCAGGTAATACTGAGGGCACCGGTGTATGGACCACTGTTTGGGAACCATCCCTAATCCTTCATTATGAAATATCCAGTTTGCATTCTGTTTGTAGTTAGTAGATTTTCTAAAATTCAGAGCTCTGAGAAAGTGATAAGAAAGAGTTGTATTAATAATCTGCACACTCACATAACCTTTGGGCTGCACCAGCTTACAAGGCTGCAGTGACCTGAACCAATCCCTACTTTTCCCCTCCAGCCCTGTTGGACTGTGTACCAGCTGCATAAACACAGCCTTTGCAGACAGGAATAAATCCGTGTTGCTACATGGATGTCTGGAGTGATGTTAATCTGCACGCGGATTGCACCTGCCTTCTCAGCATCTTAATGAAGCTGCTTTAGTTCTTAGGGACCATTCTTCATTAGAAATCTGAAGAAGTAGGAATTGCAAGGAAGCATCTTCTTCCTCCTCATGTCTCATTTCTACTTCACATCCCTGGTAAGCAGTGCTGTACACATTCCCAAAAGATGTGAGCACCAAAGCTCATGCAGGGGGCTTTTCCTATCCACTCCAGCCCCCCCTGCCCCCGGATCTGCCTCTTCTTTTGTATTACACATTCTCTGTACCACTCATCTTTGTCCTTTAATGGTATCCTGATTCATTTAACCTTCATAGAAAGCAATTTTGCAATGGTATGTATCAAGAAGTTTAAAATGATTCATATACTTGTGTAAGTAGTTTTATTTTTAATTATTCATTATAAGGAAATAATCAGTATTTTTATGAGGAAAGGACAATTATTGCTACATTATTTATATAACCTTTAATTATGTAAAAAGGATATGTAATGTTTATGTAAAAGGATATTTATTGCAACATTATTTATAATACTCCTGAATTTAGAAACACTTTAAATATTCAACCATTGATTAATGATTAAAATCTCAATAATTAGATGTAGAAAAGAAGATGTTAAAATATATGTTTTTTATTCATAAGATAGAAAGGGGAAATATTAATAAAATTTTAGACATAAGATATTGCAATGCGATATAATTTTAATTTTGTTTTAAAATGTGTGTGTAAATGTTTTATAAATTATTGGAGGAAATATATCAAGCACTGATAGTCTGGGTGGTAGAATTAGGGTAATTTTTATTTTATCCTTTTTTTCTTCAGATTTCCTTTAACTAGTATATTACTTTCCCACTTAAAAATATTTAATTTTTATCTTAATAGTTAAACATAACATAAATTAAAATGATCTGTCCCCTAAATTAACCCACACTTCCCCAACCCTGCTCCCCACAAGCAATCTCCACATATTCCTTAGGTTTTTCCTTCTCACAGTTACCTCCATATTGCTGAATAATATATCATTGTATTTACTGTTTGCCAATTTTAATATTTTCTTTTCCTTACTAAAACAGATGTCAATGTAGATCTCTTGTGGAATATACATCCTCTAGCTCTATCCTCATAATGAAAACATTATTTTCAGCTAACATTATAAAAGTGATTCTATGATTATGAATAAGTAATTTTTACTCACTGTAAAGTCAAATAAGACATTACATAATATATTACATTCCCTTTCTTACTTGATGTTTTCTTTTGCAACTGCGAGTTCTTTGTTACCTCTTTCTCCTCTTCTTCTTACGATGTCTTTCATAAAATACTATTTTTAGCTCCTGACATATTTTGCCAAGACGTCTGTCAGTCCCCACTTCACTGGAGAGATGTCTCTCCCAGGGGCCCTGTCCTGCTCTCATTTGAGTGGCCAACCACCAGGCTTGCTCACCACTGTCATTATTAAACACTTTTTCCTAAATCCCAGGCCATCTTCTTGCTGAAATAACTTCCTCATTTTGTTTAGTACATACTATTTTCCAAAGCAGGTGCTTATAACATATAAATGTTCTAAATTCTTACAGTTTAAAATGCCTTTATTATACCTTCAGAATTGACAGTTTGGTTGAGTTTGATTATTTGCTTTATATTTTTGAGTTATTAGGTGCATATAAATTTATGATTCTATGTTTTTGTTGGATTAATCATTTTAGTATGAAAGGTCACTCTTGGAACTGAGTAATGGTCCTGAAAATTTACTTTCCCAGTACAAATATAGCTATAATCAGTTTCCATTTAGTTGTGTTTATAGAGTATATCTTTTTTTATGATCATTTAACTATCAATTTTTTATTTCTTTTATTTAATGTGTCTCTTTTAAGCAGCTTAGAGTTGTTTTTAAAATCAAGTTTGATATTTTTCTTTTAAATGCAGTAATTTATTTACATTGAAATTACGGATGTATTTGGATTTAAATCTATTATATGCCTATTTTTTAAATTTGTTTTTGTTACAGATATTTCTCCCATTGACACCTCCTCCCCTCCCAATCTCCCCGCTCCATGCCCAGCTTTGTTGTCTATGTTCATTGGTCATGCATGCATGCATGTAAGTTCTGTGGTTTATCTCTTCCCCCCCAAACTCCCCTCCTCTGAGGCTGGGTTAATTGTGTTCAGCAGTTTGTTTAGTTCATTATATTCCATAAATAAGTGAGATCATGGGATATTTGTATTTCTCTGCTTGGTTTGTTTCGCTTAGCATAATACTCTCCAGGTCTTTCCAAGTCATCTCAAAGGATAAGAGATCTTTCTTTCTTACAGCTACATAGTAGTCCATTGTGTACACGTACCACTGCTTTTTTAAAATTAATTAATTTATTTTTGTTATAGATATTTCTCCTTTTTCCAGCACTGATTCTTCCCTCTCCCTCCCTCCCGGCCCTGTCCCCAGTTTTGTTGTCCACGTCCATTGTTCATGCATACATGCATATAAGTTCTGTGGTTTATCTCTCGCCCACCACCCCTCTTCTGGGGATTGTCAGTCTGTACACAACTTCCACATCTCTGGGACTACCCCATTCCTCAGACTGTTATGTTCATTATATTCCACAAATAAGTGAGATCATGTGGTATTTGTCTTTCTCTACTTGGCTTGTTTCACTTAGGATAATACTCTCCAGGTCCCTCCATGTCGTCTCAAAGGATAAGAGATCTTTCTTTCTTACAGCTGCACAGTACTCCATTCTGTATATGTACCACAGCTCTCTTATCCATTTGTCTACTGATGGACATTTGGGCTGTTTCTAGATCTTAGCTACCGTAAATAGTGCTGCTATAAACATGGAGGTACATATATTCTTCTGATGGGTGTTTCAGGCTTCTTAGGGTATATTCCTAGAAGTGGGATCACTGGGTCAAATGGAAGTTCAATTTTTAATTTTTTGAGGAAACACCATAGTGTTTTCCATAGTGGCTGCACCAGTCTGCATTCCCACCAGCAGTGTGCTAGAGTCCCCTTTTCTCCACACCCTCGCCAACACTTGTTTGATGATTTGTTGATGGTGGCCGTTCTGACAAGTATGAAGTGATACCTCATAGTTGTTTTAATTTGCATCTCTCTGATGCTTAGTAATGTTGAGCATTTTTTCATGTTTCTTGGCCATTTGTAAGTCCTGTTTGGTGAGGTGTCTATTTAGGTCTTCTGTCCTTTTTTAAATTGGGTTCTTTGTCTTCCTTTTGTTGGGTTGTGTAGTACTCTATATATTTTGGAAATGATTGTTTCTCTTGTTATGCAGACGCTTTTTAGTTTGATGTAGTCCCATATGTTCATTAAAAATTACTTTAGAGACTAAAAATGGCGGTGGAGTGAACGGAAGCTACACAGACCATCTCACTGGACCAAACTGGAATTACAACGAATATAAAGACAAATCGTCAGGAAAAGGCAACCAGAAAGCAGCTTGGAGGACCACATAACCAGGGACACTGACTCAATCCTGGTAGGCTTGCAGAGATGCGAGAGGGGGCCGGGAGCCCACGGTCCGCAGCGGCCTGGCCTGGGAGCTGCAGCGGCCTCAGCTGGGAGATGCACCCTCGGGGCTGGGAGCGGCGCCCACAGGTCACACTCCCAAGCAGCTCCACAATGCAGAGCCGGGACAGAGGATAAAATAGCAGCAGCCACTCACCTTGGGCTCCGGCAGAGGGAGGGTGAAATGGACTGGAACTGTGTGGGGACACTCGGGATTTGGAGGGCACTCAGAGCTTTTGCTGAGTTGTGGTCATCTTACTCCTTCCCAGGGCCCTGGGGAGAGGCGGCGGCCCCTCCCTCGAACATTCAACCCCACCTGATGGCCATACAAATGCTAATTGAGGTGCATTAACAACCAGCATCTGCCCCACTATCTGGACATCCTCTTGCACTGAGCACCTGAGGAATTTTTTCATTCAACTCAGAAACCAAGGTTCTTCAGGGGATCGCTACTAATAGCTTCCAGGCAAAAAAGCTAGAGGATAACTACCATTCCCTGGGCTAGCAACTCTAACCAGGAAAGTAAGACTTGACAGTGGTGTTTAACTTGGGTCCTCCCTGCCTCATCTAAACCCAGGAGAGGGAGCCACAAACAGCAAAACACCAACACCCAAAGGGAAAACTTGGCAGGCTCCAAAGCCCACTGTGATAGCCAAAATGGTGAAACACAGAAACAAAAGCTAAATGAAAGTACAAGAGACCTCTACCGAAGATGAGATAAATGAGGTGCAATTAAGCAAGTTAACAGAAATAGAATTCAGAGCCATGATCTTGAGGAAGCTCAACAGCATGTGTAAGGACATGAGCACCATAAGTAAAGACATAAAAATATTGAAAATCAACCAGTTGGAAATTAAAAACCACCAAGAAGAAATGAAGAATGACATATCAGAAATAAAGAACACATTGGAAAGTCTAAATAGCAGAGTAGAGAAAGCTGAGGACTGGATCAGTGAATTAGAAGATAGGGTAGAAAAAATCAACCAATTAGAAAACCAAAAGGAAAAAATAATTTAAAAACAGGAAGACAGCTTAAGAGAACTGTGGGACAACTGGAAATGTAATAACATTCGCATCATAGGAGTCCCAGAAGAAGAAGAAAATGATCAAGGGTTGGGAATATATTTTAAGTAATAGTGACAGAAAACTTCCCTAATTTGGTGAAAGAAGGCATTCAAATTCAAGAAGCACAGAGAGCCTCAAGTAAGAAGAACCCAAACAGGCCGACACCAAGACACACAGCAATCAAAGTGCCAAAAATTAAAGACAAAGAGAGAATCCTAAAAGCAGCAAGAGAGAAGCACAGGATACCTACAAAGGAAACCCCATAAGGCTCTCAGCTGACTTCTCACAAGAAACACTATAGGCAAGAAGGGAATGGCATGAGGAAATCAAGGTCATGAAAAACAAGGTTCTGAATCCAAGACTACTCTACCCAGCAAGGCTATCATTCAAAATAGAAGGTCAAATAAAGAGCTTCCCAGACAAAAAGAGGCTAAGGGAATACATTAGCACCAAACCAGCACTGCAAGAAATGTTAAAAGGACTGCTGTAATTAGCAGGAGAAATAGGAAGAAAAACAGAACGACACTAAACAAAAATGGCAATAAATAAGTACATATCAATAATCAGCTTAAATGCAAATGGACTGAATGCTCCCATAAAAAGACACAGAGTATCTGACTGGATAAGAAAGCATGGCTCATCTATATGTTGTTTAAAAGGGACCGCCTCACAACAAAAGACTAACACAGGTTGAAAGTAAAGGGATGGAAAAAATCTTCCAAGCAAATTGAAAGGAAAAAAAAGCTGGGGTAGCAATACTCATATCTGATGAAATAGATTTCAAAATGAAGTCCATAACTAGAGACAAAGGAGGCCACTACATAATATTGAAAAGATCTATCCAACAGGAAGATATAAACTTGGTAAACATATATGCATCCAATATAGGAGCACCAAAATATATTAAAAATCTTCTGGAGGACTTCAAAGGAGAAATTGATAGCAATACAATCATAGCAGGGGACTTCAACACCCCGCTGACATCACTGGATAGAACCTCTAGACAAAAAAATAGCAAGGAAACAGAGACTCTAAACAAAGCACTAGACCAAATGGATTTAATAGATATCTACAGAGAATTACACCCCAAAACTACAGAATTCACATTCTTCTCAAGTACACACGGGACACTCTCAAAGATAGACCACATGTTAGGGCACAAACTAAGTCTCTACAAGTTCAAGAAGATTGAAATCATATCAAGCATCTTCTCAGATCACAATGGCATGAAACTAGAAATCAATTGCAACAAGAACATGCAAAGACATTTGAACACATGGAGGCTAAATAGCATGTTATTAAACAATGAATGAGTTACCAAGGAGATCAAGGAAGAAATTAAAAACTTTCTGGAAACCAATGAAAATGAAGACAGAACAACACAAAATCTATGGGATGCAACGAAAGCAGTTCTGAGAGGGAAGTTCATAGCACTACAGGCCTACCTCAAGAAACAAGAAAAATCTCTAATAGACTATTTTACCTCACAATTTAGAGAACTAGAGAGAAAACAAAAAGAAAACCCCAGAGCAAGTAGAAGGAAGGAAATAGTAAAGATCAGAGCAGAAATAAATGACATAGAGACCAAAACATTTCAAAGGATCAATGAAACAAAGAGCTGGTTTTTTGAAAAGATAAACAAGATTGATGGACCCTTAGCTAGACTCACCAAGAAACAAAGCGAGAGAACCTGAATACACAAAATCAGAAGTGAAGGAGAAGTAACAACTGACACCGCAGAAATACAAAAGATCGTTAACATCTACTATGAACAATTATATGGCAACAAATTCGACAATCTAAATGAAATGGACAAATTTCTAGAAACACATAGTCTCCCAAAGATGGACCAGGAAGAGATAGAAAACGTGAACAGACCAATAACTACTAAGGAAATTGAAGAGGTAATCAAGACTCTCCCAGCAAACAAAAGCCCAGGCCCAGATGGCTTCATGGGGGAGTTTTACCGAACATTAAAAGAAGAACTAACACCCATTCTCCTCAAACTATTTCAAAAAATTCAAGAAAAAGGAAGACTTCCAAATTCATTTCATGAAGCCAGCATAATTCTAATTCCAAAACCAGAAAAAGACACTACAAAGAAAGAAAACTACAGGCCAATAACCCTGATGAACATAGATGCCAAAATCCTGAACAAAATACTAGCAAATCGGATCCAGCAATACACCAAAAAAATTATTCACCATGACCAAGAGGGATTCATCCCAGGGATGCAAGGCTGGTACAATATTCGCAAATCAATAAATGTGATACACCACATAAATAAAATGAAGAATAAAAACCACATGATCATATCAATAGATGTCGAAAAAGCCTTTGACAAAATCCAGCATCCATTTCTGATAAAAACGCTCAGCAATGTGGGAATAGAGAGATCATATAATAAAGGCCATATATAAAAGACCTTCAGCCAACATACTCAATGGGCCAAAATTAAAAGCATTTCCCTTATGGACAGGAACAAGGCAAGGATGCCCACTTTTGCCACTCTTATTTAACATAGTACTGGAAGTCTCAGCCACAGCAATCAGAAAGGAAGAAAAAATAAAAGGGATCCAAATTGGAAAGGAGGAAATGAAATTGTCATTATTCGCAGATGACATGATACTATATATAGAAAATCACAAAGACTCCATCAAAAATCAACTAGAATTAATAAATGAATTTGGAAATGTAGCAGGATACAAAATTAACATCAAGAAATTGACAGGATTCTTATACACCAATGATGAACTCACAGAAAGAGAAACTAAGAAAACAATCTCATTTACCACTGCGGCAAAAAAATTAAGATACCTAGGAATAAACTTCACCAAAGAAATACAGGACCTATTCCCAGAAAACTGCAGGTCATTGAAAAAAGAAATAGAGAAAGATATAAAAAAGTGGAAGCTCATACCCTGTTCATGGATTGGAAGAATTAACATCATCAAAATGTCCATACTACCCAAAGTAATCTATAGATTCAATGCAATCCCCATCCAAATACCAACGACATACTTCACAGAATTAGAACAAGTACTTCAAAAGTTCATATGGAACCAAAAAAGACCTTGAATAGCCACAGCAATCTTGAAAAAGACGAACAAAGTAGGAGGGATCACATTACCAGATTTCAGGTTATACTACAAAGCCACTGCAATCAAAATAGCCTGGTACTGGCACAAGAACAGGCATATAGACCAGTGGAACAGAACAGAGAACCCAGAAATGGACCCAAGGCAATATGCTCAATTAATATTTGACAAAGGTGGCAAGAGCATGCAGTAGAGTAAGGACAGCCTCTTTAATAAATGGTGTTGGGAAAATTGGACAGCTACATGCAAAAAAATGAAACTAGACCATCAATTTACACCCCACACAAGAATACACTCAAAATGGATAAAAGACTTAAATGTGACTCATGAATCCATAAAAATCCTAGAAGAAACTGTAGGCAACAAAATTTCAGATATCATCCGCAGCATAATTTTCACTGATACATCACCTAAGGCAATAGAAACAAAGGAGAAAATGAACACATGGGACTACATCAAACTCAAAAGCTTCTGCACAGCGAAAGATACAATCATCAAAACGGAAAGGCTACCCACTGTATGGGAGAGCATAATTGCCAATGATATATCAGATAAGGGGTTAATTTCCAATACATATAGAGTGCTCATATAGCTCAACAAAAGGAAGACAAAGAACCCAATTAAAAAATTGCCCTGGCCGGTTTGGCTCAGCGGTTAGAGCGTCGGCCTGTGGTCCAGAGAGTCCGGGTTTGGTTCCCGCTAAGGGCATGTACCTCGGTTGCAGTTTGTCCCTGGCCCTGGTTGGTCGTGCGGGTGGTAGCCACTCAATGTATCCCTTTCACATCGATGTTTCTCTCTCTCTCTCCCTCTCACTCACTCCCACTCTGTCTGAACAAAAAATGGAAAAATGTCCTTGGGTGAGAATATAAAAAAAAAAAAAGGGAAATGGGCAGAGGAACTAAATAGACACCTCTCCAAACAGGACATACAAATGGCTAAGAGACATATGAAGAAATGCTCATCATCACTAATCATCAGAGAGAGGCAAATTAAAACAACAATGAGGTATCACCTCACACCTGTCAGAATGGCCGCCATCAACAAATCATCAAACAACAAGTGTTGGCGAGGGTGTGGAGAAAAGGGGACTCTAGTACACTGCTGGTGGGAATGCAGACTGGTGCAGCCACTATGGAAAACAATATGGTGTTACCTCAAAAAATTAAAAATTGAACTTCCATTTGACCCAGTGATCCCACTTCTAGGAATATACCCTATGAACCCTGAAACACCAATCAGAAAGAATATATGTACCCCCATGTTCATAGCAGCACTATTTACAATAGCTAACATCTGGAAACAGCCCAAGTGTCCATCAGTAGACGAATGGATAAAAAAGCAGTGGTACATATACACAATGGAGTACTATGCAGCTGTAAGAAAGAAAGATCTCTTATTCTTTGAGATGTCATGGAGGGACCTGGAAAGTATTATCCTAAGCGAAACAAGCCAAACAGAGAAAGACAAGTATCATATGATCTCACTTATTTGTGAAATATAATGAACATAACAGTCTGAGGAATGGGATAGTCCCAGAGACGTGGAAGGGGGTATTGAGTGATAATCCCCAGAAGAGGGGTGGTGGGGGAGAGATAAAGCTCAGAACTTATATGCATGTATGCATGACCAATGGACATGGACAACAAAACTGGGGTCAGGGCAGGGAGGGAGGGAGAGGGAGGAATCAGTGGGGGGAAAAGGAGAAACATCTGTAACAAAAATTAATGAAATAATTTTAAAAAAGAATATCATGAAAAAAATTACTTTAAATGTGTCATTATATAGTCTCGTCTATCTTGGTTAATTTAGATGTCAGTATTGTTATTGTTCACTTGCAATTAAGGTGACTTCTCTTTCCCTCTGGCTGTTTTAGGATTTCAGTTTTCATTTTGGTTACTAGCAATTAAATAACAATATGTCTAGTGGTACTTTTAAAATTTATCCTGCTTGGGGTTCATAAAGATGCTGAAATATGTGGCTTGATATTATTATTTAGGTGGGGATTTTCTCAAATAATATTTCTTCAAATGTTGCTATTTCCCATTCTCTCTCCTTTCCTTTTGGAAATGTAATTCTCTGTATATTTTACCAGTTTATGATGTCTCTTTTACTTTTTTGTCTATAATTTCCATCTTTATTTTCTCTGTGGGCATATTTTACTGACCTATCTTCCAATTTATTAACCTCTTAAGTATGCCCCATCTGTTGTTAAACCAATCTATTGGAATCCTAATGCCAGTCATTAAAATGTTCTCTTCTAGTGTTTTAATTTTGATTCTTGTTTTATAAATTAAGTTGGGTAAAAAATCAATATTTTTTTTCATCTTTTTAATTGAATACATTACTTACAGCTATTTTACAGACTGTATCTGATAACTCCAATAGCTGGGTTTCTACTGTGGGTCTGTTTCTATTTTCTATGCCTTCTCTTGCAGTCGCTTTGATGTGTCTGGTAAATTACTGATTTTATTGCATCCTTTCTGTATATGAAAATTTATAGAAGCTGTGGGTACATCTGTCTTCTTCTAAATAGGACTTCTTTTACCTTCTGGCAGCAGTAGGAGTATAGATCATCTCAGTCTAATATAGCATTGAGCAAATTCGAGACGGATCTGCACCCTGTAAGGTTCTATTCCTGGACTATTCCTACTCCAAGTATGTATTCATATAAGAGTCTGGATATTCTCCTCAACCTCCTCATTTATGATGGGTTCTGACCTCCAATTTTATTGCCCAAGCCCCATGAGAATGCTAAAACCTGTACACAGATTTGGACCTTTTGCTGCCTCTCTATAGAATTCCATGCCCTGTTAGAACAAGTGTATTCTATCTCCCACAAAGCACTGGGTATATACGCATGTCGAATCTGAAAAGCTGAGATTTATATAAGATACTTGGATTAGAAGGAGGTGGATACTCTAAATGTTGGGGAGCAATACAAGCTACAGATGCAGAAAGAAACCAGAACGCTAGTGGAGGTTCTAAAATGGTCATTAAGCATCGAATCAGAATGCAGTGTGTGTCCTGGGGAATACTGGCAACAAGTTCTAGGAGGATGGCCCCGCCGGTGTGGCTCAGAGAACTGAGCACTGCCCCACGGACTGAGAGGTCCTGGTTTGATTCCCAGTCAGGGCATGTGCCCGGGTTGCATGCTTGATCCCCAGTAGGGGTGTGCAGGAGGCAGCCAATCAATGTTTCTCAATCAATGTTTCTATTTCTCTCTAAAAAAAAAAAATCAACAAAAACATATATTTTTTAAAATTCTAGGAAGATGAATTGGCATCAGTCTATATAAGGTTTTAAAATTTAGAGTGGCACATTTGGATTCTATTTGGGAGGAATGGAAAACCATGAGAATTTTATAATAGGTAAATAAAATTCCAGAAGCAATATTTTGGAAAGATTATTTCAATAAGCCTGATAAAGAATGTGTACATTGAAAAAAATGATGTTTTTAATCAGGAAGAAAAATTATAATGTTCTTGATGGGCAAATAAAAGCCAAATGGATAGTCTGTAAAATGTTACATCAAACAGAGTTAGATAACATTCAAATAGAATACGGAAGTCATAGAATACAAAGGAAATAATTTATGCCTCTAGTTAAGAACAGTAACTATTTCCTAGGGCTCCCCAGAACATAATCTTAGCCCAAGGTAAGGATCTTCAGACGTCTACCTCTGTTTCCTTCAGACTCTCTAGCACTATATAGGTACTTATGAATTTATTCATGTGCTCTGAAGAAGGTGCTAATAATGACATTTATTTATTTATTCTCCCCTTTTTGGGAAAAATAGCCAACTGCTTATAAAACCCAGGTATTTCATATGAGTCAATTTTATAGGAAAAAGAGACATTACAATGTCATTCTATTATTTTAAAATTACCTTTTCTATATATATTAAAGTCCAGAGTTATATATTTCAACACTAATACTTAAGGGTCTCTCCAGGATAGGGATCTATGCTAATCACATGTGTTAACAGTTCTGGGTTTAGGTGCCGTCAGCAGGATGGAAGTAGGCATGCACAGGGAAGCAGGCATGCACAGGGAAGCAGGCATGCACAGGGAAGCAGGCACGCACAGGGAAGCAGGCACGCATAGCGAAGCAGGCACACACAGGGAAGCAGGCAAGCAGGCATGCACAGGGAAGTAGGCATGCACATGGAAGCAGACATGCAGGAATGCACAGGGAAGCAGGCATGCACAGGGAAGCAGGCAAGCAGGCATGCACAGGGAAGCAGGCATGCACAGGGAAGCAGGCACACACATGGAAGCAGTCATGCACATGGAAGCAGGCACGCACAGGGAAGCAGGCATGCACAGCGAAGCAGGCACGCACAGGGAAGCAGGCAAGCAGGCATGCACAGGGAAGTAGGCATGCACATGGAAGCAGGCACGCACATGGAAGCAGGAACGCACAGGGAAGCAGGCACGCACAGGGAAGCAGGCATGCACAGGGAAGCAGGCATGCACAGGGAAGTAGGCATGCACATGGAAGCAGGCATGCACATGGAAGCAGGAACGCACAGGGAAGCAGGCACGCACAGGGAAGCAGGCATGCACAGGGAAGTAGGCAAGCAGGCATGCACAGGGAAGCAGGCACGCACAGGGAAGCAGGCACGCACATGGAAGCAGGCATGCACAGGAAGCAGGCAAGCAGGCATGCACAGGGAAGCAGGCACGCACATGGAAGCAGGCATGCACAGGAAGCAGGCATGCACAGGGAAGCAGGCATGCACAGGGAAGCAGGCATGCACAGGGAAGCAGGCAAGCAGGCACGCACAGGGAAGCAGGCACGCACAGGGAAGCAGGCACGCACAGGGAAGCAGGCACGCACAGGGAAGCAGGCATGGCTCAGGGCCTGCTCTAGAAGAGGGGGCCTGAAGAGCTATTCCAATCACAGCATGGTACCACTGACAATCATATAGTGACTTGCAATCAAAATCTCTTATTAGAAATACTTGTGAGGAAGAGAGATGCCTAATGAAAACAGAGGCCGGCCATCTCCCGGCCTTCCCTTTTCTCCCTCCTACCAAGCCCCACAAATCCACAAACATTCCATTTTAAAATATAGAAACATAGATATTGGCTCTAGTGTTAGTTTCAACCATGTTTGAAGTTACATCTAATCTATCTAGCGATGTTCAGCCTCTCTCTATGATGAACAGATGGAACGTGTAGTTTACTTTCTTTGTCGCCACTCCACGGCCACACATGGGGCAACTATGTCTCCCAGCTCTCTCTTCTTTGGTGAATTCTTCCCTTTCAGCAGGCTATGCCATTTTCTCTCTACTGACTGGAAATGGTGAAGAGGAGAATTCATGCTCATATTTTGTCAGTACAGTACTTTGGGATGCAAATGCCCTGTTATGTACATGCAAGCTATTACTACTAATTGTTCAATTAATTTGCTATTGTAAATGAATAAAAATAATGGGTTTGCCTTGTTTGTCAAAATGCTCCCTTAAGCACAATTACACTGTAATATCTGTGCAAAGGCGGTCCACATGCATCCTTAGGAAATTGTCACTGGAGAAGGCTCCATGCGCTAATTAATTGCCTCTATCACTGAGAGACAAATATCCCTGCAAGACTTCTCTGAGCCACATTAACCAAATTAATGATACCCCCTCACCCCCATCATAAGAAGACTGGAAGTCTCCAGCTGCTGCATCAACCATTTCCAGCTTATTGGACACATTAGCATTTTGCCATTATCATTGGTTTCCCTGTTACCACCTTCTCCAGGGTAATAGAGGTACTGTGCCCTCAGGGTGCTTCCCTACCCACAGATTTCAAAACATGTCACAGATTACATAAAAGAAGGTACAGATTACAGCTGTCACTTCATTTAAAATACCTGGTGGGAGCGGAAGCAATGAAGAGGTGTGCCCAGAGAGGACAAGTCACACATCTGTATTGAGCTCCCTGTATCAGAGACTTCCCAGGCACTCTGAGTACAAAATATTTCAATCCAAAGACTCTAAGCCAGTAGCTCTTCCACTATTCTATGCTGCAAAAAAGGCTAAAAATCCCTAATCAACCATCCTCTGACTGTGATATCTGGAAAATGAATTGGTCACCTATGGCTCAAGAAGCTGCTCTTACAATGATACACCTTTCTCCCCTCTCCCCCAACATGGCCTCAATAATGCAATGCTTCAGAATGTTGCTGAGCATGCTATACGTTTGGAAAATGGTTTTGTTTTTTTTACCGGAATGTGGGTTTCTAGAACACAAAGACTAGGCTACAAATCTTTCCAATTCTTTCAAAGAATAGCAGAGTGCTGTGTGCACACCTTGTGTGCATATTTTGACCAATATTTTCCCAATATGGCTATGAAACCAAATCACTAGATGAACTGGTTAAAAGATAGAGATCACCAGGACACATTCTACATACTCTGAGTGAGACTCGGGATGAAAGCCTGGAATCTGGATTGTTTTAAATATCCCAGGTGGTTGCTGAGGCACTGGACAATGGCTCGACAACCACTAATATCTGGATAAACGTTTTTATTTCTCACTTTCCAACATAAAATTCTTGACAAGTGTTCCATTGGCTGCTAATAATTAATTTAATCAAAGTTTTGATAATGTGAAAATGTGTAATTATCTTAATTTTAATCATAACCACAATCTTTTACATATATGTACAGATGCATATTCATTGGGTTAATCTGTTCCTTAGTCCTGAGCCCAGATGACAAAGCCCTGGCAAATTGGACTAATTAACTTCTTTTAGTCCATTTGGACTCTGCCCCAGTTGTATAAACACAGCTTTTGCAAGCAGGAGCAAACACCAGTTAGTTATGCTGGAATCTTGTGTGGTGTTAATCTGCTCAGAAATTGTGGCAGCAATTAGCATTGTAATTAACCTGCTTCATTTCTCTGGGAATATTCCACACAAGAAGGGTGAAGCAGCAAGAATCGTGCAAGCAGTGTCCCCACAATTCCTGGTTTTATTTGCATTACTGGTGAATAGTACTGAGTGAAAGCTGACATCACTTTCTCCATCAGGTCTGGCCAGTTGAATCCCCAGTATCTGCTTCCTTCTGTATTCTGTAAAATGGAGTCTCAATACCACCCAATAATGCGTAATGCATTGATTCTTCTTTTTCTTTAATCCTCACCCAAGGATATGTTTATTGATTTTAGGGAGAGAGAGAAACATCTACGTGAGAAAGAACATCAGTTGATTGCTTCCATATATGCCCCAACTGGGGATCGAATCTGCAACCTAAGTATGTGCCCTGAATGGGAATCAAACCCTCAGTCTTTCAGTACACAGGATGACGCTCTAACCAACTGAGCCACATGGGCCAGGGCTATTTGCTCCATATGTCTGAAACATGTTTCTTTCACCAGATTGTGGGTTTCTAGGTAGTAAGGACTAGCCTACAAATCTTCTAACGTCCCCTCAGTGTACAGCATAGTGTTTTGTGCAGAGACAAACACATTATCATGATTTAAGTATGATCCCATTGCTCATACTTACTATTGCTCATTGATTTCATTAAAAGTAAACTCTTCTTTACCCACAACTTTCATTGTCCAGGAAAACTAATTTGAAATGTACTCTGTGTTCAGTCAATAGGAATTTCTGGTTATGAAACAAGAGTTTGGGGTTATAATTACTAAAAGATTTTGCAACCTGCTATTTAAGAAACTAGGGTACAAATATTACATGTTCGATACCCCTCAGTCTATATATTTAAATATAAACTCAGCTCTAATGTTTATAACTTTTATTTGCTTGATATGTTAAACTCAACTAACATAGCTTATTATTATTATTATCATTTTAGAGCAGTGCTATACAAAGTGTGATCTTTGAACCAATAATATCAGCAGCGCAGCATCTGGGAACTTGTTAGAAATGCAAATTCCCCAGCCCCACCCAGCAATATGCTCTAACAAGTCTAACAGATAAACCAGATGCACCCAGAGTATGAGGATCACTGCTCCAGAAAATAACTGTTATATCCTTTTCTGTATTGGGCACTTGTGTTAAACACTTTAAGTCAATTCTATTTATAAATTTTCATATTGGTTGATGCTAAGTGTTACTTTCTATTTGGCCTGATAATTAACTGTCTAATCAATGTGGTCATCAGAGCTACAAAATTGAATCAATCATCTAATTCCTGAGAATGAACTAGAACACCAACCTGCCAGGGGCCAACATGACTCATCATAGAGCCTTCATTCACAAATCATTTACCTCATGAAACAGTAAACTGAACTGGAAGTAAAGTTCTTCATTCTCACTTAATGCATAGGGTAGATTATTAAAGATAATCCCAGCTGGATAATTTATACCCTGTAATCAACTCAACAGTATTCACAAATGCTCTCTTCAGAGCCCCAGAGCTTTTCAAAGCTTTGTAGTGATTCACTCATTCACTCTAAATTCACATCTCTTTTCATTTGTTCTGCCTAGAGATACAATGTAAAGTGTAATAACATGACTGACCTCCTAACAAACATTCCAGAAATTGCACATCCAAAGGAGTGTTCTCACCTTCAAAGAGTTCCTTTGGAAGCCTGCACCGTGATTCCCACACAATGTTTAAAATGCCAACTGGCCCTGGCGGTTTGGCTCAGCGGTTAGAGCGTCGGCCTGCGGACCAGAGGGTCCCGGGTTCAGTTTCCGCTAAGGGCGCGTACCTCAGTTGCAGTTTGTCCCCAGCCCTGGTTGGTCATGTGGATGGCAGCCACTCGATGTGTCCCTTTCACGTCGATGTTTCTCTCTCTGTCTCTCTGTCTCTTCCCCTCTCTCCCTTCCACTCTATCTGAACAAAAAATGGAAAAATGTCCTCGGGTGAGGATAAAAAAAAATTTTTTTTAAATTTCAACTATCTGAGAGCTAGTCTAGAAGAAGTCCTTCACTGCCCAAAACACATGGGTTTAAATAACCTATCAGTGGATCAGTTCTTATATTTAAGGGCAAATTTTTATTTTTATTTTTCTAATCCTCACCTGAGGACATACTTTTTCATTGATTTTTAGAGAGAGTGGAATGGAGGGAGGGACGGCAGTGGAGGAAGAGAGAGAGAGAAACATCTATGTGAGAGAGACACATCAATTGGTTGCCTCCTGCACGTGCCCTGACTGGGGCAGGGGACAAAACCTGCAACCCAGGTACATGCCCTTGACTGGTCATTGATCCCTCGGCCCTTCAGTGCATGGGCCAAAACTCTAACCACTGAGCCACACTGGCCAGGTCAAGGGCCTTTATTTTCTTAAGAGTCTATTTAATTGTAACAATCCAAATGTGGTGAATAAGGTTAATGACAGCACTTGGGCACCACTGCTTTTCTGATCTGATGTGACTGGTTTTGTCTGGTGTTTTGAAATCTGGAGCTGAAGGTCATTTGGGTCTAGCTTCTGTTATAGACGACGCTTGGATTTTGAAGTTTCAGCACACCAGTTAAAATACACACGTATTCATTCTTCTCACAAACTTTCTTGAGCTCCTGCACTGAACAGCCATCAAGATAGACGTAGCACCTTCTGATAGAGCATATATTACTTTTAGTAACACTTTTATCATTCCAAGTTTCAGACACCCTGAGAATGCTGACATATTTTAGTGATAAATGGTGAAATTGTAATCGTGCAATTGTGGTCAACCCCCTTTAACTTAAAAAAAAAAAAAAAAAAAAAAAAAGGTTATACCTCAGTCCACTTTGTACCCAGTCATTCCATACAGGTAGATTCAAGCAGGTTGTCAGTCTGGATGTCAAGACAGTGAACAGGATAGCAAGGTCCAGAGGTACTCAGGTATCATGCTAACCAACATTATGCTAAGCTCCAAAGTTGTAACATAATCAAAAGGGATAATACAGATAATATCAATATTATGTAAATGCTTTCACTATTTTAATTAATTAATCCTCATTACAACACTAGGAGATGTAGGTATCATGATCCTATTTCAGATGGGGAAACTGAGGCACAGAGTGTTGGAGTAACTTGCCAAGGTCACATAGCTAGATGGGGGCAGAGTCAGGCTTCTAACCCAGGTTGTCTGATTCCAGAGTCACTACCCTCAGCTGTTAAATAAGTCATGCTCTATTTCCATAAGGAAATGACAACACGAAACATTCATAACTAGAGGAACTTGTATTATTGTATCGGCAATTTAAGTAGACAAAGCCTTCCTCGCTTAGGGAACGGACGCAGCACACAGGCCAAGAGGCCTAGCTCGGGCTGCGCCTTTGATTGTATTGTCCTCATCCCACTGACCTGTTCTCTTCAACTGCTCTAAGCTATAAAAACTCCCATGAACCTGAATCCTGATTTCCCTGATAAACCAGCTGTCACCCCTTTGAACCCACTGTCTCTGTAGCTTTCCGTTTTCTTGTTTTGGGGGCTGCATAGCAAGTCTGCTCACTTCATCTTTCGACCTGACGCTACCCACCCACGCTATCCAGAACCGTACCCTTTTCCTTCATCCTACTACTGTTCTATTTGAATCCAGGGTAGCAGGAACCGTCTTTGCACCTCTAGGACCCTCATCCTTCTGAAGGAAAGGGCTTGCTCACTGGGAGTTGTATTACTAACCCCAGCTTCCTAAGGAACAAATTCTCCTTGACTATTGTCTCTGGTTTCTGGAAAAAGGAAAAGTGGATTTCTTCTCTACAAATTATATCAAATCCCTAAGCAAGAACAGAGAGAGAGAGAGCACAATAACCTCAAGCTTTCTAAACATCAATATTCATGAATTCAATATAATGCAGTATTTTTTCATATATTATATGAGCAGTTGTGCAATATTACCATGGGAACTATCTTACAGAGATATTCGTGACTTGCTACCTGATTTTTATCAGCTCTCTGTTCAAATGTATTTACTCAGAGAACTTTTCCTGTGTGAAGTAAGACCCGCCCCTTTCCAGTCATTGTCTACACCCCTCACCCTGTTAAATTTGTCTTCATAGAATACACCATTCGAATGTTTTTATTTGTTTATCCTGTGTCATCAGCTCCTTGAGGACAGGGAATTCGCCTATTTCATTCAGTTCCCCAGTGCCTAAAAAATGCTTGGAACATAATTATTGGTCAATGGATATTTTTTAATGAAGTAAATATAGTTTTTATCTTCAAGGTTAAAAATCTCAACAAAAGAAGCATTAAAAATGTGTTTACTAAGTTGTTTCTTATGTCCTAACATTCACTGGCTGAGGATGTAAAAAGGAAAAATATAAAAATTTCTTAAATCGATTTCTACTAATTTATTAAATTAAACCACTTGAGTAATATATATGTATAACAGGACTTCAGAATGGAACTAATATTAGATTTGAATTATGTCTTGAAGGAGAGATAAATTTTGGATAGGTTGAGAGGAGGGCGGGAATAAATTATCATATCAGAATCAATATCATGGCTTATACCTACACACACTCACTCATACCCACACACACTTTCTATGTAGCTAGTGAGATGAGTATTATTCAGAACCATTGGATAAAAGAGGGGACTATATTTCTAAGGTTTATATTCTTTGAAATGTGATTCCAAACAGAAGAGTTGGGTTTTGAGCTGAATTTTCTATCCTAAACTAAAGATGTCTTTAGAAAACATGTACTTTAACCTTTAAAAATGTTCTTGAACCCTGGCCAGTTTGGCTCAGCAGTTGGAGCGTCAGCTCATGTACCAAAGAGTCACTGGTTCAATTCTGGTCAAGAGCACGTACTTCAGTTGCAGTTCAGTCTCAGGCCTTGGTTGGGGTCCTACAGGAGGCAACCAATCAATGTGTCTCTCTCACATCTCTGTCTGTCTCTCTCTCTCTTTCTCCCCTCCCACTCTATCTGAAGATAAAGGGGGAATTATTCTCAAGTGACAATGAAAAAAAAAAAAAAAAAACAGTTCTTGAGCCAGAGGGCTCCAATTCTTTAAGCAACTCAGAGGTGGGAATAGCAACTCCCACATAGGGCTCACGACCCAGTGAAAGGACCTTGGTGTTTAAGTTTAGAGACATCAGATCTTATTCCAACTCTTTAGGTCCTCAGATATGTATCATCCACAACTCTTTAATAGCCCCCATATCTCTCTGTTCCCCTCCTTTCCTCCTTCCGTCCCTCTCTCTTTCCCTTTCATACACACATACCATGATTATTAAATAATTTGACTTACACATTCAATAGCACATGATTTATCCAGCATATGTCAGAGTGACTGAATTAGGCCTTCTGCAAGAGACAGAAACAATGTAACTTTGAATTAGAATTCTATGTGCTGAAAATATACCATGTACTTCCGGTTTTGGTCTAACCCTACTCTCTTTCAAGAGCAATCTCAAACTCCACAAGTCAGTACTCTGCTATACGTAGGATTCAATGCCAAAGTGTTTAATATTTGCTTCTTCTAGAATTGCTTCTTTGTTAAATGAGAATAATAATACCAGTACTACAATTGTGAGGATAAAAGGAGATTAATGCAACATCACTGATCTTACAGTAGATAATGGACCACAGAAATCATTAGATCAGCATCCTCATGTTACAGAGAGGACATTGAGAGCCAAGGAGGTCCAGTGATTTGCTTAAAGATCACTAAGCTAGAAAGTGGCAGAGACAGGATCATGACCTAATTCTTTAGACATCTAAGAAAGAGGATTTTTTTCACCATATAAAAGTGGTGAAATGTGCTTAGAGTAATTTGACAAAGTAATTCCACATAAATTCACAGCATAATTATAGCTCAGCTTCTTGTTATAAACTGGATATTGTGGCGAAGCCATAGAAAATGGTCTCATTCTCAACCAGTGTTATCCAAAGTATGTAAAACAGAACACAGTCCTCATGGAGAATAGATATCATTCAAAAACGGCCACAGAGGATTCTGACGAGGATATAGTTAGTTAGCAAGAACATTAGTCCCAAAATAACTACAAGAAAGAGCCATTTAAACGATAAAATCATACATTTTCTTGTGCCCATTAGAGAGCATGAGAGGCAGAACAACCTAAATACTAAGAGCGTCATGTACTAGTTCATCTGTGGCAGAGCGTAAGAGGGAGACGGGGTCACCATACAAGTAGATACAAAGAATTTGGCTACATTTTTTTTTTTTATCCTCATCTGAGGACATTTTTCCATTTTTTGTTCAGGTAGAGTTGGGGGGAGAGAGAGGAACATAGAGAGAGAGAAACATCGATGTGAAAGGGACACATCGAGTGGCTGCCACCCGCACAACCGACCAGGGCCGGGGACAAACTGCAACCGAGGTACATGCCCTTAGCGGGAACCGAACCCGGGTCTCTCAGGACCGCAGGCCGACGCTCTAACCGCTGAGCCAAACCGGCCAGGGCTGGCTACATTTTTTAATGAATTGCTAGATGCTGAATATGCAATTGTATGAAGGTATAAAAACCCTGCTTTGGGCGAGCTGCAAATACAAAGTGAGTTGTTACTCACTTTCAGGCTTTTCTTCACAGACCTCCACTGGGCGTCTGTGGGAAGGATTCGAGTCAAGGTAGGGAACCAGGGACCCTCTTGGCAGTGTGAACTTCAGGGAAGGGAGCAATCACTGCTATACAACGGCAGAAAAGCCCTGCTGTCAACCCTTTCCCTCAGAAACAAAAGCTGCTGGGGGAAGGGAATCAAACACTCTGGCCCCAGGACACAGTTGAAGACCCCTTGCAGCTGCAGGTAAAGAATAGGAGAGAAATGGAAGACGGGTAAGAAGCATCCTGGGTTCCGATCACTGGTCTCCTCCACCTTGGGGAGAGGCGGTGTCACCGAGAGAAGGCTGGCTGCTCCGGTGATCTGGACACAGGGCCTCACTGAGGCTGAGGCTGGATTGAGGTGACCGAGAAGGCCCCTGACTGCCAGGCTGGTAAGAAATTAACCATTAACAGCAGTCTTCTGCCAGAGGAAGGTCAGGAGCAAATAGAGAGATTTTCTATGAAGGAAAGAACACTGGGAAGCCAAATGTTGAGGGTGAATCAGGAGCATTGAGAAGAAACTGTCAGCAAACAAGACTCCACCCTAAGTACAAAGTAAGGATTAAGAGTCCAAATCCAGCTCAACTACTGTCTAAATTTAGTCAATATCCCACCACAGCAGCCAGAAGAGATGTGTCAGAAGACATACATAGTCTTATTCCAGTCTCTATTGTTATACACAAAATATCTAGTATTTGCTCAAAAATAACAAGACATGCACAAAACACACACACACACACACACACAGTGCAGCCAGCTCACTATCAAGAGAAAATAAAATCAAGAGTCATTTACAGAGGCTCCAGATGTTAGAACTATCAGACACTGAATTTAGAAGAATTATTAATATAATTAACTAAATTTGTTATTAATATGTTAATGGAAAAGATGAATGATATGCATAAATAAATGAGAAACTTTAACAGAGATGGAAGCTATGACAAAGAGTAAAATTAAGATAATAGGATTAAAAACGTGGTAACAAATAATGAGAATGCTTGTCACATGCTCATCAGCAGACTCAACACAACTAAGGAAACCATTTGTGAACTTTCCCTGGCTGGTTTGGCTCAGCGGTAGAGTGTCGGCCTGCGGTCCAGAGAAACCCGGGTTCAGTTCCCGCTAAGGGCATGTACCTCGGTTGCAGTTTGTCCCTGGCCCTGGTTGGGCTGTGCAGGTGGCAGCCACTCGATGTGTCCCTTTCACATCAATGTTTCTCTCTCTGTGTCTCCCTCCCCACTCTAGCTGAACAAAAAAAAAAGAATTTGTGAACTTGAAAATGAGTCTATAAATTACAAACTAAAAGAGAATGAGAAATCAGAGTATGGGGTTGGAGGGACAGAATACAGTATCTAAGTGCTGAGGGGCAATACCGAACACATGTATAATTGGAATTCCAAGAGAAGAAGACAAAGAAAATGAAGAAGAAATATTTAAAGAAATTGTGGCTAAACATTTTCTAGACTCTCTCAGAGAAATAACAACAAAATTTAAAATACTTCACATTCAAACTACTAAAAACCAAAGATAAAAAAATTTTTGAAGGCAGCCATAAAATTAAAGACACAAAAGAAGAACTAAATATAAGAAGTACAGCAAACTTCTTGTTAAAATCTATGCAAGCTATAAGACAATGATGTGACTTCTTTAAAGTGCTGAATTTTAAACTCAGTGAAAATATCTTTCAAAATGAAAAAACTTTTCTTAGACAGAGAAAAAGTTCAAGAATTCATTACCAGAAGACCTACACTACAGAGCAGACAGGGATCGCAAAAAGAAATTATTGTAAATATTTCAAAGGCAGGTAAATATAAAAAATTTCTTTTTCTTATTTTTAATCTTTTATTATTTTTAATCTTTTTATTATTTTTATTATTTTATTATTTTAAAGATAATTAACTAAGGCAAACAAAATAATAGCAATGTGCTTTGGATATACAGAATATGTAAAACTTAAGTGTATGACAAGAATAGCAAAAATTTAAAAACTGAGCAATTAGAAGTAAAATAATGTAAGGTTATTACACTACACATGAAATGCTATTATATCATATGAAGATAAGCTGTACACAATTAAAAACATACACTATTACCACAGGGAAACCACTAAAATTCTTTTGAAACAGGTTTAAATAATAGGCTAATATTGCAAATAAAACATTATAGAAAATAATCAAGTAATCCAAAAGCAGGCAGAAAAGGAGAGAAGGGGAACCGCCCTCCCGAAAAAGAAAGAAATAGAAAGCAACTAGCACGATGATCTATCATAAATGTTGAAACAGTTAAAAGACAGATTTTTCAGAACAAAAAGGCAGTGCACAACTATATACTATCTACAAGAAACCAACGTAAGGTATAAAGACATAAATAGTTTTAAAATAAAGTCATGGAAATATATAAAAGGGTTGGCCAAAGCAGGTTTACAGTTGTTTGTATGGAAAATAATACAGTTAATAAATACTAATACAAGAACAAACTCTGTTTCACTCACTCACAACTGTAAACCTATTTGTGCCCACCCCTGTATATACACTTATGTATATAAGTACATATGTACAAGTGTTAATGTGATATATATACATATATACACATACCCATATATACCAGGTTAACTCTGATTCAAACACATATACCAATTAAATTCTATTATCTATATTAAGTTTAGAGTAAATTTGTAAAACATCTCTAACTAGGAAGCCCAGAACAAATGTAACTTCTGTGAATTCTTCCCGAAACTCTAATTAGATTTTATTTCTCCCTCCTCCGTACTCCAACGACCTAATTTGAACCTTCATCATAGCTCTTATGACTCTTTTGTGGTAAAATGAGGATCCATGGCTAATTTTAGCCAATGTTGTCAGCTGAAATAATGTGTGTCCCTTCTGGCTCTGAGCACTTATTTGCTAAGGCAACTTCAAAGCCTTCTCCTACCCTCTGACGCAGCAACACCAATATGCAAGATGATCACAGCTCCATTCACCTGGGTTTCAGAAACAAATGTGGGAAAGAAATCATAGTGACCCAAAACAAATAGGTGGCATAAAATAAATAAATTTTGTGTTTAAACCAGGAGTCAGAAAACTATGACCCATAACAAGCCGGTTGCCTATTTTTGTAAATGAAATTTTATTGAAACACAGCCACATCCATTCCTTTGTATCTTGTCTATGGGTGCGCTCATGCTTTACTGACGGAGTTGAATAGCTGCAATGGAACTGTACACCCTGCAAAGCAGGAAATATTTCCTAGGGTGGGTGAGAAACCTGGGGTGCAAACCTTCAGGAAGCACTCACTCTCAGGGTGGTGCAAGTCCTGATTCTGACTCGGTAACTGGAATTGTCCATTTCAAAGCAATACTTAGCTTTAGAAATGAATGATGAATTGTGTATACCATGTTTAGAACTGTATGGGTCACAGGGCTAAATCTTCATATGGCAAAAATGTTCTATTTTAATTTCAATATATGGTTCACCGTGACTTATATTATGATTTTCTGCAATCATTTAAGGCAGTATCTAAGCTCATAGAGTAAAGAATCAATATCATGCTCCATGTACATTGTATCTAAACCTACTTTAAAACAACTTTAAAATATAAATTGTTCCATATTGTAAAGCGTTCTTTTCCTTTCATGTGTAACTGTCAAAGATATTGTGTTAGTCCTAGCCCGCTTCCAGATCTACAGATAAGAACGCGAAGAAAAGTACGAAAATGGACACTTGGCACTTTTCCCACTCCTGGGAAAAGAATTTATTGTATTCATGCTGTCTGAGAAGAAGGATTTGACAACTAATTTTTCCTTTCTCTTACCTAAGCACCTCTGCTCAAATCCTTCCTGCATACCAAAACAGAGGCTGTCTATGCCACCAGCCCTGTCACAACCGGAAAAAACCTTCGAACAATCCTTCATAGTCACCTTTTGTTTTGAAGATAAGTGGCAAGAAGTGTGGAGAAACTGTCCCCCTGAGGCCTGAACAGTGAGTCAAATAATAGATATTACAGGTCATGCTGGACCTTGAATGACAGAGGTAACAAAGTATCTTTAAAATTTTTACTTTTATTTTTGAGTGTGTTTGTAATTTATGAAGCTCTCTTAAGGGCAGGACACAGGGCAGGTGCCTTTTGTGACCAAGTATAAGGACCATAGAGGAAGAAGGGATTGGTGTGAACAAGAAACAAAGATATTTTCCAATAAAAAGGGTTAGGCTTCCACAAATAAGTCAGAAGGAGCTGGCTCCTTAGACAAGGGCCCAAGGTCAGACAAACTGTCTACCTCACTGTTCTCTAGACCTCATCTCAGAAGGCTCTGGGAATGGCCCTCTCGTAGCTGGATGGGCAGCGCAAACCCACCTTTCCAGATCTATGTCTGTCTTTCTCCTGGGTTCATCATCCTTCAAGTTCATGGGCAGTAACGTCCTCCAAGACTCACAGTGAGCAGCCTCCTTGAGCTCTGCTTTCTACCAGGAGTCTGCCCATAGTCCTCCTTTTGCCCCACCTCTGAAGAAGGGAGACAGACTTTCACTTATTCTTTTATCAATTTACTCATTTGTTTTCATCAATAAGGACATTTTCACTCTGTCTTTCCTGTGCAAGAGAAGGCATTGAAAGGGAAATACGCTGGGCAAAATGCCATTCCTCTCTAGGAGGACAGGAGAAAGGGATGGAGAAGGGGCATGTCCTGCGCACCTGTTTTGCTGCTGCGTTATTTTGTGTTCATTTAATCCTCATTGTAGCCCTATTACCTTATACTTACAGGAAATGGAAATAAAAGGAGTCAAGATCACACAGCTAATAAATATTGAGTCTATGATTTGTCTTGAGATTTCTATGATTTGAAAGCTTGTTTTTATTACTTCACACTTGCTCATTTAAATATAAAATTAGACACATATGCAAATACTATCATCGAAATCTATGTGAATGTTGTAGAGCTCGGGTGGTGAAGGCTACTAGAGGGAGCGGTTTTTCCTGACCTTCCAAATATCTGGCAATAGTACCGGAAGGAAAGAGACACGTCTGCTTCTGCCCAACGATGTGAACTATTGCAGACAAAGCGCTGTGTCTTAGTTCACCCTCCTAAGTGCTGAGCAAATAGTAGATAAGCCACATGTGCTATAGAAATGAATTAAATGCCAAAAGGGCCAAAGGGAAAAGTAAAAGGGCAGGAGAAAACAAGGAGACAGAAAGCCTCTGAGGTTTGACCTCCTGGGGCTCAGTAAGGGAGAATGGACACGTGCACAGAAGAAAATGCCCAGCTGGGCCCCAGGGGACAAATTATGCAGGTTAATGGGTCTCTGATTTTGTGGTTTCAGTGATTGAAATTCTGCAAAAGGCCCTTTCCCCTCCCTTGTTTTGGATGGAAGAAACCTCCTTCGGGGATATATCAGAGTTTATAAATAAGACCTCCTGCATGGAAAGGGAGTGGAGCAGGGAAATATCCTGTTGAGCTGCTGCTGATCAGCCTCCTGCTGGGAAGATGACCTGGAGAGCCCTCCGCAGGGTTCCCTACAGACTAGCCTACTGCTGCTCCAGCAGGTGCCCGGTGGTGTGAGCGGGCACTCCGTCGGAGACCAGCACTCCTGGGCCAGGCAGACTCAGGCTTTGATCTTCAATGCTCCACAGCAAAACCTGCCTCCCTGACCCAGCCCCGCTTTGGGTCAACCAGCTGGGAAGCCACAATGCAGCTGGATTCAAACCCAGCTTTAGAATCCTCCACAGGGAGTGAGCTGTCCACCCCTCTTTCCGTGGTGGTGGTGGTGGGGTTTTTTGTCTGTTTATTTTTGTTAAGTGCACACGCTTCATGAGTCCCCACGATCTTCTGAATTCGGAGGCGAGGAGTACAGCGGGTGTCCTCGTCCCTGTTTCCCCGTGTGAAGTCGAACACGCCTCACGTAGCAGGTACGCAAGAGATGATTCTTGAATGAACAAACTGCAACATAGCAATCACTTTTTTTTACAAAACTGGAACCCTGTGGTGCTTTCAAGTGTTATATTTAGGGCATGTTAATACTTTATTATTTCAGTACGAAGGAGAACAGCGGATAGAAACCCCCACTAATCAATACCGCACTCAAATATAGACTAATTCAACACCACCACCACCCAAAAAAACCTCAAAACATTTTTCTCCTCCTTCAAGAACAGGCTCCCTTGACTAACCCTCTGTTATGTGGGCTTGTCTTGTACCCCGGTATTCTCCAACCCCTATCTGCCTAGGTCCTATGCATGAGTCCAGAGATACCCGGATAAAGACACTACCCAGGTGTGGTACCCACGGTGAGTGGACTCAAGACTCCTGGTGTTCATGGCTGGAGCACAGTAGAGGGAGAGAAAGTTCCAGTGGGGAAGAGATGGTGAGTCCAATCCCAAGGCAACATGAAGACACAGGAAAAAGGAGCAGAGTCGGCATCTGAGAGTGTCAGTGCAGGCAGACTGCATGCTAAGAACAAGTCAAACGAAGCAGCTCTGGAATTTTGCCAACCAGGCTGAGCGGGGCTGGCACCTGTGCCCAGCACACCTGGCATAAGGGAGTACGCTGATTAGGAATCTAGGCCCAGATGAGGAGCGCCTTCCAAGCCACCTGTGGCGGAAGGCCATCTGCATACTAACCCAATCTCCTGTCTCCTGCCTCCAGTCTGGGCTGCAGCCTCTGGACCGCCTTTATCCCCTGTGCTTAGAACATTTGCTGAGAACTTGCTAAATCCTGGTACTATCCCAGCAACCACCAGAAGCCGGGAGACAGACAGGGAAGGGATTCTCCATCCACACCTCCAAGAGGAATCAACCTTGCCGACACCTTCAATTCAGACCTCTAGCCTCCAAGAAATATGGGAATAAATGTCTGTGGCTTTAAGTCGCCAAGTTTGTAGTAATTTGTTACAGTAGCCCTAGGGCACTATTATAATACCTGATTCCCAGTATCTAATAATGCAAGTGGGATTCATTTCTAAGCAGCCTGACTTTGGGCAGATCACATTATCCAATACTACAATGGGTCCCTGGCCTGTTTGGCTCAGCGGTTAGAGCATTGGCACGCGGATCAGAGAGTCCCGGGTTCGATTCCTACTAAGGGCACATACCTCGGTTGCAGTTTGTCCCTGGCCCTGGTTGGGGTTGTGTGGGTGGCAGCCAGCCGATGTGTCTCTCTCACATCAATGTTTCTCTCTCTTCCTCCCTCTGTCCCGCTCTAAAAAAAATACTACAATGGGGATAATAATAATAGCTATCTCCATAACTGCTATGACAATCAAATATGGTAGAATTATAAAACAATGCTTTATAATCAAAAGTGAGTGCCATAAATATTAACTATTGGAATTGTAGTTATATAATGACTTCAGTTATATCATGAAAAAAGAAGAAAGAGAAGGAGGGAAGGAGGAAAATGAGGGCAAGAAAAGGAAGGGAAAAGAGAAAGCAAACTAGTTTATTAGTTCTAAGGTAAAACTGTTAATTCCTAGAATATTTTTGTTATTTTAGAAATGTAGTACTTTATTAACTCCAGATAATTAATTTTAATTTAAGGACACTTAGAGAGCCAGAAAAACACTAGATTAGACTTGACTCTCTAGAGCCAAGAAGTTAAAAGTTAACATCTACTGAATATTTTCTAGGTGCTAGAATCCTACTGAGCATTCTGTCTGCATCATCTTATTTAATTCTCACAGTTCTGTGTGTTGTGGACTATCTCCTCCGTTATACCTGAGGAAGCGAAGGCTCCAAGAGGCTTCACAAAGATTTGATTATCTGGAGTTAATAAAGTACCAAAGTCACATGGCCAACCCAGTCCTGTCTGACTTTCAAACCTGCGTGCTGAACTAATAATACCCAGTACGACTTTTATCTCACAGCTAGACAAGGCGGAAAGCATACCTGCCCTGCCAGGGTCACCCCCAGCTGTGGCACCTCTACACCCCATTCCTTGGCCTCCCCATGAGAATTCACTCCTTTCTCCAAACTCCCAAGTTCGATGGCAGGTGCATGGCTGTCCCCTCACTAATATGCACTCCAAGGCTGTTATTAGCCTGCAGGAATCTGAGTTGCTGCCTCCTACTTGGGCAATTTTCCAACCATTTAGTGGCATAATCATCGGAGACGGGCATGTAAACATTTCCTCCCCGAAGCCTGGGAAGGGGGCCAGAGGACGCAACCTTGGTGAGTTCCCTGTGGGAAGCTGCTCTTTGGGCAACTCTGTAGAATCGAGTTTCTCAGGTGACAAATTTGAAGAGGGTGAAACCATTTTCTTGCCTCCCATCACCACTTTCCTATTCTATAAATAGAACCTAGATTGAAACACAGTTTCCGCAGTAAAGAGAAGCAGAACACTGAACATGCTACAACATGGATGATCTCAAAAACATTATGTAAACTGAAGGAAGCCAGACACAGAAGACCGCATATTACATAAATTCATTTACGTGAAATGCCCATGAAAAACAAAACTATAGGGAAAGAAAGTAATTTAGTGGTTGCCTGGAGCTGGGGGTAAAAAATGCAAACCATACACAGGTACAAGGGGTCTTAATGGATTGATGATAATGTCTTAAAACTGGATTTTGATGGCAGTAGCACAGTTTAATATAGTTACTAAAAATAATTGAATTGTACACTTACAAGAGGTACATTTTACGGTATGTAAATTATACCTCAATGATTTTTTGTTTTAAAGCCAACTTTTCAGGTTTTCTAAAATTCCTAGGTTAATTGCTAACTGGAAATTCTAGAAATAGAGTTCAGATATCAAGTGGTAAATGTATCTCCAGCCCTGGTCAGTTTTTCTCAGTGGTTAGAGCATTGACACACTAACCTAAGTGTCGTGGGTTCGATTGTGGGTTGCAGGTTGGATCTCCAGCCCCGGTAGGGGTCGTGCGGGAGGCAACCAATCTATGTGTCTCTCTCAAATCAATGTTTCTCTCCCTCCCTCCCTCTCTTTCACTCTCTAAAAATCAACGAAAAAATACCCTCAGGTGAGGCTATGTAAAGGGGATGTCCAATTTGGAAAACTTTGGAAATACTATAGCATTTTCTTCCCAGTCAGTATAATGTAAAGAGAAATGCCGAGCATTTTACACTATTACATGGTTTGTCTGCTCCCTGACAATAAGATATTGACTTTTTTTCCCTTGGAGTTTTATGAAAATCCAGTTATCTGGAATCCAGTTTCAACTCCATCACTAGTTATGTAAAACCCTGGGTAAGTTACTTCATCTCTCCGGGCCGCAACTCTTCTTTGCAGAATGAGAAAATTGGTCTACATGATCAACACTAAGATTTCTTGCAGTTCAGATATTTTATGATAATGTTTTCTAAAAAACAGAAAACAGATACCATGCTAGGCAATATCTATATTCATTTAGTCTGCTCAACAACCATAGGAAGTATTATTAACCCATTTTACTGATGAAGAGATTGACCTGAGTGGTTGCCTTTCTTTCCCAAGGTTATACAACCAGTAAACAGCAGAGTCAAGATTTAAGCCAGAATCTTTCTGCCCCAAACCAAAATGCTCCCCAATTCCCTTCTAATCTCAAAATAGACAGTGTCACTGTGTCATGAGATTCCCAGAATGGGGGAAAGTTGGAGACGAAGAATGTGCTCTTTAGAATTCCATATACCTGTCATGTAGGCACAAAATACAATAATGCTTCCTAGATGCACTCGCTGCACTAAATATGATACAGTGTTTCACAAGCAGATTACAATGCAAATGCAAAGGCACGCGAGAGTGAGGATGCAGGATCTGGGGGTAAAGTGAAGTCCTGAGGCTAAATATAAATATATCAATAGGAACATAATTGTATATGCATATATGTATGCATTATATGTGTGTGTGTATATATATGTATAACTAAAATTAGAAAATATTTACAAAATGAAGCATTTTAGCATCTCCTTGTAGATATAAAAGAGGGTTTGAAAGATACTGATTAGCTGGCAAAATTCAAGAATTCTCCAGCTGTTCAGTTGATGTATTATGGACAGCAGGGCTTTCTCACTCAGAACTGTCTTAGGGAGAAGTGTGGCCTCCTTCCTGTAGCTCTGAAATCCATAGAGGAGATATATTTCATCCTAGTAAATGCTGAGTCACTCTGATGCCATTATTTTAGGAAATTTTCTCCAGGGATTTTTATAAGAGCATCGTAGTCATATCACACAGGATAAGACTTCGCACACATACTTCCCAGGTGCCACCACTGCCCCTGCCATGCCCACCAACACATGTGACCACTGCCACCATCATCACAACCCGCCACCAATGTTTACCCCCCAAATTACTCTGATCCATCTAGTGCAGTTGTCTACCTCTGCCCAGAGCACCGGTATTCCTGTATTGAGAAGTAGTGATGACTGTGTGCTAACAGTCCCTGGCTTGTGCAGGCCCCGTTCCAGTGGGCTGCTGGGCTGTCAGTCACATGCAGACTCAATCCCGGAGCCCGGAGTAAGCCAGCCCAGCCAATCCACTGGTGGTATGGGTCTGGAAGTGGGCCATGGGATGGTTAGTAACTATGAGTCTCTGTGCTGGGAAGGCCCATGGAGAACTGGTGAGGACATGACCTCCCACCGCGACATTCTCCCTGAGCCCGGCTATAGCTTCCCTTCATCTTGTAGCAATTTCAGTGATAAGAAGGGCATCCAATATTCCAAGCATGGACTCATTCGAGTCTTGGCAATTTAAGGAAAACCAACTCGGTTTTTCTTCCAGTATCTTCTTTGAAGGTTCTGCACCTTTGCTAATATTCATAAGATTTGGGGCCAAATTCTGAAATCCAAATTATTTCCTCTGCCCTGGCTCTTCTATATATTGAGAGCTCTCCGTCTTCCTCGGATTCTGACCCAGGCCTGGTATGACTTGACTTTTTACTCTCCTCCCTGCATGACCTTGGATGAGTTAAACCCTTTGAGGCTCCATTTCCTGTCACATGGAGATACGGTTCTCCAGTACAGCACCTGGGAGGAGTAAATGAGAGAATGTGTGCAAGGCTCCCGGAGTATATAATGCATACTCAATAATTGCTAGAGTCCGTCTTTCTCTGCTCTTTGAATTATATGCAGTCTGAGGCAAGTGGTGTGTACTCTTCCTGCGTGCCTCTCCCACACTTCCTCATGATAACCCAAAGAAGAAAAGATGGGCAGGAACAAACACATAGTTGTTGAATGAATAAGTAACACAGTGCCATGAAACGCAGCAAACTTAGCCTTCATGAACCAAAGGTGGGCAATCTTCATTAAAAGCCCGAAACACAAGCGGCTATATTGAAAGCTTTCATAAAGAAAACATTTAGCATCCTTGTCTGTTATCCAATTTTCATAGCACAACTGTCACTCATATTGTGCACTATATATTTAAAAATTTTAAGAGCTTGCTGTATGTCCAGGCATATGTGTAAGTGCTTCACAAATATTACCTTAGATAATATTTGAGAATAAATATTTGACAAACACCTTCCAATTTGAAGGGTGAAAATGCTCCAACTGCTAGAACATGGGCAGAGTCGCCAGGCTAAACCAACCGTATGCACCCGTGTCAAACTCTGACGGGAAGCCAGTGACAGACACAGCACAGGGTGCTGCTGGGGTAGTGGCGACAGCAGGAACCACATTCCCAAGACTGCAGGGACAGTGGGTCTAGCCACAGTGTTCTATGTCATGGGGCAAGCGGTATGTCAAGAGCAATGATACAATTTTTACCTTATTCCTAACTGCGGCAGCTCAGCCTGGTTCCCTGAACCTTCTAGAGAGTCTTTGGATTGCCCAGTATATTTTAGTTAATTCTTTGGGGGCTTCAGTTAGCTTATATTGATTTATGGTACTTGCAGTTGAGAAACCTGATTGATACAGGCAATACGGCCTCAGGGAAAAGGGAAAAGGGGACCTTGGGGAAAGGATGATTTGTAAATCTAACAGCCCTCGGCATACATACAGAAATAGAAATGATCTCCTACAGTCACTTGCAGTGATGTGTCCATTGAAGGCAAGGCTTGAGAAAACCAGTGACTTCTATTTTTTCTTTCATTTTTTTTTAATGAAGAGCTTAAGAAATTCAAGGACGGCCAAGACTGTAGAATTGGGGATATGTTTCTAACAGTATTAGACAACTTAAAGAAATAGCGTGGCAAGCTCAAAATACTAAATTATTGGCTCAAGGCACAGGCAAAAAATATATATATCAGGCACTCTCTGTGGCTGTACTAAAATAATCTCTCAGCTCTTATAGCTGCAGGGTTAAGACAGTTGAAAAATCAAACTCGGTGTTTGGTCCTGCAGGCTGCTGAAATATGTCAGATGAATTCATCAAGTCTCTTTCGGGAAGTCAAAGTATTGACAGGGAAAAAAATGGAAAGTAGAGAACTGGAATGGGGAAAACGTGGAGGCCACAGATGACCCCACGACGTCCTGACACTACCCATCTGCCACGACTCCTCGGGCAGTAGACTATCTTTCCTGCCATTTCAGCACTTTCTCTCCTGCTTGAAGACACTGAGTCGACCCAGGTTGTGGCATCCAGCTTACGAAAGGTATGCAGTTCTCATCATGCCCTACCCAAATGCCCCATGACAGCTCTAAACACAGAAGGGTAAAACGAAAATCAGGCCCTGGACGAAAGGTTTAGGCAGAAAAAGCTTGTAGAATATTCACAATTTAAACACCTGGATAATATGTATATGGATGGGCACTAGATGGAAGAGCAGAAAGTTGATTTACAATGAAGGTGAATACATCAATACCGGTGCAGTTTTCAGATGCTGGATTCAATTTTGTGGCATAAGCAACTGGAAGTTGTTCTCATTATCCATCCAGTTGATTGACCAAAACCTGGATTCAGTAGCGGCCCAGGGTAAATGAAGTTGAGATGCCCTAAATCCTTTAATATGCAACATACAAAAAGGAATGCAGAATTCAGAGAGACAGAAAGGGTGGAGTGAATTTACCCTGTGTAAGTCACCCATCCTTCTCAATGTTCCTCAAGAGGAACATTGCTTCTCAAGAATGCACTGAAAAAGCATCATTGTGTAGAACAGCAGGATCCAGAAAATTATCGGAAATCATCATTTCCGATATCTCAGGGATGCTGGAAATAATCACTTCATTAACATTGGCTTCCTTACTTTAGAGAAAATGCTGGGATCCCGGTGTGGCCAAGGCCAGGTAACATCACTTGTCTCCTAGAGGCGAGATAATCTGGATGACAAGACTTGAAAAATAACCATAGGTGATTTCCCATGGAAAAGATAGAGGGGTCCCACTCGCCACCATCTGTCAGGGTCATTATCAGCGATCTGGTTCTGTGCCACAGTTTAATTTGCAGGGTCCTGATCATCTTATTATCCACACGGGACATTATGTTTATCCATTAAGGTAATAACGTCATACTGTGTTACATGAAATAAACAGAAACTAACAGTTCCTTAAGTGCTTTAGTACAATACATACATGCCAATGGGTAGGAGATAATTCTATAAAATACAAGAGGCAGATATTTCAGCAGATTCTTTGGGGGAATGATCTGATCAATGTCAAGAAATACACTCTGAAGGGAAGGACAGGTAGCTATATCTTGTGTACACTCTACGATCTTAGTATATCTCTTTGAATTATGGTGGTAAAATATACCACTCCTAGACATGTTTCTCTGACACATTTACCAGATGATACAAAAATCTCTGTGCTCTAGACCAGTGATTTTTAAACTTTAGCATACACCAGAATCACCTGGAAAGTTTGTTTAAACAAATTTCTGGTTTAAAAGAGTGTCTGATGCTCTCTACCCCTAGAGTTTCTGACTCAGTAGGTCTGGAGTAGAATTTAATAATGTGCCTTTTTTTTTTTTAATCCTCACCCAAGAACATTTATCCATTTTTTGTTCAGATAGAGTGGGAGGGAGAGAGAGGAAGAGAGAGAGAGAGAGAAACATCGACATGAAAGGGACACATCCAGTGGCTGCCACCCACACAACCCAACCAGGGCCGGGGACAAACTGCAACCGAAGTACCTGCCCTTAGCGGGAACCAAACCCGGGTCTCTCTAGACTGCAGGCCAATGCTCTAACCGCTGAGCCAAACCGGCCAGGGCAATAATGTGCCTTTTTAATGGGTTTTCATGGGATATTGATGCTGCTGGTTCAGGGAATCACAGGTTTTGGAACCAATGCCCTAAAATAAGAAAAAGTTTGTCAGTTCAGGCTCTAATGTAAGTAGCTTTGCTTCTTATGGTCTAGCAGTTCCAATAACACAAAAAGAAAAAAAATTATAGCAAGTTAGAATGCTGTATAGGACCTGTGGTGAGCCACAATTGGGGAATCAAATAGTTTGCCATCTTCAGTGTTCAATAATTCTACCATTTCAAGAAAGCTCTTGGGTCCTGGTAATAACTGTTCACTTGACCAAAAGAAAAAATAAGGTCAGACCAGTTAAGTAACTTTATTTAACTTAATAAGAAATAGAGTCAGGACTGGATCACAAACCCATGTCTCCCTAGGATTTCACGTTCTCATCTTGACTGATACTGATGTTTGTAATAAGATAACTAGGGTAGATAGAAATATCGGACCACGAAATATTTTAGATTTTGGATAATTTCAAAAGGTTCGCAACCTTGAAGCCAGATAAGAGTTATAGCTCTGGCTCATGTTTGGATTTTACTATCCTCGCCTGTAAAACACGAAGTTAAATTTAATAAATGCTCCTTTGTTCTAGCTCTAAATGTTTATGAGTATACTTTTCAATTCTTTCATATATCCTATACTTCCCCTATCAAAAAAAGAAAAAAAAAAAATAGAAATCTTCCCTGGCCAGTTTGGTTCAGCGGTTAGAGCGTTGGCCTGTGGTCCTGAGAGACTGGGGTTCGGTTCTTGCTAAGGGCATGTACCTCGGTTGCAGTTTGTCCCCATCCCTGGTTGGGTTGTGTGGGTGGCAGCCACTCGATGTGTCTCTTTCACATCGATGTTTCTCTCTCTCTCTCTTCCTCTCTCTCCTTCCCACTCTATCTGAATAAAAAATGGAAAAATGTCCTCGGGTGAGGATAAAATAATAATAATAATAATAATAGAAATCTAAGATGCCCCATCAATATTTGCAGTGCTTCTCAATGTTACGAAAGCACTTTACATTTAATTCTTGCTGTGTTGTATTCAGTAAGAGTGACAAATTATAAAATGAAAAAAAGAACTATTTCCCTGTAGTTTTTAATTCTATTAATTACCTTTCTCTAAAAGCTCCAGTAAGTTTTCTGTATTTGAATTTAAGATAATTTACACTTTTTCTTCTCCCACAGACTTCATATTTGAGAGCACTAAATCCATTACATTCCCTAGACAGCAACAGAAGACCTTCCCCACAAAGTTGGCTAAATATGCAACAATGACGCGTTCTATTCTGTGGGCTGTAAATAGTTGCAAAGTATTAACAAGAGCCTCAGACGGCTCCACTCAGTAAGACTCACGATAAATTCAGATGGTGACCTTTTCCTGAGTGCTTCTTTTATTTCTGTACCCATTTAAGTGATTTGAGAGCATGCTAAACGTCATCTAAGTTACCCAAAGCTTGAGAAACTATTTTGAAGGGATTTTTTAAAGCAATTATACCTCTATTTGACAACACCATCTGCTCTCAGCATCACACTTTTCCAGCTTCCGGTTCGGTTAACTCCTTCGTCACTGCAGTTCTCCGAACGCTGACAGCTCTTTCCAACAGGGATCAAGGGTTACCAAATAGTAGAGACATACATGCCCTTATAGGAGTCAAGATTACCATGGGCTCTATCATACCAAACAATAGAAAGCCCAATGTTTCTGTTTCTAGTATAAGAAGGTACTAATCTAGATATCAATTCTTTTTTAGTAACTATGGCATGATTTTACTTCTGCATTTTCTTGGGAGGTTGACATGTTGGCTTAAGAAGGCCTAAATGAAATACTATTTATTTTTGCAAAAGAATTACCAATAAATTTTCTCTCACTTGTGTCTAGAATTTTCGGAAGTATAGCAGACTACCATCTCTTCACCTTGATGATGAAGAGAGTAAATTCTCACTTTATAAAGGAGAGAGAATACCCAAAGTCCTGTTTGCCCAAAGTACCTCTTAAGGCCAAGGGGTTTCTGAATCTTCATCTAATCATAGGGGAGGTTCCAGGGCTTAAAAATTAGAGTGTTTAACATCAGAGACAGGTAATGGAAGTATAGTTCAAGTAGCCCTAATTAGTAAGTTCACCTTCATTAAGTGTACATAATAGTGAAATACCGTAATTTCTCACAGACTTTTTCAAGGACTGAGATTTTCTTTTCACAAAGATAAAGAGCAGGCAGACAGCTCCGATGGGGAAGGTGTTGGGGGGAGGTGAAGAGATTGAGCAAAAAAGAAAGAACTCACGAACAGAGACAACGGTGTGTTGATTGGGGGGTGGGGAGGGATGGGTGGAGGTAGAAGAGGGTATAGGGGGATAAATGATGATAACAAATATGAAATAAAATAAATAAGGGGAAAAACACTCCTTTTGAGAGTCTTTGAGACTCTACAGTAAGAGATGGGCATCGAAACATGACTATGGGCCTTGGTAGCAGACTTAGTCCCAGAAGATATTAACTCATGTGCTTTGAAAAGCTGTAGGGAGAAGCATGGCTTTAATAGGAGAGTTTACGCTGCTTTAAGACTGACGTCAGATTCAAGGGCACCTTTGACTTGTGGTACGTACCCAAGAACTGCCGTGGGACAAGTAGTGGATAAAGTCTACACCACTGAGAGGACCAGTTATCTCTTATTTAAATAAAAGAAATGCAACAGGAATAACCTAAGAAATGAGAGGACTCTGAGGAATAGTTTAATTATTAGAAATTTGGAATATATTCCTAAGGGCTCTCAAATTATGGAGAAATAGACATCAACAACTAAGACCCTGTGGTATTAGAAAAAATCATCACCACGAAGCTGATGAAAGCCCCAAATTACCAAGAGGGATCCCACTGGTGAGTCAGAGAGAAACAGGGGCCTCACTGATAGAAAACACTGAAATTCCCTCCCCCGGATTATGTGGCACCAATACACACCGGCTGTTTAAGATCTACAAAGAGCTATGCTAGGGCAGAGGGAACATAACAAATCCTGAAGGTCTCCAAAAACCTTAAGCTAGCTGGGAATTTTCACTTGTACTGTTTTTTGGGGAGGGTTGGGGTGGGGGGAAGTTAACCTTCTTCATTGTCTTACCTCAATATGGTAAACCTCTAGCCTGTATTCTACCTAAGCCAATGGAGGACCATGGCCACATAATTCTATCTTGCCCAAAACTTACCTAAAGGTATAATCCACTGAGGTGTGGCCTCCAAGTGCGGTTGTCCACTCTTCTTGTAATCACTGGGGATCTCAATGGAGCCAGCCAGCCCTGGTTTAAATATAAGGCACAATGGGATTGGTTGTGTGACCTTAATTTTTTTTAGCCTGATTTTTTCAAGTGTAATATTCAATAGGGGCACACAATCTGTAAGCCTGGCTTAGATTTTTTAAATCTATGAATGGCTTCTTTAGGGGAGACAACTGGGGAAATTTGAATATGAATTCAATATTAGATAATGGTGAGATAGTATTGTTAATTTTCTTAAGGTGTGATAATGGTAATATAGTTAGAAAATGTCCCTATTTTTAGAACATGTATCAGACATATTTTGGGATAGAGTATTGTAATGTCTGCAATATATTTTTAAATGGTTCAGCAAAAGAATAAATAGTAGGTGGGTGGGGAGAGGGGAGAAATGGCAGAAATGGGGGGGTATATATAGAGAAAATGATAAATGTTAGCAATTGTTGAAACCACCCTAGTGGGGTACACAGGTAACAATTATGAAAAACTGCACTAATAACCCTTCCTAAGAAGTATCATGACTTCAGGATTATGTTCAGCTCCATTTAGGCTACAAACCCACAACCACAACCTGGGTACTGCATAGTATTGACCTTATACCCCCAAATGTATATTCTAAAGAAGTATATATTCATTTACAACTAAAATTCAAGATCAGGGCATGTTGAGATTTCATAAGCAAAAATGTTAAACATGGACTCAATCAAAGACTTGACTTGGGGTGATGAACACACAATGCAGTATACAGATGATGTGTTGTACAATTGTGCACCTGAAACCAGCATAATTTTGTTAACCAGTATCACCCAATAAATTAAGTAAAATTAATTCTTCTTAGTAGAGGTCTACATTTACTTCTTAAAGTGGTGTGGAGTTCCATCTTTTCTAAAAACTTCTAGATATTTATTCTATTAGACAGCCTAGTACACAACTTACTAGAAAAAATTTATTTTAAAACAATTAAGATTTTCACCTAACTAGTTTCTTTTAAAAATGTATAATCTGCTTCAGAAAAGGGAGAGAACTTAGAGGAAGACTGAAATTTATATATATTATAGATCTTTTAAATATACCACAGTATATTCAGTTTCAATAATACAATATAGGTATCTTAGCATTTCATGGATGATGAATACTCTGATCTTTTAGCTACCTCATAATTGTGTATCTAGAAGACATTATGATGCACCCTGAGACCCTGAATAAAAATATTACTCATGTTTTCTTAGTATTGGCCTGTCCCTAAGAATGCTAACTCTACATCTACCTTGAGAAATGTTTTTTTGCCCTAACCCAGAGAGACTACTAAGACATTTCATCTTCCTTCAGTGTATTTATATGGATTCACAAAATGTCAACACCATGTTGAGTTGACAATTCTGTTGCTCTCTAGGAACATTCAATCCTTCTTGAGATTTTTCAGGGCATTGAATACTGTTTTAACCACAACTGTAACTAATGTGCATATGAAAACTCAAGTATATCATTGATCCAAAGAATATAACAAGGTCTCAAATGCCTTAAAAGCCCATTTATGGCTACCCCATCCGTAGGTTTTCTATATATACAGTTATACTTTACCAATTCATATCTATATGTACTTCCATAGAGTTGTGGAAGTCATGTCACCCAATAAGGCAAAGAATCCTACCCACCATCGCTCCAGTGGTGGTAAACTAACACCCAAAATAAATAAATAAGCTTATATTTGTAGTAGTATTTGTTGATTTTTGTGGTATGCATACTTCCCATTTAAAGTTATCAACATTTTAAACTCCAGATCACAAAATTCCTCAATATTTAACAATTGCCTTTTTCAAGCTGATGTAAGACAGCCCTAGTACCCAACTGGTCCTGACCCTACTTCTCATATGACTTTATTACACACAATTAAACCATATAATTTAGAAGTTGTTGCCATTAAATATAAGAGCCATATTTTAAATATATCTATAACACCAGGGAAGATCTAAGCACCTCAATTCATACTCATTCATTCATTCATTCACTCAACAAATATTTACTAAGTCTTTGGGTCCTAATATAATTGACATTAGTAACCAATACAGAATCCCTGTGAATCATGAGAAAAATCTGTCATAGATACAGGATTTTTTTCCCCTCTTCCCTGTCAAGTTGTATATACAAAAGTTAAATACTTAAGTAGCCTCAGCCTCAGATTTATCATATGTAAAACAAAATGTATTAGGTCAAATTACAAAAAGATAAAATGAACTAAAAGAGTATATATTTTCAAAATATGGCCACAATATACCCAGTGCTACATGTTCATCTGCAAAGTGATCATTCACTCAAGAGCACATCATCAATATGTAAAGTCTTTGTCTCCTCCTCTTGATTTTTAGTAGAATTGTGAGCTACTAGGGCCAGTAGAACATGGTGGAAGTAACCCTATACAGTAACCTCTGAGTAGGATTTTATTACTTCATGTCTCCTCATATTCATCACCATAACTGTTTGAAAGAATTAAAGACTTAATGGTTATATGCATGTGGGAAAAAGGTACAAGATTTCAAATAAATAACAGTTAAGTATTGAAATAACTCCACTTTCAAGGGAGTATTTGACACCTGACTCTAGAAGATTGTGGACCAAGTTGAGAGTGCTGGTCCTTCAAGTTCTAGAGCTCCATAGGACAAGATGGTACGTGCCATGTTCACCATCATATCCCTAGGGTTTGGCATTGTGCCTGGAAGTTAGTAGTAGGCACTAAGGAAATATTTGGTGAATAAATGAGTGAATACATCGATTCAGAAAGCTGACTCCAATAGGATAGACCTACACTGCCCAAGATAAGTGCTTGTTTCACTCACTCACTAGGAGCTCTCCTCAGTGCTGAAACCTGTATCTTGCTTGCAATACTGATACATACTTATCAGTAGGGACTTAGGGATACATGGAAAAGACCGTGCCCACCCCCTGACACACACACACACACACACTCCACATGAATGGAAGTGTGGAGTTCTTATTGCAGGTTGGTATTTGCACTGTTGTCAATCCACCTGAGAATATGTAAGAGAGAAAGACTAACTGAACAAGGTGGATGAAACAAAGAGCCTGAAATCTGGGTTAAATCAGTACAATCTTCAAGCAAGAAAGACCAATAGCCAGAAAATAGAATATTTAATTTCTAGCGTACACACCATTGAGCATGAGAACGTTATGTGACCTACATCTGAATTTTATGTTTACCCTTTCACATCTTCAGGGAAAGTACTATGATACATACTCAAGACCTTGAGTAACATGAATATAGCATTAAGGCATTTTTATTATATTCTTTGTTAGAATGTCTTCAATTATAAAAAGAGAAAAATCCTTGATCCCCTCACCAAAGAGTCATGACCTTATTTGGCCAACTCAATTGCTCTGCCTGAAATATAAAGAGTTTATACTACTGTTGTTTAATGCAGAGACATTCAAACAAAAAAGGAATAATATCATATTTTATGGGGACATGTTTTACCTTAATTTATAACATTCAACCCACCCTAAGCTACCATCATATCCATCTGTTCCCAAGCTCATGACACTACCAACTTTACCATAAATTTTCCAATATCACAATTCAAGTACTGACCTTTCTTGTATCCTGAAAGTGTCTTAAAACTTCAAGGCACTGAGATAGTAAGAATTGTATGGAATACTAGCAGAGAAGGAGAACAAATACTGAAAGAAATACACACAAGCTCTGTTAGACATGGAGGAATTAAGGATACCAACAACAGTAGCAAGAACAACCATTTAATGAACACAGGCTCTCTCCCCAAAACTCTGTATGCGTGCTCTCATTTATTCTCACACCAGATCTACAAAGGAGCCTTACATACCTACTTTCAAATAAAGAAGTGAGAAATAGAGATAGTTAATAACATGCTCTCCTCCTTTGTATTTATTTATTTACCTACTTCTTACTTACTTATTTTTATCTGTCTAGTGAAGAAGGGACTAAGCTTCAGAACCAGGCAGTTTGATTCTAAATTCTGTGCTCTTTACCAGTAATTCTAGCTGTAAATAAGCAATATGAAATTCAAGTTTCCAATATAGATAACCAACAGTCTTCCATCATTTTTCCCTATTTTGATCTACTCAAGCAGAGTTCCAAGTTAATGAATTTCCTGTTTTACATGTGTCTTATCTATTTCTCTATGAAAGCAGATTCAGAATTGTTTTGTACCCTCATTGATATCTAGATCCTTGTAGGGCCCTGATGGATGCTCAATAAGTATATATTCAATTACATTTTTAACCTACTTGGAGTCTAAATATTTTTTATTTTAATAACTGGACTCACTCAGAATCTTAAATTAAATGTTTCAGATCTGAGTAAAGCCTAGGAGAATAGCTAGGCACAGAAAGGAGACATGATTTGCTCAAGGTCACAAAGGCAGACCCAGGAAAATCAATGGGGGATTAGGCCACTTGGGTAGGGAGAGCATCCAGGTAAGAAAATAAGTGGTTTCAACTGGGAGCATTTGAGGAGAGACAAAATGGGGACCTGAAGAAAAGGTTTGATAGCTAGCATGCCCCTGTCATAGAAAGTATACAGGAGCACAAAGAATTGACAAGCTAATGGGAACCCTGGTGGGAGGCAGCTGGCAGAAGTTTTTCCTGAATTATAGCTTAAATGATCATTGCCCTTCTTGTTGGAACAGTCCAGAGTACACAGACAGCAGTCATCTCCAGATTTCTAGTGTCCTGCATGGCGGGAGTGGTTTGTCCTAAGCAAAATTTAACCAAAAAAAGATGACTGAGAAACTTTGGAGGGACAGAATAGAATATTTCAACACGAATTCTGGGCTAGAGGGGTGGTGGATGTCAAGAATGTTCTAGCAACTAAAATATCCATTACCAGAAGGGACCGTCTTAAAGAAGAGCTGAATGACTTCCACTTTGAGCATTCACGCAGACACTGATGACAAAAACGTGCTGAATCAAATTTAAATATCAAATAAGTTATTAGGCTATATAACTTCAGAGTATTTTCAAATCCACAAATTCTCATATTTTAAATTAGCTTGTACTGTAAAATATACCCCAAAGTTCTGCAGGGATGCCACCTGCTCTCTTGAATTCAAGGCAAAATTTTCCTCTCGAGTCATCTTACTCTGTAGGCCAGAGGGAATAACACGGTTCACATTTAGCTCCAGTTCTTTATAGTTTAGGAAGCACTTTTTTTTTTTATTTTCACCCGAGGACATTTTAGCATTTCTCTTCAGATAGAACGGGAGGGACAGAGGAGGGAAGAGAGAGGGAGAAACATCGACGAGAGAGACCCATTGACTGGTTGCCACCCACACGATCCCAACCGGGGCCGGGGCCAAACAGAAACCGAGGCACGTGCCCTTAGCAGGAACTGAACCCAGGACTCTCCGGTCCACAGGCCGACGCTCTAACCACTGAGCAAAACTGGCCAGGGCTAGGAAGCACTTTTACTTGTAGGATCTCATATGAGCCCCACAGAACCCTAAGGAAAGCAAGGCAGAGGAATTGCTATTATTTTCCATTAGATACAAGGAAATGGGGGTTATTCAATTAGCTAATGAGTTGTTAAATTCTCATTACATGGTAGGCACTTTTCTAGGCACTGGGAATACAGAGGTCGAATAACAGCCATAGACTCTGCCTTACGAAACTCACATCCTTGTGGAGAGAGGCAGGCAGTGAAAAAGTAAATACATAGGTCCTGAGCAGATAAATGCTGTAGATAAAAATGATTCCAGGTAAGGAGGATGAGGATGGTATAAAGGGTGCTATTTTATAAAGGGTGATGAGGGAAGACCTGAGTCCTTTAGAAAATGATGGAGCTAAGACTTGAGGCTGCCTAAAAAAAGAGAGCATTACAGGCAGAGGAATGGCAAGTGCAAAGACCCTGAGATGAGGCCCTTTGGAGCATTTTCAGAGAAGAGCGAGGAGGTGAGTGTGGCTGGACTGGGGTGAAGAGAAAGGTAGCTGAGGTAGATGAGGGCTGGAGATAGGTAGGAGAGTCTATTAGGTTGTGCAGGGCATTGTGGACCACTTCATAGACTTGAGCTTTTGCTGGGGTGAGGTGAGAAGGTACTGGAGGCTCTGCGCACAGAGACCCTGACCTAACAGTTTAAAAGATTAATTTAGATTGTTATGTAGATTATGGGCTGGAGGCGGAGCAATGGTACAAAGAGTGAGAAGTGCTAAAAGGCAAAACTGAAGTCTAGGAGCAGGCCAGCAGTGGTGGAGATGGGGACGCGATCGGATTCGGGTTTATCCTGAAGGTAGAACAGTAAGTGAATGTTGGATGAGTGAATGTTGATGAGTGAATGCTACAATACAAGTCTTTCTGTCCTAATCAAAGTTGCATAATGCAGTCCCTGACCTTGGGCAAGTCCTTAACTCTGTGCACCATCCTTGCCAAGTTAAGACTGAGTTGAGGAGCTCATAACATTTGCAAACTTAGTGCAGTGTTTTTTCCAGTTAAACAGTTTTAAGTGCTAATTCTGGAGGTTCTTCTTATATGCGATGAGGGCATTGGGATTATTTTAGTACACAAGGCCTGCTTTTTAGAGATTACAAATCCCTGCTTATTTAGGAAGAAGGCAACACCTCCCACCACAGCACACATTGGCTTAGAGGTACACAATTACACACACAGCTCTCTACATGTTTGTGGCATCGAGCTTCCTGTTTGTGTCTAAATGTGTCTCTGTAACACTCACAGCATCTCCGGGAGGTAAATTGGCTCATGGAGAGACGGAGGCAATGAGACAGGAAAAGCTGGCCTATGATCACCAAGATCTGGGTGGGAAATGGTTTTAGTTCCATGCTCAGTACTATCCTTAGTCATTCAGCAGTGCTTTTCCTAAAATGCTCCAAAAATATATATATATATATATTCACGAAGGCCAGATGGATTCTGCAAAATTGACATTTTTGAGTTTAAAAGTAACTGAGAGACAATTTACATGTTCTGTAAAATGAGGGGGCATGGTACTTAAGGATTGTGAAATGCTCTGCTGGTGGCTGTTTGCGTTCTACGCAATTAGAAATTGTTTGTATTGTTGCAAGAGAAATTTACAATCTGTGCTTCTAAATACCACTTCAAAATTTAGGCAGGCTGCGGTACAATTGGAGAGAGCTCCTGTTAGCAAACTGGTAGGTGGATTTTTGTTACTGAGTGGTTGACTGCTTCTCCCAGCCCCTTCTGTGAAAGTTTCTCAGGAGAATATACTCAGCAGAACCTTGATCTAATCCACAAATTAACTGAAATTCGTGTTCAGTCTCTTCCCTCCCATCTGCCCTTTCTGTGTCTCATCTTCATTTCCTGACTTTTTCCAGGACTCCCAGCTTGCTGTAGTTCCCAAATAAACAACTACAAACACATCCACAAAACGCCTTTACTAGGAAAATTTGACTTTTAAAAGAGGAGTCTGGGAAGAGCAATTCTAAATCCAAAAGAATACATCTTAAATCGTGAGTGTAGTATTCCGTGACATTGTCTGGAGACAGGGTCTTTGCAGGTGTAATTAGTTAAAAGATCTTGAGATAAAATCGGTCTAGAAATAGTGTGGGCCCTAAATCCAATGACTGGTGTCCTTATAAGAAGAGGAGAGGACACACAGAGAAGGTCAGAGAAGGTCACAGGACGATGAAGGCTGAGACGAGTTACGTCGCTGGGGGTCGACACCAGTGGCCCCCCAGGAGGGCAGAGCATTCAGAGGAAGTACGGCCCTGCTAACATCTTGGTGTCAGGCTTAGGAAAGGACAACTGTGTTGTTTTGAGCTGCCCAGATTGTGACAATTTGTTATGGGAACCCTAGGAAACCAATACAATGGGGTTTGAGCTATCGGGACACTTGCAAAAGAGAAGAAAGGTATGGCAAGTGACCTTCACTGCCCATCAAATCACACCCCAGCGTAGAGCATGACCTGTGTGCCTATATCCAGACTCACAGAAGCCTCTAGTTACATAGTGTAGTTTCTGTTGGCAGGCTGCCTGAATTGAATCTCAGTCTACACTTCCTAAATGTGGGGCTTTGGGCAAGTAACATCCACACTCCCTAGTTCTTTCATCTGTAAAATGGGGTTAATACTATAAAGCTCTCAAAAAAGCCAATTGTTTAACGATTGAACGAGAGATTGCACGTTAAACTCTTAAAACAGTGACGAGCACATAGTAAGTGCTCAATTAATTTCAGCTACTTTTTTATTGGAAGAGGCTGAGCACTGACCTGTTAACCACCAGTTTGCCCCTGGAGTCACCTTATTTGAGGTGAAACATTATCATAAGACCGTGTTCTTTTTCTTAGAGAAGCGGAATCCTCTTCTTTGTTACCCTCAGAGCAAAGCTATTAAAGGGCAACAAACAAGGGAGAAATTCCCCGAGCACAGAGGCAAGAACCTCCAGGCTGTGTGGATCAGGCCTCTTGCCTCCCTACCCAGCAGGCCAAGGGCCACCCTGCTGTTCCTGTATAAACCGTACGTCAGTTTTCAAGGCAATAGTTCAAAATTTCGGTGGATGCAGAGAGGATCAACCCTGCAATGTTTAATCTCTGTTTTAAAATAACAGAAACAAATATGGTAAGCATTAATATTTGATAGCACGGGTCCATGCTGTGGACACCTTTATTATTTAAAATAATGATCCAAGTAAAATTTTAAGACTAACAATGAGAACACTGAACCAGCATGAATTGAGATATAAATACTAAGAGTCAAGGCAAACTCTGTGGTCAGAATTCCAGTAGGGCAGGTAAAGAAAACCACAGAAACTGGTTGAGGAGACAAATATAGGCCTATATCAGAGACGACCTTAGACTGCCCTGTGAGGACATTGCCATGGACATTTTTCTAGGACGGAGCCCACTCCCAGAACAGGGCCTTTTCCAAGGGGAAGCAGGGGAGGGATGGACGGGAGGCCCCTCTGTCCAGAGAGCATGCTCTGTCCATCACACCAGCACAGTTCCTAGAACATCGTTGGTTCTAAGCAAATGTTTCTTGAATTGGAATGAGTGCCTATGGGAGCAGAGAGCAAAGTCAGACACGGCACCTAACAACGCTCACACTCACCCACGTCTGACCACTTTGCTCAAAAAGATCTCCTTTGCCCTCGTTCTGGGGTGAGGCTGGGCTGGCCGCCGCGGGGGTTTGTAGAGGATGCCGTGGAGTCACACCGCTTGCTCATGGGCTTTAACTGATCTTCTGCTTCCAGGGCCCACACCTGGGATCACACCGCACAGCTGTTTGGGTTCCCGCTGTGGCTTCTCAGAGCAGCGTAGTGGATGGCGTGGCCTCGGGGTGCCGCGCCGGGCTGCAGCCAGGGCTCCCACTGGCAGAAATCCTTCCGGGCCACGTCCTGTTAAACATAACTTCTAAGCAGTGCTGTTGAAATTGCTCCAGAGGCCAGATGGGATGTCTGCAGCCTGCAAAAACCTCCATCCCCAGGCCTCAGCCAGCTGGGGGATTGCCCCGGGCCTGGCAGATCGCGCAGTTTCTCACCCGGGCGCTCAGCCATGCGCAGCCCATGGACATCCTGCTAATCGGCTCCTCCGCTTTCCAAGGCAGAAAGAGAAGTGTATCTCCTCTCGTCCATATCCTAAGCCTATTTTTATGTGTCAAGATGCTCTGGCCATCCCTTGAGCCCGATTTCACTACACATAATGATGGGCCAAGAAATACATGGTAGGAAGCCTCGCATCCTACCCAGCACGGGGCTGTCAGAGGCAACTGCAGGGATCTGGGATTTGAGAAGCTGCAGGAAGTTGGCCACCTCCAGGCCCTCACACATCTTCCGTCTGGTCCAGGTCCAGGGGACATGGGTCCACCTGTGGGCAGCGCAGAGCCTGGGGATGCTGCTCCCCGAGCTAGAACACGGCGAGAGGAGCGGCTGATGGCCACTTCCCCAGAGGCCTCAGTAACTGTTTTCTTAGCTCATCCTCTTCGGTTTTAAAGCTTGTAACAGAGCTTGATTTGCCTCCAGACTGCTAAGGCCCTTATAGTTCATGGAAATGTATGTGACCAGACCTACCCACAAGGCAGATGACGAGCAAACTTTCCTGAGTGACAGATGATTCAGTGGCACCAAAGCTGCAGGAGCATCCTCACAAGCACAGAGGGTGCATCTTTGTAGTCAGGTTTGAAGGCAGCTCAGAGCATCTCTGGGCGGACCCCTCAGGACCATCTGCATCCTGCTTGATGTGCAAACCTGGATACACACAGTTGTCTCCTGCTTTGCTGTAGCTGGGGACAAATGCCACACCTCTCTCCCTCCACAACGCTTTTCCACTAAAACAGCCCCCAGACACGCAAACCCTGCCCCTCCGGTTCAAAGGTACGAAAGCCATACTCGGAAAAGTGACAGTGGCTTGTCAACCCTGTAACATACACCAAACCTAGATGAGCTAGTTACAAGTATGTTATCCATTTCTTTCTTTCTTTTTTTTTTAATCCTCACCCGAGGACATTTTTCCATTTTTTGTTCAGATACAGTGGGAGGGAGAGAGAGGAAGAGAGAGAGCGAGAGAGAGAGAGAAACATCGACGTGAAAGGGACACATCGAGTGGCTGCCACCCGCACAAACCATCCAGGGCCGGGGACAAACTGCAACCGAGGTACGCGCCCTTAGCGGGAACCGAACCCGGGTCTCTCCGGACTGCAGGCCGACGCTCCAACCGCTGAGCCAAACCGGCCAGGGCTGTTATCCATTTCTTAAAGTGGATTCAGACATTCTTCCAGGGGTAAAAACTGTTTAGCCATAACATTTGAGTGTGATGCACGATATTTCAAATGTGCTTCCTACAATCCACCTTACCCCACCTCTGGATCAGAGTAACTTTGTTCAAGGTGTTGAGGTGTGGAAAGACTCCATTTGGGTGTTCACTGGGCTATACACGAGCTCTTCTCTGTGCTGTACTCGGAGGTTAAAGAAAAAAGGGCACTGGTTTAGATATGTATACATAGCACATATTACCACTCAAACATGTGATAACTAATAAATGCATTAATGAATAAAGACATAGCCCGATAACTCCAGGTTGAAATATGAAGTTAAATGTTGGCTGAGTGTCTGTCGTGTGTTGATTTTGGTTTTGTTTATAGGTTTCTTTTGGATTGAACAGGGGATCCCAGGGCAACACTGCACTGCAATGGGACGTCTTCAAGTGTGGGAGAGAAGCAGGCAGAGGAACGGAGGCCCACCTGACCACAGTCGGAATCTGCCTGCCAGAGCAGAAGTCAAAGATGATCTCCTAGGCCTCCCTCCACCTGAGAATACATCTAAAAACAGTTCCTCGGCAAGGGTCCCCCCGGGTGCTCTGGAAGGTGCTTGCAGCAGTGGTCCTGGAAATGCCATGACTAGTCACGATGCCCTCCCCGGCAAGGACTGCTTCTGTATTCCTTCTATAAATACCAGGGGAGTGTATCTCTCTAACTCCAACTTCAGCAGTTCTCTGCCACCACTTATGGGGCCCGAGGCCAGGGCTTACTGGCAAAGTCCATTTTAGACTTTGGCATTTTCTGATAGCTTCGGTCAGAAGATGCTCTGGCCAAAGAAACCACGCATGGGTGGGTCAGGCCTGCCGTGGAAAAGGAAGGTTACACCGCCTTCACTGGTGAGCATCCAGGCAAACTTGGGCCAGCTGTGCTTCCAAATGGCACAGCTGGCTCATGGCCCCAGTTCATCTGCTTGGATCAGAGGAGGACAGTGTGTACGAGACGCAGAGAGGCGATGCGATCTGACTCCTGAGCACAGGGCAGCAGGTTCCATTACAGTCTGCCCCTGCCCCGGGGTGTGCAGCTCCCTCCCAGCACCTGAGCAGGAGAGAGGTGTACACTCACCTGAGGTTTCCTGTCCAGCGCTGGGAAGCTTCACAGTGGCGATAACTGATGTTGGGAAAACAGTGTCACATGGAGGGAAGGAGAGGAAAAACGTGAGCAAGAAGTCAGGATGAACAAGTAGAGGAAGGGTGTGAGAGAGCCAGGAAGAGAGAGAAAAAGGAATTACCAACCCTGATTAACCTTCTTGTCCAGTTCCTTCCCCACCCCCACCTTAGGCTCTAGGGCAGCATGCCCCACCTAAAACGAACCTGGGTAAATCACCACCAAGTTACAATAAGGCTTACTCATTAACACTCCTGTTCAGCATCTACGTTTTTTGGGGTTTTTTTTAATCCTTACCTGAGGACGCTTTTCCATTTTGTTGTTCAGATAGAGTGGAAGGGAGAGAGAGAGAAAGAGAGAGAGAGAGAAATTGACCTGAAAGAGACACATTGAGTGGCTGCCACCCGCACAACACAACCAGGGCCAGGGACAAACTGCAACCGAGGTACATGCCCTTAGTGGGAACCGAACCCGGGTCTCTCGGGACCGCAGGCCAATGCTCTAACCACTGAGCCAAACCGGCCAGGGCATCAGCATCTACGTTTTAAGCTGTGAGTGAGCTCTGCATCTCTTGCTAACATTCATGATGATACACATGTAGATGTGTTATCCTCTACAGTTAGAGCACTTACAGATATTATTCATTACATCCCCTTAACAACTTTGTAGGAAACCCAGAAACAATGTGTCTCCCTTCTAAGGATGAGGAAACGAGGAGTCAGAGACATAAATTCTCACCCCTCACAGGGCTTCGGTAGAGTGAGGAATCAAATTCAGATCTCCTGGCGCCAGGGTGGGCCAGTGTGCAGGATGTTTATGTACAGACGGGACTCATTGGATCTATGCAGGACTCCGCAAAGCATTATCAGAGTGCTCAAGACATAGTCCTCAGTTACTGTCATTTGCCTTGTTTTTTGGCTTAGACCACGAAGGTACCTGCCAAATCACTTGTCACCTTGGAGAGGGGAGGACAAAACTGAGCAGTCACCTCTTCTCTGGGCCTCACCTTCCACAGCTGACCACTCAGTTACAGTAGTTGCATTGCCACCTTGGATAGTTCTAAGAAATACACTTCTTCATCAAGGTCTTGGGTAAAGGCAGAATGAGGCTATATTCCAAGGGAATGCACTGGGGCCCCATCTATGATAAAAGATCCCGAAGACAGGTGGTCAGGAAAGAATGCTATTTGGAGGGGGGGAGGAGAAGCTCAGTGTTCTGCCTTCGATCTGGGGGCAGCTACGCTGGGGAAAGGATCAGAGCACGTCTTCGTACTCCGCCCCTCCCTGACTCCCGGGGCAAGAGCATGGCTTCTCTACATGAAGTTTGTATTGAACTGTATTGCTCGTTACCTATATTTGTAGTGTGTGTGTTTCACATCCTACAGAAGTGGCACCAAAGAAACAGAGGCAGATGCATTCAGCATATTCAGTGGCATAGCACATAGGGACTTTGGTGCTTATAAACGTCATCATATTTTGTCTACATTATTATGCTCTTTCCCCAATGGCATTGCAGAATTTTTTAAAAATTATTTTTCCCATGATTGATTTGGAGAGAGAGAGGGAGAGAGAGAGAGATAGAAACATCGATGAGAGAGAACATTGACTGGCCGCCTCCTGCATGCCCCCCACTGGGGGTCGGGCCCACAACCTGTGCGTGTGCCCTGACCGGGAATCGAACCAGCAACCTCCTGGTGCATGGGTTGATGCTCAACCACTGAACCACAGCAGCCAGGTGTATTGCTGGATTTTTAACACCAGGGTCTAGATCACATGCATCTGCCCCAGGCTGCCTTGAGAGTTAGAAGATAAAGAAGAGCTCTCAGTGGAGTTGAAATAACTGGACTCCAACGACTTCTGTGTCCATGGGCTAAGCATGTCCACCTGTGGACCTCAGCTTCTTCATCTCTAAAATGACTAGACTCAGCGTGCAGGACCGCTTGCAGCTCTAATAGCCAATGATCCCATTATACATGGGCCCTCTGCCCCCACTTGTCAGCAGAGTAAGAAAGGAGCCTCCTTTCCCCCTAACCATGCAGCCCCTTTTCCATGGGCAGCCCCCCCCCCCCCAGCACTGAAGTAGACCAGGAGAAGGCTGATGCTGAGAGATGTGCCTCCTGCCTCCCCCTTCTCTCCACACCTATCTCCAGGCCTCAGCTTCCTGGGTCACAGCAGGAAACTACTCCCTACCAGCTGGGTAGGTTTTATTTTTGAGAAAAGAGAACAGCTGGGTGATTTTAAAGACGGAACTTAAAATCCACTTAACTAGTCAACTCCAGTTGTTAAGCCCTGCAGCTGAATTTCAGGACAGGAGCTGGGGTGTCACATGAAAGCAGAGAGGCCCGATGCGTGGTCCCCGCAGCAGGAGCGACCGCCTACTTTACGAAACATTTTCCAACAAGCCCCTGGTAGAGCGCTTTGGTCTTATTCTTCTCTTTATAAAAGGTATTCACTCGTGTCTGGTCTTTGGAACCTTTTGGCTCAGGGAGGAAAGAGGGTCAAAAAGTTAACAAATTAGACATGTTCCAGCTGGCCAGGCCAGCAAAAACTAATTTTACTCGGTCTCAGCCTAACCCATCTTCAGATCCTGATATGTATCTAACTGATGAGAAGCTCTGCTCGGATTCGTAAAATATTTTACAGGGGACTAAAACAGATCTTATAGACCCATTTCTCATTAAAAAGATCAATGCTCGCAACACCAGATGCTTTAGAACCGTCTGATTTAATTTAGCAGGCCAAGCCTGACTAATCCTGTCTTCTGATTGGGGTGAATTCATTTCCCCAGAAAATAATTCCCACAAGCCCCTGGATTATGTACTCTAAACCTACATTTTTAATAATACATTAATAGAACATTGATCAAACCTAACTCGTCCATTAAACGAAACACAGGGAACAAGCTGCACTACAAAGTAACACCTAGAGTCATAAGCAATGAACCCTACATTTTATTAGGAACTGGATAGTGTCTTTAGCCAAAGAGCAGAGTCAGAAAGAACAGTTGGAAGCAAATCTGTTCAAAGTTCACATATTCTGAGTCCACAGCTGTTCGAGTTGGAAAAAAAGAAGAACCTATCTTTTCAACCTTCCCTTAGAATCAATAAACTAATAGCAATCAGCCCTGGCCGGTTTGGCTCAGTAGTTAGAGCATCTGAGCTCTAACTGCTGAGCCTGCGGTCCCTAGAGACCCGGGTTCGGTTCCCACTAAGGGCACGTACCTCGGTTGCGGTTTGTCCCCAGCCCTGGTCGGTCGTGCGGGTGGCAGCCACTCGATGTGTCCCTTTCACATCGATGTTTCTCTCTCTCTCTCTTCCTCGCTCTCCCTCCCACTCTACCTGAACAAAAAATGTCCTCAGGTGAGGATAAAAAAAAAAAACAAAAAACTAATAGCAATCATACCGTCATACCGTACAACGCCAGGACCACTGGACCGATTCAGAACTGGATCCTATTTTTGGTTCTGCCTCTTACTGTGTGATACTGGGGAAAAAAACAAAAAATAAAACACTCCCATCTCTGGGCCCCAATTACTTCATGTGAGGGTTTCAAAGGTGTCTTTTTTTTTTTTTTTTTTACTACACCCAGTGGTATTATTCTTCAGTTCTAAAAGTGTTGATTATGTAGACAAACTTCTAATGTGCATCCTAACTATTCCTGTCTCTATCCCAGGGTCTCATGCACACTCACCTGTTCACCCTAAGGTCATCTTGGGGATGTTTGGTCTCTTGTGCTGCTTTCAGAAATGTGTATTTTTCTCCTTTTAACTGTTTTGTGTGTGTAATTTTCAGTGTCTCTGGGTGAATCGTTGCTATAACACTGATAACAGGATTTCATGTGTGTTCCCCAAATATCCCTTTTTCCTTCTGGGCAAAGATAGGATTGATTACATGTCTCTGCCCACCCCCCTTGAATTAGGCATGATCTTACAACATGTTTTGGACAATGAAATGTGACAAGTGATGACAGAGCTGGCCCATAATTTTCTACATTATTTTCTGTCTGCCAAAGCTACTGACAATATTGCAGACAGTGGCTGCTCCATTGCCCTGGGTCTGGGCAGAGCAGGGCCCCAAGCCAACCACCAACTGACATGGGCCATGAGCATGAAGCAAACATTTATTTGGTTGAGCTACGGAGACTTAACTGATGAAACTTCACTTCAAAGTGGTTATCATTTGGGTGTGTCATTAACAGAAGTAGAGTAAGGAATGAGCAAGAAAGGTATCTAATTGTTTGAAATACATACTGCCTTGTTAAGGAATTATGCTGATATTTCTTTGCAACAAAGATGAAGCTTTGGATGTGGCAAAATCAAGTACCTGAGACAGATCAGGGTGGAGTCTAGAAAGACCTACAATTAGGCAGAGACCAAATAGTGAAACCAGAGTAGCTGAGTCATAACAGTCAGTTTAGCACAAAGAAATGGATTCTAAGATGCCCAAGAGGCACATTACAAAGAGAAGCCCAGACTAAATGCTGAGAACAAAGAAATCCCACCAGCAGTTAGTTTCACGATTACACACGGCCTGGTTTGTGGCTCTGCCGTGCCTCAGGAAAGTGGTCATAACTTGCGGTTCCTTTCTGTCAGCTGTCACCCACTGAGCCATCTTGGGAAGCAGTCATGCATAAAACTCATCAGAAGATAAGTTCTTGATTACTAACCAAAATATTTCTTATCCTCGCTTTGTGTTTCATAACAATGCAACAGCATTAATTTCCCCCCGCCAGTGTAAACACCATTAATTGCTGTAAGTTGAGCAAAGAAACACCATTAATTCCTAAAGTCAAAACAGAAGGAGCCACGGGATGTAGCGGCGCCGCGTTCCTTACCAAAGTCAGCACCAAGGACAACGCAACGAAGAAGGTGGGGGCTGCTCTGTCAGCAACTTCCTAGTTGCCATCCTTTAGCATCTGTGGCCCCCTTCAAATTTACCAACCTAGCGATCCATGAGAACCGAGAGGGAAGAACTTGACGCAGGTGTAAAACATATTTTCACATCAGACAAATGTAATTAGTACCAAGTTCCAAGGCCTGCAAAATGAGGTCATGTTATCTGAATTGCAGATTTCCCCACCTGCTCTCGTGCAGCCTTGGAAATGTAACTTTTTATTATTCCTATGGATTTTCAGTTCCTAAAGAATTGTTCTGTGAACCAGAGAATGAAGCCACCGCTAGGGCAGTGGATCATAAACTTGGTTGCATATTACAATCACCTGGGGAGTTTTAAAAACCACTGCCACCCCACCACACTCCAGACCAATTACTTCAGCATTAATAGACGTGTGACCCAGGCATCAGTACTGGTTATATTGTTTAAGCCTTCCCAAACCAGGTGATGCTAATGTGCAGGCACATTTGAGTACCACCCCTACAGAGAACAGTGACCAACCTTGGAAGTGTTACGTCTCTAACCTTGGCTTCCAGGGGTGAGGGAGACAAAGCCCTCGAAGTGGTTTTAAAAAGTAAAGTGTTTGGATTAATTCACTGGATTAATTTATTCATTCCAAGCCTTTACCAGAATGTAAGCATGGGTCAAAAACGTGTCCCATGGGATGCAAATACTAACAGCCAAAGTCCTGGAACTCAGAATCTAGCTCAAGTACTATAATAGTGTATAGTAAGTGTGATGGAAGGAGTAAGCAATAACTATTGTGGTAAAATATTGCCTCTACCTGAGAAGGTGGTCAAGAAAAGTTTAACTCAAACAGTAGATGCCTAGATGTCTACAAGAATCAGTAGTTGCAAACCAGTTAGAGTACGGCATTTCAAGCCATAGCAACAGAATGTACAAGAACTGAAGTATACCTTGCCCGAGGCAGTTTTGGATCCAAGTATAAAAATTGACTCAAAAGTATCTTAAGCAAGATAGAAAACATGTGGGGAAATAGGAATAAATCATGAAACCCAAAGAAAAGAACTATGAATTTCCATAGTCTCCTCTCTCTCTCTTTCTCTTGAAATCAGAGTATTTTCTTTTATGCTCCCAATGGCTGAACTTGGTTGCTCCCAAATGGTAGCCTGCTCCTGAATTGTCATGTTCTCACTTCTAGAAATCAGTACAAACTAAGTTGATGTCACTGAATCTCAAGCCAAATTCCTGGGAAAGAGGATATGATTGGTCCAGCTCAGGTCAGGTGCCCATGCCTAGTCCAATCAGCTATAGTCAAGGCCAAATAATACAAACATGGTTGTCAGGGTCTCAACCTCAAGAGATGAGGATTCAACTCTTAATGAATAAGGGATTTGGAGAACTAAGCAGACATCCCAGAAGTTGTTTGACAAATATGTGAGACAATAAGCCAAGGTTAGGAACCCAAAGTATGGCAGAAAGACCTAAGCAGAGAGTAGAAGATGAAATTAAAGAGGAGTTGACCTCAACAAAGTATTATGAAATCAAAACCAAGACTATATAAAAGTATAATGCATCATGTCCAGGTGGGGTTTACCCTGGGAATGTAAGACCGGTTTCAAATTTTAAAAAGTAAAATAAAATAAATGTAATTTATCCTATTATTGTACTAAAGAAGAAAACCATGTGATCATTTTAGTAGATGAATAAAAATGTTTTAAAAAGTTTATTATTCATTCATGATTTTTAAAATCGCCCTAGCCGGTTTGGCTCAGCGGTTAGAACGTTGGCCTGCGGTCCGAATAGACCGGGGTTCGGTTCCCGCTAAGGGCACGTACCTTGGTTGCAGTTTGTCCCAGGCCCTGGTTGGTCGTGCAGGTGGCAACCACTCGATGTGTCCCTTTCACGTCGATGTTTCTCTCTCTCTCTCTGTTCCTCTCTCTCCCTCCCACTCTACCTGAACAAAAAATGGAAAAATGTCCTCGGGTGAGCATGATAAAAAAAATAAAATAAATAAATAAAATAAAATCTCAGCAAACTAGGGATTAAACACAATTTTATCAACCTTTTAAAAGTAATCTACACTCCTATTCAATATCATACTGAAGACCTAGTCGATGCAACAATAGGTAAGAAAAAAAAAGTATACAGAAGAGAAAAATGAAATAAAACCATCTCTATCACTAGATGTCAAAATTATCTATACAGAAAAATACAAAGAGACTAAAAAAAACACTATTAAATTTAGCAAAGTTGCAGGGTATCAATAAATAAAATTCTATTGTATTTCTAGCTATAGGCAATAAATAATTAAAAGCTGAAATTTTAAAAAATACCATTTACAAAAGTATCAACATGAATGCTTAGGAATAAATACAACAAAATGTGCACAACGTTTATTTTCTGAGAACTCCAAAACATTGATGAAAGAAATCAAAGATCTAAATAAATAAATAAATAGATAGATAGGCCATGTTCATGGAGAATACTTAGTATTGTTATTAATGTTAAGTCTTTCCAAAGTGATCCCAATAAAAATTTCAGCAGGCATTGTTGTAAAAATTGACAAACTGATTCCAAAATTTATATGGCAAAGCGAAGATGTTGAATACCCAAGGCATATTTTGAAAATGAAGAAAGTTGAAAAACATCGACTGCCTGATTTTGAAGACTTGTTTAAAACTAGTGTCTTTCACTGCTAAGGAATAAAAAGTCAACCTGCAGACTAGGTGACATTTGTGAAGCATACCCATTAAAGGATTATATCCATTACACACAAATGTATGCATTTTTCAAAACTCACAGGCTGTATACCTTAAGGGTGAATTTCACCATATGTAAATTATACCTCAATAAACCTGACTTAAAAAAAAGAGAGTGACAGAGAAGTTGGCAGTAGATAGAAAATGTCCTTTGGTCATTTGCCCTCATGGGCAGCCCTGGTGGAATTTCAGGAAGGGCACCATTATATATTAGTACTATTCTAAATAAGTTTACTACTAGGAAAATCGCTTATTTCAGGTGAGTTTTAAATGTTGGCAGATTAAAAAAAAAATTTTTTTTTTTGCTTCAAGAAAACACAGAAGCACTAAGGAAAAATGAAGAATATAAGAAAATGCTGCTCATATCCAAGTGGAGATGGAAATTATTCCAACTGGGAGAAGACAGAAAAATAGTCCCACAAGAAAGGAGGACAAACACTGTCAGAGAGTCACAGCTCAGGACGGAGAGGACGGTGTCAACAAGGCGGAGACACACTCTTGCCTGGTAGCTATAAAGAGACTAAGGTAATAGTCAAGTACTTAAAACCTGGAAGTAATCTAGATATCTCTATGTCAATATTAAGATTTACTGTTGGTTCTATTTCTCTTTTAACCTGGGGTTTCATGGTCACAAGTGGGGACACGGGCCATTTACTGGTGAGACAAAGGACAGGTTTCTCTGTTTTTCCAGCTGGTCTCAGTACACTGACCTGGAAAGGCACTTGATGGAGCATTTAGTTCATGCCTTTGTCTCCCAGGGAATGCGACACTGCTACTCAGGCGTGTGCAACGGTCAGTGGCCTGAAGGACTGGCTGCCAAATGCTACGTGTAAAGCGCTGATCTGATGACCTTGAGGAGCACCAGGTAGTCACCACAGGTCTGCCCCTGGCTGGTGAGCTTGAGCAGCAACTGACCTTCCCTAGCCTCAGACTCCACATCTAAAGAAGAGGCTTGACTGATTTTGATCATTACTAGATCATTTTACATTTACTAAAATGTAATCAGGAAATCTAAGTGATGCGTACAAACTTTACAATGAGAACAGCCAATAGTACTTTGCATTATCAGTGATTTATTGGGGAAAACTGCTTTTTAGCTAGGCCCACTCTGGAGTATTCTTGTTCATTGTGTATATTACATTATATCCACTTAACCACAATGTTGCAGGTTATGGGGCACCCTGAGTTTTCTTTTTAAGTGAGTTGTTATGTTTTAACAGTTCTCTATGAATTAGAATAAAAGCAACACTAGACTAAACAGAGATACTATGAGAATCCAGAAGGAAATTAGAATTCTGATAAAAGCCTTCAAAAATGGAAAAATATGATGATTTATTAATAAATGAGTGTTTATTGTACACATTTGTGGTGAGTATTATTGACTTCAACTTTCTAATCTGTTTGGACTTAAAAGGACATTTTAATATAGCTGGACTTTTTAAATTGGACCATTCCTGTGCCTACCAATGAAAAGTAAATGTTGCTCCTTTATCAGGAAGTACCATGAGCAGAAAGCATCCCCTTATATTTAGGTTCCTCTTTACCAATGCATTAGATCTTTTTTTATCCAAAATGGTAAGTCCCTGCTTCAAAAGAAGCCTTCCCTTTTTAAAATTTCATTTGTAAACAAAAATTTCCCCTTGGATGCCTTCTGCTTAAGCAAACAGTGTGCTTCTTAGGGAGCTTCCCTTTGGGTCAGCTTCATTCCTGGGGCTGTGCTCGCATCTGCTTTTCTGCAGCGGGAAGCTCACTCACTCCCGGTGTGGTTCTGCTGCCTCCCATCAAAGCCCTGAGGCCGATGTCCATGCAGGTTACCCCTGCAGTTAAGTAACCGGAGGGATGCCACTTCCCCAGGAATAGGCTACTTAGCAGCTGCCTGAACTTTCTGAAATGTTTGAAAACTGCTCTTCTGCATGGCCTTGCTGGTGACTTCCCTCCAAAGACAGTGCTTTGGGCTTCCTGGCGACCCTTGTCCCTGGGAGGCCCGCAGCTCACCCCAACCAGCCCCAGTCCTCTGTGGGCCCAGCAGCAGAGTTAGGCACCCCCAGGTTTCAGTAGCCTCCACCACACCAAGGCTGCACCTCCCCCACCAGAAGGCCTTTTAGAGTGTGGAGAAGTATTTGAGGAGGGGGGATGGGAATTTCTCGAAAGAGCTACACAAAATTTTCAACTACTCTTTTTAATGTTTGAATCCTCAGCACATACCTGGAAAAAAAAAAAACAGCAGTGTAGGTGCTTTTAAAAGAAAAGAAAAAACCTTTCCTTCAAAGGACACTACTCTTTCCCTGTGCAACTCCTTGAAACACTCATTAATAAAATCTTGTAGTCTTTAAACTCCCGTTTCTTGGTATTTACATTATTTTAGGTGAAGCATAAATGCTAAGCCGTAGCATTAGTTCTAATAAATGATGTCATAGAAGGAGAAGGACACTTAGATTCGGAAGACCCTGGTTTGATTCCCAGCCTTACTTCCTGCCGGTGTGCACATTGGAGGGCTCATTTCACGGCTCTGGGATTTGCTTTACCCAACAGGAAAATGGAGACAGGGCTGTTGTGAGCATTTATAAGATAATGTCAGAAACATGGTAAAACTTGATAAATATGTCAAGCCATAAAATATTTTCTGCCCAGCTTGGTTGCAAGGAGCTGCCTGGCCTTGGTTTCACGCTCCTCTTTGCCTCATTCGAAATACTCATTGATGCCGCACAGTGAGTCAGCACCTCATGTGTCTATTTCTCTTCCTTCACTACTGAGATCAGTTTTATCTTTTCTGTTGTTGGTATTTCCCGCAGCACTAAATGCAGTCTTTGCACCCAGCAGGCATTTGATAGATACTAATTGCTTGATTGATTAAACTTGAATTTTAACACCATCACAGCACCTTCCTGAATCCGAGAAACCCTTATGCAAACACGAAAGCCATTTACCCAGCAAACATCACTTTTTAGGAGATCTTGGTTTCTGTAGAAAGAGCATTGACCCTGGAAAGAAAAGCAGTCGGGCTCATGCTCTGGTTTTGTCACATACCAAGTGACCTTTGGAAAGTTACTCAGATTGAACCTCAGTTTCCTCATCCTAAGTGGAGGTGATATCCCCTATCACAACTGATGTGAGAATGAAGTACAATGACCTATTGGAAAGTGTCTGTACATTGCTGAAGTTAAGAATTGTCAGAGTCTATGAGACAAATAATAGAAATACATATAATATCTAAGTGCTAAGATAAATGGCTTCCAGTCTCTCATTGGTAGTCTTGCCAGGGGAGAGCTCTTTCCAGGACCACACGAAAGCATTCTGAGACCCACGCATGGGAGGTCGCCGCGTGATAAGATTTACGCGGGTGGAACAGAAGGCTGTGTCCAGGTTTCCACGGTCTGGTCTCCATCCGCCCCGCCGTGGAAGAGTCCAGCCTTATCTTCGTCAGGCCTGGAAATGAGGCCGATGTCCAGAGCTTCTGTGCCATGCCAAAGTTCCGTCCATATCTGAAGTTTGGTCCCGTTCCCGGCTGTGTTCCGGCTGGCTGGCAGCTGCTGTGTTCAGCACCCAGGCTCAGCTTGGAGCCTGCTTGGAGACCGTGGGACAAACGTCCCTCGGCTGCTAGGGCTACATGACTGCTATGGAGAAACAGTGGGCAAGCGAATGGGGTGAGCATGTGCTGTGGGGGGTGAGAGAGGGGCGAACGCTTCTTTGTTAAGCTGGGTCCCTTATCCAACCGATCCTTTCCCCAAGCTATACCAACAGGCCTCTATGGTCACCTTCTATTGTACACGTGCCTACCTCTCCGCCTTCCCCTGCTCCCCACCAGTCTGGCACCAGAGGGCCCAGTGCTCCCTACATGGGGGAAGACAGGGGTGTTGTTGATCCTCTTGGTGGGACAATGCTGCTGTCCCCTGGAGTGTGTGAGCTGCAGCCTCCTCGTTAGGCAAGTCTATGCTCCCTAGTTGATTATGCTTAATAATGTCTCATTTCCTTCGCACCCTTCCTTTATTCATACCTAGTTACCTACACTAACAGTAGGACAATTTTAATTAAAGTAAGACATTTTACTGATGTCCACCCATCATACATTTATGTGGTCCCCATTTAAACAAGGACATGCCATGTAATTTGGCCAGCACTTTAGAGAGGGAAGTTAAGAGTTATGGGATATCCTGAAATCGCTGGTACCTATAAATAGCAGGTCATCAAAAAGCACAGAGTTGCCCTGGTCGGTTTGGCTCAGCGATTAGAGCATCAGCCTGTGGACCAGAGTCCCGGTTTCGGTTCTTGCTAAGGGCACGTACCTCGGTTGCAGTTTGTCCCTGTCACGGTTGGGGTCATGTGGGTGGCAGCCACTCTATGTGTCTCTCTCACATTGATGTTTCTCTCTCTCTCTTCCTCCCTCTCTCCCTCCTGCTCTATCTGAAGATGAATGCAAAAATGTCCTCAAGTGAGGATAAAAAAAAAAATGCACAGAGTTCTCAATAAATATTGGGTTGAAGATAGATAGTCAGGCTTCATTGGACCAGGACAATCACATGATCTGGCAAGAACACTAACTGCCTGTCACCAAAAGCTTCATGCTAGAGATAACCTTAGCAACCTGTATAGAATTGTAGGAATCAAGGCTCATGTCTGCAAGGCAGTCTTTATCACTGGAGAATTCCAAAGAATAGAATATTTGAGTTAAAAAGGGAGAAAAAATGAAGCATTTATTGGATACTTGCTCTCTGGTGATCATCGTACTAAATATATAAAACTGTTTCCTTAGTTCATTATTTGTATCACAGAAGTAGATAGAGGCAATTATCAAAACTTGCCTGCTAGCACAGTAAGAGTTAATATCAGGACCAGGATTAGAACCCAGGGACTAGTAATAAAGTCGTGTGGCCTCATCCTTTGCACAGTAGTCTACTCATCAAGCCAGAAAAGCCCTGGTCAGGAAAACTCCTGCTGCACCCAGGTAGAGAGATGGCTCCTCCCCTCCTCAACATCATTCACGAATCCTGAGAACGGGCAGCTCCCACTCGATCTCCCACCTCCATAGTTCTGTAAGAGAGACTACGCAGTACCTACTACAATTTAAAAACACAGAGGGCAATGGGGAAAAAACACAAGAAACCAAGAGAAGATATAACCCTTTGCCTTCATCTTATACCAGAAGAAACTGAGACCCAGCAAACTATGTAATTTTGCCCAAAGTCACACAAGAAGACAGTAGGAGAAACATGATCCCATGCTGAGGCCTATATATTCCATTGTCTTTTGTCAAGAGATAAGAGTTCTACTTTTTCCTGCTTTGTTTGTTCTGAAAACTATAAATCAGTGGTTCTCAAACCTAAGCAAGCACCGGGATTATCTGGAGGTCTTCTTAAAGGAGAGAATGGGCCCCTTCCCAGAGTGTCCGATTCGGAGATAGGGATTAGGGCCCAAGACTGTGCCTTTCTATCAAGTCTCCAGCGTTGCTGATTCTACTGGGCCAGAGACCACATTTGAAGGACACCTTTTGTAGAAGTAATGCTGATTTTAGTGCTTTAACTCTTTAAGACCAAGTTTCTTTTTCCAGTTGGTTGGAGAAAGGAGCATAAATTCTGATCAAACTTCCTTGGGATTAAAAGCATGGGAGGAAATATTTCTGGATAGGTGCAGTAATGGCATGACTCTCGCTGGAAAACGTTTGGACATAACACCGAAGGACGTGGGGATGATGGGACCCCTAATTTCGTCTATTCCATATACTTTCAGGGCAGCAACCAGCAACCTGTCTGTTAGAGCAGTGGTTCCCAACCTTTTCCATGTCAGGATATGTCCAGGAAATGATAGTGTTCATACAACACTGGAGTGAAAATATAGGCTCTACATGGGCAAAGTAGACTATCAAGGTGTTCTAGACACCCCAGGCTCTGTAGCTAAAGGAGCAAATATTTTCTTCAACCTGAACTGATTCATGGCTGGGAAGTGCTGTTAGGGAATCATAGCAAGCAGAGGCTTGTTATAAGCTGAGACCTGTGAAACATAGAAGGTCTATCAATATGATTGGTTCCTTCTTATTAATGATAGCAATGGTATCCCAATGATCAAAAGTAGTAATAAAAAATCTTAAGCAAGGACAAAAGAAAAGGGTACCCTCTCTCATTCAAAGGGTGAACATCTTTGCTAAATAGTAACTAGTAAACTCAAATTTCTTCCTAGCTCTTAATTTCTCTGCCTGAATATTAAGGTACTATCTTTTTTTATTGTATATGAATAATTTTATTGGACTCATTTTTTATGTCATTAAAATCTCCATCATGCTGATTTCACTGAATTTAAGAAAACGCTAGATGTCAGATGTCCCATTACAGGATGTATTAGTAAGAAATAATTTCACCAATAAAAAATATAGCCAATGCTTTATTACCATCTAAAAGCAGAATTTTAAATTTCTTTTAAACTCACTTGGACTCAGCCACGTTCTGTGTATTACTTTATGTATCCATCAAGAGAAAAAATAACCCAATCCCATCATTATTTCATATTCTGCATCTGATACTTATCCCATTTCAACTCCTCTATAATACCTGTCCTTTTCTACTTCATGCCATGCCTTAGTTTATCACTAATGATGTAACATAAAAAAAAACCCACTAATGACCTATTATCACTAGGATTATCATCCAGTCCCCATTCAATCAGTTTGCAAGTTTTTATGTCCATGCCTCAAAATGACCATAAAAGCCCCGTACCACTGGCCTAGTACAATTGAGAGATGTACACTGAATTCACAGATGTCAAAATAGTTCTTTTTTTTTTTTTATCCTCACCCGAGGACATTTTTCCATTTTTTGTACAGACAGCGTGGGAGGGAGAGAGAGGAAGAGAGAGAGAGGGAAACATCGATGTGAAAGGGACACATCGAGTGGCTGCCACCCGCACGACCAACCAGGGCCGGGGACAAACTGCAACCGAGGCACATGCCCTTAGCGGGAACTGAACCCAGGTCTCTCCAGACCACAGGCGGACACTCTAACCGCTGAGCCAAACTGGCCAGGGCCAAAATAGTTCTTAAATGTGCCGTAGGGTTGGTGAAATATGGAAATCCCATTTAATATTGCTGAGAGCTCACAGAGAAGCAATTCTCTCGAGTGTATGGAAGGGTACCTTTCTCAATGTAACAAAGCCCCCTTAGGAGCTGCAAACCCCTGTTTTGGGGTGTCTTCTTGTGAAGGAAACTCTCCTTTTGAGTTGCTAAGCTGAAGCAAACTGCACCTTGCAATCCTAAACTACTCGTATCTATTGCTGGCGCGGGACAGTCACTGCCATAGATAATCTTAATCAGCTGCTTTGGAAACACAGTGGGCTCTGTAAACCAGGCCTTTTAAAGGTATCAGACTTATTTTTCATATAATATTGTCAAACTTTTTCCGCAGTACACACTGAGCGTGTTCCAGGTTGGCACAAAACCAGCCCATCCAGCTTAGTCCCATCAGGACATCACCATGGAAGCAGGTCTTTTCCAGGTGAAATGAAAATCCAGGCTGCTGCCCGACAAGACATTCACCATTCAGACCAGCTCCACAAGTGCCTTCCTTCCCTATAGCGTACCTTCCAGGTGCCCAGCAATCTTTTTTTTTTTTTTATCCTCACCCGAGGATATTTTCCATTTTTTGTACAGATAGAGTGGGAGGGAGAGAGAGGAAGGGAGAGAGAGAGAGAAACATCGACGTGAAGGGACACATCAAGTGGCTGCCACCCGCACGACCAACCAGGGCTGGGGACAAACTGCAACCGAAGTACGTGCCCTTAGCGGGAACCGAACCCAGGTCTCTCCGGACCGCAGGCCGACGCTCTAACCGCTGAGCCAAACTGGCCAGGGCCCAGCAATCTTGAAATCACAGTTGCTTAGGAGTGAGGGTTACAGATTATTATAGTAAAGACAAGGAGTCCCTCCCTCGAGGAGGGGATGCTTTGGCTGAGTAAATAAAGCCTGGACATATGAAATAATTAAAGAACAATACAAGGTACAGATCAGTCTCAAATCTCCAAGCAAATGTCAAGAAGCAGCACAAATGCCAAGCAATAATATTGTGAGTGTAGTATTGACTGGAGCTACCAGGAAACACGGTGACACAGATATACCCAGCTCTTCAAGGATGCGTGGATTCAGTGACAAAGGACAGTTCAAAGAAGACAGGAACGATGTGCAGGAAGGGGACGTTGAACGGACACGCACCGATGGAATTTGGTAGACATGTGTAGATAATCAAGCTCACACACACCGGGGAGATTATCAGTGACCTCTCCAGGTTCCAGGTGGGCCCCAAATGAAATCACATGTATCCTTATAAAAGAAAGGCAAAGGAAGATATTACGACACACAGAGGAGGAGACACAGGAAAGGGAGCAGAGAAAGACTGCGCGCTGGCCTTGGAGAAGGGAGTTAGAACGAGGCAAGCTCAGGAACGCCTGCAGCCACCAGACACAGAAAGGGACCAGGATTCTCCCCTGGGATCTCCAGGGCCTTGACTCCCCCCTAGTGATACTCATCTGGGCCTTCCAGTCACCAGACTTGTGAGCAAATAAACCTGTTGTATTAAGCCCCCAAGTTTGTCATAGTTTATTACAGAAACCACAGGCCGTTAACACAGTTCAAAACGCCTGCCTCGGATCCAGGTATCGCCTCCTCGTACAGCGGATTCTGAAAGAAGAGAGAACACCTCTTGTCACATCTCAATAACCTTAACTAGAGCAGAAAATCTCTCCCGAGAGCCTCCAGCAAATTTCCCCTTAGGTCTCCTTGGCCAGAATGTCACATGACTACAGCCAAGTTCGTCACAAGGAAGAGGAAACGAGATAACCGTGATTAGCTTACATCAACCACTGTACATCCTCTGGAGCCCGGAGAGGGCCAGTGTTTTCTGAGTGCCCTGTTACCTGGTTCAAAGGAGACTATGGACAAGGGAGAACGGTCTGGCAGGTGTTAGGTAGGCAGCCAACAGGTCTGTCCCCATGGTGCTCAGTACCTGCCCCAACCTCTGTACCCTGGCCCTCATGGCCATGTCTACTGCGGCAGTGCGGGACCTTGATTGCCCACGGGAGCCTAGCTGTTCTCACAGAGGCTCTCCACTGCAGCCACCTCATGGGCCCCTGCCAGCTGCCACCGCTCCGCCCTCAGCACCTTTATCCCAATCACCAGAAACGCCTGGCCCTTTCACACAATGACTCACACCCCAGGGGTAGACATCATAGTCAAGGAGTATGTTGTACATCTGAAATGAATAATGCTATATGTTAACTATACTCTAATTTTAAAAAGAAACTTCTCATCGTGAGAGAGCTGTGCTTTGAAATGAGGGTGATTTTTCACCAGAAGAGAGGTGACTGGGAAACAAGATCAATACCATATTTGGATTCACTTTTGTTTAGAGCTGTTTTCTACAGATCTGGATTTTTGCTGAAATGATTTTAGCAGCAACAGCTGCCCAGTTCAATCCAAGCCTATTTGGACTGTTTCCAAAGTTCCTCTGTCCAGCAGAGTTTGAGAGTGCTTCCCTCTCCGCCCTTCAGCCTCTCAGCATCCTCCTTCACGTTCTCACCCACAGCGACGGCGCAGCGTCAGTAAAAGCCTAATGCAGTGTTCTCCGTTCTCGTCTTTGGTCCTCAGCTGGGGGCAGCCAGGTCTAGGCGCGAGCTGGTGCACTGGAACTCTGCCCCCTCCCACACTCTTCTCCTGCTGCACGGCGAGGGCCCCTGGGCTGGAGGTACTGGCCTAAGACAGTCCTCTCCATGGTAAAATGCCTGTCACGTTGCAAAAACGACCTGTGTATCTAAGGTTAGCATGGCTTGGCCACTGTGAAGCTGTAAGAGGAGAAAAGAGATTTGTTTATAAGGTGAGAGATTATAGGCAAGAGACCGAGATCCTGTCAACATCTGTAGCATATACATTTTTTACTTATTTTTTTGGATCCTCACCCGGGGATATTTTTCTGTTTATCTTCAGATAAAGTGGGAGGAAGGGAGGGAGAGAGGAAAGAAGAAAGAGAGAGAAACATTGATGTGAGAGAAACACGCCAAAAGGTTGCCTCTCACATGACCCCGACCAGGGCTGGGGACCGAACCACAACCAAGGTACATGCCCTTGACCGGAATCAAACTCGCGACTCTTTGGTCCGCAGGCCAACACTCCAACTGCTGAGTCAAACTTGCCAGGGCTGTGGCATATGCATTTATTAAAGTCCTTTGTAATAGTTTAGGACCTTGACATGTGTTAAAAATCGTTTGAAAATGGACCCCTGTGCTTAGAAACTCTAACATCACTATGATAACTAATATTGCCTGACAGATATATCTTTTGGTCATTCTCTGAAAGTATTGTGCGCACCCTCTCTGCACAGGTACTACGGCAGGCACTGGGCCATGCAGAGCAGCAGGCAGTCCTGGAGCAGCCTCTAGGGGGTCACAACCCACTGCAGTGCTTCCTCAATTTTTATTTTTAAATTCATGCTTGCTGCATGCTTTTGTAATAGACTGTTTGCATATCCCCAAGAATATTTTGTCAAGGGATAATTTCAGTGGTTTCTCTTAGAAAAACAATAGGAATACTAAATTTTTGAAAATGTTTTTCCAAGCTTCACCCTGTGAACCCCTGCAGTGATTCTGTGAAACAGTCTCTGGGTGAGCTGGACAAGCTCCTGGAGAGTTTGTGGTCAGAACGAGTGCGTCAAAGCTACGGTGCAGTGAAACAGTTTCCCCAGGCTGCCGTGCTCCTGGGTCCCCACGGCACAGAGAATCAACGGGGTGCTCCCTCCACGAGGTCATGAAGAACACGCTGTGCTCCTGTAGACCCATCGTGCCTACAAACACTGGGCTCTCTAATCACTTTGCATTTCGCCAGAAGCCCAGGGAGTCCAAACCCAGGCAGCCGAATGCAGAACAGCTCAGCAGAAGCAGTGGTAACAGGTGCATGAGTAAGGTCAAGGGAACCTTCCATTCCCCCCTTCCTGGAGGAGCAAGAGGGAGAGCAGAAAGAGCGCAGCCTCGGCCTGCACACAGTCCCAGGAGCCTGCCCTGCTCCTGTCACCGGACAGGCTGGGTTTGCTGGGATAAGTCAATGTCTGACCTTCATTTCCATTTTCTGATTACTTCACAAAATGGTAATTACCATCATAACATCTAGTTGAGCCCACTGGTCAATGGCTATTTGCAGTAAAGTAAAAACGCTGAAAAGACAATTGGAAGATGATTTATGTACAGAAGCCCTCTTGTCTCAAACCACTTCCCCAGTGGTTAACTTCACTACCTTTTTCATTCATTCCAATTCATTCTCTCTCTCTCTCTCTCTCTCTCTCTCTCTCTCTCTCTCTCTCGATGCAATTCAAAACCAAGGGACCTAGTGTTGTGTGCTTGCAACTACAGCATGTTGGATATCTCTTTATTTGCTTGGATACCAGAAAATAAGAATTCTATGCCAATAATTTCTTTCTTCCTTTCTTCCTTCTATATCATCAGGGCTGGTTCAACATGAACAGAATTGCAACCTTTTATTTGTCTAACTCCTTAAAGTTTATAAAACCCTTTTACATACATCTCTGGTTCTCAAATGTTAGCATTCTTCAGGATCACCTAGAGGACTTGTTAAAACACGGCTTTTGGCTTCACGCCTGTGTCTGATTTAGTTGGTCTGGGGTGGGGACCAAGAATCTGCTTTTCTAAGAAGATCCCAGGAGATGCTGATGGTCTGGAGACCACACTTTGAGAGCCCTGACATATGTCATCTTGAAACTATATTAAGGAGGCACACAACTGCCTACCAGCAATTGCAGGGTACCCCAAGTAGCACAACTGCTTCCCCTATATGGTTTGTGTTCTTTGAAGTCCATTCTTTGGGCTTAAACAGCAAGAATGTTTCCTACTAAAGTGAAAGTAGGCTCTCTGTGATACATAACTACAGTAGCCATAATTCACCATTGTTATTTCATCTCAGATGTTTTCCTTGAGATTAGTTCAGGGATCAGCAAACTTTTTCTTAAAGATCCAAATAGTAAGTATCTTGGGCTCTATGGGACATACAGTCTCTGTTGCAACTACTCCACTCTGCCTTTGCAGAACAAAACCAACCATAAGCATTGGGCAAAAGAATGGATTTGACTGTATTCCAAGAAAGCTTTAGTTTGCCAACCCCTGGATTAACTCCATCCCACTCAGGGGCCTTCAGGAAGACACAGAGAGGAGGGCCTGAATCCTTTGTTAGATACAAAGTGCTTAAAGGGGACTCTAGAAAGCGAGGTGGTCCCTGGACCACCAATAATCTTTTAAGGATGAGAACAGAATCCTTTGGGGAGGCAGCTGTGGGGGAAGGGTTTGAAAGAAAGCATGCTTCTCTGACTGGCTTGAATTCCAGTGACTCTCAAACTCATATCTTCAGTAGGAAGCCAGGGGTTCTGCCTAAGGTCTGCTTAGGTACAAGTCAAGAGGGAAAGGAAATGCCCTGGCTGCTTGGTTGGAGCGTCGTACCTTACATCAGAAACTTGGGGGTGCAATCCCCCAGGTCGGGGTGCATACAGGAGCCAACTGATTGATGTTTCTTTCACATCAATGTTTCTCTCTCTCTCTCTCTCAACAACAACAACAAAAACATATCCTCGGGAGAGGATAAAAAACAAAAGGGAGAAAGGAGGCCATAAGCCCAGGTGTGGTATGTGACTCCAGGTGATGGAAGGAGAGGTCCCTGTGGATAAGAGGACTCAATCACTCAATTCTGTGACCAACAGGACAGCAGAAGGATTAGCCTAAAACAAAATGATTAACAGTACGCTGGTATCACTTCACTCCAACACAGAAGCTTACAAGCAAACAACAGATAAGAAAATAAGCAGAACAAATGCCTCTTTGAAATGCTAAAGAGCCCTTAAAAATGTCTTACTTGGATAGATAATGAAGTGAACCAAAAGAAAAAGGAGTCGAGAATAGAACACTGCTCAGCGAATCACCTCGACTTTTTTTTTTTAATCTTTATTGTTGAATGTATTACAGATGTTCCTCATTTTTCCCCCATTGACCCTTCCTCTCCAGTCCTGCCCCCCTTCCACCTTTTCCCACACTATTGTCTGTGTCCATTGGTTATGCATATAAGTTCTTTGGTTTATTTCTTTCCAACCCACAACCCCTTTTCCTTTGAGGTTTGTCAGTCTAGCAATGAATTTGTACTTCTTAATCCCTTCACCTTTTTCACCCATTCTCCCAACCCCCCTCCTATCTGGCAACCAACAAAATGTTCTCTGTATGAGAATGTTTCTGTTCTACCTGTTAATTTTGTTTGTAAATTCCATTGTTGATAGATATGTATTCATTGCCATTTTGTATGTTCATATTCTTCAAAAAGACCCTTCATCATTTCACATAATAACGGTTTGGTGGTGATGAACTCCTTTAACGTTTTCTTGTCTGGGAAACTCTTTATATGGCCATTGATTCTAAATGACAGCTTTGCAGGATAGAGTAATCTTGGTTGTAGGTTCTTTTCATCACTCTGAATATTTCTTGCCACTCCCTTCTGGCCTGCAAAGTTTCTTTTGAGAAATCAGCTGACAGCCTTATGGGAACTCCCTTGTAGATAACTAACTGCTTTTTTTCTTGCTGCTTTTAAGATTCTCTCTTTGTCTTGAACGTTTCGCATTTTGATGATGACGTGTCTTGGTGTGGGCCACTTGGGGTTCATCTTGTTTGGGACTCTCTGTGCTTCCTGGATTAGTATGTCTCTTTCACCAAGTTAGGGAAATTTTCTGCCATTATTTTTTCAAATAGGTTATCGATTTCTTGTTCTCTATCTTCTCCTTCTGGCACCCCCAAGATGCGAATGTTGGCACACTTGAAGTTGTCCCAGAGGCTCCTTACACTATCCTCATTTTTTTGTATTCTTTTTTCTTTTTGCTGTTCTGATTGGGTGTTTTTTGCTTCCTTATATTCCAAATCAATGGTTTCCTTTTTGAATTTACGTTCTCTACTATTGAATCTGTGTAAATTATTTTTTATTTCAGTTAATGCCTCCTTCATTTCTGACTGTGCATCTATCATTTCTGACTGGTTCTTTTCTATGCTCTTGAGGCCCTCCCTAAGTTCACTGAGGTTCTCACTAAGTTCACTGAGCATCCTTATAAGCAGTATTTTGAACTCAGCATCTGTTAGGTTGCTTATCTCCATTTCACTTAGTTCTTTTCTTGGGGTTTTGTTATGTTCTTTCATTTGGGACCTGTTTCTTTGTCTCCTCATTTTGGCTGCCTCCCTGTGTTTGTTCTGTGTATTACTTAACGAGAGGTATAGGGCTAGCTGAGACCAGATGCTGCTCGTTTGAAAGAATTTAGGAAAACCTGAAACAGGATCCAAGACAGTCCAATCCTATGGTTAAGCAAGTGGCAACAGCTTGGGTGGGCCTGAAAGTTGGGTGGGGCGGGGCCTCAGGGAGTCAGCAGGGCGGGGCTACCAGTGTGAGCCAGGTTGCTGGAGGCCCAGATATGGCAACTGTCTGCCGCCCAAGGAAGGGCTCACCAAAGGAACAAAGGCTTCTGACAGCACGTCTGTCCCGGAGAAAGCCTCCTCTCCAACCCTCGCTCCAGTGCCGAACAGCTCAGTTCTTCCCTGTGTGTCTCTGGCGCCCCTCGAGCTGCCTCCCCTCCAAGCTCAGAGGGAGAGAGTCCGATAAGTCCATGCGCAGGCCCTTTAAGGAGCTGCCTGGGGCTCCAGCCAGGTCAGCCTCCCTGAGCCTCAGTTCCCGCTGGTTTTTCCAGCCAGAAGTGATGGGGATTCTCTTCCTGGCACTGGAACCCTGAGCGGGGCACCTGGTGTGGGACGGGGACCCCTCAGTCCTCAGGGAGGACCTTCCCAGCCGAGGTGTCCTCCTGATTTTTATCCGCCACACGTGGGTGTGGGCCCAGCCCGTCCCCTCCGCCCTCCTACCAGTCTCCTGTGGCTGCTGCTTTAATCCCGTAGTTGTAGGACTTCCATTCAGCTCGATTTCAGGCGGTTTTGAATGATGGTTGTTCTGTAGTTTAGTTGTAACTTTGATGTGGTTGTGGGAGGACGATACCGCATTTACCTACCTGCCATCTGGACCGGAAGTCTCACCTCGACTTTTTTTAGAGAAAAGATTCTAGCCCCTAAAATGGCCTGCCGCGGCAGAGGCCATGGACCACTGAGGGGCTGGGTGCCCAGCACCATAACTGAGCATCCGGCCTATGGCTCCCCGTCCATGGAGAAGGCCATGGACCACTGAGGGGCTGGGTGCCCAGCACCATAACTGAGCATCCGGCCTATGGCTCCCCGTCCATGGAGAAGGCCATGGACCACTGAGGGGCTGGGTGCCCAGCACCATAACTGAGCATCCTGCCTATGGCTCCCCGTCCATGGAGAAGGCCATGGACCACTGAGGGGCTGGGTGCCCAGCACCATAACTGAGCATCCGGCCTATGGCTCCCCGTCCATGGAGAAGGCCATGGACCACTGAGGGGCTGGGTGCCCAGCACCATAACTGAGCATCCGGCCTATGGCTCCCCATCCATGGAGAAGTCTGCTGCCCCCAAAGAAACCCAGGCTGGTCCAGAGCCCTAAATTAGATTTCAGTCTGGATTTGCACATGTCTCATCAGAGCCTTCACTTGCTGGAGGGTCCAGAGAACTGATAGATTTCAGGTGAAAAAAAAAAAGGAAAAATCCTGATTCACAAAGAATGTCTTCAAATAGGGCCACTCAGTTCAGTGTGTCAGAGGCCAAATTCTCACTGGAGTCCGCCCTGCCCCCAAGCCTTCAGCCCTCCTGCCCTCTTGTGTTGCCCAGGGCTGAAGGCTCACGTTCCAGCAGTTAATACAATGTTTAAGCTTCATTTTATCTTACATTTTTGAGCTGGTGCAAAAGGGAAAAAAAATCACATTTGTTTTACAAGGTAGTTATTTTCCTAAAATATTGTACATAATGGAAAGTTGAGCGGTCTGTAGGAAAACCATATAATTTTAGGAAATTATAGAATGGTCAACATTGCACCTAAAATTTTAAAATAGATCAATTAAAAAAAAAACAAACAAAAAACAGCCCAGTAAGTGAGTACTGTAAGAACAGCTTTAAAAAGTCTGTATGTATAGCCCTGGCCGGTTTGGCTCAGTGGTTGGAGCGTCCGCCTGAGGACCAGAAAGTCCCAGGTTCGGTTCCCACTAGGGGCACGTACCTCGGTGGCAGTTTGTCCCCGGCCCTGGTTGGTCGTGCGGGTGGCAGCCACTCGATGTGTCCCTTTCACGTCGATGTTTCTCTCTCTCCCTCCCACTCTATCTGAACAAAAAAAGAAAAAATGTCCTTGGGTGAGGATAAAAAAAAAGTCTCTATGAACACAATGATTTGGAAACTCAATATTAAAACCTCTAGTGACGATTCGCTTTCAGGCCTGTTCAGAATATTAAGAGAGTACTGTGTCAATCTTAATAGAAAAAGGAACTCAACTAATGGAAACATGGCCCTTTCTAATACAGTCAGCCCTCAATTATCCATAATAATGAAAGGAAGCCATAACATATAAAACTGTTAAAAGATAAATAATTCCAAAATTAATTTTGAGAATTGTTCTTGTGCTTATGTTTGGAGGTGAGAAATACTGGCGTCCCTGGAATCACTGCATTTTAAATTTCCATTTTTTTACCCAGTTAACTGACCTGAAGAGAAGTCTAATATTTCTAATATAATCTGAAGTATCAAGTATCATCTATTGAGTGTGCCACAAAGAGAATTTCAATCTTCTCTCAGATGAGTATTTGCCCACTGAATATTTAATGGGAAAGAGAAATTATTTTCTTCTTTCTTAATTACAAAATGTTCAGAATGTGCTGTGAGAAATTTGAAAAAGCATTTGTATTGTCAAAATGTCCTGTCCCTGCCAAAATACTTAGCTAAATATTAATCCAAAATCAAGAATGAATTCTTGGCACCCTAATGTTTGTATTTTTAGAGAAGAAAGGTATATATCTGAGGTATGGCTTTCTAAATAGGGGTTTGGGGGCGATGAGTCTCTTCGGCAGAGGATTTCAGAGACCTGGATGGTCAGTTTGAGGAAAAGGCACTTGGCCACTTTCACTTTCATATCTCAGGGGACCCTCGCTTTAGAGGAGCTTGAATCTATTACGCAATTTTAGATGTTTAATTCCGAATGAATTATCTCATTCTAAGCACAGCTGAAATTAGTTGAGGTCATTGGTGTCATTATTAAACTAAAACCAGTGTAACTGACATAAATCAAATTTGTATGCATAAATACCTGTACATTATTTATTTATCTAAATAAAAAGAAAGCATGAGATGAGCTAGAAATGGAGAGATACAGAGAAATAGAAAGACACAGATAGATACATATATACTATACAGTGCATACATAATATATAGAGGATATATCGTTTATAAATAGATACAAATAGAGGAAGATATTGGTATAAGCTGCAGATATGTTGCATAGACCTACTAATATAAAAGACAAGTAATGACAAGTGTTGGCGAGGTTGTGGAGAAAAAGGAGCCCTCATTCACTGCTAATGGGAATGTAAACTGGTGCAGCCACTATGCAAAACAGTGTGGAGGGTCCTCAAAAAATTAAGACTAGAGTTACCACATGGCCCTGCAAACCCTCTTCTGAGTATATACCTGAAAAATTTGAAAGCATTTATTCACAAAGATAGTGCCCCTATGTTCACTGCAACATTAGTCACAGTGGCTAAGACATGGAAACAACCGACGTGTCCTTCGCTAGGTGACTGGACAGAGATGATGTGGTCCATGTAACAACAGAATAGATTTGGTCTATGTAACAACAGATGTGGTCCATGTAACATAAGAAAAGATAAAATACCGCCATTTGTGACAACAAGTATAGATCTTGAGGATACCATACTGAGCAAAGTTAAGAGCCATATGATTTCACTAATAGGTGGAGTATAAAACTGAAACAAACCAATGAACAAACAAGAAAAACAGACAAAAATTCATAGACACAGACGACAATATGGTGGTTATCAGAGGGAAGGAGGGTTGGAGGGTAATAAAGGGTAAATGGGGTCAAATACATGGTAACAGAAGATTTGACTGTGGGTGGTGAGCACACAATGCAATGGACAGATGATGTATCATAGAAGTGTACCCTTGAAATCTATGTAATCTTATTGACCAGTGTCACCCCAATAAGTTTAATAAGCTAAAATAACAATTGAAAACAAGCATATTAAGGTAGACAAAGAATACATAACAACATCGTATATTTACTGTATTCTCATCTTTCCCTGAATTATTATTTAACTGAAAGTCATCTACTACTGTTTGAAATAATAACACCATCAATAAAATGGCTTTTGTGCCCACACTGAATACATAGCAAGGCCCGTGGGACATAGCGACACAGAAGACAACACAAGTTTCATTTAAGCTACCATAAAAGAAAAAGTCGTGAGATGGTCTGACATGGAAAAAGTAGGAACTAGAGGAAGAGAACTAAACGTTCTCTAGCTTGTCCAAGTTCAAGAAATTTAGAAAATTAAGAGAAATAATTTTCATATACCAGAGGATCAATTTTATTTTATCTTTCTTAAAACAAAAATAATTCATTTTCTTAGACGATGTGTTACACCTTAGCAGTCAGTCCAGAGCCCCGGGGCGCTGGAGCTGGTTTAGTCATCTCATCTGATGCGTATTTTCAGAGCGACAGGTACCCCTGGTCTCAGCTCTGAACAGACTGACTTGATAGGGATGGGAGAGGCCTTGCTCAGCCAGCATTGTGCAGCTGGTCTGTGGGGCTGCTTGTCTGCAAACACATTCATAGGCGAGCTTGCTCTCAACATTTTTGTTTTCCAAATTTACTGAGGTACGATTGACAAAAATATGTATATGTAAAGTGTACAATATGATGATTCTATGTACATATATGTTGTAAAATAAGTACCACAATCAAGTTAACACTCTATCGTTTCACATAGTTCTCTGTGTGTGTGTGTGTGTGTGTGTGCGCCAAAATACCAGTTCTAAATTTTAGCTAATTTCATATCATATGGACTAACAGTTGTTCTGTCTTGATCACATCAAGAAATGTGTTGCTGGGGAAGGAACGAATGGTCTAAAGAATGTCTTACTGGCCACAATAAATTCATTATTTCATTCACATGACTTCGTGCGGGTTTAGAAAATCAAATACCCAAGTCAGATGGAAGAGAACTGGCTTGATGGATATTCATAGGAAAAAAACACAAAAACTATCTGAGTTTTTGTTTGCCACTGACATTACAGGGGTCAAAAAGAAAAGATAATTTTTTCTTAAGGAAAATGCTATATCTGATATATCTGATATATATCTTATATTTTATATAAAATGCTATTTTATATTTTATATAAATCAGAGTCTATAAAAGTATAGTCTCTAGTTTGAGGGGAGCAATGGCTGTCGTCTGTCCCCAGTTCTACCCCTGCATACATACCATCCCTCAACCCCCTGCTCCTGGTTTTCCCGGTAGTCAGATTATATCTAGATCATTGTGTCGAGTTAAACGCATGGTTGAATAACTAAAACAAGTCTAGAAGATTAACCTGGGGGTCAAAACCTGGAAACCACGTGTAGACTGACTAAAGCAACTAGCCGACTTCATCTTGGAGAAGGAAACCCTTCATGGGAGGTGACGGGTGTCCTCACACATCTGACGGGCCGCACTGCAGACAAAGCAGATTTGCTCCGCTAATACAGAGAGCTGGACGTGAATGGCGTGGAAACAACTTTGGTTTAATAAGCAGTGAATAAAGTTATCTCATAATAAAAAATAAAAAAAGACTAGTTTGTAATGTAGTGGGCATCATTTCCCTGGATACCCATCAATCATTGATGTTGGAGAAAAGATCAAAACATAGGTGCCAGGGAAGTTCAGCTTCACTTCTTATTCCTGAGCCCTCTCCAGGAGGCCCTGCCAGGTGGTCCCTGAGCTGGTAGGGGTACATGCCCGCTGATGGAAAAGCCAACCTTCGGGAGGAAAGTGGAGCTAGACTTGGATTCCTCCCAGTGTGGTCATAGGCTGGCTGCCTCAGATCATGTAACTTGTCAGAAGGAAATTCAAATTCCTTACTGCCTTCCACCACCAACCTCCTTCACCAGCATTTCGGGGCGGGGGGGGGGGGGGGACTAGGCACCTGCATTTTCACTGAACTCCTTAGATTATTTCGATGCACATTAAAGTTTGAGAAACATTGAACTAGATGAACATAAGGGTCTTTCTGATGCAAATTTCTGATATATTCTTAGTTACCCCACAAGAATTATTTCAGCTCAGTGCTATAAAGATCTTTTAAGTGAATGGACATCTCTAAACTTTAGGAGCAGAATAACCCAAATAATGTTAATATTTATTGAAGGATTTGCTTCTTTATATGGAACAGTCCACTTTCTGGAATGCCGGCTCCCTTGACGTGATTTGGAGGGGTGATGATAAGCTGAGACATTCTCGCTTTACACGGACACAGTCTCATACTCATTCCAAACAAAAATCACCATTATTGGCAGATGGCGATGTGTTTTCTTGGACCTTGGAACGGAAATTTAAGACTGGGAAATAATCAAATTTGACTACTTCATAGACCTTTGGTGAAGCACCTGGTTAATTACACTGAGAGGATCCAGCCAAGTCATGGGGTCTTTTCTAGTCAGGACATTTAAGTTCCTGTAAAATCTGAGCCTGACATCCTCCTCACCCTTACCTCCCATTTCCTCCTGTCCCAAATCTTACACCCAGAATGACTTGACACGCATCAGATACCACAAGCCACACCCCATGAATGCTGAAATCCTTTTGCATGATGACGTGTGGGACTAGGGAGTTAAGATGCCAAGGACTGGCAGTTAGTTCGCAAGGGCTCACTGATTACACACTTTGCACCGAGCATGGTAATCTGAGAATTCAAAGGAAAAAAGAGCGTTGAATCAACCCTCGGGAAAAGGAGTGAAATGACCCGATACTCATCCCTAGCATTCCCTCTCTCAGGAGGCCTCCGCACCAAGCAGCAAGCACTAGACACCTAAGTCAATCTGCCCTGGACAGGGTCTGCAATCTGCTAGGAATGGTCCCTCTTCTACATTAAACATGAGGTTTAAATATTCTGTATCTAAAAAAAAAAAAAGCCTGGCCAGTGTGGTTCAGTGGTTAAGCGTCGATCCCTGCACCAAGAGGTCACCAGTGTGATTTCCAGTCAGGGCACATGCCCAGGTTGTGGGCCCGATCCCCAGTGGGGGGCAGCAGGAGGTAGCCAGTGGATGTTCTCTCTCATTTGTGTTTCTATCTCTCTGTCTCCCTCTCCCTAAAAATCAATAAAGGAAAAATAATAATAATAAATAAATATCTTGTATCACCATAGATTTACCAAGTGTCCTGCAGTGACCACTGATGGATCCAGGCCTCGTTCCTCATCCAAGACAAGCAAACTTAAGGCATTACTCAATGATTTTTTTTTTTTTTACTTTACTTTATTGTTTACACTATTACAGATGCCCCCATTCCCACTCACGCCCTCTTTCCCTCTAGCCATCATCACACTGTTTTTAGCTTTTCATCAAAAGATTGACATTCAGTCTCTCTGTGGAGGCAAAGGTGAGAGATATGGGACATCAGAGTTGCTGGTGGCCATGCTTCCCGCACTGCGGAGGAAAGACGTTTGCACCAACGAAGCCACTGTGCAGAGGAAGTGGGAACAAAAAGAGCTGGTGATGTCTGGATCCCGTATGTCACCGCACTGAGCGTGACTACCCATTTGTCCTTCCAGCACTGTGGTCAGTACAGAAAGTCCGGGGAGTTCCTTTCTGTGCCCTAGTTTGAGCTGATATTTCTTTCTTTCAACCAGAAAGAGTTACTAACCAACAGCGAATACAAAGTATCTAGTAACTGAAGTCAGGTGTGCACAGACCCATGTTCCCCCAACTGCCTATGCATCTGGTTGCCCCTTTTTTGAAAGGTGGTGTTGAGAACCTTGTCAATATCTGAATCCAGCACAGAAACTAAGTCCTGTAGCTACAGGAATATTCTTGATAGAAATCATTAAAACTCAGAAAATACTTTATATTTGTATTGAAATTTAGATCACAATAAAGAATTTAAAAAATAGTTTGGAAATAAGAAGGGGTTAAAAACGAATTCTCTGGCCAATGGTTTCTGTTGTAATTCAGATGTATATTCAAAGCCCTGTGAAGTCTCATAAAATCTCAATTCTCTCCTAAGTCTCTAGCCCACGTTAAAATCTATATCCTATTAAGATGTTTTCCTTACTAGGGGAAGAGTATCTTTAATCTTAAGAGGAAAAAAACAAACAAACACCTGAAACCTAAGGAAATTCACAACAGAAACAAAACACAATATCCGCATTTGTCCATAAGTAAAACAACAAAGTATGTATTTGTATATGAGGATAGGCAAGAAAGGATGGCCAGAGAGAGGTAAAGAAGATAAAAGGATAGAAAGGGTAAGAGAGAGAAGAAAAAGAGAAATTGGAAAATTTTCAGAACGCAAATTAATGGCTATAGATACTTTATAGCTACCTGATGTGTATTGACACCCTGGAGGCTTATTTAATGCAAGACCTTTCTGATCTGGATTTAAATAAGAACCAAACTAAATTAGCAGAAGAAAAAGTATGAATGGCTTGAAGGCATGTAACAATGGAATAGAATATAGACTGAAAACTGACATTAACTAAATAGATGAAGGGAGTTGATCTCAAGTAAAAAGAGAAAACCAAATGGGATTCAAGTTTCTTTATTTTAATCATCCATCCATCCACCTCTGTTGGTATTGAACACCTGTTGTGCTTCAGACACAGGACTAAGAGCAGAGGAGAAGCAGCCATGGCTCAGACAGCTCCCTGCCTATAACAACTACCCAGTAGAAAGAAAAAGAGAGGAACAAAAATAACTCAAGACACAAGACAGTGTGCTTGTTAGGAGTGACCTAAAGGGGTCCTGGGAGCAAGGAGAAACCATTTCCTGCTAAGAACGTCATGGTAAATGTAGCACAGAAATGGGACCTTACAGGATGAATTTGCTTTCAAAGCCACTCATCCAAGAATAGGGACCCCCCAGAGCATAAAATAAAAACCCTCTGTGCATTCTTGACGGCTCCTAATACTCGGAGACTGTTGTAATTGACTTGAGTCTCTTCCATTCCCGGCTGTGAGGTCACATAGGTTCCAAAAGGGTTTTCCGTGATTTCTTTCCCACCCTGTCTAGTTTTTTCAGAAGATGTGATTATGATAAAAACAAAAAATGTGCTTTTAAAAAGTGCTTTGATAGAAAGAGAGAGAAGAGATCTCTTCTGCATTCAGTGTGTGTAACCCAATGAGTCTCAGACACTAGACCCAGAATCTGAAATGTCTGAATAATGCTTCCAGGTGTCATTCTAATGAAACACCATCCAGATGGCATTATGACCCAGAAGAGGCTCACAACCACAAGAAGAGCTCCTCAAACCCTTCAGAACTGTCAGAATATGGGTAATAGAAAGATGCCTACCTCCCTTACCCTACTCACAAACATTTTCTCTGGGGAGGGACTACAGAGCAGCTGAAATGCAGAGTGGAAGCTGAGAGCTCCCAGAAAAATGCTAAATAGGTTTTTACTAATGAACAAATGAACCCTGGCTGAGTAGCTCAGTTGGTTGGAGTATCATCCTGGTACACCAAGGTTGCAGGGTTCAAACCCCAGTCAGGGCACATAAAAGAATCAGCCAATGAATGCATAGATGAGTGGAACAACAAATGATGCCTCTCTCTCTCTCTCTCTCTCTCAAATCAATTTTAAAAAATTAATACAAATAAGAGAATTCATTCAAGCCAGATAAAATACTTGTTGATAAATGCATACTTGTAGTTAGGCTAAAGAAGGTGAAACTCAGTTCTTTCCTTCCCCTAATAACTCTGTCTCTACACCATCATAAGATAAAGTCTTTGGTAGTAGCAGTGAAGAAAAATAGATAAAGAAGAGTAGTATGTTCTTACTGGCTTAAAAAATGAAACCAAGACAAGAGAAAAATCCTATAAGCACAAGTCTAAAGGAATCAAACTGACATCAAGTCTGCTCTATTCAATCCTAGAAGCTTGAAGACCATGTGAGAAAATTTTTCTGAGAGAAAAGAATTGAAACTTAAGAATTCTATACCTGGTAGAGTTACCATTTACTTATGCAGGTCAAATAAAATTCAAGGATAAGCAAAATTATTCAAGGATAAGCAAAAACTCAGAAAGTATTTTACCGAAGTACCGTCTGAGTAAAATACCTGGGTGGTGAGCGTGGTGGGGAGACTAATGAAACAACAAATTATCCAGAAGGGATTTCAAGATTGAGGAAAGACTAAGAGTAGAGAAAACAATGGTAAAGAACAAATATTATCATCTATTAATATGACTACATCTAAAAGGGTACAAGATAGGCCTTATCACTGTCTAGGAGCATAGTATGACTCCCAGAGACAAATACCTAAAGATTTTTAATATAATTTCACAACTCCAAATTCAGAATGTACTTGGACCAGGGTGCCTGCCGAGGCATTGATTGTGGAATCTTAGAAGGAGAAAATGAGAACTGTGCTAGAATAGACCTTATTGTACTCTTCTCTTTGATCAAGTCTGTACTGTATAGCAATAAGATCGAAGAGTTGCGTTTAGGTTGACCAATTCATCCTAGTTTTCCCCAGACTTTCTGATTTTAGTACTGAAAGCCCCATGTCCAGGCATCCACTCAGTCCAGACAAGTCAGGTGCTTGGTCACCCTAAGTGCATGTGATCCAGATGAATTTGACTTCAGTAAATATCAATAACAACTTACGTGTACATTTGCCAGACCCGGAGAGAGACAACTGAGGTTCTTAAAAGGTCTAAAGCAGATCTCAACTGGGGTAGGTTGGGGTGGGTGTTCCTTCCCCCCAACAGCCCAAGGACATGTGTTAATGTCTGGAGACATTTTTGGTTTTCACAAGTGTAGGGGGGATGCTACTGGCATCTAGTGGGCAGAAGCCAGGTATGTTGCTGAACATCCTACAACACACAGGACAGCATTCACGACAAAGAATGATCTGGCCCAAAATATCAGTAGTGCCCAAGGTGAGACGTCTTGGTTTAAAAAACCAAGACCGAGCATAAAAGTTATAATATTAAATGGAAATGTACTCAATCACCCCATTATATAGCAACTGTCAGATTGGATTAAAGGCAGATCCTAACTATAGGTTACTTAGCGGAAACACTCATAAAGTAAGGTGATGAAAAGTATGATACGAAGAAATGGACAAAGGGACACCAATCCAGTACAAACAATATGAAAGCAAAAGAAACCAAATTAATAGCAAACAACTTGGTTATAACAAGGACAGTTGATTTGAATAGTAAGAAACAAAATAAAACCCTTCAGAGAAAGACAAAGTGGTCCTAAACCTCTGTAAACCATGTAATACACCCGTTAAATATATACAACAAAAATTATTAGAAAAGCAGGAAGAATTTGATAAACCAAATGAGTCGAGTAGGAAAAATAAATAAAATTCTCCCCAGATTAGTCAGTTCTACTAGATCATAAATCAAAAAACATGAAGAAAAGTAAAAATATAGAGAAGTTAAATAGTATAGTGCTTAAATCACTCAGAAGAGACATTTTTTATACATTCTTATAATGTATACAAAAAATATATTTGACCACAAAGAAAACCTAAAATTTATGGCAGATAGATGTATATAGGCCGTATTCACTTCTCATAAGGCAATCAAATTAGGCAAAATACATTTTTCAGGTGACAGATTATTTTAGCTGCTACAAAAAATTTTTTAAATCTACCCATATATCTCTGCTAAAATTTAAATGGAAATTTTAATTCATCGATAAAGTAATTAATTTAAAAGAAAACACATCATAGCAAAACTTACAGCATACAGAAAACCAGTATTTAGGAAAAAAATATATAGCCTTAAAAATCTTCATAATTAGCCCTGCTGGTGTGACTCAGTGGTTGAGCATCGACCCATGCACCAGTATGTCACTGGTCCAATTCCTGGACAGGGCACATGCCCAGGTTGTGGGCCCGATCCCCATTGGGGGACATGCAGGAGGCGGCCACTCGATGTTCTTTCTCACGGATGTTTCTATCTCTCTCTCCCTCTTCCTTCCTCTCTTTCTAAAAATAAGTAAAGAAAAAAAAAAATTTTTAAATCTTCATAATTAAAGAAGAAAACCAAAACTAGAACCAAGAACCTAAGAAGTTTGGAAAGAGGGCGAGGTTGACTCCATAAAGAGGGAAATGGAGAAGTAAAAGCTAAAAGTTCTGAAATATGAAACAGAAAATTAGAAGAAGAAAAAAAAAAGTAGATCCAACCCTAGATCTTTGAAGACCTAATCCATTACAAAAAGCCTCATGAATAAATAGGTCTAGACCTGAGACTAAGTCTACAAAGCAGAGATACAAAGGAAAGGAATTCTACATCAACTCTGGGGCAGCAAGTTTTGGGGTCCTAGAGAAAACGGATAATTTGTTGGTCAAATACAAACTGCTAAAATGTATAAGAATAATAAAAGTGAATGACTATATCAGCAATCCTAGAAAGCATGAAAAGTCATTAGATACCTGTCAACTTTAGAAAGTAGAAAACAACCCATTCTAAACAACAGAAACAAATGGATGGCTCTCTAAGTCGGCTTTAAAGTCAGCATAACTTTATCATCAAAAGTTGAAAAGATAGTATAAAAAAGAAAACCATGGACTTATCTTGCTTATGAATAATAAAAATTCTAAATACAACTTCATAAAACAGAGTCTGACAATACATGAAACGTTATGAAAAAGCTGAATTTATTCCAGGGATGCAATAATGTTTCAATATTGCACTACATCACCCACCATATTAAAAGATAAATGTGGAAAAAATAAATGATTATACCTATGGGTTCTGGGGAAGCATTTTATAAAATGTATAAGACATGCCTAATAAAAGATTAAGTAGAATATAATTATAAATAAATGACTTATCTTTAATTAGGTTTATAAAAAGTCAACCACCATATCATATGCAACAAAAACAAAATTTATTTCTATTAAAATTAAGAATTAGAAAAAGAAATCCACAACCCCTGTTACTATTATAAAAATAACTTGGCAGTTTCAGTAAATGTAATCAAAGGGAAAAAATTAACTTACATAAACATTAAAAGACAAAATCTGTATGATTTTAGGCTAGAAAACTCACAATGCTGGGGGGGAAAAAAAAGCTTTAAACTTCATCATACTAACAGGAAAGTTTGGTAGAATGGATGAAAGCAGGACAAATATATAAAAATCAATAGCTTTCCTCTATTCTAACAATAAGTAACCACAAATGGAAAATTATATTTACAATCTGAGCAAAATCAATAAATATGTAGGAACACATTTTAAATTAAAGGCATAGGACATATGAATAAAATGGAACAATATTGAAATAAAAAAAATTATTAAAATAAATAAGACAAGACATGGCATAATATGTTTATATATATGGAAGATTCATTATAATAGAAATGGAATTTCTCACAAAATTAGTAGGCAGTTAATACAATTCCAATTAGGAAAAAAGTCCACATGAAAGAACAAATGTCAGGTAAGCTACGGGAAAGGAGAGAAGAAGCAGGAAGGGTCACTTGCCTTTTCAGATTAATATCTAATTGTCTGATTTTTCTTTTCTAACAGAACAGAGAATCCAGAATCAGGCCCCAGTATGTTGACTATGTGGCAAAATCAGTAGTTCTGCATTAGTGAAAATAGTAGCAACTATTTTATGATTGATGGCGGTACAGGTGGTCACCCATTCAAAAGAAAATCAGCCCTCATCTTAAATGTAAAGTTTTATGTGGATTCAAGCTTAAATGTAAAAACTAAATTTATAATAAATTGTGAAACAAGACGATTGTACAACATAGGGGTGAGGGAAACCTTCTGAAGTCTAAAAATTCAGATACTGAAAACTTTAAATACTGGAAAATTTGGGGGAAATTACAAATTTAAAAATTGTATGTAAACAATGATACCATAAATAAAGTAGATCTATATCTGGGAGAACATGTTAACAGATATTAAAATAGAAGAACAGTTCCCTTAATATACCCAGAATTCTTACAGATTTACAAGAAAATAAAAAGATACACCAGGAAGAGCTATGGGTAAAAGATGTAAATGGACAATTTATGAACAAAAATGAAAATGGTCAACAGCCCGGCTGGAGTGGCTCAGCTCACTGAGCATTGTTCTGTGCACGGAAAGGCTGCCAATCTGTTCCCAGTCAGGGCACATACCTGGGTTGCAGGTTCGATCCCCTGTTAGGGCACCTACGAAAGGCAACCAACCGATGTTTCTCTCTCACATTGATCTCTCCCTCCCTCCCTACCTCTAAGCATGTCCTACAGTGAGGATTTTTTTTTTAAAGGCCAATATATGAAAAGATTCTCATATTGATGAAACTTTATTTTGTATTTAATTAAATTAATAAGGAATTATCATTTTACATCAGACTGATAACATGATTAAAACTAAAGGGTGATATAGTATCTACTGTTTGTAGAAATTTGGGGAAAAGGGACTTCTAAAATGTTGGTAGAACTTAAAAGTGCTATGGTCCTTTGGGAAAATAATCTAATAAAAGCTGTTAAAATGTAATAAAGTCTTTAATCCAGAACTTCCAACTTCTTCCTGGAAACCTCCTGCAAAATTATTAGGAATGGACAGAAACTGAAAATAAACTATTTGTCTGTTAGTAAGGAAATGACTGAATAATGTATGGTACAATCTTACCATGGAATAGTATGTAGTCATTTTTAAAAAATGAATTAAAGCCACCAAATGAGAGATCTTGATAAAATATTGAATATATAAAAATTTCTTTCTATTGTCTAATTCCAAACAAAGACTCAAAAAGAGAAAAAAACCCAGTATGTATGTGTGTGTGCATAGGCTCCTTACAGGAGTAAAGGGAAATATGAGAGGACATACATCAGATTGCCTGGGAGGTTACTGAACAGTGAAAGGGACTTTGATATTAGTGGATTAGAGAAAGGAACAAAATTTAAAACTAAGGGTGAAAATAAAAAACAGAATTATGATTATATTTACAAATTGATTACATTTCAAATTTTACTTTAATATGTGGATAAAATTAAATTAAAACTAAATTTTAACAACTGAAAGTAAAAAAATAAAAGTGAACTCCTGCTGCCTTGCTCACTAAGGCGACACAGGTGTCACAGAGACACGGAGAGAGTGACTCAGACGAAAATCCATTTTCTCATGATGAATCTTGAAGTGGCATCAAAGTCTTTGATGGACTTTTTCAAATGTCAATCTGAAGAATTTGGATCTATTCCTTTTAACAGATAACTTAGTCTTAGACAATATTTGGTCCAGTCTTCTTATTAATTAGATGAAAAAATTAAGGTCCAAGCTGGTTTTCAGTAATATCCCCTAGTTATAGAACTGAACAATGTAGAAATAGACCTAGAAGCTCCTCCCCTCTCCAGGGCTTCCTCCAACACTCAGCCTTGTTCTCGATTATTCTACATGGTCTCTGTCATCCGGAATTCCAAATAGTTCTTTCAAGATCACATCAGCGTGGAGGGAAGTGCTCTGCCCCATGACATATGCGAGTCATGTCCCAAACGAATCTTGACATACCCACCTGGTACCCTTACACATAAACTTTTGTACAAATAAATGCTCATGCCCCAACCCCAAAGCCAATTTATTTTCTAACTCAGAATCAGTATTTCTCACATATCCAGTAATTATTTACTACTCCTAATAAATAATGAAAAACTAAAATCAACATTATTTAAAATCATTCTCTTACCCAGTGATAAAAGAACAGACCCAGTTGATATGAGTTAGCTACTTTACATAGCAAGTGTTATTACTGAAGCCCTGTTATTATTCAAGCCATTTAAGAAGGTCAAATAATATTTTTTGTCCTGCAAGCGACTAAAATTTCTAGGTCAGTCATCTGACTATGTGCGTTTTTTACCAAAAATATCTATGGATCTCTTTCTGCGAAGCCAGTACCTCTTCTAGAGAAACAAAGCGGTGGAAAGTAAAGCTATTGCCAAAGACACCAGGTTTCTATTTCCAGTTACATAGTAGAAACATATGGCTAACATATAGATCATCCAAGCTTAGCGATTCCCCCTAAACCCTCAACAAGTATCGACTCATCATTCTGAATAGGGTACTGGATAGGGTCTATGTGAGTACTAAACTCTGCCTTTGTATGACCTCAGCAGTTATATAACTTCTCTATGACCTGCTTCCTCATCTATAAAATAGGTTGTTTGGGGCTCTATTAAAACAAAGTTTGGCCCGGCCAGTGTGGCTCAGTGGTTGAGCATCAACCCATGCACCAAGAGGTCGCTGGTTTGATTCCTGGTCAGGGCACATGCCCAGGTTGTGGGCCAAATCCCCAGTGGGGGGCATGTAGGAAGTGGCCAATCGATGTTCTCTCTCACTGATGTTTCCCCCTCTCTCTCTCCCTCTCCCTTCCTCTCTAAAATCAATAAAGAAAATAAATCAATCTATAAATAAAACAAAGTTGGTAAAGTGGTTAGCTTAGTGCCCAATACATACAAGCACTTTAAAATAATTATTATTTATATGGAAAGTCTTCATGTTGTGTGTTCAACCCGATTGGTAAGCATTGTGGAGTTCAAATAAAAATAACCAAAAATCACACAGGAAAGTAGACATAATTGTAGAACTTTTACAATGCACAGAGTTCTTGAGAACACCAGAAGGTAGGGAGGTAGATGAAGAACTGACGTGATATAGATGAACATTATACATCTATGGGAAAGAATCTCAGGTTTTTTGCGATATCCTATGAGGAAGAGATGAGCTATGATGATCTGAATCTGTTATGTGTAGGTCAGTCAAGTTTAGGGAAGGTGAAGAAAGAACCATGGAAACTATTTTTCCTCAGAAATTTCAAGACAATAATTTTCACAGCTGAATTGTCCAGAGCAGTGGTTCTCAAACTAAATCAGAATCTCCCAGGTGGCTTGTTAAATCACAGATTACCTGACCCCTCCCAAAGGTTTAGATTCAGTAGGTCTAAGACGGGGGGTTCAGGGCAAGGACTTGAATCTCTAACAAGATCTCGGGTGCTGTTGTTGCTGGTGGTCTGGCGATCACACTTTAAGAACCACTGCTCTTGACATCTGCCTCAGTTTCCCAATTTTCTCTACAAATGAAGACCTGGGTAGGAGAGAATCGTTACTGAGTAGAGAGAGTCCTAAGTATAGAAGATTTTCATAGGCCTTCTCAAGCCTTTCCATCATCATTTACCATGCTCTGTGGCCTTCCAAGTTAAGTCAACAAGTAACTTTTTAAAATAAAAACACACTCTTGTAAAGGTAGTAGGAGAGACAAATGTGATTAATCTCCTTTTATTTGAGGCTGTGGAGAAAAATGACTCTGGTGTTTTGCTATAGATTTTGACACATAGCCAGAGTTCGGCTCTGAAAATGAGAGCGGCATCCCTGCTCCCGGAGACATGAGAAGCAACAATTAACATTCAGACAGGCCCCCTCAGACTCCACCAGCAGCCCAGATCCTTGCGCCCCTGGGTATATTGATCTAAAGAATCAATTTTGCTGATAAGTTAAAGGGGGTAAAAAGAGCTAATCATTAAAGCACACAAAATGTGGTTTCAGTACAAGACAATCGCTATGTGATGAGATTATGATAGTCTGAAGATGAATTGTTTGGAAATTTCCTTTATTTGGACTCTTTTGGGGGAAATCTTAACCAAAACAAGAGGTGAGACATCCTAAGGCAAGCTTTTTCTCCTATGGGCTCGCTTGAAGAAATGATCCAACGTGGGTTCTTTGTAATACCTGAGTGATCCAAATGCCCACTGGTTTAAGAGCCAGTACCCAAGTGAGAGTAGAATATCACTGCACATAAAGAACTGCCAGATGTTTCAGGAGTCCCCCAAGGTATGTACCCCTTTACCAATCTCTGGCTTTCTTTTCCTATTCCATCTGTGACCTCTACTTGTCCACACTGGCTACTTCCTCCAAAGCTCCTTGAGATGATGATCTATGGCCACTGACCATACTAAGACCACCACCAACCTTCAGAGAAGTAAGTTGCTGCCTCTGGAAGCCCCCAAATCCCAGCCTTTGGGGCTCCAGGTACTGTGGGCATCAGAAATGAGGACGTTCTTCACTGTGTCCCATTCTGCACCTACTTTGATGAGCTGAGGGGATCCCAGCAGCTGTCTTCAACAATAGTATATTATTTTGCTGGGGCTTCCATAACATAATGCCATCGACGAGGCAACTTAATCAACAGACATCTCTTTTCTTGTTCATAGGAGAGCACCGGGATCGCATCACTCCACTTGCAGTCCTCAGCACCATCTCGAGTAGAATTCAGGGCTCAGTGTTTGAGGACACCTCCCGTCAACACAGATTTCCCATGTTTTCCCTACAAAATACCTCAACGAGGCCGAGGTTTCAAGGAAACAGAAGGACCCCCTACGTACACACCCAGAAGTTCTGGTATTTGGATGACACGGACCGGAACTGTGGAGTCCATCCGAAAACCAAATCAGTGGGTCCAAGGGTTTCCAGTTAGAACCCACTTCATTCTTCATCTGTGAGCAACCGCCTTTGCCTATGAATTAGCTTTATCCAATCAGGACCAAAAAAATCTTGTTTTTATCTGAAATGTCTAAAGAGTTGATGCAAGGAAGTTATTTTTAAACCAAAGCCTCAGATAATTGCCTCGATTGTCCAATTACGTCAATCTGCTTCAAGAGGCCTTCAAGTCCTAGACGTCCCCAAACAGGCAGCCGGTTGGCAGTGGCAGTCACACAGCCTTTCATGTCTGCAGCAGCAGCGCACACCTGTCAATCAGCTGCTCTCCTCTTGCCTCAGACTGACACTGTGTAGAGAACAACCAAGGGATTCAAGCCAGTCAGCCAAGAACTGAAAGGCGGGATAATGACAATGGTTAGATTGATACCATAGGGTGGGGCACCCTAGGTTTACAGTGGTGAGTACATGAAACAGAGTTTACTCTTGTATTATTATTTATTAATGATTGGACTGTTTCCCTTATGAACAGCTGTACACCTTTTGCCCCACCCTGTATTATTGCTGTTAACACCACGATCCTCAGATACAGAGCTTATCTAATACAAAGTATGCATATATTAGGCCATTTGGGTATTGAGACAAGTTTTCTAACTTAATGGCATCAGGAAGGACTAAATTAAGTCTTATACAGGCTTCTGTCCAGAAGCTATCAAAATGCTCTATCAACTAATCAAAATCATTTCAAAGAGACTTACTAGCACAAGGCTATGTCAAATTGGTAACTTTGAAATCCTACTGAATAATGACCTTCGATGTATGGTTTGGCTTATGGTTACCCCCTCTCATCACCAAATAAGAATGCCTTCTCCTCCCCACCCCCTTCTGCCAAGTCTTATTATACTGCAGCATTAATTAATTCAGTTATTCATCTAGTATTTATTGTATACCAGATACCAGGCATATTTCTAATCCACTAGGACATGGCACCCTTAATTAGTTAAAAACACCCCCTTCCACCCTGGCCACTTTGGCTCAGCGGTTGGAATGTTGGCCTGCAGACCAGAGAGTCCTGGGTTCGGTTCCCGCCAGGGGCACGTACCAAAAAAACCCACAAAGCACCCCCTTCTGACATGTCTTAGGGTCCTAGCCACGCCTCCCGCCCTATGCTGAAGGATCTCTAATGTATGGGTGGTTGCAGGATATACTATAGAACCTCATCACCCTGTCTCCAGCTAAAAGAACCAGAGAGAACTCTGCAATTGTCTGGTATGAGACAGAGGATATCCAATATTGGAAAGTGATGTGTGAATCAAATAAGAGAAACCGTTAATGTAAGAGACACATATATATAAGCAAAAAATAAATACAAAATTGGAGAGACACACCAAGAGAAGACATTAATCAGAAGCCACGTGACATTAGAAGCCACAACTTAGCAGAAGCTTTGTCTAAGCAGATGCCACATATAGAGTTACTAGCAGAATAAAGAGGCCAGCAAGACAGAGAGGCAGAGACGGGGCTGCTGCTGAGTCACAAGCAAGGCAGGCTAGAAATTTCTTATTAATTCACAAGAGCAGTTACCGAACTTCCAGAGTTATTGTAACCTAAATGATGATAAATGGCATTCTAGTTCTCCAGTAGGACTGTGTACACAACCACTGAAGTATTTTTTATCCTCCAATATTCCCTTGGTGTTCTCATCACCCTAAGGAACTCTGAGTATGCCTCTTTTTTTAAACAGGAGATAGAGCTTATCTAGCAGCCAATGGTGGGGAAAGACAAATACATTAAAAATTATAGTACAGGTCATAAGTGGGTGTTACATGAGCACAGATGATCTTAAAATAAACCAGAGATTAATTATTTCTTGGACTGAGTCTTAAAGGTCAAATAAGAGCTGAAGATAGAGAGAAAGGACATTTGAGGCTAAAAGAATTGGGTGTGGAGATGCCGTAGCACACAATAGTCTGTTGGGACCAGGAAAGTGCAAGGTTATTTGTTTTTTTTTATTGGGCTGGAGTGAATGCTGAATTCATAGGCAAGCCCAGAGATGAAGTCAGGTGAAGTCAGGGCCTAATAAACAGTCTGGTAACTAAAATAAGATGTTTGGTTTTGTTGTTGTTGTTGTTGTTTTATCCCAAAACCAACTGGGAACTATTGACGGACTTTAAAAGAAGAACACAATTAGGTTTACATTTCAGAAAGTTTCCTCTGGCTGGATTGTGAGAATAGGCTGGAGTGAGGCCAGAATGGAAGCAGAGAATCTATTAGAAGATAAATGCTGTCCTCCGGGTGAAACCAGTGAGTGGCTTAGGCTAACGAGGAGCACATACGTCGAGGGGAAACATATTAAAGAGGATGTAGATGTGAGGGAGAATCCTAAAATGAATCCAGTAATTGCAGCTTGACCCCTGGAAGGACGGTTGTACAAATCACTGAGACTAATATAGACAGGATGAGTAGGTGTGCATGAGGAAGATGAGGAGGTCAGGTTTAGAGATGGTAACTTCAACACACCTGTGGGACAATCAAACAGAAATGTCAAGTAGACATATATGGGCTGGATCTCAGAGAAAAGATGGAGGCTGTGAACCATTATATAGACAGTAATCAGTGCTAGGCATTTAATTATAATGATCATGAGATTGTGTATAGAATAGAAGACAAGGATGCAGGATGGTTGCCCTGGACAATACACACTATGGGGGACAAACAGAAGAATGCATGCCAGAGCAGGTAAGTCGGTTGAACTCCTCTGTAATTCTTCCTTTATTATTTAAAGCTACATAGACTCCTTTATGATTTGCCATGATAGTGGCTGTCTTTACATCATTTTATAACAACAATTATTCTACCATTGTTTCATGTATGAAAATCTCACCTGTGCCCTATGTAGACACTCTAGCGTATGCTTCCTTTAGATGGTCTGTTATACACAGTACAGTGAGTGATAATGTGGGAAAAGCACTCAGAGTCTTGAGCCCTGAATGCCTCTTCCAATTCTGTCTCAACAAGATATGCAACCTTGAGAAAAATGTCAAAGTGGTCTATCATTTCATTGAACCTAGTCTATGGGTCAGGCATAAGGTACTTTATGTACCTCTTGTTTAATCTTTTTGACAAATCTAATATAGGGATAAGTCCTCCCTCTACAGAGATTAGTAAAGTAAGGTCCAAAGAGGTTAAGTAATTTGCTGCAATTTAGCAACAGAAGCCAGTTTTAAAACAAAATTTGTTTTAGACACAAAGTCCTGTTCCTGCTACTGTTCGTTCCTCCAGGACATATGACTGAATCTCTTTTAACCTTAGCCTCCTCAATCTAAGATAGAGATAAAAATGACTACTTTGTCTTTTTGAAAGGTTGAACAAGCTATCATATATGAAGATACAATACATATTACTAAGTGTGCTACATAGATTAATGCACATCAAAGTGCCCATCACGTTGCTACATTTCCCAGCCCCTATTCACTTAGATGTGAAAAGGAAGTAAACAATAAATGTGAGAAGTGACATACGTGACCTCCATGCAGAGGCAGTGAAAATTTCACAGGAGGTGCTCAGTCTCTCTTACCCTGTTAGAGAGACTGAGGAGGCTGTGTGTTCTAAAAGTGCAGATACAAGATGATAGACACCCCACCAGCCTGGATCCTGAGTCATTATGTGGAGTAGAATTTTCTACCGTGTGAAATATGGCGGGAGAGTAGAAGTACACTTTTGTTGTGTTAAGCCACTAAGATTTGGGAGTGATTTGTTATCGCAGCATTCATCTGACTTATCCTGACTGATATAAAGGCCATAAAGTTATGGAAAACTGTTGATCATGTAAACATTCAATAAGTGGTGAGTGAGAAGATGACAGGGAATTATAATTAAGAATGCGAGATGTGGAGATAGAATACATGGAGTCCAATCCAAGTCCTGCCATTCCTAAATATTATGACCTTGGCAAGTAATTTAATCTCTTTGTGTCAGGTTCCTCATCTGTCAGATGGGAATATCACTTCATTGGGACTCGAGGGGAACTGAAGGGGTTAACCTATGTGTAGCATTTAGAACAAGACTATGGAAGAACTCAGTGAATATTATGTTATCATTTTTAGTCCATACTAAATTGACTACAATTCCAGTTTGCATAGAAGATCAACCAAAAATAGTCTAAAGAAAAAATTCCCACATGTCTATCATCCAGCAGAAATCACAAAGGAATCTGTGGCATCTCTGTAGGAAAAGGAATGGAATGAGCAGTTCAGAGAGCAAAGGGAAGGTACACTTCACCTCTGGACCACTGCTCTTTCTCTCCTTTCCTGGACCTGTGGAGTATTGCAAATGAAGAGCCTTTGTCTACACCAAAGAAAACGATGTAGACAATGTATCCCCTAGGTATGTGACCTGTTTTTGTACAGCCCACGAACAAAAAACATTTGTTTTTAAAATTTCTAAAGAGGGGTTAAAAAAGCAGTCAAAACGTAGAGAAAACTGCATAATAGAAACCATATGTGTCCCACAAAATGCAAAATATTTATTCTATGGCCCTTTACAGAAAAAGTTTGCTAACCCCCCTCTATCGTGAATACCCCAATCTCAACCTCCCAGCTCAGCTCATCCTAACGACCTGAGGGAAAGGTCGGGACTCTTTATCACCTTCCCTACTTCTCAATCGTCTTCTCCTACTCTCAATTTCCCATGCGAATGAAATCCGTAAACATGAAAAAATAAATAAATAAACCTCTCTAAAGGGTTGCATAAGCAAAGAGTAAAGCAGAAGAAAGTAATCCCATCTCCCTTTTCATAGGGAGGATGACTGAAGATTTTTACTGCACTTTTTGTACATAAAGACTAGATTATTTTTAGTACTAATTAGCTAATCCAACTTTTTCTTCCCATCTTTTTATAAACTCGGGGTTCCCTGAAGGCAAGTACTTAAATTAACAGTCTCTAGGGACAGTCCTACCTCCATGTTTCCAATTCTTTTTAATTTATTGTTTACGAAGCTGGAGGTTTAAACTACTGGAATGAGTGTCCTTTCTTTTCCTCATGAAAGCATTTCCTCTCCTGCCCCAGAAACAGACTCTCAAAAGCAGTGGACAAGGAACAGTTTCAATAATGTCTGGTTGACAGTAATCGGGGGGGGGGGGGGGGGGGGAACGACACTAAAGCAAGCTTTTCTATTTTCCTCACCATTTTGACATTTAAGTAAGAAATACCATGAATGAGAACCTTATTAAAAATAAGTAGCAAGGCATCGAGACTTTAACAAAGGCAATAATTAAGCCACATTGACCCTTAGGTTAAATTTTGCCTGACAGCCATCGGCCCTCTGGAAAGTCAGAGGAGACAAGGCAAGGCCTAAGTTATTAAGCTACCTCAGTTGGGGCCACCCTGCCCCCATTTCTTTTCCACCAAAAAAATGAATTTCCGAGCGGGAAAAATGGCGGCGGAGTGAACGGAGCTACACAGACCGTCTCCCAGAACCAAACTGGAATTACAACTATAACACAGACAAATCGACGGAAAAAACCAACAGAAAAGCAGCTTGGAGGACCATACAACGCAGGACACTGACTCCATCCCGGTAGGATTGCGAAGGCGCGAGACGGGGCTGGGAGCCCACGGTCGGCAGCTCGGCAGCGGCCTCAGCTGGGAGCAGCGCCCGCGGGTTACACTCCCAGGCGGCCCCACAGCGCAGCCGGGACAGAGGCTGAAACAGCCACAGCCACTCACCTTGGGCTCCGGCGGAGGGAGGGCGGACTGGACTGAAACTGTGTCTGGACACTCGGGGTTTGGAGGGCGCTCAGAGCTTTGGCTGAGTGCAGCCACTCAGGACGGTGGCCACATTGCTCCTTCCCAGGGCTCTGAGAGAGGCAGCAGCCCCTCCCTCGGAGATCCAACCCCACCCTGTGGGCCATTGTAGTGCTAATTGAGGCTCACTAACAACCAGCATCTGCCCCACCCTCGTGAAAGCCCCTTGGCTGAGCACCAGAGGGAGTTTTTCAATCAACTGACAACCCAAAACTCATCAATTAACCTAGACTGCTAGCCTCCAGGCAAAAAGCTAGAGGATAACAGTACGTTTCCTGGGCTGGCAACTTTAACCAGGAAAGTAAGACTTGACAGTGGTGTTCAACGCGGGTCCTCCCTCGCTCATCTAAACACAGGAGAGGGAGCCACAAACAGCAGAACACCAACACCCACAGGGAGAACTTGACAGGCTCCAAAGCCCACAGTGATAGCTAAAGTGGTGAAACACAGAAACAGAAGCCAAATGAAAGAGCAAGACACCTCCACCAAAGATGAGATCAATGTGGAGCAATTAGGCATGTTAACAGAGCTAGAATTCAGAGCCATGATCTTGAGGAAGCTGAACAGCATGAGTAAAGACATAGAGACACTGAAAATAAGCCAAATGGAAATTAAAAACCAACAAGAAGAGATAAAAAATGACATATCCGAAATGAAAAACACATTGGAAGGTTTAAAAAGCAGAGTAGGGGAAGCTGAGGACCGGATCAGTGAATTAGAAGACAGGGTAGAAAAAATCAACCAATCAGAAAAACAAAAGGAAAAAACTATTAAAAAACAGGAAGACAGCTTAAGAGAACTATGGGACAACTGGAAACGTAATAATATTCGTATCATAGGAGTCCCCGAAGAAGAAGAAAAGGAGCAAGGGATAGAGAATATATTCAAAAAAATAGTGAGAGAAAACTTTCCTAATTTGGTGAAGGAAGAAGGCATTCAAGTTCAAGAAGCACAGAGAGTCCCAAGTAAGAAGAACCCAAACAGGCCCACACCAAGACACATAGTAATTAAAATGCCACAAATTAAAGACAAAGAGAGAATCCTAAAAGCAGCAAGAGATAAGCAACAGGTTACCTACAAAGGGAACCCCATAAGGCTTTCAGCTGACTTCTCACAAGAAACACTACAGGCCAGAAGAGAATGGCATGATGTAATCAAAGTCATAAAAAACAAGAATCTGAATCCAAGACTACTCTACCCAGCAAGGCTATCATTCAAAATAGAAGATCAAATAAAGAGCTTCCCAGACAAAAAAAAAGCTAAGGGAATACATTAGCACCAAACCAGCACTGCAAGAAATGTTAAAAGGACTGCTGTAATTAGCAGTAGAAATGGGAAGAAAAATGGAACCACACTAAACAAAAATGGCAATAAATAAGTACATATCAATAATCACCTTAAACGTAAATGGATTGAATGCTCCCATAAAGAGACACAGAGTAGCTGATTGGATAAGAAAGCATGACTCATCTATATGTTGTTTACAAGAGACCCACCTCTCAACAAAAGACTCACATAGGTTGAAAGTGAAGGGATGGAAAAAAATTTTCCAAGCAAATGGAAAGCAAAAAAAAGCGGGGGTAGCAATTCTCATATCTGATAAAATAGATTTCAAAATGAAGACCATAACTAGAGACAAAGACGGCCACTACATAATATTGAAAGGATCTATCCAACAGGAAGATATAACCTTGATAAACATATATGCACCCAATATAGGAGCACCAAAATATATTAAAAATCTTCTGGAGGACTTCCAAGGAGAAATCGACAACAATACAATTATAGCAGGGGACTTCAACACCCCATTGACAGCACTGGATAGATCCTCTAGGCAAAAAATTAGCAAGGAAACAGAGACTCTAAATGAAGCACTAGACCAAATGGATTTAATAGATATCTACAGAGAATTACACCCCAAAACTACAGAATACACATTCTTCTCAAGTGCACATGGGACATTTTCAAAGATAGACCACATGATAGGACACAAACTAAATCTCTACAAGTTCAAGAAGATTGAAATCATATCAAGCATCTTCTCAGATCACAATGGCATGAAACTAGAAATCAATTGCACAAAGAACATGCAAAGACATTTCAACACATGGAGGCTAAATAGCATGTTATTAAACAATGAATGGGTCACCGAGGAGATCAAGGAAGAAATTAAAAACTTCCTGGAAACCAATGAAAATGAACACACAACAACACAAAATCTATGGGATGCAGCGAAAGCAGTTCTGAGAGGGAAGTTCATAGCACTACAGGCCTACCTCAAAAAACAAGAAAAATTTCTAATTGACTGTCTAACCTCACAACTTAAAGAATTAGAAAGCAAACAAAAAGAAAACCCCAGAGCAAGTAGAAGAAAGGAAATAGTAAAGATCAGAGCAGAAATAAATGACATAGAGACCAAAAAAACAATTCAAAGGATCAATGAAACAAAGAGCTGGTTTTTCGAAAAGATAAACAAGATAGATGGACCCTTAGCTAGACTCACCAAGAAACAAAGAGAGAGAACCCAAATACACAAAATCAGAAATGAAAGAGGAGAAGTAACAACCAACACCACGGAAATACAAAAGATCGTTAACAACTACTATGAACAACTATATGGCAACAAATTCGACAATCTCAGCGAAATGGACAAATTTCTAGAAACACACAGTCTCCCAAAACTATTCCCGGAAGAGATAGAAAACTTGAACAGACCAATAACAACTAAGGAAATTGAAGAGGTAATCAAGACTCTCCCAGCAAACAAAAGCCCAGGCCCAGATGGTTTCACGGGGGAGTTTTACCGAACATTCAAAAAAGAACTAACACCCATTCTCCTCAAACTATTTCAAAAAATTCAAGAAGAAGGAAGACTTCCAAACACGTTCTATGAGGCCAGCATAATTCTAATTCCAAAACCAGAAAAAGACACTACGAAGAAAGAAAACTACAGGCCAATATCCCTGATGAACATAGACGCCAAAATCCTGAACAAAATACTAGCAAATCGGATCCAGAAATACATCAAAAAAATTATTCACCATGACCAAGTGGGATTCATTCCAGGGATGCAAGGCTGGTACAATATTCGCAAATCAATAAACGTGATACACCACATAAACAAAATGAAGAATAAAAACCACATGATCATATCAATAGATGCTGAAAAAGCATTCGACAAAATCCAGCATCCATTTCTGATAAAAACGCTCAGCAATGTAGGAATAGAGGGATCATATCTCAACATAATAAAGGCCATATATGAAAGACCTACAGCCAACATCATACTCAATGGACAGAAACTAAAAACATTTCCATTAAGAACAGGAACAAGACAGGGATGTCCACTTTCGCCACTCTTATTTAACATTGTACTGGAAGTCTTAGCCACAGCAATCAGACATGAAGAAAAAATAAAAGGGATCCAAATTGGAAAGGAGGAAGTGAAACTGTCATTATTTGCAGATGACATGATATTGTACATAGAAAACCCTAAAGACTCCATCAAAAATCTATTAGACTTAATAAATGAGTTTGGCAAAGTAGCAGGATACAAAATTAACGTCAAGAAATCGACGGCATTCTTGTACATCAATGATGAACTCACAGAAAGAGAAACTGAAAAAACAATCCCATTTACCATCGCTCCAAAAAAATTACGATACCTAGGAATAAACTTAACCAAAAAAGTAAAAGACCTATTTGCAGAAAACTACAGGTCATTGAAAAAAGAAATAGAGGAAGATATAAAAAAGTGGAAGCACATACCCTGTTCATGGATTGGAAGAATTAACATAATTAAAATGTCCATACTACCCAAAGCAATCTATAGATTCAACGCAATCCCCATCAAAATACCAACGACATATTTCATAGAACTAGAACAAATACTTCAAAAGTTCATATGGAACCAAAAAGACCCCGAATAGCCACAGCAATCTTGAAAAAGAAGAACAAAGTTGGAGGGATCACAATACCAGATATCAGGTTATACTACAAAGCGACTGTAACCAAAACAGCCTGGTACTGGCACAAGAACAGGCATATAGACCAGTGGAACAGAACTGAAAACCCAGAAATGGACCCAAGGCAATACGCTCAATTAATATTTGACAAAGGTGGCAAGAGCATACAGTGGAGCAAAGACAGCCTCTTTAATAAATGGTGTTGGGAAAATTGGACAGCTACATGCAAAAAAATGAAACTAGACCATCAACTTACACCATACACAAAAATAAATTCGAAATGGATAAAAGACTTAAATGTGACCCGTGAATCCATAAAAATTCTAGAAGAAAATGTAGGCAACAAAATCTTGGACATCATACGGAGCAGAATTTTCACTGATACATCACCTAAGGCAACAGAAATAAAGGAGAAAATGAACACATGGGACTACATCAAACTAAAAAGCTTCTGCACAGCAAAAGAAACAATCATCAAAATGGAAAGGCAACCCACTGTATGGGAGAACATCATTGCCAACGATGTATCAGATAAGGGGTTAATTTCCAGTATATACAGAGTGCTCATACAACTCCACAAAAGGAAGACAAAGAACCCAATTAAAAAATGGGCAGAGGAGCTGAATAGACACCTCTCCAAACAGGACATACAAATGGCCAAGAGACATATGAAGAAATGCTCAACATCACTAATCATCAGAGAGATGCAAATTAAAACAACTATGAGGTATCACCTCACACCTGTCAGAATGGCCGCCATCAACAAATCATCAAACAACAAGTGTTGGCGAGGGTGTGGAGAAAAGGGGACTCTAATACACTGCTGGTGGGAATGCAGACTGGTGCAGCCGCTATGGAAAACAATATGGTGCTACCTCAAAAAATTAAAAATTGAACTTCCATTCGACCCAGTGATCCCACTGCTGGGAATATACCCTAAGAAGCCTGAAACACCAATCAGGAAGAATATATGTACCCCCATGTTCATAGCAGCACTATTTACAATAGCTAAGATCTGGAAACAGCCCAAGTGTCCACCAGTAGACGAATGGATCAAAAAGCTGTGGTACATATACACAATGGAGTACTATGCAGCTGTAAGAAAGAAAGATCTCTTATCCTTTGAGACGACATGGAGGGACCTGGAAAGTATTATCCTAAGTGAAAGAAGCCAAGCAGAAAAAGACAAATACCACATGATCTCACTTATATACGGAATATAATGAACATAACAGTCTGAGGAATACAGTAGACCCAGACACATGGAAGTAGGGCACAGACTGACATCCCTCAGAAGAGGGGATGGGGGGTGGGGGGGTGGGAAGAGATAAACCACAGAACTTATATGCATGTATGCATGACCAATGGACATGGACAACTAAGCCGGGGACAGGGGGCAGGGGGGGTGGGGTGGGGGGGTGCCAATGGGGTAAAAAGGTAAAATATCTGTAACAAAAAAATAAATAAATAAATAAAATTAAAAAAAAAAAAAAAAAAAATGAATTTCCATGAGTCCTGACTTTATCCCAACCATTCTCTCCTTGTTCACACCCTTACCTCTGCTAGAAACAACCCGTTTCCTTCATTCTATTGATCTCTTCCTTTCTTCACTGTCATATCAATACTCAACTGAGACTTTTATATGAATTCATGATAGTTCCAGTGAAGTGTTCTGACTATGAGAGATATTATATTGGCTGTTGACACTTGACATAGCTCTGGGAACCTTCTAATGACCCTTGGTAACCTTAGAGAACCTTAGCAAAAAATGAGACCCTTGAATTACCTACCTAATAATGTTTTGAAATGATCATTCCTGAGATTTTATCTCTTCTTGGATTCTCAGGGTGCCCTCACTTTGAGTTGTCCTGTATCCCAAATATCTTTTCTTCTCTTACACTTTGCTCAAGATCCCATCTTACAATCACTTTCTCTGGTGAGTTTTGTCTGACAACTTCAGAAAGAAAACTCTCGCCTTTCTATAAGCCCCTAAATAATTGTTGGCTCACTTGTAAATCATATACCAATATTTGTCAATCTCTTTTATATCATTATGTTTTAGTGTTTTGTCTCCCAGATCAATAAGAAACTCCAAGAGCCATGTCTTATGTCCTCTATATTCCCTATAGCCATGTAGAATGTCTCATATAAGAGGTGAACTTGATTGATTGTTTAATGAGATCATAAGCTAGGAATGCCTTGTATGCAAAGTTGGGCTTCTTTTAATTGTATTAATACAGTGATTCCCAAAAGTCATTGAACATCAAAATCACTTGAGGAACTGTTAGAAATTCGGTTGAGAAGGTTGCACCCAATGCTAATTAAATCTGAATGCCTGGGAGTGCGACCCAGACATAAGTACTTTTCAAAGATCCCAGGAGATTAAAATGTACAGTCAAGTTTGGAAACAAGTATATTAACTTCAATGACTGGATCCAGACCTTCCATTTTACTGTGCCCCAAATGTAATTTCAACAAAGAGTAACGGAGCTTCCAACAAAGTCCTAGACATGGCATTATGTAGCAGGTACATACCGGTCAACAAGCAGATACGGCGCCTGCGTTCATGAGACACACAATCTGGTGAGTTGAATAAATCTACAGCCCTGTCTTTCTCAAGCATTCCATTAGTGTGTAAATGCCTCAGATAAGTATTTTAGAATGTGCACATTTGCATTAACTGAAGGTTTTATCACTGTTCTTTCCACTTTTGTTATAAACACTCTCTGGGCAAACATGGGCTTTGATTTGCTTAGCAACATCCTCAAACACAGAACAGCATGACACACACACACAGTAGAAAATGATGATGATAATGATGCTGAGGATGATGGTGAAAATGATGATGCTGCTGATTATGATTGTGGTGGTAGAAGTGGTGATTTAAAAAAAAAAAAAAAAAAGCCAACAAATAGAAAATATTTTTAAATTTTGGATCTGAGTTAAAAAAAAAAAAGGAGAAGACCTGACCAAAATGTCATGAATTCCTTTCAAAGTCCCCTTGAAAATAGAGATTCTCCAAGTTTATGTTAAACCTTTAATTAAAGCAATCAGTATAATTTTATAGGCCTTATTTACTGCGCTTACAGGGAGAATGAATTAGATGGATAAATGCTGCATTGATATGTTGAAATGCTTTGTGCCTATTGACACTATGGTGCAAGTATACTAATTGGAAGGCTTCTCTATAATGAATCTATGGGAAAGACAAAGACTAAATTATATCAGCTGAAATTATCAATTTTTTTCTGATCTTGGCCTCTTTATCACTCATGATTCCTTGATTAAATGAGCCTCTTCCAGCTCATTTTTATACTCGGAATGATTTTCTGCTGTGATGTTCTCGAAGCCATTTCAGATGCTCTCTGCTCCAGAAGGGAGGCTGCGAGAACCGGAGGAAGAATCTGGTGCCAGATCGTTGTGCTAATGGGAGATAATTATTGTGATTATCTCATCCTTGCTTAAAAGCTCTAATGGTAGCAAAGCAGCCTCACTGACAGGGTGAAGTTTCAACCAAAATATGTTGACTCTCATTGTGGAAAAACGTGTCATATTCCTCTGAGTGAGGAAAGACTGGAGCTAATCTCAAGGGAAGACTATAGAGTCGGAGACAGGACTTCCCTGGATCATCATCATTCTTATCATTCTTGGTTTCTAGCTCCGGTCTGATGACCAGGATGCTATATGACCTTGATCAAGTCCTGAAACCTCTGTGAATTTTAGTTTACTCCCTGTATTAGAAGGGGTATTGTGAAGAAAAAAAATGTCTTAATGGGCATAAGCATTATTTGGAAAACATGATGTGTTTTTATACATATTCACTGCAATGATTCATAAATATTATAAAATAAGATATAAATTCCATAAATTTAAAGAATGATTATTAATATCTAGTGTCTTATTCTGGAGCAAAAAAAAAAAAAAATTCTAGTCTCTACTTATTCAATCAAGATAAATATTTTTATATTCAGTGGACAAAAAAATCACAGCTCTGTTCTTTAAGAGATATGTCAGCCAGGGCAAGTTACTTAACTTCTCGTAGTCTCAGTTTCATCATCTTTAAAATGGGAATGGTTATTCCTGCCTTGGGAAAGGTTGAAATTCTTTCTGTGAAGGTAGCATAAGATTGATACCAAAACCAGGCAAATGCAACTGTCCATACTTTCAAAAAACAAATGAACCTCTACCTATGTTTACATGTGAATACAAAGGAAAATTAAAAGTAGTAATTCTATGGTATATCAGAAATACAACACACAATGTCCACATTCATTTGGTAAAGTAAATATGACATAAGCCAGAGAATGGTGAGAAAAACATATGAATGAGTTAGACTAATTTTATCCAAAAAACCTTTAAAGTTAAATTTTAAAATCTTTAGTGCTGACTGAGAAAAACAGATAAATTAAATAAAATTGCAATGAACATTATCATATGAGTAATTCAGAAACTGTCTAAAACACACGCAGAAATGTGTCATCAAGGTGACTTTGAAGTCAAAGAGAAAAAGACACTTAAACACATGATGTTAAAACACTAACATCCAGGGGAGAGATGGGATCAGAACTGCTGTTGGATCCCAACCTCATTTCTCAGATAAAAACACCTAAATTAAAAAAAAAAATAAAAAAAAATCAATCAGGATGCAAACATATGAAAAGTAACAATGAAAATTTACAAAAGCTAGGTTGAAATTTTATAGATTTGTTAAGGGGAAGATTTTTGGTGAGGGGGAAGATCATTTAAACAGATGATCTTCTGTTTAAAAAAAACATGAGAAGTGTTTTTTAAAAAGCATTTGGAACATATAACAAATTTGAGAAACATTTCTAACACAACAGAAAAGGGCCTAAGGTTTTAATGTATAAAAAAGCTTTCATAAATCATAAACACAAAATTGCATAACTCCACAGGAAATAAAAAGTATACAAGAATGTATTTCACAAGAAGAAATGCAACTGGCCAATAAATATAAGAAAAATATGTTCACCGGGTTTAAAAAATTAAGATGAGATACGTTTATAAGTATTACCTACAAGAGATACAAAGGTTTAATGATATCTAGTATTGACTACATTGTCAGCCATAGCCACAGAGGGAAATCAGATCATCAGAAAATATCCTTTTGCAGATCAGTGCAAATGTAAATTGGTACAACCTTCAGTAGAATACTCTGGCCCTATTTATCAACATTAAGCTATGTTTATTCTTCATCCCAGCATTTTAACTTCAAGCCATTTACTCTTCTAGTATTGAGAAAGACATAAGGAAACTGTTAGCTTTTTTATGTTGGTCTAGGATGGGTAGTAGTAGTCGGAGCAATTTATTTTTCAAACTTATAACGCTCTGTATCATTTGGTTGGTCCTCTTCTTTTGTATGTGTGTGTGTTTCTGTCTCGTGCAAGTATGACTGTTCTGCTACTTTTAAAAATGAATAATGAAAATAAGACAATTATACCTACTTTAAAGAGATGTTTATGAAGATCAGTGGTATGTGTAACATGTCTAGAACATTGCTTAACCCATAGTAAATCTTCACAAAATATATGATTTTTTAAAATACATATTTTAATTTTTGAAAAGAAGAAAGTTCTCTTTCCCACCCTCTCAGCTTTCTTCTTTACTATCATCTTTCTTACATGACCATTTAGCAAAACCATAAAGTGGCCTCATTTTCATTATCTAAGCAATGTAACCCCATCAAAACTAAGAAGTGGGTAGAATTAAGGAATAGATACTACTTTTAGAAGAATCTTAGAGAATCAGTTGAATTCTTTCATTCTGTTTAACAACAAATAAAATAGTTACTGCAATTCTCAGCGAGGGGAAGGGACTTGCTGAATGAAGGCCCTGGCTTTGCAGGTATTTAGAATCAGAATATACACCGGTGAAACATTGTTGGTGGTGCCCATTGGGGGAGATGTTTTGAAGAAGATTCTGTAAAATAGAGAGGACTAATTTATTTCTGGGGAACAGGAACACAAATACAGGGGCCCTGCGGTTATGTACACTAGTTCTGAAATGATAATGGCTACCAAGCAAGAACAAACCGACATGGGTAGCCCAAGGGAAGTGCTCCTCGTGAGGGGGAACGAATCAGGACAATGAGGACTGATGCCTCAAAGGTATGTCTTGGCTGCTTCTATTTTTCTTCTTCAGAATTCCCAAGAAAATGGGGAACGGGCGCTGGAAGGACACTCCAGAGTTCCAAGACCTGGCTGTCTGTCAATTCCCAATTTGCTTTAGAATTTTCTGAGTCGCTTCACTGGCAAAGAGCTGACCTTTCTACCCCAACAGTCCTGTTTTGAGAGTCAAATAAAATAGAGTGTTCAAGTACATTACAAAATCAAATGAAAGATACTGTCATTGGTTAGCTTTCTCTTTCCGTTACGTGTTGCTTTTACGAAGCAACCTTATTTAGCAGCAAAGATGCATCATAAATCTTTTCATAAAAAATGCAAACATAATACACAAAGCCTATGGTGCTGAGGATAACACCCCAAAGGAAGCCGTCTGGAAAGGGAGCTCAGTAAATGCTTTGACATTGTAGGTCAACTCTGGGTGTTCACAGTTGGCTAATTGGCTATGTGACTTCCTGGATTTGAACAGGTTACAGTCCTCAGTTGTTAGCCTCCCTTTTAGAAGGTTATGAAGAGATGCCCTCCCACATATAACACAAGCCCCAAAAGCTAATTTTAGGATTAGAGTCAAAAAGCCTATTGCAATTAATTCAAGAGCCACCTCCACAAGCCTTTGGTGGCATCTGAGCAAACAACCCAAATTCACTGGCCTACAATTAACAAGATCCAGCTTGGGTTTCATTCATTTACTGTGAAACGTATTCTCTTTTGTCGTATATTTTATTTCCTGCTTACTATGTATATCATTGGAATTCATCATACTAGTATCTTCCTAATTGGAAGAGCATGATAGACAATGTTTTAAGATCTTCAAAAAATGTTTTTAATCCTCTTACTTGAGGATTTGATGATATAGAAGTCTAGGTCTGCCCTCAATTGTGATGGACAAATGCAATTCAATTCCAATTTCTGACCTTTTGTGGACAATTGCTTGAGTTGTATTTGTAGTTGTCTTTTAATATCTAGAAAAATTTAGCATTTTAGCATAAATCTCCATATTATAAAATTATACTATAATGTGCCTTGTTATCTGATTTCACATACTTTTGCTGGGCACTGGGTAAGCTTTTTAAATACAGAAACTTCATAAATAAGTAAGATTATGAAATATAATGAACAAAATAAATTGACAATCAAAATAGATCCAGAGCCATGGAAGTAGGGAACAGACTGACAAACCTCAGAGGGCTGGCGTGGGGGTGGGGCAGGGGGGAGATAAACCAAAGAAATGTTACGCATATATGCACAACCAATGGACACAGACAGTAGTATGGGAGTGGGAAGGAGGGGATCAATGAGGAGGAAAAGGGAGGATATCTGTACAAATTTAAACAATAAAGATAAATAAATATAAATAGATAAGTAAACACAGAAATTCATATTCCTTGGTTCTAAAAATTAAAAAAAATTTTTTTTTTTATCCTCACCCGAGGACATTTTTCCATTTTTTGTTCAGATAGAGTGGGAGAGAGAGCGAGGAAGAGAGAGAGAGAGAAAAATCGACGTGAAAGAGACACATTGAGTGGCTGCCACCTGCACGACCAACCAGAGCCGGGGACAAACTGCAACCGAGGTACGCGCCCCTAGCGGGAACCCAACTCAGGTCTCTCTGGACCGAAGGGCGATGTTCTAACCGCTGAACCAAACCGGCCAGGGCTGTTCTGGACATTTTAATTATTTCTTTGATAATTTGCTCCCAACAGTTTCCTCTTCTCCCTGTCTGAGTCCTGTTGGCCAGATGGTGGACCTATTGGAATGAGCCTCCTTTTCTCTTCCTGAGCTCCTTTGTTCATGTCATTGTTAATGTTCTGCTTCCTGAGAGATATTCAGTTGGACCTTCTTATGCTTCTATTGGCTTTGCTCATTCCTCCTATGTTTACTTTCCAAAACCTTTTCTTTTCCTTTGAAGGAATCTTCCTAAAGGCTTCTTGTTTGGTGTCATAGATAATGTATCTTCTAGCTCTTAAAAATGCTAAAAAATTGTGATTTTTCTGTTGTATTTGTTGTGTGTGTGTCTGCCCACTGCCCTATGTGATGTGGGCTATCCTTTCCTATGGAAGAGTGGGTCACTTGGAAACTCAATAATCAGATCTCTTAATAATTGCTTTGAATTGTATTACTCAGATCTCCAGATAAAATATTCTAATCTCTGTGTGGAGGAGATTATTAGCTTTGCTGCAGTGAGGGAGCCGAGGGAGGGAAGGAATGTGGGAATTTTAAGTTTCCTAACAATACTTCCACATCATCTTCTATTTGTCAATAAGTTATCCCTACCCTCAGACATGTTGTGTTCCCCGCGGAGGCTAGGTGTCCACTCTCCTGGGGATAAACCTTCACCCTGTTACCTGGGCTAAGAAAGTTAGGAGGGAAGTCTTCCAGATGAGAAGAGTGATGATGGGATTCAAAATCTGAGTTTTTCCTTTATCAGACTTTCAGCCAATACTCCTGTTTCCAAACCTGCTTTAAGATGTACCTGATGGTGTCCATCACTGCGCCGTCAGGGTTCTCAACATAAATCAAACTCTTCTCAGTTCCTCCTGCTGCTGGCTTGTGTTCCCCAAGATCTGCTAAGTCATTTACCACATGTCCATAAACTACTCTGCTTCCAATATTTTGATTCTTGTCATTTTTCAGCTTCTCTTTGTCTTTCAGGCTTTCAATTGTTTTCACCTTTTTATCCTTCAATTGTTTTTATTAAGATTCTCAGAAGGCATAGAGATAAATGCTGGTGTTTGATCATATTTTATCAGAACCGAAGAAGTTTTCAAGACAGTGAAAAGATTAGGGGAAGGTCAAGCCTCCCGTGAATCATGATCTCGAAACATCTTACAGAACACTCATTAAGCAATCAATTTCTCCTTTAAAATACCTCAATACGCTGCTCAGCTATTTAACCATATCCATGCAAACAGTCAAATGCTAGGTTTAAAGTACCAGAATCTTGATGGAGATGGATTCAAATTAAAGTCATAAATAATGGCTTATTGAGTGTTTCAGATCGTCTGAAAGGAAGTTAAGGAAAACAATAAAACTTTAAAGGTACTGTTAAAATGACTAATTTCAAAACACCATAAGAAATGACATCAAGATGTAAATAACTTCTCCCAAATGGCTGGACAATGTGCTTCAAATAGGCTACTTTGGGTTTTAAATGAAAGGATGACAAAAATATATATAAAAAGCTAGATATTCAAAAACGGATTTTTCATAATTTTACCTTCTCGCCCTTAACGACAGGCAGCACTGACGCTTTTCCTCTTGTTGAGGAACTAAGCTCCTTCCCTCTCACACTGAGACTGAAATGTCAGACGCATAGGGCTGTGCGAGGCCGTTCTCAGAGGGGACCCCAAATCTCTGAGATACCTACCCTCGCCAGGACGGCACACTCCGGGTCCCACGGAACATTTCAGTAAGTTAAAGTCATTGACTTCAGGAAATGAAATTTAAGTAAACAACATTAAACGGCCTTGGTGGACTCAGGGGGATCATTATGCTGCTGTTTTCTCCCTGGCTTTTCCCTCCCCAAAGCTTAGTGTGCACCTCTACATTAGTAAGAGATGAGAGATTCTGCTCATATCAAATTGCAAGAGTACTATTCATTTTTCCAAGGATTCAGGTCCTAAACGCCAAGGCTGGCTGTTCAAAGACCTAAGAACAGTGCCCACCACTTGATGTCCACACATAATTTGTCTTTTAGTTCTTACATAACATGTTAAAATGTAAGTGGTGCCACCACCTCAAGCATGACATCCAGAACTCCAATAAACACTTGTTAACGAAAGTAGCTCTTAAAGGGCCACCACGTGCTCTGGCTCCCATCACGAAGGCTGGGAAGCACAGGCCCTCATCCACCCAGGCTTCAGAATGTTGCTCCACAAAGTGTGCTCCCTTCTATTGCTCTGTGATCATTCAACATTCATGCGAGGGAGTTGCAAAGAGAAATTTGTTTTGACATGATGGTGCTAATTGCACCAAAAGTAATATATTTTTATTATGACAGCTAATTGGAAAAACTGCTAAATATGTCCTAGAATAGACACCTAATGATCATTATTAAAATGATTATTTTTATCCTATTTCTTCTTATAGAGGGAGTCATATTGAAGGAGCAAACTCTTAGATGCTTCAAAAAATCAGCATGCTCTCTAAATAGAACTGCTTAACAGATGAGGACCTCAGAAAAGACTGTCACTTGCTCATAGGCTATTCAATCCCCCTCTTCATCTTCCTCTTCTTCCTCCTCCTCTTTCTGCTCTCTTTCTCTTTCTCGCTCACTCTCTCTCTCACACACACACACGCTCACACATACACACAGTATAAGTAATATCAGCAGCAACATTTATGAAAATATATAATACAAATGTTTACCTCTTTTTAACACAATTATTTCTTGTGTACAAAGTGATGAGACTCAAAAATACCTAGTTACTATTCTCTCTCTGTTTTATTGAGGTAGAGTTGACAATTAAAAATTGTATATATTTAAGGTGCACAACTTGTAATTTGATATAAATATACATTGTGAAATAATCACCACAATCAAGCTAATTAACATATCCATTATCTCACATAGTCATGATCTTTTTTGGGTGTGGTGAGAACACTTGAGATGGACCCTCCTGACAAATTTCAAGTATCCAGTAGCATACTGTTAATTCTAGTCACAGTGTTATACACAGTATTTTCAAAATTTATTTTGCATAACCAAAATTTCCTACCCTTTGACCAACATCTTCCCATTTGCTCCTCCCCGACCCAGCCCCTGGAAACCACCATTCTACTCTCTGCTTTTCTGAGTTTGACTTTTTTAAGGTTCCACATATAAATGAGATCATACAGCATTTGTCTGTCTGCATCTGGCTTATTTCACTTAGCATAACATTCTCTAGATCCATTCATGTTGTCCAAAAAAGGTTTCCTTTTTTTTTTTATCCTCACCCAAGGACATTTTTGCATTCATCTTCAGATAGAGTGGGAGAGAGAAAGAGAGAAACATCGATGTGAGAAAGACACATTGACTGCTTGCCACCCACATGACCCCAACAGGGTGGGGACAAACTGCAACCGAAGTATGTGCCCTTAGTGGGAACCAAACCCGGGTCTCTCTGGTCTGAGGGCTGATGCTCTAATTGCTGAGCTAAACCGGCCAGGGCAGGCTTCCTTCTTTTATTAAATCTGAATGATATTCTATTGTGTACATAAATTACATTTTCTTTATCCATTTATCTATCGATGGATTTGTTGTGGTATCTTGGCTATTGTTAATAATGCTATAATGAACATGAAGGTGCAGATATCTCCTCAAGATCTTGTTTTTGTTTCCTTCCCATATATACCCAGAAGTAGAATTGCTGAGTCATATGGTAGTTCTATTTTTAAAGTGGTGAAGAACCTCCATACTACTTCCATAATGGCTATACCAACTTACATTCCCACCAACAGTATACAGGCGTTCCCTCTTCTTCGCATTCTTGCCTGCATTTATTATCTTTTGTCTTTCTGATTATAGCCATTCTAACATGTGTAAGATGATCTCCTTGGGGTTTTAACTTACATTTTAATGATGATGAGTAAAATTGAGCCCTTTTTAATATATCTATTAGCCACATGCATGTCTTCTTTTAAGAAATGCCTATTCAGGTTCTTTGCCCTTTTTTGAATTGGGCTATTTGTGTGTGTTTTTTTTAACTGAGTGGTATAAGTTTCTTATATTTTAGATGTTAACTCCTTATCAGATATACAATTTGCAAATATTTTTCCCCATTGCATAGGTTAGCTTTGCACTCCACTGACTTTTTTTCTATTGTGCAGAAGTATTTTTGTTGGCTGCAGTCCCACTTGTCTAACTTTTGCTTTCGTTTCCTGTGGTTTTGGTGTCATATCCAAAAAATCATTGCCCAGACCAATGGCAATAAAGTTCCCTTTCTCCTTTCGCTACCACCCCCCACCCGGTGGCTCCCTACATTATCTCTGCATTTCTGAAATAATTTTTCCCACTCTATTTCATACCATATACTTCCAAACAGTTATATTGTTATGTGAAATATTTGATAAGATACTGGGGAGAAACAGAAAATTTAGTTACTTTGAAAGCCAAGTACAAGGAGATCCATATGGAATAGCACTAAGTAATTAAAAAATGACAATGAAAATCTAAAGAGTAACCATCTTTCCTTTGGGCTCTCACAAATTGAAAAATGAATATCTTGAGACAAATAAAAATGGAAATACAACATAATAAAACTTATGGGATAAAGCAAAAGCAGTTCTAAGAGAGAATTCATTGCAATAAATGCCTATGTTAAGAAACAAGTAGATCTCAAATAAACAACCTAACTTTATACCCCACAGAACCAAAAGAGGAAGAACAAACTAAGCCTGAAGTTAGCAGAAAGAAGGGAATGCAGATCAAAGCAGAAATAAATGAAATATAGACTATAAAGACATTAAAAGAGATCAGTTACACTAAGAGATAAGCAAAATCAAGTGGAAAAAATGTAAAGATAAGCAAAAGTGGCAAACTTCTGCCTAGACTCATCAAGAGAAAAGAAAAAACTCATGTAAAATTAAAAGTGAAAGAGGACACATACATCTGATACCACAGAAATACAAAGGATCATAAGAGACTATCATGAACAGTTAAATACCAACAAGTTGGACAATTTCGTAGAAGTGGATGAAATCTTAGAAATATACAACCTTCGAAGGCTGAATCATAAAGAAATAGAAAATCTGGCCCTGCCGGTGTGGCTCAGTGGTTGAGTGTCAACCCATGCACCAAGAGATTCCTGGTTCAATTCCCACTCAGGGCAAATGCCTGGGTTGCAGGCTCGATCCCCAGTAGGTTCTTTCTCACATCGATGTTTCTATCTCTTTCTCCTTCTCCCTTCCTCTCTCTCTAAAAATAAATAAAACTATATTTAAAAAAAAAAAAAAGAAAATCTGAACAGACCAATTACCAGTAAAGACGTTAAAATCGATAATAAAAAAATCTCTCAACAAAAGTTCAGGACCATTCATTGGTTTCACTGGTAAATTCTACCAAACATTTAAGGAATAATTAATATCAAACCTTCTCAAATTCTTCCAAAAAATAATAGAGAAGAGAAGGCTTCCAAACTTATTTTATGAGGCTAGCATTAATCTTATGTCAAAACCAGAAAAAGACAATATAAGAAAAGAACATTACAGGTTAATATCCCTCATGAATATAGACGTAAAAATTCTCAAGAAAATATTAGCAAACAAAATTCAACAATACATTAAAAGGATCATATACCATGATCACGTGGGATTTATTCCAGCGATACAAAGATAGTTCGGCATCTACAAATCATTGTGATACATCACATTAACAAATGAAGATAAAAGCCACACAATCATTTCAATAGATGCAGAAAAATCATTTGACAAAATTCAACATCTATTCATGATAAAATATGTTAACCAACTGGGTATTCAGGGAATGTATATCAACATAATAAAGGCCATATATAACAAGCCCAAGCTAATATCATACTCAACAGTGAAAAGCTGAAATCTTTCCCTCTGAGGTAAGAAACAAGGCAAGGATGCCCACTCTCACTACTTTTACCGAACATAGTACTGAAAGTCCTAGCCAGAGCAATTAGGCAAGAAAAGAAAAGAAAACAGCATCTAAATCAGAAAGAAGTAACACTTACTATTTGCAGATAGATCTGTATACAGAAAACTGTAAGACACAGTGAAAGAAGACACAAATAAATGGAAGGATATTCTGTGCTCATAGATTATAAAAATTTATGTTGTTAAAATGCCCATACTACCCAAAGCAATGTACAGATTCAATACAATTCCTATCAAAATTCTGATGGCATTTTTCATAGAAGTACAATTATTGTGGTAATCATGTTGCAATATATAAATCTATCAAATCATTATGTTACACACCTACCACTAATATAATGTTAGATGTCAATAATATCTTAATTTAAAAAATAAATAGTTGGATGGATTAATTAATAAATAAATAAGCAAATATTTCAATTATCCTGGATAGTGGCATCTTAAAAATCTAAGTTATATTTTATTTGATGCTTTTTTTTTTTTTTTTTTTTTTATCCTCACCCAAGGATATTTTTCAATATTTTGTTCAGATAGAGTGGGAGGAAGAGAGAGAGAGAAACATCGACGTGAAAGGGACACATCGAGTGGCTGCCACCCGCACAACCCAACCAGGGCCGGGGACAAACTGCAACTGAGGTGCGTGCCCTTAGCGAGAACCAAACCCGGGTCTCTCTGGACCCCAGGCCAACGCTCTAACCACTGAGCCAAACCGGACAGGGCTTTATTTTATGCTTTAAAACATGATATAGAATCAAGCAGACTGGGATGAGATAATTGACTCTTGTAGTAAGAAACAACCTAGCCACAGTCAATTCCAAGCTCCTAAATGTACAAGGAAAGATGTTAAGTCTCACAGGGAAGAATTGATTTACTTTCCGTGTACAATTCAGTCAGTGGTAGGCAGCGGAACTACCAAACACTAGATATTCGCTTGCACAGACTGAAATGATACTTAGTGATCACTGACAGGACATTGTTGTAGAGAATCAAACAACAGGTCAGAAAGAACTAAAGCCGATCCTCATTCCACCATTGACTGAATTTTATATCTTGATTTATAAGCAGAGAAATTTTACATCTCTATTAACCCCTCTCCCCAATAAATAAGGCCTATTTATTAACATCTCGGAATGATATACCACAAGAACTCCCACTGAGTTGGGTAGTTTCTACATTTGGATCTGGGGCTCAGGAATGTCAGAAAACTGGATGGGGTCTCTGTTGCTCTCAGACCCTCTCAAGAGGGTTGTGACAGTGCCAAGCAACACACCCATGCACAACTGCATTCAACGCCAGGATGTGGAAAGTGACACACGAGAGACTTTTTCCTGTATTTCTTTTTATCAGAAGGAAAATCCTCTTTAATTTTCTTACCCTTGATCTGTGCAAAACGAACCTTGTCATTTCTCATGCAGAGCAGCTGGTGGCCTTCTCAATGTCCTCAATGTCTAGGAATGGAGCTATCCAATCACCACGGAGTTATCTTTTTATTTTTTTAATAATTATTTATTTATTTAACATATATTTAATTGAATTTATTGGGATTACACTGGTTAGTAAAATGACATAAATGTCAAGTGTACAATTCTGTTAACATATCATCTGTATATCAAATTTGTGTTCATCACCCAAAGGCTAGTCTCCTTCGCTCACCATTTATACCCCCTCTACCGGCTTCAACATGCCCTACCCTCCTTCCCTCTGCTAATCATGATACCGTTGTCTGTGTCTATGGGGATTGTTTATTTTTTTTGCTGAATCCCTTCTCCTATATCACCCAGCCCTCCCAACCACCTGCCCCTCTGACTGCTGTCAGTCTGTTCTCTGTATCTATGAGTCTGTTTCTATTTTGTTTGTTAGTTTATTTTGTTCATTACATTTTACATATAAGTAAAATCATAAGGTACTTGTCTCTGTCTGGCTGCCTATGACTCTGCTTTCCATTTTCCAGCTACCTACGCCCAGCGAGTCCATCTTCGCCCGCACCTACCTGGCCTCTCCACTCCCTGCACTAATTCAGTCTTCAGTGGTTGTCAAGTATTCTGCCCCCCCCTTACTTTCCCCTTATAATTGGTTTTGTGCTTCACCAATAAATCTTCTGAGGTACAACCTTGAAAATGTCACTTTCAAAACTCTTCAGTAGTTCCACGTTACTTACAAAGTCCAGCTAAAGGAATTAGGTTTATGGATGTGGATATGTGTGTGTTAGCAGTGAATTAGTCTATAAAAATTAAGTCATATATAAAATAGATTACAAATAAACAGAAGGATCCTAATGAAGCCATGAGGAATAGCATAAACTCTCTCTCTTTTTTAAATCCTCACCCAAGGACATTTTTGCATTTATCTTCAGATAGAGTGGGGGGGGAGGGCGCATTGATGTGAGAGAGACTCATCGAGTGGTTGCCACCCTCAAAACCCTAACCGAGGCCGGGGACAAACTGCAGCCGAGGTACGTGCCCTTAGCGACAACCGAACCCAGGACTCTTTGGTCCGTGGGCCGACGCTCTACCACTGAGCCAAACTGGCCAGGACAGCATAAACTCTTTCTAATCAGACTCTCACTGAGGGTACCCAGCCCTCCACAAACCCTTCAAGGAAAACCTGGGTCGTGTCTACAGAATTTATTTTGAAAACCCCTGGGCATTTATATTCCATGATTTCCTTCTGGTTTTCAAATCCTATGATTTTATTAATGTATATAATCTCTAACAAACAAGAATCTCCATAATTACTATACTTTCAACACTCAAATACTAGATCCCAGGGCCAAATCTTCTAATGTGCTATAATCTCATCTCTCTTCTTTATTTAACTCTCCAGACTAGCTGGAATTTATTAATCACATATTAGTTTTCACCTTCTGAACTGAAGAGAGACTGACAGGACCATATGATGGCCAGCATATGGGACTCTCATATACCAATTGGGGAGGTATACATTGTCACGCCCATTTTGGAAAACTGGCAGGTTCTACTAAGGCTGAACTAATACCTGCCCTGTGATTCAGCAATTATACTAATACCTGCCCTGTGATTCAGCAATTATACTTCTAACAAATACCCAACAGGGATACAAACATGTGCATCCAAATGCATGCACGAGGGTGATCAGAGCAGCATTTTTCATAGTAGCCCCCAAATGGGATCAGTGGCAGAACTGATCAATTGTGGTGTAGTCCCATGATTTGTTGAGATAGCAATGAAATGAGCAAAAGACCACTACCTGTGACAACACAGATGAATGTGATTACGAACCAAAGAAGTCAGATATCAGCATAAAAATAAACTATTTGATTCCATTTACATAAAATTCAGAAGCATGTAAGGCAAGTGTATAGGGGCTATCAGGCCCCCAGCAAGGGACACAATGAGAAGAAACTGGGTACTGCTCCCTCCCCGTTTGGAGACAGCATAACGCAGTAGTTAGAAACACAGGATCTGAAGCCAGACGGTCCTGCCTGGGTTCATTCCTCTTTCCCTTGTTCTCGGTGGCAAGACATGTGATCTCTCTTTGCAGTTTCTGCATATGTGAATCATCATCATCATCATCATCATCGTCGTCATACCTATTTCCGGGGCTTTGTCAGGAGAAGTAGATGAGCCCCCTTTCCTGACTTTAGGTTTCTCCCCAGGACAGTTCCCAGCGGGCTGCTGCCCATTCAGACATATTTTGAACACCAAAAGGAGCCTTCAGACTCAGTCTCTTTCTCCCAGAAGCCTCTGCGGGGATACTTAGGTAAAGGCGTGACTCAGCAGAAATGAGAGAAGGGCACTTACTCAGCCCCTTTGCTCACCTGGAAGCAATGTCGACTCCGAATGCCAGTGGAGCTGGCAGCACAAGCCGCCGCCTGCAGTCTGAGCCCTGATGTGCCCAGTGTTCACTGAGAGGCCACCCCGCAGCTCCAGCCGTGCGGGGCGTGCTACGCTATATACCAAAGCTGGATGGCAGCTGTTGTGTCCTCCAGTATTTCTCTAACTACCAGTACAGAAGGAATCAATCCACAATGATTTCTTGAGCACTGTGTGATGGCTGCTCTTAAAAAAAAAAAAAAAAGACGAAATAAAAGTGCAGAATACACAATTCTACTAAAGGGCACACTGTGTGGTATGACCTTATGACCTGGATTACATTTGAGGTGGGGACACTATCCCCCATGGCTTATTTCCGCGTGTAGTGACCTCCCTTGGGAACACTGGCCTGTCAGTGGCCCTTCACGCAGTGGCCGAGCTGATTGCTTTGTAGAAATGACAGAACTCAGGCAGACCTACCCCGATCTTTTAGTGACATCTGCCTTCCTTTGGGGACCTTGGTCTACACTGGCCTGCAGTAAGCTTAGCGCTGAAGGTTCAGTCCCTGGAAGCCAGGCCTGTAATTCTCCCACTCGCTCTGACACCGGATAGGCATGTGTCCTTCTGCGACACACCATAAGCCAGCCCTCTGTCATCTGGGTGAGGCGCGTTCTCCAAAGAGATCTACCAGGATTAAAGGTGAAACGTGTGTCTGCTGAGGAAGATGGAGTTGTTACCCTGAGAGCCCCTTTGAACCCCGGCAGCACTGCACCGCCTTTTAAAAGAGCCCTCGCAGCCCAGGCCGGTTTGGCTCAGCGGTTAGAGCATCGGCCTGTGGACCGGAGAGTCCTGGGTTCGGTTCCCACCAAGGGCACGTACCTCAGCTGTGGTTTGTCCCCGGGTCCAGTTGGAGTCATGTGGGTGGCAACTAGTCGATGTGTCTCTCTCACATGGATGTTTCTCTCTGTCCCCCTCCCCCCAACTCTATCTGAAGATAAATGCAAAAATGTCCTTGGGTGAGGATATAAATAAATAAACAAACAAACAAATAAATAAATTTTTAAAAAGAGCCCCTGCAGCTAGAAGGAGGGGAGGTTTTTCTGCGGTTGTTCAGCAGCATTGCACCAACAGCCACTGAATCTCCTCCTGTTAGTACTTCTCTAGGGTGGTTTTCGCTGCAGAGGCTACATTGTATAATTATTTTATCACTTCGAGTTGCCTCTGGTTCCACTGAAGAGACCATAGCTCCTTCAATTAGCTGCCTCAACACTGGCTGCCTCTCCGGGCAGCCACGCGAACGGAATCTCGCCGAAGCAGCCCTTCGTTTTGATTGGGATGGGAAACCAACCCCAACAGATTCTCACAGCTGGGTCTGGCACTACCTCGGAAAATGATCCAGGGTTGTTTGTTTTCATTTTTCCTGATTCCCGACGATATTTTTCTTCTGCTTTCTATCGCCCGAGCCGGGCTTTCATCAGGCAGCTTACTTTGGAACAAGCCAACAATATAGCCCCTTCTCATCCTCCACCACTGAGGGGGCATTAAAAATTCAACTGCCTCTTCTTAGTGAACAATTATCTCACTCATTGGCTTGATTCACTGATCTCTTAATGACAGCTTTCCTGCTGTTTCCTTTGAATGTTTAAAATATGAAACAACCCCGTCCTGTCAAGCTGAAAACTGTGGCTGAGTTTTTAGTAGCTGTTTCCAATAAATAATTTCAAGTGCCTTCAAATTATCCATCATCTGACAGCTCTCAGGAAGATTTTCTCATCTCCTTCAGGCATAAAAAGCCATTTCTAACTATGGCTCTGTCCCACTGATTACCCTCAATGATTTTCAAAACCGGTTCCATTCTTTTGAAAGAATCTCTGTCTCCATCAATATGGATGGGTGCTTAGAATGAACACATGCCCCGGAGGAAGAGCTCTCTATGACTTTTTCCCTGGCCGAGTTAATAAATGGATTATAAAGGTTATAAAGAATGGGACACTGATCACATTTATATAGAACCTCCTGAAAAGATGCACGTTAGGAAGAAAAGACCTAGGATGGGGGAACCTAAAGGAACTTCTGACGGAGGCAAAAGTAGGATCTTCACAAAAGGAACAAGAGTCAAGTAACTGAGAGACGCTCTGATTGGGAAAAGTCACCCAAAGGGTCTGCTGGTGTATCTGTCGCTGTAGCATTTTCCCGCCTCCTTCCCCAAGAGAGGAGGAGGAGGAGAGCTCAGAGAGGGGAGTTCTTAGAAAGGAATGCAGACTTCAGTGCATTCATCACTGGCGAAGAAAGACTGATATAGCAGACTCGGAGTATGCAAAGGGTTGTAAATACGTGAGCTTTACTCAGAGAGAAGTTGCAGGATTAGCAAAGGTCGTGTCTAGATGCCTTCAGACCCAGAAGACCTGAGGTCAAAAGCCAGAAGTTGAATGGGATGGAGGAAGGTAGCTGTAGACAAACTCTAACCCTGGGAATTAGTTCTAACTCTCAAATAAGGATTCTGAATATTTTTTTAAGTTTTATTTTGAAGTTGAATAATAAGATCCAGGTTAGTCTGGCCAGTGTAGCTCAGTGGTTGAGCGTCAGCCCATGAACCAAGAGGTCGCCAGTTCAATTCCCGGTCGGGACACATGCCCATGTTGCGGGCCTGATCCCTAGTGGGGGGCGTGCAGGAAGCAGCCTGTTGATGTTCTCTGTCATTGATGTTTCTATCTTTCTCTCCCTCTCCTTCTCCCTTCCTCTCTCTCTAAAATCAATTTTTAAAAATGTTTTAAAAAGGTTAGATTAAGCTTTGATGGTCCACATTAACAAGAAAAGACACTAATCATGTCTCTGTGTACATTTCTTTGAATCTTGTACTATGTCTAATTGGTACTGAAAGTTTTTTTAATATTGTTGTGCTCAACTTTGTTTGTTTTTTTATTTAAGAAAAAACATGTTATTGGACAAACAAACCTATGAGCTACACTCTGGGATTATAAGTAAAGTGTTTCCTGGACCCGAAGAGCTCATTGCAGACATACCCATGTTACCTACCCTGATGAAGGAGTGGGTCAACTAATGAGATTCTTCCCCTTTGCATGTTATCACCACCTCTAAAATAAAATAAAAGGGTCTTCCTTCCAGTGTTCTCCATGTCCCTATCCACCTAATTATACATCAGAGACCTAATGCTTATTAAACCCTCACCCTTAAATCCAGTCGCTGACTGTGTCGATTGATGTGACCACCTTACCATGTGCACTTGTCTGAAGCAGCCGTCACCACCAACACCCCGGGTCTCTAACGCACGTCACTGTCTAGGCGACTAGAGTAGCTTTCAACTGCCCTGCCCGTATGTACTCTGACACACCTCTAATCCGCCCTGTGAACTGGAGCGAGAGTGATCTTTCGAAAATAAAAATCTGGTTGTGTCATTTCCCTCCTCTGGTCTCAGAATGGGCCAAGAGCCCCCCACCCCTTCCCCTCACTGTGCTGTCCTTGAAGGGCCATGCTCTGTGCCACAGACTTAAAAGAGAGAGGGAAATGGAGAGAGAAATGTCCATCGGCTGCCTCCGGCACACCCCCTACTGGGGATTGAGGCCACAACCCGGGCATGTGCCCTGACCAGGAATCAAACCAGCGACCTCCTGGTGATAGGATGACACTCGACCACTGAGCCACACCGGCCAGGGCCAAGTATTACATGTTTTAAAAACTCTTGCCTCATAGCAGAAGAAATGTTATATCTGTCTATGTGATCATTTGATTAACAGCTGTCTCTGACCAGACCGGCACAGTGCTTGACATATACTGGGTATTAAACTTTGTTGGGTGGATTAATAAGTCAATAACAAGTTAATGGGATTGAACAATGAGATTCCTAAATGAAAGTGGTCCGAGACATTTACAGAAACATCTTTGTGAGTTGGGTCTTGAAAGCGACAGTGGCTCACGAGGAGACCAGGCGATGAGAGTGCGTGGGGCGGAAGTGGCCTGGGGGAAGCTGGTGAAAACATCCAGCCTTTTCTGAATCGTCAGGCCCCTGCCGCAGCCGCCTGGAGGGGACGCAGGGACCTGAGGCGTGGGAACAGGATAGGTGTGAGCCAAGTGGTGAGAAGCCGCAAGAGATACGGGGGGAGGAAAGGTGGACTTGATCCCGTGAGTGAGGGGGACTTGCTGAGGGTCAACCAAGGAGTGGAATGATCCAGAACACAGAGGGGAGAAAGAGTGGAATGCATGGCTCCTGCAGGAAAAAGACCCATCTGCTGGCTAATAAAGACTTAAACTAATACCAATAGATAAAATAGTGTAGAGAGAGGGTCCAATATAAGGGCATTTTAGAACCTTCATGGGACCCTGAGTGGCTGTCAAGGGTTCAAGGAAAGGAAAAGAGTACTTTCTTAAAAAATTTTTTTTTTCCTTATTGGTTCTAGAGAAAGAGCAAGGGAGAGGGAGAGAGAGATAGAAACATCGATGAGAGAGAATATTGACTGGCTGCCTCCCGCACGCCCCCCACTGGGGATTTGGCCCACAATCTGGGCATGTGCCCTGACCGGGAACCAAACCAGCGACCCCTTGGTGCATGACTCAATACTCAACCGCTGAGCCACACTGGCTGGGCACAGATTACTTTTTTTAAAGCAACTGAATAGATGGCAGTGTCATCCACTGAGACAGAGACCTTACAAAGAAGAGTTTCAAGAATAGCAGAGCTAGAGAACAAATACTTTTATATCTGTATCCACTGGATACCCAGTAGAGACACCCAGTAGGCCACTGGACGCCTAGCTAGGGTCCTCGGGGGAGAAGTCGTGGCCATGAGGGCTGAGGGTGAAGTACACACCACAACTCATACCCGATCCAGAGATGGCAAACGGGTTTCAACGTATGTGGCTGTTCCCACAGATACGTGGTTAATGCTGAGACACTGCATTAAGTCTGATTTTGTAGCCACTTCTGAGCTTAGTGGGAAAGAAATTTTTGAACAGTTATCAGTGTCAGCTGTGAGTATGAGTCCAAGTGACACTTATTGATGATTTATTACTACCCTCAGATCATCTAGCTTGGGCCAAATTGCACAGAAGTAGTTAAGAGGAGAGCGCTGGTAAATAATCTAGTCTGGGTTATTTTTAAAAGCTTCAGACTTTGAAAGCGCTACTTAATTCTCTGTCTCCGTTTTCTCCTTCTCAAGAGGTAGGCAGTGATAGCCCCTACAATGTGGCACTGAGTGAGCATGGTATGCTGACACATGGCGCTGGTACTGCCACATAGGACATGCTTTCTAAATGATCGTTCATTTTATTTCCAGCATGCCCTGGTCGGCGTGGCTCAGTGACTGGGCATCGTCCCATGCCCCGAAAGGTTGATGGTTCCATCCCAGGTCGGGGCACACACCTGGGCTGTGGGCTTGATCCCTGGTGGAGGATGTGCAAGAGGCAACCGATGGATGGTTCACTCTCACATTGATGTTTCTCTCTTTCTCTCTAAAAAAAAAAAAAAAAAAAAAACAATAAAAAAATCTTTTAAAAAGTTCAATAGACAAACATACGTATATTTAGATGCTGCTATGTGCTGATACTGAATTAGGCAATGGATAGTGATACAAAAATAAACTTATACAAATACCCCCAAGAGCTTGCTCACCTTCTGCTAAAGGTGGTCACTCTTTGGTGGAAGCTAAGGAGGGGCAGGACCAGACAAACATTGAAGGACAAGCTTCTTGACAGACAAAGGACATGACAACTACAAATATCCCATCGAGAACTAACTAATGACCACATCCCAGCTTAACCACGGTCAGCACTTCTGTGATGCCTTCACGTGAGTCCACTTTTTCTAACTCAACATGCAATCTGGGGAGCAAGTATGGTCCTTTGGGTGTTGTCATCCACGTGGAGGGTGTGACAGTGTCCAAACTCTAGTCATCGCCCCAGTCCAGGTGTGCCTTCCTACTATTTAACAAATTAAATTTTCTGTTTTATGCTATATTTCGTAGTATCGAAGATATTAAAGAGGTTAAGTCAGTATTTCCAAAGACACAAAGATTTGAATGGAGATTCTGTATTTTGAGCTTGCAGGACAGAATTCCATGTGCCTTGGATAACTTTCTTTACATAGAGGTCATGGGGACCTTAAAGGAACAATTACCTAAGGATGATCTAAGCAGAGATGGAGAGATGAAATTCTGGCATGTTTTCTGAAATATTTATAAGCTTTGAAATGAACAGTTTTAGTAACATGGATAAGTGGATGATGTCAATGTCTTTAAGTAGCTATTATCTGTGAGAATCTATGGAATCCATTTAGTCACAGGATTTGGAAAATGAAAGGACCTTAGAAGTCATGTGGTTTCACCTCCCACGCTGCACAGAATCTTTTTTTGCAGCAATTATCAAAGAATTTAGAAAGATACAGTTCCTCCAAAAACCCTACAATCTCACAAGGGGAAGGCATCCTAGAAGTCATCGAATCCCAAGTGACAGATGAGGAATCTAAGGCCCACAGTGAATAAGCAACACATTCGGGGCAGCCAATCACTTGTCTCCAGAGCGAAGCCCAGCAGACCATTCAGATTCAGACCATACGACTGCAATTTAAGATCTTACTAGCAAAACCAGCAATTTATAGACAACTCTTCTATTATCAATTTTTCCACAATAAGTAATTTGGAAAATGCTATTTGGTACTGGGAGGTTATAAGAAAACAGACATGAAATTCCAATTTAAATTTGCATATAAACATTTTGGTAACCAGATATCCTGGTCCTAGGAAAACATTTCTGTCTCTGACAGGTTCAGAGATATGCAAATGATAATTCAAGTCTAACCCAATGCCTTGAGTGTATTGATAGTCCTATTGTAATTGTAGACAAAAGCTATGCAATAGGTTTCCTAGTTAGGCTGTATAAGTGCCAAAGCAGGAGACATTTCTCTACCTTCTTTGGGGTGAGAGAGGGCCAAATGTATAAGAATAATGTTTATTCGGTAAGAACATGCCAGTGGCGAAAATAAATCAGCTCTCATCTTCACAAGGAGGGCATTCTTCTGTCCATTCTGTAGTTTTAGAATTCGAGGCTGAGAAAGTTACTCTAACGTGTCCATCATCTCAAATAAATGGCAGAGCCTGAATTTTCAGAGATTAGTACTTTGTCTATAACTTAGTGGTCTAGAGTCAAGCCTCTAATAAAGCCTTTTAGAGTAGAATAGGATACATTTGGAAGAGGAGGAACTGGGGACCTACATCCTGAATTTCAAAGTCCACCACACACCTCCTCTCTATTCAGAGGATTCACTGAAATTTGAGTTCTACCTGTAAGTAGTCACGTCTCCTCCCCATTACTACACACATTCGGCCAACCATCTTCCTAGCACTGTCAGGGTAAAAATCTCTACAGCAATTCTTTTTTTTGTTGTTTTTGTAATTTATTTATTTTTGTTACAGATGTTTCTCCTTTTCCCCCCATTGACACCCTCCTCCCACCCCCGCCCCAGCATTGTTGTCTATGTCCATTGGTTATGCTCATATGCATAAGTTCTATGGTTATCTCTCCTCCCCCCTCCCTGCACCTTCCTTTAAAGTTTTTCAGTCTAAACCCTACTTCTATGTCTCTGGGTCTCTTTTGTTCATCACCTTATTTTGTTCATTATATTCCACAAATAAGTGAGATCATGAGATATCTATAGTAATTCTTAACCAACCAAGAGTTTCAGCATGTTGTCATTCAGTGCCAAGGGATGTTAGGTTGAGCTTCCTTATTGACAATTTCCATCAAAGTTGGATGAGTCCCTATTCAGTATATATTGAATAAAATACAAATTGACTTGTGATGTGCTTATACCGGCATTCAAACTCTTCCACAGCTTGGCTTGAATTTCCTATTTTATGGTCAGCCCAGTCATTACATTTCCCAAGCTTTCTACTCAAGCTAAACCAGCTGTATCTGTCTTCCAAACATATTTTAAAGAGATTGAGAAAAAATAAACACATCTTAGACTATTTTACCTCCATAGTTTTACATTTTTCGCTGAGGCCATTGTTTCCCCTTCCTCAGATGCCTTTCTCTCTCTCTCTCTCTCTCTCTCTCTTTTATCATTTATCCAGATTCTATCTACCCTTCAAGAGCCAACTGATTCTTATTTGTCTTTGTTAAATAAATAATCGCTCCTTCTATGCCAAGTCCTATACTAATGGTGCGTTAAGCTCACATGCTAGTTGAAGATTGGAGAAAGGGCAAGAAGGAAGAGGAAAATAAATGATCATGCAACAGCCAGCTACAAACATTGCCGTGAAGGAGATCGCCTACAACAGGAAATGATTGATTTCAATGGGGTGCTGGCTCCTTCCAGTGCTGGTCAGAGACCTCTCTGAAGAGTAGCCATTCGAGATAAGACTGAACATATGACAAGAAACCAGATGTCCTAAGAGTGGTCCGGGTCAGGATAACAAGGTGTGCAAAAGCTCTGGATGACGAAAGACCTGGCATCGGGCTGAGAATAGCAGAAAGTAGGGTTGAAAATTCCACAGCTTTCTAGTTGGCAAAATCTGCCTTTTCTCCGAACTTATCTCTTATTTTCTCTACCATCCATTAGGTTCTTTGGCATAAACTATCTACATTTGTCAATTGTTTATCATCTTACCTCCTTGCATCGGAGTTCCATGAGAGGAAGTGTCGTAGCTGCCTTGCATCCAGGTACTCACCAGTGATGAGATCCCATGAAAGGTGCTCAAAAAACCATGGAGTGAAAGACTCCAGTTCCTATGGCTCAGAGTCGCAGGACAGAACGGAGCACATGGTAGATATGAAAAGTGTGCTGATTGATTAATTCCCCCATTTACTTTGGGGAAAAGGATCTATTTGCAGTCATTCTACCCCAAATGGGAAGATCTTAACTTCCTTCTCTACTGTTGATCCCTCTGGGAAGTCTCCCCTGACACTACATCTAAGTCAACTTCTCCCCCTCCAGTCACCTGGCCTCTGGCCTGAAGGTGAGACCATGTCAGTAAAAAGTGTTTAACAATCCTAAAGCAGGTATACACATAGCTGTTTTAATACATTTCATTTACTTAGAAAACATTCAAAAATGGAAAGAATTACAGTATTTAAAATATTAATGTTATAGTCAAGCCATCCAGTGAGAACACAATGTGATTAAATATGCTTCATTGTATTTTTAAGATCTCAGTTAAACACTCTGTAATACAGTGACTTAAAAGTCTGGGTCTAAGTTCATTTTATTTCAATACCAGTTTTAATTGCTCTATAGCTTAAAATGATACCTCAAAATGATATAGGTTGCTCTTACAACCTAATTGGTAAATTCTCTCTCTATATATCATAGCAATAAAAACACTTCGAAACAGCTTTTTTTTTTTTTAACTCCCTCGTGCATAGATTGGTGGACTGGTGATACTGGTGGCGATTTTTCTGGTTTTTCTATTTTGGTTTGTTTGGGGGGAGTGATTTATCACTTTCTTATTCATTGTTTCTTGTTTTAAAATTACCTTACCAGGCAGAAATGTTTTTCATTTTTGTCTTTATCTGCTTACTAGCACATCATTCAAGACCATGGAAACAGCTCTTTGTCACCATAAAAAAAAAAAAATCAAACAATCTGGAACATATATCTTTCTGAGAATAAGTGAGATAAGTCTAAGTACTTTGCCATAAGGTAACCCATGAATCACCTGCGATACAAAAGATTTTCATGGTAACCATACACCTCGTTACATAATGTTATAAACAACTACATTTTAAAAGGACTTCATACCTAAAATTAACTATATTGATGCCATCCTACAACTCTGTGAACCTCAGACTTCAACTTGTTTACCTATAAGGTACACAGTTAATAAGTTTTATATGTGGGGTCCTCTGTAAACCTAACCTAGAACTTAAAATTCAATTTCCAATCAAAGCAGTTGTTCTCTGATAAAATACTGCTTAATATTAAACATATTTTACCGTGGAAACATTTTCTCTAGTATATCTTTTTAAACCACAAATTAGTCTTTATCTCAATATTTAAACCCCATCTAGCAAATACCATAAACACTGAAGCTTGTTAAAAACATCGCCCTGGCTGATTTGGTTCAGCGGTTAGAGCATTGGCCTGCAGTCCAGAGAGACCTGGGTTCGGTTCCTGCTAAGGGCACGTACCTCGGTTGCAGTTTGTTCCCGGCCCTGGCTGGTCGTGCAGGTGGCAGCCACTCGATGTGTCCCTTTCACGTCAATGTTTCTCTCTTTCTCTCTCCCTCCCATCTGTCTGAACAAAAGAAAAGTGGAAAAATGTCCTCAGGTGAGGATAAGAAAACAAAACAAAACGTATTCTCCTTCAAATACCCAGACGACCTCCCATACTCTATATTTTAAAATGTGTCTCTTCAGACCATCAGCAATGTTTTCTACTGTGTTGTCCAAGTAGTCAGTGATAAATGAGTTTAGTTTGTGATTATTTTCTTTGTCTATCAGCCACTCTCGCCATAACAATAAGCATGTTTCCCTGTTGGTGTGTGGCTTTTTGCCTTTGCCTTTGCCCCTCGGTCACTAGGTACGCAGCCTCAAATGGGGCTCCGCACGTGGTGCTTCAGTCTGGGAAGTTCTGTAGGATACCCATTGGAGTATATGACTTTAAAGTTTGCTGAACAAATTTATAGAAGTTTGCCATTTGTTTTCTGGGTATTTAATGCTCAAATGACTTCTTAACTGTTATAGCTACATTCTATAATGAACCAATATCTCTTCTTTGGTTGCTTCCAAGATCTTCTGTTTGTTTTTGGTGTTCTGCAGCTTCCTCTGATGCAGAGACTAGATTTATGTCTTTCATTAACTCTGGAACTTCACTGGCATCCTCTCCTTGAATACTGCCTCTCCCACTTTCTCTCCTTTTGGAACTCTTATTAATAGATGTTGGCCCTTTTTTTGTACACACCTTTTAATCTTTTTTTCCACATTACCTTCCTATGAGATACAATATGTATATTCCTCAGATATATCTTGTTTGCTAATCCCACTCATCTGTATTTTAAAAGTTAATGTATGAATTTAAAAGCAGATTTATTTTAATGATAGGTTTATTTGGAGTTATTTTTTACATTTCTAAAATCCCATCTGGTTCTTTTATGAATCGTTTTTGCTGTTGTTTTTAAGAATGTAGTGTCCTGTTCTTTCCTTGTGCCCTAGTTTATGTCTAATAACTTTTAACAAATGTAATGATCTGATAACTCTATTAAGTAAAGTGTTTTGTTGGGGGACAGGTGATGAGAAATGGTCACTTACTCTGTGCTGCTTTTCCTGACTCTAACTCAAGAAGGGCTGTTGCCTTATGGGATTCATAATTCTAGATTGTGAGCTCATGTTCAGTGAGGGTTTATCTGTGAGAATATTATGAAGCCTGGATTGAGGTTTCCATCCCTTCAAAAAAGGTTCTGTACTTTCTCTGCCAGTTATTTTCACAGCTTTCCAGTGAGGGACTTTTTGAATATAAGTAACTTGGTTAATACATGTATTTAGGGTTCCTAGACCACAGAGTATATATAAATTTTAACCTCAGACCTGAATGATGGCATTTCTATATCCAGAAACTCTTCAGGGAAAGTTATTTTTATTAAGACTCTAGAAAGATAGGCACAATTATCTGACATTTCCCCCTTTTCTCCCTAGATTGCTTCCATGTTTGTACCAAAACAACCAGGTTTCCTTCGGAAAAAAAAAAAAAAAGCTAATTCCAGAGCTGAGGCAGGATAGGATGAAATAAGCCTGGAACATCTTACTGCACAAGAAAGCAAAAAGTGCTCAAAGAATAATGTGGATAGGTGAACAAGACAGTTTTAAGGGCCACATACTGGCCAAATACGAGACAATATCAGCTTCAAAGTTATAGTAATGGGTTATAATCCATAAAATACAAACCCATGAGTTCACACTGTTGTAAGCAAGAGAAATAGGAGTTCTTTTTTACAGTGGGTTGCCAACTAAATAAACATAGGAGGAATTATTCAATTAGAAATTAATCAATGAATACTAAAACAAGTTGGTAATAGTTTGATGATTGGGATATTTACTACTAAGTCTCAAAGTATCTCTCCAAAAATTACTACTTAAAAACAATAGGAAAAATAGTAATTTATAGTGTAAAAAGACTAGACAGACACCATCTTAACCAAGGGTCAAATGTAACATCGCCAGCAACAGGACAGACCAACATCATATGCCTGTGGACACAGCGCGTGGAGATGTTCATAATATCACTTCTGTGGTACTGCTGCCCAAAATGCACACCTGAATCCAGTCATGAGGAAAAAGAGAAATCAGAATTGAAGGATATTCTACGAAATGACTGGCCCATACCCATCAAAATTGTCAAGGTCAAGAAAAACCAAATGAAGCTGAGAGCTGCTTCAGATTAAAGGAGAAAAGAAACATGAAAACTAAGTATAATGTGTGATCCTGGATTGAAACCTGGAATAGGAAACATTGATTATATCAATGTTCGATTTTGCAAGTTTTGATCATTGTATACAACGTGGTTAAGAGAATCCGTGTTCTTTCATAATGCATATTAACATATTTAGGGATAGTAACATATTTAGAGATAACAGAATTATAGAGTATCTCCAACTTATTTCAAATGGTTTAGAAAAAATGCATACACACACACACACACACACACACACACACACAATACATAGAATGATAAAGCAAATTGAGGAAAAAATGTAAACAGTTGGTGAATCTGAGTAAAGGGTCTACAGGAAATAGTTGTCCTATTCCTGCAACTTTTCTTTCAGTTTAAAATATCAAAATAAAAATTTACAAAGTAAAAAAAATTCAAAAACTAAGTAATCTCTTAATCAACTTATCCAAGCACATGTCAAATGCAATGTATTTCAATCTACTGAAAGCAAACAAATGCGTAGGGACACGCTTCCAACCTCTGAGTCCCTCTCACTCTTGTGGCCCATGGACCTGCCTTACTGGTGAAGGAGGCACCAGTTTCAATCTTCTGGACTAACACCCATGAAGCTTAATTTCTCATTTTTATGTTAAAAACTGAAATAGAAGTCTCGATATTTTCTTCCTATACCCCAGTACTGTTTTTTATAAGCTCAACACAAAATCCACTTTGGATATCACTAAAGTTTTACAGTAATCATGATAGGAATTGTTATCATATACTAAGTGTTGGGCACTGATCCAAGTGCTTTATGTGCAATTTTTAATGACAATTCCATAAAGTGGGTGACAGTATGACTCCGATGGGAAAACCGAGGCACAGAGATATTAAGTAAATTATTCTGCCTCATGAACCAGTAAGTGCTAGAAACAGAAGTTGACTCAGGCAGCTCTGCTTTGGAAAGTCAATACTTTCAGCCATTATAACACCTTGTTTCTTCAAATGTTCTTTTCTATACACCATGGCAGATGCAGATTCATCTTTGCATCCCCAGCCTTCAGCACACTGTTTAACACAAAATAGGTCTCAACAAATATCTGTGGAACTTGACTACCACTCATTTTATGTCCTATGATCTTACATTATTATTTACAACAATAGTACATGGTATATACCATTACATATACAAATCTCATGCCTCCCCCCCACTGGGTCTCAGTTTCCTCAAATAGGAGTAGTGAACTATAAGTAGTCTTAAGATTTTTGCTAGAGAATGCACTTCTGTGTTTCAATAGCTTTCATTGTTGACCTGCACATCCATCTTTGCTCAGTGAAGCCTACATGCCTGTGTTCTGCAGCCCTGACAGCCACAGCCCCCCACTTCCCTCCGCCTTGGTCTTCGGATCCATGGCTTTCTGCCCTTCGGCCGTCTGACAAGCCTATTCCGAGCACATGTATATATTTAATATTATAAAAACAACTTGACAAATCATGTAAACAACTGACAAATAATACCTATGTACAGAGTATGTCCTCAAAGAAATAGTTCACATTGTTCACTTTTAATACTTGTAAGTCCTGACTTGATTTTAAATATATTTCATTCAATAACACTGCAGCAATTTTTCGTAACACTAAATATTATTTCAAAGTCTGGCTGTTAAAAAAAGAAAAGATTGATTCCTCTCTAGACAAGAACCTGCTTATTATCCTTAATATTCAGATGTGCTGCCTAAGAAAATCTATTCTCTCTACTGAGTACTGGATATTTATTTATGGTAGCAATGATCATCAATATGAATGAGAAAACCAATGATTTCCTTCTAAAATAAAATTTGAGATGTTTAGCACTTCAGTGCAAGCCAGAAAGTCAAAAATTATATATGGAAATACGCAAAGAGCCTTTGTCCTTCTCTTACAAATTAAGTGCTTTATTTCTTATTTTGCCCATATGGACACATTTTTAAACTAGGAAAACTAAAACAAAAATTATTAAAGATCAGATTCCATCAGGGAAATACAGTAATTCTTTTATTTCAGAAGACTATGTTGTTACACTGCATTTTCTGAAGCATATTGCCCCTGGAGAGGCTTAAAATCAAACATAATAGCCCTGGCCAGTTTGGCTCAGCGGTTAGAGCATTGGCCTGCGGTCCAGAGAGACCCGGGTTCGGTTCCCGCTAAGGGCACGTACTTCGGTTGCAGTTTGTCCCCGGCCCTGGTTGGGTCGTGTGGATGGCAGCCACTCGATGTGTCTCTCTCACGTCGATGTTTCTCTCTCTCTCTTCCTCCCTCTCTCCCTCCAGCTCTGTCAAAAACAAACAAAAAAAACAAAAAACAAAAACAAACAAAAAAAATCAAACAAAATAAACAAATGCTAGTCATCCTGTCCGAACTAGAAGAGAGAAGTCCTGCCCTGCGGAACTTTGCAATTGAAAACGACACGTTAGAAGTCTACTCATCCATATGCGTTTCTTTCATAAATGACTGGAGGTAAGTATCACTCCCAGAGCTAGGGTCCAGGGAGGTAGACACAGTCCCTACCCAAAGAAACGTGTAGATCTAGTAAAGAGTGTGACGAAAAGTAGATCTGTGCTAAAGGTTAAAATTTGAGATACATGAGAAAAAAATATTATCCATAAGAAAAATAAAAAGTTATTCTGGAAACCCATCTGAAGGCAGCAGCAGAATAAAGGAACGTGCAGAATGGCTCTACCGAGCTCATGATGGAGGGTGTTCACCCAAATAGGAGAGGAGCATGAGATCAGCTGCGTCCATGGGGCCAACTTCCAGGAAGGTCTGTGCTTCGCGCAAGGAAGAGTCAACAGCAATGTCTGGGGGCCTGTTCCTAGAGTCTACCCTAGGGGCAGGAAATGCTATCCCAGAGAAATAGACACTCAAGGCAAGGGAGCCTGTGCCAGGCATAAGGTATGACCCAGGTACTGAAGAACTGTCACAAAGCATAGAGGCTGGAGCCTGGTCCCATGGAACTCTGTCACCAGCACGGTATAATGAGGGGCAAGTCCAGGCCAAGTGAGTTGTAGGCAGGACTGGGGTTGGACTGACTAATCGGGTCAAAGTGACCTCAGCTAGGAGTGTTCAGGGACCATGGGACAGAGAGAAGAGCTCAGCAATGAAACCTAAAGCCGTGTCCGAGGGACACTGATGGCCCAAACCTCAGGGCAGTAGTAGCCTTCCTTTCTCTCTCTCACTTCCCTTCCCAGTCTGAATTGGCTCTTACTGTAACCTTCATTACTCAATATTAAAATATACATTTCATGTCCATCTTACCCAGCAGGCTATGAGCTTAGTAAGAGCTAGGCCAACGTCTATTGTGTTGAGTGTTGAATCTCAAACCTCAGTTGCATGAATCAATAGAGGAGTGAACCTTAGCCTGGCTGGTCACACAGGAGCACTGCTCCCTGCACTAATAAAGAAGACAGAGAAGCCCGTGGTTGAGACCAAATGGTTCAGAAAGATGACCATGCCTAGTGCTGGTGCTCCAGACGCATGTCTGGTCTCCTTACTGGATTCCTGACCCTCCTACCTTACTTAGCTGTCTTGATCCCTGGGCTTTGCACCCCAACAGGCCATTTAAAGCTTGTTTCAAGCTCTGGAATCTGCCTCTGTAGATTTGTCCAATTTTCCATTTGTCCTTGAAGTGCCCCTGCCAGACAGATGTGCACCTACTGATTTATTGATCTAGACATGCCTATGCTTCAGAGCAGTAGCAGCTCAGCCACTGGTTTGAGACAATATCTCAAGTTCGAGCTCTATGTCTCTCCAGTCCTTATCTACCAGCCTGTCCCAGCAGCCACCAGCATGTCAGCATGGCAGGTTGGTATCCACAGATGTGATGAAGGCTGCCGTCAAGAACGTCCTCACTGCTGCTAAAACACTTTGTTCTTCTAGGTACCAAACAGAAAAGCAAGCACCAGAACACCTAGAATTAATATTTTAGTAAATGGATAGTACATACATAAACAGACAGTACAGATTCATCAAAACCTTAACATGTAATTGTTTCCACACAATGTTTCTTAACTGCATTTGCGATACACAGCCACGTGACTTGTGAAGTTGTCAAATGTTCAGCTGCCATTCCCAGCAATGTGAAGGTTAGAAATTCTATGCTGCCACACTATGGGGGAATTTTAGGCTTGAATCTTGGGGCTGTTCAAGGTAACAAACTATACAGTTCTTGGGTACACATTTTCCTGTAGTGATGGAGACACCCTGAGCAGTTTCAAGCGGGCACTGGCGCGCTCCGTGTACATGAGACCTTGCCCAGTGCAGGGAGAACAGACCACAGGAGACAGCTTGCAAATGTGTTCACAGTGCCGTAGAAAGACTGCGTTGGCAGGAAATAGAATCAGTAAAGGTAGATCTGCACCGCGCACATCTATGACTGAAGTTCAATTGCACACTCACCCCGATCATTCTCAATCATGTTAAAGGAAAAGCAGCCCCCGAAATGCAGGTCACCCAACATGAACCAGAGTACCTGCATTGTTCGTACCCAGGCCCACGGAAGCAATGCTGGAGCCCCTCCCAAGAGGACACCGTCACAGGCAGAGATGTCGGTGTACTAGGTCAAACTGTTCCGCCACATCCGAGGGGGTCAGTCAAGTGCATGCCTTCGTTGATAAAATCAAATTAGATCCTGCTCAACTCTCAGCCTGCCTGATGCCATATTCGAGTCCCAGCATTCTTATCCCAATTCTCCAAAAGAGATCTCTCAGCCCACAGTTGCCGGGCAGCTACTGTTGCTGTAGCCCCAACATGCGCCATTGGCACCAGGTTTTACCATCTGTCCGGCATTGTTGTTCCATCTAAAGCAGAATCTGATTTGCCCAGCTCACTGCAAAAGCCACTGTTGTCCTTTTGGAACTGGACAGCTTCGCAGATCGCTGGACTTTCTTCAAGGAGAGGCCCTTGCACAGGCCCTCAAGGCAACTGTAGCTCTTCCAGGCCCCCGTGCTGGTTGCCAGCCCCACCTTCAAAGCTCAGCCTCCCAGGGGCTCAGGAACTGGTCCTCCCCTCACCCCCAGCCTCCAGTCTCAGCCTTGATTGCGTGGTGACAGGGCTGCCCTTTTCTTCAAGCCCAATCACAGTGTCTCCCTTCCCCTAACCCTCAGACCGTCCAGTGCTCCAGAGGACTTTCCACTTTGGGGCCTCTTGTGTCTCGACCTCTCAGCAGCTTTTAACAAAAGCCAGTCACATCCTCTTGCTTACGTCACGTTTCCCTTCAACCTCACTGATGCGTCTCTCGGTTTTCCTTCTGCCTCGCCGGTTCCTCTTTCTCAGTCTCCGCTGCCCCCTCTCTAAGCGCTGGGATTACTATTTATGTAGTCACTTTAATAAACACTTAAATAGCATGCAGCATTAATACTTGCTAAATAACATTTGCTCTAAGTGTCTTGCAGACAGAACACCCCAAGTCTCGGTTTTTAACTTTCTAGGTTATCTCTCCCAATTTCATGGCCTTAAACACCGTCAACTCACGGACATCTCCCAGTTTACGTCTCTGGCCCGTCTTTCCCTGGAACTCCAGATTTGTTTACCTAACTACCTGCTCAACATTTCCACTTGCACATCTCACAGGAATTCGTGTCCAAAACAAAACTGTCCCCTGGGCCAGACATGCCGCCTCCCCACCATCACTGAGTCTCCTACAAAGGCAAACAGCAAAGCCATTCATTCTCAGTGGCTCAAGACAAACAGCTGCAGTCATAATTGAGTCCTTTCTTTCTCTTACCCCAGAGCTTGGTCGTCATCATATCCTTCGGATCTACCTTTGTTCAGAAGTATACACTGACCGCTTCTCTTCACCTCTGCCATCTGGTGACTCTAACCCCACCTCTCTCATCCGGATAAAGGGGAGCCTTCTAGCAGGTCTTCCTGTTGTCTAGTCTCCACACAGAACCAGAGGGACCAAGAATCTTTCACTCGTTTCTCCAAACATAAAATACATACAAAGCCCTTTCTACAGCTTAAAGGCCTGCAGGACTTTGACCCCAATTTTCTCCCTGGCCTCATTCTCAACTTCTCTCCACCCCTCCCCAGCTCCCGTTGACCAAGCATCTACTCCCCAAGCTGGCCTTTGCTCATGTCCTTCCCTCCTCTCAGAACGTTCCTTTCCGAGAGCTTGCTCAGTCTCTGCTCAGTTATTGCTTCTTCAGAGAGGCTGATTTACACCTAAGACAGCGGCTCCCTTGACCCCCTCCCATCCCTTCATACTACGTACGTACCCTTCACTCACTCTTCCCTCATTGCAGCTTTCTTTGCCTCGGAATACCTATCCCGCCTACACATTGTCTATGAATCATCTCGAGTCTCCCAATAGATTATAACTCATTCTATCTTACTCATTGTCTTACCCTCAGTGTTTAGAAGAGAACTTGGCACCCACAGGTAAGTTACTATTAATTAATGAATTTATTTCCCTTTTTGGCTTAAGCCAATTGGAGTGAAATATCTGTTACCAGAAAACAATATCTGTGACCTACAAAATAAATAATATGCTTGTTTTTGTTATTTATGTTACTTAACCACATAAAGAAAAAGAACCCTTACCCACGACGCCAATAACATGCAGGACTATGCTAGGGAATCTCTTCCAAACAGATAGTACTTTGTTGAATCATAAAAGGATGCATAGAGCAAAAATTCAAGTATTGCAGGTCCCCAAATAACATCTTTTTGTACAATGTCATTTCATTATAATGTTGATGAGAAGTCATGAGAACTTAGCTCTCGTTTATATCAATTAGCCTATGGTAAAATTAGTTTCACTATACAGTTTCGCTTACAGTCTCAGAACCTATTGATAGTGTTAAGTGAGAACTTACGTAATTTTGAAAGTCACACAGTATAAGTGACTTCCGATTCAGAACTCTCCCTCCGATACATTAGTTGATTACTATTTCTCAGCATGAAGTTCCAGTTTTTCCAACATCTTTACTTTCGGTTACTACAAAAGGCAGGTGAAAATGCTACCACTGAACCACCAATGCATCCCTTATTATTAAAAGGGACAGGGAGACAGATTTCAGTTCACCACTAGTTTAAATGGGCCACTTCTATTATACTGTGATTCTCTAGGATACCAGACTGTCAAGAAATTATCATTCATTTATTCAGCGTATTTTTTTTCTTTTTGATATTTTGTTCATATATAGTGGGAGAGAAAGAGAGAGAGAGAGAGAGAGAGAGAGAGAAACATCGACATGAAAGGGACACATCGAGTGGTTGCCACCCTCAAGACACAACCAGGGCCGGGGGCAAACTGCAACCGAGGTATATGACCTTGGCGGGAACCGAACCCAGGTCTCTCCGGACCGCAGGCTGACGCTCTAACCGCTGAGCCAAACCGGCCAGGGCTATTCAGCGTATTTAATGTTGGTGTTCAACTCATGCTAGTTTGCCTGAGACTTTCCTCTTTTAGCTCGGATTGCTCCCCGTCTCGGGAAAACTCTCCTGTAACAATTACTCTTAGGATTTGGGCCTGAGAAAAAGGGTGTATGTTAGAGTCATTTACTGAGATCGAAATAACCTCAGGAGGAACAGGTAGAACAATGTAATTCTTTTTTGAAGACTATACTTTCAGGGAACATTTCTATCATTTGTTACCAGAGAGGTTTCTCTGAACTTGTCGAGCACCCGAAATGCCGAAATGCTGAGCAGGAGGCAGAAAGGAAAACAACAGATTTCTTTTTGAGATACTGACTAGGTATCTAAAGAGTAGGTGGTAAAATGAGTCCAAACTTCAAGGAGAGGTAAGCTCAGGCCCCATCATCTTACTGACAGCATTGTAAAGTTATGGAATTAGCCGATATCACCAAGGGTGTGAGCATAACAGAGTATCTCTAGACAACTCTTTTAAGGAGTTTTGTTATAAAAGAAGCTCTCAAAAATGGAGCTGCCTGAGCACATTCATTGAATACCTGTTATATGTGATGACCTGGATATATTGAAATAGGCCTCAGGTGGTGGAAAAGTCATTTTATAAAATGTAGTAGACGGCTTTTTCTCTTAAGAAACATCCTAGCCAAAGCCAGCATCTCCACTTCGAGCCCTTAATCCAATCAAGTTGCAATTTTCTAAACAAAATCAATGGTTTCTGGTTCAAAATGGTCCCTGACTAGAAAATTCAATACAGCCTCATTCAACCTACCACTAAGGTATCCATAAAGGCAATTTTAAAAAAAGATTTACCACAACTTTGGAAACCGAGACTGTCAGAAGACATAACGACATAATGCGAGAGGAACTGACACTAATTATTAAGTGGGTAGAACTCGAGTAGGAAAAACTCATATTACTTTTGCTCCCTTCTGAATTCCTACTGAAACGACAGGATAGATTTTTGTTTCAGACATAAGACCAAAGGGAAGAAAAGAAGACGAAAAAATAAAACAGCCGCACAACTTTTTCAGTTGCAAGGTGAACAGAAAAGAGCCGACTTGCCCACCAGACACGGGCGAGCAGGATCCCAAGCAGCTGCAGGAAAGCTGAGAAACAGCCCAGTTGATGCCAAGGCGTTAACAGGGGTAATCCTGACAGTAGCAGTGGCACGTGGTGTCGCTGAAGTAGAGGTGGAGGTGGGGCTCCAAAGAGGAGCATCCGTGAGGTTTGTTCAAGAAGCTGCTGGTGGCCCATCCCCTGCCCCAGGCAGCTGGACGCCTTTCCCTCCCTGGTCCTGGCGCAGTTAGGGGCAGAGGTACCATACTGACCGCGGGTGCATTAAATGAGTATTTACATCCAGAGTGTGGAGTCCACATCTAATGCATAGGTACCCCATGTCTACACGTAAGAACTAAAACTATAAAAGTCTTGGATAAAAATGTGGGTATGTCTTCATCACTTTGGATTGGACAACAATTTCTTAGACAGGACACCATACACACAAGTAACAATAAAAATAAAAACAAGAACAAGAACAAGCCCTGGCCGGTTTGGCTCAGCGGTTAGAGCGTCGGCCTGCGGTCCAGAAAGATCCAAGTTCAGTTCCCGCTAAGGGCATGTACCGTGGTTGCAGTTTGTCCCCGGCCCTGTTTGGGTCGTGCGGGTGGCAGCCATTTGATGTGTCCCTTTCACGTCAATGTTTCTCTCTCTCTCTCTCTCTCCCCCCCTCCCACTTTATCTGAACAAAAAGTAGAAAAATGACCTCAGGTAAGGATAAAAATAAAATAAAAATAAACAAATAAAAATAAACATATAAATTGGACTTAAAATTCAGAGGTCACTATCAACAAAGTAAAAAGACAACCCAATAAGCGGGAGAAAATATTGGCACATCCCAGATCTGAAAAGGGTCCGGTGTGAATGACATATAAAGACCGATTACAATTCAACAATATAAAGACAAATAACCCAATTTTAATGTGGGCAAAGGATTTCAACAAACACTTCTTCAAAGAAGATATGTAAATGGCCAATAAGCACGTGAAAAGATCCTCAGTACTATTAGTCATCAGAGAAATGCTAATCAAAACCACAGTGAGATGCCCACTAGGATGGCTATTATTAAAAGAAACAACAGGAGAAAGTGGAGCCCTCAAACACTGCTGGTGGGGATGCAAAGTGGCGCAGCTGCATTTATTCCAAACGCTAAGCATCAAGTTACCGAGTGATGCAGCTATTTCACTCCTAAGTATACAGTCAAGAGAAATGAACACATATGTCCACACAAAAACTTGTACTGAAATGTTCATAATAGCATTATGCATTATAACAAAAAAGTGGGAATAACCCAAATGTCTATCTGCTGATGAATGGATAAACAGAATGTACATATTTACACAATGGACTATTTTCCCAATAGTGACTAGAATGATGTTCTGATACACACTCCAAAATGGATGAACCTTAATAATGTAAACTAAGTAAAAGAAGCCACGACGCCCAGCTGGTATGGCTCAGTGGTTGAGCATCGGACTCATGCACCAAGAGGTCGCCAGTTCGATTCCTGGTCAGGGCACATGCCCAGGTTATAGGCCCAATCCCCAGTGTGGGGCATGCAGGAGGCGGCCAATTGATGTTCTCTCTCATCGATGTTTTTATCTTGCTCTCCCTCTCCCTTCCTCTCTGTCTCTAACATCAATTAAAAAAAATTTTTTTTTTTTAAAGAAGCCATGAAAAACTATTATTGTATGATTCCACTGATATAAATATCTAGAATAAGTGAAACTATAGAGGCAGAAAGTGAATTTGTGGTTATCGGGGCTGGGGAAAATAGGGCATTGGGTGTGACTCTAATGGGTAGGTTTCTTTGGCAGATGATAAAAATGTTCTAGAATTTGATTGCAGTGATTAATATACAACTCAGTGAATAAACTAAAAACCACTGAATTGTAAACTTTAAAAGAGTGAACTATGTAACTTATGTTTCAATAAAATTGTTATTTAAAAACATGAAGACAAAGTTATAAAAAGACTTTTGATCAAAAATAAAATTTCCCAAACAACTAACATATTTCATAAAGGTAGATGAAGTCAAATTGTGTTAAACTTCTGCCCTGGCCCATTTGGCTCAGTGGTTAGAGTGTCAGCCCTTGGACCAAAGAGTCACAGGTTCGATTCTGGCCAAGGGCACATACCTCGGTTATGGTTCATCCTGACCCCGGTTGGGTTCATGCAGGCGGCCGCCAATTGATGTGAGTCATCGATGTTTCTCTCTCTCTCCTTCCCTCCCATTCTATCTAAAGATAAATGGGAAAATATCCTCAGGTGAGTATTTTTATTTTATTTTATTTTATTTTTTTATCCTTACCCGAGGACATTTTTCCATATTTTGTTCAGATAGAGTGGGAAGGAGAGAGAAACATTGACGTGAAAGGGACACATCGAGTGGCTGCCAACCACACGACCTGACCAGGGCCGGGGACAAACTGCAACCGAGATACGTGCCCTTAGTGGGAACCGAATCCCGGTCTCTCTGGACCACAGGCCGATACTCTAACTGCTGAACCAAACCGGCCAGGGCTAGTTTTTTTTTTTTTTTAATTGTGTTAAGCTTCTCACATACATATTGGTATGTCCCTTTTGATTTTGACATTAGGAAAAACAAAAAGAGCTTTTGTAAAACATAAATATGAGAAGAAATAAGCCAAAGAAAAAATAATAGTACAGTAAAATGCAGAAAATTTGTTCTAAAAGCAGAACAAAATTAAACTAAAAAAAAAAATATATATATATATATATATATATATATATATATATATACCAGTGATCCCAACATATCTAAATTGGTTCAACTACCCTACTAAAGACAAAAATTCTCAAATTGGGCCAAATCCAAGCCCAACTATATGTTGTTTATCATTATAGAGACCTAATATTCAAGAAAAAATGAAATAAACTTTATAGAAGAGCAGGGAATTTCAAAATCTATTTCATCTCCCTCTTTGTCTTTGTCTTACTGAGAAATCTTCATTCTAAGAGTCATCCCAGCTTAGGAACACTGCCTATTCTTTATCTATTGTTCTCTCTAGACCTCCTGATGGGAAATTAATGTTCCTCCTGGCATACACTACTGGCTGCTTAAACAGCAACTCTTCCCCCTCCTTCCATGATAACCCAGCCCTCATTTTATTAAATCGTCAACCACCCCAGTGCCTACAAGAGGCCAGCCCCTCCTCCTCATCTAAGGTGAGGAATCCAGGTAATTCTAAGCCAATAAGTGTAACCTATTCCCTTTGTCAGTGACTGCTTTGGGAAAAACAAGTGACACCATTCTGGACAAAGAGACTTGGTTGGGGGAGTGGATCTGCTCGGGACATTCTGGGAAAATTCTGCTTTGTAAAATTTAGCTTTCTGCCCCTTGAATAGCATTGCTGGACTGCTCTTGCGAACATAGCTGGGGCGGAAGGTAGCGATGCCATGTGCATAATAGGTAGAAGAAAGATAAGGAAAATCTGAGTTCTTGATGATTTAGGACCATAAACTTAACAACCCTTAAAAAAAAATGGTCATATTTTTGGATTTAGAAGATAACAGAGTTTTGTTATTAATCAATGACATTAAAATAAAAAACTTCTGGACAAAATAATTTTAACCAATTTATTCTTTACTTGATATATGAATACTCATAACTTAGGATAGTTTTATGTTTGGGTGGTGGATTTCAGGGGGATCCACATGAAACTGAATTGAATTTCAAAAATGTTTGAAATGATTGCAATCATCTCTGTAATTAGTGGTGGCATAGAACTGGGCAACCAAAATAAGGAAGCAAACCCTCCCGAAGACAACCTCAGAAGTCTCTCCTAGGTCTTTATTCATCAATGACTCCAGTGGCTTATTTTGAATTTTAGATATTTATGATAATAAGATGGAAGTTGGGAGATGGAGATTGGAAGAAGATTGGGTGGGGGAAGCAGAAATATTGGGCAGGTGGATCCATCTCTAAAAGCTGGTGAAATTTTTTTTTAATGTGTTGAAATCAGATAGAGTCAGCCCCCATATTTTCTCAAAACACCTTGAACCCAGTAAAATCTACTAACCTGTGACCAGACTCTTCTCCAATTTCTTTTTACATATTAGGACTCTTATATGTCATAAGTACAGTGTAACTAAATTGACATGGAAATAAACGAAAGACAGAAAGTGCACGATAATGCATGTAATTAAATTATTTCTGATTCAAAGAAAGAATCTGAACTACAACTGCAGGCTATTTAGAAAGTAATGATATTTAGAATGCAAGATACCAAAATGTAAGTGATATGGCAAAAGCTATATCTAGCAAAAAAAACCTCACTGCCAAAATTCTTTCATTATTATAAAAAGGAATAAAATCAACTCTATAAATTACAACAAAATATATCTAAGAAAAACAGAAATGAGAAAATTATAATGCTTAAGAAAACAGCAATAAAATAGTAAAGGGAAAAATAGTATAAAATATTTTATAAATGCAAGATCTTGGTTCTTTAAAATTATATAATGATTAGGGAAACTTTCTGCCAGGGATTATTCCAGAAATAAATGAAAGTATAAATATATAGCATGAGGAATGATGAAACTCTCTAGAAAAACGTAAGCAAGAAACATTTATTTAATAACAAGTAGAGAAATTGAGTAGAGCAAGAACTATGAAAGAAATAAATTATTTCCAATGAATTATTTCAAAAGATCAGTCCCAGACATTGGCTTGGTAGATTTTATCATATATTTAAGGGTGAGATAATTCTATTTCTATTAAAATTTATGCCAATTCATTTTGTAAACAGGGCCTAACCTTTGCATAAAAATGTTAGAAAGTAAAACAAAGATAAAACCACAGACTAATTCTACCTAAACCCTAAAATCCAAGTCTTAATAGAAACCATTCTCTGAATTCAAAGATTCAAGGTTATATTTTAACCATTTACTTAGCTACAGCGTAACACATACAGACAGATTTCCAGCCCACATCACATTCTGAGATCTGATCCTTGTAGCACTTGACTTCCATTTACCAAGCGCAAGACATTTTATTGCAAGTGACTTCTCACTTCCTAGAACAGAGAGGAAAATTATTGATTCATGTAATGGCAAAGTCCTGGGATATGGTGGCTGCAGGAGCAGCTGAGTCCAGGGATGCAAGCAACGATTATTCAGTGTGTGCACTGCACGTATGCACTCCGCTCTCAGAGTCATGCACTCTGCCATGAGCTGCACCCACCCAGAGGAAGGGGCCACTTTTCCTTTGCACAAAGTGTTTGCTGGTTTACAACCTTGGGAGTTCCCTGGATGAAATCTAAAACTGGGTCCTCTCCACAGAGGGCAAGGAGAGACCAAGGAACGAGACAGACCACTCCAGAATGGCAGGTGGCAGTTTTAACAAGCAAGGCAGCTTACTTACAAGGCTGTCTTAGGTGGCTGCAGGATGAACAGATCTCCACGCGCACCAGAACCTTCAGTTTATATGGAGGCCTTAACGGGGTTCAGTCATATACACTATGCAGACAGTCCAAGCAACACGTGGCGCTCTCCAGGCTGGGTCTTTGAAAATGGCTCTCGCGGTGGGAACGATGGCAGAAGGTACGTTCCAAGACAGGGAACGGGAGGAGGAGCCTCAATTGCCCAGGTGCAGCCTGTGGGTCAACCAGTGGTCACCTCTCAGTGACTTTCTCCAACTGTGTTTATTTGCCAAGTTTGGCACTCATCTAAAGGAGACGCCTTTTCCTACTTCTCAAAGAATTCTTCCTTTAGGCTGGCAGAGGCCAGGCTAAGGATTCGGCCTGTCTCTCTCCATTTCTCATTTTGCCAACCTCTCTGATGGCTTATTCATAGAGAGGCTGTCTGGCCAGCCCCAAACCTGTCCTTGGGGCCTGAAAATCCAGGATGTACCCTTTTCTAGATCATTCTTTTTTTTTCTTTTTAATTCCTTGCTCTGACCAGGTAGCTCATGTGGTTAGAGCGTCATTCCAATATGCCAAGGTTTCAAGTTTGATCCCCAGTCAAGGCACATATAAGAATCAACCAATGAATGCATAAATAAGTGGAACAACATCTCTCTCTCTCTCTCTCTCTCTCTCTCTCTTTCTCTCTCAAATCAGTCAATAAAATATTTTAAATCCCTTGATAGATTCTCATTGGCTAAGCCTGAGTCACGCTGTTAGCAAGTCTTGGATCACATAGACTGGGAGCTAGAGAAAGGTTATGCTTAGTGAAAATGCTTACTCTTTTACCAAAGACAAGGTTACAGATGGTAGGTAGACAATCTTACAAACGCCTCTCCTTTTTCTTTATTTATCATCAAAACCATGATCTTATTTGACACTTGCAAGCCACTTTACTGGCTGGATCTCCCTCGCGGTGTTAATGGGAAGATCGATGGAGATATCTGCTTTGTAACAGAGCTGTGAACAGATACAGAAGACTGTGGGCACTTCTAACGTCCTGTTCAGACACACACACAGCGTCTTGATTACCACCACTGCAAGGCGTAGAAGGGTGTGTTTCATTCTGGTGTTTTGGTTCGGTTTAATACATCTTCATATGCAGAGATATAATGTAGCCAGCATCTCCTCCTTCTGCAGGTAATCAAAACTATACCAAGAAAACATCACTTATTGAATTAAAGTTTGTGGGCGGTTTGTTTTGTTTATCCCGCAAAACTTGTTTTTGTATTTCAAACTGTTACATCAGACTTTTTTGGTGGTTGAAACACAGTCCTTTGAATTGATCCTGAGATTGATTTTGAGGGGAAAGCAATGATCAGAACTCTACAAGGACATTACTCTCTGTTGCAAACTGTCTTTTTAGTTGATGTTCCCATGGATTCAGAAAAGGGGAAGCTGCATATTCCTGCACCGAGGCACCCTTCTGCACAGCATGGTTTTGAATAGATTGCAAGAAATAACGTCAAGAGATCCTGACCCTGAATTCAAGACTCAACAGGTGAATAAGAAGCCCCCTTTGTATCCCACACCTAGGGAGCTGTGATGCATTAGAATCCCAAGTTTGGAGCAGTGATCTCCTTACCCCTGACGAAATCCTTCATAGTAAACTCAAGAAGGCAAAAATCACTTCACAGTCAGCAGGAGAGTGGGCCATTCAGGTGTGTGTGTGTGTGTGTGTGTGTGTGTGTGTGTGAGAGAGAGAGAGAGAGAGAGAGAGAGACTTTCACCGAAGTCAGAAAATAAATGCTTCCCATTGTCATGCTATTAGAACGCATGTGGAAACAACCTTAAAACAGGTATTGCTTTAATTTAGCTTATCATTTACCTTAACTGTGTAGAAAGCATAGATGACTAGTCAGATTTTCAGCTCTAGTCAAGGAAAATAAAGACGAACCTCACTCCAGGGAGGGGGCGGCAGTGCGACGTGGTGACGGAAGGACAGAGGGCCCTGGGTGGAGGACACTTCTCTGGAGCTGCTCTTCCTTCAGGAGACGAGATGTCCACGCGTGTCCTGAGCTCACAGACCACAGTGCTGTGGGGACGGTGGGGCGTGGAAACCACAGCTTCTGTGTGCTCTGTCCCCAGCAAGCACCGAGTCACTTGGAAGGTGTCTGTGCTTCCTTTGCTTCCCCAGTGGGATGGACAGAGCGCCGTACCTGAGGTCTGTCGTAAACCTGCTGGTAAATGACACATACTCAGATCTGAAGGGGGCGACCGAAGGACGCGGTTCAAGGGCTGTGCTTTCTACAAATGCATTAAAGATACACCACCAGTACGGAAGAAAGAGACAGAAGGGCTCTCACTTTAGAAAGCAAGCACAGAAATGTTTTCTCTTAACATTGTCCATGTTAAGAAACTACGCAAAGTCCCAATGACTTCCCATCAAAGACTCCTGCAGAATTGGCAAAATCGGTGTGACACAAGTCAATTACAATTGATTCACTGGATCACGCGAACGTCCAGACTCAGCACATTCTCAGCGGTCAAGCACTCCAGCCCCGCTGCAGTTCCCGGGGTCCCCGAGTGCACCCTCCTCCACCAGAGTCAACCCCACCTGCACCCCAAGAGATGGCACTGCCACTGTGTGCTCTGCCATCATGAACCTGGCACCCTTCGATCCTCTCACCTGCCTGGAGATAGGGTACAGGGCTTTAGAAGTCGGGAACTGGGACTCAGAGTGGTTATTCTACCTCCATCCTTCAGCTCGGAGGTGTCCACGCCAGAACTCAGATGATCTGTCTTTCTCATATTCCCATAACGGAGGTTCCAGGCCTTTATTTGTTCCCCGGATATAGTATTTACCAAGATTACCTTCTTTTTCCTGGTTTATTGAAACATAATTGACAAGTAAAATTGTGGAAGACAATCTTATCTGTCTTTTTATAACACTGCACAAGAGCGATGTCTCCCTGAGAGGCAGGCCCCGCAGGGCAGTACCCGGGAGACCGGGGCTCTCCGCGAGCCTTTGGCTACGCTGAGATTTTAAAAGGCAATTGCAGCATCATGTCTACCACGCGGCCTTGCTACCTTCAAGGCTGAGAACAGTCGCTACCCCAGGACTCAACATCTGTCCAGCTGAGACTTTCTAAGGAATCTTGGCGTTGGTGTTCTGGGCAGTGAGTTTCACGGTTGTATCCTCCCCTCTGCCCTTTCTCTTTCCCCCTCCATCCAGCCCTCTCTCTGGTGGTCTTTTCCCCTTAACAGAAAGAGAGCTACGGAGCAGTCTGCTTGTATGGAAGACATGTCTCAGCTTTTAGCATTTTGACTTAAGCACAGATTTTCTTTCTCAAGGGCTGTCTCTTCCTGGCTTCTCTGGGCTGTCTTTGCCTAATTCCGTGTGTTGGTCATTGTCTCATCTATGAGTGTCCTCTAGGTCTGCAAATGCTATACCACAGCACGTTTGCTTCTGTTTGCACAGGTCTATTCCACATGAGGTCAAGGCAGAGTTACTTCTTCTGTCTACGTATATACGGGCATATAATGAATTTTTTTTTCACACAAATCTCCCTGACTTTCCATCTCTTCCATGGGGCTTGAAAGCCTCCAGGCTGATTATATGAATGATTCATCAGATGTCCATTGTCCAGGCAACGGACAATACTCTGAATGGTTCCAAAAGAAAATCACTCCCTGCCGATAGACAGGATAGATGTCACTTAAAGATGTCTGGCTGCATTGTTGCTGGCTTGTCTACTTTCTGAAACCAGTACTGAAAGTCTTTTGACGCTTCAAAGCAAGTTCAAGTGGATGCTGAGCCATTTGATTCCAAATGGCATCTCTTTAGACTGGGTTTTTATTTTATGTGGTTGAATGATGATTCTCTTTCATTTAAACCTGTATTTATGTGGCAAATCCAAATAATGCATTCCACTTTGCATTTCCAAACAAGAATTGTCATGTTTATGAAATCGCTTCTAGTTGCAATTACAGTTATTTGTCTCTGGTATACACAACATGTAATTGGGTCAACACTGTTAATGAGTGACTGGTGTTATTGTTAATGAACAACTAGTGATAGTTTCAATGTTTTGTCTCCAGCAGATGGTAGTTACAATATATTAAGATAGATAATTATGTTAATGTTTCACATATCCACAGACCAAGGAAGTCATTAAAAACACGCAGCTAAGAGGTTAAAAGGAAAAACACGCGAGGTGGACTCTACATTTACCCAAAGGGCTTTAGTCTCTCCTTTGTAGAAACTTTGTGGTGTATCTCAGTGTCTGGTTCTGTTAACTCATAGTTCATCTAAATGACAAGAAAAGACAGCTGATTTCACACACTATCAATATGGGCAAGCTATAGACTTGCATACTTTGGGCTTGAAATGTTTCACGTTGTAGGATAAACCTCATTCAGGCAGTGAACAAGATTTTATTGTTCCATCCTGGGAAGTCATTGCATGGAACACTTAAAATAACAAGTAGACAGTCTGGTCCCTGTCTACACAAGGCTTACCAAACCTTTCGAGGGGCAAGATGTATGTAGGTGAAATACTTAGCAAGACACAAAAACAAAATATGTGGTGGAGACAATATGGAACTCGAAAGAAAAGTATATGTGAGTAGGCGTCATTGGAAAAATCTTTATGGGGAAGGAAGTTTGTATCAGTGGGTGATGTTTTTGCCTGTGATTATAGAATGCCCAATTAACAGTGGCTTTCACAATGAAGATGTTTAGATCTCTCACATATAAAGTCTGAAGTTAGAAAATTCCAGTATTGGAACAGCAGCTCAGTGGTATCATCAGAAGACCAAAACACTTTCTCTCTTTTCCTCCTTCAAAATATCAGTAATATACAGGGTGGGCCAGCGTAGGTTTATAGTTGTGAGTATGTGAAACACAGAGTTTATTCTTGTACTATTATTTATTCTTGTGTTATATATTTGTCCACACTAATAATAGTAAACTTACTTTTGCCCACCTTGTGTATAATCACCAGGAGGCTGCTGCAGCTCTGACCATTGCATCCTCATCTGTGAGCAAGTGGGACCAAAAAGAAACTTCTTCTAAGCCCTTCTTAGAAAGGAGGAGTAAAAGATCCCCACAAATCCCCAACATATCTCCCCTCAAATCTCATTGGCCAGAACTGCTTCTATGCTCAGCCCTTGAAGCAGCCCTTGGAGACAAGGAATAGAAATCATGATTGCCATAAAAGGCTTAGACCAGCCATGGGCTATTGAGTAGCACCTGGAAGATTCTGGGTTCATGGGCAACAGAATCCAATCAGGATCCCAATTAGCAATGAAAGCAGAGCAGGGGTTGAGTAGGGAGCCAAGAACTGAGGGAAGGCGGTCATTCCCAGATCATGGTCTCCACAGGCAGGATGCAAACCCAAGGGTAGAGAACTAAGGCTGAGGTAGAAATCAAGCACTAAAGACTCTGCAAGTAAGTTCCCAAACCAGTCTCCCACCCAGAGAAAAACAAAACAAAAAAAACCCAACAACAAACAATGACAGACTTACAGTAATTCTAGCTGGAGAAATGGTACAACAACCCCAAGTGGGTTTTGCAAAGTACCTCTTGGCCAGTGATACTTTTTGTCACTTAATGTTTGCTACAGCCCTCAGTTAATTTTAAAATAGCTCAGAACACCAGATGCTACATCTGAGACAAATTTACTGAGATGCCTAGATTCTGCCAGTGAATCAGAGAACTTTGACCTTTGCAACATCACTGGTCACATTATTAAATGTTCATCAGAATTACCAGGAGAGCTTTCCAGAAATAGGTATTACAAGATGCTGCACCAAGACCATCTGAAATCAAACTTCCAGGAATCAGAGCCCATGAGAACTGCCCAGAGTACTGTCAGGGCCATAAAAGCCAAGGGATTGCTAGTCGTGGCAGTCAGCTTTCACCAGGCTTCACCATGGTAACAACCAAACACTGCACAGATCACAACCACAGCCTGTATTTCCTGCTCAGGTTACTCATCAGCTGTAGGCTGACTGTAGCTTGGTGGGTTTGCTGCATGCATCTGCCTCACCCTGAGGATCAAGTCCAATGTTTCTCAACGTTTTTTATATATATTTTTTTCCTTTATTGATTTTAGAAAGAGAGGAAGAGAGGAGAGAGAGATAGAAACACTGATGAGAGAGAATATCGACTGGCCACCTCCTGCAGGCCCCCCATTGGGGACCGGGCCCACAACCTGGGCATGTGCCCTGACCAGGAATTGAGCCAGTGACCTCTTGGTGCATGAGTTGAAGTTCAACCACTAAGCCACCCCAGCCAGGCTAACTTTTTTTCATATAGCTATTTATGTACTTTATGTATATCTGTGCTCTATAGATAAAGATTGTTTTCTGCCCCACAAGAATCATTTTACCCCAGTGGGGTGAAAGAACCCTGTTGAGAATAAATGATTTAGGCTAAAGAAGCAGCCCACACCCTGGCCTTGTGGAAGGGGTAAAACACTGATGGGTAAACTTATGTCACGTCTGCTCACATGCACTGGCCAAGTCAAGTCGCAGGACCACCCTTGACGGCAACGCAGTGGGAAGAATTCTCCTCCCACTAGGAGGCAATGGACATCACAGGACAAGTTACAGGGAGACCAGAGAATAGGAAGAGGAGCTCAATCTGGCACCTGTATGTCTTCAAGTAGAAAAGTAGAAACAGAACAGAAATTATTAACCACATTCCCTAATCATAGCCATCATTTATCCATCTGCAAGTAAGATGCTACATATCACATTAAAAAAAAAAAAAAAAAACACATAAAATCAGAGCAAAGGTGGACAACTAATACAATAGAAAGATTAAAATGTTTTAGTTTGGGGGAATATTTTTAAACCAAAAACAGTTATTATCAAGAACAAAAGAAAAACAAACAATAGTAGCTCTAGTTTGGGCTTATATGATATAATAGGTTCAAGAAAGAGCAGAATACCATAAAATGTGAAAAAGCAACTATAGAACAGATTTAAGGAAGTACCATTTTATTCATTTGCAAAAGGTCTATTATCTGCCTCCTGTGTGCTAATAGCTAAATGCATGATTAGGAGGAGATAACACAGAACTATCTTTTCCAAGCAAAATGAGTTCTCAGGCAATAGTTCTATTCCTCATTCTTTCCCTGGAACTGAACTAGATTCTAAGTGATGATCGAGTAGATTCCCAACAAGATCTTCACTGCTTGTGATCCCCAGTGTCGACCGCATCGCCTGGCACACGGCAGCTGCTGAATAAATATCTGTGGGGTATACGGATGGTTGAATGTCTACAACCAGCTCACTGCATTTTGTTTGTCACCTACTATGGAAAAAATATGTCATGTTGGATAGTTCTGTGCCAGTGAACATCCTTTTCGGAAAGGAGAATTTGGGAACAGAGAGCCGAGGCGAAATTATTATCTCAGCATTACAGATGAAGGCTCCCAACCTGACATTTAGCTCCCCCTTTACCATTAGAAAGAGATATTTGCAGTTTCTTTCACAGAACACATTTAATCATTAGACAAAATACATGCAACGAGTGGAAATGGATGTAATTAGCAAGGGTACCCTTTCCTTCCTCTCCCGTTAATCTCTGCTCTTTATCTGTCCCGTCTGCAAAGGTCATGAGTGATCTGCGCAGGACTGGTCCACACCTTGAGATCCTTTGTGTTCGGCTTGTTTCTCCTATCCTGTAGCATGTTATCTTTTTACAATATTTTAATCTCAGAATAAAATATGAGAATGTACCCAACCCATGGAAGGAGCTCCATCCATGTTCTTTGGATTCCTTACCATGTGGGGGCATGTTGGCCTAATTTTAAGATTGTCAGATGCTGCCTGGGGCTGCCAGACCACTACATGCAGACGAAGCAGACAGCTGTCTGGGAATGTGTGTCCCTCCCTCTCTGGGGAAGCCCTTGACCAGCGCTTTCCTGGTGTGGAGGAATGCCCCATCTCTCATCCTTGACCGGGATACTTCTGCGGCCTTTTCCAGAGAGCCCCATGGGATTGAGGTCCAGTGTGAAGGTCTGGTGGCTGACGCCACAGTGCACCCTTTACTGGCTGTCTTCCCTGCCTGGTCTCCCCTCCCAGCTGCACACCCTACACATGTCCCTAGGGCCTCCCATTAAACTGCTTGCACTTGAAACCTTGAGTGAAGTTCTGACTCTGGGGGAACCCAAACAAAGAAGAGGAAAAAGAAAAAACAATATCAGGAACACTCTTTGCAGAGCCCTCTCCATGAATGAACCAAGGAGCCTTTCTATTCTCAGTCGTCCTTCCCCCCTGTCAGGATCCCTCCCGAGTGTGGACCACAAAGGGGCTCCATGGAAAGCACCCTCACAGGGTCATCTGGTCATGACTTCCTAGCTGGCAGGTCCTGGGGAGTAGTCACACCCCAGGCATGTAACTTCTCTAGTCAAAGGCTTATCTTATCAAAGCCCTGTCTATTGATTCTGTGCAGCTAGGACAACACACTTTTGAAATAAACCATAACCATTCTCAGGAGGAATGCGTAATCTCGTTAACGGTCCTGTAATCCAAACCCCACCTTGCTATTTCCCACCTCCGTGTCATCTTACTTACTTCCCTTCTTAATTTCAAATGCATAAAACAAACTGCAAAACTGTCATTCTCCAGAGCATTTGAGATCTTGCTCCCTGGCTTATGTCATCAGTTTGGTTCCAATAAATTCTTCTAAAAATTATCTACATGTTTGGACATATCTTATGTGAACACTGGTCTCCGCAGACTCCTAGCTAAGGCGTGTCTAGAAAGAGAAACACCACCCAAAATGACTAATGCAATTCCTCGGACTCCCATTTGACTCAAATTTAATGTCTCCAAACATGATGTGCTATCTCCTCTAGATGAGGGGACTTAGAGGAGAAGCCAGAGCCTATTTTTTGGTTTGTTTTCAGCATTTTTTTTTTTCAATCCTCACCCGAGGACATTTTTCCATTTTTTGTTCAGATAGAGTGGGAGGGAGGGAGTGAGGGAGAGAGAGAGAGAGAGAGAGAGAGAGAGAGAGAAAGAGAAACATTGACATGAAAGGGACACGACATGAAAAGGACACATCGAATGGCTGCCTCCCACATGACCCAACCAGGACTGGGGACAAACTGCAACCGAGGTAGGTGCCCTTAGCGGGAACTGAACCCCGGACTCTTTGGTCCGCAGGCTGACGCTCTAACCACTGAGCCAAACCAGCCAGGGCTTGTTTTCAGCTTTTGACACAGCAATGGCTAATGTCAAGGCTGCAATAGAGTCCCTGATTTTTTTTTTTACTGTTTCCTTAAATGTATTGGGATGTCATTGATTAATAAAATTATATAGATTCAGGTGTTCAATTCTATAACACATCATGCATATATTGTATTGTATATTCATCACCCCAAGTCAAGCCTCCTTCCATCACCATTTATCCCCCTTTACCCTCCTCTACCCCCTCCCACCCCCTTTCCCTCTGGTAGTCACCTTATTATCATCTGTGCATGTGAGGGCTTTTATTTTTTATTTTTTTACTTAATTTCTTCACCATTTTTACCCAACCCCACAACCTCCTTCTCCTCTGACAGCTGTCAGTCTGTTCTCTATGAGTCGGTTTCCATTCTATTTGTTAGTTTATTTTGTTTAATCACACAATAGACTACTACTCAGCCATTAAAAAAAAAAAAAAAAAAAAAGGAAATCTTATCTTTTTTTTTTTTTTATCCTCACTCGAGGATATTTTTCCATTTTTTTGTACAGATAGAGTGAGAGGGAGAGAGAGGAAGGGAGAGAGAGAGAGAAACATCGACGTGAAGGGACACATCAAGTGGCTGCCACCCACACGACCAACCAGGGCCGGGGACAAACTGCAACCGAAGTACGTGCCCTTAGCGGGAACCGAACCCGGGTCTCTCCGGGCCGCAGGCCGACGCTCTAACCGCTGAGCCAAACTGGCCAGGGCAGGAAATCTTATCTTTTACAACAGCATGGAGGGACCTGGAGAGCATTATGCTGAGTGAAATAAGCCAGTCAGAGAAAGACAAGTACCATATGATCTCACTTTTGTGGAAACTAGATTCCCAGATTTTTGCCTAATTGAGATGGAAAATATAAAGTCAGTGAGTGGCACCGAGGGCATTCATTGCCTGTTGTCTGCAGGTCCATCCAGCATGCAGCCCAAAAGTCCCCTTTATTTCTTTAAAACAAAGCAACAATACTTTCCAGGTCCCTCCATGTCGTCTCAAAGGATAAGAGATCTTTCTTTCTTACAGCTGCATAGTACTCCATTGTGTACATGTACCACAGCTTTTTTATCCATTCGTCTACTGATGGACATTTGGACTGTTTCCAGATCTTAGCTATTGTAAATAGTGCTGCTATGAACATGGGGGTACATATATTCTTTCTGATTGGTGTTTCAGGCTTCTTAGGGTATATTCCTAGAAGTGGGATCACTGGGTCAAATGGAAGTTCAATTTTTAATTTTTTGAGGTAACACCATAGTGTTTTCCATAATGGCTGCACCAGTCTGCATTCCCACCAGCAGTGTGCTAGAGTCCCCTTTTCTCCACACCCTCGCCAACACTTGTTGTTTGATGATTTGTTGATGGCGGCCATTCTGACAGGTGTGAGGTGATAGCTCATTGTTGTTTTAATTTGCATCTCTCTGATGATTAGTGATATTGAGCATTTCTTCATATGTCTCTTAGAAAGTATTATCCTAAGCAAAACAAGCCAAACAGAGAAAGACAAGTATCATATGATCTCACTTATTTGTGGAATATAATGAACATAACAGTCTGAGTAATGGGGTAGTCCCAGAGACGTGAAAGTGGGGTACAGACTGACAGTCCCCAGAAGAGAGGGTGGTGGGGGAGAGATAAACCACAGAACTTATATGCATGTATGCATGAACAGTGGACATGGACAACAAAGCTGGGGACAGGGCAGGGAGGGAGGGGGTGGGTGGAATCAGTGGGGGCAAAAGGAGAAACATCTGTAACAAAAATAAATTAATTAATTAAATTTAAAAAAATTTATCAGTGAGCTTTCAAAAAAAAAAACAAAGCAACAATTAAAAAAAAAAAAACTATGTCATCAAGCTTCTCCCTTATCCCATAATAACCATAGGAACTGATCTCCTTCTTGCGACACTATCTTCTCCGTGGCATTTATCGCTGTGGTCAGCGTGAGGGTGCATGGTCTGTCTGCTAGAGCGTCCTCTGCATTCAATCAGTTTGTCCTCACACAGCCCCGATATTGGGGGACACTAGCAGTTTTGAGACACCGGTCTGTATGTTGGTGCTATTGTGAAATGAAGCCTTCACAAGTCCAACCAGAAAGTAGACCAACAAAGACAAAGCAGAGATCTTCATGAGCTAAATGTGTTTAATTTTAAAAAATCAAAAACTCTTCTTTATCCTCAGCTTATATGTCTCTTCCTTTTAGAGTAGCAAAGCTTCTTATAGAAAGTGATAACATTTTGTTGTTTTTTGTTATTTGGTCAAGTATTTTACTAATGTGTGAAATCCAAGAGTTTAGGCATTGGTAGCCCATAGGACTAACTTCAGACAAAATTGCAAAGTAGGCAAAGTTTGACCGTGTCACTCTCTTTTCAGAAACCTTCCTCTTTCAGGTGACTTTGGATTTCCCTCTAGTTCCTCTGAAGACCTGCCCTTACCACTTTGCAAACCCCATTGAGAATTCCATTGCATGTTTCAAGAAATATTCATTAATCAGCTACTAAGTGCCAGGTGTTATAAAAAAGAATCACAGAATTCCCCTATTCTCAGAATGCCCATAACCCAATGAGGGAGACAGGTCCCTGTAAAATAAACAATACAATTATCTTAGAACTACACAAAAGAAATAGTCACATGGCTATAGAGAGACGAGGATCCCTCCCCACAGAGGAGGGCCCTGGTTTCTGAGTACTATTTCCTCATCATCTTTGAAATAAGCCTCCAGGCATAAACAGATACACAGGTATATATGTATGTGTCCCACATACATCACCGTAGTGACTATTTGATAGAGAATGATAGCCAGACTAAGTCAGGACAGTCTCTGGGCAAAGATGGGTGGCCATTATTTTGCATTCACACAATTTACAGTGTTTAGAGAAAAGCTGATCAGTTGCAATGGGCTGTGATTGGCAAAGAGGATAATATTCAAGTGATTGTAGACGAGGATGCCTGGTAAATAACTGTGTCAGAGGGGCTTCCATAGGATCGGGCCAATTTTAAGACGTATTTGATAACGTTCAGGCAATAGCTGGGAAAAAAAAAAAAAAAGGATCAATCTAGTTTTCTGTTACCTCTCGGTATAATTCAGTGTCGGTGCGAACTGAGGAATTACAAGCACCTTGCTTTCCATGTGGGTTCATTTGTTTCTCCTTAGTGTTTAGTCCCAGGAAATTTTAAAGGTGATGCAGTACGTAATCTCCAGCTCGTGGCCCTGGGTCCCATAAACTAGTTAGTTCACCCTTTCAGTACCTTTAATTGGACGCATGAAGGTCGGTGTGTTGTGGAAAATCGAGAAAATACTTCTATTCTACAGTTGGCCAGAGAACTTATAAAAAATGTTTTGTTTAACCTCACCAATTATCAAGGAATACAAATTAAAACAGAAAGAGCATAAAATGGTTTACCTATAAGACTATAAAAGAGGAATGAAAATGTTACTGTCTACTGCTTATGAGTGTGTGGGAAAAGCATGTTCTTCTATACTCCTGGTGAGATTAAATGTTTTTCTAACCCTCCCAGAGGACATTTAGATAATATGTACCAAAAGTCTCAAAAGAAGGCACATGTCCTTTGACCTAGCAACTCCACTTATCGGAATTTGTCCTAAGGAAATAAATGGTATATGCTGAAACTGAAACTGGAAATAATTTGAACATATAGCAGAATATTGTATTCAAATATTATGGTTCATACAGAAAATATAATGCAATCTAGTCTTTAAAAATGAGGATGATAGTCTATACTTCGTGACGTGAAAAGATGTTCATGATAAATGGAGGTAAGAAAAATAGATAACAGAACAAATAAACTGTGGTTCCATCTGGATAAATATATATGTTATGCACCTAATAATCATAGTCACAAAAAAAAGTGTGAAGAGATATAAGTCAAAATATTAATATGTATACTAATTGTTGTATTATTTTAGGGCGATTATTGGTGATTGTGTGTGTGTGTATATATATATATATATATACACACACATACATATATATCTCCTATCCTCCTACCCTATTCTATCCACATTTTTATTCATTCATCAGGGCTGAGATAAAGCTTGCCTTCTGAGAGGAAGCCCTAAAGACCCCTGATCTGGCCTGTTTTCATACATACTATGTAAATCTATGTTTACTCACATTCTGCCTCAGCACGTTTTACATGTATCTGTTTTATGCCTCCAGAATGGAAGCTTCTTTAGGGTAAAGATCATGCCCTATATTTCTTTGCATTCCCCAAGGTATTTAATATTCATTCTGTAAATCTCTTTTAATAGTTGATTAAATGAGGATAAATAAATACATATCCATGGGCTAGTGAGGAACCATATGTGGATACGGCATCAAGCCTTAAAGAATATTACTAACCTTCAACCCTCCTAAGAAATGTCCATTGGTTGCTAGGGACACATCATGACATGTGTGAACCAAGAGTGGACTCTGTGAATGGACCTGCTGCAGAAGCATCGGATACCCTCCAAGGTTGCCCATCCAGGGTGCGATTTGAGGGGGCTGGGATTCCACCCCAGAACATGTGGGCAGGCTGGTATGGATTTTAGGGAAGGACCTTTAGACTATGGGTATTCTAACAGTTTCTCAAACTGAAGAGTCTCCTCTATTCCATATGGAAAGGCAAAAGCTGGACCATCTGATAAGATAATTTGACTCTTCCGGGATGGCGATTCTATTTCTGGCCACCTGGCTCTCCGTATAGGCCCTTTCCTGCGGTTGTTCACAGTAACTGCAAGAGCACTGGCCTTCCTCCACCCTGCTGATGAGCATCTGCTCCTAGAGGGACATTGGGAGCTCTGGCCGCACTTCCCAGCCGTCCTCCCCCCCGCCGGCTCGCTGGGCCCCTTTCACGGAGCCGAGGACTGAGCACCGCGCACCGAGCTAGCTGCTAGCATTTGGATGGGAGATACTTTTAATCTTGTTTGGTTTTCCAAGATGAGATGCAGAAGATGATGCAGACACTGCAATGTATGTTTTATGGGATTACTGGGGATGCGAACCCGAAATGTGCCTGACGCAGGAGAGCTTTCAGATGAGGGCTGCCCATCTCTGCCAGCCCCGGAATTCTGTGCTAATACCGACAACAAAACCCCTTTTTCAAAATGGTTCTAGTTAAAAATCAACACATAGCACAGTGTGGTTCATTGTGTGTGTGTGTGCACACGTGCGTGTGTGTGTGTGGTGCATGCAGAAAGAGAATAAAAGTGTAGTATTAACATATTTGGTTTTATTCTCAAAGCTGTTCATAACGGTTTTTTATTGGAGGAGGATCATGAACATTATGTTATAAGCAGACATTCTGCAAAATAAATATTTAAAAATATGCTCCAAAATTTAAAACGATTATTTGTTACTTATAATTATGGATACTTTTGACGTATTGTTCCCTTCTGCATTGATGTTTTTAACTATAAGCATTCATTAATCAGAAAATCAGAATTAATTAGAAAAAAGAAAGAAATCTTGTCAATTGGCTCTTTCTGCCAGAGCTCTCCTTGGATCGGTGACATCCCCTTTCTGATGTCGGGGCAGCTGGTGCTCCTGCACACGACAGCTTGTTCTTGAATGTCAGCTGAGACGTTCCTGGTTTGGGAGTCAGGCCGCTGCCTTTGCTACCCTCCCGAAGCGTTAGGATGTGACAAAAGTAACTCAGGGCCCAGACTCTGCCAGGCTGGTGGAAGTTAAATAGTGAGCCTTCTCATCTCCTCCTTCAGACATAAGCTTCTAGCCAGGATCCTTCATATTTCAGCAAACAAAGGAATTGGAACATTGTTTTCACAATTTTCTACTTGTGTAATCCTGGAGGGTAAAGTGTATTTGCTTCTAAAACAAAGGGAAGAGACTCAAAGGTCATGGGAGTGATTGGCTTTCCTGTTCCATGAAACGAGCAAGGTGACACCGGGTGACATGGAGCAGCAGGGCAGCAGAAACGGCACAGGAGCATCCCGTCGTAATTAACCTTTGGCGCTCCCTGCCCTGCGATGTTACCCAGGCCAGTATCTCAGCTGGCTTTTCCAAAACAGTGTGGGAGGGCGATGTGCATTCAAACTAGATCCCACAATTATACCAGGTGTGTTTAAAGTTATTAGCACTGTCCATCCCCCCAGATGAGCAGAGCATTTTTTGGCTGGTCTAAATAAAGCACCCGAACACTGATGCATGCAACTTGGCTACATGCTTATTTGTTGGACAAAGCAAGGATGTGGTATTGTTCAGTACCTTGCCATTCAGAACTTGCCCTCACGTACACTTGCATGTAATTTCTAGGGCATTCTGTGAGACAGGTCATTCATCTCCCCATTGCACAGATGTAAAACCCAAGGCTCGGACAGCGGAACTGATCTTCCCAGCATCACCCAGCTGGTGGACAGTAAAACTCCAGCTCCGACCAAGGTATGCGGACTGTTCATTTCTGACCTCCTTCTATAGGTTGGATTAGTGACTGCTTATTGAAATCACTCAGAGACCTTTTAGAAAATAATAATGTCAGGGTACGGATTTCTCAAACTCCTTCTCCCCAGAAATAGATTCAGGTTGCACTGGGGCCTGGAGGTTATTTTTGTAAGAATTCCTCAGTGGTCTCAAATATGCAGCCAAGGCTGGAATCAACCTGTTAGATGAAAATGGCGACCCCCTGTGGTGTGTAATATACAGAACAGGCTGTTCTATGACACTGAGGATGAAGACTGATGTTTTCATGCTGGTGCTATGTGTCAGTTGAATAAGTGTTTGCCTACTTGGTATAATTGGCAACCAATGAAAGATACTCGCCATCAAAAATGGGCCTGTCTCTTCACTGTGCCTGAAATAGTGAAGGGCTGGTGCAGGATCAGAGCCTAGGAGGCCCCTATTGGGCCAGGCATTGGTTTTTAATGGCTAGCTCTGGCTATATTGGTGTGTATTGGCATAATAACATCTTCGAATATGCTGCCATCCCACTGATGTTCTGCTAAATGTTTAATAACCAGGAGAGCCGTGGGAATAAAAGTTCTCAGTTGTACTATTTGCCATTTCCTATGGTGTAAATGCTCTCATCATGGCAAATTTTAAACCACCAATGTGATGTCACTAAATACTGAGGTAGAGAAAGATACACAGTAGCATACCATTATATAGCATTTATACCGCACAGATACAATAAAAGTATAACCTCAAGAATATAGCTAATAGTAAAATGCAGTAAAATCATTAGGAGGCAATGTTTAAAATATAATTTGTTTGATAAATTTGCGTCATTTAATTATTAATGAAGTCTGAGTTTAATCGCCATCTAATAAAAGTCATGAAAATTTTAACAATCAGTTCTCAAGAACCAGCACACCACTGAACAATCATTAGTGTCACTATTTACAACAAAAGCTTGGAAGGGTCCTAATGAATAGCATATATCGTGCCTGAGAAGGGCAATGATCACCCAAAAGAATCCATAAACAATTAATGGCAAATTTATTTGTTAGATTGACTGATCAATCATTTGTAATATCCTAGAAGAAAAGGCAAATAAAGAAGAAACCTCAGTATCCTTATAAAGAATATGGAGATAATAATACCAAAATTCAATTAGGTACATAAAGCACAGTGAATAAAATGTACTAATCCCTAAATAAATGACAGTCACTTTTACTTTTATTGGAATGGGCAAGAAAATTAACATTTAATGCACACTTAATACTTGTTAGATACTATGCCAACATTTCTGAAGGCTGATGTGATAGCAAGAAAGAAGGCAAATGGAATGAAGAGTTACAAGATTAAAACTAGCCTTCACCCCACCCACTGACTATAAGCTAGACAAACAGAACAGTAAGTCTATGTGGCACACAGTGATAAGAGCAAAAGACATGAAAAAGACAATGAACTGTTGGAACACTGGGGTAAGCCACAAGTATCTGGTGGAGGGCATACGGACAGACACACAGAGGGGAAACAGTTGTATCTTGAGCTGCATCTTGAAGACGAAGCAGGAGGCCTTTGGGCAAAGGCACAGGAAGGCATATAAAAAGATCCTGTGATGGAGTCTAGGCTGTGTGATGGATAGGTGTTATAAATAGCGTCTGAGAAAACCTTGCCAAGGAATTGGGATATTGGCCTGTTGGCTCTATAGGCTTTAACAAGGGGAACACAACTTTGGATTTTGAAATATATGTTTTAGAAGACAACCTTAGCCACCCTAAAAGCAATGTAGCCAATTAGTTTGGTAGGTCTGGTGGGGGAAGACCCAGTTGGGAGACTATTTTAACTGTCCAGATGATAGATGGGGAAGGCTGGAATCACTCCCTGACTACTGCTCCAAGAAGTAGAGAAAAAGTGGACTGAAAAAAATATTTAGAGGATTCGATCAATAATACTTGGTAACTGCTGGGTGTGAGTGGGTGGGCAGAGCAACAGAAGACGAGTCAGAGATTTCCAAGTTGCGTAATGTGGTCGATTGTGATGATGTTAACTGAAATAAGGAAAGCAGTAGAAGTAACAAGTTTTCAGAAATACAGTGTGACAATGCCCAGTGTGAAGCCTTTAAACTCTGTGAGTGCAAACACCCGAATGATTTCTGTTTCATCTCCCACCTTGCTTTGTGATCCAGAAATTTCTTCATTCCAGGTCAAGAGAGACAAAGAGAACAATGCATATGAAAGTGCATGGGGAATAAAAGTGTATGAGAATATATGTCAACCAGAATCAACATGACCATTTATTCAACAAAACTGTATTGTATCATGACCCCAGGACCCCCGAGTCTAGCCCTCTGATCCCCCGAGGAGCAGCTGGGACAGGAGAAATAAAGAAACCCAACTGCAGGGCAGTCATCTTTCCTCTTTACCCAGAAAAATATTAGAAAATGTTTCTGGAGACTGGAACTCAGGCAGGGAATTAGACTCTGCTTCCTGTGACAGAGACAGACTGTCCAGCGTAGCCACAGAGTGACAGGCAGGAAGGCAGAGAAAGACCCAACAACAAGGTGACCCTATATTGGATCAGAACGTAAGACAGATTCATCAGCAGCACAGGGCTGAATGGGGCATGACCCAGGGTTGTGGCCAAGAGCCAGGCAGGAAAGTAAAGAGAACACAGGAACTGAGGAGAAACAGATGAAGAGGATAAACCCACTAACAGAAGTCAGGCTAAGGTTGGTCATAAGCTCACAGAAGCAGGGGACAGGGAGCAGCTTTGCTGAGGTCAGAGGCAGCGTTCAGAGGGGTCATTCCTGCCGAAGGGATTCTCACTGCTCAGGCCTCTCTCTGCTCCAGCAGAGGGGCTGTGTGATGTCCTGAGAAGCTCAGCTTCATCCCAATAAGCAACAGTCATCGGAGCGGCAGGGGGTCCTCTATGGTTCCGAAGTTTCACTGAGGGTAAGAAGTCACCTTTGGGATGGGTGGACTCTCTGCATTGCTCAAGTCATGTTTACTGAATTTCTTTCCCAACATCGGGCCAGGAATGTGGGCACTGGGGTTTTCGATCAAGATACCGATGCCAGTGGAAGTAACGGCACCAAGCAGGGGTGACAGACCTAGCAGAGTGTTCCGACTGTGGGAGCTCACTATAGGGGGTGAAAGCAAAGGTCTTTTCCAATTTCTAGAGGAGAGTATGAAGACTATTATGAATATTCTACCCCTCAGTCAAATCGATCACATTTTTAATGATTAAGAAAGTATAATCCAATACAAATCAATCTCGAGAATTAATAAACTAAATCCAGGTTCTATAGGGACCAACCATCCAACCCTGACCTGGAACAAAGCACTTGCCTTCCCTGGGTCTCAGGCAGTTGCTTGTGAAATGAAGACATTGTCTCGCAGCATCCCTGAACGTCCCTCTGGCTGGTGGAAGGACAATCCGTAAAGCCAGCAGGATTTGAAATGAAAGCAATTGTATTTTGCTCCTTCATCCTTCTTGTATATGCTGAACACATGGCCCTGTGTTAGAAGAGATGTTACAAAGGCTAGAAGAGATGTTAGAAGAGATGTTACAAATGCATTTTCGTGGCAGGGTAAAGACTCACATCTGAAAAGGTGAGTCCGCCCCAGCCTTGGCCCACATTGGAAGGCTGAGCCGGCTCCAGCCGCGAAAGTTCTGCACTGAGTGCCGCAAGGAAGTGTCACCTCGCCATCACCCAGCGTCTGCTCAGGAAAAGACACAAGAGGCAATGACCGGGACAGAGGTGACGTGTTGATGTCCGTCAGCTGACATGTGGCTGCTCTCATGGCTCTGAGTCTGAAATGGCAGCTGGGGACCACCTGGAGCCCTGTTCTGGCGCATGAGCCCCCCCTGGGGGCCTGGGACACAGAGGGACCGCGCAGCAACGGCAAACTTGAAACCACTCACGCTTTTGTGTTGCCAGTAAGCAATATAGCTGTGTGAAAAAAGAAAACAAATTGGCAAAATTCACTTTTAAGGGGGGAAAAAAGCATATGTACTTTCTAAGGACTATGGAAGTACTGTTCTTTATTAAAGTACTATCCAATACAGAAGCCCCTGAGCCCGTGTGGCTGTCGACATTTAAATTAATTAACACTAAACAGAATTAAGAGTTCGGTTCCTTCGTCACACTGCCACAGTTTCGGTGCTCAGCCGCCCACGTGAGGAGCGGGCGCCACGTTGATCAGCGCGGATAAAACGCATCTCATCGCCCCAGAGACCCCTGGGGACAGCTGGTCTGAAGCGTGGACAGATGGAAGAACAACTATCCACGTAACAACAACCGGTTGCCCTCCCACGACTCTGTTCATCTAGGACAACATTTTAATCTTTACTCTCCATTGAGTAAAGATCCTCTACTTCTGTTTCCTTTAGTTTGGGTACTTCACAGCTGACACTCAGCCCTTAGGTAATCAGAGTCACAGCATTAACACACAAGAGTTCTTCCTCGGTGTTGGGGACACGTCTGGACTCCCCTCGTCTTTAACGCAGCCCAGTGTACGCCCGGGCATCTCTACAGCTCAAGGCCTTCTCGGCTCCTCAAGCCAAGTCCTCTCTTCTTCTTCTTGTTTCTTTTGTAAGAAGATCAAGTCATCTGCTCTCTCTGTCTCCAACTCCCACAGTTTAATTACCTCCCTCAGGTTTTCACCGAATGAGTGACTCAGCAAAATGACTTTTTAAATGAGCTTTCACACTGAGCAATTTAGCCCACATGCAAACTGTGACTGGAACTAATTTTTTAAGTAAATAAACCAGGACTTATATATCACATTAGTGTTTTTATTCAAAATAGTCACCCTAGCAGGTAACATACCTCTTCCAATTATACAGTCGTCACTCAAATCACAGCTAGCTGGTCTCCCAGGGAACGGGCTGGGGGTGTGAGTGTGAAATAGAATTTTCTTTGAGGACGGATATGGCTAACTTCCTGCCCTCACCCCTTTAGGATGGCTCCTTGACAACTCAAAGGTCACAGAACTTTTGATCTTACAAAGCCAGGTCATAGGTCTTCTAACTCTTGCCACGGCAAGCACATCCCCCCAAAACGAAGTCTCTCCTGAAGCGCATGGGAGGCAAGCACAAGGTGCATCTGTTTGCCTCTCAAAGAGATTAGATGTTACCATTATTCTTTGTTCTATTCGCTGTGAAAATGTGTGAGCACTTCTGTCCAGACTTCATAGTCTCTCCTATGCTGCCTACGGACATGTAAATCTGACAGCTTACTTAGTAATAAATAGTTTCTCTATTGTCTTGTTACAGATGGGTCTTCTGCTGGTAGGACTGCATTTGCTATTAACTGAGTGTTTGTGTACCCCTGAAATGTATGTGTTGACATTTAATCCCCAATGTGATGGTATTAGATTGGACCTTTGGGAGGTGATTAGGTCATGAGGGTGGAACCCTTATGAATAGGATTAGTGCCCTCACAATGGGAAGACAGCCATCTGCGAACCAGGAAGAGGGCCTCCCCAGACACCAGACTGCTCAGTCTCCAGAACTGTCAAAAATAAACTTCTGTTTTGCGTGCCCCGGTCTAGAATGTTGTTATAGAAGCCTGAGCTCACTGACGGAGCACTGTTTCCCCAATACATGTACATTCAGAGGCAAATTTGATTCTTGGAACCCCTTAGGTCACCAGGAATTTAAATAATAAAATGAATGATCACGCAGGATTATAAAATTTGAAATAAAACACAAGGTAGGCCCTGGCCGGTTTGGCTCAGCAGTTAGAGCGTCAGCCTGCAGTCCTGAGAGACCCGGGTTCGGTTCCCGCTAAGGGCATGTACCTCGGTTGCAGTTTGTCCCCGGCCCTGGTCGGTCGTTTGGGTGGCAGCCACTCGATGTGTCCCTTTCACGTCGATGTTTCTCTCTCTCTCTCGGTTCCCCTCTCTCCCTCCCACTCTACCTGAACAAAAAATGGAAAAATGTCCTCGGGTGAGGATTAAAAAAAAAACAAAAAAAACACAAGGTAGGTCTTTGTTTGTTTCTTTTTTAGAAATATTTTCGTTTGTTTCCTTTTTTTAAATATGACTCACAGGTTCATTTCCAAGAGTACATATCTGAAGGGGATAAAAACTTAATTTATTTGTTTAAAAACTAAGTGAATAAACGCTTATACCATGTGTGTAATACATATATGTATTCAAAAAACGCAATTAGATTTTTTTCCCACAAGCAGTAAATTATTTCCCCCTTATTTCCATATGTGTCCTTAAAGTAAACATGCTACTTTATTCAAGACACCAAAATTCCCTGCAAAAATTTGCAGGTACTATTCGGGTGCCGAGCGCTACCTTGAGCCGCCTCCTGGATGTGACTGGAAAGGAAAGTTCTCTCAGAGCTGAACATGGCTCTGGTCCTCCTCTAGTCCCCAGGGGCACACGGAGCATGTCAGTCCACCTGGGTGATGCTTAGAGAGGTGGAAGCAACACCCAACCTCTCGCCAGGAGTGTGGAAAGCCAGGTTCCCAAGCCAGCTTCACCACGATAAGCAGGGTGACCTGACCAAGGCCCAGGAGCTCCCTACACCCCAGAATCTGTGTCTGTAAAATGAGAGGAATGATGACTCCCCCACCCCCCAAGATCCTACACCTATGACTCTGTAAGATTCCAGCTTGGTTTCTTTAGGATAGTGTTCCCCTAATTTGACAGACCCTAAGAATCATCTGGGGCACTGGTTTAACAAATACAGATTGTTCATCTTTACCCCAAAACCTTCAGAGGACAAAGCAGGAAACTGAATTTTTTAATTAGAGACTCAGGTGACATTGCTATAGAACAATGAGTAGCAGTGACCCCCAAGACTCCACTGTCCCAGCCAGCTTTGATCTAATTTCAGAATGAAAAATAGAAAACTATGTCTGTATTCCTATTTCACAAACATGCCCAGATATGAGCATGTTTAGCACTAAAATAGCAGGACCATTTTGCTTATACTTCTTCTATTGGATAAAGTAACGAATCTCTAAATCTGTCCAGGGGCTTCATTAAATCTATTCTCATTTTAAATGAGGGAGGGAAATGTGGTTTGCAAGCATTTAAATTTGTTTGGCTCCAACGCAAGAAAAATAATTTTTTTTTCCCAGAAGAAAGGGATGAAGAGGAAGGTATAAGGGAGGAAAAAATGGAACTCAAATCTGGCTGCAAAATAACCTTTGTTTCCCGTGATCCCAGGAATACCATAACAGACGATCAGACAGATGACAATCAAGCAGGGGACTCGACCCAGCTCCAGCTTACTGCCGTGGGAGTGGCCAATGAGTGGTCCGCATCAGGGTGTGCAGAGGGGTCTGGCGAGCTGAGCTCAAATTCGGCCAATAGGTGCATCCAGTGGGGATCTGGAAGACTAGAGGGTAACATGACTCCCTGTAGAGTAACAAGAGGAGGCATTAAGATCCTCTAGCAGACTTCAAGGGCTCTTTCAAACATGTAGGTCACATGTGCACATGTACACACATGCACTTTTCTGTTCCGCAAGCCTAAACAGATACATCCACTATACCTTTTAGGGTACTAAGAAGGCTTTTGAAAACAGAAAAATGAATCTGGCTCTTATAGAGGAAGATATTATGGAGGCATCTCAATAAAAGATCTTTTTTTAAAGGAATGAAATGACATGAACAATCTCACTTGTTTTGGAACTCCATGCTTGCAAGTAATCCCAGGCTATCATTGGTGCCTGACGTACAATCAATATTTGACCTTATTAATCCCATTTTGCTTTCCAGGGATTTGAAGGATATTTGGATCATGTGCTCAGACAGACCAATAAATAAATGGCTGAGAGCAGTTTGAGTGACAGCAAAACCATAAAACTGGCCTGCACTTGGAAACTGGCTGGGGTTGCAAGAGGTCATCTCAGCAGAGAAAGGTGGTGTCTGACCTCCCTGGTGTGTCATGCTCTGGAGAGGGGAAGCTGGACCCACAGTCATTGTATGGCGGCGGGAGAAGGGCTGTCTAGGGAGGTATTGAAAGCTGACTCAGCCATTGAGAGCGCACTTTCGCTGATGCGTAGAATATTCCTGTAGAAATATTCTGTCCTTTTTGTTAAACGTAGCAAATCTCCTCTTGTTTAAGTAGTAAGTGGTTTGCTTTTGGCAAAGCTCTAAAGAGAAAAATGTCAACAAGTATGATCCATAGAGAAGAAAGAAACTGGTCAACAAGTGTGGTAGACATTAGAAGAGGGGAGGCCCCCACTCTGAATAAAGACCCTTAAGCAGGCCCCAGAGCAGAGATAGAATGACAAGTCCCAGCCAGGTGCAAGAACGAACCCTGGGAGAGACTGGTAAGAGCTGGAGAGCATATTCAACCTCCATCAAGCTGCATTTGAGGGCAAGCGTCTGGTCCAAGAAATATACACAAAAAAAGGAGTCCAGACACATAAACATGACAAAGACTGGGGTAAGGACCGAATTAAAGCAACAGGCCGGTGCCCAGGCCCTGACCCAGGCACAGGGCAAATGTGACCAGCAGGTGGCGCCATATACATTGCTTTTTTAGTGCCACCCGGTGAGATTTGGCCGCTGACTTTGCAGTTGAAAACCTCAGTACACCTGGGAATCGCTGGGAAGAACAAATGGGAGGCCTTTCAAGCATTGAGGCCTGTCACCTACAGAAGCCACTGAGAGCAACGCTTTGCAGCCTTATTCCATTTATGTCCAAGGCCTGATCTGCCGTATGGACAAGAGAGAGTTATATAAACAATCACACAAAAATAAAGTGTTTACTTTTCACAAAGAAGCCATTGCTTATTGTTCAATTTCACCCCACATCATCATCAATATCTTTACAAACAAGTAAAGATGGTGATATTTAGGCCATAAGGTTATTAAAAATCCAACATTCAAAATGATCAGTGGTGAAAGACTAGACAGTAGACCAAAAAAATAGACAATTTGGTGCTCAAAAGAATTTCTATGCAATAACAGTATTGGGACATTAATTGTCACTGGTTTATATACAAATGTTGCTCTTGTACCACTATGCATAACCTCAAATGACAACTTCTAGAATTTGTACCGATTGCAAATAGTATGTATAAGAAATAAGAGGTAGCCCACAAATGCATGACGTCAAACCACTTCTCAATATGTTCGGGAGTATACAGCGCTATCCTCTTAGTTCCAACCTATTTCCCCAGCCTCCTGCAACCAGTGTGCATAACATTTCTGGAACCTTGGTTCCTGGCTTCAGCCTGAATGCAAATTCCTTCCTACAGGATCTCAGGAGACGACTGGCTTCCTGGAGATCATCTCACGATGCAGACAGACATGGACCGAGCGATACCGCAGTACTGCAGCTCAGGACTAGACAGCGAGGTTTGTAGCATGCCACAGAGCAAGGAGACAGTAAAGTGTTGTCTTCACACGTCTGCTAAAATTATTTGAAAAATCTATGTCTAAAAAAAAGGACGTCTATCCAGAATATATGAAGACCTCTCAAAAGGCAACATTCTATGTAATTCCATTTATAAGACCATCTGGAATAGGTACAGTTATAGGAACAGAAAAAAACAGATCCTGGCTACGGGGTTTGGGGATGGCTCACAGAGCTGACTACCACGGGACGGTGTGAGGGACATGTGACTTGAAGGAACTGTTCCATACCTTGATTGTGAAGGAGGTTACATAACCAAATGCATTTGTCAAATCGCATCACGAAGACTTGATTTTACTGTATGTGAAAAAGTGAATAAAATAAACCAAGGTTTGAAACTTTATTAAAATGTTGATGAAAGTCAAGAGCAATATGCAATTGTCAGGTTGAACATTTAAATCAGCACACGTTTCATCCCACATCAACAGTGCTCTGGTGAAGTGACCAAGGGATAATTTCCTTTTTTTAAGACTCTACTTTAAAGAATCTTTGTCCTCAGGATATTCTAGAAGAGCCTCTGTGTTCTAGTGCAGTGAGGGACAGTGGAATATCTCCACCAGGCACTAGAGATCCCTGCCTCAGTCTGCCTGGACTGGTCCATTCTGGTTTCCACTAATTGAAGACAAAATGCATAAAACTCCTCTATGTGTAGGAGCTTATCAAGAGCTTTGGATCCCTTATTGTGAGTAATTTACAAATAAAAATATGTTCTCATTTGAAGGGAAGAAAGAAATAGAATTTGTTTCTGGTTCTTAAGACTTATTCTCAAAGTAACACAGGAAGAAAGAAGGAAGGAAGGAAGGAAGGAAGGAAGGAAGGAAGGAAGGAGGGAGGGAGGGAGGGAGGGAGGGAGGGAGGGAGGGAGGGAGGGAGGGAGGGAGGGAGGAAGATAAGGCCTGCAAAGACTCAAACATTTGGAGGAAATGAATTCCAGACCAAATGTAATAGAAAGAATTACAACATGATTTTTAAACTGATTTATTAAATAAGAAACACAGAACAAAATAAACACCCAAAGACATATTTCTTGGGGAAAAGAACCTAAAAGCTAAAGTTTCCTCGAATACATCTTCCAAAATCTCAAAGATAATTTTTCATCCAGTTGAAATAATACTCAAAACCATCTTCACCTGTGAAAATCTTACCCATTTTTCAAGATGCAACACAAAAGAAAGTTAGACATTGCACCTGAAATAAGTTTGGAATTAGGCTTCCTGGTATAGTTCTAGAAACTGCATAATCCACCATCAATATGTGGAATCAAAAGAATATTGTGGCCCTGGCCAGTTTGGCTCAGCGGTTAGAGCATCGGCCTGTGGTCCGGAGAGACCCGGGTTCGGTTCCGGCTAAGGGCACGTACTTCGGTTGCAGTTTGTCCCCGGCCTTGGTTGGTCGTGCGGGTGGCAGCCACTCGATGTGTCCTTTCACATCGATGTTTCTCACTCTCTCTCCCTTCCTCTCTCTCCCTCCCACTCTATCTGTACAAAAAATGGAAAAGATGTCCTCCGGTGAGGATAAAAAAAAAAAAGAATATTGTGAAATTAGAAGAACCTCGCATCCGCGTTTTTCAAATGTTAACATGCTTTAGAATCAGGGGGCGGGCCCGTGAAAATACAGATCACTGGTTGGTTCCACCCCCTGGGTTTCTGATTCATCAGGTCTCAAGCGGGACCTGAGAATTTACAGTCCTAACAAACTCCCAGGAGACGCTGAGGCCCATCGCCGGGCAACATGCTTTGAGAATCACTGCTCTACACATTGCAGGAGTCAACTGAGATGATACACGTAAAACTTTCATGAGGTGTAAATCGCTGTATTGGTGTAAGGAACATTTCCTTTCATGTTATGTTTACACTGAATCCTTGAAAAAGGCTTCTTTGTCTCCCTAACTAGATTTTGAAAACCTGTAATACTTTATACTTCTTTTGTGATGCTGCCAGTAGTCTAAGATCGAGGTTATTTTTATTCTGTTTTTCTTACACCAACTAGACTTCATTGACATCGCGGAGGTCATTGAGTCCCTGCAGTGCTCAGCAGACTGCCTCATCCACAGTGGGGACTCTGGGCAATGCGTTCTCAAACTGAGGTCGAACATCCCTTGTTAGAAGAATACTGCTTTGCTTTCTGGTGATTGTAATGAAAATACAGTGGGACGACATCACAAAGCACAACCGTATATTATTCCCCCGAATTGTACGTCTAAGATCACATTGAAACTGGTAACTCTTTCTCTATTTGAACAAGTTATGGACGCTGAATAAAGTATAGACTGTGCTTACAAATGTGTGCTCATTGCTTAGTATAATGTTTATGGGCATACATTTTTAAAGCTGGATGTCAGTTTCTTGACCAATAATGTAAATCTTCCAAGTATGACCCATATTCCATGAGTAAGTCTGTTTTCAACTTTATTCCTTCTCCTTGGACTAGACTTGGCAACAGGTATGAGAACGGTGGCTTCACTTCTACACTAAATATGCAAAATTCCCACACAAATATATTCAAGGCTGCAGGTTGTGGTCATAAAGGGCCACACCTGCCCACTGTGGCAGAACTGGACATGCCTACTCTCCGGGAGGAACAAATAGAACACTGTTTGTGAGCTGCGAATGAACACTAGCATTGAAATGTTGAATCATCCGTTGTTCTGTGCATGGTGCCTCATTCGTTCAAGGCAAAGAAACTGAGTCACAATTATGAAAATGCAGGCATCAGTGACCCTATGGCGTCCCGTGTTAAGGGATGGAAAGACTTCCAACACCTTGAAATGATGTCCTAGTTGACCATTACTTATTTTGCCCCCACATAAAGGTACTCTATGAGGACTGGCAAAATGGAAAAATGAATTTCTGAAATGAACCTTGGCCCATTTGTGATTTATTTGGTTGATTTAGTAGTCCCCCCTTATCCCCAGTGGAGGTATGAAACCACAGATAGTACCCCGCCCTGTACTCTATGGGTTCTCTTTGGTATACCCATACTGCCAGCAGCAATACTCTTGTGCTTTAGGGCGTGATTAAGTAAAGTAAGGGCTACTTGAACACAAGCACTGCAACACCTCAGCAGTCAACGTGGTAACCCAGATGGCCACTGAGTGACTGAAGGGTGGGGAGACGCTGGACCAAGGGATGACTCACATCTAGGGTGGGATAGGGCCTGACAGTGAGAAGTTTCATTATGCACCTCAGAAGCATGCAACATAAAACTTATGAATTGTTTATTTCTGGAAGTTTCCATTAATTATTTTCGGACTGCAATTGACCTGGGGATGACAGAAACTATGGAAAGGCAAACCTCAGACAAGGGGAGACTACTGTATTGTTCTCAGATGTTACAGCACATACTCTGAAGGGGAAAGTCAACATCTATGCCTGACTTATCTTGAAAGAGTGCTGGGCCCCCATCAACGTATAGACAGGTAAGTATTGTGATTGACTCTGGTTTTGCAATTTGGGCTCAGCCGGGATGGCTTGTCTCTACCCCAGGCCATGTAAACTCAGGCAGCTCCACTTCCAGATGGCTGTCAAGTTGGTGCTTATTGTTGACTGGAAGCTCAGCCAAGGCTGTTGGCCAATGGCCTCCCCTATCCACGTGCAGGTCTCTGCTCAGGCTAACCCACCGCGTGGCAGCGGGGCCCAAGGGGGAGGAAGTAGAAGCTGTCAGTCGTCTTAAAGCATCACTTCCTTTGTATTCTATTGAAGAAGCCATCACAGAACTAGTCTAGATTAAAGAAAAGGAGAAATAACTCACCTCCCAGTGGGAACGGTGACAAAGAATGCGTGGTCATGTTTAACCTGTTACCGCAGATTTTAACTAAGACCAGACATTAAATTAGGGCATTAAATTAATCTTAAAACAAAACAATGCTTGACTTCAGTGCTTCTCGATGTGCGGCCCCCAGGTCAGCATCACCGTAAACTTGTTAGAAGTGCAAATTCTCTTGCCCTGGCCGGTTTGGCTCAGCGGTTGGAGCGTCAGCCTGCGGTCCAGAGAGACCCGGGTTCGGTTCCCGCTAAGGGCACGTACCTCGGTTGCAGTTTGTCCCCGGCCCTGGTTGGTCGTGCGGGTGGCAGCCACTCGATGTGTCCCTTCACGTCGATGTTTCTCTCTCTCTCTCTCTTCCTCTCTCTCCCTCCCACTCTATCTGTACAAAAAAAAAATGGAAAAATGTCCTCGGGTGAGGATAAAAAAAAAAAAAAAAGAAGAAGTGCAAATTCTCAGGTCCCACCACACACTTACCGGCTGATAAAGTCTGCTTTTCGTTAATGTTGAGGGTATTTTCCCCCTGATGCCGAATTTTGCTGAACCAACTGTACAAGTTGAAAATCAATTTAGTTGTGGTAAACAGCTATGTTTACTCGGAAGGCAGAATAACAAATGAAGCTAAAGATCTGGATTGACTTGAAGCAATACAAAGTGTTTACAAATGATTTAACATTCTACAAAATATTTTGGGGGCTTTCTACATAATAGATTTGTATCTCTATGGTGGTTAATCTTTAGCAAATATGTTTTTCGTATCACGTGGTTTGTACTTATTATGCGCTGTCTTATTAAATTCCAATTAAATCCATATGTGAGAACATTAATTTAAAGTGCTACCAGAAGGACTGATTACACAATAAATTGCTTCATGGAGCCCTGGAGTTATTCAAAGAAAGATGGCTGCCTGCACTGGTTGAGACCAAAAGAAAGCAATTAAAAAGTTCCGCAGTCACCAAGCAGTCTGTAAACAATCCTTCAGACTGTGTCTGTGATTGTATCAGCAACATGTATTATATCAATTTCTCTATCTATGCACACGTACACACGTATTTACACACTACACCGAGCATGACCACGGGGAGGAGACAGAACAACCAGGAAACGCTAACCCAGAGCCAGATTGCTGCAAATCCCTGAGCCATGTAGTGGACGCCTCAACAGCCCGAGAATCTACTACCTCCAGGTCCTCCCAGCATCACAACTCAGTGGGATTTTAGTGGAGACAGGAGAATCTTGGCCCATAAGTGGACCAAGAAAATGATCAGTTATGTTTTTTCTGCTCCTCTCAGGAGCAAGTGTCCAAAGTATTTTAGACATATTTCATCCAAAAGATGGATTTTCTTTTCAAGTTGGCTCTTAATAGACAGGCATCACTCATCTGGAAAGAGTTTCCCTTCCAGGTATTGTGAGGTCTAGTTGTTGCAGTTTAATATGATCTGATTAAATAAAACCCCTCTAAATAGAGTTCCTTGGGGAGCTACTGGCATTTCCTCCTGAGGGTGTTATACTGAGCCCACTGAAATAGCAGAACTCAGAACCCACAGCCTGGCCCTTCCTTCGGTGACCTGTGACAAGGAGCCCTCAAAACCTGTCTGACTCAAAACACGGGTCCAGACTGAAAACAGGCATTCAGATGAAATGAGGCCTAAAAGGAGATGTCACATGAAACAGCCTCTAGTTACCCAAAGACCAAAGAGCCATGAGGTATTGGGTGCCTCGACTTGCTTTTTCACTTCTCCTGATACATTTTTCTGAATGTGTTCCAACGTGCCCCGTTCCTCTCTTGGAGGAGGACGAGATTCCAGGCAGGTAATTCTGAGCTCTCTGTTCCTTCCCCTTGCAACCTTGCTAAGACCTTATTCCACAGATCATTCTCCTTTTCATGTTTTATTATTATTATTATCGATTTTATTAGAGAGAGAGAAAAACATCAATGTGAGAGAGGAACATTGATCGGCTGCCTCCCACACGCCCCCTACTAGGAATAGAGCCAGCAACCCAGGCACATGCGCTGACCGGGAATCGAACCGGGACCTCTCAGTCCACGGGATAGCACTCAATCCTGAGCCACACTGGCCAGGCCACAGGCCATTCTTTTTTTTTTTTTATCTTCACCCGAGGACATTTTTCCATTGTTTGTTCAGATAGAGAGGGAGAGAGAGAGAGAGAGAGAGAAACATCGACGTGAAAGGGACACATGGAGTAGTTGCCATCCACACAACCCAACCAGGGCCGGGGACAAACTGCAACCGAAGTACATGCCCTTAGCGGGAACCGAACCCGGGTCTCTCTGTACTGCAGGCCAACGCTCTAACCGCTGAGCCAAACCGGCCAGGGCTACACATCACCAGTAATGTGACTACTCATCACCAGTAATGAGACATCCTGACAGGGCAGGCGCAAGCATCCTAAATTCTAATTCAGAAGGATAGCCCCCACAGAGAAAGAAGGGGAGGCTGTGGCAGGAAAGTGGGGTGTCAGACATTCCAGGAGGGTCCAGAATAGCGTAAGAAATCTGCAGGCACCTGGGAAGATGCAAACACAGTATGAGCCCTGGAAACAACAGAGGCAGCTCAGCAGAGGGGCAGCGGCCAAGGCCTGAACCCTATGGGAGCTCAAGTCCAGGGCCTGCAGCTCACCAGGTCTGACCTTGAGAAAGTTACTCAGCCTCTCTACCCCTCCTCATCCGCTGGAAGATGGAGCCAATAATGCTTCTCTCGCTTATACTGTGGAGATTGAATAGGACATATATGCACAGTGTCTTATAGAATGTCCGATGGGTAGTTGGACACTTTGTGTGTTGTATGACCCTGCATGTACAAAAGATCAAGAATACCGATGGAAGCAAACGCCTGCTGCTCCAGGAGCAGCACTTGAAAGGTAGTGTGGCTGCTGGAATGTGAATCAGCCAGGCATCACCCACCTCTTTCCCTCTCGTTCATCTTGGAGGCTTATGGGGCACAGATACAAATCATCAGTGCCACCCTGGGGAAGGCTAGGATGCACCCGTCAGTTGTGTCTGTCTTTGTTTTCATTTCAGGTTGTCTGTTTTAAATTGCATCTGAAAGACAGATGAGGAGTGAGGGTGAGGTTTGCCATTCTGCCTCTTCCATTTGCGGCAACCCCTTCAGGCCTGCCTCCTGCTCCCAAAGCCCTCAGACATATGTTTCTTGTGTATAATACAGTGTAGGGAACAATAATGTTATATGATTCTTAACTAGCAGCTGCCTGACTGAGAGTCATTATAGCTACTTGGTGCATAAAGCTGAGCACGTGTCTTTTCCAGGTGGAGATGTCAACTGTGGAAATGAGGTATTCCTTTCCCCACTGAGTCTGGGGGTCCGGTCCTTAAAATATCTCAAGAAAAAGAATTTTCTGAGACTCTCACAGGAGGACGACTGACTTTTATTCGTGTGGAATTACATCCCTGGGTTTGCCAAGTCCCATTTCCCTGAATCCAGTCCTGGAAGAAGTGCAGCTGGGGATTCAGCAGAGCTAGAAGCAAGGCCAGCGTCCAGTTTCTGTTCCATGTTGGACTTGGATCCAATTCCGCATCAGGCTAGTTGCAGTCCATCAGTCCATTGTGTGGAGTCCACATGGCAAAGGCAGGGGAGCCAAGAGAGTGCACCCCCTGCAACAAGAGTCCCAAGAGTTCCGGGAGCCAGGCGTGTTTAGGGGATTAAATATCTCAAACTTCGTGCCCTTGCAGTGGCCAATGACCTGTTCCCAAGTGTGAGTGACAGGCAAGCACCTTCCCTATTTCACCCAGACTTTACTGGGCATGTGTCTATTCTCCCCCTGTCCAGTCCTTTCCCCCAGGGATCTACAGGGAACTCCTGGGGAGTGTTAAACTGCAGCTTCCTGGCAAAGCTGCACAAATGGCATGCCTGTGCCGTTTGTCCTCCCTGTGCCCCTTTCCTGTTATTTGTAACTTGGTCAGTCACAGTGGCGTCAGGGCGACTGAGGCATGAAGGCAGGCGGACTAACGCAGCACAATGAGTGCAGCTGACTTTGACTTTTCATTTGTAAACCAGGGTCAATATTTCAGGCTCATTTACATACTTGCCTAGAGGAGCCCTGAGATGTTCAAAGACAGCCTGGGGGCTCATTTGCATAATCCTTCTGAATACCAGGAGGCAGCCTATTGGAGGGATTAGGGTTTAGTCAGAGTCCCCAGTGGAAACTAAGAATTCCCCTGTAGAGAGCAGGTTTCTGTGCCTCGCACGGTTTTGCACCTAATACATGCTCCTTCAGGAGACTTTCCACTTAGTCAACATGAAAATTTAACGTTCTTCCTATTTCTTGTGAAATAATCAGCCTGGCTTTGTTATGTATAAGGTTAACTCACCTGACTTCAACAGGCTATGGCAATGAGTGTCATTGCCAAAGTGATTGCTTCTAACCCAGCGGGTCTCAGCCTTGGCCTGTCCTTGGAACCACTCGGGTGGGGAGATTCTCAAAGTACTGATGCTGGGACCCACCCCAGAGAATCGGATTTAATTGGTGTGGGGCAGCCTAGGTATCAGGAGTTTTTTGTTTTGTTTTGTTAATTTATTGATTGATTTTAGAGAGAGAAGGAAAAGAGAGGAGAGAGAAATATGGATTTGTTGTTCCACTTATTTATGCATGCATTGGTTGATTCTTGTACATGCCCTGACCAGGGACTGAACCCGCAACCTTGGCCGATGCTCTAACCAGAGTTTCCCAGGTGGCTCTAATGCATAGCCAAGGTTGGGAAGTCTCCTCAGACCTCCATGTTTGGGATGAAGTGAGGGTAGGGTTACATCCATTCAACACAAGACACCAGGATGTTGGTAGGTGTTCCTTGAAAAGTAAATATTGCGCCCTGGCCAGTTTGGCTCAGCGGTTAGAGCTTCGGCCTGTGGTCCAGAGAGACCCAGGTTTGATTCCTGCTAAGGGCATGTACCTCGGTTGTGGTTTGTCCCCGGCCCTGGTTGGTCATGCGAGTGGCAGCCACTCGATGTGTCCTTTTCACGTAGATGTTTCTCTATCTCTCTTCCTCTCTCTCCCTCCCACTCTGTCTGAACAAAAACTGGAAAAATTTTCCTCTGGTGAGGATTTTAAAAAAAAGAGAGCGAGAAAATAAATATTGCAATGCTAACTACATTTTGGGAATCCTGGGTTAAATAACAATAAATAATACACAACCTCTGTTTGCCGCTAAGGCTCTCGGGATGTTGGTGAACACTGTCACTCCGTGAGGGGACTCATTCGTGTTTCCCAAACTGACACAAACACAGACACTTTTTTAAAATGTGTTTTTCCATGACAGTGGTCATTCAGTATTATTTTCTATAAGTTACAGAATGGTGGTTAGACAATCATATAATTTACAAAGCGACCCCCCCCCCCATGTCCAGTACCCACCTGGCACCAGACATAGTTATTACAATATTATTGACTATATTTTCTGTGCTATACTTCACATCACTGCTATTCTGTAACTACCGATTTGTACTTCTTAATTCCTTCACCCTCTTCACTCAGACCCTAAGCGCTTCCACGCTGGCAGACCCGTTGGCTCTCTGGACCGATGCGTCTCCCACAGACACTTCTTGAAGGTGGACTGGCCGGGGACACCGGCGGGCGGAGCAGCGCACTTGGGCAAACACGAGACTGAAGGCAGACCTGAGCAGTGTGGGCCTGGGCGGAGGCAGAGCCCGGGGGAGCTGGGGGGCTCCTGCTGCTGCCCGTCCTTGGCCGAGCATCCCACCGTCACCCCAACTCGTCACCAACAGGGAGAGAGCACCCGAAGGGACACAGCCTGTTTCTGCCCCAGGGAAAGGCTGCACAGCTCACGGGATCAGAGTAGAGTGTCTCAGGCCGATCTGAAGGCTTGAACAAGAGAGGAGTTTTGTAGAGAACTGAGTTCTTATTTCCAGGCATAGTCGGACTCAGGAGGCGTTTCCAAGAAGGTGTGGTTAAGAGCCCTGGACGGGGGTCCAGGGACCTCCGTGTGGCATGTAGAAACCTGCCTCCAGTCTCTGGTTCCGTTTCTTTAGGGCTAGAAAATGCTACCCAGTCCCTGATGTCCAGGGTTCGAGAGGCTGTTTCCTACTTCCACCTTGTCTTACTCTATAACTATAACAATAGTGCTCTATAGTTTTCAAAACCTTTCACACCTGTTCTCCCGCTGGAGTGAGCACAGCCCTGTCTGGTGGGTAGACCAGACCGTGAGTGAACTGACCTGTCTGGGCCACAGAAGTCAGTGCTGGGTCTGGGCTGGAGGACGGGACAAGCCTTCCCGCCATGAGTTCTTTCCACTGCCGGTACCTGCTTTGAATCACAGACTGAGTTCTCAGGGCTGGGGGCTGGGAATCTCCTATGTGAAGAGACCCCCCACACACACAAAAGTAACACCCCTGCCTCAGTCTACACTAACTCACTGCCCCCAGCAGGGGGTGGGAAAGGTGACTTAAGCGATTGGAAAGTCTGGGAGCAGAGGGTGAGGGCCCGGGCTGGGCCCCCCGTGCTCCACTTGGACGTCCGCCACCACAGGCAGCTCGCTCCCTGTCCTGTCCAGCAGGTGGGAGCGCAGGCGGGGTGTGGGGAGGAAAGGGGAACCCAGGGGAGGGCTAGCAGGTCCTTAGCTGCACACTGGGTCGTGTCCTTCAACAGAGCTCTTATCACCATAAAACCTATTTTGTTCTCCATCGTCTGTAATTCCAGAGTGTGGCTCTGTTACAACAGGTTTCAACCACGGGTAGGAAACTAGTGCACTAATGATCGGTTCCTCTAAACTCCACACACTGTGTAGCTGGATCAAATCATAAGTTTGGTACACTTCTTTGAAAGATAAGCATTTGAGGAACAGATTTTGTTACTTGCTAAAAATTACACAGAGCTGATTCATACATAAGCCACCGGGTCTCCTCACTTCCCGGGAACAGTTCCTTTTGTCCAGTGCATCACAATTTCTTCAAGATTCCTCAAGAGAGAGACTGAGTTTATGTTGGAATACCCCACACGGGGGACCATAACAAAATGGGAAAACAAATTTTGGAAATAAATCAATATGAGATGATTCTCAATAAGCCATCAAAGTAATCATTGTGAGGGGAAGGAAATTATAATTGGGGGGCCATCCCTAACCTTCGGTAAAGTTCTTCTTTCAAGTTATGCATTGGAGTATCAGTTTAGCTTTGCTATGAGAAGAACTCTACAATAACACACATGTATTTCTTGCTTGTACTTCTCATTGGCAATTATCGGTCATTGACTGTGGTCCCACCCAGCCCTGCTCCCCTGGCCCTTTCTTCCTGGGACGAAGGCTGAAGAAGCAGCTGCTATTTGGGACATGCTCTGCTTACGGAAGAGGAAAAGTGTCGAGAGAAGTAGTGGAATCTGTGGTGCCCCTTAGGACTTCTGCTCACACTGGCATACGGCACTCTGCCCACATGCCTCTGGCCAAAGGGTGTCATCTGGCCAAGCAGGGAGGGGAGTAAACTGCTCCCACAGGAAGACTGCAAGCCATGTGGCCATGGGGGCATGTATGTCCATTTATAGGGAAGGAAGGAGCAAATACTCGGAAACAATGATACAATCAACCACGGAAAGTATTTTAATGTACATGGTCTGTAAGCATTTTAATCTGGTCCCATTCTTGAAGTGAGACTGTATCCCCTTTGCCACGCTTTAAAGAATCCTGCCCTGGCGCTGGACGGGAATGGAGGAGGTTGACGTGAAAGGGGGAGGGGAGGAGAGGCAGGTGAGGAGGATAGCCCTACAGGATGTGCTTGGCACAGGACCCCTCTGCCTTGCAGGTTATTCACTTAGGGGAGGGCAATCTGAGTGTGCAGTGGCACCGTTAAAATAAAACAGGATAATCCAAAATTCATGTATATTTGGCTGCTTCATAATGCCTTTTGTAAGTGCTGCAGCCAGCCGAGTTCCTTCCTGATTGCAGTTCGCTGAGATCAATATGAAGATCGGTTAGTGTTCCCCAGGCGGCAGCAGCGGATGGGGAGAAGGCGGTGCAAGGGACCTCTGGGTAGACGGCAGCTAAACAGGACGGGGTTGGCCCACAAAGCGAATAATTCACACGCGGACAACCGAGTAACCTCTTACTCCCAGCAGACTTCTAAACCTCACGTGGGGACTGAGGGACAGCAAATCTCCTGACACCTTTCATTTCCTTCTCCATTTATTTATTCCACAGCAGCCTCGGCTATTCTCCCAGGAAGCAAACTCAAGATTGGCCAGGAGAGGCCTCAGGCAAATTACAGCCTGCGCAAGCGGCAGCCCCGATTCCTTGTTGTTTATTTCACTCAGGTATTAAGGGGTGATTGAGAACCTGTTGGTTGCAAATTAGTCTTCCCCAAATTAGTGGTGACAGGTTTTCCAATTTTAAAGTACTTTGGTTATTTTAAAGTCCTTTATAGCAGGTGTCCAGAGCAGTGGAAACAGGTCACTGTGGCCACGGTGTAAGAGGCCCCTTCCATTATCTCTCTGTGCTCTGCGACCTTAGTCAGACCTTTGAGCTTGGAAGGTGTAGCCTAGGAGGCTATGTCTTGGGCTTACAAGTTTGGGAGACAAGACTCAGCTGAACTAGCCAATCTATGAGGAAAAAAATCTAAAGGAAAATATGCCAATTCTCTCCAGGCATTATTTTGCATTACCTTACTTTCTAGAAAAATAATTCTAGAGGGACAGGATTGTTGAGTTGTTAAAAGCTCGGATTTTTACAACAGGCTCTGTGGGTACAAATCCTGGCTTCTCTACTCAGCGCCTTGTGACCTTGGGAAAGTTATCTTACTTCTGTGTGCCTGTTTCTCCATCTAGAACTAGGCTTGTTGTAAAACGTAAAAGCATTCTGTTTTTATTTATTTTTTAGCCTCACCCGAGGACATTTTTCAATTTTTGTTCAGATAGAGCGGGAGGGGTAGAGAGAGAGAAACATCGACGTGAAAGGGACACATTGAGTGGTCGCTTCCCACATGACCCCAGCCGGGGCCGGAGACAAACTACAACCGAGGCACATGCCCTTAGCAGGAACCGAACCTCAGCCTTTCTGGACCGCAGGCTGACGCTCTAGCCGCTGAGCCAAACCGGGCAGCATTCTGTTTTTAAAAGCAATAATACCATTTACAGTACCATCCTCAAGATGAAATACATAGGTATAAATCTAACAAAATATATACAAGATCAAAATGAAGAAAACTACAAAACTCTGATGAACAAAATCAAAGACAGACTAAATAAATGGAGACAGTCTGTGTTCATCAATATGAAGATTCAATATTGTCAAGATGTCAGTTCTTTACAACTTGATCTATAGATTCAAAGCGATACCTTTCAAACTCCCAGTGAGTATTTGTGGATATTGAAAAATTGATTCTATAGTTTATGTGAAGAAGCAAAAGACAAGACTAGCCAACACAACAGTGAAGGAGAAGAGCAAGTTTGGAGGACTGACATCACCTGCCTTCAAGATTTAACTATAAAGATAGTGATTCCTTTAGTGTTTACTCTATTGCTCTAGTAATTTATCGAGACAGTGGTATTGGTGAAAGACTGGACAAATAGATCAGTAGACTAGAATAGAGAGCCCAGAAATAGACCCACATAAATACAGTCAACTGGCCTTTGACAAAGGAAGAAAGGCAATGCACGGGAGCGAAGGCAGTCTTTCGACATGTGGTCTTTGAACGACTGGATATCCACATGTCAAGAAGTGAATTTAGACACAGACCTTACCCTCTTCCCCAAAGCTAACTCAAAATGGATCACAGATCTGTCACAATATAAAACTGCTGGAAGATAACATAGAAAATAATCTAAAATGCGGTGATGCCTTTTTAGATATAACACCGAAGCTTGGTTCATGAAAGTAATAATCAATAAGCTGGACTTCATTAAAATTAAAAGCTTCTGCTCTATGAAAGACAATTTCAAGAGAATGAAAAGACAAGGCACAGGCAGGGAGAAAATGTTGCAAAATACACATCTAATACAGAACTGTTATCCATGATCTACGAAGAACTCTTAAAACTCAACGATAAGAAACTAAACAGACCACAGAGGGATAGGGGGTGGGAGAGGAGGAAAGAGATAAACCAAAGAACTCATATGCATGTTTGCACAACCAGTCGACATGGACACTAGGCTGGGGACAGTGGGGTGGTGAGAGTGGGGAGGAGGGGGTCAATGGGAAAAAAGAGGGACATCTATAATACTTTCAACAATAAAAAAAGAAAACAAACAATCCTACTTAAAAATGGGCAAAAGACCTTAACAGACACCTCTTCAAAGAAGATATACAGATGGCAAATAGATATATGAAAAGATGTTACACATTCATATGTCATCAAGAAAATGCAAATTAAAACCACAATGATTCTATGGTTGGATGTCGGGGCAGTAGCAGCAGAGGCCACTTTCTGATCACAGTGGCCAGTGACCCTGAGACCACTTCTTCAGGGCATTTCCAGGAATTGTTCTGGATCAGCCCACCGTTGTCCCTCAGACCCTTCCAAGGATTCTGGCAGTGACAGCAGGCCGGGCTCCAATCCCAGTCTTCCACTTGCTAACTGTGATCTCAGGCAACATAGCTAATGGCTTGATGCATTAGTTTCCTTATGAAAAATGGAGCAAATGCATAGCTATCTTACAGCGTTCTTGTGGGGTATAAAGGAATTAATATATGCAAAGCATTTAGAATACAGTTTGACATTCAGTAAACACATTAATGCTAATCATTATATTATTGTTGTTGCTACCGCTGTATATTGTTATTATAACTCTAACTACCTAGTATTCTCTTGTCTACAACTAGGAAGACCAATGAATACTGACAGCATATTCTTTGTACTTGATTTTTTCAGGTAAAGAGGTATTAATATGTTTATGGGTTTGTGACAGAAAAGGCCAACAAACTCAGGATAAAAACGTGCAGGAAATTGGTAGTATTTGGATAGATCATACAGTATATAGAGTGTAAAATTGAATGAAGACAAATTTTTAAAAACTATGAAGGGGGCCACAGGATCACAGGAGGAAACGCAGAATCTGAAAAAGCTAACTGAATTCCAAGTATATGAAACAACCTCACCGAAGGGGGCGGGGCTAAGGTGCTGACCTAAGCAACTTGGGAAATAAGCGGACGATAATCGCAGGCATAAGAACCTGTATATAAGCACTGTATTCTAGCTGATAGTTTTCCCCACAAGGATGTGAGTTGATTCTGATACTATTACACTTGTCTACAGGAATCGAACAATTAAGTGGGTGGATGGCAGATGGCGGGAGCCAGGTTTCTCACTGTGGGAATGGGAGATCACAGATAAGAAAGGGAGATTTCTAGAATGATCCATGTGATAATAGATTGGAGTTGGAGACATCAGTGTAATCTCATGTTTACCTTAATAAAGATAGAGGGTTAAATGTGGAAATATTTATAAATAGGTGTATATGTACAGGTTATTATATAAAAATATGTATTTCTTTACCCTGGACAGTTTTGCTCAGTGGTTAGAGTGTCGGCCTGCGGACCAAAGAATTATGGGTTCAATTCTGGCCAAGGGCACGAAATTCGGTTGTAGTTCATCCCAGCCCTGGTCGGGGTTGTATGGGAGGCAACCAGTCAATGTGTCTCTCTCACATGGATGTCTCTCTCTCTCTTTCTCTCTCCCTCTTTCTCCCTCCCTCCTGCTCTCTCTGATGAAAAATAGAAAAATATCTTCAGGTAAGGATTAAAATATATATATATATTTCTTTGCCCTGTCAGCTGAAATGGCCTAAAAGAAATAACACCCACCAGCACACCTGCTGCCCAGACCTTGGTTTCTAACCAAGATCATTCTGCAATGTAAGAAACTGAAGCTCCTTGAACAAATGCCTGGTTTTAGGACTGGGAAAGGAAATGTAGTGCCAGGAAGTAAGGAAGCACTTAGAAAAAGGCAGACCTACAATGATGCGGTATGTCAACAGGACTCAAGGGTCACAAGAGTCAAGTGCAAAAGCCCCCAATGGTTAAAGCTAGACTAATCTGAGCACCAAAATAAATAAAGTAGTATTGGATCATAACCTAAAGTATAAAATAAATATCCATGAGTCCATACTAATATAATAAGTGGTTTAATAACCACACAATTAAGGGAGAAGAGACAGATCTGTTGTGTTGAAGGATTCCAAAAAAATGTATGTACATACTTCCCCTCAAGGAGATGACGCGCTAGCTCTCTAGTGTGGGTTGCACATAGTGACTTCTTCCAAAAAGCACCACACGCAAAGGGGGTAGGGAGAAAGAGTAACTTTATAGTGGAAAAAACTCACCAATACTCCCTCAGCCTTGATCAGGTGAGCAAGGCCAATATCCACAATGACAAGTCAAATTGGTAGCATGTACCCCAACATTATGTGATGAGAACACATTACCCCTGTGCTCTTCCTCCAGAAAACCCACCACCATTCTAAACATCCGAAAAACATCAGACAAACTCCCATTGAGGAATATGCTACAAAAGAGTCGGGCACCAGCATCAAAGCGTTCAAGATCAATTTAAAGAAGGAACGTCCGGGAAGCTGTCAGAGTCTAGAAGAGCTTAAGGAGACATGACAATTAACTGAATGGGATCCAATCCTGGATCAGAAAAAAAGTACGTTGGTCAAAAAGGAAACAACTAAGCAACTCTGAATAAAGTATGAACTTCAATTTATTTTTTTTAAGTGGATGAAGAAATTTTGGAAGAAGAGACAATGCCAAAAGCCTTATGGACATCAGCAGTTGAAAGGCACACGCCCAGTAATTAGAATGGACGCCAGAACAACAACAGAAAAGTTCTTTTGCATTCTAAACAGGCGCACACAATTCTTTCTGGTTGTAGACTGTTCCACCAAGGAAGATGCGTCACTTGCTTAAGGGACTGTTAGGCATGGGTATGGCAAACATGCCAATACGTCGAACGCTTTAGCCGCAAGTTGTCATTCAGACTGGCAGTAAGACCGAGGAAATCTATGCTGATCAAATTCTCCAGCAAAAAGGTGGAGCTAAATCTGCTTTAAAGGAGACCCAGGGATTTGTTTTGGATAAAATTCATAATGAAATTAGTAGGACCCTGAAATAGATAGGCAGCTGAGAAAATGCATCAAAAATCAGCTTGAACACTGGGTTAGGATGGATTGCCCTCAGCCCAGTCCCCGCTGAGCGAGACCAGATGTGTTGCTGAGACATGAAGGAGCCACGGAAAGAACCAGAACCCTTTCTAAAATCACAGAGGAGCAAATTAAAAACAGAATAAAATAGTTAGCAGCCTTTCTGTGGGCACCTTTTGGTAAATATTAAACAGAGCCCAATGGAAACAATAATTTAGAAGCACATTAGAGTTTATGAGGTGGCTCCAGTCAAAATTTAAGGTAAAATATAATATGACTAAGAGCCTGCATTTGACAATTACTCCAGAAAACATAATAGATGCTTCTTAAGATGCATTATCACCCTGGCTTCTACACAGGTGCTTTCTCATGTTAAATTATGTTTCTTTTTGCTTAGTCTTCAAAAACCGTTATATCTCGTAGAATCTTATCAAAGGATATAGAAATATACAATATCCAAATAAACACATATGTCTAAATGCACACATATATTATATTATGATTAATATCACTCTAATATTTAATTAGGTAACTTTAAGTCATCTTTAAAAAACATAATAACTATTATCTCATTTGATCTTCTAAGGAATTTTATGAAGTGTGAGAATTTTACAAAAGAGAAAACAGGCCCAGAGAGTTAAAGACATTTATTCAAGGTCACAGAGTGAGTCAGTTAGATGAAGGGTTTTGCAATATAATTAGGCTAATAAAACACACTCAGGAACATAAAACATCGTAAGAATAATTAGAAGCTTATGCTTTTCTGAATCAAACTCCCAAGCTCAAAAGAAGCCCTTCTAACTAAAAAGAGGTCCTTACGAACAAGTCATCCCGTCTGCCTGAGAAATACAGTTGGTTCTTCTCGAGGGGGAAAAACAAACCTGCTTTCTTCAAGCTTCAGATGAGGTAGAAACATCGGTGCGAGACTTTCACAGCCCATTAAGCGTCACCCAGAGCAGGGAAGATGTGTGGCTTGCTTAAGGGACCGTTAGGCAGGGACATGACAAACATGCCAATAGGCTTCACTCTTTAGCAGCAGCCCATGTCAACCCCAGGAGGCCACCAGCACCCAAAAGACAGGCATGTTAGTCAGCCTCAGAGTAGCTTTCGCGTCTTCAATTGTAAAAAATCTAGAAGATTGTATGTTTAGAATACTTTTGTGTGCTTTCCGGTGGTTTCCATTTTAAAATCCATATTCATAAGCCTATGTTGTTAGTGTTAGATACTATAAATTGAATACTACAGCCTTTGGCTCCAGGTTCTAGTTCTACTTCTAATCAACATTTCACATGTGCCAGAGTGAAGGATGAATCTCAACTGAAACCTGTGCAGAAAAAATAATTAACCCATTTATTCAATGACCAAGCAAAGTGTTATTTTGGTTTCAACAGAATTGTTTGGTATTCTGCCCATAGTAGGTTGTTTTCTCCAAAATAAATTTCAGAAGAATTGACTGATTTGGATCAAATTTATAACCCCGAAGGGCATACAAACAAACCTCTGGAATTTGATTTTGGGGTCAATCAGCCGTAGTGAAAGGAAATGGTAGCTGGAAGTTTTCAAAGGCTCGTCTTTGAAATCATGTTGAATGAAGTTCTAGGGGACAGAACCAGGGGTCTGGGTCACTGTGTTACTTCTATGGACAAAGTTGGCAGTTTATTTGGGTGAAAGAAAATTTTCTGAGTCCATTTAAGTAATCAGCGCTTGATATGAAATGATACTGTGTTGGATTTATTCAGGAGTAAATTAGGAGAACTTGCATTTCACCGAAAGGATAGAGACAGTTCATATTTCTCCTTGCTGGAAACTGCCACCAAGCCATATGCTCTTATTTATGGGGACAAACAATTGTTCTTCACAATAGAACTAAAAACAGAAATCTGATTCATGAATATGCTCTTTCTTATTCCTCCCTGCTGTGGACATTAGTCCGTTTCAGACCCAGACCATATTGAAGAAGAGTACTGTATACATGTATGAGAATAGGGGTGCGTGTGTGTGTGTGTGTGTGTAGCAATGGAATGTAACTCTTCTCATTCTTTTTACTGAACATCAAATAATAGCACCTAGTGTTTAGCAAATAAGTATAATAAATGTTCTGAAAGTTTTAGAGTTACATTACTAAGATTACTACTGATATGCTTTTTTTTAGATAAGATTACTATTTTTTTTTTTTTATCCTCACCCGAGGATATTTTTCCATTTTTTGTACAGATAGAGTGGGAGGGAGAGAGAGGAAGGGAGAGAGAGAGAGAGAAGCATCGACGTGAAGGGACACATCGAGTGGCTGCCACCCGCATGACCAACCAGGGCCGGGGACAAACTGCAACCGAGGTACGTGCCCTTAGCGGGAACCGAACCCGGGTCTCTCCGGACCGCAGGCCGACGCTCTAACCGCTGAGCCAAATTGGCCAGGGCTAGATAAGATTACTATTATAATTAATCTTTCAGTGTATGATACACAAATTATAATGACAATCTTTTGAGATCATAAATGTGTTGTCAATAATCAATTATTAGCCTTGGCTGGTTTGGCTCAGCAGTTAGAGCGTCAGCCTTCAGACGGGAGGGTCGCAGGTTTGATTCCGGTCAAGGCCAGGTACCTGGGTTGCAGGTTTGACCCCCAGCCCTGGTGGGGGTTGCATGGGAGGCAATCAGTTAATGTGTTTCTCTCACATCAATGTTTTCTCCCTCCTTCCCTCCCTCCTTCCTTTCTACTCTATCTAAAAAAAAAAAAAAAAATTAATGGAAAAATATCCTTGGGTGAGGATTAAATAAATAAATAAATGATAATCAATTATTAGATAGCTATTAATTTTGGATTCAAACTGGTATATAGGATGCTCATGTTACTTTCAATAACACATGTATAGATATTATACCAAGCCATTGACACGGACAGTTGTATTTGAAACTTTTTTACATATCTTTTTTTTTTGTATCCCCACCTGAGGACATTTTTGAATTTGTCTTGAGAGAGAGTGGGAGGGAGAGAGGAAGGAAGAGAGAGAGAGAGAAACATCGACGTGAAAGGGACACATCGAGTGGTTGCCACCCACACGACCCAACCGGGGCCGGGGACAAACTGTAACCGAGGTACGTGCCCTTAGCGGGAACCAAACCTGGGACTCTGGTCTGTAGGCCGACGCTCTAACCACCGAGCCAAACCGGCCAGGGCCACATATGTTTTCTTACCATCAACGGCAGACCTGTCAACCGGGAGGCCGTTGTAATGCAGCTGCCATTGCCTCCTCGTCACGAACTTGGTCATGAGTGTTCTATTATTATTACCTCAATAAATTACATAATTTGTTTAGGCCTGACATGAAAGGCAATATAGTCACAAACCACGTATGTGATGCAGAACATTTTTCTTTAATTTTTATGTGGTCCAATTAACCAAACTTCTTTAGCAATTCACAAGTATTTAAAAAATTATCATTAGAAAGATCTTCCCCGAGTTAAGATTTAAAATGTTTCTACATTTTATTTGTTACTTTTATGGTTTTCTTTCTTTTTTTTTAATCTTTAGTGTTGAGAGTCTCCTCCACTCCCCACCCCCCCCACCCCCCCACCCCCGCCCCGCGGCCCCGCCCTCCGGTTCACCTCCCAGACCGGCTCCACCTTCCTGTTCGTAGTTTATCTCGGTTTTCTGTCTTTTCCCCACATGTCCTCTACATTTGCTCATATTCACTTGAGGCTATTTCTGGGCTTTCAATTACAGTGATACCTCGGTTCTCGAACATAATTCGTTCCAGGAGGACGGTCGAGAACCAAATTGTTCGAGAACCGAAGCAATGAAACCCAATAGGAAATAATGGAAACTGGATTCATTCGTTCCAAGCCCCAGAAAATGCCTATTTACTGGCCTAATTTGTATATAATATGTAGAAAAACATAAGTCTCAACAAGAAATAAAAGTGTACAGTATGTCTAAGGGTTAAATTCAGTGTAAAGCGTGACTGTCTCCACAAAGCGTGACTCTCTCTCTGCACTCACACTGATGACGCGAGCAAGGCGCTGGGCCGAATGAACGCCATTCGGCTCAACTCGGCTCATCTCGGAAGTTCGAGTTCCAAATATTTGTTCGGATTCCGAGACAAAAGTTTCTCGAATCTCCTGGTCGAATACCGATTTGGTCGAAAACCGAGGCGTTCAAGAACCGAGGTATCACTGTATTTGCCTTCAATCCATTCATCAATCGTGCAGTAGTATTCCAGTATTTTAATAATTGGAATCTAATAATCATGTTTTAATACACATGGCAAACATATTTATATCTCATTTGCTCCCCTTTTCCAGAGTTTTTCCAACTACACTTATTTCTGAGTTTCTCATCTGAGCTTTAAAACACCTTGTCTGTTTCACAAAGCCATTTGTACTGTTGATTGCGTTCCATTAAAATAGAATTGATATTTCTATAATGCTGAGATTGCCCATATACAAGGATATGAATGTGTCCAAGATGGTTAGCTGTTCACCGAAACAGTTCCAAAGTTGCTACTAGAAAGTGGCCGCCTCCTGCGGTACAGAGAGACCCGGGTTCGGTTCCCACTAAGGGCGCGTACCTCAGTTGCAGTTTGTCCCCGGCCCTGGTTGGTCATGTGGGTGGCAGCCACTCGATGTGTCCCTTCACATCAATGTTTCTCTCTCTCTCTCTCCCTCCCGTTCCATCTGAACAAAAAATGGAAAAATATCCTCGGGTGAGGATTAAAAAAGAAAGTGGCCGCCTAGTGACAGGGACTGCCTTTTCCAGCCACGCTCACACGCAGGTTGCCATGTGAAGGTGAGCAGGCAGAACCCAAGAGGAGGTGAACAGATTTGTTGTGCTACTTCTGGGCCAAAGTATTTACCAAAAGCTCATGTCTTTGCCAGACTCTCCTTCCCCTTCAGCAAGCTGGAGGGAAATCAACAGGGAGGAAGGAGCCTGGGTCCTAAATCGCCTGTGGACACCACCCTCCAAACCAGCTGTCTGCCTCAGCCTGCGCGAGAAATCGGTGTTAATGCACTTAACTTGTTACAGGCTTACGTAAGCGTTGCCCCGTGACACTTTGACATTTACTGTAGCTGAATGTGAGACCTGCCTGATTTTTATTTCTTTGTATATGCTCTGATCTTTTTTGCCTGGATGCCCAGAAAATGTTTTAAAATCTTTACATCTAACCAATTTACTTGACTGTCTCAGTATCGATCATTCGAGATCAATGTTTCCTACTGCGTGGTGTGCACTTTGGACATCAGCGTTTAAGTCTTTTTTTTTATTTAAATAAAATTTCATTAAGTTACGTGTTTTAAATATTTCTTCAATTTTTTACTTCTATCTTCACAGTCTCCAATTATGCAAATGTCAAATCTCTTTTGCCTTCCTGTGTAATTATCATGTTCTATCTAAACCTGAGTCTATTTTTTAGAGTTTTTATGGTTTCTCTCCATTCTTTCTCTGTGCCCATTATTGTGTTTTCCATGGGGTATGTTCTCCACTGATTGGGCTTCTTCTAATTTTGTCTTCGTTTCTGGGATGACTGTTTTCTACTTCTCTCCTGAGATCTGATCCCTTATGCTTTGTCTTCTCTTATAATTCGTCCATCTCTTTCCCGAGTTCTTCTTCTTACTATTATTTTATCCTCACCTGAGGAGTTTTTTTATTGTTTGTTTGTTTGTTTTGCATTTATCTTCAGATAGAGTGGGAGGGAGAGAGGGAGGAAGAGAAAGAGAGAAACATCGACATGAGAGAGACCCATCAACTGGTTGCCACCCACATGACCTCAGCCTGGGCCGGGGACAAACTGCAACCGAGACACGTGCCTTTAGCGGGAACTGAACCCGGGACTCTGGTCCGTGGGCCGACGCTCTAACCGCTGAGCCAAACTGGCCAGGGCCTGAGTTCTTATTATTTTTGTTGTTGTTATTGTTGTTACATTCTTTATTTGTAGAGATGATTGCTTTGTGTGAGATTTTTTTTTTTTATCTTGTGAAATATTTGGTTACAATTTTCTTCTACTTTGTGGACACATTTTTCTTCTGATACATGTCCTTTATTTGTTAATACATTTTGAAGCTCTTTTGTTTCTTTTATTCTTAAATTACCTTTGTATTGATTTAGTATCTGCTCATCTTTCTCTTAGTCATCACTGACTCTCTGGGCCAGCTCTTTGCAGGAAGCCCCTGTATGAGGAAGTGTGTCCTTTGTGGAAAGGGGGCAGGCTAGAGGCATTTAGCAGGCAAGCGACACTGCCACAGAGAAGACACATTCTGCAGCTGTGGCACGTTGGCACAGCTCTTCACGAAGCCCCCCATCCTCTGATTCTCTCCCCCATGTTCATTCTGTGACATGGTCTGACATCTCTGATTAGCCGGGTCCCACACCATTATTGTAAACAAAGGCTACAGTGTCTGCGCTCAGAGTGCATCCCTCCCCTTCAGGAAACGTTGGTGCTTTCTGAAATCTTCTCTTCCCCACTTCTTGCATCATTTCTCTGCTCCAACCTACTCTTGGTAAACCTTCACACGTATTTTGGGATCTACAAATTATACATAGCTAGCTCTTCATTTCACCAAAAATAATCTCCAGGACTTTGGTTCTTTAATCTCATTGTTGAAATGTTGATGACCCTCAGAATGATCAGAATAAATGCCAACGCATGAAGCCACCTTCCTCCCAGCGCTGACAGGACAACTTTGTAACCAGAGCCCCCCATTCCCGTCTCTCCTCCGGCCAGCCCGTCGCATATGTTGGTGTGAGGGGCTCATCCTCTGAAACACGGGTCTTTGTCAAGTCAATGTGTCCGTCTACTCTAAAGCACACAATAGCTTCCTGTTGAACTCATATTCCCCCACCTGCCACGCAAAGCTCTCCGCGGCCCTGCCCTGACCTGGCAACATCCTTCCTCACTACCCTGCTCCGGCCCCTCCTGCTGCCTTTTCTTTCCAGCCTCTTTCTGGCGTACACACCCCCTCCTCCAAGCAAAACGCCTTTTCCTTCCCTTGTCTCTACATGAACTTACATCACCACTGAACCCCCAGCTGGAAATAATTGTTATCTGACTCTCAAGCCTCGGTCTGATATTATATTTCCCATAGTCACATTTTCTGTCTTCTCTCCGAGCCCAAAGGCTCCAGAAAAACACAATCCTGCCTCATCTATCTTGTTTTCTCCCAAAACATCCAGCGCCATAAAAATACTCCATAAATGTGTTCAATGAATGAGGTCATTCTCAGTCCTTAATAAGACTAGGAATAAATACTCCTTTAAAGAGTAATCATTTTGCTAAGCTTCAAGGACATTACCATCCCCTGTGGTAGGGGATTGGGAATGGATAGTGGTTTAGTCTTTTTGTAAAACAGAATTTCTAAAGGAAACGTTTCTCCTTGGAGGCACCAACTCTCCGTGGTTCTGCAGGTCTACATCTATGACTTTCTCTTCCTCCGGGGCCTGCCCTCTCCCACACTGTCCATTGCCTTCTTCCTGTCAAGACCTATCCTTCCCTGAAAGCTTCCCCCGCCTCCCAGGACTCAGGGACAGGCTTTCTTATAAACTCTCAGAACAAATTTGTTGGCATGAAGCTTTTCACAGAGATTACCTTACTCCAATAACACTATGCGAGAAACTAAATTTTGTATCTTCCCACGTAGACTGGATTCTTTGAGGACAGTGATGATACCTTACATCTTTTTTCGTAAACTCTAATAAGTAATTGGGTCAAATCCAGTGATATTACTGTGAGGCTCCCAAGCACTTTAGTTAGCTCAACCCTACAGTCAACTTGCCCCGAGAGAGTGGCCATGACAACATCCAGTCGCAACTTCTCACATACCTACTCCCTCAGAAACAAGTCTGCCATCGTCGCTTCTCCTCTGGCCTTTGATCTTTAAGACTCAGGGTGAACATCTTCTGAGGCTGCCAATCCAAGGCCTGCCCACTACACACGGGGCATGAATACTGAAAGGGTGGCCCTGCGCTGGATTCCACTCCAGCTGGCCACACCGTGCTCACCGTGTAGCAGAACGGGGATGGGGCAGAGAGGCAGGGAATAAGAAAAACTGGAAAAGAAAAATCATGGCAGAACGTATTCCTCGCACTGCTGTGGTGTGTATGTGTGGACGAGACAGATAAAAGGGACGCTTAGCTTATAATGGCTATTCCTTTACAGCGTCCCTTGCCAAGGTCCCAGTAGGAAAGAATACACTGGAATTGAACAGAAGACAACAGAACCCCAAACATGACAACATATGTAATCAATACATCAATTGGGAAGCCTAAGGCATGCACTCCTCCACAGTGACAGTAGGGTAAACTTTTCTATCAATAGAAATAAAAATAAAGCTAAACTATGAGCGCCACCTGGTGGAGACATCTGCCACTGCAATTGCCTCCTCCAATGTGAGGGGCCAGGTGGAAAGCAGACTGGACATGACCATCTACCGGTCCCTGCCTGCCCTCCATCTCATCCACGACATTATGCCACTTCGTTAGCACACAGGGAGGGGGAATTGGGGGTAGTTGCCCGAGTCCCACCCTCTATGGATTCTTGCTATGAGTAATGGGTGATGAAAGGCAGGGGCACGGAAGATGGTTGGTAAGGGAGGGTGGTGCCATTAGCTGGCACAGTCAAAACCACAGTCCTGAAACTCATACTTCTATGTGTATATGCATTCATACATGCACACACAAAGCCCAGTGACCCTTCACCCTTCACCCTCTCCTGCAAAAGAAGAGACGTTATACTCCGCCTTTCCTGACTTCACTGCCCTGCGGGATTTTCCTTTGTCCTTGAAGTTAACTTTACATGAACTTTGAACATCCTGGGCTGGTGGCTCTGAATGCTAAGAGAGGGAGTATCCAGCGTGCTCGGTCCCAGTGATCACTGGTGACTCTCTAAGGATCTCCCTGGAAAAGTTGGGGTATCTCATTTCACCTCCTCTCCCAGCCCATGGCAGGGACTCAAGCTGGTCTCATGAGCTGGAATCGCTAGGCAAGACCGCAAGGGGGCTGGAGCCGGATTCCTGGGTTCAGTCTTCAAAGCGTGTCCTGGCGCAGCTGCCTGTCGGAGCAGCCCCTTGAGGGCATGGAGGCCGCGTTCGAAGGCCCCCAGGAGGCTGTTCGGAGCTGGCACGACAGCAGAGGCAGACAGGACCTAGCTCCTGGCCCTACCTCGGCGACTCGGCCAAGGGACTGTCTTTCCTTGCCCTACTGAGGTCACTGTCGGGCAGGAGCACGAGGGTTACAGGTCCTGCCGCTGGACACAGGTGCTCAGCGGACACCAGACTGGAGAGAGCCGCCCGCGCCCGCACTGCGAGCTGCCTTCTGCCTGCGCCCTGGCAGGAGCATCTGTCCGCGGAGAGCGCATCCTCCCAGCAGACAGGCCTGCGTGGAATCCGGCCCTGCTCCTCGCCAGCCCTGTAATCCTTGCTCAGTCACTTGACCTCTCTGGACCTCACGGTTTCCAGCTCTGAAACGTATCACACTGCTCTCTTCAGAGGATTATTCCAAGAACTAATGGATGCCAACAGGGTCTATGGCACACGCAGACACCTGCGAATCCCCTCTGCAGCTGTCATCTCTGGGGAATAGGATAATAGCTGTTTAAGCTTGTGTGTGTGTGTGTTTCCAAACTTCTTTTCACATTGATGACAACAATAAGACTGTATTTTTTGGACATCAGAATTTCTTCACACAACAAAACAACAGTTGCTTTATTTGGGGATTGGTTAAAATAATTAGCACATAGTTGCAACGTTTTCACAGTTTTTGTGTTTTTTTTTTCTTTCATTATTTTAAAGACAAAATATATTCTCCCTATAAACCATAAATATAATTGGGTATATCATAAACCAGAAAACCATTTCACAACCAGTCTTATGCTTTGTCCAGATAATACCGCCTAAGTACATTTTGCCACTGACATATTTCTCATTTTCTACAAAGCACGCTCTTTTTTCTTAGGAACAGACACATTTATTAAGCAGTTAAATGTGTTAGTCAGCGTTCTGTTTTTGTGCATTTTCCCAATTTATTTTCAGCATGCAGACAGCAAAATTTGCTGTTGTTGGTGTTCAGTTCTATAGATGTTGACAAATACATGGAGTCATAAACTTACCACCACAACTGATACAGAACAGAGCCATCACCCCCAAAATTCCTTCACCCTTGGAATCAACCCCTTCTCAAACCTAGGCAACCACTGATTTATACTCCATCCCTGTATCCTTTTGGGTGTGGCTTCTTTCACTTAACATAATGCATTTGAGATCCATCAGTACTGTTATGTCCATCAGTTCATTCTTCGTCATTGCTAAGTAGTCATCAGAACTATCTTAAGAGACATACCTACCAGTTATGCACCTTCTTTCCTAGCTTGATATAGAGGCAAATGCACACTGCGTCCAAAAGAAATGTTTTTATGGGTCTGATATATTGAGGGTCTTTAGGACCTAGACACAAAAGAAATAATCTTCGGCCTCAGAGAAGTTATCACCCCACACGCTAGCTAGCACCAAACCAACGAAATTGCTCAAGTAAGAGTGCAGGCTTCCCCATGAGTGAGAGTAGAGCACAGGTCAAAAAACACCGTCAGGGTCTGGACAGAAGAACAATCTTTGGAGTGTCAAGGGAGTCGTCACGGAGGAAGTGAGCTTGAGGTGAGCTTCGAAGCAAGGGAAACTTTGGGCCGGTAGAAAGGAGCCAGGGGACCCCAACATGAGCAAGACTGAAGAGCAGGACAGGGACCTCCTGCCTGAGGCAAGACAGGATGTGGACGGTAAGGAAAGAGGGGAGCCAGTGTGTTGAGAACAGTTGGTGAGGGGAAGACGGGCAGTAAATGAACCAAGGAAAGTGGCCAGAGACCGGATTAAGAGGCCACAAGGCATGGTACGGACTTCAGATTACTGAGTGCGGTGGGACCCGAAGGAGGGCTGTGTGCAGAGGAAGGACATGGTCAGACCTCTATTAACAGGACCACTCTGTGCAGAGGAAGGACATGGTCAGACCTCTATTAACAGGACCACTCTGGCTGTTCCGCGGCGAACATTCTGTAGGGGTCAGGGGCCGAAGCCGGGGACACAGGGGGAGAAGTTTTGATAATCCAGGTGATAAATGCGTTAGGTGTGGCAGAGGTGGTAACAGGTGGTCAGAATCTGGACATGTTTTGAAGGCAGAGTCAACATAATTTGCTGAAACAAGCAGCCAGAAGGATGCAACTGTCATTACTCCAGGTGGGTAGATGGCAGACCAGGCCAGTTGAGGTGTAAAATCGGTGGTTTGGTTTTGGATGCCACAGAGTGAAGATGCCTCTCAGACAGACCTATGGAGATGTTGAGCAGAGTGTTGGTGCATAAATCAGGGGGAGGTTGGGGCTGAAAATATAAATTAGGGCATCACTTGTATAGATGAGCTGGCATGGGTCTTCTACGTAGGATGGGTCAGAGAGGACGGGGAATACAGGAGGAGGCCAGCACAGTGGTCCAGGCAGATGGAGATCTGGGCGTGGAGTAGAAGGAAAAAAAAAAAACACATAAAGATCAGTTAAAAGATGACTCTCTGGCCTTGGGGATGAAAACAAACAGTGCTTAAATCTTGGATGACTTCAAAACTGGTGTCACCTCACTAGAATGAATCATTAATGGATCTTGTTAAATTTTATTGCAGAAATATTCTTTACAACTGATGAAAGCATATGCTTTATATTATCAAAAATAAATTAGTTCAATTTTTTTGCCTCATTAAAAAGAACTCCAAACTTTTGTAAAATTTATCACCAAATGGCAGTATCTGTTTGACTCCCATGCCTGAAAAGCTTCTACTCCATTTGCTTTCCTCAAAGACATCTTACCCTGGACAGTCCCGGTCTGTAAACAATCTCAAATTGCTTTCAAAGTGGCAGCATGCCGAACTGGAATAAATTCAAATTCAAATTCAAATTCACTTTCCTGCTTTAATGAAAATAATTGAATCTCTCAGCCTTGATAATGACTCACAAAGCCTGAAGGTCATCATTCTAAGTATAAGTGGCCTTTGTCCCCCATGCAGAGAGATGATGGCTGAAAAATGCTAGAATTTGCACTCACTGTTGTGGGCTGTTTGTTTTTATCTTTAAAAATTCCCTGTTCGTTTTTTGTTTTTTTTTAATCCTCGCCCGAGGACATTTTTGCATTTATCTTCAGATAGAGCAGGAAGGAGGGGGGTGGGGAGAGAGAGAAACATCGATGCAAGAGAGACACATGGACTGGTTACCACCCACACAACCCCAACTGAGGCTGGAGACAAACTGCAACGGAGCTATGAGCCCTTAGCGGGAACCAAACCCAGGTCTCTCTGGTCCACCGGCCGACATTCTAACCGCTAAACCAAACTGGCCAGGGCAAAAAAGTCCCTTAATACAAGCCAATTCTGTGTTTTTAAAGTTCCCCGAGGTGATGCAAATTCCTCTAATTTGGGTCTCTTTCTCCTAATGGACGTCCCTCCTCAAGTTCCTCATCTCAGGGAATGGCCCCTACCCACCCAGTCACTAGACTTGAGGACCAAGCACCCTCTCCCGCACTGTGTCAGTCATCCACCAGGTCTGCCAGTTCTTGTCTGGAGACTCTTGGGCCATCCTCTTTCCACCCTGTTCGCTGAGCCTCTCCCACCTGGACTGCTGTCACAGGGTCATAACTGGCCCCTGATTCTCCTCCCCTGTTCCCTAAACCAGCCTCACTACCATCAGAAATCTACAGCAATGTCCATCCCTTGAAGGCTAAGGCCCCCAACTCCTCAACAGGGCATGCCTGGAACCCCTGTTGTGATCCGATTTCCTTCTCCCACCTTTTCTCCTGCCAGAACTCTCTGCGTTAGACCTCCCAGCGGCAAACCATTTCCAGTTTCCCTCGGCCGCCGCCTTCCCTCTTGCTTCTGTGCCTTGACACAGGCCGCTTCTGCTCTGGCCTCCCTGTCTTCTCTCCCCACAAAAGTCATCACCCTCACTACCCAACTCAAGCCTCAGTTCCTCTGGCCGATCTCTCCAGCCACATCCACCAGCGTCGAGTTGGGTGCCTTTATTCTCCTCACTCGCACAACACTCGCACCTTCCTTCCACCCTCGGCTCCGAGCCACTGAATCACACTTGTTGGGCTACGACCTGCAGCACATGGGTGTGCACATCAGTGTGTGGAGGGGGTGCACATGTACACACAGTAGGGGCTCTGTCCTTCATGTGTTCTATCCCCGGCAGCTAGCACAGGGCTGGCACGGAATAACATTCACAAACTTTTTATTTAATTAATGAATTGATGAACCATAAAGTTTCAGGTTTATTCAGCTCTGGCAATTTGAGATGTTATTGTGAGGAGCTAAATGCATACAGAAATATAGGTCCCCTTTAAATCTTTGAGGGAGCCATTTATTTTATTTCCCCTCTACAAAAGCACTTCATTTAAAACTTTTCACGTAAGAACTTCCCGTGAGAAGCCAGAAACCATGGAGAGGCGTGTGAACTCCGCGCACCACCAGTCAATGGCGTACACAGCTGGGTGGTAATATGTCTCTGGACTCTTGGAACAAATCAACTTCAATCGTCTTTATTATTTATTTTTTTTAATCCTCACCTGAGGACATTTTTCCATTTTTTTGTTCAGATAGAGTGGGAGGGAGAGAGAGGAAGAGAGAGAGAGAGAGAGAAAGAAACATTGACGTGAAAGGGACACATCGAGTGGCTGCCACCCGCACAACCCAACCAGGGCCGGGGACAAACTTCAATCGTCTTTAGAATCCAACCTGCTCATGAGTAGTTTGTCTAGTATACACCGGTACAAACACCCCAGCTCGCCCCTGGGACTAGTGAGGCACGTGGAATACGGATGCGCAGAAAGTGGAGCCAGAGGGTCCAGTCGTCCCTCGCCACTTCGCGCTTCGACTTTCATGACTTCACTCTATCGCGGTTTTCTCAAATATATTCATTAAAAAGTTGATCGAGACAATGAAAATGATACAGCATGTGCTCGGTTGTCTGAGTCACTTATACACCCCTGTATTACCATTAAAATTAAAATTACCGTACGTATGGACTGTAGGCCTATGTATTCGAGCACCCCCGCAAATCCTTCAATGCCAGGTGTAATCGCTGACCACTCCCTGTGTGGGGCAATAACTTTTTTCCAAAAAATCGGGTGTGGTGAAACCAAGCCAATCAGAGCGTGCTGTTCACTGATTGGCTATCCGGTCCTCTTCCTATCCTGGCCACTGATTGGCTCAGCCTCATGAAAGTTCATTTCTCTCACACACGCTTCCACTTGCTACACATCGGAAGCATCTTGGCTCTTGTAGGTGTTTGTGATTTCTGAGAACTTTGATCTAAACCCCAGATGGCTCCTAAACGTGCTGCTTCTTCTAAGCCTTCTGACTATGAAACTAAGCGCCGGAGGAAGATGTTTACCACCCAGGAGAAGGTGAAACTCTTGGATATGATCAAAGATGGCAAGAAAATCGTGGAGGTTGCCCGTCGTTACAACTTGAATGAGTCTACCGTTCGCTCCATTGGTAAAGATGAAAAGAACATCCGTGCAACGGCTACTGTCTCTTTCACAAGGAGGCAAAGTGCATTGTGACAAGTTGTAATAAGTTCATAGTGAAAACGGAGCCTGCCCTAGCCGTTTGGATCAGCGACAGCCACAAGAAAAACATTGTACTGGATTCGCTTTACGGAGGACGAACCTCAACCAGGACCCTCTTCTGCAACGTTCATGGATTTCACGGCGAGCAAGGGTTGTTTTGAGAAGTTCCAGAAGAGGTATCATCTGAAGAGTGTCGTTGTCCACGCAGAAGCAGCGTCTGCTGACCAGCCTGTGGCAGAGGACTACGTGAACAACACGTTCCAGAAGATTCTTGAGGAGGGGGAGTATCATCCAGAACAGGTGGCTGAGCTGCTGGAGACACATTCGGATCCCTTAACTGACGAGGATCTGGTGGAGATGACTAAGTCTGCGAGTGAGGAGCAGGAACAGCAGCCAGAGGGTCCTGGGGGTCAGGAGGGAAGTTGGCCTTACACTTGAGTGTCTCTCGCAAATCGTGAGAACTATTAAGGTGATACAGGACATGACTGGCGAATGAGACCCACAAATGATGCATTGTGTTTCCAAAATGCACTTGATGGAGCAATAGAACCCTACAAAGGCCTCCTCACGCATATGCAAAGACAGCGCCAGTAACGCCTATCACAATGTCCTTCAGCCGTGCACCAGACACCCACTGCCTGCTCCCAGTGCTCCTTCAGCAGAAGAAGATGACGCACCTGCTGAGATACTGCACCACCTGCAGACTCTCCTCCTGAGGCCGTGCCCGCAGAGGAGCAGTAACCTTGCTCCTCTTTGCTGTGCAGTACATCTCTTCATCTTCATCATCAAACAAGTTGCACTAGTCTCATAGGTTAGTGGTTGTGTGTAAGAACTGTGTGTGTGTAATTAAATGTACAATAATCATATGATATTTGTAACATCTAATATGTTTTATTTTCTCTTATTTTGTCTAATATATTGGGTAATACAAGTGTAATGGTGACTAAAGGGTGTTATTTCATGTCTAGAGGGCTCTAATAATGTTAAAAAAAACGTATTTAGAAGGTTGTAAACAGGTTTTCTATGCTCTAACTGCAAAAATACTTGATTTATAAATAAAGAATCCTACTTCGCAGAAATTCATCTATCGCGATAGAGTCTGGAACTGACTAATGGTGATAAACAAGGGCCAACTGTAGTTCGCTTTGGGACGGAGCCTGCTGCACCCATAGGCTGAGAAGTAGTTGCCTTCTCAAAGTTTCGGGAATCTAAATCATATATGCAATATGATTTATAGACTCTGGGAAAGCCATCTTGTCCCCCAAATGTCTCCCCTCCCAACAGCCACAATCCTTCATCTCCATCAACAGAAATATCTTCATTGGGGCTCCACATGATTCTTCTTATCAGCAAGTGTTTCTAGGAGGAGCACTGTGGTCAAGTTCTACAGCCCAATGCTTCATCACTTTCTCGAAGCGCATGCAGAGAACGCTGGTCCTCAGAGCGTGAAGGGAACGTTGAGCGGAGAGAACGGACTAGGAAAGGGAAGCAGGGCACCAAGGCACCCTTGCCTGACCTTCACAACCATGCCTGTCCCTTTGTGCTATCCGTGAGTGTCCCTAGATTGGGGAAGCTCTCCAAAACAGCCTCTCCATCCCCTGCGAAGCAAAAAGAACTGAAGACTTTTCTGAGAGCCACACCTCTCCCATGACTTCTGCAGGGTCCTGTCCCAAGTCTGGGTCTGAGTAAGATTTCAAAGCCATACGCATCAAACCTGGCTGAGGAGTTCCCCAGCCTGGCTGCAGTATGAGTGTCAAATGGCAAAGGAAAAGCTGCATGATCCCTTTCAAAGGCATGATTGTTCTCAGCGGTCGCCTGAAACTGTCATTGTCCCCCAGAAAGCAGAGCAAGCCTCTCTTCAGGAAATGCTACTGTGCAATTGATAAAGTGCCCAACAAAGCTGATTTGCACACTGATCTCCAATAACACCCATGAATAATGCATGAATAATGCACATTGCAAACCTGTCCCGAATAGAAATAGATAGTATTATGTCATGTCTTCCATGGAAGGGTTCAAAGGGCACAGCAAACAAATTAAACAGATGAAGAAAGCAGGGTGGGGTGGGAGGGACTCATCAGAGAAATGAGGCATTAATGAAAGGATGTGCTCAGTGGGGCAGGCTCAAGGTAGCTGAGGCAGTGGTTTTGTGAAAGGTTTTGACAAGAACAAGGTACCAAATGCATCAAATGAAGCAGTCAGTTCTTGACATGGCAGCCTCTGGGGGTGGGGGGGGAGCCAAGGGCAGAGTGGAAGGCACATACTATATGAGAAAGGGTCAGATATGACCCCAGGTGACTTCTGAATCCTGGAAGAACCTGCCAGCAACCTGACACAGTGGGGTTTCTACTGACCGGTTGGAGAAGCCAGCAAAGCCTGCTGGGTAGCTGGGATGATCTAAAGTGGATGCGCAGTCACTGCTTCTGGGGAAGAAAGGATGTAGAATCATCCGAATCACTAAAGCAGCACAGTGTTCCTTAGGCACAGGTGTTTGCCCTGCCGGCCAGCGCCATGGCCTCCCGCCAGCCCACCTCCAGCCCTCAGGAGAGCTCAGCCACCTTCGGCCTCAGCGTGAACTTGTTAAATGCCATTCAGGTGCTGCGTTCAAGAAGGGTATAGAGGAAAGGCAAAAGAAAAAAATAATAATTAAAAAATAGAAAAGCAGACAGCCAAAATAGATTAAGCCACTTTTCCTTTGGCTTTTTATGTTGGTGGGGTTGACCTTGAATAGTCACCTGTGATCAGACGAAGGTGACAGGCTGAGCATCGAGCAGATACTCAGTGTCTACGGGTAAGCGAGCAGCCTCAGCCAGGCTGAGCCAGGACCTGGGGATGTGAGGCCCACTTGCTCCGGCCAGGCTCCCTGCCCAGGAGCTCAGCAAAGCCCAAACGGAGGGGCACTGGGCAAGCACACAGGCCAGATGTTCCTTCCAGGCAAGCAGATGGTAGTAGGTTCTAAGACACGCCTCCAGGAGTCATGCTCCCCAAACCCCAAACCAAGGGGTGGGACCCTTGACATGTACCAGCGTCCTGACACAGAGCCTAGAAGGCTGACCACTCTCTCTTCTACTTGAGCCCCCTGCTCAGGGTGTCTTGAGGCCCCTGGAGAAGGCAGACCCCCCAGGGCTCAGAGCTGGAGGTCAGGGCCAGGCAGAGAAGACCTCGAGAGACCTCATGCTGGACCAAGAAGCAAGTGTTTCTGCTGCGTGCTGTGGGCCAGCAGCCTGCTCAGGGCAGGGAACAGCGCACTGTCTCTTAAGGCTTAAAGTAAGTGACAGAGACAGAAACAAAGTGACACCGAGGATCGCCTCCTATTAGCTGCGCTACTTGTACGAGCCCCTCCATCAGCCAATCAAGACCCCAGATCTTTACTGAACAGCCCCAGAAAGGACATCAGTACTGCCCCTCATTCTCTCTAGTAGCTTACGGAGGCTGTCCCGGTGGGGCAGTCCCCAGTGAAATCTTCAAACTTAACAATTGTAACAAGATTATTTGTTTGTAAAATGCCAACTAAAGAGAAATAAACTATAGAATCATCTTGGGGGGGGGGGACCTTCAGTATTCAGGGAAACGCCTTGACTCTGGGGTCCCAGGAAGCATCATATGACAGCGGGTGCTCGGACGTCTCCAGTGCTGACCGCACAGCCCATCCTCCGCTGGGCTGGCTTCTTCTCTGGCAGGAGAGGCTGTGAGAAGTGACTGGCGTGTGACATTCCCCTTCAGCTCCTGTGCCAGCCAGTATAGACCAGATGGAAAATACTGTTTTTTACTACCTCTGAATGATGTGACCCACATTTTACATTATTAAGTTTTTATTTTATTTTTTTATTAATTTATTTTTGTTACAGATGTTTCTTCTTTTTTCCCCATTGACACCCTCCTCCTCACCCCCACACCCGTCCCAGCTTTGTTGTCCGTGTCCTCTGGTTATGCGTACATGCATATAAGTTCTGTGGTTTATCTCTTCCCTCCCCCCAAACCCCTCTTCTGAGGGTTGTCAGTTTGTACCCTACTTCCACATCTCTGGGTCTACCCTGTTCCTCAGACTGTTATGTTCATTATATTCCACAAAGAAGTGAGATCATATGATACTTGTCTTTCTCTGTTTGGCTTGTTTCACTTAGGATAATACTTTCCAGGTCCCTCCATGTCATCTCAAAGGATAAGAGATCTTTCTTTCTTACAGCTGCATAGTACTCCATTGTCTATATATACCACTGCTTTTTTATCCATTTGTCTACTGATGGACACTTGGGCTGTTTCCAGATCTTAGCTATTGTATATAGTGCTGCTATGAACATGGGGGTACATATATTCTTTCTGATTGGTGTTTCAGGCTTCCTAGGGTATATTCCTAGAAGTGGGATCACTGGCAGTTCAATTTTTAATTTTTTGAGGTAACACCACAGTGTTTTCCACAGTGGCTGCACCAGTCTGCATTCCCACCAGCAGTGCACTAGAGTCCCCTTATATTATTGAATTTTTAAAGCCCACTTATCTTGTTACGGCAAGATTTCAGTCAATTTCGCCTGAGGAGGTACACCACTACTCGGAAGTAAGAGAAGACAGTAAGACAAATTAATTTTAGTCCAACGACATGCATTGAATGTGCACTCTGTCTGGCACAGGGTTGGGTACAGTTGTGAGCATGACAGATGGTTCCTAAGAGCCTGGAACTCACAGTCCAGAGGGGAAAACAGGCACGATGCATGGTATGGAAGGAAAGCACAAGTTATATGGGGTGGCATTTTGAAGGATAAATAATATTAATCTATGATTAATCTACATTTTGTTGTCCCGTTTTTAATAAAAATAAAAAAGAAAGAAAAGAAGGGAGAAGGAAGGAAGGAAGGAAGGAAGGAAGGAAGGAAGGAAGGAAGGAAGGAAGGAAGGAAGGAAGGGAGGGAGGAAGGAAGGGAGGACCAGTTTGGCTCAGGGGTTAGAGCACTGGTCCGCAGACCAAAAAGTCACAGGTTTGATTCCAGTCAAGGGCTCATACCGCCTTTGCAATTGTCCCCAGCCCTGGTCGGGTTGTGTGGAAGGCAACCTGTCAATGTGGCTCTATCACATCAATATTTATCTCTCTCTCTTCCTCTCTCCCTCCTTCCCACTCTTTCTGATGGTAAATAGAAAAATATCCTTGGGTGAGGATTTAAAAAAAAAAGACATGCCTAATAACCCACGGTATTTTACTACTGACCATAAGCAGTACCCAGAGGGTGAGCATATGCAGAACAGGCTGGGCTGGATGCAGAGACGAGGGGATGGCCATTTCTACGGTGTGTGTCACCAGAGTAAGGCAGGCTGGCTCTCCAGTGCCCACAGTTTCTCCAGAAACTGACTATCCAGCCAGAGTCCGAAAGGATCTCATTTTAGCAGAAAAGTGTGTGTTGACTGGGGGACAAATTCAGCAGGAATAGAGATGAGAGGTGTTGGGGGACTTAGAATATTTTCATAGCAGAGATGGCTTGAGTCAGGCCCCTGGGGAAGTGAGTCACATTTGAAAATGCAGGAGGAGGACAGAGGGTGAAATACAAGTCATTCCCCTCTTTCAGTGGGGTAGTCCCAGAGACGTGGAAGTGGGGTACAGACTGACAATCCCCAGAAGAGGGGGTGGGGGGAAGATAAACCACAGAACTTATATGCATGTATGCAGGAACAATGGACATGGACAACAAAGCTGGGGGCAGGGAGGGAGGGGGAGGGGTAATCAGTGGGAGAAAAAGGAGAAACATGTGTAACAAAAATTAATTAATTAATTTAAAAAAAAACACACAAGGCATTCCCCTCTTTCCATGTCCGGTTTTATCTCCCTGTCACCCTCAGAGATTCAGCAGGGAAGTGTGTGGGGAAAGGCAGTAAGGGGGTGAGGAGGAGAAACCAGGACACTGTCCTGAACCCCAGGCCTGTTTGCTGTCCCCACATGGGTCCTGGCACCTTTCCCCTCAGGCCCAAGCCACTGTGGCCAAGGTGTGAACCAGGCACAGCAAGAGGGCCTCTGCTCTTTGTGTGGGGTCCCGCCTGACCTGCATCTCTCCGGCTTCGGGCAGGACAGCAGGTCTGCAGCGGGCCTTTGAAGACTTCCCTGGGGGCACAGACTGCAGTGGGCCGGCTGGAGCCTTGGCACCTGGCCAGGCTGGAGGGGAGGGGGTGAGCTGGGGACCAGAGGAGGCCTGCAAGCCCCCTCCCACTGGCCCGGAGCCCTGGAGCTCTTTCCTGAACCAGTTCAGACAAAACAATTACAATCCGTCTGCAGGCGGAGGCGCCCAGTGGGGCGCAGGGAGAGTCTGCAGGGGGCGGCGGAATGGGGAAGGCAGGAAGGTGGAAGGAAGATCCCATTTGGAAATAAGGAGAAGGCTTTGAACTTACAGATCTCTCCCACTGAGGCAAAACCCACACTAAACCGGCCCCAGCTGGGAGCCCAGGAGTCTGTGAATAAAGGCGAGAGGGTGAGGGCAGGACAGCTCCGGTCCTTAATACATTCACCCCAAGGTGCTGCTGGGCATCTGTTCCGTAATTAACCAGGCTCTCCCTTCCACCCCGCCTCCTCCCCTTCACTCCCTCCTGTGGTTGCTGAAACATTTGCCATGATTACTCCCAGGTCTCTGAGGAGCACTCTGAACAGCCTCGTAGCTGGCTCTTCCCCTCCCTCCAGCCTCCCACTCTGGGCTGGGGGGCAGCCACCGCTGGCCAGTGGGGGTTTGGGAGCGCCCCATTTCCCAGGAACATTGCAGTAGTTTATCCTCCTGATCGGGACTCATCAACTCCGCCTCTGTTCTCCCCTCAGCGAGACTCAATGGGGCAGCAAAAAGGAAGGGACAACAGGGTCTCCGAGAGGGGCGTTCTCCATCAACGTATCAACAATCTACATCCAGATGCCTGACAGCATGACGTGCTCCTGGGTTGAAAATCACTGCAGTAATGAACACTGATGGGACCATGTGGCGTGTAGAAAATGTTGAGAACTTTCTTCCAGTGATTAATATTATTAATATTAATAACAGCAATAGTAATAGTTATTCTAGAAAGAAGAGCAAGGGAAGGTGCCTGTCTCGTTTATTATTTAGTCTCAGTGTCTGGCATCATGTGCTGTACATACTGGGCATTCAATATATATTTTTTGAAGAGACGGATCACTGCTTTGTCACATATCTTGCAAAAACTCTCTGAATATCACAGCACTCATGAGATGTAGGTAATAGCATAAACATTTTAGGGTGAAGAAAACTGGGGCACAGAGAAGCTGAGCAACTTGCCCAAGGCCAAACAGCTCAGTAGGAGACAAAGGGCGGATGTGAACACAGAACCGCAGTGCCAAGACTGTGGTCCTTTTGTTACATCGTGCTGCTGGGTCACTTCCCTGCATGAAACTCGTTAGTAGGGCCTCGAAAGTGGGTTTGCTGTTTCTTCTATTTATAATGTCCTTATTTGACAACCCCTCACTCATTGTTGGGGCTTACAGACTCGGTGGAAATGCCCATTAGTCTATTAATATTTTATTAGCACGAATCATATTTTCTTTAACTTTGTATGACCGCTGCAATTTCACATATGCCTAGCACATGGTAGGTATTCAATAAGTATTTGTTGACTTTCGGTTTTACAGATAACACTCCTGAGCTTCAGACACAGAACTAACGTACTCTAGCTCATTCAACTAGGAAATGAAAAACCACAGTGTGGATTAGAACTTTGACTCAAGTTTAGGAACTTTTCCACCAACCCATTGATCACTGAGCTCCACAGTACATCATTTCATATTCTATAACAACCAAAGTTCTGTAATGGTGGTTATTTCTATTTTGTCTGACAGCTTCTTAATATATACTACCAACTAATAATCATAAACTTGAGTTATTTCAGTTTTTATTATAATGAAAGAAATACAAGCTTATTACAGGCTATTAGAAGATGACAAAGAGAACAGAAATCAAATCAATAATTCCAAAACATTTGAAATAAATATTTCTTCCAATATGTCTATGTCTTTTTGCATAATTGATATTATAATCTTTCATATAACTTGGGTTCCTGTTTTTTTTAAACTTAATATTATAATGTAAACATTTCCCTACTTACTTCAATAATTTCCCTATGTACTGTTTAAATGACTTAAAATGATCATTTTACATGCTCAATAATCATTTTTAATGACTAAACAATAATCCCTTGTGTGAACTGTCAATTAAAAACACCCCACCCCATTGCTGGATAATTTTTCACTATTAAAAATCATAGTACAGTGAACATCTATTTTTTTCTTTTTTAATTTCAGAACGCTTTTTAGAGTCGTTTTCTAGGACAGAAATGATTGCGTCAATGGGTATAAACGTTTTCAAGGCTCTTGACACAGATTGCCAAATTACTTTCCAAATGAGTTGTACTAATGTTTTCCCCACTAATGTTGATTTGGATTTTCCCATCATTTTAAGTTTGTTGATTTCTTTAAAATACACACACACACACACACAACCATAATGTTTTGAATTGCCATATGAAAAAAATGTTACAGATGATTGAGTTAGGCCCCCTCCCATCTCTTCTATACACTAGGAACCTGAGGTCTAGCTGGTTCAATGGCTGGCCCAAGATCACAGCAGTTTGGGGGATGAGCTGGGACAGAGCCAGGTGTCTACTAACCTCACTTAGCCCAGTGTCTCCCCAGGACCTAAACACAATGTTACAATCTATGTGTCTGCTCAACGGTCTGCACCGTTGCCATCAATTGACGTATCAATTTTGATTATACCTTGAAGGGAAACAGCTTTTGAAATATCTGGACCTGGCAAGTAACAAACTCCCCTCTCTGGTGGGAACAGGGTATTTCCTGATCCTCTTCTGCATGCCAGTGCTCTGCGGGGAGCCTGGTATCTACTTATCACTTCCTCCTGGCCTGTGCTTCCGGAACTGTTAGTCCTGCTTGACACGCACGTTGGCAGCTTTCGCTGCACCCTCCCCTGGGCCTCTGCTTCCCAGTCCCTTCTCGGCATGATGGCAGCTTACCTCGCTCTCAACCTCAGGCCAAGCACAAGTGTTACTCCTGCCCATCTGCCACGTTGGCCAACTTTCGCTCATAGCTAAATAATTCCGGGCTCTGCCCAGAAGGGCTGAGTGAGCTGCAAGTCAAGCCGCTTCTCCAAGGCTCGGCCTTGTTCTCAGTCACTATCAGAGCTGCAGAGCGCACCTCCCCAACGTCGTCTCCTAGAGACACCCCAGCACCAAGACTCTTCCCTACAGGATATGTTACACGCATGGCCATGCAAGTCATTCTACAGTGCTGTTTACATCTGCTTACTTCTCAGCTCAAAAACCCATCTATGATCACAAGTTGAAAATGGTCAGCTTGGTGGAAGAAATTGAACCCAGAGCTGAAAGATGATGTTGGAGGGAGGATAAACAACTTGCTCAAGAGAGAACAAAAATAAGATCGAGTGAATGCAAGTCCTGAGATATTTTAAGGGGAGCAACTTCAAACTTAGTCCAAATTCTGACAAAGTCTTTATCAATGCTTGCCATTAACAAATCAACTCGGTCAAGTATAAATCATGCATAATAACAAAAACAAAAAGAAAATGGTTGAATTGGCTTTCGATCCTTCCCTGTATTAGAACACCTGTCTTCTGCTAGTTACTCATTCAAGTTCATTGAATGGCAGCCTAGCTAGGAAAGGCTCACCAAGGAGGGGGAGCCCAGAATGAGAGAAGCAAACCATTGTTGCAAGGATATCATTGAACTTGAGGGTAGAAAAAATAGCACGTCTGGGATCACAAGGGGCTTGTGCTGCCTAGAAGGTTCATTCCCATTTCCCCCGACAGACCTCTCATCCTTCACAGCCCAGGTTATAAGCCACCTTTGAAGCTCTCCATAACCTGCCTGGCCTCCAAACTTCAATCTCTTTTTCCTCACCAGTCTTAAGGCACTTGGTCCATTAGTCTCCTAATGCCACTTCTCACACTGAATTGACATATAAAAATTCCTGACTCTCCCACGATAAAATGTGGATGCTACTTTTTTTCCAAAGGGCCTATGTCTGTTCACCTTTTTCATCTAATACTTCCTTTGTATTGGGTGGATAATCAAGACATTTGTTGAAAGAATGAGTACAATATGTAAGACAGAATTACTGCTAGATGGGATGACTAAATGAATGAATTGATCATGGAGGTGTGACTGCAAAAGAGTTGCCCGAGAAGCTCTCCAGGTAACTAGAATAATTGTAATACCTGAGACACGGGCACACAAGCCCCCATTTGTAACACACATTAGCACCTTTAAAATGAGGATGTGGGCATGCAGCTCTCTGATTACAAGTTTTATAGGACACTGGATATGGGAAGTTATCAACAAATATTGATCATAACTTAGCTTGACAGTTTTTCTCAGAGCAGCCCCCAGACTAAAATCGCAGAGCTTAAGCTCGATAGTCAGAGTAATCCATCTGCCCCTGGCCATCCAGAAGTAATTCGACACTTTTTCCCAGGACAAAGAGTACATCATGAGTCATAGGTGGTCGCCGCCAGGTACCTATGACAAATCCCTACCCAGTCTCAGACCCACTAAGAAGAGGAATGCTTGAGGGCAGAGCGAACCACTCGGTAGCCAAGAGGAAATTCAAGGCTTAAGATTCCATGTATCTCTTGATCCCCAAATGATTTGCCAGCATTAAAAACATCCAGGGAGACTACCAAAATGGCAGCGGGGTGAAGGGAAGCTACACAGACCATCTCCCAGGACCAAACTGGAATTACAACTAAAATAAAGACAAATCATTGGGAAAAAGCAACAGAAAAACAGCTTGTGAGGACCATATAATCAGGGACACTGATTGATCCTGGTAGGATTGCAGAGGCGCAAGAGGGGGGCTGGGAGCCCACAGTCGGCAGCAACCTTAACAGTGAGCAGCGGCCTTCGCTGTGAGCGGCGCCCTCGGGTTAAACTCCCAAGTAGCTCCACAGCGCAGAGCCAGGAAAGACACTAAATTAGCCACAGCCACTCACCTTGGGCTCCAGCAAGGGAGGGCAGACTGGACTGGAACTGTGTGGAAACACTCAGGATTTGGAGGGTGCTCAGAGCTTTAGCTGAATTGTGGCCGCACAGGACAGTGGTCATCTTACTCCTTCCCAGGGCTCTCGGGAGAGGTACTGGTCCCTCCCTCATAGATTCAACCCCACCTGGGGCAACTGAAATGCAAATTGAGGCTCATTAACAACCAGCATCTGCCCCACCTTCGGGAAATCCCCTTACACTGAACGCCTGAGGGAGTTTTTCATTCACCTGAGAACCCAAGGCTCTTCAAGTAAACACTACTAATAGCCTACAGGCAAAAAGCTAGAGGATAACTGAACCGTTCCTGGGCTTGCAACTCTGCCCAGGAAAGTAAGACTTGACAGTGTTGTTTAACATGGGTCCTCTCACTCTCATCCAAACCCAGGAGAGGGAGCCACAAACAGCAGAACACCAACACCCACAGGGAAAATTTGGCAGGCTCCAAAGCCCACTGAGATAGCCAAAATGGTGAAACAAAGAAACAAATGCCAAATGAAAGAACAAGAGACCTCTACCGAAGATGAGATAAATGAGGTGCGGTTAAGTAAGTTAACAGAGCTAGAATTCAGAGCCATGATCTTAAGGAAGCTCAACAGCATGAGTAAGGACATCAGCACCATGAGTAAAGCATCAATCAATTGGAAATGAAAAACCACCGAGAAGAAATGAAGAATGACACAGCAGGAATAAAGAACACATTGGGAGGATTAAAGAGCAGAGTAGAGGAAGTTGAGAACCAGATCAGTGAATTAGAAGACAGGGTAGAATAAATCAACCAATCAGAAAACCAAAAGAAAAACATAATTAAAAAACAGGAAGACAGTTTAAGAGAACTCTTGGACAACTGGAAATGTAATAATATTCACATTATAGGAGTCCCCGAAGAAGAAGAAAATGAGGAAGGGTTAGGGAATATATTTAAAGAAATAGTGGCAGGAAACTTCCCTAATTTGGTGAAGGAAGAAGTCATTCAAGTTCAAGAAGCACAGAGAGCCCCAAATAAAATAACCCAAACAAGCCCACACCAAAGCACATAGTAATTAAAACACCAAAAATTAAAGACAAAGAGAGGATCCTAAAGGCAGCAGGAGATAAGCAACAGGTTACCTACAAAGGAACCCCCATAAGGCTATCAGCTGACTTCTCAACAGAAATACTATAGGACAGAAGGGAATGACATGAAGTAATCAAGGTCATGAAAAACAAGGATCTGAATCCAAGACTACTCTACCCAGCAACGCTATCATTCAAAATAGAAGGTCAAATAAAGAGCTTCCCAGACAAAAAAAGGCTAAGGGAATACATTAGCACCAAACCAGCACCACAAGAAATGTTAAAAGGACTGCTGTAATTAGTAGAAGAAATAGAAAAAAGCATATAACCACACTAAACAAAATAGTAATGAATAAGTACATATCAATAATCACCTTAAATGGAAATGGATTGAATGCTCTGATAAAGAGACACAGAGTAGATGACTGGATAAGAAAGCATGATTCATAAATATGTTGTTTACAAGAGACCCACCTCACAACAAAAGACTCACATAGGTTAAAAGTGAAGGGTTGGGAAAAAATCTTTCAAGTGAGCAGAAAGGAAAAAAAGCTGGGGTAACAATATTCATATTTGATAAAATAGATTTCAAAATGAAGGACATAACTAGAGATAAAAAAAAGGCCAGTGCATAATATTGAAAGGATCTATCCAACAGGAAGATATAACCTTGGTAAACATATATGCACCCAATATAGGAGCACCAAAATATATTAAAAATCTTCTGGAGGACTTCAAAGGAGAAATTGACAGCAGTATAATCATAGCAGGGGACTTAAACACCCTGCTGACATCACTGGATAGATCCTCTAGACAAAAAATTAGCAAGGAAACAGAGACTCTAAATGAAGCACTAGACCAAATGGATTTAATAGGTATCTACAGAGAATTACACTGCAAAACTACAGAATTCACATTCTTCTCAAGTGCACATGGGACACTCTCAAAGATAGACCACATGGGAGGATACAAGCTAAGTCTCTACAAGTTCAAGAAGGTTGAAATCATATCAAGCATCTTCTCAGCTCACAATGACATGAAATTAGAAATCAACTGCAACAAGAACATGCAAAGACATTTGAACACATGGAGGCGAAATAGCATGCTATTAAACAATGAATGGGTTACCAAGAAGATCAAGGAAGAAATAAAAAACTTCCTGGAAACCAATGAAAATGAACACACAACAATACAAAATCTATGGGATGCAGTGAAAGCAGTTCTAAGAGGGAAGTTCATAGCACTACAGGCCTAGCTCAAGAAACAAAAAAAAATTTCTTATAGTCTATCTAACCTCACAACTTAAAGAACTAGAAAGCAAACAAAAAGAAAACCCCAGAGCAAGTAGAAGAAAGGAAATAGTAAACATCAGAGCATAAATAAATGACATAGAGACCAAAAAACAATTCAAAGGATCAATTAAACAAAGAGCTGGTTTTTCGAAAAGATAAACAAGATTAATGGACCATTAGCTAGACTCACCAAGAAACAAAGAGAGAGAACCCTAATACACAAAATCAAAAGTGAAAGAGGAGAAGTAACAATTGACACTGCAGAAATACAAAAGATCATTAAAAACTACTATGAACAATTATATGGCAACAAATTTGACAATCTAAGCTAAATGAACAAATTTCTAGAAACACATAGTCTTCCAAAAACTGAACCAGGAAGAGATAGAAAACTTAAACAGACCAATAACAACTAAGGAAATTGAAGAGGTAATCAAGACTCTCCCAGCAAACAAAAGCCCAGGGCCAGAGGGCTTCACAGGGGAGTTTTACCGAACATTGAAAAAGAACTAACACCCATTCTCCTCAAACTAGTTTAAAAATTTCAAGAAGAAGGAAGACTTCCAAACTTGTTTTATGAGGCCAGCATAATTCTAATTCTAAAGCCAGAAAAAGACACTACAAAGAAAGAAAACTACAGGCCAATATCCCTGATGAACATAGACGCCAAAATCCTGAACAAAATACTAGCAAATCCAATCCAGCAATACATCAAAAAAATTATTCACCATGACCAAGTGGGATTCATCCCAGGGATGCAAGGCTGGTACAATATTCGCAAATCAATAAATGTGATACACCACATAAATAAAATGAAGAATAAAAACCACATGATCATATCAATAAATGCTGAAAAAGCATTCGACAAAATCCAGCAACCATTTCTGACAAAAACGCTCAGCTATCTGGGAATAGAGGGATGATATCTTGACATAATAAAGGCCATATATGAAACACCTACAGCCAACATCATACTCAATGGGCAGAAACTAAAAGCATTTTCCTTAAGAACAGGAACAAGACAGGGATGCCCACTTTCACCACTCTTATTTAACATAGTACTAGAAGTCTTAGCCACAGCAATCAGACATGAAGAAAAAATAAAAGGGACCCAAATTGGAAAGGAGAAAGTGAAATTGTCATTATTTGCAGGTGACATGATTTTACACATAGAAAACCCTAAAGACTCCATCAAAAATCTACTGGACTTAATAAATGAATTTGGCAAAGTAGCAGTATACAAAATTAACATCAAAAATTGACAGGATTCTTCTACACCAATTATGAAATCACAGAAAGAGAAACTGAAAAAACGATTTCATTTACCATTGCGGCAAAAAAATTAAGATACCTAGGAATAAACTTAACCAAAGAGGTAAAAGACCTATTTTTACCTTTATTTTCCTAGCAGAAAACTACAGGACATTGAAAAAAGAAATAGAGGAAGATATAAAAACTTGGAAGCATGTACCTTGTTCATGAACTGGAAGAATTAACATCATTAGAATGTCCATACTACCCAAAGCAATCTGTAGATTTAATGCAATCCCCATCAAAATGCCAACAACATATTTCACAAAACTAGAACAAATACTTCAAAAGTTCATATGGAACCAAAAAAGACCTCGAATAGCCACAGCAATCTTGAAAAAGAAAGACAAAGTAGGTGGGATCACATTATCAGATATCAAGTTATACTACAAAGCTACTGTAATCAAAACAGCCTGGTACTGGCCCAAGAACAGGCACCTAGACCAATGGAACAGAACAGAGAACCCATAAATGGACCCAAGGCAATACGCTCAATTAATATTTGACAAAGGTGGCAAGAGCATACAGTGGAGTAAAGACAGCCTCTTTAATAAATGGTGTTGGGAAAATTGGACAGCTACATGCAAAAAATATGAAACTAGATCATCACCTTACACCATACACAAAAATAAACTCAAAATGGATAAAAAACTTAAATGTGACCTGTGAATCCATAAAAATCCTAGAAGAAAATGTAGGCAACAAAATTTCAGACATCATACGCAGCAGAATTTTTACTGATACATCACCTAAGGCAACAGAAACAAAGGAGAAAATGAACACATGGGACTACATCAAACTCAAAAGCTTCTGCACAGCAAAAGAAACAACCATCAAAATGGAAAGGCAACCCACTGTATGGGAGAGCATCATTGCTAATGATACATCAGATAAGGGGTTAATTTCCAAAATGTATAGAGTACTCATACAACTCAACAAAAGGAAGACAAAGAACCCAATTAAAAAATGGGCAGAGGAGCTGAATAGACACCTCTCCAAACAGGACATACAAATGGCCAAAGACATATGAAGAAATGCTCAACATCACCAATCATCAGAGAGATGCAAATTAAAACAATAATGAGGTATCACCTCACACCTGTCAGAATGGCCGCCATCAACAAATCATCAAACAAGTGTTGGCGAAGGTGTGGAGAAAAGGGGACTCTAGTACACTGCTAGTGGGAATGTAGACTGGTGCAGCCACTATGGAAAACAATATGGTGTCACCTCAAAAAATTAAAAATTGAACTGTATTTGACCCAGTGATCCCACTTCTAGAAATATACCCTAAGAAGGCTGAAACACCAGTCAGAAAGAATATATGTACCCCCATGTTCATAGCAGTGCTATTTACAATAGCTAAGATCTAGAAACAGCCCAAGTGTCCATCAGTACACAAATGGATTTAAAAGCCATGGTACATGTACACAATGAAGTACTATGCAGCTGTAAGAAAGATCTCTTATCCTTTGAGACGACATGGAGGGACCTGGAAAGTATTATCCTAAGTGAAAGAAGCCAAGCAGAAAAAGACAAATACCACATGATCTCACTTATTTGTGGAATATAATGAACATAACAGTCTGAGGAACAGGGTAGACCCAGAGACATGGAAGTGGGGTACAGACTGACAACCCTCAGAAAAGGGAGTGGTGGGGGGAGGGAAGAGATAAACCACAGAACTTATATGCATGTATGCATAACCGATGGACATGGACAACAAAGCCGGGGACAGGGTGGGGGGGAATGAGGAGGAGGGTGTCAATGGGGTAAAAAAAAGGAGCAACATCTGTAACAGATATTGTTTTATAAAAAAAAAAAAAAAACAATTATATGATATTTGAATTTCCATAGCCATAAATAAAATTTTACTGGAACACAGCCACACACATTCATTTATAGCATATCTACAGCTGCTTTCATACTACAATGACTGAGGGGAGCAGCTGTGAAAGAGACCCTCTAGCCTGCAAAGCCTAGCCTAAAATATTTACTAAACAGTATTGCCCGGGCCTTGTTAGAAATCGGCTGAGCTCTAGTGTACATGGTCAAAGACTAGCTCAGGGCCTGTTCCTAACGAGGTAAAGGCAACACGTTACACAGTACAAGGCACAAGGCAGTTGGAAGAGAACTTGGAAGGCTCCTGAGTCAGCCCCTCTTCATAGAATGTGCTGTAGGAACCTTCCAGAACTAGGGACTCACAGTTAACAAGAAGCCCAACCCATCATGAAACACCTCACCTCTCCTTTTATGTTTCTGATGTTGAACTAAAACTATCCCACCCCTCATCCCACTATAGGCTTTACTTTTTCTTTTTTCCTTTTTCTTTTGTGGTACGTGCCCTTAGTAGGAACCGAATCCAGGACTCTCTGGTCCACAGGCCGACGCTCCAACCGCTGAGCCAAACTGGCCAGGGCTAGGCTTTCTTATCTATATACTTTTTCTACATGAAGAGGGTATTAGTCACAATCCTTCTTGATCAAAGGGTGGATTCTCCACCTTCCATAGGTTAGCACATATACTGCCCCCTTAGCCTTCATAACGTCTTCAGGGAATAGTCCTGTGTAATTATTCCTGTCACAGGTGAGGAATTCAAGGGTGAAGGTTATGGACTGAGTTATGTGCCCCCCAAATGCATCTATCGAAGCCCTAACCCTAATGTAACTGTGTTTGGAGATAAGGTCTTTAGAGAGGTAGTTAAGATTACAAAAGGTCATAAAGATGGGGTCTTTAACCAAAAGGACTGGCTGGTATCCTTATAAGAAGAGGGAGAGACACCAGAGGTCTTTCTCTAAATAAATGGAGATGATGGAGATGGAGATGGAGATGGAGATGGAGATGGAGATGGAGATGGAGATGGAGATGGAGATGGAGATGGAGGCAGAGGAAGAGGCAGAGGCAGAGAATGAGGCAGAGGGTAGAGAGTAGAGAGTAGAGGGTAGAGGGTAGAGAGTAGAGGGTAGAGGGTAGAGGGTAGAGAGTAGAGGATAGAGAGTAGAGGGCAGAGGGTAGAGGGCAGAGGGTAGAGGGTAGAGAGTAGAGAGTAGAGGGTAGAGAGTAGAGGGCAGAGGGTAGAGAGTAGAGGATAGAGAGTAGAGGGTAGAGGGTAGAGAGTAGAGGGTAGAGGGTAGAGGGTAGAGAGTAGAGGATAGAGAGTAGAGGGCAGAGGGTAGAGGGCAGAGGGTAGAGGGTAAGAGTAGGGTAGATGGGTAAGGTAGAGAGTAGAGGGTAGAGAGTGTATAGGGCGAGGGCAGAGTGTAGAGAGTAGAGGGCAAGGTAGAGAGTAAGGGAAGAGGGTAGAGAGGTAGTAGGGCAGAGGGTAGAGGATAGAGAGTAGAGGATAGAGGGTAGAGAGTAGAGGATAGAGAGTAGAGGGCAGAGGGTAGAGGGTAGAGAGTAGAGGGCAGAGGGTAGAGGGTAGAGAGTAGAGGATAGAGAGTAGAGGGCAGAGGGTAGAGGGTAGAGAGTAGAGGGCAGAGGGTAGAGGGTAGAGAGTAGAGGGTAGAGGGTAGAGGGTAGAGAGTAGAGGATAGAGAGTAGAGGGCAGAGGGTAGAGGGCAGAGGGTAGAGAGTAGAGGGTAGAGGGTAGAGGGTAGAGAGTAGAGGATAGAGGGTAGAGGGCAGAGGGTAGAGGGTAGAGAGTAGAGGGCAGAGGGTAGAGGGTAGAGAGTAGAGGGCAGAGGATAGAGGGTAGAGAGTAGAGGATAGAGAGTAGAGGGCAGAGGGTAGAGGGTAGAGAGTAGAGGGCAGAGGGTAGAGGGTAGAGAGTAGAGGATAGAGAGTAGAGGGCAGAGGGTAGAGGGTAGAGAGTAGAGGGCAGAGGGTAGAGAGAAGAGGGTAGAGAGAAGAGGGTAGAGAGTAGAGGGTAGAGGGTAGAGGGTAGAAGGTAGAGGGTAGAGGGCAGAGGGTAGAGGGTAGAGGGTAGAGGGTAGAGAGTAGAGGATAGAGAGTAGAGGGCAGAGGGTAGAGGGTAGAGAGTAGAGGGCAGAGGGTAGAGGGTAGAGAGTAGAGGGTAGAGGGTAGAGGGTAGAGGGCAGAGGGTAGAGGGCAGAGGGTAGAGGGTAGAGAGTAGAGGGTAGAGGGTAGAGGGTAGAGAGTAGAGGGTAGAGGGTAAAGAGTAGAGGGTAGAGGCAGAGGTAGGGAGAGATACACAGAAGAGAGGCCATGCGAGGACACAGAGAGAAGGTGGCCACTTACAAGTCAGGAAGAGATCCTCACCAGACACCAGCCCTTCAAGCACCTTGAACTTGTACTTGCAGGCCCCAGAACCATGAGAAAATAAATGTCTGTGTCTATGATACCTAGTCTGTGGGACTTTGCTCTAGCAGCCTGAGCAGACGAAGACAGTTAAGAAGGTTAAATGACATGTTCAAAACGTGGGAGCTAACCAGTGGCCAAGCAGGGACTCATCACTCATTGTACGGTAGCACTAAGTACCTACCGAGTGCAAGGAGTCTTATGGAGAGGCAGGTACGAGAGTCACTGAGGAAGTGCTACCCCAGAGAAATGTATGTGTTAGGAGATGGGAGAAAGACGGGCTGGCTTATCCGGGTGGTCAAAGGAGGCCACTGCACGACACCATCGAGCTGAAATCTGAAAGGTGAGGATGAGTTTACAAAGCAAAGGAGGAAGGGAGTGACCTTCCAGAGAGACCGCATGGTAAACACTCTGTGGTAGCAAGAAGCATACAGCGTCCAAGAAAGCGAGAGAAGGCCAGTGTGGCCGGAGGAGGAGGAGGTGGGGAGTTACGAGGTAAGGCAAGGACTGGCCAGGTTTCTCACGGCCTGGTCAGCCATTTTAAGTAACTGTGTCTTCAAGAGAATTAGGAAGTATTAAAGTGCTTTCAACACGAGAACTGTTGCGCTAGACAATGAGAGAAGCTTGTCGCTTGGATTCTCAGAGGCTGCTTTGAAGGTGTAGAGAAGGAAACAGTCATAAGAGCTATTTGCAAAGTGAACGCATCAGAATTTGTGATGGATGTGGTGTGGGGTTGAGAGGAAGATACCAAGCACGGCATCAGGATTCCTGCACATTTGGGGGGGGGGCTGAGGGTGAAACTGTGCATGAGCAGGTCCAGGCCCTTCAGGTAAGACCACCAGGAGCACACCTGCAGTGGAACAAAGGTGCGTGTACTGACCTGTTGCAACAAGGGAGAATGCACATGTGTTGGCACGGGCACATTATAGAATCTGGGCTCCTCCTAGGTGATTTGGGGAACTATACAAGGACAGGGAGCTTTTCTCCACTTTGGATGCAGTCGAGAGTGGGGGTAAATCTACGATTGGGCAACTTCATAATTCTCACCCAAAAGCCCATAAGGACGGAGTGGCTAACTCTGCGGCAGGCAGAGACAAATCAATGGTCTCTTTTATTCGGGGTGGATGATGTTCGGTCATTTTTGTAGTAGGGACAACATTGATGTCATCTGTGTTCAGATGGGATTACTGACTGATCGTGTTCACATCTTGTCTGAGGGGCCTTGCCTGATGCTGTTCTTTGAAATTGTTTCCATTCAACAGCGGGACAGCACAGCCTGGTCCCAGATGACTGGAAGCGCTTAGCAAAGCCCCAACCCCACAGACAGGCCCAGGTGAGATCCTGGTTGGGGGGATGCTTTCTTCATTCTCAGTTCCCCCTTGTGGCCAAGGGCGGAGAACGGTGGGCTGCAGGACCTTCCTCTAGGATATCCAGATTGTCACCATTGCTGAGCTCTTGCTGATGACCGAGTTGTACAGGCGACAGGTGTGGTCTGTGGTGAGACTTGGGTTCATTGCTGCTGTTCTCTTTGTTGCAGGGCAAGTTGCTTAACATCTGACAAGACAATGGCCATAGAGTCACATTTACAACTCCGGACAGGACACATCAGTCACCTGCAGCACAGGTAATTACCGAACAAACACACACACGGCCACTCGTTCTTGTAATAGACCCGGAAGACAGCGAGCTAGATCACAAAACACAGGCACTGAAAGCATGTCCCAAATTCCACCTGTGTCTGCTCGCTCTCTCTCTCTCCCTCTCTCTCTCTCTTTCTTTTTAGCCAATTATACTTACGCTTAGGTGTAACATAAAGTGTTTGCTGTAGCATAAACTTCTCGGCTAGCTAGAAGAAATTAAGCACCACGTGATTATCCAGGCAGGACGTTAGCTAGTGAATTTAAATATAAACTGGCTTGTTGTGTTTCCAGGGCTGAAGTTGTACCGTTTTTCGTACCTCATAGGGTCAGAGGTGAGAAGCTGCAAACCACCTTGTCCACCTGAGCCATCGCTTCTGTGGAGGTGACAGCTTGCCCAGCAATGCCACAACACGTTCCCCCAGCAGCCTGTCCTTGCCCCTTTTTGGAAGTTTCTGGGTATTCTTTTCAGAGAAGCTCCTAAATCTATGGCCCGGCACCTCATTCCCTCCGGCTGGGAAGGAGGGCAGGGGGGGACGGGGAGAGAACCATCCGACGAGAGAGCGGGCAGCACCCTCTTGGTGGAAAGGGCTGACTGAGGCTGTTTCCGCACAGGGTGAATTTTGCTAAAATCATCCCCTTTGAAATTATATATTCGAGTTTAATGTTTCAAACCCCGGATTGATTGCTCAAGTGAGAGTCGTGATAACAGTGGTTGGTGTTGCTCAAGAGGCTGGAAAATGATGGGTCTCTGAGAAATAATCAGGTTCCCTGCGCGTCTCTCTTCGATAAGATTATCACGGAGTACACAGAATTACCCAGGACGGTCCCCCCCGCCCCGCACTGAAGGCCCTTCACACTGACCAGGGATCCTGTGGAAAGGGGAAGCAGTCCATTTCCACCTTCTGTTCCGGGCCACTCGCCTTTCACTCACCCTTCCTCACAAAGGACACTTTTCTTGAAAATAGATTCTTTCTGTATGAGTTGAATGTTTCTTTTCTGGAAAGTAGAGGATTGGGTTAGCCGACGTCCCAATGTCCCTTCGTAGCCTTGGAATTCTGTGATTCTAGAATTTCTCATCTGGAGACAGTAAAAAATGTATACTAGGTGGTCATTCCTGCCACACGTGAAATTGCACAATATTGATGGTAATAACCACGGAGCAGAAAGGCGAAGGTGATCGTGGAGATGCTGCTGCTGATACTAGTGAGAGTGAAGGATTCTACTTCGGTTGGGGGGAATATAGGGTGTAAGAATCATTTAAATTCAGTTTCCAAAGAGCTTGACTCTGATGCCCTTTACTGGACATTGGAAATAAAAAATCACAAACTCACAGAGGAGGCACAGATGGACGTGTTTTAATAGTTGTCAAATAGGAATTATATTCAGAATCTAAGATAATGTATTTGGAATCAATTAAAGGACCAATCATTTTTTACCCCATCCCCACAAAAGGCTTGCCTTATTCTCAGCAGCCTAGACAATGGTGAGCCACACGGCCCAGAATGCCCCATTCCCTTTAGGATAGGTGAGCATTCACTTCCTCCAGATGCCTGGCTACAGGCACATAACGAAGCTTACAATCACACATCGGACCATATGGATGTGTTTATAATTGGTATAATGAACAGCCTTGTTACAGATATTTAAAAAAACAAGATTATTCCAGCACATGATAAGCAAGTACAAAGATAGACCTAGCTAGCCAAATGATGGAAATAAATTTAATAATAAAAACCCACCAGAAGAAGCAACTGCGCATCTGAATTTGAAGGAACCCTTCCTGCCATCTGTTGTTGTCAGCATTTCTCATCGCCATACTGGCCTGCTTCCTTCCCGAGCCCAGCACTGCTAAGCCCTTCGTACCGAGCGACTGGAGGTACGGGCGTGAATACTTCACCATCTCCAGACCCAGTGTGCCATCTCCACCAGGCTGGACACCAACAGCATCAGAATCAATGCTAGACTTCTCAGGGAGGCTTGCATTATGAGAGAGGGGGACCAAAGAGGTGGTGACTTGGTGGGCTCAGAGATCACAAGGGCCATCAGGTAGAGCTACTTGGCCACACAAGTCACCCACGGCCCCCTGTTCACCACTCAACACCATGCATCTTGAAACCAGAGGCAACCAAGTCTGAAGACTGGGACAGGAAGGATCTGCCCAGAGGGGAAACACATGTGTTTGGACAGCGATCCTGGTAAGGGGAAAGGGAAATCTTCCTTTGGGTTGAGCTCAGTGCCCAAGAGCATGGCCGTGTGGCCAGACTCCCCGAGAAAGAAGAACCAGGTCAACAGGGGCTCAGACCTCCCCCCGGGTAGACTGTTTCAACTCCAGTGGAGATGTTCCATGAGCCCCCTATGAAAAAAACAACTCCTAACACTGGGCCTGAACAGACAACTTTCAACCCAGAGAAGACCTAATGGACTATGACCTTTGGGCACCTGGCAGAGCCCACACAGGGCCCATAGCAGGGTTTCCCCAAGACCTGTGCTCAGCAGGGACGTAAACCGATTGGATCAGCCACTTGTGAATGTTCAGATAGGCCAGATGAGCCCCTTGTGAACGTTCTGTTCCTGTCCATGCCATGAGCCAGGCCTGGCAAGGAAGAACCACCTGCTGGCAATGAAAACCAATGCAATTTGGAGGTGAGGTCAGTCCCTGAGAAGACAGGCTAGTTGTTGACACAGCTCTGTCTGGTGGTTTACTGCAGAAAGACAGACCCTGAGGGCTGCAGTGGAAAATGGCCTGGGCGGGGAAATACAGTTCTGAAGGTTTTTGTTTTGTTTTGGGTGGGAGGAGGCAGTGGGGTAGAGGGTTCATGAACATACAGAAAATGAAAGCTATAGGTCAAACTTCTCCCCAAAGAAATGTATATACACATAAGTGCCTTCAGTTTGGGGGAGCTCATAGGGGCCCTAAAGTCTGCACATGCACCCGAGGTTACAAACCTCTTACAGGCATTTTTGTATAGAACAGATGAGGAGTTGACTTCTAGGACCTAGTAACCTCACTAGCAAGTTCTCAAATGGTGATTTCTGCAGCCTTTACACCTACATGACCTGGTGCAATTACTTAGCACATGCTGAAAGTGTAGATTCCTAAGACCCTCCTTGGAACTAAAGAACCAGGATCATTTGGGCTGGGGTCCTGAAATTTGCATTTTGTTTACGCACTCAGGTAGTATTTATCATTATTCAGTTTAAGGACACCGAGAGTTGAGAATGGCCATAAATAAAGTCCAAAACCGAACACTGATACAAAGGTATCAGACACTGATCCCTAGATTGCCCTGTCAATTGATTAAGGAACCAAGAGGGTAGGCGGAGTTCGAGACTGACTGACTGAGAGGGGGGAGTGGGGTACACTGCTCCTGATACGAACAGACATTTGTCCAGCACCTAGTAGAGTCAGGCACTTTGGCGTGTGGTTTATACCATTTAATTTCTCTCAGTTATTCTCATATTAAAGATGAATAAATCAAGGGGCTGGGTGGGGGGAGGTGGAGCAATTGAGCAAAAGAGAGAAAACTCATGGACACAAACAACAGTATGGTGATTTCCCAGGGGGGAAGTGGGAGGTGGGGGAGGGTGTAGGGGGAACACGTGGTGATGGACAGAGACTTAACTTGGGTGGTGAACACACGATACAGTGCACAGGTGATGTGTTGTGGAGTTGTGCACCTGAAACCTGTATAATTTTGTTAACCAGTGTCACCCCAATAAATTCAATAAAAACAAAAACATATAAAAATAAAAATTTATTTTTCACTTAAAAAATCCCAAAAGATGAAGAAATCAAGGTCCAGATGTTTAGAGAGCTTACACAGGGTCACAAAGAGCGGAACCAGGCTTCAATGCGGTCAACCTGACTCAACATCTGTGCATTTTTTAAAAGTATACCGCACAGTCTGCCCTTTATATGCCAAACATGAATTACACAAGAGAAATAAATTCATGCATTATATATTGAAAATCCTGAGCATATATTATCTTTGATGATCTGGCAATAGATTTCAGAATAAAAGATTTATTCAGGTGTAGAGAGAAATACCAGGTGTGACGCGAATGGTGGACGATGCATGAGTTTGGGCCGCACGCGCCATGGGTTATACCAGGCAGGACCCTCACCAGACACTCAGTCACTAGAGAGGCCTCTTGAGGAAATGTGTTTTGAAGAGTCAGTCGAATTTTGAATAACTTCAACCTCATATCGAGGCTAGGTTTAAGTAGATGACTCTTCCAAAATCCATCTTAAATATTACTTTTCATAAACAAGGATATTTATGGAAGGCAGAGAGAGGAATTCCTGAACAAAAAGTTTCTTAGTTTATAATCTCCAAAGTCTGCAAAGGAGAAGGGTGGGCTTTGTTCAATGCGTGATATGATATTAATTTATTTAATCCTCATCAAAACATTTCTGGTTAGGTATTATTGTTACCATCTCCAGTTTTAAAAGGACATACACATGGCCAAGGTGTGAGGACTTAGACCCTGAGATTCCAGTGCCAACAACGCTCCCTCTAACCATGGGCTGTGCTAACGAGACGGTGTGGTTGGAGATTTGGGGACTCTGGTGTGGTCCAACTCACTGCAAGAGAAATGTTATGAAGATCCTACGTGACACAAGACTTGGTATTCCCTAGGGGCATAAATATTATGTTTTGAAAGTCAAGGGCATCAGGTTATCAGTTTTTGAGTAAACCACCAGAGTATGATGAGATTGAGGAGATACCTGTTTATCTGATTCTTTTAATCGGGCACACAACCCCATTCCCTGAGGACTTTCTCGCATGGGAAAACATGTTTATTTCAACTCTGAGCACTGTCTTGTTCCCTGAGAGTCTAGGGGACAGTCCTGAAGGGCACTGACCTTGTTTTAAACACTTTTCTTTGCGATTTTCCCAACTTTAATCCCACAGGTTAGCCTTTGAGGACCCATGTTTTAAAAGCTGGATTGACTGAGTGCAAAGAGCAAAGGGGAAGAGAAGCGTTTATCAAGAGGTTAACTGCCTACCCGTATGTTCACTGACAAACCTGTCGTGGAGAATGATGCATGCCTCCAGATCCCTAAGAGGGCAGGGGCACGTGGACAGCCCACTTAGATGAGGGCTCCATTGAATCAACAAGAGGCACCCCAAAATTAATGGTAAACATTTAGCTGTCCCTACACCCTGATCTCTTATAGCACCATGACTCTAAAACCATCCCCTCCTAAAGTTTTTGTGTTTCCCAACAGAATGACTTATCAGCCTAAGTCTTCTGGGCAATATTTTCCAGTGACTTCCTTTTGTTCATTTCTGTAGCCAAGCTTATCTCCCAAGCGTTCTCAGTTTCGTTTCAGATACAGTATTCTAGTTCACAAGTGCATGCTGGTGCATCGGGCCGTCCCAGCTCTGTGTGTATACGATGCCATCCTCAGCACCGTAGTAATAAGATCTAACAGTTATTAAGTGTTGATTATGTGCCAGGCAATGTTCTAAGCAGTGACATAAATTTGCTCATTGAACTCTTTGTAACAACCCCCAAAAGTAGGATTGTTTTACAGATTAAAAAAAAATGGAAACACAGAATGTTCCAGCCATTTGCCCAAGATCACAGGCTAATATGTGGCACAGCACGACTTTGAGCCATAGAGTTTAGCTTCAGAAACTGTGTGCTCAACCAACGTGTCCTTTACCATCGGTATGTCTGGACTTCGACCCTAATGTCACCCATTGTAGCTTTAACTTATTCACGCGACACTGCCAACTACCAACTCAGTGAGCACATATGCTGGAGCAATGGTTTCCAAAATAATCAAAAACAATATTCAGGAAGTAATAATAACAGCTATCATTTATTGAATGGCATTTGGCATGCTTTTTTATTTTAAAAGCATCCCTGCAGAGTTGTTTAAGTTGACCCAGTGTTTTAGGTCTCTGAGTCAGACAGGTCAAGTGCACTGCTCCTGATCATCAGCAAGTCTGTGGAGATTTGAGTCCATATCTGCCAAATTCAGAGGCCCTTGCTCTCTCAACTATGCCTTGCAGTCTTCTTACTAAGCACTAGGCAAATGAACACTCGATAAAGCAACCATCATCCCTGCAGAACCGTTCAGAGCCGATGAAAGAAGAAAGCATTGGCAATAATTAGACATAAATTCTAGACTTTGGGAACAAAGTCATTTCTAAAAGTTCAGAGAAAAAGAAGAGACAACTCTTTGGCAAAACTACAAAGTTAAAATGGCTAAAAGAGAAAAGAAAGTTTACAGAAAAGAATTCTACCAATGGCAAATGTCGGTCCTTCTGGGCGGCTGTAAGTACGGGAGACGGGGTGACTTGTGAGCAACAGAAATGTGTTTCTCGCAGTTCTGGAGACTGGAAGTTGGAGATCAGGGTGCCGGCACGGTCTGGTTCTGGTAAGGACCCTCCTCCCATTTGCCAATTTCACACTGTATCCCACAGGCCAGAGGAGAGGGAGCCAGCTCTCTGGCCTCTTCTTATAAAGGTACTAGTCCCACTCACGAGGACTCCTCATCATCTCTCAAAGGCCTCATCTCCAAACACCATCGCACTGGGGATTAGATTTCAACACATAAATTCTAGGGGGATGCAAACATTTAGTCCAAAACAACAACTGACATTGATCAAGAAGACAAAAAGAACGTGTCTTAAAAGCAAACAATCAGGAAAGCTATGCAGAGAACTCGTGAATGATCCCAGATTTTAAAAGAAATGTCTTAAACATGAAAGGAAGCACATGTTACCAAGGAATACAAGCCAGTCATAATGATACCAGGAGAAACAGAGCCCGGAGGCTTAAAAAGACAGTGTCAGGGCACTGGAGGGGGCCTTGAACGGGGTTCAGGGCAAGAATAAAAATGAGGAATGAAGAGGCCAATGCTTGGGCAAGTGGGGTCATGTTGAAAGCTCACAGAAAGACAATTCAATATTCCTTTTTCTATCAAAGCAAGTGGTCTTCAAATTAGGAATGCTGGAATGAATGCGGTTAGCGGGAAATTGAAACCCAAGATCGGCAAGGAAATGATGAGAAAACACCTAGCCACTCAATCGAGTTCAGGTCTGTGGGCCCAGGTGAGCAGATCCTACCACACAGGGAAGGTGTGGGGTACGGAGCAGGTGCACAGAGCACTGGAGCTGCGGTTAGAGGAAATAAAGATGCTCCAGTTTTTAAAAATAGTGAATGAGATACATTGGAGAAAAGGGAAAATTATCAAGATCTGGCAATGTTTTTTTATAAATATGTAGACTTTTACTAGGACCAGCATGTTCATAACCATGAAGATCTCTTTAAAACAAATAGCTATCCCAATATCTTTATTAAGTAGTGATCTAAAATGAAGTAAAAATTAGTAAAATTCATTATAAATGAACATATTTCAACATATAAACCAAGCCTTCAAAAGTTTAACACTAAGCCCTGGCTGCTTTGGCTCAGCGGTTAGAGCGTTGGCCTGCGGTCCGGAGAGACCCGGGTTCGGTTCCCGCTAAGGGCACGTACTTCGGTTGCAGTTTGTCCCCGGCCCTGGTTGGTCGTGCGGGTGGCAGCCACTCGATGTGTCCCTTCACGTCGATGGTTCTCACTCTCTCTCCCTTCCTCTCTCTCCCTCCCACTCTATCTGTACAAAAAATGGAAAAATATCCTCTGGTGAGGATTAAAAAAAAAAAAAAAAGTTTAACACTAAGATCTAAACACCTTATATTCCAAGTTAGAGTTACTAACAATTAACATGCAAACCATAATTAATACAGATGACACTGTACTTTTCCAAAGTAAAGAACTTATATTTGATCTAGTGCTTTTATGAATCACTTTTGATATCACGAAATAAATTTTACTGAGCAAACGATTTGTTTAATTAACAATCTCAGAGAAAACAGACATAATGAGAAGGTACACGTATATAAATAGTATTAAAATATTGTCACAGGTATGGAAATGGAACATCATCATTTGAATATAATATAATGTTAAAAAGCAGGGGATTGTCAAAATACAGAAGAAGACTTATTCCGAAACCAGTTTTAAAAATCAAGATGATGAAGTAGTGGCGACTAGTTCTAATGCGCTCCAGATACTGAAATGCCATGTGGAGACCTAACAGAACTATCTCCTGAAGTGGTGGTGACAGAGGACAGAGGCGGCTTCCAAAAATGCAAGGACATCGCTCATGCCGTAGCACCTCCTGCAAATAAAATGAGAATCGCTTGGGAGGGCCTAAGCGCCTTCGCAGACATATTAGAGCAGCTAATGAAATGCTTCATATTTCAATAGAAAACTAGTCCGACGGTGAAAATGATGTGGAAATCAGAAGCATATTCGACTGGGATACTTAGTTAACATTTTTCCAAACAGCCAACGCAAGTCTGATCCTCAAAACAGTGCATGACGGTCTGAACTCTCATTTCACCAAAGAACACGAACCCAGCTGGGAGCTTCCTATTCTGGGTGGAGAACTCCAATTAGTTTTTTGCGGTCGAATTTGACATGGGCATCAAGTGCCCTTTTATATGCGTCACCCCACAGAGCTGGCCCACTGGGTTTCATTGGGGAAAATAGCCAGTTCATGGACTCCTCTTGGAGGTTTCTCCCTTTTGCATCATGGTACTGCATAAATAACCTCAAACTCTTGTCTATCAACGAGAGCCAAATTTAGAATGAGAAGTTGTTCTTGGCACTCCTTATTTTTATCCAAGCCTTTCTAAACTTCCGTTCAATGAGCAAAACTTGTAAACATGAAACACCTTATTCTTTCTGCCTCTAAATTCTGTACTCCAGAGTCCACCCAATTCAAAGGGAGCTGTCCAAAGATAAATGTTTTCTTAAAGTTTTCCAGAAATGTGTTTATCTTCGAGGGTTTAAGGCAAGAAGTATGAAAAGCATAGACAGTGTTATCATAGTGTCCAGGGCACTCCTATGGCAAAAGATAAGTACATCTGAGGGGCATGTGGCTGCATGGCCGACCCCTCAGAGAAAGAGCCCGAGCAGCTTCAAGTGCCCAGAAGGTGGTCTTTGTGGGGTTCCTCCATTTATGGCTTCCCTACTGCAAACCAAGACCTAGGCAATTTTTAAAAGAGTCAATATCTTTTCATATTTAAAAGGGTAATGGGAATTATTAAGATAAGTATTAAACATAATTATGAAACATAATTGCTTGTGCCAACATGATTCTTATAACATCAGCTTCACCAAACTAATCGTGTTTCCATGTTGAGAAGCTATCAATGGAAGTCCACATTTTCCTTGCTGAGATTCCAAGAAGACATTGTCAGAGTATCTCTATGGATAATATGGGTAACATGGACTGGATGACAGCTAAGTAACGTTTTCATAACTAGGTGAATGGCTGGATATATATGTGCTGATAAACTGATTCTGTCCACCTGGGAAGGAATGTGTGGTGAGGGAGGAGGTGCTCTTCTTGAAAAACTGTACATTTGGCACATTTTTAATGAGTCATATGGATACATGGAAATCAGATACATGCTATTTTGACACAATTGCTTTGAAGATATTTTGACAGCCCTGTAAAATCATTTAATTTTAAGGAATTTTTCTAAAGTGCCAATTAACATAATTACACACACACTCACTTCCGGATCATCCCATTTCTGAGTGAGTTTTAGATGTACAGAATGGTCAAACCAACAGTGGGATGAGGCCTTGAGATGTTCATTATTTGCATTGTTAAAAAATGAGAAAAGAAGTTTTTACATTTTTATGCATCCATTTTTATGTGAACAAATCAAAGAAGTCACATCAAAATACTTTTCCAGCCCTGGCCAGTCTGGCTTAGCAGTTATGGTGTCGCCCCGAGGACCAAAGAGTCCTGGGTTCAATTAAGGTCAAGGGCACATACCTCGTTGCAGTTCAGTCCACAGCCCTGGTCAGGGTCATGCTGGAGGCAGCCAATCGATGTGTCTCTCTCACATCAGTGTCTCTCTCTCTCTCTCTCTCTCCCCCTCCCTCCCTCCCACTCTCCTTGGGTGAGGATTTTTTAAAATACTTTTCCAGACCTGATTTTCATACATTCATCTGTATCACAGATTTTGGAACTCCATAGCTATAAGGATAGATCTCTTCGGCAGACCATGAGAAGTTGTCTTTCCAGGTTGGCCGTAATTCATTGTGCCGCTAATATTTGTGAGGACAAAGAAGACAGAGGGACAGCTGGTGTCCTGGCTGTAGAGTCGGTGTGCCAGAGACCTCCACCAAGCAAGACCTGGCTTCTTGCCTCTAGGGAATACAGGTAAAGGCTGCATATCCTTCCAGGTTCTTTGGTTGAAAGTAACAGAAATAAACCCTGGCTAACTAAGTAAGAAAGGACTTTATAGAAAGGATGCTGGATAGTGTTTGTTAAAGAGGAAAAGACATTCAAGTCTTGGGACAGCCCAGAATCAGAGTAGCTCCCGGGATGTCAAGAGAGAACCCAAATGCTGCTTCTGTAGGGACTTGCCATCCGTTCCACCAGCCATCTGTCCCTGAGCATCTCTGTCCAAGTTTCAAAGCTTGTCTCATGTGCCCTCCCCTGTGATTAGGGGCGCTGGGGAGGTGTGACCGACAGCCCAGTCGCATGAATGGAAGAAGGCAATTTCCCCAAGGGAAGAAGGGACCATTACCAAAAGAAAGGGACAATACACTAGGCAAGAAAGAGAAATAAATCCACTAGAGACCTGAACTTCAGTCAAACACTCATTTAAAGAAAATACAGGTTTGGCCTCACCTGCTTCAAGCAAATAAGGGGTTTAGTTGACTGCAAGTTCAACAGGAATGTTAACACAGCCTGGGTGGTCCCAGCATCAGTAAGACTGTCCCTCGAGAGGTTCCAGCACCAGCAGCACAACACCCCTGCACTGCCTGGCCCTTCACCAGGGTCCCTGTCCTGCCCTGGGTGGCCCTCCCTCTGGGCCTGGGCTCTGGGACGCTTCCCCTCATTCCTTCTCCCCTCTTGGAAGGGTGGTTGCTTCCTGTAGTTACTAATGTTGGATTATCCCACATTTGCCTGTTTGCTCCCTCTGTCCTTCTATAGCCGTGTAAGGAGCTCCTGTATTAATTTCCCTCTGCTGGATGTGTTGGAAGAGTTCCTACCTTCCCTACTGGGTCCTGGCTGATAGAAATGCTAAAAACCCAGGTCACATCCACAGTAGGGGGTGAGGGGGTTTGGTACCCTTCATACGTGGAACATGTGTCTTGTATAAAGGAAGACGCAGGGAATGTTATAACCAGCTTCAACTATCTGGAGAGCTTTCATCTGAAGAGGGGGATTATACTTCCCCTGTGCCGTTCCAGAGGGAAGAACTAGGATTAGTAAGAAGTTTCAAGGAAGCAGGTTTCAGCTCAAAAGAAGGAACGGTAGGCCCGCTAAGCTCTTGAACTGCCCACAGTGAAATGCACTGGGCAACTTTTGTTGGGAGTTAGTCAAGCCGAAGACTGGTTTCCATCCATCAGAGACACTGGAGGGGTGTCCCCCAGAGTGACATGCTGGGCCTCTTGAGGCTCCCAAATCCTCCTGCAGAATCCATTGGCTTGATTCAAAGATTAGGTCGTTTCCTACTGGACCTCAAGGACAGATCTAGCATGCTTAGGGGCCTGCGGTATATAGGAACAATTATTCTCTAGGATTTATCTCGGCCCCCTTGGTCATTACACAATGACCCTTACTCTAAGACTGAAGAAATTCCACCTCCCACCGTTCTACACCCAGCGGAAAGCTGACACCCACTAGCAGGAAGATTCTCTTCGTTTGCTTCCCTCTCTCCTTCCACGGGTCCACTTGGTCCACCTGAGATTTATGCCCAGACGACCTCTGAAGGAGCCAAAGATGACCAGAGCCTACAACCAATGGGGTTAAAGGATTCCGGCATTCTGAGGAGAGTTGCTCATCCTTGTGAATCTTGTCTGACGGATCCAATCTCTGAATCCTTCTATTCCAGCGGAGGCTTCCCACGTCAGCCCTGGATTCACAAGGGATGGGCAGACAGTTGTGTGGGAACCAGACAAGACGTCAAAATCGTAATGAGATTATCTCCTGTCACCTTGAAAATCCCACCACCCTTTCAATTCCCGCTACAGCTGTCAGCATCTTGTGCACATCTGCACGGCCCACCCTTCTGATGTTTGGGGCACGTGTGATGAGTCTCAAAACATCTGTTCTCCATCAACCCTTCCCTGGAACACAACTGCTTCACTGACATTGTGAGGGTGTGGGGTGGGGAGAGAGCCATTTCCTCTTGAGCCCTGTTAACAAAGACAGTAACACAATTCTAACCTCTAACGTGCTCAGAAAGTGGTAACTTCTGGCCCCTGGAGGAAGCATCTTCCTTTCACTGTCCCGTGGGAATGTGAAGGACAGAGGAAACAATGACTTACCCATGGTCACAGGACCAGGTGTGAAAGTAGAGTTCATCCGACCTAGTCCAGGGACCTAGTCTGAGTCCCACTCAACACAATCTTACTGCTTCCGATGATCCTCCGTTACAAGAGAGAAAACCCTGGCATTCAGTGTCTCGGTGGCTCAGCTTAGCTTTTAGGAAGGGTCAAAGCAGAACGTCCGTAAGCTAACGGTTGCCCCTTCTGCCAATACAACTGCTGTGAATGATATTACTTTCCTTTCTGCTTCCCCTTCCTTCGCCCCAGTTGGTCTTCCCATTTGTCTTAGCTCATGGGGTGACGGCCCAGGTGCGGGGAAGTGCCCGAGACGTGGTGGGCAGAGCCTGGCAAACTCCCTGGCACCTGCCATGGTTCAGGTCACCAGGGTGCAAAACACCTTAAACTCACGCACACCTGCGTTCCTGAAAGTCCAACAAGGGCAAAAGTTTATTTTGAATTGAACATCATCCTCTTCTAAAGCCTCTGTGCCATCCCCCCCAAATCTGGGCTCGCCTAGTAAAAAACTATTGCTTGATCCCCGGACTGAAGGAGCAGGCTGGGTGGAAGACGGTGTGAAGGCGAAGCAAAGGGCAGGAATATAGAGGATCACGGGGTGGTGAGAGGTGGGCGGGGGAGGGGGAGGACAGGACGGGCCCACCTATGGATCACCCTGCCGGCCAGGAAACCCTCCCTCATCTTCCAGCTCAGGTGATACTCATCCGACTCTGCCCTCCGTTTCTTCTCCCTCTGACCCCTTTCTGACCACCCCTCACTTTGTTCGGCTCTTTGTCCCATTATGCTCCTCAGCCCTCTCTCCGCCCATCCCCTCCAGGCTGAGGCAGCCCTGGGGACCCTGCTGTCCGGTAATTAGCCGGGGCAGCTGCTCCATCAAACAAGCTCCAGAGGTCTGCAGCTGGGAGAGTGGAGTCCTGCCTGGAGGAGGGGGAAGCCCGGGAGGCCCACCAGCCCTCTCAGGTGGCCAGCTGACGCTTAATTAGGCCCTGGGCTCTGCAGGCCTGGCCAGATGGGCTAATGCCTGGAAGCCTCCGGAGCCAGCAAGACGCCGTGGGAACTCCCAGTGTGTGTGGCTTCCTCTCCAGCTGCCTCCAGGCTGTGGGGGAGGACAGTGAAAATAGTCATTGGCGCCTCGTCAAGGGGCCTCACTTTTCCCTGCGGGAGGGGAGATGGTCTACAGGGCAGCCCCACTCACCCCATCTGGAGCCTGAGTGGTTGATGCTGTTGATTGGAAACAATGTGTTGTTTTTTGGTTGTTGTTGTTTTTTTTTAAGATACACACCAGAGGTGTTGGCACTGGGAACATTTTCCTAAATCTAAACAATGCACACCCCGAATACACGAAAGGCAGGATTACACAGAAGAGAAACAGGAGGGAACTGCATGGGTTTCGTTCTTTCTGTGTCCCCAGCCTGCAAACCTGAGCTGGACACAATGCGGCAGAGAGAGTGATTTCATTTGGACAGACTGCTGTCTCTGGGCAAGAGAGAAGTCAGGAGGGAGGCAGCAAGGGCGGGCGGGCGGCGCTGCGGAAGATGCCGGGCTGCTGTCTGGGCCTGGCCACCTCCTGCGGGAGAACCGCCCTGCCTGGTTCTTCCAACCACCCGCCGTTCCACCCCAGTATGGTCCTAGCCACCCCATGAAAGGCCATGAAAGGCCAGGCAGGGAAGCGGGACCTTAGGGCCCCCCCTCCTCCCAAGGGCTGCTCTCCACGAAGAGTTTGCCTTTCAGTTGCCTCACTGAGCATCAGAGGAAATCATGATGATACAGGTCACAAACACTGAGGTGGATGCAAGAAGCAGAGCTAGGAATGAGCTGAACGACCTCTTTGCCTTCCCTCTTCCCGAGCTCCCTAACCCTCTCCTTGTGTGACAAGGTGGTATCTGCAGCATTTAAACCCTTATTATAGAAAAGTAAAGGTCAGGGAAACACAAGAAATCTTTTCTGCCTGCCGTCACAGATCTGTGACACCCTACGAGCGTCCATATGGATTCGGAGGAACAGCCCATGTGTCTCAGCTGGTGGTTTCCTTTTTTAAGTTGCTGGAAAGTGAACTGGCATCAGAATTGGTTTTACCTTATAATCATCCTCTAGCCCAGTGCTAATTGCTGTATAATTATTATATGCAGAGAAACTTCCAGAATAAAATCTAAGAAGGCTGAGGAAATAAGCATACACATCATTTCTTATCATCTTCCTTATTTACCCTTGTTATTAATGTCCCTCATTTGTGTGGCCAATTTGTGCATGGGGCGGGCTGTGTATTACATTTTTGGCCAGCAGAGGATCGTGCTGGCAGGAGAGTGTCTTTGAGCAACCTCAGCACGCTGGAGTTTCTGGAGTATAACGTATCTTCTGCGGGCTTTGGCTGATACAGTGGACATTAATTGTTAATTCTCCTCCAAAAACCATCTGCCGAAACGCAAACTCCCTGGAAATCTGGGGAAACAGCGCCATCTAGCAGCCCTTGCTCTAAGTGCTTTGAAGCTGGGTTTACTGTTGCCCGGGACGGGGAAAAGGTCCACCATTCTTTTGAGGTTGAACAATCTAGAAAGATGCTCTCCATACATTCAACAACTTGGAATTCATTTGTCTTCAGAAAAGTCGCTCACCTTAATATTCTGGACGAGCAAACAAGACTTCATAAAATAGCAGTAGCAAAGAGCACTTTTATCTATAAGACGATTTGGTGTTACACAGTCAAAAGATGAGAAAACAGAGGCCAGGGACAAAAGGTACCTATTCAAGGTCACACAGCTAGCTCATGACTGGGTCAGGCTCAGAGACCAGAACCAATCCCACTGTTTGCAGAATGGTACCAACCCTTTCTCAAAGGCTAGCCGGAGAGGAAGGTAGAATCGAGACAGAATTGAGAGCATCCTTCAGTAAGCTAAAGGATGCGTTTCTTTCTGAATCTATGTGATAACAGGGATATGACAGGGTGTATATTAAACACGAGGACAGACTCTGGCCCATGTCTAGGACACAGGCAGACATGGCAGGCAAATCTTTGAGCAGCGCCCCCTCCCCAAAAATATCATGGAAATGGCTGGAGCAAATATGTGGGTTGTTCTTTCACCCACCTTCTCTGTGGCCCGGTCAGTCAAATTCTCCCTTAAAGGAGAAACACTGCAGATTTTAATTTTGGAAACAGAGGTCTGCGGTTTTTTCTCCTCCAAAGACACTTTAGAGCTTTGACTTCAAGTGTACCAGACTCTTTTCCTCTCTCGGTGAGGAACATTGTGGAGATGGGGACTGTCAGAGCTGGACGTGCCCCCAGCCGTGAGCTCACCTAGTGGGAGTCATCTTGTTGCATGTTTGAGTCACTGGGGACGTGCTAAAACCAGTAGAGTTGGATCCCCACCCCACGCCAGTTATATAAAAATATCCGGTACAGCACCTAAACATTAGTATGAACGTTCTCTGAGTGATTGCAATGTGCAGCCAAAGGTTGAGAATCACCGACTTCTAGCCCAACCTTTCCTCTTAAAGATGAGAAAACCCAGGCTCTGAAAGGCGAAGTGACTTGCCCAGAGACACACAAGGAGGTCACGACAGGACTGGGACCAGTTTTCTCTTCCCTGACCTCCTCTGCCTGCTGCTGTCTACCACCTCACATTTGCTATGCAGCATGCTAGACGTCACGGGCAGCCAGCCAGGAGCCAGAACGCTCACCCCTGCAAACACGGCCTCAGAGACAGCTCGGAGCATCGGGCAAACCCAGAAAGAAGAGATGCTCAAGGATCCTGGGCACTGTGTGGGAACTGCCACTTGGTGAAATTGCTTTCCCAACTATGATTTTTGGAACTAAAGAAATAACTACAAAGTGGATTTGGGGACCCCTGGGGCCACTGTAAGATGGACGAGAGCCAAACTCCATTGATCGCCTGACTGGTGGACTTTAGTGGCACTTTGAGTCTCCAGTGTCCACTAGCCCTGAAAAGTCTGGTTATGGCTTCTTGCCCCGTGCACAGTCACCATGATAAGCAGCCACAATTCCCTTGAGGGACAGTTGGGAGGAAGTGTCTGGGTCAAATACTGACTTTGCAGCAGTTTTCATAAGCAGACCTGTCTTCTCCTTCATTCAAGGGCCTCTGGGTCTGAGGACTGGCTCAAGGCCGGAGACTGGTTGAGGGGCTGTGATCTATTGTGGTGATTCTAGTCACCAGGTCTAGAGCTTCTCCATTCATTTGCGTCAAGTAAGCCTTAGTAGCCCGTCTTTCTATTTCTGCTCAAAGAAACTATTCGATTACAGTGATCTCTACCGGTCATACTAGTCTGCTGCTTACTTCAGTTCTGCTAGCTCTTACACTGACCACAGCCATCTTGTCTATGGCAATCAGATACCACCTCTTGAGTTCAGGGTCCGTCATCCCCACTGAAGTCAGGGAGTCCAGTCTGATGGCAACGATCCTCTCTTCACTCCTGGCTGGCAGAGAAGGGCTACCATGGTGCTCCCTAGGATGCTGGGCTCCTCCCACCCCACCACCCTGCCACCTGACACACACACACGCACACACACGCACACACGCACACACGCATCTCCCACAGCCTTGGTGAAGAGAGTGCCCTTTGGACCTTCTGGGGGGACACAGTTAGGAGGTGGGTGAGTCAGTCTCACATGATAAATCTGGAAGCATTTCATCTCCCAGAGCCTTTGGATACCTCCCTCTGCCTCCCTGAAGACACACACAATAGGTCATCCTGCCCCGCCCCACCTGTCATAAGCCTCTGGCCAAGGACTCGTTACCTTCTTGTCTTCATGACAAATAATAACCCCAGTGATTTCGACATCAAAAGTTTACACTCAAACTGCATCTCCCAGGTTATTTCTCAAACTTTAAAACCACTCAAAAAGCCCTGGCCGGTTTGGTTCAGCGGTTAGAGCGTCAGCCTGCGGTCCTGAGAGACCCGGGTTCGGTTCCTGCTAAGGGCACGTACCTCGGTTGCAGTTTGTCCCCGGCTCTGCTCGGTTGTGCGGGTGGCAGCCACTCAATGTGTCCCTTTCACATCGATGTTTCCTTCTCTCTCTCTCTGTTCCTCTCTCTCCCTCCCACTCTACCTGAACAAAAAATGGAAAAATGTCCTCAGGTGAGGATAAAAAATAAATAAATAAATAAAACCATTTAAAGAGCATGTTAGAATGCTGCGAGTTTTATGTAAATCACTGACCAAGAGCCACGAGTTGAAGAACTGCGTCAATACGCCAAGTTTCGAGGAGGAGAACGGTTCAGGCAGTCCTAGCAGACGATTCTCTGGGGTGTGGTCTGTGACCAGGAGGACCTCAGCATGAATAGCCCAGGCTGGCCTTCTCTGCCCCACGCCCCATTCCACCTTCTTCCTCCAAACGGGGTGCGAAAGGAAGAGAAGAAGAATCTTGACCTTAGCCAAGCTGGCTCCAGGGCTCACACCCTTTTGCCCCAGGTTTGGCACTATTGAGAGTAAAACACGGAGGTTTTGGAGAGAGATGGTGTTAAGTTAGCAGCCTGTACAGGGGTTGGCATCAGTCTCCCCGCTACACCCAGGGATGACTTTGCCTGCAAGCCCATTTTTCATTTTAATATTTTGACCAAAATAACACAGGCTGTCGAAGAATTCAATTCAGGAATCCTTTCACGCTGTGAGCACGCGTCATGTGACTCACTGGGAAACCCTAGACTGGCTTTCTGTTTCACTCAAAACGGTGCATGAGGGTCCTTCCCGTGGGCACAAGCCCTAAGGGATCGAAACCGCCTTTCCCCTCTGGCTCCTCTCGATTCCTCTCCCTTGCTCATTGGGGTCCAGACACTTTGTTTTCCTGGCTCCTCTTCAGACTTGCTAGAATCCTCCCCCCGGACATTCACTCTGATCAGCCTGCCCCTCCTCTGGCCTCTAATCTCTGCCCAAATGTAACCTGGGAGCTACCCTGACAGCCTCGTTTTATACTGCACCCCTTCCGCTCCCCCTTCCTCCACCTTCTCCCCACAGAACATGTCACCTTCTAACGGACTGGAGGCTTCATGTATTTGGATGTTGTCCGTCTCCCCCACCAGAATGAAAGCTCCATCAGGGCAGGTAGGCATGTTGCTTTCGAATCCCCCACCCCTAGAAAAATGCTTGGCATGCGGCAGGTAACCAATAAACATTTTGAGTGAATGAATGAGACTGCTATGTGCTTGGCTCTGTGGCTGAGCCCGTCACAGATTGATGTGTGGGGTCAATGAGAGACCTAGATTGGCCAGTTTGCCTGCTTTTCTTCTCTACCAAAGTGGAACAATCTCACACTGATCAATTCAATTAGTCAGAAATTGCCCAAGTCTGATAAGGCATACAGACACAGCAATTAACATTTCTTTCTCTGTTTTTTTTTAAAATTATTATTGAATTTATTGGGGTGACACTGGTTAACAAAATTATACAGGTTTCAAATGAACTAATAAGCAAAACAGAGCAGTTAACGTTTCTATAGCATTTCTTTTTTAAAATTCTTTAAAAATACATGTGGATGGCCCTGGCCGGTTTGGTTCAGCGGTTAGAGCGTCGGCCTGCGGTCCGTAGAGACCCGGGTTCGGTTCCCGCTAAGGGCACGTACCTCGGTTGCAGTTTGTCCCCGGCCCTGGTTGGTCGTGCAGGTGGCAGCCACTGGATGTGTCCCTTTCACATCGATGTTTCTCTCTCTCTTCCTCTCTCCCCCTCCCACTCTACCTGAACAAAAAATAGAAAAATGTCCTTAGGTGAGGATAAAAAAAAAAAAAAAAAGTGTATCTTGTCTCACTAATAATGGGTTTCATCATTTTGCTTGAAGAAAGAGATGGCAAGTGAAAGGGAAATCATAATGGCGACTCTTTGTACACCAGATTAATAACGACTTTTCCAAAGCGGCCTGTGTAACTCCCCGGATGAGCCTCGGGGGGACTCGGTGACGCCCGAAGGTAAACCAGCATCAGATCACTGCAAACGGGGCCACACTGGAAGCCCCACCTGAATATGATTCCTTTGGCCAAACGAAAGCTCCAGCCCTTGAACTGCTTAGTTATTACAGTTTATTCTGGATCCAAACAGCTATCTCATTATACCCTGGAAACCGGTTACCAAGTAGATGCAGTCATCATTTGGGGGATTCCTGGTATAAAATTCATCCGTTTATTTGCTGAAGATAGACTTAGAACCTCATAGGTACGTTGAGGTGTATCAAATAAAACACTCAGCGACACGATGGAGGATAGTGGGGGTGGGTTTGATAGTGGGGGACAGAGCTGCAGGAAACACTCACAATGTCCTTTGGACAAGCCCTGAATGAAGTGAGGAGGAAGGATGCCGATTTTGGAGGGAGGGCATATTCCAGGGAGAGCTCATGCAAAGGCCCCGGGGCGGGGGGCGGGGGGATGAGATGTGCATGTTAGGACACAGAAGCCTCTTTTTGGCTTCTCTTCTTTTTCCCCTTGGCTAAAACCCCAACCCTCATCATAGCCCAGAAGCCAGCCGCCCCTTCTCTGGCAGGTCCCCGGCCCTCCCAGCGCTCAGTATGAACTAGACATCTCAGAGTAACCCCGCCCCCACACTTTTATTGCCGGGGGCTGGAAGACTAGTCCTCTGGGGTAAACAAAACCCCTTTGTCCGCCCACAGACAGGAAGTTGCAGATTCCTGGCCTTTCAACACAGCTTTTCCATTGCTGACAAACTCCATAATCAAGCAGAGGTGTTGGCAAGACTCCACCTGTCTGGGACCCCGCCTCACCCCACCCCACACTCCCACAAAGGAGCTCAAACTGCGTAGGGTGAGGAAGAGCTGAGCCGCATGAAGGCCAGGCTGGCAGTGCACATGCTGCCCCGTTTCCCACGGGGCTGACACATGGTGCCCTCCGTGAGTGAGCCGGACTCCCCACCCCACACTCGCCCCAGAGAGGAGGAGGAGGAGGGGAATCACCACACACGCACATACCCAGAGCCAGGCTGGGAATACAGATGAGGGACCCGCGGTCCAGGCCGACGTACTCCTGCAGGGTCACCCACCCTGGAGGGAAATCACCGCTGGTCGTAGGGAGGAAGCAGCCTGGCCAGCGGGTGCAGCAGCTCCCCGGCCTTGGAGTACTGGTGCAGCGATCGGTGTACCGGCCGCAGTCTCTGCCGAAATGAGTCCAGGTGCATGAATCTGTTGGTGGTCTCACTATTGTTTCCCATTTGTCTCAGCCTCATTTCCAACAGTTCCCAGTTCCATGCTTGGTAGCCTTTTATTTAAACGGAAATGGCAATACAGAGAGAATTTAAAGGGTTCCAGGAAGGCCAAGTGGGCCAAAATGCGGTTGAATCATCCATTGCCTCCTCACTACAGTCTTTTGATACTGTGATGCCATTTGCCAGGTACTTTCTCTACATCATTTCACGTAACTGCCATATCAACAACAGGGGGTGGGTCTTAGTGTTCCCATGTTTCAGATGAAAGAGCTGAGGCTCAGAGAGGTAGAGACACCTGCCTGAGCTCACACAGCTAGAAAAGAGACAGAATTGGACCCGGGTGTATGTGGTTCTAGAGTCCAAGGAGACTGCTCTCCTTGCAACTCCATCCAAAGACCTGGGAGAAAAAGAACGATATGCTAAATACATGTGGATGAATGACAACTTCTAGGTCACCCTCTTAGAGGGGAAAAACAGGGCATCCAGATCCCATTAAGTCCCCAGTAGAAGGAGAAGCAACAGAGAAAGGAAGGTACCGAAAGATGCAAACCCAGAAGAAAGGTCTGCAGACTTCGTGTTGGTTTGCCCCAGCCTGCCGGAGTGGCTGTTCTTCACAAGGATGTGTTAGCTGGCATCTTCTCCAGTCAAGCTTCCTGTCTTGTGTGGCACCTGGCTGACACATAAACAAAGCAGCAAGGCAACCAGTGTGAAAGAAAGGGAGACAACAGGCCTGAATTTCCCCTCAATTCACAGATGTGAACACAGAGGCACAAAGAGTGGACTAAACTGGCCCAGAAGACATCACCAGCCAGAGAAGAATCAGAACTGGAAAGAACTGAGCAAGTCAACCACAGCTTGTGCATTCATTCATTCATTTGTTCATTCATTCATTCATTTGTTCGTTCGTTAGTTCATTCATTCAAATGTCCTGGCCTCCCTAGAGCTGATGTTCAAATAAAGAAGACAGACTATAAGCTAATGATTATACAGTGCAGTGTAAGGGGATAAGAAGAATGTAAGGGAGTTGGGGGATGGCCTCCTTGGAGTAACCTTGGGCAGAGACCTGAATGAAGTGCGACAGTAAGTGCTGGGTTACGGAGAATGGAACATACTTGCTTTGTGCAACCACAGCCCAGAGTACCCAGATCAGACTGAATAAGGAAGAACGGGGTAGAAATTAGGTTGAGAGGCAACTGGTACAAGATCATAAAGCTTTGAATGCCAGGGACAGGGTTTTTATTTATTTTTTTGTGATGCGAAGCTATGGAATAGCTGAAAGGGAAAGAACATTGTGGTCTCCTTTAAAAAATCACCCTTGCTGCCACATGGAGGAACCAACACAGAGAAGGACAAGTGGAAGACGACACTGGCCTGAGCAGAGGGCCACACGGAGGCTCGAGAGAAGGCACTGGAGCCGGAAGTGTTGCGAAGGTGGACGGGACGTGATTTGCTGAGAAATTACATGCAGGATGTTTGAGAAAGATGAGATTCCAGGATGCCTGCTTGTTTTCATCCTGAGCATGTGGTCAAATCATGGCATCACCGATCACACTGGAGTCTCATAGATGTCAGAATCTGTGCCAATTTAGCTTGGCATCTCTGCCCCCCAAACAGTGGATTCCCACATACAAGGGGTCTAATAAATTTCAGTGGTCAGTTGAATGCAGTGACTAATACATACACCTATGTACAAACACAAACATTCAACTACCCTGCCTCCCTTTGGCTTCTACTGTGGGTTTTTTTTTAATTAATTTAGCTTTTTCATTCTCAAGTGAAATCTTAATTGGAACACCAAATCAGACAAACTGCAAATTTTAATTAACGAACATTTATAATTTGAGTTCTGTTATGGCATTTGCTTGTTGATCTAGCCCATCAATGAGACCAAATGGTTCTGATAAATACAGACATTTGAAATCAGATGTTACGGATGACAAGTGGAATTTTCCAGGTGCTCTGACTTCCTATGCGTTTCTGTTTTGTTTACTTGTACCTGAGGAGGAAGTGCTTACCAATGGCAAACGTTTTCAATGAGTTGTGTGCCCGTCGATAATGCCTTTCGCTGTGTGTTAAAGGAGAGTTAAATGTCATGAGGATATTTATTGTTGATTAACAAAATCCAGTACACCGGTTAGAAATTGTGTCTGAGAAGACTTGAATAAGTACCCAAAGGCAGGCGATACTGAACTACAGAAGTTCGACAGTGTCATAAAGGACCCAGATCTGCCCATCCTTTCATTCTGCCATCCATTGGCTGCCCTTTCACCCCAAGGAAGTCACTTCAAGATGAACATCCTCCCCCAAGCCCCCAGCAGCACTGTCTAACTGGCCAGAGCCGGGCCACGCGCCTCCTCAGACCTTCACTGAACCGCAGGACTGCTGCCTAATAGCTGAGCAAGACCCAGGAACGATTTCCAAAACTTTTCAATGACAGATCTGGAAGCTGGAAAAACATGTGGCAGAAACATTCTGCACAAAGTGAAATAAATCACCGACGTGTATGAAACAGGGACGATTCTCGCTGTTCTCAGTGGCGAAAGGCAACGTTGATCAGATACTTCTGAAGATTTCAGAAAGTAGGAAGACTTGACACAAAGGAAAACATGCAGAAGATTATATGCCCCTATTTATCTCCTCAGAGTCCCATTCACTGTGGCTGTGCTCCCTCCGAATCTCACCTCTTGCCCAGAGGCCTCTTTGAGAACTAAACCTCTCTGTCTCCAACCCTCCCACCTTCCTCTTCCTCACGGCCTGGAATCCCTGGTCCAGGCCCTTGATTTCTCCATTTACACTCCCCCTTCTCCCCTGACAAACGCAAAATCATTCAGACAAATGTACTTCCATAAACTGAAGAAGGGAAAAGGCCATAGAACTGAGGTCTCCGTATTTTTAACTCTGTCACACAATACTATTGAACAATTTCTATTTCCTTTTACGTACAGTAGAGTCACACCAAAGTGCTTCAAAGTTGCAATAAGGGCAACAAGGTTACTTATCATTCAACATTATCAACATGCCACATACGTTAACGTGTGATTCCACTAACGCCTTGGCAACAGACTCAGCGCCTTCTTCACTACGACCCGCATATACTGTCGGGCTCAACGCCTGTGCAATTTTCTGTATAATCACGGATGCGGGCCTGAATTTTCTGTAAAGCTGATGGTACTTTTTAAGTTAGAAAATTAGCTCAAAGATGGTTGAAAAAATTATCCTAAAGGCTACAATTCCTACACACACACACACACACAGAGGAAATCTGACAACACAAGGACAGTAATCTCCAGTGTTACATGTTTAATGGAAAATACTTGGCATGGGTCTTTTTCACTAGTCCATAGGTTTCAGATGAGCTAAAGATCCTTGCTTTTAAAAAACTCAGTTCATGCCATGGTAGGGTAAACATGAGTTTGGACGAATACTTTTTGACATGATTTTTCCGGAGATCCCTGCAAACATGTAAATGTATTGATCAAGAAAAGTACATTGTTAATATGTTCGCAAGGAAGACAGGTGCCCATTAAACTTGCTACCCTGTCTGCACAAATGGCAATTCGGCCTGTGAACTCCGGGTACCCATTCCCGCCATGACAGGTATGCGGACCCCTTCCTATTGCATGAATTTTTTAAACATAGAAATTCAGCAAAAAGGGACCCTTGGCTTGAAATGGACAAGAACATGACTCTAGCCACCAGAGGATCCCATTACCACCATGCACAGGCTGTTTTAAAAAAGGTATTTCCTGGGATTATGGTTGTATACCTTGAGGGCAAGGACTGAGTCTCTTGTCCTCCTCCACATGAATAGGATAACCTAGTAATGATAATCATGACAATAAGGTGGCCATGGTTAACTATATAAGAGACTCATTTTCAGTTCAATTTTCAGCATCAGAAGTTCAAAAGTATGGACGATCACCTCCCATGAAATTGAAAACTAAAAAACTACCTCTGATTTCAAACCAACCAGAATTGAAATTCTTTGCCTTGGAAACTCTCCAGAAATTCTTCATGTACTTAGAGCTTGAAATGATGACTTCATTTCAAAATAAAGCAGCTATAGAATTTGAGGTTGGCTTGCTTTTAATGACCGTGGGTTTTCTCAAACCAAGGTAGGAAAACTAGTCTGGCCTTAGTCACTGCAACAAAGGAGGTAATTAATGGCCTAGCCACCACATTCTTTTATATGGACAACTGATATGGAAAGTTCTTGGCAAAAGCAGTGCAAATCCCAATCTGCCTGAAGTCCCTTCTATACAGACAGTCTGGAGCTCTACCATCTGGCCTTGCCCTGCATTCAATCTTCTTAGCTAAGCCATTTGACCTCCCTTTGTAAACCCAGGCCTTACTAAAGTCTCTGAAGTCCAAAGGTTCTTCAGATAGGGGGAATGTATAAGTAAGGACTTTCTCTCAAAATCTAGAGTTGGTTTTGCTTGTCCTGTTCCCAATAGCCTACTGAATTCATCCACAGTTACCTGAGTCTTGAGTAGTTATATACCAAGATATATCAATATCAAGTTCATCCAATGGTTTTACACTTTATGAAGGTAAGTAATCCCTCCCCCCTTATAGAAACATACATTCTAATGATTGAAGTTTATCAATAACTTATGCCTTTGCTCATACTTTAGTTCTTAATTGAATTCCTTGTTTATTTAATTTTCTCAATATGAGTTCTTAACACATCAAAGAGCTGCCAAAATGCAATACAATTTTAACAGACAGCATGCTTTAGGAAGCAAATAAGAGAAAACCCTACTCAAATGTTTTGAACAACACACAAAATGTATTAAATCCTATAACTGGAAGACTGGGGTTAGATTAGGACATTATTTTAGCTCCCTCATTTCTTTGAGGATTCAGATTTCCTCCTTCTCTCCACTCTGCTTAATTTAGCAAGTCAGCTTGTAGCTCGCCTCATGGCCACAAAATGGCTGCCACAGTTCCAGGTATCACAGCCTGACATCACAACATCCAGCAACAGCAGCAGGGAAGAAACTGTTATCATGCCCCCAACCCCCAGTTTCTTTTTATCACCCAGAAACTCTTTCACAGGAACTCCAAAGCGTATCCGCTCTCATCGTCTAGAATTGTGCCACATTCCCACATCTCAGCCAGTCACTGACAAAGGGGAAAGGAGGCCACCTCGTGACTTTAAGGTCAATCTTGATTTGTAATATACTTTTCAAAAAGATAAAAACAGGAAAAAAGTAAAGCGTTTAAAAAAACCGAATAATTAAAGTAAGAGAAGTGGATATTTGGGGCAAATAAGTGTACTAAAAGTGACATTAGGGATCAAAATGTAAATAAAAGCATATTCATCAATTACTATATCCCCAAAGCCACTATTTAATATGGTCAGAGTTATTACAGAACCACCTTCATGGTAAGGGCAGAAATGTCAACAGAGTCATAAGAAATTCATTTACTACTGTTGATAAACAGAAGTGAAAGAGTTTTGAGTAGTGCAGACACCTCTGTATTCGAAGGTACATTACCTGACAGCTTTCTGAAATCCAGTGACTATTTCTCACCTAACATAAAATCAACTTACCATCAAGGACACTAGATGCAGTTTATCGCTCTTGTAAAGGGGTCCATAAATGCACTAGTATTACCTAAAGATAAAAAATACACAAATACTCACTACATGATTTCAATGCTTATTCTACAGCTAAAGTAATTAAGACAGTATGTTACTGGCTTAAGAGTAAGGAGAAATGAATAGAAAGCCCTGAAACAGGTCTACATGTATAGGCTGGTTGATTTCCAACAGACGATGCAAAGTGTTTAACAGAGTGGAAGAAAAGAGGTTGTGTTATTTGTTTCTTTGGTTTTCAACAAATGGAGCTGGAACCGCTAGATAATAATAGAAAAAAAAGTGAACTTTGATACCTTCCTCACACTATATATAAATATCAATTTGAGATATATCGTAGGCACAAATCTAAAAGAAAAGATAAAAGCAATACCCCCACATAACTGCCTCTAAGACTAAGCTACAGAACATCATCAGCACCGTGGAAGCTTCCCACTGCCCTCCCACCCTGTCCAGGATTGTATTGTAAGAGCACACCACAACTGATTGATTCTGCTATTGACGGAAATTGGATTGCTATCAATTTCTGGTTACTATAAATAAAAGCTGCCAAAATGTACATGGTGCACATATACATTTATTTATGGATCGTAAGCTCAGCTTTCTTAGAGACTGTCTAATACTTTCCCCAACGGGCTGTGCCACTCTGCATTCCCACCAGCAAGATATAAGAATCTCAGGGGCTCTGCAGCCTTGTCGAAACGTGGTATTGTCGTAGTTGGTCTCGGTTTTTGTTAGGTTGGTTGTTTTTTGCTGTATGTATGTATAAGGGGGGTGTTTTTTAATATTCTGTTGGTATCTCACTATGGTTTTAATCTGAAGTTAAATTTTTACTTAAATTTAGACCATTAATTATGGCTTAAAATGTCTTTTAAAAGATTACATGTGAAGTAATCTTATGTCAGAGAGAAAAGAAACAGAGTAGCAAGAAATGTGATACCACAATTCAATATTTTCTTACGAAGAAAGAACCCAACCACTCTGTACCATCAATGACCTATGAAAGAGTTGATGTAGCCACATTTGTCATTGAAACACACACAGGGGGGATATCAGGAAAAGATTGTCACAATTCCAGATAATGCAATTAGAAGCAGAATTTTCCAATGCTTCATGATAACCCCATAAAATAGATATCACCGTCTCTATTTTATAAATGAAAAAAAATGAGTTATTAACAAAACCAGGATTCAAATTCCGGTGAATCCAATTCTAATACCTGTGCTCTTTCCATATGAGTTAAACGGAATATAAAAGAAGCAAAGAAAAAACATGCCCCTTGCCCACGTTAATCATCATAACTTGTAATTTTCAAACTCCTTGTCTCAGTAAAATGCCTCTCTAACATTTTATGTACCCATGCAAGGCAGGGATAGACCCCCACTTTGCTGTGAAAAAAACTAAGAGATTGACTGCTCCCCATGATCACAGAGCTGGTTAGAGCAGCAGAGCCAGGATGGGAATCCCCTGCCCCCCAGGACAGGTCATAATGTTTCCCTGTCACAGAAGAAATTAGCCCAGTACAGCCATCTATCATTATCTGTGCTTGAGATACAGACAGAGTGCGGGTGGGTGGGATGCAAGGAATCTTGACCTCCTTTCCACTCCTTACTAGCTACGAATTCTCTTTTCCAAAACAGCTAGCATAGGATGAACTGGAAAAGAACATTCACTCTCAGGATGTGGTATTTTCATTGGTTATCATTCCCTGAATTTATTGACCCGGCCCGCAGGTCGATCAACGAGGACTCTAGAGGGGGAGTGAGGATGAGGTGGGACAAGAGACACGAGAAATGGAGACAAGATAGGATTCTGATCAAGTCTTGTTTATTCAGGGGGAGTTCACATTATAGGGGGAAAACAGGTGAAACAGTTAATGAGTATCCCACCTGAAGCCAATTCCAGTAAATACCCCAGGTGGAACAAATGATAAGCAAAGAATGGAGTAAACAATTATCTAGAGGAATGCAGGCACGGCACGCGGAGAGACCCCGCCCTGGGGCCGGAGACAGCAGAGCAGACTTAACAAGATGGATACCATGCAAATGGTCTCCCACAATTTATGATTTATAAAAGGGCATTGTTTACCCACCTACCTTCCAACAATGTGTCACCAAGGATAGCAAATTCTATGTAAAGAGGAACTGAAGAAATATTTTAGAGGTGAGAATCTTCTAGGGGTACATAAAGCAGGGTGTGCTTAGGTCTGGAGATTAATATATCCAGCAACCCCGTAGACACTACCTGGTACTGAAAGGGCATCTCCACTTAGAGCTGAGATTCTCTTTGAACTAATTACTCATGATAAAGATAAAGACTTCCCAGTCCATTGAGTAACAAAGATAAGTGTTTAAGTGGCCTAATTGTGCCTGAAGTGGCAAATCACCCTTACTAGAAAGCTAATGCTTTTTACCAATACATCAGCGATCTGATTGTTCCTTTATCTTTATAATGATTGAGTTAACAAAGCAAGAAACACCTTTAAAATCAAGGTTGTGTACATCTTGATTCATTGTAGCTGTCTGGAATAGAAACTGGTTTCCTAAGGCAGGGGGGAGTCTTAGCAAAACGGGCAGCTGGAAAAATAGAACATACGTTTCAGATACAAGCAAAAAAAAAAAAGTTAATATCCAAATATGTGTTTTCAATGGAAGATGATAAGTTCTACAAATAAATAAATAGGTCTCCAAGCTGTGAGCAACATTGGGAAAATGAATAATGATGTTCTAGCTAGCTAGGAGTCTATCTGCCATTAAACATTGATTCCCAGAGGGTGGGAAATTCTTCCTTAACCAGCAGCAGTGTGAGAGAGGAGATGCACCATTTCTAAGGCTAGCTATGCTATAGCCAGCCATTGCTGTTCACCGGGGTGGAGGGAGGGAACCAAGGACATGGTCTTAATGTGAAGGTAGACAGGGGCATCTTAAAAAGTACTTTTTTTTTTATCCTCACCTGAGGACATTTTTCCATTTTTTTGTTCATCTAGAGTGGGAGGGGGAGAGAGAAAGACATCGATATGAAAGGGACACATCGTGTGGCTGCCACCCGCATGACCAACCAGGGCCGGGGACAAACTGCAACCGAGGTACACGCCCTTAGTGGGAACCGAACTCGGGTCTCTCTGGACTGCAGGCCGACACTCTAACTGCTGAGCCAAACCGGCCAGGGCTTAAAAAGTACTTTTAAAGTCTACGGTTACTAAAAGACTAAGCGATGCTATAGAATTTAGAGAAAATTGTGAGACCATTGAATTTCCTTCAATGTCTTCAGTTGTCTCTTTAAAATAGACTGTCTATTTGTACAGTAAAGAATTCTCCTGTTATATGAATAGCTTTCCCGTTTTTTTTTTTTGTTTGTTTGTTTGTTTGTTTGTTTTTTATGCTTTATGTGTTTGGATTTTCATGTGCTGACTTTTACATAAGGCTGCATTTCAGAAAATAACAGGAGGAAATCATTGTATGGGGAGGTTAGTCAGTTAAAGTCAAGGAAGTTGGCATCAAATTGTTCGGAAGCACTCTCTCCAATAATTCCCTTTGGGTTGATCAGACACAGTACTCTCTCCAGCGAGTGCAGTAGGTGTCTGTCGGGGAAGAGTGGAATCCAGGGAATGTGGGTCTTTGGCAGGGAGGGCACTGAAGAGTATTGGGTTTGGTGGACATTCCAGCCATTCTTCCCAAACAATTAGTGCGTCTTTTATGATGGGACTCGTAAAGCTGAAGGAACGATGGCAAACACCAATGTCACAAGATGCTCCTCAAAAAGAAACATTTTAAGATAAATGTTGGCAAACATTTTAATTCCCTTATTATAGGGTCAAAAGCACATCTGCATAGCAGAGACTAGAAGTTCTGTGGTAAAGAAAATTGTGCATTGTTTCATGAACCATTTTCCTAAACACTTAAGCACAGAACCTTCTTTTTCTTATAACACCTAGCAACTCTTCAAGTGTAACATGTTTTGGAAAATGTTAACCTAATTAGGAAAATGTTGAAACAGTCTAATTCCTTATTTAGAAAGGGGGGAAAATACCACCACCTGAAGCCTACACAAGGGAAGAGAGGTTTCCAAGTTGACTCATCAACTAGGACTGCGGACATGAGCTAACTTACAAAGTCTCTATCCTCCCTGGTCGTTTATTTTATTTTTTAATCCTCACCCGAGGGCGCTTTTGCATTTGTCTTCAGATAGAGCAGGAGGGAGAGAGGGAGGAAGAGAAAAAGAGAAACATCAATGTCAGAGAGACACAGCGAGTGGTTGTCACCCACACAACCCCAACCGGGGCCAGGGACAAACAGCAACCGAGGTACGTGCCCTTAGTGGGAACTGAACCTGGGACTCTCTGGTCCATGGGCTGACGCTCTAACTTCTGAGCCAAACCAGCCAGGGCCAAAGTCTCTATCCTCTATGTCCTCCCAAGGACCACACTCATAGAAGAAGCCCACTTGGGTTTTAGTCATCAGTAGAGGGCAATATGGAAGAGTATTCAACAACGTTTTCTTCTCTGGGAGGGGACATCTGCGGATTCATCTTCCACTGTGGTACATCTTGGGGCCTGTGTTCTGGTGTGTCTGAGCCTCTCGCTATGGGTGTCTTTCCCTGCACCTCCCCATGGGAGGCCAGGTCTCCTAGAGTAGATCAGCCTCAAATATCCGTAGGAAATTCTCAGCATAAAAATCATGGTCTATCAAAACCCACAAGATCTGCAAAAATATTTGGATCTGAGGAGCCGTCAGTAAAAGCCACGTGGGGCTAGAAATCTCATTGCCAGGCGGGTATGCTGGAGAGAAAACTGAATTTGCCTCTTCATCACCCTCTGAAAGGAATTAGCAAGGCTGCTTTCTGAACCCACGTAGGGCGAGCGAGAAGTCTTAGAGCTACATCAGGAATACTTTGGGGGGAGGGGTCACGTAATGTTACATTTGTGATATGATTGCAGATGAAAGGCATCGTGATAACCTGTAAGGATACTATAAAGAAGGCAGCGTTCAGACTTAATGCCTCTCAGTCCTGTGTCACACTGTCCTCTCCCTTCAAACCCACTGTGAAGAAAGAATAAAATATATTAACTCACTCTGAGAAGTAAGTGATTGTTAAGACAATACATCAACTCTCCCAAGTATCTGGGATATTTGTTCATTATTACTGCTTGTAGCAATGGTCTCTTCTGGTAACCCTTGTAAACTTAAGTAAACTTTAAACAAAACTTGGAGCCAAACAGAGCTGAAATCCAGCCCAATTTTGTAAATTTACTTTCTGTGTAGAATTAAGGAATAAGGGTCATTTATATTTTCGCAATTATTATTCAAAAAGAGTATTTCCCTGCCAAAACATCTGCCAGATCGAACAACCACGGACTCTGATGAAACACAGCCCGAGGGAACAAAGCTATGGCATGCATCTTGAATTATGACAACAGTAAGATTGAAAATAGAAAAATCCGTTTTAAATGTTTTTAGAATAATTCTACTGATCAGAGACTGTAATATTTTGGATTCCCAGATAAAGTCTCTTCCACCATAGCTCTTGGTGTTTGAGTAATATTTTTATTTTCATTTACCATAAAATTGTTGGGCTTCTTTGAAGTCCAAGGGAGTTCCTGTGTATAGGAAGCGTGACTTTGAAATGCTGAAGTCATTCATTGCTTCGATCGCAATGGATTTGCCAGTAAGTAGGGAAAGGGGACAGCTCCTTAGAGACAAAATGTCCTAGTGGGCCACAGAGCCCTAGACAGACAGCATGAGGGTAGAAGACCCCCTGCGACCTTGACTGTGAGGCACTGAGAGGTCCAGGCACCAGGACTGTGCTATTTAGACCTGTGGGCCAGTCCACGAAGCCATGAAGGGGGAGACAAATGGAGGCTGGAGAGAAACTCTGCCAACTCTGTTTTCTGCGACAGGATTGGGGAGGTGGAAGGGACTCTGAGCTTAGGAGGAAACTGGGAAAGGTCATTTCAGAAATAGACATTTTTCAAACCTGTTTTCTTGGGGGGATTTTTTGTTTTTTTGTTTTTTTCCAGGAAATGTCTTTTTTTTTTTTAATGCTTGTTTATTTTATTTTATTTCCTTTATTTTTTATTTATTTAATTTACTCTTTTTTATTTTATTTTTGTTACAGATGTTTCTCCTTTTTTACCCCATTGACACCTCCTCCCCATCCCCCCCAACCCATCCCCAGCTTTGTTGTCCATGTCCATTGGTTATGCATACATGCTTATAAGTTCTGTGGTTTATCTCTTCCCTCCCTCCACCACTCCCTTTTCTGAGGGTTGTCAGTCTGTACCCCACTTCCATGTCTCTGGGTCTACCCTATTCCTCAGACTGTTATGTTCATTATATTCCACAAATAAGTGAGATCATGTGGTATTTGTCTTTTTCTGCTTGGCTTCTTTCACTTAGGATAATACTTTCCAGGTCCCTCCATGTCGTCTCAAAGGATAAGAGATCTTTCTTTCTTACAGCTGCATAGTACTCCATTGTGTATATGTACCACTGCTTTGTTATCCATTCGTCTACTGATGGACACTTGAGCTGTTTCCAGATCTTAGCTATTGTAAATAGTGCTGCTATGAACATGGGGGGGGGGGGGTACATATATTCTTTCTGATTGTTGTTTCAGGTGTCTTAGGATATATTCCTAGCAGTGAGATCACTGGGTCAAATGCCAATTCAATTTTTAATTTTTTAAGGTAATACCATAGTGTTTTCCATAGTGGCTGCACCAGTCTGCATTCCCACCAACAGTATACTAGAGTCCCCTTTTCTCCACACCTTCGCCAACACTTGTTTGATGATTTGTTGATGGCGGCCATTCTGACAGGTGTGAGGTGATACCTCATTGTTGTTTTAATTTGCATCTCTCCAATGATTAGTGATGTTGAGCATTTCTTCATATGTCTCTTGGCCATTTGTATGTCCTGTTTGGAGAGGTGTCTATTCAGCTCCTCTGCCCATTTTTTTAATTGGGTTCTTTGTCTTCTTTTTGTTGAGTTGTATGAGTACTCTATATATTTTAGAAATTAACCCCTTATCTGATGTATCATTGGCAATGATGCTCTCCCATACAGTGGGTTGCCTTTCCATTTTGATGGTTGTTTCTTTTGCTGTGCAGAAGCTTTTGAGTTTGATGTAGTCCCATGTGTTCATTTTTTCCTTTGTTTCTGTTGCCTTAGGTGATGTATCAGTGAAAATTCTGCTGCATATGATGTCCAAAATTTTGTTGCCTACATTTTCTTCTATGATTTTTATGGATTCATGGGTTACATTTAAGTCTTTTATCCATTTTGATTATATTTTTGAGTATGGTGTAAGGTGATGATCTAGTGTCATTTTTTTTTGCATGTAGGTGTCCAATTTTCCCAACACCATTTATTAAAGAGGCTGTCTTTACTCCATTGTATGCTCTTGCCTCCTTTGTCAAATATTGAGCATAATGTCTTGGGTCCATTTCTGGATTCTCTGTTCTGTTCCACTGGTCTAGATGCCTGTTCTTGTGCCAGTACCAGGCTGTTTTGATTATAGTACCTTTGTAGTATAACCTGATATCTGGTATTGTGATCCCACCTACTTTGTCCTTCTTTTTCAAGATTGCTGTGGCTATTCAGGTTTTTTTTTTGGTTCCATATGAACTTCTGAAGTATTTGTTCTAGCCCTGTAAAATATGTCATTGGTATTTAGATGGGGATTGCATTGAATCTATAGATTGCTTTGGGTAATATGGACATTTTAATGATGTTAATTTTTCCAATCCATGAACACGGTACATACTTCCACTTTTTTTTATATCTTCCTCTATTTCTTTTTTCAATGTCCTGTAGTTTTCTGCAAATAGGTCTTTTACTTCTTTGGTTAAGTTTATTCCTAGGTATCTTAAATTTTTTTGCTGGGATGGTAAGTGGGATTGTTTTTCGTTTCTCTTTCTGTGAGTTCATCATTGGTTTATATGAATGCCGTCGATTTCTTGATGTTGATTTTGTCCTGCCACTTTGCCAAATTCATTTATTAAGTCTAGTAGATTTTTGATAAAGTCTTTAGGGTTTTCTATGTGTAACATCATGTCATCTGCAAATAATGACAGTTTCACTTCCTCCTTTTCAATTTGGATCCCCTTTATTTTTTTCTTCCTGTCTGATTGCTGTGGCTAAGACTTCCAGTACTATGTTAAATAAGAGTGGCGAAAGTGGGCATCCTTGTCTTGTACCTGTTCTTAAGGGAAATGCTTTTAGTTTCTGCCCATTGAGTATGATGTTGGCTGTAGGTCTTTCATATATGGCCTTTATTATGTGGAGATATGAGCCCTCTCTTCCCACATTGCTGAGCATTTTTATCAGAAATGGGTGCTGAATTTGGTGAATGCTTTTTCAGCTTCTGTTGATATGATCATGTGGTTTTTATTCTTAATTTTATTTATGTGGTGTATCACATTTATTGATTTGCGAATATTATAGCAGCCTTGCATCCCTGGGATGAATCCCACTTGGTCATGGTGAATAATTTTTTTGATGCATTGCTGGATCTGATTTGCTAGTATTTTGTTCAGGATTTTGGCATCTATGTTCATCAGGGATATTGGCCTGTAGTTTTCTTTCTTTGTAGTGTCTTTTTCTGGTTTTGGAATTAGAATTATGCTGGCCTCATACAACGAGTTTGGAAGTCTTCCTTCGTTTTGAATTTTTTGAAATAGTTTGAGGAGAATGGGTGTTGGTTCTTTTTTGAATGTTCACTAAAACTCCCCTGTGAAGCCATCTGGCCCTGGGCTTTTGTTTGCTGGGAGAGTCTTGATTACCTCTTCAATTTCCTCAGTGGTTATTGGTCTGTTCAAGTTTTCTAACTCTTCCCAGTCCAGTTTGGGAGACTATGTGTTTCTAGAAATTTGTCCATTTCACTTAGATTGTTGAATTTGTTGCCATATAATTATTCATAGTAGTGGTTAATGATCTTTTGTATTTCTGCAGAGTTAGTTGTTACTTCTCCTCCTTCATTTCTGATTTTGTGTATTTGGGTTTTCTCTCTTTGTTTCTTGGTGAGTCTAGCTAAGGGTCCTTCGATCTTGTTTATCTTTTTGAAAAACCAGCACTTCATTTCATTGATCCTTTGGATTGTTTTTGGTCTCTATGTCATTTATTTCTGCTCTGATCTTCACTATTTCCTTCATTCTACATGCTCTGGGGTTTTCTTTTCATTTGCTTTCTAGTTCTTTAAGTTGTGAAGTCAGATAGTCTATTAGAATTGTTTCTTGATGTAGGCCTGCCGTACTATGAACTTCCCTCTCAGAACTGCTTTTACTGCATCCCATGGATTTTGTGTTGTTGTGTGTTCATTTTCATTGGTTTCCAGGAAGTTTTTAACCTCTTCCTTGATCTCCTCAGTAACCCATTCATTGTTTAATAACATGCTATTTAGCCTCCATGTGTTCAATTGTCTTTGCATGTTCTTGTTGCAATTGTTTTCTAATTTCATGCCATTGTGAGCTGAGAAGATGCTTGATATGATTTCAACCTTCTTGAACTTGTAGAGACTTAGCTTGTGTCCTCCCATGTGGTCTATCTTTGAGAGTGTCCCATGTGCACTTGAGAAGAATGTGAATTCTGTAGTTTTGGGGTATAATTCTCTGTAGACTTATATTAAATCCTTTTGGTCTACTGCTTCATTTAGAATCTCTGTTTCCTTGCTACTTTTTGTCTCGAAGATCTATCCAGTGATGACAATGGGGTGTTGAAGTCCCCTGCTGTGATTGTATTGCTATCGATATCTCCTTTGAAGTCCTCCAGAAGATTTTAAATATATTTTGGTGTTCCTATATTGGGTGCATATATGTTTACCAAGGTTATATCTTTCTGTTGGATAGATCCTTTCAATATTATGTAGTGGCCTTCTTCGTCTCTAGTTATGGCCTTCATTTTGAAATCTACTTTATCAGATATGAGTATTGCTACCCCAGCTTCTTTTTCCTTTCTGTTTGCTTGGAAGATTTTTTTCCATCCCTTCATTTTCAACCTATGTGGGTCTTTTGTTGTGAGTTGAGTCTCTTGTAAACAACATATTTATCAGTCATGCTTTCTTATCCAATCAGCTACTCCATGCCTTTTTATGGGAGCATTCAATCCATTTACATTTAAAGTGATTATTGATATGTATTTATTTATTGCCATTTTTGTTTAGTGTGGTTATATTATTTCTTCTACTAATTATAGCAGTCCTTTTAACATTTCTTGCAGTGCTGGTTTGGTGCTAATGTATTCCCTTAGCCTTTTTTTTTGTCTGGAAAGCTCTTTATTTGACCTTCTATTTTGAATGATAGCCTTGCTGGGTAGAGTAGTCTTGGATTCAGATACTTGTTTTTCATGACCTTGATTACTTTGTGCCATTCCCTTCTGGCCTGTAATGTTTCTGTTGAGAAGTCAGCTGACAGCTTTATGGGCGTTCCTTTGTCGGTAACCTGTTGCTTCTTTCTTGCTGCTTTTAGGATTCTCTCTTTGTCTTTAATTTTTGGCATTTTAATTACTATGTGTCTTGGTGTGGGCCTGTTTGGGTTCTTCTTACTTGGGCCTCTCTGTGCTTCTTGAACTTGAATGCCTTCTTCCTTCACAAAATTAGGGAAGTTTTCTGTCACTATTTCTTCAAATATATTCTCTAACCCTTGCTCATTTTCTTCTTCTTCAGAGGCTCATATGATGCACATATTATCATGTTTCCAGTTGTCCCATAGTTCTCTTAAGCTGTCTTCCTGTTTTTTAATTGTTTTTTCCTTTTGGTTTTCTGATTGGTTGATTTTTTCTACCCTGTCTTCTAATTCACTGATCCAGTCCTCAACTTCCTCTACTCTGCTGTTTAGTCCTTCCAATGTGTTCTTTATTTCTGTTATGTCATTCTTCATTTCTTCTCAGTGGTTTTCATTTCCAATTGATTGATTTTTAATGTTTCTATATCTTTACTCATGGTGTTGATGTCCTTACTCATGTTGTTGAGCTTTCTCAAGATCATGGCTCTAAATTCTAGCTCTGTTAACTTGCTTAACTGCTCCTCATTGATCTCATCTTAGGTAGAGGTCTCTTGTTCTTTCATTTGACATTTGCTTCTTTGTTTCACCATTTTGGCTAACACAGTGGGCTTTGGAGTCTGCCAAATTTTCCCTGTGGGTGTTGGAATTCTGCCATTTGTGGCTCCCTCTCCTGGGTTTGGATGAGCGTGGGAGGACCCACGTTAAACACCACTGTCAAGTCTTACTTTGCTGGGTAGAGTTGAAAGCCCAGGAATGGTTCAGTTATCCTCTAGCTTTTTGCCTGGAGGCTATTAGTCGTGGTTACTTGAAGAGCCTTGGGTTATTAAAAACTCCTTCAGGTGCTCAGTGTAAGGGGATTTCCTGAGGATGGGGCAGATGTTGGTTGTTAATAAGCCTCAATTTGCATTTCAATGGCCCACCGGGTGGGGTTGAATCTCTGAGGGAGGGGCAGCTGCCTCTCCCCAGAGCCCTGGGAAGGAGTAAGATAGCCACTGTCCTGCATGGCCAAAACTCACCAAAAGCTCTGAGCTCCCTCCAAATCCCACGTGTCACCACACAGTTCCAGTCCAGTCTGCCCTCCCTGTGCCGGAGCCCAAGGTGAGTGGCTGTGGCTATTTTAGTGTCTGTCCTGGCTCTGCGCTGTGGAACCACTTGGGAGTGTAACCCCAAGGGTGCTGCTCACAGCTAAGGTTGCTGCTGTCATTGGGCTCCCAGCCCCTGTCTCCCGCCTCTGTAATCCTACCAGGATCGAGTTGGTGTCCTTGGTTATATGGTCCTCACAAGCTGCTTTTCTATTGCTTTTCCCAATGATTTGTCTTTATTTTAGTTGTAATTCGACTTTGGTCCTGGGAGATGGTCTGTGTAGCTTCCATTCATTCTGCTGCCATTTTGGAATCTCCTGTTTTCTTGTTTTTTATATTTTCCCTGTTTGTTTCATTGGTAAGTGAATGGTCCATTTTGAAAACTGACTTGCCTTAGAGACGATAAAAGGAACAGAAAGAATGAGGTCCATCTCTGCTCTCACCACAGTTCTAAAGAGATGCTGCCCATGTCCTGGAAGCCAGCAGAAGAACTGAAATGTTACTGCACAGGAGAACACCCCCAATGGGATGGCGAAACTCAGGACAGAGCTCGGAGAGAGAGACTCTGTCTCTGAAATGCACTCAGCAGGATGTCCTGGCTCAGAATCAACGACAATAAGTGGAACCCAAGTGTATGAAACCTGGCTCCTGGGGAATGACCCTTGGGCTGTACCACCTTCTGAGTGTAAAATAAAGATGCTTTTGTGGGAGGGCCCCTGTTAGTCTCCTTAGAGACTTCATCTATTCTGGTCCATACCATGACCAGTGCAGTGGGCAGTCTCGGTCCCCAGCAATGGGGACGGACTAAGTGTCACCACCTGATACAACTGGTGTTTAGGAGATGTGCACTAGAATGCGGGTCCCAAGGTGAGGACCATATGGGAAGCGTTGACCACTTTTTCCTTCAGGGAAGTCTCTGTGCTCATGAACTCTTAACTTCCAAACTGCAGTGGCTGTAACTTTTTAGACTGAGTTTTAAAGTACCTCCCGCCCACAGCAGGAGTCTGCAAATATTCTCTCTCAATCTTCGCAGCTCATGTTATTGCCGCTCCAGACTGATGATATTTCTGCATAAAAATCTGAAAGTTCAGTGTTCAACCAGTTATCACTCACAAAGGACGTGTAGGAGGAACCCCTCCACACCCAAGTTAATCATCCATGTCCCCACCTGCCCATATCATTCTAATCTCAACAGGACTTTTTTTTTTCTCCTTTCTAAAAATAATTCATATCAAATCACAACCACCAGTGACATTCTTAGGATCAAAGGAGAAAACTTGCTTAGGATCAAAGGAAGAGAAGCAAAGGCTGGTAAAGAAGTAAATGTTTTCCTGGGTGACAGGAAAGAACAGAGAGAGATAAAACTGCACAGGTTTATGTTCCCAAAGAAACTGAGAGAGGCTTGATGAACATGTTCTGTTTAGAATCTCTTCCCCAATAAAGTGAAAAATCCATTCTCTTTAACTTGATCCCAACAGGGAGATGTCACTGGGGCCTCCTTCAACATGTGGAAACACTCCACCTGCCTCAAGGATATATCGCAGCATAAACAGCTACTGGTTCTCTGGTGCCTTGTGAATGTTGCCTGTATACTAATGTCCTCTGCAATTACCGTGTTTCCTTCTAGGAGCTTACGGCCCCTTATAAAGAGCTTAATGTTTTAGAAAGCAATTTCTTGGATCCCTGCAGGAAGTTCAGGGATTGAAGAAGCTGTTATGATCTAAACTGTCATAGTCCTTGTCCCCCCTTGGGGATCAGGCATCTCTCATGCCACACTCTTTGGCCTCCTACTCCTGCTGTCGACAGCAAGCAGCATCCCGTGAATGTTGGTGGACAGGCCTTGCCTCAGCTGCACTGAATGTCACTTGCTTTCTACAGTGGCTTCTCTATCAGGTGGGGAGGGACACGTGTGCACGAGCAACCTAAAAGCAAAAGGAAGTTAACCCCGCACGGTTTGACCATTGGAAGAAGCGAGCCGAATGGTAAATGCTCTCTCTGTAGAGCAGACCTCTGTTTCCCATATGTGAACATGCGTAAGAATCACCTGAAGAGTTAAAATATAACATCCTGGCCCACTTCCCACCAGACATTGCGATTCAGGAGGTCAGGGTGGGGGCCGTGGATTTGCATGTGTAACACAGTCGCGGTGATGCCAGTGGGTGTGAGGGCCACACTTGAAGAACATTCTGCCGTGTATTCTACAGAGAGCCTCAGAGGCTCCAGCCAATCAAGGGCCAGCCGCCCAGGGAAAGGCCCAGCTCTTCATATGCTTTGGCCTGGCCTTCTCGCTCCATTTCACTCCCCCCAATCCCTCACTCTCGTTTCCTGGGAGCACTTCCCAAACAGACTTCCTACAATGTCCTTGCCTCAGACTCTGCTTCCAGAGGAGACCTAGACACAGGCAGGACCCTCCACCCCACTTGCCTCCAGCACTCCTGTTGGAGCTCATCTGGCCTTGTTTCTTGGACAATGCAGTTGTGAACACTGCCTTCTTATTGCAGTAATAAAACGTGATCAGAACTAACAACTTGATTCGGCTCTTCAAGCCAGTAGGGCTTCTTCATGATCAAATATTTAATGGGAGTTTGTGTTGTTGTTGTTGTGGTTGTTATGTCATGCAATTTAGTCAAAGGACTTGGCTTTCTAACTTTATTTTCTGATACCTCTCTGTTGTCCATGAGTTTACCAAAGCTTTTCAAAATTTTCCAAAGGATCGCCCATTGCCGCAGAGAGAAACATATAGATTTGGGGGTTTTGATATGAATATGTCAGGTGTCTATCCGGCAGCCATTCCTCTCTCCTAACTAATAGTACCTGTGTTCATGCAGTGTCCCAGCCTCAGGGCAGAAATCATCATTGTCTAATTCAATCATGACTACAGTGTAGTATACCACTGTCCAATGCCCATTCCCAAGCCTTCCTGTTGTTAGTATGTCTATAGAATACCTAATCCTGGCCAATCAGAAAAAAAAAGAAAAATTGAGAGCACTTCTGAGAAGTAATTTTTATCTCCACTGAAAAAAGGATCAATCATACGAGGACCTCTTCATAGTGCCTCCTGGTGGCACCCACTGCTTCTTGCCTTGCAATGCAGGCACGGTGCCTGAAGCAATGACCTCCACCTTGCAGCCCTGAGGATACAAGCACAAGCATGAAAAGCCAAACTGCTAAGGATGGCGGATCTGCTTAGTAAGCCATGAACTGCCTGGCTCTGGACTGTCTGTCTTACCAGATCATTGGCATTACTGCTTACGTCACCACGAGTCAAGTTCTGTTATTTGCATTCAGAAGAAATCCTGGTTTCTACGTGACAAAGAATTTGTATCCAAAACATACAAAGATCTCCTACAAATCAACAATAAGAAGACAAACCACTCAATAAAAATAGGCAAAAGACTTTAATGGGCATTTCCCAAAAGAAGATATACAAACGGCGGATAAACCTCTAAAAAGGTGCTTGGTATAATTGCTCATCAGGGAAAAGCAAATTGAATCCACAGAAAGATGCCACTACATATCCACCAGAATGGCCCGAAATTGTAAAGACAGAATTCGTGTATTGGCCAAGACACGGAATAAGTGGGAGTGTAAAATAGTGCAGCCACTTTGGAGGACAAATGGCAGCTTCTACTAAAGCTGGATGCCTGCCTACACTACAGGATACTTTGAGCCAAACCATAGCTCTTCAGCCAAAACGACTCACTGCTTAGCACTGGTCACACTCAGCCTGCCCCTCCAGGGAACCCCTCTCCCCTCAGACCCTATCCACTCATGTGGGACAGCCTTTCAGGCATGATATCCCTAAATGAATTCAAAGATAGATCGTTTGTGAGTGACTGCGTTATTTTGGAACCTAAAATTGGTTACTTAAGCTGACAGAGACAGCTGTAATTATGGAGATAGCAAGTAAAAGTATTTTATACTGGAACTTCTCTGGGTTATCTAGGATACATGATAAGCACTTACATTACTTTATAACCTTGTAACTCCTTACTAAATACATCTTCGTTTTATAGATTCTATATAACTCTCTGTTGATTTGAACTGATTTTATAGTTAAGGCCAAAGAGAATAAATACTAAGATTTAGAGACAGATCTCCCCTACATACACACACAACCTCTATCATGTCTTCCTTTCCATGTCAAAGCAGAAAGAAGAGCAAAAGGAACAGCGATGATGTTGAAGCAAGAGAGAAGGGTTATAAGAGTAGAAAACCAGCAACCTCTGTCGCAGCGTGACCACGTGGTGTTTCCTGCCTTAATCTCAAGTCTGCCACTAGACAGAGTCAGGGTTCAGGGTTTTCCAGGCACGTATGTCAGAGGGCAAAGAGTAAAGGGAGTTGCTGGTGTACACAAGGGAATGGTAGTAATAATCCACCGTGGAATTCAAGCCCAGAAAGACAATAAATGAGGTCATGATACTAAGAAAGTGATATCGTTATTTCTTGGAGGTCTTGGTGGAGCCAAAAAGTTGTTGGAGTAGGGTTCTGGGAAGAGTGAATTGGAAAGGGAATAAGCAATAGTTGGTGAGTGGAACATTTGAAAATGGAGAACAGTTGTTAGTGAAACAAGGTCTAGGACGTGATCACAGGAGTGGGTGGCTGAGGTGGTGGAAGACAAGCTCTTTGAAGGAACCAGGGGCCAATAGAAGAAGGATAATCTATTCGGATATTGAAATCACCCAGAGTATTTACAGGAGGAGGGATGGAGATTGAGACAGTATCAAGGACTAAACTCATGAAGGAACAAGAGGTCTGTAGGGGACCACAACACAGCCATAGAGTCAGGTGACCTGATGTCTGGAGAGTCAGGAAGAAATTAAGGGATGGTTTGGAAGCAGTACTAAGAAGCAGGGATGACAGGAAAAACATATGCCTCCTTCCAGGCTCAAAAGAATGAGGGGTGTAGAAGGTAAGACAGTCACCACCAAGAGTGATGCAAATAAAGAAGTGTTCTCATCAAAGAGCCTAATTTCAAAGCAAGAAGGTGAAGGGAACAATCTGGGAGGAGGCTGAAGGCATAAGGGATTTTTTAACTTATGACTGAGGTAATCGTATTATTAAAATTAATAATTTAACAATCATTCAATTGTTCACTGGAGCAATTCTGAAAGTGAAGAAGGATGTTATCAATAATCACGCAAGGCAACAGGCATAAACTGGGACCACCCCAGGAAAATCAGGGGGTACTGTCATCTTACTTACGACTGACTGACGGACACCCCTGCTACAACTGAAGAACGTGGGCGCCAGCTTGCATCGCCCCTGCCACTGGCCTCATTTGCTTCTGTCATCACCTGTTTCCAGACCGGACTCTCCACTACCTCCTCCTGTGCTTCGTTAGCAACTATGTAAACTCTGGGGAGCGGGGAAGCTGATTGATGGGGCCTCAGTGACATGCCCACGCTAGCTGCAAGGGACACTGGGAAAGTATCCTGCCACCTTCTCTGCCTCCTACCACAGCTCACCAGCTGCCAGAGTCCTCAAACGTATGAAGGCGTTTCAGACTCTAGGCAGTAACAAAAAAGAGTCAGTGTCCTCCAGAGTCACCATTTCCTCCTCCTTGGTTGAGCCCTGAAAAGCAGCCAGCATCTTCTGGGTCTTTTCACTTAATCTTATAACACATGATTAGGAGGTCAATTCGGAAACATTTGATTCATGATATAGATTCAATCAGAGTGCATTAACTACTAATATTGCAATAATTTCACATTGAAAGAGGTCACTGTGAGCCATAAATCCAGTTTCTAAAATGCCAATTTCACACAAATAACATTGATCTGAAATTGACTAATTCGCAGTCACTGACATTTTGTAATAAAATATGAATGATTTAAATTATTCTTAATCAGTCTTATAGAAGGCTTGCAGCTTTCATGGGTTTTTCCATAAAACATTTCATGACTTCATGCCTCACTGTCCATTTACAAACGGTGCTGCTAAGGCCCCGCAGAGCTCCGGGTACACCCTCTAATCGATACTCCCCGGTTCCGTGCAGGTCTCCTTGAGTACAAAGATACTGTGGGGACGTTCTTATTAAATACAGACACTTGCTGGCTTAAAAAAGACAGGTCAAGGTTTATTTGGCACCATATTTGCAATGCTGATCTTTTCAAATTACAGTAATAATATTGGGCCAGACACTTTAGACTGGATAAAAATCACCCCTTCATGTCCCTCTTCCCTCTTTATCCAGCCTAAACTGTCAGGGCCCTACTAGGGTGTGATAATGGGGGAGTGGTAAACCAGGGTTTACATTTTGGGCTTTTGCCATTGACTTGCTGTGTGACCTGGGCTGAGTCAGGTAACCTCTCTGAGCTTTCCAGTGAAAACACTTTTAGCTCCACTGGTCCCCAATTTTCACACATCTAGAAAGACCCCAACCCTTGTCAAATTAATATATCTCCATGCTCTGAACTTTTTCTCTAATAACTAAATGGTTCTAGCAGGGGAGGAACACATAGCCCTGGCCGGGTAACTCAGTTAGAGCATCATCCCGACATGCCAAAGTTACAGGTTCCATCCCCAATAGGACATATACAAGAATCAACCAATGAATGCATAAATAAATGGAACAACAAATCTCTCTCTTTCTCTCTCTCTCTCTCTCTCTTCCCCTCCCCTATCCTCTCTCTCTCTAAAATCAGTAAAATTTTTAAATTAAAAGAAAAAAAAATACCACACATATTATTATGTTAAGTCACCTTAATCTAATGACTCCAACCCCAAATCAGCACTCAACTCTGCCCAGCAAGTTCCCTAGTGATTCCCTTTAACATTCCCTGGAACTATTTTACGTCTTTTCTCCATCTTCAAATCTCCAGGGCATGCTCCCTGATCAAAAACCCCACCTCAGCACTTGATACCCCCAAAAGTCATTGAGACCTGAAACAGACAGAAGCACCTGCATCTTCCCAGCGAGTAATCCCCCACGCCCCCGAACATCCTCCCTGGTTCTCATCCTTCTTTCCTGACAATGAGAGAACTGTCCTTCCTGCTCTGAAAGGCCAGCTCCTACGCCTGCTCGGTCCCCTCCTCTGCACTGTCACTTATTCCCTGTCTCCTGGATCATCCCCATGGACACCCAGGTATGCTCTGTTTAGTCCATTAAAAAATAAAACATAAATAAACCTTCTCCCCACGTCCTACCCGCTCTGGGTATCCATCCCATCTCTCTGCTAAATTTCAAGACTCGGCCATTCACCACATGATTGACCTTTTCTGGCATTCAAACTATGAGGCATGGTTTTAGGAACAGGAAATTCCTGACACTATACCCCTAAAATCCTCCTCATGCTGAAGCCTTTGCTTTAAGGCTTTTGTTCCTGCTCAATACATACTATAGGACCCTTCTCCAAGTTTCCTGTCATTTTCCCTTTGAGTGAGTAAAGTACCCAGTGCCCATGCGCGTGCGGGTGACAAAGGGGACTGCCTGAGAAACAGCAGTAAACAAAGGGAAGCCTCCCCTGGGCCCCTGCTGCAGCAGGGCACAACTTCCCAAGCCTGCTTGAGGCTCCACCGGCTGGGAAGCACCTTGGTGATTCGCATGGGCTCCCTTCCCCAGTAGGATGTGGGCGAGTGCTGAGTCGACCCCCTTTTATTAGTCAAAGGAAGATCTGGGAATGGAAGATGTGATTAATGAAGCCTGGGGGAGAGAGAAACCACAGAACTTATATGCATGTGTGCATAAACAGTGGACTTGGACAACAAAGCTGGGGACAGGGGGAGGGGGAAATCAGTGGGGGGAAAAGGAGAAACATCTGTAACAAAAATTAATTAATTAATTAATTAATAAAAATAAATAAATAAATAAATAAAATTTATCCTTCTTGAAAGTAAAAATGAAGTGAGGGTGCTCCGCCAGGCTGGTGTGGCTCAGTGGTTGAGCATCAACCAATGCACCAAGAAGTCGCTGGTTCGATTCCTGGTCAGGGTACATGCCCAGTGGGGGACATGTGGGAGGCAGCCAATCAATGTTCTCTCTCATCGATGCTTCTATCTCTCTCTCCCTCTCCCTCCATCTCTCTCTAAAATCAATAAAGAAAAATATTGGGGGAAAAAAGTGGGGGTGCTCAATTTAGACATGCTCCTTCACCCCTTTGCTTTTCTGTGCCTCTTCCCTCCTACCCCCTTCTCGGTGGTTTTCTTTCATGACTTTATTTTGTGTCATAAGGGGAAAAAATTAGTATGCTGGAAGGTAATTCTTGATGGATTCACGAAGTAATGAAAAACTGCCTGGAGACCACCTGCACAGCAGGGGGTAGACAGTTCCTAACCAAGGCCTGACTTCTCTCCAACATCCATCTTCACACACCCTAGAGAGACTTCAGTCAAGGTGCTGATGGTGTTTTCAAAAAGAAAAGAGATCCTTGTCAGAATTAGGAAAACAAAACAAAACAAAAAACAGTTATCTCTTTTCAACACTTCCCTCGAAAACTAATCAGATTCTTAATTTTCTTGATTCTGAACTCAACCTTCTAGCACAGGGTCTGTCAACCAGATTGTGTGTACCAGGATTGCCTGAGAAAAGCAGCAACAATGTGTGTTCCTGGGCCTACGTAAGATTTTTGCTTTATTAGGGTCTTATCAGTTGTACAGGTGACTCTCATGCAGCACCCTGGTTCAGACCTCAGTTTTATGCTCTCGACAAGTCAGCCCCACCAGCCACAGATGAACAAAGAATTCTACGTCTCTCCCCCATCAACAACATGTGTATCCACGTGACTTGATTTAGCCAATGAAACGTGGGCAAAGTGGTATGTGTCACCTTAGGTAAGAGTCAGCTTAGAGTTCATTAGCTTTTCCCCCTCTGCCACCATGATCAGTACATTCCAGATAGAATCTGCTCCATCCTCCTGAATCCCACAGTGAAGAGGAAGAAGGACAAGACTGACCCACAGTGAACCTGTAGCACAAACAGAAAAATGAGCCTTTGTTTTTATAAATCACTAATGTGGAGATTGTTTGTTACCGCAGCATAATCTAGCCTATTCTGGCTGATATATTACTCCCCAAAATAAAGTAAATGTATCCCTTCTATGAGCTGGAATTGTCCTGCCTCTGCTTTAAGTGAAGGAGGAACCTAATACTGAGAGACTATTACCTACCTGGTGCTTCATACATGGTGTCTTTCAGTTTTATAACAGGCCCAAGAGGAAGAAAGTAGTATCCCCATTTTATTATTTTTATTTTTTTTATCCTCACCCGAGGACATTTTTCCATTTTTTGTTCAGACAGAGCAGGAGGGAGAGAGAGGAAGAGAGAAAGAAACATCGACGTGAAAGGGACACATCGAGTGGCTGCCACCCGCACGACCCAACCAGGGCCGGGGACAAACTGCAACCGAGGTACATGCCCTTAGCGGGAACCGAACCCGGGTCTCTCTGGACCTCAGGCCGACGTTCTAACCGCTGAACCAAACGGGCCAGGGCGGTATCCCCATTTTACAAATAAGGAAGCTGACTCAGAAAAGTTAAGTAATTTGCCTAAGATTAGTAGTAAATGATTGATCTTGGAATTGAACCTACCAGTCATGTCTAATTCAAGTCCATACTCCCCACCACAGAAAATGTTTCAAAATATACCTATTTTCATCATTCTGTCTTTTTTTTTAATTTCATATTTTTATTTTCCCTAGTTATAGCACCCAGTGATTCCACCTTGCATGATAAATATTTATATACCAGCAATTATAAAATCTCAGAATCACAAAGAACTTTAGAAATGATTTATCTTACAAGGATTTTGGTTTTTTTTCACCAGTCTGTGGCAAAGTGGGGAAAAGAAGAGTATGTTGGTCCATCTTTTGTCTTCCCTTGTTTTCTTCTGCTTTACCGGGGTCTCTGCTTGTGCTCCAAGAAAGGATGCCTGTCAGCAGAACCGAGAGGCAATGCCTCAAATCGAGAGGAAGGGGCTATTCCCTGAGTCGGCCTCCACCCCCCGGCACCTGTGCGTGGCTTTGCAACAGACAACCATTCGGAGCGTGTCTTAAGTGCCAGCCAAAAAAAAAAAAAATCCTGATAATTTAATGAAAATGAAATCACAAATGCAAATTGCATTAAAATGTAATCTAGCTTACTTCAGAGAGTTAGAGGGTGCTGGTAACTGATTATAAAATATACCAGAAGAGCTTTGATTTCCACTAAAGGAGTTACATATTTATAATCCCTTTAAAAAGAAATTGTCATGCAAGTGTCATGCTGGGTTCTGAGTCTCCACTGCTCCCAAAATAAGCATGGGAGTGCGGCCCAGCTAGCTGCAAAGGCCCCCCTGCAAAGTCTTTCTCTCTGCCAGGCCCAAAGCAGGCTAGGATCATAGCTGCCCTCCCCGTCTGCAGCTCTGTCTGCTTGTTCTGCTCACTGTGCTGTGCACTACCTGAGGACACACCCGTCAGACTGGGACATTCTTCCCCAAGCATGACATGCTGACTCCAAGAGCAAAAGGTCACACAGTTCTTGAGGTAACAGCATGGACAACACACACACACACACACACACACACACACACTGCACATAGAATGTGAGGTACCTACAAATAAACATTTCCATTGCTTTCCAGAATGTGTGTTGTAAGAGTTTCTGTCATATGACAGCACAGAAGAACATGATTTGTCAGGTACTCAGCCCCCTAGCATATAAAGTAGGTATTTTGTCCCTGACTCGGGTCCTTTGTCTGAACTCATTCTCCCACTTTCTTCAACACCTACCTTTTACTCCCAGGAATTTATTTCATTCTAGTCCTTACTCACCCTTATCAACCGGACCTTCCAAGGATCTGATCTCATTCAGGAACATCATAACATTAAAGAATTTGTCCCAAAGCCCCTCAATCCAGCAACAGTCACGTAAACTATTTCTTTTTTTTTTTTTTTTATCCTCACCGGAGGACATTTTTCCATTTTTTGTTCAGGTAGAGTGGGAGGGAGAGAGAGGAACAGAGAGAGAGAGAGAAACATCGACATGAAAAGGACACATCGAGTGGCTGCCACCCGCACAACCGACCAGGGCCGGGGACAAACTGCAACCGAGGTACGCGCCCTTAGCGGGAACCGAACCCGGGTCTCTCTGGACCGCAGGCCGACGCTCTAACCGCTGAGCCAAACCGGCCAGGGCGCGTAAACTATTTCATACGCATGATCTCCTTGATGCAATTTTAGGCATCCACCAGCAGGTGAGAGAGGGGTTTGAGGAGAAAGGGACCCTCATCTCTCCTGAGTGGTCCCCTCCTTGGCCAATGAAGAAGGCTAGTCGTCAAGTCTCTCTGCTCCCTTCACCTCCAGTCACCAAACTTCCACCATTCAACAGGCCTCGGATTCCCCAGACACCAACAGGGCTTTGATTGAGTCTTGAGGGAAGCCAAGGGAATCCTGGAAGTAAAACTTCATAAATTTGCTGAAAAATATACCGCTCGGGTGGGCATCGCGTGATACCCCATCCTTTGTCTCTGCTGGGCCGTGCTGTTCTCTGTCCCAGGCTTCCCCACTGGTTTGCTGCCTGTCTTTACCTCTTTTATTAGCCATTATCTACCTGTCTGACAGCTTTCCCTAAAATCCAGGCCAAAGGGCACCTCTGTATAAAATGTGCTCCCATTATCCTCGTCTCCGACGGCCCTCCTTTTAGGGGCTCCTTCCACACGGCCCCCCTGGATGCAGCATTTCAGTGTTTAATTACACACTCTCTGGTATTGTTGATTCATTGTTTCTTAGACTTTCTAGAGTAGACGTGTGGAAGTTTGTCAGCTACACAGCGTTCCTTCCTGTGAGAAACATCCTCTTCCCCGTTCTACGGTAATTCTGCGCGACCCCTGTGATTGGGGTGGGCTAGCCCCCTGCTACTCAAAATTGGGCATAAGACCCAGATTTAGCTAAATAGTGGAAGTACCCCCTCCCCAGTGAGTGGTTCTGGAAGCAGGGTGATCTCAGATCGCTTCTGGTGGCATCGTCCCAGAGGGTCGCTGATTCCCACATTTAAGAGCGTGGGTATATTTGAATAGAAGACCATCAGAACTAGGGCGATACTTTCCGGATAGCGATGGGAGTGTGCCAGGCATTTATAGAAAGTAGGGTGGGGAAATCCTATAAGGTCAGTCAGGCCTAGGAAGAAGTCAAATTATCCTTAACACAATCATGCAAGGGCTTGATCTTTTAAAACAGGTGAAGTGAAATGCACTCTAGGACTCTCCATTCTTCATGTGAGATTAGATTGTGCTGCCTTTTAGAATTCTCATTTTGGCCAAATGTGCCTGCTTCTTGGGAGAACAATGAGGAAATGGGCTGTAGTTATTGGAACCAGAACATACTCTGCCTGATCCATGTATTGTCGCTAAGGCAAGGAGCACTTCCTTTAATATCTGACCAAAGAACAAACCCTCTTAATGGACAAGAAATGGAAGGACCAAGGACCCCCACCTTTGATGCACAGGGTAGGCTGAGAGGGAGAAGGCCTTTCGAGAAGCTGAGGGTGCAGAGAGCCAGACTGAGGAATTTTAAAGGTGGGGATGCATGAAAACAGGCAAGAGACAGACAGGAAGGGGAACATTCATGGGATATTCTCCCTTCAAAGACCTAAGCCTGAACCACCTTTGGAGTGTGGTAGAGAGGAATTAAGCCTGCTGCAGACAGGTCCAGTCTCTGATTTTATGACCCTCTAGGCCACTAATGCTAATAATCCTTTGTATATTCCCACATCCTACAGTGTTTGATCTGGTGAAGTCTGGGGTTCGGAGCCTCGCCTGGTGGTCTTGGGTTTAGAGGCTCTGCAGAGGACTCCTCAAGACACACGGGCAGCACGATGATGTTTCCTGATTCGTGAGTCCTCTCCGCTGGGCTGGCTAAGACACCGCAGAGGAGAGAAAAGAAGGAACAGAGCCGGAGCCAGGTCACGTGAGACAGTGCCTGCAACGACCGCGTGTTCCTTCTCTGAACACTCAACACATGGCCGTGTGGTCAGGGCTGCAGATTTATAGCTTGTTAGTGATGTTTGTGAGAAATTCAGTTCTCGCAACAAATTTTCACCGAGTCGTCTGAGATCTTCACTAAGGAATATTATAATATATTTACTGAGTAGAAAACACACACACACACACACACACCCCTATGTTCTTAATAGTCAGAAAATCATTGAAAGAAAAAAGGCCCAACGGTTGAAAAGAAGAAGAAAGAATAAAAACATTCATCAAAATGTGCCATTTAGAGAATCTGAAATAGCCTGACCTCCAAAGTACTGCTTTATTTTGGGGGGGAAATGTACTGAAAGTCACATATTAATGACTAGGTAGAATTAACCTCTCTGAAAACAACAAGATTCGTTATTTGAAGGTAATTCTTATACTGTGACATTAAATGGCAGAGAATTAAGGAAAATGACAGCTAGCTCAGAAATTATACCCAACCAAACCAGACATATGGGTCATTTAAAAGTTCCAACTTAAAAGCGACAGTTCTAGGATGCTCATTTTTCGGCAATTTAATAAGAAGAGTTGCATAGTACACTGGGCGACAAGTAAAAAGACAAGCTTTAGTCTTATCTATGCCACCAATTACCTCTGTGACCTTGAATACATCATTCAATGTCCCCAGAAATCAAATATGATGATCTCGAAGGGACATCTAACTCTAACCCTCTATGAATAAGTAGAAACTAATTTACATTACAGAACAATAATATCTCTAAGGAAATTTTGAGTTCAACAGTAATGTGTTAACTGACAAAATCACTTGGCAGTGATTTTATTGAAATTAAAATAAAAGCTACCATTTAGCCCTGGCCGGTTTGGCTCAGCGGTAGAGGGTCTGCCTGCGGTCCAGAGAGACCCAGGTTTGGTTCCCGCTAAGGGCACGTACCTCGGTTGCAGTTTGTCCCCGGCCCTGGTTGAGTCGTGCGGGTGGCAACCACTCGATGTGTCCCTTCCACGTCAATGTTTCTCACTCTCTCTCTCTCTCTCCCCACTCTATCTGAACAAAATAAAAAATAAAAAAATAAAATAAAAGCTACCATTTAATAAGCATTTATGATATGGCAAGTCCTTTATATATGTCATCTCCAGTTATTAAATGTATAAAGAATATAATTAGCCTTATTTTACAAATCTGAAATTGAAGCTCAGAAAATTCAGGTGAATTACACAAAATTTACAGTTATTAAATGTTGAAGCCAGGTTTCAATCGCAAGTTATATTTTAAAATGTCGCCTGCTTTTGCCCTGGCCAGTTTGGCTCAGCGGTTAGAGCGTCGGCCTGCGGTCCCGAGAGACCCGGGTTCGGTTCCCGCTAAGGGCACGTACTTCGGTTGCAGTTTGTCCCCGGCCCTGGTTGGTCGTGCGGGTGGCAGCCACTCGATGTGTCCCTTTCACATCGATGTTTCCCTCTCTCTCTTCCTCTCCCTCCCACTCTATCTGAACATTTATCCTCGGGTGAGGATAAAAAAAATAAAATAAAATAAAATGTCGCCTGCTTTTTACCGTAGCTAGCTGCCAATTCTATAATTTCGTTACATAAAAATTCTAACAAAGAATAAAAGGACATTCTGAGATCTATGGTGTGAAATTTCTGAGCACTGTTTGAAGGAGCATGAGACATGGATAGCTGATTACCAAAGACTGTGCCCCTCAGCAGTGGAAGTGTCGCTGGAAGACAGACCAGGTACTACATTCCCTAGCCCCGTCCCAAATGCTCCCTTCCCGCGTAAGGCCATGGAGCTGTCTTTCCCACAGGAATGAAATAAGTCATATATGTCCCTTACAAACCTTTGAGAAGTCTATGGGACCTTCACGAACCCCCTTTCCCCAGCAGGCTAGAGCAGAGAACACCAAGGCCATATAATGGGTGGGGAGCCTTTCTCTGCCAAGGGCCATTTGGATATTTATAACATCCCTCACAGCCCATACAGAATTATCAGCTTAAAAATTAGCCTGCTGTATTTGGTCAACCATTTAATTAACGTACCCCTAACGTGATGGCTGGAACTGCTTCTCTTTGGTGAGGCTGTGAAGTTAGCCGGTTCTGAGGATGTTGCTGCTCGCAACTTCTTTTCCAGGTTCGTGTTGGTCAGTCTGGAGAGTCCGGAGCACAGTTGACTTTTTGCGATGGTGAGTTTTGAAAAGAACTGCTCGCCGCAGTAAGTTGTTCTGAACACAGATACATATTTCAGTGCGTTTCTCCTCAAAGTGGGAAATTCATCACTGCTTGTGGAACGTTTCTAGAAGTCAGGCCGTGGGAGGTGGTTGTACCCAGCTTGCAGCTCATTATCGCTTTGCCGCGGAATGATTTCCTGTTGTAGGTTATCAGGCACATCAGCTGGTTCCGCGTTGAACCGTGTGGCAAAGATGGTCAATTCCATTTGTTTACTCTTCACATCCTTGCATCTTTCATTAAATGCTTCAATTAGTTTCACACATTGACCAGCATATTCAAGTGTCATAGAAGGCTTTTACCTTCCATAGTGAGGAAATGCATCATGTTATTCCTTTCAAGTTGCACTTTCTACAGCCTTAATTTAGCCTCAAATGATTTCACTTTTGAAAGCAGGGAGCTGAGAAGCTGGTCGGGGGCCCTGCAGCTTGACGTTCAGCTCTGAGAGGTACTTGGTAAGGTCCACCATGAAGGCTAAATCACACAGCCACTTATCATTGAGTTCCCTGACGGGTTTTCCCTACATCTCCATGAACTGCTTGACCTCATCCCACAGTTCCTGAAACCTCATGAGCAAGTTCCCACAACTCAGCTGCTGCACTTCACAGTGAGAAACAAGATCACTGTACTCAGAGTCAAGATCATTCAATAACTCCATAAACTGGTGGCTGTTAAAGCCTCCACTTTTGACAAAATTTATGCAGGATGCTACTGTTGACATCACAGTGTTGAGCCGTAACAATTGTGCACATAGACTTTCTTGGTATATGATGCAGTGGTATATGATTAAATCACTTGGATCAAGACTGAGACAACTCAGTTCTTTCTTGACAAATGCACCGAACCCTTTTTTGAGCCACCCATAGCTGGAGCTCCATCTGTACTAAGCCCACTTAACTTTTCAAATGTTAGCTCAAGTCTTTTCATTAATAAAGCAAGTCTCTCAAACAAGTCCTCACCTCTTGTAGAGCCATGAGTGGCTTCCAGTGACAGCAGTTCCCCTCGCGTGTCAAACTCTGCAGTTATCCCGTGAACGAAAACAGCCAGTTGGACAATATTTGTTATGTCCATTGTCTCATCACAAGCCAGAGAGAAAAATTGGAAATCCCCAGCAGAATCTTTCAGTGTTTTCTCAGTATCTTGTGCTAAGTCAGTAATCAGATCTGAGACAGTTCTCCGAGACAAACTAACCCTCTGCAACAATTTTCCTTGGTCTGGTGCTAACACTCGGCGGCAGCCGCCACCCACTCTCTCACCAGCTCTCCCTCTACAGGGGAACTCAGCTTCTTTGTGATGGGCTCTCTCACTACACAACTCCTCTGCATAACGTTGTCTCTGTCACAAGGAGGTCTAGTGAAAGCGGCTTGTTGTGATTCCAAACTCCACTGAAGAGCATTGATTTTATCCGGACACATCTGGCCTCCCAGTTCATGGAGTTCAGCATGTGTTGAGCGGTAATGATGCTCCAGATGGGCTTTTCTCAGTACTGCTCATGCATCGCCACAGACTAGGCACACAGGTTTGCCTCTGACTTCAACAAAAAAGTAATCATTTTTCCATTTCTCTCAGAGAGATGAACACCCTGCATCAACTTTTCTCTGTAGTCCCCATTTGTAGGCTGTCACACCACTTACATTTCAATAACTATCCAGTATGTGTGTTGCCAGTGGTGGGGTTATTTTGCTTTGATCACTATTCTAATCCTGCATCTTGGATTTAGAACATATCCAATGTTCGTATCTTCAACTCTTGAGGTCTTTTCTGTCTATTGTAATTTTCTTAATCTTCATCTGAGATTCAGTTTTTTCGAGGATTGTTGATCATTGACATGTGGACAAAGGTTGGATTGGAGTTATCATCTGTGTTGACAAAGAAGTCGACAACACTGTCAGTCATCGGAGGCAAGATCAACAACATCGCAAGGAATCATCTCGTCACATCTCGTCTTATCATCGCTGGATCGCCGTAGTTTCTCCACAGAGTGTTAATGCTTTTGCAATGTGTCCACTCCCAGCCTGCCTGGCACTGACCAACCTCTGAGTCACCGCGATACAGGCAGACAGGCCGTGGGCAGCCAAAAAGAAGCATACATGTCTGTTCCGTCATGTAATCGTATGTGTCCTGTCTACCCCATAATGGACGTTCCTTGCTTGTCCTCAAAATTCACGTTATTATTATGATTCACTTAATATAAATTTATGTTGCTATGAAAAAAGCTCCTCGATTTATTGACTTTTGAGTCCTGCCTGCGGTTGCCTTGGCAGCGCCAGACCAAATGATTTCACAGGCGTTTATACCGCCCACGGCCAGACGTTCCCCGTCCTTGCCATACAGGATGTTAGCCACAAGATGGAAAGAGCCTGGGTCCCTGAGTCACCTTGTGGAGGAGCTCAGCCTGCTGTCTAGGAACACCAACAGTGCATGTTATATTAGTGAGAAAAGAACTTCGATTATGTAAGACACTGAAATTTGTTAGTTACATCACCTAGCATTTCCCTAACTCACACACAGTATCAGATGAACTACACAGTAATCTCTTTATCTCTTTGCCTCTACGTTTTTCTGACACAGTGTTTCTCAAACTGTGTGTTGGGGCGAAGGAGTCAGGGTGGGAGGACAGAGAGTTGCAATTTCACACCTTAAAGGACAGAGAGGGGGATATAAAGAGTGTGTATCTAATTGCTCCAGCCCATTTACAGACGCATCCCATCTCGATAATCATGGCACACATCCATTTGGTAGTAATGTCTCAGTAATTATGGTGTATAACAACACACATACTGCATCCACCTTCCTAACACCCCGGCCACACATATCAGTTGAGAACCACGGCTGTAGCATTTAAAGATCATCGCATCTTTTATTTCAGTCTTTCATCCATTTTTAAAACCAATCCTACCCTCATGCAGAGGACATAGAAGAGTGACCACCACCTCAATGGTTCCACAATACATTAGCTTGGTTATTATATTTGTTTCTTAAAGATGTTGTAACAAATTCCCACAAACTGGGTGACTTAAAACAAAAGTGTATTCTCTTACATAGTTCTGGAGGCTAGAAGTCTGAAAGCAAATTCTCCCTTGTCCCTGTGAGAGTAATAGGGGGAATTTGTTCCACGCCTCTCTCCTAGCTTCTCGCGGTTGCCGGCAACCAACATTCCTGACTCCGGCCTCAGCCTCTGTCTTCGCATGGCCTTCCCTCCCTGAGTATTTGTTCCCAAGTTACCCTCTTCTTATAAGGACATCAATCATACTCTAGGTAAGGCCTACCTTAGTCAAGTGACACCTTACCTTAACTTGATCACATCTGCAAAGACTCTGTCCAACTAAGGTCACACTCACAGATACTAAGGGTCGATCTTCAACAAGTGTGTTTGAGGGGGCACAGCTCAACCCATAGCAGCTCCTAAGGCAATTCTCATCTTACAGCCGGGTTCTCATAACTGGCCTCATCTAATCGAAAACTAAGCTTTGTTCAACAAGGCCTGGGAGAAGCTTCACATCCTATTTTCTCACGCACAGGCTCCAGCCCTGCCTTTCTCTCTTGTGCTCTTACGGGAACCGGTGCCCAGCCTCCGCAGGGCTCACCGGGTGCTCCTGCCTGCCTGCCCCTGTGCCCACTGCCGTGCCGCCTGGAAACACTCCTCATTCATCCGTCCAGGCATTACGAGGGCACTGGACTTCCCAATCTCTATCACTTTGACAAACTATCCCTTCAGCCTACCAACCTCAGTGGGGATCAGGCCCAGAAAATGTACCCCCGATCTGGAGGAGGGGGTCAGGAGGGTGGAAATGGGGGATTAGACCCAGGAAGTCATAGCAAGCCCAGCTCCTCCGGGAGAGCCCAGAGGCTGCTGCTGTCGGGGAAAGCTGGGCACACACTGAAGAGCCTACGCAGAACGCGAGTGTGGAGCCAGGCAGTTACCCATCCTCAGGTCTGCCGCAAGTGCAGCGCCTGCGACCACCGCAGGCCGAGGCAGACCGCGGTCAGATATCCCGGACGGTCGGAACAAGTTCAGGAGAATGTGGGTATCTGTGTTCAGGTCGGGAGGGAGGTTGGGATGTAGAACATCATTTCAGGTCTTCATGTCCAGTCATGTCCTGTAGTAAATCTGATACGAAGCAAGTTTCCTGCTCAACTTCTCATGCACTGCTTGTTGGGGCAAAAACCCATTCCAAACAATGGGCAGTCTCGAGCCACAGAAGAGGACATGTAGGTGAAAGTAGTTAAAATAGAAACAATAGACTTCTTGAAGGCAGGAGTTACTTTAGAGAATATCTTCAATCCCCTTTTATACCAGTGAAGAACCAAGTTCCATTTGCCTTGTATGAGAGAGAGAGAGAGAGAGAGAGAGAGAGAGAGAGAGAATAAATGAGAATTAAATGAGTCAAGGCCTGCAGTTACTTCCTGCCGGGTTGTCCACTAAGAACCATGTAGAGGTAGATCTACAGGTCAACCTCACTGTCCTCCAAAGCTGTAAGCGGCAGGCCCTGAAGACGAAGAGATGGACCGATTATGCCCTTGAGGCTTCCCAGCGGACTCTCAGAGTCCCAGCTTGATCCCAGTTCGAAACGCCCAGACCTAAAGGTTCAGGATTTGTGAAGCTGACTCTTTCCCATTTCATCCCGGCAGGTGCCTTGGATGCAGCACCTAGTCGGGACAAAATCACCTTCCTCCTCCAAACTGCACAGAGGAGGTCTGACAGCAGGAGCTAAAAGGGCTGACATACCTTGACCCCTGCACAGATTCTGCTGAGAACTCCGCACCTCCTTCGAGGATGTACTCCAAGCAGAAGGGTCCCCAGATTGGAGCAACAGGAGGCACCTGAGAGACCGGGCGACAATCAGACCCTATTCATTAGCAAGCCTGACCCTTAGGACAGTCAGAGGGAGGAATTTTCATGTTGGTGTCACCCTTGCCTGTCCTGTTTAATCCAGCGGCTGAGCTTGTTGACTTGCCTTTGCAGCAGGGTTCTGAGGTGCCTGCCAAACAGCTCCTGTGAGGAGCTCTGGAAGAAGAAGAAGGAAGGAGAAAGAAAACAAAAGCCAACAAGCTGTGTCAGTGTGATGGGAAGCAGACCAACCCCAGGGGACCGAGGGCAGCTTTTCAGAGGAAGAACAGAGAAGCTGGGCCAAGCTCTGAGGGTCCCTGAGGCAACCCGTCACTCATGCATGTTGGTCCCTTTGAGGGAGGTGCAGGTAGCATATCTGAAGAAGGGCTTCTTGATGCCTCCATCTGTCTGTCATGGTTCAGTCTCCCTGCATCTTGCACCCCATCCTTCCTGGATGGGACCAGACACTCACCCCTCAGTAGCAGACTTGCCCCTGGTCTCAGCATCACCAAGAACTTCTGTATCTGATGCTCTTCGGTTTCTAGGAGGCAGTTTTAAATGGGTCACTCTCCAACTCTCTGCCTGACTTCATTTTTACCCGGCTCCCTTGCCAGAGGTTTCGTTAGGCAGGGCATGAGGGTCAGAGAAGACAGCAAGAGGGACCTTGGAGAGCACGCGTCTAGCTCCATCATTTTTCAGAAGGGAAAGCAAGAGTGCTATCATAGCACTAAACATATAAAATGTGCCCGATATATTATGCTATATAATAAAATGTTAAAAACTGCTACTTTGGGAACATGAAGAGTAGAGATCACAAGTTATATAGAAGCAGGTAGCAGCTACCGCACCTCACACAACTTAGTTATAAAACGAGGCGGTGTATTAATTTTCTAGGGCTGTTGGACCAAGTACTACAAACTGGGTGCTTGAAACAACAGAAATGTGTTCTCTCCCACTTCTGAAGGTCAGAAGTCAGAAACCCAGGTGTGAGCAGGCTGGTGCCTCTGAGTGCTCTGCGGGAGAGTCTGCCCCTTGCCTCTCTCCTGGGCTGTGGGGACAGCGGCCAGCCTGGGCCTCTTGACCTACAAACGCATCCCCCAGTCTCCACCTCCATCCTGAGCATTCTCCCTTGTCTCTTCTCCTCGTCTTAGAAGGACCCCAATAATATTAATTTAGGGTCCCCCTAATCAAATGTGACTTCGTCTCAACTTGATTACATCTGCAAAGACCCTATTTCCTAATCAGGTCTCATAATAGGTACCAGGAGTCAGGACCTCTTTCTTTTGAGGGACAAAATTCAACCCCTAACAGGTAATAATATCTTCCCCATCTACTTACTCTTAAAGATAATACATTAAGGGGCTTCGAAAAACACATAGTTTGTATATAAACTTTTAAACGTTGTAAACCAATTGTGTGTTTCTTAAAACCCTTTAACATCTGTCTTCGTCCAATGTGAGGGCTGTAAAACACACATCCTTAGCTCCACCCCGCTGCCTCCCTGTGCGGTATGGCTAGGACCCACACTGCTCTCTCAGAAACCAGCCTGTGTACATGTAATGACGAGTACTGACCAAGGAGGAGCTTTCCTTCGGCCACGTTTGATTTCACAGTCACCCATGAAGATAACTGATGTCCTACCCAACCAGTGGCCCTTGAGATCCTCGTGCACGTGCATGTGTGTGTCCGCGCGTGCGCGCGTGTGTGGGTAAGGACTGGAGAAGAATCTGAAAAAGACTGAAAATCAACTTGGCTTCTTTTAAGGCCTTTATAAGATAGAAGGAGCCTTGCATCTGTGCCCTTGGCACTTCCTTTCTGAATCTCAACTACTGTGTTGGTCTATTCTTTTAGTATCCAAGCAACTCCCTGTGGCTTTGGTAGTGAGGTGGCTGAAGCCAGAGGCCAGCACACCTGCTCAGGGTTACTCACATGCTTACTGGCAAAAACCAGGAAAAACCAGGGTGTAGAATGTGCATTCTTGAAATTCAGAGTTCTGTGTTTTGGGGTGTTTTTTTTTTTTACACATGTCAGCTCTGCAGAGAACGGAGATGCTCAAATCCAATTGGAAAGATAGGGTCTGGACGGTTTCTGGGTTTGGAGTTTAGATAAGAATGCCAAAGTTGGGGGAGGGGGGGGATTCAAAGATGAATCCTGGGAGGGTTGCATTGAGTCTAGTAACTCTAAATGTGTTTTGGCTTAAGCTTCCAGCTGAGTGCCCATTAAAATGAAACTTTTCTTAAGAGGAATCAGATTTTAAGTTCAGCTCATTCTAGTTTCCTCAGAGTGAATGAATGTCTGCAGAGCCAGGTTTGATGGAAAGACCAAAAGGCCATCTGGTCTCTTCCAGTTCATTGTAATTAAATATCTAGTTTCCAGCATCACTAGCTCCTGAGCACTGTGGAGGTTATAAAAGAAATCCATGACATTGCTTCTCCCCTCAAGAAGCTTAAATATCACGGGGGATCTGATTTATGTATCTGAAACAAAGCATTTGCCTTGGCCGGTTTCGCTCAGCAGTTAAAGTGACGGCCCACAGACGGAAGGGTTGTGGGTTCAATTCCTGATCAAGGGCACGTACCTGGGTGGCAGGTTCAATCCTCAGCCCTGGTCAGGGTCGTGCAGGAGGCAACTCATTGATGTGTCTTTCTCACATTGATGTTTCTCTCTCTCTCCCCGTCCCTTTCCTCCCTCCCATTCTATCTAAAAATAATAATAATTGAAAATGACAGCATAATATACAGTGAATATAAAAAATTACAATCAAGGGGCACATTGCGCAGGAGGAGCCTCAGGTCGTCAGTACATGGAGGGCTGGGTACCGTGTGGCGTTGCAGGGAGACCCCTTCGCGGGGCCGTCCTGCCCATCACACAGCAGACCTGGCTGCCATTTCCGAAAAAATTTCCATTTGTAGCTTCAGAGCAATTCCATCCATGATCCCAGTTTTTCCCAACTTTTTGACCACAGCACACTTTTTATTGCAACTCAGGATTCACATGCAAAAGCATCAGGAAACAGTACTCTTCTGGATTCGTTTCTTCACCGCTTCTACATCCTCTTCCCAGCCCTCTCCAGCTAATGCACATGGATCAGAGCTATAGCCTCTCTTGCCTTCAGTCGAAGGTGGGTTTGGCCAGTGGGAGGCACCAGCAGAAGGTGTGGGTGGCAGGAAGGAGTGGGGCTGGGCATTGCTTATTCTGGCTCTCACCTGCCAGTCCACAGTGATGTCTGCCTGCCTCTTCTGGAGATCACAGCACCTGTCAGGTGTCCTTCCAGTACTCTGGAAGCTCTCTCTCTCTTCACCTCTGCAGTCCTGAGAGTGTAAGGTCTCCTCTCTATTATTAGGACCAGATACTGCACCACCTCTGGCTCCTTCTGCCTTTGCAAATAGTATTTTTATCAAACTCTCCTCAGATTATTCTGTCTGAGTACCATCTGTTTCCTGACAGTATCTCACTGATACAATCCACACCCTCACTGTGTGTGGTTCAGTCTGATATTCTTTATTGCATTCTTAAAAACAAATGAAAACCACTGTCTCTCTTGCCCTGGCTGGTTTGGCTCAGCGGTTAGAGCATCGGCCCGCGGTCCAGAGAGTCCTGGGTTCGGTTACTGCTAAGGGCACATACCTCGGTTGCAGTTTGTCCCGGGCTCCAGTTGGGGTCATGTGGGTGGCAGCCAGTCAATGTGTCTCTTTCACATCGATGTTTCTCTCTCTCTCTCTCTCTCTCTCTCTCTCTTCCCTCCCACTCTATCTGAAGATAAATGCAAAGAAAAATAAATAAATAAATAAATAAAATGAAAACTATTGTCTCCAACCTAACTGATTTCACAACCAACTAATAGGTAATGACTCATAGTTTAGGAAACAATACAGATTTTCATAAAAAATAACTGAACTTGTTGTCTCACCATAAACCATATCCCCATCAGTGGGATGTTTGCAATCAGCCTCACGGCCCAGATGAGCTGCCGGCCAACCTGGCACTCGTCCATCTGAACCATCCACTCCACGCCTGGTTCCCTTGGAAGGTCTCAGCCCTAGAACTGGGCTTCTGTCGGTCCCGGTCACTGGCTGCACCTGGTCCCTAGTGGGCCTTCACCCCCCGAGTCGGGGCCCAGGGCCTGCTGTATCAGTTTCCTAGGGCTGCTATAATAAATTATCACAAACTGGGTGGCTTAAAGCAACAGAAATTCATTTCCCTATAGTCCTGGAAGCCAGAACTCTTAAGTCCAGGTGTCATCGAGCCCAGAGATTCTGCTCTTTTTCTCTTCCAGCTTCTCATGGCGGTAGACATCCCTGGGCCTGTGGCTACACCACTCCATCCAGTCTCTTCCTCTGTCTTCACAGGGCCTTGGCCTCTCTCTGTCTTTTCCTCTGTGTGTCTCTCATACAGACACTTGTTATTAGATTCAGGAACTACCTGAATAATCTCATCTCAAGATTCTTAACTTCAGGACATCTGCAAAGGGGCTTTTTCCAAAGGAGGTCACTTTCAGAGGGTCCACGGGTTAGAACGAGACCTGGCTTTTAGAGCCACAGTTCAGCACACTACACCTGATAACTTGACAAGTTCTCGTAAGCTCCGTGCAGAGCTTGTCCCTGCACATTCAACTGGGACAGACCCTTGAAACCGAAGCACTGGCCGTCACCTCTCTAGAAAGATCACCACCGCAGCTCAGAGACTGCTGGGTGACATGAATAAGCAGATCAGTCCCCGTGGATCGCAATGCCGAGGAGACCAGGCTTTGAAATGCTGTATTTTTTTAAATATGTTTTTATTAATTTTTTTATTGTTAAAAGAATTACGGATGTCCCTCTCCCCACCCCCCCATTTACCCCATCCTTCCCGCTCCCACCCCCTTTCTGCCTTCCCCAGCCTAGTGTTCATGTTGATTGGTTATGCATATATGCATATAAGTTCTTTGGTTTATCTCTTCCCATCCCCCATCCCTCTGAGGTGTGTTAGTCTGTTTCTTACTTTCATGACTCTGGATCTCTTTTGGTGGACAGCTTATTTTGTTCATTATGTTCTACATAAGTGAGATCATGTGGTACTTGTCTGTCTCCGACTGGCTTATTTCACTTAGCATAATACTCTCAGGTCCCTCCATGTCGTCTCAAAGGGTAAGTGAGAGAGAGAGGAAGGGAAAGAGAGATAGAAACATCAATGTAAGAGAGAAACATCGATCAGCTGCCTCCTGCATGCCCCCTACTGGGGATCAAGCCTGCAACCCAGGCATGTGCTCTGACTGGGAATTGAACTGGGACCCTTCAGTCCATGGGACGACACCCAATCCATTGAGCCACACAGGCCAGACTGAACCACTATATTTTTTAATACTAGTCACACTGCTTGGCAGCTAACTATCTAAGTTGGTCCATGCCTCTGCTCTGGCAACACCCAGACACAAAGTCCTCCTAACCAGCTGACCCATGGCAGCATGAAACATCAAGCCACAGAGCAAGGAGGATGCGCCCTGCGGAAGGAAAAGGCTCTGGAAGAGCGAGGAAGAGTGGAAATCCATGGAAACGAGCATGCACAAAGACCGAAGATGGCCCTATTCTCTAATCAAGCAACAAATCTGATCTGACGTTCAAAGTGGCAATAACATCTTTAAGTTTCTGCAAAAGCGAAGGAAGCATCATTCCTGCGTGACTCTTAAAATTTCTGGGTACTAACTGCCCTTGGACACTGAAAAAAAAAAAATATCCCTGCAAAAATAAAAATGTGCTACTGCCTTCTTCCAAAGATCATTTCATTAAATCGACTCTTTTTTTTTTTTTTTATCCCCACCCGAGGACATTTTTCCATTTTTTGTTCAGGTAGAGTGGGAGGGAGAGAGAGGAACAGAGAGAGAAAGAGAAACATGGATGTGAAAGGAACACATCTAGTGGTCGCCACCCGCACAACCGACCAGGGCCGGGGACAAACTGCAACCGAGGTACATGCCCTTAGCGGGAACCGAACCCGGGTCTCTCCGGACCGCAGGCCGACGCTCTAACCGCGGAGCCAAACCGGCCAGGGCTAAATCGACTCTTTATAGGAGCACCACGCCCTCTTGTGTTCAGGAGCACCGGGCATATCCAGGCTCTGGGCCAGGGCTGGTGTTCGAATCCGGCACGCTGCTCTTGCCGCTGTATCTGACTTGGTGAAGTGCAGACCGGCCTTCGTGGAACTCGAGAGAAACAGTTGGCATTTTCATCAGCTTTTATGCTATATCACATTGTCTAAATCTAGAATAAGTAAATGAACTTAAGGTCTTTTCATCCCAACAATCCACTTCGCCTGTACTGCACATGGAGCCAGAAGCCTGTGAGAGGAACACTAGCAGTGCCGATCATGATAAGGGGAGAGAGTCCTCAGCTGGGCTTCCGAGTGTTGGCCGCGGACGAAAACAGGCTTTCGTTTTGCTTGTCTCGCCAGAAATGAGTACAGTGGCCAAGCCAGAGAAGAAAGCCTCTCGCTTTACCTGGTGGAATGGAGACTACCCAGCCCTGCCCCCAGTGAGAACGATCTCATCTGAAGCTGTCAAAGTCGATGAAAAGTACGTGACAATTTCCAGGAAGAAGGTGACGCCCATCACCAGGTTTTTGAGCCACTTACATTAGCTTGGTGTAACCCCCTGTGAAAAGTATAAGTCACCTGGGCCCTGCATTGTTTCCCTTTGAAGTACTTTTACCTGGATACCCATAACTGGCCCTCAGCAGCACTATGAAGTGTCACAGTTAATACCATGGGAATAAAGTGGGCTTTGGCGTCTGAAGACACGGATTCGAGTTTTGACCGTATCATCTGCTATGTAGTGAACCATTTATGTAGCTATGTAGCCAGCCCTCTATGAGCTCCCTGAGCCTTTATTTTCTCCTCGGAATCTGGGAACAGTAAGAATCCTTCACTCGTGGGTTTGCTATAAGAGTTAAGTGAGAACATTCAATAAATATATATTAAGAAACAATTATGTGCCAGACACTTCCTAGGCATTAGGGTGCACAGGACAAAACAGACGAAAAAAATCTTGTCCTCGCCAAAATTACAATCTAGCGACAGAAGCTATTATTTAAGCCTTTTCTGATTTTTCCATTGGATATTGTGTACTTTTATGATTAATCTGAAGGAGTTTTAAAATATATTTCACATATAAACCTTTCATTAACTATAGATGATATATATGTACATTTCTCCACTCTCTGGTTGGCCTTTGTCTCTCATTGTCTTTTGGCGAGTAAAAAATGTTGATTTAGTGCAGTTAAATATATCAATCCTTAATTTTATGGTTAGAGTTTTTTTGAGTCTTATCTTTCCACATCCCAAAGTATTGAAGATATTTACCTGCATTACCTTCTAAAAGCTTTTATGATTGGCCATTCACAATTAGGTCTGCATCTACCTAAAATAGTTTTGTACAGTGTGAGAAAGGTCCTACTTCACTTTTGTCTATGTGAATATCTAATGACCCTCACATTATTTATTGGAAAAAAATGTTCTTTTCGTAATACTCTATGGTCAGCTTTGTCACAAATCAGGTATCCATCCACATGTCAATAAATATATGGATCATCTCTTCCATTCCATTGGTCTATTTTTCTATCTTTTTGTCAATACCACACTGTCTTAATAGTGAGTAGGCCAAGTTTTCCCAATTGTTTTTTTTTTCTTTCTTTCTTTCTTCAAGAGTGTCTTGACTATTCTCATTCTTTAAATTCAAGTACAAACTTTAGAATAAGCTTGTCAAGTTCTGGAAATGCCTAGTTGGTATTTTGGTTGTGATTACATTGACTCTATAGATCCATTTGAAAAAAACTGACATTTTTGATATAAATCTTCCCAATGAATCTATAAATCTATAGGTTTGTCTCAATTTCTATAAATATTCCATGTGGGCTTCAAAAGTAATATACATTCTACAGTTGTTGGGTATCACCTCTACATATAGGCATCACCTATATTACTAGTAAGTTTTATCTGCTTCTATCAACTACTGAGAGAGATGTTTTATTATATCCTATTGTGATTGCAGATTTGTCTATTTCTCTTTGTAGTTCTATTAATTTTTTATTTATAATTTGAGCATGTTATTGAGAACATACAAATTAAAAATGTAGATAGAGCCAAATTGTGAAAAATTCAGCAAGAAACTGGAGACTTAAAAAGTGACCATAGATTTGGAAAAAACCTAGAACTTATAGAATTGTAAAATAAAGCAATAACAAAAATTAAGAGTTAAAGGGGTGGCTTTAATTCTCAATGAGACACCAGGTAATTATGCTAGAAGAATTACCGGGAACTTAAAATGAGGGTAAAAGACTCTATGAAGACGAAGCTTGGTAGACACCTGGACGGAAAGCACAGAGCAGGAGGTAAGAGACACGGAGCGTGCAGTGAAAAGATGTGGCACAATTAGTTGCTATTCCTGGAAGAGAAGCAAAAGCAACATTTGAGTATATAAAATGGAGAATTTTCCAAAATGGGTTAATTTAAGAAGCCTGGGAGGCTTGAGTAGTCCAGGACCATTAATCCAATTTCAAGACTTGAGGTTTCGTTCTACCCAGAGGACTGGAAGTCAAACTCTGGTACATGGGAGATGTTTTATTTCTGATGAACCTACCAGGGTGAAATCCATGATGGGTCCTAGATTCCTACTGTTTTCCTCTCTAGTCCCAGAAAGATGCCAAAGTGCAGCTCACAAGCTCAGACATTATGTCAGCTGGTGAGCGATGAGCTAAAAGGAGCCACTCTGCAGGCACGCCTCGGTTTGCTGGGCTTTGCTTTATGGCGCTTCATAGCTGCTGTATTTTTTTCACCAGTTGAAGGCAGGACCCTCCACTGGCAAAAACATTATAACTCGCTTTATTGCAGTGGCCTGGAACCAAACCGGCAATGTCGCTGAGTATGCCTGTATATGCTTCAAGCAGAACAAAGTTAGTTGTTTATAGCCAGAGAACTGGTTGTGAAAATGTTGGAAAACTTGCACATGGCTGTCCCCCGAGGCCTCTTCACGTGGTCATCTTCTGGTCATTTTGTTGTTGTTGCTGTTTTGTTAATCCTCACCTAAGGATATTTTTCCATTGATTTTTTTTTTTTTTTTTTTTTTAGATAGAGTGGAAGGGAGGAAGGGAGGGGGGGAGAGAGGGAGAGAGAGAGAGAGAGAGAGAGAGAAACATTGATGTGAGAAAGACACATTGATTGGTTGCCTCCTGCAAGAACCTGACTGGGCTGGGGATCAAACCTGCAACCCAGGTACATGCTCTTGACGGGAAATCAAACCCGTGACTCTTCAGTCCACAGGCCAATGCTCTAACCATTGAGTCAAACCGGTCAGGGCCACATGGTCATCTTCTGTACACACACACCCCAGTGTCTCTTTTTGTGTCAAAATGTCCCCTATTTATAAGGACACCAGTCATATTGAATTAGGGCCCACCCCAACGACTTTATTTCAACTTAATCACCTCTTTAACGGCCTTATCTCTAAGTACAGTCACATTCTGAGATACTAGGGGTCAGGGCCTCAACATATAAGTTTTGAGGGGACACAGTTCAGCTCACAATACTCTCATCTGCGAAGTAGAGGGTGGTGTCATTAGGGAAGCTGGTACATCTGTGGCTCCTCAAATATAAACCGAGAACGCTTTGCATGTAACCTCAAGAGGCCTGAATACTCCTCGAACCCCACCTTCTCTCCCCTCACGTATTATCTCCTTCCGCTAAATTCTCTAAGATTCTCTCTGGACGCCAACCATGATAATCCCATCATTCTAGTGGTAAAGGAATCACCCGAGAACTGTGATGATGGAAAGATAACAAAATATAATGAGGCCAAAGAAGTAAGTCGAAGTGTGCATAGTAGAAAGCTGACACAATTATGAGGCGGGTTGTTTTGGGAGCCAGAGGCTTGATCAGCCTCTAACACTATACTCTCAGCATCACATTCTCACCTTCATTACAAATTCTATTTGTGCAACAACCCCTATCAAGAGATAGACCCCACGGGTACTAAGGAGAAATGGTATCAGCCAGTTTGTGGGCAAGAATATTTTGCCTATGGATAAACCCTGATGCTGACCTGAACAAGGGTCAGCTCAGGACACAGGTCACTTTTTATTAGGTCATGCTACTCAATGTCCTTACGTTCAGTGCAACCAAAATTATATTTTTTCTAAGCCCTGCATTATTTCATTAAAATTGAATCCGTGTGTTTTTAATGCGTGAACAATGGACTCGTTGACAAATTGTATGGCGAGAACACGTTTAATGTCCTAAAATTTTCAAACTTTGCAGCGAGGCCTTTTCTCTCCATTTATTCTCCTTAGAACCATAAAATGTGGTGTGTCAAAAGAAATTTAAACATGCTAACCACAAGCTCTACATGGTCTGAATCTGCCAAGCCCACGGACTAGCTTAGAGTGTCTGTAAAGCAGAAGAGAGCTGGGCCTTAGGTAGCCTGTGTCTCTCCTTTTCTTGGACCGGAATTCTCTCCTGCCTTTGACATTCAATCCTCACCTCCAGACCAGCGACAAGGCATGTTTCATCCAATGTACTTTACAGTGTACAAAGGGCTTTCTCATCTACCACCTCACTAGCTCCTCAGTAATACTCCATGAAGTCAGCATCTCTAGCCGGCACTTTCCCACTTAACAGAGAGGAAGATGCGGCTCAGAGAAGTTATCTGTCTTGCTTAAAGTTCAGGGTATGAGAGCCAGCCTCCAAGATGGCCCCAGAGGTCCCTGCCTCCCACTTTGTACCAGGATCTGGCCGTGTGACCAATAGCAATCGGTAGAAATAATATGTCACTTCCAAGATTAGATGATAAATAGACTGTGGTTTCAATCTTGGGAATCTCTCTCCCCGCACACATGCTTCCAATCTGGATGAAGAGAGCTGGCATATCGTAAAGACATTCAGGCAATTTATTAGAGGTCTAATTGTGAGGAACTGAAGCTTCCAGCCAACAGGAAACTGAGACCTTCCAAAAACCACATGACTGATCTTGGAAGTGGATCCTTCACCCCTTGGAAGTGAAACCTTCAGAGAACTGTAGCCCTGGCTAGTAGCTTAACTGCAACCTCACTAGAGACCCTGAGCCAGAACCACTCAGCTAAGCCATTCCTGGATACCTCACTCTCAGTAACTGCGAGCTAATACGTGTTCACTGTTTTGAACTGTTAATCTTCCGGGTAATTTATTACATAGCAATGGATAGCTTGATGCACAGGGCCACGCGTGTCCCACGGTGGCAGGACACAACAGTGGTGCTGTATGTGTAAGTTTCTATCATCCCCAAGGCGGTGAATCCTATATTCACTAACAAACAAAAGCAGCTTTTAAAATCAAGACACACTAGAGCCTTAATTGATGGGGAACTTCAAGAAGAGAAAAGTTTTGTGTTTGGTAACACAGAACACACGCCTTTATCGTGCATTTTTTCCTTTTTAAACCCTTCTTGGCAACATTATCTATTTGATCCCAAGAGAACAGTCTCCAGCTGCAACCAACCCTGCCCTTTAAAATCCACTTTCTAGGTTATAAATATGTCCACCTGCCAGCTCTCACCTGCTACCAGCGCTTCTACTCACCTTCAAGGCTTCCTCCTGAGAGGTAGGATGATAGATATCTTACCAGCGCTTACGCAGAGCCTCGAAGTCACCTAAACATCAGCTCATGAAGAGCCTTACCCACTGGAGTTTGTGACACACTGGGTTGTTGACAGCATTTCTGAGTCCAGGATACCCAATCAAGATCTCAGAGTCTGCCTAAGCAAGAACTACATTAGCTTTTACCCAACTGATTAGTCATCTCTGGGGAGGTTCTTATTTCCCAACAGGTTGAGCTTTTGCTACTCGTTTGGCAAACTTTCTTCTCCAACCAGAAGTGCTCTACGCTCTACTCCACAGATCTCAGCATCTGGCCTCTGGGCCTCTTTATATTCTTGAAACCTGAATGCATCCTTTACTCCTCCCTTTCCATAGTCTATCTGAACTCTATGTACTACTCAAGGCTCAACGGAAACCTGAGATTCTCCTGACCCCAACCCTAGTCCCTAGAGAGTTCTCTCTTCTTTGAAATCTAATGATCCACCTCACATTTCCCGTACTTTACTGGATAAATGGTTATTTTGTCGCCACGCCATGACTGAGATTCCTCGAGAGGAGGGAGCCACCAGTTGCGGAGCTCACAGTCTGTGGCAGGCCCCACACTGAGCACTCCGCATCGACTAGAGTACACGGGTGTCATCCCTCCGTGAGGGAGTTCAGTGAGTACTGCTGGGCGCCTAACTGGCTGGGAGACTCATTAGTCCCTGCCCACTCTGACCTCGCCAGTGGATTTTGATAAATGATACAAAGGTCTAACTAAAGCCCAAGAGTCGCTACATCGGATTGTCCTTAGTTCTCTAGTAAACATGCCTACCCTGTCCCACTGCCCCACCCCCCTTCAAAGAAACTGCCCCATCCACATCCCTTGACAGGAGTATCTCAGCTCCATCTGCCCCCTGGCCACCACTGATTGCACCAGGGATAGACACGGAACCAAACTGGGCCTTTATTCTACAGGTAGAAGAAAGGGGTCTCTAAGGGTCTGAGGAAATTGGATCATGAAAGACATAGAAACTATTAATTAAAGCTCATAAAGATTAGTCGGCATTGGCATTGTGCCAAGACAACTCAAAAGTACAAGGAAGCAGAAAATTCAGCGCTAAGTAGAAGAAACCAGTCTGCAGGAGGAAGCAAATGCCCGAAGGAAGTAGCACTGAGAAACCCTGAGATCCTCTGAGGCTGGGATGCTTGGCTCAGTTCCTGATTTGCCTTCCTCCCCTCGTGGCCTGGCAGAACTTCATTTCCTGTCTTAGGATGCCTTCCAGACAGTCCCCACAGTCCTTCGATAGCCTCCCTTTACATCTGAACTAGCCTGGTGGCTTTCTATTCCTTGCAGTTCTTAGCAAGGCCTGAGTGACACAATGCCCATTATTGTTCAAGTAAAACCGGAGAAAAGGGTGCGCAATCAAGATCCATTTGATTCGGAAATAGTAAAGTCACCTTTATGCCACAGCACACACCTGTGTTGTGTGATAGTCCCTAGTAAAAGCTTCTCCTTTTACGGATGAGGAAAATGACACCCAGATAAGAGAAAGGACTGATTCCGGGTCACAGAGCAAATGGTAGAACGGAGACTGGGACAGGTCCCCTCACAGTGTCCAGGGTTCTTTACTAGTTTGCTGCCACTGGGTCTGCTCTGTCCAATTACTGTGTTCTCCAGGGCAGGCAGAACGGGTCGAAGTGAAAGAGAATCGCAGAGATCACTAGTGTCTCCCTACCCCAACCTTATCAATTGGTTTTGGGGAAATTTTGCTTAGATCTCTGGCAAGCGAACAGAACAGATGAGAAAGATGCTGGTGCTGCATTTCTTTAAAGAGCGAGGTCAGAGCTGCAGATGGGAGAAATGAAAGGAGGTTACTGGCTGCCCACTTTAAAATACGATTCATGTGCATCTTAAGAGGATACCAAGAAGGAAAGTTTATCAATTTTCCCATAAAAATATGAGGTCAGTCTGTTAATAAGAGAAAAATATTGCAACTTCTTAGAGTAATTGTGCTGAGCAGGCTGAATTATACAGAATGCCTTTGTTACATACGTCCCTACTCTGTTTTACCCACTTGGTAATTTAGTGCTTGAAACAATCCAAATTATTTTGAGTTACGTGTTATTAGATTTCCAGTAATGGAGAAAGCAAAGAGCATCTCTGCTGGTCCCAGGTCCTCATGCATTACAAAGTACCTTAAATATTTTAATATCATTGCAACCATGAAAGTGTTCTCAAAATATTTTTATAAAGCTATAAGTTATTTAAATGTCTCAAACGAGTGAAGTAAAGATGAGTAAGGTGAGCCATTAAAAAATGGTAATTAGCCTGATAGATGGGCCAAGAGGATACAAGGGAAAGGAAGTGGTTCTGCAGTTAGCCCACCGTCCGTGAAAAATGGGCCTAAATACCAACAGAGAAGCCTCATGGTCACTGTGGATGAGAAGGAAGAGGACCCTGTCTCCTGACGTAGCTAAAACAACGGTCAGCACTGACATTTATCGTGTGAAGTACTTTACATGCATTATTTCACATAATCTTCATAAGGACCATAGGTAAGTAGTATTACTTTTTTGTTTCTCCCTGTTTTATAGTTTTAAGAATACAGAGTTAACTCTTTTTTTATGTTTTTACTGACGTTTTAGAGAGAGAAACATCAATGTGAGAGAGAAACATCAATGTGAGAAAGAAACAGGTCGGTTGCCTCCTACACGCCCCCTAGTGGGGATCGAGCCCACAACCCAGGCATGTGCCCTGACGGGGAATTGAACCAGGACCTCTCAGTCCATGGGATGATGCTCAATCAACTGAGCCACACTGGCCGGGCTAGAGTTTAACCTTATCCAGGTCCACTGTCTAATAAGGACTAGATCTCAGAGATTCGATGCCCTCAGCCCTTCCCCTCCTGCCATTTCTGTTTCATGTTAAACATCAGCTTTATTCTTGAGCCTCCTCCATGTGTCATGAAACATGGGGGACTCTCAGGAGCCAGCAGGAACACGGAAAGAGCTGGGCCATGAGGGCAGACAGGTCCGAGTTTAGTTCCTGGCTCTGACACCTCCATGTTCCCCTCAACCTCTCTAAGCTTCCACTTTCTCAGGGGTGCTTTACTGGCAATGACGTAATTCTCTCAGGGGTTTTGTGAAGACTGAAAATAACATCTGAGACCAAAACACAAACTTCACGGTGTGGTTCAAAATTAACCCGAATCACGGGCCACAGGAAGAAACACCACAATATGGGGCACTCATGCTTTCCACCAAGGGAGTTCTTGCCGTGCAGAATAGAGGTAACAATGTCATAATCAAAGGTAACAATGACCTTTAACAATGTCAAAGGTAACAATGTCATAACAATGTGAGTTAATCATCACAGTGTGTGCATTAACACTGAGGTGAATGCATTCAAATTCCATAACTTTTTCTAACAAATTACATTTTCTTCTTGAACTTAAAATGAATAAATAAGAATTCTGAACAAAAATATATACACTTTTGCAATAGTCACAACCCTGTGGTTAAGAGTACATCCCTTAGGAGAACAGCAATAATGTGTGTATTTAATATCTCACAAGAGATTTTATCCTTTCCAACAAATAAAGTAGTGAGAAATTTAATTTAATAATTCAGAGTATAGGTACCTATCATTTCTCAAGAACACGTCGCACCTGGCTAAAGTTTGTTCTTGTTTGCCATGGTAATTGTTTGGTAAATATTCTTTAATCTCTTCTCTTATCTTTAAGAAAAAAGATAATGAACTAGCCTGAGGCTTTCTATTCCCATAGTCCCTTGGATTGTTGTCTTTTTTACTCCTGTTTTCTTTAAATCTGTTGAGATTTGCAGCAATTGCTCAACCGTAATTGTGACCCAGTAAAACTGTGGATAGAAAGGCATGGCTTTTAATTTTCTTTCTCCACACCTGGGAAGAGCCTAGCACAGCCCTCGGCATGACCAAGGAGCTCGGGCCAACAGGACCCGTGTCGCTCTGTCTGCTCTGTGCTCCTCACCCTGGGAGGCCTGGCCCCGGACTCCAACTACACACGCGCTGCCTAGTGAACTCGGTATGTTTGCTATTCGGCTCTTTCTGAATCTTAATCAGAAAGTGAAGGCGTGTTTGGGGCTAGTAACCTTTACGATAAACAACCATAAATCATACCGGCGGGATTATCTGCTTTATTACCAAAGAAAAATAAGTAATTTCTTGCAATGCCACTCACCTGGCTTCTCTCTGCTCTCACAGATTGGCCAAGATTCATCATAATAAAAGTAGATGTAGTGTGTAGAGAACTAGAAGGAAAAAAAAATCAAGAAAATGAGTATCATACACCTCCAATTGCAAACACGTGTCATATAATTCTAATCCAGGTGACTCCAGGTTTACACCTGCTGAATTTGTGATGCTTCCTCCTTGTACACTTCAGTAAAGACAAAGCCCTCTGTGGGTGACCTCTAATCTCTGCACCCAATGTTTTCAGCACTGCAGCTGGTAGTAACTCAGCAAACATCTGTAGGTGCACTTAGCGTAAGTGAATCTCTTTCAAACTGCTCTACACTTCATTTTTGCACATTTCCTTTAAACTGTTAAATTACTTGCTCTTCACTGTGTCCATGAAAAAGAAAACTTGACGGAATACAGAGAATGTTGAATCTACTCCCACCCCCACGCAAAAGCAGGACAATCCATCTCTTTGAAAAGGAAACATCAGTTTAACTTAAAGGTAGGAAAAATTAATACGAATGAGCAAACTTCCTAGTCCAGACTGTCACTCTCAAACACAACTCTGAAGTTCAAGGGAACACATCTGAAGACTATGAGGGACACTGACCTAGCGTAACAGATGATATTTTAAAAAACGAGAAGAAATGATCGGATGGAAACCCTTACATTGTATAATGGGGTGCCGAAGCCATACTCCACTCCTTTGCCTGGTTGGACAGAACCAGTCACCTTGGAAAGGGCCTTCCTTAGTCAAGAAAAAAAATTTAAGGGGTCTCCCTTATCTGATAGGCGCTTACTGCTCTAGAAGTGTGTACAACAGATTTCCTTTATGTTCTAACAACGGCAGGACTGTAAGGTGTCCAGTGGTACCAGGAGAGTATACACCAAGCTGAATGATTTTTCTCAAGGCTTCTGAGAGGGAAGAAACAAAGACCCCAACGCCAGCTCCCTAGGGTGTTGACTCCAAGTTCTAGGACTTAGGGTTGTTTGCTCCAAGTTCTGTGTGCCCGTGGAGACCCCCCCAAGGACCCTAAAAGAAAATTTACTAACAGGACTGCTGCTGTCCCAGTTCCAGCAGAAGAATCTAAAGCTCTGGTGCAGGCTGAAGCTAGAGGCACCTTTAAACTTCGCCCCCCGACACCATGGTTTCTGCGTGGGGAAAGCAGTGGTTGAGTAAGCCACGCAATCCACAGCAACAAGCCCTGGAGATCAGGCGTGTGCCGCTGCATGCAGAACCCGGGGGAATGAAGGCACAGCCCGCGGTCTGGAAGAGTCCAGCAGAGCGAGCATGACCAGCTTCCAAATGACATATCCTGGAGCAGACACCAAAGCACCCGCAGGGCTGACCTGTTTCTCCAGTTGCTGCACCAGGATTTTGAAGTGATTGGGAAATTGCAGACAGGAAAAAGATGAAAATATTAACTGCCTGCTGCCATCACAGGTCAAGGATTGAACAATTATTTGAAAACATTAATTGTTCAGTCAAAGGGCTATATATTGTATGATTTCATTGATGCGAAAAGTCTAGAATAGGTAATTCTAGAGACAGAAAGTGTATTAGTGGCTGCTGAGACCCGAGGTGGGCAGAGTAGATAGAGTGACTGATGGTGAGCACAGGGAATTTTTTTTTTTTAGCATGATGAGAATGTGCTAAACTTAGACTGTGGTGATGGCTGCACAACTCCGTGAATATACTATAAATCATTCAGTTGTATATTTTAAAAGAGTACATGTTATGAATGGGTAAATTTTATGGTATACAAATTATATCTCACTAAAGCTGTTTGAAAAAAGAAACGTACAAGTACATATTTTATTCTCTCTAGAGAAAGGGAGATAATTGTCCTCCTGTGTGGGCTATGTAAACTTTAAAGAGCCCACTTACCTTATTTTTCTCGAAAAAGATTCAGCATGGAGAGGCAATACCATGGTTCGGAGCGTGGGCCCTGGAGTCAGACAGGCTCTGTGTGTGTCTCTGCTTCTGTTTGCACATCTGCAAATGGAGACACAGAAAACCTACCTTGTTGGGCTGTTGGAAGGATTAAACGAAAGGGTTTAGCATACTGCTGAGTTGCAATTAAAGAAAATGGAAAGAAAAGAGACAGGAAGAGGAGAAAGAGAAAGAAAAGGAGTAAAAGATTATGTGGCCAGGGAAAGAGTCCTTCTCCTGACATGAAGTTATGTGCAAAATGAATGTTTTAAAACACAAAGGATTTTTAAAATATGCATATTTTCTTGTATATAAAGTATTCGCTCTGCAGGGTTCAAAACACTGATAGGCTGATTGCATGAGGGAGGGAACCTGGGTGGCTGGGTGGAGGATGCAGGAGGGAGATATTTCAGGCTATATAATCCTTTTTATATTCTTGGAATTTTGAATCATGTAAGTTTATTACACAGACCATGAAAAAACAAGTTTAATTCATTTTTTTGAAAAGAAACAGGACTGTATTTGTACCTCAGATTAGTCCTGCAGGTTATACTGGTTATACCTGCATGTTCCAGAGTCAGATCGAGCCAATCTAATACCTGCAAGTCAGGCGACGGTCTTGGCAAAGACGTGTATCTCATCCCAGTGGGCATCACGCAGGTGTGTTGGATGATATGCAATGGAACATTTTTATTATAAGCAATGCACAGCTTTGCTGATATAAAACCAAAGAGGCAGCATGGTGTTGTGGTAGGAGCATGGACTGTAACTAGACTGCTTGGTTTGAATTCTGGCTTTGCCACTTGTGATTCCCTAACCTCTCATGCCTCAGCTCTCTCATCTGCGATGTGGGATAACAGGGTGTGTGTGAGGATTTGGATGAGGTGACCCTTACACTCGAAGCTGGCACACAGCACACGCCTTGTAAATGGTAGCTATCATAATTATTCTCAGAGTCCCAGGAAATTCCAAGCACCGACACAGAGGTATGAAAGAATCATCTAAGAAGTTCTATTAAAATCCTAGAAAGCAGCCCTGGCCGGTTTGGCTCAGCGGTTGGAGCGTCGGCCTGCGGTCCGGAGAGACCCGGGTTCGGTTCCCGCTAAGGGCATGTACCTCGGTTGCAGTTTGTCCCCGGCCCTGGTTGGTTGTGCGGGTGGCGACCACTCGATGTGTCCCTTTCACATCGATGTTTCTCTCTCTCTCTGTTCCTCTCTCTCCCTTCCATTCTACTTGAACAAAGAATGGAAAAATGTCCTCGGGTGAGGATGATAATAAAAATAAATAAATAAATAAATAAATCTTAGAAAGCAAGCTATCATCTGAAAGGTATTGACAAAAAGAAAGAAGTATTTGAGAGGCAAATCTCTTAGAAATGATGTGTGTCCAGGGAAAAATTAGTAACAGCAATAAATAATTGTCAGTAACGCCACTGAAATTAAAGAAAATGGAAAGAAAAAGAGACGGGAGAAAGAGAAAGAAAATAAGTAAAAGATTATGTCACCTGGGAAAGAGTCCTTCTTCTGTTATTCACTACTTGAGGGTTTTAGAAGCGTTCATGAATGTCAAAATCAGAAATGAAAAATATTAGAAAAGGCAACTCTAATTCTGAACACTGTTCAAAGGTACTTAGAAAACGAGGAATTTCCATATTGCTGGAAAGAGAGTCCCGGTGAAGAGATCTTTCATTCAAACTTCATTGGATACTTATTTGAAGAATTCTTCCTATATGAGATCTCTGGGGAAGGGGGGAGGGTGGATAAAATATATAAGATTACATACGTGATTTCTGCATAAAAGAGAAAATATAGTAATAAAATGAACATGTTTAGACCTACTAGCACCCACTTGAGAGTTGGAGTATTACCAAAACCATTGTATCTACATGTGTTCTTTCCCTAGCTCATTCATTCCCTAGCTTCCTTCTCAATTTATTTAGTTTCTTGTTTTTACGCATTATAAAAATCAGTATAGTCCGGCCGGGGTAGCTCAGTGGTTGAGCATCGGCCCATGCACCAAGAGGTCGCTGGTTCGATTTCCGGTCAGGACACATGCCCAGGTTGTGGGCCAAATCCCCAGTGAGGGGTATAGGAGGCGGCCAATTGATGTTCTCTCTTACTGATGTTTCTATCTCTCTCTCCCTCTCTCTCTAAAATCTATATGGGAAAAAAATTTTTTTTAATCAGTATAATTCTGTAGGTATTATTCTATGACTTTTTTCTCATTTAGTATTCAAATATTCATTAATAATGATACATTAATGTATATCTAATTTATTTTTCACTGGCATATAATATTCCATTTAAATAATATTCCACAATTAATGGTATGTCTTTTAATGAGCATTTTGATTGTTTCATGATTTTTACAAACATGCTGGTATGAACATTCTTTTATGTGGTTTTTTAAAGTTTTTTTTTGTTTGTTTGTTTTTTGTGTTTTTTTTGTTTTTGTTTTTTATCCTCACCCGAGGACATTTTTCCATTTTTGTTCAGATAGAGTGGGAGGGAGAGAGAGAGAGAGAAACATCGATGTGAAGGGACACATCGAGTGGCTGCCACCCGCACGACCGACCAGGGCCGGGGACAAACTGCAACCGAGGTACATGCCCTTAGCGGGAACCGAACCCGGGTCTCTCAGGACCGCAGGCCGACGCTCTAACCGCTGAGCCAAACTGGCCAGGGCCTTTTATGTGGTTTTTTTTCCAGGTTTATTGAAGTATAATGGACAAATAAAAATTGTTTTTTGATGCAGGTATACATTGTGAAATGATTACCACAATAATGCTAATTAACATATACATCAACTCACATAGTTATAATTTTGTGTGCATTTGGTGAGAACATTTAGATCCACTCTCTTAGCAAACTTCAAGTATAAAGTACAGTACTATTTACTATAATCAGCTCTGGCCAGTTTGGCTCAGCAGTTGGAGCATCCGCCTGCGGACCAGAGAGTCCTGGGTTCAGTTCCCGCTAGGGGCATGTACCAAAAAAAAAAACAAAAAAACTATAATCACCATATTGTACAGTAGATCTCCCAAAATTATTCATCTTGCATAACTGAAAGTTTGTATTCTTTAAACATCATCTCCCCATTTCTCCTACTCCACAGCCCTTGGCAACCACCATTCTACTGTCTGCTTCTACTAGTTAGATTCTTTCAGATCCACATATAACTGAGCTCATGCAGTATTTGTCTTTCTGCACCTGATTTATTTCGCTTAGCATAATGTTGTCCAGGTTCATTCATGTTGTCACAAAGAACAGTATTTCCTTCTCTTTTAAGGCTGAATACTATTTCATTATATATGTATTTAATTGCATTAATCCATTCATTCATTAATAGATACTCAGGTTGATTCCATATCTTAGCTATTGTAAGTAGGGCTGTAATGAACATAGAGTGCAGATTTCTCATTAAGATATTTATTTCATTTCCTTTGGATATATACTAAGAAGTGGAATTGCTTGATTATATGGTAGTTCCATTTTTCATTGGGGTGGGAACTTCTGTAGTGTTTTCCAGATGGCTGTACCATTGCATGAGTCTTAGTATGCCTATTCAGAGTGTTTCTTCATGATACCCATGAGTGATACTCGGTAGTAGAGCTACAAAGCATTCAGCTTTACAAAAGAATGAAAAATTGTTTGCCAAAGCAATTATACCAACTTACACTCCTATAAGGAGTAATGAGGATTCCCATAGATCTTTAGCCTCACCTATACTCAGGATTGGCAGACTTGTAAGTTTTGAGTTCTTGTGTGTGCTTCATTTTTATTCTCCTGAAAACTAATGATGTGTCTCTTCTTACACCTATTTGCCGCTGTGTTTCCTATTCTATAAAATGGCTGTGATCTTTTGCATATGAACTAAATTATTATTAGAAAGTAAGTTATCTTTTACTTTCTGATATGTGATATTTACACATTCTATGCATTGCTGTGTGGCTTATCTTTTCATAGTTTTTTGGTGGAGGCTTTCGACTTTTTAATTTTAATGTAGTCTAATTTATCAATTTTTAAATCTCTTTTAAGTATTATTTCGCTACTCAAAGCTTCCAATGAAGTTTTAAATTTTTACTTTTCACTTGAAAATTGATATTTGTGTTTGGGAAAGAAAGCTAAATTCATTTCCATTTCCCCCCATGGGGAACATCATTCCCAGCACCATTTCTTGACTATTCTATTTCTCCTTAGTGATTTACAACACTGTGTATGTCAAATATAGAATTCCCCAATATGCTTGGAGCTGCTTCTGAACCCTCATTTTTCTTTCACTGGCCATTTTATTTATCATATTAATGATACTAAACTGTTTTAATTACTGTAGCTTTATAATAAAGCTTAATATGAAAGGAAAGTCTCCCCATTCTTCCACCTTACCCTTCCTCAGTACCATCTTGGTGATTCTTGGGCTGAACTATTTCACACAATATTCTAACTGGTAACATTGATCTCATGACAGGCCAGCTTATGTTCTAGTAACAAGCAACCCCCATATCTCAGTGGTTTAAAATAACCTAACAGAAAAGTTGATTTCTTGCTCATGTTAGTTACACAATCCTTTGTGTCCGCATTTTCCACGACACTGTCATTCTAACAGGACAGCTACCTACAGCTCATTGCTGGTCCGCGGCAGTGGGAAGGGGCTGGAGGGTGGCACTGTCAAGGCGATGCTCTGAGAAGAAGTCACACACACAATTCCCAGCATAACTCATTGGCCAGAACGGGTCACATGGCCCCACCAACTTCTAAGGAAGCCAGGAAGTGCAATCAGCCACATATCTGGAAGGCAGCCAAAATCATTTGCTGGACTAATGACTACCACATGCACCATTACCTCCAAGCCCTCCGGGTGCTTCCAACAGGCTTACTCACAAAGCAGTACAGATAAAAACAGGGGTGGAGGGTCAAGAGCCTGAATTCAGAATCTAAAGAATCTCACTTTGTCATTCTTCCCGGGGTCTACTTTGTCATTCATTTTGTGGAATTTTAGATTCAAATCAAGACACGAATTAAACTACTGGAAAGTGTCGTGGAAATAAAATGATATGTTGCTCCTTTGAGAGTGGAAACTATTACATCAGAAAATGGATTCACTTTGCTTATATCAAAGGAAAATGAAGCGGATCATGAATCTCAAATTCCTTCATTCCAGATACATTGTTGCAAACCCCTTCTCTTTGTTAGTGAAACCGAAAACTTAGCTGCTGGCTAATCACATGGAAGATGTTTCAAGTAAGAGTGCCTTTGACTATTTCTAAATGTTATCTCAAATTAGAAATAATTTCTGTGTGTTTCCTGACATGCAATGTAAACAGAGATGAGGAGTCTCTTACTGTTAAATTATTTTAGTATAGATGTAGCCTATACCAGCCTGAAATCTGAAACGTTTTAGATAACCTTGAAAAGTCATAGGAAATGGTCACCCCAGGAAACAGGTTGTTTCACAAGCACACAGCCTGGATTCTAAGAGACCAGAGTCCTGGATTGCTTTGTTCAAGGGCATGGTTTGTAGCACAGTAGGAATAATTTGGATCATCCTGGCAGGCTTCCCAAGTTCAAAGGGAAGGCATCCAGCATGGGCTGTGGAGAGACTCTTGTCCCCGTGCCCACAGAATGTTGGCTGCTCTGCCATGTTTCTGCCATATAAACACTCCCACAGTCAACAGAAATTTTCAGACTTTCTATTTCCGTGGAACTTGGGTGTCCTCAGATCGAAGCTAAGAGCATCGAGGAATTTTTATTTTTTAATAGGTTTTATGGACCTCAATACTGGCTCTTTCTTCCCAGCGCTGAGAGTGGGGAACATTGATGATAGTGCTGAAGAGACTAAAACAATAACAAATTAGTCTCTTCTAAGCCAAGGGTCACTGACACTGGTCTTCTCCACAGAGGGCTCAGTGATGAGTGTAATGCAGGACGCTTATGACCTGCAGCCCAGCTCTGCCGGTGGCTCTGCCCCAAGAAGCGTACTAATCAGTAACAGGTTATTCTTCATTTCCTTCTCACTCACCTTCTCCCAGCACCTTTGCCCTCTCCCTCACCTAGCTGATGCTCATTTGTTCTGAGGACAGATTTCCCTTTCACTCTTGGGGGCTAGCCTGGCACAGTATGCCACAACTCCCACATTTCCTGCCCAGATGCCCTTTCATGAATAACCCCATTCATCCCACGCATGGGAGAAATTGGCCAGTCCCTAGGCGCTGATTAATGCCACCTCCAACGCTAGTTTCCTTCCAACAGAGTAACCTGTTTTCTTCTGACAGACCAGCCCACGAACTCAGCTTGGTGGAGGGGCTGGGGGTGGGGGTGGAGCTGGTTGAACACAGCAACAAAAAGCCAAGAATTTCTTATTTAATTACCTATTTGGTAACTACTTGTGCAACTGCTTCCCTTTCTCCCTCTTACTTGATTGGTTGGATTTTTCCCTTCTTGCTGGGGGAAATTTGGGGAATAACCAATTAGGAAGATTTTATCTGATTTCTCCATCAGGAGAAAAGATAAATCTTATGGTCCCAACAGGCCCGTGGGATCTTAGCTCCTGGGAGATTCCCTCCTGTCTATGAAAGTGATGATGAGCCACAGTGATGGTGGCAAATCAGGAAGACACAGACTGTGGGGGACGCATCCAATTCTTGTGTACTGAAAACCTCCATTATTAGAACCAAGACTTGGCTTAATTTGATTTGATCAATTTCATAGCAATTTTCAGGCACTGTTAGTTGCTGCTAAGAAACAAAAATTGCCACATTGCCCTTGTAATTCTGGGCTCACAATCTGTGGTGGAGAAGAAAAACTTCCACAGGGAACTCCAGTTGTAAAATGACATAAATGCCTTAAAAGCACAAGAACTGTGAATTAACAGGGAGGGAAAGAAGCAAAGACCAAATGTGGGGACCAGGATGATCTCATGAAGGAAGCTGGGCATGAATAAGACCTTGGAGTATGAGCAGGAATTAAACAGGGAGAGACCCCTGTACACTGCTTTATTTACCTTCACGCTGCTAATCATGAGATGTTCTAGATCTACATGATTATCTGTCTTTTGGCTTCCCACCACAGTAGAAAATGAGCTCCATGAGGACAGAAACTCTGTATGTTATATTTACTGGCCCAGAGCCAAGAACAGTGCCCGCCACGTGGTGAACGCTTGTGGATAAATAAATAAATGGTTGGCAATTATTTATTGATTGGCAAATCAAAGAATTCCAGGTAGAAGAAACAACATAAGCAAAGAAAGATGGGACTAGAAGATTCATTTTTATTGGTCATTTATTCTGTGTTAGGAATTATATACATGCTATCAATGCATTCTCCTAAAGCAGGGGTAAGCACACTTTTTCCATAAAAGGCTTTGAGGGCCAGACGGTCCTTGTCACAACTACTAATTCTGCCATTGTAATATGAAAACAGCCAGAGATAATATGTGAAGGAGTGAGCATTACTGTGTTCACCCAAACAAGCAGGGGACCAGATTTGACCTGCAGGCTCTATAGTCTGCCAATGTCTCGTCTTTATTAATCAAAGAGAAAGAAATTATTGCACTATATATTATTGCTCAGATTGTGTAAGTGTGTGAGAAAAAAAATATATTATCGATATTTGCATTGTAAACTGATTATCTGTACATATTTTAGACCCCAGGTTATCCTAAGAAAAATGTTTTTGTTTAGTCACAATGACTTTTCTAGGCCTGAGTTGAAAACTTGGCTCGGTTCCCTCCAGAGCATTTTGAATAGAAACTAATTATGACGAACAAATACCTGAACACGAGCCAGGGACACGGGAGCATATGTCCCAAGGAGAACTTCTTTCGTGATTCAAATTTACATTCTTTTTTTTTTTGAATATGTGGCTTACTCATCACTCTTCTATAAATATGGGATGATATATGTGTATCTGCAAATATATATATGGGATAAAATGTTAAGCTCTCTTGTGGGGATTTCACATAGAAATCCCAACAATTAAAGATCATAGTCACATTGAGATGAAGACAGCAACAAAATAATACTAATGAGAATATACTATCACCCATAATTTAGCTATTTAGGAGGCAACTGACTCAAACAAGTTAGAAGAAAAAGTTACACAAGCACAGCTAGGGCTGACATAATTAGGCAGAGAAATTCAGGCTGTCAAGAAGTGGAGTCCAGGAAAAATCAGCTAAGGCATAAAGGGTTGAGCAAGTCTCAAAGGTGTGGCAAGGTCAAGGATAAAATCTAGAAAAGTTGATCAAGACTGGAAGATTCTATTGGCTAAGAGAAATCATAAAAAGCAGTTGAAGGAGAAGTGCAAAGCTGATCACTACCTCTCTTGCCCAGAATATTTTTGGGGTGAAGGCTTGCTAGCCCTTCCAATTCATATAATCGTTCTATTTATGCAGATGTCCATGTTTTATAATCAATGAATGTTGGTGAGGAAGACTTCAAAAAAAACACATTAAGGTTCTTTATCTAACTTCTGGCTAAATACATCAACTATATACATCAAAGGTCTATTTGCTATTACCTTTACCAACCCCTAGTTCCACACCGTTTTTGATTGAGATGCAAAGAAATCAATAAATAAATACTAATATATTACCTTTCCCAGCCTTGCCGGCAGCCGTGTGACTGAGTTCTAGCCAGTGAGATGGGACTAGGAAATGGTGTAATGTTTTTTCCAATCCTGACCCATCAAAACTTTCGAAACATGCCCTCCCACCTTCTTTTCCTCTTCTAGCAGGCTGGCATGGAAAAGACCCCCAGGGCAAATTGAAAGTCAAGTGCATACATAACATGCCAAAGAGTCGTGATTAAAGGAAACAGGGTTTCTGAATCTCTGCGTGGAGGAAAGCCAGCAGCCCAGGAGAACCACTCTTATACTGTGATTTGAGTTTTAAGCCTCTGATATTGGGGGCATCTCCACCATAGCAGTTAGTGTTGCCTCAACTAATGTGGGGTAAAAGAGCATATTCTTCAGTACTGGAAAATTTTTGCAAATATCGCCTGACCTCACAGAGCCTGAGCACTGTAAAAAATCAGTGTGAGAGAAGAACAAGAATAAATAAATGAAATTAAGTTAAAATAACATTTTTCCCAATGTAAGCAAAGTTCTATCATAGCTCCTATGCATTTGGGAAAGAACACAGTAAAGAAACAGTCTTTGGGAACTAGGGTAGGGCTGGAGGGATCTGGACTGGTGTTCAGTCCTGCTGGAGGGATCTGGACTGGTGTTCAGTCCTGCAAACCACTGAGAAAATGATGATATTAAGGGACTTCCAAAGATACCCACACAGGGAATGCATCCAGACACCAGACACCAAAGAACATTTGTTTTTTTCCTTTCCTTTTGCCTTAAAATTTCCTGTAATTTTTTGTTCCTTTTTTTCCTATTCTCTAAGCTATCATATTTACACACTGGTAGCCTCCTAACACTTGACTAAATCTTTTCTTATTTCATGCATATTAACTCCCACCAAATCACAGTTCCATAAGGACAGGAATCAAGTCTTCATTTTTTCTTTTGTCCGTCAGAGGCCCAGAATTGAGTCCATCCTACTACTCAACTCAAGACATACAATAATCATTGATTGACCCCGGCCCTGACTGGGGTCGTGTGGGTGGCAACCAGTCGATGTGTCTCTCTCACATTGATGTTTCTCTCTCTCTCTCTTCCTCCCTTTCTCCCTCTCTCTCCCACTCTATCTGAAGATAAATGCAAAAAAAAAAGTCCTCGAGTGAGGAAAAAAAAATAGGTAGCATTGATTTGTGTGTGTTTATTATATACATAAATGGTATTTCTCTATCTCACTCTGCACCCTACTTTTTTCATTGTCCTTTTTTTTTAGATCCATTTATGTCGCAACATGTAAATCTAGCTCATTTTTTTCTGACTCATGCTTAGTATTCTCTAGGACGATCACTGACTTTGAATCTATCAGCATGTTATAAAAATAAATATAATGTAAGACCTTGATGAGAAAGTCGCTAGTTGGCCACCAATTGTCTGGATTAGTCTGGGATTTTATTAAATTTATCTACTTGGCTAGTAATCTAGAATCAGAATTGGCAGTGTGTTCACTTCATTCATAAATGATAATAGTTTTGGAAGTAAAGAGAATGGCTGAAGACAGCCCCACTCCCTCCCCCCTTCCTGCCTGCTATCCCTGTCATAATGACCTCTGTGTTAATCCAACTATAAATTTGTGAGAAATTAACCTTAGTAGCTTCCTGTTTTGCACACGTCTAAAAAACTGTGGCATGTTTGGGTGACTCTTAGGAAAAGAGAAGCTACTCAATGATATTTTCACTTCTTGATTTAGATACCAAGAATACCATTATTATCTTCCCTCAATCCTACCCCTTAAACTCTCCCTCTAACATCCAAAGATCTGCAGTTAGGATCTCCTGGAACAAAGCCCCTGTTTAGTGTTTCTTAAGTAAAGTGCAGAGTCCCATGGGCATCAGAATGCCATACGCATTTGCTAAAAATAAAGATTCTGAAGCTCTTCGGATGAAACAGAGTCTCTGGGGGCGAGACCCAAGATCTGTTCTTTCAACAACCTTCTTTGGTGATCACTATGCACTTTAAGCCTTGAACCTCTCTGCTGTGATCCTTGGTCAGCTGACTCAGAAATTAACAATATGTGGTGTGCCCGGATAGCAACGGACTTCATGGTTATAGAATGCTGAAGTGGAAGCTGTTTCTGGCTCTACCTGCCTGGGCACCTGACCTTGACATTTATAGCAAAAAGGGTCCATCTAGTCCAAGTGTTTATAAAAAAAAAATAATAATCCCCTCAAAAACAGTTATTTCACTCGGGATTTTATAAAAATGACGGTTAATTCAAAATATTCTATACATAAAACCATATTCCATTTTCTATATACATTATAGGTAACTAATATAGTCTCCTAATTGAAAAAATGGTGACCACCTTGAAAACTAAGAGTCTGAAGCTTGTCCAGCCTGCATTCTTCTCCTGGACCACAGATGCTCTCCCTACTGCTAGAAGTGTATTCATCTTTGTGTACATTTTTGCCAACAGTTAAGAAAATAGAGGTCTGCCTATGCCTCTTATTACAATTGGTAGAGTGTTTTAAACTCACTGTTACAGGTAGAGATCCTCCTACTGAAACCAAAGCAGAAGTGGGAGCCCTCCTTGCTCAGCACAGGGAAGCCCTGCTACAGGCACTTCTTGTGCAACCTCATTCAACATAACGCTAATGATGATGAGGTTCACACTGGCTGGCACACGTGAGGAAGCAGGATGTGTGCAGCTCTGCCTCCTGCTCCAAGGGCCACCTTTTGTGGGCAGTGGAGGAGAAGAGAGGCAACATTGTCACTGAGGCTCAGACACAGGGTCTCCAGGTCCAGGCCCCATGGAAAGCCTTTTCACCCAGGTGTGTACCCCAAACTGCAGGTTGGGCATCCAGTTGCCTCTGTCTGCCACCAAACATCGGGGCACGAAGGACCTAACGGCTCACAATTCAGTGAAGTAATTTGGAAACAGTTTTCTTCATGAAATCAAGGTTCAAACTGGGGCATTATTTTTGGATGACAGTCACTTAAAACAAAAGATTACATTCGCCATTTCTGACTATCAACAAATTATTTGAAAATTATTAGAGTGATTTGATGAACAATTTACACCTCATTTTAAATCACCCAATAAGCAATACTATAACACATATATGTTGTACATGTATTATATGCAATATATATATATGTCTTATATCGCCTTCTGAATGTTAAATATTTTGAATGTTACTTTTGAGTGCACATGTATATGTTTGTACACACACAGTTGTGTTTGGTGGGGGAACATGGTGAATAGTAGTGTTTAATTTCCTTATGCCCAGTTTTGTGTAAGAGAAACCTGAGTTTAGATTATGGAACAAAGTTCATATTTTGGGAGAGAGATTCTCAACTTGATCCAAATTAAATAGATCGGCTGAGCTTCTAATTACTTTTTTCAGTCCAAGTGTGGAAATAGTGGTGCATCTTATTTCAGCTGATAACTCTTAGAAAAGTTTCTGTTCATTCATCAAGACCCCAGAGTCCTTATTCTCTGAGGCATCTTAACAGATGTTTGACGAGTCCCAAAGAGGTATATAAGCTCAAGAGAATTACCAAGAGAATGTAGATCAAACACCATGACCGCTAAGAGCTGCCATAGTCAGATCCAGTACAGTTCATCGCCCAACAATCCATCAACATACACCTTCACTCCACTCTAAGGAAACTCTTCTACCACTGTATCCAAATGTGCTCATGCATATGCTTTCTTGCCTCATCCCGTACGCCCATTTCTCTGTCCTGTTTCAAACTGAATTACTCCCTCCATTCCTTTCAGCTCTTCCAAATCCTGTCCATTCTTCAGGATCCAAAAACCTCCCAAGCTACATAAAATTTATGATTTTCCCCCAGGCCCAGCCTTCAACAAGCTGTGCTCCATCTGAGTTCCTGTAGTATACACCATACCTTCATTTTACGTTTAGTGTACTATTGTGATGTTGCATGTCTGTCCTGTGTTGTTGTTTTTTTTTTATCCTCACCCGAGGACATTTTTCCTTTTTTTTTGTACAGATAGAGTGGGAGGGAGAGAGAGGAAGGAGAGAAAGAGAGAAACATCGACGTGAAGGGACACATCGAGCGGCTGCCACCCACACGACCAGGGCCGGAGTGTCCTGTGCTTTTATTGGCCTGTTGCATTGCTCTTAACTTTTCAAACGCATTATGCCTTCCATGCCTGTGTAGATTGTAAGTTCCTGAGGATGAGGCTGTGCCTTATTATTTTAAAAATTAACAGCAGCCCGGGTTGAAGGCCCTGCACAGAGAAACAGCTGGTCAAGTTCTCTTACCTGGAAGAGATTTCTCTTGAAAGGCTGCTTGCTCACATACTCTCTTTGTGAGCTGGCTTTCAGACCTGCCTGTCTGTGCCATTTAGCTCCTCATACTGTGCTCGGCCTTCTCTCGTGGTAAATGCTTTCTTCTCATTCATAACTATTTTCAGTAGAAAAGCTGTGAACTACATCACTTAAAAATATATTTAATATAGCCTTTTTGAGACAGGGGGGAAATAGTTATTCTTAGTTAAAATATATTTGGAAAATGATTACCTAGGGTCAAAGGTTCTGTATTGCAAACTCAACTAGATATATTGAGCTATGTGAAGATAAATGGCACTCCCCAAAGTGATGCTTCTTCATCCGTGATTCTCTTTTAGACTGGATCACACAGGCAAGATTCGATCTGTAGCAAAGGCACCTGCACTTTTAAAACAGCACTTCAGCTAATCATTTTCAGTGAGGCTCAGACCCACTGGTGTAGTTCAGGAATTTATGACATCTTTAATCTGCTTCGGGACGCATACATAGCTTCATGTGGAATGCAAGTTTCTCATTCAAACTTCTCTTCATGCAGAGACACTCAGAACAGAATGGTTGGGAAATAGTGCTTCTCTTGGTCTGACCCACCAGCGATGAGAAAAGGAAGGTTTTGCTTCATTAAAACGTAGGTTCTGCCCTGGCCAGTTTGGCTCAGCGGTTAGAGCGTCGGCCTGAGGTCCGGAGAGACCCGGGTTCGGTTCCCGCTAAGGGCACGTACTTCGGTTGCAGTTTGTCCCCGGCCCTGGTTGGTCGTGCGGGTGGCAGCCACTCGATGTGTCCCTTCACATCGATGTTTCTCTCTCTCTCCCTCCCACTCTATCTGTACAAAAAATGGAAAAATATCCTCAGGTGAGGATAGAAAAATAATAATAATAAAAAAAATAAAAATAAAACGTAGGTTCTTAGTGTGATTTTGCATTATAACCCTAACTGCAATGGTAAGAAACTAGCACAAGTCAACATTTTTCCATTCAACCCTATTTTCGTCACCTCCGTCCTGAACATCTAATATTATGCCTGCGTCATGGGGCTGTTGGGTTAATCCCAGAAGAAGAAGATATCACCAACAGCAGCTGGGGAATAGTTAATGCTTCAGTGACTGACTCTGCTGTTTTTGAAATCACACTAGTTTGAAACACATTTTCCCTTGAATTACAATGTATGCTTCCTTGAAAGCGGATCTCTCAGGAAAACTCCCCCAATGCCAATGTAAACTGTGTTCCAAACCCGAAATTAAATCACATCCTAGTGCAATTCAGATGTCATAAAAGTAGATAAAACTAAAGCTGAGTGAATAAAGTTCCCCTTGGAGGGAAATATAGTTTGATATATATTTTTTGACTTTGAGAGATCTGGGACTCAATTCTTATCATCTCTAAGATGCGTAGCCTAGAGATTTTCAAGAATTGAAAAGAGAGAGAGAGAAAACACAGTTTAAAATCTTAACCACTGACTTGAGGGCCCTTAGATATAATACTATCTGATCTGTTGTCTTTTGCTGTATAATAAACCATTCCAAAACTTAGTGGCTTAAAAATAATATCCATTTAATTAATTAATTTATTTATTTTTAAATTGGGGGGGGGGGTACCTGCCCCTAGCAGGAATCGAACCCCGGACTCTCTGGTCTGCAGGCAAACGCTCCAACCAGTAAGCCAAACTGGTCAGGGCAAAATAATACCCATTTTATTTCCTTATGATTCTATGGGTCAACAATTTGAGCTGGGCTCAGCAGGGTAGTTCTTCTGTTGGTCTCACTTAGGGTACCTGGAGCTTCAGCTGCAGCTGCGTGGTTTATGCGCCTCCCTCATTGTTGCCTGCTTTGTATGGCTGTCGGCCGGGCGGTGAACCTCAAGCAAGCTGGCCTGGCCTGTTCCACAGGGCAGCTGATTGCCAGGGGGTGAGAACGGAAGCCTATTCCTAGACTTCGGATGCCCACGGTGCCCCTTTCACCACAGTCTGTTATGCAAAGCAGACACAAGGCCAGTCCAAATACAAGAGTAGGAAAACAGAGCCCACTCTCAATGCAAGAAACTGCAAAGGATCTGTGGGGTTTTTTCGATAAACTAGACCATCTAATGGCCAAAACACAGAGAAGAAGGGGATGGAATATTCTGACCTCAGCAGAGTTTTCTGTTTTCCTCTCAATTTCTTCATAGGAAAGAATCATTTATTTTGTGACAATATCAGGATCACCAATATTAAAGACTCAGGGTTAAGGTATGCCAAACAGAACACAAATGATGAACTCAATTACTCATGAATTAACAAGTCTAATGGCTGTAAAAATATATGTACATACATATTATACCATATGATTCATGGTGTGAATATGAATCTTGATGGTGACATGATTAAACCACCTTGATTCTTGACTACAGGATAACCTGGAAAGGTTTTGAAAAATATTCATGTCCAAGCCTCACTTCAGACGTACAGAATAAGGGATCCCTGGCTCCGTGTTTCTTCTTTTACTTTTTTAAACTTTTTATAATGGAAATCTCCAAAGATAGACAGAAGTAGAATAATATTATGAATTCATGCACCTTTAACGGTTTCACAACAATTTGCCAATCTTCCTTTATCTTTTAGTCCTCCGTACTTTTTTTTATAGTATGTTAAAGCAAGTATTAGACAATAGGGTATTGTACTTATTATGTGCATGTATTAAGGATTTCCCAAATGATTGATATGGAGGTGGTGGTGACAGAGAGTAGTGGTCACCTTAGCTTCTACTGGTTCCTCTCGCATGCCCAGTCTTCTTTATCCTTGTTGGGGTCAACAGCTCTGGGCAAACATCACCGGCACCCTTTCAGTTTGAGGCATTAAAAGCATCTCCGTGCTGGCTCCAGGGATAAAGCATGTGACTCAGGCCTAACCAGTCAGATGATGACATCATCCTGGCCGTATGACCCCTCAGAGCCAATGAGATGTCAGTAAGGACACTCTTGCCACAACTGTCAGGAGCTACCAGGGACAACATACAAACTTAAGACTTAAAACCGGAGCCCAGGACGGAAGACGGCGGCGGGCAGGACGGGAGGGAGGGTGAGTGTGTGAGCGAGTGTGAGAGAGTGTGAGTGGACGTGAAGGTGGACGACCAAACCCGAGCAGTGCAGAGCCGCAGAGCAGAAGGTCCCTGTGCTGTGGACGGAGCAGCCGGCTATGCGGTGAGCAGCCCCTCAGGGCGCTTCTCCCTGCGCTACGGGGAGGCCCCAGCATTTGGAAGATCCTGGGTCTTCCCTGGGAGGAGGCAGTGGGAGCGGCTAGGGCCCAGCAACCTGAGCCCACCAGCTCACCTGGCACCATCGGACCAGTGGACACTGTGTCACCACAGACCGGTGCACAGTAGTGGAGCTCCCAAGGTGCTGGTCGCAGAAGCCACAGACAGCCCAGAGCCCAGCACCATCCCGCACAGTAGCAGCTCGATCAGAGTCCAGATATACCCTCAGCTACAGAGGCTGGGGAGCAGACATCCATCCTCAGGCATCAGAAGCACAGACCAGCAGCTGAGACCCATCTCCAAAAACTACAGCAAGAGCTGAGCAGGAGTTGAGCCCCAGGGGGTAGCAGCGGGACCTGGGGCTCCACAGAGGCCTGTGCGGTCCAGTAGCCCACAACAGCGGTGGGAAGCCAGAGCCCCAGATGGACTGGTGAGATCCAGCTGCCTGCCCACGGGACCTGCAGGGTGCTGGTCCATCCAGTCATCTGCGGGACCTGCGGGGTGCTGAAGCATCAGAGAGGCCTGTGCGACCCAGCAGCCCATAAGATAGGCATAGAGCTGGGTCCCCAAAGGTACTATGCAATCCAGTTACCCACGGGACCTGCAGGGTGTGGGGGCACTAGAGAGGCCTGTGAGACCCAGCTGCGCACAAGATAGGCATAGAGGATGTGAAAATGGAGGCAGAGTGAATGGAAGATTTCCCAGGACCAAATGGGAATTACAACTAAAATAAAGACAAATCCTCGGAAAAAAGCAACAGTAAAGCAGCAGGACAGGGCCATATAACCAGGGACACTGGTAGGATCTGTGGAGGCACAAGAGGGAGGCAGGCTGGGAGCCCACAGACAGCAGCAGTCTTAGCTGTGAGCAGCGCCCTTGGGGAATAAAGACCAAGCCCCCTCCACAGCACAGAGAACCAGGACAGAGGCTAAAATAGCCACAGCCACTCACCTGGGGGCTACTGCAGAGGGAGGGCAGACTGGGCTGGATCTCTGTGGGGACACCCAGAATTTGGAGGGCACTCAGTTTTTGCTGAGTTGCAGCCACAAAGGACAGTGGCCAGTGTGTTCCTTCCCAGAGCTGTGGAAAAAAGCAGCAGCCCCACCCCCCCTTGGAGATTCAGCCTTTCCAAGGTGAGGCAAAGAAATGCAAATTGAGGCTCATTAACAACCAGCATCTATCCCACCCTCTGGAAATCCTCTTATGAAGAACACCAGGGCTACATTCCAAGGTACTGAGTAACTGAGACTACTAGCCTCCAGGAAAAAGCTAGAGGATAACTGAACCTTTCCTGGGCTTGCAAATCTACCCAGGAAAGTAAGACTTGACAGTGGTGTTTAACGTGGGCCCACCCAGGCTCATCCAAACTCAGTACAGGGAGGTACAAACAGCAGAACACCAACACCCACAGGAAAAATTTGGCAGGCTCCAAAACCCACTGAGATAGCCAAAATGGTGAAACAAAGAAACAAATCCCAAATGAAAGAACAAGAGAACTCTATCAACATATGAAGAAATGCTCAACATCACTAATCATCAGAGAGATGCAAATTAAAACAACAATGAGGTATCACCTCACACCTGTCAGAATGGCCGCCATCAACAAATCATCAAACAACAAGGGTTGGCGAGGGTGTGGAGAAAAGGGGACTCTGGTACACTGCTGGTGGGACTGCAGACTGGTGCAGCCACTATGGAAAACACTATGTTACCTCAAAAAATTAAAAATTGAACTTTCATTTGATCCAGTGATCCCACTTCTAGGAATATACCCTAAGAAGCCTGAAACACCAATCAGAAAGAATATATGTACCCCTATGTTCATAGTAGCACTATTTACAATAGCTAAGATCTGGAAACAGCCCAAATGTCCATCAGTAGACGAATGGATAAAAAAGCAGTGGTACGTATACACAATGGAGTACTATGCAGCTGTAAGAAAGAAAGATCCCTTATCCTTTTAGACGACATAGAGGAACCTGGAAAGTATCATCCTAAGTGAAACAAGCCAAACAGAGAAAGACGAGTATCATATGATCTCACTTACAGTCTGAGGAATGGGGTAGTCCTAGAAACGTGGAAGTGCAGTACAGAATGACAATCCTCAGAAGAGGGGGTGGTGGGGGAGAGATAAACCATAGAACTTTAATGCATGTATACATGAACAACAAAGCTGGGGACAGGGCTGGGGGGGAGGGGGAATCAGTGGGGAATAAAGAAGAAACATCTATAACAAAAATTAATTAATTAATTTTTTTTAAAAAGAATTAAAACCAACAGAGTAGAGCCAAGCAATAAAGAGAGTAAAATGTATTCTTAGTAATATTACATGAGCCCCTGAATCCATCTGTGCATGAAAACAGAATCATTCCTGGACATTTCCATATGGAAATCAATAAATTCCAGTTGTTATTGTTTTTTTAACTAAACTATGTAGTTTCTGTCCCTTGTCACTGGAAGAGTCCTATTCGGTAGAGAGTTGCACATTACTACAATGTAAATAGGTCATAGGTTCTCTTGCTTTCAAGTAGGAAGCTTTGAAAGTTTTGAATACATTGGGAGGATAGAGACAGTTACTACTGCCATGGCTGATACAGGTAGACACTGCCCAAGTGATCTGAATGGAGTTAGGTTGACATAGTGTCACTTACCAGGCACTAGCCCTGGAAGATGCCAGAAAAGACAGGGGGAGGCAGCGAGCACACCTAGCTACATTGAAAAAGCTGGGAGAAAGCTCTGGAAAACCATTAGCATCTGAAGCCAGTGGATAGAGGATCAAGAGAGCCTGGGATGAGAAAGGGCCAGAGACTAGACAGAGGGCCATAGACTAAGAAGAGCAGGTTGAAATTTCTGGGTATACACTTTCTTCTCCCAACATCGCCCTGCACAGCTTCAACAGAGAGCGCCACTATACATCCCTGGCAGGAGAGATCTAAGTGGAGCCTCTCCTCCACAGTCAGAGACAGAATTGTGTCTCGTGGCTCCTAAAACACAGGGTCCTGGCTTGAGCCCACCTGCCTGAAGCTTCACCACGCACCCCTAAATAGCAATGCCCCAGAGGGGGTGGGGAGAGTGTACACAGGGGAATACCAGTGCCAACTAGAGATGGAGTATTTCAAAAACCCAAACCAATCTCACCTAAGAGATCAAAATAGACTTTCAAATGTGAAACCCTCAAATACTACGCACAGCCTAACCCATCCCCAACCTTAGAAAGAAAAACGCAAGCTTGGATAACAGATTTTACTAGCATACACACACTCCATGTGAAGAGCAGAAGCAGCCAAGTCCCATGGTCACATGAATGGGCCCCCAGTGAAATATGATGAGCCCGAACACTAAATAAGTAAGACAATAAACAAAATACCCTATATAGAATAATCAGAACTAAATATATTGAAAAGAAAGTTAAAATTCAACCAGAATAATAGTCCCAGAGAGATAAAAACGCATTTTGAGAACACAAAGCAAGAATAGATGGTAGTACTTGGATGAATAATGTCCCCTCCCCAACCCCAAAGGTAACTACATTCCAATCCCCAGAACCTGTGAATATGTTATGGCACGTGGCAAAAGAGACTTTGCACATATGATTAAGGTTACAGACCTTGAGAAGGGGGCAGTATCTTACATCATCTAGGTGAGTTGATTATAATCACATAAGCCCTTAAAATCGGCTGAAATCAGTGAGAGAGAGAGAGAGAGAGAGAGAGACAAGGCATGTATGATAAGGACTCAACCGATGTTGCCAACTTTACAGACAAAGGGAGTCTTAACCCAAGGCATGTGAGCGGCCACTGGAACCTGAGAACTATACCTAGCTAACAATCAGCAAAGAAACTGGGACCTCAGTCCTACAACCACTAGAATCTGAATTCTGCTAACACCCTGTATGAGCCTGGAGGCAGATTCTCCCCCAGAGTCTCCAGTGAGGAACACATCCCTGCCCACTCACTGATTCTAATCCAGTGAGACCTGAGTCAGACTTCTGACCTACAAAAAAAGAGAGAGAGAGAGAGAGAGAGAGAGAGAGAGATAAAGAATTTGTTCCACTAAGATTGTGGTCATTTGCCATGGCAGTAATAGAAAATCAATACAGTGGCCATGGAAATGTATCAGTCAAAATAAACAATTCCATGTACATCATGAAAGTCAGACGAGAAAAGAAAAAAGCTAAAGCTTATATTTGTAGGCTGGGAGAACAAAAATAAAATCGGAAGGAACAAAGTAGAAAGCATACAAGCAATACTAAGATATATGGCGTCAGATGTAGAAGTGCCAATAGCAACTTAATAAAAATCTCCAAAGGACAGGGAAGAGGCCATAGGAGAGAAGCAATATTTGAAGACATAATAACCAAGAAATTACCTAGTCATGAGAAATAACAATAATACAAATTAAAAGGGATCCTAGAATGCCTACCAAAGATAGATAATTTTTTAAATAAATATAAATAAACAAACAAATCCAAACACAGGTATATCAGAATTTAGGAACATCGAAAACAAAAACAAAAATCTAAAAATTTACAGAGAGGAAAAAGCAGAAAAAAAAAAATCAGATAAACATCCTTATTCTCAAAAGAACACTACTAGTGAAAAATAAAAAATAACTTTTACATTTTCGTTTACATGTGGGGATGAAATATATTTTCAGTGAAGCCAGAATTTAAATTATTTTAGTAAGAAAAAAATTAATGCAACAAGTATCAATGGGATATAGAAATATGTTTTTAAAAACGGAAGTATCTAAACCAGTGATTTTCAACCTTCTTCATCTCATGGCACACGTAAACTAATTATTAAAATTCTATAGCACACCAAAAAATATAGTTTTTACCTATCTGACAAAAAAATAGGTATAATTTTGATTCATTCACACTGGACAGCTATTGTGCTGACTTTTGTCATTTTTTTATTTGACAATCTAAGGAAAAAGAGGTCAGTGCCCCTGACTAAATAGTCAGGTGTTGCATGTTTTAAAAATTCCGGTGGCACATCGATTGAAAATTGCTGATCTAAATAAATAACGACAAAGACATATATTGAAAACTACCCAGAAATAGAATCCCAAATAATACAAGAGATCTGGGTCAGGAGAAGAGAATACAAGAGCTAAGCTCAGTATGGCTCTTACTCTGCCTGAGGCAAAGGCACCATTAGCGGTAAGTCTAAGGTGTTGACGGGGGAACCGAGTGTGCCAACGCTCTTGGTGAGGAGGGATAACTAGCAGAAGATACAAAAACAGCATGGATGTTTCTCACCAGTAGGGAGAGGAGAAAAATAACAAAAAGTATTGTTCTTTCCAATAGATAATGGTGCAGTAGAAAAGTTAGTAAGCATAGAAAAAACACATTCATGTCCATAAATATCATAAAATAAGTCTTAACACATTAATAACTGTAATAAATAGAATAAATTAAAACAATAAATAAAATGAAGTCGTCAGAGTCGATGTTTAAGAAGGGATGCAGTGTTGTTGCCCATAGAAGACAAAAAGGGGAAGGGCACAAAGAAATTCAAAATGAAAAGATTTTTAAAAGGTATGCAAGACAAACATGGAACAAATAAAAACCAAAACCCTTGAGTAACAATATTTTAAGTAAAAATACTAAAATAACTCTAAGTTTTCAAATGGCAAAAGGACAAACATAAAAAAAAGTCAGTCATAAGCAGCTATGTGTCAGTAATATAACTTTTCATCATGCAACAATGGATGGAACCACAGAAGAAAGTAGCTAAGTTTATAGTATATCATAGTTGAAGATTTTAACACATTCGTGTACAAAAATGATAGATTAGGTAGACAAAAACCAAACATGGGTATTTGAACAATCACTTCACAAAAACACAGTATATCATCTTTCTAGATGCACTTATGAAATAGTCAAGAAAAATGTATTAAGTGACAAAGAACATTTTTATTAATTCCAAATGATCATCATAAGGCAACTCTGTTCTCAGATATTTCAAAGAGTATTATTTTTTTTAAAAATTAGAAATAACTAATAAAAACATTGTTGTATTATTCCATAAACATGAAAACTCAATTATTTTAGATAGACCATTAGATAAAAGGGATATTGTAAAGGAGTTGTAAAATACGTAAAAATGAATAACAGGAAAAGCGATGTTTGATAATGAAATATATCCAAGACAAGATTGGAAATCATAAAAACGGGGAAATTTTGAAAGAAGATAAAAAATAATGATGCTGACTTAAAAGGGGATTATTTTTCTGTGAAAAGTCTAATAACACAGACTTTCCTGGAAGGACTAATAAAAGATCCAAGTGAACAACCTGTAGGGAAAATGGAGAATAACTACAGATATAGAGGTAATAAAGATCATAGAAGCATGTATGAATAACTACATGCTCATCTTCTCTAAAACCTAGGTGCAAAGTTTCAACTACTAGACAAATGTACAATGTGCAAATCAGCACAAAAGGAAATACTTGAAAAGAATAATAATTATAAAACAGAAGGAGAAATAAAAGTATTCCTTCTCTCCCCAATACAAACACCAGAAAACAAAAGCAAAAGGAAGCAAACAAAAATAAAAAGAGCCAAGCCCCCATGACTTTACACAATGGAAAAAGACAAGGAAGTTGCCCAAATTTTTCAGTGACATTAGTATTATGTTGATACAAAAACTAGAAGGATAACACAAGCGACTTCTGCTTCCAGCCAAGATGAAGTGAAAGGGATTACATTTACCCTCCCACCTGAAACATTTTTTTTTTTTTTATCCTCACCTGAGGACATTTTTCCATTTTTTTTGTTCAGATAGAGCGGGAGGGAGAGAACGGAGAGAGAGAGAGAAAAACATTGATGTGAAGGGACACATCGAGTGGCTGCCACCCGCACAGCCAACCAGGGCCGGGGACAAACTGCAACCGAGGTACGTGCCCTTAGCGGGAACTGAACCCGGGTCTCTCTGTACCGCAGGCCAACGCTCCAACCGCTGAGCCAAACCGGCCAGGGCTGAAACATATTTTTTTTAAGGATAAAATATATGAGGCATTGGGCACCAGGTAACAAAGGACAGTGATCCTTGAGAGGGGAAAAGAAACAGTATAAGCCCTATGATTTCCCCGGGTATTTGCCTGGAGAGAGTTTCTAGACTGCTGTGTTAGGGAAAAGAACCCTGATGGAGTCTGGTGACCCTGAGCTGAGAGAGAGCTGGGAGTCTGAGGACCACGGTGACTGTAGTTCACGGGACAGAGTACCTGACAATGTAGAGCTGCAAGGTGGGACGGGAGAGCTCAGGAGATGAGCATGTGAGGTCTTCAGCTGAGCACGGGCCAATGCATGTGTGTGAAGGAATTACCTAATGCTGGGGAGAGAACCATCAAAAGAAGCAGAGGCAACAACTTTTTTAAAATATTTTTTTCTTTATTGGTTTTAGAGAGAGAGGAAGGGAGAAGGAGAGAGAGATAAAACATAGATGAGAGTGAACATCGACTGGCTGCCTCCTGCATGCCCCCCACTGGGGATCAGGCCCACGACCTGGACATGTGCCCTGATCGGGAATTGAACTGGCGACCTCTTGATGCATGGGTCTACGCTCAACCGCTGAGCCACACCAGCCGAGCAAGGCAACAATTCTTAAAAGTTACATAAAGACAGAAATAGTATGTTTTTCCACCCACCAGCAAGGGAAATCCTTGTAACTCATTGGGTATTTAACAATAAACAGTGTTGTTTCAGTACTGGGGTAAAATTAGCCCTAGACTAAAGGCTTTTCCAGTTCTGCTTAACAAAAGTTCAAAGCAAGCCTCAAAAAGGACACACTATTTCCAAATTACTCAACTGAATCTTAGAACAAAATTCAAATATATTTATAAGAATACAATAACTTCCAGTACTCCATAAGGTAAAATTCTGAATGCATGGCATCAAATAAAAACTTACCAAGCATGTACAGAAACAGGTAAATATGAGCAATAATATGGAATAGTATCCATTCATGGAAACTGATCCACAAATAACACAGAATTACAGATTAGTAAACAAAAATATTAAAATACACATATATGTTCAAGAACGCAGAGGAAAGATTGAGCATGTGATGTAGAGACAAGGAAGAATTTTTTTTTTTTAAATAAAAGACCCAACTTGAAATTTTAGAGATGAAAAATATGAGTGTGATGAAAAATACACTGGATAAAATTAATAGTATCTTAGAACTGAAGAAGAAAAGATTAGTAAGCTTGAAGGCTTGGCAACAGAAACTGTCCAAAATGAAGCCCAGGGAGAAAAAGGACTGAAAAGAAAATGACCAGAGCATCACTGAGCAGCCTAAGATACATATAATTGAACATCTTAAAGGAGAGGGAAATATTTGAAGAAATTATGGCTGAATTTTTAAAAATTTGATGAAGGAAATAAACCCATATATCTAAGAAGCTCAACATACTAGATAGATGATAGAGGGAGGGAGGGAGAGAGAGAGAGAGAGAGAGAGATGTGATAGATGATAGATAGATAGATGATAGATAGATAGATAGATAGATAGATAGATAGATGATAGATAGATGATAGATAGATAGATAGATAGATAGATAGACCAAAATATGCTGCAGTAAGGTTGTTATGCCACATGAGAAGTAGTATAATATTACTTGAAGGCAGACTGTAATATGTTAAAGATGTATGTCATAAACCCTAAAGCTACCATTAAAAGTAAAATAAATAACAAAAAGAAGTATACACAGGACAAGACAACACAGGAGTAATAAATTATACTCAATCCAAATAAAAAAGAAAGAACAAATAACAAATGGGAAAAATAGATAATAAATAGCAAAATGATATATTTAAACCAAACTATATTAATGATATTAAATATACATGGTCTAAACACTGTAAGACAAACTGTTAGACTAGATAAAAAATTAAGACTCATATCATGTGGTTAAAACGTGTTTATAATTATCTCAAACCAGACCTTATTGCTAATATACACAAAAACACAAAGTAATTTTGCATGATGGTCAGGAGTACAACTACCATGTAAATCAAAGGAAGGTTGTACTTTGATGTCGGTTCAGAATGTCATCGTGAGAACCTCAGCATTTTCCAAATAACATTATCAGCAGCAACACTTCTCACGGTTGGAGTATCCTTTCCATATACCTAACCATCCACATTTGTAGCTGCTGCATTCACAATAATTCTCCAAACAGGGGCAAATATCTGATTACTTTATTTCTCTTTTGATATAGACAATAACCAGTCGCATCATTTAAAAACATGTCATTTTATGATTAATTACTTTCTTTTATTTCTCCTCTATAACACACTTATGATACTATATAGAGTTTTAAGATATGTATTTGTGGCTTATACAAATACACATAAGGACGACAAAGATGACACTGAAGCTTAATCATGTCAAGGAGACATTCAAAATATTTACCACTTAAAGATGTTCCATCTACATTAAAACTGGAAACCACTGACAGAGACCAATTTCCATAAATCGCAGTTGAGGTACCTGAAGCCTGGAGAACAAAAATGATTTATTCAAACTCACACCATGAAGCCCATGCTCACAATGATCCTGCATCCCAGATATTCCAGGACGATCCTCCATTTAACTATTATGTCTCATGTCCCTGAAATATCACTGAAATATCACAAATCACTGAAATATCTTTACTATGACTCCTAGGTTACCTACTCTAACCTAAAGAACTGAAAATCAGAACATGGGTCACCAGTTCTTTAGAAACACCATAGATAATGTTTTAAGCAGTAGTTTAAGCCAACAAAATAAACACAGTAGGAAGACAGATATGCTCCTTTGGGGGCATTAAAAATCTTGGTGAGAGTAAACAGAGTGAGGAAAGACTTCTGTCCATTGAAAAAAAATTTACTACTAATGTGCTATTTTCTATTTTAAAAAATAACTCACTTTGAAACTAGAAAGTGTTGCAAAAATAGTATAGCTAGTGTAGTGAAGATTGAATTTTTTCAAAAAGCAATGACTCACAATCAGAAGTATGCCCAGATAGGGTGAGTATATCCAAAATTCAGGACAGAGTGATAATGAGATTTTTAAATCTTTATCAAAAGGATTTTTAGAAGTTATAAGAACACAAATATAAATTCTCTTTAGTAGTTCAATTGCTGAGTGCCCAATTTGCCAGTAGCAGCACCGAACCCTTTGCCCCCAATATGGTACCATGTCCCCAGTGACCAAGACTGCCACCTGGTGGCAGTGTGGGCACATGGAACCTTTCCCATCAAGAACAGGGATCCTCCCTGGAATAGACACTTACTCTGGACCTGCACATGATTTGCTGTTCACCATGCTTTTGCCAACACCACCATCTTTAAACAACTGAATGCCTATTTACCGGCAATAATCCCACAACATTGCTTATGACCAGGGAACTAATTCATCAGTAGACATAGGATTTACTGGTCTTATATATCTCATCTTCAGAAGCAACTGACCTTATAACAGCAGATTAGACTGTGGAAGAGCCCTGGCCGGTTTGGCTCAGCGGTTAGAGCATTGGCCTGCGGTCCGGAGAGACCCAGGTTCGGTTCCCGCTAAGGGCACGTACCTGGGTTGCAGTTTGTCCCCGGCCCTGGTTGGTTGTGCGGGTGGCGACCACTTGATGTGTCCCTTTCACATCGATGTTTCTCTCTCTCTCTGTTCCTCTCTCTCTCTCTCCCACTCTACCTGAACAAAGAATGGAAAAATGTCCTTGGGTGAGGATGATAAAAAAATATATATATTTTCATCACTTTCCATTGTGCTTGAGAGAAAATATTTTAAAAACCTGCCCTGGCCGGTTTGGCTCAGCAGTTAGAGCGTTGGCCCGCTGACCAGAGAGTCCCGGGTTCGGTTCCCTCTAAGGGCATGTACCTCGGTTGCAGTTTGTCCCCAGCCCCAGTTGATGTGTCTCACATCAATGTTTCTCTCTCTCTCTTCCTTCCTCTTTCTCTTCCTTCCTCTCTCCCTCCCTCTCTCTCTCATGCGCGCTCTATCTGAAGATAAATACAAAAATGTCCTCAGGTGAGGATTAAAAACAAACAAACAAACAAAAAAAACCTTAACAAGATCCAAACATGATCTGCCCCTGCCTAACTCACCAGCCAAAACACATGTCACCCACATCCCTACTCACAATACCCCAGCCAGAGCAGCCTTTTCTCCTTTCCACGTGGAAATTACACGCACACTCCTGCTCAGGGTCCTCACAGGCTAGTCCTGCTGTCCCCTGTCCTTGTCCTGGCTCGTGTCTGCTCAGCCTTCAGAACCAGTCCTGAGGACTCGCTCAACAAAGCCGATTGTCCTCCTCCCTGAGTTCAACATATTCTTAATTTTTCCTTCATAGAAGTTCTCTAACTTATAATTATTTGTTCATTTGATTACTTGCCTAATGACTATCAGCTTCATGAGCGCAGGAACCACATATATTATATGCAAGCCACTAGGCATCTTTGTACAAGAAGCTGATTATGTGAAGTCATTAAGAAGCGAAATCTTATCAGTGACCAGAGAAGACACTGGAATGGGAGAAGACTGGAAGTTAGTGATCTGGTTCATTTGAGTTTGCAATACTTGCAGTGAGAATAGAGAAGAAAATGTGAAGGTTATATATTTTTTTAATGACTAGGTTGCCTGCAAAGAGGAATATAAAGAATATCATCAGTGGACTGTTTCCTAGGAAACTGTTATGCATGCTTCCTGTGTGCCAGGCACAGTGCTGGCTGCTAGCAGTGCAGAGAGGATACTCCAGTCTGCAGTGGAATATTATTCTGCCACGAAGAGGGATGAAGTGCTGATAAATGCTACAACATGGATGAGCCAGATGCAAAAGCCACAAATCATGTGTTTCTGTTTATCTAAAATGTCCAGAATAGGAAAATCCCCAGAGACAGAAAGCAGATTAGTGGCTTTCCGGGGCTGGGAGAAAAGGGTAATAAGGCGTCACTGCTAATGGGTATGAGGTTTCTTTTTGGGGTGATGAAAATGTTCTGAAACTAATTAGTTATGATGGTTGCACAACCCTATGAATATGCTAAATACCACTACAATGTACACGTTAGTGAATTGTATGGTATATAAATTATATCTCAGTAAAGATTCTCCAAAACAGAACAAAAGAAAGCGCTGCCCTTGCTTTGCCCGCAAAGCTCACAGTGAAGATACTGAGGATCTTCACAGCAAACACGCTGAGTGTTTGGAGGGAGGGAACCACCGAGTCTCCGGGATGCTCCGGCCCGGGTTGAATCGGGGTCACCTGGATTGCTGACGCCAGTAGGGTTCTGATTTGATTAGACTGGCACTCTAGGCTTGACCCAGAGATAAGCCTTTATTGGGGGCGGGGGGTGGGGGGCGCGGTATGCAAGAGAGTGAAGAATTTTTCCCACTCCCTTTACTCTTCCCCTGGCCACTCCACAAACCCGGGAACAAATAGCCTTCCCTTAAGTAAACAGAAGCCTCTCAGCACATACCCCTTCCAAGGAGTCATCAGCCCAGGAAGGGGATGCCCAGCCCAGTGCACTGCCTCCAACCTCTGTTTTCAGCCCCAAGTGAAGACTGACATGTACATTGGGGGGACCCGAAGACCACAGAACTGCCAACACCAAACAGCCCGGAACCAGCCACACTCCGCATCGGTCTCTGATTGCTCGGGGGGAAATTACATAGGATCTGTTCCCTTCGTTACAAAAGTCTGTGTCCTTCTAGCCTTTGCAGAATTTGATTTTAATATAATCATAATGTGTATAATTAAAATGTTTGTAGTCCTACATAACGTTATAGCACGAGTGCTTAATATGTTATTACCTATTTCCTTAAGCAATTATATGTTTATGATGTTCCATCAAAAAGATATTTAATGCTATCGTAACTAATCCCTCATGGTAAGACATTTAAGTGGCTCCCAATCTTTTGCTATTATGAACATGTAGCAATAAACCCATTTGTACATAAAGCTGTTTGCATACTTAGCTTTATTTCACTAAGATTCCCCAAAGTGAAATTTCTATTCCAATATTTTTTTTGGTCCTTGGCAAAAGCACATTTGTTTGTTTGTGTTGGGTTAAACTGAGTTCTCTGATCAGATCTTACCGGCTCCTCCTCGAGTGCAAATGCAAAAATTTAAACAGTGGAGGCAGTAGTGACACTTTCTTGATACATTTCATACAATTAAGTGACAGAAAAAAACACTCCTTGGATACTTATTTTGAACCTACAACGTGCCAAGCACAGAACTAAGTGTTTTGAACATGTTGACTCGTTTCATCTTCTCAACACCGCTGAGAACAGGCACTGCCATTCTCCCTGTGTGGCCAACCAGGGCCCAGGCGAAGGCTGCAGGGCAGGAGGAGCGAAGCCTCGACCACGGACACTGGCCGTCTGGCTGCAGACTCTGGGCTCCTGACCACTACTCTGATCCCAAATTTGAAGTCAGAAGACCTGGGTTTAAGTTCCAGCTCCACCAATTATTGACCTATGGGCAGGCCAGTAAACCACCCCAACTAGTTGTATCAGCTCTTATTTACATGTAAGCGCATATGTAAATACATATGTTATCATTTCATGCTTTCTTAGTGCAATCTTTTATCCTCCTTTTTAGTTTAGCTTTATACTTACCCTCTTCCACCTCTGCACCCCCTAAGCATTCACCCCCTCGCCACTCCACGTTAACAACCTAGTACTTCCTCTCTTACGGTTTTCTCTATGCTCACATAATCGTACACATGCCGATACAGCACACACAGACTCGTTTTGTATAGGCTATCATTTTTATACAGAAAGATCATATTTGTGTCCATCAGGAACCAAGCAGGAAAATGGAAACCACTCTAAGATAATTCAGAGAGAGAATTGAGTACAGGAGATGGGTTGCACTGGTGATGGGAGCGCTAAGAAGCCAAACATGGGACGGTGAGTCAGCCCAAAAGTTTGCGAAAGCAGTGCCCCTAGCCCTAGGCTGAAGCTCAAAGGGCAGAGGTAACGTTATCCCATCCCAGGAGGTATAGTCACCTGGTAGAAGCTGGCACTGCGGCGAAGCTGCAAAGGGCGGGGGACAGAGCCACAGAACAGAGGTACCGCTGCAGAGATCCTGCCCAAGGTGGGTGCCCTGGCTTCTTTCTGGCTAAAACCCCACCAAAATCCACCATGATTCCTATTGGCCGAACTCAGCTGGAAGCCAAGTGACACAGGAAACTGGAAAAAAGAGATTTCAGGAGTCTGCCACTTTGCAGAACCGGGGGGAGCCAGGGACGAGCGAGGAATGGACCGGGCAGTGAACATCCCAATAACCAATATCATGCTATGCACACGTTCCCATATCTGCTCTCCTCGATCCATGTTACCTTGGGGAACCCCTTCAAATCAACAGGCACACCTCTAATGTGTTCCTTTTGTGGCTGTTTATTTATGTAACTATCCTGCTGCTGGTGAGTATTAATATTCTTGTGCTCTTAGATAGAAATAGTATGACCTTTCCTATAATCCTGTGAGCATCACATAAATGAGTGGATGTGAAGTGGCTTTATAAACCAGAAACATGAGTAGGAGAATGTAAGTTTTATTAGAATTACCATGTCACTGTACAGCAGTATTTGTGCCAATTGCTAAAACCCTGATAAAAATACAGCCAGGCTGGAAATGTCAATCTACCCAGAGTGGACTGATATTCTGGGCACCAAGGAAATACCCACTGACGGGTCCTTTCCCCCTCGGAGGAGGTGGGTCCTAAGACCTTCTTCTGACTTCTCATCCTGCTCCGCTTCCCACGGTGTGGCTTCTTCACTTACAACACCAATAGCCAATATTGGCTTCACGGCGGATGGCAGCACGTCCATTAGAACTTTCCCTGACGAAGTGTTGTATGTCTTCGCTGTTGAACATGGTTGTCACTAGCCACGTGTGGCTATGAGCACTTGAAATATGGCTAGTGTGACTGATGTACTATATTTTCCGTTTGAATTCACTTACATTTAAACTGCCCCGTGTGACAAGTGGCCGCTGTATTCGACAGGGCCACATCAGAACTTCACTGTCACTATCTCATGGGAGTAGCATTTTTATCCAGAGTGACACGTGAGAAACGACAGAAGCTTTTTCATAACTTATGTGCTTAAACCCACTGCAGAACTGTTCAGTTCCTTGCAGCTCCGAATTCTCTATGAGGAGGAGAAGAAATGGGGAGAAGTTGCCTGCATTGTGTTACCCTGAAATAGAAGTTTCATATATTAGCTCACCTACTCATTAGTGGGGATTAAAAATTTTTTGGACTCATGTATTGCCTCTTAATGGTCACCTAGCTGAGAACAAGACCCTGAAGCAACAGAGAAGGGAAGAAGAGGTGTAGGTTTTAATAGAGCAGAAGGCAGCCAGGAAAGTCCCGAAGGTGTGATAATGCCAAGCCTCTGGCTGTTTCGTGTTTGGCAAACCCTGGGCATCCCTGAGTCAGCATGAAGGCACCAGAAAGAGAAGTACACTGTCAACGACTTTTACCTACTTAAAATGCTTTCCAGGGTCACCTGGCCATTCAGGGAGCAGCACCAAGAGATCTGGAACTCAGCAGGTGACAGTGTGAAAGAGAAAAGGTGGACCACGCCAAGATGGATCTGTGGCTAATGAGGCAGCCAGCTGCCCTAATTACACAGGGATGAATAAGTGCTGCTGAAAGACACATAATGAGGTAAAGCACTTATTAAATACAAACATCGGGGTGAAGGTGAGGTGTTAATTTTCAAGGCAATAGACAGCCGTCAAGTCCTGTCACATAATTCCATTTCACATTAAACTTATTATGGGGAATCATGTAATAATGTCAATGACTCATCTCTATTCCTCAACAGTAAGGAAATTGATGGTGAGCTTAAAAAAAAAAAAAAAAAAGCCCCGAAGTTAGTACATGACTTGAGGGGATAAAACTGAAATAGGGAGGAGATAAAAAATTCAGAACGAATGCTCATAATGCTATCTTGGGCACAACTGTTCGATGTCGCTAAGAAAGCAGTAGCATGGACTCCTCTGCTCTGGACTCTGCCAACAAGCAGCAAGTGGGAAAACTTCCTGCTCCCGATGACAACACCTTTAAGAAATGCAAGTGTGGGTCGGTGGAGTCCACTGTCCTCTCCCCAAACCCCCTGGGGAAAGGGTGCAACCTAACACACAAATCAGGATTGATCAGAACCAAAGTGGGGAGCTCACATTTCAAAGATGAGCTGAAGAATTTACAGCTGCCAGGTTAAAGCTTCCTAACTCCTCTCTTTTATTGTCTCATAAACCTCATTTCCTCAAGTCCCCAACTAAGAACGTTGGCTTTCTCTCCATTGTCTCCAAGAGGAGCCTAAACCTCCTTAGCCTGACATCAAAGCCTTTATAAAATAGCCCCAATCTCGCTTCCTGTCTAATGTCACTGAATTGCTCCCCTTTGTGAGCCTTCACAGGACACTAGATGGGAAACACACTCACCGTGTGAGCAATGGCCAGTTAACTTTCATGAACAGCTTCCTCATCTATAAAATGAGCTCGGGCATCAAGGACACAATGGAAGTATTGTGAACACGGAGTAAAGCACTTGCCACAGTGCCTCGCCTATGAAATGCAGGTTCCCTTTGCCTCGCTCATAGGTCAGACTTGTCTTCTCATTATTTCTGAAACATACCCAATAAGTTCCTACTTCCCTTTATCGCATCCTGACACCCCATCTCCCACCCTCCCCTCCGTGCTCCTGGTAGAATCAACACCATATCCTCCTCCCCATTCTCCAGGTAGCCAATTCCACTCAGTCTCTGAGGCCCAGGCCTATCTGCCCCCTTCGGTGAAGCTGGACTCAGTTTCTGCATCAAGACAGTTGTAACTATCCTCTCCAACCCTAATGCTCAGGAAGCAAAGAATGCACACATTTTTCTTTAAAGACAAATGGACACTTTAAACTCTCCAAAAAATATAAGACAACTTCCCCAATTGGTGGGGCAATGGGAGAAAATAAAAATACTTTGTAAGCTACTTAAACACCCATATTACTGTAAACAGTTGGGTTTTTTGTTTGTTTGTTTGATTGTTTGTTTGTTTTCCTTTATTGATTTTAGAGAGAGAGGAAGGGAGAGGGAGAGGGATCGAAACATCGATGAGAGACAACACCGACAGGCCGTCTCCTGCACGCCCCGCACTGGGGATCGGGCCCACAACCTGGGCAGGTGCCCTGACCAGGAATCAAATTGGCCATCTCTTGGTGCATGGGTCGATGTTCAACCACTGAGCCATGCCAGCCAGACAACAGTTGTTATTTTTAAAGTCTTGTGTAACTTGGTGCTTGTTTTATGACAGATAACAGGCTCTACCATGTACAGACTCTTATTTATTTATTTTTTATACTTTTTTTTTTTCCCTCACCCGAGGACATTTTTCCATTTTTTGTTCAGGTAGAGTGGGAGGGAGAGAGAGGAACAGAGAGAGAGAGAGAAACATCGATGTGAAAGGAACACATCGAGTGGCTGCCACCCGCACAACCGACCAGGGCCGGGGACAAACTGCAACCGAGGTACATGCCCTTAGCGGGAACCGAACCCAGGTCTCTCAGGACCGCAGGCCGACGCTCTAACCGCTGAGCCAAACTGGCCAGGGCCATGTACAGACTCTTAATCTCCCCTACAAAGTCTGTGTTATCACCTACATGTAGTTTCAGAATAATCAGAATACCAAGGCCCAAGCTGATTCACTTGGAACTGGATGACATGAGATCTGGACTATGAACTGTGACTGATCTACAGAATTCTGGAATCACTCTTTCCACTATGCTTAACTTCCACAAACCCACCCATCCATCACTGGTGTTACGTACATCAGCCATTGGGCAAGATGAGCACTTGTATATGTGTAAGATGTGCCTCCGTCTCTTAAATAGTTCAGAATGTAGAAGGAAAAATAAGGCACAGATATAAATAGCACACAGGGGAAAGTCACAGGATGTGTTCTACTGGCATAGTATTTGAAGAAAATCAAAGGATGTGGGGATCCCTTTCAACTAATGTGATCAAAGAGTTGTGTCCAGTGATCTGACTTTCCAAAGCCACATCTATCCTGCTCTAGATAAAAGAAGGAAACACTAAAAATTACACAAGCTCTTCAAAGAAAACCCCAGAAACCCATTTTTTTAATAACCCCTTTAATAATGCTCACCCTTTGGAAATCTCGAAATCTCCTCCCCAGCAATAATTCTTCTGTGATTTCTCACTGGAAATGTGCTTAAGGTAGAATATTAAATCACAGCAATAAAGTTGGAATATGTGACATTAGATTGAGATGGAAAAGCTAACAATTCATCTTAAAATGACCATTATATGCGAAAGAAAACCTTTTCCCCAAATGGACTACGGAAATTCCTATTGAAAATTACTTTAAGTCTTCTTTCTTGGCACCCAGAAACGAAGAAAGTAATAATTTCCCTCAAAACCCATGAATTGATAATCCTTCTTTTGTAACTGGCAGTCCATCTGTCAGACCCCAGTGAAACTTGTCTGAGTTCTGTCTGAGCCACATGGACACACCGTTCTTGTCCCTGTCCAGTCACAGCCTCTGTGCAAAAGTCGCCTCCATAGATCAGAATTGTCTTTCACAGTTAACAGGAATTTTAGATTTATTCTTCACCTTCTTATGAAATATATCCTTGCAGCTGGTCAACAGCAAAACATTTTGGGAACTGGGCCAACTCAACAGTTCCACTCATTTTGAAAAAGAGTCAGAAAAAATGGATAACCATAAAAATAAGAGTAGGTCATATTTATTGGGCACGCACTGGACCCCAGGCATGTCATAAGCACTTTATATGTTTTATATTATTTAATAATGTCTTACATTACTTAATGGAATTTTGCATTACTTAATCCTCATCGATAATCCCATGGTATCCGTAATATTATGTTACCCACTATGCAAACAGTGATGCTGAGGCCAAGTTCTCACATGTGTCAAGGGCAGAGGTCGGACCTGAACCTGGAGCCCAGCTGCTAACCACAGGGCTGTAGCACCACTGCTAGACGGTGAGTGAAGAAGCCCAATCTGCTCAAATGTATCAAACCAAGAAGAGGCTTCCTCTCCTACCTCCCACACTCACCACCTCAATCACAGAAATAATGTCATAACTCTTCCTGTCCCCAGAGGGGAAGGGAAACACTGAGCTGGTGAGGAGGAATCTTTTGGGAAGTCAGGGACTGAGAAGAGCTATGAATAGAGTAGCAAAGGCGGGGGGGGGGGGGGAGGTATGTGCACAATGTGGACACGTGACAACGAGGCCTAAAGGGACAGGAGGAACTCCAGCTCCTGTCACCGGTGGGGGCTCCGTAATCTGGTCTGAACTGGCTCAGGAAGTAGAGAAGTTCCAGAAAGGTAGGAGTAAAACACCTAACTGTGCCTAGGTATTGTAGCAAAGTGTCTACTGCTGTTGTACAGACAGTCAGACAGACAGACAGACATCGACAGGAGTGAGAGGAACAGTGGATTAAGAGCCCCATTTGCCACCTATTTCTCCCGAGTTTTCCACTGCTCACACGTCTGTGTGTGAGCACATGTACTCCTTTGCTGGCTCTTGCACACCCAGGTGGCTTGTCCATCTTTCTGTGCTCAGGTGGCCCCCTCCCCCAGGCTCTCTTGCCACTGTGCCTCAGTGCTTCTTAATTCAGACACCTCCGTGCCCAGTACTGTGAGGCGGACACAGAGGAAAGACCATCCCTGCTGTTAGAGCTTACCCTTCCGTGGCAGAGACGTCGTAAACAGACTACGGGGTGGTTGTGTTGTGAATCGCCGTGGGCCAGAACTCTTCCCATTGTACATGACTGACACCCAACTCGGCAGGCCTGAGAGGGAAGAGGCACCTAGCTACAAGAGATGTGGGCAGCTCCCGAGACAGGAGAACAAGCTGCAGGTACTGAGGTTTCAGAGACTGGCACCTGGGACTCAAAACTAGCAGGATTCAGGCTCGGTCCCCAGTAGGGGGCTTGCAGGAGGCAGCCGATCAGTATTTCTCTCTCTCTCTCCCTTCCTCTCTCTCTAAGAAAAATCAAAAAAGCATTTTTTTTTAAAGTAGCAAAACAGATGTTTCTCATCTTTCCTGTCCTTGGTTTCATTTTTCAAATGGCTTTCCCCATATGGCAGAAAAGATGGCTGCTAGAGGTTCCAGATCCATACCCTGTCAATGAGTAAACATCGCTAAAATAAAATATCTGTCTCCCAACATCCACAAATCAAGCCCAGGGAACATTTCCTTGGTTCACTTGGGTCCTGTGGCCTATATGCTGAGGGAATGGAGAATCCTGCCCAGCTCAGCTGGGTCACATCCACCCGTGTGGTGATGGGATGGCATCCCCTCTGGGAGGACAGTGTAGGAGGAGTCCCCAAAGGACAAGGGATGCTGTAACTTGAACAAGAAAAAGTGCAAAGAGCAGAAACCACCGCAGTGAACTCGAGTCATACTTAGCATAAATGGTTACAGAAGTTCAGAAAAGAAAATGGGTTCTAACAGAAAAGATGATGAATGACTTTCTAAAAAGATGTAGCCGTTTGGCAAACATGGTATCTCTGTTGGGTGGTTTAAGTTTCCAAATACGCGCTAAGGTAGGCACAACAATGACCCCTCAAAGATAGCCATGTCCTAACCCCTGGGGCCAGTAATATATTACATTAAAAAGCAGAAGAGACTTTGCAGATGTAATTAAGGTTACAGACCTTCAGATAAGGAGATTATCCTGGAGACCTAGCTGGCTCAATCTAATCAAATGGGGCCTTAAGAGCAGAGAACTTTCTGGGCTGGAGACATGGAGATGCGGCGGAAGAAAAAGGCAGAGCGATTCCAAGCACCAGAAGGATTCCACAGGCTGTTGCTGCTCCGAGATGTAGGTGCCCGCAGGGAAGGACCAGAGGAAGCCCTCTGAGAGCTCAGAACAAACCCCTGCTGAGCACCAGCGAGGAACTGGGACCTCAGTCCTGTAGGCACGGGAACTAGATGCTGCCAACAACCTGAACGAGCCTGGAAGGAGATTCTTCCCCCCGGAGCCCCCCTAGAAGAGCCCCTCCAGGTCCACAGCCCGATTTCAGCCTGTGAACTCGACCACAGAAACCTGCGGCGCCAACCTGCCCTTCCGACATAGGAAACTGTGACATAATCAATCTGTGTTATCTCACCAAGTTGTGCCGATTTCTTATGGCAGCAGTAGAAAACGAATTCATGGTCCAAGACATCTCTGGAAAGAAAGTAAAAGGAATTCCACAAAGTCTGCAAGTTCTCTAAAGGGGGAAACTGAGACCCACTAGCCCTGCAGGGACAGTGGTAACTGCAGCTCCTCCCTTCGGGGGGGCCTCCCTGACCCGATCTAAACTGGCTCAAGGAGGAGAGAAGTCCCAGAAAGGCCAGAGCCAATGGTCGGCGGTGCCTGGAGATTGTAGCCCAGAGTCCTTACGTCAAATCGGGAATTGACAAACTACAGGCCAAATGTGGCCCGCTATCTGTTTTTGTACATTCCAACAGCTAAGTATGGTTTTTACATTTTTAACTGGCTTGTAAAAGATAAGAGATGAATAATATTTTGACACATGAAAATTACATGAAATTCCAATTTCAATGCCCATAAGTAAAGCTTTATTGGAATAGCCACACTCATTCATTTCACACGTTGTTTGTGGCTGCATTTGTACGACAATGGCAGAGTTGAGTGGTTGCAACAGAGACCATGCAGCCTGCAAATCTTAAATGTTTACCAGCTACCCCTTTAAGGGAAAAGTTTGCCGAGCCCTCTATTAGAGAACGCTAAGAGGTAAATGTCCCTGAGCACCTCAACCACCTGGGCATGCATTTGTTTTGATCACTGGTATGGGAAGAAGAAAAAAGTTCAAGAGTGTCCAATTCCTAAGAAGGCCTGGGGCCATCTGGGTGAGGGCTGCAAGGGACACAGGATAGATGGACCAAGTCTAGCTCGTCTGAGTCCATGGTTGTGTCCAAGGTAGACTGAGAGACCACATGAGCTGTTCCCTCGCCTCCTGCAGTGAATAGTGACAGCTACACACAGAGCCCAAGCAGGATGCGATCTTCCCTTCTGGGTGGACAGGTGGGACCTTCTGAATGCCCCACGATACACCTGTACTAGTCTGGGGGTGGTGACGCAGGCTCGCTTTGCAAGGCTCAGGGGAGCCCGAGTGTAATCCGTAAGTAGAGGGGAAGCAAAGCACAATTTCGAGTAACCAGAGTGAAAGGCAGAAACACTGGGTGCAAAACCAGGGGCTGAGATGACAGACACCCCCTCCTCTGTCACCAGCCAGAAGTAAGCGCTGGACTATTCACTCTGGCTGCCACTCCGACATGACCGTTTCCCCAGGCTGAGGGCTTTTCTTTCCGGAGCTGTGGTCTTGCTGGCTAAGTCAGCTCCTGAATATTCAAAGACTCACCCTATAATCAAGAATTCTGTCTATTGAGAAGCAGGTTTATCTTCATCGGTGTGGGGCAGGGGTCTCTTGTAGGTCTCAACCGGTGGAATTAGAACTGACATGTAGGCGACGATGAGATGACTTCCGAAGTGGGGCCTTTCAGATGTTTTAAATGTCGCAACTGGGTATCCCCTGCCTTTGCACGGGCCAGATCATTTCAACTTTGCTTCGCTCTTCGCTACTTCCTCTTCACATTTCCTAGGCTTTCTTCCATCTCTCCCAAAGTCGGAACCAAAGCTGGAATTAGACTGGGTCCTTTTCAGTCATTGAAAGGCAGGATTTATTTTTTAAAGGAAGCTTCTGAAAAGATTCGAGACTCTGACAAAATCACCACGGTCCCCAAGCAGAACTGTAGTTACTCAGCCCTTTAATAAGTCTCAACGGGAGAACCCTGTGATCTGCACCACGGATCACCTTGTGTTATAATTGGTGTAAACAGAATAATTTGACTATTATCCAGCAGGTTACGTGGAGGTGGGGGCACCTGAGGGAAGACGGTGTTACTGAAGTCCAGCCAGGTCAAAGGAAGTCCTCCGTACTCTCTCCACCAAGCCTAGCCCTACCTGAAGCACAAGCATCAATTCTGGTACCTGAGTGACAGCAGAGTGTCATGTGAGGATGTTTAGTCTAGTGAGGGGAATACTACAGGGAGAGGTGAATGCTGACAAATATTTTTTCAATCTGTGATGTGAAAGAGAAACAAGAGTTACAGAGACCTAGACATGGGAGAGATGAAAAGACCATATAGTCTAACTGAGGTCCAAGAGGGGCCATTCTGCTGGTCTGGGAGAATCCCGGTCTCTGGATTCCGGCCTGTGTTCTTTGCACAGAACCACAGTTCTGCAGCGGTTTCTCCTGGTGAGCTTCTGAGCCTGTCCTGGGGCTTTGTCTGTGCAGAGCAAGGCAGAGCGATTTTCTTGACTCAATTCTACCAGCCCCAGGCATCCATGTCAGGCTGACCCAGCAACTTGGCTTTCCAGGGCCAGCTCGGGTAGGTATTCCCCTCAGCCATTCTCTTCACCACAGACAAGAACAATGCTGAACATTCATGGAGCAATTTTTCTAATTAACCCACACATTTCCCCTGCTGGCTTTTCTGGGAGGTCAGGCAAGATGGTGGTGATTCCATAAAGTACCGTTAAGCACCAATACCGCACACTCCCTGAAATCAGATGGTCCCTCCCTTGCTCAAGTCCCCCCCCCCCCCCGCCCCGCTTTGGAATAATAAAAGTTGCATCATTCATCCACAGAAAGTCAGTGTCATAGCTAGTGATTAAAAAAAAAACAAGTAAAATTTTTTATGGGAATCATGGAAAAAGCAAAAAGCACAAAAAGCTCTGGGGTGGGGAGGTGGAACAGAAGCATGGAAGACTTCAAAGCTGGAAGACCTCAGTTAAAATACTGGGCTCGCTTACGAACAGTGTGCTTGATCGTCCGAAGCCTCTGCCCTGATCTGCAAGATGTGGGATCATGTCCGGCCCAGGCTGGGAGAACGGAATGAAGCCATGTGTGTGCAGCACCCTGGGCACCGCCCAGTGAAGGCTGTTCATTGTCTATGAACACGAAGTAGGTGGGCACGGCCAGGGAAGACCAGAGACTCATGGGAGTTGAAGGAGTCTAGCCCTGCCCTGCCTCTACTCCTGCCTCAACGTGGACTGCATCAGGAGCCGATCACTTTTGCCAAGTTTCTGCCTCCTCCTTCTAGGTTCTTCTAACATAAGTGTGTGTGTGTGGGGGGGGGCTGATTAGAAAGGGGACATCAGCAAAGTAAACAGCCTACCCATGTAACAGGGTTAACTCTTCATGGGGTCAAGGGCAAATCATTCACACCACCCAGGAACTTACTCCAGTCACAGAATCCATCCGACCATGTAGCTGAGAGATTCTCTGCTGGAAATTAATTAAAGTTCCGACCCAAGACCCAAGTATCGGAGAGAAAATAGTGTTTTGGCACCTGAACACTTCAAGGGAAGGAAGGCTGACCAGGTGGGCACAGCCCCCAGCACTCAGACCTCAAGGACAGTGGAGGCAAGCAAGGACAGAGAAGAAACCAGACATCAAGAAATGAAAAAGGGCTTGTAAACATCAAGGGAAAGCGCCCAAAGGAAACCACAGCCTAATTTGTCATCCTGCTCAGGGCCCGGTGAGCATCCTTTGCAGCCCCACACTGGTGTTAGCAGCGGTTCAGACTGACTTTGAATCCAACATGCCCTGGAGGGGCCATCGTGAGGTCACTGCCACACTGGAAAGCTCATGCAATTCCAAACAGGAAGATCTAGTTTTGACTACTGTTTCCACCTCTTGCTGGTTTTGTGACCCTGCGTAAGTCACGACCCTTCCTTTGCACTTCTGTCTCCATTTGTAAAAGGAGGGTTAGACCAGGTGAACTCAGAGCTCTCTTCAGGGGCTGATTCTAAGAGTCCCTGGAGAGACACATGACTAAAGAGAAAAGCTTTGCTTCCACACGGAGTCTACTGTGCTCCTTGTGTCTATTTCTCTGGGGAAGGGACAGTTTTCTCTAAAATTCTCACTGAGCCAAGAGAATGATGTGCCTAAAAGCCTTGATGGCCAACAGACTCAGGTCTGAACTGTCACTTCAGGCTCTCAGGAGATGGTAGGTTTGCTTCAGCCGCTTTGGGATGTACGTAAAGGGGTGGGGGCGTCGGAATGAGGCCAGCCCCCCACGCACTGCCTGGCAGCTCCGTGCACCTGTGGCCTTGCGTCTCCCACATGTGCCTGCTCCGTGCTCACCAGTTTCCGTGCCTTCCAGCCTGCGTTCTTCTCGTGTGTGTGGTTGGTTAATCCTCACCTGAGGATATTTTTCCATTGATTTTTAGATGGAGTGGAAGGGAGGGAGGGAGAGAGAGAAAAACATCGATGTGAAAGAGACACAGCAATTGGTTGCCTCCCGCACTAACCCTGACTGGGGCCAGGGGTCAAACCTGCAGCCCAGGTATGTGCCCTTGACTGGGAATCGAACTCATGATCCTTCGGTCCACAGCTGACACTCTAACCGCTGAGCCACACCCGCCAGGGCCCAGCATGCGTTCTTGATTCCTGGACTGTTTCATGCCCCAGCTGTTGTACTTTTCTCCCGTAATCTGCCTTGGATGTCACAGCCCAGCCGTCGGTCCACCTGCCTCCCCTCAGCTGCTTTCTTCCCCCCGCACACAGAGGCTCGGCCCCACTGTCCCCGAGAACCCGAGACTAGTTCCCTTCCTCCAGGGCACACACACCAGGAGATGGGGTCACACAGCCTCTGTTTCTGCCTTCCCTTTCCCTCTGCCACACTTATCCTCACCTGGATCCTTCTAACTGAACTCAGTTTGGCTGCAAAACTCGAGGAACAGGACGTCTCCCGTCTATATAAATGACAAGTCGGTGCATTCACAACACAAAGGTGTGACATGCCTACTACGTGTCAGGCACCGGGCTGGCTGGGATGAGTGCAGCGAGGGATCTGACACGGTCTAGAGGGTGCAAAGGACCGGACCACTGATGAGTGAGGCATCCGGAAACTGCTCCTTTAAAAGAGTGAACCGATACATAAAAGAGCCTCATCGATCATTCAGTCTGCTGCCATCTGAGACACAAACATGTCCTCCTGAGCATTTCTTCCAGATTTCTCCGCTCTGCCCATCACCACTCCGATGCAGTGGGAGGTGCGGAACATGGGCTTCAGCCTGTGCTGTGGGGGAAGGAGCACTGCAAGGGGCCAGGAGCCTGGAGCCTGGCCTGCCACTCAGTGAGCTGCGTGACCTGGGCGACTACTCCCCGTGTCACGGCGACCTGGGGAGAGCGGAGCCCACTGTGTCCAGCAAGGCTGTTAAGTACTTGCTGCACGCGGTTCGTCCCAGAAGGAGAGAAAGGCATAATTTGAGACCACCGAGCAAAGAAAATGACATGGGAAATGACTCTCATAAAAGGAAGAGAGGTCTGTGGTATTCAAAGGGATGAAGGTGTTGAAGGCTCCCTAAGGAGAGGACTGGGAAGCAATTAAACCAGCAGAAAAATCTTGCCTGAGAAGCTTTGGTTTACATCAGGAATAACATTATCTTGCCCCATGAAAAGCAATGAGAATATAGCTTTTGAAGATAGCAGACCTGATCAATAATGGGTGTGTGTGTGTGTGTGTGTGTGTGTGTGTGTGGACTTCTCCCTGACTTCATCCCAGTGCAGGCTTCTACCCTACATCCAAATCAAGACCATCAACTTGAGGACTTTGTCTTTGTTTCCCAACGTCCTCTGATCTGCTCTACCTTTATTTCTTGTCTCCTTTCCTTCCTTCCTGCTTCCCTCCCTCTGTTCCTTCCTCTCTTCCCTTCTTTCTCACCCCTAAGCACACATGTTCTAAAACTGAATAAATAAATTAGCAGAAAACTGCATAAGGTAAAAATTCTCCATTTCCTCTCCCCCTGCCCATAGTTCTGAAGCCACCCCCCCTCAAGAAACAGCCATCACTACCATTTTCTTGCAGAAACTTCAAAAGATATTTGCTGCACAAACCTGTCCTAAGGCATGTAGAGCGCCCCTTCTGTACAAGGTTCTGCGTCTTCGTCTGTCTACGCTTTGTTCAGCCTCAGTGTACGTGTACCAGGTTACTCAGTGCACGTGTACCCAGAGAGTTGTGTAGATCAGATTTTATTGTGATAAGTATAAATAGAGAAAAGTTATTTAAAACCAAAAAATGTCCTCTGCCTTTTAGGCAATTTAAAACCAAAAAAAGAGAAAAATCTTTGCATTAATAAAGATTCTTTCTTCCCCATCCCACCACCACCATGTAATCAGCTGTATCCTTTTTTTTTTTTGTATTGGCTGTTTTCTTAAAGTTAAGCACTCCTGTATTTGAACTATTCTCATGATTTAAACACACACACACACACATTATGACTTTTGGGGTGATGTACATTTTATAGCTTTCCATAATGAGCCAGGAGAGTCCGTCAGTATTCAACCCCGGCAGGAGCGAGTGCCCCAGAAAAGTGCACTGCCGGTGACCTAAATGGGAGCTCGAGTTTAGGCTGTTATGTAAGCCCAGCAAGAGGTTCACAAGCCCTGAGTGAGTGCTTACCAGACACTCAGCACCGCCTTAGGCAGGGTGAGAAATCTGGCAAGGTAAAGCGCTTACACCTCGAGTAAAGACGAATCTGGAATCAATTTTAAGGAAATCATAAAACCGTTCGGAATGTCGTGCTTAAAGTGTGCGCAATTGTTCCAGACTTCCAGCATCGCTGGAATTCAGAGGAGGAAGGCAGGGGAGGTTAGGGTTCAGTGGCTTAAACAGAAATGTATTCTCTCATAGTTATGGAGGCTGAAGTCTGAAATCAAGGTGTCAGCTGAGTCTTGCCCGCTGAAACCTGTAGAGGAAAATCCTTCCTGGTCCCTGGCGATCGCTGGCAACCTTGGCATTTCTTGGCTCCGTCCGCATGGCTGTGATCTCTACCTCCGTCCGCGTGTGGCTGCCCTCTTTCTAGGTATTTCTGTGTCTTCACGTGGCACTCTCCTCTCTTGTAAGGACCCCGGTCATATTGGAGTGAGGGTCCCCCTTCCTCCAGTGTGACCTCACCTTAATGAATTTCCTCTGCAGCAATTCTGTTTCCAGATAAGGTCGCACTCTGAGGCACTGGGAGTTAGGACATGGGCGTGTCTTTGGGGGGCCACCCAATGCACAGCAAGGAAAAAGATTTTCCGCCTGGTTCCACGTCCAGGCTGGCTCACCTCCTGCCACCAGCCAGGCCAGGTGGGTATGCAGAGCGCTCCGCTGCTTCTTCTCCAAGGCCCCCACCTCCTTTTCAGTCCCCTCAGCCTCACTCTGGAACTCCTCATCCCCCGGAACCTCTGCTGCTGCAGAACAGCATCTCTGGGTGCTGTGTCCGAGCCCAGGTTCCTGCCCTTCTACTTTACATCCTTTCTCCGTTCCAGTAGCCCCCAGGAATCCCTCGGTTCCTTTTCCTAGTCTGCTCCCCCACTCCTGGACTCGGGCCCTTTCACCCCCCTGGACCCCCCTAATTCACTGTGATCTCATCGGTACCATGAATGCCCTGAGTGCCCGGCCTTGGGTCCATCCCGGAGGAGAGGGAGGGAACAAGCGCATGTCTAGGCCGACTGGCTTCTCTAAAACAACCGCCATTCCAGTCTCAGCTGCGCCCCAGCATGTGTATTCTCATTCCCACTTGATTCCTTTTCCAAACATCGAGCTTCCAAGCTCTCCCCACCCTTCTCAAGCCCAAACCTTGTCCCCCTGTCCTGTCCTCCCTCTGGAAATAGCCCTGTTCCATGGAATGCAAACTTGAGAAACCTCCTCCTCCTCCAGCTCATGTCCATCCCTCCTCCGTATCCCGTCGCACTTTTCATTAGGAGAAGGGAATCAATGTTTATTGAATCCCCCCAAGTACCAGGCAGATGTAGGCGTTTCCATACATTATCTCATTGCTCTTTCTGCTATGACACTTACGTTGTCCTAATTGTGCTTGTTTGCCCTTCTAGCTGATGCTCCGACTGCAGCTTCTTGGGCAAATCTCTTGGACATTATTATTCATCCTGCGTAGTAGCATGGAATCCTCTGGAACTTTATGAACTAGGTAGACAACTGCCGTTATCACTGAGTTACAGGGGAGGAGACAGCTCGCTGAGGTTAAGTCGCTTGACCAACCTTACACCACCTGGACGTAGCAGAGCCGGGATGCAGGCACACGTCCCCCTGACTGTACAGCCCGTGCACTATCCACATGCAAAGCCTGCCCACGGCCCCTTCATTTAGTTCAGGGCATTTGGGCCCGTGGCAGAGATACACATCCTGTTTTAGGGGGTGCCTGAGAGAAGGGGGAAAAGAGAAAGTTGGGCTTCAGTTTTCTCTTCCCTTCCTTAGAGAGAAAATGGCAAGCAAGACTACTTTCCATTGCTAAATGTGGATCACGGCTAGAGTTCAAAATTGTTCCGAGGTCCCTTACTCAGAACGCCACACCAGCCCTAACGGTAGCCACTGACCTGTCCCACTACCCGGATATAACAGGCTTCTGCTGGTACAGGGTTTGTCAGCTTCATCTACTGATGTTTGGGTCAGATCATTCTTTGCTTTGCAGGACTGCCCTGTGCATTGTGGGATATTAACAGTGACCATGGCCTCTACCCATTATGTTTCACTAGTAACACCACCACCACCCCAGTTATGACAACCAAAAATGTCTTCAGACATTGCTAAATGTTCCCTGGGAGAAGGGGGTCAAAATCAGCCCCCTATTGAAAACCACTGCTCCAGTGCATTGAAAACTGCTTGGACGATCACCAAGCTACCAAATGGGGACACACACTGCCTGAGTGCCATCGAAAAGCCACCTTAGGAGAAGACCCCCATGCAGCCAGGACTCGCCCTCAGGAAGTGACTGAGGAGGTGGCCGCTGCAGCCAGTGCCCACAGGCTCAGCTCAGATTAAACACGCCCCGGCTCACCTGGAGACTCAGAAAAGGCTTAGCCACCTAAGGGTGCCCACAGTCCCCGACAGGATGCGTTACAAGTTCATCCTCCCTGATCTGATGGCTCAGACGTAGGCTTTATTCCCCAATCATGACCTGCCGGCTACCTGGTTGCCATCACTTCCTGAAATGCTGTTTTCTTTTAGAGTATTGTTTCTCTTTTTCTCATGCCCTCTCCTTTCAAACGTGAAGCTCCCCAGGAGAGCCCAGTAAATCACTGACATTTTATCTTAAATTAGCTGACAAATCCTTTGACCTCAAGGTCCTGGAGAAATGAGGCAAACATCAGCCAGTTTTCTGTCTCCCAGGTCCTCTCAATAGGCAGCTGTGTGGCCCTCTGTCTTCTATATGCCGAGACGAAATTGGCTGAATTTGAGTGTGTCAATTTGAGAAGAGTGTTTCTAACCCTATTATGCAACCCAACAAAGCCCAGGCTGTGGAGGCTGCATGAAGGAGGCCCCCTGCAGGAGGGTTCTCTGTGGGCAGAAGGACCCCAACTAAGGAAGGAAATGCAAGCTGATGCAGCAAAGAACGGAGGAAGGGTAGACGGAGCCCTTGCTCATTTGCTCTTTCCTCTCTGCTTGCAAAGAAGGCTCGTAGGGACTGTGATCTGCTGAAGTGGTTTCTTGAAGGGAAATCGTTCAATAAGTATCTACTGACCATTACCTTTGAGTCAGACTGATGGAGATTGGACTGAGCTGTCCCTCCCCCACAGACTTCACTCTAAAGCGGAGCTGGACCCAATGGCCCCCCAATGAGGATCAGAGCATGTGCCATTGGGAAGCATGTCACCAAGAAATGGGGTTTCCTGCCCCAAATCAGTTCATTTCTAACCAAGTATAATACATGGTTTTGAGCTAAGACAAATGAGGTGAAGAAAGACCAAAGAGACCCTGACCCCAGTGACTGCCCCTAGAATTTCTGACCATAAGTGGATAGCAGAGAAGTTCTCGAAAACAGCTGGACCCTTGAGCTTTTCTTCAGCAGACCCGGCTGATGACATCCTTATACCAACCCAGCCCTGGAACCTAAGCCACTGGGACAGCTCAGGTTCCCCCCTCACGGGTCTCTAGGACAAGGACATACACCAGAATTAACATCCCACTCCCTGTGGTAGAGTTTCCCCTGCCTGCCTGCCTCCAGATGCCCAGAGAGTGGCTTGGCCATTGTCAGAGCCACATGCCAGCCCACGGAGTGTGTTTAAAATGCATGTAAAAGAAGCAGCCCCAGCCCAGACCTAATAAACCAGAATCCATGGGGCACAAGGACCAAGTATTGAATTTTCTCGATGACACTTGTGGGTGTTCTTATGCACATGAATTTGGGACTCATTAGCAAGGCGAAAAGGACAGACTGTGAAGCCACAGTGACCCAGGTTCAAAATCTAGCGCTGCTACCTCTAGGCTACATGACCCTAGGCAAGTTATTCAGCCTCTTCTTCAATTCTATACTGGGGAAAATAAATAATAGGGTTTGGCGTAAGAGTCAATACAACAATATACTTAAAAGGCTCAGTCTAGCCCAGCCGGGTGGCTCACTGGTTGAGCATTGACCCATGCACCAAGAGGTCACTGGTTCAATTCCCAGTCAGGGCACATGCCCAGGTTGTGGGCCCAATCCCCAGTGGGGGACATGCAGGAGGCAGCCAATCGGTGTTCTCTCTCATCAATGTTTCTGTCTCTCTCTTCCTCTTCCTTCCTCTCCCTATAAAATCAATAAAGAAAAAAAAATTTTTTTTTTTAAAAAAGCTCCATCCAGTGTATGTCCTTATATAGTACATGCACGATCATTGACTGCAATTATTGTCACCATTGTTTTGTGGAAGTAGCCAAATGATGAAACATACTTGGTCCTTAGACATGCTGAATCTCTTTGGAACCTTCTAGCCACACCCCTGCTGCAGATTATAACAGCCAAACCTGGGAGATTAGAATTACCCAGGATCATTGGCGCCCTCCGCTGGAACCTGTGAGGCAGGCTCTTCAGGGCCCTGAGGGCCTAACCAAGAGCTGGAGGGGCGGGGGGGGGGGGGGGGTACTGCTGGGGAGAAAGATCCTGCTACCCCATCCACTCTTTTTTAAGTCCTCAAGCCCCAGGACTTCAAAAGCCCTGGTCTCAGCAGCACACACGGTATCACACAGAACCAGACTTGCCTGCAGCTCCACTGTGCCAGGGTCAGCACCCACCATGCAACTGGCAGGCACGGTGTGATAAGCAAGCTATTTTGTGAGTCTGCACAGGAATGTTTAGTATTCCAGGGCTCATACAAATGGAAGAGGCTGCTAAACAGCAGCGTCGGAGAGTTCTGCACAAGAACATTATGCATTTTGCAAGAAAATTATTTTTAAAAGCTTTTTCACTGACAGTTTCTTCAAAGAGAGACAATTGCTGATTTTGGAAGTTCCATGTTTGAACATAGAGAAGCAACTTAGGCCGGCTTATGGGGTGACTAAGTGCCCCTTTACACATTTATTTCTGCCCTGGATTATTCCAAGCCCTCAGCCCTCAGAGAAATCAAGTCCCGAGCCTGGGCATTAGGCAGGAGACCTCCTGATCCCCAAGTTCTGAGCTGAAAGAACAAGACGGTATTTTAAAAGGGAGGTTTCTCCAGGTAGGTATTCTTTAGACTAGTCCTCCTCACTTCATAGTTCTCTCACCCATCACAGTCCGAATTCACCCAGGGGCCTATACGTGTTGAAGTCCTGCTATAGACTGAATGTTCATGTCCCCTCGAAATTTATGTTGGAACTTAACCCATAATGTGATGATATTGGAAGGTGGGGCCTTCGGTCGGTGATGAGGTCATACGGGCGGAGCCTGCACGGATGGGACTTATAAAGGAGACTTCAGAGAGCTCCCCCACCTCTTGTGCCCTGTGAGGCGCAGCAAGAGGTCTGCACTTAGGAACCAGGAAACAAGCCTCACCAGACGCCAAACCTGCAGACACCTCGATCTGGAACTTTCCAGCCTCCAGAACTGTGAGAAATAGATTTCTGCTGCTTATAAGCCATGCAGTCTACAGTGTCGTGTGATAGCAGCCCAAACAAGACAGGCCCTAGGAGAAATCTACCCAGTGAGGATTTTTAGAGACAAGTGAAGCCTTATTGAAATGTTTCAGGAATGGTTGGTTACACAAGGGACTTCATCTGTGTTTTGTATTTTTGTTTCTTAATTTGGGTTAAAACAGTGGCTCTCAACCTTCCTAATGCCGCGACCCTTTAATACAGTTCCTCATGTTGTGGTGACCCCCAACCATAAAATTATTTTTGTTGCTACTTCATAACTGTAAGTTTGCTACTGTTATGTCTTAGGCGACCCCTGTGAAAGGGTCATTCCACCCCCAAAGGGGTCACAACCCACAGGCTGAGAATCGCTGGGTTAAAATAATCCATTGTTTTATTCTTTATAAATTTTTAATGTTTGAAATATTTTATTAAAAATAATGTTTCCAGATGTGCCATGAATACGCCCAGGAAAATGTCTTGTCAGTGGTCTCTAGTCAATGCGTTATCACCCACCCTGTGACACACACTCCTTCCCCCTCTCTCCTTGGGTCATCCCAGCACGCGGTTGCTATGAACCCCTACTGGGCAACATCGTTTGTGAGCAGAGACCTTTGAATGCCCAGCCTATTGCACAGGGACATGACAGGACCCGGATAATTACTATTAACTGATTTTTTGGTTGTTGTTCATTAAATTGAGGCCCCTCCTCCTCTAAGAAACTTGTCCTTAGAACCACACTCTTTCCCCCCCTCTTCTCCCCAATGGGCTCACGTGCATGACGGCTGAGGCCCTTCTAGTGCACATGTTATACGACAGTGTGATGGAACCGCGACTTTTATAACATGGGTACTGTACATTATATGCACATACAGGTATAATACATGTGGGTACTGTACATTATATGCACATACAGGTATTATACATGTGGGTACTGTACATTATATGCACATACAGGTATAATACATGTGGGTACTGTACATTATATGCACATACAGGTATAATACATGTGGGTACTGTACATTATATGCACATACAGGTATAATACATGTGGGTACTGTACATTATATGCACATACAGGTATAATACATGTGGGTACTATACATTATATGCACATACAGGTATAATACATGTGGGTACTGTACATTATATGCACATACAGGTATAATACATGTGGGTACTGTACATTATATGCACATACAGGTATAATACATGTGGGTACTGTACATTATATGCATAGATTTAATTGTCAGCTTGGCAGGAGTTTTAAGCATAACTAGTTTTCCGAAGCTCACTCAGTTCTCACGCCTCTCCAGTGACCTCTCCAGTTCTTTCTCCAGCCTGGACCTTTGAGTTATTGTTCTTCCACTTCCATCTTCCATTTCAAAAACCATCCAAACTCTGACCAGAGAAACTCTGAGCCTCCTGTGCGTGGCTCACAGCTTCCCCGAGCATGCAGTCTCACCAGAAATTCCTGAATCGCCCTCATCGCCCCTCCCCCTTCTCAGCCGCAGATTCTTAGAGAATCCAGGCTGTGCCCTGAGCAGTGGTTAGAGTGTCGGCCCGCAGACCAGAGAGTCCAGCTTGTCTCATAGTGTCATTCCCCAGTCACCACCCAGACTTCACTCCAAGCCCTTCCTATGCCTACCCTTTCCCTTGTCTGGAGCCAGAGGCCGCCTCTGGAACCTTATCCACGTAACTCTCCCTCCCTGTACCTTGTGTCATCCACCTGTGAGTATAAATGAGCTGCCCCAGGATCTACAGGCAAGAGCCCCTCTCCTGGCATTCAGGGACATTCCTGCACATGGGGCCATGGTGTCCCCACGGGCCCCTCAAACCAGGTGCAGTCAATGATGCTCTTTCCTCTGCCTTATGCTATGTTTAAAATGGGGGCTGTCCCAGAAGTCCTAGTGGAACCCCATGGTGCTGTCAACTTCCACCATTTAACTGGTACACAGTGAGGGTTCCTGGGCCCTCAGGAGCCATGAGGGAGCTGGGTAAGGACAGCTTATACAACAGCCCACCGCAACCAACCACTGTTCCTCTCGGGCCCATAGGTTTTGTCGTAGAATCTGGCTTACTCTCCAGAACAATGTCTTCCTTTACAGCAAACCTTCTCTGGGGACACGTCTTTACCTTCCTGCCATCTTGCTTGCCCCACGCCCTTACCCCACACCCCTGTTATTCTCCTTCATCCAAAAGAAGGGTCTGTGTGTATTTTCAGGCCAAATTTATGGAAGAGTTTATGTTGTGATCAGCATTGATGTGTCGTGGTTTATCTAGAAGGCAGCTCAGTGAATGTAAACAGATACTTGGTACTAAGAAATGGCTCCTAACTCTGCATCCCACGAAAGCCTGGGCCAAGCTGAGATGCCCTGTTAAGCTAACACTTGCCTTATTGAGGTGATTGTACATCCTCTCTCTGTTATCTCTCAAGTCCCAGGGCTCCGGCCCTTGTTATGTGTTCCCTAAATTAAAATCATCTCAGTCAATACCTTTCCTGCTACAATGTGAACTAAAATCAACTTCAGAAATAATACCCTAGTCATCAAACTCTTAGTTGACCCAAGACTGGGTAGTATTCTTCAAGGACTAGGAATCAGAACAAATTTTTCACCGAAATAAATTTTTGGTAGCTTTTCCCAATTTTGAGCTAGAGTGGCTCACGTGTGATCATTTTTCATCCCAAGGAGAGAAAGCAATCTTTGTAAGGACTTAACTCAATAGCTTTGCATCCTCCTCCTCCAAAGTGCTCAGGAGATAAATGGCCATCACTAATACTGCCTTCTGGCGGGATCACATCCACCGCTACAAGCAATAATCATCATTTCCTTCCCTAAGAGCTTTGTCACTCTCAGGCTGACCTTTCATTAGGGCCCCCCGATCTTAAGAAACCAGAGTCAAATCCCAACAAAAAAAGGTTCAGTATCTGAACAAACAAAAAATTGTGTAGTTGCTAAACTCTTAAAATAATTAAAACAAATTTATGTCTAATAGGCAAGGGAAAAAGAAGAAACCACAGACTTATTTCTTCACTACTAAATTCATTTTGGAACATTAAGTGATGAACATGACATGTGCCACATTAAATGGTGAATATTCACCACATTAATGGGGTGTGGGCATGCCAGCTCCCCAGTTTTCTCCCAGGGGTGTCATGAGACCCAGCTCTCACGGGCTCTCCCCTGCCCACGCCCAGCCTGCCCTTCCTTCGCCAGTCCTTCCCCACGTCTGGGTTTACCTATATTTGGGGAAGAAGGAACTCCCCAAAAGGTACAATACAAGAGTTGGACTCTCGGATCTGGGCTGAGGCGTGGGCAGAGGTGAGGCAGGAGCCAGGAGAGTCACAGAACTATTTTTCCCAGGACAGTCCCAGTGCCTGGTCCCCCCCAGGGGCCAGACCACTGCCTTCCTGGTTCATCCTGCCCTGTGCTCCCTCAGGCCCTCCAGCCACTTCTATTTCACTACTGTTTAGATCAAAGCATGTTTTGTATCGGCATTAAAAAAACTATTTTTTAACCTGAACAGTTAATGAACATTAATAGTGAGTACAATATTCACCGATTAAAGATATGAATTCACCAGAAGTTTTATCTGAAGAAACTAGGAATTAGAGTTGTTTACATACGAGAGGGAACAAAGGCTCATCTCACCAGTTACCTTAAGTAGTTAGTTCTGGGTGGCGGGTTGGGGATGGGGCTGAAATCTTAGGTTCCGTGAATAGAAGTTGACCCTGGGATGAAGATTTATTACGAAAGTGCTCCCAGGACAAATAAATAAGAGGGTAGACTAGAACACATGTATCTAGTAAACATAGATTATTTCAAATGTTTGAAGAAAAAAAAAGTGTCCTAGAAACTTGCTATTATAAGTATGGTCTTTGACCAATAGCATTGCATCACCTACAAACCTATTACAAATGCAGACTCTTAGGTCCCACTCTACACCTACTGAATCAGAAGCTGCATTTTGTAAAGATAGCCAGGTAGTTCAAATACATATTAAAATTTAAGAAGCATTTTCTGACAGAAAGCTGGGTTTGAGCTACGGATAGTCTAAAAACAACAAGAGATGCAAATGTCTACTGCCAGACAGTTTCATTAGCCAAGTCGTATGTCTGAATTTTTTAAACTTCTGTTGTAAATAATAAATAATTGTCTATTACAACTTATTTCTCCTGATAAATGATGAATTCTAAGAGGTCAGGTACTATGTGTGTGTGTATATATACATATATATAATAGGTGTGTGTATATATACATATATATAATAGGTGTGTGTATATATACATATATATAATAGGTGTGTGTATATATACATATATATAATAGGTGTGTGTATATATACACAATTATAATAGGTATGTATGTGTGTGTATATATATACACACACACACAAACACACATATAATAGGTGTGTGTATATATATAATATATATATATATATATATATATATATATATACACACAAAATTTTCAAGCATATGGCTAAGTACATGGTTGAGAATCAGTAAAAGTACCTGAAACTCACTTCTTGGTAGCAATATAAAACTAATAAAAATAAATATTTCAAAATATTCAGCAATGATACTAATGGCCAACTTTAACAAACCCTTGTAGAATGTCTATCATGTTCCAACCACGTGTGAGATACGTGTGTTCAAAGATAAATAGATGCTGGCTGGCCCCAGAGGGCTGGGGAAGAGAGGCTGGGGGGGCGGGGTTATAGTTTATATAGGTCAGTACTTCGTGAAAACTTTTATTTAATATTTTTATCTCCACTTATTTCCAAATAAGGGCGAAGAACTCTAAAAGTAGTATGTATCGCTATGAAATTAGGTGCACAATAGAGCAATAATACTATTTTTCAAGTTCCTGTCTTTGTGTATGAAGGATGAAGCAAAATGCACAATAATTAGTTTCCATGGAAATAATTTTTGCAAACAGGCGGGTATTAGAGGAAAAGCAACAGCATCCAAAAATCATCCCAAACACCTATGCCCCTTACAAATAATTAGCAGTAGCTATGAAAATGTTCCATCAAAGTAGAGTCATCAATGTCTGTGAGGGTGTTGAGCACCTGGACATTTGGTGGGAAGATGAAGACAATGGCCTCTCTGAAAGCTCAGGTGATCACAAAGCATTCATTCAACAAATAGTTATTAAGCGTCAAATGAGAGTAAGTCTCAATAAAGATATAGTTCTAAAAGATTCGTCCTTAAAGAGCTTACAGCCTATAAGGGGGGGAAAAATTCCCACACATACTATAATACAACTCAGCAAATTTTTTTTTTTTTATCCTCACCCGAGGACCTTTTTTTTCAGATTTTTTGTTCAGATAGAGTGGGAGGGAGAAAGAGGAAGAGAGAGAGAAACATCGATGTGAAAGGGACACATCGAGTGGTTGCCACCCGCATGACCAACCAGGGCCAGGGACAAACTGCCACCAAGGTACATGCCCTTAGCGGGAACCGAACCTGGGTCTCTCTGGACCACAGGCCGATGCTCTAACCGCTGAGCCAAATCGGCCAGGGCAACTCAGCAAATTTTTGTTTGTTTGTTTTCTTTTTTATTATTTTCCAATTACAGTTTACATTCAATATTTTCTCAATTTCTCTTAAACATTTTTTAAAATTTATCTTTATTGTTGAAAGTATTACAGATGTCCCCCCCACCAATGACACCGTCCTTCCTCCCAGCTCCCATGCCCCACCCCCTGCCTTCACCACACAGTTGTCTGTGTCCATTGGTTGTGCAAACATGCATATAAATTCTTTGGTTTATCTCTTCCCTCCCCAGTACCCACATTCCCTTTGATGTTTGTCAGTCTGCTCCCTACTCCCAGATCTATTTTGTTCGTTAGCTTATTTTGTTCGTTATATTCCACAAATAACTGATACCTGCTTTTCTCTGACTGGCTTATTTTGCTTAGTATGATACTCTCCAGGTCTCTCCATGTCATCTGTCATCTCAAAGAGTAATACAACTTTTTTTTACAGCTGCATAGTATTCAATTGTGTAAACGTACCACAGTTTTTTAATCCACACATCTACTAAGGGACACTTGGGCTGTTTCCAGATCTTAGCTATTATAAATAATGCTGCGATGAACATAGGGGTGCATATATTCCTTCTGATTAGTGTTTCATGCTTCTTAGGATATATTCCTGAAGTATGATCACTGAGTCAAATGCCAGATCCATTTTCAATTTTTTGAGGAAACACCACGTTTTCCATAGTAACTACACCAGACTGCATTTCCACAGTACCCTTTTCTCTTCATCCTCACCAGCACTTGTTTGATGATTTGTTGATGGCCACCATTCTGATAGGTGTGAGGTGATACCTCATAGTCATTTTAATTTGCACCTCTCTGATTAGTGACACTGAGCATTTTTTTCATGACTCTTGGTCATTTGTATGTCCTCTTCGGAGAAGTGTCTATTCAGGTCCTCTGCCCATTTTTAAATTAAATTCTTTGTCTTCATTTTGTTGAGTTGCATGAGTATTTTGTATATTTTGGAAATTAACCCTTTATCCGATGTATCATTGGGAAATATGTTCTCCTAGAGAGTGGGTTCTTTTTTCATTTTGATGCTGGTTTCTTTTGCTGTGCAGAAGTTTTTTAGTTTGATATGGTCCCATTTTCTTTGTTTCTCTTGCCCTAGGCAATGTATCAGCGAAAATTACGCTATGTGTGATGTCTGAGTTTTGTCTGCATTTTCTTCTAGGATTTTTATGGTTTCGCAACTTACATTTAAGTCTTTATCAATTTGAGTTTATTCTTGTGTATGGTATAAGTTGGTGGTCTAGTTTCTTGTTTGTTTGTTTTTTTTGGGGGGGGGTGCATATAGCTGTTCAATTTTCCCAACACCATTTATTGAAGAGACTGTCTTTACTCCATTGTATGTTCTTGCCTCCTCTGTCAAATATTAATTGAGCATAATATCTTGGGTCCATTTCCGGTTTATCTGTTCTGTTCCATTGATCTATATGCATGTTCTTGTACCAGTACCAGGCTGTTTTGATTTAGTGGCTTTGTAGTATAACTGGATATCCAGAACTGTGATTCCTCCAACTTCGTTTTTTCTTTTTCAAGATTGCTGTGGCTATTAAAGTTCTTTTGTGGTTCCATATAAACTTTTAGAGTTTTTATTCTAGTTTTGTGAAATATGTCATTAGTATTTTAATGGGGATTGCACTGAATGCATAGATTGCTTTGGGTAGTATGGACATTTTAATGATGTAGATTATTCCAATCCATGAACATGATATATACTTCCACTTTTTTTATATCTTCCTCTATATCCTTTTTCAATGTCCTGTAGTTTTCTGAGAACAGGGTTTTTTTATCTCCTTGGTTAAGTTTATTCCTGGGTATCTCAATTTTTTTGTTGCAATGGTAAATGAGATTTTTTTTTTTTTTTTAGTTTCTCTTTCTGAGTGCTCATTATTGGTGTATAAAAGTGTCATTGATTTCTGGATGTTCATTGTGTATCCTGCTACTTTGCTGAATTCACTTATTAAATCTAGTAGTTTTTTGGTAGAGTCTTTAAGGGTTTTCTATGTACAATATCATGTCATCTGCGAATAATGACAGTGTCACTTTCTCCTTTCCAATGTGGATGCCTTAATTTTTTCTTCTTGTCTGATTGCTGTGGCTAAGACTTCCAGTACTGTGTTGAATAAGAGTGGTGAAAGTAGACATTCCTGTCTTGTTCCTGTTCTTAAAGAAAATGTTTTTAGTTTTTCCCCATTGTGTATGATGCTAGCTATAGGTTTCTCATATATGGCCTTTATTATGTTGAGGTATGATCCTTCTATTCCCACCTTGCTGAGAGTTTTTATCAAACATGGGTGCTGGATTCTATCAAATGTTTTTTTCTGCATCTATTAATATAATCATATGATTTTTATTTTTCATTTTGTTTATGTGGTGTATCACATTTCTTGATTTGTGAATATTGTACCAGCCTTGCATCCCTGGGATACATACCATTGTAATGAAAAATAATTTTTTAAATATATTGTTGGATCTGATTTGCTAATATTTTGTTGAGGATTTTGGCGTCTAGTTCATCAGGAATATTGGTTTGTAATTTTCTTTCTTGGGAGTGTCCTTTTTGGACTTGGGATTATGCTGGCCTCATAAAAAGAGTTTGGAAGTCTTCCTTCCTCTTGAATTTTTTTGGAATAGGTTGAAAAAAATAGGTGTTAGTCCTTTTTTGAATGTTTAGTAAAACTCCCCTGTGAAGTCATCTTGACCAGGGCTTTTGATGGCTGGGAGTTTATTAATTCCTGCTTCAATTTTCTTAGTTGTTATTGGTCTTTACAGGCTTTCTAACTCTTCCTGGTTGAGTTTTGGAAAATTGTATGATTCTAGGATATTATCCATTTTGCCGAGGTTGTCCAATTTGTTGGCATGTAATTGTTCATAGTATTTTCTTACAATCCTTTGTATTTCTGTGGTGTCATTGTTACTTCACCGCTTTCATTTCTGATTTAATTTATTTGAGTCCTCTCTCTTTGTTTCTTGGCGAGGATGGCTAAAGGTTGATCAATTTTGTTTATCTTTTCAAAGAATCAGCTCTTGGTTTCATTGAACTTTTATATTTTTTTAAATTCTCTATGTAATTTATTTCCACTGTGATCTTTGTCATTTCCTTCCTTCTACTAACTAGGTTTTTCATTTTGTTCTCTTTCTAATTCTTTAAGTTTTGGGTTAGATAGTTTATTAGAAACGTTTCTTGTTTCTTGAGGTAGGCCTGTAATGCTATGAACTTCCCTCTTGGGACTGCTTTCACTATATGCCATAGATTTTGTGTTATTGGGTGTTCATTTTCATTGGTTTCCAGGAAGTTTTTAATTTCTTCCTTGATCTCATTGGCAACCCATTCATTATCCAACAACATGCTATTTAGCCTTCATGTGTTTGAATATTTTTTAGTGTTTTTATTGTAAATAATTTTTAGTTTCGTGCCATTGTGATCTGAGAAAATGCTTGACATAATTTCAATCATCTTGAATTTGTAGAGGCTAAGTTTGCATCCTAACATGTGGTCTATCTTTGAGAATGTCCGTGTGTACTTGAGAAGAATGTATATTCTGCAGCTTTGGGGTGAAATGTTCTGTAAATATCAATTAAATCTATCTGATCTAGTGTGTCATTCAGGGTCTCTGTTTCCTTGATAATTTTTTGTCTAGATCTATCCAATGATGTCAGTGGGGTGTTAATGTATTACTATCAATCTCTCCCTTGAAGTACTCCAGAAGTTTTGTGATATACTATGGTGCTCCTATATTCAGTGCATATATGTTTACAGGGGTTATATTCTCTTGTTGGATCAATCCCCTTAATATTATGCAGTGACTTTTATGTCTCTCATTATGACCTTCATTTTAAAGTCTATTTTATCAGATATGAATTTTGCTACCTCTGCTTTTTTTGTTTGTTTCTATTGCATGGAAAATTTGTTTCCATCCCTTCACTTTCATTCTGTGTGAATCTTTTGTTCTGAGATGGTTCTCTTGTAGAAAGCATATATATGGGTCAAATTTTCTTGTCCATTCAACTACCCTATGTTTTTTGATTGGAGCATTTAAAGCCATTTACCTTTAAGGTTATTATTAATAGGTACTTATTTGTTGTCATTTTTATTCTTTATGCCTATGCCCCCCCCCCCCCCTTTATTTCTTCTTCTTACAACAATCCCTTTAGCATTTCTTACAGTGCTGTTTTGGTGGTAGCAAACTCCTTTAGCCTTTTTTTGCCTGCAATTTTGAATGATAGCCTTGCTGGATAGAGTTGTCTTGGATTCAATTCCTTGCTTTTCATTACTTTGTATACTTCATGCCACTCTCTTTTGGCCTGTAGTGTTTCTATTGAGAAATCAGTTGACAGTCTAATGGGAGCTCCCTTGTAGGTAACTTTCTGTCTCTCTCTCTTGCTGCCTTTAAGATTCTTTCTTTGTCTTGCACATTTGCCATTTTAATTATAATGCATCTAGGTGTGGTTCTTTTTGGGTTCATCTTGATTGAGACTCTCTGTGTTTCCTGGACTTGTGTGACATTTTCTTTCACCAGGATAGTTAAGTTTTCTGGCTAGGTCTGCTTTGGGATTTGCCCTTTGAATGTACCTGTTCTGGGCTGCTTTCCCTTCCCCCATGGCACTGGGCTCTGCAGGGTATCAGGTTCAGTCAGCATGGTTTCAACAGATTTGCATCGGGGGTGGTGCCTATCGCTTGTAGGAGAGAAAGGCAGTAGTTTCCTCTCCTTCCAATGCCTCAGTTCTGCCTAGGTTGCTGGCACCCCCTGGTCACCGCCCCAAGCAGGGGGAGGTGGGGGGTGGGGGGAAACCCGCCCTGCTTGGCTCTCTCATCTTTCAGCATGGCCAGGTCTCACTGGGCAGGACTTCCGCCCAGCTCCCACCTGACTAAATGTTTGAATCCCCGGTGCCTCCAGGCCCTGCTGCTGGGGTGCCGATGTCCAGCCTACTCCATGGGTGGAGGAAGGTACGCCTTTTCTTCACTTGAGGTGGGGAGGATTGCACCTCTTTTCCCAGCCACCCTGACTAGCCCCCATCAAAATTCTTTCAGTGAATAATCAGTCCCCCGGAATCACTGCTGGGTGATCCTCTCAGATCCTCTTCAGGGCCGAGTTCTGCTTTGTGGCCCCTCGCACCACTCACAATCAGAGCGAGCTGACTGTAACCACGCTGGTGTAACCACGCACTCGCTTTCAGCCTGGGATAGTGTGTCCGAGTTCCCCCAGGGGGCCAAATCACCTCTGATTCCCACTGTCTGATGCCACATGGGCTCCCCTGCCCTTCTCTGTTGCTGTCGTTTGGGGATCTGTGTGGGGCTGAGTACCCCACTCCCAATGGACAGGAGCTGCACTGCCTACCGCTGCTCCTTCCCTCCGTCTCCCCAGAGGCGCTCTGGCTCCAGGGAACACACCGCATTTCCCACAAAACTGTCTGGGTTAAAACTGTGCTCTGATCATGGCCAGGAGACATCGACCGAGCTACTACTCAGCAACTGTTAATTAAGCATATACTATGTCTTAGAATTCTCCTAATACTAAAGTTGGATACATAAAAGAAGTTAATCCCTGTCCCCAAAGCACTTACAATCTAGGTAGGGAGACAAGAAATGTATGTGGAACCATTTGCAAACCATAGAAATCATTCATAAGCAAGCATTTGAATCTGATAGGACAACAAATTGAGAACAAAGACTTACCTATAGCCTAAGAAAATCAGTGGAGAGTAGAGGAAACCAAGAAACTGAGGTTAGCGTTAAAAGATGACTGAGGCCCTGGCCAGTTTGGCTCAGCAGTTAGAGCGTCGGCCCACGGACCAGAGAGTCCTGGGTTCGGTTCCTGCTAAGGGCATGTACCTCGGTTGCAGTTTGTCCCCGTCCCCGGTTGGGGTCGTGCGGGTGGCAACCAGTCAGTGTGTCCCTCTCATGTCGATGCTTCTCTCTCTCTCTTCCTCCCGCTCTATCTGAAGATAAATGCAAAAATGTCTTCGGGTGAGGATTAAACAAATAAATAAAAAGATGTCTGAGAATCAGGATCCAAGGGAAGATGGGCTGAGAGAGTCGAGTCAAAAACACAACACAGAGGAGACAGTCACATGACTGACTTGAGGGTAAGAAATCTGCTCATGATTAATAAAAGCCACATTTCAAGACAGTAGGAGGGAAGAATTTTTGTGTATCACAAATCCTATTTCAGAACTCTTGTCTTCAAAAATGTGTCAGTCACCTGCTGGCATGTGGTACTATATCATATTGTACAAAAGCAGCTTGATCCACTTCTCCCTTGAAGCTCGGTCTGCCCCCTCAGAGATGACCACAAACCAGGATGTGTGCCAAGTCTCTCCCTTCCAAGTTAAGGTTTCACAACCTTCATCTAAACCAGAAACCCAGGACTGCGAAGGCACAGTGATCAAGACAGAGCAGAGGGAAGTGTAAAATGGAAGCGTTGGTGGGGAGGTGAGCATCCCCAGGGCATGCTTAGAAGCAATCCAGTGAGGCATTTTTTCCTCCCAACATTACTTAGTGATTCTACACAGCTTTGCAGATGAGCTCTCTTTCTGCCTCATTTTCACAGTTTCACAATAAAGAGAAGAGAAACATTCAACTTTTTTGCAAAAATGGAAAAGAAATTTCTCCTCATTCGGTAATAACTTCGAGGCGGCTAATGAGGTTTTTTTCTTGCCTTCTCCACACTCCCAGGGGCCATCCATTCTCTACCAGGCAGGGTCGAGCCTCGAAAATTCCCTCCCAATTTATGGTTTTTCAGACAGCTAGGAGAGGGATGAAAATGGTTTCGTAATGGGAGTTGCCATAAAACTTATAATTACAGAATTTGCTACAGTGAGCACCATAATGAAGTGTTTGTTTAAATCAACTATCCGTTGACTCTCTTTGAAGACAAATGACGTGTTCTATGTCCCATCTTCCCCACGTGTCCTAAGAAAGCGTTTTGGCACGCCCGCGGTTCTTCTCTCTGCCGCGGGGTCTGGCTCAGCAGGAGCTGCCAGGCCCACAGCAGCCGCGCAGCCACCGAGCGCAGCCACCGAGCGCAGCCACCGAGCGCAGCCACCGAGCGCAGCCACCGAGCGCAGCCACCGAGCGCAGCCACCGAGCGCAGCCACCGAGCGCAGCCACCGAGCGCAGCCCGGCACTGCCAGACGCAATCAATTCGTACATTTTCATAAGACTTCGAGGTGAGCAGGCATCTCACCTCACAGAGAGGTCGAGGGCACGTCAAGGAACAAACCAATCTAGCCCTGTGTGACCTTAAGGTCATCTAACCTTTCCCTGCCTTAGTTTTCCTATCGGTCAAGACAAGGAGTTGAATGTCTGTAGCTCTGAGGTCTGAATCCTCACATTCTGTTATTCTAACTCAGAAGGAAAGCTAGGATTAGAATTAAGTTCGTACTCGAGTCCTTAGACGAAGCTGGGTCCACATGGTGCACCCCCTAAAGAACCTGCCCCCAAGTCCTTGGTGGAGACTTCCATGAGGGGTCAGAGGGATTTCCTCTCAAACTCTCTCCTCTCGCCCCGGTTGCTTTGGCTCAGGGGTTAGAGTGTCGGCCGCGGACCCATGAGTTACAGGTTCGATTCCGGTCAAGGGCACGTACCTCGGTTGCGGTTCCTCCCCGATGCGGGAGGCAAGCAGACAATGTGTCCCTCTCATGTCGTCCCTCTCATGTCGATGTTTCTCTCTCTCTCTCTCCTCCCTCTCCTTCCCATGCTATCTGAAGATAAATAGAAAAATATCCTCTGGTAAGGATTTAAAAAAAATCTGTCCTCTCCCTTCTCTGTCCCGTATTCTGCATTCTAGCTAATGGCAGGAAATGTGCTCCAAAGCCTGAAGACACTTATGAAGAGTAGAAATCGTTTCCTTTCTTCTTCCTATTGTTAGCCAACTTTTTATTTATTTATTTATTTATTTTAGCCTCACCAAAGGACATTTTTCCATTTTTTGTCCAGATAGAGTGGGAGGGAAAGAGAGGAAGAGAGAGAAATATCGACGTGAAAGGAACACATCGAGTGGCTGCCACCCGCACGACCAACCTGGGCCGGGGACAAACTGCAACCGAGGTACATGCCCTTAGCGGGAACTGAACCTGGGTCTCTCTGGACCGCAGGCCAACGCTCTAACCACTGAGCCAAACCAGCCAGGGCTGTTAGCCAACTTTTAATCGTCTCCACAGGACAAAGGGGTGTTGAGAGGATTAATCAGTGAGTCTCCGTGCAGTGCTTTGCCGAGAAGGGGTGCTATACCTGGTGCTAAGGAGCTTGAATGCTGGGCCAGTTTTCACCCCAAAGAACAAAATCCCTGGAATAAGCACATTTCAAGATTTAAAGTAACTGAAAGCAGTAAACAAACAGAGGCGGAGACAGAGTGGGGTGATTCTAATTGCTTCTTCTAGGAAGCAGAGCAACATAACCAAGAAAGGACACGAATCAGAAAGATTGCTAACAAAGCACTTGAGAGAGCATGTGCTTTGGAGGAGGAGATGGGAAGGGGAAGGCAGCGAGCACATGAGGACTACAGACGGCAAGCCCCGTCCTGTGAAGGGGAGGTACCTGGAGGCCAGCTCTTCCAGAGGCTGTGTTCTCCAAAGCCTCTGTAACTCTCTTTCAGAGAGCATCTGCTCCCACAGACCAGCAACACTAACCTGCAGCAAGAAAGGGCGTTCTACACGGGACTACTCAAGTCTCGGGAGGAATGCCATGCTTCCAGAGAAGCCCAGCCCCATTACAGCTCAGGAACTCAACTGCTCCCTTCTGCTAAGAGAGCAACTTTTCTCAACAGCAAATAGCTAAAGCTTGGACAAAGCAGAGAACGGAGGCATTTATCCTACCGATTCGGATGAAGAGCAGCAAAATACTAGCTTTCGTCATGAAGATGTAGGAAAAAGCTAACACTGTTCCTTAGGATGGAAGATGCAGCTCCACCTCTGCATCCTATGGATTGTCAAACGCCCTGACCACATGAGCCAAAATTCTGGTCAATGCTGCCACTACACCTAGAAAGGACTCAGTGTTGGCTACACACTCCGCAGCCCCTGCTGTCCTGGACCCCTTTTATAGAGGAGGCTATCAACCTCTAATTCCTCAGTGCACTTCATCCGGTATTTGTGATGGTCCACGCAGAGTTCCTAAGTATTCAGACACTCTGTGAGTATCTGTCAATCAACCCAAGTTCTTCCACGATCAGACAAAAGAGTCTGTGTTGACGCATCAACACGTAAAGTGAGTTGGATCATTTAATGACCAACTCTCCCCTCTACAGGACACACACTGAGGGGTTGTTGGTATTTTGGGCTGAGGGAACAGCACATAAACCTACGCACCCTCCTCTTGACTTCCAGCTTTCAACCTTGAGAAGTGATTTAATCCTCCTACGGCAGGAGGCTCTCATCTGCAACGTGGGCATTACAGTAGCATTTGCCTCATGGAATTGTAACTGGAATTGGGCATGAAAAGCGCTTAGCCTAGTGCTTGCACTCAAAAATGTCCATTTGTATTAGTATTTGGATGTTATAAATTTACTGTTAATTCTACCTATATTAAAGAGAAAATACAAAAATGTAGTTTCAATCCTGCGACATGGCTTGTAGGGGACCCAGTACACAGGGCAGCACAGTCACCCTCAGAGCAACCTGTTAATGTTTCCATGATCCCTTCCAATTTTTATTTTTAAATATAATACATGTTACACATTTATAATTATACTGTGGGTATAACCTCTGTTTCATAGTCCAATTTAAATTACGACACAGACACTCTCCATCCTGTGTCGGTCTCTGTACCTACAGCACACCAGGCCTCCGTGGGGTTCACTACGCACACTCCCAGGGAATGGCGACTGTGTGGTGAAGAGAACCGTGAACTTGGAGCCTGAAGACTTGGACTCCCATTTCCTCTTTCAACGTGCATACACATTGGCGTGGCCGATGCGACTCAGTGGTTGAGTGTTGACCCGTGTACCAAGAGGTCGCTGGTTCGACTCCTGGTCAGGACACATGCCCAGTTTCAGGGCCTGATCCCAGTGGGGGGCATGCAGGAGGCGGCCAGTCGATGTTCTCTCTCATCGATGTTTCTCTTTCTCCCTCTCCCTTACCCTCTCTCTAAAATCAATTAAAAAAATTTTTTTAAACATAAACAAAGTGCATACACATTTCAGTACTTCGTTGTGTATCTTCTGGACTAATGTCATATATTTCTTGATTGGGTTGCCCTGTTTTTCGAACTAAGCAAAACTTTCTAAACTCATTCAACTGTGCAAACTTAAAGAAACCACACCATCTCTCTAAGCCTGTTCCTTATTTATAAAATAAGGAGGAACATTAAAACCACCTGCCCTGGAGGTTGTTGTGAAGATTAAATGAAGATAATATGTGTGAAAAGGCCTTGTAAACTGTAAATAAATACACCCTGTATGTTAAAAAAAAAATAAGTTACATCAATGTATTTCATAACTTTTTCTTTATTTTAAATAATTTCCTTGGTATCATTTCTTAAGGAGGAATTAGTGTGTCCAAATGTATGTCCATTTTTATGACTCATGATAGGTACAGCTAAATTGTTTAAACTAAAAACAAATGGGTGAAGGAACGCTCAGTCCATTGCTCCAGCAGCCTAAACAACTATACCCCGAACACAGAGGTATGTGTGTATATGCATAAAATGTAAGCACACATGCATGTGGGCATAAACATGTGTATGTGTGTATACATAACATATAATGGTTTGTTCTGAGGAGTGTCAAGCCTGACACTAAAGAGCTGGATATGAAAACAGGAATGTAAATAAAACCTTTGTTTATTTGTCATTTTACCAGTACTGTTAATATCCACATAAAGTCATGGCATTAAAAATATACATGGGGCCCTGGCCAGGTAACTCTGTTGGTTACAGCGTAATCTCAATACACCAAGGTTGTGGGTTCTATCCTCAGTCAGGGCAAATGCAAGAATCAACCAATAATCCTGGTCGGTATGGCTCAGTTGGTTGGGTGTTATCCCATGAAACGAAAAGTTGCTGGTTCAATTCCCTGTCAGGTCACATGCCCAGATTGCAGGCTCGATCCCTGGTGGGTGGTGTGCAGGAGGCAGCCGATCAATGCTATGCTGTCATATCAGTGTTTCTCTCTCTCCCTCCCTCTCCCTCTCCCTCCTTCTCTCCCTAAAAATCAATAAAAACATATATTAAAAAAGAATAAACCAGTGAATGCATAAATAAATGGAACAACTAATTGATATTTCTCTCTCTAAAAATCAATCAATAAAAAAGAAGTCATATAAATAAATAAATTTACACGCCTATGAAAACCAGCCTTTGCCACCCATGAAGAAAGCCTCTGAATGCCAAGCAAATGCATATGCACTTGTCTGGAACATGTTCTGCAGTACCCAGGAGCTGGAGGGGATGGGCCACCCCCACAAAAGAGAAGGGAAGGGAGACATTACCAAGGACAGGCTTGGAGTAGCACCCTGTCCACAGGACTGACATGAAGAAAATGAGCTTTGCCAGCCAAGCCCATCTATGGCCAGATACACTCCTGCTAAATGCACCTCTTTCTACATCTTTTCACCTTTTAAAAGAATCCTCCCCCCTTAGTGTGGGCTCTTTGGAAAACGTTCAGTCTCCTCTGAGGGGTTGAAGAGCTGAGGAGGAAGGGGGCTGTGTCCTCCCTCTGCTGGGCTGGGGTGGTGGGGGTCCGTGCACCGCGAGTGGCCGAGTGTGTAATGGTGGCCTCAGTATGAGAGTGTGCCAGGTGTCCGGAGCAAGGGTTCGGGACCAGGTGAGCATCTGCGAGGACAAACGTCTGAGGTCAGGGTGCCCTTTGTGTTGGAGAGCAGTGACAGACAGACAGAGAGACAGGCAGAGAGACAGACAGCATCCACGTCCACAGCAAGGCTGAGCTCACGGATTCTCTTCTACATCCCTCCGTCGCACACATACACTAATCACAAGACAGAACACCAACACCAAACCACGTGACCTCAGGCCCAAGCCACAACCTTTTCAATCTGGGCCTCATTTCTTTACCTAGATATAGCCTATTTTACTCCTCTGGGGAGCTTAGCAGTAGTTTAGGCTATCCTTTTTATGAAGAGGAAGGTGCGTGGATCAGACAAGATTCACTTGAATCTTAGTGGTATTTGGGAAACTTCAGGCAAGTTTCTTAACTCTCGTGACCCTTGGTGTCCTCATTTATAAAAGGGGGCTAATCCAGATCTCCCTCCGCAAATGCTCAAAGTCCCTTTAAACAATCAGAGTTATGTTAACAAACACATTTTCTAAAACCAGCACTTAGAGCCCAAGAATGCAGTGCCTGTTTTATATTACCACTTAAAAGATCTGAATGCTCGTACATATTAAGTAAATAGCATAGTAACAGAATTTGGGTTTTCATTGTTCTTTCCAAGAAATCCCTAATTCAATTTAGTAGCACTGTGGACACAAGGAGTCAAGCTCTGGTCTCAATTACAGAAACACAACTCTCAAATGGAGGGGGACAGTCTTCTGAAACCTACTTGGACTCCAGAATGCAGCAGCCCAGAACATCACCCTACCCTGTTTACAATAAAAAAATTAAAAATTAAAAAAAAAAAACTGAGACTATGAAGAAATTGCTCTAAATTGGTAGTTTTCCAGAGAATGGCTACAGCACACTCATAAGAAGAGTTTTTGAGATCAATGTCATATCTTATCCTGTAGATGAGTCAATTCAATAAAAAATTATCAGAATCTTTATCCCTCTATCTCTTTTATCTTAATCCCAAGTATGGGGTGGGAGTGAAGGGTTGATCTACAAAAAAAAAAAATGTCAAGTTAAATCTCTGAGATCTAGTCTGTCCTCACAAGTTAATGTCCTTAAATCATTTGTACATTATACAAAACTCCCTCTCTTGGTTCCTCTCATGTTAAAGCATTGTATAAATGCTTCAGTCAATTTGTGGGACTCAAGATTGTGGGATAAAGGAAAAATTATGGCCAAAGAAACATGAGGGAAATTTCTGGGAAGGCATTACACTTCCTCATAAGAGTTGATGTGATCTGTTCCTATTTCCCTTTCCTCCTTCCCCCACTCTCCCTTCCTTCCTTCCTTCCTTCCTTTCTTCCTTCCTTCCTTCCTTCCTTCCTTCCTTCCTTCCTTCCTTCCTTCCTTCCTTCCTTCCATACTGACAGGCTGACTGGAGCTGCAGCAGCCCTCATGAGACCATGAGGAAAAAGCCCAGAAAACTGCAGAGAAGCCGCCCTGACATGATAGAGATAATGATGGCAAGTGCTATCTCTTAACCTCTTCTTATGTAAAAATAAATCAGTCTTCATTTGCTGAAGTCCCTCTATTTGGGTGCTCTCTTCTATTCAATTGTATGAAATCCAAACCGATACACCTGACAACTTTTCTCTTACTCAAGATGCTTTTAGAGCCTATGTTCTCCTTTATAGCTCCTTGGGGCAGGCTTCCACTCTTTTTTTTTTTTTTTAATTTAAATCCTCACCTGAGGACATTTTTCCATTTTTTGTTCAGACAGAGTGGGAAGGAGATAGAGGAAGAGAGAGAGAAACATCAATGTGAAAGGGACACATCGAGTGGCTGCCACCCGCACGACCCAACCAGGGCCGGGGACAAACTGCAACCGAGGTACGTGCCCTTAGCGGGAACCGAACCGGACTGCAGGCCGACACTCTAACCGCTGAGCCAAACCGGCCAGGGCCAGGCTTCTACTCTTACACAGGCACCTGTTTTACTCCAGGCCTCAGAGAATGACAGCAACCACATCATGCTCAACCCCCAATCTCTTTGGATCCTTACCAGTGACAGTGTGTGACCCAAAGAACTGTGAATTTACCAGCTAATAATCTAGGTCTCTTCATGTTAGATTAGAAAAAAGCAGTCAAAACAGTATCAGGAGTCTACTAGATACAGTATTCTTAGAGCAAAACATCTATGTAGAAAAGAGAGTCAAAGAAGAGAGAGTAACAGTAACAAAAACATCTATCAAACATCTTTATCTTCATAATTAAAGGCACCATAGCTGCCTACAGCCATTGCTCTCTACAAAGCTGATAGGAAACAGAGGACGCTTTTAAAGGTATATCTTCATGCTGCTTTTGTTTCTTTCCTTACTACATGTGTGCCAGTAGGACCACCAACACCTCCTCTGTCTCTTCTCTCTCCCTTCCCTCCTCTTCCACTTCCTTTCCCTTTCTGGGATACACAGAAAAACCCATCTTCTCAAACATTCCAGCTCCTTTGTGATAGTCATCACCATAGAGTGTTACAGCCTTTGAGTTGAGAAGAATTTAAGTCTTGTAATCCAAACTTTAATTAATTCAAGAACCCCTTCTAAGCCCCTCTTGAAATGTGGTCACTCTGCCTTTGTTTAAACAATTCCAGCCTTCTCTTCTACAGCTTGTCCTGTTAGAAACAATTCCTTGAATCAAAATTTCAATAAGTCAAAGTTTCAAGTTACAAGTTTTGTTATAACTGCCTCCGATCTCTCTAAACCACCACTGCGATGACGCAGAATAAGCCTAATACCTTTGTTGCATAACAGGCCTTCACAGGACCTTAGAAAATCATTGCTATAGGTCCCATCTCCCTTCAGTTCATGGTTTGTCAATACACAGCTTAATATAATCCCAGGCTTACAAATACAGCATGATCAGAGTACAGCAGGAGCACTCTGCAAGTTCACTCCATGTCTACTCTTCTCTCCAGGGAATGTCAAAACTCCAGAGCTGATTTGTCTGAAAGAGAGGAACCAATTTTTCTACAGATGAAGTCTATTTTTACTTTATAATTAAAAACTGCAAAGAATGTATTGAATGTATACACGTGATACAATTTCACGGAATCCTACACATATAAATGAATGTACAAACTGGTGAAATACAAGGTGTATGGAGTGTACAAATGTCAATTTTCTGCTTTTAATACTGTACTGTAGCCCTGGCTGGTTTGGCTCAGCGGTTGGAGCGTTGGCCTGCAGACCAGAGTCCTGGGTTTGGTTCCCGCTAGGGGCACGTACCAAAAATAAAAATAAAAATACTGTGCTGTAGCTATGTAGGACGTTACCACTGGAACAATCTAGAGGAGGAGGTACATGACACCTCTCTAGACTCTTTTTACAAATTTCTGTAAGTCTATAATTATTTCAAAATAAAAGGTTGTTGTTTCTGTTTAATGTTGAGTAGTTCAGAAAAAAAACCAAGACCACACTGACTTTCTTGGTATTTACATAATTAACTCAAACTGAATTATATCTTTGTTGTGATGTTATTTACATGAATATCTGGTATCTATGCCTTCTCATCTGTTCTTGCATACTTGAATTTTTACAAAAATACAAACCTTTCTCTCTCTTAAACTTGTTCTTCTTGGTTTTATATTCATTATTCTGGCTTGTCAAGATCTTCTTGAATCTTGATTTTTGTTATCCAGGGGATTAAATATCCCATCTTGACCTCTCTTGTCTGAAAAAATGAGAATTGTATCTTCTATCTTCATCAAGGCCGAGGGAACCCAGTTGACATGGATCCATCAATCAGTACTCTTCATGTACGTTCACTGAACAAACTATAAACCCACGTTGATGTATATCATCGTCCAACTCTCATTTCTCCATTTTGTTCACAAGGATATCGTGGCTAATTTTATAAAACACGTGGAGCCCTGGCCGGTTTGGCTCAGCGGTTGGAGCGTTGGCCTGCGGTCTGGAGAGACCCGGGTTCGGTTCCCGCTAAGGGCATGTACCTCGGTTGCAGTTTGTCCCCGGCCCTGGTTGGGTCGTGCGGGTGGCGACCACTCGATGTGTCCCTTTCACGTCGATGTTTCTCTCTCTCTCTCTCCCTCCCTCCTGCTCTATCTGAACAAAAAGTGGAAAAATGTCCTCGGGTGAAGATAAAAAAAATAATAAATAAAAAATAATAATAAAACACGTGGATAAAGTCCTTATACAAATATTTTGTGTCGTTTTCTTAATCTACCAATCTAGAAGAATTCCCATTTAGATGTTTAAAGCCATGAACTCAAGGACATGAAAGTAAAGGACAATAAATCTGACTACATATTTTTTTTAATTATTGTGACAAAACAAAAAGCCATAAGCAAAATTAGAAGACAAACTGCAAACTGGAAAAATATTCGCAACATATGATGAACAAAGGGCAATTTTATTTAATTTCTAAACATCATTCAAATCAATAATAAAAAGTGGAGCAACATATTAAAATGAACAAAGGGCATAAGGAGGAGTAAATAAAAAGAAAAATAAGAATGATGAACAAACTTTTGAAATAATGTCTAAGCTTGTTAATGAATAAATGCACATCAAAACACAAGAATATAATTTTTCCCCTATTAGATTGGCAGTTTTTTTAATGCTAAAACCTAGCAGGCAAAGATGTGGATGAACAAGCATTTTTAAGTCCTGCCTGTGTGAGTATAAAGTATATTGGAGGCACTCTGCAATATTAAACTGCCTGTGCATTCTGATTAAGTAACTCTATCTATAGGAATTTATCTATGGATATACTTGAAAGTATATAGAAAATATGTGTACAACATTGTTTATTGCATCATTGCTAGCAATAGCAAAACAAACATAAATAATATCAATGTTTTTAAAATATCTATAGAAGAGTAAAAGATATGAAGGAAAGCTATCCAACCATTTAAAATTATGAGATAGTGAACATGGAAAGATCTCTAAGGTATACAATTTTTATTTTTATCCTCACCCAGGACACTTTTTTCCATTTTTTTGTTCAGATAAAGTGGGAGAGAGAGAAAAAAAACATCGACATGAAAGGGACACATCGAGTGGCTGCCACCCACACAACCCAACCAGGGCGGGGGACAAACTGCAACCGAGGTACATGCCCTTAGTGGGAACCGAACCCGGGTCTCTCTGGACCACAGGCCGACGCTCTAACCTCTGGGCCAAACCAGCCAGGGCTGTCTTGTCATTTCAACATAGGCCAAGTGTTTCCATATTGTAAAGCAAGATGCTAGACCATCTAGGCAACAGCTGCCACGGATCTGAACAAAAACTAGGTCTGCCACTATCTGGCACTAAAGAACCTATTGGAGCCATAATTCCCGTGGGTAGAGTGCTGCAATTGGTGTACTGCATATTCACATAAACAGGCAGACAGATACACACACACACAGGTTGGAAAGGGGAGGCCCTCCCATGTTGAAAAGGAAAGAAAACCTTTAAAGAACAACTGAGGAGCTTGGGAGACACGGGGCCTGGAATACAATTCGATCCCTGCCAAGTCTGAGAAGTGAGGTCGTGCAGCTGGTGCCAGCAGCCAGGACCCGGGTGGCAGCAGGAGAGTGGAGGGGAAGGGAGATCATGGCCAAACAGGGAAGTAACTTGACCAGAGACCCAGAGCAGAAGGAAGCAAGACGAGCTTGTGAGCTAATGAGAAAATCAAGTCTTTGCAACCGAAGAGCACACAGGAGGCTGAAGGGATGGAGGGACATGGATCTGTAAACGCTTAGATGAGCTGACAGCGGAGCTCTGAGGTAGCAGCACCCCAAAGAGAAGTGGTGAAGACTTCTGAGAACTGGGGTGGCCTGGATGGAACAGCTCATTTGGGAAGGTTTCTCTAGAACTGGTGCTGGGAGAAGGGCAGTAGTTCACAGAAAGGAGACATGGAACAGAGGGACACATAAACGTCATTACTGACAAAGCAATCATGACACAGAGAAGCTGGATACTTGCTCTGGAAAGAACAAGCAAACAAAGAAAATTCAGAGCAGCAAAGTCTCTGACGCCCCCGTCAGCCCAGGCTCCCCCAAGACCATGATGGCAATTTTCCCCAGGCTGTTGCACATGCGAATTCAAATTTAATGAATCTTGGTTTACCCAGAGTTTGGAAATCATTGCAGAAATGTTGCCTGAGAGGTCCAAATTCTGCATAATATCATTATCATTGTTATAGGTTTTTATTAAAAAATCAGAGAGAAGAAATATAAGGATTAATATCTGCCCCCTCCCCCATAAAAAGAGAGGAACAAATTACATTTACTTGTGCTTCACACCCCTCAGCATCACCATTCTAACCTCCTGTTGATGAGAAATCTCTGTTTAATTTAAATTGAGAGCCAATTGGGTAAAAAAAAAAATAGAGGGGGGGAATGGGTAGGCCTAATCCTGTTCTCTAACAACACCCACTGGCACACAACTGATGTTAAAAATCATGATGATAATAGTAATTATTCCTGCATGTCACACTCAGTACAGGTCACACTACCATCCAGAATGAAATAATAAGCAGACACACCGCCCCGTACTGAAATATGCAATTATCGGAAAAGCTGCTTGGAGCCAGGAAATGGAATAGCATGTGGTCTCCCGTTGAGCTCTGACAGAACCTGCCAAGAAGTGCCTACTGATGGCCTGGCAGGGAAGGTGGTGAACGGAGACAGCTATTAGTTCCCCACCCTGTGCCCCTCACAGTGGGCACCTGGAGCAGGTGTTAAGCGGTTATGTCACAGAAGCACGCAGGGCATCCTCGTCTCCCCCAAGAAGTTAGAATGAGGCTGTCAGACGATGGTGGAAGCGCTCGACCCTTCCTCTCCAGGACAACTGCTGGCTTCCAAGTGGCAGAAGTTCATTCAAAAGCCCTCAGGATGGCCTTAGAAGGTGATTGTTCTCAGAAGGGACCTTTGTGGGAAGTGCCTGGAGCGGCCTCATCTTTGCGTGATAGATTCCGTGACAGTGTGAAGAGAGAGCTGGAAGAAAGTGTGTATTCAGAGCAGCGGAGGTGTCAGTAACATGAAACTGAACGGCCCATGCCAAGAACCACAGCAAGGTCAGAGCCGGCACATCCTGCTTCCTGCTGGGGGAGTAGCTAAAAACATCTCTTCGGCACAGGTTGGAGGCAGTAGCCCTGCTAGGGAGGCTCCTATATCCTGCTGTCTCGGTATTCCCACAACCCTCCAGGAAAGCAAGACGGCATCATGGGCAAAGAGATGTGCTCTGCAGCTAGATGTCCTGAGTTCAAATCCTTGCCCTTGATGTGTGAACTTGAGGGTGAAACTCAGTGGTTTGAAATCCTGGGACTGCCCTTCAACGCAAGGTTGGCAGCCACCTTAAACAGCCTGTGAGGCTGCCAGGGTGCTTGACCACCTATAGGTCGATGATGATGCTGTGAATTCTCAGATCGTGTGCACGGCACACTTGTACCCTATGAGATAAGCCTCAACAGATGATAGAAATTTTTCTCTTTTATTATGGTTCTTACCATCTCCCATTCTCATCTTATGATGTTTCTATTTTGTCCACTAGTGTTCCTAGAAACAAAAATGTGAGTTCCTCCAGTTCCCAGGGCTACATCTGTGAATGGACACATCCCTTCACCCAGCACCACAGAGGCACTGGGCTGGCAACAAACGGATCTTTAGAGAGTTAACGAGGCTCACCCTAACTGGGGATGATCCGCCTGGAAAAGAGAAAACAGGCAGCAACGTATGATTGTTCCACAAACATAAGGAAGGCTCTTATTTGGAAGGGGGAGGCAACTAAATCTGGGATGTTCAGAGAGAAAACCACGACTAGAGATAGAGTCACCAGGAAATCGCTGTAGGATCTGTATGAGAAAGAAGTTTCCTCGGATCGGACAGGTGGAGAGAGGGAGGAGGTCAGAACTCCTCCGCTGGGGCTGGGAGTCAGCTTCCTGAGCCTGGGAGGGTGGTATGGCTGCCGCCCACCACTAAGGTTAAATGAGAAGTAATTCAGTAGCAGCAGGAGGACCTTTTGTGTTCACTGCTGAAGGGTTTCCTCCCTATTTCAGAGTAAAGATTTTTAAAAAGATGTCCTCGTGTGGGAAATGAACAGCAAAGCCAAAGATGGGCCTGGTGGGGGGAGCAGTGTGGATGTGCCCGGGCACCCGACAGACTCCAAGGAGACAGGCCTCGGGAGAGCTCCGCTCTCGTGCCTGCCAAGGCCGTGCCCGTCTGCCAAGGCAGTGCCACTCCCACGGGCGGGGGCTGCCCCGGGAGCCAGGGAAAGCCAGCCATGAAGGACGTTTGCCCAGACAGATAAGTGACAGTCCAGGAATTCTGGACGCCCTCCTTCTGACACTAGCCATGCCGGCTCCAGGGGCCGTGCCCAGCGCCACCGTCTGCAGGGCCCTTTCTCCGAGCCAGGCAGACGCTGACCTCACCGGCCAGCCTCCAGCGGAGCTTCCCCAGCTGCTTGCGGCGCTGGCTCTGGACTCCCGGTGCTCCGGCAGGCGGCTTTCTAGGCCTCGGTGGCTGCTAATTATAGCCAGGCGCTGGCTGCGCTTCCTCCGCCGCCCGCAGGGCGGGCCGGCCGGCCCTGGCACCTGGGGGCTGCAGTTTCCTGGGGCTCAGGCCGCCTCTTGTTCTTAGCGGTTGGTTGGTTGGTTGGTTGGTTGGTTGGTTGGTTGGTTGGTTGGTTGGTTGGTTGGTTGGTTAGTTAGTTAGTTAGTTGTTAGTTAGTTAGTTAGTTAGTTAGTTAGTTAAGGCAGAGCCACAGGTGCCCCTGGGCTGCCTCAGACAAAGCGCTCACCTTCTCCCTGCCTCCTCTCTTCTCTCTTTCTTCTGCTCTGTCCCCGCCACACTGTCTTCCTCCGTTTCCACTCTTCCCTCTCTAGAAACTGCCGGGTCCTTCCCTATGCCTCAAGCCTAGGCACATCAGACCTCCTGGAAATATCTTGACAATAGGGGGTCGCTGACCTACACTCGCAGGATCACATTTTTATTTAAGGAGAGTGATGATGCACCTGGTCCACTGAGCTCACTGTCCTCGAGTCGTGTTTACTCCTATGCCCCGACTCTGCCCCAGCGGACATCACCTGCGTTCTCCCTCTTCCAGAAGAGCCTCTCAAAACACAACCGTCTCCGTGGGCTGGACCCCTCCCCCCTCCCCTTCTCAGGGACTCGCTCCTGCTGTTAGTGCCCCCCCCCCCCCATCATTGGTCTCTCCCTCTTCCTGGCTTTTCCCATCAACCCACAGGCACGCTGTAGGGAAGAGGGCAAAACGCCCTGAACCCCGCATCCACCTGGAGCCACAGTCCCTGGCGCGGGACACGTCACAGGCAGCATCGTGACGGAGTGGTCCGCGTGGCCTTCATTTCCTCACCTCCCACGGGCCCACCCACCCACGCGCCTGGGATTCCCACGACCTTCACTTCATCGCAGCTGCCCTTCCCCGATCACGCGTGACCTCCACGATGCCCGTTTCCGAGATCCCTCCCTGTCTCATCCGTCCTCCCAGCAGCAGCTGATGTACCGGCCACTCCTGCTAGAAACACTTCTCCCCGAATTCCGTGCGGGGCTCCTTCTCTCCTGACCTCTACACATGGGAGCCCCTGGCCTGGCCGCTGTGGCTCAGGGGGCTGTGCTGTCCCGTGGACCGAGAGGTCCCGGTCCATGCCCGGTCAGGGCCCGTGCCGGGCTGTGGGCTCCACTCCCAGGAGGGGTGTGCAGGAGGCAGCTGATGGATGTTTCTCACATCGATGTTTCTCTCTCTCTCTCTCCTTTCCCCTCTCTCTAAAAAATCAATAAAAACATATTTTAAAAAATAAATAAATGTAGGCACCCCTCACAGCCCAGTTCCTTGCCTTCCCTTACTTATCTGTTAAAAGGGATCTCCTCATTCTCATGTTTTTAAAGGCCTTTATACCAACTTGTAAGTAGATGTGTACACCTTTGATCTCTCCCCTGAACCCCACATCCAATAGGAATCTCAACGGTATTACATGGAAACTGTGATTATCAAAACTCCTTTTCAAATCTCTTCCTCCCCCAGTGTCCACCCAGTCAGGAAATAGCAGTTCCCCTCACCCCGTTACTTGAGCCTCAAACCTATGCCCTCCTTTCTTCCTCACCCCAGCCCTGCCCAACCCGTCATGGGTCCTCCTTGTTCAGTCTCTAACACATCGTCCACATCTCCTCACCAGCTTCACAGCCCCCTCCAGCCCACACGAGGACCTGGGCGGCTGCGGCTGTGCAAAGGGCACTCGCTGGACCCCATCACGCTGACGGCCTGATCTCTGAGTTCGTCTCCAGAATGTTGAGAAGTCATTTCTGTTTAGAAAACCCCAAGTCCTTTGTTAGCAGATTAAAACACCATTGACCCTCTCCAGGAACTATTTGCTTGGGCTCTACAATGTGTAAAGGTGGCCGTGAATACATGAGAGGAGACAGGTACGTTGAAGAATTTAAATGAATAAAATAATTAGATAGGACAATCTAATAATTAGATAGCACTCCAGCATATAAAATTATCCCTCACAAAAGTGTTTTGAGTAGATAAAAACCATCATAAATATGGGAGACATTCTTAGACCCCCACCTAGAGGTAGGTTGGTCAATCTCCAATGAAGAAAAAAAAAAAAACGGGGTCCCAAGGGCACCCACACCTTGCAGGAAGCTGCCATCCTCTCCACCAAGACGCACCCTCTTGTTCTCTGGTGTTTCATCTCGCCAGCCTCTAAGCCATCTTGACGCAGAAAAGCAGAGCGACCTTTGTAGCACACTTATCTAAGCATGTTGCTCCTCTGGTGACAACCCTCCAGTGGCTTCCTATGGCTCCTAGAACAGTTCCTGATACAGTAAGAGCTCAAAAACCAGTCATTGGATGAATGGGTAAATGAGCACTCGGCCAGGTTCAAGGGACCAAGGCATAAGAACTGATGGTTTTAAGTTGCCAAAGGGAGTTGCTTTTGTTGTTCTTTGCACATTGCTTAGGTTTGATCATTCTCTGATGGGTGAATAACAGCTCTCATTAATGAAACGTGTCCAGCACTAAAGTGTGAGGTTGGGTTTATCCAGCTCCCTTTTGTACAGGAGAACACAGCTAGTGAGGGCCTGAGCTGGGGTTTAAGCACAGGACTGTGGGACTCCAAAGCTCACCTTCTCTCTTCAGTTCAGTCCCTCATTCGACAAGTGTTTATGGAGGATGAAGTATACTAGGCACTCTGCAAGACGCTGGGGAATGAGAGGCGTGGTCCTTTTCTTCAGGGGGCTTACATTCTGAAGAGCATCCTCTTGCCAAAAGGGAATGGATAAATGAATGAACAAAAGAACTAGGTCAACATTTTTGAAAAGTGCCATGGAAGGCACCAGGTATGGTGACTGCGCCAGGAATTCTGGGCACTGAAGAGGCTCTCCTGACCTACCCTTAACAAGCTTCCCCTGACCTACCCATTTCTGACTACTCCTGTTATTTCTGTCCCTCCCCCTTCCATCCTCACACCTTTAGATTATAAATAACGTCAGTATTTTGACAATAGGGGGTGGCTGTTCACATGGAGTGTCCAAATATCAGATACCTGCTGAAAACACGTGTCATCTCTGCCTGCGTCCGTCTCAGCTACCTTGGTTTATGATCAGGGACTGTCTTAATCCTGCGGTTCTCTGGAGCAGCCAGAGGGGCCTGTATTTCCAGGCGAAGCTTCAGGGGATGGCATTTGATCTGGAGCTTAGTGAATGAATCAGATTCAAACACAGACGGGGTGACATTATTCCGGGTGACAAGAAGTGTAAAGTATGATCTTCTGGGAGTGGAGATGAGGAGGGGTGATGAGGGAAAGTTGTAAGGGGTGTATAGGTGTTGAACATAAGGCACTGTGTAAACTATAAAGTTCTCTACTGGTCTGAAGAATTACTGTCATTTGCTGAAAACTACACCCTGGAAGTCACCTTTCCGGGTTAAGGTTTTGTTTCTTCAGTAACATACACGCACCCCACCACCATAAGTGATTATTATATCAGGAGGAAGAGCATTTAACCTACTGGCTCCCGACGACATGTTTCCTGAAGTAGTTGTTGGTTTTGTTTTAATTAAAGTAAAACTCACATAACATGAAACTCGTCACTTTGAAGTGGACCATTCGTGGCATTTAGTAGATTCACAGTGGTGTACAACCACCACCTCTATCTAGTTCCAAAATGCTCTCATCGCTGGAAATAAAACCTGTACCCATGAAGCAGCTACTCTCCGTTTACACTTGCCCAGTTCTCAGCACCCACCAACCTGCTTTGTCCCCACAGATTTACCTATGCTGAGTATTGTATATACATGGAATTGTACAGCATGTGACCTTTAGGGTCTAGCTTCTTCAGTTAGCGTAATGTTTCTGAGGTTCACCTATGTTGGAGTCATTTGTCAGTACTTCTTTGTGTTTGTAGCTGAACAACATTTTTGTATGGAGATAGCACAGTTTGTTTAAACATGCACCCGTGATGGGCGTGTGGTTGTTCATTCCTTCTAGCAAGTGTAAATAGCACTGCCATGAACGCTGGGGTACAGATACCTGTTTGAGTCCCTGTTTTCAGTTCTTTGAGGACTTTACCTAGGAGGGGGGTATCTGGGCCATATGGTAGCTCCATGTTCAACTTTTTGAAGACCTAACGGCATTTACTGATCCTCTAGCAGGGAGAATACGGGGCACAGGGTTGGGTTGTTGTCATGAATAAGGGTGGTGACAGCTACAAAGCCCCGGAAAGGGTGGAAGGCAGTACTATCCTGAGTGGAGCACCGAGGTGCAAAGCAAAGGAGGGGGTATCCTGAAGGTCCCCAAGGAGAAGGAAGCAAAGCAAAGGTGTATGCAAAGCACATGGGAGATGTTCAACGAGAACATGAATGAAGGGAGCTCAATGGATAGCAGGTAGGGAGCAAGATACACCTAGCTCCCTAGCTAGCAAGCTTTCCTCGGGCACCATGAGTTCTTTCAAGTACAGAGCTCTAACCTTCTTGGTTCTGAGCTATTGTGGTCACTTAGGCCCAACTGCACGGCACTGAACAGAGTTTTATGTTTTTGTACCCTCATAATGTTAATTCTCAGATAGTCATTAAATTGGTAGTGTTTTTTAATCTACTGTCCCACCTCCTCTGTAATTATTTAGAGCTGACTTTTTATTTGTTTTTTGTTTTGTTTATTTTTATTTACTTACTTATTAAGTACCTTCTACAATACCTAATAGAGTACCTCAGCAGAACAGGCCCTTGATAAGTGCAAGTTGTTTACTTGCTTGAGTTTTACAATCCCATAAAAATAAGTATCTGTTTGATACAGTGGCTACAAATTAACCGTGCAGCTTGCTCTTGATGTTTTTGCTAACAGCTGCAAGATTGTGCCTTGTGAGCCTTTGCCAAGCTCCTTCATCCTTAATCCGGCAGCCTCTTGTCAGTGCCGATCCCCACGTAGTCAGAGGGAGGACAGAGATGACGCTGAGATAGTTGGGTCAAACTTCAGTTATCTTTTATTTCATGTGCATGGGATTTCTGCCCGAAAAGCACAACTTTCTGCCTTCATCGTCCACTTATGTGTGTATGAGGGGGGAGGTGGGGTTACTGAAAGACACGTTTAAGTTTGAAGTTCTTGTAACATGCCCAAGGAATCACATGCTACTAGCTTTTTACTCTGCATGAAAAGGACAATATGCATAAACTATTATTGATGTGGTAGGCTGATTACACAGACCTGCACACTCCGAGATTAAAAGTTTAAGACAAAAGAGCAATCATTTCCCCAGGAAGTGACACCACTGAAAATATGAGAGAAAGAATCAGGGAAATGTTAAGACTTCATCCATGATCCATCCACTGTGAGTTATTAAGGGTCCCACTGAGTAGTCGTATGTGGAGACACTCCTAACCTTTGTGTCTAACAGCTGGAGTCCAGTGACTTCTCCCTGTAATGCTTCACCCTGGGTCCCCAGGGACAGAAATCTGAACTTAGCTCAAACACAGGAGGTACTCTGGGGTCTGTCCAGGACAGAACTCCAGTTCACTCATCTCCAGTTCACTCTGTTCCTTTAGAGAGAGCTGGAGCTTGACCATTTGTGTCCCCACAGGAGTGACAATTGTTGGAAAGTACATTGACAGACTGTCCTTTTCACAGCATGTTTGTGTGTGTGTGTGTGTGCGTGCGTGTGTACTCAGAATCAGAGTAGGGAGGAAAGCGCATCACATACACTGCTGCTGGGAGTGAACACTGATGAACCTCAAAGGAAGGGAAATGGACAAAATTCACCAAAATTACAAATGCACACACCCTTTGATCTGGTGATTCCATGTTAGGAACTGATCCCAAAGGTCTGCTCTCACATGCATGAAGTGATGTATGTACAAAGTTATTCACTGCAGTGATTATTTGTAAAAAGAAAGAAAGAAAGAAAGAAAGAAAGAAAGAAAGAAAGAAAGAAAGAAAGAGAGGAAGAAAGAAAGAAAGAAAGAAAGAAAGAAAGAAAGAAAGAAAGAAAGAAAGAAAGAAAGAAAGAAATTTCAATGAAAACACCCTAAACATCCTTCGTTCATGGACTGGTCTCTGGTTAGACACCATAAGCAGAAGCATTTCCAGCCAAAGTCCAAACACCTCAGTCCAGCGCCAGAGCCTCTCAGTCTAACAGCCCAGCCTCCCAGCCTCGTCTACCCTCCATCTGCAAGGCTAAGCCCTAACTGAGGCAGCCCCTATGTTCCTGAGTGACACCGTGGTCAGCCCAGAGACTGCCGCGTGGACTGCTCCTTCATTGTCTGTAACAGAGGATGCCGATGACCAGCCCAATGCCCTGCATGCACCAGCTCGTCCTTTCTCCATGCAGCTCCTCCGCCTGGAGTACCCGCCCCTCTCCTCTAGTGAAACCCCACTCACTCCTCAAGTCCTCGTTCAGTGAGCCCTCCCTGAGCCAATATGCTCCTCTCTCGTTCCTATTCCCAGAGCCCCGGACCGGGCCCCACCACAGGTCTATTCCCTGTATACTCTCATCAGTGTATATCCCTGCTGCCCCTATCAAATGATTTAATCCTTTAAAGCACAGACTATATCATATGTCTGTCCCCGAGGCCTGTGGTGTCTCCTGACACATCTTCGGCTCTCAACACCTAGCTGTTGTTGAATAAACTGTGAGGGAAAGAAGGAACTTCGAGAATCTTCACTCACCACCTCCTATGAACTCAGTAACACAAATCAGCATTTCAACTCAATTCATTGCCACCTTGTAAATCCAGAGATCCCGGCCTTTGAGACTTAGATAAAGAAGCAAAAGCCGCCCTGGCCGGTTTGGCTCAGCGGTTAGAGCATCCACCTGCGGTCCGGAGAGACCCGGGTTCGGTTCCCGCTAAGGGCATGTACCTCGGTTGCAGTTTGTCCCCGGCCCTGGTTGGTCGTGCGGGTGGCAGCCACTCGATGTGTCCCTTTCACGTCGATGTTTCCCTCTCTCTCTCTCTCTTCCTCTCTCTCCCTCCCACTCTATCTATGCAAAAAATGGAAAAATGTCCTCGGGTGAGGATTAAAAAAAAAAAAAAAAAAGAAGCAAAAGCCTTTTAATGGGGATGAGGATGCCTGGAGTCGCTTAATCATTTCCCAAATCCACTTATTCTTTGAGATGGCTTAGAATTCAGAAGGATTTTCTTATCCAGCAGAACTTCCCACAGTTCCTAGTTGAGACATAATTTTTGGGCTCAAGGCCACTGAATGCCCGATAAGAAAACTTACCAAGTGAAGTTAGGCCAAAAAAAAAAATCAGCCATGTGTAGGGAAGACTGGAAGTTGGGGAGCTGGCCCAGGTTCCAGAACAGTGACCAGGGGGTGAGCTCGTTCTGCCCTCCCCTAGCTGGGGAGGCGAGTCCTCCGGTAGGCAGGCCCTGGGCACAGGAGGCCACTTCAGCCCTCGGCCCAGCAGGTGAACACCAGAACCTGCTCCACTGAGGGGCAGATCTGCCTGACTGGCTGGTGGCAGCAATTTAGTTGATTTATTTATGAAGAGCCCATACGAATGTACTTCCTAAATCACTGCTAGCTACACCAAGGTTGCAGCTTTAATGTTATCACTGCCCGCTCAGCCAGAGAGACAGAAAACTTCCCCATCACTCATAAACCTCCCAGTCCCCAGAGAGGCCTCACATTTGATTTACAGCACCCCTACTCCAGCGGGGCACAAAAGTGCTATTCGTTCATTCATTCTCTCCTTGTCCGGGCGACCCTTCCTGCATCCACCGCTGCCCAGCGCCCCGCCAGCACACACAGACACAAGACGGGGCCATCCTCGCCTCAAGCAGCTCTCCTAACCCAGGAGGGAGGGTAAAATATGTACATAATTAACCCTAATGGATGATAGTACTATAGATTACACATGCTTTGCGTGGCTTTAAAAAATGCCAAGGGAGATTGGAGGATGCGGGTGTCTTACGACGGGCCCGTCTGTGAAAGGTCTGTGAGAGAGCGTTGGGACAAAGCTATAAGGAGGACCCAGGCTTTTCCCACACAGCACCTTGGACTCAAGAAAGGAACTCAAGTGAGTATGATGATATAATACAAAGGCTGCCAGCATGGGGTGGAAGTGACCTAGGCCACTGTCCCATAGCTGTCACTCATGGGGTCTCAAGCATTGCTGTTTGGGCTTCCGTTGCCCCTTCTGGACAATGAAGCGTGAACCGGACGGTCTCGGGATCTGCATTCCGCGTGATCCCCTGAGCTCCCAGACTCGGAGGCGAAGGGTCAGGGAGAAAGGAAGGCAGGTAACGAGCCAGCTCTCGGCCGCATGCTGCTGGACAGAGACGCGCCGCTCAGGGGCAGTATTCCGGGCCCTGTGACACACACGGAAGCATGCCAGGCTGCTGTCAGTGGGTTGGTGAATCCGAGGGAAGCAGGAAGGGGAAAGATCAGCTTATGCAGACAGATTTCTAAGTTTCTCAGGCTGGACACCCCTGCAGAGGGTGATGTGTCAACCCCACCACTGCAGGGGCAGGAACAAGGAGAGCCGAGAGGGAGCTTGCTTTCGCTTTTCCGCTTGTCCTAAACTGAGGGCTGTGCGAGGGAGGCCAGGCAAACTGGACTGCGCTCTGAGAGCCCTCCATGGGAGGCATGGGGAGAAAGCACAGCCCAAAATAAAACAAAAGAAGGGTAATGCGGGGGGAGGGGAGAGGGCTCAGCACCAGAGACTAGCAAGCACTGAAAAAGAGAGTAAAAACCTCTAATAATGACCCTCATGCCCACTTAAGAGAAGGGTACTCAAAACCCAAGAAATGGTGGCCACTTCTCTTCTTCTTTTCCCTAAAAGCAACTTTCTGCCAGTGTGCCAGGGACCCTCCACCATAAACCCATCACCTGCTCATCTGCCTAAGTTACCTTCCGGACCCTGCGTCTGGGAGAACCAGGCGATCGATTGTTACTGGGAATCCACTCGCAGACACGCGGAGAAGGAGGCAGCCTCGAGTTCATCGATCCACACGGGCCACAGACACGTAGAACTCATGATTCTGAGAAAGCTCTAGGCCACGGACAGCAGTGGTCTAACCCAAGGGTCTGAATGTCTGGGGAGGTTTGCAAACATTAATTTGATGGAGAAGTTCACCTGTGCATCAGTTTGAGAGAAAACAACCCAAATGGAAAGTATTCGGGGGGCACAAGAAAGTGAAGGAGGAGGGAGTGGCCAGCAAATCTGTTTTCCCTGGTGCCTGGAGGGTGGGTACGCAACACTGTTTCCCTAGAGTGGGTGTCTCTCGAGAACATACTTATTTATTTTCAGAAATGCTTATTGCTCACTTAGCTGCAGATTTGGATTGCATTTGGTCAGCCCCTACTGGGGGCCACCTTTGACCTGTGCCTGAGAGGCTGTCTGTACAATAGACCCACTTCATTTCAAAGGGTTTCAGTCTCAGGGGATATGTACATTTATATTCTGCTTTTCTCCCCTTAACATTGCATCATACTATTTTTTCATAATGGTCTTAGTAATCACCTTTTTAATAAAGCATCTACCAAGTGGCTGTGTTATATTCATCAACGTTCCCTTTGATTAAACATTGAGATGGCTTGCTCTTTTGTGATTAATGTAATATAACTGCACTGTAAAATGTGGAGACTACATGTGGAATAGAAACGATGTGTACGCAGCATGGGAGAAAGTCCCCTGGTGTCTCCCACGTAGCCATGAACTCCTCTCTCAGAGCAGAACTACCTGCTAAGTGCCGCCAGAAGAAGCCTCCAAAACTCCCATTATTGAAGTTACCAAGCAAAACTTATATGGATCAAAAGCCTCTTTTCACTGTGTTATTTGTCAATTTTTATTTAATGTGGTTTTAGGGCCAAAAGTCTCCTGAGGGAATGAGATTTTGCTGTGTTTCTTAATGTTTTCATCTCAGTTGTAACATAAACAATATTCAGAATGCCGCCTATTGCTCATTGCGTAATTGTATTTTTTTTTCCCTTTTATGGCAAGAATACTTAATAGAACTCAAAGTAGGAAAACTGTGATCCTGATCTCTCGAGAGCAGCAAAGCGACAGAACCTGCTGGGTGCAGATAGTGCCGGAAGGCAATCAGCAAGAGCCAAGCAAAAGGGGGGACCCAGATAAAACGGGGTTCGTGGAAAGCACGGGACTCAAATATGGCATCACAGCAACCAAGGAAGGTCCAGATTTTGCTTCTTAACAGATGAAACCGGGAAACACAGATTTAACTGCAAATAGGCAGATAAATAAGAAAGCTTTGCAATGAAGTATAGGCAGACTTCAAAGGCTTTGAACTGCTCGCAGAAGAAAATCCAAACTCCTGAGCAGAGAAAGCAAGCAGAGCTAGAATATACCCTACCTCTCCTCACACTGCTTTTACTCCAACCCAGACCTGGCCTGGTTCTCTTCCCTTCCTTCCACCCCCCTCCTTCCCCAGCCTCCCCACCCCCTGCCTCTGCTCACCAGCTCTCCTCCACCACAAAGGCCCTGGCCCCTTCTCCCTGGCATCTGGTCCACATCTTGCCTCCTCCCTTAAAACCTGCAAGCCCAGGTATAAGTCACCCTCGGCTGAACCGGTCCAAGCCCTCCCAGCTGGGAGCAGCCTCTCGGCCTTGCCCCATGCAGTGTGCGCCCTGGCTGCCCCATGTCCCCTGGCTGCCCCACGTCCCCGGTCTGGCCTCTCGCTGCACCATCTTTCTGCTCCGCTGGGCATTGCTCACGGCGCTGGACCCAAGGCCTGCTCATAGGAGCCTCGTGTTCTTAAATCAAACCAGGGGCCAAACAAGGCTGCTCTCTGTTAATTGGGGTGACAGTCGCACGGAGGAGCCTGAAGAAGGTTCTTTGGTTAAGAGAGAAGAGAAATATGGTGACGGGTATTGGGGACAAGATGTGTTAACGTGGGCCAAGGACACAGTGACTTTGTGAGAATTACTGCAGAGAAGTCACCACTTCATCAGGAAAGGAAATTGGAGTTTAGACAATCCACCTAAACTCTTAGCTCTCCTCCTTATCCTCTGCCTGCCAACCCTGCGCCCCTCTCCCGAGACAGATAACAGAAAGCTGCCTCGCATGTGTGGGAACAACTCTAAAACTTCCGATAAGGAGTGTGTGACCTTTCCTTTCTTTTTTGCACATTCAATATTATTTTATATTAGTTTCAGGTGTGCAGCATAGTGGCTAGACAATCATATGCCTTACAAAGCACGCCCCCCCCCAATATTTCCAGTACCCACCCGGCCCGTACATAGTTATTGCAATATTATTGACTGTATTCCCTTTGCTTCCATTTACATCCCATGACTGTTCTGTAACTATCAATTTGTAGTTCTTAATCCCTTCACCTTTTTCACCCAGGCCCCCAACCACCCTCCCCTATGACAATCTTTCTTTTCTTTTCTTTCGTTCTTCTGCGTTTCGTTTCCAAGGTCACAGAGTAAATTCATAAGGGAGAGTATATAAAGCCAAAATCATGTTAATTGTGTCTCAAGAAGGTGCTTTTAATGGGACAAAGTGGATCCGGGAAAAAGACAGGAGGCGAAAGTAATCTCAGAGCCCAGGTTGGCTGAGGGACACACCTGCTTGGGAGAGGGACCACCCTCACAGGTTAGAGGCAAGGGCAGTGCTGGGCGGGGGCTCCCGACGGCCCACCACCACCTGCCTGCACTTTGCAGAGGGAGATAAAGAGCCCGGTGCTTACTCCTCGCCCACACCTCGGACTTCACTCCTGCGCTCTTCTCCAGCACTTTCGAGGAACACCTGAACCATACTCGCAATGCTTCCTGTGGGTCCCTGCCACACACCCCTCATACAAACCTCTGTCCCTGCTCACGCTCCAGTCTATCCTCACCCACGTCTCAGTGAGACGATGGCCTGGCCTCCTCCTGCATTCCTAGGAGCGAGGTCATCTGGCAGTATATATATAGCTGCTGTTCCCAGCCCTCCATTCTCAGAGGAGGGAGCCTCAGGGGACACCCTGGCTCCTTCCCCTCCGTCTAACACCCCAAGATGGGTTTTTCCTCTGTTACCTCTCTGTGTGCTTTAATTGTAAGTTTCACTTATACAGAAAATTCAATCGGATTAATATATTTACAATGCTTTTCGATTTTCATTTCCACTGGCCAAATACATTTCACATCATGTTCAACATGTACTTGAACTCATTAATTACACATCAGTCAGGGCATGGGGCTTTTGGTCCACTCCAACACTCCCCCTTTTGGAAGACGAGGGTCTCGCTATTATTTTAACAGGAAAAAATGACACTGTAATTCCATTCTTTCTGCATATCACTCATGAAGTGTTTTACGGTATTCACCAGCATCTTCTCCATCTTATGAATAAGCCCATCAAAATGTATCTAATGCTGTCAAATTTCCTATACATTTCACTGTTTCTTTTTAAACCTATTATTTGCAAGTGGATAAATTTCACTTCCTCTCAAGCTCCCCAAACTTGCTTGTACTCTCTTCACAATGTTGCACAGACTTTTTATTTTAAAGCAAAACTACTTTTTTTCTCCTTTTAACTTCTTACCAATTTGCCTGCTCCCTTGTTTTTCAGACAATGCTAAAACTTTCAGTGAATTGAAGGTGGTCTCTTTCAATAGCCTAGATACAATAAGTCATTTCACATGGGTGTTATCACTCCAAAATGTTACATTTTAAAAATTTCAGTTTTCCTAGTTTGCTCAAAAACAGTATGGCTGAGTTTCACTTGGTACAGTTGACATGGTTAAATATACACACATTTTTAATCAAGGAGGGAAACTACTTTAGACTTGCCACTTTGAAAAGGCATCCAAATTTTTATTTTTATTTCTTTTTGTCTTCCTACACTATAAGATTTTATTTATTTTTTTTAACTTTATTGATTGATTGATTGATTTTTGTTACAGGTGTTTCTCCTTTTCCCCCCACTGATTGCCCCCGCCCCCAGGCATCCAAATTTTTAAAAAGCAAATACTTAAATCTACTTTACAATAAAAAATTATAATTGGGAAAAAAAAAAAAAAGCCCTGGCCGGTTTGGCTTAGCGGTTAGAGCGTTGGCCTGCGGTCCAGAGACCCGGGTTCGGTTCCCGCTAAGGGCACGTACCTCGGTTACAGTTTGTCCCCGGCCCTGGTTGGTCGTGTGGGTGGCAGCCACTCGATGTGTCCCTTTCACATCGATGTTTCTCTCTCTCTCTCTCTCTCCCTCCTGCTCTATCTGAACAAAAAATGAAAAAGTGTCCTCGGGTGAGGATAAAAAAAAAAATTATAATTGGCAGGATGAATGAACAAAAAATGGGGAGTGTGCCATGAAAAATTAAGATAAAGCATTATCAACTGATAAAATGGAAAATCTATTAAGTTTTATAGTCTGCTTCCAAAGATTAGTTCTAGTTTTCAAAGAAGTTATGTGAATTTTGAAATAGCTCATCAGGAAAGGAAACTGTCCAACATATAGTTTGTGTATAATTTAGGTGCCAATGTGGAAACTTCAAATTTTACACGCTAAGTTTATTAAAGAAACCCTGACAATAACCTAGTACTTGCAAATTCCTAACTTTTGGAAATGTTATAAATGTCCCAATTAGTTGGCATCATAAAGTCATGAGGCACCCAGAATTAGAAGAAAGTCTATTCTGAAACTATTTCATTACAAATTAAAATACCAGATGTGCGTGTTCTGAATGAATTGAAAATAATTATATCTTTAAAAAATTAATTTAACATGGTATGTATACCTTTAGCTACCATAAAAAAAAGAAAAAGAAAAGAAAATGCTAAGGCTGATAAAGAGTCCAAGGATGCTCCCATGCTCACATTACAGAGCCGGGGGGGGGGGGGGGGGGGGGGGGGGGGGGGGCCTTCAGCTCGGGGGCGGGGCTTTTCCACTTCAAACAAACAAATCCCTTTCCTCCAGCTGGCTAATCGTCCAGAAAGAGAAGCCTCCATTCATTATCCCCCATTCTCTGGTCAATTCTCTGACATTTTTTTCTACCCTACCTCCTGCAGTGAATACAACTATATTCTTACAGGTTAGGAATTGCTTGGTATTAGTTGCCAAAATCCAGTGATCACTCTTCAAAACTCCTGACTCTGCACCTTCGGAGCAGTGCCAATCACCTCCTCCTCCAAATCTTCTATTCCGGGGGCTGTAACAAACCCCTGTCATGGTCTCGTATTCTGACTTCTTTTCCTCGTTTAGAAATATTCGTAAATGATCTCCCTTCATCTTTACCTCTTCCAACTTCTGATCCTCCTTCCCTGCCTCAAGATTTCCCCTCCGCTCTCTTCTCCCATTGAGCAGCCACAGGCTGGTCTTACCCGGAGATCCCTCCCTCACCACCAGTCCCGCAGTTCTTGAAACACAATAATTCCCCTGCAATACAATTTGTAAGTCTTCATTATTCGAGAAATACACCACAGAGGGCAATGTGGAATCATATTGCTCCAGATTTAAAGCTTCATATCTGAGCCATTCCAAGCCTAGAAGCAATGATTCTCTAAGGTTGGAATACCTAGAGTTATTCAGGGACTGGGTGTAAATGAATATTCCTGAGCCCCGCCCCCACAAAGTCTCATTCAGTGAATTTTGGGGGGAGGCCTAAAGAGCCTGCATTTTTCTACACACTCAAGCAACTCTCATGCATGTAGTAGCCCTGTGACTTCCTCAATTAGGGGTCTTAAGTTTTCAAAGTTCACTGTGCAATCGGGTGACACCTCATTCAGGCTGGTGGTGCCCGCAGAACCTCACGCAAGAGGCGGGGTTCCCTGGAAAGACTCCCCTTGCCTCCCCCCTCAAACACCACGCATGCATCAGTACAGAGTGTAAACGCCCCGGATCAAGTTACTGATTAAACTTGGGTCTGATTTCTTGGCTGAAGTAAAAATAAATTCATTTCCTTGCCCCCCACCCAGCTTTCTAGGTCTGTCACTTGGCAACCCTTAATGACCAAAACACTCAGTGAAATAAAATAACTGCCCTCCAGGACCGGGACATCTGTTAGATGACGGGCAAGACTCAAACTTGCTGATTTTCCCCAGGTGGCACTGGGCCTCTGACTGCTGTTGGGCTATCGTGGTCAAGTGACATAAAAGCCATATGGTCAAAGGACAGAACTGTGGTGTCTCCCTGAAGAGCATTTACCTCCAGGGATCCCTCCTTACATCACGTCCTAGAGCCTCACCTTTCTCCTCCCAGAAGCACTTCCTCCTGTGCCTCTTCCATGGCTCACCGTGACATCAGGGACCGCCGACAGCCAGGGTGACCAGCCTGAAGGATGAGGGCAGTGTGTTCGTTCTCTGACACAGGATCAGCTCCCACTAGAGCATCTCGTGGCCTCCTTGTAACCTCTCTCTGGAGGAAAGATTTCTAACTTTTTAATGTTTTGGCAGCAGAATGCTTTTTCTCTCTCAAACCTTATGCACATCCCCCATACACTTGCACACACAAAAAAACGATAAAAGGAATGTTTCTGGTTGAAGCAGAGTTTGGAGCTTAGAGCCCAGGAGGCTCTGCCTCCAGCACCCCTGGGCAGGGGTCCAGGCGAAACAACTCAGCAAGTCCCCATCCAGAGTGACAAGTGTGGTCCAAAGAACCTTCACAGGGTTGCAGCCTGGCTCTTCCCGGCCTTGAGTCTTATCTCATCACAATGAATCCGCCCGGTCCCTGTGTTCCACCTCAATGAGAAACTTCAACATCTGAAGCCCTGCACCCGCCATCTGACTGCAGACTCTGGTCGGACCCTGTACCGCATGGAGACTCGGTGTGCAAGTCACCCGGCGGCAGATGCTGATCCCTGCCCTGCTGGGCCAGCAGCACCTTTCTCCTGCTCCTGCCCCAGCTTGTCAGAAATCTGTTCAGTCTCACTCCCTTCTTGACTCCTCCTATTCTCTTCTTCCCGTCCCTCTGCCCTCCACCTGCATCCTTGTTTCTCTTATCTTTGTCCCTCAGGGCTGGGCCCAGGCAGCCATGTCATAGATTAGTAAGAAGAACTGATGTTAAGGTTCACCTGCAAACTGGTAAAATAGGACACTGGGGAGAAAAACAAGCAGCATAAAGAGAGCCCAGGATTTTCCACCAAACATGCAGAATTGTTATAAATGCCAAGACTTTCTTTCTGCAACACACACCCACACAGAAAAGGAGTAGTTCAAAGGGGGTTAGGGGTTTTTTTTCTTAGAGTTTGTCTTTTATATACACCTGAATAAACAAGAATATTTATAGTCTCATAAGTTTTAAGGTGTCAAGACCCAAACCTTTTTCTTCAAACACAAAATAGCCAGATGTAACGTTACAAAGTAATAATAGGTTAACTCTGTATTTCGGGAGTTTTTCAAGTGCTCGGCGCACGCACAACTGCTAAAATATACATTCAAAGTAGAAAAATGTTCAGCAGGCCCAAAAGTCCTTCCTGTCTTCTGTTTCCAATTACTTATTTTATGATACTAAGCAAATCGGAAATGAGAAAGAACATCTATTCATTCAAACCAGTGAAATGTGGAAGAAAAAAATCTGGTTGTGTTCCACACAGGCATGTGCTAGGTAATGCGTTTTTTAATGAACAAAAAAATACCCACAAAATTGGTGATATATCACTAATGTGAATCGAGAACTTGAATTTGCTCATGGAAATCTGCAACTTATATAAAATACCTATATTAATATCAACAATCTAGGTCCTACTTAGCCATTAACATCATGCCCCCAGAGAGAGCTGACCACACTTCTGAACACTCTCAAGATACTTTAGATTCAGTGATCATTCCCATGTCTAAATACCTGCTGCAGAGCGTGTTGAAATGTGTAATGGGGTGCTTTTGGATAACGTGGGAGGGCCAGGGATGCAGCTGGACCTCAGAAATACATGGAGCCAGAACTACGAATGCTGCCAGGTATCCCTTTGGCTCATCTCTGTGTGGGCTTCAATCTCGTCCAGACCATGCCACCTGGGTCCACATAACAGCAGACATGACCACCTCACCTCCATCTCTGAGCGCACGAGGGACTCCAGGTCTTAATCATCAGTCCAAACGTGCAGGGAAGGATCAGGTGGGTCGACTATCCATCCCCAGACTGAACCCTGGGATAAAGGGTCTGTATAAAGGCCCCATAAGGTGCTCCCCTGGAACCATGGTTGAAAGGGTCATTTCCTAGCAGAAGACAGTGCCGTTCTTGACATACAAAACCAGGGGTATCAAAATAATCCCTCGCCCTGGCCGGTTTGGCTCAGCGGTTAGAGCGTCGGCCTGCAGTCCCGAGAGACCCAGGTTCAGTTTCCACTAATGGCATGTACCTCACTTGCAGTTTGTCCCTGGCCCTGGTTGGTCGTGCGGATGGCAGCCACTCAATGTGTCCCTCTCATCGATGTTTCTCTCTCTCTTCCTCTCTCTCCCTCCCACTCTATCTGAACAAAAAATGGAAAAATGTCCTCGGGTGAGGATAAAAAATAAATAAATAAATAAAATAATCCCTCAATGTTTATGGTCTCTTTGGCAAAGCAATATATAGAAACATGTAAAAAGCGATGAAATACGGGTGCTATCCCAGGACAATATGTGATCTCTTATCCAAAAGATATCACAGAAACCTTGAAAACATTATACCAAGTGAGAGAAGTTATTCGCAAAAAAGTAGATCTTGTATGAGTCCATTTATATGAAATGTGCAGAGTAGGGAAATCTAGAGACAGACATAGATTAGGGGTTGCCTGGAACTGGGGGTGGGGAGAGTTGGAGGGAGACAGGGTTGGGGAGAAATAGGGAATTAATGTTAAAGGGTATGGGGGTTTGGGGGATTGATGAAAATATTCTAAAACTGTTTGGGGTTATGATTGCACAACTCTACAAATATACAAAAAGGCACTGGATTGTATCTTTCAAATGGGTAAATTATATATGTAAATTTATCTCAATAAAGCTGTTTTTCAAAAATATATCGCAAAAAGGAAATGTTCAACCTTAAAACAATAGAATCTTTGTTTTAAAAGTTGGAAAACTTCCAGCAAAGTGGTGAAATGTTAATAATGTTAAGAAAGCAAACAATTAAAAAACTAAAATATCTTTGTAACCAAAATAAATATGCCATAGAAAAGAAGGTGACCAAAATATGAATTTAAAAATGAGTAAACGGTAGAGTGGTCAGTTTGAGGATGGACACTGAATTTTAAAATAAATTTTAAATCTGCTCTTTCGTTTTTCCATGGTTTCTCAACGTGCAGTTAACAAACATGAAAAATATTTTAACCTTCAATTTCCTACTCACATGCTGTTAACTTGCTGGCGTGCACTTTGATTCCACTGAAGAATGAGTGAAAATGAGAGTATAATTTGGAGGAAAAAAGACAGAACCAGCGTAAAAAACGTATATACTCTACAAAAATTTAAAAATATGAAGCATTCGTAACATCACAAAAACATCTAACACCTAATTCCCCCAGTGACAACAACTACCACTCCTAGCCATTTTTTTTTCAATATGTTTTTACTAATTTTTTTAGAGATTGAGAGAAACATCGATGTGAGAGAAACATTGATCGCTACCTGACTGGGAATCGAACCAGGACCTCTCAGTCCATGAGGAGATGCTCAATCCGCCACACTGGCCAGGTGACCCCTAGTCATTCTTTAAGGAACACTAGCAGGCCCCAGTGGTCACTTGTGCCCCTAGCCTAGCTGAGAAGGAAACTCCACATGGTGACATTCCCTGGTGTTGATATTTCTCAGTTTCTAAAGCAGTAACAAAGGCAGGGCACATACTGTTTTTCCTCTGTACAGATGAATTACTGAGGGTCCAGGGCAAGGGGCACTGGCTACAAAGTAAGACCAGGGTCCAGGAAGCCCTCCACTGTGTCAGACATTAACTCCTTTCTAAATATTTCAGTTACATTTACATTCAGTATTAGTCTGTATTAGTTTCATATGTACAGCATAGTGGCTAGAAAATCAGGTAATTTACAGAGTGGGCCCCCCGATGCTTCAAGTGGCCCCATACATAGTTATCACGATATTATTGACTATATTTCCTATGCTGTTATCTGTATCTCTGTGATTATTCTGTAACTACCAATTTGTACTTCTTAATCCCATCACCTTTTTTACCCAGCCCCCCCAACACCCTCCCTTCTGACAACTGTCAGCCTATATCTATGAGTCTGTTTCTATTTTGTTTATTTCGTTCTTTAGGTTCCATATATAAGTGAAATCATGGTATTTGTCTTTCTCTATCTGACTTATTTCACTGAGCATAATATCCTCTAGGTCCACCCACATCACAAAAGTGACCATCCTCACCTACTTGACACCATCACATCAGTCAAAACTAAGTTCATGGAGATTCTCGGCAGAGTTAACCACCCCTGTACAGCAGAAGACTCTTCAGTCTTGAGAACTTTATGACTTAGTTACCCGCATAGAGCAGAGTAAAGAAGAGCTCAGCCTCTGGAGTCAGACTGTCTGAGTTCAAAACACAACCCAATCTCTTTCTAGCTGTGCCTCAGTTTTCTCATCTCTAAAATGGGGACCGCAGCATCTATCTCATAGGACTTTTCTGAGAATTAAATGAGCAAGTGTATGTTAAATGCCTGAGGCCCAGTAGGTTCTCAATAAATGTCAGCTGTTATTATTATTATTATTATTTTTTTTTTTTTTTTATCCTCACCCGAGGACATTTTCCCATTTTTTTGTTCAGGTAGAGTGGGAGGGAGAGAGAGGAACAGAGAGAGAGAGAGAAACATCGATGTGAAGGGACACATCGAGTGGCTGCCACCTGCACGACCAACCAGGGCCGGGGACAAACTGCAACCGAGGTACGTGCCCTTAGCGGGAACCAAACCCGGGTCTCTCAGGACCGCAGGTCGACGCTCTAACCGCTGAGCCAAACCGGCCAGGGCCAGCTGTTATTATTAAATGTAAGGAAAAATCCACCAGAATTGAGGAATTTCTGGACAGAGGAGGCAAGAAAGGGAATTATAATAATAACCCAGATGGCCTGGAGATTAAAAATGTTGCCACTCTGCCTAGGATGAAGCTATTTCAAATCCTGATATGAATCTCCTTTTCTTCTGCTATGTCCCAAGGGCCAAGAAGGCAGTGGTAAATATTTAGTAAACTAGATGATCAGGCATTTTCTCTACCTCATAAAATGAAGTGATTTCTAACTCTGCCCCGGGGGTTTGTTGATGTAATGGACACGTTCTACTTGTTACTAAATAGAGAAGAGAGCTAAGGAAGAGTTTAGAGGCAAGTAGCATTTCGATATTAAAAGTCAGGAGAAAAAATTACATGATGGATGGGGCCGGATGGTATCATCTCTCACAAATGCAGGATGCTTCTTTATGAGGCAAAATAGTTTCCAAAAAAATTTTAAAGTCTTTTTATCACCTGAGGATGATATGCCCAAACGAATAATGTTTTAAAATACATAATGGATTACATGCCTAAAACCAAACTCTAAAATAAAATAGGCGCTCTAAGTTCTACAGGAGGGCATACCTGGTGTCTACAGGAAAGGCGCATCGTGATGTGAGTTAGGGCCTGGCCACGGCACAACCGGGCGCCACGCAGCCTGATGGAAACCACACACCCAACCCTCCCTCTCCTAGGACTTTTCCTCCTTTGCTCCCGCGGAAGGAAGCAAAGAAGAGCATAGAACCCAGACGAGAATGATGAGAAAAATGGCCTCCCTGATGCTGAAAGACGTTTCCAGCTCTGATCGGCTACAGAGCACCAAGTAAAGGCCACTGTATGCGCCAGAGCCTGAAGCAGCAGGAACATGCCTCTGTTACCTGTCTCCAGTGCTGTTTCATCAGTGTCTTCATTAATTCTTTATGACACAACCCCAGACACTCAAGACTGAATGACACTTCCCTCCTCTGTTTTCTGAGCTCCCTGGATTTATCTCATCCTATTACTTGGCACACCATCTGGTAATTGTCTGTCTAGTCATCCGTATCCTCCACTAGAGTGTAAGTTCCACGGGGAGCAGGGGCTATGTCTATTTTGTGTATCCATTGTTTCCCCACCATGAGAACGATACTGGACCTGCAGTATGTTCTCAGTAAGCATTGTCAAAGTAATGAGTACCATCTATTTATGTATGAGCCCTTGTGCCTGAAGAATCACAAATACATACATAATATCTACATGTTGCATTTGCAAGACTTACATGTATTTGCAAACACCTCATTCATTCTCAGTTTATTTTAGAGGGGATTTTATTTTACTTTAGTTCCCTGAAACTCCTTGGAGATTCTGAGCCCAAATAGTAAAAGATACCTAGATAAGCAAATTTTGTCGATATACAATAAATTCTTGTCAGTCCTGAATCTATTCAAATGACTTTGAGAATATTTCCACTGATAACGATAATCATAATGGTCATTTCATTTTCATACATTATTTATTCTCGCAATTATGAGGTGGATAAAACACCATATAAAAAATTAAGTTGCAATGTGTTTCCTCGGGAGTTTTCATGAATCATTAGAGCTTTGTTTCCTTCTGAAATAACTAAAAGTTATGTCCCTAAGGGATTAACAGTTCACAAAGGAAGTAACACAATCTTTGGGGGAATCTAGCATTTTTTCCTTCTGATTTAAAAAGTTAAACCCATTTATAGAAACTTTGGGGACAGACAATTCAATGGGGTAAAAAAGGAGAAACATCTGAAACAAAAATTTTAAAAAAATTTAAAAAATAAATGATAAAAAAAAGTATACAGAAGATTGGATTAAAACGGTGAACTAAGAACATCTCCAAAACCCCTTGACATGAGAGAAATACACTATTAAAAAAATAAATACACACAAGAGTGTTAGAAAACCAAAAGGCACGCCACCAAGGGATCAGAGAAGAAACCCTGCACAACAGAAAGCACGGAAATCAGACTGGGAGAGAGGAGCACGTGGGAACGCAGTCAGGAGAGCTGCTGCAGAAACCAGGGCAGTTCCAGCCGCCAGCCGACCAGCCCCACAGCCACGGTCCTAAGGGCAAGAAGAGACATGCTTTGAGGACAACAGGGCTGAGCAGTGGCCGTCTGTCTGGGAAGGGCGCCTGGTGCCAGGGTTGGGGGGGAGGGACAGCAGGTCCGATCTGCAGATAGGGGGAGGACCAGAGCAATGCAGCAGGGAGAGGAAGGAGCGGGGAGCTGCACAGTCCAGCGTGGGTTTCCAAGTCCCGTGCACACCGCTGCGTGAATTGGGTCTTCTGACTCTGAAGCCGCCTCTACCTGCCTTGCAGCTCGAGAGGCAGGGTGGTTGGTGCCTCCAGAACGTCCGCTGCTCCTCTTCCCAGGGACGAGACCTCCTACTCCCAGAAGACAGGCCACGCACACAGAGATTCTTTTTCAAAAGTACTGGCCATTGTATCCATCCTATTTCAGTCAGGAATCAGAAATCATACCACTTATTTGAACAGAGAATATACTATGAAGAATTGCTAACTAGATAGAAAGTTGAAAGGCAACTGAAAAAGGAAAAGGAAAACTCTAACCCAGATGTCCAGCGATGGATGAAAGGATAAATAAAATGTGCTAAGTACATACAATAGAACAGAATTTGTCCTTAAAGAGGAAGGACATTCTGGCACTTACTATAGCATGGATAAACCTGGAGGACATTACGCTAAGATAAGTTAGTCCCAAAAGGGAAAATATTGTATGATTCTTCTTACCTGAGGTACCTAATGACATTCACAGAGACAGAAGTCAACTAGCAGGGTAGTTGCAGGGGGAGCAGAGTTCCAGTTTTGCAGGACGATAGAGTTCTGGAGATTGGTTACATAACAACACTACTGAGCTGCACACAGGAAAACAGTTGAGCTAGTAAATTTTATGTTATGGCTACTTTGCCATATTTGTTTTAACTTAATTTTTTAACATCAAACATGTTTTCAGAGACCTCTGACATCCATGGAGGTAGCTAGTACAGTACACAGCTACTGCCCCCAGGTGTGTGGGGAAACAAAAGGGAGAAGTTGAAATGATAAAATTTAGGGATTAAGAAGGGCCTCAGGGGCCTGCGGCCAAGACCCCGAAAGAGGGGATGGCGTGCTGGCCTGTGAGAGAGGGGGCTTCACGAGGCTGTCCCTACGCGTCTTGGGAAGCTGCCAACTGGCTTCCCCTGGGCAGAAGCGCTGCCCACAGCCTGCAGTGACGGTCACAGGAAGAGCACGCGAACAGGCAGGAGTACGGCCCGTCTCCTCCAGCCTCCCAGCTCCAGCACACAAAGCCAGATTCTCAAGAGCACATCTGGAGCCCAGAGACAACAGCTTAATAAAGATTAATAATAGTGAAGCCAGCATCGAAATGAAAGGGAACCCACTTTGTGGGAGAAAATATTTGCCAATGATATATCTGATATGAGTTAATTTCCAAAATACATAAAGTACTCATACAACTCAAAAAAAGAAAAACAAACAACCCAATTGAAAAATGGACCGAGGCCCGGCTGGTGTGGCTCAGTTTATTGAGTGTCATCCCAGGGACTGACAGGTCCCCGTTAGATTCTTGGTCAGGACACATGCCCAGGTTGCGGGCTCGATCCCCAGTGGGGGGTGAGTAGACGGTAGCTGATTGATGTTTCTCTCTCATACTGATGTTTCTATCTCTCTCCCTTCCTCTCTCTCTAAAAAATCAATTTAAAAAATGGACCAACAACCTGAATAGACACTTCTCCAAAGAGGATATACAAGTGGCCAAAAGACATAAAAAATATGCTCAACATCACTAATCATCAGAGAGATGCAAATTAAAACAACGAGATACCACCTCACATCTGCCAGAATGGCCGCCATCAACAAATCATCAAACAACAAGTGCTGGCGAGGGTGTGGAGAAAAGGGGACTCTAGCACACTGCTGGTGGGAATGCAGACTGATGCAGCCACTATGGAAAACAATATGGTGTTTCCTCAAAAAATTAAAAATTGAACTTCCATTTGACCCAGTGATCCCACTTCTTAGGAATATATCCTAAGAATCCCAAAACACCAATCAGAAAGAATATATGCACCCCTGTGTTCATAGCAGCATTATTTACAATAGCTAAGATCTGGAAATAGCCCAAGTGCCCATCAGTAGATGAGTGGATAAAAAGACGATGGCACATTTACACAATGGAATACTATGCAACTATAAAAAAGAAGGACCTATTACCCTTTGAGACAGCAGGGAGGGATCTGGAGAGTACTATGCTAAGCAAAATAAGCCAGAGAAAAATAAATATCACATAATCTCACTTATGTGTGGAATGCAATGAACACAGTAAACTGATGAATAAAATAGAACCAGAAGCATGGAAACATGGAATAGACTGACAAATCTCAGAGGGAAGTGAGAGAGATGAACCAAAGAACTTATATGCATGTATGCATTGCCCATGGACACAGGCAATAGAGTGGGAAGGCCTAGGGTGGGAACCCAATGATGGGGTTCAAGGGGGAACTAAAGAGGGGGTACATCTGCAATACTCTCAACAATAAAGAAAAAATGAGAAAAAAAGAGATTAATAATAGTGTATGGGAGAAAAACTTTTCTCTACCCTCTTAGGTTCTGTGGTTGGGACCTTCAAATTCCACTAACAAAGATGGATTAACAGGAGAAAAGGCATACAAATCTTAGTTGATGCCAATATTATCATTTTTACATGCATAGAGCCCTTCACAGAAAAGAAGTGACAACTCAAAGAAACAGTTCAACTCTGGGGGAGGGAGATGCGTATGCCACATTATCAAAGAGCAATAAGTTGTAGAGAAGTGACTCGGCAAAGGAAGAGGATCTTAGACTCCTAGCGGTGATAAATTGTGAGAAAGTAAATGGAGAGGGGAAAACAAGGGTTATTTTAGTGGATTGTTCGAGCAGGCCCATCTGGGTGCTGACTTTTTGTTTCCAGTGATACAGGCGTTTTTCCTCCTGCTACAGCAGAGGAGAGAGGGAGAAACCTTCACGAAAAGAAATGTATGTCTTGCTTTTAGGCAGACAGGAGAAGGGCAAGGAGGTCTTCCTGCATTTGCTGCTTCTTAATTGCTTCAGAATAATCCTTATGCCAAAGTGGCACATTTTGGGGTGGCCTATTCTGGTCCCCTTCAACAGCAAGAAAGACAGGCACCAAATTTATTAATCTTATGGTATTTTTTCACCGTCTTTTAAAGCAATAGCTATGTCCATACTATGTTTTTTAAGTTCTATTAAAATTTATCAATGCTCAGATTTTATAAAGAAAACCAAAAATATTTTTACATTATAATATATTACTCAATTTTGTCACATCTATCTTCATTTGTGACTGTGCCTTATCCATAATGCTTAGAAAATAGTCTCTCTAGAAATTAATTTCAATATTACTTGAAACATAAATCAGAATTCACTCAGTCATTGAAATGTTTTGGTTTCCTTGTTTCAATTTCCTTATTTTTATTGCATATTTCTTACATCATTTTTATTTGGGAAAACTGTTTCCTCTAAAAGTTTTGAAAATGCTTTAAATTCTTTTTAAAGGAAATCGCTAAATTGAGATCCTTTTGAGTTTCTTGTAACCTTTTACAAACATCTTACTAAATAGCAAACATATTACAAATCCAATATTAGCTTATTTTCCTGCCAATGTTCTTAATTCACTATTTGAGAACCTTCTGCTGCTTTGCCTAACTCTTTAATGCATCTTGTACCATATCTAAATTAAATCTAATTGCTTTCGCATTTCCCAGTCAGGTTACCTGAGAGTGGCTACAAGATCAATTTGATAGGGGTTTCTTCAAAATAGACTGTTTTATACTGGTCCACAGATTATCATACCTAATCTCTGAATCGTCCCCCAAAAATGTGATTGCAATTGGCACAGTTGAGAATACATCTCCTAGTAATAAATTCTTACTATGCAGTTAGAATTTAGTTAGGCACAAAATAATCATTCAAGATATTTCAGACAAAAGTCCTGCTTGTGTATCTGTTTCTTTACCAAGCAAGTCAGCTCCATTGCCCTGGGCTGCCCCCCTTTGTCTTGTAAATTAATGCCTGAAGTCTAAAGACTCTTTAGCTCTTGGTTAATTTTTTTTTAATGTACTCTTTGCAAAGGGTATAAAATCAATGCACTGTTTACTCATTTCAACTTCCTTGTTTTTGCTTTCCGGTTCAACGGTATGTACAATGAATTTTAGTTATTTAATACAACTTTTGTTCCTGCCACAGTCTGATTAAACTGAGTAGTATATAGCTTTTAAAATTTTTGAATGGTATTTTGTCCCATTTAATTACCTTTTAAATCAATAACAATATATTGAATTCTCCATCCTTGACAGTGATAATTTGTTTTATTATTTCTTTTCCACCTTACATGTTTGGCCATTGTAGCATTACATTATGAAATCATTTCTACTGAACTTTTCTTTTTTTTTTTTTTCCACAGAAAGCATTGCACCACAAAAATCCTCATTATGCTTTGTTTTTAAGAACATCATGCCAATGTCCCCTATCTCTGTCAATGTTCTGCATTTACTTGCCTTTGTGGAATACCACCCATTGTTTGCTATTTACTCAGCCTTCTTGTACCAGTCTAGCAACTGCATGTGAGTCTTCTGTGTGCAAGAGACATTTCAGGATTATAATTAAATCTTCATTCAGGGAAGAATATAAAGTTGCAAGGATTGCTTCTGATCTGTTCAAGTTATGAATTTAATTAGAACAATTTTCTCTTTTAATTTTTTTTTTTTTTTTTTTTTTTACCAATAATGAAATCCTCATTATACAATTTGTAATTCCGGTTTGCAAATCCTGCATGGGTCATGTTCGATCAAAATCTGCTTCCTTTTGTAGTTTTCAATTTACACACATTTAATCATAGTGTCTTTTTGAAATTTTTCTCTTTTTCAGCTGTTTGCTTTTTCTAAGCTACACGCTTATACTGACAATTTTAATTTCTGTACAATCTCAATTTCTATTTATTCCCAGTGATGTAGGAACTTTGGCCTCTCAAATCTTCTCTGTGCTTGAAATGGCATTCACCTCTGACACCCAGTTCCCAACGTTGGTGGTTGCCTTTTTTCCTAGTATACTTCCTTAATTTACCTTTTTGTTCAATTTTGTTGTAGTAAAATACACATAACAGAAAATTTACCATTTTGACGACTTAAATGCCACAATTCAGTGGCATTAAGTACATTCACCAGGCTATGCAGCCATCACCACTATACATTTCCAGAACTTTCTCATCATCACAGCCGGAAACTCTGTACTCATTGAACAATAACTCCCTATTCCTCTTTCCTCTCTCCATCTCCATTCCTTCTGTCTCTATAAATTTGGCTATTCTAGAGTCCTGATGTAAGTGGAATCACACAGTGTGTGTCCTTTTGTGACTAGCTCATGTCACTTAGCATAATGCCTTCAACGGTTATCCATGTTGCTGCATGTGTTATAATCCTTCCTTTTTAAGGCTAAATAACAGTGTGTTGTATGTCTACATCATATTTTGTTTATTCAATAATCTGTTGATGGATATTTGTGTTGTTCCCACCTTTTCGTTACTGTGAAGAATGTTGCTTTAACCACAGTATACAAGCAACTGTTTGCATCCCTGTGTTCAATTTCATGGGTAACCTAGGAGTGAAAGTTCTAGATTATATTGTAAATCTATATTTAACTTTTTGAGAAACTCTTTGTTTTTTTACATCTACAATTTCTTCTACTTGAAATAATTTTTAGAGAGATAAGAAGGGAAAGTGGGAGAGACAGTGAGAGAGAAATATCGATGTGAGCATGTAACGTCCATCGGCTGCCTCCTGCATGCTCCACACTGGGTATTGAGCCTACCACCCAGGCATATGCCCCGACCTGGAATTGAACCCGCAACCTTTGGTGCACGGGATAATGCCCAACCAACTGAGCCACACTGGCCAAGGCTCTTCTAGTACTTTTATCGTGGGTTGCTTTAAAAAGTGAAGTTCTTTGATCCACATGGAACATTTTTCTGGGAATTATGTGTGAGACAGAGCTAACTATATTTTCATGGGAATGGATATTCAACTGTCCCAGATCCATTTATTGTGTAGGGTTCCCCCCTTGCTCCGAAGCTCTAGCTTTATCATACGCTGAATTTTCATATGAACATGGATCTCTTTTGGGATTCCAACTTTGTCCACTGAGCCAATGTCCATAGTTACATGGGAGTCGACATTTTCTTTTGTTAAACTAGTCTTAGTTTTTCTCACACATTTTTTTCCTCCAGATGAACTTTAGACTCAAATTTGTAAAGTTTAATAAATATTTTCTGGAAATTTCATTGGGATGTTCTTGATTGATAATAGGAGAATACGTGACAGTTTTACCATATTAAACCCTTGAATACAGAAACTTGATAGTTCCTCCCATTTCTTCAGGGCATCCTTTCCATCCTTCATTAGAGATCTACAATCTCTCTAACGTATGTCCAAGGTTTGCTGCTATTGCAAATGCAACCTAAGAATTTCTATGTTCAAAATCCCTTAAGAAAAGATCTATTTAGTAATAACAAGATTACACTTTAGTCATTCTTGTCTTTTCTGACTTTTTGCTATTATAATTTAGAAAAATATTAGTATATATAAATCTGACTACATTTCAGATTTTTTTTCTTGTATCTTTAGAATGAATTCTACATATTTCTGATGCAAAGAATAGGGACAATTTTGAAGTACTTGAGGGTATATTCTTGATACACTGCTTTCCGTTGCATGAAAAATAAAATTCAGTCTCCATCATTGTCTACACAGCCGTCCCTAATCTGGCTCCCACCTCCCTCTCCAACGTAAGCTCCTTCCACTTTCCCCCTCGTCCACCAGAGGCAACTCTATCAGCTTCCTCTCTGTTTCTAGAACACAACAAGCTTATGGCCAAAATGTCAACGGCCTAACACAATAAAAGTTTATTTCTTTTCACATAAATCCTCCTCCTTGCAGCTGCAGCATCTGGAACACATGGTCTCTCAGATCACGGCATGGGACGGAGAGGCTGAAGGAGGCACACAGGTTCTTAGTCACCTTGGCCCGGTAACCATAGAGGCCACGTTTGCTCATAGCCTGACCAAAACCAGTCCTATGACCAGGCTAGCTGCAAAGAAAGCCTGAAAAGGTCAAGGAGGACATGGGACATTTGATGAACACTCTGTCTCTGCCACAGTGCGCACCATTTGCCTTTCTATCATTTCTCTGGAAGTTAAATATTCCTTTATGAATTTAATAGCTATCAATATCACGTTTTCATGAACTGCTTGGGCGTGTCTTTTCCAGTTATCTAGAGGAATCCTTGCTATTTTCTACCTAGAAGAGATATCCACACTCCCACGTTGGTTGCAGTACTATTCCCACTAGCCAAGGCATGGAAATAGCCTAATTGTCCATCAGTGGGGAGATGAATAAAGAAAATGTAGTATTTACATACAATTGAATATTCTCGTCATTAAAAAAAAATGCAGGAAATCCTGCCGTTTGTAACACAAATGAACCTCCAGGGCATTGTGCTAAGTGAAATAAGTCAGACGGACAAAGACAAATACTGTATGATTTCATTTATAGGTGGGATCTAAAAAAAGCTGCCCTCATAGAGACAGTAGAATGGTGGTTACACATTTTCTCCAGTGTCAAGGGCAGGTAACCCTGCCAGCCAGGCCACGGAGAGAGGCAGTTGCCTCCAGAAACTGTGTCTTTCCTGGAAGGAATCATATGAACATGTCAAAGGGAGAAAAAACATAAGATATTCACAGTTGGCTCAAAGTAGGACATGTGGCCTTTTACAAGGCCGGGCCTACTGGCAACTTGGAGACAGTTGCCACATGGGAGAGATGGAAGATTTGGGGCCATGTGGCAACATTTGGTTGTGTCTCCAGCATCTGTGCAAGGTCCTTTTCCAGTTCTTTTCCCAGGAGTTTGTCTTAAGAAGGGCCACAGCGGGGAATGGTCTGAAGTGTAGTTTTATCTGAGGGAGATAACGAAAGAATACACAGCTGCTTATCAAGGACGGTTTTCAAAGCCACAGAGCAGGTGCCGGCGCTAGAACAGTGTGTCTTCCATCATCACCATCCCCACCCCGGGAGAAAAAATTAAGTTTAATTTAAAACAAATAGCCCTGGCCGGTTTGGCTCAGCAGTTAGAGCGTCGGCCTGAGGACCACAGAGACTCAGGTTCGGTTCCTGCTAAGGGCACGTACCTCGGTTGCAGTTTGTCCCTGGCCCCGGTTGGGGTCATGTGGGTGGCAGCCACTCCATATGTCTTTCTCACATCGATGTTTCTCTCTCTCTCTTCCTCCCTCTCTCCCACCTGCTCTGTCTGAAGATAAATGCAAAAATGTCCTCGGGTGAGGATACAAAAAACAAAACAAAGAATATATAAATTAATTAACTTTAATTTTAAATCAAATTTCTCCCCAGTGAGAGAAATTAAGTACTAAGGGCTATGATTTTTCAGTTTGGATTGAGCTTTTGAAAACCACAAACTGCTGTAATAGCCAAGGGTTTTTTAATCCCCCAAGAACCAGTTTCCCTCCAGGACATCAGCACTGTTGAAAACGCTGTAGAAGAACAGACACAATATATCCCACGGGACGCTCCCACCCACTTTTCCCAGGTCCCAAGCTCCCTCGTGTCCAGGTGCCTCAATACAGCCCTGAATACATGACACTGAGGAGGTGGCCCTGTGGGTGCCTGGGACCACCGGCTGCAGGTGTCTTGGGTGACTCTGACTAAACTACTCCCTAATCTTAAATCCAACTAAGAACATAATAAAATAGCGGTAGAGCCAGCAGTGGGAAGACCTTCCACCAAGCAATTCAAGTTTAAATGCCAGGTTTATTTTTTGATATTTATTTTACGCCTACCCTGCGCAGCACAGTGGCGTAAGACATTCAACTGGATGTGTTGATCTTAAAAACGCCAGGCTTTCGTCAGCCGTGGGAGCCAACGTGTCAGGAAGTCCCACGAGCCTTGAGTGGCGGTGGGGAGAGCCTCTGAGGTCTTCACAAAGGAAGCCCTTTCTGTCTTCAGATGCAGCCACTCAGGACAGATCCAGCAACTCGTCTCTCCAAAACATCTTACTTTGCAACCCCGAAATGAAGCAAGTCCTCAGGACAACAAAGGTAGTAAATCCCCATACCAAACTCATCTTCCTTCCAGAAAAGTCTAACAGGAAATTAATCAAAAGGTGCAGGAGATCGTATTACATTTCTTTTGGAGCCTGGGCATATGCTATTTTCTGTGGCTGAGCTAATAACATTCTGGTTTAGAGGACCAAATATCCGTACTGCTTACAGTGAGTTGTCTCTTTATATAAATTATTTCTGATCTGGAATGGTATTGCTTTGTCTTTTTGTCTTAGCCTGTCAGTGAAGTTTTATACTTTTGCCAAAGAGCTGATACTCAGGAGAAATTAAAATCAACAGAGAAATTAATGGGCCATATTCTTATGTAACTGTGGAACTCTGTAGGAGAATTTTCTGTGGAGAAAATTGGGCTCCTTGAGGATATAAATAAAGGTAATTCAAATCCAGATGTGAGGCAGAGAGAAAGATCAGGACAGACGCTCAGCATCAAATTTCATGGTGGGGGTGGGTGGGAAGGAGGAAGAGAAAACTGCAGGAAAAGCAAGTTATTAAGATGATAAATACTTAAGCATATTATGTCACCAAATTTACCTTCAAGTCTTTATCTCACATCACTGAGCAAAATAATTTTTAATTCTCATGCAATGAAAAAATGGGGGGAAACAGACTGCTGAGGTTATTCCACGCAGACCTCAGGTTCAGCAGTTGGGGAGCAGGCGGGCGGCATTTCATTAGCCCAGTCAAGTGCGTGTCAGACAATGGATTACACCTTCCAGTTGAGATTTCAGCTGTATTTTACTAGGAACTGAGCAGAAATATTAACTTGCACAGACCTGAGAGTTATTTAGCATCTTCAGCTAGCAGTTATTCAAAATGCCAGAGGGAAAACTATCAGGCAGCTTTTCCAAATGAGCAGAGCAGCATATTGGATGGGATATCGCAGATATTTGTATATGTGGGAAAGCTCAAAAATGCAATGAAGGAATAAATTTAAGCACGTGTTTATATGTAGGGAAGCCGTGCGGAGTTATCTGCCATTTTTGCAGCTCCATTTATAATATCTAAGGAGAAATAAATGCAATTTGACTGGTTTTTAACCACAATTTAATGATCAACACTTATATGAAACATTTGGGTACTCTCTGCTTTGCCTTTTCAGGCACTTTCGGGTAGTACCTTAGAATTCCTCAGCAAGAGACCTTGAAAGTATTTAATATCATTGTTGGTATTGCTTCTGTAGTTTCATCCACATTATCACTCACATGGGAACGAGAGATGGAAACTGTCAGATCAAATTCAGTTTTGTAAAACATATGCTTGGGGACATAAACAACTAGAAAAGAATAATGTATCAGCCACTTAGGCTATTTGACACAATACCGAGAGAAATGAATATACTTTAAACAATTTGATTAGTGCAGAAAGTCAGTCTGAATAATACTTGAATTGGGAGGTGTTTTTAAACTGAATGTTTTCTGGCCTACTTATTTCAACTCAAGGAGACATTTCGCCACACCTCCTTCACTTCGTGTATTACAAACACACTCACTTCACACCATCCCTTCAGTCAGGTCTGTCCAGGGTGAAGTAAGGTAAGGAAAACAACTGGCATTTGCCAACATTTATGAGTTAGTTTTACAAGAAATGTTCTATAAACTACCTATCCTAGATTTTCCAAAATAACTGGATTTTAAATCATTGTTTTTGGTAAAGTGATCTGTATAATGTATGTTGCTGTATAAAGTGCTATTTTAATTTTATATGTTTAGTTTATAACTTAAAACATGTTTTACACCCTGACCGGTTTGGCTCAGCAGTTGGGGCATCAGCCAGTGGGCCAAAGCGTCTCGGGTTCGATTCTGATCAAGGGCACATACCTTGGTTGCCGTTAGGTCCCTGGCCCAGTCTATGTGTCTCTCTCACATTGATGTTTCTCTCTCTCTCTCTCTCTCTCTCTCGCTCTCTCTCTCTCTCACACTCTCTCTCTCTCTCTCTCTCTCCTCTCACTCTCTCTCCCCTCCCCTCCCTCCCACTCTGTCTGAAAATAAATGGAAGAATATCCTCAGGTGAGGATTAAAACAAACATGTTTTATAACTATGAATGGGGAAGAGGGTCCTTGATCAGACTGATGTCCTAGTTTTTAGTTTGGGAAATAGTTCATTTTTAGGTATTATGAAGACAGTTCAGGAAGTTGCTGCTGGTAAATATTGGTACCTTGGATCATGGCATTGGGTCTCATTTGAACATTTGGCAATGTCTAGAGACATTTTTGGTTGTCACAACTGGGTAGGGGTTGAAGATGCTATAGGTATTTAGTGGGTAGCGGCCAGAAAGCTGCTAAACATTATGGAATAAACCAAACTTCTCCTAGGACAAAGAATTATCTAGCCCAAAATGTCAATAGTGCCAAAGGCAATAAACTCTGGATTATAAAAAAGAAAACCAACTGGTTAGACTTTTTTCAAGCATAATTGGGAAACAAAATAGGCTCCCCCAAAACGGGCCACTTTAGCATATGGATTATTTTGAGCTGAAGACAATCAAGGCCCAAAGACTTAAGAAGAGCTTTTACCTCCCTCTTAACTGCCTAAAAGAATTTAGATAGAGGCCCTGGTCCAAGAAGAGAACTATCACCAGGCTAGGTCAGGTGGGCTGGGGGAAGCTCAGTAGTGTCCGTTTTCCCCAAGTCCTCTCTGTGTCCCATTGTCTCTGCATCATGGGGCAAACATCTGTTTACCAAACATATGCTCTCTCCATCTTCCTGTGAACTGTCTTTCTTTGCAGCTCCAGACCCCTGCCCCCATCTCCTTAGGATGGTATATAAGCTTCAATTGACAAACTATCTTGGAGCCTGTCATGTCTATGCAAAGCTCCTGTACATATAAAATTAAATTTGTTTTTCTCCTGTTAATCTGTCATATGTCAATTTAATTATTAGAACAGTTATAAGAACCTAGAAGGGTAGAGGAAATATTTTTCTCCACTATACTAATGAGTCTTAGGACATTTATTCATATGATCAGGAGGTAGGGAGAAGGAATTAGCACTAAACTGAGAGTCATGAGTTATTTCTAATCCTTGTTCTGTCAAAGTAGTAAACAAAGACTTAATGACTTAAAATTAAAAAAAAAAAAAGAACAATTAAGTTAAACAAGTTAAATATTTATAGGAGTCTTGGTTTCCTCAGATGTTAAATAAGGACTCCCTAAACTACCTTTTCCAGAAGGTTTTTCAATTATTCTTTTCTATTAAGCTAGAACTTGATTTCTTGTAGTATTTTGCCATTTATAAAATGCTTTTACATTTATCATTTCATTTGTTGAAATAACAACAGACATATTCATTATTTAATGAGTAATTTCATTTACATAATAAGTTTAAGTTGGGTTCTTTGAAGAAAATTACACTCCTATCTATGCTTGGGATTCTCCATTAGTTGCCTCTCCACCCATCAAAAGGTAGAGGCTACATCCCCTCCCCTTGAATCTGGGTTGGTCTTGTGACTTTTTGGCCAATAGAATACATGCCAGTGCTAGGCCAGTTCTGGGTCCAGGACTAAGCAGTCCTGGAAACTCCCACTTTTGCATTTTAGAGCCAGCCATGATGCCATTAGGAAATCCAGACTAGGCTGCTGGGATGTTAGAGGCCAGGTGGAAAGTGCTAGAGGTCACCCTGGATGTTCAACCCCAGTGGAGTGCCCACCCAAATGCAGCTGCATGCGTGACCCTGTCAACATCACACAGAGCAGAAGAACCACCCAGCTAAGCCCTGCCCCAGTCCCGCAAAATGTGAGAGATCACGCATCATTCTTTTAAGCCTTTCTGTTTTAGAACTTTGTGTTTTACAGCAAGAGATAACTGAAACATAGCCTTTCTGTGTTTCAGACCAATCTTCATGTTAGCCTCATCTATTAGTGACTTTGTCTTCTTTTTCAGGAACAAACAAAAAAAGAAGCATGAATCTGCTCCAAGACTGTTTAGCACCTCATCATTATCTTTTTTTTTTAGTCCTAATCAAAAAGGAATTCAGTTGCAACCAAGTACATCTTCCCCTTTCAATTGATCTGCTTTGCTTTGCTGAGGAGGTCAGTGTATTGTGGCTAGAGAACTCAGGGAACAAATGTAGGACCAGGCCTCTGTTTTCCCAACTCTGTCACAAGGTGAGCAGAGTTCTACCTGCTTCTTCTAATGTGTGTAAATTTCAGTCAACTCGCAACATTCAATCAACTCAGTACAATCAACTCACGAAATGGCTGAGCCCAGCCTATGAACCCTTGTTTGTTTCCATGTAAAATACAGGCAACCAGTCAGACTGCTGTTGGCTTGGCTAGTGCTGGGATGGATCGAATCTGGCACAACGTAAGATTCCAGGTACACTTTGGCTTAACTCAGGTGGCTCTATGTAAAAATATAAAACCCTTAGTGCAGCTGGGCAGTGGCAGGCCTTGAAGACGACTCACCAGGCTATCCACGTGTCTACCATGTTCTGCCTTTTGATTTCCTGCCTCTTTAGAAGAAAACTCGACTCGCCAGACTGGTAACCACCTACCCTAGCACAGAGAGAGCCCTCATTCCTGCAAGTCACATGCATACCTTTGCCCCTTTCTCTCATTATTTTCCAATGGAAAGTTTGGTAGGAAAACATAATTGCAACACTAAGGAGAGCCATCAGTCCAATCAAAAATATGTTTTCTAAATGCTCAGAAGTAAATTAAATGGCCTTCTCCTACAGTCCATGAAGCTCTACCTCCAAGCATACAGAAAATCTAAACATTATCTTCGAACTAGTCCAGACTCTAATATCCCAAACCCCATCTCCCTACCCTAGCATCCAAACGGCTTTCTTTTTTTTCCCTGAACATTCTCAGTATATTCAAACCTAGTATGATACACTTTGGATTTTTATTGTAAAAAACCCCTTTGATGGTGCCAAATTCCTTTCTAAAAGAAATATTTCAATTTATATTGCTACCAGTTTTGATAAAGTCCTACCACAACAGAAGATAATTATTTTAATAACCAAGTCTGGTTTAACAGGTGAGAAATTATATTTGGTTATTTTTAATTAGACATTTTTATAGAAATGTATATAGTATTTTGTTGCATAGGACTCATCTCAGAATCAAGTTATCTAGACACTGAATATGGCCAGTAATTAAGACCAAAAGGAATCAAGATTCCCAAAATGTCCATACCTTTTCATTAATAATTCTTACACCTCATGTAAGTGGAAGTCTATCCACATAAAACAACTAAGAGGAAAAAGTTATGAGGACTCAAAACACCATGTGATTTCACTTATATGTGAAATCTGAAGAACAATATAAACAAACAAAACAGAAACAGACTCGGATACAGAGATCAAACTGATGGTTGCCAGAGAGGAGGGGTGTGGGGAACTGGGTGGAAAACGTGACGATTGAGAAGCACAGATTGATAGTTACAAAATAGTCAGGGGGGTATAAAGTACAGCATAGGAAATGTAGTCAACAGTATTTTAATAACTATTCATGGTGCCTGGTGGGTGCTGTAAATATCAAGGAGAACACTTTGGAAAGTATATGATTGTCTAACTACTATTTGCACACTGAAACTAATACAAAATAATATTGAATGTAAACTGTATTTGGAAAAAAAATTTTATCCTCACCTGAGGATATGTTTATTAATTTTAGAGAGAGAGAGAAAAAAAAATCTATCTGTTGCCTCCTGTAATCGCCCTGACTGGGGATCAAACCCACAACTTAGGTATATGCCCTGAATGGGAATTGAACCTGCAACCTTTTGGTGTACAGGATGATGCTCCAACCAACTAAGCTACCGGGCCAGGGCTGAGAAAATGTTTTAAATAAAAATCGGTTCTGAAGGCAAAGAGGGCTGATTAGTCCAGCATACGGTTATTTAGTAAAGGCACTCAAAATGTGAACAAGTCACTCTTCATGCAATTCTTTGACATATGACAAGAATTTAAAATTGACTAGTTTAGCTAGTGGGCAAGTACAATATCACCAGGCGGAGATAAGGACATTGCATATGTTCGGAATCCAAATTCATGAAAACAGATGAGATTATGCAAAAAATTACACAAATGGAAACCAGCTCAAGCCAGCACTGAAAATAACACAGCGTGGACTGTCTTTTCAAAGGTGCAAAACAACCAGAGAGAGGCCTACAAGCATGGCCAGGAAAGGACAGGGCCCCTGAGCCCCAGCGAAGGGTTTGGGATAAGGCTGGGGGCAGGAGGAGAGTCTCAGCCTTAATGAACAGAAGAGTTAAGGGGCTTCAGGGGGGAGGGAAAGCTTTTGGAGTGAGGATGGTGTATTACTGACAGTGAGAAGTGGGAAGTGACAGGGCAGGGGTGGAGAATGCAGAACAGTGTGTCCTCCCAACCTCAGATAATTGATAATGATTAGGGAACAAATTAAGACCAGGCCAAGGCCCAGGACTCACAGCAGAAAATGTGATAAGGAAACAGAAGAGCAGAAGCTCAGTGCACACATTCTGGCTCCAGGAAGTTGGACAGTGAGAGTCGGGTACAAATGGGGAGCCATGGGGAATGTGAGATGAATTTCTAGACCAGACTGCAGGGCCAGAGTTCTGGCCCTGCCGTCCCGGCTCCAGCCCTGGCCATGTTGGGCAGTCACAGACCTTTTGGAGGGATGGGGGAGGGTACAATCTCTAAGGTCACGCCTAACTCCAACATTCGGTGTCCTAAAGACAGAAGAGTTGCGTGGGAGAAGTGGAAGGTGGGCATACCCATGCAAACACATACATAAGCTTGTGAATTAAAAAGAGATACTGAAGAATAATTGAAACTACCACCCAAATTGCCCCTGTGTCAGCCACAATAATTATAAACGCATCCCCTTCTCTCACATCTGCGCATCTGGAGCACCACATATGAGGATGATGCTGTTGAAGAGAACTGTGAAATAACTGATTTTAAATCAGAGGTTGAAAACTAGGGCCCACAGGCCAAGTCTAGTCACTGTCTATTTTTTTGCAAATAAAGCTTTATTGTAACACAGCCACACCCATTCATTACATGTTGCCTGTGGCTGCTTTTCTGCTACAGAGGCAAAGGTGAGTAGTTGCAATAGAGACAGCATGGCCCCCAAAACAAAAATGCTTATTACATGGCCATTTTCACCAAGCCCTGCACTGAAGCCGTGGTTCTCCATGCTGACCACACGTTGAGATCACATAGGAAACAGTGGCTGGGTCCCACCCCCAGAGATTTTATTCAATTGGTCTGAGGAATAGCTTGGACAGCAGGTTTTTTCCAAGGTGTCCCCACCCCTTGATCCTCATCGACGGCCAGAGTCAAAAAGTCACTGCTTGGGTTCCCTGGGATAGACCCTATTAGATCTTCAGAAAGCAACATACCCACATCGTATCTGAGTTCCCCGTGGAAATGAGTTGAAAGCTAGTGTTAGTGTTTATCTCTCTGTTTTCAGTGTCCACGTAAAAGAGGATTTCTCTCTCATGCACCCAAAGCCAGGAATGGCCTATTCTGCTTCTCCATGGCTCTGATGAAGGACCCATTCCATAAAGTCTTCCTAAAGTTCAGTGTCAAGGGGAAAAGGGGACTCTTCAGATAAATTTGTAAATTGCCCTTTTACTAAAGAGGTAGAGAGCTATAAACACCAGCATCCTTCATGTTTTACTTCACTGCCCGGAAGTGAATATGCTACTTAATGGAAAAAACTAGAATCAGCCCTGGCCGGTTTGGCTCAGCGGTTAGAGTGTTGGCTCGCTGACCAGAGAGTCCCAGGTTCAGTTCCCGCTAAGGGCATGTACCTCGATTGCAGTTTGTCCCTGGCCCCAGCTGGGGTTGTGTGGGTGGCAGCCACTCGATGTGTCTCTCTCACATTGATGTTTCTCTCTCTCTCTCTCTCTCTCCCCCCCTCTCTCTCGTGTGCTCCCTCTCTCCCTCCCACTCTATCTGAAGATAAAAATGCAAAAAATAAAAAGAAACTAGTATCAGCCCAGGTGCATGGTGTATCTTTGTCTTTTCATTTTAGTCAGATTTTTCATTTTGCCATTTGTTACATAACTGATCGATTATTCAGATCTTTTTTTTAAAAGATAGAAATTATTAAATACAGATGTGTATACATTTAGTTCATAAAAAATAATGTGGTGGTTTTAAAGACAATGATGTACAAATTTTTTGCACTCTTGCCATCAAGAAGTGGAATGTATGCCCTGGCCAGGTGGCTCAGTTGGTTGGAGCGTTGCCCATACACCAAAAGATTGTGTGTTCGATTCCTGGTCAGAGCCTATGCCCAGGTTGCTGGTTTGATCCCTGGTCAGGGCATGTATGGGAGGTAATTGATAAATGTTTCTCTCTCACATCATTTACACATGAAAAAAAGAGGGAGCTAGATTAAGAGAGACTTACAGGACATAAAATCCAATGCAGTGTCATCTTTGTTTGTATCCCGGCTCAAAAACATCTACAAAAAGCATTGTGAGGACAATGGGGAATATTTCAATATTTCAACATAGGCAGCTTATGAGTAATGTTAAGAAAATAGTATCAATTTGATTATATGTGATAATAGCATTAAAAGTAGAAAAACATCCTCTCTTGGAGATGCACACTGAAGTATTTAGAGGTCATGTGTTACAATATCTTTCATTTAAAATGGCTCAGCCATGCCATGGCCGGTTTGGCTCAGCGGTTGGAGCATCAGCCTGCGGACCAGAGAGTCCCAGGTTCAGTTCCTGCTAGGGGCATGTACCAAAAAAATAATAATATAATTGCTCAGCCACACACAAAACAGAATGACACAAACATGAAAAAATTTGAACAATTATTGAATCTGGGTGGTAGAATGATGATGTTTATACTAGTATTCTTTCTACTGTTCTGTATGCCTGAAATTTTTCATGATAAAAAGTTTTAAAGGCTAAAATCTTGTTGACAGCAATATTTTTTAAAAGTTCAGCTACTGGAACATGTGACTCCTGCTCCAATTTAAATATACATTTTGTCCAGATAGAAAAACAGCTGTGTGCCATTCACCTCGGTATTGCCTATTTCACCCAGGCTGATTTGCTTGGTCAAGAAAAGTGAGGTTTATTATGAGATTCAGATGATATGAAGATTCCAGGACAGAAATAGAGGAGATTCGGTATTAGGGGGAAAGGAATTTGCTCAGGAGAGCTCTGGTGGAGAGTATTCCCAGAATCAGTGTGATCCACGCATGGACATTGTCGCCATCCCTCTGCCGGAAGCATCATTTCCATTCTTCCTCTGGCTCATCCCCTTGCTCGCCCAGCCCGTCCTATGTCAGGGTCTCTGCCCCCCTGGCCCTGACCTCCCTCTCATCATCTTCAGCACCCACACCCATTGGTGACTCTGTTTCTTGGTTCCGATTCACCAGAGAAAGAAGCAGATTGGCCCAGCTCATCACTGTGTGCCCTGTGATCAATCCAATCAGCTGTGGCCACAGAGGAATTAAATGGGCCAATTCTCAGTAGGGTTGTTGGTGGGGCAGACAATGACAGTATCTCTAAAACATCCTCTTTTCTGTTCAGCAGAGATTTTGAGCTGCAGAAAGATGTTTGCAAGGATCTAAGGAAGATACTTATGAGTTTCTACATCTCTGCAAAGGATCACTGTGTCCCATGAGATCATTGCCTTGCTCATGAATATGAAGGAGTGATGTCCCAGATCACAGGGTTTACCTGTGACTTTGCTCTAAAATGAACACATACCTGAAAGCAGATGAAACGAGGAGACCAACCCTCTGCCTGGGTGTGAACAAGTCAACCCTACACCTTCACCGAGACCTAGCATTACCCTGCCTCATTTGGCCAGTACATGTGTACTGAGTGGGTGTCGGCTGTGCATCACTTTGCTGGGAACACAGAGGCAGACACAGAAGAAGGCAAAGCCTCTGAGTGGAAGAAAAGTAGTGTTGCTGGGTGATGCGATGTGCACACCCCAGAGAACATAAACAAAGTGACTTCACCTTGTGAGAGCTGCATAGGTCAGTGTGTGTTCAGTGTAAAGTGAGTGTGGTGGCTGCAAAGAGAAGTCGGGTGAGCTGAAACTTCAGATGAAAAGACTTCTGGAAGGAGTTCGGTCTTGAAGGACAAACAAGACCAAATGTAAGAAATGTGTCAGGCACGTCTGAAAACAGAGAGTAGAGAAATATTCTTAGAGAAGACTTTTTTGAAGGCAAGTGGGAGGTCATTCTGAACAGGTAGATGGAGACCAGGTGGCAGAGGAAGGGCCCTGAACGCCAGGATAATTAGTTTCACCTCGTGAGTAAGGTTTTGGAGTCAGGAAGGGACAGGATGAGATCAGTGTTTTAGGAAGTGCTGGTGTCAGGGGTGGTTGAGAAGCCGGAGATCTTTGCAATTTACAAAGCATCTTTACATGTGAGTCATCTAATTTTCTCCTGGCAGAGTGTTTCCGAGGAGGCTTTTAGAGACGGTGCAAAGCAACATTCAGATGTCTACACAGACTCGAATTATAGCAATTTTAAAAAGTGAGATACTGGCGCCAGAATGGTTAGACAGATCGATGGAACAGAATGGAACATCTGGAAACAAACTGAAATATTTATATACAAATTTAATACTTTATCATGGTGGCATTTTAAATCAGTGCAGAAAAAAAGGACAATTTAATAAACGGTTTGAAGATAATTGGCTAATCACTTAGGGGAGAAAATGGTGAGATTCCTGCCCTACAACTCACATCAATTTTTTTTTTTTTTTTGAATGGATAAAACTGTAGATTTCAAATTCTGGAATATATTTAACCGTGTGGAGACTTTGAAGTAAAGGGAGCTCCCCAGAGATTCTGATTCAGCAGTTCTTAGGTAGGACCCAGAAACTGTGATCTATAGGCCATATTTTGATAAACACTTGCTTAAAGATTTAATGTATCAAAGATGAAACTAGGAAAGCACTAAAAAAGTAGATTAATATTCATATAATTTTTAGAAAGAACACATGACAGCCAGGCCAGTGTGGCTCAGTGGTGGAGCGTCAACCCCTGCACCAAGAGGTCACTGGTTCGATTCCCGGTCAGGACACTTGCCCAGGTTGTGGGCCTGATCCCCGTGGGGGGCACGCAGGAGGCGGCCAGTCAGTGTTCTCTCTCATCGATGTTTCTATCTCTCTCTTCCTCTTTCTTCCTCTCTCTCTAAAAATTAATAAAGAAAAAAATGTTTAAAAAAAGAACACATGACATAAAAAAAAAGGGGGGGCTTTACTCCAAAAAAAGTAAACACTCTTTATATCATATTAAAGACATCCTTTCCTTATTCCTGCTAGTACGTTTAGTTAAAAACTCTGGACATTGTATAAGACATAAAAAGCCTGAATGATGGAGAGAAGGCAGACTGGCCAGGGCCCTGGGGACCTGAGGTGAGTTTCCCTTTTGCCACATGTATCCCACACTAGCCGGTGGTGGAAACGCCAGCAACCCAGAAACACTGATAAGGGCAGACCGAAAAAGGCAGAACAAAAGCCTACTCTCACTAAGGAAAGACCAGGAAAGGAGCTGCCTAGCAAAACAGAAACTTTTAGACAATAACCCTCTATTCTTGTCAACGCCACAGGAAAAGCTGCCAGCAAAGCCTGATGGGAGAGCCTAGACTTCCACCCCCACCTGGTGGAAACAAGGCCCCCTTCCCTGTTGAGCGGTGTCAGAGGAGGCCTGATGGAGCGTCAGCCCAGCTGTGAACAGTTGTCCCCACACGATGTCCCTGAAGGCCACGTAGGGAGCAGCAGCAAGGACCTCCGCTCCTCCTAGCCAGGATGGAGTCAGTAGGCCTAACCGAGACCCTGAACTCTCACCCCAGCCGGCAGCAATAAGGAGCCTCTCACTCTAGGTACCACCAAAGGCCAGCGGGGAACCTGCACTTCTAGCCACACCTGGCAGTGTTCCTCTTCCCTGCCTGGGAAGTGTCCAAAAAAAACCCTCCTGCAACAGAAGATTTAACCAAGACCCGGAGCCTCACAACATAATATCCAAAATACCCAGGTTTCCACTGAGAAGCACTGGGAATACCAAGAACTGGGAAGATCTCAACTTGGGTGAGAAAAGGAACTCAACAGACACTGTTTTCAGAGCGAGATGGCAGAAGAAGAGGTGCCAGTCCTCATTCTCCTACAGGAGCACCGACCTGCAACTACCCACAGACAAAAATGCGTTTATGAGAGCTCCAGGGTCCGACTGAGAGGTGAAGCACCCGCAAAGTACGAAATCCAAGAGCAGCTGCATTGAAAAGAGTAAGAAGTAGTTTCACTTTACCCACATCATCCTTCCCAAGCCCAGCACAGCTCGCGGCCAAGAGAGACTTCCATGGCCTACAGTTTCTGCCACGGGGAAAAAAGATGGTAAAGTGAGGATCCAGCTTCTGCAGCCTTTTGGGACACGACCTAAGAGGGTCACTTCCATGTCAGCAGTCCAGAACTGGGAGGGAACCCGCACATCTGGATCCAATGGGGGCAACCAGCACTCCGAGCTCATCACCCAGCATGCATGGACCCCATCAGAATACACCTTCTGAAGCACACACGTAGCATTACACAGGGCCACAGGCTAGGCCACAGAACAGTCTAAACAAATTTCAAAAGGCTAAAGTCATCCCAAGGATCTTTTTTGACCACAATGAAATGAAATGAGAAATCAATAATATAGGGAAAATAGAAAAATTCATAAATATGTGAATATTAATTAACACACTCTTTTTTAAATATTTTTTTAATCTTTATTATTGAATGTATTACAGATGTTCCTCATTTTTCTCCCAATGACTCCCTCCTCTCCACTCCCGCCCCCCTCCCACCTTTTCCCACACGGTTGTCTCTGTCCCAACCCCTTCTCTTTGAGGTTTGCCTGTCTGGCAACCAATTTGTTCTTCTTAATCCCTTTACCTTTTTCACCCATTACCCCCAATCCCCCTCCCATCTGGCAACCAACAAAATGTTCTCTGTATCTATGAGAATGTTTCTATTCTGCCTGTTCATTTTGTTTGTAGATTCCATTGTCAATAGATATGTATTCATTGCCATTTTGTTTGTTCATATATTTTATCTTTTTCTTTAAAAAGACCCTTCAACATTTCATATAGTAACGGTTTGGTGGTGATGAACTCCTTTAACTTTTTCTTGTCTGGGAAACTCTTTATATGGCCATCGATTCTAAATGACAGCTTTGCAGGATAGAGTAATCTTTGTTGTAGGTTCTTGCTTTTCATCACTCTGAATATTTCTTGCCACTCCCTTCTGGCCTGCAAAGTTTCTTTTGAGAAATCAGCTGACAGCCTTATGAGAACTCCCTTGTAGGTAACTAACTGCTTTTCTCTTGCTGCTTTTAAGATTCTCTCATTGTCTTGAACCTTTTGCATTTTGATGATGATGTGTCTTAGTGTGGGCCTCTTGGGGTTCATCTTGTTTGGGACTCTCTGTGCTTCCTGGATTTGTATGTCTGTTTCTTTCACCAAGTTAGGGAAGTTTTCTGCCATTATTGTTTCAAATAGGTTTTCAATTTCTTGTTCTCTCTCTTCTCCTTCTGGTATCCCCAAGATGCGAATGTTGGCATGCTTGAAGTTGTCCCAGAGGCTCCCCACACTATCATTTTTTTGGATTCTTTTTTCTTTTTGCTGTTCTGATTGGGTGTTTTTGCTTTCTTAAAGTCAAAGTCGATGGTTTGCTTCTTGGTTTTACTTACTCTACTATTGAATCTGTGTAAATTACTCTTTATTTCAGTTAGTGCCTCCTTCATTTCTAACTGTGCGTCCATCGTTTCTGACTGGTCCTTTTTCAGGCCCTCACTAAGTTCACTGAGGTTCTCACTAAGTTCATTGAGCATCGTGATAAGCAGTATTTTGAACTCAGCATCTGTTAGGTTGCTTATCTCCATTTTGCTTAGTTCTTTTCCTGGGGATTTTTTCTGTTCTTTCATTTGGGACCTGTTTCTTTGTTTCCTCATTTTGGCTGCCTCCCTGTGTTTGTTTCTATGTATTAATTAATGAGCAGTATGGAGCTAGCTGAGACCAGATGCTGTTTGTTTGAAAGAATTTAGGAAAACCTGAAGCAGGATCCAAGACAGGCCAATCCTATGGTTAAGCAACTGGCAAAAGCTTGGGTGGGCCTGAAGGTTGGGTGGGGCGGGGCGGGGCCTCCGGGAGTCAGCAGGGCGGGGCTACCAGTGTGAGCCAGGTTGCTGGAGTCCCAGATATGGCTTCTGTCTGCCGCCCCAGGGAAGGGCTCACCAAAGGAACAAAGGCCTCTGACAGCACGTTTGTCCCGGAGGAAGCCCCCTCTCCAGCCCTCGCTCCAGTGCCAAACAGCTCAGTTCTTCCCTGTATGTCTCTGGCGCCCCTCGAGCTGCCTCCAGGCATGGCTGGGCCTTGCTGCAGGACTCCTCGGGTGAGGATTAACAAAAAGAAAAAAGAAGAAGAAGATGAAAGAGAAGAAGAAGAGGAAGAAGAAGAAATAGAAAGCTTGAACAGAACAATGACAAATAAGGAGATTGAATTAATAATAAAAAACCTCCAACAAAAGAAAGCCATGACCAGATGGCTTCACAGGTAAATTCTACCAAATATTTAAAGACTTAATATCAATGCTTCTTAAACTCTTCCAAAAAATAGATGTGTATGCACACACACACGCACACACACACACCTATTTATTGCAAAATTATTCACAATAGTCAAGACATGTAAGCAGCAGAGAAATGGACAAAGAAAATGTGGTACTTGTATACAATGAAACATTATTCAGCCATTAAAAAAAAGAAGAAAATCCTGTCATTTGCAAAACCATGGATGAACCTAAAGGACATTATGACACAAAAGAACATAATTCCACTTAAATGAGAAATAAAAAATTGTCAAAATCATAGAAGCAGAGAAAATGGTTTTTACTAGTGGCTGGCGGGATGGGGAAATGGGAGGTGTTGGTCAGAGGATACGAAGTTCCAGTAATGCAAGATGAAATCCTGCTGTAAATCACAGTGCCTATAGTTAACAACACTGTACTGTAAATTTTGCCAAGAGAGTAGATTTTATGTTAAGTGTTTTTATCACAAAAAAAATTTTAATAAAAAGAGTGGAGGAAACTCTTGGAGGTGATGGATATATTAATGGCATTGATTGTGGTGATGGTTCACAGATGTATAGTTATCTCCAAAGTCATTAAATTATATACATTAAATGTGTACAGATTTTTGAATGTCAATCATACCTCAATAAAATAGTTTTAAAAAGAAACAGACATTGCAGTAAGTTAAACAGTGGTTCGCAAAAAAATACATCTATACTCTTAACATCTTATTTTCCAAATAAAGTAATCCTGCAAATGTTACCTTACCTGGAAAATGGGTCTTTGCTAATGTCGTTATATTAAAGACCTCAAGAGAAGATCGTCCTGAATTACCCAGATGAGTCCTAAATCCAACGACATGTGTCCTTCCAAGGGAGCACTGACACAGAGGAGGAGCCTGTGAAGGCTGAGGCTGTGAAGACAGAGGCGGAGACTGGAGTCCTGCAGCAAGGCCCAGCCCTGCCTGGAGTCACCGGAACCGGAAGGGGCAAGGGAAGAGTCTCCCCTGGGCCTGCGCAAGGAGCACAGCCCTGCCAACAGCCTGATTTCAGAGTTCTGCCCTCCCAAATGATATGAGAACACACTTCTGCTGTCTGAAGCCACCAAGGCTGTGGTCATTTACTGCAGTCGTTCTAGGAAACTAATACAGATGCCAACACCAAGATGCCCAAGATGGCACAGCTGTTAGAATGATCTGACAGGGATCTTCAAGCCATTGTAAAAATGCTTCAATAAGCAATTACGGATTTGCGTGAAACAACCACCAAACAGAAAGGGTCAACACAGAAACAGAAGATATAAAGGAGAACCAAATGGAGATTTTAGAAATACAATAAAATTTTAAAATACAATGAATGAGCTTAACAACAGAATGGAGATGACAAAGGAAAGAATGAGTGAATTTTAAAATAGAACAACAGAAATCCCCGCATCTGAACAAAAGAGAAAAAATAGATTGAAAAAGAATTCACGAAGAGAGCCTCCAGGGCCTGTGGTACTATCATGAAAGATCTAACATTAGTGCCACTGGAGTCCCTGAAGGAAAGGAGAAAAGGGGTGTGGCTAAACACTATTGAAATTTAAAGACAGCCCTGGCTGGTGTGGCTCAGTTGGTTGAAAGTCCTCTCATACACTGAAAGGTCACTGGTTCGATTCCTGGTCAGGGCACATGCCCGAGATGCAGGCTCAGTCTCCAGCAGGGGGTGTGCAGGAGGCAGCTGATCAATATTTCTCTCTCACATTGATGTTTCTACCTCACTCTCCCTCTCCCTTCAAAAAAAAGTAAAGACAAATGGGAATTCCTACATATGGCAGACAAAAAGTTAATATACCTGTGCAAAATCGAGTTTAGGGTCCCTAAAACATATCATGTTTTGGTAAAAATATAAAGAGTTAAGTAGAATTAAATAAAGAGAAGAAATTACCAGAGATTCTCTATCTTATCTTGGTTTGTTTGTTTGTTTGGGTTTGGTTTTCATTTCAAATTCATATAACCTAAAAATTTTAGTCTGGTGTTAGCTGAGACATTAGCCAAATTTTTACTCTTAAACAGGAGGAATATATTAGTCAAAAAAAACCTCTAAATACATAATGAGGCTGATTAGAGTGAAGCACATTTTTCTTAATCCATGTATTACATTAAATTATTACTTCCAGAGAAAATTAGAAACAGTGAACACAATAAGTGAACATGCCTAAAAGAGTATTTGCTGGTGAAAAAATATGGAGTCTATTATATTTATTTATTCTTGAACTACATCCAAATAACTGATTATGAGACTAAAAAGAGTAAAGTTGACATACGTGTGTACACATGCATACACACACACACCTCCTGAGAAGAGAGAAATATCCAGTGTATGTAACAGATGGATTGATTCCCAGAACAGAATCTCCCCAAGGTAATACTCATGTAAGTTAAATTAAAACAACTGAATCTGGTAAGAGTCAAACTGTTGCTTCTATAGGAGTTTTAGGGAGGCTCACTGGAAATTCTTACGACCTAGAAAATCTTTCCCTCGGCTATAACAAAGTTGTAATTGGAAGCTGTGCCTCTGAGGTCACAAAAGATTGATTTGAAATATCACCATCATCATGTAAAGCACCAGGCCAGGTAATTCACACTCAACGCCCACCTGCCCCTTAATAGTAGTCACTGGCCAAATCACCCGGAGAAATATGCGAGCCCTTCCATTTGTTGGGAGCTCTATGCACACTCGATGTTGTAAGAGAGCGAGGAAAGGAACCTGGCTAAGGACACGGCCAGTGTTCAGCATGCCACTGGAGTTTCCTACATGTTGGATCATTTAATCCTCACTTTAACTCTTCGAGTTCTCTATTATTTCCATTATGCAAAAGATGACCAAGGCTCAGAGTAAAAGAAGTTTTGAGGAACAGAACTTAATTTAATTCATTGCAGCGCTATTTACAATAGTCAAGATTTAGAAGCAGCCCAAGTGCCCATAAGTAGATGAGTGGGTAAAAAAAGCTGTGGTACATTTACACAATGGAATACTACTCAGCTGTGAAAAATAAGGAACTCTTACCTTTCACAACAGCATGGATGGACCTGGAAAGTATTATGCTAAGTGAAATAAACCAGTCAGGGAAAGACAAAGACAATATGATTTCCCATATATGTGGAATCTAATGAACAAAATAAACTAACTAACGAAATAGAAACAGACTCATAGACACAGAGAACAGACTGACAGCTGTTGAGGGTGGGGTGCAATAGGTGAAGGGATTAAGCAAAAAACAAAAAACCAAGTCATAGACACAGACAACCGTATGGTGCTTACCAGAGGGAACGGGGGTGGGGAAAGTAGAAGAGGGTAAAGGGGGATAAATAGTGATCAAAAAAGACTAGACTTTGGATAGTGAACGCACAATACAATAATATAAATGCAGTCAAATAGAATTGTACCCTTAAAACCTATTTAATTAGCCAATGTAGCTCCAATAAATTCAATAAAAGTATATATATTTTTTAATTAAAAAAAATATCTATAGTACAAAAAAAAATTCAGTTGGGTATAAGAGAAGCTCCAGAAAAGCAATGAAATTCTTCATTATCTGCAGCTTCCACATCCCCTGGGAGGTCTTTGTGGGTTGAGGCTGCTTGCTCCTCCCCCGCCCCATCATCCCTACCTTCCATTCCAGGTGCAGATGAGCACTCTCGCCACCCTCCCTGAAACTTGCTCTGGAGAAAGACAGCTGCATTTGGCTCTTCACGTTTTTCTCTCCTGGGGGAATTTGCATTTTAAACTGTTAACTCCTTTTGCTTCCAGTAAGGGGCTGCCCATGAACACCCAAGGGCAAATGAGATGTTAGGAAACCCCATTCTCAGGATTAGGCTTCATAATTTGCAGGACCTGTTACAAAATCAAAAGGCAGGGTCTCTTGTTCAGAACCTACTGAGAATTTCAAGACTGTGACAGCAGAGCAGAAACGGAGCACGGGGCCCTTCTGAGCAGAGGGTTCTGTGCCATTGCAGCCCACCCACGAAGCCAGCCCTGCCCACACTGGACTTTTTACCACCAGGGCCAGAGACCCTGCCTCAACCCAGAGCTGCACCTTGGGCTCTCCCTTCCCTGGAGCTGCGGGACCACATCCTCCGCTGCCTTCCTGTCCTCTACTCTCTACCCTCTCCCACAATCAGGGCTACATCCAAGGAAGCACCTTTCCTCTCCTGCGCCCAAAGATAAGAGCACAAGCCCTTTTCATGTTAAAAAATGTCACTCCTAATGTCTGTGCTGCAACGGACAAGGGCCCACAAAGATAACAGAGTGGATATGGAGCTTACTAAAATTCTCATTGTAGGGACACCTGGTCTCCAGGCCCAGAGTCCCTTCTCAGCTGGTGCAGGCGAGAGGCCCTCAGCTTGTATTGCTGGGAGGGAAGGCCATCTAGAAGGCAATGTTGCCTTGTGACTATGACATGGGTCAGAGTGAAGGCAATCTGGCTGCAAATGCTCGTTCCACCACGTACGACCCTTCTGACGTTGGGCAAGTTACTTACTTAGCTTCCCCTGCCTCAGTTTCCTCATCTGTGGAATGGGGATGATGGCACACTGAGCTAGGAGGAGCAGACAAAAGCCTGAGACTCACTTTGAGGAAGATGCAGCTAAAACCAGTCCCTGGCAGGCTCAGCCTCGCAAAACCTCCCTACACGCGAATCTCCAGAATGTCCATAGTTCCCAGTGAATAAGATAAAGGGTGAAGAGCAACAAAACTTGATTTTAGGATAACCATTTGCGAGTTGCCTGGGAATGGGGAGCTCAGGAGGGTAGTTAATACAAATTTCTGAATTGGAGGTCAAACACTGTAGCTCTGCAGCACGCACCCCCCACCCCCCCACCCCCCCCAGCACTAGCCGCTACAACTTTTGGGTTTCTCATAAAGAGAAAGCCAGGGTGAGTCCTTCCCATTGGGGAGTCACCAACAGATGCTCCAAAAGCAGCAGCAAAGAGGACCCCTTGGTTTCAGGGCCTCCTCCTAATATTTGTCTAGACTGAGTTCCCCGCCACTGCCTCACGGCCCAGAGCCCAGCCTGAGACAAAGGCCTCCTGCAGAGAGTTCATGGGAAAGTGATCCCAGGGAGCAGCCATGAGGGACAGAAAGAATGGAACAGGGAGGATGTTTTCGAGTTGCCAGGGTTACAGGTGACTGACTGGTGTTGGATCTCACTAAGACCATCTGAAAAGACCTGTAAAATAGCTCTCGGAAGAGTCTGCCTGAGCATGGAAGGGGGACGCATTTGTCTATTGGCTCTGATCTATCTAGGGACTCATCCGCAAGCTAAGGCCAGATATCAGAAGCCTTGATAGGAAGTGAGAGGTAGAGGCTTAGGCCAAAGAGAGGCTCCCTCTGGTCGCACCCGCGCAAGGCTGATTAAAGCCTGCCCAGACCTAGTCACAACGGGGCTGAGGCGAGCCGGCCCCAGAGGATTCACAGTGTCCCACACAACGACCATCCGCGAGCGTTGCTGTGCAGATGGAAGGGGAAAGAGGCAATGCTGACTCACTTAGCTCGAAGTCTGGCACACAGCAATGGCACAAATAACTTTATCGGACCCTTTCCTCCTCAAGTCTGATGATATGGCCTGGCGGGACCACAGGTGTCGTCTTTCCCTCCGTTGGACAGTTCACATCTTGGAGCATCTCCAGATTTGGTGACATCCAAGACCCTGGGCTTCTCAGCTGCTCTGAAATGACACCCACTACCCCCAGGCACCTCCTTGCAGAGAGTTCACTCTCACTGTTCATTCCCCATGGAAAGCCCTATTTAAAAATAACCAAAAGAGCCCGGCCAGTGTGGCTCAGGGGACTGAGCACTGCCCCATGGACTGAGAGGTTCCGGTCTGATTCCTGGTCAGGACACAAGCCCAGGTTACAGGCTCGATCCCCAGTAGGGGGCAAGCAGGAGGCAGCCGATAGACGTTTCTCACATCGATGTTTCTATCTCTCCCTTCCTCTCTCTCTAAAAAATCAATAAAATATATTTTTAAAAAATAATAAAAGTAACCAAAAGAGCACAAAAATCATGTGTAATCGAAGAGTGGCTCAGAAGCCTTTGGACTTTTTTACCTCTTTCTTTTCTCTCTTAAAAAGAAGGCTATTCAAACAATGAGGTCATAATTCTACAAAGATCTCTCGGGTTTAAATGCAGAGTAAAATAAATAGCCCCAGAAGGTATCAGGAAAATAAGTGAGAATGCTGACCAGCCCAAAAGGACCAAGAAAAGCTTCCAAGATGCAGCTTGAAAGCCACAGGAGGCATAGTGACTGTTCCCAACACTGTCACTCTGATGTGAGACGTTTGATTTGGATTCAAAGTCAATAAAACGTCAAGCACAAAGAGAGAGCCCCCGTCTTAACCAGATAATGTACCCTTAGACTTGGGGTGCTCAGAGTTTCCCTGCCCCCCTCGCTTTCCCCTGTGGCACAGCAAAACAGCAGTTCATAGGAGCACATGGGGCATGCAGTGTTCTAGTTGATCGGATTTTCTAGTTAAAGAACGGCTAGTTCCTAATAGTCCTTTCTATCCAAGACATCTGAGTCCACTTTCCTACATTACAAAGTGGGTTCTAGAGGACAGAGGGGACCCTTTGCTTTAGAACCCAGGCTTGTCTAGATTTGGGGCTGGCTTCATTCTGAACACGTAAGAGAGGTATAGTCAAGAGGAGATGGCACTGTTTGACAGACAGACAGACTTCTATTCGAATCGCCAGTCTGTCACTTAGGTAAGTGACATGACCCAAATCACTTAACCTCTCTGAGCCTCTCTTTTTTATTATTTGTGAAAGGGGGGTAATAATATCTACATCGTATGTGTTCCAAAGAGGTTCCATGTGTCTGATACAGTTAGGACACTCAGTACAGGGTGGCATCGTTCCTTAGGGCTGTAGAAGAAGACAGGGAAGGCTATGAAAGAAGATGGTGCTAAATTGGTATTGATGCCAGGAGACCCTCTAGAAATTTCTTTTTTAAAAAAATTCTTCAGTATTTTCCTGTTTTTCTCTTACATGCCTCTTTCTCAAAAAACAAATACACAGGGAACAGAGAGAACTACATTCTGCTTCTCCAGTTTCAAAAATTCATGAATTTAAATGTCTTAAGTGTCTCTCTATTTACCCTCTGTCTAACACACATTATACATGACAACACACAAGCTCTTATAGTTGTAGAACTAGAAAGGAGCTTCCAGCCTACTGTGGCTTATGAGACACCACACGTCCCTACCTGCTCAAATATACCCCCCAAACTTGCCACATGACTTAAATTTTTTCCATTAAGTTATCCCTTCGGGCCCTGCCCAGGTGACTCAGTTGGTTGGAGCATCGTCCCGTACACCAAAAGGTTGTGGTCAGGGTGTGTGCAGGAGGCAGCTGAACAATGTTTCTCTTTCACATCGATATTTTTTTTTTCTCTCTCTCCCCTCTCCCTTCCTCGTTCTCTAAAAATCAATAAAAATATTTTCTTTTTTAAAGAGAGATTTGCTCAAGAATTAGCTCATCAGATTAACTAGTTAATACTCAGAAGAAGTGCTGGTTGCCTGGTGTCTCTTTAACCTGGTACTCTGGCATTCTCGTCCATGCCCAGGGCATGAATCACCAACCTTTAACTCCAGCCCAAGTCATTCCTCCAAACACCGCGCCCAGATATCCAATGGCCTTTAACACTTCCATTCAGATGTCTGAAAAGCACTTCATAATAATCAGGTCCACACTAATTCCACGCGCCTCTTGCTTCAAAGGTTCCTTATCTCAATGATTGTCATTACCCATAGGACCATGTAAGCCAGAGATCTAAGACATCCTTTATTACTACCTCTACTTCACTTCAAAGCACTCCTGTGGATTTACCAAGGATTTTTTAAATCCACCTACCTCTCTGGATCTCTGCTGCCATTCCTTAGCCCAAACGTCATGTCCTGGGTAGACATTCACTGTCTAAATGATAGCCCCTCAAATCTGCTCTACACACTGGACTCCAATGTTGTTCTTACAAAAAGTACATGAATTCATGCCTCTCCTTTATTCAGGTCATTTAATGGCTTCCCACTGTTGTTAGAATCAAGTCCAAACATCCTTACCATGGCTCAGCAAGCCCTACAGGATGGCTGGGGACTACACCTGCTTCTCGGCCACGGATCCTTCTTCCCCTCCTCCCGCTCAACCACTCTTCCCGTTTCCAATTGCCCCCCACACGCCATGCCCCCTCCCTCACAGACCTTTGAGGAAGCTGTTCCCCAAGTGTGCAAAGCTTTCCTCAATCCCACTTCTCTTCATGTGGTTCATTCCTGGTCAAGTCCCGAATTTTAGCTCAAACAGCACTTTCTTAGAAAGTCTTCCTTGGTCCCTGAAGCTGATCAGTGATTTGGTGAGGGGATTGGGGATATATTGGAATCAACTGGAGATTTTTTCTAATTGATCTTTATTGTTGAAAGTATTACAGATGCCCCCCCCCTTTATACCCCGATGACCCCCTCCATCATGCTCCCGCCCCCTCCCAACTCTGTCCTAACACCTTTCTCTCTCTCTCTCCCACCATCACCAGCAGATTCTCCTTTGATATTTACATATGCCCCAGTTGAGAGACCATTAATTATTATTAGCCATTATTATGAGGAGACGTGTCTTATGTGCCTCAGAAGAATGGGAGTGGAAAAAAATTGAGAACTGCTCCCCTAGTTGGCCTTTAAGGTGATTCCAACTTCAGATCTGTAATCCTCTGATGTGCAAGGTGTATGCTTAGGACCCGGTCAGCATCCCCGTAGGTTCTCTCCAGAAGCGCAGGGTACTTATACCTGCGAGAGCTGTATTCACCAGATAAAATACAGAAGGCCAGTCAAATTTACATTTCAGATAAATGACAAATAACGTTTTCGTATAAGTATGTCCTAAATCTTGCATGGCACATACTTATACTAAAAAATTATTTCTTGTTTATCTGAAATTCAAATTTAACAGGTACCCTATATTTTTATTTGCTACATCTGGCAACCCTATCTGGGGCAAATCTTTGCTAAAGGGCAGATAAGTGGTGGTTAAATTCTCCTTGCTTCCCAAGGACTGTCCTGAGACATAATAGTTCACAGAGTATGAAGCGTCCTGTAATGTCCTGCCAGCAGCAGCCATGGCCAGCAAGCAGTGGCCAGCATCCCTACATCAGCTCTCCCTCCTTTCCTGACCCACTGACCTCCTTCACCCCTGCTTCCCTGGGACCACACTCCCTAGGGAGCTTTGGCCTCCATATAAGCTTTGGTCTTAGGTTCTGCTGCCTGGGAAACCCTGTCCATCAAGAGGGGATGGGGAAATACACGGGTTTATTCATATTATGAAATTCCATACAACAATTAATATTTAAACCAAATGTATATGTATCCACATGGATAGATTTCACAGTTAACCTTAAGTGAAAATAGCACACTGCAAAAGGATACATACCATACTTTACTATCAATTTCTGCTTTAATGCACAGAACAATACCTATATTATTTATGGAAACATACATGTAATAAAATAGTAAGGTTATGGATGAGAATAAAACAAGTCAACTTAAAGATGCTACTTATCTCTGGTGAAGGAAAGAAGGAGAAGGGATATGGATGGGGGTTAATGTAGAGAGAGCTTAGATGGACCATTTTATTTCTTAAAGAAAAAACTATCTGAAGCTAATATTGCAAAATGTTATTATCTGTTCAGTGTAAATGGTGGGTAGATGGGATATAATTCTCTGTGCTTTTCTATATGGTTAGCACTTTATAATTTTGTAGAACTTAATTACATTTCAAAACAGCTGCTTCTAGCTTAACAAAGGACAAAGTAAGTAGAAATGGATTTCAGCTGCCCTGTAGAAGACGAAAGACGCTGTGACACACCAAACTGAGTGACCCAGACCGAGGATGTGGCATCTCCCTCTTTCAGACTTTAAACTAATATCCACGAAATGCCTCCTATATGTCAGTCATTGTGACAGGCACTTTAGAAGAGATGATCGTATAAAAAATCATCCAGTACCAAAAGGAGTTTATAACCTGGATGGTCTTGCTTGCAAAAGAACTGTATTCTAAACATTTATTTACAAGTATGTGGCTAAGTTCTTCAGTGAGCCCTCAGAAGGCCTATTTGTTCTATAATAAATTCCAGGGTTGCGAGGCATCTTCATGTAATTGAAATTCTGCACATTTGTAATGAAAAATAGCAGAAAACAACATATTTCAAAATTTATAATGAAACAGCACCGAAAAACAACAGAATTGAATAAGAAGTGGCTTTTTTCATTATCTTCAATGCTGAAGTTTGAGGAAAAGAAGAATGAATTAGAGGCAGGTTGGCCAGTTGGGGAGCCTGTAAAATCTCCGAGGGAGGGGCTGTGGGCATTTCAAGGGCTTTTGAGGTGGATGGCACTTATTTTCTTATTTATAATTTCTACATTCACATTCAAGCAAAGAGCTTTTACTGTGCCCCACCCCCATCCACGTGGGATACATTCCAAGACCCCCAGTGGATGCCTGAAACCGCATTTAGTACCAAACCCTTTATATACTATGTTTTTCCTATACACACATACCTATGATAAAGTTTAACTTATAAATTAGGCACAGTAAGAGATTAAAAACAACAGCCAATAACAAAATAGAATAATCATAATAATATACTGTAATAAAAGTTAAGTGAGTGTGATCTCTCTCTCAAAATAGCTTCTTGTACTGACAGTAAGTGCTCACTTGACATCTTCAACGGGTCCTAGGAACCGGTGAGACCGATTTCACCAGGGGCCAAGTGATACAAATAAGAGTTAAGTTCCTATGGCATATTTCTGATCACAAAACCATCACCAAACTACTAAGTAAAAACCCTACACATTTCTACGGTTAAACATTGAAATAAAGGTAAGTTATATAAACATTTAAGAAAGATTAATAAAAACAAGTCAGATAATTATTTTCTAACCTGCTTATTCCAGCTCAGGGTCGAAGTGGCCGGAGCCTCTCCTGGACACGCAAGACCAAGGTGGAACCCACCCTGGATGGCATGTCCTTCCATCACAGGGTCACTCACTCAGATGGGACCATGTGGACACACCATTCACCTCACACCTTTGGGACATGGGAGGAAATTGGAATACCCAGAAAAAATCCATAGAGACATGGGGAGACTGTGAAAACTCTACCTAGACTGTGGCCCCATTTGGAAAGGAAATTTTCTTTTCTCGATAACAACAACGTTGCCCTGACTGGTTTTGCGCAGTGATTAGAGCATCAGCCCACAGACCCAAGGGTCTCTGGTTCGATTCCCAGTTAAGGGCATGTACCTGGGTTGCAGGTTCGTCCCCAGCCCTAGTCGGGGTCATGTGGGAGGCAACCAATCGATGTGTCCCTCTCACATGGATGTTTCTCTCTCTCTCTCTCTCTCTCTCTCTCTCTCTCTCCCCCCTCCCTTCCGCTCTATCTAAAAATCAATGGAAAAATATCCTTGGGTGAGGATTAACAAAAAAGAACAACAACATAAACAACTGTTGGAGGACCTGCTATACTGTTCCCACCCTTCTCCTTCTAAGGATGATGTGAGATGATAAAATGCCTGTGTGATGAGATCAAGGCATTGTGAACAGCCTTAGGCTGCTATAAGAGCTCCTTGAACAGAGGCACTGCGTTGATACCACCACTACATAGAGCTGAAAACCCAGAAGGCTGAGTGACCGAGGGGCACAGAGTGGAGAGCGGGAGATGCTAGAGAGAGGGAGGACTCAAGTCCCAGGCCCCCCGAGATTTCAGCACACGACTCAGAGTGGTGCACCATTCAAAACTTACTAATTGTTTATTGCTGATATTTTGCATGTAAAATTTTCAGATGATGGTTGGCCACAGGGAACTAAAATCATGAAAAGTAAAACCACAGATAAGGGGGAACTACCATGCTTCCCACGATATTATCACTGATTCGTGCGTATATTCAATTATCTACCATAATTAGATATTATGATCCAGTGAATTCAGAACCATAAAAGACAATGTGTGTATGCCTTAGTTAAAGAAACTGCCTTAGGGGGTCCTCACCAAGTTCTAAGTAGGTCAGGAGAGGGGGGAAAAAAGCGGAAGTGCATCATAGTTTTGGCACAATCCTCTAAAGTGAAGGAAAAAAAATAAGAAAGAGATGTACATGAGACATGCTTGCCACCAGGCATGTCACCGGCAAGAGACAGTGAGGTTATAGTCAGAACAAAAACTAAGTACAGCCCTGGCTGGTTTGGCTCAGCGGTTAGAGAGTCGGCCTGTGGTCCAAAAAGACCCGGGTTCGGTTCCCACTAAGGGCACGTACCTCTGTTGCAGTTTGTCCCCAGCCCTGGTTGGTCATGCGGGAGGCAGCCACTCGATATGTCCCTTTCATGTCGATGTTTCTCTCTCTCTCTCTCCCTCCCACTCTATCTGAACAAAAAATGTCCTCAGGTGAGAATAAAAAACAAAAAATTTAAAACTAAGAACAAAACACACACACCTTCCTTGAGACACTGAACATAGAACTACCACGTGATCTAGTGGTTCCACTTTGGTATCTACTCAAAAGAATCAAAAGCAGGGTCTTTAATCAATATCTTTACATTCACGTTCACAACAGCTAAAGAGTGGACGCAACCAAGGGTCCATCAGTTGATAAATGAATAAACAAAACGTGGTATATATACAATGGAATATTACCCAGACTTTAAAAAAGGAAGGACATTCTCACACTTACTACAACATGGATGACACTTGAGGACATCATGCCACATGAAACGTGCCAGTCACAAAAGGGCAAATACTGCATGATTCCACTTGCATGTGGTACCCACTGAAGTCCAGTTCATGGAGACTGAAAACAGAATGGTGCTACCAGGGGCTGGGGAGAAGGGGAAGGGGAGGTGCTGTTTAATGGACAGAGTTTCAGTTCTGCAAGATGAAGCGAGTTCTGGACATGGATGGAAGTGACAGTTGCCCGGCACCGTGAAAGTCCGTAACACTACTTAACTGTGTGCTTAAAAATGATTAAGGTGATAAATTTCGTTATGTGTGTTTTACCATAATTTAAAATGAACAACAAAATAAATAATAAGTAAATACGCCACCGTGAGGAAGGGATATTGGTAGAGCAGACGGAGTGATGAGGGGACTTGGGAACTATAACAACGCCAGGTGAAATCGCTTACAGGACAATCACCACTTCTATTAACAGCTGGTGGCGCTTTCTCTTCGTCACACGTATCAGCACTGCAGTCAGAACGGGCATGGCGATGTTTGGATGTCTCTCTCCAGAGGCTCCCAAGACCCATGACGGCAGGAGCCACATCTGATGGGCCCAGCACGCTCTCTCCCAGGCCAGCCTACTGGCTGAGACCTCCTGGGCACTTCCTGTTTGTGGAATGAATGAGTGAATTTGTGACCACAGGAATAACCAGTTTCTTAAAAGCCCAATTACAATGAAAGAAAATAACTTCGGAAAATACAACGTAATTGAAAAATAGGAGTGATAAGACATGTGAGTGAGTGACGTCACAGTGCCCTGGGAAGTTTGCATGAAGAAGGAGGGGCCTGACTTGAGCCCTAACCCTGTCCCTGCTCCACTTTCTGGTGTGACACACCCAGCTGGGCTATTTCACACCAGTATCACCCCCTTGCCAATAATTAAATACAGATAGTACTTCCAAGATCCTCTAATTTTATTTGCAAAGTTACTCTGTCCTGTTGATCTGTGTTTAAACAGGAGGACCCCGATGTGATTAATAAAGTTCTGATTCTGCAAACGTCTGGGAAACAACTTCTTCCTCTTTAAAATTGGCATGGCCTCAAGATTAAACTTCTTGGCATCCCAAGTCTGATGAATTCTTAATAAAATAGAGCTTTTTCCAAATAAAATTGTATATATATGTGAACATACATGTATATATGTGAATATATATATCACGTGTGTGTGTGTGTGTGTGTGTGTGTGTGTATGGAGAGAGAGGGAGACCTTGAATTTATTCAACAGCTTCAAAAAGTACCTCATTTATCTACTGAGAGAGAGAAATAAAAACTCTCTTAGGATAACAAATTGATAAATACAAGTAGTATTATTATCCTTCTCTATGGAATGAACACAAGAAGCAAAGAACGGTCAGACAACTTGCCCAAGGTCACTCTGGAAGTCAGTGATGGGGATGAATATGGAACCCAGGATCCCAGGCTCCTGGCCTAATGCACTTCTCTCGGGGCCATAAATTACCAGACTGTGTAGGTCTCTAGATTCTGCAGATGTTGCCACCTCCTGAACGTCCTTGCACCGCCACCCAATGCTTTCACATTTTTTACAGTGTGAGATGAAAGTCTCCCTCCTCCTGACAGTTTTATTACCCCAAGAAACCATTAACTCTCTCTAACTCAGAAAGTTATACCCAATTGTTGGTGCAGTAACCAAACAGGAGTCAAAGACATTTCTATGATTGATGGGCCCTTCAGTGAAAAACAGCTGAAAATATTACTGCTTTGATATTCCCTCCCCACTCCAACCCCCCCTTTTTTTTGCAGGCCTAAAGGTTAATCAGTTGACAATGTTGCACAGAAAGTCTTTTTTTTTTTTTTAAGTCGAACAACAAAGAGACTGTGTAAGTTGGAGAATGCCTCCCCAGGCGAGGAAGAGGTGTTAACTCCCTGAAGAGAAGTTTGAACAAATGGGGAAACTGTAAGAATGGTTAAGATCAGGGGATGGTGCAGGGATCAACTCTGAGCAGCACCAAGTAGAGCTACCCTTGCTTATGAATATGACTGTCAGTCTGAAGGGGAAGAAGAAAACATATAGGAAAAGATGTAGAAAAATACAGGAAGAGAAAAGGGTGGAAGAAGGGAAATATAAAAAGAGTCAAGTATATATTAACAATAACTAATAGGTATAGTATCTAGAGCTTATAAAAGGCTTTCCCACATATCTGTCCATGTAGTGTTCAAAATTCCTGCACAGTGGGTGACATTATCCCAGTTTGATCAATGAGGCTCCTATGCCAAAGATCAAAATGTTAGGAGATACAAAGCAGACTCAGATATAGTTCCTTTGCCATCTCCACCAAAGGCCCAGAGAGGCTGGTGCTGGGTCAGGTCAGGGGCGTTATTAAGCCCAGACTCTCGCTGAGGTGCCAGGGACAGTGTGAGGACTCTCAGATGTGTAACATAGTAGAAAGACTGTCAAGTGCCTTTGCGCCGAACTCTGCATGAAGTTCTACCTCCTCCAAGAGAAAAGGATGAGAGGAGAACGGCAGGGGGACATGATTCTTCGAAAACGAGTAGAATTGGGAGTGTTCTGCTTTTAGACAGAACAACACAGGTGAAGATACCGGGGCACAGAATGATGTCCCACGTAAGAGAACGTGAACAATGATCAGTGTGGGCGAAGCATACGGTGAAAGATGTAAAACGGACCGTGATACTGACTGAGGTCCTGGGGGGCCTTAAAATCCATACCAAGGAGCATAAAAGCTTATTCTATTGTCAGTAGGGAGACGTCAAAGGTTTAAAGACAAGTGGAGAGGTTGCAAATAACAGAATCAGATCTGTTTTGGACAAATAACCCTGATAGCAGTATGGAGGAAGGGAAAAGCGTCTATGAAATAAGACATGGGATGAAACTCGGGCAACGTAAAATAAGAGTAAATAGACAGGGTCTAGAGGTAGTTTAGAAGTAGAATCAATAGGAAGGAGCCCAGGAAAGAACTTTTAAGACAGTTCTTGGAATGCTGGCCTCCATAATTGAGTAAATTGTAATGAAATCTATCAAGGCTAAAAAGATCATTTGTTTAGGGCATATTGAACTTGAAGTATCTGTGGATGGGCAGGTACATATGTCAACCAACCTGATGAAAACATGGTTCCAGAGCCCAAGAGAAATGTAGTCCTAATAAGACTGAATTATCAGTACATAGATGATGGTAGAAGTCATGGCAGTAGAAGCAAACATCAGCACCCAACTTTCAAAAGGACCCTGGGTCATGTAATAAGGAAATTGAAAATGTCCACTGAATAACTGGGTGTCATGGAACTATGTTCCAGCTGGCCACGAGACTCACCCATATTTATTTACGGGTACCCCTGCTCATTCTCCACCCTCTCTTCTGCACTTTTCCAGGTGGCAAACCAATGGACATGCACCCCAGGCTCCAGAGCTTCCCCCTTTGTTTCCCAGATTTCTACTAACACTTCTCTCCAGCCGCAGGATCTCCAAGAAATGATAACTCAGTGACCTCCTCCACTGTCACATGGCCCTAGGTGTCTGCATGTGTGCACTCTTCTGGGGCAGCGTTGGCCTGCCAGGGGCACCCTGAAACTAAGAGAGACAATCTCCATAGCCAAAAGGGAGAAACAACCCCAATGTCCATCAACAAATTAATAGACAGACAAAATGTGGTATATACATAGAATGGAAGGTTAGTCAGTCTTTAAAAGGAAGGAAAGTTTGATGCGTGCTACAAAAAAGATAAACTTAAGGACGTTATTGCAAGTGAAATACGCCGGTCACAAAAGACAAATACTGTATGATTCCACTTACATGACGTACCTGAAATAGTCAGATTCATATACAGAGAAAGTCGAATGGTGGTTGCCAGGAGCCAGGGGAAGGAGAATGAGGGTTACTGTTTAATGAAGAGAAAGTTTCTATTTGAAAAGATGAAAAAAGTTCTGGAGATGGATGGTGGTAATGGTTGCACAATATAGTAAATGTATTTAATACCACTGAATTGTATACTGAGAACTGGTAAAATGTTAAATTTTATATTATGTGTATTTTATCATATTTTTTAAAAGTAGCAACCAAAAAAAAAGATACCCAACATAAGAATAGTTGATTGTTTTATATATTCATAAAATGGAATACAACACAGCAATGAAAAAGAACTGCTGCTGTAAACAAAGATATAAATGAATCTCACATACATATTGTTGAGCATAAATGGCCAGATGCAGAAGTGTACGTTCTTTACAATTTTATTTACATGAAGTTCAAGAACAGGCCAAAGTAATCTCTCGTGATAGAAGTCAGAGTGGGGTTACCCTGGAGGTGGTGTATTGAATGAAAGAAGTCATGACAGAGCCCATCGAGTGCTGTAAATGTGTTATATCAAAATCTGAGTGGTGCTTGCACAGGTGTAGATAGGTTAAATTCAGGCTGAACACCTGAGATTTGTGTACATTCCTCTATGTTAATTATGTCTCAAAAGTAAAAAGATACCCTCAAAAAACAATTGTTTAAATGTTTCCAAGAATGTTTCCAAGTTTATTCAGCCACTAGCTGAAATCAGCTGAAGCATGAGAATGAAAGATATGATTGGAGAGGAAAAGAAAGAAATAATTTGGAGGGAGGGGACATAATAGGTTTTAGGGGGGAAAATGCCATTATAGGGTTGGGGGGTGGGTAAGGAGCAAACGCAGAGTAGGCGATGGGGATATTACCATTTTATTTCAAAGTTTAGTTCAATACAATCCAATTAATAATTACTGAGCATGTAGTGCCACACGCAATGCAGAATTCTAGAGCAGTTTCTCAAAAGTGGGCCAACTGCATCAGAAGCATGTACATAGATTATTTAAAGTACAGGTTTTTGCCCTGGCCTGCCAGTATGGCTCAGTGATAGAGTGTCCGCTGGGGCACCAAAGGGTCTTGGGTTTGATTCCCAGTCAAGGGCACATGCCTGGGTTGCAGGTTTGATCCTTGGCCCCGGTCGGGGTGTGTACAGGAAGCAACCAATCAATGTCTGTCTGTCTGTCTCTCTCTCTCCTTCCCTCACTTCCTTCTACTCTCTCTAAAACTCAATGGAAAAAATATCATTAAGTTAGGATTAACAAATAAATAAATAATACAGTACAAGTTATTGGGCCCCACCTGAGGTCAACTCAACTGATTCAGAAACCCAGGGGGCCTGGCCCAGGATCTCCTGTCCACAGCTACCCCAGGGGACTCTACAAAGATGAGTCATATATACTTTGTTCTGCACTAACCTCTCTGCCCTCAAGGGGCTTGGGGATAGAAACGAGATGTATAAACGGGTACTTTTCATGTAACGCAACAACTAGAATACTCGAGAGGTGCAGAGACTGCGAGGAAGCTGGGAGGACTATCTGGGGGTGGAAGAAGGAAGAGGAGGTTGAATCGGTGTGGTGTCACCTGGGCCACACCGAAAGGCTGTGGAGCCATCAGCAAAGCAAACTAGGGTAACCAGGAGGGCGGGTAGGAATGTCATTGGTTTGCAAAGTGTGGGTCCCAGAAAGTAAAATCAGCATCACCTGGGACCTTGTTAGAAATCAAAATTCTTAAGCCCCACTCCAGACCGACTGAATCAGAATTTCCGGGGGCGGACCCAGCAGCCGGTGCTTCCAAGCCCTCCGGGGGATTCTGATGCCCACACAAGGCAGACAACAGGACTGGCAGCGAGGCGCAGCGTGGGGCAGTCAGGAGTGCGGCTGCAGACCCAGGCTGCCTAGGTCCGAGTCCAGGCTCTGCCGCTTACTGGCTGGGTGAGCTAAAGTGAAAGGCCTAATCTCCTTGGGCCTCAGTGTCTTCATTTCTATAATAATAGTACTTAACTCATAATGATTACATATAAAGTGCCTGGCACATAATCAACACTGCATAAATGTGTTTTTATTAGTAACAGTGTGGGGAGGGGACCAGAAGCGGCGGGCTGCTGCACAGGTAGCTGCTGTCTGAGCATCAGGTCCGAAGCAGGTGTTACAAGAGTGCAGGAGAGGTCAGCAGGGGACTAACCTTGGCATTCCCATTTCAAGGGGGGGAAAGGCAGCTGGGAACTCCTGTTTGCAACCAGAGGGACTGCATGTACTTCTTCCTATTCCTAAGTACAACTAAAAACCCTGGACATTATCAATAAGATTCTGAAAAATAGAGAGAAAAGGGCAGACCAGAGAGGGACCTCAGGACCTGAGAAATGACAGTAAGTTCACTGTGTTTTTTTATCCAGCGGGGGTGGGGCGCATCGCATATCCCAGACTTGGAGATGTACCTGGCAACCCAGAAATCCCAACAGACACAGACCAAAATGCCACAGCACAAGCATGCTCTCTCTAGCCAAAGGACCAGGAAAGGGCAGCCTAGAAAACGTTCACATGACAACAGCTCTACTCCAGCCAAACTCCACAGAAAACACGGATCCCCACGCCCATGCCAGCAAGACAGGCTGAGGAGCCCAGATTGCGCCCCCACCAGGCTGGGACAAGATGCCCAATCCCCACACTGGGGAGGTGCCAGAGGGGGTGGGTGGAGGTGTCATTGTCCATCTAGAAATAGCAAATATCCCTCCATGGTGTCAATAGAGACTACGTGGGGGCCAGAACTCCCACCCCACCCGGCAGCGAGAAGGAGCCCCGCACCTCTTCTGTAGGATGGCAATATCTCATTTGTGACCTACTCTGATTTCACAGGCGTTACCACTGGGGGGGACTTGGTTAAGGGTATAGGGGCTCTCACTGTATAATTTCTTAAAACTGTGTATGCACCTACAATCATCTCAAACATTTTTTATGCAACTTTAAAAAATTAAAAAGAAGCCCTGGCCAGTTTGGCTCAGCGGTTCGAGCATGGGCCCATGGACCGGAGAGTCCCAGGTTCGGTTCCCGCTGAGGGCACGTACCTCAGTTGCAGTTTGTCCCCGGCCCGGTTGGGGTTGTGTGGGTGGCAACTAGTCTATGTGTCTATCTCACATCGATGTTTCTCTCTCTCTCTTCCTCCCTCTCTCCCTCCTGCTCTATCTCAAGATAAATGCAAAAATGTCCTCGGGTGAGGATAAAAAAAAACATAAAAGAAAAAGAAAAAATTAAAAAGAAAACTGAACAAAATCATATGGCAACAGGGAGCTATGGGTTTTAAGCAGAGGGAGATTAGATGTGTACCCTCATCAACCTTTCCCGAGCGAAGTTTCACCAAGGGCTCGGGTCCTAACAGCCTCCAAACAGCACTGGAGTTCTTCTCCGAGGAGCTGTGGCACACACGCTGCAGGCTGCCTGCCCTGGAGGGAGAACCTTCCACCTGGCTTCATCAGAAGTCAGTGGAGCCCTCAGGGGAGTTTCGAGTTGCTGGGGTGATGAGCCTAACGCCTGCGGGAGGCCTGAGTGAGCAGATCAGGAGGGTGATGGATCACACTGCTAATGGAGCGCAAGATGTTGATTTGAGAGGCTCTTGTTTCTGGCAAATACGCTTGTGAACCTCCTCTGTCAACTCCAGTAGGATCTAGACATCTGAAAGGGTAAACACAAATCAGTATGATCGGTGACCAGAGGAGGCTGTGGGACACTTTTCCAACAAGAGAGATTTTTGAAAATGAAAACCCATCAGATGCTAACTGTGCAGTCGGCTTGTGTCCACTTGTGCAGCTCTGCGTCCATCATTTCGGGCCCTGCACCCAGTGGATGGAGTTGCCCTGGCCAGCAACAGGGCCTGGAGGGAGGCAGAGGAAGAGAGCAGTCGGATGAGCAATCAACACTTGTGGAAACCCTACAATGAAAACAAACACTTCTTGAGGAAGAGTACTGAAGGGAAGGGAAGTCAGAGTGCTTGAGCTCAAAGAAGAGGGAGCACATGACGGGCTGGAGAAGTCAAGGCAGGCTTCTAGGAGGAGGTAGGACTTGTGCTGAGTCTTCAGAGCAGACACTACCCAGACAGAGCCAAACACACAGGGCCACAGAGAGGGAGGAAGCGACCTGGGTGGACAGGAATGCACAGTCGGTGAGGTGTTTTGAACACAGTGCATGGGTAGATGGGGGCTCATCGGCTCAGTTAGCAAAAAACATGAAATTAACAAGCATAGAGTTGCAACATGAATCTCTGAGGTATTCTGTTTTGTGCAGAGTAAATAAATAAATAAAATTACTAAGTCGTTAAAAAGAATAGCCTGTTCATGGCCACAGACTTTATACTGGAGGCGTGGATGGCTTGGCACAAATTCATCTCAATCCCAGTGTGAAGGACCTGACAGTGGAGATACACAAATACACTCTGGTTTGTTACCCATGGTTCCCAAGAGGAGGAGGTACCATGTGCAGGGGCCATCGGAGGAAGCACCAGTTCAGTCCGGAGGCATCGGGGGCAGAAGGAAAACGTGGGCAGGAGCCTTTATTATGGCTTCCACACGAGGTCCAGGTGAGGCAGGGAAAGCAGCCTCAGGGTTGAATAGTTCCAGCAGATGGTCAGCAGCACCCGGGCCCCAGACATGTGCAGAGGCCTTCTCACACCTTCCAGCCAGCCCATCCAACAACCGGATGCGCTACACGAGAGGCCCCAAAGGAGACCAGCAGAACTCGAGTCAACCCTCAAACCAGGAGAAATAATCGAGCACTGTTGTTTTAAGGCACTGAGTTTTGGGGTGCCGTGTTACACGACTTATACATAGAGGAGCACGGACAATAAACTCTTTCTCATCTCCTCTGCTACACAGGCGCTTCGATCCAGTGAAAGCAGTAAATGTCAGTTACTTAATATAGGTTAAGGGAACATAATGTATGCCTTGTACTATATAATATCCCAGCGAGCACGAAGAATTTAGTCTGGAGTCAAATGGCATCGACTTTGGCCTTGGCTGTGCATGCCAACTAGACAGACAGCAGCGAAGAGTAGATAGACTTAACCATCTCAACCTGCAAAGCAGACGAACACGTGACCAGTTCGGCTGCTGCATTCAAAATCCAGCTCAAAGAGAGAAGAAATAGCTGTTTCCCTTGCTATAGTCTCAACAGCCAGTCATCTGCATTCTTCCACAAGGCCCCCAGGGTCTGCTGTCGTTGGTCCCACATGACTCTGGGTGACAGATGGTGACCCCACAGTGGAAACACACAGTGACACCCACAGTGGAAAGCTGCATGGTTTCGGGTCCACCTTGCTACTTTCACCTTCTGGAATTGTTCTCGATACCTCAAGCCCCTTGATTCAGATCTTTCTGCCTGCTCTGACCTACATTCCTTGTGTGAGTTTTCCTGACTGCTACATGTTTGCAGCCTGTTTTAATCCCCTCTACCTGATCTTTCAGGTTTGACAGGACTGTCCAGTTCAGGCCTGTTTAGGGGATGATCCTTTGTCATCTACCCATGCCCCTACTCCGATCAATTATCCAGTAAGCATCCTCTGAGCACTTACTAAGTACACCAAAAATAAACGAAGTATTAGACTGGACCCCTGGCCTGCCACCAGGTGCTTCCAAATTGAAGAAGTCCTGTTTTCCATTTCTCCCAAAGGAGTATTGTGTTCCACTTAATAGATACTCTGATAAATAGGAAGTTATATCCCATATATAGACATCTGATTTGCAGTGAATCAGAAAACCATAATATACAAGTGACACTAAAATTATTCTGCACAGAAGTCAATCATTTGTGTGTGTGTGTGAATTCATGAAACCCTTCAGGAGCTTACAGAGCCTCTGGAATATCATTATGAATATCAGTTATCATTCTGCTTGTAAAGTAGAGAAATGCCAATTAGCAGAGATTTCCTATTGACAGAAAGCCAGCTAAGCCGGCTCTCACTTGGGGGAAAAGAAAGACATTAGCAAAATAGAGAAAATGAACAGGCAGGTAATTGATACACAGGGGCTAAATGAGCAGGCAGCGATGGAAAGTAAGCATACCCTTTTTACAAATGCAAACTTTGAATATTCCAGTCCCGATCTTGGGAGGAGGCAGAGGTGAGGAGTGGTTGGTGTTCCCAGGGAATGCTATGTGCTCACCGGACCTGTCTTTCAGACTCAGAACTGGGATGGGCTGAGGAAGGATTCCCCTTCTTCTTTTGGAACAAAGGCTGCTGGTTGTTTGGAAAAGATGAAATCTTTCTCACATCCTAAAAGGGGAGCTGGGAAAAGTAATTACCCAAAAGAGATTTATGCTTCAATGTTAGAAATGCAGAAGCCACTCCAAAGAGTGGTTTATACATCACAATGAGTTGTTAATGGCACCCAGCTGAGTTCTGGAAATATGTTTCAGAGGACTGTCCAAAAACCAGAGTGAGGAATTAGTCTTCCCACAGAATTATTTAAGACCTCTAATTTGTTGGGAAAGGAATTACTGGCTCAAGACTTTGCAAGGCTGCAGTAATTAAACTAACAAATTAGAAGTGCATTTATCTGGATAAAAGATATTCATCACCCAGAGGGGTGTGACTGCCATATCGCAGTTGCTCAGCGTTCGCAATTCTTCCCATAGGGCACCAATTTGCTCTGCACTGTGGGAACAGTGTGCTTGGAAAGGAAGGGTTTCACCTGCAACGCCCCTCACTCAGGTCCTGTGAATGACAAGCCCTGATTGACAGCCGCATGGAAGGCTTCGGGTTGCAGAGGAGAAGGGAAGGGGGAAGGGAAGGGGGAAGGGAGGTCCTATCCATTTTAATGCCTGCAGCAGCAGGAAATTAAATCTCTGCTATGCAAAGTTCTGTGGCCAGCATAAGTTATGAGAAGAAATATCTAAGTGTGGTTATAAACAAGAAAGGTCAAAGACTTATTTTTCTTCTTCACCTTTATGCAATTTATTGGGAAACTGGCATATCATTACTCAAAAAGATAGAAATGAGACCATTACCGTTTCTTTTCCTTTGCTGGCTGAGTCAAACTTTGCATTTCAGAGCAGTTCCTCAGGGCAGGGGTAAAGGCATTTATGCTGCCAAATTTACTCAGGGGTGGGAATAAAAATGATTAAGTCTGGGCACCCTGTCTACATTCCTAGTTAATGATTTTCATGTTATTTAATGATGTCCACAGTGTCACTGGGAAACCTGACAGGCTCGCTTGCTAGTCCATCATTCCCATCACTGAGAAAGTATTAAATAAGAGCTTCTATTTAATGTGTCCTTCGGGCTGACCCGGAGTATTGAAAAGCTTCTTTTTAGGTGCAAGACTTCTATTGTTGGTTCCCTGATTCCCATGACAGGGTATTCTGGGACCTGATCTCACTGGAAGTAAAAATGAGACACAGAACCCACTGCCCAGTGCTGTTGTGGTCAGCATTTGCCTACTCCGTTTTGGTTTGTTTACCTGATTGATCTTAACTCTGAATTTCAACTAAGATGCCCAGTCCCTCCACCGTAGCTCTCCTGCCCTGTGATTGCAGCCGTTCCACCACTGCTACACACAAGTGCCCGTATGCACATAGACACCTTCATTTGGCTAGTTGGTGTAATGTTGAAGTCCTAATCCCCAATGCCTAAGAATGTGATTGTATTTAGGAACAGGGTCTTTAAAGAGGTAAAATGAGGTCATTAGGGTGGGCCCTAATCCAGTATGACTGGTGCCCTTATAAGAAGAGATTAGAACACAGACGTGTACTTGTGAAGATACCATCAGAAGACAGCCTCCTACAAGCCAAGGAGAGTGGCCTTAGAAGAAACTAACTGCCAATACCTTGATCTTGACATTGCAGCCTCCAAAGCTGTGAGAAAATAAATGCCTGTTGTTTCAGCCACCCACTCTCTGATACTTTGTTATGACAGCCAGAGAAAACTAATAAAGTTGTTTTTTTCTTCAGTGTGCCTGGATGAGTTTACCATCACTGGACTGAACAAGAAGGAAGTCATTCCTGACTCTGAAGGGCATGCAGATTAAATCAAAGTGGTCAGACCAGCACCGGGATGACATTCGGAGGTGACTAAGGAACCTGCGCCTTCAGCTTCTCCGTGTGTCAGCACCTGCAGGGCTGCTGGAAGGGTTACTAGCAGAGTTAACAAGCCTGAGAGAAATGACTTGATTCGGGTCCCTTAAATGAGAACCTCAACCTATACACAAGAGCTAAAGGACTGAGAAAAGAATGCCAAGTAATTTTTGTTAATTGGTTGTTTTAAATATAGGGTCTTCCAAGAAATGTATACACAACTTTAAATAAATATAAAGCCAGTTTTTTGTTGTTGTTTTTTATCTGAACCAGAGGGCATTTTTCTATTTTTGTTCAGGCAGAGTGGGAGGGAGAGAGAGAGAGAAATATCGACACGAAAGGGACACATCAAGTGGCTGCCTCCCGCACAACCCCAACCAGGTACGTGCTCTTAGTGGGAACCGAACCCGGGTCTCTCTGTCCGCGGGTTGACGCTCTCACCGCTGAGCCAAACCGGCCAGGGCAAGCCAGTGTTTATTAAAACACATTTTATTTTCAAAATGTAATAGAATCTACAAACACCCTATATACCCTTTGGGGGATACTGTGTATTATTCATCAATATATATAATGACATAGCTGTTTTAAAAAATGTAATAAGTTCCGGTCCAGATGGCGGGTAGGTAAACACGGTATCGCATCCTCCCACAACCACATCAAAGTTACAACTAAACTGCAGAACAGCCATCATTCAAAACCGCCTGAAATCAAGCTGATGGAAGTCCTACAACTACGGAATTAAAGCAGCAGCCACGTGGAGACTGGTAGGAGGGCGGAGGGGACGGGCTGGTCCCACACCCACGTGTGGGGATAAAAATCAGGAGGACACCTCGGCTGGGAAGGTCCTCCCTGAGGACTGAGGGGTCCCCGTCCCACACCAGGTGCCCCGCTCAGGGTTCCAGTGCCAGGAAGAGAATCCCCATAACCTCTGGCTGGAAAACCAGCGGGAACTGAGGCTCAGGGAGGCTGAGGCGGCCGGAGCCCCAGGCAGCTCCTTAAAGGGCCCACACACGGACTTATCGGACTCTCTCCCTCTAAGCTTGGAGGGGAGGCAGCTCCAGGGGCACCAGAGACATACAGAGAAGAACTGAGCTGTTTGGCACTGGAGCGAGGGCTCGAGAGGGTGCTTCCTCGGGGACAAACGTGCTGTCAGAGGCCTTTGTTCCTTTGGTGAGCCCTTCCCTGGGTGGCAGACAGTCTCCATATCTGTCTCACACTGGTAGCCCCTGGCTCACACTGGTAGCCCCACCCTGGCTCACACTGGTAGCCCCACCCTGGTGATTCCCTGAGGCCCCGCCCCACCCAACTTTCAGGCCCACCCAAGCTGTTGCCACTTGCTTAACCATAGGATTGGCCTGTCTTGGATCCTGCTTCAGGTTTTCCTAAATTCTTTCAAACAAGCAGCATCTGGTCTCAGCTAGCCCTATACCTCTCGTTAAGTAATACACAGAAACAAACACAGGGAGGCAGCCAAAATGAGGAGACAAAGAAATACTGTAGGTCCCAAATGAAAGAACAGAACAAAACCCCAAGAAAAGAACTAAGTGAAATGGAGATAAGCAACCTAACAGATGCTGAGGTCAAAATACTGCTTATAAGGATGCTCAATGAACTTAGTGAGAACTTAAATGAACTTAGTGAGGGCCTCAAGAGCATAAAAAAGGACCAGTCAGAAATGATGGATGCACAGTCAGAAATGAAGGAGGCATTAACTGAAATAAAGAATATTTTACACAGATTCAATAGTAGAGTACATAAATCCAAGAAGCAAACCATAGATTTGGAATATAAGGAAGCAAAAAACACCCAATCAGAACACCAAAAAGAAAAAAGAATCCAAAAAAATGAGGATAGTGTAAGGAGCCTCTGGGACAACTTGAAGTGTGCCAACATTCGCATCTTGGGGGTGCCAGAAGGAGAAAAGAGAGAACAAGAAATTGAAAACCTGTTTGAAACAAAAATGGCAGAAAACTTCCCTAACTTGAAGAAAACAGACATACAAGTCCAGGAAGCACAGAGAGTCCCAAACAAGATGAACCCCAAGAGGCCCATACCAAGACACATCATCATCAAAATGCAAAAGGTTCAAGACAATGAGAGAATCTTAAAAGCAGCAAGAGAAAAGCAATTAGTTACCTACAAGGGAGTTCCCATAAGGCTGTCAGCTGATTTCTCAAAAGAAACTTTGCAGGCCAAAAGGGAGTGGCAAGAAATATTCAGAGTGATGAAAAGCAAGAACCTACAATGAAGATTACTCTATCCTGCAAAGCTGTCATTTAGAATTGATGGCCATATAAAGAGTTTCCCAGACAAGAAAAAGTTAAAGGAGTTCATCACCACCAAACCATTATTATATGAAATGATGAAGGGTCTTTTTGAAGAAAAAGATATAATATATGAACAAACAAAATGGCAATGAATACATATCTATCAACAATGGAATCTACAAACAAAATAAACGGGCAGAACAGAAACATTCTCATAGATACAGAGAACATTTTGTTGGTTGCCAGATGGGAGGGGGTTGGAGGAATGGGTGAAATAGGTGAAGGGATTAAGAAGTACAAATTCACTGCTAGACTGACAAACCTCAAAGGGAAAGGGGTTGGAAGGGGTGGGAAGAAATAAACCAAAGAACTTATATGCATAAACAATGGACACAGACAATAGTGTGGGAAAAGGCGGGAGGGGGCGGGAGTGGGGAGGAGGACGTCAATGGGGGAAAAATGTGGAACATCTGTAATACATTCAACAATAAAGATTTAAAAAATGTAATAAAATATTGGGCTAAATTAATAAATGTATAGTGTATGAAACTAAGGGCGATACCAGACATTAAACAGGTCCATAGCCACCTATCACTTGAGCCAAATTAAGAAGAGACAGGGTTGAATCATACATGCATGCTTATTCCAAACATGCTGGCAGTATAGGGAAAGCAGCAGGTCATCCTGAAAATTCTGCTCTGCCTTTTCCTGCCAGCTGGGTGATTACACAGGGAAGAGGGAAGAGAGCTACATGCAGCTGTGAGCTTCCAGTGTAACAGGCAGAGGGGGATGGAGGGTTCGAAGTCTGGCTTCCAGGAGCTCGAAGTCTGATAACTAGGTGGAAAATCTTCTATGACGTCACAAACAGCTCAGCCCGTTCCTGGGCCTGAAAAATGGCCAGCATTCCTGAGGCAAACTCCCAGAGAGGGATTAGGGTTCAGGCACAACAACCAAGTCAAAGCATGTCCTGTCCTTGGTCTGTTCTCAAAATGTATTTCTTTTCTAAGTAGAATCCGTATGATGTAACAACATGAAATTTGTATATAAGAAGAGATCTTATCCTACTTTAAAACAGAAACGGAAACATCTAAAGTAAATAAATGTGTACTCTCAAAAGGAGGGACTGGGACACTCACCTTAGAATTTTATCTCACACCAACCAGCACAGCAAATGACCTTCACAAGGTCTAAGTGGAACGGAGCTTAAACAGCAGAGACAGAAGATTCCCTGTGTTCAAAAAACAGTGAAGAGCAAGCCAAGTCCCCCAAAGATAAGAAAGTAAACAAAGAACATCTGTAACCAAAGTTACATTCCAGGCTGACAAGGACTCACTGGCTAAGCACTTCGAACAGCTGATACTTTGAGAGGGAGAGTAGGGAGGGTCCCTAAGGTAAAGAACTCTCAGCAGCTGCTAGGAAGTTCCTGCAAACCCTGCCATGGGTTCAGCCCTCCAAGAGAAGCTGGGGCCCCCAGTTAAGTGGGATATGCCCCCATCTTCAAACCAATTAAACCAAGCAACAAAGAGACACAGAACAATGATCAATGGAAACACTCTTCATGTACAATATTTACAGGTATGCACAACACACAGGCAAGAGTTTCACAGCTTAGCATGCTCCTTATCTGTATAGCCGCAGTAACCTCAGAATGCTCTGCATTAAGAAACCACGATAGCAGAGCAATGTCTTGACTTGGGGCTGATCAGGCTCAGGGTTTAGAGAGTAGGCAAGGACCATGGGAGGTCTCTTGCAAACTGGAGTTGATCAGGCTCACCCAGATGAGAGGCAGCAAATGCTCCCCATGCTGTACAGAGAAACACTTGATTCAACTTAAGTGAAACAACAGGGATCGCCGGAACCGAAAGTGGAACTCAACAGGAAAATTCCTGGCACTGCTGCAAGTAAGAAAGAGTCCCGATTTCAGCCCCGGGAACCCCAAGTCCAGGCAGCCAGCGGGATTTCTGGTACTTACCTGGGGGGAAAAATCCTGCTTGCAGTCCCAGAAGAGTCAGCGATTTTGATACCAGCCATTAAATGGGTCTGAGGCCACCTGTCACTACTTGAGCCAAATTAAGCAGAGACAGGGTTGAGTCATACATGCGTGTTTATTCCAAACATGCCGGCAGTATAGGGAGAGCAGCAGGTCATTCTGAAAATTGTGTTCTGCCTTTTTCTGCCAGCTGGCTGACTATATAGGGAAGGTAACTGTGTGTAACTACGAACTGCAAGTATAACAGGGAAAGGGGAGAACAGGGTCTGAAGTCTGGCCTCCAGGAGCTCAAAGCTTGATAACAAAGTGGCTAATCTTCTATGATATTACAAACAGCTCAGCAAATGGTCAGAGAATGGTCAGCAAACTCACAGAGTGGGTCAGAGTCCAGGCGCAGCAACCAAGTCAAAGCATGTCCTGTCCTTGGTCTGTTCTCAAAATGCATTTCTTTCCTGAGTAATGGACCCATCCGGGCTCTGAGGCGTCTTATCTTTTTACAGCCCTGATTTTCTCCTTGCAGCACATCCTCCAGTGCCCCAGGGTCTATAAGAAAACCTCTTTAGTTAGTAAGGTGAATAAATATTAAACAACTGTGGCTCTGCTCTTATTACATGCCCTTCCCCTATCAGGTAGGCAAATTTTGCTCAGCTCAGTCCAGGGACCTCATTTCGGCAAGATCATGAAAAACTAGAGAGCGATAAGCATGGCAAAGGGTTCGGAACACATGTCATGTGACAGGCAGTTTTTAGAAATGAGTTTTGAGCCTAGAAGTAGGATGATTCAAAGGGCACAGACAGCTTCTTTAATGCTGGAAGGGCTGTTCTGTGGTTGTGGCACTAAACTCTGTGTATAATACCTAAGGGGAAGGGAGGATACCGAAAGGAAGACATACTGAGAGGATTTCAAGCAGTTTCAGCAGTAATATAATATCCTGTAATCCTGGGGTTGAGTTCATTTTTAAGTGTAAGTGGATTTCCCCAAAATTCAATGGTAATTTTGAAGCTAAAAAATCAAACATTCAACCATGAACTATTATCAAGCACATACCATATGCAGCGTTCTGGGCTGACATATGTAGAGACTGTCTGTGGTTTTATCTTCCTGCTATCCCTCTTTGGGGGGGAGAATTGCTCATCCCATATTTCCACTGGTCATGGTGAGGTTGTTCGATAACAATGCCCTAGCTCAAAACTGTGGATAGTGACAAAGAAGAGCATGTGACTCAGGTTGAGCCAATCATAGCATCTCACATTTACAGCAAAAGTAAATGGCCAAGAAGAATGAATAATTTAATTCTAGGTCTAATTGGGGCTCTTCCCTACACTAGTTTATGGATGTGGAATGGCACATGCACACACATGTTCATGCACACACACACACACACACACACACACACTACCTTTTCCTGAAAGGTTTGCTAAGCTGGGAACATGTAAACCTGTAGCTTTGAGTAGCCAGAAACACCCAAAGAGATAAGGGCAGAAATAGAGTCTACAGTATAGTTTGACTTCCTAGATCCCACTAATGAATTCCTTACTACCACCTGTTTTGTTTTGTTTTGTTTTATGCTCTGGATTTTTCTTACCTTTAACCAGAAGAACCCTGACTAACACAAGTTGGTAATTGCTGAATGAATAAGTTACTTTGGAGAAAACTAAATGGTATAAAACATGGTCCCTGCATCAAGAATTTTATAAAATTGACTCAATAAATCCTTTTAGATTGAATAGACGGACGGACAGATAGATGGGGGGTTGGGGTAGTCGACAGCAGGTGAAATAAGAGCTCAGAAAAAAACAGAAATTGCGATAAGCTGTAGCTGTTAGGATGGTTCCAGGAAAGAGGGGGGGTTTGAAGATCCTTAAGGACACTTGGGAGCTGAAGAGGCAGATGGAGGGAGAGAGGGGGGTACTCGCTCCCCCCAGGAGTGGAGAACATGGATAAGCAAAGGATGTGGTGCATTTGCAGCTCAGAGAATAGACCAGGTTACTCTGGATTTGAGGTTTCATACAGAAGATAAATAGAAGACAGTGTTACAAAGGGACATTGAACCAGGTGCTGGAATTCCTCAAACACTAGATTAAGGTGTCTGAACAGGGAGTGGCATGGGAAGCCGAGCACAGCGTGTGCAGTGTGAATTTGGAAGCATGGTTGGAAAGAGCAACTGTGCTCAGTCCAAGGAAATTGTTCTGAGCCTCTGGTGGTGAACAGAAACACCCGGGCTGATGGAGGCTAAGCCCAGAACAAGAAAGAACGTGAACCTGAGCTCAGTTCTCACAAGGCCTCTTTTTTTTTTTTTTTTTTTTTTTTTTTAATCCTCACCCGAGGACATTTTTCCATTTTTTGTACAGATAGAGTGGGAGGGAGAGAGAGGAAGGGAGAGAGAGAGAGAAACATCGATGTGAAGGGACACATCGAGTGGCTGCCACCCGCACGACCAACCAGGGCCGGGGACAAACTGCAACCGAAGTACGTGCCCTTAGCGGGAACCGAACCCGGGTCTCTCCGGACCGCAGGCCGACACTCTAACCGCTGAGCCAAACCGGCCAGGGCTCACAAGGCCTCTTAAAGACATGTGGCCTTTGCTCTGGCCAGTTTGGCTCAGCAGTTAGAGTGATGGCCTGTGGACCAAAAGGGTCAGGGTTCAATTCCCAATCAAGGGCACTGACCTGGGTTGCAGGTTCAATCCCTGGTCGGGGTCATGCAACCAATCGATGTGTCTCTCTCACATCATGTTTCTCTCTCTCTCTCTCCCTTCCTCCTTTCCATTCTATCTAAAAATCAATGGAAGAATAGCCTCTGCTGAGGATTAACAACAACAAAAAGACACATTGCTTTTAGTGACACAAAAACCCAAAGGACACACACGGTGAATTTACTTTTAGCTCCTTCTGCCCAAGAGCAGATTAGATTTTGCTCATTTAGCTGCTGTGAACCCCCTGCCACCAGCAGGGCACAGCTCCCCATAGACTCACACGGATGCCCAAATGTGTTAACATTTTTCATCAGAAAGGTCTCTAAAGTGTACTGACCCACTATTTCGGTTTCCATGTGCCCATTCTGAGCAAATACCCAGTGACATTCCCTGGGACTGTGGAAAGAAAACTTAAATATCACTCTGGAATCACCATCTGAGAATGACAGTTAATAACCACTTTCAGCCAGAATTCAGAGAAGATGCTATTTGCGTACCACTCTAGGACTTGGGAGCTGATTCAGAAAGTGCTTCTGCATTTGACCATTTAATAAGAAAACATCTGTTGAAGATCTATAGTGAGCTACACTAAAATACTATGAAACATTTACGCAGTAAAATAGCGCTTCCAAAACCCATTCAGATATTCCCCTGATTTCACCGGTTCAGTAATATTCAAGAATGCATTCGGGTAGACAGGGCAGATATGATCACTCAGTGTGTAGGTGAGGAAAGCCTGAGGCTTTGAGAAGACTTAGGTAGTGTTGAGCCCAGATTTGGAATCCGAGTGTTTCAGCTCTGAGTCCAGAGGAATTGATGTCACAACGTGAGTCATAGGCAGTTGGGACCAGGGCTCACTCCCGGCGCCTACTGCAGGGCTGGGACGTATCCTCTAGACACAGAGAACAGAAATGGTAACCATGGACTACACAAAGTCAAGTCCTAGCTCTACAGCAAACCCCTGTGTGACCCGGGGCAAATCCTCTCTCCAGATGCCAGTTGCTCAGGTGCAAGAGGAGGTGACAGAACTGAGGACAGAGCCCAGGAAGCTCCGCACTGCTCGTCTACTGGAGAAGCAGGGCGAGCAGAACCGGGCCGCCCACTTGGGAACCACATGGTGTTCATCCCCAAATCACCAAGAAGCCCCACAAGCAAAGACTGATTCTAAAGAGTCACGCTGCTGAAGAAAGGGTTAGAGGGAAGTGTGGAGTTAGGTACCACACAGTGTCTGTCTCTGAGCTAAGTCCCCAAGCCAAGTTCAGTCTTCTCCGCCTCATGCTTGAGTGTAAGAAGATGATGAAGCCCTGGCCGGTTTGGCTCAGCGGTTAGAGTGTCGGCCTGCGGTCCTGAGAGACCCGGGTTCGGTTCCCGCTAAGGGCACGTACCTCGGTTGCAGTTTGTCCCCAGCCCTGGTCGGTTGTGTGGGTGGCAGCCACTCGATGTGTCCCTTTCATGCCAATGTTTCTCTCTCTCTCTCTCTGTTCCTCCCCCCCCCCCCCACTCTACCTGAACAAAAAATGGAAAAATGTCCTCAGGTGAGGATTAAAAAAAAAAAGAAGATGATGAAAAACAGTAAGAAAAATAGCGAAGAGAAAGAGGAGGTAGATTGAGTAAAACTGGAACTATTTTGCTCAAATCTCTGTAAGACAGTGAGTACCAGTGTAGATATCAGACAAGCCACTCACCTGCGTTTTTTCACTGTAAAATGGGATGGCAGCCAATCCCTTTTTCTAATTACAGAACCTCTCTTTCCTGTGGGAAACCCATTCTGGTGTGGACAGGGCAGCACAGCCACCCTGAGCCACAGGGAAAGCAAACACAGATCTGGCCGGTCAGAGCTTCCCATTCCCCTGGCCACAGTGGTGGGTTCCAGAACGGACGGGTGACCACAGGAAAGCCAGTCAGATCCCCTCCGTGAGGCTTGATACATGGATTCTGGGAGAGAGAGGGTCCTTCTTTCCCTGAGACTGGGAGCTGACATTATAAAATGGGCTTGGAACAACTCTGAGAACATAGCTGTGTGGGGAAGAAGCCAAGGGAAGGAGAGCTCAGTCTTGATGAAACCCGAGGTCACGCTGCACAGGAATCTGCCTCCACTCTTCGGACATTCCCTTTAAGTGAGTCAATCAAGTCCCTCTTGGCTCAAAGCAGCTACAGTTGGTTTCTGTCACTTGCAACCAAGGATCCTAACTAATCCAGACTGTTGCTGGGTTAAGTTGGAGCTCAGAACTGAGCTGGCAGCCTGACCATCAAGGCAGACCTGTTCCCAGCTGGAACGGAGAACGCACAGTGGAGGACCAAGGGGCACTCAGCATCCGTGTGCATTTCGACTGACTCCACAGCACATACCCCAGCAACCAAGAGCAGGAGAGGAGGACAGAGGCCCGGTGTCACTTGAGAGGATGGTCTGCTAGGAGCCAAATTAAAAGTATACTGAGTTTTTTCATTGTGTTTTTCCTGTAAAATACATCTTACTTTACCCTTTTTTATTTTCTTTCCACATTAGAAGAAGCCATTTCATTTGATCTGGCTGGGATTTAGTGTTAATTCCAAAGGAAAGAATTAAAATATCTTTTCTCCCTCTACCCCCTGTTCCCCATATGAACACTGGCATAGCATTTTCTTTTTTTTTTAATTATCCTCACTTAAGGACATTTTTTTATTTTTTGTTCAGATAGAGTGGAAGGGGGAGAGAAAGAGAGAAACATCAACGTGAAAGGGACACATCGAGTGGCTGCCACCCGCACGACCCAACCAGGGCTGGGGACAAACTGCAACTGAGGTACATGCCCTTAGTGGGAACCGAACCTGGGTCTCTCTGTACCGCAGGCCAACACTCTAACTGTTGAGCCAAACCAGCCAGGGCTGGCATAGCATTTTCAAAAACAGAGCCTTTCTTATCCTTGAGGAGGAGGAAACAATTTTGTTTTGCTGATGACTTGGAGAGCTGTCTATTGGGACATTATGTTCCTCTATACTTCATGCAGAATCATGTGATAGAGGGGTGGGGGGAGAAAGAGAGGAAGGAAAGATGGAAGGAAAGATGGAAGGAAGGAAGGAAGGAAGGAAGGAAGGAAGGAAGGAAGGAAGGAAGGAAGGAAGGAAGGAGGGAGGAAGGAGAATTTTACATGTTGGAAGAATAAGGAAGATTTGGGCTGGAACAAACTAGAATAAGGAGGCACCAAATCAAGGAAACTCTGGTTCAAAGTCCAGGGCCTTCGTCCTTGTGTGTAGGTGTCTTCTCTGGAAAGACACGGTTAGCAGTCAGGGAGAGAAACTGCTGTGAGCGATACTATTCAAGAGCCCTGAAGCCAAGCTAAGCCCAAGACCTGATTCTGGCCACTTCAGGTCAGGAACACTCATGGGGTTGCTGTGCACGAGTGGATGGGAGCGTCACTTAGCCTGCACCTTGGAGCTCACCAACTTCCCAGGCCCCTGTGAGGTGCAGCCAAGCTCCGCCTGTGCCTCGAGTCTTCAGAGGCTACAAAAGCTGACTGCCATACTTCCCACAATGCCTCAGCCCCAGGAAACGGCTCAGACACCTCTGGAAGCAGAGGATGTACGGAAAGGAGTTCCCATACCTGTGTGGTCAGGGTCAGGCCATGCGGGGTCTCCAGAGCAGGGAGAGGAGAGAGGATTAATAATCACTACATGATTATTAGTAAAGCGTGGAAAACACTCACAGGACACCCAGAGGACAATCAGGAAGCTACAAGCAGACTGGACATTTGCTTCAATGTCTCATTACCTAAAACAGTAGACTCCAAAATTGCGTAATTAAAAACCCATTCAGTAAAAATTTTGAGCACGCATTCCCTACTTATATCTTTACTTATGTGTGAATTATGTACATATACCGTTGTTTAATAATATGTATATTGTAAAACACACACCAAAAAAATATTTTATAAGATATAATAAAGAAGTAAATAATATTTCTACTAAATATCTTACTAAGTATATTATGGGCCAATATACATTTAGGGTAAGGTTTGACATTGGCAACAGTGACATAAATTCATATTTTAAATAATTTTCTTGATTTCAGTTTTTTGCGTCAACTTCTTATTAGATGATTACACTGTCACTATTTTTACCCCATGTTGTGCGTGCAAAGGACTTGCACCAACAGTAGAAGCGTTGGCCCCACCGTCTGCCGTGATTTGTTGGCTGTTTGCAATATTAGTGCCACCTTAAACCCAGTTTCATTTCAGAACTGTTCAACCCACTCATCCATTTTGTGCAGGTTCAATGAGCTATGACTAAAAAATAGGATCTATAAATCCGTTTCATCAGGCAGTGTGTAAAAAAACACACTAGAAACAAGCAAAGAAGTGGGGTCCCTGTCAGCACCTCCAGTGGTAGAGCGCCCACTTCGGGATACTTCAAGTCCTGCAGGGTATATAGATGCACGCCACATGGACCAAGTGAGATGGGGGTCCAGGGTCACCCCCTAGAGAGACACCAATAAAAGTCCTTTGTGCTTTTGAGGCTTTAAATAAATAAACTAGAAATCCTGCTAATTTTTTCAATAGCCTAGTGGACCGTTTGCCGCGGCCCCCTTCACCTTGCATACCCCATTACTGCAGTGACTAGTGCAGGCTATGGCAGTGGCTATGCCCCTGCCAGCACCTCTCCCCTTCTCACCCACCTGCACCTGGAGGAACACCCCATCAGGATACCTTCCATTACCTGTCCCATAAAGTCCTCTGAGCCTGCTGCACCCGCTTCCTCCCTTTCTTTCTCCCCCGTAAACTCTACGGCCCTCAGCATCAGTCTTCTCTAACAGACCAGATCCTTTTAGGTCTTTGGAACTGCTGTTTTCTCTGCCAGAAACATCTCCCTTTAACTTTGCCTCCTGACAAATCTTCAACGCATCCTTCCAACTCCAAGTCCCATGTTACCCACTCTGTAACCCATGGAATGGCCTCCATCAACTCAAGGTGCAGGGCCAGTCACATCTTTACTATTCCCAGTTAATTATTTCAGTACTCATCTTTTTCTTGAGACTTCCCTTACATTTTTCCTAATAAGCAAAGGAGCTTAGTTCACCCCAGAATGGTCAACCCACTGCCAGAGCTTAGTAGAGAGAACTGGTGTCTGATCCCCACTAATGCGGTGACCTCTCCTTGCTGCCTTGTGTTCTCTTGGAAACCTTGGGCATTTGTTCATGCTGTGTACATCTCACAGTCTCGGGTCCTCTGTACGCAGCCCACAGACACTTGTCCACTCTGCCGTGCTGCTCCAGCTGGTCCAGGTCCTTTCACAGACCTTGCACCCTTGCACCTAGACTCCAGGGCACCTTCTTTACGTCCACAGCCTTACCGTCATCCATTGACTCCAAAGCTCAAATCATTAAACGATAGTGGGTCTTGAAACGCTTTCAACTTCAGTAACACCCTGGACCAAACTAAGCCCCCATCAAAACCACCTGGCCCTTTGGGTTGAAACCCAGTCACAAGTGTCAACAACTCCTTTCTTCAAAGTAATTTTATTTTAGGAGGTTGCTATGCATTCCTGCCTTCACCACGGATTTCCTATATCCCGCCAATCCCCAGCTCAATATGTAACATGTTCCCTGACACCCTCAACATGCAGCCACGAAGAGTCTGATACTCCATCTTCCACATAGCCACAGCATTGTCCTCATAGCTCATGTTGAAGTCGTAATCCAAATATCTCAGAATGTGGCCCTATTGGGAGACAGAGTCTTTACAGAGATAATTAAGTAAACATGAGGTCATTAGGGTGAGCCCCAATCCAATATGACTGGTGTCCTTATAAGAAGAGATTTAGACATGGACACACACACAGAGAAGACAATGTGAAGACACAGGGAGAAGATGGCCATCTGCAAGCTAAGGCAACAGGCCTCGGGAGAAACCAACCTTGCCAACACCTTCATCGTGGTGGATTTTTAGCCTCCAGACCCATGAGAAAAACGTTTCTGTTGTTTAAGCCGCCCATTTCGTGGTACCTTGTTATTGCAGCCCTAGCACACTAATATACAGTAGATCAATTTCCTGTTAGGGAGTGAACTCCTTGGTCACCAGGTCTTATTCGTCTTTGTTATTTCTAGTGCCTTGCACAGTCCCTGCCCTATTCTAGGTGCTCCTAGAATGTTTCTTGAGGAAAAGAGGAAAGGATTGGGTAGGGGGAGGGAAAGAAGGATGATGGGGGCCTTAGCCCTGGAAAAACTGCCAAGTTATAATCTGTCTTCTGAGGGTTTTTTAAACTATACTTTTATTGATTTTTAGAGAGAGAGGGAAAGAGAGGTAGAAACATCAATGTGAGAGAAATACATCAATCTGCTGCCTTCTGCACACCCCCTGCTGGGGGTCGAGCCTGAAACCTGGGCACGTGCCATGGCTGGAAATCACACGGGGACCTCTCAGTCCATGGGACAATGCTCAGTCCACTGAGCCACACCAGCTGGGCTGTCTTCTGAGTTTTAAATCTGTGCTTCGCTCGTGCCGAAAGGATTCACTTGGCAATTTATGCTATGATTTTTCCTTTTCTCTGGCTTGCAACCATGCTTACATAAATCACAGGTGAGTCAGAACATGCAGAGGGCTTACTATGGGCAGAAAACTATGGTAAGAAGTACAAGGGGACATTGTCAGCAAGTTCTAGCAGTGTTGTCCAATAGAAATGCAATGCATGCCACAGACACAATTTTAAATTTTCTAGTAGACATGTTAAATAATTTTTAAGGGAAATAAATGAAATCGATTTTAATATATATTTATTTAACCTAATATACCTAAAATATTATCAGTTCCACATGTAATCAATATTTGAAAATATTAATGATCTTTTACATTCTTTCTTTTGTACAAAGTATTTAAAATCCAGTAGGTATGTTACCCTCACAGCAAATTCTGTACTGTGATTCTGACTAGATATTTCAAGTGCTGACTGTTCACGTGTGGCTGGTGGCTACTGTATCAAACAGTGCTAGAGAGTCCGTGGTTAAAGACAGAGACTACAGGATCAGATGAATACAGATTTGCATCCTGATTCATCACTAACTAACTTAACCTTTGTGTGCCTCAGTTTCTGCATCTCTAAAATGGGAGCTAATACCTCTTGGGGCTAATGAGAGGATCCAATGAAGCAATCCAAGTAAATCCCTCAGCACAGTATCTGTCTGACACAGCAGCATCCTGGTCACCATGTGTCAAGCTCTATGCTCTGTAATTTATATGGTTAATATTCAACAAACTGCTGAGATTATTAATCTCAGTGATGCGTGCTAAGGCGATGAGAGCTGAAGCAATTTCTCCATCAAGTGTCAGATGAAAAATCTTCCTCTACCTTGGCTTTTCAACCAATAAAATGGAAATGGAAATAATGAATGAATCTACCACTAAAAATAAAAATAATCTCCCTATTAAGTAGATTTAAGTAGATACCTCAAAATATTTGTGTTAGCTTGAAAGTCTTCAATTTACTTCACCAGACCACAGTAATGAAGACAAAAGTTATGGCCATCTCTTCTTTGCATGTACTTTCTCATTAGTTCACTTCAATACACCCCTAGGCAGAGAAATTGCTCTAATCACTCAAATCCCTGAGCTGATCTGAGTCGTATGGTGCTCGTGTGTGTGTGTGTGTGTGTGCGCGCGTGTGCGTAGGCTTCCCAAAAATCCATTTAGCCACTATTTCTAAATTATGAGTGCAAAAAAGAGATACACCTTTTTTGTGAAGTCTCATAACTCACCCTCACATAACACAGGTGATAAATGCAAGCAAGCATGTATAATAGATATATTACTGTATCTACTATATATTTTCACAGTGGCATGCAACCAGCTCTCCTTCACCTTTTGATAATAAATTATATAACCTCAGCCATAAATAACATTAAATAACAGGACACATAAACCATTGTAATGATGTTTTGTGCTTTTTAACTACTTTCGATTTTAGATCTCAAAGCCCTTTACAAACACAAATTAATTAGCTCTAGCACTATGAGATGTTTTTTCCATTTTTATTGAGGTATACTTCACAAATAAAAAAAATGGTACGCATTAAAGGCATACAATGTTGTCCAGCTGGTGTGGCTCAGTGGTTGAGTATCGACCCATGCACCAGGAGGTGGCTGTTCCCAGTCAGGGCACATGCCCAGGTTGTGGGCCCGATCCCCAGTTGAGGGCATGCAGGAGACAGCCAATCAATGTTCTCTCTTATCAACGTTTCTCCCTCTCTCTCCCTCTCATTTCCTCTCTCTGTAAAATCAATAAAGGAAAAAAAAAATTTTTAAATAAAGGTGTACAATGTTTTGCTTTGATATATGGATACATTGTGAAATGATTACCACAATCAAGCTAATTAATATAGTCATCATCTCACATAGTTATGATCTTTTTTTTTTTACAGTGAGAATACATAAGATCTACCCTCTTAGCAAATTTCAAGTATACAATATGGCATTTTAACTATAGTCACCATGCTGTGCATTACATCTTCAGAACTTATTCGTCCCATGTAACTAAAACTTTGTATCCTTTAATAAACATCTCCAAATTTTCCCCACCTCCCAGCTCCTGGCAACCACCACTCTATTCTCTGCTTTTATAAGTTTAACTATTTTAGATTCCAAATATAATTGAGCTCATGCAGTATATATCTTTCTGTGTTTGGCTTATTTAACTTGGCATAATGCTATCCAGGTTCATCTGTCTAGTCACAAATGGTTGTATTACTTTCTTTTTATTTGCTGAATAGTACTTGTGTGTGTGTGTGTGTGTGTGTGTGTGTGCACCACATTTTTTTTTTTATCCTCACCCGAGGACATTTTTCCATTTTTTGTTCAGATAGAGAATGAGGGAGGGAGAGGAAGAGAGAGAGAGAGAAACATCGACGTGAAAGGGACACATCGAGTGGCTGCCACCCCCACGACCAACCAGGGCCGGGGACAAACTGCAACCGAGGTACATGCCCTTAGCGGGAACTGAACCCGGGTCTCTCTGGACCGCAGGCCAACGCTCTAACCACTGAGCCAAACTGGCCAGGGCCATTTTTAAATCTATTCATCTGTTGATGGGCACTTAGATTGTTTCCATATATTGGCGACCGTGCCTTAAAGCTAATATGAGTCTCTTGTTGATATGGTTGTATTTTGATTTTTTTTATCCTGTCAGTTACTTTTTCCACTGAAGAATTTAATCCACTTACATTTAAAGTAATTACTAATTACTTTTAAGGTAAGGGATTACGCATCCCAATTTGTTAATTGTTTTCTGTTTTGTAGTTCCTTTCATCCTTTCTTCCTCTCTCTGTTCCTTTGTGGTTTGACATTTCGTAGTGATAGACTCTGATTTCTTTCTCTTTATATTTTGCGTAAGCTCTACCATGAGGCTTATATAAAACATCTTATAACAGCCCATTTTAAGCTGATAACTTCATTTGCATACAAAAATTCTACACTTTTCCTACTCCTTCCCTCATTTTCTGCTACTGATGTCACAGTTTACATCTTTTTATATTGTGTATCCACTAATAATTATTATAGCTATAGCTGTTTGCAATATTTATCTTTTAACTTCTATCCTAGAATTAAAAGCGATTTATACACCACCACTACAGTATTGGATTGTTCTGAATTTGACTACATACTTACCTTCACCAGTGAGTTTTATACTTTCATATGTGTCCATGTTACTAATTAGTGTCTTTCATTTCCATTTAAAGAACTCCCTTTAGCATTTCTTGTAAGGCAGGTCTAGTGGTGATAAATTCCCTCAAGTCTTTTTCATTTAAAAGGATCTAAAGCAAATATGACAAAATATTAAATTAAACCTATTAAATTAACCAGGCATGTGTGTCTCCGGGCATTTTTCATATTATTCTTAAATGTCTTGACACGTGTGACACTTTGTTTTTAGACATGAGTATGAGTCAGGCAACATTCGAGGACACTTCATGCCTCGAGGGGAGGTGAGCAGAGAGGAAAGGTGTGACAAATGACTGCATGGAGCAGGATTCGGGTGTCACGACAGCATATCTCTGCTAAAATGGTTATGTATTTACAAGAACACACCAAGTCGTCATAGTAGACTGCTTGGTTTTGTAGTTAGAACACTCACTGCCTAAAACCGCATATGCTATGACCTTGGGCACGCCATCTAACCTCTTCATCTCTCAGGTTTCTCCATGAGAAACAATAAAACAGAGATAACAAGTGTTTCTCCCATTGTTGAGAGGATTAAATGGCACAATCCGGGTAGAGTAGTGGCTCTGCCCTCCCACCCAGGGGACACTTGGCAATGTCTGGAGATACATTTGGTCGACACAAACTGGGGCCTGGGGTGCTGCTGGCATCTAGTGAGCTGAGACCAGGGATGCTGTTGAACATCCTATAATACACAGGACAGCCTCTCACAACAAAAAATTATCCAGTCCCAAATGTCAGCAGTGTCAAGGTGGAGAAACTCGAATACAGAACACTAACACAGTGCCTGGTGCATGAACAACGCTCTACACTGCCACACTGTCGTCAGCATTGCTCTTGTAATGTAACACCAGAAAAGACCTGAACACATGGGAAACTGGGTGTATCTTCTTTCATCTCAATTGGTTAACAGGCCCCACCACGGGCTGACCAGTCACAGGACGACTAGCTTTGCCTTTAGAATAGAAGTGTCATTTTTCCTTCTTGGCTTACAGCTCTGAGCTACTCTTCCCTTCCCTTCTGCTAGAATTTCCTACTTCCACTTTACAACTGCATTGATTAACCCTAGAAAGTATTTTGGACACCCATACGATAGGAAGGACGTTTGCTTTCAAAGATCAAGCTGCATTATTATCAAGCCTCCACCACATCACTGGAGAAAACAGCCTTCAGAAGGAACCGCTCTGGGCAAATGGCAGGAAATTATCCACCGTGAACCTGGGGCAGCGTTTCAAAAGAAAACATTTTAAAAGAAATGAAAAGCAAAGACAAAATACACAGTGGTCAGATAAGATTGCACACACTAGCAGGACCCAACCTTTGAGCTGCTGAGCTGGTATATTTGAAGTCAGTCAACTACCACATTGAAACGGTGTGTGAGGATGGGCACCTAATTAATGTGCCCCATTTGCTGCAAAGAAATGCCCTTCTCTACAAAACAACAGCAAATCTTACAAGCAAAGTTCACCTCAAAAAAGAAGAAAGATTATTTTGAATAATAATTCAAACAAAGACCAATATAATCTTAAGAGAATATTTCTCTCTCTCATTCTCTACCTTCTTTTCTCACAAACCAACAACAAAGAGCCATGCACAGGGCTTGTACCTATAAATTTTGACTAACTTTCCATTAAGATAGAGAGAAGTATTAACATATCCTGGGTTCTATTTTACATTTTTTCTTTATTGATGTTTCGAGAGAGAGGAAGGGGAGGGAGAGATAGAAACATCGATGAGAGAGAACATCGATTGGCCGCTCCTGCATGGCCCCCACTGGGGACTTGGCCCACAACCTGGGCATGTGTCCTGACCGGGAATCGAACTGGCGACCTCTCGGTGCATGGGTCGACGCTCCACCACTGAGCCACACCGGCTGGGCCCAAATCCTGGGTTTTAAAAACAAGCCATCAGATCACCTGAGTGTCCACAATACTTTTAATTCTGTAGCAAATGGCTTTTCCACAGTGAACAGCCCCCATCTTAAGCTTGTTTTTGTTTCCAGAGGTGGATGTTAGCAGAGGGTCCCTGGAAAGAAGTCAACTCCCCCCCACCAATCAGTAGGAGACAAATAATTTCCTGTAAGTATTTATGTATATACATTTTTTTTTTAACCCAGGAGAGAGGTCTGACCCAGGAGGTGTTCATAAATTCAATTCCTGAATGTTAAAATGTAAAGAGGGTTATGGGAAGTATCTGAATCAAGATGAGGCCGTTCCTGAGGTGGGAAATTCATCTCTGGAACCGCAAGGTCCTCGTGTGTTCCTTCCCATCACTGAAGAGAATTGGTGACTACAGGGTGTTCCGCTGGGATTCATGGTCAAGATGGTCACCAAACAGGGGAAGTAAGTAGATGTGGGGTTCCCTCTGTTTCTGATGCAAGAGTAGGATGGATTTCACTCCACACAGAGAGTAGAAAGCCCATCTGATACCTGTGTCCCTCCTGCAAATATTCTCAGACCTCCTCTCCTCTGTCCAATCCGATCCCTCCTTCCTGACTTCTGTAACCACCTCTGCTGACAACTGAGCTCTGCCTCCCCCCAACCTCCAGTACATGCTTCTAATAGGTTGCATTAGAACTTGATTATATTCAACTTAGAGCTGCTTATATACTGCCCACTATTGTTCTCAGGTTATTTCTTGTCAGTAAAACTTGTCTTCCCACACTTCCAGGTCAAGATTATCTCTAAACACTTTTTTTTTTTTAATCCTCACCCGAGGACATTTTTTCATTTTTTGTTCAGATAGAGTGGAAAGGAGAGAGAGGGGGGGAGAGAGAGAGAGAGAGAGAGAGAGAGAGAGAGAGAGAGAGAGATCAACATGAAAGGGACACATAGAGTGGCTGCCACCTGCACGACCCAACCAGGGCCGGGGACAAACCGCAACCGAGGTACGTACCCTTAGCGGGAACCGAACCTGGGTCTCTCGGGACCGCAGGCCGATGCTCTAACCTCTGGCCAAGGCTAAACATTTTTTTTTTTTAATTCCCTAGAGCACAGTGCTAAAATACTTAATAAACATTTGATAAATTGGATGGAATTAAATAAATCAGGGGTCACATAGCCTGGCTTTGTCCTTCATCTTTCACTTACACTTGGCTTATACGTGGTCATAAGTGTGCATAGATGTGCTTTGGGAGACAAAGGAGAAGATACAGACAGTTTTCCAATTGGTGCCACAAACCCAGAAACTGTCAGATTTCCATACCAAGAACTAGGTCTGCCATTAGGTACCCACTTCTGAATATGAGATGACTGGTTCTCAAAAGGAGTCAATGGACATAGAAATAACCTAAGTACCATCGACAGAAGGCTGGATAAAGAGGTCTCTGCCTTCAGTTCTGTGCTTGTGAGTTACCTTCATTCACAGGAAATAAATACTACTTATTCCGTAGATGCCTGTGTGCATTGAGTGGTGAAGACACAGCATGAGCTAGGCTAGGCCTGTGTCCTTCAAAAGCATTACAGTGGATGGAAATCACACCGACGGAAATCTCACCGATGGAAATTACACCGGATGGAAATCACACTGGATGGAAATCACACCGGATGGAAATCACACCGGATGGAAATCACACCGGATGGAAATCACACTGGCTAGAATCATTCCCTCCACCTTCTCAAACCCACACACTGCATGTACCAGTGAGCACACAGGTGCAGTCACAGCCCCGTTTTCTAATTAACCTCTTAGCCCACCATGTTAATAGGGGAATTTATTTAGACTCAAAGTAGACAATGATAGGCCTGTTTAATTCAACATTTTATTAAGGTTACCCTTGCTGGAAAGAGCTATTATTTTAATCACTATTTCCCAATCCAAGCACAGACTTCAATTGCTATAGACAGTTAAGCCCACAGGAGAAGAGAAAGAAAACCTACAAATCTATAAAATCAATCCTGAGGTCGGTTAGCAAAAGGGGGATAGGATTTGACTAAATTGGGCAATAGATTCATGAAGGTCAGTTGAGCTGATGCAGGCAATCTGGGTGGCACTGAGACCTAAGTGGATTTTATTAGTACTTGCTCCGTGGCTCTGTTCCTTAGCCTTGGAAGTCCAAGCAATACTGAGTTATTTCCACATGGTTTCTGAGCACTGGGGGTAATGCATCTAATGCATCAGGGCCTTCCTAAGCATCTCAGTCTCCCACAGCTGGAAGGGCCCCAAGAGATCATGGGGAGATGGGGAGGCCGAGGCAGTGAGCAACTTGCTCAAAGGCCAGACATGCCAGTGACAGCGTTGGGGCCAGAATTCAGGCCAAAGCTTTCTACTTCTCTGTCCTGCCTTCTGCCCACACATCACACACTTCACCTGCGTGTTTTAATAAGCATCCAATATTATACAATCCTATGCAAACCAGTTAGGAACAAACATCTGGTGCAGTCATTCATTCACCATCCTCCATGACTTGATCCGCACCCCTCAACCCAGCTCCATGCTCCAGCAGGGACTCCCAGACTCTCCAGTGACTCAGCACAGCTCTTTGATTCCAGGCCCCCTTAAGAACCAGGCCTCAGAGATACAAGACCTTTCTTCTAAAAAAAGGATAGTAACAACAGGATTTATTTTCCTACTTGGATCAGGGGAAAGAAGTTTGCATGACTATAATGTCCTGTTTGGTGGTTCCATACTAACCGGTGAGACAGGGACCCCTCACCAGAACCCTCATGCCCTATCGTTACAGAGCTGAAGAAATGGGGCAGGGGCCATGTGCTCCCCTATAACTCATGAGGCACCTCTGTGGGCAGCAGGGCAGGTACCTGATGGGAAGCCAGGAATGTCAGATGAACGTGTCCCCACCCTCCACAAATCAGCACCAAGTCATTGCTTTTCTAGCCTTCATTTCAAAAGAGAATTCTTTTTTTCATCTTTATTGTTGAAAGTATTACAGATGTCTCCCCGTTTTTTCCCATTGACCCCCTCCTCCCTGCAGCTAGCCTCCTCCTGCCTTCCCCAAATTATTGTCTGTGTCCATTGGTTACACATACGCAAAAGAGAATTCTTAAGATAGTGAATAGTTTGAGAAATCCACTATCGTGGGAAGAGAAAAGAGGAGTGTGTGTGTGTGAGAGAGAGAGAGAGCGAGAGCGAGAGAGAGAGAAAGGGAGACAGAGAAACAGAGGGCTCGAGGTGGCAGTTACGATGTTAAAAAGCACGCATTAGAACTAACTCAGTGCCCTGAGCCAAATGCTGGCAATCAAAGGGAACGCCATGAAGGGGTGCTGAGCTTGCGGAGGTCATCAGAAATCTAGAATCTAAGGTCTGTACAATAGCTCACTCACCACACATTTCATGCCGCATTTTCAATGACCCCTTAGGCAATTAACCGTGTGGTTTAAATGAAATGTGTGGCATTCAAGAGAGATTAATCCTAATACAGTCTGCTAGCAAAGCTTCAGTTCAGAGGTTTAATGAGGTGACAAAGGGGAAGAACCCGCCCAGCCCCCGTTGAACCAGGCTGCACGGAGCCTGGCACGCAGTGTCGAAAGCACACAGTGGTCTCGTGGCCAGGAGCGCAGATGCTTTCAGAAGCCTGGGCCTTCATCTTCTGGGAGAAACGTGTTCCTGTCCCTCTCCCTCACTCCTCCAGCTTTCCCATGACCTCCAGGAGTGACAGGAAAGCGTAACTCTCCAGAATTTTAATATTTGGTTTTCTGGTCGGTTTTAATAGAGCTACTCGCAAGATTATTATTTCCTCTCTCAAATTGTTCAACCCTTTTCTTACTCTTTTTTTTTTTTTCTAAATTAGTAAACAGATATCCTCGATAAGACTTTTTTTTTTTTTTTTTAATATTCTGCCCGGCCACTGTGGCTCAGTGCTTGAGCATCGACCCATGTACCAAGAGGTCACCAGTTAGATTCCCAGATAGGCACATGCCCAGTGGGGGCCATGCAGGAGGCAACCAATCGATGTTCTCTCTTATCGATGTTTCTCTCTCTCTCCCTATCCCTTCCTCTCTCTCTAAAAGCCATAAAGAGAAAATATTTTTAATTTTTAAAAAATATTTTAAAGCAGGCCATTTGTAATTTATCTATAAGCAGAATGGACTTCTTGAAATATTAAGAATACATATGTCAGAGATGGATTCTCTTCCAACTCAGCTCATCAAACAAGCTGGATAGTCTTGCAAAAGCCACTTAGCTATATTGCAATTCCATGTTTATTTATGTAAGAAATACTTACTGCACATCTGTCATGGCAAAGGCTGTGCTGGGTATCAGTAGGGAGGCACAAAGATGTATAGAACGGGGCTCTGGTCCTCACTGAGGTCAAAGTCACTGTGAGAAACTCAGTTCTGCTTAGTGCCCAGAGTCAAGTGCAAGTCAAGTGCTACAGGAACTCAGAGAAATCCCTTCAGCAGGAGGAGATCCTGAAAGACTTGGCGGAGATGCCACACTCAGGTCAGACTTTGAAGGATAAGTAAGATTCAACAGGCACAAAAAGGTTGGAAGGTCAAGAGCAAAACTGGAGCAGGATCGTATAATAAAAATGTGTTCAGAAAGTACAGATCCGGTTCAGCCAAGTAAGCAAAAAGGTAGAGCAAAATCAAAAAGCAGGAGCCTTTTGGGGCCAGGCTGTGGGGTTGAGACCCCATCCTCTGTTAGGCCTTGGGTTTGGACAGAATAAAGCAAAGGACAGCAGGAGACCGATCTGTAGGCAGATGGACGAGGTCAGATGTAAGCTAATAAGACAGGAGCTAGTATGAGGACAAAGGAAACAGCAACAAATGGACTAAAGCAAGACATCTGACAAAGAAATGTCTTCCCAGCTCCAGAGTTCAGCTTGGGGATAAATAGGATGTCGAAGATGCCTGAGGTTTCCAGGAAGGCATTCAGGATAATGATGGTAATGACATTGAGAATTTAAGCTAGTTTGAGAAGAACGTTTTTCCATTTTCGAATGTTTGAGACTTAGGTGTTGGCCAGACTTCTGGGGGAGGCCAACAAGAATTTAAATGAAGGACTGCCGTTTGAGGCAAATCAGAGCCCCCAACTCCTCACCTGTGAACTGAAGGTTTCGACAAGATCATAAATTCTCAATCCTGGATGTGCATTAGAGCCTCCTGGAACTTTCTGGAAGCAAGAAATCCAGGTCATACCCCAGACCAATGAAGACAGAATGGCGGGGCAGTGGGGTCTCAGTGGGCAGCCCGCGGTGGGATGATACACACAAGAAAACTTCCAGCCCTTTGATGAGTCTGCTTTTTCCCCTTTTCCTGAACAAGACTGTTGGGCAAAGGAAGCTCAATGACTTCTCCTCAAACTGACAATAGATTTACCTCAAGAATCCTCAACAGAGAAACATCTTTCTAAGTATTCACCGGCAGCATGTTTGTTCCCCGGAAAGAGCTTCAGAAGAAAAAGAGTTAAGAGAGAAAGAAACCTAAAGAAGTCAGTGGTGTGGGGGCGTGGGGGTTGACCAGAAGTCTGGATTCTTAGAATTGCTGCAGATCAGTCAAGACCTGTGCTGCTTGGACACCGTCATTTCTCCACTGTGACCTTGCTCATGACCCCACACACATTCTGTATCCCTTATGGCTTTCTATTGGTCTTCTCATATGATCCTATGACCACCCCATGAGCTGGACAGAACTAGCATTATTAACACTGTTTTTACAGATAGGAGAAACAGAGGCCTAGAGATATGAAGTGACTCCTGCCCAAGTCCCTCATCTAGCAAAGCCAGGACTGGAAAGAACACAGGCCACTGGCCAGGGTTTTCCTAGCACATTCTGCTGCCCCTGTGGAAAGAGGAGCCCAGGAAATCCAATGGAGATGTGGGTGAGGTCAGAGGCAATGGCTTCTGAATTAAACAAAATTCTCTGGGTTAATCTACAAACCCTGTCCTCCACCAAACTTAGAACCAGAACTCAACGCGTGGGTCAAGACTGGCTGGTTTAAATGTTTCCCCGGCCCCTCCTCTGTTCTTCCCTCTATCCAGAGACACAAGTGCCTATGAGCAGAGACCTTGCAAAGTGCAATCAGAGCAGGAAGACAGAGAAGCAAGTAATGTGTGTTCTCCGGAAGCTGGATAATCACAGCTATTAAACAGGATTTAGCTATGCAAAAACGGCTGATGAAAGCCTGTCTGTAGGTAGTGCTGATGGCGCCAGTCATGTGATTCTCCTGACACCAGGCAGGCCTCAAGTACCTGCTGAACAAGAACTGGAGATTCTACTCTGGAAACTTCAAACTATCTTGCAAAGAAAACACAACTTAACTTTGACCAAAAAGATGGGGAAAAAACAACCACCTTACATTGCATTCCATGTATGTCAATTAACATGCCAGGTATAAGGTGATACGTATTCCACAACCAGAGAGAATCATATGGTTAAAACCACCCAGGAACCAATGGGTTTCAAGGAAATCCACTCAGCAAAACGGAGAGTGTTTGGATGCACAGAAATTCCCACACTGGAAGCAGACTTTGTTCCTGCCCTGGGGAGCCAGGCATTGTTTCCCTGCTCTCTCTCTTCTTTTTTCTTTGGAGGGTTCCCCTGCAAGGAGGCATTATGATCTCCACTGGGCAAAATCCTCTGGCTCTCAGAGCTTAAACAGTAGATATGGGGAAGGAAAGACGGAGAACACGTGGCCCCTGGCTACAAGAAGTTACTTTTATTTTTTTACTTTTTTCTTCTTCTTCTTTATTGATTTTAGAGAGACAGGAGGGGAGAGGGGGAGAGAGAAACATTGGTAAGAGAGAACACCCATTGGCCACCTCCTGCATGCCCCGCACTGGGGATTTGGCCCACAACCTGGGCATGTGCCCTGGCCGGGAATCAAACCGACGACCTCTTGGTGCATGGGTTGACGCTCAACCACTGAGCCACAGCGGCTGGGCGAGGAGTTTACACTTTAAAGAGGGGCAGTTGTGTAGTCTGTTCAGTGGGAACTGTACAGCTAGATGTCCTGGGGTTGTGTTACTCTGAGCAAGTAACTAATATGTCTATGCCTCAACTTCCTAATCTGTAACAAAGTGGTAATATTAGTGTCTATCTCATACAATTGCTATAAGACCTGAACAAGTCAATAAATAAAAAGCACTTAGAAGAGAGCTTTGGATACAGTAAATACAGTGATACCTCGGTTCTCGAACGCCTCGGTTTTCGACCAAATCAGGATTCGAGAAACTTTTGTCTCGGAATCCGAACAAATATTTGGAACTCGAACTTCCGAGTTGAGCCGAATGGCGTTCATTCAGCCCAGCGAGCCTTGCTTGCGTCATCAGTGTGAGTGCAGAGAGAGAGTCACGCTTTGTGGAGTCACGCTTTCCTATTGGTTTCATTGCTTCGGTTCTCGAACAATTCGGTTCTCAACCGTCCTCCTGGAACGAATTATGTTCGAGAACCGAGGTATCACTGTACTCAAAAATGCTACCAGTTATTATTATTAATCTTCAATATGTAAACATTTAAGTGCTCAATTAAACACCACAGCTGAAGGAGAGAGAAATGAGTGGCAGCTAACTAGCCTGTAAAGGCTTCATGAGAAAGTTAGGACTTGAGCTAAACTCAGTCTTTTTGTTTATTTTTTTATTTTTTTTATTCCTCACCTGAGGACATTTTTCCATTTTTTGTTCAGGTAAAGTGGGAGTGGGGAGAGAGAGAGAGAGAGAAACTTCGATGTGAGAGAGAACATCGAGTGGTTGCCACCCACACAACCCAACCAGGGCCGGGGACAAACTGCAACCGAGTTATGTACCCTTAGCGGGAACCGAACCCCAGTCTCTCTGTACCACAGGCCGACGCTCTAATCGCTGAGCCAAACCGGCCAGGGCGAGCTAAACTCAGACTTAAAGAACAGAGGAGATGCGGGTATGTGGAGAGAGGGCGGGCAGCTCACCCTGAAGTCACTGAGGTACAACATATGGACAGAGGCGAGGCAGGGCTGACCAGATGCAGGTGCCCTCTGGGTATGCCTGGGTGTGAGGATGCCCTGTGTGTGTGCCTAGGTCTCTAAGAAGAGGGAAGACATCACAAATGAATGAATGGGATGAGGCCCACATCAGGAAGTTAAGCTTCCTGGGAGCCAGCATAAGTCCTAGAACAGATGAGAGGCTTGATGAAAGGGATGTCTGAGAGAGAAGCGCCATGCAGGGTCATCAGAATGAGAGGAAGCAGAGCCTTCCTGCCTCCTGCAGGGTTGCATGTGTCACGTGGACAAGGCCACTCCAAGATGCCAAAACCCAAACTCAGTGCCTGCCTTCCTTACACAGACAAGTCACTGCCCCTCTCTGAGCCTTCTTATTTATAAAACATGGAGATCGCCCTGACTGGTTTTGCTCAGTGGTTAGAGCATCAGCCTGTGGACCAGAGAGGCCCGGGTTCGGTTCCCACTAAGGGCACGTACCTCGGTTGCAGTTTGTCCCCAGCCCCGGTTGGGGTTGTGTGGGTAGCAACCACTCGATGTATCTCTCTCACATCGATGTTTCTCTCTCTCTCTTCTTCCCTCTCTCCCTCCTGCTCTATCTGAAGATAAATGCAAAATTGTCCTCGGGTGAGGATAAAAAATAATAATAATAAAAAATGGGGAAAAAAAAAAGAAAAAGTAGAGATGAGGACAGAGCAGGGCGGACAGTGAGATCCGTAAGTTATGAGAAGCGGTATGTTACTGTCTCCTTCTTCCCCTCACCATCTTTCACCCAATCTCAGAATCCGCCTTGGCAAGAGTAAATAGCACGGCTCAAGCTAGCAAAATAGTCTGAAAGCCTTAGTTGGAAAACTCTAGAGATAAAATGACCTTTCTCTCCTCAAAGTCTGCCACCATCTCTGTAAATTCCAGGCATTTGTCAGAAGTTCTGGCTCCTCCATTCAGCAACCTGAGGGGTGTGAGCACGTCCCTGTCTCTGGGCCTCAGTGTTGTCGTCATGAAGTGGAATCATGATACCTGGGCTGCCCCTCAGCAAAGGGCTGAAGGATCACAGGGAACTGGAGAATTGTGAAAACAAGGGAAGTGTCACACAGGGGGGCTGTGTCAGGAAAGGACAATGAAGTTTCAGGGGGGTGTCCTGGGTTCAGGCTTCTCTATCACATACAAGCTGAGTGACCTTGAATGAGACACTATGATGCCTCAGTTTCTCACCTGTCAAAGGAGAAAATACCTAAATCATAAAGATAGTTGGCACTTCAAGAGAAGGGACCACATTTAAGGTAGTTTCTAATCCAATGTGGACTCAAAGTCAAACTTGAGTAGTATTCATTCTTTAGAAATTCAAGTTGGAGAAAAGATACCGGAATTAGGATTCAGAGAGAATCTTGGAATGTGATTGTAACTTACTAATTTTTCAAAAATTCAAATGGGAAAATATATCTGATTTAGGATTCGCAGAGACTCTCAGAATGTGGATAAAACGGAATCTGATTCCCTGGGCTCAGGGTGTGGCGGTGACTTTTCTGTCCAGCTCGTGAGCTTCTCTGACAGCTCAGGGAGAGAAGTCTTGGGGAAGGTCGGGCGTGGGAGTGGCACGCAGCCTGGCAGCTGGAAGGACAGGTGGCCTCGAGGCAGCCGGCCCACAGGTGGAGAAGTGCTGACATGTCATGCTCAAGAGGGTAGCACTGTCATCACAGGGCCTGGGTTGTATGTATACCACATGGTTTTACAGAGAGGCTTTAATGAACGAATCCCTGCAAAAGCAGTTAGCACAGCGCCGGGACAGAGAAAGTACTCAATCCACATGAGCCATTGACGCTGGCTTGGTTTGATAAGCAGACTGAGTGCTGTGCCGGGAGCTGGATGAAAAGATGAATAAATCTAGTCCTGGCCCTTGAGAAGCATGCACATAAAGTGCTGAGGAATCCATATGTGCCCAACCCACTCACAACCGTCTTGGGTTGTGGCCAACAGTCACAGGAGAATTGTCAAGCCATCATCCCTGGAATACTTATCTCCTATAGATGTAGTTGTATAAATGTAGGTTTCGTTTCTGGAAAGCCCTTTAGACCATAGCAATACCATATACTCTACTATGCAACCACTGGTATAAGCTTTTTTAGATTTCTCCTAAGTATTGTTTTTTTTTAAATCCTCACTCGAGGACACTTTCACATTTATCTTCAGGTAGAGCAGGAGGAAGAGAGAGAGAGAAACACTGACATGAGAGAAACCCACCCACTGGTCACCACCCACACAACCCCAACCAGGGCCCCAACCAAACTGCAACTGAGGTCCATGCCCTTAGCAGGAACCAAACCCAGATCTCTCTGGTCCGCAGGCCGACGCTCTAACCGCTGGGCCAAACCAGCCAGGGCAATTTCTCCTAAGTACTGAATGCAAATATTCAATCCAAATACTTAATATTAAAGTCATCTTCAAAATGTTATTTTAGCAGAATTTTTCAGCATGGTCCAGACTGGTTGACATTATCTAGAATAAAACTACAATAAAGTTTAGACAACAGATAACATCTCTTCCTGGTAAATCTCCCTGAAGCAAGGGTATGTATGTTCTGCATTGTGCCCAGGATTTTCAAACTGCATTCGAAGCTGTGAAACAAAAATGTTACCTTGCCAACTGACGCTCACTAATACCACCGAGAGTACACTCTGCTAGGGAAGGGGCATTTTCCTGGAAGACCTCTTCGGTGATCTCCTTTCACAGATGTTAACGACATTTCCAACGTCTGGATGATTCTAGCTCTATTAAATACTTTTTATTATTAACACACTTGTCTCAGTTAAGCAACTTGCTAGTCCACACCGCTAGGCATTTTAACACCTGTGTGTCTCCATTTCCTCACTTGTGAAATGGGGATAATTAATAGAAACTACATCAAAGGGTAATTTTAGGATTAATGGAGTTATTGCATATACAGTGTTTAGAACAGTACAGTAGTCCCGCCTTATCTGCAGGGGATACGTTCCAAGACTCCCAATGAATGCCCGAACCCATGGATAGTACCAAGCCCTATCTATGTTTTGTCTTACACACACAAACCTCTCATAAAGTTTAATTTATAAATCAGGCACAGTAAGTGATTAACAACAATAACTAATGATAAACTAGAACAATTACAGCAATATACTACAGCAAAAGTTATGTGAATGCCTTTGGGGCCATTATTAAGTAAAATAAAGGTTACCTGAACACAGGCACTGCCATGCTGCTCCCCGAGATGGTTACTAAGTGACTGATGGACAGGTTGTGTACACAGCATGAAACACTGGACAAAGGGATGCTTCACCGCTCAGGTAGGAGGGAGAAGAGCAAAACATTTCATCATGCGATCAGAATGTGGTACAATTTAAAACTTACAAATTGTTGCCGTGGCCAGTTTGGCTCAGCGGTTAGAGTGTCGGCCTGAGGACCAAAGAGTCATGGGTTCCATTCCAGTCAAGGGATTTACCTGGGTTGCAGCTCAGTCCCCGGCCCTGGTCAGGGTCATGCGGAAGGCAGCCAATTGATGTGTCTCTCTCACATTGATGTTTCTATCTCTCCCTCTCCCTTTCTCTCTCTCCCTCCCTCCCACTCTATCTGAAGATAAATGGGAAAATATCGAGGATTTTTTTTTTAAACTTACAAATTGTTTATTTCTCGAATCTTTTATTTACTATTTCAGACCATGGTTGAATGAAGGTAAATGGGACTGCAGAAAGTCAAACAGCAGATAAAGGGACACTATTGTACCGAGAAGATAAATGCTTAGAAAGTATTAGCTAGTGTCGTTATTACTAGCTAATTACATTGTTATTGTAAGTGCTTCAGTTTCTTTCTATATCTCTACATGCTTTTTCCTTCAGATATTTCAGTCCATGTGTTTTGTTTCTAAAGCAAACTCTCCTTCCTTTGCTTCAGTGAAAAATGTCTTTGATGTTTTTCCAATCTACTCAGAAGCATTTTAAAGAGAAATTATATCTTTGTGCCCAAGTGTTTGCTTAGTAAAAAGGCATATGAAACGTTCTCCCCCGTGAAGCAGCTCGTTGCATTTTTATCGTGGATGGCTGCATTGAAAATCAGAGGAGGCCTTATTGTGATAAGAAATGTCAGAAAACCGGAGGCAACAGGAGGGCGGGGCAGCTAAGGGACTGGGAATCATTCATTCCAGACCCCCACTGCTCAAGTACAGCCAGTGGGCCGGCAGCACCAGCACCTCCTGGGAGCTGGTTAGAAATGCAGAATCTCAGGCCCCCTGAGACCTGCTGAGTCACAATCCACACGTCAAGCTGATCCCCAGAGTATCTGTGCACACAGTTGGAGAAGCACCAATTTGGGCAATTTTTAAAAACACCCATGTCTGCCCTGGTCAGTTTGGCTCAGCAGGTAGAGCATCAGCCCGTGGACCAGAGAGACCCGGGTTTGGTTCCCCCTAAGGGCACGTGCCTCGGTTGCAGTTTGTCCCCAGCCCCAGTTGAGGTCGTGCTGGTGGGAGCCACTCAATGTGTCTCTCTCACATCAATGTTTCTCTCTCTCTCTTCCTCCCTGTCTCTCTCCCGCTCTATCTGAAGACAAATGCAAAAAATATAAATAAACAAACAAACAAACTAAACCCCGTGTCTAGGCATGCTCTTCTTTGAACACACCTGCACTCCTTTCCTCGGACACATGCTTTTGCCTCCTTTACACTAAGCTCTTAGGGTTCCGACAAGACTTGCAACCAGGAGAGCAGTGGGCAGCAGCCGCGCGTCCCAGGCTGACCCCTGATCCTGTCTCCAGGGGCCCTTCTTCTGCTTCACTGTCCTAAGCTTGAATAAACTTTCACTCTCAAAAAATGAATAACTAAAAATTAAAGTACCCATATCTAGACATCAGTCCCCACATCAATAAAATCAGACTCTAGCCCTGGCCAGTATGGCTTAGTTCATTGAACATTGTCCCATGCACCAAAAAGTCACGAGTTCAATTTCTGGTCAGGGCACTTGCCTGGGTTGTGGGCTTGATCCTCAGTGAGGGGTGTGCAGGAAGCAGCCGATTGATGTTTCTCTCTCATCAATGTTTCTCTCTCTCTCTCTCTCTCTCTCAAATTAATAAAAAACATATATTAAAAAAAGAAAATCAGATTCCTTGGGGGTGAGGCCTGGGTTTGGGTATTTTTTAAAAAGCTTCCCAGGTAACTCTAATGTGCAGCTAGGGTTAAAGAGAACAGGTGCGCCCTGGCCAGTTTTACTCAGTAGTTAGAGGTCGGCCTGTGGACCAGAGAGACCCGGGTTCAGTTCCCACTAAGGGCACCTACCTCGGTTGCAGTTTGTCCCTGGTCCCAGTTGGGGTCGTGCGGGTGGCAACCAGTCGATGTGTCTCTCTCACGTCGATGTTTCTCTCTCTCTCTTCCTCCCTCTCTTCCTCCTGCTGTATCTGAAGATAAATGAAAAATGTCTTCGGGTGAGGATAGAAAAAAAATAATAGTAAATAAAGAGGACAGGTGCACTGGGTATGGCAGTATGAGCAGGCACTGACCTGGTGAAGAAGGAAAGACCATTCTAGACAGAAGGATGAGAATTAGTGCATCTGTAGAGGGGTGAGAGAAAGCTGTTGAGGGGGGTGTGGCAGCTGAAATGCAACGCCAGAGTCAGGGGAGACAAGGGCAGTCAGAACACAGGAGCCATGTGCTTTGGTCAGGACTTTAGAACAAATGTATCCTACACAGGGAGGCTTTGAGGAGTTGTAAAGAGCATGCAGTTTACGTATCGGAAAGATCACTCTGTCTGCTCCAGAAAATGGATTTGACAGAGACAAGACATAAGACAGGAGGACCAGTTACAAAGATAATGAATTATTCTTAATAAAGACAATGAGTCTGGAGCAGGCTAATCATATTGACGTTAGAGACCAGAGGACAGGTTCCAGAATTAGCAGAGGGAAAAAGACACGGGACTTGATGAAGGAAGGAAGGGACTTTACTACCAACAGGAACACTTTAGAGCAGGGACACTCAGTAATAGAGAGAGAGTCTAGCATCCTAAGTGGTGGTCATGTAGACATATAAGAGGGGAATCAGGGTTTTCCGAGTCAGTGTACCATGACTTGAATCTTGCCAGGGGATCTGGGAGGAGAGGGAGCCTCTGGGACTCACCTAATGGGACACAGGTATCTCCCTATATTCTACCTTTGCATATGCAGGCTTTGTTCCCAGTGGATTATCAGCTGCCAGGGCTGGTCCTTTCATGATTGTATCCCAGAGCTCTGCCTGGTACCTAGCGCTCAGCAAGCCCTCATCCAATGTCTACAGGCTAATGAGAGGAAGAGAAGGGACAGCCCAGAAAGAAGTCTAGGAGGCCAGGTTCTCAAAACCAAACAGCAACACCAACTCATCTACTTCTCGAGCTGCAGTCTGAGAAGGCTCTTTCCTGGAGCAGTGATTCCCAGAGTGAACTAGACCACCAGCACTTCTCAAATGTCCACGTGCATCCGAATCATCTGCTGGGGGAGCTGGTAAAATGAAGACTCTGACTCAGTGGGGCTGAGATGGGGCTGAGATTCTGTATTTCTGCTAATGTTGCTTTGGACACACTTCAAGCCTCCAAGAACTGCTTAAGAAGCAGACCTGGGGCTGGATCAGGCCAAAGCAATTGGGATAACCTTGAAACATCCCCCACAATGATTGTCTCCGTTCTTCTGGCTGGTTTTCCCTAGGAGATTAAGGATCAGAGCGATGAGCAGATGGGAAGCTGAAGAGATGGTGTTCCACTTCTGAGCTGTGACAGGCGTGGAGGTGGAGAATCAGGCCCCAGGGAATAAAGGGACTCACTGGGCTGCAGGAGCAGCAGGAGGAATTCACCTGCAGAAGATGAGTGTGATGCTTCTGCCTGAGGCAGGATTCTGGGTTCAGGGGGTGTGGGGCAGGCCTGTTTCTACCTTGGTTCCCTGCCTTCAACAGCAGCTATTCCTGTTTTCTGGCTCTCTGAGATTCCCCTCCATCTGCTGAAAACAGAACAGCCTTCATCCCTGCCATTTCTGGAACCTCTAATCTTGCAACTTACAGCTTCAGTCTGGCTTGTTGCAGCTGGACATAGGGGTCTGATAGAGGTTCCCTCGCTGCCCTCAGATAGGAAACGGAATTTTTGGCCAGCGTCAAGCATTAAGAGACTGCCTTCTGCATCACGCTCCCCAGGGCAGTTCTCCAGGTGAATTTCTACTTGCGGCACATCCAGGTGAGCTTCTGACCAATCTCCTCTCTATCAAGGCTTATACTACACCAGTAATTTTACTTCTTGCAATCGTGGGAAAGTACATTCAGCTGCTAACTCGAGCTTTCAAGCTCCTCCCAAGCCTCATGTCCCACTCCACACCCAAGCTCAAGCTCATTGCTGCTGCTCTGGGTTTTGTTTGTTTGTTTGTTTGTTTGTTTGTTTATTCTTGCTTGAAATTCTCTCTCTCTGCCCATTCACTTTTCAAAGTGCAGCTCGCAGGCCTGTCCTGTCCACGAAGCTTCCCTAACCATCCTTTTTTCATCATCGTTCCCTCCTGCTTCCTACCTGAGCCAATGACACAGAACTTCACAAGGGCCTGTACTTGGAGAATTTCCTCTGTCTGTTAGGTTTTTCTACTCCCAACAAGACTATGGATCCCTTGAAATCAGAGATCCAGTCTTACTTCGTTGCATTCTGTACAGAGCCTAGCAGAGTGATGGCACACTGAGTGGCCGGTAAGTTTTCTCTCATTTATTCCCTTATTCCTTGTGGGAATATTTTTAGGGAGTGGATTAAGGAGAGGTCGTCTGATTGTGTTGATAGTGTGAATTTTTCAAAAATTCTAACCTCTGTGTTAACAGTAATGCTATCATTCCTCACAACATTATGAAATAGGCACTATTACAATCTTGCTTTAAATGAGAAAACTAAATACTATAAAATGTTATGAATTTGCTCAAGATATCACAGCGAGCAAGTGACCTGGAATTCAAAGCCAGGCAGTCTGACTTCAAAGCCTGATCTTCTATCCATGATGTTTTTGATTTTCTGAACTATATGATGAAAAAGAATTAAACATTAATCCTCTATTTTTTTTAGGAAAACTATTGGCTCCACACTATGAAGATGAAATTAATATGTCTCCTCCTACCACATTTCTCTCCCCTCTATGACTAAATTTTGGTTGTTACTGTCTTTTCTTCTATTTTTTTATGTTATATTTTATATATACTTACATCCTGTTGCTTGAGCAGATTTTAAAAATGTCCTTAATCACCTGCTATGAAAAATGAGAAAATACAGACATAGGTACACATTGCCCACCTTCTCAGCCTCTCTACCAGCTGATGTTGGCAATTATTCTTGTGCATTTTCTTCTTCTGTAACATTTACATTGTATTCTACAGCCAGCCGCCACTGCCGTTAGCTGTATCGCTGCATTTAGATCAGTTCGGCCTCCAGGCCGGTTCTCTTGCTGCAGCTTCTTCATTCACCTTTTAGACAACTTATCCTTTCGTGTTTTACAAGGCCTTACGGGAGCCCGTTCAGGGCAGCTGCGTGCATCTGTGCATCTGTGCACTGCAGTCCAGGGAGCACCAGTCATAATTCTACCCTGTGTACTGAGTGGCCACACGTGGCAGCCATGACCACATTATTTAAGTTCTGTCGTATTTGAAAATAGTTTTGTTACTTCTTTACTTTTGTACAGTTGGAATGAATATACAACGTTTTCGTGTCATTGAGGACTTTATGAGCATTGCTCTAGTGGTGGCTCCAGGATTTTCCAACACTGACTAATCCTATGGAGAAGTGTGGCATTGCAAAGCTGAATTGGATGCTTTATAGCAGATTAGGGTTTTGCTAGTCTGATAGGTGAGAAATAATATTTTATTGTAGCGTTGATGGATATTGTCCTTATTATTCCCTTTATATTTAATTATATGTATATAGAGATAATTATATATGTTATATGTGATTACAGATTTATATGTAGTATTTTATATATTTGTTTATTAGTAAAAGCAAAGTTGACCATCTTTCCATGTGGTAAGACCCTTTTATTTTCTGTGAGCTGGCTATTCATGTCCTTTGTCCATTTATCTACTGGTTTGTAGGCCTTCGTCTTGATGATTTCCAGAAGGTTTTTATATATTAGAGTGGCTGGCCCCTTGCAGCTTAAGGTGGGCCTCCTCCGGGAAACTTAAGACTTTAGTTAGTCCATCTTTGTTACTAAGTTCCAGCAAAGGAGCAGACACAAAAGAAATTTGACCTGAGAGATATCAAATAAGATAAACTAGAGCAAATGAAGGGAGGGGTTAGCCATATGCGTTTGTTATGTACCCTGGACGGGATGCTCTGAGCCTGCCAGCTGCACAGCCCCCTTAAGAGAGAGCAACACAGTAACGATTCGCCTGGGCTCCAAGTAGAACAGCCCTCTGGGAGCGGCTTTACCCGACAGGGCTGGCTTGCACTGGCTGGTGGCTCGCTGAACCACTAGACTGTCAGAGCAAGTCTGACCATCACAGACACAAAAAGGGAGCCTGACATACAGCAGTAGAGGAGCAAGCAAGAGCAGAAGCAAGAACAGAAGCAGAGAGGGAATAGCAGAGGTGTGAATGAGGTAGTGATCAAGAGGAGGGAATAGCCTAACGGCCAGCACACAGACCACGTGGGCACCCCTGAGCCCCGTGGTCAGGAAGGCCACTGAGTACCCCAAACCATGTACCCAGTCTGTGGAGTCATGCTGGATGGTAAATATCTGTCAAAACCCATCAAATGGTAAATTTAAGATTTACGTATGTCATTGCCTATACATTTTACCTCAAAAGGGGGGAAAAAAGAACTGTAAGCAAATATTGACCTCTAATTATGTAGCTGAAGTATTTGGGGTGGTGGGTTCTGACGCCTGCCATTTAATTTGAAATGCATCCCCAAAAAGGTGGTGTGATACACGGGAAAGAGATGCTGATAAGTGGATAGATATGTGGTAAGGTAAATACACTAAAATGTTATTGGTGGAGTCTGAGTAGTAAGTAGATCTATGGACGTTTACTATAAAATTCTTTAAGCTTTTTGTATTTTTAAATGTTTCATCATAAAATTTTATGGGCAAAAGCTTTGGGGAACAGCTAACCCACAGAAAGGAAAGGAAATAGTCCATTAAGTCTGAATGAATCAACAGAGGAGGAAAAGAAGACAGCAGAGAAATTAAGGGAGAGAAAGCCAAAGAAAATGAGAATGCTGGGTTCCGGATGGATGGGCCTCAATCCTGAGAGACAGAAAACTGCGTGTAATTTTAGTACAAGAAATAAAGCTAATACCTAGAGAGAATTTTATTGCACATAAAGGGAATGGGTTTAAGGGTCTTCCCACAAGTCAATAACAGGGCAAGGGAATCATGTAGAAAGAGAATTGTGTTTAATATACAAAATGAGAATGTTTGGAAAAAAGAGAATCTCAGTTGCTTCATGTATATTTATAATTCTGCATATGAATGGGAGTCTGGGAATAAAAAAAAAGTGTAACTGCCTCCCAAAAGTAATCTTTCTTTCCTACAAGAATATTTCAATAGTGTCTTCAAAAAAGGTCGACACATTAGAAGTCATCAAAAATCCATCTACAATAAATAGGGTTTCTGGGCAGAGTTTGGGAAGGCTGAACAATTCATGACAACTGGGCAATGCATCTAGCCAGAAATTGAACACATTACTTCTCTCTGTTTTACTAATGGTACATATTCAGTAAGTGTTTGCACAGAAAGAAGAACTGTAATGGTACAAACATAACTTTCTAATAATAAATTTTGAGACTTTCTAAGCCTTTGTGTCCTGATCTATCAAACAGAAAAAACACTCAGTGTCTGACACATTATAAGCCCTCAAAAAGTGTTTTGCTGATTTGTGAGAACACATGAATAAAGATCATTTCCTTATATGCATGTGCCTAGAACATGTGGCATATCAGAAAGAGAAGTGAATTGGTAGAATTGTCTGGAGTGTTGGAGAGAAAGATTATGAAATATGTAAAAGTCATTTTCAACACCCCAGATTAATTTTGCAATATAAATGAATTTGGCAGAATTTGGATTGTAGATTTTATATGACCAGGAAAGAAAATTGTAAACGCTCAAGGGAATGAGAGAGGGTGGAGAGCTCCAAACATCATTAGGGTTTCAAAGAGTTACTGTACACGTTAAAATGGACCCAACTGGTGGGAAGAATTGAATCACATGTTTACTTGCTAGTTAAAAGTGATATACGCTCATTGTTAAAAAATTTTTAAAATACCAAAATGTATAAGGCAGAAAGTCAGAGTCCCCACCTCAATTTGGTAAATCGGGGTTTAAATCAGAAGTCCCCACGACCCTCTCCTTAATTTGCTAGATTGACTGAACTCAGAAAACATTTTACTTACTAAATCACCAGTTTATTATGAAAGGATGTAACTCCGAACAGCCAGATGGAGGAAGGAAATACATGAGAAAGTGTGGGAAGGGCACAGAGCTTCCACGTTCTCTCCAATCCATGCCCTCTCCAAGCCACATCACCCTCCAATCCACGCCCTCTCCAATCCACACCCTCTCCAATTCACACCCTCTCCAAGCCACATCACCCTCCAATCCACACAAGCCACATCACCCTCCAATCCACGCCCTCTCCAATCCACACCCTCTCCAAGCCACATCACCCTCCAATCCACACAAGCCACATCACCCTCCAATCCACACAAGCCACATCACCCTCCAATCCACGCCCTCTCCAATCCACACCCTCTCCAAGCCACATCACCCTCCAATCCACACAAGCCACATCACCCTCCAATCCACGCCCTCTCCAATCCACACCCTCTCCAAGCCACATCACCCTCCAATCCACACAAGCCACATCACCCTCCAATCCACACAAGCCACATCACCCTCCAATCCACGCCCTCTCCAATCCACGCCCTCTCCAACCCACACCACCCTTCAATCCACACCGTCTCCAGTCCATTCCACCTCCTCTAAACCTCCACCTGTGTGCCAACAGAATTTGGAAACTCTCCAAATTCCATCCTTTTGGGTTGTTATGGAGGCTTCATTAAGCATTTAGGATTGATTAAATCATTGGCCATTAGCGACTGATTCAACATTCAGCCTCTCTCCCTTCCCTGCAGGTGGGGTGTCAGGGGGGCGTGGTGCAGGTCAGGGAAAAGGACTGAAGATTCCAACCCTCCAATCAATCACATGATGACCTAGGGTCATCCCAAAAATCAGGACAAGTAATGGCTGGGCTAATAATAAAATAATAAAACTAACACAAGACTAGATTAAAAGGAGAAAAACCATCATCCTTAGATGAACTGCAGGCATTCCAACATCCACATCATTAACATAACAAAAGACACCTTTACTGCTCTGTCGCTAAGGAAACTCCCAGGGTTTTAGGAGCACTGTGCCAGGAATAGGACAAAGACCAAATACATATTTCTTATTAAAAACCACAGTACTGCCCTGGCCGGTTTGGCTCAGCAGTTGGAGCGTCGGCCTGCGGTCTGGAGAGACCCGGGTTCGGTTCCCGCTAAGGGCATGTACCTCGGTTGCAGTTTGTCCCCGGCCCTGGTTGGTCGTGAGGGTGGCAGCCACTCGATGTGTCCCTTCACATCGATGTTTCTCTCTCTCTCTCTTCCTCTCTCTCCCTCCTGCTCTGTCTGAACAAAAAATGGAAAAATGTCCTCGGGTGAGGATAAAAAAAAAAAAACCACAGTACTGCCCTGGCCAGTTTGGCTCAGTGGTTAGAGCATCGGCCCTTGGATCAGAGAGACCCAGGTTCGGTTCCTGCTAAGGGCACGTACCTCAGGTGCAGTTTGTCCCCGGCCCGGTTGGGGTTGTGTGGGTGGCAACCACTCGATGTGTCTCTGATGTCGATATGTCTCTCTCACATCAATGTTTCTCTCTCTCTCTTCCTCACCCCACCCCACCCCCGCCACTCTATCTGAAGATAAATGCAAAAATGTCCTCGGGTGAGGATTAAAAAAATCACAGTACCACACAGTGAACTAACACTCTGGAATGGGGCCCAGAGATATGTTCTTTAACAAGCCGTCCAGGAACTCGATGCAGCTCAAGTTTGAGAACCACAGCATTAGTACCCACGAAGCGAAGAGATAATGATAAAGGATGTATTGATCATGGTCACTAAGGTGTAATGTTTTACAGGTTGAGTGTGGCTTGGGGAGGGGAAAGGGTAAGAAGAGGCAAAGAGGTTTCCCTGTGACTGACCGTTTAGCTCTCATGTCCGGCGGGTAGACAGGTAGAGCCTCCCCCTCAGGTGCTTTCTTGGGCTCACTGGAGACCACTCTGCTAGACAGCTCTGGCCACACTCCAGAAACATGGGCTCGGCCTCCTGCTTCTCCGGGGACCGCTTCCCATCATCCATGGCGCTCTGCAGTCCACTCCACACAGACTCTCTCGGGCCCCTCACCATCTCTGGGCAGGGCAGGACATGAAATGGCTTCAGCCCATTTCTATCACCTACCCTGCTGGCCCCCTGGGCCTCTGCAGCTTGCTCAGGCATGAGTCAGGTACTCCCATGTCAGCTCTCCCCAGCCGCAGGGACACACATCAAGCTCCCTGAATGGTCCCGGTGAAGTCGCCTGCCCCACCCCGGACTCCAGAGCAGGTAGGAATTTACGACACAGCCACAATTCTCTCAAGAAAATCTCCTCGCGCACTTTGTCCTCTCCTCCACGCTTGTGGCTACCTTAGATCAGGGGAGGGTGCAAGAGACCCTGAACCAGTTTGGGGGCATTTTTTCTGTAAATTATTCATGTGGTGATTTGGTTTGGGAATATAACACGTATCATGACTTGGTGTCTGTATAAAAACTTCCACTTTAACATCCCATTACATAAGGAGGTGCCCACGTGATCCTAAACAACCTGGTGAGCTGTGTATCATGAGTGTCATCATTGTCCAAGGTCATGCATCTAAATAGTGGCAAAGCAGAGACGTGGACTCAGGTCTTCCAGCTCCAAACGGTGCTCTTTCGACTACCCCAGGGGATGAACAGAACTTGCTGAAAGAGGAACTGGGGCCATCGAGACACGAAATACGGGGTCGCTTGTTAATGCTGAGGTTCAGCATGAGCTGACAGCCTCAAGAGCCCAGAACCAGAAAGAGTTCTCCACAAACACAGTCAAGAACCAGAAAATGTAAATGAAATAGTGCCTCAGGCTTCTTTTGGTTGCAGATAGTAAAGACCAACTTAAGGCACTTGAAATAAGTGGGTATGTTTACTATCTTGATTGTGATGGCTGCATATGTCCAAACTTGTAAATTACCACTGGTTAAGTATGCACAGCTTACTTTGTGTCAATTGTGCAGCAACACAACTGGTTTTGTTTTGTTTTTTTAATTCGAACAGGGCCTGGCTAGTGTGGCTCAGTGGACTGAGTGTCCCCCACTGAGAGGCGCCAGTTCGAGTCCTGGTCGGGGCACATGCCCAGGTTGCAAGCTCGATGCCTAGTAGGGGGCCTGCAGAAGGCAGCCAATCAATGTTTATCTCTCTCCCCAAAAAATCTATAAAAACGTATTTTTAAAAAATAAATAAATAAAAATTCTAACAGCAAAAACAAACAATAAAATGGGTTAGAATGGGGCATCAAACATACAACATAAGGGATAAAGACACTCTGGGGTCATGGAAATGTGAAAGGTCCTGGGGGAAATTAAAAGTACAAAGTGTAGCCCTGGCCGGTTTGGCTCAGCGGTTAGAGCGTCTGCCTGCGGTCTGGAGAGACCCGGGTTCGGTTCCCGCTAAGGGCATGTGCCTCGGTTGCAGTTTGTCCCCGGCCCTGGTTGATCGTGCGGGTGGCAGCCACTCGATGTGTCCGTTTCACATTGATGTTTCTCTTCCTCTCTCTCCCTCCCACTCTATCTGAACAAGAAATGAAAAAATGTCCTCGGGTGAAAATTTTTTTAAAAAAGTACAAAATGCATGTTATAAATCAGGGCCATGAGGCAAGTAGGAGAGAGGAAACAGTTGGTGGTGAGAGTTCCTAACATATTCAGAGTCAATGTCTGTGGAAGTTTCATTGGCTTTGTTAGGCATGTCAAGGGGAGAATTCCCCCCTCCACCCTTTTTTAGTTTTTATGGTTAGACCAGTAATAAAATAATAGCCCTGGCCGGTTTGGCTCAGCGGTTAGAGCGTCAGCCTGCGGTCCAGAGAGACCCAGGTTCGGTTCCCGCTAAGGGCACGTGCCTCGGTTGCAGTTTGTCCCCAGCCTTGGTTGGTCATGCGGGTGGCAGCCACTCGATGTGTCCCTTTCACGTCGATGTTTCCCTCTCTCTCTGTTTCTCTTTCTCCCTCCCACTCTACCTGAACAAAAAAATGGAAACATGTCCACGGGTGAGGATAAAAATAATAATAATAATAATAAAATTGACACAAGACTAAATTAATGGGGGGAAAACAGTGTAATACATGCGCATGGGAGAATCACAATATGATGCTCAGATCATAAAATGAGGCTCAAAGAAATGATCAAACTGGGCACCTTTATATATATATATACACACACACACACATACATATATATATATACACACACATACATATATATATATTTAAGGTAAAGAAACAAAAAAATTATGAGATTTTAAAGTTAGTGCTCACTAGAAAGGAATCTAAGCAAGGTGGGGGCATTTGTTAGTAGGAATCTGAAGCCTGGGCTTGGGCAGTAAATGAATAGTTTACAGAAACTCTCTGGCTCTAGATGTCTTACCTCCAGTGATAAGGTCACCCCCGCAGCCTTCCAGAGCAGGGAGGGCCCTTTCACCGGGAGATTTAGCCCCTGTACTCAAGGAGACGGGGGAGGGTCAAGGTGCCCTCTGGCACCAGCTGCCTGTTAATTCAAAGTGATCAATATCCCCCTGTGGGATATGTTGGGGTGTCATGGTTTGGGTCCAACAGGTAGTAGGAAAAGAGTTGTGAATAGTTAAATATATAACATGAAACAGATTTCACAGTAAAATTCTTTGAAAGAGCAAATGAGATCAGGTATATATTAGCATTTCAAAAGATAGAATTCGCTGGACAAATATAAATGATTATAAAGAACACAAAATGTTAATAGTTATTCCTGGTTAATTCCGTTTCCCCGGCAGACAGCTCTCGTGTGTGATGGAGCATCATGCAAACCTCTCTCATCGACGGGTTGAGAACTTTTCAGAACAGTCTTCCCACAGACCTGGACATGTGACTCGACCCGCCACAAGCCTCTTTAAGCCTGACCTCTCGGCTGCCTTGCTCCCTGCATCTGTCACCAGCAAGATTCCCAGCCGATGGGAGCAGGAGCCAGGGGACGTCTCATGCCACAGCTGTGTCGAGTTGATTTAACTTGCCCAGCCATCTGTAACTCCAAGTGTGGAGTCAACAGATGGAGACTGGGGATGGCTTCGGTCCTTCGGGGAGAAGCAGGGCCTGTGTCCCCCCTCTGAGAGCAGTCCTTCAGAGTGTTTGCAGTCTGTTCAAGCACGTTTTCCAGAAATTCCCTAACTCTTCAGGCGTCACAAGCACACATCCCATGCCTGGCTGCTTCCACACAGGTGACGCTCACTGGAGAGCCACGGTTCTGTCTGGCGTCCAGTGGCCATACACGACATCTTGCTCGGTAGAGGAAGGGGAGAAGGCAGCCAGTGTCCCTAAGTGCCTGGGACATTGTCTGACACAGACTGGGGACTCAAGAAGTATTTGTGGAAGGAAGGGAGGGAGGGAGGGAGGGAGGGAGGGAGGGACTCCTTTTAGGAAGCTGGGAACCCTGCAGAAATGCTCCTATGCAAATATGTGCCAGTACTCTGGGTAATGGCCAGGTTTTCAAGCCATCCTTCACAATGGGGATTGAGTGCCCTGTGGGAATATGGATAATGGGAAGGTTCCGTGACTCTGAGGTACATTGAAGTGAAAGGACCAAAGGCACACACTAGAATGGCAGACAAGAAGGATGATGAAGTCTGGGTCCCTGATAACACTGTGGACACTTTGCATCAGTCTTAGACTGCCTTCCTCCAGACTTCCTATACAAGAAAAATACAGCTTCTGTTTGGTTCATCAGTCAGGTTTCTGTTATACACTGTCAGATGTGAGTATGACTGATGAGTCAGGAACATAACAAGGAGAAGTGCACATGGGCCTGCTCTCCTGGAAACCAACGACCGGGAGGAGAGTCACGGCGGTGCACTGCCCTGGGTGCTCTTGCATGAGTTAGTTACTGCTATAAAGTATCATCTCTCAGACTCATAAGTAAGGGGACTAAAGAAAGAAACCAGAGCCCCAGCCAGTGTGGCTCTGTTGGTTGGGCGTTGTCCAGTGCACTGTGCACTGAAAGGTTGCTAGTTTGATTCCCAGCCGGGCACATGCCCGATTTCGGGGTCAATCCCTGATAGGGGGTGTGCAGGAGGCAGCCAATGGATGCTTTGCTCTCACACCAATATTTCTCCCTGTCCCTTCATATCTCTCTCTCTAAAAGTGGATAAAAATATATGTACTTTTTAAAGAAACCAGATGAGGTACTACCAGACCCACCTCAGTAAGGTCAGCCTAGTCATCTCCCCGTCTGAAGACAGAATTGGCCATCTATTGACGGGGGACAGAGCTACACGATGAAGGTATAGGAAGAAGACAGCTGTTCAAGGAGACAGGGAGAAGGGTGGGACAACTATCAGAGGCTCTATGCAGACTGCCAGCAGATGGGCACCTGGGATTCAGGCTCTGGCCAGCAGGGCACAGTGGTGAGAGATGATGGTAGGAGATGGTGTGCCATGGGCTACAACCAGGACCTCCACATTCTAGCAACAGCTTCCAAGCTACAGAGGGAACAAACTCAGGTACAGAAGTTGGACTTTTGAACTTTGTTGTCAATGGTTCTAATTGAATGTTTGGAGAACCAGACACCAGGGAAGTATGGTGGATGCTCATGGTTTCCTACCCAACAAGCATTCCCTTTGTCCTTCTTCTTGGCTGAAGAGCCCACCACCCACTGCAGAGGTGAAGTGCCATTTCTCAGTTGCCCAGCTTCCCTTGCAGCTAGGGAATGAGCATATGACCTGACCCTCTCCTATGCAACCTAAGGAGAAGCCCACTGAGGGGCTCCTGGGTAAGATTTTCCTCCCTAGTAATGCATTCTTCTTCACTTGATGTAGGTTATGATTAAGACAGTGGATAAAATTAGTCTTGAATCGGGCTGCGTGGGGGTTAGCAGGTGAATATAGTTTTGCTTTTTGGACTTTGTCCATCTGCCAGCCATCAACAAGCACACTTTTGTTCAATTCCCCATTTTGCAAGAAGTCAGGCTTCGGGCTTCTCCTGTGCCTGGACAACAACAAACATTCTAAAAACCTGCACAGGTGCACCCAGGGGTTTCCGGAGGGCAGGAGAGCAGCAAAGTGACTCCTCTGTGGAATGAGCAGGACTCACTTTCCCTCCAGAGGATTGAACAAAGAGGAAGTGCAACTTCCAGATTCCTGCTGACAACATGTTCTCCAGGGCCCGTCGGTGAAGGAGTGGGGTCAGGGACTGGCAGGTCCTCCCCTGGGACCCCAGACTCACAGCCTCTCATGTGGTTTCCATGCTCAGTTATTCCCTTCAGGGACCTGGAAACCATCCCCTACCAATAAGCCAAGTGTACCAACTATTAAAAAAAAAAATGACCCCTTCCAGTCTCCCTGCTTGTGGAGCCTTGAGAGCTGCCCCCAGCTGCCTCGGGGATGTTCTGGGGAGCATGGGAGAGGCCCCCCAGGCCTTCCACCTGCCCGCCTGGCTCTCCTCTCAGCTCGCTCGCACCGGCATCCCCGTGGCTCCTCTCCGGCATCCCCATCTCAGATCTCAGACCCTCGCCACTGTCCGCCCTCAAGCACGCGGGAGGCAAGTCAGGGACCTCTCGTGCATTGCCATGTCAGAATCCGGTTTTGTCAAGACCCCAGGTAGTGCATCCGGCTTTCTTTGCTCCTGGCTTGGTATTTAGAGGAGCATTTTATAAGCATGAGAGTAATTTAACTATAAAGGGAACATCAGTGAAAACGGTTCACTCTGCCGTGTGAATCATAAACGTGGTAGGTTAGACATAATTCTCAGCAGACTGATAGCCTCCCTGGCAAGATGCATGTCAGAGAACAAGTGAGTTTGAGTTATTTTATTATGTAACTAACTATTCCTGAACCCATTCTGAGGAATAAAAAGGCAATTATTTGTAAACTAAATGTAACAATTATGAGTACCAAATTACCGGTAATACCCCTCATGCCTCTATTAAGAACCTCAGGGGTGGAGAGTCTTTACGTGGGCTGTCTTCTGGTCTTCCTAGAGACGGAGACCATGAGGGAGGAAGCCATTCCCTGGAGCTGCATTAACGAAAGTCGTGTCAACTCAAGTTCTATCAGTTCACCAGGTGTCTCCCCTCTGCTAGGAAATCCGTTGAGGGCATTTCATAAGAATGTCTGTCTCCCATGAACCTGAAGTTTCCTTCATGCCAAGACTCTCAAACTCAAAAGGGTACAAGAATGATTATAGGCAGTACCCAGGGTCCAGATGAAAGACAGTAAGTCTGAGTGTCTAGCAAACCCCACCGACCCTCAAAGCATCTGAGCGCCCAGCGCTTAGCACTTACATGCTCAGAGGCCTGGGGGAGACCACCACCCACAGTGAAACCATGCCTGTCACTACTTGTCTGCACCCTGAGCACAGCATGACCCTGCTCCCCTTCTCTCTCCGGGACCTGCTCCTCAGAGGCCGCCTCTCCCTGACATTCCCAAGTACCCCCATCAGAATGAACGGCTTCTCCCACCAGACTGCCCCTGAGGGCCACTTCACCTCAAATCAGGAGTTCCTTACTATGGTTTCATTGGCAGAAGAAGAGGGGTCAGAGGTAAAGCTCCCCAGAACTCATTATTCCTTTTAACTTTTTATTACATAAGTAATATATATTTTTGCAGTAAAGAGAAAGAAACAAACAAACAAAAGAAGGGAGGGGGAACAGGAAGGGAGAGACGAAGAAAGAAGACAAAACCTTTAAATACTAATTAAACACAAATAAAAAATACTGCATTTTTACTACCCAGAAATAACAGGTGTCAACATTTTGATAGCCTTCTTTCTAGACATTTTTATACATGTGCATAAATACAGTTGGTATAGACACAGACATAAATAATGCTTCTATGGGAAAAAGAATGAAATAATACCTCCTGCACGCTGCTGTTTTGAGAACTGCTTGTTTCATTGGGCAACATACACTGAGCATCTTTCCATATCGAGAAGTGTCCTGCTAATGTCAGGCAGGCCAGCGATTCAGCCTGACGCCCTTGCCATTTCCTCCATCCAGCAGATACAGGAAAAGAGGCCACCAAAGATAAAGACGAGACGCCCTCCTGAGCTGTATCCTCCTGGGAGTGGCTGGTCTCGAATCACCCCACACGGGCAGCCGGCCAGCCCAGTGTCTGTGCACAAACCCAGCCCTTGCAATGCGGGCTTGAGAGCTTCCATACCCGGGCCTGCCCTAGTCCACTCACTCTGGCCTCAGCGAGGTCTGAACCGTCCGGCAAGCAGGGGACAGTCCCAGAGGCAGAGGGATCTGAGCCTGCCTTCTCCGGGACTGTGCAGAAGAGGTGCCAGGTGTGGAGAGCCCATCTACACAAACAGACCTGAGCCAAGGACTCGAGTTTTGTGGAATGCCGCCCGAAACCTTCAACATCGTGTCCCAGACTTCGGAGTGTTCGATGGTGAGAAGGAATATTTGTGTTTGTTTATTTATGGCTTACTTATCCAATTCCCAGTATCTTACATTTAGGATTTTTTTTTTTTTTTTTACTGTTATTATTTTTTAAATGAATCGCTATGAATGTGTTTGCCAGGTCTTTGTGCATTGTCATAAATATTACCTAAAGATAAATTCTTAAAAGAATTTCTGGAGCAAAGAGGATATGAAATTTTATGGCTTTTAAATTGGCCAAGGTATCAATTTTAGACTTGTAGTTTTTGTTTTTGGGTTTTTTTGGGGGGGAGGGGGTTGTTAATCCTCACCCAAGGATATTTTTCCATTTATTTATTTATTCATTTATTTATTTATTTATTTATTGTTAGATAAGTGGAGGGGAGGGAGTGTGGGAGAGAGAAAAGAACATCAATGTGAGAGAGACACATGGATTGCTTGCCTCCCACACAACCCTAAAAGTGGCTGGGGATCGAACCTGCAACCCAGGTACATGCCCTCGATCAGGAATCAAACCCAAGACCCTTAGTCCTCGGGCCAATGCTCTAACTGCTGAGCCAGACCAGCCAGGGCTAGACTTGTGTTTTAACTGCAGTGAAAGAAGGGTCTGTATCTCATCCTCACGTTCACTACCACGGGACAAAAATAAAAGACAGGGAGGGCCAACCGACCCCATTGCTGTCTTAGTTCCTAGTTCTTTGACTGCTAGTGAGAGTGACTATTTCTGAAAATAGTTGTAGGTTGTATTTATCCCTTCATTTTGGAGTGGTGATTCTTGACTTTTACTCCTAGACCCCTTCACATCCCACCACATAGACACCTGAGGATGATACTAAGGAACCTGGCCCTGGCCGGTTTGGCTCAGCGGTTACAGCGTCGGCCTGCGGTCCAGAGAAACCTGGTTTTCTCTATTTTGGAGGCTTTGCGAGAGTCAGAAGAGAAGTTCTCCGTTCTCACGAGGTCCATCCGCACCCAGCCCAAAGCCCCAGCCTGCTGCCCAAGTTTAACTCAGAGGCACAGAAGCATGGGCCCCGGGCTGATGGAAAGGGGCCTGCTCATTACTCTCCAGCACTAAGACTTCGAGGCCACCCCATTGACAACAAGTCTACTCAAATGTCAAACCCCATCCCAGCCATCTGCTGGCTCCCTCCCCTCCTCTCCATGTTGGAGTTCAGCCTCAACTCCCCCAGTGCCCCCCAAATCATGACATTTCACTCCTTCTGCTCCAATATTCCCAGATACTGGGAGACTGAGACTGGGGGGGGGGGGGGGAGGGAGTGTCATTAGAAACATGGAGATGCCCTGGACTCAGCAGTTAGAGCATCAGCTCATGGACCAAAGAGTCACAGGTTCGATTCCAGCCAAGGACACGTACCTGGGTTGTGGTTCGTCCCTGGCCCCATTTGGAGGCATGCAGGTGGCAGCCAATCGATGTGTCTCTCTCACATTGATGTTTCTCTCTCTCTCTCTGCCTCCCTTCCTTCCTCCCGCTCCATCTGAAAATAAATGGAAAAATATCCTTGGGTAAGGATTAAAAAAAGAAAGAAAGAAAGAAACATGGAGACTAAATAAGAAAAGGTGTGGTCCTTGCCTTCAAGGAATTGTCAGTCAAACACAGGAGGCGACCTATGTTCAGACCATAGACAATAATGACAAATGGCAGCATTTTGTAGGTCCTATAGCAGAGGTAAGCCAGTGTGCCATGGGAGGTCAACAGCAGGTCTGGAAACCCGAGGAGGCTTCCTGGAGGAAGCAGAATTCAAGCTCAGTGGAGATGGAGACAGGCCAGGAGGAAACAACAGCCTGAGTAGCAGCACAGAGGAGGAGAGTGCAGTAAGGAGCCACAGAATCTAGGAAGCAGGAGGACCCGAAGCTCATATTGGGCAGGAGGGCTGAAGCCAGACTCTGGAGGCCCAAATGCCAGGCCAAGGACCAGGGAGTTTTATCATCAGTATCTAAGCAAGAAAAACATAGTCAGGTGCGATCAGCTATAAATTGCCCACAACTGTGTTTATTCAGAGATTAGACAACTAACCAAGGAAGATAAGAAAACTATAAATTGCCTATTGTGCTTGAAATAATAACAGTGATTCTTGCTGTTGATGTGGTGAGACTTGTCCGCATATCAGGCCGCGTAGTAACGGGCGCACACAGGGCTCCACTCATGCCATCTTGACGTGGGGATTTGCTTACCACCCAGAAAACATTCTGTGTTTTCTAGCATCGTAGTTTACTGGTGTGAATCACTCTGTGAGCTGGTCACCTCCAAGATTTCCAAGCAGTAGGAAGGGCAGGTGTCCCTTCTGCATTCAGATCCTTAAATACATCTGAGGAGTTTCTGTCCCCACTTCCACCTGCTGGTTTCAACCCCACAAGTGGGTCAAGCCAAAGCCCCTCCCTTTCCACTGCTCTTGATTTCCAAGGCTCTTCCTCCCTGCCCCGGAGGGATGCTTACTGCCTTCCTGTGTATGGAAAACCACCCTTATATCACTGCCACCCCAGTTCTCTCTTCTGTTGTTCACCCGTGTAAACTCTAAACTCTAGTCCTTCAGGGTTGGCCCCCACAGAACCACCAAACCTACTTCTCTCAAAGAAGCTGGCTCTACATATAAAAATCTTGCAAAAATTAGATCACAGTTGTTATCTCTGAAGTCCACCTCGAGAACTTATCTTGGAAGTCAGGAACAGATGTTGGTCTCTACTCTTCAGCTAGATTCTGCAAAGTCCCCTGTATAGTAAAAATTTTAACTTTGCCCAAAGAGGTCTGGCCTTTGCCATTGGTCCCTGGGGAGGTCAGCTCTAAGTCCCTGGAATGACCCGCCTGATAAGCGTGTTCTTGTTGCCCTGGCAGGTTTTGCTCAGCAGTTAGAGCATTGGCCCACGCACCAAAGGGTTGTGGATTCGATGCCTGGTCAAGGGCACGTACCTGGGTTGTAGGTTCGATCCCCAGTTCCTGTCAGGGCACGTGTGGGAGGCAACCAATCAATGTGTCTCTCTCATATTGATGTTTCTCTCTCTCTCTCCTTCCTCCCTCCCTCCCTTCCACTCTCTTCAAAAATCAATGGAAAATATATTCTCGGGTGAGGAGTAACAAAAACAAAAACAAAACAAAGAATTTCCTTGCTTACCTGGGGCCTTTGGACCACATCAGAAAGTCTATCAATGTTATTTACGGTGGGGCTTTGAGTCATATACTATCAGTTCAACTTCTGAAGGAGTCGAAGCCTGAATCAGCCACATGGGCAGTCAACCTTGGAACCCACTGCAAACTCTGGACCCCAAGGCTCTGATGAGCTTCCCTGGTTGGCAGTACTCCACATGCATTAGCACGCATCCTTGCTGGGAGATACATCATCTCCCAGGGTAACACTGTCCATCACCCTGGGAGAGGACAGCAGAAAGCTCCACACTGGGAACTTTCCCAGGCTCTGCTCCAGGTGTCACTTCCCTGGCTGATCTTCGTCTGTATCTTCTTTCTCCCATACCAGGAGGAGAACGGCGTTTAGTGTGTTCTATGAGCCCTTCAACTGAATTATCAAACCTGAGAATGTCTTGGGAACCCCCTAAACTTGAAACTGGTGTCAGACATGAGGGAAGTCTTGGGAACTGTTTCTCTAACTCTGCACTGGATTCAGTAGATGCCTCAGCCCCCATGGGAAGAGCTACAAAAGTTACCAGCAATACAATTATACTAGATAGCACCTCAAAACATGATCCTGTCACACACACACAAAGCTAACCGTGCACGGCAACACGTGGTAAACGCTGGTGCTAAGCTGCACTTCCGAGTGGTAGTGGACTGAGAAGAGGGCACTGGGGCCGTGAGCAGAAGAGGCAGGGAAGACTTCGTGGAAAAGCTGGGACTTGAGTTGGAATTTCGAGAATGCAGAAAGGTGAGACAGGCAGGGTGAGAAGAGCATCCAGGTAGGAAGGAATGGTTTACATTAGCTTGCTAAATTGGCGCATCATTTAGAAGTCTAGGAAAGAAAGGCTGCAACAGAAAATTAGGGCATTATTAGCCTTGAAATCTTCCTGATGTTATTTATCTCCCTGAACTCCCTCATTAGCCAATCACTGTAAAGAACTTTGCAAAACACCAAAAGTCATTTTGCTCATTTCGAACACAGATGCAAGTATCCTATTCTTGATTCCTCTTTAACTGCCCATGTTAAACATATAAATGAAAGAGTTAAGTTAGCCAGGAGAAAAATGATGTCAGTGAAGACTCTGGTGGCCTTCACCCTCACAAGAAATCCTTGATAACTAACAAGGCCTCTGTGCCACCCAACTGCAGGAGGTGCCATTCACATAGAATGAAAGTGAACAGTACCCCCTAGAGTTGTGAGATGCAGCTGCCCTCAAGGGTGGGAAAGGTTTTGAGACTGCAGGTCTGATATGAATTTGCTGCCTCTGATAAGAGGAATTACACTAAAGGCCAAAACATAATTAAGGCTAAAGGACTACCCCAAGTGATAATTACAGCTATTAACAAATGTATCTTTATGGAGATAAAGACACAAATGGCATCAGAGACTTGTTTAGCGGAAGTAATCAGCATAAATGGATCAAAACACTGGAAGCAAGGAGGGGAACAGCTGCCAGGGTCAGCCTGGTCCCCGGAGTTGCCATCAGCCAGGAGCCTCAGCTCTGGGTGGCACAAGAATTCAGAGGCAATAAACCCCAGCTTCTAAATACTGCCACCGAACTTGGTTTGGGCTGCCACCACAGAACACCATAGTTCATACACAACAGAATTTTATTTCTCAAAGTTCTAGAGGCTGGGAAGTCGAAGACCAGGCGTCCAGTGAGGGCCCATCTCGGTTCACAGATGGACACTGAGTCCTCACGGGGCAGCAGGGGCAGGAGAGCTTTCTAGAGTCCCTTTAGTAAGGACACTAATCCCATCCATGAGAGCTCAGCCCTCATGACCTAATCACCTCCCAAAGGCCCCACCTCCGAATGCCATCATATTTTCGTTTTTGTTTTTATTTTATTTTTTTTATTAATTTATTTTTGTTACAGATGTTTCTCCTTTTTTTCCCCATTGACACCCTCCTCCCCCACCCCACCCCACCCCCGACCCCGTCCCCGTCCCCAGCTTTGTTGCTCGTGTCCATCGGTTATGCATACGCATATAAGTTCTGTGGTTTATCTCTTCCCTCCCCCCCAACTCCCTCTTCTGAGGGTTGTCAGTCTGTACCCTACTTCCACGTCTCTGGGTCTATTTTTTGTTTCTCAGACTGTTATGTTTATTATATTCCACAAATAAGTGAGATCATGTGATATTTGTCTTTCTCTGCTTGGCTTGTTTTGCTTAGGATAATACTCTCCAAGTCCCTCCAGGTCATCTCAAAGGATAAATGATCTTTCTTTCTTATAGCTGCATAGTACTCCATTGTGTATATGTACCACGGCTTTTTTATCTATTCATCTACTGATGGACACTTGGGCTGTTTCCAGATCTTAGCTATTATAAATAGTGCTGCTATGAACATGGGGGTACATATATTCTTTCTGATTAGTGTTTCAGGCTTCTTAGGGTATATTCCTAGAAGTAGGATCACTGGGTCAAATGGCGATTCAATTTTTAATTTTTTGAGGTAACACCATATTGTTTTCCATAGTGGCTGTACCAATCTGCATTCCCACCAGTAGTGTACTAGAGTCCCCTTTTCTCCACACCCTCGCCAGCACTTGTTGTTTGACCAATACCATCATATTGAGGATTAGGATTTCAACGTGTGAATTTTGGGGGAACATAAACATTCAGTGCATTGTGCCTCCCCACCTGGATATATAGGCTTTTGGCCATCTGTTTCTTCCAAGACTATAAAAAAGAGTGCTTCCCCTTCTAACAAGTCTAGTGACATTTTTAGGGAATCCACAACCCACCCTAAGAATTTAAACTTTTACCCCAGAAACAGAGAGAGAGATTTATGCAAAATTCCAGACATCCCAAAACCCTACTGAGTCACAGAACCCAACTGTGATCCTGCTACTTTGATGAGAAGCGTCCCTTCCTTATTAACACTCAGCACTTCACCTCTGTCAGAAGCCTTTGAATTTTAACTACCCCTTAGCGCACCAGTGCGATAATTTACTTGAAACAGACTGGTTTGAACTATGTAATGTGCAAATGGTGATTAGTTAGCATAAGAAAAACTCTGTTAAGTGAGAATCTACAATTCAGAGATCGCTACTAAGCCCCTTAAATACTGTTACTTAAATCTACTCCACTGGTTTGTTAAATAGCATGAAGGACATTAGAAATAATTTATTTTAGGGAAGTAAGTGGTATTCAAGGAATATAGTTGCTATAAAAAATTGTCCAGGCTCCTTAAAGACATTAATGCTAACTGAAATAAACCAGACTAAAAAGGACAAATATGGTATGATTCCACCTATATAAGGTTCTTACAGTAGGAAATCCATAGAGACACAAAGTAGAATGATGGCTGCCAGATTTTGGGGGATTGGGGAGAATAATAAATGAGTGCAGAGTTTCAGTTTCAGACGGTGAAAAAGTTCTGCAGCTGGATGGTGGTGATGGTCGCACAACAATGTGAATTTACTTAATGTCACTGAAGTGTGGCATTTAAAAATAGTTAAGGTGGTTAAAATATCATGCTATGTTTCTTTTACCAAAATTTAAAATAAATTATCCAGGCCCTTCCATGCTAAAGTGAATGAAGTATAAGGATCAGAGAAGCCCAGGAGCTAGTAATAGCTTTGGAGAAAACGTAGAGAAATCCTGCCCCCACACTTTAGGGGCTCCAACACAGACCTTGCGTGAGCATCTTAATCCACTGCGGATGCAATGTCTTATGATGACAAGAACAGCCAATCTTGATTCCAAAGTCATCTTGAAGTAGCACTGTCATGAAGTCTCTGAGAGGAGCCCCCCCCCCCCCCCCCCCCAGCTCCCAGGAGCAGATTGCATGACTGGTTTTATGCTGGTGTATCTGGCAGAATATTGTCCAAGATTTGCTTTCACGGTAACACGCCACCACCAGCCAGGTTGTGGAGAACTGTATCCCCTGCAACCACCAGAAGCTGCTGGTCCTTTACCCAAGGAACCTGACAACTGCTGGAAAGGTCACATCTGCCTAAACCACTGCCAAGTCAGAAGAAATTCGGGGCTTGATCTCCAGCCAAGAAAGCAGCGAAACAAACAGTAGGTCAGGCCTCCACCCTGGCCCAGTGAAGCGGATGGCTGCCAGGGTTTACACCGAGAGAGGACTGCTTTGACTGTAAGAAAAGCCACGGGAGCCGGTTTGGTTCAGCGGTTAGAGCGTCAGCCTGCGGTCTGGACAGACCCGAGTTCGGTTCCCCTAAGGGCACATACCTCGGTTGCAGGTTGTCTCCGGCCCTGGTTGGGTGGCAACCACTCGATGTGTCCCTTTCATGTCGATCTCTCTCTCTTTCTCTCTTTCTCTGAACAAAATATCAAAAAATGTCCTCGGGTAAGGATTAAAAAAAAAAAGAAAAAGAAAGAAAAGCCACGGGATGGATAGGTCCCCGTCTTATCGACACTCAGATTCAATGAGAGAAACTGCAGCCACAGGAAAAGGTTTTAGGAACGCCGTAATGTTTTACCAGCTGTTGGGGAATATGAGGAGAAAAACAACAAACAGTATCTGTTTCATTAAGGACTTGACCCAATATTCATCAGGAAACAAATGCATGCTACAATATAAATCAATACATACCTTTGATATGAAGTATCAGACTATCACATAACCAAGTATCAGACTATCACATAACCAAGCTAGCAGCTCATAAAAATTAGAAAATTGCCCTGGCCGGTTTGGCTCAGCGGTTAGAGAGTTGGCCCGCAGACCAGGGTCCCGGGTTCGGTTCCCGCTAAGGGCACGTACCTCAGTTGCAGTTTATCCCCAGCCCTGGTTGGGGTCGTGTGAGTGGCAACCACTCGATGTGCCTCTCTCACATCGATGTTTCTCTCTCTTCCCCCCTCTCTCCCTCCTGCTCTCTCTGAAGATAAATGCAAAAATGTCCTCAGGTGAGGATAAAAAAAAAATCGTTAATTCTCAAAATTCAGGAGTATTATGTCAAAATATTGTATTGTCCCATACCATAGTCCTCACTTAACATCACCGACAAGTTCTTTTTCTTTTTTTTTCACCGACAGGTTCCCGAAAACTCCAAGCAAACTGACAGGTAAGGAAACCCATTTGACCACAAGCTCATTGATACAAACAAGAGCTCAGTTCGCACGGCCTATTTCCGGTCACAAAACCATCACCAAACTTCTAAATAAAGACCCAAAACACTTCTAATAATAAACATTGACATAAATGTGAGTTATCCATACATTTAAGAAAAATTAACAGGAACAAGTCAGATAATGATTTCCCAACCTGCTTGTTCCAGTTCAGGGTCACGGGTGGCCGGAGCCTCTCCGGGCCGCGCAGGGCGAAGGCAGGACCACGCTGGCCAGGCCCCGCCCACGACAGGACCACGCCCACCCACGCCTACGCCCACACGCACAGGCACACCCAGCCTGGACGGCAGCCAGCCACTCCCCGCACGTGCGGGCCTCGGGTGCGGGAGGAAACCCGCAGGCTCGGGACACCTGCACAGACCCGCGAGGACGTGCAAACGCCACCCAGATGGGGCACCAGCTGGAGGCAGCTGTTTTCCCCACCAGCGTTGTACTGAAACCACGCAGAGCCTCCAGCCAGGACCTACTGTGCTCCCCTCTGCGCTTACAGGAGGCACCTCACGGCTTTCCAGCGGCGATTCGAGGGCCAGCATCACTGCCCTCGCACTCTGGGGTCGTGATGAGGTAAAACGAGGGTGACCTGAGCACAGCGCTATGACACCACAGCGACATCCCCTGCAGCCACTAAGTAGCCGGGGGCAGAGGGCATCTGTAGCATGGGGACGCCCAACAAAGGGACGGTCATGGCCCAGGTGGGGCAAAGCTGGACGGCTGAGAGTTCATCCCACTGCTCAGAACGGTGTGCAGCTTAAAACTTCTGAACTGTTTATCTCTGGAATTTTCCACTAACTCCTTTCAGGCTGCAGTTGACCAGAGGTCACTTAAACCGCAGATTAGGGGGACTACTGTATATAAACTCAAGTCCCGATGGTCAGGGTCTTCTTCTGGGAGAGCCGAGCTAAGACAGAAGGGTAGAAGTAAGGGTGGAGAGAACATTCCAGACTGAGGAAAAACTTGTGCAAAGCTCCTGAAGAAGCATGGAGAGTTCAAGAATTGAGAAATGGCTACTGTTGCTGGAGTTTTTAAAAAAACGGGTTAAGCCCTGGCCGGTTTGGCTCAGTGGTTGGAGTGTCAGCCTGCAGACCAGAGAGTCCTGGGTTCGGTTCCCGCTAGGGGCACAAATAAAAAATAAAAATAAAAAAACGAGGTAAAAGTTGAGGGGGAGGGGCCTGGCCAGTTTGGCTCAGCGGTTGGAGTGTCGGCCTGCGGTCCAGAGAGACCTGGGTTCGGTTCCGCTAAGGGTGCCTACCTCAGTTGCAGTTTGTCCCCGGCCCTGGTTGGTCATGCAGGTGACAGCCACTCGATGTGTCCCTTTTACGTCGATGTTTCTCTCTCTCTCTTCCTCCCTTTCTCCCTCCCGCTCTATCTCAAGATGGATGGAAAAATGTCCTCAGGTGAGGATTTAAAAATAAAAAGGAATGCTGGCTCTTGTTTCAGTGTTAACAAGACTGGGGGACCAGTGATCACTGTGGTCCAGGGTGAGGTGATGGGAACTTGGACTGAAGTTACTGACCCGGGTGGGTTTAAGGATTGGATTTGGAGGATATTTAGGAGGCAAAATGGACAGGCCTTGGAGATGAGTTAGGTCTGAACACGAGAAAGGAGGAAATATCAAAGATCACACCTAGGTTCTGGATTTATGTTTGAATAGTTAATGTATTTCTAGCATAAAAGACATTCTAGAAATAAATTATTAAAGATTATCTCTCAAAAGCAAGGTATATATAAGGCATGTTATTTCTTTGGTCCTCTGGACTAACCTGCACAAGCAGGTAGGCCTATTGTTACTGTTTCACACGTTAAGGTCCTGGACAAGACGGCAACTGTCGGGGTAGAAAAGCCTAAGGAACAAAACTTAACAGTAGCTAAAATTGAAACTAAGCACTAAACATCGTCTGATTTTAGTACTAAACTCTAGTGCCCCACCTCCACAAGCTTACATAACTAGAGGGTGGGGGGTCTCACACATGAACTCAGAACGTGAGCAGGAAGCCGTGTGGCAGCTAAGGCCCAGGCTGATCACATGTCCTCTTCCCTGAAGCCAGCCTGATGCCACCCAGAGTTCAGACGCTGTTCAGATGTCTCAGCCCTGTCCCAGAGCATGAGGAAACAGTGAAGAGAAGGAATGGGGATGAAAGCTTAGGAAGGGCAGAAGAGGAAAGGAGAAAGAAGAAATCGGATAAAATCTCCTACTTCACACTTTTATCTGAGGCCTGAGCCGATGAGAGAGTGAAGGGAACATTGAAGCGATGGAGGAGTCGTGGCATTTCATAGATGGAGAGAACTCAGACGTTTGCTAGTCCAGGATCCCACTACCTCAGCACTATCATTATGTGGGGCTGGATAATTCTATGGGGCTGGGGGTGCCTGTCCTGTGCATTGTGGGATGTTTAGTAGAATTCCTGGCCTTTACCCAGTACAGGTAGTGAGGGGCCAGGTGTGACAACCACAATGTCTTCAGACATTGTCAAATATCCACTGAAGGGCAAAACTGCCCTTGCTGAGGACCACGGAACCAATCTAACCTCTCCATTTTACAGAAGAGAAGACTGAGGCCCATGGTGGCAGGAACTTTGCCTAAGGCTGCTTGGAGTCAAGGCAAGAATCTAGATTGCCCCCCAAAAGTCTGATCATTCCAGCAAAAAGGCCATGTTTGCAGACAGAAACTTCTGTTTTGTATAAAGCTAACTAATGAAAAATAATACAAGGAGAATTATGCAATATTGGTAAGACATCAAAAGGTAAAGAGACCCAACCTTGGACGTGAGTGGCTACTAGGCCAGTCTGCCCCCAGAGTTTTTGCATTAAGATCTACCAGCAGGAGTACAAAAAAGTGTTGAAATGAAATATGTGAGTTTTAATTTTATGTATATCATACTCAGAAAAAATTCTAGTTCAGTACATAAGCCAAGGAGTATTATACAGTCTTTAAAAAGAAGGAAATTCTGTCACATGCTACAACATGGATAAACCTTGAAGACATTATGCTAAGTGAAATAAGCCCATCACAAGACAAATGCTACATGATTCCACTTATCTGAAGCTTCTAAAGTAGTCAAACTCATAGAGTCAGAAAGTAGAATGGTAGTTGCAGGGCTGGGCAATGTGGGGAATGGGGCGTTGCTGGGCACTGAGTATGTATCAACCGTGCAAGATGAAAAAGTTCTAGAGATCTGCACCATAGGTAACAATACTGCAGTAACCTTAAAAATGTGTTACTAGGGTAGATTTTATGTTATGTGACTTTACCACAATTTTTTTAAAAAAAGAACACAAGTCAAGGACTGTTTCTATTCTATCTCCTTATTCCCTTCAGAGTGGGCTCCTATCTGGAAAGTTTCCAACATTTGATTGATGACGGCCTGGAACACGAGGGTCCCAGATCCCAGCCCTCGTGTATAAAGCTCAAGTCAACACAAAGTAGCAGAATACAAAATGACTTTTAAGCCCAGTGTTAATTATCACCAAAGAAGCATATTTTCAAATATGAGTGCAAATCTCACTCTTTACCTTAAAAAAAGAAAAGTTTTAAAAACAATGTCACCGAATGTTAATGCCTAGAAATTATGTTTGTCGAATCCTTCTTCTTAGAGATAAGGCCCTAAGATTCCAAGAAGTTGCTATTTTGCCCAAGGTCATCCAGCTAGTTAGTGATAAAGGGTCTCCAGAACCATGTCCAAGCCTCCCTCTACTTCACCAGACTGCATTCCTGCTACTGTGAGGACGGTAAATCTCCCACTTCCATTAATATGAGCTATTGAAACGTTACTGTCATCCCAATGGAGAATGGAAGACCTACGTAAGGAAGCTGGGGAGACATCAAAGAAGAGACATGTGATGAAAAATAAATGAAAACTGCAAAATTAAAAGAAAAAAAAAAGAAAAGAAAGAAAATTCAAAGGACTGGAGAAGAAAACATGCTAGAGAATGAGAATCAGGCCCAAAAAAGACATTCACAAAGATAAGCTTCTAGTTATTCTTGGTGCCCCGGGGAGTTTCTGGACTGCCGCCAAAATTGCTTTTGACCTAAATGGAGAATAAAAAACTATTTTCTTTATCTATTGAGAGTAAAATCAAATTTCTTGTTAGGAAGCATTGGTTTGGATGAGGTGAGATAAAAGTTTAGGGAATAGAAGTATTATTAGCCATCCCTAGCATACCTGGTGGCACTCAAGAAATGTTTATTGTTAAAAAGAATATTTAGATTTTACAAATTCATATTGGGGTAACAGTGTGCATGAAGTTCATTATTTCACTCTTCTAGTTAAACATCCTCGTGTCCCCCACCCCATTCTCTTACATGTACACATTCTCTTTTGGTTCTTTGAGCTTTGAGCTTTTACACACACACACACACACACACACACACACACACACACCCCGATGCTTAGCTTTGCCATCCTCTCAGTCATTCCCTTTCACACAAACAGGAAGCAGGGCTGACCAGGGCTGAGCCCTTCCAAACATCTGCACCATCATTAGTAATATCTATACTTTCAAATACAGTAGGGTTTATCATCATTCATGATAATTATTGTTATTGAAGAACCAGAGAACTTTCATCTCATACTGATATTTTGTTTCATGCCTCACATCAAATCTCTTTTTCCCAACACATCTTTGTTTTTCTTTAGAATGTAAAAGAAAAGACACAATGGAGAGATATTTGGGTACTTCCTTCAATTTTGTGTGATATTAGGTAAGTCACTTACCCTCAGTGAACTTCAGAGTGGACATAAGAATAGATTGAGTTACATCAGTGGTTCTTACCCAGGGATGAGCCACAAAATCAAATGGGGCTTTTTCAAAAGACAGATCCACGAACCCCAGTCCAGGCTGAGAGATACCCGTGTGTGTAGGTGTGGATCTGGCAATGTATACGTATTTTGAAACTTCTACCCAGGGGATTCTGATGGGCTCCCTAAATTCTCTTATTAATTTGGTCAACAGACGTTTTTTCAGGACCTACTGTGGGCCAAGACTGAAAGGCCTGTGGTAGATAGAGATAAAAATGTTATCTCTGTGTGGAAAGAAAAAGACAGAGACCAAATAAGATACGCTTTCAAAGACAGAAGCACTGACTTACAGGACACACCGGAGGGGCTCCCTCTCAGCCTAAGGTGGCAGGAAGTCTCCCCAGAGGAGGTAGTCTCGAACTAAGCTTTAAAGGGCAATCAGAAGTTCTGGGATGTGGGAAGACGAACGCTGCAGGGAAAGGCCCTGAATTCAGAACAGTAGCCCTTCTGAGCAGGGTGCAGAGTACGAGCAGTCTTCCCCTCCTCGTAGGTATCAGCAAGATAAAGATGAGATGATCTCACTCTGGCCCACAGAGCCCTCCATCATCTGGCCCCAGGCTTATCTCTCCTGCCGCCAATTCACCCTCATGCTTTTCTTCAGACAAACACTTCCCTTGAATACACCACCATTTCTCTGCTCCCCCTCCCCCCCCCCCCAACACACACACAGGTTATTCTTTCTGCCTTTACAGCTTGAACCTCAAATTTCTCGTCCAGGCCTCGCAGCGTTCTGAGCACCAAGTTGGTGTTCTCCTGAACAGCCCGTGGCCCTGGGCACCTCCATCAATCTCCCTACCACAAATCTTACCATTTGCAACAGCATGGATGGACTTAGAGGGTATTATGCTAAGTGAGATAAGTCAAAGAAAGACAGAAACCATAAGATTTCACTTATATGTGGACTCTAGAGAGCAAAATAAAAGACAAAACAATATAGAAACAAACTATAGACACAGAGACCAGACTAATGGTTGACAGGGGAGGGGGGTTGGGGTACTGGGTAAAAAAGGTAAAGGGATTAAGAAGTACAAATTGGTCAGTCACAAAACAGTCACAGCGTAACAAAGTACAATATAGGGAACACAGTAAGTAAGTAATATTGTAATAACTACATATGGTGCCAGGTGGGTACTAGAAATACTGCTGGGACCACTTTGTAAAGTATATGATTATCTAACCACTATGTGTACACCTGCAACTAACAAAATAATATTGAATGTAAACTGCAATTGAAAAATAAAATTTTAAAATATCTCTATCACACTCTTTTGGGACTGTACATTTATTTCTCTGACTCCCCAAATAGGCCATGAGCTACTTTAGAGCTAACTGTGTATAATACTTAACATTGTCTCACAAAACGAGGTACAGGACCCCTACTATACAGTCATAATAAAAATAGCTAACATGCATGCTAGAAACTGTTTAAGACACTTAGCATATTTTTATTAACTCAATTATTCTTCAAAACAACCACTATTGTATCCATTTTACAGATAGAACTGAGGGTCCTACTAGAAAATAAACATAGGTAGATTGGGTTTAAAGCCTACACTCTTAATCCACCATACTAATAGGTAGCTAATAAAATTTTTCTTGAACGGATAAAGAAATGAACGACATTGCATATCAGTGAAGACATCTATATGTACTAGGTCTTCTTACCTTAGGGACCAGGCTGAAAAAGGATGAGAATCTTTGGGTTTCCAGAGAAACAAACTCAATGACATGCATATATAGAGAGAGATGGATTCATTTTAAGGAAATGATTCATGCAGCTGTGGGGACTGGCAAATTCAAAGTGTGCAGACCAAGCCAGCAGGCTAGAGACCCAGGGAAGAGTTAATGTTTCAGTCTTGAGTCTAAAGAAGGCATTCTGAAGATAGGATTCCTTCCTGCTCAGGGAACTCAGTCTTTTCTCTTAAGGCCTTCAGCTGATTAGATAAGCCTCGTCCACATTATGGAGGGTAGTCTGCTTTATTCAAAGTCTACTAATTTTAATATTAATCACATCTAAAACAATATATCTTCACAGCAACATCTAGACTGGTATTTGACAAAACAATTGGGTTTCCTAGCCTAGCCAATTTTGTACATGAAGTAACTATCACACGCTTGAAGGCGGACAAATCTGGGGCAAATAAAACCTTTTGTATTCTACAGTAATCACTCCCTCTCCTACACTCAATAGAAATAGTTGTTTATGCCATTCATTTGAGACATATTATACAATAACTTGCCATTATTTATCTTTGGTTTCCATTTGTCTTGTCTTCCCAACTACACAGACTAAAAATTCCTTTAGATAGTCAGGAATAAGACAATGCAGGGAGCGTGTCTTCTAATTTTTTGTGTTCCTACAATGCTATATCCAGAGATAAGCACCCAGCAGGAGGCCACAAATGTGTTAAATAAAAGAACTAGTATAGGGAAAACGATAATAAATAAACTGAGAAATTTCTTGGGATAGATAAATCAAGAGTGTTAACCTCAATGCACTAAAGTGAACACAATTGAACCACTGCCAGAGGACTCTTGTGTTAAACATAAAAGTAAACACCTTTATCTTCTGCCCTCTCAAGAATAAATTCCTGCCTCCTAGAACTGCTGAAGTCTTTGAGCATTGCCAAAGGGATGGTTCTGTCTAGAGCATCTGAGAGTAGAATCCATCTAGGATGGAGCAGAGAACTCCAAACTGGTTTGAGGCCCAATATTTATTAACAGAAAGAAAGAGTTGTGGAGATTGTAATATAGACAACATAGGCACTCTAACCACAGGGCTCTCTAGGCCAAAGCACCTTCCCTGGAATGGGAATATTTTTAGATAGGTATTGTTCTTGATAGAACATTTGAGCTCAAGGAATGGGAAACAGGAAGAGAATTCTTCTCAGGCCAAGTCCAAGACTCTGTCAAGTTTCTTCCAACCATCAAGTCGCATTTAGTGACCCACCCCCTCCACTGTGCTTTCTGCCCATTTACATCCTATGGGCACCATCTTCGTGCTGCGACTATCTGTTTACTTGTCTGAGTCTCTAACTAAACTGTAAATTTCTCAACTACAAAGACTGCCTTGTTCGTCTTCATATCTCCTAACACCTTCAACAGTGACCGACACATATTTGGTATTTAACAATTATTTGTGGAAGGGAGAAGGCTTGAAAGGAATAACAGAACACGAAACACACACACACACACGCACGCACACACACACACACACACACACACACACACATGCACGCAGAACTAACAGAGAAGCAGTGGTGTAGTATGAGGTCTGACTCTCCAGTGAGAATGAGAGTGAGCAGGGTACTTGAACTTCCTGGGTATCTGTTTTATGATCTACAAAACAAGGTATTTATAGCTCTAAGAAAATGCATAGTTTAGGAGTTGGTCCCTCCTCCCCCCAATATACCAACACAAAAAATAAAGCTAAAACTGGAGCAAAAATTTGATTAGTTCAAAGGAAGGAAGGAAAGAAGGAAGGGAGAGAGGGGAGTCACAGCAATGTTATCTGAACTTTCAAGTTCACTGAAACTTGTTTAAAAAGAATGTATGGTGTGAGGTGATTTGTTCTTGATAATTTCCCAAAATAATTAACTCTAACTTAATTTTGAATGTGTAAATGAAAGACAATATAACTACATTTATAAAATATTAAGCTTAACAACATAAAAAATTTGAGGACCCCAAGATTACACTCATAAAAATGCATATGTAACTATACTTCAATGAAAGATTAAAGTAGTACTACTTGGACTAATCCAGAGCATTTAAAAAAGTTGGTGAGGAATTCTAAACTATCTCTTGAAGCCAGCACAACAGGATAACAAAGATGTCATGACAAAACCACCAATCTCACGTTTAGTGTCAATTCAAGAAAACCCAAAATATAATAAATATAATGGCAAACAAAAGCAGGCAATTAAGAAAAGAATAATATACCATGGTTAAGTGAGTTTTATTTCAAGAATGCAAGGATATTTCACTATTAGAAAATTTAATATATCATTCTCCATGTCTGGTAATGAACAGAGAAAATAGTCATATTACTTTCATGGATGCTGGAAATATATTTGATAAAAATGTAATGTCTACTCGTAATAAAATCTCTTATTAGATAAATACTTCATTTTCTTTAAATCCAGTTAAACAGTATTTATTGAACACTTACTGTATGCTAGTCACAGTTCTAGGCACTTGAGTTATGGCAATGAATAAACAGACAAAGTTCTCTGCCCTCTTGAAGCTTACATATTAGTGGTGAAGACAGATAATAAATAATAAGCATGATGATTAAGTAAATGACCTAGTATGTTAGAAGGTGGTGAGTGGTATGGAAAATAAAGTAGAACAGGATAAGGAAAGTTAGGACCTGGGAGTTGAAGCAATAGTAATTTTTTTAAAATGTGGTTTCTTTCTAAAAAAAAATATGTTTTTATTGATTTTTTAGAGAGAGAAGAAGGAAGAGAGAGATAGAAACATTGATGTGAGAGAGAAACATTGATCGGTTGCCTCCTGCAGGCCAACCACTGGGGATGGAGCCCGCAACCTGGGCATGTGCCCTGACCGGGAGGGAACCAAACGGGGACCTCTCATTCCACAGGATGAGACCCAGTCCACCGAGCCACACCAGCTGGGCAGCACTAACAATCTTAAACAAAGTGGTCAGGGTAGACTCCATGAGATGGTGACATTTATGCAAATTCTTAAAGGAGGTGAGGAAGCAAGCTCTGCCGGTGGGTGTGGGTGTGTTCTGAACAGAAAGAACCTGCCAGTTGAGTTGAGAAAACAGCCAGTAGGCCAGTGTGGTTGAAATACATTTTAGTAGAAGATGTGACTTGTGACGTAAGGTGTGATGTTGGAAGGTATGACAACCACATGCTCACAGAACCACATCAAAAGGAGGAGGAGATAGTGTCTCCTACTATATTTCTTTTTATCAAAGAGGAAATTATGTCCTGACACTCTCTAGCAGACTGCAGGACACTGTCAAACCTTCCTAAATTAATATATCAATTTAACGCAATCCTGTTTTTTAATATATTAATTTTTTTAAATTATAGATGTCCCTCCTTTTTCCCCTTTTGACACCCTCCGGCCCACTCCCCGCCCATCACCACCGGCCTTCACAGTACTGTTGTCTGTATCTATTGGTTATGCGTATATGTTCTTTGGTTTATCTCTTACTGCCAACACAATTTTATTTTTTAAAACCAACATAATTTTTTATGTGCCAGCTGATTCTCAAGTTCTTATAGGAAGTGGGGGGAAGCAAGAATAAACACGAAAACTCAAAAGAGAAACACACTTCATCAGCCGGTAAAATAAATGGATAGCCATCTGAAAGAAAATATAAAGCTGATCCCTACCTCATACCTTATACCAAAATAAGTCCAGATTGATCAAAGATGGAGGATATTAAGTGATTAGAGACAGTAATAGATAAGAGACTAAATTTTCACTGTAAATAACTTTGTTATTAAATTTTGTAGTGCATGCATTACGCATTTAAAATTAATTAATTGTATTTAAAGTGTACTCAGGTTCTTACATAAATAATATAGTACATTAGAAAGACCACAGACCTGAGAATATGGTGCTCATTTTGAGTCCTGGTTTTGCACTAATTAACTTGTAACCTTGGGCAAGTCACTAACGCGTTCATATTAGAGCAGATGGATATCGGTCTCTTTTAACTCTAAAATTCTATAACACTATAAGTTTAAGCTTCTCAAATGATCCAAAAGTACTTTCATATGCTATGCCTACTTTTGACAGGTCCCCTAATAAACAGCAGATGGTTTATCGTGGAATTTAGCATCCAGCATTATTCAGTGCCCACTGCATTCACGTCATTGCAAGTAAATGAGGACATTATGCAAAGTGCACATTAGGGCTCAGCCAGGAGTTTCTGGGGTGTTAGTCATGGAGGTGGCTGGTCCTCCCACATACCAGACAAGTAGATAAGGAAAGGATCACCCCTGGGATTGGATGCCTGGGATGGTGAAGCCTGGGACTCACACCAGGGGAGGCCAAATGGACTCTACAGTGCACAGCTAATCAGTGGTCCCTGATTCAGAGGCTGATGGTCCCTTTTGGGGCTTATTTAGATCTTTGATCTTTTCTGTGACCCACCTGTTGGCCATCCTATAAAATACCTTTATTCAAAAAAAAGGATAAAACATAAATCAGTCTTCTTGTTAACAACTTTACTAAATAATAGTGATCCTTAGCCAATAAATAAATCATTTTATGTGTTTCAAAGAATTTAAGAACTGAAGGCATCTTAGCCATCATCTCGTCTAAACCACACATCTTACAGTTGAGAAAAGTGAGGCTTAGAGGGGTCATAATGATTGCTTGAAGCACACAGTGAGTTCCTGGCAAATTCAACATAAAAATTAAAGTTTCTAGGCTCTTGATTTGAAGCTGTTTCTGTCACTTTTATCTTTGAATTGTCTTCCAAACTTTGTTGTGATTTACTGCCTGCCACAAGTTTAGGGTTTGACTTTTTCTACTCCATCTAGACCCTGATATTCTTCAGACCTGGACCTTCAGAGTAGAAACTGATCAGGACACTGAGGGAGGAGATGGAACAGAACATAGAAATTCCAGTTTAGGTCTGTCCTTGAGAAACTATTTCTTACCCAGCCCTCCTCCTATCATCAGTTTCCAATCACTTCCCCGGGAACACTCATCATCTGACACTTTTTGAAAAATCTTCTGTCCCTTCACTTCTTAGAGCTCATATGCTCCTCTCAGACATATGCCCCATCTCATTCTACCAAGGAAACAGCTGTCAGCACGTTTCCTTGGGGGTTCGTACTTCCCGTTCACTTAAGTAGGTCACTGCTCTGAAGAAAATGTAAAGATGGAATGAATGAGAATAAGCGGCTGGGTTTGGCTCATGTGAGGTCTAGGAAAAGTGCAGGGACGTGTGCAGAGTGGCAGGGCGGGGCCAGCAAAGGAAGTCCCCCCGTGAGCCTCCCAGAGACACAGCATTACCAGTCAGATAGGCACAGTGAACATTCAAGAGATATGAAGTCACTGTCTTGCCTGTGTCTGGATGCATTTCCTCTCACAGAGAGGAAGGTTCAACGAAGAACAAAAGATAAGCTCCCTGGGAGGATGCCATTTTCCAAGTTGAAAATGTTTGGGGCTTAGAAAAGATGGAGATGTGTGACCTGAGATGCAGAAGTCTTATTAACACAATTGAATTTCTCCCAACAAAAATCAAATGATCTATTTGTCACGCCAACTGTCTCATCTCCTTTGAGTCCATGCTGGGAAGCAGAGGCCTACTGTCCACAAAATAAGCATCTCCAGTTGGATGCAGGGTCTTGGGTAGGAGAAACATCCTATGGGATTAAGCTCGGTGAAACCAGAGGAAAATGACCAGGGTGACCTTGTTGGGGAAAAGGAAGGGACAGCCACATAAAGGACTGGCAGGGAGTGGCCCTGGTTTATTCTTATTTATGAGGTGCCAGGAGACTTTTTGGTACAACTAACACTCACCTTCTTCTCTTGAAACCACCTAGAATCCTGTTTCCTGCCAAGTGAGGCAGAGTCTGCTCCATCACCACCAGCACACCACCCTCCCCATCACCAGATAAGGCCTAGTTTGCTGTTGCTAAGATATGGCAACTACACCTACCAGGCTATAGTCATCTTAACTTCCAGGAAATAGAAACATACTGGAACCTCATTAAATGTATAGGTTTTATCATTGTTGCCCCTAAAAATGTGATTCTTAACATATATAGTGAGGCAGAATAGAAATCTGTTGATGCCCCAGGTGAAGAGCTCCTTTAATTAGAATTAAATAAAATTTAAAATTTCATTAAACAGTTAAGCTAGCCACATTTCAAGTGTTCAATAGCCATGTGTGGCTTGCGGCTACTCTATAGGATAATGCCGCTCTAGAAGGAAAGATAAACAATAATAAAATGAACTCATAAACACTATGAGGCTATCATTGTGGTTAGGGACATGGTGTATAGGTATATAGTGTTATGATGTCGTATAGTACTTGCCTTTGTCTAGGGGGAGGAAAGACTTACTTGAGGAAGTGCTATTTAAGAATCTGAGGATTAATGCAGGAACAGAGCACAGATCTGAAAAGGGGCTTTCCTGGCAACCGTAGCAGCATGTCCCAAGGCCCTGAGGCAGAAGGGAAAATAATGAGGTCTGTATGAGTCAGCATCCTGTGGGGAAGCAGATGGCTCTTTCAATCTGGGTAATTTTAGGATTGTTTAATAAAGAGACTATTTAACAAGATGAAGCCATGATATGGAAAAAAAATAGTACAGAATAGTGTAATATCCTAGGCTAGCAACAGCAGGGAGACATTAACCAACACCAAAACCACTGCTACTAGCACCCCAGCTTAATGAGGCAGGGAAATAAAACAGTTATTAGAACCTGCAACCGGGAACTATACAGCAGGACCACCTGAACAAAGCTGCGGTCTTCAACTAAAGGCGTACAACCAGCCAACAGAGATGCAGTAGGGTAGTAGTAGAGAAAACAAATAGCCCATCTGCCCTCCAATCTCCTGTGTGTACCTCCCACTGGCCAAGCCCTACCAGGACCAGAAGTAAGAGCGCCCACTGACGTCAACACACAGGTCAGCCTCAGGGCATGGAGCAGCACAAAGAAGGGTGGAGAATCAATCTGGACAAACACACTGCATTCAGCTCAGTGGTGTGCTATTGGAGCTGTAACAAATCATCACAAATTCAGTGATTTAAAACAAATGTATTATCTTACAGTTCTGAAGTCTTAAAATGGAGGTGTTGATAAGCTGTATTCCTTTCTGGACACTCTAGAGGAGGCTCTATTTCCTTGCCTTTTCCAGCTACTACCAGCCTCCTGCATTCCTTAACTTGAAGACCCCTCCTCACATCACTCTGACCTCTGCTCTGTCATCACGTCTCCTTCTCTGCCTTTGATTCTCATGCTTTGCTCTTCTTATAAGAATCCTCATGACTATATTGGGATTTCCTGGATAATCCAAGAAAATTTCCCCATCTCAAGATCCCCGACTTAATCATGCCTACAAAGTCCCTCTGGCCGTGCAAGGTAACATTCCGAGGTTTTGGTGATTAGGACGTGAACATCTTTTGGGGGGGGATGTATTATTCTCTACCACAATGTGTCAAGAAAGTGAAAGGGGGCCACTATGGTGGATAAGAGGGCAAGAGGAGAATATGAAGAGCTACGGTGAGGAACTATATTAGCAAAGTTTTGTAGACCACAGTAGGAACTTTATTCTGTCTTTTTAAGACCAATGGGGTCTCTGAATTTACATTCTGAAAAAAAAAATTCCACTCTAACTACAAAAATAAAAATAGGTTGAAAGAAGGCAGAAACATTGGAAACGAGTTGAGAATTTGTACAGTAATTAGATGATTGAAGATAGTGGCTTGGACTAAGGTGGGGCTATAAAGGTTGAGAGAAGTAGGATTTGAGAGAGATTGAGGAAGTAAAATTTTTAGAACTTGGTGACATCAGCTAAGAATGAGAGGATGAGGGCCATGTTGAAGGTGGCACTTGGGTTTCCAACTTACTAAACTAAATGGATAGTGGTTCAATTCGCTGCAACAGAAAACTCTGCTCAGAACAGGTTTATTTGGGGGATAGGGGTTTCTGCTGGGTTACAGAAGAAATTTCAAGTTATTTTTAGGTGGTCACTAAAGCATTGAGGGGAGTGGGAGTGGAGAGGAGGGGGTTTAATAGGGGGGAAAGGGGGACTTCTGTAATACTTTCAACAATAAAGATTTTTTAAAAAGCATAGTGCATGAATAAAATCACCTAGAATAGAGGCCAGTTAAAAGAGGGCCCAGGACCTAGCCTTGAGAGACTTGAACATTTAAAGACCAAAGGAGGTAATTACCAGATAATAGAAGGACCAAGAATCTGAGGCCAAGAAAATATATTATCAAAAGAGAATGTAGTGAACAAGTTTGATTGTTCCTGAGAGTTCAGTAAGTGAATTTCTGAAAGATCAATACCAATTCACCCACATTTTCAGTCCACAAACATTTGGTGAGGCCAGGGATGCCTATTATGCCTCTCCCCCAGGTTTAAGTAAAATCATGGCCATAGTGATTGGTTTCAGGATGGTCACAAAACCACTGAGAGCCAATGAGATCTATTGGCTAGGACTTCTAGGAAAGGCAGTATCAATCTTTCTTGCTGTCTTGAAACTTGAGGAGATACAGGGCTACTCCAGGTGAAGAGCTCCCTACGGCTCCTCCGCACTGTTGGTGTACACACTGTTCCATTGATTCACTCATGAATTAAATATTTGTGGAGCATCGACTAAGAAGCATCAGACAATGTGCTAAGGGATAAAGGATGAGATATAGAACTTAAGGCAACAGTTGGTAAAAGAGAAAGATGGTGAAGAAAAAAACATTTATGACATCTTTTTAGCTCTAACTCCAGTTGTGCCTGAATCTTTTTTATTTTTTAATTTTTTTCTTTATTGGTTTTAGAGAGGAAGGGAGAGGGAGAAATAGAAACATCGATGAGAGAGAACATCGATTGGCTGCCTCCTGCATGCCCTCCACCGGGGATCTGGCCCACAACCCAGGCATGTGCCCTGACCGGGACAGAATCAGTGACCTCTTGTTGCATGGGTTGACATTCAACCACTGAGCCACACCGGTCAGGCTGTGCCTGAATCTTGATCAAGTCGTACATAACATTTTTAACTTAGATGAGCCAATGAATTCCCTTTTTGAATAAGCCAAATAAGTGCAAATGTCATTTACAACAGAAACAATACTAAATTCTAGGGGAGGATCAATGAAATGTAACCCATGTCTAAGATCTTTAGAAAAAAAATGCCTTCTATATTGAGATGATCAGGGTGTTGACTACAATTCTCATTGGAATCATAAAAATTTATAAAAATGGGTAAGAGAATCTTGAGAGCAGCCCGGCCTGTGTGGCTCAGTGGTTGAGCATCAACCCCTGCACCAAGAGTTCACTGGTTTTATTCCCAATCGGGGCACATGCCCAGGTTGTGGGTCTGATCCCCAGTGACGGCGCATTCAGGAGGCAGCCAGTCGATGTTCTCTCTCATCAATGTTTCTGTCTCTCTCTCCCTCTCCCTTCCTCTCTCTCTCTAATATCAATCAATCAATAAATAAGTAAAATAGAAATACAAATAATTTCTCTGTTCATGAGCTCCAATTTAAGGTGAAATATTAAAAAAGAAATAGGAATATATGTAAAGAGAAGTAAAAATTAGAGTCCCAGACTGTTTTAAAGTAGCTTTATTGTGACCAGAAATCTGATTCCAAGGTTTTCTTGTTCTTCTTTGTCTTAAGCTTGTATCTTTCATGAGCCATGAAATGGCAATTTTACAGATGCATGAATTATAACATTCATGATTTCCACAGCATTATAAATGTACTCAGTAATTATAATTTTCATTGACACAAAAGTTACAGCCTCCTGGGACTTACTCAATAGAATGTTAGACTCTTGCTGTGCACCTCATAAAAGTGATTATACCCTTTGTGGGAACTGAGGAATCTGACCTTAAATGACTTTTACATTTGGAAGTTCAAATTCACTGGCCTTGTCTTCTCTGAACTCATTTATTAAAAACTCACCAAAATGTGGGTCTGCCATGACTCAAGAGAAGAGAATGGATCCAGGAGAAGAAAACCCACAAACATCCACTGAGTACCCACCATATACAAAACAACATGCTGAGCACACTCAGAGGCCTGAGGCATAGTCCTTGTCCTCAACGACCTTGGAACTTGTGGCAGAGATAGGACGTACTCGTAAAGTCAAATATCAATATAAAGCAATATGTAGTAAGTGATCATAAAAAGGAAGAGTTACTTGTGCAAATGATAAGAATTTAGATGCTAGAAGGGCAAGAATTCAGTGTAGGGTGCAATGCCTTGAGGGTAGGTACAAGTGAATTGCAGAAAAGAAGTGAAGGGCGGAGGGCAGAGATCTGTGTAAACAAACAAACAGGACGGGGGTGGAGATATTTGTGGGTAATTGTATTATGATTCTTACATCGATGGGAGTATAAAAAGGTAGGGAGGGCATTAAATGACAACCTACAAAATTTAGGTTTTATCTTGTAGAAAATGAAATACTGACGACTGCTGAAACAGACTACCTCTCTTCCTGAGTATCGAAGCCATCATAGCTACTGACGTAGAGAGAGCCTGGACTTGGTTTGTGTGTGAAATAATCTTTTTAAAGTTGATCAATGCAGTGTAAAATGAAAGGTATAGTGTGTAGAAACTGGAGAGGGTAGGACTGGGTCATGGAAAACTTAGGCATTGTACTGTTAAAGCTAGGTTTGAATTTTAGATACTTTCCTATACCTGCTATGTGGAGGATGGATTTAACAAGGATGAAACTGGAAGGAACCCAGGTAGAAGACCTTTGCAAAACCCCAGCAAGAGCTCATGAGGACCTATACTAAGGTAATGATTATAGAAATGGGGAGATGGGTTCAAGGAATAGTTAGGGCAACATCATGAGGACTTGGTGATCATCGTTGACCGTCAGGGGTGATGGGAAGGAAGAAGTCTAGAATAACTCCCAGATTTCTGACCTGAGGGGACAAAGTGGTGAGCAAAACCATTAACCAGGATATAGAAAGTGCAGCTTTGGGAAAGGAAGACAACGGGTTCAGGGTTGAACACTGTGTAGAGACTCTTCAGGTGCAAGTCATGGAAACCTGTGTCAAACTACCTTAGATGACTTCATGGGTTCATAAAATCAGATGACGGAAAGGTAGGGGCAGCAAAGACTCCATGACGACATTCTGTCATCGGGACTTCCTCCCTGCCCTGTCCTGTAGCTCTTTCCCTCTTCACGGTCTCCTTTTCCACTTGGCTCCTGCCTGTAGGGAGGGCTCATTCTCTCAGGGCACGCCAAGAGGGAATGGACATGTCTGCCAGCAGTTCTGCAATCTCCGAAGAAAAATCTACACCTTCTGCTGCAACTTTGAAAATTTCCAAGAAAGGAGCCCCAAGGAATAAAAAAGGAATGAGATCTTCTAAATCTCTGCCAGTATAAGAGCATAGAAACTTGAGGCCAACTCCAGTTCTTCCAGAGGGCTGACCCCAGTCCAGGCACATAATAGGAGTTCAATAAATATTTGTTAAATCAAAGGATAGTTAATAGGCATCTTACATGAGTAAGAGCACCTGACATCTATGAAGTACTTCGGTTGTATACATTTTTGCTTATTACACATACTAGAGCAAGGCAGGCCTCCATCCCCACCCCCCAACTCAATGTGCCAAAATGTAACACATAGACAATTTTATTGAGAGAAGGGCCAATTTCTATAGCCATACTCTACTCCAAGTGCTTGGGAGAGCTCCTTCTGGCTATAAAAATCAATGGCTAGAATCCACACTATGCCTCTCATCAAAAATTCCTTCCTACATACCACCACCACTGCTCTTTACTAGTAGACCACTTTTATTTATTTTTTTAGGACACCAAGTTTTCTTTAATTATTTTTGGGGGGGAAGGGACATCACACTTCTACTCAATTAAGAGAAACATTTTTTATCAGTACAGAGGTCTCCTTTTTACACTTATCATGCCATGAATTCATAGGGAATGGGTTCCTTCCCATTGGTTCTCACAAAATGTGCTTCTCTGGGTGGAGCAGGCTGACGCTTCAGCTGAACGCAGGTACCTTTCTCCTCGGCTTCCTTCTTTTTCTGATCATTTTCCTTCACACGTTTCAGGAAGCTATCTCGGCTCTTAGAGTGCTTAATATGCTCAATCCACACATTAATTCTCTTGGCAAGAATCTTGCCCTTGTTTGTTCTCAACAATGCCCACCGCATGCTGGGTGACATTGTAGACTCTTCCAGTTTTGCCATGGTAACATTTGTGGGGCATTGCTTTTTGAACAGTGCCCATCCCCTTTATGTCCACAATATCACCTTTCTTATGGATTCGCATGTATGTAGCCAAAGGAACAACTCCGTGTTTTCTAAAAGGCCTAGAGCACATATGGCGGGTGCCTCTGCTCTTTCCCTTTGTGTTGGTCATTTTGGCGAATTACTAGAAGATGGAGGTTCCAGCCGAAAAGAAAGCGCAGACCACTTTTAGAGACCACAAAACAAACTTTAACCTATGGTTTTTTTCTTCATAATTCTATTGAGTTCCTTTGAAGGCAAAGACTGAATAGGCACCATCAACAGTTACAATAATCAACAAAGGCTACGTTCAGCTTCCAAACCTTACACAGTGTATCTTCAATATTGCAGCACATGGCCCCGGCCAGTTTGGCTCAGCGGTTAGAGCGTCGGCCTGCGGTCCAGAGAGACCCAGGTTCAGTTCCCGCTAAGGGCATGTACCTTCGTTGCAGTTTGTCCGCGGCCCTGGTTGGTCGTGCGGGTGGCAGCCACTCGATGTGTCCCTTTCACGTCGATGTTTCTCTCTCTCTCTCTCTCTCTCTCCCCCACTCTATCTGAACAAAAAAAAAGGAAAAATGTCCTCAGGTGAGGATAAAAATATATATATATATTGCAGCACATGATACTTGTTTGCCTTTTGCCTAAACCTCAATGTATGTATTTAGTTTTATTCTATTTTCTTTAAGTTTATTTATTTAGGCTGTCAGTAACATTTATTCAGAGCTACTTTATTATGCATGATGCTGTAGTAAACACCAAGGGATGTATAAAAGCAGCCAAGTTTCCCCAGGACCCAATAAAAAGAGTGACAATAGCAATAATTATTTATTAAATCTAGATCAGACCGTTCCATCAAAATCTCTGCAGCCCAATGCCCCAGATCCTTTTTCTGATCCTATAGGACCCCACACAGATTCATCAACGGCTATGATCACTCTTCCTCCCACTTTATGGTGGTTTCCAGTCTTTCATCATTTCAAAAGGGATCTTGCTTTCCTTTCTGTTACCATCACACCTCCTGTTATCACCAGGTTGGATGGCCTTGGCTATAGCTACACATTTCTTTTGTTCCAACTGAACAGGGAGTCACACACACATTTGTGATGTACTCTATTTTTAGGCCACAAGATAACTTTACCCCTGGCCTCCATTTCATAGAGAATTCTAAATATACAGTTCTTTGTTCCACTTGCTTTTTATTACAACCCTCCTGCCAACAGCTCTGGCACAAGCCTATAGAAACTACCTTAACAATTTAAGACTGTTAAAATCTCTAAGGCCTGGGCCAAAAGACCTTCTGGAAAGCCTTCACCCCTACCATCCCTGAGCCCCCGTCTGCCCTGGCCACGGTCCTTGCACCAAATTCAGGTGCATCTTCTCCCGACTCAGGTCTGTTATTTCCCCCTTGGGTACTCCCTCTAAAGGGGCTCCTGGTTTCTCCAACAGCTCGGGAATCTTCGGCCTGGAGTGGGGGGATAGTAAACTGAGCCCTTCAAAGTGACCCACACCTGTCTGGATTCTCAGCAGACAAAGAATTTAGGCCTGTGTCCCTGGGGCTCCCTCTACACAAAGAGCGTATCATCAATGGACTGCAACTCAGAGCCATTTTCCTAAGGAAACAACCTTAAAATGAGTAGGTAGGTGCCCAAAAGAGCTCACAAAAATCCATCTGACTCACATACCTCATCTGAAGTTCCAAATGTGCTCTAGAATCTACCTAACAATACACCGTGGCTTCCATGGTATCTATGGGAAAATGAGTTCTGAGTTCCAGCCGTGAACATACCTCTGCCTCTGCCATCAGCAGAATCAGCCCACCTTCACCTCTGCAGCCTGCCAACCCGATGGTAGGGAAACGCCCAAGCCTAGAGGTGTGCTTTTAAGAAAGGGGTGAGGGAGGGGGAAGATGCGACTCTGGGAGGTAAAAGCAGGCTGAGGAGTTCGGAGGGTTTGGGGCTGGAAGAGCCCAGCTGCCTCTGGGTTTTAGGGTCTTCCAGAGACTCAGGCTCCTCCTCTGAGTTTTAACCCAACAGACAGGCCTGGTCTACACTACAACTTTGCTGCTGCAGAGAACAATAGAGTTGGGGGTTCCAGTGGAAGAGGGGGTGGGGACTAAGGAAAACATGTTGGTGGGTTTCTATGTGAGAGGAAGTAAGGAGTTTAAAAAAATCTTTAAAACTAAACATAGATCAGCTCTGTGATCAGTACTATTTGTTAATGAGGTCAAATCAAATTTAATACATTATATCATGGCCTTCTGAAAAACAGCTCACAGAAATATTTTGTGTTTGTTGGTCCTATTGGACATGGTCCTTTTGTAGACTTGAGAGAATGCTTAACCTCTGTCTATGTCCAATCTCTATTATTTGCATTTTAATTCTTGGCTTGTGTGGAGTCAGGGTAAATTTACTTACAAATAAAAAATGTTAAGTATGGTGAAAACAATTATGAGCCTCTGTTTTATTTCCTGGGATCTGATCAGAAAGGTCAAGAAAAAAATGTTTTCCTAGATGGTAGAGTAGGGAGAAGGGGGAAGATATTTTATTTTATTTTTTATTATTATTTTTTTTATCCTCACCCAAGGACATTTTTCCTTTTTTTTTATTCCGATAAAGTGGGAGGGAGAGAGAGGAAGAGAGAGAGAGAGAGAAAAAAAAACATCGACATGAAAGGGACACATGGAGTGGCTGCCACCCGCATGACCCAACCAGGGCAGGGGGCAAACTGCAACCGAGATATGTGCCCTTAGCGGGAACCGAACCCGGGTCTCTCTGGACTGCAGGCCCACGCTCTATGAAGATGTTTTATTTTTAATAACCCTTGTTCAGAGGCTCAAACGTAATGTTTTTTTCCTCATGGTTGATTTTTTAATTTTTAATTTTTTTCATTAATTTATTTTTGTTACAGGTGTTTCTCCTTTTCCCCCCATTGACACCCTCCTCCCATCCCCCCTGCCCCACCCACTGCTCCGTCCCCAGCATTGTTGTCTATGTCCATGGTTACACATACATGCATTTAAGTGCTGTGCTTTAACTCTTTCCTCCCCCGACCCCCTCTTCTGAGGTTTGTCAGTCTGTACCCCACTTCTATGTCTCTGGGTCTATTTTGTTCATCAGCTTGTTTTGTTCATTATATTCCACAAATAAGTGAGATCATGTGATATATGTCTTTCTCTGATTGGCTTGTTTTGCTTAGGATAATACTCTCCAGATCCTTCCATGTTGTCTCAAAGGATATGAGATCTTTCTTTATTACAGCCGCATAGTATTCCATTGTGTACATATACCACAGCTTTTTTCCACTCATCTATTAATGAACACTTGAGCTTTTTCCAGATCTTATCAGTAAATCGTGCTGCTATGAACATAGGGGTACATATATTTTTTTCTGATTGGTGTTTCAGGCTTTTTAGGGTATATTCCTAGGAGTGGGATCACTGCGTCAAATGACAGTTTAATTTTTAACTTTTTGAGGTAACACCATATTGTTTTCCATAGTGGCTGCACCAGTCTACTTTCCCACCAGCAGTGTACCAGAGTCCCCTTTTCTTCACACCCTCACCAGCACTTGTTGTTTGATGATTTGTTGATGGCGGCCACTCTGACAGGTGTGAGGTGATACCTCATTGTTGTTTTAATTTGCATCTCTCTGATGATTAGTGACATTGAGCTTTTGTTCATATGTCTCTTGGCTATTTGTATGTCCTGTTTGGAGAGGTGTCTATTTAGGTCCTCTGCCCATTTTTTAATAGGATTCTTTGTCATCCTTATGTTGAGTTATGTGAGTACTTTATATATTTTGGAAATTAACCCCTTATCTGATATATCATTGGCAATGATGCTCTCCCATACAGTGGGTTCCTTTTCCATTTTGATGCTTATTTCTTTTGCTGTGCAGAAGTTTTTTAGTTTGATGTAGTCCTGTGTGTTCATTTTTTCCTTTGTTTCTCTTGCCTTAGGCATTATATCAATGAAAATTCTGCTGCATGTGATGTCTGAAATTTTGTTGCCTACATTTTCTTCTAGGATTTTTATGAATTCATGAGTCACATTTAAGTCTTTTATCCATTTTGAGTTTATTCTTGTGTATGGTGTAAATTGGTGGTCTAGTTTCATTTTTTTGCATGTAGCTGTCCAATTTTCCCAACACCATTTATTAAAGAGGCTGTCTTTACTCCACTGTATGCTCTTGCCTCCTTTGTCAAATATTAACTGAGCATAATGACTTGGTTCAATTTCTGGGTTCTCTGTTCTGTCCCATTGATCTATATGCCTGTTCTTGTGCCAATAGGAAGCTGTTTTGATTACAGAGGCTTTGAATCTATAGATTGCTTTGGGTAGTATGGACATTTTAATTATGTTAATTCTTCCAATCCATGAACAAGATATATTCTTCCACTTTTGTATATCTTCCTCTTTTTCTTTTTTCAATGACCTATAGTTTCCTGCGAAGAGATCCTTGACTTCTTTGGTTAAGTTTATTCCTAGGTATCTTAATGTTTTTGCCCCCATGATAAATAGGATTGTTTTTTTAGTTTCCCTTTCTATGGGGGATGGTGCAGGGCTCCGATCAGGCGGCTGCTGTGGGGGACGGTGCTCGGCTCCCGGTTGCAGCCCCGCAGCAGACACCTGGAGAGCCCCACTAGTGCGCCGGTCCACGATGACAGAGTGTCCACCCCTCCATGGTGCAAGGGCTCTGGTGGGCTCAGGTCGCTGGCCCAGCCGCTCCCACTGCCTCCGCCCGGGGAAGACCCGGCACCTTCCAAAACGGCGGGGCCTCCTGGCCGTGCAGGGAGATGGCTGAGGGGCTGCCTACCTGGTGGCCGGCGCTCGGTGCACAGCACAGGGCCCTCTGCCGCATCCCTGCCTGCGCGTCCACGCGCACGTCCGCTCACACCCGCTCACACGCACCTCGCTCCCGCCCTGCCCGCTGCCATCTTCTCAAAATGAGGCCACTTAGAAAAGTAATTTCAGGATGACAGTAGTAATGTGAAAGGGTTTCATTGCACATGCGGTTGGATTTAAGTGAGGGTTGTTTTCTTTTATCTAAGTCCACTCTCTTATTCTACGTTTTAGATATTATGATGTCAAATTACTTTCACATGACCATATACTATAAGTGAAAAGAGAGAAAAAATGATTTAGAAAGTTTATCAGATTCAGGAAAGAAACCAATGGGCTATTTAAAGTGCCAGAATCCCAGTAGTTTTGGTAATGAATTAACAGATAAAATAGTTTCATGATAATCACTTAGATTCAACCATATTTTCTAAGACTATTTGTGTTAAACAATGTAGTACGTGGAACGGGGTCCACGTGCAGAAGTACACGGCATGGTCCCATCACTTGTGGGATTTACACGTCTCTATTCAGTTTGCATGTGTGAAGAAGCTGAGAATTCTGACATGTAACCAACTCCCAAACCAGGTGCCTCCTGCTGTCCGAAATGAGTAAAAGGGTAAGAACTGGGGTAGGAACCACTGGGAGCTCTAGGAAATGCTTCTACTTCGAAGAGACGAAAGGTCACTTAGGATGTTGGAAACTAGCAAGAGCCCATGTAGGGTTCAACTTACCCTTTAAGAAACTGGCCTGGTTGAAGCTGGGGCGTTGTTTGGGACAATCCTGAAGGGATGGAAGGGTCCAGGGATCACAGAACTGGGGAAGATAATCCTGTCCGTGGTGTGGTGGTTCATAGGAGGAAAATATATCAATTACGAGTTCACTGCAGTCTCCTAAGGGAAGGTGGCAGGGTCGTCAGTGGTGTGGGGTCATGAAAATGAAGAGAGCTCTGAAGGCATTTCAACAAAAATACAGATATAATGTGCTGCTTGTTAGACTGAGTAGGAGGTGATGTGTTTCCCTTTTAAATTTTTATCTTGATTCTTTTCTCTTGAGCCATTTCCTCTCCATCTTTCTTTTTTGTCTTCTTACATTTTTTTTTGGAAATTTTGAAAAATAACAGAAAAACATAAAGGCACTAAAAAGCACCTATACTCTCAGAGATGATGTCAGATAACATTTTGATGTATTTTTTCCCCCAACCTTGATTGATGCATTTAGGCGTATTTATTAAACAGAATGAATGAGGGGGGGTGTAGAGATGAGGCAGCTTGACTTTCCCCACCACTGCCTTCAAGCTTGCTTCATCTGTTCTCCATCCTCTGCCTGAGCCCCATCCGGGCAGAGCGCATAGCTTTCCTGTCAAATTCAGTGAGTGGAACCATTTCATGAGTAGGAATTAAAATGTCCAGTTTGATCCAGAGCAAGTCAATGCTTCTCTTCCCTAAGCCCAGGATTTTCCATAACTTAGAGGCTTGGGAGGAGGAGGTGGCAATGATCTGGTCTTTCATCCTCCTTGCTCCACCCCCATCACTCCAAGGAAAATCCACACACCTTTACCCAAAGGGGAAAGAGAAGCTCATGCCCTACTGTTGCCTTCTGTCTGCCGCACCAAGGTCTATGCCATAAAGCGCACTTTACCACTATAAATTCACCTAAAAAAATCCTGTCTGAGAAATGTCTTATATAGACTGTTCTTGGTGGGAATGGTGATTACTAGGGTGATTTCCCCCCCTCTCCGCCCCACCTCACCATATATAGTAAATATTGTGGGACAGTGTCTTAAACTCTTTCTTGAGAATGAATGTAAGGATATTTGTTATCAATTATTCTCAGCTTTGGGCTTCGTCCCAAACTTCAAGACAATAGGAAAAAAAACCCATCTCACATTCTAATACATACACACACACACACACATAAAATAATAACTGGGACCATATCACCAAGCCAGACAAAAGACATGTCATCAAAGAGAAGAGAGCAGCTAACCCAAAGGGAAGATGGGATAGGGCACTGGACAGAAAAAGCAAAGCAAAAAAAAGAAAAAGAAACAAAAAACAAAGTCCATTAGAGGTGTTTCCTTAGTACTTTCTTCTACTAATTTGATGCTTTTTGCTTAATGCTGAAATCCATACATTTTTCTTCTGGATTTCATTGTCTACATTGGCTCTGTGTTCACCAAAACCCTTCACCCTGAATTCACTGTATCACTCCTATAGGCTTGGCCATAGCCTATATAGTTAACTCAGGGCCCTGTGTCTCTGCATGTGGTCTAATGAGCTCGTTTTCCTGGTTTCCCTCACCTACAGCACACTTATGCTCCCCTTCCTCTATTCATCCTGCACATCATCACAAAATTAATATCCCCGAAACACCATACCCATCCCTCTAATGATGTCATTTTCCTCTTCACAAGCCCTTACTGTAGCCCCAGGGCCCCACCTAAGTACAAGAGAGGAGATGACAGCTAATGGGACAATGAAAATGCAGCCCTCACAACTCTGCTTGGTAGCTGTAATCTCAGTTGGGTAGAAGGGAAACTGAGGCTTAAAGAAATTAAATCACTAAATAACATATTGCTCCTAGGTGGTAGAGCTGGTGAATCCTTACACAAGAAACCAACCTCCCTAAGGTGGATGGGCTTCAAAATAGACTCTAAATGCCTTAGCTTTTGCTGCTTTGCTTCCTCTCATTACCATATACCTCTCTCTCATTTTAATCAAATGTATATGCTCACCTCCAATCTTACCACTACTCCAAGCCTGCAAGCTTCTCTTTTGCCTTCGTTTCTTGGGCTAATTCTCACCAATACACTGCCTTCACCTTTCTTTTCGACTATTTAGAGTTCACCTCTCCTACATCTTTGCTTTATTTCACTTCCTCCATGAAGTCTTTCCTGATTAATTCACAAAAATATTTCCTTTCAAAACACCGAAAATATGCTTCTCTGATATCCATTTAATTATTAGATTATTGTCCACTATGCCCATGTATGTTTTAACTTTAACCATCCTGCCAACTACATTGTGAGCATCCTGAGGTCAAGACTGTGATTTATATTTCTTTGTATTCCCACAGGCTTTGTCCAAGGCCTTATAAAAAGAAATTAGTTAATAGTTGTTGATCCATCCTGCTGCACCAGGAGACATAATTCTTAGAGTTTTCCCCTCTTGGCAAAATTTTAATTCAATTTTAAAACTTTCAAATCTTAAGCTTTCCTATTAGGATCAGTGATTTTAATGAGTGAAGATAATATCAATTGTAAAATTTAGAGATTGTAGATAAATACATTGGGAAATTTTGACTAGCATATGTGTAACTTACCTTCTAACAAACATGCAGAGGGAATTTACTACTATATTCCAGCATATGGAAGGTGTTATTGATATGTTTTAATAATACTTAATAGCATCTAAAACAAAAACAAAAACCAGGAAATCGATTTTAGAGGGTATTCCATTAAACTTTTTTACGTATTATTGTTCCCTTTCTAGTAAATTTTACAATATTATTTGACATAATAAATAGAAGTTACCAGGAAACAAAATGTTTTTGGAGAATGTGGAGACATCATCTAATGATTGTTTTATTTGGGGAGTTTAGAGCATCTGTTTCAACTGACATTGCTTTGAAAATTGCCAGAAACTTTTGAGATGATAAATGTTTACAATTTGCATCCACATTGTTACTAACACAATAGCCTGTTAAGTCCCTTGCCATGAATATTAACAGACTGCAGGCCATGCACATTATTTATCAAGGGGAAAACAGACATTATTCATGAATTTTATTGCTCCTATGGCACCAACAGTCTGAAAACGAAACATAAAAAAAAATGTAGCCTTGGGGAAGTTTTGCTGTGCAATGACTTTAGTGCAAACCTGACCACAGGGTTTATCACAATTACACAGGAACCTGGATAAAATAAGTTTCCACCCAGGTCTTCATCAACAGTTGCTATATTTTAAACCTCATTCTATCTACTGTAGACTCAACAATTCCCACACATGACCCAAAATAAAGAAGTCAGAGATTCAACTGATATGGAAAGTATATTTCATGCTTATGCTTAAGAAGAGTTTTTACAGTCAACTTTCAAATATTTTGCCAAAAAGTGGAAGAAATTCTTTCATAGTCTTTATACATAGAGCAATGAACCCTCTAATATTGTAAAATGAGCATCAAATACGCTTCTAAAAGTTAAATTATTGCAAAATATAATTTTAAGAAAAATTGATAAAAAAAATAATCTTATGGAAAACTTTTTAAGAAAAAGAATGAAAGTATTAGGAGGTTCTGTTTCTTTTCAACTAGGAGTCCTGAGGGAGACTATTTAGCAGAGAGATTTACAAATTATGGTCTAAGAGAAATCAGCCAATAAGATGCCTGAAAAATTAAGCTAAGATACTAAGAGGTTTGTCAGTAAGGATAATGACAAAACTGAAGAGGACTGGCAGTAAGGATAATGACAAACACCAAATCAGAGAAGAGGCCTTTGGATTGAAGCCACAGAGGCCACCAAAAAATCATGCAATCCCAGAAATATTTCCCCCAGACTTGCTCTGCCTGCAGCTCTCCCTTTTGGTGGGATTACCTGGTTGCTCAGGTCAAAACCTTGGAGTTAGCTGGCACTGTCTTCAAAAATATGTCCTGAATCCTACAGCTCCTCTGACCCTGCTTCTACTCATGCTTCCTACAGTAAAAAAATTTCAACACTTCTGAAAATATCACCTCTTTGCTTAAAACCCAACAATGGCTTCTTATTTCATACAGAGTAAACCAAAAGTCCTTAAAATGGACTACAAAGCTCTGTGTGGTCAGCTCCCAACTTAGACCTTAGCTCTAGATGCGATGCTCTTTCTAGAACATTCTTCCCCCAAATTTCCACTTGGCTAACTCCTTAACCTCCAGTCTCCGCTCAAACATTACCTTCTCAATTAAGCCTATCCTGACTACCCTATTTAAAACTGTACTGTGCCCCAGGCTTCTACAATCCATACCCTCCTTACCCATCTTGTTTGTTTGTTTTTTGTTGTTTTGTTTTTTTTTTCTTTATTGATTTTAGGGAAAGAGGAAGGGAGAGGGAGAGAGATATAGAAACATCAGTGAGAGAAGACATCGATTGGCCACCTCCTGCATGCCCCACACTGGGGATTTGGTCCACAACCTGGGCATGTGCCCTGACCGGGAATCGAACCAGCGACCTCTTGGTGCAGGGGTCAGTGCTGAACCACTGAGCCACACTGGCTGGGCACCGTCTTGTTTGCTTTTTAATATCACCTTCTAACATACATATAATTTATTTATATTTGTTTATTTTGTGTGAAGGGGTTCATAGAATGTGTAACTTTCACAGGAATAGAAATCTTTCTTTTTGTTCCAGATACTTATGACAGTGCCTGGGACAGAGTAGAAGCTAAATATTTATCTGTCAAATGAATGAATCCATATTTGTCTGTGAAGAAACTGAGGCACAACAGGATAAGTTGAAAAGTAGCAAACTCCCCCTTGTTTCCCACTGTCTCTGTGAGTTGGAACTTAATGAGATGCTGAGTTCTGAATTGATGAACCTCAAAAGGTAGAAAAACCAACACTTCATAATTATTAAATTTTAAAAACAGATAATTAGAAATGGAATAAAACACAGAGAGTAAAGAATCCTGAGTTATGATGTTATCCAAAATAAGGGCAGAAATTACAAAAGAATGTAATTACTTATATATTTATTAATTAAATTTCTTTACATTATCATTTATTAAACACAAACTTAAAATGTATTCAAATCATGTTTATTTGCAATGTATATTATCTTTTTTTTTTTTTCTTTACTGATTTTAGAGAGAGAAGAAGGGAGAGGGAGAGAGGAATAGAAACATTGATGAGAGAGAACATTAATTGGCCACCTCCTAGGCAGAACCCAGGCATGTGCTCTGTCCAGAAATCAAACCAGCGACCTCTTGGTGCATGGGTCAATGCTCAACCATTGAGTCACACCGGCCAAGCTATTGTTCATATTTTTATCTTTTTCTTCTTCAAGAAGACCCTCCAACATTTCATATAATATCGGTTCGGTGGTGATGAACTTCTTTAGCTTTTTTTGTCTGGGAAACTCTTTATATGTCCATTGATTCTGAATGATAGCTTTGCAGGATAGAGTAATCTTGGTTGTAGGTCCTTGCTTTACCTCACTTTGAATATTTCTTGCCACTCCCTTCTGGTAAAGTTTTCTTTTGAGAAATCGACTGACAGTCTTATGGGAGCTCCCTTGCAGGTAACTATCTGCTTTTCTCTTGATGCTTTAAGATTCTTTCTTTGTCTTTAACCCTTTGCATTTTAATTATGATGGGTGGGCCTCTTGGGTTCATCTTGTTTGGGACCCTCTGTGCTTCCTGGACTTGTATGTCTGTTTCCTTCACCAAGTTAGGGAAGTTTTCTATCATTATTTTTTCAAATAGATTTTCAATTTCTTGCTTTCTCTCTTCTCCATCTGGCACCTCCACAGTGCAAATGTTGGTATGTTTGAAGTTGTCCCAGAGGCTCCTTACACTATCCTTCTTGTTGTTCTGATTGGGTGTTTTTTGCTTCCTTATATTCCAAATCAATGGATTGCTTCTTGGCCTCACCTACCCTACTATTGATACCCTGTAAATTATTCTTTTTTTTTTTTTTAACGTGTCTTTTTTTTTTTTTTTCCACATCTTTATTGTTGGATGTAAAATGTATTACAGATGTTCCACATTTTTCCCCCATTGACCCCCTTCTCCCCCCTCCCACCCCCCTCCCACCTTTTCCCAAACTATTGTCCGTGTCCATTGGTTATGCATATAAGTTCTTTGGTTTATTTCTTCCCACCCCCCCAACCCCTTTCCCTTTGAGGTTTGTCAGTCTAGCAATGAATTTGTGCTTCTTAATCCCTTCACCTTTTTCATCCATTCCCCCAATCCTTTTCCCAACTGGCAACCAACAAAATGTTCTCTGTATCTATGAGAATGTTCCTGTTCTTCCTGTTCATTTTGTTTGTAGATTCCATTGTTGATAGATATGTATTCATTACCATTTTGTTTGTTCATACATTTTATCTTTTTCTTTAAAAAGACCCTTCATCATTTCATATAATAACGGTTTGGTAGTGATGAACTCCTTTAACTTTTTCTTGTCTGGGAAAGTTTTTATATGTCCATCGATTCTAAATGACAGCTTTGCAGGATAGAGTAATTTTGGTTGTAGGTTCTTGGTTTTCATCACTCTGAATATTTCTTGCCACTCCCTTCTGGCCTGCAAAATTTCTGTTGAGAAATCAGCTGACAGCCTAATGGGAACTCCCTTGTAGGTAACTAGCTGCCTTTCTCTTGCTGCTTTTAGGATTCTCTCTTTGTCTTGAACCTTTTGCATTTTGATGATGATGTGTCTTGGTGTGGGCCTCTTGGGGTTCATCTTGTTTGGGACTCTCTGTGCTTCCTGGACTTGTATGTCTGTTTCCTTCACCAAGTTAGGAAAGTTTTCTGCCATTATTGTTTCAAACAGGTTTTCGATTTCTTGTTCTCTCTCTTCTCCTTCCGGCACCCCCAAGATGCGAATGTTGGCACGCTTGAAGTTGTCCCAGAGGCTCCTTACACTATCCTCATTTTTTTGGATTCTTTTTTCTTTTTGCTGTTCTGGTTGGGCGTTTTTTGCTTCCTTATATTCCAAATCGATGGTTTGCTATTTGGATTTACGTACTCTATTATTGAAGCTATGTAAATTATTCTTTATTTCAGTTAAAGCCTCCTTCGTTTCTAACTGTGCAGCGATCATTTCTGACTGGTACTTTTTTATGCTCTTGAGGCCCTCCCTAAGTTCACTGAGGTTCTCACTAAGTTCATTGAGCATCCTTATAAGCAGTATTTTGAACTCAGCATCTGTTAGGTTGCTTATCTCCATTTCGCTTAGTTCTTTTCTTGGGGTTTTGTTCTGTTCTTTCATTTGTGACCTGTTTCTTTGTATCCTCATTTTGGCTGCCTCCTATGTTTGTTTCTGTGTATTACTTAATGAGAGGTATGGGGCTCGCTGAGACCCGATGCTGCTCGTTTGAAAGGATTTAGGAAAAACCTGAAGCAGGATCCAAGACAGGCCAATCCTATGGTTAAGCAAGTAGCAACAGCTTGGGTGGGCTTGAAAGTTGTGTGGGGCGGGGCGGGGCCTCAGGGAGTCACCAGGGCGGGGCTACCAGTGTGAGCCAGGTTGCTGGAGTCCCAGATATGGCGACTGTCTGCCGCCCCAGGGAAGGGCTCACCAAAGGAACAAAGGCCTCTGACAGCACGTTTGTCCCCGAGAAAGCCCCCTCTCCAGCCCTCGCTCCAGTGCCAAACAGCTCAGTTCTTCCTTGTATTTCTCTGGTGCCCCTCGAGCTGCCTCCCCTCCGAGCTTAGAGGGAGAGAGTCCGACCAGTCCGTGCGCGGGCCCTTTAGGGAGCTGCCTGTGGCTCCAGCCAGGTCAGCTTCCCCGAGCCTCAGTTCCCGCTGGTTTTCCAGCCAGAAGTTATGGGGACTTCTCTTCCTGGCACTGGAAACCTGAGCGGTGCACCTGGTGTGGGACGGGGACCCCCTCAGTCCTCAGGAAGGACCTTCCCAGCCGCGGGAGCCTCCTGATTTTTATCCACCACACTTGGGTGTGGGACCAGCCCGTCGCGCCGCCGTACCGCTGCCGCCACCCCTCGCGCCACCGCCCATCCTACCGGTCTGGATGTAGCTGCTTTTTTTTTTTTAATTCCGTAGTTGTAGGACTTCCATTCAGCTTGATTTCAGGCGGTTTTGGATGATGGTTGTTCTGTAGTTTTGTTGTAACTTGGATGTGGTTGTGGGAGAACGCGATACTGCGTTTCCCTACGCCGCCATCTTGACCGGAAGTTGTAAATTATTCTTTACTTCAGTTAGTGCTTCCTTCATTTCTGACTATGCACTCTTCATTTCTGATTGGTCCTTTTTTATGCTCTTGAGGTCCTCACTAAGTTCCATGAACACCCTTATAACCAGTGTTTTGAACTCTGCATCTGTTAGATTGTTAATCTGTGGTTTGTTTTGTTCTTTTCCTGAAGTTTTGTTCTGTTCTTTTATTTGGGACATGTTTCTTTGTCTCCTCATTCTGACTGCCTTTTTGTGTTTGTTTCTATGTATTAGGTAGAGTTGCTATGTCTCCCAGTCTTCATAGGGTGCCTATTATATAGTAGGTGTCCTGTAGGGTCCAATGGCACAGCCTCCCTGATCACTCCAGCTGGGTCCTTGAGGTGCACCCCTAGTGTGGACTGTACACCCTTCAGTTGTTATTGAGTCTTGGTTGCTGTTGGCACATCAATGAAAAGGATTTACTTGGCTGATCAGCTGAAAGGACTGGCTCTGTCCACTGACCACTGGGTTCTGATACCCTGGAGGATCAGTTGTGCAAGGTCCCACCACAGAGAGCAAGATTTACTTCAGCAGGGCTCTGGTACCCACTGAGACCGCTCATTGAGTGTGTTGCTTGTGGAGGTGGTTGAGTGATGGTGCTTCAGCGTATTCTGAAGCTGTCCACTGTGTGTGCTGGCTCTGAGGCAAGGTCAGCCTCTGCCTGTGTCCTACCTGGGGCGACCAGGCATAAGCTACAAAGCGATCTGTAGATGGCTGCTTCTTGTTCTAGACTTTGAGGTGACCAGGTAAAGTCAAGCTGTGAACCAAGGCTGGCTGCTTCTAGTGCCAGGTGTGGGACCATTTAGCAAGAGGTATGGGGCTCTCTGAGGCCAGATGCTGCTTATTTGAAAGAATTTAGGAAAATCTGAAGCAGGAGCCAAGACAGGCCAATCCTATGGTCAAGCCACTGGAAACAGCGTGGGTGGGCCCAAAAGTTGGGTAGGGCAAGGCTTCTGGGTGTCACCAGGGTGGGCAAACAGTGTGAGCCAGGTTGCTGGAGTCCTAGATATGGCTACTGCCCCAGGGAAGGGCTCACCAAAGGAACAACAGCCTCCCATAACAAGTCTGTCCAGGAGAAAGTTGCCCCTCTAGCTCTCGCCCCAGTGCTGAACAATTCAGTTCTTCCTTGTATGTCTTTCAAGCTGCATCCCCAATGCTGGAGCCTGGAGGGGACAAATCCAAGTAAATTTGTATGCAGGCCCTTTAAGGGGAGCTGCCTGGGGCTCCAGCAGTTTCAGCCTCCCTCAGCTTCAATTCCTGCTGGTTTTTACAGCCAGAAGTTATGGGGACTTCTCTTCCTGGCACTGGAACCTGGAGCTGGAGAGTGTGGTGTGGGACAGAGTATCACAGCCAAGGTATCCCTCCTGGATTTTATCTGCCACATGTGGGTATGGGATCAGCCTGTCCATGCCTCTGCCCCTCCTACCAGGCTCAATGTGGCTTCTTCTTTAATTTCATAATTGTGGATTTCCATTCAGCTCAATTTCAGGTGGCTCTGAATGATGGTTGTTATGTAGTTTAGTTGTAATTTTGATGTGGTTGTGGGAGGAGGCGAGTACCATGTTTACCTAGACATCATCTTGACCAGAAGTCTTGACTGTACTTTTTTGTGATAAATTACATTGAGCCTTTTAAACCAGTTCCAAATAAATTTGGGGATCTATTCTGCTCATTTTTTCCCTTTTATTTTGAAACCTGAAATTTCTTTTTTTCTCTTTTATTCTCAAGATTACCTTCCCCTTTGTATTTATATGTGATAATTCCATGTTTAGCAGAGAGATTTACACATAAGGTCTAAGCAAGGGGAACCAGCCAATCTGTGTCTCTTTTATTTCTTTTTCTTGCTTTATTTCTCTGGTTAAAACTCCCAGTACTGTGCTGATTAAGAATGATAAGAATGGAACATCTTTGCCTTGTTTCCAGTCTTGAGGGAAAGCATTTAATCTCTTACCGTTGAGTATAATGTTAGCTATATGTTTTTTATAGATATTCTTTATCAAGTTGTGGAAGTGCCCCTAGTTCTCTAAGAGTTTTTATTTATTTATTTTTTTTACCATGAATGGGTATTGAATTATGTAATATGCTTTTTATGCATCAATTGATAGTATGATATAATTTTACTTCTTTAGACTTTTTTGCTTTCTAATTGAAATATAATTAACACACAACATAAGTCACACTTTAATGGTGTAGAATTTCATGGTTAATATATTCACTAGGCTTTGAACCATTACCAATAACTCCAGCATATTTTTATCACCCCCAAAATAAAATCCTTACCCTTCAGCAGTTACCGCCTTTCTCCTCACTCTGTAGTCCCTGGCAACCACTAATCTGCTTCCTAATTTTTTTTTTTTATCCTCACCAGAGGACATTTTTCCATTTTTTGTTCAGACAGAGTTGGGAGGGAGAGAGAGAAAGAAACATCGATGTGAAAGGGACACATCGAGTGGCTGCCACCTGCACGACCAACCAGGGCCGGGGACAAACTGCAACCAAGGTACGTGCCCTTAGCGGGAACCGAACCCGGGTCTCTCTGGACCGCAGGCTGACGCTCTAACCGCTGAGCCAAACCAGCCAGGGCTGCTTCCTAATTTTATATATTTGCCTATTCTGGATATTTATATAAATAAAATCATACAGTATGCGGCCTTTTATGACTGACTTTTTTCACTTAGCATAATGTTTTCAAGGTTCATCTTTGTCATAACATATACTCATCCTTCTTTATAGCTGAATAATATTTCATTGTAGTGATATATCACATATTGTTTATCCATTCATTGATAATATTTGGGTTGTTTCCACTTTCTGGCCATTATTAAATAATGCTGCAATAAACATATGTTTCCCTCTGATGGACTTTTAAATATTGAACTGTTGAAGGCAGCAAGAATGTACCGGGTGTTATACCAGTGGGTCAGACCTGGTTTTAGCAACCTTGGTACTTGAGTTCTGGCTAGGAAAGAATTTAGATCCAAGACTCAAACTAAAAGAAAACATTTATATGAAAAATCACAGAGGTAGAAGAAGTAATTCGTAGAACAAATGAGCTTAGGAAACAAGTTATAGAGGTAAAGGAAGGGGCCTTGGGGTTTTGAGTGAGGAAGGTAATGGTAACTTACCTGGGGCAGAGGAGAGGAGGAGGGAAAAGGGAAAAGCCAAGGCACAGGCACAGGCATCCTCTAGAGAGGGAGAGCACGCTGGGTCCTCTGTCTCAAGAGTTTTCAGGGTGGAGGTTTTAAAGGGGGTCCCAAGGGAAGATCTCAATAGAATATTCAGCAGCTTTCCAGGTCTGTCCTTTCAGGGTAAGTGTTTCCACTGACTGATCGGTGCCAGGGCAGGGGGTCATTATTCAATGCAGCTGGTCCTGAGGTCAGCCCTGGCTGTTGCTTGTCTGGTTTTGCTGCTTTTCTGGGCCCAGGGCTGAAATACAACTGAGGCCTCTAGGGAGGAACCGTCAGGGGTCCAAACCGCAAGACCAGCGATATGCTAGGAGAACAAAGGTCACCCTGGGGACTAGGTCCCACCCTACAATTGTGCTTTGCTAGGCACCCAGGGCTTTCTGCCCTGGTGACCTTCTGTACCTGGCCCATTGTCTTTGCTCTGCTCGTGTCTGTCTGCCTACCACAGAACCAACTTTAAATATATGAAAGAAATCCCACTTGGTGATGTAAGATTTTTTTTTTTTCTATATTGCTACATTTGATTTTTTAGTATTTTGGTGAGATTTTTGTGTCGATGTTCATTAGAGATTTTGGTCTGTAGTTTTGTTTTCTTTGTATTGTCATTGTTTTGGTATCTATACTAGCCTGATAAAATTATTGCAAAGTATTCCCTCCTCTTCTCTTTTCTGGAAGACATTGTATAAAATTGATCTTACCATTTAACTAGTTAATGTAATTGTCTAGGGAAACCATAAAATCCTGGAGATTTTTATTTATGAGTTCAATTTTCTTTACTGTTTTAGAACTATTCAAATTGTCTACTTCATCTTGGTTGAACTTGGATAGTTTGTAGTTTTTGAGGAATTGATCCTTTTCTTCCAAGTTGTCTAATTTATGAACATAAAATTGTAGTATTCTCCTTTTAATGCCTGAAGGATCTGTAATGCTAGTCCGTTTCATTGCTGATATTGGTGATTTGTGTCTTCTCTCTTTGTCAGTCTTGCTAAAGGTTTATCAATTTTGTTGATTCACTTTGAAGAATCAGTTTCTTGCATTGATTTTCTTCTCTACTGTTTTCCTATTTTTAATGTCATTTATTTCTATTTATTAGTTTCTTTTTCTTTTTGTTTGAGTTTATTTTGTTCTTTTTTTTTTCTTTTTTGATAGGAGATTATTGACTTGAGACTTTTCTTCTTCTGTAAAATGAGCATTTAGTGCCATAAAGTACTCTCTCAGCTCTGCTTTAGTTGTGTCCAACAAATTTTGATGTTGTATTTTCATGTTTATTCAGTTTGATGTATTTTTTTTATTTCCCTTGAGACTTCCGCATTGACTTACAAATTGTTTAGAATTGTGTTGTATAATTTCCAGGTATTTAAAGATTTTTCTGTTCTCTATTATTGATTTCCAGTTTGATTCTATTATGGTCAGAGAGCATATGATTTCAATTCTTCTAAATGTGTTTTACACTTAGGATACAGTCTATGTATGTGACTAGTTCACAGGCACTTGAAAAGAATGTGCATTCTGCTATTACATGGAGCAATCTATCAATATCGATTACACTCTGTTGGCTGATGGTATTATTCAGTTCTATTTTTGCTGATTGTCTAATGGTTCCATCAATTGCTAAGAAAGGGGTGTTAGAGGCCCCAACTATAATTGTGTATTTATCTACTTCTTCTATCAGCTTTATCAGGTTTTTTGTTTTTGTTTGTTCATTTGTTTTCCATATATTTTGAAGCTCTGTTGCTTGGTGCATATACATTTAGCATTGCTGTGTCATCTTGGTGGGTTGATCCTTATGTAAATAAACATTATTAGGCTCTGTACTACAAAGTGGGATAGTCCCAGGCAGTTTGTGATCAGAGCATATGAGATATGAGTAATTCAAATTAAATATTATAAATTAGTAAAATGTGTGTGTGTTTAAGTAAACCTCATTTTAAAAAATCAGTTTTAGGTACACAGCAAAACAGCAAAGTATAGAAAGTATAGAGAGTCCCCTTATATGCCCTGACTCCACACATGCAGTGCCTCTCCCACTACCAACATCCTACAACAGAGAGGTACAATGTGTGAGCCTACACTGACATATAATCATCACCCAAAGTCTACAGTTTACAGCAGAGTTCACTCTTGGCACTGTATATTTTACTGATGGACAAGTATATATGACATGTATCCACCATAATAGTTATATACAGAATAGTTGCACTGCCCTAAAAAGCCTCTGTGTTCCACCTATTTATCCTTCTCTCCCCTCCCTTAATCCCTGGCAACAACTGATCATTTTATTTTTTCCTTACAAACCAGAGACTCTTTGCCCCCTCCATCCAGGCTTTGGTAAGATTTACTGGAGCAAAATTTCAACAAAAAGTAGCTTTTATTTACAGAATTTAATGTGTGTGAGAACTGTCTGACCCACTTAGACACAAGTGAAGATAAACATTAAGCCTGTTTATGTATTTTCTTATTTTCAATTTGCATACAAAAAATGTGTTTGCTTTACATTCATAAAAATCCCAATATTATAAATGATAAATAAACCTTCCCTTACCCATTCCTTAATTAAATATAAAAACAGCTTCAAGGAACATAATTTAGATTGGTTTAATCTTGAAAAGTAAACCAGCAAGACTAAAAACTAAACATTTCAGGTCCTGTACCAAACAGTAAAATACTCGAAGGCCTTCAGGATCCTTCGACTGATTTACATCAATAGGAGAACCTATTTTTGATGTAGAAAAAGAAATACATTAATCTCTAATTACAATTTCAAGCTCCTGTCAGCCAACCCTGTCAGGGGGAGGCCACAAAACATCACCTTCGTTTATAATTTCACTGTCATCAATAATTCTCTTCAATTTCTCCATTATACTCTTGTGTACATAAGCCTCCTTTCTGATCATGACATCATTCTTGTAATTGTAGTTGTTGCATGTCTAAGCTTTCCGTCCAGCTGAAACTCCAATTCCAGAAACTTGTGTCCAAACTCGCCTTTGTGCCCTACGTAGCAGCGCAGGTATACATTGCTGGCTGTAGCCATTTTTGTTCCTAGAAAGTCCACTGAAGCAAAACAGAGACTTTTAACCTAGCATTTCACGTTAAGATAGGCTAACTGCAGCAATAAACGTACACAAAAATATATACTTCAACTTGATAAAGATATTTTTTCCTCTCACGTGAATTCTAAAACAGGTATATCTGACTGCAGGGTACCTCTCCTTTCATCTTGTGGCTCTGCCATCTTTAACATCATATTCATCTACATCACAGATGGGAAAGGAATGTGGGAGAAAATGTGCAAGGATTGTTAAAGGTCTAGGATTGGTGTACAGGTGGTAAAGCTCAGTCCTGTGGTTACTCTCAATGGCAGTGGATGCCAGGAATTGTAGTATAGCTGTGTGCTCAGGAAGAAGAGGAAACGGGTTAGTGAACATCTAGCCAGACTGTTTCATAGATCTATGGAGCACAAATGGATCAATGGATAGACTTTAGGGGGTTGATCGGGCATTCAGAAGATATTTTCAAAATGTTGCCTTCATGTGCATTTTCCTGGGTAGAGGGAAAGCAGGACTAGCCCTGATTGTTGTATTGATTAGGAAATTGGTATGTTGAAAAAAGTCTAATTTAAATTGAGGCTTTACAATTGGTAACAATGGGCAGGGTAGGGATAGAGGGCGAGGGCAATCTAGGCAGAAAAATAACAAGCAGACACTCAAAGACAGGAGATGTGTGTTAGAAAAATGGCCCAAACTCAGATTAGCTGAAGAATTGAGTTTATTTGTAAGAATATCTATTTAGTCAGTCAGCAAGTACCTACTGCCCTCTCCTACAAGCCAGGGACTTCAGCAGGTACTGGCTTTATAAGGATGAAAACAGAGGAAAAGGTACAGTTAAACAACAAGGTATGAAGACTATTTCTAGGGACAATTGGGATGCAATGAAAGAGGGCAGAGGAGAGCCATACTCCAGGCCTGGAGGCATAAGAATATGGAAAATAGTCCGGCTGGTGTGGCTCAGTGGTTGAGCATTGACCCATGCACCAAGAGGTCGCCAGTTTGATTCCCAGTCAGGACACATGCCCAGGTTGTGGGCCCAATCCCCAGTGGGGGGCATGCAGGAGGCAGCCAATCAATGTTCTCTCTCATCAATGTTTCTATCTCTCTCTCCCTCTCCCTTCCTCTCTCTAAAAAAACAATAAAGAAAAAAATGAAAAAAAAAAAAGAGTATGGAAAACGTGAATGGCTGCTAGAAGGCCTCTATGGCTGAGGCAAGAGTGAAAGAGGAAGATGGGCATGAAATGAGGCTGAAGAGGTAGACAGGGTCCAGATACAGAAGACTTCACTAGTTATGTTAAGAAATCGCGATATCTACCCAGCCAGTGGGGCTCAGTTGGTTAAGCATCTGCTGATACACTGGGAGGTCACCTGTTCAGTTCCTGGTCAGGGCACATGCCCAGGTTGCGAGCTCAGTTCCCAGTAGGGGGCATGCAGGAGGCAGACGATAGATATTTCTCTATCGTCGATGTTTCTATCTCTCCCTCTTCCTTCCTCTTCTCTGAAAAAAAAAAATGTTTTTTATCCTCACCTGAGGACATTTTTCCATTTTTTGTTCAGATAGAGTAGGAGGGAGAGAGAGGAAGAGAGAGAGAGAGAAACATTCATGTGAAAGGGACACATCGAGTGGCCGCCACCCGCACTACCGACCAGGGCCGGGGACAAACCGCAACTGAGGTACGTGCCCTCAGCGGGAACCGAACCCAGGTCTCTCCGGACCGCAGGCCGACGCTCTAACCGCTGAGCCAAACTGGCCAGGGCAAAAATATGTTGTTTTTTTTTACCCTGGTCGGTTTGGTTCAGCGGTTAGAGCGTCGGCCTGCGTACCTCGGTTGCGGTTTGTCCCCGGCCCTGGTCGGTCGTGCGGGTGGCGGCCACTCGATGTGTCCCTTTCACATCGATGTTTCTCTCTCTCTCTCTGTTCCTCTCTACCCCCCCCCCCCTCTACCTGAACAAAAGATGGAAAAATGTCCTCGGGTGAGGATAAAAAAATAAAATAAAATAAATAAATAAACATATTTTTTTAAAAAAGAAATTGGGATGTCATCTTAAGGACAACAATAAGGGTTTTAAGCAGGGAAGTGGAAGGAGTAACTTGAATTAAAATCATCCAGCTGCAGAATGGAAAATTGGAGGAAAGGAAGGCTGGATGTAAGAATAGTGTTTTAGCCCTGGCTGGTTTGGCTCAGCAGTTGGAGCGTCGGCCTGCGGTCCAGAGAGACCCGGGTTCGGTTCCCGCTAAGGGCACGTACCTCGGTTGCGGTTTGTCCCCGGCCCTGGTTGGTCGTGCGGGTGGCAACCACTCGATGTGTCCCTTTCACATTGATGTTTCTCTCTCTCTCTCTCTCTGTGTTCCTCTCTCTCCCTCCCACTCTACCTGAACAACAACAACAAAAAATGGAAAAATGTCCTCAGGTGAGGATAAAAAAAAAAAGAATAGTGTTTTGCGAGCCATTGTAATAGTTCGTGGTCTGATCAGTGGTTCTCAACCTTCCTAATGCTGCAACCCTTTAATACAGTTCCTTATGTTGTGGTGACCCCCAACCATAAAATTATTTTCGTTGCTACTTCATAACTGTGATTTTGCTATTGTTATGAATCGCCATCGGAAATATGTGTTTTCTGATGGTCTTAGGCGAAGCTGTGAAAGGGTCGTTCGACCCCCAAAGGGGTCGCTACCCACAGGTTGAGAACCGCTGGTCTAAATGATAATGGCCTAGGCTACAATAATGATGTTAAAAGTGCGGAAAGGTGGGTAGATTTGAGAGTTGAGAGGTAGGACCCACAGAATTTGGTGTTTATAGAGGTTAGAGGAGAAGTCAAGAATGTCTACCAGGCTTTTGGTCAAAGGAACTAAGTAGATAGTGGTGCTAATAGTGAGCTAAAAAGTGAGTTTTAACTGGCATTTCAGTTTGGGAAGATGACCTTAAATTGAAGTTGAATTTAAATTGCCAAAGGGAGACATCCATAAAACAGTGGGATTTGGGGGTCCCGAACTCAAGGGGAGAGATCAGGAATGACAATATAGATCTGGGAATTGTCAAGGTAACAGAAACCTTGGGAATATATAAGATTTTTAGGTCGAGAGTATGGAGTAAACAGAAAGCAGACCCAAGACACAGCCTTGATAAATACCCAAAGAGTGATAGAGACACTGAGTTTGTAAAGGAGACTGAGGCATGACTACGGAAGTCGGAAGGAAGAAAAGCAGAGGAAAGGTGAAGAAAGAGGTGCTTTAAAGAGCAGCCAGTGGTGCTGTAGAAAGGTTAAGCTGGATAAGAATAAAAGTGCTCACTGGATTCAGTGACAAGATGAAGATAATTCCAGGGAAGCAGCAAGAGCCTATTAGTACACTAGTGTGCAGTAAAGGACAGCAGATAGCTATTGGTCCAGAGGTTTTGGAGTGGAGCAGAAGTGGTGACAGGAGGATGTGTGCCATCAAGAAAGAGTTCTGTTTGTTATTATAGGAGAGATTTAAGCACTTGGAAGAATGAGTGTGGAAAGCCTAGAATTCTAGATAGAAGGCTTTGTTCTCAGGCAATTGGGAGCCATTTCAAATAGGAGAAGGACATGTTTATTGTCATGCTACAGGAAGACTTATCTTAGAGCTGGGTACTGCTGATCCCAGGGGACGTCCTACCTCTAAAGAAACTTACCCTGCCTTAAAATAAAGCAGATGTTTGCCCGGCCCGTGGGGCTCAGTGGTTGAGTGTCGACCTATGCACCAAGAGGTTGCACATGCCCAGGTTGCATGCAGGAGGCGGCCAATCCATGTTCTCTCTCATTGATGTTTCTATCTCTCCTCCCTCTTCCTTCCTCTCTCTAAAATCAATAAAGAAAAAAAAAGTTATTTAATTTTGAGTTCTAGGTGAGGCTGTCAACTGAATCCTTCATGACGCTTTTGTGGCAGCCTTTATGGCTTTGCTTCAAAATTGTTGTTTAATTATCAGTTTTCTTACTAGGACAAACATTTGTTAAGCTTCGTTTAGTTTGCAATTGTTCCAACCTTAGTATCATTACAATTAGATTTTAAAGGCTAATTCAGTAGTTAGCCTAATAGTTGATAAAAATGTAGCCAATTCTGTTTTCTTTTTGTTTTAAGATCCTTAAAGCAACTCTTCTGCCCCAGTGTATAAACCTAAGTCATAAACAACAGCACAGGAATGAAAGAGAAATCATATTCAGGTGCAAATTAATGGGTTGTGAGGCTGGGGGAGGGTAGAAGGGATGGTGTTCTTTTGTTTTGTTTTGTTTTTCTTTTTGATTTTCTTTTTTTTTTTTAAATCTTCACCTGAGGACATTTTTCCATTTTTTGTTCAGATTGAGTGAGAGGGAGGGAGGGAGGGAGGGATGGGGGGAGGCATCGATGTGAACGGGAAACATCGAGTGGCTGCCACCCACACAACCCAACCAGGGCCAGGGACAAACTGCAACCAAGGTATGTGCCCTTAGCGGGAACCGAACCCAGGTCTCTCTGGACCACAGGCCGACACTCTAACCGCTGAGCCAAACCGGCCAGTGCTTCTCTTTGATTTTAGAGAGAAAGGAAGGGAGAAGGAGAGATAGAAACATCCAGGAGAGAGAACATCAATTGGCTACCTCCTGCACACCCCCCACTGGGGATCGGACCCACAACCTGGGCATGTGCCCTGACCAGGAATCAAACTGGCAGCTGGCCTATATTCAACCACTGAACCACACCAGCCAGGTGGGAGGTGTTAATATATTTAAATGAAAGAATCCCAGCCATATATTTAGAGAAAAAGCAAATCTAAAACTTGCCTCATAAACAAGATCTAATACAAGATAGTAAATATAGAAAGGGAAAGTGTGTGAGCTTCAATATCTCCTGCCTTGTTCATAAATCACAATATTGATCAAATATATATTAATGCATGAATGTATACATTTGTGTATGGGAACTTATGAAACCTCATTTATTATGTGAGAATGAAGCAGAAAGAAAATTTTATATTATGAACACCTAAATTAAGCCATTTAGCATTTTTTAAAAATCTTAGTTGAATGGATCTTATCTACATGAATTTATTCTTTACATCTCCCCCTCTCAAAAAAAAAAAAAAAAAAGGAAGAAAATGTATGGTGAACTATCACTCCCACTATAGCTTTTGCTTTGGGTCCTTAGGAAGGGAAGTTAAGACCAAGGAGGAAGCATTAAATGACAATTCTCATGAGAAGAGATGAAGAAAGGAATTATGAGTTTCATTTGTAATTCTATTACCCATTTCCTCCCGATAACCAATATATCCTGTGGTCACTGCATCTTTTATTTGACTTTCTCCCTTGATAAGATTTGCTCTGCTAGAAGATCTATCCATGAAATAATGGTTATTGTTCAAATTGAAATATCAGACAGCAAGAGTATTTGTATATTCTATCAGTAAATGTCTAATTACACAGGGATGGGAAAAGAGTTTACACTTGCATTGTGACATTCTTTTGAGTTAATAAAGCTATTATAATAATCATAATCTGCATGTCTTTCTATACAAATATATGTAAACCTACTTTTACCCACCTCTGTATAAGCTATTCGCTGGTACATTAAAAAAAGATACAGTAACTTTATGAGACACCATTAAATATTATGTCCTTAAGGTGGAGATAGTGCCAAAAGAAGTTGTAGATGTAGTAAAGTCAGTGGAAATTGTGCCTAATTGGGAAGGTGGGGGAGAAAGGATGCTTTTCAGTAGAATTAATAGCAAGATTCCTTCTGTAAACCCCAGACTCAAACCCTAGATCTGTGTTCTCAACCCTGGCTGAGTTTTCAGAATCTGTATGGCTTTTAAAAAACATGTCCAGGTCCCCACTCTACATCTACTAAATCCAAATAATCAGTTTCCCTCTCCCTGCTCTGTATTTATCTTTTTTTAAAGTCCTTCTACATCCTGATGTACAGTCAGATTTGAAATCACTGTTCTAGACCTATTGCTACAAATGAGTTGTTAGAGAAGCAGCATACAGGATTATATGAGGACCAGGGAAACCAAATAACAGGAAAGGTTTTAGTGTTAGCTAAAATTCTCTACGCCTTTGACTAGAGTAATAGGGTAAGTTGTAGGATTGGGAACATGGCCTTAAGGGCACAAAAAGGAACAAGGCATAGTTCGGCCTTCTCTTGGACATCCTAGACAAGTCAGAAAATTGGTGTTCAACTTAAGTTCACTCTTAAGAAACAGTTTTAGGCGGCAAGATACAATAAATCTGAAGTAGCAAGGGTCCCAAGTTACAACTCAAAAATCAGGTCTGAAGCTGCTAGTATTCAGTACTTGCTAATATGTCTAATGTGAAGTGAACTAAACAGAGATATGCTGTAAGTGTATGCAAGTGTAAAATACACACAATTTTCAATGACTCAGCATGAAAAAAACTAAGGTATATCATTAATAATTTTTTACTGATTGTTAAGATATTTTGAATTATTGCACTATTTATTAAAACTGTTTCTTTTTAAAACGATGCCGCTAGAAACCTTAAAATCACACTATGTTGGTCGCATTGTATCTACAGGACAATGCTAGTGGTTAACACTAACCTGGGGAGACTACCCGATGCTAAAGGGGGGTGGTCATAGCCTAAGATGGAGAAAAGTAATAGGCTTTAATAAGCCATTTAAAAATAACCCCCTAGAAAAGATAACCGCCGTGTGGGATCACCTGGGCAATACGTGGGAAGGGCGTCTTGAAGGAGGAAACAATTTAATTTCCTTGAAAAGCCCCAAAGAACTTAAGTTCAGCGTTTAAGGCTCCCGAAGTAACCAACCAGCTTCACGTTGGTGGGAGGGCTCTGCCCCAAGGGAGGAGCGTTCCCGGGTTAGGCAGGGAAGGCCCAGGAGCCACGCGGCTCAGGAAACCACCCCCGTGGCTCGATAGGAGGACACCTCACTGGCCCCTCCTTCGACTCTCCTTAGGCCCTTACCCTGGGGGAAACCTCTTCCTTAACCTGGGGAAACAACGACCATAGCTATGCTCCACTCTAAGGACGCTAAAAGAACCGGCTCAGGTGGGCAAGAGGGATGCGGCGAAAGGAAAAAAAAATCTAGGTGTCCGTTTCAACTGTACGCGCCTGCGCAAACACCCTCACTCAGCCCCTAATTTCGTCCTTGGCTACTGCTCCTTCGTTCCGCCTCCTTTTCTCCGCCCCCACCTTGATACGTCACAAAGAGTGACGTGTAAGTCGAACAATCACAGTCCCTCTCGTGAGCCAGTAGGGAAAGGGAGGGAGGGGAGGGGGGAGGGGAGAGGACGAAAGGAGATGGTTTAGGGGCTGGTTCGTCCCGGTCACCCAATCAGAGAGCTCCGGGGAGGGGTGGGGCGGGACCCAAGAAGAGGGTGGGGGGGGGCTAGGGAAAGAACTTAGAAGGCTGCAGGGAGGAGAGGGCCGACTCCCAGAGATTAAAAACGCCCAATCAGAGCGCGCCGGCTTCATTCGGAGAGTGGCGTGGGGCGTCGCCGCCGCCGCCGCGCGCGCCGGGGGCTGGTTAAGGCCATGAAACAAAAGAAACCCTGAGAGGGGAGCCGCTGCCACCTCCGCCAGCCCGCCCCGCTGCCGTCCCCACCCACCCACCTAGTTACCTACCTCTGCCTCCTTCCCCAGCCCCTCCACCCCGCCCTCTCCGGTCTCCGGGCGGCCCTGGCGCTCCTTACCCCGGGTCGCCAGCCCTGCCGCCTCCCCAGAGGAAAGGTGTTTGCGCGCTGAGCAGGGCCCGGGCCCTGTCCGCCATGGGGCTCGCCGCCCGCCGCGCCTGACCCGGCCGCCGCCGCCGCCATTGACAGCGCGCCGCCGCGATGCCGAGCGGCAGCTCCGCGGCCCTGGCCCTGGCGGCGGCCCCGGCCCCCCTGCCGCAGCCGCCCCCGCCGCCGCCGCTGCCGCCGCCCGCGAGCGGCCCGGAACTCGAGGGGGACGGGCTCCTGCTGAGGGAGCACCTGGCCGCGTTAGGCCTCGACGACCCCAGCCCAGCGGAGCCCGGCGCCCCGGCGCTGAGGGCCACGGCGGCGCAGGGCCAGGCCAGGCGGGCGGCGGGGCTGTCTCCGGAGGAGCGGACTCCGCCCGGCCGGCCCGGGGCGCCTGAGACAGCCGAGCTGGAGCTGGAGGACGACGAGGAGGGGGAGGAAACGGAGCTGGACGGAGACCTGCTGGAGGAGGAGGAGCTGGAGGAGGCAGAGGAGGAGGATCGACCGTCGCTGCTGCTGCTGTCGCCGCCCGCGGCCGCCGCCTCCCAAACCCAGCCGATCCCGGGCGGGTCCCTGGGGTCGGTCCTGCTGCCCGCCGCCGGCTTCGATGCCCGGGAGGCGGCCGCGGCGGCGGCGGGGGTGCTCTACGGAGGGGACGATGCCCAGGGCATGATGGCGGCGATGCTGTCCCACGCCTACGGCCCCGGCGGCTGCGGAGCGGCGGCGGCGGCTGGCCTGAACGGGGAGCAGGCAGCCCTGCTGCGGAGGAAGAGCGTCAACACCACCGAGTGCGTCCCGGTGCCCAGCTCCGAGCACGTCGCTGAGATTGTCGGTCGCCAGGGTGAGTGCGGGGCGAGGGGTTTAGCTGGGCATGGTCCCAGGCGTGGGTGGAGAGTCAAAGAAATGGGCTTGGGGCAGAAAAAGCGACCCTGGCGAGTCCCCCAAGTCCACCGCGAAGGGGTCTGCGGAGCCGAGGATCGACAAGAGGCGATGGGTCACCTTTCGAAAACCCACGGTGTTGCGCTCCTTTTGCGTGTATAAAAGGTGTTAAGTTTCCCGAGCCACCCGGTCCGGCGGTGTTCACTTTACTCGGGCTGTATTCGTGGAACACCGGACTGGCGTGGCACCAAAAACCTCGGTGAGGTGGTAAAAGGTCGGGTCGATTGTGCATTCGGTGTTGTGCACGGAACGCTCCGTGATTGCAAGTTTGCGCCCCGACAGTCTTGTAAAAGCGCTCGGCTTCCCTTACAACAGCTTGTTCGGGTAAAGAAATGGACAGAAATGGAAGCTTGTAGAAAGAGTTCATTCTAGTGGGAAGGGGATGTTCAAGTGGTGGGTTTCACCACCGCCCCCTCCCCCCGCGCCGCCGCCCCTCTGCTATTCAGAAACTTCGCTTTTGAAGTGCAGCCTAACTCTCTGTTGGTGGTGGTGTATTCCTTTGATGCATTTTAACTCTCGAAGAGGCACATTGGCCACCTTTTAGTACACTTTCCTGTACACGATGAAGAAAAATTGACCGATTGAGTTCAGGAACTTGATGCATTTATACCGTTTTTGTAAATTCTCTTCCTCACTTGCCAGCACACCAGTACTGCAGACAGACTCCTCCCACATTGTTCAGACAAAGGACCTATGTCTCAGATTCCTGGAGTAGATTTGTGAAGGTGGGGGAAGGGGATGCCCAGAGTACCTCTGTATCCGACATTTTTAGGGAAGGTCCAGTGCTCCAGTGTAGCTTTATTCCCTGTATTAAATATTACCTGCAGCTGCCTTTTTCCAGGATGGATTAGCGTGGTTGATGCAAGTCTCTTGGCTGTTAGGTTGAGAGCATTGTTGGGGTCAAATAAAGAGAAATGATGGCGCTGCTGCTTGAATGATCTCATCTTTCCCAAGTGGTCTAAAGTACACATAAATAAGAGGTCTGTTGAAATGATGGTTTCAGATATCAGGGTTGGCTTATTTCTTACCTCTAGGATTTTAATAAGAAAAACCCATTGGAAATATGGATGGAGTAGATAGCTTAAGACTTTTTGATGATTGGTACTTAAAGGCACTGTTCAAAGCTGATGCCATTCAATTGAGAGTTTATTACTATAGTTTGATAAATAACTATCACAAGCCTTGTTTGAGTTTTTGCAATACTTAAGGTACTAATCCAGGACAGAACTGTTTCACTTTACATAGGATAACATTATAACTTATCAACTTATGGATCCAGAATAAGTTGGCCATTCAATTAAGAACATCAAGGAATTGCCATGTATCAGGCTTGTGTTTTGCCAGGCAGTTGGGAATGTAAGGTTGATTAAAAGCTGCTGGCCTTGAGAAGCGAACGATCTAATAAACAGTGGACTGGCACTTCACTAAGAGTAGTTAATGGCACTAACTGTAATGTGTGACAAACAAAAGTCATACATCTGATAACATCAACCCTGGGAGGCCTAGAGAATGAGCAGGACTTGAACAAATGGAGATGGAGGAAAGACTGAGGAACAATGTAAGGAATAGTGTGGAGGGATAATCTCTAGGTGTGACTGGAAAGTTGCACTGTTGTGTTTTTTGTTTTTTGTTTTTCTTTTTGGTGCTTAGGATCTGTAAAGGGGAGTGGCGAAAAGGGGCAGGGAAGGTTTAACAGTGCTTTGGTGACAGTTTAGGATAACAAAAGATAACATTTACATGCCAGTTTTACTAAAGGACAAGGTAAACATCTTTCATATATTTAGTTTAATATAAACTTTATTCTTCTCTGTGTTAGACACTTTAAAAGCATGGTAAAATTGTCTTTAATTGCACAAACTGTTTATACAAATCCACTACTTAAAAGTAAACTGAATTAATACCAAGTTTTTATTTTGTACTATCTAGTAAATTGTAGCAAATGAGATTACAGTCTTTAGTTTTTCTTTTTAGTGCTCTGCTTATCGGTTAATAGGGAAATGTGAATCTCTGTCTTAGAACATGGAGATGAATTGCTAACTATTCCTTTTGCACTTACTGTTTTCCCAGAATTCACAGTACTGTTATGTCATCATTTTTTATCTTATCTTAAGAGCAGAAAGTCTTGCCCTTTTGCTGTTCTGAACCATTCAACTAGTGGATCATTGACCCCTGTGTACCCCTACCCCTCAGCAGCACCATAATAAAACCTGTAAAGTACTTTCCCATTCCTACAGAACTGGGCTACTTGTAATGTTTGCATCCTTTTACATTGTGATAAGTTTTTTTTCCCCTAAGTGAATAAATAAGGCAAATCATTTGTTTGCCTTGGGTGAACTAAATTTTCATCCCTAAGAATTATCCATTCCTGCCAAATTTATTCATTACCTAAAGTCATAATTTTCAGTTTGACATCTCTTAATTGGTTTTGGAAGTAATTATGTTACAGATGAAGACCTTTATTATTTCAGTTCTAAACCAGAGAGTAGGACGAATGGAATTCTGAGTCATATAGACTACCAACTCATGTAGATGGCTTCTGGTTCCGGTGTCTTTAAAAAAAAAAACACAAACCACAGTTTTTGCTAGTGATGAAAATTGGTAGAGTGTTGACCTCATATTTATACTCCCTAGTAATGAAATGTATGGTTGTTTGCAAATGTTAAATTGGCCCCATTTTTTTAAACTTTGCATTTCACTTTTAAACTAACAAATATGTAAAACAAAGCCAGAACTAAAGAGTCTTATAGGTAATCAAAGAAGTTTTAGAATATAGACATAGAAAGGAAACCTAGCAGATTTAAGACTTTTTGAAATGCAGTATTTGCAAGACGCATTCACAGTGGTTAACAGGTTTAAGTCAACAGACTTTATTCCAATTTGCAGTCATGGGTATCCAGTAAGACTAAAAAGTGAATTAAAGTAGAACAATAGACCCATTCTTTACATTATAAATATTTGTGTCATAAATTCAGTTGTTTTAAAAGACTTATAACCCAAGGTTTTATATCACTGTTTAAGAATAGTGTCTTCAATTAGTGACTTTAATTGATGGTATGTGTGTTTTCTAGCTTTATGGTCTAGAAAAATCATCTCCAGCTTTTTTATTGCACACCCTTTCAGAAGGATTTAAGCTTGTACTCCCAATGGCCGAATATTTGTGTGAATAATATGTATGCTAATAAATTATACATTATAAGACATAAAATTGGAAGTTGGAGTACTACTTTTTTTTTTTTTTCTGCACTCCAGTGAATTTTTTTGCACCTTACTTTGACTATCACTGAGCTAGATTCTTTGGAAATCTGTCTCATTTCATAGGGTGGAACCACGTTCTAACTCAATTGAAATAAGTTATATGCATGTTTGTTCAGGAGAAAAAGGAAAAGCTTAGTCTTGCTATACATGTACTCCCTATTCAAGAAGAAATACACATTTTGTGAGGAGAAATAGTCGCAGAATAATGCTAAAGCACAATGTCTTTTCTTCTGTGGAGGAGGCAGGATTATTGGCCTTCTCTATTCCAGGTAGTATGGAAAGTGCTTTTCCGGTGCCATGTAACCCTGCTGGGCACTTACCACCATTTTACAGATGTAGAAACTGAGGTCCTGACAGGTAACTTACTCAAATGATGGTACTTGGATTTGACTAGTTTGTTTGATGTCAGAGATGGTTTCACTCTACATTGATGCCTCAGTACTGAAGCATCCTGCTCCCAAAGATTAATAATACTTTGGGTTAATTTCTGCTCTAATCATGAGTTGGGATACTATATTTCTAGTATGTATAACTTAAAATATCATAACTATCCAAATCACCTTAATAAAATTTTGGTGTCTTTACTACTCAGAAGGCAGAGTTATCATTCTAATGTTTTAGGTCTGTGAGTCTAACTAAATTCACTGTCATTTTACAGTTCAGAAAGTTAACTTGTGTGTATATACACACTAGCTTTAAAATTAAATGTTGTAACTTTTCTAGATTTTAAAATATAAATTTAGTTGATAATTGTATTAGATCTGGGACCATTAGGACAGGTTTAATTATTATAATTGTTTTGCAAATTGATGAGGACTGCCTTTTCTTCCTGAGGTATTCAGCTAATGAACTATCTTGATTTCACTAGGAAGGAAATGGAAAATAAAGTGGTAAATCAAGGGTGTGTTTTATAATCCCAGTTAGCAACAACCTAAAAATGATCCAGATAGTCAAGTATTTGAGCACTGTTACTTTGCTGAGATTTATTTAGAAAAATGTTCAATAATATTTATGGGTTGGAATTTTAGGTAGCTCTTCTTACATCTTAAATTTTCAAAGAAAGGTAGCATGTAATTATAACCATTTAGAATGGTTATTAATATTTTGTGGATTTAGTTTTGAGTGAATTTGACATTTGAACACATTAAAGAATTTAATACCTTTGCCTTAAATTGAATACAAAAATGTTTAGAATATATGTTTTGGGGTTTTTTGTTTTTTTTTATCGTTACCCTAGGATATTTTTCCGTTTATCTCAGATAGAGTGGGAGGGAGGGGGAGAGAGAGAGAGAGAGAGAGAGAGAGAGAGAGAGAGAAAGAAACATGCACTGGTCTCCTCCTGCCTCCTGCACAACCCCGACCAGGGCCAGGGCCGAATCACAACTGAGGTACATGCCCTTAACTGGAACCGAACTCTCGAGTCTTTGGTCCATGGGCCAATGCTCTAACTGCTGAACCAAACTGGCCAAGGCTAGAATATATGTTTTAATATAAATATACATATTTTAAATTACTCCAAACTCCTTGTAATATCTCTGCTCAGCTGAGGTATTTTGGAAAGAGCCCGAAATCAGAAGTTAAAATTCCTAAATTCTGATGACTTTGTGCAATAACCCACTTCGTGATCTTGGACAATTCACTTAAACTCCCTGGGTTTCAGATTCTTCTTCTTCAGCTAAACATAATCAAGAGACTCTTAATGATACACAAATAAATTGATACATATAAAACTATAAGTGATAAGCACATACACTTTTGTTAAGTTAAATCTAAAATTAATTTGAGCCACTCTGTTTAATCACGCTCACTTTTCCTTGGCTTGCTTAGCCGTTTCATCCATTTTATTTTTTTCATGTGATAGAACTAGAACCATCTGATGTCTGAATGCCTGTCAGATAGATACATGGCACATCTGTCCAGATAGGCTTAAATTATGCTGTGACAACAAAGAACCCCTACATCTCAATATTAAAACAACAAAGGTGTATTCTTATCCACAAGGGCTCTTATCATTTTAGTCATTCAGAGGCACAGGCCAGTGAAGCAAGCAACCACCATCTCAAGTGTTGGCTGGTCATCCCCTGTGCCAAAGGGATGAGAGACAGTAGCATAACACATGCTAGTCTTTAAATGTTGGATCCAGCAGGAATAATTATAAAATCTATTCATATTTCTTAATTAGTCATCTGGCCACACCTAACTTCAAGTGGTCAAGAAAGTGCATTATAACCATGTGCCATGGGAGAAAGCCAGAATATTAGTGTACCATGATGACTATCACAGTATTATTTTTTAATGTAGGGGATTATTACAGGATTTTTAAAAATGTAATTTATGCCATGTAGAACTTGTAATTTAAAGTTAAACTCAAAATGACAAAACAGATAATGTTCATCAGATACTAAGTAGGAAAGTTTAAAAACTCCTTTAGGATGGGGTAAAAAAGGAGAAACATCTGTAACAAAAAAACAAACAAACAAACAAAAAAACTCCTTTAGGAAACTCTAAATAGATTATGGGTAATTGATTTTAGAACCCCTTTGATCTTTAGGTGATCCTAAAGTGATGTTTTTATCAAACTGCATCTTAATGCTTCCCAGATAGTTTATATATCATAATTTGTGGGTTTACTTTTAACTTTTTTCTCTGCTACCATTAGGTACCATATAGACATTTATAAAGGGGATTAAACCTGGTATTTAAGCCTTTTATAGTAATTTTCTGTTAGATTACCAAATGCAACTATAAAATTGAATTATGCACAGTCTAATGCTGTTTGAACAGCATTCAAGTTTAAGTTTTTTATTTCATGTCTGATTTTGAGAACTTTAAGTTACATACCATAACTATAGCACCTCTTTCATGCCAGTATTTGGGATTTAAGAACAGTTCATGTGGGCATGGTTTGTTGCCTTTGTCCAGTAAGCAAAAACTACAATTCATTATATGCAGGGAAGCCTGATTTGCCCATGAGTAAAGTTGTATCATGGAATAATAAGTCTAGGCCTTAAAATAATAAAATTATTTAATGAAAATTGCAGGTGTAGTTGAAGATAAGCATGGTTAGAGAAGGGGGAGGGAACAATTGCAAACAATTAGAAAATCTCCCCCAAAGGTTACCAGTGTAAAAGTGTTTGTACTTTGGACTGACCTTATTGCTGTCCCCCCTTTTTGTACTACTCTCCCCTCCCCTTTGGCTTGTTTCTGCTTTTCCACCTATACCATTTAGTGTACTTCAAGAAGGGACATTGATCTCAGAGTCAGAAAACTTGATGGAGACCTGGTTTCATCATTTGTTGCCTATGGCCTTGAACACATCACTTAACCCTGCTGGGTCTTAGTTTTCCTCTCGTGGAAAAAAACCTGTTCCATCCCCTTGTTTTTCCTGGCTCCTCCTTCACCCCCTATTTGTTTGGAGGATCAAGTTTGAGAAGTCATTGGTACAAATTTACTGTACAATTGAACATATAGAAGTAGTAAATTACATATGTGGTAAGGTAAAGTTTATAATTTGTTTTTCTACTAGATTGGTACTCTGAGCAAATGCTAGATGAAACCAAAAATTGTCATTTTGGTAAGTTTTCCCCCAGGGTATACCACTAACTGAATGATCTATATTGTGTTTTTTAAAGTTTACAATGTCTTCAATTTTACTTACAATCAGAGCTTTTGAAATGTAAATAGTAAAGAGCTAAGCTAGTCTAGAAGAGAGTTACTTTACAAATGAATCTGATTCCATTATATGGTACCCAGACAGGTATTTTTCTAAGGTTTCTATTAACATACTCTAAAGGGCCTAAACCTAATTTTAATATCCCTAGTTAGGAAAATTGTTCTGCCTTTCATCTAATTTACACCCTCTGCTGGGTGTTGCAGCTTTAGTGAAAGGCAAAATATGAGCCCTCCCTTTTTAAAATTAAGTATTTTAATACTTTTGTCTAAACCAAGGAGGTAAAATAAAGAGGGGATTTTAGTTTAACCTCTATTTAAATTTTTTTTTTTATCCTTACTCGAGGACATTTTTGCATTTATCATGAGACAGAGCGGGAGGAAGAGAGAGAAACATCAATGTAAGAGAGACACACCAAGTGGTTGACACCCACACAACCCCAACGGGGCCGGAGATGAACCATAACCGAGGTACATGCCCTTAGCGGGAACCGAACCTCGGACTCTCCGGTCTGCAGGCCGACACTCTAACAGTTGAGCCAGAGTTGCCAGGGCTAACCTCTATTTTTAAAAAAATCTTCTACATGCAGGGTATTCTCCACTCATAATCAACTAGGAAAATAAGGCAGGTTGAGAAAATGGTGTATTTAGGGATCATTAATTTATAACTAATCAGTTCTGAACTTAAGTTTTCTCTCACCTATAAAATGAGATTAAATTAGATTATCTCTTGTTCTTATTTTTGTCCATGAAGAGTTTCTAAAATCATGCAAAAGTAATACCAGGTTTGAGATTACCAGTTAATTGACTTCTATATATCTCCTCCTGATTTTGTGAAGTTTATATCCTAACATGCTTTTCATAATATAAATCTTATCTTTGGGAGGGTGGAGGGGGGAAACAAACATTGATAATGATAAACATCCTATAGAATGTTTTGGGTTTGTTTGTGGGGTTTTTTTTATCCTCACCCGAGGACATTTTTTTGCATTTATCTTCAGATAGAGCAGGAGGGAGAGAGGGAGGAAGAGAGAGAAACATCGATGTGATAGAACCACATCGACTGGTTGCCACCCACACAACCCCAACCCGTGGCAGGGACAAACTGCAACCAAGGTACATACCCTTAGCAGGAACCAAACCTGGGTCTCTCTGGCCCACGGGCCGATGCTCTAACCGCTGAGCCGAACCGGCTAGGGCTTGGGTTTTTTTTAATAAAAAACATTTAAGTGTGTCAAGCAGTGTATCATCTCATTTGATTCATTCTTATTGCCACTGTACATAATAAATAACTATGGAGATAATAAATAACTTACCCAGAGACTCAAGCTAATAAAATTGGAGACTTCAACACGCTTTATCTTCAGTAAGTGGTAGAACAAGCAGAAACCAAGTCAGCAACAATATAGAAGATTTTAGTATTACCAATCAACAATGTAAACAAAGAAAATGACAGGTCAATGTCTATACATGAACATATGTAGACACCAAATCCTGTTGGTGCTTGAAGTTGATACAAGTCAGTGAGGACAGAATTGAATCTTAGTCATCTTTGCATCCTTAATATCAAAGTGCCTGAAACAAAATAAGTACTTCCTGTTTGTTTTATTGAACTGAATTGTTGGATTAGAAGCTCACCATTTTATTATTTGTTTTAATTTGCATATTGTGGTAATTGGGGATTTCTTCCCTCTTGCTCTAAGTAGCCAGTTAGCCTCAAGTTTCTTGGAACTTTTGTTTTAAAGGCAGTGCATGCTAATTGATTGGACGTGTTAGATGTCTGTATGAATACTGGTAATAAGCAAAACTAAAATCACAGAAATGAAGCTGTTTGAAGTGCTTTCATAGTGATACCTAAAGTGAGACAATATTCTTAGCAAAACTTTTCAGAGATTTTTGACTTAGAAGAGCTACAAAATGCACATTTGAACCTTAGAAAGGAAATCTATTATTTCTATATTGTGGTTTAGGAATACACTGCATTGCTAATTGAAGTGATTTATTTAAATGTTGGATTAAGTTGTGTGCATAAGAAACACTCTTGTTGGAATTTACCTGATACCAGTTTTGGGAGATACAATACTGAAATTGAGTCCCTTGTAAAGTTCAAGGAGCTTTTGGATACTGTGTCTAGATTGTTCTGGGAGGTAAAGTGCCTTATTTTATATAAAATCATTAAATAATATGACCCCCTCCTTTGTTCTCATATATCAAAAAACATGAAATAATGTGTTTCTCTAATACTTTTAGAGAAAAATAGTATGCCTAGTGAGAGGAGTCTGGAATTAAGACCACTTGGGTTTGAGACCTGACTTTCCAGCTGGGAGATTGTGAGCAACTAATTTAGTCTCTTTCTTGCTCTTCCTAAAGCACTTCTGTTATGATGATTAAATGAAAATATAAACAAGAGAGTTTGGAAAACTGAAAAGTGGACTATTTGTAAATTAAGCCTATTTTCTCATTTACTCATGAAATATTTAAGTGGTGGTGGGGTAGGGTAGATAGTCTAAAAAGCTACCCTTTACTGAGCACCTTTTTGTAAATATGTAAAATATTTTACATATTTTATTTAATTCTTGCAAACCAAGTGAAAGAGTATCTTTAATCATAATTCCTCACCCATGAAAGAGGTAGAGGTTTAGTGACCTGTTAAAAGTTCACCATTACTCAACCTACCTTTTCTTAAGTAAAAGAAAAATTGATGTATATATGTGAAATATGGTATATCTGATTGTCCCAAGTACTTTTTATACTTCAGAAAGAGTAGGTGACTGTATTTCCTAGGAGTAGCGGGACTTGGTCAAAAAATAAAAGCATTGGAAGGGACCTCGAGGTTGAATGTCCTGACATAGAAACCTCAAGTTACTGGTGATAGATTTGAAGCCAGTCCTGCAGGTAGTCAGTTTTGTGCTCCTTACATTGTTTCCTTTAAGTTGGACCTTGAAAGATTCATATGTGATAGCTGTGGTAAGAAGAGTTACATCTGTGTTTGTATTATCCTTGAGTTCATAGAGCCTTTCACACATACAATCTCATCTTTTCCAAATGGCCGGTTTTGTTATTCAGAAGATAAGAGGGGGTGGGGAGTACTAGGAGGATGTTCTGGGTTATGTAGGGAAATATCTGAGCAGAGATTAGAAGAGGAACAGGGCGTGTTAGGAGATGATACAGTCTGGGAAAAGGTGGGTTATGGACACTTACTGGGGAGGAGTGGGGAGGGGTTAATATTAAGCCAAGGAGTTCATTTTCCCGAAGGTACTCGTGTGTATGTGTACATGTGTGTACACTGATTTCCTAGTAGGATTCATTCCCCTTCAAAACAAAACTGCTTGGGTAGGGTGCAACTTTTGAAGAAAGGTTTACCTCAAGGATGTCCCAAAGTGAAAATATACACATAACACAGTTTTGGTGTTTGTAAGGAAGGTTTTAGCTGTCTTCAGTCCCTTACATACAGGGTGTGGGAACAATAGGTTTGCAGTTGTGAGTATGCAAAACAAGAGTTTATTCTTGTATTATTTGTTAATTACTGTATTATTTTCCATATGAGCAATTGTGAACCTACTTTGCCACACCCTGTATGTAGCTAACTTATGAAATGAACGGAAAATACAATGAATTTTATTTCTAGAAAACAAAATCCTCTTTGTCAAAAACCAGCAACACTCACCCTGGCCGGTGTGGCTCAGTCGGAGCATTGTCCCAGGCACCAAAAGGTCTCGGATTCGATTCCCCATCAGAGCCCAGGTCCTGATACCCATTCAGGGTGTGTAATGTAGGGAGCTGGTCAGTGTTTCTCGCGCTCTCCCCCTCTTCTTCCTCACTCTAAAATCAATAAAAACACCCTTGGGTGAGGACTGAAAAAAAAAATCAGCAACACTTCATAGAGCATTTGGGGCTTCTTTCTTTAAAAAGCAAATTCTTTGTACCTACTTATAAGATACAGTGTAAACCCTTGCCTGACCCTGAAAACGTTCACCTCCCATTTAGTTGTTTTCCTCCGGTCACTTGAAGCTCCCACAGTGCTGAGCCGGGTGCAGGTCCCTGATTGCCATCTTGTATTCCTGATTCCCTGCTTTGGCACTTAAAGTTCCCTTCTTTGCTCCTTCCTACCTTTCTTCAAGCCTAAGTTCAAAGGCCTCTGTAGCCTTCTTTCATTTATTGTAAGCAGCAAAGTCATCTCCTTTTCTGTGCCCCCACTGTATATCTATTTTCATTAAAGTAATTATATCAGTAATGCTTACATGATTGTTTCTTCTCCTGATTGTGAGCTTATCACTTCAAATTAGCACCTGCAAATTTCTTAGGGAATTTAATATTTGAATAGGTAAGTTAAAGCATTAGACTGATTTCATTTTCTCACAATTGGTGAATGTTCTTGTACTGGAGAAGGAGTGGTTTAGCTAGGACAACAGGAGGCCAGTTTTTACTTACTTTTGCATCTCCTACCAAATCTTGACTCAACCTCTCGACATCAACATCCTATCTTTGTCAACACAGTGATTTGTGTATTTCTTTTATACTTTTATTCTGACTTAGCTCTATCCCATAACCCTATTCCAGTGCCAATGATCCCCAAACTTTTCCTGACCCTCTGTGGTTAGGGTTTAAAATTTTCATGAGCCAAATACTTTCCTTGGTTCAAAAGATGGAAAACGGAAAATAGTTGAAGGAAAGGAAAATGATAATGTAGTAGGCAGAATAAATCCCCTTTTCCCAAAGATGCCTACACCCTAATCCTCCAGAAACAGAATATGTATGTAGAGTATAGACCTTGAGATAGGGAGGTTGTTTGAGATCATCTGAGTGGGCCTGGTGTAATCACATGAGGTTTCTGTTTGTTTTTTGTTTGTTTTTTTATCCTCACCTGAGGACTTTTTTCCATTTTTTGTTCAGATAGAGTGGGAGGGAGAGAGAGAGAAACATCGACGTGAAAGGGACACATCGAGTGGCTGCCACCCGCACGATCAACCAGAGCTGGGGACAAACTGCAACCGAGGTACGCGCCCTTAGCGGGAACCGATTCCGGGTCTCTCTGGACCGCAGGCCCAACGCTCTAACTACTGAGCCAAACCGGCCAAGGCAAATCACATGAGTTTTAAAAGCAGAAACCCTTTCCCACCTGGGTCAGATGTGAGACATGTGAAGCATGAGAAGGATTCAATCTCCACTGCTGGCTCTGAATATGGAGGAAGGGGGCCACAAGCCAAGGGATGTGGTGGCCTCTGGAAGCTGGGAATGACCCTCAGCTGACAGCCAGCAAGGAACTGGGGAGCTCAGTCCTGTAACTGTAAGGAAGTAAAATTCTGCCAATAATCTGAAGGAGCAAGGAAATAGATCCCCGTAAGCTTCCAGGAGAAAAAAAGAAAGGACACAGCCCTGACAACACCTTGATTTATTTTATTTTATGTTTTTTATTTAAAGCCTTCTTGAGCCCCACATGACTTCTGACCTACAGAACTGTAAAATAAAAAATTTGTGAGGTTGAAGCCGCTGTGTATGGTAACTTGTTGGCAGAATTAGAAAACTAAAACAGGTAATAAGCAAAATTAAAGAACAGAAAAAAATGTCTGTATTGAGACCTCCATTTTCCTTCTGGCTCTCAGCTCCTAGTGGCCACCTGCAGTTCCTTACCATGAGGTCTCATAGGCAGTTCTGTTTGCTTTTCTAGGCTAGCTAGAGCACTTCTCTGGCTCCCTGGGACCAGCAAAGGATTATGGTTAGGTCAGGCCCACCCAGGTAATTGGATAATCTTCCTATTTTAAGGTGAATTGAGTTGGACTGTAATTACATCTTTGTTGCAGACTAATTCTACTTAGAATCCAGTTCTTTTGTTATCCGTACATCATTCCACATGCTTAATGGAATATAAAAGTGGCCTTAAAAATGATCTAGTCTAGTGGTTTTATATTTTTCTGACTGTGACCACATCCCCCAAGCAAAAAGAACATTTTACATTGAAGCTTGTTGTGCACATATTTTACTGAGACATTTGGAACACGTTGAGTTCTTGGGGTTTAGTTTGTTTGTTTTGTTTTGTTTAATGCTGATTGCAACCCATTAAGTTGATACTGCAAACCCACAGTGGTTTGAGAAACACTGAAGATACCATCCTTTCAATTCTTTCAACTCCTCTCCCAGCAACAGAGGACCTCTCCCTCTTAATTGCTGAGGTGACTGGTAGTGGGGAAGGCTCTCTTTACACTGAAGAAGTAAGACAGGACCAGAATTCTGGCTGCAACCTACACCAGGGAGGTAAATTGGAGACTTTTTTGGGGGAAATTTACTTCCAAATCAAAATAAAATTACAACTCTGAGAGCTGATGCTGTTCTAGTTCTTAACCTCTACATAGGCTGGTACACAGCTTGTCATATGTTTGGTATTTTTATCTGTAGTTGTAAGAAAATAATTTAGTCCTTACATCTTAGAATTAAACAGCCAGTTCAGCTTTGAGGATATGAAATCATTTACCCTGCTGTTTATACAATTTAAAATTATCTCAGTACTAGCCAAGAGCCTTATTGATATGCTAAGTCTAATAAAATGTATCATTTCATTTCATTTAAATTTTTAATTGTCCTAACTAAAAAAAACTAATGCATTTGTATGGCTCAAAGTTTATTAAAAATGGTGTACAAGGAAAATTGTATCCTTCCTAAGCTATCTCCCTAGGTCAACAGTTTTATGACTGCATAGTATTCCATTATGTGGCCTGCCAGCCTCTCACTAATACAAACCATAAGTGAGTAATATAAAACAAAGGTCGTTTTGCGCCTGTGCCAGTATTTCTGCGGAATCAGTTCTGCGAGTGGAATTACAGGGGCGAAGGGATACCTGCAGTTGTAATTTTGATAGAGACTGTAAACTGTCGTTGGGCCATTGATCCTCTCAGCAGCTAAATATGAGAATCTTTTCCCCCTTTCTTCCTAACACTGTTTTTGATATTTGACATTCTTATAGGTGGAAAATGATACTTAATTCACATGAAAATGGAAGTTTTTATGTTCAGAGTCATTTATGTATTTTTTTTTCTGTGAGCTGTTTCTTTTATATATTTTTCTGTTGGGTTTTGGTGTTTTTATATGTAGGGTAGAGTATGTGTATGAGAGAGAAAAATTAGCTATATGTGATATGAGTTGTAAATAATTAATGTTTAACCTTGTTATGGGTGACTTTTGCCATGCATTAATTTTTTTATTGCAATTTAATTTATTGGTACTTTTATAGCTTCCGAGGTTTTTGTGCCACTCTGAGATTATATATTCTTTTATGATTTTGTTTCTTTTTTAGTATCTTTGAATTTTCAAACCCAAACTCAATCTAAAATACTTTTAAAAGCTTTTATCTCTGCCTGGAAAACAGAGATACATTTTTTCTCCTTTAGTTTGTGCCACCCAGTTAGAACTCTGCTTTTTCAAATTGTTCCCAGCTTTAGAATGTGTATATATTCTAAAAATTTTGTGCTGGTTGTTTAGAACTTGGAATATTTTCTATAGAAACAATATTATGATTGATGAGCTTTCCTCTCGGAGAAGAAATACTTACGTTTCTGTTAGCAGTTGGCTTTGGTATCTTCCTGTTACCACTTTCCCCTCATCTGCAAAACCTAAGCACATGACCCTTTGAGGCAGTATAAAGGCCTGTCTTAGTCCTCCATCTCAAGTAGTCCATGCTCAAAATGTTTGTCTTCTGTCTTCCTAATGACCCATATATTAAGCACCTATTTATCAGATCCAACCATAGGCCAGATAGTGTTCTGTGTGCTTTTAGGCATATTTTCTTAGTTAATAATATGCCTACTAGGTATTAAACAAAAGGCATTCTCCTAAGCTGCAACTGACAGTTGATTATAGTCTCAGAAGTATTTCTTTAGAAAGTTTTCTTGCCTGCCCATTGTGGCTCAGTGGATTGAGCATCCTCCTGTGAACTAAGAGGTCCTGGTTTGATTCTGGTCAGGGCACATGCCTCTGTTGCCACTCGATATTTCTATCAGTGTTTCTCTCTCTCCCTTGCTCTCTCTTAAAAAAAAATCAATAAAAACTTTTTTTTTTTTTTTTTAAAGTTTCTTAAGGGTGGAAAGGGGCTAATCCTTAGGCTAATCAGTTCTCAGTTATGCATTCACATCACCCCTTTCAGAATTTCTTAGAAGTCTTTCCATCAGTTACATATTGGCCAATGGAAAGTGGTCTCAGTTCTTAGCCCCAGAGCATCACCTACTGTTGTTGAATGAGGGAGTCTCCTGGAGAGTCAGCCTGTATAAATGATAGGTAGATATGAAAGTTTTATTGCTCTGGTCTTCCGGTTGACTTTCTGTTGTGGAGCAAGAGCAAATACAGTGTTTTCCTATACTCAAAAGTTATATGCTATCGATTTAATCTTCTGATAGTTCATTATAGATGTAAACTTATAGCAGCACTCTTTATAATAAAATGTTTTGTGTTTTACAGTAGCATTTATTCAACTCCTGTAGTAATTTCTTCGTAGCCCCCAAACTGTCCTCGCCCCTTGCCTCCTCTTACCTCATCCAGGTACTGCACTCGGTGCTTTCCTTGCAGTTTTGCATTTAGTTGTTTTTCCCCCTGTAGTCTTTTCAAATGAATATGGTCTTAAGGTTAGAATAAACCTGACACTAAAAGTGTTTTCATGATAGGTACCTAGGATCCAGCAGTGAGAAAGCAGCCACTTATAAGTTCTGCAGTTTGTTGGAAAGAGGAAAAGGATCTTCATTTGTGGTTGAGATCTAAAAGTTTCATGGGAGGTTGAATATGTTATACTGTAATTGAAGTCAGCATAATCAACTCCTTTCAAATAGGTTGGATTAGCAGTATGAGGCCAGAATATGAAAGTCTTGAAAAGCTCAGCAGAAAATGCTTAGCTACAAATGAGTATGTATAAAAAAGGCCCAGTGTTGTTATGTAGAAAAACGGTGATCTTTATTTCAACAAATGTATGGCCACCCATGACATATACTTACTGTCAAATCACTCAGTGCTTTGGGAATGCTTAGGAAGGACACACAGACTAGCCCTAAGGGAGAGGAAGCCTCTTAGAGGATGAGGCATCTAAACTAAAATCTGAGAGGCTGGCAATTACACAGTCAGAACAAGGAGGTCAAGAGGCGAGGACAGAGTGACATTCTAGTCATGCAAACAAGGGAGCATGAATAGGAATTTAATATGGTGTCACATGCTGCAGAGTTTTAAGAAGAGAGGAATGGAGGCCCGGCCGGTGTGGCTCAGTGGTTGAGTGTCGACCCTCATGCACTAAGAGGTCGCCGGTTCGATTCCTGGTCAGGTCACATGCCCAGGTTGTGGGCCCAATCCCCAGTGGGGGCATGGAGGAGGCCCGATTGATATTCTCTCTCATGGATGTTTCGATCTCTCTCTCTCTCCCTTCCGCTCTCTCTCTAAAATCAGTAAAGGGAAAAAAAACTGAGGAATGAAAAAAGGAGAGTGATAAAGAGATAAAGCTAGGGAGAGCTACCCAGGTACCAGGTAATGAGGGGCCTTGTGTGCCATATGCACCTTAAGATAAAGGGGAGCCATTAAAGCACTTTATGATCTATGCTTTATTTAGAGAAAAGATCATTTGACTAAAGTGAACACAGAGTGGGTTGAAGGTTGAATGAAGTTAGGCAAGACTGGAGGCAAGGAGACCTATTTGGGGAGGACTGTTACAGTATACAGGTTAGAAATGACATATATAAAGATTTAGCTTTAGTACATTATGAATATATTCAGGGGCAATAAAAAAAGAAGGTAAAGTTTAAGAAAAAGACCTTCCCAGATTGTGATATCTTCAATAGCACCTAACTTCTTTATTTTGAGGAACTAGGAATGGCATGATACATTCATGAGAATAAATCCATTCAGGTAAGCTTCATGTAAGATCTTTGAAAAGCTATATGCTGTGGTGGTGTATTTGACATTTTAAGTTACAGTTTGAAGCCCTCTAATCTTACGCAGTTGGCACTGGTATGGATTATTGCTCCAAAAAGTTGATTAAAGAATTGTGTGTAGTTAAGCATTTTGTCTTACATATACATATTTTAACTTAAATACACTTAGGCTTTGGGGCCAAAGCTTTTTATTTCAGAATGGGTCTGCCAGAGTTGTCCCTCTTCAGTAAAACCACATCCAATGCCCATATTCCATATAATTTACAGTGTTTCTTTTGAATTTAGCAAGAACTTTACAGTGAGTGCAAAGTCATCCTGTTACTTTTTTTCCACCAGGCTTTTTGTTTTTGTTTTGTTTTGTTGTTGTTGTTGTTAATTAAGGTACTTGTCTTTTTTGAAAATTTTAAATACTGTCAACTTACTTTTCATACAAATACAATGTCTTATTCACATTTCACTGGTTTATGTAATAGTTCATTTAGTTAACACATGAACACAACTAGCATAAACAGATAAGGATAAACACAATTGATTCTTAGTAAGCTTAAAATTCAATTGATGGGAGCGAAGTGAAATAACCTGCTAGCCATGAGCACTTTGCTATTGTTGTCAATTGAGTTTTACAGGGGAAAGAAGAGTGTTAAAATGGTAGACAGTTCAGTGAAAGTTTAAAAAAAATTGTTGTATAGTATGGTTGTGTGAAATTTGAGGTTCTTGGACTAAAAACAGTAGATTTCTAAATTCGGGTAGGTTTAACTCGGGCTCTGCCACTTACTAGTTGTGTGAACGTGGAAAAGTTATACAATTTTTCTGCACTTTTCATTTTCCTTCTCAGCATAAGGAATAACAGTTCAATTGATATTAAATGTCTCACATGTACATTAATAGTTTTTCTTTGCCACCAACAACCCTGCAGGGTAGTAAGCTACTAAAGTTTTAGAGGTCAGCCCACTCATGGAATAGCTTGCCTATATGTAGAGTTTTCCAGCTGCCCAGAAGCAGATGTTGAGCTTGGAAGGAGTGCTCTGCATTTTGTCTTTATCAATGTTGTTGAAGTAGATATTGATTCTTATGACATATTTTCTTTCTAACAGGTTGTAAAATTAAAGCACTGAGAGCCAAGACGAACACGTACATCAAGACACCTGTTCGTGGAGAAGAGCCCATTTTTGTTGTCACTGGACGAAAAGAAGATGTTGCGATGGCCAAAAGAGAGATCCTCTCGGCTGCAGAGCACTTCTCCATGATTCGAGCATCTCGAAACAAAAATGGCCCTGCCCTGGGAGGGTTGTCAAGTCCTAATCTGCCCGGCCAAACCACTGTTCAAGTGAGGGTCCCATATCGTGTGGTAGGATTAGTAGTTGGACCCAAAGGAGCAACTATTAAAAGAATTCAGCAGCAGACCCACACATACATAGTAACTCCGAGCAGAGACAAGGAGCCTGTCTTTGAAGTGACGGGGATGCCTGAAAATGTTGACCGAGCACGAGAAGAAATAGAAATGCATATTGCCATGCGCACTGGAAACTATATTGAGCTCAACGAAGAGAATGATTTCCATTACAACGGTACCGATGTAAGCTTTGAAAGTGGCACTCTTAGCTCTGCGTGGCTCTCCTCCAATCCAGTTCCTCCTAGCCGTGCAAGAATGATATCCAATTATCGAAACGATAGTTCCAGCTCTCTGGGGAGTGGTTCCACAGATTCCTACTTTGGAAGCAATAGGCTGGCTGACTTTAGTCCAACAAGCCCATTTAGCACAGGAAACTTTTGGTTTGGAGATACACTACCATCTGTAGGCTCAGAAGATCTTGCAGTTGATTCTCCTGCCTTTGACTCTTTACCAACATCCGCGCAAACTATCTGGACTCCATTTGAACCAGTTAACCCGCTCTCTGGCTTTGGGAGTGATCCTTCTGGTAACATGAAGACTCAGCGTAGAGGAAGTCAGCCATCAACTCCTCGTCTGTCTCCTACATTTCCTGAGAGCATAGAACACCCACTTGCTCGGAGGGTTAGGAGCGACCCACCTAGTACAGGCAACCATGTTGGCCTTCCGATATACATCCCTGCTTTTTCTAATGGTACCAATAGTTATTCCTCTTCCAATGGTGGTTCCACCTCTAGCTCACCTCCAGAATCAAGACGAAAGCACGACTGTGTGATTTGCTTTGAGAATGAAGTTATTGCTGCCCTAGTTCCATGTGGCCACAACCTCTTCTGCATGGAATGTGCCAACAAGATCTGTGAAAAGAGAACGCCATCATGTCCAGTTTGCCAGACAGCTGTTACTCAGGCAATCCAAATTCACTCTTAACTATATATATATACATAAATACTATATCTCTATATGGACTCGTAAAGGCATGGGTATAATGGTACCCCCAGTAAACTTCCTAATGAATTCTTATGACTGTTATCAGGCTTTATTGGGATTAGGCTAAAGTTGTTAGTAAACTTATAAAAGGCTGCTATGGTAACACTAAACCTAAGTGGTCTCTTGTCTATTAGTTTGATTTGAATTATTAATGTTATCCTATAGACCCAGAGACATAGGTTGTATAAGAATTGCTAAAGCTGAAGTTCAACTCGGTTGAGTGAAGATCATCATAGGTTGTGTGAACCTATGAGAAAAGTGTATATGGCTAAGATTTCAAAACAATGGGTCCCAAAGCCTAGCCACATTAAGAGTTTATGGAGGGTACTTGGCATTACAGATGACTCAGACACTTCCAGGGCTGCCTTCTTTACACTGCCAGTTTTGACAAAACAGGTTTGTTTTTTATTTTACAACAACTTATGCCTAATTCTGCAGGATTGCAATTAACTTTTTAATGCATTGTGAATTACTTATTGGTAATAATAGGGCTGATGGCAGTTTACTCAATCACTGGTTATAATTTGGGACAAAAACTGCTACATTGACCTTCATCTCGCCCAGCTGGTATGATCAGTGGATCAGGAATGCAATTGTGTCGATTGTGAATTCCTTCCCATTGCCTCCCTCGGTGAATGTGGAAATGGCCGCCTGGGTTTTCCCATTTCAGGAAGGGCTTTGGGATTCACCTATATTGGCTAATAATTGAGGATGCGAACATTCCATTCATTAGTCTGATCAAGCTATTATTGATTATTTAGACTCTAGATAAAAAAATGTGAAACATTTTATGTTCAGTTCATATTTGTCTTGCACATTATAAATATATTTTTATTTTTTAGTAATTTAGGGAAGGGGGAGGGAGAGAGGGATAACAATGCCCTTAGCATAATTCACAAAAGCAGCTGTGACGACCTCCAATCAGTTTACTTCATTTCAAAACTATTTCCAATCACAAGGAAAGATTTAAGATACACTTTTACATTTCACCTGTGGATGTCTGTGACTTCATCCTCAGTATGTTCCCAAATCCATGCTGGCGTTGAACGGACAAAACATGAATACTGGTGGGTTTTTCTACTAATTATTTTTTGAAGCGTTATTTTCCCAACACAAAAGAGCTTTTTTTTCTCAGTATAACAGAAATTGAAATCCTATGTGTATTGAATAGTAAATAGACAAATTTTATTTTTTATTTCCACTTGAAGAGTTACATTTCGTATAAAAGTTTACAAATAACGGTTTTTATTTTGATTTTTTTCAGTATAAAAAATTGCCTTGATGGCATATTATGATGTAATGCTAATTGCTTGTAGGATAGTTAAATGTCAGTATTGAAACCTAATCTTTAGCTGCCGTCTTGTAGATATGAACGAATGTTCACCAAGCATGTATTTTGTATTTCGTTGCATTGTACACTGCAACTAATAAGCCAAGGAATCGACATATATATTAGGTGCGTGTACTGTTTCTAAAACCACAAACTAAGAATGATAAATTATCAATATAGTTTAGTATTTGCTAATTTTACTACACTCTTTTGTTATGTATATGTAGGGAAGTCATAGGGATTATAAATTCAATTTGAGTAAAGTTTAAAACCATATATTTTATGATAAAGGGCCTTTAACTTAAGATGGCCAAAGCACTGATATTATATATTTGCTGTAAAGAGAATTCTAAGAGTTTTATTTTTCTGATATTAAAAGTTACTTAATAAAGACTTGTTTCCATTAACTTGAATGTATTCTCCTTGGTGTTTTTCATGTAATCATTAGTTTAGACTGGAAGATACTACTTACTAAAATTGAATATATCCTTTTATAAAGTTTCCCTCTCCCAGTCCCTGTGTTCTTTCTCGTGGTTACTTTTAGTGTGTTATTAGTTTTGAATGTGTCACTTACATTCCTATCCAAATCTAACCTTTTCTTTAAATGGTGTTACATAATAGTAAAATTAGAGATTTAGCTAGCTTTAGATTTTTTTATTTGCACATTTGTGTAGTTGACCACAAATAATCACTATAAATCTAATTATAAAAAATAGTAAATGACTTGTTTTTTATATATATATGTATATATACACACATTTTTATCCTCACCCGAAGACATTTTTCCCCCCATTTTTTGTTTAGATAGAGAGGGAGGGAGGGAGAGGGAGAGGGAGGGAGGGAGAGGGAGACAGAGAAGCATCGATGTGAAAGGGACACATCGAGTGGCTGCCACCCACACAACCCAACCAGGGCCGGGGACAAACTGCAACCAAGGTACATGCCCTTAGCGGGAACCAAACCCAGGTCTCTCTGGACCGCAGGCTGATGCTCTAACCGCTGAGCCAAAGCGGCCAGGATGACTTGTTATATATTAACTAAAATCCTGAATCCATCTTAGACTGTATTTAGTTTCTATCCTTTGTTGAGGAATTTTATTTTTCTTTTTTAGAGAGAGAGAGAAAAACATCGAGGTGAGAATGAAACAGCTCTTAGCAGTCTGTGCCCCCAACTGGGAATCTAACCTTCAGCCTTTTGGTGCCCGGGACGGCGCTCCAACCAAGCCACACCTGCCAGGGCAGAGGATTTTTGTCTTTTTAATCACCAAATATATAAAACCAAATTTTTTTCTAATATGAAGGTACACATGTGGGGTGGGCAAAAGTAGATGTACAGTTTGTATGGAAAAATATATGATCAATAAGCTCTGTTTTGCATACTCACGACTGTAAACCTATGATTACCACCCTGCATTTAACTTGCAATTACTACATACCTTCTTAAAGGTTGTGTTGACTAAAATATTACTCCATTGATGAACTTGATTTGATGATGCTGGATGGAGTAAATTGTTGCCATTCGTTAACAAGAAGAAAGATATTTCTAGGATTGTTTTAAAGAAACGAAAATTCTATTGATTCTTAATACTTAGAGGTATTTATCACACACCCACAGTAAGTCTGCTCACGGCTGGTTTGGGTGATTCTGAGGCTGTGTTAGAAGACTGGTGTGCACAGACTTGAAGGTGGGCAAGGTCACTGCCCTAGAGTTATTTTGCTCATTTTAAGCTTAGCCTCCAAAAGTATGAAAGTTAATGTATTTGGGTGTATATTGCAGTATTTATACAATTCCAACATTAATGAATAACCAATAAATACGAATTTCTTAACTTTTACACAATATAGGGTCAAGATCTTTCAGAACCTTGAAAATAATCTACTTTGAAGGCTTTCTTTGGCAGAGGAAGACAAAACTTTGTCTGAAACTAATGTCAGCCAAGATAAACACTTACCCAGTTCTAATTTGGGTCTGCCTTCCTCTTGTGCCTGAGTTAATTTTCTTGCTTATGTGAAGTATTGAGGGAGAGACCCCAGGAACCCTGTGGACCTGTGTTTCCAGGGACTCAAAGCCCCATACTGGATAATCTGCAATGTGAACAATCAAGAATTTAGGCAAACCTATTATTGAAAAGGACTTGACAATATTGTAGTTTACAACCTTGGAGAATAGGTGCTAACCTGAAAACATTTGGTTTGGCTAACAGCTTAATTATGTTATGTAATTATTTCTGTAAGAGTTGTTAACACAAGAATTCCCTTGCAAAATAAGTTTTAGCAAGAGTCAAGAAGACTAGATAAATTGGCATAGGTATGTTGTTATATTTCAAATTACTACTAGTGAATCTGTTGGCATAAAAACGTGCCAGTTCTCAGTCTGCTGCCGGTTCTCCCCTCGAAATTTCTACTTTTCTCATTCCAAAGCTTGTTCTAAAAAGTGAGGGTTAGGGATGTTTATAATACATCATGAACATTTTTTCCATGTCAGTATACTTCCACAACATGGTTTAGTGATTTTATTGCTATTCTATACTTGAACCATTTTCTATTAGTGGTTTAAGTTTCTGGGCTCCACTAGCATTGATGAAATAGGGAAGGACATTGAGAAATCTAATGAGATTCCATATAATAGTTTATAATAGCAATTCTCCCCACTGAGCGTCTTTAGCTGACCATGTGAAGTAATTGAGAATTGTGAAAGAATATTACATTTTCCTGCAATTTGGGATTTTCTACGCTGCCTCTGTATTCATGTTTATCTGCTTTTACATTTTAAAAGGAGTATTTGTACACCATGCAAGAGAACTTCTGTAGGGAGGAGACGAGCTTAGATACTTTCAATAGTAAACAGTTAATTGATCAATTAATTGATGGAGACTGGAAGGGAAAAGAGGGAACTGTGGAAAATGGAGGTTTGTAACCTCTTTCTCAACTGAGTTCCGGATGCTTTTGTATTTAAAATCTGCAGTCTTTGTAAGAGTGTGTTTAAGTACCTTTTTAAATGTAAAAGTCAACATCCACTACAAACTGAAAAGATCTGGCTTAGTAATAAGCTTGCTAGTTTAAGAAGACAGTAAATGAGGGCGAGATGATAAAAATCTTTGTCCAGAGTTTACCAGCAACATTCCAATGTTTACCCAAAGCCTTTAGCAGTTTATGTATAATTTACTGCACATGCTATTTGAACATCAAGATGGGAAAAGTCATCATCTTAAAGGCTGTACAAAAAAACCTCAAAATACAGAGACAACCTACGTATGCCCCAGAGACAGATGGAGGTTCTGTTAAATTAACATTTTTCTGGGGTAAATTAACAGTAGACTCTGTTTAAAGTGAAAATATTATTTAAAACTAGAAAGCAAATTGTAGGTATTTCTCTTTTATTTTTTTTTATCCTCACCCGAGGTCATTTTTGCATTTATCTTCAGATAGAGCGGGAAGGAGAGAGGGAGTAAGAGAGAAACATCAAGGTGAGAGAGACACATCGACTGGTTGCCACCCACACGACCTCAACTGGTGCCGGGGACAAACTGCAACCGAGGTACGACGTTCCCTTAGTGGGAACCAAACCCTGGTCTCTGGTCCGTGGGCCGACTCTCCTACCACTAAGCCAAACCAACCAGGGCGGTATTTCTCTATTTTAAAGCACCAAAATTTTTGTCTATTCCGTGACATTTCCCAAGATGGAAAGCAAACACAATGGAACGTTGGACATCATCTATTCCTGTAATTTCAGGGGAATTACCAGGGCATTTTAACAAGAGACTTAAATGGGATAGTGATCTCAAGCCTACTTGAGTCATAGATGTAAGGTACGAAGTATGGAAACTAGTCATTGTACTTTAAAGACATCTAAAACTTAGAGAGCTAGGACTTCGAAAAGGATTGAGGGGGATACTTGATAGCCTGTGGATTTCACTAATGCTAAACATTTGTAAATTGCCTAGATTTAAAGTTTTTGAAGTTCACTATTAGTTGACAGAATATGATAATAGAGTTCACAAATAGTCATGCCTATTGTTTAAAAATTGTTACGAGTACTGTCAGAGAAGTAAAATTTTCTGAAAACAAGACCAAAACCAGAGAGCCCTGGCCGGCTTGGCTTAGCGGTTAGAGTGTCTGCCTGAGGACCGAGAGTTTTGAGTTCAATTTCAGGTCAAAGGCACATACTTCAGTTTCAGGTTCGATCCCCAGCCCCAGTTGGGGTCATGTGGGAGGCAACTAATCATGTGTCTCTCACATCGAAGCTTCTCTCCCTCCCTCCTTTCTCCACTCTATCTAAAAATCAGTGGGAAAATATCCTTGGGTGAGGATTAAAAAAAAAGAAAAATGAGGAATGGACTAATTTTTTTCCACATTGCTGGAGTCTACAAGAACTTGTTGCAAGTAATTTTAAGAATTGTATATGTGTGAAAGTATCTGTGTGGGTGTCTAAAAGCAGCTCTTAAAGCTACTTAAAACAGTCCCTCCTACCTCAGTTAAGGACTCCACCCCCATATCTGGCTATTGATAAAACCAAGGATGGACTATGAATGGGCTCCTAGTTGTGTTTGGATTAAATTGCAATTTTCCTTTGTTATTCTATACATTACAGAATTTGTACTTGGGAACTTTGTACATTTTTTAAGCCTTCCAGTGGTTTGTTTACGATGTTTCTTTTTAACTCTTGAAGTTCCAGTTATCTACAGGCTAGCCATATCTTAGGTCCGTCTTTTCAGACATGGATGAACGTTCTCAGATTTCATATTCTGAGAAGCCACCATCTCATTTTCTCTTTCCAAGCATGTAATGTGCTAGTACTTAAAAAAAAAATCCTCATTTCAGAGACTGAACTTGTGGTCAAAAATTACAAAAATGGTACTTTCACTTTCTTTACTAGTAGACAAGCCTTCTCTTGACCTATTCCATTTCCCCAACCTTGTCCTCCGTGACCTCGCCCCCACTTCCCCCCTATTTTTTTCCGCGTTCCCCAGGAATAGCATCTTTCTGCTATCCCTTCCACCACCACCCTTCGGGTAATAAACCCTTCCAGGTAAAAGATGGAATTAGTTGGACTCCAAGTCTGACCTTCTGAGGTCTTTAAGTCCAAGTAGAGTACTGAAGGGGAATTGAGTGTCATCCTTCAGAGTATATGACTTCAGTCATCGCCCGTGCTTTTCCTGGTCAGTCTCAGAAAGTGCTCCTGGGCTGGGCCTATAAGACTTATTTTCCAGCTTTGGATTCTATTTCAATTCACGTCCCTTCAATTTCTGGCTGTAATAGAGGGCATCTAATCCTATATATTGCTGATTATGTACTTTGAGTCTTATTTTTCTTATCTGTAAAATGGCAGTAATTACCTCTGAGGACTACATGCAATTCAAATAAGGTGAGGACCTAGAGGTGCTGTGAAATAATTTGATTTCCTAGGTGGCATCCCTCTTGTTCTGGTTCTTTTTAAAACCCAGAATGACCCTATTTAAAAAAAAAAAAAATTGAAATGCCACTGAAGAGCAACGTAAAGTAAAAGTAAGGAGCCTTTGGGTTTTAGAACACGGTCTCTGGTTGGGTGACCCAGTTAGTACAAAGTGAACTCAGGTGCATAATCTTAATTTAATCTTTACCACAGCCCTAGTGGTGTAGGGACTATCATCTCCACTTTGCAGAGAAAAAACAAAACATGTATAAGAGTTTAAGTAACCGATTTAAGGTAAAAATAAAAGTCCCCAAATCTAAGCGTTTTCAGAAAGGTTTAATAGAATATGTCTCATTAGTTGCTTATGACTGAGGTATGAGCTTTTTTCCTTCTGTTCAGCGGTTCCCCTGACCCCTGGGCATGCCAGCCAAAGAATTCAGTAGCACTTCTTAATACAATAGGGTTAATTTTTTCAAAGGATCATGACCTTGAAGGATTTGAGCTAGATTTGAGGTACCAATTCTTTTTTTTTTTAATCCTCACCTGAGGGCATATTCCCATATTTTGTTGAGGTAGAGTGAGAGGGAGAGAGAGGAAGAGAGAGAGGGAGAGAGAGAAACATCGACGTGAAAGGGACACATTGAGTGGCTGCCACCCGCATGACCAACCAGGGCCGGGGACAAACTGCAACTGAGGTACGCGCCCTTAGCGGGAACCGAACCCGGGTCTCTCTGGACCGCAGGCCGACGCTCTAACCGTTGAGCCAAACCAGCCAAGGCAAGGCACCAATTCTTGTTTAAAAATTGATTTGTGGACTCATACTGAACTCTAACGTACTCAGCCAAGCGAATGAAATGTCAAAATTGGTCAAAACTGATCAAGATTTTTTTACTTAGGTTTTTAATTTCACCCTTGAGGCATAGCCTGAGCAGACATTGAACTATCCAGATAACTTGGCTGCCTTTCTGAAGTCGTCTTTCCTGAGTCGTGGAACTTCCCTTCACTTAGTGCTTGTAATCTCTTAGTGCGTAGTTTGCCTTATCCTAGAAAGAAAATAAAAATGGGGACAGACCTCATCTCTTTAGTGGAACACATTTCAATCCCCAGCTGCTTTCTCACTCTGACCTCCTAATTTCTACAGCATTTTCACATTTTCCCAAAAAAGCTGTTTAAATCAATGCACAGACCTATGAGTCTCACTGTGTTGGGGTGGGGGTGGGGGTCCCCACACCATCAACTAGCATTTCTCAGACATCAGCAGGGTATCCAGGAATTCATCTCAATTCTGACACTATTGTTAAACAAAAATTATAACTTGCATGGCTGACAGTCTTTAAAGGAAAGGGTTTATTGGGCCATTGCTAGAAAAAGAAAAGACCAGGTCCTGGGCATGGAGTCTAAACCACCGACCGCAGTGCCAAGTGGAAAAGTCAACATGTCTGCTGTCCTGGCGAGCATCTTCATGCATCCAGGACCAGGAGAAAGATGTGAGTCCTACGTGCATTTGCATTAGCTGTAGAAGGCAAAGCAGGGCTGGTGGTTCTGGGAAAGGAGCAGTCGGAGAAAGGAAGAAGTCTTTGCTCCTTTGGACTGGTTGTGGACAGCAATCCGGAAAATGTGTATAAACGAAGCGGGGGGCTCCTGGGGCCGATGGTGCCTAGCTCTTAGATAATCGCACAAATAGCCACCTGGAAATGAATACAAAGCTCCAACATACTCAGGGACGTGAGCAGTCATGTTTTGTTAGCTGGTCCACAGCAATTCATTAACAGGCTAACTGCTCTGTCTTAATGCTTCAGGCCACTGTAATTTAATTCAGAGCATCTCAGACATTTTCTCATCACCACGGCAGCGTGGGCCTCAGATCCCACAGGTTAGGGGCTCAGTCCCACTGCCCCTCCCACTTCCCACGCCAGTTGCAAGCTCACGTTCATCTGGTTATAAATCAGGTTCCACAACCGCCCCCCTCTGTTTAGATTAATTTGCTAGAGTGGCTCATAGAACTCCGGAAACATTTTACTACTAGGCCCCTGGTTTATTGTAAAAGGATATAAACAGGAACAGCCAGGTGGAGGAGATGCCAAGGGCAGGGTGTGGGGGAAGGGCGCACAGCCTCCATGCTCTCCAAGCGAGACACTCCAAATCTCCACGTGTTCGCCAACCGGAAGCTCTCTGAACTCTGTCCTCAGGTCCATTACGTAGTCATGATTCATTAAATACCTGGCCATTGGCAATTGATTCAACGTCCAGCCTCCATCCTCAGGTGAAGCCCAAAGGTCACACAACATTGACAAGAGAACACCTGTGTCACTCCCTACACTTAGAATTCTGATGCCCCGGTTCTGCATCCCTGCTCCACTTGCTTCCTTGCCCTTGAACAGCTTACATTCTAATTGACATGCCAGTCAGGATCCCTGAGTCTTGGGCCTCCTTCTTCACACTTTCCAGAACTCTTAAGATCATTCTGCTGCAGACCCCAGACCACTGTGCCCTGGGGGCTGGCATCACAGCTCACCGGGCCCTCCAACTGCTTCACTTGGCACCTAGAACAGACTGTCCCTAAGCCTGGCAGCTCCAAATTTCCTGAGAATCTATTTGGTGAAAGGTACTATGCTTGTGGAACAAAACTAAGCTGCCTAAAATCTATGTTCTGGGAGCCAAGATTCTACTTGAGAACTGCACCTTTCTGGGAAGCCTCATCTCTCAGTGGTTTTCCCATTTGACCCTGGCTCCACAAAGGAGCCAGAGGTCTGCAGAAGCACCGCCTCCAGGAAGGCGCTGGGGAGTGCTATCTTACTTTACACGGCTTTGAGAGGCATCCTCATATCATTTACTCCCCATTATCAAAAGATGGGGGGGGGGGAATCATGGGAAAAGCTGCCTAAGTGGGAGTCCATGGTTCTCTTCCTCATCTGTGTCCAGTGTCTGCACTGTGCAGCGACAAAACCATTTGAGGCCAACCCTGGTAGACTTCATCTGCCAGGTTTTGATGTTAACACTGCCTTGGTCCAGGAAAGCACCAGGTACATTTGTTACTCTGTTGCTGAGATCTTGAAGAATCACTGGCTCATCTACAAAGGGACCACAACCCCTCCAGACCTTTCCACCTACGGCTGTGAGTTTCAGGAACAAACACGCCCTCGAGCCAGAGCTGCATAATCTGGCCTGAACATTAGAGTCACCTGGGAGCCTTTTGGATGCACTGATGCTGGACCTGCCCCTTGAGGTCCTGACGCAGTTGGTGCAGTTGGTGCTGGTGGGGGAGTTAAATTCTCCAAAGCCAGGCTTGCAGAGCAAACTGCAAACCTGAGATTTCTTTTTTATTTCTTTATTGATTTTAGAGAGAGGAAGGGAGAGGGAAAGAGAGATAGAAAGATCGATGAGAGAGAACATTGATTGGCTGCCTCCTGCATGCCCCTACTGGGAATTTGGCCCACAACCTGGGCATGTGCCTTGACCGGGAATCGAACCGGTGACCTCTTGGTGCATGGGTCGATGCTCAACCACTGAGCCACACCAGCCAGGCAGCCTGAGGTTTCTTTAAAGCCCGTGTTTCATCGATCAATGAGCAATTTACATTTTCTGAGCAACATTCATATTTGATAATGAGATATCTTGAATGGCTTAAGTCCCCACATACCCTTCTGAGAGTAAAGTCGATGTCCGGAAGGTGTCCCGCACTTGTCACGTACCTCTGCTGTGATTGCTGTCATTGGAGGCAGGTGGGATCCAGATCTTTAAAACCCTTCGTGCGCTCACAGTCGCTGAAGCTTCGTCATCAGGAAATCCTCCAGCTTCACAACCGTTGGTTTTCCCTGGGCTTCTGGGAACCCCTTTCTCATTTGGCCCGGCACCTGGATTTCCCCAGGGTCAGGTTTTTCAGGGGCCTTGGAGGCTACATAGTTGCTTCTAAACACAAGTAAAAGAGGAACAAAAAGCTCTGTGGTTGAGAAACATTCTATTTTGACCAGGAAAGAGGGCACCATGGGAAGGAACTTCACAGAGTACAGCAGGGGATCCTGAGGCCCAAACCAGGGAGAGAAACTCCCCCTCCACCCCAGAGTCCTCAGACCGGCCTCTGGCACTCACTCTCTTGGTATCCGTCCCTCCAGAGAGAGCTCCTGATGTCATATTCCAGCAGTCCTGTGAGAGCGGTCACCCAGTTTACAGAGGAGGAGGAGGAGGAGGTTGTCAGAACTGGAAACCAGGAGGCTCTGGTGGCAGAATAAGGACTGGGGAGCTGAGCCCGCGCCTGCCACCTGGTCGGAACAACTTCCCACAATGCCCAGCTCTCGGAATTCACGGCTCCTATTACCTGCGGTACAGCACAGTCCCCTGAGTGTGAAAGATTTCATTCGTGGGCTCCGGTCAAGACAGCGTCTAGGAAAACGCGGTATCGCGTCCTCCCACAACCACATCAAACCTACAACTAAACTACAGAACAACCATCATTCAGAACCACCTGAAATCGTGCTGAATGGAAGTCCTACAACTACGGGATTAAAGCAGCAGCCACGTGGAGACTGGTAGGAGGGCGGAGGGGATGGGCTGGGCCCACACCCACGTGTGGCGGATAAAAATCAGGAGGACACCTCGGCTGGGAAGGTCCTCCCTGAGGACTGAGGGGTCCCCGTCCCACACCAGGTGCCCCACTCAGGGTTCCAGTGCCAGGAAGAGAATCCCCATCACTTCTGGCTGGAAAAACCAGCGGGAACTGAGGCTCAGGGAGGCTGAGGCGGCTGGAGCCCCAGGCAGCTCCTTAAAGGGCCCGCGCACGGGCTTATCGGACTCACACCCTCCAGGCTCCAGTGTCGGGGAGGCAGCTTGAAAGACACCAGAGTCACATGGGGAAGAACTGAGCTGTTTGGCACTGGAGCGAGGGCTGGAGAGGGGGCCTTCTCCGGGACAAACATGCTGTCAGAGGCCTTTGTTCCTTTGGTGAGCCCTTCCCTGGGGCGGCAGACAGAAGCCATATCTGGGACTCCAGCAACCTGGCTCACACTGGATGCCCCGCCCTGGTGATTTCCTGAGGCCCCGCCCCACCCAACCTTCAGGCCCACCCAAGCTGTTGCCACTTGCTTAACCATAGGATTGGCCTGTCTTGGATCCTGCTTCAGGTTTTCCTAAATTCTTTCAAATGAGCAGCATCTGGTCTCAGCTAGCCCCATACCTCTCATTAAGTAATACACAGAAACAAACACAGGGAGGCAGCCAAAATGAGGAGACAAAGAAACAGGTCCCAAATGAAAGAACAGAACAAAACTCCAGAAAAAGAACTAAGCGAAATGGAGATAAGCAACCTAACAGATGCTGAGTTCAAAACACTGCTTATAAGGATGCTTAATGAACTTAGTGAGAACTTAAATGAACTTAGTGAGGGCCTCAAGCATAAAAAAGGACAAGTCAGAAATGAAGAATGCGCAGTCAGAAATAAAGGAGGCACTAACTGAAATAAAGAATAATTTACACAGATTCAATCGTAGAGTAGGTAAAGCCAAGAAGCAAACCATCAATTTGGAATATAAGGAAGCAAAAACACCCAATCAGAACAGCAAAAAAGAAAAAAGAATCCAAAAGAAAAATGAGGATAGTGTAAGGAGCCTCTGGGACAACTTCAAGCATGCCAACATTCGCATCTTGGGTGTGCCAGAAGGAGAAGAGAGAGAACAAGAAATTGATAACCTATTTGAAAAAATAATGGCAGAAAACTTCCCTAACTTGGTGAAAGAAACAGACATACAAATCCACAGAGAGTCCCAAACAAGATGAACCCCAAGAGGCCCACACCAAGACACATCATCATCAAAATGCGAAACGTTCAAGACAAAAAGAGAATCTTAAAAGCAGTTAGTTACCTACAAGGGAGTTCCCATAAGACTGTCAGCTGATTTCTCAAAAGAAATTTTGCAGGCCAGAAGGGAGTGGCAAGAGATATTCAGAGTGATGAAAAGCAAGAACCTACAACCAAGATTACTCTATCCTGCAAAGCTGTCATTTAGAATCGATGGCCATATAAAGAGTTTCCCAGCCAAGAAAAAGTTAAAGGAGTTCATCACCACCAAACCGTTATTATATGAAGTGATGAAGGGTCTTTTTGAAGAAAAAGATAAAAAATATGAATAAACAAAATGGCAATGAATACATATCTGTTGACAATTGAATCTACAAACAAAATAAACAAGCAGAACAGAAACATTCTCATAGATACAGAGAAATTTTGTTGGTTGCCAGATGGGAGGGGGGTTGGAGGAATGGGTGAAAAAGGTGAAGGGATTAAGAACAAATTGGTTGTTAGACTGACAAACTTCAAAGGGAAGGGGGCTTGGAGGTGGGAAGAAATAAACCAAAGAACTTATATGTATATATGAATAACCAGTGGACACCGAAAATAGTGTGGGGAAGGCAGGAGGGGGGCTGCAATGGGGAGGAGGTGGTCAATATGGGAAAAATGAGGAACATCTGTAATACATTAAACAATAAAGATAATCTGTAACAAAAATTAATTAATAAAAAAAACAATAAAGATAAATTTTTTAAAAATCTCATTCATAAAAACTACCTGTCTAGCCTGGCTGGTGTGGCTCAGTGGTTGAGCGTCGACCCATGCACCAAGAGGTCGCCGGTTCAGTTCCCAATCAGAGCACATGCTCAGGTTGTGGGCCTGATCCCCAGTGGGGGGCATGCAGGAAGCAGCCTATCAATGTTCTCTCTCATCAATGTTTCTATCTCTCTCTCCCTCTCCCTTCCTCTCTCTAAAATCAATAAAGAAAAAAGAAATTTAAAAAAAAAAAACTGCCTGTTTATTCCTACGTGTTCACAGTAATCAAACTCTCTGGACCTCGGTGTATGTTATTCTACATGACTGCACCGAGCACATGCAGGCACTGGAGTTGGGGGTCGGGGGTGGGGAGCGGTTACGCACAGTGTTCTACTCTCTGCAAGGCCAGCCTGGCCCCCTTAGCAGATACAGAGCAGAGCGTGGGGCCTCTCTCAGGGTGGACCTGATCCCGCATCTCTGCCTGCTCTCCCCACGATACAGCATACAGCCGGGAGTCCTCTGAGGGATGTGGGCCTGGAGAGGACCCTCGTTCTCTGACACAGCAGCATGTGGCTGAGGAATGGCATTGTTCAGCGCTGGGATGTGGTGTAGGCAGCTTCCAAAATGAAGCCCCCTGGGGGGCTGGCTATGTGGAGGTGTCAGCGTGCAGGGCATCCAGCAAGAGTTTCAGAAAGGGGAGGAGACTAGCAGAGGAACACATGTCTCCAGGGGAAGACATGCAAGGTAAAGGTGACCTTCCGCCCTGCTGTTCAGATCCCTCACTGGAAGATCCAATAAAGAGAGCATCTTGGCTCAGTAAGATTTCTGCCTGGGAGGGGGTGCTGGTCAGGGCAGGGTGATGACAGGGCCCGCCTGCAGCCCTTTCTGCCAGGGACAATTGGACCTGGTCAGGCAGAGGGATGGGGCTCTGGGGGTGGCAGCTGGAAACTCAGCCAGGATGAGTCCTCAGGTAGTCCTTCCAGCCCCTCCTGTTCCAGGCCTCTCCTTGCCACCCTTCATTGTTCCCTCCCACTAACATTGTCAGGAGGGCCCAGCACTCAGCCTGGGGAAACAGACATGTAAAGAGGACGGTCCTGCCCTGGCCAGTGTGGCTCACTGGTTAGAGCATAGGCCCACGCACCGAAGGGTCTCAAGTTTGAATCCTGGTCAAGGGCACGTACCTGGGTTGCAGGTTCCATCCCAGCCCCGGTTGGGGTGCATGTGGGAGGCAACCAGTCGATCTCTCTGTCTCTCTTTCTCTCTCCTTCTCTCTTCCCTCTCTCCCTCCCTCCCTTCCACTCTCTCTAAAAAAAAAAAAAAAAAAAAATCAATGGTAAAAATATCCTCTGGTGAGGATTTACAACAACAAAAAGACTGTCCTCAGCTAGCGAGTCCTCCTTCCCACTCAGATCTCCCCTGGGGCTTAGGAAACAGGACTTCAGTGCATTCTTCTAATGCTGATTGAATTCCTTCTGTCTGGGCAGCTTTGTGTACCCTTGGCATAAATGAGGAAAGGAGCAGGAAGGGTTTAAAATAGCACACAACTGGCCAATCTAAACTGCCAACCTGGCTAGCTATTATAAACAAAAAAGTCCAGGTGATGCAATTTGTTGCAGCGGTCTTTGGCACGGGCTCAGGTGTGGCTTTGCATTTTTAAGAGCACACATGTCTGTTAGTGGAATGGAAATAAGCACCTCAAGGGAAAGTTCTGTTGTGTGCTCTGGGACCACTGCAGGGTGGGGTTGCAGTTCAGTCTGCTATGTACTTTGATGTCCAAATAAAATGTGATTGTCATCCATCCATGGCCTTGGGCCCCCTCAGGTAACTTGTGGTCACCCGGTGCTGTGGAAATCCTGTTTCTAGGAACCTATCACTGAGACTGCCATAAAAGTTCCACTTCTTGGGCTTGTCCTTAAAGGCATGTACGTTAGCACCTAGACATGGCTGCCACAGGCCTGTCTCCTGATTGCAAATAAGTACTTTACTAAGACTTTTGAGAGGGCCAACATCATGAACACAGAATGTTTGTTTGCAAAGGAAGCTTTTCATCACTTTATCAGTTTCTACACCTGCTACAGGGAAAGAACCGTGAGCTGTCCTGGGACAAGGATGCTGGCTGGGCCATCTACTAGTTTTACTCAATGACCTGTGACCAACACGTTTGTACCTCAGCAAAATGACAGATATACCACTCAGGGTCCTTCTGGGTGACTTGGGATTGAATAAAAAGTCACTTGCACAAATGTCAAGGATCTTTCACAGTCTTGTCAAACCAAAGATCTTGACTTGGGGGAAGAATGGGGTCCCCGCGCCTACAGCTGCCTTGTTTTCCTTGCCTTTAAAGGAAGAAATGGACCTTATCAGGATGCTCTCGAATTGGCTCATCTTTGCATGTGAGACCCTTTAGGTCTTAAAGCATTTCACAGCTACTGTCTTCCTGTTTGAGGTCAAGAGGACAGATCTTTGACAGATGAGAAAAGCACCAGGATGTAAAAAGGCTTTTTGTTCGAAATCACATAATTGTGAGTTGAAGCTGGAATTAGAAACCCGTCTTCTACTTGGCATCCTGCTGTCTCTTTGTTATCTTGGCTCTAATTTTCCCCACATCCTCCCCTAGAAGGTTCGGCCAGAGGAAGCCATCTGTCACAGACAGATGCCTCAATTCCACCATTAGAGCTTCATCTCTTTTGCTTAAAACACGAGTGTGAATTAAAGAGCAAATGCTCCTAGAAGGAAGGTTTCTCTAAGTCAGGGATCAGCAAACTTTTTCTGCAGTGGGCCAGATAATATCTTCGGCTTTGCAGGGCATGCAATCTCTCTCACAACTGTGCAACTCTGCTGTTGTAACGCAAAAGTAGCCATAGACCATGTGACAAGGGAACAGACCACTATTTGTGGGTACTGACATTTAAGTTTCATATCATTTTCACATGTCACAAAATATTATGCTTCTTTTGAGAGGACTTTCACACCATTTAAAAGTGTGCAAACCATTCTGAGCTCATGTACAAAGATAAAAGGTCAGACCCTTGCTGTAGGGTGTCCTCAGCCAGGGGCTTGTGGGGATAACAGCTCTGGTGAAAGGATTGGGTGGGGAACTGAGTGAGCAGGAGACAGGGAGGTGGGGGTGCAGACAGGTCCATGCCATCTGCAGTGTGGCCATGAGGCCCGCCTGGAAGGGGGCAGCTGCCCGCTGGGCTGTTTGTGCAGCCACTGCCTCTGGGGCCCCACTGGAGCTGCTCAGACCTCACAAGAGCTGTGGCTTTAACCCTGGCATCCCCTGGCTGAGGCTGAGCCAGCTGTTCCCCCATCTGGCTCACAGCTGCACCAGTATTCAGCTCCTCCTCTCTCCAAGTCCAGCTGTGAGGATCCTTGCCTCCCCATAAAGAGGCTGACGGGTCAGTTGGCTCCATGGTGCTGTTATGTTTAAGGGGTTTTGTTAGTACTTCCTTGTTTTTAAAATATGAAAGCCGTTTGAGGAGGAGGTTGCCACCCTGTAGACTGCCACTTTGATCTGCCACATGGTAGACGCTGGGTGTAAGATGTTGTGGACCTGAAAGCACTTCCTCTTTCCTTAAAAATTTTTTTTTCTTTATTGATTTTAGAGGGAGAGATAGAAACACCGATGAGAGAGAACATCAATTGGCCGCCTCCTGCATGCCCCCCACTGGGGATCTGGCCCACAACCTGGGCATGTGCCCTGACCGGGAATCAAACTGATGACCTCTTGGTGCATTGGTCGATGCTCCACCACTGAGCCACACAGGCCGGGCTGCACTTCCTCTCATTATCTTATTTGGTTTTCCTGAGCAGAGTAAATAAGGAAATGCAATTGTCACCATTTCACAGATGGAAAAACTGAGGCTCAGAGCACTAGAATGAGGTTCAGAGGCACAGTAAGGGAGCAGGGTTTGCATCCAGGTCTTGTCTCCAAAGGCCTGACTCTGAAGCTTTCAGCGCACCAGGAAGACTGGAGGAGGGGACAAGTGTGCAGAGAAGAAGGAGTTTCTGCAGGGACCAAGCAGGCTCGCACCCACCCAGAGTGAGGAGGGGCTGGGCCAGCCCCTCCAGCCTCAGCCTCCCCACTGTCTCACTGTGGGCCCTTAGGCCTGGCAGCAACTCTGGTTCTGCTGCTGCTTCGTCAGGGTGGCAGTGCCAGCTGCCTGCCCCCTCTTACCACAGTCCCCAGGGAGGCCCACCAGAGCTCCAAGGCCCTTCTGAATGCATAGCCCTTTGGCTTTCATCTCTGTTTGTTCTTACACACCTGTGAGTTTATTGTTGACATGCAGTGAGCACTCAGTATGTATGTGTTGCATGAATGAATGAATGAATGAGTGGATTCTCTCACCTGCAGATGCCCCAGGAATGCCTGGATAAGATTGTCCAAGTTTAGCTTTCAGTGGAGGAAGCCACAGGCGTTTCTGCAGTTTCGTCGCCTTGGATCAGCAGCACACCATGCGGTACAAGGAGCACGCCACGGGCACTCTGCACACACTCGCTTCATGCTCACGACCATGCTCAGCCGGCTGCCTCCTCACCCCATTTTACAGAACAAGGACCGAGGCTCAGTGGTGGGCGAGGATTTGGACCCAGGTCTCAGACTCCACAGCCTGTCTCCACACAGTTCCCATCAGTCCTTTCTGGGCTCTCAGTTGGCGGCAAAGGAGCCTTCATAGCTAACCCTAGAGACGAAGCTTGAGCCCCATGAGGAGTGCTGAGGAAGAGGGGAGCCCAGGGCCCCCATGCCTGCCCTACCTGTCCAGCCCCTGGCACAGGCTGCCCTGGGGCCAGGCAGGGCCTGCGCATGCTTGCTCCCTTCTCCCACGGCTGCGTGCCTGGGGCTGGAGTCTAGTATTTCTGCACTGGGAGCAGGTGCAGGAAACTGATCCCCAGTAGGTCTCCCCTCAGCAGTAAGCGGCCTGTAAGTACAGGGATGTGATCCGGGCCTAATTAAGGAACACTGACTCTCCACTGCCCAGCCTGTATGGGAATCCCATTGAAACTACATCCCTACATGTGTCATAACTTCTGGCTCAGGTGTGCCTTGTGACAGTGCGTGTGAAGACTGGACGTGAATGTGTGGGAGGGCGCTGCAGGGCAGAGGGGCCCAGCTGTGCCTGCCCGAGACCTCGGGATCAGGCCTGTGCCCAGGGCGAGAGCCCTGCCCTGGAGAACGGTGTGAGCAGCAGTGTGTGACCCACTCCTCGCTGTTCACGGTTTCCTCCTCTGGCCTCCAGCTCCCACCCCGCCTCACAGGACCCTCCGGCTCCTCCGGGCCCCCTACCCACCACCTCACTGATCCCAGCACAGGAGCCCGGAGCCCGCAGCTCCCAAGACCCGCTTCCTCAGAAGGCAGCAAGACAATGAGAAATACACGCTCTCTTTCCTGTGATGTCCGATTTCCTGTGGCCCACCTGTTATGGAAGATTGGAGGTCAAAAGCTAGTGAGGGGCCGTACAGGGACTCCAGCCTTTCCCTCTGCCGTGCAAGCCTCAGGGCTCCCAGCCCTGTGTCCTCAGCGGGAGGCCCGCAGGGGGACCACAGCCCCTCGCCCTCCCACCCTTCCCGTCCCCCCCTGCCCCATCCCTTTGCTCTGTCTCTAGCTCCTTCCTTTCTAGAGGTGATTGCAAAGCCAGGCCTAGGCTCAGGAATCATCTCCGAGGGCGACTTCCAGGCGGTGCGGCAGGCTGGGTGCGGGGTGGCATCGGGGTCAGAGGAACGCTGAGACGGCAGAGTCGGGGCTGCCCCTCCGCCTTCCCTGTGCTGTGCTCATTTCTGCAGCCAGAAGCCTGCTCCCAGCCCAGCAGCATCCGCATGACGCGCCCCCAAGCTTCTGCGGTCCCCACCCTGACCAGGCTGCTGGCCCAGCCACGCACGTTCTGACCGCTTCTCGTATTTCCTAAATGATGCCTGTGCACTGCGGTTCTATTATGAACAATGTAAAACACCCCAAAAGGAAGATTCTAAGGATGCGATGAACAATGTCTCTGAACGCCTGGTTACGCTCTCGTAGCGCAGAACACACTTCAGGCAGCATTCGGGGTGAAAGGTCGCGGGTGTAAGTCCTATTTCATGAGGTCTCCTGGTCGGTTCCGACTTGGCCCCTCCGGCGGGTCGTCGTTCACCTCGTGCGGCCGACAGCGAGCTCGCGTGGGGCCGGGAGGCGTCGGCGAAGGCCTGCCCCAGGTCCCTTCTCTGCAGTTGGTAAGGCCGCTCGTTCTTTTTTATGACAGTTGGTTTACTTAAAAAAAAGACAATAGAACCTGTCAATTCCCTTCAGTGGGCACAAGTAAGCCACAGAGCCTGTCCCTCCCTCCCTCGCACGTCAGCATTAATAATGTGTGGCCTTCTCTCTCCTTTTTGAAGTGTAACATTAAATAGACGGACTATTATTTTCTTTCCTCGACCCCATGGATCACTTTCCATACCCTCTGGGATGTGCGTACCCCACTTTGGAGACCCCTGTTCCAGACTGAACACCCCACCTCCCCTTCCCCCGAAAGCCCCCTGGAAGCCCCTAAAGAGAAGCCACCCGTCCTGAGGAGCTGCCAGCAGCCCGTGAGCCGTCAAAGGCGACTCAGCGTGGGTGGGTCTCAGGGGCCCGCACATCTCCTTCCCTCTACCATCAGCCCTCCCCGAGTTTCTGCCCCACCCAGGAGGTTGGCACAAGGGAGTGTGGAGTTTCACGGAGGCCAGTCTGGCAGGACCGGCCCCTGGACAGCACCAGGCAGGCCCCCAGCCTCGGCGCCCGGGCAGGCCTGGGCGGGACTTTTCCTGGAGGGGGCGGCCCGGGGCAGGCCTGGGGCGGGGCTTTTCTAGGGGGGTGCGGCCCGGGGCAGGCCTGGGGCGGGGCTTTGCCTGGAGGGGGCGGCCCGGGGCAGGCCTGGGGCGGGGCTTTTTTAGGGGGGGAAGGCCCGGGGCAGGCCTGGGGCGGGGCTTTGCCTGGAGGGGGCGGCCCGGGGCAGGCCTGGGGCGGGGCTTTGCCTGGAGGGGGCGGCCCGGGGCAGGCCTGGGGCGGGGCTTTTCTAGGGAGGGGCGGCCCGGGGCAGGCCTGGGGCGGGGCTTTGCCTGGAGGGGGCGGCCCGGGGCAGGCCTGGGGCGGGGCTTTTCTAGGGGGGGAAGGCCCGGGGCAGGCCTGGGGCGGGGCTTTGCCTGGAGGGGGCGGCCCGGGGCAGGCCTGGGGCGGGGCTTTTCCTGGGGGCGGCCCAGCTGGCAGCAGAAAAGCTGGGGAAAGACTAGGGAGGGGCTGCTTCTCCCCAGCTTCGTTGTGGCATTTTTGAAATCTCATTTCCTGTCACAATTCCGAGAGGCAGGTGTTTCTGTTTTTAAATGTCTGCAGTTGCTATTCCGGTCGTGTGAGTCGCTAGTTTTTTTCCAAGGACCGAACTATTTTTTCCTCTGGTGGAGGCACAATTAGCAGCCAGTCCAGCCCAGCCAGGATCAGGGGCGAGGCGGCGGCCACTCCCTCTGCCAGCCCCAGGCCAGAGGTAGGGACACTCCACCGACAGCTGGGGCCCGGTGGAGCAGGCAGCAGTTCCCTGGGCCGTTGACAGCCCTCTGTGATTTGGTCGCATTGCACAAGTGTTCCTGGCCCCACACAGGAAATAGAAGCCAGGCTGGTCCCTGGACCCTCAGGGTGACCTCAGCCCCAGGGCAACGAGAGGAGCTGAAGGTAAACCTGGGCCGGAGAGAAGCCGACAGGGAGCTTCTCATGTGAAAGCCAGACCTTCAAATCCAGGAATCTTAATTAAAACTGGGGTCTACAAACACCCCGAGAAGCTCTAGCCACATTCAGGAGGTCCGTGACCCCTCTATGAGAATTTTAATCTTCATTTGAACAAAAGTCTTGAAAGTTTATTTGAACATATTCCACCTCATGTATAAGATCATTTCATAACTGTTTCTAGAGATTTCGGGGTATTAATTTTTTTAATGAATGGAGAAGCTTTTGTTCATAAACATCAGGTGTTCTGTCCACGTGAGATGCTGCAGTGTTCTCAGCAGAGGAAAGACGGGGAAGGAGCATGTCATTCCTCACGCTGGTGGCTCTGAGCACGCTATTCAGCATGTGGGTTCAGAAACATAACGAACAGGTCGCATGAAAGTAACTTACGCGATGTTACATGTCAATTATCTCAGTTTTTAAAAATCACTGTTAATGCCCGTCCAGTGTGGCTCACTGGTTCAGCGTCCACCCATGCGCTTGAGAGGTCACCGGTTTGATTCCCGGTCAGGGCACATGACCAGGTTGTCGGCCCAGTCCCCAGTGGGGGACATCATGCAGGAGGCAGCCAGTCGATGTTCTCTCTCATCAATGTTTCTATCTCTCTCTCCCCCTCCCTTCCTCGCTCTCTAAAATCAATCAAGGAAAAACATTTAAAAAATAAAAAATAAATAAAAACCACTGTTCAGTGTGCTAACTCAAGTTTCCGCAGTTTTGTAGGGACTTTTTGTATTCCATTTGTACACTGGTTTCAGTTTTGGAGTTATGTAAGTGTTCTTAAGAATACAGAGTTTAAATAATTTTGTGTTCATACCTATTTAAGTAATATGACAAGCAAAATAATTTCAGTCCACCCTGAGGGCAATCATAAGACTTACTTCTGGTGTCCTGTCTAAAGATCATCACTTCGGGGTTTGAGTTAGAGAGCCAGCATTCTCTAGGAGCAGGGCTTTTGCGGGGACAATGCTGGAACAGCCTCTCGGGGATTAGGACCAGCGAAGAGAGGGCTCAGGAGGTAGGCCTTGATTACGGACCCTGCTAGGGGCTGAGTGCGTGCGGACTGCTTGTCACCAGCGTCCCTGCGTGGGCCCTTTGTGCTGTTGCCGAAGGAACCGAATGTAAGGTGACGTGAACGCGTGTGCACAGCCTCTGGGAGCAGCCACAGGCGGGCGAGGTCAGCGCCACCGGGAAGGAAACGGGCACTGAAGCGCTGGGTGCTCCCTGGCCGCCCTCACTGGTGGGGTTGGGCGTCACCAGAGTTAGGTCTGAGTTGTCATGGCTGGGAGGACAAGGGCCACAGCGTGGTCTGGGTTGTTTCTAAGACTTCCCAAGAGCCCCACTGTCCCCAGGAACAAAGTAAGAAATGCAGAGTGCAAGAGCGTTGGGGTTCGAAATGGTGAGTTCATGCGAGTCTTGAACAAGTCTGTGATGGGGCCAGGTGTGCCCACTCCCTGCAGGATGGGGAACCACCCAGGAGTAATCAACTGTGCTTCTGGGGCTTACGGCAGAGCCGGGAACTCGGGTACCAGGTTCCCCTTGGGACAGAAGCCCCAGAGCTCTGGGTTGCTTTCTGAGACGGGAACTAGCTAGAATCCTCTCGTTTGGAAGGGGATGTTTGATAAAGGAAGATAAAATAAGGATGGTTAACAGGCCCAGACACAAACGGAGCCCACAGAGCCCTGGGAAGTCGTTTTCCAAAGCCAGATACCTCCGGACTAGGTGGGGGTGTTTCCAGGGGACACCCCCCCAACCATCACCTCCCTGTCACTGCGAGGGTTTGAGCCCACCCATGTGCATTTGTTTGTTAGGCCGGTGAAAACAAAGCACTACAACTGGGAGCTCAAACAGCAGAAGTTGATTTTCTCAGCCCTGGAGCTGGGAGTCCAGGATCACCGTGGCTGGTTTCTCCTGAGGCTTGTCTCCTTGGCTCGCAGGCGGAGTCTTCTTGTCGTGTCCTTACACAGCCTCTTCTGTGCGTATGCATCTCTGGTCTCTCCTCTTCTAAGGACACCAGTCCTATTAGATGATGGACTACCCGCGTGACCTCATTTAACCTTAATTACTTCTTTAAAGACCCTGTCCTCAAATACACTCATATTCTGGTGGGGTGTTAGTGATTGGGACTTTAACATATGAATTTGGGGGGGAACACAATTCAGTCCATAACACCAAGAAAATAGCACTGTGCCAGGTGTGCAAGCCCCAGACCAAGCCAGGTACTATATGTCCTCGCCAGTGAAGGTCGTGCAGAGCCCCCGCCCACAGTGGCAGCTGCCTTCATATTCACAAGAAGACTGTGCAATAACTCCAGGAATGGCCAGTCCCTCACCTTTATTTCAGCCTCAGGCAAGGGTGGGTTGACTCTGACCGTTGGCGCAGACTCCTGTCTTTGAACTACAGGCTGTTGAACCAGCACCGAGCACTTGTTGTATTCATCTCTGTGAAGGTGGAACAAAGAGGCTATTTTCGTATTGACTGTAGAGGCTAGGTAGGCCCCAGTGGCACTGGGTTCTGGGCACAGATCCAGTCTCTGCTCAGGACAGCACAGGTCACCTCAGGTGCCCTTTTGGATTATGTTTACTCAGACAGCTAAGCAATGCGTGCAGCTCCCAGGACTGGCTGACACTCCCACCCCCGGTACAACATCACGTGCTGGCCTGTGAGTCAGCTTCCCAGACACCCAAGATGCCGGAGAGCCACAGCTTCCAAGTCTGTCAGCAGCACCTGCCCCCACACCTCTCGGTGGGCCTCCGTCTAGTAGAACATAATGAGCAGCACCACATCCATGTCCATTTATGACAGAAGAGGCAAATTCGACCAAGTGTTTTACCAAGAGCAGTTGGACCAAATATAAAAAGGATTGAAGGCCTCAGAGAGCTAACATAAGAGTAAAAAAATTACTGGGCCAAGATCTGATGGAGAGCAGAGACCAGGTGGATCGGGTGTTCGGAGCCTGGACGCATTGGCTGGCGGCACAGAAGTGAGATGACAGACGGCACGGCACGTTGCGAGTGATCGCCTCCGAGGCTGCTGGGCGGGGCTACGCGGAGCAGCACGGACATCGGAGCGGGGGAGATGGAGCTCACGTTTCTCCAAGGCACTCCTGTTGTCTGCTGGAGGTAAGAGCACTCGTGTCTCCTAGGATTGGATAACTCAGAAAGTATTGTAATATCCTTGTTTGGCCACTAAAATGATATATTTAAAAATATATATATAATTTTCCAATTAAGAAAGGAAAAGATGACATAATTTTAAAAGGCTAGAAAGAGGAAAAAAAGGGAACAGACTAATTGGGACAAAAAGAGAGCAAATAATAACAGTTAAGCCCTAGCAAATCAGTAATTATATTAAATATAAATGGACTAAATGCTCCAATTAAAAAATAAAGATTAGCCCAGCCAGTGTGGCTCAGTGGCTGAGCGTCAGCCCATGCACCAAGAGGTCACTGGTTCAATTCTTGGTCAGGGCACATGCCCAGGTTGTGGGCCCCGATCCCCAGTGGGGGGCATGCAGGAGGTGGCCAACTGATGTTCTTTCTCATCAATGTTTCCATCTCTCTCTCCCTCTCCCTTCCTCTGTCTCTAAAAAAAAAAAAAAAAAATCAATAAAGAAAAAAATAAAAATAAATAAAGAGTGATCATAAAAAAATAAAACCCAATTATAAACTGCTTACAAAATAAAAAGATACAGAGAGGTTAAAAGTTAGAGTATGGAGCCCTGGCCAATTTTTCTCAGTGGTTAGAGCATTGGCCGAAGCACTGAAGGGTCTCAGGTTTGATTCCCAGTCAGGGCACATAACCAGGTTGCACGTTCGGGGCATGTACAGGAGGCAACCGATTGATGTTCTCAAATCAATGTATCTGTCTCTCCCTTCCTCTCTGTAAAATCAATAAACATATCCTCAGGTGAGGATAAAAAGAATATATATCAAATAAGTGTTGGTGGTTAATGGCCCCTCCTGTGTTCAGTGTCTTCACATAGGTTGTCCTGCACCCTGAGGTCTTCTGAACTTTGGGAATATTCATCTGGATGTCTGTTGTGAGGAGCAGTTGTGTCGTCAAGTAAACAGAAAAAGTCGGGGAGCCCAGACCCTGCTGGGATGAGCACTGGGGGGCCTCAGCCAGAGCATGTGCCTTGGAATGGAGAAGGCAGTGGCTGCCCGTTGGGACCATATGAACGCAACAAACCAAAACCAAAATAACTTGACCCATTGAACAAGTAGGTCTCATGGGATGTGCTCAGAAAACAATTTGATTTTATCATTTTTGCCCATAATTTACCTATTGAAACCTGCTCTGGGGGGCTAGCTCTGAGCCTACCGGTAAGTGAATCTCGGGCCTCTGTGCCTCTCCTGTTCACTCCCAATTGTAAAAAATCCTCTGGTCACTGTTTGAAAACTTATATTATGGAGGTTTTCACACATGACCAAGAACAAAGAAATGGTGTGAGGAACCCCACTGTAAGCAATCACCCAGCTTCAGCCACTATCAACAGCCATGCTTGTTTGGTCAATCCTGCCCCTCCCCAAACACACACTCTTTGTTTTCGCTGGAACATTTTAAAGCAAATCCAATGATTAGTTTTAGAAACAAAAATCGCCTTAGTTTAGTAATGAATAAGCCCAGCCCAGTGGAGTAATCTGGGACTTCCAAACTTCAAGTTAAATCTTGCTCTCCCTACCCCACCCCGCCCCCACCCCAGCTGCCCAGCCCGGGGGCCTGCCTTCTTAAAGGGGGCCCGTGGGTGTCTTTTCTGTTCCCTTCCAGTTTTCCTCCTGCAGGGTCGGGGTGAGGGACAGGGGAGCTGTCCCCCTGGCTCTCACAGGCTGCAGGCAGTGGTCAGACGTCCCAGGGTGGGCTCCTCACCTGCTCCTCATCTCAGTGGGCCTCGCTTACGCCGAAGTGCCCCCAGAGCTGACAGACGGTGCCTGGGTCCGAGAGCAGGGCGTGCTGGGGAAACTGAACGCGGTGTGGCCGCCCCTCACCATGAGGGCATTTTTTCAGCAGAAAGAAAAATTGAGTGGGAGGGGGGAGGGTACGCACTGGCTTCACCCACCCAGACGAAGGGCAGGATTCCCGTCCCCACGCAGGTGACTGGCACCTCACTGCACTGTCCAGTGTGGCAGCCGCGCGAGGTGCTGTCGTTGAAACCACACACTGGGTTTCGGGTAACGTAAAACATCACAGTTCCCGAACCGATGACCCGTCGACCTGATATGTTTATGAACTGCATTGAATCCAATGTGTCATTAAAATTAATTTTACCTGTTTTTAACTTTTTAATGTGGCTACTAGGAAAGTTTAGATGAGTCTGAGGCCAGCATTGTTTTCCGTTGGACAGTCCCGCCTTAGAGGCTCAGCCGACACCACGAGTGGAACTGTTGCATTTTAATATGTTACAAAATCTCCCCCTCAACCCACCCCCCAAAACAGCCGGTCCTAGAGCCAGTGCAGGTTTGATCTGGAGGAGTGTCTGGTTGGACCTTCGTTTTACAGACGGAGAAACTGAGGCCCGGAGAGACGTAACGGCTTGGCTCGGGGTCACCGAGCGTCACGCGTGGAAGCCGCTGCCACTCGCTCCTGCAGAGAATCCCTCGCGGACGCAGCCCCGGAATGACGCGCCGCGGCGGCGCCCGGCCGGGTGACAGCTGGGAGGCGGGAGTCCCGGCCTTTCCCGGGCACCGAGCGGGCACCTGCCAGCAGGCGGCAGGGCCGGAGAGGTCTGGGGGGAGGTCAGGCCGCGCAGCCCGCGGCTCCATCTGGCCCTCGGACCTGTTCGATGGGCCCGCGGCGGCTCACAGTGCTCGGAATCATGTGCAATGTTGTAACATCAGAGACGGCAGTGGAAATACGGTTCCAGCTTCTGAGAGGAGACGTGGCCACACCGGCCGGGCCTCCCCGCCTGGCAGAGTCTGCTGCCCGCTGCGGGCGGCAGGGGCTCCGCGGTGGCCCCGGCCCTCGCCTGCCGCCTCCCTCACGGGGCCCAGGGCGGCCGGCTGCTGTCATCACCGCTTTCTCCAGGCAGGGACAGTGGGGGGTCGTGCCCCCCCCCCCCCCCCCGTCTCTACCAAAAGGCGCAGACAGGAAAGAGGGCTGCCTGTGTCAGAGAGAAAGTGGGGTTTACCCGGCTGCCCCTCCCATTGCGCCTCCTCGCTACTCTCCACCGGCACGTGAGGTCGCCATCTGCCCCAGTTTGGTGGTGTGTTGGCATCCCATGACGAAAGGGAAGGTGGCCATTTCACCCATTTTCCTTGAAACCGAGGCGCTGAGAGCCCCCCCCCCCCCATACAGGAGCTGGCTCTGGAGTGGGGACCCGAGGCCAGGGGTGACCGGAGCCCTGGGGCGTCCTGAGCCTGGGCCGGCCTTCCAGCTCTAACGTTCCAGGGCGTCCCGGGGCCACGTCACCGAGATTTCTTGGCCAGGACTGCAGGGGCTTCGGCCCCCAGGACAGATAATGTATCTCTGGGAGGCAAAATTTTGTTGCTGTTAATCCTCACCTTGAGGATATTTTTTCCTTTTTAGAGAGAGTGGAAGGGAGGAAGAGAAACACTGGAGAGAAAGAGAGAGAGAGAGAGATTGGTTGCTCCTGCACGTGCCCGGGATGAACCTGAAACCCAGGTAGGTGCCCTTGACCAGGAATCAAACCTGCCCTTCGGTGCCCTCGCTGATGCTCCAACCGATGAGCCACACTGACCATCCTGTATTTTCTCGATGTAAATCCAAGCAAGCCTGAATGACATTCTCACTGTGCCTCATTCTAGCATAAAGGTAGCATTCTAAATGCACCGTTTCCATTCCTTTGTTCCACTTAGCAGTCTTCCCGTACCCACACACGGACTGTCCCCCTAAAAGAACAGAAAGAGGAAAAAACAAGTAGAAGTGTGGATGCTGTGATTGCCAACGGGGCGAGTGATGAGGCCCCTGCATTCAGGGGTTCGCCTGGTTGGGCAGAGCGCCCCGCCATCTCCCTCCAGGCCACCGTCCTCTCCACTGGTTTTCCAGGGAGATGTGGGACTCACACCCTTGGCCATGTGCCTGGCAAGCTTTGCTCCCCAGTCCAGGCAACTGGGCTGTTTCCATGCTGGTTCATCAGTTTTGGGGACAGAAGAGAAGGGGCTTCTGCCGCCTGCTGGGCCCACTTGCTGTGTGCTTGTCACGTCCCATCTTGCCCCCACCCTCGATCGATTGGTAGGCTGACTTGAACCATGTAAACCAAACTTATTTATAACTAAAGCCCAGTCTCCTCCCCTCCCCTCCCCTCCAGAGACAGGCTGCCCTCCTCCTACCTGCCCATGTGACTACAGGAAACACCCCGTAGGTCTCCTGGGACAAGTAAGAGCTTCCAAGCCCTTCAGTGGGGGAGCTTAGGGGCTGGCTCCAGGGGCTGCCCCATTCCATCAGGGTGCCAACCCCAACAGGCAGGCCTTAGGGGGGACTGTGAGTCTGACAGAGCGCTCATCCTGGGGAACAAGACTGGGCTCCAGGGCCCTGAGGGTAGGGTGCCATCAGGGACAGAGGACGGACCAGTAGCTTGAATACATAAAATCCCATCAACGTTCTTGTGTCTAAAGACCCACGGTCTTAACTTCTTCAGTTCTACAGAGAACCAGGTTGATTCACTCTAAAGTTCATCACTCAGCACAGTCATGGCTGCAGGCGGAGTGCATGGAGGAAAAAACAGGGATTTCTCCACTTGATGCACAAGCAGGAAAACAGAGCCAGGGCCCGGCCTCTCCCCCAAGGCAACTGTGGCCGTTCATTGACCTGACGCAGCCAGAGCTCCCACGGAGGGCTTTAGCTCCCCTCTGAGCTAAGAGCTGTTTACGTTTTTTAAGAAAATAATTACAGACTCACAGGAGATTGCAAAAATAGGACAGAGAAGTCCCATGTACCCTTCACCCAGGTCCCCCCGTGGTTACATCTTATGTAACTATAGCACAGTATCAGAGCCAGGCAATCAACACTAACACAACGTGTGTGTAGAGCTGTGCTGTTTCATCCGTGCACACACTCCTGTAACACCACCGCTCAAGAGAAAGAACGACTCCAGCACCACAAAGGTTGCCCTCCTGGGACCCCTTCACTCCCCCATCCCAGCCCTGGCAGCCAGGAATCGCCTCCATCGCTCCAATGTCCTCATTTCAAGAATGTTGTATAAATGGAATCAGACAGAATGTGACATTTTGAGATCGACTTTTGGGGAGACTCTTTCAGATAAACATACAAACATTCACACACAGATTTTCGTGTGCATGTAAGCGTCCATTTTCTTAGGATAGTGTGTCATGGCTGAGTCACACGGTGTCTGCTTAGCTTGTGAAGAAACTGCCAAACGGTTCCCAGGGCTTGTCCCGTTTACATTCAGAGGAGTCGGCAATGCGTGAGGTCGGTTCTCCACACCCTCGCCAGCCTTTGGCGGTGAGCGTGTCACACAGTGGGCCCATCAGAGCCTCTCCCGGACGTTTGCTGACCATGTGGAGAGGGGCCTGTTCTTTACTGGGGTTACTAGCTGTGAGGCGTATTAAAGTTTTTTTAAAATTTCTGTGTTTCTGATGCTTCGACATTCGGGGCTTTGCTGTCTCTGGAAGATCGGCCCCTCCCAGGGCTGGACAATTCCTAGAGATAGTAAAAGGTTCTACTGCGTGCAGGACTTCCATGTGCAAACTCACCTGTCCGAGCCAGGCCCTTCCCCTGGCCTCTTCCACCAGCTTATGCTCCAGGCCACCCCTTGCCCTGATCACCCCAGGCCCACATCAGACACAGGGGCAGCCTCTACACCCCAGAGTCCTCCGGAAAAATTCAGACTAGCCAGTCCTCAACCTGCTTCCCCTATCGGCCCATTCCTTCCCACAGAAACTGTAATATGGGCTCTGGCCCACTTTTCCTCCTGCCCACTGTCTCTCCTGACCGAGCCTGGTGCTCCCCCGTGTGGCCCTGCGCGGCACGGCAAGCCCCCACCTCTTGGGCACTGAGAGGAACATACTCTTTTTTTTAATATGTTTTTGTTGATTTTTTTACAGAGAGAGGAAGGGAGAGATAAACACTGATGTGAGAAAGAAACATTGGTCGGCTGTCTCCTGCACGCCCCCTACTGGGAACTAAGCCCACATCAGCGGCACATGCCCCGACCAGGAACAGAACAGGGACTTCTCAGTCCAGGGGACAACGCTCAATCCACTGAGCCACACCGGCTGGGCCTCTTTTATTTCTAATAGTTCATTGATTTTGAGAGAGAGAAGAAGGGAGAGGAAGGGAGAGAAACAGCAATGTGAGAGCAGAACTTCGATTGGCTGCCTCCTACATGCCCCCTACCCGGGATAGAGCCGGAAACCCGGGCATGTGCCCTTGACTGGGAATTGAACCAGAGACCTTTTGGTATATAGGACACCACCCAACCAACTGAACCACACCGGCCAGGGCAACATACTATCTTTTCACTGCAATTGTCTCCTAATCTGTTGGCCTCACCATATCTGAATAATAAAACCTACATTTAAAAATATTAGGATAGCCCTGGCCAGTTTGGCTCAGCGGTTAGAGCGTCGGCCTGCGGTCCAGAGAGACCCGGGTTCGGTTCCCACTAAGGGCATGTACCTCGGTTGCAGTTTGTCCCCGGCCCTGGCTGGTCGTGCGGGTGGCAGCCACTCGATGTGTCCCTTTCACATCGATGTTTCTCTCTCTCTCTCTCTCTCTCTTATTCCTTCTCCCTTCCACTCTATCTTAACAAAAAAGTGGAAAAATGTCCTCGGGTGAGGAGATATATATATATATATTAGGATAACGTACGCTTATTGTCGCTGGTGACCACCCTTATCCCGTGAGCAGAGCCAACCCGAGAATGAAGTGCACCTGAAGGAAAACAAGGGAGAGACAGAGTCCTGGTGGAATCATTTCAGGCCCTGGATCCGCCTGTGTCTGAAAAGCATCCCAGACTTCCTAGCTTCCGAGTTGCATAAGCAATCACCTTTTGTGTGCTTAACCTCCTTGCGGCCGGATCGCCTGTCCCTGGCACCCTGACTGATGCCCAGACAGGCCATGGTGCCCTACCCAGGTGCTGTGCTGTGGGTGGACCAGACTTCCAGGAGTGCTGTGGAGACCTGGCAAAGACGGGAGTCAGGTGGTGGGCACGAGGCCAGGCTGGGGCATCCGCTCGGTGCTTCTCTGGGCTCCATGTCTTCACCTGTAAAAGAACAGTTAGGCTGCACGTCTCCACGCGCCCTACCTGTTTGTTCCCCTTAATTCTCTAAGTTTTTGTTTCAAAGGAAAAAGAATACTAGCTGGCACTTAAGGAGCGTTCACTACAAGTCCGGCACTTCGCTGAGTGATTCTATACAATGATCATTTGACCCTTGTAACAGTCCTATGGGGGCAACTACCCTGTTCTCCAGATGAGGAAACGCAGGCACAGATGGACGAAGGCCAAGCTCCTCAGTGGGAGAGCGGGGGTGAGACACGAGCGGTCTGGCTGCGGGGTCCTCGCTGATGACCCTGCTGAGCCCCTCGGCCGCCCTTTGCCGAGGCTCCATCTGTGAGGAGTTCTCTGACCTGAATCCTCATTCTCTTTATTCCTTCCTTTCTACAGTTTTTTTCTTTGCCAGAAGTTTTTTTCTTTTCAGACTTCCCTCGAAAGTATTAGCTTCTGTTGTTTTAAACATTATCTTTTTTCTCTAAATTCCCTCCCATAACACCCCTCCCCCCATGCAATTCCAAACTAGGCATGCAGTGGGGGAGGGGGACCTTCATCCTGGGGACCAGAGGGCAGTGGGGGCCGGAGGCTGACTCCTGCTGGGGACACCTCTTACGGAACAGTCTGGTGCCCATGCTGCCTGACCCATGTTTGTGGAAAGTCCCAGGATGGGGTGTTCTTTTCATCTGCCCAACATCCCATAAGGTACTTCTCACTCCCCACCATCACCACCACCACTGTTTTACAGCTTAGAAACCTTGCCCTGATAGTTTAGCTAATAAACAGTGTTACTGAGATTTGCATTCAGGTCTGACTTCAAAGCTCGTGTTCTTTCTATCACATCATTAAAACTGTGTTTTTAAACACCTCCCAGTGCGTGGCACTGCATTGTCTGTGGCTGTCGTGGAGGATGGGGACTGGCCCCAAACGTAGGCAGCTTCTTTCTTTGGAAAGAAGCGGAAGTTCACCTGTGGTGGGCGAGAGCCATGCCGGACAGCACATGGGAACCCCAGCCACCAGAGCAGTGGCCTGAGACAGGAGACTTGTGCCCAGGAGATGGCCGTCAGATTGGGGGAGCCAATTCTTCTGTAACTATAGCCTTGAAGGTCTCTGCACTCTGACTGAAGGAGGTGCATCATTCTCAAGGAGTAATGTCCCCCCAGTAGCTATTTGCCAACCCAAAAGGGCCGTGCGAGGGCTCTTGTGATCGTGCTCCCACGCCCAGCCCACGGCCACGCCGGAGGCAGGAGTTGGTGGCAGTTTGAGGTCTAACAGCAAAGGCAGTTACACAGGGGGACACCACCACCCGCCCTCCTCCGGCGGCCCAGGGACCCTCCGCACCCAGGCTCTGGGAAGTATCTGATGAACTCATTCCGCTTGGGCTATTAGAAGCCCTCTCTGAAACCAGGCTCTGAGCCTAGAAGGATGTTCCTAGAGGAGGGGGGAGAGTGGGTGCTTCCCCAGAAGAAGTTTCTAAATTCAGAGGGGGGCAAAATTAGGACCCAGCCTTGTGCCATGTCCTCTTCTCTCTGGTGATGGAGTTTCTGACATTGTTAGCAGTTCTGGGACTGTGGTGATGCTTCAAAACCACCACTCACCAGCCCCCCCACCCCCCCAGCACGTGGGTCACACACCCGTCTGCCCGCACAGATCTCCACTGAGGGCCCCCATGGGCCTCCGGTCAGGGCAGTAACTCAGTGAGCGTCCCCTCCAAGGTCCTGTCTCCGCCAAGCTGCCCTTGCCCACGTCACGGGGCCCTCTCACTGAGAATTCCCATCAGTGGGTGGGAACACACACCTTCCAGGGCAGCGGCATTGCCTTCCCTCCACACCGGCGGGTGCCGTAAGCATCTTCTTTCCAAGGCTTAACCATCTGGAAGAGAAAACTTCACCTCATTAGAAGCCATTTCCTCTAGTCTCTCCAGCAATTTTTCTAATGTTCTGGTGCCACTGCAGTGTATCCAAAAAATAAATTTTCCTGGTGTCACCCCTACACCTTGCCACTTACCATGAAATTTCCTGCTACTTCAGAAAAATAACGTATGGGTAACATGGGGGTGGGGTGACACTCCTTCTTGATCCTTTAAGTCTCTTCACGAGACACTTTCCTTCCAAACTTAAGTTTTCAGGCAACTGAGCCCCAGGGAGTCTTAAAGATCTCCGTACGTCACTTTCTTCATCTGTAAAACAGAGATAATATTCCCGTATAACATTTTTGAGAGGATTAACGAGTAACTACAGGTAATACGCTTAGAACAGTGCCTGACATACATGAAGTGCTCACTAAATGTTAGTTGTCCTGTTCATGCCTCCTGGGCCTGGTTATAAAATTTCCTCTCTGGCCTGGAGCGCCCCCTGCTGGAAGGGATTCCCCTTGCCTTTCAGTGAACGGGGACTCGGGAGAGCTGAGACAGGGGACGGGGTGTGTGTGGGTGAGGGGGCGCAACTTTCCTTCCCTTGCTCTGAAAGCCAAGTCCTAGCTTTAAGGAGAGGCTTCTGGCCCCTCCGAGCCCACTTGAGGGGAAAGGGGCTCGGGAGGCCTGCAGACCTGCAGGATGGACACTGGCCAGCGAGCACCGGCGGCCTCTGTCCTGAGCGGAGCTCAGATTCGGCCACCTTCCTGATTCTGAGCAAGCGAGGGCCTGGCCCAGGCTCTGTGGATTAAAATAACAGTTGTCATAGGGACACCTCCCAGGAGTCCTTGCAACATCGAATTAAAGATCCGCAATATGCCGAACTCTGGTGTCAGGAGCATCAGTGTTGGTCTGGTTCCCGGCCCCAGGTGGCAGCAGGTGGGCCAGCCCCGTGTCAGTGGGCAGCGGCCAGTACACGGCGAAGACCTTCGCCACCGGGCTTTGTTACCAGGCGAGTGACTCAAGGCTGGGACGCAGTGTGTGTCATCTTTGCAGGACGACGTCTAACTCCGGAGGTACCTGGGGTGGAGGGGAGGAAGGAGGAGCCGCAAAGGGCAGACACTCCGGCCGCCTTCACGGGACAATGGCGACACCTGGTGGTCATCGCAGGAAGTGGAAAGCCCGCAGAGGAGCCTCCTGGCTCTCCGGTGCCCTCGCTGGCCCCTCCCTCCCGGCCCCTCCCGGCCCCTCCCGGCCCCTCCCGGCCCCTCCCGGCCCCTCCCGGCCCCTCCCGGCCCCTCCCGGCCCCTCCCGGCCCCTGGGCTCGCCCTGCTCTGAGACCTCGGTCCCCTTCCAGCTCGCCCCTAGCCGCGCGCCCGGTCCTCTGTCCCTCCTGGGAGCAAACCCGGCGCAGGCACCGGCCAGCTAAGTGCCCCAGACTTGGACTCCAGTCGGGCCGCAGGAGACCTGCTCCCTGGCTGCCTGCTGCTTTCCCAGTGAATGCGCTCCCGCCGGCAGCTCCGCGGTGGAGGAGAGCCTCCCCACGCAAAGGGTTTCCTCGCCCTGTGCCTGGAATCCGGCCGCCGGTGCCCAAAGCTTGAAGTGTGAGCCAGGCTGAGACCAGATCTGAGGGTCCCCAGACAGGCCCGGGGGTGGGGGAAGGAGGAGAGGTGCACGGGTGAGGAGAGGAGGTCGCTAGCGTCCAAGTGAGGATCCAAAACCAGTCCCCCTCCGGCGGGCACATTGATAGCCAGGCCCTGCATTTCAAAGGTAAGGGCATCCCCAAAACACTGGTTTTCCATTAAGGATCTGATGATGATGGTGAGAGCCAAGCTTTATTGACTCCTTCCTATACACCAGGCACATTGTCAAGTACTTCACATACATTTTTCTCAATTTATTCTCACATCAAACTTAAGGATCGCCTGTCAATGTTTGAGAGATTAAAGAAACTGAAGCATAAAGAAGCTATAAAAATTGTCGAAGGTGCAACAATGAGAAATTTCAGGTTTGACGATGCCAAGCCCCTCAAGCCCTGACACAGGCCTCCAGGTGCTGTCAGTTCCTTACAACCTGAGATGACCACACAGAGATTACTCATGTTCTCAGGTGACTCCCTTCCTGTCTGAGTAGTCCTGTTTGTTGGTCCTCAGTGTGCCAAGGAAATGTGCCTCCAGGAGCCCAGGAGGTGTTCAGCAAAGTCCTCCTGCCCTTGCTCTGTCCCCAAGATTTCACACCGTGCATGCCCCTCAGCCATTGTCTTCCTTCACTGAGGCCCCAGTTCCCTAAGGGTTCGCTCCTGTAAGAAGACTGCAGCAGGGCCTGGCCCAGAACTAACTTCTTAGAGAACCCAGCCTGCTAGGCCTGAGGTCACCGCCTCCCCGCACTGGGACCATCTCACCTGCGGAGAGGGAAGCCCCCAGCACAGAGCCCAGTGCAGTGGACACACGTTCCATGTTTAAAGAATGAATGAATGCAAATGCCTGGCCGGTGTGGCTCAGTAAATTGAGCATCGTCCGGTGGACTGAAAGGTCCGGTTCAGTTCCTGGTCAGAGCACATGCCAGGGTGGCAGGCTCGATCCCCAGTGGGGGGCGTGCAGGAGGCAGCTGATCAATGTTTCTCTCTCACATCGATGTTTCTATCTCCCTCCCTTCCTCTCTCTATAAAACATTTAAAGAAAGAATGAATGAATGAACAAGTAAGTGTGTTAATTTCCTAGAGCGGCCACGACGAAGCGCCACAGACAAGGTGGCTGAAAACGGCAGAAACCCGCCCACAGTTCTGGAGCCCAGAAGCCCCAAAGCAAGGTGGCGGCAGGGCCGCACTGTCTCTGAAGCCTGCAGGGGAGGCCCTTGCCTTGCCCCTTCCAGCTTCTGCTGGTGATCTTGGCGTCCCTTGGCGTCAGCCTCTGCCTCCATCTTCACAGAACCTCTCCCTGTGTGTCAGCCCGTGTCTCTTCTCATGAGGACACCGTATGACATTCGGGCCACCCTGGTGACCTTATCTTCACTTGATTACATCTGCAGAGACCCTATTTCTAAGGAAGGTCATATTCACAGGTACCAGGGGTTAGGATTTCAACATATTTTTTGGAGGACACAATTCAACCCACGACAGCTGCCAAAGGCAATTCGCTCCTGGTCTGATTTTCAGTTACCACCGAGGCTCTCGGGCCCGGTCTGTCGCTGCAAGCAAATGGTTGGCCGCACTTAGGAGGCGGTGCTGTCTTACACACGGCAGGGATGTACTTGTGTCACTCTTGGTTCCTCTTCCTTTTTATGAGACCATCAGTGTTGCTTTTGTGGTCACGGTAAAGACTGTGTTTACTCCAGGTTTAAGTGCCTGTGTTTCTCTCTCTCTCTCTCTTTCACATTAGTTGCTAAAATGGAATATTAACTTGGAATGTAGTCTCTCCCTTCTGGGCAATGACAAGAAGCATTCCAACGTCAACATAAGTCAAACAGACCTCACATTCTTACTAAAGTCCAAAGTCCTCTGTGTGGGCCTCATGCCTCACTACGGCCCAGCCCCAGCGCCTCTCCTGCTGCTGCTGCTCCTCCGTTCAGTCTTGGGGCTCCTGGCGCACTGCTGCTTGCTCTCCCCGGAAATGCTCAAATACAACATCCTGCCCAATGTGCAAGGTCTCTCGTATCCCTTTCAGGTGGTGGGCTCAGTGGAATCTTACAATGGCCCACGAGACCTCCTGCGCCCCAGGCGCACCCGGTGAAGGTGACGGGCTCACTCCTGTAATTAGGTTATGCTAAATGGCTCAGATTCTTTAGGTCGCAGGGACTTCTCAGGATACAAATAGCACAAACAATAAAAGAAAATTTGATAATTTTGACTTAATCCAAATTTAAAAACTGCTCTTTGAAAGACACCATTAAGAACATGGAAAGGCAAGCCATGGATGGAGAGAACATGTTCACAGCTCATACATCTGATGTAGGCAAATAATTCGATTTGTTAAATGGCAAAAGACAGGCTCACACACACACACAAAAGAGATAAATAAATGGCCGATAAACACTTGAAAGGATGCTCAGCATCCCTGATCATCGAGGATATGCACACTGAAACCACAGTGAAATGCCACTATGTACGCACTAGCACGGGTAAAATTAAAAAGGCAACAGCACATGTCGGCGAGGACGCGGAGCACCTGACATTTTCATTCTTTTCTGGTCGGAAAGTAAAGTGATGCAACCGCTTTGGGAAAGAGTTTGGTATTCTCTTAAAATGTTTAACATAAACATACACTGAGCATACAAGCAATCAATTCACTCTTAGGTACTTATCCAAGAGAAATAAAAACAGACACCCATCCAAAGACTTCTACGTAGATATTCATAGCAGCCTTATGGCATAATACTGAAAAACAACCTTGACGTTTTACCAAAATATTCAGTTTCTGACATTCTGAAGTGCCTCCACGAAGGCTGGTTCCATAAATGAGCAATTGAGTCGAAAACCAGAAATAGTGACAAGTGCACCCACCATCTATTATTTTGTGGATCATCCTGGGCAAATTTTAGCTGAGTCACGCCCCAGTCGCAGGCTGGGAACAGCCCACTAATCGCATGTGACAAGTACCGGCTCTGGGCTCTACAGAAAGTGTGAACCAGCGCAGGCCATGGTCCTGCCCTAGCGTCTGAGCTGCCTAGTCTTGAAGCACCCCCTCCCCCAACTACAGAAGCAACACGTGCTGGATACTTGCTTTCCCAGCCTCTCTTGCAGCCGGGATGTGGTCACGTGATCTAGGCTCTCCAATCATGTATCCACTTGATGCAGACTTTGCTTTGCAGGCCAGGGAAAGACGTGGGGACAGTGACGAATTCGTGGCAAGAATGGCTGTGGCAGGGGCCCTTACCTCCAGGTTCCAGAGGCAGCAGCAACATCAGAGCCCAGGGTGGCTGCCTTGTCGGGCCCAGCAGACCAGTTCTGGGCCGTGACCCCGGCCGTGCCTGGCTCTGTGGACTCCAAGCCCAGATCTCCTGCTCCGGTGGAGATGCTTGAATTCGCCAGAGTCGGATTCTTGGCTTACTAGAGATCACACTCCAGACAAAATGCACACACAGACTCCCTGAAACAAGAGGGAAACAGAAAGGTTAGTACACAAGTGTTACACTGGGGAGGATAAGCCAGGAGCTCAGAAGCAGGCGAGACTTCTCAGCAGTTGGGGTTTTCAGAAGAGAGGCTTAGCGTGGAACAGGCAGCGGAAGGGCAGGGGGTGAGCGGTGCCCCCGCCCCACGGCCACGTGGCTGTGACGCCAGCAGGCCCAAGGACCACGTTTCTCGGGATTGCTCACGGTCCCGAAGGACAGGGAGCCCTTTCTCGTCAGAGCCAGAGCTCCCAGGCAGCGAGCGATTCTAGTGAGACCTGGGCAATCTGCTAATGACATCCTCTGGGGAAAACAGCCCAGAGGGGCCAGTTCTTTCTGGATGTCTGTTTCCCGGAGATCGGCCCGGTAGGAAAGCAGCACAGAACAGAGAGGGACGCGGCGCATTTCCAGCCCTCCAATCAGCACATCCGACCGAGTGCCTGAAACATAAACCGTGGGCTAGATGGGGGGGGCACGCCGAGTGCAGTGCGCACTCATGCCCTCCGACCCGGTGTGCTAGGGGAGACCAGCTCACCCAACAGGAGGTGAGGAAGGGGTGCTGGAGAAGGGCCGCTCCAACGTGGGTGTTCCTGGGGCTCTGTCCTATGGGAACACCCAAGGGGACAGCAGCGGTCACAGGCATCCCAGAAGTGCCCTTCACCCTGTGTTTCTGTGACCCGAGCTTTCCTTTTTCTGCCCAGCGTGGCAGGTGCGGCAGCCAGCTGTCTGCCATGGCAGTCCTGCAGGTTTTTCTCAATTAAAGGGTTCCCCAAACCCCAGCAGCCCTGGGCACCCAAACCCACATGAGATTTTTTAAAAATATGTTTTTATTTTAATGCCCTGGCCGGTTTGGCTCAGCGGTTACAGCGTTGGCCTGCAGTCCAGAGAGACCCGGGGTCAGCTCCCACTAAGGGCGCGTGCCTCGGTTGCAGTTTGTCCCCAGCCCTGGTTGGTCGTGCGGGTGGCAGCCACTCAATGTGTCCCTTTCATGTCAATGTTTCTCTCTCTCTCTCTCTTTCCCTCTCTCTCCCTCCCACTCTATCTGAACAAAAAATGGAAAAATGCCCTCGGATAAGGATAAATATATATATGTTTTTATTGACTTTTTAGAGAGAGAAGAAGGGAGAGAAACATCAATGTGAGAGAGAGAGGCATAGATCAGCTGCCTCCTGCACGCCCCCTACTGGGGGTTGAGCCTACAACCAGGGCGTGTGCCCTGACCAGGAATCAAACCAGGACTTCTCAGTCCATGGGACAACACTCAGTCTACTGAGCCACACTGGCTGGGCCCACAAGAGATTTGTACAAAGTTGTTCCTGCCATCATTGTATTCGTTCTGAAGATGGGGAGTGAGTTTGTGGGTGTTTGTTCTGATTACATTACATATCTTATTCATTAAGTTCATTCATTTTTATTTACCAAATATTACATGGTATGGTTTTAATTTAAAGTTTGACTGCCGCCCAGCCGGTGTGGCTCAGTGGTTGAGCATCGACCCATGTACCAAGAGGTTGCCGGTTAAATTCCTGGTCAGGGCACATGCCCAGGTTGTGGGCCCGATCCCCAGTGCGGGGCATGCAGGAGGTGCCAACTGATGTTCTCTTTCATTGATGTTTCCATCTCTCTCTCCCTCTCCCTTCCTCTCTCTAAAAAATTAAGAAAAAAAAAGTGACTGCCAAGAACTGTAGCAAATGGGGATGTTTACAAAATTATAAGGCATCTTGCAAAGCACATGAGAGTTGGACTCTCCGGGTACACAGTGCAGCTCCCATAGCTCCTACAGCCTGTCCTGACTGCCAGTGGAGACGGGGTTAGCCCGCCAGGCCACTCTGATTCCAAGCTGATGACGCCCACTGTCACTGCAGCCAGGAGTCCTGGTCCCGTCAGCCGGCTGCTTGTGGAGAGGTGTGGCCACCTGAATTGGTTTAAATCCCCTCTGCACCATCTGTTCAGTTTCTCTTTGAGAAAGGCCCACTCTCTTGGTTGTCACTGGCAACTCACTACCATGTCATATCCCCCACCCCACCTTCACCTTCTGGTCCCAAGCAAGTCATCCTCAAGAATCCTATCATTCGCGGTGAAGAAATGTCCATGGATGACAACTATGAGGTGAGCCTTGCCCACAGTGGGACAGAAAGGCAGAGGTCACCTCCAGAAAAGTAATTAAATAATGGAGCTGAATGGTGATCTGATGTGACTGACCACGATGAAAGGAATTTTAGTGTTCTGTTGCAAAGTCTGGGGCTTCCAATGAGAGCTACATAGAAAAATAAGCAAATTAAACTATTAAGGCAATGAACTTCAGGAAAAATGCAAAAGAAAATGTATAGCAAGTGGCTCAGCTGTGAATAGTGAATTAATCAAAAGTTATTACTTAATTCCACTGGTGAATGAGAATGAATGGTGGTAGTGTGAGGGTGTGAAACAGCTAAGTCCTCATTTTTCAGAGTAGCAAGTCAATGGCTGCCTAAATTTTTTTTCAAAAATCAAGAAATGCCAACCTGATTATGCTGTTTAGAAAAATGAAGGCAAACCCAGAAAAAAGAGTGAAGAAACAGAAATGGGAGGGGGGGAGGTGTGAGGTAAGACACTGTCTTTCACTAGAAGCCTCATAGTAATTCCTTTTAAAAAATTAAACTTTTTGAGATTATAGAGTGATATGCAGTTGTAAGAAATGCTACAGAGAAATCCCCAACAGTGACGTCTTGCTAAATGATAGTGCAATACCACACCAGGCTATCCACACTCACAGTCAACATGCACACGTCCATCACTGCGAGGATTCCTGTTTCCCTTTTACATTCACACCCTCTGACCTCCCATCCCTGCTCTTCCCCACCCCCAGGCAACCAAGAATCTGTTCTCCACATCTGTAATTTTGTCATTTCAAGAATGTTCTATAATTGGAATAATTTGTAATCTATTGGGATTGTCTTTTTTTCCTCAGCAGTGTAGGCTGGAGATTCACCAGGATGGTTGCTTGTATCAGTAGTCCGTTCCTTTTTATTGCTGAGTAGTACTCCATGGTGTGGATATATCACAGTTTGTTTAACCATTCATCTGCTAAATAATATCTCGGTTGTTTCCCGATTTTAACTATGACAAATAAAACTTCTATAAAAGGTCAAATACAGGATTTTGTGTGAACATTTTCAGTTCTCTTGAGATAGATGCCCAGGAGCGCAATTGGTGGGCTATGTGGTAGTTGTGTGTTTACTTTTTTTTTTTTAAGTAACTGCCAGTTTTTCCAGAGTGACTATACTATTTACATCTCCACTAACAACGTGTGTGTGGTCCATTTTCTCTGCAACCCGACTAGCATATGATATTGTCACTATTTTTTATTTTACCCATTCTGATAGATGTATGGTGGCATCTCACTGTGGTTTTAATTTGCAATTTTCTAATGGCTGGTGATGTTGAACATCTTTTCATGTACTTATTTATCTGTAAAACCTCTCCAGTGAAATGTCTCTTCAGGTCTTTAGCCCATTTCCTAATTGGATTGTTTGGTTTTTTATTACTGAGTTTTGAGAATTCTTTAAATATTCTAGATACTATTTCTTTTCAGATATGTGGCTTGCAAATATTTTCTCAGTCTATAACTTGTTTCATCCTCCACAGGGTCTTTCACAAAGCAAACATTTTCAACTTTTATGAAATCCAATTTGTCAACTTTTCCATTTATGGATTATGTTTTTGGTGTCAAGTCTAAGAACTTCTTCCTGAATCCTAGATCCCAAAGATTTTTTTCTAAAAGACTTCTAATTTTAGGTTTTATATGTAAGTCTGGGATTCATTCTTAATTTTTGTTTAAGGTGTAAGACTTGGGTCAAGGCTCATTTTTTGTCTATGAATAATCTAGTTTCTCCATACCATCTGGTGAAAAAACTCGTTTCTTCATTGAATTGCTTTTGCATCTTTGACAAAAGTCAGTTGTCCATTTTTCTGTGGGCCTGCTTCTGGGTTCTCCATTCTATTCCAATGATCTGTGTATCTATCCTTCTAATACCCCAGTCTTGATTACTGTAGCTATGTATCTTGAATTCAGGTAGACTGACTCTTCCTACTTTGTTCTTCATCAAAACTGTCTTAGCTATTCTAGTTTGCATTTCTACATTTTAGAATAATCTTATCTTTTTTTTAATCCTCACCTGAGGATATTTTTCCATTTATCTTCAGACAGAGTGGGAGAGAGAGAAACATTGATGTGAGACACATAGATTGGTTGCCCCCCGCATGACCGAGACCAGCATTGGGATCAAACCGGAACTGAGGTACATGCCCTTGACCAGAATCGAACCTGAGACTCGTTGGTCCGTGGGCCAACACTCTAACCACTGAGCCAAACCAGCCAGGGCAGAATAATCTTATCTTTATCTACAAAAATATCTTGTTGAGATTTTGATGGTTATTGCATTAAACCTGTGTATCAATCTGGAGAGAAATGACATCTCTACTATGTTGAATGTTTCAATCCATGAACACATGGCATGTTTCTCCATTTATGTATCTTTATTTCATCAGCCATTTGTAGTTTTAAACATACAAGTCGTATACATGTTTTGTTAGATTTACACCTGTTTCTTTCTTAAGTGATTGAAAATAGTATTTTTATTTTTTAAATAGTATTTTATTTTCAGTGTCCACATGTTCACTGCTTATAATGAAACTACAACTGACTTTTGTATGTAAATCGTGTATTCAGTGATGTCACTGGACTCACTAATCAGTTCTAGAAGTTTTTAAAAATACATTCCTTGCGACTATGTAGACTAACATGTCACCTACAAATAGAGACTTTTATTTCTTCCTTTCCAACCTGCTTGCCTTTTATTTCCTTTTCTGTGCTATTACATGGGCTAGAACTTACAGCCTATGTTGAGTAGTAGTAGTGAGAGCAGACATCTTTGACTTGTTCCCAATCTTAAGTGGAAACCGTTCAGTTTTTCACCATTAAGTGTAATGCTAGATGTAGGATTTTTCCTGAATTTTTATCACGAATGGGTGTTAAATTTTGTCACATGCTTTGTGTGAATTGCTACGATTAGACATTTCTTCTTTAGTCTAATATGTTTAGATTGATTGATTTTCAAATATTGAACCAGCTTGGCATTCCTAGCTGGCCATGGTGTATAATTTTTAAAAATATATATTACTAAATTCTATTTTGGTAATATTTTAAGGAATTCTGTGTACATATTCATAAGATGGTGGTCTGAGTTGTTTTTGATTTGTCTATGAGTGTGTGTGTGTGTGTGTGTGTGTTTGTACTGTCTTCATCTGGTTTTGTTTCAGGTTAACAGTAGCATCATAAAGTAAATCTGGAAGTATTCTCTTCTATTTTCTGGAGAAGACTTTGGTGGTTGGTATTCTTCTTCATTTGGTAAAATCTCCAGTGAAATCACTTGAGACTGAAGATTTCTTTTGGAAGATTTTTAAATTAATTCAATTTCCTGCCTGGCTGGTTTGGCTCAGTGGATTGAGCATCGTCCCATGGACAGAAAAGTCCCGGTTCGATTCCTGGTCAGGGCCTATGCCGGAATTGCAGACTCGATCCCCAGGGGGCGTGCAGGAAAGGCAGCCAATCTGTTTCTCTTCAAAAAAAAATCAATAAAAAATTTTTTTAAAGATAATAAAATACATTCAATGGCCTTAATAGCTATATGGTTATTCAAATAATCTACTTCATATTGGATGAATTGTGTTTTTTCCAACAACTGGTCGATTTTATCTAATTTGTCAAATTTATGTATGTACACTTGTTTATAGTATTCCCTTATCCTTTTGATGGCTAGTGACACCATTTTATACCCCATATTGGTCATTTGTTCTTCTCTTTGTTAGAAGTTTGCCAATTTTACTGATCTTTCCAAAGAACCAGCTCGCTTCATTGATTTTGTTTTACTGTTTAAAATTTATTGATTTCTGCTCCAACTTGATTTCCTTCCTTCCACTTGCTTTGGGTTTTTCTAGGTGTTTGAAGTGAAAGCTTATAGTATTGAAGATTTTTCTTCTATTTTAATGTTTACAATTAATGCTATAAACTTCCCTTTTAGCACTGCTTTTAGCTATATGACACAAACGTTGGTATGTTTTCATTTCTTCCAGTTTATTTTATTTTTTTAATTTCCCTTGAGACCTCTTCTTTGACTTGTGAATGATTTAGAAATACGTTGTTTACTTTCAAGTGTTTGGAGATTTTCCTGTTATCTATTACTGGTTTCTGGTTTCATTCTACTATGGTTGGAGACTACTCTGTGATTTCAATTCTTTTAAATTTGTTGAATTTTAGGTCCATCCAAGGTAATGTCTATCTTGGTATATATGTTGTTTGAATTTGAAAATTGTATTTTGCTGCTGTTGGATGTCTTGTTATATAAATGTCAATTAGATTGTATTGGTCGATGGTGATGTTGAATTTAAAAAGGTGTGTTGAAATCCCCAAATGCAGTTGTGATTTCTCCATTTAGTTCTACATTTTTTGCTTCCCATATTTTGCTGTTGTTTGGTGCACACATTTAGGAATATTATATCTTCTTCATGCAGTGACCTCTTTATTATAATATTATGGCCTTCTCTGTCTCTGGTAGTTTTCTTGGCTCTGAAATCTACTTTATCTGATAGTAACACATCCACTCCTACTTCTCTTTGATTAATGTTTACCTGATATATATTTTTCCACACAATTTCAGCTTGCCTATATTGTTTGAAGTGAGTTTTTGGAAAACAGTATACAACTGAGTCATGTTGTATCCCTTCTGTTAACATCTTTCTTTTAATTGGTATATTTAGGGCATTTATATTTAATGTAATTATTGATATGTCAGAGTTTAAGTCTGTCACTTTTTCTCTTTGTTCTTTTTTTTCTTGTTTTTTTCCTCCTCCATTATGTATTACTTTAACATTTTTTAGAATTCCATTTTGATTTATCTATAGTATTTGAGTTTATCACTTTGCATAGCTTTTTCAATAGTTTTAAATATTTCTTCTATGTATATTTAGAATTACCTTAGGCAGTGTTAAAATTTTTGCTTCAACTATCAAACAATTTAGAAAACTCAAGATGAGAAGGAAAGTGTTTGTATATGCCCCTATTTTTACTTACCATGTTCTTAATTTCTTCTGATGTTCCAATTTTTCTTTTTTCATTTCCTTTCTATTTAGAGAACTTCCTTTAACCTTTTTTTAGGGTAGGTCTGCTGATGACAAATTCTTGGTCTCCCTGAACTCATCCTTGTCCATCTGAAATCAAGTGGTGGCCCAACAATACTACATTAAAATGTAGAAGTGGATGCCACCCTCAAAGTAGGGCCAGAACTAGAATTACTATTTTACAACAGAAAGGGCTGACGGGAAAGGGCACTGCATTTTATCAGTGAGAAGATGGGGGTGGGAACAGTCTGAAGGGGTTTGGGAATGTCCTAAATTTTGAGGTTGCCATTTGTGGGAGTTGTAATAAGGCAAGAGATGTAACACACAAAGAATCAAGGGTCAAAAGCAGAGGGCAGGGAAAGAATTCATATAAGAATATATACAACTGCCCTTTTCCTTGGGTGCTCCACAAAGCGATGCTTTTATCCCCAACAGAATGTTAATCTACTACACTGTTCAAGTTCTAGCCTAAAAATACTGTAAACTCTAGGCGAGACCAAATCTCTCAGCCTCGTAAACATCCCTGGAACTCATGCCAGCAAGATCAGAAAGAAGGTATTAATTTGGTCGTACTCTTTATAAGCCATTGTCATAGAATTGCCTTACCTGACACTCACCTCTCCGCGCTGACCCCTATTTCATACAGGAGGCAGCAGGGGGAGAATGATCCTTAGATGGGCAATGACAGGGTCTCCCCTAGTGCCTACATGTCCTCCAAGCAGCATGGCTCCACTCTCCCCTTTTAGAAATGAGAAAAGAATGGGGGTGTTCTTCCATGGACATATTTTGAAACGCCATACTTCCCGTTTCAGTGGTCACAGAGCAATGCAGGAAAGTATTATCTTCCAGTTTGAGAATTGTCTGTGATTAGGAACTCTTTCCAGATCCACAACATCCACAAGCTTAAGAAAAAGAATGAGCACATAATGATTTAATTGGCTTTCTCTTTTAATCAAAAACATACTTTTGTTACAGAGTTCTCAGGAAAAGTTTAACTATTTTTTAGCCACAGACTTCAACCAGGGAAAAAGTATACAGAAAGCCACAAAGAACTACCAGAACTTTAGCTGACCAGTTTTCCCAACAGCAAAGGCTACATGTGGCTCTCCTCTGAGCTTTAGCATAGCTGCGTTCCTGAGCTCAGGGGAGGAGACGAGTTGGGAAACACCACCACCAAACCGTTCCAATCCCAGTCCAGTCGCTTCCTCCAAATGGTTCTGCAGCCCACCACATTTTCATCAACAATCACTCACTCATTTCCCTTAAATCACATGTCCAAGGCATTGGCCAGAACCCAATACCTGGAGGAAGTTTACCGACTCCATGTTTAGCCTTTTAATCAATTCAAGCCCATGAGTCCTTCTATCAATGACAAGCAGCCATAGCAACAGCAGCTGGTTATACCCCTTCCTCTCCAGCTACCACAGAGCTGGCCTCTACCAGGACTCCCCAACCCCCCACCCTCAACCCAACCCCAGTGAAGGCTTTCAAGGTCCTTGTAAAAGCCAACTTCATTAATTACACTCATTCAAGGATAGGGTGGAAGAGAACTCTGAATGAAATGCTCCAGCCAAGAGTCTTCTAATCAAAATGGACTAAAAAGAGCCAAGAATAAGTGATTATCCATATGTTTCCTTGAGTTGTATAAACCATTTTAATTGATGTAGTTCAAAGTAATTTCTCTGTTCTAAGCATAGAAGAGTTAAAAAACCAAAGACCCAAATTAATGACCTCTAATATCTTTAGGCATTTACAATATGTTTTCAATCCACTTTAGTTGAATAACAAAAAAAATTACCAGCACATAGCACTTAAGGGGACGATGTCACACACATACCAACCCCAAAGTTAGAATGTCATGACTCAAAAAAAGCCTTAATAAACCTTCAATAGAGATGATGGGAAAATAAAATGAAGGTTTTTAACCCCCCTCTCATTTTTGTTTAGAGTATTTATTGCAGCCCCCAAGGTAGTGCTAGGCCTTTGGTTGAATTTAAGTCTTAAGGACATATTATGTAACTTCTTGTCCATAGGAGAATAGTAATAAAATCTCAAGCCTAGTCTCATGGGAATAACGTGGAAATAAGTAAAAACGCCCCCTCAAACAGCAGAGCAAAGGTAAGGAGAAATCAAACACTGCTGCAAGGCAGGCAAGGTCACTTACATTTCAGAGCTGGAAGAACTCATCTAGTCCAACTCCCTCATTTTACAGATGAGGCAACTGAAGCCCAGAGGAAGGTAAATGACTTGCCCAAGGTCATACATCAAATTAGTGGCAGAGCGCAAACTAGAAAGGACAATTGTCTGGTCCCAGGCCAGAGCCATTCGTTTCAGACTGAACAAGAGCACTGGCTCTGAGACCTCAGAAAGCAGCTTAAATAAACTGCTGAAACCATCTACATCAAGAGAGAAATGATTGTCTTCACCAGAGTTTTCTCCTCAGTCCTTCCTACAGTTTAAAAAAAAAAAAGAGGGTTCATTCATTCACTCAAGTCTGATGTCAAAATCCCTGAAAACATCAGCAATTACTTTAGCTACTTCTTGGGGCAGGATATCAAACTCTCAATTCTCATAAAGGCACCTGTAGGTCAAAAATATCTGTAAAGGAGGAAGGCCAGAACTTAGGGCTCAAAAGGGGACACCAAAATGAAACAAAGTGATCCTCTCATTTTCCAAGATTTGTTTTTGTTTTGTTCTGTTTTGCTGGTGTCCGTCCTCTTGGCAAGAGTACTGCCTCTGGCTATTGATACCTAATTTAGTAACCCTTGTAACCCCAATTTTTATGTGAGCAGCATTCAAGTGGAAGCAATGAAACCTTTCAAAATCCGGCAAAGGGGGAAAATATGAATATGACTCACTTCTCTCTAGCTCAACTACCTGAAACTGAGCAAGAATCAGGAAGTACTCTTAAGCAATCAAATGCCAAAGCACTGAGGTCCCTTTTAATACTTTACAGGAAAGTTTCCTGGGTCCTGTTCCAGTCTGCCCCTGTATTCAAACAAAGTATTAATAAGTTTGGTTATTTGGTTTCCTTGCCCAAGCAGCTGGAAAAAAATGAATCAGCAAGGGAAGAAGAAATGATAAGGGGGTGCACAGGAAGTGGTCAATGTCAGAAATGGAGACGATGGGAGGTAAAAAAACTAAACATTCAAAACCACAGCAGTCTGCAACCATTTAGTAAAGTCAACAGTCCTATCTGTCTAAGCCACCCCTGAAGTCAAGAGAGAGAGCTAGGCACAAAAAGAAACATATCCAGTATGTTTTCTGACATACATATTAAATAATTCCATCAGACATGGCTAAAATAAAAAAGTTTTACTGCTTAAATAAGGCAAGTCTGGATTATGCAAAAAAAAAAAAAAAAAATCCATTCCTCAGTGATACAAGATAAACAACCTAGTAACACTGGGATAAGTGCTAGGGACAAGGCTGGGCCCCAGGATGCTGCTCTTGATAAGGCCACAAACTTTTTACATCCTTCCTGATATATCTTAAGAGCAAAGACATTATCTAGCTGTCAGAAAAAAATAGAAAGGCTTTCACAAAAAGATTCTCATAGCCTATTTCTATAATCTTGCAAAGGAAGACTGGGGCGATTATTTACAGATAGCCATCTGCAAGAAGATGGGTCTGCCTCCAGAAGGAACAAGAATGCATTTCTTCATTCTATTATCTGTTAGTCTTTGCCAAGCCCCATCTACAAAAGAGTTGTTAACTGATTTTACAGGCAATTGCTTTCATATACTCATGTAACCTCAGTGACCTAAATTTTATCATTTTCCCAATTCGCTATTAAATAAAATGCCAGTAAATGGCTCAATGATAAAGGAAGCAAACTATAAAAACTATGAACAAAAAAGATTCTGCCCTACTCAGAATAAAATTGCTTCTTCCAAAAGACTCTCAAAAAGGATTTGAACTAATCTGATTTTGCATAATAGCTAATGAGTAACTATTAACCAGTTAACACCAAACCAAGAACAGAAATATTTTACCTTATATTCTTTAACCTCCACAGATAGTGAAGGAGCACCTTGGGAAAATGTAAAACTACCCTTCTCCAGGTGGGCACAATAAAAAAGATAACTGCAATGAACTTTTAAAGTAAAATATTTATCATGGGGAAGACAGGACATTATATTTTACCTTCAAAATTTCTATTACAAATATCTCCCTTTACACCACAAAAATGTACTTTTAAAACAGCTAATATATGTTGTTTACTTGGATGTTTCAAGTATGGTTATCCTTAAGCCAGACCATCCAACCTGTAAACCTTACAATGTTTACAGGAGGAATGGGACAGGAGACCTATTTAGTGGTTAGGTCAATACAAATGAGCCATGCTTCTGAAAAACAAGGTTATATGGCAGTGATTTATTGTCATTATCTTTGTATACTAGGTATAGTATACTTTAAAAAAATGAGACATTTAGACTATATCCCACAGAATAATCTACTCCCTGGAAAATAAAGGCAACACCACTAGGGATTCCCTTTGGGTATGAAAGGCACTGGACAAATGTGGAATGGGCCTCATACTGGATTATCAAGTACATACTTGGTTCATCTCTCACTCAGCTTTCACTGAAATTCAGTATTTTCAAAGTCTCTGAGATATGAACTAGCTGAGAAAACTCACCCAGTACCATACCCTCATAATAATCAGATTCTGAGAACTGCAGAAACTATTCTACCCTTAAAGTAGCCATAACAATTTAAACCTGGTGATTATTTAGTCTTACTCATTAAAGATGACTACATTTAAGAAATGGAAATACCATTTAACAACTAAGCTCTCAGGAATAACTGATTGTAACATACTAGATGTTTTCTCCAAAGCATATGACTGCATCTAGGTACAAATATAAAGCAATTAGTAACTAGTAGTACTTCTACGCATTTTTATGGCTCTTAGCAGAAAGCAACCAAGACAGGCGGCTAGGCCTCAAAGACGGGCTTCTCAGACAATATTTTCCCCAGATAATTACCCAGACTTCATGTTTTATTAAAACATGAAAACAAACCTTCCTTAAAGTAGAAAGGGAGGCAATAGATTATATCATAGCATGCTTATGGTTCTAATCAAATAATCAGGATTTAAAAATCTGTCATTCTAAAACTCCTCTCACTCCTACTCTTCATTCACAGTAAAATGGACCTATTGTCAGTAATTTCTACAAAATAATATCTTTTTTAAAAATCTGCCAATAAAACTTAAACCACCAAACTTTTATAGATGGAAATGAGGTCTTTAACAAAAGTATTTGTAAGTACTCAAGAGTACTAGTGAGTTGGTAGAGAAGTATTTTTAGAACAAAAGCCATGTAGCTTGGACCAAGATCTATATTTAAATCACAGCAATAAGCAAACTCAGTGGTTTCTAGGGTGATCTTATGATCTTCTAAGCAAGGAAGTTGAAGACTTGTTCATCTAAGTCAATATGAGGATGACTATCATGCTAAGTGCTTGTAACACACCTTAGAATCTTACTATGCATAGAAAGGCCCTCCAAGCAAAAGGTAAAAACACCTGAAAGATATTCCTTAATTTTATTTCACACTATTTATTCTGTAGACAACCTATTTATCTTATAGACAATTAGGCCTATTTTTGCTACAGTAAAATAAAAGTTCAAAAAATAACCAACTCTACACTTGATACATAATGTCCACGGGGAAGTCCCAGTAGAGTGTGAGGGAAAAACCAAAGCTGCAGTACTGGCTGTTGCCTGTCATTTACTAGAAGGTGTCTCGCCACTGAAGTTGGACTCAAAAGTGCAAAAGAAAAAACTTAAAAATCAAACCTAGAATTCAACTTTGTATGTTGAGATTCGGTTTTATTTATGCTACTAGCTAAGTAAAAAGCATACATATTGTGTCTGTGGTACAGTCAATACATTTGCAACTTTTCTACTTAATTCTCTATACAAAGTCACTGCCAATTGATATGATCATTGATGACAAAGGGCTTAGAATAACCAAAAGGTATAAAAAGTTTGCAGTCTTGCCCCAAGATACAAAAACTGAATTTTAAACAATGTCATAACATACATGATTTAACAGTATATGAAAAAAAAAGTCACACATCAAATCAAGTACAAAAATATCCAAACTACCTATTATGAACTGTAATGTTTCCATTATTCTGCACAGTATTTAACATAGAATTTAGCAGTTTCCAAAACACTCATCATTTAGTTTAAGCACTGCCACCTTTGCAGAATGGTGAGATATTAGGTGGAGTGACACTGCTTTTAGTGTTTTTAAAAATACAAAACCTTCCCTATGAATTAATGAAGGAAAGAAATTACTCTTCTAGGCTTCTTAGTAACCAACCCTGTGCCTAGAAATATAGAAGAATACATCTACTGTTTAACAGGGCAAAAGTATTCTACTCGATAGTTATCCAACAGGGATAACAAGTATAACTGTAAATGGTATTTCTTTGTCTGGTAATTTTAAGGAATTCTCAGTATACACAGAGATTAGTGTTTTGCCTTGGTGAAAATAAAATCGAACTCACAAGACAATCTGAATTGAAATCATCTTCACTAGTTTAACTTGCAAAAAAAATATTTTGGATAAAAGATTATAATACATTACTATCTTATTTTTTAAACAGAGTAAAGTTGTTCTTGGTAAAATTAACTCACCCACATGGCACAATATTTTGGAGTAAAGTATGCTCAACAACAACTCGCACACAAAATAACATAGGTGAATTAACTTTGAGAACTTCTCTGCCTTTAAAATCAGCAATATTGAATTTATTCTGTAGAATAACACACAAACCGATGTTCTGCATATAAAAGGGTCAAGACATTTTAAAGGGCTAAATTTTCCAGTACTGGAATGATTCCTTCATACGTAACTGGTGAAGTAAATTTAATAAGAATGTATTTTTCCTGATCGTCAAGCTCTGAGCCATGCCTAAAAAGTTCTAAATAGGAAAAAAACTGTTTTAATCCAGTTTCTGTCTGCTAGGAGCAAGGCAGCAAACATATTTTTTCAACCCTTTATGAAAAGATAAAGCAGAACAAAAGTGAAATATATCTTCAGATTACAAACAGGATTGTATTTTATAGTCCACCATCCTGATAATGAATGTTAAGGGCCCCAACAGTAAAAGACCTCAGTCTAAAGGTTGTGGGTCGGCAATAGGCATGGTGTGAAGTACTTCATCTAGGAGCTGGAGGGCCCGATGTAAGTGAATCTCAATCCAGCAAGGCGTTTCTTTGATGCTCTGTCTTGGGTAATCGGGTCCCCAGCCTTTCACAAAACTCATCCTGAGTATGCATAAGCGACGAAGATCATCAACACCGATTCCAGCAGCAGCTGACAAACCTAACAGAAAAGATATGAAAGACATCAGGGGAACAGGCTGATCTCTTCTCATTCTCCCCACATCTTACAATAAAGTGACCAGCTTTCTTTAATTCATTCTCCCCAGCATATAATTCTCTGTCAAAGTGCCAAGAAGTACAGATCTAAATTTTATCAACAGGGACTGAAAACTTTGGTTAAGACAATTTACATTTCACATGGGTCATCTAGCTACCACCAATTATAAAGTAAATTATTTCAATCTACCAACACCCCACCAATTTTTCTCTTTAGAAATGGAGGTGAAGGGATAGAAAACAACTTGTTTTTAATGGGTAGTAGTGCATGTCCACAGAATGGTTCTAAGAACCTTCCTGTCTGTCTACACAGCCTAGTTCAGAGTAAGACACGACTAATAATGAAATAGTTGATAGTCCTGGTTCCATTAAAACTTCTTGGAAGACCCCGATGATGTCTCTCAATTTCACAGTGTAACACACAATATGCAATAATAACTCAATCAGGGCAATAAATAAGAATGAGAAATTTAATAATATTTCTGGATTCTTTAGTAAAAGCATGTTTATAACATCAAAACTAGCAAATTAATGATTTAGATGCCCGAATTTTTAGAAAAATCAAATTCTCTAAATGAATATGCCTTATCTATCTCTAAATTGTAAACTCCTGAACATCAGTCACAATGGAGACTCTGTATCTAATTTTCCAGTCAGAACATACAGTCATATAGTCAATCTGCATTCATCAATATTACAATGAAACTAACGGGAGGAATTTGCATGTACTGTAGAGAAACCTGCAGGGCCACTGCAGTTTTCTTAGCCAGTGTGATTTGCTTACCACACTGAAGAGGTTAAGAACAGGGGTTGAATGAATCACTAGTTATGCCTTCAGACGTGGAAGATGGGTGCCACGTGTTTCCATCATAAAAGTCTATAGTCAGGAGTTTAACTCTGCAGTAAAAAATTCCCCATCAGTGTGAAACCTGGCACACAGTTCAATTTTACCCTAAAATTAAAAAAAAGTCTACAAGTTATCAAAATACCACCCTCACTTAGTTTTCTCTCCATGCTTAGCATACTTAAAAAAAAAAAGGAGGTGCCTAATTCTGAAATTGAAATATGCTTTCCTTCCAGAATAAAGCCAAGCATGTCAGTGATAACAACCCACCCTGGCTGGTGAGGTAGGAATTAAAAGTATCAACAAAAAAAGGGGAGATGACCAATAATATAACAATAACCCCTTTTCTTTTTCATCCCATACTCCCTTTTGACACAAAAAGAATAAAAACAGGTTCCTAGACAAAGGGCAAATATTACAAAAGAACAGGTTTTTAATAAATTCAAAAATGTTATCCCAGTAAAGAGAACTTTAATTTCTATTATTGCTTAAAGTAACTAATCAAATGAGTGAATCAAGATAAAACACCAACCATTACACTTAAAAACAACAACAAAAAACCAAAAGCATACTTACTGATAGCTGGAGCTATTCCACCTACTGATCCTGGGCCAGGGATGTTTCCAGCCACGGCTGCTGCCTGGGCAGCTGCTGCAGCTTGTGCAGTGGCCGCCTGCTGCTGCATCTGCCGATGACACTGACGCAAATCAAAGACCTTTAAAAAAAGTATGCATTTAATGTTATACATCCATCAGAAAAGATCCCATACATCAAAATCAATACACAATTTATTTAAAATGTACAGCTTCATTTAGCTCTCAAGAAAAAAAAGTAATAAGAAAATTTACGTCTTTACGTATACTATAATAGGTAGTTGGGAAAGATAGCCTTTCCTAACAGGACAGCTGTGGTTGCCACATGCCTCTGTATCCTTGATCTAATTCAGTGTGGGTCAGTGTTATTGTCCCTGTGAAAAAAAATGACCCCTTTGTGTAAAATAAAGTTAAGAAATCTCCCGGACCCTTTCAAAACAAACTGTGAGTTTTCTTTAGGCTGAACTGATGACCTTGGTCATATATGCAACTTTTTTTCTTTATCATTCTAGCTATTCAAAGGAATGTAATAAATAGCATTGTCACTATATATTTTTAAAAACCCTGAATTTTTAAGAGATGCGGATTTAAAATACATAAGGGCAAAATAGCATGATATTTAGGACTTGTTTTAAATACTTAAGAAACAAAGAAAATGCATTTAAATTCAATTTAAGAAAAGGGAAAAAAACAAAACAAAGAAGAAAGGCTAGACCAAGCAAATGTAAGATCTTAACTAATGAATCTCAGTAATGGGTAATGGAATTTCATTAAACTAGTTTCTCTCTAGTTTTCTGTATTTTTTTTTTTTTTAATCCTCTCTTGAGGACATTTTTCCATTTTTGGTTCAGATAGAGTGGGAGGGAGAGAGAGGAAGAGAGAGAGAGAGAGAAACATCGATGTGAAAGGGACACATCGAGTGGCTGCCACCCACACGACCAACCAGGACCGGGGACAAACTGCAACCGAGGTACATGCCCTTAGCGGGGACCGAACCCGGGTCTCTTGGGACCGCAGGCCGACACTCTAACCACTGAGCCAAACCGGCCAGGGCTAGTTTTCTGTATTTTTAAAATGCTGATCATTTTTTTAAAAAGCTTAGCTTTGAACACTATTACTGATATCTGCTAATTACATAGGTTCTTTATTAACCTCTCTGCAATCTCAATTTTCTTATCTATGAAATGGGTATGATAAGTGTACATGCTTTTTCATAGGGTTGTAAACTTTGTGTAGTATACAGTAAATTGTCAATAAATGTTACTTAATTTATTTTTGGCCGCCTCTGTAGCCACTGATCTTCCAGGATGAGTTAAGGAGTTCATAAATAATTCCAGTGTTCTTTTTCAGCCATGCCAAGAGCTGGCATAATAAGAAAGGGGTTGCCACTTATATCCTCAGCCTTATGAAAGTATTGGAATGTTCTTTCAGTAAGCAACTGAAATTATGGATGATGATCACATCATCTTTTTTCTAGAGAACAAACCAATTTCCTAAAATAAGTATTTGCTTATATTTGCATTAAACAAAGCACTGGAAGATTACAAAAGCAGAGTGTAGGAAAGGATGACAAGGACAGAGTAAAAGTAAGGCTACTCAAGGCAAACTTTTTATATCATTTCAGTTTCTGAATCATGTGACCATATTCCTTATTCTCTCTTAGTATGCACAATACCTAAATACGAGCAAGCATAATTATTCTGACAATAAAAAAAATCAGATAAACAGGTTTGAAACCAAAACCAATAGTTTTCAGATGCCTAAATAACTTCTGATTGTCTTTAACCATTATATTCATACAATCCATAAACAAAACATTCTCAAATTAGCAAATCACATTCCTATTTACTTATTTCTCTACTCAATGCCTATTTTCTAGCATTGAGCAAAATTAAGACCATCTCATTCTCTAAAGAGATATGAATTTGCCAAATATGTATTTATGTATTACCTGGTCAAATTATTAGTCCTAAAAGACTTCAGGACAGAAAGCATGACAAAATCAGATATGGAAACCAGAAATTCCACAATGCCCTGAATAGGAACCACTGTGTTTTTAAGATTTCCCAAGAGACTATTAGATCTGAACCTTTCCACTGGGCTATGGCCTCTTGAAAGGAAGGACTGAAATATTTGCAAAGCCAAATAGCTCTACAACCACATTTTTAAAGAAAAAAGCTAATAAAACTTTACCTTTTTGGCACAGTTTTAGGTTCATAGTAAAATTGAGCAAAAAGTAAAGTACAATCTCCCCCACTACTGACAATCCACACTACAATAGTAATTTGTTACAATCAAGGAACCAATATTGACATGTCATTGTCACCCAAAGTCATAGTGTATATTAGGGTTCACTCTTGGTTTTGTACATTCTGTGGGTTTGCACAAATGTATAATGACATGTATCCAACACTGTAGTATCATACAGAGTAGTTTCACTGCCCTAAAATTCCTCTGTGCTTGTTCCCTATTCATCCTCCCTGCCCCCCCCCATCCCTGAAAACCACTGATCTTTTTCTTGTCTCCATAGTTTTGTCTTTTCTAGACTGTTACAGAGTTGGAATCAGACACTTAGAATTATGGGATAAGGTTCCTCCATGTCTTTTTTTTTAATCCTCACCTGAGGACACTTTTTGCATTCATAGAGAGTGAGAGGGAGAGAGGGAGGAAGAGAGAGAGAGAGGAAGAGAGAGAGAGAAAGATCGCACAATGACGGGCTGCCACCCACACAACCGAACCGGGAACGGGGACAAACTGCAACCAAGGTACATGCTCTTAGCAGAAACTGAACCCAGGTCTCTCCGGACCGCAGGCTGATGCTCTAACCGCTAAGCCAAACCAGCCAGGGCTCCTCTAGGTCCTTTTATGGATCAATAGCTCATTTCTTTTTAGTGTTCTTAATATTCCATTGTGTGACTGTCCTATAGTTTATTTATCCAGGACATCTAGGTTGCTTCCAAATTTTAGTAATTATGAATAAAGCTCTATAAACATCCATGCGCGGGATTTTCTTTGGACTTAAGTTTTCAATTCACTTGGGTAAATACCAAAGAGCATGACTGGTTGATTATATAGTAAGGGTATATTTAGCTATGTAACTGTCCTTCAAACTGGCTGTGACATTTTGCGTTCCCACCAGCAATGATGAGACCTCCTGTTGCTCCATTTCCTTGTCAGCATTTGGGGTTGTGTTTTGAATTCTGGCCATTCTACTAGGTATGTAGTGGTATCTTGTTGTTTTAATATGCAATTCCCTAATGATATATGAAGCTGAACATCTTTTCATATGCTTGCTTGCTATCTGTATATCTTTTCAGTGGGGTGTCTATTCAGGGCTTTTGCCCATTTTTTAATCGGGTTGATTTTTTAATCTTGGTCAGTTTTAAGAGTTTTCTATATTTTAGATATCATTCCTTTATCAGATGTGTCTTTTGCAAATATTTCCTCCCAGTCTGTAGCTTATTTTATTATTTTCTTTTTTATCCTCACCCGAGGACATTTTTCCATTTTTTGTATAGACAGAGTGGGAGGGAGAGAGAGGAAGAGAGAGAGAGGGAAACATCGATGCGAAAGGGACACATCGAGTGGCTGCCACCTGCACGACTGACCAGGGCCGGGGACAAACTGCAACCGAACCCAGGTCTCTCAGGACCGCAGGCCGACGCTCCAACCGCTGAGCCAAATTGGCCAGGGCTTATTATTTTCTTGATGTTGTCTTTCACAGAGCCCAAGTTTTACATTTTAATGAACTCCAGTCTATTGATCATTTCTTTCATGGATCATACCTTTGGTGTTGTATCTAAAAATCATCGCCTGCCCTAGCTGGTGTGGCTCAGTGATAACAGTGTCGGTCTGCACACCAGAGGGTTGCAGGTTCGATCCCCAACCTCAGTGGAAGGCAGCCAACTGATGTCTCTCTCTCACATCAATGTTTTTCTCTCTCTCCCCCTCCCCCCTTCTGTTCCACTTTCTCTAAAAATCAATGGAAAAAATGTCCTCAGGTGAGGATTAACAACAACACACATTTTTAAAAGTCATTGCCATATCCCAGGTCATCTAGGTTTTCTCCTATGTTATCATTTAGGATTTTAAGACATACATTCACACAAAAATTTGTACACAAATGTTCATACCAGTATTCATAATATAGCCAAAGAGTGGAAACCCATGTCCATCAACTGATGAATGGACAAACAAAATGTGGTATATGAAATATTACTGAGCCATAAAAAGGAATGAAATGCACACATATGCTACATGAATGAAGCTTGAAAACATTATGCTTAGTGAAAAAAGTCACAGTATATGATTTTATTTATATGAAATATTCTGAAAAGGCAAATCTATACAGAGAGAAAGTAGATCAGTGGTTGTCTAGGGCTGGGCAAATGGGGGTTTGCGGGTGATAGTTAAAGGGTACAGGGTTTCTTTCTGGGGTGATGAAAATGTTCTCAAAGTGATTGTGGTGATGGCTGCACAACTCAGTGAATATACTAAAAATCACTGAATTTAGCCCTGGCCGGTTTGGCTCAGCGGTTAGAGCGTCCGCCTGTGGTCCGGAGAGACCCGGGTTCGGTTCCCGCTAAGGGCATGTACCTCGGTTGCAGTTTGTCCCCAGCCCTGGTTGGTCGTGCGGGTGGCGGCCACTCAATGTGTCCCTTTCACATCGATGTTTCTCTCTCTCTCTGTTCCTCTCTCTCCCTCCCGCTCTATCTGAACAAAAAATGGAAAAATGTCCTCAGATGAGGATAAAAAAAAAAAAAAAAAAATCACTGAATTTAAATGGATTATGGTATGAATTTTATCTCAATATCCCAACAAAGCTTTAAAAAAACCTGAGAGCCCAGTGCTAAGCAACACTAAACAAAACAGATATTACCTACTTTTGAAAGCAAAAGAGCAAGGCCACTAAAACGAGAATTCAAACATTTGCTTCATTTAAAGCTTGTGAAATGTCATTTCATTAAATCAGATTTTCATAAATGTAAGATGAATGATACTATGTCATGACAGAAGCAGGAAGAAAATCAACATCTTAGAAGAAAAAAACCCCACAATTTATTTCTAGTTTCTCGGTTTGTAAACTAAAAAGAATGATTTTCCAAACTTGTTTTCCTCAGTTTAATTAACACATTGCGTACTGCATAGAAATCTCTAAGACATACGCCAGGGACCGCATGTTTTTGGGCAAACTGAACGTTAGGTTCTGAGCTGCAGTCATTTGAACCAGCAGATATCCATTCCCTAGTTACTTCAAGAATATAGAAATTAACACATTGCGTACTGCATAGAAATCTCTAAGACATACGCCAGGGACCGCATGTTTTTGGGCAAACTGAATGTTAGGCTCTGAGCTGCAGTCATTTGAACCAGCAGATATCCATTCCCTAGTTACTTCAAGAATATAGAACGGTGTGCTGTTTTTCAAACTTCAATCCTCAGGGCGAAGAGTCACAAATACAATAATCCTATATTACCCCGAGTTTCAAAAACTGAAATAGCTAATGCAAGTGCAAACCCCGAGCTAACTCGTGCGTGGTCCGCAACATTTGGGCAGGAAAACACGTGTTAACTCGTGAGTGGTCAAAAATGTGTTAAAAAGGGAAAAATGTATTTGTGTGTGTATTGGGGGGTTGGGGGTATATTCCCAGTGTGTGGGCACTCCTTCATGCTATCTGCATAAAATTCACCCCAGTAATATCATCTCCGATGAGAATATATCCGACAACCTAAATGGATTCTTTAGTTACTGCTGCCCCAAAAATTAGCAAATGAAGAAAATACCAATGTTAGATTTAGCATTCTTTGTGGCTAATAAGAAGGCTCTTCTGAAGAACAGAAACATACTTGGCAAACAGAAATTATTTTTTTATCTTAGTTACTATGACAAAAATGAGATGTTTTTTACTCCACTAAAATGTCCCACAAGATAGTTCTTTATTGTTCATGGTAAAAGCTTGAGATTACCATAAAAATCTATCCATAACAGTAGTTTATCAAGTAATGGCATGTCTCATACCTTGGGGGCTTTTAAAGGGTCATTTATACCAAAGTAGAGATGTTACACTTAATTTGACAATCCTAGAAATTAATTATACAAGATTCCACATTTTTTTAAACTCAAATGTTTTAAATACTACCCCAAATTTGATAAGTTCATAACTACTGTCTAGCACATATATTCAACATTGTAATGCTCTGTCCATTCTCTTCAAATTACACAAGTAATCCAAGACTTCCAGTCAAGATGGATGAGTAGGTATGCATAACCACCTTCTCTCTCTGCTCCAAATACATACAAAGGACAGAAAAACTATTAAAAATATATATTCTCCAAGCCAATCATTTAATTCATGTGGAAATACAAGGGAGTGGCGATAGCCAAAACAACCCTGAAAAAGAACAAAGCTGGAGAACTCACACTTCCCAATTCAAAACTTACTACAAAGCTATAGCAATCAAGGCAGAGTAATACTGTCATAAGGATAGATATACAGATCAATGAAATAAATTGATAATACAGAAATAGGCCTTGACCCTAACGTCAATTTAATTTCAATCAGGGTGTCAAGATAATTTAATAAGGGCAAGAACAGTCTTTTCAAAAAATGGTTGCTGACCAACTGAATATTCTCACATAAAAGAATGAAGGTGGATCAATCTCCTTAAACTACACACAAAAATTAATTGAAAATTTATCATAGGCCTAAATGTAAAAGCATAAACTATAAAGCTCTTAGGAAAAAACACAGGAGTAAATTTTCATGACCTTGGATTAGGCAATAGTTTCTTAGACATGACACCAACAGCACAAGTATTCAAAGAACAGATCAACTTAATAATATCAAAATTAACTTTTGTGCTGCAAATCATATCAAGAAAATGAAAAATAAGCCAAAGAACTAAAAAAATTATTTGAAAATTATGTAACTGATAAGGGACTGATACCCAGAATATATAAAGAATTCTTACAACTCAGTAATAAAAAGACAACCCAATTAAAAATGGGCAAAGATATGAACAGACATTTCTCCAACGAAGATATACAAATGGCCAATAAGCACATGAAAACATATTCAACATTATTAAACATTAGGGAAATGTAAATCAAAATCACAATGAGATACCACTTCACATCCACTAGGAAGGCAAAATAAAAAAGATAATAACAATTGTTGATGAGAATGTAGAGAAACTGAAATCCACATACATACACTGCTGATGGAAATGTAAATGGCATCACCACTTTTGAAAACAGTCAGGCAGTCCCTCAAAAAGTAAAGCATAGAGTTACCTATGAGCCACCAATTCCACTCCTAGTTATATATCCAAGGAAATGAAAACATACATTTACCTAAAAACTTCTGTATGAATGTTCATAGCAGCATTCTCATACTAGTTAAAAAGTGGAAAACAACCCATGTCTATCAAATGATGATGGATCCACAGTGGAGCAGGGCTAAAGATAGGAGGTACTTTGAGTACCAGAACCACAAACAGAAGGTGCAGAGGACAGAAATTCGTCTTAGAGAAATATGGAAAGAGACAATGGCTAGACTCTCTGAGGGCTACAACTGGGAATTTGCTCATGAATTAAGTGCTGGTAAAATACCTGACAGCTAATTCAGAAATGCACCTAGGCATAAAATTCTTGTCCATGGCAGAGATAAGTATCAGAAAAATCTATGCAACAAGAATCAGGCCCTGAGTATCAGGGGATGAGAACTCAACTTCCTCAAGGGATGAAATCCTTCTACCTTCTAAATATAAGAATTGGTTCTAAGATATGTGTCCCTGGGTTCCAGACGAAGGCAAAATAGCTACATAGGAAGCAACAATAGCAAAGAGTAAAAAATAAAAAATAAGCCCTTGCCGGTGTGGCTCAGCTGGTTGAGCATCGTCCTGTGCACCAGAGGGTTGTGAGTTCAAACCCCCGTCAGAGCACACACAGGAGGCAGCTGATCAATGTTTCTTTCTCTCTCTCTCCCCCTTCCTCTCTAAAATCAATAAAAACATATTTAAAATATACATATATATTCAGGCTATCAAATTATAATAGTTCTCTTTCAAATAGTGTTTATTACAAAATTAAAATGAGCTGACTATGTAATAATTAATAAAAATACCTTAGGCTTAATTTCTGAAAAATGATATAGCAAATAACTCATTTAATACACAAACAACTAACCTTAAAAAATTGGTGTTGAATTTTCCACTTCTCAGGTTAATTAAAAAACCTATTACTTTCAGAAATTCCTTTCACAAAATCCTAAAGACTAGCTAAGATGAAATTTCAAAATTTTACATATTTTGTAACAAAGAAATGTGTTTGGTAATTTCACTCAATATTTTCAAGAGCCTGTGTATTATTCTAAAATGTTTAACAAATTTGCTAATAGGGCATAAATGCAACCACAAAACTAGGTAACCAGTCATGTCAATAAATACCCCAAGGAAATGTATTTTATAAACAATTTCTGAGATTTAATACATAAAAAGACATTTTTCTACTCCTCCCACCTCCATCTCCACTCCTTAAACAACAAACAGAGCCTCCCAAGTCTGAAATATTTAAGTAAAACTTCCACTAACCTTTATATATGCACTTGGGTAGATCTTATGAACAGCATCTCCAGGTGCACGCCCAGCTTCTCTGTCTAAGTAGTAACTCTGTACAAAGACTGCGTGGTCACTGAGGCACCTGACCCAAACATCACCTTCACCTTTACATTCCAACTGCACACCTTTGCCTATGTGCAACCTTAGGAAGAAAAAGAGAATTACATTTTATTTTGGTAAGTATTTAAATATATATATTAGTTCAGATTATATAGCATACCTAATATTGAAGAATTAAAAAAAAATAAAGGGCTTTATATAACACCATAACCAAAAGATGGTCATTGTTAATGTTTCTGTATATTTCCTTCTTTTTTTGGTATGTGCCCCTAGTGGGAACCGAACCCGGGACTCTCTGGTCCGCAGGCTGGCACTCCAACCGCTGAGCCAAACCGGCCAGGGCTATTTCCTTCTTTTTTAAATATCTTATTCATATATAATAATGATGGGTATATATATGAAGCTTACTTACTACATGTCAGGAACATTTAATAAATTCTCATTGAATCCTCATAATTCAATGAGCTAAATAAATATTACTACAGTCCCTTGAGATGCGAAAGTCGCCCTGGCCAGTTTGGCTCAGCGGTTAGAGCGTCGGCCTGCGGTCCGGAGAGACCTGGGTTCGGTTCCCGCTGAGGGCATGTGCTTCGGTTGCAGTTTGTCCCCGGCCCTGGTTGGTCGTGCGGGTGGCAGCCACTCGATGTGTCCCTTCACGTCGATGTTTCTCTCTCTCTCTCTCTTCCTCTCTCTCCCTCACGCTCTGTCTGAACAAAAAATGCAAAAATGTCCTCGGGTGAGGATAAAAAATAAATAAAAAAATTTGGAGATGCGAAAGTCGAAACATGAAGTGGCAAGGGACGACTGTGTATAATTAAAGAATCCTACTTTGAGGATATTCATTTATCGCGGTAGAGTCTGGAACTGATTAACCACGATAAACGAGGGCCGACTGTATTCCCATTTTATAAATGACGAAACTAAAGCTTATAGATACAGCATCCAAACTGATAGCCACTAGCTACAAATGACTATTTAAGTTAAATTAATTAAAAATAATTTTAAAATTGAGTTAATCACAATCACATTTTAAGTGCTCAACAGCTACATGTGGCTAGTGGCTACTGTACTGGAAACACAGATACAAATCATTTCCTTCATTACAGAAAATTCTATTAGCACTGGCTTAGAGAGTAGGTAATTTGCCAAAGACACACAGCTAGTGATAGAGCCGAGATTATTTTCTCTCTCTCTCTCTCTCTCTCACACACACATGCACCCATTTTCTTAAGGAGTTAAGATAACACAGTACTTAACATTGTGCATGTTTTCCTATATTTCATCTTAAACATTTACATTTGATTATATAAATTTTTATTAACATTTTAATGACTACATAAAAAAATAAAAGTTTATCAACATTTACTTAACCATTTCCCTTTTATTGTTTTCTAATAGTATAATTAACTGCAGAAACATGTCTTTATTTATTTATTTCTTTATTGATATTACAGAGAGAGAGAGGAAGGGAGAGGGAGAGAGAGAAACATCAGTGAGAGAGAACATCAACTGTCAGCCTCCTGCATGCCCCCACTGGGGACCAGGCCCACAACCCGGGCTTGTGCCCTGACTGGGAATTGAACTGGTGACCTCTTGGTGCATGAGTCGATGCTCAACTACTGAGCAACACTGGCCAGACAACCTATCTTTATTTTATATTATTTCCTTTCAGTAGATGTGTAGAAATAATATATGATCAGAGGAAATAAAAATGTTTTCAAAATAGAGTCCAAAAGGTCTAGTTACTATGCAAAACAAAAACCCTGCCTGGCTGCTGTGGCTCAGTGGACTGAGCATTTTCCCATGGACTGAGAGGTCCTGGTTTGATTCCCAGTCAGGGCACATGCCCGCTGCAGGCTCAATCCCCAGTGGGGGGCGTGCAGGAGGCAGCCAATTGATGTCTCTCTGTCACATGGATATTTCTCTCCCTAAAAAAAAAAATTAATAAAAACATACTTAAAAAAACAAAAAACAAACAGAAACCTCACTTACAAAAAAAAAAAAAATCTTAAAGAAGATTTAAGATGTGTATGGTATACATACACAATGGAATATTATGCAGTAACAAAAAAGAATAAAATCTTGCCATTTGCGACAACATGGGTATTACACTAAGTAAAGTAAATCAGGCAGAGAAAGACAAATACCATATGATTTCACTTAAATGCAGAATCGAAAAACAAAACAAAACAAAAACAGACTCATAGTAACAGAGATCAACGAGATGGTCACTAGAGGGGAGGGGGGAGGGAGATGGGTGAAAAGAGGAAGGAAAATTTAGTTAATACAGTTGATACATTTACACAGTGAGATGACTGACTACTACAATTAATGGGTGATCACATTGTAAAGTATAAAAATGTTGAATCACTATACTGTATACCTGAAACTAATATAACCAATATAAAATTGTATACCAACTATACATAAATAAATAAATGTAAAAAAGAACATTTTTTATCATATTTCAAATAACAAACATCTACAATTCAAGTGGAAAGCTTACTATTCTGAATTTTTTTTTAAATCCTCACCCAAGGATATTTTTCCATTTTTTGTTCAGATAGAATGGGAGGGGAAGAGAGAGAGAGAGAAAAACACTGACGTGAAAGGGACACATCGAGTGGCTGCCACCCGCATGACCAACCAGGGCTGGGGACAAACTGCAACCGAGGTACGCGCCCTTAGCGGGAACTGAACCCGGGCCCCTCTGGACCGCAGGCCGACGCTTTAACCGCTGAGCCAAACTGGCCAGGGCACTATTCTGAATTTTTAAGATGACTTTTATTCTTTTTTCCCAAACACACATAATCTACATCAAGAAATATAATTTTGAATGAAAGACAATGTACTGTGTCCACCTTTTAAAATAACTATACAATCAATACCTTGCTCTCTCAATGGCTTCTGTCCTATGTACATTGGAGAGTTGACCCAAGCAAAAGCGATCTCCTCCAGAAGGGTCCACGTATCCATCAACAGTAACAATGGGGCAGCTTGAAGGAACCTTAAATGTCTCTCCTACTTGAACATCCATTTCAAAGTAAGCGATGGAACACCAATACTCAGGAGCTATAGGAGATAAATGGGATCGAACATCACTCCATAAGACAAAGTTTTTCCTAAAATAAAGGATAAAGGGACAGGGGAGGCCTTTAAAGAGCACCCAAAAGAATTTAATTAAAATGACAATGCATTAAAAAACTGGGCATTTTCATGTCTTCTATTTTTCAGCTCAGTCCCTAGCATCCTTGAAACTCTAGTGTAATTTTTAAATCTGGAATTTGGATCTTACCTTAAAAGACCCAGTCAACTGAGAATTCAAAGAACAAAAGTGATCAGAACCTAAAATAAATTATTTTATCATGGTATTTCATTTGCCTGCACATATTTTCTTTCTTTTAATTAACTTTTTTATTTTAGGGAGAGAGTGGGGAAGGGATGGCAGAGGGAGGGAGAGACAGAGAAACTGTGTTTTGTTCCAGTTATTTATGCATTCACTGGCTGATTCTTTATGTGCCCTGACCGGGGATCGAACCCACAACCTTGGCATACTGGGATGATGCTCTAACCAACTGAGCTAGTCTGAACTTTTTTTTTTAACACATTGACTTTAAGACATATCTCTCGGAAGTATTCTTGGAAACATCAGCCCATAGTATAATTTTCTAGTTCCCTATTTGAGAGTAAGGACATAAGCTAGTCAGCCAATCATTCAGATCAGAATCAAGGTTAATTACACTCTGACTGTATAGTTGCTATGAGTAGGAATTCTCAATTGTCTCTTGGGTGAAAGGTCATTTGTTCCATCTCTTTGAGAAGTCAATTCATGTTAACTACTATAAGTTTAAGTCTGAAGATGTATTTAGTGTATTCATTTGAACAACAATAAATGATTTAAAATAATTTTAAATAACTGGACAAAAAGGAGGCACTACTTGGTTTGGTTTGTCAAGTTTTCTTCTGATAAACCAAGTACTTATCTGCATCTCAATGTGTCATTCATGAACTCTGACTGGACTAGAAGAATTTGAAGCAATAAAAATTTCAGCAATCTGAAAGGATAGTGAGAATGACAAAAAAAATAGATCTTTTCAACCCCCAATCTTAAAATGAAGTATAACTGATGCTTAAAATACATTTTTAAAAACCTTATAAAGTTTATGTATCTAATTGATTTTCAAAATGTTGTCAAGGAACAAAGTATTTTCTTTCCAATGAAGTTACAGACCATGAAGATTGAAAACTTAAAATTTCAAATGTTTTGTCACACAGATCAAATCAACTAATCATGAATACAACCATTCCTTTAAATATTTTTATTATCATTCAAATATGAAAACTAGTGATACTAAAGTTCCTTATTAAAAAGACTATTTTGAAATATTTATAAAGTTATTCCTTATAGTAAAATTCTTTATTAAAGACATCACATTAATCTCTGAATAAGAAGCTTCAGCACAACTGGCAGGTATGCTTGTTGAAGCTAAAACTAAAGAGGTTCTCTAAGACAAAATATCAAATATCCAATGTTTTGGCAGCAAAAACCAGTAATAGTACTTAAAACAGGTTTTTATGTAATTAGTACAAAAGTAAATTTTGTTACAAACAATGCTCTGAAGTCATGAATGTTTACAATGCTGAGTAAAAAATGAGGTGTATGTACATGCATTTCCTAGTTGATACTGAAGAACGCTATACAGAAGTCAAGTTCCATGGTGAGCAACCTTTGTTCCATGAGAGTCAATTCAGGGTGGGGAAAAGAAGTTGTATAATCTTCTTGTTTAAGTAATAAAATATACTTTTATCATTGTGAACTGCAACATCTGCACCTGTACTTAAACCTTATTTTATTATTTTCCAGTCACCACGCAGACACCATACAACAATGGTTACATAAAGCTACATCTCTGAACAGGTTTAGAATGAGCTGACCTACTAGCCCTAGGAAGGAGAGTTTTAAGAGACTTGAGGATAAAAGAAACTGGCATCAGAGTTGTGCCACAAACCAGGAATGAAAAATGACCAGCTACTAAGAGGTTATTAGGCCTAAGAAAGCAAGAAGAAGGGGTTTACTATTTGTGAGGACAGAGAGGGCCAGAGGTAATCTAAGTAAATGGGTTCCAGGGAAATTAGCAGTGTTGGGATAAAAAACACCACGTAAAAAACTTTTCTAAATTTGCTAACCAGTCAAGAGGGTATATTGTTATTTTTAAAACAGAAGCAGGTAAATAGGAATTCATTAAGTTCATTAAGCCTCTCTTTGATCTTTTGCTCCAAGAACCAAATGCCATATAAGTGACAAGCCTGTAGCTTCTCAAAACTAGCATCAACAGCAGGCTGAAATTACTCAACTCAGAGAGAGCTTTCTTAATGCCCCAACTCATCTGAAAGAAGTGAGATTGTTATGTGCTTGCTGATGGCTGATCTTTTTAGTTTCCTATTCCTAAATTAGTGAATTTGAGCCCATCTCATAAAGCCTATTGAATGCTCATCACTGGCCAGAGAAAGGTTTTAGAAGACTGAGTTAACAATGTGAAATTATTTTTTACCATATAACCACTTAGCTAAATGTGTTTTGCAATGGGGAAACATAAAGCACAGTTTTATCAAATAAATGTTCAATTACAATGGAAAATATAAGTCTTCAAAGCATTATCTTTAATTTCTGAAATAGTCACTCAATAAAAAAAATTTTAATTTGGTTAACTTTTCTAAAAGTTAAAAATTTGGATAAAGCACCTAAGAGACTCATTATAAATTATTATTTAGATCTGAATGAGATGCCCTGTGAGAATCTTTTATGAACACATAAAGGTACTCTTGCCCTGACCAGTGTGGCTCAGTTGGTTGGAGTGTCATCCTATACACCTAGAGACTGTCGGTTCAATTGCTGGTCAGGGCAGATACCTAGGATTCAGGTTTGGTCCCCAGTTGGGGCGCATATGAGAGACAACCAACTGATGCTTCTCTCTCACATCGATGTTTCTCTCTCTCTAAAATCATTAAAAATATCTTCGGTGAAGATTTTTCTAAAAAAAATATTTTCTTGCCCTGGCCGGTTTGGCTCAGTGGTAGAGCATCGGCCTGCGGTCCGGAGAGACCCGGGTTCGGTTCCTGCTAAGGGCACGTACCTCGGTTGCAGTTTGTCCCCAGCCCTAGTTGGTTGTGCGGGTGGCGACCACTCGATGTGTCCCTTTCACATCGATGTTTCTCTCTCTCTCTGTTCCTCTCTCTCCCTCCCACTCTACCTGAACAAAGAACGGAAAAATGTCCTCGGGTGAGGATGATAAAAAAAAAAAAAAATTTTCTTAAATAGTGGATAGCTCCAAAGTACTAGAACACAGCTTGAATTTGGAAATTTGTGGATTTTGAATCCATTTTTGAATTACCAAAACAATCTCAAAGAAAATGAGAAAACTCTTCACTTTAATTTAGAATCAATATTTAAATTGAATATATCTTGGCTTTAAGAAGCAAAAATAGAATCCATAAAGAAAATGTTGACCTTTTCTGAAAGTATTTTTTCAACTTAGTCATCAAAATCAAAGCACAGAAATCACCAAGCATATGGCCTATCTGAAATCTTTAACACCAAGGAAGGTAATGATCAATACTAATTATTTTTATTTTATACAATTTATATTTCCTAAAACATTTCTTCATCTTCAAAAATAATTTTTCAAATAGATTCATTGCATATTGATAATTTTTACTTAAAATATTTTACATATTCATATTTCCTAAGTGGTCCTACATCTGTGGTAGAATATTTTAGCATTTATTTTTTCTTTTAATTTTTTTAAACTATGTTTTTATTGATTTTTTTAGAAAGAGAGAAAAACATCGATGTGAGAGAGAAACATTGATCGGCTGCCTCCTGCCTCCCTTCTGGGGATTGAGCCCGAAACCCAGGCATGTGCTCTGACCAGGAATCAAACTGGGACCTCTCAGTCTGTGGGATGGTGCTCAATCCACTGAGCTACACCAGCTGGGCTATTTTAGGATTTCTTTTTTTTTTAATCCTCACCAAAGGACATTTTTGCATTTACCTTCAGATAGAGCAGGAGGGAGGGACGGAGGAAGAGAGAGAGAAAAACATCGATGTGAGAGAGACACATTGAGTGGTTGCCACCCACATGACCCCAACCGGGGCCGGGGACAAACTGCAACCAAGGTATGTACTCTTAGCAGGATCTGAACCCGGGGCTCTCTGGTCCGAGGGACAACACGTTAACTGCTGAGCAAAACCTGCCAGGGCAGCATTTTTTAATTAGACCTTAAGGGGCTGCATTAACCATATACCTAATACAAATTCTTCATTCTGGTTTCTTTTCTATTTATTCATGAAACAAAATGGCAGATATGTAAACTAATAACTAATTTAGAAGGATTAGAAAGTACTAGATACAGGGGACACAAGGGATTAGAAAAGGCTTTCCAACAGTGATGAACTTGTGCTGGATCTTCAAAGAGTTTGTTACAGTTAGTAGAGTAGGAATGCATGATAAGGGCATCAAGATAACCCCCAGTGAGCCTCACCTCCTGATACACATCCTTGTGTAGTCCCCTCCTTACAAAATAGAACCTTATGGAAATGATGTGACTTTTGAGGCTAAGTCTTAAAAGACGCCAAGTTTCTGTCTTGCTTTCTCTTGATCATTGACTCTGGGAGAAGTTAGCTATTATGTGAAGACCCTCAAGAAGCTCTATACAGACAGAAACTATAGTTTCCTGCCAACAATAACACTAACTGGCTGGGTATGTTGGAAATCACCCTGAGAGTGAATCCTTCAGCCACAGAAAAGCCTTCAGATGATGGCAGCCCAAGCCAACAACTTGACTACAACTTCATGAGACTGTGTCAGATCCTTGACCCATAGAAATGAAGATAAATTGTTATTGCTGTTTCAATCTGTTAAATTTGGGGAGTAATCTGTTGTAGAACAACAGATTTAATTTGATGAACATTTAGAGCACAAGACATATAAGGAGAACAGCACATGCAAAAAAAAAAAAAAGTACAGAGGGATGATACAGCTGAGCAAGCTTGGGTACAGAGCTCAGGAGGGTTAAAGCATAAAGACATAAGACTAGCGAAGTACGCTAAGACCAGGATCAGAGATACTTTTTTTTGCCCAGCTATGGAATTTGGACTTTATCCTATGGCCAAACAGTAAGTAGGAAAATCAATGTAAGTTTTTCAGCAGAAAAACAACTAGATCCTAATTAAAACAAAAAAAATACTGAGCAGCCCTGGACATGTGGCTCAGTTGGTTGGACTGTTGTCCAGAGGCCATGGATAGATGTTTATCTCTCACATCACTATTTCTCTCTCTCTCCCCACCCCCTCTTCCTCTCTCTCTAAAATCAATTAACATACCCTCGAGTGAGGATTAAAAAAAAAAAAAATAGTGTAAAGTAGATATTAAATGGTGAGGAGGAAGGCAATATGACTGGAAGCTCTCTTAATAGGGAAATAAGTTAGAATATTCTCCTAACAGTACAATAGGAAAAATGAACAATTGTGAGGTAAAACTGCTCTGGGGCCCATTAGTATTCATAGCCAAAGAGTTCACAGTCATCTAAGTTCCAACCAGCTGATTCCATTAAAGGTGTGTGTGCAGAGCTGATCCCCTCCCACAACCACTTGGACAAAAGACCTTTCAAGATCATCCTCACCATTAAGTCACTTGGTATTATACTCAGACAAAGGCTTTAATGCCAATGCAAGGTGCTACAGATGCATAGCCTCAAAACTAGTTAATGCTATTCCCTAACCACCAGAAACTGTTAGGCCTCAATATCAGTTCTACCCTGAGAAGAATGAAGTAAATCTATCATGAAGCCAAAAGCAACTGCAGAATCTAACATTGAGTCCAAATAACTAGCTAAATGTCACCACTCCTAACCCCACTCCACTATTCCATCCAGGGTAGGTCTTTCTTCAGAGCCCTAATTACCCTCATTCCTACGGATCACCTTCCACTAAGCCTTATGAAGACTGAGACCACCACCCTGCCAGAGCCCTGCCAAGTTACCAGGGGCCACTGTTGACTCTCAATGATGCTGCCTCAAAGCCAGCAAAAATTCTCATTTGTAAGATTCTAGATTTTCCCCTCGTATCACAATATATTCATTCACAAACAAAATTAAAATTCTGATACAATGATTTAAATTATATAATTTCAAATACAAGAAAAACCAAACCACTAAACTAGACTATTTAGGGATACAGTCATCACTTTCAAAGAGGAAAAAAATAATATCTAGAAAAAGCAGAGTAGTGGTTCTCTCTCAGGGGAGGAGAGGAAACATTTTTAACTGAGACAAAATGCATTAGGTAGGAAGGTTTCTAGGTGCTGCAATGTTTTTGTTTTAAATTAGGGTGGTGGTTATTCAGGTTTGGTTTCCATGTTATTCATTTGACTGTATGTATACATGTTTTATGTACTATTGAGGTATTACATACCTCAATAAAAATGTTTATATAAAGGCTATCCCTTGACCCACAAAAATGTTTAAAAAAATATGCAAATAACATAGAAAATCCACTAACAAGAATAATTTACTTAATATGTTTTAAAAATGTTTCTGCCCTATCAGAATTTTTCTCCTAATCAAAACAAGTATTATTTACCTCCTAAATCAGCCCAATGTTTATTAAACTATCACATTTACTGCTGGTAAGCATATGTAAAAGTGGTTTTCAGTCCGGCCAGTGTGGCTCAGTGGCTGAGCGCCGACCCATGCACCAATAGGTTGCTGGTTTGATTCCCGGTCAGGGTACATGCCCAGGTTGTGGGCCCAATCCCCAGTAGGGGGCATGCTGGAGGCAATTGATGTTCTCTCTCATTGATGTTTCTATCCCTCTCTCCCTCTCCCTTCCTCGCTCTAAAAATCAATAAAGAAAAAAAAAGTGGTTTTCATAGTCTAATGTGATCACTATAAAATTAATTTGGCCTTCTGATCCAGAGATTCTTTAAATCTCTTTAACTGAAATATAAGAGTTATAAGCAGCCCTAGCCAATATGGCTCAGTTGGATGGGTGCTGTCCCATGCACCAAAAAGGCTGCTGATTCGATTACAGGTCAGGGCACATGATCGGGTTTCGGACTCAATCCTGTAGTTGGTGTGCAGGAGGCAACCAATCAATGTTTCACTCTCACAGTCATGCTTTTCTCTGTCTCTAAAAAATCCATTTAAAATCTTTCTTTAAAAAAAGTTATAAGCCCCCTGGTCAGTGGTTTGGCTCAGGGTCTTGGGTTTGATTCCCAGTCAAGGGCATGTACCTGGGTTGGAGGTTCAATCCTTGGCCCCAGCAGGGGTCGTGCAGGAGGCAACCAATGTGTCTCTCTCACATCTATGTTTCTCTCTCGCTCTTTCCCTCCCTCCCACGCTTTCTCAAAACCAATGAAAAAATATCCTCGGGTAAGAATTTAAAAAAACAAACAAACTTTTTTTTAAGTTATAAGCATAGAGATCTCACCCTCAATGTTTAACAGCCAGAAGAAAAAAATGGAGCCAACATAAATAATAAATAACAGAACATTGTTTAAAAACATTATGTAGATCTATCTGAAAAAATGTAAGTTATCCTTTAAATTGATCATTATGGTTACTATAGGTACATTTTTTAAATCTTTATTGAAAATATATACTAAAATATTTACCTATAAAATGACTATTTAGGATTTCCTTCAAAATAACAGGTGAGGGTATGAATGAAACAAGATTGGCCATTAGTTGTTAATAGCCAAAACCAAGGAATGAGTTTAATGAGAGAGGGATCTCCTATACTATTCTGGTAACTGGTATATGTTTGAAATTCTTTATAATAAAACATTTTTTAAATTAGGATGAAGGGCATCGAAAAATGGCGGCGGAGTGAACGGAAGCTACACAGACCGTCTCCCAGAACCAAACTGGAATTACAACTATAACACAGACAAATTGATGGGGAAAAGCAACAGAAAAGCAGCTTGGAGGACCATATAACCAGGGACACCGACTTGATCCTGGTAGGCTTGCGAAAGTGCGAGACGGGGCAGGGAGCCCACTGTCGGCAGCTCGGCAGCGGCCTTAGCTGGGAGCAGCGCCCTCGGGTCACACTCCCAGGTGGCTCCACAGCGCACAGCCGGGACAGAGGCTAAAACAGCCACAGCCACTCACCTTGGGCTCCGACAGAGGGAGGGCAGATTGGACTGGAACTGTGGCGGGACACTTGGGATTTGTAGGGCAACCAGAGCATTTGTTGAGTGCCAGCCACCCAGGACGGTGGCCACATTGCTCCTTCCCAGGGCTCTGGGGAGAGGCAGCAGCCCCTGGCTCGGAGATCCAACCCCACCCTGTGGGCCATTGAAGTGCTAATTGAGGCTCATTAACAACCAGCATCTGCCCCACCCTCATGAAAGCTCCTTGTGCTGAGCACCTGAGGGAGTTTGTCAATCAACTGACAACCCAAAACTCATCAAGTAACCTTGACTGCTAGCCTCCAGGCAAAAAGCTAGAGGATAACAGTACCTTTCCTGGGCTGGCAACTTTAACCAGGAAAGTAAGACTTGACAGTGGTGTTTAACGTGGGTCCTCCCTCGCTCATCTAAACACAGAAGAGGGAGCCACAAACAGCACAACACCAACACCCACAGGGAAAACTTGACAGGCTCCAAAGCCCACAGTGAGAGCCAAAATGGTGAAACATAGAAACAGAAGCCAAATGAAAGAGCAACAGACCTCCACTGAAGATGAGATCAATGTGGAGCAATTAGGCATGTTAACAGAGCTAGAATTCAGAGCCATGATCTTGAGGAAGCTGAACAGCATGAGTAAGGACATAGAGACACTGAAAATAAGCCAATTGGAAATTAAAAACCACCAAGAAGAGATAAAAAAATGACATATCAGAAATGAAAAACACATTGGAAGGTTTAAAAAGCAGAATAGAGGAAGCTGAGGACCGGATCAGTGAATTAGAAGACAGGGTAGAAAAAATCAACCAATCAGAAAAACAAAAGGAGAAAACTATTAAAAAACAGGAAGACAGCTTAAGAGAACTGTGGGACAACTGGAAACGTAATAATATTCGCATCATAGGAGTCCCCGAAGAAGAAGAAAATGAGCAAGGGATAGAGAATATATTCAAAAAAATAGTGACAGAAAACTTCCCTAATTTGGTGAAGGAAGAAGGCATTCAAATTCAAGAAGTACAGAGAGTCCCAAGTAAGAAGAACCCAAACAGGCCCACACCAAGACACATAGTAATTAAAATGCCACAAATTAAAGACAAAGAGAGAATCCTGAAAGCAGCAAGAGAGAAGCAACAGGTTACCTACAAAGGAAACCCCATAAGGCTCTCAGCTGACTTCTCACAGGAAACGCTACAGGCCAGAAGGGAATGGCATGAAGTAATCAAAGTCATGAAAAACAAGAATCTGAATCCAAGACTACTCTACCCAGCAAGGCTATCATTCAAAATAGAAGGTCAAATAAAGAGCTTCCCAGACAAAAAAAAAGGCTAAGGGAATACATTAGCACCAAACCAGCACTGCAAGAAATGTTAAAAGGACTGCTGTAATTAGCAGTAGAAATGGGAAGAAAAATAGAACCACACTAAACCAAAATGGCAATAAATAAGTACATATCAATAATCACCTTAAATGTAAATGGATTGAATGCTCCCATAAAAAGACACAGAGTAGCTGATTGGATAAGAAAGCATGACTCATCTATATGTTGTTTACAAGAGACCCACCTCACAACAAAAGACTCATATAGGTTGAAAGTGAAGGGATGGAAAAATTTTTCCAAGCAAATGGAAAGCAAAAAAAAGCTGGGGTAACAATTCTCATTTCTGATAAAATAGATTTCAAAATGAAGGCCATAACTAGAGACAAAGACGGCCACTACATAATATTGAAAGGATCTATCCAACAGGAAGATATAACCTTGAGAAACATATATGCACCCAATATAGGAGCACCAAAATATATTAAAAATCTTCTGGAGGACTTCCAAGGAGAAATCGACAACAATACAATCATAGCAGGGGATTTCAACACCCTGTTGACAGCACTGGATAGATCCTCTAGGCAAAAAATTAGCAAGGAAACAGAGACTCTAAATGAAGCACTAGACCAAATAGATTTAATAGATATCTACAGAGAATTACACCCCAAAACTACAGATTTCACATTCTTCTCAAGTGCACATGGGACATTCTCAAAGATAGACCACATGATAGGACACAAACTAAATCTCCACAAGTTCAAGGAGATTGAAATCATATCAAGCATCTTCTCAGATCACAATGGCATGAAACTAGAAATCAATTGCAACAAGAACATGCAAAGACATTTCAACACATGGAGGCTAAATAGTATGTTATTAAACAATGAATGGGTCACCGAGGAGATCAAGGAAGAAATTAAAAACTTCTTGGAAACCAATGAAAATGAACACACAACAACACAAAATCTATGGGATGCAGCGAAAGCAGTTCTGAGAGGGAAGTTCATAGCACTACAGGCCTACCTCAAAAAACAAGAAAAATTTCTAATTGACTGTCTAACCTCACAACTTAAAGAATTAGAAAGCAAACAAAAAGAAAACCCCAGAGCAAGTAGAAGGAAGGAAATAGTAAAGATCAGAGCAAAAATAAATGACATAGAGACCAAAAAAACAATTCAAAGGATCAATGAAACAAAGAGCTGGTTTTTCGAAAAGATAAACAAGATTGATGGACCCTTAGCTAGACTCACCAAGAAACAAAGAGAGAGAACCCAAATACACAAAATCAGAAATGAAAGAGAAGAAGTAACAACCGACACCACAGAAATACAAAGGATCGTTAACAAATACTATGAACGACTATATGGCAACAAATTCGAAAATCTAAGCAAAATGGACAAATTTCTAGAAACACACAGACTCCCAAAACTGGACCCGGAAGAGATAGAAAACTTGAACACACCAATAACAACTAAGGAAATTGAAGAGGTAATCAAGACTCTCCCAGCAAACAAAAGCCCAGACCCAGATGGCTTCACGGGGGAGTTTTACCGAACATTCAAAAAAGAACTAACACCCATTCTCCTCAAACTATTTCAAAAGATTCAAGAAGAAGGAAGACTTCCAAACACGTTCTATGAGGCCAGCATAATTCTAATTCCAAAACCAGAAAAAGACACTATGAAGAAAGAAAACTACAGGCCAATATCCCTGATGAACATAGATGCCAAAATCCTGAACAAAATATTAGCAAATCGGATCCAGAAATACATCAAAAAAATTATTCACCATGACTAAGTGGGATTCATTCCAGGGATGCAAGGCTGGTACAATATTCGCAAATCAATAAATGTAATACACCACATAAACAAAATGAAGAATAAAAACCACATGATCCTATCAATAGGTGCTGAAAAAGCATTCGACAAAATCCAGCATCCATTTCTGATAAAAACGCTCAGCAATGTGGGAATAGAGGGATCATATCTCGACATAATAAAGGCCATATATGAAAGACCTACAGCCAACATCATACTCAATGGACAGAAACTAAAAACATTTCCATTAAGAACAGGAACAAGACAGGGATGTCCACTTTCACCACTCTTATTTAACATTGTACTAGAAGTCTTAGCAACATCAATCAGACATGAAGAAAAAATAAAAGGGATCCAAATTGGAAAGGAGGAAGTGAAACTGTCATTATTTGCAGATGACATGATATTATACATAGAAAACCCTAAACACTCCATCAAAAATCTACTAGACTTAATAAATGAATTTGGTAAAGTAGCAGGATACAAAATAAATGTCAAGAAATCCACGGCATTCTTGTACACCAATGATGAACTCACAGAAAGAGAAACTGAAAAAACAATCCCATTTACCATCGCACCAAAAAAATTAAGATACCTAGGAATAAACTTAACCAAAGAAGTAAAGGACCTATGTGCAGAAAACTACAGGTCATTGAAAAAAGAAATAGAGGAAGATATTAAAAAGTGGAAGCACATACCCTGTTCATGGATTGGAAGAATTAACATCATTAAAATGTCCATACTACCCAAAGTAATCTATAGATTCAATGCAATCCCCATCAAAATACCAACGACATATTTCATAGAACTAGAACAAATACTTCAAAAGTTCATATGGAACCAAAAAAGACCCCGAATAGCCACAGCAATCTTGAAAAAGAAGAACAAAGTAGGTGGGATCACAATACCAGATATCAGGTTATACTACAAAGCAACTGTAACCAAAACAGCCTGGTACTGGCACAAGAACAGGCATATAGACCAGTGGAACAGAACTGAAAACCCAGAAATGGACCCAAAGCAATACGCTCAATTAATATTTGACAAAGGTGGCAAGAGCATACAGTGGAGTATAGACAGCCTCTTTAATAAATGGTGTTGGGGAAATTGGACAGCTACATGCAAAAAAATGAAACTAGACCATCAACTTACACCATACACAAAAATAAACTCAAAATGGATAAAAGACTTAAATATGACCCGTGAATCAATAAAAATTCTAGAAGAAAATGTAGGCAACAAAATCTCGGACATCATACACAGCAGAATTTTCACTGATACATCACCTAAGGCAACAGAAACAAAGGAAAAATGAACACATGGGACTACATCAAACTAAAAATCTTCTGCACAGCAAAAGAAACAATCATCAAAATGGAAAGGCAACCCGCTGTATGGGAGAACATCATTGCCAATGATGTATCAGATAAGGGGTTAATTTCCAATATATATAGAGTGCTCATACAACTCCACAAAAGGAAGACAAAGAACCCAATTAAAAAATGGGCAGAGGAGCTGAATAGACACCTCTCCAAACAGGACATACAAATGGCCAAGAGACATATGAAGAAATGCTCAACATCACTCATCATCAGAGAGATGCAAATTAAAACAACAATGAGGTATCACCTCACACCTGTCAGAATGGCCGCCATCAATAAATCATCAAACAACAAGTGTTGGCGAGGGTGTGGAGAAAAGGGAACTCTAATACACTGCTGGTGGGAATGCAGACTGGTGCAGCCGCTATGGAAAACAATATGGTGTTACCTCAAAAAATTAAAAATTGAACTTCCATTTGACCCAGTGATCCCACTTCTAGGAATATACCCTAAGAAGCCTGAAACACCAATCAGGAAGAATATATGTACCCCCATGTTCATAGCAGCACTATTTACAATAGCTAAGATCTGGAAACAGCCCAAGTGTCCATCAGTAAATGAATGGATAAAAAAGCTGTGGTACATACACAATGGAGTACTATGTAGCGGTAAGAAAGAAAGATCTCTTATCCTTTGAGACGACATGGAGGGACCTGGAAAGTATTATCCTAAGTGAAATAAGCTAAGCAGAAAAAGACAAATACCACATGATCTCACTTATATACGGAATATAATGAACATAACAGTCTGAGTAATACAGTAGACCCAGAAACATGGAAGTAGGGCACAGACTGACATCCCTCAGAAGAGGGGGTGGGGGGGTGGGAAGAGATAAACCACAGAACGTATATGCATGTATGCATGACCAATGGACATGGACAACGGGGACGGGGCGGGGGTGGGGTGGGGAGGGGGGTGCCAATTGGGTAAAAAAGGTAAAATATCTGTAACAAAAAATAAATAAAAATTATAAATAAATAAATAAATAAATTAGGATGAAAATTAAGGGGATGAGTTGAAAGGATATACTTTGCATCTTTTTATGATAAGAAAACAGATATGAAGGGATGGAGAAAAAAAAAATCAAAATCCTATGTTTATGTTAAGAAGCCTTTGGTATTTTATTTCTAAACTTTGTTTTATTACTCTTATAGTTTAAAAAGATATATTCAAACCATGAACTGAGAAAATCTACTTAGCTATTTACTCTTTTGAGCATAATTTAATCAGTTTCTAAATTCCAATCAGCCAGAGATTCCTGAATATATCTTCTAAGACAGATACAGTGAATTACTTTTCAGCATTTTTTTCAGATCCTTCCCTAGCTTTATAAGCTACAATTTTACATCTGTTTTATTGTGAAACGTACTTTTCTTCTGCTGCATATTTATGTATTCAATGCTAAAACCAGCATTTTGGTAGATAGCTCTTGTATCTTCTTTCAGAGACAGTTAGAAAGAATCTAATATAGATAATTTATGTGTGACTATATTGGTTACTTGTAAACTATTAACTAATGCTATAATGAAAACTGAACTGATGTCAACATTAAGTTATTCTGTAATTATATTAAAACTTGTGTGTGTGCGTGTGTGTGTGTTTCTATTACCATAAAGAAAATCTAAATATAGGGGGTCAATTTTATAATACACTTACCAGGATGATTGGAAATGGGAGGCTGGAATGCAAGCTCATTGTGAACTGGCCCTAAAGAAAAGACAATAAAAATCCCAATTTTATTTATTAAAAGTTCACCAATGCTAAAATTTTTAATAAACCTTACTTAAATATAACTACCATACCTTAGGAGTTGTTTGGATCAAGCTTCTGCAATGTCTAAGAACTTAAAAGCTTAGTTTAGATTACTTCATAATTATAATAAGCAAATACTCTTGAATTACTTTTGTAGATATTTAATAGCTAACATGTTAGTGCCAAGTGCTGTTAAGCAATTTACAGTAGTTGTACATACAAAATTTAAAGTAAATTACAAATTACTGATGTAACATTTAATACAGTATCATTTATAATGTAATGTATAGTAATAATTCAGATTGTTAGATCCATTCTAAAAACAAGTGTTTATGGCTTATTAAATTAAGGATATCTGCATAATGGAACAGTAGCTAACATGATTGAGAGATTATTATGTTAAGATATTGTGCTGAACATCTCCCATGAATTATTACATTTATTTCTTACAATTTTGAGGTAGATATTACTATTATCACTCTTAAGGCTTAGGGAGATTAAATAACTTGCCAATCGTCACACAGCCAGTTAAGGGTCCAAATTCAGCAATCTTAACCACTATGCTGGCCCGGCAGCTATTAAAAATTATATTCTCTTAACACATGAAAAAACAGTAACATAACTGAAAAAAAAAAAATCAAAACAGGATATAACAATATACACAGTATGATATCCTCCCCCCCCCCCAAATTTATATATACCTATTTATATGACTAGAAGGACAACATGACAAAGTATTAGAAGTGGATTTCTCTGGGTGGTAGGATTCTGGGTAATTTTTATTTTCTTATTTATACTATTCTATATCTTCCAAGTTTCCTTGAGAGTATTAATCTTTATTTGAGGAAAAAATATTTAATACATATGAACGATCTATACTCTTGATTTTACTAAGCCAAATGAACAGTGTTCCTATTCTGCCTGAAACTATAAGCTATGGTTAAGCAGTAGGGTATCTCTCGCAATCAAGCCTGCACAGAGTAATGATGGATTCGACACTGGAGTGTCTATCCTATGCTAAATACTACAGTGAGAGAAACCTTGAGATCTTGACACTCAAAGGGTTTCAATCATCTTGGGGTGGATATACAGATACACATGAGATCTAAGAGATATACAAAGCAAACAAATGAATGGAAATCAATGTGGTGTTAATGAAACATCAGCAACAGAAAAATAAATGTATTTAGTAAACATTACTCCTCTAAAACAAAGGTATAATAATGTAATTATAAAAAATAATACTTTTTATAAAAAATACTGAAAAACACTAATCATTTAATAAAACTAAATTGTAAAATGAATAAAGGATGTAAAAACATTTTTTTAATGGAAAAAAAAATTAACTCCTCAAAAAGAAAAAGCCCTTACAACAAAAACAAGAGCTTACAGTAATGTCCGGGATGGGGCGGCATAGGCGGGTGGTGCTGAAGATGGCCGTTTTGGTGGTGAGGCAAATTAGGTGTGTATGGTGCGGTCCTACTTCCAGTCCAGGTGGTAGTGCTGTCTAAAAATTAAGGCCCATATGGATTAATTTGCTTTTATAACGTCTGCCTGGTTTTCTCAACTACTTAAAATATTTTAAAAAGCATGTACATACTATGATGGTAAGTAGCTGGCTGACCAGTAAATCCATTCTGCTGCTGTCCTGGCTGAGGCCCTGAAGCTATCTGCAACAATCCTTCACTATGGCTGCCTGCCAGTATACTGGCAGGCTGACCTAGAGGAACAAGAAGACATTAAGATGGTACATTTATAGATTCAATCCTATGGTTTTATACAGTAAATGAAGGACCAAATTATATCTGATAGTCACAACTATAAAAATGGGCAAAAAGTAACTCATTCATGGCCTATTAAATAAAATCCTGAAGTCCTCTATAAAGGCAAACCTTAACTTGAAGAAGTTTAAAATTATTCTATCTTAAGTAATGTCTAGCTAATTTTAGTAGCCTATTTCTTCACAGTAGTCTTCAAATGCCAGCAAATGCCCACTATATGTCTAGCCTATCATACCAACTTCTTCAGAGACACATCAACTCACCCAGGGCCACTCCATCCAGCTCTGGACCTTTCTGATTAGGACTCCAAAAGTCCAGGTTTAAGAAAATGTTGAAGACTGGAAAGTTCACTATTATCAGCTCTAGTACTGGTAATGATAGATTGCTAGGGTTTCATAAATGAAAAGCAGAGCAGGCAAATATTTTAAATGAAATGTAATGAATAAGGTGAGAAAATTAAAAAAAAAAATTCAAGCTCCACTGTCCAATCGTATAGCATTTAAAAAAACAACAACTATCAGACCATCAGCCTACTTTGAAATTTTTTCATGTACTTTTAGAAACCAAGAATCCCCTCTTTCCAAGAACATTATTCTATTCCTGTATTTACAGGAAATCCATTGCCCTCTCTATATGTAACAGAAGATTAAGCTTCCTCTGGCTTCTATCCAATTCAAAACTATTCTATGATATTGCTGAATGGCCTACATTTTCAAGGCCTTATTTTTTAGTTTAAAAAAAAAAGAAACTTGATTTCAATTGTTTATGTCATTTGTAAAGCACTGACATTTCATAACTGCTATTTGTCACTGGCATAACCTCAGTTTTTCTCATTTAATTGTGGGTATAATCAAAGAGAAGAGAGTAGATGACCACTGCTCAAAGTATCAAGGAAAAGAATCTTTTTCTCCTCCCTACAAATCACATTTCCTTAAAGCTAAGTCTGTAAAATTAAAAGCTAAAGAGTAATATTTCAATACTCATTGAATTATTTATTTTAAAAGACAACTGTTTTTAGTACTCACCCCTTCCTACTTATCTCTACCCTCAAAATTTTTTGCAAGTTATCTTAAGATTTTAATTTACAGATATTTAGAAAGAAACCCTGAAGACATTCAGGTGCCAAATGACAAACTGTAAAGTAGCCCACTGCAGTTATCTGTAATGAATATTTCCAGTTATACAATTCTAAGTACATAAGATAAAATTAAATCAGCTCATGTAAAACAGTCTTCAAATTTCTCTATTTTAGACCCACTGCTTTTCTTTCTTTTAATTTTATCAATACACTTCTTGAGATCAAATGGGGAAAAAAACTATGCAACAAATTCTAAAACCTAAAGTAATCACTACTCAACTGTGAAAATATATCCAAAAAATACCAGGACAAAAGTATCTGCATTTCATTCATATCACTTTTTCTAGTCTTCATAGGACTAGGCCCCATGGAACAAGATAGTTAAAATGAAGTCACGTTAGCAAGCATCAACAAAGGCATGCAATTTCAACCTCCAGATAATATCAACAAAGGTTAAGTGGCTGTGCTCTAGCACTAAATCTATGCTATAATGTACCTTCTTTAATTCTCCATCACTACTCACTCTCTTTGTCAATTATATTTCCAAACTGGTAAATAAAGAATAGACAGATAACAGAAGCACCAAGTGGCTAAGGGTCCGGGTTCTCGAGTATGTGCTTTATCAATATGACCCACTTAGATTATGTGAGACTATTCTCACATATTTTCACATAGAGACTATATCTAAGTCTCTATGGTGAAGAGTGTCATCTTATATAGCAAATCCAAAAGATACTGTTTTGAAGAGACAAAGTCAATTAAAGAGGGGGTAAAGTTAGTATACTTTACTCAAAAACTCAATTATAGCCCAGCAGGTGTGGCTCAGTGGACTGCGCATCACCCCATGGACTGAGAAGTCCCAGTTTGATTCCTGGTCAGGGCACATGTCTGGGTTGTGGGTTCAATCCCCAGTAGGGGGCATGCAGGAGGCAGCTGATAGATGTTTCTTTCTCACATTGATATTTCTATCTCTCTCCCTTCCTCTCTTTAAATAATCAATAAAACATTTTTAAAAACTCAATATATAAATCAGTTCTCCATTTTTCTCAAATATCAAATTTCTATATTGAATTTGATCTGATATTAAACAGAATAATGCTTCCTTTGGTAGCAGCTAACAAAGTATCAGTCCAGATCAACATCTAGTGCTAGCAACCAGTGCAAATAAGAATATATACATGCCAAGAACCTGCTGTGTGATTACTTTTACGAAACTACTCTAAGCATCACACTGTCCAACCTTTGATGACTATAAAAATAAGTAACGGTAGTAACAGAACAGGTCATTATTGCCTTGATCAAGCCCCAAGAAAAGCTGAACCTAATAGTCCTGTGGCAGAGAAGGTGACACCTCTATTATGGGAAAAACCTTTAGAAATAGACTTCTTATTTGAAGAAAATGTAGCATTAACTACATAGAATTTAGCTTTATTTCAAATTTGACTAAAATACTTAACATTTATCTTAAGGGATATTAGTTTGTCATGATCCCCTCTTCTAAGTTTGCACAGTCGGAGACTGGGATGACTATTATAAATCAATATTCTGCCAAATAAATCAAAATAAAAACATTGATTAAAGGAAAGTTCACAACTCCATTAATTTAGATTTTTATAAACATGTTGGTTTAAAACTACTTCTTAACTACTTAACTATTTCTCTAAACAGTATCAAGAGGCTTCTTACTTCTGCATGCAATAGTACACATTAGACTATTAATTTAAATATAATCAAAATCATTACTTAAATTCTAAGTCATTACTTAAAAGTCTATGTGACTATACACCAACATAAAAATGTTTAAATAAACTAAAAACCAATTTTTCCAGGACCAACCCAAAAACCTATTTAATACTTGTTTACCAATGAACGATACCATAGGACTTTTAATTATTACTTACTTGGAGTTTTCCTCCAAGTGACTAAATATAAATATACAATGGTTAGGGAAATTCAACTTGCTGACTACATCTGATTCTCCAACTCACTTGTGGAAGCCACAGGAATGTTGGGAAAGTTGGTGGTGCTGGTAGCATTAGACTCAGATGGAGCTAACAGAGCTGGGGTGTTGTATGTCTCCGTTGATGCACGATTACTTGGTGGATGCTGGATAGTTTGAATTGAATGCCCTTCAGTGGATAACGATGGCTGTCCCTCAAAGTCATGAACATATTCATCCTTCACCAACATACTTGGTGGAGCTATATAGAAAATTAAGCATATTTTTAAATCTTATAAGCTTCTATTCCCAGAAAAAAAATTATAAGTAATATGACAACACCTAAAATCAATGATAGTATAAAATAACTCAGAATTTTTTCACAATATTTTAAAAGCATACTACTTTATCAGCAAAAGGTATTTATTTAAAGTTACTGGCATCAGATATATTCTATCAGTCAATTTGACAGACCTCTTTGAAATCTGAAGCTACACTATATTCCAGTAATTTGCAGCACTGGTCCCGAAGAGGTAGTCCTTAGTTTCTTGATTAACCTAGAAATAATAATCACCTTAAATATAACATGAGGTAGACGAAAACCGAATGGCTGGGGAAAATATTTATCCGGATGAGAAGACCAAATTGAGATTGAGTACGAAGCTGTATCTTTTTGCTGATTTCACACACTGTAAAAGTATGAGTGGGATCTGATAGCTATCCAATTCCAGGATCCAGAATTATTAAGTAACATAGTCTTTGAAAGTGAAGTATACTGAATGTCCCTGAAGGGTTAGAACCAGAGAGAAAAATCCTAAATGCTAAGTCAAACTGAAATTTCCTTCTAGAAACCCAACCTAAATAATGATGTTTGATAAGTATGTGGTGTGAAAAAAAACTTAATAATCAACATCTTTCATCTATGTGGGCTAGACTCTAGCTATACAACATAACACCTTTCCTTGAACAAACCAGGAAATAGGGTTTGTTATGAGGAAAAAAGCAAACAGAAACTGTATCTATAATGTCAGATGTTCTCTACCCAAAATCCCCATATCTGTTCTTGGGCTATCGTTTTAGGGTTTTTTATCCGTAGCAAATAATCCTTTATTGCTTCTGAACACTACCCCAGAATTTTATAAACTACTGAACTCTAATACTAGGTTCTCTTCGTAGAGCAGTTAATAGTCCACAAAGACATTCTGTTTTCCATTAAGAATCAGCATATAGCAATCCTTATCTTTCCCTATGTCAATCTTTTAAAAACCTTACACATAAATACCAATTATTACATGACTATATTTTCATTAAACTGAGAATATTTCAATGCAGTAAGAATACTCCATTGTTCAAATTTCTATGTACAATCTGTTAAAGGATTTTCATGAATCAAAAGTCATGAAAACATTGGTAATTTTAAGACACATAAATTCATTCCAAAGTTTCTCTTTAGAAAATTCGACAAAAACAGGAAAATAACCAAAAGGATACTTGACACATCATTACATATCAGCAAAAAAACTGAACCCAACCTACTCATCACTAATGTTGGCCAAATTATAAAAATACAAAGTTTGGGACATAAAGTGGATATGGGTGTATTTATTCAATCTGTTTTTAAAATTACACTCTTCAACAAAGTTCTGTGATTTTCTTATATAGATCCTGATGTCTCTAATTCCTGGGCATTTTAGTGTTTTTTTGCTGTTATAGTGACTAGGATCTTTTTACCAAGACACTGATACTGCTAATACACATAAGGAGAAAACTACTGATATGAGGATATAGCCAGTCGAACTGATACTCATTGCTTCTACTTTCCAGTAGACTCTTCGGGTTAATGTGCAGTCATAACAACTGAATCTTGATTTTAAAGAGATTTTAAAGAAGCATGCCTCATAACTTTCTCTTGCCTAATTTCTTGGCTAAAGTTTTCCAAATGTACATTTGGGACCTCTACCAGCCTCCAGGTCTCTAAATCAAATAACTTAAAACATATGTCTTTTAGGTAAAACTGTAGGCATCAACAAGACAGATGTCTGCAATATATTTTTGTCAAGAGAAAAAAAATAGGTTACAAAACACTATTGTACACTAGGATCACATGCATGTTTAAAAAATTATATACCATAAGTGAAAAAGTAAGGTCCAGAAAAGTACACAATACGCTCTTTGTGAAATAAAGGAGGGAAATAGTACACGTATTTTTTGCATAAAGAAATCCTGGAAGGAAACACCAGAAACTAATAAAAGTGATTACCTGAGGTGGGGGGGAATGGGGGCAGGGGTGGGAGCACTTCTTTTCACTGTATACCTTTTTATAGTATTTTGATTTATGGACCATGTATTGCCTATTCAAAAAAATAAAATTAAAAAAACATATAGTATATATTTTTAAAGTCTAGAAAAATAGACACCAAACTATTAAGTATTTCTCTTAATGGAGCAGCATTCAACAAATTCATTTGCTAAAAAAAATATATATATATATATATATATATGTATATATATTTATTGAGCACTTATGTTCCAGGCACTGTTCTAGCACTTGGGATACACCAAATAAACAAAAGAAAGATCGATGCCCTCATGGAGCTTGCAGTCTTTTATAATATGTTTCTATTGTTCAAATATCTAAGAGTGAGCAAACATTACTCTAGCTCCTCCTAGCTGTCTAATCTTGGACAAGTTCCTTGACCTCTCCAGGTACCAGTCTCTTCATTTTTGATAAAGTGTGGATAATGCCACCTACCATGTAGGGGTATTGTGAGGATGATGATACAATACTTATAAACCATTTAGCTCAGTACCTGATACAAAATGAGTACTTAGAATTCGCTATTATAATTTAACCATATTTTTAAGAGTGGTCATACATGTACATAGTTATTGTAAAATGTTCATTGAGGGTTAAGGAATGTATAAGGAACAGAAAAGCTGAAGCCACCGGGCTCATCCTAGTCTGTACTCTTTATCACCACCAGCAGGTAAGCCATGTACTTGTCTGATGGTACTGTCACTGTCTTTTTTACCTTTTCTTTCCTCCATTAGACTATGAGCTCTCTAAGTGGAGAAAATATACCTTACTTATCCTATTGTCCCTAGAATCTAACACAGTACCAAGCAATATATGCTCATTAAATATTTGTTAAAATGAATACAAAGGTTGATTTGGTCATGGAAAGTTTCACAGAAGAGATGAGACCAGCTGGAAATGATTACCACCATAATCCTAACTCAAAAGTGAAAGAATTAACCCATTTTCTTAACTTTTAATTACCTGGTCTTGTATTATTTCTTTGACCAAATTTAGAAGGAGCTGTGAGAAATGCCTGTTTTCTGAGGAAATAAGCCTTTGAAGTCAGCCTTTACATAATCAAGAGTAGGGGGATCTACAAGGCTAAAGACAGCCCTAGAGCCACTAAAAAGAGGCTATTAATCCACACAATCCCATCAAAAATAAGTACTCAGTAACAGCAGTCTTTCGGATAGGAAAGGAGTGTGATGAGTTCTGAGAATTGGATTCCCTCACAACCACCTCCCTAGGAAGATTCTGATAATTGTTATCACTACAGTTTCCCAAACCCTAATACCCCAAGAGCTAAATGCTTCAATTCTCCAAAAACATGGAGAATGGTGAAGAATGGGAAGTGACATGGTATCAATATCTGTTGTGATAGGGCTTTAACCAATGTTAAAGCTACTATTCCCAGACCACCACAGCAGCTTCCATTACCAACCCACTGTTCTCAGAAACCTATTAATCATTAACAAGTACTCAAGGCACTCAAGTCTTCTATTACCAGTGACATGAAAGAAAAATGGAGAATAAAAACAAGTTGACTATCATGGTATTTCTAAATTTTGTTTAAGGTCAGAAGATATTTCTGATCCACTTCTAAGATTTTTCAACAGAAGAGGTGCTGAGCCACTAATTTCCCTCCAGAACAATGGCACACCTTTTTAAGGGGTTAGTGGTTCTTCATCAGAGTTTCTCTGCAAACTAATTAGTTATTACAGAATTTTGAGTTTATTAACATGTTCTAAGTAACAGAGCTAAAGTTTTAACAGATCTCTGTTCTAAAAAAATATTACATTAAAAATAAAACAGAACACACGCACACCCATTTGTTAAATTTCCCACCTCAAAACACTTTCTCCTTTTTTAAAACAGGACTAGATATCTGTGATCAGCATATACTTTAAAGTACCCTTGTTTTGTTTACTCAAAATAAACAAGATTAAAAAATATTAATATATGTAGTTTTAAATCATTCTTAAAATTACCTATCATTCATAAAAATAAGTTAGGCTGAAAAGAAGATTAGAATACTGGTATTTTTTTTTTTTAATGTTATACATGATTCCAAATTACCAAACATTACAAGTATTTATACCCATTTAAACTAGCTCTGTGAGATTTTCTTCCAAAATAACTAGTTTTAACCTATTCAAAAAATATTCTTTCTTTGTATGTTTTATGTTCCCCTATTGTATTTTTATACTTTAGTTCATAAATAGCAGTTCAAATCCAAAGAGCCAACAGTTTATTTAAATACAGTTTTAAATGTTGATGCATGCACCCCCCCCCAAATCTACATTTCCAAAGCAAGTTTTTTTCTCATAAATGTTACCAGTACCCACAATTTCTAAGTAAATAAAAAATAGAAAGGACAGAATAAAAGAAAACAGAGTATAAGAAACAGATTACTTACCATTACTCTGCAGTGTTAATCCTGAGAGATCTTAATTTTTTAAAGGGGAAAAGAAAATGAAACATTAATCATTACCATAAAAATATTTTCTTGTATATAATATTAAATATTATATTTAATATTACAGAATGTAAAATATAAGCCAGAGTTAAAACTTCACGAACCATTTCAATTCAAAAATAGATGCTATTTAACAATACACGTAATATTCAACTCTATCATGCTTTCCATCTTATTTTTTAAAAACATTCTAAATGGGCAAAACACCAACTTAGTTTTAGCAATCAAAATGTAAGTTTGTTTCAGAGTTGAAATTTAAATACTTATATTTCATTTAAAAATGTCTGATTCTTTAATCTTAGCTGAAGTTCTGGGCTACTTCCAAATTTATAATTTAATTTAGAAAAATTAAAACACTATTGGGATCTTTTCCCTTTGTGCTTTTAAGGATAAAAGCAAAGTCTACTTACCAATTCCAGGTGATACAACTCGTTCATAGTGATATGGATTCACACAGACACTATCACATTTTAAGTCAAATGCATACTGACAATATTTAACATGTTTTAGTTCATTTTTGTGAAGATCAGGCCACCTCCAGAGACGGGCATAGATCACATGAGGAAATCCTTTCCGACCAGCCACCTAGAAAAAATAAACAACCATTTATTGAGCATCAGGTATGTATCATGCATTACATAAGGCACTTTATACATGTTCTCATTTCATCCTTACAATCCTATAAAGTCAGTATTTTAATACCCATTTCATAAATGAGAAAAACAAAGCTCAAAATAACTTAATTGGCCATGGTTACAAAACAGTGAGCTCAGGTATGATTTCAAGGCCTGTGCTTGGGTTTTAAAGATGCAAAAAAAATGAGTCTGTTGTAGAAAGTATGCCTAAAATCTAGAAATAAAAATCTGAAATCTAGCCCTGGCCGGTTTGGCTCAGCGGTTAGAGCGTCCGCCTGCGGTCCGGAGAGACCCAGGCTAATTATATGTTCCCACCTACATGAATTTCTGGGGTGTTTGAAAGTGTTATGGGAAGCAAGATAATTCTTCAAAGTCCCTCACATTGTAGGATGGCATGCCTGGCCCCCATCCACCAAAGCTCTTCCCACTAATTTCCACAATATCCCTTAAGGAGCAGTACTTATTCCATTGAGAACCAATGATGTAGAAGATCCAAATATATTACACTACCTAATAGATGCTAAAAAAGGTAGGTGTTGCCTTGGCCGATTTGGCTCAGCGGTTAGAGCATTGGCCTGCGGTCCAGAGAGACCCCAGGGTTCGGTTCCCGCTAAGGGCACGTACCTCGGTTACAGTTTGTCCCCGGCCCTGGTTGGGTCGTATGGGTGGCAGCCACTCGATGTGTCCCTTTCACATCGATGTTTCCCTCTCTCTCTCTTCCTCCCACTCTATCTGTACAAAAAAATGGAAAAATGTCCTCCGGTGAGGATAAAAAAAAAAAAAAAAAAAAATCTGAAATCTAACGACATAAGATCTCTGTATGTTTCTTTATAAGTATTAAGCACAGATATCTTATGTAGTTCTACATAAAAAATAAAAAATATGACCAGTCAAAACAAAAGGTAAAGAAAATTTGTATCCCGGCTGGTGTGGCTCAGTGGTTGAGCGTTGACCCATGCACCAAGAAAGAGGTCACCAGTTCCATTCCTGGTCAGGGCACAAGCCCAGGTTGTGGGCCAAATGCCCAGTGGGGGGCATGCAGGAGGGCAGCCAATCGATGTTCTCTCTCATCGATGTTTCTATCTCTCTGTCGCTCTCCCTTCCTCTCTCTCTAAAAATCAATACAAAAAAAAAAATTTTTTTTAAAAAGGAAACTTGTAATATATAAGCCTTTTAACTCAAGTTTTAAAGATATACTTGAATTATTTTAGATTGTTTTTAATATAAAAGTACCAAACATACAATATCAGATTTCTAAATTATAAAAGAACCAAGTATAACTTGGGTTCTTAAAATGTGCATATAATACCAAAAAAAGGAGAGAGAAAAAAAGCTATAAGGATGAACACCAAAAAGTGCTCAAGGTGTGGGTTTTCTTTTGCCTTTTATTTTTATGTTCCAAATTTTCTACATTTAACTTTATCAGAACTTAAAAAATATATCTTTACTATATGGAATACATATTCTCTCATACATTCCCATAATGCATATTGGTACAAGAGGTATAATATCTAAAGAGATGGAGCAAGAATTAAATTATCCCAAAGAAACAAAAAGAATTGTTTTATTCTGCCACTACAGAAGATATATGAAAACTCTAGCACAAAACTAACCTGAAGTCTTCCATCCAATGTTCTCTGGATAGTAACACATTTGCTAGGATGAGCTCCATTTGTAGTAATGGCTGTTATTAAAGAATCCAATTCATCTTTTTTCTCCTTCAGCTTCTTTACTAAACTTTCAATTGCTCTTTTTGCAAATGTTTCACTCTCTCCACCTTGTCTATGGCACATCAAACTATGTACAATGCTCAGACAGGCATCATTACTTGTTGGTGTATTCGTAATAGACATATTGTCCATTTGTTAAAGTTATTTCTTTTAAATCAAATATGTCTCCAATATCCAGAGCAGTTTTGATCTTTTGGAAGCAGCGAAAAACACTGGCTAATGTTGCAAGGTAAACTGTTAAACATGTGGAATTCAGGATAACCTTAAAAAAAAAAAAAAAAAAAAAAAAAAGACAGATATTAGAACACATTTTATGAAGTAGATTCAATTACTTGGGAAAAGATGGAACTGATCCAGTTAAGTCAAAGACTCAATGCACATAATTAAAATTTGGTGCTTAAATTTTTAAATGGCAATTAAAATGTTGCTGTTTTTGACATTCAAAAATATTAAAGTTAGGCCTTCTCATTATTATAGAAGAATGCTCAATCAATGCTTGTCAACAATGCTTGTTGACTGTATTAGTCATCCTAAAGTAAAATCTTAGTACTTTTAAAAAGAAATACTTATGAAGACCAGCACTTAAAAACATTCTTGATAAACAACTAATTAAATCCAATAGTCTATCACTAACACACATGAAAAATTCACTTTCACCTAGTACCAAATACCGTTTAACAGTTAACAACATCCATCTTTGTTAAAAGAGACTACTGACAACAATGAAACAGTAACAGTTTTTAAATGGGCAAAGGATTTTAATACTCATTTCTAAAAGCATGGCCATAAGGCACATGAAAAATGCTCAACGTCATTAGGGAAATGCAAATCAAAACCACAAGGAGATACCACTTGTGGGTGATATCACACCCACTGGTTAGATAATTCAAAAGGATATACAAAGATAGACAAATACTATAAGATTTCACTTATATGTAGAATCTATCTAACAAAATAAACAAAATAGAAACAGACTAACAGATACAGAAAACAGACTGACATGCTGTCAGAGTGAAGAAAGGGTGGGTGAAAAAGGTGAAGGGATTAAGCAAAAAAAAACCCCAAAACCAAAAAACAACTTCTTAGATACAGACAACAGCATGGTTGGTGATTACCAGAGGGAACGGGGATGAAAGGAGGTAAAAGAAGGTAAAGGATGAAAGAAGACCTGACTTTGGGTGGTGAACACGTAATACAATATACAGATGCTGTATTATAGAACTGTATACTTGAAACCTATATAATTTTATTAACCAATATCACCCCAAGAAAATCACTAAAAAAAGTTTTTTTAAAGGATATACCATAAGTATTGGCAAGGGAGTAGAGAAAATTGAACCCTCCAATATTGTTAGTGGGATTGTAAAACGGTGCAGCCACTTTTGGAAAGTTGTCTGACAATTCCTTAAAATGTTAAACATAGAATTACCCTGGGACCCAGCAATTCCACCCAAGATTACTGAAAACCTATGTCCATACAGAAACCTTTACATAAATGTTCACAGCAGCATCATTCATAACAGCCAAAAGTAAATTCAACCCAAATGTCCATCAACTGATAAATATATAAATGAGTATATCCATACAATGTAATATTATTCAGTCATAAAAAGGAAGTAAATACTGATACCTGCTACAACATGGATGAACCTGGAAAACATGCTAAGTGAAAGAAGCCAGTCACAAATGGTCACATATCCACTAATCTAATTTATACAAAACATCCAGAATAGGCAAATCCAGAAAAACAAAAAATAGTTTAGTGGTTGCCAGAGGCTTGGGGGAAGAGGAATGAGGAGTGACTGCTAATGGGTATGGAATATCTTTTAGGGGTAATGAAAATATTCTAAAATTTATAGCTATGATGCACAACTCTACACTATAGTGAAAACCATTGAAATGTACACTTTTAAAGGATGAGTTTTATAATATGTGAATTATATTTCAATAAAGTTATTTTTAACTGGGCCCTGGCCAGGTGACTCAGTTGGTTGGAGTGTCGTCCCCTACACCAAAAAGGTTGGCAGTTCCAAATCTTGGTCAGGGCACATACCTAGGTTTCAGGTTTGATCTCAGTTGGGGAAAGGTAAGGTAAACCATCAATGTTTTTCTCTCATATCAATGTTTCTTTCTTTCTTCCTTTTTTTCTTTCTCCAACTCCTCCCCACCCCCCAAATTAATAAAAACATATCTTTGGGTGAGGATTTAAAAAAGACCAATGAATTCCTCAAAAGATTTTACCTGTAAAACTAACACAAATTATTTTTCCTTTTTTTATAAATATATTTTATTTACTGATTTTTAGAGAAAGAGAAGGGAGAGATAGAAACATCCATGGGAGAGAACCATGATCGGCTGCCTCCTGTACTCCCCCTACTGGGGACCAAGTTGCAACCCAGACATGTACTCTGACCAGAAATTAAACCGGCAACCTTTCAGAGAACGGAGAATGCCCAACCAACTGAGCCACACGGGCCAGGGCAATTGTTTTCAAAACAAATTAAAATACAGAAAATAAGTATTAATGAAGAATCCATTCAATATTTACAAAACTAAAGTAACTTATCTGACCTCAAGTTCCCACATGAAATAAGAAAAGGCCATCAGTCTAAGAATAATGACATACAGCAGGAGTGGAGGCTGCACTTTGTATACTGGGTTGTTTTTCTTTGTTTGTCGATGTTATTGCATTCCATGCTTATTTGGCTTTTATTTTCTTTTGCTATTTACTCAAATCTTTAAAAATCCACCCCCCTCCCTGGCCGGTTTGACTCAGGGATTAGAGCATCGGCCTGTGGTCCAGAGAGAGCTGGGTTTGGTTCCCACTAAGGCATGTACCTCAGTTGCTGTTTGTCCCTGACCCTGGTTGGGTCGTGCGGGAGGCAGCCACTCGATGTGTCCCTTTCACATCGATGTTTCTCTCTCTCTCTCTCTCTCTCTCTCCTCTCCCTCCCTCCCACTCTATCTGAAAAAAATCCACCCCAAATAAATAAAACTAACTCATCAATCTATACCAAAACCAGTTTCTCTTCTGATGACCTTTATTTTTAAAGCATTAATTCCATTCAATTAGCCAACATGGAAAGCTTTGTAAATCATCTCTGACCTATCTCTCTTTCACTACCCCACATTCTCTCACAAAGTTGCATAATTCTTTATCTTAGTCATTTCTATCAGTTTCCTCCTTTCTATTCTCCTTGGCACTGTTATAGTTTGGGGCATCCTTAGAATTTATATCAATCATTTGGTATTTAACATGTGTTCCCCATTACTGTTATCTGTTTTACATTAATGTCTATCTCCTCAACTAATTATAAGCCCCATGCAGAGAAGCAATTTTTCTTCTATCTTTGAATACTTACCATGTGCATACATTAAATAAATACATGTCTGAAGGTATACTTTCCAGATAACCAAAGTGAACCTACATGGGGGATTTTGGATTAGAATCTGAGCCCTCACACTAAGTAGTTGGACAAATTAAGTTACTCAATCTCTCTGAATCTGGATTAAAAGGAGAGTATATAGAACTCGGTTGAGAAAATCTATAGTATAAAGTTCCTAGCACATAAGGTTCAGTAAAAAGCAGCTATTATCTGAATACTAAAATGTTTATTTTAATTGTTTTAAAAAGATTTATTTTTCTAAAACATATTAGGCATTTTTCTGCACTTTCTCCTATTAAAACTTTATTAAAGAAAATCTAGGAGGGCAGGGACTGAAGTAAGTAAACTACTCAACCAAGGACTCACAACTCAAAAGGTATATAGGAGCCAAGCAAATTTTATAAATGAATAAAATGTGGTAGGTGTAAAGAAAAGTACAGAGAGGAGTACAAGTGCATGCTCATTTACATGGGAAGCCACTATTCACTTCTGGCAGAAGTGTGACATTTCTGAATGCTAGCCCATGCTGCCAGATCTTCAATGTCCATTTGTATATGAAATCTCATTTGTAAGTACTGGCAATTTATTTGTGAGGAAAGGGGAGGAAAAAAGAGGGAGAGAGAGAAACCACTGTGTATGACAAACAAAATACATTTTTGACTCAAATCTGGCCCAAGAGTACCACCACCAGTTTGAACTTTGAATGCCAACTCATAACAATTTTAATTTCTAGACTGAAAGCTCTAGGGGACAGTGATTGTATTTGTCTTATTCATCAGTATACACCCAATTCCTAGTACATGTACATGCTCCTTAAAGCTTTTTAAATGAATGTATTTCTTCTGTATCTGCTTTCAGATTCTTTCTCTGCTCTTTTGTATTCAGTACCATATTATCCACCTGTTAAGTCGTAGCCATCCTTCAAATGCCATTTAAATATCTCAGTTTTTCCAAGACCATATCCTAACACACTATCTCCTCTTCCCACAATCCTAGAATAGAATTACTTCCCTGGTCTGTTTACTATATGCTCCCTGTATATTACTTGATCTCTCCCTCAAATTTAAAACATACCCCAATTAAAACAACACATTATATTATAGTTAGTTGATTATGTATTTGTCTCACACTCTGTTGCCACAAATCTAGATGTTCAAAAAAATAGCAACACTTTCTCAGCCTAAAAATTCCCAGCACCATGCAGTTCCTGACATATGCCAGGTAAAAATTTGTGAAGTTACCATAGCTTTTTATTCTGTGGCATTTTCTTGCAACAAATTTTGAAGAGTGCAAATACTTTGTTGTTGAATTCATTTTCTGATATTACATTCCAAAAATATTTGTATCAATTTATAATGTAATTAAAGTGTTTGAGTATAACTATTTCACCATAACCTCACCATCAGATGTGATCATTTCTAAAATTTAAGCTATTCTTTGGGTCTAATGGTAGCTCAAAAACTGCTTTAATTGCACATGTCTTTGAAAACATCTTTGCTTTCTTAAACAGACCTTTTTCATATGTGTTTGTCTTTGTTGTATTCCTAAGACAAGTGCCTAAAACATTATTTAAAAGTTCCTTGTATAAAAAAAAAATCAGCTGTTTAATGTTTTCTTACATTAAACACCTCTACATTGTAATTTTTTAAGAGTGGTATGTAATGACAGTGTACAAGACTCGTATAAATAAAATTATATGTTCTAATTAAAGCTCTAGCAGCATGACTGAAGCTACTTATATCTCTCAATTCTCTCACCTGTACAATGGGAATAATACATGCCTTGCCAACTTTACTGACTTGCTATGGTAATCAAATGCAACAGTGTACATAAAAGCAATCTGGAACCACAAATTGTCCAATCCAACAAAAACTGTATCTACTATGTGCAAATCACTACAGATACAAAACAAGCAGCACATAATCAGAAAGTGTTTCTCAGCTCTATTAGACCAACATCTCATTTTGTAACAATTTATTTATCATCGTTAGCTATCCTGAAACAATTCTCACCTATTTATACATGTTTGAAATTTTAACAATGCCCTAATTGTTATATAAAAAAAAGATGACTATAATAAAGTATTTTAATAAAAGTGCTCCAGCATATCAATATATTTAGAAAATATACTTACATGTACTTACATGTAGATCATCATCAATATGACAACTACAAATGCAAAACTTTCAATTTAGGTGTGTTTTGGCAACTCAAATAGCACAATGGAACTGCAGTTAGTGACATGGATTTTTCAAAATAGTGAACTCCTGATAAAGTTTCAAACTAAACAACTTCAATTAAGAAACCAAATTAAGAGAAACTTCATTTCTGAAAAAATGAGTACATATTAAGATGGAGTTGGGTTCTAGGCTAATTATATGTTTCCACCTACATGAATTTCTGGGGTGTTTGAAAGTGTTATGGGAAGCAAGATAATTCTTCAAAGTCCCTCACATTGTAGGATGGCATGCCTGGCCCCCATCCACCAAAGCTCTTCCCACTAATTTCCACAATATCCCTTAAGGAGCAGTACTTATTCCATTGAGAACCAATGATGTAGAAGATCCAAATATATTACACTACCTAATAGATGCTAAAAGAGGTAGGTGTTGCCTTGGCCGATTTGGCTCAGCGGTTAGAGCATTGGCCTGCGGTCCAGAGAGACCCCAGGGTTCGGTTCCCGCTAAGGGCACGTACCTCGGTTGCAGTTTGTCCCCGGCCCTGGTTGGGTCGTATGGGTGGCAGCCACTCGATGTGTCCCTTTCACATCGATGTTTCTCTCTCTCTCTCTCCCTTTCTCTCCCTCCCACTCTATCTGAACTTTTAAAAAATGGAAGAAATGTCCTCAGGTGAGGATAAAAAAAAAAAAAAAGAGGTAGGTGTTAAAGTGATTTGGGACTATAAATTTCTTTTCTTTACTGATTTTAGAGAGAGAAGGAGAGAGATAGAAACATCAATGAGAGAGAATATTGAATGGCCGCCTTCTTCATTCCCCCCACTGGAGATTTGGCCCACAACCTGGGCATGTGCCCTGACCAGGAATCGAACTGGTGACCTCTTGGTGCATGGGTTGAAGTTCAACCACTGAACCACACCGCCTGGGCTGATTTGGGACTATAAATGAGAAAGCATGGAAAGTCCACATGCTAGTGGGTAAAGGCCAGGGCTACTGCCAAGCATCCTACAATACTCAGGACAACACCTCCCTCCCCAACAAAAATGTATCCAGTCCAAAATGTCAGTAGTGCCAAGGCTGAGAAACCCTGGACCATGCCTAATTTCAAGGTGGGGGAGTGAGAGAGAAAAGTGTAATATTACCATGTGCCAGAAGAGAGCCATCAGATTATTGGTGGAATAGTACCGACGACTACCACATGTGAATAAGAAGTTGCAGGCTAAAGGGAAATCACAGAGTAAGGGTACAGATGTTTTTTCTGGAGTAGGTTCATGAGAGGGAGAAATAAGAGCATTAGATATACATGTGAAAGAAAACTATAGCAAGAGGATGGAAAATAGCTTTGGAAAGCAAAACAGAAAACTAGTTAGAAGACAGTAATCAGAAGAGTGATAGGGCCTAGATAAGAGGCATGGGCAATAAAAACAAAGGGGGAAATCAATGAAGTATTTCTAGACAGAACAGACTAGATGTTTTAATCAATTAAGTATAAGGGATGAAAAGGGACACTCAAAAGATGATCCATGCCCTTGCCGGTTTGGCTCAGCGGTTACAGCATCGGTCTGCGGACCAGAGAGTTTTGAGTTCAGTTTCCGCTAAGGGCACATACCTCGGTTGTAGTTTGTCTCTGGCCCCAGTTGGGGTTGTGTGGGTGGCAACCACTCGATGTCTCGCTCTCACATAGATGTTTCTTTCTCTCTCTTCCTCCCTCTCTCCCTCCTGCTCTATTTGAAGATAGATACAAAAGTGTCCTCAGGTGAGGATTAAAAAAAAAAAAAAAGATCCATTTCCTAGATTATTATTATTATTTTTTTAAATCTTCACCCAAGGATATTTTTCCATTCATCTTCAGATAAAGTGGGAGGGGGAGATAGAGAATGACAGAGAGAGAGAAACATCAATGTGAGACAGACACACCGACTGGTTGCCTCCCAAACTACCCCAATCCAAACCGCAACTGAGGTACATGCCCTTGGCAGGAATCAAACCCGTGACTCTTTGGTCCATAGGCCAATGCTCTAACTGCTGAGCCAAACCAGCCAAGGTACATTTCCTAGACAGATTAACTGAATGATGACAGAATAATACTTAAGAGGTTAAGTATGCTAAGTTTCAAAGAGCTCAAGAGAGAAGCCCATCTGAAAGTCTCTAACATACAGATATTAGATCATCACTGTTTGTTGGGGAGGGGGTGCTGTCCTGTGTATAGAACAAACAATCCTATGGTGACTGGGGTAATGGGAGGTAGAAAAAAATCAGTAAAAGGGACAAAGGTTTGTTCTTTTATCTATCCACCTATTGTGTTTTGTCTCTAGCCTTGTTTTAACCTGATGTTGACCTTAGGTCTAATAGCAGTTCCATAGACAACCAAGCTAATTAAGTTATTCTCTAAAACTAAAAAGGCTGAGTGCTGGCCTGAAGGGCTCTTGTGAAATTCATAAACTTTAGTTAACAAAAGTTGGTATGTTTTTATTTCTCAGATGTCTGTTCACTTTTGAATTATTGGCTGTATTATATATGAAACAAACATGAGTATACTTTCTAGAAGTTATAGGTATTTTGATTAATGATCAATACACTATTATAGAAATATATGTGAAAAGTGTTTAACAAGGAAAAAAAAGTCTGACCTAGTGAAATATTACTAGGAAGAAATTCTAATCATAGGCTTACAGTAAGCAAGAAAAAAAAAGGATGTGCAGGCTTAGTTCAGCCTGCAGTAACAAGTTGCTGCCTTGATTCTTTTTTTTTTTTTTTAAATCCTCACCCAAGAATATTTTTTCCATTTATCTTCAGAAAGAGTGGGAGAGAAACATCAATCTGAGAGAGACACATCAACTGGCTGCCCTACACACAACCCAACCAGGGCCAGGGAATGAACAACAGCTGAGATACATGCCCTTGACCAGAATCGAATCCGTGACTCTTTGGTTCATGGGCCGACACTCTAACCACTGAGCAAACCAACCAGGGCTGCAGTCTTGATTCTAAACAGAGGAACATTTGAGAGCGGAGGTTCATCACACTGAGGGCAGTTAAAGAAGAACCCCCAAAAGCACAAAGAATTATAGACACAGGTATTAATGGTTATAAAAACTTGAGAGGGGAATAATGCAATCAGTAGATTTTGTGATAACCTTTATGATAACTACAAGAAACAAATTTAGCCTGGCCAGTGTGGCTCAGTGGATTGAGCGTCACCCCATGGACTGAGAGGTCCCAATTCATTCCTGGTCAGGACACATGCTGGGTTTGTGGGTTCCATCCCCAGGAGGAGGCATGCAGGAGGCAGCTGATAGATGTTTCTCTGTAACATCGCTATTTCTATCTCTCTCTCCCTTCCTCTCTCTCTCAAAAATAAAAAAAGTCAATATAAATATATTAAAAAATAAATAAAAGAAACAAATTTAGAGTGTGCTTGTTTACCCATAGGTCTTAGATTTAAATGTCATACTACAACAGCATGGTGACTGGGGGAAGGGTTGGAGGGAGGTAGAAGAGGGTAAAGGGGCAATAGTGACAGAAGATGACCTGACTTTGGGTAGTGAACACACAATACTATATACAGATGATGCATTATTGAGTAGTATACCTGAAACCTATATACTTTTATTAACCAATGTCACCCCAATAAATTCATTAAAAACTAAAGTAAGTGTCATATTGGTATACCAGCTTCACCTTAAATAATCTTATTTTAAAATTAACATTTTTCTGGATAAATTACAGGTTGTTAGAAGAATCAACAAAGTTCATACCTGTTTATTTTGTCTGCCAGTATATAATTTGACTTTCTAAGGAGAATTTCCCCAACTGGGCAGGTGGGACAATCCCCAGCGTGACTAACCAAAGCCACTACCTAGCCATATTAGTTGTTTCAAAGATAGGCAAGGACCCAACTCAGGCCAATGATACAGCTCCAGGATTTCTGACAGAACTGCAGAGTGAAAAAAAAAAGCTCCTTCTCTGAGAGACTTGGAGCTGGTAGAGTAGTTAGCCTTGAGCCTATCTGAGACTTAAAATAGCCCGGCCAGTTTGGCTCAGCGGTTAGAGCTTCGGCCTGCAGTCCAGAGAGACCCGGGTTCAGTTCCCGCTGAGGGCACATACCTCGGTTGCAGTTTGTCCCCGGCCCTGGTTGGGTCGTGCGGATGGCAGCCACTCGATGTGTCCCTTTCACATCAATGTTTCTCTCTCTCTCTGAACAAAAAAATGGAAAAATGTCCTTGGGGGAGGGAGGGAGGGAGGGGGGGAGGGAGGGAGGGAGGGGGAGGGAGGGAGGGAGGGGGGAGGGAGGGAGGGAGGGGGGAGGGAGGAAGGGAGGGGGGAGGGAGGGAGGAAGGGAGGGGGGAGGGAGGAAGGGGGAGGGAGGGAGGGAGGGAGGGAGGGAGGGAGGGGATAGAGTCCTAATAATACTGGCTGGTTGTGACCCTGATCCAGCACTCTGAGGCTGGCTCTATTTCCAGACCAAGCCAATGAAATTTCCTTTTTACTTAAATTTGACTTCTACGTGTTTCCCAGTATGTAATAACTGAACAAATATTAATAACATTCTCAGAACTAGCAGTGATGTAATATAAATCACATAAACAATGGAACCAAGCAGTAATCTAGTCAATACAAATAACTAGTTACTTTATTTTTTCTTTTTTTCTTTATTGATTTTAGAAAGAGAGGAAGAAAGAGGGGGAGAGAGAGAAACATGGATGAGAGAGAACATCAATTGGCTGCCTCCTGCATGCCCCTCACTGGGGATTGGGCCCTCAACCTGGGCATGTGCCCAGACCGGGAACTGAACCGGCAACCTCTTGGTGCATGGGTCAATGATGCTCAACCACTGAGCCACACCAGCCAGGCATAACTAGTTACTTTAAAATAGCAGCTGTTGACCAGGAGCTGCCCTGGCTCTGGCGCCCAGGCAAGGCGGCCTTGGGGTGGGGAGCCTCCCCTGGTGAACTCCACTTCAGCTCCCCCGGTGTGATCTCGAGTCGGTGAGAAGTACCCTACTGCTTCTACCCTTCCAACCTACCCCCAAGGAAAAGGTTGCCCTGCTGTGCTCCATCACCTTCTCCTAAAGATGCATCCTGACTTATCTGCACACTTGCACACTGAAGAAGCAACGTCTTGATTAACTTACTTAAGGAATGTCACAAAAATCACAGCATTCTGAAATTTTTTGGTCATTGCAATGATCTTGATTGGGAGATGAGAAAATGCTTGAAGAATGAGTACATGGAAAAGAGGACCAAGAGCAGGGAGCACGGCAATGCAATGCGAAAGAGACTTCATAATCCTCCAGTGGAATCTGAATCATAAATTATATTTTCACTGGATGCCTTGGCTGAGAGAAGACCTCAAGACTCTTGTTTGATAACTGAAAGAATCCTATCTCCTTTGGACTCCAGAACTTTTGAATAGCCAGTAACCCATGAGAAATCGAGCCATAGAGAAATACGGAAATCCTGGATTCAGAATATTTGTTAGGCAGAACCTTTAGTACTCTGATTCCTTTACCAACCCACCTGACTTTTAATATGTTTCTTTCCTTTGCCTACAACCAGTTAACGTTTGAGTAACCTGTCTCCCTCAATAAAATAATTGACTTTAATAATAAAAAATAAATAAAATAAAATATCTGTCAAACTGTTCTTAGTTCTCCTTTTCTTTTTTCAATTTTTATTAATTTATTTTTGTTACAGATGTTTCTCCTTTTTTACATTCTTAATTATTATTATTATTTTTGTTGTTAATCCTCACCCAAGGATTTTTTTTTGCTGCAAAAAGCTTTACTGTTTCTATTTGGTCCAATGCATGGGAGAGGGCTCCAGGGTGGTTAAAAGAAAGGCTAGTGGTTTCAGAGAGAGGCTCAGGCAAAAGCCAGACACTAGGGGAATGCAGAGGGGCCCCTCAAAAGCCTCTGGGCTCCAAAGGTTCCTAGTTATGCTTGAGGGTGAACCTTTCAAAGAGATACTACTTGCCCAGCCCAGCCTGGGGGCCTGCCAGCCAGTGGAGGTTAGTCAGATGGTCACCCATCTTCTTGATGAGTTTCACCTCCTCCTCCCTAAGTGGCTTTCCAGGAAGTCACAGAGATGAGGGTCTGCAAGGATAGAACCCAGGGCATGCAGATCCAAAAGGGTTTGGTTCAAGTTCTTCTCCAAGGCCACAGTGGCTTCCATGGCATCCTCAGTTTTGCCCCATTCATCATGGGAAGGCTTCACCACATCCTGGAAGAGAACACGGCCACCGCGCTCACTGGTTCTGCAGCTTTAAGAGATACTCAGCACCCTCAGACTTCTTTGCCAATTGGCGAAGTAGCCCGCGCCCTCCAGAGCCTCATTGTCATGGTTGCAATAGAAGCCCAGAGAGAGGTAGGTGTGGGAGGCCCACAGATGCAGGTTGGCCAGGCGATTCACCACAGCCTCCACCTCAGTGGAATAGTTCAGACAAACTTGGGAGCTCATGGTTGTTCTGCAATAAAAAGTTCAGGTCAGAAAACGATGTTGGCTGGTCTCGGAGTCTGAGGCAGTTCCAAAGGTGATGATTGGAAAAGAGGCTGGAAGGGGGGGTGTCCCTGGGTCTGTTCAAACACTGTTGAAGCAAGAGACAGATCTGGGGGACACCAAGGGCACTGCCCAAGGATATTCTTACCATTGATTTTTAAAGAATGGAAGGTAGGGAGGAAGGGGGAGAGAAAAAGAGAGAGAAACGTGTATGTGAGAGACACATGGATTGGTTGCCTCCCACATGCGCCGGGACCAGGGCCAGGGACTGAACCTACAACCCTTGGCTGGGAATCAAACTCACAATCCTTCACTGCATGGGCTGACACTCTAACCACTGAACCACACTGGCCAGGGCACATTTTTAATTACTGAGAATTCCAGTCTTTGTTTATGTGAGTTATATCTATTGACATCTACCATGTTACTAATTAAAACTAAAAAAAGTGTATTTATTAAATTAGTTTAAAATAATAAACCCACTGTTAATATAAATGTCTTATGAAAAATATCTATTTTCCAAAACACACAAAGACATCAGTATTCAGACTGATTTTGTTTTCCGTTTTTGCAAATTCTTTAATGTCTAGCTTAAGAGAAGACAGTTGGACTCTCATCTGCTTCTGCATTGCATCTGTTGTCATGTGTTGTTTTGGTTACAGTATATGAAGGCCCAGCCAGTGTGGCTCAGTGGATTAAGCATTGTCCCATGGATGAAAAATCCCTGTTCACATCCAGGTCGGGGCACATGCCTGGGTTTCAGGCTCAATCCCCAGTGTGGGGTGTGCGGGAGGCAACCAATCAATGTTTCTATTTCTCTTTCCCTTCTTCTCTCTCTAAAAAAAAAATCAACAAAAACATATTTTTAAAAAAAAGTATATGAAGAAAATGTGCCTCACATAGGTAAGTAATTGAAAAAGAGAGGAGTATTTTAATGGCCTTTTAAGATAATAGATACTCAACTTTTATTCAATAACAAATGCAACAAATGGAAATTTATTTTTTAAATGTTCTTTTTATACAAAAATCCATTGGTCTGCATTGTATTTTGAATGGATCTCCCACCTGTGCATGATTTTGTAACATCACGCATTGCTCATTTGGGAAAATAGTGTAATGAGTTATACAGATCTTCCAAATGTTGAAATATTTTATTTTATGTATATACATTTTTTATAAATATATATCTATTTCAAATCACATACCTTAATATCACCATCAATCTCCTCACTCATTTTCAAGAAATACCTGCCAAATATCCAAATCTGTATAACTATGGTTTAGCTGTCAGCCATTCTTTTATGTAAAAATAAAAGTAATGTTCCATTAAAAAGCTCCTAGCCTGGCCAATGTGGCTCAGTGGTTAAGTGTAGACCCATGCACCAAGAGGTTGCCAGTTCGATTCCCGGTCAGGGCACATGCCCGGCTTGTGGGCCAAATCCCCAGTGGTGGGCGGGGGAAGGGAGGGAGGGGAGGCACGCAGGAGGCAGCCAATCAATGTTCCCTCTCATCAATGTTTCTGTCTCTCTCCCCCTTTTCCTTCCCCTCTCTTTCTCTAAAATCAATAAAGGGGGAAAAAACGCAGCTAGTTTGCCCTGGCTCGTTTGGCTCAGCAGTTAGAGTATCGGCCCGCAGACCAAGGGGTCTCGGGTTCAATTCCATCAAGGGCATGTACCTCGGTTTCGGTTTGGTCCCCAACCCTGGTTGGGGTCATGTGGGGGGCAACCAATCGATGTATCTCTCTCACATTGATGTTTCTCCCCCCCCCCCCACCTCCTATTCTATCTAAAAATCAGTGAAAAAGTATCCTTGGGTGAGGATTTTTTTTTTTTAAAGCAGCTATTTAGCCCTGGCCTGTGCGGCTCAGTTGGTTGGGTGTCCTGCCATGCATAGAAAGGTTTTGGGTTCAATCCCAGTTGTGTAGGAGGCATCCACGTTGATCTTTCTCTCTCTTTTTCCCCTCCCTCTCCTTTCCTCTCTCTCTAAAATAATAATTTTTTTTAAAAAAAGCAGCTAGTTCAGCTTGCACCTCAATTAAAGAAGTGCTTTTCATAGAGAATGAACCAAGTACTTTGATGTGCAGATGTACTTGATGCACGCTTTTATTTAATCACTGAATATTAAAAGAGATACACTCCAGGGAAAAGGTTTTAAATACTAAAGCTTTTTACTGCTTCACCAAGGATATTCTTAAGTGAAACTGGCTTTTTTTCCCTAATGCTTAACATGTGTGTTTGGCTGTGAAGAACACAATAAAGATTCATACAGTGCCACTAACTTGATTCATGCTAATGTGCCCGCAGTTTACCCACCACTGCTTCTTCACCATCAATGCAAATGTCCACACGGTAAAAAAGCAAATTAACACTTCAGTTTTATTATAAAAATAATTTTGACTTCATGAATGTTTTAAAAGAATAGGATCATGGGGACACCCTGCCCCCACCTGGAGTCTGTGGGCCACACTCTGGGAAACATCGTTTTAAAAAACTGGAAACCATCAAGTCATCTAGATTATTCTTTCAAAAGGGGGTTGTATTAGAATCCCCTGCAGATTAGCCCAGCCTTATTAAGTATATATCAAGAGTGGAGCCCTACCTTTATTTTTATTTATCTATTTTTTATACTCATCAGAGGACATTTTTTGTTCAGATAGAGTGGGATGGAGACAGAAGGAGAGAGAGAGAGAAACATCGATGTGAAAGGGACACATCCAATAGCTTCTACCCGCACGACCCAACCAGGGCCGGGGACAAACTGCAACGGAAGTACATGCCCTTGGCGGGAACCAAACCTGGGTCTCTCTGGACCGCAGGCTGATGCTCTAACCGCTGAGCCAAACCAGCCAGGGCTGGAGCCCTACCTTTAAAAAAAGCACTCTAGGAGTCTGAGGTGATGTCAGTTTTACAAGGCACTAATCTAGTCTACACGTTTCACTTTACAAATTACCAGAAAAGATAGTGAAACAAATTATAATATCATGAATATATGCAACTGATTAAAAGTAATTACACGGAAGTTATATCATTTTACTATTAGCCAGCTACACACCCATACACATAAAATTCTTCCTTCAACTAATTTTAGTAGGAAATATCTATGACATAGATACACCTAGTATGCTTATTATGTACGACGATTCCTGGTTTATCTTACCCCACTGAGTACTACTTCCGGCTACCCTTCCAGCAGATGATTCAATTACAATGACTGGCCATCTATTGATATCAAATGCTCTAGAACTCACTAGTGAATACCATTGATAATATCCTTAATTCAGTTTTACATTTAGAAATGTATTTTGACTTGATGCCCGGCCAGTGTGGATCAGTGGTTGAGTGTCAACTCATGCACCAAGAGGTCGCTAGTTCAATTCCCGGTCAGGGCACATGCCCAGGTTGTGGGCCAAATCCCCAGTGGGGGACACACAGGAGGCGGCCAATTGATGTTTTTCCTCATCGATGTTTCTGTCTCTATCTCCTTCTCCCTTCCTCTCTCTCTAAAAATAAATGAAGGAAAAAAGTTAAAAAAAAAAAAAAAAAGAGACATATTTTGACTTGAAAAAGACCTCAACTGCATATATATTCATCCACATTAAGCTAAAGAAGTCATACCTTACTACAAAGAAAAATATTTAGCAGCAGTCCTTTTATTCAAATCATAAATAAGATTTGCATTCTAAACATGCAAATTAGGGTCTAATGAATTTTAAGTAAATTACTCCAGTGCACCAATGATTGTAAAATAAAATCTGTACTGTATTAAAACAAATGAAGCAATAGGATAAGCATACTAAAATATCCTACACCTTTAAAATCAAGAGGTGCTTTTTAAAAATAACACAGATTCCCATGCCCCGTCCACTCCATTCCCAATTCTGAATCTTTGGTTGTTGAAATGGAGTGTGGGGAGGGAAAAAAGAATATTTTGTTTTATTTTTAAAAATAGTTCTTCAAGCCCTGGCCGGTTTGGCTCAGCGGTTAGAGTGTCGACCTGTGGTCCTGAGAGACCCAGGTTCGGTTCCCGCTAAGGGCGCGTACCTCAGTTGCAGTTTGTCCCCGGCCCTGGTTGGTCGTGCGGGTGGCAGCCACTCGATGTGTTCCTTTCATGTTGATGTTTCTCTCTCTCTCTCTGTTCCTCTCTCTCCCTCCCACTCTACCTAAACAAAAAATGGAAAAATGTCCTCAGGTGAGGATAAAAAAAAAAAATAGCTCTTCAAGAGACAGAGCTGCAATTGTTCTTAGACCTGGACACCTCAGGTGATATAGATGGAGAACTGAAGCTACCCTCACAGATGATCTCTGAAGAACTATCAACTACTTGAGCTTGTTGAGCAACTTTCTCAGAGTGTTCAAGTTAAACCTTGACATCAAAAGCTAAATCAAAGCAACTTGCATCTCAGGAACCAATGAAGTGACCAGTTAATTGGTGACTAGAAAATTGTATGGTTTCCAAACAGATTACCCCTATATAAAGACCAAGTTCCTTTGGGAGTTTAGATGCTAATTTTAGCACCTAAACAAAGTCTCTAAAAGGAGCCCAAGTAAGCATTTTTAGTGTACTTTAAAAGATCAACTTCTGAGTTAGGATAGTGATGATACACCAAACTCCCATTATGGGAAATACAGCATCCTAAAACTTGCTACCAGACAGTTCAAATGAATTAAACAATGAAAAGAATAAAATAAGGGAAAGAAGGAGAGATGAAGGGACAGACTTGAAAGCAAAACAAATGTGGCAATATTTTCAAGGGACCCAATAAGTTAGATGTGAGAAGATTACATTGTGCTACGTACATCACTGTATTAAAGACTGTAAATCTGACACAAGTGAAAAATTAAAAAATAAAAGTAAGAAAAAGTTAGCTCAACCACTTCACAACTCCTATCTGGCTATACCCCAACCCAACTGAATCAAAATTTCTAGGGGTGGGATCCAGCCATCAGAGTTTTGTAAAGCTCCCTAAGGGATTTCAAAGTAGAGGCAAGGTTGAGAACCAAGTTCCTTTGGGAGTTTAGATGCTAATTTTAGCACCTAAACAAAGTCTCTAAAAAGATCCCAAGTAAGTATTTTAGTGTACTTTAAAAGATCAACTTCTGAGTTAGGGTAGTGATGATATACCAACCTCTCATCATGGGAAATATAGCATCCTAAACCTTGAGAGTTAAAAAAAATAATAATAATAATTAAAAAGATGAACCCCACACAGTTATAAATTTCCCAGACTGCAAACAATTCTCATTTAAAATATAAACAATAAGCCCTGGCCGGTCTTGCTCAGTGGTTAGAGCGTCGGCCTGTGGTCCAGAGAGATCCGGGTTTGGTTCCCGCTAAGGGCACGTACCTCGGTTGCAGTTTGTCCCTGGCCCTGGTTGGTCATGCGGGTGGCAGCCACTTGATGTGTCCCTTTCACATGGATCTCTCTCTCTCTCTCTCTCTCTGTCTCTCTCTTTCTTCCTCTCCCTTCCTCCCACTCTATCTGAACAAAAAATAAAATATAAACAATAAAGTATAGTTTTTTAGCTTAAAGGCATTTACGATTCTCACCAAACTGAAACTAAGATGCAATAAATAGACATCGTTACAATTAGCCTCTGGTAGCTTTCTATCTTACCAATGGTATGATTTGCAGTAGCAAATAATCAAGACAAATTATAAGATTCTGAGTACCTAATATCCTAGTTTTATATAGGAAGGCACTACCCTCATTTTTATCCACTCTCATGGTTAAAATAAATTTTCCTGGATGCCAATCACACCACGTAATAGTGTCAAAGTGACACAACCCAAAATACCTTGTTCCTGAGAAAAAGAAATTCAGCTACATTCCCATCACCAAAATTACACATTTTAGAATGAGCAAAAAAATTCAAAAATTCTAAATATGACCCATTATCAAACATGTTTTAGAATATGATGATGCAAATGATGTAATACTGAAAGTCACGCAAGTGAATATTTAGACTTTTTTGTCAACTGTTTTAATTTCTCTTTTTAAAGCAATAGAATTTTCAACTATTGAGCAAAAAGCCCAAAATTTAATAATTTAACAAAACTGAATTAAATTCTGTTATGCTAACCTAAGTCCTTCTTTCATTTAGTGTAGAAAATAATGAAATTGCTAAAACTGATTCCTTTTATACATGATTAAACACTATCTGAGAGTCACCTTTAATCATCACTTAAAGTAACAAAACTCTGCTTAACCACACAGTCTTTCTAGGGAAAAAAAAGGAAAAGGAAATCCAACATGTACAATGAGCACTGAAAGGCTAACATAAGATGCTTAAAAAACCTTTCACTCTAAAATCACAGCATGAAAAATGAAAAAAGTTAGTAATGAGCTGGAGAGAATGAAATAGAAATGAAATAAGTTTAAACATAAGAAAAATAATGTATGTTCTTACCAAAAGAGGCAAAATTTTAGGCAAGATTAAATACACATTTTAGCCCTGGCCAGGTAGCTCTATTGGTTGAGGTGCTATCTTGATATGCTAAGGTTGCAGGTTAGATCTCCAGTTGGGGCACATACAAGAGGCAACCAACAAATGCATGAATAGATAGAACAACAAATTGATATTTCTCTCTCTTCTTCTTTCTCTCTCCCTCCCTCCCTTTCTCTAAAATCAATAAATAAAAAATTTAAATAAATAAATATACATTTTAAATATAATGAACAAAGCGGATCCTGCAGGGTTAACTGCCCTAGTAGAAGCCTCAGCAATTCACAGCTCAATTAGAATAGTGTCTAATGATGTTACTACACCACCAGCTCATTCAGGGAAAAAAAAACACACAACAATTTCCAAGCCAGAGAGCTGGAGTGTGACTGGTGTGACTGGGCAGCATAAATTAGTTTTATACTTGCTCTTTAATTGGAAGGTGGGGGCAGGGGAGTGGGAATCTGAAGGGAAATGCAGGAAAAAGAATTCACACACAATTTGGAGATAAAACTCAACTACAATGCAGTTTAAGAAAGTGAAGTATAGCTCTGGCCAGTGTGGCTTGGTTGAGTGTCCTCCCATGCACCAAAATGTTGCTAGTTCAATTCTTGGTCAGGGCACATGCCCAGGCTGCAAGCTCAATCCTTGGTGCGGGAATGCAGGAGGCAGCCTATGGATGCTTTGCTCTGAAATCAATGTTTCTCTCTCTCCTTCTCCCTTCCTCTCCCTCTAAAAATCAGTAAGTGTGTGTGTGTGTGTGTGTGTATTTTTTTTATCCTCACCCAAGGACATTTTTCCATTTTTTGTCCAGGTACAGTGGGAGGGAGAGAGAGAAACAGAGAGAGAGAGAGAAACATCGATGGGAAAGGAGCACATCGAGTGGCCGCCACCCACACGACTGACCAGAGCCGGGGACAAACTGCAACCGAGGTACACGCCCCCAGCGGGAACCGAACCCGGGTCTCTCAGGACCGCAGGCCAATGCTCCAACCACTGAGCCAAACCAGCCAGGGCAGTAAGTATATTTTTTAAAAAAGAAAGTGATAGTGAAGTATAGGTTTTTACAAAGATCTGCTGCTTTCTAGTATAAGCAGAATTCCTTCAAGCAGCAGAGCCATTTGGTCAATGATCCATATAAAACTTATTCTGAAAAATTTCAAAGTGACTTTCTCAGTACAAATTTTCATTGAACTCGAAACCAATTTAAAGTTTTTTTCTAAGCTCAAGATTAAAATGAAGTCATTTAGGCATTTAGCTGAACACTTAAGTTTTAACTTAGGCACCCCCATTTCAAACATAAAACAAGATGCAATACCTCTTTAAAGCAACCTTCCCAAAAACCTGGAATGCAAAGAAAGCCACTTCTATTAATAGACTCACAAATGACATATCAATTTTGTCTAGAAAGCTTTTAGTTTTAACTCCAACAACTTAAACCTACATAATTCATCACCACTTTTAAACCTAAATATACTCCAAATCTTAAATGCTTGGCCAGCTTGTATTATTACATTTGTTCTGTAATAAACCCAATTAAGAAAACAAATATCATGACATTATCAAAGGAACAATAAGAAATAATTTGTTTTGTTTTTATATATACTTTTAAATCCTCACCAAAGGGTACTTTTCTTTCCATTTTTATTTTCAGATAGAGTGGGAGGGAGGGAGAGAGAGAAACATCGATGGGAGAGAGACACATCAACTGGTTGCCTCCCACAGGACCCCACCAGGGCAGGGGACTAACCGCAACCAAGGTACCTGCCCTTGACCAGAATCTAACCCGGGACTCTTTGGTCCCCAGGCCCACGCTCTACTGCTGTGCCAAACCGCCGGCCAGGGCAGAAATCATATTTTAAAATGTTAACTATATCAATCATTTACAACTTGAAATGTCACGTTCTAACTTTCCAAAAGAGAAACTAAATCCTTAGCAGGAAAGTTACACACTAGAATTTCATATGCTACATTTCAAATGAAATACATTTAGTCTCAGTACAACACAGCAAAGGTAATTTCTAAAATCCACAATAGAAAGTATTCAAATGTACTCTTCCAAATAATATTACTTTGTGAAAGTACGTATTTCTGAAATTATGTGTTTTCTATTAAGGCTAAATGGTTTCTTCCAGCAAAAAGTACTCAGCCTACTTTTTAAACACCAGAATAACCAAACTGCTACTGGAACTAAAAGGATGCTAACTCTGTCAAAAGTCAAAGGTTGTTAAACAAAAATTAGCCAAGACTACCTGCCTTTAGAAAATCAAAGTAATTAAAATGATTCCACCTTATCTTATATTTATTATTCCTAAATAATAGGCAGTTTCACCTTAAACTATGGTGCAAAAACTAAAGCCACTAAGAAATTGAATTCAAAATAAATTAATAAGAAACAAATATATGCACTTTAAAAATTCACTAGGGTTCTCAGGGGGAAAATAGCTATCACTCTTCAAGAGGGTTTTTTTAAAACCTCTCTATACCTGCAAAGAAACCTTTCAAGTTAACTAAACACACCCATTTCTTTGAAAATCTAGGTTGGGGTAAGTGATGGAGGAGCCACCGCCCTCCATCCTACACCAATTTCACACCCAGTACTTGTAGCCCTAACAATAAGATAAACTATATCTTTTTTCTTTAATTAGAGGCTGGGCGGGGGTGGGGTGGGGTGGGGGGGTCAGTTAGGTGCTAAGATTATTGTAGATGATGGCGGCATGCAGTAAACACTCCAAAAGTAAGTCAACAAATCACAGCCAGAACGTAAATTAGAATGACACAACCAGGAAGAAAATAAGGGACAAAGAGAAAACAAAAATCTGCTCGAGCAAAGAAATGAAGACGGGCCATTTCTAACTTGCATCGAGCCACCCAAGGCAATCAATCCACCACTGCGACTCAACGCGCTCGCCACAGCGGACAGAGCAACTCCTCAAGAACAACAAAGAGGAGCGGCGGCTGCAGCCGGAGTCCCCCTCCGACTTTCACTTGATTCTGCGACAAACTGCGAAGGAAGCTCGGGACCGGCGGGCCGACCCCGGAGCCCAGGGACGCGAGGCACCGCAGCCCGGCCCAGCCAGACCCGCCGAGGAGACCCTGGCCCGGCCCGTCAAGCGACCAAGCTCACTCACTCCGCGCGGACCGCCGGCTCCCGCGCGCTCCCCGCCGCCGCCGCTGCCGCCGCCGGGAGCCCGCCCCGGGGCGGGGGAGCCGCGGGAGGGGTGCGCGGGCCCGGCCGGGGGAAGAAGGGGAGGGGACATGGCGTGTTACCTGGGCTCGGACGATGGCGAGGGGAGTTCGCTCTCCCGCCGGAGCCAGTCCGCGAGGGGACCGGGCCCGGAGCGCTCCTCGGCCCCCGCCCGAAGCGTCCGGGCCGGGCCGCCCCGCCTCGGCGCTGCGCTGCTGCCCGCGCGGACCGGGCCGCCTCGAGCTCCCGGGCCGCCCCGCCGCGGGGGAGCCTCTCTCGCGGGGCGTCCGGCTCCCCTCACCCGCTCCCGTCCCCTGGGCGGCCACGGAGCCGAGGGGAGGGCGGGAAGGGCTTCTTGAGGAGAGCGGGCGGGCGCGAACGCGGGCTCCGCCACCCGAGCCGCTCCGTTACCGCAGCGGCGACGACGACCAGGGCCGAGGTGTTGCTGCCAACTTGTCGAGAGGACACTGAGCATGCGCGCGCGGAGACCACATCCGGGTAATTTCAGGGTTTGGCCCTTTCCTCCCCCCCGCAGCTTTCCTTTCTCCCGGCTGCCCCCGCCTCCCGCCCGGAGTGACGGGAGGGTCGCTCTGCGCAGGCGCCCGTGGCGAAGCACCAGTCCGCGGGCTGCGCAGAGTCCTGGCCTGGGATCCGGCCCTGGAGGGAACGATCACGAGAGAAACTGGCATCCCTTTGCAAAAAGTACCCGAGCAGCAGGGGACAGCGCGGCGTATAGTGGGCGTCCAGTACGTGCTTATAAATAGCGATCGGCGGGGCTTTGTTTTTGAAGACCTCTGTGCGCACAAAAATTAGACTTTAACAGCTAGCGGTTTACTATGGGGAAAAAAACAAACAAACTCGTGATGACTGCACCTTCCCTTTCCACCAGCCCTGGATCACTAGATTCTAAGGTGTTTAAATTCGCAAGACTGCCCCTTGCACAAGATAGTCAAGGAATCACACACGAGAGACTGGCCAAGTGTTTGTAAAAGTTAGTGGTTATTGTTGGAAGAGATTTAGAAGGAATGCCAGAGAAGGGACCTTTGAGGACCTACAACATACCTGTTAACTAGGTGCCTGTTGGGTAGGGAAAGGCCTAAACTCTGTTTTTGATTTTATACTTGTTAACTTGAAATTTTTATAAGCAGCATGAATTTCTTTTATATTTAAGACGTTTCATTAAATACATACTGTGTGTGTGTGTGTGTGTGTGTGTGTGTGTGTGTATTTCCCCCCACCCCTCATCAACCAGGAAATACTTAAGTTGGGGATCCCACCAAGACTAATTAGAAGGTTCTGAAGTTATCTAGTAAGTCATATGGCCCAGAAACTCTAGTCCCCCTCCTACTTTTCACACCGTGCTCCACCCTCTAGCCCCATGTTGTCCTTGGCATCTTAGCCATAGCCCCTCTTCTACCAGAAAGCCTCTAAAACTGTCCTCTTTACTGGTGTTCCCTTACCCCTTGGGTTCGTGAAATCTTTCTAAGACTAGTTTTGTACAGATAGAGTGGGAGGGAGAGAGAGAGAGAAACATCGACGTGAAGGGACACATCGAGTGGCTGCCACCCGCACGACCAACCAGGGCCGGGGACAAACTGCAACCGAAGTACGTGCCTTTAGCGGGAACCGAACCCGGGTCTCTCCAGATCGCAGGCCGACGCTCTAACCGCTGAGCCAAACTGGCCAGGGCTCTAAGACTAGTTTTAAGGGAATTCATTTCCAGATTTTCCTGTTATCTGTACTATTTTCTAAAATTTCTCAGCTTCAGAAAGCACCAGAAGACATTCCATCCCCTTTCAAAACTGTCTTTCTCCCACCTTAGAAAAAAGTAAAATTCTCACCCATTTCTAAGGTGCATTGACTCAGCATGTAAAGACCTCCAGGGTAATTCAAAGGGACAATTCAGAAGTTGGTGTCGGCTGAGAAAGTAAACTACCCAAATTAATAGGTTATAAATTATTTTGCAAGTCAGGTGGTTTTCACTTCTTTGCTATCAACAAAATTGAAGGAAGATCTAGCTAGATGATTTGATGATTGATCAACATGTGATTCTTAGACAATAAACCTCAGTTGGGGTTAAAAGAATGGAATAATATTGATATAACTAAACTTCTTCCATTCCCATGTGTATTAGTTAATCTGTTCCTGTATAGCAATGTTACCACAGCAGCTTTAAACAACACCAATTCATTGGCTCAGTTTCTGTGCATCAGGAGACCACAAGTGGCTTAGGTGGGTCCTCTGCAAGATCACAAAGGGATGCTTGACTGGGAAAGGATCCACTTCCAAGCTCACGTGGTTGTTGGCAGCATTCAGTTCCCTACAGGCTGCAGGACCTCAGACCTCAATCTCTAGCTGGCTGTTGGCTCCCTCAGTTCTGTGACATGTGATCCTCTCCATAGGGAAGCTTACAGTATGGCAACTGGCTTCTTCAAAGCCAGCAAGGGGGAGAGTCTCAGTGTAAGCATTGGTTACAGCCTTATGTAACATAATCATATAACATGTGATCAGACATATCCTGACACCTTTGCCATACTCTATTGGCCAGAGCAAAAAACAAGTCCCACATATCTACTCAAGGAAAAGTACACAAGGCATGAACACCAGGAGGTGGGAATCATAAGGGGCCACCACACCTATTTATTTATGCAAATGACAATCCCTATGAGCTTCACCTCAAAATTTTTCTTCAGGCTCCCTTCACCTACTTGCTAAAGGAAATCCAGCTTACCCCGGGGACACTGCTTCTTCTTCCTCTCAAGTAGTGGCAACTGTATTTTCAACCATAAGCCCCTTAGACTGTGCCTGGAGGTGAGGGAGGTGTCCTCCTTGCTCCTTAACATTGCTTCTAGACTGTTCTCTCTCTCTTCCTTATTAACCTGCAACTTTAAATCTTGTTATCCAGTACTCCTCATCTTATTCTCATTCCCCTTCATTTTTTTCTCTCCAGTGCCACTTCTCTCTTAATCTTAGGTAGTTATAATATATACTTAAGATAGTTTTCTCATACCCTGACCTCTCAGTTCCTTTAATTCTCCTCCAAGGATCTTGTCCTATCCTAACTCAGCCACTTGCTTCCATGGGCATAATCACAGAAACCTTATCAAATTCTGCAACTTCTTCATAGTCACAATTTCAAACATGTCACACTCTGAACCACTTCCTATTTCCATATTTCCGTATAGCACTCTAACTCCAACAATTCAACCCACATATCCACTTTCTCTCATCCTTACCATGGCCAATTATTACAATCATTTGCTTGCACATACTCTCTTCCCTCTTTGTTCTGCTTTCTGGGCAAAACCACTGTCCTGATTCAAGCCAGCTCTCCACTTACTCCACGCCAGCACCCATGCACCTGAATGTGGCTAGAGGAAAACACAATCACACTGACTAGTTTCACTTTCATTGCATCACTGGGAACAACAAGTAGGCCCTTAGTGCTGCCCATGAATCCTACTTCCCTCCTCCATTCTTCTGGATTTCATACCTTTTCGGTTCTCTAACCTACACCTCTTTTCCCCCATCCTCATTCTCAGTTAATAATCTTGCTTCCTAGTTCACTGAGAAAATTGAAGCAATGAGATGAAAACTTCCAAAGTATCCCATTTCCCCATCTACCTGTAGCCACAGACCAGCATCTACAACTTCTTCACCTTTCTCTCCAGTATAGGGTCAATGTTCCATGATCCTAGCTAAAGCCAGTCCTTCTGCTAAAGCAATGGATCCTAAGCTTGCTGCCTAATCAAGATCATCACTTTCGCTCCAGCAATTATACCCCTTCCTCTATGTTATCGGAGTTCCCTTCTCTACTGGGTCACTCCCATAAGCTTACAAGTAGCTATTTCTCCAATCTTACAAAATCTTCTCTTTGACCCACTTCCACTGTCAGTTACTGCTCAATTTCTCTGCTTCCTTTGCAACAAAACTTCTAAAAGAGTTGTCTATACTTTCTCTACTTCTCCTCCCATTTGTAGCAGCAGAGTACATGCCATATGACATTTATATACAGTTTATAAACATGCCAAATACAGTAAGACTACATACACATATAATCAAGTCATAACAACACACAAGGTTACATGTGGCATATTTTAGGTTTTTGAGCTGAGAGGTTCTCCCACCCTCTCTTAAGCCCATTTTATTTATGCTTTCATCCTTAGCACTCCATCAAAACTACTCTTATCAAGGTCAACAATGAACTTCACATTGCCTACATCCAATGATTTAATCTCAGTTCTCCTCTTAACTGACCTGTCTTGGTCTTTCTCTGGTCCTTCCCTTTCTGTCTCGTTCCTCCCCTGTTGATTCCATCTCTTCTTCCACCTCTTAATCTTATAATGGCCCAGAGCTTGTTCCTTGGATTTCTTCTCTCTTCTATGTATACTACTTTCACTGGTGATCTCATCAAGTCTCCTGACTTTCAATAACATCTAAGATCTATGATATCACCATGTATGATGACAACTCCCTAATTCGTATCCTCAGCTCACACCTTTCCTCTGAACTCCAGATTCTGATACCCAGCAGTCCACTGCACATCTCAAACGTAACATGCCACAAGCTGAACAATATCCTTCCTCAAATCTGTTCAACCTCCCAACTTTCCTATCTCAGTTGAATATAAGTCCATTCTTCAGGTTGTTCAACCCAAAACCCTGGAGTCATGCTGGACTTCCCTCTTTCTTTTACATCTCATGTCTAGTCCAGAGTTAGAGTATCCCTCACCACCTAACCCCTGGTCTGAGCCACCATCATCTCTTGCTTGGATGAGTCTTCTAAAAGCTCTCCCAGCCCTCAGTCTTGCTCCTTAGAGTCTATTCTCAACATAATAGTCAGGGCGACCCTCCTAAAACATGTCAGATTGAGACAGGTTAGTAAGCCTGGACAAGTGGAATAGGGAAACTGAAACAGATAGTTAAATGGCCAAGCAGTTTACAGCCAGCTAGTAAATTGCAGAATTCTATATTCCCTAACCAAGGACACTTACAGAGTAAATGGTTAACACTTCTCCCCAACCAGAGGGTAAATAGCTTATCACCTACTCAGGGAGATAACAAATCCAATTGGTGCCATTTGTGCCAACCACACTGAAGGATGGATGAAGTCAGGGCAATAAATTTCATTTTGGTGCATCAGCATAAAGGTGATGAATATTTTATTGAGATCCTCCCCTAAGATCCCCCTAAAAGTCCTGTCTTTAGAAAACAGGTAAGAACCCTTACGCCAAAGACCTGGTGCAGGCTCTCTCTGGAGCATGCCCCTGCTTTTCTGTCTCAGGTGTGCCTTCTTTACTTTTTATCTCCTGAGGAACTCTATCTCCTAAACTCTAAGGAACTTGCAACCAAGGAAGCAGTGGGTAGCAGCAGCTTGTCCCAGGCTAAACCCTGAACCTGACTCTAAGGCCTTCTTTTCTCGGACTTCAGTGCGATAAAGCAGCCCTGCCTTGACTCACTTCTGTCACTGTGACTTTTACTTCTCAGTGAGTTCATACAGCCCAGCGTAGCTCACTTCTTTCCTATAATGAGCACCGCCTAGGCTCTCTCCTATTGCTTCCTCTACCCTAAGCCCTTCCTTTGTTTCACTGTCCTGCTTTAAAAAACTTACTCTCAAAATCACCAGGACTTACGTTGTGACATCTTTCCTGCACAAAGTCAAGAACCCACACACTACAGGCTGGCCCTTGGCAGACCCATTCTGGAACTGGTCCCTCCCCGGTGACAAGGTCATATCACTCCTCTGCTTACATACCTGCAATGACTCCTTATTTCACTCAGAGTAAAAGTCTATGTCCTTAACAATAGCCTATAGGGTTCTACAAGATCTACCACCAGCCCACCCTAGTCATTCGTTCTCTAATTTTATCTCCTGTTACTCTCCTCCTGGATGACTCTGCTGCAGCCTTACTGACCTCCTTTAGTGATCCTAGAAGATACCCGCCATGTTCCCAAGTCAGGGTTTTGCGTTGGCTCTTCCTTCTGCCTGGTACATATTTTCCCCGGATATCTGCATTACCAACTCCCTCACCTTACTTTAATCAAATGTCACCTTCTCAATGAGGCTCATCCAGACCTTGTTAAAATCACAACCTATTCTGAGCCCTCTTTCTATGACCCAGACCCTCTCACCCTGTTCTATCTTTTCCCATGGCTCTTCTCTTCTAATACACACTATTATTTATTTGTTATGTTTATAGCTTATTGTCTACCATCCTCTCTAGGATGTAAGCTCCATGAGGGCAGAGATTTATTTGTAGTGTTTACTAATGGATCCTAAGTGCCTAGAGTAGCTGTTGTCACAAGTATTCATTGAATGAATGAACACGGTGTTTCGGGCTTCTATCCATAAAAATGAAAACTAGGAATGGAATTGACTCTGAATCCTATTTCATTCCAACAAAAATATTCTAGACTCATTCTAACCAGGTGGGTCAATTGGTTGGAGTGTCATCCCACACGCCAATAGGTTGTGGGTTTGATTCCTGGTCAGGGCACCTACCTACATTGTGGATTTGATCCCTGGTACGGGCACATATGGGAGACAACTGATTGATGTTTCTTTCTCACATTGATGTCTCTCTCTCTCTCAAAATCAATAACCATATCCTTGGGTGAGGATTAAAAAATATTCTAGGCTTGCCCTCACCAGTTTGGTTCAGCAGTTAGAGTGTCAGCCTGTGGACCAAAGGGTCACGGGTTCGATTCCGGTCAAAGGCACATATCTCAGTTGCAGTTTGTCTCCAGCCCTGGTTGGGGTCATGTGGGAGGCGACCAGTGCATGTGTCCCTCTCACGTCGATGTTTCTCTCTCTCTTTCCCTCCCTCCCACTCTATCTGAAGATAAATAGAAAAATATCCTCAGGTGAGGATTAAAAATATATATTCTAGGCTTTAATTTTAATAGTTTATCCAAATGTGTAATATTTTCTGTTATTTAAATCTATTATGTATTCAAAATTGTATCAACAATGAAATCAGGATGAATTTTTAAAATTTTTTTGTAGGGAAATATGATAGGTTGATCAATAAAACTTTCCAGCCTAATCTTATATTAAAATGTTCAGGGGCAAGATAAGGGAAAAAGGAGTGATGTAAAATTTCTTTTAAAGAAAAGCTTGTTCATGTATTTTTAAAATAGATGATAGATGCATTATGATATTTAGATTCCCTTGGATACACTTAGAAAATGATGTAACAATCTTATTTTAAAATGCCAATACTTGTAATGTGCCAGAAAGAACAAGTGTTGCCATTATTTAAAACTAAGATGGAACGTTTAGATCTGACCTTTGAAAGTACAAGAAGAAACATAGTTTCTCCAATTTCTTTGAGGAGGTAAGCAAGCAAGAGATTTGGAAGACCAGTCCCAAAGCGCTCCAGGGGAACTAAGCCACCACCTTTCCTGAGACTTCTCCAGGAGAGACATCTCAATTTCTCTATCCTCCTCTGACCTGGGCAGGTAAAAGCTTGGAAGCTTCCTTTCCCTTTTGCTTGCTTTGATGTCTCCACCTCCTGTGAAACCAAGATTCCCAAGAGTGGGGAGCTCTCACCCAGAGGTGGAGACAGAGAGTTCTCACCTCCAGCATGGCCCTTCCCACCTAGGAAGGAACAGAATAATATATTAACATGGAAATAACCAACAATGAACAGCCCCAGGCACGTGTAAGCATCATGACATTTTAGAGTTAACCCAACGTTTTAAAAAATAATTCAAGTTGCCCTTGAAAATCACTTAGCATTGGTTCACGTGAATGTTATAAGTGTTTCCCACATTCCTAAAAGTACCATAGTAAACTGCCATCTCCTTTGGCCTACAGTGTAGGAAGTTCTTTTTGAGGGTGACTGATGTGTATCTCACTATCAAGCGATTTGTTCTTTCAGCTTCAGAGGAGACCAAAGATGATGAGGAAGAAGGAAGGTGGGTGGAGCCAATGCTCCATTTCATTTAGTTATTTATTTTCTAAAGAGCTGTAATAGCTGCTATCCATGCCAGATCCAGCAAGGGCCACAAGGGCAGCTGTGGACAGAATCCCAAGGGGGAAAGGGGTGGAGGCGGACAGGAAGGAATTAGGTGGACGGGGAAGGGAAATCACAGCCCACCTTTGTCTGGCGTCGGTCCTCTATTAGCAGAGGCCAGGAGGCAGCTGAAAGTGAGGGACAGGGGCAGTACAGCACCCCTTTGTCAGTGTAACCATGCAATGAACATTTTACTTAATACTTACCAGGTGCCAAGTACTAGGGGTTTCAGAGATAAATCTACGATAGCACATGCTCTAGAATAGCTCCTAGTCTGAGTTGAGGAGTGAAGTGTTAATCAAAAATTCTGATAATGGGGGAATGGAATCCTGGAAGAGAAAAGAGAAGGAGCAGCCTAATCTTGCCTGAGGGAATTCAGGAGGCTTCCCAAGAAATTAAGTAGCAGTTGAGCTGGATCTTGAGGTGAAGTAGGAGTTTGCCAGTAGAAAAGGATTCAATGGGGACTTTCAAGGCAAAGAAAACAGCCTAGATATATGAGTGGTTGGTGTATTTGTGGAATGGTTAAAAAAAATAAAGTCCAATATGTTGCCATACATATATTTGCTGTGTACAAGACAAAACATAAAACACCACTTATACAAGGTTACACATTACAGAATTGTTTACTATAACAGATTGTTGGAAATAACTCAGATGTTTACCAAAAGGAGACTGGATAAATAAATTATAGCACATCCATATAATGGAATACTATGTAACTGTAAAACAGAGTGAAATTATTTTTTTTTTTGCTGTAACTATATGGGTAAATCTCAAAGGTTTACTGCTAAATGACAAACAATGTGTATGTTATACTATCTTTTCTTTTAAAAAGAAGGAAGTACATATTTATAACAACTATATGGTTATATGGGGTGGTGTGGGAACTGGGCCGGTGGGGGTGAGAGGAAATTTTTCAACGTATAATTTCTTTTATTTTTGAATCATGGAAATGTATTACCTATTCAAAAATTAAATTGAAACTATATTCAGACTTGAAACTCAAAGTGACTAGAATATATATTCATATTCCTCTCCTTTAAGACTCAGTGGTCCTCTAGGATCTCTGATGTGTGTCAAGAGAGGGTGTCCTTTCTGCTCTCAGACTAGACAGTGAGTTCCCTGCGGACAGAGGTTCTGTTTCCTCCCTTTCTCTGGGTGCCTAACACTGGGTATTGCGCACAGCGAGTGTCAGAGAATGTTTTGTGAATGAATGCATGGAGGAGAGAGGAGGGACATGAGGCTGGGAAGATAGATTTGGGGCCCAACTGTGAAGGAAGACATGCTGATGATTTGAACTTCATTGAGGCACAGATTGTTTGTTTTTAGTTTTATTGAGGTATAATTGACATTTATAAACTTTTCAAAGTAGGGAGTTAGATGAGTTTGGGTAAATGTATACATCCTGCAACCAGCACTGCAGTCAAGCGTTAGAACATTTCTATCACTCCAAAAAGCTCCCCTGTGCACCTTTGTGTCAATCCCTACCCCCATACTCTTGGCCCCAGGCAACCCTGACATGCTTCCTACTGCTAAGGTTTTGGCTTTTCTAGAATTTCATGGAAAACCACAGCGGAATCTTACAGTATGGAAGTTTTGGGTGTTGTTTGTTTTTTTGTATCTGAATTCTTTCATTCAGCATAATGTTTTTGAGATCCAAAATGTGATTATGTGCATCAGTAGTTGGTTCCTTTTTATTACTGTCCAGTAGTATTCCATTGTGTGTATATGCAAATCCATAGAAACAGAAAGTAGGGTTGTGGTTGTCAGGAGACAGGAGAAAGGGGAATTGGGAGATACGGGGTTTCTTTCTGGGGTGATGTAAATGTTCTGGAATTAGATAGTGCTGATGGTTACACAACATTGTAAATAAACTAAAATACATTGAACTGTATACTTTAAAATGGTTAAAACTCATAGAAACAAAAGAATGGTTGCCCGAGGCTGGGAGTGTGGAGGAAATGGGGAGATGTGGGTCAAAGGGTACAAATTTCTAGTTATAAGATGAATAAATTCTGGGTATCTAATACACAGCATGGTGACTATAGGTAACAATGCTGTATTATATACCTGAAAGTTGCTAAGAGAATACATGTTAAATGTTCTCACTATGAAACTGTAATCATGTGAGGTAGTGGATATGTTAACTAATCTTATAATGGTAATCCTTTTGCATTATATACATATATCAAATCTTCACATTGTACATCTTAAACTTACACAATGTTATATGTTAATCATATCTCAATAAATCTGGGGTGGGGGAATAAAATGATTAAAATGGTGAATTTTATGTTATGTAAACTTTACCTTAAAAATGTACATTTTAGGTAAGAATCACTAGCATGGTTATGAAGCAAATAGTCCCTGGAGGCAGACTGACTTGGTTCAGGTCCCATTGGGCCAAGTACTCTAAGTTTCCGTTTCCTCATCTGTGAAATGGGGTAAAATAGAGCCTATGTCACAGACCTATGGGGAGGACTCAATGCATTTAAAGCACTTAGCCGGTACTGATAAGCATCTAATCAGCGTTAGTTACTTGTTAATCCCCTCCCCCCTGCCATATGTCAAGTCTATTATATGTCTTATTTGATTCAACATGAAGCAGGAATTATTTTCAATCTACAGGTGGTGAAACTGAACCATCGAGAGATAAGAATAACTTGTCCCTATATTGAGGGGCTTTCTATAAAAGAACTGGTTTATATTTTTTCAAATATGTCAATGTCCTGAAAGACAAAGAAAGACAGAACTGTTCCAGATGGAAGGAGATTCAGTAGATATGACAGATGCTATGCATGATCCTAAATTGGGTATGGAAAAACTTGCTCTAAAGGACATTAGTGGGACAATTGATTGAATTGAAATGTGGACAATAGATTAGATCATAGTATTGAATCAGTGTTCGATTTCCTAACTTTGATAACCAGTGTGCAGGGCCAGGGCAGGGTGCGGCAAGTAAGGTTCCTAGGGGACAAAAATGAAAGAAGCCATCATGGGGCCACTCACTCTCAGGCCTTGCTTGCCTCCCCTGGGTTTGGCCCTGAGTGATGGTGACATAAGAGAATGTCCTTGTTCTTAGAAAGTACGCACTGAAATGTTAAGTGAAAGCAAACCAATATACGCAACTAACCCTCCAGTTGTTCTGGACTAGTAATAATATATAGGTAGAGAGAGAATGTTAAAGCATATGTGGCAAAATGTTAATAATTGGTGAATCAGAGTAAAGGATATATAGAAGTTCTTTGTATTATTCTTGCAAGTTTGATGTAAAATCGAATGTAAAAAACTTGTCAATGTGATGAGGTTCCTTTAGCGGCAGAGCTGGAACCTGAACCCTCTGCCGTCTCCAGCCATCGACACAGTGTTCAGTGTGTCCTGCCACCCAAATAGCTATAACCGGAGGCCAGGGTCTGGGAGGGCCTCCTGCCCAGGTGTGCAGGAAGGAAGCGGCCTAGGTGCATTAGAGTAGTGCTTCTCCAGCTTGAACAGCACACAGACCACTTGAGGATCGTGTTAAAATGCAGATTCTGATTCCGTGGATCTGCATTGGGGCCAGAGAGCCTACATTTCTCACGAGCTCCCAGATGAGGCGGATACTGCTGGCCCCTGGATAGGAGTCCCAGAGACAAGGCCCTAGCCTCTGGGGCCCAGACATCCAGGGCCTACAATTCAAAGCTTGGGGGAAGGGGAATAATGGAAAGGAACACTAAATGACTTGGGAGACAGCCTATAGTTGTGATTCTACATACCTCAAATGCTTTCCAATGAGATGTTCAGCTTTCTGTTTTCAAACATCCTTTAATTTAGTAAACATGCAGAGTGAGCCTACTGGGTGCCGTACTTTAAACCAAGGAATTGAATGGCAATGAACAATAACAATAATGGAAAGTTAAAATTTACCCTGTCTTTCCCCAGGAGACTAGACAGTTTTTAGTCCAGCAAGTGAACTTGGCATCCAATAGTCTCAGTGTTACAGGCACGAGAGAACACTGCAGGCAGGGAGTGCTGGGAATGACGATCTCATCAAAAGCAAACAACACAAAACATTTAAAAAAGATAGAGTTGGTATTTGTGCTGTGACATCATTTTAGTGATAAAGAATTTTATAATGAAAATTTGTGTGAAGGGTTTTTAGCTTTCAACTCTGATGGGGAAAATATCTTACATCACCAAAATTTTTCTTTTCTTTCTTTCTTTCTTTCTTTCTTTCTTTCTTTCTTTCTTTCTTTCTTTCTTTCTTTTTTCTTTTTCTTTCTTTCTTTCCTTTCTCTCTCTCTCTCTCTCTCTTTCCTTCTCCCTACCACCTGAGGATGTTTTTATTGATTTTAGAGAAAGAGAATGGAAGAGAGAGATGAGAGATAAGCATTAATGAGTTGCGTCCTGACCAGTGATGAAACCTTCAACCTTTCGATATACAGGATGACACCCCAACCAACCGAGCCACACCGGCCAGGGCCCAGAATCTTTTCTTACTTTTAAAATATTTTTCTTGGGAGACCTTGAGGAAAACACCTCACTTTATCTTGAACCAAAATTACAGTCACTAGTTCTTATTTTTTAAAGATTCAAGGAAAGTCAAGTGCCACCTTTTAGAGGAGGGAATGAGGCATTTGAAGGAGAAGGACGCTCTAAGCCTCTGAGCAGCATGTAAGTCACTTCTCAGGAACCAGCTACACCAAGGAAAAGACTAGCTGGTTCCAGGACCCAGCGTTCTCAGGCCGCCTTCTCCAAGAAAATGTGGCCCTCAGAGCCCGTCCTTCTCTGAGGCTCCTAGGGCACTTGCAGCTCTGAGATTTTTCTTTCCCTTTCTCCCAGTGGCTGCTGCTGCTGCCTCTGCTACTGCTGCTTCCGCTTTCCATGCCCAGCTGACTTTCACTTCCCTGGCATTTCTGGCAAACGGCACCCAGCTGCTGCCTGTCAACTCTACCAACATTTCCTGCACTTCCTGCCCTCTGTGCTCCCTGGGCCTGTGACTGCAGGCTTCCCTTGCAGAGCCAGCCCGGCACAAACCTGCAGGATCTGCTCCTAAAAACGTGCTGGGGCCACAGCCCTTTCTGGGGCCCGGTGAGCCTCCTCCAACAGGTGGCGGCATCTGTGCAGGTGTATTTAATCAGCAAGGAAATGAGAACTCGAAGCTCTCTGGGCCACAGGCCCCTGGGCCACTGGTGGTGGTGGCTGTTAGGGAGGCTGATTTTGGGGTCCGCTCCTACCTGGTTTAACAATAACACTGATTCTAAGAAAGATGCGCTGGCTCGGAAGGCCACCCCCAGCCTGGACACCCGTGTGCCCTCCCAGCACACAGATAACTGGAGTTCCTCTGAATTTGCCTGAGGCTACATGGGTTAGTTAAAATTCGGGCCCTGACTTGGGTTCTAACTACAGTCCACAGAGGCTCCTTGGAAAGGGTTCTTAATTGGAGGGCTTAACCCAAAGGCCCAGGAATGTAGGCTTATGCTGTCCTCCCCTATGCCCTGCCCTCCATCATTACTGCTCTCCCGGTGGCAAATTGGAACTGATTCTCCAGCTAAGGAAGAGGCCACTGTGGACAATCAAGCCAGGCCTGAGGTTTGCCTTCCCTCCCTCTTCCACCTTTTCAAATCTCTCTAATCCCATCCATGAGACCCAACCCTCCTTCTACCAATGACTCCATCCCAGCTGATCTCATCCTTGATGTCCTTCTGTCTTGTGTGTTTACATCTTGCTTCATTAGAAGACAGTAGCATAGAGGTGGAGATGATGAATGGGCTCTGGAGTCAAAGGGACAAGTGTTCAAACCCTGGCTCTCTCACTATGTGCCTCTGGGTAAGTTACTGGACCTGTCTCAGCTTTAGTCATTTTATCTGTAAAAGGAGGTATCATCATACTTGTTTAAAATTATCCCCAAGGGTTAAGTGAAAATTCTATTATCCAACAAAAATTTGAGTATCTGCTGTTTGCCAGGCACTGCTCTAGATAAGGGTATAGTGGTGTATGAGTCAAATTCTTTGTCCTTGGAGAGTTTACATTCCAGTGGGTGATACAGACAAGAAACATGGAACCAAACAAATAATAAAACATTAAACAGTAATAAGCGCTATTTTAAAAAAGTAACATATGCCCTGGCCAGTGTGGCTCAGTTGGTTGAGCATAGTCCTGTGCACTGAAAGGCTGCCAGTTCGATTCCTGGTCAGGGGTGTGTACAGGAGGACTGCATGCAGGAGGCGGCAGATTGATGTTTCTCTCTCCCATCAATGTCTCTCTCTCCCTCCCTCCCTTTCTAAAATCAAGAAGAACTTATTTTTTAGTATTATCCTAAGAGAAACAAGCCAAACAGAAAGACAAGTATCATATGATCTCACTTATTTGTGGAATATAATGAACATAACAGTCTGAGGAATGGGATAGTCCCAGAGACGTGGAAGTGGGGTACAGACTGACAATCCCCAGGAGAGGGGGTGGTGGAGGAGAGATAAACCACAGAACTTATATGCATGTATGCATGAACAATGGACATGGACAACAAAGCTGGGGACAGGGCAGAGAGGGAGGGGAGGGGGGAAATCAGTGGGGGAAAAAGGAGAAACAACTGTAACAAAAATAAATTAATTAAAAATAAATAAATAAAAGTATAACGTTTCTTTAAAAAAAGAACTTATTTTTTAAAAATTTTAAAAGGACCATAGAGAGTGATTAGATTTGAAGAGGGGGTGGAATACCATTTTATTTTATTTTTACTTTTATTATTCTTTATTTTATGCTGAATTTGCTCCCAGGCCATAAGTTTTTGTTTCTTCTGTTTCTTCTGGGATGTCTTTTTCTTCTGTGCAACCTCCTCTTCTGGTTTAGGAACAATCTGCTCTTTCTCAGTGAGGATCATCTCAATGTGGCAGGGAGAGCTCGTGTGTGGGTTAATCCGCCCATGAGCTCTGTAAGTTCTACGGTGCATCTTGGGAGCTTTGTTTACCTGGATGTGCTCAATGACCAGAGAATCTACATCTAAACCCTTAAGTTCGGCATTGCTCTCTGCATTTTTAAGCATGTGCAGCAAAAACTCAGCCTCTTTTCGGGCCACCGACCCTGTGTCCAGCCCCACTGTTTTGCCTGGGCACACCTACCAACTCCACCATTGTAAGACGGAAAGGCACACATCGCTTCTGTAAAGTGACATCCTTCAGATACGTGGTGGCTTTTTGAATATGCATACCTTTGATGGCCTGGGCGGTTTCCCGAGTGTTCTTAAAATGAACACGAAGATTTGAAGCTCTTGATTCTGTGGGGTTTTCTGGATCAAGTGAATAGCAAACCATTTTCAGAGATCACCTCTGGCCACTTTTGGGAAAAGTGGAATGCTATTTTAATAGGGAAGGCCCTGGCCAGTTTGGTTCAGCGGTTAGAGCGTCGGCCTGTGGTCCTGAGAGATCCAGGTTCGGTTCCCGCTAAGGGCGCGTACCTCGGTTGCAGTTTGTCCCCGGCCCTGGTCGGTTATGCGGGTGGCAGCCACTCGATGTGTTCCTTTCACATCGATGTTTCTCTCTCTCTCTCTGTTCCTCTCTCTCCCTCCCACTCTACCTGAACAAAAAATGGGAAAATGTCCTCGGGTGAGGATGAAAAAAAACAAAAAACAAATAATAGGGAAGGCTGTCTGAGGAGGTGACATTTGAGCAGGGACCTTTATTCAAATCTGGGACTGTGGGATTGACTCTTCTACTTACCAAGAGTGAAAGAGTGAATCGCTTTTCATAAACTAGTTTATTTTATATCCATATATTATAATGAGTTAGGAATTATGCAAGCTCATATACCAAGTAGTATCAAATTTGGAACATAAGTCAGGATATTACTAGATGCAAACGGTTGATAATTCAAAGTATAGATGCCCACAACAATGTAAATAGATGCTACAAATTTCTGCAAATCATGCCTAAAAATGGTCTTCAGCAGTTGCTTCTAAACTCTCTCTGGATTACAGCTTTCGAACAAAACAAAATCCCACTGTATTTGGAGCAGAGATCTCTAAAACCTCCTCCACTCCCACAGCTGTCTTTATTTAGTACTAAATTTAGAGCAGATGGAGAAACCAGCAAGCAAGACAATGCCTGCATCTGCTAATAAATTAATACTGCTGAGCCAAGCAAGTAGAAGAATCTAGAGTGGTCTCTACATGTTAGCTGAGCGACAAAGAAGGCAAGGCCTTCTGCTTCCAAAGAGCTTATAATCTATACAATTTATACATAATATTGTTTGCTAACATCTATTGAGAATTTACTATGTGCCAAGCACTATTGTAAGTGTTTTACTTATATCAAATCATTTAATCTTCCCAACAATCCTGTGAAACAAATGCAGTTATATGATCCAATTTACAGAGGAAGACACTGAGTCACAGAGATTGAGTGACTTTGCCAAGGTCCCATGGCTAGTGACAGAGCTGGGGTTCTAAAGACCATGCTTTTAGCCACCATGCAAGTGCTCTCCAAGAAAGACACAGATAGGAAGAAACGGTCCCTATGACTTCACTTTATATTTGCCATGTATTCTTTATTATTTTTTAGAAGTATACTTTCCCCTCTTAGAATGTCCTACAGGTCTGTATCACAGCTGTTATGCTGAACCTTGCATATAATAGGTGCTCAATTGGTATTTATTGATATGATCATGGGCAAATTATTTGGATACTTAGTTTGCTTTGAACATAAAATGGTCATAAGGACTTAAGGAAGCTAACCAATGCCATGAGAGATGTGTCAGAGCCTTGATTCTGCCAATCCTTCCCCCTTTCTGTATGTTCATACTGCATAAAGCCATCTCTTTTCCCTCCATGTCTCTCTCTGGAGGCTGTAAGCAACCTGAGGTTAAGTACAGTGTCTAAGTCATCACTGCATCCTCAGGGACCAGTCCAGGGTTTGTGAGGACGTTTAATGGTGGGTGTCAGGACCCCAGCTGCCATTTGTTAAAGCAGAAAGAGATGTGGTGGAAGGAAGCTGGGGGAGCTCGTGGGTTGAAGGAGGAGAAAGAAGCAGAGGAGGTTCAGAGACTGAACCCAGGCCTCCATGCTGCTGGGCTGCCTTTTTCTCAAACCATTTCTGCCTCTGCCTGCGGACCCCCCGCCCCCCCTCACCCCCCCGCAAAGCCCTTAATTCACAGCCTGCTAGCTGAAGGATGTGATACAACAGTCAGGGGCTACTTCCTCTCCCCCAGCTCCAGTGGGAGAATCTTCAGGAAGAGTCAGCTGGGCCGAGTTTGGGCCGTGAGCTCACCCCTGACCAGTTCCTCTGGACCACTCCCTTGTCCAAGCCTAGCATGTGCACCTATCCCTGGGGGCTGGGCTGTGGGCTACCCCGCAGGAGCTGAGTGTGGGCCTGGGGAGAGGATGATGTGGAGGCATGCTAGGTGGTAGAAACAACAGTCACCACATACCCAGTTGTTTGGAAATAGTGAGGATTGAGGATATGGGCTGGGAGTATATAGAAAATTATTTCCCTGAAGAACTGATTCCATATTAAAAAAAAATGGTAGGGCTTCCCGGTCATTCCGTTTATACGATTTATTCATTCACTCAACAAATATTTTTTGAGTATCTGTCAAGGGCCAGGCACTGTTCTAGGTGCTGGACATCTACTTGATCCTCCATTTACTGAAAAGATAATCATTTCCCTATTGCACAGGGATTTCATATTGATCAGAAATAAAATACTATATATGTGTGGAGGTTTTTCCTGGACTTGATTCTACTCCATTGTGTCTTCACCACAATAATATCACATTGTCTTAAAGATTGCAGTTTTACAATAAGTCTTGGTATCTGGTAGTGAAGTCTTCTACTTTTGTTCTTTCAAAATTTTCCTGGCTATTCTTGGCCCTTTGCATATCCATATAAACTTTAGAATCAGCTTATCAATTGCTGATTGAATCGCTGATAGAATCAGCTCATATATATTCACAAAAATGCTTGCAGCGCTTTTGATTGGGATTGAAATGGAAACCGCAGATAAATTTAGGAATAAATGACATATTTCCAATATTAATCTTCCAATTTTATTAACATGATGTACTACTCCGTGTATGAATCTCCTTTAATATATCTCAATATTTTATAATTTGAAATAGAGACATCTTATATATTTGTCTTTAGATTTATTCCTAAGTATTTGATGGCTTCAATCCTCCTGTAAATGGTGTCATTTAAAATTTTTCAATCTGTTTGTTGTTGGAATATAGAAACAAAATTGATTTTTTTTTTGTTAACCCTCACTCGAGGATATTTCTCCATTGATTTTTTTAAAAACTGATCTTTATTGTTGAATGTATTACAGATGTCTCCTCTTTTTTCCCCATTGACCCCCTCCTCCCCAATCCTGCCCCCCTCCTGCCTTCCCCACACTATTGTCTGTGTCCACTGGTTATGCATATGTGCATAGAAGTTCTTTGGTTTATCTCATCCTGCCCTCCCTCCCCCTTCCCACGAGGTTCATCAGTCTAACAACTATTTGTACTTCTTAATTCCTTCATCGTTTTCATCCATCCCCCCAGCCCCCTCCCATCTGGTAAGCAACAAAACGTTCTCTGTATCTAGGAGTCTGTTTCTGTTCTGCTTACTCATTTGGTTGGAGATTCAATTGTTGATAGGTATCTATTAATTGCCATGTTATTGTTCACATTTTTGTTCTTCTTCTCCTTCAAGAAGACCCTTCAACATTTCATACAATAATGGTTTGGTGGTGATGAACTCCTTTAGCTTTTTGTTATCTGGGAAACACTACATATGCCCATTGACTCTAAATGATAGCTTTGCAGGATAGAGTAATCTTGGTTGTAGGTCATTGCTTTTCATCACCTTGAATATATCTAGCCACTCCTTTCTGGCCTGCAAAGTTTCTTTTGAGAAATCAGCTGACAGTCTTATGGGAGCTCTTTTGTAGGTAACTGCTTTTCTCTTGTTGCTTTTAAGATTCTCTCTTTGTCTTTAACTTTGGCATTCTGATGATAATGTGTCTTAGTATAAACCTCTTTGGGTTCATCTTGTTTGGGACTCTCTGTGCTTCCTGGATGTGTATGTCTGTTTCCTTCACCAAGTTTATTCTTTTTTCAAATAGGTTTTCAATTTCTTGCTATCTCTCTTCTCCTTCTGGCACCCCCATGATGTGAATGTTGGCATGCTTGAAGTTGTCCCAGAGGCTCCTTACACTAGCCTTATATTTTTGGATTCTTTTTTCTTTCTGCTGATCTGATTAGGTGTTTCTTGCTTCCTTATATTCCAAATCGATGGTTTGTTTTTTGGCTTTACCTACTTTTCTATTGATTCTCTGTAAATTATTCTTTATTTCAGTTAGTGCCTCCTTCATTTCTGACTGGTCCTTTTTTATGTTATTGATATTCTCACTAAGTTCCTTGGAGGTTTCCTTCAGTTCCTTGAAGGTCTCACTCACTAAGTTCCTTGAATGTCTCACCAACTTCCTTCAGCATTCTTATAATCAGTGTTTGAACTCTGCATCTGATTGATTGCTTATCTCTGTTTCATTTAGTTCTTTTCCTGGAGTTTTGTTCTGTTCTTTCATTTGGGACATGTTTCTTTGTCTCCTCATTTTGGCTGCCTTCCTGTGTTTGTTTCTGTGTATTAGGTAGAGTTGCCATGTCTCCTAGGCTTCATAGGGCGGCCTATTGTTGCAGGTATCCTGTAGGATCTAGTGGCACAGTCTCCCTGATCACCCAGCTGGGCCCTCGAGGTGCACCTTTAGTGTGGACTGTACACCCTTCTGTTGTAATTGAGTCTTGATTGCTGTTGGCACATCAATGGGAGGGTTTCACTCAGGCTGAGCAATTGCAAGGACTGGCTGTGCCCACTGACCACTGGCCCCCGACTACCCCAGACGATCAGCTGTGTAGGGGCCCATTACATAGAGAAAGACTTACTTCAGCAGGGTTCTGGTACCCACTGAGTCCATTCCTTGAGTGTGTCACTTGTGGAGGTGGTTGGGTGGTGGTGCTTCAGTGTGGTCTGAAGCTGTCCACTGAATGTGCTGGCTCTGGGGCAGGGTATGCCTGTGTTCTATCTGGGGCCACCCGGCATAAGCTACAAAGTGATATGCCGATGGCTGCTTCTTGAGCTGGGCTTGGAGGTGTCCAGGAAAAGCCAAGTTGTGAATCAAGCTAGCTGCTTCTAGTGCCAGGCCAGGGGCCTCCTAATGAGAGGTATGGGGCTCGCTGAGACCAGATGCTGCTTGATCGAGAGATTTTAGGAAAATCTGAAGCAGGATCCAAGAAAGGCCAATCCTATGGTAAAGCCACTGGAAACAGCTTGGGTGGGCCCGAAAGTTGGCTGGGGCAGGGCCTCAGGGAATCACCAAGGTGGAGCAAACAGTGTGAGCCAGGTTGCTGGAGTCCCAGGTATAGCGGCTGTCTGCCGACCCCATGGGGGAAGGTTTCACTAAAGAAAAAGGCCTCCACCAGCATGTCTGTCCAAGAGAAAGCTGCCTTGCCAGCCCTCGTTTTGAGGCCAAACAACTCAAATCCTCCCCACATGTCTCCAGTGCCTTTCAAGCTGCTTCTCCTCTGCACTGGAGCTCAGAGGGAGCAAGTACCAGTAAGTCTGTGCGCGGGCCCTTTAAGAGGAGCTGCCTGGGGCTCCAGAAGCCTCAGTCTCCCTCAGCCTCAGTTCCTGCTGGCTTTTACAGCCAGAAATGATGGGGATTCTCTTCCTGGCACTGGAACCTTGAGCTGGGAACCTGGTGTGGGAGGGGATCCTCTCACTCCTCAGGGAGGACCTTCCCAGCCAAGGTGTCCTGATTTTTATCCGCCACATGTGGGTGTGGGACCAGCCCGTCCCCTCCACCCCTCCTCCCAGTCACAATGTGGCTGCTTCTTTAATTCCGTAGTTGTAGGACTTCCATTCAGCTTGATTTCAGGTGGTTCTGAATGATGGTTTTTCTGTAGTTTAGTTGTAATTTTGATCTGGTTGTGGGAGGAGGCGAGACCACATTTACCTATGCTGCCATCTTGACTGGAAGTAGTCTATTGATTTTTAGATTTAGTTGAAGGAAGGGAGCAAGGGAGAAAGGGGGGAGGGGAGAGAAACATCAGTGTGAGAGAGGCACATCAATTGGTTGCCTCCTGCATGAGGCCAGGGATCGAACCTGCAACCCAGGTATATGCCCTTGACTGGAATCAAACCTGAGACCCTTTGATCTGCAGGCTGACAATGACGCTGTAATCACTGACCCAAAACAGCCAGAGCTTATTTATTTATTTTAACAGAGAGAGAGAGAGAGAGAGAGAGAGAGAGAGAAGAGAGAGAAACATTAACTTGTAGCTCCACTTATTTATGCATTCACTGGTTGATTCTTAGGACACCAGTGCCCTGACTGTGGGATTGAACCTGCAATCTTAACAAATGGGGCCTTATTTCTTCCTTTTAAATCCTTATAACTTCCATTCATTTTTCTTGTCTTATTACACCAAGACGTTCAAAACAGTGTTGTATAGAAGTGGTATTCAGTGGGTAACCTTGTCTGTTCTCATTCCAGAAGGAAAGCTTTCAATATTTTATTACTAAATGTATGTAACATTTACTGTATTTTTCTTTCTTTTTAGTATATTTTTTGGAGATAATATTGATTAGCTTAAGGACATTCTCTCCTGTTCTTAATATGCAAGAGTTCTTATAATCAAGTAATAAATTTTATCAAAAAATGTACCTATCAAGATCATTTTACCAGTTTTTCTCCATTAATTTTGTTAATGTGGCAAATAATGTTGATTTTCAAATGTTAAACAAAACTTCCATTCCTGGAATAAACTCCCTTTGCCAAGATATCTAACTCTTTATACATTACTGGATTCAATTAGCTAATTACTTTCTTTAGGGTTTTTATAAGAGAAATTAGTCTGTAATTTTCCTTTCTTTTAACGTCCTTAAGTTTTGGCATCAAGGTTATGCTGACCTCATAAAATGAGTTGGGAAGTGTTCCCTCTTTTTCTATTTTTTGGAAAGGTTTGTGGAATAAAGGTATATTTCTTCCTTAATTGTTTAGAATGAGTCACTAGCAAAACCATCTGGGCCTGGAGGTGGTTTGTTTTTTGTTTTTAGAAGAGTTTTAATCACAAATTCACTTTTAAAAAATAAAATAGAAAATCTGAATAGTCACCAATTTTTTCTTGTGTCAATTCTGGCAAATCGTGTTTAAGAAAGTTGTTTTAGTAATTTTATCTAAAATTAAAGTTATATTATCCTCTTTTAGCATTAATATTTACAAGATCTGTAGCAATCTCTCACTTTTCATTCCTAATACAGGTATATTGTAAATAATCTATCATTGGATTGACTGATGAATGGATAAATAAAATGTGGTATATTCATACAATGGAATATTTGGCCAAAAAAAAGGAATGAAGTACTGATATAAGCTACAACTTGGATACATCTTGAAAACATTATGCTAAGTAAAAGAAGCAAGAAACAAAGGACCACATATTGTATGATTCGATTTATATGAAATATCCAGAATAGGCAAACCTAGAGAGACAGAAAGTAAATTAGTGGTAGAAAAAAGTTTAGGGCTAGGGATCTTGAGAAGAAAAAGGGAGTGACTGCTAAAGGGTATGGAGTTTCTTTGGGGGGTTCGTGAAAATGTTCTAAAATTGACAGTGGTTATGACTGCACAACTGTGAAAATATGAAAACCCATTGAATTGTATGGTATGTGAACTATATCTCAATAAAGATGCTTAAAAAACCTATCTTTGGGCAGATGAGATATTTCCTGATCTGGATTTTATTAGATCCTCCTTCAATTTTGTTCAAAGTAACAAATTGGAAAATACCCAACTTGCAAAGGAATTTATCTGATCATTCATGTTTCAACCCCAATCTCAATATTTCAATCATCCCTTTTTTTGGTATCCCAGATGTTTGTCATCTGGAGCATTGTGCAATGGAACCAGCAAGACACTTTGTCTATGCTAGTTCCCAGGAAGATCAATTTTAGGAAATATTTCATATGAAAGAATGCTTGTGTATCTCCAGAAAAGTCTTTGCATCTCCCTGGGGTACAAATGCCCTGGTTTGAAGACCACTGCAGTAGGTTATACTGCCTTTCAGTAAAGGCACATGGGGGAGGAAATCAATCCTGTTCCAGTATGCACTGGCCATATGAAGATGTGTTCTGCCCTGGCCGGTTTGGCTCAGCAGTTAGAGCGTCGGCCTGCAGACCAGACAGTCCCAGGTTCAGTTCCCACTAAGGGCATGTACCTTGGTTGCAGTTTTCCCCAGCCCCGGTTGGGGTCATGTGGGTGGCAACCACTCGATGTGTCTCTCTCACATTGATATTTCTCCCTCTCTCTCTTCTTCCCTCCCTCTCTTCCTCCCGCTCTATCTGAAGGTAAATGCAAAAATGTCCTCGGGTGAGGATTAAAAAAAAAAAGATGTGTTCCATTGCAAGGCTCTTGGTGAGCCACTTAGAATCAACACTTGCGTTGCTTACCCAGACTTGGGTATATCTACATAGGTCAACTCCAGTCCAGGATGTTTGACAGAGATATGGTCTCACTTGGACAAGCACAACAATGTAGAGAACCACCTAGACAAAATAACCTTGGTTTCATTTTGGTGACACTGAACTAAATGTTGCTTAGCTCTACGTGAGGCTGCCTGAACAGTTTCTGGAAGTTACCAGGAGATTTATATAGCTGGGAAACTTGATCCTTCTCCTTTCCCCTTTTACTTTTTTGTGGGCGAATTTAATCTTTGTACCTGCCAAGTCTGTTGGGTGTATAATTAGCATGCTGACATCTGAGCAACAGTGTTTCTCTGCTAGCTTTATTTAGGAGTGGAAATATTTTTTTACTTTGGATAAACTTAGGCACCCTCCTCAGCTTCCTTATTATCCTGGATATGACAGCTTTCTAATCCTGAGAATATGTCCGTCAAGGACAGTGTCCCCTGGAGTCACCCTGTCCTTTATGATAGACACGAAATTGGCTCAGCCCCTCTCCTGCATCCCCTCTTTATGGGTCATGTAAAGGGCAATGCCTCCTTTCACTTTTCTGAAAATTCCTGGAGGCTTAAATCTCGTAGTCACCACCGACTCTAGCTCCTGCGAACTTAGTTCTGAATTGTCTTGCTCTCTCTCCTGCTGCCCCTTTTCCCCAGGTCAACCCGTTATGGAATTCAGAACTTGTTCTTGTTTGGTGGTGTTCAGGGTTAGGATGGATCCAGCTGAAGTCCAGCTGACTTCAAAGAAAGTTTGGGGGAAATGGAAGGATTTACTTCAAAATAATGTACCCACCATTAAATTAACATCAGATTCTTCCACTATTTCCCTGCCTTGTATGGTGCTCCAGACTCTTGCATGGGACTGGGCCTTACCTTTGCTCTGACTTCCTATGCATAGCCAAAGCCAGCATCCCAGTTTCTTAGGCAGAGAAACTCCTTTTCTAGCCCTTCCCCTAATTTTAGGTAACTGTCCGCATATCTTAGGACACCAAACTAAAGCCTTAGAATTAGTATGTATAAGGATTTGCCTTATTAAGGTCACAGGGTGAGGATTTTTGTTTTTTAATATTAATTAGGAAAAAACCCCTAGGAGAACGAAGTACTGCCTGTTACCAGAATGAAGGATGGCAAGGAGAATTGAGCTAGCCGCCACTATTTATTGAGTGCCTAATATGTTCCAGGAAGCTAGGGGCAAGGGCACCAAGGGAAACAAAATTAGACACAGTTCTGTTCTTGTGCAGCTTACAGTTCTAATGGGAAAGAGAACCATCAATCAAATACTCACACAAGCAAAATGAAAATATAAACTGACAAGCACCAGGGAGGTGGGGTGAATATGCTACCTGTGAGAGGAATACACTACCTAGAGGGAGTCTGGAGGGGATTCCACAGGGATGTGACTGCAGAGCTGTGATCATAAGGCCCAGTAAGGGTAAACTTGGGGACAGGAGAAAGAGGATTCCAGGTCTAGGGAACAGGGAGCAGTCCATGCCAAGACTGTGCAACAACAGAGACCTCTGACAAAAGATTAAGAGAAAGCCCATGTGGCTGGGACTGCAAAAATAAGTGATACTGCCCTGGCCAGTTTGGCTCAGTGGTCGGCCTGCGGACCAGAGTCCTGGGTTCGGTTCCTACCAGAGGCACATACCAAAAAAAAAAAAAAAAGAGTGGTACTGCGGGAAAAGATTAGGCTAGAAAGGGCAGGTAAGGCAAGGCCTCAACAAACCTTCAAGTGGGGGTGTGGGTGGGGGTGGGTGCTAGGTTCAGATTTATATTTTGAAAAAAATTGGAGACCAGCAATTGATATGATTATTCAAAGTAGTGTCTTACCTGTGTGTGTGTGTGTGAATGTAATTTTTAAATTAATGGAATACAAACACACATAAGTAGTTCAAAATATCGAATAGTACTAGTACTACTGGACTCATGAAAAATGGTAGTCCTCTGACTGTCCCTCTCACTCCCTCTGTACCTTTCACTAAGGATCCCTTCCTTTACTCGTAACTATTCACCTGGTATTGACTATCTTCTTTCCCCCACACTCCTGTTAAACATAATGTGCTCAAAGTGCTATTTATTTTTCAGTTTTAAATATTGTTTACTTCCTACTATGGAAGAAAAGAATTTCTTGATCTTACCCCATGCCGCCACCCACCAACTCTATTCTTATCCTGCCAAGAGCAAACATTCAAAGCATTACCAGCATTTCCTTTATTCTTGCCATATAAGAAAAAACATACCCTGACTCATTCAATACCTGAAAACCCATCAATCAGTAAGAACAGAACCAGTATATTTCACTATAAACTTATACCTTTATGAAGACAAAAGTACCTTCACTGTACATCTTCATGAACATATTTGTAGAAGAAGGATTTTTACCCCTTTAAGTAAAAACTACTAAATTTTTAAGCAGGCATAAGAATATTCAAGAAAATCATAGTTGAATTACATGTGCTAGTTGAAAGATATAATGAAGTTATTTGTCCTCAGAGGCAAAAATAATCTTTATAAGACAAATGTCTCAGAAGAGACATGTTGAAAGGTCATTAATTGATAATACTCCATATCATCTATTGGAGTTAACGAAACAGGCCTTTCTTATGCTGCTGTGGAGTGTGAACAAGAAACCAAGTGGGATCTGTCTACCTGCACGCCCTTGTCCACTTATATACTACTTTGAGTGATACTGACTCACACTTCAGTTTGAAGACCACTGTACCAGAAGTAGTAGCTTTCTGGGTGACAGAATTATAAGTAATTGTCTTCCTTTCTTTTCTTTTTCTTTAAATTCTCACCGGAGGTTATGTTTTCTTTATTATTATTATTATTTATTTTTTGAGAGCGAGCGAGCAAGAGAGAGAGTGAGGAAGGGAGAGAGAGAAACATGGATATGAGAGAAACATCGATGTTGCTTCCAGTATGCATCTTGAACAGGGATCAAACCAGCAGCCTAGGTATGTGTCCTGACCATGAATTGAACCCACAACCTTTTGATGTATGGGACGATGCTCCAACCAACTGAGCCACCCAGCCAGGGCTGTCTTCCTTTCTTGGATCTTTAAAAAAAATTCTCTAGTTAGCATATGCTGCTTTTATGATTAAAAGTTCATTAAAAGTATATTAATGAGTCATGAGTATTAGAAGACAGCTGATTTGGGGTCTATTTGGTAAGTCTAAACACCTTTTGAGAACTGGAAAGAGCTTTTTTAAATTAAATCTAAAATAAGCAGGTACTTGTGGATTCCTGACTACTGAAAGTCAGTTTAGATAGACAAGAGTATGGTAATTATTAGAGGTCAAGGGAGGGTTGGGGGAGGTTGAAGAGGGTAAAGGGGGAATAAACGTTGATGGAAGGATTCTTGACCTGGAGTGGTGAACACACACTACAAAATACAGATGATGTATTATAGAATTGTACTCCTGAAACCTATATAATTTTATTAACTCATGTCACCCAATAAATTCAATAAAAAGAAAAAAATAATTTAAAAAATTAAGTTTAGGACAAAGAAAATACTATACTTAGACATGAAATTCATTACCTCAATGAATTGTGCAGGTAAAAATAGAAATAGAAATATAATACTTTTGAGACGTATTGAGGAACATTTCTCAGTGTTTCAAGATGTTCCTTGGCAAAAGAGGATTCAATGATCGAATAAGTTTGGGCACAGTACATATTCTTATCCCCTCTGATACAACCATAAAGAGATTATAGGCTCTGAGAAGTCCAATAGAAGCTTCATTCTTAATTCCAGGCTCCATAAACTCTTCGAGTGTGTCCTACCATTAAGAACAAATTCTAGCCCTGGCCGGTTTGGCTCAGCGGTGAGAGGGTCGGCCCACGGCCCATGGACTGGGGATCCTGGGTTCAGTTCCCGCTAAGAGCACGTACCTCAGTTGCAGTTTGTCTTTGGTCCTGGTTGGGGTCGGATGTGTCTCTCTCACATCGATGTTTCTCTCTCTCTCTTCCTCCTTCTCTATCTGAAGATAAATGTAAAAATGTCCTCAGGTGAGGATAAAAAAATAAAAAAAGAACAAATTCTAGGCCAGAAGAGTCCAAGAAAGAATTCTCACCATGGACTGATACCCTACACTTGATCCAACATATCAATTCATTCCCACCTTCCTATGGTCTCCGAAGGCTTAGCCTACATACCTTAATAGAGCCTGATTCCAAGGGCATAGCTCAAGTAAGCTACCAAATAATGCCCAGGAAGAGCAAAACTGAGCATCAGACTACACGAATAAAACTTTTGAAGGAACTGTATATTTACTGTTGTTCACTTATCTGTCTCTACCGCTTAGACAGTGAGTCTATAGTTTTGTCTTATATTCATTTCCCTACTCCCAATATAGTAAATCCTGGCACTTAGTTGGTACTCAGTGAACGGGGTACCATCAAACCAAGTAATTAAAATGTTTTGGACAAGTACAGTAATGAAATGGACCAGGCACAGGTCTTAAAATTTAAGTCCTGAAGTTTACAGTCATGAATCATATCAAGACCTCATTTCATTCAATAAACATTTCTGAGTGCTTACTGTGGGTGGGTATTTCTAAGAATGTAGAGGTCACTAAGCTATAGTCTTTACCCTCAAGAGCTCCATGCAGTACAGGGACTAGTCTTAGCCATTCCCTGTTGTACAGGTTTTATTACACAGTAAGTGACTAGTAAATGCTTGTTTGAATCCAGTTCAGAAGCCAAGTTACACTTTAAGTCTGGTCAAACTTTGGCACTTGGGCAGGCTGACAGCCAGAGTAGGGCAGAACCTGACTGTTCTGAAGACTGCTTCAGAGTGACTGAGATCTTGAGTCACTGGACTCATCTAGGGACGGTTCAAAACCATCCAGGAGTCGAATTTTTTTTACTAGAGAAGCCCCAGAACCCAAAGGAATTTAATAGTATACCCCATGACAATATTTCCAAATATGTACTAGAAAACTCTCCAGGTTCCTGAGATGGTAATAGTATATGGTGAAATAGGACTGAGAAGGGGGTTCAGTCAAGGTGACAGGCCTCTGTACTGCAAGACTCCTCAACACCTTTAAACAATGTGCTATGCTCCTTTTACGCACTGTCTTAATCTTCACAATGATCCAGTGAGGTCGGTATTATTTTTCCTGTTTTACAGACGAGCAAGCGGAAGCTCAGAGAGGTAAGTAATCTGCTTCAGACCACACAAGTAACACCATAAGGTACAAAATAGGACCCTGAAATCAGGTCTTTCTGACACCAAAGACTGATTTATGACCACTCAAGCAATACCGTTTTTAATATATCAAAGGGCATTAGGACATTCCCACAGGAACACATAGCATAAAGCGTTTCCCAAATGGATCTGATTAGGGAAGTCTTTTGAATGAACCAGTACTTGAGACTAGCTTTCCATTAACACTTTTGAGAACTATTGTGGGGCAATTCAGTCAGCTACACATGGCAGAAAGGAGGTAGAAGGAAGCTCAGAAGGAAAAGCTACTCTAGAAAGAACATTTATTAAAATGGTGCTCAAATAATTATTAATAGGAACATGTAAATTAAACTCAGTTGAATAGATGATTTCTTTAACTCCAGATTCACAAGTTCCAGCTCATGGTTAATTTTTGTCAAATAATATTTGATATGACATTCCAATTCCAACATATTCACTTGACTAGTTCTTTAGGATTTCTTGTAGAATTTGATTTACATAGTAATTCAACTCATTATGTTATGAATTTTGATAAAGTATATTCACATTTGGAGTATAATTTTTACTCCACAACAGACCTGCAATTTGTGTTTTTGGGTGAGATAATTCTTCATCGTACAGCGCTGACCCAAACTTTACGTAGCATCCCTGGCTCCTACTGACTCAATACCAGTAGAACTTTCCACCCACCTCCCAGTCATTTTGACAAGAAACATCCCCACAACTTCAAATCTCTGTCCAGGGCAATGTTATCACCCTGAGCTGAGAACCACAGGTTTAGAGCAAACCAGAAAGTTCAATGACACATTAATTAAAGGATAAACACCTAGCCTGACCCTGCAGTCAGTATCCTAGCAAAGAATTTAAGATTCAACATGCCAGTTTCAATCCTGCATGTCCAATGAATGTCTCGTTACACTTCTCTGTATTCTGTTAATAACATGAACAGATTCAACACAAACTGCCAAAATACCATTTTTAGCCCAGAGGGCCAAGCCCTGTGTACTTTGCCAATAACAGCAATAAAGCTGGGCAGAAGCTAAGCCTAGGATTGCGTGGGGTATATCTGGGGCAGCAGCCACACAACACGAAATATACCTGAATAGTCTCTCATTTTGTCAAATTTGGACTTTAAAAAGGATACTAGTTTTTTTTCTTTTGAAAATGATTTATTATCAAAAAGCTTGCTCCCTCTCACTGCTGAGTCAATTCAGCAATGAAATTCCATCCTTTTTAGGATTACTGAGACCCAAATAATTTTAGACCAAAACAACAAACTTGACTGTCAGTTCAGTAACATATTCATGGACATGTCGGTATGCATTCAGGAACACTGGCTTCATTTCTTGATTGGAATGCCAATCACCATAAAATCTTCTGCTAGAGTCACTTCTTGGAAACCTAACACTGATTCAGCTTGCTTTTTTAGTTCTACAATCCCATCTGTTTGTCCTTCTCTGGCCAAAGCAACTGGTTTGTACCTCTGACTGAAGTGAGTCAGAACAAGCCTCTTTGCTTGGCACAGCTTTGCAAATGCTGCTGCCATCTGTGGGGTGCTGTGGCCATGCTCCTTTGCTTTGTCCATCTGGGCATCATCCAGGGTCGCTTCATGGATCAATAGGTCTGCTTCAAAGCACAGCTTCACGCCTCCATCACCCACAACCCCTGAACAGTCACCCAAAATGCAGATTTTTCTTCCAACAATAGGCTTTTTTAAGACATCTTGGGGAGAGATTGTAACTCCATTTTCCAGAACAACAGAAATTCCATTTTTCAGCTTCCCATAGGCAGGACCTGGCGGAACACCTAATGATGGAGGCAGATAACATCACATCATGGGAATGGAATTTATGACTTGTTAAGAGAGTCTGTTTTAACAGCACAGCAAAAAGCAAATGGAAAAGACATCTAATTCTTTTCATAATTTGTATAAATATTTTACTATTTGTGGAAAACTGGAATATTTATACATTGTTAAAAGTTCTGTGTTGGCAATGCCGTAGCATCTAAAACATTTCCCGAGCACATGTGTCAGATAAGTTTTAAGCTCTTAAGTCCCACTAAAACATTATTACAGTCAAGATAATAGCCTTGATGCTCTGCTGTGCATGGAAATAACAGTTTTTGGGAGTGCTTTATTTAATAAGCTCATCTTTGGGCAAACGTTAAGAGTCCATTTAAATAATGACAAGGTACCTACAAACTGAGTAAGTTAATAATCAATCTTCATGTATAGGGGCAGTTCCACCTTTACCAAACTGGGATTAAATCTCATATTATTCTAGAATAGTACCTGATTATCACTCTTGACAATACCTACGAAAAAACAGAAAGTGCTTACTAAGTCCAATATAGATCATGTGTAAAGTTTCCCAATATAAGAGTATTTCCACAGGATTTTAGATAATAAAAATACCTTTGGCCTAAGTTACTTTTCCTCATTATTTTGCATTTTGTTTTAGTTGGGAAAGAAGGAAGAGGTCGAGTAAACAAAGAAATAAACATACATAAGACACCATCATGATTTTCATAGGCTCTGCAATGGCCATGTTAAGGAAGGCAGAGATGCCGGAGGTACAGGAGACCTCGACACTGCTTCCAGAGAGACGCCAAAGACCCCCTCCTGCATGAAGGCCTAGTGTGGAGGAGGTATGAAGCCTCAGGTGGGCCCCAAGCCCATCTTTGTGTGCTTGCCTACTACTGTGATGAAAACCAGTTGAGGCGAAGTATTCTGAACACCAAATTAACTTAATCGAGATGGAAAAGGAAAACCCTGAAAGTAACTGGCTACAGTTGCAACATTAAGACATGGAAAAAATTCTCAGGCCAACGATGGCATTGAAAACATCTGTTAAGAGAAAGACATGAAAAAATAAAAGCCTAGAGTAAAACAACAACACTACCCTGCCAACCAAGACAGTGTAAGCTGAAGATAAGACAGACCAAGAATGTGCATCAGGGGAGCTAAAGAGAAAAGGATTAAAATATATACTTGGATTTTTCTCTGAAGAATATCTTTAGGCCCTAGGAAATCTCCCTTAATAAGCAAACTTTGGGCAAAGGAAGTACGTGGAGAAAATGTCAGTTTTAGGTCTGGGATACAGGAAAGGAAGGTTACTATGACACTTCTAACAGCTTCAGTTAACAACAGCTTGATTGATGAGAAAAGAAAAAAACAAAACAAAACACACTTACCAAGGTCTTTCAGTTTCTGTGCATTGAGTTTACCTGGGCGCTTCTTCTCCACAACTGAAAACCCAAAGGAGGGAATTCGGTGAAAGAGGCGAAATGCTTTTACAACAAACTGTTCATCATCAACCAGAAGGTATGAGTTTTCTTCTGAGTCTAATAGGATAGTTCTCCCTTGTCCCTCTTTGGGGGAGCTGTCTGCTCTACTCATGTGTGCAAATTCTTTCAGTTCTTCTGTAGGACACTGATCTGCTGTAGGCACCAGCTCGTGGACCACGTAAGGGAAGACCAACTCCGTGTGAGACAGCTCCATGGTTCGCCAGATGAAGTCCCGAAGCCCTGCAGGGCCATAGATTTCAATGGGCTGCTTGGTGACCGTGGAGCCGCTCTGCAGGCTAATTGTGCAGAGGAGGCCAGGAAGGCCAAAGAAATGGTCTCCATGAAGGTGCGTGATGAAGATCTTGGTAATTCTCCCTTTCGAATGAGAGAGAAAAATAAAATTGGGAATTTTTCAGACATAAAGATCCATACAAAGATACTTGAAATATATGTAACAACTTACATAGAAAGCAGTAAAATAAATTTAGAGTTTTACTTATCACCATAAACTTATTTTTTATATTTTTCTACATGATTCCAGAAGCAAGAAAGATAGGCTTTATTTTACTAGATGGTTTTAATAAGACAACTTTTCATAAAACATATTCAAATTACATAGTGTTATAGTTTTCAGAGTATTTTCCTATATATCTGATTACCAAAAAAAAGTTGCAGTAGGAAGTGTTCTGAAATAATTCACGTAAGTAACCAGATAGGCTTCAAGTGTTAAAAGCATCTGACAGTTACATTGCCCCCTACTGTTTGCTCTAAGAATAGCAAATATGTATTTCAGGCAAAACAAGTTCCCCTGGCTCCAACAGACTGGACCAGTGCCGAACCCAAAATGCCTTTTAAGGAGTCTCTAAACTGGACAGAGATTAATTAACCAAGTCAGAGCCTGTTTGTCTGAGTGAGGTTGACGGGGGAGGAGAAAAAGGAAGATGGTGAAGAAGGGAGAAACAAGAGAAGAGGGAGAGAAAGGGAGGTCAGAGAACAAGGGGGTAAAGAACCAACAGGGAAGGAGGTGGACAACAGACATTAGAATGCAGATCACAGGGCAGAGCCCCTTCGGTGTTCTGTAAGGGAACATGGGCCCATCCCTTCCCTTCACTCTGAACGAACACACAGCTTTTTCAGTGCACATTGGCTTAGGTTGTAACTTGATTTACCTAATGTTAAACTGAATTTACTGCTGGTATGTGGCAGGATGCCACGTCAGCATTTTTTTTGAGATACACCACAGGGCATTTCAAAAGTAACAATTACAATAACACATGATTAGTATAACAGAGGCTTCTGGTCCAATCCCATGGCCCACCTCTTTCAAACATTTGCCTCCATAAAAGAACAGAACTGTTTAATAATACCATTAAAGAATAGGAATAGTTTACTGTAGTGTCATTTGTCCTGTGATATCAAGGCAAACGTGTTCTCCAAGTGAGTGAGTCTTCCACTTACTACGCCAAGCCCAGGACCCTTGGCAGAGAACAATAGATTGGGCAGAGGCAAATTTTGGACCTTGAGAATCCCCAGGAGGCCCTCTGTAAGTTTCCTCAATATGCTCCTTTTTATTTTCTCTTTTCAATCCGGTTTTTTGACTTTTAGAACCTTTGCATTTCCCCTTCCTGCTGTCCAGGTTGCCAAAGCACTCACAAATGGACTTGAGGTCTCTGCAGACAAGAGAACTATGACGGTATTAGTCCTGATCCATGCTGACGTCAAAAGTGCCACATCAGACATTCTGGGTTCCTCCCTGTCTACTGCAAAACAGAGCCAAACTGAGCACCAAAACAATCTGTGAACCCAAAAAGTGAGACAAATTAAATAAGTAAAAAATTGCTTCCCACAATTATCAGTTTCAGGGAAGACAAACATCTCATTTTCCAAGAAACCTGATTTCAGAGGGAGAAGGAATGGCAACCACAATTATCAAAGGTTAAGATGAAGCTATCAAATGAAGAAAGAAAAACGCATGAGTTTCCTTTCACCTGAGAACAAGAAAATACAGGGGAATATGTCATCCATAGAGGAATGAACTACTAAGCACCCCCTAAGTGATGATGCAGTTATATTTACTGCCCCAGGAAAATGTCTGCAATACAGTCCTCATATATGTTGTTCAGTTGAAAAAAAGCGGCTGCATAGTGATTTGATTTATGCAAAATTATACCTACACACTACACAAATACACCTATACCTATAGGCTTTTCTTATACTTTTCTGCTTTGTTTGAATTTTTACATTGAGCATGTATACATTTTAGAATTATTTTTAAGGGAAAAAAACAAAAGTTAGGTTTAGTCTTTAAAATTATGACAGAAATAGACATGGTAAATCTATACTTGTTAATAAGATGCCTGCATATTAGGACCATGGAAGCTTGAAAGACCTACGATTAGATAAATACAAAGTACTTCCTTATAAAAATCATAAAATATTATTACCCCAGGAGGTAATATAAGCTGAAAGGGTTTCAACGAATCAAATAATGACAGGTCCATATTGGGTTATCGAGAGAAACCAATAACTTCCTGGTGTTCACATCCTTCTATAATTCCCTCCTCTTGGGTGTGGGTGAGATTTGTGATAGGCTTCTAACCAGTCAACTATGACACAGAGATGCAATGTGATTACATTATGTTTTAAGACTTCAACCTGCCTGTAGTTTTGCTCGAGTTTCTCTCTCCCTTGCTGGCACTACTCCAAGCTACTATGAAGTAGAAATCCACGTGACGAGGAGGCCTCTAGGAGCTGTGGGCAGCCTCAGTCCCACAACGGTAAAGATTCTGCCAACAACCTGAGTGAGCTCTGAAGCAGATTCTTCCCCACTTGACCCTCTTATGAGACCTCAGTCCAGCCAATTACAAGATCGCAGCTTAGTGAGACCCTGAAACCGAAAACCCAGATAAACCAGGCCTGGAACTCCCTGACCCACAGAAACTATAGGATAATAAATGCAAATAGGACACTAAATTTGTAATCTGTTTCATAGCATTAGATAAGTGACACAGTTTTAAATAAAAAGGAAAGACTTATCCCCATACCCAAATCTCTAATACCCACACTTAACAGTTTTTTGTTTCTTTTTTAATCACCCTCCCACCTTCACCTCTACTCTCTAAACCAGTGGTTCTCAACCTTCCTAATGCCATGACTCTTTTAATACAGTTCCTCATGTTGTGGTGACCCCCAACCATAAAATTATTTTCGTTGTTACTTCATAAGTGTAATTTTGCTACTGTTATGTCTTAGGCGACCCCTGTGAAAGGGTCGTTTGACCCCCAAAGGGGTCGCGACCCACAGGTTGATAACTGCTAAACAGTTACATATTACAGCCTCCACTCTAGTCTGTGCCTTCCCTGAGAGTTCTCACAAGAGGAACACCTGTGTGACCCAAGGGACATAAAGCAAAGTACCTGCCTTCACCTCAGGGTTTCAACACAAGACAATATAGAATGAGGGTTGAACTTTGTACATCTCAAGGCCTCATGTCCCAAGCGATATTAATTAGTTCATTCCTCCAAATGCACTTTTCATGACTTCCAGGTCTGGGGCATGGCCATCTGTAACATGTAATAATTATTCACTTCTTTACACCCTAGACATTCAGTCACCACCTCCTACTGGCTCTACAGGTATCTCTTAGATTAAGTCTCTCTTCCCCATCCCTATCACTACTTCCTGCTTCAACACCCTCCTCTTCTCTCCCTTCTCTCAGATGAATGCAACTGCCTTGAAACTGGTCTCCCTGATGCTAGTCTCTTTTTGCCAATACATTTGCCAAAGGAAAACTGTCCTAAAACACAAATTAGACCCTGTTAACCCTGCTTTAAACTTTAATGGTTCCTTATTGCCAATAGAATAATAAGGTCCAAATACTTTAGCGTACCACAGAAGATTTCATAGTCTGCCCACACTTACTTCCAGCATTCTTCTCTCTCTTCTATCCTAGCCAAGTACTCAATGCTCTGGATGGCTTAATATTCCCCAGACATGTCTGGGAACTCCCTTACTTGTTGCTCACTTTGTTGTCTGTTCCTTGAATGTCCAGCCCTACTTTTCTCCCCAGAGAAACTTCTATTCATCTTTTAGATCCTAGCTCAACTGTTACTATTATCACCATCTCCAGAATGTTTTCTCTGAACACAGATAATTAGTGCCCCCCTTCTTTGTACTACAAAAGGACTTAGAAAACACCTCTATTATTCTCCTTATCATATTATATTATGACTGTCTGCATGTCAGTTTCCCTCAATAAACCAAGAGATGCTTAGATCCTAGAACTATATTTCTTTTAGTCATCCAATGCCAAGGACTGTACCAAGTTACAGGAATAGTAACTTCAATAACCACCATTTACCAAGACCTAATAAGACAGAGGCACTGCACTAAATGCTGAACATGTTATTCATGCATTTATTGAACAGATATTTACTAGGCAACTACAAAGTACACAAGTGATCACTGAGCTTACCACAGGGAGACAGATAGTGGATATACAAACGGCTATTTAAATAACATCAGTTTAGATACTGATGATGATAATAAAAATAGGATGAAGCTACAGAATGCCTGGGGTGAGGGAAAAACTACTTAACCCCAGAGGTTTAGGAAAAGCCTCTGAGGAAATAGCATTTGAGCTAAGAGTTAACTGATTAGAAGGAGGCAACCACAAAGAGAAGATTATTATATATAAGTCTCATAACATGCCTTCTAAGTAGAGTTTTTATTTCCATTTTCGGGGTGCTGATATGCTAAGGCAGTGGTTCTCAACCTGTGGGTCGCGACCCCTTTGGGGGTTGAACAACCCTTTCACAGGGGTTGCCTGGGACCATGGGAAAACACATATTTCTGATGGTCTTAGGAACCGAGACACCGCTCCTCTATCCGTCTCCAGGCGGGTCCGCCCACACGCAGATACATCCACATACATGAGGAACTGTATTAAAGGGTTGCGGCACTAGGAAGGTTGAGAACCACTGTGCTAAGGTCACAAGCCAAGACACAGTTGGGACTGGAACACAGGTCTGCCTGACTCTGGACTATGGCTTTTCATCACTGTACCCCTCAGTCTCCCTGCTGCTGGGCCTTTGCTCACTCCACGCCCTCTGGCTGAGATGCCCTTCTTCTCCCCAGCCTGGGAAATCCTTCTTCTTCCTTCAACAACTCACAAGTCACTTTCTCTGAGATGCTTACCCTGATAACCAAGTGGAAAAGAGCTTCTACCTCCTCTGAACATCTACTGCCCTTTGCATTCTCTCATGATACTTACAGCTGGTGAAAATAAATGTGTACACAAGTTCCTTTGCTTGGGCAGTGTCCAGCTAATATGCCTGATGTATCTCACTCCATCCTCTACTCTGGGCCTCTATAAAACTTTGCTCTCAAAACTTACAGGAAGAATGAAAAGTAAGTAAATAAATGAATAAAGTTTAGTGGGTGTACCAGATGCCTGAGGACCTTCCAAGTCTTGCCAGGATTCTAGCACTGAAGTTCGATGCAACTGTCAGGGCTGCTATGGAGCAAAGGCCCAAGGAAAGCCAAGGAAATGAGGCAGCACAAGTGATGGTCAACATGAGATAACTAAATGCACACTAACCTGCTTTAAGCTGGCTTTTCATAAGCTGTGTCTGGGTTCCCTCCCCACAGTCAAAGAGCCAACACTCGCCCTCACACCGAAGAACCAGAGCAGAGGCACCCCTGGTTGGGGATGGGTATGCTGCGCCGGTCCCCAGAAACGTCACATCCATAGACATCTTCTACCCTGCAATGGAAAGATCACCGAGGGATTATTTCACATCACTGCTCAAAATCACCAAAAACAGGTTCCCAAGAGACTTATTGTTATTTAGGGCAGTAAAACTATTCTGCATGATGCAGAGAGATGGACACATCATTATACATTGGTCCAAATCCATAGAATGTACAAAGAGTGAATGAACCCCAATGTAAACTTTAGTTAATAATAATGTAACAATATTGGCTCATCAGCTGTAACAAAGATAACAACTACTGTAAGTTGTTAACAATAGGGGTGCAAGGGAGAGAATATACAGGAACTTTGTACTTTCCAAGCATTCCTTTTTTTCCCCCCTAAAGCCCTTTTAATAAACACTAAACAGCAATAACCACTCTATTTGAGGTTCTGAGATAGATTTTATTATGTTTACTGCGTGGTATGTCTGGTGCTTATGGTGATCAGCCCTTTCTCTGCATGATCATAAATACAACAATGCTCTACAGCAGCGATTTTCAACCGGTGTGCCGCAAGAACTTTTAAAACCTTCAATACCTATCTAGTCAGGGACACTGACCTCTTTTCTCTTAGCTTGTCAAGTAAAAAAAAATGACAACAGCCTACACAACAGTAGCCATCTGGTTGTGAATGAATCAAAATTATATTTATATTTTTCTCAGATCAAAAAGTATAATTTTTGGTATGCTGCACAATTTTAGTAATTAGTTTACGTGTGCCATGAGATGAAAGGGTTGAAAATTGCTGCTCTACAGCAGTATAGTAATGCCTAGTGAATGTCCCCCTCCTCTAAATGACAGGGTCCATCACTGGTTAGGATTTGGATTGCTGCTATTATAAGTGATCAGCAATAACCTGTTGAGTGTATAGATTTCTGCCAAGTCCCAACATCTCTCTCTTTCCTGTCACTGTTTCTGGGCACATCTGCCATTTCTTACATACTTCTGTGATGGGAAATGTGCATCAAATAGAATAAATAAGAATAAACTCAAACTCACACATAAACAATTATAGATTACCCACACTGAGGGTTGGGAGGAAAACAAAAATTAATCATTTTAAGAAAAAATTTTAACATATTAAATAAAGGATAAATATACAAAATTGTCAACAACTTTTCTTAGTCTTAGCAATAACCAGATAAAAATAGAAACGGGAAAGGTCTAGCTCGACTGGTGTGGCTCACTAGTTGAGCATCAACCATGCACCAAGAGGTCTCTGGTTCGATTCCTGGTCAGGGCACATGCCCAGGTTGTGGGACTGATCCCCATAGGGGGCATGCAGGAGGTAGCCAATCAATGTTCTCTCTCATCGATGTTTCTCTCTCTCTCTTCCTCTCCTTTCCTCTCTAAAATCAATAAAGAAAAAATATTTTTTTAAAAAAGAAAATAAACGGGAAAGATCTAATTCACAAGAGAAAAAAAACACCTTGTAAAATCACTAGAAATAACGTTAACAGGAAAGAAAAAGGCCCTAAAAGCCCAAGATACATATTAGGTTCTTTAATAAGACTTAGTATCACAGAAATGTTCTTTTCATATTCAGTACAGATATATTTAATGCAAATTTATCAGATTTCCATTGAGAGTAATCTTGGAACAAAAAAAAATTTATCAAAAGACGGAAAGAAAAAAAAAAACAAATGTCTGAGAATGGGCAAGAAAATTACATAAAGTGACTTACCTTTCTAGATATTACACTACTACACTAACTGGTTATAATTAAGAGACTAATATTGGCACACAGAGAAATAGAGGTGAGCCCAGCCAGTGTGGCTTAGTGGACTGAGTATTGTCCCATGGACTGAGAGGTCCCAGTTTGATTCCTGGTCAGGGCACATGCCTAGGTTTTGGGCTCTATCCCCAGTAGGAGGCAGCCAATCAGTGCTTCTCTTTCACATCGATGTTTCTCTTTTTCCCTTCCTCTCTCTCTAAAGAATCAACTTAAAAAAAATAGTGATGAAAGAGAAGGAATAGTCTAGAAATAAATCTAGGTATTTATGGGAATCAATATATAACAAAATTATAAAAAATGTAACATTTAATAAACAGCACTGACATAATTGGCTATTTTTGCAGAAAAAGTAAAGCAAGATTCTTACTTTGCATTGTATATAAAAATACATTCCACATGGCTTCAAAATTTAAATGTAAAAGATCCAATAAGACACATTTAAAAATATTAGAACATGTATATAATTTGGGGTTTGGGAAAAGCCTTATTAGCAAGACAGGAAACTCATAAATTTCAAAAGGAATAGATGTTTTCACTATATAAAAACTTTCACATATCAAGACTCAAAGTCAAAGGACCAAAAAAACAAAACAAAACAAAAAAAAACCTGGAGAAAACTATTTGCACTGTATGATAAAGAGTTAATGCCCCTAAAAACATGTTTCATGCAAGTGCATTCAAAATATAAAAACAAAAACAAAGAACCCTGATACAATAGAAAAATGGATAGAAACAGTAAATTCAGAGACAAAATCTGAACAGCCAATAAGCATGAAAAGTGCTCAGACTCCAGGTATAGGAAATGCAAATTAAAGAAATGAACACCATTTTCCACACATCCACTGACAAATATTAATGCTAGCCAGTGCTAACCAGAACAAGAGAATATGGGCACTCATATTACTAGTGGTGGGGGTGTGAATTGCTATTACGTTTTGGGGGAGTAATCTGGCAATATATATTACCAATAATAATGCTGCTGCTAATAACAACACACTCTAACTCAGCAGTCCCTTTTTTGGGAATCTACCCTATGCAAATACTCTGTGTACAATGGTGTTTATTGCGGTACTTTTAAGGTGGCTAAAATTTGGAAGCAATTTGAAAAAAAAAATCAATAGAGAAACAATTGAATATTTTATTATGCTTTCATACCATGGACTATTTATTCTGCAACTAAGTCAGTCTGTAACTCTTGTCCTGGAGGGATGACAGTGAAAAAATTTACAAATGGCTATGGCATGATCTCATTTTTATAATGATGTCCAAAACCCCTACATTTATATGAGACAGAGAAAGTCTGGTATGGAGGATACACACCATATTGTTAATACCGGTCATCTCAGGGGTGATTAAAATGGTGCGGGGGGCAAAGATTATTTTTTCTTTTAAATCTTTGAACTATTTTTGGTTTCAATAAACAGCATTTGATTTAATTTTATAATTTCTTTAATATTGAATATTATTTAAAATGTGTCATAAGGATGCCCAACCAGGTGGCTCAGTTGGTTGAGGTGTTGTCCAATACACCAAAAAGGTGCAGGTCCAATTCTCTGTCAGGGCACATGCCTAGGTTGCGGGTTCTATCCCCAGTTGGGGTGTGTGGGGGAGGCGATGTTTCTCTCTCTACCCTCCTTCCTCTCTAAAATCACTGAAATGTACCCTCCAGTGAGGACTAAAAAAAAAAAAAGATTAAAAAAACTGTGTCATAAGGCTGAACATTCACTGTTCATAATCTTACTTTCCACTGGGGATACAGTCAGCTCCCCACACTCTTTACCTCTCACACACACCTTACATACACAGATAGTACATCTCTCCACCCCACACACAAGCCTTTAGGTTACTGCTAGTGTTCCTTCCATGTGTTACTCCATATTTTCACTTCCAAGATCAAACCTTCCTTTTATAATTAATCTGCAGACTGTTCTTACTGGATTGGCAGTTCGCAAAACAGGTAAGAATAAACAGAAAGTTAAAAATATTAAAAGCTAATAAATGCAGAAGGAATAATAGAATATAATCACCTTGCAATCCCTAACAAATAATGGATCTAGGCCAGAGGTATGTAACCCTGGAGCATAATAGAATAAGCTTTTAAAACATATCAATGATTGGGCTCCATCCCAGAACTATTAAATAGGAAATTCTGCAAAGTGAGACACGTGTTTTAGTATTTTTTTTTTAATCCTTCCCCTATGGACCTGGCCAGTTTTGCTCAGTGGTTAGAGTGTCAGCCCGTGGACCAGAGAGTCTCAGGTTCAGTTCCCGCTAAGGGCACGTACCTCTGTTGCAGTTTGTCCCTGGCCCCGGTTGGGGCTGTGTAGGTGGCGACCACTCAATGTGTCTCTCTCACATCAATGTTTCTCTCTCTTCCTCCATCTCTCCCTCCCGCTCATCTGAAGATAAGTGCAAAAATGTCCTTAGGTGAGGATAATAAATAAATAAATAAATAAAATCCTCCCCCTGTGATTCTAATGTGCAGTCAGATTTGAGAACCACTTAGTGAAAGAATAATGGAGAACAGAACTATAATGGGCTGACTTGAACTCAATGTTTTAAAAAACGTTTTATTATAAAAAATGTCGAACACATACAAAAGTAGATATTAGTATACTATATTGCCACACACCCATCCCCAAGCTTCAATAATTATCAACTAACTCCTGGCCAATTTTATTTAATCTATATTTCCTACTAATCATCCAAGAATACATGTTAAGTATTCAACCAAAAATACTTCTTAACTGTCTGGCTGTCTCTCTTCTTCTGATATTAACAGCCACTAATGATCAGTGCCAGGATCCATTATTTCATTAGGGGCTGCCAAAGGTGGCATTCTCTCACTCCTTCAGCAGTTATTAGCTGGCACCCTTCTGTAACTCCCTGGTCAATTATTTAGTTACCCTGTGGTAAAATTTATTATTATTATTATTATTTTTTATGCTCACCCAAGGATATGTTTATTGATTTTAGAGAGGGCTGAACTCACAACCTTTGAGTGCATGGGACAACACCCCAACCAACTGAACCACCCTACCAGGGCACCCTGTGGTACAATTGTAAGGAAGCCGTCCATTGATCAATCTTAACGCCACAAGACAGACAATACCTTATTTAACTCCTGATGTGATATTATATGAAGGACACAGAAACCCTATCAGGCCTTCTTGCCAAAAAGTAGAACCTCAATCCTTTAAGGCTGTAATCTAAATATCAGTTTACTAAAGGACACCACAAGGAGGGGAAAAGCCAAATCTTATATGTAGGAAACTTTACCAGACAAATGAATTGATTTCTTCAACAAGTAAAGGGGGGGGGGGGGCGATAAAAAGGGAGGGGACAGAGATTTTAAAACATGTGTAAGAGATGTTTGGACCCTGATTTGCAGAAACTGATAATGGCAGGAGAAAAAATGAGAAATGGGGAAATGTAACTGCTGAGTGGATAGATGATAATATGAAATGCTTATTAGACTGACTGATAATGGTTTTATGTTTTAAAAAGTTCTGTTTTATAAACAAGTATTTAACTGATGTAATGCTACATTTAAATTTGCTTTAAATAAACCAGAGGGGGTGAGGGTAATAAATCAAAGAAGACTGATTATGAGTTGGGAGTTCAGTACACTATCTTATTTTCCTATATGCTTGAAAGTTTCCATGATAAAAAGTTACAAACCAAATAATAACAAACCAAATAAGCACAACCCCTCCACTAGGTCGGGAAGTACTCAGAAATTAATTTATTTAATCAACGGTGCATGTTTTGTGACATGTACCGTTCATTCTAGGCACTAGGAATTTAAAGTAACCAAACCAGATTTGGTCCCCGTCTTCTCGGACAAAAACCAAACCACACAAACTAAAAACAGCCGCTTGCTTTCTCGGGCCGGGGCTCCACCTTGGACCAAGTGCACCTTCTGCCGGGAACACAGCACACGACAGCAGTCCCTCTGGGTCAGTGGCTCTCGGTCCCCGCTGCCTATCACAACCGCCAGGTGCTTCTGGAGCCTTGGCAAGGCTCCCTGAAGGGCTCTACGGGCTGCCGGGTGAGAACCGGTGTCCAGGCAGGCAGGGCCCGCCCGCGACCCCCGTGGCGCAGGCCGGGCAGACGCCGCCACCTCCATTTTACAGCAGACAGACCGCGGCCTGGGGAGATGTGCGAGTGGCCACCGCAGAGTCAGGGCCAGAGGCCAGGTCTCGGGCCACTGGCAGCCCCGGCTCTCTTCCAAGTCGGCGTCGTCTCCCAAAAGGATGGGTGGGCGGCGGCTGGAGCGCGGGGCCGAGGAAGCTCCCGCCCGCGGGGGTGGAGGAGGCGCGTGTTCGCTCCTGGGCTCCCCGGGCCTGGGTACTCGGCGCGGGGCCCGGGCCGCGAGCCGGGAGGAGGCGCGCGCCTCGCGGCGGGGGAGCCGCGGCGGCGCAGACCCTGGCCCGATCCCCTCCGGCGCTCCCTGCCCCACTCACCCACTCCCCGGGGCCCGCGGCCGGAGCCAAGGGAGGCGCAGGCCCACAGCGAGACCCAGCTGTCGGCCGGGCGGCGTCGGGCGCGGACGGAAGTGCGCCGCCGGCTGTGTCCACGCGCGGCCGCTCTAGGACGCGCCGGAGGTCCACGCTCGGTGGTGCCCAACCGGCCCTTGGGCGCCGGGAGCCGAGGCACCGGCTTGAGACGCTTTACCTGGCCTCCCAGTAGGTCCCACTCTTCCTTCCCTGCCAGCACCAGCTCGCTGGGTAGGACGGTGGCGGGAACCCGTGAGGACCGGGGCGCCACGAATGAAAATATTTACTGTTCTGTGTTTTCTGTTTGTTTTGTTTTCTGTTTCTTATTTTCAAACGAGAGTGTGGTCCCTCCTACTTGACTCATGCACATGTTTGGGTAATTTCTGTTCTTTCGTTGGCATGAATCTTTCAGCCACTAAACCTAAAAATTTAAGCTTGAGGTGCCCTAAGGAGGATCAGCAGTGATGTGCCTTTGAATCGGACTTTACAGCAGCATTATTGTTGACCCTGAGCCTCGGCTCTTCATCTACTTCCCCATTCCAAGAATACACGGGAGTCTGCTTAAAGCCCGAAGCTGCCTGTGCTGTACTCGCCGCAAGCAAGCAAACGAGCTCTCTCGGCACCACACTGCGTGTGCAAGCCCGGGCCTGCTGTGCGCAGAAACTGCACGGGGTGACACAAACCACCAGGGGTAAAAATCTCATTCGGGTTACATTCTAACATTGGGAAGAAGTATTTCAAGCTCATACGCAGCGCCAAATGCACTGATTTTTGCTCAACATACTCGAGGTGGTCAAATTATGCAGGAGCCAAAGATAAGCAATAGAGGTGCTGTATCTGTGGGTTTTTTTGGAAACTATCAGGGAGAGGAATCAAGAACACTTGTGCCCCATCCTCAACCCCACTCTACCCCACTGCTTTGCTCAATAAACCATTAAGTAATCTACTTTTTGGGCTCTTCAAAGCCTTTGTTTCTTTGAGTATTAATAGAGCTCCAACTTTGTGGATGTTATTTTTGATGCTGAGAGTATTTTTAAAATATGTCTGTAGCCCCTGATTTTAGGAGCATACACTGAGGTCGGGAAAAGCTGTATCAGGACACAATAAACTAACAATATGAGGAATAAATGAGAAGGCAAAAGGAGTGATAAGATTATGGAAAAAGGGGGATCATAGCCATGAGATTAGTTAAGGTAGGACTTGAGCTGGGTCTTGTAGGATAGATGAGACTTAATGTTGTAGTAATGGAAAAATAAGGTGGATTTAGTCTGATTTAGAATAGTATTAAACACTGGATTTAGCAAAAAACTTGAACTTTATTTATCCTAATACTTGCTTAGCTAAGAAGTGCCCAAAAGGACATAGATCATTCTACAGCCAGGTTCTCATCACAACTCAGCTCTGGATCGCCCACAGCTGTACCATCCATAGACCTGCCCATTCCAGAGGTTCATGGCTTGTTCCTGTCCATTCATCAAAGTTTCCTACAACTCCTTAGAGTTTATTCTATCTTTAGAGAATAGTGGATAGAACATTTTGTTCATTTAAAAATCTTTCCATTATGGGAAACTTTATACATACACAAAAGTTGAAAACATGTTTGGTGAACCTTTATGTATAATTATCACTTTTAGCAGTTAGTAATATCTGGTCCATCTTCTTTTACCTATAACTCATGCACCTTTAAAAGCAACAACAAAACCCTGGATTTTTATTTTTATGATTGATTTTAGAGAGAGGATTAATAAAATTATATAGGTTTCAGGTGTACAATTCTATAATACATCATCTATATATTCTATTATGTTTTCACCACCATGACCTTGTTTTTAAAGGCTTTTATATATTGGGCACTTTTATTTTTTTATCCTCACCCGAGGACATTTTTCCACTTTTTGTTCAGATAGAGTGGGAGGGAGTGAAGGAGAGAGAGAGAGAGAAACATCGAGGTGAAAGGGACACCTCGAGTGGCTGCCACCCACATGACCAACCAGGGCCGGGGACAAACTGCAACCTAGGTACGTGCCCTTAGCGGGAACCGAACCCAGGTCTCTCTGGACCGCAGGCTGATGCTCTAATCGCTGGGCCAAACTGGCCAGAGCTGTATTGGGCACTTTTAAAACTTGGTATTATTAAACCTTAAAACACACACACACACACACACACACACACACACACACACACCAGCCTACTTGATCCCATGGTAATATAAATAAATTCAATAACAAAGCAAAAAAAAAAAAAAAAGTCAGTCACATTTTAGACAGTTAAAAACAAGAAAAATAAAGTCATACCACATTTTTTAATGTATAGGAACATTTTATTAAGAAAATACACACATCTCATTACAATATATCACACAACTATCAAAAGAGAAAAAACAATTCACACCATTGTGAGGTTTTAAGACTAATTCCTGGAACCAACAGTAACAAGTAGATCTATACTCTACACAAGGCATTCCCTTAGACTAGTATTCCCTTAAGCAATTACTGCAAGACTATTCCATCTCTTGATACCAAGGTGAGAAAGGCTAAGCAGTGACTTTTGCTACGTGTGGGTACCTTGAGGTCAACAATTAATGCTTGGGATGATATCAAAGGGAACACAATATCAATTGCAAAAATATGATTTTAATTTCAGTTAATTTTAAAGGTCATTAGATAATAAATTAGGCAAAAACTTTATTTTGTCAATTATTTAGCTAAAATAGGTCTCCTCAGAAATTCTTCATTCCACACATACATATTACTACTTTCTAGCTGTTCTCACCATTTAATGGAAAACGTTACATATATGCATATAATGCAATAGATATCATTTAAAATATATCTTACAATTAAAATCCATATTGACATTGGCAGATTCTTGAAACCAATTTGCCCAAAATGACAGCAGTTGGTGGATCTGTAAAGATGACCAAATCAAAAGATGATGTCCTGGCTGGTTTGGCTCATCGGTTAGAGCATTAGTCCTCTGACGGAAAGGTCTCGAGTTTGATTCCCAATCATGGGCAGATACCTGGGTTGTAGGTTTGATCCTCTGGCCTGGTCAGGGTCATGCAGGAGGCAACTAAACAATGTGTCTCTCTCACATTGATATCTCTCTCTCTTCCTCTCCCTCCCTGCCACTGTGTCTTAAAAAAAATGTTAGTGAACTGGCAACTGAAAATCTGTTGTAATTTATCATATTCAAAAACAAATCTTTTGTGTTTACATGTAATACCAAAGTGCTGAAGACTAATGTTTTATATTGTATTTGAATTATAAATGAAAACAAAGTAAAAATCAAATGAACTGGTAAAACGCATTAAAAAGAACCTAAGGCTAATTTTATAGGAATAGGTGAAGATTTTAATCTGCAATAACAATTCTTGAAGATAAAACATTTACGATTCAGATAATATCATCTATCACAGAGGCAATTCTTCCCGGGACTGGTGCTGAGGTTAGGAGCCTGTGCTTTGCCACTCACCAGCTGAGAGCTTGGGCAGGCGTTTAACCTGTGCCTGGAGGCCTTCTCTCTCAAACAGGTCGAGTGACAGAGGGTGATTGTGAAGATGAAAAGTAATGATGCATGTAGAATACTTAGAACAATGAATAGGTGCCATGCATAAAATGCATATTCACTAACTATACATACCTAACATGTTGGTGATATTTCAGTGATTATTTAGGAATCCATGATTTGCTAGAATATACACTTAAAATTAGGAAAGGGAAAACATTTTTCTGCAGTTGAATTATCTTGAATATTTTAAATATTAAGGTTGTTACTTTAACATTTAGACACACATCAATATGCAAATCACAAATTGGTCAAGAGCCAAAGTAGATAATAAATCTATTCCATTTTCTATGAAGTTGCAATGTGCCTGCACCGTAACAGGTATGATCTTGTCAGGGAAGGAAAAAAGATACTGGTTCTATTTCATTCTTTAGGACAGTTTCTTTAAATGGAATCCAAATAGAAAGCATTGAGATTTATATTAATGTTCTCAAGTACCACGCATTAATGTTCTCAACAGAGCTGATTCCATTTTAGTAAATTCAACAGAACACTAGAGCTGTTCAACTGTATGAAAAAAATTATCTTTGAGGGATAATGAGTGGGTTTAGGAATGAAGCTAAAGAAGCATTTAAAAGAAGTTTTTTGTTTTGTTTTTTCCTTCCCTAAAATAAGGCTTTTCTTACTCCCCTACCATCTCCTTTGGGCTTTCTTAATTATCTGAGAGCAGTAAATAATGCTCCACACCCCTTAATAATTATTACGCTTTGGTCTTAATTTGTTAGTAACTCCTTTGCAAAGGAGAATGTAGAATCTTATTTCTCTAGAGGCTGATAATTTAGAGAAAGGAAAGACAAAGGATAAGGTTAAGTCACATCATGAGACAACCAAGAATAGAACAGAAACAAATATCCATTTGATAGCTCATCTTTTATAAATGAAAACTGGTTGCTAGATTTTACTTAGTAAGTACATTTAAAATCAATAATTTAGACTTGAACAGTATTTTAGTTATGCATTTTCAGAAAATGAAAGTTCTGTATTAATTTTTCTTCTTATAGACATCTTTTTAAAACTATATATAACAAAAAGAGATGGAACCAATTCTTTGTAAGAACACAATTTCAGGTATCTTTTTTCATGTACAGTACATACTTTGTGAGCACTGAACTTAAATTGTGTACCATACTCAGGACTCTGGGGCAATGCCATTCAGTGTGTTCTCTGTGCCAGCAGCTTGGGCATCCCCAGGGAGCTTGTGAGAAATGCAGAATCTCGGGCCCTACCCTAGACCCACTGCATCAGCAGGAGGAAAGAGTTTGCTCTCCAGGTGATTTAGATACCTGCTTTAAGGCAGTGACTGGGAGGACATGGGAAGTGTGTGCTGAGAATACACCTGCTAGGGCTCTGCCCCAGGTGGTCCAGGGAGCCTGGAAGGAGAGGGTAGAAGCCTCCCCATTTTTAAGAAGCTTCACAGTGATTTGAGTTAACTTTCTGGTTAAGAATCCATCCTTTAGAAAGGCTTTCACCAAAATTTTCAACACTTTTCTCATTATAGTCAATAAACCTTATCCTATTTTATCCAATTTGTTTCACGCTACAGGTGGTAGTACCAGATTAGAAAACTGTGTAGTCTCACTTTTCCCTATTAAATAATTTCTGGCAGACTAATCCGACAGAATTTTCCTCTTTACTCAAAAGAATGAAAATGACTCTCCAGTTCCTGTTTTTCAAAATAATTATCTTCTTGCTAGGTGAACGTTTCCATAGAAATCCAAATGTTTCCGTCTCTTTTCCAATTTGAGGCCATTATTCCGCCCGCCTCCCACCATGCTGAAAACTCGTGCCTATATTCTTAGTTTTAATATTCAAAATTTTTTTTAAATTTACATCCAATAATTACTACTTATTAAAACACTGGTTGGCAAATAACACATAATGAGAATAAGTAGCTTTTAACAGTATACATATAAAATTTATCTTATTTAAATAAGCTATAGGCTATTTAGCCTTGTTTTCCTTCCTTGAAATATTTTAATTTCCATAAGGACTATACTAGACATATTAATAAGTAAACATCTTAGTCAAATTACTAAGTAAAATTCGGCATATGTTCCTACCTTCAATAAGCATTAAGCAAAAATCAGGTTCGTATTTATTATACTTATAACGACAAAATAAAAATCATGATTTCATAGAGAATATTTTTGGGAATGATTGTGTTTTGACAAAGGCAATATGAAAAACATAAACCTTTAATATTTAATTAAAAGAAACAAATTGTGACCTAGTTGCTTATTTTATGAAGCAGATTTATAGAACAGACTTTGACTTTTACTCATCTGTTAAATGAATTAAGCAACTGCATCTTCCCACACTCTGAATGGCAATGCTATTTTGAGCATTCATATTTATTTATTTATTTTCTAATCCTCACCTGAGGACATTTTTGCATTCATCTTTAGATAGAGTGGGAGGGAAATGGTGAGGAAGAGAGAGAGAGAAACATGGATGTGAGAGTGAAGATCAACTGGTTGCCACCCACACAACCCCAACCAGGGCTGAGGACAAACTGCAACCGAGGTACGTGCCCTTAGGGGTAACCAAACCCGGGTCTCTCTGGTCCACAGGCCGACGCTCTAACTGCTGAGCCAAACTGGCCAGGGCATTTTTTGAGCATTCTTAAAATGCTGAATTATACTCAAAATTATTGTGAATTAATCTCTACCTAAAGGTAGAAGAAAAGATAAAAATAAAAACAAAGCCCTGCCCAGCCAGTGTGGCTCAGTGGTTGAGTGTTGACACATGCACCAAGAGGTTACCAGTTCAATTCCTGGTCAGGGCACATGCCCAGGTTGTGGGCCTGATCCCCAGAGGAGGGCATGCAGGAGGTGGCCAATTGATGTTCTCTGTCTTTCTTTCCCTTCCTCTCTCTCTAAAAATCAATAAAGAAATAAAAAATAAAAACACAAAGTCCTTTCTTTTTCTCCATAGAATATTATATTTAACATATCAAGGGCTGTGGGGAGAAATGTCAAATAATGTACATACTGATATGTAGCTGTGAATAATTTTTTGCTGTTAATATTCGAGAATAAGCATTTAAAATTTTTGTTTCTTCAAAGCAACCAAGTTAGATACATATATAGCAATACAACTACTTCTCAAATTGATTTGGGATTTCCTTTAGAACTCTCCAATATGCAAGCCACATAAAAAGCTGGTCTCACTAGCCAATTATTACCCATTTTACTGGGTTGAAAAATGGCATGAAAATGAACTATTCAAAATGGTCTGAACACCACCTTATTCATCCCCACTTAGCTCTAAATTAATTTTGGTGGTTTCAAAAAATTAAATCCATTTTTAATGGAGAAAGAATTGTCACTAATGATATTCAAAGGAATATCTTGTACGGCATTCCAAAATTATCTCAAATAAAAGAGCATTACTATTAGAATATGGGTACAACCTCTTCAGTTAAATATGACCCATTTAGATGTGAAACATAAGACTTATTTGTTAAAAGTCATATGATGTCAGTCATAATTTATGCATTAGGTATCCTATACCCTTTTCTTAAAATCATCTAGAAATTAAGAAGATGAAAGTATGTGTTTTTCATAATAAGAAAAGCTAAATTTCTACTTGGGCAATAAAATAGCATAATTGAAGCAATTAAACTTGTTATTACCTTTATTAAATAAAAAAGTTACACTATCATTTTTATACACTGTTAAAAACAATGACTTTTTTAATTAAAAAATTTTTAATGTTGACATTATTGCAGACTCGGCAACTATTTTTTTTTTTTTATTTGTCTAAAGGCAACGGTAGTTCTCACTTCTCTCTTACAATGTTATAATCAAGTCTTTAATTCCAGGAAATAAATAATATGGTAGATTTTTCATATTTCTCTAATGTATATACTAGAAAGGAATTTCAGAGCATGAAGAAGAAATAAAAGAATATTTTAAATAGACAGTTTGTCCTTAGAATTTGTTTAAATTTGGCTTTTTCCTCAAAATTCTGTGCTCATCTCCACAGAAGTCAGTTTGTATTTTAGCAGCCCTAAAAGGGCTGGGTGAGAGATATTACCAAACACCTTGGCAAGTGTTCATAAGAGCATCGGAGAAGACACTTACAAATGCATTTTTAACATCTCTTTGATGTGGTATGAGCTACAAAATGAAAGCATTATGGTTATTTGACAGCAGGGTGCTAGTGGCCATTAACAATGTCGCCAACACATCTACCCCAGACAGAAGTGTAGATTCACGGGGAAAAATAAGTCAAGCAGAGCAGTGAGAGAGGATAAAACTCAGAAAAAAAAACATAAATTTGAGAACATTATTTTTGTCTGAAAAAGGGTTCCCTGAAATATAGAAAGTATTTATTGGAGGGCGCTTCTACTCAGGTAGTGGGGGAGGGCTCGTTGCAGATTCTGGCCATTCATACATATCTGGCAGCAGCGAGTCATATTCACTTCGCCATATTCTTTCTCTAACATACTTGGCCTTGTCCTCAGGCTCTGGGTATCGAAAAGCCATTTTATTGGCATACAGGTATTCTGTAACCTGAAAAGTAAATAAGATTACTGTGTAGGCTCTGAGTATTAACCTATTTGAGAGAAAAAGTACTATTAAAACAGAAATGAATTTTTAAAATGGCATTTTTCTTTTTTTCAAAATAAAACATACCATTATTTTGACTCATTTCAAAACATTTTGAAATTATTGAAAGTTTTTAAAAGATGAAATAAAAATTATCTGCAATATTACCATAAATTTGACATGTTTAAAGCATCTCCTTGCCCTGAATTACTGGCATTTCCTTAACAGTTCAATCCAACAAACAATTTCAAGCTAAGTAGACCTACTTAGGTAACCTCCAGTCCATGTCCTTTCCCTCATAGTCCTACTGAAACTGTGTGTAGAAGATGCTACTTCTTAGTCATAGCCGACTGGAGTGGAGTGAAAACCTAACCCAAAGTGAGTCCAATGTTTTTGCTCCAGAATTAGGAGTAAGAGACATAAAAACTATTATAAAACAGTACCTAATCATAGACAAATATGGTCAGGAACATACTACAACTAATAGACTAAAATATTTTGTGCTAATAAAAAGAGTATTCTCAATCAACTGGTGGTGAGGCAACTGGTTAATTACTCAGAAAAAAGTTTCTCTGTCTCACACCATACACTAAAATAAATCTCAAAGGGATAACAAAGTTTTATGTTATTAGAAAACACAGGTAGATATTTATAAAATTTTGGAGTGGAAGAAGGCATTAACACTCATAAAAGGTGAGAAACAATCCATAAAATTAACAAATAATTTCTTGAAAATGGCACATCAAACACTTCCAAAAGTTAAAATTATTGACAAATGGGACAATACCTGCACCACAGCAAACAGAAGGATCACTACCCTTAATAAAGAGCTCTTTTAAATTAGTATTAGAAAGTAGATAGACAGATATAATATACAAACAAGCACAGGTCATGAAGAGGCAGTTCATGAAAAAAATATGGTTGTTCAATAAACACAAAATATTTTTCAACTATTAATAAAAGAAGTACTTAATCCTGGCCAGTGTGGTTCAGTGGTTGAGCATCGACCCATGCACCAAGAGGTCACTGGTTCGATTCCCAGTTAGGGCACATGCCCAGGTTGTGAGACCAATCCCCAGTGTGGGGCGGGGGAGCATGCAGGAGGCGGCCAATCGATGTTCTCATTCATTGATGTTTCTCTCTCTCTCTCCCTCTCCCTTCCTCTCACTCTGATATCAATAAAGAAAAAAATCATTTTAAAAAAAGTGCTTTAAATAAAAATAGATATAATTTTCTTTTTTTAAAATTGATTTTAGAGAGAGAGGAAGGGAGAGGGAGAGGGAGAAAGAGACAGAAACACTGAGGAGAGAGAACATCAATTGGCTGCCTCCTGCATGCCCCCGACTGGGGATTTGGCCTACAACCTGGGCATGTGCCCTGACCAGGAATCAAACCAGCGACGCTCAACCACTGAGCCACACCAGCTGGGCAATTTTCACCTATTAAATACACAAGATTTAAAAAATAATTCTAAGTATTGGCAAAGGTGTAGGAAAACAAATATACTCATATCTAACAGATACAATGTAAATCAGTACTTTTTTCTGAAGAAATATTTGGCAATATGTACCAGCAGCTTCAGCATGTTAATACCTTTCATCCTTATGATTAGAAATTCATCTTAAGGAAAAACAATCACAAATGCATATAAAGACTTATCTAAAGATATTCACTACAATATTATTTGTACCAAAATAAAAAAAACTTAAGGCCTGGGCAGTGTGGCTCAGCAGTAGAGCATCGACCGGTGGATCAATGAGTCACGGGTTCGATTCTGGCCAAGGGCAGGTACCTTGGTTGCAGTTTGTCCCTGGCCCTGGTTGGGGTCATGCGGGAGGCAACCAGTTGCTATGTCCCTCTCACGTTGATGTTTCTCTCCCTTTCTCTCCCTCCCACTCATCCGAAGATAGATAGAAAAATATCCTCAGGTGAGGATTAAAAACACAACAAAACAAAAAACACTTAAATGTCCAAAGAGAAATGATTAAACTAATTATGATATAATAACAAAAAGAATTTCATGTAGCATTAATGATCACACATGAGAATTACTATTGATTTACATGGGAAAAGGCTTACAATACATTAAGTGGAAAAAAACGCAGTGAGAAATCAATTATGAAAACAGGCACAGGGCATGTGTGTGCATGTGTTTGGAAGAAAAATGACAAGAAGGCAACAAACCCAAAATAATAGTGTGGGTTATATTCTGTTAGAATATGGGTGACCTAAAATATCTTCTTTGTACTAAATACTAAAAAAATTTCTCTAATAAACTTGTGTTACTTACACAAAAAAATGCCATTAAATTTATGTGAAGAGGTATAAACTATTACTTACTTTAATAGCAATGTTAATGGAAACTTCCTGAATATCATCAAGAGGTGGGTAAAGCCTCCCTTGAGCTAGCTCTTTCTCCGTCAATTGACTTGTCAGTGCCTAAAGAGAAAAATAGAACCTTATTTTTGTTTGTTTAAATAACACAATAATAAAGACCCAATGAAACAGAAAAAGGGTTGGGGAGCAGAAAATAATACAGGTACTATAATTTTCCTATTTCTAGCAGGAATACGCTTAAACTACTGCATAAATTAATTAAAACTACTAAACAATAAAGAAATAACCAGATTTAAAGATTCATTGACATATTCTACATAAATGTGGTATTGACATAATTACAACAGCTATTATGAAAATAGACATTAATATTTGTATTAATGTGAGCTTTTCAAAACTCATACTGCTAAACTTGGGGCTCCAATTATTCCAAATAAATCAGTAACTGTCATTACCAACTCACAAGGAGTTATAATTTATCTATGCTGCCACAATATGTTGCTTTCAGATACATATAATATAGGTACCATAGATGTGTTATAAATATGAAAGGATTCATAGCTTACTATCAAACATTTGAAAAATCATGATAAAAATAATTTTATGCAAAAGTAGATGGGCAAATCAAATGAGCAATGGATGAGTAATTTCTTTTACATTCATAAGGCAGAAATAATCCATTCTCTTTTTCTTTCTGCTTTTAATCTTTCTAATTCATCCTTTATAAAATAACCAAACAATATTAAAAACATTTACCTTTGCAGCTTCTAGGAAAACATGGTCACTAATATGCCGGGTGTTACAGAGAATAACAGCTAAAGCCACACCTAGAATACATTTTAAACAGTTTATTTAGTCAGGTCACTTTTCAAATTGTGAGCCAAATAAATTCCCAGATTTAAAGCAAGTCAATGGTAACCATGCCCCCCCAAACTTCGCCCGCCCCCAAAACCCCAAAGCAGCCAAGAAAAAAAAAGATATCTGAGAGTTAAAATCAAATGATTTTTGTTAACCATTATTATTCTTATTTACTAGAAAAAAATATTTTAAGGAATATCAAATAGCTTTTCCCAATTTAGTTTTTACATTTATCAGAATTACAAATGCATACAAGTCATTGACACTCATTATAAAAACTAATTCCCAGCACACCTCTAACCCTCCATTTCTTGCTCTATAGAGACAACTACTTTTAATTCTTTTAGCTGATTGTTTCAATTTATTTCTCTCTTAAATAGCTTGTTTATAGTTCTAACTGACTTCTGAGTTTTATTTTTTATTTATTTATTTTTTGACTTTTGAGTTTTAAGTATCACTGATTCCTTCCTGTAGGAAATAGTATTTCGCTTTCTTTCACATTTCCAGCCTCCTTTCCCTCCTTCCCAATATAGTTAGAGCATAATTTTGGTTGAATGAACATTCAGTGTTTATTATGACTTCATAAATACTATTCGCAGCTGAGATATCCATTAATACTACAGGGGTGGGCAGAAGTACATTTACAGTTGTGAGTATGCGAAACAGAGTTCATTCTTGTATTATTATTTATTTTGTTTGTTTGTTTGTTTGTTTTTTTATCCTCACCCGAGGACATTTTTCCATTTTTTTGTACAGATAGAGTGGGAGGGAGAGAGAGGAAGAGAGAGAAGGGAAACATCGACGTGAAGGGACACATCGAGTGGCTGCCACCCGCACGACCAACCAGGGCCGGGGACAAACTGCAACCGAGGTACATGCCCTTAGCGAACCCGGGTCTCTCCGGACCGCAGGCAGACGCTCCAACTGCTGAGCCAAACCGGCCAGGGCTATTTATTAATTATTGTATTACTTATTTGTAGCAAAACTGTAAACCTACGTTTGCGCTCCCCTGTGTGAATAAATAAATTTTCAGGGGAAATAGAGCAAGTTGGATCTGCTGAATTCCTTGAGTTTTCCTGTACATTTAAATCAAATCCTGTGAATTCTAGTGTTCATTTTAATCTTAAACTCTAAAGAATTTCATGAAGTATTTACATGTCATTAATTATTACCCTAAAACATAAATATCGGAAAGATTTACCTGGAAAAATATATACATTGTTTCCTTGACCTGGCGTGAACAGTCGCCCGTCACTTAGTTTCACTGGCCCGAATGGACTGCCACTGGCGAACAAACACCTTCCCTGTTAAGAAATGAAATAACTTCAATCTTGTTACTTTATGTGGACTAGAAAATTGAGGTAAACTCAAACAAGATTAAATCCTATAGTAAAGCAGACCAACATATTATTTGCAAACAGGAATAATTTACTATATATATAATCCTGTCATTAAAATCCTTATTAGAATAAAGTTTGTTTTATGCATGACATACATTCAAATAAAGTTGAAAAATGTCCATTAATAATTTTTTAAAAACCTTCCACTTCCACTTCCTTTAAAATTTTTTAAAAACTTAGATGGCGAATAAATACTATCCCAAATATTAAACATTGGTATAAACATCTGTGAATGAAGGGGAAAACATCAAAAATTAAACTGCTATCATTTACTGTATACCTGCTGACTCTGACTTGTTACCAGGGGCTCTCTAAGTGTTAACACAGTGAATTTAGCCTGCATAAAAACCTTATGAGGTTATCGTCATCTTGACTTCACTGATAAAATAAAGTGAGAAAACTAAGGTGTAGATATCTTGAAGTACACACACATCATGATCCAGATATTTAGAACTCCAAAGCCTATGGTCTTTTTCTGTTTTGCCATAATGCCTCCCTCCCAGTGAGGCAGTTTAGAAAGACGCACTGATACAATCACATTATCAATCCCAGGGAAAAAAAAATGGCACGTTGCCTTGTTAAAAAAAAAAAAAGTCTCCAAATTTGTTGTAATCATTAATTTTAGTACCATGTTCCATAATGGCATATAATAAATGTTCCTGGCATATTCTATAGTTCTAAGAGAAGTAGATGCCTGTGAAATTGAAAAGTATCTGAACATTAATTTATACAACACAAACCTTTACATATAATTTCCCCCCAACAAATACCATCCCTCTACCTTTCAAAGAGCAAGAAGAAAACAATAGTTGTCTAACGGGATAACCTATATTGCAATAATCAAGACATATATATGTATATATATCTATCTCCATCTCCTGTTTTACACAGCTCCTTGGATTAAGTTAAAAGACAATTTACAGAAAACTAAACAGCAGGATGAACAAACTGATATGGATACCGGACAGAATTATGTCTAATAATCTAAAATCCAAATTATACCAAGAGTGTAATATCCAAGTGTTATTCTTTGAAGTATAGCAGACCCTTGGCATTAGTGGATTTAACACTCAAGAATTTGACCCTTTGGATGATCTGAATCAGGTCCAGGATGTATATAATTACTACTTTTATAAGACATACTTTCAATTTCAAAATGATATAAGGTTTAAGTGTTGAAGCAAGTTAGCTACATGCTTAGTGGTGGGCTCACGTGACTAGCTTGGACCTACAACTACAACATTTTCTACAGATAGCTGTTATCATTCTCATCCTGCTCTAGGCATAACTCTGCTTGTGACAAGACTTTTGTTTCTTTGAACATTAACATTAGTTCCTGGTTAATGCCATACATGTTACCACAATAATAATGTGTATAATAATAAAGATTTAATGGGGGCACCATTAATTTAAATAGCTTCATAAAGTGGATTATATAATATAGTACTTTGTGGGAAAAGTGTTATGCCCTCATGATACCAGTACATTCGGAGATTTAGAAAGATCTTGGGAACGTTCACTAGAATAGCAACATTCTACAGCAGTTCATCTTCTCCAAGCCATCTTTTTTGTTCCCCTTTCATAATCTACCTATTGCTTAAATGTGGCCAGATCTTAATGATAACAAGCTTGTCATTCTGAAGTCCAAGTTGGCCTATTTTCAATCTATGGGATGGTGCTCAGTCCACTGAGCCACACTGGTTGTGCTTAGATGGCCTGTTCTTTGTTCTATAAGCAACTACTGCTTTCTCACTAAGCAGCAAGGGGGTCATCTCTCCACTGAAAACAAAAGGAGACTAACAATTTAAAGAGGTGACTGCAAATACATAAATATATGTCATTATTTTATGTAACACTAAGAAAGAAATTATATTAAACTATGATGCAATGCTTTTTATTTAAGATATAACACAATTTCAAAGTTATAAAAATTATGAAAAAAGTTTTATCTCAAAACTGGTGGAATACAGTAAATGAAACTAGATTCCTTGAGGAGTTTTTATTCATTCCAATAATGTACATCTATTACAATAATATTTATTCTTTCAAAAAATAAAATTCTTAAATGTTTGAGCAGTCTTCTAGTGACATACTACCACTGTTCAAAACATTAAACATTTTTCTGTATGTTGGAAATGCCAAAGTCATGATACATTGAGCATATTTATCCAATAGTTGTTGCATATGACTAAGATTTAATTCGGGGGGGGGGGGCAATTACCATTAGTTTTAAGTAGTAAAGACTGGTGAATAGGATGATCAATCAAGTTAAAAGCAATACCATGCTTTCGTACAAGGTAAGACAGTATACAAGAGATTGATTTTTATTTTAATATCCAAATGCTGGTTTTGAGGATGATTTCAAAAGAAAAGATTTCAATGATTATTATAATTGTTGGAAACCAATATTCCAGAGACTTTATTTTTACTAACACAGGGTGGCAACAGAGAAGCAAAAGGAAGTTTGAGAGACTATATGGCAAACTAAAAATTTTAACAATGAGAACAAGAGTGCATGCATGTTACATTCAACAGGCTCTGAGAGAGTTCTGCTTTGGCAATGCTCTTCTAGGCTGCTTCACACCAATTCTCCCTCAGACAACAATGAGAAAAACCAAATAAAATTTATTTAAAATAACTGGAAAGTATTATCCTAAGTGAAATAAGCCAGGCAGAAAAAGACAAATACCACATGATCTCACTTATATACGGAATATAATGAACATAACAGTCTGAGGAATACAGTAGACCCAGAAACATGGAAGTAGGGCACAGACTGACATCCCTCAGAAGAGGGGGTGGGGGGGTGGGAAGAGATAAACCACAGAACTTATATGCATGTATGCATGACCAATGGACATGGACAACTAAGCTGGGGACGGGGTGGGGCGGGGGTGGAGAGGGGGTGCCAATGGGGTAAAAAAGGTAAAATATCTGTAACAAAAAAAATAAATAAAAAATTTTATAAAAAAAAAAATTTTATTTAAAATATTTTTCAAAGAAGTAGGAGTGCTAACAAGATAGTGAGAGTTTGGAGGTGGGAGACATTTAAGATCCAAAAGAAGTTAAAAGTAAGATATGCCCCATTTGAAGCTTTCCCCATCAAAGTGACTGCTGATTTAAAAAATGAAATCTATGGCTGAAAGTCTAGCAACAAAGCTATCAGGAGTCTCACGATGTCAGAGAGAGAAAAGTAAAGTTCAGGGATGACTGTGGACGAGGGGTGCTGATAAACACGCCAAGGCTTTTGATTCATACCCAAAGAAGTGCACATCAGGAGAAAGGGCAAATGCTGGAAACAGACTAGGCCTCACGTGGACTGCATCCTGATTAGATTAGGACGAGCTAACCCCAGACTAAAAGCCACCAGAGGAAAAGGGAAAGCCCCTTTGGAGGAAGATAACTTCAGTCAGAGACTCAAATTATTGCTACAATTCTTCATCCACACTATCTAGAACTCAAAGAAATAAAAAATAAAACTAGGTTTACAAAAAGACAAGAACTGAATAACCGAGAAAAGAGAAAGGCAGATAATACAAATGAACTGACAGAGGATTAGATATTTGTTACTATTAGGCACTAACTTTAATTATGATTCATATATTCAAGAAATTAAATGACAAGATAGAAAATTTCAGCATGGAACTGCAATTCAAACAAAAGGATCAAACAAGTATTTAAAGATTATTGTTAAAATTGTTAATGATACGTGATTATGGCTTTTAAAAAAATCCTTAACTTTTGAGAGATACATTATAATATTTATAATGAAATGATCTGATGTCCTGTGATCTACTTCAAAATAATCTGGGGTGGGTAGAATGTAGAAAAAACAGATTGTTGAAGAGTTGACTTTTTTTTCAATCCTCACCCGAGGACATTTTTCTATTTATCTTCAGGTAGAGTGGGAGGGAGGGAGAGAGAGAAACATCTACATGAGAGGGACACATTAAGTGGTTGCCTCCCGCATGATCCTGACCAGGGCCAGGGACAAACCACAACCAAGATATGTGCCCTTGACCGGAATCAAACCCATGACTCTTTGGTCCATGTGCCAACACTCTAACCACTGAGCCAAACCAGCCAGGGCAAGAGTTGACTATTTTTGGAGCTAGGTATTGGTACATGAGAACTAATTATACTATTCTCTCTACTTTTATATATCTTTGAAATTTTTTTATAATAAAAAACATTTTTAATAGAGTGTAAACAAAAACATTTATCTCAGATTTATTAATTATTCTCAACGGCATTGCCTAACAATGATTATTGCTGGATACCACCATAAACAAGCCTTTAAAAATTACTTCCTAGAGCCACTTAAAGTTCACTAACAAGAACAATACAGAAAGTGGTTTCATTGTAGAGGTTACAAACTTATCCTACAGAAGAGTAGAGAAAAAGCCACTGTCCTAATCGTATATAAGCAGATACTCTGTAAGTAGCAGTGTCAAAGAATTTGAAAGAACTAAATCTTAAACAACTTGGATGAAAGTAAAACTTTGTTCCAGACAGCTGTCAGATGACTCAAAAAAAAAAAAAAAGGCTATTGTAAAGACAAAACTAGTAAAGACATCTTTAAAATAGTTCATAAGAATTATTTCATGAGATGGGTGGGTAAGAAAGATGTATTTATAACTGTTTATTTCTATAATATACAATTGTAATAAATTATTATAAAAAGAATCAAATCGAAATTCTACAAACAAAAATACAATAAAATTAAGAAACTAACAATGGATTAGCATAGCTAAAATGAAAATATACAAACTGGGAGATAAGTACAAAGAAAATCACCAGGCTGAAACACAATGAGCAAACAGGATGGTAGACATAGAAAACAGTGTAAGAGATATATGACATATGGTAAAAAGTCTAACATTCATATTATCGGAGTACTACAAGAGAAAAGAAAGAATGTGGTCAGGTCAAATCAGAGATATTGCCAAAATAACACCCCACCTCACCAAAGGACACAGATACAGAAGCTCTATAATCCTCAGATGGAATAAATACAAAGAAAACCACACCTAGTCCACTGTAGTAAAACTGCTTAAACCCAAGACAAAATGATAAATCAAAAGGAAAACAGAGGTCAGAAAATAATAGAATGATATCTTCAAAGTGCTGAAATAAAGTATTTACCAGATTTTATTTCTAGGCACAGTGAAAATATCCTTCAAAATGAAGGCAAAATAAAGACATTATCATGCAAATTCATCAGACAAATATTAAGGAAATTTCTTCTGGTAGAAAGTTCTTCTATTGATGATCCTAGACAGAGGCACAGAAATGCAGGACAAACGAATAGCAAAAGAAAATATTAAAATGTAGGTAAATCTAAATAAATAACTTTTGTTTAAAACATCATCTTTTGGGATTTAAAATAGACAATTAATATGTACAATAACTGCCCTGGATGGGCGGTTCAGTTGGATGGAGCATCGTCCCGTACACCAAAAGGTTATAGTTTTGATTCCCGGTCAGGAAGAGTACAGGAGGCAACTGCTAGATGTTTCTCTCTCACATCAATGTTTCTATTTCTCTCTCTCTAAAAATCAATAAACATATCCTTGGGTGAAGATTTTTTTAAAAAGTACAATAGCACAAAAGGCATAAAGGTGCTAAAAAATGAAATTATGAGGTCATTTCTTTCCAGAATTGTTACAAGCAATAATTAATACCAGAATTTGATGATCCATGGACACATGTTGTAGTCTCCAGAGTAACCATGAACATTATGCAAGAATGTATAACTAACAGACTAATAGAGGGAAAATAACAGACAACCAATTCATTCAATTATTACTGATTAATACCTGTGTAAGTGTATATGCTTCTTCAGCTGTGCACTCAGCCTTTGCTGTAGGATTACTTAATGCAAATATTATAGGCCTTTCATTGTTTTCAGCCATGGCTTTGATTACATTAGGAGTGAAAAGTCGGCCAGCTCCTGCAACTCCTGTAATAAGAAAGAGGAAAAACAGCCAACTTCATTACAGGTAAAATAAAGCAATTCTTATCAACAGCATTTCTACAATAGGCTTAACAACAAAAGTGAAGATTAACTGCATTACAACGATAGATTTTGCCTTGCTGAAAAAATGCTATCAGAACACAATCTCAAATATGAAAAGAAAAACAATAAAATCCTAAGTTTTCACTTAAAATATTTATTTTCCACCCCATGGACAGTAAATTGTGTATGGTGGGGGAGTATAAGACTATCTCCATCACTATGTCTAATTCAGATAAAACTTGCTACAATATGGATGAACCTTTAGGATATTATGATAAATAAAATAAGCCAATCATAAAAAGACAAATACTGCATGATTCCACTTATATGAATAACTAAAGTAGTCAAATTCATAGTATAGGAAGAAGAATGGTGCTTGGCAGGGGCTGGGGTAGGTAGCTGTTGGTTAATGGGGTAGAGAGTTTCCATTTTGCAAGATGATAAGAGTTCTGGAGATCGGTTGCACAACAATGTAAATGCACTAAATACTATTAAACTGTACACTTAGAAATGGTTATGATGACCAATTTTAAGTTATGTGCATTTTACCACAATTAAAACACTTTTTAAAGATGATAAAAACTTGCAACTCAAATGTTAAACCATTAAAGTCTATGGTACTTGTTACAAAATAATAGAAATTCAGAAGAAAAAAAAGATTTCTTTCTTGACTAGAGAAATCCACTTTCCTGATATAGTTCAATTTAATGAGTTTATTAAGCACCTACAATGTCTCAGACACTGTATTAGGCCATTAGGACATAAAAATGAGTATAATGCAGGCAACTTATAATTGAGTGAAAAACAACAAAGTAAACAAAAATAAAAAAACCTGTAACATGTGCTAAGTGTGCAGTGTTAAAGGAAGCACACCATGGAGGAAGAATACTTGGTCTATGGTGGGAATCTGGAGATAATTAAGTGAATCCTCCATAAAGTTTTTATCTAGTTCATCCAGTAAGAAGATTTATATTCAGCCCTGGCCAGGGTGGTTCAATGGTTAAGAGTGTCGGCCTGCGCACCAAAGGGTTGCAGGTTCAATTCCTAGTTAAGGGCACATACAGTCTGCCCTTGTTTATTGCAGTTAATCAGTTCCAGACTCTATAGTGATAAATAAATTTCCACGAAGTAGGATTTTTTATTTATATACAGGATCCTTTATATATATTCTTTATTTATATTTGAAAAAACCGCAATAGAGTGAAGCTGCGAAAGTTGAAGCACGAAGTGGCGAGGTATCTGGGTTGCAGGGTGCATGTAGAAGACAACCAACTGCTGTGTTTCTCTCACATTGATGTTTCTCTCTCTCCCTCTCCCTCCCTCCCTTCTACTCTCTCTAAAAATCAATGAAAAAAATATCTTATGTGAGGATTAGCCAAAAAATAGTTATATTTAATAGTCAAGATAGTTAATTTTTAATTCTGTTTTATAAACTGTTATGTAATATAGAAAGATACTGGACTTCTGGTCAAGGTGGCTGCGTAGGTAAACATGGTATCGGGTCCTCCCACAACCACATTAAAGTTACAACTAAACTACAGAACAACCATCATTCAAAACCACCTGAAATCGAGTTGAATGGAAGTCCTACAACTACGGGATTAAAGCAGCAGCCACATCGAGACTGGTAGGAGGGGCGGAGGGGCGGGTCCCACACCCACGTGTGGCAGATAAATATCAGGAGGACACCTCGGCTGGGAAGGTCCTCCCTGAGGACTGAGGGGTCCCCATCCCACACCAGATGCCCCGCTCAGGGTTCCAGTGCCAGGAAGAGAATCCCCATAACTTCTGGCTGGAAAACCAGCGGGAACTGAGGCCCAGGCAGCTCCTTAAAGGGCCTGCGCACGGACTTATCGGACTCTCTCCCTCTAAGCTTGGAGGGGAGGCAGCTCCAGGGGCCCAGAGACATACAGGGAAGAACTGAGCTGTTTGGCACTGGAGCGAGGGCTGGAGATGGGGGCTTTCTCCGGGAGAGACGTGCAGTCAGAGGCCTTTGTTCCTTTGGTGAGGCCTTCCCTGGGGCGGCAGACAGCCACCATATCTGGGACTCCAGCAACCTGGCTCACACTGGTAGCCCCGCCCTGGTGATTCCCTGAGGCCCCGCCCCACCCAACTTTCAGGCCCACCCAAGCTGTTGTCAGTTGCTTAACCATGGGATTGGCCTGTCTTGGATCCTGTTTCAGGTTTTCCTAAATTCTTTCAAACAAGCAGCATCTGGTCTCAGCTAGCCCCATACCTCTCGTTATGTAATACACAGAAAGAAACACAAGGAGGCAGCCAAAATGAGGAGACAAAGAAACAGGTCCCAGATGAAAAAACAGAACAAAACCCCAGGAAAAGAACTAGGTGAAATGGAGATAAGCAACCTAACAGATGCTGAGTTCAAAATACTGCTTATAAGGATGCTCAATGGACTTAGTGAGAACCTCAGCGAACTTAGTGAGGGCCTCAAGAGCATAAAATCGGACCAGTCAGAAATGAAGGAGGCACTAACTAAAGAATAATTTACACAGATTCAATAGTAGAGTAAGGTAAAGTTAAGAAGCAAACCGTCGATTTGGAATATAAGGAAGCAAAAAATACCCAATCAGAACAGCAAAAAGAAAAAAGAATCCAAAAAAATGAGGATAGTGTAAGGAGTGTCTGGGACAACTTCAAGTGTGCCAACATTCACATCTTGAGGGTGCCAGAAGGAGAAGAGAGAACAAGAAATCGAAAATATATTTGAAACAATAATGACAGAAAACTTCCCTAACTTGGTGAAGGAAACAGACATACAAGTCCAGGAAGCACAGAGTTCCAAACAAGATGAACTCAAAGAGGCCCACACCAAGACACATCATCATCAAAATGCAAAAGGTTCAAGACAAAGAGAGAATCTTAAAAGCAGCAAGAGAAAAGCAGTTAGTTACCTACAAGAAAGTTCCCATAAGACTGTCAGCTGGTTTCTCAAAAGAAACTTTGCAGGCCAGAAGGGAGTGGCAAGAAATATTCAGAGTGATGAAAAGCAAAAACCTACAACCAAGATTACACTATCCTGCAAAGCTATCATTCAGAATCGATGGACATATACAGTTTCCCAGATAAGAAAAAGCTAAAGGAGTTCATCACCATTAAACTAGTATCATATGAAATGTTGAAGGGTCTTCTTGAAGGTCAAAAATATGAACAATAAAATGGCAATAAATACATATCTATCAACAACTGAATCTACAAAGCAAATGAATAAGCAGAACAGAAACACTCAGATACAAAGAACTTTTTGTTGGTTGCCTGATGGGAGGGCATTTGGGGGGATGGGTGAAAAAGATGACGGGATTAAGAAGTACAAATTGGCTGTTAGACTGAGGAACCTCAAAGGGAAGGGGAGATAAGGGGGCAGGAAGAGATAAACCAAAGAACTTATATGCATATATGCATAACCAATGGACACAGACAACAGTGTGGGGAAAGGCAGGAGGGGGACGGGAGTGGGGAGGAGGGCGTCAATGGGGGAAAAATGAGGAACATCTGTAATACATTCAACAATGAAGATTAAAAAAAAAAGAAAAATACTGATTGGGCTGAAGACCAGTTTTAAAGCTAGCTATCACTCCTAGCTATATGAAATATTTACAAATATTGAGCAAGTTGCTTAACAACCCTGTGCCTGTTTTTTCTTACGTGAAAAAGGAAGTTATACTCAGCATTTCTCCATGTGGAGGTTCAGACATATTTTGAGGAGTACATGAATTCTAAAACAATTTAATTTTTTCTTTTTGTTTCCTTGACCCTACAGGGATGGAGTTAATGGACAGATTCTTAGACTAGATAATCTTTAAGATTTTTTCTTTCTCTAAAAATTATGAGTTCTAATCAATGAAGAAGCTAATAAAGAAATACTTTTCCTGACCATAGAAACTTACTGTTCGTGACTGTTTTTGCTATTTAGCATTCAATAGGGCCCCAATATGAAACAGATAAAATTAAAATTGTAGATTCAAATCTTACAGCTACATGGGAAATAAAACAGCTCCTCTTTTAAAGACTGCTACATTTTCTGCTGTGAACTGAATGCTATGTTGTCGTAGTCTCATGTCAGCTATGCAATGCCTGACTCAAAACAGACCAAAAGCTTTCAGCTTTGTTGTCAATGAAAATGTTTTCTTTTTTTGTTTGTTTGTTTGTTAATCCTCACCTGAGGATATTTTCCCATTGATTTTTAGATAGAGTGGACGGGAGGGAGGGATAGAGAAAGAGAAACATCCATGTGAGAGAGACACATCGATTGGTTGCCTCCCGTACAACCTCTACCAGGGCTGGGCAGCAAACCTACAACCCAGGTATGTGCCCTTGACCAGGAATCGAACCCATGACTCTCCCATTCCCAGGCCAATGCTCTAACCACTGATCTAAACCGGCCAGGGTGCCAATGAAGATCTTTGACTCTGCATAGGTTTTTCTTGGTATAATATGTCAAATGACCTTGGTCCTTTTTAGGTTTTGAGCCCAATAGTCATAACAACTCTAAAATCAAAGCATGATCAATCCCACAGCTTCTAGCACTTTAAAATACAAGCAACATACATTAACTGAATTATCTTTACACACTGTAATCAAAAAGCTATTACAAAAAAAATCATACATGCTAAAAGCTAGGTAATATATATTATTTCATTTTTAGTAATCCTGCATGTGAGTTATTACTGGCAACATACAGTTAAGTAAGAAAATGATCTGCAACAACTTTACTTACCAATTATAGCTGAAGGTTTAAGTATATTTACTGCATCTTCAAAACTATCAGGTATGTTCTCTGGGGCTGAGTGAGCAAATGGTTCCTGATGACTGTCTATTTTAGCTTTCCGCCCCTGAATTTTTACATAAAATACAGTATTTTTGGTAAATGCTTATTGAGGAGCAACTGAAAAGACATCATTATGAGTCACATATTGCTTCTACAATAGGAATTTATTTACATTTACTTTTCTCTTCAACCCATATCTTCTAATTCTATCTTCATAGTATCCACAAACCCAAGTATAAAACATAAATCAAATCTCCTTATAACCAGAAACTTTGTAATCCTTCTCAAAATCTCATTTACTCTGTGAAGTCTTCCTAAATTCATTATGGCATAAAGTGCTACAATCCCTTTTCTGGGCTTGATGCATTAAGGAATTCAGAATTTTTCATATTTTATAAATGTATTATGGCAATATGTGAAATATTACACATACCTCCCAATGGGTACCTCACAACTGGACAAAACTTATGAAAATTCACACCAAGTACAAAAGGTTGAGACTACAAGTAGCCTCTACGGTTTTGCTGCCAGGTAAGTTCAGGTCAGTCAGATCTGTTACAAAATGTATTTCAGAAAAAACTTTGGGATTTCAGAGCTTTTAGAATTTCAGAATTGCACTTGGACTACTAAGAGTTCATTAACAAGAGCAAGGAATTCTGGTTCAAGATGGCTGAAGGAACATGCTTTCCTCTCCAAATCCCCAGTCAAAAACTATATAAAGCAATTCCTTAGTAGTGTCACAGGAGAGGGACCAGTGACAAATGAGAACAACAATTTAAAGCAGGCAAAACATTGGACGAAAAACTAACCAGGCTGAGAAATCCATATTCTTATTTTAGCAAAAGAGAAGACATCCCCTACAAAGGTGAACTTTTCCATCAGAGCTCCAATATAACCCCAGATAAAACCAGCAAGGGCTGGGAAAAGCTGCGCACCATCATACGTTGGCTGGGAAGTTAACTAAAGGACTGAAATACAGCCTCACCAGACCAAGGCTCTCAGAATAATGGCTTCTTATGCTTGTCTGCAGGTGGTTCAACAGGAAAGTCTCAAAAAGGAGGGCAGTGTTTTGGGTCACCAGGAGAGACTAGAAGCTTAAAATCTGTAGGTCAAGCTACTTATAGACTAACAGGAAAATCCACTCTGCACCTGCAGATGAACAGGGGGCTAACTAATACTGTATTCATTCTAGACATGACTTATTACAAACATGATAAGCACAAATTTGACCAACATCACAAAAAGAAACACCAATCTATTGTGCACCAGTAAAAATACATATCCTCTCACCAGCCATCTAAATGTATGTCTTATATACCTTGCATCTTATATACAAACAAATACGGCAGAAATAGGTTACGTGAGAGGGAACGCAGTCAAATTTTTAAGAGCACAGGCTTCACAGGCTACTTGAGTATGAATCCTAATTCCATCACTTATAAGCTGATGACCTTGAAAGAGTCACCTGACCTTTATAAAGCTCAGTTTCCTCACTTGTAAAATTCCATAGGGTTTTTGAGAAGATTAAATGAAATAAAAAATGTAAAGTTTTAGCACAATGTCCTATATATTTTAAACAACTATTTTAAATTATGTATAAATGAAGCACTCAAGATTTTTTACTCACACACTTTAATTTTCCATTTTATCTTTTGATAAAATGTACCAATAGAATATTGGAATATTGGTACTAATTAAGAAGAAAAGATTGCAGAACTGTAGCAAAATTCATTGAGATAAGCTTGTTCCAAAGATGTAAATGACAAGTAACTGCTGTTATCATTATACAAGGCAAAACTACAACAGCACTGTGTACAGGGATAGGTTAAATTATGAAACAGTTTGCCTACATTTCAATGTGTTACAGAGTATAAGCTCTAAGGCATTTCTGAAGCTAATAAAATGACAATCAATGCTAGGAAGGAAGGCATGTCCAAAGGACACTAACTCAATCTGAGATAGAAGTTCTTGTTGTTCATGAATTGGCCTTAAGAATATGTGCCTTTTTCTGGGAAAAGGATCCATAGATTTCTATTAGATTGCTAAGGGGATTATGATCACCAAAGGGTTAATAAATTTTTGCTCAAATGTCAGATGTCCTGCTAACTATTTAATTAGAATATTCTGAGTTCCAATTAAAAACCTAGTCTTAGAAGGGGTAAGTACAATATTATTTGCATGATTATTTGATCCCTTAAGAGTCAGAGATCGAAGCAAGAAATAAATCTGGTGCCGAACATAGAGATTATGATTTGAATATGAAGCAAGAGTCTTTATAAAAGACAACAATTTTTAGACTGGAGGATTTCTGTTAAGAACTGTTGTAAGGTCCCCAACTAGTGCAATCTGGATAGTCCAGTGAGACACAAAGTTTTAAAAATCGGTAACATTTTTAAAATTAAACTAAAATATCATTATAACAACATTCTTCTGGTTCTTCAAATTTTAAATACTTTACCTTAAATAATAAACCAAACTTGTCAAGCATCCAAATTTTCTTTTGTGCCTCTTCTTCTGAGAGGCCACTTTCCACCATAGCCATAACTATAAGATTTGCAATTCCAAGAGCAGCCTGTCCAACAGAAAAAAATGTAAAAAGTAAAGACTAGAGTATAATGCAATGCGTGATTACTTTATATATTATTATTATTATTATATGTTAAGAGGAATATTTGGTTTATTCTTCCCTTACAAACCACACAAAAGTTGACTCTTTGTTGATATTCTCTAAGCATATTTTAAATCACCTATTTTACAATAGAAATCCTGAATTACAAGATTTCCCTATCTATCTCAACAAAAGCATAAGCTCTTTATGTCCCATTTTCCAATTCTAAAGAAGAATGTTGGTTTTAAAGTCAAAATAGCTTACGAAAACTTACCTCTCCTGCTCCAAGAAATAAGATTTTGTGTTCTGAGAGTGATTTGCCAATAACTTTTTGTGCAGCAAGAAGACCTGCGAGAGCTACTGCAGCTGTCCCTGCAAGAAAAAAAAAAAGGTCACATAAAAAAGGGTTTTAAAAGTAGAAATTAAAATCCTAAACTTCTCTTTTTGCTTTACCTTGAATATCATCATTGAAGGTACAGTATTTTTCTCGATATTTTCTCAAGAACCTGAATGCATTATGATTTCCAAAGTCTTCAAACTGAATAAGTGTGTTCCGTCCATATCTAAAAAACAGCAAAATCCATAATTGTTGTGTTGAAAAACCGCTACTAAACAGCTTTCCGGTCTAATATTCCTTATGAGAGCATTAAAAAAATAATATATTGTTAGTTCATTTAAGGCCTTCTGGCAATTTTCAGAGTCTGTGAAAGACTAGACTCAAAATGTAGAAATCGATTTCTCATTCCAAAAAATGTACAGGGTGCTTAAAATGAATGTAGTACCATGGTGCATGTATGGGACATCAATCTGCATAAACTATTTCCAAGTGCCTAGGAGGGTGCCCAGCACATATAAGCACTAAGTAACTTTCTAAAAATAAGAGATTTTGTCTCAGTCTCAAAAAGTATATATTGGTTATGTATATTCCCATTACATTAGCAGTTAAACAGCAACACAGGAAGTATATAAATAAAAGGTTAAAAAATAAGTGCCATATGAGTTCATGGGCATTCAGAAAGTTCATGGGCATTCAGAAAAATATGTCAATCATCTTGGTGAGTGAGATAATAAGGAACGATTTGAAAAGGATTTAGGACTTTATTTAGTCCCTGAAAGAACAACAAAAGAGATAAGAGGTAGGAAGCAAGATGTATTTTGGTGACCCTAGATTTTCAACAGTTTGGCTACATATTTCAGGGTTTATATGAAAAGATAAGGGAGAGCCCTGGCCAGTTTGGCTCAGCGGTTAGAGTGTCGGCCTGCGGTCTGGAGAGACCCGGGTTCGGTTCCCGCTAAGGGCACGTACTTCGGTTGCACTTTGCCCCCGGCCCTGGTTGGTCATGCGGGTGGCAGCCACTCGATGTGTCCCTTCACGTCGATGTTTCTGTCTGTCTCTCCCTTCCTCTCTCTCCCTCCCACTCTATCTGTACAAAAAATGGAAAAATATCCTTGGGTGAGGATAAAAAAAATAAAAATAAATAAAAAAAAAAGATAAGGGAGAAACTGGTTAAGGTCAGTGGGGCCAGATAAGGGAGAATCTGGAATGCCATCTTAGGGAATCGGGACTTTATTCAGTATCTGGTGTAGAATCACTGAAGGCTTCGGAGAAGAATTCATGTACGACTCCCCTGAGGAAGCACAGACTGCTGTGGGGGGAGATGAGAAAGGCAGGAGAAGCAGCTAGGAGGCTACTAGGGCATGACGACAAAAAGACCTGAAGCGAGCTACAGGAAGTAACAGGGACAATTATGAGACATTAGAATAAACAAACAGAATTTGACGACGAGGGCCAACTGGGATGGAAGGAAGAAGTTTGTGAAAACATCAAGGCAACCTGGATCACTAAGAAGGTACCATTTGATTGTCTAAGGTAGAAAAGTGGGGGAGATGGCAATTTCTACAATGATGAAAAGTTTGGTTTTGGATATGCCAATTTCGACTCTGAAAAGCAGTTCATTTTTTAATATATTCTATGTACCAGTAATTTATTATTATTATTACTATTTTTTCTTTATTAATTTTTAGAGAGGAAGGAAGAGGGAGAGAGAGATAGAAACATCGATGAGAGAGAACACTGACTGGCCGCCTCCTGCACGCCCTCCCACTGGGAATTGGGCCCACAACCTGGGCATGTGCCCTGACCAGGAATCAAACTGGCAACCTCTTAGTGCATGGGTCAACACTCAACTACGGAGCCACACTGGCCGGGCTACTATTATTTTTTTAAATATGTTTTTATTGATTTTTTAGAGAGAGAGGAAGAGAGGGAGAGAGAAAAAGAAACATCGATTTGAGAGAGAAATATCGATCAACTGCCTCCTGCACGCCCCCTTACTGGGTATTGGAGCCTGTAACCTGGGCAAGTACCCTGACCGGGAATCGAACGGGGACCTCTCAGTCCATAGGATGATGCTCATAGGATGACACTCAATCTACTAAGCTACACTGGCCAGACAATGTACCATTAATATAAAAGGTAGGGCAGGGCTAGGTTATAAAAGTAAAGAGTTTGGACTTTGTCATAAAAGTAAAAAGTTTAGACTTTACCCTATGTCAATAGAAAACCAATTAGAGATTTCAAACAAAAGAATAACATAATGAAGTACACATTTAAAAATAATTAATCTGGTTATAATGTAGAGATGAACTGGAAAGGAGAGAAAGGTTTAGAAAAATCCAGAAGAGAGATGAGAATCTGCAGAAAGCCTGTGGCAATGGAAAAGAGATCTATTTTGGAAGCATTTAAGTGGTACTACCAATTGGATTTGAGGACTGGAAAGGGAGAAAGAGTCAAAGATAACACCAAGATCAAAGGTTTGGCAATAGGGTGAAGGTTACTGCCATTAATAGAGGCTAAATACACAGATCAGCATTTTGGGAAGGGAAGGAGTTGTTTTGGACATGAATATGAAAGAGCAACAGGATGTCTGGATGGAGAATTACAGGTGTTAGGTATACAGGCCTCAGAGGGAGATGGGACTACACAGATGGGTTTTTATGGAAGTAGGAGTCACATGCCTAAGGATCACAGCTTACATGATTCAAAAAACAAAAATGTGAGCAAGAACCAGTGAAGATGACTAAAGGAAGAAAAAGGTGGGTGAAAGACCAAGTTGAGAAAATCTTAGTAGTTAAGAGAAGAGAGAATTTTGAGGGCGTAGGATTGGAAAACCTGGTCAGATGCTGCAGACAGATGGAGAAAGAGGAGGACCAAATGGTCAGCAAATTTAAAACATCAAAGTGACACAAGAGTTTCACTGGAATGATGGAAGTGAGCCTGGATGCCGGACAACTCAGGAAAGCAAGGCAGAGTAGGTGGGGCAGAACAATATCAGCACATCTGATCAGCAGGAAAGAACTCAAAATTTAAAATCCTACATATCTTCCTAAGAGATAAAGGAACAAATCAAAACTGATTTATTTTTTTCTTTAATTAAAGATGCTTTTATATACTCAAACTTTAAAAAAATACCTGTCAGTAATGGCCTTCATAAACTCATCAATCAGATCATCATAACGTTGTGATCGATCTCTTTTCTGATATAAGCCCATGTAAAATGGATCTTTTAACAGTGCCTATAAAATAGACCAAATGCAAAAATAAAATTGTTACATAACCAATTTAAATATATTCTTTAAAACAAAAATTGCAAGATAAATTACTAATATAGTTTTTTAAACCTTATTGCTCTACTTCAACTTTTAATAAGATAATTTACTATTACTTGTATGTATATTAAAAGCTGAGCTTAAGACAAAGAGTAACATCTAATCGCAAAAATTTCCCTTCTTATATTATCTTCAAAAGAGGAATGTAATAAAACATACTTTTTAATATGAAAGAAGGATCAGAGGAGGAAAATGGTTTTACTCACTGGATTATCAGTTCCTACGTCAATACACACAGGCAGGCATCTGTCAGGTCGTATCCCTGCACAAGCTGTATACAAACAAAGTTTTCCTACTGGAATTCCCATTCCATAGACACCCAGATCTCCAAGACCCAGAATTCTCTCTCCATCAGTCACCACAACAGCCTTAATTACAAAAAAAAAAAAAAAATTCAATTAATTAAAAGTTGTTAAAAATGGGACATTAAAGAAAAGTATTTTAAAAAGATTTTCTTGATATTTTTACACGCATTTTTAAAAATAAAATTGCTTCCTGACTAACTTCCAAAGTAAACCAACCAAGCATACTTAAAATTCTAGTATTTGTAGAATCTAGACACCAAAAAGAGAATTAATTAGATTTAATTTCCTGTCTTTAGTTTAGGAACAGACTGCTTCTGACTGGAGGATCAACTAAACATCTTCACAAAGATAAACGGGGAGTGGAGAACAAACATCTGATAAAGAGATTAACCATAAGAGCACAGTAAGAGTTTAGAAATAAACAATATAATACTCCAATATAATAACCTAGGCCAAACAAGACAAACCTTAGCAATGATGAAAGAGAAAAAGATCTAGAATAACAAATATATATACCTATAAGGTTTTAAGATAATACTGTGAGATTAATTATCTGATCAAATTTTTTTCTAGATCATTAGAATTACTGATTATTCAAAGATTTTTGTGAGGAAGATGTAATAAACACAAGATTACTGAACGTACTGAACACTAAAGCCTAACAGAAGATGTTAAGTCAGATTTTATTTTATGAGAGGCAGCCAGACTGACCAATGTTTGCTAAATTTGAAACTTTAAGAGTTTTATATTTGCTTAAGGATCTAAATCTATCTTAGATTCAGAAGGAAAAAGGCATAATAAATCTTCCCCACTGCTCACCAAATAAAAGTTTTTGTCATTTTAATGATATAGTATTATTAATTGGTTAATATTAAGTAAAATATAAAATATTAATACTAACTGAAATAGAAATCTAGAGAAGGCAGAAGACACCACTGGTACTGACAGTGAGCAAGCTCACCTTGTGTACTAGCTCTAATTTCTTTCCCAAAGTTGAACTTTACACCAGTAACCCATTTTGTAGTTATTACTATCATGATCTCCTCAGAGCACTAAATCTGCATGTATGTAAATGCAAAATAAATCAGAACAACAATGAAAAAATGTTCTTTGAAATTTAGAGGTAACTTACAAGGAAAGAAATAACATTGTGAAAAGGAAGGTTGTGCTATTAGTACCTTAACATGATTTTCTGGCCAGTTATCCACAATTGATCTAACATGACCTCTGTCTGAGATTGAAATAAATAATCCCCTGCAACAGAACAAAAACACCTTTGCATTTCACAACAGTTTTTTGTTTTTTTCTAAGTTTTGTTCATAATTGGAATATTTAGATATTTTAATAAAACAATAAGACACAGTATAATTTCAAAATAGATTTAGCTAAGTCACACTGGTTTATTTTCAAACATTTTCATCTACTTCAAACTGCAACTGCATTGCTCACATAGTAGTTGCAACAAAGATTATTATTAAATGATGTGACCATTTTTTGGAAGAAGAAAGGTATCCACATACCATTTTCAAATAAACCCAATGAGCCTCCAGTAAAAAGCAATATAAATATAAACCACCAATGCAGAAGAGCATAACAAGGCCAAATAAACTGCTAAAACTTACTGAAACTGAAAAATTAAAATTTGGAACAGTAAAGAAGAGAACTACAGTAGTTTCACATAAAAGATGTCATCCTATAGGTATTAGGAAAAAGTGAAAAGTTATTTCAAACATACAGTATACTGCTATCCAACTGAGATAATTAATCCAGATTTCAAAAAAGGAAGAGAGGAAGGAAAGAAGGAAGAAAGGGAGGAAGAAAGGAAGGAAAGAAAGGAAGGAAAATAAAAACAAAACATAGGTTTTACAGAATAGGTCAGGCAGAGATGAGGGCCAACAGGTCCCCAAGTGTCTTCAAACTGATTCTTACCTCTAAGCTTCTCACTGGTATCTTAACTTTGGCATTACTATTCTAGCTCAAACCAATTTAGTTAAACAGTTTTTTGACCATAAATGCATAATAGACTCATCTGATGAGCTTTTTAAAAATGCCCCATAGATTCTGATTTGACTGGCCTGGAGTTTAGATCAGATTTACTGACCATCTTCTATGTGAAAAACAAACAAAAAACCACTGCAGCAGTACACTACATAAATGATACACCGTATCTGCCCTCGCCCAAAAACCACATTCTTTATGTTTCACGTCTGTTCTCAACTCTGGGTACATGTCAGAATCACACCAGAAGCTTTTACGAAAACCAACACTTAGAACTCCAAACTAACTGAGTCAGGATCTTCACAGGTGGCCCAGGCATCAGTACTTTTTATGTTTCTCTTTGTCCTTTAATCTGGATTGAGAACCTCTGTTCTACATAAAAAAGAAACCAAGAAAGAGCTGAACAGTTGGATAATGTCACAGAAATGTTTCAGACACATTAACTGATGGAGCACATGGGATAGATCAGACAGTGTTCTCAAAGTGTCTTCCAGGGAATACCTGCAACACCACCACCAATGATGTTCATTAAATCTAGACCTCCAGACCTTTCTCTTTTTCATCGGAAGCTTGGGAATGAACAGGAGAGAAAAGTTGGCTGGGATCAACAGGTTAGGTGAGCCCCACAGGTGTTCCATATGCACATTAATGTTTTAAAGCCACTAGGCTAGATGAGGAGAGATTGAAGATAAATGCTATCATACATTGTTTGAATTTCTACATTTGTGTCAATTTGCAAGTAAAACATGGGAATTATATAAAGATTGAGAAAAATGGTAGATTAGAAGTAAAAATAGCATTTTCATAATGCATTTATACATTTACAAATAGTTGTCAGTCCTATCAGTTTCCTCATCTGATCTTTTCAGCAGCTCTTTCATAGGTACTGGTATTTTATGATGAGAAAACAGATTTAAAGGGATAAAGTAACTTATTCAAAGTCTTGAGTCAATGCCCATTCCAGTCTCTTCCCACTTGAAACATTTGGAGGTGCAAGAACTATGTGAAATTAAAATTTATAAAAGTTCATAAAAACAACAAACAACAGAAATGAAAGCTGACCAAAAATGAGAATCAATCTCTTAATTTGGCCAGATTGTCAAAACCATTAATGATAATTCTTGAGAATCTGCTACCAGGAGAAAAAAAAGAGTACTTTTTCTTTTGGTACAAAAACGTACAGTTCCTGTAACAATAATAATTTAAAGAAAGTTAAGAAAGAATGATGCTATTTTTACAAAAATAAAATATATGAAGGTGCTGGGTTTTTATGAACCCCTTTTTGTCCAAATTAAGCTTTTGTGAGGTAGGAAATGTGGTTGAGATAAGACTACCACAAATAAAATAGATATGTAATAAGTATCACGGAGTGATATTTTTCCCATGTACTAATTATCTTCAAATATATTTTTTTAAAAATAAGCCTTACTTAGGTCTTCTAAAGATGTGTCCATATTGGGAGCAGGCAAGACCAACTGTTGGTGTATATACAATTGGCAACAAATTTTCGATATCATCTTGCAGTATTCTGTAAAACAACTTCTCATTTCTTTCTTGTATTCCCATTATATAGATGTACCTGAAATAAGCATAGTAAATAATATCGACATGAGCCAGTATTACATTCAAAGTTTTGTTCTTTGAAAGTAAAATGTAACCATCTAAAATTGAGGACCACCCACATCCTGAAAAGCAAAACCCTAATTTATCATTATTTAACTCCTAGAGTAAAAACAAACAAAAATTAAAATGTATTTAAGTGATAGGTGATCATCATCATGATTAACATAATAACAACAGAAACAACTGCTAATTTTTACTGAGCCCTTAGTGAGGAAATGCAAAAATTACCATGAAGAACCCAACCTTAAGGAAATAATCTTCAAAGTGACTGACATTTAAATAAGGAAACAAAACAAAGTGGCACTCATTCAGATATTTCCTAAATACTATGTGCCAGGCACTATTCTAAACTCCAGGGATGTAAGAAGCAACTTCTTCCTCATGGAGTTTAAACATTATAAGGTCTATGAAGAACACAAAAGTAGCACAACAGAGACAATGATCAATTCATAAATACATACATAATGGCTTTTCAAGAATAAAGTTTATAAAACGGAAATGTTGGCTTGGATTAAAGCCAACATTTCCGTTTTTTATATATATATAAATAATATATATATATAACAGACACATTATTCTTTTCCCCAAACATGATTCTCCTACTGTTATCATATCAACAAATGGGCATTGCAGAGTCCATTCTTGATTTCTTTCTCTCCCACCCTCCCCAATCCCAATCTAGTAAATCATCAAGTTCTAAAGTCTATCTGCTAAGTATCTTTCAAATATATCTACTTCCTTCCTCCACCCCACCCAGTCCAAGGCACAACCATTTCTCACCGAGGCTATCATGAGAACTTTCTAACTAGTCTTTATACATGCAATCTATTCTTGTGCCCTAATCTATTCTTCTCTTAAAATCATAACTCTGAGCCCTGGCCAGTGTGGCTCAGTTGGTTGAGCATCATCCCATGCACCAAGAAGTCACAGGTTCAATTCCAGTTCAGGGCACATGCCCAGGTTGTGGTCTTGATTCCTAGTAAGGGGTGTGCAGGAGGAAGCAGATCGATATTACGCTCTTATTGATGATTCTATCTATCTCCCCCTTTCCCTTCCTTTCTCTAAAATCAATAAAAACATATTAAAAACAACTCTGACCATTTCTATTCTCCTTGAATCACTTCCAATCACCAGTTAAATAGGCTTATGCTCCTAAAATAGTTATCAAGACCTCGTTTCACCCTTGTCTTCATAATAAATTTACTTCAGTTCCTCAGTGCATCACAACTCTTACCTTGGGGTTGGTACTGATGAGGCACCCTTTGCCCGGAACACCCTATGCTCCTGCACACACAGTCCTATACTCATGCTCTCCGAAAGCAGCTCAGGGTGGAATGCTCTCTGGGTTCTTCTGCCCATTACCAATTCCTACCACATGTACAGGTATGTTAGGTTTCCTGCTTCCAGGTCCCATAACATCCTACTCCTCTTCTGTAACTCTCACTCCACTCCCTGACTTTCCGTCTTCCCTCCAGCCTAGACAAGATCATGAGTTAGGAACTATTACCTTATATACTTCCACAATTCCAGGAACTAACAAAGTACGTAGAATACAACTGATGTGCCAATATTCAGTAAATAAACAAGGAGAATGATTCTATTTAGAAGAGGAATAACAAGCATGCTCTTTCTCTCTCTTGAGCATGCCGTGCCTTTCCCCACCCCCTGCTTTCCCCAGGGCAACCTCCCTCTTTGGAGCACACCTACCCCCTTCCTCTTCTTTCCCCAGGTGCGTTCTCTCTGCCTTTCTTTTTCCTAAGGTCCAAGGGACCTTCTTTTGCCTCTGTTAACTCCTTTTCTGAGCTCATGCAGCCCATCTGGCTTACCTTTTCTATGCATGTGACTTTCAAAATAAACTTTCTTTTATAATTTGAGATCCTTGCAGACGAGGGAGAGGGAGAGGGAGAGGAAGGAGGAGAAGAAGGTTTTCTATATAGCTACCACAGGCAGAAATAATACCAATAGGTAGAAATTAAAGGGAAGGAGATTTCTCTTCAACATAGGGAAGAAAACTAACAATTAAGATTGAAAAGCTTTATGAAACAAATGTTAAGGAAAGAACAGATGATCTAACAGGCATGTGACAGACAGAAAGTTGGACCATTCCTGGATCTCCTTAATATTATCACTTTCGCTTTCATTTCACTTTAGTCACTCTCCTGAGTACCTCACATTGGATCCTGTGTCCTCAGTGAGGATTGTTATAGCTCAGAGATCTTGAACGCCATTATTTCACTCTGTGATCCTCTACCCTTTGACTCGATATACAGTGTCTTACTTCAATTCAGTTCTTCGAGAGTTCTCTAGCTCCATGGCCACTTCATTTTTTCCTATGCTGTTAGCCCCCTTCTGACTTCTCTTCTTTCCCCACTCTGGAGCCCATAATCAAGTCTCATTCTGAACAAATCTCTTACCATAATTATTATTTAGAAACAACGCTCCCCCCCACCCCCGTCTTTATCACTGCACTACTCTTCCTCAGTGTCTGTCTTTTCTACCTGTGAACTCCCTGAAGGCAAGAACTGGAATTTTTCAATTTTATATTTTCACAGCTTAGAACAGTGCCTGGCACATAACAGCCCTGAATTAATATTAGCTGAATGAATTAATGTAGCATCCCTGTCAGCCCAGCAGACCCCAAACCTAAAACAATGTTACATTTCTCCTTTTCTGTGGAAAAATAACATTGCTGGGAAGAATGACAGTAATATAAACAAGATCATGCCACTAGGCCTTCAGGGCCAACTCTCCTCTCATCCCTTTAACCTGTTCTTGTTCACCTTCACCTTGTGGGTAAATTGGCTCTTCCAAATATTTATCATTCTCCTTCACCAGCTCTCTTACAATGTTAGCCCTCTAAATCTTAACCACGACCTTCATGTTCAACATCATAAAAAAAAAATCAAGGTCATCAGGTATGATAAGATCCCACAACCTGTGCTCCATCACCTGTGTAGTTTATCCTTACTTATTCCTGTACTCTTTGCTCTAGCCTCAGAGAATGAGCTCTTCCTTTTTCCCTTCTTCAAGGCCAGCCTTTCTACCTCTGCACTTGACCCTAAGCCCTTTTCCTTTCTGTGGGGTCTTGTTCCATCAATTACACTTTCTCCTGGGCTCATTATATTCACACAGTGTGTTCAACTTCCTTCCAGCCTGAAATATACACACCTAAACTTGAGTCCTGCTTTACTTACTGTTCAAGACAAGTAATAAAAGGTGTTGGAGAGTTTGTGGAGAAAAAGTAACCCTCATACACTGCTGATGGGATTGTAAATTGGTACAGCTGCTATGAGAACAGTAAGTTCTCCCTCTTACCTAAACTCCTTGAAAGAGTCTGCCACTTCTTCCCCTCCCATTCATTTCCCAATTTATTACAGTCTCCTATTTGCCCCATCACAAAGAAATCACCAATAATCAATAATCTCCTATACTTAACAAACCCAAGAGATATACAATACAAGGTGGGGCAAAAGTAGGTTTACAGCTGTTCATATGGAAAATAATACAATAATAAATACAAGAATAAAGTGTTTTGCATACTCAAAACAGTAAACCTACTTTTAGCCCACCCTATATTTTTTAATTTTTATCAAATTTATTGTGGTGACATTAGTTAATAAAATTACACAGGTTTCAAGTGTACAATTTAATAACAAACCATCGGTATATTGCAGCGTATGTTCACCACTCAAACTCAAATTTCCTTGTCACCTTATATTGGACCCACTTTGCCCTTCCCATATTCCCCAACCTCTCTTTCCCTCTGGTAACCACTATACCATTTTCTGTATCTACGAGTTTTTGTTTGTTTGTTTGTTTGTTTGTTTGTCTTGTTTGTTCTTATGTTGCTTTCAGTTTTATAGCCCACATGAGTGAAATCATATGGTTCCTGACCTTTTCTGTCTGACTTATTTTGCTTTCTTAGCATAATATTCTCAAAATCCACCCATGCTGTCACAAATGGCAGTATTTTATCATTTTTTGGCTCAGTAATATTCTACTGTATATATGTACTACATCTGCTTTATACAATCATCTAGCAAAAACACTTCAGTTATGTCCATGTCTTGGCCACCATGAATAATGCTGCGATGCACATAAATGAGTACATATATCTTTATGAAAGTTTCAAACTTTGGAGTTAAAAGGATTGCTGGAGCATATGGTCATTCTACTCTTAATTTTTTTTTGAGAACCCTTCTTACAGTTTTCATAGCGGCTGTACCAATTTACAATCCCATCAGCAGTTTATGAGGGTTACTTTTTCTCCACAAACTCTCCAACACTTGTTTTTACTTGTCTTGTTGAATAGCAATTCTAACAGGTATGAGTTGGTACCTCATTGTGGTTTTTTGATTTGTATTTCCTAATAGTAAGTAAAGTTGAGCATCTTTTCATATATCTGTTGGACATTTCTATGTCTTCTTGAGAGAAGTTTCTGCCCATTTTTAATTAGTTTGTTTTTCTTTGTTGTTGAATTGTAGGAGTTTTTAAAATATACTTTGGAATATTAACACTTTATCATAGGTGTTTGCAAACATCTTCTCCCATTCAGTTGTCTTTCTGTTTTGTTGATGGGTTTATTTTGCTGTGCAGCTTTTTAGTTTGATATAGTCCCATTCATTTATTTTGCTTTTATTGCCCCTGCCTTTGAGGTCAAGTTCATAAAATCCTCCCTAAAACCAAAGTCTATAAGTTTAGTGCCTATGTTTTCTTCTATGTATTTTATTGTCTCAGGTCTTATATTTAAGTTTTTGGTTCATTTTTCCGTATGGTGCCAAATAGCAGTTTAATTTCATTCTTTTGCATGTGGCTGTCCAATTTTCCTAGCACTATTTATTAAAGAGGCTTTCTTTTCTTCATTGCATGTTTTTGGCTTCTTTGCCAAAAATTATTCGCCCATTTTTTTGTGGGTTTATTTCTGAGCTCTCAATTCTGTTCCACTGGCCTGTGTGTCTGTTTTTCTGCCAATACCATGGTGTTCTAATTACTGTCACTTTGTAATATAATTTGAAGTTAGGGACTGTCATACCTCTTGCTTTGTTTTTTCCTCTTAGGATTGCTTTGGCTATTTGGGATCTTTTGTGGATCCATATAAATCTGATGATTTTTTTGTTCTATTAGTTTTGAAAATCCCATTGCATTTTAAAATCCTTTGTATTTCTGTGGCAACTTCCATAGTAACTTCTTTTTCATTTCTCATTAAACCTGTACATTGCATTAAATCTGTATATTGCTTTAGGTAATAAGGCCACTTTAAGTATGCTGATTCTTCCAATCCAAGAATACAAAATATCTCTCCATTTCTTTGTGTCTTCTTCAATTTTTTAAAATAATGTCTTCTAGTTTTCAGTGTACAGGCTTGTCATATCCTTTGTTTATTCCTTGACATTTTATTATTTTTCTTGCAATTGCAAAAGGGATTTTTTTCATCCCTCCCCACCTTGAAATCTCATTGTTCATATATAGGAATACAATGGATTTTTGTACATCTGATTTTGTATCCTAAAACTTTGTGTTTATTGTTTCTAATAGTTTTTGGTGGAGTCTTTAGGGTTTATATATAAAGAATCACGTCGTCGCCCTGGCCGGTTTGGCTCAGCGGTTGGAGCGTCGGCCTGCGGTACAGAGAGACCAGGGTTCGGTTCCCGCTAAGGGTACGTACCTCGGTTGCAGTTTGTCCCCGGCCCTGGTTGGTCGTGCGGGTGGCAGCCACTCGATGTGTCCCTTCACATCGATGTTTCTCTCTCTCTCTCTTCCTCTCTCTCCCTCCCACTCTACCTGAACAAAAAAATGGAAAAATGTCCTCGGTTGAGGATTAAAAAAAAAAATCACGTCGTCTACAAAAAGTGGTAATTTTACTTCTTCATTCCCAATTTGGATTCCTTTTATTTCTTTCTCTTGCCCGATGGCTCTGGCTGGAACTTCCAGTATTATGTTGAATAACAGTGATGAAAGGGCACCCTTGTATTGTTGCTGATCTTAGAAGACAAGCTCTCAGTTTTTCATCATTGAGTATGATATTAGCTGAGGGTTTGTCATATATGGCCTTTATTATGTTGAGGTACTCTCTTTCCACACTCATTTTTGACAGTTTTAATCATAAATGGATGTTGTATTTATATGTCATACTGTCATATTTGTCAAATTCCTTTCTGCATCTATTGGTATGATCATATGATTTTTACTTTGTTAATGTGATATATCATATTTATTTATGTATGGTAAACCATCCATGTGCCCCTGGAATGACTCCCACTTCATCATGATGTATTATCTTTTTAATATACTGTTTGCTAGTATTTTCTTTAGGATGTTTGTATCTGTATTCATGAGAGATACTGACCTGTAGTTCTCTTTTTTGTGTGTTATTCTTGCCAGGTTTTGGTATCAGGGTTATGTTGGCCACATAAAATGAGTTAGGAAGTATTGCCTCTTCTTCAATTTTTTGGAGGAGTTTGAGAAAGATAGGTATTATATCTTCTCTGAATGTTTGGTAGAAATCTCTAGTGAAGCCATTTGGTCCTGAACTTTTATTCTTTGGGAGGTTTTTGACAATTGTTTCCATTTCTGTATTGTTGATCAGTCTATTTAGATTTTCCAGTTCTTCGTGATTCAGTCTAGCAGAGGTTTGTCAATTTTATTAATCTTTTCAAAGAATTAGTTCTTTGTTGCATTAATTTTTTGCATTGTCTTTTTGTTCTCCTATTTCATTTAATCCTCACGTGAGGATATTTTTCTATTATCATCAGAGAGGGGGGGGGAGGGAGGGAGAGAGAAAGAGGGAAAGAGAAAAACATTGATGTGAGAAGACACATCAACTGGTTGCCTCTGGCATGATCTGACCAGGGCTAGGGACGAACCGCAACCAAGGTACATGCCCTTGACTGGAATAGAACCTGTGCCTCTTTGTTCTGCGGGCCAACACTCTAACCACTGAGCCAAACCAGCCAGGGCTCTTTTGAAATTTTATGAGTTTATTTGAACCAAACCAATGACATATGCCAGGGAGCAAGATCTTAAATGCTCTTTGGGTCTAATTTTTATTATTTCCTTCTTTCTGCTGACTTTGGGCTTCATTTGTTCTTTTTCTAGTTCTTCAAGATGTAATGTTAGGCTGTTAATTTGGGATTATTTTTGTTTCTTGAGATAGATCTGTAATGATATAATCTTCCCTTTTATTACTACTTTTGCTGTATCCCCAAAGTTTTGACATGTCATACTGTCATTCTCATTCGTCTCTAATGTATCTTTTGCTGTTTTATTTCTTCTTTTACCCAGTCATTATTTAGTAGCATGTTGTTTAATCTCCACACATTTGTGTTTTTTGTCCAATTTCTTTTCACAGTTGACTTCCATTTGTAAAGCAATCATCAGAGAATATGCTCAGTATGATTTCAATCTTCTTAAATTTGTTGAGGCTAGTTTTGTATTCAAACGTGGTCTATCCTGTAGAATGTTCTGTGTGTACTAGATAAGAATGTATAATTTGGTGTTCTGGGGTAAAAGGCTCTGTAAATGTTGATTATGTCCAATTGGTCTAAAGTGTCATATAAGGCCAATATTTCCTTAGGATTTTGTTTGAATGATCTATCCATAGCTATCAATGGGGTATTTAGGTCCCCTACTATAACTGTGTTTTTGTCAGTTTCTTTCTCCCTTTAGTTCATTAATAGTTGAGATATATAGTAGTTGGTGTATATAAACATATATATGTATGTGTGTGTATATGCATCTTGATGTTACATCTTTTTTATTTTAGTACTTTTATTTATTTCTTTTTATTGTTAAAAGTATTACAGATGTCCCCCTTTTCCCCCCATTGACATCCTCCTTCCTGCTCCCACCCCACTCCTGCTTTCCCCAACCTAATGTTTGTGTCCATATAAGTTCTTTGGTTTATCTCTTCCCACCCCTCCCACATCCTTCTGAGGTTTGTTAGTCTGTCCTCAACTTCCATGACTCTGGATCTCTTTTGGTCAACAGTTTATTTTGTTCATTATGTTCCATAAATAAGTGAGATAACGAAGTACTTGTCTTTCTCTGACTGGCTTCTTTTGTTCAGCATAATACTCTTCTTGATGTTTTGTGCCCTTTAACATTATAAAATGTTCATCTTTGTCTCGTTACCTTCTTTTATTTTGAAATTTATTTTGTCAGACATAGGTACAACTACATCTGCTTTTCTCTGGATGCCATCTGCTTAGAGTATCATTTTCTACCTTTTCACTTTGAGTCTATATTTGTCCTTGCAGCTGAGATGTGTCGCCTGGAGGCCGAATAAAGTTGGGTTTTGTTTTTAATCCAATCCACCACTCTTGTGCCTTTGTATTGTTGAGTTCAATCCATTGACATTTAGGGTGATTATTAACATATGAGGATTTCCTATAGCCATTATGTCTTTTGTCTTTGGTCACAAATTATTCCTTTTTATGCTGCCAGTTCATTTCCAAATTGCAGTAGCTCTGTGTCTCCACTGCTTCTTTTCCCTTGAGTATCTGTTTATTATTATAGTTTGGTAATGTTCTGTGATTTTTTTCCCGTTTCCTCTTTTTATGTTATTTGTCTCAGTTCTAGGTGTTTGTGTGTGTGATTACCAGTAGATTTATGCAAAAGAAAGTTTCATATATACAGTAGTCCTTTTTCTATTGAATGCATCTTATCTCTATCCCTCTTTGCAAATTCAGACCTTTATCCTCTCCTGTTGTTTTTGTTGTCACAAATTATTCCTTTATATGCTGCTAGTTCATTTCCAAATTGCAGTAGTTATTGTCTTCTCTTTTTTAAGTGTTTTTACCTCCTTTAATCTTTATGTTATCAAGGGTACAATCCCTATTCTAAATAAAGGTCGCAATTTCTTGCAGTTTTGTATCCTTTTGTCTTTTTGTTTCAGGTAGAATAACCCCCTTCAATATTTCCTGTAATGCAGGTCTTGTGGTGATAAATTCCCTCAGCTTCTGCATGTTTAGAAAAGTCTTTATTTCTCCTTCATATCTAATGGATAACTTTGCAAGACATGTTATTCTTGGCTGGTAATTTCTCTTTCAATAGTTTGTATACTTGATTCCATTCTCTCCCAGCTTGCAGGAATTCTACTAGAAAACCCAATGACAATCTAATACAATTTCCTTTATAGATCAGCATCTTCTTTTCTCTGGATGCCTTGAGCATTCTTTCTTTATCATTATTATTTTACAGTTTTAATATAGTGTTACTTGCAGAAGGCCTTTTTGGATTGAGATAATTAGGTGTTCTGTTTGCTTCTTGGATTCGAGGATCCAGCTCTTTCCACAGGTTTGGGAAATTCTCACTGACTGTTTGAATGGGCTCTGTTCCCTTCTCCCTCTCTTCTCATTCTGTTATACCCATTATTCTCGCATTGCTTTTTTTTTGATGAAGTCAGTTCTTCAAGAGCTCTTTAATTTTTTCTTTCTTTTTTTTTACTCTTAAGTCTTTCTTCTTTCATTTGTGTCATTTACTGTATTTCTAGATTTCTATCTTTGATTATCACTAATTTTTTCCTCCATCTGGTCAACTCTATTTCCTAACTTTGCCAGTTCATTCTCTATCTCTGGTATTAAGTTCTTCAGCTCCAGAATTTTCATTTAGTTCTTTTTAAAAGTTTTAATCTCTTTGGTAAAGGACTCATTTTGTTCACTAATTTTATTTCTGAGTTCATTAAACTACCTACCTGAGTTTTCTCATATCTTGTTGTGTTTTTTCAGAACTGCAGTCTTGGATTTCTGTCAAATAGATCACTGATTTCCATGTCAAAAGTTTATTTTTCATTTTCTTTCTGAGCTGCCTTGGTTATTCATGGGATTTGATGGATTATTTCTCTGCCTAGGCATTTATGGGAATAAAAGCTTCTTTTTAAAAAAAGTGACACTACACCAATCAGAAAGAATATATGTACCCCTATGTTCATAGCAGCACTATTTACAATAGCTAAGATCTGGAAACAACCCAAGTGTCCATCAGTAGATGAGTGGATTAAAAAGCTGTGGTACATGTACACAATGGAATACTATGCGGCTGTGAAAAAGAAAGATCTCTTATCCTTTGAGATGGCATGGAAGGACCTGGAGAGTGTTATGCTAAGCGAAACAAGCCAAGCAGAGAAAGACAAATATCACATGATCCCACTTATTTGTGGAATATAATGAACTAAACAAACTGCTGAACAAAATTAACCCAGAGACATAGAGGTGGGATACAGACTGACAAGCCTCAGAGGAGGGGGGGTTTGTGGAGGAAGAGATAAACCACAGAACTTACGTGCATGTGTGCATGACCAATGAACAGAGACAACAAAGCTGGGGATGGGGTAGGGCCCGCTGCTAGCTCTGGGAAGGTGAGGGGATGCAGCCAGGCTCCATGGCTTTGTTTTCTGCCTGGCAATGGTGGCTGCTAGACCACAGTTGCCACATCTCCGTGTTCTGTCTTTGCCCCTATCACTGGGTTCAGTCGCAGTATGTGCTGACCACTCAGGCAGGAATGTTGATTTTCTCTCTCTCCTCAGGGCTGCAGACTGTGCATGCTGCTACCTGATTCCTCCCCTCTCCTGAGACCCACAGTGAGCTCCAGGCTGCATCCATGGCAGCCATCTCTGCTCTTCCTGCTTCCCTCCTTCTTTGTTCACTCTGATAGCCCACCTTCAAGTGTTATGATACACAGATCTCTCAGATGTGGTTGTGTGTTGAACAGGAAATCCTTTGTTGAATTATAACTGTTCAATTTGTAAATTCAAGGGCAGAGACTGGGGGCCCTCTAACAGTGCTATGCTTCTGACATCACTCCAAACAGAAATGTTTAATCCTGTATTTATACTAAGCCCTCTACCCAGAAGACCTTGCCCCTTTCTCATTTTGCTGGACACTGGTAACATATTATTTAAAATTCAGCTAGGCGCCTGGCCGGGTGGCTCACCAGTTGAGCATCGACCCATGCACCAGGTGGTTGTGGGTTCGATTCCCAGTCAGGATGGGCCCAATCCCCAGTGGGGGGCATGCAGGAGGTGGCCAATCGATGTTCTTTCTCATCAATGATTCTATCTCTCTCTCTCTCTCCATTCCTCTCTCTAAAGTCAATAAAAAAAATATTTTAAAATTCAGCTAGGCATCATTTCCTCCAGGGACTTTAACTAATTCCCCAAGGTAGATTAGGTGCCCATTTCTGAGCTTTCAGAATATACTCTGCATGTAACTTTTTTTCATTGTCCTGCATACTGTAGATTAGAGCACAGTGACAGATTCAGTACAACCATCTATTGTTCAGCTCCTAGAAGGCAGGTCTGGGCAGTACTGGACAGGCCATACATTCTGATATGCCTGGGTCAGGTTCAGTTACTCCTCTTTTTCACTCCCCAAAGTGTCCTGGATTGAAATATATAGTAGACGGTCACCCTATTTATCACCCGCTTTATATCCTCAGTGGCTAGTACAGCAGCACACACAAAGCAGGTGATCAACAAAAGCTGTTGAATAGAATGGATACAAAGTAGATGATAAGCCTTTGCTTCCAACATTCCATTCAAACCTGAAATGCTTTGTGATTTCAAGCATAAAAAAACTAATTCCTGCTAAATTTTACAATAGGGAAAACAAGTGAAGTATTCACTCCAAATATATATATATATAAAAGTATCATTATAAAAATAAGTGAACTGTCTAAAACACAAACTTCTCTACGAGACTGTATGTTTCTCATGCCATAATAACCACAATACTCCCAATTTTTCTGCCGAGAACATCAACAAAAATTAAACATTTCATCAATTCTTACTTTTCCAAAGGGCAATTTAATTTTTTCATGTTTCTATGGAATCGTAAGGCTTGAATATCTTGTGTCTCTATTTTGGGAGGTAGAAGTCCTTGAAGACCAAGCATTTGTCGTTCTCGTAATGTAAAGGCCATTCCCTAAAAAGGAGAAATAAAAAGATTAAAAATTATTACTTACTGGTGTAGCAGTAGTGATGTCCCAGAAGACACAATTTAAACATAATTTTTTAAAAAATCAGTGAGATATCATTTTGCTCAGACTGTCGGCAATTTATAAGATTGATCATATCTAATATTGGAGAGGGTGTGGTAAAAGAGTTACTCTCACATACCATTGCTGGAAATGTAAACTGATTTAGGCTTTTGGGAAGACAATTTTAAAGTAACATTAACTTTTTAATTATATACACTCTATCATAAAGCAATTCTACCTCTAGAATGTCATCCTAAATAAATATACATACATAAAGAGGCATACCGAGAGATTTGTTCTAGCGCTGTTTCTAGTTCTCTTGGCTATTACAAATAAAAATTCCATCAATTATGGAACAGTTAAGGAACCTATGGTATTTCTACACCATGAAACACCATCACCCTTAAACGTATAACTCTGTTTGTCATAGAAAGACCTCCCAGACATGCAGTTAAGAGAAAACAAAGCAAGCTGCATATCAAAACACACTTACTGTAAACTGTTATGTTTAGAAAATCCCTATAAAGAACATATACACAAATGCATCATACATTAGAAATGAAATCAACAGAATATAGTTTAAAAGAACATAAACCAAATTGATAAGAGAGGCTACCCCCACTAGAAAGGAGTGAGGCCGAGCAGAAGGAGGAAGGAAGAAATGATACTCGAGAAAAAATTAACCTATATCCTAAGAAAATCTTCAATTTCTGGTATTCAACTGTGGGTTCAATTCTTTGAATCAAAGTGATGTCAGTGAAAATGCCAGAGCAAGGACTTCCAAAAATCACTTCCTCCATAAAAGCAGTAAGAACACTGGCCAAATGATCAGAATTAACTGTTTTCAGAATTCTGGAAATGAACCAGAGGCTTTAGCAATAGGGAGCATTTATTCAAGAAAAACTGCTGAATTTCATCAAGAGTAGCAAGCTTCATGGCATTTTAACTTGCCTATCTACTCTCTCCTCACCAACTCCACAGCAGCCTGGAAAACAGCAATCACCATATAATAACCACTTTGAAAACCAGAGTCTGGAATCCGCAGAAGTGGGTGGAAGGGGGTTGGAAATTCTTCTAAAGACACAGGGAACTGTTATTATTTGACCACTCTGGTGGTTCCCTGGAACAGCCCTTTTGCAAAGCTGTCTTTAACTCGATTTGGAGCTCACCCAGTGTGAATAGCCTTTTTCCTCAGAAGAGCTTGTTAAAAAGAGTAAGAGGCAATTATTTAACATGGCAGCTCCCTAAGGTGGTGAGTAACAGATGAGGCAAACAACAGACTAACCAAAAAGCTGAAAAGGAAAATCTAAGGAACCAGATGTCCATGGAGGGACTTTGAAAACCTTGAACATATTCCTAAGAATGTAGAAGGTCATGTGCATGAGCTGTATTCATGTCTGGAAAAGACTTGAGAAGACTCCAAGTTCCACCTCTGGCTAAAGTTGAGGCTCTATGTTAGTAGGAAGTGAGGCCTGAGACCTAGTTGTAAACTGCCTGGCTGAGCACTGAAGGTATGCCCCAACCCATACACATAGTCACTTGGCAAACTTATTGAGAATGTCAATAAAGAGATAGAAAATATAAAAAGGAACCAAACAGAAATTCTGGAGTTGGAAGTACAATAACTGAAATTTAGAAATTCACCAGAAGAGCTAAATGAGATTCAACCAAGTGAAAGAATCAGCAAACTTTAAGACAGATCAGCTGAGATTATCCTGCCTGAGAAACAAGAAAACACAGTGGATAAATATGAAGAGCGCCTCAGAGACCTGTGGGATACCATCAAGAGTGCCAACATATGCATAACGTGAGTCCCAGAAAGCGAGGGGAGAAAAAGAATATCTAAAGAAATAATGACTAAAAGCTTTTCAAATTTGATCAGAAACATTAACCCACACATCCAAGCAGCTCAACATCACCTATGAGAAAAAACTTGGAGATCTACATCTATACACATCATATTCAAACAGAAAGCAGAGATAAAAGGCTCAACAGACATATAGGGGATCCTCAAGCAGAGTAACATCTAGTTCCTTATCAGAAACCATGAAAGCCATAAGGCAGTGGGATGACATACTCAAAGTGCTGAAAAATAGCCTGTAAAATTGTATACTACAATTTTTAAAGTAATTTTTAAGAGTATAATGGCAAAATAAAAATAGATGATATATTGGGGTGGTAGAAATGTGATTTTCCTTCTTTTAGTTGTCATAACATTATCTGTATAAACAACAAGAATTATAAGAAATATTTAAATTAGTTTTTCTCTTAGAGAACTAGCTGGGGAAATTAATAACAAACAAAAACCCTCTCAAGAACTGAGAAAACCACAGCTCCAGATACAAACCAGGAAGTGAAAACTTCCCAGAGGAAAAGATGCAAAGCTGTTACAAAACGTATTAGGAAAATTACTCAAATGAGCACGGGGAAAGGAGAAATTCAGCCTTTCACTTGTATAACCCCTTGAATGTTTCAAAATGCTACTATTAACTACATTATTTAAGTGAGAAAGCTGAAACCTAGAGAGGTTAAATGACTTTCCTAAGTTTCCTGGCTGGTGAACAGCAGAGCTCAAATTAGCATCTAAGTATAAGGACTTCTAAAAAATATATTAAAAATTTCATATTCATTTCATATTCAAGTTCATACAAACAGAAACAGACTACTGGTTGCCAGAGGCTAAGGAAGGGAAGGGGAAAACAAGGAGTGACTGCTTAATGGGTACTGGGTTCCATTTCAGTAATGAAAAGTTTTGGAAGTAGATAGTGGCAATGTATGCACAATATTGCATGTACTTGATTCACCGAATTGCACATTTTTAAATAGTTAAAACTGTAAATTGTATATTATGTTTACTTTACCATAACGAAAGTTTTACAGACATATTAACAGGTAAACCTTCAGTAGATGGTGATTACAGACATACATTTAAAAGGATTAAGAATTCAGTACTGCCTTGTTTTTTTCCTGGTACACTTTGCATTGTTTTTTGTTTTGTTTAGTTTTTTCCTTTTTTAAACTTATCTTTATTGTTGAAAGTACTACAGATGTCCCCCATTTCTGGCCCAATTGACCACCTCCTCCTTGCTCCCACCCCCCTTTTGCCTTCCCACACTATTATCTGTGTCCATTGGTTATGCATATATGCATATAAGTTCTTTGGTTTATCTCTTCCTGCCCCCTTATCTCCCCTTCCCTTTGAGGTTCCTCAGTCTAACAGCCAATTTGTACTTCTTAATCCCGTCATCTTTTTCACCCATCCCCCCAAATGCCCTCCCATCAGGCAACCAACAAAAAGTTCTTTGTATCTGAGTGTTTCTGTTCTGCTTATTCATTTGCTTTGTAGATTCAGTTGTTGAAAGATACGTATTTATTGCCATTTTATTGTTCATATTTTTGACCTTCAAGAAGACCCTTCAACATTTCATATGATACTACTTTAATGGTGATGAACTCCTTTAGCTTTTTCTTATCTGGGAAACTGTATATGTCCATCGATTCTAAATGATAGCTTTGTAGGATAGTGTAATCTTGGTTGTAGATCCTGGCTTTTCAACACTTTGAATATTCTTGCCACTCCCTTCTGGCCTGCAAAGTTTCTTTTGAGAAACCAGCTGACAGTCTTATGGGAACTTTCTTGTAGGTAACTAACTGCTTTTCTTCTGCTGCCTTTAAGATTCTCTCTTTGTGTTTAACCTTCTGCATTTTTATTATGTGTCTTGGTGTGGGCCTCTTTGGGTTCATCTTGCTTGGGACTCTGTGCTTCCTGGACTTGTATGTCTGTTTCCTTCACCAAGTTAGGGAAGATTTCTGTCATTATTGTTTCAAATAGGTTTTGAATTTCTTGATCTCTCTCTTCTCCTTCTGGCACCCCCATGATGTGAAAGTTGGTACACTTGAAATTGTTCCAGAGGCTCCTTACGCTATCCTCATTTTTTAAAATTATTTTTTCTTTTTGCTGTTCTGATTGGGTGTTTTTTGGTTCCTTCCAAATCAATTATTAGCTTCTTGGCTTTACATACTCTATTTATTCCCTATAAATTATTCCTTATTTCAGTGCATCCTTCATTTCAAACTGTTTTTTTTTAATGTTGCTGATGTTCTCATTAACTTCCTTGAAGTTCCCACTAAGTTTCTTGAGCAACCTTATAATCAGTGTTTTGAACTCTGCAACTGATTGATTGCTTATCTCCATTTTGTTTAGTTCTTTTGCTGCAGTTTTGTTCTATTCTTTCATTTGGAACATGTTTCTTTGTCTCCTCATTTTGGCTGCTTCCTTGTGTTTGTTTCTATGTATTATGTAGAGCTGCTATGTCTACTATGCTTCATAGGGTGGCCTATTGTAGTAGATGTCTTGTAGAATACAGTGGCACAGCCTCCCTGATCACACTAGCTGGGTACTCAAGGTGCACCTCTAGTGTGGACTGTATACCCTTCTGTTGTAATTGAATCTTGATTGCTGTTGGCACATCAATGGGAAGGATTTATTCAGGTTGGTCAGCTGCAAGAACTGGCTGTGCCCACTGACCACTGGCCTCTGACTACCTTAAAGGATCAGCTGTGCAGGGTTTCACCACACAGAACAAGACTTACTTCAGCAGGGCTCTGATACCCACTGAGTCTACTCCTTGAGTGTGTCACATGTGGAGGTTGTTGGGTGGTGGTGCTCTGACGTGGTCTGAAGCTGTCCACTGGGTGCTAGCTCTGGGGCAAGGTCAGCCACTGCCTGTGTTCTACCTGGGGGCACTAGGTATAAGCTACAAAGCGATCTGAGCTACTTCTTGCACTGGGCTTGGAGGTGCCCAGACAAAGCCTAGCTGTGAACCAAGGTTGGCTGCTTCTAGTGCCAGGCCTGGGGCCACTTAGCAAAAGGTATGTCTCTGGCACTTTTCAAGTCGCCTCCCCAACGCTTCAGCCCAGAAGGCGCAAGTCTGAGTAAGTCCGTGCACGGGCCCTTTAAGAGGAACTACCTGGGACTCCAGAAGCCTCAGCCTCCCTCAGCCTGAGATCCTGCTGGTTTTTACACCCAGAAGTTATGGGGACTTCTTTTCCTGGCACTGGAACCTAAGCTGGAGGGGCCTGTTGTGGGAAGGGTCCCCTCACTCCCCACAGAGGACCTTCACAGCTGAGGTATCGGTCCTGATTTTTATCCACCACACGTGGGGGTGGACCAGCCTGTCTGCACCGCCACCTCTCCGACCCGTCTCCATGTGGCTTCTATTTTCATTTTGTAGTTGTGGGACTTCAATTCAGCTGGATTTCAGGCGGTTCTGAATGATGACTGTTCTGTAGTGCAGTTGTAATTTTGATGTGGCTGTGGGAGGAGGTGGGTACTACATTTACCCTCATTGCTATTGCCGCCATCTTGACCAGAAAGTCAGTACTGCCTTTAATTACTACTTTATTAATCACAGTAGCAACATACTCTTAAAACAGTACTCATAAACATTTTAAAAATTATTAATTCAGTCTACAATGTCTGAAGAATGAACCTGACTTCTTTTTAAAAAAATTTTTTTTTCCCTTTATTGATTTTAGAGAGAGAAGAAGTGAGAGGGAGAGACAGAAATATAGAAGAAAGAGAACATCAATTGACTGCCTCCTGCATGCCCCACACTGGGGATCGGGCCCACAACCTGGGCACGTGTCCTGACTGAAAATCGAACCAGCGACCTCTTGGTGCATTGCTCAACCACTGAGCAACACCAGCCAGATTGAACCTGACTTCTTTCCACGGTAAGCCCCCAAGGAGTTTGTGACCTCAGATTGAGAATCACTAGTCTATGCTCCTCCTTAAACATACAACCACAACAAAACAACTCTTCTTGATGCGTAAGGGATTCCCAGAAGTGGTCCTTCAATGAGGTAACCGTACAAGATGCTATTCACCCATAGAGATTTCAGAATGCCAGATCATTAGATTTTATTTTACACTGTAATGCATTTATACTATTTTCCTCCTTAAAATTCATTTCTCACAATGTACTTTATAAATTTCTTATAACCCTCACAAAGTAGGTTTTATATAGTTTCTATAATAAAATAAAACCAACACATTTATCAAATGTTTACTATACCCATGGCATTATAAAAGATATAAAGAAATTTTGAATGGTCCCTGCCCAAAAGGAACCTGAAATATAGTTAAAAAAATTAAAGTCATGAAAATGTAAATACTATCAATCATTTCAATGGTAGCTGAAGATATGAATAGAAGCACAAAACAACATAAAGATTATTTGCCACCAGAATAGGAAGATAAAAACTACTACAGGGAGCCATTATTCCAGTCTATGGTGGTGTGAAAAGGCTCAACAGATCTGGATTTTGAATGAGTTGTACATTGAAGAGCAAGTAAGATTTGTGGAGATGCGGCAGAAACAAGAGAAGATTAGAATATTCCTCATTAAACTTCATTTATTTCACTAACTGCTTGCTGAATTCTCATTCTGGCCAGGTACCAAAAATACAAAGATAAGATGCTCTGTGTGACCCTTAGTCAAATTCCTCTTTGTAGGAGTAGGCCCCAAACCCCTCAAAACATATCATACTATCCAATTATTTATCCCCCCACCACATATTGGAAAACAAATGGGATTGGCAATTTTTTTACTGTTGTTTTAAAATAAACCACACCTTGCCCTGGCCAGTGGTTAGAGCGTCAGCTCACATACTGAAGGGTTGAGGGTGTGTTTCCTGGTCAAGGGCATGATCTGGATTGCAGGTTCGATCCCCTGCCCCAGTTGGGGCGTATGTGGGAGGCAACCAATCCATGTGTCTCCCTCATTTCGATGCCTCTGTCTCTCCCTCCTTCCCTCCCTTCCACAATCTCTAAAAATCAATGGGAAAAAAAAAAATATCCTCAGGTGAAGAGTAAGAAAAAAATAAAATAAAATAAACATCACCTTAATCTGAATGTACCATTCTCAAAAGGTAAATTTCATATATTGCAATAAACCCATGTGTTGCAATAAACTTATGCATCCTCTTCCAAGCTTTCTGTAAGAAATCTCCTTCCACAATTATGTTTACTCACTATATAGCTTACTTACTATTGCTTCTAAAAAAATAGAGAAACTGCCCACTGAACCCAGCATGGATAAGGAATAAAGGCACTACTATATCTCAATATTGCCAAGCACTTCTGCCCCAAGACTGTAAAGAGGGTCGGAGGTCCCTCTTTTGAAGCAGTAGTGTGATTAATGGGCACTGTTGCTTGGGTGTAATGATGTGTGTTTAAAAAGCTGCACAAAGGTGGGGTAGACACTAGATAAAATTTCATCTTATAATTCTGACCCCATCTTCCAAGGGCTTGACTGATTTGGTCCAGGATGAGTACCTGATCTAAACTGGGTAAAACTCAATATCCCACACCTAGCCAAAAATCCTGGCCAGACTGCTATTCTGTAGATTTTTCTGGGTTAGAACTAAGAATAAAGTCATTCCTTTCCTGGTGGTAGTTGTGAGGGGTGAATTTTGAGAGGTATATAGCAGCCATGATTCTTGCCATATGGAGAAAAGTGAAAAGCTCATGCAGAAAAAGCAAATACCTCTGAATAGTTTTAGTATAAAGCTACAAAATAGAAACATTTCACTTTATCAGTCTAAAATCCATCAAATTAAACTGTTAACGGGACAAGAGAAAAGGTATGTTGGTAGTAATGTTACTAACCTTGTTTGTCCTTGGGTTCAACATAAGTGGCTTGCCTTTCTCTTTCGTGTGTATATGCCGGCAAGCCAGAGTACAAGGAGTGGCAACTATTCTCAACCGCGACAACATCTTTTTTTCACCTGAGAAAAACAAAGCAAATACAGTCAGACTTTGGCTCTCAACATCTCCCATCTTGAACAAAATGTCTCAGTTGTCGAGATAAACTTTGGTTCTCGACTTAACAACCCTTTCATGCTGATACCTGTATGGCCAGTCACGCAGGAGACAAAGGAGAGAATGTGAGAGTATGAGTCTGTTTACAGCCAAACCTTTCATGGTTAACGTCTCAGGAAGCTGGGCTGTGAATATTTTCTAATGGGAAAAATGATTCGGTTTTTTAACAAATCAGTTCTTGAAATGCCTTCCGGAATGAATTAAGTTAGAGAACTAAGGTTCAATTGTAAACCAATGCTGAGAGACATATTATAGAACTGCATGTACATCAGGTATCAGTTTTGGAAAACAGATTTAGAAAGCTTAACTTTACACATGTAAAAAATCTTTTTCGAAATACACTTATGTTTCTATAGACTGTACCGACTGCAAAAAGGGTAACGAACAATAGGTAAAGGCAAAGATTTACTTCTGACAACACTCTAAGTCCTTGGATAATCATTGTTGCTACTCCTAGGTATGTACTATAGTGTGCTTAAACACTTGCCCTTTTTCTAATCCACACAAGTGTGGCAAGGTATGTATCTCCCACTTATGAGAGAAAGGAATTGAGAGGTTAAGAAACAAGGTAGCCTTGGCTGGGTTGCTCAGTTGGTTGCAGCATCATCCTGTACACTGAAAGGTTGTGGGTTAGATTCCTGGTCAGAGCACATACCTAGACTGTAAATTCAATCCCGGGCTGGGGCATATACAAGAGGCAATTTATCAATGTTTCTCTAAAACCAACAAAAATACATCCTTGAGCGAGGATTTAACAATTTTAAAACTTTCCCTGGCCGATTTGGCTCAGCTGTTAGAGCGTTGGCCTGCGGTCCAAAAAGACCCGGGTTCGGTTCCCGCTAAGGGCATGTACCTCGGTTGCAGTTTGTCCCTGGCCTGGTTGGTCGTGCAGGTGGCAGCCACTCGATGTGTCTCTCTCTCTCTCTCTCCCCCTCCCGCTCTGTCTGAACAAAAAATGGAAAAATGTCCTCGGGTGAGGATAAAAAAATAAAAAAATAAATTTTAAATCTTAAAAAGAAAAAATAAAGAAACAAAATGACATTTAATAAAGAATGAAGTGAGTTCCACATAAATGACTGGGAGTTTAGCTTGAAGGTGAAAAAGTGAACACTAATACACACATTCAGAGGAAGAGAAGCTATAAATTTTAACCCACTATAGTTAATGTTTAAATGTAATGTATTAAAATTTTTGTTTTCATTTATTTTTTTAAAATATGTTTTTATTGATTTTTTTTAGAGAGAGGGGAAGGGAGAGGAAGAGAGAGAGAGGAACATCCATTGGCTGTCTCCTGCACACCCTCTACTGGGGATCAAGCCTGCAATCCCAGCATGTGCTCTGACCAAGAATTGAATCACTGACTTCTTGATGTATGGGTCAACACAAAATCCATTGAGCCACACCAGCCAGGCAAACTTTTTTGTTTTTAGAAAACCTGTTATTTAATGTTAAAAATTAATTCAAATTGGATAGAAAACATATTTTTGTCTTTTTTGGGGGGGGTACGTGCCCCTAGCGGGAACCGAACCCGGGACTCTCTGGTGTGCAGGCCGATGCTCTAACCCCTGTGCCAAACCGGCCAGGGCCATATGTTTGTCTTTACATCCATCCCAAACATGGAAAACTGTATATAATACATTAAACCTTCAATATTCACTTATGATAATACAATAGATTCTTCTGCATATCAGTTCTCCCACCAAAAATCCATTGCAATTCCTATTATCTTAATCCCTAGAAATCATTGCAATTGTCATGCAATAAGTTTCTAAATGGAATTTCTATTTGTTGAGAAATCTGGGATCTTTATATGGGGCTGCAGCAAAACCATTTACACGCTGGGATTTTTTGAAGTTAATTTTTAGGTGAAATTCATATAACATAAAAATAACCATTTTGAAGTAAACAATTTAAAGAGATCTAGAAAATCTATGCTGTTGTACAACCATCACCTCTATCTAGTTCCAAAACTTTTTCATTATTCCAGAAGGAAACATCACACCCATTAAGCTGTTTTCCTCCCTCCTCCAGTGCTTTCTGTCTTTATCGATTTAACTATTCTGGATACTTCATATAAATGTGGTAACTAAATATAGCCACAAAAACAGGAAATCATATGCACATCAAGAATCACAAGAGATAAGGGCAAGGGGTGAAGGACAGGACAGATGTGGTTTAAGGGTAGAGACTTGCAACAAGCAGTAAATAAGTTGTAAAGATCTAATACACAGTATAGTGAATGTGGACAACAATATCGTATTACAATCATCAAGCTTGCTACGAGACTACAACTTAATTATTCCAACCAGTAAAACGAAATGATAATTATGCAGTGACAGAGGTGCTAATTATCGATACAAGGGCAATCATATTACAATGTATAAATGTATTAACATGTACACCTTACATTTACACAGTGTTATATGTCAAATGTATTTCATGAGACATACCATAAAATAACTGCTTTTGTTTAAAAAATGTTAATATCATGAAGGACATGTTAAAAAAACAAATATTCAACAGAGTAAAACTGAAGATTCTAACTGGCTTTATTAAATGATTCACTAATCAGGCAGTATCCCACCCAGCAAAAAAAAAAAGGAGCTCTGAGGAGCTGTACTAAGTGAAAAGTTTTTAAAGGCTGAAAGGAGGTGGGACAAGCAAGCCATAAAGAAAAGAAAGGATCGTTTCAGGCAAGATTTCCTTTCTTTGGGGAAAGTGCAGAGTGGTCTAAAATGCAGATCACCTCACTAGTGCTAATTGGGAAATGTCATATTGGCTGGTTAAAGGGCACATTCCTGGAAGAGATTGAAACTGCAATTAAATCTTGGTTTGCTGTCCTGAGGGCAAGTGACTCTATGTGTGGTCTGCTTATTTATTAATTTTTTTAAAACAATTTCCCCCATTTTGATCAGATCCTCAGCCTGAGAGACTGGTGATTAAAATTGAAGGCATTTGGGCCCTAGCCAGTTTGGCTCAGGGGTTGGAGTGTTGGTCTGTAGACCAGAGAGTCCTGGGTTTGGTTCCTGCTAGGGGCATGTACCAAAAAAAAAATAAATAAATAAAATTGAAGGCATTTGGCTCTGGCCAATTTGGCTCAGCGATTAGAGTGCTGGCCTAAGGACCGAAGTGTCTTGGGTCCAATTCTCAGTCAAGGGCATGTATCTGAGTTGCAGATTCAATCCCTGGCCCCAGTCAGGGTTGTGCTGGGGGGGGGGGGGGCACGGCAGTGGTGGTTAATTAATGTCTCTCACATAGATGTTTCTCTTTCTCCCTTCCACTCTTATCTTGAAATCAATGGAAAAATATCCTTGGGTGAGGATTAACCCATATATATATGTGTGTATATATATGTATATATATATATATATTTAAGGCATTTGCACCTTAAACTACAGAGCTACTACTCTGTAGTTTTCACAGCTTTAATTGATTATCTGTGTGATTTATTTTTGTTTTCTGATTCTCTATGGATCATGACTTCAGGTTCATGATTTTTAAGTTGGTCATTCTCTTCATTTATTTTCGGATGTTCTAGTCTTAGGAAGATCATTTGCTTGCTGGTGAGCCACTGAGAACATGCATTTAAAGCCTCTGAGAATATAGCATGCCAGATGATTACTATGATACCATGAGCAGGATAATTCCCACTGTCTGCAGTGCACTTTGGAGTCACATCATAGCTAGATGTTTGAGGAAACTAGAAGTCAGGATCCAGTCCAGTTTACAAGTATATAACAAAACCTCAAAGGCAATCAACGGGATTAGAAACTAGTATCTACATAAGTACCAACATAATTTTTCTTTCTACAGTTACCCCCATTTTTTTTTAACCAAAGACAATCACAGTAAAACTAATTTGTTTGCATTAAACTTGGCTTAATGCAGCTAAAATAGTGATTGATCATAAAATCTCTTTCTTTTTTTTTTTTATCCTCATCCGAAGACATTTTTCCACTTTTTTATTCAGATAGAGCGGGAGGGAGAGAGAAACATCGACGTGAAAGGGACACATCGAGTGGCTGCCACCCCTATGACCCTACCAGGGCCAGGGACCAACTGCAACCAAAGTACATGCCCTTAGCGGGAACCGAACCCGGGCCTCTGTGGACCGCAGGCCGACGCTCTAACCGCTGAGCCAAACCGGCCAGGGCATAAAATCTCTTTCTAAGACTGCTGTCTGGATCCTTTCATAAGGAATCTCAGACTGAACCCTCTTTTTTTTTTTTTTCAATATGTTTTTATTGATTTTTGTGTGTGTGTTTTTTTTTGGTATGTGCCTCTAGCAGGAACCGAACCCGGGACTCTCTGGTCCACAGGCCAACACTCCAATCGCTGAGCCTAACGGGCTAGGGCTTTTTTTTTTTTAAAGAGAAAGAGCTAGAGACACCAACAAGAGAAAAACATTGATTGGCTGCCTACTGCATGCCCCCTATTTTGGATCAAGCCCAAAACCCAGGCATGTCCTGACCGGTTATCTAACTGGTGACCTCTTGGTGCAACTAACTAACCAACTAAGCCACATCTGCTGGGCTCAGACTGAACTCTTAAAGGCAATGACCAGCCATCAGATTTTACCTGCAATACTATTTCAGTCAAAGCCTGGATAATATAGCTATTCTTTTGGATCTCAAATAAATGTTAGTTTTTTCTCTCTCTCTCAGCATGTGCTTGGGTGAAAAGAAAAAAAAAAAAAAGAAAGCCCTAACATCTAACTGGACTGTTCATCCAACAGAGGATTTGCAATTAAAAAAAATTACCAGGAAGTGAAGGAGAAAACATTTGTTGTGGGCAACTACCACAAAATTCTGGATCAGACCTATATGATCTATACCTTCATTATTCCTTAATTTAGTTTCTCTCTCTCTTACAAATAACATACAGGCAAAGCATTCACTATAACAGTTATTGTTTCCTTTTTCCCCTTAAATTTCTGCCTGCAATTGGGGGCCAGAAGAACTGAGTCTGTAAGTAGAGAGAAACATGGTTTTTCCTTTAAGAAGTTAACTGAAGATCAATATTCTGATATGTGAAATCTTCTCTTTTCCGCTCTGCTTAAAATTTTGCTTCTGCCCTGGCTGGTTTGGCTCAGTGGTCAGAGCATTGGCCTGTGGACCAGAAAGTCCCGAGTTTGGTTCCCGCTAAGGGCATGTACCTTGGTTGCAGTTTATTCCTGGCCCCGGTTGGGGTCATGTGGGTGGCAACCACTCGATGTGTCTCTCTCACATGGATGTTTCTCTCTCTTTCTTCCTCCCTCTCTCCCTCCAGCTCTATCTGAAGATAAATGAAAAAAAAATGTCCTCAGTTGAGGATAAAAAAATTTTTTTGCTTTTATCAAATACTGAATTTAGTCTGTATAATAAAGATAACACTACCTGTCAAATCTACCTCATAGATGTGATGATCATATGAAAGAATATATGCAAAAAAGTATTATAAAAACTTAAAGAGCAGTGTTATATCACTCAAATTATTACTTTATTACTAAGTGATAGAAATAAAATAAAATATAAAAGAACAACTGACACTTGAACAACACATCTAAATCCACAATGGGTTTAAATCTGTGTATAAGTGGACTCACACAGTTCAAACCAGCACTGTTCAAGGGTCAACTGTATTTCTGACTCATGGTTGAGCACCTGCTTGTGTGGAAGGCCAACTTAAGTTATACATGGATATTTGACTGTGTGCTAGTCAGCGCCCCTAATCAGGTTATTCAAGAGTCAACTATAAGTTTAATAGTGTCTTTAGAACAAGCAGGCATAAGTAAAAAAATAATAATAATAACTTAAGGAAAAGAAACAATCCCTGCCAAAACTAGAACCAAGGACTGAGAGACAGATGGGCTTAAGATCAGCTGGTGGCAACAAGATAAAATAGGAGTGAGGGGGGTGGGAAATCATACCCATCTCCTTTTTATACAGATATGATGGGAAAGAGAACTGAAAAAATGGGTGAAATAAAAACAGGAAACAAAAGAAGGTGGAGCTTCTCATTTTGAAAAATATGTAAAATCAAGCTGTTTACTTGAGAGTTTCTTGGAATATTGAGATATACCTGTAGTTTCTCCCCCTGATGCATCATTCTTAGTGCCTTGCCCTGGGAAGCAGTAGAACTTACTCTCTGGGTGCTGTTTATAAATTTGAGTGGGGCTCCAATTGCTAGGCCATTACCTGACTACTATCCCTGGCCCCCTCCCTGCCTGAGAGTAGAAAAAAGATCAAAATTAGAGAGAGGTCATGAATTGCTGCAATAAGCACAAACTCTGCAGTCAGACAGATCAAAATTTGAATCTGGACTCAGGTAATAACCAGTTGGAATTAGTTGTGTCACCCAAGCAATCCCAAATGCTCTGTGAATTGGTCTGTGACCAAATGAGAAAAATTATAACAATGTTACACAGTTTTTCATAACACTAAATTTGTCTCTGTTTTCATGTTGTAATTATGATGTTCCTACCTTATTGGTGGCAACAATATCCTTTCTTTTACAAAAGGATGTGGATGATAGATTGTAGTAATTTTTAAAAAGGTCTTTAACCTTAACAGAATTAAAAGTCAGTGATCTTATGTCTGGTCCCAATTGTCTCCTATACACAAACTTCTTTTTTTACTTGCCCATGAAGCCCAAAAGTGAACTACTGACTTAGAAGTCTCACTTTCTCATCAATAAAACAGGAGATGGGAAACTCTTTTGCAGAGGTGGTGTATAGTGATGATGATATATAGAAAGCATCAAGCCTTTAGAGTTTTATCATCATCATAAAAAGCTTGACTACTTGACTTGACGGTTTATTCAATAAAATTCATATCCAGGCAGTCCAGCACAATCATCAACAGCAAGCCCTGGCTGGTTTGGCTCAGTGGTCAGAGCGTCAGCCCATGGACCAAAGAGTCAGGGATTTGACCCTGGCCCCAGGAGGGGTCGTACAGGAAGCAACCAATTGATGTGTCTCTCTCATCTCTCTCTCTCTCTCTCTCTCTCCCTCCCACTCTATCTAAAAGAATCAATGGAGTCTGGCCAGTGTGGCTCAGTGGTTGAGTGTCGACTCATGCACCAAGAGGTTGCCAGTTCAATTCCCAGTCAGGACACATGCCCAGGTTGTGGGCCCAATCCCCAGTGGGGGGCATGCTGGAGGTGGCCAATCGATGTTCTCTCTTATCGATGTTTCTATGTCTCTCTCCCTCTCACTTCCTCTCTCTCTAAAATCAATAAAGGAAATAAAAAATTAAAAAAAAAATCAATGGAAAAATATACTCAGGTAAGGATTAAAAAAATTAATTAATTTTTTAAAAAAAGCATGCTCTAGAATCAGGCTGCTGGATTTAAATCCTGGCTTTGCCACTGCTAGCTCTGTGATCTTGAGTAAATCAGAGTAAGTTACTATCTCATCACTCAAATGGGGAGTATAAACAGGACCTACCAAATAGGGCTTTTATAAGACTTAAATGAGATAATTCATGTAATATGCTTATCACAGTGCCCTCTAAGTGCTCTATACTTGTTACCTAAGCATCATTGTTAATATTGTAATAGGTGCCTATTACTAAATGCCTATTCATTTCTTTCTTTTTTTTTTTTTTTATCCTCACCTGGGACATTTTCCCATGTTTTGTTCAGATAGAGTGGGAGGGAGAGAGAGGAAGAGAAACATCGACGTGAAAGGGATACATCAAGTGGCTGCCACCCAGACGACCAACCAGGGCCATGGACAAACTGCAACAGAGGTACTTGCCCTTAGCGGAAACTGAACCCAGGTCTCTCTGGACCGCAGACCGATGTTCTAACCACTGATCCAAACTGGCCAGGGCAATGCCTATTCGTTTCTGCATCAACACATTCTAACCTGAAATCCTTATTAAGAGGCTATGAGGGCCCTGGCTGGTGTTGCCAAGTGGTTAGAGCACTGGCCTGTAAACAGAAGAATTAAAGGTTCAATTCCCAGTCAAGGGCACATACCTCTGTTGCAGGTTTGATCTCCAGGGGGTCAGGGCATGTATGAGAGGCAACCAATTGATGTGTCTCTCTCACATCGATGTTTCTCTCTCTCTCTCCCCCCCTTCCTTCCATCCCTTCCACTCTGTACCAAAGGAAAAAAAAAAGAGAGAGGGAGAGAGAGAGATGGGCTATGAGGCCCGGCTGGTATGGCTGAACGTCCTCCCATGCACCAAGAGGTCATTTGTTTGATTCCCGGTCAGGGCACATGCCCTGGTTGCAGGCTCAATCCCCAGTGGGGGTCGTGCAGGAGGCAGCAGATCAGTTCTCTCTCATTGATGTTTCTATCTCTCTCTTCCTCTCCCTTTCTCTAAATAATCAATAAAAAATCCTATTAAAAAAAAGAGGCTATGAGGATAATCAGGGGTAACATTTATTTAAACTATTTTAAATTAAATCTTTAGGTCAAGAACGAGAATTTGGATAACATACAGATCTAGGTATCATCAAATGTCATCCTAAACAATATCTAGAGAATCAATAGCTTTCATTACTTTTGAAATTTATACATATTGATCAATGGAGGTATAATATAGTTATATGATCAAAACAATGACTTTCAATTAAAATAGTTAGCTTTTAATAACATCAAATATAATTTTTATATTTAGCATATATTTATTCCGATAACATTGATCTTTAGTATACAAACTATGGGTGTTAGTATTATTTATGTTTTAAAATATGACTAAGTTTTTCTGAAATTCAGCAACATAAATTACAATTTATTTTAGTTTATATAATAGGAGTTGATTTACAAAAGAAATGATCAAATGATGAGTTTTTCTTTATGCATTTTTAATGTGCTTTCATAACAAATATTTAAAAAGATAAAAACATTATACATAAACACCATTATGCATTTCACCTGATGAAATCCATTAGTTCTTTCTCGGGAATAACTATTGAGCAAGAGTATGTTGTTATTTTTTTAAATATGTTTTTATTGATTTTTTTTGAGGGAGAGAGGGAGAGATGGAAACATCGATGTAAGAAACATTGATTGTCTGCCTCCTGCCCTTCCACTACTGGGGATTGGGTCGGAAACCTGGGCCCTGACCAGGAATTCAACCAGGACCTCTCAGTCCATGGGTCCATGCTCAATCCACTGGGCCACACCAGCCCTGCTGAGCAAGAGTATGTATTAATTCTCAGGAGAATGAAGAACTTCCCTAACATTTCCTATTAACACATGGTAAGGTTATATCAGCATTTCTGGTCTCTATGTCTAACTTTTAAGTCTTTGTGTGTGTGTGTAAACACTTTTTCTTTATTAATTTTAGAGGGAGAGGAAGGGAGAGGGAGAGAGAAATGGAAACATCGATGAGAGAGAACATCGATTAGCGGCCTCCCGCGTGCCTCCCACTGGGGTTGGGGCCCACAACCTGGGCCTGTGCCCTGACCAGGAATCCAACCCGTGATCTCTTGGGGCATGGGTCCACGCTCAACCAGTGAGCCACACTGGCCGAGCTAACTTTTAAGTCTTTATAACTACCATAAAACTGTTGGACACAAGTTATAAAATCAAAGCTCACAGTTGATTACTTAAATGTCCAATATTGGAAAATAGAGTTAAGCTGGTTTTTGTTTTTTGCATTTCTGCAAACCATGTAACAGCAACATGTAACTCAACTAGTTATAGTAGTTATACAATAGATTATATTTATCTATCTTTAGCATGTGTGTGTGTGTATATATATACATGAAACTATATATATTTGTATATATATGAAACAATTGTATCTTCTCTAACTTCCAGAATGTTTGGCAACTACAGATCAAAACTTGTTAAGTATAATATTGCCATTAGTTTTTACGAGCTAGAGCTATTAAGTTAGGTTGCTGGGTTTGAATGCAGGCTTTGCCATTTAACATCTGTGATCTTGGCAAGTTACTTAACCTTCCTTAGCCTCGGTTTCTTCATTTGTAAACTGGACAGAATAACAGTACTATCTCAAAACTTAATTTGGAGATAATTCATGTAGAGAGCAGTGCCTGGCCCATAACTAACAATATATGCTTCTGTTATCATCATCGATTGCAACACTAAAAGTAACAAGGCTATTAAATGTTTTACTTAGAAGTGATTGCCGGAAGTTTTCGGAAGGTAAATCAGATATGAAATCATTTCTGTAACGAAGCACTTCTGTTAAGATTTATGATTTTGATTAACTTTTCATCACAAGGCAACGCATATTTTCTAGAATTATCTTCGGAACCAAGAAAGAAAGTCAAATCCGAGACCACGAAGGCAACAATACACAAGCAGAGATGGTTATTACCCGCTTCAAACACCTGTCAATTCTGATCCACAGATGCCATTTCATTGAATGGACAGAACCGGTCCAATCTTAGCACTTTCTAGGCTGCAACAAACTTCCATTAAGGGAAGAACAAACACAAACACAAAAATGCCTAACTCTCATCATTAATTCATACCTGCAGAAATCGAGATCTATTTGCCAGAGAGGTTTAGAGTTCCCAAATCGGTCTTGAAAGGGCGCGGGAGGCGAGGAGAGGAGAGATGCTCGCGTTTTGGGGGCCACAGGGCCTCACTCCACGGCGGGAAAAGAATCGCCCTGGGACCGGTGAGTGGAGAACCAGGGAGGTCACGCCTCCAAACCGGGCGCCGGGGAAGAGGGCGGACAGTCGAACCGCGGTTCCGCGATCTGACCGCTCCCCCCGCCCTCAGCCCCACCCGCCAAGTAGGGACCATGCCGGCCGAACACGCGGAAGCGGCGACGGATCGGCAGCCGGCTCCCGGGGCCAGGCGGCCGGAGGCCGACGCCCGCTCTCCGGCCAGAGCGGCCCCGGCCCCGCCGCCCAGGCCGCCCGCAGCTGCGCGCCGCGGAGCCTTACCCGATGTCCCGCTCCGCGACAGGTGGTGCTGCTGGCAAAGAGATCGCGGGCCTGCCGCCCACCAGGCGATGATCAGCTCCTGCCCGGCCCGGCCCCGCCCGCCCCTTCTCCGAGCCACCCCGAGCCACACCAGCTCAGGTTCGAACTAGCAGGAGCAGCCAGTCACCGCCGGAGGCAACCAGTCAAGTAACGCTGTGCGAGGGAGGGATCCGGGAGAAGGACCGGCAGGCCCATGGGCGGAGACTGACGGGCGCGCGGACCAATACGGAGGCAGGAAGTCGGCCCTGAGGGGCGAGGCCCCGCCCCTGACCTTCGCGGCCCGCGCGTTCTGTTCGTGCACGGCAGAACCTTCCATCCTTCAAGTCACTGTTTCGAGGGCCAGTGTGCGCCCGTGTGGACGCGGTCCCTAGGAATGTGAGAGGGGCCGTGTAGATCAGGAGGAGTCTGAAGACACAGGTGACACCCGTCACTCCGCACAAGAAACCGAGGGCGGCTTACCGCTGACTTCGCATCCCCCGGACAAGGGGGTTGTCGCTGGTGATGGCAGTGCGTTCGCGCGAGAAGAGGCTCTGCGCAGGCGCGGGCGGGGCCGGGGGATGTTGTCGGGTACCAGTATCCCAGCGCAGCTAGAGGAGGCCTGGGGAAGGGACCATCCTGGACAGCCAGTGGAGGGTAGGAAAGGATGGAGGATTTAGGAGGTGGATACAGGTCAGGTAATGGAGAAGTAGAAGAGGGAGGACTCAGGAAATGCAAAGCTGCCACACTTTAGGAATGCTTTCTGTTCCTAGCCATTTTTTGTGGCTAGGACTCTATCTTTTGTAGATTTCTTTGTGTCTCACTGCTGCTGGCACACTTACTGGCTGGTAGGGAATTTACAAATGGTCCCTAGCATCACAGTCAATGCGATGTTCAATGTTCTCTCAGAAGAGCAATAGAACACTAAATTGTCACCTTGGAAGAAGCAGGGCCCTAGCCAGGTAGCTCAGTTGGTTGGAGCGTCCACACCATGTGCCAAGTTTGTGGGTTTGAACCCCAGCACATACAAGAGTCAACCAATGAATGAGTAGAACAACAAATCAGTCTTTCTCTCTCTCTCTCTCTCTCTCTCTCTCTCTCTCTCTCTCTTCCCCTCTCTCAGAATCAATAAAAATAAAAAGTTTTTTAAAAGGCTCTGGCCTGTTTGGCTCTGCGGTTAGAGGTCGGCCTGCAGTCCAGAGAGACCCGGGTTCGGTTCCCGCTAAGGGCATGTACCTCGGTTGCAGTTTGTCCCCAGCCCTGGTTGGGTCATGTGGGAGGCACGACTCAATGTTCCCTTTCACGTTGATGTTTCTCTCTCTCTCTCTTCCTCTCTCTCTCTCTCTCTTCCTCTCCCACTATATTTGAGCAAAAAATGGAAAAATGTCCTCGAATGAGGATAAAAAAAAAAAGTTTTTAGAAAGAAAGCAGCAGGAACCATAACTTAATACATCTATACCTACCTATGGTTATGATATTAGAAGATATTCCTTACCCTTTTTTCAGAAAATGTTATCACAAAAAAGTCTTTAGGTTTGTGTACTTTTATGGTAATGATAATTTTTAAATAAACATGTAAAGGATAAAAAAGAGGGAAGGCAAATGGAATAATTAAATTGGAAGTGATCGAAATGTAAGACAAAACTGAGAGGAGGTAAAGAAAAATAAATTGTCCCATCCTAAAGACTTTGACAGCTATTTAAAATCTGGAGCAACACTGCCAGTCCGAGGATGGAAGGGTGGGGCAAGTTTGTGAACATTGTAGTTAGATGATAAATGATAGGTATGGCTGCTATAACCACTGCAGCAAAAGAGGGAATATAAATTAGCATGGCCTACAATAACCTTGCATGCCAGAAATTGTCAAGATGCAGCAAGCTGAATGAGAACTTAAAATATCACATTATAAATGTTTAATTGATAAAGGTAAAAGTATTTTGCCTTTGAAAGACAGTTTGTCCTACATTAGAGTAATTCCAGGTTGAAGGGTTGTAGAGAGCTATCATGAATGGGATTTATTTTGGTTTAATTGAGGTCAATTCATTCCGTAAATGAAATCTGTTAATGTCAAGGAGGCAAACACTGCTATTTGGCTGGTCCACCCATTCACTTGTTATTCTTAGTCACTATGGTTGTTCAGTGACCAAGCCTCTCCTCCGTTTTCTGTTGATTTGGACCTTGGCACCTTGTTTTGCATGATCCCCCTTTTTATATACATCCTTTCAGGAAGAGCTTGTGTCTTCTTTCTGGCTCAGCATTGTTTGTATTGTCTGTTTTGACAACTCAACAAGGCCTGGTGAACTACATTCTGGGTACAGAGGAGGGCACTAAGGAACAAGCCTACAAGGAAGTCACTGGATCCACAACCTGTTTCAGGGGCATTTACTCCAAAACAAACAGCAATGCACAATGCAAATGGTTTAGTTTATATATTAACTGGGATGGATATAAAATTCATGCAGTGGGGTGTGTAAAGTATCTCACTCAAGCTTGATGAAGTTTTTTATATGCAAACACCTGTGTAGTCATTATCCACACTAAGCTATAGAAAGTTCCTTGTGCCTCTTTTTACCCCCACACCCCTTAAAGCTAACTACTTTACTGACTAATGCTGGTAGCTCCAGCAGGGATGGGGAACCTTTCTTCTGCCAAGGGCCATTTGGATATTTATAACATCATTCTTGGGCCATACAAAATTATCAACTTAAAAATTAGCCTGCTATTTTTGGTCAGGCTCATTTGCTGAGGCGTGTGATGTCCACTGGTATTGATTTCACAGGCCTTATACAGCCCAAGGGCCAGACATTCCCCACCCCTGCTAGGGGAAAGACATGGGTATGGATCAGTTTGTGTGAGTCTTGCTTTGTAACGAGTTAAGACTGATTTCTCAGGCTTTGTCTACAGTTTGGCTGGTTCACCTGTGAAGTGGGAGGAGCCTTGAAGGGCAGGCTTCTGGAGCATACCTGGCCATGTGACTTCTCTGTAAAACTCTTTCATGAGCAGAGTTTAAAGTGGTATGTATGCCAGTTATCTCAGGATGAGCACACAGTCACCCTTCTTTCTCAAACTCCAAGGAAGATGCATGGAAAAACTTTCATATCAATTGCCATGAAGATAAAGCAGCTTTATTTTATCCAAATACCATAATGTGTTTACTTCAGGAAAATCCATATTATTGAGTTTCAGAGAATTATGGAAGGTCATACTTGTTAGATTGTTGGATTTAGGTTGATCCATCATCTATAGCAAAAGCAGATAGACTGTGCTGATCACATATTTAGATTTATATAACTCCATCTGCCTTAGAATAGAAAACATTAATAATGAATGCTGACTGTGCCACGGGAATTATCCTCCAATAAATTAGGGTCATTAATAATGCAGACTCTTAAAAAATACAAGAGAAAGTAAACAGTATATCTAAGAGCATTTGTGCTAAAGCATTGCAGAAACAAACATCCTGTCAGCCTAGTGTGGAAGTGAGACATAAAAGCATTTGGTGAAGGCTGGTACTATCACTAAGAAGCAATAATGTTTTTGTTATTCCCCAAACACAATGAAGTTCTAATGATAATAATTACCTCCGAAAAAGTACTAACAATTCTTTATATAATTAAAATAAATATAACTTCAGGCTGTCTAAAAGTGTAAAATGATACCATAATAAGCAGTGTTTTCATTAACAAAATATTTTAAGGAAAGTTCTAGAAATTTTTGTAAAGAACAAAGGAGTTAATATCATAAGTTTATTAACAATAGAACTGTTACTCCTCAAAGATATTTATGGATAATATTGTACCACACTTGATTTTTCTCTAGGACTTAGGCAACCTGGAAAAAGTAAAATGAAAATTGACTAGCATTATGTCATTGTGGAATTAACATCTTTTATTTATGATAGTGACACGGTCTTGCTAAGGATACCTAGGCTGCTTGGTGTTAACTTATACCAAATCATAGTCCTGGCTCCATTATTATCTATAAGTGTCCTTTCAGGGTTGTGATCTCTATGAATTGGTCGGTACCAGGGTAGGGGGTAATTAGTCATTGCATCTGGTCCTGATGTCAGCCATGCTAACATTCCTTCTGGTTTTGCTGCTTTTCTAGGCCTGGAGCTGAAATACAACTGAAGCCTAGATGTTATCTCTATTTGACCAAAACTCTGTCTCTGTGGTCAACAGACCTGAGGCTTTGTTCCTAAGATTATTTGAAGTTGAACTGAACCTCATTATTTTAATGCTTAAGGGAGTGGCCATGCAAGGGAGAAGGAGGCAGGTGAGTGAGGGTGCAGGAAGAGGCCAGTTTGAATCAGCTATCTGTCTCAGTTTCCTCATTCCACTTGCCAAGAAATTTTCCTCACTTTTTACTATCCTGCCTCATCATTACCTGGGAGCTTATTAGAAAAATGAAATCTGGGCCCTGGTTGGATAGCTCAGTTGGTTAGAGCATCATCCCAACACACCAAGGTTACGGGTTTGATCCTGGTCAGGGCACATACAACAATCAACCAATGGAGCATCAACCCATGCACCAAGAGGCTGTCAGTTCAATTCCTGGTCAGGGCACATGCCCAGGTTGTGGGCCCAGTCCCCAGTGGGGGTGTGCAGGAGGCATTCAGTAGATGTTCTCTCTCATTGATGTTTCTATTTCTCTCTTCCTCTCCTTTCCCCTCTTTCTAAAAATCAATAAAGAAAAAATATTTTTAAAAATAAGCAACCAATGACCCTGGTATGTGTGGCTCAGTTGGTTGGGGTGTCATCCTGTACACAGAAAGGTCACCAGTTTGATTTCCTGTCAGGGCACATACCTAAGTTGCAGGCTCCGTCCCCAGTTGGGGTACATACGAGAGGCAACCAATTGATGTTTTTCTCTCACATCGATGCTTCTCTCTCCCTTCTCTCTAAAATCAATAAAATGTAAAAAACAAAAAAACAAAACAAAACAAAAAAACAATAAATGCATAAATAAGTGGAACAACTAATCACCCTAGACCTTCTGTTTCAGAATCCACCATGCCTATGTGTCCCATGCACATAAACTTTTAAGAAGCATGGAGAAACCCTGAAGTTCTAGATGCTGCTGTGAATGGATTGTTATTTATAGATATAGGGTAATAGGAAGCCCATGATACTTTCTTTATCTTCAAAAAGTTCCTGTGCCAAGGCAAACATAGTTGTTCTTTTCTTCCTACTCTGATAATGTTATGCTTAAACCATGAGCAATACAATTTTATTGTTCATTCACCAGATGTTAGTTATGAACTAGGCATTGGATAGAACATTTCAATAGTCTCTGGCTTATGTCTGGGGAAAAAAATCCCAAGAAAGTTTGCCTTTATTGCCCTGGCCGGTTTGGCTCAGTGGCTGGAGTGTTGGCCTGTGGACCGGAGAGTCCCGGGTTCAGTTCATGCTAGAGGCATGTACCAAAAAAAAAAAAAAAAAAAAAAAAGGAAGTTTGCCTTTATCATCCAACCAGCATTCCTGGTATCTTGAGCATAATCCTATAAACAGATCTTTAATAGACTCTGTAGGATCCATAGTTCCCAGACTACATGGGTCTAAGACTACATAAGCTACCTCAGATTCTATCTCTTGGGGGCAGTACAGGGACACTTTTCTATAAAGTGTTCAAGATTTCTCTGCCAAGACAATATCTATAATAAATATAGTAATTTAAGGGACCCTAAATTGATAAATTGGCTTTGATTCCCACTGAGCAATAAATGAGGGCTTCTTTGGTACGTGAAATGTCAAAATGCTATAAACAGCTTTGACATTAAGTTGAAAATTTCAGATCTTTTACATCAATAAGATGTGGCTTAACCACAAAAGAAATCTCTCAGATGTACCTTTCCTCCCAATACTGTTTGACTTTAGACTTGTTAGCATTTTGAAGTGAATCACCTCCCACAGCGAGCTGCACTTCTAGGCTGAGAATTCGCCCAGATGTTCTTTCCATAGCCATTGTTTACCTTAGGAATGTCTAGGGACCCCAGCACCTCCCTGGAGGTGTGCCTCAATTCCAGTGGTCCACACGGGGACTTGGCCATCTTGGAGTCTACGCCAGCTACAGCAGTTCATCTGGAGGATTCTGTTTTAACAGGCATTCAAGGGAAGTAGAATGCCTTTCCCTCATTACACTTGAACCAAAATTACATTGCACAGATAAACATGGAATGAATGATTAGTCTTAAACAACACAATCTTGCAAAAATTATATGTGGATTCCAAAGTATTCGGGCTACCAAATGGTGCAAACAGAATCATCTATAAAGAGAAATGATGAACCATAAGCTTTGTTCATAAAATACCAGGTCAACAGTTTAGTATAGACTACAGAATGGTTCTTTAAATTGCATAAAACAGAATACAAAGAATAACTGAAGAATCCAATTATAGCAAAATAACATTATGAAAATATTTTTAACCCCCAAATTTATGGTATAATAATGCATGTGCTACTTTATAATGCATAAAATCAAATTCTAGTGGTGGATATAATAACTAGTAATGATGAGTATAAATGCTATTTCAAAGTTTCTGCAACCACTATAAGGTGATATGAAAAAATCTGTGATTTCCATTCATTCTAGAGGTTTGTTGCCTAAATTCATAACTGAAGAAAAATACTGAATTCTAGCCCTAGCCGGTTTGGCTTAGTGGTTGGAGCATTGGCCTGCGGACCAGAGAGTCCTGGGTTTGGTTCTCACTAGGGGCACATACCAAAAAACAAAATAAAAAACCCCACTAAATTCTAGTGAGAGATGAATGAATATATATATTTTTCTCACTCCAAGTTCACATACTCCCTGTACCAGGCTATCTGTTTTATCTAAGTTAGATAAGAACCTAGGTCTACCTACCAGCAATTTATGAGTTCAACTTTTGATACTGAAAAATTTAGTCATATCTCCAAATTTCAAGGTTATGTGAAGACATTCTCTGTCAACAGGTCTATTGTGACTTTTACTAAATTCTATTTCGTTTCAACTTAATGAGATTTGCTTGGTACAGTGTTACCTGGACGTTGCTGTCCCCGGTGACGCGGCTTTCTGACACAAATACAAGTTTGCCTGATTCGCATTGCAGAGATTGCTTTCAAGTTGAAAACGGGCCAAAAATCCAAGCCTTCAAGCTTTATCACTTAGAAAATTTCTCTTAGTCATCTCTGTTTCTCGTCAAAGGGAGTTTGTTCATAAGTCTCCTTGTGCAGGGACAAATATTGTTAGACATGTTAAGAAAAAAATTTATTACAGCATTCTTACTTTTGGAGTAATTGTTCTAGAATACATATTTGCAAAGCCTACCATGAGGATTTTTTTTTAAGCATTTTATAATTTTTCTTGGTAGGACATGTATTTCTTTTTTTCTTTATTGATTTTAGAGAGAGAGGAAAGGAGAGGGAGAGAGAGATAGAAATATCGATGAGAGAGAACATCGACTGGCCGCCTCCTGCATGCCCCCCACTGGGGATCAGGCCCACAACCTGGGCATGTGCCCTGACTGGGAATCGAACCTGTGACCTGTTGGTGCATGGGTCGATTCTCAACCACTGAGCCATACCGGCTGGGCGGTAGAACATGTATTTTAACTCATGAAGAAAAATGGCCCTGGCTGGTGTGGTTCAGTCTCTGGATTGACTACCCATCAGGGCACATACCCTGACTGTGGGTTTGGTCCCTGGGATGCATACAGGATGTCCCCCCACCCTCCTTCCTTCCTTTCTCTCTTAAAAAAAAAAAATCAATAAAAACATACTTTTTAAAAGGAAAATAGCTTTGAATTTTTATATTTCATTTACATTCTTTGAGAAAAAAAAGGGGGGGCATGAAAAGCAACGGTGATCTTTGTGTAAGTTTGGGGAAGGAATAAAATTTTATTTCATGCCAGTTGTGAAAATCACATTAAAAAAATTATGCCAACCGTAAGAAAATGGCAGTTGAAGTGTTCTGTCACAGAGCGAGCCCACTCTGTTCTTACCTGGGCAGGCAGGAGAAGTGAGAAGAAAATACGGGAAGGAACATCCCGGAGCTCTCTGTACTCTGTCCAGTGGGGAGCTTGACTCACATCCAAGCTGCCCTTTCCACTGACAGCTGCAGCCCTGCTCTCGCCCATGAAACCAGTCCCTTCATCTCAGACAAGCTGGCTTCACCTCCACAGCTTTATGAAGGCTGCAGAACCTCCTCGTTCATAGTGGAATCCAAACCTTTTTTCAGCCTGCAACTTCCTTCTTTTTTCAGCAAAATTTGACCCCCCTGTCCTTCCTCTCCTTTTTGAAAGGCTTCCTTTGGTTTCCCTGGCACAATATTTCTCTGGATCTCTGTCCTCACCTTTGACGTGTCCTCTTCCTCCTGCTCCATAATGAAGGGCGATCCCCAAGGTCCAACCCAGGACGTAAGCCATTGGAACGTTTGATAGTCTCTGCCCATAGTGTAGGTCCTGACAGTTGTTTTTTCACTTTTGGCAATGCAAGAGCCAGACAGCCATGGCATCCATTCCCAGGGTGGCTGTCTGAGATGAACATATCACAGCACATAACCAGATAAAGAGGCAGGCCGCCTCTCTCCACCGAGACTCCCTTGTTTCAGAGATCTTGGTTGATTTCAATAACTGACCACTTGGGCCATTATCTCCCCCCCCCCACGCACTTTATTTTATTTATTTATATATATAATTGATTTTAGACAGAGAGGAAAGGAGAGGGGAGAGAGAGATAGAAACATCAGTCGATCGGCCTGGTGACCTCTTGGTGCATGGGACAACACTCAGTGCTCTGAGTCACACCGGCCAGGCCTACACACACACTTTAAATTCCCACTCCTATGTTTTATTTAGTTGTTAAATTTTTTTCTTTATTGATTTTAGAGAGAGAGGAAGGGAGAGGGAGAGAAAGATAGAAACATCGATGAGAGAGAACATCGACTGGCCGCCTCCTGGATGCCTCCCACTGGGGATTGTGCCCTAAACTGGGCATGTGCCCTGACCGGTGACCTCTTGGTGCATGGGTCGATGCTCAACCAGTGAGCCACACCGGCTGGGCCCACTCCTATGTTTTATGTTTTAAATTTACCGATAAAGAATGAGCCCTTAGGCCCCCAAACTCTTTATTTTTCAGTTTCTTTATGGTTACTGCTGAAGGGCATTTTACAATCTTAATACAAACCACAAGGCTCGTCCAACCACAACATTAGCCATTGCTAGGAGGAGTCTGCCGCAAACACTGCACTCAAGGAGTGTTCAGGTGGTGGAGGGGCAGCAGGCACAGGACTGAAGAGCGAAGGTAGGTGGGAGGCAGACACATCTACAACTACTTATGTCAGTGCAGTAACAGAGATGAGTACTGCAGTGTATAAGGGGAATGCAGAGAAGAGACACCTAACTGATCTGGATGGGAGAGGGAAAACTCATTAACTTTAACTCACCAAACACTGATCAGCACCCATTCAACAAGCAGGAGCAAGGACCTACGACGTGCCCGTTGTCAGGCCGGCCAGTGAGACGGAGAGTGGCCAGACTTTGTTCTTGCCTGTGCTGAGCTTGCAAGACTAAGTGGGAGAGCCCTGGCCAGTTTGGCTCAGCGGTTAGAGCGTCGGCCTGCGGTCCGGAGAGACCGGGGGTTCGGTTCCCGCTAAGGGCACGTACTTCGGTTGCAGTTTGTCCCCGGCCCTGGTTGGTCGTGCGGGTGGTAGCCACTCGATGTGTCCCTTCACGTCGATGTTTCTCTCTCTCTCTCTCCCTTCCTCTCTCTCCCTCCCACTCTATCTGTACAAAAAAATGGAAAAATATCCTCGGGTGAGGATTAAAAAAAAAATAATAATAAAAGAGACTAAGTGGGAGAAACAGACATGAGATGAGTTGTACAGTTTCACAATTGTGGTAAGTGCTACAGAGAGATAAGCATGAAGTGCCAGAGCCTGGCTCTGACCAGGGTTGTAGAGCAGCCTGGAGGCCAGTGGCTTGAGGATTGGACATAGTGCTCTGCATGCCTCGTCACTTGTCATACCTCGTGACTTGAGTATCTATTATTTGAGTGTTGAGGAAGATTTTGGGGGGAGGCGTCTGACCTGAATTTTAAAGGACGAGTAGGTTAACTCAGAGAGGGTGTGAGGAAGGAAAGGTTCTCCAGTCAGAGGGAACAGAATGTGAGAACTAACATAGCTCAAGCAATTCAGAATTGCTGGAGCAGGGGACAGGGAAGGGCGGAGCAAGAGATGGTGCTGGAGAGGAGGCAGGGCCGGATGAGAGAAGGACAGTCGGAAGCTGCTGAAGGGTTTCATTTAAGCAAGAGAGAGGCATGGCCATTTCTGGATTTTGAAGGGATCCCTTGGGATGCTGTGTGAGTTTAAGGAGACCAAGAAGAAGCCCCACAGAACATTAAGGAGGCCGTGGAGTGTACAGGGGAAATGAACGAAGATCTAAACCGGGGCAGGGGTGTAGTGATGGAGCAAAGGGGAAGGGGAGTGGAGAGGTATTTGGGAGGTGAAGGAGCCAGTAAAATGAGATTAGCTAGTTGGCATTTGTGATGTCACCATAAAACTGAGGAGTAGAAGCAGAGGCTTGAAAAGGAAAGATGACAAGTCCAGTGTTTAATTCAAGGGCCACCAGGGTGGAGATTTCTATCTGGCACTTGAGGAGAAAATGCCCCTGAAGTTCAGTAGCGAGGTCTGCACTGGTTGGGTGGATTTGGATATCATGTCACGTATGTCAAGGTTAGCACCATGAGGGTTTACTCCCAGAAAACGGAGACCACCCCTAGAAAGTGTGTTTAGTGAGAAGTGTGGACCCAGGATAGAGCCTTGGGCTGGTCATTTGTGCCTTGTCTCTCAGCGCTGAGTCCACCCTTCTCGACTCTGCTCTTTGGGAGTGTGGCTGGGTTTGCAAACTACTTTCCTGTCTCCTTTATCAGCTGGATGCCTGCCAGCTTCTGCCAACTAGAGGCATGAGAGAGAGACGGGGAGGCAAGAGGAAGGTGGAATGGACTTTCTGTTTCTGACTGTTACGACTGTCACTCAAGCCACAGATGATGCCACAGTGTCAGTATCGAGCTTGCTCATTCCCTGCCAGCACCAGCTGAGGGACCTCCCTCAGAGCTACCCGCATCCCATCGGCCAGCTGAGCACCCAGGTGAGGGGTGAGGGTCCAAGTACCAGCTGTGCAGTGGGGGAGGGGCTCTCTGAGAACCTGTCACTCTCTAGACCTCACCTCTTCCTTTGTTCCCTAGCCCTAGGGGTGGGAGTGACTTCCTGTAGTCAGATCTGAGCTACCTCAACATTCCCCTTCACGTTTTTTCAGCTTTCCAGTGTTGGAGTCACCAACTCTGCATCAAACACCTCTCTTTGAAAGGCAGTTTCTGTTTTTCTGATTGGACCCTGACTGAAGCAGACCCCTGGGGCAGGCAGAGGGAGGGCCTGCAAAGGAAGCAGAGAAGGAGGTGTACAGAGAGAACTGGGAGTGAAAATGGGGACAGCGTCTCAGGAAACAGTGTAGCAGAGAGCAGAGAAGGAGGCAATGCTAGCTTGTTAAAAACCGAGCAGATGATATCATCCAGTGGTACTACTCCTGGGTGTATATCCAAAACAATTGAAAGCAGTGTCTCAAAGAGCAGCGTTATTCACAATAGCCAAAGGTGGAAGCAACCCAAGTATCCATCAATAGGTGAGTGGATAAACAAAATGTGGTATTTACATAAAAAGAAATGCTATTCAGCCTTAATTTTTTTTTAATCCTCACCCGAGGATATCCTTTTCATTGATTTTCAGATAGAATGGGAGGGAGGGAGAGAGAGGAGAGAGAGATAGAAACAGAGAGAGAGAGAGAGAGAGAGAGAGAGAGAGAGAGAGAGAGAGAGAGAGAGAAACATGGATGTGAGAGAGACACATTGACTGGTTGTCTCCTGCACGACCCCAACCAGGGCTGGGGATTGAACTGCAACTGAAGTACGTGCCCTTGACCCGAATCAACCTGCAACTCTTTGCTCCGAAGGCCGATGCTCTAACCGCTGAGCCAAACCAGCCAGGGCCTATTCAGCCTTAAAAAGAAAGGAAATCCTGACACACTATAACATGGATGAACCTTCAAAACATTATACTAAGTGAAATACGCAGTCGCAAAAAGATGTATAATTTCATTTATAGAAGGTTTCTAGAGTAGTCAGACTTGTGGACAGAAAGTGGACTGATGGTCTCAGGGGCTGAGAGAAATGGGGAATTGTCTAGTGAGGACCAAGTTTCAGTTCTGTAAGATGGTTGTGCAATGTGAATATACTTATCACTATTGAACTTTAAACACATAAAAATGGTTCTAACAGTCAGTTTTATGTGGCGTGCATTTTACCACAATGAAAAATAAAAATAGGGCAGAGAAGTTCAGGAAGGTAAAGATTAAATGTGTCATTTAGGAGGGCATTTAAGATCTTAAGAACATCGTTTGATTAACTAGTTGAAAGTCAGGCTGCAGTGGGTTGAGGGGCAAGTGCGAGGTGGGGAAACAGTCTGACTCTCTTTAGAGAAGTCTGAATAAGCAGAGGAAGACAAGTTGGGCTAAAGGGGACTGTAAGGTCAAGGAGGAGAGGTTGGAGTATGTTTGGAAGCTGAAAGAAAGGAGCCTGCAGAGGAAGAGAGAGGATCTATAGTGCTAGGAAGGAGCAGAGTCCAAGGGGAGCAGGGACAGCTGATTCTCCACTGTGGGAGGGAAAGCAGAAAGGAGGGAAGTGGGCGTTGATGCAGTTATAGGTCAGAGGTTGATGGGGAGAGGGCACATGATGATCTCACGGTTTTCTCCATGATAGAGGAGGCAGCAGAGAGGGACCCCAAGAAGGAAAGGATTGAGGGAAGTGCCGAGGGCCTAGGCAAGGTTGGAGATCATGAATTTATAAGTGTTCTGAGAAAATTTTCTCTGGCAACTAAGTAAATGTGAAGACAGGTTATAACCCTGAGCCAGGCTTGGGGCGATGCTTGAGAGATGCTGCAGAGGGATGGGGGACAAGGGAATCGAAGGTGCTGGTAAGAGCAGGATTTAGATGATCAGCTGAGGAGCCCAGGGTCATTCAGGGAGATGGAGAAACTTGAAGGAACTCACAAAAAATTGGAAAAAAATAAATGAAAAGATCTATGGGCTGCTATTTCCAAAAAGTCAAAAGCATTTGCAAAGGGAACAAGATAACTGGAAACCTGGGTGGCTGGGGATTCAGAGACAGAAAGTAGGGCACTTGGTGAAGCAGCTGCCTGAGATGGCAGGACAATGAGGTCCAGGAGGGGAAATGCACTGAAGGCCACACTGGAAGTAACAGGCTCTGGGGAAGGGCTGCATTCTTGTGAGTTGAGATGGAAAGAAGACTCTAAGCCAGGTCAGTCCAGAATGTCCCCAGTTGGATGTCCCACCATAGCTCATACTTGTGGGAGCACATTCAAACTCAGCATATTTCCCTTTTGTGGGCCACTCCTTGCAAATGTGTAATTTCTGTAAATGCCACTTCTCTAGATCTGTAATGTCATGAAGAGGATGAGACTTGGGATTAGGACACCTGGATTCAAATTCTGCTCTACCATTTTCTAGCCATCAGCCAAGAGGATTCTCTCAATATTTCTCATAAAACTTATCTCTTCAGGGTAGTCCTAAAGACCAAATTAAATGAGAATGTGAAAGCACCCAAGTATATAACCAGGAATAAAATAATATTCCTCAATAGATATCCATGGAATTTGAATGTAATTTTTCCTTCACTCCCTATAATGAATTTATCATCAAGTCCCAATTTTTGTTCTTTACATTGCCAAATCTCATTGTTTATTAATCAGCACCTTTGTGGGATGACTCATCAATAACTCAGAGAACCAGCTCCCCTGGGATCTCAGCACAAACCTTTCCCACAACTTTGCAACATTCTAAATCTAATCTATGCCCTCATTTACCGGGGACCTTGAATATGTTCCTTATTCATCTGGTTTCATTTCTTCCTGTAACTCACAGGGAATACAAAAGAGTTGGTTCTTATGTAAAGTGCCAGGTAGGCACTACACAGTTATCTCGTATAGAACTCACTTGGATTTGCAATTAAAGATCATCCCTGCATAGATTAACCTCTGGACTGAAAATATAATTATACAATAAATGATTAACATTATTTCCTCAAAAAATGTACCCAAATTAAAAAACAAAAAACCAAAAACCATTGTAGGTTGAGGTTGAGGTTCTTTACTCAACAAAAGTTGTTGACTAAACTTACCACTAGCTTATTAATGGATTTCCTAGAAGAATGATTAAGTTTATTTTAATTTTTTTACTTAATTTGGCTTTGGTGGCAACCCTTGGATGAGGAGGGGAACTCTGCCTTCATCCCTGGAGTTTGCAGCAAAGATAGGGGGAGATCCCAGCAGCTGAGTTGTTTCAGGAAAGAAAGAGCCCTCGGGGCTGGGTGGTAGAAAGGTCATATGGATTCCTGAACCTGGAAGATAGATTATGTTTATCAAGGATTGAGAAACCAGAAAGAAAAACAGCCTTCGTGTGTGGGAAGGTGAAGGGTTCCATTTTGAGGTGCTGGCTCTATGAAGACAGTCTAGTTACGGGGAGCCAGATCTGGACTGATGGGGTTCAATGGTTGAAACCAACCTAACTTCCAATGAAAACAATATCTAAGTTGGGAAGGATGGTCTCACAGGCAAAGACTTCCTGAAAGGAGAGACATTTGCATTGAGCCTTGAATAATGGAGACTATTTAAACAAGCAGAAATGGAGCATTATATCAGTATTACATCAAATGTATACATTTCACCACCCTCATGTCTCATTTCAGAGTGCATAAAGCACTGATATGGCATTTGTTAAAGGTAAGCTAGTGGAAAATAAGCATTTTTAAGCATAACCAGCAGCTATTGTGCCAACTCCTACCTGCAGAATCAGAGATCTGCCCAGGGACAGATTTGCTCATATTCCTATGTTGCAGATGAGGAAGCTGGGTTTACTACATCGTAGTTCACACAGAGGAAAAAGAGTGGATGTCAGGATGACCACAGATAACAGTCTATGACAAAGTTTCCACTGGTCTGTGATAGAATAAGAAACATAAGATGGCTGCAATAATTTCTTTTACTAAACTAAATGTATTAAACATAAAGATTATCTTTTATTTAGAGATTAAATTTCTGGTCTTAAAATGCCTTGTTAAAATGACATGATGGTGTCTGATCAGTAGGGCTTAGTTGGCTGAGCATTGTCCCTTGCACCGAAAGGTTGCCAGTTTGATTCCTGGTCAAGGCACATACCCAGGTTGCGGGTTCAGTCCTCAGTCAGGGTGTGTGCAGGAGGCATTGATAGAAGTTTCTCTCTCTCTCCCCCTCTCCCTCCCTCTCTCTCTAAAATTAATAAAAATATATTTAAAAAAAATTACACAATGGTAATGGTTGGTAGGATGCTGGTATTAAAAAACAACAACAACAACAAAAAAACCTCTTTCCTTGTCAAAATAAAAGGCTTCTAACCCTATGAAGAGCTCACAGAAGAACATTGGAGATAAGAGAAGTCACCTGGCCTATGAAAGCTTATAAGTAAATGCTCAAACTAATAAACTCTCTGATTTAAGGAGCAGAGGGTGGATTTTTGCATAGAGAATAAAATAATGTCAGAATTGAAGGGAACACAGAGATCATCTGGTATGTGCATCCTCCTCATTTTACAGAGGAGGAATTTGAGGACCAGAAATGTCAAGCACTTGCTCTAAGTCACTTGTCCTTTTATATTTATATTTTCAAGTGGTCCTGTTTATAGTGTTACTGATTTGTGTGTAAGCATATATGATTAAAAAAATCAACGAGCTCTTATGAGAGAGGGCATTTATCAGAGCCTCAAATTATGCATAGCAAACTTTAAGAAAGATTTTTATCAATGCTTCTAAGTCTGTACTACTATTTATAAGTACTCATAAAGTAATTGTGTTTTTTTGTTTTGCACTCAAGAAGTTTGAGCAGCAAAATGGCATCAGAATATTACCGGACCTTGGTTCAGCAACCTCAGTACTTGAGTTAGGCTAAGAAAGAATTCAGAGCCAAGGAACTCAAGTTATAAGAGAGAGTTTATTTAGAAGGTCACAGAGCTAGAAAAGGTGAGCCAGCTGGGCTGTATGGGCTCAAGAAAGGAATGACAGAAGCAGAAGAAGGGCCCTGGGAGCTTAGGGAAAAGAAAGGCAGAAAAGATGAGCCTTGGGGAAAGCGAAGGTGAAAGGTGCTGCATACTCTAGATAGAGAGCAAGCAAGCACCCACCCTGGGGCAAGAAGGGAGTGAGGAAAGGCAAGTGTGCTTAAGAGAAAGAGCAAGTGCTGAGTCTTTTGTCTTGAGGGTTTTTATCTGGAAGTCTCAAGGGAGGATATCAATCGAATATTCATCAGCTTTCCAGGTGTGTGCCCTCTGGGTCATGGTCTCTACTGATTGGTGGGCACCAGGGCAGGGAGTTATTAGTTACTGCATTTGGTCCTGATGTCAGTCATGGCATTGCTTCATCTGGTTTTGCTGCCTTTCTGGGCCTGCAGCTAAAGCACAACTGAGGCCTAAATGTCATCTCTAGTTTGGCCAACACTCTGACTCTGTGGTCAGCAGACTCTAGGCTTTGTTCCTAAGATTATTTGATGCTGATCAGAACCATATTGTCCTGAGAGCTTAATGCTTAAGAGAGTGGTCATACAAGGGCTGGTATGAGAGACATATGAGGCTATTTCCTGCATCCCCCCCCCCCTTGTTACTCCTCCCTGGTGGTCTATTACATGACAAGCAACATGCTAGGGGAGAAAAAGTCAGGGGAGGGTCTGAATTGCATGACCATGGCTATGGTAGGGGATGAAAGGTCACCCTGAAGGCAAGGTGCTTGTTTTCCAAGTTTTGCCCATTGCTAGATACATGGGGCTTTCTGCTCTTGTCCATACCTGGCCTATCATTCCTATTCTGCTCATGCCTGTCTAACTGCCTACTACAGACGGATCTCAGGACCTTACAAGATCAAGTAAAGCACTGATCCATGAAAGTGCCCTTCCTGTGTTTTCTTACCTGTACAAAAGCAAAACATCCCCACCACTCATTAACTACTCTGCTCCAGTACTTATAATCAGATGGCAATATGACCTGTTCCATGGGCTTCAAGGTTTGTTGGTTCACTTGGTGTGAATTTACTCCCTGCCCACTCCATGTTACACATGGTGCCGACTTACAGTGGGGGATCAGCAAGACCAGTCCTGCCATCCAGGAGGTAAAAGTCTAATGGAGAAATCTCAGTGAAGGGCCTTGAATTATAGTGGATTATAGACTGTTGTTGGAAGTGCCAATGGCTGTTTGCACTGAGGAATGTCTCAAAGGAGTTGACATTTTAGGGATATCTGTGCCCAACAGGTGGGATGGAGAGAAGCCTAGAGGAAGAGTTGTAATAATAAATGTGTGGTTACTGAAGACCTGCCTTGGCTGAGAACAGAAGGAAGAAGGACATGAGACTTTTCAAGGAAACAAAACCTAGAAATTGATGAATAATGTGATAAAGGAGACAAAAAAGGAGAGTGAGTCAAAGATGCTCCTCCAAGTTTTGGAATTTTAAGTGATTGAGAAATTAATGATGGCATTAGACAAGGCCAGAGGAGTTGGGAAGGAAGCCTCTACCCTATTTGAGGGGAAGGAATTGTTTGAGTCCTAGTACTTCTTGCTTCTTTTCCTATTGATAGGAATCTGTCTGTACTTTTCAGATTCTATAGTTCAGTGAGTTCATCTGAAAGCCAATTAATGCTATGAATGGTATCTTCTTATTTTATTATTAATAGGTGATTGCTTCACAGAGAAGCAAAAATATAATATGTATGTAACTTCTGGATTATCCTTTTTGATTGCTGTCTCTGGGATTAGACAAAGTCTGTGTTTATTTCAGCTGGCAGAAAAGGTATACAGGCTGGGCAGAGGTGTATACCTTTGTAGCATCCCTATCTTTTTCTAGAATGAGGGTGGTTCACATCTCTGGATCTGTTCTTGAACCTGCAGAGCTAGAAATTTGGGTGTGGACTGGCTTATCAAGCCAGAAGGGGCATCAATTGAAACAGGACTAAAACAATAACTTTATGTTCTGACTTTTGGCTCAAAAAGTATTGGGCCTGTTCCCAGATTCCAGGCCTGGGGTATCTTCCTTGCACTGCAAAGTAAAGCAAAGTGTAGCTACAAGCCTATCTCACGCCTATATACTTGACCCTGGTAACTGGGCTACAAATTTGAATACAGCCTTCAAATCATGGGTGATTTTGAGTTTACTAGATAATTCTGCAATTCTTTGATGTGTCTTATTATGTCCTGATATAGTTAAAGAAAGGACAAAAATACATAGCTGCATTTATAACATTGCAGAATCTATTGTCCTAATTTTTGAGGCCCTTGAATTTAGTAAACTAGGTTCCACAAAAAAATATATTAGTCCAGTTGACAGGTGCCTGCTTTCATTTTTACCAGCATCTACCCCACCATGACAAGCTGTGCACAATGTTTTCAATCTCTTGTAACTTTTGTCTCTTGCAATGCTTCCTTTTATGGGAAACGCTACCACCCTGGAGTAATTTTGCATATTTGTTGTGTTTATTTTATAGTAGTATCCTGGGTGAGCATCGTCAAACTGCACAGTGATAATGCTTGAGATTTATGGAGGCTAGAAATTTGAAGGTAGCTGCTCAGTGCTGTGCTTGAAGTCATGTTAGTAAGTAAAAGTAACTACAAGTCAAAAGTATCCAGCACCTTAGGGACACACATAACTAGAAAGGAAATTACCACTCCTCGTGTTTTGTTTTGTTATTCCTCACCCGAGGATATTTTTCCATTTTTTGTACAGATAGAGTGGGAGGGAGAGAGAGGAAGGGAGAGAGAGAGAGAAACATTGACGTGAAGGGACACATCGAGTGGCTGCCACCCGCACGACCAACCAGGGCCGGGGACAAACTGCAACCGAAGTACACGCCCTTAGCGGGAACCGAACCCGGGTCTCTCCGGACCGCAGGCCGACGCTCTAACCGCTGAGCCAAACCGGCCAGGGCTTAATTTTTATTTTGACACTTAAAAAAATTTAGTATAATTGAGAAAGTGACTATCTAGCAGTATCTCAAGTTCCTCCCTAGAGAAAGCCCTGTGGTTTTCTCTGCTGGATTCTATACCCTGGACTAATCTCCAGGCCTCAGTTTCCTAGATTATGACTAGAGCTTTAGATCATCCTCCCTTTGCTGTTGGGATGGGGAGTGACTATGAATGGCTATGGGATTTCTTTTGGGAGTGATGAAAATGTTCTAAATTGATTTTGATGATGGCTGTACAACTGTGAATATGTTAACAACATTGAATTATACACTTTAAATGAGTAAACTGTATGGTATGTGTATACTTTAAATGAATAAACTGAATTGTGTCCCCCTCACCATTTATATGTTGAGGTTCTAAACCCCCAGTAATCCAGAATGTGACTATATTTGGAGACAATGTCTTTAAAGGGGTGATTAAGTTAAAACAAGGTTAGAGTGGGCCCTACTCCAATAGGACTGGTGTCCTTAAGGAGATACAGACACACAGAGGGAAGACCAGGAAAAGACACCCATCTAGAAGCCAAGGAGCTCAACGGTTCAAGCGTCAGCCCGAGGACTGAAAGGCTTCCTGTTCTATTCCAGTCGAGGGCACATACCTGGGTTGCAGGTTCTATCCCTGGCCCTGCTCAAGGTCATGCCAGAGGCAACCTATCAATGTGCCTCTCTCATATCTGTGTCTCTCTCGCTCCCCCTCCTCCCCACTCCTACTCTGTCTAAAAAATCCATGTAAAAATATCCTCTGGTGAGGATGAACAAATAAATAAATAAACAAACAAAAGCCGAGAAGAGAAGCCTCACAAGAAGCCAGCCCTGCCAGCATCTTGATCTTGGACTTCCAGCCTCCAGAACTGGGAGAAAATACATTTCTGTTGTTTAAGGCACCCAGTCTGTGGTGCTTTTTAGGGGAGCCTGCACTGGCTATTTTAAGGTATCAACTTGGTTGGACCACAGTGCCCAGATATTTGGTTAAACATTATTTTGGTGTCTCGGGGATGAGATTAACATTTATTTATTATTACTTTTTTTGGTACGTGCCCCTAGAGGGAACCAAACCAGGGACTCTCTGGTGCGCAGGCTGACGCTCCAACCACTGAGCCAAACCGGCCAGGGCGACATTAACATTTAAATTGGTGGATTTGGAGTAAAGCTGTTTACCCTCTCTGCTGTGAGTAGGTCTCATCCAGTCAATGTAAAGCCTAAATAGAACAAAGAATGACATTCCTCGAGCAAGAAGGAATCCTGCCAGAAGACTGCTTTGGGCTTTTCCCTGGGTCTCCAGGTTGTTTGCCCACCCTGCAGATTTTGGACTTGCACCTCCAATATTGTGTGACCCAATTTCTTAAGTCTCTCTCTCTCTCTCCCCTTCCCTCCCATCCTCCTTCTCTCCCCTGTATGTACACACATGCATGTGCGAGTGCACACTCCCCCCCCCACACACACATATGCACACACAGATACCCTATTGGTTCAGTATCTCTGGAAAACCCTGATAATATATATTGCCCTAGAAAACTAATAAGATATGTGAATTATATCTCAATAAGGCTATTTACAAAAAAACACAGAAGGCTATGTCCAAACATTAACAATATGTGTGAGCAAACACACTGGAGAGAAAACCTTATGAATGAAAAGAATGTGCTAAAACCACCAGCATCTCGCTTTTCCTATATATGAAAACTCAGGGAAGGACAGTAACCGTATATTGTTATAAACATGGTGTTGCCTTTGTAAATGCCTCATTGTTAATAGGAATCTTAGTCTATTTCTAGTTTATGTTCCTGATAGGAATATTTAATAAGTATGCTCCTATATCCCCTATCTCCTGTGCTGTATATATTTTGTTTAAGTAATTGTATAGTTATATAAAATTAGTCTCTTTTCTATTGCAGAATGTTAATAACAATTATTTGGTGGTAGCATTTAGAGTATTTTAGGTTTATATTTAATTTAGCTTAGACTTGTGATTTTTTTGTGACCACATGCTATTTGTGTAATGAAAATTTAAGAAAAAAAATTTCATTCAGAGGAATGTTTAGAAGCAAGTTTGGAGAACAGAGAGCCCAGAGGACATAGGGTTGTGGTGGGATGCATTGTGATACCACTTATTCGAATGGAATACAAATCGAATTACATCTACTACAGTGGACAAATCTCAGCCTACAACACAGATTATGATGTAACGCCTCAGGCTGTTCTCTGGAATATGCATTATAAAGGAATTTACTTTTCCTTCCAACTCAGTTTTTCTGCCATTTTCGGTTATTCTTTCATTCAAGCAGCTGGTGAGCTTATTCTGTGCACCAACTATGTCCAAGGACTGCACTAAATACCAGAGATTGAAAAACAAGCAAAACAGACTCATTTTAATCTAGACAATTAAACCATAGCCGGGGAGACTACATGGTTCAGTGTAATAATGGCTCCCATAGGGTTAGCACATGGGAAGGGCTGCCGGCCCCGAGGGAGAGGGGGGTGAGAAGAAGTTTTTAAAATCCTGCAAATCTTTATTATTCCATTTTATAGATGAGTAAACTGAGGTTCAGAGAGGTTAAGTAATTTGCCCAAACATCTCAGGAAGTAGAAGGAAGGGAAAATAAGCACAGTCTGTCTCTGAAGTCCACGTTCTTTCCGCTGTACTATGTTTTGTGTCTCTAGTGTATTGTCATGTGGACAAACTAATGGAATACATTGAAATGTAATACATTTAATTTTTACTTTGAAGAAAAGACTCGGATTTATCATTAGTTTTGTCTTAATTTCCTTATCCTACCTTCACCAATTCTCATAATTGCTAATAGTAATAATAGTAACAAGTTAGCATTTGTTTCCTTTATGCCAGTTGTTCTACAGTCTGTGCTTAACATAGGCTCTCTCGACCCATCCTCATAACAGCCTAATGGCTGGCTGTGGAACTATCCCCATTCTATAGACAGAGAGACTGAGGCGCAGAGAGTTAAGTGATGTTAGGTGGCAAAGCTGGGATTTGATCCCTGATCTGATTCCAAAGACAAGTTTTTTTTTGTTTGTTTTTTTTTATCCTCACCCGAGGACATTTTTCCATTTTTTGTTCAGGTAGAGTGGGAGGGAGAGAGAGGAACAGAGAGAGAGAGAGAGAAACACCGACATGAAAGGAACACATCGAGTGGCTGCCACCCGCACGACCGACCAGGGCCGGGGACAAACTGCAACCGAGGTACGTGCCCTTAGCGGGAACCGAACCCAGGTCTCTCTGGACCGCAGGCCGACGCTCTAACCGCTGAGCCAAACCGGCCAGGGCCAAAGACAAGTTTTTAACCATATTTCTACAGTGCCAAAAACCCAGACAGCTGACAGCCTAAAAAGTCCTTGTAGGTTGTTGGATTTTTTAATTAGAAGAAAGTTCTGGAATGTGATCGATCGTTTCAGATCACACAGGAAGGACCGAGTGTTTCTCTTGTTTCTGAAGAGGCGCTCTTGAGGGGAGTTTCGAGACCCCACGTCATCTGGAACAGTTCTGAGGTGCTCTGTCTGTGAGATGCCCACACCGAGGCCCTGGAACTCCGGTGTGCTCTGTGAGACAGACGCCTGGCTGTGGGGTGTTTGGCTTTAGGATCAAGGCTACCAACGCCCTTTGCCAGTTGTCTGGGTAGTGTTCCATCCCACCAACCACTTCCGCTCTCCACTCTCTCTCTCTCCCCACAGGAACCTAGAGGCCTTTGAAGGGTTGGGGTTTACGAAACAAACCAGGCGAGGTTCACTGGAGAGAGTTTGCAAGGATGGAAGAAAGGACAAGTTGTGCTTCCTTAGACAGTTTGGCCCTGGCTGCCTTTTCCTGACTCGGGGTGGGAAGGAGCTCACGAGAGAGGCAAGCAGCAGAGGCAAGAGGTCCAGGCAGAGAGGAGGAAGGAGAACCAGCCCACAGCCAAAGGTTTGACTGGGAACAAGGCTGAGAAACACCCACAAACCCACTCACCTTCAGCATAAGGTAGATAAGTGCAGGACAGAGGAACAATGTCTTGCAGAATGTCGATTGCTGACACTCTGCTGGTTCACCTGGTGCCTGTTTGGAGTCCAGAAAGCTCAGGAGGAACACAGCAGAGGTGGTCTGGAGCCTCACCGAACGGGCTGGACCCTCACAGAGGTCACCTGAGCTTTGGGGCTTCGACACTGTGAACACGTCTCACCTTCGGGGGCTGGGGCGAGACGTGATACGCCCCTGCTTCGGGAAGCACGGGCACCCACACTGTGAAAACCCACAGAGTCCTGATCCCCACTGATGGGGCCCAGGTGTGCATTCTTTTTCGGAGTAGGGAGGATGAGAGAGGAGGGGCCTCGGGGAGTCTTGCCCAACGCCGGGTGCTCACACATCTGCTGATCATCACAGTGCCGTGACCTCCACCGGGCTGCAAGTAGGTCAGAGGATTAGTGATCACTGCAGTGTCAACCTGATGCCCCCGCCACCTCTTGGCCTGCTTGCCAGGACAGGCAGAGAACCCAGGACTGTGTTGGAGGATCTGCCACATGCAGGCAGGGGGAAGGAAGAGCACATGGTGGAGGCAGCTTTGGGCTGGGCCCAGGCCTGGCAAGTGGCAGTCTCCTGGGCACAGCAGGGGACCTCAGGAGCACATCTCGGGCAGGAAGAGCTGTGATGGCCCTGGAGAGTGGGAGCTCTGCCCCCAGGGGACAGTGATGGCCCTGGAGAGTGGGGGCTCTGCCCCCAGGGGACAGTGAGAATGTTTGCGGCTTCTAGGAGGAGCAAAGCCTCTGGTGACAGTGCGGGTGGGGGTGGGGGTCATTACAGCCCTAGAAAAGGAACACTGGGGACTGGGACCTGGGATATCATCTACACTGGAGGGAAGGACGCTGTGCAGATCTGCCCTGATTGGCTGTGAGGGAGGGATTTGGACCAGAATAGGAATGAAATGGATCTGAAGGCTCTTCTTGCTGACCTATTGCAACTCAGGCTTTCGTAAAAATAACTTCTGGACACTGTTTAGAGACCTTAGGGTCTATTTTATACAGTAGGTGGAGTTAAGCCAGATGAAGATTATGCAGCCGTCCCGGCAAATGGAATGATTTATTCCCAAAAAGGAACATTTACTGAATCTGATTAAGATTTTGAGAGCCGGCTGGTTCCTGTGTTTTCTTTTATTTATTTTTAATCCTCATCCAAGGATATGTTTTCTTTGATTGTTTTAAGATAGAGTAGGAGGGAAGAAGGGAGAGAGGGAAGGGGAGAGAGAGAGAGAGAGAGAGAGAAACATCAGTGTGAGAGAGACATCGATTGATTGATTGGTTGCCTCCTGCACAGCCCCCAAGATCAAACCTGCCACTCTTTGGTCCGAGAGTCATTGCTCTAACCCCTGAGCCAAACTGGCCAGGGCTGTCCTTTGATTTTACAAAATTTAAATGAGGATTCTCCCTGATCAATGTAGTGTACACAGCGAGCCTTAGTAAATATTTGCTGAATAAATCCACAAACACATCAAATCCATTCAATCTAGCAAATATTTGCTAGAAGGCTAATCAGTGCCTTCTTGGGGATTAGAGTCTAGTTCAGTGGTTTATCTTTCTCTCCGTGACACAGTCAGAAATACACACACACACACAACTGCAACACACTTTCACCAACTTTTTAAAAATGTCTTAAAATTTTTATTTATTAATTTTGTTTTTTAGAGGGAGAGAGAAATGTCGATTTGTTGTTCCACTTATTTATGCATTAATTGGTTGCTCCTTCTTGTGCTCTGACCCACAACCTAAGTATGTCCCCTGACCCAGAATTGAACCTGCCACCTTTTGGTGCACGAGATGATACTCCAACCAACTGAGCTACCTGGCTAGGGAGATATTTTCTATTCTATTTTTTTAATTTTTAATTTTTTGCTATATCTTTATTGTTGAAAGTATTACAGATGTCCCTCCCTTCCTCCCCCCCATTGACATCCTACTCCCTGTACCTGCCTCCCCCTTGCCTTCACCACATTGTTGTCAGTGTCCATTGGTTATGCCTATATGCATATAAGTTCTTTGGTTTTTCTTTTCCCACCCCCGAACCTGCCTCATCTCTGAGGTTAGGCAGTCTGTTCCCTACTTCCATGTCTCTGGATCTATTTTTGTTTGACAGCTTATTGTGTTAATTATATTCCAAATAAGTGAGGTCCTGTGATACTTGTCTTTCCCTGACTGGTTTATTTTGCTGAGCATAAGATTCTCCAAATCCCTCCATGTTGTCTCAAAGGATAAGAGATCTTTCTTTCTTATGGCTGCATAGTATTCCATTGTGTATATGTACTGTCGCTTTTTTTATCCACTCATCTACTGATAGACATTTGGGCTGTTTCCAGATCTTAGCTATAGGGGTGCATATATTCTTTCTGATTGGTGTTTCCAGCTTCTTAGGCTATATTCCTAGTAGTGGAGTCACTGGGTCAAAAGGCAGTTCCATTTTTAATTTTTTGAGGAAACACCATATTGCTTTCCATAGTGGCCACACCAGTCTGCATTCCCACCAGCAGTATACTACAGTCCCCTTTTCTCCACATTCTCGCCAGCACTTGTTCTTTGAAGATTTATTGATGGTAGCCATTCTGGCTGGTGTGAGGTGATACCTCGTAGTTGTTTTAATTTTAATTTATTTGATGATCAGTGATGCTGAGCATTTTTTTCATATGTTTCTTGGCCATTTGTATGTCTTCTTTGGAGAAGTGTCTATTCAGATCTTCTGCTTTGTTGTTGTTGTTGTTAATCCTCACCTAAAGATATTTTTTCATTGATCTTATACATAGAGTGGAAGGGAGGGAGAGAGAAACATCGATGTGAAAGAGACATATCAATTGGTTGACTACCATATGGGTATTGAACCTGCAACCTACGTACATGCCCTTGATGGAGAATTGAACCTGAGGCCCTTCAGTTTGCAGGCCAGTGCTCTAATCACTGAGCCAATCTGGCCAGGGCCTCTATCCATTAAAAAAAATTTTTTTTATTGACCCTCACCTGAGGATATTTTTCCATTGATTTTTAGATAGAGTGAAAGGGAGGGAGGGAGGAAGGAAAGGAGGGAGATAGAGAGAGAGAAAGAGAGAAACATTGATGTGAGAGAGACACATAGATTTGTTGCCTCCTGTGCGACCCTGACCAGGGCCAGGGATTAAACCTGAAACCCAGGTATGTGCCCTTGACCAACAATCAAACCTGGGACCCTTTGGTCTGTAGGCCAATGCTCTAACCACTGAGCAAAACTGGCCAGGGCTCTGCCTATTTTTAAATTGGATTCTTTATCTTCCTTTTGTTGAGTTGTAGGAGTACTTTGTGTATTTTGGATGTTAACCTCTTATCCAGTGTATCATTGGCAAATACGTTCTCCCATAGAGCGGGTTCCCTTTTCATTTTGATGCTGGTCTCTTTTGTCCTGCAGAAGCTTTTTAGTTTTGTAGCTTGGTGAGTGTGGCTAAAGGGTCATCAATCTTGTTTATCTTTCCAAAGAACTAGCTCTTGGTTTTATTGCTCTTTTGTATTGTTTGTTTTTAGTCTCTATGACATTTATTTCTGCTCTGATCTTTATTATTTCCTTTCTTATACTTACTTTGGGTTTTTCTTTTTGTTCTCTTTCTAATTCTTTAAGTTGTAGGGTTAGATTTTCAACTAGAAATTTTTCTTGTCTCTCTAGGTAGGCCTGTAATGCTATGAACTTCCTTCTCAGGACTACTTTCACTGTGTCCCATAGGTTTTGTGTTATTGTGTGTTCATTTTCATTAATTTCCAGGAAGTTTTTTGTTGTTGTTGTTTGTTATCCTCACTTGAGGACATTTTTCCATTTTTTTGTTCATATAGAGTGGGAGGGAGAGAGGAAGAGAGAGAGAGAAACATGGATGTGAAAGGGACACATTGAGTGGTCCCCACCCACATGACCCAACCAGGGCCAGGGACAAACTGCAACCAAAGTACGTGCACTTAGCAGGAACTGAACCAGGGTCCCTCTGGACCATAGACTGATGCTCTAACCGCTGAGCCAAACTGGCCAGGGCTCAGGAAGTTTTTTATTTCTTCCTTGATCTCATTGATAACTCACTCATTATTTAGTAACATGCTATTTAGCCTCCATGTGTTTGAATGTCTTTTTGTTGTAATTGATTTCTAGTTTCATACCATTGTGATCTAAGAAGATATGATTTTAATCTTCTTGAACTTCTAGAGACTTAAATTGTGTCCTAACATGTGCTCTAACTTTGAGAATGTCCTCAGTGCGCTTGAGAAGAATGTATATTCTGCAATTTTGGAATGAAATTATCTGTAAATATCAATTAAATCCATCTGATCTAGTGTATTGTTTAGGGTCTCTGTTTCCTTGTTAATTTTTTGTCTATCCAGTGATGTCAGTGGGGTGTTGAAGTCCCCATACTTTGTACTGCTGTCAATCTGTCCCTTAGAGTCTTCCAGAAGTTTATAAATATATTTTGGTACTCCTATATTAGGTGCATATATGTTTACCAAGGTTAAATCCTCTTATTGGATTGATCCTTTAAATATTATACAGTGACCTTCTTTGTCTCTTGTTATGGCCTTTATTTTGAAGTCTATTTTATCAGATATGTGTATTGTCACTCCAGCTTTTTTGTTTGTTTGTTTCCATTTGCTTAAAAATTGTTTTTCCATCACTTCACTTTCTTTCTTTTTTAAATACTTAATTTATTACTATTATTTTTATTACAGATGTGCCTCCTTATCTATCCCTTCACTTTCATCCTATGTGAGTCTTTTGTTCTGAGGTGGGTCTATTGTAGACAGCATATATATGGGTCATGCTTTATTATCCATTCAGCTACTCTGTGTCTTTTGATTGGAGCATTTATTCCATTTACATTTAAGGTTATTATTGATATGTACTTGTTTATTACCATTTTTATTCATTATGCCTGTGTTTCTATTTTTTGTACTAATTACAGCAATCCTTTTAACATTTCTTGCAGTGCTGATTTGGTGTTAATATATTCCCTTAACCTTTTTTTTGTCTGGGGAGCTCTTTATTTTACCTTCTTTCTTTTTTCTTTTCTTTTTTTAAGTGGGAGGGAGAGAGAGAGAGAAACATCAATGTGAGAGAGACACATTGACTGGCTGCCACCTGCACAACCCCAAATGGGGCTGGGAACAAACCGCAACCAATGTACGTGCCCTTAGCAGGAACCGAACACAGGACTCTGGTCTGCAGGCCAATGCTCTAACCGCTGAATCAAACTGGCCAGAGATCACCATCTATTTTGAATGACAGCCTTGCTGGATAGAGTGGCTTTGGATTTAGATCCTTGTTTTTTCATTACCTTGAATACTTCATGCCATTCCCTTCTGACCTGTAGTGTTTCTGTTGAGAAATTAGTGGACAGCCTTATGGGAGCTTTTTTGTAGGTAACCCATTGCTTTTCTCTTGCTACCTTTAAGATTCTCTTTTGTATTTAATTTTTGGCATTTTAATTATGATGTGTCTTGGTGTATGCCTCTTTGTGTTCTTGTTTGGGAATCTCTGTGCTTCCTGAATTTGTGTGACTTTTTCCTTAACCAAGTTAGAAAACTTTTCTGCCATTATTTCTTCAAGCAGGCTTTCTTTTTTGTTTGTTTGTTTGTTTTTAATTTTTTCTTTCTTTATTTTTTTTGTTACAGATTTTTCTCCTTTTTTACCCCATTGGCACCCCCCTCCCCACCCCACCCCGCCCTGTCCCCGGCTTAGTTGTCCATGTCCATTGGTCATGCATACATGCATATAAGTTCTGTGGTTTATCTCTTCCCACCCCCCAACCCCCTCTTCTGAGGGATGTCAGTCTGTGCCCTACTCCCATGTTTCTGGGTCTACCGTATACCTCAGACTGTTATGTTCATTATATTCCGTATATAAGTGAGATCATGTGGTATTTGTCTTTTTCTGCTTGGCTTCTTTCACTTAGGATAATACTTTCCAGGTCCCTCCATGTCGTCTCAAAGGATAAGAGATCTTTCTTTCTTACCGCTGCGTAGTACTACATTGTATATATGTACTACAGCTTTTTTTTTAATTTAATTTTATTTTTTTTATCCTCACCCGAGGACATTTTTCCATTTTTTGTTCAGTTAGAGTGGGAGGGAGAGAGAGGAACAGAGAGAGAGAGAGAAACATCGATGTGAAGGAACACATCGAGTGGCTGCCACCCGCACAGCCAACCAGGGCCGGGGACAAACTGCAACCGAAGTACGTGCCCTTAGCGGGAACCGAATCCGGGTCTCTCAGGACCGCAGGCCGACGCTCTATCCACTGAACCAAACCGGCCAGGGCTGTACTACAGCTTTTTTATCCATTCTTCTACTGATGGACACTTGGGCTGTTTCCAGATCTTAGCTATTGTAAATAATGCTGCTATGAACATGGGGGTACATATATTCTTTCTGATTGGTGTTTCAGGCTTCTTAGGGTATATTCCTAGAAGTGGGATCACTGGGTCAAATGGAAGTTCAATTTTTAATTTTTTGAGGTAACACCATATTGTTTTCAATAGTGGCTGCACCAGTCTGCATTCCCACCAGCAGTGTACTAGAGTCCCCTTTTCTCCACACCCTCGCCAACACTTGTTGTTTGATAATTTGTTGATGGCGGCCATTCTGACAGGTGTGAGGTAATACCTCATTGTTGTTTTAATTTGCATCTCTCTGATGATTAGTGATGTTGAGCATTTCGTCATATGTCTCTTGGCCATTTGTATGTCCTGTTTGGAGAGGTGTCTATTCAGCTCCTCTGCCCATTTTTTAATTGGGTTCTTTGTCTTCCTTTTGTGGAGTTGTAAGAGCATTCTATATATATTGGAAATTAACCCCTTATCTGATACATCATTGGCAATGATGTTCTCCCATACAGTGGGTTGCCTTTCCATTTTGATGATTGTTTCTTTTGCTGTGCAGGAGCTTTTTAGTTTGATGTAGTCCCATGTGTTCATTTTTTCCTTTGTTTCTGTTGCCTTAGTTGATGTATCAGTGAAAATTCTGCTCCGTATGATGTCCAAAACTTTGTTGCCTACATTTTCTTCTAGAATTTTTATGGATTCACTGGTCACATTTAAGTCTTTTATCCATTTTGAGTTTATTTTTGTGTATGGTGTAAGTTGATGGTCTAGTTTCATTTTTTTTGCATGTAGCTGTCCAATTTTCCCAACACCATTTATTAAAGAGGCTGTCTTTACTCCACTGTATGCTCTTGCTACCTTTGTCAAATATTAATTGAGCATATTGCCTTGGGTCCATTTCTGGGTTTTCAGTTCTGTTCCACTGGTCTATATGCCTGTTCTTGTGCCAGTACCAGGCTGTTTTGATTACAGTCGCTTTGTAGTATAACCTAATATCTGGTATTGTGATCCCACCTACTTTGTCCTTCTTTTTCAAAATTGCTGTGGCTATTTGGGGACTTTTTTGGTTCCATATGAACTTTTGAAGTATTTGTTCTAGTTCTGTGAAATATGTCATTGGTATTTTTATGGGGATTGTATTGAATCTATAGATTGCTTTGGGTAGTATGGACATTTCAATGATGTTAATTCTTCCAATCCATGAACAGGGTATGTGCTTCCACTTTTTTATATCTTCCTTTATTTCTTTTTTTCAATGTCCTGTAGTTTTCTGCCAATAAGTCCTTTACTTCTTTGGTTAAGTTTATTCCTAGGTATCTTAATTTTTTTGGCACGATGGTAAATGGGATTGTTTTTTCAGTTTCTCTTTCTGTGAGTTCATCATTGGTGTACAAGAGCGCCGTCGATTTCTTGACCTTAATTTTGTATCCTGCTACTTTGCCAAATTCATTTATTAAGTCTAGTAAATTTTTGATGGAGTCTTTAGGGTTTTCTATGTATAATATCATATCATCTGCAAATAATGACAGTTTCACTTCCTCCTTTCCAATTTGGATCCCTTTTATTTTTTCCTCATGTCTGATTGCTGTGGCTAAGACTTCCAATACTATGTTAAATAAGAGTGGCAAAAGTGGACATCCCTGTCTTGTTCCTGTTCTTAATGGAAATTTTTTTAGTTTCTGCCCATTGAGTATGATGTTGGCTGTAGGTCTTTCATATATGGCCTTTATTATGTCAAGATATGATCCCTCTATTCCCACATTGCTGAGAATTTTTGTCAGAAATGGATCAAGCAGGCTTTCTATTCCTTGTTCACTTTCTTCTACTTCTGATACTCCCATGATGTGGATATTGTTTTGTTTTGTATTGTCCCACAGAAATCTTAAACTATCCTCCTGTTTTTTAAATTATTTTTTTCTTTTTGGTTCTTGGATTGAGTGATTTTTTTCTACCCTGTCTTCTAATTTGTTAATTATATCCTTAGCTCCCTCTAATCCACTATTTATTCCTTCTAGTATATTCTTTATTTGGGTTACGTCATTCTTTATTTCCACTTGGTTGTTTTTCATTGTTTCTATATCTTTCTCAAGCTGTTGAGCATCCTTATGATCATTACTTTGAACTCTATATTTGATAACTTGCTTATCTCCTTTTCACTTAGCCCTTCTTCTTGAGAATTCTCCTATTCTTTCATTTGGGACTTGTTTCTTTGTTTCAACATTTGAACAGGCTCCAAACCCTACTAAGACAGCCAAATGATCCACAGTTTGTGGCTCCTCTGTTGGGTTTGGATGTGTATGGAAGTGACCAAGCTGAACACCAATGTCTCGTCTTACTCTCCCAGGCAAAGTTGCAGGCCAGGCAAAGACTCAAGTCTCCCAGAGATCTGCCTCTGCCTGCAGGTTGACTGTTAGCTTCAGTAACTTAATAAACCTCAGGTTATAGTCTTCAGCTGGACATAAACTCCTGCCACCCCTGACCGCCAGGGTGAGAAGATTTCTAGCAGGTGGGTCAATTGCTACCCCTCAAACTATAGCTCCTTTGAGAGGAAAATTCTGCCTGAGAAAGATGGTTTCTGTAGCATAAGGGGAATGACTTGGCGTAGGACTCTTGATGGCCTCCTTCTCAGCTTTCTCCCCAGCCCCATAAACCCCTGACTCTCCTCATGCTGCTCCAATCCACTCATCCCTCCCTCTGCTGGAGCCCAAGATCAGTGACTATAGCTGAAGTTTAGTTTGCTGGCCCTTCACGGGGATGCTGTGTTACCAGCACCTCTCCCCGCCTGACAGAACCTCCACACTGGTGTTTTTCACAGCCAGATGTTATGTTGGCACCTTTCCCAGTTTCACCACTCTGTGCTGGGGAGCCCAGGTTGAAATTTAAACCCCAGACTTCTCAAGGGGTACTTCTTATAGCTGAGACATCCCTCAGCTATTGCCTGTGGGACCCAGCCAGACCTCTCATGCCTTCAAACCTTCTACCAGAGTCAATTTGGGCTCCTCTTTACCTTCTTGGTTATAAGAATTCTCTCCAGCTGATCTTCATTTGGTTCTTTTGGATGACTTTTTTATATTTTAGTTTTAATTCAGTTTGGTCATAGGAGATTGTCAGCGTAACTTCCATTCAATCTGCTGCCATTTTTCTCTTCTATTTTTTTCCTATTTTACTTCTTTAAAAAAAATGTGTGTGTGTGTAAAATACTGTTTTATTGGGATATAAATGACATAATAAACTGCACACCTCCAAGGTACAAATGGACACTTAGGACATGTGTATACATCATGAGGTTACACATGTGTGTACACCAGCCAGAGAGGACATGTGTACCACTCACCAAAAGCTGATGGTACCCATTTATGTTTAATGTGGTAAAAAAGCTGATTAAGTCTCACTGAGTTTATTTCATGACCTGTTAATTGTCACAACCTGCAGTTTGGAAAGCTCTAGTTAATATGTGAAGTTACTGGATTTCTAATTTAATCTTTATTTAGCTAAAAGTTGAGTATAAATTCAAAAGCTGGTGATCACAAGAAGATGTCTACTCACTCCCTAGTGTCATGTACAAATGTATGTCAGTGGAGCCAAGTTGTGGCAAAAAGGCAAAAAAAAAAAAGAGTGATTTTCCATCAACCTGAAACTGAGAAGTCAATTTCCCCCCCTTTGGCTATCTTCCCATAAACTAGAGATCATCATGATAGGCAATGATAAAATCTGTCATCATTGAAAACCCAAAGACTTTCCCCTAACAACAAATCTATAATGAAAGAGTTTATAACATATGCAATTTTTAACAAAGGCAAAACACCTCTGAACAAAGTATCTAAAAATACCATCCATCCAGAAAAAGTTAGTTCTGGTGAAGGTCTCTGATGTTAATGACTCAGATTCTTAGAATTCTTACATTATTAAGAACTGACCATTCCTGTCTTTCTCTCCCCTTCACCTATATAATTTCTTTCATTACACCTATGACAAAGCAAGTGCTTTGTAAATGTTTGTAAAGTAATTGAATGTTATTGGTTCAAATTGGTTGGAAAGGTATTGATAGAGAAAAGTACAGATTAGTTAATTTATGGAGGAAAAATAACCTGAAAAAATATTCTAATTGATCATAACTTGAAAAAGATCCAGATAAGGGCATAATACAAGATATTCTCACACTCATATAAGAATTGTGTACAGTAGCCCTGGTTGGTGTGGCTCAGTTGGTTGGAGCATAGGCATAGAAAATTATGTTAATGATCTCTAAATGAATAAAATCTTCAAATGAATAATGTGTTCATTATTATGAAATGAATTCATTTGCACTAAATTGAAGTGGAGCTAAATTAAAGAAAAAGTTAAATTATGTAATATGTAAAGGAAATGGGTTTTGATTACTTTGAAGTATGCATAGTATCTCAATTAATAAAAATCTTAGTGGATTACCTTATAATTCCTGCTTTAATAAATACATAAGATTTGTTTCTAATTAGTACCCCAGTTATTTTCTTTTTTGTGCAAAGGATATTCCTAAAACACTTGAAGCTGCTCAAAACATATTTGATCTTTGGCTCTGGCTGAGTTGCTTAGTTGGTTAGAGTGTCGTCTCAGTATATCAAGATTGCGGGTTCTATCCCCAGTCAGGGCACATACAAGAATCAACCAATAAATGCAACTCAATGAGAGAAACATTGATTTGTTGTTCCACTTTCTCTCTCTCCTTCTCTCTTCCCCTCTCTCTACAAACCAATTTAAAAAATATTTGATCTTTTAAAATATTTAAATCTTTCCCCATTAAAATTTTTTATATATTAATTGCTGCTATTTATTCATTAGAAAAGTCAAAGTTCAAATTAACCTTTGTCTGCATAAATTCCAAATTATGAGAATCAATTAAGTTGTACTACTGTCGACATAAGAAACATCCAAACCAGTAGGGAACTTTTATAAAAGTTTATTGGAGCCATACTGATGACGTATGCCAGGGAGCAAGATCTCAAATGCTCCAGAGAAGAACAGTTCTGCAGCTTCTTTTGTGCATTTGAGATTAAGGAGGGAATGTTAGGAAGAGTATGTGGAGGCGGGAGGCTCTCTTGGGGATGGGATTATAGGATAATTAAGATTATGTGTTCTCTTGAGGGGTATGAAAGGGGGTATTTCAAAGGTGCATGAACCTAGATACACAAAAACACCGACAGGACTTGCTTAAAGCAAATATAAGCCTTTTACTATAAAGTTATATGCCTGGGGCATTCTACCCACCATCATCTGCCTACTTAGGAATTTATGATGAGATCACCTTGTGTTATAGAACCCTTTTTATTTTTGTCCACACTACATATAAGAAGTTATTATTTACATAAAGATGCGTAAATCTAAAGTGAGGCCATGGAAGATAATTAGCTCAGGCCCCACAGGAGATTTCAAAAATAGGTTTTCATTCTCCAGAATAGTGATTTTCAACCCTTTTCGTCTCATGGCACACATAAACTAATCACTAAAATTCTATGGCACACCAAAAGTATATATTTCTGTCAATCTGGTAAAGAAAAAAGGTATAATTTTGAATCATTCACACTGTATGGCTATTGTTATGTTGGCTATTGTCATTTTTTTAAAATTTTTTTATTTGACAATCTAAAAGAAAAGAGGTCAGTGCCCCTAAGTAACTAATCAGGTATTGCATGTTTTAGAAATTCTTGTGGCATGCTGGTTGAAAATCGCCGCTCTTTATTTATGTTCTCTTAAATAAAGCCTTTGCTGGCTAGTGCCACTGTGGCAGTCTATTTTGAGCGACAACAGGGAAGCTGAACCAAACATGACCCTTGGAGGGAAAGGAGGATGTCTGAGCTGCCTGGGGCTAGGGTAGTTTTGGGGGGTGATGGAGTACGTGTCAAACTTCACTTCCGACCAGGGGAGAGAGGTCAAATGGGGCAGGGCCTGGAAAGTTTTGAGGATCCATATGAAGTTCTTAAAATTTTAGATCCGTTGGAAGATTAGAAGATGGTGGGATCTTAGCATAGAAGATGGTGGGGTCATATGAACTGCACAGAGAGTGAAGTCAGGGAACTTGGTTTCGACCTTGGAAGTTCCAGCCTCCAGAGCTGTGGGAAATAAATGCTCATTGTTAGGCCACCCAGTCTGTGGTGGCCCGAAAGACTAAGACATCCACCATGCGCAGGGCACTGTGCTGGGTGTCAGGTTTGGAGGGAGGTCCCAGAAACTGACACAGATGGTGTTTTCAGACTCATAGCCCAGGGTTGGGGAGATTTCCACTGTAATCATTTGCATACACATTGGCTACTGAGAAAGGCCGTTGTAGGAGTGCAAAGTACACTGGGAGACACTGATAAGGTTGTTAGGTCTGAGGAGAACTTTCATTGTGGGTTCTGAAGGAGGCCTCAAAGAAGTGATTACAAGGAGGGTTACATACTCCCAGGCATGAAAAATAGACGCTGAGTGTAGACATTTTTGGAGAAGTGGAAGAGGCTGATAGATAGAGTGTGTTTGTGAGTTGGGAGAAAGGCAGCAGAAGGGAAGAGGATGCCATGTGGAGAGGTTGGGCAACAAGGTGGCCAGGTTAGGATACTGGCTAGCCAGGAAGAAGGTGAATCTAGGAGCCCTATAGCTCAACATTCACAGAGGCCCTCACGCTCATGTGTCCACCCCGCACGGGCATAAGTCAGAGTGCCTCCGACCTAGACGATATTAATTCTGTAGTAATGAGAAGCCACTACACTCCTGAAAGATGGCCCCAGAAATGGCATGTTGGCTGGCTCGTGAAAAAAGATCATTTGGGAAGCTTCTGCAGGGATTGCATAAGGGCCAGCCACCGCTGGAACAGAGGTCGGGCGGGAAACAGATTCAAGTCACGATGGAAGAGGAATATGAAAAATCAACATGCAAAAATGAACAATTAAGAATGACTGTCCTCGAACAAATTAGATCCAGAGACATGGAAATAGGGAACAGACTACAAATCTCAGAGGGAAGGGGTGTGGGGAGGTGGGAAGCGGTAAACCAAAGAACTTATATGCATAACCAATGGACACAGACACCAGTGTGCTGAAGGCAGGGGGTGGGGAGTGGGGAGGAGGCTGTCAATGGGGAAAAAAAGGAGGGACATCTGTAATACTTTCAATAATAAAGATACTTTTTAAAAACAGAATGACTGTCTTCAAATACACATGATGGAGATGCTAATGCATTTTATATTGTGATGGCTAATTTCATGTGTCAACTTGGCTGGGCCACAGTGCCCATGTATATGGTCAAACATTATCCTGGATGTTTCCGGGAAGGTGTTTTTTTGCATGAGATTAAACTTTGAATCTGTGTACTTGGAGTAAGGCTGATTGACCTCCAAAGTGTGGGTGGACAATTGAAGGTCTTGATAGAACAAGGACTGACTTCTCCTGAGCAAGGAATCCTGCTGGAAGACTGACTTTGGGCTTCAACTCTCCCCTAAGCCTCCAGTCTGCCAGCCAACCCCATCAGATTTTGGATTCAGCAGCACACACCCCACCTCCCCCCCCACCCCCCCGTTAGTTCTGCTTCTCTGGGAACCCTGACTAATACATGTAGCATCACTAAAGAACCTGGGAGCCAGCGTCAGGCTTAGGCCCTGTTTCTGCCATTGGATACCCATGTAGTCCTGGTTAAGTTTCTCTGAGTCTCTGTTTTGTCACATGTAAAATGACACTAAACGATCTCGCTTTGCCTGCCAATGAAAAGTACTGTCCTCAGGGCCAGCAGGAGGGCTAGGCTAGGAGCGGAGAGCTCAGCATTTCCTGAGACCCTCTCTCTGGTGCCCACCCATATCGCACACCGCTGACAGTAGCTCCTAGAATTGTGTCCTAGGTGTCTCTCTTGTCTTATTTTAGCCCTGGCCCTGCCTGTACAGAGGAAAGATAGTGGGCATGTGACGGAAGAGCCCACAGCCTGCCAGCCTGTGACCTCTCTGAGGGCAGGGAGCATATAGTTTTTATCTGTGTATTTATCTTTATGTTCCCTACACCCGAGCATTGGTCAAAGAGCCTGACGCTGAGAAGACTCAATAAATGTTTATTGAGTGAATAAATATTTGTTTAAACACACAGTCAGGGCAACCAAGGCAAATGTGGTAAGCAAATAAATACTGGGGCTCTTAACATTTAGTCACCAAATTCAGCAAGGTTAAAAGAGCACTTGCTACATTAATGTGTGGTGAGAAGAATGAGTTCAGTATTTAGAATCTATTTTGCAATGTGTAGCAGAATGGGATGCATGTAACATAATGAAAACATGTATAACTTGTAATCAAAGTCAAGGTCTGATACCCTTGACCCTAGAACAAAGGCATGATTCAAAATGTAAAACTCCAAAGGAGAAAAACATTCTGTAAAATTTATGACATTGAGAATACTCTCCTCCTACATCCTTTCCTGAAGGGACTTAAAAAAAAAAAAAAAAAAGAAATACAAATGATTATTTTTTTTAAAAAGATATCAATGTCATTCTATTTCTAGATTTAGGGTTGCTATGTTACTTAATTATATTAAATGTCATTTCTGCTCATCCAAGAAAAATTTTTCTTTTTTCTTTGACTTTTTAAAAAAATAATGTATGTGTAGCCTAAATAAATGTCCATTTGGGAAAGTGAATTATTAGCATAAAATATGTAATAACGACTTTAGTTTTACTTTTATTCTTACAGAGCTTTAAATTTTAGGAACAAATAAAAAGCTAGAATTCTCCTTTCTCTAGGGACCAAAATCAAAGAGAGAAAGCCAGCTAATCTTTTTCTTCTACACCCACTTAGACCCAGAAAGGAAGGAGCCACACAATCAGTAGCTTTCTAACAGGTTCCGGAGTTTCTAAACGACAGCAACTCTGGGTGCACTGACTTTACACTCACCTAGAACTGCATTGATAGAAGAAAGCAAGATTGATGATACCCCTGTTCTACAATTAAATATATTAATTGTCTAACAGATACATGAACTTAGTATTTGTTAGATATTAGAAGCAAGAATTGAGAGGTGAAGAGCTTTCTCCCTGGGCCCCGGCAGAAAGAGGAAACCAACGTGAGAATCCTCAGAGTTGGCCATGTAACGTTCCTCTGGTAATTATCAGGGGCAGATAGCCTGAAAAGGTCTTATTATGTATTTCCTCTTGGGATGAAACGCTCATCTGTTCTACGTTTCATCTTCAAGGACAAAATGCAGCTTACAACCCGCCCCGTCTTGTTTAAAGGACGGTGATGTTCCTGTGATGAGTCACGTGTGCCTTTGATAGAATGAGTTCCCAGGCAGAAGCCCGCGGGCTGCACTCCTCACTGCCCAGCTCAGGTAAGACAGCACAGAGCATTTTCTGGGTCCAGCCCATTCTATTAAACGCTGTAGTTCAACGCAGTTCATTGGTTGCTGTAGTGGGACTCAAAATGTTTACATAAGTTTATGATTTTTTTTTTTGGTTTTTTTTTTGGAAGTAGGGTTATTAGGGATGGCGTGGCAGTAACTGATGTCTCAGGAAAGGTGTTTAAGCTTGAACTTCTTTTTTAAAATAACTTTTATTTGCATTTATTTTATGCTGAATTTATTCCCAGGCCATATGCTTTTGTTTCTTCAGTTTCTTCTGGGATATCTTTGTCTTCTGGGCAACAATCTGTTCTTTTGCAGTAAGCTTATCTCGCTGTGGCCGCAGGGGTTTGTGTAGGGGTTACTCCGACCACAAGCTCTGTAAGTCTGGAGGCGCATCTTGGGGGCTTTGCTCACCTGGATGAGCTCAGTGGCTTGAGGACCGATGTGTAAACTCTTAAGCTCATCATTACTCTGCATTTTTTTTTTTTTTTTTTATCCTCACCCGAGGACATTTTTCCATTCTTTGTTCAGGTAGAGTGGGAGGGAGAGAGAGGAACAGAGAGAGAGAGAGAAACATCGACATGAAAGGGACACATCAAGTGGCTGCCACCCACACAACCGACCAGGGCCGGGGACAAACTGCAACCGAGGTATGCGCCCTTAGCGGGAACCGAACCCGGGTCTCTCAGGATCGCAGGCCGACGCTCTAACCACTGAGCCAAACCGGCCAGGGCGTTTTACTCTGCATTTTTAAACACGTGCGGCAAAGACTTAGCACTCTTTGGGGCCATTGGCCCTGTGTCCTGTCCCACTGTTTGGCTTGGGCACCCCGCCATTTAATGATGAAGTGGCAGGACTTGCTTCTGTAAAGTGACATCTTTCAGAGACACGGTGGCTTCTCAGATTTGCATACCTCTGATGGTCTGGGCAGTTTCACGGGCGTTCATAAAGTAAACATGGAGACTTGAACCTCTTGATTTGTATGATTTTGTGGGTTTTTCGGGGTCAAGTGAGTAGCAAACCACTTCCAGAGATCACTTCAGGCGACTTGTGAAAAGAACTGGAACTCATTTTGCATTCCGGTGTTAAGAGTGACTGTCAAGTAATAAAGTCAGGAAAATAGAAGTAGAAGGCAGGACAGCCGGATGGTGCATTGGTCAAGGACATGGCTAAGAGAAGCTTTTTGTTCATAGTTTGCAGAACTGGATCCGCTTTCTCATCAGGAGTGAGTCTACAGGAGGCCTCCGCTCCCCTGTGCCAGAGGGTATTTGAAGCTGGGGGATAAACCGGGTGCTTCTCCATGTGGCATCTACTTTATTCGAAGATTTGAGGCCAAAAACAACTGCTTTTATATGAAAGTAAACCAGGTGTGTAGTAGAGTGGGAAGGAAATGGGATCCAAGTTTGAGGACAGGGATGTCTGCTCATTCAGGCAGCTCTGAGCTCTGCCACCAGTGCAGTGTCTTGGGGAAGAGTTTGGGGAACCTGAGGTTACCTGGCTCACCTGGGGTCACCCAGCTGGGCCCCACACCTGTCTTGTGCCTCCCCCCCTTGGAATAACTTTCTTCTCTCTCTCCCTGCTAAGCTCTGTTTCTGGTAAGCCCAGGTACAGATGCTCTTTCCTTTATGAAGGGTTTCCTGATGGACCACCTGCTGACCCCACACTCCGTCACCTCCTCTCCTGTGGACACATGAGACCATGTCTCAGCTCCTCTCCTAGCCAGGGCTCCGAGGCCACAGTCTGGGCATTGTGCCCCCTTGCACTCTGCTTACTGCAAGCTGGATCTCAACAGACACTGGAAGAGTGAAGAGTGAATGGATGAGAAGTTGGTATTCCTAACTGGTGGCCGAGGTGGCAGCTGATTTTATTTCTTTTTGGAAGTAAAAATCAAGAGAAGGTTTAGTCTGGCCAGGGGGTATATCCAGAAAGAAGATGAGAGGGAAAAATGAAAAACTATCCCTTCCAGACAAGTTTCCCCATTAGACAATGCACAGTCACGGAAGGAGGGTCTTCGGAAAGTCCTGACGCCGAACAGAAACCATTCTGATGGGTGACTGTGATTTGTCTTCCTTTCCCAAGTCTAAATTGAAAGAGAATTATTGATCGGTTGACTTCTGCCATTTTCATGAGGAATGCAGACTAAATAATGACCCCTTATGACTTTCCCAGTCGCATTAGCTCCAGTGCACTTCTTCTTTTTTTTATCCTCACCCGAGGATATTTTTCCGTTTTTTGTACAGATAGAGTGGAAGGGAGAGAGAGGAAGGGAGAGAGAGAGAGAGAAACATCAATGTGAAGGGACACATCGAGTGGCTGCCACCCGCACGACCAACCAGGGCCGGGGACAAACTGCAACCGAAGTACGTGCCCTTAGTGGGAACCGAACCCGGGTCTCTCCGGACCGCAGGCCGACGCTCTAACCGCTGAGCCAAACTGGCCAGGGCCCCACTGCACTTCTGACGATGAGGAAATATTGAGAACGAAAAGAGCTGTTCAACAACAAAGTACATCATTATGGTGTGTGAAGGACATCATGTCATCCGTATACCACTATGTTGCAATCAAATCATCCAAGAAACTTCCCTCTAATTCCCAGAAGAATTCCCTCGGGCCATGTGAGAAGTTTTGTTCCCTTGGCCATGTTGTCCGGGTTCAAATGCTTCCCAAGTGGGAGCTGTGTCCGGGACTCTCTGGGGCCACGAGCTGTATACACGGGTTTCATAGGAAGTGTTAACAGAAAGGGTCAGAAAGGCTTCTGAGTCCTGACTCTGGTTCTGCCCCTGGTTTTTTGTGTGTGTGGCTTTAAGGCAAACAGGAAAATGTGTATATACTTTAGTTTCCTAAGTTGACAAATGAGAAAGACACTATTTTTCTGTCAAATATCTCAACACCAGAATACAAACAAACTTCAGACATAGGGGTCATTCATCATAAATGTGTTATTCCCACTCTTGGCTGATAACCCACCTCAGGTTTTACTGGAAAGATTCGGGTTATCTTTGATAACTTGAACTTACTCATCCTTCTCATTTTCTGTTGAGGTGTCTCTATCTCTGTGCTTGTCTCCCAGTTTCAGACAAGAGGGAAGACATCTCTCTTCCTCCTCTCCAGAGCTAACTCCTTCCCAGGCCCCTCCACCCAGCCCTTGGCGTCTTCCTATTCCACCCTTCACTACTGGCTTCCTTGCAACGGTTTTCTGATATGCCCAAGCTTTGCGACAGTTTTCTGATATGCCCAGACTTTACTCTATTTGAAAAGTGCACAAGGAAAATGGAGAACTTGAGCTTGACCTGGCTGTCTCTTCGAGTCTATTTACTGCTTTCCTTTTTCAACACATCTCAATTTCCTCTTTTAACACAGCCCCTTAGATTTGCTAGCTTCCTTCCTCCGTCGCCGTTTAAAGTGCACTCACGGAGCTCACAGGGCTGCCGAGTGGACAGTCCAAAGAGGGTATTGTTTTAGCTTCATTCTTGTTTTCTCAGGAGCATCGGTTTTCTTTCTGTCCACTTTTTTTTCTTTCGACCTTCCCTTCTGATGTACTTGTCTGCTTATCCCCTACTTGGAGGTCCCAGACTTGCTCACTGCATGTGGATAAATTCTAACTCTGCCACTAATTAAATGCATGGCCTTGGGCAAAGTCATCTCTCCGTGTGTTTCCCCATTCTTAAAATGAGAATCATAATAAAAGTACTCACCTCAGGTTTGTTGTAAGAATCAAACAAGATAGTCTAGGTAATATATACTCCAATGTTTGGATCAGAAATATTTAATAAATATTATCTATTAGCATAACAATGTGCTTCTAGAGCTTTGGATATATAATCTTTTTTTCTTTTTGGACATAATGCTCACTTATCCAAAACAGGGCCAGATAATAAGTAATTACTGATAAATGTATTTATGCACGTGGTTGGAGAATCCAGAGAAGGAGGAATGATGAGGGGCTAGGAGGCTCCCAAATTCTGCCTGTTACCTCCAGGTTTTTGGTTTGTTTTAGCAATAAATCATTTAAATTGTTGAGAGTTTAAATCAGTCCTTTCAGGACCTGCGGTGTTTGTTGAGCAGGAAGGGAAATCAACAGTTAAAGCAATAGTTGGTTGTGCACCAGTCAGTCACAATGAGGCTGCTTGGCCTGGAACACAGAGTCCCATCCTTAGATTAAATGCGGCTCTAACAGAATTAAGGGAGGAAGCGGCACAGCTGCGGCTTTGTGCTGAGGCTGCCCGGAGCCCGTCCATTGAGAGATGCCGCCATCTAGTGGCGGCACGGGGGACCGGTACAGGGCAGAGCCGGTTCTCGTGGCGCAGAAGAGCCTCGGAACGCAGTCCTTTCTTTAGAAAGTGTGGGTAAGATCCGGAACGAGGGCAGGACAAGGGGGAAAGCTCAGCAAGGGGAAGGAGGAGAAACACCTCAGCACAGTTCGGGGAAGTAAAGGGCACACGTGTCACCGGAACACCCTTGTCGGTATCAGAGGACCATTCCCTCCCCCACCTCAATACCATCAAAACTTTGATTTTTTTCCCTTTCACTTTCCAACACTCTGTGCTGACCCGTTGTCCTGAACAGACTCTGCTTCACCTTCTTCATTCCCTTCTTCCGTGTTAGGAATTCAGGGCTGGGAAAATTGAGCCGAGTCATCCCAACTGGCTGGCACCCCAGGAACAGCAGCCCCTGGACCCGGGCTCCGGCGGCTGGCGCCAGCGCCTCGCCACGTGACAGCCGCAGGTAAGGGACAGCCCAGGCGGCGGCGCGCAGAGCCTCGGTCCGCGGGGCTCCCCGCTGCTTTCCCGACCTCATTCCGGTCACTGACATCTGAGCGAGTTGATGTTCTCTTTGCAAAACTGAAGTGGGCCATGTGGACCATGTAGCCTCCCCGCCCCGCTCCCCTGGCTTTTCCTTTTCACAAAGTATGTCAATCCAATCTTATCAGTCCACCTATGATCAAAACATAGATTGTAGAACATTATATTAAGTCGGCTAAGAGCTTCGGGTGGAGGGGACTGAAGGGAAGATACTAATGTTTCACACTGAAGGGTCTCTGTAGCCGGTCAGCACGGAGGACATTGTCTACGAGCTGGGCATGTCCTAGAATATAGTGATGGAAAGGACAGAGTTTAGGCTGGGACTCTGCTTTGCCACTACTGGTTATTGGACTTCAGGCGAGTTGTTTACATTACTCTAGGCCCCCACTCCCCTTCTTTTTTTTTTTTTTATACTCACCCGAGGGTATTTTTCCATTTTTTGTACAGATAGAGTGGGAGGGAGAGAGAGGAAGGAGAGAGAGAGGGAAACATCGACGTGAAGGGACACATCGAGTGGCTGCCACCCGCACGACCAACCAGGGCCGGGGACAAACTGCAACCGAAGTACGTGCCCTTAGCCGGAACCGAACCCGGGTCTCTCAGGACCGCAGGTCGTTGCTCTAACCGCTGAGCCAAACTGGCCAGGGCCCCCACTCCCCTTCTCTAAAATGGACATAATTAAACCTAATTCTCAAGATTATTGTGAAGATTGCATGAAATACAAAGGCCTCTTATTTGAGAGATTGAGACTGGATTTTCGAGAGTTAATGAAAGAAGCTGGTTAAAGCAGAGAATTATAAAGATGATACTTAGCTCAAATAGTTTATTTTACTCTAAAGTATAGAATTTCCTAATCTTTTACATAGGACCACAGCCTTTTCTTTGCATGTGTGTTCACTAGTTAGTGTTTTGTTTTTTTTTGAATTGTCTTTCTTGAATAAGCCACACACATAATCTTCGCTTGTGAGTTCTCGTTTTGGTTTCTTTCAATGTAGTGAGAATGTAAAGACATCTAGGAAGATGCTTATAAAGTCACTTTCTGCAGAAGCATTCATTCTAATTATAATATTCATTCCAGATTATTGAAACGTTTTCCAAACTTATACTGCCCACACCTCATTTGATAGCAATTTTTAACAGCTTCCCATTGTTGAATCTTTCCAAAACATTTGACCTTGCTTTCAGAGAAACGACTTTCTTTGTATTCTTATATTGCATGAGTTTGTGTAATATTTAAACTACACAGTTGCAATGACAAGTCCAGCTGGCATACACTGATTCTTGGTTAGCGTGCAAAGACTAGTGCAGCAGAAGTTGGGGGTGAATACTCGCAGTCACAGCATTGGTTGGTACAGTTCACAGAGGGCCTGGAAACTGGAAAGTTGGTTAAGCAGATGTCAGCTAAAGCAGCTTGTCCTGCAGTGAATATAAAGTGCTAAATGTAGTATCTAGTATATACATGTGTTCAATAAATAGTGCTATTAATGTTATTATTATCATCAATAAGTGCAGGGTTGAAAGGATTGTTAGAAATTAAATAGTTTCTTCCCCTCATTTTATAGATAAGATCAAAGTGTTTTGTAATTTTAACCTTTCTAGTATGTCTTTTGGCTTCCGTAAATAAAAGGATTATTGACCATAAACCTAATATTTTGATTCAGAAGGATTTAAATCTGCAAACGCACCTAGGAGTCAGCATAAAGCCCCAAACAGTCTTCTAAGTGACCCCAAACCCATGTCTGTTCAGGAAGGCCAGGTAGAACCTCAATGAGGCAAGGAGGCCAAGCTCCAGGGTCTGGGGGTGGTGAGAATGGGGGACAAGGCATTGGCATACTCAGGAAATAATAACTACAGGAAGAATTCATTGAAAAATGTGCACAGGGATACATGAAACTACAAGCAGAGCTAAGCCTTTGGGTTAAAGGTGGCCAGGTGGCCTTCCAGCCTCGGTCACACCAAACTATGCACCTGTGATGACCAGAGCAACTCATCAGAAAAAAAACTAGGAGGAAGTCCTTGTTTGTCATCATTTTGAATATTTCTTGACACTCCCTTTTGCCCAGCAAAGTTTCTGTTGAGAAAGCAGCTGACAGTCTTATGGGAGCTCCCTTGTTGTTAATCACTGCTTTTCTTTTACTACTCTTTGTCTTTAAACTTTGGCATTTTAATTACGATGTGTCTTGGTGTGGGCCTCTTTGAGTTCATTTTGTTTGGGACTCTCTGTGCTTCCTGGACTTGTATGTCTGTTTTCTTCACCAGGTTAGGAAAGATTTCAGTCATTATTTATTCAATTTTTTGCTCTCTCTCTTTCTCTCTCTCTCTTCTTCTGGCATCCCTATGATGTGAATGTTAGCATGCTTGATGTTGTCCCAGAGGCTCCTTATACTATCCTTATTCTTTTTATTCTATTTTCTTTTTGCATTCTGATTGGGTGTTTTCTGCTTCCTTATCTCCCAAATCATCTATTTGATTCTCTGCTTCATCTACTCTACTGTTGATTCTCTGTAATGTATTCTTCATTTTAGTTATTGTATTCTCCATATCTGACAGCTTCTTTTTTGTTTTCTATCTCCATTTTTATGTTTTCTATCTCCGGACCGCAGGTGGGCGCTCTAACCGCTGAGCCAAACCGGCCAGGGCTGTTTTCTATCTCTTTGTTGAAGTTCTCACTGAGTTTATCTAATTTTTCCCTAAGTTCATTGAGCATTCTTATAACTAGTATTTTGAACTCTACATCTGGTAGATTGCTTATCTCTCTTTTGTTTATTTTTTTTCTGGAGTTTTGTTCTGTTCTTTTATTTGAGGTATATTTCTTTGTCTCCTCATTTCGGCTGCCTCCCTATATTTGTTTCTGCGTATTAGGTGTAGCTGCTTCATCTCCCAGCCTTGGTAGTGTGGCCTTAGGTAGTAGGTGTACTGTAGGGACCCAGTGGCACAGCCTTCCTGGTCTGCTGGCTGCTCCAGGTGCTCCTTGCGTGGGTTGTGTGCACCCTCCTGTTGTAGTTGGGTCTTGATTGCTGTTGACATGTCAACGGGAGGGATTTACCCCCAGTCCAATTGGCTGCAAGGACTGGCCATGACCACCGTGGGGGATCTGCTGTGCAGAGGCTGGCCCCATGGAGCAGGACTTGCTTCAAGGAGACTCTGGTGCCTGCTAAATGTGTTGCTCATGGAGATGGCTGGGTGGTGCTTTGATGTGGTCTGAAGCTGTCTTCCAGATGTTCTGGCTCTGGGGTCTCCCAGGAGGTGCAGGCCAAGGTCAGCCTCTGCCTGTGCCCTTCCCAGGGCCAACTGGTATGAGCTACAGAGCAACCTCCAGATGGCTTTTCCTTGTACTGGGTTTGGAGGTGCCCAGGAGATGCCAAGCTGCAGGCTGCCACTAGTGCCAGCCCTGGGGCCATTTAACAAGAGGTACAGGGCATGCTGAGGCCAGATGCTACTTGTTTGAGATATTTTAGGAAAGTCCAAAGCATGAAACAAGACAAGACATTTGTATAGAAAAGTCACTGGAAATAGGCAGACAAGTTGCATAGGGTGGGGTCTCAGGGAATCACCAGGGTGGGGTGAACAGTGATCGCCAGGTTGGTGGAGCTCTGTAGAGGGCTCAGCGAAGGAGCAATGGCCTCTGCCGGCACTTCTGTCTGGAGAAAGCTGCCCCTCCAGCCCTCACCCTGAAACCGGACAGCTCAGTCCCTCCCTGTATGTCCCTGGTGTCTTTCGAGCTGCTGCCTCAGTGCTGGAGCTCAGAGGGAGTGAGTCTGAGTTAGTTCCTGTGTGAACCCTTTAAGAAGATCACCTGGAACTCAGCCCTCGGTCTCAGCCACAATCCCTGCTGGTTTTCAGTCAAAGGTTATGGGGACTTCTCTTCTTGGCACTGGAACCCTGGGCAGGGGGCCTTGTCTGGGGCTGGGACCCCTTACTCCTCAAGGGGGACCTCTGCAGCCGAGATATCCCTCCTGACATTTAACCACCACATGTGGGTGTGAGACCAGCCCGTGCATGTGTCTGCCAGTCTCCATGTGGCTTCTGTCTATCCTTAATTGTAGGACTCTGCTCAGCTAGATTTCAGGCTGTTCTGCATGGTGGTTGTTCTGTGGTCGAGGTGTAATTCCGATGTGGATTTAGGAGGAAGTGAGTACTGCGTTTACCTATACCACCATCTTGACTAGAAGCCATTTTGTTGGACTTTTTAAAAGACACTTTTTATTTAAGAATAGCATCCAAGAAGAGTACACCCATTGTAGTCTGTACAGCTCAATGTGATTTTCATTTTATTTTGAAAGTAAAATTCAATGTACTGCACAGTCATATGCCTTCAACCTTGTTCTCTGCAAAGACCCTGATGCCCCCCCCCCCACTTCCCCTGGGCCTTGGCTGCCCCTCTGACTCCAGGGCCTCCCCCATGCACGGCCTCAGGTTAACGGGGTATGCCAATTCTGGGCTCACTCCATCCCCAGTGCAGAGGTTTTTATATACCAGCGTGTGTGTAGCATCACGAGGCACCTTGTAAAAACATGCAGCTTGCAGACCCTGTGCTCCCTGGGACTCAGATCTGATAATTACGGGGAGGCCTGGAGTTTATAACAAGCACCCCAGGGAGTCTGATACAGAAGGTCCAGCCAACTGTGAGAACTGTTTTTTCTGCAGCAAAGATGAAGATGAGCCTGACAACCTGTGAGATTGAATTGGATCACAGATTTAATCTGGAGGCGGGGAGGCGGGGAGGTGGGGGGGGGGGCGGGAAGTGTTCACTAGCAGAGGTGGCGAGCTAGAGGTGAACCCTTGTGTGTGTGTCTAACCACTTGCTGACTCTCCCATGCAGAGTGCTCAGCTCTTGTTTTCTTTGCCCTGCTTGAAAGCCTTCCATGGCATTAAATTCTAGATGTGTCACTAAGAAGTGACAGGGCTGAATGCTTGGCTTCTTTTTTCCCCCCAACCATCAATGACATTTTATTTAAGAAGTTTTTTATCTATTACATAGGTATTAACTTTGTTTCTCTCATCATCACCCCCCCCCAAATAATAAAAAAGATTTTAAGAAATTTAACAGTCCTCGCCGGTTTTGCTCAGTGGTTAGAGCATTGGCCTGTGGACCGAATGGTCACGGGTTCAATTCCCAGTCAAGGGTATATACCTGGGTTGCGGGTTTGATCCCCAGCCCTGGTCAGGGTCATGCAGGAGGCAACCAATCAAAGTGTCTCTCTCACATCAATGTTTCTCTCTCTCCCTGCCTTCTGCACTATCTAAAAAAAAAAAAATCAACGGAAAAATATCCTTGGGTGAGGGTTGTCAACAACAACAAAACCTAAAGTCTTAGGTTTAAAAAAAACATAAGTGGTACTTCTCCTTTATGAGAAGTCTGCTTTTCAAGGCGAATTTATAGTCTGTCCTTATGCTCATTACAGATTTCCACTCCTTCCTGGGGGAAAGTATGGTCAATGTTTATGCTTCCTTTTAGTAAGTTCATTTCTTGATTATTACGCATTATCATTCCGCACTTCACACCTTCTTAGAAACTTGATTGTTGGATGCAGTCTTCATTTGGCAAAATCCAATGTGGCTTTGTGTGGGATGTCTGAGTGTCAGAAACAGCAGTGGGTAAATATATATGGGGATGCAGACATTCCCGGGAAGAAGAGGTGTTGGAGACCCAACTAGGGTGTGCACAGAGTTCAGAAGGCTGACAGACACTATCTGGTTTTGAATTCTGTGGCTGTCAACCACCAAAGACTGCAGTGTAGCCAGAATACAAATCTTCGCAGAAAGAAGTTTGGTTGGACACTGCGAAAGGATGGAATTGGCTTCATTTTGTCCCAAGTGTATCAGAGTGGGTACACGCAAGGAGGAGCAGTATGGGTCGTCTGCAGTGAGCAGTAACCTGTGTATGGTCATGTACGGGCAGTTCTGCAAATGCTCCGTCAACCTAGGCTCAGGGAGAAGTGAAAAGAAGCATCCTATTAAAATACTTTTCCAACCCTGGCTGGTTTTGCTCAGTGGTTAGTGTTGTCCCAAAGGCTGAGTATCTTGGATTTGATTCCTGGTCAAGGGCACGTGCTTGAGTTGCAGATTCGATCTCTGGCCCCGGTCAGAGTCGTGCAGGAAACAACTAATTGGTGTGTCTCTCTCATATCAATGTCTCTCTCTCTCTCTCTTCCTCCCTCCCTCCTTTTCATTCTCTCTAAAAAAAAGAAAAAAAAATCACAACACAATCAATGGAAAAATATCCTCAGGTGAGGATTAACAACAACAAAATAATAAAATAAAATACATTTCCATCTCTAACTCACCCAAGATGTCAGGCCTTCTTAGCTCCATGATTTACAAGGCCAAAATGAAGCTCAGCGTTATGTGTCATTCTGGTTCATCTGGAAGCTGGTTCACTGCGCCATCTAGAGGACCTGGTGTGCCCAAGAGAGCATCAAGGCAGAAAGCTATGCCTTGGAGATCTTCACATCATCCACAGGGCAGTCCTGGGAGTCTGTTTCCACCATTCCTACTCGGTTCACCATTCCTATACCATGGCACACCTGTCCTAAAATGGTGTGTTTGCTGTCAAGCCACTGGGTGGGAGGTAGGGTCACAAAGAACTGGCCCCTGTTGGTATCTGGCCCTGCTTTGGCCATTGCAAGAATCCAACCCCTGTGAACTTCAAGACTGGATGAAGTTCATCTTCAAATTGCTTGCCACAAATAGATGCACCATCTTGACCTCCCTGTGGGGTCACCTCCCTGGATCATAATTATTTGATGATTCTGTGGAATTTGGTGTCATTGTAGTAAGCTCGACAAGCCATCTCAGCAAAGTCCTTCCAGGTCTTTGGAGCACGCATCCAGTGGCGTTCCAGCACAGTGACCCCCATGCTGGTCTCCAAGTACATCTGGGCGGCTGGCAGGAATCCGGGGGATGGCTGCCATACTGGAGCCCGCAGAATCTTGCTCCCTGGATTCTTGGCTTCGGAAGCATGGAAAGCTGCCTTGGATGGCTGCAGCCCTCCCCGGCTCTGCTGATGCTACAAGAGGCGTGGAGTGTAAAGGACAGGGAACCAGGTTTGCTTTCCTCTCGATGGAGGAGAAGCTTCACGCATGACTTTCTCATGCCTCAGAACAGAGACGCCAACTGTTGATGAAGAGGCCTGTGCTCTCCTTGGTGAGTGGCTCTCAGCCTGAGGGAGCTTTGCTTCCTTTAAACTCCCACATCCATCGTCAGGCATCGCCAGCTCTGACCCGGAGCATTCGACCTCAGGAGAGGCAGGTTCTGTTGAAACAGAAGCTTGTGTGCAGAAAACCCCCAGAAAGAAACCTCCAAGCATAGGTTTTATTGTTGTTGTTGTATTTTTGTTTTGTTTTGTTTGCCTCTGTATGAATTTTAAACCCCTTGATTCTGGAGAGAAATGGCATTGCAATGCTGTGGTTTCATTCTCTTCATGCACCGGAAGCAGCCTCCCGGTGCCCCCGGGACTGGGTAGAAACGCAGTGTGAGGCCCTGCTTCAGATGTGCAGCACCCCCAGCTCTGGGGACCAGGCCTGGGAGCCGTGTGTTAACGAGTCCTCCAGGTGATTCGATGCACACTCAGATGTGAGAACGGCTGGCTGAATGTAAAGCTTAGGGGCATGTCTTTACTCAAACAAACAAAAAATCTCATTAATCGGTGGGGGTGCAATTCTCGGGGGTTCTATTTGGGCCCCTCATTGTAGTGGTGAGAGGAAATCTGCTGGCCAGAGCTGAAGGGGAACTCGAGGCGGGGGCTACGGGAGAAGAGGTATTTCCATGGACGTCTGCGGTGTCTTCTGACAAAGAGAACATTACCCAAACCACCAGGGGGGCAAAGATGGTGGAGAAACCAAATCCCCAGCACCTCCAGGTCAATCAGAGTCAAATGTCCCAAAGCACGAGCGTTTAACAGGACTGGGTTCTACCAGCTACCTGCATTTAAATAAGTTGAAGACTCAACAATAATCAGTGGGGTGGCCAGTTATTCCGGTTTGTCCAGGAAACCCCTCAGGCTCAGGCAAACCAAGGTCACTAGTCACCTAATTCAGTGACTGTCCATTGGAATTACATGGTGAGCTTTAAAAGTGACTGCTGCCTGAGCCCCCCTGCAGAGGCGATGGACGTCATTTAGGTGCAGCCCGGGTGTTAGGCGGAGTAGAAGTCCCTTAGGAACTCTGGTGCCACCAGGGCTGAGAACCACTGCAGCCATTTGTCTGTCATTTCTGCTACTGAAAATATTTTAAGCCAAAACAAACAAGGCAGTGGTTCTGATGAAGTTGGACACACCATAGGTATTCTACCCCTAGGTATATACCCAAAATAATTGAAAGTAGATACTCAAACAAATGCCAATGTTCATAGTAGCACTACTCACACACCATATACAGAAACTGACCAAAAATGAGTCAACAACCTAAACATAAAACTATAAAAATCTTAGAAGAAAACATAGGGATAAACCTTTAGGACCTTGGATTTGGCAATGGATTCTTAGCTATAACACTAAAAGCATGAGCAACAACACTGAAAATAGATAAATTAGACTTCATCAAAATTAAAAACTGTTGTATATTAAAAGACATTGTTAAGAAAGTAAAAAGACAACCTACAGAGGGAATAAGATTTGTAAATCATATGTCTAAAAGGGTCTATTATCCAGACTATATAAAGAACTGTACAACTCACAAGCAAAAAGATCAACAACTCACTAAGAAAATGGGCAAAGGATTTGAATAGACATGTCTTATAAAAAACAAACAAACTCACAAATCACCAACAAGCACATGAAAAGATGCCATTAGTCACCGTGGAAGTACAAATCAAACCCATAACATAACATTTCATACCTGCTAGGATGGATATAATAATAATTTAAAGCTCTGGACAGTGTGGCTCAGTTGGTTGGAACATTATCCTGTGCACCAAAAGGTTGCAGGTTCAATTTCCAGTCAGGGCACATACCTAGGTTGCAGGTTCAATCTCTGGTCAGGGTGCATACAAGAGGCAACCAATTGATGTTTCTCTTTTCACACTTATGTTTCTCTCTCTCTCTCTCTCTCTCTCTCTCTCTCTCTCTCTCAAATCAGTGAAAAACATGTCCTCCTGTAAGGATTTTTTTAAAAAGCTGAAAAATAACAATTGTTGGTGATATGGAGAAATTATAATCTTTGCGCATTGCTGGTAGAAGTGTAAAATGGTACAGCCACTGTGGAAAACAGTTTGGTGGTTCCTGAAAAAATACCACCTGAATCAGCAATTCTACCCCTAGGAATATACCCAAAAGAATTGAAAGAAGATACTCAAACAAATGCCAATGTTCATAGCAGCACTACTCACAAAAACCAGAACGTGAAAACAACCTAAGTGTTGGTCAGCAGATGAATGGATAAACAAAATGTGGTATATCCATGTAATGGAATATTGCCCAGACATGAAAAGGAATGAAGTACCAATATGTGCTCCAACATGGATGAACCTCAAAAACATTATGCAAAGAGAAAGAAGCCAGATACAAAAGGTCACGATATTGAATTATTCCATTTATATAGAATATCCAGAACAGATAAATTCATAGAGATAGAAAGCAGATTAATGGTTGCCAGTGGCTGGGGTGAGGGCAGAATGGAGGGACACTTCTTAATAGGTATGGGTTTCCTTGTTGGGTGATGAAAATATTTAAGACTAAATAGAGGTGGTGGTTGTACAACACTGTTAAAATAGTTGATTGTATGTTATCTAGACTTCACCTCAATAAAAAATTTAATGGTTTACTCTTATCTGCAATACAATTGAAACTAAACTCTTCAGTGGTCAAAGTCCTTCACAGCTGATCTTGACTTCCTGTCGCCTTATCTTCTACCACTCTCCCATTTTAACCACTACTGTGATACTAACTACCTGTTCATGGGATCCCAGTGAAAACCCAACATGTCAGACACGCTCTGCCCCTCTTTGAAAGCTCACCCACATGCCTTGGGTGCTCTCTGCCAGCCGCTCCAGCCACAGTGTTCTCTTGATTCTTGTAGCTCTTAACCTTATACTCATACTCAAAGGTGGTCCTGGGACCAGCAGCATTGGTGTCCCCTGGGAGTTTATCAGAAAGGCAGAAACCGGTGCCCCCACCCCAGACTCAGTGGAGTCCAAACCAGCATTTTAACAAGATCCTCTGGTGATTCGCGTGCACGTTCTAGTCTGAGTAGCACAGGTTTATACTAGTTGGCCTCAAATTAGGCTGTAGGTCAGCATCACTTTGTGAGCTGTACTTACTAATAATATTCATTTTAAATAATAGAGACACGTGGTTAAATGACAAACTATATATTTTAAAGTAGTGGAAAAGTAAGTCTCCTTCCTACCTCAGTTGCTCAGAGTTCTACCCTACAGGCAATTTTTGTTCAAATTTCTTGGATATCCTTCCCCGTTCTGTGCATATGCAAGCATATGTTGATTTCCCTACCTCAATTTGTGTTCACACAGATGGGGTAGCACACTTACAGGCTGACCTGCACTTTTCACTCAACAGTATATTTTGGAGATCATTTTAGCTCACATAGACTTGCACAATATTTTTTTTAATGGTAGCCATCCTGTAGTTGTATAGCTGTGGTGTATATGTGTAATTTCTTTATAGTACACTATTAAAGGACATTTTGTTGTTTATTACAGACTCTGGTGCCTATCCTTTGTGAATGTCTTTGAGCATATGATGTGTTAATGTATGAAAGATTTGCTGCAAGATATGTGCATTTTAAAAATTGTAAGAGATATAAAAATCTCCTCTAAAAAGCAGAACCAATTTAGTTCCTTGGGGAGCCTTGAAGAATGTTTCAGGCTACTTTTTACTTCAACTCTCTATGGGTGGGACCCAGAATCTGTGTTTTATTTCTATGGTGATTCTCACACAAGAAGACTGTGGGGTGGGCTGGGAACCAGGGGTAGACCATCTTGAACTCTGTACTGTGATTCCTTTTGGTCTGCCTCAAATTGCTCTTTATCTTTTTATGTGACTGTTTAATCTCCTTACCAAGGTGACAGGTTCATAAGGACAGTCCTCAGAGGTGTTGCTTCCTTATATTCTTACTCGACACAGAGCTTTGTATGATGATGCTTGTTGACAATGAGGCTTTGAAAAGTGTTAGTAGCTCATATATTTTTTTTATAGTTCCATGGACCAAATGCAGAGAAAAGTTCTGGGAAAGCCCCTTTCCATCCCCACCGGCCAGCCCAAGAGGAAAAGGACATCAGTGATATCTTTCTTTTCCAAGGTCTGACACAAACTATTACGAATGAATGTCCCTTCCCAGCAGCCGCTTTGTAACCTGTGTGCTTGCCTGGTCTGCATTAGTTCAGCTGGCTCCACTGAGGTTCCTTCTTCTGGAAAGTGTCTAATGATAGTTCCTTAAACATGGACAGAATGTTTATAGAATAGCAAGGAGACAAGTTGAAACAAATTTAGCTTGCTCTGAAATTAATGATGAAAATATAGAGTGAACTGCAAGGAATATTCAGAGATAATGACGGGACTTGGTGATCACCCAAACACCAAATAGGGCTGTCGATCCAGTCTCCAGCTCCCCACCCCACCCCATTACTAAGGATGGCGAAGAGGAGGCTTCTTCTTGGATCTTGTCTGCATCTTGTATTGTCCTGGTCCTGGCACCAGTACATGTTGCCATGGTCTGTGCTGTGCGGACCCCCGAGGCCTTCCTGGTATCAGGGCTCATAAGCCCCCTGTGGAGGTAACCCATCTCTTGCCCCAGTGTCACTTACAGTTCAGTCCTTTGAAGTGCAGGTTTCTGCACCAGCCACACATAATTGCCCAATTTTTCATTTTTTAAATGCATTTCTTTTTCTAATCTTTATTGCTCAGATGCATGTATTCTGGGGTGGGACATCCTTCGGGTGCCCTGAAATATGTGTAGATGTGCTTTGCTATTGCATCAAATGCTGTTGAGAAGTTGAGGAACATGAGGACTGAGAACTGACCCTTAGATTTAGCCACACTGGGGACAGGTGAGGGAGGCCATCAACCTGATTGCAGAAGGCTCAAGGGAGAGTGGAGAGGAAGTGGAGAAAGCAAGTACAGGCATGTCTTTCGATGTGTTTGGTTACACAGTAGAGCAGAGAAACTGGTGGAGGAAGAAGGGTTCAGGAAGCTCTTTTCTTTGAGAGGAGAGGAATACAGAGAGCCCTGTCCTGTGAAAGGGGCCCCTCTTCTCAGCTCAACCAGCTCTTCCAAATACCCCTTTCTTCTCCGATCTTCCAAACCTCAGCTGGCCTGTCCACAACCCCCAGACCTCCGCCAGCACCAGGTCTGCATTATTTTTCTTTACTCCTTTCTTCTTCCTCCACCAATTTCTTCATTATGTAGATCAAACTACATAAATATAGAGGGTGGAGCAAAAGTAGGTTTATAGTTGTGAGTACTCAAAGCACAGTTTATTCTTGTATTTTTATTAATTACTGTGTTATTTTCCATATGAACATCTGTAAACCTTCTTTTTCCCCACCCTGTAGTTCCAGCAAAAAAAAAAAAAAAAAAATCATGTGTCTTTAGATGGAGAAAGAAGGTGTAAAATTGAGCTGGCAACATAGGATTTTGCCTAGAGGGAGGGATTGGGGTTGGGTTGGGTATGACTCTGGACACTCCTGAATCAACACATTTTGATTCACCCCCCAGGTCTCTTGGAAACTGAGGTTCCAGAAGTGGGAGCCCCTGAAGAATGTGTTTTTCATCTTGGCAGAAAGAGCCCGGGACCCCAGTGCTAAAAAGCGTCACATGGCGATGAGAGGCGTAGGGACCATGGTCTGTGAGAACCCTGACAAGGTAGGAAGAGAAGGTGGCCTGGAGTCCCCAGGACTGGCATATGGCACCTCGTGTACTAGTTATTTCTGCTCTGTAACAGAGCACCACAGACCTGGCATTTATTAGCTTGCAGTTCTGGAGTCAGGAGTCCAGACACAGCTTAGCTGAGTCCTCTGTCCAGGGTCTCACAAGGCTGCAGTCAAGGTGTGGGCTAGATCACATTCCTTTCTGAAGCTCAGGGTCCTTTTCCTAGCTTATATGGCTGTTGCAAGAATTCAGTTCCTTCCAGTTGTAGGACCAAGGTCCCTGTTTCCTTGATTGCTGTCAGCCAGGGGCCACCCTTAGCTCTTAGCAGCGCCCACTCACGTGGTAGCTTACTTCTTCGGGGTCAGCAGAATAGTGTCACTCACTCCTCTCTGCTAAGGAGTCTTACATAATGTAAGTAACCATGGGAATGACACCTCATGAGTGTTGTCATATTCAATAGGCTAGAAGTCAGTCACTGGTTCCTTCCACACTCATAGGAAAAGAGATTATACAAGGACATGACTGAGTTGGGGTCATTTTAGGGTCATCACACCTCAGTATTATCAGGCTTGGGGAATGGAGTTGCAGGCAGGGTTAGCATACAGCTGGACATCACCTCTTTGGTGAATTCAGTTTATTTTCTAATAATTTATGCTTGTTTAGTAAAGAATATTTTTCCTACCTCCTCCTTTAGCATCTGTCAACTTTAGTGACTATTTCATCCTGTCCCCAGTATGTCTCAGAAAACTAGATTATCCAGTACACCTTGACATGCCCTGCCTAGCCTCATCCACCCATGGGCCTCTCTCCAGATCACTCTCTGCTCGCCTTCAAAGACTGACTTGGGCTCTTGGGTCAGGTTAATGGAAGCATTTTGATGAGAGTTGTGACAGATCCTGAATAAAACTATAATCTCTTGGTTCAAGTGCAAGGTTGTTGGGCAATTAGAAATGGAGCTACTTTTCAACTCATGGGGAGGAATTTCTGTGCTACTAATGGTTTTTAAACCTTGATAACAGGTGAGAAAGTATAAGAAAATTGTCCTAGACCTGCTGGTGCATGGATTGTATGATCCCATGAGTTCCGAAGTCATCCACGAGAGTATGAAGATTCTGACCATCATCCTGGGCAAGATCCAAGGAAAAGGTCTGGGCTCCTTCTTCGTAGATATCACTCTTCAGACCAGGACACTACTAGATGACGTAAGTGGGACAACTCAGAAAAAGTGGAAATCAGAGTGAAGTTAGAAATGTGAGACCTGGGTGGTGTGTTGCTCAGGGAATAAGATCTCTTATTCACATATTTATTAACACATCTTTTTTAAATTAAATTTATTGGGATGACATTGGTTTATAAGATTATATAGGTTACAAGTGTACAATTCTATGATACATCATCTGTATATCGCATTGTGTTCTCACCACCCAAAATCAAATCTTCTTCCATCACCTTATACTTGGCTTCTTTTACCTTTTACTACCCCTCACCTCCCTTCCCTCTGGTAACCACTATACTGTTGTCTGTGTCTATGAGTTTCACTTTTATATCCCACATATGAGTGAAATCATATGTTTTTTAGTTTTTTCTGGCTGACTTATTTCACTTAGCTTAATATTCTCAAGGTCTATCCATGTTGTCACAAATGGCAGTATTTCATCCTTTCTTATGGCTGAGTAATATTTCATTGTATATATGTACCACATCTCCTTTACCCAATCCTCTATCGAAGGACACTGGTTGTTTCCATGCCTTGGCCACTGTGAATAATGCTGTAATGAACATAGGGGTGCATATATCTTTGTAAATACATGTTTTCAAATTTTGGGGGTAGATACCCAGAAGAGGGATTGCTGGGTCATATGGTAGCTATTCTTAATTTTTTGAGGAACCTTCATACTGTTTTCCATAGTGGCTGCACCAGTTTACATTCCCACCAGCAGTGAATGAGGGTTCCCTTTTCTCTACAACCTCGCCAACACTTGTCATTACTTGTCTTGTTCATAATAACCGATGTAGCAGGTATGAGGTGGTATCTCATTGTAGTTTTGATTTATATCTCCCAAATAGCTAGTGAAGTTGAGCATCTTTTCATATATTTGTTGACCATTTGTATGTCTTCTTAGGAGAAGTGTCTGTTCAGGTCCTCTGCCACTTTTTAATTGAATTGTTTGGTTGGTGTTGAGTTGTATGAGTTCATTATATGTTTTGGATATTAACTCCTTGTCAGAGCTGTTGTTTGCAAATATCTTCTCCCATTTGGTTGCCTTTTTGCTTTGTTGGTGGCTTCTTTTGCTGTGCAGAAGCTTCATGTTCATGGAGTGGAAGAATCAACATAGTTAAAATGTCCATATTACCTAAAGCAATATATAGATTTAATGCAATCCCCATCAAAATCCCAGTGATGTATTTTAAAGAAATAGAACAAAAACCGTCAGATTTGTATGAAACCACAAAAGACCCCCAAATAGCAAAAGCAATCCTGAGGAAAACAAAGACAAAAATGAAACTAGAGGTAACACACTACCTGACTTCAAATTATACTACAGAGCTATGATCATCAAAACAGCATGATATTGGCAGAAAAACAGACACACAGACCAATGGAATAGAATTGAGAGTTCAGAAATAAAACCACATGTATATGGGGTAACAATTTTTGACAAAGGAGCCAAAAATGTGAAATGGAGAAAAGAAAGCCTCTTCAGCCCTGGCCGGTTTGGCTCAGCGGTTAGAGTGTCAGCCTGCGGTCTAGAAAGACCTGGGTTTGGTTCCCGCTAAGGGCATGTACCTCAGTTGCAGTTTGCCCCCGGCCCTGGTTGGGTTGTGAGGGTGGCAACCACTCAATGTATCCCTTTCACGTCGATGTTTCTCTCTCTCTCTCCCACTCTATCTGAACAAAATGTCAAAAAAAAAAAAAGAAAGAAAGCCTCTTCAATAAACAGTGCTGGAAAAATTGGACAGCCACATGCAAAAAAATCAAACTAGATTACAATTTGTCTCCAGGTACAAAAATTAATTCAAAATGGATCAAAGACCTAAATATAAGATCTGAAACAATAAATTACATAGAAGAAAACATAGGTACTAAACTTATGGACCTTCAGCTTAGAGAAGATTTTATGAATCTGACCCCAAAGGCAAGGGATGTAAGGACAAAAATAAATGAATGGGACTATATCAAACAAATCTCATTAAGAGATTAGTACTGTGTTGAGGGTTGTGGAAGACATAAAGAAGAATGAGATTATCCCAACACTACTCCTCAAGTTATCATTGTAATAGAGAAGTGAAGATATGTACATTGATGGTGATGATGATGATGATGATGGTGATGATGATGGCAACAATACCAGTATGTGTTCAGTGCTCTCTTATAAAGGTAACAATAACAATAGTTAGCATCTAGTAAGCCCTTACTGTGTGCCAGGCATGGTGCTAGGCAATTTACATGGATTATATCACATCTTCTTCACAATAACCCTATGAGGTAGGCACTGAGGAAACCAAGGCACAGATAGGTTAGGTAACTTATCCAAGGTTCACAGAGCCAATAAGTGGTGAAACCAGGCTCTCTGACTACAAGGCCTGTACTCTTAACTGCCAGGTGACGAGACAAGCTGAGCAAAAAGTACTCTGATGAAACTGTTAAAACTCTAAGATGCCTTCCTTTTATTTTTATTTTTATTTTTTTATTTTATTTTTATTTTTTTATTTTATTTTTATTTTTTTATTTTTTTAATTTTTTATTTTTTTATATGAATTTTTATTTATTTTTTTGTTACAGATATTTTACCTTTTTACCCCATTGGCACCCCCCACCCTACCCCCCCCCTCCACCCTGTCCCCGGCTTAGTTGTCCATGTCCATTGGTCATGCATACATGCATATAAGTTCTGTGGTTTATCTCTTCCCACCCTCCCACCCCCCATTCCCTCACCCCCCATCCCCTCTTCTGAGGGATGTCAGTCTGTGCCCTACTTCCATGTGTCTGGGTCTACTGTATTCCTCAGACTGTTATGTTCATTATATTCCATATATAAGTGAGATCATGTGGTATTTGTCTTTTTCTGCTTGGCTTCTTTCACTTAGGATAATACTTTCCAGGTCCCTCCATGTCATCTCAAAGGATAAGAGATCTTTCTTTCTTACAGCTGCATAGTACTCCATTGTGTATATGTACCACAGCTTTTTTATCCATTCGTCTACTGGTGGACACTTGGGCTGTTTCCAGATCTTAGCTATTGTAAATAGTGCTGCTATGAACATGGGGGTACATATATTCTTCCTGATTGGTGTTTCAGGCTTCTTAGGGTATATTCCTAGAAGTGGGATCACTGGGTCAAATGGAAGTTCAATTTTTAATTTTTTGAGGTAGCACCATATTGTTTTCCATAGCGGCTGCACCAGTCTGCATTCCCACCAGCAGTGTATTAGAGTCCCCTTTTCTCCACATCCTCGCCAACACTTGTTGTTTGATGATTTGTTGATGGCGGCCGTTCTGACAGGTGTGAGGTGATACCTCATTGTTGTTTTAATTTGCATCTCTCTGATGATTAGTGATGTTGAGCATTTCTTCATATGTCTTTGGGCCATTTGTATGTCCTGTTTGGAGAGGTGTCTATTCAGCTCCTCTGCCCATTTTTTAATTGGGTTCTTTGTCTTCCTTTTGTGGAGTTGTATGAGCACTCTATATACATTGGAAATTAACCCCTTATCTGATACATCATTGGCAATGATGTTCTCCCATACAGTGGGTTGCCTTTCCATTTTGATGATTGTTTCTTTTGCTGTGCAGAAGCTTTTTAGTTTGATGTAGTCCCATGTGTTCATTTTCTCCTTTATTTCTGTTGCCTTAGGTGATGTATCAGTGAAAATTCTGCTCCGTATGATGTCCGAAAGTTTGTTGCCTACATTTTCTTCTAGAATTTTTATCGATTCACGGGTCACATTTAAGTCTTTTATCCATTTTGAGTTTATTTTTGTGTATGGTGTAAGTTGATGGTCTAGTTTCATTTTTTTGCATGTAGCTGTCCAATTTTCCCAACACCATTTATTAAAGAGGCTGTCTTTACTCCACTGTATGCTAAGATGCCTTCCTTTTAAACTAATGTTAGCCTGCTGAGGTTTCTCTCTCTCTCTCTCTCTCTCTCTCTCTCTCTCACACACACACACACACACACACACACACAGCAGTGAAGACAATGCAACACTGAAGCCATTTCTGTATGTCCACATGGAACCATATCTTAAAATGCTTCACCAAATGATCAGTGGTGTTCAGTCTTGCCAAGTCTCTGCGACCCCCGGTTCTGGTGTTCCTTTTGCCCGAGGAACCCCATCCCAGCCCTGTTCCATCTGGTTCACCCGGAGCTGGACAGGACCAGGAAGCACCGATATAAAAGTCCTGCACCAAGAGTCAGCAGACTTGATTACTACCCTGGTTCTCTGTTACCTGATGATGGTACTCTGGCCCTTGGTCTCCTCACCCGGGAAGGGAGATTCTTGAACCAGACAGCTCACCTTGGAGAGGAGGAAAGGGCTGAACCCACTGACGTGCACGCAGGGACAAACCAGCCAGTAGGGCTAAAAGCAGGGAGAGTTAGTTGGCCGGGCCTCAGGGAGTCAACATAACTGGTATTTCCACCAGGCATAGGGAAACTCAGACCAAAGTTAAAGACAGATGACTTGGCAAAGATGCTGGGAGTAATAAAAAGGGAATGGACATATGAATTATGATGCAGCCCCCTCCCCCCCCAAAAAAATCCTGTATGTATGACGTAGAAAGAGCTCCCAGATATATTGTCATTGGAAACATCAAGGGCAGAACAGTGGTGTTATGCTTCCATTTATATAAAAACGTGGCAAAGCTCTATGTAATGTGTGCTTTTTCTTAATTTTCTGGAGGGATACACGCAAAACATATACCATTGTTAGCTTGTGGGGAGGAAAATTTCATGGCAGGGGGAGAGAGGTAGAAAAGAGAGAAAAGAGACCGTTTTTTTAATCCCCACCCGAGGAAAAGGTTTTTTTATTGATTTTGAGAGAGAGAAAGAGAGAGAGAGACATCGATAGGTTGCTCCCTGTACACATCCCGACCGGGGATTGAACCCACAAACTGGGTATGTGCCCTGACTGGGAATCGAACCTGCAGCCTTTTGGTGCATAAGACAATGCTCCACCCAACTGAGTCACCTGGCCAGGGAGAGCCTTACGCCTTACTTTTTTTTTTTTTTTTTCCTCTTTATTGATTTTAGAGAAAGAGGAAGTGAGAGGGAGAGACAGATAGAAACATCGACAAGAGAACATTGATTGGCCGCCTCCTGCATGCTGCATGCCATCCACTGAGGATTGGGCTCACAACCTGGACATGTGTCCTGACCAGGAATCGAACTGGCAACCTCTTGGTGTATGGGTCGACGCTCAACCACTGAGCCACACCGGCCGGACGAGCCTTACTTTTTAAAATAAATCTTTCTGGTTATTTTGAATTTTGAACCATGTAAATGAATTGTATCTCTAAAACATAAGTAATGAAGAAAAAAGCCAGAAAGTTGGAAGTAGCACTAGTGATCCCCAAGTCTAATCCTCTTGTCTGTTGGCAAAAAGGTTCATTGAAGATTCAGCCCCTCTCCATCCCACCCCCCACCCCAGCCAGCTAAGCGCTGTGCACTGGATCTGATGGCCCCCCTGTAACATGTTGTGATTTTCTCTGGTGCAGTTACCTTTAGTACTGACCTGGGTTTTGTTGTTTTGCTCACGGGGAACCCACAGGAGAACGACAGCCTGAGATACTTGGCCTTTGTCTTGTTCGGGCAATTGCCTGCCTTTGCTGGGCGGAAATGGAAGAAATTTTTTACCAATCAAGTTAAGCAGACTCAAGATTCCCTCCTGATCCACTTACAGGATAGAAATCCCCAGGTTGCCAAGGTAAGTCTGTGACCCTCCAGCCAGCCATAAGAAATCTCCGACCGTTGTAAGGGAGTCCTGATGCCGCCCCGTTGAGTTGAGATGCCAGACTCTCAGCTCCCACCAGTTCAGTTATAAACACGTAGCGGCATATCCATGTGAATCCTGGAAAAAGTGCCCCCTCCACGTGAGAGTTATTTTTCATTTGCTCCTGCTCCACCTGCCCGATCCAGCACCTGTCGATGCTAGATGAGTTCAGGTAAATGGAAGGCAGGGGCAGAGAGGCTCAGGGTTAAGCCGTGGGCAGCCGTCCTCATGATGAGGGTATTTATTCATGCCTGTGAGCTTTTGTCATTGCACTTAGTATAGACTTTCTATCCCCCCCCCCCACCAGCTCCCCAATTCCCTGTGGAGCTTTTGTTTTATTCTTGGAGAAATGTGTCCTAACAGGGTTGGATCAGCCTCAGGGCTGCTTTGAAGTTGAACTGGGTGAGTGTTTCAAAACTATTGGGAACAAAGGGTTCCACAAACCACTTGTCTTTAATTTAGAGAGAGAGAAAGAGAGAGAGGGGAGGGAGGGAGAGAGAGAGAGATTAGACTTAAGAACCCAGTACCACTTTGATGGGACCATAACAGAGCCTGTGGTAAACTATAAAGCTATGCCCTTCCCACCAGCCCCAAATTATAGACATGGTCGTTTTATAAGCATAAATCCTTTGAGGTTCAGGTTTGCAGACTTCCTGGAGGTCACTTTCACACTGTCAGTGGCCCCCAGACAACAGAAGATTGGGTACAATCCTCTTCCTTGGTTGGGATGAAAGAATCCCCTAGAAAAGTATATGGTTGTCTAACCACGATGTTGTACACCTGAAACTAATACAAAATAACACTGAATGTAAGCTGTAATTGAAAAAAGAATTCTCGAGGCTTTTGGACAGTAAGATGGGAATATTCTTCTCCTCAGGCTTGCAAAGCCACGGTTCGAGCCTGCGCTCCGTTTCTGAGGCAAAGGAAGGAACACAGCTTCCCGAGCGACGATCAAAGGAACCGCAAGCTCTGCAGGCAGCTGGTGAGTGAGCGTAGGAGAGGATCCTCCCAGGGTGCCCGGTGTTGATGTGGAAAGTAGCTGGGCGCACCGGGGAGTTTGTCCCCATAAATTTCAGTTGCAATTGACCCATAATGTAACAGAAGTGACAAAACGCCTGGAAGATTACACACAAAATCTATCAGCAGTTCCAGTCCAGGTCATCTGATGGGCGCAGGCAAGGATGCCCCCAGCTTGAGAATCCGAAGCCCGCCTGTCCTCAGGCTCTGCACTGGACAATCGTGTACTCCCTCTGTGGGAGGTTTGCTCACTCCCTCCCTCACGTGTTCCTTTGTTCATTTCTTTCAGAGCCACTGTCATCCAGAGCTCCTGCAGTACTTCTACGCAAATAAAATTCTGTAAACGCAGAGCCGCAGGGACATGCTTCCGTGAACACATTGCAGGAGGGCTGATATCCCCCTCTTCTGACTCCCCAGATGCTTCTGCCTGCCTCCTGTGATTGCAATAGAAAAGGGGGTGTTGGGAGAGCAATGGATGGCAAAAAGAATACTGCAGAATCGTATAATTATATCCAAAGTAAATCTAAATTGCTTTCACAGATGTCAGTTTCTCCCCATGCAAATGTGATGAGAAGGTACATACTTTCTTTAAAGTATTTAAAGTCTTTGTTGATTCTGTGCTTTTTTCCCCAGCTTTTTCCTAAAGTTCACTGCTGTTCCCTCTTTTATTTTAATTTCAGAGGCTTAGAAGAATAACGATTACCATATTTTTAAAAAATTTGCTATTGAAACTTTGCTATTTGCTACTGATAACTTTTCTCAGTCAGACCTATTTAAAGTTGGTTAAGGTACCAACCAAGAAGCTGGTTTGGAGAGGTATCTTCAGCTTCTCATAATCTTAAATAGTCATTGCCTCCAAGATCATTCCAAACAAAAATTAAGAAAGAGAAAAGAATCTATAATGCATGTGTTGAAACACCTCAGGCTGATGGTAACACATGGAATAATAAGTAGTAACATTTATTGAGAATCTTTATAATTTATTGAGTGCTAAGTGCTGTGCAGGTATTTAATACAACCACCCTATGAGAGAGGTATTGTTATTATCCTCATTAATAGACACTAAGGCACAGGGAAATTAAGTAACTTGCCCAAGATGACCCAATAAACAATGAAGCCAGAGTTCAAACCCATGTGGTCTGGCCTTTGGTGCCAACATGTAGCCACAGTGCGGTCCTGCCTTGTGGAATAATTGATGGATGATTAGAAATGTAAAAAAATAAACATTAAAAAGAAAAACTCCTCGGCTCCTGCTCTTCTCTTTAACTCAGTTAACTTTGCTTTTTTATGTACTGAGCAGACATTTTTATTCATTTAATTTGTAAGCTCAGTATATATATATATTTAAATATATATATATTTTTATCCTCACCCGAGGATATTTTTCCATTTATCTTCAGATAGAGTGGGAGGGACCGGGGAGGGGGGGATGTTGATGTGAGAGAGACACATCAACTGGTTGCCTCCCGTACGACCCGGACCAGGGCCAGGAACTAACGGCAACTGAGGTACATGCCCTTGACCTCCAACCACTGAGCCAAACCAGCCAGGGCTCAGTATATATTTTTATTAATTACCTATAAGCTATTACGTCAGTTTTTTGGTGATTAATCCTAGTTATGTGAGAAGTCACAGCACTCTTATAAAAGGTTTCTAGAAAAATCTTTTAGTCCCTCCCACTTTCCCTCCAACCAGATTGCTCCTAGAGCTTCTCCTCTGGGAATTCTATTACCACTGCACTTGGCATTCAGGTCACACCCTGGACTGACTATGTCCATTTTGACAATGGGAAACACAAGAGGGTCATGAATGCTAGAGAGGGATCTTGATGTCAGACTTAGAACCAGGAACTCACTTTTCTGTCCCAGCTCTGCAGAGACAGGACCCCGTAACACAGACAAGAGGAGGTGTGTCGCAGGGAGAGGAGGATGCGGAAGATGAAAGAATGGGCTTTTTTTCTTCTTGCTTTACAGCTGGGGGGCCCCAGGTGTAAATCTGGCTCTGCCACTTACCAGTGGGACTCTGGGTAAGTTAGCCCAAGAAGCCTCAGTTTCCTTATCTGTGAAATGGGCATAATAACCCATCTCATAGATTTGCTGTGACACTGAACACTTGGCACAGTACTTGGCATATAGAAGGTGCTCAGGAAATGTTAATTTTGCTCCGCACCTCCATTGTGCTCTTCAGATATTGTTTCTTCTCTTCGTGGAGCCAGCCAGGTCTTTGGAGAGGTCCATTCTGGCTTGCAGGATGGAGATTTGAGTATTATCTTGGTTCTCCCCAGTGAATGATTGTCGTACCAAGGGCAATCCTGCATCCTGCTCCACCAGGACCCCAGGAGTGTAGCTTTGAACCTTACACACCATGGGTGTTTAACAAAGATCGGTTGAATGTATTGGATTGCAAGTAAATGCTGGTGCCTTGACCAAGTGTAAATCTGCCGCCTCGTAGGTTTTAGAAGGGCTCAATACATCTAAATAAGTATGAGAATCATAACTGACTGAGAATAGCAGGTTGTTCTTTCCCACTGGGCTTTTGTAGGGTGTTGTGAATGCTCAGGGCAGACTCAGTGCCTTTCGTGTTCCCAAGATGGCCCGTGAGCGCTAGTCATTCTGTCCTGACAGTCCCGACAGCCCTGCTAATAATTCTGTGCTGTATCTTTTGGGCGATCTCTTGTTAATAATTAATGCCCCACCTTCTGTGTTCAAGTGTGACGACTACGGTCATGTTCCTCTGAAGCTAATGAATTCCCAGCAGCAATGTGCAGATGTTAACCAGGTAATGGCCCAAGTGTCTCTCTGTATGTAATAAGAAAGTGTTTTGGGGAAATGTAGATTAGAGAGTTAACATGTGATTTCCTTAGCCACACTGCTAGGGGCACATGCCTCTGCCCTAACAAAAACTGGTCCAAAATTCAAAGCTTTTCAGCATCTTGCATTGACTGCCTTAGCAGATACAGCTTCCCTGGAGGGGAGAAGCTCAGTTCCCAAACGTGACATCATGTGTGCTAGAAGGACACATGATTTGGCGGAGAAAACCTGGCTTTGTGCCCTGACATTATCTTTTCACTTGCTGATTATCTTCCGCAAGTCACACAGCCTCTCAGACCTTCAGTTGTTCCATCTGCAGAATGGGAGGGAAACATACCACACAAGATATTCTGATGATCAAATGAGACAGACTGTGAAAACTGTAAAATGTTATCCCAAGAAATGAGATGTTCTTATTTACATGGGAGCCACTCATTACTGGAGCCTGTTTGTAAAGGGGAAGAGTGAAAAGGATATAATGCAATATTGACACAGACTCCAATCGACACAGACTCCAATTTAAACGCAACAGTCAATATGTAAGAATCTTATTCTGCTGTTTTTATATTTTTTAGGTATAATACATTGTTTTACATCAGGATGCTGCTCTAGAAAACAAGTTCCCCTGTAACAATGTGAAATAGGAGTCCGTTTACACGTGTAACGGGTATCTATTTTGTACAATTTAGTTATACCCAAACTTGTCCGATGTGATAGGAAGAGTAACATTGAGGAATTGTGGAAAACCTGGCACCCTTCCTTTGGATTGCTCTAATATTGAATTCAAATTTAACGGAAACTATTTCTGACTTTGTTAGGGAAAAGTGAAAGTTTTCGTGTGTTTGGCTTTAGAACCGCTAGAATGACCGTTTATTTACTAGGCCCTTAGAAGCCGGAGAAGAGTAGACCAGGGAATCCGCACAACGTGCAGAGTGCCGGGTTCAGTTCATTCAAAACTACTGAGATCATTTTACAACTTTAGCCAGCACATTCAGTTTCCTAAACAAAAATTTTATGATTTAAGGATACAAACAAAAATTTTTTTTAAAAAAATGTGTTTTTATTTATCTTTTAGAGAGAGAGGAAGGGAGAGAGAGAGAGAAACATTGATTCAAGAGAGAAACATTGATCAGCTGCCTCCTGCACGCCCCCTACTGGGGATCGAGCCTGAAACCCCAGGCATGTGCTTTGACTGGTAATCGAACCGGGACCTCTTAGTCCATGGGACGACACACAATTCACCGAGCCGCACTGGTCAGGCCCAAACACAATTTCTTATATTAAACACTGTTTACTGGTTGAGATGGCTAGTCTATGTTATTTGTGTTGCTTCTCATTAACTATCAGTAAACAAAGAAAGAATTTTATTATGAAGATAATGAAATACGCATAATTAAATCTGATTAATCTTCCAAGACCTCTGACCTACCTGGATCTGTGCTTATACCTGGACCTAACAACATATTGATTAACCTCCCTGCTCTTACCTTTCCCAAGAAAAGGAATGACTGGCCTAGCATTTTGGATTTCAAAAGGCTTTTTATTAAAGATAATTTAAACTTACATGTCAATAAATGAAGTTTGCCTGAGAAATCAAAGCCTGTAACGTCTGGCTTCCCCAACATTGATGTAAGACTGTCGCCTTCAGGCTCCAGAGAATGCGCTTCTCAGGGTGCAGAATGAAGTGTCTGAGGGAGAAGACTCGGTTATACCCTCTTATGGGGCCTCCAAATCTTACCCTTCTAGAATCAAACTAAAACTGAGTCACTTATGTCAAGGAAAAAATGGAGGCAGTCAACACGCACACATTAAGGAAACTGAACCTGACCTGACACAAAAGCATAGCCATTCTCAGAAATCAGCAGAGGACACCAGCTAATCCCCCAATACCAAGTCTGTTCATGCCATCTCTGGACTTCCTTGTCTCCCTGACTCAGCCACCCTGATCCAAATAAGAAGACTATTAGGCAACAAATGAGCTAAAAAAGCCCCAACAACTTTCTCGTTTATCCCATAAAAATCCCTTAATCTGTGAGCAACTTGTAACTCGTTGGTCCCGTAGCCTGGAGTTTCCCAACTTGCAGGTCGGAAGCCTTGCAGTAAATTCCTTTTTCTGCTTGTTTTAGTCAGTGTGCAGAGTTGGGTTCCTGACCCCCGCCCCCCCTGTTTCTAAGTGTTTCTACAGCTGGAGCCCATGGTGTGGCAAATGGCTGCGAGTCCATGGCGGAGGGTTGTGTGTCAAGCTTCTTCTACTTTCAAAATTCTTTAGATAAGAGGGCAGTTCATGGTGATCTCTCAACGAATGAAAGCAACAGTCAATAGATATGTTTTCATGGGGGACAGGGGCATAAAACAACCACTAAAAACAAGCAATCAACAAGCTGGCCAACCCCCAGCCTCTCCTAGCTCATGCCTCCAGTCTCCTCCTTCTGGCCCTCCCCTGGCTCCCCTGGGTGCAACAAATACAACTGATGTGACAAGTGACACCATGCAGAAAGGGGCGGTGGGCAAAACACCACCCGTGACTTATCATAAGGGAGGGTTGGGTTAAAGTGGTATGTGTGGTGGGGTGGTGGAAATTATTTCTGTCTTCACACTTAATTCCTCCCGCCCCATTTTCAACGTAGCCTCCTCCCTCCCTGGGGGCTCATCTGGCATATTTTCTTGTTCTTTTGAATATAATCCTTCCCCTTGAGGTAAGCTGTTAGTGAACCTTTATTCTTCGGTTTAGTCCTCTCGGTCTTCTGCTGGGCTAGTCACTCTGCGCCGTGGCCTGGTTCAGCAGGTTTGAAGGGTGCCCGAGGAAGCCCCAACCCCTCATGCTGCCCTGCCCTTTCCAGAACTTTCAACAGCATGAGTATTAACACAGACCCAGAATCTGCAAGGAAGACAACGTGGTCAACTAGGATTGCTGTACGCCCGCCCCCTCCTGCCATCAGACTGTCATTTCTTACCAAATTTAAGCACTTTTTTTTTTTATCTTTACCCGAGGACATTTTTAAAATTCCGATAGAGTGGGAGGGAGGAGAAGAAGAGAGAGAGAGAGAGAGAGACATCGACGTGAAAGGGACACATCGAGTAGCTGCCACCTGCACGACCCAACCAGGGCTGGGGACAAACTGCAACCGAAGTACATGCCCTTAGCGGGAACCGAACCCCGGGTCTCTCTGGACCACAGGCCGATGCTCTAACTGCTGAGCCAAACTGGCCAGGGCTAAGCACATTTTTTGATTGACTTCTTCAACACTGTTGCGTGCCACTGATTCCAAAAATGTATGGTGTATGTGTGTGTACAAAGTATGATGTTTGGGTAACTGCATAGAGAAAACCCTTCCAAATACTCACTATTTATCAAGGAAACTTTATTTCAAAGAGTATTAGGCCCTGGCTGGTTTTGTTAGAGGTTAGAGTGTCAACCTGTGGACCGAAGGGTCAAGGGTTTGATTCCCAGTCTAGGGCATGTGCCTGGGTAGCAGGTTTGATCCCTGACTGGGGCCATGTGGGAGGAAACCAGTCAATGTGTCTCTTTCACATCAATGTTTCTCTCTCTCTCTCTCTCCCTCAACTCTCTTCCACTCCATCCAAAAACCAATGGAAAAATATCCTCTGGTAAGGATTTAAGTGGAAAAAAAAAAAGTGTTAGAAAATTCAGGGGAGCTGCTTTCAAACCATCTCTACCCTATCACAGTAAATAGCCCAACCTAGCTGGGGTTCCTTCTCTCTCTCTCTCTCTCTGTCTCTTTCTCTTGAGGCAACTCCCTTTTGAGCTCTAGGGATAAGTCCCTTTACTGATCCATCACTACATTCTTAAAAATTCAGGGCCCTTAGAGGACAACCAGAGCCTCTAAATTCTTTTGATCTCTTCAAGAAGGCATTCCAGATTAAGAACTGCTGATTTTTTCCTGGGACCCCCATTGGAAATGCTGGCTGAAGGATTCTGCTCACGTGGCTAGTCTGGCAGGAGCTCATGTCTCGGCTCCTTTGGCTGTTGTGGGGTGTTCCCTGGAAGCGAGGTGTTCTGTGTGCCGTCGGGGATTGATGGTGTTGTCGCCGGGGCTCAGGGGATGGGGTGGAGCATGCGTGAGGCACTCTCGTGCTCTGCAGGCTCTGAACACGCCTCCCACTGCCTGAGAGCCCGGGTCACGCGGGGCCTCAGCCCCGGAGCGAAAGCCCTTGCACCCGTTGGCCTGCTGAGCTAGACCATGACTCGGGGCAGAGAGCTTTTAGTGTGGGACCCTGCTCGTGTGGCCTGGCCTTGACTTTTCTTCTATAATCCATAAATAATTCCATTTCCTATTTCTTAAGGGCCCTGTCCCCTCTGACCTCCGAGGAGACAGGGCTGTTGGATTATTATACACGAACAGTGATGTGCAGTGGGACCCTTCTCAGGATGTTTGCATTGGACCCCGGGCCTCTCGTATGTGCTGTCCCATATTCTAGCCACCAGCCACATGTGACTATTGACTACTTTAAAGATGGCAGGTCTAAGGGAAGATGTCCTGAAAGGATAAAATACAAACCGGATTTTTGCATACCTAGCACAAGAAAAAGAATGTAAAATATCTTCTCAATAATGTTTTATATATTGCCCTGGCTGGTTTGGTTCAGCGGTTAGAACGTCGGCCTGCAGTCCAGAGAGACCTGGGTTTGGTTCCCGCTAGGGGCGCGTACCTCGGTTGCAGTTTGTCCCCGGCCCTGGTTGGTCATGCGGGTGGCAGCCACTCGATGTGTCCCTTTCATGTCGATGTTTCTCTCTCTCTCTCTTCCTCTCTCTCCCTCCCACTCTACCTGAACAGAAAATGGAAAAATGTCCTCGGGTGAGGATAAAAATAAAAAATAAAATGTTTTATATCAATTTCATTTTGAAAAGTAAATATTTTAGATATATTGGGTTAAGAAAAAGATAATCAAAATAAATTTTATCTGCCTTTTTTTTTTTAATCCTCACCCAAGGATATTTCTCCATTTATTTTCAGACAGAGTGGGAGGGAGGGAGGGAGGAAGAGAGAGAGAGAGAGAGAGAGAGAGAGAGAGAAACATCGATGTGAGAGAGACTCATTGATTGGTTGCCTCTTGCACGACCCCGACCAGCGCCAGGGACCAAACTGCAACCAATGTACGTGTCCTTGATGGTAATCACACGAGTGATTCTTCGGTCTGCTGGCCAATGCTCTAACCACTGAGCAACTGGCCAGGGCTCATCTGCCTATTTTTATTGTTTCTTTTTAAAAAATCCTCACCCAAGGATACATTTTTATTGATGAGAGAGAGAGAGAGAGAGAGAGAGAGAGAGAGAGAGACATTGATGTGAGAGAAAAACATCAATTGGTTGCCTCTTGTATGGGTCCCGACTGGGAATCAAACCCACAAACCTATGTATGTGCCCTGACCAGGAACCAAAGCCACAACCCTTTGGTGTAAGGACAATGCTACAACCAACTGAGTCAACTGGCCAGAGCTATTTTTACTGTTACTTAGTTTGGCTTCTAGGACATTTAAAATGTTATATGTGGCTCACATCCTACTTCTCGTGGACAGTGCTGTTCTAGTATCTGCTGAAAAAGCCAGGCAGGTGGGAGGGCCTTTGGGCCAGGGATCCCCCAGAAAGCACAGTTTTGTGATGCTCACTTGCTCCCTCTGAGGATAAGGGTTCCTCTGATGGGCACCGAGCTAACTCAGCAGTCCCCTGCATGGAGGTGAGCAAGGAGCTGAGCAAGGAGGGAGCGAGGGGTAGGTACAAGAGAAAGCTAGCCATTGGCAGGGCAAGAACTCCTGAACCTGGATGGGACAGTGGTAGTCCTTCCTGGCTTATGGTGTCTCGCCAGCTGGGAGCACAAGCTGGAAGGGCAAGGAGAGGCTAGAAAGGTCAATTACTTTGTCCCTCTGCCTCTGGGGAAATACCAACTACGTCATTTTGGTATCCGGGACAAAAGAACCAGGCTAGGGCACTAGTGCCCCTGGCAATAACTCTGTGACCTTGAAGGAGTCACTGGACCTCATTTTGTTGATCATAAATCAGGGAGGTGTTCCTACAGGACCCTCTCTGATTCTGCATTCATTACTCTCTCACCCCTCATAAGTTTAACACTCTTGGTTGTGTTCCCTCCAGGCAGAGTGACCAACGGCCCCAGTTTGCTTGGGACTAAGGGTTGTCCCGGGACAAAGGCCTTTCAGGGCTAAACCGGGACAGTCCGGATAAACTGGGGCTGTTGGTCACCTTGCCTCCAGGAGCTGAGCTTGGACTACAAACCAGGTTGCTACCAAAAGTCTTTCATGGGAGAGGATTAGTGGGGGACCCAAGGACTGAGACCACCCCCTCGTCTTCCTCAGCTGCGCTGACCCTGGAATGATTGAGGGGCACAGGTGGGGTGAGGGGTGTGGGGAGGCTCTCACCAGGCTGCTTAGATCTGCCGAGGTTCCCACAGCCCCCCCACTCCTTCGTGTGAGGTCACAAGAGACTGGATGTCTGCCCCTGCAGCTTGCCTCCCTCAGTAGCTGACATTCTAGAATCTAAACTATTTTAGGTAAGTGTGCAAATGGGCATTATTACTATAAAAAACACGGGCACTTCTCTCTGGCCTCTCTCCTTAAATAGCAGTTTTTTCCTACGCTGTTTCCACGGTTCCCGCTGGGGACAGCCCCCACCTCGTGTCCATCAGTGCAGCTGGGTACAGGCTGCACGCTGAGTTCCCAGCGTCCCAGGCCAGCCCTGATGTGGTACACTGCTTCCCAGGGGCTTCTCACGGCCAGGCTGGCCGCTTAGGGGTCCTCAGAGTGCTGGGTAAATGGCATATTCCTGCAAGTTCTGACTGAGCAGGTCAAAGGCAGGACATGGGAGTCTGGGGGCGTCTCACGTGAGTCTGGTGTGCAGTCTGGTTTGGGAGTGTGCTCAGCTGACTGAGCTGGAGGGTCACCTGGAGGGTCTTAACCCAGGTGCCCGCTGCTCCGCAGACCTCTGACATCAGACTTCCTAGAGGTAAGACCCAGGCATCAGTATTCAAAAAACAAACTCTCCAGCTACATTTAAAAGATATAAAAGGGTACTGATGAAGACATTATGCAAATGATATAAGCCAGAAACAAAAGGACAAATACTATATGATTCAACTTATTTGAGGTACCTAGTGTAGTCAAACTCATAGGGGTTGTCAGGGTCCGGGGAGGGAGAGGGGGACATATTCTCAGCATTTACACACACTTACGAATATATGTGTTTTTTCACTTAAATGGAAACATACTGTTCTAAATGCTACCTTTTTGTTAATGCTCATCAATATTTTTATTGATTTTAGAGAGAGATGAAGGGAGAAAGACAGGAGAGGGAGGGAGAGAGAGAGATGTGAGAGAAACACCCTTGTCATTTCATCCATGCCGAAGTCCATCCGCGGGATAAATACTTAGAAGTTGAGTTATTGGGTGAAATCATCTGTGCTTTTAAAATGTTGGTAGGTTATTGCCAACTTGCTCTCCGTAGAGGCGGCACCAAGTTGCACCCCAGTGTGCAATCAGTGGGACAGTGCCTGGGCTTGCCCACTTGCTCCCCAACAGGGTGAATCACTAGACTTCCCGATCTCTGCCAATCTAGCACTTAAAAATGGCATCTCATTGCAGTTTTATGTTGCATTTCTCATCACTTGTGAAACTGAGCACCTTTATGATGGTGTATGGGTACATCAAGGCAAAGGGGTCACCTGGTCAGGGAAATACTTTGGGTGGGCAGGCTATCCATGATCTCAGCCGTCACCCCAAGCGGGCAGCTCTTCATCTACATAAAAGGCCAGGCCATCTCAGATTCATACATTAGGGCGGAAGTTCTGGTGGACTGGGCAGCACCCCACTGAGATGTCATAAATGAAATCCAACTACCTGAGGCACAGGGACACCTGTGCCCCAGTCAGATCTTTTTACTCGTCTGGGAAGAGGGGCCCTCTTGATGAGGAGTCCCTCTGGCCCTCACTGTGTCTGAGAAAATTGTGGGAGAGGATGTTGGAAAGTTTCCTCCCCAGGAGTGAAAGCTGGGGTAGAAGCCCTATTTTCCCCCTGAAAAGGAAGGACATTATAAACGGGGAGTAATTTCTGCAGATTCTTGGTAGGAATCAGCAATGAACCTCTTACACAGAAGGGCATGAACTTGTCTTTCAAGCAGTGAGCAGAGAGGTGTGGGTGTTGGGTGTCGGCAGGATCACATGGAAGAGAGGGCCGGCTGGGACCAGGAGCCCTCGGCAAGGGTGGAGAGTGGAGGACACCACTGTGTGTGTGTGTGTGTGTGTGTGTGTGTGTGTGTGAAGGTGGGAGGGACAGTAAAGGGCGTGCTACCTTCATGACCCTGGTACCTCACTCCTGAACATCTCAAGCCCCCATCTGCCCAGCCAGCAGGTGATACTTGCTTTAGCCAGAGGGAGAAAACCGAAGCTGCTTGGTGACCAGAGGAGGGCGACAACATCCTGTCTTTCACCTTCTAAGCGGGCGGGGCAAAGAACGGTTGAGGATTTCCGGGCCACACATGGAATTCTCACGGTGAGAAGGCTTTATTCTGCTGCAGCCCAGGAACACTCTTAAACAGCGGCATTGCCCTCACTCCTGTCTCTGGCCTTTCAATAGAAATTTGACGAAGGCTTTGATGTGCTTAGCTGGTAACCGCCTAAGGGTAACTGCCTTGTTATGTGACCGCCACAGGTGCACCTCTGGCCACTCACCTTGTCCGGGACTGTCCCAGGGGAAGCGCCCCTGCCTGTTTCCTGGGGCTGGCCAATTTCCTCCTCATGCTCCCAGAACCTCTCTCTTTTGGGGGTGGTGGTGGCAAAATTCATATAACATAAAACTCACCATTTTAATCATTTGAAAGTGTACGAATGTTATGCACTCAGCACCTATCTAGTTCCAGAACTTCATCGCCCCAAAAGGAAAGGAATGAATAAACAACAGCAATAAAGAGAAATGAGCAACGAAGCCATGCAAACCTATTACTAAGTGAAAGAGCCAATCTAAAAAGCCACGTGATCCCAACTCTGACATTCTGGGGAAGGCACACACATGGAGGCGGTCATACGGTCAGGGGCGTGAGGGGAGGTGAACAGGGGAGCCTGGGGGATTTTAGGGCAGCGAAGCTATTCTGTATGATACTGTACTGGTAGATATGGGTCACTATACATTTGTCAAAATCCAGAGAACTGTACAAACCAAAGACTGAACCTAATGTAAACTATGGACTTTAGTTAATAATAATGTATTAATATTGGTTCATTCATTTAAAAAAAATGTGCCACACCAATGCAAGATGTTAATAGCAGGGGAGACAGAGTGGAGAGCAGGAGGATATGGGAACTTCAGTTCCTCTGTCAACTTAAAATTGCTCTAAGAAATAGTCTAGTAATTTTTAAAAAATGTAAAAACCTCAACACCCCCCAAAAAGGGTGACCTGGAGTATCCGTGCCTTAGTCCCCTTTATGTTTATTTAATGCTGTTTACGTAGGGGTAGAAGTCTGAGAACAGCTGTACTGGTTAGGCACCATGAAGACATAAGTCAGAACAACATCCAACACCCTGAAATGAACAGAATAAAAAATAAAATAAAATCCTGACTTTGAAGATATGGAAGGGTAAAATGAACTAACCCTGAAACCTCCCCATCTCTAGATTTCTCGTTGTAAGAAAATAAATCTCTCGTTATTACTTTTTCACTGGTCTTCATTTGCGTGCAGTTAAAAACATCCTAAATCATGTTTGAGGATGATCAGTCCATGTTATACATAAGTAAACTAGATTAGGAGAGATTCAGCTCCTGGTCCAAGATCACACAGCTAGAAAGTGCTTCAGCTGGAATGCAACTGGTTTTCTGAATGCTTAGTGCTCCATAGTCTTTCGGATTGATGTCCACTTCCCTTTGAGAGTGGGTGGGGCGTGTGATTTGTTTTTAACCAATAGAACATGGCAAAGGTGGTAGAGAGACTGTTGTTGCTGGCTTGATGAAATAAAGGCCATGTTGAAGAAGCAAGGGGTCTCTAGAACCTGAGGGTGGTCTTCATCCGATTGCAAGCAAACATCAGGGGACTTCAGTTATACAGTTCAAGGAGACTAATTCTGTCAACAGCCAAATGAATTTGGAAACAAATTCTTCCCCAGCCAAGCCTCTCTGAGAATGCAGCCCAGAGACTACCCTGACTACATACAGCCTTGTGGCCTTAAGCAGAGGACCCAACTCAGCTGTGACTAAACCCTGACTCCTGACCCATCGAGACTGTGTGATAATAAACGGATGGTTTTTAATCTGTTAAATTTGTGGTCATTTGTTAAATGGAAAACTAATTCGCTAGTCCCCGAATGAGCCATATTTTGATTCCAGTTATCTAAATTGTGTTTTATGAATCTTGACATTGCTACACACTTAGGCTTATATTTCAGATGGATGAACACTGATTCTGGAATGAAGCAAGTTGCTAGCAGGAGTTCTTATCTCTTTGTTTTGAATGTGTGTGGTTTGAACAGAGTATAATTAAATTGTCTTTCTTGAGACCTCACGTCAATCTGATTAGCAAGCAAAGTGTTTTTGCTTTCGGCTCCCTGGGCTGTAAATATTCTCTAGCTTCTAACAAAGTACTTTCAGGTCCGAATGATTTGCTTCATAGTTTCTCTTTCAAGGAAAAGCTTTATCCCATTTTAAAAAGACCCATGCAACTGACTTTATATTTCTCTTTCTGAAATGGGGACTTAGATACTCTAACTACATACCCCTCACAAAGGCGATATCCCAAGGGAAGGATAAAGTCTCTTTTCTCATGGACATGTATCTGAGACGCAGCCTCGAGGGGAGAACCCTAATTTCCTAGTGCTATCACCCCAGCTTCTAGGTTTGACTTACAAAGGTGGGATGCTGTTAAACTGAGGGACAGCGGGTGGACAGAATTCCAAGGTCAAGACCAGGCCCAGTTCTAGACCACAACACTAAAACTAGCCAAGACCCAGTTCTGAGTTACTAGCATGTGGGATTGGCTAGAAGTCTGTTACATTTTAAGAAAGCGCCAAAGAAATCCAGAGCTGGCAGACAGTACTAGGCCAGTCCTCAAGTTGCTCGCAGAGATTGGGCTGCTAAGCCTGTAGGATGCCAAGAAAAGACACGCTTTCCAATGCCCACCTGATAAGTGGCCGCGGCAGACAAGCTTCACGGGAAATCCCTTCAGGGAGCAAAACCGTTTCTGGGCTCCACCAGCGAACGGAGTCCTTGCTGTTTCTATTCCAGTGACCCCCGTTCTCCCTTTTTCCAGATGTGGGTTTGTATTGCAGTGATCCTGTTCTCTTTACCACTGTCTTTCGGGCATCCTGGGGTAGATGGCTTATTCTTTAGCCGTTGACCATCGACCTGCTCCGCCGAGGCCTTGTGAGGGAGCTCATCTCTCAGGGATCCTGGGTTTGGAGGTGGGTGAACCAACAAGCTCAGCCTTTACTTGTTCAAGGGCTGTCGCATTTATCAGTTTCCCAGGGATATAGTAATCCTCCCACCGTGTTTGTTCATCGAGGGACTAATTGACGCAATTTTTAACCGTCCTGGTTTTGCAGGTCAGGAAACAGGCACAAGAGGATGAGAGGCCTGACCTGAGCTCTGGGTGACGGGGAACGTTTCAGACTGACACTTGCTGAATCGCCAGTGGTCTCTTGGCCTCCAGATGTCCTCATTTCTTACTGTCCACGTCAGCTGGAACAACGAGGCCCTGTGGATCAAATTCAAACCATGGCAGAGACAGAGTGCAACCTTTATAAACCAGCACCTCTCTCTCCTAAACCCAATCAGTTCCTGCTCACTTAATTTCTTCCCTGATTCTGGCGGAAGTTTGGCTCCAAGCGCTGGGTCTGCAGTCGGGGCCTTGGGGGCACAGCGGATGTTCCTGGCCTCGCTGCGCAGGGAAGGCCAGAGCCCAGCCTGCTGGAGAAAGTGCTCATGTGGGAGATGGTGGGCGCAGATGTCTCCTGCAGCAGCCTAGCGCCAAGGGCATGAAAGAGTCGCCCCCCACCTCTCGTGCCCCCTCGGTTTCCTGCTCGGTGGGAGTGTTCTGCGCATGTCCAGATACATGTCTGTTCTTGGTCTCCAGAAGGGCAGGTTGTAAGTGAGGGGAGCTGGTGGGCTGTGAGCTGTTAGAGACGCTCATTAGAACAAATAGCTCACGAAGGTAAATATACAAAAACCAAACTGAGTAACATTCTAATCCATATGAAAACAAGCCCCTGGGGAGCTTGTGCCAGATGAGGTAAGTGGGAAAACATGATGTCATTGTGCAGGCCCGCATCTCTCCCTCCCCTTCCTCCCCCCTTCCTCTCGTGTCTCTTCTCTCTGTCACCGCTTCTCGCCTCTCGCCCCACTCCTTTAATCTCAGACTACGCCTCCCTCCTTGCTCTCTCTCCATCACCTGGGGACATCTTATATCCAGACAAATGAACAGTGAGGTGCCAGTGACCGATAAGGCATGAGATCTGTTGATTCGCAAGGGTTCTATGTCGGTCTTTCGACAGGGGACAAGCATCTCAAAACCCCCTCCCCAAAGAGGAAAGTGTCTCCAATAGAGGAACTTCCTCCCTGACCCCAGCGGGTGTTTTTTGTGTTTGGTTCTACTTTGGAGTCCTTGAAATCATAGCATAGACCTGCAAGGCTAGCAGGGGAGGTGGGAAAGGAAGGGACAGGGTCACCTGGGTCCGGAGTCAGTCTGGCTGGTGTTGTGGGCCTCTAGGACACTCACTGTCCCCTTCCGGCCCGGAGCAGGCGGTCAGCAGACAGCACACAGGCTGCTGTTCCTCCTGCCCATTCCTTTGTCTCCGCACAGTGGCGTCAGATCTCATTACCCTCTCCTCCAGGCCTCTGCAGCTGCTGCTGGCGGCTTGCTCCTCAACGCTTCCCCTCCCTGCCTGCTGCCCACGTTCCTCCCCCTCCCCACACCCCAACACTCGCTGCTGCTTGCACTTCCTGGTAATTCCATCACCAAGCATTTGATTCAATTTTGGGTCCGCAGCTTCCTGGGAGTGGCAGATGGACTGCATGAGTCCCCAAGTGAGAAGTTGGCTTGGGACTTTGCCTGAGTCAGATGGGAGATGCTAGAAGCAGAGAAGCAGCCCAGCTCCCCTTGCCCGGCTGTGAGGTGGGTTTTGTTCATGCTGCCTTCCCAGCGCTGAGCACGGGTGTGGTGTTAACCATGTCCGCCCCTGTGGGGGCTCTTGTAGCTATGGAGATTTGCCCAAAAGGACGCTCTTGTGGGAGCCAGAGCCATCCATCCAGGTGTGTGTTACCTAACTCCTCCTTTTTGAGTAACCTTCAGACTACTGTATGTGTGTACAGGACTACATAGTGCAGAAACTAGCGGAGCCATCGACCAGATCATCTCAGTCGTGTGACGCAGACAGGGCAGGGTCCACACTCCCCATCATGCAGGTGGGGACCCAGAACTGCTGCCTCCTGGCCCGGAGGTCTTCTCATCACCCCCACCCACCTCCAGGCTGGTTAGGAACAAAACAGCAGCTCAGGTAGAGGCTTGTGGTTCCTTTAACAGTGGTCAATGTTTCTCCCGCTTTCCCTCCAGAAGGGAGCTGGGAGTCTTGTGGGGGAGGGGGAGGTACAGGCAGGCCAAGGGTCCTCCGGGCAGCTGAGTGGGGACGAGGCGCCCCTGGTAGAAACCTGGAGTGACTGTCCTGCAGAGCTGTTTCATCCTGGGCTTGTTTGCTGAAAACTTCCCTCTCATTTGTGAAGATCAGAATACACCATCCTAAAATACACTTTGGCATAAAGATTATTTGGAGCTGAAGGCGACTGAGAATCAAATGATATAGAAAGGAACCTTCTTGGGGCTTTCCTATTCTGACCCAAAGCAGCCAATTATGGGAAATGAGGCTGCATACATTCCTGCTTCAGGAAAGACTTAGCTCAGCAGGGAGAATGTGAATAAAATCAACCCGGCCCCTTCTCCAGGCCCCGAAGGAGATGGAAAGTTCACTCGTGTTTGTATAGACGAACATTATCACAAACTTTCTTGATTGTTCTAACAACCCATTATTTTTCCTAAAGCTCATAAGAGCCTATTATTTTCCCTCCCTTTTCTCTACTAAGTTAGGAACATCATCATCTAACTTCAACTATTTAACAAGCCAGAGACTTATTTTGTTGGCTTCCATGTGTATACAAATAAACATTTTCTCCCATTAATCTTTCATTTGTTAGTTTAATTCACAGGCCCCAGGTACAGAACCTAAGAGAGGAAAGGAAAAATTTTCCCTTCCTAACCGTTGCATGTCATCGTGTGGAGAGTGACAGCCGGGGGCCTTGACTCTGGTATCAGCTGTTCTATCTTTGGTCTGGAGTGGGAGTCCTTTCCCAGACCCCCTTCCTGTAGAGACACCCCACCCTTATATTTTCTGAAACTACTGCAGACAGTTTTAACTTAGAAGAGCACAGTTTTCCTCTGCCCATTATCTCAGCTCCCAAAGTGAATGTATTTAACTTCCATCTTTGGTGGTTTACATAGGTGGATTTATATATAATACAAAGAGCCTTTCTGCTTTATAATCTTTTCGCACACCGACCCATACTCACAGTCGCGGTTTCCCCAGCATCCCTGCACTGGAAGTACCGCTATTAACATCGAGGCTCCTGACAAGCACAAGTTTGTCACCAAATCCACTCTGGTTGTCTTTAACCCATCACCTGTTTGGTTCTCATTAAACCTCTGTAGTGCTGCGAGTCATGTGAACAGACATAAAAGGAAGTGTCGCATTTTGTGGGGAAGGTCACGGGCTGCTCTTTCCATAGTGAAGGGGGTGGTGGCCTTGGGGACAGTGAGATATGGGGGCAGTGAGCAATCTCTGGATTCCAGTTCTTTTCTCTGTCACCATCATTCTTGCCGTTGGTTCAAGAAAGACCATTCACAGTGCAAATCAGAGGCCTAGGAGGTGAAACTGTGTGGTGGGATTGCTCCAGGACTAGTGACCTGATAATAAGTTCTCTCAGGTGGAAATCCCTTCAGGGTGCCTGGATTCTGATCTCGCCACACACACATCCCTGTCGTAGTCCTCCTTGATCCTTGATCTTGTTGGTAACCTGGTACGAAGTCAGCAGTGGCAGCCCCGGCATTCCTGGGCACGTTGGGCACACCTGGGCACCAGCCAGGCTTGGTGGATGAGACCCGTTTGACAGGAGATGGGACTAAGTCAGCACAGCTGGGCTGGATTCTCATCTGTCAGCCCAGCCCACTGACAATCATCCCCCTAGAAAAGTCCATTCCTGAGATTTCAGACCAAGAATATTGCTAGCCAACCATCCCTGCTGGTTTGTGAGAACAAGACGTCCTCCCAGGCTGGGCGGAAGCAGGTGAGAGAGTAAGTGATAGAACTGAAGGGATCGGTGTGGGCCAGGGGCCCCACAGAGGGTGTGAAAAAGGAAGCACAAAATCAGTACAAAGCAACTGGGGGTTGTTACCAGTGCGGGTTCTCTGCTGGGTACTGCGCTGGGCACGGAGGCCAGACTCCTGCTTGGCTTTCCGAAGCTAAGTGGCGTGGAGGGGGCTGGAGCTGGCGGGAACACAGCTGGTGGGCTGCAGGATAATCAACCTCACAGCCAGGCTGTGTTCATAAAAGTTTAATAGTGGCTTCGCAGAGCCTAGTCCTATAACCCCAGCATTCGTCCCCCTCCCTCTTATAAGCCATAGACGTTCCTTCCAGCAGAGAGGAGCCAGGGAGCCACTGACCTGCTTGTCACTTGCACAGCAGAGCTGCAGAGCCTGAGGGAGGGAGGCAGGTCTGCACCTGCTCAGAGGCTGGTGGGAAGGGATCTGCTAGGAGCCATGCGTCAGGGCACTGAGCCCTCCCCAGCGCCCCTCCCTCCCTCTAAGGGAAGGGAGTCTTGAAGTAGGAAGAAGAGGCAGGAAAAGGTAAACTGGTTGTATTTATAGGGTTTATGAGTGCCTCTGGAAGCCACAGGAAGGGGCTTAGTAGGGCTTCCTCGTAACTTCCCCAAAGCTTCTGCTGCCCTGGCAGCTGCCACTAGGCCATCAGGTCCCTTCGATCTTAACAGTAAACATAGCCGTTCAGCGCCTGAGCTGAAGAGGGAGGACAGGGTAGGTGTGGCAGGTGGCCAAGGTGGTTTCCTTGGTGCAGATGTAGGGGAGAAACTGGCTGAGGCTGGAAGTCCTGCACTATCGGGCTAGAGAAGAGACAAAGAAATGTTGTCCCTATTGTTCTTGCTACCACAAGGTGAGCTTAGCTTTCAGGCTACCTGGCGTAGGCAATGTGGTAATACAGTTTTTAGAAGGAGAAATGATCAACTCAGGCTTCACTACCAAGGAAAGATCCACAACAGGGCTTCAGATTAGTAACCAGGCCAACCTAGGGAGGCAACAACTACGCTGCTAAATGCTCCCACTGTGGCAAAGTGAAGGGCAAGCTCTGGGATCCATGGTTCTTGGGGTTCCTGGTCTGAATGCTCCTCCTTCCTCAACCCCACCTATTCATATTCTCTACCTCCTGTGAGGTTCCGCCCCAGGGCAGGGCCTGCTCCTGAGCTGACCTGGTTCTCCCTCCTAGAGGGGGCATTTCAGATTCTCCGTCCAGAAAAAATCTTCCCAGAGGGCCTTTCTCTACCTTTTCCTGTGGGATGTCTCCCTTTTATTCCCAGTCCAGCTCAACCTCCAACTCCTTCACTAAGCGCTCAGTGATTCTTCTACCTGGTTTCCATCCCTCTTCCTTTGAAGGTTCTCATAGGAAAGGCACAACTTGACCTCTAGTCATCTCAAGTTTTCAGTTGGGACTCTAACAATAAGCCCGGTTAACAAGCTGCACCGGGGAACATGGGAGTGGCCGCGAGGGCCTGGTGGCGGGGGCTCGTGGGGGCCGTGGCACTGCCCAGGTGGCCGGGTGGCCCTCAGCGCTGCTGCTGCTGCTGGTGAGGAGGGAAAGCACCGTGGCTGCCACGTGCCCCACTGTCAGACCACGGAATGATGTGGCCCACAAACAGCTCTCAGCTTTTGGAGAGTATGTGGCTGAAATCCTGCCCAAGGATGTCCAACAAGTTCAGGTGTCCTGCTTCAGTGAGCTAGAGATCTGTATCCATCCTGATGGGGTCATTCCAGCACTGACTTTCCTCGGGGATCACACCAACGCACAGTTCAAATCCTTGGCTGACCTGACGGCAGTGGACATCCCGACCCCGCAGAGCCGTGTTGAGATTGTTTACAACCTGCTGTCTCTGCACTTCAACTCCCGGATCCGTGTGAAGACCTACACAGATGAGCTGACACCCACCGAGTCCACTGTCTCCATGTATAAAGCAGCCAACTGGTATGAGAGGGAGATCGGGGACGTGTTTGGAGTCTTCTTTGCTAACCACCCTGACCTAAGAAGGATCCTGACAGACTGTGGCTTTGAGGGACATCCTTTCTGGAAAGACTCCCCCCTGTCTGGCTGCGTTGAGTTACGCTGTGATGATGAGGTGAAGCGGGCGGTGGCTGAGCCAGTGGAGTTGGCCCGAGTTCTGCAGGTCTGAGCTGCATAGTCCATGGGAGGCTTTCCCTGCCTATCGCCAGCCCCCTGAGAGTCTCCAGCTTGAAGCTGGAGACAGGAAACCTGAAACCAAGTAGCTCCAGGGAAGGCATATGGATCCTGGCAAGTGCCTTATCTGTAATTGAGTGTCTGTGTAAATAAAATCCTACTTAGACTCACCAAAAAAAGAGAGACAGATTAACAAGAGAAAAACACTTTATGAACATGTGCAGCACCCCATAAGGTAGAAACCTAATACGAAGAGTAACTCAAAGTGGTGGCTTAGAACTCTGGCGTAATTTCAACAAAGGGCAGGACATCTGCAGAAAAACGACCGGGCAGAGGAAAGCAGGTTCAGGCGAACTGTGGGAGGGTAAATGGAGGAGGAAACTAAAGAGTATGGTTTGTTCGCAGATGTCTCTGGTGCTGTCTCTGGGCTGGTAAGAGTCTGTCTCCAGTAAGAGGAGAATTTCTATCCCGCCGTTAAAAAGAAAAGGCAGAGAGAGTGCTCCCTGCATTTGTTGTTCCTTAATTGCCTTCAGCTCAGAATAACTTTTATGCTAAAGTGGCTTACATGGGGGTGGCATATTCTGCTGCCCTTCATTCTGTGCAGGCCCACATCTTTCCTGCCCATCTCTTTTAAACATCCATGACTTCTGTCCCTTGCCCTTGGGCTTTGCTCTCCATCTAGCTAAGCTGCCAGTGCAAGGGGTGGTTCCTTCCAGGCTGCGTTCAATAATGGAATGGTTGTGATGAGAGGTGCTGGCACTCGGGGACAGACTGGAGGAGGAGAGTGGGTGAGGGGTCTTCTCTGTGGAGCTTTGTTCACTCCACCTGGGGACATCTGCCACTGTTAGGAGAGGCCTGGCCCTGGTTGCTTTTTTTATCTGACCAGGTTCTGTTAGGTTTTTTTAAGGGGTGAAATTTTATTTCCACAATCCTCCATATCAGCAGATCTTTGTAATTATGAGTTATCACAAGGGTGTTCCTTTTTTTTTTTTTCTTTTTACCTAATTTTGCAAGCAGAGAGCTGAGCTGCCTGGGGGTGAGGAGGCCCACCTCGCATTAAATCAGTGGCCATTCTTGGGAGCAGTTTCTTCCCCTTTCAGATTGAGACGGAAATTTCCTCTGCATGCACAAGGCAGACTCATTTCACTGTCAAGTCTAATAAATAAATCACAGCTCAGAGCCACAGGACCCAAATGTAAAATGCAACGTCTGGCACCATCGGAGATAAAATAAATTACCTGTAATCAGGTAAGCAAGTCATCTCGATCCTCTGCTCTGTTCTGGTGACTTCAGTGATTGATTTTGCTAACCTCGGATGAAGCAGAAGGATGTTCAGGTTTAGGGCTTCGGGTGAAATGAAAGTGGTTGGCCAAGATGAGATAACAAAACCCCTTGCAAAGGGAGGTGAAGGGAAGAACTTTGATTCCTGGCTTCTCAAGGGCTCGTGTTTAGGCCCTTGTGAGGCTCAATTCTGCTTCTTGCCTTCCGATTGAGAGACACTATTGTATCTGTTTAATAAACACTTCTTTTTTTTTGTTTAGGGCAGTTTGAGTGGGTTTGCAAACAATCTTTAAGACAAGAGACCAATGTTTTTATAAATCAATTTGATTTGAAAGAGACCTGCCCACAAAGACTGCATGAGCCTGAGTTCTCCTGTGAGGATCACTCCTTCAGTACGAGAGGATGAAGACCTCGCTGAAATGAAATATTATTGTAAAAGGATTAAGGCCTTAATCAGCTCATAGCATTCTAGAACTATGCTGTTAAATAGAAGTATAATTCGAGTCATCCATGTAATTTAAAACCTTTGTAATAGCCAGCCACACTAAACAAAGTAAAATGAGATGGGTGAAGTTAATTCTTTGGTTTTTGTTGTTGTTAATCCTCACCCAAGGATATCTTTTGCATTGATTTTTAGATAGAGTGGGGGAGGGAGAGGAACATTGATGTGAGAGAGACATATTGATTGGTTGACTCCCACACACGCACCCCAACTGGGGGGGAGGTTGAACCTAAAACCCAGGTACATGCCCTTGACTGGGAATCAAACCCGGACCCTTCCGTGTACAGGCCAATGCTCTACCCAGCCCTAGCCAGTGTAGCTCCGTGGTTAAAGTTTCCATTTATATTATTAATACAAGATATAAAAATGTTATAATTTTAAATATGTAATCGATATACATAATGATGAATAAGCTATTTTACATTCTTTCGGGGGGTACTAAGTCTCTGCGATCGGGTGTGTGTTTGACACAGGGCATCTCCATTCTGACCAGTCACAAGTCATCCGGTTTTCAGCCTCTCGGGAGGGAGGTAGACAAGTTGTTGGAAATGGCTTTTGAATAGCCGATCACAGTGAATGCCGCTGGTCCCACGGTAAGGCATCCTGCTGCAGAAAAGAAGTAGATTATAGGCCAGGAGTCACCAGCTTCATATGTGACCTTGTCCCTGTCACCTGGCCTCTCTGAACTTACAACCTGATTTCTAGGGTGAACGGTTGGATGCATTAGAATGTCTCTTTTTGCTCTAACATCTCTGATTTTATTTAAATCCTTGAGGGCATTGCATGAGCTGTCCAGTAGTAATGTAATTAATTTAATGTGATCCATTTGGTAAAAACAGCTGTGGCTCTTCTCTGTCCTATGGTCAGGGATATTTGTTGGCCAGATAAACTCTCATGCTCACAGATTTTGATGGAAGTTTAAATACACCAATGACCTGATGTCCTTGGTCTCTGGATGTCTGTTCCTAGTGAGAATGTCAGAACCCGTGTATGTGCTAAGCTAAAGGGACTTCTCTTGGCATTGACTGACCTCTTTCCTGCCCAGATCGGGTCAACCTCAAGCAGAATTGTGGAGGAGGTGAGGTCGTCCCTCTGAGGTCCCTCCACATCTTTCCCTCCCACCTGGCATTCATTACCCTCCCGTGGTTGGCTCCATCCAATACTGGCCCAGATGTGGCCTTTGTCTAAATTCTTCCAACAGCCCTTCACCTTGTGGAACTACTCAGCTTCCTCCCTTTTCTCAGAGCCCTGCTCACAGGGGGCTGCTGTGATGGGCTATCTATGCCCAAATGTCCATGGATGCTGAGGGTAAAGCTCCCCCACACCCAGGTCAGGGAAGGGTGCTCAGTATGGGGTTCCTGCTCCAAGGCAAGGCCAAAGGAAGGCAGCCGAGTCTCGGCTCTTCTCAGTTGCAAGTAACAGAGTCCACTCAAGGGAGATGCACACAAAGGGGAGTTATACTAAGGCCGTGGGGTGTCTGATGGGAACTCGGGGGGAGGTGCAGTCTGGTCACAGCAACAGATGAAAGCAGGAAGAAACCTGACCAGCAGCACTAGGGCGGTTTCCTTCCCTCTGTCTCTCTCTCTCTCCTTTATTCTGCTCCCTCTGTGATTAAGGACACATGATAAACTTGGTCACCCCACAGTTCCAAAGTTGGCTTATCCTCAGTTCAAGCAATAGCGAAGGCCGACAAGCATCTCTGCGTCATAGATCTGAATTCCCAGGAGAGAGAATATGATCAGCCTAACCTGGGTCAGGTGTCCGCCCTGGTCCAGCCACTATGGTGGGGGTGAGCGCTGTGCAGGAGGAAGGTCACCCTGGTACACACCTGGGGGCAGGGGCCTCTCTGTGGGTGAGAGAACGTGCTTCTCAGAGAAGAGAGGGTGTGGGCTGGGCAAGTACTCCAAAGGCTGCTGTTTCTGTGGTTGATTTGGGAAGAGGATTGATGTAATATAAAAACCCCAGAGAACACACAATATTGGGAGTGTCAATAGGTCTGAATTCTGGGTTCATTGTTTACTATTGGTATAATCTTGTTTGTTTTAATTATTTATCAGACCTTATAGGATAGCATTTTCTGCATGCCAAATACTGTATTGGTCAAAGTGCTTTACATATTTTAATTTAGTAACCCTCATAATGATTCTATGAGATAGGTGGTATTGTTACTATTACCCCCATTTTGCATATGAGGAAACAGGCATAGAAAAGTTAAGTAACTTGTCCTAGGTCACACAGCTAGTAAGTGGGAGAAATGGAATTTCAGCCCAGGCTGTCTGGGTTGGTCTATTTCTTTGCCCTGAATCCCTATGTTATGCTGACCTTGGATATGTTATTTAACTTCTCTGAGCCTCAGTTTTCTTATTTGGGAAATGGGTGTAATGACATCTGCCTCTTCAGTTGTTAGATTAAAATAGATGGCACATATAAAGGCCTGCCCCTCTGTATTAGTCAGGGTTCTCCAGACACACATACACCCCAAACCAAAACAACTATAAATTAATATACACACACACACACGTATATATGTATGTATATATACACACATATATGTATATATGTATATGTGTGTGTGTGTGTGTGTGTGTATATGGAGAGAGAGAGAGGCAGAGAGAGAGGCAGAGAGAGAGAGAGATTTATTTTTAAAGAATTGGCTAACACAATTACGGAGGCTGGCAAACTTGAAATCTGTAGATGGGAGGGAAGAGCTGATGTTGCAGTTGAAGTCTGAAGGTCATCTGCTGGCAAAATTCCTTCTTGCTCAGGGGAGGTCAGTTTTCTGTTCTATTCAGGACTTCAGCTGATGGGGTGAGGCCCACCCGTATTGTGAAGGGCAATCTGCTTTACTCAAAGCCCACTGCTTTAAATGTTAGTCTCATCCAAACAGACTCACAGAAACATGCAGATCAAACATTAGTTTGATCAAATATCAAGGCACCTAGGCCCAATCAAGTTGGTCCATAAAATTAATCATCACACCTTCTAATCATAACTGGTTGGAGCCCATAAAAAAGGAGTCTAACCTCTTCTTTCTTCCCACCTCCAGAGCCCCCAGAAAGCCATCTTCTGAGGGTTGCAGCAGGGCATGGCTCGGCCTGGTGGTTGGCACTGCAGTTCTGTCTGGGTTCCTGTGGCCATCCCTCAGGCAGCTGCACACCAGAGCTCCCTCAGCCACAGAACCTGGAGCCCTCGGCTTGGTGTTCCAGTACAGCTCGGGGTAGCTGGAAATCACAGCTTCCTAAAGCAATCCATCATTCACGTGCCAGTATTGCCCTGGTGGTAATAACCACAGTGACAGAATCAGTGAGCTAGCTTGTAAATCTGTTGACAAGCTAGCCTGGCTTTCACGGACAGACCGTGATTCGATAAGAAAAGGCATCTCAGGTGTTAGATTGCCTAACACCCGCTTCAGCATGCATGTTGTTATTATTATTATATTTTAATAATACTGCACATTCTTAAAAATGTGTAGGCATATTCCACCAAATAAGATAGCTGGGTTGCCTCAGCTTTGCTGTAATGTTCACAAGACACACTCTGCACAACTTTGGAATCACAGGAGACAAAGCTATATTCAAAGTCAGTAGAGGGTTAACTCAGCAGCTCCCAGTCTCTCAAACCTGGTACATTCTAAAGGAAGGCGGATCTTCAGAGGACTGACCCTCACTGTCTCCTAGGAGATAACCTCTGAGCACCTGTAATATCCTGCCTGCTAAGAGTGTTTTTGCAAGTCTGAGGCCCTGGACCATGCTGTATCAGTTTGATCTCTGAGGGACTGGAGACTGAGAAATTCTGATCAGCTGCAGAGTCCCACATGGCTGGTCTCTAATAAAAACTCTGGACACCAGGGCTCAGGTGAGGTTCCCTGGGTGATAATGCTTAACACGTGTTGTCACATATTGCTGCTGGGAGAATTAAGTATGTCCCGTGCAGCTCTTTTGGGAGGAGACACTTTGGGGCACTGTTGGCTATTGGGGCTTCTCCACTCCTGCCTCAAACCCCATTTTCTAGCAGACTGCAAGCCTTCTCAAATATAAGATTTCAACCAGGACTCTGCCCTGGCTCTGGGCCACTCTCTTTATTTGCATCTGCCCAGCTGGGAGTTAGTTCCTCTAAGCTGACACTTTGGAGAGAATCCCAGTTGGCTTAACAGGGTGCTCCTCTCGGCTCAGATGCATTTCCACAGTAGAAAGTTCATTTAATCAAAGGTCTTTCAGGGAAGTCAAAATAAACAGAACCAAGTTTTAAAATCCTCTCTATTGTCTGCATTTATCTTTGTTGAATAACGAATGAGGTTTGGGCTAACGCTTTGACACAGGTATTACAAAAATGTGAACTTCAGGTGGGTGGAATCTTGGGTCTCTATAGGGTGTGGCTCAGGCAGGTATTTTGGAGCTCCCCCAAATCTCATGAAGTTGGCACCTTTTGTCACTGGTGGAAGGGATGAGTCTTGGTCAGAAGGTTTGGAATTGGCTCCTAGATATGGTTTGAAATCTACAATATAAACACCAGGCCAGATCCAGGTGTGTCTGAAATCACTTTCCTGACGACCAATCTGTGTAGGTTGTCATCTCCCCTCCCCTCCAACTGCAGTGGCTCAAAACACTGGCCTTCATGGGTACGGGGAGAGATCAGCCAGGCTGATGAATCACCCACCACCAAAGACAAGATCAGATAATACATAAATGAATGAGATAACATGTAAATGAACAAATGAATCCATGTTCCAATAAAACTTTATTTGGCCCATCCTGATCAAGTTTAATAATGCTTAATAGATTTTTTTTAAAACATGAGTAGTAATAACAATTCCTCTGTAATAACAATTATATATGAACTTCGGTCAAGGTCAGCAGCTTGTTCCTTTACCAAAAATGTAAAGCCGCCATCTGAGGACAAACGGCACATGAGCAGTATACATGTCCTTTTCTTTAAAATAAAGACAAAACCAAATACTTCATATTTACATAGTTTCCATTTAAAAATTGGTCAGTGTGATTAATTCTGTTTTTAAATATAAGTGTCTACTATGTTGCAGGTTTCAATGTACAAATGCTAGTTAGCTCATTAGATTTAAGGTGCTGTTGAGGTGAAGGTGAACACAGCCAAGACCAAGATGAAGGATCCTCTGCTTAGAGTGGCTAGACTTCCTGTGGGTATCTTTGGGCATGTTGAGGGGAGAGGGTGGGGGGAGCTGAACACCAGTGATGGAAATGGCACAGCATTCCAGGGGCCTGGACTATGCTTCTACAGAGGGGCTGCTGTGCCCACACACCATCACCGAGGCTCTGTGTGCCGGTGCACCTCTGGGTTTGCATGCTCCAAACTCATCCTGGCCTAAGCTAGGAGGGGCGTGGTTGCTGGGGGTCCCTTCCTTTGTCCTGAGGTCTCCATGCTGCTGCCTGACCCCTGAGTGCCCTCACTGTTGACGCCCCACCTTTCACACCTTCCTACCTTTCTCGATTCCTTGTCCCCAGGCCACTTGCCTTCCAGTGCACTTCTTTAGGGCCTGCTCTTTGCCAGGGCTAAATGGATGATCAAAATGAAGGGCAGTATTCATGAAGCCTGAGAGGACCCATCTGACATCTTCTCTCCTAACCTATTTGCTCTATGGCGAGTACCTCATTGAGGGGGGCGGGGGGCTCTGGAGGGATTCATGGACTTGCTATCTTCAAATTCACCCATATATGACATCCCTTGGGAACGAGGGCTGTGTCTGTGTCTACGCATGTGTCAAGAAAGTGCATAAGGAGTTCTGGAGGAGGTGTGTGCACAGGCCCGGGAGAATGAGTTATTTTACCCCCAGACCCCAAACTGATCTGATCTAAACAAGGATTTCAGATCATGCAGGAGCGAGGCAAATCCAGGCCGTGGCAAATGAGAAAATTTATGGACTTGAGGCACCAGAAAAAAATATGCTTGACTAGGGAAAAGAAACGGACTCAGTTTCCAATTTTGGAATACAAGAAACATCGCTCTGAATAAAAGAACGTAACATGGGTCAGATGGTAATGGACAGGGAAGATACATCTTGACTAACTTTTCCGACTGAAAAGCCAGTGGGACCCCAGCAGAGGAAGACTGTCTGGTGGACAGACACTGGCCGGGGCGGGAGACGGAGTCAAGGCTCGCCCTGACGCTGGCTGGGCTTTGCTTCTCTGGTTCCCTTTCCTCATCTGTCAGATGAGGCTATTGGGGCTACTTGGTTTCAACACCATGCCTGCAAGATTCCTCTGCCTCTACCCACCGAGGCAGGGCCTGGGACTGCCGTCCAAGACACGTTTCTTCCTGCAGCCACTACTTATAAAACGCAAGGTCCTCCTCTTCCCTGGGAAAGTGATCAACCCCCAAACTAGGCTCCCATTTAATCCCGCTCCCAGAGGTTAAAGGCTAGTTATTAAGGCAGATTAAGAAATGGACATTCCTCTCGCTCCTCCGATCCTTCCTGTGTCCTGCTAACCCCCGGGGTGGTGGAGGTGCCAGGGAGGCTCCCGCCTCCTGCCAGGCCTGGCCCTCCTGGGTGGCCTCCTGCAGAGGGTGGGGGGTGCCGGGGCGCCCCCTCCGCCCTCACCATCTTTCTTTGGAGAAGGCCTCCGTCTGCACGAGCTCTCCAGGGTGCTCGGAGATGCACGTGCCATTGAGGTCGCCCAGTTTGTTGTCTGGCAGGTCTTCGGGCTTGGTGCAAAGCTTCAGGGCGCGGGAGATGAACACGTCCAGGTCGAACTGGGGGCTGGCGCCGCTGTCGTGGGCGGCGGGGAGGCCAGGTGGGGAGGCAGGCAGGCGGCCCTCGGGCACCGCCGGGGGCGGGCTGGCGCGCTCCGGGCCGCCCTGCGTGCTCTTGACCCACTGCGCGATCTCCAGGAAGAGGCTGGCCGGCTCGTCGTCGCGCGCCCCGGCTCCCGCGCCCACGGCGGCGGTCGGGGGCGCGCCGGCCGCCTGTTTCCAGTGCGACAGGTCCAGGATGAGCTTGGGCTCCGAGTAGTGGTGCGGCTTGTTGTCGCGCCACAGCAGTTTGTCCAGGTAGGACGGCGAGCCCACCTTGTAGTCGCAGGAGCGGCCGTAGTCGGTCTCGAAGGCGCGCTCCATGGACGAGTGCGACTGCTCCAGGAAGCGCTCCGAGCTGCTCTGCGAGTCCTTGCGCGGGTCCACCTGCACGTCCTCGGCCAGCGGCGCCGAGCCCGCGCGCGGGTCCCGCTGGGCCTCGCTCGCGTCCTGGCCCCGGTCAGGCCGCCACTCCAGGTCGGATGACAGGCTCACAGGGTACCTGCAAGGGTACAGACGGAATGGTGATGGGATCCCCAGTCCAGTCCCTCCGACTCCTGCCCACCCTGCTCCAAGGGGGGAGGGTGTTGGGACAAAGTAATGGTGAGCCTCCAGTGCTCAGGTAGAGGGACTGTTTGACTTAACCCTTGGATTCTTTTGTATTCATTCAATAACCTACAAATATTTCTTGAGCACCTACTCTGTACCAGGAGCTGTTCTAGGCATTACTGGAAACAGCAGTAAACAGAACAAAATCGCTGTCCTCAGGAAGGTCACTTTCCAGTGGATGCAGCTATGCAGGGCTCCTTAAACTGGGACGTACACACAAATCAGCTGCTTAAATAAACTCTCCGTGCAGCAGACCTGAGCTGGGGTCTTGAGTTCTGCAGTTGTAATTGGCTCCCACCTGACGCTGCTGCTGCTGATCCAGGGACCACACTGAATAACGGCCCTAATGAGTGCTTCTCAGCCCTGGCTCACATGAAAATCGCCCGAGGGAATTTAAAAAAAAAAATCCCATGCCTGCCCTACACCCCAGTTCCAATTCAGTAGGTCTAGGGCGGGGTCCTGCATCAGCATGGTTTTAAAACCTCACCAAGTGATTCTAAGGTACAGCCAGGGCGGAGAACTCCTGCCCTCATGGGTCTGGTTGGATGCCCTGCAGCACCGCACAGTGCATGGATGCAGAGCAGGTGGGGCCTACAGGAAGATTATGGACCCTGCAGGAGAGGCCAGAGATCCTGGGTATTCTGCCCTCTGTCAACGGCCTGCAGCCGTAGAAAGCAGTCAGCTAGCCAAGAGGAAATGAAGGGCAGGCAGGCAGGAAGGAAGGAAGGAGGGAGGGCCAGCCCTCAGCTCGGGCTGAGCCCTCCCTTCCCTGGGCCAGGTGCTCTATGCAGAACCTTTGGGGGGATGGGCAGGTAAAGCAGGGAGTGCAGAGGAGGCGACAGCCAGCAGCCTGCTGCTCACCTAATGCACACCCAGGAAACACCAACACACCAAGGACAGCAGCCCACATGACATGGTTTGTGAGGCCTGGGAAGGCCCCAGTACTGCCTGCCCTCCCAGTGATGCTTTAGGGCAGGGGTCACTCCCAGAGGTGAACACTGCCCCCCCCACCGGGGTCCTCAAAATTGCAAATATTTTTAGGAGGAAGAACTTGTGAAGAGCCTAACCCTTGGCTGCTACATACCAAGGGCCAAGCGTAAGTTGTAGGCTTCATAGCAGCCCTGTGGACTCAGTGTTATCACCTGCTCAGATGAGGACACTGGTGTCCAGAGGTTAAGTAGTTTGCCCAAAGCAGCAGGGCCTATAGGAAGGTGTTTGCCATCACCTTTGTCGCCTGCCTCCCTCACACGGGTATGATGAGGAAGGTTGGGAGTCCGGGTGCCCCAGGTTTGGAAGTGGTCAGAGTTGATGGGCAGCGGCCAAAAAAACCCTGCTACGGTTTTTCTTGGCACCAACCCCATGCCATAGCCATGCTTAGCACAGGGTGAACCTCGCTGAGACCCCAAATGCTATGAAGTGGGGGAGGGGGTGCTGCAGGGACCACAGTCAAGGGCAGGCCAAGCACAGTGGGTAACAGAAGAAAGTCTTCATTAATCTCTATTTGCTGGCAACTCTTGATAACAACAATTGACGTAGGCAAACCAATAAACCTGTCCAAAATAGCAATGTGGCACCTTCCCCTGGTGCCTCCTTAATCTGAAACCCATTATCTGTCAAGTGACTGAAAAGGAGGAACTGCTCATCTGTCACTTATGTAACTAGCTGTCACATTCCCACCACAGTGGGGCTCCCACTTAGGCCCCTCGGAGTCCTAGCTGCTAAGCCCTTGACTTTATTACTAAGTTGAGCGGCTGTCAGCTGTCCCTCCCAGGACTAGCAGGTGGTGATGCCCAAATGTTTAGTTGTGTGATCTAAGAACTTCAGAATAGGAAGACCTAAGAGACCATTATCGGCCTTACCTACCTGGAGATTGTTAAAAGTATCTTTTTAAAAAAGTATCTTCTACTCAACTCTGATTCATTGGTAGTGACATCAGGGCACACTGTGTTGAGAAGGATTCTAATGCTCAGCTCAGTTTAGCAGGAAAGAGTCCTGTGATTGCTTAGCAGTGGATGCAGATTAGGGAGGACCCCAGAAGGGCTAAATATTGGATGGGCGGCACGATGCCAATCTCTAACCTCTCTGAGCTGTAGCTTCCTCATGTGCCCGTGGGCAATACCAACAATGGCACCTCCCCTAATGGCTCCCTACGGAAGTACAAATGATGTGCTGCACTCTTTTCTTGCTGTGTGTTGCCGCAGTTTACTTTTCCAGGGCAAATTCCCAGCCTGCTGGAAGTCAGCCCCTCCAGGGGGTACTCATTCAGTGCTTGAGGAACATCGCATGAGCCCAGTGCAGGAGGGTGGGAGGGAAGCTGGTGGTCGCTGTGTGCCCAAAGGAGGGCCCCTGACCCACACGTGGAAGACAGGCTGGCCCTATACTGGGAGTGTCAGGGGACAGGAGAAAGGCAGGAAGGTAAGCTGGGGAAAGCGCCCCTGGGCTATACAATGTGGGAGACAGAGGGAAAGGTCACAAAGAATCAGGCAAAACAGACGTGGGAGGACAGGAATGTGGGCTCTGTACTCAGGGCTGGCACCTTCTGGAACCACACCTGTCCCAGTTGGAGAGCTGGCTCTGGTTGGCAGCCATCAGCAGGATGTCGTCAATCTCATCCTCAATGCGGAAGGGGTGCTGTGAGGTGGGCTCATCCTCAGGGCATGAGTATGGGCTCATGTAGGGGTGCTGCAGCCCCATCTCAGCTGTTAGGCGATCCATGGGGTTAAAGGTCAGGATCTTCTCCAGAAAGTCGATGGCTAGGGGAGCAGAGCAGGACATGAAGGTCATTTATTGCCACTGCCACCCTGAGACGGAGACCCCTCAGCATGGTGACGTTCCCAGGTGCTTGTACTTTTCCGTTTGTTGAAAGGTTTTTAGCCATTTTTTTTCTAATGATTCTCACCACAATCCAGTGACAAATTTGGAGCGCATGCTACCTTTTTTTGCTCTCACAAATCTAAGTAATAGAGGCTCAAGGTCATGGTTGGGGAAAAGGGACATGCTCAAGGTCATGATTGGCTACAGGAGGTCCAGGGCTAGAATTCTGCCTTAGGCTGGATTTCTCCAGAGACAAGGATTGGGGTGTAGGTAGTTATGTGGTGGTGATCCCCAAAAGTGTACTGGGAGGAGTGGGGGGAGGGAGCCAGTTGAGGATGTGCCTATGAACGGGTTCCCCCTGGGGCACCTGGGGCTCAGTTCCACTGGGGTCCTCCAGGAGACTGTGCGGGACACACCTGAGAGGCAGCTTCACTTAGGGGTCGTGCTGGGGTATTTCTACACCTGCTCCCGTTTGACTTGGGTTGAGTGCTGCTGGGGTGGGTGGGGGAGCCTGCTTTCATCAGGTGCCAGCAGTAAAAAGCTTCAGTGAGAAAGATCAGTGGAGGCAGGTGGGTGGCCCAGAGCTCCTAGTTTAAGTCCAGAGCTCTTCCTACCATATGTTGCCCTGGGAGGTTTGACAAAGGCTAGACCTTCAAAATAATTCACCACCAGGCTGAAGCCCCAGGCTGTGCCTGGCAGAAACCCTTACTGGCTAGACCAAGGGGGAGGTCCTGGCATCTGGAACTCGGAGACAGGAAGGGACACTCAGAAGCCTTGAGCAGTCAGCAGTATTTGCCTGGAAGTATATTCAGGTTTCAGTAAGGTGTTCTGGGTGTGCACAGGCTGAACATTGGCTCTGGGCACAGATACTGATGCTCTTTCCTACGTAGGGTCGGGGCACCCATCTGTGCTCTGCACTCGGTGCTGCGTTATCTCAGGGCAAGGTCTGGCCTGGAGGCACCACTTAAATCATGACTTGGCTAATCATGTTACAGCTCAAGTAACGGAGGGATGCAGCTGAGCTCGAGGCCCAGGCTGCCGTCCCCGCAGAGGAGCTCCCGCGTGGGCCTCAGCCGCACCATGACCCTGCCCCTCACACCAGCCCTGGATCTCTTTGCAGGAAGATTCATCAATGATTCAGGAAATCAATGGATTCTGAAGGTCAGTGGCCTCCCAGGAGGACCCAGTAACCTTAGACTGAGAGATCAGTGAAGTAGTAGTAACTCTGATCGCCCCCAAACGCTCTGGGGCGGTGGGGCTGCTCCTGGGCCAGGGCTGCAGACCTGAAAGGGGATCCGTCTCCCAGGGCCCCGGGACGGGGAAGGACGGGGCACAGCAGACCTCAGCCCAGCTCTGGGCAGGGCAAATCTCCCTCTTTGGGCCTCTCGTCCCTCCCTGGGCTCCACCCTCTGACACTGGACCTTTTGACAAGGAACTGGAAAGCTAAAGCCTTAAGCATCAGGTGCCATCACTGTTATTGGCATTATTTATGAAGACTCAGCAAACCCTGAAGCTGGACAGCACTGACCCGAGGGCCCCTCCCCTGGCGAGTACGGTGCCCGTCTCCTCTTTCCTCGCCCTGACAGCTGTCCTCTAACAGGTGCCCGACGCTTCTGGGAAGGCCGAATGTCAGAATCCTTCCTTTGTCAAGCCTACATCTGTCCCCTTTAACCTCCACACTGAGCCCGGTTCTGCCCTCCACGGTCCCCCACATCAGCGGGTTCCCTCTTCCTCGGGCCTGCCCCTCTCCTGCTGCCGGACGGCAACCGAATCCCACAGAAGCCCCTCTCTGCCTGGCACACCCTGGCTATGTCTCCCAGCTGCCCCTGCAGTTAGATGTGGCAGTGTGACAGCGGCCATGGAATGCGGGTGCAAATGATGTGTGTACCCCAATTCCAGGCCTGGCCCGTAACACCCCCTGCAAGAGTCTCTGCTCTCTCTTCCCTTGGCTCCAGCGGGAACTTGGTGCCCTGGGGACATTGAAAGCTATGTGTTGCAGTTGGCAGGCGCTCTGACGGCCTGGGCCCCGGCAGAGAGTCAGGCTCCCCAACTCTGTGGCCTTGAGGTCGCAGTGAGAACACTGCTGCAGGGTGAGCCACAGGGATTTCAGGTGTGTCTGCTACAGCTCCGGCTTTACCTTAATGCAGGAACCACCACACCCCTCCCCAACGCCTTTTTGTTCTGGACTCAACTTCCCCAGGTGTTAAGGTGTTTCTAACATAACGAGGCTCCTGCACCATCCTGTCACCTGCACCATCCTGTCACCTTCCCGTGGTCCAGTGGATTCTCAGCTGGAATTCTCAGAATCCCAGAGGCTCTGGAAGGATTCTCAGGGGCCTCTCTGGAGGGGGAGGGACAGGGCTCTGAGGCCCTGATTCCCCCAGCTCCCCTTTGATCTGTTTTGTATATTAGGTTTCCTCATCTGATTTGTCACCGGTGGTGCATTTACTTCTTATAGTAAATGGAGCTCAGAACTGTGGTCGCAGGCCTGCCTCCCTGTCCTGCATCTGTGGTATGATGGCTGTGCCAGCTGCTGTAGGGCATGGTCACCTAGACTGTGTCCTTTGAGACCCCCTGCTGCTTCCCAGGTCTGTGGGGCCTCAAAAGCATAGCAGGGGGAGTGAACGGGGGTCACCAACTGGCTCTCCTAGGCAGGTGGGCTTGAATGCCCTTTCTCCCCGATACTCCACTTTAGATACCTCGTTACCCTAAGGCCAGAGGCTGCATGAGGGTACTGCTCAAGGCCCCAGATGGGAGAATTTGGGAGGAAGTTGGTATGTTGGGACAGTGTGGCAAGCCTGGCTTCAGTGAACATCTGTTCAGCTAAGGACTGAGTCCGACGTCATCAGCTGGGCATTTAAGCCCTGCAGCCTCTCTGCCCTTCTTCCCGCTTCAGCTTCATGCCCTGCACTCGGGTTGTGATTCATCCCGCTGATCTAGCCCTCACCGCTCCTCTGGGCCAGCCTGGCCCTCTCAGCTCTTGGTGGCTCCTTCCCCCTCCCCAAGTGCCCAGAGGGCTCACTGGCCTCTTAGAACATGTCCCTGAACCTTCGTTCTCATCTCTGGTGGGTATTCCCTGTCTTCCCAGCTCTTCTGCCTCTTTGAATTTCTATTCCTCGCACGGTTCTCTAGCCATGGAGGGATAACAGGTGGCTGATGCGTCTATCCGCGGGACTTTCTCTTACATCAGGCACAGTTCTGACTGTGCTGAGGCCAGGCCCACCCTCTCAGAACCAAGTCACCCAGGGGCGGCTGCTGGGTGGTTGCTTGGGGGAGAGGACATGGGAGACACATGCTTGATCCAGAATTCCTGAGAGGTGAACATACCTCTTGTCACATGATGGCTTCTACCAAGGCCTAGGAATTAAAATAAATACGGATGCTGAGTCTTAATTTGTGGTGAATCAAATAACCCCTCCTCCTTTTGAATGATGGAGAAACTGAGGCAGTTTACCGCCTGAATGGGGTCATGGCCAAAGACACGGTTAGTCCACGGTCTTGGTTTCTTGATGGAGGAGTGTGGCAGAGACTGCTAGTTTGTGCCCCGTGTCTGTTCTCTTTCATAACAATAGACACAAAGTGTCATGGAAAGAAGTATCCAATTCACAGCCTCCACTGCAGTGAGGCGGGGCCATGAGACTAAGTTCTGGTGACAGGACATGAGTGGAGGTGAGGTGTCCAAATTCTGCCTCATGACCTGAAGGGCAAGGGGACCTGCTCTCCTTCCTCACCTTCTTCCAGGTAGTAAGGGCAACACCTTAAGGTGGCAGAACAAGACAGAAGGGCCTTGGGCCCCTGGGTCCTATAGAGCAGGTCCACCATATTGGCCTTGGATGCCTGCTTTTCAATTATTATATAAGATTATTATATAAGATTATATTATTTATATATATTATATAAAATGTCTTAGTTTCTTTTTTCTTAAGTAAGAATTAAATTTGAGCCATTGAGAATGCGAGTCTCTCTTACAGTTGGCGGAACCTATATCCTACTTATATAGAAGCTTCCTAAGGAAGCCTCTGACAGGCATGAGGCCCAGCGATAACGTGATATCTAAGATGACAGAGCCACTGTCCGGTGCCCAGGGCTTTACAAATTCTATTTTACTCGCTTGTCACAACGGCCCTGTGTGATATGTATTATTACACCCATTTTGCAGTTAAGGAAACTGAGATGTAGAGAAGTTAAGTAGCTTGCCCAGGGCCAAACAGCTTGTCCCTGGTGGAACTAGGAGTTGAACCTGGCTTTGGCTCTCAAGCTGAAAAAGCTCACGCTCTCGGCACCATGCCTTCCAAGAAGGAAAAGGTAAAGGGGATCAAGGAAGAGAAGGAGGAAGGCAAGTGAGAAAGACGAGAACGAAAAGGAAGCAAGTCAGGGGTGGAATAAGGACCACTGATGGCTGCCTTGAGGGTGGCCTGCTGGCCAGACTCCAGGGGCCAGTCCTCAGCCTGGGAGTGGCCCCGGCAAATGCCGGCTGCCAGGGAGGGCCTCGCCTCTGTGGCTAGGGTCTGTGCTTGGTCCTGTCGGAAGGAGACCACCTGCCCCCGCCCACAGGTGATGCCAGAGTGCGGCCTCCAGGTGCTGGCTGGGCCTTCGGGCTCAGTACCTTCACTGTTCACTTCAGGGAGCAGCTTGCGTAGGGGCCGCTTCACCTCCCAGGTGCTGCTGATGAAGGAAGGCATCACCTTGAGCAGCTCGTCCTTGTCCTCCTCCCGGATCACAGGGATGGTCTCTAGTATGAGCTGCATCTGCTCCAGCTCGTGAGCCCCTGGGAAGGCAGATGCCACATGGTTAAGTGTGCTGCCAACGTGACCGGGTGTGTGGAAGCCCCAACGTGGCTCCAGGAGGCCTGGGAGGGGCAACACAGGACAGAGGGACAGCACTGGGCTGGGGGTCAGGGGCCCTGGGCTCTGGTCTTCACTTTGCTGCTAACTTGCTATATAACTCTGAGCAGATTGCTTGCCCTCTCTGGGGCTTGGCTTTGCAAATGTCTCTGCCTCTGCAGTGGAGCAGTCTGCTATAGACTGAGTCAGCCAGCCCTACGTGACGGGAACAGCCTGGCCCAAGGCTTTCCAAGTGCTCCTCCCCATGTGCCTCTCTGCATGTTCTTTACCAGGCTGGGGAAGGAAATGATTTCACGGCTAGGAAGGAGCCTTGCCCCTTGGTTTCCAATTAGGAGGATTCCAATTAGAAGTGGGGAAAATCAGGAATAATAAATTGGGCTTGGGGTGTGTCCTCAGCACACAGCCTCTGTGCCGGGTCTGTGGATCAGGATGGAGTCAGGCGTTCATTCATTCAACAAGGAGTTACTTGTTGAGCACCTTCTCCCTGCCAGGCATCATGCTGGATGCTATGAACAAGTACCTTTCTCATCTGTAAGAAGCATCAGCCTTTATGCGTCTCTGAAACTCAATTCAGCTTCCAGACCCAGGCCACACTGAGCCCTGTATCAGAGCCCTGGCGCTGCTGGTGTGGGTCAAGTCTGTCTCCTTGCTGTCCCGCTCTGACCTCCAGGCTGCTCTTACTTCCATTACTTACATGTTCTCTCTTTGCAGGAGGAGCCTTTCCACTTCCTCTGCCCGGGTGAATCCTCGATCAAGCCCCTCTGTCCTCCAGGAGTGCCCTGACTCGTGCAGCTGCACAGAGGGCCTCCCTCACCACCTATGGGGTTCCCGTCTGCCGGAGCTGGTGGCCTGGGCATGGCTCTTCCGTGTGCCCCACAATGCCCTGTGTGGCACTAAGCATATATAAATGCTGTGAATGCCAACCCAGAAAGTGGTGCCTATAGCGTCAGGGTCTGCTTTCAAGGAGCCCCTTTGGCCTCTCCCCGCAGTGGGCTCTGGACAGTCAGTTCAGGGACTCTGGGAACCCCTTGTGGGGTCCCCTCTCCCAGTGAGCACTCTAGACCAAGTGCTCAGAGTGGCAGGGAGGGAGCAGGAAGAGGCTGAAAACGTAGGGTGGATGTTTTCAGCGGTCAATCTCAAGGTGTTTGAATACAAGCGGTTACCTGATTTTGAAAGGTCTGCCCTCAAAGATTACTTTTAGTCTTTCAAGCATTTTGCCTGAAATGATAGCAGGTGCCTCCAAGTAGTGCCATAAAAGCCACAGAGGTTATTTCAGAGAGAACGTCTGGCACGTTTTGTGTACTTTGTTCTCCCTTTTTCTACAGTGACACCAGCAGTGAAGGCAGGCGCGTGGTTAGCAGCTTACCTGCAAAGAGCATCCTCCCGGTGAGCATCTCGGCCAGGATGCAGCCAGCAGCCCACATGTCGATGGCTTTGGTGTAGTTGTTCGGGGAGAGGAGCAGGCGTGGTGACCGGTACCACTTCGTTACCAAGCCTTCCGACAGGTAACCCTGGAAGACAACGTCCCCAGTTCCATCCATCCGTGGTGCCGATTCCCTCCCTCCCCCTTCTCCTTTCTTATCACCTGGAAACAGGACCCCCTTCAGGATCCCTTCACCCTCAACCCTTTCCTGCTGATCTGGAAGGGGCATTAGTGAACCGCGGTCTGATTATAGGGGATCAGATTAGTTCGTGGGGCTCAAAGGCTTTGGTGGGGGAATCTCAAGAAGCCCTGGGGTTCTCCTGTGTAGAAAGGGATTCAGACTATCAATATTTTAGAAGAAGTGATATCCTGCACTGGCTTGATGTAACTATGCGAAACAAATCTGCCCTCATCTAGTAAGAAGATGGACAAGTAAGAGCCGTACTCAAGTTCATTGTCGCCATCAGCAGAATAATGACAAGATACTGGCATTTAATTTATGCAGTGGCTGAATCTCAGACATAGCCATACATCTGAAATCAAGCCAGTTGCTTTGGTGCTGAGGGTCAGAATGCCTGCGCTGCGATGCCAGAGCCCAGCCCCCGCGGAGAATGGTAAGGCCAGCTTCCTAAGGCGCAGGTGCAGGCGCAGGGCGGTAACAGCACACGGTGGCAAAGGGCACGCGGCTTTTGATTTCAGCCACTGCTCAATGACCTGTGGTCTGGGGTGGGATCCCACCTTACACGATACAGTGACCACATAGGTGTTTTAGCACAGACAAGAAAAGATAGCCAGGCAATTTGGAGATTGTTCTTTACGTAATTCCGAACGCTCACCCAGCAGTAAAACCCGGGAAATGTCCATTCCAATGAGCTGAACGATCTCTCTAAAGTGAGAAAATAGACCCATTTGGGATTCAAGGGGAGACAATTCAGATCAAGGGGCTCCGAGCGAGATTCTGGAGATGGTTTTGTTATTTGCTGACGTAATCCCCTGTTTGGCATTTGAATTTCCCTTTTTACTGATGTAAAAATATTACGCAGGTTAAAACGTATGAAAAGTTCAGAAGCCCAAGTACCCATTTTTTTGAGCCAAGATGTATTGTTTACAAGCATTCCGAGAGCCCTGCATTAGGACAGCGGTTTTCTCTCTCCTGTGGCACACACTGCCTCAGAGTGGGGCCTCAGCTGGTGCGAGCAAGGAGGAACAGGAGGAAACCCCGAGCCAGAAATGACTGCAGCAAAGCCCTTCTTCGGCCTCAAAGCTCCCCCCAAATGAACTCTTTACAGTTTTTAAATGTAGCCCTTTCTCCGTCCTTTGGGCATCTACATGTGTGCATCCGGGGGCAGGAGGTCCTCACACCCACTGCCCTGCCTGGCTGACTCACTCAGGCTGCTTCCTCTCAGAAGCTTCCCGATCCGCGGGGATGAGGTCGGGTGCCCCTCCCCGGAACTCCATGGCCCCTGTTTCGCTACTGTTTCTTTACTTCTATGAAGGGCCTCGCTCCCCAGACCACTGGACTTGACCCCTCTCGTGGACAGCGGTATATCCATCCTCAGCCATTTCTGCATTGCCTAGCCCCAAGTCTGCCTCTTAGGACGTGATCAATAAACACTGCTGGATGAGAGAATGAACAAATGAATGAACCAACAAGGAATGTCTCCTGTGGTCTGAACTCCTTTCAAAATGAGGCACCTTTTGCAGAGACCACTGACCCTCTTCTTGGACATACCTGCTTTTCCAGAGAGTTCCAGTTCCCACTTTCAGAGGTGGATGAGTTCCCAGAATTTGACAGCCATTGATGCCTTGCCTTGTTCCAGAAAGAACCGGCAAATGTAAGTCCGTTTTGTAAGTCAGGTGTGTTGAGGGTAACTTACATATAGTAAAATTTGCCCTTTTTAGCATACAGTGCCTTGAGTTTTGACAAAAGCATAGAAGCACCTAACCACCATCACAATCAAGATAATAGAACAAATCCATCATCTCAAACAGTTCCCTGTGTCCCCTTCTGGTCAGGCCAGTTTTGCCTCATTCAGAATGTCATGTAAATGGATCGCAGCATGAAGCCTTTTGAGCCTAAATTCCTCATTTAGCATAATGCATTTAGACTCCTCCATGTTGCTAGGGGCTGAAGTTTGACTCTAAAAATTACAGAGACCAGCCAAACCATCTGTAGAAGGTCACTTCTGGGTGGGTGGGTTAAAAATAAAGGATGGTCTGATTTTATTTTCCAGGCAGAGGCTGACATGGTCAGAGGATGACCCAGAGGGTGACTTAATTTTTCCTTGATATGTAAATAAACAGTCGTTTAGGGAATGGAATCCCCCATAATTGACACCTGCCTATCTGCCCGCGTCTGGGGCTGAAGAGAAGAGGGGATGTGGAGGGGGGCAGCCTTCCTTCTGAAACCCCTCCTCTGAAAGGGAAAGAAAGATGGTCATTTGGGCAAGGCTGTCCCTGGGCCAGAATTATGGGCAGGGCCTTGATAGGAGTGGAGAAAGCTCCCCCCTGGCTCTCCCTTACCTTTGAATGAAAATCAAGAGCCTGCTGGATTTCTGTGAACTACTGCTCCTTCCCTATGGTTACTTGTCCCTTTGGAAAGGGGATTTCCCGGTGTTTCAGAAGCCTCGGGACAGAGGGGAATTCGGGAAGGTATTGTGCCTTTGCCGGTTCTGAAGCAGTGGGATCCTGGGGAAGGGGGATGGGAGTGAACGAGGGGCTCTCTTCCTGGGTGGGTGGGACAGACGCAAGAGGCTGGGGTGAGCCCCGGGAGGGTGAGCCCCCGGAGTCTGAGCAGGAGAGGTGCTGAGGTCTGCAACACGATACTGGTGGTCTAAATTCAGGTGAGGAGTTTCATTTGAGTAGATGGGGTGAAAGACAGAATTTTCTAGAAAAAAATATTCTTTAAAGAATACCCAGGAGTGGAGGCTTAATTAATTTTTAAATCCTCATCCAAGGATATTTTCCCATTTATCTTCAGAGTGGGAGGGAGTAGGGGCGGGGGGGAGAAAAACATTGATGTGAGAAAGGACTGGTTGCCTCCTGCACAGCCCCATCCAGGGCCGGGGGGCTAACTGCAACCAAGGTCCGTGCCCTTGCCCGGAATTGAACCTGTGACTCTTTGGTTCTCGGGCTGACGCTCTAACGCTGAGCCGAACCGGCCAGGGCGCGGAGGCTCAATTTTACCAGAAGGGCTCATAAATCAGTACACTGGCTCCCAGAATTCCCTAAATGGCTTTCCTGCCGAGCCCTCAGAGAAGATGGTTTCCGCTCCACCTGGTGGTGGGGCCCGTCCTCGGGTCAGACCTGGTCTCGGGGCTCTGGCATGGGCAGGCTGACTGAGGAGGGCTGGGTGGGACCACAGCTCACACAGGGCACACTGTCCTGCGAGCTGTCAGACATCACCCCCCCGAGGACTCGAAGCCAACGCTGCGGTTCTCCAGGCCCCTCTCGTAGACGAGGGGCGAAACGAATGGCCTGTCCGTTCCTTCCGCCACCTGGACCCTTGCTCCTGCGGAGAAGCCGGGAGGCAGTTGGACACGGCCTGTCTTGACCCTGTCGCGGGGGCCTTTGGGGTTTCTTCGGCTTTTGCTGTCCTCTCAGAGTCCTATCCAATGGGAGGCTTTGACTTTGAAAGCTTCACAGGTGTTTGAGAAATGACAATGTAGCAGCAGCTGTCCTGAGAGGAGGGCAGTTGGGGCCACACCAGATCCAGAGGGGAGGTGTCACCGAGGCCCCGAGCGCTCCTCCTTCAGAAGAAGCAGGGCAGTGGGGTTCACTCCCGGAGGCCTGCCAGGAGATGCAGGGCCGCTTCCCTCGGGCTCGCCCCTCTGCTGCCCCAGCAAGCCAGCCTGGGTCGGTCCGGTTCTGTGCCTCCATCACCTGGAGCCTGACCGCGTGGGTCTGGGGGTTGGAAGGCTGGGGGAGAAGGCATGATCCAGTGAGCCTCCGGCTTCATCCATCATGATAATGTACCTCCTGGCCTCGCACAGGATGGGGAGAATTTAAACAGGGACAACATTCTCCGAAGAATAAAAGCCAGTCAACTAGTGAGCGCGCTCTCTCTCTCTCTCTCTCTCTCTCTCTCTCTCTCCCTTCCCATGTCGTGGTGGGGTGACAGGGTGGGGAGGGTTGTTCCCCCCTCATACTGAATAGCTGCTTCCAGGCTAGGATGGTGGGGGGCTCTGAGAGCCTCACTTTCCAGCATGTGCCCTGGAAGCCGTGTGTCCCTCCCTGTGACCCAGAAATGAAGATGATTAAGATCCTCCTTGACTTCAAAGAGCATCTAATGTGATTAGAGAGATAAAAAGTTTGATATGAGAAGATGATCGGAAGGACCGGGAAGTCCTCTCGGTCAACATTTATGTAGGACGTGGTCTGTACTGCACACGAATTTTACATGAATTTTTGCCTTTTACATGAATTCCCTCAGCGATCCTCCCATCAGCCTCTCGACGCAGGCTCTTCACGGGGTAGGAACACAACTCGCCCAGAGTCATGTGACTGGGCCAGGGTGTCTGGCTCCAGAGCCCATGCTCCAACCTGTATGCTGTGGGACCTCACCACTGTGGATACTAGTTAGGGTCAATGATCAGCAGCAAGGGCTCGAGGTATGCTCAGAGGGCAGAGGGTTGATCTTTGCTCTCAGGTGGGTCAGCAAAGGCTTCACAGATTTGAGTTGGTCTTGATGAATGGGGACACCTCAGATAGCTGTGCTGGGGAACACTGGAGGTGGTGATGCGGGGCCAGGTGATGGGGAGGGAAGACCTGGAGTGTGCTCAGGAGAAAGACACATCTGAACAAATGGGACATGGAACAGGGGCTCAGAATCTGGTCTCCAAGGATCCCCTGCATCAGAATCAGGGGAACTGCTTGTGAAATGTGCGGACTGCCCAGAGCTACTCATCTCCATCTTAAATGAGCCCCATCCCCGTCTGAGAGCCCTGGCAAGAACAGAGGGAGTGTGAAGGGCTGCAGGGTGCAGAGCAGGGATGGTGGGCAGGATGGGGGTTCAGCCCAGGCTCTAAGGGCCCTTGCCCCTTCTTACCAGGGGGAAGGGTATTCCTGCAGCAAGGCCGTTGCAGACTCTGCACTCACAGCCTGGAGAAGCTTGCAAGCCTGGCTGCAGCCTCGATGCTGCTCTCTGGATAGCAGGGGCTCAGGGGCTGAGGAGCGCCCTTGGGCACCATGCTTCCTTGGGAGGGGATAGGAATGTCTACAGTTGTCTGATCTAAAAACAACTTTGTCAGCTCTGGCTGGTTTGGCTCAACCGTAGAGCGTTGGCCTGCGGACAAAAGAGTCACGGGTTTGATTCTGGTTAAGGGCATGTACCTTGGTTGCAGTTCGTCCCTGGCCCTGACGTGCAGGAGGCAACCAGTCGATGCCCCCCCCATCTTATGATAAATGGAAAAAAGTATCCTCACGTGAGGATTTAAAAAAAAGAAAGAAGCTAAGTCAGGTAAAAAAGACATCAAGCTATGGGGAAGTAAAACGTTTAGCCTAAGGGGCTGTTGCACGGGCGCGGTGCGTGGAGCATGCCGGGTGGGTGTGCGTGGCGGGCAAAGGCGGTCACACGAAGAGTGGTGAAAAGTGGGCACTTTCACCCTGGAGAACATGGGCGGGAGCCGGGAGAGCTGCCGTTAGACATTTGCAAGGCTGTCATATTGACAAGGAGTAAAGCTTGTCCTCGAAGGCTCTGGGGACAGGCACGAGGTAAAGTATGAGACAGATAGCTATGCAGGAGAATACTAATAGCTAACATTTATTGAACTTCTCAAACTGCTGTAACTGCTTTATATGGATTAACTCATTTCATCCTTGCAGCAACCCATGAGGTAGGCACTCTCTCACCATAGTCATCTTACAGTGAGGAGACGGAGGCACAGGGGACAAGCAACCTATCCACCATCACACCAGGATCCACTGGCACAGCGGGGTTCATCCCCAGGCTACATGGGTATAGCACCTTTGATCTGAATGCGGGGTTCTATTCCTTTTCACAGAGCCCTCTAAAGCCATCAGGGCTGTCCAAGGACTGGGTCCTAAGTAGGCAGAGACGTCCCATCACAGAATGGACAGCTTCACGGGGAGGCATGCCAACACCACCCTCCTGGTGGATGCTGGAGCACAGCTTCTCAAACTTTGGGGTGCACGCGAATACTCAGGGTCTTGGCTTAAATGCAGATTTCGTTTCATGCGGTGAACAAGGTGACGGACTCGGACCGGCGGGCCCTGGACGGTCTCAGTGCCCTGCCCCACGGAGTCATGATTGCCTTGCTCAGGGGCCAGGCAGATTCTCCAACCCAGCAGCCGCCAGATCTGTAACAGGGTTGATTCTGTGTGCTACACACACTCATCCAAATACCACTTAGAAAAACACCACCATCCCAGAGGCCCAGTTTAACCAGAAATATCCGGCCTCCCTCTCCACGGTCTTCCTCCTCTGAGGGCCTGATTCTTATTGTGCTAATATCTGTATCAGGCACATGTTAGAAGCCTTTGAAAAAGAAAAGACACCACAGCCAAATAGCCTTTCTTCTTGCTGACTCCAAATTCATTCTATTAAACTCATCTCCATGAAAATATGCAGCAGGGACTCTCTCAAGCCGAGGAGAGGAACGCACAATCTTAAAAGCCCAGCACAGTCATTTGTAAGGCATCTGGTACATTCTGTTTATGCAGCTAAAATACACATGGGCGAAGAAACAGCACAGTTAAATCAGCTGCACTGAGTTTTCATTAACTTCTAAGGTGCCCTGAACGGTGATCTGCTGCTCCCCCCTTCTCACTGCAGGCTCTGGGGATTCTGCCCACTGCAACTCACCAGCTCTTCCCTGGTTTCCATGGAAATCAACCGAAAGCCCAGTTAAGTTCCTGCAGCCCCCATGCGTTCATTTTACTTAAAAAATATAGAATTGCTAAATGTGTATATATATATGTATACACACACACACACATATCCATCCTCACCCGGGGATATTTTTTCCATTTATCTTCAGAGAGAGTGGGAGGGAGGGAGGGAGAAAGAGAAACATTGATGTGAGAGAGACACATGGACTGGCTGCCTCCCACACAACCTCGACCAGGGCCAGGGACAAACTGCAACCGAGGTACGTGCCCTTGACCGGAATTGAACCCGAGATTCTTTGCTCCTCGGGCTGATGCTCTAACCACTTAGCAACCGGCCAGGGCTAGAATTTTTTTTTACTTTTTTTTATTTTTGGTACTTGCCCTTAGCAGGAACTGAACCCAGGACTCTCTGGTCCGCAGGCCGACGCTCCAACCAGAGCCAAACCAGCCAGGGCTAGAACAGCTTTTTAAAAACTAATTTATTTTTAAATATGGTAAAACACACATAACGTACAATTTACATCTTAACCATCTCAGGTGTACGGCTCAGGCGTTAAGCACGTCCGCATTGTTGTGCAACCATCACCACCATCCAGCTGCAGAATTTTCAGCTCCCCAAACTGAAACCCTGCACCCGTCCATCTGCAGACTCCTTTCGTCTCGCAAAACTGAGTCTGCAGCCACGAAACACTCTCCAGGCCCCCTTCCCTCGGGCCCTGGCAAGCACTCTTCTCTCTGTCTCTATGAGTTTGATTCCTCCAGGTACCTCATGTAAGTGGAATCACAGTGTTTGTCCTTGGGTGGCAGGCTTATATCACTCAGCATAAGGTACTTCCCTTTACTTTCAAACAGCAGGAAAGGGGGGGCCATGGAGCTGAGCTTGTTGTTGGGAAGCACTTTCTTGAAATGCAGTAGTCCTCTAACTCAGCTAGCGCTCCACGAGCTTGGGCATTACCCGGATGGGGTCCACATCACGAACTCTGACTTCCATTACAGTTCAGAGGCATGGCCTAATGTTCTGTTTCTCTGGAGCTGTACCGGGATCGCCTGCTCTTAATCCCACCGTCCTCGCCAGGACCAGCTGCCGGGTTGGTTAGAGAGGTGGGTGGAGGGGAAGCGGCTCCAGCCTCGGTTTCCCCATCTGCTTGTGCTGCTGGCCTCCCAGCTTTCCTCTGTGGGGCACGAGCGTCCTAGGAAGCTGCATCACAATCAACAGCCACCTTTAAGTGATGGGCCCGCTGGGCTAAAGTGATTACGTTTTAATGGGCCAGTCGGTCTGTGAGCAAATGGCTCCTTTTAGGAAGATGCATTAACTGCCATAAGCAGACATCTGTCTCGCTGACTTGTAAGGGGAAAGCTGGTGGTACCCTGGAGCAGCAGCTCTCAAACCTGCTACCCCTTAGAAGCACCTGGGGAACTTGAGAAACTTCTGATGTCCAGGACCCCTGCTGCACCAGTTACACTGGAATCTCTGGGGGCACATCCAGGCACCATTTTTGAAACTCCCCAGGTGATCCCAATGTGCAGTCACATTTAAGAACCAGTGTCCTAGAGATCTTGGCTTCACCTGCTTTGGAAAGGTAAGCAAGCAGTCTTTTCCTAGTTCCCCGATTAGTGCAGGCTTCTGTTTCTAGCTTCATTCAAGATGAGATAAAGCCTTGAGTAGCCAGAGGTCTTCCCCAGATGGCTGACCCACAGGAAGTAAAAATGTACTGGAATATAACCAGTAATAACAATAGCTGCCATTTACTGAGCACTTACCATATGCCAGGCCCTGTGCCGGGTGCTGCTTTATTATTCATGCATTTAATTATCAAAATGACCCTATGAAGAAAGTAGAGAGGTGAATAGCTTGACCAAGGCCAAATGAGGCACTAATTGGCAGGCCTGCGATTAGATCCTGGCAGTGAGCAGAACAAAGCCCCTGTAGCCATGGAGCATACATTTTAGTAGGAAAGACAGCCGACCAGATAAACGTGTAATATGTCTGGTGGAGATAGGGCCAGGAACAAAAATAAAGTGGGGCGAGGAGACAGAGTGACAGTCTGGCTGGGTGGCTGGAAGGCCTCTGTGATCAGGGGACATGTGAGCAAGTGAATCACAGAGAGACCTACATGGGGGTGAACATCAGAGAAGTTGATCTCTGAGCCCCAAGTCTTCCTTTTGTCCCCCCAGCACCCTGTGGCCATATGAGGGCTCTCATCTTCCTCCTCACACCTGGCAAACCTTCCCCTCAGATCCCTCATTAACATCCAGGTATAAATAACTGAGAACAGCTCAGAGAGGGGGAGGAATCTAATATTTGTGGAGCATTATACTCAAGAGATTTTGCCAGCATTAGCTCAGCTGACCTCATGACAACCCGTAAGATAGGTCTTTATTTTTTCATTTTAAATCTGGGGAGATTATTGCCGGTCCCTCCCCTCTGCTTGGCTTAGCTGGCGAGCGCCTTGTGTTCCTGGACCCCCTCCTCTCCAAATCCGCAACTCGGCAGTAGGGGAGGCCCTGAAGGCAGGGACAGCTGCTTCAGCTCCGTCTGCGGTGTGCAGGGTAGACATTCAGTTTAAATGTGGTGCGCAGATGGGATAAGAACCTTAAGCTAAAAGAATGATTGACAGGCCCATGGTGGAATTTCAGGAATTGACCACCAGTCAAGAGGAGATTATTTTGAAGTTTGTTGGCCATGTTAAAATCACAGGACAAAGGTAGTTGCCACGTTCAAGTTCGGTCCTTGGAGATCTAGGCGCTCCCTCGGGTGGGTGTGGCTGTGGCTCTCTAGTTGACATTATCTTGATGCTACGGTGCAGTGGCTGGGCCCCTTGGGCCGCTGATCATGCCAGGGGAGCAGCCCGGAGGTCAGGCTCAGCACTTTATTGCATCCATTCCACCTCCACTTTCAAAGAGAAAGAGAATATCAATCCCAAAGCGCTTCGGAGTCATGTGTGTAATAGTAACGTATGTTTGCCGGGTGCCACCCTGAGCTCACTCAGTGTTCTTCCATTTGACTCTCTTGACACTCTCACAAGGTGGGCACAGTTACTGTCCCTGCACCAGGGAAGGCTGTGGGGTGGGGGAAGCTGAGACAGGAGGTCAAAGACACAGTACCAAGGTCACTCAGTCCACCAGCAGACAGTTCAGTCCCCACGTTCCTCTCGGGCCACCAGCCACCCATTTCTGCTCTTCCCCCCGGCTGCCTGCACACCCTGCCCTCACCGGAGGGCAGGAATTCCCCTTCGGCGTGCAGAGTGTGCCCAAAGGATAAAGGGAGCTTCCTTGGGCTTCCCTTTCTCAAAAGGCTCTGGAGTCTAAACCACCACCTTTGTTGAAAGTAACTAAGATGGAATTAACAGACTAAGAAAAGTGAGAGACACGTTGTCGTGGTCTTGCTTTTTTCCACTGATGCAGGATCAGGTGGCGCTTAGACGGGCGTGGCAGACTGTAGAGCCTCCAGGTGGCTTAATATACGGATGACTGTGGGGAGGGCCTGGCACTGTGCCCCAAAGAGCTGCGCCCCGAAGGTGTTAGAAGATCCTCTCTCACGGGGTCCTGCCAAGGGAAGGAGCCAGGTCCGTGCGGGGCTCCTGCTGCAGAAAGACGCTGACCAGGGCCTGGCCTGTCTGTGGGAAGGAAGTAGCTACCTCCAGACCATGGTAGAAGGAGCCAGACAAGCCCTGCTCCCTCTGGATTTGGCTACCTGCCCGTCCTGGTGTTGAAAAGTCTCGTTTATAGTCACTGCTTTTAGTTAGAACAGTGTTTCCCCAAATGGGTTCACATCCCAAGGATGCTAATGGGGGAAGAGAAAAGTGTGTGGCCAAACACCCTTAGGACAGGCTGACAACATCCAGTAAGTTTGCTCATAGTCTCAGATCTCCTCGATGAGGGTCTAGGATGCAACACTCCCCACACCTCTGTGTCCACATGACCACTTTTTTCTAGGTGCCTCTTGGGGACCAGTCTTTCTCAGGACACTCAGGAAATACTGAGTAAGGGCCTTGCTAACATGTTTACCTGGAGGAGAAAACACACTGAGCTGTGAGCCCACTGTCCTCTATTACACTGGCAACGACCAACATCACGACTCCTGCTGGATGGGCTCCATGCGAGTGGAAACTCACCCGCCTGCCCCACTGATCTCTGAACCCCTGTGGCAGGGACCATGGGACTTGCTGTGCCTTCTGAGACCTAACGGCAGGTGGCTGCATGTTACAAAAGCCATTAGAGATGTGGGGAGTACAGGTGTCCTGGGTGAGGAGCACTGAGCACCCCACCCTTGCAGGGAGGAAGCAGAGGCACCAGGGGGTGGAGGAAGGCTGTGGGGATGAAGTGGAGGATGGCAGAGAGGCCCCGAGATCCACTCCAGCCCCTCTCCAAGGCTGTTTCTGTCAGGGTATAAACACAGCTGTCTGACCCTGACCTTGAGAGGGGGCTTCCTCCTTGGTGGCCAGGCAGCCTACCCCAGTCACATTTTCCACCAGGGACCACATCTCTCAGCGGAAACAGTTCTCTTCCTAGAAAAACTGCGGGGCCCGGAGTGTGCCCCACTTTGAGGTTGCCCTTGTGCTAAAAGAATGCCCGGTCCTCTGCCCCAGGGGATGTGGGTCCAATTCCAGAGGCTTTGTTGACAGGTGTTATTGTTTCCAGTGGGTCTGGCCCTGTGTACGGTGCTCTCAGTTGGGGGACTGTCCTCAGGGGGCTATGACCTAGTCTGGGCAGTGACTTTGCTGGTTCAACTGCAAGGTCAGTCATTAAATCAGGGGACTGTCAACATTGGGTGAGGGAGGAAGAATGGAGCCGACACCATGTGAAGATGAAAAGAGAGAGGGCCAGGGTAGACCCAGGTTTGGGAGGGGGAGCTCTTAAAAAATACAAAATTATGAACATAAAATTAGGTATAAAAGTGATATTTATTTATTTATTTTTATTGTTGAAAGTATTACAGATGTTCTTTTTTTCCCCCCCATCGACCCCCTTCTTCCCATCCCCACTCCCCTCTTGCCTTGATATTTATCTTTCAATCAGAAAATTGCAGCAGATTTTAAAAAGCTGGCAAACACCACAAACATCCCAAAACTTGTAAAAATAACATTTTTACTAATCAGTTTCTTGGCAAACTGCAGGGAGTATCTCTCCCGTGACAATTTTGTAAGATAATTTTCAGAGACAGAATTTAAAGCGAATCTAGCCTTTGAAAGATAACTTAGTCTTTCCTGCAATATGGTTGACACTTTCGTACAGTGGCTATTTTAGAAATTTCTCTCACCTTTCAAACTAGTTCTTGGTAATGTCATACATTTGCAGGATTATTGTCAAATGTGGGGAAAACCCTAGCAAGTATTCTTTTGTATATGACTTGTAAGATTTGGTGGAATTTCCTGTTTTCTTATGTGATGACTAAACTTATTCTAAGAACTGATGATGCTCATTAGCCAGGCTGTCCATGATGTCCCAGCTGTGGTCCTATGGTGGTAGGGTGGGCCACACAAGGACTAATAGAAGTTATTTCTATACCGAGGCAGCTGGCAATAACTTAAGAGTATGTAGAAGTAACTGCAAACCATATAAACATATCCCATTAAATCCAAACTAAACATACCCTTAGCTCAACCTCTGCTTAGGCAGACCCTCCCAATGCCCAGCCAACCACCACCACCACCACGAGCAGAAGTGTGGTGGAGGGGAAGTCAGGGTGGAAACAAACCACATAGCTGCCAAAATATCTTATTTTGTAAATGTTCAGCAGTACGTGACCATGTGAACACATTGTCGGGGTCCCTCCCGGGGCCTTGGGAGGGCCGTGCAAGCGAGAGGCGCTGAGCTGGCCTTCATGAACTGCATGGTAAACCCGGCTCTCCAGGAGTAAAAAGGCCAAAGAAGAGGTGACTGGCCAAGGAAGACAGGGAGACATCTGGGAAAGCGAGGACACATTCTGGGAACCTCGAAGTAAAGCACGGCGGGGCCTGTCTTCTCACAGACTTGAGAAAACTTGTCTGGAGAGCTTGTGAAGGGGCCCTGGGAGGAAGGTGCGTGTAGGGGATGGTCACCGAGAAGCCAGCGTGGTTCTGAAGGATGTTTCTTTCTGTCCTCACACTGACAAACTGGTATGATTTTGAGCCACCAGAAAAGGTCACTGATCTCCTCCCTTTGCCATCTTGCTCCCTTAGATTCCTTTACCAAGGGCCCAAGTACTTCGTTTTACTTTTAGAGGAACAGCTGAAAAAGCAAATTCCTGGCCCTCCCCCACCCAGGAGAATATACAGTGATTTTCTTCTCCACTCTCAGCAATGCATCTTAAAAGTGTTTGGAGCACTAAGGGAGGCAGGAGAATGCAAGAGCCCAGGACACTTAGAGGGAAGTGGGGCTCTGAGGAAGAAAAGGAGCATGAGAGGTGGGAGTGGGCCCCAAAGATAGTCTGCCTTCTTCACAATTTTCAACTATCTGGCTTGGTGGGTCTTGCCACCCTTGGCAGATGGTTCTGCGGAAGAGAGCTCTCTTCACTTCACTATTTATAACAAAGCACTACTAGTGAATTTGATTTTCAAAAATGTGATGCGGGCAACAGTTGTGTGAACCTATCATTTATCCCTTTTCACAGCTGTATAGTATTCCAGTGTAGTTACAATCGGAGTCTGTGAAGAGGTTCTAAGTATTCTTTTGTTAGACTTACTTCTAGCTATCTGTTGTATAATAAAGAATTTGGCTGGTCTTTATTCCTGGTTCCTGGGAGGGAGCCTCTCAACCCTTGGAATTCCCTGAATGATAGGAGTGTCTTTGTTATTCATGGTGGGCCCCTCGATAGTTTTGAGATGGGTCTGGTTGTGTCCCAAGACCAACCATGTGATTAGAGCATTGGAGGACTAGAGACTGAGTTCATTCAACACAGTCTTCCAGGGTGAGTGTCACTGGGTCATGTTCACTCAGACCCACAGGTTCTGCTGAATAACTCTTGCATCTCCCCAGGAAGCCCCACAATTGCCCCTTAAACAGCCCCTCCAGTTGGATGGAGGGATTCAGTGTCAGGGAGCATCATCCCATAATGCTCTCCTGGCTCTCAGGTGTCTGAGCCCCATCCTGCCTCACAGCTGGGACCTCATTACCTGTATTCCCCAATCTGCTCTGCTCAGTGGGTCCACAGGGCAGGCAAAGCGCTTTAGAAGTCCTTAGGACTGATACCATTCATGGCGCCCCTCTCCTGTATGTAATTCAAATAAAACCCTTACAAACCATAAAATAAGTGCAAGGACATCTGTTTTAAATTGTGTTCTCCAAAATTCATATGTTGAAGTCTTAACGCCCAGTACCTGTGAACGTGACTTTATTTGGAAATAGGGTCATTGCAGATATAAAACATTATGAGGTCATTAGGGTGGGCCTTAATGCAGTATGACTAGTGTCTATAAAAAGGGGAAATCTGAACACAGACCTGCTACATAGAGAACACCATGTGAAGATGAAGGCAGAGTCAGGGTGATGCACCTACCAGACAAGGACCAAAGATGGCCAACTAACTACCAGAAGCCTGGAGAGAGGCATGGAACACATTCTCCCTCACAGCCCCCAGAAGAAACCAAACCTGGTGACCCCTTGCTCCTGAACTTCAGCCTCCAGAACAGAGAAACAGGTTTCCAACAGGTTTCTGTGGTTTAAGGCCCTAGCAAACTAATACAAAGCCCAACAGAGGTCTGGTTTTCTCCCCACAATGATTACTTTGATTTCTGTTAAATAGCCAAAATCAAACTCTTTCCAAAACTTTTGGGTGTCCGTGTTCTGCTGGTGCCCTGGCTCTTGGGATGCACTGAAATACTGTTGGGTTTTCTTAGCCGGATGACCTGGCTCCGGTCTTCCCCGGTGCAGCCTGCACTCCCCGGCCAGACAATTGCTCAGATGTTGTGTCTCTGTGTTAAAAACATGAGCTCTGGACCTGGGTTAAAATCGTGGGCCAGCAACTTACTTCCTGGTGACGTAAAGCAATTTTCCTAACCTTCCCGAGCTCCAGGCTCCTCATCTGCAGAACAGAGATTGCACTTCATAAGGCTGCTGTCAGAATTAAACAGAAAACAAACAAGAAGCACCTTGCTCTGCATAGAGATGCTACTCTGCCCTCCCTTTCTCCATCTCGGTTTTGATGGAGATTTTAATGCTTCCCTTTGGCTTATTATTATGTCCAATTTGCCAGCCTGATTTCTCAGGTTCTTCCTGTCTCCTCTCGCTCCTAGACTGCCCACTCTCTTCTCTCCTGGAGTCCACTGGACTGTGTAGGACATGTCCACCACCTTTGCCTCACCTGAATGCCCCCTCCCTCCCTTCCTATCGAGATCCCAACATCCCGCAGGGCTCACTTCATGCCTCACCTCTTCAGGGTGTCCTCTTTCCAAATGACCTCTAACCTAGAGGAGAAATGGGGCCAGAAAGGGAGGAAAGGAAAGGAAAGTTTTGACAGAAGACCCACCTGGATCAGCCATTCCCACCAGGTACGTGTCAGCTCGTCTGCTTTGCTGAAATCTTAGTCCATGCTCTCGCCTTCCAGACTGATCATTCCTGACAGGCAGGGAGCAGCAGAATAGTAAACCCTGTCCTTTGTCAGACATGTGGATTCAGACGAATTTCTTAGGGTGCCTGGGAGAAGGAGAGGTGTCATTTCCCTCTCACAATGCTCAGCAAAGAGTTTTCACTTTCAGTGTGTGTCTGGCACTGCTGACAGAGGCGATGTTAATGACTAACATCTGGATGCCACGTTGGCACTCTTCCCGTCTCGCAGTTGGGTGTGTGGGTGCAGGGTGAAGGAGGGAGCAGAGCCGGGGGTCGGCAATGAGGAAAGAGGGGCCAGATCTTCCTCAGCGAATTACTGGCCATCTGTACGGTCTCACCAAAACCATCTCTATACAAACAACTTCCTGAGAGCCTGTTGTGGGGCCGATAGCCCCACCTTCCGAGTAAATTATGTGGGGAAATAATCTGGGTGTGCAGGAGGCCACTGTTAAAATGCAGAAGGACAGCTGTCACTCATTCAGTGAGTATGACGTGTTCCCAGTTGGGGGCAGACATGCAGACATGAGCCCACCTTACCACAGGGCTCTGTTGGGCAGAGAGGACACCACATGAAATATGTTTTTTTTAAGTTGCGTATCATTTAGGAGTTAGCCGGTTGTTTCTCGTTGGGACTTTGAGGAAGCAGAACACCAGAGGTGAGGGCCAACATGCTTGGCCCAGGGGACAGAGATTGTAAAAGGCATCAGTGGCCCTGAGTGGCCCAAGGACCTTGGGTACACGGGGGTCAGGAGCTCCAGGGAACACAATTTTAAAACATCTGCGGTGGAAAGAGCATTGGACCTTAGTCCTGGAATAAAGCCCAGGTTCGCCACTCGCTAGTTACATAAGCCTAGGCAAATCTCTCTAAGCCTTAGTTTCCTCATCTATAAAATGGAGACAACAATACAAGCCCTACCTACGTCACAGGACTTCACGGAATCAAATGATACGGTCCCATACATGGAAAGCAAACACGTGAGAAGTATGAGCACACTTGAGAGTTCTCCCCAGCCCAAGGTTCTATTATCATTCCCATTATACACACAACGGGCTCCTTAAAATGTCCTGATTGTAATTTCACATCCTGCAGGGTCAAGGCTTTGAACGTCACGATGCTGAGTCATCGCGCGCACAGCTCTCAGAAACCAGAGGGATTTCTGTTAATTCCGTTGTCTGCCTCTATGTTTTCTCTGTCTCTTACTTATCAGGCGATCAGCCGTCACGTCTCTCTGCCCTAAGGGGGCTTGTCTCATCCCGCTGTGGATCTGACAACGAGATAATGAAGTTTATTAGAATCGTGTGTAAAGTGAAGGTATACTGGCTCAGGTGAAACACAGACCCGTCACGCTTGGGCTATCCACCATCTGCTTAGCAGCTCAGGATCTTTTTCATCTCTGTCTTGCCTGTGGCTCAGATGGATGAGGCTGCACAACAGAGGGATTGGGGTCCTCACAGAGTCCAAAGCTTCTACCCACTTGTGAGTCGCCAGCCAACTCTCCTTGGTGCTGTCCCATGTGGGACGGCAGAGGAGACACTGGATGGGAGCTGAGTTGACAGAATAGGTGTCCTTGCCCCACGTTCTCTAACCTCAGCTTCCAGCGGGCTTTGGTCCTTTTCTCTCTCCTCCCACATGCCCTTCTGTGCCACCAGTAAGAAGAGCTCCCGCCTACTGAGAGCTCCCGCCCTGCTAAGCATCGTGCTAGGCACTGTGCACTCTTTATCTCATCCGTCCTTAGAACAACCCCATAAAAGAGGTGCCGTTATTGCCTTAATGCAGGTAGGAAAACTGAGCTTAGACAGGATAAATAACTTGCTCAAGGTAACACAATTAAAAAAATATTTTTCTTTTCTTTATTGATAGAGAGGGAGAGAGAGAGAGAAACACCAATGAGAGCGAACATTGATTGGCCTCTTCCTGCATGCCCCCCACTGGGGATTTGGCCCACAACCTAGGCATGTGCCCTGACCAGGAATCGAACTGGCGACCTCTTGGTGCCTGGATCGATGATCAACCACTGAGCCACACCAGCCAGGTAAGGTCACACAATTATTGAGGAACAGGATCAGGGCTGTACCCTGACTGCTGCTCTCCAAAGTTCTTTCTCTTGGGCTCTTGATAATGAATCTAAGGTGCCCCCTGCTGAGTCAGGATGTCCGGATTCTCTCCTACAAAAGGCACAGTGGCCTGCAACAGAGACTCGCGGGCCTGGTTAGTCCCTGGAGAGTAATGGAAGGTTTCCTCCAGGCCTGGGGGAGGCTCTGCACGGAGGCTCCAGGTGAGAATACCCAAGACCTAGGTGACAGGTGGTGTGATATCTGGAGCAACAGGAAGGTTGCTTGAAAAATACTGCCTCCACCTGCTGGCTGAAGCCTGAAATTTCCTTTTCTTGGAATTCAACCCAAGAGAAATGAAAACCTATGTCCACACAGAAACTTGTACATGAATGTTCAGATCAGCATTATTCATAATAGCCAAAAAGGACATGCAACCCAAATGTCCATCAGCTACGGAACAGATTAAACAAAATGTGGTATGCCCACAAATGGAATGCTATTTGGCAATAAAAAGAAATAAAGTACTGATACTGGCTGCCATGTGAATAAACCTTGAAAACACACTAAGTAAAAGAAGTCAGGCACAAAGGACCACATATTATGTGAGTCCATTTATGTGACGTGTCCAGAATAGGTAAATATAGAGACGACTTAAGTAGATTAGTGATTGCCTACAGTTGGCGGGGATGGAGACTCTGGGGAGGTGCTGAGTCGGGGGTAAGCTTTGTGCTTGGGGTGATGAAGATGTCCTAAAATTGATGCTGGTGATAGATACACAACTCTGTGAATGTACTGAAAGCTACTGGTTGTACACTTGAAATAGGTAAATTGTATGGTGTGTTTTTTCAAAAAGAGTTTACAGGCAAATATAAAGCCTTATTTTACTGAAAGGAGTCCCCGAGCTGGTAGCGTTTTCTAACTGGCTGTGCACGGAGGCAGCCCCCTTGGTCCCTCAGCAGGAACCGTGTCCCTAAGAGCAGGCCCTGGGCCTCAGTAAGTTTCCAGTGGGGAGACTGGACAGAGAGAGCCTGCAGGAGTGACAGAGAGGACAGGAGGGGGGACCCGGGAAGGTGGGGGCACTGCAGGAGGGTGGGAGGTTGTGCGGGGCCCCACAGAGGGCCCAGGACACAGGGATTAGAATTTCCTTCCTGGCTCCAGGGGGCCAGGGAAGGTCACAGGACGGCTCTGTTCTCCAACTTTCCTCACGACTCCTTTCTCCGCTCATCACAGAAGGTTCCAGGGAGTCCTCCAGTCCTGGAGCTGAGCCAAGATGCGTCAGCTGCTCCAGGTCCCTCTCGTTAGCAGCAGGGCCTGAGACAAGCTTGTAACCCCAGGGGCTCCCTAGTCCTCTGCTATCAAGTGGGGACAATAAGGAACCTGCCCTGCATCCCTCAGAGGGTTGGTGTGAGGATCCAGAGCCAGCAGGGGCGGGGAGGACTCTCGGGTGCGTTCCTGTGAGCTGAAGGGAAAGTGTCAGGGTAGATATGATAGCGTTGATCCCCCAGATACAGGAATCACTGGCTGTTCACGCTCTCTCATTAACTTCTGACCCCTGCAGCATTTGTCAATCAGTTGGGGTCAGGGATGGGGGCAGCTGGTGACCACAGAACGTAGCTAAGACAAAAAGCCTTCAGAGAACCAGACGCAAAACTCAGTCCTCCTGCCTCGGGCTCCTCTGAGCTCAGCTTGTGAGCTACTGAGCACATCCTCCTGAGCCAGTGATCCCTCCGGCCCGTGACGTCAGGCAGCTCATTCTGTGCTTGCAGGCTTGTCCTCCCGCACTCCAGTTCCAAAATAAAGGCACGGGGATTAAAAGTGGGAAAGTTTCTCCCCAAGAAGATGAGTCCTGCAGATCACAATGGCTTAACGGAGCTCCCTGCTGGGAGGACACGTGGTCTCTCCAGATGGCAGTAGTTCTGCATGGAAGACCCATGACATCTTCATGGCCACACCCTAGACTCCCCGCACCCCAGAAACCTGCCGCCCTGCTCATCTGGGCACTCAGCAGGGGCTAGCACGGTGCAGTAGGGAGAAGAAGGATGGAAGGATGGCTCCTCTTTTCCCGCTGCCTCAGACAACAAGGGGGTCTTGTCAGGTGTGGGAAGGACAGCTGAGGGCAAACCTACCATGGACAGGGAGAAGGAAGCTAGAATGAGAGTGTCCGGGCAGCTGTGGACAAGGGCCTGCCTCCCAAACCGGCTGTGCCAGGGCATATCTCTGGGTGCTGCTCCTTGTGCCCGGATGTGGAAATTGCTGGCGGAGGTCTAAATGGGCACCCCTGGGGAGACGGGGCCCTGCTCTCCAGTCTGTGCAGGGGGAGGGGGAGGTGCTGCTCACAGCAGGGATCCATTCTGATTGGTCACCTGATGTATATTCTGATTGGCTGGCCCCAAAGCTTACCGATTGTTAAATATTTTGAATATCACCCATAGTGTAACCTCAGTACCAGAACTAGTCTTTGGCCAAATGGCAAAAGTGTCAAAATTTAGGGGGGCTACCTATTTTGGTTTCCTTTGGGGGTAAGCCCTGTGCTCCCTGATGAATTCATTTTGACAAGTGTAATTCAAATAAAGGTTTTCTCATTTGTTCCCACTCTTCTTCATGCCTTAGAAGAGCATGATCAACTGCCTCAAAATTTACTGTGACCGGTGGGATTTTAGGTACCTGAGAACAAAGCACTCCCCCCAGTAGTGATTAAGAATCATAGTGGGGCCCTGGCCTGTTTGGCTCAGCGGTTAGAGCGTCGGCCTGCGGTCTGGAGAGACCCGGGTTCGGTTCCCGCTAAGGGCATGTACCTCGGTTGCAGTTTGTCCCCGGCCCTGGTTGGTCGCGCGGGTGGCAGCCACTCGATGTGTTCCTTTCACGTCGATGTTTCTCTCTCTCTGTTCCTCTCCCTCCCCCCCACTCTACCTGAACAAAAAATGGAAAAATGTCCTCGGGTGAGGATAAAAAAAAGAATCATAGTGGGGCCCTGGCCAGTTTGGCTCAGCAGTTAGAGCGTCTGCCTGCGGTCCGGAGAGACCTGGGTTCGGTTCCCGCTAAGGGCACATACTTCGGTTGCAGTTTGTCCCCGGCCCTGGTTGGTCATGCGGGTGGCGGCCACTCGATGTGTCCCTTCACGTCGATGTTTCTCTCTCTCTCTCCCTTCCTCTCTCTCCCTCCCACTCTATCTGTACAAAAAATGGAAAAATATCCTCAGGTGAGGATAAAAAAAAAAAAAAAAAAGAATCATAGTGGGGGGAAAAAAAAAGAGCCAATCTTTACCGAGTGCTTCCCAGAGCCCGACAGTGCTGAGCATCTCACACACATTGCGCCCCTCCTCACACAGCCCTAGAAAGTAGGATCTACTATTCCGCGGGGACTGGAGCCAGCCCAAGGCAGTAACTTCCTGGGGGCCACGTGACCCTGGTCAGCACCTGCCCACCTAACCTAGAAGAGGTGGCATGGCACACCCATCAAGCCTGTCCCTTGGTCTTCCTGGAGGCAGCCGCCGAGGCAGGACTGTCACTCTGGGTGGGAGGTGAGACTTACAGGTGACACAGTGGACACCGCGGAGCAGACTGCAGTCCAGGGTCATCCTGTACATCTGCTGGTCCAGATGCTGGCGTGCTTGACCCTTCTCTTTCAGGAGCCTGATAACTCGGGCTTAACACAGTTTTTGTAATCAACATGTTCTCGGTAAACTTTCTCTTACAGCAACTGCCCCAAACTTCCGCCTGAAAAGCTCACTGTGATAAAACTGCATGTTCTTGTTGCACATTTTGAGGAATTATGGAAAAATTAAAAGAAGGGGGGGGGAGCCATGCATTGTCCAACCATTGTTAACATTTTGGAGTTTTTCCTTCTAATCTATTTTTTCCCCCTCACCCAAGGATATTTTTCCATTTATCTTGAGTGGGAGGGAAGGAGGGACGGAGGGAGAGAGACAGAGAGACACTGATGTGAGAGAGACACATCGACTGGCTGCCCCCCGCATGACCTGACCAGGGCCGGGGACTGAAACGCAACCCAAGTACCTGCCCTTAACCAGAATCGAACCCATGACTCTTAGGTCTGCAGGCTGTCGCTCCAACCACTGAGCCAAATTGGCCACGGCTTAATCTAGTTTTTGTATGTCCTTTGTTTCTCTTTGTTTTAAACTGTTTTGATACTACTATCCATACAATTCTGCGTCTTGCTTTTTAAAACTAATCATTATTACATACACATTTTCTGTGTTGTTGTAAACTCTTCAAAACCACCATTGAAAATAGTTGTATAACATTCTATTTAGTAGATGAACCAGTTTTACTTAACCATGATGACCTAACCTTCACGATGAATTTGTGAAGTTCAGATTTTTATGTATCAGGTTTTCTCTAAGTCAAGTGGGGGTGTCTGCCAACATCTGAGTTCCATGTATCTAGAAATTAAGGTTTCACAGCTGGTCATGCAGTTTGAATTGGGCTTTTTAAACTTGAGGTGAGTTTTTTGTTTTGTTTTTTAATCCTCACTTGAAAATATTTTTCTATTTATCTGCAGATAGAGTGGGAGGGAGGGAGAGAGAGAGAAACATTGATGTGAAAGGGACACATCAACTGGTTGCCTCCCGGAGGACCCCGACCAGGGCCGGGGACGAATTGCAACCAAGGTACATGCCCTTGACTGGAATCTAACCCACAACTCATTGGTCCGCGGGCTGCCGCTCTAGCCGCTGAGCCAAACCAGTCAGGGCAAGACAACTTTTACATTGTATTGAGGTAGAATGAGAGCATTCTATAGACAATGTCCCTGAATCTCAATACAGCAAGGCGTTGAGCTAAATCTCGTAGGACATCTGTGGGGACAATGAAGAAACATGGGCCAGACAACTATATAGTTATGTAAATTCACAACTGGTTAGACAATTAAACCCAAAGAATGCTCGCTTAAGGTCAGTGTCACCCTGGAGGGAGGTCTAGTAACTATGAGGCTAAGCCTCTTATTTAATCTCTTTATACAATTTTTAAATCAGTGATATGGGTGTAGTCCTAGAAGACAGACTTAAAATTATGAAGCTGTAAGGGATAAAATTATGTACTAAAACCAAGATCCAAAAAGATCTCTTCAGGTAGGAATGTTTGCCTAGCCAGTAAGATGAAACCTATCAGGGATAAGCGTGAAGCCTTGTACTTAGGCTAAAAACCCAACCATATAGATGTAAAATAGAGAACACTTGAGCTTAAAAGGAGTTAGTTGGCCACCAGCACAGTGTGAGCGAACAGTGTGACATGGCTGCCAAACCACCTGCAGCATGAACAGCGAGCCCTGTACAGAGCAGAGACGCCATGCTCCCAACCACCTCCGCTGGCTGAACCACACAGCACCTGTTCCGGGAGACACATTTTAAGAAAGGGTCTGACAAGTAGAAGGAAGTCAATGAAAGGAAGTCAGGAGAGTGTGAGATCTGGAAGACTGTCATCTGAATAGCCAGTGAGGCAGTGTGCTCAGTGGCTAAAACCATGACCCCTGAAGGTATTGCTGGGCTTTGAAACCCAACTCTGCCATTTACAAGCTGGGTGACCGTGGTTCCTCTCTGTGCCTCAGTGTCTTCATCTGTAAAAGGGGACAACACATTTCATTAGATTGCTATGAGGATTAGGTAGATTACACCTGTCGAGCACTTAGAACAGTGCCTGAATATTATTGTGTGACGACAAAGGGTTCTGGGCTGCAGAGATGGAAAAGGGCATGATAAATGGCTTCAAATATTTGAAAGCTTTATCCTGAGAAGCTCCTAAGGACCACGTTCTATTCAGTATAAAGGCATAGGCTTGGCTTCTTCATCAAGAGCATTTAATGAGGATGTATTATGGTCAGATACTGTGCTAGCTGCTAGGAATACAGAGACGGATGAGAGCTATACTCTTTCCTAAGAGCCCCAAAGTCTATTGGGGGAGAAGCATGTAAACAGATAATCACAATAGCAACTGCATTGGGCATCAGAGGAAGGTGTAATTAACTCTCCCCTGGGGAGCTGGGTGCAGCTTTGCAGAGGTGGGGCTTTGGCGCAGGATCTTCAGGGATAAGTAGGAATTTATGTGGGAGCAGCGAGAACAGTGTGTGGGACCAGAGCTGCGTGACAGTCAGTGACTTTACAGCACAAGGTGAGGGGGGTGGCAGCAGATGAAGCTGGAGAGAAGAGCTGGTCTCTCCCGGCTCAGAGAAGTGGTACTGATGTGGAAGGTAGCCAGTACCGTCAGGATAATCAGAGTAATCTGATACTCCCCGCTGAGTCTTCTATTCCTACGCTCCGTCTTCTCAACAGGCAACCACAGCAAAGGCTGAATAAAGAAATCACATTTCAGGAGAAAATTGGAAAGGATTTGACTCAATTTTCTAATCATCCTTCTTCTGTATAAACACAGGAATATCTGTCTGTAGAGTAAGACTGTATCATGTTCCTGAGACATTTACAACCTAGGGGTGCCCAAGTGGAGAGGCTATGAAGCAAAGACTGGAGGTTGGGACTCTCTTCCCATCAAGACTGGAGATACTATCTAACAGGGAGTTCCCTTAGCAGCAAACCAACTTGGTACAAAGGGAAGGAGGAGCACATTATTCAACATTTATCCCCCGGACTCTCCCACTTAATTCCATTTAATAGTATTCATTAAGCAAGCTAACAGGAGATGTAGAGATAAGTTAGCAACACTTCCTTCAAGGAGCTTAAAATCTAGCATTAAGAGATAATTAGCTACATAGAACACTACATCATTACATGTTAAGGTTGGCCATTTCTGGTCATGATGGAGTAACTGGTATTGGATTTGCCTCCTGTTGTAAACAGCTGTAAAACTGGACAGTCATACTGAGCAGATGTTTCCAGGCACTGGACAACAGGCTACACAGGATCCCTGGCAGAGAGGAAGGAAATGCATCAGGTGAACTTAGTGTTCACCCTGGCACTCTCCTGGGGTGACTTCCCAACCATAGCTCAGGGTGGTGGAGCAAAGCAGAATAGTATTGTCTACTGAGCTGAGGAAATAGAGATTGGAGTTAGGGGCTGCTAAAGCATCTGGAACTGGCAGGAGAGAATTCTGGAAAGGAAGGAGCTTTGTCCCAGAAGTTTATTGGAGGGTGTGGGGGAAGTTCCTCCACCGATCTCTGGCTGAGGACTATGCTACACATACACAGAGTAAAATTCTGGCAAGGTCTAGCAAAGAAGAGTTATTTTGGAACTAAGAGCAGAACTGGGATCTTAGAGGTTGCAAAGGCATTGGAGTTGTAGAAGTCCCAGCCCAGATAGAGGGGGAAAACCTTGTTAACATTTCAGGCATTCAAGTGAGACAACAGAAAGGCCATGCCCTAGGAGTAAGGACCATACTCTAGAAGAGCTACTCTAGGCCTGGCCTATCAAAGCCTAAAACCAAACCTTAGCAGGATCAAGGAGAACCATCAGTAAATTAACTGCTTGCCAGAATGAAATTCAACACTCATTAAAGAAAGACAATATCATTCAGGCTCCTTTTAGAGTATCGGCTTCAGTGTCTACAAACAACCAAACATTGCTAGAAATGTGGAGGAGCAAAAAAATGTGACCTAAATTCAAGGAAAAAAGTAGTCAATAGAAAAAACTGACTCTGAGGTGTCCCAGATGTTGGAATTAGCAAAGACTTTAAAGCAACTATTAAAAATAATGTTCAAAGATTTAATGGAAAACATGTCCTCAATGAGTGAAGAGATGAGGAATCTCAGCAAATAAATGGAAACTGTAAAAAAGAACTAAATAGAGGACATACAGATGACCAATAGACATGAAAAGATGCTCAATGTCACTAATCATCAGAGAAATGCAAATTAAAACCACAATGAAATATCACCTCATATCCGTCAGAATGGCTATCGTCAATAAATCAATAAACAACAAGTGTTGGCAAGAATGTGGAGAAAAGGGAACCCTTGTATACTGTTGGTGGGAACATAGATTGGTACAGCCACTGTGGAAAAAAGCATAGAGTTTCCTCAAAAAGTTAAAAATGGAATTGGCTTAGGATCCAGTGATTCCATTTCTGGAAATATATCTGAAGAAACCCAAAACACTATGTACACTGCAGTGTTATTTACAGTAAGCAGCCCTAGTGCCTATCAGTAGATGAGTGGAAAAAAACACTGTAGTATATCTACACAAGTGGAATACTACTCAGTAGTAAAAAAGAAGAAAATCTTACCTTTTGCAACAGCATGGATAGACCTGCAGAATATTATGCTAAGTGAAATGAGCCAGTCAGAGAAAGACAAATACCCATATGATTACACTTACATGTGGAATCTAATGACCAAAATAAACAAACAAACAAAATAGAAATAAACTCATAGATACAGAAAACTGACAGCTGTCAGAGGGGAGGAAGATTAGGGAGTTGGGTGAAAAAGGTGACGGGATTAAGAAAAAAAACATCGCCCTGGCTGGTTTTGTTCAGTGGTTAGAGCATCGGCCCATGGACCAGAGAGTCCCTGGTTCGGTTCCCGCTAGAGGCTAGTACCTTGGTCGCAGTTTGCCCCCAACCCCATGGGGTTGTGTGGGTGGCAGCCAGTTGATGTGTCTTTCTCACATTGATGTTTCTCTCTCTACCCCTCCCTCTCTCCTTCCCACTCTATCTGAAGATAAATGCAAAAATGTCGTTGGGTGAAGATAAAAAATATATATACGTGTATCATAGCCCTGGCTGGTTTTGCTCAGTGGTTACAGCACTGGCCTGCGGACCAGAGTCATGGTTTCTATTCTCAGTCAAGGGCATATACCTCAGTTGTGGGTTCGATCCCTGGCCCTGGTCAGGGTTATGCAGAAGGCAACCAATCAATGTGTCTCTCACATCAATGGTTCTCTACCCCCCCACCCCACTCTCTATATAAAAAATCAATGGAAAAATATTCTCGGGTGAGGATTAAAAAAAAGAAAACAACACATCATAGACACAAACAACAGTATGGTGATTACAAGAGGGAAAGGGGGTGGTGGGAGGTAGAAGAAGGTTAAGGGGGGATAAATGGTGATGAAAACTTGACTTTGGATGGTGAATACACAATACAATGTTGTACACCTGAAACCTATATAATTTTATTAATCGGTGTGACCCCTATAAATTCAATAAAAAAAATTTTTAAACTGCAAAACAAAGAACCAAATAGAAATTCTAGGAGGGAAAACTACATTGTCCAAAGTGAAAAATTCACCAAATGGGAGCAAATTAGAGATGGAAGAAGAAAGGATCAGTGAAATTGAAGACAGAGGCATAAAATTAATTCATTCTGGAAAAAGGAGAGAAAAAAGATTGGATGATCTTCTGTGGCAATACCCAGCTGAGAAAACATACATGTAATCAGAGCCCAGAGAATAAGAAAGAAAGTGGGTCAGAAAAAAAAATGTGTCCTTGACTCGGTTTCTTTACCTGGGTACTCCCAGTAAATATCTCAGGAATATGACACTGTCTTACTCTATAGACAGATATTCCCGTGTTTACATTGTAATTTGATGAAGAAAAAAATCAACTTACAGATCCAAGAAATTCAATGAACCCCAAAGTTGGCACATACAACAAAACCCACACCTGGGCACAGCACAATCAAGCTGCTCAAGTTAAAGATCTATTTAATCAACCACTCACTCCCAGCAGAGAACCAAACCCACAGGCACATGCAAGAGGGCAAGCTTTGATATGAAGAGGAAGGCAGCAAAACATGGCTGGTATGCACTGGTATAACTAGGCCCGTTGTTAGAATAATGAAATACCTGCAAACTGGTTGGAAAATAGCCACTGCTCCAAACCCTTGATTTTCTCACTCATCACCTTGGCCTTATTCCCACATACTCCCAGACCTCCCCATGATCCAGTAATAAAGGGTCAATTCCTGGCAAGCAGGGCACCTCCAGGACTCTGCTTTGGGACTCCGGCTAGACTTCCTTCTGATTGGTTGGTGCCTGGGCCATGCCAGTTGTTAAAGCTAAGTGAGGTTGCTCCCAAGGAAGGGAAGCCTGGATGTAGTGTTCGGGGAGTGAATAGAAGTGGACCCCCGGAAGCCCAGGGATAGCATGAAGACCTCACTCCTGGGAACGAGGCTGCAGTGAGGGGTAGGGAGGTGCTGAAAGCCAACCAAATTAGCTTTCCAAGTCTGCCTGAGTGTTCGGGGACACTGGATCTCGAGTACAACCTCCGTTCTAATCCCTGAGGTCAAATTTTCTCTTTTAAAAAAGGGATATTTCATAGTCTTTTAAATAAATCTTTTCAGCTCCACTGATTTGGAATAACATGCTTAGCAGCTTAAGAACTTCTAGTTGGGCTCTCAGCAAGTTGTCCTTCCACAAGTCCACTTTCTCATGAAACCCTGGGCTCTGAGTGTGGCTGGGCCTCTTTCAGTGCCAGCACGGTGGGCTCCAGTTCTATTCTGGGATCCTGGGAAGCCCTTTCTTACTCTTCACACTTTGAGGTTTTCCACTTGCAATGTGGAGACCATCCAGCATGTAAGCACATAGAAGACCAAATGGACACTGCCTTGATCATGAGCAAAGACCCTGTTTCAGCCCAGAGAGGAACATTCCTCCCCCCAGGTTCAGTTTCAAGGGAATGTGTGCTTTGGGGGAGCGTTCTGTGTGTCTTCCCTGGTGGACAGAGGAGGTTATCATGGCCTAGACAGAGAAGGCATCAAAGGAAGACAGAGTGGCCAGGAGAGGGAGGAAGTGAGGTTGATCAACATAATTAAACCAGCACAAACGCTGCCCACCAAAACTCCACACCAAGTCTTTGGAAGCTGGCTGTGTGTGTTCAGCATCATGTACTTCTTTGCCCCCTTTGGGACCCTGACTTGAACCACATGCCTTAACAAACTACAATAACTTGGTGAGCCCTCAATCAAACACTCAGTCTCACTGAACTGTGAAAACCAATGTCCCTGTTTTTAAACAACATCTAGTGAAGCAGTTTACACCTGAGTTAATAGTGTATCTTTTCTAAAATCATGGTTTATATCACCTAACTATTGTTAAAATCAAACCCAAACAGAACCAACATTCCCTGGTTTGTGTAGCTTTCCGCCAAACTTGAGTGATGGTTGACCAACCGTGCAGTTTGCAATCATGTGATTGAGGACCTAAAAGTCATCCTTCCTAAAACAATCTTCACAGTTCCCTGTCACAGTACCTGATAGCCCCACTATTAACTACCCCTTTTAGTACCTGCTTCAAATACACCTGTTATCTGGGAGGTGTTCTTAGCCTTCTTCATTGCACTGGTGTTTGAGAATCACAGCTTTAAGCATCAGCAAACACACCAGGAGCACCGGCTGTCTGTCCACACACAAGCTACTCCATGTCTTCAGATCAGTAAGTTCTGAAAAATTAAGCATCAGAATCACCTGGAGGCTTGTTAGAACACAGCTTTCTGGGCCCCACCCTGAGTTCCTGATTCAGTAGGTCTGAGATGGAACCTGAGAATTTGCATCTTGAACAAGTTTCCAGGTGGAGCTGATGCCTTTGGTCCAACACCCACTTTGAGAACCCCCGCGCTAGCTGATTTCTAAGGAATCTTCATGCGATACGGAGGCAAAGTGGGAAAGCATTCTGATTGTGACCGGTGTAAGAAAACAGAGGGCTCCGAGGTAGAGAGGGGTCAGGACCCAAAGGCAGGCCACACTTTCTCAAACGATCCCCCAAAATACAAGAGCCTCTGGTTACCCAAATTCTGATGGGGCTCCTATCTTGCTTTCTTCCCCGGGTATTTTCTGTCTACTGCCCCCAGGAAAGGCAAGTCTGCTGGTAGTCCCCTGGCAGCCCTAGCGAGGACAAAAGGCAGCTCCCTCCCCTGGCCAGCACAGGCCTTCCTGAAGGGGAGTGTTCACACAGCTGATCAAGCTGTCCATGCGCTGCTGGGCCCTCTGCTGTTTCCCTGGGTCTCCTGACATTTCTTAGAATTTACACAGAGCTCAGAAGTCTTAAACAACATTTTTTCCCTCTCTTTTGACATCATCTACTTCCTAATAGGATAAATTCAAAGGAAAACATGCTCTGATCCTTCATCCTCCCTTTCTCGACATAAACTAAGGAACTAATTAGCAGGCCCGCCACGGGGGTGGGCAGTAAGGGGTTCCTATCAGGACCACAGGCTGGGAAGCCACCCTTCAGGAAGGGCCTCATGACTTTGGTCATCATGTCAGGAGTTGGTTCCATTTCAGTGGCATTTACTGGGCAAATAGTTCTGTTAGTGATTTAGCTTACATCTGAAAGCACTCTGATATCCACACTTTCGAATGACTCTCACAAGATCCCTATGAAATGATTAGAATGGGAGCGATGACCCCATTTGGCAGAAAAGACCATTGAGAAGAGAGGTTCAGAAAAATCAGTGGGTGTGAAATCAATGAACTCAGCTAGCTTCCTGTCAGTAATGTGCTAGTAAATGACGAGTCATTCATCTGTTCAAGACAGCCGACCAAATCAACTAGCCATGTCTCAGGCACAGTGATCAGACTTCTCGGAGGAAACCAAGATGAACCTGAGACAGCCGGCAAGGAACCAAGGGGCCCTCAGCCTAGGAGAGCACAAAAGACCAGATGCCTATGAGACAGAGCAGAGAATGGCATCGGTGCTAGAGACCCGGGCTATGGGATGGGAAAAGGTGACATGGAAATTCAAAGGAAGGAAAGGTCAGTTCCAACCGGGTACCCAGAAAGACTTCATGAAGGAGACAGCACATGGACAGGCTACCCATCCAAACAGGAAGGCCCCAGTTCCAGTGCCCCTTCGGCCACTGTTGGCCAAGGAATCTTGAGAAAGTCAGGTTTCTGTTTTAAAATGGACTCTTGCCCTGGCTGGTTTGGCTCAGCGGTTGGAGCGTCGGCCTGCGGTCTAGAGAGACCCGGGTTCGGTTCCTGCTAAGGGCACGTACCTCAGTTGTAGTTTGTCCCCGGCCCTGGTTGGGTTGTGCGGGTGGCAACCACTTGATGTGTCCCTTTCACATCGATGTTTCTCTCTCTCTCTCTCCCTCCCACTCTGTCTGAACCAAAAATGGAAAAAAATGTCCTCGGTTGAGGATAAAAAAATAAATAAAATAAAATAAAATAGACTCTTTTCCTTAGTGCCTCCCAGCATTATGAGGATTAAATGAGAACTGACTTAAATGCACTTTGGATAAATAAAAGCGCCAAACACAAAGCCTTCCGCCGTCACTCAGGGAAGAGAAGGGAAGAAGCTAAAAGCAGAAGGTATGTGGTGGAGGAAGTGGTTGAGGACAGGCGGTGCCTGCCAAGCACAGGGCTGATGTGAACACCTACTGGGCTTGAAACAGGCTCCAGTGATTTTTTTTAAAACCTCCACTAGCTCATTTTATTGACGAGAGCCCAAGAAGAGTAAGTCAGAGCATTTAAATTCTCCTCTATCAGGAACGTGAAAGTTCCATTTGGAGACGTGGCTTCCTGCCCTGAGTAATGGGGTAACAGCCCCGTTACTGGGCCTGGTGTGCACTCAGAAAACACTCATGAAAGGATGGGGTCCTCACTATTCTCCAAGGTGCTTGATGTTTATGCTCCATTTTTGATTCATAACTGTACGCCACTGGGACAGACAGAGCATGTATTATCTTCCCTGTCAAAGAAGGGGAAACTGAGGCTCCCAGATGGGGGGCATCCATGTCTCAAGCTAGCACCATCAGAAATGAGCCCAGGTCCCTGCCTGCTCACATAGTATTACTTCCTTACACGGTGGACCTCCTAGGAAACAGTACTACAGCCAATCTTTGCCCCAACAAATCACCATCCCTGCCTTTCCTGAAGGAAGGACTGTTCTGAACACTTTCCCTGTAATACTGCACTTACTCAGACTCTGTAATCAAGGAAGGGCCTGTGATTATTCCTCGTGTACTGGTTTCTTCCAATTCAGAAGGTGATTTTTTGTATCCCAGAAATAAGAGTGTCACAGACTCTCTTATTACCACATACAAACTGATTTGAGTTAAAATCTTTGGTTCAGCTGCCTGGAGTCATTGCTCCTTCGAGGAAAGAGAAGTTAGACACAGCACAGGGCATTAAGACGACAGGAAGACTTATTTTTCTTTTTCTTTCTTTTTTTTTATCCTCACCCGAGGGCATTTTTTCATTTTTTGTTCAGATAGAGTGGGAGGGAGAGAGAAAGAGAGAGAAACATTGACGTGAAAGGGACACATCGAGTGGCTGCCACCCACACGACCGAACCAGGGCTGGGGACAAAGTACAGCCGAGGTACATGCCCTTAGCGGGAACCGAACCCGGGTCTCTCTGGACCGCAGGCCGACGCTCTGGCCGCTGAGCCAAACCAGCCAGGGCTCACTCTTTCTTTTTTACCATGGACGTTCCTGCCCGTGGAGTCGGCTGTCCATTCTGACAGATGGCCTGGCTGGAGGAGGGGAGCTGAGGGCAGTCTCATGGTTAAGGTGGCACCAAGGAACGAGAGCCAGCTGAACTGATTTGGGCTCTGAAATCTGGGCTGGAGCCCTCTTCCCCTCCCCTGCCACCCTCCCACTGCAGCTGCACCAGACAGGTCAGTGCCTTTCTGTGCATCTGTGACCTTCTGGCTGCAGGCAATTAGGGTGCTGAAGCATGTTCAAGGTCAGAGCTGCCCTTCTCTTTCATGACCCACCCAAGCCCCTTGGCTGATAACAGCTTATGGTACACCTACTTTCCAGGGAATGCTTTCATTCTAAGAAAAATTTGTGGCACAGAGGTTTTGGCAGGAGGCTGGAAATGACACCCCCTCCCCCAGCTCTGGTGAGGGGTCCCTGGTGATGTGTGCTCAGGTTGAGCATCTCAGAGGCTCCCCCAAAGGGGCAGAAACCAGGGGTGAAGGGAATAGAATTTCAGAGGACCTCCAGCTCCTGAAGGAAACAGTGGATCAGGTAAAAGAGGTCTGGAGGAGTGTCAGTATCTCCACCAGTATGGCTGGGTCAGCTCTGATCTCTGCAGCTGGTGGAGCATGTAGCCACCCACCAGATGGGGTCCCAACAGTACCATCCACACACCCATAGCTATATCACACTCAGGGCCGAGGGCATTGTGGGACCTGGGAGAGCTGAGCCATTTGCTGGAGGATGGACATTGAGGATGAGTTGATCAGATGAACAGTTTGTGCCACTTGTCCACAGACAGAGAGAATGGGACACGGAGTGGGTCAACTTTGTTGGGAAGAGGAAGAGGCAAGATGAACCAGAGCATAAGGCTGGTACGGTGGGGAGCCTCATTAGGAGTCCTGAGCAGGCAGTAGGGAAAGTAAGTGGTTAGGGGATGTTAGAGGCAAATCCACAAATTGCACAATTTTAAAGCCACAGAGTTTGGAGCTGGAAGAAATCTTAGAGATAATCTAGTCCAACCCCCTCTTACACAACCTGGAGTTATTGGTCATGGCCATATGGCAGAGTCAAGATCAAGACCAGAACCACCCTCTCAACAACTTTTCAGGCCAGTGGTCTTTCTAGCACCGTCCAGTCTCCTCCAGACACAAACCCCAGTCCCCTGGCTCCCATGGAGCTAGGAATACACTCTCGAACACCATGAGCATCCTTGAGGATTCCATGGGCCACCCTCAACAGCCACTCCAGCCACACATACCTTGTGCGAATAATGCTGATCAACGATCCTCGCCAACCCGAAGTCCCCTATCTTGAGCACGAGGTCCTCTGTGCTGATGAAGATGTTGGCGGGCTTCAGGTCCCTGTGCAGCACATTGGCGGAGTGGATGTACTTGAGCCCGCGGAGCAGCTGGTACATGAAGAGCTTCGCGTGCTCCTCCGTCAGTGTGCCCTGCTCCAGCAGGCGGGCCAGGTCGGTCTCCATGTACTCCTGCACAATGTAGGCCACGCTGAACTTGAACAGCTCGCCCTGCAGGTTGGTGCCCTTGGGCCCCAGCACCTCGTGCACCTTCACGATGTTGTCGTGGTCCAGGCGACGGATGATCTTGATCTCCCGGAGTGCGTGCTTCATGCTGCGGGCGTCGCTCAGGGTGATCTTCTTCACGGCCACCTTCCTGCAGGTCCTGCTGTCCGTGGCCGACAGCACCAGCCCATTAACGCCAAAGCCCAGGGGTTGCAAGTCAATGAAGCGCCCACCGAGGTCATACCCGTAGACACTGGCAATGCAGTCCCCCTTCTCGGCCATTGTTGGCTCAGTGGTGGTCAGGGGATGCCCGTGTGATGAAGGGGCAGTCAGGAAAGGCCAAGTCCCAGCTAGTGGCTTCCCCAGCACACCTCATTCTGTCAAGTTCCAAAGCTGAGGGATGCTTTTTCTCGTGGTGATGTCACTGCCACCAGCTCCCTGGAGACGAGAGTGGCACATGTCCATGCTTGCTGAGCTGCAGAAGTTGGAGGCTCATGCTGTTTTCTTATCCTGCACTGGGAGGGCTGTCCACCAACTCCTGCATCTCCTGAGCCCTGCTCCACACTTAGAATGGCTCATGCTGCTTTCAAATGTAGCATCTTGGAAAGAGAAACTAGTCTCATCATCTATGGGAGCGTCAAGTTTTCTGTCATAATGGACCACAAAGATGCAGAAACTCTCCCTTTGACTCCTTTGTTAAAAGAAGTTCCTTCGGGCTGAAATGCTTTTGTCGAGCTGTGTTCCTTTACTGACGGATGGTCCGAAGCTCAGTTGATCACAGCCTCTGGCAGCTTGGTGGCTGTTCCCTGTGTCCCGGGCAGAATGAAGGGATCCCGACAATGGATTCTGGAGGCTTCTAGGGGCTTCTTTTTACCTTTGCCAGCTCCGCTTTCTACCAGCTCACCTTAGATTCTGCAACCCAAAGCAGCCTGGGGAGCATCAGTGAAGAAGCTGGAGACACCCCAGCACCTTCCATGAGCGCTACACCAAGTTACACCTGGAGTCCCAAGTCCGAGGGGAGCTCAGCTTCCAGGCCAGGCTCCTCTGGAGGCCTCCGTGGGGGCAGCATTCTCTGTCACGCCCTCACCCATGCCACGTCGGATGAGACTGTGCGCTGCTGGGCTCCGAGAGGCTGCAGGGACGCGGCATCTCTCAGACCGAGTCTCCTTCCCTGTCAAAGAAATAACGTTGGGTAAATTTCCACACTCCGGCTTCCAACACCGTCCCGCTAGCGCGTCTTTTGTTAACCAGCGCTGGTGTTATTTGATCTGTCCAGCCAGCTGAAACACTGCTTGCTCAGGGGATTCCAGCTTCTCAGGGCCCAGCCACCCCTCCTGCTGTGTGCAGCGGCCCCTGGAAGAGAGAGAAGATGGATTGATTCGCTCAGATCATCAGACGGTGTGCCTTTTATGTAAATGCCGGCTCCCCGAAGGTTAACCCTCGCAAACTGTAGGAGGGAATGGTCAGCTCTGACCTTTGCAAAATTCATTCTTTAAGCTCTCCGAACACACACATCAGCACTAGCTGGTTGGAATAAAAAGTAACTAGTAGCCAACAGAAATAAAGGATCAATAATCTTGTCTTTCCCCTTGGACCCCTTTTCTTCCTCCTTTGACAAATGTCTTTGAATATTTTGATAAGTTCACGTTCAAATTAGCAATTTAATTACAATGGTATCTCTTGCTTTCCACGTAGGTGGCAAATAAACACACATACCAAATTACAAGGAAATTGTATTGCCACCCTGATAAAGGGACTCTCTGCCCAGCAAACCAGGGCACAGACTTCTCAGGGTGACACCGGCACGGGCATGGGGAACTGTATTCTTTTTGACGATGGGGACCTAGCTCTTCAAAGCAATGGGTCAGATCTAATCCTGACTGCTCCCTGGTGACTGCTGACTCCAATTACAGGCATAGGACCCAAGTGGGGAGAGGAAGACTGCAAACTAGCTGTAGACATTCAGGCCCCTGAAGTAAAGGAAGTAATATCATAGTTTCTCAGGAAGTGGCAGGTTTTATGAGTTTATTAAGTCCACAGACACAATGAACAAACACTGCATCCGGAACAAAGGAGTGGATCTACTTTCTTTTTTTAAATTTATTTACTTTTTTTTTTTTGCATTTTTGTCTTCAGATAGAGCGAGAGGGAGAGAGGAAGGAAGAGAGAGAGAAACATCGATGTGAGAGAGCCACACCAAGTGGCTGCCACCCGCATGACCCCAACCGGGGCCGGGGACAAACTGCAACCCAGGTACGTGCCCTTAGCAGGAACCGAGCCCGGGACTCTCTGGTCCACAGGCTGATGCTCTAACCACTGAGCAAAACCTGCCAGGGCAGATCTACTTTCTTCAGTCCCATCACACTAGAGCATCTCCTGTAGGGACACTTTCATGTCTGAACTCTGCACAACTCTGCAAATGAGGAATGAAGCACAACAATATTCAATGCTCTGAAATTAAGAAGGCAAATTAGGGGACACAGATGATATGAAATAGTGAATAATCAGATCCCCTCTAAAAACTTCTCATGAAAGAAATTTGCCAGGGGTCTGGGACCTAGTACTTGCTCAGTAGATGTTACCTATTGTTGCTGTTGTTGCAAATTCCCTTACACTTAAGTAAGATGCACCTGCTCTTCTGGTGTTTCATCAAATCTTCAGCAATTCTACTCTGCATGTTTTTATTGGGCCCAGCAGCAAAATAATCATAGACTTGCAGAATCTCAGACTGGGACACAGTTGTAGGGAACAGGTCCAGTGGTCCCTAACTGAGGATGGTTCTGCCCTCCTTAACTCATTTGAGGAGTTGGTACTGGCCTTTAATGGGCAGGGCCAGATTTGCTTACCATCCTGCTGAGCATCTTCATTGGTGAATAACTGATACCCACCCCCACATGCCAGCACCCCCACTGAGAGACAAAGTGCTCACTTTGCACATGAGGGCGTTGAGGCTCCGGGAACACCAGCTCAGTGCTAGCACAGAGAGGGTCAATAAACATCTGATGAAGTGATACATGAATACCATTCACTCTGTTTGAGGATTCCTAGCCAATTCAAGTCAGTGCTGGGACCACCCACAGAGCTAGGGTCTAACATCTGTGCTGGTGAAGTCCACCTGGATATCTAATTCAGGGGAACCAAAGAGGCACCCCAGTGCCCCGTTCCATCCCTCCTCTGACGCCTGCTGCCCAAGGCAGGTAACAGAACCTAATTGGAGCTTCTTTTACTTTCTACCCATGTGCCTGGTTTGGTTCCCAAGGGCACAGCAAACAGAGGCATTTATATTTATATATTTTGCTTTATGAGGAGAGACTTAAGCCTTCTTCCCTTTCCAGCCCTCGCAGGGTTGTAAACAGAGACGGGAATGAGTGCCTAAGCAGAGAGGAGATGACATCACCAGCAAGCCGAAAGCAGGATTTGTTTGAGGTCAGCTGCAATGCAGATAATCTGTGAATAATTAAGAGGTGCTCTATTTATGTTTAAAACTCTTTCCTTTTCCTCTTACAGGGGAAGGGACTGTGTGTGTGTGTGTGTGTGTGTGTGTGTGTGTGTGTCTTCCCAACAAACTGTCAAGGCTTCAGTGGGTAGTTACCATGTCACCTTGCACAGCCTCTCCACCTTCCTCATGGGCCTGTGGGCCTGCCTATATACTCTTTATTCATTTTTATTTTAGAGGGAGAGGGGACAAGAGAGAGAGAGAAACATTGATTAGCTGCCTCCCGGGGATGGAACCTAAGATTGAGTATGTGCCCTGACCGAGAATCAAAACGGTGAGCTTTGGGTGCACAGGATGATGCATAACCAACTGAGCCACACCAGCCAGGGCCTGGCAATATACGATTTCAAGTCCTGCCTTGCTCCTCTGCTTGCACCTTCCTGGTTCCTGAACTGTTCTCCTACTTCCTCCCCACTTGTTGCAATCCTGCTCATCATCCAGAATCCAGATGAAGTCTCATTTCCTCTGTGATGCATCAACCCAGTCCCCAGTGACACGTCTCCCCTTTCAAACTCCTGCAGCATTCGAGTGTGTACTGCATTTGACACTTACTATACACTCATTTGGGCTGTTATTTAAATTTTTATACATGTCCATCTCCCAAGTAAACTTTCAGCTTAAGTCCAGGGCTCAAAGTAGCACTGAGAAAATAACTGGATTTGGAAGTACCCAAGGAACATCGGTTATGCCTCCATAATTGTGATACCCACGTTTCCTAGATGATCAGCCTCCCTTCCCTGTGCTTGCTGCTCCAAAGCAACTTGTTCAACAGGACTCTTCTCACGACAAGCCCCAACCACTCAGACAAACCAGTATTTCCGAACTTCAACCCACCGAGCATCATCTTCTCTTCGATGCTGCCTCTCTTAGAACTTCAACACTAACCAGGCAGCCCTCATCTGACCATTTCTTCGTTCCCATTTGTGTTTGCTATCTTCATCTCTTCTCAAACCTCTTTCTTTTCTACTTTTTTTCTATAATTCTTCTATAATGTCTACTGTCAACCCTCTGTCTTTTTCCACAGATGGACTGATTACAGAACACCTAAGAAGTCTCGGATCAGTGGTTCATTGCTTGTATGATACAGCCAGAGGTGTGGGCCCCTCTGTCCCAGAGAGGGGCAGACCTGGCATCTGGATGTGCCCATCTGGGCAGAGGATTGAGCATGGCAGCTCTTGGCATGATGCAACTTTGGGAAGAAGCACAATCCGTCTCCATTTGGAGCCGGTGGCTGAGAGCTGCCCTGAGTCACTAGTGTGACTTCAAACCAGGGACTTGGCATTCACCTTGAGAGAAAGGTCATCAGCTCAGCTGTGCTTGAATAACACCCAGCAAGAAGAAGACACGGAATTCTTTCAAGGGTGGCCCAGGCTCCACTACTGCATGGTGAACGTCATCAGCATACGGGTAGAACTATCCGCCCCAGAACTCCCAACAGTGGAGCCTCACCTCTCCACCGATTTCTCACCGACTCTCCAAAAATATCTTATTTGAAGCCAATTAATTGTCCTTGCATGCATCCAACCTTTTAATGTAGAGGCAAACCAGAGACAAGAGGGTGTGTGCCAACTGTCCCTTTCTGGGATTCCTGAGGCTCTGATTTACAAAGCAGCTTTGGAAAGTCTAAATTTAGACTCACCTCCTCTGCCTGCTCAGATCCTCCCAAACCTCATGCTGTTCACTTCCAGCAGGAACTGTGGCCCCCAGGGAGGTGCTGACATTTCACAGACACTGCTCTCTTCCCTCTCCTGAGCACCCAAAAACTTGCAGGAAATCCTTCTCAGATAGGGCTGATGTTTATTTACAGGTGAACAGGGCTGACATTTAGTTACAGGCGAACAGGCTGTGCACTGCACAATTCTGATGGCGCCATTCACATCAGAGTCAAGTCTGTGTGATCTAAGATTTGTCATCCTGGTCACTACAATCTGTGTGAATGAAGTCCTCCAGACCAGAGACCAGCACACTTTCTATAAAGGGCCAGAGGATAAATATCTTAGGCTTTGTAGGGCATACAGTGTCTTTTTCCACTATTCAACCCAACCACTCAACCCCGCCTTTGTGGCACAAAAGCAGCCACAGAAAATACCCAAATGAAGGGCATGGCTGCATTCTAATAAAACTTTATTTACAAAAATAGGTGGAGGGCCGGATTTGGCCTGGGGGCTGTAGCTTGCCAACCCCTGCTCTAGATCATGTGGGAACTCCCTCTAGCTTGTTCCTGAGTAGGCACCTAAGAGTGTTGTAACCCAGGCCCCTTTCCAGCTCTTGCTGCACCGTCTCCTCCCTCCTGGACTCAGTCCGCCTATTGCCCCTCAAGGTGGCGCTATCCCAGGACTGTTCCCCCAGAGAGGTTCCCTGAGCTTGGACCCAGGCTTAGTCAAGCTCACCTGTAGGCTGCATGCACTCAGGGCCCAGCTCTCTGCTCTCCGCGAGCTACCTTCCAGTTCTGCAAGTCTACGTACCGGTGACGCACTTCACTCCTAAACGGCATTTGGATCGCAACAGAGGCTTTCTGGAGAGGTGGCGAAGACAACATGCTGGAGAAGGGTAAGTACACTGACTCAGGGTTTACCACGGGCCAAGGGCTTTGCCTGATTGCTTCAGTTGAGTATCACAAGAGTCCTATGAGGTGATCATTCTCCCACGAAGCCTTCAGTGGAGGTGACTTACACAAAGTCATACCACCAGCTGGATATAAACGCAGGTCTGTCTGACTCCAAAGCCCACCCTTCTCATCATCGTAACACAAGGTCGGAGCCCATGTGAGTGACTCTCCACGAACTGTCTAGGCCCAGTGTGACTCCCAGGCCTAGCAAAGGACACGTTTGGGGCAGGCACACCTTGTGGTACTTCCCAAATTAAAGCAAGAAGCAGCCACTGTTTAGCCTGTATTCGGCTCCAGTGTGGAGGCCATGGTTAATAAGCTTACTTTACAGAAAGAAACTGAGAGAACATTGATATGAGAGTAAGAGTTGAGAAAAACAAAACATAGCACCAAGTTCAAACAACCATAACCCTGCCTTGTAACCATTTCTTGACTTCTCCAGCGACACACCTCAGATACACAGGAGCCAGTGGCTGCGGGGACTGACCATTCTAGAGCTGAGCTGAGCTGAGCATTCGTCCAGCTGGCTGACTCGCAGAGGCCCTGCAGCTGACACCAGCCACCAACCCAGCCATCATTCCCCCTCCTCAGAGTGAACAGACACCAGGTCGGGTCAGCCATCGAGTTTCTGAGCCCAAATCAGGGATGACTCGTGATGGGTCTAAACCAGGGTGTTTCAGCCTCAGCACGACTGGCAGTTTGAGCAAGATCATCCTTAGCTGTAGGATGTTTAGCAGCCTCCCTGGCCTCTACCTGCCCGATGTCAGCAGCACCCCTTAGTTGTGACAACCAAAATGTCTCTCATCTTTCACAGCTGCCACCCGGGGGGGAGGCACGGCACCGCCCTCGGCTGACAACCGCTGATGGAAATCAGCAGAGACAGTACCAGCCTCCCAGCAGAAGAGCCACTGGCTGTGGGTAGCCGCGCAGTGCACTAGGGAGAGTTTAAGCAGCCCTGGTCCTGACCCACGAAATGCCAACAGCGCTTGCTGGTTGCTGTGACGGCCTCACACACTGCCCGAGCCCTAGAGGCAGCGGTGCCTCCCACACCCATCTCTGCTGAGGGCATGAGTCTGAGCCAGTCGTGGTAATTCAATTCCCCTTTGGCAGCGGTTGGTTTGGGGGTGGTCACTTGATCCAGTTCTGGACAGTGAGCCTTAAAGGATCCTCCCGTGGGAGGCCTCAGGGGAAACGTTTTCCTCCTCTACGCCCTGTCTTTGAATACACTTGTGCGAGGAGGTGGTGTTGTGCCGCCGCTGCCACCTTGAGACCATGTGGGGACAAACCCGGGCACACAGGCCAGCACGCCGGAGCTGGCAGATGAGCCTGGGGCCTCGCTAACATTGTCCGTAGCTGAGCCAAGCCTGGAAATGCCTACCTCCAGCGTTCTTGCCAAGTAAGATTGTTAAGCCCAATTGTTAAGACATTTTTACTGTCTATTTTTTTTTTTTAACTTGAGGCTGACTTATCTAATGAGAGTAACTAGCTCGAGTACATGACTGGTCTAAGTGGGAAATAAAGAGAAGGCACCTGACCTCCAGGAGCCTGTATCCCATAGGGAGAGAAGAACCACGACAATAAGTGACAAACAAGAGTATTCAGGAGCTCTGATGATCCCCACTGCACCTGGAACAGGACTTAGGATGAGGCAGGTCAGAGAAGGTGCCTGGAGCGTGGGAAGGTGGCCACCAGCGATCACCCTGCTGGCTTCAGCCACGTGCAAGTTCCTCCCCCTCGCAATGTGCTGGACATACTGACTCCCTTCTGAGGAACAGAACACGGCAGATGTCATGAGATGTTACTTCTGAAACTGGGTAATGGAAAGACTGCGGCTTCCATCTTGGGTGACCGCTCTCCGGGAGGCTGGTGGGCACATCACGCAGCGGCCCCACGGGGAGACCGGGTGAGTTCTTGGGGGTGGATCTGCTGAGGTCCCAGCACCATGTCAGGGAGCAGACCCTCTCCGAGGTGAGCGTGAGGATGGCAGCCCAGGCCACAGCCCAACTCAAGTCACAGGAGACCTTAGGTCGCAGGCACCTGGCTAAGCTGAGCCCAGATTCCTGACTCACAGAAACTAGGTGACAATAAATGCTGTTTCAGCCGCTAATTGGGGGTGTTTGTTACACGGCAGCAGATGACTAACGGGGAGGAGGGGCCCAGAGCCCTGTAGTTCTGACTGCCCCAGGAAGGCGAAGTGGCAGGCTTGGACTGAGACCTTGGGCAGTCATTGGGCCGGACTCCTGGGTCTCACCTCGCGTGGATCTCATCAGGGTCCAGAGCCGGACAGAACCTCGGGGAGGGGGGCACTCTACCTCTCTTTTTCTCACTGATGCAGCCCCAGGGTCTAGCCCAGTACCTGGAATAGGGCAGAGACTCAATAAACAAATACCAGCAGACACAAGAGGGGCCACATGTGAGGTTTGGGTTTTGACAAAGTATGACCAAACGAAAAGAGAAATTAAAATATGTCCCCACGGTCCAGAAATGAAAGCTTTTGACTCCCCCAGGGTGGGCGGGGGCTGAAGGGGGTTTCCAGCGAGAATGTCACGCAGGCCCCACGAGAGCGCAGGGTGAAAGGTGGTTCTCACCAAGGAAGGAGCTGTTGTGTCCGATTCTCAGCATGGACTTCACCCTCCCGGGATTCAGGAGAAACAACTCTTGCTGGTCTGCTAGTTTTGAAAGGAAGTACCATCCCCTCCTCCCAGGAGGGGAGCCGGCTGGAGCTCATGCGAAGTCACCTGCCTGTGCCCAGTGCCCGGAAGCCCTTTCTTGCTGTGAAAACCCACGTGCACAAGCAGATGGCTGTCCCTCATGTGCTCAGGTGGCTCTTCCGGTGGCCCGTGTCTCTCGTGCCCAGCCGGGGTCCTTGGTAACCCTTCCCACACCAGCTGGCAGGACAGCAAGTGACCCAAGTCAAAGGCACTGCTTGGCCAAAAATCAGTGTCTCACTGACAGGCATGATCCCCTGTGCCCCAGTGAGCATCCTCCCCACGACGAGCAACCATCTTAATGCCTCTACAGGGCAGCGATGCCACCCACCCTGGCTTGTTTTCCTGGAACATTTCCTCCGGAGCTTGCTGGTGGGGACACTGCAGAGTAAGACACAGGAGGGGACCCTGTTGCTTTGATCTCACCGTGAGGGGAGGAGAGGAGAGGTACTGAAGGCAAGAAGGAAACGAGCAGAAGGAATATCAGGCCCCGGAGAGAGGGTGTTAACTCCTCCCCAAAAAGCATACTCTGGGAGCGTTCAGTTCAGTCTTTGCTCTGCCTTTTTTCTTGAAAATTACATAAGCAGCCAGGGAGAACAAAGACTTCCCAGGCCTCCTCACAATACCGAAAAGCACAGAGAAATTCCGGCAGCCTCACATCCACACAAAGCTGGGGAGACAGGGCAGTCTGGGTCCCTGCGTGTGCAGTGTGGGTGCTGGTCACCACAGAAAGCCCTGGCTGCAGAGGCTACACCTGCCCAGGGCTCAGCCTGGGTGTCCACCTCCCGATCACAGGTGTGCAAAGGAGTGTGTGCAAGCCAGCATTTCAATCCCTCTGAGTGAAGACAACTCCGTTTGACCTTTGTAGAGTCACGGGGAAACTTCTCATTTTCTCTTTTTTAAGGAAGGAAACCTGGGATTACAGAAAATGTCAGCCTCTTTCAAAATCTAAATCAGGACAGTTATGACTTTAGTGGCTAAATAAGGTGAGGCCCCATTGGGGGCTTGCTTTGTATGGACTGTGTTCTCAAGGGCAGAGACCCTAGCCAGGGGCTAAGCTCTGCAAAGCAGAGCCTGCATCTCTAAACCACCACCCCCCCCCCAGTACAGCGCCCACAGGCCCCACAGGCCCCACAGGCCTTCCTGAATTCAGAGATTCCTCTGTGTGAGCCCAGATTTAATACGCTGTCATGAAAAGCACACAGCCGCTGACCCTCAAGGAGCTCAGTGTTCAGACCTTTCCTGTCAAACTTTGGGGTCCTTACAGGGGGCCACTTACTCCCTACCTGCAGGGTGAGCCCATGCCAGGGACACTGACCCCAGGTTTGTAGCTAAAGGACACAGCAGTAAATTACCTTGCTTTTAGACCAGAAATGGTAAATATGTATCATAAGTACTACTATTGACCCGTCTTGCACAGACATTGATCATCAATCTCCACCATTTCTTTCCTGGTGAACGTAAAAACAAGAACCTTCTCAAACAGCACCCCCAGAGCCGCTGCCAATCACCTGGAGCTGGCACTCGGGGCGGAGCCTATTTGCATCCTCAGCATTGCTCTGACCTCCCACTCCCCTTGCTAGACTGGGCTCTTCCTTGCTCCAGGGACCAAGCCCAAGCCTTGTTCCCAGGCCCATAGTCCGGCTCAGCTGGCATTTACTGAGAGCCTGGGATGTGCTGGGCATGGTCACAAACGCTCACCGGTGTTTGACTTAGTTTCACAACACTGCGAGGTAGGCGTAGCTATTCCTCCATGTGGAGAGACACAGCACCTGTGAACAGGAGGCGCCTGCTTCCTCCTTGTCCTTCCATTTTGCAGAACTGAAGTGACTTCCTCAAGATCACACACAGAAAGGGATAGAGCCTGGGTCCTAATGCAGCCTTGGTTCCAACGCGGCTGACTCGCACTCCGTCACCTCCTGTGGGGTTCCTGTTGCAGGTCCCCACCCCCACCCGTCCCTCTCACTTGACTGCCTGCTTTTGTTTTTTCAGTTTTCCCAGTTCCTTGGATTTACTTTGCTCCCTTAAGTCATCTTGGGGACTGACATCCCTTCTAAACTTCTCCAGCCCCTGATCTCATGGTTGCCTCGACTCTATTCACCAGCCATTAACAATACATCTTTCAGTCACCGGGAATGTTACATTCTCCTTGCCTCTGGGCCTCCACACGCCGTTCCCTCTCCTCTTCCCCTGAGTCTTACTTATTCCCCTTAGGTCTGAGTCTAAATGCCTCATCATCCAAGAAGCCTTCCTTGGTGCATCTTTTCCTCCCCAGACTAGCTTACCTGTCAGGCTGTGTCTCCTCCCCCCCCCCCCATGTCATGTCCCCTTTCTCCCTCTTTGTTTCAGCTTCCATGGCCTGTCTTCATCTCTGACATGGAAGGGACGCCAGTGAGGGCGGGGACTCCCTCATCATCTACATCCCTACAGACCCAGAGCCAACTTCCTAACCCTGTCAAAAATAAATAACATTTGGGCAGGACGAATACGTTCAGAAGTACCACGCTCCAGACCACCGTTCGCAAATTCAAATGTGCAGTGCACAGTACTTGCTTAGTTCCTCCCTTTGAGAGATGCCAACCAGGTGTGCGAATTTCACAGGTCCTGTCTGATTGGAATCCTGCGTTCAGTCTCTTTAAATTTCAGGCTCCCCGACTTCCTTTCCCCGGCCCTGTTTCTCATCCAGGCACCTGGCCCATTATCCAGGGAATGTACGCACGGCTACCTCCTTCTATTCCCATGGAGGCTAATCATTTACAGAGGTTGTGCTCAGAGGTATAAAAAAGTCATTCGCAGGGCAGAGAAAAATGCCCCTCCCTGGTGACGGCATCTCCCCGTTCACAAATGACAGAAGTGGTATTCCAACAGCTCAGGTGCAGGAATAATCCCTGGACCCCATAGGGCTGTCACAGTCGAGGAGGAAAGCCACGGGCTGGGAGCCAGGAGGCCTGGGCTCTAGTTCTGCGCTGCCTGCGAGCCCTCGGGCAAGGAGTTTCAGATCTGGGAGTCACCCACGGGGATAAGAACAGACGGAGGCTGGGAATATGGATACCCTTTCAAAAGTATGAAGATCAGATTGGAAGTAAGGCCTGACCACAATCCAATTACACTAAAATTAACAACTTTAAAATTAACATAGTGCCCTGGCCGGTGTGGCTCAGTTGGTTGAGTGTTGTCCCAGGCGCCGAAGGGTTGCCGGTTTGATTCCCGGTCAGGGCATATGCCTGGGTGGTGAGCTCCGTCCCCAGTGGGGGGCAGCTGATCCATGCTCTGCTCTCACATTGATGTTTCTCTCCCTCCCTCTCCCTTTCTCTCTCTCTAAAGGTCAGTAAAAAATATTTTTAAAAAAATTTACATAGTGGACCCTGGCCGTTTGGTTCAGTGATTGGAGCATTGGCCTGTGGACCAGAGTCCTGGGTTCGGTTCCCACTAGGGGCACGTACCAAAAAACAAAACTAAACTAAACAAAAATTTACATAGGGACATTAGCTGGGCTCTAGGGTTTGAAATGGTCACCCTTTCTCATCTCTCAGGCTCATCCCTTCACATTCCTCCAGCAGCGAGTGGCCTCCACCCGGAATGTGAGTACTGGCCCACCAGCCATTACACATGTGTTGTGAGTATGGGGTGGGGGGAGGACTGATGGAACTTTAAATTATCCCTGTCTATTTAGGCAATGAGGCTGGAGCCTTCCTGGATGAGACTAGAGCCCTGATAATAGGGACCCTCCACAGCTCTCAGCCTCTTTCCGCCATGTGGGGACACAAGGAGAAGCTGGCCATCTGCAACTCAGAAGAGGGTTTTCCCCGGAACCTGACCACGCTGGCACCCTGATCTTGGACTTTCCAGCCTCCAGAACCATAAGGAGTAAATTTCCGTGATCTCTATGCCCCCCAGTCTACTCCTTTAGAACAGCCCAAACTGAGACACTAATGAAGTCCACTACGGCGAGGCCATCGCCCTGATCTAACTTCCTGAACTCCGACGCTGCGTGTCCAAAGCTTTCTCTCTTCTCTTGTCCCTGTGAGCACCTCCTTCACCCAAAGGTGATGAGACGCTGAGAGTCAGAACCACGTGCTATCGAGGTGCCATCATAGGAAACCCCCCGGAGCGGCCACGCACGCTGTGGGTGCTTGCCTCTCCTCTTGCCTTCCCGCTCCAGCAGGAGAAACACAGGGCGTGTCTCTGAATCCCAGGCAAGCCTGTGAGGGGTTCCACGCGCCAGTAAGTCTCCTGTCTTGATGCTCAGGGCCCTGTGGGCGGCCACAAATCCCACTGGACACGGAAGGGGGAGGAGGGAGGTGATCAGCCCTCAGCTTGTGAGCTCCCTGGAGAAGGTGACAGACGGCTCCCCTGCCTGGGAAGGAAGAGCAGGAAGACTGGGAAAGGAAGCAATGGAAGCAGGAGAGGAAGAGGAACCAGGGAGCTGGGCCATGGACTGATGAGCGGCCCCTCCCCCACCTGGGGTCTTAGATAAATGAGAACCAGAGCCTGCGTGGAGACAGACCCTGGGTTTCCCACCAGCTGCATGTGCAGTCTCAGCTGGTTTTGATTCTGTTTGGAGAAAGATGACCATCCTGGCCTGCGGGTGTCAGATCAGTCCCAGGTCAGTTCATACACTCCCTCCACCGCCAGATGAGGAAACTGAGGCCCAGAAAATGGAAATGACTCTTCTAAGGTCACTCAGGCAGGGACCGGGCTTTGCGGAGTGCCCAGCTACCGTGGTTTGTTTGTTTTGTGTTTGAGACCAGGCCCTTCTAGGTGACCTTGTGGAGCGATCACTGAGCCTCACTCTATCAAATGGGCAAGGGGATCCTGCCCCAGCCGGCGAAGTTGTGCAAGCCAGGGCCTGGCTGGCGAAGGAGCAGCTCTCCCCCTCGAGTGATTAGGTAATTACTCTGTATCAGGAACAAAGAAAGTCGCAGATGGACCATGCGGCAGCTGCCGGCCTTCCCTACTGGAATCCTGTCCCTTCACTGCGAGCAGAGCTGGGGGCCAGGCTGCCTTGGGGGTTGGAGGAAGGAGGGGATTGCGAACCAGTCCCGGTCCCCACCGAGGATGGGTGGAGCTGGTGCCTAGTTCAGTGCCCAGCCTCCAAGGGGTTGAGCCAGTGTTTGCTGCATAAGGAGAGCTCTGATTTCATTTAGTCTGAGGAGAGCGGGCTCCCCATAAGGCCAGAGGCCAGAGACACCTCTGTCCATTCAGGTGTAACGACAGCAAATGAATCACAGAGATGTGGGCAGTCTTATGCTTGCGCATTGGTGGGAAACCATCCAGAATGCTAATGATACAAGGCAAGGTCTGGGCTCCAGCCGGGGGAGCAAGGTTGAAGAGGAGGAACTGGGGGGGGGGGGGGTGGAGAGAGAGATCAGGGAGGAGGAATGAGGAAAGAGAACAGGAGAGTCATGGGAAGGAAGAGGGCCCTCACCTTCATCCCCAGAGGCACGCCTGCCTTCCTTCCGAGTGGCTCAGCTACTGTCAGCACCTGGCACACAGAGGCCATGCTCACCGCCCATGAGCCTTAGCCACACACACCAATAAAGTCCTCACCGCGGGAAGTGCTGGCACCTTGACAGCAGCAGCCACATGACCAACACAATACAGTGCATTCGCTTGACAAATGCAATCGTGCCAGCAGCCAAGAACACCACAGTCCCCCAGGTCTGGGGAGTCCTGGGCCAGGAACTGGATTTTACCTGCACAGAGTAGTTAGATGGAAACCCAGACCAGGGCTGGCACCCCAGCCAACGCGGTGTGAGTGCTGAGGCTGGACCGTGACGCAGTCAAGCATTCCTCTGCCTCTCCCTTTCTCTACGCCGTCCAGATGAAAGGACCTCGGGTTTAATGAGTTCTGAAAAACCAGCCCAGACCAGGCTCTGTCTCCTTGTTATGACCTGGAGTTCCCACGGGCCTGGAAGTGGGAGGTCAGCGGGTCTGAGCAGAGGGCTGCCTGGGGAAGGTCCCAGCCGTTCTCGGGCTTATAGTAGACCCAGTCTCCAAGTCACCCAGGCTACTTGATAGACAGTGCCATCAATACCTGTCAATGTCACCGGGTCAGGGCACATTGGGGCTCAAAGGAGTAGGCAAGGCAGTTGATTGGCTATGCATCCTGGATAGAGCTGCCCAGGACCATGAAGGAAGAGGTCAAGGCTGGGATAGTAAGGAGCTGCCTCCTCCTGCTTGGGGTAAACTGAGAGAGATTGATCACTGCTCACCGAGGGTGTGGGAGGCGATAGAACCCCTCTCCTTACAGGGAAAACCTTCTTGGTGGGAAGAAAGTTGCTTTTATTTATTTATTTATTTATTTATTTTTATCCTCACCTGAGGACACTTTTGCATATATCTTCGGATAGAGCGGGAGAGAGAGAGGGAGGAAGAGAGAGAGAGAGAGAGAGAGAGAGAGAGAGAGAGAGAGAGAGAGAAACATCGATGTGAGAGAGACACATCGAGTGGCTGCCACCCACAAGAGCCCAACCAGGGCTGGGGACAAACTGCAACAGAGGTACGTGCCCTTAGCAGGAACCGAACCCGGGACTCTCTGGTCCATGGGCTGACGTTCTAACCACTGAGCCAAACTGGCCAGGGCAAGAAGGTTGCTTTTAGAGCAAGGCTTTATATTACCAATGACAAAATCATTTTCTTTTTGCAAGTTGTCATGTAAATTGTTTTAAGCTCTGGATCTGTTTCAAGCACCTCAGTTGTAAATGAGGATCCCAGGTATGGGCAGACAGAAAGTCTTGGGACAATTTAGGAGGCTTGGCCTCAGAAAGCCTGAAGAGAAATACAATGTAGGTCTCATTAGGATTGAGCCAAGAGTTCCTGCAAAAATTCTGATCAGCCAGAACTGAGGTGGAGGGTCTGCGCCCACGGCCTACCCCCGTCCTTGTTTAGTTTTATAAGACAAGTATTTCTTTGAGACAAAACAAGAAGCAAAACCAAGCACAGGCTTTGCTAGGGATCTTTTGACTCTATGGATCAGTTTGCGCTTTCTCTGACAAAGCTGCAGAAAGGGGGAAGGGCCAGCTTCCACTGTGCTCACAGGTCCAAGATTTGCTCGGATTGCCTTTGCACTGCCAGAAAACGTGATTGGGACTGAGGCCTGGGAAAATCTTGGTGACTTCCACCCTTGTGCCTGTGCTCAGGAGGTTCTCTAAGGCTGGACTTGTTCTTTCTCTTTCACCCCCTTCCAAGGCCTCGCTATGCGATCAGGTCCCATGGGAAACATGGTGAAGGCTGGGACCAGCGTCAAGGTGGTGCACAGGAGAAAGGTAAGACTGTCCTGGAAATATTGCAGTCCCCCTCTTCTTCACCCACATGACCTTAGCTTAGGTCCTGGGTATCCCTATGTGCCCCGAGTCTGCCTCCTCCTACCCCACTGCAGCAGCAGGGGAGGGAGCCACGGCATCTGTGGCATCGCTCACTGAACATGCTTGAACGAATGAATGAGTGAATGAATGAAGTCCCAACAGCCCCCAAATACCCTCTCTGCCACCTTCCTACATCTTCTCTAATCCATCCTTCTCCTGGCATTTCTAAAATACATCTGATCATTTTATTCTCCTGTCTTAAAGACATTTTTTAATAGCTCTCCACTGCCCAAAGATTAAAGCCCAAGGTCGTCATACAGCCCCCACATCAGACCTACATCTGTCTTCCCACCTCATGTCCATCCACTCCCAGAAACTGCACCCCATCCCGCAGCCTCACAGGTTGGGGTGATCACCCAGTTCACCACATACAGCTCATCTGCTGGTAATACTGTCCCCTTTGTGTTCCTGGAGCAACCCTACCCATGCTGTGCCCAAATATCACCCTGCCACATTGAGTGAACTCTTGGCCGAGCTCACGGAGCACCATGCACACACCACAGCAGTGATCGCGTGGAACCGTCCCTCTCTGTGGGTCCTTTCCCCACTCAACTGGGAAACCTGAGAGCAAACGCACAGTGGCTGATTCGCTTTACAGCCCCAGCTTTATACAGTCCCTGGCGAACAGTAAGTGCCCAATAAAGTGATGTTTGGAAGAGTGCTTGAGGAAGTGATCCATAAGGTGCATCCCCTGGAGGGTGACCTACTAGGACAGGCAGGATGGTCAGGTGGGAGGACCTGGGAAGCAGCTGAATGGATGGGCACTGGAGACCAGGCTGGGCTTACAGAGGACAGAGGGACAGCGCTCAGGATTGTGGCAAAGGTGTGGATGATGGTGAGGTCAGGGGGAGCCGAGCGGAGGTGTGGGAACAGGAGTGTTGGAAAGAGTCCCACAGAACTGAAAGAAACTGGGGTCAGAGAAGGGCTTTTTCTGGTAGGATCCTGGGAACTGCACACCCTCTTGAGCACACACCGAAGGCAGGGTGTCATCAACACCGTAGCAACCGACTAGCTTAAGCAAAAATAAACCCAGAGACTGATTGCAAGCCATTCCCTAGGGTGTTCATTCCTTTTTTTTGTTTTTTCTTCACCTCCTGGCTTTCAGATCATCACACTGACAATCTCAGGATGCTAAATTCAGGTTGTTTATCAAGACTGAGTACAAGCTACCTCTTCGGGGTCACTTGTCTCTGTCCTTCCTTCAGAAACAGCCACACTGCAAGATCCCATGTAGCTGAGACTTCTCCTGACGACCCGTGTCGCCTGACTCTTCCGGAAGCACCAGCTGCCACAGACAGTTCCTTTATTATTTGGTAGCCCCGTGGACAGCAATAAAATGAAGGTGAAAACTCATCTGCAGAGCACCTTTCCACTGGCCGAAGCACTTGCACGCAGTGTTATTTAGTATTAAACGCTTTCCTGAGCATCACTACGTACCAGGCCATGGGGACCCCAGGCCATGGGAACCCAGACACAGTCCCTGGCCCCATTCAACTTACCATTGTGGGTGAAGGGGCACATGTGACACAAACAATGGCACAAAGAGCACTTATGTACGCTGACAATTGTGATAAGTGTATGATGGAGAAAGTACAGGATGCTATGAGCAGGGGATGACAAAGAAACACTTTGGGAAAAAATGGCAGATTCCCCTGAAGAAGTGACATTTAAGTGGAGACATGAGAGTGTGTAGAGGCTACTCAGGAGGTGGGGTGGGGAGATGGAGACCCCTCTGGACAGGGTGGGTCAGAACGATGAGAGCCTAGAGAAGTCTGAGGTTGGAGGAACAGAGACAGCCGGGGGAGGGATCTGCGGGGCCATAGGTGGCAGGGAGGAAAATGAGGCCAGAGAGGAAGGTGAGGCTGGATGGGGAGCACCTTTCATTCCCTCTACTTGAACAGGAGGTGCTGTCCTCATCTGTTCTATGATGAGGATGGGGCTCCAGGGTTGCCTTCTCCCAAGTGTTGCCTGATGTCATGTAACTTCGGTGATCTTCCTGGGAACTTACCAGTATTACCTCATCTTACAATGGGAAGTGGAGGCAGAGACTGCCGAAGAGACTTGCCCGTCTACCCAGCTGAGCGTGCCAGAGCTGGGCTTCAAACCCCAGCCGTCTGCCCCCAGCCCCCCGCCCCTTACCCTCAGGCTTGCCTCGGTGAATTAAGTGCCCCAGGATACTTCATGCTAAGAGCTGTCCTAGTAATCAGACTGTGGAGCCGGTGTGCTGAGTGACACCACTCAGTTGTCATTGGCTTGCCATGTGCCCCTTGACAGGGGTTGTCTTTCTCTTGCTTCTGTTTCCTTCTCTGTCCTGGGAGAGCAATCAAATTAATGGGTTCCTTGTAGGAAACCCCCAGAAAGATAACTGGCTCCCGCTGCTAGTACCAAGTGCCTGCACGTGTGTGGTGTTTAATAACCACACGGCGGCAGGGTTCTGCGTGGACTTGCACAGGTGCATCTCTCCTTCAACCCCAAACAGCAGGTTCTTCTGCCACCTCTGAAGGTGCGTGTGCTCCGCAGAGTTCTAGGGCCATGCTGGGTGGCACATCCGCATTCATCCTCGTCTCTCATCCCATGTCTTTAAATGCTCTGCAGGAAGCTCCCTTACCTTCCAGATTTCTTTCTCCTTCTCCCTTCCTTTCTCTCATTCTCTCTGTATCCCAACTTCCATCCTCTCTCTCCCATTTTGCCCATGGGCACCCTTGTCTCCCGGTGCCCCCGTCTACCCTCTCCAGGTGGTTCTACTGCTAATCCTCAAATCATCCCTTTCTCTCCACTGGAACTCGGACTATCCCTTCAGAACAGCCAAGCATAGACAAATGGTGAAGGAACACCTATCTCGATGGTTTCAAGGTCCCATTCTGTTCCTTTCCTTTCTCTGCAGGGTCCCCTCCTGCCTCTTCCATCACGCCCACTCTTCCCCCGAGCACCCATGTCCGGATCTACCTCCCAGCAACTCACTCCTGGGCCACGACACCAGGCTCCGCCCTCTCTCGGGATCTGGACTTAAGCTTTATCTCTAACATGGAATGAAAACCCATGTCCCGGTTAGAAAAGGGGAGGCATTACCTGGGCTATTTTATTTTTTATTTTTATTTTTTTTGTTTTTGTTTTTGTTTTTATCCTCACCCGAGGACATTTTCCCATTTTTTTGTTCAGGTAGAGTAGGAGGGAGAGAGAGGAACAGAGAGAGAGAGAGAAACATCGATGTGAAAGGGACACATCGAGTGGCTGCCACCCACACGACCAACCAGGGCCGGGGACAAACTGCAACCGAGGTACATGCCCTTAGCGGGAACCGAACCCGGGTCTCTCCGGACCGCAGGCCGACGCTCTAACCGCTGAGCCAAACCGGCCAGGGCTACCTTGGCTATTTTAGGTAGCCGTAGACTGACAACATGGGGGTCATTTCCTGGGATGCCGAGAAAAGGAGAAGAGAGGGTCAAGGAGCCCCTCTAATGGGGGGTAAAGGATGATGTAGCTGCTGCCTGTTCTCTTGGCTCAAATAACTCCCGAGTCTTTGCTTGCGTGACTGAACAGGTTTGGGACCCTACGGATACCGCTGGCAGGTGTCACTTTGTTCCCAGCCACCTAGCTGGTCCTAGCACTGAGGGGTTCCAATCTGGTGATTACCTCCCCTTTTCCCATCAACCCCCTGCCAGACCAGCTGACAATAGCTCTCTGATCCCTCAACCTCCCCAGGTGTTATTGACAGAGAAGGGCTGTTACCCAGACAACCGCACGTGGACATTATTTTACACTATCACATTCTGCTCCTCCCTTCCCTCTCCCCACCAACCCGCATGAAAAGTTAGCTAAGCAAGGTCTCCTCTGCAATGCAGAAATCCCCAATCTTCTTGCAATCAAGTGCTACGGGGACGCAGCTGCCGGAGGGAAGGGAGACAGTTCAGGTGCTGCACTGAAGTGTGGACCAAGCAGGCTTCACAGTGATAGGGGGCTTTGCATCAACATAAACCCACGGCAATGAAGAGAACAGGATGGAAACGACCGGAAGACAAAGGATTTCAACACTTGACTGAAAGGTCGAGAAGTTGGAAGCCTCAGCCGGGAACGCACGGTGAGGGGTGGGGCGGGATCGGGGCAGCTGAGGGTGCTCATGGGTTCAGGACACCAGGAGAGGCTCCAGGGTGAGTCAACAGGCACGTGGGAGGGAATTACTTGAGGGTTTGCATGTGAAACCCCCGGACGCCCTTCCCCACCGCCGCAGCTTCTGCACGTATAAAAGCAGAGTTTCTGCCTCCCTCCCCTCTGCATCCTCTTTTTCAACCCAAGTTCTCAAACGCTTACATCTCTTCTTAAACCCCAGGTTCTGAAAGGACATGTTGAGAGTTGCGATGGAGAACAAGGGATGGATGAGTTAGTGAGCAGGGGCAAGTTTTTCACTTTGGGTTGTTTATTTACAAATTCATAAAGTAAATGCTATTTAGTAGTTTTAGATTCGATCTGTAGATATGTCACAAACAAAATGTAAACAGCATCTACTTTGAAATGTAAAAGAAAAGATTCGGTAGAAAAAACCGTTGGGGAGGGGGCAGGGAAAGAAGAGGGAATGAGAAGAAATATTCTCATAGAGTCGAGAGCTACTGCTGAAAGTTGATGGAACGAGAAAGTTAAAGAATGAATATAAGCACTTGAGGCTAAAGGATAATAAATATAAGCTCTTTAAAAAGTAATAAATACTATTAAAATAAATAATGATGCTTTACATCCTAGTGAGGGAAGCATTAAGGAGTCAAAAAAATAAACACATGACATAATACATGTTTAACGGGTAGGCAACATAGAAAGACCTGCCCTTTCTATTTAAGTGACTCTTCTCTCTCTTGTTCTTTTTTTTCTTAACAGCTACAACAAAAAACAACAAAAAGCACTAATAAGCAGGTAACATAATATTTAGAGATATGGAACTAACCAACAAAACAACTAAAAAAAATGCTTGAAAGTTTGGGGTCATGGATGGGACCGGGATAGTAGCTCTTGATTATAAGCCTCTTTTGAACCCTTTTTTAAAAAAAGCCATGGCTTGTATTGATTAAAATTGGAAAGGCCCTGGCCGGTGTGGCTCAGTTGGTTGGAGCATCTTCCCTTGCACTGAAAAGTTACCAGTTCGATCTCCATGGGGGCATGTATGGGAGGCAACGCATCGATATTTCTCTCTCTCTCTCTCCCTTCCTTTCTCTCTAAAATCAGTAAAAACATATCCTCGGGTGAGGATGAAAAAATATGAGAAAGACCTGCAAGTCATTTACTTACTGTCAGCTTCCTAGTCCCCAGGGCAAGGTGGGAAGGCTGCCCCAGAGATGGGAGGCCAACTCTGTCCCATGGGACAAGATGCTGAGAAGGACCCAGTGCAGGTCTTGCTCTGGGGAGGAGAGCAGGCCCTCAGTGACGGCGGCTGGGGACCAGCTGTGCAGAGCCTGCGCCTCAGGGCGGTGACTGGGCCTTTCCCTCCCGGCCTCACCCACCCTCCTCCTTGGCTCCTTCAGGTGCCCTTGATATTTTAGCCCCTTGACTCGCAAACTCAGTGGCTATTACAACCACTTGGGAAGATTTTAAATCCCCCTGCCTGAAGAGAATTAGATAAACCAGAGACAGGGAGAAAATATTTGCAAATGACATCTCTGAAAAAGGCCGTTGTCCAAAATATTCAAAGAACTCTTAAAACTCAACACTAACAAACAACTCAATTAAAAAATGAGCCAAAGATCTCACCAGACACCTCACCAGAGAAGATACACAGATGGCGAGTAAGCATCTGAGAAGACGCTCCACATCACGTCATAGGGAAATGCAGATGGAAACCAAGGCACACATTACTGTGACGTCAGCGATGGGCTTGGGCTGATTATGACGAGTCAACAGAGGCTCATCAATTGTAACAAATGTACGCCTCAAATAGGAGAGGTTGGCAAGGGAGAAGGCTATGCATGTGTGGAGGTCGGGGGTGGCGGGGGCAGGATGTGGGAAATCTCTGTACTTGCCTCCCGATGTTGCTGTGAATCTAAAACTGCTCTAAAAAAATAAAATCTTCAGGGAAAAAACAATCCCAATGCCCAGGCTGATCATTAAATCAATTTTCAGGGAGTGGGTATCCCCAGGTGATTCCAATGTGCAGCCAAGTTTGAAGACCACAGCAGAAGATGACGACTGCCTTGCAAAAGGGCTACCTCCGCCCCCCCCCCCCCCACCTGGCTTGGCTCAGCAGTTAGCATGTCAGCCTGCGGACCAGAGAGTCCCGGGTTCGGTTCCCGCCAAAGGGCACCTACCTCGGTTGCAGTTTGTCCCCCGGCCCTGGTTAGGGTCGTGTGGGTGGCAGCCACTCAATGTGTCACTCTCACATCAATGTTTCTCTCTTCCTTCCTTTCTCCCTCCTGCTCTATCTGAAGATAAATGCAAAAATGTCCTCGAGGGAGGATTAAAAAAAATGGCTACCCTCCCAAATAGCACCTAGAGAGAGGAACTATTCTTTCACTATTTTAGACAATCATAGAGTGCCCTGGTCAGTGCGTGCGTGTGCGTGTGCGTGTGCGGGTGCGTGTGTGAAGGCTCCTTCGGTAAGATCTGTAAGCAAGAAGCGGACTGCATGGTACCAGAGCCCAATGAAGTTAGGGTCTAAGCCCAAGTGTCCAGTTGGTATGACATCAACAGAAGTCCCCAGATATGGGCTCTGAATGGCCACCTCTTCCATTGAGTCCCAGAGCAGTGGTGCTCAAACTCGAGTATCAGAATTACCTGGAAAGCTCATCAGGACACAGATGGCTGGCCACACCCCCAGACTGTGTCTGATTCAGGAGGTCTGGGGTGAGACTTGAAATCTGATTTCTAACAGTTTCCCAGGTGGTGCTGATGCTCCTGGTCCTGAGACTAGACTTGGAGAACCATCGACCTGGAGAGACTTGGAGGAAAGGTGGGTGTAGACACCCCCTTTCCCAAGACCAAAGGGCAGCCATCAGGACGAGGGCACAACAGTACCTCTAGTTTCACTGTGAAGGCGCAGCACTGAGGCTGATTGATGACCAACACTCCTCTGCAGGGTGTTAATCAGAGGGACCACTGGGCTTTGAACACTGTATGTTGAGCCCAGTTACAATGTTCTCTGTTCAGATATGTGACGTTAGATCACATGCCCCAGAATTATTTGACTCCTAAAAAAAAAACAACGGTAATCAACTTAGAGGGGGCATCTATTTTGTCCAGCGATGCCAGCCTTAAAAAGGAATTCTACTTAATGCTTCTCTGTACGATATTTCTAGTATAGGACAAAGTTGCTCTTGAAAAAAAATTTCTGGTAGTTCTGACTGCTTGAGCTTAGGCTATTTCTTGAAATATGTTGGGTGTTTGCTTTATAAAATAAGGTAACGGAAGAAAGGCAAAAAAGCATATACCAGCAAACTTGATCTAAACCACATTTGGAGTCAGTACTTAGTAATTTAATTCAGAACAATCAATTGAGCAATCACCCCAAACCTATTCCCTAAAATCCCGAGTGGAATTCCTGAGCCCTGGTGCTAGGCTAGCCTTAGTCTTCAAGTAAATTTCCTCTTCCCAAACATGTTTCAGCTGCCAGCCAAACAGTGGGGAAAATAACTAGCAAATCCATTCATTAGGACACTGTTTACACTTCTTTTATAATGGTTATTACTCATTTAAATTATTCAAATCCCTTGTTTTTTTTATTAAAACCATTAATGGTTATTAGTATGTACTGTTATATCGGGCAGGCACAAATATATTTTGTTTTAATGGGTAAAAATGTAATTGATATAGAATGTCAGGCCTGAAGTGTTCTCAGAGGTCATGTTGTGGAGTACCTTTTAAAATAAAATCTCACAGAAACCAAATATATAGGGTGGAGAATTGCTAACAGAGAATGAACACTTACTACAAGACAAACACTGGACAAGACTATTGAATTTACTAAATTTCAGTATAAATTCTAATCATTTATTTATAGACAAACAATGAAAACATTAAACCTGATCCTTAGGTAATACTTCTCCAGTTTATTTTTTAAATTTTGTTTAACTGTATATTATTGAGAAAATCCTGATTCACAGAGATAAGCTATGGCAAATAGCTTAGCTTATCTAAGAAAAAAGTGATTATATTGAGTGTAGTTTTTTGGTTATAATTCTTAAAAGAAATTAAAAATATATTAAAGATGTTCAAATCAAACATCAGTGGAACACCAAAGCACCAGGTATGAGATCCATGGAACAGAATAACAGATCTGGGGTGGAGGTAGAAGGCAGGGAGAGATTAACCAAAGAACATATATGCACATATGATGACCCTTGGACACAGACAATAGCATGGGAAGGCCTGAGGTGGAGCGGGTTTGGGTGGAGGGGAGCAAAAAGGGAGAAAATGGGAGACATCTGTGATACTGTCAACAATAAAATAAATTTTTAAACTATAGAATTTTTTTTTTTTTTTTTTACAGATGAGGAAAATAAGGCCCCAGAAAGCTGGGGAAGTTTGTCCAAATCCCACATTTACTGACAGGGTGAGATTAGAACCAACTTCTCCTGACAATACGTCCAGGCCACATTTTATTCTGTTTCAGAGAGGGGATGCTATAAGGGGATTTTTAAATGAGAAGTCGCTCCCCTAGGTCTTCAGTGAACTAGTGAAAAGACAGACGGTTTTGTGTACTACAAAACTAGACTTCTCACTCAATCAACACTATTTTTCAGGTGGCTGCTCATAGGGTTGTCCTGAAATTGACAAATAATGATCTTGGGCGATGGCAAAGTTCAAGAACACAACACTGACTTGTGAATTAGCAAATGATTTTTATTTGCTACAGGACATGAGCTGCTTTTCTTCTTATTATTTTTAGATAGACTCATAGAAGGCTGTTCATCGGTCTGTACAGTCTCCTCTCTTCTCTGGCTGCTCAGCCACTGTGTGTGTGTGTGTGTGTGTGTGTGTGTGTGAAGGTCATTCATATGACTTTTGTAAGCAAAATGAAAAATGTCCTGGGTACCGGAATCAATTGAGTTGGGTATAAACCCAAGTTTCCTTGGTGTAATGCCCCTAAAAGACCACTCTGCTGATGTGAACCCCAAAGGGTAGAGAGCCCATTTTGTAGTATGTCTCTGACTATCCATTTCTTTCAAAACACCTCCTATTTATAGAAGTGTTTGTTTCCAGTGTGGTGGGTTTTGCTGCTTGCCCTTTTGTTCTGACATCTATGCATAGTAAAGATTATATATGTACTCAAATGTATGTAAATAACATTGGGCTGGGCCAGAAGTTCCCAAGGTGAATCATCTCTAATACTCACTTCTGGGAATAAAAGGTTTGTAACATTTAAACTATTTCTGTTGGAAGGAAGAAAAATGCGAAGTGGCCATAAATTCCAGATATAAACACTAATTCAGACTTCTGTTAGTTGATATTAGAGATAATTATTAACAGTGAAATATATATAAATAGCATAGATTTCCCAACATAGATACCCTGTTCTGTTGTTGGGAGGTTCTTAATGGGGCACCGTACCAGGTAAACTCATCGAGGCAGGAAACCCCCAACCATACCCATGCCCAACAGAGAAGGATTAATTCAACTACGGTACATCATCCAATGGGAGAGAGAAAGTTCTGTCGGAAACTGATATTCAAAGATACTGGAAGACAGGCATGCTATAGCACTAAGTGATGAAAGGTTATGAAACGATGCAAAGTCTGATCCCTTTTTTGTTTTACAATTATATAGAAAAGAGACTGGGAGGGTAGCCTTCTGAAATGTTCATGGTTATCTGCCAAGTGGTAGATTACAGAAACATTTTCCCTTTATAAGTTTGTGTTTTTATCCCTAATTTTCTGCAATGACCATAATTTTACAATCAGGAAAAAAAAAATTGAATAAAGCATGGTCTGACGTTAAGATGACCTCTTTTCTCCATTTCCTCCCCACCCCCTTTAGCAGAACTCCAGACTCTGAGCCCACTCAAGTGAACAAGGGATAGTCCTCTGAGGGTGCGAACCACACACAGAAAAGCAGATGACAATTTTCTGTCTTAGAACTTAGCTAATTTGGCTCACGTGTGAAGTTTTGCTTTCCAGATTCACTCCCATTTCCAGGCATCCAGCTCGGCGCCAGCCCTAAGAGAATTACTTGAGTTTCTTCGAGGCTGCTCACTGACACCCGTAGGCGGAGGTTGAGGTGTGTTTTACTCCATTCCCAGATATCAGAAGGGCAGGTCATGTCAGATCTGAGTACCAAGGCCCTCTTTTCTGATTCAGATAACAGCAGTTCTCCCCCACCTCCTTTGTCACCCACATGACTTTCCCCGGGTTGTGCCACGGGAGCCCCTGCGCGGTGAGTTGTTTAGCATCACCGAGCCTCAGTTCCTCTCTGAAGATCGGGGATCATTAAACCTACTCTCAGAGCAGTATGCAGGTTGGAGACAGGGTGTCTAAGGAGCTCTGCTTAGAGCCCGGCAGGTAACAGGCACAGTTAGTCCATGGCAGCTATTAGTGTGATGCTGCTGCTGCTGATTCACCGTTCTCCCTTCCAGAACTTGATCTTCCTCTGCAAGGCCTCCCGCCTTTCTTTTCATGTTCACTTCACCACGCTAGAGCATCCTCATTAACTCGAGTGCTAAATTGTGTTTCCACTCTCCCGGCTCCTCGCAGGATCGCAGGAAGTTCACCTCTAACCTGCTGTGACTTTGGAAAGGTGGGCTCCCAGGAGGGAGGGAGGCCAGACGTAAACACTGAACCTTCAGGGCACAGCAGCCCTTGGCAGCTCCAAGATGCCAGTTGTTGCTATGAAGAGTGCTAATGGCTCAGCCATGTAGCTGCGAGGGGAGGAGAAGCTGCTTGCCTTGGGGCAGAGGGATAAATCCACATCTGAAAGGCGAGCTAACGTCCTTGGATAAAATACGTCATGCAAGTTGGAAGGGTTGGGAGTCATCATAATATTTTTCTAAGCCTTCAAGGCCTCCAGTGTTAACTCTGGGGCTGTAAACCATGCTATAAGGGATGTAAAATGAAGGAGAGATTTTTTTTCCACTCTAGAAACAGCTTCCAAACAGACAGAGTCCCCCCAATGCTCACTCACACGCTGTCAACAGAGAATCGGGTCTCATTGTTACCCAGGGAAGAAATGGATCGATATGAAGTCAGACTGGCAGAGAGAGAGGGAGGATCCAGCATTATCTGAGTGCCTACACTGTGTCAGGCACTTCACACAACACAATGTCCTTGAAGGTGCACAAAACTCTTGTTTGGGCTGAATTGGGTCCCCCCATCTCCAATTTCTATGTTGAAGTCCTAACTCTCAGTGCTTCAGAATGTGGCTATGTTTGGAAATAGTTAATGATAGATAATCTTTAAAGAGTTGATTAAGGTAAAGTGAAGTCCTATGGGTGAGCCCTAATCCAACATGATTGGTGTTCTTATAAGAAGAGAGTAGGTACAGACCTGTATGGGCACAGAGGAGAGTCTGAGGACACAGTGAGAATAGCTGTCTGTAAGCTAAGGGGAGAAACCAAACCTGCTGACATTTTGATCTTGAACTTCTAGCCCTCAGACCTGTGAGAAAATAAACATCTGTTGTGTGAGCCCCTATTCCATGGTATTTTGTTATGGCAGCCCTAGCAAACGGATACACCCCAGTGCAGGTATTATTCCCATCTGTAAAATGGGTGCGTAGAAAGAAGTAGCCTGGCTGGAGTCACATAGCTGGTAAGTGGGAGTCAGTCCTGAAACCAGGTCCGTTTGACTCCAAAGCCCAGTCTCTGTCCTCTACACTAGCTGGTGAAGAGTTGGGCTTTGGAGTCAGTGTTCCTGGGTTTGAATCCCAGCTTTGCCACTTCTTGACTCTGTAGCTTGAGCAAGTTGCTTAATTTCATGGTGCCTGAGTTTCAATATCTGTAAAATGGAGCCACAGAAATTCCTACTTCATATGCTTATAAAGGGGATTAATGAATTTAAAAATGAGCTAATACATATATATATAAAATGCACAGTTGACCCTTGAACAATGTTGGGGGGAGATTCAGGGCACTAGCCCCATCCCTTGCATAGTCAAAATTTTAGTTATAACTTAAGTCAGCCCTCTGCATAGGTGGATTTCCAAATGGAAATTGAAAATGCTATATGAAATAATAAGAAGTGTATATATTGGTCTCTGCACCCAGTTGCTGCTAATATTTGGTCTTTGGTCCTGGTTCCTGACATTGAACTCCTAGAACTCTTGTGACTTCCTGAGGAACAGGCATGACACAGAGCAGCTGAGCCTTTGGAATGTCCCAGGTGATAGGAGCATCTTTTGTCTTAATGAGATGACTCTTGGTGGGCTCCCGGATGGGGGCTGGTCACCAGCAAGACCAAGCTATGGTTGGAAGCTTGGAACTTTCAGCCCTACCTCCCATTCTCTGGAGAAGGGAGAGGGGCTGGAAGGAGTTAATACTTGATCCACAAAGTACTGATGAAGCCTCCACAAAGGTCTCGAGGTATGGATAGGGTTTGGAGAGCTTCCAGGTTGGTGAACAAGAACCCAGCCATGTATTGGAAAGGTGTCACACCCCAACCTCCAAGGGACAGAAGTTCCTGTGCTCAGGACCCTTCTGGGCCTCACTCTGTGTCTCTCTTCATCTGGCTGTTCGTTCCTATCCTTTAATCTCCTTTGTGGTAGATCAGCAACCTAGAGGGGGAACTGCTTTCCTGCGTTCTGTGAGCCACTCTGTGGAATTAGTTGAACTGAGTAGAGGGCTGTGGGAGCCTCTGATTCATGCCAGTTGGTGGGAAGCACAGTAACCACCTGGATGTGTGACTGGCATCTGAAGTGGAGGTGGGACTGAGCCCGTAACCTGTGGGCTCTGATGCCAGCTTCAGGTAGACAGTGTCAGAACTGCGTCAAACTGGAGGACACTCAATCTGTCACAGAAACGGCTGGTGTGAGAGAAAAGCCCCCAAGCATCTGAAGTGTTGTGGGTGAGAGTAAAGGGAAAACCCAGTATTTTTCCTGGACAATGTAGAATACTTAGTGCTTGACACATGGTAAGTGCCCAATAAATGCTAGCTAATATTATTACTCATTATTATTCCTATTATTATTATCATTATTATCACTGAGGAGCCTTAATAATCTGGTCCAAACTTCTCATTTTACAAAATCAATAAACTGAGGCCCAGAGATGGGAAACGTCTTAGAAGGTCCGAAAACCAGGTCATTGAGGCCTAGTGCACAGTTCTGCCGGTTGCTTGGGAGGGCTGGAAGAAAGAAAGGTTTGAATGTGGAGCTTTGTTTCTAGCGGCTTTTACTGTGCGGGAGGCTGTGCAGTGAAGTAAAGGCACAGGGGCTGATGGGAGTCAGGAGGCTGTGACATGGGCCCGTGTTCTCACTCCAGCCTGTCCCCCTGGGCCATCACCGTGAGGCCACAGACACTAGTACAGAAAACACCTGCATGGCACAGGACACTGTACCGTGGCATTCGGACAAAAAAGAACAACTACTGAAAATCCTTGTGGGCCAAGGGGCAGACCCAAAAAATTAAGATTCAGGAAAGTTCTAAGGAGATGAAGAAACATCAAAAGATTCCCATAGGAATGTGATTGATGGATGTGGCTATAAATAGATCTTCAGGAGGCTGCTGAAAGGAGGGCAAAGCAGACATGTCATATGGAATGTCGTACGCAACTGTGCTGCTGGGAACCACCACAGGGGCTCGGACCGGAGAGGCGGCCCCTGCCTAGGAGAGGGACAGGAGGAGCCGGCAGCTGCTCGCCCTTTGCTTGGCACTGGGGATAAATGAGCAAATCAGACACAGCCCTGCCCTCGTGAGCCTCAGAGAGGCAGGAAGAGAGATGTGGGGCAAATAATCACCCCATGGAAGGGGACCTACACACGGAGGCAGCCCCCTACAGAGAAGCAAGCCTGATACAAGAGCACGTGGCACAGGAGTGTTTGGCGGGGCCGGAGAAGCCGTCACCGAGCGAGGCTGAAGCTGAGAACTGAAGGACCAGCAGCAGTCGAGGCAAAGAGGGAGAAGGAGAAGGGGAGAGTGCTCCGGGCCAAGGGAAATGCGTGTGCAAAGACTCCAGGGCTGGGGGAGCGTGGAACCCAAGGCAAGGAAAGCAAGCTGGAGGGGCAGAGCGCGCAGTGAAGGAGACCGAGAAAGGACCAGACCACGGGGCTCTGTCAGCCAGATCGAGGAGTTTGGTCTCCAGCTGCAGTGGGACGTCATCACAGGGCTTTAAGCAAGAGAGCACAAGATCATGCACGTTTGTATTTTACGAAGATGATTCTGACTGTGGTGCCGAAGATGGATTGGTGGGGCTGGGCTGCACATAGCCAGCCTGGCGAGGGAGCTTTTGAGGAAGTTCAGGGGATTAATGACAGTAGCTTAGATGAGGATGGTGCTGGTGAATATGGAAATCAATGCCCAGATATGAGAGATTTATATGTAGAATCGCCGCACACAGTGAAGGCCTGGAATTTGGGGGAGGTAGTGAGGGAGGGAGAGGACAGATCGGAGATGAATCCTGAGTTAATGGACGGGAATGCAAATACTGAGACAGGGAGCCCCCGGGAGGGAGGCCGGCCCCGGGCTTGATCTTAGAATCACGTTGTGTGAAGTTATGTGACATCCATGATGAGGCGCTGATAGGAGGCACAGACGTTTGCCGAATACTCACTCTGTGCAAAGTACTCTGTGAGGCCCTGGAGAGAAAATGATTAATAAAACAGATTCCCTGTCCTCAAATAGCTCATGCTCAGTCTTGGCTGCCTACTGAAATCACCTGGGAATCTGACAACTACTGATGCCTGGATCCCGCCCGTGGGGAGTCTCAGTTAATTGGGCGTCAGGGTGTTTAGGGGCTCCCCTGACGAGTCTAGGCGCAATTGGGGTGGAGAATCACGGCTTTAGAGCACTCGAGAACCCAGCGTGGTCTAATCACACGGAAAGAAAAAGTAGCAAAATGACTCATGATCTTAGGCCTTAAGGATTTAGAACAGAACTACTAAAGCATATGGGTGTAATGGGGATAATATTATTTGGATATTAAACCAATATATTTTCATCCTTAGTAATTCCTGATTCCTAGCTGTCCCTGGATCCCTTATTAAGAACAGAGCCTGGCTGTCTCAGGCTGTGGAGTTGCTTCCGTGATATATAGAAACAGCTCTTATGCCTGTGGGGGAATGAAAAATGGATGACAGCCAATCCCTTCTCTAAAAGAGTTGATGCTCGAATGCAAGATCTAAGTCAACACAAGGAGGATGTGATCCCTACCAGGGATCAAGGAACAAAATCAATGCCAAGGAATGTCCAAGAGGAAAGGGGCTTCTTGGGTTTTGCTCTTTCCAAACCACAGCCCTGGACCACTCAGGTTTCTTACCCCTGGAACTGAACTCACTCGCCCTTGAACTCGCTCTTAGAGAACACATTCCTCAATTTTCCTGGAAAGAAAAAAAAACCTGACAGCCAGGCCGAAAAAGGTTGCATGTGCCAGGCAAACAACACGTCAGCTGTGCTGTGCCAGGTGCTCACATCACGCCTCTCCAGGACCAGCGCCCAGCCCTGCTGAGACCGGCTCCCTCACCTTCGCTGCGGGCTGACGGGAAGGGAGGCGCCAGCTTTCATTAAGCCTGTTTGGAAAGGAGAGAACGGAGGCACCTGGGAGATAGAAAAAGGCCTATCTGGGAGGGGCAGGGACCTGGACAAAACAAATCCTGAACTTAAACCTCCAACTAAACTACTGCTTTTCCACCCCCTGCCCCAAACCCCAACTGTATGTGTACTGCTCACTGTTCCCTAATTCTTCCTAACCCCCCCCCCTCCGCCACCGGATTATCAGCAAAGCAACAGCCTGAACGTGGTGGACTGTGCTTTCTACCTTAGGATGGAGACCCGGCCGACAGCTCTGTAGTCTCGCAGTTCTCAGAAGTGACCTTAGATAAAAATCAAACCAACACAGCCTTCCACCAGCGGCCATATCAGCTGTCCCGTAAGAAGTATCAGATGGAGCCTCTGACCTCAAGGACCTCAGAGGGAGATTTAAGGAGTTTAGATTTTGTCCCTTAGTTGTAAACCGCGTAAGGTTTCAGGGTGACAGGATCGAGGCGTTTCGGTGAGGTTAATCTGGCAGCATCGTGCCCGAGAGGCTTGGCCGGGTCAGCAGTGAACAAAGAGAGGTCACTGACTAGAATCCAACCCTCAGAAGCCCAGAGTGCTGTCAAGTAGGCTAGAGATGCACTAGAACGTTCCCTGCGCCGGGATGGGTTATATTTAAATCCACTGGGGCGCCTGCTCTCAGCTACAGGAAGAAGCAGGACCTCCTTGGACTTTTCTGCCACAACAGCTCCGGCTGCTCCGACCCGGCCCAGCCACGGCTGCAGGAGAACAAACAGGCCCTTGTTTCCAGGCAGCCCTTCTAGACAGATGGATGTCTCTTTCCCCCAAAGATCTACGATAAAGGGGATCCCCTTGAGGAACTTCCACACAAGAAGGACTTTCTTGTGTGCTCTCCACCTCTCTGCCGCCGCAGCCAGCCTCTTCCCCCCCGGAATGGAGAATTGCTGCATGGTTCTCCCCTATCACAGACTCCTGGACAGGTGAGGACGGAGTTAGACAGGCCTAGCTCCTTATTGCCCCGGGACCCAGGTGTGAAACCTTAAGCTTTGCAAAGGCTTTCATTAAATTACTCATCAGTTCAACAGATAACAACAACAATAATAATAAACCTATGACATACTGGGCACTGTACAATGGTACACATAAAAAAACAAACCAGACACAGTCTCTATCTTCAAGGGATGATTAAAGTCCAGAAAGTGCTTAATACTATTCACAAATATTCTTCATGAGACAGAATATGACAAAGAATCCGAGAAGCAGTTGAGGGGATAGGCAGAGGGGATGCCGAAGTGACTCGCTCCGGAGGGAAAGATTGGGGACGGTAGATTCTGACAACGCTCGAAGAAAAACCTTGCAAATCGAATTACTCGGAAGTCAAACAAGAAGGAAAATGGACTCCTCCAGACTGCAGAGAAGAAACACAAGCACACACACTCTGAAGTCCACAGCCACCCCCGGGGCTCGAATATCATTGCAGTGACTGGGCAGCAGGGCCCCCACCCTCACCCCTCACCCCTCCAGGCTCCATGAGGGTTGCCTGACACACACGGTCTCTGCCAGAGAGGAGGCAGTCCCAGCAGGTAGCTGCCAGAAGACATCTAACTCAGGGCCACTTGAAATCACATTCTCCCCTCAGCAGCATGAATAGTTGGCGGGTTTGCTACTGTGGGGTCCTGTCTGGAAAAGTGCCGAGTAAGCCTTTCCAAGCCACACTGAGGCCCCACCTGGCCGTCCCTTCCTCAGGACCACCCACAGATGCCAGCAGCAAAGAACACACAGCACTCGCATGGCACCTTCAAAGTTCACTCTGTGCTTCTACAAACATCTCGGATTCTTACAACACCCCTGAGGGGTAGGCGCTCCGAAGTTTTCCTTGCTGATAACGGTTCTGTTGCATTATTTCCCACTGTGTCTGGTATGTATCCACGAGCACGTTCCATTCAAACGGCTCCTCCACCCTGGCCTTCAGCAAGCCGTCACTATCCACCTCCCTGGGAAGGACACTGTGGGGGCCAAAGGCTTTTTGCCCTAAGAGGACTTGCTGGCCAGCCGGGAATCACACCTGGAGAGTTAAAGGAACAATTAAGGGGCATCAGCAGGTGGTGTTGAAGGGAGCATCAAATAAAATAGGCTATGATGTGAAATGAGCTCACAGGACAGGGAAAGCGGTGGCCTGGACCAAGCCGGAGGCCAGAGTCCCAAGGGTATGATTGATGTCTGACACTTAGTCGAAACGCAACATTTTTTTTTTACACAGTTGATCCTCACTCTCTGTGGTAGATATGTTCTATAAACTTGCTGTGAACACTGAATTAGTGACTACGGAACCACGGCTCCCAGGGGAAATACAGGGCCAGGTTCCTTCCAGCCTCTGGTAAAACAATGGAGTAGCCTCACATACATTTTGACGAATTTCCTCTTTCTCTTCCTGGATGGACCAGATTGTTGATTCATTAACATGGACTCCACAAGGCACTCAAGCCTTCTTGGCTTGAAGGATGGGTCAGGAGAGGACACTGTGGATAGAGGACACTGGGTAGAGATTCCCTACATCCAGGGAACTCCTGTGTCCCCGGGATGGTGGTAAGAGGCTGGCCGAGAGGGAGCAAGAATTGGAAATGGCTTCATTGTGTACGACCCCCATCTCTCAGTATTGATCCAAAAAGAACAGAGCCAGGATCCAGGCAGAAGGAATGCTCAAGGGCATTTCCCACCCCATCCCCCTGCTTCCTCCTGTGTGCCACAGTGCCGTTTACCTGTCTAAAGTCCTTGATGTGCCCAGACACTTGCACGTGCCTGACAATGTGCTTAGTCCTCACAACAGAGGTAGGCATCAGTCTTACTCCGCCTATTTACAGATAGGAAACAGACAAGGTTAGGTGGAGCTCCTCTTAAATTTTTATTTTTATTTTTTAGAGAGAGAAGGGAGAATGAGAGAGAGAGAGAGAGAAACATTGATGAGAGAGAACATCGATTGGCCACCTCCTGCATGACCCCCTACTGGGGATTTGGCCCACAACCTGGGCATGTGTCCTGACTGGGAATTAAACCAGCAACCTCTTGGTACATGGGTCGACGCTCAACCACTGAGCCACACCGACCAGCTGGGCTAGGTGGAGCCCTTTAAACTCTCTGGGAGCTGAGAGGCTGAGGCTGGAGCCCTCAGCCATAACAATGGACCTAGCAGCTCTCGCTTGCTCACTGCTGAATCCCTGCACTCGGAACAAAGTTGGGGGCATCTGAGTGACTCCAGAAATATAAGCTGAATGACTTTCATCTCTAACCTTCCAGGCGCGTGGCATTTGGTGCACACAGGATCCCGCAGCCCTGGGCTCACAGCCTTCTTTCTCTAGTGATTTCAACCAGGGCCAACTTCAAGGGCGTGTGACCTATGCAGTCCCACAGCGCCCCGCCCACACGCAGAAGGGTCTTGTCCGTGGTTTAATGCTCTGCTGTGGCCGTCCTGAAATTCTTACTAATTCTCAAACAAGGGGCCCGCATCTTCATTTTGCATCGGGCCCCTCAAATTCTGTAGCCAGTCCTGCTCCTGTCTCCCCAGTCTTTCCCACTGAGTGCTGCACTGTTGGCCAAGCCTGAGGACCAGAGACAAGTCTGTGCAAGCAGCCACTGCTTTGTTGAAAACTTTCCGTCCCAAATTAACACGTACATTTCTATTCTGGTTACGGAGCCAACTAATGCGTGTAACTTAATCACACTGTTGTTTGCTCAATCTGGCTGTAAACTGTGTAAACGCCATCCTCCCGGGAGCTTTCCCTGCCGGCAGGGGAATTAACAACACGTCAAGCTCCTTACGTGACTCTCGGAGGGTTCTGCTCTCAGAATTTCTAACCCTGAGCATGCTGCATTTCAGCCCTGAGCGATACCCTCCCTTGAATTATGGAAAGTAAGCACCTACTCTTGAAGCAGTCCCCACATGCCCTGGCCGGTTTGGCTCAGGGTTGGAGCGTCAGCCTGCGGACCAGAGAGTCCTGGGTTCAGTTCCCGCTACGGGCACGTACCAAAAAAAAAAAGGAAGAAAGAAAAAGTCCCCACAGATCAGAGAGGACAAAGCCCAACAATAAACTCTAATAACATTGTTTCCATCCTTCCATAGTAGAATCAAGTCCTGAAATCTCTTTCCAAAAGTGTTGTCAGAAACATAAATAAAATGGATCCTTTTCTTCTCCCCCCGTCTAATCTGAATATAAAATAAAATAAAAATAAATAGCCAACTAGCCCTAAGCCTTAGTGTGTTAATCAAACAAGTGGGTTGAACAATTTATCTGAATTTAATACCATGGAAAACAGAACAGCCGTTGGCTCTTGGCCCTGAGAACTGAGACACAACGTCTAGCACTGTTGAGAATACGGCAGGGTGCAGAGGAAGAATGTGGGCAGGGGAGAGGTTGGAGGGGTTATCAGGAGACCCTGGTTCTGGTCCTAGTTCTGCTACTGATTAGCTCTTTGAGTTGGGTTTGTATCAATTCACTCTCTGAGCCTTGGTTTCCTCCTCTGAAAAACACTGACAAAAATATTAAGTGATAGTGAGATTAAATTAAGACCATGGATCCAAAAAACACTTTGTGAAACCTTAAAGTCTTCTTCTAAAATATAAGATGCTCCTGGGACAAAATGTTGCATGTACTCAGTGGGCCGTCAGAAGGTCCATGTTTGATTCTAGCAGCTCCCAGGGACTCTGCCAGGCCCCTGAAAAGATTTCAGGGAACCCAGGCGCCAGGGCGTCCAGATCACAATGCGATGGAAAGAATTTCTCCTCCCCGTGGCCTGCCAGCCCTCGGCCTCCTAAAGCGGTCAGATGCTGGATTTGGAAACAGCCAACCCGATCGAATTCTTCACACTTCTAATTACTTCATGATTTGTACACATTTTGGCAGTTGCTTCAAGGCTGTTTTATTAATTCACAGATTTTCACTATTTTTGCTTCTCCTTTTCTTGCCAATTAGCTGAGCTAGCTGCAACCTGGCATCTGGGGAGAGCGACAATGGGAAGCAGCCCTCCCTCCTCCTCCTCCCCCACCCCCCTCCCCACCCCCACCCCAGGGAGCCTTACCTCAGAGTGAGACTCAGAAATCACCACCGGAGACAGATGGATGGGGGTGGCCTGGTGGGAGCTTATTCCCCAGCGACTATGTCTGTTTTCTCTGCTCTGAGAGAACACCCTGGATCACCTCGCCCACTGCCTAGTGCTGACACCACGCCCCCCAGCCCTGCGGCTCACACTCGGAATCTAACAGCTCAGGGAGGTTCACTAACATCATGAAGCTTCTTCCACTAGACTCCAAAACATTGGAAGAGAGCACCCAATGCAGCCAAGTCTCTGGTGTGGCCTGTAAACACCATGCAGGCTCATGGCCACGGGAGACCCTGCCCTTCGTCTTATTTCTGGGCAGGCAAGGCGGGGCAAGGGATCTGGGTCACATCCTGGCACTCACAGGCTTCACCTCACCTCCCTAGAATGTGGCTGATGACGCAGTCTGTCCTCCTCAGCAGGTTACTGTGAGAAAGTGTTCAATGCCTCTAAGTGCTAAATCCAGGCAAGGGACCAGGACAAGCAGCTGACTTTGGTGTGAATACACCCTAGTGGTATGGTGTTTGGGCTCCATTTTCAAATCAGAAGGATCTCAAAACTGGGTCTTGGCATGGAGTAGAAAATATGGCTGAAGCCTCTCCTTCCCCTGGGCCCCTAGGCCAACTCTGAAGCTAGTGGTGGGGAGCAGGAAGGAATGTTCTGGAAGGGAGTGTCTACGGCTCTACTGGGCCATTGCTATCCATTGCACCTCCGTCAGATGACTTTTGTCAGCTTCTTGCTTTCAGAATCTCCCTTCAGAGGGAGATCTAGGTGGGATCCAGCCAAGGAAACACACAGGAGCTGAAGTGGAGGCCACGTAGCCAAGACAGGGGCGGGAAATGTATAATACTGACTGGAATAGTAATGCTCTCTCTCCCTCCCTTAGTTACAGGGCTCGTGAAAACACCCATTTGTCTTACAGATTGATGGGGGGCTGGGAACAGCCGGGAGGCTGGTTTCCCTGAGCACGGAGCAGAAAGAGGCTCCCTGAAATTATAAATTATACCTACATGATGAACAACATCACACAGACTGACATTAGCAAAGAGCCACTTGGGCACAGGGTCAGGGAACACAGGACAGGACAGGACAAAGCCTCCTTCTGAACATCTCAGAGACATGGGTGCACGAGCAACGCCACGGACTGAGGCTGTGGTTCATTCTGCGAATTTGGAATGAAGCTCATTTTCTGGAGTCTTTTGGGACCTCCAGTGAGCCAGACAGACCTTGTCTGGCCTGAGGTTTAAACTGAGGGAGGAGGGAAAAGACAGGAAACATGTGAGGAGAAGAAAAGGGAGGGGAAGAAGACAAGACAAAGAACAACAGGTTCCGGTGGTGAGACAGTATGGGGACAAGTAGGCCAAAAGTAATGGCCTTGGAACAAAGACTACCGACCCATTAGCCGTCCCAGAATCCTCCCAGCCTCTAGCGAGGCATTTAGTAGAGGGCCACGGGACATAGACTCCTTAGTCTCTCTTATGGCTCAATATGCAAGAACAGTGGGCACCACAAAGCCCAATTCATTTACCAATGCTGGTTCAAGTCCACCTGTTCCAGAAAGCTTTCTGCAACTACTTGGTCCACAGTATTCCTTCCTTTGCTAACTTTATATTTTGAGGAGGATTTACCAGGTATAATGGTTAATTTTATGTCAACGTGGCTTGGTCATGGTCCCTAGATATTTGGTTAAACATTATTCTGGATGTTTCTGTGAGGATGTTTTGGGTGAGATTTTGAATCAGATTTTAAGTAAGGCAGATTGCCCTCCATACTGTGGGTGGGCCTCATCTAATCAGTTGAAGGCTTGAATAGAACATACTTACTTCTGAGCAAGAAAAAATTCTGCCAGAAAATGGCCTTTGGACATCATCTGCAATACTGGCTCTTCCAAGGTCTCCAGCCTGCCTGCCCTGCCTACGGATTTTGAAGTTGCCAGCTTCCATAATTGTGTGAGCCAATTCTTGAAAACAAATCTCTTTATACACAGGGTGTCTCAAAAAATGTATACAGGTATCTGTAGAGTCTATTAAAATGAAATGTATTTTAATAAACACTGGTTTTATAAATATTCAAAATTGTGTATACGTTTTGGGGGGGTAGATATATCTCCTATTTGTTCTGTTTCTCTGGAGAACTCTAATATACCTGGAAACTAATGAAGCTTAAGCTGAGAGCTCCTCATTTGCAAGAATCCTGGGAGGAGCCCTAGCAGTTTTGTATTTCCTCTTTTTAAGAGAGCCTCCAATATTGTATAAACTTCAGCCCTCACCAGTCCTGGATGCAGCCTGGGTTTGGATGCAGGCATTTCCTGCCTCACGCCCACCCTAGTGCCTGTGTATTACACTGTGTCTTGCCCACAACCATCCAGCTCCCCTCTCTAACTTGAGTGGAAGCTCCATGGAGGGCAGGGTCTGTTTTACTCCTTGCCATCTGTCATTTTCTGCCATCTCTGTCACAGCCTGCTAAGAGCCCAATGTATCTCTGTTCGCAGAATGTTGGTTCTTGACCCCTGTGGGTTTTGGGGGAGGAAGCTAGATAGGGGCTCTATAAGAACAATAATGGGGCCCAGGGAAAAGAAAAAACTGGAGGCAAGGGTGAAATGAGGAAGGGGAAAAAACTGGACACATCTCATGCCAAGCACCTTCACGCTCCCTTAGCATCCCTGGATCTGGTCACCTGAGGCAGGTCCCCTGAGGCGGTGGAGGCCAGCATCCCCGATGCAGACCACGCTCCTTCTCCAGCGTCTTCCCTGTGCCCCAGCTCGGCTCAGAGAAGCACAAAGCTGGCTGAGTTTTCAGGGCGGCCTGTGCTTTGTCTTCTCACGCTGGTGTGCTGGGGCAAGGCAAATCCACCAGAATGTGAATTTCATCTCTAAATATGTTTCATCTTCCAGGCATCCCAGAGAGTGAGTTCGAATAGAACCCAGTGCCACAGGCCAAGGGGGAAGATGTGGCTGTCTGGCCCAGCAAAGTGCTTGGACAAAACTTAGAGCTGACTCGTCACTCTTTAAGGGGTCACTGGGTGGTCAAGGTCATTTTCTGAACGCATTAAGTTCTCTGAAGACCCCAAGGCAGCCAGAACTTCCCAGGGGTCTGCACCAGGAGGGTGTACCGGGCGGGCCCTCCAGGAAGGACACCTGCATATTTTGGAAGAGATTTGTCTTAAAACAATGTTATCACCAATGACACCACCTCCACAAAACTAACTCAGAGCTTATTTATTAAAAGCAAGTAAACCAAAGTAAAAAAAAAAGTTGGATTTAGGCATAAGACAAAGATGGGGCTTATTCTTTACTTCACAAAAGGAGTCAGCGTTGGTATGTTTAAAAAGAAAACAATGAAGACAATTGCTGCTTTTTAAAAAATTACAAATTACTGTATAAAACTCAGACAATAAAGATCAGAAAGACAAACCAGGAAGACTAATTCTAACACCCCAGATAATCCTGGCTAACACTTTGGTAACATCCTCCCAGCCTTCGAGGTATTTATATAATAACATTTTATAAAAGGAAAAATAGGATAATACAGTATATACTGTTTTATAAGGAATATACTATAAAAAGTTCTGTGACTGAGGAGACTGCTGCATCAGCTCCACAGCATCATCACAATTGACTTCTTTTAAATAGTCTACCCCTGGCCGCTTTGGCTCAGTGGTTAGAGCATCAGCCCATGGACCAAAGTGTCGTGGGTTCAATTCCAGTCAAGGGCACATATCTTTGGTTGCCTCCTGCATGACCCTGACCTGGGCCAGGGACCGAACTGCAACCAATCTATGTGTCTCTCTCACATCTATGTTTCTCTCACTCTCCCCCCTCCCCTCCCTCCCTCTCTCCCTCCCAATCTATCTGAAGATAAGTGGAAAAATATCCTCGGGTAAGGATTTAACATACATACATACATACAGTACTCTTCTAGAACCTTCAATAAAATATTTGCAAATTAAAACAATATACAAATCTCTAGGAATGTAATTGGGAAATCGCAATTTGGCTGGTACTCTCAGATCCTGTTTCCATTTGTACTACAGGCCATAAAAAGCCCATATACTCATATAGTCAGTCATTCATTCTTTCACCAGATGCTGATTACATACCTACTATGTTCCCATCATTGTGTTAGTACTGAGATATAACAGTAAACCAGTAAACAGACAGGTTCCTGGTCTGGTGGAACAATGCAGGGAGAAGACAGATAATACATAAGAAAACAGAGATTAAACAAAATAAAATCAGATTTTGATAAGGGCCATGAAAGAAATAGACAGAGATAGGTGATGTAACAGATTCTCTCAGGGGAAAGGATTATTTTAGCTAGAAGCCTTCTCTGAGAAGATGTCATTTGGGCTGGAACCTGATAGGTAAGAAGGAGCCATCCATGTAAACAGCTAGAGGAAGAGTAATCCAGGCAGAGAAAACAGCAAGTGCAAAGGCCCTGGGGCAGGAAAGAGCTTGGTATATTCAAGAAAGAGACTAGTGGGGCTGAAGCAAGAGCAATAAGGAACAAGGTTGAACAGGCAGATCACACAGAATCTGCTGTGGCACAGTAAGGAGTTTTTAGCTTTATTCCAGTGTATGAGGAAGCATGAAGTGTTCCCAGTAGGGGAGTGAGGTGAACTAATTTGCATGTTTACAAGTTCCCACTGGCTGATTCCTGAAATGTGAAGAATGTGCTGGGGGTTCGGGGGTGACAACAGGGAGATCAGTAAGGAGGTCACTGAGGTGATCCAGGTGGGGGAGGTGTGGTGGCTTGAACTTGGATGTCAGGGTCAAAGTGGAGGGGTGGAGAGAGATGCGAAATGCCTTCTGGAAGTGGAACTAAGATTTGCTCACAGATCAGCTGTAAGGAATGAAGACAGGAGAACTCAAAGGAAGATTCCTATTTATTTAGCCTAGCTGACTCTGTATTTATGGTCCCACTTACACAGATGGGAAAGTCTGGGGCACAAGCAGGTTTAGGAGTTTAATTGAGTTTGATAACTCTACACTGCTGCACAATGTTGTGATTCTTTTGAGGTCCGGCTCCGGCTCCAAGGACCTCTGGTACTTCAATCACTGGGACCTGCAGGTCCAAGTTCTGCCTGGGGGTTAGCCACTTCGTGACCTGAGACTTCAGGAACTGACCTCACTCCTTGGAGATTTTCCCCATCTCCAACCAAATAAACAGAATGAATGCCCCCATCTTAACTCCTACAGCTCTCTTAAGGGCTGAGAAATAATGCCACAGAGCTATTTCAGCTCCTGAAAAGGAGGCATGCTATAAATTATTTTATTTCCATGGCTGTCTCCCAAATTAACTAATAGTTGTGTACACAGGAGATATTTATCTTACTCCAAAGGGTTTGTCTCTAAAAAAAAAATCTTTGGGGAAATGGTACCTGAAATGATACCATCTATCTGACTGTATAGGTCACTGATTCCTCGCCAGTGATCATTATTTGGCTTGGGGACACTGGCATTCATGCTCCTTACCAATGATGCTCAAATTGTAAAGCCTGAAACCCATCTCCTTGGCAAACTGTGATGGCTGCTACACAACCATCCACAAAATGGTCTTTCTGGGCCTGGAAAATTGTTTTTTAAACAAATGCTGCTGTTCCGAACCTACTCTGCCTGTTTCGTAGCCACAAGTCAGGGACCCAGTACCATCTGAGAGTGAGCTGTTCCCAGGAACATGTCAACCCAAGTCCCCTTTCGGGAATGCAGGACTCATTGCCATGGCCACAAGGGGTGCTGACCCCACACAGAACTGCCTTGCTGGAATACAGCGGGGTCATGCCCCCTTCCCGGGGCAGCCACATCCGAGGACAAATCGCCATGAGGGAATAAAGGCCCGCAACTTGGGGCAACTCTGAAGGATGCTTTCAGCTGCAGGAGTCCCCAGACTGTCCCTGGGACTGCCTCCCAGCCCACAGGTGTCCTCCATCCCACTTCCCTCTTTCTTCTTCCCAAGAGGCCTCCCTAACAAATGCCCTTTACACTGACCTTGTCCCAGAGCCTGCTTTCCAGGGAACCCCACTGGCCACTGCCTTCGCTGGGTGATGCATGGGGCAGGCCCCCAGGGACGGCGGGGTTGGATCCTGTGGTAGGACCTGGGCCCCTCCCACGGGCTTTGGTGTAGCAGGGAGAGCCCTATGTGACCCCCGCCCGCTACCCCTTCTTGCAGGACTCCAGTCCTTCAGCGAAGTCTCCTTTCAAGGCCTGCCTTCTCTCCAGGCCAAGCCCCTCACACGCAGGCCACACCCAGGCTCATGGCCTCTCCCTCCTCCTACTCTTTGGCTCACTTTTGATATGTTCTCTTAATCTGTGGCTTATATCCCGCCTCCCCTTATGATAAAGTCCATTGAGGACACAGTGAGCTATAAAGACTGTTAATTGGTATTCTGGACGAGGCCTGTCTCCCCATACCGGTTGTAAAGTCCAATGGCAGAGACTTAAGTATCTCCCATGCCTAGCCCTGCACAGGACACATACGTAAAGGCAGTCGACGTCACTGCTGGCCATGGGCGGCACAGGGACGATGGTCTGTGCACGCGCTCAGTCCAAATGAATGCTACAAAGTATCGTGGATACTTGGAGAAGGAAGAGATCGAAGAGACTCCCGGGGAATCAGAAGAGAAACATTTATAATAACTAACTCAGCAGGGACAACAGATGTTTCATTTCCCAGGAAATTTTTGTTCTCCGTAGCACCTCTACTCTGACTTATTAAAAGCTTAGTTCTCCAGCTCATCAGTCCTCTTTCCTACCCTTCGGTGTCTTGTCTGTGCTGATTAACAGCTCTGGAGAGAAAGAAGTGTCAATTCTCAGATCTTAGTGGCTCCGGCAAAGGGTCTGTGTGGGGAGTCAACCAAAATTGATGTCTTCGTGGCAGACTGGGGCTCCCGGTGACTTTTCATTTTGCTGAGTTACTCCCTTGCCCCCAAACCTGTACTAGCTGCCTCTGCCCTTAGGATCAAGTCCATTTATCTCCCCTGCGTTAAGGCCTTGCAGCTCACGTAGATACTTTCCTACTCTTACTCCTTATGGTCGCGTGGTTCTTTAACTCACATCTTAGCACTCTGGGACACCTGTTATTTTTGTCCTCTAGACGTGTCCTGTTTAGGTCTCCTTTCTTCGTGACAGCGAGGGCCTGAAGGACAGGCATCTTCGGTGTTGTCTGCGTGTCTGGAAAGCAGTGTGGGAAGGAACAGCATAAGCTCCCAAGTTGGAGGGTTTGAATCTCAGCCCTGCTGCTTACTAACCAGGATACTTGGTTCAAGCTACTTAGCCTTTCCAAGCCTCGCCTTCCTCGTCTGGAAAATGGGGGTAATAGGACCTTCTTCATAAGGCTGATGTGACTCAATGAGTGAATGTCTGTAAAACACTGAGCATAGTGCCCGGTAATGTAACAGATGCTTCATGGAATCCTATTAAATCTTGTTTCTCCTCTTTTATAGCTTTCAAGGGTCCTGTTTCCTAGCAAATCAAATGATAAAGAGGCTACTTGACTCAAAAGAAGTAAAAATAAGGTCAAATAATTATTAGGTTGATAGTTACCTAAATACACGGGCCACCTCTCCAAAGATGGAAGAGAGGGCAAACAGATGGTTTGTGGAATTTTTTATTTCTGTATGTTATTGTAATATTCTCTGTGCTATACTTATTTTTTAAGTACATAAGAGTACACAACGATCTGCATATGTACCTGGGCTGCCTCACTTCCTGCCCCAGGTGGATACAAGCAGACAGGATGTTGATAAGCCAGAGTGATCCAGTAAATGCAGGTATCTCAGCTCCTGCGCCATAGGGAGGTACAAGTTCGACAGGCAGGTTTCACGTCAGACTTTATATAGAGGGACCGATGAATATGCATTTTATTCATCAGTGCCTCAGATAATTATATGCGCCTGAAAATTTGAGAAATTCTAGAACAAACCCCATATTTGGAATCAGAAGATACAAGTTTTAGTCTTAGCTCTGAGGCTGTTTTTTAGCAAGGCACGTGTCCTCCTGGGTCCCATTTCGCTTTTCTACTACAATACTTCTAACCGATGATCCTTAAGGCCCCTTCTAAAAGGAGAAGGGGTCAGTCACATTCCCCACTGGGAACCCATGCCAAAGGAAAAAAGTTGGCCGGAGAGCCTGGATTCCTGAGGATAACTAAATAATCTTTGGGACAAATAAATATTCAGCAAGTGATCAGGCCTCAGCAAAAGTGAAGTGCGTGACTATGTTGCCAACCCAAATAAAGAAGCTGCACAGCCTGCATTTCCTTGGGAGAGTCAACACCCCAGTTCTGGTTGTGGCTGGTGACTCCGCGGCACTGCCCAGCGGCCCTGCTCACGCCAAGCGCCCCACGGTCCGGTCTGAGGTTGTGCCTCCTCTGTCACCAACAGTCAGACAAAAAGGACTGCAGAGGGGAAAAGGAGAGACACATTGATCTGGCTTGTGGTTCTCAGCTTTGCTAAAAGGAATAAGTGGTTAAAAATAATGCCTAAAGGAGGTTTCCATAAGTAAAGAGTATGTCACTACCTTGGGGAAGGAAGGATTACTGAAAACACCCAGGAAGACAGGGGCATCATCAATGACAATTGAGGTTTGCTTGTCTCATTGGGTGAGTCAAGGATTCTAGGTCCAGTTTAATGTAAACTCCTGGATTTTGATAAGGTAGTTCATATGCTCGGTAAATATCATAATGACTCACAGGAAAATAAATCATGGCTGGTCATTTTATTTTTCTGATAGAGTGTCAGACATCATATTTGCAGACTAATTAGTATATAGTACAGACTCTCTGGCTGGATCATGTTAATTCAGGTTTATGGAAATTCGAGTCTTTACAATAAATCCTTCAAATAATTCTTTCTTTTGCAAGGGGATGGCCAGGCAGGTCAGAACATCATGAGACCAGAAAAGCAAGTTTCAGGGCAAAAGAAGAAAGTTACCAGGTATGGTGACACTCTTCTCCAGAGGAATGGCTAGCTCCTAATACAGTAGTGAGCTCCCTGTCATGGGATATGTTTGAGAAGGAACAATGACCATTTGTCAAGGATGATCTGAAGAAGCCTGGCACTGGATGAACTCTGAGCATCACTTCAGCGCGAAGATTTTAGGATTCTATGTCAAGAACAGTTCCAGAGCTGGAGAACAAGATGGACAAGGAGTGATTAAAGGTCTATGGTTACGAGTTGGAGTCCAGAAAACAAGGATGTTCTAGAGAGCATTTTACATCGTAAAATGAGTACCTCAGAAGTCCTGTCGCATTTCTTCCATTCGCTTCTTGGTCTAACAGCCCACTGACCCACAAGGGTAGTTGCAGTTAATGACCCCCAAGCCTTCTCAGCTCTGGGCTCATCCAGTTCGGCAAAATAACTTCATCAGCTCTGCGATGGGGTTTGTAAGAGAGCCCCTTACGCGGAACCACTGAGCGAAACCGACTGGAGTTTGTCCAGGGTTTAACAAACTGGAATAAGCACGAGTCTAAAATCAAAGGCGGCTTAATCCCTAGAAAGTCAAGTTTGACAGAAAGTAATATCATGGGGTTTTCCATGGGCTTATCCTTCTCTTTCACTGTTTAAAGTGCTTTAAATTCTGGACTTTATTTCCTGCCATGCACAGCATTAAAAAAAATTGAATCATTTTTCTCCTTGATCTAAAAGGCTGAAGTTGGTTTCTCTGTAAAAAAAAAAAAAAAAAAGAATTCTTTTGCTCTTGCCTCAGAAATTACAGAAACTACATATTAGGCATGTTTACATTGTTTTACCCAGAACAGGCTAACCCTCAGGTGCCTTGTCCTGAAAGAACCTGCAAAAATCCAAGAGCAGAGAGAAAAACCTACTGATAATTACTCACTTTGTAACAGGAAGGGTCCTTCATTTGGCACAGTTCACAGAAACTCAAAGCCTTAGAGCTGAGGTTGATGGTGGGGATAGTGATAATAATCGTCCCCATTTATATAACATGCCTGTTATGCTAGACTCACCAATATAAGCCCTCTCAACTAGATTATATCATTTAAGCCTCAAGACCATCCCAAGAGGTAAACAACAGTAGCAATATTTTATAAAAGAGGAAGTCAGATTTTAGGGATGAGGCTCAGGAAAGGTAAGTAGCCTGAGGTGTCACAGAGAGTAAGCGGCAGAGCTGGGATTTAAACCCAGGGAATCTGACTCCATACCATTCTCCCTCCACTGGGCACCACAATGGTCAGGCATTTTCAAACGTTCTTTTTAGCTGTAACAGCCCTCTTTCCCCCTCCAATAAAAGTAGAAGTGTTGTGACAAGTATATAGGTAAGAAGAATTCAGAGCCAACCTTGAGCCTCTGAAATGAGCCCGAGGAACCCAAAGGGTCCTTGGAACCCAGTCTGTAAACCAGCAGTCTAGCCCAAAGCCCTCACCTGACTACAAGCAAACTGAAGCCAAGAGAAGTGACGTAACTGGCTCAAGCTCACTTGACTAGGTTGTGGCTGGTCGTGGATCTGAACCCAGGTCAGTCCCACACCCCTCTGCCAGGTGTCTTGAAAGGGTTAGGAAGCTCAGCTAAGCAGTTCAAGTAGCATCTGGCCCACAATGTGCTTAAAACCATCCAAAGCTTTCTCCTACATGTCTTTGTTTTGACAAATTACAACTGAACGCGGACAACGTTGTATCCTTACATTTGTATCCTTGAGTCTAAATTATCATCCTCCCTTCAAAATTTACATAAAAATATACACTTGTGACTGAGATTACTGGTCGCCACCCCAGTTCCCCAGTTATGTTCTCCCTTCTCTCATGAAAACATAATTTTTCGTTGGACATGAGGACACCGAGGGGAAGACTACATTTCTCAGCCATCGGTGGAGAGCGGGATGTGTGCAGATTTGATGTGTGCAACATCAGGGTCAGAACCTTACAAAGTGGAGCATTTTCTGCTTAGAAACCTTTTCCCTTACTTCTAACTAAAATGCAGATATGGTGGGAACCATCTCAAGCCATCCAGATGAGGGTAACATTTTAGGGAAGGGGAGCAACAAGACAGGGGGAGCCTGGGTCATTGACTGAAACGCTGCCACAATTTCATGGACTACTTATGCTTGCAGGGTTATGTGACAAGTAATAAACTTCTGTATTGATTAACTCACTAATATTTGAGGCAACCACTCCCTTAGACTGAACACACACACACACACACACCCCACACACACAATTATTAAAGGACACATGGGTCCTTCAGTCACTCAGGACCCAGGTCTGAGCACCAACACAGCAAGACCAGTACCTTGAACAGTACCTACCATCATTTAAGCTACAGGGAAACATTTCTCATCCCTTGCCTTAGTCCTCAAAACCAAAGGCCACTGGCCCTGGCCGGTTTGGCTCAGCGGTTGGAGCATCGGCCTGCGGACCAAAGTCCCAGGTTCAGTTCCCGCTAGGGGCACGTACCAAAACAAAAAACAAAAACAAAGGCCACTGTGTCCAAATGTTGGGAAAAACTGGGGACTTTGCCACTGGCAGGACTGGGGACAGATGCGGCTTCAGAGTGCAGGGAGAATTTGAGCAGTGCCAGCACTTGTGTATCAATTCATCAAATCCTTCTTCTCAGATAGCATCAGTGTAACAGATTTCTGCCTAATGAAGAAGTATTATTTTCCAGAAGGGAGGAATATCCTTTTATTTTTTGCTTCTCTTCATCTTCCAATTCTTGGTTCCAGCAGTACCACTGGATTAGTGTGGTATTTACAAGAGTTGCATGTGGAAGTGGAGAAATAGTTTGCAATATTAAACAATTCATAGAATGCTTAAATTTACACACATCTATGTAGGTCTAGAGGTAATATGTGTGGAATTCCGATTCTGTACATTAGCAACTAGATGGAATTTAAAAGCTACAATCATAAATAGTTTTACCTTAATAACAATGTTTAATAAGATTTTGAACTAAATGTTCAAGAAATTAAATAACAATTCAGCCTTAAATTATTTAAATTGAAAATTTGATAGTCTATAGTCTTACCTGATCACATAGTGTCTACGTTTGTAAAAAATTCACCAAGCTGTACATTTAAGATTCATGAGCTTTACTTTATGTAACATATTTCAATCTTGAAAAAAAATCTAAATTAAAGAGAGAATGAGCCCGGCCAATGTGGCTCAGTGGTTGAGTGTCGACCCATGCACCAAGAGGTCGTCGATTTGATTTCCGGTCAGGGCACATGCCCAGGTTGTAGGCCCAATCCCCAGTGGGGGCATCCAGGAGGTGGCCAATCGATGTTCTCTCTCACTGGTATTTCTGTCTCCCCCTCTATCTCTAAAATCAAAAAAGAAGAAAAAAAGAGAGAGAGAGGATGAGGGGAGTGTGCCCACGGGCTCTATGTAAAGACCATGGCCCCATTCCTGTCTAAGGAGTCCATATTCTTGTCCGGGGCAAGTGACATCAACCCTGTGATCATCTTGAAGGGCCCCGCATCACAGTCCTCCTCAGGTTTAACCCAGCGTCCCCAGGTCTTGCTGATGTAGACAGGTGCTGCTGGAGGCATGCTGCCACTTCCTCGGAGCCACTTTGTCCTCCTCTGTACACCTTGAAGACTAAGTGCTGCTCATTCAATGGTGCCCTGAAGTCTTCCTTGAGGGCAGGGGACAATGTCCCCGCCATCAGAGATGTGCTCTCCCAAGGGTGACATCTGCATGGGTACACTCTGGTCCAGCCCTCGATACGGAGCTCAGTGACACCTTCCAGCAAAAGGTCCGCCCTGCTCACTCCCCTGGTGGCGGTATCTGAGGATGCTCCCGAGGCGACTTCGTCTGTTGCAAACTTTCTACAGCCATGAACAAGTAACTATTGGATGTTCTCTTGACATCTCCGGATTCATTTTTTAAAAATGTAGGAAGCTGTGCATTATTGGGCTCACTAAGGGAAGGCGATGCCGAGGAAAAGTACATCAGAGAGGCCAGATGCCAGAGATGGCAGAACAGCTAGCTTCTCTCGAGCACACGTCATTGGAGAAACTGTCTCCGAGTTAGTACATGGGAGACTGGTGAGAAACCACTCCTCTCGAAAACCTCCTACTCCCAGCATGTGGGTTTCTCTCCCTCCCCTGAACTCAGACTGGGAAGCATAGGTGAAAAGGGAAATTAAATTGCTTGTGTGATTCTCATTTTTGATCAGGGAGAGGCATCATTTTAATGAGAGAAAAATTTTCCATGGCACTAAATAAAGAAATCTAATTAAGCGGGACTTTAAATAGGGACTGTGGAATGACGCAACAGACAGCATCTTCAGTGGTAGCTCTTCAGAAGTCATAGGAACTCGTTATGTGGCTTCTTATTACTGGATCAAACAGAGTTAGGCCATTGCAACACAAGACTGGTCAATTATCTGCAAAACCATCAAAGATGACAGTCGCAGCTTGTTCGGTGCTTTGCCAGGCCAGGAAGGGAAGTGACACCATTTCTCAAGACAGTTCCAGAAGATGAAGGATTTCTTCCCTTCAGAGGACATGGCTGAGCATGGAAGATGACAACGGGCCTAGGAGACCACTGATGGACACACACAAACATGATGGAGAACGATTCCTGAGATGGGCCCACTTCCAAAGTGGTCATCTTCCTGTGTGCGTCTGGACTGCCAACCCAACTCATCCCTCTGGCTCTTGCCATCTCCCTCCGCCATTGCTCAGTCCAGCACTTTCCTGGGAGCACGACTCTTCATTCTCCCCCTGCTGACAGGGCTGCTGGGGGTCATGTCAAAACAGCATGCCCAGCCAACAGCAGTGACCAAAGAGGCGAAGGGATGAAAGAAAAAATAATCCAAAGACCTGAACCCAAGGCAGATGCACAGAGGGTAAGAACTTAGGATTCAGGCTCAGAAGACCTGGGCTCCAGTCCCAGCTCCGACACTTAGCCGTGTGTGAGATCATGGGCACGTCATCTCAGCTCTCCAAACTTCCCTTTCCTGTGGCTGTAAAAATGGGCGTGGTGACAGTACTCGGGTCCCATGGCCGTGGGGAGGAGTTACTGAAACACAGCCGGGAAAGGCCTCCACACAGTGCCTGGCACAGAGGGTTAGCAAATGCCCGCTCTGATGACGAGGACTGAGAGAAGGCTCTGTATGCACAGATGACACAGTATCGTTCAGCACAGAGAGCTTATGCTACGGGAGGAAATACATCAAAATCTCAATGGTCTAACGCTGCCAAGTTGATATCTTATTCATGCCTCGTGTTCACCTGGGGTCCACGCGGGCAGAAGCTTCGCTCCCACAGGTGACTTGGTCACTTCACACCATGATCAGAACTTCTGTCCAAAAGGGTCACTTCTGCTCACGATGCATTGGTCCAGGGGTCAGCAAACTATCGCCTGTGGGCCACCCGCCTGCTTTTCTAAAGGAAGCTTTACTGGAACACAGCCGCGCTTTCTCCTTCGCATCTCGTCTGGGCTGCTCCCACACTAGGACCAGAGAACTGAGCGATCGCAGGAGAGACCAGGGCCCCTGAACGGAAACGCTTCACTATCTAGTCCTTTCAGGAAGAGCTCCTGCCTTGGTCTAAGCATGTCGCATGGTCACACGGGAAAATGCAATCCTCCTGTGTTCCTGGAAGGCAGAGAACTGGAAATGTGTGTGGACAGCACTAAGGACGACCACGGGGACTCAGACCAGGCCACCCACGGGGCAGCATTTGTACAGGCTCCCTTTCCAGGGGCTGGCATGGGTTTGGACGGAAGCGGATGTTGCTGGCTCACCTCACTCGAGCACTATTGTACCGGGTGGCACCCTGACCACGAACCTTGCTTCTGGCTAACCCCACTTAAAAACGAAGAAAATGTCCATGGCCACTTTCTTTTCTGTTCTCGGACCCTGTGAGGAACATGGACCCAGAACCCCCATGTCTCAGGATGCCTCACAGAGCATCTGAACCAGGCGATAGTCTGCCCGCACCTCTCGTCCCCTTTGAGGCCATGGCCCCAGGCCACCCTTTGATCTTCCCTCTGACTGTCACTTACCTGAAGTTCAGGAAGATCTGGAAGCACTGGGGCCAGGCCGAGGCAGTGGACAGGCTGCCATGTTCCCTGGGGAGCAGAGCAGACCAGCAGCCAAGCCAGCTGAAAGAGGCACAGAGGGCCTGGCCCTCCCAGGAGGGCTGGCTTCTTGCTGCGGAGGGGTGGCCTCCGGAAGGAAGCTTGGGCCGCTGGGCTTCTCTCCGCCTCCGGGGAGGAATGGCAGCTCAGCCGCCCCGGCAGACATCCCCAGTGAAAACAACCTCGAGCGTGTACTGAATATCTAAGGAATTCAGCAAAGTGCGCAGTTAGCAGTGACCCCGAAAAAGCCCCTGAGTAAGGACACATCAGCCATGAAAGCAGGGGTGTAGAGAGTTGCTTTTGCACAGTGGGAGGGGACGCCCCTGATGCTGCTCTGATTTGCTCTGGCCCCCAAAGCAGAGGGCTCACTCCAGGAGAGTGTTTTGACCAGACAGAATTTCATCGGGGCTCCATCTAACAGATCGTGTCTTTGTTCCTGGCATTTTTCCCTCTGAGCAGTACCTGCATCCTCCTGGGAGTCCGGTCTTGGTGCTTTTCTCGACACAAAGATCAAGGTTGGGCTGGTCCCAGAAGGAAGATGTCACTTGGTGTTCACCTCATGGTTAAAAGTATGGCACTTGAAGGCAGACAGATCTGGATTTCAACTTCAGTTCCTTCTCTAGTTAGCTGTGTAGCTTTGGAGAGTCACTTAACCTTTCTGCGTCTCAGTTTTCTCATTATATAAAATATCTACCTGGTAGGGTTGATAGCATTTGTGTTGAAGTATTGATGTGTGCACAGTACCTGGTACATAGTAGGAGCTTAATAAATGGCAAGGCTAAGGCAGTAATGTCAGGCTGTAAATTACATCTTCCTCCTTAAGGGGGAAACATGTGCAGGAATTTAAGGCTGGGCTTCTTGCTAGATAATTTGTCACAGACCTTGAAATCTGTTACTAATTTGCAACTATGTATCTCTGTGAAAGACACAAATCAAAATCCAGGCTGGGTCATGTCCAAGTCACTGGCGGGGCAAAGCCCCTCTCTAGGCCACTCTACCCTCAAGACTGGCTGTTGCCGTAAAGCCAACTCAAACTTGAGCACAGTCCCCCAGTTACAGTCTTTGCCACCCAAAGCAAAATATTCCACAGGCCTCTCCCTGGTACCCCGAAACTATACCTGCTCCTGCCCTCGCTGGTTTGGCTCAGTGGTTAGAGTGTCAGCCCACAGACCAACGAGTCATGGGTTCAATTTTGGTCAAAGGCACGTACCTCATTTGCATTTTGGTCCCCAGCCCTGGTAGGAGGCAATCAACCAATGTGTCTCTCTCACATAGACGTTTCTCCTCTCTCCCTCTCCCTCTCCTACTGTATCTGAAGATGAATGGAAAAATATCCTTCGGTGAGGATTAAAATACACACACACACACACACACACACACACACACACACACATACACACACACCTGCTCCCAACTTAGCAAAACATAATAGTGGGTAAGGCTATCTAGGGTAAGACAAGAAGCAGAAGTTAAAAACAGCTGCTTTCTGACAGGCATCATCTTTTCCTCAGCTCCATCGTCCTCCAGGCTCTATGTGAGCTCACGTGTGTCTGTAAAACTCCTTCAACTTCAACAGGAGTCAGATTTAGGAGCTATTTCTAAGATTGAAAGTGAGATTGCATCTGTTGGATTAGGGGGTATTTTACAAACATCAGCTTCTGTAATCATATGAAGTGATGCTGCATTGATCCAGTAGGATCTGAGTACCGGGTATGTTGGACAAATTGCCTTAACACATGACAGAAGGATGATTTATCACTTTCAGCATCACAGCTTTAACATTCACCACTTTGTTGGAAGTTCTAAAGCTTATCACATACTTTCCTGCCTCATTAAACAAAGCATGCTAAAAATCATTTCATCATCTCTCAACAGCTCAGGGCCATTATTATAAACATCAATCATCACATCAGGCTGTAGAATAATGTCATTGTTCAAGAACTACTGAGGTGTGGGACTATTTTGTCCTTTTTTCCCTACCCAAATGGGCCCAGAATTTAGAATTTCTCTTGCCTGGTTTTTATATTTTATAACTTCCTTCACTATCAGCAGTCACTTCTTGCTGCTTTGAATATGCCTGTCACAAATTCTTTTTAATGTGGTGTTTCTCACATTCTGTGAAGTAGGAAAGCAAATCAAATTTATCAGAACTCCATGTAAACCAAGAGCAAATAAACTCTAAGTAGGGGCTACAGAGGCTCTTCCATGAGTGAAAAACTGAGTAAAGCAGCAGTGTACTGAATCTGCCTGTTAGAACAAAACTTTGAGAGAGGAGAGAGAGAGAGAGAGAGAGAGAGAGAGAGAGAGAGAGAGAGAGAGAGAGAGAGAGAGAGATATTGAGAGAACACTTATTGGTGCCTTTGTAGGTATGAACTAGTTTCCTCCACAACAGGCCCATGAAAGGGACACTATTATACCCACTTTGCAGGTCAGTCTCTGAGGCACAGAGAAGTGAAGATTGACCACAGAGGCTGGAGTGGAAGACTGGGTTCTGGAAGAGTGACAGTGGGGCATTGGCTGGTAAGGTCATAACTCCTGCAAGAACCCTAAAAGTGGGAGTAGCAAGGGGAGCAGGAGGATGAGGAGGCAGGACACCGGCAGAAAACTGGCATGTCATTGCCTAGCACAAAGGTCCCCTCTGTGAAGTGGTTGAAGGAAGAGAGGAGATGTGGGTGTCCCCTAACCACGTGCCTTAGTTGCTGAAAAGTCCCTAATGCAGCCATCTTTCCTCTGGAACAGAGAGGAGAGCAGAAGTTAAAGCCCATTGAGCTGGCAGAGCTCTGGTGTGGCTGATGACTCCCTGCCCTAGTCAGAACCGCCTTGAGAACTGGGGGAACAGGACAGGGATTGAGCTTGCTGACACCGCCTTTGGGGGACTGACCCCTCTCCTTTCTGGCCTAATTGTCTGCCAGGTTTTTCTGGTAACTACTAGCAGCCTCTGGGTTAGCTGAGGACTAACAGCCCCTCCCTGCTACCTCCCTGCCAGGTGTATGATGGGACTTAAGCAAGTCTTAGATGAATTCAGACAACTGTTTAATGTTTATTAGCAAGCCTGCAAACATAGTCACATGAACAGTTCCTATAGCTCAAGAAATTCCCCATCTTGGCCCTTGACACCTCAGCCAACACCTTACTTCTGTTTGGACACAGACAGCTGGGCTCCCAGGACCCCCAACACCCACCTGGGCTTGCAGATTCTCCTACCTCCTTCACAGAGAAAGTGTGACCTGGACAATCTTCCTAAGCAATCATTGACCAATCACTGACTGCACTCATTACACAATGAAAAGTCATTTCTCACATACCTAATGCTAATCCATCCTCAGGTGTAGATTTCAAGGATACCTACAAGGCTGAGTAACCATCTCTGGAATGTTGGCTCCTGATTAGGCTGTATCAAATGCTAAGCACTTAACCCTAGGGTGTCAAGTGGAGTTAAATCGTGTCTGCACTCCTGTTGCAACTTTTATATGTAAATATTTAAACTATCACACAGACACTCTGGGCACTAGGCTCAGGGGCATGGCTGGACATTCTGATACAAAGACAGGGAGTGGGGTTCTAAGTGGGGAACCCCAACATGGAGACTTAGAGGTGGCAAAGTTCAAACATGGGTTCAGGGAAGTTTAAGTTCTATTAGGTGGATTCCAGGCTATTAAATAGACCTGGGGGGTGGGTAGAGATGAGGGGAGCTATGATCATGTAAGTTAAACAGCTGTCTTTTGTCTTTATACAGGGTTATCGGGACCTGTACAATGTGCTGATAAGTATGTTGATTCTGGGGAGGTAGGCAGCATTTTTCCAATGACTTAGTCTATGGAATCATTTTCTATAGAGCACCTGAAGGGACTCTATGCTGAGAAAGAAGAAACACAGTATTAAAAAATATAGGGGATAAAGCTGGACCACACCAGCTAGGATATATTGATTGGGCTGTTGGCTGGAGAGACAAAAAAATATATATTTTTTCTTACTAGACTAAGGCTTAAGATACCAAATCAATGTGTTTTTTCCCTCAGGATGGAGGGAAAATCAACTAAGTGTCCCTGTAAATGGAGAGCGCACTCCCGGTAAACCCATCACAGTGAGTGACTGCGGGGGCAGCAGGGGGAGGGGGAGGGTGCAGAATGGGCCTGGTGACCAAGCAAATGATGATGATGGAAAAAGGTGAGAAACCATATTCCTGGGCTGAATTCCTGGGTGTCAGCATGCAGTCTTGATAAGAAATAAAATTAGCATACATTAATGTCATAAAGCAGTAAGCAGGATCTCCGAGCGGGGAGAGCTCAAGGGCAGACTCGAGCATCTCCTGTTCGTCCTGCTCTGAAGACGCAGGCAGGCTGGGGCAGAGGCCAAGCCCGAGTCCGGGAAGACAGCTCAGTGGACCTACGCGTACATATGAAGACGCCCAGGAGAAAGGGGGAGCGCAGGGGTGTGGCAGTGCGAGGGTGGAAAGAACCGAGATGCAATGACATCGGAGGAGAGAGTTGCATGTGTTAATCCAGACGGTTTCGTGACCCAGAGTCCATGCTATGGGCACACTAGACCAATCTACAACACCCCAATTTTTTTATTGTATACCCTTCAACCATGAACAGCACCAAAGTTTAAAATAACATCTAGTGGTTTGATTCCCAGTCAGGGCCCATGCCCAGGTTGTGGGTCAAAGTCCCAGTGGGGGACATGCAGGAGGCGGCCAATCGATGTTCTCTCTCATCGATGTTTCTATCTCTCTGTCCCTCACCTTTCCTCTCTCTCTAAAATCAGTTTTTTAAAAAATAACATTTAACAAATATGTTTATAAAAAGGGAATGGATAGAAATAAAAACTGTATATTCTCTAAAATTTTCTAACTGGTATGAAATTACTTTCCAAATCAAAGTGAACTAGTACTTGTTATTCAGTTTTAATCTCTTCTTCCAAAGAGGTCCTTTGGCATTAAATCATTCAAAAATGTTCGATGACAATTCTGTATCATTCAGGATGCCTTTGGCTGCAAGTTACCAGACACTTGCCTCAAGCTGGCTTACACAGTAAGTACATGTATTGCTTCTCAAAATGGGGAGCCACAGTCATTTCCCTGAGGTGGGGGGGGGGGCTCCTGCAGCTCTGATCTTCACAGCTACAAATGACAATGTCCACAGGCACAGGGCCATCTCACCTCTCCCTGTTCCTTTCTAATCCTCACCCGAGGAGATATTCATATATGTATATATGTATATATAGATATAGATATAGATAAATATATTATTTTTTTTTACATTTATCTTTAGACAGAGTGGGAGAGGAGAGAGAGAGACAGACAGACAGACAGACAGACAGACATCAATTGATTGCCACCTGTACAACCCCAACTGGGGTCAGGGACGAACTGCAACTGAGGTATGTGCCCTTGGCCAGAATCAAACCCAGGACTCTCTGGTCCGCAGGCCGATGCTCTAACCACTGAACCAAACCAGCCAGGGCTGTTTCTTTTCTTAAGATGAATGGAACTTTTCTCAGAAGCTCCCAGCAAGGCCCTCTCAGATGGGCTACTTGGGGTTCTGTGCACATTCCCAAGCTGATCATAACAAGGTTGAGTGCCCTTAAAACAATCAGATCCAGCCCTACAGCTAAGAGCGGGTCAGCTTCTCCTGAGATACCTGGTGGCGGAGGGGAAGAAGGTGTCTGAATAAACTGGGATTCTGCTGAATGGTAGGAAAGATGCAAACAGATATGGGGTAGCCAACCGACAGCATCTACTGTAAATGCCACAAGCTATTCACCGTGGGAGACAAAACTTTGAGACTATTCTCTCAAAAAAAATTAGAGTGTGGTTGAGGAAAAACATATAAATGGAAAGTAAGTATAACACACAAGGCAATGTATGTTAAGCACCGAATACAATGCATTCTACTAGACATAATCCAAGACAGGTTCACCTTAACCCAAACTCTGTCCTATTGGAAACCAAGTCATAAGGACACGGGCGTTTTTTGAGAATGCAGACCTTACCTAATTATATATTATAATCAGCTTTGCACTGCTTAGAGAAACGAGTGCCAATTAGATGTTGTAATCTAATAAAATTGATTAAAATCCAAGGCTGTTTTTAAGAAACATACTCTCTGAAATGGCTCAGGATAATGCTCCACAGGAAAGCAGAAAATACAAAGAAAAATATCTGTGGGAAGTGACTCATGCTAAGGCTCTGTAGATAAGCTCTTTAGAAACACATCCACAGATAATAGACTTCATTGATACCTCCGCCCTTAGCTATATAAATCTCAGCTTAGAAGTGAAGTGAAGACTGATGGATTTTTAGAAAAACTGTTCTATTTACAGATCAGTGAAGTGAGAGTAAGTGAGAATCTGCTCTAATGTCTAATTAGGATTAATTAGCTAATGTTCTGAAAGCACAGCGCAAGGATGATATGCAGTACAAAGCTGGATTGTACAGTAGTAGAGAGGCTGAATATTAATTCTGTTCATTCATTCAAATAAGATATGAAGATACTCTCTGCTCCAGGAGGGGATGCTCAGGGTGTGTTGGACGTAATGGGGAAATCTGAAAAGCACTTCCTTAACCAAGTGATCAAGGTTAACATCATCGATGATGTCTGTGGATGCCACGGACCCACTGAGAAGATGTAATAAGAAAGACACTGCAGCCCTGGCCGGTTTGGCTCAGCGGTTAGAGCGTCGGCCTGCGGTCCGGAGAGACCCGGGTTCGGTTCCCGCTAAGGGCACGTACTTCGGTTGCAGTTTGTCCCCAGCCCTGGTTGGTCGTGCGGTGGCAGCCACTCGATGTGTCCCTTTCACATCGATGTTTCTCTCTTTCTATCTCTTCCTCTCTCTCTCCCTCCCACTCTATCTGTACAAAAAATAGAAAAATGTCCTCGGGTGAGGATAAAAAAATAAAAAAGAAAAAAAAAAAAGAAAGACACTGCACCTCGTGGTGTTCTTTCTAAAAACCCAGAACCCCCGTCTGATTATGACGAAAACATCAGGCAAACCCAGATCAAGGGACATGCTACAGGATACTAGCCTGCCAAGGTCATGACAAAACAAGGAAAGACCAAGAAACTCACAGACCACAGGAGACTGGTAGGTTGCCATGCCCAGGATTGAGTCTTGGAACAGAAAAAGGACATTAAGTAAAACCCAAATAAAATGTGGCAGTTTGTTTAAAGAAGAAAAAAGAGTCATCTTAAATCATGAATGATAAAGATAAAGATGTGTGGCAATTTGTAAAACAAAAGCCATCCATAAATTGAGAACACAATATCGCGTTTACTTAGGACTCTTTCAAAAGACCCAATAATTAATTGATATTTTTCTGAGTCTCATCTTAGGAGTTCATGAAAGAATTCTTTCCTGACTGGGTAATTGCTCACTGTAGAGAGGAAACTCAGGAATGAATGACTTGATGTGTGAAAAAGCAGAGATCAGACAAATCAATATAACCTAGTAAGAAGACCAATTGTGTTGGTTAATGAATGAAATGAGAGGGCACAATTTGTGTGGGATTCTTCTCCTGAAGTAAGTGATGTGACCAAGTTGTAAATTCCTGGAGGGCAGGAGCTATTTCTTACTCGTTTTTATAACCTTCACAGTGCTTGCCGCTAGTAGATGTTTAATATTAAAGTCAGTTAACTCAATTTAGAAGATCAAGTTTCAAGGTCTAACGTTTCTCAGGGGGTTTTAGCCAGAAGGGGAGGGGCCCTGAGGATGAATGACTAAAGGTAAAATTCAAACACAGAGTGACTGAAAAGGTGGTTTTGTGGTCCCAAAACCCCACTGTGTTTTGTGTTCCACCAGCTCAGCTTCTTTAAGGAGTCGTAGCAGTGGCTTCCACGAGCAATTCTCTCTGATGTCACACCACTTTTATACATTCTCAGAGCTCTGACTACGTAATATCTCATTTCACAGTATCAATCATCTTGAGACAGAGAAACAGCATGAATCTAAATTTCCAGGGGAGGACTTCGCAGCCCAAAGAAGTGGCGTGTCCATACAGAGCTGGACTCAGAGGGAGTCCCTGGGGAAACCCAGGTATGCCTTCTCAAATAAGCATGTGTCTTAGACTTTAGATGTCATCTTTATTTTATTTTTTAACAGTTAGGAAGAATTTACACAGATCTTAAGTCTTTAACATAATGAGTTTTAAGGACTATGTCCACCTATATAACCATCACCCCAAACAAGATACAGAATATTTCTGTTGCCCCAGAATGTTTTCTCATGCCCTCCTTCCAATCCATTCCCATCCACTCCTGACAAAGGCAACCACTGTTCTGATTTCTATCACCATATGTTAGTTTTGTCTGTTCTTGAACTTCATATAAATAGAGTCACTTAGGAAGTGTTCTTTTTTTTTTTTTTCTGGCTTTCCCCCCCCCCACTCACTATTATGTTTTCGAGTTTCTGTTGTGTGCATCAGTACTTCATTCCTTTTTATTGCTGAGTATTATTCCATCTTTCATGATCATATTTAGTGTACTTCAATCCATTCCCAGTTGGTGGGGTTGATTCTAGTTTGAGACTATTATGAATAAAGCTGCAATGAACATTCTCATATGAGTCTTTTTATGGGCATATGTTTTCCTTTCTCTTGTGTAAGGATCTAAGAGTAAAATAGCTGGGTCACAGGGCAGATGTATGCTTAACTTTATAAGAGGTGCCAAGTAGTTCTCTAAGATGGTCATATCCTTTTACACTCAGCAGTATTGTATGAGCATCCCAGTTATTCCACATTCTTGCCAACATTTTATATTGCCAGTCTTTCTAATTTTAGCTATTCTAGAGATTGTAAATAGTATCTCACTGTGGTTTCAATTTGCATTTCCCTTATGAGAAATTATGTAAATCCCTTACTGGCAATTTGTATATCTTCTTTTGTCAAATATCTGTTCAAATATGTTTTTCATTGGTTTGTCTTTTATTATTGATTTGTAGAAGTTCTTTAACTATTACATTTCAAGTCTTACTTAATTCAGTGTTACAAATATTTCCTCTCAGTCTATAGATTACCTATTTATTTTCTTCATCAACAGTGTCTCTTCAGGAATAGAAAGATCTAATTTTGATAAGTTCAAATATATCCGTTTGTGCTTTTTGGTTAGTGTTTTCATGTCCTAATCTCTGACTAATCCAAAATCTCCTATGTTTTCTTTCCGAAGTTTTTTTTTTATCCTCACCCGAGGACATTTTTCCATTTTTTGTTCAGAGTGGGAGGGAGAGAGAGGGAGAGAGAGAGAGAAGCATCGACATGAAAGAAACACATCGAGTGGCTGCCACCCACACGACCCAACCAGGGCCGGGGACAAACTGCAACCGAGGCACGTGCCCTTAGTGGGAACCGAACCTGGGTCTCTCTGGACCGCAGGCCAACGATCTAAACGCCGAGCCAAACTGACCAGGGCCTTTCCGAAGTTTTATGTTTAGCTTTCACATTAAATCTGTGATCTGACTCCAATTAGTTTTGATGTGTACAGTGGAGTTGAGGTTGAGGATTATCTTGTTTGCAAACAGACATCCATTTTTTTTGCCAGCACCATCTGTTAAAAAGCCTTTGTTGTTTAACTGACTTCACATCTTTGTCAAAAATCGATTAATTGTACATGTGGGTCTATTTCGAGATTCAATCCTGTTTCATTGATCTATTTGTCTATCTTTATGCCAGTATCATACTACCTTTGTTCTTGTAATTTAAAGTAAATCTTGAAATAAGGTAGTATGGGTCCTCCAATTTGATTTTTCATTTTCAATATTGTTTTGCTATTTTACAACCTTAGAAATTTTCATATAACTTTTAGATACCCTTGTTTTCTTCAAATCCACCTGCTAAGGTTTTGACTGGGATGGATGAATGTACAGGTCAATTTGGAGGGCATGGATGTAGTTGTCATTGTAGCTAGTTACACGGTCACAAGAACAGTTAACCTTTATGGAGCTCACACCATGAATCCTGCCCTTTGTTCACCTTTACAATGACCCAAGGAGCTTAGAATTAGTCCCATTTCACAAAGGTAGAACCCTCTGCTCAAAAGACTGATGAAATATCTGCTCAAGTATATACAGCTGGTAAGTAGAGACACTGAGATTCTAGTCCAGGTGGGTTTGACCTTAAATTTCAGGTGCTTTCCACCAGGCTATCTTAAATTGAATGCAACCAGAGGAAGCATCAGGAGCATGGAAATCATGCCACCTGAGAAATGTGTGCAAGAACTAAAGATTGCCATCCTAAAGAAGAAAAGATGATAGGAAGACATGATGGTTTGCCTGAAAATACTTGATAAGTCATCACATGAAAGACACTGGGGTAGAAATTGCAAGGGGCCAGTGTTGATGCAAAATAATACACTTCTAGTCATTACTGTTGTTCTTTTTTCCTTAACAGAGAGGCAGCAGAGCTGGTGGTTAAGTGCACAGACTATGGAGTAAGGTTGCCTGAGTTCCAATCATTTGTAAAATAGGAATAAAGGTTATGTTGGATAAATGAGTTAGTAATTGTAAAGGACTCACACGATGTATGTCTGGAACATAGCAGGTGCTCTGTAAAAATTAGTAGGTAAAAACTTTAGAAATGGAATACGTGATCTCATGAGACGGTAAGTTCTCTCTGAAAGTGTTCCAAAAATGTCTGAATTGCCATCAATTCATGTAGCTGCAGAACAGACTCCTGCATCAGATGCAAAGAAGGACTGCACAGTCTCTACAGCTCCTTTTCTCCATTCCAAGATGCAGTGATTCTAAGTCAACTCCTTCAGACGTTATGAAGAAAACAGGCATGACAGCCCTTCTCACTCAATCAAAATACATTCTCACTTCCTGCAATCAATAAATGCCCAACACGCTGGGAAACAAACCCTCTAACGGTGTAAGGAAATCTGAGTCAGTCTATGCCCTCAGTCACACAAGGGTGATGGAAAATAAAACAGAAAGAAAGAAAAGACAGACACCCAGAGGGGTTACAAGTAATTTCTTCACAACACGAGGTGGTTGCTTCCCTGACTATAGGAGCCAGGGTCTGGTTCCCTTGAGACCTACCAGCGGAGGAATGGCATCATTCTAACTCAGAGAAAATGGGTGTTTTTGTCATCAGTTCCACACTGGGGACTGTTTCTTCTGCAGCTCGGGTCTTCAACAATTCGTATTTGTCTAAAACTTCTTACCCCTCAAACCCTCCTTATTCCAAATTAAGAACCAAACATAGTTTTTCTATAGAAGGAGCCATTTGCCACATCTGTTTGAACTCTTTTCTGGGCCTTTCTTTATGTTCTCTCACCCTGGTGGGCCGCTAGTTTTCCCTAAAGCATTTCTTATTCATGACAAGCAGGGTCTGCAAGCCTTAAAAACACTTTCATTCTTGAGTCCTGTGCCCTTCTGATCGCCTTCTGTTCACTTGGCTCCATTTGAAAATGATCTGCTTAATTAACTTCCCAGGCCCTTTAGGTCAATTAAAATCATCCGTGCCCTGTAGAAGGCTGCTGCGTGTCTCACACTGTCCCTCTTCATAGAGGAGAATCCATCTAAGCATTTCGTGAGGGGCTCATTATGAATCCACTACCCTAGAATCAAAACATCTCTCCCAAGATTGATAACCTGCTGGAGAAACTCTTTGGAATCAGTAATGAGGGGCCCGTGGAGGGCCAAATATCATAAATACTTGAGCCCGGAGTCACAGGCTGCCATTTAGTAGATGTGTCACCTTGAGCAACCTACTTCATCTCTATGGGCTTCTTGCCTCCTCTGCTAGGGAATAAACGCTAACACCAAGAACTTACGCTCCCCATGCATCAAACAGATGCTGCAAACAGACACTGCAGATGAAATGCTTTGTAAACTAGAAAAGCACTAAACAAATATAAGGCTTGTTTAATGAGGGGGCTCCTTGACCACACTAAATGAATAAATTAGCAACAATGCATGTCCTCACATAACCAAATTCTACATGGTAGGTCAGCATGCTACTTCTTCATCGATTTCACTGGGTCCTAAACATTACTGGGTGTTAAAAGAAAGAAACATCTTAAATCAACATGGCTATGGCCCGATAGAGCTGTTGGGAACATCTACAAGAGGCAGGAGCAAGGAAAGGATGTAGAATCAAAAGGCGGGGAGCCTAGGTTCTAGTTTTCACGTTATTATTAATTAGTTGTGATCTCCTTTCTGGATCTCTAGTTCCCCAGACTCTCCCACTGAATAGGGTAGCTGTGAGGGAAGGTTATACATGGGCAATGATCTACTAACTTATAAATAGAGTGGGCAATATTACCGTGATGATACTGATCCATCCATGAAGACCCAGAGGCTTCTTTTCCTAGGAGTTCAACCAAATCCAAAGCCAGCATTAGTCAGGTCAATTATGGTGCCAATATGAATTCAAATAAACATTATTACTTTACAAAAGAAGAGCTTACTCAAGGAAAAAGCACTGATTTTGACCTCTAGTGTCAAGAATAGGTTCATTAAAAGCATAAAATACATTTTGTGTGGTTACTTCTCTGCAGATGTTACTGGTTTGTTCCGGAAGGGAACTGACCTTTTCTGAGTGCCTACTCAGTGCTGTGCTCCATGCTTTGGAGGACCATATAACTTACCATCCAAACCTGAACACTTATTAGAGTAAAAAGAGACATTAATAATTATGCAAGAGCAACAAACTGTACTGAGACTGTCCCCAGCAAACCAGAACACGTCGTCCAAGAACTCCAAGGACAACAGAATGGCCAATCCACACTAGAATTTCCCCATGTGGTATAACACTGTTATTCCACTCCAATGATATATCTGTGTTTACCTCCCAGCTCTAATTTTAGCATGGCAAGAAAGCCCATTAGCTGCTATTAAGACAATTTCCTTGTTACCTTGTGTGAGGTGCTCTGACCTGGATTGACAGGTCTACATGACTGCTAATGGGGCCCGAAACTGTCCCCTTCCTGATCAGCTCTGATCCGAGTGGGCATCACAGGAGTGTTTCATCAGCTGTTGCGAGGGCTGCCCTATCCCTCCTACATGATGCTCAGGTCCATGAATGAATGATCTCAAATCCCCTCCAAAGAGAAAGCCACTACCAGGGCTGGACCAAAACACATTTCCTGGTGGTCTCTCTGCTGGCTGAAAATAGCAAGTTCTTATACCACTAACTGAGATTCAAGTTAAAAATGTGTATCTTTGCGCCCTGGCCAGTTTGGCTCAGCGGTTAGAGCGTCGGCCTGCAGTCTGGAGAGACCCGGGTTCGGTTCCCACTAAGGGCACATACTTTGGTTGCAGTTTGTCCCCGGCCCTGGTTGGTCGTGCGGGTGGCAGCCACTCGATGTGTCCCTTCACGTTGATGTTTCTCTCTCTCTCTCCCTCCCACTCTATCTGTACAAAAAATGGAAAAATATCCTCGGGTGAGGATAAAAATAGCAAGTTCTTATACCACTAACTGAGATTCAAGTTAAAAATGTGTATCTTTGCATCTTAACTCCATGACCAAGGCTATTATGAAGCAACTAGTCCCAAGAATTGCCCCTTCCCCATCACGGCCGGTCACCATTCTCTGGGCATTAAGATAAGCATATTATAAACTAGAAGCATGTTCAAAGGTAAAAACACTGATATCGAGGTCATAAGTTCTGGTGGTGCCACTTTTGACCAAATTCTTAACATTCCTGGATTTCCGCTTCCTTCCTTCTACAAGGCAGCAATCTTACTCAGTGTTGTCTTACGGAGTTGCCATGAAATTAAATGTAATAACGCATCTGAAAGCTCTTGGAAAAAACAAAGAGCTCTAGAACGATGGTGGCAATGCAAATCCACAGCTGAGAGGAGCATCACGTGGACAACAGAAGCTCCGGCTGTGAGTGCTCCGTTAACTGCACTTTGGATTCCTGGACCCAATTCTCTCAACGCACGCAAGAGCTGACAGAAGCTTGCTCAGGAAGGAAGAATGTGCTTGGGTGGATGGACTGAAACTAAAAGAGGGGACCATTTCCTAGCCGCAAGCAATTGAACAAATGCATATTTGACTATATTATTTGGATTTGAAACACGTTTGGCTCCAGAAGGCTCTGGACACACCATTATCATGACATTCAGAGTGCTTGTTTTTCTATCATCTAATGGGCTGACTCTTGGGCCACCTCTCAAATTTGTTTTTCTTTATCCATAAATGTCTGTCTGAATTGAGTTTGGGTTAGATGCGTAATCTTTAGGACCCAGGCCACGATCCCTAGAGCTATGGACCATCCCAGACAAGGAATCCAAGCAGAGTCCCGGACTGTCAACAGACAGAGGACCCATGTTCCAGGGCTGTTCCCCCACCTTATGCTCACACTGGGACTTTCTGTTCCTGAGTTTTCACAAATGCCTCATGCACACTTGGTGGATATAACAGATAGTCTTCTTTGTATCTATGGATAGTACATATTAGTGAAAATGTCTGAGCGTCTCTCAGCAAGTGGATACATCAATGTTATTGTGGTAGGTAGACTCCTAATTTGTCCACCACCAACTCCTCCCATCATTTTATGGGCATGACACCCCATACATCAAGAGATGGAGGCTATGGATCCTTCTTGTCAGTCTGGGCTGGCCTTGTGACTTGCTTTGACCAAGAGAAGGTGGTGGAGAGAGTGTTCATTCCGGGACTTTTGAGTCTGGGTCTTAAAAGAACGGGCAACTTGTACTTACTCCCTCAGAAGCCAATCTCTATGTATTGTTCAGCTATCCTGAGACCACCGTGCTGTAAGGAAAACCCAGCTAGACACACAGAGAGACCATATGGAGAAGCATGAAGGCGTGAGACATGTGAGCAAAACCTTGGACCTTCTGGCCTATCCCAACCCAGTCACCAGCTAAGAGTAGTCACCTGAGTAATCCCATTTGATGCCACATGGAGCAGAAGAGTCACCCAGCCAAGCACTGCCCAGATTCCACAATTATGGGAAATAAAAAGTCATTATGTTAGGACACCAAATTTGGGGGCAGTTTATTATGCCGCAGTAAGTAACTGGAATAACTATGTCTTCTCATTCTACCACAAAGAGTACTCAGAAATACTAATATAAATGACATCATCAGCCATCTACACAGACAATTCCAAATTCTTCTGTGCAGCAAATAGCTAAAATCTTGCATTCAGCTGTAGTCTTGGGAAGTTCAGTAGTCTCTAATGTGCTCCTACTTCCCACTGCTCTTGATAAGCACTCTTTGGAAGCACCTACAACCCTTCACGGAGGGCTACACCTAATGGGATGGAAGAAAAGCTGTGGCGGTGTAGACTCGGAGGCCCAAGCTCCAGCTCTCACTCTTGCCCTTTTAACTCCAAACTTTGGGCAAGGCATTCGGTCTCTTCTGCTTGTTTCCTTCCCATCTGTAAGATGAAGATACCACCACCCTCTTTACTGAAAAGAATCCTGCAATTTAGGGTGTCACCACCAGGTGGCAATGATATATAAACAGAGCTGCCAAAATCCCAAAAGCAAAGATGAAATAAAAAATCAGTAAGTTTTGCCCTGGCCAGTTTTGTTCAGTGGTTAGAGTGTAGGCCCATGGACCAGAGAGTCCTGGGTTCGGTTCCCACTAAGGGCATGTACCTTGGTTGTAGTTTGTCCCAGGCCCCGGTTGGGGTCGTGTGGGTGGCCGATGTGTCTCTCACATCAATGTTTCCTCCCCTCCCTCCCCTCCCCTCCCCTCCTCTCTTCTCTCCTCTTCTCTCCTCTCCTCTCCTCTCTCCCACTCTATCTGATGATAAATAGGATCCTCAGGTGAGGAATAAAAAATAAAAATTTAAAAAAATAAGTAAGTTTCTATTCCTGCGAACATGTAGAAGTACTTGCCTGGAGTAACTGTACTGAACATTTTGAGGCCTTTATAACATCCTAGTCAATAACAACTGGGAATCCCAACCCTTGCCCACCCTCAACCCACAGGCTCACAGTTTCCCTGAGAGACCCAAGTTCACATGGGGAAGCGAGTCCTCAGCGAAGAATGGACTCAGCCATCTCTGCTCATCCATTTCGTCAGACTTAGAAGCCATAACTTATGTGACGGTTTAAAATATGTTCAAAATTGCCCTGGCCAGCATGCTCAGTGGTTAGAGCATCAGCCTGTGCACCAGAGAGCTGCATGTTTGATTCCTAGTCAAGGACATGTACCTAAGTTGCAGGTTCGATCCCTGGCCCTGGTTAGGGCACATGAGAAAGCAACCAACTGATGTGTCTCTCTCACATCGATGTTCCTCTCTCTCTCCTTCTCCCCTCCCTTCCACTCTCTCTAAAAATCAATGGAAAAATATCCTTTCCCTTTGTGTGGGCTGGACCTCGTGTCTCACTTTTAATAAACAGGAAAAAAGAGATGGATACCATGCAATGTCAGAGTCTAGGTCATCGAAGGCACTGCAACTTCCTGGTTGCCCTCTTGGATCACTTGCTCTAGGGGAAGCCAGCTTCCATGTTGTATAACTTTCTGGAGAAGGGGCCATACAGAGGGGAATGGAGGCTGCTAGCCAACAGCCATATGAGTGAACTTGGAAGCAGACCCTTCCGCCCAAGGCAAGCCTTCAGAGGCCTGAAGCCCTAGCCAACATCTTGACTGCAACCTCGTGAGAGACCTTAAGCTAGAACCACCCAGCCAAGCTGCTTCCAAATTCCTGACCCACAGACGCTAAGATAATACATGTTTGCTGTTTTAAGCTTTTAAACTGTGGGATAGTTTGTTAAACAGCAATAGATTATTAATACTTCTTGTTTCCTCACTTTTTAAGAAAAAACACTAGTGCATTTTGGGAACATTGAGAAGACCCAGAATGAATATGCAAACTGTAGCCTTATTGCTGGTAAAGTGAAGGATGAATGCCTGCGTCCAGCGATCCTGCTGGGTGAGGATAAGGCGAAAGGCCCACAAGCAGTACACAGTGGATACTGGAAAGGCAGATGTGTTCGGATAATGAGTTGACTTAAAGCCAAAGGAAATTCAGGCACTTCGATCAGGCATCCAGTTATACCATAAGAGTAAGCAAATCGGAAAGCAAGAGGATGGTACAAAAGGAGTTCTGTAATGGGTTTTGTTCCTGCCCTCAAGGTTTACTATGTATCCCAGGAGACAGGACTAGCACACTCCGTGTCCTTAGGGAGTAAGACAGTGTGTATTCCAGTGCTGTTCCGTGGAGCAGGGCTAACCGTGTACACCATGAGACAGACAGAGAAGGCAGAGCCCCCTCAGATGACCCAAGAACAGACTTCCAAGGTGGTACCCACTGGATGGCATGCTTCATCAGAGACCAACAGCAGATGATCAGCAGAAAAGTAGCTCTGCCATGGCCAGCCAGAGGTCAGTAACAGTCTCCTTGGACATTTGGCCAAACATTAGTAGCAACTCTCTAGCAAGAAAGTCCCAGTTGGGCCAGGTCATTAGCAAAATGCCTGGACAGCCCTGAGTGTGGCACTCAGGCTGTGTCTTTTGGAACAGGGTCTCTCTCTTCCCCTGACCACCCGCCAGCGCAAACACAGACAGTGGAACTCGCCCATTACCTTCTGCTGTTACCCACTCTTCAGTCTGAGGCGGTTGGCCCGCCCCCCATCCCGCACTCTCCTCGCGTGTCTACCACGCTGGTTGGAAGCAACATAGCCACCCTGACATAGGTGACCCGTGGATCTTGCCACCATTCCTCAGAGCACAGACTGCTCCCTGATGCTGGTCACCAGTCTGTTCAAGGCTACACCGGCCTCCCCAGCAGCAGCCCCTCAGGCTTCTGAGGAAGCCCCTACCTCAGCCGCTGCTGAAATGCCACAGCCTGCAGGAAGAAGCAGTGCGACAGAGGACACGGAGCCTGCACACATCCCCGGGAAGCTCTCCGGGTGTTGATGAGACCTGTTGGAATCCAATTCCTCAAGAGCCACTTGTTGGAGCTGTATCAATTACAGTGATGAAGAGCCTTTGGAGGAGAAACCACAAATCACAGTTTCATTACCGGGTGAAGTGAGAGGTACCGCAAGTGAAATCCATCACTGTTGACTGTTTTGTTTTGTTTTTTTTAAGATGGGCCAGGGACAGAGGAGAGCTCGCGCCCCCAGATCCTTCTGTATTTGCCCTTAGGACACCGTTAGCTCACTGCAGCCCTCCTCATGGTTTCTCCGCGCACAACGCTCTCGTGACTTCTGTGGGTGGGGAGTGGGTCTAGTCTGCTGTGGTCGTCCCTGTCCCTCAGGATGCCCAGTACTAGAGCCATCTTGAGAGTGCTATGAATTTAGGAGACTGCCCTGGGTAAGAATGCCCCCCCAAGTTGAAGGCTGGGAGGTAGGGAAATGCCGCTGCCAGCAGGTGGCTGGACTGTGACCCAGGGTCTATAATCTCTTCCCAAGGCAGGAGCAGGAGAGGAGAGCATGACTCCCAGTTAGAACCAAAAAATAAAACTAAGAAAGTGCAATTTACAAATCAGAGCTACACAACAGATACACAACTTGCAGAGAACATCCCGCCCCAACCTCATCCAGGCTGAGTAGGTGGGCCTGCCCCACTCCCTGCTACACACGCCCCTCTGGTGGTTGCCTTTTGGAGGTTTGCCTGCTCCAAGGTTGCCCTTGACATTCACCTTCACTCGCTTTTCCTTGAAAAACAGTATCTGTGTAGGGGAAGCACTCTAAGAACACACACGGTTGATGACCACGAAGCCAGTCAACGCACTATTGGAAATGGCTTCGAAAAGTTGAAAACACAGAGCAGAAGCAGAGGCTGATGCAAGGACAAGGTGATGTAAAGGTCATGTCCCCAGTGTCCTCATCACTTCCCAGGGGGCCTCCAATAACTGTCTCCTGTGTCTCCCGCAGGAGGAGGCTCCCTCCGTCTGTTTTTTAATTTACAGGCAAATCTGATCATGTTATTCACCAGCTTAAAACCCCTCAATGACTTCCCCTTGCCTTTCAGATCAGTCCAGACTTCTCTATGTAGAGGACAGGCCCCTGGGATCCCGTCCTGCCTGCCTGTCCCCACTAAGTTCCCTCTCCCCATCAAACTCTTCACTCGCCACCCAAAACCACGTGTGGCTCCCCACAGCAGGCTTGCTCGTGTTCTCCATCACCTTTGCCCATGCTGCTCCTGGAGCACTGCCCAGTTTCTTCCGCTGCCAAACCCCTAGTCATACTTCAGGATTCCACCCTGGCATCACCTGCTCCTGAAGCCTCCTCTGAACCGTCCTCCCTCCTGCGGGGGGGTGTCCCATGGAGGCCTGAGCACTGAGACACTGGTCCTGTGATGTCCCTTTACCGGTCCATCATCCACCCACCCCCAGACTAGCTGCCTAGTGAGGAATGGCGTCTTCCTCCTCACAGCAACAAAGATTGCACAATACCCGGCATGTACTAGGCGTTTCATAATTTTTTAAAAAGTCAGTCAATTAATCTATCGGTGTTACAGTTGGGTGGGAAGTCATTTCAATGCCTGGCCTTGTGATCATTAGGGAGATTTGCAGCAATCCAGTAATGTCATGGGTAGTATCTGTGTCCTCCCTCACTGAGCTGGGGTTCTCAAAGGACAGTCTCTGGACCATGGGCATCAAGCAGTACCTGGAAGGTGTTAGACATGCAGATTCTTGGGCCTCACCCAGTTCTACTAAATCAGAAACCCAGGGCACTGCCCCAGCAAGCGGTAGTTGACCATGCCTCAGGTTTCAGAACCAGTGCCGGGAGCCTTCAAAGACCCCTAGAAGCAGTTCAGATTCTGCTTTGCCATTTCCTCTTTTCCAGGCTGGTGGAGCCTCTCTCTGGCTGAAAGCAGCTGCCTCTGTGGGACCAGATGCGGAAATGCTTCCCCTCTCAGTATTCTTGAAATAAACAAGAATCACCTAGGGAACAAAGGAAACTAGGCAACACGAGTGCTCAGTGCTCCTGGGAGTTCTCACTAACCCTGGACGGTGGGCAAGCTGGACAGAGGTCACCTCAGGCTAAATCCATCACCTTGGTCTTACAGAAGCAGGTTTCTGGTTATTTTTCTCCAGCTATGTTGCACACATCAGAACTGTGACAGGCAGATCCACCACACCTGCCACAGGTAGATACATACAATGGAGCAGAGCAATTAGGAAGATCTTGGTTGTGAGTTCAGCTGAAAGTTTTCTGGTAGCGACAACTAAGGCCATTGTCATGAGCTGAATTCATTAGGTTTGTAGCACACCCCACCCCAGATCTAGCATGATATATTCAGGCTTACGGACATGCCCAAAGAACCAGAAATGTACAACTTTTTAGCACTGGCATTTCTTTCTTTCTTTTTTTTCTTTATTGATTTTTAGAGATAGAGGAGGGGAGAGGGAGAGAGAGATAGAAACATTGATGAGAGAGAAACACCGCCTCCTGCATACCCCCCACTGGGGATCTGGCCCACAACCTGGGCATGTGCCCTGACCAGGAATCAAATTGGTGACCTGGTACACGGGTCGACGCTCCACCACTGAGCCCACTGGCTGGGCTAGCACTGGCATTTCTTATAAACCCTGCCATCTACCTTTCATTCAATACTTAATTTTTATTGAGCACCTATTATGTGCAAGGTAAGCCAGGTTTTGCTCACTTACCCGGTGAATTGCAACCTGGATGCATATTAGAATCATGTGAATAAAGAGTTTTGGAAGAATTCTGATACCCAGACCAGATCCCAAACTAATTAAACCAGAATTTCTGGAGACATCAGTATTTTTTAAACTTTCCAGATGACTCCAATGTGCAGCCAATGTTGGGAACTATGGTTTTAAATAATATTGATGTCTGGACCTCATTCCAAATCACACAGACCAGTCTCTAGGACTAGAGTCTGGGCATGTATGTATAACATGTGCACATGCATGTGCATATGTGTGCATGTGGGTGCATCCATACGTATGTGTATGCATGTATACATGTGTGCGTTGTGTATGTATATGCACATGCATATACACGTGCATATTTATATACAGATACACATGCATGTATATTTACACATACTTATATACATATTTAGTTTCCAGGTGATGCTAATGCAGCCAAAGTTGAAAACCACTCCATATCCATTGGTTTACAAACTTGTTTGCACTTCAGAATAATCTCTAAAAATTCCAAAGCTCAGGCCATATCCCAGACCAACCAGCTCTGGGGTAGTAGACTGGGCACAGGCATCAGTGTTTTTTGGAGGGTCCCTGGGTGATTCCAGTGTGCAGAAAGGTTTGGAAAGTGCAGCACAGATGCCAAGCTCCAGAAGCTGCTGCTATTGTACTGTAACTGTTCTATAGCATCTACCTTACATATGTGTTAAACCAAAATGAATCTAAGAGATATCCTTTATCATAGTATCCTTTACAACCATGCCTCGTGGAGACAGTGCCTTCTAGAACTCTATGGATCCAACAGGGGTTGGTCCAAAAGGTACTTATTTCAGGAAACTGCATTCTGCCTCCTGACTGGTGAACCCTATCCAGGACTCCCACTGTTCCCACACTTTGGGAACTGTCTTCCTCTTCGAAATTTCTCCCATTGCTCTTTTGGGTGGCTTCAGACAAAGCTACCTTTCCAGCTCCCTTCTCATCATGTTTTAAAACTGGAAGTAGTTTGGGGCACTCAGGTGCCTAGGGGTGATTAGGAATTGGAGGGCTCTCCACTCCCTGCTGAAGAGGGCGATAGTTGGTTCCTTCACCAAACCAAACAGGGCTCGCGTTTTAAGAAGCCAGCAGGTAAGAGAGAAAACACAGTTAATTCCTCATTTCACAACTTGGATGCCGTGCACCTTGATTTGCCCAACAGATGAGGATAATTTTACTCTATAACAGAAGTACGTGATTGAGATGCGTCTCATCTGGATTCCTACTGCCGACCCTTTTGTAGAAATGCGGACATTTATATAGCGAGTTTGCTTTAAAAAGAGGTACACCTGAAAATTCATTCATTAAAACTTGGAAAAATAAGCTCAGTCAGTAGCTCTTCTTCTCTGACAGCTGGAGTTTTAATTCAGTGTGACCTATTTTCTGCCAGCACTGACCATTCATCTGGAGGTTTGATGACCAGGAGAATTGTTCTCTGTAATGGTCACTGCAGCAGGAGGAGGGCTGGGCTGCAAGTTAAGAGAACTGGGCTCTGTGCACCAACTCTAATTCCCTGTGTGATCTTGAGCAAGTTATTTGATCTTTGGGTTCCTCATTTATAAAACAAGAGAATAAATACTTCCAAAGATGGTTTTCTTCCAGCTCAAACATCATGTGGTTCTAATTCTCTTGTGGGCAATGACATTAGTCTTGGGGAAATGGCTAAGTTTATTAGTTTGTTTTCCTAAAAGTGGATAATTATTTAGGAAAAACTATCTTGAGTCTCCAATTTCATAAAACAAAGATTAAGTAACTAATATATACACCATGATGTACTGTACATGATAAGGATACAAAAAGAAGAGAGAGAGCCAATGCTGATAAAATTAATGAGGAAAACAATTACATAGCTAACCATGATTTAAGATACAATGAAATAGATGCTATGGCATGAAACCAGAGAGGAGGCAGCTTGGAGTGGTTAAAAAAGAATGTCCAGAATAAATAGTAAGTTTCTTTCTATTGGGATTAAAAGAAGCAAACTTGGAATCGAACTTGGGTTCTAGTTCTGGACATCCCAGGTAGTGGCTATGTCGTCTCAGACACGCCACCCACCTTCTTCAAGCTTAAGTGCTGCCCTGCCCCCCTCCCCCCTCCGCACCCCATAAAATGGAAACCATCTATGACCCAACACACTGGATAGTGCCACCGGGAGGCTGGAAGAAGACACTGGCAGGCTGCAGAATGTAAGTTACATAAAACAATGGAGGATATACACAACGTATGCTAAACATGTGTTCCTGTAGATTTGGATCTGATGATTTATAAAAACCAGAATTTCCACTGAGGAAGGCATCCAGAGGTTAAATTCAGAGCTGCAGGATCTCACATGCCGGGCTTTCTTTTCTTTTCCCTCACCTGCTTAGATTTCCCCCTTAATTACTTATTAAATATGTGCTTATTTTAAAAATAAAATAGTACAGAAAGGTATAAAATAAAAAATAAAAATCCTTTCCCTTACCTCAATAACCAGCTCCTTCTGACTTTACTAACAATGTCTTGTATCCTTCCAGAAAGAAAATGCTTATGATTACCCCATAATCATAACTGCATGCATAATGCTCTTGTAGCTACAGCTATACACCTTCATTTCTAGGTATCCACGACTGGACAGGAAGGATCTTATTTCAAATAATCTCAGTTTAAGGCAATATAGTTTTAGATTACTGAAATCTGACATTGCTTTTAGTGGTGATAATTAAATAATAATGCTCGTATTATTTCTTACCAACAGGAAAGGTGGAACGGAAAACCCGAGGTTATTTAATATATTATGGAAATCAAATCCTGAATTCAGGAGTGTAGAGCAAACACTGTATGGTTTGTTGGTTAAACCAGAGAAAAGTCAACTGTTAAAGGATGGATAAATCTTTGGTTCCAGGGATCTGCTTCTGAATAAATTAAAAAGAGAAGCCAAAGGATTTTACTGCCTCTTGTTCCATAAATGCATTTCAGGTTCACTTTTAAAGCCTGCTCATAAAAAAGGGGGATCTTCAGAATTAACAAATTCAATAACTTTTGAAGAATGAAAGCATGCACAAAAATTTGGAAACCAGACTTAAACCTTTCAACTAAAATACTCTAATAAACGAAAAGCATTTTCATGCTGGACTCATGATCCCCATCATCCTTCATTCAGAGACTCCACAAAATAAAGATCCAAGTCTTTTATTTGTCTGCAGTCTCCATTCAGCTCAAAGTGGTAAAGTATAGAAAAATGAACAGTTATTTAGGTCACAACACGCACAGAACTATTTACCAGATACAATCTCACTCACAGTGTAAAAACAGTCTCTCTCCTTACTCTGACTGTCCTCAAGTACTCTCTGTCATTTTGATGGCACAGATTTCACTGTCTTTATTACACAGCAGATGGGTGGGTTATTAAAGCCGTCTTTGAGTCCTATCTGGCGGATATTAGAATCCTATAATAATTGGTCAAAAGTTTTTCACTTTCCTTCCCCCAATCTGGAAAGCTCAGTTATTCCGTTGTAATATATTCCTCACCTCCTCTTCCTAAGTGCTAACTTCAATCATCTTCCCTGTTCTCCTCTTACAAATACAATCATATCAGGTTTCTGAACTTTTCCATCCCCCCCCACTTTTTTTTCCTGTTGAATGAGCTGTAATACGTTACTGTTCTCCATTCTCTAAAAAGTTCTACAGACCTGGTAAAAAGTGTCATTACCACCAATCCTGAGGGCAATGTGCTGGTCTCTACGACAAGGAATTTGCTCGGCTAACTTTGTCTGAACTCCCTGTGGCTCTCACATGTTACCAAAATCACAGCGTATTATATCTTATTAGCAGACAAAACGGTCCCCAACAGTCTGGAAAACACTCCAAATTCAAATAAATGGAAAAGGTACCAGTAGAAATATAAAAATGGCCTTGATCTCAAAATAACTATAGCTCCTTGGAAAAATCAGCAGAGGAGCCCAAATTACTGATAAAAGAATTTGGGTTTATACTTGAAATGAATCATGCTCGAGAAATTAATTTACTTGGTTTCAGGCTGAAGACTTTTCAGATATCATGGTCCATAAATTCTTGTGGCTGGTGCGGCTTTCTAGTAATTCTGCCTCCAAAAATCATCACATATTCTGGAAGAGGAAAACATTTGCTTCTTCAAAATTAATTAAGTCATCTATCAATCTATCATTTCTTTCGAGGGATCAGTCACAATCTGGAACGACCTGGGAGTGCAGGGACAGACGTGTGCTTTGGGGACCATTATTAACACCTAACTGGAAGATTTCTATTTCTAGCAATAGGTGTACAAAGTTATATAGTCTTTCCTATGTATTCAATATTGTAAAATTAAAATAAGCTGGACTACACTACATGGTATGAGGTGGTCTCCAAAAAGTTGGTGGGGATGTTCCCCCCCACAAAAAGAAGCTCTTTCCGGAGGTCAGATCCCTGCGGCCCACACCTTCCTTCGCTTTAGCCAATGACTACATACGTGAAGGGTGAGCGAGAACCTACGGTTCCCTGTGCAGACAGCAATTTTATGAGAAGTTGTCTCCCTTCCAGGGACAAAGGTACCTCAGAATAAAAATAAGAGCCCTGGCCTGTTTGCTCAGTGGTTAGAACATTGGCCCTTGGACCAAAGGGTCCTGGGTTTGATTCTGATCAAGGGCACATACCTGGGTTGCAGGTTCAATCCCTGGCCCCATTTGAGGTTGTTTAGAAGGCAAGCTGTCCATGTGTCTCTCTCACATAGATGTTTCTCTCTCTTTCTCTCTTTCTCCCTCCCTCCCTTCTGCACCAAGAGGTCACCAGTTTGATTCCCAGTCAGGGCACATGCCCAGGTTGTGGGCCTGATCCCCAGTGTGGGGCATGCAAAAGGCAGCCAATCCATGTTCTCTCTTATCGATGTTTCTCTCTCTCTCTCTCACTCTCTCTCTCTCTCTCTCTCTCTCTCAAAAATAAAGAAAATAAGTAAAAGATCAATGGAAAAATATCCTCAGGTGAGGGTTAACAACAACAAAAATAATACTAATAAGGAAATAAAATAAAATAAAAATAAGAGCCCCCCTCAAAAAAGCCAATGAAAACTCTGGTAAGGTGGTGGAGGAGGGCTTCTCACCATCCCATCACCCTTTCTCAACCTCTTCAAACTCAGCATATACATTTTTCTCATTGTAAATTTCTCTGGCTTCATGACAGTTGCAGGAAAACATCTATGAGAGTTGGAAAGGTAGGAAAAAGTATATTTGGCTGCTGATTCCAAAAACACATGGATAAGCACATGCAGTCTAAAAGCTGGAAAGGATCAGAAAGCTTTTTTTGAAACATTAGATTCAAGAAGAGTCCCCTGGAAAGGCCACTCTGACTCATGAATCTGGACACCGTAGTTCAATCTCCGCAAGGGCTAGCCTTGGCCATGCGTGAGAATTTTGCTTTCCATATGAAAATGTTGGGTGAGAATTTTTTTAAAAGCCCTGGCCAGGTGGCTCATTTTATTGGAGTGTCATCCTGTACACCAAAAGGTTGTGGGTTTGAGTCTTGGTCAGGGAACATACTGAGGCTGTGGGTTCGATCCCTGGTCAGGGCACGTGTGGAACGCAAGTGATCAATGTTTCTCTCTCACATCAGTGTTTCTTTCTCTGGATCTCTTCCTTATTCCCTCTGCAAAATCAATAAACATATCCTCAGGTAAGGATAAAAAAGAAAGAAAATGTTGGGAACCAGCATGAGAATCAGAACAAACGACAGAAGAAATAGACACATAACTATTCCAGATGGAAAAATTACAAGACACAAAATGTAAAACAACTATATTTACTATGCTCCAAAAGATACAAGTTGGGTTTACAATTTTCAAAACAAGGAACCAGGAGCTACATAAAGTAACATTAAAGACTTGAAAAAGAACTAGACATTCTAGAACTAAAATTAAGAATGCAACAGATGGATTTAACTGCAGATTGGATGCAGCCGAAGAAACATAGTATGACTTAGAAGATAGGTCAAGAGAAAGTATCAGAATGTAGCTATAAAAAGAATGAGAAATTAAAAAAACAAAAAGAGTAAGAGAAATAGAAGATATAGTGAGGAAGTTTAAGATAGTAAAATTATCTAACACCACAAAGTTCTCCCAGAAATAGGCAATACAGTTAGGAAGAAGATGCTAATATTCCTACACCCAGCTCCCTTAAAGACCAAGTACACAACTGAGACAGGTCACTTTATTGAATATCCAGAGGTAGTATAACAGCTAAAAGTTGTGATATTGTGATTTATAAGAAATGTGTAGTTGGCCCTGACCAGTTTTGTGCTCAGTGGTTAGAGCATCAGCCTGCAGACCAATGAGTCACAGGTTCGAATCCAGTCAAGGACACGTACCTCGGTTGCAGTTTGTCCCTGGTCCCGGTTGGGTTTGTGCGGGCGGCAACAGGTAGATGTGTCTCTTTCGTTGGTGTGTCTCTCTCGCCCTCCCTCTATCTGAAGATAAATGGAAAGGTATCCTCGGGTGAGGATTTAAGAAAGGGGGAGAGGGAGGAAGGGAGGAAGGGAGGAAGGGAGGAAGGGAGGAAGGGAGGAAGGGAGGAAGGGAGGGAGGAAGGAAGGAAGGAAGGAAGGAAGGAAGGAAGGAAGGAAGGAAGGAAGGAAGGAAGGGGTCTCTGGCCATTCAGATGAACAACATATATTTCTCATACGTATTTGGTCTTCACCCACGACTGCAGTTCCTGGCTCACAGCTCCCCAAATCTCTGGAATTTCCTGAGCAATCAGAACGATGGGAGCATCTTTTGTCAAAATATTTAGTCTCTTATCCTTAACTTCCTAAAATCACTTCAGAGCCAAAAAGGTAAAATGGATGGCTTTTTCTTCATAACAAGCTCCACTCCACCACCAGTGGGTTCAGGTAATGAAGGTGACCTTCGGAACACACCAAGGACGGCCCTGGCTGCAAGAGGAACCAAATGTGAATACAGGGATGAAACGTGCTGCCCCACCCTCTGATCTCCAGGGAGCGGAGAGCGGCTGGAGATGAAAATCAATCACCAATGGGCAATGAGTTCATGAATGATGCCAACCCTGCCTATGTAATGAAGCCTGCCTAGAAACCCACAAGGAAGGGGTTCAAAAGGCTTCCAGGTTGGGGAACCAGAACACTTCCACATGCAGGGACCCAAACGCTACAAGGACAGAAGCTCCTTTGTTAGGGACTAAGTATCTCATAACAAATCGGTGATCTAGTGAGTAAACAGGTTTCTTGAGTTCTGTGAACCGTTCTAGCAAATGAACTGAACCCACAGAGGAGGCTGTGGGAACCTCTGGTTTATATAGCCTGTCAGCCAGAAGCACAGGTGACAACATGGACTTGTGATGAGACTGAAGCAGAGGGCCTGCCGTGCTGGGGGACTGAGCCTGTGGAAACCGATGCTATCTCTGGATAAATAGTATCAGAATTGGGTTGAATTGTAGGACACCCAGCTGGTGTCCCAGAATTAAATTGGAACTGGTGACCTGGACCCTTCTGAAAGTATATGTGACTATGATGATTTTACCTTTTTGTGCATCACCGTCCTCGTCTGTAAATGAATATAGTGAAACAGTACCCACTGTCCAAGCTGTGAAGCACTTGCTGTGTGTTAGCTGATACCAAGGGGTAGTGCTCCCTATCCATCTAAACTTGCCTCAGGAACTGAGCAGGCAGCTCCACCACTATGGACAAAAAAAGTTTAGCCTGAAACATCGTACTTGAAATGTTGGAATTCTAGAACTTTAGAGTATGATAGAACTCTTTGTAAGATATCCATGAGAGCACAGGGTTGTTGTTATTTCTTTTAACAAATCGTTTTTCTACACGCAGATCATTTTTTTTAAACACACTTAATTAGAAAAATAGATAATTAACAAAAAAAAATCTAAACAGGTAACAATCCTATAGAGAAATGTTTAGCCAAAATACAAATGAAAACAAAATGATATATTTTTCAACTTATCAAATAATGTTTTAAAAATAAAATACCCTATGCTCTAAATGATGCGGTGAAATCATTTCCAGTTTTGGAACTAATTTGTTGACATGGTACATTCTACCTGCAGCTGAGTAATTTCACTATCTGGGGATATATAATAAGAAAACAATCCAAACTGTAGAAAAAGTAGACACAAAGATGTTCATTGCAATGACACAGCAGGGAGAAATCAGGAGGAAACAATGCCCACTAATATCAGAATACTGCTGTAACTGAACAGGCTTTCAAAGTATTGAATCATATAGTGATTAAAAATAAAATTATGCGTACTGCCTGACTGGTGTGGCTGAGTTGGCTGAACATCGTCCCACGCACCAAGAGATCACCAGTTCGATTCTGGTCAGGACACAGGCCCAGGTTTCCAGATTGACCCCCAGTAGGGGGCGTGCAGGAGGCAGCTGATGGATTTTTCTATCTTTTCTCCCCTCTCCCCTTCCTCTCTCTAAAAAATTAATCAAGAGTTTATTCTTGTGTACGATTAAGTTGATGGTCTAGTTTCATTTTTTTGCATGTAGCTGTCCAATTTTCCTAACACCATTTATTAAAGGGGCTGTCTTTACTCCACTGTATGCTCTTGCCACCTTTGTCAAATATTAATTGAGCATATTGCCTTGGGTCCATTTCTGGGTTCTCTGTTCTGTTCCACTGGTCTATGCACCTGTTCTTGTGCCAGTACTAGGCTGTTTTGATTACAGTGGCTTTGTAATATAACCTGAAATTTGGTAATGTGATCCTTGCAATGATATATTAGATAAGGAGTTAATTTCCAATATATAGAGAGTGCTCATACAACTCAACAAAAGGAAAACAAAGAACCCAATTAAAAAATGGGCAGAGGAACTAAATAGACACCTCTCCAAACAGGACATACAAATGGCTAAGAGACATATGAAGAATTGCTCATTGTTACTAATCATCAGAGAGATGCAAATTAAAACAACAATGAGGTATCACCTCACACCTGTCAGCATGGCCGCCATCAACAAATCATTAAATAACAAGTGTTGGCAAGGGTGTGGAGAAAACGGGACTCTGGTACACTGCTGGTGGGAATGCAGACTGGTGCGGCCAATATGGAAAACAATATGGTGTTACCTCAAAAAATTAAAAATTGAACTTCCATTTGACCCAGTGATCCCACTTCTAGGAATATACCCTAAGAAGCCTGAAACACCAATCAGAAAGAAGATATGTACCCCATGTTCTTAGCAGCACTATTTACAATAGCTAAGATCTGGAAACAGCCCAAGTGTCCACCAGTAGACGAATGGATAAAAAAGCTGTGGTACATATACACAATGGAGTACTATGCAGCTGTAAGAAAGAAAGATCTCTTGTCCTTTGAGACTACATGGAGGGACCTGAAAAGTATTAACCTAAGTGAAACAAGCCAAACAGAGAAAGACAAGTATCATATGATCTCACTTATTTGTGGAATATAATGAACATAACAGCCTGAGGAATGGGGTAGTCCCAGAGATATGGAAGTGGGGTACAGACTGACAATCCCCAGAAGAGGGGGTGGTGGGGGAGAGATAAACCACAGAACTTATATGCATGTATGCATGAACAATGGACATGGACAACAAAGCTGGGGACAGGGCAGGGAGGGAGGTGGAGGGTGTAATCAGTGGGGGGAAAAGGAGAAACATCTGTAACAAAAATATATTAATTAATTAATTAAAAAGTAATTTCAAAACATATTTTTAAAAATTAAATTTACAATGAATTTGTAGTAACGTGGAAATTGTTTCTTATAACAGTAACTGAAAAAAGTAAGATAAAAATTAATATGGTATGATCTAAATTACGCTTTAAAATGGGCTAAGAGCCCTGGCCAGTTTGGCTCAGCGGTTAGAGTGACGGCCTGTAGTCCAGAGAGACCCGGGTTCGGTTCCCACTAAGGGCGCGTGCCTTGGTTGCAGTTTGTCCCTGGCCCTGGTTGGTCGTGTGAGTGGCGGCCACTCAATGTGTCTCTTTCACGTTGATGTTTCTCTCTCTCTCTCTCTTCCTCTCTCTCCCTCCCACTCTATCTGAACAAAAAATGGAAAAATGTCCTCGGGTGAGGATAAAAAAAAATAAAAATAAAAAATGGGCTAAGAAAAAGACAGTAAAAAATAAACAGCAAAATATTGGATCAGTCCATCACAGAATTTTTAAATTCTTCTTTCTACTTTTCAGAATGCAAATGTATTACTTTCCCAAACAGAGAAATAAATGTTTTTATTCTCATTATTTAGTGTAAAGACAATGTAAAAGAGCATCAAAGAAAGTGTTTTTTCAATTTTTTTATTGAGATATAATTGACATATGACATATTAGTTTCAGTGTACAACACAATGATTTGATATTTTTATACACAGGGTGGGGCAAAAGTACTTTTACAGTTGTTCATATGGAAATAATACAAGAATAAACCCCTGTGTTTCATGTACTCACAATGCAAACCTATTTTTGCCCCACCCTGTGTTGCAAAATGATCACCGCAATAAGTCTATTTAATAGCCATCATCACAAATAGTTACAATTTTTTTTTCTTGAAGTTTTAAGATCTGCTCTCTCAGCAACTTTCAAATATACAATACAGTATTATTACCTATGGTCACTATGCTGTCTGTACATGGGAAGTTTTATAAAACAACCTCATTTCACTAATCCAGCTGTTTGTTTTCCCATGGCTCTTTTCAATGCCACCCATGTGCATGTGCACACACTTCTGGCATAACTGTAATCAGTTTGAATTAATAATTAGTTCTATCAGGATTAGATCACCTAGAAATGACATCATTTTATCAAACTCTTTTCCTCCCTGGACCTCCCCACCAATATACTCCGACAGCTAGGACGATGGAAGGGTACCCTGGCATGGAGTGCCAAGGGAAGGGGGCAAACTCCTGACTCCTAGTCCAGCCTTAGCACTGACCTTTGGGTAACCTTGGCAAGCCACCTAACTTCTCTCAGCCTCAGTTTCCCTATTTATACAGTGAGGCAAGGAGAGCTGCTCACTAAGCTCCAAGATTCCTTGCAGGTCTAATCTTTGTGAATGTGTACAGATTTGACCCCAAATCTCCAAAAAAATCTTGATCCTTAAAAAGTTTTATAAAAATCAAACCCCACCTATAACAAATCTTGTAGAGTCTTTTCATTTTTGTTCAATCTACACACTGACAAATGAACAGATCAGTCTCATGTACAGCCAGACACATTTAGAAACTAAAGCAATAATCATAGCACTTTCTCTTCTCCATTGAAGATAGATCAATTTAGATTAAGGGAAAGGACTTGAATGAATTAGAAGTCTGACCAATAGTTTTTTTTGTGTGTGTATTTTTTTAAGTTTTATAATTTTAAGTGTTTAAGTACTGGAATTACCTGCCCACCCCTAGAAGTGTTTGGCCTATTTCAATGCAAGGAAAAATCTCATCCTAGACTTCGCTGTTCCAAAATAGAAATTTGAATCAATGAAATCTTATTGGAAACTCTTCAAATACCATTACAGTGACCTGAATAAAGAGTTTCATTCACTTTCTGAAGCAATAACTTGGGCACAGGGCCAACCTCGCCCACAGTATGCATTCAGTTACTCCTATCACGGATCCCCCTGAAGAACTTGAACTAACCTTGCTCCTCATTCCATCCTACAAAGATGCTGCTGATGCTGACGCTGACCTGGAATTATTGAAGAATTGGAAGTTCTTACTTCTGATGGCAGATACTCACAGAAGTACAGGTTACCCTGTATTTAACAATTCTATTTCAACCCATGCTCTCTATTCAAGTCAAGTCTTTGAGAAGCTTCTCTTAGCTCTTGCTAGAAGAAAGTCCCTGCTTTCTTCTTCCTACTTTGCTATTCCTGCAGCCACAGATGTCCCAACACTCCTCAAAACCTTTTCGAGAGGCAGCTTTACTTGAAGCTAATAAAAACTGAAAGCTCGCCCTGTCCAGTTTGGCTCAATGGTTAGAGTGTCAGCCCGCTGACAAAGGGTCTCGGGTTCGATTCCCAGTCAAGGGTACGTACCTGGGTTGCAGGTTCGATCCCCAGCTAGGTCAGGGTCATGCGGAAGCAACCAATCGCTATGTCTCTCACACACTGATGTTTCTCGCTAACTCTCTATTTCACTCTCCCACTCTCCCTCCCTTCCACTCTATCAAAAAAAAAAAAAAAAAATCAATGGAAAAATATGCTCAGGTGAGGATTAAAAGAACAAAACAAACTGAAAGCTCAGAGCCCTTCTTTTGCGCAGGACTCTTCCAGGCCTGGGAGGAGCCCTAGCAATGTGTCCATTGGGTCATTTTGTCTCATTCTTTAAGAGGACCCCTCAAGTTACACAGTGTCCTGTCCCACCAGAACTGGATCCTCTTCTGCCACTTCCCTCACTCACTGCTGCCTGCCAGCCACTGCCCAAACAGCGGACTGAGGTGACCCTGTGGGCATACTTCTGGTATACAAATCAGCCACATGTTAGGAAAAGAATATGAGATTTTTTTTTGCCCCAATAGATTGACTTAATATGATAACCAGATTAGAATACGTGGCCTAAAAAACTATGTTTATTCTGATTTGGGAAATTATTCACATGGAAATTTCTATAATGTTAATTACACATTTACTAAGTCAACTTTATTAAAAAGAATCAAGTTACATTACATAAGATCTCTCCCAGAAATCTGGGAATAGTTATGTAGCATAATGCATAATAACCACACCCCTGAGAACAGTAGTTCTTAACCAGCAGTGATTTGGCTCCCCAGGGGACATTTGGCAATAATGGGACACAATTTTTGATTGTCACAACTTAGGAAGGGAATGTGGGGGTGCCACTGGCATCTAGTGGGTAGAGGTTGGGGATGCTGCTAAACATTCTACAATGCACAGGACAGCTCCCCATGACAAAAACGTATCCAGCCCACATCATCAATGGGGCCCATGTTGCGAATCCCTGCCTTAAAATAATGGGCACATGTAGGTAAAGATGCTAGGATTCCAACCGGAAAGTGATTAACCTTTAAAGAGTAGAAACCTAGGTTAACAGGTAGCAGGTAGCTCATGCAGAGCTGCTATCTCACATCAACCATCACATCATGCTAAAAAGCAACGAAGGCTCCAGTCTTTATGGGTCATGGGACTGCAAGGACCCTTGCCAAGAGTGGCTACATAAGGAGTTGGTAGCATAATTTCAGGAGCACCAGGAAAGGCACTTTGCCTCTGCAATTACCTCCAACACCCACTTGTCCATGCTTAAAATCCTCTCCTGGTGGACAAAGCCTTTCATTCCATAATGAGGCCTAAAGTGCAAAGACACCCCCCACCCCAGCCCTGGAAAAGAGAACAGTGACCTACATTCATTTTCAAGAGGAAGTGACTGATGACAGATTGTTTTTTGTTTTTTTTTTCCCTGAGTTTTCATATAATGAAGGCTCTGAGCAGCTGAAAGTGGTGGAGAGGAAGAGAGGAAGAGAGGACAGGCCCCACTTAGGTAGGGAAAGGGTGAAGAAATAGGCAATACAGGGTTCTGAAATAAATGCCACCGACTCCACAGACTGAGCCTGCAGAGAAGGAAGGATGTGGGTCATATTCTTATCCTTCAAGGAAGTTAAAATCGAGTTCAGCTCAGGTGAAAAAACTCCAAGAGAAAGACTAGTAGGACATAGTACTATCACTGCAGCTGGAACAGGAGACCAAGGTCTTTGCCAGCTATGGGGTTATAGTGAACCCCAAAATGTGCTAGATGAAGCACCCACCTGACACCTAAACAAGTCGTGGACACAGTAAAATGCTCAGGCAGGGCCTCTGTTGAATGAATGGCAACTATCCCAAATGAAGTGCTCTGAAGACGGTCTTCCTTTCTTGGCACTTCTGCTTATATGGTTTCTCTCAATTTGGGAGGTAAGTCTCCATTGTCTTCTTTGCCTAGCTGAATTTTACTCCATCTTGCAAGACTAGTTCATGTTTTCTCTGCACATTCCTGATATTGGCCTCTGTTGTTTTTTTCCTCCCTCTTCTTATAAGTAAAGGGCCTCCAAATCATTCATCTAGTGCCTGCCTATTTCCTACGTATCTTTTACAATGGGCCAACGTCCAGAAAAGATTGTGGGGAGGTGAGCGTTCAAATTCATAACAAAAAATATGTTGTTTTAAAAGGGAGAACAGAAATAATTTAGGAAGAAAAAGATCATTGTACCAAGAGGCTAGGATAAGGCAGTTACCAGGAACTGTTGGAGGCCAACGTAAAAAGATACACACATAGATATATAGCATGTTCTCACTCTGATAAAAGGAAAGCCACAATTCCATGAGGACAGAAATGTTTTTCTGACATTAAATTCTAGGAGGAATTTGCCCCTAGCTCTTCATGTATGCTGCATAGTCATTTTATGTGTATATATCAAGAATTCTGTTAGATCCTTTAGGAGAAAGACCATGTCTTAGGCTATATACCCCTGATAGCAGCCTATATATAACATTGTAAGTGCTCAAATATTTGCCAATAGACTAAGGACCCACAGTTCTCTTGCCAATCTGGATATTACTTTGTGCAAAGCATTCAGCTAGTGGTCTCAGGGCCACGAGATTATCAGAGTATTATAGTCACTAAATTTCTTAGCAGGAAGAATCCTCAGACCACTTCATTTTGCCTCTAGATCCCCAGTCATTTCAACAATGAGATTTTAAAAATACTTTTACCCCAGCTGCTACCACCAGTTTGCAGCTAGGGGCTGGAAGGACCTCATGCTTCCCCCTCTCCCCTCCTGATTTAGTTGATTGTCCTTTGCCTATCTTTCTGTCCCACCAGATTCTTCATCCCTTTGATTGGCAGAGCTTTGCCTTATTAACCTTTGATTCCCTTTGATACTAGCTGAATGCTTTGCACAAAGGAACTGCCTTCTTTTTTTTTTTTTTCAATGTAAGGAAACTGAATTGGAAAGAGGTCCAGAGTAGGCCTTTCATTATTCTGCCCTGCTCTCCAACAAACCCTAGAGCTATAGAGTGGAAGTTCTTCCTACACCACATAAGCAGTGCAAAAGGTTAAAATGAGGATCACTAAAGGAATTGAAGACTCCAGGAACCAGAAACATATTTTCTCACCCTTGTCTCCGTTTGCCCTCCCAAAAGTACACTGGGCAATTAATTCTTCAGAAAACAAATTTTAAAAACCTGTATTTGATGCTCAGTAACTATCTATTAAAATAAAGTCTTAGCAAAGCTATCCTGAATATAGCAAATACTCAATAAATATCTTTTAAATTGAAAAGTTTGTAACAATCTACTTCATCATAGCAAGTGCTCAATAAATACCTTTTAAATTAAGATGATCATAGGACTGCTGCCATGCACATAGTAGGCCCTCTGTAAATGCCCATTAAATCGAGTTGTAGCAGACACTTGCTCCTTAGAGAACCCCGGCAGAGGTGACATTAATCAGATCCCAGGCACAGATCCATGAATGGAAATGCAGGTCTGGAGCTAGCGCTTTCCAAAGTGTTGGAGAGGCGCGTGACTGCGCGCGGCCGCGGTGGACACCGCGCTCGACCCAAGCTGCGCACCCCAGCTGGAGCCCCGCATTGATTCCCTATCAGGATCCATATCCCACCCAGGCTGGAAACTGTCGCTGCTCCCAATTGTCACTCTGAGGCCGCACCTGGGGCTCCCGCTATGGCCCCCTCCTGGGGTAACCGCCCACCCTGGCTTCTCCTGGGATTCCGGAGAGTGGCGGGCAGAACAAAAGCAAAAGCCATCAGAAGGCTGTTCGGATGGAGAGCAATTGGGACAGAGGCTGGGAACGCCGGCCGGGCAGGACAGCTGTGATGTCAAACCCGATCCTCTGCAGACAGCCACCCGCCCTCCCTTGCTGATTCGGGGTCGGGATTGCCCAGCCGGGGAAAGCGGCGGCGCCCCCTCCCGCCCTCCCCACTCTCTCGGGCCCCCGCGAGGAGCAGAGTGGGCGAATCCGTAGGGTAGGGCGTGGGAGGCCCTGCATTAACCCTTGAACGAGACAAGAAGAAGGTTGGAGGGGAGGACTGAGGTAGACCCCACAACCGAGATCCAAATTTGAACTCGCAGTGCAAACCACCCCTCGGCGCCCCCAAAACGCACCGAACTGTTCCCGGGGGTGGGGTCCCCTCGCTGCATCTCCTCTCCATAGTCTCCTCCACTGAGCACTCCTCTGGGGAGTCCAGCGGCAACCTTCGCATCCAAACCACCGACCCAGGGACAACACCGGCGAGCGGTCCACGGAGCAAGGGGTCACAGAGGGCGGCCGGGCTGTCCCATGGGAGACACCACTGCTCGGAAATTCGCTAGTTTAGTATTTGCTTGGGGGGTTGTTTGTTTGTTTTCTGTTGTTGTTTTTTTAAGGCGAGGTGAGGGTTGCAGAAAGCAGGGAACTATCATTTCTCCCTTTCTCCCGGGCTTCTCCGGAGCCGGCGGAACTCCGAGAGGAGCAGGCAGCAGGGAGGGAGAATAAAAGCCAAGGGGGAGCCACTTACCGACGGCAGAGCCCGAGAGCGCGGCGGCCAGGCGCGAGCGGCGCCTTTGTCTGCGGTCGCGGCGCCGGCGCGCTCGGCCAGGCAGGTCCCAGCCCAGGCGCGCGGCGAGCTCCCGCGGGCGCCCCGACAGCCCCGCTCGCCGCTCCGGGTTCCTGCTCCCGCTCGGGCTGCGGCTTCAGCTCAAGCCCCCGCCCGCGCCGCCCCACGCTCGCCGCCGCCGCCGCGGCTCCGCCCCGATCCGGGCCCCGCCCCCGGCCCCAGGCCCACTGGGCCCCCACCTGCTGCGGTGTGGGCAGGGGTGCGGGGTCCTGGGCAGCCGCTTCCCCGTGCGCCCCGCCCCGCCTTTCCACAGCCTGCAGGCCTCTGGCTGCGAGGTCCCGGGGCGGAGCGCGATGTAGACAGGCCTTCCCGACCCAGCCCCTCGGAGTCAACCTCACCTGAGGTGCCAGGCGCCCGTGTTTTCGGAGTGGAGCTCCTGTCTCGGGATAACCTTGCCTTCCTGCCCGGACGCACGATCCCAGAGAGCTCTGTCACCCTAGAAGCCCGTGCTGAACCCCGGAGGAAAGCAATGCACTCGGCTCGCCCGGCAGAGAGCGGGCGTCGGGAAGCAGGGTCTTCCTCGGCCCGGGGTAAAGCCCGGCCTCCCGCACCCCCGTCGGCTGCCGCCGCGGCCCGGAGGCGGGGGGCTCCGGGAGGAGAAGGGCTGGCGGGGACCGGGTGGCCGGTTTGGAATCAAGCCGTAGCCGTCCGGTGCCCCGCGTGGGGACCCTTGGGTGGGCGTGAGACAGAACCGGGAGGAGGGTTGAGTGGGTGCAGAACGCAGTGCCCCGGCTGTGAATCTGCTTGTTTTCAGGGCCGGGGTAAAACTGACAGGAAGGAACTAACACTTTGGAAGCCAGAGAAAAGGAAAGCAGAAGCCACCAGCCCGGGAACACTGGTAATACCTGGTGTTTAGGTGGTGCCTTCCACCAAATCCAGAGTGGTCCACACAGATTAGGTGCGTGCACCCCAGTGGAATGGTTGAGGAGCCGCTTTTCTAGGCCGAGAAAAATATAACCTAAATATTTTATAATGAGGTCATTAGTGGGTTTAGCTGCTCATGAGCCGGTGCTTTCTCCTAACTCCCAAAACATTCAGCGAAAGAACCTCACTTTGACACTTCATAGGGACTGTGTAGGGTGTTGTGTGTGTGTGTGTGTGTGTGTGTGTGTGTGTGTGTGTGTGTGTTTTCTGCTTTACCCCACCCCAACACTACCAACTACAGAGCCTAGTACAATTCCAGGTGCATAATAGGTACTCAACTATTGAAATATAACCTGTGAATCCTATTACTGGGCTAATCATAATGGGAGAAAAACAAAAGTTTTAAATTGTGAGACTATATGCATCAAGTGGTTAGAACAGTGATGGCCATATGAAGGGCAAAATGTTACATGAAATTATTATGTAGATACACTTGCTATTAATCATATTGTGTAGGTAGTAAGTTAAAGATTACATGCTAAGTCGGAGACAGTTATTTGAACCTTCAGTGACCTAAAAGAATAGGTAGGGATCGCCTGGTGGGTTTGCTCAGTGGTTACAGCATTGGCCCCCTTATCGCAGGGTCTGGTCAAGGGCTCCTTGGCAGGTTCCATTCCCACCAGGGTCCCAGTCCTGCAGGAGGCAACCAATTGATCTCTCTCTCCCTTCCTCCTTCCCTCCCTCCCTTCCACTCTTTCTAAAAATCAATGGAAAAATATTCTCGAGTGAGGATTAACAAGGAAAAAAAGAAAGAAAGAATAGGGATAAGGAGAGACTGGGTAACAAGCAAATGTGGGTGCATTCAGGATTATGACATTCCAATGTGTCTTCCCCAAAGAGAACATTTTAACATTTTGCTTCTTTAATTTTCATTACAAATAAGTATTATTAATTCAGTGGGAATGCATAAATATGAAATGTTCTGTGTTGATTTATTCATTTTTATAACATCTTTTCTAGGAAGGAAGAATAAGCGGCCCCAAGAATGTTCATTTCATCCAAAAAAAAGCCAGACAGTCAAACATCTCACCACACTAAGCCCACTAACTAGGGTGAGGGCCTAGTGGCTCAAATGGAGGACATCAGGAAAGCTCTGATTTCCCTCCTGGGTGTTTTTGATCAGTGTCTTGGATCTGTGAAGCTGCTCTTGGGAACAATGTGCTTGTCTATGTGTGATAATGTATCTCTTCCATTTGGCAACTGGGAAAATGTAATTTTCTCCATGAGATGAGCATGAGTGAATGGCTCATGCATAGTGAATGGCCATCGGACAAGGGTGTGAAATATGCATTTTAATATCCATTACAGCACAATACCAGGGCAATGAACAGGCACCCTCCATCACACATGTATCATATGGGATTGGTCTCCTGTGGATGTTCCTATGAGAAAGCAAACAGGTTATTTCTTATTTTTACTGCAATGGAAGATTTCTAAAAAAACAAACAAACAGCTGGCTTGGGTAGAAGTCAGTCATCAGAAAACAACCACACAGAGCCCAGGGGTTGGGAAGGTCACTAGGTCATTTTAGGACATCTTTTTTCTGGGGGCTGGGGGCAGGGCTTTACCAGCATTTCCCCCACTACCTATGACTAGATAGCACAGGCTGTACCTCGGTGACTAGGCCACGGGTACCAACACCTGTGGCGGTCCTGGAGGACACCAGGGCAGGGAGTTGCTGCACTGAGCAGGAAAGTGCCATGCCCGCCTTGTTTAGGGTATTTAGATAGAATTTTTAAAAATATTGTTGAAATATTTGTGTCTCCCAAAAATTGATATGTTGAAACCTAATCCCCAATGTGATGGTATTTGGAGGGTGTGACTTTGGGAGGTGATTAGATCATTAGAGTGGCACCCTCAGGAAGGGAATTAGTGCCTTATGACAGGGCTCAGTTGAAACACAGTGGTCCAAGAACCTGGAAGCCAGCTTTCATCAGACATCAACTCTACCAGCACCTTGATCTCGGATTTCCCAGCCTCCAGGACTGTGACAGATAAACTTGTGTTTAAGCCACTCAGTCTACAGTAGCACCCTGAACAGACCAAGACAATTGTGCTGGCCAAATTCCTCTTTTATGACACCCATTTTCCCCCTTGGGCCGAGGTGGAAGAGTGAAGGCAACTTAGATTTATTAAACCTAGTTTTTCCTCACTCCACCTCCTCTCCAAGGAAGACTCGGCATCAAGGCCAATGACTTTGCCTGTGGCCTCTTTCCCAGTGGTAAGGACTAGTCACTGGTCATAGTTAAGGAACCAACTGAACCGTGACTTCTAGAAGATGTCACCATAGCAGTAGCGTATAAATAAGCCTGTTCTGGGCCAGGTGTCCTTCTCCCTCTCTTGGGTGGCTCTGTTTGGGGAGAGGTCTGGGGTCTCCTCCACACCCCCATCCCCTGCCTTATTATCTATCTATTAAATTCTCACTCCACACATACACCTTTTATTTCTCTTCTCTCTTTTTTCATGTGTGCAGCCTGTCCGTCTAGGAAGTTAAGATAGGCCTGGGGCTAGTCTCACAGCCTGGGACATAAGGTGTAGGAATTCACTTTCACCCCCGGTGGCCCTGGGAAAGCCTTTTCTCACCAGCAGGGAGATGAGAGATGCAGGTATAGGCTTGGGGGAAGGAAGCACCAGGCTCTCTGGGTTTCTTGGTTTTAACAATGGGCCAGTGACTCCAAAGCTACGCATTCACTAGAATCACCTAGGAAATCTTTAAGTACACTGAGAAAAAGAAGCAGTAGTTGACAGCAATACCTGCTTACCAATGTCTGTTCCCTTTTATCATATTCTGCCTTTCATCCTCTTATGTTAGATAAACTGCCTCTGCTCTATTGGAAGTCACCCTCCACTGTGTGCAAGGTCCTATCCCCTCATTCTTATTCAAGGACATCACTCTATAAACACTCTTCATTCACTTTGCTCATCAGTTTTTCCTCATTATTGGGTCATAAGCAGCAACTTGCAAATATGATTTAATGTCTCATCTTTAAAAAAAACAGAAACTACTTTGACTCCATTCCTTTCCAGCTTCTCTCCTAACTCTCTTTTTACTACAAACTTGCAAAACAAAACTTGCCTCTTCTCACTATCTCCAATTCCTCTCCTCCATTCTCTCCTTACCCCATTCTAGTGACCTCTCCATGGAAACTGCTCTTGTTAAGGTCATCAGTGACCTCCATGTCCTTAAATCTAATGATCAGTTCTCGGGCTTTATTTAACTTGACCTACCCAGCATTTTTCACTTGGCTCTCAGGACACTTCTGGTTTTTATTCAACATTACTGGCTCCTTGGGGAACAATAACTACTAGGTACTCAAAACAGCACGGCAAACAACATACAAAATAGAAACGTACTAAAGCCATTTTCCACCAAATTCAGAAACAAGACAGAGATGCTTGCTATCATCACTATTATTAACATTCTTTTAGAGGCTAAAGTAAAACAATAAGACATGAAAATGAAATAGGAGATACAAATCTTCAAAAGGAAGATACAAAAAAGTATTTATAGATTCTAAAATTGTACAACTGAAAATGTTAGGACTCTAGTTTTTTTGTTTTTCACTAAAAAAAACTACTCAAATTAATAAGAACATAGTAAGGTAGCTAAAAATAGCAGAAAGAAAAAAATCAAAACCTGGTTCTTTGAAAAAAGGAGTAAAGTACATAAGCTCCTCAGAAGCCTGATTAAGGAAAAAGAAAATAAAAAATATCAATAAAAAAGGGTAATACAAGTGTAGATGCAAGAGATAGTCTAAAAATTATCAAAGAAAAATGAGAGCAATTCTCTAGTATAACACTTAAAGTTAGTTGTTTTTATGTTCTATTACCAGACACTATTCTCACTTTCATGGAGCTCATAGTCTAGTGGGAAGACAGATATTAAATACAGTCATATGCCACATGATGACATTTAGGTCAAGGACAGACCACATATACAATGGTAGTCCCATAAAATTATAATGGACCTGCCTGGCCGGTGTGGCTCAGTGGTTGAGCATTGCCCATGCACTAAGAGGTCGCCGACTGATTCCTGGTCAGGGCACATGCCCAGGTTGTGGGCCTGATCCCCATTGGGGGGCATGTAGAAGGTGGCCAATTGAAGTTAAAAAAAAAAATTATAATGGACCTGAAATTTCTACCACCTGGTAATGTCATAGCCAATATAAGGTCATAAAGCAACCCATTACGTGTTTGTGGTGATGCTGATGTGAACAAACCTACTGTGCTGCCAATCATACAATATAGCATATACAATTATGTATAGTACATAATACTTGATAAATGGCTACATTACTGATTTTTGTATTTACTATACTATATCTCTTATCATTGTTTTAGAGTGTACTCTTTCTAATTACAAAAAAACAGTTTGCTGTAGCCCTGGCTGGTTTGGCCCAGCAGTTAAGAGTGTTGGCCTGCGGTCCCGAGAGACCCAGGTTCCCGCTAAGGGCATGTACCCCGGTTGCAGTTTGTCCCCGGCCCTGGTTGGGTTGTGCGGGTGGCAGCCACTCGATGTGTCCATTTCACATCAATGTTTCTTTCTCTCTTCCTCTCTTTCCCTCCCACTCTATCTGAACAAAAAAATGGAAAAATGTCCACGGGTGAGGATAAAAAAAGTTTGCTGTAAAACAGTATATGTGTTACACTAGCAGTAGCCTCTGCATCTCATGTTTACTGCGTCTCTTTTTTTTTTTCTTTATTAATTTGAGAGAGAGAGGAAGGGAGAAAGAGAGAGAGATAGAAACATCGATGAGAGAGAACATCAATTGGCTGCCTCCTGCGTGCCCCCCACTGGGGATTTGGCCCACAATCTGGGCATGTGCCCTGATCGGGAGTCGAACTGGCAACCTCTTGGTGCATGGGTCGATGCTCAACCAGTGAGCCACACTGGCCAGGCTTTACTGCATCTATTTTTTTTTTTTTTTTGTACGTGCCCCTAGCGGGAACCGAACCCGAGACTCTCTGGTCCACAGGCCGACACTCCAAACGCTGAGCCAAACTGGCCAGGGCTTTACTGCATCTCTTGATGGCATCGTTTCTCTTGTGCGTAATTTAATCTCGTGTTGTTTTGTACAGTAACATGCTGTGAGGGCTATAGCCTGAGAACAACAGGCTGCAGTACCATACAGCCTAGGTTTAGCAGGCTCTGCCATCTAGGTTTGTGTACGTGTACTCTGTGATGTTCACACAACAACAAAGTCACCTAACGACTCATTTCTCAGAACGTGTCCCTGTCATTAAAGTAGTGCATGCTGTACAAGCTTACACACGTAATTGAGTTTCCTTGTATGAAAGGTCTCACTGGCAGACCTAATCGCATTTCTGGGGTGGAGGGTGGCTGAGAAAGACTTCATGGGGAAGCAAAAATTGAGTTGTGTGGGAATAGCAGAAGAGTGGAGTGTGAGAAAATGCCAAGGAAACGGTGGGAGCAGCTGCCTGGCCGGTGTGGCTCACTGGTTGGGCGTTGACCCATGCACCAAGAGGTCGCTGGTTCGATTTCCAGTCAGGACACATGCCCAGGTTGTGGGCCTGATCCCCAGTGGGGGGCATGCAGGAGGTGGCCAATCAATGTTCTCTCTCATCATGTTTTTATCTCTCTTCCTCCCTTTTTCTCTCTCTCTAATCAATAAAGAAAAAAAAATATTTTTGAAGTTGGGAGCATTTGAAAATGTCACAGGCTGGAGGGCCGGGTGGGAGGAAGAGAGAGCAGCCAGAGAGAAAGCCAGGGCTTTGTGACCCATGGCAAGAATTTAAGCCTTAATCTTAAGTGTCATGGGAAGCCCTTTCAGTATTTTAAACAGGGAAGAATTGAGGCCATACTGTGTAAATTACTTTATCTGAAACGTCTGCAAAAAGTGTGACCATGTAGCAAGGCAGTGTTTCCCAACATCCCTTGTCCCTAGATCATTCAGTGGTACTGGCCTCCAACACCCCCCTCTCCCTGTGACCCTTAAGTGCTTTCTGTCTTAGAGGTTTCATGGAAATTCTGCAGCACTGTCTTGTTTTTCTTTCTTTTTTTAATTTTTTTATTTATTGATTTATTTTTTTTTTTAGAGAGAGAGAGAAACATTGATTTGTTGTCCCACTTATTTATGCATTTATTTGCTTCTTGCATGTGCCCTGACTGGAGATCAAACCTGCAACCTTGGCATATCGGGATGACGTTCTCACCAACTGAGACGCCTGGCCAGGATCAACTCGGCAGCACTTTCAAGGCAAGTCAGTCCAGGTGCGGATTAGGTGTCAAGAGTGGTTTGGGCAGATCTTGACTCTCACTTGATTCCCACAAACAGAGCCAACCTCTCAGCCTGCTAACTTCCCAGAAGTTTCTTGGCTGGTTTGGACCATCCCAGCATTCTCTTCTTTCAACCTGTAATAAGACCTAAGTGAAATTCTAACTTTGTGTTCCCTGCTCTGTCCTTACCTCACCCAGTCGTATGTTTAATAGGTCATAACCCATTATGGGCTATGAAATCAATTTAGCAAACCTCGCCAGCAATTTTGAAACACTTGAATAGAATAAAATAGAAAATATCAAAGTTTCTTGTACATGATAAGAGTATCACTTGATGACTTTTTTTTTTTAATCCTCACCCGAGGACATTTTTGCATTTATTTTCAGATAGAGCAAGAGGGAGAGAGGGAGGAAGAGAGAGAGAGCAACATCGATGTGAGAGACACCTCGACTGGTTGCCACCCACACAACCCCAACCAGGGCTGGGGATGAACTGTAACCGAGGTACGTGCCCTTAGCGAGAACTGAACCTGGGACTCTCTGGTCCGCGGGCCGACGTTCTAACTGCTGAGCCAAACTGGCCAGGGCTAAATGATTTTCTTAATTAGGGGTTATGATTAAGAAAAATTCGAGCTTCACTCTTCCACTTTCTCCTTTCTCTTGCTCTGTGTAGAAACTTGAACTTATTAAGATCTGACTCTTCTGCCTTACCTCATTTAATTTCTCCAAGTCATTTTTATTCCTCTCTTGACATGTTAAATATCCTCTTATACAATCAATCCACTGTTATTGGAAAATATTTGAATTCTTCTCCTAATCTCAGAGCTTACCTTGAACTATTCTCATCATGGCTTATACTTATCAAAGTGACCTATGGTTTAATGAATAGCTCACACCTATGAGCACTATCAGAGCCCAGGGAAGGCCACATCAAAATATCCCAAAGCAATGTATTGATCATTTTCAATTAAAACCACTTGAGTGTAAGAAATAGAAGCATCAAATATAGACTGTTCTTTCAAGAAATTTTGCCTGTGTATGAATCAAAGGCCTTCAAATGTTGCTGAGCTTTGACCTAGATTTTTCATGTCTGGAGGTCTACCCAAAGGAAATAATAATTAGAGATACAAAGATGTAGGCACAAGGATGATAATTGCAGCTTTATCTATAATACAAAAATGTTGGCAACAATATAAATATCAAATGCTAGGGAAATTGTTAAATAAATTATGGTGTGTCTTCATGATGGAATATTGTCCCAGCCAATAAACATGATATTTTGAAAGAATTTCTTCATGACATGGAATAATATTCATAATGAACCAAGTAAAATAAAGGCTATAAAAATATAATGTATAGATTTGTTGCAAATAATATATTATTTATATGCAAAGGAAAAAGCAGGAAAGAAAATCATAAAAATATCAGAAGTTATAGGAGAACCTCTTGAATTTTTGTTTTCCTCTATGTTTCAAAATTAGCATTTATTATTTTTATAATCGGAAACTTCATTTTTAAAAAACAGTGAAATTTGCTATGAAGGGGAATGGAGTAGTGACTGTGGGGTTGGCACTAGAAGGACAGACACCTGAAGAACTAGTAGGTGATTTTAATTTTTGAAGAATGATGTCTATAGAGCCCATCATGTCCCCCTCTTAGATCCAGCTGCCAGGAACCTCAGAAACAGATTTGACATGTAGTCACAAGTATATGATGTTCTTTTCATTGCGTATTCAGTTTATCCCCTTTCTGGGTCCCCAGTTTCCTCATGTGCAAAGGTAAGAAGGGGCATCTTGAATAATGTAGCCCAGTGGGAAGTGTCAAGGCCTCCCAGCATGGCCCAAAGCCCCTTTGGCCAAGAGACACAGGCAAGAAACAGCCAATATCCCTTATGGCAAGACTCAGATCAGAGACTTTTATGTGGACTGAGAACAATATAAAGCACATGGGCTATTCACCCCCAAATACTTAGACCACATAATGTGCTATCAGGATGGGAGAGGAGAGGTAAGGCCCTCTTGTTCGTGGTACCCAGGTGACAGATACAACATCTGTGGCAGCATCATGACAGCCTGGCCATGGAGGAGCCCTGGGAATTTATGAGACTTAGGAGGACAAATCTTAGGGACAGACTCTTGGAAAACCCAGAATCACCCCTTCCCTTTGATTAGCCTTTACTCTCAGAGGGGTTCTTTCCCAGATGTGACCCCTCCATCTCTCATGGAAACTTGAGGAAGACCTCCAAGGAGTCCATGTCACAGTAAAGACATAATCTTGACCTAGCAAAGCATGCATTTAATTCTAGCCTTTTATAGTTCCTGGCTGAAGTATATGATTTTATTCAAAGAGTTTTAAGTTTCTCAAAAGGAATGAATTGCATTTTGAGTGGGTTTCCCATACCCTAGCTGAGCACTGTCCACTAGAAGTTTCTGCAAGGACAGAACTTACTGTCCAATACAGGAGCCATTAGCCACAAGTAGCAACTGAACACGCGAAATGTGTCTTGTGGCTGAAAAACTGAACTTTGAATTTCATTTCCTTTTAATTCATCTAACTTTAAATCTTAAAAGCTCCCATGTCCATATTGGACAGTATAGGTCTAGTCCTTATAAATCCTAAAGAAGTCCCTGCAAATGTTAATGTTAATCATGTTACAGCAACGTATGTCCACCTCCCCTGCATTAATTCCAGAACTGTTTAGGCAAACAAAAGCCATCTCATCAGCAATATTTAGCATTTTCTATGGGCACAGAAGTAGTTTGCTCTTTCTTTTTTCTCCTAAACAGTGTCCAGCACAGAGTAAGCCATATAATACTTAACCATTATTTTTTTTTAATTGATCTTTACTGTTGAAAGTATTACAGATGTCCCTTCCCCTGCCCATTGACCCCTCTCCTCCACCGCGCCCCGCACCCTGCCTTCCCATCATTATTTTTTAAAGTAGATAATATAAGGGAGAAGTAAAGGGAAATATCTGATCAAAGTTGGATCTTCCTGTCTTCATCTTCACCCCGCCCATTGTGCCTGTATTCAACAGATCTACCTGCTGTGCTCCAGTCACACCACATGGACAGTGCTGGTCCGGAAGAAGCTAATGACAATATTTAGCTTCTCTGTTTCTGTGTTCTCATCAACCATCGCAAACTCTGCCAACACTCAACGCCTGTAATTCTTTTAGGCAAAGAAACACTATTAAGATGCCTGTAAAACGGCGGAGTAGGGAACTCCAAGGGACCATCCCCTCTACAAAGACAGTGAATACTCTGGAAAAGTCGATGCTATTGGAACTCTGGAAACTAGTCTAGCAACCAGATGATTACTTAATCAAGAAGAAAAAGGTTGCATGTCTGTAGTAAATCTTTGTGGCATTTTGGCTTATCCTGGCCCCGTTCTCACCTCCCTGAATCAGCAGCATCTTGAAGATGCAACCTGCATTGTGGGTGTGGGTTCCTGGTGCTGGAGGAAATAGAGCAGACCTTGTTCTCAAAGAACTGTGGGGTTTTTTTGGTTTGATCTGTCTGGTGGCTCCCTGAACCGGCACAAAGTGCTTGCTTCTATTTTGCTTAGCTTGGAACTCTCACAGAGTGGAGAGATAGCTTGGGTGGAGGGGTGCATTTTTTCAGAAACATTTAAAGGCAAACGTATTAGCTACTGCTGTCAGAGCAAGAGATAACAGGCAGGGCACACAGTGCACATACCCAAAAGCTCGGGAGGAAAGGATGAAGAGTGAGATGCTTTAGGAATAGGGTTTTGAAAAGCTCCCACATATTCCTGGGAATCTAGAAGATCATCCACATGCCCAGGGCAGGGTATACACTCAGAAAAGACCAGATTGGCTCTAAGCTTCACCTCTAGCTGAACTTCAGGCTGCACAAGCAGGAAGTGAAGGCTAGTGCAGAGCTGTGAACTGCCCAGCTGAGTGCTGAAGACACGCTGGGCGCACACACACCATCTGCTGAGAAGAATATGTTTATGGTTTGGGTTCCAGGCATTGAAAGAAACCTGTTGAATCACTAGCTGACTATTAAGCTAATCAAACAGACACTTCAGGGGGTACACATGACAAAGAATGCAGATTTTAAAAATTAGTTCAAAAAAGTCAAACAAATGATAACTCCAAGCATCAACAACAAACCCTGAGGAGGGGAAAGAGTCTGACTTTCAGAGTTGGCACATTATAATATTCAAAATTGCTGGCTTTCAACAGCAAAAATTATGAAGTGTGCAAGTGAACCCAGGGGAGAGGAACTAGAGAGTGACTAGTTAATGGCTACCGGGTTCCTCTTGGAGTGATGAAGTGTTCTGGAATTAGATAGTGGTGATGGTTACCCAACATTGTGGACACAGTGGAAACCACTGTATTGTACAATTGTAAATGGTTAAAATGGTGAATTTTATCTTATTTAAATTTTACCTAAAAGAAAAAAAAAAGAAAGACTCACTGCAAAATGGATAGTTAAGTGGTATGCTGGGGCTTTGCTTTGATAGTTTTAAAAAGTCATTTAGCAACTTTTCTCTTTTGTCTTTAGACACACACCTCAGAAATTCCAGGTTGCCAAGTTCATGATATGAGCCAGTCTGTAATTGGAGGCCTATTTCCAGGTGGCATTTCCCCTGGGTCCTGTTGCAGGTTCAGAATGTCACATGAAGCACATGGTTTTCTCCAGTATCCCCCAGACACAACATTTCCAAAGCATGACCCTGATTTCTTCCCTTGCTGTCTCCCTCCATCACCCTACATTAGCCAAGGGCATTTCCCCATGCCATTTTGGACAGCTCCCCTACGCTATAACCGATGCATCCCCACGTCCGGATACTTAGCCTCCTAAATGGCTTTCAAATCTGTTCGTTCTCTTCACCGTCACTGCCCCCCCTTTGCCCAGTGTGCCTCCACTGCTTGTCTCTGCCATGACGAGAGACTCCCAACTCGTCTCACTCACCACGTGCTCTCCTGACCCTGTGCAGTCTATTTTCCATACTCAGTCCATTTGCATTTGCATTTTTAAAATGCAAATCTAGCCCGGCCAGTGTGGCTCAGTGATTGAGCGTCGACCCATGCAACAACAGGTCGCTGGTTCGATTCCCAGGCAGGGCACATGCCCAGGTTGTGGGCCTGATCCCCAGTGGGGGGCATGCAGGAGGTGGCCAGTCGATGTTCTCGCTCATCGATGTGTCCGTCTCTCTCTCCCTCTCTCTCTAAAATCAATAAAGAAAAAACAATATTAAAAATAAATAAAATAAAATGCAAATCTAATTCTTTCACTCCCCCATGTAAAGCCTTTAACTGGCTTCTCATTGCTCTTAGAATAAAACCCTCAAGTGTTGAAATGGTCTGAGAGGAGCGGTGGGATCTGGCTCCTCTCCAGCCTCCCCACTGACTCACGACACCCGTCATGAAAGCTGTTCTCTGTGTCTCTCTACCTCAGGGCAGTCCTGTACATGCTCATCTCTTTCTAGAACATTCTATTTCCTCTCCTCTCTGCAATCACCCAATCCTACTCATTTTCAGAGCTTAGATGAAATGTCACTTCCTGAAGGATGTCTTCCTGGCCCTCCCAGGCTCACATAAGTTCCCCTGTATGGAGCTCTCTTTTATAAACATCTTCCTCTTCTAATTTCTGTGATCAATTGCTCAATGTTTGACTTCCCCACTGAAATGTGAGACCCAGGAGGGCAGGTACTGTCTGGTTCAGTGATCTAACCTCAGAACCGATCACAGTACCATGTGCGTGGTAGGCAGTTACAACATATCTGTGGATTTAATATTATGGAATGCAATTAGGTCTCACAGACAGCACCTTACTAATCAGTTGGCACCTTGATAAAAATGAGCTGACAGCCTGTCAGAGAAAGAATGCAGCCGAGGAGCAGGGTGGGGCGACGGGTGTGGGGGAGGGCAGCCGTCCCAGGGAGCCCAGTCCTGGCCCAGCCCCGTTTATCCGGGATCCCAGAAGAACCGTGTCTGAGCAGTCCTTCGCTCCTCTCCTCCGTGTCCTGTTACAACACACACAGCGGTCCCAGGACGACGGAATTTAGGGAGTGAATTATTCATTCAGGTTCAACTTGACCTTCCAACTGTTCAATCAATTCAGGTTCTTTTTTCTAGACTCTCAGGTGCCCCAATTGGCCACTCCCTTGTGGGAGATTAGAGGAACTTCTGGTCCTGGAATCCTCCCCGTGTCTCTCTTACCTTCTTTCCCACAGCCTCTGAGTCATTTTTTTTTTTTTTATCCTCACTCGAGGACATTTTTCCATTTTTTGTTCAGATAGAGTGGGAAGGAGGGAGGGGAAGAGAAAGAGAGAGAGAGAGAGAGAAACATCGACGTGAAAGGGGCACATCAAGTGGCTGCCACCCACATGACCCAACCAGGGCCGGGGACAAACTGCAACCGAGTCACGTGCCCTTAGCGGGAACCGAACCCGGGTCTCTCTGGACCACAGGCCGACGCTCTAACCGCTGAACCAAACCGGCCAGGGCAGAGTCATTTTATTTATTTATTTATTTATTTATTTTTATCCTCACCCGAGGACACTTTTTCATTCTTTGTTCAGATAGAGCAGGAGGGAGAGAGAGAGAGAAACATCAATGTGAAAGGGACACATCGAGTGGCTGCCACCCGCACGACCAACCAGAGCCGGGGACAAACTGCAACCGAGGCACGTGCCCTTAGCGGGAACCGAACCCGGGTCTCTCCGGACCGCAGGCTGACGCTCTAACCGCTGAGTCAAACCGGCCAGGGCAGAGTCATTTTTAATTGCTTTGTTCCTTCCACAGCCCCACCCATCCCAGTCCATCTCAGAGCCCCATGTCTTGCGGTAGGTTGTCAGTTGCCAATCATTCAGCTTCATCAAATTTCAATGCTCAGTGGGGTCCAGCAGAGGGGAGGGAAGAGGGGACAGACTCTCACTGTGATCTGACCTCAGGGAGAGAGATGGGTCAACAATCAGAGTTTTCATCCTGCCCATGTTAACCCCCTGCCAACTTATTTTCTGGGCATTATAATACTAAAGAAAACATCTGTTTTCTACTCTGCCTCTAGTCCTAGCACCAAAGACCTCCTCTGTTATTTTAGCTTCAGGGTGTGGCAGGCAGGATCCCCAGTGGTAAGAGAGAAAACCCACAGAGACTGGGTGCTAGAAGGAGTGGCAGCGGTGAGGGACAAGTGGGAGCTGTTATAGGAGATGGAGGGACGTTCAAGACAACCTTCATCAACTTCACAGGCTTTCTGAGCGTCTGCAGAATTATTTCCATAAACTGTCTGAAACTAAGAATGATGTGCCAGCAATTAAATTGAGCAAATAGACTCCTAGCTCCTTCTTCACCTACATCAGTATTCTCCATCAGATTGCAAGCCTCAGACTGCAAAGGGCCAAACAAACCTGGGTCAGGCCAGGTGGTCAGCAACGAGTGAAGAGTATGTCTGAAAAGTGATGAGTTGTTCCAAGTGCCTGAGCTTCCCAGCCTAGGTAGGCTGCATCCTGGGGGAATGAAAGGACCCGAGATGCATCAGCCCAGGCCATAACTTCAGAGGACCTTGGAGAAGGGGAGACATGCTAGAAACAGGCTGTTTGATGTCAGGTCAGATGATTAAGGTCATGGTTTGTGGGCATTGAATGTAAAGGAAGAAATGATCATAGGACCGGCATGGAAATCCTAACCCCATTTCCTTCTGGGATTCTTAGATGGGAAACAGGATTATAATGCAGCACGTAGTGCATCTGGATTGCTACAAAGTATCGGACACTATGAACACCTAAGAGGATCCATGCAAAAACAGCTGCTCCAGCACCACCTGGAGACAGAATTCCAGGGACGTTCCTCGGGACTCTCAATTTAGCCTGCTCCTGTCCCCAAAACTGTCACCATTAAATTTAGTTGTCCTTGCACTGAGCCCATATTTGTTTATATTTCCCAAAGGGAAAATTTTAATACAATTAATCAGTGATAAATATAAGTTCCTATACTTTGGTCTGAAAATCAGCTACACATCTATAGCAAGAAAGATAAGGTTTAGCTAGAATGGCACCATGACTCTCTTAAAGGTTAATAATAATTTGCCTCATTCCGAAAGCATCCTCCTAGCAAGTGCTGCTGTTTGATGACCATCTCCACTGGCTATCAAGGGATCTGCGCCCTGATCCCAATTCTGGTACAGACTGTTTCCCTGAAGAGCTCCAGAGTGAGTTGATTTCCTTTCTCAAGCACCAGGCAGTAGCACCAACGACTAAATCAAAGTTAAACAGCCAAGAATTCACACCAAATGGAACAATGGAGAGAAGTCACATCTAAAGAGGCGTCTTGTATTCGTAGCATTCACTTGATCCTCTTCTGCACAATCCCATGAGATAAGCCGAGCAGGTGTCTCCAGTTGACTGATGGGGAATCAAATACCCTGAGAGAAGCCAAGGCTGCCCGGCTTCTCAGTGTCAGAGTCAAGCCCAGAAGCCAAGTTGCAACTTCAAGCTCAGCTCACACTACACATGACACCACAGGGCATGTATGTGCGCATAGAATAAATAGCTTAAGATCAGATATTCTTAGGAAAAAGAGTCCCCTGTGTACTGTTTAATTCTACAACAATTAGCTATTGACATTTAACAACAGTTAACTATGTAAAAGAACTTCTTATGCGTAAATCACTGCTCCCGTTGTGGGGGTGGGGCAAGAGGGTGGCAAGATATAAAAGCGGGAGTAATCTCAGCCTCCAAGGCCCTCACATAAGTGAGGAACTCAGCTCATAACAGTGAGGGTGTGAGCTGGAGGCGACAGAATTCACCAGTGCACAGCCGAACTGGGGATGGGCAAAAACTTAGACCCTGACTGTCTACTCTGGTTGATTTCATTACAAGTTCAGAGGGAACTGCCTGCTTGTTTTGTTGTTGTTTTAAATGGAACCTTAATATTGGCTTTTCAGACACATGTGCCAAGGCAATGGAAGAAATCTCTTATTTGGGGGGCCCTCTCCTGGGCTGCAGAGGCATAAGCAGTCCTTCCGTGTCTGCCTGGTCTTCTCGACCAACCAAAAGCTAGGCCCGTCTGGTCCTTCTCTCTCTCTGCTTCTTGAGTTAGTTTAAAATTTGGATCTATTCCCTCCTTCCTCCCCTAGCACTGCCCTGGTTTGTGACCTTTTCTTTTTTTATTAATTAATTTTTGTTACAGATGTTTCTCCTTTTCCCCCCACTGATTCCCCCCTCCACCTCCCTCCCTGCCCTGTCCCCAGCTTTGTTGTCCATGTCCATTGTTCATGCATACATGCATATAAGTTCTGTGGTTTATCTCTCCCCCACCTCCCCCTCTCCTGGGGATTGTCAGTCTGTACCCCACTTCCACGTCTCTGGGTCTACCCCATTCCTCAGACTGTTATGTTCATTATATTCCACAAATAAGTGAGATCATATGATACTTGCCTTTTTCTGTTTGGCTTGTTTCACTTAGGATGATACTTTCCAGGTCCCTCCATGTCGTCTCAAAAGATAAGAGATCTTTCTTTCTTACAGCTGCATAGTACACCATCGTGTATATGTACCACTGCTTTTTTATCCATTCGTCTACTGATGGACCTTGGGCTGTTTCCAGATCTTAGCTATTGTAAATAGTGCTGCTAAAAACATGGGGTACATATATTCCTTCTGATTGGTGTTTCAGGCTCCTTAGGGTATATTCCTAGAAGTGGGGTCACTGGGTCAAATGGAAGTTCAATTTTTAATTTTTTGAGGTAACACCATGTTGTTTTCCATAGTGGCTGCACTAGTCTGCATTCCCACCAGCAGTGTACTAGAGTCCCCTTTTCTCCACACCCTCACCAACACTTGTTGTTTGATGATTTGTTGATGGCGGCCATTCTGACAGGTGTGAGGTGATATCTCATTGTTGTTTTAATTTGCATCTCTCTGATGATTAGTGATGTTGAGCATTTCTTCATATGTCTCTTTGCCATTTGTATGTCCTGTTTGGAGAGGTGTCTATTTAGTTCCTCTGCTCATTTTTTAATTGGGTTCTTTATCTTCCTTTTGTGGAGTTGTATGAGCACTCTATATGTATTGGAAATTAACCCCTTATCTGATATATCATTGGCAATTATGCTCTCCCATACAGTGGGTAGCCTTTCCGTTTTGATGATTGTATCTTTCGCTGTGCAGAAGCTTTTGAGTTTGATGTAGTCCCATGTGTTCATTTTCTCCTTTGTTTCTATTTCCTTAGGTGATGTATCAGTGAAAATTCTGCTGAGTATAATGTCTGAAATTTTGTTGCCTATAATTTCTTCTAGGATTTTTATGGATTCATGAGTCACATTTAAGTCTTTTATCCATTCTGAGTTTATTCTTGTGTAGGGTGTAAATTGATGGTCTAGTTTCATTTTTCTGCATGTAGCTGTCCAATTTTCCCAACACCATTTATTAAAGAGGCTGCTAACTTTGTCAAATATTAATTGAGCATATTGCCTTGGGTCCATTTCTGGGTTCTCTGTTCTGTTCCACTGGTCTATATGCCTGTTCTTGTGCCAGTAGCAGGCTGTTTTGATTACAGTGACTTTGTAGTATAACCTGAAATCTGGTAATGTGATCCCTCCAACTTGGTTCTTCTTTTTCAAGATTGCTGTGGCTATTCGAGGTGTTTTTTGGTTCCATATGAACTTTTGAAATAATTGTTCTAATTCTGTGAAGTATGTCGTTGGTATTTTGATGGGGCTTGCATTGAATCTATAGATTGCTTTGGGTATTATGGACATTTTAATGATGTTAATTCTTCCAATCCATGAACAGGGTATGTGCTTCCACTTTTTTTATATCTTCCTCTATTTCTTTTTTCAATGACCTGTAGTTTTCTGCGAATAGGTCCTTTATTTCTTTGGTTAAGTTTATTCCTAGGTATCTTAATTTTTTTGCCGCAATGGTAAATGGGATTGTTTTCTTAGTTTCTCTTTCTGTGAGTTCATCATTGGTGTATAAGAATGCCATCGATTTCTTGACGTTAATTTTGTATCCTGCTACTTTTCCAAATTCATTTATTAAGTCTAGTAAATTTTTGATGGAGTCTTTGGGGTTTTCTACATATAGTATCATGTCATCTGCAAATAATGACAGTTTCATTTTCTCCTTTCCAATTTGAATCCCTTTTATTTTTTCTTCCTGTCTGATTGCTGTGGCTAAGACTTCTGGTACTATGTTAACTAAGAGTGGCGAAAGTGGGCATTCTTGCCTTGTTTCTGTTCTTAAGAAAAATGCTTTTAGTTTTTGCCCATTGAGTATGATGTTGGTTGTAGGTCTTTCATATATGGCCTTTATCATGTTTAGATATGATCCCTCTATTCCCACATTGCTGAGCGTTTTTATCAGAAATGGATGCTGGATTTTGTCGAAGGCTTTTTTAGCATCTATTGATATGATCATGTGGTTTTTATTCTTCATTTTGTTTATGTGGTGTATCACATTTATTGATTTGCGAATATTGTACCAGCCTTGCATCCCTGGGATGAATCCCACTTGGTCATAATTTTTTATGGTGGATAATTTTTTTGGTGTATTGCTGGATCTGATTTTCTAGTATTTTGTTCAGGATTTTGGCGTCTATGTTTATCAGGGATATTGGCCTGTAGTTTTCTTTCTTTGTTGTGTCTTTTTCTGGTTTTGGAATTAGAATTATGCTGGCTTCATAAAAAAAGTTTGGAAGTCTTCCTTCTTCTTGAATTTTTTGAAATAGTTTGAGGAGAATGTGTGTTAGTTCTTCTTTGAATGTTCGGTAAAACTCCCCTGTGAAGCCATCTGGGCCTGGGCTTTTGTTTGCTGGGAGAGTCTTGATTACATCTTCAATTTCTTCTGTTGTTATTGGTCTGTTCAAGTTTTCTATCTCTTCCTGATCCAGTTTTGGGGACTATGTGTTTCTAGAAATTTGTCCGTTTCGCTTAGATTGTCCAATTTGTTGCCATATAATTGTTCATAGTAGTTGTTAACGATCTTTTGTATTTCTGTGGTGTCAGTTGTTACTTCTCTTTCATTTCTGATTTTGTGTATTTGGGTTCTCTCTCTTTGTTTCTTGGTGAGTCTAGCTAAGGGTCCATCAATCTTGTTAATCTTTTTGAAAAACCAGCTCTTTCTTTCATTGATCTTTTGAATTGTTTTTTTGGACTCTAGGTCATTTATTTCTGCTCTGATCTTTACTATTTCTTTCCTACTACTTGCTCTGGGGTTTTCTTTTTGTTTGCTCTCTAGTTCTTTAAGTTGTGAGGTTAGATAGTCTATTAGAGATTTTTCTTGCTTTTTGAGGTAGGCCTGTAGTGCTATGAACTTCCCTCTCAGAATTGCTTTCGCTGCATCCATAGATTTTGTGTTGTTGTGTGTTCATTTTCATTGGTTTCCATGAAGTTTTTAATTTCTTCCTTGATCTCCTCAGTAACCCATTCATTGTTTAATAACATGCTATTTAGCTTCCTTGTGTTCAAATGTCTTTGTATGTTCTTGTTGCAATTGATTTCTAGTTTCATGCCATTGTGATCTGAGAAGATGCTTGATATGATTTCAGTCTTCTTGAACTTGTAGAGACTTAGTTTGTGCCCTAACATGTGGTCTATCTTTAAGAATGTCCCATGTGCACTTGAGAAGAATGTGAATTCTATAGTTTTGGGGTGCAATTCTCTGTAGATATGTATTAAATCCATTTGGTCTAGTGCTTCATTTAGAGTCTCTGTTTCCTTGCTAATTTTTTGTCTAGAGGTCATCTATACAGTGATGTCAGCGGGGTGTTGAAGTCCCCAGCTATGATTGTATTGCTATCAATTTCTCCTTTGAAGTCCTCCAGAAGATTTTTAATATATTTTGGTGCTCCTAGGTTGGGTGCATATATGTTTATCAAAGTTATATCTTCCTATTGGATAGATCTTTTCAATATTATGTAGTGCCCTCTTTGTCTCTAGTTATGGCCTTCATTTTGAAATCTATTTTATCAGATATGAGTATTGCTACCCCAACTTTTTTTTCCTTTCCGCTTGCTTGGAAGATTTTTTTCCATCCGTTCATTTTCAACCTATGTGAGTCTTTCGTTGTGAGGTGGGTCTCTTGTAAACAACATATAGATGAGTCATGCTTTCTTATCCAATCAGCTACTCTGTCTTTTTATGGTAGCATTCAGTCTATTTACATTTAAGGTGATTATTGATATGTACTTATTTATTGCCATTTTTGTTTAGTGTGGTTATATTTTCTTCCTATTTCTCCTGCTAATTACGGCAGTCCTTTTAACATTTCTTGCAGTGTTGGTTTGGTGCTAATGTATTCCCTTAGCCTTTTTTTGTCTGGGAAGCTCTTTATTTGACCTTCTATTTTGAATGATAGCCTTGCTGGGTAGAGTAGTCTTGGATTCAGATCCTTGTTTTTCATGACCTTGATTACCTCATGCCATTCCCTTCTGGCCTGTAGTGTTTCTGTTGAGAAGTCAGCTGAGAGCCTTATGGGGTTCCCTTTGTAGGTACCCTGTTGCTTATCTCTTGCTGCTTTTAGGATTCTCTCTTTGTCTTGAATTTTTGGCACTTTGATTACTATGTGTCTTGTTGTGGGCCTGTTTGGATTCTTCTTACTTGGGGCTCTCTGTGCTTCTTGAACTTGAATGCCTTCTTCCTTCACCAAATTAGGGAAGTTTCTGTCACTATTTCTTTGAATATATTCTCTAACCCTTGCTCATTTTCTTCTTCTTCGGGGACTCCTACGATGCGAATATTATTACGTTTCTAGTTGTCCCACAGTTCTCTTAAGCTGTCTTTCTGTTTTTTAATCATTTTTTCCTTTTGGTTTTCTGATTGGTTGATTTGTTTCTACCCTGTCTTCTAACTCACTGATCCGGTCCTCAGCTTCCTCTACTCTGCGTTTTAGACCTTCCAGTGTGTTTTTCATTTCTGATATGTCATTTTTTATCTCTTCTTGGTGGTTTTTAATTTCCAATTGGCTTATTTTCAGCATCTCTATGTCCTTACTCATGCTCTTGAGCTTCCTCAAGATCATGGCTCTGAATTCTAGTTCTGTTAACTTGCTTAACTGCACCTCATTTATCTCATCTTCAGTAGAGGTCTCTTGTTCTTTCATTTGGCTTTTGCTTCTTTGTTTCACCATTTTGACTATCACAGTGGGCTTTGGAGTCTGCCAAATTTTCCCTGTGGGTGTTGGTGTTCTGCTGTTTGTGGCTCCCTCTCCTGGGTTTGGATGAGGCAGGGAGGACCCACTTTAAACACCACTGTCAAGTCTTAACTTTCCCGGTTATAGTTGCTAGCCCAGGGAATGGTAGTTATCCTCTAGCTTTTTCCCTGGAGGCAATTTGTAGTGCTCACCTGAAGAACCTTGGTTTCTGAGTTGAATGAAAAACTCCCTCATGTGCTCAGTGTAAGAGGATTTCCCAAGGGTGGGGCAGATGCTGGTTGTTAATGGGCCTCAATTAGCATTTCAATGGTCACCAGGTGGGGTTGAATCTCCGAGGGAGGGGCCACCACCTCTCCCCAGGGCGCTAGGAAGGAGTAAGATGACCACAGTCCTGCATGGCTGCACTCAGCGAAAGCTCTGAGCACCCTCCAAATCCTGAGTGTCCCCACACAGTTCCAGTCCAGTCTGCCCTCCCTCTGCTGGAGCCCAAATCCTGAGTGTCCCCACACAGTTCCAGTCCAGTCTGCCCTCCCTCTGCTGGAGCCCAAGGTGAGTGGCTGCTGCCAATTTAGCCTCTGTCCGGGCTCTGTGTCGTGGAGCTTCCTGGGACTTTAACCCAAGGGCGCTGATCCCAGCTAAGGGTGGCCGAGGCTGCGGCAGCTCCCAGCCAAGGGCGTAGCACCCAGCCAGGGCCTCCACAAGTCCCAATCGAGGCAGCTGCTGGTCCCAGCCGAGGCCACAGGACCCAGCTGAGGGCGCAGCTTCCAGCCGAGTCTGCTTGTGACCTTTTCTTATTCCTGTCCCTGACCAATCCTAATTCTGGTCTTTCTGAGAACACCAATGTGCCAGGTTTGCAAAATAAAACCTGAAACTCTTCCTCGCCATTGTTTTAGATCAGTGATTTTCAGAGTGTGGTCCCCAGACCAGTGACATTAGTCACCTGGGAATGAGCTACAGCTATAAATTCTCAGGCCCTGGCCTAGATCTGCTAAATCAGAAAGTCTGAGGTTGGAGCCCAGAAATCTGTTGAAGGGGGGCAGAGTTTGCCTCTCTGGGGTATTGATTGCATTAAGCTGGTTATTTTTAAGAAACAAAAGACTCAGGAAAAACTCTTGACCATCCCCCTAATTGCCTGAAAGAATTTAGATGGAGAACCTCCTTCAGAAAGGGAGAGATCATCATGGATAACTATAGTTTAATGTGAGCGAGTGTGTTAGGGAGGAAGCTGGCAAGGCCTGCTTGATCAACTCCTCTCTGTTCCACTGTTAACGGTGGCCCAGCAACATTTATTTATGTAACATTTGCTTTTCCATCTCTATGTAAATTGCCTTCTCAACTGCTCTTTGAATTCCTGAACCACTACCCTACCCCCTTCACCTTAGCTCAAGGTGGCATGTAAACCTCAACTGCCCATTTGTCCTCAGGTCCCATATTCTTTTTTTTTTTTGGATCCTCACCCTAGGATATTTTTACATTAATCTTCAGATAGAGAAGGAGGAAGAGAGAGAGAGAGAGACATCGATGTGAGAGAGACACATCAATTGGTTGCCACCCGCACAACCCCAACCGGGAACAGGGACGAACCAAAACAGAGGTACGTGCCTTTAGTGGGAATCGAACCCAGGACTCTTTGATCTGCAGGCAACACTCTTACCGCTGAGCCATACCAGCCAGGGCAGGTCCCATATTCTTGCAGAACCCCCGTACATACATACATACATACATACGTAATTAAATAGATTACTTTTCTACTGTTAATCTGTCCCATGTCAATTTGATTATTAAACCAGCCAGAAGAACTAAGAGGAAAAGGGAGAAATATCCCCTTAACACACACACACACACACACACACACACACACACACACACGCTGTTTTAACAAGTCCTCCAGGTGATTCTGATGCATGTTCAAGTTCAAGATTCACCCGTTTAGAGAATTAGAACATCAAGCAGAATGAGGTTCTTTTCTTTGCCTGTTTTCAGGCCCCTTCCTTCAAAGGCCGGGTCACACAGTGCCTCCTCTTGCCACTTGCCCTGCTGCCTCCTTTGACCTCACCCTCCGTACACCACTCACTAGATGTGACCCTGCTTTGTATTGACTTTTCTTCCTTATCTCCGCGTTTGTCTTGGCTCTCGTGGCCAAAGCTACCTGACTGGACACTGGTACTCCAGTGTAAAAACCCAATGTTCGCCCTGCTCTCGGAACATCCAACAAGAGCGCACACACACACACACACACACACACACACACACACCCCTCCCTTTTCTTGCATCGTCATCAGGTTACAGAGTACAATGGACTTTTCTGTAGCCAGGGACACATCATCCGTACCAAGACTGCTCTTGTCTTACTGCAAATTCATCTGGAGTCTTGACTCTGCTGCTCCTCTGTCTTGTCCTCCTTTCTCTCAAGGAAATGTTTGCCATTCTCCTGCATATTATAGCCTTGGCAGGAAGCCCATCTTCCTGCTCTGTGCAAGACACAGATTATTCCTGGTCCTGCATACACCGAGGCATCGTCTCGGTGTATTACCCAGCCGCCCTGACCACATCCCCCAACCTAGTGTTCTAGCGACTTCTCCAATAACATCCCTTTCTTATCTAGCTCACACCCTGTTAATGTTTTATTCTATCTCCTGCCTCTGCCAAAATTCAAGATATGTATCCTGAACAGATACATATCCCATCCTCTTAACCTGAATCCTTCCTTCCATCAGTTCATAGCCTCTGCCCACGCTTCACTGACAGAATGTCCTCCCTGATGGCTTCTATTAGGCTCTCCCTTTCTGGTCACCCTAGCAAGCCATTGACAACTGTGCAGATGTGTGATCAGCTGTGGCTAGTCTGTCCAGTTTCCCTTTGTAATTTCCATGAAGCCAAATACAGTCATGGACAGACCCAGGGTACTTAGGAAATTATGCTGTCGAAGAAATTAACGTATAGAAAATACCTATTCTGGACAAAACACTATTATAAGAGTTTTGCATATAATATTTTAATGACATTCTATAATAACATTAAATAAATTAATCTTACCAATGTAGACTTTTTCAGAGATGCCACTGACTGTTTAATCCACTCCAGGCACAGTATTGTGACTATAACAGGGTCTACCAAGTCCAGACAATTCATACAACATTCCTGACTGGTTTTTTTAACTTGGGGCTTAACACCAGGGACTGAGCACCATACTCTTTGAAGAGCCTATATTCATGGATAAAGGGATTGATGTGTAGATTTTTATATGGCTACATACAAAGCGACTGTGAAGGGCACCATGAGTTCTGACGTCATCCTCTAGTGCTTTCTCATAAGGAACTGTTGATAAGCTTTGATCCATGCAGCCACGATTGTGTCCTGTTCAGCCCCATCTGGGGGCTCTCTGCTGTGCCTGACACCATGTGGGTCTACTCCACCACTATATTGAGATGCCTGTTTCATGCATTAGGCTGAGGCCTCAATAGTGAGTTTCACACTAAAACGTGAATAAAGTTCCCTTTAACCTCAGCCTTGATCAAGTGGTTTCCACAAAAGCTGTTGCCACCAATAGCTTCTAGGAGAAGTTGGCTGCCTGCCCCCATAATAAACAAAGTGCATAGTGCCTCTCTGGTTGTCTAATATGGATGGTTTTTGTCTCTGTGTTCTTCACTGGCTGTGTCCTCTCTGCAGGGCCAGCATTTTTCTGCATGTGGCAGCAATGAGTTAAGTGTTTTAAATCTCTAATGGGGAGAAGAAGAATTTCCTGGGTTGGAGAGGGATCCTCAATGACTGAATTCTATGACACTTTCTGTGAAACACCATTGACTGTCCTTAGGGGTAGCAACAGGGCAATATTGTTTAAGTACTACTTGTCCAGTAGTATAAAGATTCTGTTGGATTCTTCACTAAGAGGTATTACTAATTCTATTATTGAGATGAAAAACTAAAGATGTTACGCGACTTGTCCAAGATGACCCAGCTCACATGAGACAGAACACAGTCCAAATCCATGCCCCTTCCACTCAGACATGCCTGCTCCAAGCCTTGGGTAAGGGGGGCATCACTTAGTTCTTCCATCACCTGAGCTCATCCTGTGCTGCTACTCTCTGACAGTCAGCCCCACCTGGACCATTGTTACCTGGACCTCAGAAACCTCAGTGTTCCTTCTACATCTGAGGGTTCTCAGAGATGACTTACTCATTGGGAGACCTAGGGTAGCCTAGAGGTTAAGTGCACAGAGGGAAACCCAGCTCTTGAGGTTCAAATCCAAGTTCTGCTATTTATTGGCAGTGTGGCCAAGCAATGTGACGTTGGGCAGGCTAATTGCCTGTGCTTTGGTTTCCTCATTTGTAAAATGACAACATAAAAAGAAAATTAAAAACAAAATAATAATAATAATAATTGACTACCTACCCAGATTATGAAATGTAAATACCTGCTATGGCTAAAGCACTTAGAAGAGTGCCTGTTACATAGATAATATGCTATTATTTGTATTCAGCATTTTCATCATTTCTCCCCTCTGCCTTCCTGCCCTCTGTGCCTTCTCTTCTGTTCCAGGTCACTGTTTCCTTCTTCTCGTGCTCTCTCATTTACCTTCTCAATCCATAGCATCTGCAGCTCAATTACTCTTAAAAAGAACTTGACTCTAATCCTCTTCTTAATTGTGAAGCCAGGGATTAACTCCTTTCTCCTGCCTGTAAAAATGTCTCATTGCCGTGTGATGGGTAGCTCAGCCTCTCTGCTCCCAGGCAGTTCCTTCTTGCATCGCAGTTTAACCAACAATGAACAGTGGCCTTCTGAACAGCATGCCTTGGCCCAACCCCTCCCCACAAAGGTATCTGCTCAGCTCCGTGAAGGCTCTGAGACATGGCAGCGAGAAAGTGGGGAACCAGCCTGCCTCGTATTTCACTGCTGTAATCCTGCTGGCCAATGCCGCTTCTCACATGGCCTCATTTATTAGGAGTATATTACAAGTCTTTATTCCTGACCTCCATCGGCTCCCTGCAGGGAGTCACAGGCATGGTATTTGAGAGCTAGAGAGGAAACCAGAACCTTGTATTAAATTCCCTACCATGCTGATATCCCTGAAGAAGTTCATTCTAATTTCCATTTCCTTAATATCCAGCTAAGATTTGAAATCTGCTTTTACTGCACTTTCCATGGAGGTGAGGTGCTATTCTTGTTACCTGGGAGGGCCGCTGGGCAGCAGTTACAGTTAGGAAACCATTTTCTTTGGTTTTTAGCTCCTGACTTCATGGGGCCACTCGCCTCTGCCTTCAGGCAAGCTGGGACTGGGCTCCGGGGCTCCCTGAGCGGGGAGCAGGGCCGGTCTCTGCCTCGGCAGCTGGCAGGTGGCACTTTTCTTCCTTGGCTCTTTATTTATTGCCGTGGATATTTTCTCATTAAGTTTCATCCATGGAATTACACCATGGCCTCCTGATTTTCCCAGAAAAAAACTGCTCGTTCTTGGGAATGTATCTATTAGACCCCTCAGTTTGAAGATGTAATGTGATTTTTTTATAGGATTTTCTGGTGATTTAGAATTGAGCCATGCCATTTGGTGCAAGGTCAAATAATCAGTCACTGCACACACCCAGTTACATGCAGAGCACGAGGTGAGATAAATAAGCAGTCACTGCACACACCCAGTTACATGCAGAGCACGAGGTGAGATAAATAAGCTGTCACTGCATACATGCACGGCTACATGCAGAGCAGGAGGTGAGATAAATAAGCAGTCTCTGCATACATGCACGGCTACATGCAGAGCACCAGGTGAGATAAATAAGCTGTCACTGCATACATGCACGGCTACATGCAGAGCATGAGGTGAGATAAATAAGCAGTCTCTGCATACATGCACGTCTACATGCAGAGCAGGAGGTGAGATAAATAAGCAGTCACTGCATACATACCCAGTTACATGCAGAGCAGGAGGTGAGATAAATAAGCAGTCTCTGCATACATGCACGGCTACATGCAGAGCACGAGGTGAGATAAATAAGCTGTCACTGCATACATGCACGGCTACATGCAGAGCACCAGGTGAAATAAATAAGCTGTCACTGCATACATGCACGGCTACATGCAGAGCACGAGGTGAGATAAATAAGCTGTCACTGCATACATGCATGGCTACATGCAAAGCAGGAGGTGAGATAAATAAGCAGTCTCTGCATACATGCACGTCTACATGCAGAGCAGGAGGTGAGATAAATAAGCAGTCACTGCATACATACCCAGTTACATGCAGAGCAGGAGGTGAGATAAATAAGCAGTCTCTGCATACATGCACGGCTACATGCAGAGCACCAGGTGAAATAAATAAGCTGTCACTGCATACATGCACGGCTACATGCAGAGCAGGAGGTGAGATAAATAAGCAGTCTCTGCATACATGCACGGCTACATGCAGAGCACGAGGTGAGATAAATAAGCTGTCACTGCATACATGCACGGCTACATGCAGAGCAGGAGGTGAGATAAATAAGCTGTCACTGCATACATGCACGGCTACATGCAGAGCACGAGGTGAGATAAATAAGCAGTCTCTGCATACATGCACGGCTACATGCAGAGCACGAGGTGAGATAAATAAGCTGTCACTGCATACATGCACGTCTACATGCAGAGCACGAGGTGAGACACTGACACACGGGCCTGACTTTTTAGCCTTGGTGCTCGGGGCTACAGTGGGGTCAGTGGAAGGGGGACAAAGATGAGAAGGGGAGATTTGAAAACTTCAGTTTGGTGGTTTTCTCTAGTAACCAAGAGAGGTGTGACAATGTGGTCATTGTTCAAGGACAGTGTAGGAGGCCGCAGTGACGGGCACAGAGGAGGAATGGGGAGTGGGAAACTGAGTTGGAGCCTCCAGCTTTCACAAGTGGAAAGAGGGCACTGAGTTCCCACAAAAGTGGTTGAACAAAGGCCTCCAAACTTTGCATCTTAGCCTTAATAATCTCAACAAAATGTCTCATTCTGCTTCAGTTAGACACGTAATTGGATGGCTAAATTAAGGGTGAGGGGAATAAAAGGTATGAAATAGTCACAGAACATTCTGACTGCAGTGTATTTTCGAATTGTTCATGTAGTTCCCCATTTCTGAAACTAATTGTTGTTTCTTATTCCCTCTTTCTCTTCCTAGCTAAATTTGTCTCATGATCATGGAATTCATTGCTGTAGTCCAATATCACTGTCTCAGCTCAACAACCTTATTTAGACTAATTTTGCCCTAAAAACAATGCTTTCAATAACGCAGAGAATATGATTTAATGTGACTGACATACAGTTTTACCCAACACAAGGATTTCCTTTTCTTGTTGAATTAGGAAACTCATGCAGAATAGGTATGACCAGCAGCATCAGCATCACCTGGAAACCCAGTGGACATGCCAAGTCTGGGGCCCCACCCCAGACCTCCAGCATCAGCAACACTGGAGGTGGGACCCAGCAATCTGTGCAATACTCCCGATGCTTCTGATGCATGCTGAAGTCCTAGACCCTCTGTTCTGCAGCATCTTCAAACTATGCTCTGTTGCACTAAGTTATTTTTGCAACAAGCAAAGCCCTCGCAGGAATGTTGTAGCTTAAAAGAGGTGTGGAGGGGCATTGACTGAACATGAAACCCTCTCCTTAGAATTCCATTCTTCAAAGATTCACAGGGTGGCCCAGCCGGCATGGCTCAGTGGTTGAGCGTTGACCCACACACCAAGAGGTCGCCAGTTCGATTCCTGGTCAGGACACATGCCCAGGTTGTGGGGCTCAATCCCCAGTGGGGGGCATGCAGGAGGTGGCCAGTTGATGTTCTCTCTCATCGATGTTTCCATCTCTCTCTCCCTCTCCCTTCCTCTCTTTCTCTAAAAGCAATAAAGAAAAAGAAAAAAAATTTAAATAAAGATTCACAAGGTGGATTTTTTTTTTTTTAATGTCATATACCATGATGTGTTAGAAGGGGCTCTCGGAGTCATCCACTCTGAATTCTAGTCTCAACTTGGTCACCCAACAGCTATGGAACTTTGAGCAACTCACAGCTTCGCTCTGCTTATCAGTTTCTCATCTGTAAACATCTGGAAATTGGAATGGTAGTCCTTTCTTACGCTAACACCCTTTCGCTCCTCTCTCCTGTGGAATGTAGAGTTGCCAGATTTAACAAATAGTACACCCAGTGTTTAAAAATATATGCCCAGTAAAGTTTGAACATTAGCTAAACAATTTTTAGTGTACATATAATACTAAATATATAGATTTACATACCAATATATGTTGTAAATATATAAACAAATACATCTTAGTATATATGTATATGCACACACATATACATAGAACATACTTACACTAAACATTTTTGTTGTTTATCTGATATTCAGATTTTACTGGGCGTCCTGCATTCATATTTGCTAAACTGAGCAACTCTATTTGAGCGGCAATTTTAATCAGAGATTACGTCGACTGAAAGAATCTAATCCAAATCTCTCCCAGGACGGAAAGGACCCCCACAGCCTCTAGGAGGGGCAGCAGAAGGAGCCCTGGGTTGGGAAGAGTAAAAGATACAAGATTTTGGTTCTGACTCAATCTCTAATAAGTCGCTTCCCTTTGCTGGGACTAAGTGTTATTCTCTGTGCAATGAGAGAGATTGCACTAAATTACCTCTTAAGTCCTGTCCGGGTCCAAATGTCTATTAGTATTATTTTTGGCTTTTTCTTTGGATTTGTGAAAGGCATTTCACTGTCTTTTTCCTGATGTTTCAGTTGTGGGAGAAAATGGATTAATCATGTGAAATTTAGGAAAATAAGTATACTTGATGAATACTTATGAGATGAACTCCTTGAAAATGGCTTCACTGGGGTGATGGAGCCTACCTTGATATGTTAACAGCCTTTAATGTATCTACTTTAAAAGCCTCCTAATTTAGTTGTCAGAATTTATTTAACACTTAACACCAGAATTACTTTAAATATCATGAGTAATGCTTTAATAACAATTCTTATAGCTAAAGCTTTTAACACATTCCTGATTATTTTCTTAGATAGACTCCCTGGAGTGGGGTCGTAGGATCGAAGGTGAAGGTCTCTGGGGGAAGAATACCTCTCCCTTATCTCCCCCTCCTACCTCCATACTCCCCTTATCCCATCCAAGGAGGTCAAGGGGATCTGCACCCATCAGATTCTGGGTCACCAAGGGACCTTGTTTTCAGAGCCAGCACACATGTGACTAGGGTGGGGTGTCCACCCTCCTCTCTCTCTTGAAAACTGCTCTCTCTACCTGAAACTGGGCCCAGGGCTACTGCCCACCCAAAATGGGCTAGAACGAGGTCCAGGTGGCCCTGTTCTGACTCCTGTCTTCCTCTGACTCTAATGGGGCAGTGATCCATTCCTTGGGCTCAGGATAGGGTTGGAGGCCCAGCTGGAGCAGCTGATAACTGCTTTGGTTCAAGGCCATTTAAGCCCAATTAATCTCAGGAAAAAAGGAGCACTGTCTGGGATCCAGCACGGGTTTGGGAGTTCTAATACTGGGCTTGGATCCTAAGCCCTGCTGACAGTAAGGAGTCACCTGTCCTTGCCTGGCCTCCTGTGTGCAGTTTTCTCCTGTGGGATGTGAGGAGGAAGGTGTCTGGGCAAAGGCAACATTTGTCCCCCTCGGGGTCCCACAGCCAAATGCACAGTCAGGCATCTCCAACAAAACTGTTGTCAGGCTACTTATATGTTTTGACAAGTTCTATATTGAACATTTATTATTTTATAAACAGAAAAAGTCATTATCTTGAAAACACTTATAATTACTCCCAACTGTTCATTTTTCCAACTATACAGTTTTGAGGTAACCGGAATGCAACCCATTACTTCTTGATTGTCTTGCTTTGTGTAACAGATTGAGTATATGATTGATAATTGGACTGATGATATTCAGATAATAAAGATAAAAAAGGTATAAAGAGGTCACACTTGGTCTTCTTAGGAATGAAAATAAGAGGAGAAAAGAGATAAGCCAGAGGAAAAGACACATCTGAGGAAAAAATGAAGGAGGAGCAGAGTAGGGCTCTGTCCTCAGGGAGTCCATGGTCGTAACTGTCACACAGTAACTGTGGGATGTTACCGAATAAGAGACTGGGAACAAGGTGAAGCCACAAGCCAGCATGAGGCCCCCAGACTCACCCATTACCCCAGAACCGGTTGGTGCCTTAGGAGGTGGGTAAGAAGCTTGCTCTGAAATTACTTTGCCATTTTTGTATGGTGTGCCAAGAACTTTAATTCAAGGCTTAGATTGTGAAAGTACATATAAATACTAGCATTAGGGTATATTTGTTGCCTGAGCTGGTTTTGCTCAGTAGTTAGAGCATTGGCCCACAGACCGAAGGGTCTCGGGTTTGATTCCTGGTCACTGGCAAGGTACCTGAGTTGCAGGTTCAACTCCTGGCCCTGGTTGGGGTCATGTGGGAAGCAACCAATCAATGTGTCTCTTATATTGATGTTTCTCTCTCTCTCTCTCTCTCTCTCTCTCTCTCTCTCTCTCTCTCTCCCCCTCCCTCCCTTCCACTCTATCAAAAATCAATGGAAAAATATCCTTGGGTGAGAATTAACCAAAAACAAAAAGTGTGTATTTGTTTAGATTACTATAGTTTTGTTGGAATCTTTGGAAAGACTTTTTAAAAAGCAGTTTTAGGTTCACAGTGAAATTGAGAAGGTACAGAGATTTCCTACATACCCCCTGCCTCCACACATGCACAGCACCCAACACTAGCACCATCCCCCACTAGAGTGGTATATTTGTTACAACTGATGAACCTACATCAACATGTCACAATCACCCAAAGCCTAGAGGTTGCCTTTGGCTTCACCCAGTGTCTGGATTTGGATAAATGTACAGTGGTATGAATCCATCATTCAGTCTTTTCCCTGCCCTAATTACTTTGCATTTTTACTGTGTCACAATAATTACTGTGGAGTGACTTTCTCCACCCCACCCTAAAAAGATCTGCCACAATTACTGAAGTCTAAAAAAACAAGTGCATGGTTGAGCCCTGGAGGAAAATTCAACCAGAGTGATGACAGCAGAGAAAGGTAAGTGACGGGTGTGAACCAGTAGGAGGGCTGGAAGACAGCTGAAGCAAGACAGCCTGGGGCTATTTGATTGAGATTAGCCCTGACGAGGGGCTGGTCCTTGGCCACAGAGGAAGTCCTCCTCCGCTGTGTCAAGGGCCTCGGTAGTAACTGCTGAAGTAAGTTTGGCGGAAATTCTCTGTGCGGAGTTCATTCATAGGATAGAAACTGAAGTTAGTTGGGTTGTTGGCCCTCTTGAATGCTTGAAGGAAAATTAATGACTAGAAATGTTGAAAGGGGTTCCCAGTTTTGTGTTGGTTTAGACCATTGCCAGATCAGCCACTGAGAAATAAAGAACAGAGTTCAGTAATTCTTCTCTCAGGTATATTGTTAAATTGAATAGTCGTTAACAAAAGAAGTACATTTCTTTTTTCTTTTTTTTTTTGGTAGGTGCCCCTAGCGGGAACTGAACACTGAGACTCACTGGTCCGCAGGCCAATGCTCATCCGCTGAGCCAAACTGGCCAGGGGGAAATATATTTCTTTATCTTTATTGTCTAAATATCATCAGCCCAGTTATTAGCACTTGTTTGCATAGTGCTGTACTCTGAATAAGATCACTGATCGAAATTATCTCTTTTCATCTTCTCACTGGTCTTACGAGGTGAGCAATACAGGCTTGTCATTCTATTTGCACACAAGATAAATTGAGGGTTCAAGGTTACACTTCGAGTTAAGTGGCAGAACTGAGACCCAAATGTGGAACGTCATAGTCCTGGTCGGAGTCTTCTACATTGCTGAGATGACCTAATCCAGGGCACACTCAATTCTGGTAATGGTTAAAAGCCTTGAACGTGGATAATGTTTGTTTTAAACACTGGCTTACACAAGCAGTGTCATAATAGAGATGAATCAGAGAAGTTCAACTAAAATGCTTGTGGACACTGAACCACTTTCCTACCAAGATAGACTGAAATGATTATAACTACTTAGGCTCAAAGGAAACAGATTGAAGGAGACTAATGAAGGAAATTTAGCTTTCATTTCAAACTCAGAAACTAGAAACGACCTCCTTGAAGTTTGGGCAATGTTGTTTTAGGACAAGAACAAACAGCAGGGCCCTGTGATTCACTATTGGCCGAGGTAGCCCTGCCTCATAAGAGCTACGGAAGGTTTTTCAAATGCTCACTCCGAAAAATGCAGAAAGTCTAAGCTCTTACCCCAAATGTTTGCAACTTTCCCAGGGGTTTATGATTTTATGTTCACCTCTAGCTCTAAATTCTTTCTTCTAATGAATTACTTGAGTGTATGAACTTCACACTATTCCATAGTGGATCCACCCTGGAAGGAAACTTAACTTATTTCTTTGGTTTCCTTCACCCTTCTCCTAGCAAGAAAACAACAAGAAATAAACATAGCCTGATGATAAAGGCCTTTGTATAGAAATGACTGGGAAAAACCAAAGATATGTGCATTGCAGAAACACAAACCATTTAAAAATTTTTTTTTCTTTATTGAGTTTTAGAGAGAGAGGAAGGGAGAGGGAGAGAAAGATAGAAACATCGATGAGAGAGAACATCGACTGGCTGCCTCCTGCATGCCCCCCACTGTGGATCTGGCCCACAACCTGGGCATGTGTCCTGACCGGAAATGGAACCAGCGACCTCTTGGTGCATGGGTCAATGCTCAGGCACTGAGCCACACCAGCTGGACCACAAACCATTTTAAGTTGCATCTCAGAACCTCCCTCTTCCTAGCTGTCGTTTTGGCCTCTGTGCCACCAGATATTTCACTGGCCAGACTCCCTACATGCAAGGCTTTGTGCCAACAAGCTGGTTCCCTCTCCCCTTCAGTCTCTTTTCCTTACCCCCTACCCCAATACTGTCCCAAGGAACTACACATTCTTGTGACTTATTGACTGGCTCTTCAATCCTCTTTAGCCCCTGTTGCCAGCACCAGGTCCACATCAAAAGTCATCATGCTGCTCAGTTGAAAAATGGGCTCATTAGCATATTAGCCAAGAAGACTGGCGAAGACTTTGCTGTGTCTGACTTTCAAGGCATCTACATTCCATGAAGGCTATTGTGATTCTGAAAAGCATTTTCCTCTTTTCTTACAGTATTATTTTCTCAAAATATCAAGGAGTACCAAAGGTCTTAGACTCAAAAAGTTGGAAGTTAATGATTACCTTGAGCATCTCTAAGGTTGCATGTTTCATGTATGCTGCCCATTGAAGGTATTGCCAGAGGCTGCATCTGAGATTGTGGACCATGGGGTTATCTCAAAGTAGCTTCTTTACCCTAATCCTGTTATAGAACCTACGTGAGGAGGAAGAACACGGGTGGTTTCCTTGCTTGGCAAATGGTCCTCAAAATGTAACGAACCCACCCTGGCTAGTATGGTCCATTTGGTTGGAGCATCATCTCATGCACCGAAGGATCACAGGTTCGATTCCTGATCAGGGCACATACACAGGTTGCAGGTTCAATGCACAGTCCCCGGCTCATGCAGAAGGCAATGGATCGATGTTTCTATCTCACATCAATGTTCCTCTTTCTCTCTCTCCCTGTCCTTTCTTCTCTCTCTAAAACCAATTATTTTTAAAAGAAAAAGAAATGTTAAAAAAACAAAACAAAAAAAATGTAATGAACCCTCTCAACCCATTAGGGACTCATCAGAAGTTAATTGTACATTGAAAGAGTATGCGTGACAGGAGCCCATAAGTGAAAAAAAATTAGATCTCATATCCATTTATTACACAAGACACTTTGTTTTTTATTTCATAATAGTGCTTGAAAAGAAAATTTCTGTTATTTCATTTTCTTTCTGTATGCTGAGTTTTGAAAGTGTGAGAATATTAATGAGAAAAAGGAAGAAATTATTTAAGCAGGAAATGCCAGGAATAAACTGTCGTCTAGAAATATTAAACCAAGGAAACTTAAACTATTAACTTGAACATTTTATTTTTTAAGTTTCTTAATCACAGTCCAAGAACTTATTTATATGCAGTATTTGAGACATTAAGTAAATATGTTAAATTGGGAGTCAACCTTTACTTAAACCAGTCTGTTTCTGCCAGTGAAGGTATATGCTGACACAAATCATATCAGTATTATCAACTTCAATGTCTTTATTGACTTTGTCAGTAAAAATTAGTGGAATATTTTTCTAACGTTCTATGCTTGTGATTATTTTGATTATAGTTGACTTACTTGAGTATTTCCTAGGAGAAGAGATGGATACTTTACATAGGCTGTAATTTTTTTGTTTTTAACTTTTCATTATGGAAAATTTCAAATATGCATGAGTGTAGAACACCCCTTTGTACAAAAACATCAAATTTGTGTTATTCCTTTTTCATGCATTCCCCTTAAAAGTTTTAATGAATTATTTTAAAGTAGATCCCAGTCCTAGCCAGGTGGTTCAGTTGGTTGGAGTGCTGTCCTGTACATCAAAGGTTGTGGGTTTGATTCCCAGTCAGGACATATACCTGGGTTATGGGTTTGATCCCTGGTCTAGGTGGTATAGCAGGATCCAATATATGTTTCTCTCTCACATCAATGTTTCTCTCTCTCTCTCTCAAAATCAATAAAAACATATCCTTGAGTGAGGGTTTAAAAAATAAATAAGCAAAGTAGATCCTAGACATCATATCATATCATTTATAAATACTTCAATGGCAAAGACTTTTGAAAAAGCCACAAAACCATGTCACAAGCAATAAAATTCACAATAATTCTTCAGCATCACCTAATTCTCAGTCCATATTTAAGCATTCCTGATCGTGGCAAAAAATATCTTCCACAAAGTTAGTTTGTTCAGCGCAGGATCCAAATTAAGTCCCTACATTACGTTTTGCTATTGTATCTTCAGTCTCTTTTTATCCACACTGGTTTCCTCTGTGTGTGTGTGTGTGTGTGTGTGTGTGTGTGTGTGTGTGTGAATTTTTAATGAAGTGGGACAGTTGGGATAGAATTTAGAATTTCCCACTTTTGACCTTGATTGATTTTGTGGTGTTGCTGAACATGTACCACTATCTCCTGTATTTCTCCGGTAGATCTAGAACTAGACTGGAATCGGGCTCAGTTTGGGAGGGACAAGAATACTTCGTAGGAAGTCTCTGTATTTCCTCTTACACCAAATTAGGAGACTCCTAATGACTAAATGTCCCCGTTTAGTAATGCTAAGATTGAGGAGTGGGTGCAGGGGAAGCCAGCCTGATTTCATCCCTTTGCACACTTAAATCTTGGACCCATTTGAAAAGTATTTAACCATAAAGAGTGAAGTGGGGATCTGGTTTTAAACCATCATTGGTTAAGTACTCCATCTGATGTCAGAAGTGAAGTGTGGTGGTAGCAGTGTGAGGGGCAAGGGGCATTACAGAGGCATTTTTCTCTCTATACACCACCATCCAGGCCCACAACTAGAATACTGCCTGTACCCCGGAAGCCCCACATGCTCCTTCCTAATGAAAAGAGCCAGTAGAAAGAATTCCAAACCGATCAGTAATTCCCCCAAAATGAATGAGCTGAACTCATTTATTAAAATATATATCATTTGAGGGAGAATTGACAACTTCGTAACACTGGGTCTTGCTGTGTAAGAATTAGACATATTTTCCCTTTCACCAAGTCTTCCTTATGATCTCCAGAAGAGCTCCAACGTTTTCTTCCTTCTCTCCTGTGATACTCATGGGGTTCCTCATCCTGCATTTGATTTTTGTTTGTTTGGTGTTTTTAAAAATGTCTAAGAAGAATGGTTGGCATTTGTTGCTGTTAAATCTCAAGCTCTTGATTTAATTCCATGCACCTCTAGCTTCACACAAATCGCTGCTATGAAAGTGGCGGCTGGGACAGGCTTTGTGCACGCTGCCAAAGAGTCCCTTCCCGAGAGACAGGTGACCCGCTCATCAGAAGTATTTAAGAATATTGGTATCAACATCTGTCACTTTATCTAACCACACTCTTAAATGATCTGTATTTCTCCGTTTTGTCAAGAATATCATGGGGAAAAAATTGAAGTGCCTTTATAAAATTCAAGTAAAGTACAACTGTCATAGTCCCTTGATTTATTTATAAAGTATATCTAAGGAGGAAAAAGTCTGAAATTAGATCGACCTGACTTATTCGTAATGAAGTTGTACTAGCTCCTTAGAGCCATAATTTTCTTTTCTAAGTTCCCACGAACCATTCATTTAGTAATCTCTTTTGGAATTCACTGGGGATCAACTCCCCTGTGTTTTCCATGATCAACTCTATGTGGTAGATGGGATTATCGTTACTAGTTCTCCACTTACCTGTATTAGAATAATATATCCTTTTCTCTTGCTGTGTGATGGTGCAGGATTCCAACTGGAGCTGGCAGATTCAATTTCCCTGCAGCATTGACCTTGGACATGGCCATGTGGTTGCTCTTACCAGTGGGAAGAAGGTTGGCAGATGAGACTGTGGTAGGTGCAAGCCCTATGAAAAAAAAGGCATTGTATGTCCACTCGTTCCTCAGGTGCTGCCAGTCGCCATGCAAGTCACCCATCCCAGAGATTGCTGTGCGGTGGAATGAGAGACACACGGAGCTGACCTGAACCAGACCCACACAGCTTGAAGCAGAGCGGTCCCGGGCGACCCGCACCTCTGGGAGTGAGAAAAATAAAAGTTTGTTGTTGTAAGCCACTGCAATTTTGAGGTTGTTTGCTGTGCAGCAAAAGCTGATATATTCTCCTTTTTGAAAACTGGACAAAACTAGTCCATCTACAGCCCTTCAGCATTTCCCGTGTTCTTCATGAATTCTTAAAGATTACAATTAGTGTACACATACAATGGAATATTATTCATCTTTAAAAAGAAAGGAAATTCTTTCTGATGGTAGCCATCCTAATAGGTGTCAGGTGGTATCTCATTGTGGTTTTGATCTGATTATTAGTGACGTTGAGCATCTTTTTATATACCTCTTGGTCATTTAAACACAGTGGGACTTTTTGAGGTGATGGAAATGTTCTATACCTTGATTTATGGTGGCAGTTCCACAACTGTATCCATCTGGCAAAATCTCAAATGCTTGAATGTTACTATATGCAAATTGTACCTCAACAAATCTTTTTTTTTTTTTTTTTTAAGGAATGCAATTCTGACACATACTACAACATGGATGAACCTTAAAGACATTATGGTGAGTGAAATAATCCAGTCACAAAAAGACAAATATTATATGATTCCACTTATATGAGTTACCTGGAGTAGTCAAATTCATAGACAGAAAGTAAAATGGTGATTGCCAAGGGCTAGAAGGAGGGGGGAATGGGGAGCTCTTTAATGGGTACATAGTTTCAATTTGGGAAGGTAAAAAAACTCTGGAGATGGATGGTGGTGATGGTTGCACAATTTGAATGCACTTAATACCATTGAACTGTACACTTACAATGGTTAAGATAGCCAGGCTAGTGTGCCTCAGTGGTTGAGCGTCAACCCATGCATCAAGAGGTTGCAGGTTCGATTACCGGTCAGGGCACATGCCCAAGTTGTGGGCTCAATCCCCAGTGGGGGGCATGCAGGAGGCGGCCAATCGATGTTCTCTCTCATTGATGTTTCTATCTCTCTCTCCTTCTCTCTCTCTCTCTAAAATCAATAAAATATATATATATTTTTAAATGGTTGAGATAAAATGTTGTATTATGTATTTTTAAATCACTTATTAATGCATAGTGGAGCATTCATTTGAATCCTCAGAAAAGCAGATTTTTGAGACAAGGACTTACGATTGGGTCGTTTATTTGGGCGGTGAAGCCAGGAAGCTTAAGAGTAGAAATGGGAAAGTGAGTCAGGAAAAGCAAACCGCCGATACAGTACAACGGAGCGCTCATGAGCAGGCTCCAGCGATGGGCAACTGTGGCCTGATCCTGAGCAACGGAGTGACCTTGGCTTACACGCATCTCCCTGGAGGACAGGAAGGCTGCAGCATCTACCACTGACTCCCATTCTACACTGATTGAGACTGGCCTCTAGGGCATTAACTCCCCTTCCACTTTCTGGGTTGTACCTGAGAGCCATCATGTGATGTCCAGTGGTGACAAAGAAAACCATCATACAGAGAAGAAGAGAGGGTTGGGTGCTCGGGATGGCAGTCTAGCAGCACGCTGGAGCTGTCAACCTTATCTGCAGACACAGGTGGGTCCCTGGGATAAGGGGCGAGACATCAATAATATCCTATGATGGTATGACAGTCTTAGCTGCCTGAGGGGGTGATTCAGCTGGACGACTAGGAGCTCTAACTTCTCCTCATCTATCTTGGGCTGTAGGCACCAAGGTACTGTTTATTCCATTTGTTCCAATTTGATCTTCCCATCTCCTTGATGAGAATGGTGGAAAGGGGGAAGAGTTATGTCTTATTCCATCATTTGTTCATATGATGTCACCCACCTCAAGCAACTGGATCCTGTGCTCCCACTGACTTATACTAGAAAGTTTGAAATGTTTTCTTATTCCTCCCAGTTTCACCGCCCCATCACCGCCACTTGTTTCCATAAGCAAGGGAGACCATTTAGAAAGTTCAAGTTGCTAATTCCAGTCTGTTTTGACAGCAACGGTCAAAGCCTTGTGTGTGCGCGTGCGCCAAAAAATACTCAAAGTTCCTGAGAATCCTCAGCTTTTACCATTAGATAGACGTGGCTTCCTGGGATTTAAAAAATTTGAACTTGGGTTCACTGATCTAGTAGGTGAAGGGAAAGGTCCTCACTTGGGAAGACTGTTCCGAGGTTGCGCTCTCTTCTGGGGGTTCATTTTTCAGGTTGGTCACTAATGGGGAAAGGGTGGGACAAACGCTTTATAATTAACCTCCCACAAGAACAACTTGTTCTTTAAATTCAGAAGCCAAGAAACTTTGAATAGAATCAGTTTAGAGGAACTGGGTTGTTTTTTTATAAAAAAAAAAAAATTCAAGTGGAGCAATTCTTATTCAGTCAGGACCAAAATCCTGTCTAACTTTATTTGCATCACACTTGTTGGCACAAATCGCCTGGTGATGAAAATAAAAGAGCCTGTGTAGAGGTCTGGGAATAAAAACAACAGACAAAAGAGAAAAGGAAAAGGAAGAGTGAAAGGAAACAGCAAGGGGAAAGAGGGCCGGGGGGGGGGGCGGGGAATGGGGGGGTAGGGAAGAGGGGGGACTATGCTCAGAGAGTATTTGCATTGGACGTTGTCTTGAAGAACTAATTTAACCCTTATTGTAATGGTGAGATCATTGGGACACAGAGCATCCACCTTGCACGGTGTCACCCCAATAGTTAATGACAAAGCCTATAGCCACGACTCCCAACCCTTGTTCAGTTTTCTTTCCTTGCCACCCCTACCAATACAGGCTCATTCATTTTTTTTTTTTAACATTCATTACTTTTTTAATTGGGTTAACTCATGAGAACAGAAGCAACTGCCTCCTAGAAAAGTCCAAGGGAAAGATTTGGATGCAATTAGAAAACTAGGGGGAAAAAAACAGAAAGTTTCAGTCAAGCATACGACCGCCATTTATTTGTCCAAACATAATGATTCGCCTACCTGAAAACTAAATTCTGAGTTTTCTTCTGGTTGGGAGCTGTTCCCCCAACATACCCAGTGTTATCGAGCACAGAATCTCTCAGGGCAGATTCCAGAGCTCCATCCAGTTGCCCCAGCAACCCGATCAACCCCCAGCCTGGACCCCGAGGTTTTCCAGAAGGGAAAGAGTGAAGCTGGCAGGGCGTCCATTCCGATCTTCTAATCCTGCGCCGAGATGAATGTGGAGCGCACACACACACACACACACACACACACACACACACAGGGTCAGAGTCACATAAAACACAACTTGTTCAAGGATTCTTGCCTTTTAGCCCTCTTCACCCATATCTACCTCTTGTACAAGGCAGCATATTGTGGGGCAGGAAGGGAGGGGGTACCATTCTAGCTAACAAGGAGTTGGAGACCCCTGCCCTGAAGTAAAGGTCCATTTTCCAGAACTACTCCAACAGGACGGCCCGGTGTCGCTGACGCCCTACGACAGGTGTTCAGAATGTGGTTGTATCTAACAAACTACCAAGCAATGCCATCCAGACATCTTTTTGCACCAGTTGTTATGCTTAGAAGTAATGATTAGTCTGTGGAGAAGTTGAAAGTATAAGTTCAAGGGGGCTGGGGGAGTTTAAGGGGAGATTAGAGAAGAGACAACCTTGGGGTGCTGTTTTCATAAGGGGAAACATGAAGTCTGGGACACAGGCACTGTTGCTGAAGGGCCTGGGAGTCTAACCCAGGGTTGGAAGTTTCCACGTGGGGTGCAGTGTGGCTCTCACAGCGCAGGGACCGAGATGGAAGGAAACACAGACAACACTGTTGACATCCGAAGGTCGCTCTGCCCTTGGCTTAGGAAGCGGCAGCCTAGGAGGGAGGAGGGGGTCGTGGCTCCAGAGAGCAGGCCCAGCAGCAGCTGTGGTAAGACACTGCCCTCAAGTGGCTTGTGGGCCAGGGACGCCAATGAAGAGGCAATAGCCAGCTTGGTCTGGGACATACCTGAGATGGGACCCAAATGGGGGATGTTGAAAATGCGAGGTCACCTCGGTGGCAACTGGGAGCTAGCAAATTCAGGTGTTAATGTTAGCGTGGTGTGCCCACATGGTGGGGAGGCCTGAGAAGAGGCCATTCTCTCATTCCTCCTCCCACATCCACGCTCCATCTTTCTCCAGCGCGCGATTCCATCTCCACAGACCAAACACATCATCTTCCCAAAGCACTTCCGCCTCCTACAGTTGTACAAGTTATATACCACTCACAGTTGTGCAAGTGTGTATTACACAACTGCAGAGACCTGTCCACCTCACAGACGTCATAGAGTTGTATCATTATTGTAAATATTTTGTGACAAATGGCTATGAAGTGACTTGAGGTCAGGAGCTTTTTTCTAATGTGCACAGAGTTGCCATGCTGGTGATCAGAGTCCCTTCAGAGCAAGCCTCTGCTCCCGGTGTGGTGGCCCAGGAGATGCCCAGATGGATTGTCACAGAAGAGACCCTCCCGCATTGAAGCTACAAGGAGGAACTGCTAGACTTTCTGACAAGATAACTTAGCTGCATGGGAAAGTGTGAAGATGAAACTGCATGGAACCTTAGCAGTTGACTGTCAAGTTATGAGATGATCTATAAAGACAAACTTGCCTCATTCAGGCACTAGTTCTGGACTGACAACTTGGGACCAGAATTTGTGTTTTATTCATCTGTTTGTGCAGACTCAACACAATACCCATCACCTAGATATTTGTTGAGTTGAATTTTGTTGAATTCCTCTTTCAATAAGGGTTATCAATAAGTACATCAATGGCAGACAAATTTGGAGTTTTACCACCTTACATTAGAATGTTCCAATATACAGATAATGTATTATAAAACCGTATACCTGAAACCTAGCAGCCTCCATCCTACATTAGTGCTCAACGGGAGGCTGGAGAATTGGATTTACAAAGAGGCTCCTGGTTCTTCCACTCTGAATTGAAGGTGCTCAGTTCCCCAGAGCAGATCTAACCTGATTTACTGCTCAGTTCCCAGTAGAAATGCTGGAACACAGAGAGAATGTATGAAGTAAGCTCGTAGCTCATGAAGATGGGAAATAAAAAGAAAAATTTAGAGAGAAAGGAAGGGAGAAGAGAGAAAAGTTGGCTGCCTGAAAAAAAGAAGAAAGAAAGAAAGAAGGATGGAAGGAAGGAGGAGAGGGGAGGGGAGGGGAGGGGAGGGGAGGGGAGGGGAGGGGAGGGGAGGGGAGGGGAGGGAAGGGGAGGGGAGGGGAGGGGGGGGAGGGGAGGGGAGGGGAGAAGAATGGCCAACCTATCCAAAGGACCCAGGACTTTCTTTTGAACCAACCTCATTGTATTATTTATCTATTGCTATGTAACAGATTATCCCCAAACCTAGTGGCTTAAAACAGCATTTATTGTCACAGTTTCTGTGAGTCAGGAGTCTGGGCATACCTTGACTGGGTCTCTGGCTCGGGTTCTCTCACACAGCACAGTTCAGCTCCTTGTAGGCTGTTGGACTGATAGCCTCAGTCCCTTACTGGCTTGTTGGCCAGAGACTTCCCTCGGTTCTTGACATATGGGGCTCGCCACAGGACAGTATATAACATTGTAGCTTGCTCCATTAGAAAAAGCAAGATGAAAAGCCAAGTGCAAACAAGAAGTCACAGCTTTTTTTTTTTTTATCCTCACCCAAAGACATAGTTTTTTGCATTTATCTTCAGATAGAGCAAGAGGGACACAGGGAGGAAGAGAGAGAGAGAGAGAGAAACATCAATATGAGAGAGACACATCGAGTAGTCACCACCCACACGACCCCAACTGCTCCCGGGGACAAACCGCAACCGAGGTACATGCTCCTGGCGGGAACCGAACCTGGGACTCTCTGGTCCGCGGGCCAATGCTCTAACCACTTAGCAAACTGGCCAGGACTGTCACAGCTTTTTAAAACTCTATTCCCAGCAGTGATATTTTTTTCAATTTTGCCACATTCTGTCTATTAGAATATGAAAGACATATAGGAAATTAAAATATATGTGAAAAAACAACATACTCCTAAATAAACAATGCAATCGAGTAAATCAAGGTTCTGCCAGCAAGAAAAGGTGAGTAGAATGGCTGTTGGGTAAGCAACCAACCACACTCACCGGGCTAAGCTGTCCTCTGAGGAGATCTTGATAAATAACATACAGCCCCACATGACTCAATGCAGACCTCCCTCTGCCATGATTGTAGGCCCTCCCCTCTGCTTGGGTCAGACAGCACAAGACAAATAGCATGACCCTGAGCAGCCTACCACTGACCACTACTAACTTCCAGAAAGGGAAGCTACTCTGAACTGGGCTGGACTTCTATGGTCATCCCACTGCTGCTGTGTGTCCTTCCCCTTCACATCCACTCTTCCTCTCCTTTAGCACATTCTGCACTGAGTTGTCAGAGAGAGCTTTCCAAAACATAATCATAGGAGGGTAATAATGTCACCCCCTACTCTGTTTCAAACTATCCAAAGGCTAAAATATTATATATTCCAGCTTTTCTACGTGTCCCAATTTCCTTACATGCCCCAGCTTCCCTTGCAGCTAGATATGACCATGTGACTAAGTTCTGGCTAATTAACTTATGGTAATTAAGTGGTATGGTAGTTCTGGGGAGTCTCCTTAAAAGGGAGAACATGAGCCTCTTTCTATTCTTCCTTCTGCTTGCTGGGGTTTGGACATTAGAGCTGGAGCTGGAGCAGCCATCTTGGACCCTGAGCTCTATGCCAAGGACAATAGATTAACAGACTAGAAGGAGCCTGGATTCCTGATGACTGTGGAGCTACCCTAAGAACTCTGGAGTGCTTACCTACATTTACTGTGTGAGGGAAATACACTTCTATTTGTTTACCCACTACTTACTTTCTGTCACATGCAGCCATACTTGATTATAATACAACGTTAAATCATCCATCTCCTTACACGTAGTAGAATCACAATAAACGTTTGTGGAAGGAAGGAAGACAGACAGGCACTGGTTGAGAACAAAAAGTTCTATACATGAAAAACATGTAAGCAACAACCTATGAGATTTCAGAACACAGAAAAATTGACCCCAGCTCAAGTAATCTGGAAAATTCTGGCATTTGGATATGGTGACTTGTTTCATTACTTCCATAACTCTCTGTATATGTATCTCTTCGATGGCATTGCTACACTGTGCTATTGTTGTTTTATTATGTAAGTCATCTATGCTCCTCGTAAAAAGTATTTTTTGAACATATGGAGGGTATAAAGTGAAATGTAAAAATCTCTCTCCTTGCCTGTTTCCCCAAAGCCAAGCCTCCAGAAATAACCAGTTATCTTGTATGCTTCCAGAAATGTTCTCTGCATATGTAAGCATATGTGTCTTGTATCTCTCTATCTGTATAAGTAACTCTTGTTACTCATATGGGACTAGGTATACTTATGTTGGTACACCCCTTGCTTTTTTCTCTTAGTGGTGAGTGCCTGGCCACCTCCGGGCTGCTTACAGTGCCCTGCTTTGGAAGTTACCATGCACGAGACAAGCCTCTTCAGAAATGTGCTTGCTCATCTTTGAAGTTTTGGGACCTACAACAGGTGCTTAATAAAAGTGTTGCTGCCCTGCCAGTTTGGCTCAGGGTTAGAGCGTTGGCCTGCGGTCCCGAGAGACCCGGGTTCGGTTCCTGCTAAGGGCATGTACCTTGATTGCAGTTTGTCCCCGGCCCTGGTTGGGTCGTGCCGGTGGCAGCCACTCGATGTGTCCCTTTGGCGTCAATGTTTCTGTCTCTCTCTCTTCCTCTCTCTCCCTCCCACTCTATCTGAACAAAAAACGAAAAAAATGTCCTCAGGTGAGGATAAAAAAAAAAGTGTTACTGAATGAATGCTGAGGAAATACTTAAATCGGTCAGTCCTTGAAGTTGACAAGGCAAGTGGCAGAGGTGGAATTTTCCCCGCTGATAAGCGGTTCTTCTTTGAAAGACAGTGTTAGGGTCACTGGGCGGGCACATCATGGGTATGTCCCTGAGTATCCTCAGGACTTTTCAACAAGACACAAGCTGAGGCTTCAGAAGGGCGGGGCGGTGTCTGGAGTGTTAAATGAGCTGAACTTTTCAGTTGGAGCTCCCAAGACCCAGAAAGAAAAATAAAATAAAATCTGAAGATCCAGGATCTTAAATTAAACCCAAGTGCTGGGTTGGCTCTCTGAATCCTCCAAAGCCATCCCTTGGGGTCTCATTAAAATGCAACGGGAGAAAGAGGAAGGAGAAGGCGTTTTCCAGGCCAGTCTGAAGAAAATAACGGAGATTTGATTTTTTTTTTTAAACCATGAACAGGGTGCTAAAAAAAGATTCATGACAGATCTCAGACCTTTGAGCGGTGGGCACTTCACTGAGAAAATTTGTGTCTGGAAATAAACTTGGAAACGCAATAAAAGGAAGAATATACCTACTCCTAGTCCCCTTTTCCAGAATTCTTTATCGTTTTCAAGAAGAACTGAGGGTAGCTCCCCCCTAGGGGCACATAAAGTCAACCCTGCCCTTTGATATTCTCCTCTTTTTGCCCAATGGGAACTACCGTCTGAGAGAGGCAACTGGAGTTAGTTCAGTTATGGCTGAATGCTATAGAGGAAAATGTGCTATAGGCAAAAGCGTGCATTATCTAGACCCTAAAGGCCACCCTTGGGGTCATCTGTTTCTATGGAAGCGATTTTACTTTTTGAAAAAAAAGTATAGATAACTGATAGCAACGTAAAATAATATTTTGTCTAAAGACATGCAAATTCAGTCCTGTCAGATAGAAGTCCAATGGGCAGTCAGTTGGACCCATCATTTTATCGCAAGACTGCCCTTTGTCCAGGAGGGACGTATCCTCCAGGTTGCTTGATGCAAACACGGTCCTGGGAACTGCCTTGCATTTTTGGCATCCCCAGAAAGTCATGTAGGAGCACAAGAGACCCGTGGGACACTCTCTCTCCCAACAATGACATATGATTGAGTGAGAAAGCAGGCCACAGAGCTACCTGTATGGTAAATCCCATTTTTATGAAATCAGAATATATATATGCAGACGTCTGAAAGGATGTTTACCAACAAGTTAACCGTGGTTATCTCTGAGGGGTGGTAGAAAGTCATGTGAGTTTTAAATTTTTCTCTTGGTATTTTTTTGTTTGAATTTACTGCAATGGGAATATATCATTTTTACAAAAACCATAAAGTTATTCTTTAAAAAACTGGGTGGGATTTCAGTTCTGAGTGAACTGCAAGATGAAGTCACACTCAGGAGTCTAGGCTGATAAAGTGCAGAAGCAAAGCACAGGGAAGAGACTGGGCATCCAGCAGAATGTGGGGCGAGAGGGAGCTGGGAAGCTGGGAGCGGACGCACATGTGCTGGTTGTTATGCCAAAGACAAGAGAACAGCCAAGGCCATGATCAAATTCATTTTGACATTTGGGAAGCCTGACTCCAAGGTGAAAATCCAGGAATAACCAGGTCCATGTGGACCATGGCTCTGACATCATCCTAGTAGCTCCTGTCCCTTCCAAATGACAAGTCCAAATCAAGCAGAGACAGAAAGATAAAATCGTGTTTTCCCCATTAAGTCACCATCTTTCTGTATCTCTGGACTAAATGCAGTCACTTTTGAAATATACTACCAACCTGTTACAAAATAGCTTAAGATATGCATGAGGTAAAACATGAGCCATGAAATATAATGGCAAAAGCATTATGATTCCAGACAAATGTAGGAGTTTCACTGTAATGTCTGATGCATTTAAAATGGTATTAGGTTTACCAGCAAAAAAAAAAAGTTTGAATTGTAATCATTTGGATTGCCAGAGTAATTTCACCTGCTTTAAAAATGACATATTAAATCACTGGCATTCTCTTTCGGGAGTCCTGGCTTTTAGGGGATCAAAACTGTCTTCCTAGTTGTTCCTGAGTGTGGCAATGGTCAATATCAAGTTTCCAGAAGGCTCAGTCTCAGCCCTGTCCTAGAAAAGTTCATTGCTAGTAATTCTGAGCTGGGTCTCAGATGGAACCATTGGTGGGATTGGGAGGGCTGGAGCTGGAGTCTGCGCTCCATGTTTCCTAGCTACCAGATTGTGAAAAGCAACTAGAGCTGGAGTCGTTGGGAGGGTTTGTGGAGAGCTGGAAAGTAGTCCCGCAGACAGGGAGCCAGAGGAAGGGAGCCAAGGAACCAGGAGGAGAGTCAGAAATGAGCACAGGCGCCAGGAGCCAAGACGCAGGTGCAGGTACAACGCATGGTCAGCCGGACAGAGAGGCAGTGACCTCTGGCAGGTACTGTGCCAGCCACGAGCTCTGGCCCTGGCAGTACTGGCTCCATGAGCTCCTGGCCTTGCGCAGCAGCTCAGAGAGGGATGGGACCCGATGAGGTCTTGAAGCCCCTGTCAGCTCTCACGTCCATCCATCGGTCATTTTGCCACCTGGGCTCTCTCCATGAGCAGTCCCCAGGAGCACCCCCGGCTGGGGGCTGGGGGCAGGGCAGATCCCTGGCAGCTGCTACTGCCTGATCAGAACACACATGACACCCCCACTCCTCTAGGGAAACACCCGAGCCCGTCGCTCCACAGCCATTTCCGCTCTGCTGCTTCGTTAGGGAAGGCTAGTCACTTTGTTTGCATGGTTAACTGAAAAATGCAAAATGTCCCATGAAAATCAAAGAAGTCCTGATTTTTGTCTTCCCAGTTTCCGTTTTTTTGTTTTGTTTTGTTTTTATCATGAGAGTACTATATATACTTTTATTCTCACTATTACCCTGCTCTTTAACAAATGTCTTCTTTGCAAGAAAAGCTCATCTCAGACAAAAACCGATCCAGCGCCTTCCGCAGAGACCACGCCAACATCTGTTGGACTGAACAGTTCAAACATCCAGTGCATATCGGTCAGAAGTGTTTCCTTCTCCCTTAGTGTGGCCAGGAAAATTCTAAATCCTTAGACCGCCCTTCTTCTGCAAGGAGGATACCCTGCCCACAAACTGTCCTTGAGTAAAAGCTACAACATCTACTTCAAAAGAAAGGAGAAGACACATTTCAAATGCTTTTATGTGTTTTGAGTAGGTAAAGGCATCCCACAGAGATAGATGGTTCTGTCTGCAAGAGACTGAAGTGATCCTTCCTTCTTAGAAGCCACTGGCCCTCTCTGGGCATCATCTATAAACACTGAAACTGTTCCGCATAATAACAGAAAAAACATTACAGGAAGGAAGGATTGGGACAGATTATGCTTTATTCACACACACACACACACACACACACACACACACACACATCTTGTTAGAGTGGCTTCATCCTGTGTGGTCTCTGATCATTGCTGTTTGCTCACTGGAAGAGTGTGCACATGCATTTTTCTTGTTGCCTTGAAGTGTTTTTCGGGCTTTGCATTTTATTTAACTTCTAACATGTGTGTGCCTTGTGCCCCCAGCTAGACTATAGGAACCCTGAAAACGGGACTGGGGTTAAATCTCTGTACCTCTGTGGTCAAGTGGACAGAAACAAATGACAAGTGGCAAATTAAAATTAATGCTCCAAAACAAGCCTTGCTTTGCCTACTCTGTTCTGATAAGATCAACAGTTTGACTGACTAGAGCCAAAGGTGTTCTTGCCAGGAAAGCTGGCCTTAGAAATGAACCACGGCGACTGCTCCCATCGAACACTGACTTGCTGCAGTCCGGGGGATCCAGGAGGCAAAGGACAAAGTGACCGTCAGCCCCGCTCAGCATCACTACGCGTCTGGCGTGTAGAAGCAGGGCAACTCAGAGCGACAGATAAATCTTTCTTTGCTAAAATTTCTTATTTAACAAGATGAAAGGGGGCTTACTTTAAAAATCTTCTCTCTCTTCTCTGGGCCTTAGAGCACACCTCTTCCCCCTGGGACTGTCAATGAGCATAGTAGGTACAGTTTTGAGAAGGGTAGGTATGTTATGAGAACTGTAGGAGGCAGTGTTGCCCCCTGCTGTGAAATGGTACTAAACAAGGGTCAGGAGACCTGGATTGGATTTTCAGCCTCATTTATCAGCTGTGACCTTGGGTAAGTCACGATGCACATTTGCTACAGGGTGATTCAAGGAGTGACCCAGTAAGTCAGCACGTGATCCCGGAGGATCTCTGAATGTGGAATCCTCGACCAGACACTGGCAAACTACACACAGTCTGTGTGCCAAATCCTGCCCACCATCTGCTTTTGTAAATAAGTTTTCTTGGCCCCCAGCCATGCCCACTATTTACATATTCTTTCATGCTACAGTGGCAGAGTTGAGTAGTTGCTACAGAAACCATGGGGCTCACAAGCTGGAAATATTTACCACGCGGCCTTTGATAGAAAAAGTTCGTGCACCTGTTCTAGACTCATGCACTGACTCCGGTTGACCTTGAACTCCAGCCCCCACATATGATTTTCTTTATCAGCAAAGCCTGGGGTGCTACAGAGAGTAACGAATCATCACAGGCTTTTTTTTTTTTTTTTTTTATCCCCACCCGAGGACATTTTTCCATTTTTTGTTCAGGTAGAGTGGGAGGGAGAGAGAGGAACAGAGAGAGAGAGAAACATCGATGTGAAAGGAACACATCGAGTGGCTGCCACCCGCACGACCAACCAGGGCCGGGGACAAACTGCAACTGAGGTACGTGCCCTTAGCGGGAACCGAACCCCAGTCTCTCCAGACCGCAGGCCGACGCTCTAACCGCTGAGCCAAACCGGCCAGGGCTCATCACAGGCTTTTGACATAGAATGCCACAAAAGAGCACCATCGCACCTCGGGGCTCCGAGGAGCTTCCTTCTGCAGAAACCCTGCACTCTCTCAGCCTCTCAGAGCACAGTGGGGACCTGCCCGAGAGGCTGACCGGTCCTCATCTATTGCTGCTACTGCAGAGCCAGCACCGAGGGAGTGTTCTCTGCCGCCGGCACTTCCTGCGTTATGTCCCTGGATTTGAAGAAAGCTACCAATGTGATGACGTGCCTGGAGGGCAGCAAGTATACGAGGATCCCTCTGGTATTTATGGGAATAAGACACTTTGTCTAGGAGACCTAAGCAATTGGAAAAGATTTCTTTATTAGTTCACGGTGTGTTGCTAAGACCTGGAAGAAGCTTTGGGCCACTGCCAGGGTGAGTCCTTCCATTTTATAGATGAGGAACTGGAGATGAGGGACACTGAGTGATTGGCTTGGGGTCACCCAACTGGTTAAGGACAGAGCCAGATTGGGGTCCGGTTCTCTCACTTTCCAGGCCAGTGCTCTTTCCATTATAGGAAGCTGGAGCCTGCTGCTCCGCTGCCCCAGGCCCGGTCTTTCTCCATTTTTCTAAGCGCACATGCACCGATCGGCTGCTGTGAAGCCACGAGAAACCTCGCAGCCCCCACGGGCCTCCCCCACCCGGAAAGGGCTCCCCTGCCTGCTGCCTCCGCACGCATTTCAGGGCTCTCTGGGTGTCGATAAATTTAAGTTCAGGGAACTTCGAGAATGTTCTGGTGGCGGACAGTCCTGCTGCTTGCCCGCGCCTGCCTGCCTCCCGCAGCCTCACACAGCACCAGGAGGCATCACCAAGGCCCCTGGGCCCAGCCAGGCCCCCAGGGCACCACCTCCTCCTGCCGGCTCATTCCGCAGCACCTGGCTTTGCCTCCCCACCATCTGGCATTTGTGGGACCGATGCCAGTGACTGGGTGATGAATCGGGGGTGGAGCCCTATTAGCTGTCTCCAAAAATATCTGCTCTTGTGTTTTGAATTCTTCTGGCATTTGTCATCCTCTCTGCTCATTTAGCTTAGGACGCCTGAAGTTTTAGGGTCATTTCACAGCACCGTATCCTATTTCTCCTGCTAGATAGTAAACTCTGGGGAAGCAAGCCTATGTCGCCTGGGTTATTTTTCTCCTCCAGAGGTCTGTACCCAGTGCAAGGAGAGTAGGCCTTCACTATATATAGGTTGGCCAAAGGCTTGATCGAGTCTCCAAAAATTTCAAAATTCCCAGAATCACAAACTGTCTTCATAACTCATATATTGGAATTGTTGTGGATCAGGTGGACTTGGCCTTAATATACTCGAGTTGAAGAGAGAAGGGAGGAGCCAGGAATAAGTAGGCCCATGGCCAGATGAGATCCCGGACATGCTAGCAATCCAAATAGAGGACTGGTAAAGTGGAAGTCATCCTGGATAGTACTGACATCCAAGGGGGCAGGTGTCTCTAACCAAGAATGACAAATGCTTTGATCTTGAAGGCCAATGCTAATCCTTAAGAGTGGTCACCTAGAGCACTGTGTAGAAGAAGGTCTCGAGGCTGCGGCCAGGACAGTGGGAAGGATTACTGGCCTCATTGCCACTGACTGCGTGGGCCCAGGGCAGGGAGAGAGCACGCATTGGCCATTCTCCTCTGGACAGTGCTGGGAGTTTAGGGCTGGGTGGGTAGCAGAACTTACTGGTCCTGGGAGCTCCTTCTGTGAGGAGCAGAACCTGTGCAGAAGTGAAGGTGAAGAAGAACAGTCTATACTTCATGGTCACAGTGGGCAGCCCAAGACAGCTCTCCTCTGGGACACCTGGAGCACATATCAGGAAACAGACAGTGGTGTGCATAATTATGAAGACAAGATGAAAGGAGACAGGCTGGGGGAAGGCTTGGACCTCTGGATTCACTTCACATACCCCAAGTACTAAGCTCTTGGCAACCAGAACAATTCCAGACCCACTCATTAGTGGAGCTGAATATTCTATTTATTTGTTTTTTTGTATCCTCACCCAAGGACTTTTTTTTTTTTTTTCATTTATCTTTAGATAGAGCAAGAGGGAAAGGGGGAGGAAGAGAGAGAGAAACATCGAAATGAGAGAGACACATCGAGTGGTTGCCACCCACATGACTCCAACTGGGGCCAGGGACGAACTGCAACAAAGGTACTTGCCCTTAGTGGGAACCGAACCTGGGTCTCTCTGGTCTGCAGGCCGATGCTCTAACCGTTGAGCCAAACCAGCCAGGGCTGAACATTTTAATATAAAGGCAGCCTGTTCAGATTCGCCTGTTCTGGGCCTCAGTGGGAAGCAGTGCTCTAAGGACAGGAATGAATAAGCATTGACATCCTGTTGGCATCTTTAACCTAGATGAGTACCATGGCCTCCCAGTCACCAGGTTTATTCCACTCCAGTCCACTGTCACTAATGCTGCCAGAACGTTATGTCTAAAGCACACATTATTTCCTGGTAGCCCCTCATTGAGATTCTTCAATGAATCTTCTCCATCTACAGAATAAAATCTAAGATCCTTAGTGTGGTATGAGGGAACCACCATAACATATATCCTCTGTCTACCTCTTTACCTGGGGGCTCGGGGCCATGCTGGATAGTCTTTGCTAACAGTATGATTTACGGTTGGGGGGCTTTGGGTCACACAGCGTCAGCTCAGCCTCTAGAGGGGCTGGAGACTAAAATCAACCATGAAGGTGGTCAGCCATGTCTATGCGAGTAAGCACCAATAAAAAACTCTGCACACCACAGCTCAGGTCCACTTCAATGGTTGACAGTATTCGACGCATATTGTCCCACTGTTTGCTGTCCACTGAGGAGACATCAGGAGAGAACATCTGGAAACTGTGCTTTGTCCCCCTGAACTTGGCCCTTTGTGTCTCCCCCCTGGGCCAGTTTTAAGCTGTGTCCTTTTGCTGTACTAAATAGAACTGTGAGTGCAATGGCTTTGCTGAGTTCTGTGAGTCCTCCGAGCAAATTATTAAAACTGAAGGTGATCTTGGGCCCCTGCACATGCAGTTGGTATCAGAACAGAGGGTAGAATTGGAGATTCTTGAATTTGCAGTTTTGCACTCTAACAAACACTGCAACAAGGAACATCCTTATTCATACATGTTTGGACAGTGATGTGTTTCTTCAAAATAATTACCTAGAAGTTAGTTGCTTAGTCATTGTTTTTTAACATTTTCAATGATGATGGATGACACTACACTGCTCTGTACCCCAAAACAGTCCACTCAACTGATACTTTCTCCTGCAGGTGGAAAAATCTTTTTCTCATGTTACCAGTTTTCCCCCCAATCTAATAGTTGTTTTTTCTCTGAAAAGATAATCCACAAAATAACATCTATTGTGTTGATTTGCATTTTAAAAATTATCATTGAGGTTGAGTACCTTTTCATATTGATTCTTAATCATTTATATGTCTTTGGTGAATGTTTTATTCTTGTTCTTTTCCTGTTTTTCTACTGTATTTCCAGTTGTATCGTACTCCCTGTGTATATCAGAGATCTTAACATTTTGTCTTTGACCTGAACTGTTTAAAGTTGGAAATCATCCTTGCCTTTGGGGTACTGCTCTTTTCAAAGGACAACGAGGTGTTTCTGCATGGGGAGATGTTGGGACACAGTTCCCCAAAGGTAAAAACTGCATCTTGTCATTTGTTGGCTAGTAGGGTTTACACACACTGACAAGAAAAGTCAATTTTTCTGCCTGAGGTTAGGGATAAATAATTTCATGTCAAATGGTAATTTAACAACTGAATCATAGCAAAACTGAGGTCAAACCACAAAGCTCAATTTAAAGCTTTACTGTAGCTTCATCTAAATTCATCACACCAAACTCACAGTAAGTTAAGTTGCTTTTGTAAAGAGGATACTGTTTACGTCATGTTTTCCCGTCACGGAGTAAGATTTGAGCTAGACCAGAACCGCCCTTAGACCTGGGGAAGTGGGGGAGCGGGGCAGCCCTGGGCCTGTGCTTTCGAGGGCCACAGATCACACATACAATCAAAATTGTGTGCCTCAGTCACTCGACTCACAGTCATTTAATAGATGTAGCTTTACACATTGAGGAGTGAGGGTGAGGGTTCTGACACTAACTGTGGATGTTTTCAAACACAAACAGCCAATTCTCCAAGACCAAACAGAAGTCCGATAATTCAATTCAGTTCTCACACTAACTATCCTGAGTCAGTGCAGACCTCACTGGTTGGGGCTCAGTCCCATGAGACTGCCCCCTCTTCAGTCACAAGTCCCAGGGCCACCTGTACTTCTGTCTGACGAACTGCTAATTCAGGGCTTCCCATAACACCCTCCTCAGGTCCCACAATTTGCTGGAGTGACTTACAGAATTCAGGAAAGCTCTTTCCTTACTATTAGAGGGTTATGATTAAGGACACAACTCAGAAACCGCGAATGGAAGAAATGCATAGGGCAAGGTATGGGAGGCGGGGAGGAGTTTCCATGCCCTCCCCAGGCACAACACCCAACATCTCAATGTGTTCACCAGCCCAGAAGCTCCTTGAAGGCCATCATGTAGGCGTTTTATGGAGGTTTCATTATGTCGCCATGATGGATTAAGTCATTGGCCGCCCGTGAATTAAACTCAATCTCCAGCTCCCTTCTGCCCCCTGGAAGTTGGGGCATGGAGCTAAAAGCTTCAGTGCTCCAATCAGGGCCTGGTCTTTCTGGAGACCAGCCCCTGTCCTGCAGTGTCCAGCGCCCCCATCCACACTCCCTCTCAGGAGCCATCTCATGAATATACAGAAGACTTTCAGGAGCTCTGAGCCAGGAACTGGGGACAAAGACCAACTTTTTATTTTCATTACACCACACACATATTACTCAGTTGCAGGGTTATGAAGGTATATCTGTCAAGGCAAAAATAGGACATGTTTCATTTAACAATTTGTTAGCTGGATTTATAACTCTAATATGTTTAGCCATTTGGCCATGTAGGCCACCATTAGTAAGCTGTTTCAGGCCCCACCAATGTTAGGAGCAGGCCTTCCTGAGGCTCTTGGTCTCAGCTGGTTGGCCAGGGTAAGGGGAGAGAGTTTGAGACTGTGAGTCATTCCCAGTGACTTCCAAAGGTGGTTTGAGTCTCTAAATTGGAACAGCAAAAGGTAGTGGCCAAGTAGCTTCAGAGTCAGGTGATCTGATTTCTGTCCTCGCTCTGCCACCTGCGTGTCAAATTCTTTTACCTCTCTGAGTTTCAATTTCCTCACCTGTAAAATAGAGATAATATCCACCTCACTGGGTTGACACCATGCCCTCCAACCCAGTGTCGGAGGGGAGAAGGGCACCCAGGGGCCAGATGCCCTGGTTTGGAGGGCCCTGTGGGCTCTGACGGGTCATGGAAACCTGAGATGTCCTTTAGTGATGACATCATCTACCTTTATAGGTGATGACAATGCCAATCCTATACATGCAAACATTTATAGGTGAATGTCTATCAAGAATACTGTATAGAGAAGACTCTGGGAGAAAAAAAAAATGACAGTATTTCTCATGATAGAAGATTATTTTATTATGTGTGTGTGTGTGTTCAAAGCATAAAAAAACTCAGAAAATATAATAACCATATCAAAAATTGTCTGCATTTGAACAATATCCCCTTCTAAGACTGGAAATAGAAAGTAGCTGAGAGATGAGAGGAACTGACACTGATTTATATAAGGTTTCTTAAAATGGTGTGATGAGGAGGGTTCTGGATGGAGGTGGGGAGAGCTGGATGATGTCACTACCTTCCTGTGGAGGATGTGGGCAAGTCCCACCACCTCCTTAGACTTCAGTTTCTTTTCTTGTAAAATAACGGTTTTAAACTAAATAATTTCTAGGGACTCCTATAACCATAGAAAGTTCCATGCCAAGTTATTTCAACCACCAGCGTCTTCCAATCATATGAGTACCTTGTTGATAATAACACTTGAGAGAGTGCATTTTCTCATTTTGATTAAAATCCTAGCCTGCCTGAAAATTATGTCCATCAAGCCAGGCATCCAGAAGCCCATGTGAATGAACATGGATTGGCATTGTCAACATTCTCCATCAAGTCATATTTCATTTTCCATCTTGGAGACAAATATTTTTCAGCTGATTCCTGAGACGTCTTTAATGTCTGACACTCCTCTGGGTGAACATAATGTGTGGCTTACACTCTTGTACAGATCATTAAATGAAAAACATTTGGGCCAAAGAGTAATTCTCCCAGCACTCTGCAGGAAGCCTCCAACCCAGCCTCTACATGGTCTTTTACCCTGAGTGTGCCTTTCAGGCAGAGGCATTCTGTTTGGAATGAAGATTCTGAATGTCAAGTCTCAGTGTATTGACCCTTGTATTTTTCTGACTGCTTTCCTGTTTTAAACAGAAACTGTAATTCATATCTTCAACCTACATCCTAGGAACCCTTCTCACTAGTAAGAGAGTCAGCTTGAATCTGGAAGGTAGTGGTGATGTTGATATTGGTGACAGATAACATTTATTGGGGACTTATCTCACACACACACACACACACACACACACACACACAGCACTATGCTAAGTATGAAATACATTTAGTCTTTGTCCCCAGTTCCTGGCACAGAGTTTCTAAATCCCTTGGGATTTCCTGAGTGATGAGTGTCTTTTGCTCTTCATAAGAAACTCCTCTCGTCACACCTGAGTTTATGCTCATGAGGGGACATAGGATGGGATCCCCAGATAGCCTCAGGATGGGGCTTGTCACCGTAGAGACTCACTGATTGGAGAATGGGAACTTTCAGCCCCACTCACCAACCTCTCAGAAGAGGTGGGGGCTGGAGATTGAACTCCATCACAACAAGCTTTGGAGAGCTGCCCGGTTGGCTAACATAGCTGGGTGGGTGTTGTATCCAGAGAGAATGGCCCATGCCCCTCCCCCCATACCTGGCCTCGTGCATCTCTTCCATTTGGCTGTCACTTAGCTGTATCTTTTATAATAAACCAGTAAACATAAAGTATTTTCACGAGTTCTGTGGGCTATGTTAAGAAATTATTAAACTTGAAGAGGGGGTTGTGGGGAACCTGATTTATAACCAGATGGGCAGAAGTACGGTGGCCTGTGAGTTACGACTGATGTCTGAGGCAAAGCCAGTCTTTGTGGGACTGAACTCTTCAAGCTGTGGTAGTTAGTGTCAGAATTGAATTGAATTGTTAAGCACCCATTTGGTGTCCTGGAGAATTTGTGTCAGTGTTGCAGAACACCCCAGAACAACACGTATATTATTCTGTATTAAACCCTCACAGTGACCTTGTTAGTAGCTAAGTACTGTTATTCTGCTCGTTGTACAGATGTGGACCCTGAAGCTCCAAGAGGTTTTGTAACTTCATCAAGGTCACACCATACGTGGTGTAGGCAAGACTCGAACTCCAGCCATCTGACTGGATGCCTCTTTGACACCTGCAAGACTGAAGGGATAATGGAGTGCCTCCATACCTGTGAGAGCCTGGTATATCAACAGCAGGGGGAAAGACTCCATTGTTGAGTCAGTCAGCCTGTACTGTTGTTTGTGGGTTTTTTTCCTCTTTATTAATTTTAGAGAGAGAAGAAGGGAGTGGGGGAGAGAGACAGAAACATTGATGAGAGAGAACATCATTTGGCAGCCCCCTGCATGCCCCCACTGGGATTTGGCCCACAACCTGAGCATGAGTCCTGACCGGGAATCAAACAAATGACCTCTTGGTGCATGGGTCAATGCTCAACCACTGAGCCACACCGGCTGGGCAGCTGGTACTGTTTTATGCAGCAAGCGTTTATGAAAAGTCTACATGTGCCTGACGGTAAGAGGCACGGTGAGAGCCTGTGGTGACTGAGACAGAGTTCCTGCTGTCAGAGAGCTTGCAGTCTACCCGCAGGAGCAGCTAAGTGAGTGTAGATTATGACAAAGAAACAATAGAACGGGACATACACCACGGATGGCACAGAGCACGGGGGTTCAGGCAGGCCAATCATTTCAAGCTGGAGTGATCAGCAAACAATTGCAGGCTCTATAAACAACTTTTCTTCCCTGGTTTATCTGAAAAACTGACACCCTACCTCAGTGTGTCATTTCTTTGTTTTTGTCTGTGTGCGTTAATAGAAATGCACGTGGAAAGTCAAATCCCGTTGTCTATGTGAGTGAACCAGCTGCACCATGCAGTCTCCGTTCGGGTGGAGCCCAGCCAGTTCTACCTGCAGAGCAGGGCCAGGGGCTGTCTCTGGAGCACGGGGCTGCTGCAACCATTGCACCTAGACCAGACGGCCTGAAGTCACAGCATCTCCTCCCAGTGACAAAGGGGGCTCTCCACCGACAGCTCTGCTCATCCAGGCTGCTCTCTTAGTAGATCAGAGCAGGTGATCCTGAGTGCAGGCACCATGTCAGTTTAATGCTGAGCTGTGAGGCTCTTTCCAGGGCAACCCAGGTTAGCACACTGCCCTGGTGTCCTATGTGCCCTCCTGCTTGTCAGACTCAGTCCTAATTGTAATTCCAAGGCACGCGGACGCTGGAAACTTAATGAAGTATACTCTGAAGTAGGAATCAGAAGTCTTGTGTCCTGGATCCAGCTCTGGTGCTAACCTACATGATCTCGGGCAAAAGACCTCATTCATACCCTGGAGCCTCAGCTTTCTTGTCTACGAGATGTGGCAGCTGGTCTAAGTTGAGCAATACTGACTTTTTAGTCTGGATGATTCTCCTTGGGTAGAATTGCTCATGTGTGACAGAATGTCTTTGCCCCTGAACCTCTGGGCTCTAACTGCGAGTTATACAGACCCCACCCCCACTCATTACGAAAACCAGAATTACCACCAAACATTTCCAGCTGCTCCTGATTGGGGGCGGAGTGTGGGGGGTGGCAAGGGGGCAGAGTAGGGAAGAGTCACTGAACCAAGGAGATCTCTAAGGGGGCCTTCCAGTCTTAGATTTCTAGTTGATAAGTGTTAGGATAAAGGGTTGTCTCCAGGCTATTCCCCACCCTACCCCAAGTATTTGAGCTGTGCTGTGTTAACAAGGGCTTGCAAGAGCTTGATCAAAAAAATCCTACAGCCCTGGCCGGTTGGGCTCAGCGGTGGCTCAGCAGTTAGAGCGTCGGCCTGTGGTCCAGAGAGACCCGGGTTCGGTTCCTGCTAAGGGCATGTACTTTGGTTGCAGTTTGTCCCTGGTTCTGGTTGGGTCGTGTGGGTGGCAGCCACTCGATGTGTCCCTTTCACATCGATGTTTCTCTCTCTCTCTTCCTCTCCCACCCGCTCTGTCTGAATAAAAAATGAAAATGAAAAAATGTCCTCAGGTGAGGATTAAAAAAAAGTCCTACATGTGTGCTGGAGTATTCCACGTTTTAATGTCGGTCTTTTGTTCCATCCTAGTGCCTATACCGTACTTGCATAAAGCATTAAATTGAAGCCATTTGGGCCCCAGGTAAAAGGTTCTCGGTGACAGCCAACTCACAGAACACCGATTCATGAGATAATAGTTCACCGCTTCTTCGCCTTCTCCAGTAGTTTTGCGATTTCTAATTTGTATTTCTTCTTAGCTATCAAGTAAAGTTCAGAGACTTCTGGGTTTATTACCATAAGATGACTACAAATTAAGGAAACTTCAGAAATGGCCAAAATGTCTTTCCTGTGCCCAAGGAGGCTAGCATCTCCCGTGTCCAAATTGGTCACTATGGTATTGGCCTTGACCGCTAACGGCCTCTCTGCAGGAGCTCTCCCAACCACCAGCCGCTGTCAGAACGGGGGCTGCCAAAGGCACCCCTTTGCTGTTAATTGAGTAAAGTGGCCTACTGTGTCTAGGGACTTGAATGGCTGCATGTGTTTATGAGGCATGAATAAGTTATGACTCTCTGTCTAAGAATCTTCTTGGAAAGCAGGTGCTCTGTGCCCCCACCTGGCCCGCAGCTTTGTGGCTGGGATCAAAATAAAATACAGAGGGGTAGTGAGTGCTCCTCTTACAAGCCTCCAGCAAAGAGCCCTTACTTTGCTGATCATTGCTGTAGAATAAGTCAAAAGCTCTGGTTGTCCAGAATCTGTTGTACATTCTCTGGGGAAAAGGCAGGGGAGGGCCACCCACCCCTACTCCCCTCCACATCCCCATTCCTGAACCCCACCCAGGGTCCTAGCTGAAGCTGATGCTGCCTTTGGGGACAGGGAGGAAGCAGCAGCTGGAATTAGAGGGAAAGACACCTCATCTCCCAGAATTCTCAGGCAGGCACCTCATCCCATCAGCCTCCCATGATGGTGCCTTTGCAAATACCCTAGGGCGCTTGGTATTTCTGACTGTTCTTACTCGGTACCTAGAAATCGCCCTTTCCCCAGCCTAGTTGTCCATGTCCATTATACATACAAGCAGATTAGTTCCGTGGTTTATCTCTTCCCCCCCGACATCCCCTCTTCTGGGGTTTGTCAGTCTGTACTCTACCTTTATGTCTCTGGGTCAATTTTGTCCATCAGCTTGTTTAGTTCATTATATTCCACAAATAAGTGAGATCGTGTGATATTTGCCTTGATAAAAAAGTTTTCAAAAATACAACATGGGACTTGGCTGTGTGCTGAAATTTCACATTTTGCTGCAAACATGAAAATCAGATTCAGTCAATATTTTATAGAATATGGCACTTTTCATTAAAATGCAGGATCTAATTCCAGAATGCCTTTTTAAAATCTTGACTCCAGAACAGGGGTAGTCAAACTACAATCCTATAGGCTCACCACTTGTTTTGGACAACAGCCACACCCACTCATTTACATACTGTCTACTATTGGCTACTTTTGCTACAATGACAGAGTTGAGTAACTGGGACAGAGACCATATCTCCCTCAAAGCCTAAAATACTTTCTATCTGGCCCTTGCCATCCCCCACCCTAGAACTACCAAGAGACTGCTAATAAAAACCTGAATGCTCCTTCTATGTGCAGGGCAACCATTCTGGAACATGGGCTTTGCCCTCAGACCAACTTAAATCCTGGCTCTGCCACTCACCAGCTGTGGGCTGTAGTATAAATAAGCAGCCTTGTCCTCCTTTGCCCAGATTCCAGCCACGAGTAACATACATCCAAACTCAAACAGGCTAAAAAGGTTATAAATGATGTCATCTCACATAATAGAGAGCACAGACGTTAAACAGCCTTCCAAGGTGAGTGGATTCAAGACTCAGCAATGTCTCGAGGAGCCCAGGTTCCTGGCATCTCTCTCTGAGTCACTCAGTGATGTCCTCGTGCTCAACCTGACGGCAGGAACACATCTATTCTCAAAGACTTCCAGAGGAATGAAAGAAACCATCTCCTTTGGTTCTCTCTTGGGAGCAGGACAAACTTGCCAGAGCCCCCGGCTGGTCTTCTCTCATCACTCACTGGCAGATATTGGGAACATGGCCATTCTTGAAGCATCCACTGGAAAGACGAGTGGAATTACCTTTATGCTAATCAGGCCCCATTAAAATTAATGGTGGGATCAGGTTCACCTAAGACATATAGCTGCATAGGGAAAAGATGGATATAGGACCAGATTGGAGATTTTTTATTACTAATCCTCACCAGAGGATATTTTTGCCATTGATTTTTTTTTTTTTACAGTGAGGCAAAGGGAGGGAGGGAGGGAGAAAGAGAGAGAGAGAGAGAGGAACATCAATGTGAGAGAGACACATCAATTGGTTGCCTCCCACACACACCCCAACCAGGCCTGGGGTCAAACCTGCAACCCAGGTACATGTGCCCTTGACCAAAATTGAACCCTTGACCCTTTGGTGTGTGGGTGACATTCTAACCACTGAGCACACCAGCGAGAGACAGATTGGAGTTTTGTTAGGAAAAGAGGAACACGTGCTGAGAAATTAAAATCATCCCTCCAGACTCGTTTCCAGAACCACTTTGTCCTGCCCCAGACACTCCCAATAAAAGGATCCCATTCATACCTGCTCTGGTAGTGAGCTGGGCTGCCGTAAAATACCATACTGGTGGCTTACATTACACACATTTACTTTCTCCCATCTCTGGAGGCTGGAAGTCCAAGATCAAGGTAGGCAGCTTCGGTTTCTCCGGAGGCCTCTCTCCTTGCCTTGCAGATGGCCACTTTCTTGCTGTGTCCTCACATGGCCTTCCTTTGTGTGCGCCATCCCCGGTGTCTCTTCCTCTTCTTATAAGGAAACCAAACCTATTGGATTGGGACTCCACCCCTATGACCTAATTGAACCTGATTATCTCCTTAAAGGACCTAGCTCCAAGTACAGTTACATGGGGGGGGGGGGGGAAGGGAGGAGGGAGGGTTTCAACACATAAATTGGGGGGACACAATTCAGCCCACAACACCTATATTTTCAAATGCCACCTTATGAACCATTGGCGTAAACGTTCACATTTTTAGCCCAGACCTTTTCTCTGAGATCCAGCTTTATACCTCAAACTGCCTTCCTGAAATCTCCTTTTGGATATCTCAAAGGCACTTCAAGTTCAGCTTATTTAAAAGCAGATAGAAGCCCTGGCCGGTTTGGCTCAGCGGTTAGAACGTCGACCTGCGGTCCTGAGAGACCCGGGTTCGGTTCCCGCTAAGGGCATGTACCTCGGTTGCAGTTTGTCCCCGGCCCTGGTCGGTTGTGCGGGTGGCAGCCACTTGATGTGTTCCTTTCACATCGATGTTTCTCTCTCTCTCTCTGTTCCTCTCTCTCCCTCCCACTCTACCTGAACAAAAAAATGGGAAAATGTCCTCGGGTGAGGATAAAAAAAAATAATAATAATAATAAAATAAAAGCAGATAGATGATCTTTAATACTTCCCACTGCACACAAAACCCCCACATCCCTGCCCTGACTTGAATCACTTATAGTGTCCCCTGTCTCAGTGAGTGTCACCACCGTTCATCCAGGGACAGGAGCTGGAAACTGGAAGGCATTCTTGACACTTTCTTCTCCCTCACTTTCCCACATCCTATCACTGTCTGGTCTATTGGATTTACCTCCTCCTCGTTGTCACCACCATTGCTCATGTTACCATCATCTCTCACCTGAATAAATGAAATAGTTCAACAGGTGTGCCCACAACTTCTCATGCCCCATCCAATCATTTCTCCAGAGTGATCTTTCTCATAATACAAGTGCTCATAGGACAATCCCATCCCAATTTAAGGCACTTTCAAATCATCCCACTGATTTTAAAAGAATCCAAATCCTCAAAATACGCCTAGAAGCTCTAATAATCTGGTTCCTGCTTACCTCTCCAACCTCATCTCATCCACTCACCCTTGGTGCCTGTACTCAGCCCCATGAGCTGCGGTGGACTCAGTATTTGATTTTTTTTGTTTGTTTGTTTTTTTTGTTTTTTTATCCTCACCCGAGGACATTTTTCCATTTTTCGTTTAGATAGAACGGGAGGGAGAGAGAGGGAGAGAGAGAGAGAGAAACATCGACGTGAAGGGACACATCGAGTGGCTGCCACCCGCACGACCAACCAGGGCCGGGGACAAACTGCAACCGAGGTACATGCCCTTAGCGGGAACCGAACCCGGGTCTCTCTGTACCGCAGGCCGACGCTCTAACCGCTGAGCCAAACCGGCCAGGGCTGGACTCAGTATTTGAATACCTTTCCTTTATTTGGGGAATTTTCCACCTTATGAATGTTGGTGGATGGCAGAGACCTCTTCCTACTATTAAAGCTGAAAACTGCCCTGGCCGGTTTGGGTCAGTGGTTAGAGCATCGGCCTGTGGTCCAGAGAGACCCGGGTTCGGTTCCCGCTAAGGGCACGTACCTCGGTTGCAATTTGTCCCCGGCCCTGGTTGGGTTGTGCGGGTGGCAGCCACTCAATGTGTCCCTTTCACATCGAAGTTTCTCTCTCTCTCTCTCTCTCCCTCCCAGTCTATCTGAACAAAAATGGAAAAATGTCCCCGGGTGAGGATAAAAAAAAGAAAGAAATTGGTTCCAGGAGTGGTTGAAAGGAATGGACCCTTACAATAATAAAGGAAATCCAAACTTGATTATCTAGTATGAGTATCTAGGATGAAGTCAGTAAAATCCAGCAAATTCACACATTATGGGGTCCATTGCTTAAACCGGCAGTTACATTGCTACCTGCATCAGCGGAACAAAGTGTCCATTAATGCCAGGGCTCTGGGCACTAAATGGCACCTGCCACAGAATAGTGATGAGAAGTACCAGTTATTCAGGTGGGGAGGTGGTTGCTTCTTAACAACACCAAAGGGTTTAAAGAAATGAAAATAACAAACTCTAAACCCTAAATTGTCAGCTCAAGGTGTGAACAGAAATAATGGCTACTGAAATAATTTGTCACTTTTTGAGGCTGCGAGGCTGAGATATCCAAAAACTAAACTCTAAATTTGATCCTATGGGTTGCTGAATTACAACTTTAGTTTAATTCACAGCCCCATTCAATCTTGTGTAGAAGTTTGGGTATCAATCCGGAAACAGTGGATTGGAATGGAGGGGATATGATAGGAGGACTTGGATGCCTCAGCAGCATCCAAACCCAGCAGAAGGGCCGTTCCTTTCCCTCCCGATGAGGTATCCCTGCCTGAGGACCCCTAAAGGTCATAGTCGATGCAACTACGTTGCCACTGAGCCCATTCCCCTCATGACTTAGCTCTGCCACCTGATTTGTTTCCAGGCTTTTGACTAGATTCCAGTTTCCAATACCAGCATGGCTTGGAATACAATCATGATGACAACCCCGGGAGGAAAATGTACACACCAAAAGCTATGCACGATATTGCTAACTTTTATTTTCAAAAACTTGCAGAATATGGGTGTAGACTAAGGAGAGAGAGAGAGAGACAAAAAATTCCGATCAGGCTGAACTGACTGCTATTTGTGCGCCAGAAACTCCGAATTCAATATGCCAGGTTGAGCAGCTGGAAGTGATTTTAGCTGTGTTTTCAATTAGTTGACTGATACCTGGGCTCAGGGGTGGCCTAACTGCAAGATGTTGAGATGCCAGGAATTCGCTGGCATAACTGTAGGCTAGTGCTGCTCAGACTTTAATGTGCATATGAAGAGCGTGGAGGTCTTGTTAAAATTCTGATTCAATAAGGACTGGGGTAGAGTCCAAGATTCTGAATTTCTAACAAACTCCCAGGTGATGCGAGTATTCTTGGTCCTCCTACGCTTTGAACAGTGAGGATGTAGAGACAGGATCCAGTGCTTGGGGATATAGGAATAATAAAGCGGATTCATCACGGGCATCCCACTCACCCATCTTCAAGAGAACCCAGAAGACACTCTCTTCAACCTCTTGAGAAGTAGGTTGGTGACAATATTGCCATCATATTCAAAAGTAATGGCCGGGCCTGTTCTCTACAGGCTGAGGATGCTGTAGGACAACCTGAAATGGAAATGGGTCTCCTGGTTTCCGTGACAATGCTGGAACACCAGGGTATTCAAAGCCAAGGAGCAGCACCTGACTCTCAGAGGCGACGTGGAGGTAATTGCTGACTTGGATGTGGGACCAAAGTAACAGAATTGTCTGACCCACAGGGATCTCTGGCAATGATCACTGATCATGGGTTTCTTAGAACTGAAGTAGGTGGCCAGTACCCTTAGTTCCTCCTTGATCAATATAATAAACAAACGAAATCTTAAGTCTGAGGAACAGAGACCTGGGCCACCACAATAGTTGGGGCTCCTGTCTTAGGTCAAGTTCTTAGGATGATTTCCATGCAAATAATGTACTAAGGAAGTGCTTCCAGGGGAAACTGTCAGGAAGGAGGAAGTATGGTAGGAAAGGGACAGAAACCAAGCAGGGTGTGATTTCAGGTGACGTCTCAGCCTCTGCCTGATCCCACAGGGGTGCCTGGAGTTTAAATTATATCTGAGTTTGTTCCAATTCCAGACAAGGAAGCTGGACTTTCACACTAATGCTCTAATCAGTCATTGATTAGGAGCCCCAAGGAGGAGGGGGGTTCATAAACTCCCAGGCACTTCCGGCTCTCTGCATGTGTGTCATGAGGAAGCTGACACCGGTCACAATGACACCCCTCCCTCAACTGATGGGGAGTTTCCTAGAGAGTTAGCATTTCCAGGACATTCTGCATGTTATGTAGGTACCTGTGGAATGACAGGCCACAGGACAATGCAGAAGGGAACTGCTCCTGAAAAAGGCAGAACTTGAAGCTGTGTATCTCAATGCTTTGCTCTCTCTCCGCCTGACGCATGGCCAGGGTACAGGAATGTAAATTAGGCTTTGCCAATTCGATACACCAGAATGGACATTACTCAGCACCTACTGACAAAGAATAGGAATCCATTCTTGGGAGGGCAGTGGCAGTAGGATTCGCTGTGTCCAGTGTCCAGTGGCTACAACACTGTCCACTGCCCAGTATTGGTGGTACCACTGATACCAGTGTAAGTGGTCTCTATGTGGCATAAATGCCATGGAATTATTTTGGATATTGTTACAGAACTTGCTTCTATAATACTCTAGGATATTCTGTAAGCTACCCAATCTTTTAAAATACTGCTTTATAGCAATAATAATAATAATAATAATAATAATGGCCAGAATTGATCTTTATTATTTTCAGTTAAGAACCCTGAGTAGCCCTGGCTGGTCTGGCTCATAGGTTAGAGCATCGGTCAAGGGAACGTACCTGGGTGGCAGGTTCAATCCTGGCCCCGATCAGGGTCATGCAGGAAGCAACCAATGTGTCTTGCTCACATTGATGTTTTTTTTTCCTCTCTCTCTCTCCCTCCCTCCCTTCCACTCAATCTGAAAATCAATGGAAAAATATCCTCAGGTGAGGATTAAAAAAAGAAGAACCCTGAGTAATAGATTGGTTATCATGTATTCCCTCATATTACTACACTTCTTTCTGCCACAGGACCTTTGCACATGTTTTCTTCCATCTGCCTAGAACATGCTTTCTTCTCACTTCATTCAGTTATTTCCTATTCATTTTTAGGTTCTGAGCTAAATTATACTTTTTTTTAATTGTTGAAAGTATTACAGATGTCCCCCTTTTTTCCTCATCGACCCCCTCCTTCCCTCTCCCACCCCCTCCTGCTTTCCCCAACCTAATGTCTGTGTCCATTGGTTGTGTAAATTGTACTTCTTAAGGAAGACTTCTCTGATCCACCATTAAATATTCTCATAGTACCATTTACCTCTCCTTTCCACTATGTATCACCTTTGATGGCTATTTGATCAATATGCATGTCCCCTCTAGCACATAAACTCCCTGAGAGCAAGGACCACATCTGTTTGGGTCAACATTATATTTCCAGGGACTAGTCCTTTGCCTGAGCATAAGAAGCACATAGTAAGCATTTGTTGAATTAATAAATTAAAGAAACTGAGGTCGATTCTCTAACTGTTCAAGGATTAGCACGAATAAAATGAGCGTGTATGTAAAACAGACATCAGAGTTTGGGGCATAGAGAAGTAGGTCAGTAGTGAACCATCCCCTTCCTCCCAGCTTTTCTGCCTCTATTTCCCCAACTCATGTCCAATCCTTTCTTGGTCTTCAGCTCTAGGATATTTTATAAATCCTCAAAGCACAGTTGATGACGCATACTAAAGCAATGACACTGTGAAAGACTTGAATTATTCTGCATCTTCTGTAATCAAAACTAAATCGCTAAATTGAAAAAGACTTCTCAGTTTTGTTCTACCTGCGGGAAGAATCCAAGCCACTCTGAAAGTTCTGGCTGGTTACAGCTCTTACCGTTCTTGATCCCTCCACATGAATCACACACCTGTAAGAGGTCCCTAAGTCAAGAAGTGCCTTTTTGTTCTTAGGTTCATTCATATAGCGTAGGCTTGGACTTTTTCCGTCCCCCTCACTGATAAATTTATTCAGTTTCACTCCTTGTTCTTAGCTTGAAGTACCAATTAGAAGCTGCTTTGCCATAGCTGATGGAAGCATATGTGACTGAATATATATAGTTACATGAGGATGTGCAAGGGAGGGTGATCTCTACAGAGTGCATGAGCACACATAGGGTGAACTCGAATGTTGGCACAGCCCCATCCGCCCACACACAGCTTCATGGAGGTGTTGCCATGGCATTTCTTCCACAATGAGAAGGACTCCCTGCCTCAATGCTATTGTTCTTCTCCGGGACCTGCAAGGTCTGTTGAAATGTCAGACCCCTTCATTTTTGCCCTAACTGAACACAATGCCACCAGTTAAGAGCACAGGGCTCATCAAAGGCTTCAGGGGGAGCCTTCCATTCAGAGGATTTTAATAGCTACGTTTTATTCATTCCCTTAATCCCCTTTGTTAATTCAAAAAACGGCAGAGCGCTTTGTTTTTTAATCTGCTAATGTCTAGTTCTCCATTCAGCCTCATTTTGAAGGCTAAGATTAGGCAGAAAGTCTAAGTTACCTTTGCAAGAAGGCAGCTCAGTCCAAATTGCGTTTTATGTAACTCACCCTAATTAGACTGCAAAAGCACCCAGCAAGGGATCCAGCCCTTGGCTGCAGTGAACACTGAAGTCTTCTCTCCCTTCCCTGCTAAAATGAGAGCCGTCACCATTTTTCTGTCACGAAAAACTAGATGTGTAACATTCTGTAAATTATTCTTCCTACTAGTGTAGGAGGAAAATATAATAAAAGGAAGCCATTTGGGCAGCAAAGATCCACCGAGCAGCACTGAGATCACACTCACCTAGACTGATCCCAATTCAGCTCTTTAATCCCAGAAAATCAGCACACACTGGACCTACCCCGCCCCCTGCAGATCCCGGGAGATTCTGACAAGAAATTGAGGGTCGGTCCCAATGATGGCATCGTAAAATTTTTGGATTTCAGCCTCACTGAGATGTTGCACTGAAGTTTTACGAGTGTGTGGGTTTTCTTTTTATATCCACTTCATCTATGATATTTATTTGCCGCTGTAGGTCAAACCAGGACCTTCCTGAACTGAGACCTAAAAACAGCAATTTCACCAGTCTGGCTTCCAGGCATACAAACACGCTTTTCTTTCTGGGGGAAAGAAGAATGTATTTCCGTTCAAGCAGAAGAGTGAATTGACTTTGAACTTGAGTTCTAGTCACAGTTGTATCCATTATCCAGCGGGCACTTGAGCCCAATTACTTTCTTTCTCATTTGCAAAATTAGAGTTGGATTAGGTAGTCTCTAAATATTGGAAATCAGAATGGAATTCTGTGAGGCCAACCCTAATAAACTTAGTCTATTTTAGTGCAATGGGCATTAATCAGAGACATGACTTCAGAAAAAAAGTAAATAATAGAGATGACAGAATGTCCTATGCGAAACAGCAGGTCAAATTTATTTTTTATCCTCACCTGAGGACATTTTTCCATTTTTTGTTCAGATAGAGTGGAAGGGAGAGAGAGGAAGAGAGAGAGAGAGAGAGAGAGAGAGAGAGAGAGAGAGAAACATCGATGTGAACGGGACACATCGAGTGGTTGCCACCCGCACAACCCAACCAGGGCCGGGGACAAACTGCAACTGAGGTACGTGCCCTTAGCAGGAACCGAACCTGGGTCTCTCTGGACCGCAGGCCAATGCTCTAACCGCTGAGCCAAACTAGCCAGGGCAGGTCAAATTTTTTAAGTGAAGACCTGCTTTATGCTAAGCACTTCCATAAGTGGTTGGGCTCCGCTTATTCTCTTGATAGCCCCAAGAGAAGGACTGTGAGGACCCAAATTTTGCTCATGACATTTATTACTGTTAAGCTATGCAGGCCTGGCCTCTCTAGGAAGTCTTATTATTGAGCAGCTCTAAGTCTTGTATGTACTTTAAGAACAGGGGTCTCTGGGTTCAAGTGCCTTTCCTCTGGCCCTTGCATCTAGCTGGGGTCAAGGGTGCATCAGCCTAACTGCCTGAGGCTAGCTGGCCTTAGGCACATTCGGTGGGGATTTTAAAGAATATTTAACTATTGGTAGGGCCTATGAGCTCATCCATCAAAATGAATACTGACCACCTTGGTGGTCTGAACAGTGCAGTGCAAGTAGCTGAAGGTCAGCCCTGAATTTATGCTAATTTTCATGCAACACAATGTCAGAGGGCCTTTGCATATGCTGTCCACCCTGTCTGGAATGATTTCTCTCCCCTCTTCACCAAACTTGCCTACTGACTCACTCAGATGAGGCAAATACAATCAACCTATGCAATTAAAAGGACACAATGCTTCCAATTTCATGACATATGAAAAAGACAAAACCATGGGGATAGAAAATAGACCAGGGGTATCTAGGGATTGACTACAAAGGGGCAGGAAGAAACTTTTTGGGGTAATAGAAGTGCTTTCTATCTTGATTATGGTGGAGGTTACATGACTATTTGTCAAAATTCAATGACATATACACCTTAAAATCAAGAATTTTACCATGTTTAATTTATACCTTTAAAAACCTGGCTGACAAAAAAGTACAATTAAAAGTGAAATAAAACATAACTTAGCACATAACAAGATTTCAAGAATAGTTCATGGCTTTCTAAATAGAATGATAGCTATTTGAAATTGAAATCGTCCTCTTTTTATTGGCACAAGTATCCCCAAGTTTAATAAGCAAGACATCTTATGTGACACTCCCTGCCAGGGCAGTGTCTGAGAAGAAGCAGGGTCTGGGAATGAGGGACATGTCCCCAAGGCCACATTGCTTTGTGATCAGGCTGAATGTGCAGGGCAGAGATGTGAGAATAAATTTTGAGCTGAACAGTGGGAAGCCAAGTAGTGGGCCAGGCCAGACAGATGCACAGAGGAGTTTGATGCCAAGCTGGAGAAGGGGCAGAAGCAAAGAGAACTAGTGGAATAAACTAGAGGTTGGACACGTAACTGCTCCAAAGCTGTGGAAGGCAGGGAATCCTGTCGCTCACAACAAATCTCTGCCCCAGTAATTCTCTAGCACATTAGATTCGCACAAACACGAGTGAGGGCAGGATCTACTTGATTCACGGCTGTATCTTTGTCACCTAGAATAGTCTCTGGCATATGTTAGCAACTCAATATGTATCTCTCGATGGAATGAATCTTCTATACCATGCAGTGGGCAACAAGTTCGGGAATTAAAATCCATGGGTTTTGGAGTTAGCAGGAGTTGGGTTCAACTCCCAGCCGTGTGTCCTTAGGCAACATATGTAACTTCTCTGAGCCTTGGTTACTGGTCTGTGCAATGAGACTAACACATCCTGGGGTCCTGCTGTGGACTGAAGTGAGAACTTGGATGTAAAGCCCTTAGCACACTGCCCAGCAGGCAGGAAGCACCAATCAACCTAAGGTCACAAGTGAGCAGTTATTACAACCCAAATGTCACTCATGGAAATGTGGATGGTCCCAGAGATCTTTTTTAAATTACTTGAATTGCCTACACTTAAAAATTGAGAACTTTTACATAAGTATCTGGATATGAGGCTTCTCTTTAACAACTGGGCCTGTCTTCCCCCGGGACAATCATGATCTGGAACTCACTGAAAAGCTCCCCCTTCACACAGGACAAGTGTTGTCCAGTCTTCATGTTGTCCCAGCCCACTCCCCGTGACATCATCCACCTGGTCATGTGGACATGTGTGTTTGTAACCAACAATAATGGTAGCAGTATGATTCATATGTTTCTAATTGACACTTAATAAACATCTGTTGGTCTGTTTGGGGTTGCTCTTACTAAATTTTTGTGGCCACTAGAGGGCAATACAGACCCAATTTTTTTTTTACTTTTTTTTTATCCTCACCCGAAGATATTTTTCTACTTATCTTCAGATTGAGAGAGAGAGAGAAACATCGATGTGCAAGAGACCTATCGATTGATTGCCTCCCACATGACCCCAACCAGGGCCGAGGACGAATCGCAACCAAGGTACGTGCCCTTGACTGGAATCGAACCCAAGACTCATTAGTCTGTGGGCCAACTCTAACCACTGAGCAAACCAGTCAGGGCTAAAAAACATTTTTAAAAACATTACACATTTTAAAACATGTGAATAGTTTCCATAACTACATATTATATATTTATGCACACACATAAACAGAGAAAAGTTTTTTAAAATGAGGACAATGCTGATATACAACAGGTCACTTCTGTCGTTAATGTCGTCAAATGTAAAGAATAGATGAGACACCCTCAGTCCTCAGCAGAGACCTGAGACAGACTCACCACCTATACTTAGAGGAAAAGCACAAAGAAATGGTTTCCTTCCCTGAACTTCCAACTGCCTAGAGCGAGAATTCACCATTTACCCCCATACCACAGGGTGTGCGTGAGGGTCAGCATAAGGGTTAAGGGCAGAAATAGGGGGTATATTGCCCCAGTTCAAATCCTGCTGTGTGATGTTTGGCTGGCTACTTAGCCTTGCAGTGCGGTGCTTTCTACATCTGTAAAAGGGATTAAATGAATTAATATGGGCAGGGCCAGCTTCTTGGGCATGTGGCCAGTGCAGTCTCACAGACCCCCTTCCCCTTCCTCAGGAAGGCCTTGTACTTGGGGTCTAATGCCCCCCAACTCCATCTTGAAATTCTTAATGATTTTATCTTTGAGTTTGTGTTTGTAAGTGAAATATGATGGTACAATGAAGCATGTGCCAGGGACTTGGAGCTTTAGTGCACACATGGTCCTGGGCCCCGCCCCCCTGAACCCCAGGATGGGTCCTCTGCCGCCTGCTTGGCCCCTGCTCCCCTAGGACAATGACAACAGTGAGATAAGTGGGATAACGGCCCGGCCTTCAGGGGATGGGGGCACCTCCATGTTGAATTCTGAGCAGCACACAGGGAGGTACAGGACTGGAGACTAGAGAGCGAGGAGTCCTGGAGGGTTAGGCCAGAGAGGAAAGCAAGGGCTGCCTGGAACCAATCTAAGCCGGCTGTGGCTGCCAAACAGTGCTATTAACTCGGACAAAAAAAACTGGGGACCCAGATGGAATTTCTAAAGGTTCAGCACATCCCAAGGATCAAGGGATCTCAGTCAAGGACACATACCTGGGTTGTTCAATCCCCGGTACTGGTCAGGGTCATGCAGCAGGCAATCAATCAATGTGTCTCTCTCACATTGATGTTCCTTTCTCCCTCCCTCTCCCCCTCTCTCTCTTTCTCTCTCATTCTTCTCTCTCGCTCCCTCCCTCCCTCCCTCCCTCCCACTCTATCTGAAAATCAATGGAAAGATATCCTTGAGTGAGGATTAAAAAAAAAAAGAAAGAAATTACCTTTGATCTAACTACTAAAGATCTCAGGGTAGCATGAACCATATCAGTTCTTGGAGAAATAGAGGTTTAAAAGAAATTCAAAATCAGATGGACATTAACAAGATAATAAAATTTCAGCTTTTTTTATGAATGTTTTATTAACATTTTAAAGGATTTATAGACTCGACAGAGAATTCTCCAACAGCTATAAAAACTATCATGTTATTGTTGATAGTATTGTAATAAAGAAAGCAATAATAAGTTTATATAGCTTTAAATATTTTAAATAACTAACCTGAACTGGGAAGGAATCCACCATCCCCTGAATTTACAGGAAGTGTCAGTTTTCTACCAAATTCAATTATAAATTATGAAAGCAATTTAAAAACTTTTTCCTTTTATGTTTTGTGATGGTAAACACTACGAGAAAGCATTATGATTTTAATTGTGTAGCTAAATAAATCTAATATCTATGACTTTTCATTTTATTTCTCAAAGTTCTATGGAACCTGGGTAAATAAATATCAACACATAATAAAGTTATCATGGAAACATAAATTGAAGACCTTACCTAGAATTACAAAAAAGAAATTCGTGATGCTTCTTCCTACTCTTGCTGCTTTCACAACCAAGTTTTTCTCGCACAACTATTAAAAACTCCTTTTTTTTCTATCACCTAACCAATGTCTGAGGAGTGAATCTCAAATTCAACTTAAGGAAAAGAAGAACCACTGTGTAAAAGTTCCAAAAGTAGAAAGATTTGACTACATATTTTAGACTTTTTTGACATATTATGGTGTTCATAGACTTTGGAAGCACCCAACTGCCGAACAATAAAGAATTAATTAAAGCCCTGGCCGGTTTGGCTCAGTGTCGGCCTGCGTCCGGAGAGACCCGGGTTCGGTTCCCGCTAAGGGCACGTACTTCGGTTGCAGTTCGTCCCCGGCCCTGGTTGGTCATGCGGGTGGCAGCCACTCGATGTGTCCCTTTCACGTCGATGTTTCTCTCTCTCTCTCTTCCTCTCTCTCCCTCCCACTCTATCTGTACAAAAAATAGAAAAATGTCCTCGGGTGAGGATAAAAAAAAAAAAGAATTAATTAAATAAATAATCATATGAGAAAGTATGCAGTTATTTAAATGATGTAGAATAGTACTTAATGACATGAGAAAAATGTTTATGATAAAAGAACCAGTTATACATATGTTGCACAAGACCATTGTCATAAATTTAACACTATATAGCTGGGAAGAAAAAAGACTGGAAGAATTAACATTAACAAGATAATAAAAAAGTAACCACTCTTAATGGTGGTTACTTTTGGGGAGGGGGTGGATTTTTTAATGACTTCTCTTGTTTTGTTTTGTTTCTTTATTAACTACTGTGTGTCAGACTCTACGTCTGGTACATGAGACCATTTTAGAAGTACAGTTCTCACCTATGGATCATACCTAGACTCTTAGTTAACAGACAATTTTCAAATAATTTCTGATTTATCTTTTTAAATAGTTAGAGCAGATTCATATTTATTGCCACAATGACTTTACTGTTCATTTTGCATCATGTATCCTCTCTTAGGCAGGGGAGAAAAGGGTGGGTACAGGCATAGTGGGAGGGTGGGCCTAACCCTGGATTCTTCCTAGGCATGTGTCGTGCATGGAGATGTCAGAGACTGTCCCCTCGTCACCCAGGCCTTGGCCTAGCTCTCTCTTCCCCAGGAAGCCTTCCGGACCCTATGCATTTGTCAGGTGCTTCTGTGTGTCCTCACACACACAAAGCATTCATCGCACGAGTATTTTTTACTTACTTAGCTGTACTCCCTCCTAGAATATAAGCTTATGGAAGCAAAAACTAATTTCTTTCTTGATACCATTGATCTCCAGCCCCTTTACACAATGTCTGCGTCAAAGCAGATGCTCAATCAATATTTGCCAAGGGGGTAAGTAGGTCCGTCGTGTCCATCAGAGTGGCAGAAGGATGGGAGGAGCACTGTGTTAAAGTTTCTCCCAGGGTCCTCCACAGAAGCCACCTGGCAGAAAGGGACTCAGGGGACCATATCTCGGGAGGCTAAATGCTCAGACCGAATGCAGCCAGGAGAGGCTGAAAATAGGGTTGGGTTTAGGAACAGATACAGGATGACGCAAAGGACAGAGGGAAGAAATGATTCTGAAATGGCCAAACTAGGAGGTCCAATCAAACAAGGTAGAAAAATCAGTAGCTGAGAAAACCGGAGCAGTCGCTTTCCAGCCTTATAACCCACGTGATCCCTTGTGGCTAAGGCAAGACATTTGGCCATCTAAGATTAGCCACCTAGAGGAGGCTCTGTCAACATAACATGAGATTTAACCCCTTAGACCCCACCAAGGTTCTTGGGTCCAATCTCTTAATGTTACAAACAAATATTTTAAAAACAAGAGGATTGCCCTGGCCAGTTTGGCTCAGCAGTTAGAGCGTCAGCCCGCAGACCAGAGAGTCCCCGGTTTGGTTCCCGCTAAGGGCATGTACCTCGGTTGCAGTTTGTCCCTGGCCCTGGTTGGGGTCGACCACTTGATGTTTCTCTCTCTCTTCCTCCCTCTCTCCCTCCTGCTCTATCTGAAGATAAATGCAAAAGTGTCCTCAGGTGAGGATAAATAAATAAATAAATAAATAAAAACAAGAGGATTGTTTTTATCATTGTGCCTCTGCCCCAGTGGTATACACAAGCAGAAAATCACATCTGACATGGATTCCCAGCCTGTGGGGTTAGACTGCTTCTGTTTACTAATCTGCAAAGGGTGCTCTGGGCTCCAGAGCGAGGAAATACAGCGGTTACGGCGGCATGCAGTCTCTTCTGACTCAGAACAGATCAAGGAGGCAGAAAAAGCAAATGCCCTTCTCACTCCTCCCCCAAGACAGAAGTGAGCTCACACTCACAAATGGCAAAGGTATTTGTGACTAGTATCTCTGAATCAACCCTACCTCTGAGGAGAAACTCAGAACTGAAGAGGACCACCCACCTCCTTGCCACTTAGAGCAGCAGAGGCTGGAGTTTCCAGTCTAGGGAAGCAAATGACTGTGATTTACCATGGCCTCCAAATGGGAAAGAATTCTAGCATATTAATACCCAAAGCTGCTTCTGATAATACAGAGGAGCAGCGAAGAGAAAACTGGAGATCTTTTTCTCCACTACTCGCTTTAATAATAAAAGTATAAACAGAGCCCTGGCCGGTTTGGCTCAGTGGTTAGAGCGTCGGCCTGCGGACCAGAGAGTTCTGGGTTCAGTTCCCGCTAGGGGCATGTACCAAAAAAGAAAAGAAAAGAAAAGAATAAAAATTTAAACAGAGCCCTGGCTGGTGTGGCTTAGCTGTTTGGAGCATCATCCGGTGCACCAAAAGGTGGCAGGTTCCAGGTTAGGGCACATACCCAGGTTGCAGGTTTGATGACTAATCAGGGCATGTATGGGAGGCAACTGATCCATGTTTCTCTCTTACATCAATGATTCTCTTTCTCTCCCTCTCTCTCTCTCCCTCTCTCTAAAAACCAATAATAAAACAAAAAAGTACAAACAGAAGCACAATTCTCTCAATATTCTTCCAACATGTGGAAATAGACCAGAATTAAGTCTAGGTATGGGTATATGTAGGTGTCCTGCTTGAAGAAAATCCTAAATTCAAAGTATAAATATTTAAAACAGACATATTAATGGTCCCTGCAGAACACACAGCAGGCATATGACATTTTTGATTTCCAGTGATCCAGGGAGATAATAAGTAATATCTACATTCTAAAAGGATACTTTGTTATTCTCATAAAGAAATTTTTAAAAGGTCAAGCAATAGCTTCCTGCTTTCTGGTCCCAGTGATAAAGAAGTAGCTTAAAATGGACTGGCTCTCCCACAGGTAACAATTACAAATAATATTAAGAATACTTTAATAACCAGTTATTTGAAGGCTCTGGAAAATGGCCAAGAGTAGGCAGAACTGGAGGGAATATGCTTGTGGAAAGAAGGAAATTGGACTGGGCAAGATCCACATTCCGACAGGTGCTTCCCTGAGGCATTCCCCAGCTATACACAGGTAAGCTAAAATCACTTTTTTAAAAAATGATTGAAACCAGAGATGTCAGAAAAAGAGATTTTTAAAAAAAATGAACAAAAGTAGCAAATAGAAAACAGTAACAAATATGGCAGATATTTAATCCAAAGAGATCAATGAACACTTCAAATGTGAATTATCTAATTACAGCAATTAAAAGACAAAGACTGAAAGATGGATTAAAAAAGACTCAACTATATCATGTCTACAAGAAAACCATTTTACTTTATTTTATTTATTTTTTTATCCTCACCCAAGGACATTTTTGCATTTATCTTCAGATAGAGAGGAAGGGAGAGAGGGAGGAAGAGAGAGAGAAACATCAATGTGAGAGAGACACATCGACCCCACACTGGGGCAGGGACAAACTGCAACTGAGGTACGTGCCCTTAGCGGGAACCAAATCTGGGACTCTCTGGTCCGCAAGTCAACGCACTAACCACTGAGCCAAACTGGTCAGAGCAAGAAAACCATTTAAAATATAAGAACACAGTAAAAGTAAAGGGATGGAGAAAGATATACCTTGCTAATACTCATCAAAACAAATCTGGAGTAGCTACATTAATTGCAAAGTCAATTTCAGAACAAGGAAAAATATCAGGGATAAAGAAGGGTGCTAATGATTAAAAGGTCCATTCTCCAAGAAGACGTAACAATCCTTAAACGAGTAAGCACCTAACAAAAGAGCATCAAAATACATGAGGCAAAAACTGACGGAACTGCAAGGAGAAATAGGCAAAGAGACTATCATAGTTGGAGACCTGAACCTCTCTATCAGCAAGCAGGCAGAAAACCAGTAAGGACAGAGCCGAGCTGAACAGCACCATCAGTCAACTGGATTTCGCTGATACTTGTAGACTTTCATCCAACAACTGCAGAATACAGTCTTCACAAGCTCACATGGAATATTCACTAAGACAGACCGCCTCCTAGGTTATAACTCACACCATAGCAACTATAACATAGAAACCACACAAAGTATGCTCTCAACAACACCAACTTAAACTAAACATTAATAGAAAGATAGCTAGAAAATCCCCAAATATTTGGAGGTTAAACAACACACTTGTAAACAACACATGGTAAAATAGAAACCTCAAAGAAAATTTTTATATGTTTCTAAGGAAGAAAAATGGAAATACAACTTACTAAAGTATGGGGGACACGTGAAAGAAGAACTCAGAGGGAAATGCATAATGGTACAGCCACTCTGGGAAGGAATGTGGCAGTTCAAAACAAGCAACTGGACATGCAACCACCGTAGGATCCGGCAACCGCGCACCTGAAAACTGCATTCCCAAATATATGAAGCTGTATATTCACACAAACACCTGTACTCAAATGTTTACAGCAGCTTAACTTATGACAGCCACCAACTGGGAATGACACAGATGTACTTCAACAGGTGGAATAATCAGTGTACAGCCACACCACCCACACCACAGAATACTCCTCAACAACACAAAGAAACAAACTGTTGATATGTGTGAACCTAGATGAATCTCCGGAGAATTATGCTGAGTGAAAAAATAATCTCAAAGGTCATACTGTATCATTCCACTTATATAACATTCTTAAAATGAAAAATTATGCAAATGGAGAACAGATGAGTGGTTGTCAGGGGCAAAGGAGGGAGTGGTGGTGGGAGGCCATATTAGGGATCTTTTTTTTTTTATCCTCACCCGAGGACATTTTTCCATTTTTTGTACAGATAGAGTGGGAGGGAGAGAGAGGAAGAGAGAGAGAGGGAAACATCGATGTGAAAGGGACACATCGAGTGGCTGCCACCCACACGACCAACCAGGGCCGGGGACAAACTGCAACCGAGATACGTGCCCTTAGCGGGAACCGAACCCGGGTGTCTCAGGACCACAGGCGGACGCTCTAACCGCTGAGCCAAACTTTGTGGTGATGGAAATGTTCTGTTTCTTGACTGTATGCTGGTTGTGATATTGAGGCAGAGTAAAGGGTATAAGGACTCTCTCTGCATTATTTCTTACAACTGCATGGAAACCTATAATTATTTCAAAATTGAAAGTTTAAGAAAAAAAATGGCAGGTATGGGTCACATGGGTATACCTATTGCTCTATACTAAGATCTGTGTGTTTTGCTGTATGTAAATTTAATCTTAATTTTTAAAATATAATGCAGCCTCTTACCCACTAAATTACTGCTTTTCAATAAACCAGGGCAAAAGATGATCATAAGAAATTTGAGGTAAAATTTATATATTATACCACCATTTCTCATAAATATTTTTTGTGTGCTCCTTAGAGACTACCTTGAGTTAGCAGAACTTTAACAGTTCAGTTGGTATTATTTCCACCTTATAATCATAGATAGTCTTGGCTCCAATTTGAGTAACACTGTTTGAAATATGTCCAGAAGAGTCCTTAATATATTGAGTAACTTCTTTTTTTTGCCACTTGTATTAGTAGATATATTTATAAAATAATGGTAATGGTTTATTAGGGCATGGGATGTTTGATAAAGAAATCAATATTATGAAACAAAACTGCAGCTATCAAAGTTCTATTCAATGCACCATAGTAATTTTTTTTTTTTTTAGAGAGAGGGGGAGAGAGAAAGAGAGAGAGACATCAATCAGCTGCCTCCTGCACACCCCCACCGCAGATGGAGCCACAACCTGGGCATGTGCCCTGACCCAGAAGCAAACCGGTAACCCATCAGTGCACAGGATAACGTCCAACCAACTGAGCCACACTGGCCAGGGCAATAGTAATTTCATTTGATTAGGTACAACATTTATAAATTGTGAAACTTAAAACTATGTCTAATAAGAAAAACAAATGAGAAAACTAAAGATAATGGCTGAAAACATTTCTTATACATGGTCCTTAGTCATTTTATGAAAAGTAATTTTATAACTTAACTAGTAACTTAAATTTCAGTATTGCTTGAAACTTAATACTTTACAGATTCTTTGCTTAAAAGAGGAGATCTCCAGAGCATTTGAGATCTTGCTCCCTGGCGTGTCATCAGTTTGGCTGAAATAAAGTCTTACCAAAAAAAAAAAAAAAGATTTCCATGTAATTACAGAATATTTTTTTTACAATTTTTTATAATCTAGCCAGACAGAATATCCTTTCATTTCAACATTAATCCCCAGAAGTAATATTCTAGAATCATAGAATATTAAAACTAGAAGGTCCTGAAAGAAATTTTTGTTCAATCATCTCAATATATACAGGAGGAAACCAAGGCATGGAAAGGTGAAGTCACCCAAGGGCACAAACTGTTTCAGTTAATGAGCATTCAATAAATATTTATTTAGCGCCCTCTACTGGAAAGCCCTGTTAGATCGGCTGGGGACACAGCAGTGAATGAAAGGGGAAAAAAACTCCTATCCTCAGTTTATATTCTAGTGGGAGCAGAAAGACAAATAATAGTTAACATATATACCAACCCGGCCAGTGTGGCTCAGTGACTGAGCATCAACCCAAGCACTAAGAGGTTGCCAGTTCAATTCCCGATCAGGACACGTGCCCAGGTTGTGGGCCCGATCCCCAGTGGGGGGCATACAGGAGGGGGCCAGTTAATGTCCTCTCTCATAGATGTGTCTATCTCTCCCTCCTTCTCCCTTCCTCTCTCTCTAAAATCAATGAAGGGAAAAAAAATATATATATATATACACATACATATAAACCATCAGATAGACAAAGGTGCTATTAAGGAAAATGAAGCATAAAAGGGAACTGTAACTTTAAACATATATAGTGGTCTGAGGCCTCAATGATCAAATGACGTTTGAGCAGCTATACAGGAGGTAAGGGGGAGAACCACGTGCGTAAAGGAGGAGGAGCTTTCTGGGCAGAGCCTACAGCCAGCACAAAGTCCGGAAGTTCCAGACTTTGTTCCAGAAACAGCATGGAGGCTGGAGTACCTGGAGAAGAGCTGGGAAATGTAGGAGCAGATGATATCACTGAGTTGATAAGGGATCCATGAAGGGCCTTGAAGGCCTTTATAAGGATTCAGCCTTTCCTCTGTAAGAAATGGGGAACTGTTGAAGGTTTTTGAGTATCGAGTGTCCTACTGTAACTTTGGTTCATGGAGAGAATAGACCATAGGGGACAAGAACAGAGACCAATTAAGAATTGCCTGGTTGGCCCTGGCTGGTTTGGCCCAGTGGCTAGAGCGTTGGCCCGCAGTCCAGAGAGACCCGGGTTCAGTTCCTGCTAAGGGTATGTACCTCAGTTGCAGTTTGTCCCCAGCCCTGGTTCGGTCATGCGGGTGGCAACCACTCAATGTGTCCCTTTCATGTCGATGTTTCTCTCTCTCTCCCTACCATTCTATCTGAACAAAAAATGAAAAAGTGTCCTTGGGTGAGGATTAAAAAAAAAAATGCTCAGTGGATTGAGTGTCGTCCCATGGACTGAGAGGTCCTGGCTCGATTCCCGGTCCGGGCACGTGCCCAGGTTGTGGGCTCAATCCCCAGTAGGTGGCATGCAGGAGGCAGCTGATCAATGTTTCTCTGTCACATTGATGTTTCTCTCTCTCTAAAAAATCATTAAAAACAAAAAAAGCAGCAGCTATGAATTAATCCAGGAGAGAGGTGATCCAGTTTGGGAACAGGGTGGTAGATATGGAGCTTATGAGAATGGGGTAAATTTTGTTGTTGTTGTTAATGAGGATATTTTTCCATTGATTTTTAGATAAGAGTGGAAGGGAGGGAGGTAGAGAGAGAGAAACATTGATGTGAGAAAGACACATCAATTAGTTGCTTCCCGCACAACCCCAATCGGGGCCAGAGACCAAACCCGAAACCCAGGTAGGCACATGCCCTTGACCCTTTGTTGCACAGGTCGACGCTCTAACAGCTGAGCCAAACCGGCCAGGGTAGGACCCAGGTTTCTGATTCGTACGTTTTCTTTATCATACACCTGATAAAGAATCAGGTATACAGTCGTCCCTCGCCACTTGGCGCTTCAACTTTCGCAGCTTCACTTTATTGCAGTTTTTCAAAGCACAACGTGGGGACGGTCAACTGTATATAAATAAAGAATCCTACTTCGGGGAAATTCATTTATTGCGGTAGAGTCTGGAACTGATTAACCATGATAATGAGGGCTGACTGTATGATATTCTGGATTCTTTAAGTTCAAGAGACTATTGCCAAGAAACAATTTGATTTCTGAGTTGTAAGGACTAGAGTGGCAGCTCTTAGTATGCAGGAAGCACACCTCACATGTGTGACAGGCCACGGTGTGCCCAGATGAAACATTACTTCTGTGTGTCTGTGACGGTGTTTCCGGATGAGATTAGTACTTGAATCAGTGCATTCAGTAAAGTGACTGCCCTCCCCAAGTGGGTGGGCTTCAGCCAATCCATCGAGGACCTGAACAGAACAAAAGGTGGAAGAAATTTGCTCCTTTTTTCCCTGCCTCGCTGTTTGAGCGGCAACATCTCATTCAGCTTCTCAGGCCTGCCTCCCCTGCTTCCCAGGCCTTCAAACTCAGATTGAATCACACCACCAGTTTTCCCGTTAGTTGTTTCTTTGGGGAACACTGACTAAAACAGACAAAACAGTCACCCAAGTGTGAAAGGAAAACACGGCTAAATTTTTATAACCAACCACCCATTTTTCATGAGCGCTATCAACCTGCTTACACATGACATTTGATCTTTTTCATCTCAATTTTATTACAGGTTGATGTTTACAGACTGGTTTATACTGAATGCATTTCGGGTTTCCTAACAACATGTGGGAAAGCAGAATAATCACATGGACAGGCTGCCTCCAAATCAACTTTTGCCTGTAGACTGAAACGTCATTGATGAAATTTAGACACTAATGACCTTTAATTCAAAAGAACCTGAGAATCCTTGACCTATCACCTTGACCTTTTCTTCCATCATCACATCTCTACCCATCTTATTGGGGTCTGCAGTATTGTCACTAAACACAAAAAACAGTCATGAACATTTTTTAAGTCCCATTATATGCCTAGCACAGAGGCTCACAGGGTTGGTGGCTAAATATTTACTGGAAAGGAAATTTATTTTAAAATATATATACTTTAATTTTTTAAATGTTTTTATTGATGTTTTTATAGGAAAGGAAGGGAGAGGGGGAGAGAAAGAGAAACATTGATCAGCTGTCTCCCACACATCCTGACCAGGGATCAAGCCTGAAACCTGGGCATGTGCCCTAACCAGTAATCGAATCAGATGACGCTCCAGATGACGCTCCAACCAACTGAGCACACCAGCCTGGGTGAAATGCTTTATTTTAAAGAAGTTTTACTTTTATAAGAAACAAGAAAAGATCATAAAAAAGCTAAGACTATGTATTTAAAAATTACATGTAAGAAAACTAAAGGAATAGCTTCTATACCCAACTGCTGGCTGGTTCAAAAGCTCACAGGGCCTCAGGTTATAACATATCGGGTGAGTCCTCCCCCTCGAACCTCGGACAGCCTCCGGCAGTGTCGTAAGATATTCAGTATGACATGAAACCTCTTGTCAACTTTCAAAGCTGTGAACTCCTTTATGTCAGCTTCCACTATAAAATAATGACCTGAAAATAAAGATATTAGTGCTAATTTTTATAAGGACAACTTTCAAAGTGAGTCTTTAATGCATAACATTGTGACTATGAATGGCATTAATCATTTTCACTATCACTGTCCAACTCAAGTGATAAATAGTACTCTTGCTAAAATAATAATTATTCTTTCAACTAAAGTTACATAGTTTACTGTAGCATTTCAGTAATGTAGCCCTGCTTATTATATCACTATCTGTTGACATCTTTGGAACAAAGTACTTTTCAAGAGATAGTACAGATAGTGGATAAGAAAATAGACCCTCAGCAGCTCTATCACTTGACTGGCAGATCTTGGACAAGTAACTTCAGCTCCCTCCGCCTGGTTGGCAAAAGGGGGTTAGTTAACAGTCCGTACCTCCTAAGGATGTTATAAAGACTAAAGCTCTCTCAGTACACCATCTGGCACACAGTAAGTGCTATATAAGCATGACCAACTACTATTGTTACTATTCTAATTCTAGAAACATTAGTTATGGTTCCATAATAAACTCTGAAGCAGTGTTTCTCAGCCTCAGCACTACAGACATTTTGGGTCACATAACTGTTTTTTGTGGGAGGTGTCTTGTGCATTGTAGGGTTCCTTTAGCAGCATCCCTAGTCTTTACACACTAGATGACAACCCAAACCCAGTTGTAACAACCAAAAATGTCTCTAGAGATGGCCAAATGTCCCCTGGTGAAAAAATTGCCTCTGGTGGAGAAATGCCTCTCTAAATTTAGAACTTTCTAGAATTAGTTTTTTCTCGTGATTTACTTACACTGCAATCATTTGACACAATCATTTGACATGTACACATATACGTAGATGCCATCATTTTACCTTTGGTGTCCTTTGTTTCTTCATCAGTGAATCTGTGATAGAGATTTCTGACCGCAGTACTCATAGTAGACTTTTTTGGTTGATGTAGAATCTTATATTTACTAACTACTGCTTTGTTGATTTCTTTAATAACATCATTAATTTGACAATAGGTTAAGCGGGATTTCATGTACCTGTAAATAAGTATACGATAAATGTTTTTAAATACTCATTATACAAAATATTTTCTTTGAAAAACATTTATGTTGATGTTATACAATAACAAAGCTATTAGTACTCCTTATAAAAAATGTTATATTGCCCAGCCAGTGTGGCTCAGTGGTTGAGCGTTATCCGTGCACCAAGAGGTAACCAGTTTGATTCCCAGTCAGGGCACATGCCCAGGTTGTGGGCCAAATCCCCAGTTGGGGGCATGCAGGAGGTGGCCAATCGATGTTCTCTCTCATCGATGTTTCTATCTCTGCCTCTCCCTTCCTTTCTCTCTAAAATTCATAAAGAAAAAATGTTTTTAAAAAAATGTTATATCAACTTTCAAATAAACCAGACAGGTCTCAACAGCTGAAAAGTTACACAGAGACCACAACATATTAGTGCTCATCTTCCCTAGTTATATCTGGGTACATTAATCTCTCTTCTCCACCTACAGAATTAATATTACAATTTATTTTTTTTTATCCTCACCCGTGGACATTTTTCCATTTTTTGTTCAGACAGCACGGGAGGGAGGGAGGGAGGGAGAGAAAGAGAGAGAGAGAGAGAGAGAGAGAGACATCGACAGGAAAGAGACACATCAAGTGGTTGCCACCAGTACAACCCAACCGGGGATGGGGACAAACTGCAACCGAGGTACGTGCCCTTAGCAGGAACCGAACCCGGGTCTCTCTGGACCGCAGGCCGATTCTCTAACCGCTGAGCCAAATCGGCCAGTGCTAATATTACAATTTAAAATAAGCTCTCAGCCCAGTTAGAGTGTTGGCCTTCAGACCAAAGGGTTGAGGGTTCGGTCACCAGCTCCCATAAGGGTTATGTGGGAGGCAACCAACCAATGTGTCTCTCTCACATCAATGTTTCTCTTCTTTCTTTCTCTCTCTCTCTCTCTCTCTCTCTTTCTCCTCTTCCCTCTCTTCCACTCCCTCTGAGAAATCAGTGGAAAAGTATCCTCAGGTGAGGATTAACAAAAAATTTATTAAATAAATAAACTCTCAAATTCTGATTCAAAGGAACTGGTTAATTGCAAGACAGATCTTTACATAAACATTTTTAAATGTTTGTAAGCAAGGGAACAAAAAATTTAAATATTAATAAATAATATAGCTTATATCACTCTAGTTTGCTTATGTTTTCAGAGAGAAAGAAAAAAGGAGGAGGAGAGGAAGACAAAGGGTAAAAGACCACACAGAGAGACAATGGTGACACAAAGGTGAGCTGAGGGAGGGCTCCGAAGTGAGGCTGCAGCGGCAGAGGAGAACCGATGTGGAGCCATGCTCTTTTATTCCCGCTCGAATTCCCTCGCAGCACTCTCTTCCACTCTAACCCCCATCTTTTCCATCTGGACCTCCTCCCAGGCACTCTAGAGTCTTAGAATATAAAAATAGGACTCTCAATTTTGAGGGGTTTGTACATACCAAAAACAAATCAATAATCTGCCTCGATTTCCCCTTGAGCAAACTGTGAGTTCATTATGTTAAACTCTGTCCTTCACCTCTATTCAAAGGGGGAAGTTTTCTAAACAAAATTTCCTTAATATAACATAACATATAAATATGTTTAAGGAAAAGTGTTCATATTGACCAAAAACTATTCATTTTCATTATTCCCTTCTTTTCTAATTCATTTTTGCTAGTTTTCTCTAACCACAATTTGATACCACAGCTCTCCCCAATGCGACTTCTTTAAAGCTTCTGACTACAGCCCTGGCCGGTTTGGCTCGGCGGTTAGAGTGTCGGCCTGCGGACCAGAGACCCAGGTTCGATTCCGGCCAAGGGCACATACCTCAGTTGTGGTTTGGCCCCAGCCCTGGTCAGGGTCGCGAGGGAGGCAGCCAGTCGATGTGTCTCTCTTGCATCAATGTCTTTCTCTTTCTCTCTCTCCCTCCCTCCCTCCTACTCTGTCTAAAGATAAATGGAAAAATATCCTCGGATGAGGATTAAAAAAAAAATGAAATAGAAAAATAAATAAAGCTTCTAATTATATCACCTTAGTTTCCTCGATACCCGTCCCCTACACCCACCTCTGCCTATATTCATTCTACCCTCAGCATTAATTTTCTAAAACAGATAAATAAAAGTCCCATATTTGGCATACATTCTTCCTTATCCTAATCTTCTCATTTCTCTTATTCACTAAAAAACACCTTAGTTTAAAAATTAATGCTCTACCATGACTATTTAATTTTCTTCTTTTATCTCTTCATGAAAGCATTTTCTAAAAACCCTTCTATTCCAGTTCCTCAGACATTTGCTCTTTCCTGTAGTTCAGCCAATGGGCAACAATAACAACAATTTAAAAAACTGAAGAGCATCAAATAGAATTTTCATGAAAATAAAGCTGTCAATAAAGAAAAAGAATGAGGACACCTCCACAGCCCCCCCCCCCCCAGATTAAGGAGAAATGTCAGCCTCCTTACTCATCCCAGAATTATCAAACAGCCAGTATTTTTCAAGTGGCCAATAAGCACATGAAAAGATACTCAACATCGTATGTCATTAGGAAACTGAAAATTAAAACAACGAGATACCGCTATACACCTATTAGAATTGCTAAAATAGAAAAAACGGACAAAACTGAATGCAGTGAGGATGAGGAACTGTCCCTCACTGCTGTGGGAACGCACAACGCACAGCCACTCTGGAAGGCAGCTGGGCAGTTTCTTACAAAACAAACTCCTGCCATAGGATCTGGCAGCCACACTCGTAGGTGTTTACCCAGATGAGCTGAAAGTGTATGCCCACACAAGAACCTGCACATGGATGTTTACATAGTCTTTATTCCTAACTTCCCCAGACTGGAAGTAACCAAGATGTCCTTTAGTAGGTGAACAGATAAACAAACTGTGGTACATCCAGACAATGGAGTATTAGCAATAAAAATAAAATTTAAAAAAAGCCCTGGCTGGTTTGGCTCAGCGGTTAGAGGATCGGCCTGCGGTCCGGAGAGACCCGGGTTCGGTTCCTGCTAAGGGCATATACTTCGGTTGCAGTTTGTCCCCGGCCCTGGTTGGTCGTGAGGGTGGCAGCCACTCAATGTGTCCCTTTCACGTCGATGTTTCTCTCTCTCTCCCTCCCTCCCACTCTATCTGTGCAAAAAATGGAAAAATGTCCTCCGGTGAGGATAAAAAAACAAACAAACAAAAAAAACATGATTTCAAGCATTTTCAAGAAAAGATTTCCTCTATTTTCATAGTACAATGTAAAGCTATCTTAGAAAAGATCAGTATTTGAACACAGCATATTTTGATGAATATAATCAAGCTCTGTGATTTAAACAATTATGTGTGTTGATTATTAAAATTATTAAAAATGTATCTTGAACGTTAAAATTTTTTTACTTTCTTTTTTTTTATCCTCACCCGAGGACATTTTTGCATTTATCTTCAGATAGAACAAGAGGAGAGAGGGAGGAAGAGAGAGAGAGAAACATCAATGTGAGAGAGACACATCAAGTGGCTGCCACCCACACAACCCCAAGCAGGGCCGGGGACAAACTGCAACCGAGGTACAGGCCCTTAGCACAGTGGTTCTCAACCTTCCTAATGCCGCGACCCTTCAATACAATTCCTCATGTTGTGGTGACTCCCAACCATAAAATTATTTTCATTGCTACTTCATAACTGTAATTTTGCTACTGTTACGAATTGCCATCGGAAATATGTGTTTTCTGACGGTCTTAGGCGACCCCTGTGAAAGGGTCATTCGACCCCCAAATGGGTCACGACTCACAGGTTGAGAACCACTGCCTTAGCAGGAACTAAACCCAGGACTCTCTCCAACCGCTGAGCCAAACCAGCCAGGGCTGAACATTAAAATTTATCTTAAATACTTACGCAGGAATTCCATTAAACTCCTCAGAAGTTATAAATGGCATTTCTTTAATATGTCTTTGCTCTTTGGGGGGCTTCTTTGTGGCTCCAGGTTCCTCAACTTTGACAGGTTCTTCAGGGTCAAGATCTGATCCTTTAACACTAGAGTAGAGATACACAGACATAAAGGTAATCATCAGAATTTTCCAGCAGACTAGAAAGCTTTCCCAACTGAAAAAAAGAGCAGTATCAAACACATGATTTGTCTTGTGATAATAATTTTATAGCCAACATTTTTTTCTATCTCTACCCCTATTGTTCATGAAGATCTGAGTAGTGAGAACACTAAAATATTAAGTACCCAAAACTTCAGTAACATAACTGTTTTACATACCTCAAAATGGTATACATAGTACATATGCTAAACGTCTTTATCAGTTATCCCACCAGTTCCTCAATGTCAGTATGTGTAAAGACAATAGTCTTATTCTTCTGTTTTTCTCATTTAGCATCAGTCCCACCCTGTTGCAGAATCATTTGAGTTGCAAGTGACAAGCACAGGTCACCTGTGGATTTAGTCCTGCCCAATTTTTGGAGACATTGAAAAACCTAATTTAGTTCCTACCCCACTAACAAAGAACTCTAGTTGGCAAGAAGTTATAAATAGACTTACACATTCTGGGTTACTGTTACTTGAGGCAAATGGGGAGGAATGTTTTCTTTGAGATGCTCCACATCTTTATAATCTTCTTCAAGAGATTCATGGAGTTCCTAAAATTTTAAAAATGTTCACAAATAAGCATCTGTCCTGCCTGTGTGTGTCTTAAGATGTTACAAAGAGCAAGAAAGACCACGATACACAATCACAATAATTGTGAGTGTTGAGAAGGCAGGCTGGGTGAAAAAGCATTGAGTGTAGCAATATTTTAAAAAGAGCTGCTCTGGCCAGCGTGGCTCAGACTGAGTACTTTGCCATCAGGAAGTACACAAGCACCTTATCAGCTGGTGGATGAGAAGGCTCACTTAGGACAAAACGTGCATGTGAACAAGGCTCCAGTTTCTCTGTATTTGAGAATCCTTGTTACATTTTACAGAAACTGGTTACAAGCATGAAAAAATAAATACTTGTGGAGCTCTGGAATCCTTTATACTGGGAAGATAAGACGCCAGTAACACTCTATACAATTAATAATAACTTACAAAGCTAAGAACATTATAAACTTACAGAATCCTTAAGAATTCCTGGTGGTTAGAAAATCTGTACTTATTGCCTTTTTATTTTGTTGCTTCACTAGAAAAACATTACCTTGAGTGACTTAGTAGTTTGTTCTTGATATTGAATTTCCAATTCCAATTTATTTAGAAGTTCATTTACTACCATGATCTCATCTCCTATTTTATTTAATATAGTCTTCAAGGTAGGTTCTTGACCTATTAATAAACAAAGATAAACTGGAAAATAAAGTGTACAGAAAAGTGATAACATACATGTAGCCAACCAAACTTCTGCAACAGAGCTTTACCTTAGAGACACTTGTGGGTGGAGAAAGAGCTACTGTTTCAAGCTCTAGGTCCTGTCTCCATGGATAATCTTAAAACTTTATTTCTAAGTACTAGTATGGAAGAGAAGGAAGGGAGAGAGAAGTACAAAGTGTCCCGAGTCTTTTGTTTCTGGCAAAGTCCTCCACTATTTAAAAAAAAAAAAAAAAAAACCCTAAAAATGCTAGATAAAATAAACACCTTCTACATGCATAACTGAGCTTTTGTGATAAAAAGATAATGCCCCAGGGCTCCAGCGGGAAGAGAGAACCACAAACCAGGCAGTGCATGTAAGATGCTGCTGCAGCAGTGCTAACCTGGGACGTGCAGAGGGGAGCTGGAGTGTGTCAGTCTCAGCAAGCTAGTATGTTTGGTTTCAATGGGGATCAGGTCAACATTTTAGACTTCGAAGCACAGGGTGTTGGAAGTTAAAATCCCAAATGAAGCCAAGACCCCTCTTCATGGGGTATATCATTAGTGAAAGTGTAAACCTGAAAATTCTAATCAATGGCCAAAGAGATATAAGCTTATGTTTTGGCCTGGCCCTCGAGTGTGTAGGGGAGGTTAGGGAGAATTCCACTTCAGAATTCACAGTAGAGGTTTAGGATTTATATTTACACTATCCACATGATTAATCATCCCTAAGTGGAGAAAGTAACATAGAAAGTTAAGTGCTGGTGATGGCCCAGGGGCGCAGACAGAAACAAACACCTGAGTTGTAAAGTAGCATGCTCTCTTACTCCCAACCCCACCTCTCTAGCTTCACAGATTCGAGGGTGAGAAAACCAGAGTCTCCTCCTCTCTAGAAATAAAAGAAGCAACAAAGAAAAAACACAAAAACTTTTTTTACGTGCAGATCAAAAGCACAAAAAAACTATACTCGTAATCAAATCTTTTCCATCTTCACTTCTGGCAACCAACCAAATACGCATAAATAAAAGCACAATTTGACTATATGTCTACATTATGAAGGCAGTCGAGTGAAATGACTAGAAGCTCCAGGCCTGAAGTCAGAGACATCAGTACCTACCTCAAGATTACTGCAAAGAAGTGATAAAAGTACATATAACATGGGATTAGCATTATGTCTGGAACCTAGTACTCAGTAAAAGCTAACTACTATTCCTCATTGTCATGAGAAGCACCATATTATTCTACCTAAGAGAGTAATGCTAATTGTGTTTGACACTAGGTTCATAACAACTAAATCAGATTACTGTGGTCAGTAAATGAGAGTATTAATGTCTTTACTGAGATTAATTTCAGAGGGTTAAATAACTAGTTAGATACTCTGGTATTTCAAATAACTTTTAGTCGCCCTAGCAGGTTTGGCTCAGTAGTTAGAGCATCAGCCTGCAGACCAGAGAGTCCCGGGTTCAATTCCGGTCAAGGACGTGTGCGTAGGTTACGGTTGTTCCCTGGCCCCAGTAAGAGTCATGTGGGTGACAACCAATCAATGTGTCTCACTACTTTTGATAGTAGGGATCTAGTAAATTACAGCAGCCAAAGTGGCAAACAAATTACCGGGTTTTATTCAATAGGCTTCAGAACCAAGCAAATGATTCTCCCCACATACAAATGATGGTTACCCAGTATGTTGTAACCTAACATGTTAGACTGCTGCTTTGGCCAGGCCTCAAGCTTTGTTGGGGTCAGCTGAATTTAAGGTTTGATAGTTTTACAGGTTTCCAAATTCTATCTTTATACCCAATAGTAATCATGCCCTCTGAAAGAGAATCTTGTTTAGACTTAGTCTAAAAAAACTATTAAAGCCCGGCCAGTGTGGACTGAGGGTTGTCCCATGGACTGAGAGGTCCTGGTTCGTTTCCTAGTCAGGGCATATGCCCGATTTTGGTCTCAATTCCCAGTGGGTGGTGTGCAGGAGGCAACCAATCCATGTATCTCTCTTACATCGATGTTCTTTCTCTCCCTTCTTCTCTTTCTAAAAAAAAAAAAAAAAAAATTAATAAAAACATTTTTTAAAAAAACTATTAAAAATCTATCCTTTTACGATTTCTCAATAAAAGGGACGTAGAAGTAGAAAAAGTACTGCACTGGGAATCAGGACACAGAAACTGTAGTTCCCAATGATTACTCATGAGCTGGGGGACCTGGCAAGTCACCTGACTTCTGAGTCTCAATTTCCTCATGTGTGAGATGCAGGGGTTGGAGAAGATGAACCTTCAGCTTTAATTTTCTACAGAGTATGTTAACCACAAACTATAAAATGGATGAGGCTCCTTTATTAGAAGTTCTCAACAAGAGATAGAAAATATCCAAGTGTGCCTAGTAGGACATGTATAATTCGAATGGGCATTCCAACATTACAATTTCATATTTTAATTTTTTTTTTTTATCCTCACCCGAGGACATTTTTCCATTTTTTGTTCAGATAGAGTGAGGGGAGAGAGAGGAAGAGAGAGAAAGAGAGAAACATCGATGTGAAAGGGACACATCGAGTGGCTGCCACCCACACGACCAACCAGGGCCTGGGACAAACTGTAACCAAGGTACGTGCCCTTAGCAGGAACCGAACCCGGGTCTCTCTGGACTGCAGGCCGACGCTCTAACTGCTGAGCAAAATCAGCCAGGGCTCATATTTTAATTTTTTTTAAATTATCAATTCATAATACAAACTACAATAAAAGTTCAACACAGTCTTCCCAGCAGGTAGAATGTTCTCCTAGGTAGGGTTGAAAGCACTTCACTTTTGTAAACACCATTTTCCCAAACTTGACAAGGATCACCAGTTCTTTTAAATTTTTTTTCTTTATTGATTTTAGAGAGGGAGGAAGGGAGAAGGAGAGATAGAAACATTGATGAGAGAGAACATCCACTAGCTGCCTCCTGCATGCCCCCACTGGGGATCTGTCCCACAACCTGGGCATGTGCCCTGACCAGAAATCAAACTGGCGACCTCTTGGTGCATAGGTGACTGTGAGTAACACTGGCTGGGCAGATCCCCTATTTCTTTGCACCATCATTGCATCATTCCCTTTCAGCACCTCAAAATATTTTGGGAGACAGTTATACCTGTAAGTCTAACTGTTTTAAAAATTGATTTTCAATTAGTTGTTTCCTTGTGTCTTTTAAAGCAGGATATCAAATGGGTTATGGGCTACTTCTACTACCCTGGGTCTCTTTTACTTCTGTTTTTATCCCTTACCTTTTTTAATAAAGATAAATTTATTTATTTATTTATTTTTTTAATCCTCACCCAAGGATATTTTTCTCAAATATCTTCAGATAAGAGTGGGAAGGGGGCGAGGGGAGAAACATCGATATGAGAGGGACACATCAACTGGCTGCCTCCCCCATGACCCCAACCAGGGCCAAGGACTAACCACAACCAAGGTAGGTGCCCTTGGCCGGAATCAAATCGGAGACTCTTTGGTGTGGGGGCTGATGCTCTACCACTGAGCCAAACCGGCCAGGGCATCCCTTACCTTTAAGTATCTCCCTTTAGCTCTAGAATAACAAATACCACATAACCTTCAAATCTTACTATTGTGCTTTGTGTGTCTCAGACAAACATAATAAATCTAATTACTATCAATTTATTTATTGTTCAATGTAACTTAAATTTTAGTATTCTCTGCAATATTCCAAATATTGATGCTGGAGTGCTTTGAAATCACCATTTAAAACTTAAAATCACCTTTGTGAGATACATTTACTTAGCCAAGTGTAAGATATTCAAAGTGGAACAATAATCAAAATGCATTGTGTATGTACAAAGTCAGTGGAATCTATTCTACTTACCACAGTTCCTTAAAGACAGAAATTTTTTAATATTGCCAATCTTTTCATTAATATAAGAGCATATTTGTTCCAGATCTGAGGAGGCCATCCTTTAAGGCTCTGGAGAAAAAATATATATACACAAACACAATTTCAAAAAACAGAAGCCAGACAAATTTCTGTTAACTTGCAAAATCCAAGAATGGTACTATCCCGTAGATCACATGCCCTTGAAATTACAGTATGAGAAGTCAAGAGCAATTTCTTTCAATTCCACAAAATTCCGTTTCTAACCAAGTCCAGCACTGACTTGTCTTAGAGCCTTCTGTAGTCTATGCATTGGAAACCATGGTGCAGGGAATAAACCTGCATCATCTCTTTAAGGAAATAGAGGGCCAAATGCACTCTGTATGAAGACAACATTGGTATTTTCTTTAAAAACGCAAAATAAACACGAGTTTTACAAGAGAGAAAAAGAAAGCAAGCGCAAAGAAACGGGTGCAGGTGAGCTTTTCTCCCGCGCTGCGTGGGGCTGGGGCTTTACTGGGTGGGGTCGGTCAGCAGGCGGAGGGGAGGGAAGAAAAGGAATCAGTTACGGTGCACTCCCAGCAAGGAGACGACGCGTCAAGCGCCCACTCCAGGTAACCAGCGAGCGGAGCCAGCCCCGCACCTCCGCCCCCGCCCGGCGCGATCCCGCACCCCTCCCCCCGCCCGAGCAATGCCTTCGGCCTGCTTCCGATGCCAGGATCCTAGCTACGCGCGGGTCCGGGAGCAAGGGGGTCCACTCTGGAGCGAGCGGCGGGCCCTTCCACTCGGGTCTCAGCCGGGAGGAGGGATGCGGAGACAGGCCTCGGGAGGCGGTTCAAGTTGCCCGCCGTCCCGGCGCCGCGCAGGCGCACGTCGGCGCTCCCGGACCGCCCCCTCAGCGGCCGGACGCTTTGCGTCAGGCTGAGCCGCCGCCGGGCGTCGGGCGGGGGCGCGGCTGGGCGGGGAAGGGGCGGGACTTTGTCGGCTTTGTTGCTAAGGGCTCGCAGGACCGCAGCTCCTCCTGCGCGGTGCCGTTACAGGTGATCACAGTCGGTCACCGAGTCCCGGTCGCCATCCAGCCAGGAGCCAAGCTCTCCGGGGATCAGATGGCGAGCTGGAACGGTAGGTCTCCAAAGTAGAATCACCCGGGGCAGCTTTTACAAATTCTAATGCGTGCCCAGCCGGTGTGGCTCAGCTGCACTGTCACCTGGACTGAGAGGTCCCGCCTGCATTCCCAGTCAGGGTACATGCCCAGGTTGCGGGCTAGATCCCCAGTAGGGGTGCGCAGGAGGCAGCTGACTGATGTTTCTCTCACATGGATGTTTCCATCTCTCCCTTCCATTCTCTCTCTGAAAATTCTATTTAAATAAATAAATAAGCAAGCAAGCAAGCCCCGGCTGGTTTGGCTCCGCGGTTAGAGCGTCGCCCCGGGACCAGAGAGGCTTGGGTTCGGTTCCCGCTAAGGCAGGTACCTCGGTGTCAGTTTGCCCCCCACCCCAAATGTGGGTGGCAACCTCTCCATGTGTCTTTTTCACATTGATGCTTCTTTGTCTCTCTTCCTCCCTCTCATTCTCTATCTAAAGATAAATGCAAAAGTGTCCTCAGGTGAGGATTAAATACACACACACACACACTTCAATGCCTAGGCCCATACCCCAAATCAGTGAAATCAGACACTCTGGAATGGGGCCCAAGCCTTAATATTTTTTAAAACACCCCAGATAATTGCAGAAAGCAGCCAGGTTTGTGAGCTAAAAAAAAAACAAAACCTGTTTTCGTGGAGTTTACAGCTTCTGTAAGCACAGATTCAAATTTAGAATAAGAAACAGTTTCATTCTCCCTGTTGACAAAAGGGGAAAGCATCCCAGAGTGGTGTGGCACCTCCACAGTCAGGAAGTATCCAGGTTCTTTTCATCTTTTGGCGCCACTGTTCAAAACATCAGTGCGTGGTGGCCTTTAGGTTGCCTGCCTGTGGTGCAGATGACCCTGCCGGTTCCTTCCTCCGGTGTTTGTCCCAGGTAACAGAAAAGAGGAAGGGGCAAGAGTAACAAGCTCACCAGCTGAGCCAGTACCTTTTTTTTTTTTTTTTTTAATATGTTTTTATTGATTTTTTAGAGAGAGAGAGAAACATCCTTGTGAGAGAAACATCCATGGGCTGCCTCCTGCCCCCTACTGGGATTCATAGCTCTCTGTTCCTGGCTGGTCTTCCTTTCAGAAGAGGGAAGCACATTCTGAGAGATGGAGCACGTTCTGAGATGCCTCACTGATCACCCGGGATAGGTCTGACCCTTTGGGGAAGATAACATCCAAAACAGATTATGGTTTTCCATTTCCTCTAAAATACACTTCTTTGGCTTGTTTTTAAAAGCTGTTTTCCATACGACAAAATTAAAATTGAAGGCATTTATTTGTAATACATTTCTCACAGGGATTATTTCTCAGTTTTCATTAGTTGTCATCGCAGCCAAGGAGAATCATCCCAGAAACGTGGGTTCGAAGTCTCCCGTGCCACCTGACCACTAGATGGCAGGGCAGCACCATTCTTGAGAGCACCAGGAAAACTAATGAAAACTCAGGGATATGTGGCCACAGGTAGGCAATCTACCTGATCTAAAAGTTTATGAAGCAAATTTTTACTATCTTCTTTTTAGCACTTGTTTTTTTGTTGTTATTAAAGGAGAGCACATTTTTAATTGAAAATTTGAACAACACAGAAAAATTTAAGAATACAATGGAAACTCTCATTATTCCACCTGTCAAAAATAAATACAGGGTCCAGGTCCTACTTTTGAGGATGAAAATGGCTAAGTGCGGACCATTTCCAACATTCTCTGTAAACATTCCCTGCTCAAGGGTTCCGGCCCTCTCACTGGGTTTCACCCAAAGCTAACCTTAATCCCAACTCCAATCCAACCCTAACCTCAACCCACAACTCCCCTTTTTAAATGTATAATGGCTATTTTTGAAACTTGTTAGCACTGTGGGTGAAATGATAAGTTTACGATTCACAGCACTCACTGTAAATATCAAATCTGTGACAAATGAAGCAGCAGGTACTACCATTCTAGGTAAAATTGATAAGCTCTGTCATTTTAAAATATAAGTAAAATACTGACACCCGAAGAGACGTCACAGCAAAATTAGACTTCAGTTAAAGAAACAACTTGGTGGTCAGACATAGAAGGTTTACTTATTTTGGGTTAAATTGTAAATTTATATTTTTTTCAATTAAAATACAGTAAAATTGACTTTTTACAGGTTTAACAAATGTGTTGATTGTGTACATGCCATTACAAGTCAGGACCCAGAAGAGTTCCATCACCCTAAAATAACTCCTTTGTCCTTTTATCATCACACCCTAATGGCTAGTGATGTTGAATATCTTTTCATGAACTTACTGGTGAAATGTCTGTTCAAATCTTTTGCCTATTTTTAAGTTTGGGTTGTTTAGTTTTCTTACTGTTGAGTTTTGAGAGTTCTGTATATAGTATACTAAATAGATGTCCTTTGCTGGACATCTGCTTTTCAAATACAGGGTAGGCAAAAGTAGGTTTATAGTTGTTCATATGGAAAAAGCATGCAGGTTATGATTATAACGATAGCTTTAGTAACGCAAAAGAATGTCGCAGTGCAAGTGTAAATCTACTTTTGCCTACCCATGTATATTCTCCCAGCCTTTATCTTGTCTTTTCATTCTCTAAACAGTGTCAGTCATAGAGCAAGTTTTGAATTTTGATGAAATCTAGTTTATCTTTGGGCCCAGCAAGTGTGGCTCAGTGGATTGAGCATCGTCCCATGGACTGAGAGCACCCGGTTTGATTCCTGTTCTGGGCATGTGCCCAGGTTGTGGACTGGATCCCCAGTTAGGGGTATGCAGGAGGCAGCCAATCAATGTGCATCGATGTTATTATCTCTCTCTCTAAAAAATCAATAGAAACATATTTTAAAAATTTAAGATTCCTTTGGACTTTTCTATATAGAAAATCATGTTTCAGAATAGAGGACGTTTTATTATACAGTGATACCTCGGTTCTCGAACATAATTCGTTCCAGGAGGACGGTCGAGAACCAAATTGTTCGAGAACCGAAGCAATGAAACCCAATAGGAAATAATGGAAACTGGATTAATTCGTTCCAAGCCCCAGAAAATGCCTATTTACTGGCCTAATTTGTATATAATATGTAGAAAAACATAAGTCTCAACAGGAAATAAAAGTGTACAGTATGTCTAAGGGTTAAATTCAGTGTAAAGCGTGACTCTCTCCCCAAGCGTGACTCTCTCTCTGCACTCACACCGATGACGCAAGCCAGGCGCGCTGGGCCGAATGAACGCCATTCGGCTCAACTCGGCTCATCTCGGAAGTTCGAGTTCCAAATATTTGTTCGGATTCCGAGACAAAAGTTTCTCGAATCTCCTGGTCGAATACCGATTTGGTCGAAAACCGAGGCGTTCGAGAACCGAGGTATCACTGTATTCTTTCCAGTTGATATGCCATTACTTTTTTTTTTGGGTCTCATGTTACTAAATAGGACATAAGTATTATGTTGAACAGGAATGGTAAGTGCAGAAATCAGATCAAGTGCCACCTGTTGCCTAGGAGCAACATTTCCATGATGTCAAGCCAATATATTGTTTGCAGATGTTGGGGTAGCCAAGAAAGACATGACTCACAGAGGCACTGGATGGAATGACACTTGACTCAGGTAGAGAAGAGACAAAGCAAAATCAGCTTTTGCAGTGAGTGTCTGTCCCCTCTGGCCAGTAGGGCTTGCCTCGCAGCCAACACAAGGAGATAGTCTACCCACACCCCCTCTTGGCTGGAAGCAAAGGAACTAACCCATTACCTCCCCTCCAGGAACAGATACAGCAGTGGGGTTGGCCAGGTGCCATATGACACACACACACAGAACAAAGAAGTAAAAATAAGCACACGTTAAGCCTGGAACAGGAAAAAATATTCCCAAGGTATACGCCCAGCATAGACTGGGAGGGCTGTTTATCTCTGCAAGGAAATATTCCAGGTCTGTAGTGTTGGGGCTTTGGTGGATGAACAAAATGTAATCTTGAGGTATGCATTCTCTACACCTGGCCAGCCAAGGCTCAAAGTATGCAGTGTGAATAGATAAGGTTTGCCTGGAGGGTTGCAACGCCACCAGGTCTGAACTGAATTTTTTTTTTTTTATCCTCATCTGAGGACATTTTTCCTTTTTTGTTCTGGTAGAGTGGGAGGGAGAGACAGGAACAGAGAGAGAGAGAGAGAGAAACATCGATGTGAAAGGGACACATCGAGTGGCTGCCACCCACACGACCAACCAGGGCCGGGGACAAACTGCAACCAAGGTACACGCCCTTAGCGGGAACCGAACTCGGGCCTCTCGGGACCGCAGGTCAATGCTCTAACCGCTGAGCCAAACTGGCCAGGGCTAATTTTAGATACTATATTAGTCATAGAATCTTTTAGTGACCTTGAAAACACAAGATGGATATCTAATCCCTTGCTCTCTCAGAGGCCTATAGTCTCTAAAACTTACATAATTCTCATGTGGCTTAGCCACTTCCCAGTTCTAACTCCCATGCAACCCAGTCTTCCAGTGCACGCCTTCTGCACCCTCCCCATCCCAGCATTGCCCTACCTCCTTCGACCCAAATCTAGGCACGTGTAAGTGCTCCTGAGCCCTGAAGCTCACACCAACTTCTGATGTTGATTTTCAGATTATAACAATGTAAATTAATATATTTAATCCTCAGTATAATAGAAAGATTCTCAGATTTTAAAACAAACAAACTGCCCTGGCCGGTTTGGCTCACTGATTAGAGCATCAGCCTATGGTTCAGAGAGACCCGGGTTCAGTTCCCGCTAAGGGCACGTACCTTGGTTACAGTTTGCCCCTGGTCCTGGTTGGGTCATGCAGATGGCAGCCACTTGATGTGTCCCTTTCACGTCGATGTTTCTCTCTCTCTCTGTCCCTCCCACTCTATCTGAACAAAAAATGGAGGATAAAAACAAAACAAAAAAACCAGCCCTGGCCAGTTTGACTCAGCGGTTAGAATGTCAGCCCACGGACCAGAGAGTACTGGGTTCGGTTCCCGCTAAGGGCACGGACCTCGGTTGCAGTTTGTCCCTGGCCCTGGTTGGGGTCATGTGGGTGGCAGCCAGTTGGTGTATCTCTCTCACACTGATGTTTCTCTCTCTTCCCCACTCTCTCCCTCCTGCTCTGTCTGAAGATAAATGAAAAAAACAAACAAACCACAATTCAACTCTACACAGTTTCAGACACACCTAAACCAAATGGGCGGAAACATATAAGAAGGTAAAGGACAGCCCTGGACAGTTTGGCTCAGCAGTTGGAGCGTCGGCCTGTGGACCAGAGAGTCCTGAGTTCAGTTCCTGCTAGGGGCACGTACCAAAAAAAAAAAAAAGAAGAAGAAGGTAAAGGACAGGCTGCATATGGACTTCATCATCCTTCCAGTCTCAACTCCAGCTTCGCTCTACCCCTTCAAGCCCAGAATTTGTCCTGGACTTTGATTTCAAAGATAAAATATTTCAAAATGGCATCTTCAGATTTGCAGGGGCAAACCTAGAAATGCTGAACTCCCTTATATCCTCCCGCCTACTCATAGGGAAGAGGCAGTCATCCTCCCCTTAAAAACCAATCTCTCCACTTTGTCCAGTACTTTGTCCACTAAATTCTGCCCCCCCCCTTTTTTTTTTACTGTGTAATTAACTACTTCTTCCTAAGGATTTTATTATTTATTTTAAACATTTTTTTTCCTTTATTGATTTTAGAGAGAGAAGAAGGGAGAGGGAGAGAGAGATAGAAACATCGATGAGAGAGAACATTGATTGGCTGCCTCCTCATGCCCCCCACTGGGGATCGGGCCCACAACCTGGGCATGTGTCCTGACTAGGAATCGAACCAGCGACCTCTTGGTGCAAGGGTCGATGCCCAACTGCTGAGCCACACCAGTTGGACTCTCCTTAAGGATTTTAAAAATAAATCTTCCAGCCCTGACTAGCCAATTGATAAGTCATTCAATATAATTAAACATCCCTGACTTTAATCCATTTGCTTTTAGCACTGTTTTCATTAACATTTTTTCTGGTGTCTGCTTTGGGTTCTCAATAAAACCTCTTGGCAAATTTCCTAGCATCACTGCCTGCAGCTGGGAGAATATGTCCCTTGATGGGATCGGGGTGGTGCAGTACAGCACACACTCGTCTGTACCTTCCATCCACAAACTATTTATCCTCCATGATGAAATGTCTGGATTTTCTGGTCCACACTCTGTTGTGCTCTAGCTTTGCCCAGCTCCTGGTCCTACACTTCTACCTGCGGTGAGCAGGGTGCTTGTGGCAGGATGCTAGGCTTCCCTGACAAAAGTGCCTTCGTGGCTCCCTAGCACCTTCCAAGGAAAGCCCAGGTTCCTTGGCACGTCATCCTAGCCCACCATTGCCCTGGCTCCTGCCTCCTCACCAGCCTCAGCAGCCAGGCACTCTTACCTGGCAGTTAATCCCACGGCATCATAGCTGTTCGTGGTGGCTGCCTCTTCTGTGTGCCTGTCAGCTCCACTCTACCAGTACTGCATGCTGTTTGACACCTCTGCTGCTTTGTCCTGGATGCTCTTCTGTCCAGAATGTCTTTCAGCTCACAAGCCCTTTTTATCCTCTCTGAATAATTCAAGTCATCGTTCAAAATTTAGCTCAATCATTCCTTCTTCAGGCAACTTTCCTTGATGCCTTCAGACTGGGTCAGATTTGTGTGAAATTTACATTCCTCTGTTATTAAATGGTGTTTTTTAAAATTACTGAAATTGTGCCCTGGCTGGTTTTGCTCAGTGGTTAGAGCATCGGCCCGTGGACCAAAGAGTTATGGGTTCAACTCCAGTCAAGGGCATGTACCTAGGTTGCAGATTGGCCCCCCACCGTGGTCAGGGTCCAGTGGGAGGCAACCAATCGGTGTGTCTCTCTCATATCGATGTCTCTTTCTCTTTCTCTCCCCCTCCCACTGTATCTGAAGAGAAATGCAAAAGTATCCTCGGGTGAGGATTAAAAATGAATAAATAAATATAATTACTGAAATTGTTTGATTTTATGTCATTGTCTCCAACTACATGGTGAGTTTCCCATGGGAAAGGATGTGGTATTCACCAAAATCATCTTTCTTTTTTTTTTAATCCTCACCCAAGAACATTTTTCCATTTTTTGTTCAGATAGAGTGGGAGGGAGAGAGAGAGAGAAACATGGACGTGAAAGGGACACATCTAGTGGTTGCCACCCATATGACCCAACCAGGGCTGGGGACCAACTGCAACCGAGGTACATGCCCCCTTAGCGGGAACCGAACTTGGGTCTCTCTGGACCGCAGGCAGATGCTCTAACCGCTGAGCCAAACTGGCCAGGGCCAAAATCATTTTTCTGCAAGTCTTCTCCTTTCCATTTAAATCTGAGAGTAGCGAGCAAAGGAGACTGGGGGCGTGACCAAAGGTGAGGGAAGGACTGCGCAGACTCAGCAATTCAACAACCAATAAAAAGTCGTGAATCCTGGCGTCCTCGATTCCTATGGTGACAGAGCCCCCTTCCTGTTCTCTTAATTGAAGGTATCCCTTGTGAGTGGGGCCAGCCTTTTGAGATCGTGTAGCGGGAGGTGAAGGGCCCCACTCCCAATGTGGTGATCGTGGTAAAACTCGGGAATTGGGAGTGTGCAAGATGCTGAGATTTCTCCTGCTGTCCCCACCCCCAGGCCCAACCCAACCGGACCTCAGTCATGGTTCCAGATAAGAGTGCAGTGTGCTCTGGCATGTTGTAAGGAGACATGATAGATGACTTCACCACCTACCCTACCAACAGGAAGTATCATCCACGAGTCAACTTTAATGTATAAATTATGTCTCTGGGAAATCCGAATCGCAGTCATGAAGGCCCTTTGGTCTTCAAGAAAGACACCCAAGAGGGCTGCCCCCTTGTAATAGTGTGTGTGTGTCCCAGGAGAGACACAGGACTGGGAAGCAGGAGAACTGGGTTCTGAGCTGGCCATTAACCAGTTTGAGATATGGAACTAGGACTGCATCTCTCGGAGCGCAGTCTGTGGACTGAGATGAAGCTGTGGGTGTCATGCCTGTGTCTCTCTCAGCCTTCTCCCAGGCTTTATGACTGCTTTATGTGATCAGCTCAAACCCGAGAACCACTTGGCCAAAATGACCCCAAAGACCTGGAAACTGGAGGAAAGATGGATGACTGGAAAGACTGTTGTTTTAAAGAAGACCATCGGAATGCTGCTTGTCATAGAATGTTGACAGGTTTCACATAGTACTGCAGACTGTTGGTGTAGATATCCGGATTTCTTTGTTTCTGCCAGAAACTTCTCCATAAACACACTTATGCAATTACAGAGATATATTTCCCCCACAGGGGAAAGTATGAATGCAATTCCCCACTACCACAAATTATGTAGTTGAGTTTCCCACATTTGGGGAAATCACACCCGGAGTGCAGTGGGTAAACCACCTTCGTGATCATGGTGTCTCCCTTGCCGGGTAAGTACACAATTACAGAGATATTGATTTAGCCCCTGCAATGTGTACAGCTCGATGAAACACCCACGTGGTCATCATTATCTTGGGTATTACTTGTGTGAATATAAAATGATACAGCCACTTTGGAAAAATTGACTTCCAGTTCATTGAATGATTAAACATAGAGTTACCATTTTATCCAGTGATTCCATCCCTAGGTATGTAACCAAGAGCAATGAAAACATATGTCCATATGCCCTGGCTGGTTTTCTCAGTGGTTAGAGCATCGGCCTGCAGTCCAATGAGTTGTGGGTTCGATTCCGGTCAAGGGCACATACCTTGGTTGCAATTCGTCCCCAGCCCTGGTTGAGGTCGTGCAGGAGGCAGCCACTTGATGTGTCCCTTTCAAGTTGATGTTTCTCTCCCTTTCTTCCTTTCTCTCCCTCTCACTCTATCTGAACAAAAATGGAAAAATGTCCTCCAGTGAGGATCAATCAATCAATCAATCAATCAATAAATAAGAAGACATATGTCCATGCAAAAACTTGTATACAGATGTTCATATCAGCATTATTCATAATTGCCAAAAAAGTGGAAACAGCCCAAATGTCTATCAGTGAATGAATGGATAAACAAACTGTGGTATATCTAAGAATGGTTTGGTCATATAAAGGAGTGAAGTATTAATACATGCTACCACATGGATGAACCTTGAAGTTATGCTAACAAACTAGTCATAAAAGACTATATGTTGTATGATTCCATTAATGGGAAATGTCCAGTCTAAGCAAATCTATAGAAACAAAAAGCTTTGTGATTATCCAGGGCTGGCGAGGTTGAGGAAAATGAGGAGTGATTGCTAATGGGTACAGAGTTTCTTTCTGGGACGATGAAAATGTTCTAAAATGGATTGTGAATAAACTAAAAACCATTGAACTGTGCACTTTATTTATTTAATACATATATATTTTAATGTTTTCTTTATTGATGTTAGAGAAAGAGAGGAAAGGAGAGAGAGATGGAAACATTGATGAGAGAGAACATCGACTGGCCACCTCCTGCATGCCTCCCACTGAGGATTGGGCCCCACATCCTGGGCATGTGCCCTGGGCAGGAATCGAACCGGCAACCTCTTGGTGCATAAGTCGACACTCAACCACTGAGCCACACTGGCCAGGCATGAACTGTGCACTTTAAATGGGTGAATTTTATGACATGAATTATATTTCAATAAAGTTGTTTCTTCTTTTTTAAAGCAATGAAATAAAATACATTGCTAGTGAAACAGACACTTTGGGAAAGTTTGGGAGTTTAAAAAAGTTAAACATACTCTTCCCATATTACCCTGCAATCCCATTTACGCATTTACTCAAGAAAAATGAAAAAATTTTAAACAATTATTTATAGCAGCTTTATTCATTACCACCCCAAACCCAAACTACCTAAATGCCTTTAAATAGATAAAATGTGGCACATCCATACAAAGAACACTACCACAATTAAAAAGAAGGAACTGTTGATACATGTAATAACTTGGAAAAAAATTTCAAAAGCATTAATCCAAATAAAAGAGGCCCATGTAAAGGGCTCTCTTTTTATGCCATTTTAGAAAAGGCAAAATTATAAGAACAGAAAAGTTAGAGGAGGTTGCATACAGTGAGGTAACGGGAATATTTGGGGGGATGATGAGAGGGCTCTGCATCTTGATCGGGATGGTTGTTACATGACTGTGTTTGTTAAAATGTATGGAGCTGTACAGTAAAGGGGTTGCATTTTATTGCATATAAATTATAATACATAATTTAAGAATACATTTAGTTCTAAGGAAAAGGGCTCCATCTTTATAAATGAAGGGCAGCAATGTAGAGGCGCAACAAGGACTTTCCGTGTTGCCTTCGATGTAAGTTCAGTGCATATGCTGATGTGTAGCGAGGACTGGTGAAGAGTCAGTAAAATGAAATGTGAGTGTGGTCCAATGAGGAAGGGTTTGTCTGCTACCTCAGAAAGTGGTCCGTAAAGGAGAACCTGGAATCAGATGAGATCCAAAAAACCTTTATAGCTACTATAAGATTGAACTCGCTGTACAAAATGGAGTTGTATTTAGACCTCACCTTTTCCAAGATGAAAAACATACTGGACTTGGTTTGCTTTCTGGGCAGAACCTGGAAAACATCCAGCAAGGGTGGCCTGGACAGAGGAGAGAATTTCGCAGGCTCAACTTCTCAGCGCCGAGAGGAAGTAGCTAGTTTTGAGACATTGGTCCCCATGCCTATCTCCCGCCAGACACAAACTGCCTAAGACCTTCCTGGGGAGTGGGTAGCCCATGGCAACCAGAACGCTGCACCTTGAAGCCGTCCTGGTCTCTGCTGATTTGTGGGATACTGCCATTGTGACGCCAGCTGCGGGTACCAGAGGCCCCAAAAACATCAAGACAACTTTTTGGTTTTTGAGGTAGGAGTTGGTGAAAGTCCTCACACTCCTTACTTGGCCATTGAGGTAACGGTAACAGTTGAGGAGTTGAAGGGAAGAGGGAGGAGAAAGGGGGAAAGAGGGTGTTAATGACCTGGGCTCTAGACCCTAAAAACTTGGCCAGCTGCCCCCATTCCTAGGCCCAGCCTAGGACCTGCAGTCAGGGCTCATGTCAAGAGGAAAGGGTGACATCCCATGTTTGTGGATTGGAAAACTTAATATTGTTAGCATGGCAGTACTCACCCAAATTGAGCTCCAGATTCAACACAACTCCTATCAACGTCCCAGTTGAGTTCTTGCAAAATGAGACAATTTAATCATAAAATTTGTATGCAAATTTAAGGAACTGAGAGTAGCCAAAACAATATTTAAAAAAATAACAAGTCAGGCTGGTGTGACTCAGTGGATTGAGAGTTGTCCCATGGATGAAGAGATCCTGGTTCGATTCCTGGTCAGGATAAATGCCCAGGTTGCTGGCTTGATCCCCAGTGAGGGGTGTGCAGGAGGCAGCTGGTCAATGTTACTCTCACTTGGATGTTTCTATCTCTTTCTCCCTTCCTTTCTCTTTTTAAAAAAATATCAATAAAAACATATTTATACAAAATAACAAAGTTGGAGGATTCACACTTCCGGATTTCAAAACTTTCGACCAAGCTATAGTGATCAAGACATAGCTATATAATACTGGCTAGAAAACTCAGAATGGACTCTTTAACTTAGAATGAACCAAGACCTAAATGTAACAACGTAAGCTATAAAACTCTTGGAAGAAAACACAGATGTGAATCTTGGACTTGGCAATGGTTTCTTAGATATGACACTAAAAGCACAAGTGACAAAAGAAAAAAAAAGTAGATAAACTGGACATCATTAAAATTTAAAGCTTTATGCCCTGGCAGGTTTGGCTCAGTGGTTAGAGCGTCGGCCTGTGGTCCAGAGAGACCCAGGTTCAGTTCCCGCTAAGGGCACGTACCTCAGTTGCAGTTTGTCCTTGGCCCTGGTTGGGTTGTGTGGGTGGCAGCCACTCAATGTGTTTCTTTCACGTTGATGTTTCTCCCCCCACCCCCCACTCTATCTGAACAAAAAAATGGAAAAATGTTTTAGGGTGAGGATAAAAAAATAAAAATAAATTTAAAGCTCTGGCCAGTATGGCTCAGCAATAAGAGCATCACCCATGGACCAAAGAGTCCTGGGTTCGATTTGGGCCAAGGGCATATACCTCAGTTGTGGTTAGTCCCTGGCCCCAGTTGGGGTTGTGCCGGTGGCAGCCAAATGATGCGTTTCTCTCACATCGATGTTTCTCTCTCTCCCTCCAGCTCTATCTGAAGATTAATGTATAAATATCCTCGGGTGAGGATTAGAAAAAAGAAGAAAGAAGTGAAGAGAGCCCAGCTTGTGTGGCTCAGTGGTTGAGCGTCAACCCATGCACCAAGAGGTTGCTGGTTCGGTTCCCAGTTGAGGCACATGCCCAGGTTGTGGACCAAATCCCCATTGCGGGACATGCAGGAGGCGGCTGATCGATGTTCTCTCTCATCGATGCTTCTCTCTCTCTCTTCCTCTCCCTCTAAAATCAATAAAGAAAAAAAATTAAAAAGAAAGTGAAGAGATGATCTACAGAATGGGAGAAAATGTTAGCCAATCATATATCTGATAAGGGACATATATCCAGAATATTTTTAGAAATATTACAAGTAAATAATAAGAACAAATAACACATGAAAAAAACAGGCAAAAGATCCAATTGGATATTTCTCCAAAGTAAATATAAAAATGACTAATAAGCACGTGGAAATGTGTGTGACATCATTACCCATCAGGAAAATGCAAATCAATACCACAAGGAGATACCACTTCACACCCTCTAGCATGGCTATTATACAAAAGACAGATAATAAATGTTAGTGAGGATGTGGAAAAATTAGAACCCTAATACACTACTGATGGGAATGTATAGTGGCACAGTCACTTTGGAAAACAGTCTGGCAATTTCTTTTTTTTTTAATAGGTTTTTTTATGTTTGTTTGTTATTTTCTTTATTTTTTAGAGAAAGGAAAGGAGAGGGAGAGAGAGATAGAAACATTGATAAGAGAGGACGATTTGTCGCCTCCTGCATGCCCCCCACTGGGGATTTGGCCTACAACCTGGGCATGTGCCCTGACCAGGAATCAAACTGGCGACATCTTGGTACATGGGTCGATGCTCAACCACTGAGCCACACTGGCCGGGCAGTCAGGCGATTTCTTCAGACAATTACACATAGGGGTACCATATGGCTCAGCAATTCCACTCTTAGTTACATACTCAACAGAAATTAAATATGTGTCTATTCTTATGTGCATGATGAGCTATATGCACCCCTCTTGGACTGCAGGTGAAGGACTCGGTTATTATTATTTTTTTCTTATTGCTTTTAGAGAGGGAGAGTGAAACATCAATCACTGCCTCCTGCATGCCCCCTACTGGGGATCAAGCCGGTAACCTAGGCATGTGCCCTGACCAAGCATCAAACCAGTGACCTTTTGTTGCTCAACCAACTGAGCCACACCAGCCAGAGCAGGACTCCATTCTTGGTGGGATATAGTAGTAGAGTTAGTCAGGTGCCACATGATTCACATGCTTAAACAGAACAAAGAAGTACACATTGAGTCTGAAACAAGAAAATATTCCCACACAAGCATGGGGGACCAATGCACATTATTGAAGTTGATCTTATGTTGTACCTTCTCCACGTAGGTAAAGCATTGTTCCATCCAGGGCCTCTGTGAGTCAAGTCTTTCTTGGTGAGTCCAACACCTATAAACTACAGATTGGGATGTCATTCTGAGATTGCTACTCCTGGTGACAAGCATTGTGCAAACTGTAGGATTCAATGTGATATTTATAGAACAGCTTTATGAGGTATAGAAACCAACCAACTCAGGGGCTGGACCAAAGGTTGGTTTCTAGGGCTCATGTGGCAATCAACAGTAAGAGAAAAAGTCTACCACAAAACCAGAGGAGCCGGCCTTTGTGCTTTTAAAGGAAGTAAGTGGGAACTATTATGATCTGAGTTTTTCTGTTTCATTTTTCTGTATTTTGCATCTAGTATAACATTTATATAAGCCATAACACCTGTGCCGCCCCCAGCTCACTGAGCTCCAGCCGAAGGAGAAGAGGGGTAAGTAAAGAGGTCTCTATACTATGGCTGGTACAAAGCAGACTGCCCACAAATCCACTGGTGGTAAAGCACTGAGGCTACTCTTCGCAAGAGTGCGCCCTCTACTGTAGGGGTGAAGAAACCTCATCGTTACAAGCCTGGTAACGGTGGCATTTCGTGAAATTAGATGTTATCAGAAGTCCACTGAACTTCTGATTCGCAAACTTCGTTTCCAGTATCTGGTGCGAGAAATTGCTTAGGACTTCAAAACAGATCTGCGCTTCCAGAGTGCAGCTATGGGTGCTTTGCAGGAGGCAAGTGAGGCCATCTGGTTGGCCTTTTTGTAGACACCAACCTGTGTGCTATTCATGCCAAACATGTAACAGTTATGCCAGACATCGACATGAAAGGAACACATCGAGTGGTTGCCACCCACACGACTCATCCAGGGCTAGGGACAAACTGCAACCAAGGTACGCACCCTTAGCGGGAACCGAACCTGGGTCTCGCTGGACCGCAGGCCGACGCTCTAACCGCTGAGGCAAACCGACCAGGGCGCAATTTTTTTTTTTTAATTATCTTCTTCCTGTTATTGGTAGTTCTGAACGTTAGATATTTTATTTCCATGGGGTTAAAAGGTACCTAAGTATATGATTGCAAGTTGAAAATAGGTATTGGCAGTTTTTCCACTTTCATTTGTGTGTGAATTGTTTAAAATATAAATGCGGGGACATAAAGCATGAATGCAAGTCAAAGTGTTTCAGTGAACAGGTTTCAGCTTCAACTTTATAACAATATAAATGAACCTGTTAAATTTTTCTGGACAATGACAGCATTTAGATTTTTTATTTTTTTAATCCTCACCCAAGAATATGTTTACATTTATCTTCAGACAGAGTGGGGGAGAGAGAGAGAGAGAGAGAGAGAGAGAGAGACATCAATTGGTTGCCACCCACACGACCCCAACTGGGCCAGGTATGAACCGCAATCAAGGTACGTGCCCTTGGCTGGGATCAAACCCGGGACTCCTTGGTCCACGGGTCAGTGCTCTAACCACTTGCAAAACCAGCCAGGGCAGCATTTGGATTTTTTAAAAACAAGTAAATTTCTTATTGATGGCAAATATATATACATTTGCATATATATATAAATGTATATGCCATAAACAGAGAATTAATACTTCTCATATGTATCTTTAGCAATCATGTAGAGTTGGACTATATAGAAAACCCAAAGAACAAGTATAATTATTATTATGACTAATATAATCAACAGACAGGTAAAGATTCTTAGTCACCAAAGAATACTGGAGCAAACGCCAGTGAGCGCTTACCAGATGTTGTAGGAACAACAGTGCTTTGCAAGACACAAGCCCCCTCTAGGATCCCTCTCAGGGTTCACCCATTCCAGGGCATTCTTCCCTTTTCCTAGGCCCCCACAAGCTTCTTAGGATCCTTCGCTTTGCCACACTGGACGCCTTGTGGTGCCTATCTCTGCCACTCGGGATTCAGGGATCTGAAACAACTATCGCTATCGTCACATTGGGTATTTGGGTGGGGGAAGCAACTGCCCTTTTTTTTTTTTTTGGAGCTACAGAAAGTTCAGTGTCTTGGGAGCCTGCTATGAAAGAAAGCAGATACCAATTTGTCATCTCTCATTTAACAGCAAAGATTTTGTTCAGACTCTCAGTTAGTGATCCAATTAGAAAGCCAAAAGTAAAAGCAGCCATCCATTTATTCTTCTCCTTTTCCTATATTATCTCAACCCTTATCCACTTTAAGGATTTTTCTAAGAACATCTCAAATAAAGTCAGGATCCACTACCTAAAGCAAGGACACTCAGGATTCTAAAAGAAAACTTACCTAAACTCACCTGATGCAAAACTGGGAGCCAGTGGGACACAATGGGCCTTTGCTTATACCTAGCACCAGGTCTAGGGCCACAGGATGGTCCTGGGTGGGCTCCTTAGGAATCCTGCTGACTATGCCAAGTATATGTCAACATAAGAAATGTCCCAACCTGTAGAGTATTTTTATGAGTTTATTTGAGCCAAACTCATGACAATTGCCAGGAAGAAAGATCTCAAATGCTTTGAAAATGACAAATTTGAATTTTCTTTTATGCATTTGAAGTTAAGAAGGGAATGTAAGCCCTAGCCAGTTTAGCTTAGCAGTTAGAGCATCAGCCCATGGACCAAAGAGTCATGCGTTCGATTCTAGTCAAGGGCATGTACCTTGGTTGCAGTTGGATCCCTGGCCCTGGTTGGGGTCATGCGGGAAGCAATCAATTGATGTGTCTCTTTCACATCGATATTTCTTTCTCTCTCTCTCTCTTTTTCCCTCACTCTCTCCCTTCCTCCCACTCTATCTGAGGATAAATGAAAAAATATCCTCCAGGGAGGATTGGAAAAAAAATGGCGGGGAATTTAGGGGAGGATCTCAATAGAACATTCATTAGCTTTATGCTAATGCACCAAAATGAGATTTCCCCTTAACTTTGTCTGTCTTTGGGTGTGGTTGGCACAAATGGGACTGTTAGAGGAAGTCAACCCCCATTTTAGAAAAAGCAAGCACCCAGGAGATAACCAGACCCTTTTGCTTCCCAGGAGATAACCAGACCCCTTTGCTTCCTAGAGATAACCAGACCTTTTCGCTTCTTGCTTCTATAAGCTGCTTACTGCTCTCGCATCTAAAGAATGTCTGCCCAGCCCGCTATAAAGCTAGGCGCGCCCTATGCCCAGAATTTGGAGACTGCCTCCTCTGGGTCCGCATGCGTGAATAAAGGAACCTCTTCGCTTCCTCCGGTGTTCAGTCTGAGTCTTTTCCGTAACATTTTGGTTCCCTGACCGGGAATCGACTCACATGAGCAGGCGAGTGCTACCAGTGAGGTGGCCCCGCAGGTGCTCCATGGAGCCCTGTGATGGAGGGAAGCATGCACCTCAGTCATTTCGGGTCCCTGCCCATTCCGGGCTCTGCGGCCAGCTGTTGGCGAGGTTCATGCCCCACCTGGGTTGCCAGGGGAAGTGAACAGGTCCAGCTTCAGGGACTGTGCAGCTTCAGGACCAGTGAGTGTCCTGGGGACCAGGAGCCTGAGTACAGGCCCACCCTTGAGGTGGAAGGAGAGACGGATCACCTCTCAGGCCTTCCTGCTGCCAAGTAGGGCAAGCCTTAATGGGAGGGATGTTTAAACTTATTTGAATGTCAGTGCGTGAATGAGTGTGAATGTCTGTGTGGCTCCACCAGTGCAAACCTACGGGTCTGAGTGGGCCCCAACCTGCGGTACCATGGTGACCTCATACAGCTCAGGGCAGTATCAGGTTCTGGGGGACACAGTTCCTCTCTGCAAACCTGATCCAAGTCAGGGGTTTGTACTGACCTGCCAAAGCTAAGAGGCACCTAAATCCCCATGAGGGGAGCAGCCAGGCGGGTGAACCGAAAATCCCCACCCCTTGTCTGTCTGCACTGTTACGGGAGGAGAAACCATGGGAGGGAGCCCATCAACAGTACTCAACTACATGTTGCAGAACGTTGATCAGTTCTGGAGCCAGGATCCAAGCATGACCTCGAGCCAATTGGAAACCTTCTGTTCAGCCGAATGGCCTAGTTTTGGGGTAGGCTGGCCCCCGGAGGGAACCCTCAACCTAGGAATCACACAGGCAGGACATCTGATAGTAACAGGGAGGCCAGGACACCCAGACCAGTGCATCTACATGGATAGACGGCAGGAACTAGCCCAGGACATGCCAAAGTGGCTCCAACGCTGTGCTGGGCAGAAGCTGAAATTGGCAGCGGTAACTGGAACAAAGAAAAAGACCTCACCTTGCCAAACATGGGCAGTCCCTGCCCACATCCTCGTGGCTCAATCTAAGGAGGCACACCAACCTCCCATTCTCAAAGGTGACCCAAAGGAAGAACCACCCGTCCACTTACCCCCCCATATGCACCCAAGATGGTCCCCCAGACCCCAAAATAAAAACTCCACCCCCATCTGTCTCACCAGCACCAGCCCCAGAAGCAACCCCGGCCTCCCTGGTTTCGACAAGACGCCGGCAATGGCAGCCACTCCAGATGCCTCTCAGGGAGACCCAGGCCCTGCCACAAACTGGGCCAGATGGTACCGAGTAGCCAGGATGAACCATCGTTTATTACCAACCGTTCACCACCACTGACCTCAAACTGGAAGCGCCATACTCCGTCCTACTCGGAGAAACCCCAGGCCCTGACTGACCTTATGGAGTCCATCGTGCAGACGCATTGTCCCACCTGGTACGACTGCCGACAGGTACTCCTCACGCTGTTCAACACTGAGGAGCGAAAGCGCATTCTCCAGGAAGCCCACCAATATCTAGAGACCATGGCACCCATGGGCACTTGGGACCCAGCCCAATGGTCAAGAGCAGCAGCACCTGAGGCCCAACCTGACTGGGACCACCACTCAGAAGAAGGAAGGGCCACACTTCAGAGATACAGGGATGCCCTTCTCCGCGGAGTCCGGGCGGGGGGCCCGACGGCCTACAAACATGTCAAGGGTAGCTAATGTGACTCAGCGGCCTGATGAGTGCCCTGGGGATTTCTATGAACGTCTGAGTGAGGCCTATAGGATATACATCCCGTTCAATCCTGAAGGGCCAGACAACCAGAGAATAGTCAACACGGCGTTTGTCTCCCAATCAGCCTCAGACATAGGAAGAAGCTTCAGAAACTCGAGGGCTTTGCCGGAATGAACATAAGCCAACTAACAGAGGTTGCCAACAAGGTGTACAATAACAGAGAGGAGGCAGCCGAGCGGGAGGCTCGAGAAAGAATGAAGAAAAAGGCAGCCCTCCTAGCAGCCATGCTAGGAAAGCCCCTGCCACCCAGGAAAGGCCAGCGGCCAGAAGGAAAGAACAAGCCTGCACACTGGGGTGTGGAACCAGACCAATGTGCATACTGCAGAGAAAGGGGACACTGGAAGAGAGAGTGTCCCAACCGAAAGAAGAAAAGGCAGGCCGATAGGCAATCGGGACCTGAGACCCAGGCACCTACCATGCTCAGTCTGGCAGGCCTAGACTCGGACTAGGGGAGACCGGGCTCACTACATCTCGGCCCCCATGAGCCCATGGTCCAAATGCCAGTAGGGGGCCAAACCCTCCCCTTCTTGGTAGACACTGGGGCAGAACACTCAGTAGTAAACAACCGCGGTTGCACCTCCCTCAGGGCACGAGATCTCTATCATTGGTGCCACCGGACAGCCTAGTGGCCCCAAACAGTTTTGTCAAGCCTGAACTGTAGAATTTGGGTGCCACCAGGTAAAGCACGAATTCCTGTACATGCCAGAGTGCCCGGTTCTGCTCCTGGGATGTGACCTGCTTTCTAAGCTAAGAGCCCAGATCTCCTTTCACCCACTGGGAGAAGCTCACTTACAAGTTGGCACCCCACCCTAGCTGGTTTGGCTCAGTGGTTAGAGCGTCGGCCTGCAGACTGTAGAGTCCCAGGTTCGGTTCCCGCTAAGGGCACATACCTCCGTTGCAGTTTGTCCCCAGCCTAGTTGGGGTTGTGTGGGTGGCAGCCACTCAATGTGTCTCTCTCACATCAATGTTTCTCTCTCTCTCTTCCCCTCCTTTCTCCTTCCTGTTCTATCTGAAGATAAATGCAAAAATGTCCTTGGGTGAGGATAAAAAAAAACAACAACAAGTTGGCACCCTACACCTCATAGCAGTCTTAGTTCTTCAGGAAGAAGAGTATCGACTATATAAGGAAGTGGAGGAAGGCCAATGGGAGCCCCCAGAGGGAAGGGGGATTGACCTTCGAAAGAGATACCCAAAGGGCCGGGCAGAAGACAACCCGCCAGGATTGGAAGGGAACCATTCGCCTATAATTATAGAACTGAAGCCGGGAGCCAGACCGAAACAGATCCGCCAGTACTCCATCCCCAGGAAGGCCAGGCTAGGCATCGCAGAGGTCATCCAGAGCATCTGAGGGAAGGATACTTGTCCCAGGCCAGTCCCCTGGAACACTCCCTTGCCGCCAGTGAAGACGCCAGATGGGAGAGGGTACAGGCTGGTGCAGGACCTGCGAGCAGTGAACGAGGCGACAATCGCACTGCACCCCGTGGTACCGAACCCCTACACGCTCCTCAGCCAGCTCCCGCCGGAGGCGGCCAGTTCACCTGTTTGGACTTGAAGGACACCTTTTTCTGCCTCCGACTTGCAAAGGTGAGCCAACCACTCTTTGCTTTTGAATGGGAAGACCCTTACACTGCGGCAAAGACCCAACTGACCTGGACCAGATTGCCACAGGATTTAAGAATTCACCCACTCTCTTCGGAGAGGCCCTGGTCAGAGACTTAACGTTCTACACCGATGGGAGCGGGTACACGACTGAGGGGAAATAAATGGTGGGGTACGCTGTCGTGGACAATGAGAAAATAATTGAAGCAAAGCCCCTGCTGGCCGGCTGGTCCACCCAAAGGTCAGAACTCTGGGCATTAATTAGGGCGCTCAAAATAGCAGAAGGAAAAAGGGTTAATATTTACACAGACTCTCGGTATGCCTTCACCTCTATACACATCCATGGGGCAATCTACTGAGAGAGAGGACTCTTAACAGCCAAGGGGAAAGAAATTAAAAACAAGGCAGAAATACTTCGACTGCTAGAAGCAGTCTGGGCCCCTCGGGTAGATGGGAGCGGGTACAGGCCGGTAATGCATTGCAGGGGGCACTAGAAGGAAGAGACAGAAGTAGCCCAAGGGAACAGAAGGGCAGATCAGGCAGCAAAGGCAGCAGCTACAGAAAGGGAGGCCCCGACAAATACCCCAGCCATAGAAGGTACCCTGTTAGAACTGAACCTCAATCAGCCAGACTACATCCCAGAGGAACAGAAATGGGCCGTACAAGAAAACTGCCTCCTAACACCCGCCCACCAGCATATGGAAACTGCCAGATGAACGGCTCTACACACCGAAGGCCAGGCCAGCAATCTCATCAGGTGATGCCAGGCCCTCACACACCTAGGGAAAACCTCTCTAGAGGCCTCACTCAGGAGGTATTATAATTTCCCTAACATGTCTGAACTATGTGCAGTGGCAGCGGTTCAATGCCTGGCCTGTGCCAGGAGCAATGTAGCAGGTCACCCAAAAAGGCTTCCCAGAATACAAGATAGGGGGCAACAGCCTTTTGAGGACCTACAGATTGATTTTACTGCGATTGGGCTAAGCTGGGGATACAAATACTTACTCGTATTAGTCTGTACTTTTTCTTCAATTCAATGGTAGAAGCATTCCCCACCAGGACAGAAAAAAGCAGAGAGATAATCAAGACCCACCCCAAGGAAATTATACCCCACTTTGGGTTGCCTATGACCATTGCAGCGACAACGGGCCAGCGTTTGTTGCAAAAGTGCTCCAGGAACTAGCAGCACAAGTAAAAATTACTTGGAACCTACACACTGCCTATCACCCTCAGAGCTCAGGAAAGGTAGAACACATGAACCAGATTCTAAAAGAAACCCTTGCAAAGTTCCATCAGGGGACCGACCTACCCTGGCCAGACCTGTTACCCTTAGCATTATTCAGGGTACAAAACGCCCCTAATGCCAAAGGGTATACACCATTTGAGTTAGTTTATGGGAGGCTGCCAGCCATACTATTCCTACCTAGAGGAGAGCTTTGGATTATAGGGGAAGCAGGGCAGACTAAGTACCCCCAAAAGCTAGGGGAAACACTTAGCCAGATACATCAGGCTGGATCAGGCCAAGGATCCTTACCAGAAGGGGGGCCAGCTCACTCACATAAACCAGGGGACTATGTATGGATTAAAGACTGGAAAAAGGGCCCTGGCCGGTTTGGCTCAGCAGTTAGTGTTGGCCTGCGGTCCAGAGAGACCTGGGTTTGGTTCCCGCTAAGGGCACGTACCTCAGTTGCAGTTTGTCCCCGGCCCTGGTTGGGTCACGCAGGTGGCAACCACTCAATGTGTCCCTTTCATGGCGATGTTTCTCTCTCTCTCTCTCTCTCTCTCTCTCCCTTTCACTCTATCATAACAAAATATGGAAAAATGTCCTCAGGTGAGGATTGAAAAAAAAGAGAGAGAATGGAAAAAGGAACCCCTCCAACTGACATGGATCAGGCCCCACCTTGTCATACTAACAACCCCTACCCCACTTAACGTTGCAGGGATCACCCCCTGGATCTATCACAGCTGAGCCAAGAGAGCAACGGGCCCAGCGGATTCCAGGAGGACGGACGGGGACCCAGAGGACCAGCCGCCACGGTTGCCGACCCTGAAGCTGAAAAAGAAACCCGGCATTGATGGAGGCTCAGAGAATGAACAATTGCCCAGGATGGTACCTGACTGCAGTGGGAAGTTTTGCTATAATCTTAGGAATTGGACTGATGACTGTAGCCCCAACAGAATGGAACACCTGGGAGCTACTGGCTCTCTGGGGAAATATGTCTTGGGTTTGTCTGTGCTTTTGGATACTTAGTATGCTTTGCTTAGCAGACCCTGCCCCAATTCAAGCCCCTGTAGGTAAATGTAGCAAGCCCGCAGAAAGCATACGACTTGCAGGAGGAGTAGCAAGCTATAAATTCCCTGCATTGCCCTTCACATATGCCACTGCTATGCCCACGGAATGCCTACAACGCTATCTCCCAGGTAGTGACCAGGCTGGGCCCCCACGTGTGTCTGAGACAATAAATTATACGTGATGGGGAAATTGGGAGGGACTGTTGGATACCAGAGTCAAAAGTGTCAGGCATGCGGGCCCCTGGGTAGGCAGGTTTGTTGGAGTACCTACCGCCAATTAAGTTATTTAACCCAGGAAGAATTTGAGACGGTCCGGAAAGAAGCTGTTAGAGAAATAATTGGGCGACTGAGGAAATAGGAAGAAAAGATGATATATAAGGGTGCCAACCTTACTACCTTCCAGGAGGCACTACAGAAAAACAGCCCCACAGTACAGGTTCAGGAACTAGTAATTAGCAACTCCAGTCAGCAATGTCAGGTTTGCCTACTGTTCCAGGACAAAGGACTCCTAGGAATCCCTGTTCCACGTACCTAGAGTCATACTGGGGCACCTCCTGGTCCCAGTCAGACCCTAGCCCAAGGGCCCATAACAAGCAATGTATTCCTAGATACTAGAGAATCAAATGTAACCTGCCTAGAGCCGGAGAAGGTCTCCCCAGAAGGAAACCTGGTAGGGTCTCTTAACCCAGAGCTTTGTACCAGTAACCTCAGTAACCCCAGTAATAGTAGTTTATGTACTGAGCCAGGATTATTCCTCCTGTGTGGACGGGAGGCCTATAGGTGCCTCCCCGCCAACTAGACCAGGAGATGTCTAGAGGTCTTCCTTACCCCTAGCCTCAGCATCCGAACTCCCCAGGAAATATCAAACCTACTCCTACTCTGACTGAGCCTAAAGGACCTACCAGAATCAAAAGAGGGGTAAGCATAGCAGTTGCAGCCAGAACTGGCATTGCAGTTGGGATAGGGACAGGAGTAGGGGGCCAGGGGGCTCTGCCTCTACCTACTATAGGTTGTCTGCCCAACTTAATGTAGACATGACTGCAGTAGCAGACCCCTTACCACCATCCAACAACAGATTAATTCACTGGCAGAAGTAATCTTACAGAACCACCAGGCTCTAGACTTGCTAACAGAAGAAAAAGGAGGAACTTGCATGTTCTTAGGGGAAGAATGCTGCTACTTTGTAAACCAGTCTGGAATCGTAACACAAAAGGTCAAAGAACTCAGAGAAAATATAAAACGCAGAGCCAAAGAATTAGAAAATTGGAATTGGGGCATAGACTCACAGTGCTGGCTCCGATGACTGCTTCCACTAATTGGACCGTTAGCCATCATTCTCCTAGGAGTAAGCCTTGGACCATGCATAATACGGACCATAGTCCAAACTTTAGAGTCCACTGTAACCAGGCGGGCCACGGCCAAAATATTGGCCCGCCAACAGTATCAGAACAGATATCAACTCCTACAGATATCAACTTCTGGTCTGAAGACGCAGATTATAGAGATCTGTATCATGATGCAATTAGCAGCAATAGCAGCTAATAGCATCAAAAGAGGGGAATGATAGAGAAAATAAACTGCCATTTTTAAAAAAGCAAGCACCCAGGAGACAACCAGACTCTTTTGCTTCCCAGGAGATAACCAGACTCTTTTGCTTCCTAGAGATAACCAGACCTTTTCGCTTCCTGCTTCTATAAACTGCGTACTGCTCTCGCATCTAAAGAATGTCTGCCCAGCCCGCTATAAAGCTAGGCACACCCTACAACTCGGGGCCTAGAATTTGGAGACTGCCTCCTCTGGGTCCGCATGCGTGAATAAAGGAAACTCTTTGTTTCCTCCAGTGTTCTGAGTCTTTTCCGTAACAGGACTAAGTGGATTTCTGCTATCTTCCTGAGTGATTTAAGCTATTTAACCCTCTGGTTGGGGAAGATAAGTGTCCTTGGTTAGGGGAGATAGAATTTTATGATTTACTAGATGGCTATAAATTGCTTGGCTGTTTGGCTATCTGTACCTATCTGTGTCAGTGTTCCTATTTCACTTGTCCAGGCACTAATCTGCCTCATTATTGTGTGCTTTACTGGAAACTGAGTTTTGATTGTTCTTATCTAGTTTCTCTTTTAAGAGTTGACTCCTTAGCCCTGCCAGTGTGGCTCAGTGGTTGAGCGTAGACCCCTGCACCAAGAGGTCGCTGGTTCAATTCCCGGTCAGGTCACATGCCCAGGTTGTGGACCCGAACCCCAGTGGGGACATGCAGGAGGCTGCCAATCGATGTTCTCTCTTATCGATATTTCTATCTCTCTCTCCCTCTCATTTCCTCTCTCTCTCTAAAATCAATAAAGAAAAAATATTATTAAGCCTGGCCGGTGTGGCTCAGTGGTTGAGTGTCAACGCATGCACCAGAGTTTGCTGGTTTGATTCCTGGTCAGGGCACATGCCCAAGTTGTGGGCCAAATCCCCAGTGGGGGGCCTGTAGGAGGAGGCCAATCAATGTTCTCTCTCATCAATGTTTCTATCTCTCTCTCCCTCTCATTTCCTCTCTCTCTAAAATCAATAAAGAAAAAAAAAATTTTTTTAAAGCCCTGGCCGGTTTGGCTCAGCGATTAGAGCGTCGGCCCGCAGTTCAGAGAGACCCGGGTTCGGTTCCCACTAAGGGCACGTACCTCAGTTGCAGTTTGTCCCCGGCCCTGGCTGGGTGGTGCGGGTGACAACCATTCAATGTGTCCCTTTCACGTTGATGTTTCTCTCTCTCTCTCTCCCTCCCACTCTATCTGAACAAAAAACAAACAAAAAAAAAGTTGACTTCACTAAAAGCAATAATCTAGCTTTTCATCTTAAATAAAAACAAAGTAAATCCAAAGCAGAAGGTAGGCTAATAAAGATTAAGGAAATTAATAAAGTAGAGATGAGAAAAACAATGAAACAATTAGTTCTTTGAAAATATTTTTAAATACTCTTATAGAAGGAGGTCAAAGAACCTATGTTGTGTCCCTATGGCTTGGTATCTGTAACAGTGTGGAGGGGACCATGAAAAAATGGTAGTAAATATGTTGCTACTATGTTCAGAGCCAAGAAATCCAGAAAAAATGTCAGCCAAGGGTGAAAAATCCTTTTCCCCAGACCCCTCTACTCAACCAGAAATAAAGTCCTGACTCTGAATGTGAACATTTACTATATAGCCACAACTCCCTACATCTCATGTTTTTTTTTTGTTTGTTTTTTTTTATCCTCACTCGAGGATATTTTTCCATTTTTTGTACAGATAGAGTGGGAGGGAGAGAGAGGAAGAGAGAGAGAGAGAAACATCGATGTGAAGGGACACATGGAGTGGCTGCCACCCGCACGACCAACCAGGGCCGGGGACAAACTGCAACCGAGGTACGTGCCCTTAGCAGGAACCGAACCCGGGTCTCTCTGGACCGCAGGCCGACGCTCTAACCGCTGAGCCAAACTGGCCAGGGCTACATCTCATGTTTTTATTTGGGGGCAGGGGGTGCAGGGAGAAGTGAGTCGGGTAATAAGCACTGCATGTAAAATAACGCTGACATGTTGTGTCTCATGTAATCCCCGTGGTTGCCCAGGTTAGAGTATTACCCTGTGCAGGTGAGCTCTCTGACCTGTACCAATTTTCTTTATTGTTCATAATTTAAATTTTAAAAAATCACTGTTGTTGGAGAGATTGTTGGATATGTATGAAAAGAGAATCAAAGTGGCCCCACTGGCGTGGCTCAGTGGACCGAGCGTTGTCCCATGCAACAAGAGGTCCCCGTTCGACTGCGGGCCAGTCCATGCCAGGGTTGCAGACTCCATCCCCGGGAGGGGGCATGCAGGAGGCAGCTAGCTGATGATGTGTCTCTCGCATGGATGTTTCTATCTCTCTCCCTGTCCCTTCCTCTCTCTCTAAAAATCAATAATAAAAAATATTTTTAGAAAGAAAGAAAAGAGAACCGAAGTGGACTTCCCCAGGAACCAGGCAGATCTATATTCCGATGGCGGCGGTGCTGGGGTCAGGGAGGACTTGGTAAAGCCAGCTGTCCAAGTAGCTTTCTCCTTGGGTCCAGCCACGTCTCACCGGAGACGGTCAGGCCACCACGTTGGGGCCTCCGACGGTTGCTCCGGACTAACTGTGCGGGATGAGGGTGCTCCTGCAAAGGCCCAGGCGCTGCCCGCGGCGGGAACCCTGCCAGGCCCGCGGACAAACCGCAAGGAACGAGAGCGGGAAAGAGTGGCGGGAAGTGCGTGGGAGACAACAGCGCGGCTGGTTTCCCTCAGCGCGCAGGGCCCGGTGCATCCGTGCGGCAGGTCAAAGGGCAAAGTGAAGGGAGAAACGAGCCACTGGATCGAGGAGTGTTTCAGGAGCGGCCGCTTTCCCTGTGAACTTCGCAGCACGAGCTCCGGGACTACCGCGGTAGCGTGGAAGCCGTAGACAGGGTGCTGCCTGGTGCTGTCCCGGAGCGTGCGGACTCGGCCATCTTACGGAATCAGATTCCAAGATGATGGCGTCGGGCCGAAGTCGCACAGTGGGCGCGGCCATATTGCCGCTAACTGCGAGTCCGTACAAGCGGCCACCGTACGGACTCCACCGACAAGGTGGCGGCGCTCGCAGGAAGCAGCGGCCAGAGGCGGCCATGTTTCCCGCGAAGGTATGGACTCGGCCGCCGTACGGCCCCGGTGCCAAGATGGCGGAGCCTGAGAGAAGGGCGGAGCTTTAGGCGGGCGACCACTAGCTTGTCGCGGAGTTGACGCGCTGGGCCTGCGCAGTAGGAGTACGGTGCCCGGGAGGCACGGCAAGAAGCGGAAGTAGTTGTGAGCACCTTTGCAACTGCCGCGGACGCCTGGAGTTGTCTGTGCAGGTTCGCGGGCCGCTGGCGGGGTCGCGGAGGGCCACGCCGGGAGTTGAGAGATGGTGAGTACCGGGTCCAGAGAGAGTGTCGGCGGTGGAGGATAGTGGGGCTGGTAATGGTGGGGTCCGTCGGCAGACGTGTGGGGGTCTGTGGTGAACGCTAACGGGAGTCTGTGGGCAAAATTGTGGGGGCCTCTGGGGAGCCTTAATAGGGCTCTGTGGGCAGAATGATGGGGGTGGTGGTCTGATTTTTTCCTCACGTATGAACCATCAGGGAGTTCTTTGACGAGCCATTGTGGCCATCTAATGGAAGTTCTGTGGGATCCCAAATGGTAGTTCCCGGGAGGTCCTGAGGAGGGATTCTTTGGGCAGAGTGTAAGGGGGTGCGATGAGCCACAGTAGTGCGCCGTGGTGGTTCTGGGTCGGGAGATCCGTGGGGAACCTCGATGGGGGCGGGGGTCACAGAGGGGACAATAGGGAGACTCTGGGGAACCTGCTAGGAAGTATGTGGGTTAGTGACGGGGGTATGTGAGGAGCATGATGGGGCAGTGTGGGTGAGTGGTAGGGTTTGCAGTGAGCCTTTACGAGCGTGTAAATAGAGAAACGGGGTGCCAGTGTGGCAAGTGTGTGAGGTCTGGGCAGAGTGAGGGAGGTTTACAAGCAGAGTAACGTGTCAGGGTGAGGGACGGGGGCGTCTGCGGGCCATAATGGAGGATTTATGAGGAGCCTTGATGGGACATCTTAATGGCAGAGTGTTGGGGTCTGTGGTGAGCCGTGCTGGGGGTTCTCTAAGAAGCCATAATGTGGGGATCCCACAGGAGGGGGATGGTTCGGACCCAGAGCCTCCAGACGCTGGGGAGGACAGCAAGTCGGAGAATGGGGAGAACGCACCCATCTACTGCATCTGCCGCAAACCAGACATCAACTGCTTCATGATGTGAGCCGGGGAACGGCGGGAGGGGCTGACACCTGTCAAGGTGGGGTGAGGCCGATGGGTCCGGCCCCTCACATCCCACCACTCGCCCCATCCTCTGCAGCGGGTGCGACAACTGCAATGAGTGGTTCCATGGGGACTGCATCCGGATCACTGAGAAGATGGCCAAGGCCATCCGGGAGTGGTACTGTCGGGAGTGCCGAGGTGAGGGGTGGAACGGACAGGGTAGGCAGATGGGGTTCAGAGGGAGGAGGAGGAGCCACAATGGGAGGCGGGGTCGTGGGGAGTAGAGATGTATTTCTGTAGGCAGAGTGGTGGTTCTCTGGTAGCCGTAATGGAGGGTCCCACTGGAGACGGCAGCTCTGCCTGCAGTAGGAGGTAGAGATGATAGGGTGGGGCAAAATAGGAGTGAAGAGGAAGAAAGAGTTTTGATCCCCCAATGCCAACCCACCCTGGCCCTACCCTCTGCCTTGCAGAGAAAGACCCCAAGTTGGAGATCCGCTATCGGCACAAGAAGTCACGGGAACGGGACAGCAATGAACGAGACGGCAGTGAGCCCCGGGATGAGGGTGGAGGGCGCAAGAGGCCTGCCCCGGATCCAGACCTGCAGCGCCGGGCGGGGTCAGGGACAGGGGTTGGGGCCATGCTTGCTCGGGGCTCTGCTTCGCCCCACAAATCCTCTCCACAGCCCTTGGTGGCCACACCCAGCCAGGTGAGTGGCTGTGGTGGCTGGGATAGGTAAGGTGATTCCATCTCAGGCCCTATTTGGGTTCTTGATTTGTGTTCCGGGCCCCTTCCCTCAGCATCACCAGCAGCAGCAGCAGCAGCAGCAACAACAGCAGCAGCAACAGCAGCAGCAGCAGCAGCAGCAGCAGCAGCAGATCAAACGGTCAGCGCGAATGTGTGGCGAGTGTGAGGCCTGCCGGCGCACCGAGGACTGTGGCCACTGTGACTTCTGCCGAGACATGAAGAAATTTGGGGGCCCCAACAAGATCCGGCAGAAGTGCCGGCTGCGTCAGTGCCAACTAAGAGCCCGGGTGAGCATGGGCAGAACTGGGCAGGGTAAAGTAAGGGGGCCATTGTGTTCAGGAGGAGATGATTGAGGCTAGATTTGGTGGGCTAGGTGGGGTGAAACCTAATTGCATATGGATGGTGGGAAGGAGCCTGGCCTATCCAGGTGAGTGGGGCATGACCAGGTGTGCCGAGCAAGCAGGGGAGCCCCTCAACCCCAGGTGGGCAGGGAGGGCTAGGTGTTTCTAGGTAGTCATGCATGTCAGGGCAGGTAGGAGAGGGCTGAGCATGTCCTGGCTATCAGGGCTGGGGGTGTGCAGCTGTGCCTGGGAGGCAAAGTAGGGCTAGTTGGTGTACCAGGCACTCGTTGAAGGGGCTAGGGTAGGGCCACCCTCCATCCACCTGGGGCTGACCTGGGCCTTCCTCCTGCCGGCACAGGAATCGTACAAGTACTTCCCTTCCGCGGTGAGTCCAGCCTCCCAGGGCGGGACGGGGTATGCGGGCAGATTGTTCAGGGCCAGTCCTGAGATTCTGCTCCGCAGCTCTCGCCAGTGACGCCCTCAGAGTCCCTGCCAAGGCCTCGCCGGCCGCTGCCCACCCAGCAGCAGCCACAGCCGTCACCGAAGCTGGGACGCATCCGTGAGGACGAGGGGGCAGTGGCGTCATCAGTAGTCAAGGAGCCACCTGAGGCTACAGCCACACCTGAGCCACTCTCAGATGAGGACCTACCACTGGACCCTGATTTGTACCAGGATTTATGTGCAGGGGCCTTTGATGACCACAGCCTGGTGAGCAGGCAGAGTATCCCATGGTGGAAGGGTGGAGGTTTCAGAAACCAGAGTATCCATAAAGAAAAGAGAGGAGGCAGAGGGTATGGAAGGCTGATACGGGAACTGAGTAGGTGGTGGGGTAGTCGTGAGTGGGGCAAGGTGGTCAGTGTATGCCTTGCTTGCAGCCCTGGATGAGTGACACAGAGGAGTCCCCATTCCTGGACCCTGCGCTGCGGAAGAGAGCAGTGAAAGTGAAGCATGTGAAGCGTCGGGAGAAGAAGTCTGAGAAGAAGGTGATAGAGAGGGTGAAATGGGTGTGGGAAGGCAGAGGGCAGGGGCCGAATGGAGCAAGAGCCAGAAAGGAGTGGGATGTAGGGGGAGATGGGTATGGGGCTGACTTCAGCTCCACCCTGTCCTGACCTGCCTTGTCTCATAGAAGGAGGAGAGATACAAGCGGCATCGGCAGAAGCAGAAGCACAAGGATAAATGGAAACACCCAGAGAGAGCAGATGTGAAGGATCCTGCATCACTACCGCAGTGCCTGGGGCCTGGCTGTGTGCGCCCTGCACAGCCTGGCTCCAAGTATTGCTCAGATGACTGTGGCATGAAGCTGGCAGCCAAGTGAGTCATTCTTGGAGGGTTCAGGGGAGTCAGGAAGTCTAGGATAGGGCTTGACAAGATCCTTTGTTTGTCTGCCAGTTATCTGTCCACCAGTCAACCAAGCACCCACCTATCTGTCTACCCACCCATCTACCATTCAGTCACTAATCTGCCAGTCCATCTACCATTCAGTCATCTGTTTACTTACCTTTCACCATTTAGTCACCCATCCATTCTGTCATCTGTGGCTCACTCCCCTTACTCATCTTCTTGCTTGCTTCCTTTCTGCCTGCACTCAACTCACTGTTCCCCGCAGCCGCATCTATGAGATCCTCCCCCAACGCATCCAGCAGTGGCAGCAGAGCCCCTGCATTGCTGAAGAGCACGGCAAGAAGCTCCTTGAACGCATTCGCCGTGAGCAGCAGAGTGCCCGCACCCGCCTCCAGGAAATGGAGCGCCGATTCCACGAGCTGGAGGCGATCATCGCTCGCGCCAAGCAGCAGGCTGTGCGAGAGGATGAGGAGGTGAGCAAGCATGGCACAGCAGTGTAGGGCCCAGGACCTGGTCCTGCCTGGCCTCATCCTTCCTTCCATTTCATGCAGAGCAATGAGGGGGACAGTGACGACACAGACTTGCAAATCTTCTGCGTCTCCTGCGGGCACCCCATCAACCCACGTGTTGCCTTGCGCCACATGGAGCGCTGCTATGCCAAGGTCAGGGTGTCAGCCTGAGAGGGCAGACGGTGTGGGAACATTAGAGGGTCCTTGGGGGACAGATGTGTTGTCTGGGTACTGTATTGGGAAGGCATGCAGCACACATCCACAGTTCTTTCCATTTGTGCTCATCTTTCCAGTATGAGAGCCAGACGTCCTTTGGGTCCATGTACCCCACACGCATTGAAGGGTGAGTGTGGGTGCTATGCGGAGTTAGAGCAAGGAGGTTAATGCTGGGACCAGAAGTAAAATGGGGCAGGATATCCTGGTGGGCAAGGACAGGTGGACACCCTTCCTTCTCTCCCTTAACTACCCTCTCTCTACTCCAAACCCCCAGGGCCACACGACTCTTCTGTGATGTCTACAATCCTCAGAGCAAAACATACTGTAAACGGCTCCAGGTGTTGTGCCCAGAGCACTCACGGGACCCCAAAGTAAGGTTTTCCTTCAATTCTTCACATTCTGTTATTCCTCCCTTCCCCACTGCCCTACAGTCATCCCTTTATAACACCCCCTCTCCTTTCTTCCTTTTTCCTAACGGAACATTTTCATAACTCCCCAGTACCCTGCCTCATCACCCTTCACTCATCTCCTTTTTCCTATCACGTCACCTCCTATTCTTCCCTCTTTCTCCCTGCTTTTTCTTTTTAATGTTTTTATTGATTTTTTTAGAGAGAGAGGAAGGGGGAGAGAGATAGAAACATCTATGTGAGAGAAACATTGATCAGCTGCCTCCTGCACACCCCATACAGGGGATCGAGTCCACAACCCAGCCATGTGCCCTGACCAGGAATCAAACTTGGACCTCTCAGTCTATGAGATGATAGTCAATCCACTAAGCCACACCAGCTGGGCTTTCTCTGCCGCCTAATCCTCTACTCCTCTCCTTTTCCATTCTTCTCCACTCTCCTCTGAACTCTCTATTCCTTCCCTCCTCCCTTCCTTCCTGACCCCTCCCTATTCTTATCCTCCTTTCTGCCTTACCACACTCTATTCATCCCCATGCCTGGTCTTCTTGTAGGTGCCAGCCGACGAGGTATGCGGGTGCCCCCTTGTTCGTGATGTCTTTGAGCTCACAGGTGAATTCTGCCGCCTGCCCAAGCGCCAGTGCAACCGTCATTATTGCTGGGAGAAGTTGCGGCGTGCTGAAGTGGACCTGGAGCGCGTGCGCGTGGTAGGTTTTGCTGCTGGATGTGGCCTGGGTGAGGCGGGTCTTCCAGAGCTCCATGTCATGGCTCCTTCTGCTCCCCTGGCAGTGGTACAAGCTGGACGAGCTGTTTGAGCAGGAGCGCAATGTACGCACAGCCATGACAAACCGAGCAGGATTACTGGCCCTGATGCTGCACCAAACCATCCAGCATGACCCACTCACTACCGACCTGCGCTCCAGTGCTGACCGTTGAACTTCACTGGCTCAGACATCCTTACAGCCTGCATTCCAGGCTGGGGAGGTTCCTGGAATCCCCCATTTGTCTTTCTCCAATGGTCCCTCGGTTTCTCCTTGTGCCCATCCACCATTTGACCTCCCATCTGCCCTTACCAGAGGGTCTCAAAATTTCCTCCTGTCTTTGTCTATTCTGTTTCTTTGTTCTCTGTGCCTGGGTTGAATGGTGCAGTCTGCTCACCCTTGCTTCCTTTCTTCCTGGTTTTGTTAATAAAAATTTGAAGAACTAAAATTTGGTCTGCAAACTTTACCCAGTTGCATCCGAATTCTCAAACTCCTGAGGTAAATGGGCCAGTACATGTATAGGCTGTGAGTATATACAGGTGGCACCTACTAGGTGCAGGTTCCCCCCTTGGGCTGTGGCAATATGACCTGCTGAGGGAGAGCCCAAAGATCTACATTCACAGCCTCATTTTGAGACAGTGAGTATACAGTTAGCATTCATTCAGTGTGTGGCTGATTTACCACTCCTATGTGGGCGTTAATATTCTCCACACCAGCCCTAGCCAGGTAGCTCAGTTGGTTAGAGTTGTCCAAATACACCAAGATTGTAGGTTCAATCCCCCATCAGGGCACATACAAGCAGCAGCCAATGAATGCATGCCTGGAGGAAGTACACTATTCCTCCAGGGGCCACATGGGAAGTCAAGACAGAGTGCAGAGAGAGAGGCAGGACCTGGGCTACCTGCCTTTTTTAGGGACCTGAGTGGTGTGCTTTGGGGTTACCTGGCTAGGGCTGGATTGGTTATTTCAAAACAAAAGAGCAGGGGGTTTGGGGAAGCCCCCATGGGGTCTTGTCTGAGGGTTGCATAAGGCAAACAAGCTCTGGGAAGAAGGGGAGACGATTACAAGGGCGGTTGGTGAAGTCATATCAGTAATTTACATTTGCTTGTGACTGACTGGCTGCTATCTTGGGCATGCGCTTGCAGCACAGGGCGAGTGTCAGTTCTAAGCCCCTGCAAGCCACTTGGCCAAACAAGAGGGATGCAGAGGCAGCAAGATCACAGAGTAGCTTAGCTAAACTCTCCCTAAGTTGAAATGGGTTTCGCATAAATAAATGGAACAAATCAATGTTTCTCAAATCGAAACCAAAGGTGTATTCAGTGGTGAACACAAGGCTCCCTCTTTTCTCACAAATCCCTTTTGGGGCATGTATGCACCTGGACCCCCATTAACTTTGTGCCAAGAACTCCATCTAGCCTTCACTGGCCCCACAGCTTGGCCTTTTTGGAACAGACCCGCTCTCAGGGGTTGGTTGCACCGACCTGGCCTGTTTACTTCTAGCGCGGCACCGCCCCCTTCCCCCGTTCCCGCGGAAGAAGCTGGGGCCAGCGCGGTGTGAACTGTCTCCGTGCGCTTCTGCAACTGTTCTGCCGGAACACAACAGTCTTGGAGGCGGGGACTGGAGAGCATAGGCGAGACCCAGGCGAGAGGTGGGAGAGAGCTCCCGCAAAGCCCCAGCCTCCGCGGCCCCTCCAGCTTCCGTCGCCCCTCCCTCCCAGTTACTCCTTGTGGAGCCCGCCTAGGCAACGAAAAGCACAGGTCCAACCCCAATCCTCCACGCCCCCTTCGGTTGGGACTGGAGAGCGCAGGCGCAAACGAGGTGGGAGGAGTGGGGGGAATGTGCAGGTTGGCGAAGCGAGAAGCGCAAGGAGTTCGGGTCTCCCATAGGGAGGCGAGCATAGTTGGACTTCGGCGCGCACGCGCAGCAGGTCCCAGCAAGGAGCGCGCGCCGCTGCGGGACGCAGCACGCAGGCGCACGATCCTCCCTACTAAGGGCAAACTCCAGCCGGGCCTTAGCGCGCAGGCGTCTTTCTGGGAGCGGAACCCTGGGGGCGGGCCCCGGATTTCCGGTTTCGGTGCAACGAACGGCCGCGGCGGCGACAGCTACCGCTTGAACGGCTGCAGAGGAGGAAGAAGAGGAGCAGGGCAAGGCGGGAGTCACAGGCGGGACCCTCGTCATGGGTCCGCGGACCTAGACCTGCAAAAGCTACCTTCCCGGTGCCGAGCTGGTGAGACAGTCGCGGGGTGGAAGTGGAGAGCGCTCAAGCGGAGGATGGGGAAGAAGTGAGGCTCAGAACGCTGACGGAGAGGGCCCTCAGGCCGATGAGTGGGAGGAATGGCGGCGTCGGAATATTGAAGGAACGGAATGGAGAGATTTAGGCTAAAGACGGAGAGCAATGGGGCTTAGAGCGCCGACAGTGGGAGTGTCGGGATCCCGGACGAGGACTTAGAGGAATAAAGGACGACCCGAATGCTGAGGGGAGATATCGGGGTCCCTCAGGTTAAGGAGAGAGAAATAGGTGTTCAGAAACCCGAGGGGGATAAATGAGGACCTCTCTGGCGGATGACGGAGAGAGATGGGGGCGTTGGGATGCTGACAGGGAGGGACGGGATCGCTTATGAAATAGGGTGTCAGAACGCTGACAGGTGGCATGGTCCTGGGACAGAAACAGAGGAACAGGGCTGTTCAGCATGCTGAGGGAAGAAAGCAGGACCTCTCGGGCTGATGAGAGGCATGGAGGATGGAGATGCTGAAAGGAAGGAGTGAGAACTCTTTAGCTGAGAAGAGTAGGGATGGGGAGGAATTGTGGCTCAGAACACTGACAAAGAAGGAATATAAGGGGGAGGATTTCAGGTTGAGGAACAGAAGGAATGAGGGGCTGTTCAGGTGAAGGATATGGAGGAGTTGGGGACTCTGGGAGAGAACTCAGGAAATCGAGGCATCACTGAGGTAGCAGGATAAGAGGACACCAGACAGGGAGGAATGGGAGGGTTAAAAGACTGAAAGAGAGAAATTGATGACTTCTGGGTCAAGAAAAGGAGCAAATGGGAATCAGAACACTGATATAGTGCTGGGACCGTAGTCTGAGGAGGAGAGGAATGGGGGCTTCTTGAGTGGAGGATGGGAAGTATGGAGGTCACAGGTGGCAAAGGGGAGGAATTGGGGGCTAGTAGGTGAAAGACAGAGAATGTCTCTTGGGCCAAGGACAGGGACAAATAAGGAGGAAGAATGAAAGGTTCCTAGGTTGGCAGTGGGGAGAAGTGATGGGCTTTCAAACTAAGGATGGGGAGGAATAACGGATCAGGACACCGAGAGAGGAAGGAGGACCTTTGGGTTGAGAATGGGGCTACCAGGTCCAGAGGACGAGGGATGTCAAGTTCCTGGGCCCAGAACAGGGAAGAATTGGTGAGAACAGGGTTTTTTTCTTCCTCAGATTGGCCAGTTGCTTGTGGCAGGTTCCAGGTTTTGGGCAGTCATTTTCATAACCTGGGGCACAACGTGTCACTTCCTACAGTTTCACTTTCTCCCATTGCCCCCTCCATGTTTCAGGCCTCTGCTCCTTCCTGTGCCCCCCATGGCTGAGGAGTGGCTGGACTGCCCAGCCCTGGGCCCTGGCTGGAAGCGTCGTGAGGTTTTTCGAAAGTCAGGTGCCACCTGTGGACGCTCAGACACCTACTACCAGAGGTACTGGTTGGGTTGTGGGCAGGGTTAGGGGTAGGGCTTAGTCTAGTTAGGCAGAGTGAAATTGGGGTGTGGTTAAATTTATGGGTGGGGCTAGAATTATGCATATACATTTGATCATTATTGGCAGATTTCATATTTGAAAATTTGCCTACTTACTAAAATTTGTACTCCCAGAGTCATTATTCAGCTGTGCTTTCATTGTCATTCATGGACTCGCACAGAGCAGCCAAAAATTTTAAGTTGCCTGATGCACATATTCCCAATTTGAACAAAACCTTATTTCAGTACTTGTACTATAAACAAGTCCTTTTCACGGTCTACTTAGTGTCGTGTTTTTTAAATTTTTGTGCTCTGTGCAATGGCCCCCACACATAGTGCTGAAGTGCTACCTACTGCTCTAAGTACAAGAAGTCTGTGATGTGCTGTAGGAGAAAATACATGTTAAATAAGTTGTGTCTAGATGTCAGTTGCAGAGTTGCTGGCTGTGAGTTCAATAGCAATGAATCAAAAGTGTGGTACATCTAGAAAAAGAAGAGGAAATTTTCCAATTTGTATACAAGGCTGCAGCAGAAAGTGCTAAAGTAACATCTATGGTACGTGATGAGGCTAAGGGAAAGGTGGAAGACTGGCTAAATTTGTGGATCCATAAGATGCTGACCAATAAAATAAAGTGTAGTGGATAGTCATGAGGCTGAAAGCCAAGGACATTGACAGTCACGTTGCCCAGTTTTAGGAAAAAGTTAAACCTATTACAACTAGTACTGGCTGTTTCAAACATTTCAAAAGGTGATATATTGTGAAAAATGTTAAATTTGCATGCAAGTCAGGTTCTGCAGATTAGAAGTCTCTGGAAGATTTTAAAAAATACCTGCTAAGTGTTATATGGGGAAATGGGTATGTAGGAGGATAGATCTTTTTGTTGTTGTTATTAATCTTTACCCAAGAATATTTTTTCCATTGATTTTTAGAGAGTGGAAGGGAGGAAGGGAGAGGGAGAGAGAAAGAGAAAAACATCTATGTGAGAGAGATACATCCATTGGCTGTCTCCCACATGTGGCCAGGGATTAAACCTGAAAACCAGGAACGTGTCCTTCAACTGTAATCAAACCTGCAACCCTTCAGTGAGCTGGCTGGCGCTCTAACCACTGAGCAATGCTGGCCAGGTTTAGAAGAGTAGATTTTCAATGCTGATGAGACTGGCTTGTTTTACAAGGGCGTTGGCAAAGAAACCTATATAATGCAGATGGACTCCAAAGCTCCTGGCTTTATATCATTCAGAGACCACGCAGTTTATTATTTGGAAGAAGAATATGTTAAGCAGGGTGCCTTTAAACAGAAACACACATAAAATAAGGTTACATAGGATCAGTTTACAAAAATATTGTGACCATAGGCTCATAGGAACCTAACCTGTAGTTCCACTAGGAGCATTGGTTCTATATTCACTAATTCATTGTTCAAGGTGACTTTATAGAACATAAGTGCCATGAGTAATGAGATTAGACGATAATGCATAAACTACATATATATAAACAATTTACACTTACAAGGATTTAAGGTATTTAAAATATATTTGATATACTACTTATTTTCTACCCTCTTCCTGACTTGGTTTAAGCATCTGTTTTCCTGGAGGAATATAATAAGGTTAGAAATATCATTACATTTTTTTGTATTTAGTTAAACATTTATTCACATATTTATAACATATAAAACTTGCAGCATTTATAAGTGTAAGTGCAATGATTAAGAACTGTAAAGGAGCAGAGATTTGACCCTAATTAGGTCAAGATAACAAGTGAATATGTCACAGTTTTGTGAATGCTGGTAGGAGATATGAGATTTCTGGGTCAGAGATGAAAGAGTTTATTACTCATAGCAATAGCAGTATCCAAAATGAGATCACTTTTGTGCCGATTCCCCGAATGCCAGTTCCCACAGGGTGAAATGAAGAAGGCTAACTACCACCTCCACATGCACTGTGTTGTGTTGTAGGAAAGGAACCCCGAGCTTAAGGAATCTGATCTTTTATAATGTTTAGGACAGTAAGGATGTCTTCCCTTTGCTCTAGAAGAGACCCTTTGTCTTATCTTCCAAGGTTGTTTGCAGTACAAACATCCTTGAAAAGATAGTTAATAGCAAAGGACAATCTGTGCCTTTCTTGCAAGACATGCAGAAGTACATGAGATCTGTAGAGTATTGTGTCCTGACATCAATTACTTAAACTTTATTTTGTACGTAGTTGCATTTATTTGTTTACACATCTGTTTGTATGTGTATTTATTTGTATATATGTTTTATTGATTGATTTGAGAGAGAGAAACATCGATTTGTTTTTCTGTTTATGCATTCATTGATTTTTTTTTTTCTTTATTGATTTTAGAGAGAAAGGAAGGGAGAGGGAGAGAAAAATAGAAACATCGATGAGAGAGAACATTGATTGGCCACCTCCTGCATGCCCCCCACTGGGGAGCTGGTCCACAACCTGGGCATGTGCCCTGACCAGGAATCGAACTGGCGACCTCTTGGTGCATAGGTCGATACTCAGCCACTGAGCCACATTGGGCTGGCTCATTGGTTGTTTCTTGTATGTGCTGTGACTGGAGATGGAACCTGCAACCTTGGCTTATCAGGATGATATTCTAACCAACTGAACTACTTGGCCAGGGCCATATGTGTAGATTTGTAAACATTTGTTTCTTATATGTTTGCTTGTTTGCGTATTTAGTATGTTTATATGTTTATAAAACACATTTCTATGTTATTTGTTTGTTTATTTATTTTTGTTAAGTCTCACCTGAGGATATTGCTTTTTTATCCTCACCCAAGGATTTTTTTTTTAATCCTCATCCAAGGATATTTTTTCTTTTTTCGCATTTATTTTTAGATAGAGCGGGAGGGACAGAGGGAGGAAGAGAGAGAGAGAAACATCGAAGTGAGAGAAACACATCTATTGGTTGCCTTTCGCACAACCCCAACCAGGACCAGGGATCAACATGTAACCCAGGCATGTGCCCTTGAGCGGGAATTGAACCGACGACCCTTCGGTCTACAGGCCAATGCTCTAACCACTAGTCAAACTTGGCAGGTCTTAAACGTTATTTAAATGTACTTGTGTTTATTTTCACTTATGTAGAATACCGCTACTAGTGTATGTTATAAATATGTGCATGTTCATTTGTACTTACATTATTTGTTAGTGTTTGTATACCTGCTTGAATTTATACACCTTTAATATTCTTGCTTTTCAAGGTTAGTTGGGGTAGGGCCTGGTCAGGCAGATCCCAGTCTACCTTCTGTATTCCACCAGCCCTGGAGGCCCATTCACTGCCCAATGGGAGGGTTGGGTAGTGATTCCACCTGTGCACTAACCCTTCCTGGCCCACCCCCAGTCCCACAGGAGACAGGATCCGAAGCAAAGTTGAGCTGACTCGATACCTGGGCCCTGCGTGTGACCTCTCTCTCTTCGACTTCAAGCAAGGCATCCTGTGCTATCCATCCCCCAAGGTACTGCACACTGGGGGGCACCCAGATGCAGGGGTGGCCAAGCCACCTAATAACCACTGACCTACATTCTTCTTGCCCTTGCTCTCATCTCTAGGCCCAGTCCTTGGCTCTCCCCAGCCGGAAGCGGAAGAAGCCTTCGAAGCCAGTTAAAGCTCGGAAATGTCAGGTTGGATCCCAGAGGGTTGAGGTCAGAAAGGAGGCCCCAAGGGATCAGACCAAGGCTAATGCTGACACAGCTCCAGCTTCACTCCCTGCACCTGGGTGAGTGTTGGCTTAAAGTGAGCCATGTGGGTGAGGGTTGTGGTTGGGGGTGTACTCAGGGCCCACACTCATATTTCCTCTCCCAGGTACTGTGAGAACTGTGGAATCAGCTTCTCAGGGGATGGTACCGGAAGACAGCGGCTTAAGACATTGTGCAAGGACTGCCGTGGTGAGTGGCCCCTAGGATACTGGGAGAGAGCTAGAACGGGTTTCATGTTAGGCTGGGACACTGCTGTCGGGCTGGAGGTTGAATGGTGAATGTCAGGGCAGAGACATTGGATGAGGTCAGGTATCTGATGTTCCCTTTCCACTTCTCTTCTTACCTCTCCTTCCCCCAGCGCAGAGAATTGCTTTCAACCGGGAGCAGAGGATGTTTAAGGTAAGCACGACCTGCCTCTTCCTCACAAGTGTGTGATGGGAGCAAGATGGGGGTCTGAAGGAATGGTGATGGATTTATAGGGTGTCAGAGTTATTTTGTAGGGAGTAGTCACAGTTAGCAGACTATAATGGGAATTAATGGAGTGTTAATAGACACAGTGATGAGGTTAACAGGAACGGTAGACATTGTGATGGCCTCAATGTTGTTGGCTAATCAGTAATTATCAGATACAGTGATGAGGCAAATGAGGACTAGTAGACATGGTGATGGGAGCTAATGTAGGGTCAGCAGACACTTGGGTAGTGCTGCTGGAGTCACTCTGCTTAGGCCTGTGACCTTGCACCATTCATTTCTGGCAGCGTGTGGGCTGTGGAGAGTGTTCGGCTTGCCGGGTAACCGAGGACTGCGGGGCCTGCTCGACCTGCCTTCTGCAGCTGCCGCATGATGTGGCCTCGGGGCTATTCTGCAAGTGTGAGCAGAGACGGTGCCTCCGGATTGTGGAAAAGGTGAGTTGGGCAGGTGGGGTGGGCCCAAGGCTAACCCTAACCCCTGGCCCTTATAGCCCTGGCCCCATGCATCATGCCTCTGGCCCCCCACAGAGCCGAGGGTGTGGAGTATGCCGGGGCTGTCAGACCCGAGAGGACTGTGGCCGTTGCCGAGTCTGCCTTCGCCCTCCCCGCCCTGGTCTCAGGCGCCAGTGGAGGTGCATCCAGCGGCGCTGCCTACGAGTGAGTCAGGCTGGAGGGGCCGGTGCTGGTGGGGCCAGGGCTGGGGCAGAGCTCATTCTGCTATTAACTGCTGTTGCTGCTTCCTCCCAACCTGGCCTTGCCCACCTCATGTCTTCTTTTCTCCTTCACCCTACTCTTACCTGCCTGGCCCCATCTACCTGCCTCTGTCTGCCAGCATCTTGCTCACCGCCTGCGTCGCCACCATCAACGATGTCAACGACGCCCTCCCCTAGCTGTGGCTCCCCCTGCTGTGAGTGCCCCATCCTACACTCTGCCTGTCTGTCCTATGCATGCTTTCTGCATACCTTGGCGGGGAGGGTTTTGTGTCAGTCTGGTGCCACCAAGCCTAAACTAAACTACTTTTTTGGCTTTCTCCTAGGGTAAACGTAGCCGCCGCAGAGGGGGCTGCGACTCCAAGATGGCTGCCCGGCGGCGCCCCCGAACCCAGCCCCTGCCTCCACTTCCCCCATCGCAGCCTCCAGAGTCCCCAGAGCTGGTGAGCCCCTAGAGGGCGGGGGAAGGCACAACCCTAATCTTACCCAGTACATACCCTGACCCCACCCCATTTGCCTCTGCAGCACCCCAGAGCCCTGGGCCCCTCGCCACCTGCCGAGTTCATCTATTACTGTGTAGACGAGGACGAGCTAGTGAGTGGCCCCATCTTACCTGGACAAGCCTAGACTCTCCCATGGCACTTGGTTAAGCCCAAAGAAGCATATGCTGCAATGGGCCAAATAGGGAAAGAGCAAGGCACAGTAATGGGTATTAGTATGGGATGAGCAGACAATGGGGGAGGGACTGATAGGGGACCAACATGTGCAGCGATAGTACCCAATGTCAGATGAAGCAATATTCTTTTGGGGCTAAAAGAGGAAAGAAAAGCTGACATGGTGACCAAAGTTCACAAAGGATGAGTATAGATGTAGCAGGTGTGGTAATAGGTGCTAATAGAAGGTCAGCAAAATCCTGCCGGAGTTGGGAAGGTCAAAGATATTGTCTTAGTAGCTAGTGTGGGACTAGCAGATAAGAGTAATGGATACTGTGTTGGAGCAGCCACAATGCTAACGGTATTGAGAGGTATTTATTTGGTGCAGTGACAGTGCCTGACGAGGGACTAGCAGACACTGACAAACAACTAGTGGAAGTCAGGCTAAGGCTATGCATCCAGTTCCCTCCCATGGGACCAGTGGAGGCGCAACAGGAACAGTATTGTAATATTTCTACTGATAGCACCCTTATCCCCACTGTACCCCAGCAGCCTTATACAAACCGTCGGCAGAACCGAAAGTGTGGGGCCTGTGCAGCCTGCCTGCGGCGGATGGACTGTGGCCACTGTGACTTCTGCTGCGATAAGCCCAAATTCGGGGGTAGCAACCAGAAGCGCCAGAAGTGTCGTTGGCGCCAGTGCCTGCAGTTTGCCATGGTGGGTGGGGCAGTAAGGGCTGGGTGGGCAGGATAGGTTGGGTCAGGTTCCCCAGTGCCTGGCAGTGGTGGGCATACCTGGTATGTGGGTGGGTCAGGCCAGATGGGTCTTGCAGTTTCAGAGGGGTGGGTGGGGCAATGGATTTGGTTAAGGATTAGCAGGCATCATGCTGGGGTAAATGAGAAGTTTGGGTGGCATTGGTAACAGGAGACTAGCAGGCTTAGTGATGAGAGGCTCATATTGTAAGTAGAGTCTCCGCTGATACTAATAGGGGATTCAGCAGGCATGTTGATCAGGGCAGGGTGGTGTGGTCAGGTCACTGCTTCAGATGGCCATAACACCCCACCTTTCTTCACAGAAGCGCCTGCTGCCAAGTGTCTGGGCAGGGTCCGAGGATGGGGCAGGGTCACCTCCACCTTACCCTCGTCGAAAGAGGCCTGGATCTACTCGACGGCCTCGTCTAGGCCATACCTTGAAGCCCGCCTTGGGCACGCCTACAGCTCGACCAGCCCATGCCCAGACTCCAATGAAGCAGGAAGTAGGCAGTGGCTTTGTGTTGCCCCCGCCTGGCACTGACCTTGTGTTCTTACGGGAGGGCGCAAGCAGTCCTGTGCAGGTGCCTGTCCCTGCCACAGCTTCCACAGAACCCCTGTTGCAGGTGAGGGCCCCACCTCTCCTGCCCTTCCCAACCCTATCCAGCCTTGTTCCAGGAAGCTGGGACCAAGTCTGCTGCAATCCTCCTTCATACAGGAGGCCCAGTGCCCTGGCCTGAGTTGGGTTGTGGTCTTACCCCAGGTGAAGCAAGAGAAGGCGGATACCCAGGAAGACTGGACACCGGGTACAGCCATCCTGACTTCTCCTGTATTGCTGCCTGGCTGCCCCAGCAAGGTGGGGGTCAGTAATGGGTGATCTGTGAGCAGAGTGATGGTGAGCCATGATGGTGGTTCTTTGAGCAGAGCAATAGGTGTGCTGATTGCAGCCTTTCCGGAGAATGACCCTGCCTTCCCAGGCAACTAATTTTACCTGCTTTGTTGTCCAGCTAACAGAAAAATGGAAATCTGTGAGGAATGGGAAAGGTTTGTAGACAGGTGGTTTTCCTGTGCTGAAGTGTTATAGAAGTGCGATTTGCCAGCACAGTGACAGGTTGGCTGATAGAGACTCTTCCCTCAGGCCAGCCTTGCCTTTCTGACTGTTGCCATTTCCCACCTCTCCCAGGCAGTAGACCCAGGCCTGCCACTTGTGAAGCAAGAGCCACCTGACTCTGAGGAGGACAAGGAGAAGAGCAAGGATGACTCCGCCTCTGATTCAGCCCCAGAGGAGGAGGCAGGAGGGGCTGGCACACCAGTGGTCAGTGCTGGGGGACACCGAACCCTGCCCTGACCCAGCTTTAACCCCATCAGCCATGTTGACCCATGATGTTAATTCTTCCCCAGATCACGGAGATTTTCAGCCTGGGTGGAACCCGCCTTCGGGACACAGCAGTCTGGTTGCCAAGGTGTGCCCCGTATAGTGAGGGGTGGGGATGGGGTGGGTTCCGGTCAGATGTGGGCCTTGAGTTTTTAAAGTACAGCCAATATTTTGGCATGGTGCAGTGGGAGGTAATAAAGGCCCCACACCACTGCGTTGATCACAATCAGTGAGGAGGGAGGTATGTGTAGGCCCCTAGAGATTTCCTGAGGTCCAGGTCAGGACTCATCTTCGGGGGGAGGGAAGGGGAATCAAGGGAGAGGACTTGGTGCTCTGGGATGAGATTAGAAAAAAAAAAGAAGGAAAGCCTGGTCCTAAGAAAAACCAGCAGGGGTCAGACTTTACATTTTTACTCAGAGAATCATCATTTGGGGTCTTCAGTGTCTTTAGAGTCTCCAAGAGATGACCAAGTAGGCTGGGCAGTGATGAGTGGGCAGGAAATCTGGGTCCACATACAACTGTGTGATATTGGACTAGTCCTGCACCTCCTCGAGCATCCTTTGTGGAGGGAGTTAGGCTGTGTTTCTTGAGCCTTCTCTGGGCCTATTAATGTTATTAATAGTTTCATCTGCTGTGCAAAACTGTCCCTGCAGGCCTGGCAACAGTATGAAGGATAGGTGCCTGTAAGGACTGGGATAGTGGGAGGGCAGGGAATGCTGCTTCCTGCAGAATGTTGACAGGCCCTGCACAGAGCCCCAGACACAGGCAACATAAACAACTGGCCTCAGCACCTTGATTCCTTTGTTCCTACAAACTAGTTTTTGCAGGCCAGAAATCCCTCCATCTGCACTTGGGCAATTACAGAGCTACTGATTGAGTCCCTGCTGGATACACTGCATTGTGGGGGATACAGCAGTGAATACAATGACCATGGAAGGCTTATCCTTCAGGAGACACAGGATGCCTGCCTTCAGGGAGCTTATAATCTAATTGGGGAAACAATTTCCCTATGCATGAAATCATTACATGTAATGGAGAAGGTAATCACCATGTTTGTAATGGAAGATTTTAGAAGCGAGAAGAGAGATGGAATAATTAAGGGAAGTGGATGACCAACACAGAATAGTAGGAAATGGTTTTGTGATGCTCCATTTTGTACACAGCAAACCTCATTCAACATACAGACCTGCTCCCTCTTCTCTAGGTCCAAGGACCTTAAAAAACCTGGAACTAGAAAGCGGTAGACTGGAGGCTTCTGCAGACTGTAGGATTCAAGGTGAAATTTACAGACCGGCTTTATGAGAGACAACACTGATCTGCTCAGAGGCTGGACCATAAAGTGATTGCCAGGGCTTGTGTAGGAGTCAGTGGGAACTGGAAAAACCTACCACCAAACCAGAGGAGCAGGCCGGTTCAGTCCTTTGAGCTTATAGAGGAAGCAAGAAAGGAAGAGAAAGAGTAGGAAGTTGGTGCATCTCTTCCAAATGGTGCAAATCCTAGAAGCCTGAGCATAAGTTTGAATAATAGGGGTGGAGGGGCTGGGGCTGGGGGATAGAATTAGAGCCACCATAAAACAACCTAAACAAGCCACCTTCATAAATCATGTTAACTGGCTTCTGGGTGAGACCTGGCAGTGTCTAAACATTTCCTCAGGGAGACAGCAATTGAAAATGTAATGTGAATAAATAAGGAAAGGAACTGCAATTTGGTGAGTTCTTCCTTATGGACCCAGTTTATTTCTTAGAACAGTCTTTTTAGGAAGACACTGATTTTGCCCATTTTTGCAGATTGTATAAAGACTCAGAAATTAAATAACATATCCAATGTCAAATAGCTAGTATGGATAGAGCCTAGAATCAAACCAGGTTGTAAAAGCCTTGTTCTTTAAGCCACTAACCTGTAAACTGTAATCCTGAGTTCAATAATGTGTTACAATATAGTAACAAGTTTCCAGCGACTCTGAAAACAAGGTGGATTAATTTAAGCATTATAACATCCCTTGCACTGCTGTTTCTAGCGTGGTTGAGGGAGTGCCACAACTATGTGAATGGGGTCACCTTGTTAGAGCACCTGTGCATCCAGAGACTGAATTCTTTCCAGGCCTCTGGTGTGGCATAGGGTTCCTCAAACTCTAAAGGGCATACTTCCCCACTGGCTGCTGTCCATTTTGCTTGTTTCCCTCCTCAGCCAAAGCAATCTTTGAAAGCAGGGCTGCCAACTTGGCTCATCTATCTTGCCAACTTGTGTCCCCTGTTCCTTGACATTTGTGCTTAATTTCTGCTCTCAGCCCCTGTTTACTAGGAGTATGAGTTCCTGCTTCAAGTCCTGTCAAAGGGCCAGTCTTGGCTCAGCCCTGCCTCACTTTCCAATACTTTGCTTAGTGCTGAAAGTGATTAGACTTGAGAGTCATTAATTAGCCAGCTTTACAAGGCTGGGACTGTGTGCCCTCTTAAATTTTGTAGCTTATGTGCCTCCCTTGCCTTACGTTAGTTCCAGCCTTGCAGCTGTAGATAATTCAGATGTAGATTAGCTATTTCCCTACTATAACTCATGATATAGCCCTCTGCTACCCTCCTCTGCCCCTTTCTTTTCCTCGTCCTACCTACTTCAGCCAGAGTTCACTGGATAATTTTCTGCTATTGTTTTGCTCCCCCCAGGATCCAACCACCCAGCCCTAGTATTCCTGTAATTTTTTACAATGATGTCCTAAGTGAAATTTATTTGATTGGTATTCTGACTAATGAAATAAGGATCTGGTTACCATGTGTATCAGGGTACAATTAGAAAAGCAGCACCACTAATATAAAGATTTTATATATATGTATGTATGTATGTATATTTATATATATGTATATATGTATATATATGTATATTAAGGGATTTATTATAGGGATTTGACCATATGCAATTGTGGGAACTGGTTAAACAGTCTTTGTAAGGCTGTTGTCTTTGCATCTAATGCTGGAGCTTGAAGTCTGCAGGGCAGGCATTCGGGAAGGGAAGATGGATATAAAGTGTGGGAGACCGAGGACACGTTGGCGCCCACAAGAACAAGCTGGACCCCCCGCAGATGGCCTGGAACCCATGTCACTCTCTCACCACCTCCAACTTCGATGACGTGGGTGTCCTGCAGAAGAAACTGGTGCCCTTCACCACAGAGTTAAATGTGCATCTGGCCTAAGAATTTGAGAAGCTGAAGGAATCCTGGGGAATGTGGAGTGGCTGCAGACCTGGCTGTTGCTCCACTAAGAGGCGAGCCAGCAGATAAATGACATGTGAACTGCAACAGAGCCTGGTGCCCTTGCACCAGCCTTCAGTGTAAAAACAATATTCTCTGCTTCACTTCTGCCCTCCAATTAGCACGTAATATGTTTCTTGTGGTCCATTCTAACCAGAAGCATATGGGGAAGGGAGTTCTGGGAAACAGACTAGTCAAGGTTACACATCACAAAGCCACCCTGTCATGAATCAGCTCCAGAGGGTCTCACTACTCACCTGAGGATAACTTGATAAAGCTACATTGCTGGAAATGCAAAGCAGAAGACCATGGATTTCATGGTGACTCCAGCAATACAAAAATTCCGTCAAACCTACCCAGTAAAAATGCGGGTCTTGGCTCTTTGTCACTCAAATATTGAGAACCTGGCCCATGGTAGGCCTTGAACTTGATACTGGGGTACAGGAATGAAAAAGATACAGTCCATGCAATTTTATTAAATACATTAATATGTATTACAAATAATGGTTTTCCAACTTTCATGGGACTTAATGGTGAAAATATAGAAGTCAGAAAGCTATTAAGAAGATAGCCCTTGTATGAACCTTGTTGGGGTACAATAGAAATTGGAAATAATATAGTTTCTGTCTCTAAGCTGTTCTATTTTAAAATTATTTTTAAATGATTTTTATTGTCCCATTTACTGATTCATATATTTAGTGTACCTTTTGGGAATGTGTTGATGGTAACAGTGTTGACTGCCTCTGAGAAAGTGGGATAATGGGTGGCAAGATAAAGGTCAGGTTCTGTCCAAGGACCTTGGGCAAATCACTACTCTTAGGCTTCCCTAGGGGTTTGGCCTTGGTTTGGGTGAATACCCAGGCTCACCGTGGCAGGTGCCAAGCCCTGTTCCTCCACCCTCCGAGTAGGCACTCCAGGGGGCGCCGGGGACCGCGGTAATCTCACCTGGGCTCCGGAAACAGCTCCTAATCCCAGGCCTGCTGGGGACCAGGGGCGTGGCCTCCACCAGGCCAAAGGGAAATCGACTCCCCTGCTTCACGTGCTGAAACAGACTAAACCTAAACCGAATTGGAGTTAAGTTACGCGGCTTGCCCGGGGTGAGGGCGCGGCACGACAAACTCAGGACCAACACTGGGATGTTCGAGGGCAGCTGGGTGTCACTGAAACTCCTTTCAAGTGGACCCTCCGGGCTTTACCACCTCAGGGGTGCACTACAGGCGTCCCTGAATCTCAACGGCTTTTCCTAAATGTTTGCACCGGGCTGAGGGTGTTTTCATTCCCTCCCTAAGGGTGTGGTGTCCGGAGACCAGCTGGTGGACCACGCACCCGTGGGACTCGAAGGTCAAGAAACTGGCAGACCCGCAGGACTCAGTCCAGGGAACCCAGATGACCATCTAATTTCTTTCTTTCTTTCTTTGTTTTCAGGCTACATAAACTCTTAGCAGTAAATGAAAATGAGTATTTTACTGAACTGCAATTGAAAGAAGAAGCATTATAGGAGAAAAAAGACAAAATTATTTTAAAAGATTATTTAAAGAGAAGAAACAATATTTTGTGACTGAAAAGCTGAACCAGCAATTCAGGAAATGGAATCCAAACCTAGAAACGTACCATATACAAAATCCGAAGTGGGTGGATTAAAGATGATTAAGGAATGTTAATTTACAGTAAATTGTGGCCTTAAGATGGTATGCACAATAGTTGTGCTTTGGTTATTGTTACATGACAGTGACTGATACTAATATTTTTTTCTATGCTCTATATATTCTAGTGTTCTATGTTCGCCCCCACTTTAGAATGACAGCAGCAAAGTGGCTGGAAATATAGCAGTGGTCTCCACCTGTGCTGAGGGCCCCTTCCAGGATCCCTGGGATCTGGATTCTCGGCCTGGTTACCTGCACTTCTGATCCACACATCCTGACTCTGGTCCAATGTGACCCTCGACTCAGACTCTTGGTTTTTATTGTGCCCAGCCATTCGTGTCACTGCACTACCAGCCCATCTGGTCTGCTCCCCACCCCATCCTACAGTACCCCGAGTCTAAACTCTGTTTTCTGCCCGGTGCAATAAGATTTTGTTAATAACGGATTTATCATTACTGGTTGGGTAGGCTGACAAGGCAGTTAGGCTCTCTCAGCCTTGTCTTTGGTATCAAATGAGAATAATACCTCCTGTTCCATTAACCTATCAGAAGATATCTGTGAGGCTCAGATATTTTATGTGTGAAACTACCTTGCAAATTACTGCAAAGAACTACAGAAATATAAAAGGTGGGCTTGTGATGATTCACGTTATCAAGATTAACCTAGAGATGGCCACACAATTTAATAACCTTCACAGAAAATGTCCACTAACCTTTCTCATGCTTTTAGACCGATTACAGGATATAAATAGTAAAGCCAATTGGAATGTTACTAGATCTTCGACTTCACTTCGGGTAAACGAGGCGTTTTTCTGCTGTTCTGACGAACCCTAAAGGAAGAGGGCGAGGTCCGCAGGAGACCTGACAGTGGGCGTGGCGAGGGCCGCGCAGACTCAGCTCCTCCCCTCCCAGAGGAAGTCAAGGGTACCGGCGTCTATGGTCACCATGGTAACGGAGAACCAACTTCCGCCCTATCCACCTGCGGGTTGTCTCGGGAGGCTCACCGTGGCAATCAAACATCTGCGTCACGGAAGCTGGTTCGCAGGTCGCCACGGTTAGGGAACCGCGGCACGCCGCCCCCATCCGCAGGGTGCTCGAAAATGTACAGCCAGAGGTTTGGCATCGTACAGCGGGAGGTTAAGGGCCCCACTCCCAAAGTGGTGTCTGTGGTAAGCACGGGATGTGTGCGGGTCCCTACCGCTTTCAGCATCCTGGAACACTCCAGGTCTAGCTGAGCCCAACCTGGCCTTCAGCGGGGGCTCTCTCAAGGGGAACAGGTGTCTGATGCAATGGGGTTGAATTCTGAAAGAAAGGATAGTGTCGCTTCTGTATTCCGTCCCTTCCCACCCCCCACCTCCCGGCGTCAGTTACTTAGATTCTGTGTTTAGAGAGTCACTACTTGGGATCTTGAGGATTTTCAGGCTTCAAGACACCCGAAGGAGGTCTTCCCCCTTGCGGTGTGTGGAGTGTGTGTCACTGGAAGGACGGTGGGCCAGGCGGCAGGAAATCTGGTCTGGGCTGGCGATGATTCAGCTGTATGATCTTTAGGCTGGTCCTACACCCCTAGCAAAATTGTTTGTGGAATGGTGTTGGGCTGTGAGCGGTTGTGAGTGGTTATAGAGCCCTTCTTGTGTGAACTCAACTGCAACAGAAGTATCCCTGCAGGCCTGAATGGAAATAGGACAGTTTGTTGCCTGGAGGGTTGGGGAATGCTGCCTGCTGCAGAATTTGATGGGTCCTGCTCAGAACTCAAGTCACTTGGTCCATGCACCGGTATTTCAACAGTCTAGAAAACTTCCATGTGTAATTAGGCAATTATAGGGGTATTACTTGAGCACACGCTGCATGCACAGCACCATGGGATATACAGGTGTAAATACAATGACTCTAGGTTTACCCTTCAATAGAAGCCCTATCCCTGCCTTCAAATTGCTTTTATCTAATTGCAGAAACAACTTTCTCATGCATAAAATCATTAAAGGTTAACAATAGATAATGATATGTTATAGTCTGTGGTGATACTTTATGAAAGATCAGGGATAATCAAGGATACAGTTTTATGTTCCTCGGTGCACATAGCAATACTCTGTCAATTTATAGACCTGCTCCCTCTTTTCTAAGTTCAAGGACTGTAAGATTGGTTCTGGAAATAAGTACACTGGAATTTTCTACAGACTGTAGGGTTCAAGGTAATAATTACAGACAGACTTCACGAGGAACAGAAACTTATCTACTTTGGGTTTGGTATCAGAACACAGAGCTAGGGGCTGGTGCAATTGATCAGGTGTTGTTACTTGTGTTTGGAGCTAGTAAGGCTTTCTATTCCACCAAATTATCACCAAACCAGAGAAACAGGCCTATTTAATGCTTTGAGCTTATAGAAAAAGAAAAAAAGAAAAAGTCAGAGTCGGTGCATCTCAGATGTCAGAGTGTGTTAAGAAATGTGGATGTTAGAGGTTGCAGAATTGGAGGTTGGAGAAGAATAAAAGCCACCAGAGCTGAAACTTAGATGCTAAACGACTCCACCAGGAAAAAGCAGTAAAAGATGTAATATCTGAAGTAATGGAGAAGTGAAATGAGCCACCATTTGGTGAGTGCCTCCTAGGAACCCAGTTATTTACTTCTCAAAATAGTTTTTTAGGAGGACATTTATTTTGATCATGGGTAAAAGGGTAGAGGCCAGAATCAAACCTAGGAAATAAGACTGTAAACTGTAATACTAGAAACCACAATGTGAGATGTTACAGTAAAAAAAGCTTTCAGTGACCTTGAAAATACAAGGCAGTAATAAAATTCTTCGTTCTCGCTTGCTTTTAGCATGGTTTAGAGGCCAATGTTCACACATGGCTTTTGAGCACTTGAAATATGCGTAGAGTCACATGTTGAGATGATAATATTTTGGATATATTGGTTAAATAAAATATATTATTAAAATTAATTTCCCCGTTTCTTACTTTTTTATTTTTATTTTATTTTTCAAATACAGTTTACATTCAATATTATTTTGTATTAGTTTAAGGTGTCTTTTTACTTTTTTAAATGCAGCTATTAGAAAATGTTAAATTACAGATCTGGTTTACATTATATTTCTATTAAACAATGGCGTTTTTGACTAATGACAAGACTGTGTGTGGATTGGCATCATCTTGTTGTTAGAGAGCTCTAGGTCATACCTTATTCATCCAGAGAATGGGTCCTTTCTGACTACAGAGTCTGCATAGGATGCCCCAAGCCTTGAAGGGCTTCCTGACCCCCTGGCTACTGCTCAGGCAGCTTCTCACTACCCTCTAATTTCATTCCCCGCTTCAGTCAAAATGTACCTCAGAATCTGGTTCTTCCCCTGATACATCAAGACAATTGATTCCTGATGACCGTGGTGCTTAGTTCCTGTTCTCAGTCCCTATGTATGTCTACTGGGAACCTGAGTTGCTATGTGTATCCTGCCCAAGGTGCAGTCTTGACTCCGTCTCTGTTTTGTGGTCACTGAATCTTCATTTGTAAAATGCCATATATATTAGAGAACAGTAATTTGTTAACTGGCTCCAGACTAAATAATTCTTTTGTGGATTAGCTACTTTCCATGATATAACCCTTAACATCATGTTCTGTCTCTGACTCATCTCAGCCCTGCCTTATCTTCTTCAGCTAAATAAATATAGATACCTATAAGTGTACCCTGAACCCTGAATCTTTTCATAGCTGTCTCCAGATGTTTATTTTCTTGGTTAAAAGAGACTCCTTTGCCAAGACTCAACCCTATATTTTGATGCCTTGACAATGATGTTCTAAGTGTAAATGATCAGATTGATTTTCTGCCATGTGAGTTAAGAGTTTTGTTACTGTGAATCAGCACCCCAGAGTCTCAAAATTCACATAAGGTTGACTTGATAAAACTGGCTGGAAATAAAGCTCAAGACCATGATCTAATGGTGGCCCTAGGAGGAGCAGAAATTGCATCAAACCCACTGAGAAACATTGTCTTTTCTTCTGTCTTTCCTTCGTTATTGAGAACCTGACAGTAGTAGGCATTATGTTCAATGCTAGGAGTACAGAACTGGAAAAGATAATTCATGTGATTTTATTAAATGTATCAATACATTTCAAAATGGTGAATAGATTTACAAGTTTTTAGTGGATGTTTGTATAAAATGAACATATTTAGACATTCAAGTTACCCAAAATGCCAGGAGCACAGCCCTTGCATTAAACTTCTGGGCACAATAGAAATAGAAATAAAGTTTTACCACCAGTAGAACTTTCCTTTTTTAGTTTTCCTTCTTTTTCACCTCCCTCCCTTTCTTCTGTTCTTCCTTCTCACAACTCATTTTTTTTTTTTAATCTTCACCCGAGGATATTTTTCCATTGATTTTTAGATAGCATGTGAAGAAGGGAGAGAGAGAGAGAGAAAGAAATAAATATCAATGGGTCTTGATTGGTTGCCTCCTGTACAACCTGACCAAACCTGCAGCCAACGTACATGCCCTTGACTGAGAATCGAACCTACGACTCCTTGGTCCGCAGACCGACACTCTAACTGCTGAGCCAAACCAATCAGGGCACCTGCACTATTTTTGATTCACAGCTGGGAGTCTGAGGATGCAGAGCTGACTGTATGTATTGATTTATGTTATTTTTTCTATTTTTTATAGCAAGTAGCATTCACAGATTTTGGTATGGGGGTAAGTGGGTCCTGGTACTAATTACCTATGGATACCGCAGAAAAACTTAAGTTTTGGGGGAATCAAAAGATATATGTGGATTTTTTACAGTGTAGGGGTGGGTGCCCCTAACTTCTATTTTGTTCAAGGATCAACTGTACTTAGATAGTAGCCTTTTTAAAATATTTTTAAATTGATTTTTGAGAGACAGAAAAGGGGAGAGAGAGAGAGGATGATTTATTGTTTCACTTATTTATGCATTCATTGATTGCTTCTTGTATGTGCTCTGACCGGGGATCAAACCCATACAAAGGGTACTGGGATGACCCTCTAACCAACTGAGGTACCCGGCCAGGGCTAGATAGTAGCCCCTTTTAATTTAAAGTGTTTTGATTGTGGTAACTATGTTGTCTGCCCCTGAGAAACAGTGGGATACTGAGTGACAATATCAAGGTCAAGAATTGGAAGACCTCTGCCCTGGCCAGGTTGCTCAATGGTTAAAGCATTGGGCCATACACTGAAGGGTCGCAGGTTTGATTCTCGGTCAAGGGCACATACCTGGACTGAAGGTTTGATACCCAGCCTCAGTTGGGGCACATGTGGGAGACAACCAATCAATGTGTCTCACATCTATGCCTCTCTCTCTCTCTCTCTCTCTCTTTCTCCTCCCCTCTCTCTCTCCCCCCATCCTTCCAATTCTCTCTAAAAATCAATGGCAAAAGAATTGAAGAACTCTGATTCTTGTTCTATCCAGGTCTGATCTACTTGAAGCACCTTGGGAAAATCACTTAATGCCTCTGATTTGACTAGATAATTTCTAGAGTCCCATTCAAATGTTTTCCTTTATAATCCCATGAACTTGAGAAATATTTGAGACTGATTTGATGACATCTTAGGTATAGGCTCAAAGAATCAAGTTACACCATAGCCACTTAAACTTACAGAGTACCAAGTTTTATTTAGGATGAGTATTGGTGGAGGTTGTGATTAATTGAAAATATGCTGTTGATTTGTAGATCTACAAAAAGTGATCATTGTTACTTGTTTTCAGAGAGCCAAGCCTCCCAAAGCCCACAGGGCTGAGCAACAACTGGAAAAAATCCTACGCAGCCATCAGAAACATCATGCTATTTTGGATTCCATTAAGTCACTAGAGCAGGAACGCTTGAAAGTTGACTGGTACCAGCACAATGACCGCAAATTTGTGGATAGTCTTGTGAAAGCAAGACTCAAGGATGCCATGCAAGGGTTTATTATCAACACTGAAGAAAGACGAAATAAGTAAGGCTCACAGACCTGATGACCCAGACTGTGAAATAGTCCTAAAACCACAACTTGAGATTGACCATTCAAAAAAATCAAGCGAATTTTATAGTAAGAATCATGGCCGAGATACTCATATTCTTGCCAAATCAGTTACTATTGCTTGTTTATATTTTTACTTGTAATAAACTACATTATCATGATAGCAAAGAATAATTTTTTTATTTTTTTGGTAGGTGCCGCTAGCCGCTAGGCCCTAGTGGGAACTGAACCCGGGACTCTCTGGTCCGCAGGCTGATGCTCCAACCGCTGAGCCAATCTGGCCAGGCCAAGAATAATTGTTTTATCTTTTGTTACTTTAATTAAAATCTGCTCATTTTTTCTTTTGTTGAAGATATACATTACATATCTCATCTATATGTGATCAACTAAAACATGGCACAGATTAGTCTCTTTATTGCTTTAAATGACAAGTTTTATTTCATGGAAGACTGCAATGATCCTTTCCTTCTTACAAAATTTATGATTAAACATGTACTTCTGAAATCAAATTTAACAAAATAAAAATCAATTAGTAAAATGGTGCATGTGCATCATCATTTTAAATTTCTTTTTGTCATTTTGCTTCAGGCTCCGTGAACTTTTAGCATTGGAAGAAAATGAGTATTTTACTGAAATGCAACTAAAAGAAGAAACAATTGAGGAGAAAAAAAATAGAATGAAAGATAAAACCAGATTGTTAAAGGAGAAGAAAGAAAAAGAGAGACAGGATTTTGTGGCTGAAAAGCTAGACCAGCAATTCAGGTAATGAGGACAGAACAACACATAAAATCTGTGTATTAAAAAAGATTTAGAGCCCTGGCTGGTTTAGCTCAGCAGTTAGAGCATCAGCCTGAGGACCAAAGAGTTGCTGGTTCGATTCTGGTCAAGGGCAATTCCTTGGTTGAGGTTTGGTCCCTGGCCCTGGTCAGGGTCTTGTGTGAGGCAGCCAATCAATGGGTCTCTCTCACATCAGTGTTTCTCCCTCTCTCGCTCTCACTCTCACTCTCGCTCTTTCCCGCACACTCTATCTGAAGATAAATGGAAAAATATCCTCGGGTAAGGATTAAAAAAAATTTTTTTAGAAATGCTAATTTATAGTAAAGTATAGCCTTAAGAAATTATAGACAGTAGTTGTAACTTTAAGTTTTGGTCATTATATATACATCATTGTATAGTGCAGGCACTGAGGGATTTTTGTTTTGTTTTGTGTTAAGAATACTTAAGATTTATTTTCAATAAATATACACATTTATTTTCAATATACACATTTCAAGTATACAATACAGTATTATTGCCTATAGTCCAAGATAAAGTAAAATGCAAACTCTGAGTTTAAAGTGTGGTAGAATACAGAAGGAATACAATTCATTCTTCACAGCACAAGAAATTTGAATAGGTGAGAAAGCCAAAAGTCACAAGAAGTGAGAAAGAAGCAAAACCAAGCATGTGGAGAGATCAAGACATATTTCAGAGACAAAGCTTATGCCCTCTCCTCTCTCTCTGCCATGAAGTTGTTATTAATCATAGATACTGCCCTAAATATTCCTATAGAGACCCAAAGGAGAAATAAGCTATTGCAGTGAGTGGTGCATACAGATTGCAGATACAGCTGCCAACAAAGTAAATTAAACTGCCAAATGTAGGGGTTGGAAGTGTTAGGGCTTGGGGAACTGCTGAAGAAGGACAATGAAGAAAACAGCAGTAATGCACATGACCAGGAGACTCGCCACTCCTCAGCTGGAAGATGGATAACTTGAGTTCCACAGATATTACTTTTACTAGGTTTCCAAGCTTGTAGTAACCAAGACAGGATTAGACTTGGATTTTCTGGCCTTTCTGAAGTTTAGCCATACCTCCTGTCCTTGGTAGGATTCGGACACTGCCTACTGGCCGCTGGAGGAGAAGATGCTGGGAGGGACAAAGGGGTCACTAGCAAGTGAATTTCAGTGGGCCATTCATATATTTCCCTAAAGACTGGTGATGATAAACAACTGTTTATGTGCTGATTTGCCATCTGTGTATCATCCTCTTTGGTGAAGTGTCTCTTTATATATTCCGCGCACCATCTAATTGGATTAGTGAGTAAGTCATGAGAGTTCTTTATGTATTCTGGATATGAGTTCTTTGTGTAGGATATGTGGTTTGAAAATATTGTTTCCTAGTCTGTAGCTTGCTTTTTTATTCTCTTAACAGGGTGTTTCACAGAGAAAAATATTTTGATTTTGATGAAATCCAATTTATCAATATTTATTTTATGAAACATGCTTTTGGTATATTGCGATTTTTTTTTTTTTTATCCTCACCCAAGGACATTTTTCCATTTTTTGTACAGATAGAGTGGGAGGGAGAGAGAGGAAGAGATAGAGAGAGAGAAACATCGATGTGAAAGGGACACATCAAGTGGCTGCCACCGCACGACCAACCAGGGTCAGGGACAAACTGCAACCGAAGTACGTGCCCTTAGCGGGAACCGAATCCGGGTCTCTCCAGACCGCAGGCCGACGCTCTAACCGCTGAGCCAAACCGGCCAGGGCAATTGCGATTTTTTTAAGTGTCCTATATTTATATACAATGAGTGATTGGACCCCGGATTAAGATAGACAGTTTTTGGTTTTGTTTTGGGATGTGTTTGTTAAACAAATACCCTAGGATGCCTGGTCAAATACTTGAGAGTAGTCTTGTTTCTGTCGATTACTGACCCGGCACTGTTCTAAACACTTTACATGTATGGACTCTTATAATCAGGGACCAAAGAAGCTAAATTCCAGGGCCAGCTGGCCAGTTTTTCACTCCCAACTCTACCACATATGAAATGTTTAAACTTACCTATGATGTTTAACTGCTCTGTGCCTCCTCTTTCTTATCTGTAAACTGGGAATAATAATGATGAAAATGCACTTGCAGTAATGTTTATTGAAACATTGGTTGTTAGGAAGATTATGAGAGTCCATAGATGTAAAGTGCTTAGAACAATGCCTAGCAAATAAAAACAGTCAAGTACTGCTGATACTATTACTAGTGCTGGCTGTGTGGCCTGGGAAGACACTTAGGCTCCCTGAGATTCGATTGCTTTAATTCTGAAATGGGGACAATTCTTGCTGCTGCATCTCCTTTATAAGATACTTGTGAGGAAGAAGTACGATGTTTATGTGTGAAAGTACCACGTAAAGCGCTCACAAACAGAACATTTTCCTTTTTATCAGTGATTATCATCATTGAAATAGAGGTATTGACCACTCTTGTAATGAGAGTTGAGACTTCATTCTTTCTTTCATTCTTAGCTATTAAAATTCCATCAAAAGTGCTATATTGAGCCCATTCTCAAACATCAGCTTCTCGCTGCTGAATTTGATTTCGAACCCAAGAAGACTTGATGTGTGTAAACATTGCCTTCAATCAGAGGCTCTCGTGATCCAGCTGTAAAAATGCGGATGCCTGTGTCCTACTGCCATATATTCTGATTTAACTGGTCTGGTCTGGGAGTGGGGGGGGGGGGGGGGAAGTAGGATTTTGAAAATATCCCTAAGTAATTTTAAAGTATAGACATTGTTGACTATCACAGGGTTCAATGAAGAACTTTTGAAGAAATTTTAATTACCAAGACTGAACGAAAGGATGAAGTCTAAACACTTATGGAGAGAGCATTTCTTCTTGACATAAGCCCGGGTGTGAAAAGGAAATTCTGGCAGAGACCCCTTCAGTGGACTTGGGCCCTCCCAGGAGTCCGGGTGCAGTGGGGAAGCTTCCCCATTATATGCTGACTCTGCCCTTGGATCTTTCCTGGGATGTGCATGTGGGGTCTCTTCCTGCCACAGCCTAATCCACTTGTAATATTGCAGGGGCCCATCTCTCCTATTTCCTCCACAGTAATAATCATGCTTACCATTTATTGAGCCCCTATTATTTACCAGGCATTTATATCCATTATCCCTGATCCTTACCAGAACCTTAAAAGACAGTTATTTTACAGACTGAAAAACAGCCTCAGATAGAGCAAATATTTGATCCAAGGTCACACAGGAAAAGTCAAAACTAGGATTCAAAACCTGCTCTGTCTGACCCAGTGCCTGTATTTTGTCTGTGACACCACAGTGCCCACCTCTCTGCTGCTCACATGTTTTCTCTGCCCCTAAGGCCTATGTCCAGATCTTTTACTTTTTCTGCTCCAGGATCTGACTTTATAGATATGTGTCTAAATAGAGCAGTTCTCACGAAAGGCCTCGTGTTGTCTTTTTAAAATTCTCCCCTCAGGGAACGCTGTGAGGAGCTCCGTATTGAATTGTCCTCTATCCATGAGAAGAAGGTGTGGGAGGAGCGGAGAGCACAGATTGCCTTTAATGAGGAGCTGAAAAGGCAAAAAGTGGTGGAAGAGCAGATGTTCTCTAAGCTCTGGGAGGAAGACCGGTTAGCCAAGGAAAAGCGAGAAGCTGAAGAGGCGAGGAGACAGAAAGAGCTCGTGGAGAACACACGCCTGGGGCTGAACACCCAGATCACTGAAATCAAGGCGCAGAGGACGGCAGCACAGCAGCGGAAGGAAGAGGAGGCGCGTCTTGTGGTGGGCCTTTTAAAATGCTCGTCGTGGGGTGATCCGCTCAGTGGGGATAGGATGCAGTTTGCCGGCCTGTTGCTGTACAGTTCGCTTCGTGGCCTGGGCTGGTTCACAGGATTTCAAGGCCCAGCTAATAGTGCCATCCCATTGCACAGGGCAAATTACTTCACTGCAGTGACTCAATTTCTTTATCTGAAAAATGAGGCAAAGGCATTTGTCTTTGGGGGATGAAATGGGATAATCATTGGCAGCGCTGTAGAGGGCTAGTGATCATTTGGCAACATCCCCTGTTCTTTGATATGTAAATAGTCAGTTTCCAAATCCTTTAAAGAAGTGCTGTACAACAGCCACCTGACCCTCTGGCCACCAACATCAATAATCTTGTTCCAACAAGATTGGTGCCCCTACTGCAGTGATTTTCCACCAGTGTGCCACAAGAATTTGTAAAACGTGCAACACCTGACTATTTACTCAGGGCAGTGACCGTTTTTCCCTTAGACTGTCCAATAAAAACTGACAACAGCCAACACAATAGTCGTCTGGTGTGAATGAATCAAAGTTATACCAGCTTTTATTGGTGTGCTGTAGAACTTTAGCAATTAGTTTATGTGTTCCATGAGATGAAACAGGTGGGAACCACTGCCCTACTGTATAGAAATTAGAGCTGTCACTGAAAATGTGTGAGCGCACTTGAAAATGTAGCTATTTTATATGTATATAAAGCTTTCAGCAACTGATACTTTATTACCACTGAATTTAGGAAAAGGGTATTATTTTCCTGGGAAATCCCAAGTATTGAAATTTGGAACCATAGAAAATGTCAAAGGTAAGGCATTTCTGAGCCCTAGAAGTCTTCTCTGGGTTTGAGACTGTTTTCTTTTGAAGTGTTTGGTAGGAGATGTCTAAATATTTTTGCTTCTCTAAGAAAATAGAAATGGTGGCCCCTAAACTGCCTTCTAAACTCATTCTCTGGTGTAAGATACCTAATGAGCCATTTTTACTCAACACTTTTGACAACAAATGTAAGTTTTTTTTATCACATTAAAAAATTCTCTGATTCTGTGTGAACATCAACTAAGTATTCTACAATTTGATTCAGTTCTGACACTACCTCTCCAGAGACAGTGTCAGACCCAACAGGTTTAAGGGCTCAGTCCCACAAGACTGCCAGTCACAAGTGGCAAGTCCTCAGTTACCCACACTTCCGTCCAACTTGGCTGTAAAGTCAGAGGCACTCATGACTGCATCTCGGGTTTGATAATTCACTAAAACAATGCAAAGAACTCAGGAAAATGCTTTATTTACCATTGCTGGTTTATTGTGAAGGACAGAACTCAGGAACAGTCAAGTGGAAAAGATGCACAGGGAAAGGTTTGGCGTTATACACAGAGCTTCCATGCCCTGTGAACACCAGGTGTCCAACACTTCCATGTGTTCACCAACCCAGAAGCTCTCCAAATCGCATCATTTGGGGTTTTTATGGAGCTTTCATTATTTTGGCACAGTTGATTAAATCCTTGGCCACTGGTGATTGAACTTCATCTCTGGCCCCCTCCTCTCTCTAAGGTCGAGAGGCAGAGCTGGAAGTCCCAAACCTCTAATCACATGGTTTGGTCTTTCTGGTTATCAGCCCCTATCCTGAAGCTCCAGCTGCCATCATCCCAGGATACAAAAGATAGTCTTATCACGTTAGAGATTTCAGAGGTTTTAGGAGCTATGTGCCAGGAACCTAGGACAAAGACCAAATATTTACTTTTTATTATATCACACCTAGCTATCTATTTCTAAATTTCATAAAAAACTTTTTTGAAAAACTTTATTGAAATAATCTTAGGCTCACAAGAATTTTCAAAAAATAGTAGAGTGTTCCTTTATATAACCAAACATTCCTGTATGTATGTATGTATGTATATGTATATATACGTGTGTGTGTGTGTGTATATACACAGCTAAAGTTATTCCTTATTTAACTATACTAAAACCTTAGGATTGGATTTCACCAATTTTTATTTGTACTCTTCAGGAAGCGGGTGAGTTCTATGAAATTTTATCTATCATATGGATAGATTTATATAACTACTACCAAAATTGGGACACAGGACTATTCTGTCACCCAAAGAAACTCCTTCTAGCTACTTCTTTGTAGTTAAAACCTTCCTCCAACCTGACACCTGGCAGCCACTGATATGTTCTTTATCACTTGTTTGTTGTGATTTTTGACAATGTTATATAAAGTCTATCTTTTTAAATGTTTTATTATGAATATTTTTAAATGCACAGAAATGGAGAGTACAATGAGTCTCCATGTACCCAGTTTCAGTGGCTGTTACTTTTTTTTTTTTTATCCTCACCTGAGGACATTTTTGCATTCATCTTCAGATAGAGCAGGAGGGAGTGAGGGAGGAAGAGAGAGAGAGAAACATCGATGTGAGAGAGACACATTGACTGGCTGCCACCCACACGACCCCAATTGGGACCAGGGACAAACTACAACCGAGGTACGTGCCCTTAGTGGGAACCGAACCCGGGTCTCTCTGGGCCGCGGGCCGACGCTCTAACCACTGAGCCAAACCGGCCAGGACAGTGGCTGTTACATTTTGCCATATCGGTTTCCTCTTTTTATCCCATCCCCTCTGTTTTTTTAAAAATTGCATTTATTGGGGTGACATTGGTTAATAACATTTTTCAGATTTCAGGTATACAGTTCTACAAGATATCACCTTTATCTGTTTTTTGTTTGAAAACAAATCCCAGGTATCTCATTTCCCCCTTATATATCTCAACTACAAATCTCAACAACAACAATAATTGAGGACACTTTCTTATACAATGACAATGTCAGACCTAAAAATAATATTAATTCATTTTTATCATCTAAAATGAGCATCAAGTTTCCATCATTGTCTGACTTATTTGATATTTAAATCAGAATTCAAATATGGTTGTTATAAGTGTCTTTTAGAAAGAATGATTGAGATTAAAAGGGGTCCAATAAATTCATTACATTGGCATAACAGCTGTAAGATTAGGATTATCCCGCTGAAACAAAAATATGGCACACTACTTTTAGGTCTCTTAATCTTGAACAGTGTTCCCCCATCCCCTTTCCATCTTATAGTCTGTATTTGGCTTCCTCCTGATGTGGTCAAGCTTACTTTAGAAGTGGGGCCTGCTATTCCACTGGCTTTCATGCTCGATACCCATTGCTTTTGCTTAGATACTACAGAGTATTTTCACTTATATTATTAAATTTGACCCTTACAATTGAGTCGGATTTACTGCTTATGGCACTAATGGAAAAGTCTAGTATATAAACTCCTCTCTCACAAACCATAGCTGTTATGCATCTCAGTCAAATCAAGTCAAATTGGGATTTGTATCCCATCCTCACTGTTGCTGTGCCATCTCCTGTCCCAGCTGGGCAAGTACTTATCCCTCCAGAAGAGTTCAGCTGCCTCTGGCAGGAGGACTAATGCCTCAGTTATACCGCACCCAAATTTTCTACCCAACCCACAATGCCCAACAGCATTGGTGCCCTGGTTAAAACTGCTTGATTGGCCAGGTAATCAAGCCAGCCAGAAAGCTAAGAAAATGAAAGGAATAGGGGAATACTTCAAAGGACAAAATTCTTAAAACTTAGCTTTGTGTATTTAGCTGATGTGCACATTTCTGTTTTTGGATTCTTACTGCTGTTTAATAATGTACCCAAATCTAGATGTGCAGATGTACATAGAAGAATAAAGTCTAGGAGGCCAATACACTGAAATGTTGAGAGTGGTGCTGAGTGATAGGTACTAGGCTTAAAGGTGATTTCTCTTTATACGTTTCTGCATTTTGAACCTGACAACTATTTATCACTTTGTAATTACACACACAGCAATTTCACAAAGCCTTACTGCTGACTCAGCAGTGAAAAGGCAAGTTTTATTTCTTATAGTCACTCTAAATCCAGGTGTGTATATTTGCAAGAAACCCTTTATTCTCATCTCCTAAATGAAATGCATGCATTTGTTTTGTCTGGCTGTACTGAGGCATTGTCTTCATTATTGTTCTACTTTAGGAAGATGACAAAGCTCAGTTGAAACGTGAGAATGAGCAGGATAAGCTAAAGAAACAGAAGATAAAACGGGAAATTAGGACCATTTTGCAAAAAGCCTCCCAAGAGAAGACAGAACGTATTCAACAGGAATACAGAGAAGAGCAAGACTTGAACATGAAGCTCGTGCAAAGAGCCCTGCAAGACTTACAGGAAGAGGCTGATAAGAAGAAACAAAAAAGAGTAAGACACGTATTCAGTGCCTAATGTGTGCTGGATGAGAGTCCTTGTTGAGCTCTCGGTCTTACAGGAGCCAGCCACATGTAGAAGGAGCCATAACAGTGCTCCTCTAAGTGTGGCATCAGCATCAACTGGGAGAGCGTTAGAAATAGAAAGTCAAAGGCTCCAGAATCAGAATCTCTCAATTCAAATCCTGCCAGGAGCAAGGGATCTGTGTTTTAACAAGCTCCTTCGGGTTTTTCCTAGTCTATAACTTGGTGTCAGCACTGTGATCATAGGATGAGATCACAGGAAGGGGAGGGAATAAGTATGCCTGGAAGTTGTTGGGGAGGACATCACTTGGAAAGTGATATTTGAGTTGGACCTTGAGGGATATGTAAAGTTTTGTCAGGCGAGTAGAGCAAAGCATTCCAGTGTTCATTTAGCAGTCTGTTCCTTTGAAATTTGCATTGAACTCTTAAGGGTGTCTTGTTTTTCCTATAGTACCATTTTTTGCAGACTATTTTTTTTTTCTTTATTGATTTTAGAGAGAGGGGGAGGGAGAGGGAGAGACAGAAACATTGATGAGAGAGAACATCAGTTGGCTGCCTCCTGCATGCCCCCCACTGGGGATTTGGCCCACAACCTGGGCATATGTCCTGACCAGGAATTGAACTGGTGACCTCTTGGTGCATGGGTAAATGCTCAACCACTGAGCCACACCATCTGGGCTTACAGACTATTTTTAAGAGCAGTTTAGGTTCACAGAAAATTGAGCAGAAGATATAGAAATTTCCCATAGCTACCTCCTCCCCATAAATGCAAAGCCTCCCCTATTATCAACATCCCCCACCAGAGTGGTATATTTGTTACAATTAATTAACCTACATTGATATCATTACCACCCAAAGTCCATAGTTTACATTAAGGTTCACTCTTGGTGTTAGTCATTCTATGGTATTGGACAAATGTGTAATGACATGTATCCACCATGACAGTATCATACAGAGTAGTTCCACTGGCTTGAAACTATCTCTATAGTTTTGCCTTTTCAGAATATCATTTAGTTGGAATCATAAAGTATGTAGACTTTTTAGATAGGCTTTAGGCAGGCTTATTTCACTAAGTAATAAGCATTTAAATATCCTCCAAATCTTTTCATGGCTTGATAGCTCATTTCCTTTTAGTGTTGAATACTATTCCATTGTGTGGGTGTACCACAGTTTATCCATTCATCTACTGAAGGACATCCTTGGCTCTTTCCAAATTTTGGTGATTATGAATAAAGTTGTTATACACATTCATGTGCAGGTTTATGCGTGGACATAAGTTTTTAATTTAGGTAATTACCAAGGAGCATGATTACTGGATCATGTGGTAAAAATATGTGTAGTTTTATAGGAAACTGCCAAAGCGTCTTCCAAGTGTCTGAACTGTTCTGCATTCCCACCAGCAGTGGATGAGAGCACCTGTTGCTCCACATTCTCACTAGCATTTGGTGTTGTCAGAGTTTTGGACTTTGGCCATTTTAATAGGGGTGTAGTGGTATCTCATTGTTGTTTTAGTTTGTGTTTCTCTGATGACATATAATGTGGAACATTAAGGGTTCTGAACCCAATTTCAATATGTGGAGATGGGGATTTTCTAAGCAATGTTTAGGATATCAGCTGAGTGTCCTACAATTCAACTCAATTCTGACACTATTTACCCAGAGTTAGCATCAGTTTCCACAGGTAAAGGGCTCAGTTCTACAAGTCCAGTCTGTATTTTAGTCACCAATCAAAAGCCCGGGTTAACTATGCTTCTGACTAACAGCTACAAATTGGAACTTCCAACAACCCTCTCCAACTCATGATGCCAATTACAAGTTCAGGTTGTTTCCTGTACTTCTGACTAACTGGCTATAAATCAAAGGTTCCCACAACCCCCTCCTTGGGCTTGATTAATTTGCTAGAGCAGCTCACAGAATTTAGGAAACCCATTTACTCACTGGACTATGGGTTTATTACAAAAGATATTAAAGGATTCGAGTCACATAAATGAAGAGATACATAGGATGGTGTTCTTAGACAAAGGAGCTTTTGTCCTTGTGTTGTTTGGGACCTGACATGGTGGAACATGAAAGTGTTCTGGTTCCCCAACCTGGAAGCTCTCCTTTTTAGAGTCTTATGCGGGCTTCATTAAACAGGCATGCTTGATTAAATCATTGACCATTAGTGATTGATTCAACCTCCAGCCTCTCTCTTCTCTCAGGTGATCAGGAGGTGGGATTAGAAATTCGAATCCTCTAATTACATGGTTTCCCTGACAACCAGCCCCCAACCTTAGGTACTGTCCAAAAGTCACTTCATTAACATAAGATACCTTTTTCTCTCTCATTACTTAGGAAATTCTAAGGGTTTTAGGAACTCTATGCCAGAAATGTGAACACCAAATACATATTTTCTTACTATCAATTACTCACAATATCACAAGCATTATGAAATCATATATTATATAACCTTTTGACTGGCTTCTTTCACTTAGCATGTTTTCAAGGCTTATCTATTTGTACCACGTATGAGTACTTCATTCCTTTATATAGCTGAATAATATTCCATTGTATTGTATGGATCTACCATATTTTGTTTATTCCAAATTAATATCAGCTGATGAACATTTAAATTGTTTCTACTTTTTAGCTATAATGATTAATTCTACTATTAACATTCATGTGTAAGTTTTTGTTTGGACATATGTTTTTGTTTCTTTGGGGCATATAACTAGGAGGAGAATTCTGAGTTCTAGGGTCATTCTTATGTTTAAGCTTTTGAGTAATTGTTACACTGTTTTCCAATTTTCATTCTCACTAGCAGTGTATGAGGGTTCTGATTTCTTTTTTTTAATCTTCACCCGAGGACATTTCTTCACTTATTTTCAGTTAGAGCAGGAGGGAGAGAAAGAGACACACACACACAGAGAGAGAAACATCGATGTGAAAGAGACACATTGACTATTTACCTACCACATGACCCCGATGATCCCTACCAGGGCTGGGAACCAAACCACAACCATGGTATGTGCCTTTGACCAGAATCAAACCCAAGACTCTTTGGTCCATGGGCTGACGCTCTAACCACTGAGTAAAACCGGCCAGGGCAAGGGTTCTGATTTCTTTACATGCACATTAACACTTATTGTTTGCCTTTTAAGAAAACCGTCCTAGTGTGTCTGAAGTGATATGTCATTTTGTGGTATGTGATTTTGATTTGCATTTCCCTAGTGACTAATGATGTTGAGCTTCTTTTCTGTGCTTATTGGCCATTTGTATATATCTTCCTTGGAGAAATCTATTTGAAGTCTTTTGTATAGCCTTCTTAAAGAAGTTTATTCAAGTCATTTGCCCAATATTTAATTGGGAAAAAGTCCAATTTATATTTTCTTTTGTTACTTTTGCTTTTGTTGTCATCTCTTAAAAATACATTTCTAACCCAAGGTCACAAAGATGTGGTACTATATTTTCTTGTTAGTTATATAGTTTTAGCTTTTACATTTAGGCCTTTTATCTATTTTGAGTTAAAGTTTGTATATGGTGTGAGCTCGAGGTCCAAATTCATTCTTCTGCATGTGGTTATTCAGTTGTCCCAGCATCATTTGTTGCAGAGACTTCTCTTCCCTTATTCAGTTGTCTTGGCACCCTTGTCAAAAATCAATTGACAGTAAATGTAAGGGTTTATTTCTGGATTTACAGTTCTGTGGCATTAATCTGTATGTCCATCCTTATGCTGTATCACATGTTTATATGTCTGGACCACTGTAGCTTTGTAGTAAGTTTGTAATAAGGAAATGTGAATTCTCCAACTTTGTTCTTTTACAAATTGTTTCCGCTATTCTGGCTCCCTTCCATTTCCATATGAATTTAGGATCAGGTTATTGATTTCTGCAGAAAAGACAATGGGATTTTGATAGGGATTGTTTTGAATCTATAGACCAATTTGGGGACAATTGCCATTTTAACAGTATTGTCTAGTGATCCATGAACATAGAATGTTCTTTCATTTATTTAGATCTTCTTTTATTTATTTCAATAATATTTCTCTTTTTCTTTTTTAGCTTGGCAAAAGTAGTGACTTTTATTTACTATTGCATGTATCAAGATTACAATAGAAACACTAGTGATATCATCTGAACAAAAGCAGTGATTTATTGGTAATGGCAATGAATGGAATATAGACAGTCTGGCGAGAATCAAGCGGTTATCCAGGAGCTGTAGATCTGATTGCAATGTGGTCTTCCAGTGTCTTTTGTATCTTAGTAACTTTCTCCCTTTTTGCCATTCGTATTTGTTTAAAATCATTCATATTTGTTGCCTGTACTAGAGTACCAATGAAAGTAAAATATGAAATTCTTGTTGTTTCTTCTTCACCTTGATTGGACTGAACAAATATAGTTACACTGTTAACATTCTGAAGCTTAACAAAGAGGGACAGTGCCATCTTCTTTAATATCGTCCTCTGTTAGTTCCAGAGCTTGAGTTGGTTCACTTCTTTCTGCTTCTTCAAAATTCATAGATCAGGGTAGATTGATAAAAATATTTTACATATTTAGGACCCTGACCATTATCTGGCCCTTTAAACTTAATTGAATAAAGCTCAACAGGTTGATTGAATGCCACAGTAATAAGAAGCTGTTTATCACAATCAGATTTCAAAAAGGTCATGTCTTCGTAAACAGTTGTCAAATTCATGCTCGTCACTTTCATGAAGACATTCACAGCCAGCGTTGTTGATAAAAGGCTTTAAATCCATACAGCCTTTTGGAATATCTGTGTCTTTGCTTCCAGGGTCATTTTCTAAGCACTGATTGATTTTTTTCTTCTAGTCCTACAGCATCTGCTCCTTGATACTGATCAATTCTCACTTTGTTTCTAATAAATAAAAACATAGGTGTTGCTGATATATTGTTGATATTGTTGGTGGCAGCTGTTCCCTGACACTGGTGTACATCTACTTCCAAGAAAACTGCCTGCGGGTACTTAACCCTAATAGTACTGAGTGCTGGGGCGAGCCTTAAACATGGTCCTCACCCTCGCAGGGTGGACTTGACCAGGGCGCGTCGGGAGCTGGCACCGCTCAGCTCCAGCTGGAAATCCCGGTCGCTCCCAGTAGGCTTCACTCCCCCCAATCTCAGAGACCCGGAAGGAAGCCCGCCAAGCCACGGGCTTGGAAACCGCAGGCGAGGAGGACCGGGAGAGGAAGGGGATGCTCAGACCGCCTGCACCAAGGCGGTGGCCACCGCAGACCTTCTCCCGGGGCTCTCAGTGCCGAGTCACGCCAGGGAGCAGGGCGGCCTGTTTCTCAGTTTTAAGAGTATAAGCTTTGCCCTTCTCTTGTTACATTTATTCCTAAGTAAGAGACTATGTATACAAGCCATTCTGATAGTGCAGCTACACCTTCAAACCTTGCTCGTCCTACCTCAGATCTATGATATTCTCAGAGGAGATGAGATCAGAGTTTGGACAGAACAGCACAAACATAAAATCATGAAAGATGGAGAAGTCAACTGAAATGTCTTTGTTAGAAAGCCCAGTTCACAACCTTAGCTGCACGTTAAAATTACCTGGGGAACTTAAAAGCTGTCTATTAGACAGGAATCTCTGGAGGTGAGATTCAACACTTAGTACTGTTTTTTATCCTCACCTGAGGACATTTTTCTATTTTTTGTTCAGATAGAGTGGGAGGGAGAGAGAGGAAGAGAAACATGGATGTGAAAGGGACACATTGAGTGGCTGTTTCCCCGCATGACCCAACCAGGGCCAGGGACAAACCGCAACCGAGTTACGTGCCCTTAGTGGGAGCCGAACCTGGGTCTCTCTGGACCGGAGGCCGATGCAACCTTTAGTACTTTTTAAAGCTCCCCATGTGGGTGGGTGGGCTTCTCTCTCTCTCTGCCTCCCTCCCTCCCTCTCCAGCATGCCTGCACCTTTCCCCACTCCCATCCCCCAGGTGCATTTTCCTTGCCTCTCCTAAGTTCCAAGGGCCCTTTGCCTCAGTAACTTGTTTCCTAAGCACATTTGTTCTCTGCCTCACTTCTACCTCTGAGACTTTCTAAATAAACTTTTGCTTGTATTTGAGTCTTGGCTCTAAATTATTTCTTAACCAGAACTCAAGTAAAGAAGAAGAAAAAGAAGAAGAAAAAAAAGCTCCCCAGGTTATTTCAAAGTGTAGCTAAGATTGAGAATTGCTGTTATAAAGTATCAGGTGGCTGACTTATCTTCTAGTCAGAGACAGTGCTATAATAGTAGTGTGACTTATTTTATCAGGTTAAGATTTCATCTCCCTAAATTAAATGAAAATAAAGCTATATAATTGCAAGTTATTTGGGAACTGCTTTAAGAAACACTTTTGGGTGTAGTGTTTGTATTAACTTATTCAACAATGTATTTTAAAACATTTCAGACAGATATAAAGTATAGTACAAAGAACCCCATGTGTCCCTTACCTAGCTTCAACAACCATCAGCTAATGGCCATTCTTGTTTCATCCAAACCCCTACCCAGTACACCCCACAATCCCCAAGTATTTTGAAGTAAACCCTCGACATAATATTTCATCTATAAACATTTAAGTAGTAGTTCCAAAACATTGACACTGTAGATCTTTTAAATATCTTCAATATCATGACCACACCTAACAATGTTTTAACGTGGTAATGTTTATGTTATGTAGGAAGATATGATAAGAGAGCAGAAGATATACCATCAGTATTTGGCACAGCGCCGTGAGGAAGAAAACGCTCAGGAGAAAGAACTGGACAGAATATTAGAGGAAGAGAAGGCAAAGAAGTTGGCTGAGAAGGACAAGCAGCTGAAATGTGAAAAGGAGGCAAGGAGACAACTTGTGAATGAGGTCATGTGTACAAGAAAACTTCAAGTTCAAGAAAAGTGTAAGGAAACTCGTTATAATTATATTTTAGTTGGGCCTTAATTCAATGTAAATAGCAACCAAAATATTTATTAAGTAGGTAGCATGTGTAAACTACTATGAGGCATGCAAAGAGGATTAAGGCAAGCTCCCTGCTTTGCAGATCCTATCTAATTGTGACTACATGAAGTATAAACATGAAGAGTTTTACTCTGAGCAGTCATAGGGGAGATGCTCTCAAGGGTAAAGGAACAGCACATCCTTTGAGTGGTCTGTGTGCCTTAGAGGTGATAAAGGAGAGTGAGAAGGTAGGTAAGACACACATCCCACATTCCTCCCTTTTATCTGTTCGACTTTTTTTTTTTTTTTAATTTTTATTGATTTTAGCGAGAGAGGAAGAGAGAGGGAGAGAGAGACAGAAACATCAATGAGAGAGAACACTGATTGGCTGCCTCCTGCATGCCCCCCACTGGGGATCAGGCTCACAACCTGGGCATGTGCCCTGACAGGGAATCGAACCGGCGACCTCTTGGTGCATGGGTCAGTGCTCAACCACTGAGCCACACTGGCCGGACTTATTTGTTCCTCTTTCCTTTCTGCAGGTGTCTCCATACTTCTCTACCTGCATACCTTTTGCTTGGGTAGTTTTCTCTGCCTATGATACTTTTGATCTTGAGAAATTCTGGACATCCTTCAAGACAGCTCAAATGGCCCTGGCCGGTTTGGCTCAGCGGTTGGAGTGTCGGCCTGCGGTACAGAGAGACCCGGGTTCGGTTCCTGCTAAGGGCACGTACCTCGGTTGCAGTTTGTCCCCGGCCCTGGTTGGTCGTGCGGGTGGCAGCCACTCGATGTGTCCCTTCGCATCGATGTTTCTCTCTCTCTCTTCCTCTCTCTCCCTCCCGCTCTATCTGAACAAAAAAAGACAGCTCAAATGTCTCATTCCTTGAGAGGCCTCTGTGTCACCCTGTTCATAATGAATCCTCTTGGTGGGCTCTCACTGTGTCTTGCTCATGTCTTAGCACACCATTATATTCCCTGAGCTCAAACAGTGCTTGGCTACCTTCAGTTCCCAGCATTCCATGTGCAGCCCAATGAACCGGAGAGGCAGATTCACCGTTAGGGTGCCGTTGGACTTCACGCTAGTTGTCTTTGCAAGAGAAAGCTCATCGTGGTTCCGTTGATTAATTCTACACTCCACATATTACAACAGCTGTTGAAATTAAGTCGGTATTAGATGGAGTTTTAGGAAAATGAGAAGAAAGTTTATAAGCTAAAAAAGGTTTCTGTATTTATCCATGATAAATGTTTCAGACTATGTTAAGAAAACATAAAAAAATTTAAGTATTTGGGACCATTTATAAACAAGAAAACAAAATCTACTATGATTCCATCAACCCAGGAATAGCTACGAGTCACAACTTCAGGTATTTCCTTCCAGTGTTTTTACTATGTATACAATTTCCCCTCACAGGTCAGGATCATGTTGTATATGTTATTTTATAGCCTGGATTTTCTACTTATCATATATATTTTCCAGGTCATTTTCCTTCAGTTATACAATTTGTAATGCTACCTAGAAATCCATTATAAAAATGAACCATAATTTATTTCACCTGAACACAACTAATGGACCTTCAGATTGTCTTGAATCTTTTTATCACTACTTTAGCATGGCAGGTTACCATCATTAAGCTACAGATGACTGTGTTACATTTGTTCTAAAAGCTCTGTAAATAGTTTATTTTGGCTTATACATGTTTGTTTAAGATAAATTTCTGTAAGTGGATTTTGGGAAAATATGTACCTATCAGATGTATATTGCCTGGTTGTATTTATTCTTTTGTGAACTCTGTTTTCTTTGTCATTTTTTTTCTATAGGGATGCATCTGTTTTTCTTATTTAATTTATAAAAGCCTTGTATACTAAGACTTTCTTCTATTTTTTTTTCACACTACAAATGCCATTTATTTAGTCTTTAAAAATCCTATATTAGATACATTTCCATGGGTTTCCACAGATCACTTTTAATGAAAGTTTTTAATAGTTTCAAAATATGCATCCATTGTACCTACACTGTACTTGTTGTAGCCATTTGTCTATATTGCTTTATTGATTTTCTTCAATTTCTTAAAGTTAAAAGGTATTGCAATGAAAATCCAATTCTGCATATAAGAAGAGGTCTTGTGTAGAATTATGGTCTTAGGATACATATTCCTGAATTAACTGAGTCAGATTGGATGCACATGGTGTCTTTTGACTAAGATTTTTTTCAGTATTAATTTTGTATTAAGTAACATCTGTCATTAACATAAATGTCATTAGAACTATTTGTCCTCAAGAGGAGAAAGGTGAGAACTGTTGTGTGGTGATCTGGTTTGAAAAAGGCTGATCATAGAGTCTCAATAAAAAATGATTAAGGGGCCTTGGCCAGTTTGACTCAGCAGTTGGAGCATCGGCCCGAAGACCAAAGAGTCACAGGTTCGATTCTGGTCAAGGGCACGTACCTCGGTTGCGGTTCCTCCCCAGCCCTGGTTGGGGTCCTGTGGAAGGCAACCAGTCGATGTGTCCCTCTCATGTCGATGTTTCTTTCTCTGTCTCTATCTGAAGATACATAGAAAAATATCTTCGGGTGAGGATTAAAGAAAATGATTCAGAGAAACTCTGTGTGGATTGCAGCACATGTGCACCTGACCCTGTTCTGTCCTCAGGGGAGATACCTGTTGTGGCGCCAGGGAGACCGCCAGAGCCAATTGCAGGCCCGAGTTCTCCGAGATCAGCCCCGACTTTCAGCCACATTTTCAATTTATAAGGGGCTTGTTACAAATTTCTGCATCTGGCATTTCTTGTTGGCCTTGGGGGAGAGCAAGCAAGTACAGAAGGGGAGGCAGTGGGCGATAAGCGGGAGGGAACAGAGGAGGGAGGGAACAGAGGCGGGATGGAGCTGTGTCAGCACATCTATGGTCAGGGTTGTCCTGCTATTCACTCTATTTTCTAAGTTCTAAAAAATAATAATTTTGCTTAGAGGACAAATTCATTCAGAGGAGTACCAAGCCGGCTGGTACTTCCTCAGTTTGCCTCTGAAAGCTCCACAGTTGGCCTTTTTTTTTTTAATCCTCACCCGAGGACATTTTTCCATTTTTTGTTCAGATAGAGTGGGAGGGAGAGAGAGAGAGAGAAACATCGGCGTGAAAGGGACACATCAAGTGGCTGCCACCCGCACGACCAACCAGGGCCAGGGACAAACTGCAACCGAGGTACATGCCCTTAGCGGGAAACGAACCCGGGTCTCTCCAGACCGCAGGCCGACGCTCTAACCGCTGAGCCAAACCGGCCAGGGCACACAGTTGGCTTTTTGTATTATTTAATCAGGGCGATGTGATATGAGCAGGCCAGCACAATTACAACTTCTTCCTTATTGATCTAAGACTCAGCCCAGTGATTCTCAGCTCTGTCTTTCTTTCTTTTTTTTTTTTATCCTCACCCGAGGACATTTTTCCATTTTTTGTTCAGATAGAGTAGGAGGGAGGGAGAGAGAGAGAGACACACACACATTGACATGAAAAAGACATATTGAGTGGCTGCCACCCGCACGACCAACCAGAGCCGGGGACAAACTGTAACCGAGGTACATGCCCTTAGCGGGAACTGAACCCGGGTCTCTCTGGACCGCAGGCTGACGCTCTAACCGCTGAGCCAAACTGGCCAGGGCTCAGCTCTGTCTTTCTAAAAATAATGTGGCATTGGTGCCCAGAAAGATGTTAGCAAGACGTGTCTGAAAAAAGTCAATTAGCAAAGATTACCTTTGTCTTTCATAGTGCAACGAAAAGCGAAAGAACAAGAAGAACGTGCTCTGGAACAGGAACACATAAACGAAGGTCTTAAAGAGCTTAACCGCGAAGAGAGGGAGAGTTTTGCAAGGTATGATTTTGTTTTCTTTATTATTATTTACTACCTAACAAAAACAACAAAAAAGATTTGTAACACAGAGGACAATGTGCCATACTTCTTGCATTACCAACATTATTTTACATCAGTACAGTCATCAGCTACATAGCGTTTCCGCCAAACACGGACTGCGTATACGAGGATGGTCTCATGAGATTATAACAGAGCTGAAAAATTCCTATCACTGCCTGGCTTGTGTGGTCAGTGGTTGGGCTTTGACCCATGTACCAAGGTCACCGATTCAATTCCCAGTCAGGGCATATGCCCGGGTTGTGGGCCCAATCTTCAGTGGGGGGCATGCAGGAGGTGGCCAATCGATGTCCTCTCTCATCCATGTTTCTATCTCTCTCTTGCTCTCTTCGTCTCTCTCTCTAAAATAAAGAAAAATAAAATAAAAGGAAAAAGACTTACAAAAGAAAGGAAATTCTGACACATAGTACAACATGGATGAACCTTGAGGACATTATGCTCAGTGAATAAGCCAGTCACCAAAATACAAACATTGTGTGATTCTATTTATATAAGGTACCTAGAATAGTCAAATACATAGAGACAGCAAATAGAAATGTAGCTACCAAGGGCTGTGGGGAGAGGGAAAATGAGTTTTTATTGTTTGATGGGTATAGAATTTCAGTTTTGCAAGATGAAAAAGTCCTGGATATCTGTTTCACAACAATGTGAATATACTTAACACTACTGAACTTACATTATTTACCACAATAATTATTTTAAAAAATCACAGTATAGATAAAAAAAATTTTTTTTTAATCCTCACTCGATATTTTTATATTTATCTTCAGATAGAGTGGGAGGGAGGGAGGGAGAAAGAGAGAGAGAGAGAAAGATTGATGTGAGAGAGACACATCAACTGGTTGTCTCCTGCATGACCCCAACCAGGGCTGGGGACGAACTGCAACTGAGGTATGTGCCATTAATTAGAACCGAACCCATGACTCATTGGTCTGCAGGCCCATGCTCTAACTTCTGAGCCAAACCAGCCAGGGCTAAAAAATTTTAATCTTCACCTGAAGATGTGTTTTTATTGATTTTTAGAGAGAGAGGAAGGGAAAGGGAGGGAGAGAGAGAGATAAAAACATCAATGTGAGAGAAAAACATTGATCGGTTTCCTACCATACACACCCTGACCAGGAACTGGGGACCGAACCCAAAACCTGTGTTTGTGCCCTGACCGGGAATCAGACCCCCCACCTTTTGGTGTATGAGATGATACTTCAACCAACTGAGCCACGCTGGCCAGGATTCATAGTATAAATTTTCAAATGTGGCTTATAGCCCTGGCTGGTTTGGCTCAGTGGTTAGAGTGTCAGCCTGCGGACCGATGAGTCACGTGTTTGAGTCCGGTCAGGGGCACATACCTCAATTGTGGTTTGTCCCCAGCCCTGGTTGGGTCATGCAGGAGGCAGCCAGTTGATGTGTCCCTCTCACATCGGTGTTTCTCTCTCTCCCTCTCCTTCCTACTCTGTCTGATGATAAAATGGAAAAATATCCTTGGGTAAGGATTAAAAATAAATAAATAAGATAAATAAAATTAAATGTGGCTTATATATTTAAAATGCTGCTTATCTATGGAGGAAATTGTCTAGTTAATACTGAACAGAATGAGGCAAACTTACCCACCCAATCACCAGCAGTATGAGACCACTGCAGGCCTCTCCTGTGGGGGCCTGGCCCTTAGAGAGCCAACAAAGTGGGAAACTGGCAGACCAGCCTGTTCCCAGTTTTACTAACCCTGAGAGAGGATGGGAAGAGGCCCAAACTCTCTCATATCACAGTAAATATTTTGAAATTCTCCCTAAAATCAATATTTGTTCTATGACTATCATAATTATTATGTATTGAACACATTATTGAATTTGTCATTCATTTCTTCCCCACTCACCCTAATTTTAATGGGAGCTTTAATCTGACTTCACCAGTTACACTGTAATTGCAATGCCCTAAATAAATCCAAACGTTTACTGTTTTATAATTTCCTATTTTGACCTTTCTGATACTGCAGACGCTCGGGCTTAGCCCAGGAGTACCAGCAGCAGCTTCAGATGCAAGTGGCCTACCAGCAGCAGGCCCGGGAAGCGCAGAAGGAAGAGGAGCGCCGGGAGCTGGAAGCGGGCGTAGCGGCCAACAAGGTCTGCCAGGACAAGATCCAGGAGCTGCTGTCCGTCCATCGGGTGCTGCCCCGAAACGTCCATCCGATGCGGAGGGCCTGCCCTGTTAAGCTTCCACCATAGTTTCATAAACATCCTTGTTTTTCAGTCTTTTAATATTTTTAACTACAGTTATGCTTATATGTTCCTTTGAATTCATAGATAAACTTCCTTTTCCTCTGAGTTTGCATAACGATCATTTTTTTCCTTCTTTAGATTTCACAGACTTACACATCTGAACGATCTACTTCATATCACAGCTATTTTCCTAACTTACCTCCATTCTTATTCATTTATTAATAGCTACACTTTCTGCTATCTCTCCACCCATATGCCCATTTCCTCTTGCTTCCTTTCTCTTTCTCTTAGGCCTAATTCACGATATTAACAAGGCATTTTTGCAGGCAGAGCTGGGACAATCAGCCACTTTCATTAACCCTCTTATTCAGTCATTAAATATTTACTAAGTGTTTCCCATGTGCCAGGTGCTATTCTGGATCCTGAGACTTCAGCCAGAACAAAGTAAGCCCCTTGCTTTCACGGAGCTTGCACCTTGAGGAAACCAGGAGATATGTGTTAAGTGCTTATAACTCAGGAAATGGAAGGAGTGCTATTTTATTTTATGTGTGATGATCAGAAAAGATCTCTTTGAACAGCTGATATTTGAATGAACAAGTCATGTTATCTGGGAGAAAAACATCACAGGCAGAGGAAAGAGCCAGTGCAAGGGCACTGGGGCCAAGTCCTAGTGCATTTGAGGGATAGCATTTGCGCTGGAGTGAGTGAAGAGAGTGGTAGATTAGTCAGAAAGGTAGTGGGAGAATCGATGGACATATCAAGAGTTTCCCAGACAAGCAAAAGCTAAAGGAGTTCATCACCACCAAACCAGTATTCATGAAATGTCGAAGGGTCTTCTTGAAGAAGAACAAAAATATGAGCAATAAAATGGCAATTAGTACATGTCTATCAACAGTTGAGTCTACAAACAAAATGAGCAAGCAAAACAGAAACAGACTCCTAGATGCAGAGAACTTTTTGTTGCTTACCAGATGGGAGGGGGTTGAGAGATGGGTGAAAAAGATGAAGAAATTAAGAAGTACACATTGGTTGTTAGACTGATGAACCTCAAAGGAAAGGGGGGAGGAAGAGGGGATGAGATAAACCAAAGAACTTCTATGCATATATGCATAACCAATGGACACCAACAATAGTGTGGGGAAGCCAGGAGGGGGGCGGGATTGGGGAGGAGGGGGGTCATTGGGGAAAAAAGGGGGACATCTGTAATACATTCAACAATAAAGATGAGTTTAAAAGAAAAAATAAAGGTAGTGGGTCCAGGTGATGTGAGGCCCTGGCGCCACAGTAAAGACTGGCTTTTACTTGACAATAGGAAGCTGTTACAGAGTTTTGAGCAGAGGAGCAACATGTATGATGTAAGAGGGTTACGGCTGCAGTATTGAGAACAGACTTCAGGGAGACAGAAACAGGGATTCTGTTAAGAAGCAATCACAGCCCTTGGCTCAGCAGTTGGAGCATTGACCCGCAGACCAGAGAGTGGTGTGTTCAATTCCAGTCAAGAGCACACACCTTGGTTGGGGTTCAGTCCCCTGGGGTCGTGCAGGAGGCAAGCAGTCAATGTGTGTCTCTTGCACTGATCTCTCTCTCTCTCTCTCTCTCTCTCTCTCTCTCACTCACCCCCCCCCCCCCCCCGCCACTCTATTTGAATGGAAAAATATCCTCGGGTGAGGATTAAAAAAAAAGAAAAAAAGAAGCTATCACAGTAACCCAGGTGAGGGGTGGGTAAAGGTAGTGTGGTAGCAGCTTCCAAAATGGTCCCCAAGGATTCTTTCCTACTGTATTTCTGCCCTTGTGTAGTCCCAGTTCACCCTGAATTATGCCTTCCCTGTGTGACCAATAGGATACTGCAGAAATGGCAGGGTGCAACTCCCAAGTCTAGGTCAGAAAAGACACTTCAGCTTCCGCCTAAGTCTCTCGGCTTGCTCACTCTGAGGGGAGCCAGCCAGCCACCATGTTGTACCGATAGGGTGCCCAACAAGCCCTCCTGAGAGGCCCATGTGGGAGGCACTGAAGTCTCACCTAAAGGCGACACAACTTGCCAGCCACATGAGTGAGCCACCTTGGAAGAACATCCTTTAGCCCCCTCACCAGTTGAGCCTTGAGATGACTCTTGCCCTGGTTGACATTTTGAACGCTAAGGCAGCTGTTCCGAATTCCTAACCCCAGAAACTGAGAGATGATACATGTTTACTGTGACTTTAAGCCACTAAGTTGTGGGGTATTTTGTTAGATACCCCAGTAGATAGTGAGAATAAACATTCTTGACTTGTTTCCAATTTTAAGGGAAAACGTATTCTTTGACTAATGTTTGCTGTAGGTTTTTCACAGATTCCCTTTAGCAGGATGAGGGTGTTTCCTTCTATTCCTAGTTTACTGGGTTTGTTTATGAAGGGGTGTTGGATTTTATCAAATGCTTTTTTTGTGTGTGTGTGTGCCTCTTAAATTGAACATGTAGTTTTGGGTTTTTATTCTACTAATATGGTATATTAAGTTAACTTATTGCAGGTCCTAAACTAACTAACTTTGCAAATGTAGAATGAATGCCATTTGTTCATGTTTCATATTTTTTTATATGTTTATGTTTATAAACTTGGGTTCTATATGTGTGTGTGTGTATGTATCTCCCTACTATATACATTGGATCTAGACCTATTGTGATGTCTTTGTCTTTGTCCGGGTTTGGTATCCGTATACTATTCACCATGTAAAGGTATTTTCTCCCCTTTTATGAAAGAGTTTAGGAGGATTGATATTATTTCTTGCCTAAATATTTGATAGAATTGATCAGGTATGCTGCCTGGACTTTCTTTGTAGGAAGGTTATGTTTTATTCCTAATTTAATATTTTTACCAATATAGGTCTATTTCAGTGTTCTTCTTGAGTCAGTTTTGGTAATTGTGCTTTTCTAGGAATTTGTCCACTTCTTCTAAGTTATCTAATTTAAACACACAAAGTAGTTCATAAAATTTTCTTATATTTATTTTCACTTATAAGGGGTGTATAGTAATGCACCTCTTTCATTCTTTTTTGGAAACTTGGGTTCTTTTCGTGACTAGAAAATAACTGGAAAGCATGCCTGTCCTATCAGTGTCCTTCCCTACCCCCAGTTTAGCATAACTCTACCAAAGAATGTGGTGCTTGGATGATTAAAGCAATTTAAAAAGTAACAAGCCGGTGTGACTCAGTGGTTGAGTGTCGACCCATGTACCAAGATGTTGCCGGTTCGATTCCTAGTCAGGGCACATGCCCAGGTTGTGGGCCAGATCCCCAGTGGGGGGCGTGCAGGAGGTGGCCAGTTAATGTTCTCTCTCATCAGTGTTTCTGTCTCTCTCTCCCTCTCCATTCCTCTCTCTCTAAAATCAATTTAAAAAATTAAATAAAAATAACATTATCAAATTATGCTGTTCATCTTTTCCTTACTTTAAAAAATTTGTGTATTTATTGATTTTATAGAGAAGAAGAGAGGGAGAGAGAAAAAAACATCGATCTGTTTTTCTATCCATTCAGCATTCATTGGTTTGCATCCTGTATGTGCCCTGAATGGGGATCAAACCTGCAACCTTGGACAATGTTCTAACCAACTGACCAGGGCCTTTTTCTTAATTTTATACAAAGGAAACTAGCCTTTCATCAAATGGATGCCAACATTTTTCCTTATTTTTCTTCCCTGTTGATGGGAGAGTAGAAAACTGTAAAGAGCCTGAATTCCCGACATTTTATTATCTGGTAGGGCTGATTTCACTTAAAAAAAAAAAATGTTTCTATTGATGTTTTTAGAGAAAGAGATAGAAACATTGATGTGAGAGAGAAACATTAGTGGGCTGCCTCCTGCACAACCCCTGCTGGGGATGGAGCCTGCAACCTGGCATGTGCCCTGATCAGGAATCCAAGGGGGACCTCTCGATCCATGGGATGGTGCTCAATCTACTGAGCCACATTGAACGGGCTGATTTCACTTTTTCATTCTTCAAAAAATTTTTTTCATAGCTATCATATAATTATTTTCCAGATCAATATTAGTATCATTTGTATCTCACTAGTATTTTCATGCAAACTGCATTAGGTTTGCTGATTAGTTCAGGGATGCTGTGATCTTTACAATAGTTATTTTTCCTATCTACAAAGCACAGTGTGGCACTATTCATCGCCTTCCAATTCTCCATTTCCTCTCCTCTCTCAAAGGAATAGAACTTAGTTTTTGTTTTGCTTCGTGTGTGTGTGGACACATATGTGTGTATGGATGTGTGTGGGTTCGGCTGGGCATGCTGCTGTGTAAATAAAGATTACATTTTTTAAAAATTGACTGCTCCTTCCCAATACCTCAGAATTAACTTAAGCCCCTAAACTGTGGCACCTAAGGAGAAGGGGAGCAAACCCCAAATTGACTGGGTTTTCATTCATGTTGGTGCTGAAAATAGAAAATGAATTCAACCCTAGGAAAATCCAGTTCTTGCATCGGGACCCTCCTGGGATGGGGGTGGACGGAGAGTCCTACCCATTAGCTTGGTTAGTGTTGATGGCTTTTAAATTTTTAACTTTTCAATTACAGTTTACATTCAATACTACTTTGTATTAGTTTCAGGTATACAGCATAGTGGTTAGATAATTATATCTTTACAAAGTGTTGCACCCCTGATATTTCTAGTACCCACCTGGCACCATATATAGTTATTACAATATTATTGACTATACTCCTTATGCTGTACTTTACATCCCTGGGACTGTTTTTGATGACTGATTTGTAGATCTTAATCCCTTTACCCTTTTCACTCAGTCCAACCCCCCTTCTCTCTGGCAACCATCAATCTGTTCTCTGTATCTGAATCTGTCTCAATTTTGTTCTTTTATTTTGTTCTTGAGATTCCACATATAAATAAAATCATATAGTATTTGTCTTTCTCTGTCTGACTTATTCCACTTAGCATAATACCCTCTAGGTCCATCCATACTGTTGCAAATGGTAAAATTTCATTCTTTCTTATGGCTGAGTAATATTCCATTGTATATATGTCCACACTGTTTTTACACACTCGTCTATTGATGGGCATTTGAGTTGCTTCCATAGCTTGGCTATTGTAAATAGTGCTGCAGTGAAGACTACACTTCTTATACTCCCTCGCAGATTGTGTTTGTCCAGGTGCCCAAAATTCTGGCCAAAGATATGTAAGTAAAAAGGCTATCTGGGTCTTCCAGGAAATCTCCTGCAAAGGAAGGGGAGAAAACTTTGGAATTTCTCAGTAGGAGCTCTGCAGATCCTCTCCTCAAAAGGAAAAGGTAATCACTCCAATAAATACAAATTTTAAAAAAGGCAATGATAAAATGGAAAACATTGTCAGAAACAGCCATTTCTGGACTCTGGAAATTGACCAAAGGCCTGCAACAAATTGAGATGCATTTATTCAAGAAAATCAATGAAACCTTGGTAAGAATGGTGGGTGTCGATGGCATTTGTTCCATACCTCCCTGAGCTGCATGCAGCAATAGCGCTACAAGGCAGGTCAGGTTGTGAGGACCTGTAGCTCCACTGCCAGAGGGGGCTGAGTTGATTGGGAGCAGAATTTGGAAAAATCCATGCTGGGGCATCATCAAAATAATAGCAATATTGGTGGCAATTAGGGAAGACCAACATCACAGCTAGCCAGAGGTTGTGATATTGGTTGGGCCAAGCAACAGACAGATCAGTCCAAAAATTAACAGTAAGATTTGGGGAATATGACAGCCATATTGGGCTTTGATAAGCTCCCACATATTCTTGGTGGTCTGAAAGAAGGCATAGGCATAAAACTACATGCACGCTCTTGAGAGATTGGTCCTAGCAGTCTACTGATCCTCGGTCAAATGTGAGGCCTTGCATGTGCAGAAAGTAAGATCTGGGTGAGTTTGCAAATGATTTAAACTTTTAATGTGTTCCCCAACCCTCAGCTCTATCAGCAAAAGGTGGAAGCTAGCTCACTTGATGCTTACCACTAAGGTATAGTGACTCCTAGGAAGCCAAGGTTAAAAATAAAACAGGTATTTAAAAAATGAGTAGAGCCCTGGCCAGTTTGGCTCAGCGGGTAGAGCATCGGCCTGTGGTCCAGAGATACCCGGGTTCAGTTCCCACTAAGGGCGTGTACCTCGGTTGCAGTTTGTCCCCGACCCTGGTTGGTCATGCCGGTGGCAGCCACTCGATGTGTCCCTTTCACGTCGATGTTTCTCTTTCTCTTCCTCTCTCTTCCTCCCACTCTGTCTGAACAAAAAAAAAAGGAAAAAAATGTCCTCAGGTGAAGATAAAAAAAAAAAAATGAGCAGAGACCCAGCCAGTTTGGCTCAGCAGTTAGAGCATCGGCCCTCTGATCGAAGGGTTGTGGGTTCTATTCCCAGTCAAGGACACATACCTGGAATGCAGATTCGATCCCCAGCCCTGGTCAGGGTTGTGTGGGAGGCAACCTCACACTGATGTTTCGCTCTCTCCCTCCCTCCTTCCCTTCCACTTTATTTAAAAATCAATGGAAAAATATTCTCAGGTGAGAAAATTAAAACAAAAAGTGAGCAGAGACATCAGTGGTATTTTGCCAGGTTGTATAAAGAGTCAAATGAAGTCAAGTAATGATTTGTGTAAATGACTTGATTAACTATAACATGTTCTCTATTTTTTAATGGAATTTATTGGGGAACATTGGTTAATAAAATTATATAGGTTACAAGTGTACAATTCTATAATACGTTTTCTGTATGTTGTATTGTGTTCACCACCCAAAGCCAAGTCTCCTTCCATCACCATCTACCCCCCATCCTCTCCTACCTCTCACTACACAACTTTCCCTCTGGTAGTCACCATACTGTTGTCTATGTCTATGAGATCTTTTTTTTTTTTTTTTTTTTTTTGCTTAATCCCTTCACCTTTTTTACCCTTCCCCCCAACCCCCTTCTTCTCTGACATCTGTCAGTCTATCTATGAGTCTGTTTCATTTTGTTTGTTAGTTTATTTTGTTGATTAGATTTTGTTCATTTGTTCATATGGTATTTGTCTTTCTCTGACTGGCTTATTTCACATAGCATAATACTCTCCAGGACCATTGATGCTGTCGCAAAAGGTAAGATTATCTTCTTTTTATGGCCAAGTAGTCGTCCCTTGTGTAAATGTACCACAGCTTTTTATCCTCCCATACAGGGAATTTGGCCTGCTTCCAAATCTTGGCTATTGTAAATAATGCTGCAATGAACAGAGGGGTACATGTATTCTTTCAAATAAGTATTTTGGGTTTCTTTGATATATTCCCAGAAGTGGAATCGCAGTAATAAGGCAGTTCTATTTTTAATTTTTTGTGGAACCTCCATACTGTTTCCCACAGTGACTACACGAATGTGCATTCTCACCAACAGTGCTTGAAAGTTCCCTTTTCTCCACATCCTTGCCGATGCTGCTGTTTGTTGATTTATTAACGATAGCCATTCTGACAGGGGTGAGGTGATATTTCATTGTGGTTTTAATTTGCATCTCTCTGATGATTAGTGACATTGAATATCTTTTCACATGTCTATTGGACATCTTTATGTCCTCTTTGGAGAAGTGTCTATTCAGGTTCTTTACCCATTCTTTAATTGGATTTTTGGTGTTGAATTGTATAAGTTCTTTATAAATTTAATGCTTTGTTTCTTGATTTGGGTAGTGAGTTCACTTTGAGAAAATTCCGTAAGCTGCACATATAAGATCTGTGCACTTTTCTGAATGTGCTGTACTTCTACTGAGAGGTTCTCTTTTCTTTTTCATCCTCACCCGAGGACATTTTTGCATTTTTTATGCTCAGATAGAGTAGAAGGGAGAGATGGAGGAAGAGAGAGAAACAACGATGTGAGACACATCGACTGGCTGCCACCCACATGACCCCAACTGGGGCTGGGGACAAACTGCAACTGGGGTATGTGCCCCTAGCGGGAACCGAACTCTGGACTCTCTGGTCCGCAGGCCGATGCTCTAACCGCTGAGCCAAACTGGCCAGGGCAAAGTGTTTCTTTTTTAAATCAACCTTCCTGAAATAGCTACCATTGGTCATGGTGCTGGTTTCTGGAGCTTTATAGACTAAAGCTAGTATCTGGAGGCCACTCTCGTGGCTCTCTCCATTTATTCTTCAGGTGCGCCTCTAATTTGTCCAACTAGTCCAGGCCATTCTTCATCAGATCGTCCTCTAGTGGTCACACCTCATTGTTCCCGGTTTGTACTGAAACAGGATGCTCAGAACTATATGGAAGCAGTCTGGAAGAGGTCTGCAGAGCAGGGTCCAGGGCAACCATCATCCTCTGTAATCGGCACTTCACTGAATGCAACCTGCAGCTGCGTGCTCACCTCCCAGGCACAATGGAAAAGATGTAGGTGCAATTGTCTTGTTCTTGGCAGGCCCTACCTGTCTATTATATTAATTAATTAATTTTTTAATCCTCACCAGAGGATATGCTTATTGATTTTAAAGAACGGGGAAGGGAGAGAGAGAGAAACATTGATGTGAGAGAAAAGCATTAATTGGTCGCCTCCTGTATGTACTCTGACTGGGGATTGAATTTGCAAATTGGGCATGTGCCCTGATAGGGAATTGAACCTGCAAACTTTTCGTGTGCAGGTCGATGCTCTAACCAACCAAGCCACATGGGTCAGGGCCCTGCCTGTCTATTATAAACAAGACAGTGAGAAGCTGTGTTTAATCTACTCAACAGGACAAAGTATTTCCACTAACTTCATCATTTTCTATTTGCCTTTAAGTTAGTAGTATGCTAACTTCTGGTGACTGTACCTAGTTATATTTTTTCCCCTTTTATTGATTTTTAGAGAGAGAGGAATGGAGAGGGAGAGAGAGATAGAAATATCGATGAGAGAGAACATCAATTGGTCACCTCCAGCATGCCCCCCGACTGGCCCACAACCTGGGCATGTGCCCTGACTGGGAATCGAACTGGTGACCTCTTGGTGCATGGGTTGATGCTCAACCACTGAGCCACATGGGCCGGGCCCGTACCTAGTTATTAATGAAAACCTGGCAAGGCCTTTATGTGGCAACACTTGTTAACGTTAATTTGAATTACTTTATACTCTCATAAACAGCACTATTTCCTGAATCATTGTAACTTTTCTGTATTTCAGATTGACCTACCCCTCTATCTTTCAATCCTAATTAAAAAGATCAGTAATGACAACTAAACTTGACATAGAGCCTACTAGGTATTAGCTACCACTCTGCCGCTTTTTACATGTGCTGACTCATTTATTCCTCATGATTTAATTTTCTCTTTGAGGGAAGGACTATTATTATCATACCCATTTCACAGCTGAGGACACTGAGACATGGCAGTTAAACTGTCCAAGGCCATGGTTAACATGGTACAATACGTATTTGGTCTTTGTACCCAGTTCCTGTGGCAGAGCTCCTGAAATTCTTGGAATTTCTGGACTGATAGGAGTGCCTTGTGTTCTTCATAAGAGGCCCCCTTTGACCACACCTGACTTTATGCTAATGAGGTGACCTAGGATGGGGCCCTGAAGTAACCTCAGGATAGAGCTGGTTATCCCAAAGACCAAGTGATTAGAGGGTTAGGACTTTTAGCCCCACCCAGACAAGGGAGAGGCTCCAGAAAGGGGAGAAGCTAGAGACTGAGCTGTGTAAAAATGCTTGAATAGCCTGGCCGTGCAGCTCAGTGGTTGAACATTGACTCATGCACCAAGAGGTCACCCGTTTGATTCCCGGTCAGGGCACATGCCCAGGTGGTGGGCCAGATCCCCAGTGGGGAGCATGTAGGAGGTGGCCAATCGATGTTCTCTCTCATCAATATTTCTTTTTTCTTTTTTTTATCCTCACCCGAGGACATTTTTCCATATTTTGTTCAGATAGAGTGGGAGGGAAAGAGAGAGAGAGAGAGAGAGAGAGAGAGAGAGAAACATTGATGTGAAAGGGACACATCGAGTGGTTGCCACCCGCACAACCCAACCAGGGCTGGGGACAAACTGCAACCGAGGTACATGCCCTTAGCGGGAACCGAACCCGGGTCTCTCTGACCGCAGGTCGACGCTCTAACCACTGAGCCAAACCAGCCAGGGCTCTCATCAATATTTCTATCTCTCTCTCCCTTCCTCTCTCTCTAAAAATCAATAAAGAAAAAAAAACCCACGCTTGAATAACTATGTTGGATGTTTGGAGAGCTCCAGTTGGTGAACGAGTGGAGATGCTGGGAGGGGAATGCACCCAGAGAGGCACGGAAACGCTGCCTCTCCCATACTTGGTTCTGTGCATCTCTTCTATTGGGCTGTTCCTGAGTCGCATCCTTTATGACAAACCACTAAATGTAAGTAAAACGGCCTCCTCAGTTCTGTGAGCCATTCTAGTAAATTATTGAACCTGACATGGGTCATTGGAACTCCCGATTTATAGCCAGTCGGGCAGAAGTACAGGGGGCCCAGGACTGGGGCTGGCCTCTGAGGTGGGGGGCAGTCTTGTGGGACTGAGCCTTGAATCTGTGGGGTCTACGCTAACTCTGGGTGGTCAGAATCAGAACTAAATTAATTGTTGAACGTTGCTGTCTGGAAAATCAGAGAATTAGTTCTTGGTGTTGGAAGACAGCCCAGCTAGTAAATGGCGGTGCTGGCGTTTGAAGCCAGTGTGATTGGAGAGACTATGCTTTTAGTCTCTCTGCTTCACTGCCTCCTGCAACAGGTAGGACAGGTGACATCAATGGATTACTGACTTTAAACCTTAAACACACATCACAAATACTTCACTTAATTTTTTTATTATTATTTTGCAAATGAAGAAACAGAAGCTCAAAGAAATCTCCTTGTCTTGTTTCAGCACTTTTCCCATCACATAACATCTTGATTTCTTACTCAAATCCAATTTGTTATCAAAGCACTTTTAATCAACCACCATGCCCTGTGAGGCTTGCTGTTCAGGCAAGATATAGCAAGAGGCTATTTTCACTCCATTTCCATCACTTTGTGGTCTCTATTCCAAACCTTTATGTTTCTTAACACAGCAGTTTGGTGCAAATCCATCAAACACACTTATGCATACACAGTCCATAAATTACGCAGGGGCATGAAATTTTTTCCTTCTATAAACCATTCTTCTGATATTTTGATTACCTTATATAAACTGGAAACACAGCCTCTCAGAATACAAATGAGTGTTTCAGCTAATAAAAATATCTTCCTACATAAAGAAGCCCCTGAGATAAGTGGGAAAGGGCACTTTATCACACCCAGTGCAGGTCACAGTACGAAGGTGCGATTCCATTTATGTCTCCTCTGAAGCTGTTGTCTGGACAAGGCCTCTGGGAGCCTCCAAATGTTCATTCTTTTCTATGACATTATTTTCTATTCTCTGAGACGTGTGTTTTGGGCAGAGGCTGAGGGCTATTAGCTTAGTGCTTCCAAGCATTGTGATATGGGACTTTCATCTGAAGTGGCTTTGTAGATACAGCTCTGGGGAAACTGACATGGGTTCTTGCCCCATGTGCCACTAATCAGCTGCGTGAACTCAGGCAGGACTTCCTGGGATCCACTTTTCTTATCTAGATGAGACAGCGTCTTTGGGTCGGCACCCCCAGGTATGTATTGCCTAACAGGAAGCAGGCAGGCAGTGGGGCCAGGAGAGGACATATTACAGGTGGTAAAAGGGATATTTCCAAAGCTCCCGCTCCAGAGGGGAAGTGTCTTCCAGCTTCCAGCAGCCACAGACACGGCGGTAGAGTTGTAAAGGGCTCCTGGGGCAGTGTAGCATGGTTGCACCCTCTCCCTGCTGGGGGAGCTAGAATTTTCAGACTCACTTCTTGACTACACACCCAAAGCTGGCGACCATGACGCACACCCGCTTTTGCTGTGCAGAGACCAAGTCTAGCGTTTTCGGGTGAGAGATGACTACCCGGTCCCGGGGCACTTTGGCCGGGTTGATGTAGAGTGAAGTGAAAGGCATTGCACCCCTTCATGTCTTCTAGTCACTGAGTCAAAGGTCCCTATTGTATTATTATTTAAAAAAATTTATTTATTTATTAAAGGTCCCTCTTTTTTTTTTTTTTTAATCCTCACCCGAGGACATTTTTGCATTTATCTTCAGGATAGAGCGGGAGAGAGGGGGGAAGAGAGAGAGAGAAACGTTGATGTGAGAGAGAGACATGGACTGGTTGCCACCCACACGACTCCAAGTGGGGCCCGGGGACAAACTGCAACCGAGGTACGTGCCCTTAGCGGGAACCGAACCCAAGACTCTCCAGTCCACGGGCTGTTGCTCTAACCGCTGAGCCAAACCGGTCAGGGCTAAAGGCGCCTTTTTTTTTTTTTATCCTCACCTGAGGACATTTTTCCATTTTTTTGTTCAGATTGAGTGGGAGGGAGAGAGAGAGAGAAACATCGATGTGAAAGGGACACATAAAGTGGCTGCCACCCGCACGACCCAACCGAGTACATGTAGTGGGAACCGAACCCGGGTCTCTCAGGACCGCAGGCCGACACTCTAACGGCTGAGCCAAACTGGCCAGAGCTAAAGGTCCCTCTTTTGATGGCAGGTTTCTCTCTGCCTCTCTGCAGGCATTTGAGGAATTTGGGGCTGATCAAGGAAGAAAATTGTGACCATGAGGTGGCAGTAGCACCCACAAACTTCAATAGGACAGTGCTTGGACAGGTTAGCCCTCCCAGCACGAGACTACTCAGAGGCTTATGGCAAAGAAGGGTCACCATCCAGAAAGGACGGGGAACCTGGGGGCAGGGGGGGTCAAGGAGGAGGCTTGCTAGTCTTGGTGACATTGCTCAATAGCACGGTGGGAAGTCTCTGGGTCAGAGAACTCCAAAGAGGCCCTCGCAGCAAGGTCCTAGCTTATTGATCGGTCACAGCTGTTGGTGAGTTGTCACTGGTACAACAGCCAGGCAGTCACTAAATGGCTAAACATTTGTGTGTTTGGGTTATTTTTAAAATAACTGGGTGTGTAAACATTTGTGTTTGGCAGGCTTTTGCATGAACGGGTTTCAGCTTGCAGTGATGGCATAAACAACCTAGGGGCCGTAGACAGAGGCCACCATCGTCTCTGTTCGCAACACTCTCTGAGCAGCAGGAATCGAGCTGCTCAGAACTGGTGGTCACCATTCCCCAGACCCCCTCCCCCACACACCACGCTTCACCGCCGCTGTGCCGTTACTCGGAGCGTGGCTTCCAGATGTTGGCCCTCCCTCACCCGTGCCCGGGGAAATCCCAGCCTTTCCTTCACTGACAGCTCACCTCCAGTGGCGTCTATTCTGTCGTCTCCCAGACTCCTCGGCGGCACCCCGCCTCCCTGCTCACTCCTAGCTCTATGCTTCTCTCTATCACAGATGGCAGTTTCGCTGTGATCTGGCTCATGTCCACTACTAGACTGTGAACTATCCGAGGAAAAGAGCCTGCTATGAACTGAGTTGTGCCTCCTCCTCTTCATATATTGAAGCTTTCACCCAAGGTGACTGTATTTGGAGAGAGGGCCTTCAGGGGGGTGACTAGGTTTAATGGCGTCACAAGGGTGGGGCCTGATCAGATAGGGCTGGGGTCCTTATAAGAAGGGGAAGCGGCCCTGGCCGGTTTGGCTCAGCGGTTAGAGCATCGGCCTGCGGTCTGGAGAGACCCGGGTTCGGTTCCCTATAAGGGCATGTACCTCGGTTGCAGTTTGTCCCCAGCCCTGGTCGGATGTGCGGGTGGCAGCCACTCGATGTGTTCCTTTCACATCTATGTTTCTCTCTCTCTCTGTTCCTCTCTCTCCCTCCCACTCTACCTGAACAAAAAATGGAAAAATGTCCTCGGGTGAGGATAAAAAAAAAAGAAGGGGAAGCGACACCAGGGGTTGCTCTCTGTCCGCATGCACAGAGAAGACAGGTGAGGATGCAATGAGAAGGTGACCATCTTCAAGACGGAAAGGGAGAGTCCTCACCAGAAACCATCTGGTCGCCACCTTGATCTTAGACTTCCAGCCTCCAGAACTGTGAGAAAATAAATGTCTGATGTTTATCCCCTCCAGCCTGCGGTTGGTTACAGCAGCCTGAGCCCACGAACGCAGAGCCCTGTCTTATTCTCCTTAAAACTTCTCACAGTGCCTGGCACATAGACACGACCTCAAAAGATGTTCGGTGAACTGGCCTGTAACCCCCAAGTGAATGCGTGCTGCATGGTGCTGCTTGTGCCCAGGTCTGGGGTCTCTGGCAAACCCCCTGGCCAGCCCCACTCCAGTGTACCTTAGAAGACAGACAGGGCCACCAGCCTTTATTTATTTATAACTAGAAAACCCAAAAGCTCTGAAACCAGAAAGTTTAAACCTTATTTATCAGCCAAACCCAACCTGAATAAGTGTGATAATACTTAAAGTGATCTACATTTTACTCTAGAATTATTAATGTTTTTTATTATTAACTGCCCTGGCTCTGGCTGACAGCGTTAGAAAACCAGTGCTTTAGGCATCTACTCCCTTTCTAAAATCCAAACAGTGCAGAATTCCAAAGCGCATCTGTCCTCAGGGGTCTTAGAGAAAGGATTGTGGACCTGTGGTCGTAGGGGTTAGTAATAGCCCCACAGCTGTTAACTGGAGGAAGACGGCCGGCGGACACTAATTACCCAGTGTGTATATAAACTGCAGTTGCTATTTGGACAGAATGAGCAATAACTTAATCCTAAACTGGGGAGACACGTGATTGGAATTAAAACATGTTTATTGATATGCATGCTACATGTCAGTGTTGTTTTGAGCAGTTCACTTCATCAGCCTACCCAATGTGCTGAGTACACTTTTTAAGGATGTAATGATAAACTACAACATTACTTTAGAAAACAGCAGCAGTGCAGTTTGAAGTCCAATGGGCTTTTTATAAATTGTACTTAACAACTGGAGAAATCAATAAAAATGCAATTATAATACCAACAATTATTCATTATGACTGTCAACATTAATACTATAAATAACATGAGTAAAAATAATTTGCTGAATTTACTAAGCATAGTGTGTTTTTAGCAGAGCATCTCAAAGTCTTTAGTAAGTAGTGCTCTCCTCTTAGCTTTGACAAGCACTTTAGACCCTACGGAGCACACAAAATAAGTCTGAGGAGTTCACAGCCTTGAAGATCAGGACCTAGAAACAAGAAATAATTGAGAACAGTATTAGGCAACATATAATCAAGTGCTGACTTAAATATAAACAAGTTCATAGAACTTAAAGTCTATGTAGCTTGAGCTGAAGAGAGAGACCTTGCTGGAACACAAGTGCAGAGAGCATGTCTTGAAACTGCATTTGCTTAGCACTAGACAGTTGTTCAGATTCTGTGTTTATTTGGAGTAACTTCACAGAGGAGCTTTGAGTGACTTGGAGGAGGGTGGTACTATCTATGTCATACTTTGGAACCACACCACTGCTGTTCTGGAGTCTTGGAAAAGGGAGAGGTGTATTCCAGGCGGGGCTATCAAGGAAGGCTTCTGGGGAAAGGTGGCACTTGACCTGGACTTTATAGGTAATGTGGACTGTAAATGGACTTGACAAGGAAGAGGATATTTGGAGGTCAGTCTGCTGGGGTGGGGTAGGAGAAAGGGCAGCTGGTCCATAGTGAGCAGTGAACTCAATTAGAGAATCTGTCCTGGGGCAGGAGGTCCCATATCCCAAATGGGAAAACGGAACAATTTCTAAACCCCACGAGATTTCAATAGAACTGCGGTTATTGCACACTCCGTCTTAAGCAGGCTGCGTGACCAGACCACCTCACCTCCTTTCTCGCTAAAGGCACAGTCCTGATTGTATGATCAACACTACTGGACCTGCTCACTCGGACTACGAACACCAGGAGGAAGAAGGTGCACCACTCAGTGACAGGCAACAGGGTCCCTGCAGAGCCCCTGGGCGCTCAAGTGGCTTCCAAGGCCAGTGGGAGGTCAAAGACTGAGGGCAGCAGGGACACCTCCTCGACTGCCAGGAGACTGAGCGAGGTGACGCAAGCACAGGGTAAGCACTCAGAATGCGAAGTGCTGTAACTCAGCATCGGGAACACGGCACGTATCCTGTCCTCCAGTGAAATCACGGCACTTCCCGGGAGCGCTCAGTTTCTATTCCCCGTCAAGTCACTTCAGGTCCAGAAGAATAGCATGGCTTTTTCAAGGCTCCAGCATCTTCCAACACATCATTATTACTTAGCAATAACTATTCGGACGTGTGTGGTGTGTTTACAAGCATGTCTAGTTTGACCTGGTTTTCATGACAGCCATGGGCACTTGAGGTATAACATTCATGTAGTAAACTGTGTAAAGTGCACAGCATGACGAATTTTTACATGTTTGCTCTTGTATAATCAACCCAATCAAGATGCAGATCATTTCCAGCGTCCTGGAGGGTCGCTCACGGCCCTTCCCAGTCAGTGCCCTCGCAGAAATAACCACTGTTCCGACTTCTACCACCATCCGTAGGTTTTCCTGATCTTGAACTTCATATAAATGGCATCATACAGAATAACGTCTTGTGTCTGGTTTCTTTCAGTCGACATGTCTATGGGATCATCCACGTCGATGTTCCTTCTTTGTTGGGGTTGGGTAGTATTTCACCGTGTGAATATAGTAGAATTTATTTATCTATTCACTTTTAGGCAGGTATCAGTAAACACAGTTTACAAATGAAGAAACCCAGGGCCAGAGTGACTCAGTCCCTTAGACCCTCAGCTCGGGCAGCTGAAAAGTCAGGATTTGGACACGTGATCTGGCTCCAAACCCAGTGCTCTTCCTAACTTTGAACCAATGCTTTCTGACATGTTTTCTTTTGAGTTGCAGAACTTTGAACTACATGACTTGCATACGCCTCTCCCTGCACTGGAAACAGGCACACTACTCCCCCACTGAAGACCCCCACTCTCAGGAACCAGCCGTGGCCACCCAGACTCTTTTTCCAAAGGGCTGACTGCGGAGTCTCGCTGAAGCCCAGAAAGCCGCCAGGTCTGGCACCTGACGGGGAGAGAAGCTGGAGGCAGCTCAGTGATTTGTAGAAAACTGGGCTGGGGGAACTAGAGCCAGATCAGGATTTAGGGCAATTGCATCAAACAACAAATCATTTAATCACAAATGCTGCAAATCAAATTCCACGTCTGGGGCCAAGAACCAGAGAAATTGAGGTGCAGCACAAATGCAAGAGAGGAAATCACTCAGCTTTCCCAACCACGTGCTAAACACAGGCGTCCACATGGTCAGGAACTGGGGAGACGCTTCCATCACTTCGCAGAGAAATGTTTTCTGCAGGAGGAGTCACTCAAGCCACCCAGATCACACGGTAAAATATTTTAAAAAATAAAGTTTTCTCTCTGGCAGTTTCCACATTTGCCTTCAGATCCCCTCGCTGCCCAATGACATGCATCTCTCATTCCAGCTCAGCACCCAGTGGGCAGGCCCCTCGCTTTATAACCCCACCCCCTGGACACATCACTCATGCCTTTTTCTTCCACAAGGACACATAGCTGCCCACCCTCTCCATGCCCATAAGCCAGTTCTCTCTTTTCTGACCCCAAACTCATCTGTCCTCAGTCAGATGCCCTGAAAAATGTTCTGGCAAACTAGCCTCAGAGGCTGCTATGACTCAGGGTTTGACTGATAGCTCCATGGACAAACCTCCTTAGGGCTCCGTGCCACCAGGAGACGGCTGCAGATGGACATTCAGATGGATTCCAGTCGTTCCTTATTTCCCTCACGCGGCAGTGAATACACTCGTGAGTACATCAGGAAAGTCAATTCCTGCAGTGGAGTCCCTGGATCAGAGGGAGTGCATTTCTACGTCTGATCATAATTCCAAGCAGCTAGCAGTGTCCCTGTCCATGCTACTGACGAGAATCGGTTGCACGATGGCTCCAGGCCCAGTTATGGGAGGATGAGCCTGACCCCTGTTGGTTTCTTCAACTTTTCTGTATACAAAAAGAGTGTATGTTTCAAGTCACACAGGAAAGACCAGAATATTTGCTGGCACATCTGAAAGGATCAATAGACAGGAAAGTAGGCACGTCGGCTGTGGTCACAGCCCAGCAGCACCGTGTCCCGGTCTGTAACAGCACCCAGGCCAGCACTGTGCGCTTCATCTCCTGCACAGGGGTGGAGGGCTGGCCTGCGCTGCCCACGCTCCCAGCGTAGAATGTGCCAGCAGACACGTCACCTCGTTTCTTACCTCTCAGTCACAGCAAATGGCATGTGGTTCGTAGAAGCGTGTCTTGTCTTTAGTCGGAACAAAAATTAATTTTACATTCTAATCAGAATTTGGTGGCCCGATACAGTTCACAGTGCTACCTCAGTGTGCCATGGGACACTGATTAAGAACCACTGGCCCAAAGGCCAAGCAGATCCCCCAGAGGGGAGCAGAAAGTCTGGGAGGGTCCCAGCAGTGGGTGACAGGGATCCTGACAGGTGAATAATCAGAGCATCGGGAATCTGGAAGCAAGGTAAAGGCAGGTCCCAGCATCGAGGACGGAAAGCTGCAAATGTTGGGACAAAGTTACGAGACCTGCGCTTAAAACTGGTTGTAGCCCCGAGGCTGAGCCTGCCTGTGGGTGGTGCAGAGATGTGAGACGTGAGGAGCCAGGAGCTGGACAGTTACTTCTCTAGCTGCTTATGGACTAAACTCTAAGACCAGCTTGAGCAGGAACGACAAGATGCTTGAATCAAAAGATGAGTTATGTATGTGAGAATTTCACAGCCTAATTTATGGAGTAACACATGTTGAAATAGAAGGAGACCATAAACTTTTAGCTAGCGCATAAAAATAAAATCCTAAATGATATGCCTCCCCACACTCCAAAGCTGTTGAGGCCGGGGACGCAACTATTACTGGAGGTGCCAGCAGGCGGTTGCTAATGGACGGCTCTGGAGAGGAGCCACCTCCGGCGTGAACCTGCATAGGACCGACCATGCTGCAGAGCTGTCGGATTCATGTAGTGAGGGAAAGTTTCATGCAGAAGGTGGAACATGGGGTTGGCCTAAAGCAGAGGTTCTCTACCTTGGCTCTGTTTTAGAATTGCCAGGAGTATTTAAAGACCACATCCCAGAACAATTAAATTGGAGCTTCTAGAAGACACAAGGATCAAGCTTCTTGGAGTGATTCCCAGGTGATTCCAATTTGAAGCCAAGCCCAAGAACCATGTTTTTAAAGGATGGGTAGGATTTGGAAACAGAAAACACGCTCCAGGCAGATTTTATTCATTCGCAGTGTTATTTAACTAATGCAAGCTCCGAGATCCACCCCTAGGCCAACCTCTGGCTCTGCTTCCTTTTCACTTCGTCTCAGGACATAAGGAAGTCTCCCCTGGGATCAGGTAGAAACTTGGATCCCACAGCAAGACCTTGGTTCAGTGGTTCAATTTTGATTTATTAATGGGTGATATGGGGTGAAGAGTATACTTTCTGAGCGAGCTGGGTGGGAAGAGATTGTGAGTGAAATTCTCTGGTACTCAAGCAGGGCCTGTGAACCACTGTCAACTTCCTAGTTCTTCCCAGAAATGTTCAGGCCAAGAGCAGTGTGGCTACCAACCAGCTGTGTGGCTTTCCGCAGGTCTGAGCTCCTCTCTGAGCCTCAGTTTGCTTTTTTTAAAATAATTGTTTTTATTGATTGATTTTTTAAGAGAGAGAGGAAGGGAGGGAGGCAGGGAGAAAGAGGAAGAGAGAGAGAAAAACACTGATCTGTTGTTCCACTTATCTATGCATTCATTGGTTGACTCTTGTATGTGCCCTGACTGGGGATTGAACCTGCAACTTTGGTGTACTGAAACGACACTCTAACCAACTGAGCTACCCGGCCAGGGCCTGAGCCTCCGTTTTCTCCTTTGTAAAATGAGACAGTTGGACATTGACCTCTTTGAAAGATCGGGGAATTATGAAATATTGAAAATGATAGAAAAAGCAAAACTGAAACTAGCTGTTGGGAAAAGTGTCCAGAAGAGGGTGCAAGACGCTTTGGATACACTATCCTGTGCCTCCAGCCACCCTCTGGAAAGGGCTCTGTTACTTGAGAGCAGAGAGAATGAGAAGCTCAGTTATTGGAAGACTAGAGGCTCAATTAATGTAGTGGAATGTGCAGGCTGTGGGCATGCAGGCTGTCACAGCGGCATTTACCCTGACCAGTGCCACCTCATGTCTCTCCTCCCCAACAGATTTGTCATTCCATTCTGTGGGAAAGGGGTCATCAGAGTTACTTATACAACAGCCCTTGCCCTTGTGAACAGCTTCTATGAACAGAGATTTTGGAGGTTCTGAGAAAGCGTATACCCTCCACTCCATCCCTCCTCACCCAGACAAGAATCCAGCCCTTTTACAGCAGAGTTAGAATGCCTAGTAGGAACCAAAGCCTTTCATTCCATGTAGGATCAAAGTCAAGCTTTCAATGAAACCTTTCTAAAGAGAACACAGGACTTAGTCTTACTGTGTTGTAAAGGACTAACAGCAAACCTTTCCAGGGAGCAAGCTTTGAGATGGACGTTTTCTTCCCTGAGGTTGACCATACAGCATTGGTGACAACAGCACTAAATTGCTTTTGGTGTCATGAACCAGTGGTATGGAGGGCAGCCACCAGGGCACAACCACTGACACCTAGTGGGGGTATAGCCCATCCTCCTACCCAGTGGTAGAATCTGCACTACCCTTGAATGGGACAATCCAGCCTCTGTTTGCCTCCTCCAGGGAAAACAAGCCCCCTTCTCGTGGGATGCCTGCTTCTCTCTTGACTGGTTTTTCTTATTAGAATTTGTACTCTCTCTCTCATGGTTGTCCAATGTCTATCACCCTGAACCTTCCTCCCTGTGGCCTGGGTCTGGCCTCCATTCAGCGGAACCAGCCTAATCTCTCTTTCACATGACAGATTTTTAAATATTTGAGCCCTGGCTGATTTGGCTCAGAGGTTAGAGTGTCAGCTCATGGACCAATGAGTCACAGGTTCGATTCTGGTCAAGGGCACGTACCTCGGTTGCAGTTTGTCCCCAGCCCTGATCAGGGTCGTGTGGGAGGCAACCAGTCGATGTGTCCTTCTCACACGGATTCTCTCTCTCTCTCCCTCTCTCTTCTTCCCTCCCACTCTATCTGAAGACAAATAGAAAAATATCCTTGGGTGAGGTTAAAAAATAAAAGAATAAAATATTTGAAAACAGGTGTGACAGTCCTGTCTCCCTGGTGGGGTACTCCATCCTCACGATTCCTCAGTCCGAATCTCCTTTATAGGGTTGCTCTAAGGCTCAGACACGTGATAAGTTTCCTTGGCACAAAGTAAGTTTTAAAATGTTTTCATTATTATTCAAAGGAGGAAAAGAGCATATTTGATTGTGGGATTAGAAATTCACAAAGTTCTGGCCAAGAGTAGTATTCTCCTTAGGGAGGAGATTCAGTTCAATCAGCATGAATTGAGCTTTTAATTTGCACCAGGCACGAAGGAAGCCAGAAAGCTGGAACTGAGATGGGGGAGGGGAGGAGAAAGGAAGCAAAGGAGTTTCAGGTTGACCAGAGGTTCCAGTGGGATTGCTAGCCCTGCCTGGCTGGCAGGTGCAAAGGTGGGTCTAAATTAAGGTTAGAGTTGGATTTTTGGTAAGAGTTGAAATAGGGGTATGTATGAGAAGAAAGACGAGGTCTGGAAAATGGGCCAGGGTTTTATTCAGGGAGCAGGAAGAGAAAGGAGAACCAGGAAAGGACTTGGAGAAGGTGTGAGAAAAGAGAACAGTGATAGAAGGAGGTGGTGTAACATCATTGGCAGAGTTCATTACTACCCCATGCTTCTGAGGGAGAGGGCAAGTTCAATGGGACGGGGCTGAGAGAAACCGCTAAGGAAGGAATTAAAGCAGAGGCTCTTAACCTTGGCTGTCATTAGAACCACACTCCGCAGCTCTTAAAAATCCCTTTGCCCAGGCAGCATCCCAGACAGAATTTGTGGGAGTGGGAGCCAGGCATCTGTTGTTTTTTTTTTCCCAGATAGAGTGGGGAGGGAGAGAGAGAGAGAGAAACTTCGATGCGAAAGGGACACATTGAGTGGCCGCCACCCGCATGACCAACCAGGGCCGGGGACAAACCGCAACCGAGGTACGGGCCCTCAGCGGAAACCGAACCCGGGTCTCTCTGGACCGCAGGCCGACGCTCCACCACTGAGCCAAACCGGCCAGGGCTGTTTTTGTAAAAGTGATTCCAATGTGCAGAACTTGTGGAGAGCCAGTGAATTCTGGAGGGACTGGGCGCGAGTGAGAGGAGCCAGCTGGTACAAGCTATCACTTCAAAAAGTTTAGTTGGAAGGGAGAACTGCATTTGGTCACTGCATTTGTCAACCCTGCAAGTACAATCCTGTAGAATTATGGAGGAGCTTAAAAAATGCAGATGCTCAGGTTCACTCAGCCAACATATCAGAATTCTTGAAGGTGGGGGGCTTCCTTAGAGCGGTAAAAGCAACCCAGGTGAGTCCAGCTGGTGTGGCTCAGAGGTTGAGCATCGACCCATGCATCAAGAGGTCGCTGATTCGATTCCAGGTCAGGACATATGCCCAGGTTGTGGGCCCGATCCCCAGTGGGGTGCATGCAGGAGGCGGCCAATGGATGTTCTCATCGGTGTTTCTATCTCTCTCTCCCTCTCACTTCCTCACTCTCTAAAATCAATAAAGGAAAAAAAAATTTTAAAGCTCCCCAGGTGAATTAAATGGGGATCCAGCACTCCAGGTAGGAAGGTCTCAAATAGGATGAGTTAAAAAAATACCCTCCCAAGGTGCAGGGCTTCAGCGGGTGCACATGGACCCTCTGGCAGAGCATCACCATCAGAGGCTGTTCCTCATTCAGGTACAAGTGCCACCTTCAGAAAGCCAGGGCCACCTCTCCTACATCTCCTGCTCGTCCTCCACCGCCTTCTGCCAATTACCTTCTTTTGTTTTGGCCGAAATGTCTACTCTTTGCTGAAGTAGAAGAGGGAGTGAAGCTGCTGTAGGCAGCCAAGTGCCACTGGCAGAGGAGACAACTAAATGAGGTAGAGGCACTGAGAGTGTGGTGGGGAGAGGAGAGCAAATGTAAGATTTCCCGGAAAAGCAAACACTGCCCTTAGCGGGGTGGTGAGAGCCCAGTGGGAAGCCCTGGGGGGAACGAGCAAAGTGGGAGTTATCCAGACCCACCGTTCTGATCAAGATTTCAGCGCGGGCATCTCAGCTTGTCAATCTTTGGTATACCTAAGCCACCTTAATAACAACGACTAACTGAATTTTAATAATGAAACCACTACGTAAAAGCCAGAGAAGAATGTATGGAGCCTTTCAGCTGTAGACATTTCTCCTTTTATTCTTCTTTGCTCCTCTCCGGTTACTTTCCTCTTTTCTTGTCTGCACTGCATCCCCGCCCAGTCTCCCAGGCACAGCCCGCGTGGATCCGGAGCGTGGGGCGGCAGGTGCGGCACCGGCGCGCACCTGTCCCGCGTGCGCCCCGCGTCCAGCAGGGGGCGGCCGGCGGCCGCTGCTCGCCCGCCCCGCCCTGAGCCGGGAGGACCCCGCGGCGACCGGGGCGCGGAGGGCGCGTCCAGCCCGGCCCTGCAGGGCGCAAAGGCGGCGGCGGCGGCAACACTCCGGCCGCCGGCCCCGACGCCCGCCCTACCTCCTCCCTCGCTCCGCGCTCGCACCTCCACCAATACCTGATCGGGGAGCAGCGCGGCCTCCTCCCCCGCCCGCCCGCCCGCACCTCCCGCCGGCCGCAGCGCCGCCGCCGCCGCGGGAGTAAAGGTCGCGCCCGCTGGGAGCGAGCCGGCCGCGGCGCCTCCAGGAAGCCGGCGGGGCAGGTCGCGGGAAGGGGACCAGCAGCACACAAACTCTCGGCCAGCCCAGGAAGATGGCGCCAGGCGGGCGGGCCGTGGCCTGAGAGCCGCCGGGCAGCGAGGAGCCCGGACCCACCTCCGCCGGGGCACGAGCGAGGGCCGTCCGCCGGGCACGGCGCCCCGGGTTCGGCCCGGCCCGCGGGGTCATGTCGGTCAGCGAGCTCTACAGCCAGGTGAGCGCGGGCCTCGCACCGCGGCCGCGGGCACAGGTGCGGGCGGCGTGGGGCGGGGGCTCCGGGCCGCCGCGGCCGCAGGGGCGCCTTCTCCCGCGGCCCGTGGAGTCGGGGGTGGCCGGAGACCTCTCGCAGCTTCCTCCCCGCTCTCTCCTGGGCGCCCTTAACTTCAGGTGGCGGAGAAAGTTTGCTGTTCCGGGAGCGCCCGGCGCGGACCGGCCGCAGCTCTGCCCCGGCCGGGGCTGTCGCCCTCCCCCCGACGCCCGGCCTTCGCTTGGCGCGGCCGAGCTCGGCTCTGCGGAGTTCCCCGGACCGCGGGGCGTCCGCGCCGGATCCCAGCCGGGGCGTGGGGACAGCTCCCCGCGGTGGTGCCCGTCTCAATCCGGACCCCACCCCAGTGGCTCTGCGGCGCGAGCTCCCCAGGGCGACCGTCTCAGGTTTCCAAGGCTCCCTTTCCTTCCGCATACCAAGGGCTGAACTCGGGGTGGAGAGAGAAGGGGTCCCGACCTGGTGTCAGGGGCGCGGTGGCTGGGTGGGGTGGTAGTGAACCGTGGGGACAGTGCGAGGTGCTCCAAGGATCTTGGGAGACAGAGAAGCGCCTTCATAACTCGTCAGGGAGGGTACCTGGAGGGGTTCAGTTACTGCGGAGGGGACAGAATAACTCTGAGCCAGGGGTGGCGGGTGGAGGGTAAAGCCCAAGATGCCTACAAGGTTGGAATGCAGGTAGGTGCAGGGCTCCTTCCTCAGAATCGGGGACAGGTGCTGCCGGGCGGACAGCCCCGCGCCCTCGGTTGCTGTGGTTAAAGTTAGGGACCAGCCTCCACTTCCCCGAGCGCCTGCGGCCGTGCAGCAGCCGGAGCCCCTCAGGACCCCCTTGGGTTCAACTTGGCGCCGAGGGTGAGGAGGGCAGGGGCCCTTAAGTACGCGTCTCCTGCCCCCACTCTTAAGTAAGTTTCTGATGTCCCGTCGCCTCCCCTGCTCTGTGGCCCTGACACGTTCGCCAGTGCCTTGTGCGCGCCTCTCGGCGCAGAGAGGTGTGTGTGGGTGGGGTGGCGGTGCAATTCCCAGGATCCCGGCCGGGGCCAACAGGTTTGGGCGGAGGAGGAAGAGCTGCTTCCGCATCTTCACCTGCCGGGCTCTTGCAGCTGCCCCAGCGCCTGGTTGAGACCTTGTGCTGGGTGGGCTGGCTTCCTCAGGTTGGGCACATTTTCTAATTCCTCCTCCCGTCGGAGGGGGCAGGGCCGAACTGGGATGGCTCGAGGTGGCCGCAGAGGATGTAACACGTCTAGGGGTGGGCGTGCAGCTGCCTCGGACACCCACTCCATCCCTGCCAGGGTCCCCCCAGAGTGATCACGGTTGGGAGAGAGCTTCTGGGAGAAGGGAAGGGATGAGGTTTGAGCCGCGGTGGGAGGTGAACTCGCTGGCGCTTCGGGCTTCGGAAAAGCATCCCCCCGCCCTCCACCCGTGGGAGGAGCTCTCCGGTGTTCAGTTCTTTCTAGCAGCGGGTTACCTGGAACTTCGGCTGGAGGCTGGAACCAGGGATGCAGAGAGAAATCTGAACGGGGTGTAAAGTACTGAGCTTTGTTACACCAACGTGAGGGAAAATACCACCTGAACTAAGTAAAACGAGTGACTCAAGTGAATATACCTGCAGCAAACCAGCAGGTCCTCTATCGGGCGGTAATTAACTGCTGCATTATATGAAGCTAATGGACAACTAAGCCCTTAATTTTTGGAGCCCTGATTTTGAAAAAATAAGAATTAATATCGGATTGCTTCTAAAGATAACACGTTCAGAGGGAAAACGCTCAATTTAAGTTTTAGTTAGAAATGAGTATATTGCATGCCGACTTAGGAATGATGGATTAGTGGGAGTCTGAGTAAAAGTTTTAGTGTTCTTGTTTGGATGTAAGGAGATGGACAAAAACTGTTTCACCAGGAAAAGGTCTTGGGAGGACACTCCAGACACTTAAAAAAAAATGTGGCTTCATTCATGTGAGGGTTTGTTATAATAAAAAAAGAGTTATTAGAATTTCTCCCTAGGGCTGTGGGGGACTGTGCCTTGCTCTGTTAATGGATTTCTAGTTCTTAATCAGTTTTAGATTTATGAATCTGAAATTGAGATTTTTCTGTGGCCATTGCAGTAGCGTCCAGACTGTGTTTGGGGCAGTTGCTTTTCTTTCTGGTAGAGTTAAACACTTACTCTTTACAGTGAGAAGCAGTTCCATTGTTCTCTAACCATTATCACCTCACTTGCTAGGCTGGATTCTCGGGATGCATATGAATCATAAAGTATACAGAGAAACTGCCTGCTACTCTCCTTCTCTTTGTTTCTGGGGAGATGACTTGCTCATTTTAGTGTATAATCAAAATAGCCAGTGTTCCCTTTTACTTTTAACTGGCTAGTGGGTTTTTCTAATGTGATGAACACTGGAACCACACACACTGGAACCACACACACTTCAACATATTATGCATGATGGAAATGATCATTATACCAACAGCATTTATAAGTGACACAGATGGAAGATGTTATTATTGGAATGAGACAGATGTTATTTTTTTAGAGTAGTTATTACCTTTGTTTTTTATTAACTTATTTTTGTTACAGATGTTTCTCTTTTCCCTCTCATTGACACCCTCCTCCCACCCCCCCACCTCTCTCAGCATTGTTGTCTATGTCCATTGGTTATGCATATGTGCATAAGTTCTTCGGTTTATCCCCCCCCTCTTCTGGGGTTTGTCAGTCTCAACCCTACTTCTATGTCCCTGGCTCTATTTTGTTCATCAACTTACATTGTTTATTATATTCCATATAATTCCAAATAAGTGAGATCACATGACATTTGTTTTTCTCTGATTGGCTTATTTTGCTTAGCATAATACTCTCCAGAGCCATCTGTGTCATCTCAAAAGATAAGAGATCTTTCTTTTTTTTTTTTTTTTATCCTCACCCGAGGACATTTTTCCATTTTTTGTTCAGATAGAGCAGGAGGGAGAGAGAGAGAGAAACATCGACGTGAAGGGACACATCGAGTGGCTGCCACCCGCATGACCAACCAGGGCCGGGGACAAACTGCAACCGAGGTACGTGCCCTTAGCGGGAGCCGAACCCGGGTCTCTCTGTACCGCAGGCCGACGCTCCAACCGCTGAGCCAAACCGGCCAGGGCGAGATCTTTCTTTTTTACAGTTGCATAGTATTCCATTGTATATGTGTACCACAGTTTTTTTATCCATTCATTTATTGATGGATACTTGGGCAGTTTCCAGATCTTAGCAATTGTAAATAGTGCTGCTATGTACACAGGGGTACATATATTCTTTTTGATTGGTGTTTCAGGCTTTTTAGAATATATTCCTAGAAGTGGGATTACTGGGTCAAATGGCAGTTCAATTTTTAATTTCTTGAGGAAACACCATATTGTTTTCCATAGTGGCCGCACCAGTCTGCATTCCCACCAGCAGTGTGCTAGAGTCCCCTTTTCTCTACACCCTCGCCAGCACTTGTTGTTTTGAGGATTTGTTGATGGCAGCCATTCTGGTAGGTGTGAGGTGAGACAGGTGTTATTATTGGAATGAGACACTTCAGTGTATAAATTAGCTGTAAGTATAAACAGTTTCAGGTAAGGACTTAATATATTAGTCTATTTATTCCTAGTTCTCCAAGAAAATACTCTTCCTTTTCCCTCCCTCCAAGTGCTATTTCCTTGCTCTTTGTTAGTCAGCTCTCTCCAACTGGCAGCTCCTGTGTGGTTGGTTTTAGTCACTGGCAAAGGGCACTTCCCGTGAACAAAAGCACTCCTGTTTTTGGAAGGTCCAACACCTCACCCTTGTGAAATAATTTTCTTTGTAGTGAGGTTTTCCTGAATGGGAAAAGAAGATCACAGTGCGTGCCAGGCACTTTGAGGGTGATGTCGAGGTGAGTCAGCCGCATCCACTCTTACAGAAAGGTGGATCTGATGATGGGCTCTCCACACAAGCGACACGTATGCCGCAAGTGTTAGTACTTTGTTTCCAACCCACGGGAAAAGACAGTGTGGGCTAATTTGCTTTGTACAGGTCCCAGGAAGACGCCCAAACATGTGCAAGCGTGGTGAGTACGATTTAATTATGATCATTGCAGAAAATAGTGTCATTTTTAAAGGATAAATGACACAACTTCTCCCTCAGGCTGAATAATACAAATCTGTACAGAAGGGTTATTCTGGATGAAATTTTAAATATAGCTCTTTCAAGTAATATGATTTTCAGCATGATTCTAGCCAGCAGAGTGACTGGTGGTTTTCTAGATTGAAAGCACTACCTTTAAATAATCCTTTCCTACTTGGATTTTAATTGATAGGTGCTGTACGAACAGTGGATTTCGGATGCTGCCAGGAAGTTACTTTACCAGTGGATGTACCCTGTGTATGTTAGGGGTGGCTCTGAGCACAGGGCCTTTATTCTGAGGGTTCCAATTCGGAGCCAGTCCTTTGGAAAGTAGAACTGTTGTGCTTTTGGACTGGTGTGCTCTAATTGTCCCTTATTTATGTGTCAGGTAATACAGGTTTCTCCCGGGTATCAGCCCTTTCCTGTCCCCCGCCCTCAGTCCCTTTCCTCTCTGCCCTCCTTTCTCAGGTGAGCCTGTAAACCCTCCTTGGGCCTGCTGGTAACCATCAGGATTTCAGAGTTTGTGAACAGCTTGTTCCTCAGTTCACAGAGCCTGTTCTCTGCTGCCTGTTACCTGCGTGCACTGAACAAGCTTGCCCTGCCCCCTTGTTGGTAGTTTTTGTCATGTTACATGTCCCCAGTTGGGCTGAGATCTGGAGAGTAGAGGCCACTTTGCGAGCCTCCAGTGTGTAGAATGCACTGCCTTAGTAGATACTTATTTGGGAGATTGTCCCCTAGATGCTCCCAAACCCTTCTCCCCCTGAGTTCTGCTGGAACTTCCTTGTAGCCATTTGCTGACACCAGGTCACGCCACTCAGGCCAAAGCTTGCTTTTTAGCTGCAAGTTTCTTCCCATTTCCTTTTGGTTAATGTGTTCCTAATACCGCATTTCATTAGCTGCAGGACGGTCACCCATCAGAAGCTTTCTGTGACAGCTCCAGGTCTGGGTGGAGTATAAGTATGTTATTGCACTTAATTTGGTTCAACAGAGATGGCATCCACTTTCTGTCAGAGGGAAGGCACCTCCACGTGGAAACTAACTGGGCATTCTAAAGTCTGGCAAGATTAAACAAAATACTATCATTTTCTGTGGCAAGGTCCAGCTAGAATCTATACTGCTTACAGGATAGGAACCCAAATACTGCCTTCCCTAAGTGATAGTGTGTCTATCACAATACATACAGAATTGTCAAGGTATGCCTGTTTGACTTTGAAAGAGTAGTTAACCTCTGTTTTGTAACTCAGCAGGTTCCCAGAAAACACGTTAGAAAGCAGCCCATTTGGAAGTGAGTGAAAGTAGTGCTCTGATTACTTGTCTGCACAAACACATTTTGCATCGTCACTGGGCAACAAAACCCAAATACACAGGCTAACAAACAATACAGCATCGCCCATGTGTGAGGAAAGGCACCTGCTCATAGCTACAGGCATTTTGGAGAGTCTGGGTCAGGTGGGCTGCAGGAGTGTGGATAGTTCCTTCCGTGGCAGTGGGATGTGACTGGGCCTTGCAGAATGAGTAGGCTTTGAGTACACATGGACACCAGGAAGAAGTCACAGTCAGGACACTACAGGAGGGTGAGGTTCGGGTAAGGGTTAGGATTAAACATGGTGATAGGGATGAGCTAGACCTGTTGGGGGTTAGTAACCACAGTAATATTTTGAAACTATTATGAAATAATTTTAGATTTACAGAAAAGTTGCACAAATAGCACAGAACTCCTGTTTCCCTTTTTTCCAGATTCCCTTGATGTTAAAACCTCATATAAGCGTAGTACAATGATTGAAACCAGGAAATTAACCTTCGTGCAATACTATTGACTTATCTACAAGTGTTACTGCAATTTCACCAGTTTTACCCATTCTTTATCTTTTCCTGGTCCAGGATCCCACCTAGGATTCCACATGGCGTTTAGCATCATAGCACCCTAGCCTCCTCCAGGGGGTGACAGTTCCTGTTTTTTCTTGTCTTTCACGACCATGGCCCTTTAAGAGGATTGTTCAGTTCTGACCCTCAGTTTGGGTTTGCCTGATGTTTCCTCATGCTGAGATGGAGGTTATGACTTTTTGGCAAGAACACATCAGAAGTGATATCTTTCTCAGTGCACCATCTCAGGAGACACATGGTGTTGGTGTCTCTTTACTGATGGTGTCACTGATCCCTTGGTTAAGGTGATGTCTGTCTTTTTTTTTTTTTTTAATTGAAGAATGGTATTTAGAGATTAAGATCTGGGTGCTAGGTATGCTTATTCTTTTTATAGTCACGTAGGTGGTGTTGAGGTCAGAACTCAACAAATGTTTGATTATGTGCGCAAGGGAAGGAGAAGAGTCAAATATGACCTTGAAGTTGCCAGCTTGAGCGTGTACAGAAGAAAGATTGGGATGGGGCAAGTATAATGCTTGATTTTGACATGTTGAGTTTGGGGTGAAAATATTGTATTTATAGTTGAAGCTATAAGAATGAACCTAAAGGAGAAATGTTGGGGTTGGGTTTCTTACAAAGAAAATGGCATTTGCTTTTCTCTGATGAGGAAATGCAACTGTCTCGAGCACAGTTTTAATAAAGATCGGATCAGGACCTTGGTATGGGCAGTCCTGGCTGCTGTGCTCATGACCTTGGTGTGGACGCTCCTGGGTCTCGTGGTAAAGTGCTCTCAGCACTGACACCTTGGAGCAGATACTTTCTGAGCCTTGACTTCTTTATCCGGAAAATTGGGATGGGATGGTACCTGTGTTATAGGGTTAGTGGAGCACAATGTCTGGCATACTGTATATGCTTAACAATTGTTCGTCAGCTTGTTTCCACTTCAGTCCCAGCGCTGGGTGCTGAACTTTTTTTTTAATTTATCCTCACCTGAGGACATTTTTCCATTTTTTGTTCAGATAGAGTAGGAAGGGGAGAGAGAGAGAGAGAGAGAGAGAGAGAGAGAGAGAGAGAGGGAGAGGGAGAGAGAGGGAGAGGAAGAGAGAGAGAGAGAGAAACATTGATGTGAAAGGGACACATCGAGTGGTTGCCACCCACATGACCAAACCAGGGAACTGAACCCGGGTCTCTCTGGACCACAGGCCAATGCTCCAACCGCTGAGCCAAACCGGCCAGGGCTGGGTGCTGACCTTTTCTCCTAACCCTCCCCTGCTGTCCTGCAGGGGTATTTATCATAGGGATTTGGTGAGAGAGGGAAGAATTGCTACAAATACATAACTACCCAGCAGTAGACAACCATGGCGTGGGGGAGAAGGTTCACACTCCCTGCACCACCCCCTGGGGAAGGAGCAAGAGCAGTTCCAAAGAAGTTTTACATTTAAGCTGTGCTTTCTGTTTCCTATTAAAGCTTTAAAGGAATATTAAAAAGCATTTTTCACAATGTGCCCTTTTTTGTGTTAATACGACTGATTATTGAAACAATTCATACAATGCAGGGAAGGCAAAGGATCTGTAATCCCCTCCCAGAAACAGCTACGTTAACCACCGGTCTGGGCTCTAGACCTGTGCTGTCCGGTAGGGTCACAGGTGGCTGTAGGCTGGCCGCAGCGGGGATGAGCTGGAGGTGTGGAATGCCAGATTTCCAAGACGCAGTACAAACATGAATGTAAGATATCTCATTCATACTTTTTTATATCGATTAACTGTTGAAATGATGTTTTGGATAGATTAGGCTAAAATATTTTATTTGATTCACCTATTTATAATCTGGCTACTAAAGAGTTTAGAATTTCATATATGGTTTGCCTTATTTCTTTTGGGCTGTACTGTTTTAGACATATGCACAATACAACATGTACTTAAAAATAAATGGGATCATGCCATGATACTACTCTAGATCTTAACCCACTGTGGCTTTTTGTCTGTAGCATGTAAAGGTAATTTTACCACTTTAATGGCTGCAAGATATGACATTATATGGATGTACCATAATGTTTTTAACTGTTTCCATTTCAATGGACATTTAATTGGTTCTAATTTTTTGATACTGTGAAAGATGTTGCAAACACTCTTGGAACCTCTTTTCATTATTTCCTTAGGAAAAGTTCCTAAAGGTGTAATTTCTGGTGTGCGCATGACCAGTGGCCTCCAGAAAGGAACTGGTGTGTTTCCTTACCCCTCCCCCGTACTAGTCATTGTTCCTGTCTTTAACTTACATTAAACGTTTCATTTTTGATTTAACGTTGATTTTCATTGGATGGTTGAACATCTTTTCTCATGTACTTGGTGTTTTCATTTGTAGGTTTTTTTTTTTGTACTTCCTGTATTAAGAGACATTTATAGCTAAGTTTTATTTCATTAAATGATTGTATTTTTAGAGATAGACAGTAATGGGTATCAGAATATTCAGGAAAAATATGCAAATATATTTTAACTAAGGCACTTTGGCATGCATTTTCCCGTCCCTAGTTTGGAGCTTGGACCTCCCTGAGCTCTATGATTGGAAAAACACTAGTCTCTATGGATATAGGCACTGCTGTTATTCGTATTTACAAATGAGGGACCTCAGGCTTACGTAACTTGCCCAAAGTTGCAGTCCTGGAAGGTAGCGGAGTAGGACCTCACCCCCAGGTGTCTGGCCGAGGGCCTGGCTGACCTCTGTGCTACTGCCTTCCACGAGGTCCTGTCCCATTGATGGTGGGTACAGAACATCATTTGTGCATAAAAGAGGCCCCCCACCACACTTAGCCCCTTGGCATCCTGGTGCTTCTTAAAATGTATCCCAAACAGGCCAAACCCTTGTTTTGGCTTCCTTAGGCCATGTAGGCCCCCAGAGAGGTTCACATCTTCAAAAAGGGCTAGATGTACATGGAACTCGAGCAGCGTAAAATTATTCCTGGTTGTAATCTAACCATCCTTTCACTCGAGGGCATGGCCTGCTTTCCAGGCACTTGGTTGGCTCCCTCTCCCCCTTAAACACCTCACAGTGAGAGCATTTTCTTTCCTACCGTGCTTGCTATAATGGGCATTTTGTTCCTTTCTAAGCTATGAGGAGAGGACCAGGTATGATGCTCCTGGAAGCCCTCGCCCGTCCGCCCATTTAGTCAGAGTTCTTCACCTTGATGGGTGTGCCCTGCTCACTGCCTGTTGGCTGAGCACGTGTCCGATGGGACACGAGCTCACCGTCTTCGCTCAGGTTGTCAGCTTGGCCACCCTCCACGCAGGGGCACCTTAGGTTGGAGTGAGGAGAAGCTCTTTGAGTTGTCTGGATCCTGGCGTAGATGAGCAGTGGTAATACCTTGCTAATTCACAGCGGCAGTGATCAAACTTACATAGCTGAGCACCAAGTTAATGGCTCATCATGTTCCTCTTAACATTTACTCACTGACTTATAAATCATTGCCCTTCTCGGAGCGATTCTAGCAGTGACACAGGCCCAGTAGGCTTTTCTCTCCTTTGCTGAAGAGGCCCCTCACGAAAAGTTAACTGATTTTTCCCAGAGCCCTTCTGCCATTATGAAACTCAAATGCATTGTGACATGAAATTCTAAAAGTAACAAGAAAATCTAGATGCCTCTGTATGGAATTCAGACTTGCTTTATAATCTGTTCAGCACTAAGAAGCTCAGTTCCCCTGGCTTAGAGACCAGCCTTCACAAGAAAAAGATACTGGGCAATAAAATGTCAGTTCCGTTTGTACTGTGTGTCTTTGGGGAAGGATAAAGAGGTAAAATATTTGAACTGGCAAATTGTACTATATTCAACGATCGACTTTGTGTGCCCTGACCATTCACTTTAGACTCTGGTTCAACTTATTCTTGTGACTGCCCATCCGAACCCCAGTGCAGTCCCACCCATGATATGTATGCCCAGAACACATTGCCTGACTTTGTGAAGCCCGTGTCGTACGTTGGAGGAGAAAGCATGCAGAATGACCCTACTCTTATGAATTTCTGAGAGAGCAAAATAAACAGTGTTATATAAGGCTTTAGATGTGATCAAAGTGGGAGGGAAAGCCAGGGAATAGGGACAAGGAAACCTGAAGGGTAGTTCCCAGAGGCGGTGAGGGGCAGGAGTGGAAACGGAGCTGGTGGCGGTCCACCCGCGGGGGTCCACGGGAGTGCACAGCGTTCATTTTATTACTGTGCTTCATCAGTTACTCACAGATCCCAAACAGTATGTTGCTGGAAACAGGACGAGCTACAAAGCCAAACTGTAAAAAGCTTTTGAGATTTTCTGATTCTCTGCTTTACTTTTCACGTGGGTGGTTGAGCATCTGTATTTACAAAACTGCTCTCATGGAAGATGTAGGTTGGATCTTATTCTCATACCCCTCCCAGTCCCCAAGATGTGGTTTTGCCTGCTGTGAAGCTCAGTAAATGCCCCCGAACTGGATTACAGCCAGCCTGTGCTCTCCTGTTCTAGGCCCTGGCCCTTCGAGGAAAGGCCCTTTCCACCGAGCAGGCTGCCTTCACCTTCTCCTGTCGTGTTGGCTTGGCTTGGCTTTGGCTTAGAGTACCCAGTGGAAGGCCCATCTGTTCCCTCTGGCACTTGCCTAAATCTATGGAATGTGGAGTCCCTGTCAGGAAATAATTAAACGTTGTTTTTCTTTTCTTATTTCTATGCCCAAAGGCTTAGCACAAAGTTTGACTGTAGAATAACAACAAAGTAACGTTTGTGGATGTGAAAGCTACTATGACTGTCTTCTTTTTTAATATCCTAATTTTACACAAAGTTTTGAGGAAACACACACACACTTTTGCCCTTACCTTCCTAAGGTTATCATTTACATTAAAAGCATAAGCTCCTGTTATTTTTTCCCAGTTAACTCACAAGGTGCTATCAGCAGTTTCATCGGGACTCGGGATATTCTCGGGATTAGGTGAGATCAAACAAAGCAGGTGGCTTTCAAAAGCGACAACAATGAATCTGGGAAGAGAAAATAGATGGAGTCTGTTTCAGTTGTCTTCTCTCCCAGAGGGATGATAATAAGACTCCTCATGGTCTTCATCCGGAGATTCAGACCCTCTTATACTCATCCCTCAGCCAACAGATCTGAAGGCCTTCCACCTGCCCGGGCTGTGTCAGCCCGCACGTGCAGCAGAGAGGAAGGGCCCATCTCTGCAGGGCAGTCTTTTGACCTTGAGTTCTTCCATCCAGGGGTTCATTTGTTGTATGAATAAGCACGAAGGCGGTATTAGTATATTAAAGGAGATAAATTGCTTCATCTCATCTCATCAGATTTAATCACATTCTCAATTTACTCGTACTCACTAATGAGGGCTAATGTTAATTTGTAAAACAAGGAAAATGAATGTCTCCTCAGCCGGAAACTGTTTCTTTGCTATCAAGCGGCTTGCTCTCTTTAATTGTCATTTTACTGGGCATGTGTGTGTGTAACTATGTAATAGGCTGTGTGCACCGAAATGATGAGCATGCCCTTAAAATGTGATTAATTTAATAACGACCATGCTAGAGCCTGCCCATCCGAATGAGTGTTTTCCCTTCAGGATGGCCTCTTTGGGGGCGGGGGGAGGGTACTGGAGTTCATCAGTACTGGCTCTGAAACTGGCTTCAAATCTGATGGTGTGTGTATTCCTTGTTTCCTTTGTAGGGTGGCAGTAACTCTATGCCTGGAATGTAGGCATTCTGTCTGGAAATAACCAAAAGTTATTCACAGAACTAAGCTGGTTGAGTATGGTAGGGATTCAGTGACACACTGACACATGTAGTATAGACTAAGTGTGACTTCTGGGTACTGATTCCAGTTTTGGGTGTCCTCTTGCTATCTGTCATCCTCAGGGGGAGTTACAGCCAGGCTTCGAGTGTTCTCAGTGATCAATTCGTGTAGCGTTCTGAGGCTGTCAGGAAAAGACTCGTTTGAATGTAGCAGTTCTGGTCCATTTGCTTAAAATCTTAAAGGCTCACAGAATTTCATAGTTAACACTGATTTCTAGTCCCACTTAATTATATTAATATACACATATTTGTCTTATTATATATGGGTATATAGTTGCCTCAATGTTATGACAAATATAAAGCATTAATAAATATCTATTGATTGAATAATCAAATGGAGAGTGTTCCACCTAACTTCCTACAATGCTGTTTTGAAAGCAGATGGAAGGATGCTCTTTGTATGTTCCTTCCCCCTGTAATGTTAGCCATTGAACAGAAGATGAGACAGGAGGGTGAAATAGCAGTATTTGCAGTAGCCAAGCGCTGTAGGAGCCACCCAGTACGCATCACGGGTGAATGGGTAAGCAAGATGAGACCTCTCCTTGCAATGGAATGTTATTCAGCCTTAAAAAGAAGGAAATTCTGACACATGCTACCACATGGTTGAACCTTGAGGACATGCCAACTGAAATAAATCAGTCACCAAAACACAAACATTGTGTGGTTCCATTTACAGGAGGTAGCGAGAGGAGTCAGGTTCATAGGGACGGAAAGTAGAATGCTGGTTGTGGCAGGGAGGGGAGCACAGGGAACTGTTGTTGTTCAACGGATACAGAGTTTTAGTTTTGCAAGGTGAAAGGTTCCGAAGATGAATGGTGGTGATGGCTGTGCAACACTGTGAATGTGCTTAATGCCGCTGAAGTGCACACTTAAAAATGGTTAAGATGGTAAATTTTATGTTGTGTGTGATATACCACAATAAAAAAAACCACACAACTGAATTCTGGGGGAAATAGGATGGAAAATACAGGGGTTAAAAGTATAATCTTAGACTGGGTAGACCTGGGTTGTGTGAGCACTGGCTTCCCTTTAATCAGCTGTGTGACCTGAGGGAACCACTTAGCCTCTAGACTTCGGTTATCTGCGGAACAGGGGCAAGAAGTTCAGTACAACCCTCGGGCTTGCTGATGTGATAACACAAGTACCTGTGAACTGTACTAACTGTTGCCACTAATCCTGTTGCTAGGAGAAGGTCTTGTCCTTGGGGAAGCCACAGCTACTGCAGGGCAGTGTGGGGGTGAGAGCCTGCGGGCGGGGAAAAATGCTCCGGGTGCTGAGGGTGCTGACGCGTTGACTGCAGCTCCTCTGTGCGAAGGCCAGCCTGGGACTGGCTCCTCTTACCAGCGAAGCGCCAGCATTGATGGAGAAGCTCAGGGCTGCGCACGTGCTTTTCCTTTTTGAAGTGTGGGGGTCCTGGCTTTGAGGACCACCTGTCATCTCATGTCTTCATCCCTCGAGCTTCAGACCTAACTGCCCCACAGTTTACAGTTGTGGGATTACCCCCACTTTGTGTTGAAGAGAGCATCCCACCTTCACACCACGAACGGATGCCTGGGTCTATCTTTAGCCCTTCCTGGCATTTGGTGTACTTGGCTATTTTGGTTGCAAGGGCATTTCAAGATGTGGGCTCTATTCTAAGGATGCTGTCTCAGGAACCAGGCTTGGCTGGCCTGAACAACCTGGTTTAACAGGCCAGCACAGTATTAGGGGACCAGAAAGATGTGCACGGCCTCCAAGACTTTAGGGACCAGGTTATCCTGTCAGCAGCAGAGATGCATTTCCTTCCACACCTGTGCTGTCAATGTGATACAGTTACTCTGGGCTCTGCTCTTTCCTGTCTTCTCACCAAGCCTTTCTGAATCTCCAGTTCCAGTTTAGATTGGCCCCACTCTCCATCATTGTTCTTGTGATTCCATCATTGTTCACTAATAAGAAAAGCTCTGAAGTTTTATTGATTTGAGAGAGAGAGAGAGATAGAAACATCAATGAGAGAGGCCATCGATTGGACACCTCCTGCATGCCCCCCTCTGGGGATCGGGCCCACAACCTGGGCATGTGCCCTGACCAGGAATCGAACAGGTGACCTCTTAGTGCATGGGTCAATACTCAACCACTGAGCCACACCAGCCAGACAGAGGGCAGTCTCTTGATCAGTTGCTCCTGGGCAGGTACACCTGGTCCAGGTGGCTTTGGCCACCTGGCCCCAAGGAACTTTCCGAGATGGCTCAGCCCCTGGGAACCATGCATTTTCCTCAGCAGAGGCTGTGGCTGTTGCAGGTTCTAGAGCCACATTTCCCCATGTTGGGGTACATCAGGGTGATCTGGAGAGCTGATGAAATTATAGACGTTGCATTCACCCCTGCTCAGTAGAATTTGGGAGGCTTTTGCCGGACCTGGTTTCATTTCTTGCTGGACCCGGGTTATTTATGGTACTTGCATCCTTCTACCCGAGTTTCTAATTTGGTTTTTACTATCATCAGTTCCTGCCTTGGATTCTGGTGATGATTTCTTTTCACGTCTCACCTGCTCTCTCATACCTTAAAAACAGCGCTAGGATATGGGCCTTAATATCTGCTATTGCGAATAGCCCAATAATGAACTTTTTGGGTTGTGTCCGTCTCCTCTGTTGAAAGCGTTTGTTCTAGATCCTCTCCTTTTTCTCTAGTTGCTTCCTCCACTTCCTCCCTCCCCCCACATTCCTTAACCTTCTGTAATCCATCCTTAATAAAGGCTCTTGGGACTGCCCGCTGTTAATATCCCTGCACTCTGACTGGCAGCGTGAAACCAAACCGCACTCGGTGAGCTGCCGGGGTTACATAATACTCAGTCAGGTAGAGTGTTCTCACTGAATGGGACAGATGCTGAGGGTATCAGTCTGAACTGTGCTCACATCACAACGTGAACCGTCTCAGAAATCAGAAACTGCCCAGGTGCTGGCCAAAGAGTAATGGCGTGTCTGGGGCTGTAAGTAACACCAGCAGCCCCGGAGCAGCCTAGACCTAAAACATCGTAGCTAAGTGCAGCCAAATTAGTTCGGCTAAACTGTTTTGTACTCGATGCCATTCAGTAACTCTTGGCTTAACGCTGAAATTCAAAATCTCGCCCAATGCTTCTTGTGCTTTGCTGGGGGGTCAGTGGTCGCACTTTCTACTGAGCTATGTTTATGCATCTCAGGTTTTTTTTTCTGTTAAGTGACTGTACAAGGTAGACACCTTGAGGAATCGTAATTTTTCATGTACTTACTGTGGCAAACAGTGGTTAGTCGAGGGCTAGCTCACGGCACCGATGTGGGCAGCTGGTAGTTTTCAGTGATACACTTTGTGATTTAAGTGTCACACAAGTGGGAAATAGCACTGGTCCTGCTTTGTGCCGGTTTGGGCCATGAACACTGGCAAGTCTGAAGCTGTGTTTTTGCCAAGAACTTGGTCTTCAGCTGATGGTGTGCGCCAGAAACACCCTTGCCCACAGCTGAAGTGACTTCAACTCTTGGCCTGGATGGGCTGGGCAGTGTTGTGTAACAGACACACAGGTGAGACTCTTCTTGATGGCAGGCACAGTGCTGGGCATCAGCGGTGCATGAGATGTAGCCCTTGCTTCGAGCTCACAATTGTATTCCGTGTGCTCAGTGCCATCTACGGGTAGTGTACCCAGGAGGCACTGGCCAAGATGATGAGCGTGGTACGATGTGGCCTGCCCAGTAGAAAGCTGGGAGGTTCCTTGGCTGTCGCAGCAGCTCTCAAGACAGTAGTTGGGGAGGAAGTCTCGCCTTTCACTCCTGTTAGCCCGCCAGCATGCCCTTCTGTCTCCTGTGTGAGCGTGGAGGGCCAATGTCCCTGTCCAGTACCATACTTCAAAGGGTGGTGGCAAAGGTCAGAGTTACACCAGCAGGGGCTTCCCGACTCCAGAGCTGTTCCCTGTTCTGGGCTTCTCCATAGAGCTCACTAGGATGGGAGCCCCATCTGTTCACCTGGAAAACCGCTTTTCCTCCTCCAGCCTTGGTGGTTGGAGACTGGGTGAGGGAGAGGGGTTGTAGGGACAATAGGCTGGTTGGCTGGGGTAGGGTGGGGCTGAAGCTTTGTTTGCATAACCCTTCAAGATGGAGAAAACGTCAAGTAGTGATTACCAAAGGATGATACCCAGAAGACAAGCCATTTGAGCCGGAAGGCAAAGATGAGAGTATATAAAAATCCATACAAAACATTTACAAGCACTTATAAGAGTATATTTACTGTGCCCTCCTTTTAAAAAATGAGTTCCTGTAGCCCTGGCTGGGTAGCTCAGTTGGTTAGAGCATCGTCCTGATAGGCCAAGGTTTCCAGTTTAATCCCTGGTCAGGGCACATACAAGAAGCAACAACACATCAGTGTTTCTCTCTGTCTCTCTCGCAACTCAGTAAATAAAAATAAAAATAAATGAGCTCCTCTAGAGCATAAAAATGTAGTAATACCCAAGGTATGAAGGGTATTTGCATGAATCTTTTCAGGGCTGAATATCTACTGAGCTGTACCTCATCCCATCATGTTGCAGTCTGTTCTTGAGAACAAAGTTAATTTTGCATCAATTTTTTAAAAAATAAAATGGTCTCATTTCCATAAAATTAGGATGATCGTGATTTATGTCATTGTTTTAGTTTTACTGTTTGACAGTGTTTTAAACAGGTGTTATATGAAGTTCTTTCAAAGCCCATTTATAATCTTCCTTATAAAATAGCATTTTTATCTTAAATGAATATGTTAACTATGGTTTGTCTGGTGCTTGGACACTAATATGACTTCAGGTGACTTCAGATGTAACCAGAAATACACAGGCAAGAAACCTGTGCCAATACTTTTTTTTTTTAATCCTCACCTGAGGACGTTTTTGCATGTATCTTCAAATAGAGTGGGAGGGAGAGGGGGAGAAGAGAGAGAAACATCAATATGAGAGAGACACATAGAGTGGTTGCCACCCACACGACCGCAACCGTGGCTGGGGACAAACTGCAACCGAGGTACGTGCCCTTAGCGGGAACCGAACCCGGGACTCTCCGGTCCATGGGCTGACGCTCTAACCGCTGAGCCAAACTGAGCAGGGCCTTTTTGTTTTTAAACCTGGGATGATAAAGGATGATTGTAAGAGTGTATAGAGTCTTCTAGGCAAAAGAAAAAAATTGTAGTAGCTTAAATTGTTTCAGGCTTTGGGAAAAGATAGTGATATTGATTTTTACGCACTGGAGTAAGATTGCTATCACATTAACCTCCTTATAACCTCTTTTTTAAATCAAGACAACAATTTGCAAATGTGAGACTTCAAAATGTAACTTTTCCCAAGTTCTTTGGGTGAACTGTGCCCAGTGGTGGCTCTTTGTTTGGCCATAATGAAGTACTGGCCTGGGTAGAGGACCCGCTGTGGAGGGGATGTTGAACTTGACCCAAAGAATACAGATGTCCTTTGAAGAGACCTAAGTAGCAGTGGCACTTCCTACTGGCTCCTGGATGCATTTAAAAGCCAGGGATGAGCTAAGGGTAGTAGACAAAAACAAATAATCCCCAAGAAACAAACCAACCAATAAATAGGAAAAATTGCTTTCCTTGCTTAGAGGTCAGGCCCCGGGGTGAGAGTGGGCTGGAGGGAGGGAACTGTTTCCTTGGGCAGTTCAGAGTCTCTGGAGTGAGCATCTCACTGTGATGATGGACCCTGGGAGGGATTTTCAAGGAGAATTTGGGTGCCGCGTGACTTCTTCTTTGTTACTGACTATAGAATTGATTCTCCACCCCTCCCAAGATGTGACTCCACTCAACTATGTTCTGATGTTGATGACATTAAAGGGGATCTCAGTAAAGGGAGCTCATCCAGAGGTAGGTGCCTGGAGACCATAGCACATGAGGAACAGCTGGGGACCCAGGACTTACAGTCCAGAGAAGAGGAGACATGATCCTGAAATACTGCAGGATGGGCACTTGGAATTCCTGTCTCCCCTCTCTGAGTTCTTACGAAGCTCAGACTGATCAGCAGTGGGTATATATCACAGGAGGTAGACTTAGCTTCGTGTGCAGGAGCACCTGGCCCGTCAGACCCCTGAGTGGTGGACTGGGCTGCTTTGTGTGGAAGAGAGGACTTCATCTCTGCGGGTGTCTGAGTAGGCTGGGCACCCTCCAGCAAGGATGCTGCTGGAAAGTGCCTTAGAATGGGAGCTTGACCCCTATGTCCTTGAAACCTCTTGCTCACCTGAAAGGAGGCAAGAAATGATGGTTGGGAAAAAATATATAAAATTAAGGTGAAAAGGAATAATTTCAAATAAACAGTAAAAGAAGGAAGGAGTAAACCATTTTGTTCTTGAGTTTCTACTTACCTATAAAAGTAAACCCAAAGGAAGTGGTACATAGTTCCTGTCTCTCTTAGAGAAATAGGTTTCCAAACTCACTTGAATTTATTCTAAGAATGGGAATTACAAAGCTTTATTGGTTCTGTATAAAATGCTCCAGTCGTGTGTTTTGGTGGTGGTGATTTCGTGGTGGGAGGTAGAAAGGACCATCTGTTACCTTTCTTATGGAAGGAAGCCATGTGTAGGTTGCAAGTTTGGGTGCAGACAGGAAAGGAAGGAGAATTAAGGAGATTAGACAGAGGAAGGATGCTCAAGGTGGAGGAGGAGCGTGGAAGAAAAGCAGGCTCTACAGCCTGGCAGGGCTGGCGCTCCGTGGACCCCGCACAGAGGTTGCTCTGCTCAGCCCAAGAAGAAGGGCCTCTGCAATGAAGAGGGATCAGATCCGGAGAGGCTGGCTAGGACCTGGTTTGCCTTCTTTTAGAGTCAGTCCCCTACAATGCCCGGGAGCTGATGATTTAGCTTCAGATGGAGCATCAGTCAGTGATGGTCCTAGAGGTACTGATGTCCTGTCAGGCTGGCTGTCTTCTCACTGCCCCGCCAGGCCACTCTCTGATTGTCGTTTGAGAGGAGCCCGGGCACGGGTGTGACCTTCCAGGTGCAGGGCCTGGCGTGAGTTGCGGCTTGTCTGCATCAGGCAGATCACTAGCACCGTGTGTAAGGCATTTGTACAATCAAATGAAAGAAATAAGGTGTTTACCTCCTCACGCCTGTGCATCGTTGTCCAGGAGTATATTACTGCCGTGTCCCAATCCCCTAATTTTGGCCACATGGGAAGGGAGGAGCAGCCTCGAAGGAACCCACAACGGATTAGCTTCTCATTTTCCCTTCTCAGCTCTTCACTGTTAAAGCAGTGGCTGATATTTTTATATATATATATACACGCTATGCTTTACAAGTTGTGCTTCCATTTATTTGTCACTTTTCTTGTTCACAACCCCCCCCCCCCCCCGAAGCAGGGAAGATACAGAAGGAGCTGAGCTGACACGAACTGATAAGCGACAGATGCACACTGCTCTGCAGCCTCCTGGAGTCGTTCCTGATGAGGAGCATGGGCCGACGGGAGTGGGGGGACCCTCTCCTGAGCACTGCTGTGTGTGTTTCCTTGGATACACTGTAGCTAGTCGTATCTAAATAATGCCACTATTTGCATTATTGTGTTTACTTTTCCAGCTTCCATTCTATTGGTCTATTCAGGTGGTGCTCAGAAATGAGCATGGATTTGCCACTTGTATCATAAGTAGCATAGAGACAGGGTGGTGCGGTGGAAAGTGCACCCAGCTCTCTGCATGGAGGTGTGGACTGCAGTGTCTTTTTTTTTATTTTTTTTTATCTTTATTGTTGAATGTATTACAGATGTTCCTCATTTTTGCCCGATGGACCCCCTTCTCCCCACTCCTGCCCCCCTCCCGCCTTTTCCCACACTGTTGTCTGTGTCCATTGGTTATGCATATAAGTTCTTTGGTTTATTCTCCCCCCCCCCCCCAATCCCTTTCCCTTTGAGGTTTGTCAGTCTAGCAATGAATTTGTTCTTAATCCCTTCACCTTTTTCCCCCATTCCCCCAACCCCCCTCCCGTCAGGCAACCAACAAAATGTTCTCTGTATCTATAAGAATGTTTCTGTTCTGCCTGTTCATTTTGTTTGTAGATTCCATTGTCGATAGCTATGTATTCATTGCCATTTTGTTTGTTCATATATTTTATCTTTTTCTTCAAAAAGACCCTTCAACATTTCATGTAATAATGGTTTGGTGATGATGAACTCCTTTAGCTCTTCCTTGTTTGGGAAACTATATGGCCATCGATTCTAAATGTCAGCTTTGCAGGATAGAGTCATCTTGGTTGTAGGTTCTTGCTTTTCATCACTCTGAATATTTCTTGCCACTCCCTTCTGGCCTGCAAAGTTTCTTTTGAGAAATCAGCTGGCCGGTTTGGTTCAGTGGTTAGAGCATCGGCCTGCAGTTCAGAGAGACCCGGGTTCGGTTCCCACTAAGGGCAGTTTGTCCCCGGCCCCAGTTGGGTTGTGTGAGTGGCAACCACTCGATGTGTCCCTTTCACGTCGATGTTTCTCTCTCTCCCTTCCTCTCTCTCCCTTCCTCTCTCTCCCTCCCACTCTATCTGAACAAAACATGAAAAAATGTCCTCGGGTGAGGATAAAAAGAAAAGAAAAGAAGAAAAAAATTTACTGACAGTCTTATGGAAACTCCCTTGTAGGTAACTAACTGCTTTTCTCTTGCTGCTTTTAAGATTCTCTCTTTGTCTTGAACCTTTTGCATTTTGATGATGCGTCTTGGTGTGGGCCTCTTGGGGTTCATCTTGTTTGGGACTCTCTGTGCTTCCTGGACTTGTATGTCTGTTTCCTTCGCCAAGTTAAGGAAGTTTTCTGCCATTATTGTTTCAAATAGGTTTTCGATTTCTTGTTCTCTCTCTTCATTTTCTGGCACCCCCAAGATGCGAATGTTGGCACGCTTGAAGTTGTCCCAGAGGCTCCTTACACTATCCTCATTTTTTTGGATTGTTTTCTTTTTGCTGTTCTGATTGGGTGTTTTTTGCTTCCTTATATTCCAAGTCGATGGTTTGCTTTTTGGCTTTACCTACTTTACTGTTGAATCTGTGTAAATTATTCTTTATTTCAGTTAGTGCCTCCTTCATTTCTGACTGTGCATCCTTTATTTCTGACTGGTCCTTTTTTATGCTCTTGAGGCCCTCACTAAGTTTGCTGAGGTTCTCACTAAGTTCATTGCGTATCCTTATAAGCAGTATTTTGAACTCAGCATCTGTTAGGTTGCTTATCTCCATTTCGCTTAGTTCTTTCCCTAGGGTTTTGTTCTGTTCTTTCATTTGGGACCTATTTCTTTGTCTCCTCATTTTGACTGCCTCCCTGTGTTTGTTTCTATGTATTACTTAATGAGAGGTATAGGGCTAGCTGAGACCAGATGCTGCTTGTTTGAAAGAATTTAGGAAAAACCTGAAGCAGGATCCAAGACAGGCTAATCTGGTGATTAAGCAACTGGCAACAGCTTGGGTGGGCCTGAAAGCTGGGTGGGGCGGGGCCTCAGGGAATCACCAGGGCGGGGCATCCAGTGTGAGCCAGGTTGCTGGAGTCCCAGGCTGTCTGCTGCCCCAGGGAAGGGCTCACCAAAGGAACAAAGGCCTCTGACAGCAAGTTTGTCCTGGAGAAAGCCCCATCTTCAGCCCTCGCTCCAATGCCAAACAGCTCAGTTCTTCCCTGTGTGTCTCTGGTGCCCCTCGAGCTGCCTCCCCTCCAAGCTTAGAGGGAGAGAGTCCGCTAAGTCCGTGCGCGGGCCCTTTAAGGAGCTGCCTGGGGCTCCAGCCACCTCAGCCTCCCTGAGCCTCAGTTCCCGCTGGTTTTTCCAGCCAGAAGTTATGGGGACTCTCTTCCTGGCACTGGAACCCTGAGCTGGGTGCCTGGTGTGGGACGGGGACCCCTCAGTCCTCAGGGAGGATCTTCCCAAGCAAGGTGTCCTCCTGATTTTTATCCGCCACACGTGGGTGTGGGACCAGTCTGTCCGCCTCCGCTCCTTCTATCAGTCTGGATGTGGCTGCTTCTTTAATTCTGTAGTTGTAGGACTTCCATTCAGCTTGATTTCAGGCGGTTTTGAATGATGGCTGTTCTGTAGTTTAGTTGTAACTTTGATGTGGTTGTGGGAGAACGCAATACTGTGTTTACCTACCCGCCATCTGGACCGGAAGTCCCCTGCAGTGTCCTCTATGACACGAATCCGGCACGAGCACAGTGATGCTGACTTGGGTAAGTCATTGTGTTGCTCTGGACCTCAGTTTCCTCACTTGCTGAATGAAAGGAATAGGCCCGGATCTCCTGGGTCCTTTCCATTTCTGAGATACTGTGAAAGTGTCACTTACTCTGAGTCAGAATTAGTACGTACATTAAAAAAAAATTAGCAGTGCTGCCTCTTTTATATGTTTTCCTGACTCACCGTGGAGCGTGAAATGGTTCAGTCCTCAATTGGGTCCATTTCCAAAAGTCGCTACCCCACAATGAAAGGCGTTTGAAGCAAACTTGTCTATTGCTATTCCTGTTTCTCCCTGAATCCCCATTTCAGCAAGTGGCATGATCCAGGTCATCCTCCACATCGCAGATCCCAGCATCTGCCCTCAATGTCCAGCCTGGCCCTCACTGGACCTGTGTCCTCACTTTCCGCCTGCTACCAGTCGGACGCATCCAGCCCAGCAGACTCCGAACTGGCTTTCCTGTTTGTCCCCTTGTCCCCTTCCAGTCCGTTCTCCACACAGTAGCCAGATCAGCCTTGTACAGTGTCAGTCAGATTCTGCCAGAGCTCACTATGGTGGGACCCCACTGTGTCAGGACTGTATTGGGAATTACAGTTCCCTAGGCCTGGGCATGAGTGTTCCTTCTCTCCTGGGCTGTCCTATAGGCAATGAAATGGTCTGGCCTATCTCTGCATTCATTCACTTACAGCCTTACCTGTGAAGGAATGTCCTAGCGCAGTTTTGCTTTAATGAACACAGGCCACCAGTGGTCATTAAAATGAAAGTCTTCGTTGATTCTACATGCTGGTTAGAGTTCCTTTAAGAACCCATAGGCATTTTATTTATTTATTTTAAGTTTTTATTGTTTTTTGTTTGTTTTTTCTTGAGAGAGAAACATCAATGTGAGAAACACTGATTGGCTGCTTCCTGCATGCCCTCTCAGTCCACGGGATGATGCTCAATCCACTGAGCCACACTGGCCAAGTGAACCCACTGGCATTTTAAATAGGCACAGGGAGCCTGGCCGGGGTGGCTCAGTGGTTGAGCATCGACCCATGCACCAAGAGGTCGCCAGTTTGATTCCCAGTCAGGGTACATGCCCAGGTTGTGGGCCTGATCCTCAGTGCGGGGCATGCAGGAGGCGGCCAATTGATGTTCTCTCTCATCGATGTTTCTGTCTCTCTCTCTCTCCCTTCCTCTGTCTCTGAAATCAGTAAGGAAAAAATATTAAAATAAATAAATAGGCCCAGGGAGGAAGCTCTGTTGCTGTATTTCCAAATCCAGCTCTGGATTCAGCTGTTAGATGAGCCTCTGGCGTTTCCCCCTGTAATCTTCTCTTACAGGTTTGTTCTAAGGATGAGAAATGTGGACAATGCTCAGCTCTCATCAAGTGGAAATCATCTGGCAGTTGGTGCCCCACCCAGGATCAGCCACACCCCCATCTGACTTTATGACAGAGGTTTGATCTTGACAGAACCTCTCCCCTGTGCAGCCATGGGCCTCAGGCTGACATAACCCTGGAAACTCACCAGAACCCTGGACCTCATGTCAAGGACAGAGAAGTGTCCTGGTGAAGCCGGCTGGATGCCGTTCTTGTAGCCAGAGCTTCCTGACTGATAGACTGTCAGCTGATTATTGCCTGTAGGTGCAATCTTTCCCATTGGCAGAACCAGTCCACTTGTCTTCTCGCTGTACCTTGAGCTTTTCTGCATCTATGCGGATTCTACCTGGAACATCCTTTCCCTGTCCGTTTCTCCATCCATTCTGTCTCTCAAGACCAAGGTCAAACTTTAGCTTTTCCTGACTGAGCCTAAGAAAATCTATTCTCTGTAGTCTGAAGCAGTTACTGTAAATAAGTCTATTCATTACTTGGTCTTGGCATTTTCTCTTATTCTCCTCTTAGGCCTCTGCTCTGTCATTGGTTGGCACTTATTTATTTCTTGGGTGATTGCTTAACTTTTGCATATTTGCTTTATCTCCTCAATTTATCCACGAGGGCAGACACCAAGCCAAGGGCTGAGCACGGTGCCTTTCATAACAGATGCTCAGTGCCTGCTGATTTGAAGAGGGGGGCTGCACAAGGACTGTCAGCCAAGCATTCGAGGTTCTGGTGTTTCTGGGAGGTTTTCTTTGAACCTGGAAAATTCTAGCTGAGGGGATGCTAGCTGTAGGAGAGTCTTGGAGGCAGGTGTGGTGAGCAACTCTGCAACAATGGGGAGCAGTTTTGCAACTCCTCACTTAGCAAATGGGAACAAGTAGAGAAAGATGGAGGAATGCTGAATTTCCTGCATTTTCTTTCTTCTAAAGATGGGTAACATGCAAGCATTTCCTCCCACCTGCTAGCTCCTGACCTTGTGTTCTAGCCATTTATAATATAATCTTCCAATCTTAAGAAAGCAAGGAGCTCAAGGTTGTATGCTGATGGTGCTACTGATAGAAGCTATGGGATTGACTGGAGAGGGAGGCAGGCCCGGCTTTCTTCCATTTATGCCGTTTCCTTGCTGTGAAAACCTGGGCAAGTGGCTTCATCTCTCTCACCTTTGTGTTCAGTGGGAGCGGTTGGATTTTCCTAAGTGCTGTTGAGAGTGAGAATGAAATGAAAATAATGGTAGGAAGGGCATGTCAAAGATTAAGGAAGGGATGCTGGTCCAACATGAGTTTTTTGTTTTGATTTATTTTGTGGGTATATATTTTATTCATTGCTGATACTTGGACCAGCAGTCAGAATATAAAGTCGAGATTTCTGTGTTGTATAACCTTGAGTCATAAAACTGTTCATGAGTCATAGAAATAGAAGTTTAAAGTTAGAAGGTCATATAATTCACCAGTACGTTCAAATTCGGGCCACCCTCACTTTTCCATAATCGTGCTCCCTTTCTCGAGGGCCTGGCTTCCACAGTCTCAGCACCCGTGTGGGCCTGTCTCCCAGCCTGGCCTGGCGGACTCCCACCCCACTTGCGCTTGGGCCCAGGTTCCAGATCTCTGCTTGGGCCTCACCACACCTCCCCCGGGCCGCCTGCTTGTTCAGGCCTAGTGGGTAAAAAGAAATTAACTTTATTTTGAGATACTTGTCCATTCACATGCATTTGTAATAAAAAATCTGTTGTAACTTTTACTTAATTTCCCACATTGGCAACATCTTGCAAAACTATAGCATGTCACAACTAGTATATTAACATTGATACAGTATATTTCCATCACCACAAGGATCCCTCCTATTTCTTTTATGGCCACACCCATCTCCACCTGCCTCTATCTCCTCTTTTAAAAAAAAAAAAATTTCTTTATTGATTTTTAGAGAGAGAGGAAGGGAGAGGGAGAGAGAGAGACAGAAACAGCGATGAGAGAGAACATCGATTGGCCGCCTCCTGCATGCTCCCCACTAGGGATCGGGTCCACAACCTGGGCATGTGTCCTGACCTGGAATTAAACTGGCAACCTCTTGGTGCATGGGTAGACGCTCAACCACTGAGCCACACCAGCCGGACTCCATCTCCTTTTTAACCTCTGTCAACCACTAATCAGTTTTCCATTTCTGTAATTTTGTCAGAATGTTGTGTGTGTGTGTGTGTGTGTGTGTGTGTGTGTGTGTAGAATCATATAGTTTGTAAACTTTTGGAATTGGCATTTTTTCACTTAAAAATTCTCTGGAGATTTACTTAGGTTGTTGCATGTATTGATAATTCATTCTTTTTTATTGCTGATTATTATATGGTATAGTTGTACCACAGTTTGTTCACCCACTGAAGGACATTTGGGTTATTTCCAGGTTATGGCTGTTATGAATAAAGCTGCTATAAACATTTATGTACAGTTTTTTTGTGTGGATGTTAAGTTTAATTTCTGAGATAAATCCCAGAAGTGTAAATGTTGGGTTTCACTGTTGTTCATCTTTAGTTTTTTTAAAGAAACTGCCAAATGTCTGAGTGATCCATTTTTTTCCACATCCTCATCAGCATTTTGTGCTGTCATTATTTTTTAAAATAAACTTTTAATTTTAGAAGCCTTAGATTTACAGAAAAAACTGCAAATGTAGTACAGAGAGTTCCCATATATCCCATACCCAGTTTTCCTTGTACATTTAGTACAGTTAATAAACTAATATTAATACAATATTGTCAAGGTCTATCTTTACTTTTTACCTGGTGTGCCAGATGGTACCCATGTAGCTGAGGAGCAGGGAGTGGGGGCGCCCAGGTTGTTTAGGGACTGCAGGGGAGGGAGAGCCAGACGAGGTCCCCAACAGGGGCAGCTGTTCCCTTCCAATGTGAGAGACAAGGGGATTCAGGCATGACCCAGGAGGAGGCAGCCCATGTTCCCAAGTGTCAGGTGTGAGAACTGTCTCTCTGAAAGGACCTTGGATTTTTCACTTTACTTCCTTAGCTGTTTGTTTATCAAGTTTGAGGTGTAAGGACGAAGGCCCTTCTGCTTTGGCAGTGGGAGAGGAGGGAGGCACAGGGAGAGAGAGGTTTGCCTCCAATGCTGTTAAAGCCAGGAGGATCCTTCTGAGCTGGGTCTGTGCCTTAGGGTTAGTGTCTTAATTAGCAACACATTAGTGTAGTGCTGAATAATTTAGAATTACCAAGAGGCCAGCCAAGGCCCCATGCGGTGCTTCTTTTAAGTGGTGCATTATAAATGCCACAGACCCTTGCCTTATGTGAAATTTTATAACTCTCTCTAATGGTGTATTTTATCTCTCTAATGGTGTATTTTATCTCTCAGTTGTTGGTTTAACCTAGGCTGAGAGCCCTCAGGGCAGTGGTTGTCTTTATGCTGAATGCATGGTTTCTACAAATAGTAACAGTGTCTTTGCCACACACGGGGCCAGCCGGCAGGTAGGCTCTGCTTTGTTTGCTTTGGAGACTAGCGTTCAGGCTGCATGCAGTCAGCCCTTGGAGATACTGCAGGCGTAGTTCCAGACCATCCCATACAGCGAGGCACATGGATTTTTTGGGGTTTCCCAATGCATATAAAAGTTATGCTTACACTCTACCATAGTCTATTAAGTGTACAATAGCATTATGTCTGAAAAAACCATGTATGTACCTTAGTTTATAAATACGTTATTGCTAAAAAAAATGCTAACCATTGTCTGAGCTTGTTGGAAAAATGACACTAATAGACTTGCTCAATGCAGGGTCTGCCACAAAATTTAAAAAAATAACTACCTCATATATGGGAAGTACAGTAAGTGAAGCACAATAAAACAAGGTGGTATTCTTACATATTGCTTAAAAAAAATTGATGAAAGGAGCCCTGGGCATGGGACATAATCTCTTGACTAAGGGTCATTACCTGTCTCAGCTGGATAAGCGGGGTGTGGTTGGGGGTGGGGTGGGGAGGGGCATGGAGAGTGGAGGGTCTTAAACCAGATCCTCAAGAGCCAATAGGATCTGGGCCAGAGGGCAGCATGGAGGGAAAGCACTTTCATGACCTTTCAGGGGGTGATCCAATTCTGATTTTTACAGCTATTTGCCTACTATGACTTTTTCTCATCTGCTATAAATTTGTCTCTAGAGGTTGGGGCATTTGATAAATAATCTCTAGACTGAAAGGGGCGGTGGTCAAAAGCTTGGATCAGAATGTGGAGCTGAGGGAGGATGGATGAAGCAGAGGCCACGTCCTTACACCCGTCATGGTGTGGTGGAAGCCCCTTCTTTCAGGCTCAGTGATAGGAAGCCTCGTGCCATGTACAGAAACCATCCTTGGCACCTGGAGACACCTAGCACGTTGCCTCCCGTGCAAGAGGTGCTTGGGAGTGGTCTTTGACATTTCAAATCTTCAAAGCAGAGAGAGCCTTGGGCACTACACAGCAATGCTTTCCCTAAGGAAATGGGGGAGAGTCTCTGGTCTTTGTTCAGAGGTCCCAGCTGGGGGTGTGCTTGCCAGGTTTCAGTCACTGAGAGTATGCTTAGGGGGTGCAGCTAACTTTGTAGGTCTCTAACATCCTTTCCAGGGAGTTCTTCCTATAAAACGATCTTGGCATCTTTTACATTCACTTAAAAGATTGAAACCATCGATTCCATAGATGCATTCAAGACTGCAGTTCTTTCCAAATGAAATAAAAGTTGATACCCAAGATTTTGACCTTCATAAAAGTGAATGTTGTGTACTTATACTTGGTTTCTAACGATGAAATGTAGCAGGTCATAGCTGGCTGGGGGGAGCTCTAGTTCTTCCCCCCCACCCCCAAAGTCGTGTGTTGAGTTCCTATCAGTGGTGTTTTTATGAGACTTTTAACTAAGCCTAATCTCCTGTGAGGAATCTTATGAAATCAAAGTTCTGAGCTCAGCCCTGGCTGGGTGGCACAGTTGGTTGGAGCATTGTCCTGTACACCAAAAGGTTGTGGGTTAGATTCACAGTCAGGACACATACCTAGGTTTCAGGTTTGCTCCCGGCTGGGGTTCCTGCTATAGGACCCCCCCCTTTCTAAATCAATAAAAAAAATACAGACACAAAAAACTATATCCTCATGTGAGGATTAAAAAAACAACAAAACTCTGAGCTTATAAGTGGTTTCTCTTGGTGGGTGGGGTGGGAAGCAGGAGGAAGGAGGGAAATTTTACTGTCTATTTTGTGTACAAATAGCTTATAACTGTTAAAGTACTAATACATTACAGAAAATGTTTAAGGACTGTAATAGCCTATAATCAAGATGCATCAGGTTGGTGCATTTATAATTTGGACTTCTGTTCCGATATTCAGGGTCTAGAATGCTCAAGTTTCAGATGGAATTTGGGGACAAGGTTGGGCAGGATGAAGTGACCTTGATACATGTGTAATGGCTGTGATTACTCATTGGTCAGGTGAACCCCACCTCAGGGATCACTGAAAATGTGTGGCCAGTAAGTCCTGAGGCCAGTGTGTCTTCTCAGGTAGATAGCAATGGCCTGGTACCTGGCATAAGGTATAATCCTCTGGAGCTGATAAAAATGATTCCTCTAGAACTCCTGAAAAGAGAACAGGGACAAGTTGTCTGAGTGTAACCATCACTTTGGAAGAGAATCTTTGATTGTTGATGAGCCATCAGCCTTGGTGTGGGAGAGCCATCCACCTGCCTTGTAGCTTGAGGGAACCATCTAACACCAGCCCGTCCCTCAAGCTGTCTTGTGACTGAATGAACAGGCCCCTGGGAAGGAGAATCTGACTGGCCTGGTTTCCCAAACAGGTTATTCTAAACATCAGTCAGTAGATGCATCTCTCTCCTGAGTTGGTCACCAGTTAGCTTTCCAGCACATTCTCAGTGACTTCAATCCTTGGAAGCCCACAACCAACCCCTGGTTCTCTAGTGATGCCCACCTCCCAACCCCCCGACCCCCCGACCTCCCCACCCTGAGACATTGGGGAAACCTGCCAGATACCTGATGAGTTGCACACCCTCCTGATAGAAGGGAGTGGGAAGCCTCCACAAAGCAGTGTATAGCTCACAACAATACCTCAATACTACTGGGGCTGGGGATCGAACCTGCAACCCAGGTACATGCACTCGACCCTTTGGTTCAAGGGTCGATACTCTAACCACTGCATCAAACCTGCCAGGGCAGTCTTAACATTTCTTAACCCAGCTTTAGCTTCAACAGGAAGGAACATTTTCTACTTGCCTCTCTTGGTAGAGACTCAAATTAAAAAAAAAAAATCATCTCAGTTTGAAAACCCTGTTAAATAGATCTCACTCCAAAGGAGAAGGCATTGAGTCACAGGTTTGGTGTATAATATATGGGACTACCTCGCCAAAGAGTATGTTTTTTTCTTAAATGAGAGAACTGTTAAATGGCGGGGGGTGTCTCACAGTTGTTAGTGAAAGTACGTGTTCTGCTCTTCTTGAAGTAGACTCTGGCTGATAGCAGGCAGGATGTGTTAGTCGTCATGACAGTCATGTCATTGGCCAGGCTGGGATGTTATGCTTTATTTGAAGAGAATGCCATCCATAGTTAGGTGTAATTTTAGGAGGCATGTTTGAGGCCTGAAATGGAGAAATAGTGAAAATGAGACCTAAGTAATGACTACGTAGAGATCACTGAAATAGAAATAACAAGGCAAAAGCTGCCCAGGATTGGGAGTGGTGAGTCACCTGACACCTAAGCTCACAGGTGGGTGTGGCTCAGCTTCTGTGTCCAGGCCCTACATGAGGACCTACTGGCCACCTTGTCTAAAACCTGTCGCGATCACTGAAAACCGTCTTGTTTCAGGAAGAAGAGACACCCTTAATTTCCTTAAAATTTTCTTTGCCTGAAATGTTATCTATCCAATAACTTGAACTATTTTGCGATGCTATTTTTGTTAAAATAGTAAGATTATAGTCCTGCCCACGTGGCTACAGCATGAAATGTATAGAATTTAGACATGGAAGTGATGTTAGAGGTCATCTAACCTGTGTTTTCGGTTCTCAGGGCAAATTAGAATTTGTGTCATGATTTGTTACTGATGTACGCAAAGTAATCACTCAGAGTCCAGGCTGGTGTGGGACAGCCAGCTCCCGGTTTCCTTGATCCTGTGGCAGCTTGAAGACTCCTGGCTGTGAGGGGGGCCTGGCCTCCACTGTATGAAGCTGGTTTTTGCCCAACAAGCCATTAGAAGGAGATGCTGACCAGATCGGTGACTCTTGTTTTTTGTTGGGAAAGGTGCTCATAGTCCGATCAGGAATGCAGTGTAGAGAGTTTCCCACAGTATCAGGCACCTGGGCTGCTGGCGGTGCCTGAAGGTAATGAAACAAGATAGGAGGAGAAGTGAAGATTATGTGCCCCAGGAGAGCCGTGCCCAGAGCTGCTGCCAGGGGTTCCCCTTCTGCCTTAACGGGACAGGTTGGAAAAGTGTAAGTCCCCAGGGCTGGGCTGAGATTGTGGTGGAGGGGAAAACCGGGACATGAATGGGGCCCCTGTCTGCCAATCTCCTGGGGGAGTGGGAGGCACCCAGAGGGAGGAGTGGGGCAGGCTCTCTGCCCGCTCTGAGCTCTGCCTCTGGGTGGATCGGTTCCTATCCATGACTTTTCGTCTTTGGGAGAGTCATGAGGTGGTAGAGGGGAGAACAGGAATAAATTACAAGCGGGCCGGGTTGGACTTCTCACTCTCTGGAGGTCTGTGTACGCGAGGTCTTTAATCATCTGTTTCTTGGGAAGCTGACAACTTTGGTAGCAATTCATTTCAGAAGATCTGCTGATTGCACTGTGTTCCATGAAGTCATTTTTGTTATTAGCTACAGTTGCATGAGCACCAAACAAAATATCATTGAAATGTAAAACACGGTTGCTTCAACCTGTTTGTAAAAGGAGGTTTCCACCAAGGGCACTTGCTTTGCCCAAGGATGTTGCTCTTAGTACCTGGGCAGTGAGAGGGAGATGCTGCCCTGACAGGGCTGGCATGGACGGGCAGGGTCAGCTGTGAGGTGTTGTATAACCAAAAGGCGTCTTCCAACTACTTGGGCACTGCTAGTCCAACCTCTGGGTTGCAGGTGATGCCTCCGAAAGGTTGGCACAGTGCTGGACTTAGGAGACCGTGGACATTTCATAATCGGATCTGATGTCCTAGAGTGACAGCCCATGAAGGGGAGTTAATGTGAGGCGGTTAAGGGCTCAGGGGTCCCAAGTTGGCTTCTAGGATGTGTCACAGATTTCCTGGCCATCTGACGTTCCAGTGTCTGCCTCCTTGGTTCCACGGGGCTGTGGTTGAGCAGTGTTGGCAGTTGTGTAGCAAATCTGCTCCTTAACGGCAGAGCATCCTTTGTGGGAAGGTCGATTTCCCTGGCATAGTAGATCGGCATGGTCTTTCCAGACTGTTTACCCACACAGTAGACATTCTTCTGCTCTCCTTAATCTGCAGTGTCAAATCCTGGGACCGGGATTCCTACTCTGAGCCGAAGTGACATTTCAACCATATGCTAGCTTTTGGCAGGAGCTTGCTTGGGGATGGGGAGTCGAGGAAAATGTTCTGAAGACTGTCTCCCTCATGCTTTTGCTGTTAGACAATGTGAACATGCAGGAATACATTTTTGAACCTGATTTCAAAGAAAGAATTCGGGCCAAGCAGAACAGTTTTAGAAATGGCCCTTTTCCTGCAAGATCAAAGCGCGGAGGCAGCTGAGGATGTAGTGAAGCCTCTTTGTGAGCAGGGTGGCTTCTCCGCCCTCTGCTGGGAAATACTAACACTGAGAGAAGGGCCCTCAGCCCTCTGCACCGCATGCGGCCTACACTCATACAGTCATTTCCATAAACCGAAAAAAGATGCCAAACCAGTTTAGCAAAAAAAAAAAAAAAAAAAAAAGCTGGTGGCCCTACCCATGGCTGGGTTCCTCAGCCACCCAGCTTCCTGAATTGGGGCGTCTAAAAACAAACACCTCATGTGATTTTTTTCTCTAGAAACTTTCTCCCTCTGCCTTTGGTTGGCAGTGGAGAGGGGCTTCTGCCCTTTGAGCTGTGTTTGACAGTGTTCAAGACCCTGGGACACTTGGCCCTTGCCTCCTGGTTGTCCCACAATCGGGAATTCTGTCCAGAACTTGATTCTCTCTAGGCACACCTTCTTGGGGTCACTGATGTTCCTACTTCACGGGCTGAGGGCAACTGAGGCATCAGGGCTATGGCAGGCGGGGTCAGGGCTGTCCGTCTGCAGTCTGGTTTTTTTTGGGGGGGGAGGGATGTGGGAAGAATGGTAAGCACAGTGACTGGTGCTCCTGGAAACACAGTCCTTACTATCCTCCCCTTCCTGGTAGTCCCTTCAGCATCTGTGGTCTAGTCATACAATCTGACGTGTAGGTATAAGCTTTTGAGGGGGGAAGGGAAGGAGGGGGGTTCTTCTTCGTGTAATATATTAGTTTTTTTTCCCCAGCCAGGCTGTGAGCTCCACAAGGGGGCAACCATGACTTCTGTGGCTTTGTGCCCCCCGCCCCCCAGTAAGTCCCATGCTTTGGGAGGAACAGATACATTGAAGAACAAACATCGTGAGGAGAAAGGCCAGGGTGTGAGGGAGGCTGGAGACCACTATGTGGGCGACACGGTTGAAATGTTTCAGGGGCTTTTTCTAGAGAAGAGATGAGTTCAGACGGGGTGGTGCTGACAGCTGGGGTGGCCATTGGATCTGAACGCTGTCCAGCGGAGTTCCGAGCTCAACACAGAGTGGGACGGGCGGGCGGGGAGGGTTAGTGCTACTGAGGATTTACGCTTCGTTCTGGGTCCATGAGATTTGTTATTTTCTCTCCCTGAGGTCACTCCCAGCTATGGTGAGTGGGTGAAAGTCTCAGGAAGAGCAATTCTAGCCCAAGCTAAGGACACAGCTGTCAGATGACTGGAACGGCCCCCCAGCTGCCCCCTTGATCTGCACTGGAGGATTCAGACGGGCTGCTGGCCTCCATGGGGAGGACCTGCCACCTTGTCCACAGGCGTGCGTTCGGTTAAAAGACCGTCCTTTTCTGAGGTAGTCCTTCCTTCGGGGGGATTAAAATGTCTCTTTTTTGGGAGAATATTGGCGCCGATCTCTGAAAGTAAGTAAATATTAAGTGGGCCATAGAACCCACAAGTCAGGGTACCTGTTTTCCATCGTCCTCTTACAAAGAGCAGAGTTGCACCCCAAGACGGTAAGGCCTCTTTTCAACACTGACGTCCTGTGGATGTGTCTCTCAAGAGGCAACTCTTGCCCTGCTTAGACGGCTTATAAACACATTAAAAAACAAAAAGCCACCCGCATAAAGGAGAATTATCAGGGAGCAGTTACCCTGGATCGATCCTAAGTTAGGGCTGCAGTTTTGCCCTCCCAGACCGTCCACTGCTTCTACGTCCATGTGTACATTCGAGATTCATGCCTGACATTTCGGCCTTTACTGGGAGGTGTTGACCTTGGCATGTTGTACCTGTTAGTGTGTGGTGCCGTGAACGTGAGGGGAGCCCGTCTCACCCCATCCACGCCATCTGCAGCTGAAGAAATCTCATTCACTTAACATCTGTGTACGGGTATCCGTGTGCTTGTCTTAGTTCTGCGGGGGGGGGGTGGTGGTGAGCAGAAGAGCTCCTGTCACCTGAAGCTCTGTCTTCAGCAGCAGCAGCACAAACAGGACCAGGAGGGATGTGCAGGGGACTGAGCACTAATGAGGATGCAAGATGTTGTGGCCACTGTGACCTGGAGTATTTTCAATAGCAGGCTTGGAAGACCTTGAAACGTGGCCAGCGGGAGGAGGGAGATGGTCTAGGAGGCAGAGGGCAATGAAAGGTGTGGAGAAGGGAGCAGTGAGGGGCTTCCCTCCTGGAGTGGAAGGTTCCTGTTGGGACAGTTGGGAGATGAGTCTGCAGGCGAGGAGGGGGAGCCACCGGGAGTGTGGAGCCAGGTGACGATGATGTGCGGGCCGAGGGAGTGGCCAGGAGTGCTGTCCAGTGGGGCGGCTCTTTCAGCTTGAGTTTCCTGGGTCGTCAGATTTTGCCAGAATTGAAATGACTAAGTATCCGAGTCAGAACCAGGAGGAAAGCATCTTCTCTTTGACAGCACGGGGAAGGGGGAACGTGGGTTGCACCGAAACCTTTGCCTGATTTCTTTCCAGAGGCCGGGAGATCCGCCTGGGGTTAGCCGTGGGTCTGGTGAACCTGACTCAGGCTGCCCGGGCACCTTCTCGAGTAGGGTCTGTTTATTCTCACTAGTGACTGACAGCTGTAGACAAACCTGTCTGACTTCTTTGGGAGTTTAAACCCGTCTCCCATGGCTGTTAGTCTTCATGCATGAGAGGAGCTGTAGAATGTGCAGCCAGCTCCCCACTGGAAACACCCATGGGTGACGCCAGCAAACGTCGCGGTGCCGTGGACAGGGGCAGGTTGGTGTTTAATCTGGAGACGTCACGTGGTTCTGACACATGGTCATTGTTACCCAGGCCTCCCATCGTCAACAACCTTCTACATGTGCCAAGAGGTTGATAACCAGAACTCCTTTCTCAGAACAGCCTCTCCTTGGGGAGACGGTGGCCGGGCAGGCTTCAGAGGGGAGCTGAGCAGCTGGCATTCCTGTGTTCTTAGCGGTGGGCTCTGCCCTGAGCAAACCCTAGCACCTCTCTGCACCTGGGCATTTTCCCTTGAAAAGGAGGATCTTGGATCAGATGATCTTGAGGGGTCTTCCCAGGCACTTTGTGTATCACAGGATGCTGGAATTGTCCACGGACAAAGGCATCACATGGTTAGGTTTTAATACACGAACAATACATACCGTAAGAGTTAGGAATGCACACGAAGAGAGATGTGACTGTGAATCCTGATCATCAGAAATGGCTTTGCCAAGGAGGTAGAAAGGGAGGTGAAAAGTCTAAATATCTGTATAAAAATAGGGAGTCGGGGTCCACCTGCCCACCCTGGGTGTAGGAAAGTGCGGAATTGGTTCAGGGTCTGGAAGACCATCGCATATCCATGTTGGGAGATCCAGGGATCTGTCTCCCCATCCTTTTTTGTGTGTGTGCCATAAATATTTGAGTATCTTTGATATGCCAGACACTTTCTGCTTTAGACACATGGCCCCAGTAAGACCTTATGTCCAGACTAAAGCAGCTTGCTTACGATGACTGAGCGCGTGTCTTGCTGATCCCTGACCAACCCGTGTTCCCAGGGAAAGGGCTTTGTGGGCCCCTTCCCACATTAGATAGGTTCCTGCTACCCTCTTTCCGCCTGTGAACATACACGCATTTAGTTGTGGGAAACGCTTTCATTATATATAGTAAAACCTCCAAAGTTTTACTGTAGAGTTCTAGTGAGTTCAGATTGAGAGTTGGGAAGGAACCCAAGTTTCTTGTTTGTTCAATGAGTTCTTTCATTTCACCATCATTGACGTGTGTATACCAGGCACTGGGCATACATTTGTAAGCAAAACGGACATGGTTTCTGCCCTCAGATCACTTCTGGACTAGAGGGAGGGACAAACGCTAAGTACCTACACAGGTAAATGTAGCACCAGTTGGATGGGTGCTGTAGTGGCACAGATCAGACTGGCACAGGAATAACGGGGCACCTATTGTAGATTTGCAGTCAGGGGTGACATCTTTGAGAAAGTAGAAGTTGAGAAGATGCAAATGAGGGGAAAGGGTTCATTGGAATTAGGGAGAAAAGTCTATTTCAAGCAGAGGGAAAAGCCTGTGCAAAGGCCCAGAGGCAGGAAAGAACTTGCAGGGTTGGAGAGCTGTAAGAAAGGTCAGAGGGGCAGGAGTGTTGTTAATAATAGGGGAGGGAGCTTGAGATGAGGTTAGGGCAATAGGCCAGGGTCACAGAGGAGCTTCTGGTGAGATAAGAATTTTGGATTCTATCCTATATTCAAAGGAAATCAGTAGTTGGACTTTACAGAGGGGAGTGACACAGTTCAATGAAGATTTAATGAATCATTCTGGCTACGTTGTGGCTAATGGTTTGGAGCACAGGAACTGAGATGGAAATCAGTTATAAGGAATTGTTGTGGCTTCGATAAAAGATGACACAGGCTTGGACTTGGGTAGAAGTGACAGGCTTGGTGGTGGCTGGGGTGGGGGAGGTAATGGGGAAAGGTGTCAAGGTTGACTTCTAGCTTTTGGCTATCATCAAAAGGGAAATGCTTGCTATAGAGCTAGATGTACTGTTGGAACTTTTCCTAGAATATATTGGGCTACTTTTATACTTTTATGTACCTAAGTAAGTAGAGTTAAAGTCAATTTCTTTGCCTGGTCGGTGTGACTCGGTTGAACATCATCCCATGGACCAAGAGGTCGCTGGTTAGATTCCGGGTCAGGACACATGCCTGGGTTGCAGGCTCGATCCCTAGTGGGGGACGTATAGGAGACAGCCGATCGATGTTTCTCTCTCATCGATGTTTCTATCTCTCTCCTCCTCTCCCTTCTTCTCTCTCTAAAATCAATAATAATAATAAAGATGATTTCTTGGAATGTGGGTTGCATCAGGAAATAGCAAATTTTACTATACGTATGTCCACAAAAACCTGCACATGAATGTTATAGCAGCTTTATTCACAATCACCCAAAGTTGGGAGCAGCCAAGATGTTCTTCAGTAGGTGAATGGATACACTGTGGAATATTATTCAGCACTAAAAAGAAATGAGCTATCAAGCCATGAAAAGATATGGAGGAAATTTAAGTGCATATTACTGAGTGAAAGAAGCCGATCTGAAAAGGCTACTTACTGAGTGATTATAACCATAGGACATTCTGGAAATGCAAAACTATGGAGACTGTACAAAGATCAGTGGTTGTTGGGGTTAGCATGGAGGGAGGGATGATAGGAGCGGCATGAGATTTTTTAGGGAATGATTCTGATTCTGTAAGATTCCATGATGGATACACATCAACATACATTTGTCAAAACCCTTGAAGTGTGAAACACCAAGAGTAAACCATTATGTAAACTAGGGACTTCAAGTGCTGCTACAATTGATGAACCTACATGGACACATTATTCAATGTACCACTCTTGAGTAGGATATTGTTAGTGGGGGAGGCTGTGCATATGTAGGGCCAGGGGGCACATGGGAACTCTGTATTTTCTACTCAATTCAATTTTAATTTTTAATTTTATTTTTTCCAATTATAGTTGACATTCAATATTATATTACTTTCAAGTGTACAACACAGTGATTAGACCTGTATATAATTTACAGAGCAGTGATCCCCCATGAAGTCTAGTACCCACCTGTTTTGCTGGGAACCTAAAATTGCTCCAAAAATAAAGTATTTAAAAGGGAAGAAAAGGTACTGGAGATTGTGCTACTCAAAATGTGCCCAGAAGTTGATTTTAAATATGAATTTTTTTTTTATCCATATTTCTTCTGGACTCCAGTAGACTGGTTCTGGGTAGTTGGATTTTGGTTACTTGAGATCTTACTTTGGACTGGAACAATCCGAAGCCTCTGTCGTTGGCTGGGGTCCCAGAAAAGGCACGGACCCCACTGGAGCCCCACTGCGTGACCACAGCGATGCCATCTTCCTCCTGAGCCCAAGAGAGCTCTTCTAGTTCACCCTCTTGACCTTTTAAAGGACTCGAAGTTACCTTTGAAAAGACTTTAAACTTCGCCGAAGTCATCTTTCATGACACCACGATTTTTCCTATATCGTACAGGGGTTTTTGTATCTTAGTTTGTAGCGGTTTCTGGCATTCTCTTCAGTGCTCAGACATTCCTGGTTCTCTCAAACTGCTCAGAGGTTACTTCTGTGATCTGTGAGAAAAAACACTGCCGAGTCTTAGGCAAACACAATTAGCTTTTTCCTCTTCCCTTTTGCATTTGCTCTGATACAGGAAATGGAGTGAAACCACTCATTGTGCTTATTAGGAGAACTGGGCAAAGCCACTTAATGACGCTCCTCTGATTAATCTGGGAGCAGTCAGGCTTCTCATTAGCAGGTAGATACATTGCTGGAAGGTGGTTAGAAGCAGTAGTGGGTGTGCAAACATTAGGAAGACTTAACTCAAACATTGAGGGTGAGATGAAAGAAATCTTTTACTTGGGGATTACCAAAATATCTAGCTGGTTTAATATAAGCACTTGCAGTTCTTTTAAGTCTTGCCCTAATATGGGTCATATTTTAAAAGACAATGGTAAACCCTGGCCAATTTTGCTCAGCCCTCGAACCGAAGGGTCTTGGGTTCAATTTCCAGTCAAGTGCACATACTTGGCTTGTAGGTTTGACTCCGGTCGGGTCATGCGGGAGGCAGCCAATTGATGTGTCTCTCTCTCAAAGCGATGTCTTTCTCTGTCTGTCTGTCTGTCTGTCTGTCTCTCTTCCTCCCTCCTTTCCTCTCTATCTAAAAAAGCAATGGAAAAATATCCTTGGGTGAGGATTAACAAACAAACAAACAAAAAGAGTGATAAGAACACTGGTTAAAGTTGTATTAAGCTCTACTACTAAAGAGCTGTATTTTAGTTAAAGGCATATATCATGGAAAAGGTAAGTCTTAGTTCACCCCACATACATGAAATGAGGTCTCATTGTTTGTGCTACTTGATTACTAACTACCTGGAGTGATTGCAAATACTGTTCATGGAGCATCTCCCAGAAACTTTATATAGATTAATTCATATAAACAAGGCTTTTTTTTTTTTTTTAAAGACCTGGTTTTATTTTTTTTTTATTTTTTATTTTTTGATTTTTTTTTATCCTCACCCGAGGATATTTTTCCATTTTTTGTACAGACAGAGTGGGAGGGAGAGAGAGGAAGAGAGAGAGAGAGAGAGAAACATCGACGTGAAGGGACACATCGAGTGGCTGCCACCCGCACAACCAACCAGGGCCGGGGACAAACTGCAACCGAGGTACGTGCCCTTAGCGGGAACCGAACCCGGGTCTCTCCGGACCGCAGGCCGACGCTCTAACCGCTGAGCCAAACCGGCCAGGGCTATTTTTTTATTTTTATTTATTTATTTTTTTTATCCTCACCCGAGGACGTTTTTCCATTTTTTGTTTAGATAGAGCGGGAGGGAGAGAGAGGAAGAGAGAGAAACATCGATGTGAAGGGACACATCGAGTGGCTGCCACCCGCACGACCAACCAGGGCCGGGGACAAACTGCAACCGAGGTACGTGCCCTTAGCGGGAACCGAACCCGGGTCTCTTTGTACCGCAGGCCGACGCTCTAACCGCTGAGCCAAACCGGCCAGGGCTAAACAAGGCTTTTTAAAACTTTCATTTTGCAGGTTAGTCTGTGAGTTCAAACCACTGGAAGAAGAGTTGAAATTGGGATCCACAGCAGAGCTTTTCAGTCTGTTCTGATACCTCTTTGTTGTGTTGCAGACCAGGAAGGCACCCAGACTTTGGAATCTGGCCTTGTAAACCCAAGTCTGCGGCACAGCAGCCGATGTCAGGCGGGGCTGTAGTAGAAATGCCTTGGACAGGCGAGAGTCTACCTGACTTTAAAGGCAGCTTCAGCACCCTCCCCTGACCTTGAACAGTCCTTGGCATTGAGAAAGCCCACTGACTAATTCTAGTCACTCCACCTCAGGGTGGCCTGTCCCAATTAGAAGTACTTGTTGAACAAGCTCATGGATTATTACTCAGCATTTTTACCGGTTAAGCATATTTTATTAAATACCCTCATGGTGCTTCCAGATAATAGATACAAACGTGAACTCAAACTCGTGTGTTTCTGTAGACTAGAAGCAAGGTACTGAGATGCCCCAGGACTCGGCCCAAGCTCTTTGGCTGCAAGGTGACATTACCTCTGAAACTCTACCTGCCCCTCCCCAGTAAGCTGTGGGCTTAGACTTACCTTTACCAATCCATGAACTGTGTGGACTTTTAAAAATAAAAGCTAAATGTAGTGTACAAAAGAGGAGACTCGTGACCTCAGTGTTGTGCGGTCATGGTTCTGGCTGACATTTTTGGTAAGCTTTAAAAACTTTCAGAGAACTGATAGGCTCTTGTAAAAATTCCAACAATGCAGAGATCTCTAGAATAAGAAGTGAAAGTCCCAGTGCCTTATCCCTCCTTTCTTTTTCTCTTTTTTTTAAATATAGTTGGCATACAATATTATATTAGTTTCAGGTGTACAATATAGTGCTTTGACGTTTATATACTTTATAATGTGATCACCACACCAATTTTAGTAACCATCTGTCACTGTGCAAAGTTGTCCCTTTTTTCTTGTTAATCCTCACCCAAGGATATTTTCCGTTGACTTTTTAGATAGAGTGGAAGAAAGGGAGAGAAAGAAACATTGATGTGAGAGAGACACATCGACTTGTTGTCGCCCGTACAACCCCGACCGGGGCTGGGGATCAAACCTGCAACCCAGGCATGTGCCCTTGACCGGCAATTGAACGAATGTGGAGTGTTTTACGTAAATAAGGAAGGCTTTGTGAGCAGGCACACACCTGTGGAGCCCTGGGCGTGACTCAGAAGGCTCCTGTGGATCTACAGAGCCGAGGACGGCTAACTGCCCTTGTTGGGGTTCAAACAGGGTCCTGGGCCTCATGGACATCTTGCTTTCCCAGCTCATCAAGTACATCCTGATGACTAAAGTAACAGATGGTGACGGAGAGGTGCTCCGAGGCCCCAGGGTTAGGGGGGCAAGGACCCTGCACTCTTGGACACAGGCTTTGCTCAAGTCCTCACTCCCAGGCCGACCTGGGGCTATTTTTTAAAGAAAATATTTCTCCTAGGTTTCATGGTGCTGTGCTCACAAGTTGCTAGGATATACTCTGTCCATTAGGAGTGTCGTATTCTAAGTCCTACATTACTGTTCAGATGACATCTGTCATTGTGCACAGGGTCCCCCTAGCTTGAAGTTACTATTTTGAAGTGAGACCTTAGAGCACAATATTCTTGTGCCTTATACGAGACATCTTAATTTTAATCTTCCAAACGCTCAAGGTGAGCATAACTCTTGCTAAAATGAGAGTGTACAAAATACAAGTGTGCCATGTTATCCTTTTGGGTAAGCTGGAATTGAACTCAGGTGATTAATTTGTGCCACAGGAAATTGATATTCTTGTGAAAGACCTAATCAGGAACTCAGATGACTTGCTTTGCAGCCAGGACAGTGAGGACCACTTTCAGGCCCACACTAACGTGCCACTAGTGGAGACTTGACTTTGGTTTCCTGGAGTTTTCGTCGAGGAAATCAACTCCAGTTGCCACTTGTCCAAGGGTGGAGCCCAGAACCTCCGACTGGATTAATGAGGGGCACGAGTTGCTGTCCAGCGTGGTCATCCATCCTGTTTTTAGTTTTGCAGAATACTCCTTTTGATGAACAACTGGTACGCAGTCATAGTCTCATCACTCACTCCAGGTAGGTTTTAAGAACCCCAATGTCAGAACTTAGGAAATAGTTTTAACTTTTCAAAGTTTTAAAATCAAAATATAAACCAGCCTCAATAAAACATCTCAGGGAGGTTTTTCCTGCCGATTGGGCTTTGTGAACAGAGCACCTGTGTTCTGTTGCGGTTCTTACCTGGGCAAGCTTGTCAGTCTTGTAGGGCATGCTTTTTAAGCACCCTTATGGCCTCAGTGCTTAGAGGTTTTACTAAATTCTGGACAAAAAATCACCAAAAAAGTAGTCCTTTGGAATCACCTCACTTACTAGAATATCTGTCTCCTTCATCTGTCTTAATATAGGAGGGATGCTTTTAGTTTCTTAATCCAGACTCATCGCCCCAGAACGTTCTGCCCAGACTCCATCAGGGAGTGCCTTCCCTGTGGGTCAAGCCCTGAAACACCCAAGGAAGCCTCTGACATTCTGTGAAGCAGCTGGTGATGTCTGACTGGCAGGTGCTTCTAGGAACTGCCTGCCCTCATCAGGAGCCATGGGAGCTGGACCGGGGCAGGGCATTGGCACACTGTGCTTTCTGTGAGGGCCTGCAGATTGAACTGCTGCAGAACGTATTGGTTTTCGGCTGAGGAGTTGTCTGAAGAGGATTTCCTCCTCGTGATGACTCAGCACTCTGTTTCCATAATGCTTCATTACCACTCAGTACCCTAGCTGTCCTAGACCAGAGGCAAGGGAGGCTCTGAGCTGGGTGGGTGTTCCCCTGGGACACAGGCTCTCGGGGTTGCTGGCCTTGTACATCCCTGGAGCTGGAAGGTAGGCTGAAGAAGCTGGAACCCAGGGGTTGGCAGGATTTAGGGTGGACCCTTCCTTAAAGGAACTGGGCAGATCACTGGGATGATCAGAGAGCTGATTTCCCTCCTATCCCTTGAAAACTGTGTACTCTAGATGCTCAAACAGAGTCCTCTGAGATGATGCAGTCCTAGCTCTGTTCAGGCTTTGAACAAATCAGGGTTTTATTTATTTTTTATTTTTTATTTTTTTGTTACAGATATTTTACCTTTTTTACCCCATTGGCACCTCCCTCCCCACCCCACCCCTGCCCCGTCCCGGCTTAGTTGTCCATGTCCATTGGTCATGCATACATGCATATAAGTTCTGTGGTTTAGCTCCTCCCACCCCCACCCCTCTTCTGAGGGATGTCAGTCTGTGCCCTACTTCCATGTTTCTGGGTCTACTGTATTCCTCAGACTGTTAGAACAAATCAGGGTTTTAGAAGGGAAACATATATTGAATTTTTACTAGAACCAAGCGTTTTCTTCTGCATAGTCTGTCACGCCAATTAAATAAATGTGTTGGAGGTCCCAAGTGTGATTTGCATATAAAATGACAGCATATGAGGTCACCCAACCATGGAGCTTGTATGCAAAACCAGATCTGATGTCAAAACCCAGCAATATCCTGGGAGGCTTGATAATAGGATTTTAGCATCATATTCTTTGAATCATGATCTTTGGAATTTAGACCCTTTCACAAGAGGGCTGAGACCCAGAACACCTCAGTGGCTTCTTCAAGGTGATATCTTCTCCTGGTTGATCACACAATTGGGAAAGAACCCACTGTCCTCAGGAAGAATTTATAGTGGTACATAGTGTGATTTGAATTCTTTGTCCTTGGAATTCCAGACTCATGCTGATATCAGGACATCCTGAGCTAGGACAGCTCGTCACGTTTATTTTTCGGAGCTGTTTGTACTGTGTGTGGAGGCATGGTGGGTGGAGGTGAGAGGGTTAGCAAGAACAAGGCGGCAACACCGAAACTGAACCCTGGAGTAAGGAGGAAGCCACTGTCTCTCTGGATCACATCCCGGCAAAGACCAGACGCTTATTCCTAAGAGACAGCATCTAAGGCAGGCATCCAGGGAGACAGAGAAAGGAATCGAGAAAGCAGAACTTGAAACTTTAACCCTAAAATCTGATGCACATGCTTGCTAATGATGGGAGCTCTTATTTATTTATTATTTATTTTTATGTATTTCTTTTTAAATCCTCACCTGAGGATATTTTTCCATTTACCTTCAGATAGAGTGGAAGGGAAGGAGAGCGAGGGAGAGAGAGAAACGTGGACGTGAGAGGGACACATCGACTGGTTGCCTCCCGCAGGACCCTGGCCAGGGCCGGGGATGAACTGTAACCCAGGTATGTGCCCTTAACCAGAATCGAACCTGAGACTCATTGGTCTGCAGGCCAACGCTCTAACCACTTAGCAAACCAGCCAGGGCATTGACGGGAGCTCTTTACGGCCATAGGCTGGGCCTTGTGTGTTCAGTATATCGGAAAGCGGCTGAAGGAGAGGTGTGCGGGGGACAGTTGGGTGTACAGTTGTCAGTTTTCATCTTGGGTTCTGTGCTGTGGCCTCTGCCCCATTTTTCACATCTGTCAGTGCTGGTGACCATTTCTGCCTCTTGTCCACCTCACAGGATCCCAGGACGTGGCAGCCTCGTTACTTCGAAAGCAGAGCACTTACCATTTCCTGTGTAAGGGGTCGGTGACTGTGCCAGGCACAGCGAAATGTGTGAGGTAGAATAGAGCCTCTTTACAGAGAAGCTTCTGGTCCTGTGGGGAGACTACATCCATAAACAGGACTGTGTGCAGAGTGCTGTGACAGGCCTGCGTGGGGATGCTGACGACGGTATCTGGATGAATCGCCTGAGGAGGTCTTCCTGGAGGAGGTGACACTTCAACAGAGACTTGGCGGACGAGGAAACTAGGCAGAACAGTGCAGGGTTCTGGGCAGTGAGAACAGTGGTACAGAGCACGAGGAAGGAGCGTGCGTTCAGGGGACTGGCAACAGTCCAGAATGTCTGGGCAGACGGGGTTGGGGTGCAACAGGTGGGAACAGTGCAGTGGGTGAGGTTGGCACTGGGACCAGGAAAGGCCTGTGTGCTCCCTTGAATGTCTGGGGTCTGCCTGAAGCCGAATGAATGAATCTTAGTTCCTATTTTTTCACTAGAATGTAAGGTCCGTGAGCATGGGGGCGTCTGTCTGGTTGACAGCAGTATCCTCAGCACCCAGAACAGTGCCTGACACATTGCTCGGTGAAGACTGAGTGACCAGTGAAGGAACTGCATCTGCTCGGTGTAGTGAGTGGGCCCAGGGGCCTGAGGCGGTGGCTCGGAGGTCGTGGTACTAGGTCCTAGAAGCAGGGCTGCTAATCAGGACGACACTCTGGCCGTTCAGGGGCTCAGGAGAGAGCAGCAGTGCTGAAGAGGAGAAAGCGGCCTTGAGAGAGGTTCCAGGAAGAGCTGCAGATGCCCGGGGTGTGGCAGGCGAAGGGAAGGGCCTGGGGATGACGCCCAGGGTGCTGATTTGGACACTTTGCAGGAGGAACAGAGTATGGGGGGGAGGGGAGGGGAGGAGGGTGAGTTCTGTTAGGGGCATGTTGGGTTGAGAGGTGGCATCTACCTGCTTGGGACATAGAGTTCTAGAGCCTAAGAAGGCATTCCGGCGGGACGTAGGGATTTCGGGATCCATTAGGGCCAGGTCGAAGTGGGAACCGTGTTGGTAAGCTGTCGCTCCCCTCCTACGGCGTAGGAGACGTGATGGTGGCCCCCAGTGGAACCCTGTGAAATGATGATGCTCAAGGGCCAGGGAGGGTAGTAAAACATGTTGTTCTTTGGGGGTGGGGGCCGGACAGGCTTGAATGAAGTGAAAAGTCTGCCCCATCTCATTCTCTCCTCATACCCTCCCCAGAAGTAGCTGCAAACATTTCATCCTCTGTCCTTCCTGCTGTTTTCTGTGTCTAAATATGCCTAGCTATGTATGCTGTTTGTTTCCGCCCAGATGAATAAGACTTTTATAATGTCCCCTTCAGTTTTGAGAGTCTATGAGTCACATAGAAAAACATTTAAAGAGATCCCGTAAAAATACAGGTTGCGTCTAATGGCTGAGTTCATTCAGATTTAACAGCCCTTGGTGAAAGCACAGAATTTAACAACGTTTGTCCCGCACTGCCAGGGCTGGCTGGTTTACTGGTGTTTGTGCGTTTTCACCGAACACTTGTGGGCACAGGGTGGCGAGCGTGGCCCTGCGCCCCGCGCTGTTTCCTTCCTGCCTGCTGTTTGTGTTGTGATGCCCGTTGCTTCACTGGCTGGATAGATCCCGCCATCCACTGGCTGTGTGACCTTGGGCTGGTGACCTCCCCTCTCTGGGCTTCTGCTTTCCCTTGTCTAAAACAAGGGGCGTGGACTAAGGTCTCCAGGTTTGGGTCTGGCATACGTATTTCGTGATACCGGGCTCATCTACCGCTACGGTTAGACTGAGTGGAGGTAGAATATGAAGGTGTACATGCTATATAATTTGCCTTTAATAAATCATAATTAAACTGATCTGTCTTATGTCACCTTTTCTACCTTCTAGGGATGTGGTATAGTAATTTGTGTAGTGGGAAGGGCTGTTCCTTTCATTTACAAAAGAAAAAGGTTTTGTTTTGTTTTTTTTTAAAGGAAGAGAACCACACACAGTGTTTTGAAGTGTATCGGTTTTGGTAAATGGTTTCTTCCATCAATGTCACAGGCACCAGTGGAGGCCAATGTTGCAACAAGTTTGCAGATTTAATTAGAATGACTTCTCTGTTTTTTCAAACACCACCTAATGGAGAATCATCCATTTTTCCCCCTGATATGCCTCAGTACCCTGCAAGTGACATTTTCTTCCTCATTTGCAGAAATACTTTCGGGGACTGGCAGAGGTACATTGGATTCCAGCCTGTTATGATTTGGGGTAAAGCTGGTTGGATAATCTTTTTAGAGATTATGTTGTCGTTAGCATACACTTTAAAAAAAACTAATGGAAAAACACACTTTTTATGATGAATGAAATGCATTTTTAAAGTTCTTCTCATCAGCATTTTTTATTTAAACACCTCACTTTGGGGGCTGATCCTGAGGGGATCGCTGCTCTTCAAACTTTTAAAGACGTCTGAAAGTAGGTCGCTCGGGGCCACCCTGATTTTTACAGCCTGGCAGGAGCTTCAGCTTCCCTCTGCTGAGAAACACGAAAAGTCCAGGCAGTGACGTCCTCCTGAAGGGAGGTGTCTCACTGCGGCCCGTCCTGCAGTTCCCGTTCACAGTGACTCCGGAGCCACGGAAAGGATGTATTGAGCACTGATGTGTCCCCGACACTCGGATTTGAAGGAGTGTGGCCCTGAGTCCTACCCGAAACTGTGTGTGGACCTCGGGCTCGTGCAGCCTGGGAAGGTGCAGGAGAGGAGGTCCTGGTCCTCGGAAGGCCTGGTGGTCTGTGCAGGGTTGTCTGGATGACCTGTGTGCATTTATCAGATGTTGTCTTGGGTTTGGCAAAGGGCCTGATGAATTTATAATCCCAAGATTTCTTCCTGTAGACTCTTGTTAGTATCTCACTTAATGTTTTACTTGGTTAGCAGCACCTCCTTCATCCCAAGCAGTGCTTTAAAAAAAATTTTTTTTTTAATTGATTTTTAGAGAGAGAGGAAGGGACAGGGAGAGAGAGGTAGAAAAACGATGAGAGAGAACATCGACTGGCCACCTCCTGCATGCCCCCCACTGGGGATTTGGCCCACAACCTGGGCATGTGCCCTGACTGGGAATCAAACCGGCGACCTCTTGGTGCATGGGTCAGTGCTCAACCACTGAATTACGCTGCATGGGCCCAAGCAGTGCTTCTTATCACCGAAGAATGCATGGCTCTCTTCTGAGGTGTCTTGAGGGTTGTTTCTACGTTTATTTGCTACTGTCCTGCACAGACATAGCTCATGGTGAGCATTTTCTAGAAGCTTCTCTTCTGTTTCCCACATAGGTCCTATTTCTGGGTAGGAGAGTAGAGGTGAATGTCACAAAGGCCCAAGTTCTCATTATAGTCATGCCTCTCCCCAGCCTCCTTACTTAAACCCAAGCCCTTGGGTGAAGTGATGATACTGAGCCCTGCTGTGTGCTCAGCCCTCATGGAGACCCTCGTGGGAGCAGGAAGGGGCAGACTGTCCTGTGCAGGTCACCGGAGGGAGTGGTGGAACCTAGGAAGCTGGGGGCAGGTCTGTCCACAGGTCAGTGTAACACGCTAAGTTCTCACTGCAGCTGTGCCCTTTCCAAGGTTCTGGTCAGAAGATCTTCCTGTCTGTGCTTACAGAAGACTTTCAGGGGCTTCTGGATCTGGTGCTAAGGTGATAGAACTTTTAACATTTTTTCTTACTCCCAACCTTCACTATCCAGACAAATATTGATGTAATTAAAGACAGCTGGAATCCTTAGCGCCACACAGGTCAGCTGCTTCAGGGCTGGTGTCGGCCAGATTCACCTGACACCTCCTGATGGCAGAAGGTGGTGCTTCTGAGCGCTGACATTGTTAGAAGCTGCTCTCAACTGAGGGCTTCCTCCTGATCGCCCCCTATTGACTCTACGTGGCCCTGCAGGGCTCAGGAGAATGCAGTGTTTTAGAGGGATGGCACCGCCTTCCCAGGTCCCTCTAAGCAAAGTAATCATGTCCAGCTCTGTGCATGTTCCTCAGTGAACAGACCCTTTACTACCCTTTCCCTCCAGTGAGTTTGCCAGTGACCTTTTATGTTTAGATCCTCACCCAAGGATATGCTTGATTTTTAGAGAGAGAGGAAGGGGCAGGGAGAAGGTGAGAGTGAGAGAGAAGAAACAGCAATGTGAGAGAAACATCAATTGGTTGCCTCCCTGTATACACCCCGACTGGAGATCGAACCTGCAACCTATGTGCCCTGACTGGGAATCGGACCCACAATCTTTTGGTGTACAGGATGATGCTTCAACCAACTGAGCCACCCGGCCAGGGCTGTCTGGAGACTTCTTCGTCTTTTTCTTTAAGCTTCCAACTTATTGTCACTGCCTTGCTCTTTATCCCCTTTTAAAGAGAGGTGGTGTAGGGACGAGTGAGCTGACTTCAACTCTAGGAGGCAGACCTGGTTTCTTGGCTCCGCGTTAACAGGTTATTGCTATATCTGATTTTATGCCTGGCTCAACCATTTACCTCCTGCATATTAAAAAAAAAATTAACCTTGCCCACAAAAAGCCCTGGCCTTTGTCATGAACTAACAATGTGATTTAGGGTGAGGACTGGCCATTCCAGAAAGACCAACAATATGATTCTGGGTGGGAGCTGGCCACACCTTTGGGTGGAGCACAGCCAAACCAGAAAGATGAACAATGTGATTTGGGGTGGGAACCATGGGCCATGCCCAGAGGGCTGGACACGGGCATCGGCCATGGAGGCATTTATCTGGCAAACAGTTTTCCTTGACTCTTTCACTATCACCACACTCACACTTGGACACTCAGTGTGCAGCCCTCCCCTCCCCCCCCCCCCCACACACTCTGATCCATTCTCAGATACAATTCAATTCTGACACTATCTACCTGGAGTGAGGATCAGCTCCCACAAGTTAGGGGCTCAGTCTCACGAGACTCCCCCACACTTCAGGCACCAGTCACAAGGGCTAGGTTGTGACCAGCTGGCTTTAATTGGAGTTCCTGTGACCCCTCTCCTTGGGTTTGATCATTTGCTGGATGGACTCACAGAACTCAGGGAAAGAAGTATATTTGTTGGTTTATTATAAAGGATACCAGTGACCAGCCAGATGAAGAGGTACGTAGAATGAGATCTGGAAGGGTCCTGAGTGCCTGGACTTCTGTCCTCAGAGAGTTGGGGTGTGCTACACCCCCGACCCCCAGAACATGGATGTGCGTGCTCATCAGCCTGGAAGCTCTTTGAACCCAGTGCGTAGGAATTTTTATGGAGGCTTTGTCGTGTACGTATAACTCAATTTCCAGCCCCTCTCCCTTCTCCAGAGAACAGGGGATGGGACTGCAAAGTCTAAGCTTCTAATTATCATGGCTTGCTCTTTCTGTTTGCCAGCCCCGGCCCATCCAGGAGCCCACCGAGCGTTACCTCATTAGAACAAAGATGTTCCTATTACCCGGGAAATTCCAAGACATTCGGGAGCTCTGTGTCGGATACTCCAGCGGAAATTACAAGGGTTTTAGGAGAGCCCTGTCAGGATCCAGGGTCAAGGACCGACTGTTGGGAACTGGTAGCAGAGTGTGTACCTTATTTCACAGCAGTCAATCATGCCTGCACAATGGGCCAATAAAAACCCTGAACACTGAGGCGTGGGCGAACTTCGCCGGTGACAGTGTTCTGTGCGAATTATCACATGTTGATGCCAGGAATGTGATGCAGTCGGTGATTCTCTGAACTCGGCACACATGTCTCTTCCTTTGCTGATTCTTTCTGTGTAATAACCCGTGACCGTGAGGGTAATGGCGTTCAGTAAGCCCTTCTGCTGAATCACGGAACCTGAGGCCTCTGAACTTGCAGTTGGTTGCAGAAGTGAGGGTTACTGTGTGGACTGTGCCCTCTAATGGGCATTTGGCCCTGACTCTTAGCTCCACACCCCTGCTTGGCGATTCTTCAGGAGTTTATCAGCTCCTATTTTACTTCTCTGCTGAATGGAAAGAGCTGGCTTTTATTCCTTTGGAGGCTGTGTGTTGCCTTGTTGCTTTGATTGTGAATGACAAAGAGGGGGGACAGTACTTTTCTGTGGGTGTGGAGGAGTTCCAGCCTGCAGTGGGTGTGAGAGTAGACACACTGCTCAGGTTCTTCTGACTGTGGAACCACCAGCCCCCTATGGGAGTCAGTTTATCTCTATAGTGACCAACAAGCCCGATGACCTGAGACCTGTTCCTTGTTCCTTCATCCTGTGTGTATTGGGCATCGCTTCCGGTTTTTCCTCTGTTCACCCACTTAGCCTTGTGTTTGGGAAGAGTTGCTACTTTTTAACTTTAAAAAGAAGATCATGTGTTGCTTTCCTTGTGCATTTTGCAAATAGCAAGCAAAAAGTCACTCATTTTCTCAAAATGGTAACCAATAAAGATAGCCTAGAGCAAGCAGCATCAAGTCATTTTAAATATTACATCTAGAACCAAACATGAAATATGGAGTCTCTTCCAATTATTTTGAGCTTTAAAGAGTGACTTAAATGCCACATAGCAAATAAAGGAAGGGCAAAATCATCCGTCCAATAACCTGTGTTGATGCTACTTTCTTAATAGTTCAGCAGATTAGTATTTTAAGCCTTTTTTCTCCCTCCGGTGGTTATAGCTTTTTAAAAAATGGAACTTTGGAAAGTATGCTTTTCTGATGAGAAGCTGAAGAATTCACTCCCATCAACTAGGGTGTTTGTTTAATAAATGTGTTAGATTGATTTTATTAAATCTGTATAATCTACATTGATTTTTAACGGTAAGTAGTTTAAGGAGCTATGAAGGGTATGGGTCAATGCCCGGCTGATGTGGCTCAGTGGTTGAGCATTGACCCATGCACCAAGAGGTCCCTGGTTTGATTCTAGATCAGGGCACATGCCCAGGTTGTGGGCCCAATCCCCAGTGTGGGGCATGCAGGAGGCGGCCATTTGATGTTCTCTCTCATTGATGTTTCTCTCTCCCTCTCCCTTCCACTCTTTCTAAAAATTAATAAAGAGGAAAAAAAAAAGAGTGTGCGGGTCAAGTTGCAGGTGGAGGGGAGCAGTGTCCACTGTGCTTGGGTCACCTGCGCTTGCCGTGCAGCTGTTGGGCTATGTCTCCTCTGTAAACAGTGAGGACACGGGCACAATGGGACTTGCATGGATCCTCACTGAACCCCAGGGCCCTTGTTACTGATGACACCTGTAGAGTGGCCTGCAGCAGTGCGGTTTCGGGAAACGCTGACACCACTGTTCTTTCAGGAGCTTCCTTCACTCACCTGCACCTTTTTCGTGGACAGCTGCTGACTTGATTGTACCTAGATTGTGACCATGAAGAAAGCCAGTTCTAAGAATGCCAGCATGTCAAAAGCCAGGACTTTTACTTAAGGTTTTATTTAGCATTTTCTAGTTGTTGGAACAAAAGTAAAATTGGAAATTACACAGTTTGATGTTCATGGGTCACTTTTGGGGTACCTAGGGAAAGAGCCTGTGAACTGCTAGGGCCCAGAGCAGGGACTTTTCTGACACCGAGTGAGCGTCCCTTCCCAGGGCGGTTGGATCACCGCAACGCACCGTGCAGAGCTGGGAGAGGGTCCTGGCTGCAGCCCGACGGTTTCTCCAGGTTCCTCCGTACGCCGCACAGCTTGGCAGTGAGCTTTGTTTCCAGAAAGAGTCAGAACAGGAACACAGGGGTTTTGAGAATGGACTTTCCAGAGGCCCATGGACCTAAATAGTTCCTGTACTCTGGCCTGTCCGAAATGCTGCTGAGAATTCCTCAAGGTAGCTAAGCATTTTTATATTATCATAGGTAAGATATTTGGGTTCGGGTAACCCAGGAATTTATTAGCATGCGTTAACTTAGCGTGTTTCCTGGGGAAATGGAAGTGAGAGCTACTTGCTGAGGTTGAGAGCATCGTGGGTCCATTCGGGGCTGGATTGACATGGGATGGTGGCTGAGGGCCCCTGCCCAGGACTCCCTGGACCCTACTCCTCAGAATTGCCATCCGAGCCTTTGAGTGTTCCTCTCCCAGAGAGAATAGCTGGGCCCTGATACTCAATTAATTAAACAAATGGAAAGAAATACAGCGAAACTTTTCCTCTGAACCACCAGGAAATAAGAGAATAGGTTCTTCATCTTGCAGATAGCTAAGGGTTTAACTCCTTAGGCAGCAAAGTACTCCACGGACTTTATTTGGGGAGGATATATCAAATAGAGGCTACGGAGCATGATTTCACTTTATTTTCCTGATGACTTCTGAGTCGCCAAAAAAAGGACACCAGTAGCTCAGCATGGTTAGTTTTAGCTATGAGATTCTTTCACAGGGTCTAATGAGGTGGCCGGGCCTTTATCCCTCTTCGAAATGGAACCAGAGAGAGTGGACCCTCTGTTCTTGTGCCTCCTCTGAGTTTTGTCTTCTCCCCCCCTTCCTGCTCCTTCCTGCAGTCTCTGTTCCTGCTCCAAGCAGCATGAGTCCCATTTCCTGCCTCCCCTCCCCCCACTGGGCATGCTTTCGTGTTCCCTTTTCTTCCTAACTTTTTGCCATAACTAATTTGTCTCCTGGGTGGGAAAGATGGCCGAAAGGAATGCTGAATACTGACATTTCTTTGCTCTGGGGATTGAAGTGACAGTCATTCAGTATCATTATGGAAAACATTCCTTTGATCACTTAATGTACAACTAAGTTACATTTAGAAATATACATTTATATTTAACACATGTCTTCAGAGGCAATTTATTAATAGACTAATTGAGAGAGCTGTAATAGACCTTGGAGAGAATCTGTCTAATTTTCTCATTTCCAGCTGAGAAAACAGGCCCGGATGGAGCTGGGCAGAACAGGACCTTACCCGTGCTCCGTACTGTTGTGAGCTTGCTCGCTGATGTGGTTCTGCGATGCCAGGGCTCTCTGCCGGCGGGTGCTCTGTCTTAGTCCCTTTGGGTCTCTGGGGGGCCTTGCACAGTGCCAGCATCCAGCAGGCTGAGAGCTCATGTTTGTTGAAAACCTAAGTGGCCTGTGGACTTTCCCTTTTGCTAGATAGAACTAAGGATGCTCTGGAGGAATTGGGAGTGCTTCAGGGGAATGTGTACCTGCAAAATCTCTTGATTATTAAATAAACTGCTCTGGGGCCACCGTTCTTACAATTGCTTGAGACTTGTTTTCCCTGAATTAGCTCATTCCAACATATCGGAGCCCCTATGGAAATAGCATTTTATAAGAGGCTAAGAAAGCTAAGAATTAGCCTTCCTCCCAGCGCCCCACTCTAAGGTCCTTTTTATCTATTAGGGCAGATAAACCCTTGACACCGGTTGCTATAATACACAAGTGACTACATCAGGGCCTGTAAATGTTTTGGCAATTGAAGACGGAGGGATTATAGCAGAGTTGGGTAGTTAGGGGCTACTTGATGAAGCTAATAGTAATTTACTGAGCACCTCCTACATGCCAGGCACTGTAGGGCCTTAAACCATGATCTCCTTTTATCTTTGCTGTAATCTGCCAAGGTAGGAGGTTATCTCCTTGTTTATATTTGAGAGAATTGAAACAAGAGGACTTTACTTCCCCCAAAAGCAATGAGGTGGCAGGGTTGGGATTTGAACCCAGATATCTGAGTCTCCAAGGTCTGTGCTCTTTCCATCCTGTACCCTACCTCTTCTGATTGCACTCAGAACTGCACTGCACACGTGTGCACACGTGTGTACACTCACTGACCTTTTAGAAACCCGTTTTGAGCTCAGCCTTGGAGCACGATTTAGATTGAATAGGTTGTGAGGAATGGGCGAGGGCCTTCTGCCTGAGGGGATGTCAGCACAAGGCTTCCTCTCTCTCAGCTGTGTCTCACTTGGGACTGTTACGTTCACAGCCTCATTCGATCTTTCTTACTAATTTGCAAAGATAATTCCCCCCGCAATCTAAACTAGTTGATGTAGTCCTTTTGGAGTCAGAAGGCAAGTAATAGGAATATGGGTGTAAAACTTTCTTACCTAAACGGGGGTATTCCAGTTGAAATGGTTAGTCCAGTAAAATGGCAAGAACACAGGAAGGCTTCTCCGCAGGACGCTGTGTGACTTTGGGAACATCCCCCGACTTGTTAGTTTCATTCTCTGTGAGGCCCCCGACTTGGCTGATCTTGTAAAGTCACGGCTCCAAAGCTCTGTTCATGAGAGGCCGTGAGGTGCGATGGAAAGTTAACTTCGACCGTGAGCTTTGAGGATCTGCATTCAAGCTGTGTGACTCTGGGCAAGGTACGTACGCACCTCGATTCCTCACTTGCCAAATGGGGTAATAATGAACATCATCCATCCCCTGGGGTTTTGTGTTGGTGCATAGAGATGACACGAAAAGTGCTTTGTAAATTCTAACATCCTATAAAATTGTTAGACCACGTACAGACACATTCATACTGCAGGATTTTCTTCCAAGTCCATGGACAAGGAATCCAAACGATGTCGTCGTAGTTTCTAACAGCTGGCCAGGCTCCAGACATTTAAAAGCCCACTTTTACAATAGTGAGACTGACAGTGTGCAAGGAATCTTAGTTATATTTAACATCCCCACTATGTTTAAGGAGTAAACAGGAAATTATCCAACTCAGCAATTCAGATATATGTTCTCTCTACTCTCTGGGAATGATGGATCCAAACCGAGTTTTTTAACACTGTCAAGTGCAGGAAGGTGGCTTTTGGGGGTAGCCTGGAATCCTACCTACTGAGTTGCGGTCTGTCCAGAGAAAGGTGTGTATGTATATTACCAGTGGGAGTGAAGTAAGCTTTAAAGGGGGTTTTTGACGCTGGCAATAGCAGATATGGTCAGCTCTTGGTTTGCTGGATTATCCACTCTCATTTCGTCATTACACAGTTGATGTCTTTGAGCATCTCCTACACGTTCTAGATTGTCTTCTGAAACCACCTATCAACTCTCATGCCTCAAATCTCAGCAGGCTTCCTTGAAGGGATGACACAAATTGGAAAGAAATGTGGCCATGTTGAGCTCTCTGCGGGGTAGAGGGAATGAGAATTAGGAGGTGGTTTCAGGACTCTGAAGCATAATGCAAACAGAGGAGGGCAGAATTTTGCTGGGAACTTGGTCATGAGGAATAAAGACCATTGTTCTCTGCATTTTCCAGATTGGCATGTGAATTTAAAGAGGAAAGGGGGAGGGTATTGTTGTCTTAGAGGAAAGTGTATTTTATACTTGGGCAGAGCAATTAGAAGCAGCCTTTATAACAACTGCTGGGAAGTTAATTCCATGACTTTTATTTCAAGAGAGATCTCTGAATCACTTGCTTTAGGCATAAATTGACTCCAGGCATCAAGGGAGATAATTAAGGTGGTTGAGGAATAGTCTTTCCTTGCAAAGAGTTTATAGTTGACATTGGAGATAAATTTCAGGAAGAGGGCATATGAGGGCCTTCTTGAGGGGCTTCCAGGGCGCTATTCCCCGTAGCAGGAGGTTGGACCATCTCTGCCTTGACCACTGGAGCCCGTGCACCAGCCCCAGGCACGGAGAGGAGGGCCCCGGGCCAGAGCTGGTGGTGCTGTGGGCAGGAAAGCCTGCACACCCTGGCCCCTTAGACTGCTTTTATTTACCCCCGAATCACTTCTTCTACTTACTTTTGCTAATATGCTTGTTTCTTCAGCCCGAATCTTCTTTAATGTTTAAATAACAAAACATTATTAGGTCATGTTTTGATGTAGTTCAAAGTTCAAAGGCGATGAAAGGAATGTGGTGGTAGGTTTCCCCTTTACCGTTGTCCCGGCGGCACCAGGCATACCTTCTTTCCCCGCAGGCAAGCAGTGTGGCCCGTTTCCCGCGGCCCTTGTCAGAGAGTGTATAAATACGTGGTGCATGTTGTATGTGGGTGTTATATACGATGACTGTCTTATATATTATACATAGATAAAATATGTTATATATGTACATACACACACACAGTGCATGTATGTATCTACCTTCCCCTGCCCTTTAAATTTGTTTCTCCCCTTTTTGTGTGTTTTCCTCCTAGCTTTGAGATATAATTGACATGTAACATTGCCACTTTAAGGTGTACAAAGTGATGATTTTATACACTTCCACATTGTGAAGTGATTTCCACAGTAAAGTTAGTGTCATTCTACTAATGTGGTATATCACATTGCTGCTTCTCCTTAACAGCCTATCTTGGATATTGTGCCCTTTTGTTGTTTAAAGAATTCTTTTCCATGGCGGTGTGGCAGAGGCGCTCAACCTGCATGTCTACAGAATGACCTGGAGAGCTAACCAGGAGCCCAGGCTTCTTGGGTCAGGGCCGGGCTTGGACTTTTGCATTTTGACCATGCTCCACGTGATTCTGATAAGGAGCAGAGATGAAAAACCTGTTCCCCATATCCTGGAAAACCTTTAAGGTTTCTTTCTTTTTTATTTTATTCACTTTTAGAGAGAGAGGAAGGGAGAGGGAGAGACAGAAATATCAATGGGAGAGAAATGTCAATCGGGTACCTCTCGCACGCCCCCCACTGGAGATTGAGTCCACAACCCAGTCATGTGCCCTGACCAGGAATCAAACTGGGAATTGAACTGGCAACCTCTTGGTGCCTCATTGAGCCACACCAGCCAGGCCCTGAAGGTTTCTGAAGCTGGAGCGTGACACACCAGGGCAGCGGAGGGGAGGGACACACCAGGGCAGCAGAGGGGAGGGTGGCGGGACTGGCGTGTTCATCACGCAGGTTCTCTTGACTCTGGGTTCTGAGGAACAGAGTCAGTCGCTGTCCATTCCTTGGCAGTTTTTACAGTCTGTACCTGCCTTTGCTTTTTGGGCCAGTTTCTGAGGTTTGGTGTTTGAACTTGGAGCCTCTGCCTCCCTTCCCCCACAGGTTCTTGTTTCCCTTCTTTCTGTCAGCCTTTCTAAGCGGCGCCCAAGGAATGCTGCTGTCCTTCCCCGTGCCAGTCAGACACTCCCAAAATGGGAAATGTTATAATCCCCCAAATAGATTCTTTTGTGTGGCCATAGGAAGAAGAAAATAGAAAAAGGAAGAATTAATTAATTTATTTATTGTTAATCCTCACATGAGGATATTTTTTCCATTGATTTTTAGAGTGGAAGGCGGGGTGGGGGGGGGAGAGAGAGAGAAACATTGATGTGAAAGAGACATTGATTCGTTGCTTCCCACAAAACCCCAACCAGAGCCTGGGATCGAACCTGCAACCCAGTTATGTGCCCTTGACCGGGAATCGACCCTTTGGCCCTGGGCTGATGCTGTAACCTCAGAGTCAACCAGACAGGGCAGGAAGAAATTATTTAAAAAGTATATGAAACTTGGGTAATGTGCTTAAATGCTGTGGTGTCAGGGGATTTACTGGTGCTGAGCACTCTGTGCATCTTTTTGAGCGACTATTCTATGTTTCCTGCTGGCTGTGGTCACAGCAGGGGGTGTCCCTCATATTGCTCCCTCCAATTCTGAGGGTTCTTGGCCTCCTGGGGACACTTTTGTGTCTTGGTCTTTGAAGTTTCATTTTTCATTATAGGAATTTCCTCTCTAATCTGATAAGCAAGTATTTAAATATCTAAAACAGGCACATGACAAAAATTGCAGACCATGGACAGGGCTCTCCCTTCAGAATTTCATTTACATAAAGCTAATAGGTTTCTGGAACATTCTTTTCAGGGGCTCCTCAAAGCTATCTGATGGTGGTGACCGTGGTTCTATGGCAGATTCTTTTAATATTTTGGACTAGAACATTAGCCTCACTTCAACCAGTAAGCATTCTTATGAACTCTCTCATCTCAGCCTGTAGTGTCTTCTTTGTGCTATTTTTACCTTTTCCAATAGAGGAGAGTCCCAAATAGAGAATGAAGAAGGAAGATAGGGCTTCTGTCTGGTTTGATGAATCTTTTTGCCTGGCTTATGGTGGTTCAGGTTGAAGTGCTTTTAAGGGGACAGGAACAAAAGAATGACTGGAGACTCACTCCTACTTGCTGATATTTTTGCTCTTAAGGGAAGGAAACCATTAGATCTTGAATTTGGCAACATAGGCTGGTCTTGGAGAGACATCTTGAAGGCTTATTAGAAAATAACTATGAACAGTGGATCTCTATAATTAGTAGAAAACATTCCCCCTCCCTCAGTTGATTTAGGTTACGACTTTTAAATTTCATCCTTTGCCTTTTTAGAAATTTAAATACTTGTCTATCAGATATTAGAGAGAAGGTTCCTTAATGAAAACGGAAACTTTAGATATATTTGAAAGTCTTAACCCAGATCAGTTGGGGGACGGAGAATGTTTTCTAAGTGGACGTGCATGTAACCAGGGTGCAATGACAAGGAGGTGGAGAGAAGAATGAAATGGGAATGATTTTAAGGGACCAAAAGCTGTTTATGTTTAGAATTTACTTACCTTTCACGTTTCAGCTGCGGTGTTTAAAGTTATTGAGTTTCACATCCCTACTTAACTGTTTTTAAACATTGGAGCTTAAACCAATGCCTATTTCCCTTGCTATTTGCTCAGTGACAACCACCGTTATCTGTTACTGGGCACATTCTGAGCAGGCAGCCCTAGTTTCAAGGAGAGCTGGTGGAGAAGGAGGAGGAACTTGGTAGAGACAAGCATCTTACTGGGCATAGTGAAATGAACACTTAGTGTTCATTTTATTTTCCAGCCTTTCACAGACTGCCATTGGTCAGGCTCATCAGTCCTAGAAGAGTTACCGTTGCTAATTATCATTATTAATTGACATTGAACTATTATGATGTGAATCATACCATTGTACCTGCCTTATCGTAACCTCATATTCAATCCTTACCACTGTGGGAGGATGGAAGTTTCTATTATCTCTATTTTACATCAGAGAAAACTGTGGCCAGAGAGGTTTAGTAACTTTGATAAGGTCACACAGCTAGGAAGCAGCAGAACCAGGATTTGAGCCTCTGATACATAACCAGTGCACTCTGCTCCCTTAAGCATGTTCGGAGGTTCACTGTCTTTAAATTTCTGGAGGCTCCTCAAAGCACCACAGCAACCCTGTTTCAAAGCAGAGAGAACATGGTGGGTTGGAGGATAATTTTCTGTCCTTCATTTTGTGGACAAATATTCAGTTCTTGATTTTGTCCCTAAAGTAGAGAGAAGGTATTGGCTTGTTGGGAAGGGGAGAAAACGGGAAATATGGTGTGTTTTGCCAGTGCCTACTTTCAAAGCAGGAGCCCCTTTCAATAAAGAATTCTGCTAATAACTGTTGGGAAAATGGCGCTGCTGGGGAAAAGTTCAGGTACAGAAGCTAGAAATGTTCCCGTCACAGAAAGTTCAGGCACAGATCTGATTGTGGACCATGCTTGGTTTGGTCTTCAGCCCGAGGAATAATTAGAATGATTTATAGTTCATGCAGAGAGTGTGTTTGGAGTTGAAGTCCAGTATTGCTGCAAATAAGAGAGGGGAGGTGGCATTCCCTGCTGTTTTGACACTTGTGAAATGTCACATTATCACCTCCTGTCATGGTGACAAATAGGCTTTTGCACTAATCTCAGTATGCAGCTAAATGCTTTCAAATTGCATGTTGCCCCATACGTTCTTGAGCTGCAAATGCTTTGAAAGCACCACTCAGCTTGCTTTTCTATCAAAGAATAGTAACAAGTATGAAGATAATTTAGCTCCAGGAAGTGCAAAGCACTGTGCTAAGTGCCACGCTTGGGGCCAGTGTCAGACAGCAGGCTCGTTGGGGGGTGTTTATAGGAGGTGGCAGGTGGGCAGGAGGCTTACACCTGTTACTTTTCTGTTGACTATGATTTTGGATGTGGTTGGAGATCATTTCTGATAGGGATTTGGCTGCCTGTCTTATGGTCCTGACATGTTTAGAAGTTCTTGGTACAGGTTCATGTACTTGAATGGAATAAAACGCCTCTTTCTGATAGCTAACACCTGGGAAGGATAGGCAGGAAGTCAGGGGGTTGGAACTTGAAAATACTAATTGCCAATGTCAATATATTTGGTGGTTAGGTATGAGGAATCTTTCAGGTAATTTCTTTTCAGTGATAGTTAATAGAATAAAACTTTTTTTTCCCCTGTGTGTAGGCATATCTCAGATTTAGTGTCATCCTTTTGTAATTATCCTCATGTGCATTTTGTACCCTCTCTTGAGAGGGAGTGGGTGTGATAGTGTTAGAGCCTGTAGGTGGGACTGGCCCCCTCTCTGTCCGTGGAGAGAGAGCCTCACCTGGCGTTGACGTGTCCCTGGAGGAAATCGGTCCCAAGCGCTGCTCCAAAGAAACTGTGTTCAATCTTGTCTCTGACTCTGGGACATAGTGGTCAGTTGTAAATAGTCACATATGAGACTTTATTTTTGTCAGTAGACAGCGGTGGGGAGCAAGATGTGAGGGTAAAAGGACACTGGGTCCCTACCTTAAGTTGATACCAAGGAGGAAAGCCAGCATCTTCTCTTTCTCCATCAGGGTCGTCCGTGAGGCTACAGGTGGGCAGTACGGAGAGGCAGAGGGAGCAGGTGGGGAGGAGTCACTGGAGTTGAGACCTTCTGATGGGAGCGCCAGCCCTTTTCCTGCATTGTGTGGAAGATTTAAAGAAAAAGGTCTCGGCTCTCAGGCTTCCATTTGGTGGGCAGATCAGATGAACATGCCAGGCAGCTAGCCATAAATATATGCTGTTATTATTGAGCAGTGACTCGGCGTTGACCTCAAGGCACAGGCTGGGGTGTGAGGGGTGGGGGCTTGTGGCTTATTGAGTATGGGGTTGGGGCCATGCGCGGTGGGTAGGGAGTTTGAGAGTAGTTTCACCTGCTGCCACGAAGGGGGCTTAAGGGCCTCTTGGAAACGTCTGTGGAGTTTGTTTGCCCTGAAGTCCAGTAGCCAAGTGACTGAGAATATCCATTGTCCTACTTGAGTTTTCAGACCAGTTGCCCTTAGCAATTCAGGTTTTCTCAGCCAAGAGGAAAGGAGGAATTTGTGGTGGAAATAAAGACAGGGGATGGAACACGAGGACCTAGAAGTACTGTGCTGGGGGGCTCTTGTGTGGTGCTGTGTGTCCATGGCATCTGTGTACACCATGAGCCCCACCCCCCGCAGGGCCTGGGTATTTAGGGGTCACAGGGGATCCTGTGTGAGAGGGATTCATCGAGGTTTCTTGAGCTGGCAGCAGAGAGCCTCACCAAGGGCCCACCTGCTACTGACTCTTTTTTTTTAATTCTCACCTGAGGATATTTTTCTATTTATCTTCAGATAGAGTGGGAGGGAGAGAGGGAGAGAAAGGGAGAGAGAGAGAAACATTAACGTGAGAGGGACACATCGACTGGTTGCCTCCTACATGTCTCCGACCAGGGCCAGGGACGAACTGCAGCTGAGGTCCGTGCCCTTGGCCAGAATTGAACCTGTGACTCATTGGTCCACGAAATGATGCTCTATCGCTGAGCCAAACCGGCCAGGGCCTGCTACTTGTTCTTAGAAGTACTTTCTTCTTGTGAGAAGTTATGAAAAACAATATGTAGAATAAATACATTGTTGACTCTGGACAATTACTTGTAATTGGGCATATTTAGAGGACTCTAGAAAGGAAGAAGATGAGAGTGAAAATTTTTAATTGTGACTTAGAATTCTGTAGGCGGGAGAGAGAAAGAGAAGTGACTTGCCCAAGACCACAGACTGGGACGCTGGAGGGAGGAGGCCATCAGCGCGGCACAGGCCAGGGGAGCTGGTGAACCACATCATCATGACTGCAGGTGGGCGGGGCCGGTGGAAGGCTGGGAGAGGACCCATCTGGGAACAATTCTGTTCATTCCAGCTGCTTTTTCATTGTGGTCTGGTGATTTCCTGTGGGGCAGTGTGGGGGGCAGACCACCATTTCTCAGGCTGATAGCTGAGTGTCTTTTAGAAGAGGACCTAGTCAATTAGTTAATATTAATGTATAAACTGGTTGACCATACCTTCATGTAATAATGATTTAAGGGTATAATTGTATCTTATTGTGAGTTAATTAAAAAGTAATGTTCTGCCCTGGCCGGTTTGGCTCAGCGGTTGGAGCCTCGGCCCGCAGTCCAGAGAGACCTGGGTTCGGTTCCTGCTAAGGGCACGAACCTCAGTTGCAGTTTGTGCTTGGCCCCGGTTGGGGTCGCGTGGGTGGCGACCAGTCGATGTGTCTCTTTCACATTGATGTTTCTCTCTCTCTCTTCATTCCTCTCTCTCTCCTGCTCTATCTGAAGATAAATGCAAAAATGTCCTCGGGTGAGGATAAAAAAATAAAATAAAATAAACTACTCTTAAAAAAAGTGATGTTTTATTTCTTATTTTAAGTCAGCTTTTTATAGAGACACAACACTGTATGCTTGTTCTGTCTTTTCACTGTGTGTCACAGGCACCTGCAGAGGGCCTGGTTTTGGCCTTTGATCCTCGGCATTGGTGATAGTACACTTCTAGCGTGCCTGTTACCCAGAGGGGCACGGGGCCAGCTCTTCACGCAGAATGTTAGAGGTTGGCAGTTGCATTTTTAGACATCACCCAGAGTCTGCTGGTGAAGGCAGTGCCCAGGTGGGGTGTCATCTTAGAGGGACGGTGCCTAGAGCTCCTTATAACCCACTGTGACATTGGCCCTAAACAGGCTCATCTTATTCCTTCCTCTGCTAGTTAGGATGAGAACTGGATTCCACTCAATGTGACTGTCCTGAGTTTTACTTATTAAAGGGTTTTAGCATTAGGGCTCCCTTTCAGGTCTTCGTTTCGATGCATCCTATTCTGTGACTCAGTGCAAGTAATGACTAATGTTAGCCAGCACGGGGCTTTGAAGTTTTTAAAGTGCCCTGGCATACATGCTCGCATTTGATTCTCACAGAAAGGCCTGTGACCTGAGCAGAAGAGCGTGGTCTCGTCCAGCAGCTGTAAGAATCTGAGGTTGGCCCTGGCCAGTTTTCTCAGTGGTTAGAGCGTCGGCCTGCGGACCAAAGAATCGTGGGTTTGATTCCAGTCAAGGGCACATACACCAGGTGCGGCATGTCCCCAGCCTTGGTCGGGGTCATGCGGGAGGCAACCAGTCAAGTGTCCCTCTCACGTCGATGTTTCTTTCTCTTTCTCTCTCCCCCCCACCCTCTCCCTCCCTCCTACTTATCTGAAGATATAATAGAAAAAAATATCCTTGGGTGAGGATTAAAACAAAAAAGAATCTGAGGTTGGAGGAAGAGGGGGCCCCACACCCTGCAGCTGGAACAGGACGGGCCTGGGCCAAGACAGTGTCCCGATTGCCAGGCCGCGTTCTTCCTGTGTCGTGACCGCTCAGCTTGTGAGAGATGACGCCTCGAGTTCAGAGGCACCAGAGAGGGGGGGCTGCAGGTACACTGGGCGCAGATGGACTGGGGCTGGGGGCCCGGTCAGGCTGCTAAAGCCCTAGGGGAGGGCGGAAGAAACATGCCCGGGGAAGGACTGGTGGCATCCTGCAGAGAGGGTCTCGTTGGCTCCTCTGTGCCGCTCTCGTAACTGGCTCCCAGAGTCCGTTCACCAGTGGGTGGGAGGGACGATGTATCCCGTGTGCTCCCCGAGGACAGAGAAGTCCTCCAAGGTGTTCACGATCGAAAAAGCAGTCCACCGCCCTGGTCAGTGTGGCTCGATCGGAGCGTCATCCCATATACACACCAGAAAGGTGGCGGGTCCGATCCCTGGTTGGGGCATGTGAGGGAGGCAACAGATGGATGTTTCTCTCTCACAAATCTCTCTCTCTCCCCCTTCCCCCTCCCTCTCTTTCTCTCTCCCTCTCCCTCCTTCTCTCCCTTCCTTCCTCTCTTTAAGATCAACAGCCCTCCCCCCAAATTTAAAAAAGAAGTAATCCACGGAAGGTGTCTTTTGCTTCCTGATTTCTGTGTCAGCGCCCACTAGTTGGGTGGACACTGCTGGTTCTCAGTCTTCTGGTCTCTGGAGGGAGCTTCCCCAGTGCCCAGCGCAGAAATGAGCTGTGTGTGTGCGCTTATCAGGGTAACTCCAGGAGCTGTGGCGGTGGTCCAGGCTCTGCACCGGAGACACTGAGCGTGTTCTCGGGCACGAGCCATCTCTGTTGACTCTCATCCATCAATTTCTACAGGGCAGTTTTTTAAAAAGACTTAATTACAAGTCCAAGTTCCTTGCTGTCTAATCGTTAACCAGCCAAGCTTCTTGCATTGTTGAATAAGTTATTGGAAAAGTCACAAAGACTTGTGGGCCAGGAGCTCCTGCACGGGGCACCGTCACTTGCCCTGTAGAGGCGGAAGGTAGAGAATTTAGGCTGCGCTTCGGCACTCTCTAAAGGGCACGGTTTGGGAGCTGGACTCCTGCCCGGTTCGAAACCCCAGCTCCACGACTTAGCATGGCCCTGGCAACTTAGGTGGCCTCTTCGTGCCTCAGTTTCCTCATCTGAGAGACGGAGATGCTCTCTCACAGGGCTGTGGGAAGTAAAGGGGTCGAGGTGTGACAGGCACCGGGAGGCAGGACCTCACACGTGTGAGCTTTAAGTGGAGCTGTTACGATTACATTTCCAATGTTAACCTGCTCATGGGTCATTTGTCTGCTCCCCTGGCGTTGAATGGAGAAGACTAACTGCAGTTATTTGAGTTTTCTGCTCTATCAGAGTTGGACATTTCCTGTTTCCTTTCACGGCCATTCGTGGAGCATCTGTGGTGTCTTCGTGACAGTGGTTGTGCACAGCAGAATCCACTGGGGCAGGATCTTGCCCACGATGGTCCCGGGGGTGTGGGGATGCCCCGTGTCTGCAGTGAGTGTGCTGTTACGGTGGTGCTTGGACCTGTTGAGTTGCAGAAACTGTGTTACTTGCAGGTCCTTGCCTTCTCCAGAGTCCTGCTTGGGTGCCCTCCCAGCCACCCATCCCCCCAGCCTCGGCCTCCACCACCAAGGCAGGACCTGGTGTTTCCCTAAGTTCGCAGAGTGTTCCCTGCCACTGAACATTAGCTGAGCTGGTGTTAGTGTGGAAGGCGAGGGTGTTTGCTAGTGATTCATCGCTGAGATTTAGCGAGTTGTTTTCTGTGGCTTTAATGAGGCCCCACGGGTGTTTTGCGGAGGCGATCCTCTGCAGGTCTTGCCAACAGAAAGCCTGCTTTTCCAGTGGGCTGCCGCTGACTCGGGGCTTGGCGACGTCATGCCCAGGCAGTCTCCCTGCTGCCTGCCTTCGCCCGGGGCCCCTCCTGCCTGAATGGTTTTCACAGTGCATCCTCACAAGCCTTCGCTGAGGCCAACAGCAGGGTCATTCTCCATTTCATGGAGAGGGAAACAGACCAGAGGGACTTAGGAAGTGTTCAGTGTTCTCGGATTCTTAGACCCTGGCAGGTAGCCTTTTCTGTGCTGTTTGGCCTTTGTACCTGGGCAGGGTGTTGAACTGCTCCCTGTGCTGTTGATTAAGTCAAAGGGAGTGTGAGAGTCTTCTCTCAAAGGAGCAAGACATTTCCCATCAGTGTGCCTCTGCACACCAACCAACCGACCAACTTCCCTCCCTCCCTCCCTCCCTCCCTCCCTCCCTCCCTCCCTTCCTTCCTTCCTTCTCTCTCGCGCTCTCTCTCTCTGTCTCTCACACACACACACACATACACCCCACACACATGTCACTTGTCTCCCACCTACACAAATACAGTAGCCACCTTGCTCCAGCCTTTTTAATTTTTATCCGAACTGCAACCGAGGTCCGTGCCCTTGATCGAAATTGAACCCGTGACCCTTCTGATGCTTCAGCCGCTGAGCCAAACCAGCCAGGGCTTAAAATTGTTTTTAAATAATTACGCAAAATTCACGTAATATACCATTGACCATTTTACCATGTACAGTCAGTGACATTCAACGCATTTACAGTGTTGTGCAACCACCACTCTGCTTCCAGATGTTCCTGTCACCCGCAAGGAAGATCTCTGCCCATTTCTCCCTCCTGCTGGACTTGGAAACCCCCAGTCTACTTTTGTCTCTCTGGATTGGCCTCCTCTGGATATTTCATATAAATGGAATCACATGATATGTGACCTTTTGTGTCAAGCTTCTTTCACAAAGCTTAACATTTTCCAGGTTCATCTACATTGTCACCTGTATCAGAAATTGGTTTCTTTTTGTGGCTGAATAATAAATAGTCCGTTGTAGAGATCTACCATATTTTGTTTATGCATTCCTCAGCTGATAGACATGTGGATTGTTTCTACCTTATTGGCTCTTGTGAATAGTCTGCTATGAACATTCGTGGAAAAGTATTTGGGTACCTGTTTTCAGTTCTTTTGGGGGTATGCCTAGGAGTGGAATTGCTGGATCATATAGTATTTCTATGTTCATTCTCAGGCAACACCAAGCTGTCTTCATAGCGGCCACACCATTTTACATTCGAGTCAGCAATGTGTAAGGGTTCTGATTTCTCCACATTCTTGCCAACACTTGCTTTTTTCAAATGTTTTGATTCCAGCCATCCTAGTGGAGGTGAGTGGTATGTCATTGTGGATTTGATTTGCAGTTTAGAACTGTTTTTAAATTAAGTAGCACAAAAGAAGAACCACTCTTAGGGCAGACTTCCTGGGAGGAGTTGTTACTTTTTCTTTTTAGATAGAGTGGAAGGGAAGGAGAGACAGAGAAACATCCATGTGAGAGAGACACATCAATTGGTTGCTTCCTGCATGACCCCAACTGGGGCCAAGGATCGAACCCAAGACCCTTCAGTCTGCAGGCCAAAGCTCTAACCTCTGAGCCAAACCAGCCAGAGCAAAAATTGTTACTTTTAAAGTGAATTTTGGCCCAGCCAGTGTGGCTCAGTGGTTGAGCACTGACCTGAAAGGTTGCTGGTTTGATTTCCAGTCTGGGCACATGCCCAGGTTGTGGGCCCAATCCCCAGTGTGGGGCATGCAGGAGGCTGCCAATCGATGTTCTCTCTCCTCGATGTTTCCATCTCTCTCCCTCTCCCTTCCTCCCTCTCTAAAATCAATAAAAAGAAAATTAAAGTGAATTTTGTGTCATTGGGAAAAAGGTGGTTTGGTGATTGAAAACTCACTGAGCAGATGCCTCCTTTGTGCCCAGTATTCTAGGCTTTCTGCACATTATGTTTAGTTCTCAAATCACCCTCCTTTTTACACGAGGAAACAGGCCTGCAGAGGCTCACTTACATACTTCTGGTTGCATAGCTGCTGCGGCTAAGTGGCAGCTTTGGGGTTCCGTTCAGGGCTGCTCATCTGACTTTGAAAACTCCAGAGAGCTCATACTCTTTTGCAGGGAGTTTGAATCTTGGAAATAGGAAAAAAGAAACAAGAGATGATGTGTCTGTTTCAGATATTTTAGTCAAAAGCCTTTGCAGATTGCAATGAAAAGGGACGGATTCCCGGTGCTTGTTGGGGTCCTAGGAGTCTGATTTGTCTACCAACACATCCTTCCGTCGGGGCCTCAGCGGGTGGTGCACCTCTGGGCTGGCGGCCCCTGACGAGACGGCCTGCTCGTGTGGCAGGGCTGTGGGGTCTCGCTCTTGTCCCCATGACTGCGGTAAGTGGAGACTTTGTAATTACAGTGAATGATGACATTGGGAAAGCACACAGGGCAAGCCCTAACTATAGTAAGTTCTGAAGAACACCTTCCACTAGGTGACAGTTGGTTCTCAGTAAATGTTGGCTGAATGAAATGGCGAGTTCCTGAAAAATGATCAAACTGAATTTTCAATGCACAGGAAGGTGATATTTAAAAAATAGACCTCTGGCCCTGGCCAGTTTGGCTCAGCGGTTAGAGCGTCGGCCTGCGGTCCTGAGAGACCCGGGTTCGGTTCCCGCTAGGGGTGCGTACCTTGGTTGCAGTTTGTCCCCGGCCCTGGTCGATTGTGCGGGTGGCAGTCACTCGATGTGTTTCTTTCGCATCGATGTTTCTCTCTCTCTCTCTCTGTTCCTCTCTCTCCCTCCCACTCTACCTGAACAAAAAATGGAAAAATGTCCTCGGGTGAGGATTAAAAAAATAAATAAATAAATAAAAAATAGACCTCTGGTGGATCCTGTTGTACATAACATTGTGTACCTTTTAGGTAAATCTGATTTTTCACATGTTAAGTTTGTTTAGCATGAGATTTTTACTTAAAAACCTCACTGATACTGTAACTCAATTATCTTACGATGTAGAGGTATCATTAGTCCATGTATTCTAACAGTGTTTAAGCCACTTTGGTAATTGACACGGGGGATGAAGAAGTAATTGAGGCGTCATGATGCTTATACCTCGTAGAAGGGGGATGGACATGCAAACTGTAAAATAAAGACCATAGCGGTACACTAGGCGTGCACGCTGGGGGCTCACAGTGCCACTGGGGAGCCCAGAGGCGGCTTCTTGAAGGCACTCGGAGGGAAGAAAAGGGAAAACTCTCAGAACAGATCTGCTTTGCAGAAGGATCTGAAAATATTTCAGGTATGGGGAGTGTGTCTGCAGAGGCCCGGAGGAGAGAAAGTACAACAGAAATACCAGCAAGTTGCTGGACTGGCTGGCTGCGGGCCGAGGGCAGGTTGGAGGTGGACGGAAGAGAGCCTCAGTTGCTGAGTCTGGCCTAGAAGCCCCTGGAATGTGTGAGGGCTTAAAAAAAGGTTTCACTTTTTTTTCTTTTAATCCTCACTTGAGGATATTTTTCTATGTATCTTCAGATAGAGTGGGGGGGGGGAGGGAAAGGGAGAGAGAGAAACATTGACATGAGAGGGACACACCGTCTGGTTGCCTCCCCCACAACCCTCACCAGGGCTGGGGACGAACCGCCACCGAGGTACATGCCCTTGGCCAGAATCGAACCCACAACTCATTGGTGTGCGGGCCGACGCTCTGACTGCTGAGCCAAAGCGGCCAGGGCTAGAATAAACACTTTTTTGCATGAGCTAAGATAGGAGGGGAGAGGATTTATTTGCCTCTCTGGGCCTTGATTTTCCTCAGATGGAACTCCAGCTCCTTGCCCACGTTGGCCTGGTCTCCGAGCGACGCGTGCAGGAAGCTGGCCTGCTGCACCCCCTGGGAGACTGCCGATGTGTCGTTCCTTTTCCTTCCATCATACTTCTTCCGGGGGCTTTCCTTTAATATTTTTTTGTTTAAAATCTCTTCCTCCTCAGGAGTCAGCTTGGCCCCCTTCTTGCGGCCCAGGGGTGGTGCGGGTGCTGTCGGTGAGCACCGTGTGGTTCTTTTCCAGGGCCTTGGAGTGGCCCAGCCGTGGGTGGGTGCGGTGTCCACGACATCAGTAAGCCTTGTTTTGTGCGGACGACGCACGGAGCCCGGGAGTGTTGCCACGTCCAGCCTCATGGCCGGTACAGCTGCTGCCCCCGCCCTCGGGCTGTGTCTGCGGCGGGCCGATCTCGGCGCTGGCAGCAGGGCGTCCCAGCTCACGGTTCTGCCTCTTGTGGGAGGGCTTTCTCTTGCCCCCGGTCCTGTGGCGCTTGTGCCAGTGGTCCCGAGAGATGCCCATGGCTTGGTACTGGCTGGACAGAGAACGCCTGGAATGCGAAGGCCATTCACCTGCCCAGGGAGTGGCTGTGCTCATCAGTTACTCTTCTGAAGGTGGACCAACCTGAGGTGTAAACCGGCAGGTGGACTCCCCAGAGCAGAGGCAGCCCGTTGCCCCGGCACAGACCGTCTCCCAGACTCGGGCCAAGCAGGATTTGCCATGTGCTTTTCACATGGGGAGAACTCAGGGGTGAAGTGACCGGCCCGAGGTCGGGCGGCTTCCTTAGAGGAGGGCTAGGCTGGACATGCGCCAGACCCCCGGGCAGACCGAGCGGTGCTCCCTGAGAATGACGTGCCTTCCTCATGCCACCCCAACTTCTACTTCACACTTCTAGTGGGTCAGGGAAGGGTTTCAGGAAATGGACCCTAGAGACCTAGACATGATCTTGCTTCCTGGTAGAGGGAAGACTGTTTCTGGGTGGGAGGCCTTGTGCCCGGCGTGGGGGCAGGGACCCTGTAGGAGGCCTGTTTCACACCCACGTAGCCTGCACACTCCACTCAAGTCTCTCCCACGTTTCGACTCTGTTCCCTGCAGGCGAATGCTGACTGTGCAGGTCGGGCAGCTGACCAGTTGCAGACGTTGTACTGTGTCCCCCTCAAAGAAATGACAGTGAAAAGCACTGCTCCATGACCTGTCTCTACATCTTAAAAGTTGAAGTGGATTGCTGAAATATTTACGAAATTTAGCAAATGTAAACATGCACACAATATCCTATTTGTGGAGTCCACAGTGGTGTTTCCTGCTTAATACTGTTTGGAATGCCCTGCGAGTAGAACCTGGATATTTTAAGAATTATGTTCTTGGCAAACCCGATATTCAGCTTCAAAGCCATGAGAAGAAGGCTGCACTTCCCAAGCTTGTACCTATTTGAAGAATCCAAAGCAAACTACATTTTTCCGTTGTGGGCATGATGCCCTCTACCTAATTCTGCTTTCTTCTAGAATTCTCTAAGAAACTGTGGGCGATGGACTTGACAGAGATCAGGAGTGGAGCTCAGTGATGGGTGGCCTGACTGGAACAACTTGGTTTGATTTGTCTCTGTGGGTTTCCTCCCCGCTTAATACACCCTCCCTTGAGGGGGGAAAGGGAGACAGGTATAAATACTTCAGCTGGAGATCAAGAGAACGAATTCTTTCACTCACTGACTGGAACTTGGTGCAAACCACTGCATCCCTGAATCCTTCTCGTCTTCCGAGTGTCCTTTCCACCTGAGTTTCTCTGCCCCCCTGTCATGGGAACCGGGCAGACCATTGAGCAGAAAACTCTCCAGCCCGTGAGGTGACTGTCTGCAGTGACAGCAGCCTCTGAATTTGCAGGCAGAGGGAGATCGGATGCAGCTGTTGGTGCAATGAGTGAGGAGAGAGAATAGAATTTGTCGAAGATTAAAACAATTTATTAAGCTGAAAGATGTAAAAAGCCTGTAGCATAATTGCTGCTTGGCTCTCTGTTCACAATGCTGTAGATGCTGCCCAAGGGCTCCTGGGGCGTTGGAGAACAGCGCTACTTAGAGTGGTCCCCTCAGCGGCAGAATCAGCCTCATCCAGAGAGGAGCCTGTTAGAATCCAGCTTGCTGGGCCCACCTCACACCTGTTGAACCGATGAGTGGGAGGAGCCCAGGAATCTGTCCTAACAGGTGGTTCTATTGCAGGCTAGAAATAGAGAAACACTTCTCTGAAAGCCCAGCATTTGAGGAGAACTTAGGGATCATTTACATTTTTTTTTTGGTAAAAGATTTTTAAATTGATTTTTAGAAAGAGAGGAAGGGAGAGGGAGAGAGAAAAACATTGGTATGAGAGCGAGACGTTGATCAGCCGCTCCCTGCCCACAAACCAGGCATGTTCCCTGACTGGGCATCAAACCAGCAACTTTTCAGTGTACAGGATGATGCTCAGCCAACTGCGTCACACCGGCCAGGGCAGGGACCGTTTACATTTGCAGGTGAAGAAGCAAGCCCAGAGAGGAGTAGCTGCCCGGAGAGGAGTAGCTTCCCAGGGAGGCCCATGGTGGACTCCAGCTTTTTCAGTGAGTTAATAGATGAGCAGTAGCCTAGGCCATTACATTGCTGTCCTCAGTGTGGTCTGTGACCAGCAACCTCAGTGGCACCTGGGAGTTTGTTAGAAATGAAAATGCATGGATTAGCATCTTGAGGGGGTCAGCAGGCCATCCAGAAGATTCTCAGATCCTGGGTTCCTACGAACCATTAGCCTAGGCTCCCAGCTCTGAGCTGAGTGCCCCTCACACCAAGAAAGACTTATTTTAAGTTACTAAAGGCTGTGATGGCTCCCTTTCCGGAGACTGTTTTATTGGGATTCGGGTTGGAAACGTGCCCTATCTATAGATTTGTTTTCAGCAGGCTAGCATGTGTTGTCCCAGGCAAACCAGGATAGTTGGTCATCCTAGCTGGCCTCAGGGTTAGAAAAAGAAAAGTTGGTTGTATCCCCCTGAGTTGGAATCGTTTGACAAACATTTTCTTGATTGCACTGAGTGTAGGAGACTGAGGCGGTAATAAAAAGGCCATTTTCCTTAAGCCTTGGGTAGATGGCTGTCATCGGAGTGAGTCCATTATTCTTTACTTCCTTTCATCTCCGGTCAAACCTGCCAGTGTGGAGCACAGGGGTGGGGAGGAGCCGGGACAGCCCCACACCGATTTTTGCTCTTTTTGTACAGTAAGTGGTCACTGGACAGTGCTGGGTTGCGAGTCCCTTGGAGGCAAGGCATGGCGTGCCACGTGTTGGGGCTGTTATATAAACCAGAGAGCCCTGTTTTGTGGGCTCACGCCTGAGGCAGGGAGGGGTCCAAAAGAGGAAAGAGTGTTTTTAGTAACAAAATCATTTCCATTTACGAGCTGAAGCTGGGAAGCTCTTTGAGCATTTGCTGAGTGTAGCTTTCCTTCCTTCCCCTCCACTTGCTGGTTGCTGCCGGGGCCTGCAGGCAGAATAATGGCCCCGTTTTCTTCTTGCTCTTGTCCTTTTCTGGGCTTTTCAGAGCATTTAAGGAGCAAGTAGGTATTACTGATTCTCCCATTTTCTAGACTGTAGGTTGTGGTTCTAGAGAGGAAGAAAACCACACTCCCAGGGAGGAAGGGCAGTGGTAAACAATAACCCAGTTATTTTCAGAGTGCATCACTGATGTGTTTGGAGCTGTGGCTTGTACTGTGCTTAGAGGTCTGGGAGTGGGGCTGGAGGTACTGTCCCAGGCCGTTGGAGACTGGCTTTATGCAAAGGTGTGGATGTTGGCTCTTCCTAGAGGGGCCTTCTGAAAAAGACAGCTTCCCGTTCATGGGCAAGCCATTTATCAAGTGGGAGTTTGAGATTTCCTTTCTAGACTTATTTGTAGAAGTTTACTACTGTTCCTTGCTTTTTATAGGAACTTAACCATAATCATCCTCACCTCAGTTCTTTTTTTCTTACTCCCAAATTGGGACCAAAGGATATATATATATATTCATTCATATCTTGGCAAAGAGCATTTTGAAATGAGTTACCAAATACATATCCAGAGATTGCTTATTATTAAAGAGGAAAGCACTGATGTTAGTTTACCTTGTAGTAAACTAACTACGAGAATTAGTAATACCTACTTGCTCCTTAAATGCTCTGAAAAGCCCAGAAAAGGACAAGAGCATGAAGAAAACGGGGCCAATTGCTGGACATTCTTAATGGCACTTAAACGCTTACAGCAGATGTGTTGTTGCCAAACGGTTGGGTAAGAGTGGCTTGCGTATCAAACGTGTTCATATCTAAAGGATGTCATGGATGCTGAGGCTCTGTATCGTTGACTTTCTGTACTCTGTTTTTTGTACATCTGTGGTTCTCAGGTTTTGGCGTGTGCCAGAATCACCTGGGAAGCTTATTAAACGGATTCCCGACCCTCATCCCTGGAGCTTCTGGTTCAGCTGGTCTAGGACGGGGCCTGAAAATATGCATTTCTAACAAGCTCCCAGGTGAAGTTGATGCTGCGGACCCCGGGGCTGCGCTTTGGGAACTGCGGCTGTTCTAACCAGAGTAAGGGTTCAGCCCTGAGTTTAGGGACTGTCTTGCTTGCCTTACTGTCTCCCACTGAGTGCTTTATTGGTGAACTCAGTAAATGCCACAGGTCTCCTTTTGGAGTTAGAGCTGAAGCTTCAACTCCTACACAGATCCCAGTTTGGGTCAGTGAAATCAAGCCTATGTCCTTTCCTGGAAAAACGACTTCTTAACTCATGTTTGAGGTTTCTTTTTTTTTTTTTGAGGTTTGGGAAACAAGCACCCTGTTCTCCATTTATTCATTGAGTAACAGCGCACTTCTAAAGACGGATTGTAGAGCACTTAGATGATGGCTGTTGACTAGAAAATAAATACATTTTCTCAAAACATTGGAGAAAAGGCTGTTAAGGGGATGCATCTCTCTACATGTCACCGGGGCATTGAGGGTAAAAGAAAAGTAGCCACATCTTTCATGGAGTGATAGCAGTTGCTGTAGGTCCAATAGCTGAGAATTTGTCTCTTAGGACCACGTGATTATTCCTAGGATTCTGTCCTAGACTTGCAGTTTTTAAAAAATTCATTTGATCCATTTTGAATCTTCTTCCAGGAAAACTTGAGTCCACTTATTAGGAAAACCACTGTGTTTTAGTTGAGTGGGGAAGCTGGGTAGGGACTGGGTAGGAGATGGAAGGATAATGATGTTCGTCATTTGTGTCTTTCTCTTGTCATTGATTATTAGCTGTAGCTGGAAACATTGTAAGCTTGGCTTTGGTTTTTGTTTCCCCAAAAATGGATGGGAAGCAGCTAACCCACTACCTTTAAAAAGTAAACAACTCCCCAAACCTCAGACAATATCTCCCCTTTATATATACACACAGAATCCTCACCAAAAAAACCTATTCACTGCTCCTAAAAATCCTTCAACACATTAAGAGCAGATACTGTGATAACAGGTATTTAAACATTGGCGTGGTCTATTGAGCAATCCGAGAATGTTGTTCTGAGATGCAGAAGCCGTGCTGATGACTAGACTCCCTTCCTAAGTGGACGTGGGAGCTTCTGTAGCCCCTCAGCCCTGTGAGGAAGGGACAGTGTTCCCACCAGTCTTTCTCGAGCAGCGCTTCTCAGCCTTTCTCATGGCACATACATGAATTACTAAAATTCTGCAGCACACCGAAAAATATATTTTTTGCCGATCTAACAAAAAATAGGTATAATTTTGATTCATTCACACCGTATGGCTATTGTGTTGGCTGTTGTCATTTTTTTTATTTGACAATCTAAGGGAAAGTAGGTCAGTGCCCCTGGCTAAATAGGTATTGCATGTCTTAAAAATTCTTGCGGCATACCCGTTGAAAATTGCTATTCTGGAGCCTGGCACAGGGCCTGGGCACTGTAGGTACTCAATGCATAGTTGATGAATGGGGAGTGGACCTTCTCTTTGAAGGGAAGTGGTTACATAACAGTCGACCTCCCTTGCATAAGGCTGAGTGTAGCCTTTAGCTTCAGTTCCACAGACATTTTCTGAAGCTCAGCCAAGGGCCTGCTCTGTCCGAGTATTGTGAGGAGTGTGGGGAAGAGGTCGGAGGGAGGGAGAGGACCTTGCAGGGTGTGTGGGGAGCTGAGATGCAGTGACAGAGCAAGCGGTTCCGGCTGTCACCGGGCCTCTGGGATTGGGATCAGAGCAGAGCTGTTGTCACGAATAGGGTGGAGCCAAGGACCGAGGCGCAGGTATGGAGTCGGGAGTAAATAACGGGGCCAGTGCAGACTGGGGGGAAGCCCCAATTGGGCCAGCAAATCATGGAGTCAGAAGGGGTCCGGACAGCCGTTTCAGCTTTGTTTCTCTTCTGTGCTGGCGAGGGGTCCAAGGCTCAGAGTAGGAAAGTAACTTGTCCAAGATCAAACCCCCGTTAGTGGTGGAGCCCAGAGTAGAACCCTGTCCTTTCTCTCTTCCCCCTGTGATTTGCAAAATGCTCTGTGGAGCAACTAGGAGCCTCCGGGGTGAGGAAAGGGGCAGGCAGGTAACTGCGTGTGTCTTCTCCGAAGATAAGGCTTCTTTGGTGAGTCGGCTGCCCAACCACACCCTCTGCCTGTTGACTTAGTGCCAGCATCGCCGGTCTCCCCGCCCCCCAGCACCTCCCATGACCATTGCGCGTTTGCTCCCAGGCCCAGTGGCACTGACCCCGCAGGTGGAGGGACGAGCTCTCATTTCTGATCTGGTCCTTTGGCTCTTTGCCAAGCTCCCTCTAAGGCAGTGTGTGTGTGGCTTCCGGAGGAGTCCGCTGGCACTTGAACATGCTTGCCCAGCTCCAACAAATGCCTGAATTGGGAACGGGTTATGTAACCGTATTACATAAACCCGATTCTCCGCGAGGCCTCCGTCACCCCTTCGTTAAAAGTGGGCTCTTTGAGGGTTGTTTGGGTCCCTGACATGATGAGCCTTCCTGGGCGGTGTCTTCATGAGGCAGTGCAGCTTGGGAAGGTGTCTGGAAGTAAGGTAGGCAACTTGACGTTGCGGTGACATTCAGGCACATGGGTTTTCTGGCGATTCATTTTTATCGTATTTTCCAAACGCATCAGTCTGTGATAGTTCAGAAATTTCACAAACAGTACTTTACCAAAGATAGTGTAAGATAGTCAGTCATCCAAAGCCTCGCCCTGGACTTAGTAATAATAACAGCTAGCACAGCTAAAGCCCGTGCTCTGTGTTATGCTGATTGCTTCGAACATATTAATTAATGCTCACGATAACCCTATGAAGTGATACTCCAGGGTTCTAGGACCCCTGTTTACAAATGTGGAATCTGGGCCTCGGAACCCATAACCCACCCAGAATCAAATGGGGAGGAAATGGCAGGGCAGGGCCTGACATCAGCTTTGCTGCCCTCACAGTGGGGCCTGCACGGAACCCCTGTGTGTTCTGGGTCCGAGAGGACGCGGACTGCTGAGCAGGTCTGTTCCAGTGCTGAGCTGCGGCCTCACGCTGCACTGGGCCTCATGGTGGAAGTCCTCTCCAAGGCTCCTCTTCTGTCTTCCTTCCACCTCCCCCTGCCCCCTGCCTCCCTGGTTTGTGCTGCAAGCAGAAGGCTGTGTCTTGGTCTAAATGACAACAATTGCCACTTACTCCAACTGAACACATGTTTTCAGTCACCGTGTCACGCCTTCTGCCGAGCACTAAGGTTTTGGGAAATAGCCCTGCGGATATGGGCTCATCTAAAGCAGGTAAAAGGTAGCGGTTGGCACTTGCCCTGCCTCCCCTCTGTCGGTACGTGGGACAGCTGGCCTGACCTGGTAGGAGTGACCGGAGAATGGGCAAAGGCCTCCTGGATGTCCGTGAGCTGAAGCCGTGGGCTGTGGTTGAGACACAGGCTTCCTTTCTCTTAGGCCAGCTCTGACCTGGCTTTTTGTACATTCTCCAAATTTCACATAGCATAAGTTCAGTATTATACTAACAACATGCTGTATTTAAAAAAGAAAACCACATTCTACCACCCCTTTCTTCGTACCTGTGCCTCAGTTTACTCCTCCGCAAAATGGTGATGATCGCACCTGCCCTCTGCCGTTGCCTACTCCGTAGAGCCAGCGTCAAGCCAGATGGAGCGAGAAGCTGGTGTGCTTGCTGCAAAGGGAGGAGGCGAAGGACCGTGAGGTCAAGCTCAGTGGTGGGTAGATTCTAATGCTGGAAATGGAGCTGTGAGCTGGAAGTTTAATCTTTTGCAATCTGATCCCATTTGTTCGGTCTCGGGACTTAACCTGGGAAATCGATTCAATAAATTAATTGTGTGCGCTTTTTTTTCAGTTGGTGTAGCAGCTCTTTAAGCTTTGGACAAAAGCTAAACTCCCATGTACTTTAAGTTAAAATAGCCTGTGAGATGCCCGGGGGATAAGAGCAGCAGCCTGAGTTGCTCCGATAGCGGGGTAACAGTGAAAGCCAGGATGGGGAGTGGGAGAGGGGCTTCAGGAGGTGCCCCCGATGGAGGTTGCTCTGACAAACCCCTGCTCTGACTTCAGTCGTGGGCTCTGCAGTATCGATCTCAGGGTAGGTGATGCTTTTTTGGACATTTTAAAATGTACGGAAACAAATTACAATTCCCTCTCTGAACCTGATCATTACAAGGCCACACTTGATGCTCAGACATAAAGGAAACAGCAGCTCTGACTTGACTAATTAAACCGTATCAGAGCCATGTTCCATGGCCCAGTGATGAGCTTTCCCCGATGTTCACGTGTCTCTAATTTTTAGCACAGATTTAAATGGGGTTACTTGCCCCCCATCACGGTGAGCCCTGCCGTAAAGCGGGCAAAGCCTGTCACAGCGGCAGGGAGGCATCGGTGACTCTGGGAGAGCAGGCCAGGCTTCTGGCTTTACGTCAAACCACTGCTCCAGATTGCTTTAGAACAGTCAGCTTCCCGAGGGCAGGGGGTTTGTTCACTGTTCTGTGCCCAGTACTCAGAGCAGTGCCCGGCACAGAGGTGCTGAGCAGGCACCTTTTGGAGAGCGTAGCTGGGAGCTTTGGAGAACGCCCCTTTACATCCAGCAGCGTGGGTGACGGGGGCAGGGCCGGGGCAGGAGGCACAGTGGAAACAGTCTCTTTGGGAAACAGCCATTAAATCTTGGTGATGGGAAAGGGCTGTAATGGTACATTATTCATAAGCAGTCACTCAGCTTCCATGTAACCGTAATTAAATGGAGTGATTTGGAAGCTGAATGTTGGTGATAGGCTTGGATGCTTGGGATTTGATGGTTCTGTTGCATTAACAAATACCTCACTGAAATAAATGACCCAGTTTGTTTCAGTACAGTGTTGTTGTGGTTCATTTTCATACGTGTCTTGACAATAGGGATTTTATGTGTTAGTCATTGTTATTTATCATTGATCAGTTATTGAGCTTCTTGTGGGCACCAGTTTAGAAACCTTCGGTGAGAGTCATTTGCTACGATGAAAGTATGTATTTGGGGTAGTTGGGACCAGAAGGGTCTGAGTCTACTTGGGGCAGAGAGACAAAGGTTCTTCACACACAGTGGGTGCTCAAGAAGACACTGCTGGTGGTGCTTGGCTGGTTAGGGTCATGGAGTTTCTGAGCCTAGGGACATGGGTGCCCCCATCCCCTCCCCCCCGCACGTCTGCTTATGGAGCTGGTGGGTGTACGTGGCTGGCTGGCTCAGCAGGAGCCCTATGTTTACTCTTTGATGGGACGTCTCCACGGTCATGCTGTACGTTCTGTGATGGGTCAGTATGTGCACTGTTGTGTACAAAGGACTCCCTGCTTATCCTGTTGCTTTGTTTCTCAACCCGAGGCTCTTAGAGCACCTGTGAGATGGCAGCTTTGGTTGTGTGTTATAAAAGTGGGCCGACCCATCCCAGATCCTTGGTGAGGGGCTTCAGTAATCTTTTTCATGCTCCCCCCCACTTAATATTGACAGACCTTATGTCCTCAGTTCTGTCATTTCCTTTCTCCATTGTCACTTCCTTGGAGAAGTCTTCTGTGATCACTGGGTCTAAAATAGCGTGGTTGTTTCTAAGCCTCTGAACATGCTTTACTTTTCTTTGTAGCAGGTGTCTGTGTGTCTGATTTTGCCTACCTTTGCTAGTAGAAGGTGAGCTCCATGAGTGCAGCGACCTTGTTTATCCCTCCTCGTGTCCCCCACTGTGTGGCGCTTGCCTGGCAAATAGTGGGTGCCCCATAAATACATCACATAAAGGTCTCCATGTGACTCTTGTGTATGCTTAAGTTGCTTTATCGGAAGAGGGCACGAGTTGGTAAGAGGCAGTCTTTCAGTAGGTTCAAGAAATGACCCAAAAGGCTAAGACTTAGAAACTCCAGTCCTAATGTTCAGTTAGTAACCTTACAATTTTACCTTAATGAGATGATTTTCCAGCATAAACTGCCGAGACTATAAGGGCCTTAATAACTACTGGTAGTAATTGCAAAACATCCTGCAAACATGCAGCAGTGGAACTCACTGTAATGGCCATTACAGATCTTAGTTATAACAGATTCCTTAAAGAAGATAGGGGGTTAGCAGATTCCTGGTTCTTTTGAGTGCTGTCTTAACTAATTTAGCTCAGAGAACATGTATTTGAGCGACAGATACAATCTGTCTGGTGACCTCACTCCAGAGCTTGCAGAGAGGACAAAACCCAGAAGGGTCTATTCTGCCTACTAATTTAAATCGTAGTCGTGAAGTTGGGTGCATATCTGATTTAATCTGTGACCGATCTAACAAAATACTTTACTGCCCAGTGCTCTTTGTAGGGTAGGGATGTGGTGATTTTATGAATAGAATTTCTTCTGTAAGATAACTCAGTTTAAATTATTTTATTTGACTTCTCTACTGATTATATTATACTTCTGAAATGCTACTGATTATAAATGATGGTAGGGATACCTTTAGCGCTGGCCTCACTACATACTTTTGAATTGGTAGTGATTAAACCAAGGTGTCAACAATATTGAGAGTAAAAGACACAGCATCGTGTCTCAAGCTAGTAATCTTGGACTTAATCTGAGTACCGTGTTATGCCTTTTCTTCTTGCCACGGCCTTATTTCATATGATCTTGTCGAGGAAAGAATGTCCAGCCTATGGAAAAATTTTATAAGAGTTTACTTGAGCCAACATTTGGAGGACGTGCTCAAATCAAAATCTCAATGGATGGGAAAATGCTCAGGTGAACGACAGTTTTGCAGCTTATTTTGTACATTAGGATCAAAGGAGAAGACGGAAGGAGGGTACGTGAAGTGCATGAGTGGTAGATGAAGGCGAGAAGTGACCTGGGGAAATCTCTAGGACTGGATTGGAAATGGTCCCCTGGCAAGTGTGGGTCAGTTGGTTGGGCGTCATCCGGGGCACCAAAGGGTCGCCAGTTTGATTCCTGGTCAGGACACACGCCCCAGTTGTGGGCTTGATCCCCAGTGGGGGGCGTGCTGGAGGCGGCCAGTTGTTCCACTCGCACATTGATGTTTCTCTCTCTCCCTCTCCTTTCCTCTCTCTAAAAATCAATAAAAATCTTTTAAAAAGTGAAATGGAGAAATACATACTACTTTTACATTGGTCAGTACAGGATAGTTAATAATTAACTTTTTCAGTTCATGGAGGTGTTATGCAGGGAATAAGATAATAAGATGATAATGAGGGGTTCCTGTGCTCTGTGGCCTGCAGCTGTGCCTTTGAGGGGTCTATAAAAGAAAACTCTGACATTTCAAAAGTACGTTATCCTAGATGTGTAAGAATAATGGATAAAGCTCATGGAAGGTAAAGATTGACCTTTGCTAAGGGAGCTGTGGTTCTGGGACTGACTACCCCCCTGGCCCGTGCAGTTAGGAGTTTATGTTTATGATCAGACCATTCTATGTGGTTACTTTTGGTCACTGAGCTTGTCAGACCTGACATGTGTCCCCCCCCAATACTGTGTCAGGTTTATTATATAGCCTCCTTTTCTTTCAAAATTTCTGCCAAAGAATAAAAGTCTTAACAGAACTTCTCTAGAGAGACCATGTGATGTAATCCTAAAAGAAAATCTCAATAGTGTAGAAATATTATTATTATGACTGTTTTAAAGTAGCTTTCGTATCTCCTGCAATTCAGTTTATAGCGCACGATGACCTTGGGATCTGCTGATGTGTTTGTGTTTGGTAATGCATTCTCTAACCTAAATCCATAGGTTTGCGTGATGCTTCCTCCCTTTATCCTGTCTTTTTTTTTTTTTGGAATGTCAACTTCTTATTTAATTAATTTATTTTTGTTACAGATGTTTCTCCTTTCTCCCCCATTGACACCCTCCTCTCGTTCCTGCCCCCCCATCATTGTTGTCTATGTCCATTGGTTATACTTATATGCATAAGTTCTTTGGTTTATCTCTTCCCTCCCTGCTCCCACCCCTGAAGTTTGTCAGACTGAACCCTACTTCTGTGTCTCTGGGTCTATTTTGTTCATCACCTTATTTTGTTCATTATATTCCACAAATAAGTGAGCTCATGTGATACTTGTCTTTCTCTGACTGGCTTATTTTGCTTAGCATAACACTCTCCAGGTCCCTCTATGTCATCTCAAAAGATAAGAGATCTCTCTGACTATAGCTGCATAGTGTTCCATTGTGTATATGTACCACAGCTTTTTTATCCATTCGTCTACCGATGGACACTTGGGCTGTTTCCAGATCTTAGCAATTGTAAATAGTGCTGCTATGAACATAGGGGTACATATATTCTTTCTGATTGGTGTTTCAGGCTTAGGATATATTCCTAGAAGTGGGATTACTGGGTCAAATGGCAGTTCCATTTTTAATTTGTTGAGGAAACACCATATTGTGTGAGGTGATACCCATCCTGTTTTTAATTGTGTTCTACTTTTTATTTATATATTTTCTGACAGATTTATAGTCTATATTGTCAAAATATAATGGCACCTCTCCGTCTGGCTTAGTAGCCCTACTCTGTAACCACTCCTAGCTTCTCACTAGATCTGTGCAAAGCCAGACTCTCACTGGGGAGGTGTGTTACCTGAGCTGCATTCCTGATGGGATTTCCCTCTGAACATTGTCTTTCTTTACCCAGGGTAAAGATTTGGGGAAGGTTTTTTATAGTTATCTTTCCCTCCTTAGTGTGTGGAATCAGGGTCGCCTTAGGAAGAGAAGATGGCATGGTACAGAGAGAATGTGGTCACGGACTCAGGGCTGCCTGACCACTGCCCCCCTTTCTTGTCCTTCTTCAGGGACCGTTGCCAGAGAGTGAACAGAGTTCCACTCGGTTTTGGTTGGCCCCAAGCCCAGTCCTCCCAGCCAGAGTTCTGGGTCAGAGCATCGCAGTTCCGGGTGGCGGTATTGGTTCTAGCTCCCGAGCCGCATCCGTCTCGAGGGGTCTTCCAGTCCTCTGGTGTCCCCGGCAAAGCAAAGACAGGAAGGAGAGCGCAGAGAGGGGGCCCGACACTGAGAAACCTTTAGCTCTGGCTCAGTCTGCCGATCCCTCGACCTGAAGGAGCGAAGGTGAAGAGAAAGGAGAAGCACTGTGTGTGACCTCTGGACCCCAGTGACCATGACCTGGTCAGTAGCCTGGAGTCTAACCACTCAGTTTTCTGAGCTTCGGGGAAGAGTAAGGAACCAGATGGGGAGCGTGGAGGGCACCCTGCACCCTTCACAGCGTGCCGGTTGTTTCCTCCCTGAACACCTTTAAGGAGAGCTCTGTGCGTGGCATGTTGTCCACGGCGGGTTGCTGCCCAGCAGTGGTAGCTGCCTCACAGCGGCGCCGGGTTCCCGTGTCGGGGAAGGCAGTCAGTCTCTCCAGCCCTCGCCGGAGCGGCAGAACCAGCGTCGTGCATCACTGTCTTCAGCGTGACAGCGCAGGCGGAAACGAGCTCCTGATTTAGCAGAAGCAGATGTCACATAAAATACGTGCTTTTAACCATGACAAAGTGAAACTGTGAATTAGTCATTTACGAATTTACTCTAGTGACTATCCAAACAGATGTGTTAATGGGGGGGATGGGCGGAGGCTCGTCCCTCACCGTCGTTGGATCAGGCCTGCAGGTGGTTTTGTACTCAGCCTCCATTTTCCAGCCAGGGCTTTGCTAAGCACATGGGCTATGAATCTTAGCTCTGAGCTTGCAAGATGCCCACGGGGTTGTGGGAGGTACATCCCTGACGGTGGCCCGAGGACACTGAGGGTCTGTGTGTGAACTAGGGAGCCTTGGTCCTATGTCTGGTGTCTTCAGCCAGCCCAGTGAGCTCATGGCAAACACCTGGGCCCTATTAAATATTTGTCTGCATTTAGTTAGCCTTTTTGGTGGAGGATAAACGTAATAATGTGTTGTAATGTTGGATGCCCCTTGCCATCAATGAAGCCAGTTGCCTTTGCAGGGGAAGAAATAACTGCAGGGCATCTTGTATTCTCAGCTAATCATTCTGCACATGCAGGTAGGACAGGTGCTGAGATGTGCAAGTCCATCCCCACCATTTAAAGGAGCTCACAGCTCAACCGAAAGTGTCTCCAGACCTCAACAAATGTTCCCTGGGGGTCAGGATCACCCCTGGCTGAGAGCCTCTCATTTAGAGTAAGGTCGTTGTGTTCTGGGGTGAACACTGGAAGGTGAGAACTTTAAGAGCCAACTACTGTTCCTTACCTACGAGGCAAGGCCGTGGCTCTGCGTCTAAGCTGGCCATTGGGAGCGGAAGGAGCCACAGGCCCCTTGTCAAACTTCTGTTCTTGCATGTCTGCCGTGGCCTCTACCATGTATGTCACTGTTTCTGGACAACCTGTCCTGAAGCACAGTCTTCACATGTCATTGACCAACTCTGGAACCTGTAACAGCTCCCTGTACTGAGAAGCCTTCATAATCTGCCCCATTCTCCCTGTCCAAAGCCATTTCCCATGATTGCTTGACATGCATTTTCTGTGAGAGGTGGTTTTTTACCCTTTGTCACATTTAGTTATAATTCTGTGCAATAGGTACAAAAGATAAGGACGTAGATGGGTCTTAGGTTGGAAATGTGCAACTGCAGACTTCACGGAGGAACCCCAGATTGGCACACTGGGGTGTGGCTTGTGCCCACGGTCAGAGAAGATGGATTAAATGAAAACAAAATGGAAACCTTGTGCTTGAAGTCTAACGCCAGTTGTTGAGGGTCACTCTGCTAGAGAGAGAAAGGGAGAGGGGGGAGAGAGAGAAACATTGATGAGAGAGAATATCTGTTGGCTGCCTCCTGCATGCCCCCCACTGGGGATTCGGCCCACAACCTGGGCATGTACCCTGACTGGGAATTGAACTGGCGACCTCTTGGTGCATGGGTCAACGCTCAACCACTGAGCCACACTGGCCAGGCAAGGGCCACTCTGCTCTTATAGTTGTGCTTGGATCGCTCAGATGGAGGCCACTGCTATCTCTTCCCCAGTTTCATTTGGGGCAGTATAAAGGTGGACCAGGCCACCAGTCGGCTGGGTGCTGAGGGAGACCATTGGGAACCAAGGCCTTGGTATCCTTGGGGTTTTCTTCCCGAATACAACAACTAGGGTGCGTGGATCTACGGCTCCATGGTCTGACCTGCCCCATGCAGGTGAAGCTGTCTTCCTGAGTCACCCCTTAGCTGCCGCTGGTCCTGAGTTACCTATGCTCTAAGAGCAGGTAGTTGCATCACTGCATTGATGGTACAGGAGAGCTTACTGTGTTCTACCTTTCGTTACTTTATCTTCCTTAGTTCACTCCTGGTCCTCAGCCTTTGGCCTTTCTTTTCCTCTGTCCTACCATCTCTGGCAGCCTTTCCCAGTTAATCCAGCCCCCACGCTGCCACCCTCCAATCTGTATCGCACACGACACTTGGCTGTTCCCACAGCTAAGTTGTGGTTTCGGTGCTCACTCAGGCAGCACACATGTAAGTGGCGGTTTACAAGCTACTTGAAGTAAGGGCTGTGTTTTTCCTTTCTCTGTTTTCTTCATAACAGCTAGCTTGGCATAGTTGACGGATATTTTAGTATTGCTTTCGATGGAGATCTTGGTGACAATCTAACATGAACGTTATAACTGGAATCCAGAGAACATGGCAACTTTAGCTGCAAAGCAGCAAGTGCCATTTGACACCTTGGCCTTAAACAGTGTGAGCAGTATACCGATGAGATAAACATCCGACTTGAAGGAATGTAGTATCTCCACGAATCTGTGAGTGTTAACTGTTATTAAAGTATACATACCGCTAAGTAAACACAGCGACCTGTGTGATGGAGCGTGTCAAATATAAGCAGATTGCGTTGTGGAGGCACTATGAGAGTGAATATTTTACGGTGCAGGGGATGATTGGCTCTCGTCTTGCGAGGCGGTCGCTTGCCCAGGCTTCAGTGAGGCTGGTCAGTCTTGTCCTTTCCTGACGCTCACTACGAGCTTCTTTGGCAAAACCGTGTGTAGTTTCACCTTTGTTCGGGATTGAGTATCAGATTCCTGGCGGATGACTTTTCTTTGTCAATCCCGTGCCAGCTCCAGTTCCTCTGCTCTATCTTGGTTTCACTCGAATGTTGGTTTCACCAGTGTCTGTGATCTGCTGCCCTGGTTTCCTTGTTGGCACCGGGGCCTTTGGCACCGGCAACTGCTTCTGAGCCGTCAGGGCTGGACCTCGCGAGGCTTGGGACTGGTAGCAGGGGTCGGCTCTGCCTCCCTGACCGCCGGCGTGTGTCCTGTGGGGGCCTTATTCAGAACCTAAAGCTTTCTGCCTGGCATGTTTACAAATCCATCACGCAGTAATGATTGCCTGGAAGGTAAGCCCGGCGTTCTGCTGCTCTGAAGTGATGAATGATTGCCCCCAAGCGTACCAGGACTTTCAGGTCCAAATAAGTTCTCCTGTTGAGTGAAGTCACTTTAGGACTACTCTGACCACACTGCGGTGGCTCCAGGAGCTTTGGACCTTCTCTCACGATGGTGTTGGGGCCACCTCTGTCTCACCGGGACAATGAAGTACGTCTGTGCGGAGGACTTCCCAGATAGTGTAGGGGATCCGGGGGTGGAAGGAATGGTCGAGGCACAGAGTCCGCGTTCAGGGAGCCTCAGCCTGGTTGAGGTGAGTGTAAGAACAGCCGCAGGACCAGCCGGGGGGCGTGGGTGTGCCGCGCTTGGGGTCGGCTCTGAGAGGTTCATCTGTGGGGAACGAGTGGGAGGAAAGGGAGACCGAGCCTCAGTCATGAAGGAGAAGGAGGATTCAAGATAGGGGAGGGAGTGGACATTCCAGGAGGAGGGAACATACCGGCAGCAGTATTTTGAAAACCTGGGGGCTGGCTCAGGAAATGGAGTAAGTCCATCAGACCGGCTTACCACGCACGGCAGTGACGGTTCCTCCACGCTGGCGCTGGGCGGGTGCCAGGTGAGGCTGGTCGCCGGCTCGGCGGGGTTGCCCAGAGGAGCGGAGAGCAGATGTCCAGGGGTAGGTATATGTAGCCACACTGAGGAGCCAGCCTGGAATCCAGGGTTGGGCTGAGGGCTAGTGGGTGTAACAGACTGAGGAGAGGAGCTGGGAACAGGACAGGAAGCAGGAATGTGAGGCAGGGTGAGGGGGATTAGAACTCTTTTTGTTGGGAGGCATTCAGTGTGAACCATACCAGCGGCAAAGGACTTGCACTGAAAGAGCATGGACCAGCTGGCCCTGGCTAAGCAGGCGCATCCTCAAGGTTAGGCTGGAGGAGAGCGTGCAGACAGCGGCCTGGGAAGGGTCCGAGCCCAGAGGACCTTGAGTAACAGCCTTGGAAGTTTAGACTTAATTAAAGAGGCTGTGGGAACCACTGATCCTTCTGTAAGGAGTGACATGGCAGAGCTGTTTGAGGGGTAGCGTTGTCGGATGGGTTGGAGGAGAGAGAGACTGAACCAAGGAGGCCTCAGCCCTCGCCAGCCTAAGTCGAAGGACAAAAGTGACGCCTGGCCCAAGGTGATTCAAATGGGAAAGGGGCTGGGGAGGGTGGTGGTGGTAGTGTGGGAGGCAGATGGCCAAGGATTTGGTGAGGCTTAGATGTTAGGTGACCACGCGTCCTTGTTTGTCCCAGAAATGCCTAGTTTATGCCTATGGACCCTGCATAGGTGAATCAGATGAAGCTGCCTTTCTTTAGGTTAACAGGTCAAATGTAGCAATTTCATATGGTTCAACCTAATGTTCCAAGTGCTTCCTTTCACTCTCAGAAGTGTCTCCATTTGGATAGTAAATTGCTTGGTCTTCCTAGTTAGATGCGGGGACATGAGACAGAAGGAACTCTTTACCAGGTTTCTGAGCTTGGTGACCAGCACAATGGATTGGGACCGTAAGGGAATTGGGATTGGGAGGTGGGTGATACTGACCTACCTAGTCACTCAGTATCTACCTATTCACTCAATATGGGACAGACTCACACTTGACTTTCAGATAATTCCATTCCTTCTCTAAAGATGGAACATTTTCACCCCTGAGGATATTTGAAAGCACAAAGCCTCTGAAGGTGGTTCCCGCTGGACCCATAACAGCTGTCATTCGAGTTGTTGCAAGATTGTGTTTTTTTGTTTAATCCTTACCCGAGGTTATTTTCTTCATTGGGTTTTAGAGAGCGGGGGAGAGGGGCAAGAGGGGGAGAGAGAGAGAAACATTGATGTGAGAGAGACACATCAGTTGGTTGCCTCCTGCATGCACCCTGACTGGGGCCAGGGATAGAACCTTCAACCCAGGTATGTGCTCTTGACTGGGAATTGAACCCGTGACCCTTCTGTGCAAGGGCCGATGCTCTAACCACGGAGCAACACTGGCCAGGGCAGAAGATTGCTTTGAATGGTGTGACTCACATCTGGATGTATTAAGTTCTGGTAGGTCGTTCACACAGGAGGCCCGCTGTGCTGTGGATACTCCTCTGCAGGTGGCTAGAGGCAGTGCTGGTCAGCCTAGGCCATGGGTTCATTCACTCAGCGGTGTCTTTTAATTAATTTATTTTTTTATCCTCGCCCGAGGACATTTTTCCATTTTTTGTTCAGGTAGAGTGGGAGGGAGAGAGAGGAAGGGATAGAGAGAGAGAAACATTGACGTGAAGGGACACATCGAGTGGCTGCCACCCGCACGACCAACCAGGGCCAGGGATAAACTGCAACCGAAGTACGTGCCCTTAGCGGGAACCGAACCCGGGTCTCTCCGGACCGCAGGCTGACGCTCTAACCGCTGAGCCAAACTGGCCAGGGCTCAGCTGTGTCTGTTAAATCATACAGATTATTTCCCCAAACCAGCCAGCCTCACAGGTTCTCATCCTTGTTCACAGCAGAGGCTGGGCGTGGGTGTGTCTGTGGCTCAGTGCAGAACCTGGAGCCCAGTGCACGCACCTGCTTCGATGTGTAAGCAAGTCCCAAGTGTCCAGTGGAGACGCAGACATGCACTGTGGTAAAGCTGGTTTTAGTCTTTTTACTCCTAAGGTCTTGCTTCCGTTCCTCGAGTTCATGGGTGAACTGCAGGCCTTGGTGTGCTGAGGAAGGAAATGCAGGTAGTTACTTCTGCTTCTGTTTCATGGGTGGAATTTCTGGCTTTGCCACCGCATCAGTCCCCAAAGGATTAATAGCTTTGCGAGGCAGACCGTGACAGCAGGAGACAGTTTAGCAGGAGATACTTTGTTGCAAAGGGTGCACTCAGGATCATCCCGGTGTGGGAAATGTGCAGGAGATGTTTAAAACATACAAGTGTTTATTGTCGGACAGATCCACAGACGATGTGTCCTAGCTTCTGTTTTTAGTGGCCTAATGGTTACAGAAAGAGTCAGTACGACGTCATGTGACATCATGTGTTACGTAATCCAGTGTATGGATGAAGAATTCTAAGAACCCCAGAGTACTCAGGCTCTGTTAAATCTTCAGTAAAAACACTGATCTGCATATACTTTTTTCTTTTTTTGGTAAATGTTCTCCTGGGGCAGTAGTGTAGAGTGGGGGTTGCCTCTGCACATTCCTGCCTGGAACGAACTGCCATTTTCTGTGTATTTCATGATTAAATCTTTAGTGTCTTCATTGAGTTTTTCCTGACTACAAAAGAACTAGAATTTTAGAAAATTGAGATGACAGAAAACAATAAAGAAAATAAGTATCATCCATAATCTTACCACTGTTCTCTCAACACATTTCCTCCCTTCCTCTAATTCCACCTGCTCTGCCCAGAGATAAACTGTTAAGTTTTGGTGTAAACGATCCAGACTAGACCTTTGCATCCATAGATCCATGTTTTGTGTGTGGTTTTTGTTGGTTTGTTGGTTCGTTGCTTGAAACAAGTATCATACTATATATAAATATCTTGTAACTTATGTTTTCCATTTCACACACCTTGATTATCTTTCCATGTCATCCATATTAGTCTACTACTACATATTAGTGATGGCTAACCATGTTACCACCCCTCTGGTGGTGGAGCTTTAGTCCAGTTCTCAATTTTTAACCATGCTGTACTCATCTCTATGTGTTGACTTCTTCATCCGGCTGGTGCTTTGGGAGGAAACTCCTCGACTTGGACTGAGTAGGTCAAGCTGCCTTCCCAGGTTTAATCTGTGTCTATTTCCTCATCTCTTGGTATTACCAGTCTTTTGATATTTTGCAAAACTCGGGTTTAAAAATGGTATCTCATTGTTCATGGGTCACTTCTTGAATCATGAGTGAGGTCAAGCATCTTTTTATATGTTGATGGGCTCTTTGTGTTTCTTGGGTGAATTGTCTATTGACAGGTTGCTCACTTTTTGTTCCTGATTTATAGGCACCTCGAGAATAAAAGATAGTAAACCCTTCTTTGTACATTTGTGGCTGTTTCTTCTCATCTTCTGTCATTCATTTTTAAATTTGTTTATGGAGAGTTTTTTTTTAAAAAAATGACTGCTGTCAAATCTGTCAGTTTTTTTTTTTTTTTTATGGATTCTGAATTTTATGTCATGTTTAGGCTTTCAGATTCTTGAAATTATTTTTGGAGCCCCACCGTCTTGTCATTTATGCATTGACTCAGTAAGTTAACTAATATTAGCGCATCTACTTAATGTGTTCTGTTTCTGCTTATTACAATATCATTCCTCCTTTAATGACATTCTCAGCTCCAGTATGTGACTGGCATTCCTTCCGGATGGTGGCTTTAGGAATCAAATACCATCCTTTCGGAAAGCCTGTACGTTACCATGGTACCTTTGGGACCCTTTTTACAGCTCTGTGAGTAGACTGGGTGCTTTTTCGTTAAAAACGGACTCGTAGCCAAAGTCATGGGCTTCAAACATCCTGCTTTACTGAGGTTTGTTAGAACAGTACCCACAAGGAGGAACTCTACACGCCGATCTCCCTTCCACACGAGGCTGTGGGACCTTGGGTTTGTCACTTAACCTTCCTAGTCTTCTCTGTTCACTTATTAAATGCGAGAGCCCGCCATCCCTTTGAATGCCTCTCCCATCACTGTTTCTTGGTTTCATGGTTCTTCTGAATTTCAGCTTAGGGCTGTTTCTGCCACTATGGGTTTCTTGTCTGTCATTTTCCTCTTTTAATCTTTTCTTTCCATCTTCGGAAACTCTTATTTGAAATCCCTTCAAGGCAGACAGTGATTTATTTGGATTCTTCTCTTTGTTTCTGCAGGCCCTTAGATGTGTCCGCCTCATTTCCTGGACTCTGTCTCTGCAGCTGAAATTAGAAACCGACAGAAGCATAACAGATGCTAGAATCCCATGAAGCAGCAGGCCCGAAATAGCTCATGTCTGTCTGCCTATACTTCCACTGACCGCCCATGATAGGGCTGCCCTGCCTAGGTGATCGTATTGGTCTCCTGTTTCTCATAGACTTCTAGGGATGGCCTTAGTGCATCATCATCCCCTTGGCCAGCCCTGTGCCGTCCTAGTCTCATTTCCCCTCTTTTCCTTTTAGTGTGTCAGTACTAAAAGCTTTGGGAAACTTTCCGTACAAACCTGTGTGTAAATGGCAGTTTAAGTCTACAGAGGTAGCAAACAGACACCCAACAGAAGCTGGGGTACCGAGCTGCGTGTAACAGGGTGTGGCAATAAGTCAGCTGGGGCATGTGGCTCATAAACAGATGGCTGCCCATGTCCCCTGAGAGCTCCTGCAGCAGGAGAGAGGCAGCCTGGAACCACGGGAAGAAGGCAGAATAGTAGCCAGATTTGGGTTGATGTTTGGGGCTACCAGTTGCTTTTTGTTTCAGGAACATCCCTTCACTGCTCTGAGTATACCTGCTTTTGTTTGTTGTGTTTGTTGAAAATTGTGAAGCGCCATCTGTAAATGGCAATGACAACTTGACTGTGCGTGGTGGTGGTGACTGAATTTCTAAGGATACAAGGACAGGTATGCAGATAAGTTGAACATGAGTAAAATTTGTACATGCCCCGGGAGACTTTTCAGATAGTGCTAAAGAACATGAGAGGAGAGAACTTCTGTCCACCTGGGTAGAGGGGGTTAATGTACAACATTTGTATCCCTAAAAACACATCGATGAATCAAAACTGCTCTGAGATGGGCTGCCAGATAATTACTAAGTCTTTATAGATCTCCAGCGCAGTTGTCCAGTTTCCTGTGACCAGGTGGCGAGTGGCTGCATGCATCACATGTATACGACATGTCCACACCCCCACCGCAGCTACGGGAATCCCCTTATGCCGGTGGTAGGAGGATGCCCAGGCACACATCTGCTGAGACCTGATTTGAAATGCACTTCCTCCTAGAAACAAATGTTGGCTCAGTTTGGGGCCTATAGACTGTGTGGGCTGTCCTGGGAGCCTCTCACTGACGTTTCTATGGAAAACGTCAGTTCTGAGTTCCAGGCTCGGAACTAGAACACAGCGCGTTTGCATGTGGATCGAAGAAACCCTCGGCTCCTGCTGCAGCAGGACTCGGGACCATGTTGGAGGGAAGTGGTGGTGCAATGAGGTTCTTTCTGAATGGATCCAAGAGGTAGTCGCTCCCCTGCGTTGCGTCGTAATGCGTGCCAGGTCAGTTGTAGGGAGACTCTGGGACATAAAATGCTAGGGAGCTACTCTGCTTTCTGAAATCTTTTAAAAATTACATTCTGAAATCTTCTTGGTGTTTTTCCCCCCCCACATCTACTGACCAACTTTTTTTTTCATTTATTTATTTTTTTATTGTTGAACGTATTAGAGATGTCCCGCACCATTTTTTTTGGTGGTGTATTTTAAAATCAAGGATAAAAAAGGGAGGGGGGCAGAAAACCCCACCCATGGTGGTGGTTTCCCAGTTTAGAATAAATGCTGGCTGTGGAGCATATACATGTTGGCTGTTGAATTCCAGAGGGATGAGGAGACAACTCCAGTGAAGGATATTCATTAACATCCTGTAGCTGTCATTTCCTGGGATCTCTGTGTCTTCATGTTTGGGCTGTTATCACGGAATACCATAGACTGAGTGGCCCATAAATAATAGCGGTGGAGGCTGGGATGGCCAAGGTCAAAGCTGTGACAGCCCGTCTCGGTGGGCCCTGCTACCGGGTTCACTGCGGGCTTACATGGCGGAAGCAGGGCCTCTGGTCTCTGGTGTCTGCAGCCCCAAAAAGGGCGCTAATCCTATTCACGAGGGTCCATCCCCCCGACCCCATGACCGGATCACATCCCAAAGGCCCCACCTCCAAACACCCTCATGCTGAGAATTAGGTTTCAACGCATGTATTTTGGGGGACATACACCTTCAGTTCATAGCGCCCTGTCAGCGGGCAGTGGTCTCATTGTTACCGCCAGACCTGAAGCCTGTCTTCCATGAACACCCTTTGATAGTTCCTGCAGTGGGGAAACTTGGTTTAATTTTCATATTTCTAATTCTTGAAGGAAAGGTTCCTATAACTTCAGCTTTAGATGAATTTTTAAAAAATGACACTTAAAAAGGAAACTGATTTGCCTTCTGGAAGGTTACCTTTGCCAGGTGACTGGCCAGGAATTGTGGACATTTTAGAGAGACATTGTTTCCCAAATGATATCACCAAGGCTGGGAGCGATGGAAATCAATCCACAAGAACCTGTCAAGCACTGGCATACGCTGCTACTGCATTGACTATTTTGGAAGAACCAAAGACGTACAATATACAACCCTTCTTCCAAAGGATTTTATAATGCAGATGGGTAGATAAGATACATATGCAAAACAATGACTGAAAAAGACAGTTATAAAATGAATTGCTTTGTGACAAACATTTTTTTTGGAAGATGGGGGATATATTTATTTTTGATTTTTATTTGAAGATAGGGGATATAAATTACACATACATGAATGCATACATTTTAAATGGCAGTGTTCTCAAATGCTTAATCCAGACAATTAGAAAAACCTGGTGATTTCTAAACACAGGTTTGAGCTGGCCCTTGACGGAAAGCAAGACAATGGGTTGTGTGAGAGGATGTGTCAAAATGTCGATTAAAAAATTTTTTCTTCATTGTTCTGTTTTATTTTTGAGCTAACCTGGAATTAAACAGAAAAGAACACACTTTCTGCTTTAAAGATTTTAGTCATCTAAAAAATATTTTGCCTCTGTGGTTTCTCCAGCGTTGCCCTGTGCTATTTAAACTGTGTCTGGAGTGGAGATAAAAGGATTCCACATCACCAATTTTCCTGATGTGTATGATAGCTCTCCCACAGTACCTGCTACATGAAGTTTCCCGAGGCTCAGTTCTGATCTTATTTTATCAGGTTCAGAAACTTACAGGAGTCCCTATAGCGTGAAGTCTTCTGTCTTTAGCATGGTGTCTGGGGTCCTCCATGGTCCCCTATAATCCTGCCTTTCCAGCTTTATTTCCTTCTGCCTTCCTTTGTAGACCAACGCCCCAGCCAGCTAACAGCAGGCCCCACACCCACTCAGGCTGCCGTGTCTCTGCCAGGTACCCCTCTCTCTCTGCATGTCCTTCAACGCTTCGCTCAGTGATGCTGCTGCCACGAAGCCGTCGCTTATCTTTCCAGCGCATGGAATCCCAGCCACTCTGTGTTTCTGGGGCACCCAGCCCCCTGCTCTTGTGGCCCTTGCCACTTTCGCCTTTGTATTGTTGGTTTACGTGGACGTCTTTCTCCTCCCTGCTGGAGAGGGCAGAGGGCCCAGGCGTCCCTCATGCTGGTTGTCCTGCACCTGACAGCACCTGAACTTCCCACACAGTGGCCTTACCTCTCGGATCATAAATTCAAGCTGGTAGCCTCCAGTTCTTACTCTGTGTTTCATGACTTGGTCCTTCAGCCCTACCTAGAAAATGCTGGGCCTCTCTGTTGCTACTCTTGCATGTTCTTTTGGTAGTTTTTGTCTATGTCTGCATTGTTGATGGACACATGCAGATAAACACAACATGATTCTTTTAGCCTTCTGCTTTCTAACAGAGTCCCCAAGATGTCGTTTTACCCAAGGGAGTTTCCCAGAGCAGCGGGGTGGTGTGGGGTGGTGGTGGCGATTTGCAAACATCAAAATTCTACCTGGCTGTACCTTAAGGAAGGTGTTCTCAGGATGCTGGGAGAAAGCTGAAATACTGGGATGTGTCCCCGGCCACATGATGTGACGGTGCTTGTTACATTGTTCACAGCTGTCAGACACCCTAGAGCAGTGGTTCTTAACCTTCCTGATACCGCGACCCTTTAATACAGTTCCTCATGTTGTGGTGACCCCCAACCATAAAATTATTTTTGTTGCTACTTCATAACTGTAATTTTGCTACTGTCATGTCCTAGGTGACCCCTGTGAAAGGGTCATTCAACCCCCAAAAGGATCGCAACCCGCAGGTTGAGAACCACTGCCCTAGAAGGGCCAGAGGCGCTATCCTGATGAGTCTCTTACAGGACTTGTTGGAGAGGGCTGCAAGTCTCAGTCAGTCTGATTGGGGGATTTTGGTAGAGTGACCTCCTGTTTTGGTTATCTATTGCTGCAGGTGAACCACCCAACATGTTGTGGCATAAAAACAGCGGTCTATTTTCATTTCTCATGTTGTGTGGGTTGACTAGTCAGGTGTTCCCTTGGCAAGCTCGTGTCTGGTCTGTCGGCTTCAGCCTCTTCCTGGAAGCATAAGACCTCCAGGCTCATTTTTTTAAGCCTTTGCTCCCTTCCTGAGCTCTAAACATAAATACCCAACTGACTGCTGGCATAGTCAGCGGGCTTCCCCCAACCTTGGCATTTCCACAAGGGAGCTCTTTATCTTTGGCTTGAATGCAAGAATTATTTAGTTTCTTTTTAGGTCTTCGGAGTCTGCATAGTGTATGGCGCACAGTCGATTCTGAGTAATGTTGATGGATTAGTAAGTCAGTGAACACTTGTCAAAGCCCAGTGATGGGAGAGTGGATAAATAATGGTACAAGCACACACTCACAGTGGAATACTGAAATGGGTGAACCAGATCTTTATGAATCAATAAGGGTAAATATCAGTGGTTGTGGAAAAGAACAAAATTATGGACTATGTGGTACATGCTACTATTTATCTAAAATATACAGTCAAAAAGGATTGTGTATATACAGATATCACACACACATGGTGTATGGGAAGCATTCCATTGTCAAGACAATGGCCATCTTTTGAGGTAGAGGGAAGGCAATGCAGTGGGGAAGGAACTCTCAACAGTAACCATAAATGTGTTTAAAAAATTTATAGAGCAATTAGGAATAGGCTGTAAAATAATGTAAAAATGTGTATAAGGAATATGAATGTCTGTTCCAACGCCTCTATACTTAAAAAATAGTCTGTAATATTTTATAATTGAAAATTTTTTTTCCCTTTATTGATTTTAGAGAGAGAGGACGTGAGAGGGAGAGAGATAGAAACATTGATGAGAGAGAACATGGATTGGCTGCCGCCTCCATGCTCACCACTGGGGATCTGGCCCACAACCTGGGCATGTGTCCTGACCGGGAATCGAACTGGCAACGTCTTGGTGCATGGGTTGATGCTCAACCACTGAGTCACACGGGCCAGACTTTATAATTTTTTTTAAGAAAAGAAAAGACAAGCCCTGGGCGATGTGGTTTAGTGGTTTAGAGTGTCAACCCACAGACCGCCTTTTGCTTTCTAACAGAGCCCCCAAGATGTTGTTTTACCCAAGGGAGTTTCCCAGTCAAGGGCACGGACCCAGGTTGCAGGTTTGATCCCTGGCCCCAGTTGGGGCTTGTGTGGGAGGCAACTGTTTGATGTGTCTCTCTCACATCGATGTTTCTATCTCTCTCCCCCTCCCTCCCTTCCACTGTATCTAAATATCAGTGGAGAAAACATCCTTGAGTGAGGACTAACAAGAAGAAGAAGAAGAAGGAAGAGGAGGGGAAGGGGGAAGGAGGGGAAGAAAAGACAGTGATATACCATGGGTCAGCCAAACAAATTTAGTGAGCCTTGTGGAGAATAAAGTAGGGACTGATGAGGGTCACACTTCTGTGTCAGATTCGAACCCAGATGGCATGGCTCCCACCCCACCGATCTTTCCACTCCCTCATGCCACCCTATTGTACTCAGACCTAGAATGTCTTGTGAAATTAACTTGGCATTTTCCAACCACATTGATACTGACTGCCTATTGCATGGGTTTGTGAAGCCAGATAGTATTTAGGGTCTGGCTTGTTATGCCAGTGTTCTGACATCTCTTTAAGGAGAGTCTCTGTTGGCACCCCTGTAATCCCAGAGGGCCTCACAACATCGTTGGATACCCAGAGGGCTGAGGAGAGGTGGCCAAGCACGGGGGGCGGGGGATGTGAAGTAGGGTGCCTCCGGGGTCGAGGAGCCACGTCTGAATCCTTCATGCATCTGTGCTGGCACATGCCACACTGGTGCTTAAATATTTATTTGAATTAATGAGTCCAAGTATGTTTTATTAATGTGGCATTGTTCATCCGGATGAGGATGACACCTTCTCCTCGTGTGCTGAGAGTTCAATATGATTAGGTTTAGGAGAGTAAGAACAGCCTGGAAAGAAGCTGTCACCTGGGTGGTTTCCTGGGCACGGCTGTGGAGACTTCCTTGTGCCAGGAGAGCTTGAGCTGAGACCCAGGAGCTTGCATCACCGCATGGCTGCTTCCTGCAGCTTCCCAAGCACAGGTGGTCAGACAGCGGACTCCACTCACGGCCCGCCCCTCCCCCACCTCCACTGTGGGGTGAAGCACTTCACTGTCCGCACAGACTGCAGCATCCCGAAGTCTTCTGGCAGTAAAAATGACCGTGTTCCCGCAGCAAGGTGGCTAAGGCCTTCCTGGGGACATTGCAGTTTATGGGGATGGTGGTGATAAGATAATTGTGTCCTCTCTCTAACCCCCTCTCATGTCTACTGTGTTAACTGTCACAGTGGTCAAAGCTGAAATACAGTTGCTCAGAAATGCAAATGAGGCAAATTTATACTGTATTGTGAGTGGTTGCCCCTCCCTGTGGGCAATAGCTCTGTCATAAACAGCTTGGTGCGTGTTAAGTGATCTTTGTGCTTTGTGGCTGATTGCATCATTATTTAATGTAGAGGTTTTTGGGATTTTTTTTAAAAATTCTCACCTGAGGATATTTTTCCATTTGTCCTCAGATACAGTGGAGGGGAGGGGGTGGGGGAGAGACACATCGATTGGTTGTCTCCTGCATGGCCCTAACCAGGGCCAGGACTGAACCGCAACCAAGGCATGTGCCCTTGACTGGAATCGAACCTGCAACTCTCGGGTCTGCAGACCTATGCTCCAGCCGCTGAGCCAGACCAGCCAGGGGCGTATATGTAGAGTTTTAACCAGTTGAATTATCTTAATTTTCTATTACGTGTAATTTCCAGAAGGTGGTGAGAGGTGAATGGCTGGTGTCAATTGGGAAAGTAACCAGCTAGAATAGTCTTTGTTTAGCCTGGGAGTGGAGACGGGGCTGGTTATTAGCTAATCATTACTCTAGGTGTTATAGGTTTCGATTAGAGTTTATGAAATCCTAAGGAATCTATGATGTGTGAATACTTTTCCTGTTACACTTTTGATTTCCTAATTAATATGCTAAATGTTCATATGTTGGGAAAACTACCGCTGACCTTTCATAATGAATCATCTGGGCAGAATGAGCAGGAAGGGCTGGGAGAACTGTTGCTGTATTCATTCCAGGCGGGTGTAGCTTGGGCGTTGCATGGTTCTGAGCTGCCAGGTGGGCAGAGGTGGACTGAGAGCCCTGACGTGGCTGAGGAGACGTGAGTTCCAGGCCTGACTCTGCAGTTTCACAGGAAAAGTGGGCAAAGTCACTTAAACTTGAGGAGCCTCCCCCCCCTTTATTATTCTAGAGATAGAATAATACCCGCCTTACTTAGTTCTCAGAGAAGTCACGAGGTTCAAACTCGATAACGTTTTACTGTAAACCCGCCTGTGTCATTACGGTCACAAGCAGCCTGGGGAGCCTGTGGCACAGAGGTGGGAGCATCCAGGGACTGGGGGAGTCTCCAGCAAGGCAAGGAACTGTGGTGCGAGGGATGAATTCCCCAAACCCATAGCCATCTTCTGCTGAAGCTTCCGGGGAAGGGAACTGAACGCTGAGCAGGCAGCTCCTTCCCAGGGCCCTCTTCACCCTCAGACGATGCAGCTTACGTTCCCTGTGAACACCGTTCTCTGCCCACCAGTGCCCTGGGAGGGACAGAAAACATAACGGCCCAGAGAGGACAACTGAAAACGATTAAAGCAGAGTTTTACAAAATGAATATAATCTGGAAAAAGAAGGCTGGGAGGGAACAGATCCCCCACCCTGTCGGAACTCAAGTCCTCCCAGATAAAGGGCTGAAAGGATTCAGGGACCAGATCTTGATGCCCAGCACAGTTTACGGGAGCAACAAGAAAACAGCACATGCTGCCCGGTGGCTTTCGGAAGTTCCTGGTCCCCAAGGTCAAGGAGCTTGAAGTGCTGCTGCTGTGCTGAGATCGCTCCCAGCGTCCCCTCGGGGTGGAAAGAGCAGCCAGCTGGCCATCAGACTCACCGATACCCAGTGCCAGGCTGCGCAGTGAAGAAAATGAAGAGACAGCTGTGTGCACACTATATTTGTGCTAATAAAACCATAAACTTCTGCCATCCAGCAGAAAAAAAGAATATAACCCGGAAAGAGAAAGCTAAGAGAGGACAAAACCCCCGTCTGTCGGAATTGACACTTGATTCCTCCCAGATAAAGGGCTACAAGGAGCACAGAAATCTGGTTTTCGTCCTCCCTATTTTACAGGCGAGAAGACTGAGCTCTGGGTGATGTGTGTCGCTGAGTGCTAGCTAGCAGGTGCCAGGCACCGTTACTGAAACGTGACGTCTTGTGTCATGGAATCCCCCCATCTACCCTATGGGAGCCATCCAATGATGAACCGAGGCCCAGGGAGGTTGTGTAACTGGCCTAAGTCACACAGCAACTAAATGGCAGGCAGCCTGGCTCCGGGGTCTGTTTCCCTGAGACACTTTCATGGCAGTTGTTCAGGGGGATGACAGAGTCATGGTTTGTGACTCACTTTGAATTGTAAATCTCCCTCAGAGTGGACTGGAGTTAGGTATGCCTGAGGAGGAATGAGTCTGAGATCCCTGATGGTCTTGGGGATCAGGATGGGGTGACTCCCATTAGGGGGAATACCTCCCTCCATCCCAGTGTTGTGTGGCCTTGGGGACCAACCTTATAACTGAGCTTATGCATTTGCAGGAGGGCTGGCCAGATGTAGGGAGACCCTCAGAGGCTATGGATTAAAGTGAAGTTAATGTCCCCAAATAGGGATTGAGGTCTCTGCTTTGTCTCTGCATCCCCGGTGCTGGGCTGCCCCGTCCCATGCAGCATGCTCGTGCAGACTGGCAGCTGCAACCTCAGTCTCGGGGGTGGTGGCCTCGAGTCTTAGCAAAGCAAAGTGAACCTCAGTGCCTATGGTCTCAGCTCTAGGAGGCACAGAAGTCGGGGAGGGTATCTGTGAGTGAAATTGAGGTCCTAATTTTACAGTTACTAATTAGGCCAGACATTCCCTTGAGGTAGAAAGGGTCAAGACTCAGAATGTGCTCAGTGTGATATTAGCATTTTTCACCTCTTCTCTCAGCCCTTGCTTTAAAGATAGTGAAGAGTGGGGCTCTTGATCTGAATTGGTTTGTTTTTAAGAATGCATTTTATTTATTTTTAAATCCTCACCAGAGGATATTTTTCCATTTATCTTCAGATAGAGTGGGAGGGAGGGAGGGAGGGAGAGAGAGCGGGGGAGGGGAGACAGCCATGTGAGCGGGACACATCGATTAGTTGCCTCCTGCATAACCCCAACCAGGGCCGGGGACTGAACTGCAACTGAGGTATGTGCCCTTGACCAGAATTGAACCCTCAATTCTTTGGTCTGTGGGCCGATGTTTTAACTGCTGAACCAAATCAGCCAGGGCTAAGAATGCATTTTAAATGGAGGTAACCCTGCCCGGGTGGTGTGGCTCAGTGGATTAAGCATTGGCCCATGGACTGAGAGGTCCCAATTCGATTCCTGGTCAGGCCACATGCCTGGGTTGTGTGCAGTAGGGGGTGTGCAGGAGACAGCTAATTGATATATATATATATTTTTTTTTTTCTCCTCACCCGAGGACATTTTTCCATTTTTTGTTCAGATAGAGTGGGAAGGAGAGAGAGAGAGAAACATCGACATGAAAGGGATACATTGAGTGGCTGCCACCCCCATGACCAACCAGGGCCGGGGACAAACTGCAACCGAGGTACATGCCCTTAGCAGGAACTGAACTCGGGTCTCTCCGGACCACAGGCTGACGCTCTGACCGCTGAGCCAAACCAGCCAGGACTAATCGATATTTTTTTCTCTCTCTCTCTAAAAAACCAATGGAAACATATTTAAAAAATAAAATAAAAAATAAATATATGGACGTAGCCCCTAGTAATATCAATAGATTGTTATAAACTTTTCTTTGATTGGGTATTTGCAGTTTTAGAATGCAGTTTCCCACTAGAAATAATCTTTTTTGCTGGAGACTGTTTCTAGGTCAACCTATTTGATCCATAATATACTTAAGCTATAATATTCCTGGCGTGAGGCTGGGTGGGACCTAAGGCGTCAGTACCCTCACGTGGGTATAGGGTATGTGTGTGGTTTAGGGGTGACTGTGATGTCTGGCATTGCGCCCACTTCCTGTTATATCTGAACCTCTTTTCAAACCCCCTCTAGCCCTTGGTGTTGTTATGGGCCCTGAGCCCTGTCATATTTGAGGTTGCCTTGGCTATGGTAAAAAGACAGCTGCTTCCAACTCTCTAAATGTCACTGAACTGCTTTGTTGGAAAGGTGTGAATCACCAATATACCACGTTTCTATTAGAAGTATATTGCGTTTTCAGAAAAGAATATTACTAAGCCAAATGAATCACTTTTTGGCAAAATTTCAAGCTGTATAACCAAGAATTTGAGAAATGTGAAATAAGAGTTAATGGGGCATAAGGGGCCACCAGACTTGCTTTATTTAAACCCTCTCTTTTCCCCTCTGTGCACTTCTTGGTATGAAGTTGTGAATTTCTGAATTTTCAGTTTTATTTTCTAACAAAGTGTACACATCAGAGGGAAGGGGAGAGAAGGTTGTATGTATGAATCAGAATATTAAATGTTACTTGCACTGAAAAATTTGCCCAGGAATAAGACCATTTTTCCCATGTGAGTCTTTATGTCCCAGGACACCTGATTTGTGTACTTTGATCAGAAACAAAGCTGCTAAGCCAGCCCCTGAGTGTGGTAACTGTTTGTTTTAGAGAGAGCGTTTCTATTTTACTACAGTACAGCGATTGTGCACCTTCACAATGAGGATGTTTTTCTTTCGTGATTTCCCTCCTTTCCCACCACCTTTGCAATAAGTGGTGGATGAATCACCCGTGTGTGCGGTAGGTGGATCAGCTGGCAGCGTCCTGAGCCATCGGTCAGCTTTTGTTGACTGTTAGCAAGTTATTTAAAAATAGCAGGTGTTGGTTTTCCTAAGTGTTGAGGATCATCCCGGTCGGGAGAATGGGCTGGGGGTCCCTTAGGTTCTGGGAATAGGCCGGCAGCCAATGCCCTGGTGAGTTTAGGTTAGGGTAATTTATCCCGAGGGCTGCCGGCCCCAGCGGAGGGAACCACGGACCAGGCTGACCTAAATGCAGGCTTTGTGGGCCTGTTGAAAGGTGGAGGAGGAGGGAGGGCAGACTGCAAAGCCTCTTGAGAGCACAGCGGACACTTTCTTGGAAGGCGTGTTGGAGTCTCAGGTGACTCGTGACTTTCTTGCTACCAGTCGCAGGAAAATATTTTTCTTCGCTTCCCCCTCCTGGTCATTTTTAGGTTTCGTGATCAATTTCAGTGTTTTAAAGAAACACCCAACTTGAATGCCCTTCCCTTGGACAGAGTGGAGAGGGCAGACTAGTGGCCTCCCAGACCTTCTCCCCCCTGCTGCCGGGACACCTCAGGAATTGGATGGTGGGCTTCCCCTCCCGCCCCGCCTGTTGTGAGCTGCTCTCCTGGGAACCTGGCTCATCCCAGGGCTTCGCACAGGGCTCTGTACGTCGCACATGCCCACAGGTGTTATCATTTAGCACATTCCAGGGAGGATTTTGATGAAGCAGTGTTGCTTCAGGTTGCCCCCTTCCCATTATCTTATCCTGACACCAGATGCTTCAGGGGACTTCCACGGAAGGCACATGGCCTGTGAATGGCCTCTTGTCACACCACGACTCGGGGAGGGGGTCAAGTCTCCCATGGGTTCCCCCACTTTATAAAAATGTCCACTTTGGAGGAACTTGTGCATCGAGAGTGGGAAGGACAGTGGGGAAGGGTGTAGCAGGTGGGGCAGGCTCCCAGGCAGACGTGCTGGTGAAGGTGGAAGCTGCGTGGAGGTGAGGGGTTGTCTCCTGCCCGCCGCACTGCCCCTCCAGCCCCGGTGCAGAGCCTTTGGGAAGTGCGGTGTCAGACCTTCGGCACAGACTGGGCGGCCTCAACAGCAGACATTTATTTCTTGTAGTTCTGCAGGCTGGGAAGTCCGAGATCAAGGCTTGGGCAGGTTGGATACCTGTGAGGGCCTGCTTCCTGGTGGGTGACCCTGCTGCGGCCTCACACGCAGAGGGGCCAAGCAGCTCTCTGGGGTCTCGTTATAAAGGCACTAATCCTATTCACCAGGGCTGTACTCTCAGGACTAGTCACCCCACGAAGGCCCCACCTCCAAATACCACCACATTGAGTGTTAGGACGTAACGTGAATTTTTACTTTTTATTTATTTAATCCTCGCCCGAGGACATTTTTCCATTTTTTGTTCAGATAGAGTGGGAGGAAGAGAGAGAGAAACATCGATGTGAAAGGGACACATCGAGTGGTTGCCACCTGTACGACCCAACCGGGGCCAGGACAAACTGCAACCGAGGTACGTGCCCTTAGCAGGAACCGAACCCGGGTCTCTCAGGACCGCAGGCCGACGCTCTAACCGCTGAGCTAAACCGGCCAGGGCCTTAACGTGAATTTTTAGGGGATACAGACATTCAGTCTGTAGCTGGTAGTTAACTGGTTAACTTAGTTGACCTGTCACTAGTACCAGACCCGTAGTGTCAGGCTGCTCCCAAGGGCTTGCTGAGACACTCTGGACTCCTTGACTGTCCTCTCCGCGTACGTCCAGGCCTTGCTGCCCGTGTGCTCACGTCTGTGTGCCTTCTTTTCCTCTCCAGTCGGGGTAGGTGGCTGTCATTCTAGCTCACAGAGTGTGTTGAGTAGAGGCCAGCAGGTGTTTTATTGTAGCAGGCGGGGACCAGCGAGAGGAACACTGAACCACAGGGCCAAGGTGTCTCGTTCCCAGGTCACAGGGCAAGCGAGAAGCGCAGCGGCTCCCGACTCCCGCCGAACTCTCTTTGCTCGTGCCTTTGTTCCCCAAAGTGCGTCATGGAACCGGAATCTCGCTCCATGATTTTTGTTCCTTTAAAAATACATAAAGCGCCTTAGTCAGATATAATTGAGATGTTCTGATTAAACAGATTTTTAATTGCAGGACTTTTCAGAGCCTTTAATGTACAGAGAACCATTATAACCCTGAAGAAACCAAATGGGCCATGCAGCACTCCTGAAGTGCGTTTGCCCGCTGACCCTTTCACCTTATTTTCTCACCCTGAACACCTGTCAGACCTCATTGTAGGCATGAGGCAAGTGGCTGGGTCTAGGGCCATTTAACGGGTTTACAGGCTCATTTCTTTTAGAGAAGGATTTCTTCGTGTAGTCAAGCATGCAGCAAAGTAGGAAGCGTCTCTGGTTTCTATGCTCCAAGCTGTGGAATGTTCCACAGACCTGAACACAGACCAGTGGTTCCCAGACTTCAGATTTCATGGACTAGTAAAACACACACAAAAAACACAAACTAATGACAACAAGACTCCCAGTTGTCAGATTTTTAAAATTGGCCAAGATAAATTGATGCTGAATAAAACCCCCAGCTGCCATTTCCTCAGAGGACTTTTTTTTTTCATTGCCTGTTGTATTTATTTAATTAAATTCATTGGGGTGACATTGGTTAATAAGATGACGTTGGTTTTAAGCGTACATTTCTATGATACACGATCTGCATATTGCACTGTTGCCCACCACCCAAAGTCAACAAGGACAGATTCTCCACATGAAGTGTGGTCCTTCACATATAAAGACGGTTGGCATCCTTGTCAACATGAAAAGGGAATATATTAAAAACTACTTCTAATGAGTAAAAATGACCAAAATTTTATTTTATAGCATTATCTTGGGTGGTTGGTTTGTTTGTTTGTTTTAATAATGCAAGATTCTTAGTTGAGGCTTCTTTATTTTGCAATGAAATACAAAGAAAAGTATGAATATCCCAACTGTTTTTATCATAGTCATTATCAAGCTACTTGCCTAACGTTACTTCACCCAGCTGGGAATATTCTGGAAGAACTTTAAGAACCAAACGTGTAGCTCCTGGCTGCTTACCCGACATTTCTTAAAGGAGCCAGAGGCTGGCGGGTGCAGCAGCTCAGATGTCCGGCCGTCGGAGGCCGTGTTGGAGCTGGGCAGTCACTCCTGCCCGGGGCCACTTTCTATCGGAAGGACGCCGTGGCCCAGTGAGAATCAGCCACGACTGGCTTTCAGAAATGCCTTACCCAAACCGATGACCGAATCCCTCTTTGCTCATCTCCAGGACTACGGCAAGGCCACGCTGTGTTGTCACAGGGACAGGACGGGCAGGAGTGGATGCCTGGTGTGTCCTGGCAAGGCCCGAGTTCTGAAGAACTTGGGAAGCACGGCAGTGGGTGCGTGTGCCACCTGGTGCCCTGCTTGGGCCCTGGAATGTGTACAGAGTTGGCCACGTGGTCACTGTTAGAACCAGAGTAGCGCAGGGTTGGGTCATGGGCACCTCTGCTTTTCCTTCATCTCCTTAGTTTCTGTAGTGCCGTGGACGTCTGCGTAAATGGGCCCTTGAACTGCTAGTTCATTGTGATCTGGACCCGTATTTATCGATTTTGAATAGAAAGAAGGAGGTGACCGTTAGCTAGCACAGTGTTGCTTGGAACTAATATGCTTTACCCCCACTTTTTAAGTTCCTCTTCTTCCCTTCTGTCCCCTCCTTCCACCACTTCTTCTTTTCGCCTCCATCCTACCGAGGCAAGTCCCCTGCCCAGTCCCTAGAGCTCCTCACCCAGAGGGTGTTGGGAGGGGAGGGGAGGGTGGGCCGGAGCCTCCGTCCGTGAGCTCCTGACTGGGCCCCCTTTCCATTCAGTTCCCACAGCCGGGGATGGGTCTTGACTTCATCCTGGGTGTGCTCCCTTGACAGCGCCTGAGCTCTGCCTCTGGCTAAAGGCTGCTTTTTGGCACATCTTTTGCAATTAAAGAAAGAAAACATCCTGCCAGTCCTGCCTGCTGGCTCTCACAGCTGTGGTTTCATCTGAAGCAATTTTTCAAGTAATGAGCTCCTCCTGGAGATGCCAGTGGAGGTTAACGGGCTGTCCGGGAGGCATTCTTGCATTTGGGTTGCCGTCTGCAGTCAGACTCGCTACCAGCGGTTCTCAACCTGTGGGTCGTGACCCCTTTGGGGGTCGAATGACCCATCCACAGGGGTCGCCTAAGACATAACAGTAGCACCCTGGCCAGTTTCATTCAGCAGTTAGAGCGTCGGCCCGCGGACCAGAGAGACCTGGGTTCGGTTCCTGCTAAGGGCACATACCTCGGTTGCAGTTTGTCCTTGGCCCCGGTTGGGGTCATGTGGGTGGCAGCCACTCGATTTGTCTCTCTCACATTGATGTTTCTCCTCCCTTTCTCCCTTCTGCTCTATCTCAAGATAAATGCAAAAAAAAAAGAGACATAACAGTAGCAAAATTACAGTTATGAAGTAGCAATGAAAATAATTTTATGGTTGGGTTCACCACAACATGAAGAACTGTATTAAAGGGTCGCGGCATTAAGAAGGTTGAGAACCACACCAAAGTCCAGGCTTCTGATCACTCCACAGCCTGGCACGCCCTGGCCTGAGCTCCGTTTACTGGTAGAGCTTCGGATCGCTGATATTTGTCTTGGGGCACGAGGCTGGGGCAGGAAAGCGTGCCGGGAGCCAGGAGTCCTTGGCCCAGGCTTCTGCTCCTTGCTCACGTTAGGGACAGAAGCTTGTTCTCCTCCATCTGAGTTGTGTCACGGCTTGTTTACGGGGCACTGGGCTCCCTGTCTGGTGTTCTCCTTCCCCCTTTCAGTGCCTGCTTCCTTGAATTCAAAAGCCTGGGGCTCTTGGCCTTTCTTGGGGAATGCAGTGCAGCATGGATAGAGAGGGAAGGACCTCGACCCTTCTGGAAGCCAGGCTTGCCCTGCCATTGCTGCATGGCCCTGGGCAGAGAGAGACGTGCCTGCTGTGGGCTGCAGCCAGCCTTCGCAGAAACGAGGGATAGTGTGCTTCGCGGAGAGTTGGGAGGACTACAGGAGAAGGAATAGAGCACACCTGGTGTGATGACTGATTCGTGGTGCTTTCTGCAGCTGCTGTGAAGGTGGGAAATGATAGGGATCCCGCTGTGGAATTAGAGCCACTGCTCCTGTGGGTCAGCCTTGCCCCACACCTCATATCTAGTAGACGCTTACATTTCGGGTTCTTCCGTGTCTTGGCATGCACCCAAGATACCTTCCTTACTCCTCAATCCTGTCTCTTTCCTGTGAAGTCTCCCAGACCCATGGAGTCCGGAGAACTCTCTCCATCTGACCCTTAGCCCTGGGGCAAGGACAACTGGAATGCCCCCATTTCCTCTAGAGCGGAAGCCTCTGTAAGGCCTGGTTGGGTCTAGCTCGGATTGGGGTCCCCTGCAAACGTCTGAGCACCTGTCACTCAGGCCCTATTCTTGGAGATGGAAGTGAACAAAACGGTAGTTCTCTGTCCTCCTGGAGCTTACACTGCTGAGCCTGACACAGGCAAGAGCTGAACGGTATTTCATGAAGAAAAGATAAATGCTACGAAGAAAATACAATAGGGGTTACGGTAGAAAGTGATTAACAGGGACTGTTTTTAGATGAATTGGTCAGGAACTTTAGAAAGTTGATATTGAAGCTGAGATTTATACAAGGCAGAGCCTTTGGGTTGCCAGTCCAGAGGCCCCAAAGAAATAAAAGGAGGCCAGAGGCTGGAGTGCAGTGTGCTGGGGATGGGCGGGGCTGGTGGAGAGGACGTGCAGGGTTTGCCAGCTTCGATGAGGAGCTCAGGTTTTATTCTTAGTGCGATGGAAGACAGGGGAGTGATGCGATCTGATGCACTGAAAACAAACTCTGCCTGCTGCTTGGGAGGCGGAGAGCAGAGCAGGCCAGGTAGAGGGCTGTAGGCACAGTCCTGGAGAGAAGGCAAGGGAGGGCCCGGGTGAATGAACCTGTCAGATTCAGGGTATCGTTTGGAGGCGGAGCTAGTAGACTTGCTCATGGATTGGATGAAAGGAAGGAAGACAGGACAACTTCTAGGCTTTGGGCTTGAGGGACCAGGGGGATCGTGGTTCCATTTTCTGAGATGGGAAACACTGGGAAAGAAGCAGGTGGAGTGGACTAGGGTTCAGGATTTCAGTTTGACCTTTTAGACTTTTAATATGCACACTATTAGATACAAAAGTAAGCTGGATATTTGGGTCTAGATCTCAGTGGAAAGGTTGGGACTATTATATATATGAGAGCAGCCATAAGATCACATCGGAAATCAAGGGGGGTGGTGTGTGTGTGTGATGTGGATGTGAGGGGGCGGAGGGTAAGGAAGAATTAAAAAGCTGGGGCCCCCCATTATTAAGAAGTGGATGGGTGAGAGGAAACAGTGATCTAATCAGTGAAGAAGTGGCCAGGTAAGGAGGAAGACCAAGAATGGGGTCAAGAAAGCTACATCGGCCCAGCCGATGTGGCTTAGTGGATTGAGCATCTCCCACGGACTGAGAAGTTCCGGTTCAAGTCCTGGTCAGGGCACATGCCTGGGTTGTGGGCTCGATCCCCAGTAGGGGATGTGTAGGAGGCAGCTGGCTGACCTGTCTCTCTCACACTGATGTTTCTCTCTCTCTCTCCCTTTCGCGCTCTCTAAAAAGTCAATAAAAACATATTTAAAAAAGAAAGCAAAGTTGTTCTGAAAACTTGGCTTCTGAGAGTTTGTGTAGAAGAATCTTATTATTCTAAACTCACGTTGGTTTGGGTTCAGTTGCTTAGCTTCCAGAAGCCCTTGGCTTTTCTTATCTTGTCTGCTCCATCTGGGTGCAGAGTATTGTTAAGTGGTTACGTTGATATAAATTATTCACTGATCTATTTTATCTTTTAATGTTTTTATTCTACCATCTGGGTACCCTTTATGCAGTGCTGGGCTGCAGGAGTAGGCTCCAGGAATAGAAACGATGACAATTAGCATTTGTGTAGTGCCTGATAGCTCTACACGTACTTTTATCCTCACCACCCGACTACTCCTACGTTTTCTCGTTTTCTCCGGCTGCTTCTGGGTCAAGGACCATTAAAGAAACCCTTAGCTAGGAAGTAAGTCCTCAGCTACAATGTAACTTCGACCTGCCTTTTGAACTTAGCCCAGCACACCTACCCGAAAGTCCCTGGCTTCAGCCCAGCTGAGGGCCTTGCCCATCCCTGCCTGGAGTGTTAGCCCTTGTCCTACCTGTGCTTCAGGTCACGCTGGTCACGTTCTCCTTGGGGACTCCTCCTGGACCTCCAGGGGAGTGAGCTCCCATATGGGCATTTCTGAGGGCTGGTACCACTCACTGGATTTAATTCTGTGCCAATCTCCATTAACTCTATCCTGTCTGCCACTTACCTTTAATCGATCTTTAATTAATTGATGTTTGCTTTCTAATACATTGATTGACTATGCTGCTAGCTCCCCAAGGACAAAACCATGCCTTAGCAGACTTCCTTCCCACCACAGTGCCTGGCAGTGGCATCTTCTGCCCGTGAGGGTTTAGTATCCGGTTGGAATTGTTCTCCTCTGGTGCCCTGTGAGGTGGGACCGGCAGTTCCTACGCATGAAGAAACTGAGGAGGGAGGGGGCCATCCTCAGTGTGCACGAGGTTTGTCCCGGGACACGCAGCAGTTAGTGACAGGACGGGGACCAGCATTCAGACCACCAGCTCCCATTTCTAACTTTTCTCACCCCGTACTCCCCGAACACAAGACCTCATCATTTACTGCTGTCACCTCATAAGCATGCTGCTGCTTCATCAGTGTACGATGCTCCCCAGACCTTGGACTGGATCCCTGATGCCTAGAAGGGCCTGAGCTGGACTATGGCCGCTCCTCAGCCCTCACAGGTCAGAGGCAAGTGCTCAGCACCATCCAACCTTTTTTCTCTTTCTAACGGCCTCTGGTTGTGTAAGCTTCAGATCTGTGGTGGCCACGTGTTGCTGGGCGATCAGAGTGCTGTCCTTCAGAGCATCAGTTCCCACAGTGCGGAGAGCAGAGTTTTCTGGAGCCCGTGGAGAGGATTTGCGGGGAGTCCCTGCAGACTTGGCAGGGCCTGGTGGTGTCAAGGAGACCTTGATGACTTCTAGTTCCTTCTGCTTCCTTTAGGCCAAGCCTTGTGGGGGTTGCTTGCTCCCTGTGATGGCAGATGGACAGCCTGCGTGACACAGTGCATTCTGGACGTCCGCTGTTGATTCGTCCCTTGTTAACAGGCGGCGCTGGGGCCTGGGGCTTTGTGGCATGTCTCTTACATGCTTCCCTGTGATTGTTAGACCTGTGCTAAGGATTCTGCTCTCAGCTTTCTTCTGTTTAGCTCTAGAGAAACACGAAACATTACCTTTATTTAACACACCCGCTGCAGCAAAGGTTTTGGAATCTGCAGGAATCAGAAAGTCCCACAGAACCAGGAATACTAACAGACAAGATCTAAGAAGTTACGGGAGCGGCGGCTCTGCCCGCTGCAGAGGGAGGAGCAGCAGCCTGAGGCCTCGTAACTTGGAACTTCGTGCCGGAGTTCGAAGACAAAGCCACATGTTCCTCATGCCCAGATGTTCTCAGGCTGCTGACAGCCCTGCGCCCGTGGGTTGTTTAGATAGTACCATAGTTAGCATTTCTGGTGGGAGAGAAGCAGGAATCTACGGTGCTTGAGTCCATTCATTCAACCAACATGTATCGAAACACTTTCCAGTCTTGTCCTCTGTGCACGGATATACAGATAAATGACCTTTTGTTCTTGCCCTAGAAGGAAGGGAACCATTATACAAGTGACTGTAGTACAATTAAAGGCCATTAGGAGACAGACCACTCAGGCCAACAAGGGAAGTAGTGTTGAATCTGGACCTTCCAGGTGACTCGCAGGGGGGCAGGTTCAGGCGGAGGGAAAGGCACGGGCAGAAGAGGCGCAGACAGGATAGCGCGTGAGGCACTGGAGCTACGAGCTCGGGGTGGCTGGAGTGTAGGGGTGCTGGTGTGTGGGGGTTGTTGTCAGGACGGGGACAGAAAAGTCCCTTGGGTCCCTTGTGAAGAGTCTTGTGTGAACTTGATCCCGTTATCAACATGGACGTATTGAAGCTGGGAACGACTTCAGGATGGATGAGGGGTATTTTGTTTTTGGTGTTTTGTTGTGGTGGTTTTAGGATGATAACTCCAGAACAAAGTTTCTCAGCCTGAGTGTTGTTGGAACTTGGCGCTGGATGATTTTCTGTGCTGGAGGCCGTCCTGTGCATTGTAGAGTGTAGTAGCCCCCCGGCCTCTTCCTACCAGAAGCCATCAGCACCCATCTTACCCCCGTGTGACAACCAGCAGTGTCTCCCCTGGGGACAGTTTTGTCCCCCCACACTCACCCCAGTTGCAAAGTGCTGCTCCAGAAGCAAGCAGTCTAAAATACTGATTGGAGTAGGGAGAGAAAGGAGGCAGGAAGACCAGTTGAGAATAGACTGTAGCATTTCAGGTAACAGATGAGCCAAGGCAGCAAAGCAGGAATCGAGAGTAGATGCTCAAGTCAAGGGAGATGCTGACAAGATCTGGCCTGTGCTTCGTGCCTGAATGGATGTGGTTGATTGGAATTCCTCACTCAAGCTTTGAATAGTGGGTAGGCTTGGGGGGATGGGAGGAGCACCGGCTGGGAGTCAGCTCTGTTTCTGGGTCTGTTCTTTCTTGGGTGTGTGAGTTGGCCAGGTCCCTTCACTCCCTGGATCTCTGTGTCCTTCATGTGTAAAATGCTTCCCAGCTCGGAATTCTGACACGTCACGTTTGTGAAAGCCCTTTGGAAACTGCAGCTCACGTTCTGAACGAACAGGGCTTTTCTAGCTGCACGGCATGGAGGAGTGAGGGCAGTGGGATGTGGTGGAACGTGGACACCGTGCCTCGTCCAGCTGAGGGCTAGTGGAAGACGAGGCTGGACAGCGCTGAGCTCGTGAAGCCCTTGCATATGGGGCTGGGCTGCTGGGACTCGGCAGGGAGAAGTTTGCTGGCATTTTGGTGATGAACACTGCAGCTGTGAGGGGTGGACCGCTGCCGTCACATGATGCTGTTCTTCATCCTCTGTCCCCAGTAAAACCCCCTCTAGACTCTAGAGTGAGGTGTTAACCAAAATATGAAGGTGCGTGTTAAACACAAGCAGATGGTGGACACAGCAGGAGAGGGAGGACCCACAGGCGGTCTGTTTTAAACATCTGATGATTATTTATTACCGGGAGACGTTTCTCCTTTCACGCGCTCCCGGCTGGTTCTCAGGACACTTGAACTCTGGAGAGCAGGGGGCTTGGCCCAGTTGCCCTCACCTGCTGCAGGAGGGTAGACCCTCATTCACCGGAAAACAAAGCACTTGAACTGGCCGGCTCCTGCGGTCTTTGTGATGAGAGACCTTTCTGCTGAGCCTTAAATCATGATCTCTCCATGGTGTGCTGGAGGTCAACATTAAGGGTTTTTCCCAGAGGCAGCCCGCTTACTGGGAGACAGGGAAGGGACTGGATGATGAACGCAGAGGTAGTGTTCAGAGCCTCTCTTAGTTCAGTCTAACTGGGGAAACCGAGGCCTGGAGGAGGTGAATGATTGACAAGGCCGTTCTGTGATGTAGCTGCCGAGCAGGTCCATGCCTCTCGGACCCCAGGCCAGCACACCTTGCTCACCAACACGCACTTGCCTCTCCAGCTCCATGCTCTCGGTCAGCGTGGAAAGAGTAAATGGGATTCGGCCTGTGTTCAAGAGCGGGGTGATTGCTTTTCTTTCCTTTTGGCTCTTTTTGTACATTTTTCTTTTCAGGTGGGCACTGCCTGCACCACTTACCTTTGCTGGAGGTGTTGCGGGTGTTGCTTTGTGATGTTTCCCAGCTCCCCTCTGCACAGCGTCCTGGGAAGGACAGAGCTGTGGACCTGGACGCATCCTTCTTTGAACACCCAACTGGCACCGGAAAGGAGGCAGAGTTACTCAGGCTTTGTCCGGGAGCCTGGGTGACTGAACACCGGGCCTGTGTGCTTATTTTAGACCCGGGATGCACACCTTTCTCCATACCCACCATTAAGCCACTAACGCGTTTGCTGAAAGTGTATCGGCGATGTGCCGTGTTGGGTATTTGCACGGAAGTGAGAGCGGGTCTTAAGGTTGCCTCCGAGCGTTTGAGTTCCTCCGCATCCAAGACAGTTCCAGTTTAGGCGGTTGTACCTTTCCTGGAACAGGCTGTGTCCACCTGGTGAGGAAGGCAGCACCAGCGAGGCTGAGTGGCTCTGCCCCTCCCCTCAAGGTCGCTGTGTCCCTAACTGTGGCCAGGAGAGCTGGAGCCTTTCGCCGCTCACCTGGTGGCGGTCAGTGCTGCTCGGGGGTGGGGTGGGGGTGGGCAGCAAGCGGAGGCGTCCATGCCCACACCCACGATGAGCTCCAGCCGGGGCCGCCCGTGTACAGACTCGACAGGAAGCACAATCGCTCCCTCCTCCCTGCACAGCCCGTCTTCCAGTGGTTTTCATAGATAACTGTGGGAGGGGGTGTAGGCTGAGAAGATGAACCCCCATTCTCTCATTTTTAGCATTTCTCGTTGGGCTGAATCCTTCCCCTTGGCACCCCATCCTTCAGCAAAGCACCTGTGAAGGGTGCATGTGGCACCAGCCACGTGACCTTCCCTCTTTTTCTAACACTCTCCTAAGTCTGTCCTGGTTTGTAAGAGAGAAGGTTGGGTCAGCAGTTCTTTCAAATGGCAGACCCACTTTTCAACAGGAGCCGAGGTGACATTTCAGTGTAAAACTACATCTGAATCGGTCTCTAAAACATGATCATTTCGAATGGAGGCGATGAGTTGGCCGTGATCATCCTAGAAAATCTATGGCTATCCGACAGCAAATTTGTTTAATAGTAACACCGCTAGGACTCTCCAAAGAGTGATTCAGCTCAAGCAGGCAGGATGCATTATTGATAATGGCCGCTCAGTAATTCTTCTCGGCACCAGGATGGAAATCAGAGGCCGTCGGTTAGTGATGATTTAGGCAGCAGACACTCTCTGAACTTTTAGCTCCGAAGTCACAGTCAGGTTCACAGTGCTGCTCAGTGAAAGTGTGTCGGCTGTGGAACGTTTTCTCCCTTTTCCCTGAGGTCCTAGGATTTCAGATACCACTGTGCCTGTTGGCCAGTGTACCCAGGCTGAACAGTCCTTCTTCGATCTTCATGTTAAATGTTTCCACGCGCCCCTATGACGCCCCAAGTAAACCCCACATGGCAAAACACAGTGGGGAAAAATAGGGAGACCTGCTTGAGAATGGAATAAAATAATACACAAATAAGAGGATTCAAGGCTGTGTAAACATGTCACTAGAGATAAACTGTGGGAATGGCAGGTCCGCTGTCTGGGGTGAAGTACCTGGTACATGGAGTCAGGAATATTCAGGGGCAGAATTTCAAAGACATGTTACTTCAGGGTAGGGAGAGTGTTCACACGAGGACAGAGGCTAAGGACCAGGAGCGTGCGCACCGGAAGACTTAACTGAACTTTCAGAATGAGGATTCTTTTTTCTTACCCATTAATCTGTAAGCACTGATCTTTTTTTTTTTTTAATCCTCACCTGAGGACATTTTTGCATTTATCTTCAGATAGAGCAGGAGGGAGAGAGGGGGGAAGAGAGAGAGAGAGAAACATGGACATGAGAGAAAGAGAAACATCAATGTGAGAGAGACACATCGAGTGGCTGCCACCCACACAACCCCAACCGGGGCCCAGGGACAAACTGCAACCAAGGTACGTGCCCTTAGCAGGAACCGAACCTGGAACACTCTGGTCCGCGGGCTGACGCTCTAACTGCTGACCCAAACCGGCCAGGGCAGTACCGATCTTTTAATGATGCAGTTTGGACCATGTCTCTCCTCATGTTTAAAATGCATGCATACATTTGTGTTGGCCATGGAATGATATAAAAAAGCTGTCATGCCCTGCCATTGTGGCTCAGTGGTTGAGCGTTGGCCCATGCACCAAGAGGTCGTTGGTTCAATTCCCCGTCAGGGCACATGCCCAGGTTGTGGGCCCAGTCCCCAGTGGGGGCCATGCAGGAGGCAGCTAATCAGTGTTCTCTGTCATCAGTGTTTCTAGCTCTCTCTCCCTCTCCCTTCCTCTCCTCTAAAATCAATGGGGGTGGGGGGGTGGGAACTGTCACATGGCTCCTGCAGGTCTCCCAGTGTCATTCTGAGCTCTTTCCTCCTCCTCTGTCCCACCCATACTGGCCGCCTCCCCACCCCAGGCTTGCCACACAGATAACCTCTGTGCCTAGAACATTCTTCTCTCCTTACCATGCCTCGCCAACTCCTTGTTCATCCAGGGTTCAGCTTGGATCTTGCTTTTTCAGCAAAGCCTTTCCTGATGACCAGGCTAGGTTAGGTCCCCGTGGTATGCAGTGCACGTCTGTGCTATCCAAGCAGGTGTGCCTTTTTCAGCGGATTAATCATGTGATGTGGTCTGACACCCTTGGCGACAGGGACATGTCTTTTTTCCCCCCACTGTGTTCCAGCACCTTGCACAGTGCCTGTCATGTGGTAGGTGTTCAGTAAGTACCCGTGAATGAACTAGAGGCCATGTTCCAGTTGGTAGACCTTGGAACCTGTGGGGCACGTACAACAGCTGTAGAATGTTAGTGAATCAGCCTCAAAAATGAAGTGTTTGAATACTGGGAAGTGTTTGAATACTGGGGGGCGGGGACGCTGGGGGGCTTGAGAGCCGGCCTGAGTTCCCAATGGAAGTGTGTAGGGCATTTTAAGTTCTAAGATGGGTGATCTGTCAGAGACAGAGCAAGGGAAAACCGGGCTGTACGCATGTGTCCGGATGCAAGGGGCAGTTTCTGTAAAATCTTCCTCGGAAAAGAGTGGTGTCCCTGTGCATCCTCTCCGTTGCTTCCTTTGGACCAGTGAATTACTGTTTGCGGTAGGTAGCTCCGCCTGCCCTGACTTCAGGCCGTGCTGGCTGTGGTGGCTTGGAGCGGTCACATAATGGACCGCTTTTAAAATCTCAGAATAGAGGCAAACACACTGACATGGCAACTATTTCTAGGGCTGTGACTTTCAAGTGATTGTAAACTATGAAGACTGTTTCTTTTGGGGGGAAAACAATATACTGGTTAGTCTTTGATTGTTGGGATCCCGAGTGTTTTACCAGTGATGACAGCAGATATGGATTTAAAAGTTGGGGTATTTCAAAAAGCTTAGGTGGACATGAAGATGGTATTAAATGACTTAAAGATTGTAATATGTCTGGGCATTGCTTAGTTCATATACTAAATTGCTCTGTACAGAGAGAATTTATAGTCCAGGAGCTGTAGTCATGTTGCTGGAAGTAGGATTTCAACAAAGCGTTAGCTTCTCAACAGGATTCAGATGTATATTTAGCCGCACAAAATGTACCAGCTTTGAGTAAATCTTTTTCAGCTCCTTTGGCAAGCAGGTTAATGGATTTAACATTGCAGCCTTACAAAACTGATTTGTATGGACATACCCCATTTTATTTCTTTTAAATCATTGCATTCTTATTATCCTAAAGAATACATTTTATTTTTTTGTTAATCCTCACCTGAGGATATTTTTTCTATTGATTTTTTTTGATAGAGTGAAAGGGGGGGGAGGAGAGAGAAACATTGATGTGAGAGAGACATATCGATTGGTTGTCTCCCACACAACCCCAACCAGGGCTGGGGATTGAAGCTGCAACCCAGGTACCTGCCCTTGACCGGGAATCGAACCTGAGACCCTTTGGTCCACGGGCTGATGCTTCAACTGCTGAGCCAAATTGGCCAGGGCCTAGATGTTTTATATACATAATTTCATTTAATCATAACAGCAACCCTCGTACGGAAGACATCCCCCTCTTTACAGATGAGGAAGCTGAATCTCTGATGGGAGTTGAGGCTGGTACCCGACCTCCTTGCTCTCCTGTCTCTCAGAGTCGGAGCTCAGTAGGTGAGAAGGCAGATGCTCAACAACATGCTGGTGGGGATGTTGTGGACTTTGGCCCCCATGTTTGGGGGGTAATCACCATCATGGGGTTCAGGATGCAGTTGGGGTCTGGGCCTGTGAAGCGCCATCGTTAGACCTCGAATGTGGACAGGATTGTGCGAGGTTCTGCTCTGATGGGGCACAAAACCTAGTCTTTGTCCTCCAGACTCCTGTTTTGCAAAAGAGTGAAATGTGACCCACTTCTTCCTGCAGGGGCAGCTCGGAGAGGTGTCTGCATAGTTCTGCGGCACGGCCGCGCTCGGCCAGCTACCAGCCACCGCGACGCTGCCATTGTGATGGTGCTAAAATGGAACTTGGCTTGGCTTGGCAGCGATTTTTCTGTTTTCCTTCCCCTCCATAGAACTGTCATTTTAAAGGGGAAGCTTCAAAATGTATACATTTACTTGGAACAGACGTTTATGAGAAGTGTTGATGTGTGTTTTTCTAACCTCACTGAAGAACAGAGCTATGTGTATCTCCATTTTTTTTTTTATAAGTGGTACAGGTTTTTTGGCCTAGAGGGTTTTTTACACTCTTAGCACTGTGTTCTCAGTTTACCCTCCTAGCACTTTGTCCCTGGACCTGGGGCTCCAGGCAAGGTTGGGGGAGCAGCGTGCTGTCCTTTGACCGAGTGCTATCCTTTCTGCCTTGGAGTGAGGGGGCATCTGTGGTCCGGGTGTCAGCTCCCTGCCTTGTGAACAGTATGTTTTCCCAGAGAGCCACAGCCTATCCACATGTTCAGAGCTGGTGACGGTTGGTTGGTGCTACTCCCTGTGGTGGATCTCAGGTTGGTCCCGCGTGGAGAAGTACGGTGGCTTCTGTGCTCCTTGAGCGATGGAAGCGGATCGACCCAGTCTTGCCTCTTTCCCAGTGAGTTCTAGAACAAAATTCACGTCCCAAGTAAATGCCTTCGACTGTTTTCTCTGTTTTATCCAAAGGACTCCTCCCCACCCCACCGAGAGCCCTGGTGTCACTTACAGCGCCGAGAGGGGAGTGCTGAGCCCTGGCCTCATGTTGGAATGAGGGCACAGCCATGAGCCAGGCTCCTGCTCCTTGTGCCATAACACGGGTGGGAAGGCCAGGCAGTGTACCCACTCAGCTGCCAGATAGGCTGTGGGGTCACCTCTTGTCCTTCCCCCGGGGACTGTGCCCAGACTCCTTGCCTTAAGTCAAGGCGCGTTACAACCCAAACTTCAGTCTGCCCAGTTGTTAACTCTGAAGCTACCTGGTGACTTAACTTGGGGTGTCGTTGTAAATGGGCATTTGCATTTTATTTTCATGTCTAATTACAAGTCACTTGAATTGTGTAAAATATATACTCAGTGGGACCCAGGCTGCTGTAAGAAAGTCAGTGTTTCTCCATGAGGGGGCGACGGTGAGAAACTTTGAGTCAGAGTCTGAACTTGGCTCTTCACTGTGAACTTGGGCAGATTAGTACATTTTACCCGTGGTTTTTTCCTCTGTGAAACATTAGTGATGATCCTGCTTATCTTACTTCAGTGTTAAACTTCATATGAAGTGATGACAGTACTTGAAATTACTTATATTGGGGTAAGACTGTGGGGGTGGCATTATTAATTCCAGGGAGTAAGTGTGCCCAGTGCCCTCTTCCCATTTCCCTGCAGTCAGTCGGCTTTGGTTCTGAGGCTCACTCTGAAACAGTGGTTTTGACTTGGGTGGCCTGCACGTTCATCACTTGGGAAGCTTAAAATAAGACAAAGCCAAAAAGAACCACAGTGCCTGAGCCTGCTCCCAAAGATGTAATCTTAATTAGTCAAGTGTGGGACATGGGTGTGGCTTGTTTTTAGATCTGCAGATCATTCTTAGGGGTTTGGAAGAAGGCTGCCTCCCATGGCTACCTATGTTCTATCACTGTAGGACATCCAGAGGATCCCAGTAGTGTGGAACACCTTAGGCCTGTTATTTTCTCATTCCCATCCCTTAAACCTGTGCAAGGTCCCATCAGGATCCTGCCTTCTAGACCAAACGGTATACAGCAACATCGTCATCACTGTTGCTGACGCTAGGGTAAAGACTCGGATACCATGGGATCTCGTTTCATTCTGGGAGCGCCTCGTGAACATCTGACGTTTACCCCTTTGTACAACCGAGGAGACGGGCCCAGACCCGTTCGTCAGCCTACCCAAGCGGTTAGTGGTGGTTGGAGCCCACGTACTCGACCACGGCACCATACCGCATGATAATTAATGTAAGTGAACAAATGCCCCACTCTTCTCAATATTGTGTACACACTTCAGCAGGGCTTTCTGGAGATGGTGCTTCAGCTCAGGAGAAAGAATTCATGGCTGGGATTTCACGGTCCATCACAGGCTGATGGGGAGGAGCCCCCGGGCACTGAGGGTATGTGGGACCCGGGAAATCAGTCATCAAAACAGAGCACATGGACGGGTGGTTCTCAAACCCGCTCACACATTGAATGCTTCTGGGGAACTTGAAAAGACACTGCGGGTTCCCACCCTCAGAGACTGATGTGATGGGCCTGAGAGGTTGCCCAGCACGCTCCAGAAGCTGGAAGAGCTCCCCAGGGGCTGAGCACTGTGGCCACAGGTGGCCACTCCCTCCAGCAGAGGGTCTGAGAAGGGCCTGCAGAGATGGAAGAAGTGAGCTGGGAGCAGAACAGCTCTGCTCCGTATCAGTGCGCTTGTTACTTTGTTTACTTTGATATGATGAAATAAAGCATTGTTCAAACGGGGTGGAGACCAGTGGTGTAACCCTATAACTGAGTTATGTAAGTTTGTCCTTCCTTCAATCTGCTGCCTCCAGGAAAGCTCCTAGAGATTGGATTTGTTGGAAGGAATTCCTTAAAGGTGAGCAAATTAAGAGACAACAAAGAACCTTGGTTCTAGAGCATGTCTGTTTGGCTCACAGAGATGATGGCTTTCTGTTAAAAGTATATATTTTATCTTACTGCTTTCCCAGAGACTAGCAGGGAGAACCCAGGAGAGAGGTGACATTCCCATAACAGAAAAGTAACTGTGTAAAGTGGGCGATTCATTGGCATTTAAAACAGTGTTGTTTATCCACCACCTCTATCTAGTTAAAAATATTTCATCACCCTGAAGGAACCCCTTCTCCTCCAAATCCGTTCCATCTCCACTGCTCCGATCCCGTCTGTCTGTCTTCCTCCAGGCTTGGCTGGCTACTGTGGCGCTGTCTGTCCCTTCTCTGAATCTTTTCTCTTGGCTGTTTACTTTGCACCCATCATGTTCCTCCTTGTTCTGGGTTACAGAGGCACTGCATCTTCCTCGCGGGCCGGAGCTGGGGTGGGGGTTGTTTGCAAAGGCAGCACGTAAAGCAAAATGTGATTATGGTGAAAATTGCCCTTGGAAGTCCTGTACATCGCTCATTGAGTGTGGCATGCGTGACGTTGGGTAAACAGCTCTGCACAGTAATTCATAGGCACATGAAGCTGAGGATCTATGAAGCAGGATGAAGGTGGGGAGGCAGGTAGCCGAGGGGACCTGCCTGCAGATGTCACCCATTGCCGCACTCACAACCCAGGGTTCACTTTATTCTGGAGTAACAATGAACTGCTGTCTCAGTGTGTAGCCACGTGTGTCTTTACTGTGGAGATGGAGGAGGTGTGACCGCATCCGGCACAGAGGGCTCATGTTAGATGCTCACATGCTTATTGGATTTGAGTCTAGAGCTTGCTCGATCAGATTTGTGGTACGCACTGTCCTTTACAAAGTTCCAGGAGAATTTGGCCATCTGCTCCTTCTCTTTCTAAGTTGGCATTAACTGTTGTTGCCCTCCCTTTCCTCATCTTGTCCTCCCTCACTGAATAACTATCACCCTCTCAGGGAAACAGTCACATCATCCCTTAGAGTATATTTTTATGTGAACCATCTACCCAACTAGATTTCAAGCCCCTTAAGGTCGGGGGATAGATCTCGTGTTTGTATTGGATTACATGGTGCTTATCCCAGTATGTTTTATGTATAAACCAGGTGCACACTCTCTCCTCACTGATTCCTGTGTCGGCGAACATCTTTTGAGCATCTTCTACATGCCAGGGATACAAAGATGCCCGGTAGTTTACCTGAAAGGTCCTGAAATTGTGAGAGGAAACTGACATGAAAGAAATGACTGTAAAACCATGAAGTTAATCACAGAAGAATCGGTTGAAGCAGCTTAGGCTGGGAAGGGCGCACTCGAGGGCATAGGGAAGGAAGAGCTCAGCGAGGAGCTGGTGCTGGGACTTGGCCCCTGCCCACACGGACAAGTGCAGATGGGCATTCTGGGCTGAGGAAGCAGCATGTACAACGGGAGCAGGTGACAAACCTTTTCTGCAAAAGGCCAGACAGTACGTCTTTTCAGCTTCTGGGCCGTAGCATCTTTGTCGCAGTGACACAAATCTGTCGCCGAAGTGTGGAGGCAGCCTTAGACAGAACATGGAATGTGTGGTTGTGTTCCAATAAAAGTATTTATGGACAGCAAAATTTGACTTTCATGTGTTATGTGAATATCATTCTTTTGGAAATTTTTTAGCTATTTAAAAATTCAAGGACCATTCTTGAACTCATGGGCGCACCAGATGTGGCCCAGGCCGTGCTTGCTGACCTGTGCACGAAGGCTGGAAAGCACGAGGCTGTGTTTTAGGTGCTGACAGCAGGTCCTCAGGCGCACACCTTCTGATTCAGTGGCTGGGTGGAGGTGAGATGCTGCATTTCCAAAGAGCCGCTAGGTAATGGGGAAGCTGAGGTCCTTACTTGATGTAGCAAAGACCTGAAGTATCACTGGGGTCCCCTTCTGCCCCTGATGCTGGGTATGGGAAAATATAGAAGCCGACTTTCTGCCAGCCAAGTGTTTTCAGTGTATGTAGAGAGAGGAGATTTATATAACTGGGAAGATTGGTGGGCCCTCCCAAAGTACAAGTCGAACAGAGGCAGAGCCAGACAGTGAGATTCCCCAGGGCTGGGGGCAATCAACTGTTCAGTGAGTGGCACGTGGGGTGCAGGGTGCAGGCCAGAGGAGTCCGAGGGAGAGCAGGGACTTGGCTTCCATGATGTCGCTCAGCTTGATCACACGTCACTCCCACTCAGTTTCTGTTGGGACACCCCCATTCTTTTCTGGGTTATCCCTCTGTTATGGTGAGCCATTCCTGAAAGATTTGCACTCAGTGGAGACTTTGAGTCGAGTAGAATTTCTGGGTGTGCTGTCCTCCCTCCGATGGAGAGGAAGTCACAGGAGCATAACTCAGAGGGGTGGAAACTGTAGCGAGGCTAAGGAAAGGTCCCTCACCTGAAGCTTGGGGACAGGGTCTTACAAGTCATCGCAGCTGGATGGATGGCGGGCTGAAATGACGGTGGAGGAGGTGAGTTAGAACACCTGAGGGAGAAGCAGTGTTGACAGTTAAGGTCGGCAAACACTCCAGGTTTTCTCTGAGTACACCTCAGAATATTCTTTTTTTAAAAAAAATATGGTTTTACTGATTTTTTTAGAGAGATAGAAACATTGATGTGAGAGAGAAACATCATTGGCTGCCTCCCGCACGCCCCCTACTGGGGATCGAGCCTGCAACCTGGGCATGTGCCCTGACCGGGAATCGAACCAGGACCTCTCAGTCCATGGGGCAGTGCTCAGTCCACTGAGCCACACTGGCTGGGCTATCCTCAGAATATTCTTTTTTTTTATCCTCACCTGAGGATATTTTTCCATTTTTTGCACAGATAGAGTGGGAGGGGGAGAGAGGAAGAGAAGAGAGAGAGAAACATCGACGTGAAAGGGACACATCGAGTGGCTGCCACCCGCACGACCAACCAGGGCCGGGGACAAACTGCAACCGAGGTACATGCCCTTAGCGGGAACCGAACCCGGGTCTCTCTGGACCGCAGGTCGATGCTCTAACCGCTGAGCCAAACCGGCCAGGGCTCCTCAGAATATTCTTAATGCCTTTCTCCAGAGCTCTCCAAGACGATACGTTCTATAGTATCTTCCTGTAAAGACACAAGTAACACCTTGCAGTAAGTCCAGCAGAGAACATTCTGTGAACGTGATTCTTTTTTAATCCTCACCCGAGGATATTTTTCCATTTATCCTCAGACAGAATGGGATGGAGGGGGGGTGGGGGGGGAGAGAGAGAGAGAGAGAATCATCAATTGGCTGCCTTCCACACGACCCGAACAGGGCTGGGGACTGAACCGCAACCCAGGTACATGACTTTGACTGGAATTGAACCCGCAACTCTTTGGTCTGCAGGCTGATGCTCTAACCGCTGAGCCAAACCAGCCAGGGCAATGTGACTCTCTATAATGTCCAAAACAAACGACTTTGGACCTGAATGGCCAGTTTAAACATCCCTCCCAGTTTCAGGGGACGGAAGATTAGCAGGGCATAGACAGAGTTCCTGGAGGGAGCCAGTTCCTAGAACTAGTTTGGTCACAAGAATGATTATTTAATTTGTTGTACAAAGTCAGAGAGCAAAAAGCTAGATGAACCTCATTTGATATTGCCGGCCAAGGTTTTATGAATTCCTACCACTTATGGAAATTGGTCTAAGAAGTTGAGTTGAATTCACAGGTAGGAGTTAAATGGCCTCCACTGTCATGACCGAAGAGTCAGGCAGATGACAAGATAAGGCTTTGTAATCTTTGAAGATCTCCCTCCCCACCCTCTGCTCCCTGATCTTACGCTCAGCTTTGTGTGGTATCACCAAAATGACCTACTGCATGGGGATTAAGAGGATGCTGCGATCCTGAGAGAAGATAGCACAATGAAATGAAAAAGAAGGACATAGACCCACAGTGAAAGAGAGGTCGAAGTTCAAGAAGTTTCTGCATAAAAACAGAATGAAAGGGCAGAAGGATGTAGTGAAGGGAACCAGTGTTTTGTCACCCTGATACTGCCTTTTTGGGATATTGAATTTAAGCTGTTTATTAAGAAATAAGAGTCAGAAAATAACTTTGATGATCGCCCCATCCTCTCCTCCAAACACACACACCCCGCTGCCTTTCCTGGCCAGAGATTCAGGCAGAAAACCCTGCTTCAGGAAGGTCTTAGGATGCTCGCCTCAGTCTAATCGGAATGAATAGTGGGAGCCGGTTCCGGGCAGAGGCTTGTTGTCTAGATACCCGTGTCTCCTGGTCTCTGGGCTGCCTAGCGGGGTTTCCTGCCGTGGGTACTGCTTTTCCGCAACTGCCTGTGAATCGCCCTTTCTCACCTCTGAACTTGAATTCCCCATCCCTCCCCTCTTTCTCCTTTGTCCAAAATGGTCTGTGGACCCGACGTTGCCTGCCTGTCTTTGGATTTTTGTGCCTGTGTGAATTTCCCATGCATATTTAATTAAATTTTTATTTTCTCCTCTTCAACAAAAACGACTTTGGCTTTGTCTCCCGAGCCGGGGTGGCAGGGAGGCAGAGGCCGCTGTTTGCTTTCCTGGTGATCAGTGTTCTGTCTTTTGCCTCATGACCTTCATTGCTCAGCTCGAATTGGAGGCAAGTGCAGCAGGGCCACGGGCTTGCTCACAACAGGCCAGTGACCACCTGGAGGAAAACACGAACAAGGCAGCGCCAGAATAAAGCCTGCAGCTGCTTGTGTCCAAGCAACGGACCGGCACAGCATCTGTGCGTGGAGCCTCCCCTGCGAGGAGCGTGGATGGTGCTGAGCAGGGCACACTCCCGGGCTGGCCTTCGGTCAAAAGAGCCATTCGTTTCCGGTCTGTTAAGAACAGTCTGTGTCCACGAAACCACGTGTGTGCGTGTGCACCTGCACACGGGGCAGCTTCTAAAGCAAAAGGCCCTGCGGAAATCACATGTCGAAGGAACAGAAATTCGGAAGTTTGTCTGACAGGTGTGGATCCAGCTGCTGCTGTTTAGAGCAGCAGACCAGGGGTTCTCCCCCGCTGCCTGTTACTCTCACCTGGGAGCATTTATGTCACCTCAGGTTCTGCTGAGCCGGTCTGAGGCAGAACCCAGTCTTGATTTTCAAAGCTCCCAGGGAATTTGAATGTGCATTCGAGGTGGAGGATCCCCGAGTTACATTGAGGTGCTCTGTCCTCTCCCCAGGTCTAGGCTGGCTTAAAGACCCGAGGAAGGCTGAATGAGATTTGGGGGTATGTTTGTGACTCAAATAAGTTGAGGTTGCCGACAGTTTAGGAGTATGTAAATACACATTCAGTTTGCTGACCACTTTCTTACACTTCTGTGGGAAATGGCTTTGTCTCTGAATGCAGAATATCAGAGCTGAGATCCCAAGTTTGGAAGGTTTGCTATGCTGTCCTGTTGGGTTTTGCTATGTTATTGTTTGCAGCACATTGCCCCCCCCCACTATTTTGTGCCCCCTTGGAAATGATGGCACAAAACTCTGGATAAAACCAGGTGCAGGCTGGGAAGTCTCCCTGGTAGAATCTAATTTCACTGATCTATGATATTCTCTTAGGATCTAGAGGGTGCCCTCTGTTACCTGGGAGTTATTTATCTGTTATCATGGTGTTGGGTCACCTTGTGTCTTGAAATGAGAAGGGAGAGATTATGTCCAGGTGGCTTCAGTTGTCCCAAGGGCCCCCATAGATAGCGGCACCTGCTTAGAAACCTGAAAGCTTCATCTTGTATCTAAGTTTCTTCTGTTTGAATCTTTCAGTACACAAGGGTCTGGATCCCTGACCCTGACGAAGTGTGGCGCTCGGCTGAATTAACCAAGGACTACAAGGAAGGAGACAAGAGCCTCCAGCTGAGGCTGGAAGATGAAACTGTAAGTGTGGGTCCTGGGGATGGGATTGCTGGGGTCTGCTGGACAGGACTGGATGGTACCTGGGGGGCTTGGGTTTCTCCTGCAGATGGAGCTTCTGAACTGCCGGCCTCTTTCTCGTCGCTGTTGATGATAATGTACCTGACATTGCTAAACCATGAAACTGCTCCATGGATGTCACATAGCATAAGTGCCCCTTGGTGTTAGCAGCTGGGAGATCACGGGTGGCTGAGGCCGGAATCTTCTTAGTGGAGTGGAGGGAATGGGGGTGGGGGGAGGTTTCCTCCATGGGGAGGCATCCGTGGGAGGTGATGGGGTAGCAGCTACGGAGACAGCGCATGGTACTGCGGTGGGAGCACCAGCCCTGGCCCAGCCTGCCTGGGTTGGGATATGGGCTTGGCCCCTGTTAGCCTGTGTCCTTGTGCAAATTAGCAGTCTTTCTGTGCCTGTTACTTTATCAGTGATAGTTTGCCTAGGGCACTGTGGAGAATAAAATGAGTTACTACGTGACTCAGAGTAGAGCCTGGCACACTGGCATTCAGTATGTGCCGGCTGCTGCAGTGAGATTTCTTTCTCATTAGTTGACTTTCAGGTGGATTCGTTGGAAAGGAAGACAAGGTAGTAACTGTGAAGTCCTATTCTTCCTATGTCTGATTCAGTGTCTCTTTTCATGAGCCTTGGTGACCAACTTTCTCTGTGATTTGTGCATTTCACAAGTATCTGAATGCTTCCTCTGTGCTGAGTTCGGGGGCGGGGTGTGGGTGAATGGTTGTGGCCCTGCCACTTGGGCGAGCAGCTCCGCGCTGCAGGCAGCAGGGAGAATGAACACAGAAGTGTGGCAAAGCTGCAGCAGTCACAGAAGCAAGTGGATGAGCGTGGGAGGGAGCCCAAAGGAGCGAGCCACCGTGGTGAGGGTGTGACGGAGGAGGAAAGGAGCCAGCCATTGAAGATTCAGGGTGCGGTGGGCCCAGAGTAGAGGGTGCCCAGGCAGGTGTGTGTGTGTCAAAGCTTTGAGGCATCAGTGTGTCCCTTGGGTGTGTTGAAGGGAAGGACAGGCCAGTGCACCTGGTGGGAACCATTGGAGAAGGGGACACATGAGTAGGATGCAGGCAGAGGTCATTTGTGTGAGGTTTACAGTGGGGAGCCTGGGAGGAAACAGGTTTTGAATGAAGTGGCAGAAAGAAATCAGTAACTGGCTTTGGGATAGGTTGAGTTTACGGGGCTGCGGAGCAGGCATTGCTTGGAGCTGAGGCTGGAGTGACCACTGCCTCCCTCTGAAGGGCAGTAGCACTAAGTTTGTGCCCCTCTTGAGCCTTTGATCATTTACTCGCTTAATGGTTTCTCTTCTTTCAGGTATTTTGGTCTTGTCTTTCTAGATAGTTAACGACCTGCTTGATAAATGGACCGTGTCTTATGCTTTGCTGACATAGTATCTACCGTGGTTGGTGGTTAACTCATTGCGTAGTGGGAAGAGTGGCCATCCTTCCCCTCCTCACTTCGGTTTTTCTCAACCTGAGCATAGGTTGGTAAAACTGGAACCATGAATTGTTAGGAGATGCTGACTCCAAGGTGTGCGCTTTCCCCTTCCCCTTCCTGGCAGGCTGACTCTGCCAGCCTCCTCTGGGTTTGGAACTGAGAAGCAAAATTCCCAACACATGGAATCATGTTTACCATGTTGAATAACTCCCCATCCCACACCCGAAACAAAATGAAATTAGTTCGCCCACTCGAATGGTTTATCTTCTCCAACAGATTTCATTTCAGTGGATCTTTTAAGTGGGTGGGTGTTTTTCAAGAGGTGGTAAGGAATGATCTGTGTTGCCAAAACAGAGCAGATGCGTGCCTCCTCAGCTGCAAATGAATTCTGTCCTGCATGACTAATCCTGGCAGCTGCCCAGGAGACCCTCCCCACCCCCGCCCTGCTACATGGATGGTCAGCATGTAATCAGAAGGGATGCCTGGGGCTGGAGACTAGCAGCTCTGGAGGAATAATGTTCTGTGAACATCCGACCTCCAGGTTGCTCACGGGCTGCGGTTTGTCTGTTGCTCTCTGGGCAGTCCTTAGGAGTGACTCGGTGGGCTGTGGACCAGAGGCAGGAGCGCAGAAGTTAGGTGGGGCCTGAGTGCTTGGAGAATAGCTTCCGTGCCGCTGAAACCACCCTCGACCTACCAGGCTGGCTGCACAGTCTGCCCGGCAGCCCCTCTCCCCTGCTCCTCCCTCGGAAGTTCGACTGTGTGGGTTTAACTGCAGCAGCAAAGACCCCAAATAAATTCGTTCTCCTCTAGAACAACAGTAACGTTCCTCACCCCTGGCTTCCACCTACTGCTAACCTGTGCCCTCTGTTCCGGTGGTCAAGCTCCTCAGTCTTTCTCTACAATGTTTCCTTTCCCCTGCTGCTTGCTTGTGTGTTCATTTTTGTTGTGGTGATATACAGAACAGAACATTTGCCATGTTAGCCATTTTTAAGTGCATAATTCAGTGGCATAAAGTCCAAGTAGTCTCCCCCTCATCTGTGCTTTCATATTCTCGGTTTCAGTGACTTGTGGTCAACCGTGATCCAAAAGTATTACATGGAAAATCCCAGAAATAAACAATTCATAAGTTTTAAATTGCATGCCATTCTGAGTAGCGTGATGAAATCTCGCACCATCCCCTTCCATCCCTGGTACGTGAATCGTCCCCTTGTCCAGGGTCCCCACACTGTATCTCTACCTGCCCGTTAGTCACTTCGTAGAGTCTCAGTTATCAGATCAGTTATCAGAGAGAGAGGGGGGGAGAGACCCCATTCACATAACTTTTACTACAGTATATTGTGATGATTGTTCTATTTTATTATTTTAAATTTCTTACTGTGCCTAATTTTTAGACTAACATTTATGATATATGTGTATAGGAAAAAAGATATATAGGGTTCAGTACTCTTTTAGGTTTCAGGCATCCACTGGGCGCCTTGGGACCTACCCCCACGGTAAGGGGGCTGCGGTACTTCCATGCTGTGCAGCCATCACCGCATCCATCTCCAGAACTCTGTCATCTTGCAAAACGGAAACTCTGTATCCAGTGAATAATAACTGCCCCCACCCAGTCCTCCTGTCCCTGGTAATCTCTCTTGTACTTTCTGTCTGAGTTTGATTATTTCAGGTACCTCATAGAAATGGAATCATACAATATTTGTCCTTTTGTTTCTGGCTTGTTTCACTTAGTACAATGTAACATGTTCTATGTTTAATCCAATGAGAAGATGGGAAACTTCTCAGGGGAGAAGGGTAGTGTGGTCTTTTTTCCTCGCCACAGCTGGGATGCGTGCAGGTCCTTAGCACAGTACTCCGTTTTGGTCTGGATCAAGCCTCTCGGTGAATGCACACTGGTGGTAAATGTAGCTTCCTCCCCCGGCCTTCTCTCTCCTGCCCCACCCCCTTCCAAACTGCTCAGCTCCTGCCCTCTAGTGGTGGGAAAAACATCCCTGTTTCCATGGTTTGGCATTTCAATTCTGTATCCAGTGTCCAGCAGCCACCTTGAAGGCAAGCACTCCTTGAATGCAAGGGGCCCTGACTTGGTGAGAGAAAGATGGGAATACGTGAACTTTAAAAAGAGTAAAGTGCTCTACCTATGTCTCGGCATATCCAAGCCCTCTAACATTTACCATCTTCACCATTTTTAAGTGTCCAGGTCAGTGGCACGAAGTGCATTGACATTGACATTGTAGTGCAACCATCACCACCTGATCAGTCTCCAGATGGATGTCTGTCTGCTTATTGTCATTGACCTGTTCCCTGCTGTATTCATGACCTTTTCCATCAGTTACAATATTTTCCCTGGCTGCTTCTGCCTACAGGTGGGCAAAGCAGTGATTGCCCCTCCCTGACCCCTGGACATTGGACAATGTCTGGATACATTTTTGGTTGTCATGATTGAGGAGGGAGGTTTGCTACTGGTATGTAGTGGGTAGAGGGCAGGGGTGCTGGCAACCAACCTCTAATGCACAGGGCAGCCTCCACTTCTGCCCCTCCCCCGAGAAAGAATTATCCAGTCCTAATGAAAAACAGAGCCAAGGCTGAGAAACCCTGGTTTAAGCCCATAGAGGAAAAGGTCTTGACTGTTTATTGCTGATGAACACCAACCTCAAAACTAAACTGGACTCCATGATGCTAACAGAATGTGGAAGCTGCGTTCCCAGCAATAAATTGAAATTAAAAGATTAACTTTGACTCCATATTTTATGCTGCTGTAATGTTTATAATTCAGACTTTTTAATTATGACCTTTTTCTTCCTCTAATTACTTGCATCATCATTCATTCATTACTTACTCATTAAAACAATTATTATTGAGCAATTATTTTATGCCAGGGTCTGTTTCCAGAGCCATGGAAATGGCACATCGGAACCTCCATGGAGCTTCCAACCTAACTTTCCCGAATGTGCTATGTGTACAGTCCAGGGTTTACAACATGAAAACGTCAAGGTCGAGAATCTCTAGACATCTGTTAGGAATTATGGTGAGATACTTCACCCACTGCCCCTTCTCCCTTGACTCTCAACCTCACTTTTTTTTTGGAATCCTCTTGGGGAGCTCCCTCTAGTTTTTTGCTGATTTCCCGAAGCAGGAACACTTACCATGGCAGAGTTGGTGTCTAAATACTCCATAGTCCTCAATCCCCTTGCAGTTAGGTGGGACCCCATGGTGACTTTTTAAAATTTTTATTAAAACCTTTTTTATTCCTTTATTGATTTTAGAGGAAGTGAGAGGGAGAGAAAGACAGAAACATAAATGAGCGAGAACATTGACCGGCCGCCTCCTGCATGGCCCCCACTGGGGATCAGGCCCCCTGGGCATGTGCCCTGACTGGGAATAGAACTGGTGACCTGTTGGTGCATAGGTTGACGCTCAGCCACTGAGCCACACCAGCCGGACCCCATGGTAACTTTTAAAAAAATATATGTGTGTGTGTTTTTATCATCACCCAAGGACATTTTTTCCATTTTTTGTTCAGATAGAGTGGGAGGGAGAGAGAGGAAGGGAGAGAAAGAGAGAAACATCGACGTGAAAGGGACACATTGAGTGGCTGCCACCCGCATGACCCAACCAGGGCCAGGGACAAACTGCAACTGAGGTATGTGCCCTTAGCAGGAACCGAATCCAAGTCTCTCTGGACCGCAGGCCCACGCTCTTACTGCTGAGCCAAACAGGCCAGGGCAAAAAAAACAAAAAAGTTTTTATTGCTTATTTAGAGAGATAGGAAGGAAGAGATAGAAACATCGATGTGAGAGAGACACATTGATTGGCTGCCTCATGCACACCCCCCACTGGGGATCGAGCCTGTAACTGGGGATCAAGCCTGTAACCAGGCACGTGCCCTGACCGGGAATTGAACCGGGACATCTCAGTCCATGGAACGATGCTCAGTCCACCGAGCCACACCGGCCGGGCCCCCATGGTGACTTTTGTCCAGAGAACCCTAGGTAGAATTGGTGGACATCACTCCAGGCAGAAGCATGGAAGACTGATGGGAGTCTCTTCGTCTGCCTGGTGGCTGGAGGCAGTGTGTCGAGGCAGTGACCTGGGGAGCAGAACGTCCATACCAGCCGGCCTTGGGCACCTAGCGTGAGCGAGAGAGAAACCCTTGTGGTATTAAGCCACTGAGATTTCAAGATCACTTACTTACTTCGTCATAACCTGATACTACCTAAATAAGAACTTTACATGAATCACAGTGTATTTTATTTTTCACGTAATTAACTGCCCGCTCTGAGCTGAGGCCTGCGCTAAGTAGTAGGAGGGGAAGAATGAGAAGGTTCTCCTTAAGAAGCACGATCTTTTGGGGGACTGGAGAAGAGGGTGAGAAGACGTATACACAGAACTATTCCAGAATAAGACGCAGCAGAACATTGGTTCAAGAAGTACTTGTTTCTGACATAATATAAACCTTCTTTTCATACGTCGTAAATGAACCTAGAGCCACACACCTGCTACTACAGTGAGGTTTCAAGCTTAGATCTCCTATTATCTGGGAATATCATTTCCTTCACTTTGTTTTCTCTGCAGGACAGCTTTTCTAATTTCACAAAGAACACCCCCCATCCATTGACCAAAATTGCTAAAAGCTTTAGGCCAATGAAGTTGGAAGGGCCCTTAGAGATTGTTGGGACGAGGTCTCTCATCCTACCATTAGGGGAAATGTGATCTAAGGAACTGAAGGGATGGGTGTAAGGCCTCATAGCAGTTGAGTTCGGTGGTTCTCACTTTTGCCTGTAGAAACCCCTGGTGAGCTTTGTAAAAAAATCATAAAGTCCAGGGAGCAGCCAGACTACTTAAATCAGGATTTGGGGTGGGACACACAGTATCTGTTTGTAAAGCTCCCCGTGGGATCCCAGCGTACAGGGGAAGTTGAGAGCCAGGGCATTAGTTGATGGCAGGACTTGAGTAGAGGGTTTAACTCTGAGTTGGCTGCCATTTCCATCAGAGCATAATACATGTAGCTCCTGGGGTTCGCCTTGCCAGCTGGGAACCATATTGTTACTAGCTTATCTTTTCTCTAGATCTTCTGGTTCTGTGGTAGATAGAGTAGGAAACAGAAGTTGGCTTTCTCTATCCACCATCTATTCTAATTACTGGCTTCAAGTCTGTGTGTTGGGAGTTGACATTCGAAGATGTTTCTGTATTTTCGTCCTGTAGTACCATGTAATATGGACACACACTGAGGTAAGGGAGAGGTCATGAATAAATTAGACATCCTTTCAACTGATATTTTTTGAGCACCTCCTGTGTATCCTAGAATCGCAGACCCACAGAGTGGAGAGCAACCTAGACCAGCGCTGTCCGGCGGAGAACTGGGGTACAGTGGCATGTCCTCTGTCTGGCTTGTTCCCTGTGGGAGTCTTGTGGCTAGTGTGGCTGAGAAACTGACGCTGTAATGCTATTTAACGTGAATGAATTTAATTTAAAGAGCCCCGTGTGGTGCCCTATTGGAGAGTGCAAGTATAGACCAGTCCCCTCTGTAGTCTAGTCCTGTGCGCTAGGTGGGCACCAGTTGGAGACCCCCGTCTGTTTCTCCTCTCAAGGGGAGGCTGAGGTCCACTCCAGGAGGGTGACTGAGCACTCGTTTTATAATGTGTTAACATTCCATCCTTTGTTTCACCTCCAAAGACCCACTTTTGTAGTGAAGTCTTTTGCGCCAGAAATTTCGTGGTCCCTGATCACATCATGAACACTTGGAGTTCAGATGAAACCGTATTAGCGGTAAAGGTGAGACACTTGCAGCAGTATTAGAATCAAGCTCCAGTTAGGGAAACAGACCCACTGGGCCTCATGCCGCCTTCCCTCTCCATGCGACCCCAGGACGTGTCGCTTCCCATGCCGAGCTTGCAGCTCTGCCTCTTTTCTGCTGTTCTGGGCGTTTTTGCTCTGTATCAATTTCACTGTAACCAGTACCACTAGTTTATTTGTGGACCGTGTTTTCATGGAATTGCATACGCGTTTCCCGCTGCATGCTTGCGGGAGAGGGTTTTGAGGGGAGATTCACCTGACAACTGCTGGAGAGCCAGCGTTTCTGCTTCAGGGTTTAGACTCTGCGCTCAGGTCCCCATGTCTGATCTGGAAACTGCAGCAGGCTGGGTGACCTCTGCTGTTCTGCTATCGGCTGTTCCCTGTGCTGCTTTGGTGGGGGAGGGGGTTATATGCAGAGCAGACGTGTCCTAAGGGGATGGGACTTCTCCATTGGGAAGTCTTCAGAGTGGCTCCCGGAGGGAGGTCTGATTAGAGCCCCCAGAGACACCACTAACTCAGCAGAAGGTGAAGGGGGCCATCCACTCTAGAATTTAATGAGATAAAAATCAACTTTCAACACTCAGTTTCCCCTTGTTTCCCACCTTTTGGAAATTTAGTCTCATCATGTTCACCATAGTTGTTGACTGGAGTAAGATTGATATACATAAAAGCTTTTCATAGAAAGAAAGGAGTCTTGATCAATATATACATACACAAAGAGAAACTAACATCAGAAAAGTACAGAGATGAAAACCTCACCAACATAGATAACCATGACATTTTGAAGGGCTGTAACCCCAGACAGACTCCAGCACACAGTTTTAAATAAAGGCAGTCATATGTATTTCAGTCGGTGAAGTGCCTTGTCTTAGATCAGCACAACGCTGTGTGTAGCTGCCTGACCAAAAATATGGTTCTGGGTCATGTTTTACTTTCATATTTATAGCTTCGGTGAGTCGGTATTGTTCCTAGTTTGTGAGACTGTTTCCCGAGGCCAAGAAAGAGTCTATTCATGAAACCTTCTGAGCAGGTGTTGCCAGCCGCCCTCCAGAAAGGATACATCAGTCTGAACCCACAAGCAGCGGATTCGCTTGCCCAGACCCTTCCTAGTTAGGGTCTTGTCAGTTTTTATACCTTTGTTTATCTGATGGATAATATTAGTGCTAATAAAGTTTTATTTGCATCATTTTGGTTAATGGTCAGGTGGAGTAGTTTTTCATACGTTGTTCATCTGTAGTTCTTATTTTGTGACTTGTATTCTATGCAAAATTTTCTGTTGGGGTGTTGGTTTTCTTGCCGATTTCCTAAAACGTTTTGGATTTTAAGATTATTAATTCTGTCATATAATGCAGAGTTACTGTCCCCTTCTTCGATTTTACTCTGCATGTCGTGTGTTTTATGATGCCTTTACAGTTCTATATTATAGTGAAATTAATACTTTCCTACATTGTTCTAGCTTTCACATTGATCTTTAAAAGTAGTAAACTTTTACAGATATTTGCCCATACTTTTATTATTGGTTTTTTGTGTTTTTTTTTTTTTTAATTTTTACATTCTTTCTATCTAAAATTTATTTTGGTGTCAGGGATTGAGAATAGAACACTGGCATAATATTTTTCCTCGAGTGGCTGTTAGTTTACTGCTCTTATTTGAAAATTTTCTTTTAATCATTTGTTTGTGATGTTATCATGAACACATTTTTTGTATGTGCTTGCATTCATTTCTGGATCTGTTATTACATTTCACTTATCTGCCAATTTTAGCACTATTACATAGTATTTTAATTGTGGGCTTTAACAGTATACCTTAAGATCATACAAATCCTTATAAGAATGGGATGAGAGGGGGCATTGATATTTATATTCTCTTACAGTTTGAGTGTTATCTCAGTAAATTGAGGCTGTGTTCTTAGAATGTCATGAAAGGCTTGTATAGAATAGTGATGCTTAAAATAATGAGCCACCTGTATCAGAACTACTTGGGGATTTTTTAAAAATTCAGGTTCCTGCTCTAGCCGGTTTGGCTCAGCAGTTAGAGCGTCGGCCTGCGGTCCTGAGAGACCCGGGTTCGGTTCCCGCTAAGGGCATGTACCTCAGTTGCAGTTTGTCCCCGGCCCTGGTCGGTTGTGCGGGTGGCAGCCACTCGATGTGTTCCTTTCACGTCGATGTTTCTCTCTCTCCCTCCCACTCTGCCTGAACAAAAAGTGGAAAAATGTCCTCGGGTGAGGATAAAAAAAAAAAAATTCAGGTTCCTGGGTCCCACTCTTGAACATATATTTGGGAAACTGTGTTTTTATAAGCTCTCAGATGATTCTTAAGAAACTATAAAAATGTAATATTCAGATAAAACATGGGAAGCAGTACAGTTTCTCTTCTTTAAATGTTTAAAAACACCACCATCTTTTTATTAATTATATGTATATATGTTTATACACATGTAATCAAAGTTATAAATATATCCTTTCAGTAAACTTATGTAGTCCAAGTGCTGTGCTAAGAGTTCAAGGATACATCTTGCACTTGAGATTTGAACTTAAGATGTGTAGTCGTTTTCCCTGATCTCTCTCTCTCACACACACACACACACACACACACACACACACACACACTGTTTCTCTCTCTCTCTCTCTCTCTCTCCCCCCACCCCCTACCCCTTCAAGCTCCTATTCAAAGTAAATTATTGCCCCAGAGTAGCTTGCTATTAGGTTACAGAAAAATATACGTACATTTTAGGGCACTGCGGAGGGTAGTTTGTCGGTTGCAAGGTAATCCAAATAAAAAGTGAAGAGGGCTGCCCCGGACAGTTTGGCTTAGCATTTAGAGCACTGACCTGTGAACGGAAGGGTCATAGGTTCAAATTCTCAGTCAAGGGCACATACCTGGGTTGTAGGTTCCATCCCCAGCCCTGTTTGGGGTCATGTAGGAGGCAACCAATTGATGTGTCTCTCACATCAATGTTTCTCTCTCTCTCTTCCCCTTCCTCCCTTCTACTCTATAAAAATTAATGGAAAAATATCCTTGGATGAGGATTAACAAAAACATCAACAATAAAAAAGAAGTGAAGAGGACATAGAGGGGATAAATGGTGATGGAAAAAATAAAATTGAGTTAAAAAAAAAAAAAGTGAATGTGTTGGTTGATGGGAGAGAGAGGAAAGACACACCAACATGCAACCAGGCAAATGAGTGGACGGGAGAAAGACCAGTATTCCTGTTGCAACTAGAATTAAAGACTCAGTAAGTATTTTCTTGTTGACAAGCAGAAGGCTTTGTGAAATCTAGTTGTGCTTCCTGAATTTCTTGTGTCCTTCAGTCCTTTACCGTGATACACTGGGGTTATCAGCAAATTTTCCACCTGGGCTGGTGTCTTATCCAACACAGGTATTTTGTTCAGTTTGCCTTTCTTTAAAACGCGGTATTTATCGTCATCACTAAGATCATGTTCGGATAGCGATACTAGCCAACAAGACAGGAATTGAGTACAGGCTAAATGCTTCATAACTCTGCCTTTTTGTGTCTGTTACTTGCATTTAGATTCAGGAATACCCCATTGATGTCCAAAGCAACCAGCTGCCCTTCTTACGGAATCCAGATATCTTGGTGGGAGAAAATGACCTAACTGCCCTCAGCTATCTGCACGAGCCTGCAGTTTTGCATAACTTAAAGGTCCGTTTCCTGGAGTCCAACCATATCTACACTTACTGTGGTAAGTGGGGGGCAGGGGCATCTGGGGGCTGCATGTGTTTGAAAGTGCTTATAATCTTTAGATTTTCTGTGTTAAACTACAATGGCTAAGAATCCTACTTTCACTCTCATTTGTATAATAAGCACCTCTCATCTGAGACCCTTGAAAGGTTTGCGATCAGTGAATGTGGCTAGTTAGGCCGCCCTCCTTCTCTTGGGGCCACTGGTGTTCATCATGGCTCAACCAGAAGGGTCCCACACTTTGTGGCTTGACTGGTTGGAGCCAGTCCTGGAGTCCTAGGAGAACGGTGTTTTGGCTCTGGTGTCTGCTCTCACTGCGGAACACACTCCTGTACCTATACCTGGCTTATGTTTCGTTTTCTCTTTGCGCAAGGGCTGCCTTTTTCTCTGACTGCTCACTTGCCCATGTACAAACATAGTGTGTGGTGCACATCGGTCCAGTTCATGAGCAGAAGCCATGGCACGTGCTTCCAACTAAATTCCTGGAAGGCTCTCATACTTGTTTTTCTAGAAAGTTCTCAGTTTCCCACATGCTAACGTTTGGTTTCTCTTTTTGGAGTGCGGTTGGGTGGTGAAAACAGAGCCCTGTGCACTGTTGTTGGGGGGACAGACATTTTAGGATCTGGCTGAGGAGTCAGGCTGGGAGCTTCTTCGTGGGGTTGTCCGGCTCTGCCTCAGAGCCTGGTCCTGTCTGTGATCACAAGCGAGGCTGCAGGGCACCAGGGACCTTTTCACTGAGATATTCCACCATGGTCTGGAATTGATCAGTTGGCTACTAAGTTAGGGTGAGCTTTCCTGCCAGATTTCAGTAGTGGTGAATAGCATGTTGATTTCAGCACTTGAGAGGTAGTTTTGCAAAAGTTCCTTCACCCCATTGGCCAGTGGGAGTTTTATTGGAAAGAAACCATCAATTGCCAGAGCCTTCAATAAGTTCTTTCTTTCAACAAGATTTTTAAAACTCTCCCCTGTTAGAAGAATGTGACAAATGATCATCAGCTTTACTTTAAAAAAAAATTTATCTTTGTTGTTGAAAGTATTACATATATCCCCACTCCCCCCCCGTTGACCTCCTTCATTTTTTATTTTTATTTATTATTACTACTTTTATTGTTGACATTATTACAGATGTCCCCAGTTTACCCCCTTCCCCCTCTCCACCCAGCCCCTGCTCGACCCCAGGCCTTCACCACACTATTGTCTGTGTCCATGGTTGTGCACTAAGTTCTTTGGTCAGCTTCACTTTTTAAAAGCATCCCCTCTATGAGAGGTTTGTTCTCTCTCTCTCCCTGTTGTATTTCCCCCTTTTAAATAGATTTTACCTTTAAAGCAGTTTTAGGTTCACAGCAACATAAATGGAAGTACAGAGATTTCCCATCCCCTTCCCCCTACATGCATAGGCTTCCCCACTATCAACATTCCAAGAGGGGTACATTTGCTATAATTGATGAACCCACAATGACACATCATTATCACTCAAAGTCCATAGTGTATATTTGGGTTCATTCTTGGTGGTGTACATTCTATGGGTTTGGGCAAATGTGTAATGACATGTATCTACCATTATGGTATCATAACAGTAGTTTCACTGCCTTAAAAGTCATCGGTGCTCTGCCTGTTCACCCTTCTCTCTCCATTAACCCCTGGCCACCACTGATCTTTCATACTGTCTCTATAATGTTGCCTTTTGCAGAACGTCGTGTGGTTGGAATCACTGTATGTAGTCTTTTCAGATTGCCTTCCTCCCCTTGGTGATAAGCATTTAAGGTTCCTCCATGTCTTTTCATATCTCCATAGCTCATTTCTTTTTAGTGCTGAGTAATAGTCCATTATCTGGATGTACTGCAGTTTATTTATCCATCACCCACCTGTTGAAGAACATCTTCGTTGCTTCTAAATTTTGATAATTATGAATAAAGCTGCTGCGAACATCCATATGCAGAGTTTTGCATGAATATACATTTTCAACTCCTTTGGATAAGTCCTGAGGCGTGTGAATGCTGGATCATAGGGCCTGAGTACGTTTAGTTTTGTAAGAACTGTGCACGTGGTTGGACCATTAGTGCACTCCCACCAGCAGCGAATGAGAGTTCCTGTTGCTCCACGTCCTCGTCAGCTTCTGATGTGCTCAGAGTTCTGGGTTTGGGCTGTTCTAATAGGTGTGTAGTGGCATCTCGTTGTTTTAATTCCCGTTTCCCTGTGACATGTGATGTGGAGCATCTTCTCAGATGCTTATTTGCCATCTGTGTATTTTCTTTGGTGAGGTGTCTGTTTATGTCTTCTGCCCATTTTTATTGAGTGGTTCATATCCTTATCGTTGAGTTTTGAGTTCTTTGTACATTTTGAATAATCTAGTCCTTTATCAGATGTGGGTTTTGCAAATATTTCTCCCAGTCTGTGATTTGTCTTCTCATTCTCCTGACTGTTTCTTCTCAGACGCTGGAAGGTAACACTGTGAAAGAGGTTTCCTGTTGGACGGTGACCTTTCTGTTCTTGTCTTCTCTTCCTCACACGTCCAGAAAAACCCCTCATGGGTTTGACATCCAGAATGTGCTAGATGTGAAAGGCAAAGGCATGGATTTCTATCTTATCTTGAAGATTGAGTTTGCTTCTTTTTTTCTCTTTTTCTATTCTCAAATATTTATTTACCTTACCCTCCTATAAAAGATCTGAAAGGCTAGAGGATTTACTGATTCTTCAGTCAACATGTATTTCTTGAGTCCATTATTGCAGTGTATCCTTTCAGGGACACAAAATGAAAAAAAAAAAAAAAAAGGTAAAATGAAAGAGAATACATGACATAATGTGATGTGAGATCATCAAAACTAGCCAACACTCAGTACTTAACTGTGTAAGGTGCTGGTCTAAGTGTTTCTCTCTCTCTCTCTCAATTATTTTATCCTCAGGATAACCCAGGTAAATGCAATTCTTATCCCCATTTTACAGGCCAGTTAACTGAGGCTGTCAGGTTAAGTAATCTGCCTAAGTCACCCATTATACGATTGACTAAGCCAAGATTTAACTTTGAGATATGTAAATTATGCTCCTTGTCCACAAGTTGTTGGTATTTTAATTAATATAACTGATACACAAATGAAAAATTAATAGTCCCTTTACTGGATTTTAATTCTGAGATGGCTTTTTAAGCCTAATACCTATTGGCAGAGTTAAGCATCTTCTGTCTGATCCTGCAGTATTTTGCACATATCTATTTTATGAATTCAATTTGTTGAGCATTTGTATGTGCGTTGGCGTGTGTGTGTGTGTGTGTGTGTGTGTGTGTGTGCGCATGCTAATTTATGCTCTAGAGTATTTGGAAACCTGTCCTGTCATTCTCTTCTCTACTAGGGCCCAGGACAGTACTGGCTAGGTACATAGATTGAGTTGAGTGATTGGGTAAGACTTCTCATTCTTTAGGTTTGGTGTGTATGAACAGGGAACTTTCTTAGCTGATGCTGGGGGCCATTGTGCTACCAGAATCTGACTGCATTGTCTGCTTTCAGGTATTGTGCTTGTTGCCATTAATCCTTATGAACAGCTGCCAATCTATGGACAAGATGTCATCTATGCCTACAGCGGCCAAAACATGGGGGATATGGACCCGCACATCTTTGCGGTGGCAGAAGAAGCCTACAAGCAGATGGCCAGGTAAGAACCACCTCAGCCCAGAAGTCTTCCTGGTGGGCGGGGGGAGGGGAGTGCAGACTTTGCTGCTTTTGCTCAGTGGTGGGAGTGGTGGTTCTAGAATTGAGGAAACATCTTCCAAACAAAACCAGCCCAGGTTCTAGTTCTTACCACATTTGTCATGTCTTTATTTTATTCTTGTGAACCTGAATGTAGGCTTGGAGAGCAGTGACTCCTTAGACGTATTTCATTGTTTGAGCAATGCAATAAATGCCTAGCATTTTATCTCTCTGACTTCCTTTTGGCCCTCTCTCCTCCCCTCCTGGTGTAATGAATCCATTTTATAATGTCACCATTCATTTATAGATCTCAGTGAAGCCTCCCTTCTGGAGCAACCGGGACTCTGACAACTTCTTGAGATACTTAGCATTTGGGGCTAAAATAGAAGTTTCCAATGAACAGTCATGCATAGTGGTTGCAGTGAAGTGAAGTTTAGCTACTTAGGTAGATCTCACTTTTGCCTTTCCCACCGCCATCCCCATCTTTGAAGGATAAGTACAGGTTACTTCTTCAGAAGGTGGGCTAGGTGGTTGTGTTAAGGTTCTCTAGGGAAACAGAACCACCGCGACGTGTGTGTGTGTGTGTGTGTGTGTGTGTGTGTGTGTGTACAGAAAGAAGTGGAGGATTTTTATTTTAAGGAATTAGCTCAAGGCTTGCAGGTGGAGACCCTGGAAAGAGTTGATGTTGCATTTTGAGTCTGAATGCAGTCTACTGGCAGAATTCCCTCTTTGGGAGAGGTCAGTATTTTTCTTGTATGGCCTTCGACTGATTGGATGAAGCCCACCCACATTATGGAGGGTAATCTGCTTTACTCAAAGTCTACTGATTTAAATGTTCATCTCATCTAAAAAATACCTTCACAGCAGTGGCTAGATTAGTGGTTGACCAAATGTCTGGGTCCTAGCCAACTTGACACAAAATTCACCACCACGGTGTTGGGCTTGGAACTCTTCAGGCATAATGTAGGGAAAAATAGTTTTACCAAAGTTTTAGTGGAAATGCATATTCCAGTTAACACTAAAATGCTGAATTCTTTTAGCCAAATCTTTCTTTCCACCTCTAAAGAAATCTGTGGAGCCCTGGCTAGTTTGGCTCAGCGGCTAGGGTGTCGGCCCATGGACCAGAGAGACCCAGGTTCAGTTCCCGTTAAAGGCACGTACCTCAGTTGCAGTTTGTCCCCAGCCCTGGTTGGGGTCATGTGGGTGGCAACCAGTCGATGTGTCTCTTTCACATCGATGTTTCTCTCTCTCTCTTCCTCCTTCTCTCCCTCTGGCTCTGTCTAAAGATAAATGCAAAAATGTCCTCGGGTGAGGATAAAAACAGAAATCTGTAGAGCTAGCAGCGCATATAGGAAAGTTCTTGAGTGGGGGCTGGGAGGACTGCTTAGACTAATTAGGGAGAGGCGTGATTGATTTCTGAGACAGGAGAATCCCATTTAAGGTGGTCTGTTTACTCAGTGGCTTTTCAAGTATAATTTTCAGCCCAATGAAAGTTACTATGACGGGAGGTTGTTTCATGGGCTTTCTTACTGTTTTATAATGTTTTATTGCTGACTGTAGAGATCAGTATGTAAAAGGTTGGCTTCATTATGGTTATACACTGGCCATATCCAAAATAAGCAGTCATTAGAGAACTAAACAATTTAATAAATACAGTGATCTTCAACCATTTTATTTCTCCAAAATGTGGTAAGAAACTAGGGAGATAAAATGTTTGCAACTTTTGACCTCTTGAATACCAGAAGAAGTTCCACATACCATATTAATATGCTAATTAATATTAATACTATATTAATAGGGCTTGAGTAAGAGTCACTTAGCTGGTGCAACCTGTTGATGCACACCTCCTAACTGAAAGGTCGGTTCAAGGTCAGATCCACGGAGAGAAGAATGAGTTTTGATGTGTTGTAGCCCACGGTCTCGCTCATGTATTAGTGTTGGAGGTCGAGTGTATGGCACAGTGGAGGGAGACATGGGGTCTGCACAGGCTTCTGTGCCTTGGGAGAATCAATTACGCTGAGTCTTCTTTTGCTTCTTGTGAAAACAGCTATCTTTCCTCCTTTACAGAGTGGTTTTTTTATAGTTCTAACGCGACGCTGAGTGGCTTGGTTCTGATGACTTCCTACCATGCCAAACGTTCCGGCAGCTCTCCAAGACTGTCCTTTCACGAATGCTAGTGATATCTGATTGTTTTTCATCCCGTTCTCCTATCTTAGCCAGTTGCACTTAGATGTATCAGAAGTTGCTGCTCGTTATCAAAGATTTCTTGAGGTCCCTCCATAGCTTTGAGAATCTCCTAGCCTCCAGCTTTATTCACATTCTAGCTTCTCTTGACTAGATGGCCCCGTTCAATCCCTTCTGGGCCTGAAGCGGGGCCCATAATTATTCTACACTTGGGTTATCTCACTTTTTTGGGTCCTTGTTCACACCCATTAGAAGGAAGGGAATGTGGGCACCCAGGGTGGTGGTGATCGGATCTTGCTTAGGGCAATGCACTTGATGATTAAGGGGTTTGAATGTTCAGTTGGACTAGGATTTGCTCCTATGGGTTTTCTTTAAGGTTTTAAAGTTTATACAAATTTTACCTGCTGAGTCCCAGGGGGTAGCCAAATAATTTTGTTGAAATTCGTAAGCAATTTTTGCACACGAATGTGCATTGGAAGTATAAGACCAGCACATGTGGCCACAGGAGAGAGCTATTTTTGAATGTTCTGTTGTCAGCAGCTCAGGGGTTCTGTTATTGATCTTAGAGATGCATTAGAAGAATCCTTGCTATGCAAAGAAAGAGGAGACCCACTGGTCAGATGCAGGGCAAGTTTCTGCTGTATTTCCAATATGGGCCTTCTCTGTCAATTTCGAATACTAGGACACATTCATTTAGCAATACTTGCCGACTGTGTGTTGTACTTTTCCTGACTCATCAGTGGTTATTGAAATAATTATGTGATTCAAGTGGCACAGTGTGCATTGAATCGGAGCCTCTGTAACAGCTGGGTGGAATCAAGGGCGGGAGAAACGAAAGCGACAGCTTCCCGTCTTTGGAGGCTATGCCTCAGTTGGCCTTAGACTCAGCGATTCTTCCTCCTGCTTCAGTGGGGACTGGATTTTCTTTCTCGATGTGGCTCAGTGGGGGACTGTCCATCTCTTGATGCTGCATGTGGGTGGGTGAGTGGACTCTGTGGAAACTCTGAGGGTTTACACAGAGCCCTGCTGTGCTGGAGGAAAAGAGGAGGTGATACAAGAAGAGGATTTATTTACTGTCTATATTCCTGTTGGACTCACCACGCCTAGGTCAGAGTACATAGAGGTTCACAGGGAGGAAGGTTAAAATAGTATGAAACGTCAGATTCATGAATTTTGTCCTTAGCATAGGAACCCGTGAGAAAGGAGACTGACCTCCCCTGCTTGCTTCCTTACTTCTCCTCCCTCCCAGTCCGAGATCCAGAGCGTGCCCTCCCTCGTTTTACCTGCCCCAGCTCCAGCCTCAGCTCCTACGCTAAATCCTGTCAGGGAACACGTGTGAAGTACCAGTGATTTGATAGTCTCTTTACTGAATGAACACTGAGAAATGTAAGACCTCTCCCCACTTTTTAAGGAGCTCACAGTGAGGTCGGAGAGAGAAAACATAAGTAGGCTGAAGAGCCTGTAACTGTAGGAATTATAAATAGAAGCCATGCATTGGGGGGGGGGGGGTATTTGCATTGAGTTTGGCCCAAGAAAACTAGGATTTAAGCTGGATCTTGGTGAAATGGTAGGATACATAGTGTGAGAAGAAGGCATCTAGGTGGGTGGGATAGAGTGATCATAATCTCAGCCAGTGCGGTCAAACGGTGTGGTCACAAAACCACAGTGACACACTGTTTCTGTGTTCACTAGGATGTCTGTCTGTACTTGAAATGAGATAAGAACAGGTGTTGGCAAGTATGCAGAGAAATTAGAATTCTCATACACTGCTAGTGAAAATATAAAATGGTGCAGCTGCTTTGTAAAGTAGCCTTTCAGTTCTTCAAGGTTAAACAATAGAGTTACCACATAACCCAGCAGTTCCACTCTTAAATACGTACCCGAGAGAAATGAAAACATGTTTGGGCAAAAACTTGTACACAAATGTTCATGGCAACATTATTCACAAGAGCCAAAAGGTAAAAACAGTGTACATACCCATCAGTTGTTGAGTGGATAAACAACGAGAGGTATACTCACACAATGGAATACTATTTGGCTATAAAAAGGAACAAAGTGCTGATATGTGCTACCACATGGATGAACCTTGGAAACATTATACTAAGTGAAAGAAGCCAGACACAAAAGACCACATCTAGGGATGGGGCAAAAGTAGGCATACAGTTGTGAGTATGCAAAACACAGTTTATTCTTTTTTTAAAAATTAATTAATTTATTTTTATTAATTAATTAATTTTTGTTACAGATGTTTCTCCTCCCCCCCCACTGATTTCCCCATCCTCATCCCTCCCCGCCCTGTCCCCAGCTTTGTTGTCCATGTCCATTGTACATGCATCCATGCATATAAGTTCTGTGGTTTATCTCTCCCCCACCACCCCCTCATCTGGAGATTGTCAGTCTGTACCCCACTTCCACATCTCTGGGACTACCCCATTCCTCAGACCGTTATGTTCATTATATTCCACAAATAAGTGAGATCATATGATACTTGTCTTTCTCTGTTTGGCTTGTTTCGCTTAGGATAATACTTTCCAGGTCCCTCCATGTCGTCTCAAAGGATAAGAGATCTTTCTTTCTTACAGCTGCATAATACTCCATTGTGTATATGTACCAACTGCTTTTTTATCCATTCATCTACTGATGGACATTTGGGCTGTTTCCAGATCTCAGCTATTGTAAATAGTGCTGCTACAAACATGGGGGTACATATATTCTTTCTGATTGGTGTTTCAGGCTTCTTAGGGTATATTCCTAGAAGTGGGATCACTGGGTCAAATGGAAGTTCAATTTTTAATTTTTCGAGGTAACACCATATTGTTTTCCATAGTGGCTGCACCAGTCTGCATTCCCACCAGCAGTGTACTAGAGTCCCCTTTTCTCCACACCCTCGCCAACACTTGTTTGATGATTTGTTGATGGCAGCAATTCTGACAGGTGTGAGGTGATACCTCATTGTTGTTTTAATTTGCATCTCTCTGATGATTAGTGATGTCGAGCATTTCTTCATATGTCTCTTAGCCATTTGTATGTCCTGTTTGGAGAGGTGTCTATTTAGTTCCTCTGCCCATTTTTTAATTGGGTTCTTTGTTTTCCTTTTGTTGAATTGTATGAGCACTCTAGATATAGGAAATTAACCACTTATCTGATATATCATTGGCAATTATGCTCTCCCATAGAGTGGGTTGCCTTTCCATTTTGATGATTGTATCTTTTGCTGTGCAGAAGCTTTTGAGTTTGATGTAGTCCCATGTGTTCATTTTCTCCTTTGTTTCTATTGCCTTAGGTGATGTATCAGTGAAAATTCTGCTGCGTATGATGTCTGAAATTTTGTTGCCTACATTTTCTTCTAGAATTTTTATGGATTCATGAGTCACATTTAAGTCTTTTATCCTCCCTGACCAGTTTTGCTCAGTGGCTAGAGCGTTGGCCTGCGGTCCAGAGAGACCCAGGTTCGGTTACTGCTAAGGGCATGTGCCTCGGTTGCAGTTTGTCCCGGCCCTGGTTGGGTTGTATGGGTGGCAGCCACTCAATGTGTCCCTTTCACGTCGATGTTTCTTTCTCTCTCTCTCCCTCCCACTCTATCTGAACAAAAAATGGAAAAATGTCCTCGGGTGAGGATAAAATAAATAAATAAATAAGTCTTTTATCCATTTTGAGTTTATTTTTGTGTATGGTGTAAATTGATGGTCTAGTTTTATTTATTTTTTGCATGTAGCTGTCCAATTTTCCCAACACCATTTATTAAAGAGGCTGTCCTTACTCCACTGTATGTTCTTGCCACCTTTGTCAAATATTAATTGAGCATATTGCCTTGGGTCCATTTCTGGGTTCTCTGTTCTGTTCCACTGGTCTGTATGCCTGTTCTTGTGCCAGTACCAGGCTGTTTTGATTACAGTGGCTTTGTAGTATAACCTGAAATCACAGTTTATTCTTGTATGATTTATTTGTATTGCACGTGTAAGCCTTCTTTTGCCTGCCCACTGTATTATATGGGTCCATTGATATGAAATATCCAGAATAAGCAAATTTACATGAACAGAAAGTGGATTAGTGGCTGCCTAGGGCTAGAGGTTTGTGGGGAAATGGGGAGTGATTGCTTATGAACATGGTTTGGGGGGGGGGGTATGAAAATGTTCTAAAATTGATTGCGGTGATGGCCGTACAACTCTGCAAATGTGCTAACACCCTTGGAACTGTGTACTTTAGAATGGGTGAGTTCTGCGTTCTGCGAATAATATCCCCCAAAAGCTATTATAAACAAAAGGGTGTGGTCAGGGAGCAGGAAAGTCGAGCTGCATGATGAGTGGGTCTGAGGGAGAGTTGTGGACGGTACAGTTAGAGACAGGGTGGGCCAGACTGGAGGGCAGAGTGAACTTTGGGGGGAAAGTAGGTTCTATTAACAGAGGGTACAGAGATGGTCAGATGAGTTTGGGAAACCCTGGATTAATCCAATGGAACAGTCTTGCCTGAAGGCAGGGCTTCTCGGAGCAGTTAGTGGGCACGCGTGCGAGCCGCCAGGATGGATGTGCAGTAGGCTGGGTTTGCAGGTCATATTCAGACACAACACTGTGTTCAGGGATTCTCTCAGGGGACTAATGTTCTGTGCAGCAGTCTTTGGGAAATGCTGGCCAAGAGGAATGGAAACATTTGAGCTTGTTAGAAAAGACACAAGGGATGCTCAGGGAACAGTGTTTCTCTGATGGGCCCTATTTCATATCGAAATTTCCCTTCTCCACATTCCTGTATCATTTACAAGGATGAGAACATCTTCTCATGAGAAGCTTAGATTCTCGTGGAAATAACTGGTCTGTTGTAAACACGCTCTGTGTAAAGAATGAGGGAATGAACGATCAAGTGTGAAACCAGATGGCACGTGGGATGTTCTGGTTCCTGTATCACCGGCACTGAACCCTAGGGCATATGATTGACATTCAAAGAAGAATAGGAAGACTCAACGCATTAATGCATTTCGTTTTCAGGACCACCCAGTGAGAGTAGTTATCCGCTCATCCAGATGAGGATAGAGACTTAAGGATGCCAGTCAATTCTCCAAGGTTGTGAGGATGGTAAATGGGTGAAGCTGGAATCAAACGCAGTCTGTCTGCTGAGATGCCCCGCCTTTGCTGAGAATCAGTACTGCCTCCCTCAGTGGTACCTGCCGACTGGTCCACATTGTCTTCTGAAGAACAGAGTGGACTGTGTCCTCAGGGCATCATGAGGGCCAAGAGACCTTTCCCCTCAATGGTTGAACTGTGTCTAAGGTTCCACAGTGAGACTAGAGTTTAGGTGCATTTTCTAGCTTTGTTGTTAGGACGGAGCCATTTCTTTGGGCTTAGCAGGTCTGATCCCTGTTTTGAGCTGTTTGTTTGTCTTGAAAGAGAGTGAGGATGCTGCAAAGCAAATTTATTTGCTCAGGTAGTCAAAGTAATTGAGCACACGCATTTCCATCTGGCTCTGCTGTGTTGCAAAGCGGACTAGTCATGAAAAATGGGGCTTCGATTGCCAGGGAAACCAGGGAGGGGCATGGAGCTGGCAGGGGGCAGACAGACCAGGGGGTGGGTGCTACCTGGAGATGGGGGGGAGCTCCTGGAGAGAAAGCCTGTGCTCACTGTAGGGAGGGGCCCTAATTCCCGATCCCGATCGGGTCCCACAAGTGTGTAGTTGGAGAGACTTTGAAAACCTTCCAGGGGAGCAGTGTGGAAAATGAGTGTCCACCGTGAAAAAGGGACTCCCCAAAAATCGAGAAGCATTTCACTTCTGTAAACAGGAGGAAGAGAGTTTGAGGATGAAGGAATGAGTGGAAGAGAGTCTGGCCTCTGTTGCCTTGACGACCGAGAGCGAGGCCATTGGCTCCTTTCAGGGCAGGAGACAAATTCCCGACCATGGAAATGTGTTGCCGAAGGAGAGGAAATGAGGTGACAGTTTCCACTGATGGAGGTCAAAACCCCCAGAAACCCCAAAATGGAATCAACAGTGTTACCTTCTTAGTCACTGGGTGGGACCCCCTGGGGTGTATGACAGTGGACTTTTTAGGATGTCTTAGGCGAAAGACTCTGGAACTTGCATCTTTGGGAAAATAATTTTTAAAAAGAATTATGCATAGGTGATTGAAATTCACATTTTGCTTTGAGATCAAGTCCCAATTAGAACAGTGCCAGATTCCTCTTCACTTTGTGCTGTAAGGGGTGTGTTGTTCTGGGTGGTTGTACAGTTTGGGGGAAGTTCAGGATGTGGAGTATTTTCTGGTTGAGCCTCGTGTTTTCAGTGAGAGAACATCATCGTGCCGGTGGGGCAGAGCCCAGGTTTGGTTTTCTGTAAGTTGTTTGCCATACAGGAATGTCCAGGAGTCTGTCCCAGTAATGTTGTCTCGCCCACCTGTTGTGTGTCTGTGGGCAAACCGTTGGGCCTCTGTGGTTCTCAGTGTCCCCACCCTCAGAGGGGGACTTGGACCCAGTGAGAAGTCATGAGGAACCTTGGGAAGCCCTTCAGCACGGCAGAGATCGGGGAGCGAATGTGGAAGCTGACGGTTGCTTCGTTGGACGTCCTTGATACCGTGAGTGACGGAACCGCTGGGGAGGCCGGTCCTTAGGGAGCGATGACTTGCTGAAGTTTTACGGTCCGTTCTGAAACCATGACTTCCATCAACCTGACTTTTGGAGGAAGTTTTGTTTTTCTTTCCATTCATTATGATTTCAACTCAGGACCAGGGACAGGAGATGCTTGAGATGTCTGCACATGGGAACGACTTTTAATTTCCTCTCTGGCATTATCTTTTCTTTCTGGAACATGCCTGAGTAGTTCCTCTTTGTTCACAGGGTTGCTCTGTCTCTCTCCCCTGTGCTCTTCACTGTGTCCACTGTCCCCTGCTCTCCTCGGTCTCCTCTCCTCTTGCCCAGCCGTGTCCGCACTCACCGGTCACCCTCCTCCAGGGGTGCCATCAGCTCAGTTCTTTATAGTCTCTTAGATGGTATCATTCTCTATATTTCTACCTATCATGTTTAAAATTCTAGTTTTATCGTTTAGCTTTCTGAGTGTAGGGGGAAGTTATTTAATTGTGCAGTGAAAGTCGCTAACGACATCCCTATATTCAAATAAATTGATGAGTATATGTTTCCTTTTTTTAAGACTGTGAGGTCAGAAAGAAATGGGACTGGACCGTTTCCTTGGCCTAACTTCTGTGACACTGCAGAGGTCATGAATCTTGCTAAGAATTGCTGATCTGCACGCTTGTGAAGTCCCAAATCAAATATCATAGAGATGAAAGCTATTTCAGTTTATTAACATTGACTCTTTTTAATCTGGGGAGTCACAGCCGGCTAGAAAGGAGAGGGCCTGCGGTCGTCTGGTAGACATTGGTTGCACTGGAAGAATGCAGGGAGACCATGTCCCGGCTGCTGGCCCTTTGGGTGCTGCTTGGCCATCCCAGTACAGGTAACTGTCTTGCAAATGTACCCCTTTCCAACAGATTCTGTTGTCGGGAATTTCTCTGTGACATGGTGCTCTCCATTTGTTTTCACCCGTGGGTCTGAGCTGTGTCCTGCGCAGCTGTACGGACGTGGCATTTTCTTACACCCGGCGCCCTCGCTGCCGTGTGCCCTCCTCTCCCCAGCTCTGGGCAGAACATCCTGGCTGCCACAGCCGTTCCTCCTGAGCGTGGTTTTCAGACCCTGTCCCATGGCCGTCTCCCCAGGGCACCATCTGGCCGTCCTCTCTGATGTGGGTGGTCTCAGATGTGGGCCTGCCAGGTGGGGGAGGGGTTCCTTTCTCAGGCAGAGTTTCTGTCAGAGGAGCCTCTAAATGCACTGATTTCTGGAAGGCATTTCAGTTGTTGACTTTTAACAGTTTGCAAGCTGTTAAATTTCTGTTCCCCTCTCCCCCACCCACATAAGCACAAGAACTATTTATTACAGCTTTAATGAGATTGAACGTACCAACAATAAATGCTGCATATTTAAGCCGCACTTACACACATTAGATTGCACAGACAACTGGACACATTTTGACGAATGTACGCACCTGTGAAACCACCGCCACCGTGTCGATAGTGAACGTTTCCTTAACTCCTCTGTTTCTTGTGTTTCTTTGAAACCCATCCCTCCACACCAGGTAACCACTGATCTACTTCCTGTCACTATAAATTCGAGCTTCTCTAAGATATGCTGCCCCTATTCTGCACTTATGCAATTGATTTTTAATGTGCGGAGCAGGATTAATAGTTATCGGTGTTAAATCTCACCTTTTGTCCCTGTGTTCCATTAGTTCAGCACGTGTATCTTTTTGAAGCCTGATTTTTGCATCTGATATATCAGGTCTCCCTGGCTTGATGCATGTGCGAATTTAACAAATCTGGTGCCTCTGTTCTTACCCATCATGCAGTGTTCGTGGATGGATTTTGATAAGATGCGGGGCAGCTGTTCTTAGTCTGGGTACTAATAATTTAGCTTGATAGAACTAAAAATGTACTCAGGTATTTGCCTGTATTTTACAATCTTGTTAAAACCTGTGTACACTGGGTTGGACAGACATGATTTTCGGGGTGCTCATGTCTGAGGAGGTGATCTGCACAGACCCCCAACCTCAATGCTTTCCCATCTTTCGCCCTGGTCAAATTTTCACTAAAGGCACCTCCATGCCCTCAAATGAGACAAGAGGGTGAGTACGTGCACTTCCCTTTTGAGGTTATCGTAAGAAATACACAGGTTCAAGCATGTGAGGGGCCAAGCAGAGATCCCCGAGCTGGCGGTGCCTGTGACCCGAGCCCTGTGGTCACCACACACCGTTCTCCTTACACAGCCTGTGCTGATGTCCAAGTCAACTTGACGCCCCACATGGGTGTCTTTTGGAATTCATAGTGATGGTGACATGTAAGATGTAGTTTTTCAAGGTGTCTGAAATAATTTCCAGTGTAAAAAGCTAATAAAATGTGAAGCCTGGCAGGATGAAATGGCTTGTCTATTTACATCTAGTAATGCCTTTCACGCCATGGTAACCACTCTTTCTTTTTCAACTGCACTTCGACGGTGAGATCCTAGAAGACAGAGCGGCTGTAAATGGTCCGACACGGTGCCGAGGTTCAGTGGGAAAGGAAAATGCCAGGAATGAGGCAGCTTGGTGTCCAGGGACAAGTCTGCCCAGGTTCCCAAAACATAGCTGTGTGGCCTTGGCGAGTTCCTGAACTTGACCTCACTGTGTTCCAGCGTCTGCATCTGTACAATGGGGCTAAATACAGTGTCTAACTCAAAGATTGTTAGAATTCAATGAGTTGAGAAATGAAAAAAAACAAAACACAAAACACAAAACCTTAGAATGGGTACTGGTACAGAGTAACTGTTCAATTAAATTTCTGATATACGTAGTGGTGGTGGTAGCAATAATACTGATGATAAGTAATATGTGATAACTGTCACTGATTTCAGAGTGTCCAAAAGGAAGTCATGCTGGTAGAAGAATCCAGCACTAAGTGGGATTCCTTCTGAGAACAGCTAGTCCTTCAGGGCCAAGTGAATAGTGTAAGGAAGGCAAGTTCCTGTGATTAGCAAAGTTCCTTTGGGCTTTTTTATGGGTCTCTGTTTGCAATTAGAATTATAGAAGTTGACAGTTGGTTACCAGTCCATCTGGTGGAAATATAGCATCAACTCTGTTATGTTTAAAGTTACTTATTGTCATATACAGAAAACCAACACCTTTCAGTTTTGCACAGAGAGTGCCCAGTCCCTAGAACGGTGTGGACACCGCTGCCCTTTTGGTGGCGCCATCCGTAAGTTCAGGGAAAAAGCACGTTACATTGTGGGACCCAAACAATTGCTCATTTGTTTTAGAGCCAGTTGCCTGACTGGCAGCCTGCCAGATACCACCGACCAGCCGTGTGGTGGAGGCCAGAGAGCGTGTTCTCACAAGTGGATAGAAGTGAGACTTGCTCACGTCTGGTGCCTGCGGCGGTGAGTCAGGTGGTTAGAGCAGTGGTCTTCAAACCACTGGGCACATCCGATTTTGGAAGACGATTCATTGGAGTGAGGGGAAAAGTATTAGGACTTTATTTTTTCACATTCTTTAAGATTTTAAATAACTATCTTTTATAATGTGCACAGTAGATTAGTGTGCTGGCAGGGAAAGTGATTTATGAATACATATTCAAGGGAGCATGCTCAATTTTCCTTAGTGATAGGGGTGCATGTTCAAAAGAGTTGACAAGGTTGGTGTCCAGGGCAGCATCTAAAGCCACAGATGAAGTAGTCTATATGGATTAGTCATGGTCCACAGAGGAGAAACTGTCGCCCAGCCACCTGCTGTGGTTCTTGTTAGTGTGCTACAATGGGAAGAAGGCGAAAGAAGGTGTTTAGCTCAGTGTAGCCCATCCCCGTCATAGGAGACATGATTAGGAGTGTGTGGCCATTGTCCTCGGTCAGTGTCATTGTTCTAGACTGGGTTAAAGAGCACTACTTTTTGCCCTGGCAGGTTTGGCTCAGCGGTTAGAGCGTTGGCCTGCGGTCTGGAGAGACTCGGGTTCGGTTCCCGCTAAGGGCACGTACGTACTTCGGTTGCAGTTTGTCCCCGGCCCTGGTCGGTTGTGTGGGTGGCAGCCACTCGATGTGTCCCTTTCACGTCGATGTTTCTCTCTCTCTCTCTCTCCCTCCCACTCTATCTGTACAAAAATTGCAAAAATGTCCTCGGGTGAGGATAAAAAAAAATAAAAAATAAAAAAAAAAGAGCACTACTTTTGCATTAGGGTGAAGGTGTACAACAGTGGACGGTGCTTTGGCTTAAGGAAAAAGAGAGATCCTTGTGAATATTGTTTATCATGGAGATAAAGAGTTAAAATTGAATCCAGTACTTGACTGGCTCTGCTCTTGCCCATGGATGGAGTAAGCAGAGGTTCCCCTAAATGGCTCTGCACAGGAATCACTGTGGACACCACCCAGTCCCACCCCCGACGTGACTGAATCAGAATTGCACATCATCTGTATTTTTTGAAGCTCAAGGATCAAGTCTTTGGACCAGTGTCTGGGAAACTTTGAGAGAGGATGATTATCTGTGATTTCTGGGATCCAGAACTGGCGCTCCCTAAAGTATCTGCGTCACAAGTTCTAACGGTCTCTCCGTTCCTGAAGCTCTGCTTGGTTGCTCCTGACATTGCAGAGTGAATTAAGGATCAGGGAGTGGTTTTGATCAAGGAAAGAAGTCGCAGAATTTGAAAGTGTGTTTAGAAGGTGCAGGATCCTTTAGTGTTAGTAGATGCCTGGTCTCTTCTGCCGTGATTCTCAACCCTGGCTGCCCAGACAATCACCGGGAAAGTTTCAAATTACCCGTGCCTAGGCCTCCCCCCTGAGTTTGAGTTAATCAGATGGGGCTCAGGTGTTGATACCCAGATGCTGTCTGTGAGGCAGAAAGGGAACTTTGCCGAAACCACCTGTGTAGCTCAGCTAGTCCACGTGCTCTCTGCCGAGAGCAGGGCCTTGGGCAGGGAGGGACCTCTGCTGGGCACGAGGCACGTTTCAGACAGCCTGCGGTGAAGCTGCCTGTCCTGGGGAGAGCCCTACGTGTACGTCCTTCAGAACCTGGTGGACGCAGTTCCAAGCAAAGGCTTTGGGAGCCTGCCTGGCTCCCGCCCCCTAGAGATCGATGATGTTGGACGCCAGAGGAGGGGCACCATGGCCAGAAGATGATGGAAACTAATTCAGTCCTATGGATTCCCAGAACTAGAGAACGAAATGCTTCAGGATCGATGACCTGCTTTAAAAAAGATGTCCTTTTTAGTTAAAAAAGGGAATTAACCTTCTTTAGAAAAGCAATACTAAGAGTACTGAGAATTATGGGATGTCCTTTTAGAAAATGCCTCACACCTAGTGGCGGAGGGAAAGAGCAGGGAAAATCCTAGCCCCCGCCACTTCTCCAGTCAGACCCTACCTAGCTCAGAACCGCTGTACCTCTAACTTCGTGTTTGCTGGGAGGGTGTCGAGAACATGTTAATACAGGTGTCTGAACTGTGTGGAGTCTAGCTGAATTTTGTTGAAATTTATAGTACCAATCTTTATTTAGGATATTGAGGATTAGTACACAAGGTGGGGCAAAAGTAGGTTTGCAGTTGTTCATATGGAAAATAATACAGTAATTAATAAATAATAATACAAGAATAAACTCTGTTTTGCTATTCACAACTGTAAACCTACTTTTGGCCCACCTGTGTTCTGGTTCCAGTTTGTTCTGCTTCCCCACTGGGTCACTGGGCCCTAACGTGTTATTCCTTATGTCTTTGCCCGTATTGACCCGTCATCGTTAGAGTTCAGGTGTATGAACTTGAGCTCAGCGGGCTGGAGCAGAGACGTCTCTTCCCATTTGTGTGAGATTATGTTGACTATTCTGTTCATTCTACTTCCTTATTATTGCAGAGCCCCTTGTTCTATTCTGTAGAGTATGTGTTCGTGAGGTGCACAGGAGGACTAAGATCTCCTCGCGTGAAATCGGAAGGCTTTTGAGGTCAAATCTTTTACAATAGGGATTCGTTTTTCAGAATTTTCAGTGTTGTGGTCCACAGTCCTCTGGAAACTTCTAAGGCCCTCAGGAGATGGTGTTCTGCTGTTTGAAACTCAGAGGTGAGCCGACAGTGGCTGCCACCCAGTTCCTGCCTCGCTCCTGGAGCGGCTGCCCAGAGCCTGCTCGGGGGATACTCCGCTAGTCCTTTCTTCTCCAAGCAGAACTCTTCCTGGTCTGGCTAGCACTCTTCATGTGACAGGTCACCATTCCAGTTTGTCAAAATAGCCTATGAAATGTGGCCTCCATCACTGAGCCCGGAGTCTAGGTCTAGGCTTAATAGAGGAGGAGACTGTGGCCCTCTCCTGTTCTCCTGGGAAAATGTAAACCCTTGGAAGGCCTCATTCATAGAAATGTACTACTAATTTCTCACCGTGATGGTTGGTAGTGAGTCAACCAATACTCCAGCGCTTCTCACGTGGACTGTGGTAAGATGACAAGCACGGCGTGGGCTGATCCTGGGAGGGCGGCTGTGGCCCCCGCCAGATCACACAGCTAACATCAGTGTCCTGGAGCACCAGGCCTCCTGGCCTCCAGCGCCCCTTCCTCTCTGACTGCATTGGGCCAGTGACGCCGTGTTCTTGGAACTAATCAAAGATGTCTTTCCTATCATGGTGCTAAATCATCAAAGTGACTTTTCACAAGACATCATAGACATTTCGGTCAATGAAGGACCACGTATATGTCGGTGGCCCCCTAGGCTCGGAGCTGAAGGAGTCCTCGCTGCCGATGCCGCAGCACAGGGCACGGGTGTGGTGAGGCTGGCGCGAACAAGCCCGCCGCGCTGCCAGGCGCGTGACTGCAGCACCTACAGTGCATACAGCACGGAAGGTCGGGAATGGTGAACAGCCGGGTTACGTGTGTATGTGTTATCTTAGAAGGGACTCTTTCTAAGTACTGAGTTTGCTAGAAAGCAGTCCGCCCTGTTACGCTGGCAGCCACCTCATACAGCCTGTGCTTACCGCCTCTCTCCATGGCATCATGTCTCCTTGCGCTTGATTTAACCTCGTGGGTCTTTGTGCAGTGGCAGGCTTGCGGCCTGGGAGCAACAAGCTAGACCGTAGAGCCTGGGTGTGTAGCCAGCTACACAGATTGTCTCGGTTTGTGTGAGTTCACCTGTGATGATTGCCCGACAATGGATTTCTGAGCACGTGGTGCGTGACTAGTGTGTGAGACCGTTTTCCAGGGACGTGGTTAGCTGGAATGCTGACCTCTAACAGCCCACAGCGTGGAACAAGTGAGTTTGAGTGAGAGGGTGGTGTGTTCTAGACCAACACACAGTAGCCAGCACAGGAAAGGCAGCTGTGGCTGGGTTCTGGAACACTGTGAAAACCAGAGGAGGCGGACTCGAGCCCTGAGTAGCTTGTGCCCTGTCGTTGGTACTTTAGTAACAACCCTTTAGCCCATCTTTTTAAAGCTATAAAGGAAAATACTAAGAAAAACGGTGACTTCTACCACTTTATCTTGTGTAATAGGTTAGAGTTCTCCACTAACTTGGGGAGGGCCTGGGGTGGGGCGGGGGCTGGGTGGAGGGGGACAGAGGAGGGGGAAGGGGGACATCTGTAATACCGTCAACAATAAAATTTAAAAAATGATAATAGTATATTTTAAAAGTGTGTTTAGGAACTTTTCATTTTTCAAATGTCAGCCAGGTTTGATTTGGGGCTCTGTTGTGTCTGTGTTTGATTTACTGTCTTCTCTCCCAAGCAGAGAATAAATGACTCTGGAGTGTAACATGGTCTCACATTACTCTTCCTTTAGACAAGCGGAGTGTAATAGTGCAAGCTGGCGATCACAGATACGGGGGCGGGGGATAGATCTTCATCTGAGCCGGTCAGAGGAAAGTGCGCCCCCTCTTCCATTAGTTGGGGTTCTGTTTCTCTACTTCCCTCCCTCTCTTCCTTTTTTCTTTGTGATTCTTCGAAATTGCTTATTAAATCCACCATTTATTAGCCGGAGAGGAGCAATTGAAATGGTTACACTCTCACACCATTGTGTTTTGATGCTGTGTTACAATGACAACCTCCTCCTCTCAGAAGCAGCCGAGTGGTGCAGTGAGGGGCATGTAGGAGGCGGCCAATTGATGTTCTCGCTCATTGATGTCTCTATCTCTGTCTCTCAAATCAATAAAGGAAAAAAAGTAAAAAAAAATAAAAGAGGAAACATTTGAGAGGCTGGGCGTCAGGGTCCACCTCAAACTCAAGGCCGCACAGCCCTCTGGTCTTGCTTCCTTGGGTTCTGAAGGCCTTGCCCACTGCCTGACACCTCCCGTCTTCATTGTCTGTTTCTCAGTGTCCCTTGTCCAATCAGGAAACCAGAGCCCAGCTCAGCAGAACTCCCCAGCCAGGCGTGGCTGCTGAGCAGGCTGATGAGGTTAGTTCCCAGTGCTCAGGTGACTGTGGTGGGAGCGCGAATCTTAATGTGTTCCAGACCAGCATTCGACAAATAGGAGACGGAGCACGTCCCTGAGCGCTCATTCCACGGGGCACCTGCAGGAAGGGCTGCGGCTTGCACAACAGGAGCCCTTTGCTTCCTGAAGGAGGGGCTGGCTCACAGGCACAGAGAGGGCCCGAGCTGGGCCGGAGGGCTCCGGTGGGCCGGAGGACAGGCTGTGACCATGCAGCCTCAAAGGAGAAGTCTGATCACCTGCACCCGGCCACACCTGCTGCTCCCGGCAAATAGTGCTTAACATTTTTAGTTTTGATAAATGACACTAAAATCCTCATCATGGGATGAGGGACTTCTCACAACTATTACTGAAAATAGCCCAGATTTCAGCATTGAAGGTTAAAGGAAAGCCCAAAATAAACAGATTAAAACAAACAGCAAGCCAGTTCTGGTCCCGGGAATATTTGAGGACTGTAATTACATTACCTCGTCCCACAAAGTGGCAAATATTCAGAACCCAACACCTTTCCAAAAAAGTGGCCAATTATCTGCATGAAAACGGTCCCTCTGCTCACAGGGAGCCATTGTTGACGGTTAGACAAAGAAAGAAAGCTTATGACAGAGGGTTGTTTTCCCCCAGAGGTCAAGGTAGTTACATAACTGTGTTTGTACCCCCACAATTGTCCTTCAAGGAGAGACAAGGAAAAACTCCTCTAAGTCTTTGGTTCAGCTCTCGGGTCCGTGTCTCCTGGGCTAACCACACAGCTAATTCCTATCTCTGAACTTCCCTCTGGAAACATCTAACTTGTGGTCAAGATCAACCTTAGGCTGTCAACGCTGACATCTAACAAGACCCTCTAGGGGTCTTTCTCTGGGGTCTCGGCTGTCTCAGCTCTCCCTCCTCTCCAGTTCAGACTGTTGATACTCCTTCCCGTTTCCACACACCTGCTGCTCTTTGCTTTAGGTGTTCTAGGTGTCCCTTTCTTGAGTGTCAGCCCCCGAAGGGAGCAGTGTTCACATGCTTAGAACGATCAAATGTTACCACATATAGGTGTGCAGTGAAGAATAGCTATGCGCCTGATGGACAGCTGAGTCCCCCAACACCAGTCATCCTGTCTCCTCCTCTCCATGATGCCGAGGGTTTTGTAGGCACTCAAGTAGGACTTCACTCTACTTCTTGGGTCCTTTTCATCTTGATCCACCACCTGTGACCAAGGGCACCTGGGGCTGTCACCCGTGGAAAATACTCAGTGCCACACCCTCCTTTGGGGTTGGCACTGGAGGAGAGAGGAGCAATATGGGACCCTGCCAAGGAAGCCCTGGCTTTGGATAAATCCCTTATGCTTGTACTGGCTCCTGTGCCTGTAAGGCGGGTGAAGGAGTGTCGTCTGGTCTGACTCACACTGTCGGCAGGAGGGTAAACCGAAGTTTTAGATGCGAACATGTGGTAGGATAGAATTGATATTGATTATTGTGAGATTTGATTGTCCAGTGTTACCTGGGTCTTCTACTTTATTGCTAGCTTTTAGCCATTTATATGCGAGCTACATAAAAAGGCACTTGAGAAGGGGCAGGGAGGGGAGGAATCAATAGGAAGCTGTATTAGAAGCAAGATCTCAGTTACTCTCTCTCGCCCAGCCCAAGTAACTGAAGGATCCTGTGGGTCTGTTTTTGGCCTGAGGCTGCTATTGCAGAAGTCTCCTTCTGCAATAGCAGAAGTGTAGTCTTTTTATCTATTGAGTGTAGTCTTCTTATCTATTGAAATGGTTTCGTTTGCCATCTTAAAATGTCAGCGAGTGGCGCAGGCCGGGAGGACGCCGTGGCGGCCCGAAGCGGGAGCCGCGAGGAGTGGGGCAGCACGGCCCGTCTTCGGTGGCGTTTCCCACGAGGCAAATCCAGGACTGCCGAGACGCCCGTGCGGGCTGAAAGGAATAGCACCCCTCAGTTTAGTTGTCTTAGAGATGTTCCTGAAAGTTGGCGAGGTTACCTGGCAGTCCAATGAACGATTGGTGTGCTTTCCGTTAGTAGGTGGTCCCTAGCCCCTTAAAGCAAGTCTTTCTTGTGAGGACTCACATGTGTTTAGAAACTCATTGGGTGTAATTTATTTGTATCCCAGGGTCCGTAGACTTCAGCATTGTACCAAAGAGAACATGAATGAGGGCTGTTGATAGCCTGGCTGGTGTGGCTCAGTGCTTGAGCGTCGACCCATGCCCCAAGTAGTCACCGGTTCAATTCCTGGTCAGGGTGCGTGCCCAGGTTGTGGGCCAAATCCCCAGTGTGGGGCATGCAGGAGGTGACCAATCGATGTTCTCTCTCATCGATGTTTCTCTCTCTTTCTTTTCCTTCCTCTCTCTCTAAAATCAATAAAGGAAAAAATAATAGTAATAAAAAAAAAGTGCTGTTGATAAACAACTTGGATTGGTTCTGAGCCCAGCAGTTACGTGAGTCGCCCGCAAAGCTGAGCGGTGGCTCTGTTGGCTTCAGGCTGATTCCCACAGCAGCCCCTCCTGTGGTTGATGCACGGTGAGCTGAAGGGGCTGGCGTGCTGGAAGGGAAGCAGGCTCAACTGGAGGTCCCGTTGGGGCTCTGCGATTTCCAGAGTGGCTTTCAAGTCATGCAGCTTCTCAGACTCGGTTTCCTCCATGGGGCAGAAAGGTAGCAGCACCTCCTCCCGACTGGACTTCCTGGGCCCAGAGCTGGGGAAGGAGGTGGAGAGAACCCCACGTGAGGAGAAGCACAGGAAGGAGGTGCAGGAAGCAGCTCTGGGTGTGGAGAGATGAGCAGCTCCATTGCACTGGGGCGAAAGTGGTGTGTTACTGGAGCCGACAGAAGCTGCTTTTTAAAAATGATTTTATTAATTTATTTTTGTTACAGATGTTTCTCCTTTCCCCCCCATTGACACCCTCCTCCCCCCATTGACACCCTCCTCCCCATTCCCCACCACCCTGACCCCAGCTTTGTTGTCTATGTCCATGGTTATGCGTACATGCATATAAGTTCCGTGGTTTATCTCCCCCCCACCCCTTCTTCTGAGGATTGTCAGTCTGTACCCTACCTCCATGTCTCTGGGTCTATTTTTTGTTCATCAGTTTGTTTTGTTCATTATATTCCACAAATAATTGAGATCATGTGATATTTGTCTTTCTCTGCTTGGCTTGTTTTACTTAGGATAATACTCTCCAGGTCCCTCCATGTCATCTCAAAGAATAAGAGATCTTTCTTACAGCTGCATAGTTTTCCATTGTGTATATGTACCACACCTTTTTTATCCACTCATCTATTGATGGACACTTGGGCAAAAAAATGAAGCTAGACCACCAACTTACAGCATACACAAGAATAAACTCAAAATGGATGAAAGACTTAAATGTGACTCGTGAATCCATAAAAATTCTAGAGGAAAATGCAGGCAACAAAATTTCAGACATCATACGCAGCAGAATTTCCACTAATACAACACCTAAGGCAAGAGAAACAAAGGAAAAATAAACTAAAAGGCTTCTGCACAGCAAAAGAAACAGCCATCAAGATGGAAAGGCAACCCGCTGTATGGGAGAGTATAAATGCCAAAGATACATCAGATAAGGGGTTAATTTCAAATATATAGAGTGCTCATACAACTCAACAAGAGGAAGAAAAAGAACCCAATTAAAAAATGGGCAGAGGACCTAAAGAGACACCTCTCCAAACAGGACATGCAAATGGCCAAGAGACGTATGAAAAAAAAAATGCTCAACGTCACTAATCATCAGAGAGATGCAAATCAAAACAACAATGAGGTATCACCTCACACCTGTCAGAATGGTCTCCATCAACAAATCATCAAACAATAAGTGCTGGCGAGGGTGTGGAGAGAAGGGGACTCTAGTACACTGCTGGTGGGAATGCAGACTGGAGCAGCCACTACAGAAAACACTATGGTGTTTCCTCAAAAAATTAAAAATTGAACTTCCATTTGACCCAGTGATCCCACTTCTAGGAATATACCCTAAGAAGCCTGAAACACCAATCAGACAGGATGCATGTACCCCATGTTCATGACAGAAGCTTCTTCATGACTTGTGGCCAGGGCTTGCTCTGCCTGGCGTGGGAGGAGCCCCCAGGTCAGGCTGACTTCTTCACCCCACGCCCGCCCTGCATTTCACAGCTCTTTGCAGCTTCACGTGGAAACCCCTGGTTTCTAGTCTCCTGCTCCTCACGGGTCCCAGTGAGGCCTGAGAGTGCAGAGAAGGTGGTTTCACCTCTGACCTGGCTCAGGGGCAGTGCCACCTGGTGTGAGATCCTCAGGGGAAGTGTCAGGGCTAGTGAACCCTGAACCCGCGGTGGCTGTTCACAGTCCGTGTTGCCAGAGACCATGACTTGCCAGTTGAGCGTCCTGAGGGCCGCCCCCCTTTCCGAATACTGACGGTGCTTTCCTGCCCTCGCACAGCCTGAGACCTCTGCCTGTGCTGGTCTCTGGGAACAGATTCTGAAGGGCTGGATGCTGTCCCACAGGCCACAGTGTCTCATGCAAGCATGTCACAGGGCCTGGGAGTGGTTTGGAAACACCTTTCCAGCAGCAGTGAGGAAAATGAACGGAGCAGGAGATAAAAATTGGCGCAGGAACACAATTATGACGCCATGGTAGGATCCAGGAGAGAAAGGGTGAGGGTCAGCACCTGGGAACGGATAAGAAAAAGAGTCACGGCCCTCGAGTCCACGGTGCCTGGTGTGGAGTAAGGGGCAGGAAGGAGAGCCATCCCCAGTTCCCCTCATTGCTGTGTGGAGCACCCAGCCGTCCATGGGGGAGGCGGAGGAAGCAGGATGAGGAGCAGGTGGGTGGGGAGCTGGAGGGCTCCATTCTGGACATGTAGGCTTGGGGGGACCTGTGTAACCTCCATATGTCGTTGTCTGGGGGGCAGCTGTGCATGTGTTTGGCTCTTGGGAGAGATCTGGGTTGGGGAGATACATCTCAGTGTAGACAGCTTTTGGATGGTAGTTATTTTCTTTAAACATTTTTTAAAATTACAATTTGTAATTAATATTACTTTATATTAGTTTCAGGTGTACAGCACAGTGGTTAGACACTTCACAACATGCCCCCCCAATATTTCCAGTGTTGGGTGGGAGTTGTGATCATGAGGGTAGAGGCAACCTGGAGAAGTAGGAGAGGCAGAAATGGACCTTCGGGGATGCCCTAAACTTGGAAGATGGATAGATGAAGCAGTCATCTGTAAAAGAAAGAGTAATGACCTTGTGGCTTACTGGTAGTTTGGCAGAGAGAGAGGGAGAGGGAGAGGGAGAGGGGGAGGGGAGGGAAGGAGGAGAGGAGAAGAGAGAGAGAGGAAAGAAAGGAGGAGAGAGAGAGAGAGAGAGAGAGGATGGGCTTTAGTCTGAAGTGCTCAGATGCTCCTGGCTTCAGTATCAGCTGTACTACTGACCACCAAAAAGTCATGTTTCCAGATTTTCCTTGAATGTGTTCCTTTATTGAAAACTAGAGTTTGAAAAGCAATGTTTATTTGGGAGGGGGTTCCAATATTATAGGTGTATATCATAGTTTACCTCAGCTAGTAACACCAAACAGGTCTATGAAGTATAAAATTGCAGAGCACATCTGCCTCCTTTGCTCACCCTTACCAGATCCTACAGCTTTCCGGTTCCCACCTGTATTTTTTATATTAGCAGGTCACTGCAGTTGAGGGGGATCATATCGGACAGCTGAGCTTTAACCCGGACCTGGAATCACAGGATTCTTGAGGCCCAGGAGCCTCAGAAGCCCCAGGGAGCGTTTCCCAGCCCCTTATTTGCAGAGCCAAGAAGCTGGCACCGTCCACGCTGAGGAGCCCCCGACCAGTTCTCAGCCTCCCTGTGCCCCGCTCATCTGCCAGTGAGGGTGGGCTTGGCGCGGCCCTGAGGTCCTCCCTGCGATGCCCTCACATCGCCGAGCGAGCGGAGAAGCCGCCTGGGAAAGCAGTGGCGGGGGCGGGGCCCCTTTTGCCTTCCTCTGTCACACTAGACCCAGGCGGCTTATAAATAGAACTGAGCACTCCAAGGGCCGCTGTGAGACTCCAGCGGGAAAATGATACTTGGATATTAAATGCACTAAGTACTTAGCGCCTACTCTGTCAGAGCTTTGATTTCTTTCTTCCGAGTGGACCTTTAGGACTCTGACTGCTGTATCAGTGAAGTCGTTTCCAATGACTATGACAACCTGCCCAACGGAGAGGGCGGGGGAGGAGGCAGCTAGGACATCAGCGTCTGAGGGCAGAGGTGCTCAGGGATGCCCGGCCACCTCCCTCATGCCTGGACCCCTGGGCCTGCAGTACCCTCCCGCTCACCTCGGCCCTTCCTCCAGGTGCCCAGGATGATTCTCGTTCGTCCCACCTTGCGGCCTGGGTTTCTTGTTGGCAGGGTCCATAGAAGGTCTTGCTTGGAGCTCTCTGGCCCAGCCCCTTCTCACAGTGGAAATGTTCTTTCGTGCCCTCACCTTGGGAGGAAGCCTTTAACTTTAGACTCCTTGTGACCGTGTGGCTCTGTTTCCAGCCCTAATGTGCCTCACCGTGGTTTCACGTATCCCTCTCACCTAACTCAACCTCCCCCCTACCTCTCTCTGCCCCTCTGCCTCGCTGTCTCCCCCTGCAGAGCCCAGTCTTGTTCCCCCAGTCTTACCAGCCTGCCACCTGACTTGTCGTAACCCCCTTACTCTAACAGGGGTTTGATATCATTTTGTATTAATATAGTGCTGTCTCTGTACCCCTAAGTATTGTGTTGTTTCTTTTTTCTTGTTCAAGTTTTTAAAGATAGTATCATACCACATACAGTGTTTTCATTTTTTTAGCATTGCAACTAAGATTCATTTTAATTATATTTGCCTGGCCTGTCTTGAAATGATTAACTCTGTCCATGGTATTGACACAAATAGTTTAGTTGAACAAATTCTTAATTAAAAATCCTTCGTGTTCCCATTCTCTAGTAGTTTAAAAAAAATAAAACCCACAGTAGATGATCAGTGTTGTGATGATGGTGTTGAAAATATAATTAGACACTAGACAGACGTAGACAGGCAAGAAACAGTAGATTGATGATCCCATTAATGAACAGAATGTATTCTACTGACACACCCAAATTTTCAGATGATTTGTCACTCGAGGAGGAGACAGTGGAGGGACTTAATGGTATGTTCAGAGACGGGGCATCCTTCCCACTGTGTCTGAGCCAGACTTCCCCTGCCTCTGGTTTGGAAACGGTGCTGTGTGTCGGGGCCTTCAGCGAGAATCGTGCCCCTCCCTCTGTCCTCTCTCAGGAGTGCCCAGGTCAGGGAGGTAGAGTTGTGGCTATCTAAGGACCCTTCTCTTGGGCAAGCTCCAGAGACTGGCACAGGGCAGAGACCACTAAGCTTGATCTTGTGGACAGTAAATTGCACACCTCTAGGGGGCACCAAACCCTGGGCTCAGCCTATAGACCACTATGCGTGATAGCCCTTGCTGGGGCTGTCCTCTTGACACACCCCAGGTGCTGGCCTCCCATCCAAGCCCTGCGTCTGAAATGGACCCTCATGGGACGTGTGTGCTGGTGGGGGAGACCAGGTGTCAGGCACACCAGGAGGTAGACAAGTGAAGTTCGTATTAGTATATTGCGTAGTGAGCGCTGTGAAGGTAGGGTGGTCAGGGAAGGCGTTTGAAGTGATGTTTCAGCTGAGGATGGAATAGGTGAGGTGTCGCCAGCCAGTGCTGAGGACACCTGATTCATATCGGTCTCTCATACTGAGGCCATGTTTGTTAGGGGGATTCATCAAGGGATACTTTGTTATACGAGGAAGGGTGCAAGGATGACAGCGACGTCACGGCACAGCCCGGGGGAAATGGTGCGGGCAGATGGACGCCTGTCTGAGGATGGGCTGGGTGTCGCACCGCCTGGGCACACGGAGTATATCACCTGGCTTTTCCAAATGGCAGTTTTGGCTTCTTTAAAATGGGAAGACTTATGAATCCTAAACAAGGGATTCATGGCTAAGAATTTTGTATACCATTTGAACATGATGTAAATAGGTGATTAATTACATTGAAAAACAGTAATGCATGAGGAGAAGATGATGGAGTACCAGGAATTAAGAGTTGGGAGATCAAAGAAGAGAAAATCGGTTTCAGCTGGACTAGCTTCAGGCACCTGTAAAGTAGGAATGAATAAAGCCCTGGCCAGGTAGCTCAGTTGGTTAAAGCCTTGTCCAGGTAAGCCAAGGTTGTGGGTTCGATCCCCGGTCAGGGCACATACAAGAATCAACCAATAAATGCATAAATAAGTGGTCCCTCTCTCTCTCCCTCTCCCCCTCTCTCTTGTTCCCCTCCCTCCTCTTTCCCTCTCTTCCTTCTCCCCTTCTCCCTCTCCCCTCCTCCCTCTCTCTCTCAAATCAATTAAAAATAAAAAAGAATGAAGTCCTGTGTGGCTTGAACATCATGAACCAAGAAGAACGGTACGAGACAAGGCTGGGAAGAGAGATGCGGGCTCCCATAGGGCCTTGAGCAAGGCAGAGCTTGGGCGTCAGAGGGCAGAGGGCGCCGTTGGAAGGCGTGAGGCAGGGGAGAGTGTGATCCAGCATTCACGAAGGTCGCATGAGGAGGTCGAATTACGGGAGGGTGAGAGTCGGGGCAGGACGCTGCCATTGTAGTGTGTGTCAGGGGTGATGGCGGTTGGGGCTAAGAGGTACAGAGAAGAGAGCAGACTGTATCAGGAGATGAATTCAGGAGGACGGGCTGATGTGGGCCTTGGGGAAGGGGAGGGATCCCTGGCACCTCCTAGGTGTCCAGCTGGAGTTGGTGAATGGGGGCTGGCGCCACCTACATGGAGAGGGTATGGATGGGGGAATGGGAAGGGATGGAGAAGCTTTGGTACCAGGAACGCGGGATCCAAGGCTAGAGCAAGTGCCTGCCTCCCTAAGCTCTTAGTTCAGTGACTAGTGTGTGGACAGACTGAGGCTTTTGGAATACAGGGTGTCAGTGGGGGGTGGAGGGGCCCCAGCTGTCTGAGAGTGGAGCACCTGGCCTTGCGCAGGAACTCTTCCCGGCTTCTCTCAGCCTCAGGGAGCGGAGTCTCCCTGAGGGTCTGCAACACCGCTGGTTGGGAGTCCACGGCGACAAGCCATTCTCCACAGGGAACCCCAACAAGACAACTCTTCAGTGAGATTTCTCAAAACAAATCCCCGCGGTGTCTCCCTGGCTAATCAGCAGGGCTCTCTGAGGTGGAGTGACCTCAGGTGCCTTGACAGCCGTCTTTCCGCTCCCTGGACCCAGCACTCTCACCCCAAGTGGGAGGGGACAGGGAGTGGCCTTGCCAGGGAGCTTAAGATGCGACTGCGGTTTGGTGGAACACTCTTGTAGGAGAAGGTGGTTTGGTGCAGCCGGATGCTGCCTGTCAGCGTCAGAGACGGGCTGCAGGGTGGAGTGCGGAGTACCTGCGTGCACACCTGCTACTGGCCCTGTCCCACCTGGAAGCCGGAGGACGGGGGGCGGGGCTCCTTACCGACAGTTCTGTCAGCTGCCTGAGGCACGGGCCTTCTCGGGACTTGTCCTGCTTGGGGTAGTGGTACCTTCCTGGCAGCAGCCTGGCCTCGCATGATGACTGCATACAAAATTCCTGGGCCGTCCTGTACTCTTGCTAAATAAAAGGCATTTCACTGAGTTCAGGAGAAGAGCATCTATTGAAAAGCACATTGACCAAGTTGCCAGCTAAGTCGTGTATTGGGCTGAACAGATGGAACCACACATGGGTTATTTTTTTGTTCTTCAATTTTTATCTTACGATTTTTTAGTGAGAGAGGGGAAGGTTGAGGAGAGGGAGAGAAAGAAACGTCAGTCTGCCGTTCCACCCAATTATGCACTCATTGGTTGCTTCTTGTATGTGCCCTGATTAAAGATCAAACCCTTAACCTTGGTGCATGGGGATGACACTCCGACCAACTGAGCCTACCCGGCCAGGGCTGGGTTATATTTTTGAAGAACGTTGAGTAGAATTCCTTCCTTTTAAATATCTTCCCCAGGATTTCTGAAACTGGCATCAATATAAGATGAAATGTGATGATGTCTTAAAACTGGTATAAAGCAAATGATGTGGGGGTTTAGAAGAAGGAGAAGTAAGTGCCTACTGGGATGCCTGTCGGGAGTCCGGACGGAGCGGGCTTTCGGCGTGGGTAGGATGCAGTAGAAGGGTGTATGTTGACGGTGATTTCAGGTAGCGGGAAAGCCACCAGCGGGCATGGTGCAAACCTGTGCAGTTTTACTGCCTGACAGGTAGTCAGTCCAGTGTACCGTCAGTACCATCATCTTCTCAGACGTGTCGAGATCACCTCATATAATCCTCCCACCCCTGTAAGATGGCAGGTGTCCCCTGCAATGTGTTAAGGCTTACAAAGAGCCTGCTGATGGCCGGAGCAGGCCTGAGGCCAGGTCCCTAGACTACAAGCCCAGCAGGGCTTCACAGCACCACAGTGCGCCCCCACTTGTTAAGGGTTAGGGTTAGGGGATACATTGTGGAGGGTTTCAAGTACTCAGCTAAGGAGTTGGGACTTGATTGTCTAAGCTGTGAGCACTTAGCGCTTTTAGAGCTGTGTTTCCGGCATTTATCTGGCAGGAGCGTTAGGGTAAGTCAGAGACCTGAGTGCCTAAGTCAAGGTGACCACTTAAAGGAATCTGAGCATAGTTGAGGGTCAAAGTCATGAGACTGGGCTGAGGTAACCTGAGGGTCAAATAAGTTGATGACTTCGTCCAAAGTCAGGTAGCTAATCAGCCGTGCAACTGAGGTTCCAGTTCAAGTTTGTTTTTAATGCCCATAGTCCAGTTTTCTAACTGAGTGGAAAGCAAACTGTTAAGAAATAGTGTATGTATATACCTAATGTGCACCTGGCCCTGTAAGGGACTAGGAATGGAAGTGGGTGCTGGGTGCAGAAGTACAATGGAATAAATAAAAACCATCAATTTTCAAAAATATTTTAAATTGGCCTAAGTTATGGAAGTTATTAAAAGGTACTTGTTGGTCTAAGAAGAGGTGACTTTACCTGACTGTAGCCTGCATGTCAGCATCAGATCTAATATTCATGGAATTAGGCCGGAGTTGGCCCTAATGGCGATTGCCTAGACTTCCCCATGCCCAGAGCCCGGAATGTGAAGATTGAGAAAACTTGGGGCTATTTATAAGTCCTGGTAATATCTTGGCCATGTGCGTGCATTTTCATTAGTACAGCTTGCCTCCTCATCCTGTCAGCCTTTGTTTCCCTGCCTTGGTCCCTTCTCCTTTTGAGTTCCCGACACTTTGTTGTCACAGGAACTGGTCCCCTTTTTTGAAATCCTGGCCGCTTACCCTTAGAATAGCCTGCTTGCTCCTCAGACTTTTCTGCTGTGGTTCGAGTCATTCTCTTTCCTGAGCCAGTGCATGGCTTTCCGTCATTTCCCGGTGATGCCCGGGGCAGTTCCCATCTTGACACTGAAAAGTGTCCTGTGTCATCGGTCTGTGCCTTTGCATTAGTGCCAAGTGTGATATGTTATCTGGGTCTCCTCGAAGTCCAGTTTCCTGTGTGTGCTGTTGCCCCTGGGATCGGGCATCGCTCACTCCCCCACCCCACCTCGCACTGAATCGTTCTCTCCTGGAGTCGCATGTTGCTCCCAAGGATTCTTCTTCAGTGTTTTGGACAGTGTACATCTCTCCCTTCCATGTGGTTCTCTGCTGAGGACTGGGGCTCAGGCGCATCCTGTGTGCATCCATTTATTTTACGTTAAACATACGGATTTTCGGCAAAACTCCAAACTTTTGGGTGTGACTCCTGCAATCCAGTTCTCCTCGTTGCAGTTACAGGGAGTCTTACAGTCAGACTCGGGTCTGGGTTTGAGGTCTGACGCTCAGCCCGTTAGAACCCTGGGCACATGGGATGGTTGCGCTTCTGCGCAGTTCTGTAAGGAATAGGTTATGAAGGTGTTGAGGGGAGGGATGACACCTGACATGACCCCCAGGGTCTAGTGGATGTCATATAAAGTTAAAATAACAAAATAAATGAGAATGGGCAATACAAGCTCCCACAGGCTTCTTTGGAGGCCATCTTTCAACGTAAAGGTTTCACAGAAACAGAGAGAGAAGCAGACGTTGACGACAACAGCGACATCCTAGAACTGCATCAGAATGCTGCTGCTCATTCTGTTCTCCAAATAATAGGTCTCAGATTTCATATACATTTTCAAGTCATTGGTTGTATAGCCCATTTGAAAGATTTACTTTTTTTTCCCCATTTTCATCTGTTCAACTTGTATTCATTCTGGTCCCTCCCATTTGATGATGGTTTGTATGAGCGACAACCACACAGCTCTTTGCTGACCTTGAAGAATGACTGAAGGTTAAGGTTTCTTCAGCCCTGCTGGTTCACCTGCATCTCCCCGGCGCGCCCAGCCCCACCCCAGTTCCTGTCTGTCTGTCTGTCTTCATCTCTAGTTAACATCCAGGTCATCATACTACTTTCCCAGCTTCTTGGCTGTTGGCCCAGCATAAAAGTAGGGCCAACACTCATTCCCTATGCTGATAAACTACAGCCTACCTGTGTTGGTAATTAGCAAGGTGAGGCAGGCAACCGTGGTGGCTTTTCTGTTAATTCTCTCTCTTTTTTTAAAAAAACATGCTTATGCTAGATTTTAATTTTGAAATATTCCAAAAACAGATTGGCATTGAAATGCAACGAAGCAAGCAACCATATGCCCACCACCCTGTTTGTCATATTTAATTTTTGTCCATATTTGTATAAAGATTATTTTTATTGTTGAAAGTATTACAGATGTCCCCGGTTTTTCCCCATTGACCTCCTCCTTCCCATTCCCACCCCCTTCCTGCTTTCCCCAACCTGTCTGTGTCCACTGGTTGTACATATATGCATATAAGTTCTTTGGCTTATCTCTTCCCACCCCACCCCCCGTCCCTCTGAGACTGGGACTGAAATCCCTCATATTGCGATTGATAGCTGTTTTATCGGATTTCTTCCATGACTCTGGATCTCTTTTGGTCGACTTTTTGTTCATTATATTCCATAAGTAAGTGAGATCATGTGGTATTTGTCTTTCTCTGATTGGCTTATTTCGTTCTGCATAATACTCTCCAGGTCCCTCCATGTTGTCTCAAAAGATAAGTGATCTTTCTTTCTTACAGTTGCATAGTACTCCATTGTGTATATGTACTACAACTTTTTTTTTTATCCTCACCCAAGGACATTTTTCCATCTTTTGTTCAGGTAGAGTGGGAGGGAGAGAGAGGGACAGAGAGAGAGAGAGAGAAACATCGATGTGAAGGGACACATCGAGTGGTTACCACCCGCATGACCGACCAGGGCCGGGGACAAACTGCAACTGAGGTACATGCCCTTAGCGGGAACCGAACCCGGGTCTCTCAGGACCGCAGGCTGACACTCTAACCGCTGAGCCAAACCAGCCAGGGCTGTAGTACAACTTTTTTATCCATTCGTCTACTGATGGACACTTGGCCTGTTTCCAGATCTTAGCGATTGTAAACAGTGCTGCTATGAGCACAGGGGTGCATATATTCTTTCTGATGGGTGTTTCAGGTTTCTTAGGCTATAGTCCTAGAAGTGGGATCACTGGGTCAAATGGCAGTTCCATTTTTAATTTTTTGAGGAAACACCATATTGTTTTCCATAGTGGCTGTACTGGTCTGCATTCCCACCAGCAGTGTGCTGGAGTCCCCTTTTCTCCACACCCTCGCCAGAACTTGTTCATTCTTCTATAACCCTCTCTGCCCATGAAGCCACTGGAGCTGGTATTAAGAGTATTGGGCTGGTGCCAGGAGACCTGTGTTCTAAATCTACTTTCACACTTCTCCGTTTCCTCATCTGGAAAAGAGGGGGTTGGTTGATCCCTAAGAAGCTTCTAGTCCAACTATACATACCGAGTGTATGCTTTGTGCCAAGCACTGGAGATTGAAAGCCAGGTGCCTGCCTCCTGGCCGTGCCTTTGTGAGCTAGCGGTAGTTGGCTGAGTGTCGCCCTTACGAGCAATTCGCCTCCCAAACCTGCGGCCCAGACGTTTGTCCTCAGCGCCCTGCTTGAACATCCGTGTTTCCTGGAGACCTCACAGGCTGCTCTTTCCACTACTCGCCTGTCTTCCTCCTATCTGTTTTAAAGGGATAAATACAGATGCATTTTTATCTGACGCAGAGTATCTTCTTTCTTCCTTCCATTTAGTCCGACCGAAATCCCTCTTATTGCAATTGATAGCTGTTTTATCTGATTTCTGGGAAACTTGAAGCAAGACCAGCCTGCTGGCTGATGGCTGCCCTTTGTGTTACATATATATGGACACAAATGTTCAAAACTGCGGGCACGCTAGACTTAAAAATACGAGGAGAAGAAAAGATCCTTGTTCTTGAAAAAATGGTAACTTCCACAGTGGCACAAAGTGAGCATGTTATAGAAACAAGGGTGAGAATATATATCTGAATTCTCAGAGGAGATTTATATGTCCATGGTAACCACCGAGGGGTACTGCGTCTAGAGAGAACTTGGCAGAGTGACCAGCCAGCTGCGTCCCCTTCCTGTGGGTCATAAAGAAGGGCATGTGCCATTTGTCAGCTCTTTTCAGAACTTCTTTCTTTCTCCCACTTTTCAGACCCCCTCCCCCCCCACTTTGCAGCCATGGGAGGGAGGGAGGAATACTTTTACCCTGTCTGTTACATTTATCCCTAAAAGAAAGATGCTCCCGATTGGGCTCAGGTCCTTGTCAGCAGAGTCCAGAGCCTCTCCACAGCCCGTGACTGACCAGAGCTTTTCCCTTCCAGAGACGAGAAGAACCAGTCCATCATAGTCAGCGGGGAGTCGGGAGCCGGCAAGACCGTGTCAGCCAAGTACGCCATGCGCTATTTCGCCACAGTTGGTGGCTCAGCCAGTGACACCAACATTGAAGAGAAGGTCCTGGCGTCCAGTCCCATCATGGAGGTAAAGCCTTCCAAACGCCCTTGAACGTCTTGGTTGGAGTCCCTTCCGCTGGCACAGGGCTGCTGTCTGTCCAGCCTCGGGTGGCTGCTCCCAGGAATCCCGGGAAGCACCTCACAGGCTCAGCATCGTTGCCCACTGCTGAGCAGAACATTACGAAGGTGCCCCGGGGCCACAGATTTGGGAGTAGTCTAACCTGGTAGCATCCTCCAGGGACCCAGTATTGAGTAGAGGGTCCTCTTCATGTTTCCTGGTCTCACTCTGCTGAATGGTGCAGACTGTCCTTCCCTGTCTACCGCCCCCTCTGCTGCCATCGTGTGTCAGCAAATCAGTGTTCCACCAAAACCACTCGATGTGAAAGGCCCACTGAGCCAGGAGAACATTCTCATGGGGGAGGGGAAGCCTGGCTGGATGCTTCCTTTTTTTCCCTCTAGAATATGTCTGGACCTGTTAGCCTTTGAGGGGGAGGTAGAGCCAAAAGCTACGTAATAACAGAATCCGTTGAAGATCCCCAGGAAACAGTCGCCTGGGATGGAAGGAACTGGCCAGGGCTCGTCCTGTCGGCGTCTTCACACCCTCCCCATCACCCCTGGGTCAGGGGGGCCCAGAGCACTCAGTGCAGGTGCAGGTCAGCGAGGCCCTGAAACTTGGACCTTGCTCTGTATCACTAATCATGGTTTAGGGTCAGAACTCTGTTCTCCTCTTCTCCCTTTCTCTATGAAAACATAACCCTGGTGGAGTAGCACTGAATGGCCATCCGGTTTCTGGGCCACTCTGATGACCTGCCTTTGAGTCCGAGGCTCTTCACTGTTGTCGGGGTTACAGCCCGGTAGGAGCTCAGCCTCTGCCAACCCTGGGCAGCCCCTTTGTTTTAGGAAGAAGAAAATTCATTGAGGCCAAAAGCTGCCAAGATGACATCAGATTTCTGGGCAGTGCCTTGAACCCCACTGATTAATTCACAAGTCACCAGGGTGGTTGCTCTCTCAGATTATTTTGGAGTTGGGGGAACCAACACCGGCCTGGACCTGCCCAGGTATCCTCTCTCCTCCTTCCTTCACCAAGGGCAGGAGTACATTCTGAGTCTCAGTTCGTAGGAGTTCATTGCTTCTTCAGGCAAGATCTCCTGCCAACCAAGTTGTATGATCTGGAGAACTTGATTCTCTACTGAGGAGTAGGCACAGCGGATTCAGTGAGAATTTGACCACAGCTACTTTCGGTATCTGTTCTTATGTGAATTGGGAAATCGTTAATACAGTTGAATGCATTTTTCCAGACAGATAAAAGCAAATAGAAAACTTTATTCTGCTGTAGTGGTCCTTCCCCTTGCCCGGGCATCAGAATCACCTGGAGGGCTTGTTAAAGCAGATTGCCGGGCCCCAGGCCTCTCTGACCCAGAGGGTCTGGGGGCCACGAATCTGCATGCCCCCCAGGTTCCCAGGTGCTGCTGCTGCTGCTGGTCTGGGTACCACACTGTGAGAACCACTGTCCTATTAACGAGGCGAGGAAGGCTCACTGGAACAGATGTAAGCGTGAAGGAAAATCCACCCCCCCCCCCAGTCCTGCAGCCTGCTGACCACCATCCAACACTTTGGTGTGTTTCCTTCCAGCTTTTTCACTGAGTCTTGTAGGCAAGCCTTGTGCCCACATCATACATTTTTTATAACTGTGCCGCTGGCTGCAAACATACGTTAATACGTGGTTTTGGTATAATTTCTTTAGCGCCCCATTGTCAGGCATTCAGTGGGTAGCCCATTCGCTTGCAGCGTGTATTCTAAGCCTGAGGTGGGGGCCGGGCCATGGCCCCAGTTCCGAGAGTGGTCGTGGCCCGTGGCCTGGGCCTCCGTTGGATCGTCTACTGAACCTCAGCTGGGTCAAGTAAGACAGCAGGTGGGGGTGAAACCGGGCTTTCAGCTTCTTTGCCGGGAGGTTCAAAATTCACTTCATCTTTATCAGGCAGTAGGATTTCAAAGGCAGAGTGCCTCCTCTTTTGGAAACAGAGTAAGGAGTTGCTCTGGGTAAAAGAGAAAAGGGGAGAAATCTGCTTGATCCCTGGTGGCTGAACAAAGTTCATTATTAGTCAAGATGAGCATTTAATGAATGTAGACCACTATATCATCAAACATGCGCAAGACACAGGGCGAATGATTTCTTTTTACATTTTATGGTAATAAAACATGTAAGTATAAATTTACCACTTTAAGTATACAGTTGAGTGGCACTAAGTACAGTCACATGTTATGCAACAAATCACCAGTATCCATTTCCAGGACTTTTTCACCATTGCAAACAGAAACCCTATACCCATTGAACACTAACTCCAGACTCTGCCTCCCCCACCCCCGCCCTGGGCAGCCATCATTCTGCTTTCTGTCTCTACGAATGTGCTTCTTCCAGGAACCTCATATAAGTGGAATCGTACAGTATTTGTCCTTTGGGGTCTGGTTTATTTCACTTAGCATGCTTTCAAAGTTGATTTGAGTAGAATGTATCCTTTTTACAGCTGGACACTATTTTATTGTGTGGATATACCATCTTTTCATTGTTCATTCCTCTGTTGATGGCCACTGGGTTGTTTCCACTGTTTGGCTACCCTGAAGAATGCTACTGTGCCCATTGGCACGCAACTATCTGAGTTCCTGCTTTGGGAAGGCTTTTCAACTGTCAGGGATCTAAAATGATCTGATACTTTCAGTATCCGCTGTGGCCCGAGGAGGCCGGTGGACTGCTGGGAGCAGGTGCTTTGGCACAGCCCACACACCCCAGGTGCAGTTCCGTGGCGCAGGTCTGGAAGGAGGAAGAGTGTGTCCATGACCAGCCTCCTGATCCTGCACGATGACATGTAAATAAATGCTGCAACAGTTTGGGCTCGGAACATTAAGTTTCTGCCTTGCCCAGTGGGTATTTGGGAAACTGTGTAAGTCCCGAGGGCTCATTCTGTCAAATGTAGAATTTTGTCGTCCTGGAGACTGTCCCTTGAGCCGTTATTAAGTGTTAGGAAGGAGAGTAGCCAGGAAGGATTCTGGGCGGGGTTAGAAAGAGTGTTGCCACGCAGAGAAGGGAGCCTTTTGTACTTGCAAAACCCAGCTTTTCACCAGTTCAGAGTCTAGCTGGGTCCTTGTGTCCAGGAAGCCCAGTCGGCTCTGGCTCCTCGAGGGCCATGGCCAACACAGGCCTCTTAATCGGGACGGCGGCCAATGATTGCCCCTGCCTCGCTCGGGGAAGGATGGCTCCTCCCGGCAAAGCAGCCCCTTCTTGTCATGTCATCGTCTCTTAGTCCCAGCCCAGCAACTGCAGCCGCCCCTGGGAGGCCAGGCGTGGAGGGCAGTCTGAGGAGGCAGAGTTCCCAGGGGGCTGCGCTAAGTGCCAGTTGTTCGAATTAAAAGCCACTTGGGGACGGATCGGGCTGATTTATTGTCAGCGCCAGAGGTCTCTGACCCCATTCTGTGTAAGAGCTTGTCAGCAGCCTGGGAACAGCTTGTTCACAAGTTGGCGCTGATTAAGAGGACGTTGGTAATCAAGAGACTGTTCGAGCAGGGGCAGAACCCAAGTTCAGGCCAAGGGGTCTTGTGACTTCTTGGGGTGACTGGAGTCTGCTGGCATACAACTGTGGGAGCCACAGAGTACCCCCTGTGCCCCCGCCCTCCAGTCCTGGGAGAAAGAAAGGAGGCTAGGGTTTTAGTTCAGAAAATGGAGAGAAACTAAGACCAGTTACTATGTAATTTTCAGGGCTTGACTTTTTTTTAAAATCCTCACTCGAGGATATTTTTCCATTGCTTTTTAGGTAGAGTGGAAAGGAGGAAGGTGGTGGGGGGTGGGGGCAAGGGCATGGATGTGAAAGAGAGACATCGATTGGTTGCCTTCCACACAACCCAGCAGGGGCCAGGGTCGAACCTGCAACCGAGGTATGTACCCTTGACTGAGAATCAAACCCACGACCCTTTGGTCTGCAGGCCAACACTGTAACCACTGAGCAAAACTGGCCAGGGCTTGATTTTTTTTTTTTTTTTATTAAAGATAAAGAAACAAGAAAGCCTGTAACTATTAACCTATATAAGAATCTGCCCCCAACATACCTTACTGACCCCATCGCCTCTTGGTTTCTCTCGTGTGTCAACATACTGGAGCCACGTCACACCTGCACTTACTCTCAGCACCCTGCCCTGTGCCCGCGCTGTTCCCACAGACGGAGCCCTTCTGCGGGCTCGAGCCCATCGCCCTTTAAGATCCGCTTTGTTTTACACCTAGAGCCCTGTTCCTCCCGCTGCGCGTGGCTGGTCGCTCCCTTTCTGTTTCCACACTACCGGGTGTGCCCCTCGTTGTTATAATCCCAATGATGTAGAAGTTACTTGTTTCCATTTTTATTTTACTACAGATTTGTCCATGCATAAACCACAGAAACCCTTGTTCTGTGGTGTTATCCACAAATGGTGTCACAGTCGTCAGCCGTTTCCTTTGGTCCACGGGTCATCGCTCTAACCGCTGAGCCAAACCGGCCAGGGCTCTGTCAACCATTTTCTAACTAGCTTTTCACTCGACATTTTTTATTTATCCATGCAGCATACTCTAGTTTACTAAGTTGAACAGCTTTATGGTATCCATTGTATGAATATACCACATTTTACTTATCTCTTCCCCCCATTAGTAGACATTTAGGTTAGATTTTTTTAGTGTCACATACAGTCTGCATGGACGTCGCCATGCATGCTTACTTGTACACGTCTCTGCGTGTTTCTAGGTACTATCTAGAAGTAGAGGTGATGAGTTGCTAGGTGCATGCATGCTGTTTCATAGATGTGCCCAATTATTCTTCAGGACGGTGGTTCCAGTTTACACGTGAACCAGCAGCGTAGGGAGTCTCCTTTTCCATACAGCCCCTCCTCGTGTACAACGTGAGTCCTTCTCGGTTACTGCAGCTCTGGACCGTCGTTTCAGCCCGCGTCCCTCCGATCACCGCTGAGGCCGCGTCTCTCTTTCTGATGTTTATTGGTCATATGAGTTTCTTCTGTAAATTTCCTGCTTATATCATTTGCTTATTTTCCAAATTTTAACTGCTTGCATCATATTTGCCTCTTTTGTGGGACTATGGACTCCGTGATGGTCAGAGCTTGGGTTTTTATCATCCATAACAATCGGATTTGCGTCTCTCGTGCTTCAAAACGTTTCCTAAGCCAGTAACCAGAAAAATCTAGCAAGGGTATGAAAACTAAAGAACTACATCCAAATTCTTCACACACACACAGAAGTTGGACGTTCTTCATACCCAGAGTAGAGTTTCCAGGTGTGGTAGTAATAATGCAACCTCTTCCCTGTGTGGTACCGTTTTATACTTTCAGGATACTCGTAAACCCATCCCATCACTTCCCAAAGCAGCCTCGTGAAGTAAAGAGGACGTATCTTTCAGCAGCGATTTCAGACGTTGGGCAAGCTTTCCCTATGGAGTGATCTCTGGCATGGTCCAGGCTCTTGTCACCATTTTCCCAGTTACAAAATTTGAATTTTTAAAAAATGTTGGAATTGAGACTTATGAGTTGAAGTGAGATTGTCCCCTGGAATTTTCTACAAATTGGCCTCTGCTGACTCATGATATGATTAACATGTTTCTGTATCCCCTGTATTTCTTGCAGAAGGGTAGTAAAATTTAGAGGCCCGATTCGATTCGGGTTTCCTGTTTTAAAAAGAAAAACAAGAATCCTTCGTTGGCAATGTTACGTGCTCCTGTCAGGAGGCACAGACTCTCCAGCTGTGTTTCTGACGCTAAGCCGCCATCGGTTATGCCTCGGCCCGTTAATTCCTCCGGACTTACAGGATGGTGCTTCTCTTGTTCTCGCTCCCCTCTGTTCTTAGGTGAAATGAGTCCAGGAAGATAAAATTTCATCCACTAAGTCACCCTGATAGCACTTACACAGAAAAAAGAGGGTGGATGTTTGATTTCTTACTTAGCAATTGTCAGAGTAATGAGTTGGTCCTCTCCTATCCTCGGAGAGTCTGCCCCCCCCCTTTTTTAATCCTCACCCGAGAACATTTTCATCAGACAGAGTGGGAGAGAGCGAGAGAGAGAGAAACATCGACGTGAGAGGGACATATCGACTGGTTGCCTCCCTCACAACCCGACCAGGGCTGGGGACGAACTGCAACTGAGGTACGTGCCCTTGACCGGAATTGAACCTGCGACTCATTGGTCCACAGGCTGACGCTCTAACTGCTGAGCCAAACCGGCCAGGGTGGTTTTCCCCTCTTTTCCCTAAAAAGATATACGTGAAAATGAATGTCCCTTTGTCTCTGTCCTTCCGTTCGACCTGGCCTTGGAGACGTGGGAAGTTACCCACATGTGCCTCTTGAGGGCGTGGTTTGGAGATTCGGACAAGGACTGTGGAACTCCTGGTATGAACACCGACTTTAGACTCATGCATGCCTGAGTTTATCATCCAGAAACTTCCCAGCCACATGGACACACTACCTAATCCTTCTGAGTCTGTTTTCCCATAAATAGGTTGAAAATTAGTAATGCCTGGCTTCTCGGGTCCCTGTCAGGACTAAAGGAGCCTAAAGGAGCCCAGCCCAGGACCTGGCTCATGGTGGAGGCTTGGAAAACAATCACATTCACCACAGATTTAGGGAATATAGCCCTCCCTGCCATTTCCCAAACAGAAGCAGCTTCCTCAGTATAGTGGCGGCGTGTGGTGCGGTGCCTTGAAGGAGCAGATCTGTGAAGAGGTGGGACATGGAGACCTCTGACGAGATGATGAGTTTGGTGGGTGAGATGAGTCTTGCTCTCCCATGATTGGAGGACGCTAGACGTTAACTCCTCTGATTAATCGTCTCCTTCAGAGTCAGTCAGCTTGGCCGACCCGAGCCTGGCCCTGACCTTGGGCGGGTTCCATGCCCTCACGTGCCCTTTAGAGCGACTCAGTGTGACAAGGTTACACACTCCACTTCCCTGCAAAGTCAGCTCTGCATCCATGATGCATAGGAAGCTTTGCACACTTTAACCCTAAAAAGAGAAAGTATATATTGCAACCCCAACAGAAGATTTTAGGGTCTTAGGGTGGCAAGTGACCTTTGAGGGCAAGGACTCCAAAACTCTCATTTCACTGGGAGGAAAACGGAAACCCAAGTTCGTTTTCTCTTCCATTGAAGCCAACGTGCAGTCCTGCCCTCGTGGTGGTGGTGGGGGCTCATGGAGGACAGGGTGTAGGGGGAAACAGGGCAAGGGCAGAGACGGGGGAGCGTGCAGCAGGAGGCACCAGCCCGGGGGGAGGAGGGAGGGAGTGCTCCCGGAAGAGGGAACACGCGTGTGAAACGGGGGGCAGAGCGAACACGGGGCTTTCGAGGGCGGAAAAGGAGTTCAGGATTGTTTGAGGATGGAGACCGAAGGCAAGCGTGACTAGAGGCAGGCTGGGTCCGATCCACAGAGGGCAGGGGGCCACGGAAGCATTTCACACAGGGAGTGGGATAATCGGGTGCATTTCAGAAGAAAACCCTGGTGGTCGAGTGGGGAACTGACTGGGAGTCGAGGGGAAGGGAGGCCCATGGAGACAGGCTTTGAAGTCTCCAGGACAGAGCAGTGGGAAGATACGTGACAGCTCTGGGACGTGACGTCAGGTGTACTCGGAGGGTGAGTGGATGTGTTGGGCACAGGCCGCCCTGGGCTCAGTCCCTTCCTCAGTGTGGAGCGAGGCTTAGGTTTCTGTGAATGAATGGTTGCAGGACTCGAGGCCTCACTTAACTCATCTCAAAATAGAAACAGGGAGAGTTTTCCTGATCAAGACAACAGCGAAGAGTTTTCATGAGAGTTTATTATAGGTCAGCTTTTCCACCTTTTCAACAGCAGTGATTGGCTTTCAGCTGCTCTGTCTGCCTTAATAGCAGGTGCTAGCTGAGCCTTCTGTTTGGGGATGTCAGGAGGTGCTAATAGTTCTGTGGCTTGGATTTGACTAGCAGGGGCGGAGGGTGGATTGGGATTTGGGGTTTCCTTTCAACTTCTTTGTGCCTCAGATTTTCTAGACAACTGAAAATGTCTTGTGGATATTTTTGTAGCATTTTAACCACCCAAAAAGTGCACCACGTGAAAGGGATTAAAACGTTCATGTATTCGTTGCCAGTCCTTGAGCAATGTGCTGTCTGAGAGTGAGTGTTCACCCACTCATTTTTTACGTTACCGTCACCTGGTTTGATCTGCGCCTCTGCAGCGGTGTGAGAAATGGTACCCAGAGGGCAATGGCTTCTGGGTTTGTCCTGATGATGGGGCGCAGAGGCCTGGGTGTTGCCCTGTGATCTTTCTGGGAAGCACCGTTTATCGGTTGGGAATGACGTTTGACTGCTTGGTCATGGAGACCTAATCAAGGTGGACTCAGCCCAGGAGGTTTTATCTTCTCACAAAAAGTTCAGAGCTCTTGTGCACTGGTGCAGTGGCTTGAGGGTGTCCAAGCCGTGGGCTCTCTGAGTCTCTAGACATTTCCTCATGGTCGCAAAGTGACTGCTATGTCTGTAGCTATCACGTGCATGTTCCAGGCAGGAAAAAGGAAGAAGAGAGGAAGAACGATGAGGTGCACCTTCCAGTTAGTCGGTCTCCTTTCTAGAGCCTATCAATCAATGCCTCACTGTGGTCGGCCATCCTCATGGGCAAAGGAGGCGGGAAAATGATGCCCTGTTTTGTTGTAGCCTGGCCATTGTCATCCCGACAGCAGAGGGGTTCGGTAAGGAAGGAAGAGGGAGAGAACAGAGGTGCTGCCACAACATACGGTCCTGAAATTAGGAACGCCCTTCCCGTTCCACACATCTTTTATCTGTTTGTTTGAACAGGCCATCGGAAATGCCAAAACCACTCGCAATGACAACAGCAGCCGCTTTGGAAAGTATATTCAGATTGGCTTCGACAAAAGGTACCACATCATCGGAGCCAACATGAGGACCTACTTGTTGGAGAAGTCCAGAGTGGTCTTTCAGGTGTGACACGGGCTTGTTTGTTTTTTTGTTGTTTTTTTTTGCCGTGGATGCTGATACTTGCTCCCTGATCCCACTCCCTGTATCCAAAGAGCAACTCATCTTTGGAACCGGGAATTGGATGTGCTTGTTCCTTTGGTTTTCTTTCTCTTCTTCCATCAGTGAGTATTCATTCAAACGCTACAGCATTGTGGCTGAAAAACCTTTTACCAGTTATTTTCAGTGAGTATTGTTTTTAGATTCGATCAACAAACATAGATTGAGTGCCTGTTATGTGCCAGCCTGTGTTGGATACTGCAGATAGAGTGAGGAATGTCAGTCTGCTCCCTGCGGGTGTCAGTCATGGTCAAGGGACGTCATACGCTGTCTGTGGGTTTCAGCTTTCCCAGGAACCATCTTATTTGGCAGGTTATAAAAAAAAGGGAAAAAACCTATTTGGTTTCCTTTTCGAATTAATTGAGTTCCTACTTCTCCCCAGACTCAGTTCTTCATTTCTGTGGGCTCACCTTCCAGCTCCCTTTTGATGTCCCATCACTGAACCAAGACACTGGTCTGTGCCCTGGTGTGAGCCAGCCTTGCACTGTTCCCCAGGTCACCTGGCTTCCTGGCCCTGACATTTCAGCTGCCTTCAGAAGGACATCAAACACAGCCTCCGCTGTTTGTTTCTCAGTGACACCTGTCCCGTGCCGATTCTTAGCGATAGCTTCAATGAATTTCTTAACCAGCTCTATTGTTTTATCTTCCTTGTATTGCCTCGGCGTTTTCCCCATGCCCAGGTTTGATTTGGCAACCCCACACCCTCGGTTTCACTGAAGCAAAGCCGACAGCCTGCTGTGTTGGGTGCAGGTTGGGGGTGTTGGCCATGGCTCTTCCCTGAACATCCCTGGAGCTTTCCTCTTGCTGTTCCCCTTGCTCAGGCCCCTGAAGTCCCCCCCACCCCACCACCAACACCAACGTAAGGCAGGTCCGGCCCGAAGGTCTGCTCTAGGCCCTGTCTCTCGTGGACCTTTCCTGACTGTCCATCCTGATGATGGGCAGGAGCGGAGCTTGACCTTAGTTCCAAGCCTCCCAGAGGAGAGAGGGAGCCGACAGCTGGGAAATCAGTCTGTGCGGCACGGACCTGCAGCACGGCTGTGGCAGAGTGTGTGCTGATGCATGGGCCACTGCTGGTGGGATAGCTGCGATGTTCTCCACAGGAGAGACAAGGGGATACGTGTTCACTTAGGAGGTGGAAATCCTCCAGTGGGAGGAAGGCCCCATGATAGTGACTGGAAGATCCAGAGGTGGGAATTGAAGGGGACACAGATGTGGAGGGAAAGTCTTGACCTCTGGCACCCAGAGCACCCTGGTTTTAGAAAGGGTAAGGGGACAATCTTGGGGGTGACCACCCTAAAACCACTTAACTTTGTCCCTCCTTTAGGCAGACGATGAGAGGAATTACCACATCTTCTACCAGCTCTGCGCCGCTGCCGGCCTCCCGGAGTTTAAAGAGCTCGCGCTAAGTAAGTGAACGGGCGCCCGTCCCCTGGGCGCCTGCGCCTGCAGCAGCTGGTGGGTACACCTGGGGCTTCGACAGGAGGAAGGGGCTCTGCTCGAAGCCGGTCGTGGGTCCTCGTCTCGGCTCTGCCTCTCCGTGGGCAGCATTCCCTAGCCCTCTTTGAGCTTTGTTACCAGGTAGTAAAACAGCGTTCATTGTGCACAGGCTGCCACCACAGAAAAGTCTGGGACAGTAAGACGCAAGGGGCGGAGCAGTGTTTGCAGAGCTAAGAAGAATTTCCAAGCATTATTCTTTTGAATATACTTCCACTTTTTTTTTTAAGCCTCACCTGAAGCTATTTTTCCATTGCTTTTCAGATAGAGTGGGAGAGAGGGAGGGAGAGAGAGAGAAAGAAACATTGATGTGAGAGAGACACATTGAGTAGTTTACCTCTCGCATGACCCCAACCAGGGCCAGGGATGACCCTCAACCGAGTACGTGCCCCTGACCAGACTCGAACCCGTGACTCTTTGGTCCATGGGCTGATGCTCTAACTGCTGAACCAGACCAGCCAGGGCCATAAAAATGCTTCCACTTTTGACATCAAGAAATGTGTCCCAACCATGAGGATTCTAGAGGTTTAATAAATTCCATCACTTAATTGTGGCCAACCCATTTTGAATCAAATGAAGGATTGAGACGAAGGCAAAGAAAGAAGGGAGTGAAGGTAAAGCAGGGACAGAGTGGGGGTGCTCAAGGGGCCTGCCCGCCGATAGAGCCTGGGCCTCGCGCGGGGACGGCAGGAGCTCCAGGGGGCAGCCCCGGGATTGTCCCTGCACACCCGCGCTGCAGCGCTGAATGGGGATGCAGCCACTGGGCCTGTGCGTGTCACCTCGTTGATCCCACCAGGTGGAAGACAGCCTGTCGGTGGGCCCCCGTCACCCTGGGTTTCTGCTAATGCTGTTTGCTGAGGGGCCTTAGCAAGAGTAGTTGCCTTGAGATTATTGACTTGGAGCCTGTGGAGTTGTCAGCCAGGGCCAAGCAGGAGGAGTGGGCAGGCGTAGTTCTTGCGATCATACAACGTGGCCCCTCTCCTGGGGGCCCAGGCCTTTCTGTCCTTGTGCAGGGGCTCTGTCATAGAGTAGTGACTGCTCCTGAGTCCTCAAAGCCACCTCCCGAAGGACATGTGTGATGAGGGCAGGCCTGGGGGCCATGCGGCATCTGATGCTTGCCGAGGATCCTGTCCCGGCCTGGCCGTATATTTGGGAGGTGTGGGGAGGCCCACTAGGAGCAGATGGTGTGGAGAGCTGGGTGTCTACATGGAGGTAGGTTGGTCTTTCTGCCGTGGTGAGAGAGAGACTTCTGAGGCGTTGCTGTCCTGGACCCTGATCCTCACCGTGTTTCAGGTCAGACCCACCTCTGGCCACTCCAGCCTCTTCTCCCAGTCGCTAAAACACATCATCTGTCTCGGACCTCCACCCGCTGTCCTACCTCTGTGCCCTACTTGCTGTGAGTTCCTGTAGCATTAGGGGCCTGTGCCATGCAGTTTACCATGGGTTCCTTCGTTCATCACACCCCACAGTGTGAGGGGCTGGGGTGCAGCGCGGGGTGCAGTAGGGGGTCCTGTCCTCACTCAGCTTCCAGCCATCGCAGCACAGTGTGGTCAGGATCGCTGAGCCAGGCGAGCCAGTGCAGGGCTGAGGTTCCCGGGGAAGTGATACTTAAATTGCGAGGAAGACTGGTTGACTCCTAAAAAAATAAAAATAAATTGGGGGGAAGCCCTGGAGGGCATATTGTATGCTGGCTGTGGACTGAACTGACTGTTCATTGTTCGCAAGTAAGAGCACAGACTCTGGGTACGAGGAGCGACTGTTACAACCTTGTGTGGCGAGCACGGCACCTTGAGGCTCTCTGTTAGCTTGTGGCCACAGGTGACTGTGGGCCGGACACATTAGTGGCCACTGCTGTCCTCTCTCCTTCCCCGAGAGGGGAACACAGACCCAAAGGGGCTTTTCAGGGCTAACATGCAGGAGATGAAATTTTTTTTCTAAGGTCAGTCATGTAGAAAATGAACAAATATCGGCAAGATCCATTTGGCTGTATTTGGACTATTTTGTCCCAAATGTGACTTTAAGGTAACAGGGAAGAAATCCTAACTTTTTGCGCTCACAGGAGTGTATCGGGGTGAAAATAGCTTCCTTATTCCGTGTCTTTGCGAGACGCAGGCTCCGAGGGCTCCCGGCTGGATGGGTCGGATCTGCTGGGGACTACCCAATTCAATCCGCTTCTTGCACTCCAATGGGCATGTGCCCTCTGAGAGCATCTTGGGGTGAAGCGCGACCTTTGATGAGCTCCTGTGTTCTGGTGCTGTCTGTCATGCAGGGGTGGGACTAGGCTCTGAGGGTCTCAGCCTTGTTTTTGTGCCTGAGTAGCTCAAGGGTGCCCCAACTTGGTAAAACAACAAACGAACCAAAAAACCATGTCACCTTGGGAACATCACTGCCCCTCATTTGCCAAATGAGGTTGTCAGACCGAGATCATTGTAGATCACGAAAGTCTGGGATTCCAGGGTGGGTATTCGTCTGCCTGTGTGCACCAGCTCCCTTTAAAAATCAAGTCAGTGGTGAATCCCACTATACAGTGTACTACCCATGATTTACTCATCTTGTATGTTCACATGGTCTTCACAGAATTGTTTTACACAAATACAGCAGCTCCTTCTGGCAGCATAGCATCGGTTTCTGTCTTTTGTTCTTTAGTTTTGTCTCCCATTTGCCATCGTCAATAAAGGTAATTTCTGAAAGGTAATTTCCCCATCGGCTGGCAATACAGTCAGATATGGGGTGGCTTACTAATGGAGAACAAGTCACCATCTGCAGATAAGTGGGATGAAGTTTCCCTCTATGCCTGATGCCTCCCCTCCTCCCCCCACAGCATGCGCGGAGGACTTTTTCTATGCGTCCCAGGGCGGAGACACGTCCATCGAGGGTGTGGATGATGCGGAGGACTTTGAGAAGACTCGACATGCCTTCACCCTCCTTGGTAAGAGCTTGGGACTGGGGGAACGGTGGGGAGGGGCGATCACAGAGAGACGAGCATGGCATGTCCCACTTGGCTGTCCGCCTTCGTCAGGTGATGGGGAGCCCTCTCGTCCCTGGTGAATCTGCTCTCTTCTCCCACCCAGCTCTCGGGCTATGATGCTCAAGGCTCGGGGCTTTGTTGACCTTTCCTAAATATAAGGATTTGAGGGTTCCTCCACTTTGTGGGTTACCTGAGTACAGTTTTTAATCCTAGCATGACACACTTTTACTCCCGTTGATATAGGTGTTGCTGACTTTTTTTTAGCCTGATAAATTATTGCTTTAAAATTAAGTAACTGTAGCTAAGGAGGAATGTGGAAAAGCAATTATATTATTTCCTAAACTGGGTGGTAGGCTGACTGGTGTTCATTATATTATTCTGTAGCTTTTTTTAAATCCTCACCCAATGATATTTTTTGCATTGCTTTTTAGAGACAGAGAGAGAAAGAGAGAAAGAGAGAGAGAGAGACATCAAGACATCAACTGGTTGCCTCCCGCATGACCCTGACTAGGGCCAGGGATGAACCTGCAACCCAGGTAATTGCCCTTGACAGAGAATCAAACCTGCGACTCTTGGTGCACAGGCTGACATTCTAACTGCTGAGCCACACCGGCCAGGGTGATTCTGTAACTTTTGTTTTTATCGTCACCTGAGGACACGTTTTCATTTTTTGTTCAGATAGAGTGGGAGGGAGAGAGAGGAAAAGAGAGAGAGAAAGAAACATCGACGTGAAAGGGACACATTGAGTGGCTGCCTCCCGCACGCATGACCCAACCAGGGCCGGGGACAAACTGCAACTGAGGTACGTGCCCGTAGAGGGAACCGAACCCAGGTCTCTCTGGACCGCAGGCCAACACTCTAACCGCTGAGACAAACTGGCCAGGGCATGTAACTTTTTTTATATGTCAAAATATTTTGCAATTTAAAGAGAAATGATAATGCCTTAAAGCTAAGTATAAATTACAAGAGAATATCCATGTCTTCGGTGACTTAGTTGTGTAACTACATTTGACATCAGGTGTTTGCTGCCACAGTGGCTTTGGGGTAGGTGTGCGTGTCTGTCGCTCTGAAGGAGCAGATGGTGTGGTGAGCAGCAGCTCCCCAGACCCCAGCCCTATCACAGCACTCCCAGGAGAGGTTTCTCCTCCGCATCCCCGTTGGCACTTTGGGTGTGTGCCACAGATGTTTGCAGGATATTATGTTGGGAGAAAAACGACTGCAGATAAATGACCATTCTTATTAAATTCATAAAAACATCCATAAAGCGTCCGGTTGAAATCTAAGTCCAAAATGAGTCTGCAGATTGCTGCTTCTCCTTTGTTCCTGGAGAAATTAAAATGGCACCGTGACCCATCTGGTGTGATCAGGACAATCAGAGTGAAGATACTTCCCTCTTAGTGTGGAGAGCCCCTTTGCCCTCTGAGCTGTTACTGTGAGTGGTAATTACTTGGTGAGGAGCTGGGATCATTTTGGGAGTTACTGGCCCAGAAAGGGAAATCAAACCTTATTTCTTTTAAAGCCCTTTAAAAAAGGGTAAAATGTCCTTCCTATCCTGCTGTGGATATTGAGTGTCATTTGTTCTTTTTTATTTTTCCAGGAGTGAGAGAGTCCCATCAGATAAACATTTTTAAGATAATTGCTTCTATCCTGCACCTTGGCAATGTGGAGATTCAGGCCGAGCGCGACGGCGATTCCTGTAGTATATCAGTAAGTCGCACACGGGCGCCGAGATAAAACGTACACATCTCACTCTGTTCTCGCAGTTTTATACAACTGAAATGTGCCTTTGCATTTGGAGGGCACTCGTAGGTTATTTATTCTTACCAGTAATGGCTTCTGTTCCCTTGCTGATAGTTTTCTAAAAGAACAAATCCTTTTCAAATCAGCTGCCATCAAATTTCTATCACAGAGGGCAGGCAACATAATGCTATTCAATAAATTATTTTTTAAAATTTATTTTTGAGAGAATTTTTTGTTCCACTTATTGATGCAGTCATTAGTTGATTTTTGTATGTGCTCTGACTGGGGATTAAACCAGCAACCTTAGTGTTTGGGAAAACACTCTAACCAACTGAGCTACCCGGCCAGGGCTCAATAAATTATTATTGTTATTTTAAATTTATCTTTATTGTAGAAAGTATTACAAATGTTCCCCCACTTTCCCTCATTGACATCCTCCTTTCCACTCCCACCCCCCTTCTTCCTTCCCCATGCTATTGTTGGTGTCCATTGGTTATGCACATATGCATATAAGTTCTTTGGTTTATCTCTTCCTGCACTCCACCCCCTTTGATGTTTGTCAGCCTAACAACCAATTTGTACTTCTTAATCCCTTTACCTTTTTTGCCCATTTCCCAAACCCCCTTCCATCTGGCAATCAACAAAATGTATCTATGAATCTGTTTCTATTTTGCTTGTTCATTTTGTTTGTAGATTCAGTTGTTGATAGATATGTATTTATTCCCTTCTTATTGTTCATATTTTTTGTCATCTTCTTCAAGAAGACCCTTCAACATTTCATATAATACTGGTCTGGTGGTGATGAACTCCTTTAGCTTTTTTGTTGTTTGGGAAGCTCTTTATATGTCCATTGATTCTAAATGATAGCTTTGCAGGATAGAGTAATCTTGGTTATAGGTCCTTGCTTTTCATCACTCTGAATATTTCTTGCCACTCCCTTCTGGCCTGCAAAGTTTCTTTTGAGAAATCAGCTGACAGTCTTATGGGAGCTCCCTGGTGGGTAACTAGCTGCTTTTAAGGTTGTCTCTGTCTTTAACCGTTTTTTTTTCTTTTGCATTTTTTATTAATATATTTTTGTTACAGATGTTTCTCCTTTTTCCTCCCTAGACACCCTCCTCCCACTCCCACTCCCTCCTGCCCCAGCATTGTAACCTTTTGCTTTTTAATTACAATGTGTCTTGGTGTGGGCCTCTTGGGGTTCATCTTGTTTGGGACTCTCAGTGCTTCCTGGACTTGTATGTCTGTTTCCTTCACCAAGTTAGGGAAGTTTTCTGTCATTGTTTTTTTTCAAATAGGTTTTCAATTTTTTACTCTGTCTCTTCTCCTTCTGGCACCCCCATGATGTGAATGTTGGTATGTTTGAAGTTGTCCCAGAGGCTCCTTACACTATCCTCATTTGTTAAAATTCTTTGTCTTTTTGCTGTTCTGATTGGGTGTTTTTTGCTTCTTTATATTCCAAATCAATGGTTTTATTCTCAGTTTCACCTACTGTACTGTTCATACCTATAAATTATGCTTTATTTCAGTTAGTGCATCCTTCATTTCTGACTGGTCATTTGTCGTGCTCATAAGGTCCTCACTAAGTTCCTTGAGCATCCTTATAACCAATGTTTTGAACACTGCATCTGTTAGATTGCTTATCTCTATTTTTTTCTTTTCCTGGAGTTTTGTTTTATTCTTTCATTTGAGACATGTTTCTTTGTCTCCTCATTTTGGCTGCCTCCCTATGTTTGTTTTTATGTATTAGGTAGAGTTGCTATGTCTCCTAGGCTTTGTAGGGTGGCCTATTATAGTAGATGTCCTGTAGGATTTAGTGGCACAGCCTCCCTGATCACCCTAACTGGCACCCAAGATGTGCCCTCCATAGGGACTGTACACCCTTCAGTTGTAGGAGGGAGACAGAGAAAAGGAGAGAAACATCTATGTGAGAGACACATCAATTGGTTGCCTCCTGCACAACCCCAACTGGGACATCTAAGTGGGTGGAGTAGATGCCAGGGAAGAAGAGCTGACAGCAGCCGTTAAGTGCTGTCCGGTATGTCCTTGTGTTATGTGATAACACCGGTACTCTGACCATGAGTAAGGGACCCTGCATCAGTTCACAGGTCTCTTTTATGCCCATTTATCGCAAAGTCCTGGGAGGTATGAAGTGTGATTCTTGCTCTGAAGGACTTAGAGTTTAAATAACCACATACTGGGAAAAGACAGAAAACAGTACTTCAGAATATGAACATGGGCATGTGTTCATTCCACTCACAAGTTGATGCTTTTTTTTTTTTTAATCCTCACCCAAGAGTATTTTCCCATTGATTTTCAGATAGAATGGGAGGGAGGGAGGGAGAGAGAAACATCAGTGTGAGAGAGACACATTGATTGGTTGCCTCCCGCACGACCCAACCAGGGCCGGGGATCAAACCACAACCAAGGTATATGCCCTTGACCAGAATTGAACCCACAACTCTTTGGTCTGTGGGCTGACACTCTAACTGCTGAGCTAAACCAGCCAGGGCTTGATGCTTTTTCAACAGAGCAAACATTTATTCACCTTCTGCTTGTCTCACTAGGGTCAGGGGTCATCAGAAGTTAAAACTGGCCCTCCTTGTCCAGCTGGAGTGGCTCAGTGGTTGAGTGTCGACCCATGAACCAAGAGGTCACCGGTTCAATTCTCGGTCACGGCACATGCCCAGGTTGTGGGCCTGATCCCCAGTGCCGGTCATGTAGGAGGCGGCCAATCGATGTTCTCATTGATGTTTCTATCTCTCCCTCTCCCTTCCTCTCTCTCTAAAATCAATAAAGGAAAAAAAAAATTAAAAAGAAAAGATAAAACTGGCCCTGCCTTTAGGGAGAGGAAGACCTGAACTGGAGCTGGCGTCTGGCAGAACTCATCACCCTCCTCTCGCCTCGGCCCCATACGTTTTCCCTGCAGGAGAAGTGGTCTTGGGTTTGGGAGGTCCCCTGGGCCACTCCAGGCTGCTGCCGTCTCAACATGGAGTCTGCGGCCTCGTGAGAGCTCTGAGGCTCACCCCCTGGGCCCAGTGTGGAGGGGAGTGTTGGAGGCCCTGGTAGGTGCCCTGGACACCAGTGTCTGTGCGTGCAGGGCGGGCAGTGAGGTTGGCAGTGACATTGCCGTGAGAGGGACTCGAGTGTCCAGAGGAGGACCTGTGTCTCGGTGGTGTGGCGCATGGGCCTCCGGCGCAGACCAAACAGTCCCCTGGGCCGAGTCTTTAGAGCCAGTGAGTATTGCCCCAGTATCGTTCCCCTCATGAGAAAGGCACGAGGGCCCGTACCCCAGTACATGTCCCTGGTTCCTTAGGACAAGCCCGCCCTGCCTGGTGTCCAGGACAGGTGAGGGTAGGAACATTTACACTGAGAAGCTCCTGGTTTAGCCTGGTATATTGCAGGAAAGATGACAGATGTCCTCTTGGCCTCCAGCCCACCCTCCCTCAGTCCCTGCTCCTTCGGGAGCACATCCTGGTCATATCCCCCATCATGGATTCTCAGAGCGTCTGTACCTCTGCTCGGTGGCACCTCACAGGGTTGTGGCTGTGCACTTATTGCTGCGTGTCTCCCTCCCTCATGAGGGTACGAAGTCTGTGAGGACAGGGACCGCCGTGCTCATTAGCATCCCACCAGCACCCAGCACATGGTGGACACCTGAGAAGTTGGGTGACAGGCTCTCTGGGCTCGGGTGATGGGGGTGAGAGCGGAGTGGGTGAGCGTGTCCGGGAGCACTGGGGTAGCGGGAGGCACGAGAGGCCGGGCCAGTGAGGTCCTGGGCACCTGCTGGCTTGAGTGGGCCGGGCCAGGGCCTTTTTGAAAAGCCAGGGCTGGGGCTTGTCACTGAGGTGTCTCTCAGATCCTGCAGCTGGTCTTCCCCACCCCGCCTCTGAGGGGACCTTCAGGTGAGAAGGACGTGAGTGTTTATCGGTGTTAATTCATCAACGCCTGTTTCCCCCACTGAACACCAAGACCCTGCCTGTTGAGCTCACTACTCCAGCCTTTACCCACATTGGCACCCACGGGTGTTTGTGTCAGGACTGTACGATGTGGGAGTATCAGGGCCCACCTGGGGAAGAGGGGACGGAGGACACAGGCGGTGGTGAAGGGAGGGCAGGAGGGAGGTGGGACACCTGACAGGTTAGTCCTAGATTGTTCTCCAACTCGAGGCTGTGTAGGGAACTAACAGAGTGAGAACTGGGAGTCAGGACTGCAAGGGCTCAGATCCTGGTTCTGCCACTTGCTGACAGTTACTTAACCTTTCTAGGTCTGTTTCCTCATCTGCAGAGTGGAGCTGATGTTACCTGCCTTAGTACAGGGCTCCCATGATTCACTTCTTCACTACTATCATCACTGTGGTTAGAGCCAGAGGGGACCTTGTGAGCATCCTTCTCACTCCACAGGGTTGGAAAAGCTAAGTCCCTGAGGGAGGAAACTCCTTCTCTAAAGTCATAATGACCTTCTCTAAAGTCAATGGCAACGCCAAGACCAGGCCCAGCCGGTGTTCTCTCCCCTACACCACCACCACCCTTGCTTTCTCCACGTGATGATCAGTCCTGGAACTGGGGCTGCCCCCCTCTGGCCTCACATCCCCCACTGGTGCCTCGCACAGTGCTGGGCACGCAGTGTGTGTCCGAGAAATGCTTCGCTGAGTGGGTGCTTGGGAAAATCCCTCTCTCAGATACATTTGGGCTTATTCCTCAGGACGGGGGTGGGCCTCCTCCTGGAGGCGTGTGTCTGTCCATGTGCAGCATGCCTCCTGCTCACGAGTGTTTATTTTTAATTAAAGCAGGAAAATGTGCTCCAGGACCGCCAGAGTTGCCTTGGAGATTCAGCAGCGTGCAATTACTTGGACACCAGGGGCAATTTGTTTCTTGAATTTGGCCGCATGGGCCTGTGAACCTAATCTGCTACCTCTGATGCTGGCTCTTTTAATGGATTTAGCACCATTTAATTAAGCTTAAGTGTAATTGCATGATGTTAAATCAGTTTCAGTTAGCACCTTTGATCAACAGTCAGAAGGGGGTGATAGAGGGGTAGGCCATGCCCGCAGCAGTGAGTGGGAACCTGTCCAGGGGCAGTGATCAGACACTTTCTCCTGGGAGGTGCCAGGGAGGGGAGGGAGCCTGTGGGCAGGCTTGGGTGGTCATGAGTGCTGCTGGCAGGCCATTCACCTGTCGGGGAACTCAGCTGCAGTGCTCTGCCCAGCCGTTGAGAACTACTGGGAAAGAGTCGGACACGTGCTACCTCTGAGCCTGTTGCCTGCCAAGCAGACCCCAGGCACCTCACTTGACCACAGATGGCTTTCTGTTTGGGGGAGGGGCACTGCAGAGTGGCCATGGCAACCCCACTAACTGAGTGAATGGGAAGATGGGGCCTCTCCACACCCACCCACCCAGCCCATGCCGATTCTCGATTCTCGTGGTTGGGTGAACCGCCCTGGGCCACCGTTGGGGAGCCTCATTTCACCTCGTTTTCCTCACCTGAGCAATGAGGAGGAGGGGGTTAGAATGATAGTTCCCAAGGCGTTTCCCCGAGCCTTAGGCATGGACCCTTGGGAAAGGGGGGGCTCTCTGGTGGGAAGCTCAGGAAGTGCTGGCGAGTGTCTGTCTCGAAGCCATAGCACATCCGCCACCAGGGCAGTGGGGTGTACCCGGTGCCTCCCTCCCCTTCGTTAAGTAAAGCCAGTTAATCTCCTTTGTCGCTGTGCTCCCCAGACCATTCTTTGGAAAAACACTGGCCATAATGACTGTTTGGAGGTTCTTTCCTCCTCTGGCATTCTGTTATTTTGTAATTGTTTGTTTGGGGTAGATTTTGAACATCTGTAGGAGAAAAAAAAACCATAGCCTGGGGATGTGGTGTTAAGAGGGAAATGGTACAGAATCTGTTGGTTTTCATTGACTAAGCCCTCATTTAAATCCTACTGGGCGGCCTTATCAGAAAATGAGTCCCACCAGCAAGTTAGGGCCATTAGGAGGTGGCGTCAGGTCCCAAGGGCTTCCCTTCCAGCCCGAGGTAATAAGCTCTCCAGCAGGCTCACGGCTGGGTCATCGACTTTCCTGGGGGATTTCGGTAAGGGGATGGATGAACAATGGGCCAGAGGAACCTCCTAGGGAAAGCGGGTTTCCCGTGGGGTGCCCCGAGTGTCCAAGAGACGTGCACATTTAGGTGCAATAGGAGGTCCCTGGGGTGATCTGGTTATCAGTGCCTCAGGCCAGGGGCCATGACTGGCACTCGGAGTGAAGGCGGGTCAAGATGAAATGAGTCGCAAAGGCAGCTGGGTCCTGTGGGCACCTGGTGAGACGTGGGGTGCTCTAGGACCGGGCCGCTCACCGGGAGGGCCCCCGTTTGTTTCCCCAGCTCTCAGCGTGTGATGTTGGCGGTTAGTGTTCCCGGTGACCTTCTCAGGTCCACACGTGTTCCGTGTGTTTGCCGGCTGTCTCAGCTTTCCATCTGGATTCACTCTTTCCCCCGAAGCATCAGGTGCTTAAAGCAAATAAAGTCCAACTGCATGTTGTGTGATGTCCCTGAGGCTGAGCTGAAAGGAAGTCTGCTTGGCAGCTCGGTAGCAGGTGTCCTGCAGGAAGGGCCGCCACCTGCCAAGGCTCCGCCCAGGGCTCGCCTGTGCCCACAGCGGTCAGACTGGGTGCTCCTCAGAGCTGCACTGGTCAGGGAGGCTTGGTTCTGGGCTGTGGCTCAGGCACTGCACGTGGAGCTCCGCAGATGGAAACTCCGGGCCCTGGGATTCCGCTGCCCTCCGGCTCCTCACTCGATGGTTTATCCTTCCTGAGCTATCAATTCTCCTGCTCCCTTCAGCCGGGCGCCCTCTCCTACCAGTTAGTCTGCAGCAGCTGGCAGCAGAGGCGACAGGAAAAGTGGGGCGAGTTTTTGTTTGCTGAAGCCCTGATCATTTGGTCAGAGCAGGTGGCATGATCTATCTGAACTACGCTTTTCAGGCCCTGGCTGTCATCTCCGCTCAAGGGTGTGAGAGCCAGTGAGACTTCTGAGATGGAGTGGGGTCTGGAGTGCGGGGCTCTTCCCAGGCAGGAGGGAAGAGGGCGTGCGGGTGGTCTTATCTGCCACTCCCCTCCTGAACCGTCTCCCCCGTCTCTTCCAGCCCCAGGACGAACACCTCAAAAACTTCTGCCGGCTGCTGGGGGTGGAGCACAGTCAGATGGAGCATTGGCTGTGCCACCGCAAGCTGGTCACCGCCTCGGAGACCTACGTCAAGACCATGTCCCTGCAGCAGGTGGTCAACGCGCGCAGCGCCCTGGCCAAGCACATGTACGCGCAGCTGTTCGGCTGGATCGTGGAGCAGGTCAACAGGGCCCTGCACACGTCCCTCAAGCAGCACTCCTTCATCGGCGTCCTGGACATCTACGGGTGCGTGCCCGCCCCCGCCCGCCTCCGCCCCCCCGGCCTAGGAGCGGCTCCTGCGGCATCAGAGCCGGCAAGGGCCCGGGAGAGTGTGAAACACGGGGTGGCGTGTTTGGTTGTCGCAGTGACTGGGGTCGCTGCCAGCACCTGGTGGCCTGGGGCCAGGGGTGCTAAGTCCCACAATATAGAGGTCAGTCTGGAGGACGAATGGACCCTGTCCAAACACCAGTAGCTCCCCCACTGAGAAACCCTGTAGGCATCTGCTTTTGCACTCAAGAAACTTGCCCCGAGGGGGAAGTGTCTTGCTCAGCGTCCCACTGGAGGTTACTGTGAACTTAAATTCAGATTTTGCATCTCAGTTATAGTTTATGTAAATCTGCCATTTGACACCGTTCACTAGATCGCCAGTCAAGGTGGTCACTTTAATGCTCTAATCTTGCCCAGCACCATAGGGTCTGTGTCCTGTGTTCCTTCTTGAGGTTTCTCTTCCGTTCAGAATTCTAACCGGATGGGAAGGATCGTTGTTACTTATAACAGCCTGTTTTTCAGGGAGAGGCGGCCAGCTCAGTCAAACATCTGCTTGTCTGGGTCTCAGGGGACCGGCGTTTTGATCCCTTGCTATCGCCAGCGCGCTGAATGACTACAGATCGCACGCCCTGGCTGCGCCTTAGTTCCCACGGCGTGAAATGAAGTTCTGAGCCAGGCTCTCCGTCCGAGGTTCTTGATCCTTGTAGGGTTGTTTGAAATGCTGTGTCCTGGGTCGCAGCCTCCCTTGCATTTCTGTGATCAGTGCCCTGCCTTCCTTAAGCTAATAATAGGTTAAGTCCTCCTGGATCTTTATATCATAGGAGTTGTGGCCTCTGTCTTAAAATAGACATTCGGATCCATAGAAGTGCAGAGTTGTAAGGACAGTGGTGCTCCAGTGGAAACAGCCGCTCGGGGCTGATGAGCTGGACCCCTGATGTTGAGGCTGTAGTGAAGGAGACTCACCTCTAAAGGGGCCCCTTCCCCGCGCAGTCGGCCTTGTGGTGTCTCCGCTGCTCATGGGCATCACTGGGCTTCAAATCGAACCAGGTTGCATGCGCAGAGGTGGCAGCAGAAGGACCTCCAGGACATGCTAACGCGTCAAGTCACATGCACAGGCTCCGTCACACAAGAGGTAGCAGGGTCCATGGGAGGGTTCGGACACTGGTTGGCACAGTCAGGGAAAGCTTTGCGGGAGGTGAGGTTTGAATTGAATCTTTTAAAAGCAGGGAGTTGCATATAGGGGATGGGGAGGCACCTTCAGGAATGGGAGCACCGTTGAGTCCGTAGGAAAAAGCAAAATGTGAAAGGAAATCCCCTGGGTGATGGGGAACAGTGGAGAGTCACCCCAGCACTGGAACGGGAGGATGCGTCCTCTCCGGGAGCTTCGGGCTTCTAGCTGAGTGACCGTGGACAGGTCTCTGCTCCTTCTGGTCAGTTGAGTGCCTGCCTTTGTGCTCAGCCCTTCTCGTTGCCCTGGGACAGCACAGAACAGTCTGTGCACCTGGAACACACCGCCCAGCTGTCAGTGATTAATTCTGCGTTGTTCCTCCCGCCGTGAGCATTTTCAGGTCATTGGATTTCCCAAAAAGCTGACCTTCTGAAGTGAGACCCAGAGAAACTCAGGCTGCGGCCTCTGACCCGACGGCCTCCATCTACCTGGGCAAGAGTCTGATTTCCTGTGCTTTCGACTTGGGAAGATGAACACGCAGACTCGTTGTTGATAGCATGTAAAAATATTTTGACTTTAGTGCTACTGATATGTAAAATCTCATACATCGGTTCTTTCTAGTTACCTACTGTCTCAGCGGTGCCTCGAGTTTGGATAGACAGCTTCCTCCCCTCCTGGGGACCCCCAGGGAGAGGCATTGCTCATTGTTGAGGGACCCCTGTGAGTTGTGTTCCCAGTGCTGCTGAGTCTGGACTCGGCCATGCAAGTTGGAAGGTTGTGCTTATATTTGCCATTTAATTCTTATAACTGAGTTAATTTTCTCTAAGGTCTTGTGACTGTCCAAAGGGGAGAAACAGGTTGCAGGGAAGGCTTGTCAGTGGTTTGACAAGTAGGCTTGTCCGTGGATGGGTGGGGGGGACCCCGAGGATTCTGTCTCCTGTTTCTGGTGCGGACTTCTGACCAGTGTGTCTCCCGCATCTCAGAGTGGCTGTGGGCTCCTTTGAGAACGTCTGACAGCTTTCCCGTGAGGGCAGCGTGGGCCACCTGTCAGCCCTCTTGGGGATTCTCCTGTCCTTTGGGCTTCCTTCCAGATGTGCCATGCTATTTCCTTTTCTCCTTTTTAAATCCTTGCTTTTTTCTCAGAAGCGATTTTACTTTTTGTAACCCATGTCGTAAAGAAGTCGTGTTTGAAGAGAGACTCACTGTCCTGGAGAGAGGACTGTCACGCTGGGTCGCTCCTCGGATACGCGCCAGCGCGGAGCCGCCAAGTGCACACCCGTGGGCAGAGGTCAGGACAGCGGGCTAGACAGGGGCATCGGGGCCAAGCTGGCCGGCCCTGCTGCTGAGCAAGCGAAGCGCTCACACTCGTCCGGCGGGCGGCTCCCAGGCTCCCCGTCTGCCGAGAAGCCCTGTATCCGCCTGCACCGGCCAGGCTCGGCTCTCCCTCGGAGGGCACGGAGAGAACCCTTAGCTTAAAACCAAGCGCTTCACAGGAAAGCAAGTGACTCCAGTCTGGGAGGTTTCTGACCCATCAGGTCAGTGGCATCATTTCTTAATCTGGGAGAAAATGGTGGGTGTCGGGGGTGACGGGTGTTGAGCTGTTGACTGTCACCCCCTTTCCCAGTCATGTCTTCTTGCTTGTTTCCCTTGGACTTCAGACACCTTCTGGAAACCACTGAATGTTTTTTAAGCGTGCTACTCCCTCGGGTCTCCAGAAGTGGGTGCTCTACCTCTCTTGCCCTCTGTAACCACCTTCCTCCTGTTTCAAACTAGTTCCCGTCTTTAAGTTTTATTCATGATATAACGATGGGAAGTGATTCTCTCTACACAGATGCTCAGGAAACTCCAGTGTTCTTTTTTATTATTTATTTATTTTTGGTGAATCCTCACCTGAGGATAGTCTTTCATTGATTTTCAGACAGAGCAGAAAGGAAGGAGGGAGAGAGAGAGGGAGAGAAACATCGATGTGACAGGTACACATCAATAGGCTGCCCCTCACCCGACTCCAGCCAGAGACAGGGATCGAACCTGCAACCCAGGTACATGCCCCCAACAGGGAATCAAACCCAAGACCCTTTGGTCCACAGGCCAGTGTTCTAACCGCTGAGCCAAACCGGCCAAGGCTTTTACTTTTTGGGTTTTCTACCCAAACCCCTGACCACCTGGAGAGGGAGAAGACCACCTATTCATTGTCTCACTCATCGTTTCTCGGCTCTGCTCGAGAGATACCTGGTGCACATAGACAGTGCCCTTGGGATGACCTGTGGTCTTTGATCTTACTCCCTGTGGCCTGTGAGCAGAAGAGCGGCACGTGGAAGGTGGAGGGAAAGGGAGGGGTGGTGGGGATGTGTTTCTGAATACCTTAAACTCCGTTCATTACGAGGGAAGGTGTAAGGAGTTGTCTCCCTCTCTCATCATCAGGCTAGAAATGGGCAAAGCCAGCACATGAACAGTGGAATTGCTGCCCCCAGCCCACAAGTGGGCACCAATCACTTCCGGTGGGACCACGTCCCCAGATGAACTGTAGCCCCACCTGTGCATCATTGGCTCTCCCGTCAGGCTCACTCTGCAGACAACTGAGAAGAGTTTGCAGTGTAGATGAGCCCCTCCAGATTTTTCTATAAATGTTTACCATGTTACTATAGAAGCAGCAGCCAGAGTGAGTAAACAGTCACTTCTCCACATCTACATAAGCAAACAGTGCACGACCAGCTTCCTAACTCACACACCTCCCTTCACGCTGTTCTAGCTGGTAGGCAGTTCAGACAGTAAGAGGCTCTGACACTGCGTAAAGTGCACGGGCCACAGCTGCCTCTGCCACACCTCTGACGAGCCCCTTGCTGGAGGCCTTTCCCTGAGGCCCTCCTAAACATTTATTTCCAGACACCCAGCACCCCAGTAGAAGGGTGGCTTCCCTACACTTTGCTGTCCAGCCCTGGCTCCAAAAAAAAAAAAAAAAAAAAAAGCAAAGCAAGCAACCCCTAGAGCAATTTAGCCAAGCCAAGGTCCCTTCTTCAATTAAGGATCTGTGAAGCTGCCCACAGGGTATTTCTTCTTACCAGGCAGGGGATGGAAATTAATAGGAAAGAGCTGGGCAGCTTTTGGCTGGGGTTTCCTTTTCATGTGGCATTAACCAGAGCTTGCCTCTACAGGCTTGATTAATTGCAGCCATAATCCTTTATTGCTGTCCATTCCTCAAGGCAACAAGAAATAAATGGCTTCAGTTTGGGAAAAAATACACATTTATTTGTCTTTGACTTGAGCCTTCAACATGCCAAGGTAGCAGGGAGCTTTGGCTATGACCAGCCTGTTCTTGATGAGGACAGTTGGCTTAGGAGACTTTTGGAGAGAGGCAGGGTTATAGATTCATGCTGAGGAACGGGGGGTGGGGGGTGGGGGGTGGGGGGTGTCTGGGCCCCAAGAAGCAGGAAATGGGATTTGCTGGGGTTTTGTATTCCTGTCAACCCTCATGGCGCTTTCTGTGTTTGGGGGTTTTTCCTAACTTTAAAATTAGCGTCCATCTCGCATCAGTACTTCTTAATGGTGTGTTTTTAAGATAATTTTTTAAATTGTGGTTTTAAGAAATATATAAAAAACTTACCATCTTAACCATCTTCGAGTGTACAGTTAGTTCCATGGGGTTAAGTATGTTCACGTTACTGTGCAACAGATCTCTGGAGCTTTGAACAACTCCCGGTTTCCCTCCCGCCAGCCCCCGGCAGCCGCCCCTCTGCTCTCTGTTCCCGTGAGTGTGCCACTTTAGACGCTCGGTGTCAGTGGGATCCTCCTTCATACAGGTGGACTCCTACAGTGTTGTCTCCTCCTGCGGCCGTCGAGAACAGTTGAGGGTGATCTTGGTAAGATAGAAAGACGAGGCAGCGCCCCGAGATTCCTGTTCTGTGACCTGTGCTCCAGAGAAGGACCCAAACTTCCCAAGCGTCCCCTCGCCGCTCCGCCCTGGGGGGAGAGGTTCGTGGAGGTTAATGATTAACTCAGAGTGACTGGTCTCCCTATTTTTATTGCAGTTTCACTTTCCAACAAACACAACCTTATTTGCAGAGACATTTGTGACCCTTCTCACACTCAGAAATTGGGGTGAAATGAGAAGGAGATTATGTTTCTACCACTTTTTGAAGGTAGAAGGAAATCGAAGTAGGGGTGAGACTTGTTCCAGCACAAGTACGGATCTCGGGCCTCAACATCAAGTCTTGGTCTGTGTTTCGACTTTCTGAGCACTCAAAGATTTGGTCTAAATAATGTCAACACTGACTTTACAGGGGAAATCCAACTCCCTCTGGTATATAAATTTCTTTGTGACTTGTTAATGTTGTGAACTATGAACTGATTCACTGTGTTTATTTTTAAAAGTCGTCTCTGTTGATGGGAAGGATTACTACAAATATAATGCCACTGTTGTCCAAAGGAGAAGTTGCCCTATGTCCGTGACTGGGGTTTTCTGAGATCAGTCATCTTAGACATTTTGCAAGCTACCCAAACCCTCATTCATCTCTGGCCCTTCAGCGCTGCAGTAATTATCCTAGATGGCAGAGGAATTGTTTCCAGATAATATCTTAGAAATAGGGAAATTATGACCTAATTTCAGGCCATCTCAAATTAATGAGAATGTTCTTTGTGGAGTGCTATCAATATAAACCTTTAAAAAGTGATAAGTGGGAGATATTTAAATCCGTTATCTATGGAGCTCAGTAGACACCTTGCAAGCACACGCAATGGCTATTATCCGGTCAGTTGCTTGGGTGGCTGTTTTATCTTCCTTCTAGTTTTTATTAATTAAATTTCTTCTGGGGCTTGGCTGGCATTGGCAGCCTCTCTTGGGGAACCTGTGGGGGTGGGAAGGAAGTGAGGTTCTAAGGGACAGATCTCGGTCTGTAAGACCATCATCTGGGCCGAGCGGGCTGCACACCAGGTAACGCCTGGCAGGCAGTGCCTCTCTCCAGCTTGCTCTGGTCTGCACACCCAGCGTGGACTTTGCATCTTTGATCTTGCTTTATTAACCTAGACTTACTTCTCCTACATGGGCGTGACCAAGGGCCGTTGATTCCTTTGATCCCCAAATGACTTCCCGCATCTCCATGTCTTATTCCCTGGTGGGGGAAGTGGGCACAGAGGAGGAAGGGAAGCCTGGTGCATTCTGGGCTCTCTGATGGACCCATTGGGTGTGTGATGCATTTATTTTTGCTGGTTCCTCTGCTTAGGGTACTTCTCTCCACTACCACCATCTCCAGCCCCTAACAGGGGCAGCACCAACCTCTGTATTTGGGAGTGGTCACTATGGAGTCCATTCTGTTTGGAAGGGCTAATGTCATTGTAATATTGAGAAAATGCCATTGTCCACACTGAAGAATGAGAGAGGTGAAGATTTAAGGTTATGGAGGAAGCTGAAGCCTGTGCTCCCAGCCCCAGGTCTCTCATTGGTATCACCCCCTTCGTGTGCTCAAATACCACCTCTTCGGGGACGTTATCTTTCTTGTTCACAGCCCTTCTTTTCTTAGTGAAATGTCCACTCTTCTCTAAATTAAGAATGTGGTCTCCGAGGTCCGACCCTCTGGGTTCAGATGCTGACTCTTCTGCCTACTGACTCCCTGATTTGAGGGAGGTTATTTGATCTTCCCATACCTCATTCCTTCAACTGTAAGATGGGATTACGAATACACCGGAGCTCTTGGTTGTTGTGGGCGTCAAATGAGTGAGAGCTCACGAAGCCCTTGGGCCTGGCATTCTGCGGGCCCTCACTGACAGGGCCGCTGCCAGTTCATGCAGCCTGTTGTGAGCATGAGAAAAAGGCACGTCTTCCTGCTGGAGGTCTTCCCCTGTCCACTGCTCGGCCTGATGACGTTGCTCAGCACACAGGATGGCCCACTCCTCTGTAGCTAGAGCTGCTGATGCTGTTACAATGTTCCCAGCTTGGTGAGCTGTGCAGGTGGATCTCACCCACACGCCCCATTGGCCGTTTGAGGTCCTCTGGTTTCCACATTCTCTAACCCTTTAGAGCCTTGCGTTACTTGGCCACCACCAGCTTCAGTGGAGCCCTGGATCTTGCTGGGTTGTTGCTTCCATGATAACTGCCTTCAGTCTTGCACACCTTCCCCCAAGTCACAATCTTCTCCACCCTCCTGCCAGTTTCTAAAATGCAAATCTGATTGTCATTTCTTAGTTTAAAAATCCTTCGAATTCTCTCATTACTCCTGGTAAAATCCAAACCCCTTAGTGTAGCATACAAGGCCTGCAGGTAGGACCCTGGCCTGGTTCTGCAATGTCACTTCTCACCTTTTTTTTTTTAATGCTCACCTGAGGATATTTTTTCCATTTATCTTCAGATAGAGTGGGAGGGAGGGAGAGAGAGAGACAGCGATGTGAGAGAGACACATTGACTGGTTGCCTCCTGCACAACCCTGACCAGGTCCGGGGACCGAGACTGCAACCGAGGTACATGCCCTTGACCGGAATCGAACCCATTACTCTTTGGTCCAGAGGCCAACGCTCTAACCGCTGAGCCAGACCAGCCAGGGCAAACACACCCATTTTTTAAAGTTAAAACCTGACAAAGACTTCAACAACGATCACAGGCAATTCACAAAGTACAGGTGACTGGTACCCACATACAGAAAAATCTTGAAACCCATTAACAATCAGATTAAAATTTCAAACAAAAACATTATTCATGTACTAAGTCACTAAGTCTTTTAGAAGTTAATCTACACTGCGGACCACAGAGCGGTGGTGCATGCATACTCCCAGCGAGGGGCGAGGATGGAACACAGGGGAACTTTCTGGAGTAATGAAAATGTTCTCCAGAGTTGTGGTGGCAGTCACACACCGTATAACCTTGTCACAAACCCATCGAAGTAAGCCCTTACATTTGCTGCATCTTCTTGTATGAAAACTCTAACTCAATAACCATGAATTAAAAAAAAAAATCCTTAACCAGTATTAGGAGAACAAGACACTTTTGTACATTGGAGGCTGGGGTGGGAGTATGGTGGTAACATAAACTCCCACCTTTCTGGAAGTTATTTTGCTTCTGCCTTTTAAGAAACCGTGCTCCGACGTGGTGTTTCCCCTTCTGGGGTAACATTCTATGGAGAGAATCATGAAGTCGAAGATGCACGCATAGTATTTGTCATAGCTTCGCTAGCAGCTGAAAACTGGGAAAAGACGCCAGATGTTCCTCAGAGGAGATGGCTCCGTTATGACTCATCTGTGGGGGGAGCGCTGCCAGCCAGCCCGCGCCCAGTCTTTGTGGGAATTGGAATAAGTCGGCTCCTCTGGGTAGAACGACCACTCCCGGGCTTGTGGGGGCTGCGGCTAAATTTCAGCCCCTGTCCCCTCAGCTGTGTGGTCCTCAGGTCAATCCATACAGTTGGAGGGGTGGGGGGCGATACTGAAACGGATGGCTGTGAGGAGCAGTGGCACGAGGAAATGTTTGCCACGGAGAGTGAGACGATTAAAGTAGGTCTGCTTTTACATGTAATTCTAATTTGTTCAAAAACGTCGGCTGAGTGAAAGGAAACCTACCGAAATGGAACTGGTGGTGAAATTGAGTGATGGAGTCATGGACGACTTTCTCTCTTTTATATATGCTTCTTCTGAATTGTCCTGTGGTTGGTGCCTTTTCTAACTATGAAAACAGATCTACATCCTTACTCTCCTAACGTAGCAGGACTGTGCTGTGCTGGGACCTGCGACAGGGGTCTCTTTAGGGAAAAGAGTGGGAAATGGGGCTCCTGTCTGCCGTGAAGGGTGGAGCCGGCTGGGAGTGGAGGTTGGTGAGGGCAACCTTGCTGCTCCCAGTGATTCCTCTGGTGACGGGAAATGTCTCTTATTTTGTCCTCCCTTCTCGCCATTCTGCAGGTTTGAGACATTTGAGGTAAACAGCTTTGAGCAGTTTTGCATCAACTACGCAAATGAGAAACTCCAGCAGCAGTTCAACTCGGTAGGCTAGTGTCCGCACCCGGGGTTTCGGGGGGGGGGGGGCCTCCATCTTCCTGAGAGCAACGGCCCGGGGCCACTTCTCGTCCAGCCAGGGCCAGTGGGCTCTGGCTCTGCCCTGACCTTCCGTTGGCTTCCTGGTGGTGCCCCAGCTTTAGGAAGGTGCTCCCCGCTGCTCAAGAGGAGCAGCTGGGTTATGAGGGTAAAGGATCCTCCTCTTGGCTGTGACTCCTACTCCTCTGGAGCCTGGGTGTCTCAGGTATTGAAGCAGTTGCAAGCAGACATGATTGGTGGGGGTGTGGCATCACAGACGCTGATTAGGATGTCCTAGAGAAGGGTTCAGGTGGGAGTGAGGATCACCTCACTAAGCTTTCTTTTCCTGCAGTCATGACTGGCTCAGTGCCCAAACCTTTGTGGTGGGTGTGCACCAGCCTCCAGGGCACAGAACTCACATGGTTGCAGCTCCAGGGAGATAAATGTTCAAGGGTGCGTGCAATTCACTAACCTTGACCTTTCTCTTCTTACCCTAGCATGTCTTCAAACTGGAGCAAGAAGAATACATGAAGGAGCAGATCCCTTGGACCTTGATTGACTTTTATGATAACCAACCTTGTATCGACCTCATAGAAGCTAAGCTGGGCATCCTAGACCTGCTGGATGAAGAATGTAAGGTAAAATGATGGTGCTGTCATTGGATTAGGTCAGTTCTAGGCTTGGGGTGGGGCAGAGGACAGCTGTGTGGTGCAGGGCCACCTGTGAGATCCCAAAGCTGGATTTCACCTGCAGTTAGCCGGCCTTTAGTGTGCTGGTGTCCATTCTGCATACCAGAAGGTGCTGGAAGGTAATGTGACTGGCGAGTTACTCTGCTGCCTCTTTTGGCAGAGGCTGGTGGTATGATTGGCACAATATGATGGTGGTATGGATTCTATGCCCCAGATATCCTAGGTTCTGGAGAGGGCCCTCCACATCTAGACAGGCACCCCAGAGAGTGAAGGTCAAGAGCCCAGGGTCACCTTCGCGGTGCCAGGTGGCTTATGAGTGATAGAGCAGCATGGCTCGGTGGCAGGTGAGATCCATGACTTCTCCATCTACCTGTTCGTGGACTCTTCCTGAATTGCCAGTGTGGAGAGAACCAGGCAGCCGTGGGGAGGTGGGGTGGGAAATCTGGGTGCTGTCAATCATCTGACTGTTTGTTTTTCTGCTCTATGACTTGGTGGGGGTTGGATCTAATGAGCTTCAAAATTTCTCCTGGTTTGGTGGTCAGTGGTAAGGAGGTGAATATATGCCAATCCTTCATTGATGGAAATGCTGATAAAAAGGTGTAGAGAGCACTTGATTCTTTATTGAAGGGGAGAACAAGCCCGGCCAGTGTGGCTCAGTGGATTGAGTGTTGTCCCATGGACCAAGAGGTCCTGGTTCAATTGCCGGTCAGGGCACATGTCCGGGTTGCAGGCTGAATCTCCAGTGGGGGCTGTGCAGGAGACAGCCAAGTGATGTGTTTCTATCTCTCTCTAAAAAATCAATAAACACCTATTTTTGAAAAAAGAAAGAAAGGCTCTGGCCAGTTTGGCTCAGCGGTTAGAGCATCAGCCTGCGGTCCCGAGAGACCCAGGTTCGGTTCCCGCTAAGGGCACGTACCTCGGTTGCAGTTTGTCCCCGGCCCTGGTTGGGTCGTGTGGGTGGCAGCCACTCGATGTGTCCCTTTCACGTCGATGTTTCTCTCTTCCTCTCCCTCCCTCCCCTCTATCGGAACAAAAAAAAGGAAAAATGTCCTCTGGTGAGGATTAAAGAAAAAAAAGAAAGAAAGGAGAGAACCCAGATGCGTTTCCTTCCTGGTCTCCCGCATTTGCCTGTAAAGGGTGGAGGGAGGCTTGATGGTTTGGGGGGAGGAGGTGTACCCCTCTGGAGGGCTCTCCTAGTTCCATTCCTATGAAAAGGAGAAGGAGAGGTTACTAGGACAGCAGAAGACGAGTGAAAATGCACTGAAGTCCGCAGCTCGCACACGTTTATCTCCTGACGGTTTTCAGAGCTTCTTCAAGGCCGTGGGCCTTGTCCTGAGAGGTCCCTGCAGGGGTCCGTCCTCAGTGTGGAAGCGGTGTGCCTGGGCGCCCTCCACCTGCGAGGTGGCAGTAGAGCTGACAGACAATTGTCCCTGCATCGTGAGCACTGGCTGAGTGACTGAAGCCACAGCACAGGCCCTCCAGTGTCCCCTCCAGTGTCCCCTCCAGTGTCCCCTCCAGTGTCCCCTCCTGGCATTCACCACTGACACACTTTCTTGGTTCAGTGTCCACTGCCAGCAGCTCCCTTCCCACACTCTGCAGGAGCGCACTCCCCTCCCCCAGTCTCTGCTGTGATTGTCTGTGACCATCTCCTCCAGCTTCACACCCCAACCCAAAGGCAACACCATGTCTTGTGACCTACCCCGCGTCTCTGCCCCGGGCCCTGGTTCCAGGGAGACTCCAGCTCTTCACTGCCCTCCCCAGGGGTGCATGCCAGGGTCTACACAGTTCTGAGGAGCACGTGAGGCCGGTCCAGCTCATTTCCGATGAAGAGCTGACTGTGACATCAAGACTAACCCTCGGGCACGGCCCCTCCTTTCCTGTGTGCACACACCTCTCGTAAGATGATTGATTCTTCGGGATGATCGGTTCTGCGAGTTGAACAGCTGCCTGGTTGACTTCCCATGATTCACCCTGTGTTTAGCAGGCAGAGGGGGGCCGCTGTGGGATTTTTGGACCTGTGGTTTGGGGATCTGAGAGGTGCTCCTACCCAAGGGAATATGTCACCAAAAGGTCAAGTCAGAGCAGTGGGAGCACTGGTCCCAACACCAGGTGCAGAGACCTCAGACTGCCCCCCTGAGGGCAGGACACAGCCATGAAGAGGAAGCCCAGAGCATGGGCTGGGAGCAGGTGGTCGGGGGTGGGGGTGGGGGGGGGACTCGACGCAGGTAGCAGAAAAGTAGGCAGCGGTTTCAGGGAGGCCCAGGGTGCAAACCTCATTCATTCAGCCGTCCCTAGACTTTGCAGCCTTGGGTATTCCCAGGGCAGACGGATCGCAGACCCTCCTGCGCTTGGTCTCCTGTGGAGGGCACACCACCCGTGCAGCCTGTTGGAATCGACTTCCCTTCCGAGAAGCTGAGGGAAAGTAAAATCCAGCTATATGGGTGATCTCTGCCTTATGCTCCATGGAGCCTTCCGTTTGGGTCAGATTTGTAAAATTAATTGATTTTAGTCTAAGACTGTATCCAATTCAAACTTCTGACACTGCAATTCATCAAACACCCAGGATTTGTTATGCACCTACTGTATGTCTGGTCTTGAGGGAAAATCCTTGGGAGAGGAGGAAAGGTTCTTCCTGGTGGCCCACAAGGGAGGAGAGACAGGATGGTACCCCGAGGAGCTCAGCCTGAGTGAGGGGGGTGGGGCCCGGAGAGGGCTGCAGGCAGGACCCAGGGTCCCAGCGAAGGCTTCTGAGCTGCAGGCAGCTGCTGTGGTTCTTGGTTAGATCTTGTTTCCTCCTCCCAAAGGCTCTTTGGAGAGCAGGTCTGAGGCAAACCTGGATGTCCTGCCCATCACACTGGTGGGGCTCGGAGTGTTGCGATATGGGGTGTGCTGTGAATGCGACATGCTTCACTCACAGTGGTGGCTGAGGTCACGGGGCTCCGGAGTGAGGGAGGCTAGAGGAACCCCAGAGGAAGGGGTAGTACAGAATCCCAATGTGGAAGTCTTTTTTCTGCCCGGCTAAATTGCTCTGGGAATTGGGAGTGATTCAGTGTATGCTGATGCCACTTCTAGTAACAGGTGGATTTTCAATCAACAGGTGTTATTACATTTGTCAAAACTCATGGAACTGTACACTTAGAAAGGGTGCATTTTACTGGATGGAAATTCGACAGCAGAAGACCTGACTTTAAAAAAGAGGGCACCTGACCCTGGCCGGTTTGGCTCAGCGGTTAGAGCGTCGGCCTGCGGCCCAGAGAGACCGGGTTTGGTTCCCGCTAAGGGCACATACCTCAGTTGTAGTTTGTCCCCGGCCCTGGTTGGGTCGTGTGCGTGGCAGCCACTCGATGTGTCCCTTTCACGTCGATGTTTCCCTCTCTCTCTCTCTCTCTTCCTCCCTCCCTCTCTCTCCCTCCCACTCTAACTGAACAAAAAATGGAAAAATGTCCTCCGGTGAGGATTAAAAATATATACATAGGGCCCCTGGAAACGCCCAAGGCTCTGACCAGAGCAGGTTGGGAGTTCCCATGGACTTGGTCACAACCAGGCAACTTGGCGTCCTGTTGGACGCGGAGCCGCTTTGGACGCGTTCTTTCCCGCTCGGTCGCTCAGAGACCCCCGCAGGGCGAGGAAGTGATGAGACTGCGTTGTGAACGCCGGGTTCGCTGTCCCCCGTGTGACAGGCACCGAGCCAGATGAAGGATCACACTCACGGCGTGAAAGGATCACACTCACGGCGTTCTTTCCCGCTCCGTCGCTCAGGGACCCCCGCAGCGCGAGGAAGCGATGAGACTGCATTGTGAACGCCGGGTTCGCTGTCCCCCGTGTGACAGGCACCGAGCCAGATGAAGGATCACACTCACGGCGTGAAAGGATCACACTCACGGCGTTCTTTCCCGCTCCGTCGCCCAGAGACCCCCGCAGGGCGAGGAAGCGATGAGACTGCGTTGTGGACGCCGGGTTCGCTGTCCCCCGTGTGACAGGCCACCGAGCCAGATGAAGGATCACACTCACGGCGTGAAAGGATCACACTCACGGCGTGAAAGCAGCCGCTGGGAAATCACTTTTCCTGGACTCGATGCCCAGTGCAGGCAGGGCCCGTGAGCTGCGACTCACATTGGAAACGCGGAGATGGGGTTGCCAAGACGGAGAGGGAGGCACCCAGGGCTGTCCCCGAACCTGTGACCCGTGCTGGAAGCTGCAGATGAGACACGGGGCCTGGAAGATTAACGTCCATCTCAGGCTGTTCCTCTCAGCGCTGTGGGTGCTGCGTGACGCGCGCCATACCCACGCCGACTCAGGCAGGGCACGTCCTGCCCTCCCGAGCCCCAGCCCTGGGGAGCAAACGCGCTCAGGCTGATAGCAGATGAGAGGTCAGTGCGTGTTTCCTCATAAGCTGACATATTTGCATTTTAGTAGGAATTTTCTGAAAATGACACTCGACCCCAGGAAGCAGTTCTAATGAGTAAAAAGACAGAGGTTGTCTCAGGCTGGAGAGAGGGTGCTAGGGACCCGCAAAGGCAGGCCCGGGGGAGGCGGGGGAGGCGGGCTCTGCCCTGTGTGACTAGGAACGCAGCCTGGACGGCTGACTGGGCGGACCTTCCTAATGAATGCGCTGTTTCCAGGCAGTGGAGTGAGCAGGCTGACGATGGGGGGCGGGGGTGAAGGCCCTGTTTCCTTACCTGCACCTGCACTTCTGATGCGACCATTGACCAACACAGCTGGTCAGGGGGACCAGGCCCCCGAGGGACAGTCCCTGCTTAGATTAGGGCAGAGCTGGGACCCCGGCTCCCTCCTGACCCAGCGCCCTCTTCACGAGACTTGAAGAGGAGAGTATAGGTGCGTGTATGAAGTCACTGTCCAGTTTTTCCCTAGACTTTTTAAAATTACTTTTCTTTAAACACCTGCCAAGACTAGAGTCAAAGATAAACAGAAAGCACACAGTTTTGCTATTTGGATTCTGTGGGGGGAGGGGGGGTTGGGGGGGTGGGAGTTGTACAGTGTTTTTTTACAAATACAAATTAAACATGAAAAAAGCTCTACTTCCAAAAAATCCTAACAAGTCAAGAGAAGCGTATCAGTTGCATTCTAAACATTTAAAACCTATCTCACAATTTAATTTTAGTGATAAAAAAAAAAAAAAAAAAACAAAAAACAGCTGGTGCACTTTCTTTTTCAAAGGATTCGATGCCCTGCGTAGTCCAGAGCCACCCAGAGCTGCGGTCTAGATTTTATCAGAATACAGGGTTGGCTTTCTTTCTCCTATGCCTGTTTTAAATCTACTTCTCTGGAAAGATTTTTAGAGATAAGTGCCTTCCACCATCCCTTCCTTCTTGGCTGCCTTTATAACTCTGTGGTCAGATGAGCGAGCATAATGGGGAACAGCACATGCTCCAGCCTGTCCTGGATTGAACCCCAGCTCGGCTACTTCCCAGCTGTGTGTCCTTGAGCAAGTTACCTACCCTCTCTGTCCCAACCACCTTGTCTATAAGACGTGTATAAATATAGTGCTCAGCTCATGGGATTATTGTAGGGATTACATGAGTTGCTCCATCTAAAATATATAGAAAATTACCTGGCAAATAACAAGCACTGTGGGCATTCGCTATCAGTATTCTCTGAGAATCTTAAATGTGAATTCTTGCTGGCCCTTATTTTTAGTTGAGGGTGGGGAGTGAGAAGAGAGACTGACCCTCATCAGCAAATATGTATACGTATGACCTTGCTCATTGACTCATGCCTGTCTGAATTAGTGAACATGTAGGATTATGGAGTCTTTGGACAGAAGTCCAATTTCAATGTAAGACAAGATAATTTTGATACCAAGAGATGTAGGTGTTGACTTAGGTGAGGTGTCTCATCACAGTCCTGCCCTTCCTGTTCTGTCTACCCCAGTTCTGCCAGTGCTGGGTCCCTTGTGTTCCGGTCTTCCATCCTTGTCTCTGATAGCCCTGGCGAGCTGACCCCTGCCTTCCCTATACCCGGTGTTTCTGTAGACGGGATGCTTGAACACACATATAAAACAGTGTATGTAAGAAATGCTGAATTAGATATATTTTACTTTGTCTGCCTAACACAATTAACCTCCTTCAAGAAAAAGTTTTCTTTTCTTGAATTAACTACGGCACTCAACACTGAATATTCAATACTAGTTATTGAGAAAAATCTGTTTGCTTACCAAGTATTTGAGACATTTATTCTCAACTGTGTAAGCATTTTCCTTATGGCACAGATTTTATTAACTTACTAAACAAAGGTCTTTTTAAATAGCTAGTGTAAGGGTCACCTTCAACCCTGCCTGATCCAAATGTACAATCAAAGCTGAGGAAGGGCAGACAAGTCAATAGGTGACCCATACCTGAGGCATGGGTGTGCACAGCAGTGCTCAAGGGTGACAGAGGAGGGGGCTCCTTCTCACCGGAAGAGTTGCTGTCATCCTTAGCAATCTGAATGGTGGTTACAGTGCCTGTTATATATTCAACAAAACAAGATGCTTTTTCACTTTTGAAGCCATCTCTAAAGATACTGAAAGGGGCAGAATTCTTAATGTAGTGGGACCTCTAAAGCTAGATTTAAATAGAGGGGAGGCAGCACGGCTGGTGTGGCTCAGTGGATTGAGCATCGTCCCGTGGACTGAGAGGTCCGGGTTTGATTCCCTGTCAGGGAACATGCCTCGATCCCCAGCAGGGGGCATGCAGGTGGCAGCTGATCGATGTTGCTATCTCTACATTCCTTTCTCTCTAAAAAATCAATAAAAACATATTTTAAAAAATAAGTAGAGGGGAGACAGAGATCAGTACCACACAGCTTAATCACTAGGTACTTAATACCCAGTGTGTGGCTGGAACACAGTTCAAGTTTTTTGTAGTGACAGACAATGCACAAAACCCAACGATGAGCGGTATTGGGTAGACTGTGTGTGAGAACTTCATTGGGAGGAATTCCAGAGACAGATCAAGATGGTCAGAGGGAAGGACAGACGGGAGCCAAGCAAGGACAGTGCACTGACATGAGCTTGGAGCGGGACAGAAGGCCTTCCTGCGTAGGCGTGGGCCTGGGCCAGCAGGAGCACGCCACTGGAGACGGTCACGGTGCGTTCACGACACAGGTTACTGCCCGACCGCAGGGAGGAGCCCTCTCCAGATGCGTTCCAGGAGCTGTGACTCTGCTCCATGACCTTGGCCTCCACCTTCACCCTCTTCTGACCCCTCCAGCGTCTCCCACCCAGCAGGTGCTTTCCAGTCCACATGCTCCTCGGGACACCGGGGGAAACAGGCCACACGGCGCGTGGAGAACGCGCTGGGCCCTACGTGTCTTGTTTTCCACGTCGGGTCCTGAGGCCAACTTACTGGCGGACGCCATCCCCGTGCCTCAGCTCTTGGCTTCCTTTTCCTCTTGACAAAGCACCTGGTTTTGTGGTTCCGCAGGTCCCTAAAGGAACCGACCAGAACTGGGCTCAGAAGCTGTATGACCGGCACTCCAGCAGCCAGCACTTCCAGAAGCCCCGCATGTCCAACACGGCCTTCATCGTGGTGCACTTCGCTGACAAGGTGCGTCCGCCCGCGGGCTGGGCTCTGTGAGCCCCTCCAGCTGGGCTCGGGGTTGCTGGGCTGTGAGGGCGCTGTCGCAGCCTCAGGTCTCTTAGGCAGGGCCCCGGCTCCCTTCTTCCTCCCCACGCCATCTCTGTGTGCGCCAGGCAGTCACGGCGGCAGAATCCCAGCGGGTGGTCATGGTTTCCCAGCTGCGTGCCTGACACATTTGCTGAGGGTCTCTGCCCTGGGAATAGAGCACCTGTGACAGTCGGAGGCTGCCCTCCTGCAGCGTGAGAGAGAAAAGGAAATAGGGAAACCGGGTGCTGTTCTCGGGTGGCTCCTTCCCCAGGGACTGGTGGATGCTTAGACTTCTTCTCCATGGACTTCTGGGCACCAACCCAGTGCTTCTCGAATTCCACGTGCGCCGAAGTCCCCTGCCATCTTGGTAACATGCGGGCTCTAATCCAGCAGGTCCGCGGTGTGGCCCACAGCCGCATTCACACCCCCAAGGGGGCCTAGGAAAGGGAACTCCTTCCGAAAACTGTTTTCCCACCAAATGAGCACCCAGTTCCCTCTGTGTAAATCCCGACCATGTCTTGGGTTTGCATTTTCAACAGGAGCATCCGTGGAGTTCCCACTTCACTGCTTTTTAGAAAACACCGTGTGGATGGTCAGGCCGAAGCACTAACTACTGTTTGTCTCCCACTGGGGCCCAGGTGGAGTACCTTTCAGATGGTTTTCTGGAGAAAAACAGAGACACGGTGTATGAGGAGCAGATCAACATCCTGAAGGCCAGCAAGGTAAAGGGCGGGAGAAGCGGGGACCGGGGGTGAGGTGTGCACAGCCGAGCCTTTGGTGTCTGACACATTCCCAGCGCCGAACCTCTGCTCAGTCTGCAGAACCTCCTTGTAAGCACTCACCTGACACAGAAGGTAGGACTGAGAGATGCTTAAATCCATCTGGGAATGCTACCTTCTGTTACCTCCAGAATTTCCTTTCTTCTCACGACTGTAGCAAAAGATAGCAAATATTGTGTCCATTCTACAGGTCGAGGAAATCAGGCATCGATTCATGTAAAAATTTTTTATTAAGCACCTACCTGTGAGACACGGCTCCAAAACACCCGGCGTCGTGCAAAGATGATTGAGACAGATTCTTCCCTGCAGTTGCTTACCTTCCAGTGCGCTGGGAGTGGGCAGATAAACACGCGTGGTAACTGGAAAGAGAGGAGGGGTGGGGGAGGGTCCTGCAGCCAGGGAGGAGCCAGGGCACCGATGTCCCCGCAGGTGATGTCCTGATACAGCTGCTGTTCTGCTTGAGCCCTTTGGAGGAAACCCGGAAGAGGCCCCAGGATTTAGGAGGCTTTCTCTCAGCTACATGATATTGAACTCACTGCGGGAGGCCTGATAGCATTGGAAATGGCAGGTTAATGTCTCTGTGTGATAAGCCTTAGATGAATGCAATAGGGCAAGATAATGGGATGGAGAAAATTCACCCAGCCAAATGGACCCAAGAGCATAAAAGCAAGTAAACCCCATTAAACCATGTGTCCCCGAGGCAAGGGGTCTAGAGAGGATCTGAGTCGGTTCCAGGGTGCGGGCGGCCCAGGACAGACCCCTGCCCAGCGTTATCTCTGGGTATCTGGAAGATCAGGGAATTCGTTGTCACGGAGACAAATTTGCTTTGGGGAAATGTGAATATCATTTTGGAGTTCAACACAAGATGCACCTCTCAGTCTGCCCAGCTCTGTAGTCCATGGTGGTTATCATGACCTTTCATTCTTTACAAGGGGGTGGTGGTGGTGGTGGTGGTGGTGGTGGGAACAGGAGCGGAGCCACAAGCCTGCAGGAGATGGTTTGAGCCCTAGGGGCATTTTCCCTCCCCGTGCTTCTTAGGAGCTTAGAGGCCTGTGACCTTCCTGTTCTCACAGAGGGCACAGAGGGCTGACAAGTGTGAAGTCTAAGGACAAGTTTCCGGTAGGAGCACAGACGAGTGGGGAGAGCATCCTGCTTCCCACTCCCTGTGAAGTTCGGTTCTGCCCTTGTACTGATTTTGCCTTGAGTGTGTCTTAGGGATCCCAGAATAGAAAAAGAAATCTGACAGGTCATCTTTTATTAATGACAGATTTTCCCCCTTATTTTTAATTCTGTTGATATTTGTGTGGTATGTAGTGATAACAAATACATATAGTTAACCTCATGGAGCTTACAGTCTATTGAAAAACATACACCGTTTGGTAAGTTTGGTAATGCTGTGAAGGTCAAGAAGAAGTCATTATGGAAAAGAATAATCGGGGTTTGTTGGGAGTCCCCAAGACCACCCCAGGTTCAGTATTTGCTAGAACTCACAGAACTCGGCACATGGTTGTACTCGTGGCCATGATTTATTACCGAGAAAGGATCCGAAGCAAACGAGCAAAGGGAACCGCGCGGGGATGCGGTCCCAGGGAGACCAGGCGAGGTTCTGAGTGCCGGCACGTAGCATGTGCTTAATGTGGTGATGCATGTGAAGTGTCTACCAGGCAGCTCGCCTGAGCCCAGTGTTCAGGGTGTTTATGGGGAGTCCGTTATGTAGGCATCCTTTGCCTAGCATGTGCCAAACTTTCAGACTCCAGAGGAGAGCAGACATTCAGCATAAACCATACCGTTTGCATAATCCACGTGGTACAGTGAGCTGTTACCGGAATGGGTGAAGCCCTCCTGAAATCCACGTTCCCAGACAACAGCCCAGGCGGGTGTTAAGCAGGCCTCTCTAAGGGTGGTCTCAGGCCTCCCTAAGGGTGGTCTCAGGCCTCCCAAAGGGTGGTCTCAGGCCTCCCAAAGGGTGGTCTCAGGCCGCTCTCTCTCCTCTTTTCTCTGTGGCGGTATCATTTTAGATTAGGGGTACTGGGTTTCTATTAGAAATGAAATAAAGGCGTATAAAAATTCAAACAGTATAGAAATATGTAAAATAAAAAGTATTCTTCCATTCCTTGACCTACCTTTTCGTGAATCCCCATTCTGCAAAGGCAAGCATATTGGTACTTCTTTTTAAGGTTGAAATGAATTGTATCACGCTTGGTCCTCTTGAATTTTTCACTTACCATTAATCTTGGCCATCTTTCCACATGAGCACATGTTTGTCTACTTTGTTCTTTAAGCAGCCGCTGATACTTTGCAAATTCGCGTAATGCTGCAATGAATACCCTTTACATGTATTTTTGCTTCCTTGTTCAGTTGTATCTGTCAGGTAACATTTTAGAAGTAGAATTGATGGTTTAAAGCATCTGCACTTCAGAAGTGTATGCGTACTGCTAAACTGGAGTGAGAAGCAGGCCTGTGATCTGCTCTTCAAAGGTAACCAACCCTCTTCGCCCCACTACCCACGGTTCCGACTTTCCCCTTCAACAACCAGTGTTTCTCAGAACCAGTGACCTTGTTGTCAAGCCTCCCTCGGAGGTGTTGTGATGGCGGCCAGAGCACTCGGGGACTAACCAGAGGGGCTTCTAGGCCTGCTAGACCCCCTCCACCCCGACCCTTCCAGCCCCCTGCAGACATCCCAGGAGACAGAAGTTCACTCTCACCCGACCTGTAGCTTCACAGTTTGCAGCTACAAAGCAGAGGACAATTCGAAGTGTATTTTTTTTTTTTAATCCTCACCTGAGGGTATTTATGTATTTTTCTTCAGAGAGAGTATAGGGGGAAAGAGAGAGAGAGAGAGACATCGATGTGAGAGACACACATCACTGACCGGAACCGAACCCGAACCACATTGCTCCTTGGGCCAACGCTCTAACCGCTGAACCAAACTGGCCAGGGCTCGAAGTATATTTTTAATCATTGGGACAGATGGACGTATCTGGCAGCCTCTGCCATCGTAGCGTTTTTAAAGCTCATTAATTACTGAACTTCCATTTTCTTTAAAGTGTCTCTTTTTCACATTGGTCCTATGAGGTTTATGTTTCTCATTCCACGTTAAAGAGAGAAAAAATAAAGACCTGGAAAGACGCAAGGCCCGATGGCATGGAATTAATGCCCCATGTTTTATCCGTTCTCATCTCATCTCAGCAGAGATAAACCACAAATCCTGTATGTGAAGTCACAGTTTCACTTACAGTGTTTCTATTCTAGGAGAGACCCAGTAGCTTTTTTCTTGTGTGTGGCACCCGATAGGAAATTAACAAGTCATTTTGCACGATTAAGCAGTAGGAGTGGAAGACTCCCCTGCACCCTACCTGCCAAAGGAATGTTAGAAGAACCCCCACCAAGAGCAGTGGAACAAAACCGTGTTAATGAGAATGTAATTAGTAATGGAACTAATTGTCCTGCCTAAGAGGTTATAATGCAGTTAATTGCTTTCTCAGCTGTCAGAGAGCTATAAATACGCAGGTAAAGAAACACCTCTTTAAAACATGACTTGTTATTAACAGACTGATTTGTTTTAGACATTAGAGGATGAAGGTTTTACCCTCCCGGTTTTTGTTTATTATAAAGAGCAATATTTTATCAGTCTGAAAAATAAAATCTCAAAAGGAGAATATTTTTCCTCGAAGGTCTCTGATTCCAGGGCAATGCTGGATGTAGGTCAGAGGGACAGGCAGTGGATCGAGTGTATGCCAGCAAGTGCCAGGTGACAAGGACCATCCTGGGCTGTGTTCCTGGGCACGGAGTCCACATTGGCCGTGACAGTCCCGGGTCCAAGAGTCATAGTAGTGCAGCTCGAGACAAGGCCGGACGCTGCTGACTCCTCTCCCTCCTCTGTGTCTTCAGCTTGACTTCACCCAGGAATGAAAATCTGCTCTCTCTACTGGTGTGTTCCTTACAGGTGGCACCCACACTTCATTGTGAGCAGATATGTTTGCTTCTTTTTTTTTAAAAAAGTATGATTTTCATTTCTGTTTTTTAATTTTTTAATATAATGGCTTTATTGAGATATAATCAACCTACTATAAAACACCTGCTTTTAAAGGTATTAGGTTTAATTTGCTTTCTGTTTAAAATCAGTTTGTGCCTGTCAGGTAGCTCAGTTGGTTAGAGCACGATCCAGATATGCCAAGGTTGTGGGTTTGATCCCCATCAGGTGGAACGAGACATCAGTGTTTCTCTCCCGCTCTCTTCTCCTGTGTCTCTCTCCAGCCCTCCGTCCCTCTCTTTCTAAAATCAATAAATACAATTTTTTAAAAATATAAACTAAAATCACTTTGTGCTGGTAGTTGAAAAGCTTCTACCAATATTTAGAATAAACAGGTCACTACGTAGAGACATTTTTAGTACATTAAACAATAGCATTCTTTTTCCAGTGTGGGAAAATGAAATGCCAAGACTTTTTCTCCAAAGTTCATTTAAAACCCTTTTAAGCAAAAATATTTCTTTCTTAAAAGTTGTAGGTTTTTTTTATACCCCTGCCCCCAAAGGGGTACCATGTAAAAGAATTTATTGAAAGGAAAATTTTTTACTGTGCTTACTGAGTTTTTAAAGATAAGATTCTAAGTGAGAGATCCCAATCAAATGGTTTTTATAGTGTATTATTTTAGTTTCATGTGTCTGTTTAAAGGGAATATGTTTTCTGTTCCTATAAATAGAGTTGAATAGATGTGATTTCCAAGGCAACAACTATGTAAATAGCTACAATTGATATTTTCTTTAACTGTCAAATGGTCTTTAGAAAGTGTTTTCATACTCTTAATCCCTTTCAAATAGATTTGCCTCAGGCTTTTAAAATCTCTATATAAATTTGAGTAGCAGAGAATACCAAAGCCAGTACCCGTGGACACTGGAATAAGAGACAAACAGTATTAGGGAAGTGCTGGGTTTGTTTGAAGGTGTTATCTGAGTGTGTCCAAGACTGAAGAGAGGAAATTTTTTGAAAGGCCCAGGTGGATGCTGTTTCTTATGGCCTAAGACGAATGATAATAGTTTCATTACTAGTTAGTCAGCTTACAAACAGGCTTTGCGTTAGCTTTCCAAGAGCATAGGTGCAGATAGTCAATCAAAGAAAAAACAACTTCTCTCCCTCACGCAGAAGTGTGTTCTTTTGCATGAATCCTTTAGTTAAGCAAGAACTTGGGTAACTACTTTTCCTTGAGACTACAGGTGCATTTATAGTTGGGGCCCTCAGGTGCCTGTCTACCCAGCCCCTTATCCAGGTGGGTGGATGGGGTGGGTGATGTAGTAATTGGTAATTGTTATTGCTTACCTAGCCTTTTTTCTTTTAAAAATTTTTTTTTTTAATTGATTTTTAAAGAGAGAGAGAAAGGGAGAGGGGGAGAGAGATAGAAACATCGATGAGAGAGAACCCACAACCTGGGCATGTGCCCTGACTGGAAATCGAACCAGCGACCTTTTGGTGTATGGGTCGACAGTCAACCACTGAGCCATACCAGCCAGACTACCTGGCCTTTTATCATTGCCTACAGCCCAAGGTCCAACATGGTGTTTCAGTCTTGGGGTCACGTTAGAGGTCTTTGTACGTTCACTGAGTTTATAAAACAAATTCTGAGTAGAATGTGTATCCTACCTCCTCCTTCCCAGAGTTAATGTCCCAGCAGACTCCTGACCCTGTCATGCCAGAGATCCTAGCATTTCAAGTGCAGTCTCAATAGCAAGGACCTGCAGCAAACAGCTTTTAAACTAAAAGACACATTCTCCTGGATAGCCCAGTGCCAGCACAGGTTAAAATGTGCCTTGTGAGGATCCCGTTTTCTGCTCTTACATTGCAAGTCCTTTGTGTGGGCGGGCTAGAGACGGAGCGACAGAGCGGTGACATGGCTTCTCTGACTGCAGCCAGGAAAGGGGGCTGGAATTTTTAAATACTCTTATTGTTGAACCTGACTTCAGAGTTTGTCATGTGGTTTTGATACATGTTCCTGACCTTAGAACCTAACAGCTTTCTCCCAGAAAAAAAAAATCCAGTTTTAATGATTTCTATCAATTAGACTCCTCAAACAGTGGAATCGTGAAGCTTCTACTACCTTGACTTCTACCTATGACTCGAACATTTGGAAATCCATTTCAGGAAGTATACGAATTAGAACACTTCGGTCAGTGCTGTGTTTTGACATGACAGACCGAATCCCAGTGATGTCTTTAAAACGGGAACTTGTCTTCAGCCTCCCATTGCTTCCCTTTGGAATGTTCCTGATGCCATCTCACTGGGCAGGTGACCTTTTCTCACAGGTGCCTTGGCTGTCTGGGGCCAGTCCACAGAGCCCCCGTGCCTGGATGGTCCTCTCCCCCACCCCCACCCCTCCATTTTCTTCTGTGCCTGCCACTCCAGTGTTCTTGGCTCGTATTTGCCATGGTGGCCGTCCGACAGTGAGGACCAGTGCATTTTTAAGTAGGGACTACTGGATAAGGTTTGTACATGGAGAACACTCCGGCTGCTGGGTAGACTGTGTTCGGATGAAGGTGTGCCTGGAGGCAGGCACAGGCTTTAGGTGACTGTATTGATCCAGGAGAGCTCTCAGGCAGACCTGAACCGGGGCAGCCCTGCTCTGGCTGGTTGAGCAAGGACCGCTGGAACTTGGCCATGGCCAGAACGTGGTAATTGATTGGGCTGAGGAGCACGGTGATGGCAGGGTTTCCAGGTTAAATTTGGGGAGGCAGCGAGTGGGTGGGGAGGTTTGGCCATGCCACCGTTGGAGGTTCCGGAGGAACACGCAGAGGGAGGAAGCACGGAGAAGGCAGTGGGACTGTGGCTCGTGGTCGGGAAGACGGTCAAGATGGAAGCCGGGTCTGAAGGTGGTGGGTGAAGCCACAGGTGAAAAAGAGACCATCCAGGGAATAAGTGTTAGAGAAAAAAGAGAGATGGTGAGGACGCGGTTCTGGAAACAGCAACATGTGAAGGAGAGACACGCGGGAAGACGGGAAGGGGCCAGGAAAGGTCAGGAGGAAAATGGGGAAGAGTTGGCGGAAGGTGGAGATGCCGAGGCACAGGGGAGAGGTCTTCAGAGAGGAGGCATCTAAGTGATATGGAGGCCTTCACCGATGTCATGCAGGACGAAAAATGAAACTACAGCACCTCCAACCACTGGATTTGGAAGTAGGGTCCCCAGAGTTGCTCTCAAGATCCATTTCTCCACAGTGGGGCAGAGGCCAGGTGATATCTGATGGAGGCAGGTCTGCGAAGGGATGACGTCAAAGGTGATATCTCTGGACACCTTGCCCAAGATTGCCAGGGATAGATGAGAGAGAGGACAAACAGCTGAACAGGGAGGTTTTTAAGCATAAAAGACACTAGCACATAATTATGTGTTCAGGGGAAGAAGCCTGTGAACAGGAAGAGAAAACGCAAGAGTTCAGGGAGCGATTTAAAGCAGTCATCTGATTCAGTTCCCTCGCCTTAACAGATGCGAAATGAAAATCTAGTGAGGTAAAGAGGTTGGCATGGGTCATGCAGCTCATCAAGTGACAGTCCCATCTAAAAGTCACTCTCCTGACCCTTGCTCTCTGCCCTTTCTACTGTTTCACCTTTCCTCCTGGAAATCTACTAGCTCATCACCTCTTCCAGTCCCTCTCCCAACTCCTGAGCACCTCTCACCACACTGCTCCTGCAGGGGGCTCAGCCTCTTCTCATGCTGCAGCCAGAGTGGTCTTTTCCAAAAGATCCTGGTCATTCCTCCTCTCTGGTGCATTGCTGCTTGGGCTCTGCAACCAGGCTGGACCTTGAGAGACGGCCTCTCAGGATGAGCGGGGAGGAGAAGGGGATGGGGTGTGGAGGTGAGAATCGTGGGTGTGGTAGTTTATGGGACAGCAGAATGACCAGCTCAATTGCTTTAAGAGGTATTTTCTGAGGGTGGGGAGTGGGGTCGGACTGTGGAGCCTTGGAGGTAGACCAGGGCATTTAGACACAGTGGCAGGAGATGTGGAGACACCAGTGTTAATGGGGGTTAAAGGAAGAAAGGTGCAGGGTGGGTGGGTAGAAGGAGCAGAGCCTGGCATCTGAGGCACTAGCACTCGAGCCTCTATGCTGTTGGGGTTAGAAGTGGCTCAGGGTTAGTGCTCCCTGCATTCCCCCCACACTGGCAGGTGTGTGGCAGAGGCCTCGTGACACTATTCCAGCCCCAGCATAACTTCCCCAAGGGAGGTCGGCAGGACTGGGTGTCCTGAAGGCTGGGACCCACTGTGCCACCAGCACCTGTACACGACCTGATCTTCACCCTGGTCACACGAAGGACACAGAGGTCATCTTATTTAGTCTCATAACAATTCTGTATAATTGGTACATTCTTACCTCCATTATGCTGGTGACTAAATTAGGGCTCAGGGAAGATAAATAACTTGACAAGATCCAACAATAATGTGTGGAAAACGTTAATAAAACATAGTTCTATTAGAGGATAGCCCACTCTGCCACCACAAGGAAAGGCGTTATTTTGCCCATTTCTGTAAGTGAAGGTTAAGTAAGATTGTCTGGGAAAGTTACTTTTCTCCTTCCTTTCTGTAAATTGAAGTAGAATTCTTAGACCTAAAATTTACCCTTTTAAAGTGTACAGTTCAGTAGTTTTTAGTATAGTCATCAAGTTGTACAACTATCACCAATCTGAATTCTAGAATATTACTCCAAAAAGAAAGTCTGTACTCACTAATGGTCACTCTGCTTTTTCCCTCCCCAGCCCCAGCAACCACTAAACTACTGTGTGTTCCCTGGACATTTTATGTGATACACTGTAATCTTTATGACTGGCTTCCTTCACTTGGCATGTTTCCAGGGTTCATCCATATTGTAGCATGAATCAGGACTTCACTCCTTTATATTGTTGAGTAATAGTCCATTGTATGGACATACCACATTCTGCCTATCCATTTCTTAGTTGACAGACATTTGAGTAGCTTCCACCTTGTGACTGGCTACTATGAACACTGGTGTACAAGTTTTGACATATGTTTTCTCTCCTCTTGGGTACATATTGGAAAACTGCTTTGAAAGAGTATAAGTAGTTCAAGTCCAAGAGATCTTGTTTTCAGTGTTCTTCCTGTGTTTGTTTCTAGTTCCCACTCGTGGCTGACTTGTTTCATGATGACAAGGACTCGGCTCCTGCCTCCACCACATCTGCAAAGGGCTCATCTTCAAAGATCCACGTTCGCTCCTCCAGACCCCAACTGAAAGCCTCCAACAAGGAGCACAAGAAAACCGTGGGCCACCAGGTCAGCGTCACAGCGCGTGGCAGGAAGCTGTGGGCTGTGGCATATGTGCAGGCCTGACCTTCGTAGATGAAGGATGGCTACGGAGACAGAGGGAAGCCAAGGTGGCCTCGGCATCCCAGCCCCGGCCACCCAGCTCAGGCTTTCTGTGCTGCTTGAAGCAGGAAACTGAAACCTTCTCTAGAGGGCACCAGCAGGAGAGGGAGGGGTGACTGTAGCCCCAGACAGTGCATTCAGTCCCTGGAGCGGGCCAATCGCAGCATCTCAGATGCCTAGGGGGATGGGCAGGTTGTAGAGGAGGGTTGAATAAGCCGGGGGCCAGAGAACTGAGAAAAACCGCTCCTGCTTTGGGGTCTTCATGGGATATTATGTCCAGCGTGTCTTCCAAAAGAAGAGATGAGAGTGCCTGCCAAGCTCCTGGCAGCACTAACCTTCCTATTTCACCGGATTTGCCTATTCTGGACATTTCGTGTAAATGCAGTGATTCCCAGGACGCCCGGGCACCGAGTGTGCAGGCCCAGGCCTCAGGTCTCGGAGCACAAGGCCTCCGGGCACAGGGATCATCTCTCGTAGCACTTGGTTGCCTTTCATCTCCTTTGCTCCACAACACTGAGTTAGCCAGAGTAGGGGGTGGTTTCTCCCCAGTAAGTTTCAGGAGCCCTGAGGCCAGAATACAGGAGGGGCTTGACTGTAGTCACCCAGCCAGGTAGGAGTGTGAGAGCTAGAATCAGACCCCAGGTCTCAGATTTCTTCCTGCCCTTCTGGGTTAACAGTAACAGTCAAAACAATAACAGTAACAACTGCTTTGTGGGCGTTCCTTTATGTGTATCATACATCCAGGGAATGTTACAGATAAATAACAACCTGGCGCTGGCTTTTGTCTCCCCAGTTCCGCACCTCCCTGCACCTGCTCATGGAGACCCTGAACGCCACCACGCCACACTATGTCCGATGTATCAAGCCCAACGACGAGAAACTCCCCTTCCAGTAAGTGTGTGCCAGGCATCGACCCGGCTCCTCGTGGTTGGAGTTGGGCCAGTCAGGTCCACCCAGCCCAGTCTCTTACGCCTCCTTAGGGGTCCCGGAGGCGGAGGGAAGGCCAGGCACAGCCTCTCGGGTCTGCTGTCTTCAGTGGGATGAATGGTTGATCCTACACTCCCCAGATGGTTTATATGTGAACACAGGCCCACAGACAGTTACCGAGGTCACCTGTCTGCTGCCCAGGAGGAGTCAAGGGGATGGGAGGACACAGCACCCCCTGCCATGTTGCTTACAGTGGTGAGAGGGGTGCCTACTAGAATCCAATAGAGAACCAGCCGAAAAAGTGCCGCTAAATGCTGGTGTGAGTGTGTCTCCCAGTGATTGTTCAGTTCGGATGCAGGAGGTTCGCGGGAGTGGTCGGGAAGGGCTCGCGCACTGACCTTCAGGACGTGCGGAGTGATAACATACTCAGGCGGGCCTGTTTCTCACATCCCTGATGGCTCAGCTCCAGTCATCCAAGTCCCGCCTCTATGCCTGCCTTGGAAATGGTCTCCCAGTGCTGCCTGTGCTCACATGGGGGTTCTACCCAATCTGTAGCGCCGTGACACTTGAGTATTGGTCCATCCCTGGTGTCTGCCGGACTCCGGACCATGGTTTCTGCAGGCCTCGGTGTCACCTCCCACCTCCCTGTCTGAACCCAGACTGCCCGTCTTCCCCCGCCAGCCTCTGCATGGTCTCTGTGAATGGCATATCCATTTCCTGACACCTCACCTACCCGCCAAACAGCCTTCCAGACTAGAAACCCGAGAGTCAGTCTGAGCTGGTGCCGTGCATAGGACTTCCTGTGACGATGGGCTGTCCTATAACCTGCATTGTCCAACGTGGTGGCCACTGGTCACATGTGGCTCAGTGCTTAGAGTGTGGCTAGTGTGATTGAAGAACTAAATTGTTCATTTTATTTCAGTTGCATTCAAATCCTCATTAGGCAGCTGGTGGCTATCGTGTTGGACAGTATAACCTTTGAATCTTCTTCCTTCCTCCCCGGTGTCCAGTCATTGTCAGAATCCCAGGGAGTTCACAGTGTCCCACACCGGTGTCCCTTTTGTCTTCCCTCCGTCCTCACCTTGCTCAGACTCTTCGTTCCTGGAAGGCTGCCCGACGCCTTTCGAGGGGCCTCACCTCCGCCGCCTCGTCTTCCGTTACCCTGAGCCCCCCACTGCTACTTCCTCCGACCAGGAGATACAGTTTTAAAAAGTTAATCACTTTCTTCCCAGCTTTCTGATTTCCTTTCTGGCCGCAGCATAATTTCTTTCTGTGAAATAATTTATTTTGGCAACTCTGACTCAGAACGAATGCCCGCGCTGCCTCTGCGGGTCCTGTCCTTCGATAAGGCCCCTCTGGCACTCCGATGGGCCTCCTGCTGGAAGAGGGTAGAAGACCATTTCGCGTCCGCCTCCTATGGAGCGTGCCCATTGTTTGCTCTTGCCCTGCCTCGAATCTCTGAGACAGGCTCAGGGGTCCCCCGCCCTGTGGCGTCTGAGGAGCAGTGGGGAAGGCCTGGGTGAGGTGTGCCGGCGGGGGGAGGGGGAAGAGGAGGGCTGGGAACCAGCCGGGGCCCCAGCGGGCTGTGACCTCGGGCAGTTCGTGCCTGGCGTCTGGTCTGCTGGGGGTTTCTCCTTGCTGGGCCTCCCCTTCCAAATGAGAGAAGACGCCGGGGGCTTTGAAAGGGACTTTCTAGACCAAATGTCCCGTTCTTCTAACACCTTCCTTTGCTTTAGGGCCAAAAAATATCTTCCTCCCAGTGAAGAAAGAGGGGAGACTACTGAACCAACTTAGAAAACCTGGGTTCTAGTCCAGACTTTGCTACCAGTTGTTTGGCTAATCACAAGCTAGTCTCTTACTCTGACTTATTTCTTCATCTGTTAATTGTGGTTAAAAAACAATGTGGATGAGCCTGGCCCGTGTGGCACGGTGGATTGAGCGTCGTCCCACGGACTGAGAAGTTCCAGTTCAGTCTGGTCAGGGCACATGCCTGGGTTGCAGGCTCGATCCCCAGTAGGGGTGTGCAAGAGACAGCCGATCGGTGTTTCTCACATCGATGTTTCTATGTCTCTCCCCCTTCCTCTCTCTCTCAAAAAAAAAAAAGAATTCGAGAAGCTAACTTATTTGGTTACAATGTAACGTTATTGACACTATCTGAGGATGAAAGTGCCATGCCCCCCTCCCATTCCACACCACTGGGCTTCCCCCGCCTTGGCACTGTTGACATTTGGGGGCCGGTAATGCTTTGTTGTGGGGCTGTCCTTCGCACTGTAGGAAGCTTAGCCTCCCTAGCCCTATTCACCCGTTGCTAGTCGCATCCCCACCATTTTGACAACTAATAGTGTTTTAAGACATTGTCAAATGTTGCTTAGAGGACAAAATCACCCCCGGTGGAGAGCGCTGTCCTACACTAAATGCTTTGCTAGCATCTCTCATAGACAAGTCTTTTTCCCTTTGCTTTTTCCTTTATTTAAAAAACAAACATCTATCCTGCCTACTGCTCCCCCGGCACTGGGCTGAGACAGGTGGAATGACAACGAATAAGATATGTCCCTTGTCCTTAAGGAGTTGCCAGTCACAAATAACTGGTAATGACTTAGAAGTGACTGTCTCTCCTGCAGGAGCAAAGAGGTGGGAGGATGAATAACTGTCCAGGGAAGAGGTGGCCTGGAGTGAGTGTGGCCACCTGGGATGGCTCGGCAGAGGCACTGGCCAGGTTTCCCAAGGGCCAGTCCCCTGGTCTGAGCAGCAGGCAGTCCTCAGAGGCTCAGGGTCCTGAAGTGTGACTGCGGAACGCCCCAGAGCCCGGCCGGGCGCGAGGGGAGCTTGCAGCCTGTGCAGAAATCAGTTGAGTTGTGCGTGACGGCTGGGGTAGAGCCCAGTCTAACACCATGGGAGTCGCCCTTCAGCAAGCTTCTGGCTCTGCCGAACCCGCGCATTTTATTGGGACAGTGTCACCCTGCATTTCAACAAGTTGACCCTAGATATCTCAGGTAGTTTTTCAGTCCAGACTTAGGTGCTGCTTGAGCACACTGTGATCCTCCCGAATTTAATAGGAGGAAGGGCTGCTTTTCACTCCCAGTTACCTAGTGACGGACGCAGATCGCGAGAGGCATTTGACAGTGAGTTTACGTTACGGTTGGAGAGAGAGATTAAAACGCAGATGCCTGGCTGTCTTTATGTGTCCCCTGGGGTGCGGGAACAGGGAAAGATGATGACAGCATCTTCGGTAGAGTGTCATCTTTTTTTCTAATACTACTTTCTCTTACATCCCTTGATCATTACAGCAAACCAGTGGATTATAGTTGGGCAAATATCCTCAGCTCCTATTGAAGAAATGAGGAAACTGAGTTAGAGAGAGTGTTTTGCCCAAAGTGACACTGGTCGGGCTAGGCCGGCTCTCCCTCCCTCGTCTCCCTCACCCGGGGAGGAAGTGGCGCTGAGATCACAGGAAGCAGGGAAGAGTGTTCAAGCTGAGTTCAGAAAGTACTTGCCAGATGCCTGCCATGGGACCAGCTTAGTGTGCGGGGCTCCAAGAGGACACCGGGCAGGTCACCCAGAGGGGGAGGGCGAGAGGGAGCCCGATGGGGAGATGTGACTCCGGCAGAACTCCAGAATCCTGAGTGGGCCCAGCTGCGGGGAAGAGAACACCGGGGGTTGTCAGGAGCATGGCAGACAGGTGTGATGAGAGGTTGCCCACGGAGGTTAGAGGTAAAGAAACCTCCACCTGCACGTATCCAACAGAGCAAGGAGGCAGCCTGACTGCAGGGCCGCGGTGTGTGCTGGAGCCGGTGTGACCTGTGGTGCGGGGAGCGAGTTGGGGGCTGGCCCAGGGCTGCAGCGGAGCTGTGGAGCAGCCAGGAACAAGGGGCGTTTATTTCTCATCCCTTCTCCGACTGAGGCAATCGTCTTAGCAGATTATAAATCGTGATTAATTCTAGTTCCGCTTATTTCCTTCTCCACGCAGACTCCCCGATTACCCCCGCCAGCCCCGACTTCTTTCCTCCGGTTTGTTTTTGCAGTTTAACCACACTTACCGCATGCCGCCGTGGAGAGTGCACCTCTGTACCCCCTCCTCTGCAAGTGTGGATCCTCTTAGAAAGCCTGACCATGTCTGACTTGATTCTCTGCCCTCCTAAATATATGTGCTTGAATAAATACTAGGTTTTCGGTGCTAGGCTTAGCATTGCAGGACATGTGAGCTGTTGAAGACATTTCTCCCATCTCCAAGGACAGGAAGATAAAGTTCATCTACGTGATTCTCAGCTGAGCAGCTCTCATGATAACAGCTAACAATATGTGTGCCCTTCTGTTGCGTCAGGCCCTGTTCTAACTGCTGTCTTGGGCATTCCATCTTCACACTAACCCTATAAAAGGGATACTGTTGTTATCCCCATTCTGTAGATGAGGAAACTGAGGCCCAGGAGGGTTATGTTACTTGCCCCAAATTACATATGCTGGTAGTTAGTGGCGTGTCACCATTCTGGCCCAGGTCTGCCTGAAACTCACCCTTTTAACTCCTGAGCCACGTAATGCTTTGCGGTGCCAAGCGTGTGTTTTGGCCATTGGATTAAGACAGGTGCCCATGTGGATGGAGATAATAAAGGAAGGCTCTGGAGAGGAGGCATGAATGAGTCTTGGTGGGCAGGCAGATTCAAGTAGGCAAAGAAGTGGAGAGGTGTCCCAGGTGAGACCAAGGATGTGCGCAGCGCTGAGATGCTGCAATAGCTCATGTGCCTGCTGATCAGCCTCTTTTTTTACCTGTGCTTTCCACCTGACGTTGTGCTCAGCAGTGCAGGTAACCCAGGCAGACGAGGTGGGGTCCCTGTTCTGTTCTGCCCTCTTTGTGGATGGCTGCTCATTGCTTGTCTTGCTGTTTTGCAGCTTCGACGCGAAGAGAGCAGTGCAGCAGCTCCGAGCGTGCGGGGTGTTGGAGACCATCCGGATCAGTGCAGCCGGCTACCCGTCCAGGTATGTGCCCACCAGCCGTGCCCAGCTGCCACCCAGAAACCCTCTTATGGGCTGTCAGCCAGACAGAGAGTCTCAACGTGTTCCCCAGCACTGAGGGCCCAAGCAGGATGCTGACAGAAAGAAGTATTTCAGTTTGGTCTGAAAAGGGTGGGAGCCACTAGTGACCACCTCTGGGGCAGCTTTTCAGATTTCAGGTTGGCATTGGTCTGAGTGACAAGCTAGCCAGAATTGCAAAGAGAATTTCTCCTTTACTCAACTCCCACCTTGTCCCTCCTCCTTTTTAATTGTGGTAAAATAAACCCAGTATTTACCATCTTTGCCATTTTTAAGTGTACAGTTCAGTGGCACTAAGTACCTTCCTATTGTTGTGCAACCACCACCTCCATCCGTTTGCAGAACTCTTTTCCTCTTGCAAAACGAAAACTCTCTACCCACTAAACAGTAACTCCGGTTCCTCCCTTCCCTTGACGACCACCGCTACACTTTCCGTCTTTGTGATTTGATGGCTGACTGCTTCACGTGAGTGCAGTTATACAGTGTTTGTCTTCTTGTGACCGGCTTACTCACTAGCATAAGGTCCTCAAGGACACCCATGTTGTAGCCTGTGTCAATGTTCCTTTTTAAGGCGGGATGATAGTCTGTCATAGGTATGTACCACCTTCTGTTTATCCGTTCATCTGTCAGCAGACTCCTTCGCCTTTGAGTACAGAATCACATCTATGCTGAACATATCATTTCAGTTAAAGCACAGCTATTGTGGTCCAAGACTTGCATTGTAGAGAAGCCATGGAGCCACCCAGCATCTGCTGAAGCCCTGCCAAGCCTGGCTGGCCTCTGGACAGGTGCCTAGAGTAGGGGGAGTGGATGGCGACCAGCAAGCGCTCGTGAAATCATTCGGTGTGTCGGCGTCACTGGCAAACATCGGCCATGAAGTGGGGCCGAGCCGGCAGTGCCACAGGCCAGAGCCTGTGGTGTTGCCCGTCCTGAGGAGCCCCACGTGTGTCAGCAGGTGGAGGGAGTCAGAGCTGGGGGAGGAGACACGGTCCAGCCTCCCCTCCTCCCTGCCCTCTCCACCTGGTGCTCTCCTGGTGCAGTTGGTTAATTACCCAGAAACAACCTCACCCCTGACAGTTCCCGAATGTTAGTCCCACGAAGGAAGCTGCTGCTGGAATTGGGAATTTGCATTTGACCTGGAAAGCCCAAAGAGTCTCGCTAATCTGCTGCATCCAGGCAGCTTTTCAGAAACCAGCAGGTTCAAGCCATTGTTCAGATGGTCTGCTCTAGCCAGGGTGGGAGGTGATTAGCACTTTCTTTTCAGCCACATCCCTCCCTGCTTAGAAGAAAGACGGAGTGTCCTGGGGCTCCATCTCCCTTTCTGAGCTCAGAGTCTGAACGCAGGTAGCTGAGCACTGCAGGAGCAGTGAGGTGAGCCACGCCTGTGCTTGGTAGAGGCTCTGCCTCCCTTCCTGGCTGCCCTGCAGTACCTGGCCTCGGCCTTTTGGTCGAGTGATGGGGGCTCAGGCCATGCGGTAGTTCTGAGTTAAAAATACTGTATTCTGGCCAATTAGATTACTTTTCAGTGAGTGCTCCACACACAGGGTTCAGATCAGGTATACTTCATTCAACTCACGAAGGAGGCGGGGACCCAGGCGCTGCTGAGCCACTGGTTTTCGGGCTGCTCCCCCAGCACCTGCCGCACTCCTGCGCCGGCTCCCCGTCGGCTGGGCGCCCAGAAAGGCTGCTGGAGTCCAGCAGCTTTAGTCCAGTGTTTCTCAGAACCTCATCGCAACCCACTGTGGGTCAGGAAGTCAATTTAATGGGTTGTGACCCACATCTTGTTTTTTTAATGAAATAACGTAGGGTGAAACATGTAGGGTTGCAACTTGTGGCAGAAAGGGCACTGCAGCATGACCTCCGTCAGCTTTGTATACAGCGAGGGCACGTCGTGATTTAAATGCTTTCCCAAATGAGACCCAGAGAAGGAATGAGCTGCTCAAGGCCACCAGCTGGTGGGTGCTTGAGTCGGGACTGGAACCACCCTTCCTCTGCCCCGCTGGGTGGTGGTTGTCGGGCCTCTTACTGCCCACATCAGTGAGGCCTTGACATCCAAGCAGAGGCTTATCAGAGGAGTGAGGGTTAGGGCCAGACCGGAAGCCTGGAGTAAAACTTCTCCCTACTCTCTCCAGCTCATAAGTAAAGTGGAACTGGGGCCTGGGCTACAGCGGACGGAGCCCAGTGATTCAACCCTTGGGCTTTGGTGTCAGGCCTGGGTTCCAGTGTCAGCTTCATACTTTTGGGCTGGGTGACCTCTGGCATGCACATTAATCTCTCTGAGCCTGGGTTCTCTTATCATGAAGTAGAATGATCATATTTACTTCATAGGTCAGCAGTTCTCAACCTGTGGGTCGCAACCCCTTTGGGGGTCAAGCGGCCCTTTCACAGGGGTCGCCTAAGACCATCAGAAAACCCGTATTTCCGATGGTCTTAGGAACCGAGACCCCGCTCCTCTATCCGTCTCCAGGTGGGTCCGCCCACATGCAGATACACCCACATACAACCCACATACAACATGAGGAACTGTATTAAAGGGCCGCAGCATTAGGAAGGTTGAGAACCACTATAATAGGTGGTTGTGATGAATGAGATAATGCATTTACAGTTCTCAGCACAGTGCTGAGCATTAAGCATTTAATAAAATGTTTATTACTCATTCAGAGATGAGCAAGAAGCTACATCCCTATGGGTATAATTATGTGGGTAGAACATGTGGATGCCAGAAATTTCTAGCTTTGTTTTTATGAAACCCTGGTGTGTCTTAAACTGTTTAAGGACCTGTGTTAGAACCTTGGGGATCACAGGCCCTTCAGCTGCTCAGTGCAGAGGCCTGGAGATGAGCAGAGAAACCCGGCTCATCTTTGTATATAACATACAGTCGGTGCTGGTGGTGGGCTCGTCAAGTAAGAGGCATGGATGTTGGGCCTGTACGAAGCCAGAAGAGGAGAAGCAAGGGAAGCACGTGACCAATGGCATTCTAAGGCAGGTGCGGCCTTGGGGACACATGTCAGTATGCAAAGAACCGCCAGTTTCTCGGAGCACTTTCTAATAGAATGAATCGTTTCATAGTGGGGCGGATGACCTGCGGAGGGTGCGGAACGTCCCCTCGGACGACGCCAGGAAGCGGCCAGCTGTCCGGGGGCTGCCGTGGTTAACGCAGACCACACTTCGGGCAGGGCCGCCCATGGCGCCTGCTCGCAGCCTCACGGTGAAGTCAGCTGACTGTGTCAGCCACGCTCCCGCTGGTTTTCTGTCGCAGTGCAGGGTGAGCGAGTCGGGTGGAGGAGGAAGGAGAGGGCTTCAGTTCTGTGCTCGCGCGTGAGCTTATGTAGGGTGAGCCAACTTTCTAGCCTCGTGGTGTCCGTCTGTCCTCCTCCGCGTCCCCTCCCGAATTGAGCGTTAGCCCTGTGCCGTGGCTGTAAGTCGTGGCCCTGCCCCCAGGAGCTCACCTCTGGGAGAAATCACACAAGCCCAAAACAGTTAGAAAACAGCATGTCAGGCGCAAGTTTGGGAGGAGCTGTGGCTTCGCGGAGGAGGTGAGATTTGAGCTGGGCCTTGAAGGGTGCGGAGGATGTGGATGGTGGGAAGACAGCGGGCGGTTACTGCTGGCCAAGGGGCAGCATGATGTCCGGGTAGAAGGGGCCATAAATTGCTTTTCCTGTCCAGTGATCGGGAAGAGGCCTGCTTGCCGCTCTAGCCCCAGTCCTGCGTTTCCCCTGTCAGACAGCCTCTGCTCGCAGCTGAGAGGATGCGTTTCCTCCAGCTCTGCAGGCCCGTGCGATCATGGCTCCTCCGCTGTCCAGCCCATCTGCCGCAGTCAGAGTTGCCAGCAGAGCCGCGGAGCCCACAGACGTGCTGGCCTCGTGTAGGGACGCTGATGCATCTTCCCTGCCTCTCTCCTTGCTCCCGGCTTCTTCCCAGACCATTACAAGGGCATCTGCACCTTCTGATTTTGTAATTGCAGATATTGTGGAAATGTAGGGAAGGGAGAAAAGACTGCATTGCTGGTATCACAGAAAACGTTACTTAATGCTGTGGTCTAGGTGTTTCACCTTGGACCCGGAATGCCACCTTGTCGCTTCTCCACACATTCACTTTCTTAGCAGATCTTGGGAAAAGGTCAGAGGGATTTCCTTCCCAAACTGCCATGTGATGGGTTAACTTTTGGAAAGAAGCACCATAATCTGTGGCACTGTTGTCAGTACTGAGACAGAGCTGAATCATGTTGTTTCGTTTAGGTCCTAATGCCTTTTCCCTGCTCCTCACTGCCAAGCCGCAGACCTGGGGTGGCATTTGTTTGTGAAGATGAGTGGTGAGGGGACCGGCCACGGGCACTACCTCCCCTGTAATCGTTGGATTCTGCACGTCGCCTGACGGTGCACCGCCCTTTGGGAACCACACTGGTTTGGGGAGTTACCGCACTGGTTTTTAAAAAATGCTACCTAACTGCCCAGTCGGTGTGGCTCAGTGGTTGAGTGTTGACCCATGCACCAAGAGGTCACCAGTTCGATTCCCGGTCAGGGCACATGCCCAGGTTGTCAGCTCGATCCTCAATGGGTGTTCAGGATGCAGCTGATCTCGATGTTTCTATCTCTGTCTCCCTCTCCCTCCTTCTCTCTCTAAAAAAAATCAATAAAAACATACTTTAAAAAAAATTGCTACGTAACTGTCTCACCCAGGAGATTGGCATGTGCCTGCGGTACCTGGAGATAGAGCCAGAGGCTCTACAGAAGCGGCGTCCGTCAAGTCGGTAGCTGCTGAAGGAAATGCACGTGTCCGTGTGCTGTCCGCAGAGCACAGCGCTGAGCTCTGACTCCGAGGGAACTTCTTGGGACCAGAGGGGCCCGAATATGGGGATCAGGGCAGGAAGAATTCACTGCCATAGCAGCTGAGACCCAGCAAAGCAGAATGATGTCGCTTCATTCGCTTGTCAAGTAACTACTCAGTTGTGCACAGCTGTTCCCAAAGGAAACTTCAGTGGCTTCTTTGATCAGGGGGATTATAATTTTCACCGTTTTCCTGCATGTCTCCCACTTACGTGGCCAAAGGGCAGATATCACTCTGCAGAGAGGAAAATGGCAAAGGGAAGAAGACGCGTGGTCGGGGTTCACAGGACGTGGGATGAAATGGCCCATCGGGTGCTTGCCCAGGAGCCCAAGCGGAGGGCAGCCCTTCCCAGCTGGGGTGTCGGGCAGAGCTCATGCACTCAGCCTGCTGATGTCGGGGTGCAGAACCTCTGGCCCTGCCCTGAAATTAATGTATGCTCAGTGCCCCCCAAATCTGCCACGCCAGGCGGGCGATGCTAACTGCGGGCCAGCAGCTGCTCTGGTGCTCCCTCACCCGCTCGGACTTCAGCACACCCGTCTATTTTTATCCTCCCTAGGAAAGGTGGCTCTCTGTGAGTCTGATTTAAAATGAAAATGAATCATTCAACTTGAAATGTGCAGCGGTGGCTAAGAAATATGTTCATTATCATGTACATAAAGCACCGTGATAAATGCTCTGTCCGGGAAGAGATGCTTATCCTCCCATCACTGGCTCCCAGCCCCCCTCTGTGTCCTGTGTCTGTGCAATCACCTGTCTCCTCTTTGGGGGTTCGGGCAGCTTTGTGTCCCGGAGGAACTGTGGAGCAAATACCACTTAACCAAAAACCATGTTTGTGGGACTACTTGAAGATGCCATGTTTATGTAATGTTTTAAAAAGCTCCTTTCCCTAAATCTTCAATTCTTCTTCACTTCCTTTGTCTCATCTTCTTTACATAAAAAAACAAAGCAGCCCTGGCTGGTTTGGCTCAGTGGTTAGAGCGTTGGCCCTCGGACCAGAGAGTCCCGGGTTCGGTTCCCCCTAAGGGCATGTACCTCAGTTGCAGTTTCTCCCCAGCCCAGTTGGGGTCGTGTGGGTGACAGACAGTCGATGTGTCTCTCTCACATCGATGTTTCTGTCTCTCTCTCCCTCCCCCTCTGTCTGAAGATAGGTGCAAAAATGTCCTTAGGTGAGGATAAAAAACAAAACAAACAAAAAACCCAGAGGTACTTCCTGAGAAGGCTTCCGCCCCACACCCACCCCGGCCCCACGTGGGGTGAGCAGGGCAGAACTGCAGAGGGAGAGGCCTGGGGAATGGCCCGATCGGCTTTCCCACGGAATCGGGATTAAACTTGCACACGGTCCCTAGCCTTGTGATTAAAAATCCCACTGTGAGGAAATCAAGTGGAACTTACTTTGGAGTGCAGTCACTCTTGATCTCCGGATCTTACAGTCTTCGGTTCTGGTTCCGTTGCCTGAGAGCCGTGCTCATGTCCTTGGACTTGAGTCTGGCACTGGATTCTCACCTGGGCTGCACATCTCGGTCACCTGGTGGGGACTCCCAACCTCAGACACGTGACCCCTCACACCTTGGGCAAGGCTGACAGGCTCCAAAAGGAAAGCATGCCCCTTATGTTCCACTGCAGGTGCCCTCAGGAAATCCTCTATCGAAGTACCTCTGGCCTCAGTTGGACGTGACTGGGCAGCGGGGTGCCTGAAAGAACAGGCTGCCCCCCTAATCCTGACCCAGAAAGCCCGGAAGGACTCCTCACATTTTCTAAGGGGCCCTGTGAGCACCCGACTTGCATCTGCAGGGGTTATTCTTTGTGGCCTGATGTCATGCGTGTTGTCTGAGAGCTCGTGGGAGTCTGGAGGGACTGTCAGAGTTTGTTTAATCCAAGCAGTCCCCTCATGAGACCTAATCAAGAGAAGAGAGGCAGAGAGCGCCAGCGTGGGGTGCCGGGTCCCTCCACCCGCCCACACTGGGCACTGGGGATGTCTCGGGCAGAATGCTCCCACAGGTGGATGGTGACATCCAGTGTTGGGTGGGAACTCGGGCAACCGCGACATCACCGCCCTGGGTCTGCGCCGCCATCCACAGCGGCTGTAGGTGCCTCGTGCTGTCGGGGGCCTGAGGAGCTCGTTAGGAGGAAGCATCCTCCCAGGCTGTTGGGCTCAGCTGAACACGTGCCCTGGCTCATCCCAGATCAACCTTGCCGCTGCCTCTGATCTCCCTCTCCTGCCAGCACCAGTCACGGGTCCTGGATTTTCCCCACGCTCCCAGCTGTGACAACTTTACCTGGTTGGGACCCCTCCCAAACAGGACTTCATTCCTGAGGAAGCAGCATTGAAGTCCAGGACATTCAGCCAGGCCCCTGGCGCACGAGTCTGAATCCAGGGAGCGCAGGGCCCAGTGTGCCCACACCCCTGCGGTCCCTAGGACTCCATAGAGCTCAGGGCGGGGCCGTGTGAGGCCTGGGGTGGAGCTCATCTCCTGCCGTTAATGTGGAACGGAATGGAGGAGCAGCCAGGCCCAGCATTGGCTTGAAAGCCTCCTCCAGACCAGCGAGCCACAGAGCCACACTGGAGTGGGAGAGGACATGTCCAGGCCCCCTGGTGCGGGTACGGAAGCCATGGATTCATGGTGTAGGGGCAGCTCTCCTGGTTGGTTCTCAAGATTCCTTGGGCTAGAACTACATTCTGTAGTGAACATTTTATAAATGTTTGGGAGCATTTTTGGATATCTCGATGAATGGAGTGGTGTGTAATTCCCAAGAGGCTCTGTGTCCTGGGTGGTGGGACTGTCCCACACACTGAAGACCTGTCCTGCCCCAAAGCCAGTAGTGTCCTTTTGGAGAAACAATGGAGGGAGAAGTCGTTTGACCCTGGGGTTCCAATATATCCCTGGTCAGGAAAATACCAACTTGTTCAATGTATGAAGTGACTGTAAAGATCCCATGATGAAAGGGACTGGGAGGTTTTTAAATGTACTGAAGAGAGACCCTGGCCAAAGGAGGCTGCAGTCTAATACGCGTACAGAAATCTCTCTAACACAAGGCAGAAAGCTCTGTGTCCCGTGTGCAAACAGCAGTTGCTGAAGTGCTGTCGGAGGGAAGAGATTCCACTGGGGCGGGTAACCTCCGAGGGAAATCCCGGACACCCCTGAGGTCTTAACTTCGATGTGGTCACGAAATACCTCCATCCAGAGGTCCTTGGCAAACCAGCAAACCAGTTGAGACATTCTACTTTGGAAAAAGAATCACAGGTTCTGTTTAGCTTCTCATGGAAGGCTTTCCTCTTAGAGGGGAGGGGGCCTCTCCCGCGAGGGTTTCATCTCTCAGAGCGCAGAGGTCCACAGGTCGGGCATCCACGTTTGATTCTGGGTGCTTTGGTGAAGGACACATGTGCCCAGACCGCACAGCAGGCACGTGACCCTTCTGACCCCTCCTGAGGGCACCCGCCCATGCCCTTCATGGATGGTTTGCCTTCTGTGGGCATCCTCCCCCTCGGTTTCACCTGGGTGCAGGTGTCTGCGGAAGGCTTTGCAAGAAAAGCCGCTGGGGACTTGGGCAGGAAGGGAGGGTAACTTAGGTCTTTAGGGAGCTTTGTGTCTTTCCAGACACTGCTCCTCCAAACTCACTGGCTGCTGAGGCGCTGGGGGGGACTGTGTGAGGTGGGCGAGGTTCTCAGGATTTTGCAGATAGTGGAGGGGGGCATCCGGGCTGCGACTGGCCTGAGGCCGCACCGCTGGCCGTTGTCAGCACCAGGCTTCTCCACTTCTGTGCTCCCAGCTTGTCCTGCACTGGCCTTGAGTCTCCGCAGTCAGTGTCCCTCTCTCCTGTAATGTCCTTAACCTGCAGCCTCCTGAGTTATGGGACTGTCAACAGTAAGAGGTTTTCAAATTAAAAGCATTTAAGGGTTTTCGCCCAGTGAAATACTGCTCTAATGATTTTCCCAGAGAAATTACAAACTCATAAGGAAAAACAAGACAAGCGAGGACACGCATAACCATAACGCAGAATGTGGGAAGTGCCAGCGAGCCCTGGCCGGATGAGCCGGTTGGTTGGAGTATTGTCCCATCGTCCTGTGCACCAAAAGGTTGTGGGGTTTTATCCCGGGTCAGGCGCAACCGGTCGATCTTTCTCTCTCCCTCCCTCTCTTCCTCTCTCTAAAAATCAGGTTTCAAAGGAGCATATCCTTGGGATTAAAAAAAAAAAAAATTCACATTGAAAGTGCTGAACCCCTTTCAAGGGACCCCACGGGGCGAGCAGGAAAGAGAGGCAGATATTGATGGGTGGGCATGGGGAGTGAGGACACACTACAAAGCCCTGTGTATGGTGCCGTCATCCCATTGGCTCCTTGCCCAGATCCATCTTTTCCTACCTGGAAGTGTCAGTAGACAGAATTGTGTATGTTTAAGACTTGGGAGCTGGGCAGAGAGAGCCTGGGGAAAATCCAGTAGCGTTTGTATTAAAAACACAATGCAGTCCGGCTGGTGTGGCTCAGTGGTTGAGCGTCGAGCCATGCACTGAGAGGTTGCCAGTTCGATTCCTGGTCAGGGCACATGCCCAGGTTGTGGACCAAATCCCCAGCCGGGGGCATGCAGGAGGCAGCCAATCGATTTTTTCTCTCCCTCTCTCTCAAAAAAAAAAAAAAAAAAAATCAATAAAGACAAAAACCCACCACCACAACGCATCTTTGATTTGCAGTATATCCACTGATCCTAGGCCGCCAGTATCAGTCAGGGCTCAGCAGTCTCCTTGACATTCACTGTACATGATGGAAACAAATAAAGCAGGCATTTCACTGGGCAGAGTCCCTTCCATGTTTCCATGTTTAGCGCTTGCTGTTCGAGATGGGCAACAGTTAGGTGGGCTTAGCTCACAGTCCCTCTGCCAACTGGGAGAAGGGGAGCAGTTTCTGCTCCAGAAGTGAGGGGAGCGTGCAGTTAAACGAAGGGCAAAAGCCACAGAGCCCTCTGCCCCCCTCCTGCAGGGACCCACACAGTGGGACCCTGCAGAGCGGAGCCACCTGTGTCCCTGGCCAGCTCTGAGCAGAAGAGACGCTGTCATTCCCCCTTCGCCACTGCTTTTGTGACAGAACCCACAGAAAAGGCAAGGGGCGTGGAGACAGGCCAGCCGTGTTTGCCAGGTCTGGGAGGAGGGGAGCGTGGGGAGCGACTGGTAACGGGGGTGATGAAAGTGTTCCGGGCTCACCACTGAGGGTGGTTGCACAGTTTTGTGAATGTACAAAAAATGATCGAATGGCACACTTTAAAAGGGTAAATTTTTACAGTGTGTGTTGTATCTCAATAAAGCTGTTATTCAAAAAAGAAGGTAGGACGTAACCTCTAACTAGCCACTGTGTGTTATCTGTGCTGTGCCTACCCCGCTCTGAGACCCATAGCTACGATCGAACCTCCCCCCAAACAAGCGAAGTGTTTACAGAGACGGGGGTGCAGTGAGCTCAGGCTCCGTTTGCTTTCTCATCCCAGGGAGCTGAGAGAATGGCCTGGGAAGGAAAGGGGAAACTGAGGCACAGGGTTGTGTGTGGGGGGGGGAGCGCTGAGAGCCTACCTCCCAGGCACGTTGTCTGTCTGCCGCCACCGGTGGTCCTGATGTGCACGGGACTCATTTCTCGGGATGGAATTCCCAAGGGCCCCCATTCGATGGCAGAGGTGCTCCAGGAGAAAGGATACAATCCGTGCACTCCCCCTTAGCCCTTCAGGAGCACATTGGTTCGTACCACACTGAGGCTAGAATGAGGAGACCACCGGAGCGACTGAACGGCCCCTGGGCAGGGCCACGGGCGACGGGGTGCACCATCCCAAGGCAGCAGCTGTGATCTCCCGATGGGCGCTGGCACCTCCCCCCGCCGAGGCCGAGCTGGGAGCACCCTCCTCCGAGGACGTAGCCTGACGGGACTGGGTGGGCTGAGTCCCCTCAGAGGCAGTCAGACTGGAAATCACGTCCCCTTGGGGGAACTGTGCTGCATCAGGCCGTGGGAGGAGGTGTGAGCACCCCTGAAACAGATGAGGGGCGGAGTGTCAGGGAGCCTCCGAAGTGGGGCAGCCTTCCAGAGCCGGCAGGCCCTGCCTGGGAAATGCCGACTTGGCTCAGTGGGAAGCCTGCAGTGTCTCAGCAGAGGTCTCAGCCCTCAGGATTCCCCTCCAGAGCCTGCCAAACCCAGCCCTACCCGAAAGCAGAGGCATTGCACGTACTCTGTTCCTTGGGCATCGCTGGACCTTTCTTTGCTGATGGCCTACATTCCTCTAATAATCAGAGGGGGAAAATCAAAATCTACTTTGGGGAGAAAAATGGTTCCTTCTAAACTATATCAAAATGTGTGAATAGTGTTATCTATAGGAGTTAGGACGTGGGCTCTTTTTATTTGCTAATGTATACTTTTCTGCATTTAAAAAAAGTTTTCGCCCTGGCCAGTTTTTCTCAGTGGTTAGAGCTTCGGCCCGTGGACCAATGAGTCACGGGTTCGATTCCGTTCAAGGGCACGTACCTCGGTTACGGTTCGTCCCCGGCCCTGGTCGGGTCCTGTGGGGGGCAGCCAGTCGATGTGTCCCTCTCACATCGGCGTTTCTCTCTCTCTCTCTCTCTCCTTTCCTCCCACTCTCCCTGAAGATAAATGAAAAAATATCCTTGGGTGAGGATTAAAAAATAAAATAAAAAAAGTTTTCAATGAACTGTATTAGTTTTAATTTTACAAGAAGAGAACCAACATGTAAAGGCCACGCTGCCCCTCAGGCAAGGCCCCCCCTCAGCAGCGGGCACCCCGGGGCTGCGTGTGCTCAGCAGGAGCCTGCGAGGGCCTCTGCCTCGGGTCAGTCCTCCCAGAGCGGCCTCCAAACCCTCCGTCTTCCAGCCGTGACCCTACAGCTCTCCCAAACACTGAACCCTCGGTGAGCATCAAAGGAGAACACACCCCAGAATGTTTTTGCTGCCTTGAGACGGGTTTTGTGCAAGAAATCCTGACCCCACGGGGCACTGTCCGAGACCACCCATGGCCCTCCTGCGGCCGAGAAGCCGGACGTGTCACCTGGTAACCTCTTTCCCTCTAGGTGGGCCTACCACGATTTCTTCAACCGGTACCGGATGCTGATCAAGAAGAGAGAGCTCGCCAACACAGACAAAAAGGCCATCTGCCAGTCCGTCCTGGAGAACCTCATCAAGGTGAGCTGGGCACCCCCGGGCGGCTCCGGCTCTGTGAAAGGCTTAACTAGAATGTGTGAGGATTGCAGAGGGTGGGGTTAACTGCCTTGTCGAGTCTTCATCCTTCTTATGGCAACTCTTTCCAAGATGGGAATCCATTTTTACGCATCAGTGAGGAGAGGAAAAGCCCGCTCACCTACCTAGAGTACATCCTAGCTTTTTTCACATCTTGGCACACAGAGAGGGAAGTTATTTACACAGCCCACTGGGGTCCATGACGAGGCCGCTCCTGGCTGAAGATGCTAGCCCCAGATCTCTGGCTGCTCCAAAACTCAGGCTCCAAGGCTCAGCCCGCCTGCCAGCACCTGTGCACATGCCTGAGGGCTCTGTCCTGGAGCCTGGTGCAGCCTGGCGCAGCAGAGGGGAGAATGACTGTGCTCGTACCTTCCTCATTGCCTGGCCGGCCTCGGGCCCAGCCCCAGATGCTGTCTTAAATAAGGCAACAGATTTCATTTTAATAGAAACAGCCTGAACTCATACCTGGCACTTGAGACTGGATAGCAGAGCTTTGGGGGCCTTTTGCGATAAACATTTCATGATTTGTGGAGTTTATAGATAATAGTAGAGTGTGGTACTCAGTGGTCTCGATGAAGGGTTAAATATATCAGAAACCTTCCCTTTAAGAAGTAATAGAATTGCATCAGAAAACAAATTTGCAAGTATAACTTTGGAGGGACGTGTGTTCATGTGCAGCGGCTCTTCGCCAGGTGACCAGGAGCTGAGGTCGGGGTGACTGGGTGAAGCGGCACAGTCTCTCCGAGCTCTGTCTTAGCTCAAGTCTGTAGCTGTAGACAGTGTGGAATATTGGGCTAAATCGTCAGCAGAGAATAAGAAGGTGGCAGTCTCGTTAACTGAAGGTTGCAGTTGGTTATTTGGACTCTGGTCAATTGAGGGTTTTGCCATGGTGCGTCCACCTGGGTTTGCATTGCAGCATGTCATTTTTCATGGCTGAGAAAAATCTGTGTTCAAGGTCAACTGACACGGAGCACCAGGAGCCTCTAGTGTGGGGTCAAGGCTGCCACTTTCATGGTGTTTCTTCCAGGCTAGAAAATGAAGCATGTGTACTGTATTTCCTGAGATACCACAGGCATGTCCCCCACCCCTGCTCTGCTAAAGCCTGAGCACCCAGGTGTGTCCCTCAGTGTGAGGTCTGAGCTGCCCACCTGGGCCTCCTGCCCCGGCCTCACTGAGGGAGCCTCCCAGCAGGGCAGTGAGGAGCAGGTGCAGGGTGAGAGCCAGCCCACACCCTCCCCTCCCTGCAGCCTGGCCACGGAGGAGACGCTGCGGCCCAGCTCAGCTCAGCTGAGGCAGCACCGTCCTCTCCGTGGGTGGAACGGGTTTCTGTCAGCTGTGTAGGGCTCCAGCCACTTCACAGCCATGTGTCAACATGAGACATCCGTGTGTGTGCGTGTTCAGAAGGCCTTGGCCTGTTACTCCTTCCTCCTCGTGGTCTTCATGGCCGTGAGCGAAGCCAGACGGAAGTGTGTTTACAAGGCGTGCTCAGTTATTGTGGGTCATGTCGCGTGTTCTTCCCCCGGCTTGTCCGCAAGCACGCTGCTGGGTCATCTTTCCTCACCCACCTGGGTAAGCACAGGGAAGGGCAATTAATGTAAATAGATGTGATTGAGACTGTAATTATACGTCCCCCAAAAATCTCATAACATAGTTTGAAACCAAATAAAATGTACTTGGGTAGTTATCTGCAGTCTGAAGTTATTCAGTCAACTATGGGGCCATTTGAGGATACTCTTTTTAAAATACCAACCAGATCAGGCCATTCCCTTGCTCAGAGCCCCCCCCCCCCCCAGGCTCTCCCTCCAGTTCTTTGGCCTTTGGTGGTTAGTTCCTCCCAACACCCACCCTCACTTCTCCACTCAGCCACCGGGTCTCCTGTTCCTCAGACCTACGCAGCTTGTTGCACCACAGGACACTTGCACCTGCTCTGCTCGTACTCTGAACTCTCCTCCTCCAGGCTTTCTCGTGTCGGCCTTCTTCAGTTCGCTCGGGTCTTTGCTCAGATAGCGCCTCTATAGACGTGGCTTACTTGGTTATCCTATTTAAACAGCCCCAGTCCACCCTTCAGCCCCTGGTTCTCTTTCCAACCCTCACCTGAAAACATGTTATGTCTTTGCGGAAAAAAACATATTTTCTTTGTCTGTCTGTCCTCGCCATGACTGTGGCTTGAGGGGCAGGCGTCTTGTTCTCTACTGCATCCTGGACACCTAGCCCAGTGCCTGCGCCGTAGGTAGAGCTGGACTCGGTGGCTGTTACGTGGACGTCGAGAGTGACTGTACATCCAAGGAGCAGGGGCCCCTGAGCGCCGACAAGGGAGTTCTGCTCTGCAGGGGCTGGGGGTGGGCGTGTCACCTCACTGCTCACTGATGGCGAACCAGCTCCCCTCCCTGCCGTGCACAGGACCCTGACAAGTTCCAGTTTGGCCGCACCAAGATCTTCTTCCGGGCAGGCCAGGTAGCCTACCTGGAGAAGCTGCGGGCTGACAAGTTCCGGGCAGCCACCGTCATGATCCAGAAGACTGTCCGGGGCTGGCTGCAGAAGGTGAAATACCGCAGGTTGAAGGGCGCTGCCGTAACTCTGCAGAGGTACTGCCGAGGACACCTGGCCCGCAGGTGAGCCAAGCTGGGCAGCAGCCTGGGGTGGGAGGCAGAGGGCAGGGACTGGCTCTCAGCTGGTTGGCTCCCTCAGCCTCTGCACCTAGAGTGCTTCCTGTTGGTCCCAGCAGCTGGGCCCATCTCTCATGCCTTCTGCCCCGAGGGAGAAGGTCCAGTGTCAGATCCCCTGGTTCCCCCAGTCTGCCCCCATCTCACCAGTGCTAGCCTAGGGCTGGCTAGTTCTGCCACAAAACCACCGTTTCCCTTTTGCTTGAACTCCAAAAAAATGATCTTTTTTTAGAAAAATGATAAAGTTGGCCTTTTTGTCACAGTTAACTTACACTGAGCTTCATGATTTACACTACCAATTTCAAAACCCCCAGGGAGTTTAAAATGAGGGCTGGAGAGGTCCTGGGAGGTCCCTTTCGTGGCTGCGCTGAGTCAGCAGAGGGTGTGACTTGTCTAACCACCGGCGGCCACCTGGGGGCAGAGCCGGATGCTGGTCAGTCTCCCTGCCCAGCTTCACACCATGTCTGAGAAACCTCTTGCCTTTAAATGTTCCCCTCCTGGCTGATGTCCCTGGGTTGATGGGGCACTGATGTGGTCTGGACGCCCACTGAGACAGGCTCGGGGGACATGACCTCCCTTACATCCCAGCCCTGGTTCGAAATCCGTGACCTCTGCCAACAGGGATTTCCTTGGAGAAGCGACAGTAATTGCCATAAGGTCTTGCGTTCAGCACCAGTGCAGTGTAGTCACCTCTGCCTGAACAGGAGAAAATGAGCCCCGGAGCTGCAAGCCCAGAGCAGCCAGCCTGTGTGTCGTAAACTAGAAGCTTGCTCCTGCTCGCCCTCCTGTCCTGGCAGTACGCTGTTTGTTCGAGCGTAACCAGAGACGATGCATGCCTTTAATTACCTCCGAACAGAGAGGACCCCTGCAACAAAAGCTGCAGAAATGAGAAGGTTGTCCGTAGTGTCCACACTGAGTCGTCACTGGCAGCCCTGTGCGTGGACTCTGCCCTAGGCCTGCGCTCTCCCTGCGGGGAGTTTGTATTCTAGTGTGTACCAGGGCCCAGCTGTGGAGAGCGCCCCGGGGGAACTGGCCAGGGGGCTCGGTGGGTCCCCTCCTCCGCTGGGGCAGCACTAGATGCATTCTAAGTCCTCCCAGTGTTTAATATTCTGAGTCCAGCTGAGCAGTTGCTATGAGTCTGCACCAAACAAAGCCCTGAAGGCGGTTATGAAGCCCTAGACTGCGGTGCTGTCTTACTTGGGGGGGGGGGGGGGAAGGTGGAGATGAAGCAGAGGGAAGTAGGACCCACGTGGAAACGCTGGGGGATAAGGAAACGGCGAGATCAGGCCGGCTTGAGAGGGTCCTGTTCCTTCCCATTCAGCCAGCATTTCCCAAGCGCCTACTAGGCCAGGCCCTGTGCTGGGTGTAGAGGGTGCAAGGATGATGGAGACACAGCCCCTGAGATCTCCAAGCCTTGTGAGGCCCAGGGGACAGACAGACAGAAGTGTGGACACGTGAGGTACCCAGGTTGCAGTGAGAGGCCGATGAAGGTCACCGAGTGGGTCAGACTTACACTGAGTTTTGAACTTGTGAAAAGACTGGATAACAAGGAAGAAGCTGATCCTGTTGTTCCGAGCCTGAGCCTCGAGTGCCCAAGGCATTGCTACGGTCGGCCAGGGTGATGAGGCTTGGCTTGACCTGGGGTGTCCAGACCAGGCCGGGGGGAGGGGCTGGCGTTCATGACCAGCTCAGGGACTGTGGTCAGCATGCCCACCCTCTCCCTCCGCAGGCTGGCCGAGCATCTGCGGAGGACCCGGGCTGCTGTGGTGTTCCAGAAGCAGTACCGCATGCGGAGGGCCCGCCTGGCCTACCAGAGGGCCTGCAGGGCCGCCGTCGTCATCCAGGCCTTCGTGCGGGGCCTGTTCGTGCGGAGAATCTACCACCAGGTGCGTGTCCACGCCGGGGACTCGCGGCTGCAAACTCAGAACTCGGCAGCAGATGCATTGTCACCAATGTGAACGTGTGTTGGGTGCTCCTGAATGTTTTCTGAGTAATTTCACAACTCTCTTCCCACTGAATCCTATCCACAGTCCCACGGGGAAGTGTGGTAGTCAGGGTTCTCCAGAGAAATAGAACGAGCAGGAGAGTCGCGCGCGTGTGTGATTGTAAATTTGTAATTGTAAGCCATCATCAACCCGTGTGGACCCTCGCTTCATCAGTCTGGCTCCCCATCACCAGTGTGGAGTCCAAGTCTGTTGAATGAGGTGTCAAGTGGATAATCTTCAGGCTCCTTCAGCTTCGAGGTTCTTAGACTGTGGTTTCCTAATGAATAAACCAAAAGTTAAAAAACAAACAAACCCCCAAACAAGGGTTTGACAGCTGACTCCCTGCAGGCCGCAGACTTGCTCATAGAACGAGTGGCTGTCAGAGCCTTGAGTCCTAGGGAGGCACTTTCTCTCTGTCTCTCCTAAAGCGGAGGCTGAGCGCGGCTCCGGCTCCCCGGGCAGTGCGTGAGCCCCTCGCGCCCCCATCCTGCAGCGCGACCCACCAGGCGTGTGCTTGTCCCCTGCCAGGTCCTCCGGGAGCACAAGGCCACCATCATCCAGAAGCACGTGCGGGGCTGGGCGGCGCGCAGGCACCTCCGGCGGCTGCGGGGCGCGGCCATCGTCATCCAGTGCGCCTTCCGGAGGCTCAAGGCCAAGCGGGAGCTGAAGGCCCTGAAGATCGAGGCCCGCTCCGCAGAGCACCTGAAACGCCTCCACGTGGGCATGGAGAACAAGGTGGTCCAGCTGCAGAGGAAGATCGATGACCAGGTGGGTGTCAGGACTCCCACCCGGTGGGGGGCTGTGGGTGCTCTGGGGCATGTTTGAGAGAGACCCACGACTTCCTCGAGGAGCGTCACATGCCAGAGACCCAAGACAGGGCCCATGTCCTCGGGTGTCGCCCCTCGGCAGGAACGGCTGCTGACTGTGGTGCGCAGAATAACACCCCTAAAGGCATCCACGTCCTAACCGCCAAAGCCTTGAATATGTTACCTTACGTGGCCAGAGGTACTTTGCAGGTGTGACTAAGTTGGGGACCTTGAGGGGGGAGATGATCCTGGATTATGTGGGTGGACCCAGTCTGTGCATGTGTCCTCGTAAGACAGGCAGGAAGGCGAGGTTATTCAGAGGTGGTGTGACGCAGAACCGGGCCTGGAGTGATGAGGCGCCGTGAGCAAGGAATGCGGGCGGTCTCTAGACACGGGCGTTTTATGTTCTCTCTCATTCGGTCCTCACACTACTTTGTGAGGTCATTTTACAGAGGAGGGACTTGTGGATCAGGGATATCAAGTACCTTGCCAAGGTCACAGAATTAGAAAGTCCTGGGACCAGCATTCACAGCCAGATTGGTCTGATCCCACAGCCATAACAAGGTGATGTTACTGTTTTAAACCAAACGTTACTAGGGTTCAGGCCGCTCCTGTGTCACTGCTGGGTTGGGTCCCCAGAGTTGGGAGTGGCTCACTGTACTTGCTCACGAAGGTGTTGGATACCACAGGGCCAGCTTCTGCAGTTCTGGAGGGTTTTGGCTGCCTCCTGAGAAGAGAAAGGGAGGAGGAGGAGGAGCGGAGAATCACCAGTGCGTGTGCATGGTGCGGGTTGTGGAGAAAGAGGGACAGTTAGGGTTGGGGCCACCAGGCATTGCCTTGGAGGTCACTTGTTTTTATTGTGCCTATTCTATGCTAAGTATTTTTAAGCTGCTCATGACCCCACTAGGGCAAGAAAATAAACGAGCCATTTCATACTGTAGCCAGCTGCTCAGAACAGCTCAGCGCAGTGCAGAGAGAGTAAAATGTTCTGCTTCTCTGCTCTTGCAAAAAAAACATCCTGACGAGACCGTCACCCTGGACGTTTCTGTTCTCTGTGAGTTTACTGCGTGTGAGGTTGGCTTGGCTCCTTAGTGGGCGAGCAAGACAGAAAGCCGATGCGAGGTGGAGGACACTCAGCACCTGTCTGCGGGGATGTGCAAGGTCAGGGGAGGAGGCCCATCAACTCGGCGGGATGGGGGTGGACAGGAGGAGGTCTGGTCTCTGGGACTGGTCGTTTGAAAAATGCCAGCACAGAGACGACCAAGTTTTCATTATTGTTGTAGTGGCTATTGATACCTGGCCAGAAAAGGTATTTGGGTCATTTTTGCCATTGACCCTTCTAAGCAAAGTACAGTCCGAGGGACAGGCAGGCTTTGTTGGCATGGCTACACCCTGCCAGGAGCCCTGCGCACCGCCGGCCACCTCAGCCCTGGGTTTCCAGTCGTCAGCCCGGCACTGGCTTTGCTGATTTCCAAAACTGACTTGAGAGCTTAAAAATAGATCTGGTATTTTACAATCCACGTGCTTGAACATCAGAGAGAAGCAGATTTAAAAGGCCCATATTTAAAAAGAGCTTTTGCTTTAAGCTTCTTGCTTGGCAAGCACCTGCGAGTGGTGGCAGGTGTCACCCACCCCGGCAGGGTGCCTGTGTGCAGAGGGTGGTCAGAAGAGGCGGGAAGGGTGGATTAGATCTTGCTTTCTTGCACCCCTCCCCCTGTTGCTCAACTATTTGCCAGTCACTATTCTCATATATGAACTCATTTAATCCTCACTGTGACCCTAGGAATAATATTAATATTATTCACATTTTAAACTGAGGCACAGAGAGGTTAAGTAGCCTGCCCAAGGTCACACAGCTAGTAAGTAGCACAACTGAGACTAAAATTTGCCAGTCTACTTCTGGAGCGTGTTCTGCCACCTCCGACCAATACAGACAGTGTTGTTCTTGGACTGGGGTATGTGACCTGGTGCCACAGAACATGCTTGGCACTCTGTCGTGGGAGGAGGCATCACCTCTTCAGAGAGTCTTGAGTTACTGCAGTCTCTTAGCAGAGGGCCAGCCATTAGGAAGTGGGTGGGTTTCTTTCTTTCTGTGATGGCTGGAACAACTCAGGCTGCTCCCCTGACACACAAGGCTCTTCAGTAGGAGAAGAGGACACACGTGTGCCAGGGATGACGTAGATGAAGGCTTCCCAGAGCATTTTCAGAGCAGCCCGGGGTAGGGGACGGACTCCCAGCTGGATGGAGGCCTGAGTTCTGTCTCAGTTATCCTTGCGACCAGAGCTGACAGCTTAGGGTCATGGCCAATCTCCAGTTGAGCCCTGAATTCTTCAGGGGGCAGTGGCCTAAGATCTCCAAGGTAACTCTCAGTTCAACCATGCACTGATACCATGATGTGGCTGAAGGAGTGGTTCCCAACTCTCGGGGGCTGGGGGGACTTTTAAAACATGTCTCCACCACCAAGAAGCCAGCAAGGGAGGAAACCGAAAAATAAAACCAGGATAAGGCTAGCACCCAACTAGAGAAGCACAAAATTGCCACCTAATTCCAAGGAAACACGAGAAAGAAGGCAATGGGGTTACTTGAGAGTTGTTGAGAGAGGACGATGAGGGCTGGAGCTGTCCTTGGTGCTGACACTTTCCTGGGGGTTTTTGTACCCTGTGATGTGATAAGCCGCATCCTTCACAATAAATGCAGTGACAGTTTCTGCGACCTTTTTCTTTTTCTTTTTCTTTTCATTATTGAATCTGTCTGTGACCATTTTTTACAGCGTCCTTAGCCGAGGCCTGTGGTATGACATTTGTCAGCCAATGTGGTGACCTGTGAACTCGGCTCTCTTCCAGTCCCGGCTTTGCTGGAAGCACAATGTCTGAGTGACTAGGCCAGTTGCTTTTATAATTTTATCATAGCGAAGGTCAAGTTTCTTAGACCTTTATGGATACAAGGCTATACTTAAATATTTTTAAAAATATTTTTATTGATTTTTTTTAGAGAAAGAGGAAGGGAGGGAGAGATAGAAACATTGATTGGCTGCCTCCTGCATGCCCCCTACTGGGGATCGAACCTGCAACTTGGGCATGTGCCCTGACTGGGAATCGAACCAGGATCTCTCAGTCCATGGGAGGACACTCAATATATTTGACACATACTGGCAAAGCTAAATATATTTTATCTGAAAAAAAAATTGACACAAACACATGGATTCAGTCAGTAGCCTTTTAAATCAATTTGATTCAATACACTTAGTATGCACTCAATAACTACATTAAATTAGTTAATATTTATTAACCAATAAACTCACAAAAGCATCCATGTACATTTGAACATAGGATGTTAGAAGTCACAGCTTTTGGCCTTCTGTGCCTCCGTTCCTCATCTGTGAAATGGGACTGTGAGTCAGCCTTACCACACAGGGTGTTTCTGAGGATGAGTTAATGCATGGACTCCTGTAGTACAGTGCCTGCCCCGTAGCAAGCACCCCGTCAAGTGCTGGACTGTGTGTGGGACGTGTCGTTTTCCTGGTGCAGGCTGTCATGCAGTGATTTATCCCCCTCTCCAACAGGGGTCTGCAGGCTCTTGGCAGGGAGCCACTGCACAGGGTAACTGCGAAGTCCGGCCCACACACTGCCACCTGACCAGGGGCCCTGGTGCAGTGCTGCCCTGAGGAAGGGGTGTGTCAGCCTCGAGGTCCCATGGCCAGTGTAGCCTTATATGGGTCCAAATGCTGTTCTTTTGCTCCTCACTGCTTTCCATGGAGCTTAATTTCCGGTGTAAATTAACAGTCGATTCCGGATGCCCCAGCTTCTTGGTATTTTAGCCGGTAGCTCTGTTCTCCTTGGAGCTCCCGCAGAAACGAGCGATGAACAAGCACCACTGACTGTGGCTCGGTTATCTGGAGAGCCTGCTCCTCTCTCCGCTTTCTCTGCCGACCGCTTTCAGCTGATGCCCTCAGCTCCTGCAGGACCTATTCTGCCTGGGTCCTCAGCGCGTCATCCACGTGAGCTCATCCAACGTCCGCTTCCCAGGCCCCTCCCTGCCCGCGCCAGCCCGTGGGGGAGTGCTTCTCACGTACCTATCGCCTGGTGGGCAGGTGGGTGGGCACCCTGTCTGTGGGGCTCAGTCTCTGGAGTCAGAGTCCTCCAGGGTGAGCCGACAGGTGGTGAGAGGGAGCCTGAGGCCCTGTGGAGGGCCTCCTTGGAAGGGGATGCTGAAGGGGTCCTTTGTCTCGGAGCCAGAGATTAGGTTGCAGCCCTTTGTGCCAGCAAGTCCAAGGGTAGGAGGGCCAGAGTGACAGAGCAGGGAGTCCGAAGAGCAAAGACGGCAGGTCCGGGAGGCCAGCTACATGGTTCCCACCACTTAACAACCAGGCCTGAGGTCTGTCCAGCCGGACGTAGAAAGCTAACTGCCGTCCGCCAGCTGCCGGCTCTCAACTTGCCACTGCTTGTGAACACTCCTTGAGCATCGGTACTGGTGATTTTTGTGTTCCTGCGTCTCTCCCAGGCCCACAGTAGAATGTGTCAGGGGCACGCCAGGAAAGCACACAGGCATGCGGTGACTATGAGGTTTAACAGCACCTGGAACATTCCTCTTTTAAATTGCCTTCATGTTTTGTCCCTGGCCAGATAACCTTGCTCTCCGCCCCTTCTCCCCCTCCCTGCTTGCTCTCCTCAGAACAAAGAGTTCAAGACACTGTCGGAGCAGTTGTCTGCGGTCACGTCCACACACGCGATGGAGGTAGAGAAGCTGAAGAAGGAGCTGGCCCACTACCAGCAGAACCAGGGCGGCGACAGCAACCTGAGGCTGCAGGAGGAGGTCGAGAGCCTGCGGACCGAGCTGCAGAGGGCCCACTCGGAGCACAAGATCCTGGAGGACACCCACACCAGGGAGAAGGATGAGCTGAGAAAGGTACAGGGGCAGAGGGGTGGCTTGGCGGTGGGCTGGCCGGCAGAGCCTCCTCTCCGAGGTGACGTCTTCCTCAAGCTGTAAAATGGCTTCACGGGGACTTGTGTCCACATGCTGACCGTCCCTCTGCGTTTCGATGCAACATGCCTTAACAATTATTGACTGAGCTTCTGCCATGAGCCGAGCACTTTGGCATCCCCTGAGGGGGGTGCACTTGGCTGGCTTTGGAGTCCTCTGGTCTAGGATTGTCTGTGTCAGCTCTGTGACCTGAGCGCTTGTTGGCAGGAGAGATGGTACAGAGGTAGTGGCTTTTCTTCTCAACATTACAGGCAACTTGTAGACGCCCCTATTCATCATAAATCCTCATGATTTGGGGAGTTTGCCTCGTTTAAGTGCTGACAGTTTCAGCCTGATCCACCCACTCTGGTCGGTGTGCTCCATAGGTTTACCCCAAAAATAGATCTTCCTGGGATTGGCCCCACACCCCATCTCGAAAGTCAGGATACAAACATTCCATTTTCCACTCCCAAGACAGTTGTTCAAACCAGGGGTGTCCCATGTGCCACTGGAGAGCCTTCCGCAGACTCAGGACACGGCTACTCCCACACCTCCACCTGACCACGCCCACGTGACGCGTGGCACGCCTGCTCTGCACCAGCTGGCACTGCCGAGTCACCGTGGGCTCGGAAAGGAAGGAGGGCGGAACTCAGCCTTCCTCGTGGTGCAGTAACAGCTTTTCACGCGCAAACACCGGGGCAGACGAACGCGCCGCAGACGTCCCATTTCCAGATTCCCATTCCCGTTCTGCCATCACCAAGTGCGCGTGGCAGACTTTAGTGCCCTCATCTGTTTGAAAACCCAAAATTGGTCTAGATCATCTCTACGGCCCCCTCTGGACTTGCATCTGGCCAGCTGCATGGGATTGTCTGACGGCTTCAGGCAGGCAGAGGACCTCAGCCCTCTCCGGGCGCCTCTCTTCCCCTCATTTCCTTCCGAGCCGAGCCCTCGGACCTGGCTCGCAAGCTCGCCGACGGCCCTCGCAGGTGTGAGCCTGCAGAGCCAGCTCAGGTCGAGCTTAAGGACATCGCTTTTCTGTCCCTGGCGGGACGTCCGAGCCATCAGCCACTGATTTCCCCAGGTCTTGGGGATTCCCCCGGAGTCAGAGGTGGAGTCTGCATGGGGATTAGGTAACACAGAAAGTGAGACATGGGTCTGGCCGGTGTGACTCAGTGGCTGAGCGTCGACCCATGCGCCAAGAGGTCGTCGGTTCAATTCCCAGTCAGGGCACGTGCCCAGGTTGTGGGCGCGATCCCCAGAGGGGGGCGTGCAGGAGGCAGCCAGTCGATGCTCTTTCTCATCAATGTTTCTGTCTCTCTCCCTCTCTCTCCAAAAAACCAATAAAGAAAAAAAAAGAAAGTAAGTTAGACATGGGACTTCCCAGTGCTGGCAGCCCGGCACAGAAAAGTCCTCATACCCCCATTGTGTTGCCCAAATACACCTGCCAGCACCCACCACGAGGCCTGAAGTAAACTTCATTTTGGGGGATGAAGCATGTTGTGCTGGGAAAACGGAGCTACAGCCTGTAACCCGCAGGCCATGGAGTCCGGCACTTGTCCTTTGTTGACCCTCGGGACCAGGTGGGTGGTAACCCTTCTGTGTGAATAATAGGAAGGTGGAGTTCGAGAGTTCGAGGCAGAGAGAAGAGGCCAGGGTCAGAACTGGAGAGCTTGAATCTGCTGACCTTGGAACACAGACGGCCGTGTTCCCTACAGGCGGGCAGTCGGATGAGACACGTGGGCTGTCTGTGTACACAGCAGACCCACGAAACGGGGTCTCCTGTAGCCACCCCACAGAGAACACCTGACTCATCGACTCCCCAGCCTTCTCTCCTGCTGCCCCCGGGCACTGTGCCTGGGGTCTCAGAGCACTTTTAAAGTATCCCTCTCTCCATCCAAGGGAGCCTAGAGGTTATTACATGAAAACCATCCTCAGCAGGAAAAGAGAGAGAAATGGACACCCTCCTCCTCTCCTTAAAAAAAAAAGTGTTACTGTTTCCTAGGAGTGTGTTGCCCGAGGTCTTACGTACAATGAGAGTTTGGAACTGACGAGAAGAAAAGATTCAGGGACACAGCAAGAATGGGAATAATAGATGCAGAGGCAGAACCAGAAAGCACCTTTCCTGACCCCAAACATATGCAAATCCCAAGCTTGTAACAGGAGAATAAATGGGCATAAGATGATTCATTAGGTAATGCCCACTTCTTTCCAAGAAGAGAAAAAAGTGGAAGCAAAATTTATTCCTTCTCCAGGGTCTCCAGAACATTTTTAATCCGGTGGCTGCCAGGGGGTGGGGATGGGGGTGTGGGGGACTGGCTCTTCCCCCCTTTCATCTTCGGTGCCTAGTCAGGGCTTAATGTTTATCAAAGGCACCGTGTCCAATCTTAACAAATGCTGAATAATCAGACAGCTGGGGTCCTCTCAGGCTTGTCCAGGACCTGCTCAGCATTGAACGAGATTGATGAGACAGGAAAAGCCCAGTAGGAATCTGACTGCTGGTGGATGTTTAATTAATGGATTTGATATTTCTGTCAGCAAATGTTGTATTGGAACTGGCATCCTGGAAGTTTGGGCTCCCCACCCGTGACAGTTTCATTGTCAGGCCACGTGGCTGCCCTGCCGTGAGCTGTGGGAGGCCAGGTCTCCCTGGGGCTGGGAACTTACCCGTGTCCACGGAGCCACGTAAGTTAGCTACACCCTTTCTACTAAAGGTTCCCATTGTTGTGGCCTCTCCCCAGAGCATCCCCACCGGGGCCTTCAGCCTCCCTCCCTTTAGCCTGTGCAGTTTTGTTCTTTTTTCAAGCTGTCAGTGATCCCTGCGCTGGCCACCTCGTGCGTGCGCTGCTTTGTGTCCCTGATGAAAGAGACACGGCTCCCGGGCTCCCTCGACATGGAGGCCGAGCTCATTACCCAGAATCGGCTCCGAACATCACTGGTGGGGCCCGCGAGGCCGGGCTTGTGAGGAGGAGCAGCCCCCAGCCAGGTGCCTGGCTCTTGTGAGGGGATGAAGAGCTGCCCCAGGCCCTGAGCGTCCTGGCCAGTGCTTTGGGGTGTGCGTTGTATCATGTCATCGGTCGCCGAACCACCAGCCACTAGTTGGTTCCCTTGGGGTTCCAGTGAACAGTGTCGGGTTTTTCCAGTAGAAGTAGAGATCTGACTGTGAGAGAGTGGGGTTCTCGCAGTCGAAGGGTGAGAGTCTCCTCCCCGAAGGCGCAGAGCAGGGTCCTTGGGCCAGCTAGGACTCCGAGGAGTCACAGGTCCTGAGGCGGCCGACGGTTGTTAGAAAGAGGACCCCCCCCCATTTCTATGGAAGGACAGTGTCTCATTGCAGAAATCATGGAAGGGCACGGCCCTTCATTCATTCAACAGATACTTATCAAGGGTCTGTATTTGTTAGGCGCCGTTCTACACACTGGGGCAAAAGCGAACGGTTTTGAAAAGTTATTCTAATAGAGCGTAAGAATTTGGGCATTATGGAAGAATGTACAGACAGGACTTCAGTACAGATTATCCGTCATGTGCTGTAAAGGAAAATGAAGCAGAGTAAAGGGGTCTGGACTCTGAAGGATGGGACAGGCGCTTCCTTATAGCAGCGAGAGTGCACCCCACCCTTGGTTTTGCTTCTCTCAAGGTCTATTATGTGCCTAATGCTGCCGTGTGTCCCAGGAGAGCTCAGAGTTTGTTTCTGCACAGCCCTCTGTGTACTTCATGCCTACTCATCTTCTCTCTCCTCTGCTTTGCCCATTTCCCGTGGACTAAAGAACTTCCCATTATGATGAGTATTCGTGTTTATTTACCTTCCTCTCAGAGAACAGGCAAGTGACTCTTCCCAGGACCCGGCAGAATTAGAAGTGTTGTCCCTGGCAAGGGCCATGCCTGTAACTTGCTGCTCGGTGGTAGGTGTGCAGCATCCAGGACCAAGGACACAGGACACAACTGTGGCCAATGAGCCTTTCCTGATAGACATCATCCAGTTGTTTGTTCCATGGTGTCTACTAGAAACTGCATCTGGCCCTGGCCTGTGTTGCTCAGCAGCTAAAGCATCATTCTGTGCACCAAAGGGTCATGGGTTCGATTCCCGGTCGGGGGCACTTACTTGGGTTGCAGGTTCAATCCCTGGCCCTGGTGGGGGTGAGTGTAGGAGGCAACCAATCGATGTGTCTCTCTCACATTGCTGTGTCTCTCAACCTCCTTCCCTTCCACTGTCTCTAAAAATCAATGGAAAAAATATCCTTGGGTGAGGATTAGCAAAAACACTAGAAAAGAAACTTCGCATCCAGCTCTCTTTACAGTGCAAATACTGAACTTGAAAAGAATAAGTCAACAAAACAAAAGCCCAGAGCTACCTCTGTGTCCCCAAAGACTAACTGGTAGAGGCAGTTCTTGAGCATGGAGCTGGGACATTTGTTTTATTCCACTTACCAGGGGCTACGATAGCCCGATGGTAGCAGGGTTTACCCCGGTCTGATCTGTCCTATAACCTAGAAGGAGGAGACACTCCCAGTAATACTGCCTGCGAGAATTAAAAGACCCCCTCCCCATTGATCACGCTGAGGGGAGCACACCTGGTTCTTGTTAAGTGTCTTTCTCTGCCGCCTGCATCCCTGTCAGCTCCGAACGGAGGCCATTTGGCCGCAGAAGTGTGTCACCTGCACTGTCTGCCAACAAGCCCTCCACATTCTGGCTAGCTGGGAAGGCTGGGTGGCCAGTACCTGGGAAGAGGTGATCGGAGAAGTACTCTCTTTTAAAATATATATATTTTTATTGATTTTTATAGAGAGAAAGGGAGAGAGAGAGAGAGAGAGAAACACTGATGTGAGAAACATCAATTGGTCTCCTCCTGCACACCCCCTACTGGGGATCGAGCCTGCAACCCGGGCATGTGCCCTGACCAGGAATCAAACCAGGACCTCTCAGTCCATGGGACGAGGCTCAATCCACTGAGCCACACCAGCTGGGCCTGGAGAAGCATTCTCTTCCTCCCTGGGGTGTGGAACTGAGTGTGGGACCATCCCTCCTGCTGTCCACTAGGGAGCAGGAACTGGGCCCACCTCCAGAATTATCAGACAAGGAAGAAAAACAAAGTTCCCGATGCCACTTGGATGTGTGGCTCCGAATAACAAAGCCTGGTTCCTTGGGGGCCAGCCTCCCTGAATCAGCCTTGGAGGGAGATGGAGGAGAGACATGAGGCTCGAACACAATGGAGGAGCCCTGCGGGAACCTGCTGGTGACCTGCTTTCTCCCATACGAGTCTCAGCTGAGGTTTTCGATCTCAGGTGGTTGCAGAGAAGTTAGGTGATGTCGGCTGCATTCATAGGAATGGAGGTGTCAGGTCCAACCCAGTGGTAATGGCATTGGCTCTGTATTGGTCAGAGGACGCGTGCCATTTCTGAGGGACATGACTGTCCACACGATGCTTACAGGAGAGTGACAACCGCAAGAGGTCTTGGAAGCCTCCTCAGGTTACCACCTGCTTTGCGAGCTGTCCGCATACTCAGGGTGTTTAGTGGAAGCAGAGTCCTAGTTCCGTGGTAACATGGTACTTCCCAGCCTGCTATGAAGTCACCCCCTTACCCCTGTGGTCAGCTAAGTCAGGGGTTACAGCCTTGTTCCTGGCCAGGGTCACTGGACTGTTGTCCTCCTGACCTTCAGTTCACTTCAGGCCCCGCTCCAGGCTTTATCTGTAAGGGACACACACCACGTGGATGCTTCCATGAGTTTTCAGTCTGGCTTGACTTGTTCATCTAGGAAAGAAAAATGCAAGCTATGTTGATAATTTGCCAAACTAATTTGAAGGTGCTCATAAAGTCTTTGGGTGGCAAACTGCCTCCAATAACAGCAAATCAAATGCACTTAAAGAATAATTTTCCTATGCTGTGTGTGCCTCCTGAATTGATTTTTTTTTTTTTTTATCCTCACCTGAGGACATTTTTCCATTTTTTGTTCAGGTAGAGTGGGAGGGAGAGAGAGGAAGAGAGAGAGAAACATCGATGTGAAGGGACACATCGAGTGGCTGCCACCCGCACGACCAACCAGGGCCGGGGACAAACTGCAACCGAGGTACGCGCCCTTAGCGAGAACCGAACCCGGGTCTCTCGGGACCGCAGGCCGACGCTCTAACCGCTGAGCCAAACCGGCCAGGGCCTGAATTGATTTGATTGAACAAGCTCATGTGCTCTGGACGGTTTAGTCAACTGTAAACAACAGAGTAACCCTACTTTCATTGGAGGCAAGCACTAGCACCTGCGTTCGAGAGCATGGGGTGCCGGCGGTGGGCAGTCCTGGTGATGCGACAGCCTGGCGGTGTGGTCCCTGGTCCAGGTCGAGGGCGTTGGAGCCAGGTTCCTGGTATCTAGAGGGTAGAGGCGAGGGATGTTGCCAAACATCTGACAATGAACAGGACAGCACCTCCCCGAACAAAGAATTATCCAGCCTACAATGTTCATAGTTGAGAAAACCTGCCTTATAGGAATCTGCTACAGCCCTTATTGATTTCCTTATTATTACGTACCTGCCCTTCACCTCTGCTAGGCTGGCCACTCTCTGAGGGTAGCGTCCATGAGTCTTGTTCGTTTTGCATCCCCAGCTCCTGGCAAGACTCCTGGCCCGGAAAAGCTCTCCAGGAAGTGTCTGGTGGATGCTTGTGTCACCCCAGGGGCCAGAAGTAGGCTCGAGAGGTGGCAGCAGGATGCTAAAGTGGCATCCTTCTCAGCCAGCACCTTTCTCCCGTCCCTCCTCCTCCCCACCAAGCCAGGTTTTACTCTCTAGACACAAAACATCCATTGCATTAATTATAATAGACGATAAATTGTCAATGAAAATAACTTGGTATAATCAGTTACGTGCATGTAATTATACTCGCCTTGTCTCGTTGGATATCTAAGGCACTGGGAGTGGAGTCTGCCTTCTGCGTTGTGCGGATTGGGGGCCAGCGACCTCGCTCCTGGGCTCCAGCCTGTTGAGATTCTCTCCTGACCCTTTCCGTATGATGTTGAGGGTAGGGTGACTGTTCTCTTGATTCATGTTTATAGACACAAAAAATCTATAAAAGTGTGTTAACTTGAAAGCCAGGAGAAAGGAAAGATGATGGCGTTTAAACATAATCGGTTGAAATTCAACTTCACAAAGGCGTCTGCCCTTCAGTGAACATCCCTGCGGCCTCCTTTCTTGGTTCTACTGCCAGAGGGGTTAGCAGAGTTGGAAAGGTGTCTCTCTGGCGGGAGTGCTGGCGGGTTCCCAGGAGTCATCCCTGGGGTCATTCTCCGCGATGCCATAGTAATCTAGGTGGCAGTCCCAGTAGGTCCCCATCTGGTCTCAGCCACCGGGCTCATGCTCGTGACTGTATGTTGTGTTCTTGTTCTGAGGACGTCACCTTTGAGTCGCTTTCTACACAGGGTGGGGCGAGTCCCCCGAGTATAGATCATAAAATGTACTGATGACCAGAGCTGAGGACTTGAACCCGGGGGAGAAGTCATTCATCGTGTCCGTCAGCACAGTCTGTGGGGAAGCTTGTCACTCAGATCAGAAACTGGGAGCCTGCCTTACGCCTCGTTGTTTATCTTTGCCACACCTGGCACAGAGAACTGTGCTTAGTACGTTGGTTTATTGGAGGGATTTTTTTAGCAGCTTTACTGATTGTAATTCACATACCATACTGTCACCCATTTAAAGTATACAGTGAAAGGTTTTTTCAAAAGTATATATTCACAGTTTTGTAACCATCACCGCACATTTGGCATGTTGTCGTCACCCTCCCAGAAGGAACTTACCCATTAGCAGTCACACCCCATCCCCCAGTTCCCCACCGCTGCTATAGGCAGCCACTCATCTACTTGTTGCTCCTTTAAATCTGCCTGTTCAGGATAGTTCATAAAATTGGAATTATATTATGCATGTCTTTTGTGGCTGACCTCTTTCACTTGGCAGAATTCACCCATGTTGTAGCATGTATAAGAACTTCCTTTTTTTTTATTAATAAATAGTATTTTGTTATATGGATCTATCACAGTTCTTTAGCTGATGGACATTTGGGTTGTTTCCACTGTGGGGGTATTTTGAACAGTGCTGATAGAAACACATGCGCACACGTTTTTGTGTGGACTTACATTTTCATTTCTCTGGGGTACATACCTAGGAGTGACCTTGCTGCGTGGTGTGGGAACTATGTTTAACCTTTTGAGGGGCTGCCAGACTACTTTCCTCAGCTGCTGCCCCAGTTTACAGTCACACCAGCAGGGGATGAGGGTTCTAACTTCCACATCCCACCATACTTACCTGTCTTTTATACTAAAGCCATCCCAGTACGTGTGAAGTGGTATCTCACTGTGGTTTGATTTGCATCTATTTCCCTGATGCCTAATGGTGTTGAGCATCTTGGCATATGCTTATTAGCCATTTGGAGAAATGTCTACTCAAATCCTTTCCCATTTTTCGACTGGGTTATTTGCCTTTTTATCATTGAGTTATAAGTGTTCTTTATGTATTCAGGGTACAAGTCCTATATCAGATACATGATTTGAAAATATTTACTCTCATTTTGTGGGTTGCCTTTTCACTTTCTTGATATTGGCCCTTGAAGCACCGAAGTTTTTCATTTTGAAGAAGTTCATTTTAACTATTTTTTCCTTGGCTGCTGGTGTTTTGGTGGTGTAACCACTGCCAAGTCCGAGATGATAAAGATTTGCTTCTATGTTTCCAGCCAAGATTTTTATAGTTTTAAGTCTTATCTTTAGGTCTTTGAAACATTTTAAGTTCATTTTTGCATGAGGTGTGAGGTAGGAGTCCAATTTCATTCCTTTATATGTGGAAATCCAATTGTCACAGCCACATTTGTCAAAAAGATTATTCTTTCCTTATTGAATTATAATGTGAGCTTTATTTCTGGATTCCAGTTCTTGCCATTGATCCATGTGTCTGTCATACCATAGTTTCGTAGTACATTTTACAATTGAGAAGCATGAATTCTCCACTTTGTTCTTTTCAAGATTATTTGGCCTGTTCTTGATCCCTAGACATTCCATATGATTATGAAGATCAGCTTGTCAATTTCTGCAGCAAAGCCAGCTAGGATCTGATAAGGGTTACATTGAATCCCTAGATCAATTTGAGAAGTGTTACATCTTAACAATATTAAGTCTTCTGACCCATTACCTCAGGATGGCTTTCCATTCTTTAGATCTTCTTTAATTTCTTTCAGCAATGTTTTGTAGTTTTCAGAGTACACGTTTTATACGTATTTTGTTAAATTTAGTCCTAAATATTTTCTTCTTTTAGACACTATTATTCATTGTACAGTGTAGCGATACAATTGAGTTTTGTATATCGATCTCCTACCCTGCAACTTGAACTCATTTATTAGTTCTAATAGTATTTTAGTGAATTTCCTAGCATTTTCTACATACAAGATCATGTCTGCTGTAGGCATAATTATACTTCTTCCTTCCCAATCTGGATACTTTTTATTTCTCCAATTGTCCTGGATAGAACCCCCAGTACAATGTTGAATAGTTTGGTGAGAGCAGACATTCTGGCTTCATCCTGAGCTTTGCGGGGAAGGCATTCAGTCTTTTACCATAAAGTATGATATTAGCTATGGGTTTTTGTAAATGACCTTTATCAAGTTGAGGAAGTTCCCTTTTATTCCTAGTTTGCTGAGCATTTTTATCATGAACATTTGGTAGTATTCTGTTGAGGATGTTTTTCATCTATATTCATAAGTACGTTCTGTAGTTTTCTTGGGACATCTTTGTCTAATTTTGGTATCACGACCTTACTGGCCTCAAGGAATTGGGAAGTGTTCCCTCCTCTTCTTTTTTTTCTTTTGGAAGAACTTTTGAAGAATAGAAATTAATAGTGAAGAATATGTAGAACCATCTACATATATTCATCAGCTGCTCTGGCATGCCGTCTCCTTGGTACTCCACACACATCGTCTCATTCAATACTGAAAACAGCCGGGGAGGGGGGTGTTGTACTGGGGAACCGAGCCGAGCCAGGACCTGTGGTTGCGAAGCCCATTCATTGTCTTTGCTTTAGACCACACATAGCTTGTGACCACAGTTCCTTCTCTGGTGACTTGTGATGGTTCAGGCAGCTTCTGGAAAAGTGGGGCTCAAGTCTGGAAGCCTGAATTGAGGGGCTCTGGGCACATGCTGCTCACCCTCTTCCTGCCCAGATTCCACAGTGCAGTTATTGCCTCGCCTGTGTCATGCAGGCATGATCACTCAGTGGCCGCCTATAAGATGAGTCTCGGGTTCTGGAGAGAAAGTACCAAAGTGATTCATGGCCCATTAGCCCCCATGTTATTAAAAAAAAAAAATAGGCCCCTTTCCTATCCTCCTTTTTAACAAATAACACTTACTAATTCTTTTAGAACACATCTGAACTATTACATTTTTAAGTCCATACAAATATTCAGTCCAGTATGGAATAACAAAAAAAGAAGTATTTCTTAAAAAGTGTGCTTCACTTTGTTTTAATTCTTTTTCCTCTGAACAGACCAGAATTTTTTTTTAATGAGTATTTCCTTCTTTTCATTCTCTTCCTTTTGGCCATTTTTGCAGTGGCATTGGCCTCCTGTTTCCTCCGGCAGTGTTGTCGGAAGCTGGACACGAGGCTGGACAGCTGGATGTCAGTGGCAAGTCCCCTTCCTTTCCCAGCACCCCAACTGTGCTGGTCCAGGAGGGCAGGGCAGGGCAGGGCAAGGGCAGGAAGCCAGGGGTAATTCTTCAGTGTGAGCTTGGGGCTTCCCTGAGACTCAGATCTGAGAGCTCGGAAATTATCAAGACACGCAACCAAATGCAAGGAGGCCTGTTGTTGTAAGTTCCTGAACAAGGCATGGAGCTCGGAGCAGACTTCGCACGAGGTCTTTGTGGGCATTGGAAGACCCTAAACAGTGGGGAGCTCGTCGGCTCACTTTCATGGGGCTTGTCATTCAGTGTACATTTTCCCCCTTGAAATGAAAGCAGCTTTGGCCAGTTCAATTTTCTTAAATACAAAGAGCATTTAAACACAGCCAGCTGAAAGTCAAACCCCTTTGCCCAGCTTCACACAGGAAACGTGTTCTCTGTGATTCTCTTCCAGCGAGTTGCAGACCTGGAGCAAGAAAACGCTCTCTTGAAAGATGAGAAAGAACGGCTTAACCACCAAATCCTGTGCCAGTCGGAAGGTAAGTACCAAAGCACTTGATTTTTCATTGAGAGTTTTGATTTCTTTTCCAGAGTGATTTTTCCCCAGAGACTCCCAGCAAGGTGCTGCAGTGGAGAAAAGGGAGATGAACGAGGAGTGTGGTCTCTGTGCTTCTGCTGCGACGTTTTGTGTGAGGTGGTGAGACTCAGGGATAACAGACAATACTACGCATGGGATTTGGAGTCAGGGAGACCTGCACTCAGAATGACTCCGCCATACACGAGTGCATGGCCTTGGGCAAGTCCCTTAACAACTGTAGTCCTCAGTCTCTTCATCTGCAAAATGGGTCCAGGTGCAGAGCTCAGGGAGCCTACGTGAGGATTAGAGACCACGCATGAATAGCTTAGGTTGGTGCTTGGTGCACAACACTCAGGAGCTGCGTTATTGCTGCTTTAACTGTATCTTTAGCATCCGTGGTTCCTGCCATGCTTTCTTCTACCCAGTGGGTCATCTGTTTCTGTTTGCTGAAGAGAAGGTCATGGGTCACATCCAGGTCACTCATCTCAAGTACCCACCGACCCCCCAGCTGCTGTCAACCCCCATGTGCTGCTTGACCACAGAGGAGCAGTGGGGTCCCCAGCCCCCAGTTCTCCCTCACTCACTGTGGCCTTCAGCAGATCACTCCCCCTTCCCCATCCTCAGGCTCCTCCACTGGCCCACAAGCGAACTGAACCCCTGAGTGCACAAACTGTTTTTAATTGCTCTTTTAAAATTGTTTCTTTCCATCCACTGATACGAATAATAAGTTTTCGTGGGAAGAAAGCCCACCTGTGTTATCCTGCTGCCTTCCCTCCTTCCTAACCTTTGGCCTTATTGCTTCAAGCCTCCTTGACTCTCCCTGAACTCCAAGAACCAGAAAGATCAGGACTAGGGAAGAAACGCTGGAACAAAGCCTGGGTTTTTGCAGGATGCTGCCAGCAGGCACTGTGACCGTTGTCACAAGAGAGAGGCTGGTGCATTAACCCAGGGAGCTGTCGTGCATGCGCCTGCGTCTGCCCCCACTACTCCACCCCACCCCCAGCCCAGCCCGGAGGCTTAAGCTTTCCCTTGCTCGGCAGCTCTCACCGGTGTCTGCCAGCAGCCCTCGTGGGCAGCCTTTTGACGAGATGAATCAGGACATACGAGTCAGTGCGTGCGGAAGTCCATTCAGAAAGGAAATTGCAGCGGTGTGCTTGCTTTCCAGGTGACTTTGCCCAGAGCTCCGTCAAGGAGAATCTCCTGATGAAGAAGGAGCTGGAGGAGGAGCGTTCCCGGTACCAGAACCTCGTGAAGGAATATTCACGTTTGGAGCAGAGATATGACAACCTTCGGGACGAGATGACCATCATAAAGGCAAGGAGGGCGGTCCAGCTTTCCCAGCCTGGTCCTTGTGCAGCTCCAGCCCCCAGGCCGCTGTCTGACACCTGAGGCTCCCGACACCTCTGTGAAGGGCCACGTGTCCCTGCCTGTCCGGCCGGGAGTCATCACCTAGGGAGCACCTGAGCTGGGGAGTCGTGCCCAAGGACGGCACCTTTTCCAACGCTGGGATCTTACAGAGATCTGTTAGGACTTTGAGTGGAAGTCTTCTCTTTTTGGTGTCCTCTTCGGGGACCATCCCGTTTGCAATAGTAATGGCGTGGGGAGTTCTGATCACGAGGCATTAGTGTGTACACAGGGAGGTCCCAGGCATCAGGTCGTTTCTCCTAATTGTTGATGGAATGCAATATATGTGGAAATGTCATCTTTCACGATTTGTCGTGCTTTTCACCACATACAAACATTCCCTCCAGAAATGCATATTCAAACAAGACTGAATAGTTACTTGCGTAGAAACCAGGAAGAGAAGCTGAATAGGAACATAGAAATCTAAAATTTTCCTACCAAGTTCAGGTTTTACTCTCAAAGCCCAATCAGAAGTGAGGAAAGAAAGGTATTTTTGAATGAACAGTGTAAGTAGTAACCTCTATTTGTACTATTCTTACTGTTTTCATAAACCGGTTGGTGGAGCTCAGGGTGAAAGGGCTGTTGGGCAGGTTGTGGAGAGAGCCCGGTGACAGGGCTGTCCACACTTTCAGGGCAAGACGGGAGGTAAGCGTGATCTCCCTGGGACTTTCCAGAGAGCTTGGCCTCCATGTTAGGGGTTTGTTTTCACTGAGAGACAAGGGAACCCAATCCTTACAAATGAGGCAGAAGTCCAACGCTAGGGCCTACTTTTTGAAAAGTAATAGTTCTTATTGCATTAGAGTTCAATATGAGTTTTCACATTTTTCTCCTTAAACAGCAGACCCCAGGCCACAGGCGGAACCCATCGAACCAAAGTAGCTTAGAGTCTGACTCCAATTACCCCTCCATCTCCACATCTGAGGTCGGAGACACAGAAGATGCCCTCCAGCAGGTGGAGGTGAGTGAGGCCGGCTCTGGCCGGCTGTGTGCAGCGGGAGTGTTTATTGCAGAGACTGACTGTTCTGTTGATGGCACCCAGAGCGCCCAGGGGACTCATTCCTGACATCAGGACCACTTGGACTGCAGTGGACTTATAGACAGTGCTCTGGAGTTAGCGTTCACCGCGCGAAACAGTCCATTACTGTTTGCCTTCCCACTCCGCAGAGAAGAAGGAAGGAGGGAGGTCCCGGGTTCCTCCTGCAAAGCTGAGAAGCAGGGACATGGAGTGGCTGACTTCAGAAGGAACAGTCATTAAAATAGATACAGTTTTTTGTCCCCATTCAGTGTCACAGTGCATACAGTAATATCAATAAATACGTAAGAACGTTTTCCTCCATGCCTTAGAAACTGGATAAAACTCAGAGGATAACAAATATTTGCTGAGTGATCACATTTTTATCAGTAATAGCCTATTAGAATCACTACATGATGCACCACACAGTGGACTTTTTAGTTTGTGTGTGATTTTGTCAGAGGTACATAGACACACAGTTTTTCCTCTGGCATTGGAGAAGAAGACAGTCGCAAGCATATAAACCCTGTGAAGCACGTGAAGGTAGATGAGGGGGAGAGGCCGTTATAAACGCCGTGTGTGTTCGGAGCACGTCTGTGCCGGGCACCGCTGGGAGGGCTGGAGAAACAGCAGTGCCCGAGCCGGACCAGGCCCCGCCCTCTGGAGCTTGTCTGCTGGGGAGTTAATAATCAGTTGGTGGAAGGAGTCTGTAATATAATTGCGGGCACTCTTCAGTGCTATAGCAAAAACTAAAGGATGATGAGAGAGCGCAGGATGGAGTGAAGAACGGAAGGGTTGGGATAGAAGGTCTGCCGTGCAGTCCATGCGGGTTGCTGTGTGCCGTATGCACTTAGTAGGCACTTAATAAATGCTGGCTTAAGGCCTTGGTTTTGCCACCGCACTCTGAAGTCTGAACCCCAGACGCACCACCCACGTGTTTGTGTCTGTGGCCGTCACGTGCAGGCATGAGCACTTCCGTCAGTGGGTTTATGCCCTTCGAGGACGCTGAGACTGGTTCTGAGTACTGACGGGAGCAGCAGGCACAGTCCTGGCTATGCACCCAGCGCTCATTAAATGCTGGTTGAACAAATTATATTGTCACAGGTCCATAGATGTACTCACAAAATCCACCTGAGCCCTGGCCGGTGTGTTCAGTGGTTAGAGCATCGGCCCGCACACTGAAGGGTCTCAGGTTCGATTCCCAGTCAAGGGCAAGTACCTGGGTTGCAGGTTCGATCCCTGGCCCCAGTCGGGGTGCTTGCAGGAGTCAACCAATCGATGTGTCTCTCTCACATTGACGTTTCTCTCTGTCTCTCTCTGTCTCTCTCTCTCTCCCTCCCTCCCTCCCTCCCTCCTTCCCTCCCTTCCACTCTCTCTAAAAATCAGTGGCAAAAATATCTTTGGGTGAGGATTAACTAAACAAAACAAAAATCTACATGGATATGCTCATGCAGACACACACCCACACACCACAGAACTCGGAGGGGACACTCCGGGCGTGACTCTAAAGGGAAAATGTGGGAGAGGATGCTGTAAGATCTGCTGGTGTGATGGTCCGTGACAGGGCGCATGCTGGTTCTGTTTCAGGCGCAGTCAGGTGGTCCAGCACGCTTACAGTGATCAGTAACCACCCTGATTCTGCAGCAGGAAGCCAATGTCCTGACTGCTACAGTTTCTCTGGGATAAGACCAGTTTACAGAAGGGAGCTCTTTGAACTTCCAAATAAAATTGCTGTGTCTTCATCCACTTGTTCTTGGAATATATGATCGGTCATCTTACACGGCTCACACAGGGGGAACATAAATGGCTGAGACTCAGATGTTATCTAGACAGAAAATGAGCCTGGAGCACCAACTTTCATAGGAGAGATGATGGTCGGTTGGCATTGGCTTTGTATCTGAGACGTGGATTGATGTTCGGGAGGAGGCAGTGAGGTGCTATATGTTCCCTAAGGCATTTATTCTATTAAAACCTCCTGCTCCCTGTCTTTCCTTGAAGGAGATCGGCCTGGAGAAGGCGGCCATGGACATGACAGTCTTCCTGAAGCTGCAGAAGAGAGTGCGGGAGCTTGAGCAGGAGAGGAGGAAGCTGCAGGTGCAGCTGGAGAGGAGAGAGCAGCAGGACAGCAAGAAAGTGCAGGTGCGTGAGGCTGCCAGCCTACAGAGCAGCGCCCGTGCCTTCGTGGTGCTGGCCTCCGAGAATGATCCGGCTCGCGGCCCCCAGGGTTCATGTGGCCCGATGTCACCCTGGGGGTTATTCTGCTGCCGGGTTTCAGAGAGCAACTTTGTTTTGTGTTGACGTCATGACTTTTCTCTGCAAGTGCCCCAGATCACCCCAGTTGGATGGAAGTAAGTGTTACAGTGCCCCCAGGGCAGAAGGTTTCCACCGCTGAGGCTAGCCCAGAGCCCGTGGCATCGCCACCCACTTGCGAAGAGGACCAGGGTGTGCGATTAAAGTGTAGACACAAGCAGAGTCAAAGTAGAGCAGAGAACATCGACTGCCCTGTCCCAGCTGGAACCTGGCCTGGGGGGCTTGAGTTTAGCCCCACTGGTTGGGGGCAGACCAGGTTTGCAGTCCTCACCCTTCTTTCCACAACTATAGCCTCTCCTCAATCCAGCTGATCATTAGTGTCTTGAGTATTGAAAAAATACTGTTTAAAGCCATGGTGTCCCCAGACGTGTCACTCGCTCCATCCTAAGGACCCGCTGAGCACTTGAGCTACACTCCGCCCTGCAGGTGCCAAGCTCATGTTCAAAATGTTTATTAAACGAGAGGAGATGAAAATGTAAGAGAAAGCCCAGCCATCGAAGAATTTGTAATCTAGTTCAGGAGGGCCAGATATAACAGGTGAAAAGTAAAAAATAGTATTGGTAACAAAATAAAATTTAAAAAAAATAGTATTGGTAGAGCTCAAATAAATACAAGGTTGGGCACAGACAGATTGGTGCTGGCCTTGGTCAGTGTGGTTCAATTGTTTGGGCGTCGCCCCGTGCACTGAAAGGTCGCTGGTTCAATTCCTGGTTAGGGCACATGCCCAGATTTTCGGTTTGGTCCCTGGTTGGGGTGCATACGGAAGGCAACCAATCGATCTTTCTCTCTCACACCTATGTGGGTTTTTTCCTCTTTCTCTCCCTCTAAAATTATATATATTTAAAAAAACAGACTGGTGCTGTAGGAGGAGAGAGGGCATTGCAGTCAGCAGTGACAAGGAGAGCAGAGCCGCTTTTTACTTCTTGGGAGGGATAAGGACCACTTCTAATGGGGAACAAGGCCGGTTCTGACATGGGTCATATCGTTAGCTGACCTCATAGTGGGCTTATCAAAGGTCTTTGGTCTGTTCTCAGGCTGAATTGCCAGTTGTGGGGTTCGACCCGCTCCCCACATCCTCAGCCCTCCCTCCTCCTGCTCTACCTCTGCACAGTCTCCTGTTCCAGCACCTGGCTTCCCTGTCCACTCAGAGGTGTTACAGACACTAGTAGATTCTTGTGGTGGTTTTCCTGAGCAGTTAGTGGAGATAAATCTTGCTGATGGATTTAAATCTCTCAGGTGGACTGGATTCAGGATGGAAAGTGGAAAGATTAGGTTCATCAGTGACATTGGTTAGAGAAGCTGCAAGACTGCATCGAGGGCCTCAGACGGCGCCTGACATGGCAACTGGCCCACCCACCCGCCCCCGAAGACTCTCTCCTGGTCCCCACCGCAGAGTGCATAATCGTTTTGAAATCCTGGCTTTAGGTATTTTTTTGTCTTGACACCAGATAAAACAGGGTGTCTCTTTGCTTAAAAAGTAATGACTCAGCAGGAGTCAGAACTGTAGGCTTGGCCCCTAGCCCTGTAACACACACCGAAGCTCGCTCTCTAAGGAGAATGACCTTGTCCCCGACAGTGTTTAGTGTGAAGGGCACGGCGGGGCAGGGGAGATGATGGAATCACCCCTCTACAGCATCCTGAAACTAAGCTTTCATAGGTGGTGGTCTCGGATCTGCCCTTGGTCCCGAGAAGAATCCTGGGTCTTTATTCTGGAGAGACGGTCTGGAGTCTGGGCTACAGCGAGAGGCCAGCCCTTGCATAAGGAATGACAGGGCAGCCTCCAGGTGTGCCATCCGTGTGGCGGTGCCTGAGCCTGCCCTGAGGAGGGGCCTCGTTGACAGCCAGCCAGGCTGTCCACGTACTTCCCTTCCCACCTCTCCGGCTCCCTTTCCCCAGGCCTGGCAAGGTCACCTGGGCCACCAGGGTGATCTCAATGGGCTCCCCACTTAGAAACATGACAACCAGCACAAACTAATACTCAGAGCAATTCAAGTTTGAGGAATTGATCTCTTTCCCAAGAGCCTAATATACTCAGCAGTTGTCCGTGGTCATGGGACAAATCCATGACACGTAGAACGGAAACACAGACCTCCCCGCTGGAGTGGCAGTTTCACAGCTGGCCCTGGGCAGGCCCATCACGACCGATGATGGTGAGGGGCGACGCGGAGCTGGTGCCTCGGAGCAGTGTTTTCCCAGGTTGCAGGGCTGGGAACAGTGCCGTCAGGGTGCTGTCCTGCTGTGGAAGGCGCTGTAGGAGGTGCTCAGACCCAGTCACAGTCCCCAAGCCTGAGGCACACCTAACCTGCCACGGTGCCTCACTTGAACTTAAGGTTGCTAGCACTGCAATCTGATTACTCACTGTCGGGCTCTAGCTCCAAAAACTCATCCCGTTCAGAGACTCTCATCCTGTTACTTGAAATCGCCCCAAGGAGCTAACCACTTATAGTGTCTCTGTCCCTTCTCACGGGACCGGTGAATAGCTCCCAAGTAATCGTAGGAATTCCTGCCCAGCCAAGTCCTGAGGGACAAGTGTCCCAGTTGCCGTCCACACCCACCGGCCTCAGACTTCTGACGTCAGACGGCAGCAGCTGAGGGGCCGACTGTCACACTGTCTGCTATAAGGTGACACGAGGGAGCAGGCTTCTCCACAGGTGCTCGGAGTGACTTAATTGGGAAAACAGAATACACATGTGTACACACATCCCAAAAAACCTGAGGAACTCATTAACCTCATTACCAAATACATAATTATTAGATATTAATTAACCTCTTAAATAAGTACATGAGTCTTACAGTGCTGGTTTCCCAGGACTGCCGAAACTGAGCACCGCAAACTGAATGGCTTAGAACCACAGACACCTATCGTGTCTCGAAGGGCTCGGGGGTAACCTGCTCCCTGCTCTGGCCGCTGCCTTACAGCCACACAGCTCGTCTCTGCCTGTCTTCACGTGGCCATGTACCCTGTGTGTCTCTGCTTCTTGTAAGGACAGTCACAGATTAGGGCCCATCCTGGTGGCATCTTAACTCGATCACATCTGCAAAGACCTTATTTCCAGGCTAGGTTAGGACTTCATCTTGACTTTGGGTGGACTTAACCCCTAGCACAGTGTTACACACATTCAACCTACAGGTGCCTGTGAGGATCATGAGAATAAGGTTAAGGAGGGGGCCCAGGTGGGCAGCGGGGAGACCTTTATGGAGCGCGTCACGGTGGCCCGAGGTAGCGAGCTGCGTTTCGAAGGTGGGAAGGAAGCACACGTGTGCCAAGGGCAAAGCCGCCTGTTTTGACCATGGTTGGCGATACTTCTGCGGAATATCTGATTTTCAGTCTGTGCTCACCTTTCTGCCCCTTTGTCCGAGCAGATGGAACAACCAAAGAATGACGGAGATTTGGACCAGGATGCAGATCTAGCCTACAACACCCTGAAGGTAAGGCTGACCCCCCGCCTGGCGGTCGGACAAAGCTCCGGGCTGCGGATAAGTAGAACCGTAAGCACACTTCCCCTCCCCGCGTGGAAAGGAAGGAAATTGTGTCTTTACTACACGGAACTGTCGCAGATGCTAATGGCAAACGGTTCCCTCTATTCACAGTGCATCTGGCACAAAATGTGGGGTTCCCACACTGAGCAATTATCCGGTTCTCGGTGGACCCCAACGGGGTGTCCTAGCACTTACCTCCTCTCTGGCACTAACGACCTGGACTTGGCACAGACCCACTGGCTATGGGCTCAGTCCCACAAGACTGTCCCTGCTTCAGACACCAGTCACAGTGGTGGGACCTCGGTTACCCACACTTCTGTCCAACTTGGCTACAGATCAGGGGTTCCACCACCCCCTCCTCAGTTTCGGTCATTTGTGAGAATGGCCCATAGAAGTCAAGAAAACCCTTTCCTTCCCATTACTGGTTATTTTAGAGGATACAAGGGCCAAATGGACAGGTGCAGAGGACAAGGCCTGAGAAAGGATGTAGCGCCACACGCCCTCCCGAGCTCGGCACTGCCAGCACCACTATGCGCGCACCAACCCGCGGCTCTCTGAACCCCGTCACTTAGGTTTATACGGCAGTTCCATTACACAGGCATGAGTGAGCGATTTCCAGGCCTCCCCCTCCTTTTCTGGTGGTCAGTGGGTGGGGCTGAAAGCCCCAACCCTCCAATCACAAGGTTGGTTCCTCAGGCAGCCAGCCAGTCCCCATCCTCAAATGGTCACCTCATTAGCATAAAGGTCACCTCATTAGCCTAAACTCCCCTGTGTGGTTGCAAGAAGCTTTTGAATAACAAAGATGCTTCTCCCATCCATCACTCAGGACCTTACAAAAGAATTTGAAAAGCTCTGTGCCAGGAACTGGGGCCTGAGACCAAATGCGTATTTCTTATTATGTCACAGATGTCTGACCTGCCTGATTCATTGTCAGTTAAAATAAAACATGGCCAGAGGAATGAAACCACTTTAAACAAACGATCAAGACTTGCATGGAGAGATGTGAGGCAGGGATCCTGTGGTGTGTCCAGTGCTGACCCCTGGGAGGTGGTGAGGTGGAGAGCCGGAGGCCTCTGCCCGAGGGCACGCGGGCCTGGGCCCTCTGCAGGGAGGCGTGTGCAGAAAATGGGCAGCGGAGCAGCCCTATTCCCCTGAGTCCTGGAGACTCGGTAGTTGGGAATGTGTCCAGTCTGCCAGGGTCATCAAGCTGGTCCCACGTACAGGACCTCACATAACTCGGAGCAGCTGCATTGCCCAGGAGAAGAGCCCCGAATCTCACCCTGGTCCTGACCAAACTGGATTTGAAAACCTGCCCAAAGCACATGAGTGAGATTAGGCTACACCGGGAGAACCCTGGACGAGGAGTGATTTTTGCTTAAACCCTAGATCTCCTGACCATCATTTCAGAAATCCCCCCTGATCTTTCTGTCACGAGTAAAGGAACCCACCTCTGGGGCAGAAGCACACATCTGGGTACTGGGCTGAAGGCTCAGGTGTGCTGCCTGAGAGGTTGAGATTGGGCCGAAGGGCCCTCGGGCCTGGCACACCCGGCAGAGCGTTGTCCACGGAGGCCTGAAGTAGGGGGGGGGGCTGGCAGATGGGGTCCTGGGCTCACGTCCTGGTTCAGCCTCTGCAGAGCTCACTGTGAGCCTTCTCCCCTCCACCCTCAGCCGCCTCGTTCAGAAAAGAGAGATTGTGCCCGTTGGTCCCTCGGTTCTGTGGCCCTACGGCTCTGTAACAAATGTGCAACCAGTGCCCACTTACCCACGTTTTTGGATTTCCTTGGGGAAAATCTCATATATCCCAGGGCCCTGCCAGCAATGTATGTGTGATCATCAGACTTTATCATCTGAATTAATCTCAAACACAAAATTATTTTATCCAGAAAAATTTAAAGACATTCCAAAGTTGAGTTTCAATGGTACTTTGGACTCCAAACACAGGTAGTTTTTCCTCCAGGGGCTTCTATGTGGCCAAAACAACAAAGAGTGTTCCTGGTGTATTCTCTAAAATGTGTGTCCATGTGGGGCTCCTGGACAAAGACTTGAGGAGCCCTGCATCCCACATCCTGTCTTGGAAAGTCACAAAGATCATTCATGGATTGAAGATCTAGGAAATCCTATGTAAAAGGCATGTTGTTTGAAATTAACCTGGCATTTCCACAAGGAAGGGCTTCGTTGGCCAAATAAGTTTAGGAATACACTCGAATCCCTTCCAGGAACACAGGCTTTCCCAGCGATCACAGGGTGGGAGAGTCAAGCCAGGACCCAGCTGTGGCCGCTGGCTGGTGCCAGTCAGGACTTCTGCCACGTGGTTTGTCGTCAACAGGGGAGGTTGCTCTTAGTTTCTCAGGAGGACAGGCAGGTGGTTGAGAAAGGGAGAGGAGGGGACCCACCTGGGACAGTGCTCTGGGTTCAGAGAGTCATGGGGCTCGTTGCTGGGCTGTCTTCCAGAGGCAAGAGCTGGAGTCGGAGAATAAGAAGCTGAAGAATGACCTGAACGAGCTGAGGAAGGCCGTGGCCGCCCAGGCCACCCAGAACAACAGCACCCACAGCTCCCCCGACGGCTACAGCCTCCTGCTCAACCAGCTCAGGCTGGCCAACGAGGAGCTGGAGGTTCGGAAGGAGGAGGTGCTCATCCTGAGGACCCAGATCGTCAGTGCTGACCAGCGCCGCCTGGCGGGCAAGAGCTCGGTAACACGATGGGGTCTCCTCGGTCAGGCTTGTTGGGGGTGACCCTAGGAAGCGGATTTAGTGTTTTTCTTACATACTTTTACCTCGAGGGGCTTAAACCTGCAAGAGCAGAGTCTTTTGGATCCTCCTCCAAAAGCCGGGCAAGGGAGCCCCCCCAACATGACCTTTCATGGGGACTTGGCTGAAGTGTCTAGAATCTTCTAAAATTCCGTAAGTTCCAAAGGAACAAGGCACAGAATTAAAGAAGGACCACAGCCTGAGTAGCCCTCCCGGTGTCATGCCCCTTGCTATTCCCTTAGGTTCTGCGCTGAAGAAAGTCTTCCTCTCTCAGTCCTCCCAGGGTGGCAAGTCCAACTCAGCATCTGTTCCAAATGTTTTCAGCTTCTGGGACAGATTGTGGAGTGGGAGGGAGGGGACGGAGGCACCTGTTCACTCTGGACGCTGAGCGGCTGGGTCACTTCTGAGCATGAGCCTGGGCATGTGGGGGTGGCGGTAGGTCGGCAGTAACGAGCGTGGAGGATTCAAAACAGGATTTGGTCACAGCCTCTGGATTTGGGGTGCTTTCTCCTCCGGAGATACTGCCCTTGCCATCGTACCCCCACTGTCCACACTCGGTGCCTTTCACAGCCAGGCCTTGTGACTCTCCCAACTTGACCTTTAAGTCACCCCTGGCCCTGGCTGGTTGCTCAGTGGTTAGAGCGTTGGCCCATGGACCAAAGAGCCTCGGGTTCAATTCTGGTCAAAGGCACGTACCTTGGTTGTGGCTCAGTACCTAGCCCTGCTCAGGGCCATGCGGGAAGCAACTGATCGATGTGTCTCTCTCACATCGATGCTTCTCTCTTTGTCTGTCTCTCCCTCCCACTCTATCTGAAGATAAATGGAAAAATATCCTCGGTGAGGATTTTTTTTTTAAAGTCACCCCCTGCCTGGGTGTAACTGCTGTTATCAGAGGTAGCCGGGGGCCTTTGTCTTTTCCCAAGGGCTCGTTTTTATGCTTCTTTCTGGATATAGTCATTCATCTTTTTTCAATTACAGTTGACATTCAGTATTATTTTATATGCGTTTCAGGTGTACAGCATAGTGGTTCGATAGTGATATAATTTGCGAAGTGATCCCCCCGATGATTCTAGTGCTCACCTGGCACCATCCGTAGTTGTTTTCATGTTATTGACTACATTCCCTAAGCCGTACTTGACATCCCTGTTACTGTTTCGTAACTGCCAGTTTGTACCTCTTAATCCCTTCACCTTTGGCCCAGCCCCAGTCTGGCAACCCTCAGTCTTCTCTGCGTCTGAGTCTGTTTCTGTTTAGTTTGTTCGCTTTGTTCTTTAGACTCCACATGTACGGGAAATCATATGGAATTTGTCTTTATTTCACTTAGCATCATGCCCTCTAGGTACATCCATGTTGTTGCAAATGGTAAGATTTCTTTCTCTTTTATGGCCACTGTGCCATTGTATAATCCACCACATCTTCTTCATCCACTCACCTATTGATGGGTGCTTGGGCTGCTTCCGTTTTTTGGCTACTGTAAATAATGCTGCAGTGAACAGTGGGGTGCATATCTCTTTTTGAATTAGTGTTTTGAATTTCTCCGGAGATATAAAGTCATTTTATGACAACTGTTTGTATAACCAGAGTTATTTCTTTGCTTCACATGGGACCTGCAGGAGCCGAACATTAATGCCAGAACAAGTTGGCCTAACAGTGAGAAGCACGTGGATCAGGAAGACGCCATCGAGGCCTATCACGGGGTCTGCCAGACAAACAGGTAAGTCCCACCTCGCTGTAGCCGTAACCGCACCTGGAGGAGGCGCCGGCAAAGGGTCCTGCCCACCCTAGTCTGTGAAGGCCACTCCTCCTGCTCTGACTGCCCTCAGCATCAGGGGCTTAGCTGCTTTAGGAGGTAAATGCGAAGGAGCAGACGCTGTGAGCCCCTGACCTCGGGAAGCCTGCTGATAGCTTCGGCAAGACTCCAGCAACCGGATAAGCCAGACTCACGTCCTCTGAAAGCGTTCAGAAAGGGAGGCCTGGGAGATGTGGCTGGAGGCTCAGGAAAGGGAAAGAGTCGCTTTTCGCATTGCGTGGGAAGTTGGCACAAAGCCGTCCACCTAACCCGGGGGCGGGGCCTGCCCCAGCCGTTGGCTGCAAATCCGACTGTACTCAGTGGTGGGCGGTCGGTCCACAGGGATGTCCCGCCACCTGTCCCTTAAGAGAGGGAATCCAAGCCAGGCATTCCAGAGGTTAGGTGGGAGACTTCGATGTCCTCTGCTGGGGATTTGGCCCAAAATCTGGGCATATGCCCTGACCAGGAATCGAACTGGTGACCTCTTGGTGCATGGGTCAATGCTCAGCCAGTGAGCTATACGATAGCCACACACTCTGTATGTCGATTGCGGTTAGCCAGCTGGGCCGCTAGAGCACTTACAGCGCTGCTGCAAAAGAAATGTAAAAAACGGCCCTGGCTGGTTTGCTCAGTGGTTAGAGCGTTGGCCCTGGACCAAAGAGTCACGGGTTTGATACCGGTCAAGGGCATGTACCTGGGTGGCGGTTATCAATGTGTCTCACATCGATGTTTCTCTTTCCCTCCCTCCCTCCCTCACTTTCTCCCACTCTATCTGAAAAATCAACGGGAAAATATCTTCGGGTGAGGATTTAAAAAAAGTAAAAACGGAGCTGGACTTTGCCCTGGCTACCTTTCTCTCAACGTCATCAGCTTACTGGATGTTGAGTAAGCATTGTTCGGATTGCTGAAAACAGCATGCACTCCCAGAAAATGTCAGTAGGTGGTGCTCGATCTGCAGGAATGTCACAGAATTGCTGGCTCCTTTGTGGTCTGGTTTCCAGAACTTTTCATAGAGCCCCTTTCTACATATGGGGAAACTAAGGCCCAGAAGGGTTGAACTGACTTGTAACTTAGTTAAAGTAGAATCCAGAAGGCCTGACTTCAGGCTGGGCTGCCTCCAGCCCACTGTGTTGGTGCTCAGAAGGCCCCCAGGAAGAAACTAAATTGATTTCAACAGAGATGTCTTTCCTTTCCCTTAAGGAAGGAGAGAAGACAAGGATGGTGAGTCTCACGGTGCTGAGACTGGTCAAGATTTAGTCATTGTAAGTGATCTTGGGTGAACATACGAAATGAGCACAGGGGGGGTTAAAATTTAAAAGAAAGAAAGAAGCACCACCTGGTCCTGACCAGCGAGTGTGTGTGTCTTCCTGATATTCAGAACCATCACCGTTATCAGCTCCCTTTTCTTCATCCAAAGGGCTGTCAGGGATCCAGTCCCAAGTATAGATTTTCTAGGGGCTGCTTAATACCCTGGATTGGTCTTCCTTAGCAGCCATGATGGTGATGAAATAAAAATGGCTTTTCTGATATCTTAAACTCATTCCGTTCCCGGCAAGCCCAGGGTCCACTAGGGAACTAATGCAGCCTGTGAACTGGTTACATAGAGAAAGGGGCCACGGCCCGGGAAGGGACCCTCGTGGGTCGGCCTCTCTTCCGACTTGGTGAATGCATCAGTGAGGGAGGCCCTCAGGCGTGTTGGCAGGGCAGGAGGATTCGAACTGTGCTTCCTGGCGCCCAGCTGGCAAGGACATCTTGTTACAGGGAGGGCTGCCCTGAACACGCTGAGTTACTTTTCTCCTGCTGTCTTCCTGTAATGGGGAGTGTTCTGGTTTAAATATAAATCGACTGTGCAGGGGTGATGGGGGAGAGGGTTTGGGAAGAACTTAGATTAAGGTTTGCTTTCATTTCTAGGGGGATTCAAAGTGTCCCCATGCCCAGACGCAGCCTCTCTAAAGAGAGTCCATGGTCCCCAAGTTCAGAACTTTTTTCACTTGTTAACTTGCGGAGTTACAGACTTCTGTTTTGATCTTTACATACATGTCTTTCCTGTTGTTTTCATCTTGGGGGACAGAAGCTGGTCTTGAGGGCCTGCTCTGGGAATGGCCACAGGAATATGTGTAGCGCTTCTAACTTCCAAAAAGATCTCTCACTCCACATCTTGGGAGCTAAGAGAAACCTGCATCATTAGTACCCTATTATATATGGCAAACTGAAGAGAGGGCTGGTCTTTGCCCCGGAGACTGACTGCTGCAGGGAGGTGGGTGGTCGGAGAGGGTCTTCTCCAGGCTGCCTGGTCCTGCCTGTGAGGGTGGGTCCGGAGAGGGATGGGCATGGGCGAGCAGAGCAGAGGTGGTTGCTGCTCCCAGGCTGGCCTCACCTCTGGCACGCACTCAAGGTCACAGAGTGAGGAAGGAGCAGGTACGCCCAGGGCTCAGGTCTGGCTCCAGGAACAGAGTGCTCCTTTGACCACTGGCCACTTCCATCCAAGCCTTGCCAAGTCTATAGAGCTTTGAAGTGAAATTTAGGGTGCATTATTGGACCTTTCCTTGGGTCCCCAGAAACCTCTTCCCAGGCCCTCTTCACCTAGCAGGTCCCATGAAACAATAGGAAGCCCTCGGCACAAAGAGTAGCTTTGCCATTGCCACCTGGGCAGTCCCTCACCCCCTAATGCACCTGCCAGGACAGGGGAGCCCCTGTTTAACCAGGGAGGGGTGTGTGCAGCCACCTTAGGATGGGTTTGGAGCTGATGGGCAAATGCCCAGGTGTTGCAGGATGCCTTACTCAGAATGGCAAAGTGTGTGTGTGTGTGGGGGGGGGGGGCAGATCCTGCTCAATTCCTCTTTCAGGTCCCCCTTTTAACTGGCTAGAAACACTCAGCTTTCTTCTAGGAGGTGGTCATTCCCTATGTCCCCCAAGTTCCGCCGCCCCTGAGCCTCGGCACGGTTTCTGCCTGCTGTCCTTCAGTGGCATAGTCACATCTGCCCGTGAGCCATTCACCCCCGCACGGCCAGGCCTGCTGTTCCCACCGTTTCTCCCTCGTTCGTGGCGTTGGGCTGCCGCTTCCCATTTCTCAGAGATCCCAGGAAGTCTCCGGGGCAGATGGGTAGAAAGGCCAGAACTAAGGAAATAAGAACATCCATGGAGCACAAAGTGGTCAAGTTAGAAATGGGAAACTGACCAACTCCCGGCTGACAGGAACCTCTGAGGCAGGTCCTTAAACCAGGCAGAGGGATGGTTGCTGCGTCCTAATTTTCAGTCTCCACAGAGGGAAAATAAATGCTATCCCAGGCCTCTTCTGGTGCATGACCTTTACAATGAACAAGGTTATAACTGAAGACCCTGAAGAAACCTCTCAGATAAATTGGCGGAGCATTTCCACGTTGCACATGAAGCAGCAGGTGCGGCGCGGGTGATTGATTAGCCCTGGCCACCCCGCCAGTTTGTGGGGGGCAGAGCCAGGAGTTTCCTCCAGACGGCTGGCTCCCCGGCCAGTTCCTTGCTGCCTCCTGCACTCGGAGACTGGACCTGCTGCCTGTTCATGTGTGTCTGTGGCCTCTTTGGGAATGGGGCTCAGCACAGTGGCGCATACAGAGGAGGTTCTCCATGAACATTTGTTGATTGATTGATTGACGCCACTTAATGTAAGGAACTCCTGAGCTGTCTGGAGTTTTCCTTTGCCTGCCACCAGGTGGCACTCCTTCCCGGGCCTTGGCCCCTAGTAAGGTAGGAGGAGGGGGAGGGGGAAACCCTGTGAGGCTTTGGTTCTCTTTCATCTGGGAACAAAGGATGGACACGGACTTGGTTGACTAGTTTTTAATTTACTCGTGTGCCTGACTTCCTGAGCACTGTGGGGTGACCGAGCTGCCGGTTCTCACTTTTCTCTCTGTGCATAATACCTGGCATGTTACAGAACGAGGAACTGTGTGTCTCCCTCGGAGGCTGGCAGTGGGGGATTAATGCCAACTTCTCACGAGGTAGCCCGGCAACACGCACGCCCCTCCCTGGAGAGTGTTGGGCTGGAGCGGCTGCCGTCATGGGAACTGCAGGGTTGCGGTGACGCTGTAGGAGAGACCGGCAGCCCCTCCCGGGCAGGAGAGGGCCAGCCAGTGCGAGGCAGGGGGAGAGCTTCAGACCAGGCTCAGGACACCACCTGGGGTCTGGCTGGGGTGGGGTGTCAGGCAGGTAATCTGCATCCCGCTGTCTCCCCACGTGGGTGAAGGCTCCCTGTGTGCAGGCTTCTGGGCCTCCCCAAGAGTGACTGCGGCTGAGCCCGGATTTCCCCGGGGGGCTGCCCGCTGGGTCATACAGCACTAGCTCCTCCAAGGCCTGCCTAGTGTAGCGGACGTGGAACTACCTGAGAACAGACCGGTGCTAAGCTGCCGGCAACCCCTCCCCTAGTCCAGGGCACTGGGATGTCACGGTGGGCGTGCTGGGAAAAAGGAACACACAGGGAGCTCAGCAAGGAGAGGGCGGCAGAAAGCCTTCAAGCAGAGGCGTATCCGGGAGGCCTGGCCCGGGGGAGGGCTCTGGACGCTTGTGGGGCAGGAGTCCTGGACAGGAGAGGTGCCCAGGATGAGCCTGCTGGCAGTAATTCACCCACTGCCCGACTGGAGAGAGGACAAGCCGCAACAGTGAACAGCAGACCAGGGGACAGAGGCCAGAGTATCCCCAGAGGTATGCTCACTGCCAGTGCCCCCTCCCCCCGCAGACTTTTCGGAGTAAGCCTGGTGTTGTGTGAGCAGCCGTGAGTCCACAGGGGCTGAGCCACGAGGCTGAGCTCGGGAGATGTCATCCAGCTGTACCCCCTGGATCCCTCGCCCAGCCTGGCGGGCTGGACAGGAGCGACCGTGGCCAAAGCAATCCTGGGAATGGCTGTTTTCCCCCGGGAGTTAGGGAGCGGTCACTGATCCTTACAGCAGATGGTGTCGCTGCAGCTCCTGCAGGGGAAGCTGGAGCTTCCCCGGGGGCAGAGGCCCTGGGGAACGGGGTGGAGGGGCAGAATCCGGTGGGCTTGCCTGCCCTCACCTCCTGGTCCCGCTGTCCTCTGAGTGTCTCTTGTGCCCAGGGCTGTTCGGGGTGGAGAGTACAAGGCTGGAGGTGCACGTGGGGTGCCCCCGACCGCCAGGAGCTGCCTGCCGGCCTCAGGCCAACACTGGGCAGCTGGAGAGGGAAAACGAACTGGCCAGGGGAGTAAATAGGACTAACAAAACCCAATCCCAGGATTGAGGGAGAAAGTTCTCATCACAAAGGCTTTATTATCTGTTTCTTTTCACGAGACTGCAGGGAGGGCTGGAATCAAGATGAGTTAATATCCTTTTGCCTTTAAGTAGAGACAGAAGAGACGCCACTGGGAAGCAGGTAAAATACGTAACTTCCTTCCTTACCCTCGCTGAGCCGGCATCCCAGGTCCACCCCACTCTGCTTGGTGTCCGCAGGTCCCAGGGCGAGCTCGTGGGTCCTCCCCTCCTGCTTGCGTCTGTCCCAGGTCTCCCCTCCTGCTCCCGGAGGCTCACTGTGGTACGAGGCAAGGACGCCGAGTGAGAACTTGACGGCCTGCTAGCCCGAGCCTGCCGGTGCCAGGGTTGCCCACCCCAGAGCCCCTTCGCTCGCTGCTCGGCCATGTTTCTGTCCTGTGAGGATTAGCAGGTCCCACAGGAGCGTGCCTGGCAGTAGCCGGCACCAGGGAGACGGGGGGAGAGACGGTGTTTGCAGGTACCCATGTGCTGCAGACAGGAGGGGAAGGAGGGGGCCGGACTTCTAGAGTCTTCCCTGTTCTGGTTTCTGGACCTTGGCTAGAATCGCCTCCCTTTCCTGGGTTCTCTGCCTGCCTGTCTCTTTCCTCTACACTCGGCGTCCTTGCCTACCCTGTGTTTTGTTTTGTCCTTCATTTCTAGCAAGACTGAGGATTGGGGCTATTTGAACGAAGATGGAGAACTCGGCTTGGCCTACCAAGGCCTGAAGCAAGTTGCCAGGTGGAGCAGAAGCCTTTCTGCCTGTGTCTGCCTTGTCCGCTCTGCCTGCTGCGTGTACACTGTGCCAGCTGGAGTAGATGCCAGGGCACAGGCACAGTCTGGGGTGCGGGGGCGGCCCCTCTGGCGACCGTCTGGCACTTTGTGTCCAGGCTGTGTGGGTGAGGTCAGGGAAGCTGCTCGTTGGGGTCAAGGTGACAGCACTTGATGGCTCGGTGGAACCGTAGAAGCCACCTGATCCAATTCACTGACGTGCTGTCTGAAGGAACCAACGTGGGGAATTCCACATGGCAGCAGGCACAGCTATTTTTAGAACAAGGCTGAGAAGGAGATTTAATTCTGGGGCCTCCTGAGTCTGAGCTGCTGCTGTGTTACCAGTTGACCGGTGGACCGCCCTAACTCTGCTGGACCTGCTGAGCAGGGAGCGCCCTCCGCCCGCGTGCCCGCTGGTCGCTGTCGCGGTTCCTGCCTGGAGCTGACAGCAGCCGCGAGCCCCGTGCTGAGCTGTGCGGTGCCAAGTCTGCCCCTCACCGCACGCGCACGGGCGAGGACACCGAAGCTCGCAGGGTTTAGGGAACTTGCTGCTTAAGCAGAAGATGCAGAAGTGGAACCTGGTTTCATTTGATACCAGAGTCTGAATCCATCACCCCTTAGCCTTCAGCCGTGGGTGAGCAGCTTAGCAAGGGAGGGTAGACGTGCAGAGGTAACGCAACACGATGGTCGTGTCCCACGTTTATTGCCCACGTGCGGCATTTTGGGACCGTGGCATAGCTTTGTGCATTTGAGGCTCCCAACAACAGATGGGGCCATGGCCTTCAGGCTTGTTTCCCAGAAGGGGAAACTGAGGCTCGGCGAGGCGGGGAAGATGAGAACGGAGCCAGGTGCCCTCATGCACCTCCGTCCACGTTCTGCCACTGGTGGCACGGTGGAGGTCCCATTAGAGCCAACGAGAGCATCTCTTCCTGGGGAAAGAGTCCAGGTCAGCTGGTTCTTGAGAGAGTGTGTCTCCTGGCTCTGGGTTCGAATGTGACCCCACCACCTGTGAGCAAGGTGACATCTGCCTGTGTTTCCTCGCTGGTGGAACGTGGATCAGCATGGAACCTGTTCCACAGTCATTACATGTAGTAGGGTTAACACAGGTAAAGCACTTTGCATGTGGCTGGCATGTCATAAGCACAGACTAAATATTAGCTGCTATTTCTGTTATTATAATGGCCATTACTCAATAAGGTCAGATTCCTGTCCCATCAGGCTTGTTCTACGGGAAGGGGGGCCATATGTGAAAGCAGGGCATTCCTCCTGGCTGTCCATCGATGAGAAGTGGTTGCATACGTACGTAAGTGGACACACCAGTAAAACCGAGAAAGCCCAGGCCTCTGCGTCCGGAGATCTGCCTCCCACGGCCGCTGTCACTGGCGGTGGCCTCCGTCTCGCTTAGTTGTCTCACCTGCAGGATGAGGTGGCTGTCCTGCCGCTGGGCGGGGATTCTCTGACCCTGCACAGAACCCTGGGCTACGTCCCCCAACCACAGTCTGCAGGCAGAGTAAGAAAGATGTGAGCGTAAACTCACACACCAGGAGCTGCTCCTCGGGCAGAATCCCTGGATCCCAGCTCCTTGCATCCTGCCTCTTGTACATTTCTGTTACTGGTGAGTACCTGAGCGTATTGTAGCCAAGAGCGGATCTTCTCCAGATACTGTGTGTCCTCTAAAGTGCTGCTGTGATTTCCAAATTACTCTCCGTGATCCTCACATCACGGCTTTCCTTCGGTAGCGTGGCCTTGGCGCGCGGGTGATCCAGTCACTCCTCCGCCATCCTTCACCCACCTGCATTACTTTGTTGAGAGGCCCGGGAGCCGGCAGTGCACCTGGTGCTGCTGGTGCTGCTGGAGCTGGCCGCTTCCATCTGGGAGTTGGCAGCGGCGACTCCCCTCGCATGCTCCCTCCTGTCTCGTGGCAGTGATCACCTCCCAGGATGACAGAACTGCAGAATCATGGAGCCCCCCCACCCCCGTCCCCAGAACAGCCAGGGGCTCTGCGAGCTGTCTGCCAGGCTGTGCCCAGCTCCGGACACAGTCTTTATCTGCATCCCAGGAAGAGGCGGGAGTGAGCTTTCCCCAGGCGGATCATGTCAGGGAGCTCGGATGGTCCCTTTTACCCAGAGCCCCCCACCTTTCTTTCCTGTGAAGTTTCCTGGATCAGGGAGTTGGTTCAGGTAATCAAGTCCATGAAGAAAGCACCATAGTCACATTAGTATTTAACTTTCTGCAGTGGAGGCTGCTTAGGAACCATCATTAAGTTCTTGCTTTGATTTTGACTGAGTGGTTCTCCCCCAGAACTGTCCAGGTAACTGGCGCACCCTAGCCTTGGGCCTTCTAGACTCAGGGAGTCTTTGGAGACTCTCCCCAACCTTCTCCAGACCTTCTGTAGGTCTCTCTGCTGCTTGTCATGACACCAGTTGATCTTAAACCTTCCCCCACATTATTTGCAAATAGTCTTAGTTTCTTTTTTGACTGGGGGAGGGGTCTGTTTATATAGGGCTGGAGATTACGTGGACGGATTGTGGTGAAGATAAAAAGGAAAGGGGCTAATAATTGGCCTTTCTAAAACCTGCAGAGAATCTACAGGGAGAAGAGACAAATGATGAGTTCAGTCTACCAGAGTTTTGTCTTAAGGAGAGTCTTGTGAGTTTTGGGGCAAATGTGGATGCTTTTATTTAGAAGAGTCTATAAGAAAGTTATATCTGCTGATGACATTCTGAGGTGGAGACAATCTCTCATTCCCAAGCCAACCAGACTATGCTCAAGAATGAAGACCAAGGGCCCTGGCCAGTGTGGCTCCGTTGGTTGAGCATCATCCTCTGCACTGAAGGGTTCAATTCCCAGTCAGGCCACATGCCCAAGTTGTGGGCTCGATCCCCGGTAGGGGGCTGCAGGAGGAAACTGATGGATGTTTTGCTCTCTCATCTATGTTTCTCTCCCTCTCCCATCTTTTCTCTAAAAATCAGTAAAAAATCTTTTTAAATAAGAACAAGAAAAAGGCCCATGACCCAGGGCTGCGTGTTTGGCCCTGGTTTCCACCCTCCGAGAGGACAGGCTGGCCTGCTTGCCTGATGAGCCGCGCAGATCTTTGGCCCTCAGCGTCCGTCCCATTGGGTTCATGCCATTGCTGCTGCTGCCGCTGCTGCTGTGTGCTTGGCTGCTCCCCTGTTGCATGCCTGTCCGGGGCCCCTCACTTTGGAGCCCTGACCCGAGCCCAGCTCACCTGCCCTCCTCTCCCTGATGCAGATTGCTGGAGGCCCAGCTGCAGGCCCAGAGCCGTGCCCATGAGGAGGAGGTGGAGAGGCTCAGTGCTCAGGTGGAGGCCCTGAAGGAGGAGCTGGACAGGCAGCAGCAGACCTTCTCCCAGACGCTGCTGCTCTCCCCGGAGGCCCAGGTGGAATTCGGTGTCCAGCAGGAGATGACCCGGCTGACCAATGAGAACCTGGTGGGTAGCCACGCCCAGTGGATCCCAGCTCTGGGAAGTCATATTCTGGAAGAAAATGGGACCAGGGATGGCCTTTAGCCAAGTGGACAAAGTTCATGTCCTTGGCCCAGTAACAGAGAGAATCTAGAAATCTCCAGCCAGCAAGGGTTTGAGGAAATGTTTCCGTCGTCTCTTACCGTGTCACCAACCTCCCAAACCTCGGCAGCTGGGAACGGCAGGTGCGTTGTGCGGTCAGGAACCCCGTCCGGGCCTGGTGGACACGCCGGGCACAGCTGGTCTCTGCTGCACTGGTGTGGGCTAGGGCTGGAGGAGCTGAGACAGCCTGTCCCATGCCTGTCTCAGCCAGGCGTTGTGCGGTCAGGAACCCCGTCCGGGCTGGTGCTGGCCGTTCCCTGCGGGGGGTGTCCCCCTCCAGATGCTCTCCCTCTCGCATGGGTCTGCCCTGAGCTGACTTCCGAGAGGATGACAGCAACTGCGGGGGCGCTGAAGACCCAGCCCCAGAACGGGCACAAGGTTGCTTCTGTCACTTTCTACTGACCAAAATAAATCCCGTGGCTAGGAGAGAGAGGGGGGACAGAGAGAGAGAGGCGAGGGTGGGGCAGACTCCTCTTGCGAGGAGGAGTCCTGGGAGGAATTGTTGGTGGCCCTCCGTGCTGACAGTCACCAAAGGAGCCCTGGCAGATGCCAGAGAAATGGAAGGCAGTCTGTCCTCAGAGAGCTTACAGGCTAGAAGGGGAAACAAGACACATAAAAAAGGAGAAATAGATCATGTTTCTGAAAACACAACTCTACGTAGGATTAACAGGTGTTACAAATAAAGACCGACCGGCCCAGGAGGCTGGAGCTGAGCTGCAGGGATGTCAGCCATGTAGCTGGGCAGGAGCAGGAAGGGGTGTGGACACAGGCTTGGGGCAGGAGTGGGGGGTAGGGTGGGGTGGCAGTGGAGGGCCAACAGCCTCCTGAAGCGGCGTGTGCCTGTGGGAACCGCAGGAGGGCCCAAACCACCCTGCAGGCTCACACCCCAGCAGAGCTGGGGATCCAGGAGTGTCGCCCCCTTACAACCAGGTGGCCCACGGAGGGGTGGCCAGTTCACTGAATCCGAAGCGGAGGCAGCGGGACCCTGGACCACAGGTCCCTGGATAGGATTTGTATACGAATGCTCTCCTTCCCCCTTCCTGCCGTTTGTCTCCGTCTCTCCAGCCGTCACATGGCGGACTGGCTCCTGCAGGTGAAGGAGGCAGTGTGGGAAATGCCTTTGCCAGCCAGCGCTCCTGACGGGCCCCTGGAGGAACTGTGCAGCTCCCAGGACAGCTGAGGCGTCAGCTCGGGGCCTCCAGGCCCGGCCTGAGCAGGGGCAGCCTGGGTGGTGGGCGGGCGAGGACGCGGATGACCAGGGGGCTCCAGCTCAGTCTGAGGGGAGACTTCCAGTGCACGGCCCACACTGTTCACCCAGCAGAGGCTGCGCCCACAGGCAGAGTCCCGGGCAGGGTTTCCGTGATCTTTGTCCCCAGCTGAGCAAACAGCAGTGCTCCCGGCCAGCTGGCAAAGCACTGCCGTCTGCAGGGGGACGAGGCTGTGCACAGGGGCGCAGCCCAGGGTGCTGGGACACCCCAGGAGGCCCTGTGGAAGGGAGGAGGCGAGTGGCTTTCCTGGTAACAACGTGAAAACGTAGAGATGACCCAGGCACGTCATCTGTCTCCAACATCCCTCGTGTCGCACTCATTCTTTCATAAGCCCTTCGTAATTCCAGCCTCTGGGACCCAGGGCCTCCGCAGCTCCCCAACTGTACCCCCACTGCAGCCAGCACCGTGTTCCCTTTCGTTTGTCCTAAGTTTCTTGAGTACAGGCTGTTTAACTTTTCTTGTTTACTAAGATAAATAATTGAAGTCCTCAACAACGCCCATCACTAGGCTTGTGGTCCTTTGTGGTCACAGCACTGCGACTGAGGATTTGGCTGGCTTTCGTCCGTAGGCCAGCCTTGAAAAGGGGTCACCCAGATGTCTCTGAGGTTCCACCGAGGCCCTTGCCCCGCTGGAACAGGGTGACAGCAGTGCTGTTCCAGGTCCCAGTGGGCAGACTGCTTCCAGGGGCCGTGGTTGCTGGGGATGGGCACCCACAGAGGGGCATGAGCTGGGTCCCGAGGTAACCTCACCGGCCTCCAGGCCCCTCCAGCTGAGCGCCTGCCCCCACTGTCACACTGTCCGTCCCTTCCCAGGGCGCTGCCCACACACCTGGGAACCCCCAGGCTGAGTATCTCCAGGGGGTTGGCATGACAACCTGAGATGGCCTAGATAACCGTGGGGTTCAGCGGGGCACCAGGCAACTGGAGCCAGGAGTTGGTCCGTCTGGATTGTGAGAATGAACTCTGACCTACTCCCACTTCCTGGGCCCAGACCAGGGAGCAGGGAGCTGCGTGGGGCGGGCCTGCTGACCAGGCCTTGCCCTGCAGGGCGGGGCGGGGATGTTTCACTCCGCACCATTCTGCCTTCAGGACCTTAAAGAACTGGTAGAGAAGCTGGAAAAGAATGAGAAGAAACTCAAGAAACAACTGAAGATTCACATGAAGAAAGTCCAGGACCTAGAAGGTAAGGTGTGTGAGTGTGCGTTTCGTGAGGCACAGGTGCACCGGCCCCTGGTGCCCGCCAGCCCGGCCCCGTGACCAAGTCATTCAGCTCCTGAGTCCACCTAACTCGCCCGCCAGAATCTGGGTGAAGACGCGAGTACCGCAGGTGTGGGGCCACCTCCTCCGAGCTCCGCGGGCTGGAGAGGGGGGCAACCAAGACCGTGTCCCTGTGGCCTGCCCTCAGAGGGCTTGAAGCCGGGAGGCAAGACTGGGTGGAGTGAAAGAAAGCTCATTACCCCAAGACCCCAAGCACAGGGCCTCTCTCAGCTGTGGTAGTCTGGGAGGGGAGGGGCAGTTCTGTGATTACGCGTCCACGCTGGGCCCTGGCCCACAGAGGTCGGATGGGTTTACATTGCTCTTAGAGAAACACCCAGACTGTCCTCTTCCTCTTGCAAAGCTGACCTTGCCGCTTCCCACCCCGTTTGCACATGCCACCTTGCTCAGGACCCTCGTGGTCACCTCACCCTGGATGCCTGCCCCGTTTCATCCTCAGCCCCGGAGCCGCATCCCCAGGGCGGGCTCGGTGCCATCCTTCCCTGTCCTAACACCACGTGCCTCTGGGCAGCTCCTGTCACAGGCGTCCAGTCACCTGCATAGGTCCAGCCGCTGCGCCGGGCGGGGCCCTGAGAGGGCAGTGCTGTCTGTCCTGCTCAGCCTCGGGCCGTCCCTCTGTCCTGCCCCCAGCCTCCTCCTCCTTTTCTGGATTTCTGTTTCCTGGTCCCTGCGTTTTCATTCTCTTGGTCACTCAGGCGGTGGCAGCGGCTGCTGGTTTTTAATCAGTAAATGTATATACCATATTGAGACTGCTCAGTCTTGAAGGCCTGTTGACTCCCTCTCCTCAAATGCTTCTGTGTCCGCCCCTGCTGCCCCGTGACCAGCTGTCTCCTTCCCACTCAGCTGCCCAGACCTTAGCCCAGAATGGGAAGAGGCGTCACGAGCTCAACAGGCAGGTCACCGTGCAGCGGAAAGAGAAGGACTTCCAGGGCATGCTGGAGTACCACAAGGAGGATGAGGCCCTCCTCATTCGGAACCTGGTGACAGGTCAGAACCCCGGGCGGTACCCCCTTCCCATCCTCCCATAGACATCCCACCTCCACCCCTCAACCCCATGTCCCGCCCCCCCGCACAGCCCCCTCATGCTCATCACGTTAGCCGCTGTATTTCTAGTGAGTTCCTGGTGGTGCTGACGCTGTGGTTTGGTGTGGGCTGCCCTCCGGGGGTCTTGGGAACTGCTTTGCTCGCCAGCCCTGGGCCTGGTTTGTCAACCGTACAGGTTCCCTCTCCTCTGGTCTCGTTCATTCCCCATCTGGCTTCAACACACCCCTTCCCCATCTAACTGGGTGCCCAGCCCAGTCAGCGGCCAACTACAGAGCCAGAGGGGGTGTCTTAGGGGAGAGAGTCCTGGATAAGAAGGGGGACTCTGGTGGGCTGGTCCTCTGGGCCTGAGCCGTCCGCTCCTCTCTGTACGGTGCCTTCGTCCTCCCTTCGGTAAGGGGGATGAGTACCGACCCTGCCCATCCCGCACGTGAACTGTCAGGCAACCGGCTGTGTTAAAGCCACAGGACCCTTCTCAGATGTGAGGGGCTTGACGTGGTAGCTTTGGCAGAGGTGACCATTGTTTCAGAGAAGTTCGAGTGTGTTGAGGGCCCGCCCTGTGAGCAGTGCGCCGCGCGCCGAGGCTACAGGAAGGACAGGATGACTCGGCCTAGCACGGGTTTTCTTCAGCTCTTTGCCCTGCGTATTTTTAGTAGCGGAGCATTTTGCTCTTTTTGTAACAGATAAATTCCCCTACAGTTGTCCAACAATTAAATGTGAGTCCGTCTCAAACTTCCTTAAACAGGCAGCATGTTGTTCAGATGCTGCTAAGAATGAACCTTTTCCCTCTTGAGAATGAAACTCCAAGTTCACAGCATCAGAGTAAAAAATAATTGTCATAATGGAGACAGCTTGTGCCAGTAGATGGCCCCTTCCCACGGTCATCGCTCAGGTGGCCCAAGGCAAGGTCATCTCCTGCTAAGCCCCATCCAAGCGAGTGCCAAGCCTTCCCCTGGGGCTAGCGCCCCAGCTCTGGCCGGCTGCTGTGGGGAATCGAGAAGTGAGCCCTGGTCCCTGCTCCCGAGATGCTAACGGTCAGCTGGGCAGACCACGCAAGCTACGGTCAGGCTCAATGCAAGAAGTTGTAGGTTGGAGTATGGGCTTTAACGCACATTTTCCTGAATGAGTGTTTCTGGCATCACAATTAAAGCCAAGGGCCGAGCCACAGCCCCCTGTGGAGCCTGTACGCGGCCCGAGGGAAACCACGTGCCCAGAGGATGACGGCTGTCGCTAGCATTTAGCCTGAAGGGTAGGGTGTACTTGAGGGGACAGTGCAACCCAAGCACCAGCTGGAGATGCGATGGCACATCCCCGCCCTGTCCCAGGATCGCCCTGGCAGGAGACTTGAGGTGTTGCCCCTTCTCCTGCCCCGGCCTACCCACAGGTGGAGAGGAGTGGCCTCCGCTCAGTGTGGTTCTCAGCCTGCAGGCAACTCCTGAGGCTGGGCTGGGCTTTGGGGCAGAAGGAATGAGAGAAGGTGAGGGCTGGGGACGGGTGCCATCCCAGGCGCTGTGCCCAGGGCCTGGCCCCACCTGCGTCTTTCCTTAGCGCCCGCACCTTCCTCCTCCTCTGGGCTCCTGCCACCACTCACGGCTCTGAGCCTGGCTCGTCACCTCCCCTGGCTTACTCTGGAGCAGAAAGCCGTCCCAGCTTCTCCCTGGCCCGCGGGCGCTGGCAGGGAAGGACCCAGAGGCTGAGTGGGAGTCTGTGGCTCACGGGGGGGAGGGCAAGCCCTTTTCAGTCCGCAGAGCACACCTGGTAGGGGCGGGGGGCGCAGATGGAGCAGCTGGGGACGCAGGGAGTCATGGCTGTTCCTGACTGTAGCCAAGTCAGCACTGACCGAGAGGGAGGCCGGTGAGACCCCGTCGGGGTGGCCAGGGCAGGCCCTGCCGGGTGGTCTCTGAGCCGATCGCCAGTGTGCTGAGGTGCAGGGCGCCCGGCCCGCACTCTGGCTCTGTCTTTGGAATTGTAACTTGCCAAGTTCTCCTGGGACAGCCCTCTCCTTCCTCCGCTGGAACCCGGGGCCACAACAGCAGGGAGGGCCAGTGGGACTTCCTGCCCAGGGGGAGCCAGCTCGTGCTGCCGGCCTCCAGCCACGGGCCTTCGTGAGGCCCAAGGCCCATGTGTGAAGCCACCTGCGGGCTCTGCCTCCATGTTGTGAGGACCGGGCGTGGAGCCTGCCCTGACCTGAGAGACCAGGTGACCAAGAACGGCTGTGTGGGGGTTTTTAACAGTTTCGAGAACTGAGGGCACGAGGCTCAGAGGGGTCTGTGGGGAGTTTCTCCCCTTCTCCTCTCCAACCCCCACGTGCAGGCCTCGGGGAGCTACAGGGAGACACTGAAACGTTCGCCCCTCAGGCCAGGGTTCTCAGCCCCCCGCTTCGCTATAAGTGGAACCCTTGCTGTTTGTCGCCGGCAGAGCTGAAGCCGCAGGCGCTGGCGGGCACCGTGCCCTGTCTTCCCGCCTACATCCTCTACATGTGCGTCAGGCACGCCGACCACGTCAACGACGACCTCAAGGTGCACTCCTTGCTCACCTCCACCATCAACGGCATCAAGAAAGTCCTCAAGGTACCCCCACACTGAGGCGGGCGCCCCAGCCCTGACGGTGAAGGAGAGCAGAGCCGCTCACCTGTGTAACGGGCCCCGGGGTTCCCAGGGAAGGGTGCTCCGGCTCAGAAACGGCGGGAGGCCCAGAAACCAGTGCAGCCCCAGTGGCTCCCTGGGGACCCCCGTGACCAGAGCTGATGGAAGACATCCATCCTCAGCCGAGGGGCTGGCCCCGCCTGAACACAGATCCCCCAGACTTGTCCAGGGGGCTCCGTGCCTGCTGTCCCGGGTGGTGGCACAGGGGGGTCATGCAGCCTGGGCCAGGGCAGGGCAGGGCAGCTCACAGGCACGTTGGCACCGTCTCGGGAATGTAAACACCGGAAGGCACGAGGCTCTTCGGGTGTCATGGCAGGACCAGGCTGGCCTGCCGGGAGGCGAGGCCACATGGGGGCCAGAGGGGAGGAGGTGAGATTTCTTACACCTCCCAGCGGGCCCAGGCGGTGGTGTCCTGCGAGCCCATGGTCTTCAGTTCTTACACACGCTGCCGCTTCAGGATGCCAGGCCTCCTTGGGAGCAGAGTCCTGGCCAGGCCTGCCTCCTGCGGGGCGTGTTGCCTTCCCCGCCCCCCCTCGAGCGTGCCCCAGCCGGCCGTGACCCCTAGCTTCACGCTTGGTGTGTAGCAGTGGCTGCGGCCCTTCCCTGCCACGGGCCCTGAGGCCTGGACCCGCTCCCGGCTCTGAGCGTAACCTCATGTGGGCCACTCGGTTTGTGTCTCCTGCCTGGGCCTCTCATGAGCTCCTGCAGGGGGCCGGGGCCAGTCTAGGTGAGTCCACCGACTTCCAATGTCAGTTCCCCAGGGAAGCCTCCTAATCACCAAGCTCAGCCCCGCCCGTCACCTTCTGTTCAGCTCCCTTGTTTTGTATCTTCTTAGCTCCTACCTGACACCTCGATGCTGCATGGCTACCTGGCAGGATGAGTCCATGGGGTCATTAGTCTTCGTGCAGAAATGGCACCACGGCAGTTTAGGTTGTCGAACAGCTTTCTCACTTAGTTATGGTCTGTAGCCATTTTCCAGGGTTAAATCGTTGGCCATCTGACCTCTGGATAAACGGGACTCAGAATATCTCACGGGCTTGCTCCCTACTCTTGGGTGCGGTCACTGGCGGTTGAGACCTGCCAGGACCGCCAGCCCAGGGCCACTGGGTCAAGGCTCATCTGTGTCACTTGGCTTTGCTTCCTTCATCTGTGGCAGCAGCCTGTCCTCGGTGTGTGTGCCACTGATCGGGACCAGGAAGAGGGGTCAGGGTGCCATCCCAGGTGACACAGCCTCTTGGCCGTGGGTTTCATCTCTGTGGCTGGCAAGTGCCTGCCTGACATCAGGTCTGTCTGGGGCATGCTGGGTAAGAGTGGGAAACAACGCAGCAGGTAAGCATTTAACCAAATGGGAGCCGCCACTCCCAGGGATGTCTTTTCCTTTCCACAGAAGCACAATGACGACTTTGAGATGACGTCATTCTGGCTGTCCAATACCTGCCGCCTGCTTCACTGTCTGAAGCAGTACAGCGGGGATGCGGTGAGTGCCGAGATGACAGGCCCGCCCCCCAGCGTGTACTAAAACTACCCGAGCGCCCAGAGGGCCTCGTGTCCTCAGGCAGAGCAACATGTCCCACCTGGGCACCTTGGACCCGGGGCAGCCTGCTTTGTCTCCTTGAGCTTCTCCTGAAGGAGAGGGGTACGGTCCAGGGAGCGCCCTCTGGGACCCCAGGCCGTGGGCATGCCTTACTACACCTGGTAGCTAGAAGCAGGAATGAGGCAGGCCTGGTGATCCTGAGGCCCCCAGAAAGCTCCCTGAATTAAGTAAGTAGAATTAGGAGATGAGTTTGCATAACCCACCCACTTCTGAGAGCACGGGAACTCCCCCAGGAAACCTCTGTGACCCTGAGTTTCTGAAGCAGCCCAGAAGGGCCCCATCTCAGTGCCTGAAAGCCCAGTCACCTGGTGTGTCAGACTGGCTCCTAAGCAGCCAGGGAGTCTCCCATGGGAAAGCACACAGCTGGCCACAAGAGGAGGGACAGCATCATCGATGCCTGTGTATAAACTGCCCTTGAAGCCCGGCGTCGCGCCTCCTGCCAACTCTGATCCCTTGGCCCGAGGCCCGACCTACCCCGTGATGTCATGTTCTACTCTGATCCCAGCTTTACCTAGAACTCACCATTCCCAGCCCTGGTCCCTGAAATACTGTTCCCCGTGCTCTGCGTTCGGCCCAGGGGCCTGGTATCATCACGTGTTCATGCGTTTCACCAGCAAGGACTCAGCTCGTGCCAGACACTGCCCACGCGTCCCGACAGTCTCCTCGACTCCCTGTCTCCCTTCCTCTCACACATCTCCCCACCCTTCCCAGGGCAAGATGTGTACATCACACAGTGCACCCGGTTTTAAAGCTTAGCTTTATTCCACCTTTTGTACCAGAACAAGTTGGACAGACTCTTCTGCCTGGGATAATAAAATTGTATCTGTCCCCGTCAGCCTAACCTTGGGAAGGTGGCATGACAGGGACCTACAGAACATCGTGTAAATGCAGAGAGCAAACAGGACACTGCGGAAGTGATTGGAGGCCGGGACTGCCGGCCGGGCAGACCCCGGGGCCTCACTGAAGCAAGCCCCTCCCTCCGCAGGGCTTCACGACGCAGAACACCGCCAAGCAGAACGAGCACTGTCTCAGGAACTTTGACCTCACCGAATACCGCCAGGTGCTGAGTGACCTCTCCATTCAGATCTACCAGCAGCTCATTAAAATCGCCGAGGGGGTGCTGCAGCCCATGATAGGTAAGCAGGCGTGAGGGGAAGACGCGGTCCGCCCCGTCGGCCTTGAGGGAACGGTCTGTGGGGACAGCCCCAGGAAGCCAGGACCTCGCCAGTGAAGGCAGCTGAGGGGTGACATTCCAACACCGTCCCAGCAGAATACATAGTGCGGGGCTGGGGAGAATACAGCTAATTTTCCTTTATCTCTTTTTCTGTACTATTTGTATTATTATTTTTCCCAAAACAAACTAGTTTCCAAAGGTAGTAAGTATAAATTCAAAGTATACAGTGAAAAAGATATAAGCCTCTTGCCCACATAGATGCCTGATTCAGAAGGAAGGAAACACTCCGTGTGTCTGTGAGAAGCCAGTGGTGACATCACGCGCGGGTGCTCCTGGACACCCCGCTCCAGAGCAGTGTGCCTGGTCTTTCACATGAAACCAGGATGGAACAACTTGTTCTTAAAATGTTAAGTTAAAAGAAGGATGACCCTCCGTACAAGCTGAGGTGGAAATGGTCCCCTGGACCTACGTGTAACGCTTTCCCCAGATTCTTACAACATAAGTAGGTTCGAAGTGAATTCCAAGTAGGACAGAGTCCTTCATGCCATCCAGTAGTATATCCTTGGGATGAGGTGCATCTGCTCCTCCTTCCTGCCTGGACATCTTGTGAGGCACCAGCTGATTCTCACCAGCACACAGGATAATTAGACAGCTAATAGCACCAGTCCTGGAGTCAGACAGGCCTGGGTTCAAATCCCGACCCTTCCACTTCCTAGCAGTGTGGCCTTGGACAAGCTCTTCAACCTCCTCCTACACCTTAGTTTCCTCATCAGCAAACAGGTTGCTGGAAGATTAGGAGATATGCCGAACCTGAGGTTCCTGGCACGTGGTCCAGTGCTGCGCAATAAGTAGGACAGACCAGCTCACCCTAATATTTGCATGGCCAGGGGCTCATGCAGAAGAGCTATTTGAACACCAGCAGGGTGATCTCTGGGTCCAGGCCGAGCACCCAGGGGCTGATACCCCAGTTTCTCAATTCTCAAACTGGGGACTCAGCACAGAACCCATGACAGAATCGAGTTGGTACATGCCCATTCTCTTTGTCCCATCCCCAATAAATTCAAGTGGAAATGTGGTCCACAGCTGCCTTATCCATACAGAGACCAACACATTAGAAATGCCTGTGCTGAGTGCTGGGAGTCGGGAGCGTGTGAACATTGTACACCTCTGGATGGTATCGTTGCCAAAGCCCTAGGCGCTGTAGGACCTGAACAGCCCCAAAACCAGATCTTTGGGGGAACATGCAAGCTTCTGTAATGATGCTTTCCTTCCAGTTTCTGCCATGTTGGAAAATGAGAGCATTCAGGGGCTCTCTGGGGTGAAGCCAATGGGCTACCGGAAGCGCTCCTCCAGCACGGTGGACGGAGATAACTCCTACTGCCTGGAAGCCATCATCCGCCAGATGAATTCTTTCCACACCGTCATGTGTGACCAGGGCCTGGACCCCGAGATCATCCTGCAGGTGTTCAAACAGCTCTTCTACATGATCACCGCGGTGACGCTCAACAACCTGCTCCTGCGGAAGGACGTCTGCTCCTGGAGCACAGGCATGCAGCTCAGGTAGGAGGCCTGGCCCCAGCCCCTCCCGCAAAGGAGATCCGAAGCCAACGTGAGGGTCCTGGTCTCAGTCGGTCTGCAGCTCAGCCCGTCACCTTTGTATATGGTGGTGAAACCCATCAACCACAGACAGTGACTTGGTAAACAATCAGTTCAAAGCTTAAAAACATTTACATACTCTGATTTAAAGACTGGGAATTGAGCCCTGGCCGGTTTGGCTCAGCAGTTAGAGCGTCGGCCTGCGGACCAGACAGTCCCGGGTTCAGTACCTGCTAAGGGCACGTACCTCGGTTGCAGTTTGGCCCCGGCCCCGGTTGGGGTCATGTGGGTGGCAACCACTCCATGTGTCTCCCTCACATCGATGTTTCTCTCTCTCTTTTCCTTCCTCTCTCCCTCCTGCCCTATCTGAAGATAAATGCAAAAATGCCCTCGGGTGAGGATTAAAAAAAAAAAAAAAAGACTGGAAATACAATGTGGGCAGGTCAGAGAGAAAAATCAATGAGTTAAGTGCCAGGAAAGCTCATGGAGAAATATAAACACAGCATGGGGCAAAAGTAGGTTTACAGTTGTTCATAGGGAAAATATAATAATTAGTAACAATACAAGAATAAACTGCTTCATGTATGCACAACTATAAACCTACTTCTGCCCCACCCAGTATGTTGTGAATATTAAATATTAGTTGTTTTCATTCCGTATATTTAATGCCTCTTTTTCCCATGAACTAGTACAGACCCTTTAGGTACTCCATCTTTTGATTTTAGGCACCCATTCATTCAACAAACAGTACCAAGTGCCAGGCACTTTTCAAGCTCTGGCGCATAGGGGCTAATCCCAGGGAGGAGAAGGACAACAGGAATGGCAGCCAGGCTGCAACATACACGCAACAGGTGTGCTCTGTGCAGTGAACTGGACAACCTGCCTAACACTGCTCACTTTTACCTCGAAGGTACAACATAAGTCAGCTGGAGGAGTGGCTGCGAGGAAGAAACCTTCACCAGAGTGGGGCGGTTCAGACCATGGAACCTCTGATCCAAGCAGCCCAACTCCTGCAGTTGAAGAAGAAAACCCCCGAGGATGCGGAGGCCATCTGCTCCCTGTGCACGGCCCTCAGCACTCAGCAGGTGCGTCACCGCACACCCCGGCACCGCGGGACTCGGGCAGGCCCGGCTCCGCGCAGGTCTGTTCTTGCCCGTAGGTTTTGGGGTTCTGTAGTGTTGCACTTCCAGCCTTCCTATCCCCTAACGATACAACTGTGAAGTTGCAGCTGATGGGAAAGACTCCTTTGGTGTGTGAAAGGAGACGCCACTGTTTCCCACCAGCCCGCTTCCTCGGCTCCCTAGGTAAGGCAGTGAGCCCTCAGAACATCACCCGTACGCTCAGACGTGTGAAAACATTCACAGCGAATTCTGGAATGTTTCTCACCCAGGAATTGAAAAGTTTTTTCAGAAATTGGCAGCATCTGGCATTTGACATTAAAGAAATCACTTTCTTTACAGTTATAATCTCATTATTTATGGTCATGCTTTTGCTTAGAATCCATTTTCATTGTCTTAAATAAAATCATTAAGAACCCAGAGGCATTTAAGTGTTGCTTTCCTTTCCTTTCCCAAAACTGTATTTATACTAGGACGTGGTCGCAGAGATAGTACTACAGTATGAAACGTTAAGTCCTGTCCACACACAGTGACCTTGCCCTGCATCATGGGTGTGCCTGTTCAGACACAGGCCACCACAGGTGGTCAAAATGAGACCAAGGAAATTAGACTTCCTAAATTAAGTCATGTACCTTCTCCTTGTCCAGCACCTGAAGAACAAAGTCCAAATTCAGTGTTGCAAAGTAAATAACTGCCTTACCTCTTACACTAATGACTAAAAGATGAAATACCAAGCTCGTAAGAAAACGCTTCCCTTCTATGAATGTACTGAAATTTTTCACACTTTTTTTCTCCCTTTTAAATATATTAAGTTTACTTCCAGAATGCAGATCGATCTACTTCCACCAAACAGTTGATAGGCAGACAAAGGTCATCCTCCGTTCAAATAAAAACTCTGTGCCTTCCTAAGTGATGTTGGGGTTGGTGGGAGGTAAGGGGATGTGACTGAACAAGACCTTTGTTATCTAAGGTAAGGTAGGATAGGTTCTTTCAGAGAAACATCTAGTTGCTAGTAGACACGAGGGGAAGGATTCAGGTTTCCTAAAATTCTCACTTTGTCAGCCAGGGAGCATGGGGGTGGGGGCGGGGAGGAAGCTGTGAGGAGGAGGCTCAGATCCGCCAGGCAGGGCTGGCGAACTCCAGTTTACTAAATGTAGGCGCCTGCACATCAGTCCAGTTCTACGTTGTGGGCCCTGTGTACAGAGGCTGGACTCTTGTGTCAATGCTGTAGTCTTTAAATTCAAAAGTTTTCTACGCAGTGCTTAAGAAGAATGGGATAAATCTATATGTACTAACAGGGAAAGATTTTCCAAATGGCATCTTGAGTAAAGAAAGCAAATTATAGAACAGTAAAGACAATATACTATTATTTATGTAAAATAAAACATTTCTGTAGTTGTATAAACATACATATATCTAAAAATCTGGCTAGCAGGTGAACTTACCTTAGAAGGAGATTGAACCTGGGATTTTCTAAAGGGAACTTTAGGTTTGTGTGTATACCTGGAATTTTTTAATAGTGTATTCTTATATCATTTATTAAATTTAAAATAAGCTAAAATTGAAAATCTGTGGTGATAAATTTTGATTTAAAAAGCATAAAAAACTAAAATTCAAAAGTTTTGTTACATTCATTTAGCCCTGTACTAAACTTTTTTTTTTTATTCCAACAGATTGTCAAAATTTTAAACCTTTATACTCCCTTGAATGAATTTGAAGAACGAGTAACAGTGGGCTTTATACGAACAATCCAGGTGAGTTTTAAAATAATCAATGTTATAAAGTCCTTGTCTAAAATGAATATAGGAAATAGGAAGTTTAGATTTTTAACCTTCCCTTTATTAATAAAACACTGGTTACAGTATAAGATAAAAGGCCTTACATTCTTTAGGTAAATATGAACCGTGTTATCCATGAATAACTTATTATATACACACAGAAGACAACTTTTACAATCTGTGCCTCTTAGACATAGTCTAAGTGTTATTTTATTGCCACTAGCATGTCACAGAACTATAGCCTCAAAGGACATTAACAAAGTAGGCAGAATATCAACCCTACTTATGAATGGAACTGGAAATATCCTCTTAAGAGAACAATTTGATTTCTTATTTTCTATAAGACTTGCAGTATTTGCCCCTTGGAATATGCTTGAAAGAAAACATCGGGGAAATGATTATTTAAATCTGTGTTAAGATTATGGGGATTTTTTACTTAAAGGTGAGCTTCTCAAAGCTGAGCCCTAGGTGGTTTGAGCTGAGTGCCTAACCTTTAGTGTGACTGTAGCTGACAGCATCTAAAGGCTGAATCATATCCAGCTTACTTAAACAGTGAACATTTCTCCACTGTCTATAGGAAACATCTCTTCAGCCAGTGAATTAATGGCAACATGAAACAAGGATAAAGAGAAAAGGGGGAAAGAATGAATTAATTTTAGCCTGGTGTATAAGTATAGAGGCTGAAGGTCAAGGGAGGGAAGCCAAGTCAGATCAAAGGCCGTTCTCCAAGAGCAGTGGGGAAGAGGCAGTGGGTTATTAAAGATCCAGGCCCCAGAGAGACGCAGGCAGAGACTCACAGCAAGGCCCTCTCCACAGGCAGGGGGCACTGGTGGAAATGTCCAGGGACTAGGACACGTGTACTGTCAGCTGCTGAAAGGGGAGGACTTGAATGACAGAAACAAAGCCACTGAAATTCCTGACCCAGTCCTGACTTTTATACTTTACACAGACCAAAGTGCAAGTTTAGAAAGTCTTAATTGTTTTTAATGTGACCGCTTACAAATTTACAAGAACAGAATTCAGACCCAAGGTGAAAGAATATATGCTGAGTCAGACTTCGGGTTTGAACTAAGGACAGAGGAGAAGGTAATTGGAGGTTGGTTGATCTCTGAAGATACACAGTCAGATTTGAGTCTTTCTCAGCAGTTAATCTCAGTATTTGGCAATTCTGTCAAACAAAATTTTTGTTTCCCTGACTGGGTGGCTCCATGGGTTTAGAGCATTGTCTCATACACCAAAGAGTTGCGGGTTCAATCCCTGGTCAGGGCATGTACGGGAGGCAACTGATCAATGTTTCTCTCTTGTCCTTCCTCTCTCGTCAAAATCAATTAAAAATCCTCCGGTGAGGATTAAAAAAAAATTTTTTTTCCCAGCTATAGTTTTATGTTCTATTGCTCGCTAGACAGTGCTCAGAGGAAATGGTGGAACAATCCATACCATCCTTCTCCTTCCATATTTGTACATACCTTATGTAGGATAAATACAAGTTGTCCTTAAAGCAAACCATTTGCTTGGGCAGTATGGGCAGAATACATCAACCTTTAAAAATGTTCATTTGAGCCCTGGCCGGGTTGCTAAGTGGTTAGAGCATCAGTCTGCGGTCCTGAGAGACCCGGGTTCGGTTCCCACTAAGGGCATGTACCTCGGTTGCAGTTTGTCCCCGGCCCTGGTTGGTCGTGTGGGTGGCAGCCACTCGATGTGTCTTTTTCATGTCAATGTTTCTCTCTCTCTCTTCCTCTCTCTCCCTCCCACTCTATCTGAACAAAAAACAGAAAATGTCCTTGGGTGAGGATAAAAAAACAAAACAAAACAAAAAAATGTTCATTTGAGCCCTGGCCAGTTTGGCTCAGCACTTAGAGACTTGGCTCACTAACTAAAGACTTATGGGTTTGATTCCAGTCAAGGGCACGTACCTCAGTTGTGGTTTGGTCCCTGGCTCTGGTCGGGGTCGTATGGGAGGCAACCAATCAATGTCTCTCTCTCTCTCTCCCTCCCACCCCCACTTTATCTGAAGATAAATGGAAAAATATCCTCTGGTGAGGATTTTTTTTTAATGTTAATTTGAGGCCCTGGCCAGGTAGCTCAGTTGGTTAGAGTGTCATCCCAATACACCAAAGTTGTGGGTTCGATTCTCAGGGCACATACAAGAATCAACCAATGAATACATAAATAAGTGGTCTCTCTCTCAATTCAATACATATACATTTCTAAGTGTTAATTCACAAGAGGGTTCCTATGAAATGACTGCAGGTGCTTTGTGAATTTTAAAAAATTAAATGTCTACATACCTTTTGTTGCTAGACTAATAACATAATATACGTTAGTTTGTCCCATTATTATACCGTCTTCTAAATCCTTCACAATTTCTTCAAGTCCTTTAATAATAGCACCTACAGATAAATCTGACTGATGTGGACACATGGAAGGAGTCCTGTGAAGAGAATGTAGGAGCCTCCTGCATCTCACACTGGGTGTACATTTTCATGTGCTGTGTGAGAGGTTTGCAGTCGCCAGTGCAGAGAGCTCACAGAGCTGCGTGTGAGCGAGCAGTGACCCTAGCAGGACCCTTCTGCCGTCGTTTGGTATCTTAGATTACTAAAGCGGGTTGCTCATTAATCCCTAAATGTCCTTGCCTCTTTTTTTTTTTTTTTTCTTTCTTTCTTTATTGATGTTAGAGAGAGAGAAGAAGGGAGAGATAGAAACATCGATGAGAGAGAATATCGATTGGCCGCCTCCTGCATGCCCCTCACTGGGGACTGGGTCCACAACCTGGGCATGTGCCCTGACTGGGAATTGAACCGGCAGCCTCTTGGTCCGTGGGTTGATGCTCAACCACTGAGCCACACTGGCTGGGCAGTCCTTGCCTCTTTTAAACTGCTTTTTCGATTATTTCAAACTACATTTTCAAATTGTTAAAATTTTGGCCCATATTTCAAGATGCTAACAAACACGTGTGTTTTTCAATTGGCCATTAGAAATTTAATTTTGGGGCCACAAATGACCATGGGTAAGTGAAACCACTGAAAGCAAAACTGTGGATAAGGAGGTGCGACTGTGATTGTATGTTTAAATGTTTGAGGGACTACCTAAACTGTTTTTCATGGCAGTTATCACCACTTTACATTCCTGCCAGCAATGCATGGGGTGTATACATATAAAGAAATATTGTTCGTGTGTTATACCAACCACCCTTACATTCTGGGAATAACTCCAAATTTGCCATGTATATGTTTGTTAGGGTTAATTAGTTTATCGTGTTGTTCGTGGCCTCCATTTGCTATTGACCTTCCATGTGGTTGTTCTAATCATTATTGAAAATGGGGTACTGAAGTGTCCAACTGTTCTTAAAGAACTATCTCTCCCTTTGTCAGTTTTGCTTCATATATTTTGGGCTTCATATATATTTGGTGCATATATACTTATAATTGTTGTATCTTGATGGACTGAACCTTCAGCCAATATATAATGTCCTCCTTTGTCTTCGGTAACCGTTTTTTTACTTAAAATTTACTTTCTATGGCAATAATAATAGCCATTCCAGTTCTTTTTTTGGTTACTTTGAATATATTTTTCATCCTTTTACTCTCAGTATCTTATGTCTCCAAAGTGAGTCTCTTGTGCATAGCAAATAGATGAATCACATCTTTTAATCCATTCTGCCACTCTGCCTTTTTATTGCCTTTATATTTATATTTAAAGTAATTACTAATAAAGGAGGATTTTCTTCTATTTAGCTGCTTGTTTTCTGTATGTCTTACATGTTTTGTGTTCAATTCTTCCATTATTGCCTTGTGTGTTTTTATTTTTTTGTAGTGTACCATTTTGATTCCCTATTTTACTGTTCTGTATATCTTTTAGTTATTTTCTTAGTGGTTACCTTGGTGATCACAACTAACATCTTAAACTTACAACAACATAGTTTAAATAATACCAACTTAGTTTCAATAGTATAAAAATACTCTGATGCTGTACATTTCTATCCCTCTGCGTAGGTACTATTTGCACAGGTCACATCTGTTGTACATGTGTGCCCTTTAAAAGATTCAAAGTTATTGTTTTCTGCATTTGTATAAATTGTATAGGAAAAAAAGAGGAGTTACAAACCAAAAGTATAATGCTGTCTTTTAGTTCTTCTATATAGTTAGCTTTACCAGTATTATTTCCTCTTAAGACTTTGAGTTACTAACATCTTTTCATTTCAGCCTGAAGGACTTTCTTTAGTATCTCTTGTAGGGCAGGTCTTCTGGTAACCAACTCCCTCTGCTTTTCTTTATCTGGACATGACTTAATTTCTCCCTCATCTGTGAAGGATAGTTTTGCCAGATATAGCATTCTTGGTTGACAGGTTTTTTTTTTTCCTTTCAGAACTTTAAATGTCATCCCACTGCCTTCTGGCTTCCATGGTTTCTGATGAGAAATCAATTCTTAATCTTATCAAGCTCTGAAACCTGATTGGACACTTACAGCAAACCAGGAGAATGCTTAGTAAAGAGAGCAGTGTGTGTGAACCATCTCCCGTTCTCCAGCCCCCTGCAGCTGTAGGGAAAGGGACCCATACTCTGGGGGCAGCTGCTGGTGCCAGGCTGACAGTTGGACCCTGTCCTCTGACAGTTTGGGGTGTGCACTTGGGTTAGTCTGGCAGTTCCAGAGCTCTGAGATCGCTGATACCAACTGCTTTTTTCCAGCTCGGTGGTTGCCTCAGTGGAGGGACTGACCCCTAGAGTGCCTACTCTGTCATTTTATGTGGTAACACTCTCCCCATTCCATTTTACAGATGAGGAAACTAAATAGAAAGGTTCAGCAACTTGCCCAGGGTGATGCTGGGATTTAGAGCTCAGGCTATCTGCCTTCAGTGCCATAATCTTAACCACGTCAACACACTGCCTCACTGCGTGATTTGCACCTGAAAAGCATTTTTCTATTCTCCCTTGGACAAAAACTTTTTTTTTTTTTTTTATCCTCACCCGAGGACATTTTTCCATTTTTTGTACAGATAGAGTGGGAGGGAGAGAGAGGAAGGGAGAGAGGGAAACATCGATGTGAAAGAGACACATCGAGTGGCTGCCACCCGCACGACCAACCAGGGCTGGGGACAAACTGCAACCGAGGTACGTGCCCTTAGAGGGAACCGAACCCGGGTCTCTCCGGACCGCAGGCAGACGCTCCAACCTCTGAGCCAAACCGGCCAGGGCCGAAAACATTTTTAAAGAATGCTAAAATTAGGAGCGAGGTTAGTCATCTGATCTCCAATAAGCCTAAACCAGGGCTTCTCTCTCTGGTAAACAGGATTTCATTCTCCCGAAATCCTACCTAATTAACAGAACTATTTCCATAATACATGCCAATTCACTTTTCTGAATTTACCTAAACTGGCCATTTGTAGGTGTAACAAGTATTTCACATGGTCTTGTCCTTCCCCACAGGCACAACTACAAGAGCGAAATGACCCTCCGCAGCTGCTGTTAGACTACAAGCACATGTTTCCTGTTTTGTTCCCATTTAATCCATCTTCCCTGACTATGGACTCAATCCACATCCCAGCATCGCTCAATCTGGAGTTTCTCAATGAAGTCTGAAAATGCACATTTCCAACTTCGGCTCGATTGCCAGTGACAGCAAGAAGTGTACAGTACAGTGATTTTAAGGATCTGTTTAGTCTGTAAACGTGGATCAAATCAGAGATGGGCAGGATGTGCTGAGTGCTGAACTGCACAGAATAAGGACACATCTGTCATTATTTTTTGTACCTACTGTTCAGAATAAAAACTCTTGAAGTATGGAAGATTTTAAATACGATTTCAGTATAAACAAGTACACATTATAATCTACACCACCAAGCAGTCCCTGTGGCCATATGAAAGGGTGCCAAGCTATAAAATGGATACTGCCTAGTTTTGATCTTTGCATATAATTGGAGAACATCCAAATTAAAATATTAAAAATATATGTCTCATAAATTGCCTTCAGAGGCCCTTTAACAAATAACGGTACTAACACTATCATACAGTGTGACATTTCCCCAGGTCGACAAACCATAGGTGTGGATGAGTCTGTGGGGAAATGTTTTGAGAACAAGAAGACAGGCCTGGACCTTCTGAGAAGTTTCCCAAAGATATTTTTTATTGCCTGGTGTTGCAGAGACAATGGTGTAAATGACCTCCAGACCAACCATTTTGAGTACTGGTTTCTGAAGCAAAATTAGATGAAAAAAATCTAGTTCCTAATGTGCTCAAACCCTTTTGTGTAATCTTGAGTTTACCAAAGTTATCAAAAAGGCTGCTGTCCCAAACTAAAAATGTGAGCAAGGTGGGAAGATGTCCCAAGTGCTGGTCCATGTACTTACTGAGTTAACAAATATCCATGCGAGCTAAAAGTTAGAAAAGAATAACAACTCTTGTTTTATTTATAGATTAAACACCAAACAAGTCAGTATGAAAGCCCTTAATCCTTTATTGCCATTGAACCTCCAGTAGGAACATCACATAACGCACTGGTAATCCCAGACAACCAAAATAATAGAGGCAAACAAACTGTCTTGAGGATCAGATTATTTGAAAAACCTTTCTAAAAAACAGGGATTAAGTTATTACCCAAAAGATGTTTGGGTTTTGGGTGTGTGTGTATGTATGTTCTTTTTAAAGAAAGAATAACTGATGTTGATTTTCTCTTTTCATGTTATTTTCAACATTTTTCAAATTTACTACATGAAAATCACAAATATCTCTGCTTTGAAATAAAGATTAAAAGAGTATTTGGTGATAATATTCCAACAGATTTTATATGTTTGCTGCTTTCACAAATTTTTTTTCGTCTCTTCAAAAGCAGGCATTTAATTAGAAAACCCTACATATTCTTTACACTTGTTTTTTTACTGTTTTTTTCCGTGCTTCTGGTAGATAACAGTATGCTGTTTCCATGACGAGAACAGATGGTGTTTGCAAATCGTAGAGCCTCTATATTAAGTCAATGAAGTGCACATAGAACACCCTGCCACACACACAACCCGCCTGCTTTTATGCAGCCACTCAGAAGGCTCTTGGAAACCACACGCCAAGCCCTGAACTATCTGTGTACTGTGCCCTCAGCCCTTCTCCTCGCCCGCTGGGCAGAAGGGGCCCAGCACCTGGGCGGAGACTGCTGACCACCATGTCCACACCTGTCAGCGGCCTTCTCCCCTGTGCCTGCACATTAACATCCTGCTTCTCTGGGTGTCTGCAGAGCTGTGCCCTCTGCCCCAGGTACAGAGTCTGACATCCACGACACACCCTCCAACCCACACACTGCCTTTGTTTGGAAGGCCAGCCTAACACCAACTGGGTCCGTGGCTCCCTCTTTTTAAAATTGTTTATTAAGTATAATTTACTTTTTATTGCACTGTAGTTTAAAACTGAATCTCTCATATAAGGACTGTCCTTACTGTTCAAGATAATCAAAAACGCCTTGCCAGAGTGCTAAGGAGTTTGAAGGCAGTGGCTCCATAAAACGTGGCTTACAGTCCTCACGTCCTCGTTCGCCCTCATCCTCTCCATGTCTTCGGGTCACTACCTCTCTGCAGGCACTGGCTAATCACCAGGGGCCAAGGACTCGCTGAGTAAAAGCTTGGCAATTACAATAAATGGGAAGCTATGAAAAGTCTCTACTTAGCCTAAGAAATGGCAGATTTAGTTCTCTTCGTCCAAAAGATAAACATATTTCACTGGAACTACACTTAATTTATATATACTTTAGAACAAAGTCTTTTACAAACCACTAACAATAAAGAAATACAGTAATTGGTTCCTTATGCTTAGATCTGCCCTATTTAACTTAACACTTAGAGACTGGAAGAGGCATCTTTAGAGAAACTTTAATCATCTTTGGTTAGCATTTATATTTTTTGCATTTTTTTAAAGTTGGTTCAATTCAAGCTTTTTCCAACTTCATGAAATCAATAATTTTTCATTTAACTTAATTTGACATAAAGGTTTGAACTCTGCTCTAGATATCTATCTTTATTTTTTAATATTTATAATTTAGTTGCCACTTTTCTCACCATGTGCCTTTGGCAGTTACTAAAATAACTGACTTATCACTTAGTCTGAAATAAGTGTTGCTGTGGGAAGAATTTTAATGCTTGACATAACATGGAGTTTTGTCTTTTGAAACAGTAGAAGCATATTAAAGATTACTTAAGAATCAAATATTTATAAACAATTTGTTTCAAGTATTATATGGGACCTACCTGTTTACCTATAGCCATGTATGCTATGTGCATAATTGTTGCTGAAGCTGCCAAGCATACCACCGACATGCATTGCCCCTGTGCTTGGCCCTTGGCAAGCAGATTAGACCCAAAGGAAAAGACTCTTCTCCCCTTTCCTTGGAGCATGCCAACAAGAGTTTCTTCTTTTGATTTTCCTGTACTAAATTTTAAAGCTTTTGTAAAAAAAAAAAAGACAAGGAACTTGGAAAACTTAGAAACATAACAGTGCTGCTATCAAGTCATCAAATATTTACTTAGAACATTAAGTAATGCATTAAGATTATAGCAACGAACTAGAAATCAGTTTTTTGGCATATAGTAAATCAGTTTTTTTGGCATATAGTAAATCTAATTGTTTTCATACAGTTGACCTCATTCTAAGGCAGCGAGGGTGTCCTAAATCTAACACATGTATAATACCTGAATGACTCAGCAGTTATTGAAACATGACAGCTTGGGGCAGGACCCTGCCGTTTTCCTCACAGAATATTTCTCTGTAGTCAGTTTCCCACATTAACTTGCTGCATGAGCCAAACAGCCACAATTCACTTTTTATACACATTGGTGCCATAATTAGAGAATAAGGGGGTAATTAGAAAAATAGAGGTTGATACCAATGACAATAAAACATGAGACTTTTTTTCTCTTATTATAAAGGTCATTAGATACTCAAGACTGTTTTCCTAACCAAAAAAATTTCTAATTATGATAAAGGGAATCAATCAGAAATGAATTTAAGCTACTTTCTAAAGTGATACTGTATCAGAATAATCCAGATTTGGATATAACACTTTGCCACCAACTCATGTTTAGATGAAGGACTGCCTCTCTGAAGAGACCCACATATTCAGGGGTAAATCTAACATTGTAGAAGAAATACTAATAAAAATATTTTTTCATTTTGAATAAATCTGTAAACTACACCTTTGTTTATAGAAAAATGCTTGTACTAGTCACTGTAATATTCAGCTACAGATGAAAATTTGTGGAAATAAATACTTTTGAATAAATACAGTGCTGTGATAAATTTAAATGAAATTTTAAACTCTACGCATTGACTACAAAGGTTATTTTTAAGTACTTTGTTGAGAAACATCATTCTAGAGTCTATATTCAAACATGCATCATGATCATTTAAACCAGAGGTTGGTGAACTACATCCTGCAAAAGTTGGGGAGGGGGATACATTCCCTCTAAGAGAACAATACTCCTTGAGAAATTACTTTAAAGCTAAAGAATTTAAACAAGGCAGTTTTTGTATAGGAAAAGACTCAGTCATATGTATAACTTTGCTCATGGTAAAGATGGCATTAAAAATCAGTGGGAAGCCCTGGCCAGTTTGGCTCAGCGGTTAGAGCGTCGGCCTGCGGTCCTGAGAGACCAGGGTTCGGTTCCCGCTAAGGGCGCGTACCTCGGTTGCAGTTTGTCCCCGGCCCTGGTTGGGTTGTGTGGGTGGCAGCCACTCGATGTGTCCCTTTCACGTCGATGTTTCTCTTTCTCTCTCTCCCCCTCCCATTCTATCTGAACAAAATATCAAAAAAATGTCCTTGGGTGAGTAAAAAAATCAGTGGGAAAATATTTACAAGATCTATATGGAGAAATGTATAAACTATAAGTGAAAAAAAATGACATAAAAAAAATTGGAGAAATATTTCAGGGATAAAATGTCAGTTGCCCTGAAGTTGAGCTATAGATTAAAATTCAAAATCTCACCATAGGTTTTTGGTGAAAAATAACAGGCTAATTCTAAAATGTATATAAAAAAGCAGTGGCCCAATGATAAGGAAGACCTTCTTAAGAAGAGGAGGGAAAACTTTCCCTAACAGGTATCTAAAACTTTAGTAATTAAGATGGATGGAATTAGCACAGAGATAGAAAAATTGACCAGTGGAACAAAACAACCTAGAATCTGATAACCTATATGGAAACATGGGTAAACTATTTAGTCTCTAGAGCAGTGGTTCTCAACCTGTGGTGACCCCCAAAGGGGTCACGACCCTTTCACAGGGGCCTAAGACATAACAGTAGCAAAATTACAATTATGAAGTAGCAACGAAAATAATTTTATGGTTGGGGGTCACCACAACATTGGAAACTGTATTAAACAGTCCCGGCAGTAGGAAGGTTGAGAACCACTGCAAAGGAACACACACCAAAATCACCTGGAAATCTTATTAAAAATGTATATAACCAACCCTACCCAAATGTATACAATAGGACATCTCTAGAGATGGTGTCCTTCAACACCCATGTTAGGAACCACTAGTGAAATATTTCATGATATAGAAAAAAATGTCCATGATATAATTGTCAGTGATATAATTGTCACCTCTGTAATCCAACTTCAGCCTAAGGGTGGACTCACCTCTCTTCTGGATGGCTGGTGGAAGATAGCGTCTCTTCAGGAAAGCCTTCAGCTCATGTCTAGACAGGTCTAGGCTTATCTGCAAGACCTCCCCGGAAGCCTCTGGTCAAGAGGGCAGGATAGGTAAACACAGTATTCACAGCCTCTCGCGACCACGTCAAACTTACAACCAAACTACAAAACTACCATCATTCAGAACTGCCTAAAGTCTAGCTGAACAGAAGTCCTGTAACTGAGGATATAAAGAAGAAGCCACCTCAAGACTGGTAGGAGGGGCACAGACACTGAACAGGCTGGTCCCACACCCAGGATGGATATCTGGGCTGCAGAGGCCCCCCCTTAAGGACTAGAGGTCCCAACCCCACACAACGCCCCACTGCCCAGGGTTCCAGTGCCAGGAAGAGAAGTCCCATAACTTCTGGCTGTGAAAACCAGCAGGGATTGTGGCTGAGGGAGACCAAGGGTCTCTGGAGAACCAGGCAGCTCCTCTTAAAGGGCCCACGCAGGAACCAACTTGGACTCACTCTGAGCTCCAGTTCTGGGGTAGAAGCTCCAAAGGCACCAGGGGCATGTGGGGAGGAACTGAACTGCCTGGCTTTGAGGAGAAAGCAGCTTTCTCCAGACAGAAGTGCAGGCAGAGGCCCCTGTTCCTTTGCTGAGCCCTCGACAGAGCTGGCGGCTGGGCGCTGTATCTGAGGCTTCCTCAACCTGGCAAGCACTGTTCACCCCACCTGGTGATTTCCCGAAACCCTGGCCCACCCAACTTGCTGGCCCACCCAAGCTGTTTCTGGTAGCTTTTCCACACGAATGGCCTGTCTCAGCTCATGCTTCAGACTTTCCTAAAATCTCTCAAAGGTTCACAAACCCCAAACAAGCAGAATCTGGCCTCCGTGTGCCCTGTACCTCTCTCTTGTTAAGTGGCCCCTCATCTGGCACTAGTGGCAGCCAGCCTCGGGTCACAGCTTGGCCTCTCCTGGGCACCTCCAAGCCCAGCACAAGGAGCAGTCATCTGCAGATAGCTCTACAGCTCATGCTGGAAGGCCATGGGCAGGGCACAACCAACAGATAGACAAAGAATCATTAAAAAACAGTACAAACAAATATATACCAACAAATTAGACGATCTAGAAGATATTTTTAAATTTCTAGAATTATATAACTTTCCAAGACTGAACCAGGAGAAAATACAAAATCTAAACAGGCCAATTACTAGCAATTAAATTGAAGCAGTAATAAGATATAAAAAAACTTCCAACAAATAAGAGCCCAGGACCAGATGGCTTCACAGATTACGTCTACCAAACATTCCAAGAATTAATACCTATCCTTCTTAAACTATTCAAAAAATATGAAAAGGAAGAAAAGTTCCCAAACTCATTATACGAGGCCAGCATTACCCTGATACCCAAACCAGAAAAAGACACTATAAGAAAAATGTATAGGCCAATATTCATGATGAATATAGATGCAAAAATCCACAACAAAATATTAACAGACCAAATTCAGCCATATATCAAAAAGATCATACACCATAATCAAGAGGGATTTATTCCAGAGATATAGGTTGGTTCAATATCTGTAAATCAATTAATGTGATATACCACATAAACAAAATGAAGTATAAAAGTTATATAATATCAATAGATACAGAAACAGCATGACAAAAACACATCTATTTATGACAAAAATCTCAGCAAAGTGGGGACACAGGAAACATAATATAATAAAAACCATATATGACAAACCCACAGTTAATGTCATACTTAACACTGAAAAGCTAGAAGCTTTTTCTTTGAGATTAGAAACAAGACAAGGATGTACACTTTCACCACTTTATTCAACATAGTAATGGAAGTCCTAGTGACAGCAATCAGACAAGAAAAAGAAACAAAAGGTATCCAAATTGGAAAGGAAGAAATAAAACTGTCATTATTTGCAGATAGCATGATACTATATAGAGAGAACTCTAAAGATTCCACACACAAAAAAAAATGATTAGAATAAATGAATTCAGTAAAGTAGCAGGATACAAAAGTATTATTCAGAGATCAGTTGCATTTGTATATACCAATAACTATCAAAAAGAAATTAAGAAAACAATCCCATTTACAACTGTATCAAAAAGCATGAAATACCTAGGAATAAATTTAACCAAGGAGGTAAAACACGTGTACTCAGAAAACTATAAGACATTAAAGAGAGAAATTGAAGATGACACAAATAAGCAGAAAAATATACTGTACCCGTGGATTGGAAGAAAACATCGTTAAAATGTCCATACTACCCAAATCAATCTACAGTTTCAGTGTAATCCCTATCAAATATCAGTGTCGCCCTGGCTGGTTTGGCTCAGTGGTTAGAGCGTCGGCCTGCAGTCCAGAGAGACCCAGGTTTGGTTCCCACCAAGGGCACATACCTCGGTTGCAGTTTGTCCCAGGTCCTGGTTGGGTCGTGTGGGTGGCAGCCACTCCATGTGTCCCTCTCATGTCGATGTTTCTCTCTCTCTCTCTCCCTCCCACCCTATTTGAACAAAATATGGAAAGATGTCCTCAAGTAAGGATTAAAAAAAACAATCAATGTCATTTTTCACAGAACTACAACAAATAATACTAAAATTTATATGGAATCACAAAAGACCCCCAAAAGCCAAAGCAGTCTTGAGAAAGAAGAACAAAGTGGGAGGTATCATGCTATTTGATATCCAACTATACTAAAAGGCTGTAGTAATCAAAACAGCACAGTACTTGCATAAAAACAGACACATAGCCCTGGCTGGTTTGGCTCAGCAGTTAGAGCGTCGGCCCACAGACCAGAAAGTCCCAGGTTCGGTTCCCACTAAGGGCCCGCACCTCGGTTGCAGTTTGTCCCCAGCTCCGGTTGGGGTCGTGTAGGTGGCAGCCAGTCGATGTGTCTCTCTCACATCAATGTTTCTCTCTCTCTCATCCTCCCTCTCTCCCTACCCCTCTTCCTGAAGATAAATGCAAAATTGTCCTCAGGTGAAGATTAAAAAAACCAGATACATAGATCAAAGGAACAGAACAGAAATAAACCCAATTAATTTATGACAATTAATATATAGTCGATTAATCTATGACAAAGGATGCAGACTAGAAAATGGAATAAAGACAGTCTCTTTAATAAATGGTGCTGGGAAAACTGAACAGATACATGCAAAAAAAAGAATCTAGCCCACTTTCTTACACCATATATAAAAATAAATTGAAACTGGATTAAAGACTTCAGTGTAAGACCTAAAACATAAAACTTGTGGAAGAAAACATAGGCAGTAAAATCTTTGACACTGGTGTTAGCAAAATTTATTTTTTAGATATGTATCCTTGCGCAAAGACAGACACCACAAGCAAACTAAAAAGTTTGTTTAAATATGTTTTTATTTATTTCAGACAAAGGAAGGGAGAGGAAGAGAGAGAAAGAAGTATCGATGAGAAACATTGATCAGCTGCCTCCTGCATGCCCCCTACTGGATGATGATCGAGCCTGAAACCTGGGCATGCGCACTGACCAAGAACTGAACTGGTGACCTTTTGGTGCACGGGACAATACTCAACCACTGACCTACACCAGCCAGGGCCCTAAAAAGTTTTTGCACCACAAAGGAAATCATAAACAAAACAAAAAAGCAACCTAGAGAATGGAGAAGATATCTACAAACAATGTATTTTATAAGGGGTTAATATCCAAATATATAAAGAATTCACACAGCTCAACATAAAAATAATTTTTTTATTAAAAAATGGGCAGAGGACATGAGGCATTTCTCCAAAGAGTACAGCTAGCCAACGGACATATGAAAAGATGCTTAACATGAGTAATTATCAGAGAAATGCAAATTAAAACCATACTGAGATCTCACCTCATATCTGTCAGAATGGCTATTATCAATAAATCAACAAACAACAAGTGTTGGTGAGATTGTGGAGAAAAAGGAACTCTCATACACTATTGGTAAGATTGTAAAGTGGTGCAACCACTATGGAAAACAGTATGGAGGTTCCTCAAAAAATTAAAAACAGAATTACCATATGACCCAGCAATTCCACTTCTGGGTATTTATCCAAAGAAATCCAAAACACTAATTCAAAAAGATATATGCACCCCTATGCTCAATGTAGCATTATTTACAATAGCAAGATATGAAAGCAACCTAGGTGTCTACTGATAGATGAATGGAGAAAGAAGATGTGATATAGCCCTGGCCAATATGGCTCAGTTGGCTGAAGCATCAACCTGTGCACCAGAGGTCATTGGTTCTATTCCCAGTCAGGGCACATACCCAGGTTTTGGGTTCAATCTCTGGTTGGGGTGCATGTGGGAGGCAATCGATGGATGTTTCTCTCTCAGAGTCATGATTCTCTCTCTCTCTCTCTCCCTCTTGCTTCCTCTGTCTCTAAAATCAGTAAAAATATATCTTAAAAAAAGAAGATGTGGTAAATGTATACAATGGAATATTTCACTCAGCACTGAAAAAGAATGAAATTGTGCTATTTGTGCAACAGCATGGATGGGCCTAGAGGGTATGAGGCTAAGTGAAATAAGTCAAAGACAAATATGGTATGATGTCACTTATATGTGAAATCTCAAAACAAACAAAACAGAAACAAACCAACCCACAGATACAGAGAACAAGCTGATGGTTGTCAAAAAGGAGAGGGGTGGGGGATGGGTGAAAAGGTGTGTGTGTGTGTGTGTGTGTGTGTGTGTGTGTGTGTGTAGAGGGGGGAGGGGGAGAAAATGCTGTGGGATTAAGTTTGATTCTTTACAAAAGAAAAGAAACGATGGTAAATTTTATGTGTATTTCACTCCAGTTAGAAAGCCTACAGACCAGTAGTTTTCAAGCTTTATACGGCATCACAATCACTGGCAGGGTTTGTTAAAATACAAACTACTGGGCTCCATCTCCAGAGTTTCCGATTTGGTAAATCTGTGATAGGGCCTGAAAATCTGCATTTCTAACACGTATCTGGGTGATGCCAATGCTGCAGGGTTCAGGGATGACATTTTGAGAAACATGGCTATAGGCCCAAACTGGCCCTTTTAACATAAAATCAACGATTTGCTACAAACAGCCACCACAATTACTTCTGTTCAGCAAAATGAGAAGTTAAGGAATGAAAACTCTGACAAGGTAAAAGCATCAGTCCTGGAGTCAGAAGTCCGCCTCTACCACTTCCCAATTGTTGATATATACCCTTGGATCAATCCTTCTACTTTTTGAGATAAACTTTCCTTCCCTCCATTTTGGTGCTAGTATCTTCAGTTCTCATACTAAATTAATAATAAAAGTTAGTTTGGGGTGTTCTAACTAGCTTAACATCATTCTTCATCATAAAATTTAGAATGATGTTTCATGTCCTTGGGCTCACAATCATAAGCTTTTTGATAACATGTATATTCCCAGAAGGTTTCTTATCTAAGGAGTTCAGGAAAAAACTAAAGTGTGCTTTATACAGTAAAAATGATACATCTGAGAATATTTGCATGAAATCATATTAAATTTTAGAGGTATACTATGAACGTGTAAAAGTAATCCTTCATAAAAGTTACTTCAAATTAAGTTCTTATGAAAGATTATTTTTTCAGTAGCTTCTGCAAAAATCCAAGACTTACCCATTTCATAACTGAAGCCCAGAAAAAAACTGTTCTGAGATATGGAAAAAAAATCAGGAATAAAGTAATAAGTTTCTATGTCCTTTAACAGCTACCACATTTCAAAAACCCAAGGGTTCATCAACCTAGTATTTCTAGTCCCATGCATACTTTGTATTTAATATTTAGAAAGTCACTACATTGTCAATCTTTCATACAAGCTGTTTTGATCTCCTTGTCAATTACTTGTATTCTTATGACCCATTAAAAATTAGCTAAAGTCGCCTGGCTGGTGTGGCTCCTTGGTTGAGCATCAACCCACGCACCAAGAGTTCTCCGGTTTGATTCCCGGTCAGGGCACATGCCTAGGTTTTGGGCCAAATCCCCAGTGGGGAGCATGCAGGAGGCGGCCAATTGATGTTCTCGCTCATCCATGTTTCTATCTTTCTTTTTCTTCCTTCCTGTCTCTCTAAAATCAATAAAGAAAAATTTTTTTTAATTAGCTTAAGTATAACATGGTTTTAAAAACCATTCCCAATGCTTTGCCTTGAAAATGAAACAATGTTAGTTCACTCAAGTTGGGAAAATGACCAATTATGGGATAATTGTGATACGATATCAGCAGATATTTATATATTCCTAATTCTACTAATATTTATTATAAATGACATGTTGCCATAGTAATCTAGTAAATGTTCTTGTAAAAATTCTATATATTCTAGTAAAAAATTAATAAACTTAATTTTAAAATTCACATGATAAAAGAGAAAGACTAGATTTGTAAGCTCTTTAATAGTTCTTATTTTAGTTACTTGGTACCCACAGGCCTTGGGCAAAATATTAAATATAGTATTGAAAGTAATTCTGGTTTCTCAGATAACATAGAATTTGAGGAGCATGATGTTTCAGAGCCAGGAGCAAACACACAGATCATCTCATCTAAATCCTTCATTTCACCAGTGAAGCTCAGGGTTCATAACCTACTCAAGTCTTGCAGCCGGTAAGCTGCAGAGCTGTGTCTGGAACCTGGGTCTTCACTTAAACGAGGGCTCTTTAACTACATAACTGCCCACTTTTATCTCTTCCAAATCATACTCTCTTTCGATCTTCAAGGGGATATAGGGACAGGAAAGAAACAGACTTTGTCCATGGTTATTTAAAATGTAATTAAGCATGGTAAAACCAATATATATTAGCACTTTGTTGTTGTTGTTAATCCTCAGGATATTTTTCCATTGATTTTTACATAGAAAGAAAGGGAGGGAGGAAAAGAGAGAGAGAAAGAGAAACATCAATATGAGAAACATTAATCAGTTGCCACACAACTCATATCAAACCTGCAACCCCGGTACATGCCCTTGACTGGGAATCAAACTCCAGACCCTTTGCTCCTCGGACTGATGCTCAAGCCAGGGCATATCAGCACTTTTAATACGGTGTATATACTCTCACACCCACTGGATCAACAAAGTACATTTATTTCTTAACACACAAAACAACTTTACATAAAACAAGTGATTTATCAGGAAATTCAAACTTTGAAAAACCCTATTATATTCATGACTATTAAAAATTTGAAAATCCTGCCCTGGCCAGTTTGGCTCAGCAGTTAGAGCACCAGCCCCAGGACCAAAGAGTCAGGGGTTCCATTCTAGTCAAGGGCACGTACTGCAGTTTTGGTTCGGTCCCCAGCCCTGGTTGGGGTCATGCACTAGGCAACCAATAGATGTGTCTCTCTCATGTCGATGTCGCTCTCTTTCTCTTTTCCTCTCTCTCTCTTTCCCTCCCTCCCTCTCACTCTATCTGAACAGAAATGGAAAAATATCCTCAGATGAGGAATCTTTTCTGTTTTAAATCCTCCCTGACCAGTGTGGCTCAGTTGGTTGGGACATCATCCCATGCACTGAAGGGTCACAGGTTTGATTCCTGATCAGGGCACATAATTAGGTTTGTGGGTTCAATCCTTGGTCAGGGTGAGTATGGGAGGCAACTGATCTATGTTTCTCTCTCTCTCTCCCTCTCCCTTCCTCTCTCTCTAAAAAATTTTTTTAAAATAAAAATAGGAAAATCCTATTATGTTCATGACTATTACACTTTACTTTGTAAGAATAAATAAGTTGTGTTTATGGATCACAAAAAAAAAAAAAAATCACATCTCAAGAGACATCATTATCCAAGCATGACACATCTTACTTCTCTTCATCTACTTCCAAGTAACATTTCTCAATTGCAGCAGCAGGTAAAGATACATTTATCCATTTTTCTTCCTAGTAGGTGAGCATTCGCTGTCATTCATAATAAGGAATATTTCTGTTATGTTTGTATAAATGACACTTAAAAGATAAAATTGTCTTAACCCTATTATTTAGAAATAAAAGATAGTGAAGTTGAAAAAGCACTGAGCTAGGTTAAAACTCAATTGTAGTTCTAGGCTATTTGTTGCAGACAAGACCATTCATTAACCCGTAATATTTACTACATGCTTTACATTGAACCAGATGCTGGGATACGTGGGTAAATCAAACACAGTGCTGGCTTTTAATGACCTAAGCACAGGAAGGCTATTAAAGTAAAATCGTATCTGGAAGCTGTAAAAAAACATTTTAGGGGAACTTAATTCTAAAGTGCATTCATCAATGCCACACTAGTTTCACATTGAGGGAATGCCAGCATCCCAAAGTCAAAATGAACCTAGAGATAACACTCCTTTTTTTGGGGGGTGCATTTTGGCCAAATTACTGTAAAGGGTTGACAAGGTAGTGCTGCTGAACTAACCTTGTACTAGCTACCTACAGAACCTCTTGTTACATGAAACAATAAAAAACCTGCTTCAGCCATTTTGGTACTTGCTGCCAAAAGCATCCATCTGGAAAAAATAAGCCTGCAGCAATACAATGGCAAAATACGAGAACTGAGTGACTAGGTTCCAAACACAAGTTCTAATGCCCTAAGATATCCATTATATGTAATGAAATAACTCCTACACATTTGGAATGGTACCATCCGTGGGAGGACTGAGAAAAGAGTCACTCAAAATCACTTTCTGTAGGAACCCTGTTTGAGAAAGGCTGCAGACACAGTGCCTCACTCCTCCACCTACCTGAAACCACACTTTCTCTCTCACCACCCAGACAACCCCCAACCAAGAAAAAAAAAACACATACATTTTCTGAAACTAAACCACCATATACTGGCAAAAATAGAAAGTTATCCTTACCCAGATTTCTTCCCAAATACTTTATTTCTTCCTCCAAGGAAGATTCACTAAACATTCACCTCCTTTTCTGTTTTCTGTAACATTCATCTAGCTAATGATACCTGCCTTTTTCTATCCCACTCCTATATTCCACATCCTGTAAGCCCACAACATGGGCCTTGGGCTTCTTTCCTTGAGAATCAAGGCCTCGAAATTCTAATTCAGCAACTTTTTACATGTGAAGCCTTGCAAGTTCTTTGGTTTCTCGGGGCCTAAGCTTCCTGACTTATAAATGAGGAAGGAAAACCCCCTACCTCGTGGGGCTGCAGAATGTCCCTCAATCTGGATTTCTGTGATGTGGATGAATTTATGTTATTCTACTTTATACAGTAATTATTATACCACCTGAGTATACAAATTATACAGAGTGTATGTAAGTGACTGGCACAATGCTGGCAGCTTGTATTTTATTATTATTCCCTGTTCATTATCCAACAAATGTATGAAAAAAAAAAGATCACCATCAAGTATGTGGTAAGCTTTGATCAATTCAAAGTCCAGCCCTGGACAGTTTGGCTCAGCGGTTAGAGCGTCAGCCTGCGGTCTTGAGAGACCCGGGTTCGGTTCCGCTAAGGGCGTGTACCTCGGTTGCAGTTTGTCCCTGGCCCTGGTCGGTTGTGCGGGTGGCAGCCACTCAATGTGTTCCTTTCACATCGATGTTTCTCTCTCTTTCTCTCTCTCTGTTACTCTCTCTCCCTCCCACTCTACCTGAACAAAAAATGGAAAAATGTCCTCGGGTGAGGATAAAAAAACAAAACAAAACAAAGTCCAAATTCCATTGTGAAACCGGAGCATACATTTATTTATTTTTATCCTCACCTGAGGGCATTTTTGCATTTTATCCTCAGATAGAGCAGGAGGGATAGAGGGAGGAAAAGACAGAGAGAGACATCAACATGAGAGATAAGTATCAAGTGGTTGCCACCCACACAACCCCAACCAGGACGGGGGTCAAACTACAACCGAGGTATGTGCCCTTAGCAGGAACTGAGCCCCAGGACTCTCCTGACCAAGGGCCAATGCTCTAACTGCTGAGCCAAACCAAACAGGGCAGCATACATATTTTTTAAAGTATGTACTGAATCGACTGCCAAAGTTCAAGGTGCACTTAAAGCAACAGAAAAGAGAAAAGGAGTAAACGAGAGGATCAAATTGCAATCGATGGTAAAAAAACAACAGAGAGAACTATGGTTGACTGAGTGGAGATTGGGAAAGGATAGGAAGGAATTTTCTGTATGATGGACATGTTTTAACGGCCATAGTGGTTTGGGTTACAAGAGTATATACATTTTTTAAATTAATTCAATTTAAGATTTGTACATTTGACTGACTGGTAATTTGACTTAAAAAGAACTGTAAATAAATATTAACCTCTGACACGTGAGGTGAATTGTACTAAAGTTCGCATTTAAAAAAAAATAAGGTGGTTTGAGAGAAGAACAGATAGACAGATGCGATAAAACAAACTGTAGGATATAGATGGTGGATATTTGGGTGTTCCTTGTAAGTCTTTCCATTCTGTATGTTCAAAAGTTTTCATTAAAAAAGAAAAATTAGAATCAGAAAACAAGCACAGTGTGAGAGGGCCACCAAGGCGTTTGAAAAGCAGGATTTGGGGGAGGGCATTCTCTGACCGATCCCAGAAAACCTTAAGGCCTCTCCCCACCCCTTCCCACCCGTGAGAACCAAGCCCAGAGCAGCCTGGCCCGCCTCCAGCCCGGGTGCTGTGGATCTACCGCACCTCTGCTCCGGTCGCCTCCTGTTCGCCCGGTCTCAGTCCGTTCTCAGAACACACTCCATCACCTGGTTTACAGAACTCAGATTGCGCAGTGGTCTCGTCATCATCGACCAGGGCTAACAGTTACAGCGAAGAGGCCTCCCTTAACCTCCCTCATCTCTAGCCTAACCTGTTGCTCATCTCCCCTCCCCCAGTCCCCTAGCCCCACTTCGCCTACGCGTGGTCATAATCCTCTTAGGCTCCAGGCAAGCGGCGCCGCCAGCCTTGGGGCCCAATCATATAAGGAAAATACTTCAGGCTCATCAGGGGGCTGCATCGGGGATCTGGGGACACACCTACCCTACGACCCTCACTGCCTCGCCCCAACACCAACCTCCCCGCACCCACTCTGCCCCGCACCCACTCTGCCACAGGACCCAACCACCCGCCGACCTCCTAGCTGCCTCCGCCTCTGCCCTCGGTTTACGCAAACGCCCGCCCAGCCCAAGAGCGGCTCAACCAATCCCCGCGCCTTCCTCCAAGCCCCGCCCACACAACGTCATGTCCTGACCGTCTGAGCCCCACCTCCCTGAGACCCCTGCCGCGCTGTGGGCAACATAGTATCAGGAAGTCTGGTCCAAGGCCTAAGAAACTGCAGGCACAAAGCAGAGAAACATTAATTACCTGTGGGAGGGGGACTTATGGAGACCAAGGATAGGATGGATAGGGTAGAGGCAAATCATTCTCTTGATCTGGAAACAGGTCAAGTCTTTATTTTTATCCTCACTGAGGACATCTTTCCATTTTTTTGTTCAGATAGAGTGGGAGGGAGAGAGACACACATCCATCGAGTGGCTGCCACCCACACAACCCAACCAGGGCCGTGGACAAACTGCAACCGAGGCACCTGCGGGAACCGGGTCTCTCTGGACCGCAGGCCGAGGCTCTAACCGCTGAAACAAACCGGCCAGGGCTCTTTAAAAACAAAGATGGGAGGGAAAGAAACGCAAGGACCATTCTTTTCTCCAAGGCCTGTTTCCCTCACGCAGTCCCTCTGGTTCCCACCACACAGCACCGGGAGGGCAGCTCCACGCCAAAGAGAATGAACTCATGGGGCGGGGCTGCCCTGGGCGCAGGTCCGAAAGTAGGTGAAAGGGCAGGGGCGTGGCTTCGCGGGCACCGCCCCCAGCTTTTAAGATCTGGGTGTCGTCCTGCCCCCTCTGCGTTGCTGGAAGAGAACCCTTTGCTGTCTGCTGTCGCCATGGCCCTTCTCCGAGGTGAGCCGCGCCGCGCCTCTCCTGGCCTCCGTTCTCGGAGGAGAGGCGGGGGTCCTGGGTTTAGAGTTTAGTCTCATCAGCAATAAAGGGGACTTAGAAAAAAATACCACCACCCAACCCAAAAGGGTTGTTTGTAAGGCGACTGTGACTTCGGTCACTTGAGAGTTGCGTTTGAGAGTGGAGACCACTGTTTGCTTCTGATCTTGAAGGTCATTCCCCTTCGTGCAGTGCTGGCCCACCGAGTTCTAGTTAAGCTACTGGAAAACGAGCGGCGCGGGAAGCCCGAGGCATTCTGGGACGCTAGGGTGCATCCCTGATGAGAAAGGCTGCCTCGGATTTGGTCGCTGGGTGGGCAGGCTTGCGGGGGCTCTGTTAGCGTCGCCAGGGAATTTCTGCACGAGTGACCTGCACCCCAGAATGCTTGGTGGCGTTCTTTTGGAAGACCTGTCTTATTCCCTTCCTCTTCCATTCCCTTGAGTGACTGAGAAAGTGCACTAAGTACTTACATTCTAGGGTTCACTTAAAAAAAAAAAAATTATGTGAACTCCCTTTCATAATAAATGGTCACAATCAGTGGAATTTTAGTTTTAAGGATATGGAAGTTTATCCTTACATTATGAGCCCTTTAAAGAACATGCAGGTAGAACATTTTATATCAGCGCCCCAAGGCAGGAAAACTCTTGGCAGGATCTACAAACCAACATTCTGGTGGTCAGAGCACTGTGGCCTCTGTGAAACTTGAAGACGTGAGGTTTTATTCTAAATTCAGTGGAAGGCAATATCAAACTTTCAAGTAGGAGAGACAGGATCTGATCTCCACTCTTCATGTTTGAAGAATTGTGTACATAATGGTAGCACTTACAGAGTGAGGCAAGCTGGAGAAAGAATAGATTTGGAAGAGGATGTTGAGGCACTCAAGTGGAGATATCAGGTCGGCATCTGGAGCTCAGAAAAGCCCAAATGGCATGTGAACAGTTCAAGTGAAAAATAGATATTCCAAGACAAATGTAGTGTATCCTGTTTCCTACAATTGGATTTAACTTGTCAGTGCTTTTTCCAACTCTGAATTGACTATATTTAATAAACAGCACTTTTTTTTTTTAGACAAGGTGTTCAAAAAACCCAATTCATTGGAAAGCAACATTGTAATAAGCATTTCAAAAAGAAAATCTTTTTATGATTTCTGTTTAACATTGTATCAGTGGTTTCTTACCCTTTTCTTATAATACAGACCCCTTTGATCATTTGATGAAAACTATGAACCCAGTAGGGGGAAATAATGTACATCAACACCTACCTGTATTAAGGAAGTATAAAGTGTGTAAATTTGTGATACAGAGTACTATGGTATTAGAGCTAGTGATTGTATTTTTTACCCCTTTCCCTATTTTACACGGATGAGGACACTGATGTCCAGCAGGTAAAATAGCTTGTCTATAAATGACACAGGTAATTACTGGCTATGACTACAACTCAAGCCTTAAGCTTCAAATAGCAAAATTGTTATTGGCTAGTTAGATATCACGTCTCTCAAGTAGCATAACAGGTCTTCCAGGACTAGTGGATAAGAGAGAACACGAGACTGCTTACTGTAGGGAAAAAAGACATTTGAATGTGAGAATGATTGACTTTGGTAAAGACTGTCATTAATTTATCAGATTTCTGTCAACAAGAACCAATCCCCCAGTTTTTTACACACCTCCCAGTGTTTTGTAGGAGAGTTGCACACAACAAATACAGGTTCCTTACTGCTCATTAGCTTTGTTGGGAATGGTTGTGTAGCTATTCAAGGTGGTTAGGCATACTGCCAAATTACTTGAATCCTGAAACCAAAATAGATGCAGTAAGCAGCAGTTTTCCTTCATTGTCTTAGTTGCTGTCTGTAGTTGCTAATGACCAGTCTGTCTTTTTCTAACAATGTGATAAAAAAGCAGGCAGAATTCCTGCTTTTCTTCCAGTTGTTTTTCTCTCCAGTCACATCAGCCACCTTATCAGACCTTTTCTTGGCATTTCTGACTCACTGGACTCTAGATTAATGTCTTTTCACTGTCTTTCCGTTTTTGGAAATCTTTAGCTTCTGCATTTTCAAGGCTTCTTAAAATGAACAAGATTTTATTTTGGTGTTAAAGATTGTTTTAGACCTTTTAACAGCCACATAAAATTGGCACCCGATCCAATAATTATTGACATGATATGCAGTTTATGAAATTACAAGAAAAAATCCTTTAAATTGTCTAGTCTTTATACCTACACATCCAGATTATTAAAAATATATATTTAGTAGCACTACCTCATTCAAAATAATTGTATCTCGGTATTAGCCTTACTCAAGATAACCTTTGCATCTGGAAGCACAAAGAGGCAGAAATGATGTAACTAGAGGGAAAATTCTTGCTTTTGTTTGTATGTCTCCACACTCACTCTTTGTAGATAGCTCGTATTTCACCATTAGCAGTACTTCCCCCACAAAAATGCTCTCTTAGATTATGAAGTACAGGGAGAAACTCACGAAAAGAAATTTATAGAGAAACATGAAATTAGTCTTCATTGTTTCTGAAAAGTCAATGGTCATATACCCCTTCATCCCACCCTAGTATCTCCTATTTTTAACATCTTGTATTTGGGGAAATTTTCCTGAAGAAAGAGACTAACAACTCCCAAATTACATCCAGTGTAAGGGAACTTACCAATAGAAGCCAAGTCTTGACAGAAGCCACAGTAGCAGCGAGATGATAGATCTCCACACCCAAGAAAGGGGTGGGGCTTGTTCTGCATAGCCAAGTGGCCGAGCTTTCACAGGTGGCTTGTAGCCACGTGGCCCTGGCTTAGTAAGAGCTGTGTACTCCAAAGCAGTAAACAAGGTAATAGGTCCACTTATCTATGCAAGAATATTCCCTTCAGGTGATAAGGGTTCACTTCAATCACTTTAAGTACTAGACTCATTTCACTTAACAATTAGTGTGGTGCATTTGTTTCAATTGATGAGCCACTAGAGTACTGATAATATCACCTGAAGTCCGTTATTTACATTAAGTTTCACTTTTTGTGTTGTACAGTTCTATGGGTTTTGACAAATGTATATAATGACAAGTATCTACCATTAAGTATCATAAAGAGTAGTCTCACTGTCCTAAAATTCCTCTGTGCTCACCTATTCTTCCCTCATTTCCTCCCTCCCACCCTCTAGTAACCACTGATCTTTTTACTGTCTCCATAATGCACCAAACTAATATGACCTCTTATCAGCATCTGAATATTATATCTGTAAAGAACTGGATCTCTTCTAAATTATACAAGAGAGTTCTTCCACTCTTGGACTGTAAATTTCTCAACTGGAATGAAAGGAGAAGCCGAGATTTTTTTTTTTTTTAGGGTAAGTTTAGTTTGTTCCATGGAAAGAGATCACTAGCATAAACAGGGATTATACTTAGATACCAGTAGTGGTATAATATTTGAGTGGTCTCAATTACATGTCAGTATTTGGGCACAAATCCATTATTTAAAGTTCTGTGTGTTTTTTAGAAAGAGAGGTAGGAGGAGAGAGAGAGAAAGAGAAACATCAGTCAGCTGCCTCCTATACTCACCTGGACTGTAGATTAAACCTGCAACCTTTCTGTGCACGGGCGACACTCCAACCATCTGAGCCACCTGCAGGGCAGTCCATAGTTTCTTGACAAGATGTGGAAATGAGTGCTCAGATTGTTTGGGGGAGACAGTGTATGCAAAGATGTTCAGTTATCTAATTGAAAATTATACTTTACAGTAATATATCACAGTGAGATTATTTAAAACATGTTAAAGGACACTGACTAATCTGGGATTGCTTACAAATCTCTCCTCATTGCAATAGGTGTGTTCATCGTTGCTGCTAAGCGAACACCCTTTGGAGCTTATGGAGGTCTTCTGAAAGACTTCACAGCCACCGACTTGACTGAATTTGCTGCCAGGGCTGCCTTGTCTGCAGGCAAAGTACCACCTGAGACTGTTGACAGTGTCATTGTAGGCAATGTCATGCAGGTTAGTCGGGCAGAGGAAAGTATTCATTCCTGTTGCTTTATTTTATCAATTTCTAAAAGTAATTCCTTTGACATGTCATAATGGTGAATCAGTTAATAGTTAGAGGTGTTTATAATTTGAGTAATCCTCTGGAGTCCAGAAGCAATGACATGCATAACTCAAAGGAGCATATGTTCTGGGAACTATATATCTGTTTAATTTGGGATGCATTTCATTGCTTCTTAGTTTCTTGGGGTTTTTTCCCTCCAGTTGTATTGAGATATAATTGTATTAGTTTTAGATGTAGAACAAAATGGTTTTATTTATTGTTTCTAAATACACTAATTTCCTTGACTTATTTGAAGTTAATTGATTCTCTCTCTCTCTACCCACTTAAGGAGTATAGCAATCCAAGCAAAAAAATTTTAAAAATATAGGACAACCCTGGCCTGTGTGGCTCAGCTGGTTGGAGCATCATCGTCCCATTCACCAAAGTGTCGTGGTTTTGATCCCCAGTCAGGGCACATACAGGAGGCAACCCATCGATATTTCTTTCTCTGTCTTTCCTTCTCCCTTCCTCTCTCTCTAAAATCAATAAAAACATCCACAGGTAAGGATTAAAAATAATAATAATAATGCCCTGGCCAGTTTGGCTTAGCGGTTAGAGCGTCAGCCTGCGAACCAATTAATCACGGGTTCGATTCTAGTCACAGGCACTTACTGGTTGCAGCTCATCCCTGGCCCTGGTCTGGTCGTGCGGGAGGCAACCAGTCCATGTGGCTCTATCATGTAGATGTTTCTCTCTGTCTTTCCCTCCCTCCCACTTTATCTGATGATGGATAGAAAAGTATCCTCGAGTGAGGAATGAAAATAATAGTAATAATAATCATAATAATATGAATAAGAAGACAGTGATCACCATAAAGCCTTTTTACCTGGATGGGCCAATTCTTCACATTTTATCAAATTTGCTTTAGCTCTCTCTACAGTAAATGCTATTGTTATTTTGTTTTGTTTTTAATGTTTATTTTTGTTACAGATGTTTCTCCTTTTTTTTTTGTCCTCACCCGAGGACATTTCTCCATTTTTTTGTTCAGATAGAGTGGGAGGGAGAGAGAGGAAGAGGGAGAGAGAGAAACATCGACGTGAAAGGGACACATCAAGTGGTTGCCACCCACATGACCAACCAGGGCTGGGGACAAACTGCAACCGAGGTACGCGCCCTTAGCAGGAACCAAACCCAGGTCTCTCTGGACTGCAGGCCAACGCTCTAACCGCTGAGCCAAACTGGCCAGGGTTGTTTCTCCTTTTTCACCTGTTGACACCCTCCACCCCATCCCGCCCACCCCAGCATTATTGTCTATGTCCTTGTTTACACATACATGCATATAAGTTCTGTGGTTTATCTCTTCTCTCCCCCCAATCTACCTCTTCTGAGGTTTGTCAGTCTGCACCCCACTTCCGTGTCTCTGGGTCTATTTTGTTTCTGAGCTTATTTTGTTCAAACAACAATTGCTGGCAAGGGTGTAGAGAAATGGAACTCTAGTACACTGCTGGTGGGAATGCAGACTGGTATAGCCACTATGGAAAACAATATGGTGTTGCCCTGGCCGGTTTGGCTCAGCGGTTAGAGTGTCAGCCTGCGGTCCAGAGAGACCCGATTCGGTTCCTGCTAAGGGCACGTACCTCGGTTGCAGCTTGTCCCCGGCCCTGGTTGGGTTGTGCGGGTGGCAGCCACTCAATGTGTCCCTTTCGCATCGATGTTTCTCTCTCTCTCCCTCCCTCCCACTCTATCTGAACAAAAAATGGAAAAATGTCCTTGAGTGAGGATAAAAAGGAAAGAAAACAATATGGTGTTTCCTCTAGGACTATACCCTAAGACGCCTGAAACATCAATCAGAAAGAATATGTGTACCCCTCTGTTCATAGCAGCACTATTTACAATAGCTAAGATCTGGAAACAGCCCAAGTGTCCATCAATAGATGAGTGGATAAAAAGCTGTGGTACATATACACAATGGAGTACTATGCAGCTGTAAGAAAGAAAGATCTCTTATCCTTTAAGACATGGAAGGACCTGGAGAATATTATCCTAAGCAAAACAAGCCAATCAGAGAAAGACAAATATCACATCATCTCATTTATTTGTGTTTTTGTTTTTTGAAGTTATTTATTTTCCTTATTCAAAATGTGGTCCTTGGACCAGCACATTGTTTCAGACTGAGGAAATGTCTAGAAATGCAGAATTTTGTGTAGTCACAGACCTACGACAACCCGCATTTTCACAAAAGCCCCAGTGTGCATTTTTTAGTGTGGGAGGCACCTCTTACTCTCCTGACCAGTTGTTCATCTCTGCCCTCCGTAGGTCAGCAGGGCTCAGCCCCGGGTTCACTTATATTTGGAATCTAATGAACAAAATTAACTAACAAACAAAATAGAAGCAGACTCATCAATACAGAGAACAGACTGACAGCAGTCAGAGGGGAGGGGATAGCGGCTGGGTGAAAAGGTGAAGAGATTAAGCCAAAAAAAAAAAAAAAAAACCCTCATAGACACAGACAACAGTATGGTAATTACCAGAGGGAAAGAGGGGTGGAGGGAGGTAGGGGGGATAAATGGTGATGGAAAGAGACATGACTTGGGGTGGTGAATACACAATACAACATACAGATGATGTATTATAGAATTATACACTTGAAATCTATATAATTTTATTAACCAATGTTACCCCAATAAATTCAATAAAAATAAAATTAAAAAGTACAGTGGCCCCTGTTATTCCCAGGGGCTGTGTTCCAAGACCCTCAGTGGATGCCTGAAACTGCAGATAATACTGAACCCTACATACACATACTGTGTATTTTTCCTATACAGATACACCTATGATAAAGTTTAATTTATAAATTAGGCAGTTTTATGGATAGAAGATTTGTTTTTACTGTAGGAGGTTTTAGCAGCTTCAGCATATGATTGTTTTTCTTATTAAGTCAAAAACTTTCACTTTTTTCCTTAAAGGAAGCACTTTGCGGCTTCTCTTTGCATATCTGAATTGCCAGCATCATTACTCTTGCACTTAGTTTTTATTTAAATCATAAGCACATGTATTGTATGAAATATGCTGTACCTGTGTGCACTGTGTCCTACCTTAGAGCCATGTAGTTTATAATTTTTGACAGAGTGCCAGTGTTTCCATATATTTTGTCCTTAATTTCTAGATTTACAGTGGATGTTCTTTCTCTTTCCCCTCGGCTCCAGAGTTCTTCGGATGCTGCATACTTGGCAAGGCATGTTGGTTTGCGGGTGGGTGTCCCAAAAGAGACCCCAGCTCTCACTCTCAACAGGCTCTGTGGCTCCGGTTTCCAGTCTATTGTGAGTGGATGTCAGGTATGAGCAACATTGTATTTAATTCCCTGAAATATGTTAAAAGCTACTAAATGAGAAAATGCCCCATCTTAATATAACACTATATGCTTTTATTTTAAATGCTTATTAAGAGAGGTCAGTATTTGATATTTGGAAAAATATTTGCAGGAAGCAAGTCATTTCTTAAAAGCTAATAATGAATTTGGAAGCAATTATACTAAATGGAATAAACCAGTCACAAAAGGACAAACACTGTATGATTCCACTTAAAAGAGGTATTTAGCCCTGGCCGGTTTGGCTCAGCAGTTAGAGCATCAGCCTGCGGTCCTGAGAGACCCGGGTTCGGTTCCCGCTAAGGGCATGTACCTCGGTTGCAGTTTGTCCCCGGCCTGGTTGGTCGTGCGGGTGGCAGCCACTCGATGTGTCCCTTTCACATCGATGTTTCTCTCTCTCTCTCTCTCTCTCCCTCCCACTCTACATGAACAAAAAATGGAAAAATGTCCTCGGGTGAGGATAAAAATAAAAAAAAAGAGGTACTTATAGTAGTCGGAGTCATAGAGACCGAAAGTAGAATGGTGGCTGCCAGGAGAGAGGAGGGGATGGGGATGGATGCAGAGTTTCAGTCTGGGAAGATGAAAAGATTTCTGGAGATGGTTGGTAGTTACACAATCATGTGAATGTCCTTAATGAACTGTACATTTACAATCGGCTAAAGTGGTAAATTTTACGGTACGTATATTTAATCACAACTTTTAAAGAAGCTAATCATGACACATTTTTATTAAGGGCTTCCTATGTACTAGACGGCATGCTGGATTTACATTCAGTACCCCACTTAATCTTCATAACCATCCTATGTAGCAAGAACTACTTTTATTCCCATTTTATAGGCAATGAAACTGGTTATTAAAGGCATTGAGGTTACTAAGTCTTAGAGGCAGAATTTAAACCCATTTCTGTGAGGCAGTTTGAAACACTGAATAAACACTGTACGACTAGGAAGAGACTTGGAGAATTTAGGGGAATGAGAAGAAATATATGTTATGAAAAGGATGTTCTGGCCAGTTTGGCTCAGCAGTTAGAGCGTTGTTCTGAAGAACAAAGAGTTGCAGTCGATTCCGGTCAAGGGCATGTACCTTGGTTGTGGTTCAGTCCCTGGTCCTGGTCGAGGCTGTGCGGGAGGCAGCCAACTAATGTGTCTTTCACATCGATATGCCTCTCTCTCTCTCTCTCTTTCTCTCTCTCTCTCTCTTCCCCCCTTCTCCCCCCTCTCCCTCCCTCCTTCTCCACCCTTCTTCTCCCCCTCCCTTCCTCCCACTCTATCTGAAGATAAATGGAAAAATATCCTCAGGTGAGGATTTAAAAAAGAAAAAGGAACTAAGTAATACTGTTGGTAGAGGTACAACTACTATAATCTTTTTAAGGGGTAATTGGGAAATCGATGTGTTCCCTTGAGCACAGGGAAAAGGCCTACAGTGAAATGAGTCCCCTAGGTTAGCTTGGATCTTGTAAATCTGTGGTCTCCTTCAGATCCATCCATCAAGGATAAATTTTACTTTCACCTTTGTAAGGGTTCGTTCTTATCTGCTGGCAATCTGTACATTTCAGCCAGACAGTATCTCTCTCTGCTGAATTTTAAGATTTTTATTGAGTTAAGAATTACCATTCCTCACCAAAAAGTAGGTAGGATTTGTTAGTTTTGCACAAATGATTGAAGACTGGTAGGTTTTTTTCCCCCTTGTATTTTGGGAATGGATACTTTATCATTTGCTTTAAACTTACTTTAAAGTATTTCCATTTGAAACACTGTAAGCCAGGATAGTTACTTATTAGACTTAATATAAGCTTATTGCTTAACACACACTTTTTAAAATGCAGTTCCGTCACAATAAAAGGGTTTTGTTGTTATTGTTCATTTGTTTTTAAATAGGAAATTGGTGTTAAAGATGCTGAAGTTGTCTTGTGTGGAGGAACTGAAAGCATGAGCCAGGCTCCCTACTGTGCCAGAAATGTGCGTTTTGGAACCAAGTTTGGATCAGACCTCAAGGTTAAAATTTTTTTAATTATTTCTCAAGCTGTTATACTAATGATTGTAATAACACCATTTTGGGAAAGAGAAAACTAATTTTTTGAAACCAATTTTGTTAATAGGGGATTGGCAAGATATGAATCATTTGAATTTTGTAAACTATTTCAAAACCCTGTTTTGGTCATTAGTTTTGGCATTTTAATCCACATAAAATTAGACACTATCTTAGCATCTTAGCCCACCTCTGGTGGTGGAATTAACACTTGGGGAAATGAAGGAAGGGAAGAAGCAGATCAAAAGGATAGGCAAAGGTTGAATTATGCTCTACTGAATAATTAGTAAACCAAATAATTAAATCTTTACCATGATTTATGGAAGTTTTATCTCTGGAGCAGTCGCCATTGAATAGATTTCTCCTTCATCACAGAAAACATTCTTTTTGAATAGAGAGTATCGGCCCATATCAGTCAGAAAAAACTGATCCTTCCACCTTTGAGAGATGCAACATGAGAATGATGGTACTGGTAAAGAGTGACAGACAGTGTGCTGTCCTTCCCCTATGATGTTTTTCCGTTGTAATGTTTGGTTTACACCGTTCATCCAGATTCTCACCTGGCCTTTTCGAAAGTGGAAAGAAATAAGACTTAGAAAGGATGAGATAGTTTTAGAAACCACATGTATTTGAGAAAACCTTTGGAAAGATAAGTCAGAGACTCAAAAGGTGAGAAGAAACAGGTTGGGCACACTTATTACAGACCAACTAATTGGATAAAAAGTAACAACTTTTTCTGTTCTTTTCAACTTCATAGTAACTGACAGCCTCAGCTGTCCCTATCACTTGAAGGCACAGGATGAAAGAGCACAGAAGACTATTTCCTACAGAGCTCTTAACTGTGGTTTACAAAGGTGGCTACAGAGAAACATTGTATAAGGACTCAGTGTTAGGTTTCTTATAAGATGTAACCTTGAGGGATTTGACTGTGTGGAATAACCTCCTGTGTTCTCATCCTGCACATTTAGCATTGTCAGCTCTCTTCAGACCCCCACATTTAGAAAGAGGGAAGAATGTGTCATTTTATTATGTCATTGGATGTTTCTTTTAAATATCCTAGAACCGAATATGAATAGTAGTAATAGTAATGCTATCAGAAAATCTAATTTTATTTTTATTTGTTTTGACTATTTAAATTATTTAAATTTAAAGAAGTTATATTACTTTCAAAAGCTATGCTTTAACAAATCACTTTATTATTAATGTCTTTTAATAGCTGGAAGATACTTTGTGGGCAGGATTAACAGATCAGCATGTCCAACTCCCCATGGGAATTACTGCAGAGAATCTTGCTTCAAAACATAAGATAAGCAGAGAAGACTGTGACAAGTATGCCCTGCAGTCACAGCAGAGGTGGAAAGCTGGTCAGTGAAATTGAATATTATAAATATTCAGAGAGGGAAAAAAAAAAAAAATAGAGGGGTGGAGGTATAGGTGAAATGGATGAAGAGGGAGTCAAAAAGTACAAACTTTCAATTATAAAATAAGTCCTGGGTATATAATGTACTGCATGATGACTATAGTTAATAATACCGTATTGCATATTTGAGAGTAGATCTTAAAGGTTCTCATCACAAGAATAAAAAGCTTGTAACTTCCTCTTGGTGACAGATACTATTGTGGTGATCATTTTGCAATATATACAAATATCAAATTATTATGTTGTATACTTGAAACTAATATAATGAATGGTATATGTCAATTATACCTCCATTAGAAAAAAAACCTATAGGAAAGATTTTTATCATTTCAGATAATAATCATATAATAATATTAGTTTAAAATTATACCTTTTGAAAGTCACTTTTTAAAATATCATTATTTGTTTTTAGATGATTAGATATTTGATTAACAATTACAAAATTAACTGGGAACTTCTCTTTGGATATATGTTAATACTAGTTAAAAAGTGGTATTGTTCATTGGTCCTACCCTTACTAGTACTGTTGCCAGTAGAACCCCCTGGGAGCTGTGATACACTCGTAATAGAGAAGATGGCTCACCGGGGTTACCGGGACAGAGGGGATGCCCTCCTCTGTAAGGCATATTATATTCACAAAGAGGGAATGATATGTTTGGAAAGGACCCATTGGGTATCCTTTTATGCTGCCCCCTCTCCCATTCCTAATTGAGAATCATTGTGCCTGATTCAGAGACTTAGAACGAGTCCAGGGCCCCAGCTCTGGTGCCCTGTGTACCACTGCACACTGCTGGTTAGCAAGTTCAGAACGAGCAGCAGACAGAACTTCTTCTATCAGTATGGCAAGTTGAAGAAATCTGTTAGTCTTCTGAAAAAGATTTTAAATATTAAACTTATAAACAAATGGAAATTCTTATTTAGGGTATTAAATATTTACTTGGAATAGTGAGGATAAAGTCTATCTTAGCCTTTCAGAGGGATAAGTGGAATGGAGCCGAGGCTACCCAACTCATCTGAGTTTTTTAGTTACATGTTTAAAATGCAAGGGTATCCATCTAGAAAGAGTTATTAATTCTATTTCTAGTTTTGCCACATTTGTTATCAAACCTCAGTCATTCATTGAGCATCTATAAAATAAAGATAAATATGTACTTCTAATAATAGAGATAAAAAATATTTGCCTTCTCTATTTCCTTAATAGAGTTGTTGTGAAATCCAATCAAGGGAAATGTTTAGCTTGCTGTAAAGCATTATCAAAATTAAGGTGGCACCCTGGCCAGTTTTGCTCAGTGGTTAGAGCATTGGCCCACGAACCACAGTCACGGGTTCGGTTCAGGTCAAGGGCACAGACCTCGGTTGCAGTTTGGTCCCCAGCCCTAGTCAGGGTCATTTGGGAGGTAACCAATCATTGTGTCTCTCTTACATTGATGTTTCTCTCTCTCTCCTCCTCCTCCTCCCTCCCTCTCACTCTGTCTGAAGATAAACGGAAGAATATCCTCGAGTGAGAATTAAAAAAAAAAAAATTCAGGTGGTATTATTCCTCACATATCCTATTTTTCAAGATTTGGATTACTGTAGTCCACTCTAGTCAGTGGTGATGGAAATAGATAAGCTGTTTTATTAGAGCTATGGCAGTAATCACTCATATAACTTCTTCAGGTTGATTATAATTAAATTTCAGGCATAGATTACTTGGTGACATAGGAAACTTTGTAACTTTTCTTTCTTATAGTACTAAGAACACCTAAACATGAGATCTGCCCTCTTAAACTTTTTTATTATCCTCACCTGAGGACATTTTTGCATTTATCTTCAGATAGAGTGGGAGGGAGACGGGGGAAGAGAGAGAGAGAGAGAAACATCGATGTGAGAGAGACACATCGAGTGGTTGCCACCCACACGACCCCAACTGGGGCCGGGGACAAACTACAACCGTGGTACGTGCCCTTAGCGGAACTAAACCGGGACTCCCTGGTCCATGGGCCAATGCTCTAACCACTGAGCAAAACCAGCCAGAGCTGCCCTCTTAAACTTTTAAGTGTGTGATACATTATTGTTTTACAACTTGGTAGCTTTTTAATTACTTCTTATCTCACCCAGAGAAGTTTAAAAAGGGGCATTAAATCCATTTAGTGTCATTACACATGTAGCTAACAGACAAATACTGCTACGATTCCAGCAATACCTTGTAAAAATAATTGTAGTTAACCAAAAGAAAATCTTAAGTTTTAAAAAGGTGCAGAATTCATCTGCATAGAAGCATGACAGTATAGTATATCCTCCAATAGGCAAGGTAAGTTATATAAGTAATAAAGGCTCATATTTAAGTAGTCTGTGAGGAAAGACCAGAAATTAAATTGAAGGATATGCTTGATTTAGTTTCTTGTTTGTTCTCTTTATTTCTCATTCTTACGATATTCCTTCAACTATTTTAGCTAATGATGCTGGCTACTTTAATAATGAGATGGTACCAATTGAGGTGAAGACAAAGAAAGGAAAACAGACAATGCAAGTAGATGAGCATGCTCGGCCCCAAACAACCCTGGAACAGTTAAGTAAACTCCCTGCAGTATTCAAGAAAGAAGGAACCGTTACTGCGGGGAACGCATCGGTAGGTAGCATCCCAGCTTATCTTGAACTCTTCCTGATGTGTTGGATGCAAGATAATCATGCTATCTTTTAGATACTTGTTATACTAGTCTTTAGTTATTTAGCTTAAACTAATGAGTCCATATTCTGTTAATTTGGGTTTTTATAGTTCAAAATATTTTAGGTAGGGGCCTTATATAATACTTTCCATTCCATAGTCTCTTCAGAATATTAGAAGGGAATCTATCTACCTGGTTTATTTTCAGTGTTCATACTTGTTTTCTTTCTCTTGTGTACAATTCATCAGATTTCTTCTAGTATCTACCCACATCTGGATTTAAACTTTTCCTTGGCATTCTTTCCTATTTTCTCTTAGCGAGGAAGTTGTTTTCTGTGCCTAAAACAATCTCTTTAATCCACCAGAGTACCCGAACATTTGTCTCTTTCCACAGATAGCCTGTGACTCTGTGTGCCTTGGAAAGTGTATTCCTCATATTTCTGTGCATTTCTGCTTGTCTCGTAAAGATTTACCCTGGTGCATTTATACCACCAGCAGAGGTTCCAGCACTGCTTCCTACGTAGTGCCGTAATACTGCTCCATTAGTTCAAACCTTGATTAACTGGATTCTTTACCCTCTAGTTAATCTTCTGTTTTTGTTTCCAAGGGGGTGTCTGATGGTGCTGGAGCTGTTATCATAGCTAGTGAAGATGCTGTTAAAAAACACAACTTCACACCCCTGGCGAGAATTGTGGGCTATTTTGTGTCTGGATGTGATCCCTCTATCATGGGTATTGGTAAGTTTGTAGTTATATAAACTGGTTCTGTTATATTTTTGGAGATACGGCTTCTTTGGCATTCTGATTCCAAAAACTGTATCAAATCAAGGTCGCTTGTAGAGAAAAGGAGATTGGTAATCAGTCTTTTAAACAACCAATCTTTATGAACAACTGTGTTAGTCTCAGTAAGAAAACCAAGACCGTGTAAACTCCTCATGGGCAGTAATCATGTCTGATTGTTCATTTGTGATATTTAAAATGGACAGAAAATAAGAGGGAAGCATTACAAGGTACTGATAAGATAAAAAGAAATGGGAGATGGGAGAAATCATGGGGCGAAATAGAGGAGGCTGTATGAGCAGATGAACGTCCTGTCAGGTGTTTTGCCCGTGGTCCTTAATGTATCTCATTTAATCTTTGAGACATCTTTGTGGATGAGAAAACTGAGGCTCAGGGAGGTTGTCTTACACAGCTCCAACCACAGAGCCAGGGGTGAGTCTAGGTCTCTAAGTCAGGTGTTGTTTTCACTGTTGTCTGTAGAAGTCAGAGTAATGATCACCTGTCTCAGCCGAGGCTTAATAGGAAAATGAAGAGTTAATAACAGTATCAATGGGTAAAGTCCTGGCAGGAGATTTGTAGCTCTCTACAAGCATGTACATATAGTCTTAGCTGGAAAAGTTGACTAGAAGTAGGACAAAAAGCTTTTTTGCTGAATGCACTCCTAGGAACCACTAATGTTACTAAATTTTATTTATTTATTTGTAAGTTTCTTTAAATTAATTTACTTTTTATTTTTAAGAAAGGCAGACTGCCATGTGCAGTGCCTCATTTGGATGTGGCTGGAGTCGTGGCAGCGTGGCTGCCCCACATTCTCCTACAGGTGGCCCTTGAGAGCTTGTGTGGAGGTGCCAGCAGGGAGCGCAGTTGCTCGTATGCCCTTGACCAAAGACCGGTCCTCCTCTGTCAGGGAAAGTCGTTCTCTTCGGCCGACTGCGCCGCTTCGGGAGGGATGCACATGGAGCGGTGAGGGAGGAAGGGGACCCCCACCTAGCCAGCCAGATCAGCCAGATTAACTCTGGTGATCAGCAGGGGTGACAAGAATGCTATACCTTCTTGAGTCCCAGTAAATAACAGAGTGGTATGGGAACAGGCCTTTAAAAATCAAGTTGTGATCTAGCATATTGTTAAAACTGCCTGTAACAATTCTGAGTTCACATGAACACATTGAGTCACACTTACTTAGGTTATGAAGACAAGGAAGTGTGTGCAGTGGTTTTACTCCCTCCGCTCTCACCCTGTGGGATACTTCATCCCCCGACCATGCTGGAGAGCTGATGCTCTACTACTGACCGTCCACTGCATTTTCATGCCTTAGAGATACACGGAGAACCTGGATTAGATTCTGTATTAAATCAGTAGCCCGCACAGAACTGATGCTTTATGTTAAAAAACATGGCCCTACCAATGAACAGACTGTTGTATAAAGAACGTTTTAATTAGTTGACAAAATAAATTACATTGTATTTACATTGCATTATGCTTTTCTTGTAAAGGCTGATTTCCCAGCTTTACCTTGGCCATATTTGTGAAGCTTGTTGCAGAATATCTGACCACTTGAATTCAACAGAACATAGCTGGCATATGTTTTTCTTTTTAGACATATATGGCAGTTTTATTCTTTTAGAACAGATAAGTAGATACTTGTCCCTAGCCAGATTTTTTGTCTTTCGGGGGAAAAAATAAATTTACTTTAACATTATGAGCAATATTAAACTGTCATTGGTGATCATGAGAAATCTGGTAGCTAAAGTTTTATTATGTAGATTTATATTTCTTCAGTGGGGTTATGTTTTATTTAAATTCTCTGCCTGCTGTTGGAGTTATAAACTCTCCATGCCTCAGACGTCTAAATACCTCGTAGCTTCCTTTCTTGCAATGCCTGTGGAGAGGCTGCTGCTATCTCTTCTCTATTGCCCAAATGGGCCTGAAAATTCAATGTAGGCATGATCACTTCTGTAGTAAGAATGCGTGTGATTTGTATTCCAGGAGAGCATTCAGTCTGCCTTGCCTTTTGGTCTTAAGTGTGATCTATAAATGACTGCAAAACCCCACATACGACCCCTTTGGTAGACTTTTTCATGTAAGTCTCTCATCTACAATTTGCATAAAACAGCTGTTCACCTTGGTGTCATCCTCCCCTTTTTATTGACTTTATTGAGGTGACACTGGCTAACAGAATTATACAGGTTTCAGGTGCCCAATTCCACCACCTCTGTGCACTGTACTGTGTGTTCACACCTCAAGTCAAATCTGTTTATCTCCCCATCCCCTCCTCCAGCAATCCCACCCCAGTTCTCCCGGGAGTCCCCACACTGTTGTCCATGTCTGTGAGTTCTTTCTTTTTTTTTTAACCCTCATCTGAGGATATTTTTTTCCATTGATTTTTAGAGAGAGTGGAAGGGAAGGAGGGAAGAAAGGGAAGGAGGAAGACAGAGTTGGTTGCCTTCTGCATGCGCCTGGACCAGGGCTTGCTGGGGAATTAACCTGTAACCCAGGTACATGCCCTTGACCTGGAATCGAACCTGAGACCCTTTGGTGCTCGGGGCCAATGCTCTAACCACTGAGCAACACTGGCCAGGGCTCTTTTTTTTACTCAATCCCTCCACCCCTCCCCACCCAGCCCCCTAACCTCCCCACCGACCCCCAACAGCTGTAAGTCTGCTCTCTGTGTATGAGTCTGTTTCTGTTTTGCTTGATAGTTCATTTTGTTCGTTAGAGTCCACATTTGAGTGCAATCATACAGTACTTATCTTTCTCTGACTGGCTTGTTTCACTTAGCATAATGCTCTTGAGGCCCATCCATGCCAGATTTCCTTGTTTTTTATGGCTGAGTAGTGTTCCATTGTGTAAATGTACCACAGCTTCTTTATCCACTCATCAACTGCTTCCATACCTTGGCTATTGTAAATAATACTGCAGTGAACGTAAGTTTCATTGTTTCTTTATTGTTACATCATTTCATAGTGTGTTTTGAAGATAACAAGATTTATAGCTACTACCAACTGTCACATTACCTGTTTAGTAAAGATGGAAAAATGTGTTGCATAAATAAATACAAGATGAAATTGATTTTTTTTCCTAATATAGGTCCTGTCCCTGCTATCAATGGGGCACTAAAGAAAGCAGGACTGAGTCTTAAGGACATGGATTTGGTAGAGGTAAATGTGCTGCTATTTTACAACATAAATAAAGCACCAACTTCTGTAGCATAAATGACTTCAGTCTGGTATTTTGTAGCTCTTCTTGCCTTAGTGCTATTAGCCTTTCAAATGATGCTCACCTGCCCGGCCAGTGTAGCTCAGTGAATTGAGTGTAGTCCCATGGACTGAGAGATCTTGGTTCGATTCCCAGTCAGGGCACATGCCCAGGTTGTGTGCTTGATCCCCAGTAGAGGGCGTGCAGGAGGCAGCCGATTGATGCTTCTCTCTCATATCAATGTTTCTGTCTCTCCCTCTCTCTCAAAAATGAATAAAATCATATTAAAAATAAAAAATAAACTAAATGATGCACATCCAAGTGAATATCACTTTCATCACAAGGTTTATGTTGGTACTTTTTCTCACCTGATTAAAATGTTTGATATTTATGTGAATAATTAAAACAGCCTGACTTCCCTACTAAAGTATAAATTCCTGAAAAAATATTAGGACCTTATAAGACTCTATTACATTTTAGACTGTTAATGTATTTGTTGAATTTAAATGATTTTTTATCAAGTGGGGAAGAAATAAGTAACTTTAACCCTAGTTTATGGATTAAAGTGAAAAATACAAGTAAAGAATTGACCTAATAGAAAACCAATATCTGGTGCCACATATAGAAATTTCTTGTGCCCCCCCCCCAAGTTAAGATACCCTTCTACCCTCTGAAATTTACCTTGGCTTTTCATTGTAGCTCAATTTGGGATACAGCAATCATAATTTTTAGGAAAAGTTTAATAATTTAGGAACTTAAATTTATTGGTAGAGTGATTTTTTTTTTTAATGTTGGTTTAGAACAAAGGCATCTTAAGTATTTAGCACAATTAAAAGAAGAAAATACATTTGGGGAGCATTTGAAAATTTTAAATAACTATGTATATGCTGCTTGACGTTGATTGGTAAATAATATAACAAAGATAGCCAGCTGGTGTTACTCGGTGGTTGAGCATTGACCCATGCACCAAGAGGTCGCCGGTTTGATTCCTGGTCAGGGCACATAACCAGGTTGTGGGCCTGATCCCCAGCGGGGGGGCATGCAGGAGGCAGCCAGTCAATGTTCTCTCTCATCAATGTTTCTATCTCTCTCTCCCTCTCCCTCTAAAATTAATAAAGAAAAAATTTTTTTTTAAATAAAAGGTAATGTAACAAAGAAAACCTCTCTATTTAAATTAATAGCAAAAGGGCCTTTTCACTTTGTGTGATTTCCTCTGTGGTAATCTCTCACCCAAAAGGCAGTAATCAACAGTTCAGAGCCTCAAGGGGGCTGCTTCATTACTATATTTGTACTAGCAAATAGGTACCACTAAATTTCTGACTTTCAATTTCATACTTAAAATCCTGTTGAAATATATCAGCTCTGCCAAGCTATTCATAATCACTTATGTATAAGTACTCAAGACCATGATTCTCTTTGGAACATTTGATGATCATGTAGTTTTTCCTGGATTCAAAAGCCTAGTTTTACATATTCTAGGCCTCTTAGTACAGTAAACCCTCAATTTAACTAACAGATTTCAGATTCTATGGGCAAAATTTCCAGCCCCTGTGTTATATGTGAAAATTAATACCTGTTAATTTTTAAATGCTTTTAACCAAGATTTGCTTTTAATTAAATTAACAGGTTATTTTTTGTGATTAATTTACTGTTATTTATTTTTATCCTCACCCAAGGACATTTTTCCATTTTTTGTTCAGATAGAGTGGGAGAGAGAGAGAGAGAGAGAAACATCAATGTGAAAGGGACACATCGAGTAGCTGCCACCCGCACGACCAACCAGGGCCGGGGACAAACTGCAACCGAGGTACGTGCTCTTAGCGGGAACTGAACCCGGGTCTCTCCAGACTGCAGGCCAACACTCTAACCACTGAGCAAAACCGGCCAGGGCAATTTACTGTTATTTTTGACAAATTTTAGCAAATAGGCCATTTGTTGGAAAAAACACTGGAGTAATTTTGCCAACATAAATAAATATTACATGTCTACAACTATAGTCTGCATATTTAAATCCAAGAGTCACTACTTATAAACAATGTTCAGCAGATGATTAGCACATGATCACACCAAATCTTGAGGGGTAACTGGTTTTGTCATCGAGTGGCATGACTTTCTGCAGCAATCTTAATGCGTGCCAGCCTAAGTTCCCATGTTCGATAAGCCATACCCCAGCCTGTGCATTTGTTGACTCGAGGTGACTGGTGAATGCATGCATTTACTAGACCTATTCAGTCTAAATATAAAATTACTGTAATACATATAGAAAACTCTTCTGTAAAATTAAACTTTTCATATATACTTAATTTTAATTACACAAGCATATCTACATAAGTAAGAACAGGTAAACTAATTTGTCAAATTTTTAACATATACATTCGAAATACCTAGTTATTATAATACCTATTATATAACAGATTTTCGGCTTTAACAGATACCCCCTTGTCCAAATTAGTTCATTATATTGAGGTTTTACCATACCTCCTTGAGCCTGACTATAAAATGGTAAAATAACGTTGAATCTAAGGACAAATAGAGCACCATCTTGGGAGAGCACAAAATATAGTAGGAAAGAACACAATCTGTTTTGACCCCAACTCTATAAATTACCTTTCTTTTTTTTTTTTATCCTCACCCGAGGACATTTTTCCATTTTTTTTGTTCAGGTAGAGTGGGAGGGAGAGAGAGGAACAGAGAGAGAGAGAGAGAGAAACATCGATGTGAAAGGGACACATCGAGTGGCTGCCACCCGCACGACCTACCAGGGCCGGGGACAAACTGCAACTGAGGTACATGGTACATGCCCTTAGCGGGAACCGAACCCGGGTCTCAGGACCACAGGCCGCCGCTCTAACCGCTGAGCCAAACTGGCCAGGACTGTAAATTACCTTTCTTAAAGTCACTTTTCTTATCTATAAAATTCCCCAGCTAAGATCATATGAAAATATAGTGCTGTAAACTTGAAGTAAGGTCATTCTCGTAGCCAGCCTTGTTAAATATAGTACAACAATATGATAACTTTCCAGTTGTGCCACACTTTTTTTTTAATCCTCACCCGAGGACATTTTTTCATTTTTTGTTCAGATACAGTGGGAGGGAGAGAGAGAGAGAGAAACATCGACATGAAAGGGACACATCGAGTGGCTGCCACCCGCACGACCCAGCCAGGGCCGGGGACAAACTGCAACCGAGGTACGTGCCCTTAGCAGGAACCAAACCCGGGTCTCTCTCGACCGCAGGCTGACGCTCTAACCACTGAGTCAAACCGGCCTGGGCCAATTCTACCACATTTTAACATACGTAGTAACCATTCCTCTTATCTATCTGGCTCTGAAGGTTTACTTCTTATTTTCTATCAGTCTCTTCTTGGAAGTATGGGTAATAGTACTGGGGAGTAATAATAATAATAAAGCAAGCATTTTTTTGTACTTGTCAGGTGTCAGGTAATACACTAGACACTTAATACCCATGATTTAACTTAACCTTGACAATAACCTTAGGATGATACTATAGTCACATTTTACTGTTGATGAAACTGGAGTGTCAAGAGAGTTCAAAGAACATGTATACTGCCAAGATTTGAACCGTCCATCTAGCTCCCAGAACCTATGGGCTCTACAGTATCCCACTGCCTCTAGTATTCATTTGTTATATAACTGAGGACTTCTTTTCTCAAAGGGATGCATTTGACTTAAAGTGCCATTTTCAAACCTGATATTTTTACAATGAACAACTAAAGATAAATTAAAATAACTTTGCGAGATAATTTAAATAGAAAAAAAAACAAAACAGCAAAATTAGCTATCAGTGGGACTGAACAATTCTCAGTTAAAAATCAGGTTGTGAATGCCCTGGCCGGTTTGGCTCAGCGGTTAGAGCGTCGGCCTGCGGTCCGGAGAGACCCGGGTTTGGTTCCCGCTAAGGGCACGTACTTCGGTTGCAGTTTGTCCCCGGCCCTGGTTGGTCGTGCGGGTGGCAGCCACTTGATGTGTTCCTTTCACATCGATGTTTCTCTCTCTCTCTCTCTCTTCCTCTCTCTCCCTCCCCCTCTATCTGTACAAAAAATGGAGAAATGTCCTCGGGTGAGGATTAAAAAAAAAATCAGGTTGTGAATAAGGATTTTTATCAGTGTTTCCATTGTTTTAAAGGTGAATGAAGCTTTTGCTCCCCAGTACTTGGCTGTTGAGAAGACTTTACAGCTTGACCCAAGTAAAACCAATGTGAATGGAGGAGCCATTGCTTTGGGTCACCCATTGGGAGGATCTGGATCAAGAATTACCGCACACCTGGTTCATGAATTAAGGTACTTGCTAGAAGTTGTCGCATTTCAGATTTGCCTCTTTTGTAGACATGCACGGATTTAGGCTTCTCCAGAACAATCCAACATTTCTCATTCTTCCTCAGATCCCCCTTTGCTCTGCTTCTCACCAGGAACAAGTTACTTGGGCACCCCATTCAGCTGGCGCTAGAGATGACTCCACTGACTTGCTAGCAGCTCTGCTCTCGGCATGCCTGCTGATCCTCTCGTCTGCTGTGTGCATGAGGGCCAGCGTGCTCTCGGCCCCATCCCTGTGCTGAGGCTGGTCCTCGTGTCACTTGCACTCTAGTGCCAGCGATGGGAGTGAGAAAAATTTATTTAAGAAAACAAAATGCAGAGAAGGTTCTTGTCTGGATGCTGCCTTTTAAAAAAACCTCAACAGCCCTGGCCGGTTTGGCTCAGCGGTTGGAGCATCTGCCTGCAGACCAGAGAGTCTCAGGTTTGGTTCCCGCTAGGGGCACCTACCAAAAAAAAAAAGAAACCTCAGCAAACTGGCAATTAGAATCTGAGCTACGATTTTCCCTCACTGTTTCAGGGCTCCAGGAGGAGCCTCTGTGAGTTTGACACTGTTCTGTTTCAATGGAAGGGCTTCTGGTACTGCGTATTTTTAACCATTTTGCTCTGTTAGTAGAAAAATTGCAAACAAAACCAAATGTGTCAGGCCAAAAAATCACGCTGGCTCCCTGTTAGGTTAAGGTAAATAGGACTCTTATTTCACTTAGTGATTCATTGGGTTGAAATGAGTGATTGACAGGCCCCAAAATAATTCCTGATGGTTTTCTCAAGGCTGTACTATCAAGATGGAGGAATGAAAACAGATGGTACTTTGAAGGAATCTGATTTTTATGAAAGGGACATGAAATGTTTCTAAATTATCTACCTTTCACATGAAAAACTTTAGTAATTACACTTATTCTAAGGTGCCATAAAAACTATGTATATAAAGGGGCTAAATGTTTACTCCCTCTCTCTCAACTTCCTGTCAATTACTTCTGTCCTACTTCCTACCCTACTCCTTTTTTTTTGTCCTCGGATAAGGACATTTCTTCCATTTATGTTCAGATAGAGTGGGAGGGAGAGAGAGGAAGAGAGATAGAGAGAAACATCGACGTGAAAAGGACACATCGAGTGGCTGCCGCCCACACAACCAACCAGGGCCGGGGACAAACTACAACCGAGGTACGTGCCCTTAGTGGGAACTGAACCCGGGTCTCTCTGGCCCGCAGGCCGACGCTCTAACCGCTGAGCCAAACCGGCCAGGGTCCTAATCCTTTCTTACAGCTTGTATATATGCTTCAGCCCTCTTCTCTGTTACTACTTGGTTTTATTTTGCTTGGTCAATAAGTCTATTCTTGTCTTTATCTGGAAACTGTTCACAAAAACCTGGTTTGGTTTGCTAGCTCTCAGCAGCCTGTTCTGAGCTCTGCGGAGTTTGCCTTCTTCTGAGCTCCCTGCTCTTTCTTCTAGGCAAGGGACATTTTGGGATGTCCCACCTCTTCTTAACTTCCTTCTTAGGCCTCTCCTCATAGACTGGATTCTGTCACATTGCAGCATGAGCTTTCTCGTTCATCTCCTCCGTCGTGTCCAGAGTTGCGTTGTTGTTTATGTATTGAGAGAAGTGTTTCCTGTGAGCATCTTCATCTTCTTCCACTAGGCCGCGCATATACTCTGCAATGTCTGACCCATGATGTGCTTCCGATGTATTTCTGCACTGCATTCCTTGCTTTCTGAATCATAAATGGGATCACTTGGCAGTGTGAGGGTTAGACAAGCTCACCCACAGCTCCCTTCAGGGCCCCATAAACTATTTCCAGTAGGAGTTCTGGCAAGCCCCGCACCAGGCTGACCACCAGGGCTTTCTACATTGTATTCACCTCCAGCCATCTCCACTGGCCTACATAGATCTCGTCCATGCCAAACCCATTGAGCAGCATGTGGGCCAGCAGCAGGTGCACACAGGCTGAGCCTGACCTGCCAGGCCCACCTGCGCACCGGGCGTGGAGTTCCTGAGCACAGGTGCAGAGACCGCCGCACCTCCTCCGTGCGGACACAAGCAGTCTGATGACTGACATGACGAATGATGGTGACATGGACTGTCCTCCTGTATTTGGGTGTGTTGTACTTGTTGTTGTCCTCCGATTTGTTTCCAGGCAGAGTAGTCAGTTTTACCCTCTGGTTGTCTTGTACGTTCCAGTTGGTACCTGTTGATATAGGCCTCATTCTTGACAGTGTCAACAAACCCCATCCTGTGGATGAGAGACCTGCATCCCTGGCTACCACCACTGTTTTTTTCTTTTTTTAAAAATAAAAATATTCAGCTTTCCTAATTCTTTCTCCTGTTGTGACTTGTGACTATCAACGAATATTGAGGATTGAGGAAAATATTGAGACGGTGATCTGAATGTGAATGAATAATACAGATGTGGCCATTAGTAATTCTCTTTCATTAGATAGCTAATTAATTCTTTCTCCGAGGAGTTTTCAGCTGCTGCTTTCTTCCTTAGGCGCCGAGGTGGGAAGTACGCTGTTGGGTCGGCTTGCATCGGAGGCGGCCAGGGCATCGCGGTCATCCTCGAGCGCACAGCCTGAGCCCGGGGACCCCACGGCCCGCGCCCCCTTCCCTCCGCAGGCCCCCGCGCACAGGTGACCCCGCGAGCGGCTGCACGACTGGCCACACCCTACCTGGCAGTGACTGAGTTTCACCAAAGGATGGCAAGGCAAAGATACGTTTTCCATGAGTAAGAGCCCATGCCAGAGTTAAGTTCTCAAACATACACCAAATATGGTGTGTTTCTGAACTAAAATCCAACTAGACAAGGCCTTAAAAGGAATTGTATCCTTGCCAAATAATCACCACTTAAGCCTTAGATAATGTAATTGTAAGGAAATTGAATAAATATTGCCTTAAACTCAGCTAATCTTTTCCTGTCATTTCTTGTATTTTTCAAAAACTTTAATTATGGTAAACACGTAACAATGTACCGTCTTCACCATGGCTAAGGACCGGTCAGTGGCATTAAGTGCACTCCCGTCATACAATCGTCACCTCACCACCCCACTCCGTCTATTTTAAGTGCTTTCCCTGTTTTTTAAATGGAGTTGTTTATTTTTGTTGTTGAGTTGTCTTGTATTATTTTTCTAAATATTTTGAAAACCAGTTTAATTTGTGTTGCGTGATGATCAGAATTCATCTTGAGATAAATGTCCAAGGAGCAGAATTACTGAATTTAGTCTTGGGATTAATACATGGTATCATATGAGATTGTTCTTCCCTTGAATAAAGGCAGTGCTGATTATGTATTTTAACTCTTCAGATACATTTGCGTGGAAACACAGCTTCTTTACGGAAGATTTGTGTTCACTTTAAGGACCTATTTTTAAATGGGAAACACGGGGCTGAGCAAAGGCCAGGAGCCGGGTCTCAGAGGGAGGCAGGTGAGCCCTTCTCCCACAGCGGTACTTCCCGGCAGTCCAGGAACGCCTGCCACACGGCCAACTCGGGGGACGAGACAGTGGAAAGGAACTCATAGGTCACGGAGCGGATGCTGCAGTTTAGAGAGGCCTAAGCGAATGCCATTGGGCCGCAGACAGAAGACCAGAGTTTCAGCAGTTTGTCCGAATTACCTTCTGTTCTCATTGTTTTGTTCTTTTTCACACGCACTCTTAACCTAGTGGTTCTCAACAGGGGATAGTTTTGACCCCAGGGGACATTTGGCAATATCTGGAGGTGTGTTTGGTTGTCACGGCTGGGGAGGGGGTGCTACTGGCATCCAGTGGGCAGAGGCCAGGGTGCTTCTAACGTCCTACAATGCACAGGACAGCTCCTCCAACAAGAATCGTCTGGCCCAAAGTGTCCAGAGTGCTGTCAGTGGAAAAGACTGCTTTAACCCTAAATCCACCCATCCCTTCTCAGGTCACCTCCCATTCTGTTTGGTTTATAGACCCACATAGGTATATGTAGGTATACACACACACACACACTTTTTTTTTAGAGAGAGAGAGAAACATTGATTTGTTATTCCACTGATTTTTGCACTTACTGGTTGATTCTTGCATATGCCCTGACTGGAGATCAAACCCACAAACTGGGCGTATCAGGACTAGGCTCTGACCAACTGAGTTATCTAGCCAGGGCATGCACACACATACATTTCAATATAAAAATATTCAGCTTTCCAAATTCTGTTGTGATTACACATAAAGCAATGTGGAGCATCATGGGACAGGTGGGCAAGGTGAGGTGAATGGGAACAAGTAATACAAACACAACCGTTATTCTTCAGAGTATAAGCTCCTCATAAACAGGGGTGTCATCAATATACCTCACAGGTAAGCCTTGTCACTCTGGTCCCATGGTCTCAGGTCTGGATGTGTCATCGGCCTTACTGCCCTGCAGCGCAGCCTCCAGACCAGTTGTCCCCGCCCTCTTGCAGAACCCTGTGCTGTTGTGAGGTTCCTGCTTGTCACGGATACCACCCTGCCACTATGCTTCCCTCTGCCGGCCTCAGTTCAGTCCTGTCCTGCAGTGACTACATCATCACTACCTCTGGCACTTTTAAAAAAATCATTAGATCATGTCTTAATTCTCGGAAACGTGAGTATCCAACTGGTCTCAGTTCCATAACCAAAATACTAATGACTTTCTCATTCTGTATCAGCTGCCGGCCCCCTTGGTCACTTCAGCAAGGATTGTCACTGAGCAAATAGCTGAAAGGAACCCCCTCCTAGGGAATCTCCTGGCACAGTCCTTAGAAAAGGGAATTGCTTTTCCCCATAAAGGTCTTGTGTGGTTTTATTTGATGAGATCTTCTTTCTATTTTATTTTCTATTTGGTTATTTCAAATGAATAGCTTTTGGATATTATGTATCTAGCCAGCTCACTGAACCTTTGTATTAGTTCTAATCATGCAAACAATATCTCGTTTTAATTGCCTTAAAGAAAAAAATCTGATGACAATAAGAATAATATATAAAACCGAGTATATCTGTATTACCCTTTTGGAGAGTAATCCAATTCTTTTATAGGTTTTCTCACTTTATATAGTAAGTTCCATCTTTTCCACCTTCATGGGGGAAATAAAGTGTGTAAATTCCTAACTAAATCAAATAACTTAAGATGTAGGAGGCATTCCTTGTAGGGTACCTTTGTAAATGAGAAATCACTGAAATAAATTTTATGAAGTAAATTATAACTCTCCCTTCCCTTTCCATTTCATGTTTTATTTGTAGTGAGTCCTGGGTTTTCATGAGTCGGGCTGACTTGCCAGAGGAGCTCACTTGCGCTGCCAGTGAGCTCAGGGACACTCGCCCCCTAGGGGGCACCACAGGCCCGCGCTGCCTCCGTCCCTTCGCAGCAGCACCTCGAAGATGCTGCTCTTCAGCAAAGTTGGCCAAACTCTGGGCCTTTCTCTCATCCCAGGAACTGAGGAAGGGAGAGAAGAAGTAGGAAAACCTAGGGTCGCAGGGGAGGACGAAACCTACTGCACCTGCTGGCCGTGCTCCAACCCCTCTGGCCCAGGAAGCTGCCCTGTTCTCCTCAGTGAAAACGCAGCAGAGGCGGAGCCCCAGAGCTAGGGGTCCACTGTCACAGCCTCTCGGCCTAGGAACAGACCACAGCGGACAGGGAGCTGGGACAGCAGAGAAGACAGGACAACAATCAGGCTACTACCCGGGCTTCGCCCTCGTGGACACTTGGAGCCCAAGGGCGCCTCCTCCTCATCAGACCTTGTGTTTAGTTGAGTGTCCCCAGCTGCCCGAACCTTTCACCTGCTGGCAGAGCGAGGGCTGTGGGAGCTGCTCATATCCTTCTTCTCACTTTTCATGGACACCCGCTGCTGGGTCCATCACCTGGGAGCTTCAGGGCTGTGGGGAGCCACCAGCACACACAGGGAGCAAGACAAGCGAGGAGCTCTGTGTCCTATGCCCCAGCCGCACTTCCCCGGGAATGAACCCTGCCATGGACGCCACATAGGCCCCAGTGCCTCCAGCATGAGCCGCAGTAAAGAAATAAGCATTGATGCCCTACGCAGGTGGCTCAGTTGGTTAAAGCATCGTCCTGTGTACCAAAAGGTTGTGGGTTCGGTTTCCAGTCCGGGTACAGACCTAGGTTTCCGGTTTGATCCCCGGTCAGGGTGCATATGGGAGGCAACCCATCAGTGTTTTTCTCCCTTACAAAAAATATCAATAAACATATCCTCGGATGAGGATTTTAAAAAAGGAAACACGCACTGATGGGCGTAATTCTCAGGAGCGCAACCAGTGTGGGAGACAAGGCCCCTCTGACAGGCTCTTGCGACATCCACTCTTCCCACATTTCCGCACATTCCAATAAGTCAGAGCAAAGGGAAATAACAGGATGGGGTCCTTTACAACCAACCTCCGGTCCTGTCTTGACACAGACACATGCAAGAGGCCTGACGCTATTGCAGAAACAAGGAGCTCTGGCAGAAGTCAAAGCCAGACTCGTGCTTTAAACACTCATTTCTTTGGGGGGCGCCTGTCAGGAACACCAGGCAAGATGAACTCAGAAAGTACAGAATGAGGGAACATGCTGGTACCAAGCGCAAAGAACAAGCCATGCTGGCTATGTACACACACACACACACACACACACACACACAGAGTTGTTCCTCATAGCCTGGCTGCGGACCAACTGTCCTCACTGGTCATTACCTAGTCTACCTTCCAGTCCCCAGACGCAGCTCAGAGCCCGAGGCCTTTCAGACTTGCCCAGCGCTAAGAAGACACATGTACCAGGTGAGAGAAATTCTCTTCCACATGCTTCTGTGTGTCCCTCATGGATGTGAGCTCCTCGGTATGGGCCGGGGCCACTGGTCTGTTCACATGGTACATGGTACTGGACACAGCAAGGCCTTCATCTGGAAAGATAATGGCTGAGTGAGGACAGACCAATTCGTGAAGGATACAGTCCTGTTTAGCCCCTCTGAGTTTTCTAAATGGCCGTTTTAGAACAAACAGGAGAAAATCTTTACATGGGTGCCAAGTAACTCCAGCAACTTTTCTCCAAGACATAGTACAGGATGAAAATAGAAATATTCTTAAGACCAGAAATGTTAAGTATAAAGAGACAAAAACACTGTAAGCTGTAGTATACCGCCTTGTAGCTATGTTTAAAATGTGTGTAGAGGAAAAATGAGGAAGTACATTAAAACGCTAATTGTGTTCATATTAAGAGAGGGGGATAATGAAATACATACAGTGCAGTACTACCCGCCATGAAAACAAACTACTGATGGACATGTGTATGCATCATGTTTTCAGAAGCAGACATCAAACCATGTATGCTATATGGTTCTATTTATAGATGTTCAAATAATAGGCAAAATTAATACATGAGGATAGAGGTCAGAAGAGTAGTTACCTTGGAGGGAGCATCTTCTGGAGGGACTTGAGGGAGCATACTAGGGTGCTAGGAGTGCTCCACATTCTGTCTGGGCGGTGGTAATACAGATGTGCACATATGGGAAAAGTCTTAGAGTTATACACTTACAGTCTGTCTACCTTGTATTGTTATCCATCAGTTTAAAAAATACTGTCAATGGTTCTTTTAAAGTGATAAGGTAGCCTGGCCGGTGTGGCTCAGTGGTTGAGCGTCGACCCACATGCACCAAGAGGTCGCCAGTTCGATTCCCGGTCAGGGCACGTGCCCAGGTTGTGGGCCTGATCCCCAGTGGGGGGCATGCAGGAGGCGGCCAGTCAATGTCCTCTCTCATCGATGTTTCTATAAAATCTCTCTTCCTTTCTCTCTAAAAATTCAATAAAGAAAAAAAAATTTTTTAATAATAAAAAATAAAGTGATAAGATAGGTGATTTTTTTGTTTTTCTTCTCTTTTTCAAATGTTTATAACATGTTTCTGTTTCTTGTATTATTAAAATTTTCAGATTTTTAAAAGAAATATATTCAAGGAAGATATATGTAAGTAAACATCTGACAGAATCATAACAGGTTATTAATGTAAACCAAGGGCATGTGAGATAAGATTTGAGGAGCCCGAGGTGGTCAGCACCCGAGGCTCCCAGGCCTTTGCCCAGCCCGTGTCAGGGCCCCTCACTGAGCGGCACTGCTGCCGGATGGACCAGCCTGACACAGTGGACCCATGACAGTGCCATCTGTGCCATTTTTCATAGTGATAAAAAGGATGCCCATGGGAGTGGGCACCATGCAAGTTACAGAAGTGTCTGGTCACACCTGAGGGGACTTACGAAGTCAAAGAAAAGGTTAAGTTGAACAAGAATAGTTAGCATGTTTGCAATACATATACTGTATACAAATATCGAATCATTGTGTTGTATACCTGAAACTAATATATTGCTACATGTCAATTATAGCTCAAAAAAAGGAATAGTCAGATGGTGAACTCCACACTCCTGCTTAAAATTCAGAGCGCCTAGGGAGGGTGACCTGTGACGCCTTGGGACTCACTTATACCTTCCGGGAAATTCACTGCCTGAGCAGTAATACTGCCTCTTCCTGCAAAAATACGGTTACAGGAGGTTCTATACTATGTGTCATGTGACCTAGGCCACATCTGATAGACCAGAAATTGGTGCCAAAGCCAAAATTGCCACTTGTAGGCTAGCCAGGGATGCTTGAGGTACAGGGAATGGGCACCCTGCCCATTTGGGACACTCTGTAGTGTCTCAGTGACATAAAAGCCGGCTTCCTGCCCCTGGGGAGCTGGGCCGTGAGCTGATCCTAGAGACAGGTCATGGTCACAGAAGCCGAGAGGGAGAAGCTGTGTCACCCCAGGACAGTGACTGCATGGCTGCTGAGGCCCCTTCCAGAGCTTTCCCACCGCCTTGGTGAACCCCGGCGATCTGAGAGCCTCTGTTCCCTGTGCCCTCGAAGAATGCACCAACACGTGGGCGCTCTCCTCTCCCCCATCGCGGTCACCTCCTCCTGAGCTACATGTCAGTTATAGCTCCACCTTTGGGTAGAACCCAGGCCGCACGGATTCCCAGGCTCACATCCCCAGCCTGGCTCTGTGGCCAATCCTCACTTGTCTTGTTTGGTGGGGATCTCCCTTAAGAACCCAGCCCAACTGTGCTGGGAAGACTCAGAACATCGAGGTGGCCTGGCACTGCTCTCTGGAATTTGCAGATTGGTGTTCCAGGCCCACAGAAAAATGCCCAGTGACCATGGCCACACTGGAGTTTACTAACAGCAGTTGTTCTGCTCCCCGGGACGGCCAGAGGACAGGGAATTCTGGTCAGTGGAGAACCACAAGCCATCAGGAACTGCGAGATACAACTTTATTTTAGGTATCGCTGAGAAAGAAAATAAGCCCTGATTGGAGGGACTTTTCGGAGACTTCTACATAATGCTAGGACACCAAAGCGCCCAAGTAATGAAGTGGCGAGGGACAGCAAGGAGACCCCACGCTGAAATCGGAACCACGCTCCTCCTCACGCAGGTGTGCAATCTCCATTCACGTGACCAACGTCGTCCCTCCTCAAAAACAGAAGGCACTCAAGACAAGAATTTCTTTCTTTTCTTTTTTTAAGATCCTCACCCGAGGATATATTTTCCAATTTATCTTCAGATAGAGTGGAAGGAAGAGAGAGAGAGCGAGAAACCTCGATGTGAGAGAGAAACACCGGCTGGCTGCCTCCCACACGACCCCGACCAGGGCAGGGGACCAAACTGCAACCAAGGTACGTGCCCTTGATTGGAATCGAACCCATGACTCTTTGGTCCATGGACTGATGCTCTAAAAGCTGAGCCAAACTGGCCAGGGCAAAGCCAAGAATTTCAATTGGTCCCCAGGGGCCCAAGGGAAGTGATTGCAACTCTCTTGGGAAGGTGAGGCACATCCCACCTTCAGAGATGCTAACGGAATGAGCCTCAGAGAATCAGTGAACTAGGTTCTCATTTTATAAAGCATCAGAAAGCAAAAACAAACAAACAAAAGTACTGAAAATTTACATTGCTTGAGTGTCTCTGAATATGACTGACCACTGAGAAGCCCCTCAGGTCTTCCAGGACCATCACTGTCCTTATCACAAGCAGGGCACAACTGTGTAGGCAGGAGGCAGAGAGAGTAGGTTTTTCCTTGACTAGAAGCAAGAAAGAACGTTCCTCTGTGTACTTCATTTCCACGAGGGGTGGGGCGCACGGCTGTGGGGAGTGCGCGTGCGTAACTGGCAAATCCGTAGGCACACCTCCCAGTACTTCTGAAGCGGGCGCCTTTGCTTCTCAGACAGAAGGGGACATGCAGTTCCCGCAGGGACAATATGAAAAAGGACCTGAGATGATTAAATGCAAGACAGTAGAGTCGTATGCCGTTTGGCCTGCACTACAGGAGGCCGAGGAAAGAAGTCAGGTCCAGCTGAGAACGGAGGAAGGGTTGGGTTGGGTTGGGTTTTGCTTTGTGTTGCTTGTGAAGAAGTTTACAAGGAGAAGGTGGGCTCCGGTGGTCCCCAAAGGAGGCGAGCGGTGCCTGAGGCCCATGGCAATTACATGATTTCCTGCTTGGGATGCTGTGCCCAGGACTGCAGCTGGGGGCTTCTCAGGAGTCTCCCACCACACCCAGCCTTCCCTGTGGGCGGCGTCAGGCTGGTGCCCCAGGCGTCCCATCTGCAGAGGGTATGGATGGTTCAGGTTTCAGCAGCCACCCCTCCTCATCAGAAATGCCATGGCTTGATTACCTGCCCAGGAAGACCCAGGGGAAGAGGCAGAACAGTCCCAAACCCACAGGCCTGGTGCTGGAAGGCCCAGAGCCCACAGTGGCACCAAGGCCCCGCCAGGAGCCAGCTGCAGGCTCCGGCCGGGGCTCTTTCTCCAACACTGAATCTGACCCTCCCTGCCCTGAACATCTGTCCGGACTCATTCCCCAAATACTTAGTGAACTTCTTCCAGTTACTATAAAAGCAGGAAGAAGACGGATAATTATCCGTAACATTCCCATGAGTTTAGTTAACCCTAAAGAAAGAAAAAACTGCACACGCACTGTGCCTGGCCAGCGGGAGCGCGTTAGAGACCCCTCTGCTATCCGCGGGAAACCCCACATTTGAAGTCCGGAAGGCCTAACCGCCGTCCTAACTGAAGAGCCTAGACCCAGAGGCAAATGGTTTGCTGGAGACCACGGCTCCCACAAGATCTGGTGAGAAAGCGGGCACCTGCCTTGCCAGCTGCAGGCAGGGATGCCGTTGTGAGGTCAAGCCCCAGGCTGAGTGGGGTTTTATCTTTACCCTTGTTCTTCTGCAGATTCTCAAAGTTCATTCCTGACCTCCCAGGATGCCATTTGCAGCTAAGCAAGATACGCTGCAACGTAGCTCCAGGGGTTCCTAAGAGGAGTCTACAGAGACCTCACTCCTCAAACTTCCCCAGACTCGCCTCCCCAAATGTTCCAACCTTGGGCACTCCTGCCCCAGAACACCTGACCCCGGACTTCTGGCATTAAGAACGTCCGCAAGGGCCCTGGCTGGGTAGCCCAGTTGGTAAGAGCGTCGTCCCCATGCACCAAGGTTGCAGGTCTGATCCCTCGGGACACGTACAAGAATCAACCAGTGAATGCATGAGTAAGTGGAACAGCAAATCAATGTTGCTCTCTCTCTCTTCCTCTCTCTCTCTCTCTCCCTGATCTCTCCTCTCTCTCTCTCTCTCTCTCTCTCTCTCTCTCTCTCTCTCTCTCTCTCTCTCTCTCTCATCAATCAATAAAAAATGGAAGAAGAAAAACAACTTCAACAACGTGAGCTTCCACACGAGCCCGATCCTGCTCTTCCCTGAACGTCAGTCTGGTTTCCATGAAGCCCAGGAAACCGACGCTTCTGTGGGTTCCTCTCTGCGTCACTAACTCAGGGCACGTCACATTCTGAGCTTGGGGTGTCCTGTGCTAAGAGCCACTCAGCTGCAGCCCCACGCCCCCTGCTCCATGCAGGGTCCCAGACAGAAGTGGGAGTTTGCCGTTATCACAAGGCCGTCTCCTTGGGGACTGGGGGTGCGTTCAGGGGGATGTGGGAAATCTGTCGTCAGTGAGGACAGAAGGAGGAAAGGACACTTTGGGCCTCAGGTTTCCTTGTTGGAGGTGGGGCGGGGAGATGAAGACGGGTGAGAGGAAAAGGGGGAGAGGATGGGACTGAACAGGGCAGGGGTGGAGAGAGGGAAGAGGGGCAGGCCAGGCAGGACTGCAGCAGGGGGGATGCACTGGGGAGCAGCCAGGGCCTCCCGGGCCCAGGAGCCTCCGGCATGTGCCTCCCCACCTGCCGGGCTGTGTCACTCACTGCCACTGTCCCCGCCATCACCTCCCCGTGGCAGCTTCTTCTCACTCCACCCCAGTCCCCACCTGGCACCGGGTGCTCCAGTGTCTGGGTGCTGCTGCCAGCAGAGAGCCAATAAAACTGGGGGTTGATGACCGGGAACCAATAAAACAAGCGAGTCCTCCCTCAGGCCTAACATCACCCGTGAACCTTAGCAGTGGTCTGAACTGCTGCCTCATTTTACCCATAGGGGCTCCCATCTTTGACCCACAGGGTCAAGTTTTCACCCTCAAAGTAACAGCAGAGCTGGAATTGGAATGCTGGCCTCCTGGCCCCTCCCTGGCCGCTGGGTGCCCCCTGTTCCCCACTGGGGCTGTTCCACCCAGCTCTGTCCTCCTGGGCCTCCACCAACTCTTACCTTTGTGTGCCACCTGGTAGCATTTATCCATCGGGGTCCTCGGGGTCCCTGCCCCAGAGCTGTGGTGATAATGGCTCTCCCTGCTACCCTGCCCCAGGTCCGTATATGTACATTGAGGACCTGCTTAGAGACCCAATGGCTTTAATCTAAAGATTCTTTTTAGCAACAGAATTCTGGGCACTCAGATGACAATGTTTTGGTCAACAGAGTCTTTGGGCTTCTTCAGAGCCTCCTGCCTGAGCTTAGGGCTACCCCAGAGCCAGATGTAACAGGAGGAGCTTTTCATCTCTTTCCTGGCCATAGTCACTGGCTAACAAGATAGTGCCAGACCCATGATATGAGCGTGCGTGTGCGTGTGTGTGTGCCTGTGTGTGTGTGTGTGTGTGTGTAGGGAGCCCATCTGGCCAGGGATAAGGTTATCTGTTCAGGGGAAGCTGCTCCACCTCCCCCACCCCTACCTTGGACCATAAAACCTGTGAGAAGCTCTTTCAAGAACAAAGCACTTTCTTAGCCAGCAACACAGGTGACCGGCACCAGACCAGCCCGAGGCCTCCTGAGGAGGCAGCCGGAGCGGCTGGAGGAGAACCCGCACCTGCTTCCCAACCGCATCGCGCCCTGATGTCCGAGGTGGGGCCGGCTCAGTGCCCCGGTGAGGAACCCGAGGACAAAGCAGCGTTCAAGGTGCCAGAGAAAGAAGAGGATTTGCTAAAACAATCGCTGACATTTACTGAAGCCTCGCTCTGGCTGACTTTCAAAGCTCCCACCAGATCGGGCAGGTCACTAACCACATCTAAATCGAAACGACCTCCACTTTACAGATAAGGAACAGGAGGTGCAGGGAGTGGCAGGGGTTTACCCAGCATCACAGAGCTCATTGGTGGGGGGGATTTGAACACGCAGCCAGACTGGCCACCAAGCTACCGTTGTCACCAGATCTTGCGCCCAGCACAGTGACTACCCTCAGCCTTTAGCCCCTGCCTTCATCCCAGACAGCCTGTCTTCTGTCATACTCCAAACCCCCAACCCCCGGGAGCCTCCCTGCCCCTAAACCCAGCCCCACACAGTTGACGTGAAGGTCAGTTCTGTCTCTGGTCAGACCTCAGACCCTAAACTCCTGACAGCTGGAATCTCACGTGCTCAGTGAGACCTGGCAGTCTGGGTTCCCGGACGAGCCTGATCCCAAGTACCCTGGGCTGTTGTTAGATCCTTACAGCCGCGGGGCCCCACCGCCTCGGCAGATGCTTCCCACCCCTGCAGCAGCTCCTGGGCTGAAGGAAGGGCTGGGGATTCTGGCTAACAAGTGGAGACATCCCAAGTTCAAGTTATAGGGTTCTTAACTGTGGGGTTTCTCAGAGCCCTTAAAAGTGTAAATGTTCACTGGTCATCTATAAGAGACCGAGACATTCTGCAGACTCAGAATCTTCCCAAAGGGATGTGACCAGGGGTCATTTTGTAGGCCTTGCAGGCCATGGTCGAAGGGCTCCGGGCTCCCAGCTAACGAATGCATGGCCAAGGCGTTGCACGACACTGGCACACAGCAGTCAGCGCGGCAGCAGGGATGGCGTGATGACGACAACGATGATGAGCACATCTGTTTAGCAAATATTTTTCCGTCTTCTTAGTTACATGGTTTGCTGGGAGGTGGTAGGGTTTGGCAGGTGTGGTTCAACTTAACCAGGACAGCACTTTTCATAGTTGTGCAAACTCCACTGTGCGCTCAGGGCACTTTCCCACGCATGATCTCATCTGAGCTTCAGAGCAAGCCTGCAGGGTTTTACGATGGTGCCACCTCTCACTGGTTGCTTAACCTCCACAAGCCTCAGTTTCATCATCTGTAAAGCGAAAGAATACCTACTCCTGGAGAAGTGCTTTGAGGACTGAATGAGACAAAATGGGAAAGGAACGTGTAGGTAATCACTAACCAAATCTAAATGGAAATGATCTCTATTTTACAGATGATAAAACTGAGGCTTGAGTTTGAGTACCCACAGGTTGCTCCCCCTTCTTGCAGCCCAGAGAACTTGGGTTACTGAAGCAAATGTATTTTGTGAGTGGATGTATCTACCCCACAGGAATGTTCATTTACCCATCAACACTTTTGATCAAAATGTCAGTGGCTACAGGCAGACAACCCTGACATTGGGATGAAAATACCACATTTCTAGCTTCTTCTAAGATAATTAATGGAGAGGCATTGGATTGAGTTTACCAATAGACATGTCACTAATTTTCTAAGTATCAGGTAGCTAGAGGAAACCTTCATGGGCCTTTGCCAAGCTAGTAAGTTTAGTTCTACACCACAGATCTAGTATCTGCAAAACCTTTTCTGCCCACACACCTTCTGACGGACACTCTTGGTTGTAGGTCTTTGTTTTTCATCACCTTAAATACCTCTGCCACTCCTTTCGGGTCTGCAAAGTTTCTTTTGAGAAATCAGCTGACAGTCTTATGGGAGCTCCTTTGTAGGTAACAAATTGCTTTTCTCTTGCTGCTTTTAAGATTCTCTCCTTGTCTTTAACCTTTGGCATTTTGATGATGATGTGTCTTGGTGTGGACCACTTTGGGTTCATCTTGTTTGGGACTCTCTGTGCTTCCTGGCCTTGTATATCTGTTTTCTTCACCAAGTTAGGAAAGTTTTGTATCATTATTTATTTTGGTATGTGCCCCTAGCAGGAACCGAACCCAGGACTCTCTGGTCCACAGGTCGAAGCTCCAACCGCTGAGCCAAACCAGCTAGAGCTGTCATTATTTTTTTAAATAGGTTTTCAATTGCTTGCCCTCTCTTTTCCTTCTGGCACTGCCATGATGTGAATGTTGGCACGCTTGTAGTTGTCCCAGAGGCTCCTTACACTATCCTCATTTTTTTGGATTCCTTTTTCTTTTTGCTGTTCTGATTGGGTGTTTTTTGCTTCCTTATATTCAAAATCGATAGTTTGCTTCTTGGTTTTACCTACTCTACTATATTTTTAGTTAATTTATTTCTGTTACAGATGTTTCTCTTTTTTTCCCCATTGACACCCTCCTCCCCATCCCCCCAACCCCGTCCCCAGCTTTGTTGTCTGTATCCAATGGTTATGCGTACCTGCATATAAATTTTGTGGTTTATCTCTTCCCTCCCGCCAACCCCCTCTTCTGAGGGTTGTCAGTCTGTACCCTACTTCCACATCTCTGGGTCTACCCTGTCCCTCAGACTGTTATGTTCATTATATTCCACAAATAAGTTAAATCATGTGATATTTGTCTTTCTCTGCTTGGCTTCTTTTGCTTAGGATAATACTCTCCAGGTCCCTCCATGTCATCTCAAAGGATAAGAGACCTTTCTTTCTTACAGCTGCATACTACTCCATTGTGTATATGTACCACTGCTTTTTTATCCATTCTTCTATTGATGGACACTTGGGCTGTTTCCAGATCTTAGCTATTGTAAATAGTGCTGCTACAAACATGGGGGTACATATATTCTTTCTGATTGATGTTTCAGGCTTTTTAGGATATATTCCTAGAAGTGGGATCACTGGGTCAAATGGGAGTTCAATTTTTAATTTTTTTGAGTTAACACCATAGTGTTTTCCATAGTAGCTGCACCAGTCTGTATTTCCACCAGCAGTGTACTAGAGTTCCCTTTTCTCCACACCCTCGCCAATACTTGTTGTTTGATGATTTGTTGATGGCAGCCATTCTGGCAGTTGTTTTGATTTGCATCTCTCTGATGGTTAATGATGTTGAGCATTACTTCATATGTCTCTTGGCCATTTGTATGTCCTGTTTGGAAAGGTGTCTATTTAGCTCCTCTGTCCATTTTTTCATTGGGTTCTTTGTCTTCCTTTTGTTGAGTTTTATGAGTACTCTATATATTTTGGAACTCAACCCCTTATCTGATGTATCATTGGCGATTATGCTCTCCCATACAGAGGGTTCCCTTTCCATTTTGATGATTGTTTTTTTGTTGTTGTTTGTTTGTTTGTTTGTTTTTTGGGTGTGTTGTTTTTTGTTGTTGTTGTTAGTTTGTTTGTTTGGTTTTTGCTCTGCAGAAGCTTTTTAGTTTGATGTAGTCCCATGTGTTTATTTTTTCTTTTTTGAAAATTCTGCTGCGTATGATGTCTGAAATTTTGTTGCCTACATTTACTTCTGGAATTTTTATGGATTCATGGGTCACATTTAATTCTTTTATTCATTTTGAATTTATTCTGGTGTATGGTGTAAGTTGATGGTCTACTTTAATTTTTTTTTTTTTTTGCTTGTAGCTGTCCAATTTTCCCAACACCATTTATTAAAGAGGCTGTCCTTACTCCACTGTATGCTCTTGCCACCTTTGTCAAATATTAATTCAGCATAATGCCTTTGGTCCATTTCTGGGTTCTCTGTTCTGTTCCACTGGTCTATATGCCTGTTCTTGTGCCAGTACTAGGCGCTTTGTAGTGTAACCTGATAACTGGTATTGTGATCCCTCCTACTTTGTCCTTCTTTTTCAAGATTGCTGTGGCTATTCGGGGTCTTCTTTGGTTCCATATGAACTTTTGAAGTATTTCTTCTAGTTCTGTGAAATATGTTGTTGGTATTTTGATGGGGATTGCATTGAATCTATAGAATGCTTTGGGTAATATGGACATTTTAATGATGTTAATTCTTCCAATCCATGAACAAGGTATGTGCTTCCACTTTTTTATATCTTCCTCTATTTCTTTTTTCAATGTCCTGTAGTTTTCTGCAAATAGGTCCTTTACTTCTTTGGTTAAGTTTATTCCTAGATATCTTAATTTTTTGCCACTATGGTAAATGGGATTGCTTTTTTAGTTTCTCTTTCTGTGAGTTCAATATTGGTGTATAAGAATGCTGTCGATTTCTTGATGTTAATTTTGTATCCTGCTACCTTGCCAAATTCATTTATTAAATCTAGTAAATTTTTAATGGAGTCTTTAGGGTTTTCTGTGTATAATATCATGTCGTCTGCAAATAATGACAGTTTCACTTCCTCCTTTCCAATTTGGATCCCTTTTCTTTTTTCTTCATGTCTGATTGCTGTGCCTAAGACTTCCAGTACTATGATAAATAAGAGTGGAGAAAATGGGCATCCCTGTCTTGTTCCTGTTCTTAAGGGAAATGCTTTTAGTTTTTGCCCATTGAGTATGATATTGGCTGTAGGTCTTTCATATATGGTCTTTATTATGTTGAGATATGATCCCTTTATTCCCACATTTCTGATCATTTTTAGCAGAAATGGGTGCTGGATTTTGTCGAATGTTTTTTCAGCAGCTATTGATATAATCATGTGGTTTTATCCTTCCTTTTGTTTATGTGGTATATCACATTTATTGATTTGCGAACATTGTACCAGCCTTGTATCTCTGGGATGAATCCCACTTGGTCATGGTGAATAATTTTTTTGATGTATTGCTGGATTTGATTTCTAGTATTTTGTTCAGGATTTTGGCGTCTATGTTCATCAGGGATATTGGCCTGTAGTTTTCTTTCTTTGTAGTGTTTTTATCTGGTTTCTGGAATTAGAATTATTCTGGCCTCATAAAAAATTATTCTGGCCTCTAATTATTATTATTCTAATAATAATTAGAATTATTCTGGCCTCATGAAGTTTTTCATTTCTTCCTCGATCTCCTTGATAACCCAAGGAAGACTTTTGGAAGTCTTCCTTATTCTTGAATTTTTTGGAATAGTTTGAGGAGAATGGGTGTTAGTTCTTCTTTGAATGTTCAGTGAAACTACCCTGTGAAGCCATCCGGGCCTGGGCTTTTGTTTGCTGGGAGAGTCTTGATTACATCTTCAGTTTCTTCTGTTGTTATTGGTCTGTTCAAGTTTTTTAGCTCTTTCCGGTCCAGTTCTGGAAGACTATGTGTTTCAAGAAATTTGTCCATTTCACTTAGATCCTTAAATTTGTTGCCATATAATTGTGCATAGTATTTGTTAATGATTCTTTGTATTTCTGTGGGGTCAGTTGTTATTTCTCTTCTTTCATTTCTGATTTTGTGTATTCTGATTTTGGGTTCTCTCTCTTTGTTTCTTGGTGAGTCTAGCTAACAGTTCATCAATCTTGTTTATCTTTTTGAAAAACCAGCTCTTTGTTTCATTGATACTTTGAATTGTTTTTTTTTTTTTTTCTTTGTTTTTGGTCTCTATGTCATTTATTTCTGCTCTGATCTTTACTATTTCTCTCCTTCTTCTTGTTCTGGGGTTTTCATTTTGTTTGCTTTCTAGTTCTTTAAGTTGTGAGATTAGACAGTCAGTTAGAAACTTTTCTTGTTTCTTGAGCTAGGCCTGTAGTGCTATGAACTTCCGCTCAAAACTGCTTCCTCTGCGTCCCATACATTTTGTGTTGTTGCGTGTTCATTTTCATTGGTTTCCAGGAAGTTTTTCATTTCTTCCTTGATCTCCTTGGTTACCCATTCATTGTTTAATAACATGCTATTTAGCCTCCACGTGTTCAAATGTCTTTGCATGTTCTTCTTGCAGTTGATTTCTAGTTTCATGCCATTGTGATCTGAGAAGATGCTTGATATGATTTCAATATTCTTGAACTTGTAGAGACTTAGTTTGTGTCCTAACATGTGGTCTATCTTTGAGAATGTCCCATGTGCATTTGAGAAGAATGTGAATTCTGTAGTTTTGGGGTGTAATTCTCTGTAGATATCTATTAAATTCATTTGGTCTAGTGCTTCATTTAGAGTCTGTTTCCTTGCTAATTTTTGTCTAGAATATTTATCCAGTGATGTCAGCCGGGTGTTGAAGTTCCCTGCTATGATTGTATTTCTGTAGATTTCTCCTTTGAAGTCCTCCAGAAGATTTTTAATATATGTTGATGCTCCTATATTGGGTGCATATATGTTTACCAAGGTTATATCTTCCTGTTGGACAGATCCTTGCCATATTATGTAGTAGCCTTCTTTGTCTCTAGTTATGGCCTTCATTTTGAAATCTACTTTATCAGATATTAGTATTGCTACCACAGCTTTTATTTCCTTTATGTTTGCTTGAAAGATTTTTTCCCATCCCTTCACTTTCTTTTTTTTTTTTTGGTATGTGCCCCTAGCGGGAGCCGAACCCAGGACTCTCTGGTCTGCAGGCCAATGCTCAACCACTGAGCCAAACTGGCCAGGGCCATCCTTTCACTTTCAACCTATGTGAGTCTTTTGTTGTGAGGTGGGTCTCTTGTAAACAACATATATGTGAGTCATGCTTTCTTATCCAGTCAGCTACTCTGTGTCATTTTATTGGAGCATTCAAACCATTCACATTTAAGGTGATTATTGATATGTACTTATTTATTTCCATTTTTGTTTAATGTGGTTCTATTTTTCTTCCTATTTCTTCTACTAATTACAGCAGTCCTTTTAGCATATCTTGCAGTGCTGGCTTGGTGTTAATATATTCCCTTAGCCTTTTTTTTTTTTTTTTTTTTTTTTTTTTGGTCTGGGAAGCTCTTTATTTGACCTTCTATTTTGAATGATAGTCTTGCTGGGTAGAGTAGTCTTGGATTGAGATTTTTGTTTTTCATGACCTTGATTACCTCATGCCATTTCCTTCTGGCCTGTAGTGTTTCTGTTGAGAAGTCAGCTGATAGCCTTATGGGGGTTACTTTGTAGGTAACCTGTTGCTTATCTCTTTAGGATTCTTTGTCTTTAATTTTTGGCATTTTAATTACTATGTGTCTTGGTGTGGGCCTGTTTAGGTTTTTCTTACTTGGGGCTCTCTGTGCTTCTTGAACATAAATGCCTTCTTCCTTTACCAAAATAGAGAAGTTTTCTGTCACTATTTCTTTAAATATATTCTCTAACCCTTGCTCACTTTCTTCTTCTTTGGGGACTCCTATCATGCAAATATTATTACATTTCCAGTTGTCCCACAGTTCTCTTAAGCTGTCTTCCTGTTTTTTAATTGTTTTTTTTTTCTTTTGGTTTTCTGATTGGTTGATTATTTCTACCCTGTCTTCTAATTCACTGATCCGGTCCTCAGCTTCCTCTTCTCTGCTGTTTAGTCCTTCCAATGTGTTCTTAATTTCTGCTATGTCATTCTTCATTTCTTCTTGGTGGTTTTCCATTTCCAGTTGGTTAATTTTCAATGTTTCTATGTCTTTACTCATGGTGTTGATGTCCTTACTCATGCTGTTGAGCTTCCTCAAGATCATGGTTCTGAATTCTGGCTCTGTTAACTTGCTTAACTGCATTACATTTATCTCATCTTCGGCAGAAGTCTCTTGTTCTTTCACTTGGGATTTGTTTCTTTGTTTCACCATTTTGGCTATCTCAGTGGGTTTTGGAGCCTGTCAAATTTTTGCTGTGGGTGTTGGTGTTCTGCTGTTTGTGGTTCCCTCTACTGGGTTTGGATGAGCAGGGGAGGTCCCATGTTAAGCATCACTGTCAAATTTTACTTTCCTGGATTGCAAGACCAGGAATGGTTCAGTTATCCTCTAGCTTTTTTGCCTGAAGGTTATTCGTTGTGGTTACTTGAAGAGCCTTGGGTTCTCAGTTGAAAGAAAAACTCCCTCAGGTGTTCAGCGAAAGGGGATTTCCCAAGAGTGGGGCAGATGCTGGTTGTTAATGAACCTCAATTTGCATTTCAATTGCCCACCTTCATGGCCTCAACTCAGCAAAAGCTCTGAGCACCCTCCAAATCCCAAGTGTCCCCACACAGTTCCAGTCTAGTCTACCCTCCCTCTGCCAGAGCCCAAGGTGAATGGCTGTGGCTATTTTAGCATCTGTCCCAGCTCTCAGCTCTCTGTGCTGTGGAGCGGACTTGGGAGTTTAACCCCGAAGGCACTGCTCACAGCTAAGACTGTTGCTGTCCATGAGCTCCCAGCCCCCCTCTCATGCCTCTGCAATCCTACCAGGATCAATTCAGTGTCCCTGGTTATATGGTCCTCACTGGCTGCTTTTGTGTTGCTTTTTCCTGACAATTTGTCTTTATTTTAGTTATAATTCCAGTTTGGTCCTGCAAGATGGTCTGTATAACTTCCATTCACTTCGCCACCATTTTGGAATCCTCCCCTACTCTACTATTGATTCTCTGTAAATTATTCTTTTTTTTTTTTTTTTAATTCTCACCCAAGGACATTTTTCCATTGTTTGTTCAGACAGAGTGGGAGGGAGAGAGAGAGAGAGAGAGAGAAACATCGACGTGAAAGGGACACATCGAGTGGTTGCCTCCTGCACGAACCAACCAGGGCCGGGGACAAACTGCAACCAAGGTACATGGCCTTAGTGGGAACCAAACCCGGGTCTCTCTGGACCGCAGGCCAATGCTCTAACTGCTGAGCCAAACCGGCCAGGACCTGTAAATTATTCTTTATTTCAGTTAGTTCATCCTTCATTTCTGACTGTTTCTTTTATGTTGTTGATGTTCTCACTAAGTTCCTTGGAGTTCTCACTAAGTTCCTTGAGCATCCTTATAACCAGTGTTTTGAACTCTGCATCTGATTGATTGCTTATCTCTATTTTGTTTAGTTTTTTTCCCTGGAATTTTGTTCTTTTCTTCCATTTGGGACATGTTTCTTTGTCTCCTCACTTTGGCTGCCTCCCTGTGTTTGTTTCTATGTATTAGGTAGAGTTGCTATGTCTCCTAGGGTGGCCTATTATAGTAGGTATCCTGTAGGATCCAGCGGCACAGCCTCCCTGATATTCCAGCTGGGCCCTCAAGGTGCACCCCTAGTGTGGACTGTACACCCTTCTGTTGTAATTAAGTCTTGATTGCTGTTGGCACATCAATGGGAGGGATTTACTCAGGCTAATCAGCTGCAAGCACTGGCTGTGCCCACTGGCCTATGACTACCTTGGAGGATCAGCTGTGCAGGGGCCCATCACACAGAGCAAGACTTACTTCAGCAGGGCTCTGGTACCCACTGAGTCCACTCATTGAGTGTGTCACTTATGGAAGTGGTTGGGTGATGGGGCTTCACTGTGGTCTGAAGCTGTCTACTGGATGTGCTGGCTCTGGGGCAAGGTCAGCCACTGCTTGTTCTACCGGGGGCCACCAGGCATAAGCTACAAAGTGATCTGCTGATGGCTATTTCTTGTGCTGGGCTTGGAGGTGCCCAGGGAAAGCCAAAATGTGAACCAAAGCTGGCTGCGTCTAATGCCAGGCCTGGGGCCACTTAACGAGAGGTATGGGGTTCCCTGAGACCAGATGCTGCTTGTTTGAGAGATTTTAGGAAACTCAAAATCAGGATCCAAGACAGGCCAATTCTATGGTAAAGCCATTGAAAACAGCTTGGGTAGGCCCGAAAGTTGGGTGGGGCAGGGCCTCGGGGAATCACAAAGCAGGGGAAGCAAACAGTGTGAGGCAGGTTGCTGGAGTCCCAGATATGGCACCTGTCTGCCTGCCTTGGGGGAAGGGCTCACCAAAGGAACAACCACCACTGCCAGCATGTTTGTCTGGGAGAAACTGCCCCTCCAGCTCTTGCCCCAGTGCTAAACAACTCAGTTCTTCACTGTATGTCTCTGGTGCCTTTCAAGCTGCCTCCCCAATGCTGGAGCCCAGAAGAAGCAAGTCCAAGTAAGTCCGTGCACGGGCCCTTTAAGAGGAGATTCCTGGGACTCTAGCAGCCTCAGCCTCCCTCAGCCTCCATTCCTGGTGGTTTTTATAGCCAGAAGTTATGGGGATCCTCTTCCTGGCACTGGAACCCTGAGCAGGGCACCTGGTGTGGGATGGGACCCCTCACCCCTCAGGGAGGACCTTCCCAGCTCAGGTGTCCCTCATGATTTTTATCCGCCACAGGTGGGTGTGGGACCAGCTTGACCACACCTCCGCCCTCCTACCAGTCTCCATGTGGCTGCTTCATTAATTTGGTAGCTGTAGGGCTTCCATTCAGCTCAATTTCAGGTGGTTCTGAAGGATGGTCGTTCTGTAGCTTGGCTGTAATTTTGACGTGGTTGTGGGAGGAGGCGATCCCGGCTACCTCCCCGCCACCTTGACTGGAAGTCTCTGTCCATGCTGTTCTGAGGCATGGCAGGGAGCCTCTCTGGGCTTGAGACAATTCCGTTTCTCCCTGAACACCCACCTCCACTGAGCGGTCCCTGAGCAGCCCAGTGCTTCAGAGCAAGCTGACACTGATTCTCTACGGCAGCTGGTGACGGGGAACAGTCCAAGGCAGAACTCCACTGCCAGCGAAGTCAGCTTTGGAGTCTTCACCTTCTCTCCCTGCAGTTTTGGCTCCCTGGGCGACCAGTTGTTCGGAGACCAGGCACCCAGTGAAGCACCCACCCTGCTGGCTACTGCTTTCCCCAGCTCTGCCAACCATCTGACCCTGGGTAGGTTGCTTAATCTCCTTCTCCAGCCGTGTCTGTCTCTATCACAGAGCTGTCGGAGGATTAACGTGCCAGTGGGGGGGAAAGCACCTACGTGGTGTAAAGTACTCTTCAGTTGCGTGAGAGCATTGCCAGGAATCAAAGCTTTGACTTAAGAACGTAGCTTTTGAAGAACAATTTGGCCATCTGCTATCAGGCAGGAGCATTCTTTGAGAGCAAACAAGAGGCTCTGCAAGGACCTCTTGGAATGACACCACAGGGGTCTGTACAGCAAAAGGGGTTGAAACTCGGTGTCACCATCCCTGGTGGGGAATTGTTCAGCAGGGCTGGGCACAGCCAGGCAATGGTAGCTTTGTTCTTATCATCAGAGACAAACCCTATCATTTTCCTGTTCTCTTCGCAGTCACTTGTTTAGTTTCATTTGCTTTCTCTCACTCACGTGCATGCATTTGTCACTTAGAAGTGTTTGACTATGGCCCTGGCCAGTTTGGCTCAGCGGTTAGAACATTGGCCTGCAGACCAGAGTCCTGGGTTCAGTTCCCGCTAGGGGCACATACCAAAAAACAAAAAAAGAAATGTTTGACTATGTTGTAATCAAATTGAGACTTCATACTTTTTGTTTTTGTCTTACTGTGTGTTGCTCATATATGTGTCCTTTTGTAGAAGGATTTCCCTTCCCTAAGATCATCAATATATTTTATATTTTCTTCTAATGTATTTATAGCCCTCTAAACTGATTTCAGTCTTCATCTACCTCCCATTCATTTTTGTGACTGCTACGAGGTAGGGTTACAACATTTTTTTCGTAATGAATAACTGACTATCCCAACACCGAATCAGATTTCCTGACATAATAATTTGAAATTATTATTTTTCTTTTTTAAATCCTCACCCAAGGATATTTTTCTATTTATGTTCAGATAGAGTAGGAAGGAAGGAAAGAGAGGGAGAAAGAGGGGGAGAGAGAGAGAAATATCGATGTGAGAGGGACACGTGAGAGGGATGGGTTGCCTCCCATGAGTGCCGGGGACAAACAGCAACTGAGGTACGTGCCCTCGACCAGAATTCAACCCGTGACTCATTGGTCCGCAGGCCGATGCTCCAACTGCTGAACCAAACTGAACAGGGCTGAAATGATATTTTTTATCAAATATTAAATTCCCATATGTATACAACTTTGTTTCTGAACTTGCCATTCTGTTCCATTGAGCCAACTGTCTATTCCTATGCTGACAAAATTATTTATTTCTTATGTATTTTATTTTTATTTATTTTTTATCCTCACCTGAGCACATTTTTGCATTTATCTTCAGATAGGGAGGGAGGAAGAGAGAGAGAGAGAAACATCGATGTGAAAGAGACACACGGATGGTTGCCACCCACACAGCCCTGGTGGGGCCGGGGAAAAACTGCAAACGAGGTACATGCTCTTAGCAGGAACCGAACCCGGGACTCTCTGGTCCACGAGCTGACACTCTAACCATTGAGCCAAACTGGCCACATTTCTTCTGTTTTTCAATGTCTTTGTAGCTCACTGTTCTTTCTTTATTTTAAAATTTTTTATCCTCACCCAAGGACATTTTTGCATTTATCTTCAGATATAGTGGGAGGGGGGAACATTGATGTGAGAGAGACACACCTAGTGGTTGCTACCCACATAACCCCAACCAGGGCCAGGGACAAGCTGCAACTCTTGTACATGCCCTTAGCAGGAACTGATCCTGGGACTCTCCAGTCCACAGGCCAATGCTCTAACCGCTGAGCCAAACTGGCCAGGGTGCTCACTGTTGTTTCTTTAAATTGACTTGGCTATTACCTTTCCACAAAACTCAAAATAAATGTATCGTGATATTAAAGTTTGAAACAAGCATCCCAGAATTTACTAACACAAGTATATGTTTTCCACTAAACAAAAGTTGAAACATTTCTTTTTCTCCAGATTTTAGAAATTTCTATCAAATATTCTTATTTTTCATGACAATATATATTTACACAAGCTCAATAAGAATCTGTTCTCCTTGTAACAGGATACAATTAGACAAGTCCTTAGTTTGGCTTCTCAGCCTAAAGAGAGTTTTAAAGGTCTAATCTGAGATTCCTTATTACCAAACAATTTTAAAGAACTAAGGTTGATTTTATAGAACCAATAAAATCCCTTGGATATTACCAAAACTTTGTTGGAATGTCATATTTGAGATTTTGCATAGAATCACTATTCTTGCTATAATTGTGTAATCAAGCCAAAATGAATAAGACTAGATTCATTTTATAAACAAATTAGTTTCATTGTAATGATCTTTGATCGAAATGGAATGACTATAAAAAATTGTGTTTCAGTAGAAAACTATAGTGTACCCAGTATCAGATGCTAGTCCTTTTTGCTGTCTTTGAGCTTTCAAATGCTGTCAAATGCTTATAAACGTCAGAGAAACTACCATAATTGATCATGTATGAAGACTCTTCATGACTGTTGGGGCCACTCAAGAGAGTTCACCAGAATACCAGATGACATCATCAAAGACAGACAAACGGCAAACCAGGAAAACCCATCAGGTTGAAACTACCATCCTCATTCCACCATTTCGATATGCTTTTAACTCAAATCTAGACATTTTCTCAACTGGCTGACTTCCAAACTCAGACACTGTGTTTATAATTTGCTTCAACTATCAACTTTGTTTTTGTTTGCCTCTTATTAAATTACCTGAATTTGCACACCATGCAGAGACCTAATGTAGGCAACACCGTCTTCTAACATCCTCATGTTCATCCTGCTAACTAATCATGAGGATGCGTGCTATTACATCATGTTGTGCCTATGTAAACAACTCATAAAAACTGAAAACCAATTAATTACACATTACCCAAAGAAATTACACATTACTAACTCAGAAAAGTAAAGCCGGGATCTAATTATAACACATTTGATTTATTTAGTTGATTAAATCTTGGCTCCTGGGACTCTCTGGTCTGGGAAATTTTTCAATCCTTGGCTATTATTTTCATCATATTAACCACTCTAATGCATTGTATCCTCTCAAGGGTTTTAAATGCCTTTCAGCAGGCACTCACATATCAAGTGATACCATCAGGATTAGACAACTTGAGGAACTCGATGATCTGACCTTCCATGTCCATGATGGCAATGCAACTGCTGGTAAAAGAGACTACACGACCATCTATTCTGACAACTCAACGAGCTGAAACAGAACATGTGATTCTTTGGCCAGACTACTCCAACAGTGGTAACTGAGAGTAATGCTATATTCTTTAGTTAGTCATTCTCTCAGCCTATGGAGAGAAATAATCAAAAAGGGAGAATGATTAAAATTAAATAGAAAATAGAGACCAGACTTGAAAATTCTCTGAGCAGACAAAACCACTAAAGACATATAAGTGAAACTTAATTTAGCTTATTCTGCAAAACAAGCGAAACTTAACTTGGGCCACTTACTGTAAACGCCTAATAATTATAAAAGAAACTTGAGTGCCTTCCCAAAAATGGTATGAGATTACCACTTTTAACCCATCTCCTGCCACCTGGAAACCCTCATTATGCTAATCATCATGAAGGGTAAATAACTTCCTCACTTTCACTTTTTTAGTCATCCTATAACATCATGCTCCTGAGCTCCATACCATCTTGGACTTTAAAGCTCTTTGTTATAAACAAACTGTGAACTGTTCTTATGTACACCATAAATGCTTACTAAATACTATTCATTGATGTGGGGGGTTTAATTTAGCTATTTCTGGATTTTTGACACATGTTAATCCCAATCATCTCCTTATTTGGATATCCCCACTATGACCCTCAAATCAATACTTCTATTCCTGACCCCTCTCCACCCTAATTTCACAGTGGCACTGCAGACTGCTTCACCTGCATGCTCCATAAGCCTTCAAATTCAAAATGCCGTCCCTCATACTATACCAGAATAAATTCCAAATGGACGAAAGATCTGTATTTAAAGAGTAAAGTCATGTAAATATTCGAATAAAGACTAAATATGCAAGTTTGAAAATACATACCATTTAGTAGGGAGGAAAAATCTATAACAGTAAACCTTCAGGTACATGCTGGCTAACCTATTAAACTTAGAAAATATATATATTTCACTTTCAGGACAAAAAGAAATCCACTTACAAGGAGGAAAATAAGGCAGGTTTTGGATGTCTGTCCAGCAGCGATCTGTAAAGTACCAGGACGAAGGAGAGATATCTACAAGGAAAAGAGTGCATGATCCAAGTCAGTTCTACCCAGCCATGCTAAAGCTCAAGTACAAAGGCAAGAGCTCAGATTATCAGACATGAAAGGATTTAAAAAATACAGCATCTATGAGCCCTTTTGAAAAATCTGCTTGGTGAAATCTCACTCACTAAAGGATGAAACCAAATAAAGAGCCTTGTTATTCTGAAGCCAATAGAAATGAACCTGGTAGGGAGCACAAAGTCCACTCAGATATAGGAATGTTATTAAACATCCTAAAGAATTACAGTTGCAATAACTAAGATCTGGAAACAGCCCAAATGTCCATCATTAGACGAATGGATAAAAAAAGCTGTGGTACATGTATACAATGGAGTACTATGCAGCTTTAAGAAAGAAAGATCTCTTATCCTTTGAGACGACATGGAGGGACCTGGAAAGTATCATCCTAAGCAAAACAAGCCAAACAGAGAAAGACAAGTATCATATGATCTCACTTATTTGTGGAATATAATGAACATAACAGTCTGAGGAATGGGGTAGTCCCAGAGACATGGAAGTGGGGTACAGACTGACAATGCCCAGAAGAGGGGGTGGTGGGGGAGAGATAAACCACAGAACTTATATGCATGACCAATGGACATGGACAACAAAGCTGGGGATAAGGAGGAGATTTACAGTTGCAGAATGCAAATGAAAACTCAAAGTTAAATAATACAAGCATTAAATTTGAGAAGAAGGAGAGGGCAGAATGTTAATTCCTAATCTTTCTAGCAAGTAATCAATCAATTCTTTTTTTTTAACTATCAAGAATTACTTTTTTTAATTAATTTATTTTTGTTACAGATGTTTTTCCTTTTCCCCCCATTGACAACCTCCTCCCCTTTCTGCCCCCCCAGCATTGTTGTCTATATCCATTGGTTATGCATATATGCATAAATCAATTCAATCTATATGGAAACTCACATTTTAAAAAACCCCACAATGATTCCAACTTTTAAAATTCCCTTAGATTTATTGGCATCTTCTGGGAACATATTTCCCTTTTAAAGAAGAAATAATTACCTGAAGTAATTTGATCTAAGCATTTATTTCTGTCAAATTCACTTAAAATTAAATGCAGTATTTAAATTTTAAAATATGTCACATATACAGTGGAACCTTGGTTCCAGAACTTGATTTGTTCCAAAAGGCTGTCTGAGAAGCAATTTGTTCGAAAACCAAATCACTTTTCCCATTGGAGATCATGTCAATTGAATTAATCTGTTCCAGACTCCCAAGTGATTTCCTGTTTAACCTTTCTCAATTGCCTGTCATAACTGTTTCGTGAGCACTTTCACACCCTTAGCAATATCAGCACTCTTGATGGCCTCTTTATGTTTTTGTTTGTTTGTTTGTTTGTTTGTTTGTTTGTTCAGATAGAGTGGGAGGGAGAGAGAGAGAGAGAGAGAAACATCGACGTGAAAGGGACACATCGAGTGGTTGCCACCCGCATGACCCAACCAGGGGCAGGGACAAACTGCAACCGAGGTACGTGCCCTTAGCGGAAACCGAACCCGGGTCTCTCTGGACCACAGGATGATGCTCTAAGAGCTGAGCCAAACCGGCCAGGGCGGCCTCTTTATGTTTTAAAATTGTGCTAATTATCGATTTCACCATGCCATTCTCGTAATCAGATCATACATGTGAACACTTCTACGTATTTTGCAATTATTTATGTTTTAGCTCTTTTGTTGTTCTCACAACTTTCCTTTTCACTTTGCTGCGATCACTAACCTTCTTAGGACTCATGGTGACTTATTGTACCTGTGTAATAATAATAAGCAGCAACAAACGCAAAAACCCACGAAAATATTCACAGCACAATTTCCTGAGCTGTTAACAGCAAATGATTCATACTCATTCATTTTCTCCTTTGTCGCCTGAGAGATGCGTGACTAATCATACAGGTATCAGAAAGGTTATCAAGTCGAGAACTGACATTTTGTTCAACAACCAAGACATTTTTTCATGAACGACTTGGTTGAGAAATGAATTGTTCAAACATCTCCCATCTCTTAAAAACCAAAGAATTAAGAACACTCCCAAATCTATGTCAAGTCCACCCCTTAGAAGGGGGTGCACTCTCCAGTTACCAGAGTCCCCATCCACTAGCTTCCCGGGAACCTACCTGGTCCCATCCCTGTGGGGTTTCCAAGCCCTGAGCAGAAGCAAGGGCTGTAGAATATCCATTGTCACTCTTTCCAGAGACAACCCAAGACACTCAGTTTTTCATGTTTTAAGTCTTCCCCTTATGGTGAATATTGGGATCAGAGGGAATAGAACCTAAACCTGATTTTCTAAAGTAACTTCTCATTTTTGTCCTTCATAAAAATTTCCATCAGACAGTGTTTACATAAACCCAACTGTTTCCAAGAAAACAGGACGAAAGCTGGAGAAAATCTCCTGACTCAGACACAGAGGTGCCAGTTACAGGCACCACCCTCTCCTTGTCAGCCTGGATCCCCGGCCGCTCAGGGTGGCTGGGCTGGGGCACACCATCTGGTAGGGCTCACTGTGGTTTGGCTGAGTTGCACACATAAACCTTTCATTCTCAAAAAAAAAATAGATTGTTTCACAATGTAAGAGAGTAGGAGGGAGGTGTGGATAAATGGTCAGAAAGATAAAAGATATTGAAAATCTACATAAATGGCTATCTTTGGCCTTTGTAGGGAAGCCTAGTCTAGGAAGCTTCTCCTAGTTTTTAAGATGGTGGTTCTTCAGTATTAAAATGAATGACGTCTTTTCTCCTCTCAATAGGCCAAATTTTTCTTTGCAGCCCTTTAAGTGGCCTAACTGACTACCCTGGCCTCCTTTCCCACTGTGGCTGTGCCCAGAGAATCCAGTTCAGCCAGGCACAGAAGGGGGGCGGGCTGAGAAATGGGGACAGGTTGATCTCCGACTTGGTAAGTGAGAACAAGATCCAGAAAGAACTGCTGTGATCATCTTTTTAAACCCCTCTCGGTTTTTGTGCAGGTGTGACTGTGTGGTGTATGAAATCTTATACATACAGTATATAATTTGAGACCACTCAACAATACATGCTAAATATGTCTCATTGTGAAGAAATAAAAAATCTGCATAAACAATGTCACTGAACATAGGCAACATTTAAATCATTGGCTCCCTGATGAGTTGTATTGATTTACAATCTTAACAGGATATGAAATTGCCCAACTTTTCTAGACCTTGACGAACTAGATTTTCTCATTCTGTTTATCTTTGCAATCTAAAACTGAAATAAAATTTGCATTTCTCTGATTAATGTTAAAGTAATAGATAATGACAATTATCCTTTCATGGTTGTTGGTCAAGTGTATCTCTTCTTCCATGAATTACATGGTCTTTTCCTTTGTCCATTTTTCTAATGGGGTGCTATGATATTGTGATTTATACTAATATCACAATATCACATGCCCTAGAGGGTATGGAAACTGCGTGCCCTTCCCCACCCCTTGCCCTATGCGTCTCTTCCACCCGGCCGTTCCTTAGTTCTATATTGCCTTTTATTTTATTTTATTTTATTTTATTTTATTTTATTTTATTTTATTTTATTATTTTTTTTATCCTCACCCGAGGACATTTTTCCATTTTTTGTACAGACAGAGTGGGAGGGAGAGAGAGAGAGAAACATCGATGTGAAAGGGACACATCGAGTGGCTGCCTGCACGACCAACCAGGGCTGGGGACAAACTGCAACCAAGGTACATGCCCTTAGCGGGAACCGAACCCGGGTCTCTCCGGACCACAGGCGGGCGCTCTAACCGCTGAGCCAAACCGGCCAAGGCTATATTGCCTTTTATAATGAAGCAGTGATCTAGAAAGTAAAATGTTCTGACTTCTGTGAGCTGCTCTAGCAAATTAATCGAACCCAAGGAAGGGGTTTTTGGAACCTCCAATTTACAGCCAGTAGATCAAAAACACAGGTGAAAACCTGGACTTGTGCCTGACCCCTGAAGTGGCGTGGATGGGGTGCCTGCAGGCCTGAGCCTTCCGCCTGGCTTGTTTGCTGGGCTGTCTTCATTCCCAGTCTCCGTGTGAGCCCAGGGCTCCATGGCAGCTCTAGGTCCACACAGTCCAAGTTTGTGTTTGGTTAGAAGGAGCACACACCCCTCTCCCAGCTATTCCAGCAAAAGTGGCATTGATTATCACCAGCTCCACTGACAGTTCTCACCCTGAACCAGTCGCTGTGGCTGCAGAAATGAGATGTTCTGATTTTACAGCTGTAAGAAAGATAATGGCGAGTACTGTTCTCCTGGCAAATCACGTAAATAGCTCTCTGGTGCAAATTGGCCTTGTGCAAGTTTAAACAGGGTACTGTGGTTGAACGGAATTGGATTTGGCACCCCAGCTCTGCCAGTAATTAGTATGTAAACTGGGCAAGTCACTTCACACAACTTCACAGACTTACATTTCCTTCCCTGTAAAACGAAGCTGCACTTGATCTTCACCGGCCCCTTCAGCTCCAGCGCTCCCTCGTCAATGATCTGTTTTGTGTAAATCACCTGCCATTTCCAACTTTATGGCAACAGCACCCTGGAGATCTGTCTGCCCTGATCCCTACCCCAGCCACAGCCCAGGTGGAGCCTCGAGCCATTCCCACCTCCAGGTTTGTGGGGCTGGCCACAGGTGTCTGCACACCTGAAGCATTAGGGTTTGGTTTGCAGTGTTGCTGCTCTGGTGTCCCGGGAGCTTCTGCCAGTCCTGGAAGTCCTGACACTGGGAACAGAGCTCCAGTGGAGAACTTCCAGACTAAGGAAGTTTGCTGACATTTGTACAAGCTCCCAAGCTGAGCCACTGGGAAAATGGATGAGGTTTCCTGACTCAGGAACAGGCAGAGTGAGTGTGGCAAGTTTGAGGATTTCAGGGTTGATCCAGGAAGAGATGGGACCACAGGAGGCAGTAACACACAACCACATTGATTGGTTGGCACTTAGACAATGCTGAACGAGAGGGGAAGGCCATCCCAGAGACAACAGCACAAAGCCACCACCTAGAAGGGCAATAGGGCAGCAGGAAACGTGGGGGCTGAGAAGGTGCTTACGTATCCAGACAACATCACTCGGCAGCAAGGTGGAGGGTGACTGGTCAGACAGCTCCGAAAGGCAGCAGCGATGCGGGGTCTTCCATAGCTACAGGGTTTGTCTTGTCGATGGTTAGCAACTGTCGGCTGCAGTTTCATAGGGCTTGCCCAGTAGGTAGGCTCTAAATAGCTTAAACATGTCTATGTGGATTCTATTTAGAGCCATTGGATGTGTAACAATTGGAGTTCGGCACTGGCAGGCTTTGGGCTAACAGTGTTAGCCTGCTGTGAATAAGTATACAACATGGGAATGTTTAGGCCAATACACTAAGGCCATATTTGGGTTATTTACATAACAGATCCCGCTGAAAATGTTTCTGGGACAAGGGTTTACCAGCTAGCCGGGCCAGGTGTAAAAATCCCACTGGATGGTATTGGAATTATCCCCAGAAAACTCAGGGATAGAGAGAGTTCTCGCTATGATTTTCTTCCAAGGAATTCAGTCAGTAATAATCATTTCAGTATGAGTGGAACTTGATTCATTTTAAAGCCCTCTTATGTTTGATCCTTACAGCCTCCTTGGAAAGAACCCGAATAGGAATGCTCCCCTCTACCACCACCACCCCGCCCCCAACAGTGAAAAGGTGAGGACACAGGCTCAGACAGCTGTGGGGACAGAGGACAGTAGCAGCCAGGACTGAGACCAGGTCTCCTGAACTCCTGTCTTTCTACTTTGACAAGTGGCTAGGGGAGCAGGTGGAAGTCATGTTCACTGAGTGAAACGCAAGATTCTGTTCTTTTTGGTCTGGGGATCCTGCCTCATACAGACTGACAAAGATTCCCTCAAGACCTGGACCGTTTCGTTCTTTTGTTTGGAACGGAGTAGTTCGTGTCGAGTTTGCAGAGAACGTGGTTTTGCTGTCTGTCTCACGGCATTTCTCGGGGAACAGGTTCTTGAGAGTCAGTTAGGCATTTCACAGATGGAGGAACTTGGGGTCAAGAAGGAGAAGTGTTCTGCCCAAGGCTGTGCTGCTCAGGGCCCCGCGGTGCCTTTTCCACGATGGGCCGCACTCCCGCCTTTGAGTCCTAGGGGGCACCAGCGAGCCTCACCTTTCCCAGAATTGCATGCGGAGAACAAAGCCTCAGGGAGGAATTACCCACCAGAAGTCCACTGGCGTTCAGGGGCCAGTCGTTCCTCTCCGTATCCTTCAACTCTCAGTGACCCCTCCACCTGGCCCTCAGGACACAGGGCCCTCGGGACCCCCAACGGGCCTGACTTCCCTGTCGCACGGAGGTTTGGGGTCATAGCTGCTTTCCTCAAGCATGTCTTCACTGCTCCAAATTCATTCACCTGCACCGGGAAGTAACTCCGCAAGGGCGTCCCAGGCTCTGAGGCTGGACGTACCCTAAATTCTCTTCTCCGTGAGGCCCAGGGTCAGCCTTGAATAGCCCCTGCCTTCAGCCGGGGGTGGATCCAGGTTTTGCGGGACCCTGAAGTTTATGCAGTCTGGGGGGCCTTCTTTAAGAAAAATAATACAAAATTATGCAAACGAAATGCCCCCAAGCCTCTGGGAGGGGCCCTGGCAGTGAAGAGCCTGCATCCCTGGTTGTGGCGGGTGGGGGTTCTCCCCGCAGCTGCCTCGCCCTGGTGTGGCTGGCTGCGCAGCTTGGGGGCACTCCGGCAGCCTAGTCCGTCGTGGCCTCCAGTACTTCTATGATTCTTTCACGGTTAAGTTACCTGATTTGAAGCCTCATTCGAAACAGTAAGGAGAATTTTGCTTTACTCTTGGCCAGAATGGGAAGACCTCTGCCACGCAGGCTGGGCAAATTCCCAGCCATCTCCAGACTCTTGGCACCCCTGTGAGTTTCAACAGGTCAGGACTTCTCCCCAAATTTCCAGAATTCCCCAAGGATATTCAACCTGGCCCAGAACTGCTGCCATCTTGGGTGGCCAACTGTTTCCAGGACTGTCCTGGTTTTAGGACTGTAAGTTCCACGTCCCAGGAAACCCCTCATTCTCAAGCAAATGGTACTGGTCACTGTACTGCCAGCCCCTCACTCACAGTGGTCAGCTCTGGGCCAGGTAAGAATAAGGATCCACAAGGTCCTGCCTGTGTCCAGCTCTGTCCTTCTCTGGCCAAGGAAACAGGATACTTATTATTTTAGCAAACAAGGAGAAACTCTGTGGTGCCTTTGTCAGAGAAGATAATAATAGTAGTAGCACTATTAACTCCCTAAAGAGTGCCAAGTTCAACACTGGGAGCTTTGTGTACAATGTTGTGTTCACAACTCACTACAAACTCTGAGGTAGGATCCACGCTGATTCTACAGAGGGGGATTAGGCAGTTCAGAGATAGTAATCAGTTTGCCTATGCGGGCGGGTCAGCATAAGCTCTTTGGACCACATCACCCTGGCCTAGGAGATAGGGCATCTGGCTTCTCATCCCAGCTCTTTCATTAACTAACTACATGACCTTGAGAAAGTCCCCAAGAACCCAGAGCCTCAGCCGCACTGAGTAGAGGGAGCTCTAAGCAGGTATTCTAGCTTAGTGTCACAGCATGGGCTCTGGGCTCAGATAGGGCTGAATGTGAATGTCAACCTTGCCACTTACAATACATGTGACCTTGGATAAGCTACTTGACCTGCTTCCACCTGTCAAAGTGGGACACTACTTCAGGCCATCTGTAGTAAGGACTAAATGAAATATAATCCATGTAAATTCAGCACCAAGACTGGTATATATTAAGACTTGAAGGAGGAAGAGGAGGAGGAGGAGGAAGGGAGAAGAAGAAGAAGAAGAAGAAGAAGAAGAAGAAGAAGAAAAGGAGGAGGAGGAGGAAGAGGAAGCAGCAGCCGCCACCCCTATTCTTGTTTCGTCTCTGACATGGTAAGACTGTGTTTGGCTCCTCCATGCCCATAGAAGTTCTGTATTGCCCCAAACACACTGTATGCAAAGATACTAGAGAAGGCTTTTTTACTGTTTTTCCCAAATACGTTACCAGAAAATGGAAAAGGTGTGTCCATGGTAACCAGAGGGAGGTGGCTAGCAGAGATGGAGGGGAGAAGAGTTGGCTCAGAACTGACTCAGAAGAGGTGAGCCTGTGGCTGGCCCCTTTCTAGACAGTTGCCATGGTAGAACCAGCAAATCCCACCTACTCGCATTTCAGACACTGAGGCCACAGGGGTTGACTGTACAGTTTTCACACAGGACCCTGCCCTCATTAAACTGCCCTGGGACCCACCTGCCAGGTCCAGGTCTTAAGATCCAAACCAGGAATGAGCAGCTCCTATGGAAAGTGAGATTTTTACTGCGGGATTAAGAAGCCATCACACAGTTTCAATCACATTAAGACTGACGTCCTGCGGTTGACTAGTGAGCTCATTTAAACCAGGTGCAGGGCTCGTGGCCAGTTCTTAAGGGGCAGATGCTCACGCACAGATTTTGTTGGCTTTTCTGTGACTGTCTCTCATTTCCCTAACTTCTTCCAAACTTTGCGGAGAGTTTTGGTAAGCCATGCACACTGCCAGGGGCGGAGGAGACGCTGACAGTCCACCAACTTAGCAACGCTCCAGCATCGCCCGAGCCAAGAGATTGCTGGTGGCCCTGGATCTGCTCCCTTCCAATAGGAGAAGGACCAGTTTTCCTCCGGCATCAGGAGATCCTCCCAGCCAATGTGAAGCCGGACCCCAGTGACTCACCCCGCAGTGTGTGGTTCTCAGGCAGATGTTTCCACAAGAAAGGCTGGCAGAGTATTTCTATCTAGTTTAATGTTCCTTCTCGTGTTAAAACATAAGGAAGTGGGGCTGGGGGTTGAAGGGAGCATGGATTTACAGCCCAGCCCCCTTCTCCCTGGCAGCTTCAGCTCTTGCTGGCCTCCAGTGGTGGGAGGGGACAGAGTGCCTCCGAGCAACCAGTCTGGGGGCTCCCTCCGCCTCTTCTCCATCCAGGATGTTAATTTTACTAGAATTCATTTCAGTGCAGTGCATGGGGCCAGGGGTGGAGAGTTGGGGAATAACTCCATGGCAGCTTATAACCTGCAGACCCCCAGAGGCCTGCTGGGAACACCACTGTCAGGACTCCGGGTGTGAGCCGAGCCTCAGACTTCCCACACTCCCCCACCCCCGGGGGGCGGAGACTGAGCCAGGAAAGGTGGGTTCAGTCAGGAAGTTAAATGAACCCTCTTTCCTCTACATCAAGATACACTTTTTAAATGTTTCAAATTATTTTTAATTTTCTTATTAAAGTTTCAAACATTGAAAAAAGAGAATAGTATAGTGAATCTCTCCACATACCTACCACCCAGCTGTGATAATTACCCACCGTGAGCATTTCTGAAATTGGAATACATTTATAGTCAGTGGGTATGTTTAATGTAGTTCCCCCCTCCACCCAAACAATGGGTTAAGAACAAACAGGATGATGCAAATGAACAACGAGGAAGAAAAGCCACCAGGAAACAACCTTGACCTTGAGCAAAGGTTCCCTGTGTGTTTTTATCACCCAAGATCCTTTTCGATGTTTTTTCCTCATTAGCCTTGGGTTTTGAAGTTTTTATCTATCAATTTCATTTGTTCTTAACGTTCCTCAAATTTTTAAATAATTAAACACAAATAGCCACCGTACCCCAGTGTTCATAGCAGCATTTTTCACAACAGTCATAAAGTGGAAGCACCCTAACTGTGTGCTGAGGGGTGACTGGATGAACTGCATGTGGTATAGCCCTGCACAGGAAGATTACTCGGTCTTAACGAAGAAGGAGCCCTGGCCAGTTGCTCAGCGGTAAGAGCATTGGCCCGTGGATGAAGGATTGTGGGTTTGACTCCTGGTCAAGGGCACGTGCATGGGTTGTAGGTTCGATCCCCAGCCCAGTAGGGGTTGAGTGGGAGGCAACCAATCGATGTGTCTCTCTCATATCGATGTTTCTCTCTCGCTCTCTCTCCCTCCCTTCCACTCTGTCTAAAAATCAATGGGAAAAGATCCTCAGGTTAATCCTCAGGTTAATGAGGATTCACACATAAATAAATAAATAGGAAGGAAATTCTCACACATGCTATAACATGGATGAACCTTGACAACATTATGCTACGTAAAATAAGACAGACACAAAAGGACAAATACTGTAGGATTCTACTTATATGAGGTTCCTAGCATAGTCAAATTAAGAGACAGAGGTGAGTCCGGCCAGTGTGGCTCAGTAGTTGAGCACTGACCCATGCACCAAGAAGTCGCCGGTTCACTTCCTGGTCAGGGCACATGCCCAGGTTGTGGGCCAGATCCCCAGTGGGGAGCATGCAGGAGGCAGCCAACCGATGTTCTTTCTTATCGATGTTTCTATATCTCTCCCTCTTCCTTCCTCTCTCTCTAAAATCAATAAAGGGAAAAAAAGAGACAGAGGTGAAATGGAAATTACCAGGGGCTCTGGTCAGGGAGGATGGGGAGTTACTGGGGACAGAGTTTCTATGTGAGGTAATGAAAAAGTTCTGGAAATGGATACAGGTGATGATTGTATAACATTGTGAATGTATTTAATGCCATACTGAACTGTACACTTAAAAATGGGCCCTGGCCGGTTTGGCTTAGCGTTTAGAGTGTTGGCCCACGGACCAATAAGTCACGGGTTCAATTCCGGTCAAGGGCACCTACCTCAGTTGCAGTTCATCCTCGGCCCTGGTCAGGTCGTGCGGGAGGCAACCAGTCGATGTGTCTCTATCACATCGATGTTTCTCTCTCTCTCTCTCCCTCCCACTCTATCTGATAATAAGTAGAAAAATATCCCCGGGTGAAGAATTAAAAAAAAAGGTTAAAATGGTAAATTTTATGTTAGGTATATTTTACCATAATAAATTTTTTAAGATAAAAATGTTTAAGGGTTTGAAGAAGGTGACAGCAGGGCATTAAACCAAGCGTGGGCCTTTCTGACCGTGGGGTCAAATGCCAGGGAGCCAGCCTGGCCGCCGGCACAGGAGACACAGCGCTGACCAGACCTGGGCTCTGCTGGCCAGGACGGTGGGCAGCCCCAGGGCCTCAGACCCTTCACCCAGACACCTGCTGTGATGGGACAAGCTCCTGACTGGGTTCCCTGACTTGGGTTCTAGGCCTGGTTCCATCTCCTGCTCTAGGTCTTGACTTTCCTCTAATAAACGTAATACCTTTCACCTGTCTTGCCTTTTACTCTGTTCCTACAAGAATCAAATGAGAATCAGGTGAAACAAAAAGGTGCCATTCAGAATGAAGAGAACTGGCCCAGGTGGTAGGCCCTGCGTGCCCCCGCCCTGCACAGGGTGACGACGACCCTGGACGGAGAGTGTGAAGGTGGCTGAGTCAGAGGCGGAAACACTGATAAGGAGCAACGATCCGTGGGCCCAACAGATCAAGACAAACCAACGCCTCTCTGCTGGAAGAATTTTTCCTTTGCAAACTACCATGGAAAAATGAGAGCCTCTCAACTTCCGGGCATTTTTTCCCCAGCATGGGGCAAAAAGTAGGTTTACAGTTGTGAGTACGAGAAACACAGTTTATTCCTGTATTATTATTTATTAACTATTTTATTATTTTCCATATGAACAACTATAAACACAGATGTAGGCACTGTCAGCTGGCATAGTTCTGCCCAGCCTGCTATTCTACCAGCCCCCTCGAGCCCCTGGTGTGGGCCACAAGACAGGACAGACACCGCATGCCCCTTCCGCAGTGGCTGTGAGGAGGTTAGAATCACTTGTGTGGCTCCCAGGCTGCGGGGATTGAGACCTCTTGGCTTTTCCTTCTCTTTCCTCTTCCGTTTTGTGTGCGCGGAATTTCTCCTGCGCGTGTCCGCTTTCCTTGACCATCGGGAAAATTCACTGCATAAATAAAAACAAAAGACAAAGGTCAAGAGCAAGACAATGATAGCTCTTGTCTTGAATAACTAAATGCAGAAATATATACATTCCTAACAGAAAATAGCTATTGTGTGTCAGAATAAAACCACTGATCTGGGGGTTACTCTGTCTAGAAATATCGCTTTAATCCAGTCATTAACACTTGTTAATCTAGTGTCAAACAAGGATATTTACTACCTTGCAGAGATATTGCAGAGACAGAATGAAATTTGCTATAGAAAGACCCCAAACCCCATGCAGAAGAGACTCACAAGGACCCGACCCTACCATCCTGTTGGACACAGAGGGCTTCTCATTAGGGCTCATTCTCCCCCTGTTAGAACTGAAGGCCAGCGCCTGGTTGTACGCAGTGAGCCCAGAGGGCTCTCAGCCAGGTTTCATTCTGCTGTGGAATCGGTCAGTGTCTGTTTTCCTTCCAGATGTTCCACCCAGATGCTTGTCCTGGGGTTTCGTGTGCCCGGCCCCTGGTTCAAGCAGCATTACTCAACAGTGAGGCCGGGACTGAGTGCCGCTGTCATATTGCCTGTGCTAGATTGTATTTTCAAATACTTTGGTATAAATAATATGGTGTATGTATATGAAAATTAACATATATTTATTTGCTTAGAATGGGCAATACAGTCACATGGTTAAAGACTCAAAACAGTCCGGCTGGTGTGGCTCAGTGGACTGAGCATTGTCCCATGGACTGAGAGGTCCCAGTTCGATTCCTGGTCAGGGCACATGCCCAGGTTGTGGGGTCGATCCCCAGTTGGGGGCATGTGGGAGGCAGCCAATTGATATTTCTCTCTCACATCAATGTTTCTATCTCTCTCCAAAATATCAATAAAAAAATTTTTTTTATAAAAATCAAACTCAAAACACTATAAACTGTATTATAGGGGAAAGTCTTTCTTCCCCCTCTAACCCCCATTGGTCCTATTTCCAATCCCCTTTCCCAACCTTACTCTCAGGCGTATTATTAGTTTCTTGTGTATCCTTCCGGAGACTCTTTCAGCAATTACAATCAAATATAAATATAAACCCTCACTCCCCTCTGTTTCTGTCTAAACCAGCGGTTCTCAACCTCTGGGTCGCAATCCCTTTGGGGGTCGAATGACCCTTTCACAGGGGTCGCCTAAGACACAACAGTAGCAAAATTACAGTGATGAAGTAGCAAGGAAAATAATTCTGTGGCGGGGTCACCACAACGCGAGGAGCTGTACTGAAGGGCCGCGGCAGGAGGAAGGTGGAGAACCACTGGATGTAGCATGTTCCTCGCTCACACGCCTGCACCTCGCTCCTTCCGCTGGCCCGTGTCCTGGAGGACTTTCCTCGCCAGTTCCACAGCTCCCGTAGTCTCCTACGTGACCAGCAGAGTGTCTCATCATGCAGTCGTGCCCATTTTACTTAAGAAACATTTACTTTATTATATTGGGGAGCATTCTGGTTGTTTCCAGTTGAGCGAACTTCCATCCCCTCCTAGGCGTGGCGAGGTAGCATTCAAAGCGGTCTCATTGGTAATCCGCATTCCAGAGGCGGGGAAAGCAAGCTTGGGACCATCCTTGCAATCTAAAGGGTTTCATAATTACCATAGGAGATGTGAGAACTGATTTTTACTTTTTAATGGGCAAATGGATGCTGTTCAAGGTGGTTAACTAGAGAGATTTTATAGTACCCACCCCCCTTACAAGAGCAGGCCTCACCCCTCTGAATTACAGCCTCGGTCCTGAGCTCTTTGGTCCTGGGTCCCCCAATTCGTGAGGGCTGTCACCTGACTCACCATGCATTAGCTGATCCTACCGTGAGAATATTGTTTCACCCACCTCTTAGTGAACATCTCATATAAGGTGCTAGATACAAGCCTGTGTGTGGGGACATCCCGACTTGACAAGAACAGGCCATCTGATTGCTCTCATGTGGGCTTGCTCTTGGCAGAATTCGGTCTAAGACTTGCTTTTGTTGTAACAGGCCACCACGGGAGAAACTGGGGGAACAAATCGCCTCTACTTCCTATTCCTGGGGTCACTGGGAGAACATGGCACATGCTAGCCATGCTCGATTAGGTTATTCCCATCAATCATGAAGTCACATCTTGTCCTAAAGTCAGAGTGAAAGTAGAAAATTAAATAAAAATTACCTTTGAAAATCCCTTAGATCTTCCAAAACTTACACCCCATGCAGTTTTGTGTGCACAGCCCTTTATCAGTTCCTATCGTTGTTAGTCGAGGCTTCTGTAGGTCCCTTGGCTTATTCTTACATTTCTTCTTCAAGGACTTTGGCAAAACCATCACCCACCTGCCTGGCCCCTTGCAAATGGGCTACACTTTCTTTCTCTGCCACGGGTCAGAAACCACTTAACATGACCCACACGTTGACGCCCCAGGTTCGCCAGCGCTCTTCCAGGCTTCCTGTCCCCGTTCTCCACCATCGTGATACAAGGGGAGTGAAGCCCAGAGGTTGGGTTTGAACTCCCGTAAGTCCAGTGTACTGAGGGACAACTTCTCTGCCAAGGAAGAGCCCTAGACACCAAGAATAGCTCCGAAAGAAGTAAAAATTCAAAACGAAAGCAAGTAGCAGACAGTTTTAATGAAATTCCATCTTTAATATTTCAAAGATGCTAAAATGATTCATGGTGACTATAGAATTCCAGGGAATAACTGCTTATGGCACAAAGTTAGAGGAATAAAACCCACAATGAGTCACACAATATTTTACATTCACTCTGACTTCATCAGGAGAGAATATACTCCAACAGTTGTGTTACAATGATGGGATTATGCATGAACAATTTTTTCCCTCTTTTTTATGTTCTCCAACTTTCTGCCATATGGTTACATTGTTTTGATAATCTTCTAAATGATAAATACAGGAAAAGTATACAAAGAAGTTAGACAAAAGATTTAAAGAATAACAATGGTTAAAGTCAAACTATTTATTTATTTATTTATTTATTATTTTTTTATCCTCACCTGAGGACATTTTTGCATTTATCTTCAAATAGAGTGGGAGGGAGAGAGGGAGGAAGAGAGAGAGAGAGAAACATTGATGTGAGAGAGATACATGGAGTGGTTGCCACACACACGACCCCAACCAGGGCTGGGGACAAACTGCAACTGATATATGTGCCCTTAGCGGGAACTGAACCTGGGACTCTCTGGTTCGTGGGCCGATGCTCTAACCACCAAGCCAAACTGACCAGGGCTAAATCCAAACTATTTAAAGCTACCACTGGATTTTATCAAGTTTTCGCTGAATCTCTGGTCCAAATGCAGAGAGAAAGAGGAAGAGATTAAGAGAGAGAAATGTAGTCCTTTAAACTCAAGCAAATCATCAGAAGACAACCAAACAAGGACCCAAGCGGCTGCATCTTGCTATTCAGACACCGTAACTGGGGGGATCTGGGCACAGGCACCCCACAGGCATTCCAAACGGCGGTCTCCCTCACCCCACACCTGAACAGAGAAGGAATATGCACTTCAGCCCCTCGTCAGCCCCTTGGCCATCTCCAGCCCATGTCGGACCCTGGCACCAGGGGGTGCATGGTTCCCCAGAGTCAGGAAGCCCCCAGGAAGTGCACAGACTGGCCCTGGCCCAGGGGAGCTTGGCAGGGTGTTATCCTGTGGTCAGGTTCAAGTTCCTGGGGAAGTGCCTAGGACTTCATGCCTGTGGCTTTTCTCAGTATAAAACCACACTTCCCTCTGACTACAGAAAGCAAAAGAGCCGAGAGCAGCATCCTCGCAGGACCAGGGACAGGAGTACCGTGGATCTCACCTGTGGTGTTGCTAGTGGCTTTTTTCCAGTCCCCTGTGCTGAAAAGTCAACAAGATTAAAAACTGTGGTGCCTGCTCCAGCCTGGTTCTTGCCGAAGCAGAAACCACTGTATGAACTGAAAACACTTCACAGATTCCTGAAGGCCTGTCATGTGCCAGTCACTTTGCAAGGTTCTAACCTAATGGGAGAGAGGAAATGTCTACACTCAGTGCCTCAAGGTGCCGAGGGAGCCCAGAGGAGAAGTTTCTATCTGCCAAGGGGAGCCCAGAAAGGTTTTACAAAGCAGATGACACCTGACCCAATCTTGGAGGGCAGATCTGCCAGGTAGAAAAGATGACAGTTCCTGCAGAAGAATTGTAGGGCAAAAGCACTCAAAGGTGGGTTTTCCCAGCTTCTTTAATGGAATTGCAATTATATTGAGATTTTTGAGTAAGTCATTCTCTGACATCACTTCCCCAACTGGAAATCTCCCTGTACGGTGACATGCTCTTTCTGGGAACTTAAAAGAGATTTATTTTATTTTTAACTAATAAACATGGCACTAACAGGCTGGATTAGGATTGAAAACAGACAGGAAAGGGTGCCGGTGAGAGATACCCAGCTCGACTTACAGGTTGAGCAAAACTTGTAAGAATGCTTATACAAGAGTGAGTCATGTTACTGAAGTAGCTTGAGTTGGTAATTTTAGAAGTAGCAAGCTTCAGCCAAGGAATTTTGATGTTGACTTTGAATTTGGCTATATCCTACATAGCTCTTCCCTGGATCAGAAACCTGCTTGCATGAGAGTACTGGAGATGGGGATGGGTAGGCAGGAGGAAAAACTACTGAGCTCGTTCTGCAAGTGGGAAGCTCAATAAAGACTTTCAAGATGGCCATGCCCTTCTAATTAATCAGCAGTTCTTCAGGGGATTTCCAGAAATTGTCCCGAGGTCAAACAAGTCTGAACCCAGGCAGAGCTGTGAGTTCACCACTGCTTGGAAACAAGCAGGTGCAAACTGCATTTAACTTGGGCAGGGGCTGCCTTCCAGCCTCAACCAGCCCTCGCTAGGGGTCATTTCCAACCCAGCTAGGAGCTCAATAGCTGTGAATTGTTCAGGAGGTTTGTAACTTCCCTATCTAAATTTTTTAAAAATAAATTTGTATTGATTTCAGAGAGAGGAAGGGAGAGGGAGAGATAGAAACATCTATTGGCTGCCTCCTGCTTGCCCCTTACTGGGGATAGAGCCCAAAACCCAAGCATGACTAGAGCCGGAGACCTCCTGGTGCACGGGACTAAGCACAAGCCGCTCTAATTTCCAGGCTCTAATTTCCCTATGTAATATGCTAATGAATATAACTTTCCTTCTCTATCATTTCTCCTCTACCTTCTCGAGTCCCTGATCCCCTGCATCTCCATCCAGCCATCAGAGCAGGAAAGCAGTGCAGCCTCAAAGCTGCTCCAGGGGCCACAGCCTGTGCAGAAAGGTCACGTCTCAGAAATGAATGAGGCAGTGTTGATTTCGCCACCACCTAGAACCACTCCACATGGCGAAAGGTAAAAATTCAAACATCATGTTTGTTGAAACTTAGAAACATTTAAAGAGATAAGATACAAATGTGAGGTATTCCTTTATAATTTTACTTTTTTATTGCCAAAATCTTTTAAATATTTTATTACTTAAAAATTCTCAGATCCACGTGAAATGATGCTCACCATCACTGATCATTAAGAAAATGCAAATCAAAACCATAATGAGATACCACTTCACACCCATTAGGATGGCTCCTGTGGAGGGGAAAAAACAGAAAATAATGTGTTGGCAAGGAAGTAGAGACGTTGGGATCCTTGGGTACTGCTGGTAGGAAGGTAAAATGCTGCGGCTGCCTGTTTGCAGCTGTGGAGAATAGTGTACCAGACCTCAAAATGAAGTATGGAGGCCTGGCCGGTTTGGCTCAGCGGTTAGAGCGTCGGCCTGCGGTCCTGAGAGACCCGGGTTCAGTTCCTGCTAAGGGCGCGTACCTCGGTTGCAGTTTGTCCCCGGCCCTGGTTGGTTGTGCAGGTGGCAGCCACTCGATGTGTCCCTTTCACGTCGATGTTTCTCTCTCTCTCTCTCTCTCTCTCTCTCTCTCTCTCTCTCTTCCTCTCTCTCCCTCCCACTCTATCTGAACAGAGATTGGGAAAATGTCCTCGGGTGAGGATAAAAAATTAATCAAAAAAATAAAAGAGAATGAAATTTTGATACACGCTATGCCATGGATGAACCTTGAAGACATTATGCTAAGTGAAATACGCCAGACATAAAAGAACAAATATTGTATGATTGCACTTATAGGAGATACGTAGGACAGTCAAATTCACAGAGACAGAACATGGAGTGGTGGTTACCAGGGCCTGGGAGACGTTCTAGTGTCATGAGTACAGAGTTTCATTTGGAGTGATCAAACATTTCCGGAGACAGGTGACGGTGACGGTAGCACACCAACGTGACTGTACGGCCACTGAGCTGCACACCTGTTAAGACGGAAAGCTTTATGTTGTGTGTATTTTGCCACAATTAAAAAAAAAAAAAGTTGACAATAAAAAAAATTTTTAAATAAAAAAGCTGGCAAATAAGTAATAAAAGAACAATTCACAGATCTCTTGGGTGCAGTTAATTATAAAACATTTAAACATTACAGAGAAAAGCACAATACCTGACTGCTCCAGGCTCTCATCGGACGTTACCGCTGCTCTGAGGTGCATCTCTGCAGACAGCTGGTTGCACTTTCTTACAAAATGATTGTCATATTCTGCATTGTGTCCATTCAAATCAAAGTCCACTGTATTTCTCTTACTACATTATTTCTGGCTTTATCATTGGACTTTTCTATATTTCTTCCTGACTCTCAGGGTTTTCTAAGGCTTAACTTAAACTCCATTTCCTCCTTGCCTGATGACGCTGCGCCAAAAGGACCTCCCCTGTCTTTAATTCCCATCAGGCGTACTGGGACTTGGACAGTCTTAGGTGTGCCTGGCAGAAGCACGGGACTTGCCTCACCCCTACATTGCCCTTCATTACACCTTTTTTAAATCTCTGATGGGCTCATACACCCACTCAGTTATTAGCTTGTTGTGCATTTCCCAGCAGTCAGCCCAGCCCCAGGCACTCTCAAGTACCTGGAAAGAATTCAAAAGCAAATATAAAAGAATCAAATTTAAAAAAGTGTCACGTGATTAGTCCTTTCCTGGTGAATCTCTGAGTCCTGCCAGGCACATGGAGGCTGTTGGCAGAGAAGGAAGTAAATAAATGCCTTACTTTTCCGTTCACACCTGGCAGCACTAGTGTGGGTTATCATCTTGTTGTTGTTGTTTCATTTCATCTGAACGTTTGGAAAGTCTGTGAGCCAGCGCCCAGCTCCATGTGCTGACCGCACGGTGACTCCTTTCCCGGAAAAGCAGCTTCTAGGGGGCAGGTCCTCCTAAAGCTGGTGCTTGTCCTCAGTGAGCCCCCGCTGGAAACACATCCTTCCAAGAAGACGATTTAAAGATTAATCAAAAATAAAACTCAACAGGGCAGACATGGAGGGTTGTGTGTTTTTTTCAAAGGCTCTTTAATGGCAGTGTGACCAGGCCTTTGGGTGAGGATGTAGCAAGTCAGACTGTGGGACTTGTGCACGCATTCACTCGAAAACAGAAAAGTGCAGGTTCTGATGCTATTTGCCAGCAAAAGGGCAAAGAGGGTCTGTCATGTACCCTCCTGGAAACCTCTGGAGCCTCTTCCCAGCTATCTTATTGAACACTAGCCAGACAGAGGTTGGGTTCCACGTTGATCACAGGGCTCCGGAGAGAACAGGATCCCAGGACTAGCTTTGGTGAGGAGTTGGTGAGGATTTTTATGCTTTCTAAGCTAGTTCTCCAAGATAGAATAATCTAGTGGCCTTCCTTTTTTTTCCTTTTACAACTTGATTGAGGTGCAATTAACATACAATAAACTGCTCAGATTTAAGATGGACAACATGATGTTTTGATACACACACACACACACACACACACACACCTATAAACCATTACCTTAATCAAGATTTGGAACATTTCTATCACCTAAAAGTTACCTAATGCCCTTTGGAACCCTTCCCTCCCTCCACACCCCCACCCCAGGCAATCACAGGTCTGCTTTTTATTTTTTTTTATTTTTTATCCTCACCCGAGGATATTTTTCCATTTTTTGTACAGATAGAGTGGGAGGGAGAGAGAGGGAGAGAGAGAGTGAGAAACGTCGACGTGAAGGGACACATCGAGTGGCTGCCACCCGCACGACCAACCAGGGCCGGGGACAAACTGCAACCGAAGTACGTGCCCTTAGCGGGAACCGAACCCGGGTCTCTCCAGACCGCAGGCCAACGCTCTAACCGCTGAGCCAAACTGGCCAGGGCCACAGGTCTGCTTTTTATCACCGCAGATTCATTTGCATTTTCTAGAGTTTTATATAAATGGAATTGTTCAGGATATACTGTTTTTGATCTGGCCCTTGTCACTTTAGCATCATTATTTTGAGATTCGTTCATCTCGTTGCACATATCGATAGTTGGTTTATTTCTTTTTGTTGCCTAATAGTACTCCATTGCACAAATATATAAGTTGTTTATCCATTCGCCTGTTGATGGACATTGAGGTTGCTTCCAGTTTGGGGCGACTGCCAAAATGACTGCAATAAACATTTGTGTACAAGTTTTTGTGTGAACCTGTTTGCATTTTTCTTGGGTAATTACCTAAGAGTAGAATAGCTGAATTATATTAATGGGTTTTTTAATCAGAGTCCAAAGAAGCCCTGGGGTTTCTGCTTAGACTGGGAAGGGAGTATGGTGATCAGGGACCCAGGTCCATTTCAAACACAGCAGCAACTCCAAGGGTAGCCTCACGTAGTTGGCTTCCTCTGTCAGCTTTTCTCTGAAGAAAGTTTTCTCTAGCCAAGGGTGGGAAATGAGTATGAAAATCCAACTCTTCTTCTAGCTACCCACCCCCCATATTTCTCTGGACAAAGAGCTCTGGTTTGCCAGGTTGGTGGGTTAGATGCTAAGTCTCCGCACTTTCCTAGGTCTGGGCTTCTTCTAATGGATGACCTCCACCTCCCTGGGGAGTTCGGGGGCTGCCGACAGTATCAGATCGGCAGCAGGTAAAAGCGTGTCCCGAACAGGTGGACATTTCCTTTAGAAGCCCCTGAAGCCAGACACAGTGGACAGTTTGGGTCAAGCGGTCAAGCGGACATTGTTAAGGAGAATTTCCACAGCTGCACATCCACAGAATCATACGTAGCGGCCTTCTAGTGAGTCTGAGCCAGACAATGACAGCGCGGAAGGGCTCGCTGTGCTTGTCCCAGGAAGGGGAGAGGGGACAGGCTTCTCTGGGGGTCCAGCCCACTCCACCATCCTGCAAGGAAAATGAAAAGCCTTTCCCCCAGGCCCCGCCAGCCTGGCAGGCTGTAGGCACAAAGTGCTGAGGACAGGAGCTAAGCTAGTGCGCCCCTGTTCGCCCCGCTGTTTGAGATGAGTTCCTCTAGCTCCTGCTCCCAACGTGCTTACAGATGAGGTGTGAGAGGGAGTCTGGATCGCACGGACCGGGCGGGTTCGGACTTATCTCCAGAGCAGTGAGAGCCACAGAGGGTTTCCACGGGAGAGGCCTGATCACATTTCAACATTGTTGAGCACACCTGGGACTTAGGAAGAGCCGGGATGGCCCAGCTCCCCGTGAGCTGCCTCTGATGAAACAAGACCAAACGAGGTGAAGTACGGGCAGAGGCGTAAATCATTTGATGTGCGACCCAGGAGGCAGCATGATCAATTCCATCGGCACGATTCAGAGATCCTAGGAGGGAGCAGGTAAGCTGGGCCTTGAAGGATGTGGTGGTCTGCATGAGCAAGGGGGAGGAAGGAAGGCTTGGAGGCCTGGCAGCAACAGGCCAACCTCAGGAACGGGTGGTCCAGCAGTGACCAGCGGGACGAGAAGGCGGGAGAAGCAGGTCACCACAGAACTTCACAGTGCGTGAAATAGCACCCTGAGGGCCTGTGGCTTTTTGTGTAGGGAGAGGTGTACTGGTGGGTGAAACTTGCTCATACCCCTGGTAGGAATCCGCTACCAGGCCAGCTGCCCAGGTAACACCAGGGCATTACTAATCTGTGGGAATCCCGGGAAAGTGAGCCTTCCAAACTTCTCACACACAGGCCCTTACTTGGGTCATCTCTGGGGCCCCGTGGGGAGCAGGGAACTAAGGGCCACTCAGCTGCATGCTTTCCCCAAGATACAGGCATGGAGGAGTGAGTATCACCCTCCACGAGGGACACAAAACCCCGCCCAGGTGTTCATTCCCATTTCCCCACAGAACAAAAGCCTTCACGTGTAGGGGAAAAGACAAAACACCATAGCCGCGAGAGCTCTTGTAAAAACCCTTCCAAGCACCCGGCTGGTGTGGCTCCGTGGTTGAGCGTTGACCCATGCACCAAGAAGTCACCGGTTTGATTCCCGGTCAGGACACATGCCTGGGTTGAAGGCTCAAACCCTAGTGGGGGGCATGTAGGAAGCAGCTGATCGATGTTTCTCTCTTATCGATGTTTCTATCTCTCCCTCTCCCTTCCTCTCTTTCTAAACACACACACACACACACACACACACACACACACACACACACACTGAAGGGAAGAGAAAGAACCCTCTACCTCTTGGGGAGGGACAGGGATACGTCCCAGGTCCAGAACTACTTGCTAGAGCCAGACCACAGCAACCAATAGAACCAGACTCAGATACAACAGAGATGTTGGAATGATCTCTGGGGAATTCAAAACAGCTACAATCAATATGTTAAAGGCTCAGATGGACACTATACAAGATCCTTTCCGCAGAAATATGGAAACTATAAGAATCCAAGGGAAATGCTAGAAATGAAAACAGAAGTGGAAATAAAAAATGTTTTCAGTGGGCTCATTAGTAGAAATGACACAACTGAGGAAAGAATTGGAGAAGTTGAAGACAGACTTAGAGGAAAAGCAGAACCTATAGCTTCCCAACAGCAGAGTGGTACAAGGAACGGGAAGATCTACATAACTCTTCACGCAGCGTAGATGGGGGCAGCGGGCTGGGGGTGGGGGGCGCTGTATAGTAATCAGAAAACAAAAATAAAATGGTTCACAGTAAACATAATAGATTTAAGTCACTATTTAAAGACAAAATTATCAGATTGAATAAAAAAGAAAACAAAATCCAGCTACATGTTGTAGCCAAGACACTTGGCTAAAACAAATCCATTCAGAAGAATTGAAAAGAAAGCAATGGGAAAAGTATACCATGAAAATGCTACCCAAAGGACAGTTAGTGTAATAATATTAACATCAAAACAAAATGGAATTTACAGCAACCGTTATTTTAAAAATTGGGCCTTTCATCATAAGAAGCATGCTGCTTTTTCCCACAGTGATAAATATTTTTAGCAAGACATGTGGCCATCCTGGATGTGAGGGTGATCTGGCTGCGACATCTGTTGCCCCTTTGATTGCCAGGGTTGATTCGGCGGATCTGGCTGGCTAGGCAAGTGTCCCCTTCCTCCTTCCCTGCTCCACGTGCGTCCCTCCCAAAGTCCTGCACTCAAAGAGGACAATCTCTCTGACAGAGGAGAGATCTGGTCTTCAGTAAAGGGTATCTGAGTAGCTACACTCCCCTGCGAGGATCTCCGAACAAGCTCTCAAGACGTGTGGCTACCCAGGATAAAGACTATTTCCCAGCCTCTTATGCAACCAGGTGTGGTCTAAATTCTGGCGGTCACCATTATTAATCTCAATCTGGCCACACAATGCATCTCTCACTTGCTCAGCTGTTACCAATATGCTTTAAACTTAGCTTGTTTACAATCTAAATGCATGCCTAGGATGGTAATCGGGGCACTGTGCTAAGGCATGTTAATATTTTAATCATTATATTAATGATTTACAAATTGTGCAACCTTGTATAGTTCTTCCTCAAGCTAGTGAGGAAGTCCCAGTTGTTAAAATTAATGTATGAAAATTATTTTTCCTGACACCCTGCTTCATGACAGAGAATTAAAACCAATGACAAATGGCCTTTGAGAGCAAGTTTTCATTTCCTTCCACTGGGTGGGTCGAACTTAAGTGAAAGTTTGCTCTCACCTCTTCATAAACTCCCTCTTCCCTTTCTCTGGCTGCCTTTCCCTCTCATTTTCATGCCTATGCAAACACTGGAGTATTCCTAATTATTTTCACTTCTGCTGGGGAAATTACAACACCCTTAAAAGGCAAAGAAAAGGAGAAAATGTAGATCATCTGAAACCGAGTGACTGGACTTTGGAGGGTTAGTAATCTTTCAAGCCCAGCAGGACCATAAAATGCCTGTTTCTGAGAGGCACCAGGGTGTGAAAGGGGAAGAGAAAAAAAAGTTAGAAGGGGAATAGAGGAGGAAAGAGAAAGAGGTGAAGACGGGGAAAAAAGGTTTAGAGTGAATGTTCATGCATTCATCTATGCTACAAATCCTTGTTAAGCATCAGAACTGAACCAGGACATGCACCAAAATTAGGAGAGTCGTGGTATTAGTCAGGGTCACTGAAAACATTACACCGAGAGGAAGAATCCTCGGATCTGAATTTTTCTCCTTCTGTGAAATTCTCTGCTTCATGTTCAAAGCAAAGAACACACACCAGCAATAGCTACGTGTCCATTAAATGGTGTACACTTGGCTTCTGGAAGAAGGAATCTGTGTCACATCTGAGTTAGATATCGTTTCTCTGTGGCTCTCTGAGCATTAGCCCAGAAAAGGGTCCGGCTTCCGGGAGGACTGCTGCAGAAGCAAAGGCAGTTTATGCCTCACAGGTATTAACTTTCTGTAAATGTCCATCATCCTTGCTAGAATTTAATTTTTAGGAGGCCAGGTCTATTTCTATTTTGTTCTTCATTAAAACACCATTACCCTGAATAGTAGAAGCTCAATAAATATTTCTTGAATATACAAATTAATACTGTTTGCAAATCCGACATATAGCAATGACAGAAAATGAAGCACTAAACTAACTTGTACTTGCCATTATAATGTACCCAGAGAGCTCTGTCATAGAAGTTAGGCAGCCCAGGATGTATCATCACTAGTGTGCAAGCTATGTGCCTTTCACTCACCGTCTAAAGAAGGGTGTTGAATGAAATGAGCAAGAGTGACATTAATAAGGAATAACCTGAATCCTCGCTAATTTTGTAAAGAAAAGCCTTCACAATTAGTTCCTAATTGTTTAGTTATAAGTAACTTACAACACATCTCATAATATTATGATTGAGGACCAGCGAAGTAGGCTATAAATGCTATGAAATAATTTGTAGACTATACGTTTTTTCCAAAATATTCAATAAAAATTATTTCAGACTCTTTTGTGGGGGTCATATATCCTTTTTTATTTTTCACAAACACAATGTTATGAACAAATTTCAATGCAATTAAATATTATTGCACAACAATTTTTTATGGAGATATAATTGACATATAACATATTAGTTTCAGGACATTTTTTAAATGTAATATGACTTTTTGTTGGATATAATTGGCAGGCAACACTATATTAGTTTCAGGTGTTTAACAATGATTCAATATACACATGTACTGTGAAACAATCACCACAATAAGTCTAATTAACATCCATCACCACACGTAGTTACAATTTTTTTTCTTGTGATGAGAACTTTAAGACCTCTTCTCTTAGCAACTTTCAAATGTACAATATAGTATTATTAACTATGGTCATTATACTGTACATTGCATCCCCAGGACTTACTTATCTTATAACTGAAAGTTTCTACCTTTTGACCACCTATAACCATTTAGCTTATTCCCTACCCTCAACCCCACCTCACCCCCAAAACCCACTGCCTCTGGCAACAACCAATCTATTCTCTGTATCTAGGAGTTGTTTGTTGGTTTTGTTTTTTTTTTTCAAATCTTTATTGTTGGATGTAAAATGTATTACAGATGTTCCACATTTTTCCCCCATTGACCCCCTCCTCCCCACTCCCGCCCCCCTCCCACCTTTTCCCACACTATTGTCTGTGTCCATTGGTTATGCATATAAGTTCTTTGGTTTATTTCTTCCCACCCCCCAACCCCTTTCCCTTTGAGGTTTGTCAGTCTAGCAATGAATTTGTACTTCTTAATCCCTTCACCTTTTTCACCCATTCCCCCAACCCCCTTCCCAACTGGCAACCAACAAAATGTTCTCTGTATCTATGAGAATGTTTCTGTTCTTCCTGTTCATTTTGTTTGTAGATTCCATTGCTGATAGATATGTATTCATTGCCATTTTGTTTGTTCATTTATTATCTTTTTCTTCAAAAAGAGCCTTCATCATTTCATATAATAACGGCTTGGTAGTGATGAACTCCTTTAACTTTTTCTTGTCTGGGAAAGTTTTTATATGTCCATCAATTCTAAATGACAGCTTTGCAGGATAGAGTAATTTTGGTTGTAGGTTCTTGGTTTTCATCACTCTGAATATTTCTTGCCACTCCCTTCTGGCCTGCAAAGTTTCTTTTGAGAAATCAGCTGACAGCCTAATGGGAACTCCCTTGTAGGTAACTAGCTGCCTTTCTCTTACTGCTTTTAAGATTCTCTCTTTGTCTTGAACCTTTTGCATTTTGATGATGATGTGTCTTGGTGTGTGCCTCTTGGGGTTCATCTTGTTTGGGACTCTCTGTGCTTCCTGGACTTGTCTGTTTCCTTCACCAAGTTAGGAAAGTTTTCTGCCATTATTGTTTCAAACAGGTTTTCGATTTCATGTTCTCTCTCTTCTCCTTCCGGCACCCCCAAGATGCGAATGTTGGCACGCTTGAAGTTGTCCCAGAGGCTCCTTACACTATCCTCATTTTTTTGGATTCTTTTTCTTTTTGCTGTTCTGATTGGGTATTTTTTGCTTCCTTATATTCCAAATCGATGGTTTGCTCCTTGGATTTACATATTCTATTATTGAAGCTGTGTAAATTATTCTTTATTTCAGTTAATGCCTCCTTTAATTCTAACTGTGTATCCATGATTTCTAACTGGTCCTTTTTTATGCTCTTGAGACCCTCCCTAAGTTCACTGAGGTTCTCATTGAGTTCATTGAGCATCCTTATAAGCAGTATTTTGAACTCAGTATCTGTTAGGTCCCTTTCGCTTAGTTCTTTTATTGGGGTTTTGTTCTATTCTTTCATTTGGGACCTGTTTCTTTGTCTCCTCATTTTGGCTGCCTCCCTGTGTTTGTTTCTGTGTATTACTTAATGAGAGGTATGGGGCTCGCTGAGACCCGATGCTGCTCGTTTGAAAGAATTTAGGAAAAACCTGAAGCAGGATCCAAGACCGGCCAATCCTATGGTTAAGCAAGTGGCAACAGCTTGGGTGGGCTTGAAAGTTGTGTGGGGTGGGGTGGGGCCTCAGGGAGTCAGCAGGGCGGGGCTACCAATGTGAGCCAGGTTGCTGGAGTCCCAGATATGGCTTCTGTCTGCCGCCCCGGGAAGGGCTCACCAAAGGAACAAAGGCCTCTTACAGCACGTTTGTCCCCGAGGAAGCCCCCTCTCCAGCCCTCGCTCCAGTGCCAAACAGCTCAGTTCTTCCCTGTGTGTCTCTGGCGCCCCTCGAGCTGCCTCCCCTCAGAGCTTAGAGGGAGAGAGTCCGCTAAGTCCGTGCGCGGGCCCTTTAAGGAGCTGCCTGGGGCTCCAGCCGCCTCAGCCTCCCTGAGCCACAGTTTCCGCTGGTTTTTCCAGCCAGAAGTGATGGGGACTTCTCTTCCTGGCACTGGAACCCTGAACGGGGCACCTGGTGTGGGACGGGGACCCCTCAGTCCTCAGGAAGGACCTTCCCAGCCGCGGGAGCCTCCTGATTTTTATCCGCCACACGTGGGTGTGGGACCAGCCTGTCTCGCCGCCGCAGCTGCGCCGCCACCCTTCGCGCTGCCGCCCCTCCTACCGGTCTGGATGTAGCTGCCTTTTTTTTTTTTAATTCCGTAGTTGTACAACTTCCATTCAGCTTGATTTCAGGCGGTTTTGAATGATGGTTGTTCTGTAGTTTAGTTGTAACTTTGATGTGGTTGTGGGAGGACGCGATACCGTGTTTACCTACCCGCCATCTTGACCAGAAGTCAGTTGTTTGTTGTTTAGATTCCACATATAAGTGAGATCATAAGGTATTTGTTTTTTCTTTTCAACTTATTTCGCTTAGCATAATGCCCTTGTAGTCTATCCATGTTGTTGCAAATGGCAGGATTTCCTTCCTCTTTATAGCTGAATAATTATACATATATTTCTCTTTTTTTTTTTTTTATCCATGCATCCAGTGATGGACACTTAGGCTGTTGTCGTGTCTTGGCTGTTGAAAATAATGCTGCAATGAACATAGGGGTGCAAATATCTTTTCTCATTAGTGTTTTATTTCCTTCAGATATATACCCAGAAGTGGAATTACTAGGACATATGGTAGTTCTATTTTTAAATTTTTAAAAAATATTTTACTGATTTTGAGAGAGAGGGGAAGGGAGAGAGAGAAAAAACATTGATGTGAGATAGAAACATTGATCAGCTGCCTACTGCACGCCCCTTCGCCCACCAGGGATTGAGCCTGAAACCAGGCATGTGCCCTGACCAGGAATCAAATGGGCAACCCAAGTATTTGTTATTTTAAGTCCCTGATGGCTACCGTAGGGCTGGCATAATTCACCTTTGTCAATGGAAGACTCTAGGTCTAAATTTAGAAAGACCTTGCAATGTCTGGAAGCCAAAATCCTTTTGAAGACTATTGTACAGCTCAGCCCTAACAGACTCTTCACAAGTCTGCTGTTCTCCACCCTCATAACTTCCCCTCCAAACCCTTCTGCCTCCTGCCTGGAACCCCGGGCACCCCCAGAAATAAACAAGTTAACTTGCACCAAGGATCTGTCTGAGCATGTTGTTGTTAGCAAAACTTGTCACTTTGGAAGGAAAAGAAACTTATTTCAAGATTAAAAACAATGCAGATCTGGCAGTTTCACAGAATCCTCACCATTAAACTTGATTCCTCTTATTCTTAGCTCCTCTCTTCCTTTGACCCTCGTCCCCAAAGTGCCCTAAGGCTCTATTTCTGGCCCCTGCATGGGGGAGTCAGTGCTCACAGAATGACGTGACTCTCTTTGGTGCTGGAGGAACCTGTACAATATTGGCCACCAGAATGGTTGGTAGAATACTCAGAGCAGGAGTTGGGGATCCTCGTAAAGAGCTTTTTTCTTTAGAGAGGGGTGTCTCTTTTCAGAAAGCATAGACAGCCCTGGCCGGTTTGGCTCAGCAGTTAGAGCGTCGGCCTGCGGTCCAGAGAGACCCAGGTTCGGTTCCCGTTTGTTCCTGGCCCTAGTTGGTTGTGCGGTGGCAGCCACTCGATGTGTCCCTTTCATGTTGATGTTTCTCTCTCTCTCTCTCTCTCTCTCTCTCTTTCTCTCTCTCCCTCCCACTCTTTCTGAACAAAAAACAAAACAAAACAAAAATGTCCTCAGGTGAGGATTAAAAAAAAAAAAAAGAAAGCACAAACAGAACCCAATATGCCCTGGACCAGGGGTCAGCAAACTTTTCCTATGAAGGGCAGATAGCAGGTATTATAGCTTCTGTAGGCCATTCAGCCTCTGTCACAACTATTCAGCTCTGCCACCGAAGCATGAAAAAGCTACAGACAATACCTAAAAGAATGAGTGTGGCTGTGTGCCAATAAAACTTTATTTATAAAAACAGGCAGTGAGCCAGAATATCCACCAAGTTCCAGAACCTCGAGGTCTCCTCCGTGGTGGATCGGCATTTTCTCCGTCCCTTTGCCAAAGCTGGTTTCTGACTCTGCTGGGCCACTCCACAGACCCCACAGAGGCCTCCCACAGAGGCCTGCCACAGCTCTGGGCCACGTTTGTCCTTCCCAGTCAGCACCCTCCCTCCCGGCCCAGGGATGCCCGGCTCCTTCTTAAAGCCCTCTTGCTGCAGGCTACCCAGTTACCCCTTTCAGTGCCACCCAGACAGTACTTACGCTGCTCTAACCTCCTTGCCCCCCTCCCACGAAACTGTCCATTATAAGGAAAGGTAACTCAGCCACCTAATCCCCCAAAGCAGTGATTTTCAACCTTTTTCATCTCATGGCACACATACACTTATTACTAAAATTCTGTGGCACACCAAAAAATATATGTTTTTGTCAAACTGACCAAAAATAGGTATAATTTTGATTCATTCACACCAGACAGCTTCTGTTGTGTTGGCTGTTGTCGTCTTTTTATTTGACAATCTAAGGGAAAAGGGGTCAGTGCCCCTGCGCTACTAATCCAATGAAACGAAGCCATACGTGGAACTTCAGACCTTCTGAAGAGCAAGAGAACATGTGCTGGTGACCTGGCACACCTGTGCCTAAGGCTGGGCGACCTGAACTGTGTTAGGAGATGGACTGGGCGGGGCGGCCCTGACCTGGCTTCAGGAGCAGGACAGAGGCTCCCCTCAGGCTGGAGTTTACTTAATGGTCTGGCGAGTAGTGATTTGTCCCTGTAGGGGCCCTGGTCAGTTTTTGGTCAGGTCTTTGCCCAGGCTTCTCTGGCACCTTCTGCTTATCTGGCTGTGGGCCACTAGTAGAGGTATACTAAATACTGGGCTCCCTAACGCTTGTTTCCCTCCAAGAGACCGTCAGCTTGTAGCAGCTGGCCATCTCATACCCTCGGCCACCCTTTTTTACACACGAAGATCCGAAACCTGCCAGGTTCCTGGGAAGGGTCTGCAGGCACCACTAGCTCTTAGCGAGGTCCTTATGGTTCTCTGTTCTGGGACACTGCTCCCTCCCCCCACTTTTCCCTCCCTTAACATCCCACCCTAGCTATTGCCAACCGAAGCTGCTTCCTGTTTGACGTGGAGACATTTACTGGCTGGCAGGGGTAGGGGTGTTATCTAGAAACATCAGGAAGCAGCGGTTAGTTATGCAAAAGGCTTTGGAAACCAAACTGATTCAGATGACTCAGATGAAATTTATTTCTTCTTTTGGTTTTCTGAGGTGTTATGGCCCTGGAATGCAGTAGTGATTTCTCTTTTTATTTTCACCTTTAAAATAGTAGTCATTTTTATTTTCACTTCCAAGTATTTTATTCTGCTTTTCTTTAGAGGTTTTTTTTTTTTTTTTTTTCATTTTTATTGGTAGATGAAAACTTATAATGCATAATCATATTTTAACTTTTACCTTCTAAAAATGGGCCCATAAATGCTGAACACACCAAAAAAAAAAAAAGAAATGTACTGCCCTGTCCGGGTGTCTTAGTTGGTTGGAGCATTGTCCTGTACATCAATAGGTTGCAGGTTTGATCCCCCATCAGGAAGCCTATGGGAGGCAACCAATCGATGCTTCTCTCTCACATCAATGTTTCTCTCTCTCCCTCAAAATCAATTTTAAAAATTAATAAAAAATTTTAAATTTTATATATGTGTGTGTGTGTGTGTGTGTGTGTGTGTATACACATATATATATCTTGGAAATTAAATTGTTAGTTTATACATAGCAAAATGAATATAATCAACTCAAAATTGTTGGATCCAGAAGAGAAAGAAGAACTTGGCCATTCTCAAGTCATAGGAAATCCCCAAGCTTTATTTTAGGCCAGAAACATATAATCCTAATCTTGGTCTAAATGTCCTGCCACATGCTCTCCTCTCTCTCCTCCCCCAGGATCAAGCTCTGCGACGAACTCACTAACTTTGGAATGTACATACTCATATCCGGGATTACTACTTTAAACAGCAGCCAAGAACCACGTTTCTAAGAGAACATTTTCAAAGTATCTTAAACCAGACAGGAAACTCATATTGGGGGTATATTTTCCCCTGTGTCCCTGAAATCAGTCCTACACAAACCATAATCTTCCCTTTGGTCACCAGCCTTCCAACAGAAACAGCACCTTCCAGTCCTGAGACATAGTTGCCCAGTGTTCTGCCCTGGGACTAGCAGGCCTGGTCAGTGCCCAAGAACCCAGATTCTAATGGGACAGTCCTCCTCCATGTTGTTACGTTTTCAGGAATGGCAACAAACCTTTGACGTTCCAAACGGCTCTCAGTAGGATCTAGCAGGCCTTATCTTTGCCCACCGCTGCTATCGCGGGGTTGGAGAGCAGTGAAATGAGCAGAGTACTGCCAGCCCCGCCAGCCTGCTGGCGCTTAATTTCTTCCAAGCATTTCTTCTTCGGTTCCTCACCTGGTCCTCCCAAGAGCCATAAGTACCATAAGCCCCAGTGTTCAGAGAAGAACACTGTGGCCTCGAGAGGTCATGTGACTTACCTGAGACCTCACAGCCCAGCTGTTGTGAACTCTGGCAGGGATGCTGGGTCAGCCTCAGACTATCTGCCCCACAGCCTGCCTGCTCTGTGGAACAATTTCAACGAGAGAGGCACATACAAGTGGAAAGTTTCAAGCAGGTCAACAGCCCTCAGATTTGCACAGCTGGTTCATGAAGGTTGCCCCATCTCAGAAGTAAACAGTTAGCAAGACTAAGCCAGGCACAACCCAGCACATGGAGCTGTCTTGTGTGCGATTTTGAGTTTCAAGTGGTTATTGTTCTTTGGTCCCATATGAATCAACATTGCTAGTAACATGAGGTCTGAGGTCTAGGACAGCTCAACTAGAGGTTGATCTGGTAGTGCATGCCCAGGCTGGCTCTTCTCTCTCTTTCCATCCAAAGGCTTCTGAGAAGCACACAAATAGGGATGTAGGGATGGTGGAACCCAGTGTAGGTAAACTCCATGGGTCCTGACCTTGGGAAGTCTTAGCCCTGCCTCAAAACCACCATTGTCACCCTGGGAAAGTCCTTTCTTTTGGGGGGCTTCAGTGTTTCCAGCAATGAAATAAAAAACTGATAACCCCTGAATTTCCCTCTGGCCCAGATGTTTTGTGGTTCTCCGATCTGATAAGCAAGGACTCTATCACCCAATAACCCGGGGCATACCCAAATACAGACACATGCCCTTGAGTCCAGGGGAAAGAAGACTCAGGGGTTCATCCACTTCATCCACTGAACTGCTGTCCCTTTAGGCTTGTCCCTTCCCCTCTGTTAATGTCACCCCCTCACTCAAATGCAAATGCCATCATAGGAAAAATCTTACCCCAAGGACCCTCTGGACCTCCCTAAAAACCCTGAGAAGCAACACAAAACAGGCCTTTTCCAGACTAAACAAATTACAGAGTTGAGGAAATTCTCCAGGGAGTTTCCCGTGAAGAAAGCCTCAGAGAGGTAACACATCTCTGCAGAGCTGCAGGTCAGTCCGCTGTGTTCGATGCTGGAAAGAACATACCAGAACTAAAAGACATGCCTCTGTTCTCATGGAGGCTACTGCTTGATAACAGAGAGAAATGACTTCCACCCACCTTCCTGTGAGACTTATCACTAAATCTGCAGCACCCACAGCTGTGGAGAACAGTAAGGGGAGTGGCATTTGGGATGACTGGGTCTTCCATGCAGCTAAGGGTCAACCCAGCACCTGGAACAGTGCCTGACTCACAGTGGCCCTCCATGATATCCGAGGGGCGAACGAATGAATAAGAAGTTTAGGAAATATGATTTTAATTTGACAAATGTTTGTGCAAACTTTTTTTTTTTAGTGGGATAATGGGTAATTTTTATTCTTTAATTCAAAGGTGAGTCAAAAATTATTTGCTCAAGATTTGACATAGGGTCTAGTAGTCCTTGATGACAAGAGAAGCCAATCAACAAGACCAGTTCCCGTCCCAGAGCAAGGGCAGAGGCTCTCCCGGTGCCTGAATGGCTCGCTCCAGAAACGGCTCTGTCAACCTCTAGCATCAACGTCTAGGGCGACTATTGTTACATAAATTGCAGGACTTTATTTGTTTTTATTTTTTTTGGTTATAAAATTTTTTTCTCCAATTTTTATTAATTTATTTTTGTTACAGATGTTTCTCCTTTCCCCCCCCCCTAGAACTCTTCCTCCCCATGCTATCCCCCCCACTCCCCTAACATTGTTGTCTATGTCCATTGATTATGCATACATGCATATAAGTTCTTTGGTTCATCTCATCCATTCTCCCTCACCCCCTACTCTGAGGTTTGCAGTATGAACCATATTCCTTTCTATGTCTCTGGGTCTATTTTGTTCATCAACCCACCTTGCTCAGTATATTCCACAAATAAGTGAGATCATGTGGTATTTGTCTTTCTTTGATTGGCTTATTTCACTTAGCATAATACTCTCGAGGTCCCTCCATGTTGTCTCAAAGGATAAGAGATCTTTCTTTCTTACAGCTTCATAGTATTCCATTGTATATATGTACCACAACTTTTTATCCATTCATCTATTGATGGATACTTGGGCTATTTCCAGATCTTAGCAATTGTAAATGGTGCTTTTATGAACATAGGGGTACATATATTCTTTCTGATTGGGGTTTCAGGCTTCTTAGGATATATTCCTAGAAGTGGGATCACTGGGTCAAATGGCAGTTCAATTTTTAATTTTTTGAGGAAACACCACATTGTTTTCCATAGTGGCTGCACCAGTCTGCATTCCCACCAGCAGTGTACTAGAGTTCCCTTTTCTCCACACCCTCGCCAACACTTGTTGTTTGATGATTTGTTGACAGCGGCCATTCTGGTAGGTGTGAGGTGATACCTCATCATTGTTTTGATTTGCATCTCTCTGGTGATTAGTGATGTTGAGCATTTCTTCATATGTCTCTTGGCCATTTGTATGTCCTGTCTGGAGAGGTGTCTATTTAGGTCCTCGGTCCATTTTTTAATTGGGTTCTTTGTCTTTTGTTGAGTTGTATGAGCACTCTATATATTTTGGAAATTAACCCCTTATCTGATGTATCATTGGCAATGATGCTCTCCCATGTAGTGGGTTGCCTTTCCATTTTGATGGTTGTTTCTTTTGCTGTGCAGAAGCTTTTTAGTTTGATGTAGTCCCATGTATTCATTTTTCCTTTGTTTCTGTTGCCTTAGGTGATGTATCATGCTGCGTATGATGTCTGAAATTTTGTTGCCTACATTTTCTTCTAGAATTTTTGTGGATTCACAAGTCACATTTAAGTCTTCTATCCATTTTAAGTTTATTCTTGTGTATGGTGTAAGTTGATGGTTTCCTTTTTTTGCATGTAGCTGTCCAATTTTCCCAACACCATTTATTAAAGAGGCTGTCTTTACTCCATTGTATGCTCTTGCCACCTTTGTCAAATATTAATTGAGCATAGTGTTTTGGGTCAATTTCTGGGTTCTCTCTTCTATTTCATTGATCTATATGCCTGTTCTTGTGCCAGAACCAGGCTGTTGTGATTACTGTAGCTTTGTAGTATAACCTGATATCTGGTATTGTGATCCCTCCTACTTTGTCCTTCTTTTTCAAGATTACTGTGGCTATTCGGGGTCTTTTTTGGTTCCATATGAACTTTTGAAGTATTTGTTCTAGTTCTGTGAAATATGTCATTGGTATTTTGATGGGGATTGTATTGAATCTATTGATTGCTTTGGATAGTGTGGACATTTTAATGATGTTGATTCTTCCAAACCATGAACAAGGTATGTGCTTCCTCTTTTTTATATCTTCCTCTATTTCATTTTTCAATGCTCTGTAGTTTTCTGCAAATAGGTTCTTTACTTCTTTGGTTAAGTTTATTCCTAGGTATCTTCATTTTTTTGCTGCAATGGTAAATGGGATTGCTTTTTTAGTTTATTTTTCTGTGAGTTCATTATTGGTGTATAAGAATGCTGTCGATTTCTTGATGTTAATTTTGTATCCTGCTACCTTGCTGAATTCGTTTATTAAATACGGCAGATTTTTTATGGAGTCTTTAGGGTTTTCTGTGTATAATATCATGTCGTCTGCAAATAATGACAGTTTAACTTCCTCCCTTCCAATTTGGATCCCTTTTATTTTTTCTTCATGTCTGACTGCTGTGGCTAAGACTTCCAGTACTATGATAAATAAGAGTGGCGAAAATGGGCATCCCTGTCTTGTTCTTGTTCTTAAGGGAAATGCTTTTAGTTTTTGCCCATTGAGTATGATGTTGGCTGTAGGTCTTTCATATAAGGCCTTTACTATGTCGAGATATGATCCCTCTATTCCCACATTTCTGATCATTTTTATCAGAAATGGGTGCTGGATTTTGTCAAATGCTTTTTCAGCATCTATTGATATAATCATGTGGTTTTTATCTTTCATTTTTTTATGAGGTGTATCACATTTATTGATTTGCAAATATTGTACCAGCCTTGCATCCCTGGAATGAATCCCACTTGGTCATTTTGTAATGTGTTGCTAGTATTTTGTTCAGGGTTTTGGCATCTACGTTCATCAGGGATATTGGCCTCTAGTTTTCTTTCTTTGTAGTGTATTTATCTAGTTTTGGAATTAGAATTATGCTGGCCTCATAAAACGATTTTGGAAGTCTTCCTTCTTCTTGAATTTTTTGGAATAGTTTGGGGAGAATGGGTGTTAGTTCTTCTTTGAATGTTTGGTAAAGCTCCCCCATGAAGCCATCCAGACCTGGGCTTTTGTTTGCTGGGAGAGTCTTGATTACCTCTTCAATTTTCTTAGTTGTTATTGGTCTGTTCAAGTTTTCTATCTCCTCCTGGTTCAGTTTTGGGAGACTGTGTGTTTCTAGAAATTTGTCCATTTTGCTTAGATTGTCGAATTTATTGCCATATAATTGCTCATAGTATTTGTTAATGATCCTTTGTGTTTCTGTGGTGTCAGTTGTTACTTCTCCTCTTGCACTTCTGATTTTGTGTATTTGGGTTCTCTCTCTTTGTTTCTTGGTGAGTCTAGCTAAGGGTCCATCAATCTTATTTATCTTTTTGAAAAATCAGCTCTTTGTTTCATTGATCCTTTGAATTGTTTTTTTGGTCTCTATATCATTTATTTCTGCTCTGATCTTTACTATTTCCTTCCTTCTACTTGTTCTGGGCTTGTCTTTTTGTTTGCTTTCTAGTTCTTTAAGTTGTGAGGTTAGATAGTCAGTTAGAAACTTTTCTTGTTTCTTGAGGTAGGCCCGCAGTGCCATGAACTTCCCTCTCAGAACTGCTTTCGCTGCGTCCCATACATTTTGTGGTGTTGTGTGTTCATTTTCATTGGTTTCCAGGAAGTTTTTAATTTCTTCCTTGATCTCCTTGGTTACCCATTCGTTGTTTAATAACATGCTATTTAGCCTCCATGTGCTCAAATGTCTTTGCATGTTCTTGTTGCAATTAATTTCTAGTTTTATGCCATTGTGATCTGAGAAGATGCTTGATATGATTTCAATCTTCTTGAACTTGTAGAGACTTAGTCTGTGTCCTAACATGTGGTCTATCTTTGAGAATGCCCCATATGCACTTGAGAAGAATGTGAATTCTGTAGTTTTGGGGTGTAATTCTCTGTAGATATCTACCAAATCCATTTGGTCTAATGCTTCATTTAGACTCTCTGTTTCCTTGCTAATTTTTTGTCTAGAGGATCTATCTAGTGATATCAGTGGGGTGTTGAAGTCCCCTGCTATGATTGTATTGCTGTTGATTTCTTCTTTGAAGTCCTCCAGAAGATTTTTAATATATTTTGGTGCTCCTATATTGGGTGCATATGTGTTCATCAAGGTTATATCTTCCTATTGGATAGATCCTTTCAATATTACGTAGTGGCCTTCTTTGTCTGTAGTTATGGCCTTCATTTTGAAATCTATTTCATCAGATATGATTATTGCTACCCCAGCTTTTTATTGCTTTTCGTTTGCTTGGAAGGTTTTTTTCCATCCCTTCACTTTCAACCTATATGAGTCTTTTGTTGTGAGGTGGGTCTCTTGTAAACAACATATATATGAGTCAATTTTTCTTATTCAGAGTAGTGGAAGCTGAGGACCGGATAAGTGAATTAGAAGACAGGGTAGGAAAAAATCAACCAATCAGAAAACCAAAAGGAAAAAGCAATTAAAAAACAGGAATACATGGCTGGTTTGGCTCAGCGGTTAGAGCATTGGCCTGCGGTCCAGAGAGACCCAGGTTCAGTTCCCATTAGGGGCGCGTATCTCAGTTGCAATTTGTCCCTGGCCCTGGTTGGGTTGTGTGGGTGGCAACCACTCAATGTGTCCCTTTCACATCGATGTTTTTCTCTCTTTTCCTCTTTCTCCCTCCCACTCTATCTGAACAAAAACCAAAATAATGTCCTCGGGTGAGGAAAAAAAAATAGGACTAACAGGCACAAGCCTGGATCTTCTCCTTCTGGGTCTGTCTGTCTCCATTCATTAATCAAAGTAGGCAGACCTCTTTTTGAAGTTCAGTAAGCATGGCTTTGACATCTTCTGTTAGTGTCATAGGCTGTAAACGTGTAGATTTCCACAAAAAAAATAACATTCTTCAGCCAATTTCCTATTGGCTGCACCACCCTTTGCTTACTGAATTGCTTCCTCCCAGTGTGAAGTCCTTAGATCAGTAATGCATGTATTGGAAGGATGAAAACTTGAACTCTGTCACAGATTATTTCAGCCTCTTCTTTGTAATGGCATTTTGATTGTAAGAGCTTTTTCACCCCAAAGGAGTCCCACTTGTCATCCTACCAGAGTCTCCAGAAAATGAAACCAGACTACAAATGGGTCCAGGCTGCCTGGCACTACTTGAGTCAATTAAGTAGAGACAAGATTGAATATTTAGTCCAATATTGCTGGCAGTATGGAAGAGTAGTCAAGTCATCCTGCAAAAATCTCCTCTAATCCCTTTCTTTCCTTCTGCAGATTTCATTAGTCAACTTGATGGACATTTATAGTCAAGGAATCAGTTGACTAATTGTAAAATGTGCTAACATTTATAAAGCATGCACAGTTCTTTGGCCTGGTAAGATATGTGTAGGGAGCAGAATTGTTTCCCTGGTTTTTTATATGAAAAAAAAAAAAAAAAAGCAGCCCTTGGAGTATAACAATACAGGATTACAAAAGCTGGTTTATCGAGCATGAGGGGCGTGCAGTACACCTTCTGATTCCACACAGTATGCTGTAGGACGATCCCCGGGTCCTTGGGTCACCCAGTCACTCTTGTCCTGTAAATGCTTGATCTAATGGAATTGCCCATCAACGCAGAGGTCAGGCCTGCCCCCTCACACAAGCCTGGAGGGAGGGATTCTCAGTGGCCAGACCAAGCCAGTTTGGTGTGTTTTGGTGGAAAGGTTGGTGAGAAAGGAGCGTTCCTCTTTTTGCCTCGCAAACTTCAGACTGAAGGACCTGCCTCGAAGCTGAGTCTCTGGACTCACTGAAATGACTACTAGCCGAAACTATCAGTTTGCTGCTATTCTCCCAGCTACATGACTGGCTCTTAAAGAGATCGGATGTTCATTACTCCAGTGTCTCTCTCCTGCAGCTTTTACCCTTCTTGGGGGGCTTTATCACTAACTAGGAACCTGCCCACTATAAAACTGCCTGCCTGGGCTCTCATGCGACACTGGGGAGTCATATCAAGGTCGGTTTCAGGAGTTATAAGGTCGTGAGAACCTCCTGAGGAGTTCATATTATGTTGCCATTTATTGACAGTGTTTCCATCCTCAACCCTGTGAGTAGAATTATTAAGAATGTTCCCCTATGTTTGCCCCAAAGAAGGGCTTCTTTTCCCATGCTTAGGAGCTGGACAGTGGGCAGTGATAGCGCCAGGGTTTCTATTCACAAGTTCATAACACTGACTGCATTGTTCACAGTTGGGCCGGACATAAGCATACAATTATTGTACAATGGTTGCCAAGAGTTGCGTTGGCAAAGAAAATCTGTCCCATGTATCTTGATGCCAAGTCGCCAAGTTACCTTGTTAGGACTATACCTTTCACGTTCTGGAAACATGGAAACTTTATAGGCAACTTACTGAGCAAATTCAAGTTTCTTTTAGCATTCTAAGTCAAAAGGAAAGAACATGAACTTGGACATGCAAAATCAGGACACTAGAGTCTGGCCCAGGAAATCTGCTCCTACCTTCCCCCCAGTGAGGTCCTCTGAAAGTCCATCAGAGACCAATAGAGTCCTTCCATGGACCAATAGTCTCAGTCTTGCATCTTTAAGTTTATGATAATTAATTTTATGTGCCTACCTTGGCTGGGCCTCAATGCTCAGACAGTTGATCAAGCATGATTCTAGATATTTCTGTGAAGGTGTTTTTTAATTAGATCAACATTTAAATCGATAAACTTTGAGTAAAGTAGATTACCCTCCATAATGTGGGTGGGCCTCATCCAATCAGTTGAAGGCCTCAACACAACAAGGAATGGCCATCCCCGAGCAAGGAGGAATTCTGCCAGAAGACTGCCTTTGGCCTTGGACTATAACTCTTCCAACTATTAGTCCCTTAAGTCTCCAACCTGCTGGTCTGCTCTGCAGACTTTGAATGCAAATAGACTCCACAATTGCATGAGCTATTCCTTAAAATAAATCTCTCTCTCAATATATAGATGGATGGATGGATGGATAGATAGATAGATAGATAGATAGATAGATAGATAGATAGATAGACAGACAGACATGGATAGAGTTATAGACATGGTACTTGTCCTGTTTCTCTGGAGAACCCTGACTGATTTACAGTTAATTCCTGCTTTCATGGAGGGCTCCCAGAGTTTTGTTGTGGTGGTTTTCCTAAAATGTCAGCTGAGCTCCTAAGTCCCCAAAGCCTCTGATCCGTTGCTTTCATTCAAAAACACTGCTCTTGTCCCATACAAAGTCTTACCCCAAATCCTGGTATCTCGTGTATTTTTTTGGCTAGTCTTCAGGCCTCTGCTGGTTACATAAAGTAAGATCTCCTTCATTCCTGGGTCTTGGGTCAAGTCTAGGCTAGCTGTGAACAAGACTAGAGGAGACACATAGTCTACGAGTCTCCTCTTGGATCTTGAAGCTCTTAAATTCCCAGACACTCCAGTTCCCATTTCAGCCAGGGAATTAGATGGTGTCATACTGATCCCAGATTAGGAGGAATCAGGTGATTCGTTCAAGTATATGGCATTAATCTCTGGAGTAGCATAAGCATGAGACTATAAGCTTTGGTTTTTAGTCATAGGCATCAAATGATGCCACCCCCATCTTCTCCAAGTCTGATTTCAGAATATATTCATCTTATTATCACATTCTCTCCTAGTTACCCAATTTCTTTACCTCTAATATGGGCACAATCATATTAGCTATGTCTGTCAGTACAGTCTCAAATGCTTTGAGCCCCATGGAAATAATAACAATTTCTCTTTACTGGGTGCTTACTACGTGGCAGACACTGTGCTAAAAACTTTGCATGCATCGCCTCATTTAGTTCTCATAAGAATCCGATTATTAGTCCCTTAAGTCACTCAGTTCACAAACAATGGTCCTGGGGATTTCCCGGGACACGGAACTCAACTGGGCAGAGCAGCAGGGAGGAGAGAGCATAACTTGGTGTCCCACATCTGCACCAAGGAAGCCCAAAGTGTTGACTAAGAGACTGCCCTTCACTGGAGGACATCATGGCCCAAGGTCCCACAGCTCAAAGTCATCCAGGAGGCAGGAAAGAAAGCAGCAAGGTGAGGCAAGTTGGATATTAGGGAGTCAAGGAGAACCCTTGGAAAAGCTTGGAGGCTCATCTCAAGCGCCTCCCCCACCTTCTTGACTACGCCTTTCCTCTGGCTGGCACTCCTTGTCCCTACCAGGCTCCCGGGCCCTCATTCTTTCCGCATCTTGTGTTCAAACACGCTTTCAGGAAACTCTCCTCAATGTTCCTATCTTTTCGAATCAAACATATTCAGCATTAGTCAGTCTATCCTTGGTGAGTAAAGACACTCCTATTGCATGCACATTCTTACCCTGTCCTGTGACACAGAGCTGCCCTCAGGGTTGACGACGTGAATCGTCAGTGCTCTTCCGCTGTGTTAACTGGCCCAACCCACGCGGCCTTTCTGGTTATTGGGCCTGTTTTCCTGGACCTGCTGTCACTGCCCGCTGTAGCGCGGTCCGCCATCTCTTCTCCCTTGCGGTAGAAGTGGGAGGGATGAGAAAGAACGGGGCTTGGCGGTGGGAGGTGCATTTCATCCGTGCTCCCATTTTGGGAGCAGAGAGTGGGAACATCCCAACAACGCACTTCTGGGTCTCTAGCTCCACAGAGGGCCACTTGCCCAGCTGATGGTAGTGTTTGAATAGTACTCTTCTCATCCAGCTCCCGTTCTTTTATTTAAACTGTGACATGGTCAGAAGACTCTCGAGTGCCTTGGCCTCCTCTTCCTCCTCTCCACTCCGGACCCAGCCTAAATGAAGGTTCGGAGTTGATTTGGAAGGGGAACACATTTCCTATTAAGAGCCAAATTCTAAATGGGAGGCTCAGTCTGATCTCATGGCACGAAGAGGTCCTGAGCCCTGCGGCCACCACAGAACACAATAGGTTCATCCCCACCCCAGCGGCAGAATAAATAGCAGCTCCCCAGCAGAGTGACCTCAGGCAAGCAGCTGCTGACATCTCCGGCTCTGCCCAAGGTGACAAAAATTGGAACACCAGCAAGGAAGCCACATGAACAGAGCCAATACAGGACGGAGGCTACCCAGAAAGGGGCGTCCTATGACCCCCACCCTGTCCCAAGTCTCCCCAGCCACACTCTTCCTACCTTCCTCCCACCCGCCCACTGCCATTTGCACCCAGCTCAGGGGGCACACAGGGAGAGAGGCCCAGAGCAGCTGGCTATTTGCAGAGTATATTTAGACTTCCCAAGAAAACAGGAAACCCTTCTGAAATTACTGACATAGGAGAGAAGGGAGGGGCTTTGCGAGGAGGAAGGGGGCTGGAGGAGAAGGGTTATCAGAAAGGCTCAGAGAGAAAGACCAGGGAGCTTCCGATGTGACTGGAGGAACTTGCCGCTCATCTAAAACACATCTCTATCCTCCCAGAGTGAAGACCAGCATTAAGTTAGAGCTAGAAAGGGCTCAGGACCAGTGGTTTTGACTTATTTTGGATCACACACTGCCTTAAGGCACTGATATAGGTTGGGGACCTCTCCTAAGAAAAATGCATATGAACTTTATGTGTACATCACACACACACACACACACTCACATACACTTCACATACTATTTCAGGAGTTTCATAGACCTCTCAAAACTCATCTTTGGGGCCCCCAAGATCTATAGATCTCTGGCCTAAGAACTCAGCTTCTAGCCCAGTTGTTCTCAACTGAGGGCAGTTTCGCCCCTGCCTAGTGGGTAGAGGCCAGGGGTGCTGCCAAACATCCTGTGATGTACAAGACCACCGCCCACAGCAAAGGTTATCTGGCCCAAATGATCAATCGTGTCAATGTTGAGAACACCTGCTGCTAGAAGTGTACCAGATTGTCTTATCACAGAAAAGTGAAAGAATTTGCCTATGATCGCACAAGTTATTAGCAAGGCCAGACTAGTAACGCCGTCTCATGACAGCCCAATTGTTGAGGACATATTATGTACCAGACACTGGTCTAATTCACTTATTTCTCACAACTATCCTTTGACATGGGTGTCATTAGGCCCATTTCACAGATAAGGGAATTGAGGCAAAGGGAGCCTGAGTGTCCCACCCAATGTCCCACGCCTGGTAAGTGGTGAAGCTGGGGTATGAACCCTGGCATTCTGGCTTTATGGTCAGTCCAGGCCATTAACCCTTGCAGCACACGGCCTGAATCCTAATAACAACCCATAGTCCAGGTCAGCACTAAGCGGCATCCTCCAGGTGTGCAATACTGGTCTTCTAACGTCCGCTCTCATCCAGACTCCAGCTTTAGTTTCTTAATTTTTTTTTTCTTTATCCTCACCCAAGGACATTTTTCCATTTTTTTTCTTGTTCGGATAGAGTGGGAGGGAGAGAGGAAGAGAGAGAGAGAAACATCAACGTGAAAGGGACACATCGAGTGGCTGCCACCCACATGACCAACCAGGGCCGGGGACAAACTGCAACCGAGGTACGTGCCCTTAGCGGGAACCGAACCCAGGTCTCTCCAGACCACAGGCCGACGCTTTAACCGCTGAGCCAAACCGGCCAGGGATAGTTTCTTAATATTTTAGGCTTTGTAGTTGCCAGTTTTCTTCTTAAGGCTGATCCCCCCTATTCCTAACTAGATCTTACATTTTTATAGTTATTTACATTTTTCAAGATATATCATGACCCATTATTTCATCTAACCTATAAAACAACTGTATAAAGCAAAAACAGGGCACTTTGCAGATGAGAAGAATGGAGAGCAAGGTCCCTGGGCAGGCAGGTGATCAGAGCCGTAACCAGCAGCCTCAGAGCGCGGTGGGTTCCAGAGCTCGGTCTCCTCCCCTGACCATGGCCACCAGCTCAGTCAGCTCTGCTCAGACCAAGAGTGAGCCGGGAAGCCCGCGGCCTGGTCCTGCAAGCAGATGGGCCTCTGTGACGCAGGAACCCTCCTTCACATACCTATTTCATTAAACATTTTATTAACCTTCAACAGAAGCATCAGTTTAGGTTACTAATGCCTGGCTTTAATTGAAATATATTTATTCAATCTCTGCTAATAGGGTGACGCGATCCGAAATTCCCAAGCATCATCCTAGCTCCCAAATTGCTTCATCTGTCTCCCTGCTCCTTGCTACACTTGCTTGCTGAAGACAATGCTATGTTGGTGATGGTGGTGTTTTGTTTTGCTTTTTCTAAAAATGAGCTGTGTGTAGCCCGGCCGGTGTGGCTCAGTGGTTGAGCATCAACCCAGGCACCAAGAAGTCACCAGTTTGATTCCTGGTCAGGAATCATGCCCAGTTTGTGGGCCAGATCCCCAATGAGGGGCATGCAGGAGGCGGCCAATCGATGCTTCGCCCTCTCTCCCTTCCTCTCTCTCTAAAATCAATCAATAAATTAAAAGAAAAAATTTTTTTAAATAAAAATGAGCTGTGCTGGGCTGCCTGCCAGCTGGTGCCCCCATCCACACCCAGAAACCACACACCTATCTATCATCTGTGTGTACTCAGAATCCACATTCCACTCACGAGGTCCAATCTACAGTTCATATCTTGTTTTGGCAGAATCTCTTAGGTAAAAAAAAAAAAAAAATTGTTGCTAGCATCTGGATAAGACCTAGTCACGTTAAGCAACATTCAAAACAATATCCTGGAACCAAAAAAAGGAGGTCCAGTTTCCCTCAGTTTCCCTCACCCTTCCCACAGCAGACAGGCCTTGCCTCTTGCGTCTGTGCTGTGAGCAGCCTCCAGTCAGAGATAAAACTGAATGAACACTCCATTTCTCTTAACTTACATATGAATGCAGTCAGTGGCTCATCCAACTGCATATACTTAGCATCTATTATATTTCACTTTTTTATACTTCGTCCTGTTCTGAAAAGGATGGAAGGCAGATGCAGGCTTTATTGGTAAAGATCACTAATTCAGCCCTGGCCGGTTTGGCTCAGTGGTTAGAGTGTCGGCCTGCGGTCCAGAGAGACCGGGGTTCGGTTCCCGCTAAGGGCACGTACCTTGGTTGCAGTTTGTCACCGGCCCTGGTTGGTCGTGCGGTGGCGGCCACACAATGTGTCCCTTTCACGTAGATGTTTCTCTGTCTCTCTCTTCCCCTCTCTCCCTCCCACTCTGTCTGAACAAAAAATGGAAAAATGTCCTCGAGTGAGGATTAAAAAAAAAAAAGATCACTAATTCAACTCAGTTTAATTAGATAGTCACGTCTTTATTGTCTGCTGACTACCCTGCATCAAGCCTGCGTCTCCTGCTGGTGAGACGGTTCAAGTCTCTTGGGAGGGAAGATATTCACACGGAAGGAACTGGAGACTCATAGTCACCTTGAACTCACAAATGCGTTATCTTGTGTGGGTCAGGATTCTTTCAAATACAAAGGACAAAAAGTCTACTGCAGCAGAAGGAAAAAAGCGGATGTGTTGCTCAGAAGACAGCGCAGTACAGGGACAGTGGCGGTGTCAGGGACAGAGGCCAAGGGCTCCTGGGATGGACCCGGAGCCTCCCTCCTACTCTTGACTCTGCTGCCCAGGGTCAACCCCAGAGCAGCCTTACTCTTTCCTGCTGCGGAAGGCTTCCTCTCCCTGTCCATGGAGCTGGGACAGGACAGGACAAGGCTGCCAGCTCCTGTCGCCCCTGCTCAGCAGTCCTCGAGGAAGGGAAGGGCCTTTCTCAGAGCTTCGCTATGTCTGAATCTCAAGGTACAATGTTGGTTGGCTGCCTTTGGTCATGGATGCCATGGACCAGTCACTGGGAGGGCGGGGGTACTGCGATTGGCCAAGCCTGGGTCACAGGTCCACCCCTGACCTGGCAGTGCACTAATGTAGTGGCAGCTCCAGCCACATCACAGGTTTGGAGTCGACAGGGCACCCTTCCCCAGAGGAAGAGGGGTGGGCAGCACTGCTAGCGGGAGACGGGCGAGGGCCACTGGGTGGACTGCCAACAACAGATGCCACCATAACTACACTCCGAGAGTTTACTTGAAAGTGGTTGTTTGGAACTCAGATTACATATTCCGACAAAAACCATCTAATAACCAACCTTACATTTGGGTGGTGTTTTATGAGGTACGTTCTTATCCATTCTGTCATTTGACCCCTCAATAGCCCTGTGAGGTAAAGAGGAAAGGTATCCCCCCTTCTGTCACGTCACCCTGACCTCAAGCCAGCCCAGAAACACCCTTATTCGGGACAGTGCCTCTGTGCCAGTTCCTGTGGGGCCTGGATCCGACCGGGAGAGGGCTTCTGGGAGGACCTCCGTGAGGGGGGCAGGGGGCACGCTAGGCTGACTCCCCCTTCCAGGCCTGAACGGTTCCTCTCCCTTTTCCCCTGAGTTTGTCCCGAGCCCCTCAGAGGCCACCTAACGTGGATGGAGTCCCAAGGCTGTGTCCAGCATTGAGTGGGACAGAGGGTAGAGGGTGAGAAAATACGTTACCGCTTGGCACCCAACTTCCTCTCAAGAAAACATCTGGGATAGCCTGAGGCTATAGGGTGGAATGTTACCCAATACATTTACACTTGATCTTAGCCAAAAGGCCAAGAAGTGATGTTACCCAATACATTTAATTAAAAAAATAAAAACTTAAAAAAAAAAAAAAAATTGCCCTGGCCGGTTTGGCTCAGCGGTTAGAGTGCCAGCCTGCGGTCCAGAGAGACCCGGGTTCGGTTCCTGCTGGGGGCACGTACCTCGGTTGCAGTTTGTCCCCGGCCCTGGTTGGGTGGTGTGGGTGGCAGCCACTCAATGTGTCCCTTTCACGTCGATGTTTCTCTTTCTCTCTCTCTCTTCCTCTCTTTCCCTCCCACTTTATCTGAACAAATAATGAAAAAATGTCCTCGAATGAGGATAAAAAAAAAATTATGTTTTAAAAGATCGTTTTATGGAAAAATGCTCATTTAATAAACAAGTTATAAAGCACCGTGCACATGACTGCAAGCAAAAATTACTAAAAGGCAATGCATCGTGTTAACAAGTGCTCTCTCTGGGTGATGTGCTGACTTGTGATTTTTTTGTCTATTCTTTTCAATATTTTTTCAATATTTCCATAATCCACATGGATCACTTTGTCATAAAAAATAAGGGCATATTTCATAGTTGAGTATCTGTTTTAGAAGAGATCTCCTCACTCTGACATTCAAGGCCCTTCACAATCAGGACCCAGGACACGTCCTTACCTTGCCGGCCACTCCACTCCTCAGGCCGCTCTTCTTCCTGACCCCGCCCAGGCTGCGCTCCACCCTCCCTGCAGCCCCTCAGCCTCTTCTCCGCCGTCCGATCCCAGAGGTGTTCACAGTCTCGCCCCTCAAAGCCTCAGCCAGGCCTCGCATATGCCAGGTGAGCCGGAATGAGCACCCGAGGCCTGACGGGTGTCTGGCCTTCTCAGTCACTCTCGGCACCTCAGGCACAGAGCCCTCTCTTTCCCCAAAACACCCCCCCACCCCCACCCAGCAAGAGTTTAAGACAGAGTTCTCAAACAGGCGACATGCCCTCTTCCGCCCCACTGTGTGCTGTGGATAAGGGGAGCTGAGCACTCCTGTCCCCAGCAGACTGATGACCAGTGTTCAAAATTAAGTTCCGTTCAATTCAGTGTTAAATGTCAACATTTAACCATTTCTGATCCTGAGGGCAAATAAGAAGGATACAACCATTTCATCCATTCATTCATTTACCGAGCCTTATGTTTTCTTATTTCTTGTATAGTTATTCATTCTATTAAAAATGTAAGCAACAGCCCTGGCTGGTTTGGCTCAGCGGTTAGAGCGTCGGCCTGCGGTCCAGAGAGACCCAGGTTCGGTTCCTGCTAAGAGCACGTACCTCGGTTGCAGTGTGTCCCTGTCCCTGGTTGGGTCGTGCGGGTGACAGCCACTCAATGAGTCCCTTTCACATAGATGTTTCTCTCTCTCTCTCTCTCTCTCTCTCTCCCTCCCTCCCTCCCTCCCTCCCTCCCTCCCACTCTATCTGAACAAAAAATGGAAACTGTCCTCAGGTGAGGATAAAAAAAAAAAAGAGACACATCAGTTGGTTGCCTCCCACCCCCCCCAATCCTGACCAGGTCTGGGAACAAATCGCAACTGAGGCACATGCCCTTGGATGGAATCTAACCCATGATTCTTTGGTCTGCAGACTGACACTCTAACTGCTGGGCCAAACCGGCCAGGGCCACACACACATTTTTAGAGCACGGCATGAAGTCGGGCCCATAGCAAGCTGGATTAGCAGAAGAGGGTGAACTGTTTTTACTCTCAACACTTCTGACACCAAATATGTGGGAGTGTTCTCACACCCACCAACTCGCCAGCGCTAGATAGCAGCTGGGTGTCCTACAATTCAGTCTGACACTGACTGACCCTGCAGGGTAAAGGCTCAGCCCCACGAGACTGCCCCCACTTTTACTGCCAGTGCCAAGTCCCGGGTTGCACCCGTACTTCTGACTGACCAGCTATAAATCAAGAGTTCCTGTGACCTCCTCCTCGGTTTCCATGCTTTGCTAGAACAGCTCCGAGAACCCAGGAGAACACTCTGCTTCCATTTCCCAATTTATTGTAAGAGGATACAGCTCGGGAACAGCTGAGTGGAAGAGACGCACAGGGACAGGCATGGGGGCAGCGCGCAGAGCTGCCCTTGGCCTCACCGGGCACATCACCCTCCCAGCACCTTGATGTGTTCACCAACCCAGCAGCCCTTCAAACCCCATTGTTTAGGGGTTCTTACGGAGGCCTCATTACACAGGCATGACTGACTAAATCATTAGCTATTGGTCATTAACTCAATCTCCAGCCCCCTCCTCTCTCCCCGGAGGTTGGGAGGCAGGGCTTAAAGTCTGATACTCCTGAGGAAGGAGGAACCTAACTCCCCAACCCTCAAGTGTGAACTCCACAAGGTGACTTTCTTCCAACTAGAATAAAATGGGAAAGGGCGGGAATAAAAACCAGTAACTTTGCAGTGGCAAGACCTGACAAACCCACCCGAGCCAGGTGATCAAGGTCAACATGAATAGCGCTAAATCATATTGACAGTATGTGCCCTTGATATCATGTGATGAAGAATTTTTAAAGATTTTATTCTTTCAACAAATATTTAATGCATGTAGTCTATTTATTGATTTGAAAAATATTGAGCACCTTCTATGTACCAGGCACTGGTCTAAATGCTGGGGATTCATCTACTGGAGGGAGACAGACAATACACAAAGAAATATGTGTACTGACAAAAATACACATGAAATATCAACATTTCGTGTAGGATAAGCACTACAAAGAAAAGTAAAGCAGGGTAAGAATGTCTTGAGGGTAGGAGTGTATTTTATGATGGGTGGTCTGTAAAGGTCCCTCTGACAAGGAAGGTTTGAGCAGAAGGAAACATAAAAGTTAGCCCAGCCCTGGCTGGTCTGGCTCAGCAGTTAGAGCGTCGGCCCGCGGACCAGAGAGTCCCGGGTTCGGTTCCCGCTAAGGGCACATACCTCGGTTGCAATTTGTCCCCGACCCCGGTTGGGGTCGTGTGGGTGGCAACCAGCCGATGTGTCTCTCTCACGTCCATGTTTCTCTCTCTCTCTTCCTCCCTCTTTCCCTCACGCTCTATCTGAAGAAATATGCAAAAATGTCCTCAGATGAGGATAAAAAAAAAAAGTTAGCCCAGCAGTTACTGAAGAAAGAGCACTCAGTCAGAGAGACTGGTGGTACAGCCTCCGAGAGAGCCCCAGTGAGCCCTGCCTCCTGGATTTCACCCTTGTGTGGCTCTGTGGGACCAACGGAATCCATCAGAAGTGACGGTGTGTAGTCTGAGGCTAAGCCATAATGGGCATCGCAGCTTCCACCTTGCTCTCTCGGCTCTTTCGCCCTGAGGGAATCCAACCTTCGTGTCCTCGACATTCTACTGTAAACCCATGGAGATGTCTATGCAGCAAGGACCTAAGGCCTCCTGCCAATGAACTCACCAGCCATGTGAGCAAGTCCCCTTGGAAGTAGACCTTCCATCCCAGCCAAGCCTCAGACGACTTGTCCCTGCCAACATCTGACTGTACTCTTATGAAATAGCATGAGCCAGAACCACCCAGCTAAGCTGCTCCTGGTTTCCCATCCCACAGAAACCATAGAGATAAGAGGTGATCATTATCGTTGTAAGCCACTACGTTTTAGGGTGATCTGTTATGCAACCTTAGATAACTGAAATCACCAGCAAGTACAAAGACCCCAGGCAGTAATACACTGTTGTATTTAAAGATCAGTGGACACACCCAGAGAACAGCATGTAAATATGAAGGCAGAGATCAGAGTGATATGACTACAAGCCAAAAAATGCCAAAGACAGCCAGCAAACCACCAGAAACTAGAAGAGAGGCGCAGAACAGATTCAACTGCACAGTCCTCCGAAGAACCAACCCTGCAGACAGTTTGACACCTGTCCTTTGGAACATTGCATTAAGATGGGACACTTTAACCCCCGCTGGGTGGCTTGGTTGGTTTGAGCATCATCCCATACACAATAAAGGTTGTGGGTTCAATCCCCAGTCAGGGCACATACTGAAGACAACTGATAGATGTTTCTCTCTTAACATCACTGTTTCTCTCTCTCTCTCTCTCTTTCACTCTCCCCCCCCTCTAAAATCAGTAAAAGCAGTCCGGCCAGTGTGGCTCAGTGGTTGAGCACTGACCCATGCACCAAGAGGTCGCAGGTGTGATTCCTGGTCAGGACACATGCCCAGGTTGTGGGCCCAGTCCCCAATGGGAGGCATGGAGGAGGCGGCCAATCGATGTTCTCTCTCATCAATGTTTCTCTCTCTCTCTCCCCCTCCCTCCCTCCCTCCCTCCCTCTCACGTCTCTCTGTAAAATCAATAAAGGAAAAAAAAAATTTTTTTTTTTTTTTTTAATCCTCACCGGAGGACACTTTTCCTTTTTTTTTTCAGGTAGAGTGGGAGGGAGAGAGAGGAACAGAGAAAGAGAGAGAAAGAGAAACATCGATGTGAAAGGAACACATTGAGTGGCTGCCACCCGCACAACCAACCAGGGCTGGGGACAAACTGCAACCGATGTACGTGCCCTTAGTGGGAACTGAATCCAGGTCTCTCAGGACCGCAGGCCGACGCTCTAACCGCTGAGCCAAACCGGCCAGGGTGAAAAAAAATTTTTTTTAATAAAAGCATATCCTTGGGTGAGAATTAAAAAATAATAATAGCCCTGGCCAGTTTGGCTCAGCGGTTAGAGCGTTGGCCTGCGGTCCGGAGAGACCCGGGTTCGGTTCCCGCTAAGGGCACGTACTTCGGTTGCAGTTTGTCCCTGGCCCTGGTTGGTCGTGCGGGTGGCAGCCACTCGATGTGTCCCTTCACGTCGATGTTTCTCACTCTCTCTCCCTTCCTCTCTCTCCCTCCCACTCTATCTGTACAAAAAATGGAAAAATATCCTCGGGTGAGGATTAAAAAAAATAAAATAAAAAAATAATAATAATAATAATAATAATAATAAGATAGGATACTTGAGCCAACTGTAACTTTCTTGTGTAATTAATCTTGATGGCATTCATCCCTGAGACAAGAATCTATGTACCAGGCTCTGCTGAACAGCAAATCTGCATGCAGCTCACGAATAATAAAGAAAAGCTTCTAGCAGATTGAAAAATACAACCTGTGGAACAGGGGTTAGGTTTAGTTGATGGAACTCTGGCACCACTCAGAACCACTTCTGGGCTCTGGGGTCTGAGCTCCCTCACTAGAAAACCCAGCTAAAACCAGTATGGCTCCAAGCACAGAACAGATACAATCCGCAGCCCAGCGCCTGTGGTCCTGAGAAGGCAAGCCAGGTGCAGACAACCCCCTTAGCTCACAGGGCAGAGACCCCACCCTGGCTTCTGTGATACCACTTGCCCCTTACATCAGCCAACCGCCTAAACTACAGCAGAATTAGAAAGCCCCCTAGTACCCGGAAGCTTATCATGTATAAAAGGCGGCTGGAACCCCAAGAGTGGGGCTCAGCCTATGGAGGTGACTCTGATGATCCAGCACCAGTGTTCATTAAACAGTCATTTTCTAACCCTCTGAGTGTGTGCAGTCTGTGTCTTCCCACCGACGAAATTTCTGCCGCAACAGTCCCTCTGTGAACATTGTTGTCAGTACCTTTGAGCAGCCACAGCGTCCCCTCCTCCACCCTCTCGGAACAGAAATGTACACAGGAGAGGCCCAGAATCATCCTCAGCTGGAGGCCAAGGTCAGGGTTGGTCTCTCTTCCCTCTCCTCCATCCCCTAAAGAGAAAAAGCCAGTCAATAGCAGCCTGTTTTTTTCTCTCATGCACATCTACTTTACCGAAGCCCAATTCAGAACTAAAGACCAGAAATTCTCTTTCTTCATACAAGCACACTTATAATCAGTTACAGTGATACTGACAAGAGCCTGTGGGAATTCCAACCAATTCAAGACCCAGCGAGTCTGTGGCACAGAATGCAGCTGATCTGTTCCTTCCCTGGTCTGAGACACATTTTCAGACAGTGTTTCTAGTTTATCTAGCTTTGCTTTCAATAAAATGGGCCTTTACCTTGAACTTGAAAAAAATATGTATCAGTGGAGTGAGGGTCAAGGCAGCATGGCTGAGATGGAATGAATGTGGAGGAGAAGAGTAAGACGAGGGTAGAAAGTAGCCAGGGGCCCCATTAAGGATGATGGATTTGTGCTGAGTGATACAAGGAAACTACAGAGGGTTCTGAGCAGAGGAGCGTGATCTCACTTACATTTTAACAGGATCCCTCTGTGACAGCACGTGGGACTAGATAGCAGCAGGGCCAGGAAGAAGGTGGAAGAAGGCATAATAATTAGGAGGCCACTACAGGTTGTCATATCTGCTTCTGAGCCACCGGATGTAGATAAGTCCCCACGGCCCCCTCCTTGGGTTCAATTAATTAGCTAGAAGTGCCCACAGAACTCAGGAAACCCGTTTACGCACTAGATTGCCAGATTGCCACAAAGGCTGTCGAAGGATAGCAGTCAGCATGGAGATGAACAGATTCCTAGGGTGCAATCCCAAACAAAACACCTGCTATCCTTGTGGAGTTTGGGGCCTGGCACAAGACATGTAGAAGCGTTCTGGTTCACCAGCCCCTTTTGCTTGGGTTTTTATGAAAGCTTACATAGACACGATTGATTCAATTAGTGGCTATTTGGGGACGGGACTGATAGTTCCAACCCTCTGTTTATAGTCGGTTCCCCTGGCAACCAGACACCCCCACCCAACCCTCACCCCCACACCCCCACATCCCACCTCATCTTCATTTCCCACCCTCCCACAACCAGCCCTTCCCATCTTTAGGGGCTTTCCAAATGTCACCCCATTCACATAAATTAAATTGTGGTGGAAAGGGATTGGTTATGAATACCAAGACACCCATTTACTTTTATGGCTCTGAAGTGATTCCACCAAGTGAGAACAAGAGACAAAATATTATGACAAAAGATGCTCCGATTGCTCTTATTGCTTAGGAAATCCCAGTGGTTTCCGAAGCTGTGAGCCAGGAACCTTGGACAACGACCAAAATATATATTTACTATGCATCACAATCTCACACCTTCCTGCTATAAAAACGCCTAGAAATGCTAGATGAAAGATAGTGAATATTCTTTCAAATACATTAACTGAGATTTTACTAAAGAAAGAAAATTCCCACAGCCAAAAAGAAAAAGGAAACTGAAACCAAAGAAGGAAGCAGGAGCTGAGGCTGTGGCTGCTCTGGGTGGAGGGGAGGTTGGGGGGAGGGCTGCCAATCTTGACAGCCAGAGAGCTTCGGATTTCATGGCCACCAACAGGGACAGGAGCTGGGTCCGAGGCAGCATCCACTGGAACTGTGATTTCCACATACAGCCAAGACCTTCTAAGGCTTATGTCCTCCATTACAGGGTGAGAGGTGAACAAGAAATTTAAAAAAGCAAACCCTTCTCACTTGCAAAGATGGATAATAAAGTAGTTTATCTATCTTGCCCAGGGCTCTGGATAGAAAACATATCTGCCCTGACAATCTATAATAAGAGTCCTGCCTTTATCTAGATTTGGGATTCAAATTTGTAAGAATTCACCTCACCCTAGTAAGAGATTAACAGTTTAGGCTAAAAGCACATGAGATTCAAATGCAATATCGCTCTCCAGAGATCACACAAGAATCTTACAGAGGAAACCCTGCAAAACATGAATTTACAATCCAAAATTCAAAATATTGGAAATAAGCTATTAAGAGTAAGAGTCAGCAGAAACCACTAACACAGACCCGACTCCCAATCACTTCAGACAACAGAATTCTTACATACATAGGATAGGGTTGCTTTAATTTCCAAGAAACATTTTGTTAAAGTAAAATGCCTCATTCTGTCCACATCAATTCCTATTTGATGCTGTTTATCAGTCTCTGTGAAAGACAAACACATCATGTTATAGATGATACATAACTGAAAGATCCCACTGATCTCTTACCTGCCAGTGTTTTATGTTCAATAAGAGTTTGAAAGGATAGAAATGTCCACATAAGAAACCTCCAAACATGTAGAACATTTTTATGAGTTTATTTGAGCCAAACTGATGATAATTACCGGGAAGCAAACTCTCGAATTGACAAAATGCTTCAAATAATGGCAGTTTTGCAGCTTAATTTATACATTAGAATAGAAGGAGGAGACCTCAGGATGGTTACATGAAATCTATCGGTGGTAGATTAAGGAGGAGGGAGCAAGAAAGGAGCGGAAGTCTCTGGAATTGGATGAAAAGGCAAAGCAGAGAAACGCATACTTCTCTTACATTGGTGGGTACAGGATAGCAGACATTACAGCAAGATAATGATGAGTGGTTCTATGGTCTGCTTCAGTGTGGTGGTTGTGCCCTGAGGGGTCTGGGAAAGAAGACACTCTGACATTTTCAAAGGTATGTTATCTTAGGACAACAGACAGGCTCCTTAAAGTCCAGACTAACCTTTGTGAAGGAAGCTATAGATCCAGGATAAGACTACCCACAATGACTTGCTTTTTGTTGTTATTAATCCTCACCCAAGGATATTTTTTCCATTGATTTTTTAGAGAGAATGAAAGGAGGGAGGGAGGGAGAGAGAGACAGACAGAGAGAGAGAGAGAAGAGAAAGAGAGAGAGAGAGAGAGCCTGGCTGGTGTGGCCCAGTGGTTGAGCATCAACCCATGCACCAAGAGGTCGCTGGTTCGATTCCAGTCAGGGCACATGCCCAGGTTGTGGGCCCGATCCCCAGTGGGGGGCATGCAGGAGGCGGCCAGTTGATGTTCTCTCTCATCAATGTTTCTATCTCTCTCTCACTTTTCCTTCCTCTCTCTCTAAAACCAATAAAGGAAAAATAATAAAATAAAATAAAAGAGAGAGAGAGAGAGAGAAACAACTATGCGAGACACATCGATTGGTTGCCTCCCAGCACCCCGACAGGGGCCAAGGAATGAAACCAAAACCCAGGTACATGCCCCTGACGGGGAATCAAATTCACAACCCTCCGGTGCTCCGACTGATGCAGATGATGCTCTAACCACTGAGAAACCAGCCAGGGCCCATGACTCACTGTTAGTTAGGGATGTTTATGTTCAGACCATCCTGTGTGGTTCTTTTCGGTCTCTGAGTTTATAAGGCCACCATGCAGGCCTCCCCTGAGGTTTCGTTTGTGGGCCCCTTTTTTTTGTCCACAGAAAGATGAGTTAGAAATGTAACGGCCACAAAGCTAATTTCTGCATATTAAACATTATCAACTATAAAGTACAGAGCAGGCTTAAAGTAATGCAGATGAAAACAGCTAAGGAAGGAATGGAGAGGTGTGGCGGGCTGGGCCACAGAGGTGCCACTTGATAGCTACATTTTTTCGTTGAGGCATGATTCACATAGCACAAAATTCATCCTTTTCAAGTATGCAATTCAGATATATTTAGTATATTCACTCTCTAGTTCCAGAACATTTTCATCAGCCTGAAAAGAAACTTCGTACTCATCGGCCATCACTCCCCATGCCCCTCCCCTCAGGCCCTGCAAACACGGTGTGCTTTCTGTCTCCATGCATTGGCCTCTTCCGAACATTACGTAGAAGTGCAGTCATACAATACGTGGCCTTTTGTGTCTGGCTTCTTACGTGTAGCATAATCTTTCAAAGTTCATCCATGTTGCAGCAAGTGTCAGTGCTTCTTTCCTTTTTCTAACGGCTGAAGAGCATCCTATTTTTGTCTATTTCTCTTTTTGTTTATCCATTCATCAGCTGGTGGGCATGGGGCTATTAGGAATAATGTGGCTATGAACATTCGTGTACAAGTTTTTGTGTGAAAATATTTCTCCTCGCCCTGGCCGGTTTGGCTCAGCGGTTAGAGCGTCGACCTGCAGTCCGGAGAGACCCGGGTTCGGTTCCCGCTAAGGGCACGTACCTCGGTTGCAGTTTGTCCCCAGCCCTGGTCGGTCATGCGGTGGCAGCCACTCGATGTGTTCCTTTCACATCGATGTTTCTCACTCTCTCTCTGTTCCTCTCTCTCCCTCCCACTCTACCTGAACAAAAAAATGGGGAAATGTCCTCGGGTTAGGATTAAAAAAAGAAAAAAAAAGAAAATATTTCTCCTGTCTACTGGCTGTCTTTTCACTTTCTTTCTTTTTTTTTTTTTAATCCTCACCTGAGGACATTTTTCCTTTTTTTTTTGTTCAGATAGAGCGGAAGGGAAAGAGAGGAAGAGAGAGAGAGAAAGAGAAACATCGACGTGAAAAGGACACATCGAGTAGCTGCCACCGCACGACCCAACCAGGGCCGGGGACAAACTGCAACCGAGGTACATGCCCCTAGCAGGAACTGAACCCAGGTCTCTCGGGACCGCAGGCCGACACTCTAACCACTGAGCAAAACAGGCCAGGGCTGTCTTTTCACTTTCTTGATAGTGTTCTTGGAAGAACAAAATTATGTCATTTTAATGATGTCCAATTTATCTATCTTCTCTTTTGTTGCTTGTGCTTTTAATGTCATATTGAGAAGCTCATTGCCTACTCCAGATTCCTGGAGTCTGGCTCCAAATTTTTAATGGTTAATGCACCCACATTGTGAATTCTTTGAAGACACCATCTGCCTATACTATTTTCTGCATGCCCACATAAATACATGTTGAAGGCTGTTTAAGAACTGTGGACAATGGGTAATGGGTGCATGGAAAGATGCTCAACATCACTAACCATCAGCGAAATGCAAATTAAAACCACAGTGAGACACTACCTCATACCTGTTACAATGGCTCATATCAAAAAAGACAAGGGATAACAAGCGTGGCAAGGATACGGAGAAGAGGGAGCACTAGAGCACTGTGGGTAGGAATGTAAATTGATTGGTGCAGCCACTATGAAAAACAGTATGGAGTTTCCTACAAAAAAGAGTAAAAATAGAATCACCATGTGATTTAGCAATTCCACTTCTGTAGCCAGAGAAAATGAAAACACTAACTTGAAAAGATATAGAAACCCTGTGTTCATTATGGCATTATTTTACAATAGCCAAGAATGGAAATAACTTGTGTCCATCATGGATGAATGGATAAAAGTGTGTGTGTGTGTGTGTGTGTGTGTGTGTGTGTGTGTGTGTGTGTATGCAATGGAATTTTACTCAGCAATTTAAAAAAAGTAAAATCTAGCCATTTGCAATAGCATGAATGGACTTCGAGGGCATTATGCAAAGTGAAATAAGTCAGGCAGAGAAAGACAAATAACATATAATCTCACTTGTACATAGAATCTGAAAACGAGCTCATAGATACAGAGAACAGATTAGTGGTTTGCCAGAGGCAGGAGTGTAGGAGGGTGGGAAGCAAAATGGGTGAAGGGAGGCAAAACGTATAAATTAAATAGTCATGGGTATATAATCTACCGCATGATGACTATAGTTAACAATACTGTATTGCATATATTTGAAAGTTGCTCTGATAGTTAATCTTAAACATTCTCATCACAAGAGAAACATTTCTGTAACTATGTGTGGTGACAGATGTTAACTGGACTTATTCTGGTGATGATGTTGCAATATATATACAAATATCAAATCATTATGCCATACATTTGAAACTAATATAATGTATGTCAATTATACCTCAATTAAAAAAAAAAAAAAAGAACAGTGGAGGTTATCAGGGACTGGAGGATGTCAAAAGTAGACTTAGAAGTCAGCTAGTCTAGCTTTCTCACATTATACATTTAAAAAGTGTGACCTGGAAAGGGAGAAAGGCAATCTTGGCACCAGAATCCCAAGTTCTTGACTCATGATCCAGTAAATGCAAGATCTACGCTGTAAGGAATGCCCACAATGAGCAGGGCCTGCTCTGGGTCTTTAGAGAACACAAGGATGTGCCTCTTGCCCATTTAGTCCATGACAGGTGGTCCCTCAGCACAGCCTGTCTCACTGTGGAACTACCTCAGGGAAAAGGATACCAAAAGAGCCCACAGCTCACTGCAGAGCTAGCCTCACTGTGCTCCATTCAACCCATTTGCTAGACTCTATTGCCACGTCCTTTTTCTGAATTTGATCTTTAATCAAAAGCAGGTCACTAGTTTCACACTTTGAAATTTTGACAAGTGGCATTGAAGCCTTTAAGTATCTATACTGTAAATCAAGGGTTCTCATGTGGGGCCAGTTTGTCCCCCAAAGGACATTTGGCAGTGTCTGGAGACATTTGTAGTTATCGCAACTCAGGAGGTGGGATGCTGTTCAACCTCCTACAGTACACAGACAGACCCCCCACACAGAGGATTATCCAACCCAGCACCCCAATAGTATTGAGGCTCTGGACTCTAGAGTATGGTGCGGAGTGAGGGGGGAAGGGGAGAGAGGGGGGGTTACTCCAGATTAATCCAAGAAGGAGGTAGCTCCAAACTGCTGCCTTGGGTCCAGGCCAGGGAAACAATTAGACGCTCCAACTTTGGTTTGCTTGGGTGTTTGTGTAAAGGGGGAATGGTTTATACTCTTAATAAGCCCTATGTAATCGACTCCTTGCCTGTCATTCTGGGGAGGCCTGACAGCCCAGAGCAGGCACATTCCCAGGAAGGAGGGGAGACTGCTGCATCCTTCTCCAACCCCACCTGGGCCAGCGAGTCCTCCAAACGAAAGTGCCTGTGCACCTGGGCTCTGGGTGAGACCACACACCAAGGGACACCCCGCCTCTCTTCTTTAATGCAGCTCTCCCCAGGGACAAAGGTGCCATCTCTCAGACTCCATGGAGCCGGGCCCAACACCTGTCCTTTAGCCCCATCAGTGGAGGAAGAGGAGTAGCCCAATGTAGTAACTCCCCTTAATGGAAATCTGCAGAAACCCACCCTTCTTACATTCTCTTACTTTCTAGTCAACACCTCACACCCTTGGTTTCTGACCTAATTCGATCTACTTCATGAAAATGGGAGAGACACTAAGGTAGGAGAGGCATCACGTGGTACCTGTATTTATGGGAAAAATATTTTTATTTCCATAGATACGTTTAATTTTGACATCATTTGTAATTCAGGGCAGAAGCCCAGATCAGATATGAGGTCTTACGATATGAGTATGCTTCACACTAGATTCTTAAAGGCAAGTTATTCTCCCTTGCTAAGGTTCTCTCTGGAGGACCTTTTCCTACAGTGAATCCACGCAGCAAACATTGGTGGAACTCAGGTGAGGTGGCGGCCAGAATGACAAAGCATGGTTGCTGCTCCATAGAGGCCACAGACTAGCTGGGCAATGACCTGTAAGAAAGAGTGATTGTAATGAAGGACACAATCCCGGCTCTCCCCATCAGCCTGCCTCATTGAGACAGGGTTCCCCACGTGGTGCTCTCATCTGAGTGAGCCTTGCCGTGCACCACAATCTGGCCTGCAGTGTTTGGGTCAGCGTTCCAACCAACAGCAATAAAAACCAGTACTAGTCTTTAAAAGGTTTTTTAACTCAGGTTAGTTGAGAACGAATGATCTGACCCACGCTTGAGAACTAGGCACAGTGAATGATAAAGGTTATTTATTAGGAGGGCTCTCTTCTCCTCACTAAGGAACTGATGAGAATGCCCATCCAGTGTGGCTAATAGAAGCTTTGTGGACACTCCTCTGTGTGTCCATGTCGCTTTGTCCAATAAGGATGAATCTGGACCACTAAGTCTTGGCCTTTGATACCAGATGGACTTTCTCCTCTCGTGTCCTCCTTTCCACATGGGACACCCAAGTAGGAATCAGTTACCTGCCACTACTCTCTCAACCTACCCACCCTCCATCTCCTTAATGAAATCTCAGATCTCCTCCACCCCATCCCTCCCATCCCCTTGTTCAGGTCCCAGTCATCCCTTGGCTGGCAACAAGCTAACTGGACTCTGTCACCAAACTCTACCCCACCCATCATTGCATCAGCCAGGCTCCACTCTGCAGCCAGAATGAGCTTTCAAATGCATAAGATGATGGTGTCACTGTCCTAGTCAAAGTCTCAGTGGCCTCTCATTTCCTTAGGAAAATTCTACACTTCATCCTCTGGCATCAAGAGTCTGTTCTGTTTTGACATCTGCTTCCTTTCAGGCCTCAGCAGAAGCTCTCTCCTCTCTGACCTTCATGCCCAGTCACACACAGATGTTCCTTGAACAACCCAAGATCTCTTGGCTCCAGACCTTTATGTAGGTTTCTCCCTTGCTTAAAATAACTTTCTCCATCCATCCTGGCCGGTTTGGCTCAGCCGTTAGAGCGTCGGCCCACGGACCAAAGACTCGCGGGTTCGATTCCAGTCAAGGGCACATCCTTGGTTGCGATTCGGTCCCCGGCACTGGTCAGGGTCATGCGGGAGGCAACCAATCGATGTTTCTCTCTATCTCCCTCCCTCCCACTCTATCTGAAGATAAATGGAAAAATATTCTCAGGTGAGGATTAAAAGTAAATAAATAAATAAATAAATAAATAAGTAAGTAAGTAAATAAATAACATAACTTTCCCCATCTCATTGCCTGGCTGTCATCTCACTGTTTAGGACCCTGAGGAGATGGTCCTTCCTCCCAGGAGCCTCCCATGTCCCCGTACTGGTCAGGAACCTGTCCCTCCAACTCCCACACCACACTGTGCACTGCCATCATGTCTCATACATCTCAGGTAACTGTGTGCATCTCAGTGTCCCTGTGGTAGGCACACTTAGAAGATGGGCCACAGGATCCCCCTCCTGGTACCAATGCCCCTTTGTAATCTCCTCCTCTTGGGTGCGGGATAGACCCAGTGACTCACTTCTAATGAACAGTATACAGCAAAAGTGAGGGAGAGTCAACTCCACAATTAGGTTACAAAAGACTATGACTTTCATCTTGCTAGCATGCTCTCCCTTGCCTGTGTGCTGGCTTGCTCCGATGAAGCCAGGAAAGGCCAATGTGACAAGGAACAGAAGGTGGCATCCAGCCAACAGCCAGCCTCAACTGAACAACCTGTGAGCAACAGAACCTTGCCAACAACCATGAACGTGAGTTTGGAAGCAGATCCTTGCCAGTGAATCTTGAGATTACTGCAGGCCAGGATGTGAGAGACCCAGAGCCAGAGGACCCAGCTGAGCCATGCCTGATTCCTCACCTAAGGAAACTGTGAAATAGTACATGTTTTGTTTTGGTTTTAATGTTTTTTATTGTTTTTGTTTGTTTGTTTGTTTGTTTTTTTAGAGGGAGAGATAGAACATCCATGTGAGAGAGAAACATCGATCAGCTGCCTCTTGCTTACCCCCCACTGGGGATCAAGCCCACAACCTGGGCATGTGTCCTGACTGGGAATCGAACCAGGACCTCTCAGTCAATGCTCAACCCACTGAGTCACACCAGCCAGGCAGTACATGCTGTTTTTTCAAGCCACTATGTCTTGAGGTAACTTGTTATGCAGCAGTGGGTCACAAACACACTCCACCACTACACTTTAAGTTGCATGAGAGCAAAAGGTACATCCCCAGAACTAGAGCTTATTGGTTGTATCAATATATAAATAAATATTTTCAGAGACTGGAAATAATCCAAATTTCTACTGTCAGGGAACTAGTAAAACTAGTTAAACTAATTTAACACATGCAGCTATAATAAGAATGAGAAAGCATGCTATGAATGAATATGAAAAGATCTCCAGGATATATCACTAAATGCAAAGTAGTATATCACATACTATCATATCCTTTGTTTAAGACAGGATGAAATATAAGTTTATAGTCATATATGCTTATATTTGATTAAAGAATAGGCAAGAAACTAATAAAAACTGGTCACCTATAGGGGTTAAGAGGAAATGGGGTGATAAGGATAAAGTCAGTATTGTTTTGATTTTTCTAACATGTGAAAATATTATATATTAAAAAATAATTCTTTTTGTCTGTCTTACTGAGTCTGTTGGGTTTTTTTTTTTTATTATTAATACACTTTATTTTTAGAGTAGTTTTAGGTGCAAAAATAATTTTTAAGAACATAATCAACAATGTCAAATGCTATAAAAGTCAAGTAAAAATGAGGAGCATAGGTTGTCCACCAGATTCATCACACAAGTGTCACTGATGACATTTTCCAGGGAATTTTCAGGGCAGCAATGGAAATAGAAACCGGGTTGCAGTGGATCAAGGATGCAAAGACAATAGCATGGAGGCATCTCTTTGCAGAAATGTGGCTGTGAAAGGGAAACCAGCTATCTTGCAGAAATAACTAAAGGGAAGGCTGGACTACAATGGAGTTATTTATTTTATCTTATTATTTTTATTTTACTTTATTTTATTTTATTTATTTTATATTTTATTTATTTTATATATTTTATTATTATTTATTTTATTTTATTTTTATATTATATTATTTATATTTTATATATTTTATTTTAAAATTTATTTTATTATTTTATTTTAATTTTTTAAATTTATTTCATTTTATTATTTTATTTTATTTATTTTTGTATTTATTTTATTTTGTTTTATTTATTTTATTATTATTTTATTTATTTATTTATTTTACTATTATTTTATTTTTTTAATTTATTTTATTATTTTATTTTATTTCATTTTATTTTATTTATTTTATTGATGGGCAAACAAGCTGAGGGAAACAGCCAGCAGTGAAGCATTTCTTACTTATCTTAGCTAATTTGGTAGGTATCCTAATGGCTCTCCAAAGATGTTCATGTCCTAAGCCCCTGACCCTGTGAGGGATGTGTTATTTTATGTGACCAGGGGACTTTGTAGATGTGACTTTGGGTATAGACCGTGAGATGGGAGCTTACCCTGGATTGTCCAGGTGGCCCGGTATAATCACAAGGGCACGTTAAAGTGGAAGAGGGAACCAGGAAAGCCGGAGTCAAGAACCTTAACGGTGGAAGCACGAGACTGGCCCAAGTCGCTGGCTGGAGGAAGGCGCCATGAATCAAGGAAAGTGGGCACCTCACGAAGCAGGGCTCCTTGCAGGTGAACCCCAGCCTGGCTTATCCATAGACATGGACTTGGGCATCATGCCTCTGCCCCCATTCCCAACGTATTCAGTGACCTTTGTCCTCTCCCTGTGATCCCAGTTGATCCCACAGAGGACCGTCCCAGAGGCCTCGCAAAAACACACACTCCATTCTTTTCTCCAATCGAAAAAATGCAATGCACATTTCTGTGCTCCATCTCATGATGACCAGCTTTCCTCTCACTTTGAACAGTAGTTGCTGGTGTAGACAACTATATGGTCTCCATGTGTCCAAGGTGCCGCTGACCATTTTGAACTCAAATAGTGAGAGATTAGAGGCTGGGCCTTACTTGGTAGGTATGTCTGTGCAGCAGACCTCAGACATGAAGTGAATCACCTCCTCTTTCTCCCCTGTGCACGCCACACTTCCCATTCAAAGAGTCCCAGGCCTTTGGGCCTCCCCAGCTTCTCCTTGGTCCCAGAGACTGTCTGAGAGGCTGAGCTGGCTGCAGACGGAGCCCCAGACACCCAAGGCCTCGTGGGCAATGCTGGCCCAGCTGGGCAAGGGGTGGGCAGAGGACAGGAAATTAACTGTCCGACTTTCAAAGGACCCAAGCTCAACACTCCAGGAGAGGGGCAGGGACAAAGCCTGGAGGGGCCCTCAGAGACCGTTCTGGATTCCACCTCACTCCCTTCAGCAGGCCCAGTACTGTAAGCTCTCCCTCAAGCCCATTCCCCTCTTTCTTAGCTTCCAGTATCCACAGCTTCCGGCCCGGGTGTCTCCCCCAAAGACGGCGGCTCTCTCCTGAGACAGAGAGGCCAGCAGCACAGAAAGGGCCCTGGAGCCCAGAGAGCTTCCCTCTGTGCCCCTGGGCTGCACCGGGAGCTGTGGGAGTTGAGCTTTTGGGAGAACTTCCCACCCAGGGCGGGGGCACCTCCTTTGCACCAGACACTCTGCACCATGTGACACAGCCAGGGCATGGGGACAAAAAACGAGCTGGTGCCACTGGTGGGGTTGTGAAGCTAGAACAATCTTTTATGTTCTGAATAAAATGTGAAGGACAAAAAAAAAAAAAAAACCACCACGGAGATCATTTCTGCAGCTATGACCAAAACCCAGGGAGCCAGTTCAGTGAACACTGAGAATGTGTCCGGAAGCCTTAGCTCCCTGCCCTTGCCGCAGGACACCAGGCCCCTGCCTGGACATGCAGCTTGGCCGTTTCACAAGCTTCTCATCAGGGCCTGTGCGGAAGGGGGGCTGAGAGCCCAGCCCAGCCCTGTCTCCTGCCCTTCAAGTCCTACAGTGACCTTCGTGAGTTCTGCTACTGAGTTGGATCCTCCAGGAGGTCTCCCATCAATGTGGCCGCAGACCCACTGGGGCAGAAGCGCAGTCAGCATGAGCAGATCCTTTCTCCTCAATACTTTCCAGAAAGGTCCCAACACCATCACTTCTGCCCTCTCCTGCAGCCTTTCCCGCCTCAGCTTCAGCCCTGCCCCGAGGCAACATGGCAACTACACACCTGCTGGCAGCCCGCCGTTGGGCACGGGAAGGAGCAAGAGGACAAAGGAGGCCGAGTGTGTGCCCAACCCCACGGCTCCCGCATGACGTGAGCAGGAGTGCCACACATTCGGTAACACAGGAGAACACGTCAAAACATGACACAGCCCAGCACTTTGCAGAGGACCAGAGCCTGCAGCCCTTCCTGACAAGCTCTTTTGCTGGAAGCCAAGCTTGAGTTCTGTCCAAAAGACAAGTATCACATGATCTCACTACTATGCGGAATCTAATGAACAACATAACTGATGAACAAATTAGATCCAGAGATGTGGCAGCAAGGAACAGACTGATGAATCTCAGAGGGGTGGGGGTAGGAAGAAATTAACCAAAGAACTTAAATGCACAGATGCATAAACCATGGACACAGACAACAGTTGCGGCGAAAAGGTCTGGGGGCAATGGGAGCAAGGTAGAGGGGGTCAATGGGAGGAAAAAGAGGGGGATCTGTAATACTTTCAACAATAAAATTTTTTTTTAAAGATCCCCTGTTATAATGAAACACGAATGAAGATCAGACTTGAAAATTCCCTGAGCAGACAAAACCAGTTAAATTTAATTTAGTTTATTTTGCAAGGCAAGTGAGGCTAACTTGACCTGGATCACTTCCTGCTCATGCCTCTGAAAATCATAAGCAAAACTTAAATGGTTCCCCAGCATCGTTAACCAATTACCTTTTATTTAAGAAAATTCTGGCTCTGGCCTGTTTGGCTCAACAACAGAGCGTCGGCCCGCGGACCAATGACTTGCAGGTTTGATTCCAGTCAAGGGCACATACCTCGGTTACAGTTTGTCCCCAGCCCTGGTCTGGGTCGTGCAGGAGGCAGCCAGTTGATGTGTCCCTCTCACACCAATGTTTCTCTCTCTTTCTCTTTCTCCCCTCTCTCTCCCTCCCACTCTAACTGACCATAAATAGAAAAATATCCTCAGGTAGGATTAAAAAAAAATAAAAGAAGCCCAGCCAATGTGGTTCAGTGGTTCAGCATCGACCCATGCACCAAGAGGTCACCAGTTCAATTCCCGGTCAGGGCACATGCCCAGGTTGTGGGCCCAATTCCCAGTGGGAGGCATGCAGGAGGTGGCCAATCGATGTTCTCTTTCATCAATGTTTCTATCCTCTCTCCCTCTCCCATCCTCTCTAAAATCAATAAAAAAAACAAAGAAGATTAAGAAAATTCTGATATTGTACCTGACCACTGTGAAGAATAAACAGTCACTAGCCCCACACTACATGAGCTGCTTTACGACACTGTACCTCTGAGCCTCACTGGCTCATGTTTTGGTTTGCGTGCTCCCAGCTTGCAAACTGTCTTTTTGGTGTGTGTGCAAGAAAGATTTACTAGTTACTACTTCAGTGATTCACTGGTTTTCTGTGTTGTTGTTGTTGTTTGTTTTTGTTTTTCTGGACGTTTGACAGCCTGGGGAAGCAGGACTGCTCTCTCAGCCTGGAGCTACATCGCTGTGGGGACAGGGATCCGAGGAGTCTGAGGCGAGAAGCCCTCAGGGTGCCCCAGGTATCTCTGAGGAGCAGTGTGCCTTGAGCACTTGATCACTTGTCTGACCCTCATTTTCTTTTTTTTTAAATCCTCACCCAAGGACACTTTTCCATTTTTTGTTCAGAGAGAGGGAGAGGGAGAGAGAGAGAAAGAAACATCGACGTGAAAGGAACACATCGAGTGGCCGCCACCTGCACAACCCAACCAGGGCCGGGGACAAACTGCAACCGAGGTACGTGCCCTTAGTGGGAACTGAACCCGGGTCTCTCTGGACTGTAGGCCGACGCTGTAACCGCTGAGCCAAACAGGCCAGGGCTGACCCTCACTTTCTGTACCTGCAAAATGACGCCAGTAAAGCCCACAGGATGACTGTTTTATAAAGTGAAAATAAGAAAGTGCTCCCTGGTCTTAGTTATAATTATGGTAATAATTATCCAGCTTCTCAGTTAATCTACATAAATTTATTGATTACCTACTGTAGGCCAAGGACATTCTACACATGGCCTCATGTTATCTTCACAACAACCCTAAGAGGAAGGGAATATCACTCTGATTTTATGGACAAGGAAACAGAGGCTGGGCCGCGAGGTTAATCATGTTCTCACAATTACATTGCTGATAGAGAGAATTTGCTCACAGGTGTCGAGCTTCCAAGCCCATGCTGTTTGCACCCCAGGACTCCGCCCCAGCTCTCTGGGCAGGAGACCGGCACCAGATTAGAACGAGGGTGGTCCTGAGGGCTGGGTGTTAGGAGTTCAGCCTCCAGGATGATGGGGGGGGGGGGTTGTTGATATGCAGGAGGACAGAGCTGCCCAGGCCTCACTTGGCAGGCAGGAGAGACAGGTAAGCAAACGGCAGGAACTGGGGCCCAGTGACCAGCCAGGGGCCACCTGGGTCAAGGTGCGGGTTTGATGCAATTGGGGAAGGCCACCCAACAGGAAGCAGAGGCAAGAAGTGGGCTTCTAAGTGGGAAGGTTCACACAGGCCCGAGTTGGGGGGGTGGGGGCAAGTCTCTGGGAATCCCCACTCCCACCCCCACCCAGAGCACAGTGACGACCTGGCCAAGTTTGCCTTCATCTTGGGCAGCTTCCCCACTTTCGCCCTCTACTTTCTTGGGGGTTCCCCTCCTTTCTAAGCCCAAATCTACAGGTTTCCCCATTCTGACATTGGTTCTAACCTTTCTGAGCACTAGAATCTCCTAGGAGACCTTTAAAAATACAGCTGTGGACCCTCCCCTAGAAATTCTATTTCAAATGCCCTGGCCGGTGTTACTCAGTGGTTAGAGCGTCGGCCCTCGGACCAATGAATCTTGGGTTCTATTCTGGTCCAGGGCAAGTACCTCGGTTGCAGTTCGTCCCCGACCCTGGTCAGGTAGTGTGGGAGGCAACCAGTCAATGTGTCTTTGTCACATTGATGTTTCTCTCTCTCCTGCCCCCTCTCCCTCCCTCCCACTCTATCTGATGATAAACAGAACAATGTCCTCGGTGAGGATTTAAAAAGAAGAAAAAAAAAATTCTATTTCAACTGGTCTGGAGGCAGTGAGGAAGGCTAGAAGATTGCCTAAGAGATAAAAGGACTTGCCTGGCCGGTTTGGTTCTGCAGTGAGAGCGTCGACCTGCGTTATAGAGAGATCTGGGTTCAGTTCCCGCTAAGGGCACGTACCTCGGTTGCAGTTTGTCCCCAGCCCTGGTTGGGTTGTGTGGGTGGCAACCACTCGATGTGTCCCTTTCACGTTGATGTTTCTCTCTCTCTCTCTCTCTCTCTCTCTCTCTCTCTCTCTCTCTCTCTCTCCCTCCCACTCTATCTGAAGAAAAAATGGAAAGAATATCCTCGGGTGAAGATAAACAAAAACAAACAAACAAAAAAAAGACTTGCCCCAGGTCCCAAAGCTGCCTAGCCCAGAAGCCTGGACTACCGTAAGGCTTCTTAACTTCAAACTCAGTTTTCCTGTGTCAATCATCAGCATAGTGGTGACAGGTGCTAAGCACTACCCCACACCTGTTTTCTAATGTTTGGAGTTTGGAGTTGGGGCTCCTTCTGAGGCATTGCTCTGCCTTCCAATGATGACCACCCTGTTTCCCACTTGATGTCATAGCATGTCCCTCAGCAAAGTCTGACTTTTGGACTTTGGGCAGTGAAAAATAAAGCTTTGACAGCCAGGCTGTGTAGAGCCCAAAGTAAGTTTCCAAACTCCTGTTGACTACAAGGCCTGTCAGTAGACCTAAACTGCTGCCCCTCAGGTCAACCTTTAGAGACCCTTAGCCTTAGTTGCCATGTCTTGAATTAAACATAAATAAATAAATAAATAAATAAATAAATAAATAAATAAATCTTACAAGTCTTTTTTGCAAGGACAACTAGAAATAATACCCACAAAGAATAATGCTTGGCGGAGGATCTAGCATTAGTTGGTGCTTACTCAGGATCTGCTGTGGGCCAGGCATTGTCCGAGCATGGAGGGACAATGGCTGTGTCCTCCAGGGCTCCCAGTCCAATGATTCAGGCAAGAAGAGAGGCAATTAGTACTCAGAGAGCCGGGTGCCCTGAAGACACAGAAGAGGTGCCCTTAACCCAGCTGGGAACACACGTCAAGGGGCTTTCATGAGTCAGGCTGACGGGGAAGGGAGGCAGGGCAGGGGGAGAATATTGAAGGGACAGTGAGTACAAAGAAATGCAAGTAGCTCATTCCAGCCCAAACAGAACGAATGTATTGGGGTCCTAGGGCTACCATAACAGATGACCACATACTCAGTGGATTAAAACAACAGAAGTTTATCTTCTCACAATTCTGCCGGCTACAAGTCCAACATCAAGGTGCCATCAGGGCCACACTCCCTTATGAAGGCTCCAGGGGAGAAGTCTCCCTTGCTTCTTCCTGGCTTCTGGAGACTCCCAGCAGTCCTTGGGGTTTGTAATCGCATCACTCCAACCTCTGCCTCTGTCTACACGTGGCTGTCTTCTCTGCGTCCCTGTGTCCTCTCTTCTCATAAGGACACCTGTCATTGGACTTAGGGTCCACCTAACCCAGAATAAACTCGTGTAGATCTTTAATTACATCTGCAAAGACTCTATCTGCAAGTAAAGTTACATTCTGAGGTTCTAGGTAGACATGAATTTTGGGGTCACTATTCACTCCACTACAGAGGGCAAGGGTGGAAGGGAAGAGAGACCTCAGAGGTAGGCTGGGGACACACACGGACTCTGGACTTCATCCGGGGACACTGGTGAGAGTGGTGTTTTAGGGGAAAAACATTACAGGATACAATGTAAGCTTCAGGGAGATATGCTGACTGCGAAGGGAAGAACGAATTGGGTATCGGCAGAATTAGATGTCGAAGGAGAAGTGAAATTGCCGCTGCAGCAATTCAGTGAGAACCTCTCTCCGTAGTCGACAGATATTCAGGAGACAGAGCTGACAAGCTTTAGTGGTGATTTGGAATTTGGAAGGAGGAAAGGAGTCACATTTTGTTCCTGAGCTCCTGACTCAGGCAGTTGACAAGGAGGAGGAGCAAGCGTGGGGAGGAAGGAGGTGAGAGGCCCAAGCGGGGAAGACTGGACTCAGCGCCATGGACCCGAGTTCAGGAGAGCTCTCTGAGCTGGAGCGTGAGCGGGGAAGGACCTGGTGCCCTGAGAAGAGAGCAGTGTGGGGAGAGGAGGCTCAGAACAGACCAGAGGAGCACTGACGTTCAGGGCTGGAGCCGACGAAAGGAAGAGAGACCAGGAGAGTGGGCAAAGGAAGTCACACAGAGACCATGCCCGGTCCTTTCCCTTCTCCCATGCCTGCCTCCTGTCCCCCTGCCTTTTCCACGTCACCACAGCAAGGAAAGCATTGAACCTTCTCCGGTGATGGGAGAAGAGCCCCACAGGACAGAACATCCATTTACTGAGCATGTTCTGCTGCCTAGTCACAGCCCGGACTAGGCAAACCTGCTTTTACCCCCCTCACCTTGTCCCCTCAAGCTCCAGCCGCAGGCCGCTGGGCCATCTGGAACCGTCCTGTGCCATCCTGGCTCTCTCCAGTATGGCAGCTGTTCGCCCAGGTGGCTATTGACCGTCTGGCATGAGGCTGGTCCGAACTGAGGTGTGCTACCCATACAAATAAACTGCACACCGGACTTCAAAGACTCGGTGTGAAAATGTAAAATTAAAGTACAGCATAGGGAATACAGTCGATAATATTGTATTAACTATGTGTGGTGCCAGGTGGGTACTGGACTAATCGGGAGGACCACTTTGTAAATTATATAACCACTATGCTGTACACCTGAAACTAATTAAAATAATACTGACTGTCGAGACTTCCGGTCAGGATGGCGGGTAGGTAAACGCGGTATCGTCCTCCCACAACCACATCAGAGTTACAACTAAACTACAGAACAACCATCATTCAAAACCGCCTGAAATCGCGCTGAATGGAAGTCCTACAACTACGGGATTAAAGCAGCAGCCACAGGAGACTGGTAGGAGGGGCAGAGGGGACAGGCTGGTCCCACACCCACGTGTGGCAGATAAAAATCAGGAGGACACCTCGGCTGGGAAGGTCCTCCCTGAGGACTGAGGGGTCCCTGTCCCCACACCAGGTGCCCCGCTCAGGGTTCCAGTGCCAGGAAGAGAGTCCCCATAACTTCTGGCTGGAAAAACCAGCGGGAACTGAGGCTCAGGGAGGCTGAGGCGGCCGGAGCCCCAGGCAGCTCCTTAAAGGGCCCGCGCACGGACTTATCGGACTCTCTCCCTCTGAGCTTGGAGGGGAGGCAGCTCGAGGGGCACCAGAGACATACAGGGAAGAACTGAGCTGTTTGGCACTGGAGCGAGGGCTGGAGAGGGGGCTTTCTCTGGGACAAAGGTGCTGTAAGAGGCCTTTGTTCCTTTGTTCCCTGGGCGGCAAACAGCCACCATATCTGGGACTCCAGCAACCTGGCTCACACTGGTAGCCCCGCCCTGGTGATTCCCTGAGGCCCCGCCCCACCCAACTTTCAGGCCCACCAAAGCTGTTGCCAGTTGCTTTACCATAGGATTGGCCTGTCTTGGATCCTGCTTCAGGTTTTCCTAAATTCTTTCAAACAAGCAGCATCTGGTCTCAGCTAGCCCCATACCTCTTGTTAAGTAATACATAGAAACAAACACAGGGAGGCAGCCAAAATGAGGAGACAAAGGAACAGGTCCCAAATGAAAGAACAGAACAAAACCCCAAGAAAAGAACTAAGCAAAATGGAGAAGCAACCTAACAGGTGCTGAGTTCAAAATACTGCTTATAAGGATGCTCAATGAACTTAGTGAGAACCTCAGTGAACTTAGTGAGGGCCTCAAGAGCCTAAAAAAGGACCAGTCAGAATTGAAGGAGGCATTAACTGAAATAAAGAAAAATTTACACAGATTCAATAGTAGAATACGTAAATCCAAGAAGCAAACCATCAATTTGGAATATAAGGAAGCAAAAAACACCCAATCAGAACAGCAAAAAGAAAAAAGAATCCAAAAAAATGAGCCTCTGGGACAACTTCAAGCGTGCCAACATTCGCATCTGGGGGTGCCAGAAGGAGAAGAGAGAGAACAAGAAATTGAAAACCTGTTTGAAACAATAATGGCAGAAAACTTTCCAAACTTGGTGAAGGAAACAGACATACAAGTCCAGGAAGCACACAGAGTCCCAAACACGATGAACCCCAAGAGGCCCACACCAAGACACATCATCATCAAAATGCAAAAGGTTCAAGACGGAGAGAATCTTAAAAGCAGCAAGAGAAAGGCTGCTAGTTACCTACAAGGGAGTTCCCATTAGGCTGTCAGCTGATTTCTCAAAAGAAACTTTGCAGGCCAGAAGGGAGTGGCAAGAAATATTCAGAGTGATGAAAAGCAAGAACCTACAACCAAGATTACTCTATCCTGCAAAGCTGTCATTTAGAATCGATGGCCATATAAAGACTTTCCCAGACAAGAAAAAGTTAAAGAAGTTCATCACCACCAAACCATTATTATATGAAATGATGAAGGGTCTTTTTGAAGAAAAAGATAAAATATATGAACAAACAAAATGGCAATGGATACATATCTATCGACAATGGAATCTACAAACAAAATGAACAGGCAGAACAGAAACATTCTCATAGATACAGAGAACATTTTGTTGGTTGCCAGATGGGAGAGGGGTTGGGGGAATGGGTGAAAAAGGTGAAGGAATTAGGAAGTACAAATTCATTGCTCGACTGACAAACCTCAAAGGGAAAGGGGTTGGGGAGTGGGAAGAAATAAACCAAAGAACTTATATGAATAACTAATGGACACAGACAATAGTGTGGGAAAAGGTGGGAGGGGGGCAGGAGTGGGGAAGAGGGGGGGTCAATGGGGGAAAATCTGTAATACATTGAACAATAAAGATTAAAAAATAAATAAATTTGATAAAGTTCAAAAATATATGTATTTTAAAACAATGTGAAATATTTTATAATTTACTTTTAGGGAGATTAGAATAGTCAATGAAGGAAAAACCTATAGCTTTTTAAAAAATAGCCTTTCATCCTAAAAACACAGGATTTATTTTTTCAGCAGAGGTTAATTCCTTTGCTTTTTTAATAGGGAAATTCTATATTTGTAATGGTATAGACAATTCTTATTATGTAGAGACCCAACTGCACAATTTATTTCTCTACAACCAAAATTTCAAAGTAATTGAGATTGATCTATCATTGGTGAATTATATACTTCAACACTCAGAGAAAAATTCATTATACTTTCAGATTTGAGCAGCATGAAACTGTCAGGTATTCAGACTTCTTTTTAAATAAAAGCAGACATCCTTTATTTTGCTCAGCTAACAACTGTGAGATGAGCCTACATATCTAAGGAGAAGATTTTTTAAAAATTATTACTTATTCTAAAAATGAAAAGAAAGTATGTGCGCTGGAAAATTATTAGCACTATTGTGTATACTTTTGTGACAAAACTAAGTCTATTAATATTCTTTTTTTTCAAATTAATTTTTACTTTAAGTACTTTATATAGTGGAGAACATGTGAGTTAATTAAGCTATTTAGGCTCTCTGATTATCACATGTGGCATTATAAAATGGATAAGTTTTAGGACACAAATACCTTTACAATTTTTAAAACAATACTTCCATTAAAGGGTAAAGAACACTGAAACAATGTGGTAAAATATACTCACTATTCGTGACTTTTTGCCAGGTGACAAAATAATCAGCCAAGTAAAGGTGGGTTTACTAAGAAGTTCATGAAAATTAAACTTTGTGACCACTTCCTTTTATGAACCCTTTCTAGGGCTCCTTGTTTTCCATTTTAAATAAACATTCAGTTTCTTATAACATAAAAAATAATAATACTGAATGTCAACTGTAATTTACAAATAAAAAGAGAAAAAAGAAATGTAAACTATTCCAGAAATAATTATATATTGAGTACATGCTAAAATTGGGTTAATTTAAATATCTTAATAAAATTAATAATCTGTTTCTTTGTGTTTTTTTGAAGTGGCCACTGGAAAACCTAAAATTATATATGTGGCTTCCAGTCTATTTCTGCAGAAGAGCTGCCCTAGAGACCTTTGCTGCCAAAACTTGCTTGAAACACAGGACAGTGTCCCATTCCCCCAGAGCCCTGCTGGCCAGCGCCATGGGAAGGGGCGAGGGCGTATGTACCCTACGCAGTACCCGGTGCTTCACGTTTTCCTTTTATTTCTCATAACTCATAATAGCTGTTATTCCCTTCCTCTCTCCCAATGTTTTAGATGAGAAAACAGAGACCAAGTCTTACTCATGTCTATTCCATTCGGAAGCCCATGATTTTCCCAGTGCACAATGTTGTCAAGTTTAATGGTTGATAATATCTTTAAGAGACCCCCTCAGATAATAATAATCCTTTTATGCACATCGTCTCACGTCATTTACATTATCCCATCGGCTCCGAAAGAAAACCTTAAGACCACCGATGTAAAATAGTTTTATTCTTCAAGTCTGTTTATACGTGGTGGAAAATTAAAAGGGAGAAAGGAATATAGAGAAGCCAGCTTCCTGCCATCCTCCAGGGCTGCTCCTGCCATCCCTGCCGACGACACGCCGTGTGTCCTCTCAGCGATGGTGATGCACAGATGCAGTCAGATGCGTGTGGACATAGAACCACTTTTTTAAACCTCACATAGTAGCACAATCCACGTTACTCTTTGTACTTAGCACCTTACCTTGGGGGCCCTTCCATATCGTAATAAAGGTCTGCTTTTAACTAATATGTCATGGTTAAATGAAAAGAATTGTATGAAATACAAAATATATTCAAACCAGGAAACAAAGGAATCAGAGAAATCTCTCATTCTCTTCTACAGCAGCAGGGACAGAATGAGGACGGGACCAAGGCCACCTGACTCCCAGCCAGAGCCTGCTTCCTCTTCTTAACCCCCTCACCCCCAGTGTCCCCATCTGTGAAACAGTAGAAATAATTCCTGGCTCATGAATAAGCTAATGAAAACTGGAAAGTACAATTCAAACAAGAAACATCACCATTATTATTACTGTAGCTTTTTTTTTTTTAATCCTCACTTGAGGATAATTTTTCCCATTTTTATCTTCAGATAGAGTCGGGGAGAGAGAGAAACATCGATGTGAGAGAGACACATCGATTGGTTGCCTCCCACATGACCCTGATCAGGGCCAGGGACTGAACCACAACCAAGGTATGTGCCCTTGACCGGAATTGAACCCACAACTCTTTGGTCCTCAGGCCAAGGCTCTACCACTGATTTTAGAGAGAGAGGAAGTAAGAGAGAGAGAGAGAGAGAGAGAGAGAGAGAGAGAGAGAGAAACATCAATGAGAGAGAACATAGATTGGCTGCCTCCTGCATGCCCCCCACTGGGGATCAGGCCCACAATCCAGGCATGTGTCCTGACCAGGAAACGAACCGGCGGCCTCTTGGTGCATGGGTCAATGCTCAACCACTGGGCCACACTGGCCAAATGTGTAACTTTTTTTTTTTAACCTCACCCAAAAATCAAGTGGTCACCACCCACACGACCCCAAGTGGGCTGGGGACAAACTGCAACTGAGGTACGTGCCCTTAGCAGGAACCAAACCCCGGTCTCTCTAGTCCGCAGGCCGATGCTCTAACCACTGAGCCAAACTGGCCAGGGTCGTGTAGCTTTTTTTTACTTGAGTCACACCTTGTAGAATTTTGAGTAACATGGTGGGGGTTGGGGGGCGGGACGCAGATGTATCTGGGCAGAGGGAATTTTCCTCCCCTCAAATCACACCATGAGGGCATTATCCACTGAGCACATAGTGTCGTCCCCCCACCACCACCACCACCACTGCTCTTGCCCGGGGGACAGATCCTGGCTGCCTCTCTCAATGTCCTGAAGGGCTCAGGTGTGACTGCCCAGCCCCTCCTCTGGGGACGAGGTGGGGAGTAGGTGGCCACGGCCCCCAAGGACAGGCCTCCCCAGGAAGGAAACTTCACACACAGGGCTGAGACATAAACACACACAGATATAGGCCCTGGAAGTCCGGAGCAAGGTGAGTGGGAAACTGTCCTCAGTGGGCTGGTTGTTTACATGTGGTCAGCCACTGCCTGACTTTTTCCAGGCCCGGGCCCAGGCCCAGCTCGGGGAGCTGACTGCTCTGGCACCACAGCTCCAGCCCACACGCAGGGAGCAATGAAAATGATGTGAACCACAGCAAAACGAAGCTAGCCAAGAGGTCTGGCCTGTACCGTCCATGTGAGCACCGTCTGATCTGAGCACTGCCTCGTTTCAATTGGTGGCCATGCCTTGGTGTCTGGGACTTGCTTCTCCTTGCGACTTCCTGCGTCTCCCTTGTCTCAGGGTCTTGTGTGGGGGGTGTGGGGGGGGGGGACAAATCTCCAGGGAAGAAATAGCAAATCCAGACTTACCCAAGCTAAATCCAGACCACTGGCCACCTCGCCTGGATGTACCCCACATATCTTCCCAGTGTCTCCAAGATGGCGCCATGGTCCCCAGATGTGCAGGAAAAGGATGCTTAAGCAGTGTGACCACAAAGATCGAGCTTCCTTAGGAGCTTCTAGAGCCTGTGAGAAGGGTCCACAAAGCACAGAGTCTCCAGAAAGTGTGACTCCCTTTACCTTGGCTCCCAGCTTGGGGAAGAGTCACACTGCCTCCACCCAGGGACGTGGAAGGTGAGTCTGCCCATCCTGTTTGGAGGTGTGAGGAGAGCGCGAGGACACCTCCATCTTCTAACAAGGCTTCTCCCCAGCTTGCTGGGCTCTCACCCGACCGCCCTCTTTAAGTCAGCAGTCAGCACAGAAGCATAGTTTATGCAGAGTCCCCCTTACCCGCGGTTTTGCTTTCCGAGGTTTCAGTTACCCTCGATCAACCACGCTGTAAAAATATTAAATGAAAAGCTCCAGAAATAAACAATGCGTAAGTTTCGACTCGAGCGCCTTTCCAGGTAGCTGTGATGAAATCTCGCACTGTCCCGTTGCATCCTGCCTGGGACGTGAACCATTTCTTTGCCCAGTGTCTCCAGGATATAGACGTCCCCGCCCATTAGTCACTTAGTTGCTATCTTGGTCACCAGGTCAACCGTCACAGTATCTCAGTGCATGAATTCAAGTAACCCTTATTTTATTTAATAATGGCCCCAAAGCCATTCACATAACCTTTATTATAGTATATTATTATAATTGTTCTATTTTATTATTGTTATTGTTCATCTCTTACTGGGCCTCATTTACAAATTAAACTTTATCATAGGTATGTAGGTATGGAAGAAAATCATAGTGTACATAGAGTTCAGTACTACTCCCAGTTTCCAGCATTCAACCGGGGGTCTTGGAACATATCCCCCATGGATAAGGGGAGGCTACTGTACTGCACAAAACAGAAAACAATCTGATACACATCAATAGAAATATGTTGAATAAATGGTGGTTTAGCCATTTCAAGGAATAGCATTTAGCCATTTTAAAATGCATTATATTGCCCTGGCTGGTTTGACTCAGTGGTTAGAGTGTCGGCCCACAGACCAATGAGTCATTAGTTCGATTCCAGCCAAGGGCACATACCTCGGTTGTGGTTCATCCCCAGCCCTGGTCAGGGTCGTGCGGGAGGCAACCAGTTGATGTGTCCCTCTCACATCAATGTTTCTCTCTCTCTCCCTCCCACTGTATCTGAAGATAAATAGGATATCATTGGGTGAGGATTAAAAATAATAAATAAATTTTTTAAAATGCATTCTATTTATGCCAGTTAATGTGAAGGAATGTTCATGCTAAATTAAGAATAACATACACACACACACACACACACACACACACACACACACGGTCCTATTTTAAAACCAACACACAAGTTAACCTATGGATGAATTTGTATGCTTCTATGCATATAAAGAAGGAAGGAGAGACACTCATCTGTGAACATTGATTATCCGAGTTGGGATAGATTAGCGATGAGGAAAGTTGAGGTGAGTAAGAGAGAAAGTGAGACAGAGACAGAGATTCAGAGATAGGGCAAGGCAGAGAGGGAGGGAAGGAACCCACTTTGAGTATCTCTCATCTTCATTATCACAACACCTCTGTCACTGACACCTTCATGCACGAAGTTCTGTGCTGTGTGCTGTGACGTAGACAGAAGTGAAAGGCAGGGTCTGTGCCTTCTGTGAGCTCACAAATGAGTTAAAGAGAAAACAAATTACATGGAAAAAAAACCCACACACACACACCAAGGCAGAATGCCAAATCAATGATATGGATCAGCAATGTGTATTTGTTCATTCAATTACATCTCAGCAAGCTGTTTCCTCATGCCATGCCAAGCACTCGGGATGGGAGAGGACAGTTCTGGGTACTATCCCTGAGAAATGCAGAGAAGTCACTTCCACTGAGGAAGGTCTCTCAGAACTGGGCCCAGATGGGCTGGTAGAATTTAACAGGTGTATAAGGAGGAAGCAGGTATTCCACACCTGTGGTACAATTGCCATCTGTGGGACATCCCAGGTGAGATGGGCAGAGAGAGGGTCAGTCTGAGAAGATCCGAGTAAAAGTAAAGAAGCAGAGGGGGCTCCCCTGGCCGGTTTGGCTTAGCGGTTGGAACATTGGCCCGCAGACCAAAGAGTCGCGGGTTTGATTCCGGTCAAGGACACGTGCCTCGATTGTGATTCAGTTCCTGGCCCTGGTCGGGGTCGTGCAGGAGGCAACCGATTGATATGTCTCTCTCATGTCGATGTTTCTCTCTATCCCCCACCCCCTGCCCCACTCGATCTTAAAATCAATGGGAAAATGTCTTTGGAGGAGGATTTTAAAAAAGAAGAAGAAGCAGATGAGGCTGGAAGGATATTTGGGAGCAGATGATAAAGTGTCCTGGATGGCACCCAAAGACCTTTGGACTTCAGGCTGTGGGAACCTGGAGCTACTGAGACTTCTGATGTGTGGTGGTGGGGCCCTAAATATGCCCCACAAAACTCCAGCCACTTCCAAAGTGAGTGGCAAATGGTGCTGGGCGGGGGTGCATTTTTTAGTGTGGGGAATGTGTCCCAGCAAAAATAAATTATAGCCCACTCAAAATGCACTCCTTGAGTTCCATCAATTTGACCATCTACTTAGCTGGAGGATACACTGAATGTACCTTCAGGTGTCTCCAGTAGGTATATGAGTGCATGCATGTGTGCGTGCTTGTGTGCCTGTGTGCATGAGTGCATGCTTATGCAGCTCCTGGACACTGGGTATAAGGTAACCCACACCTGATGTCCCAGCCCAACAAGCAGCCAAAGGATTGCGACAGGCTTTGCCTTCGAAGGTGCCAACAATCAAATTTCCTTGTGAGAAGGTCATTGTCCCCATGAACCCTGATGTCATGAACACATTGTACCATATTCTCCCTCTCCTCACAGTTCTGAACAGCTGAAATCAAACACCAAATCAGACTAGACTTTAAGCTGTGGGGCCACGTTTTCACCACACCTAGGTACCCAGTAAATGTGCGCTGACTTAAAGGTAAGGAGTAAAAAGGGCCCGACTCAAAGGTTTTAGTACATGAACAGGAAGAGCTCGTCCATCCCTTTCACTGGGGTGGTGGGAACGGCGGTAGAGGTGGTGGGACTGGTGAGGAAGGACAGAGGTTGTAGATTTGCCACAGCAGAATCTCTGGGGTGTTAGTAACCAGAAATTAATATTTCATAAAGCACCCAGGTGAAGTCAAAGATGGAGAAATACCTACCCCAAGGAGAGAGGCACGAAGAGGAGCCTTCTTTCAAACTGAACACCATGCCTGGAATATATCAACCTACCACTTCTGTAGAATCCACCTGCTGGATCCTCATCGCTCCCAGATTCCTGCTTCAGACTATGGGCCATCGTGCACATAACTCCCTCTCTCATACTGCAGGTTGGCCCTTTATTATTTCGGCTCCCATTGACGCCAATGCCCTATGACTTTCCTCCAACCCCAGTTAAGATAAACATGATCGCCACCTTCTAGACCCTACCACCTCCCATTGCACACTCCAGGCTCCTCCCCCAGATTGGAAAAGTAAGAAGAGTTTGGGGATTTTTTCCCCTACAAGCAAGCAGGCTCCAGATATGGGAGAAATAGGACCATAGTTGGCATGAGACTTCTGGGCACTGGGATAAACACGCGGGCTAGACTGAAGCCCTGCCCGGGTGCCAGGCACTTGGAGTCTTTAAATGAAATCTCTCCTGCGGCAGCCCTGGCTTCTCCTGCAGGGGCGGTGGACGCCCAGGGAGGAGGGATGAGCTTTAAATTGGTCATAAAGCACTGTGCCAAATTGGACCTTGACCTTGTTCAGAATTTCACTGGCCCATGTTCCCTGACCTGCCACCCCTCTTTCTGCCCAATTGTTCCCTTTAGTAGCTGCCTGCTATCTAAGGCCGTCAAGCAGGTTGTCACTCGCTGCTGCCTCCCTGGCTGCCTTCCACCTGGCTAGCTCAGAAAGCCTAGGAAATCAAACAGCTGTGCCTTTCCAGCCTTTCTTGCTACCTCTGAGCCCAGAGCAAGACAAGAGCGGTCTGGACGAGGCCTCCAGCCTGGCTGGGCCTGTTTGTAGGGCATGGCAAGCCACTCTTTCTAGTCTTGGTTGCCAGAGCGATTCCCAGACACACCTGGAATGGCCAATGTGGGCTCACACGCCTGCTACCCCCCTGGCATCAGCATAGAGCCAACATTTATTTTCTCCCCCTCCCTCCACGGCCCTAGAACACCCCTGCCTGCTGCAAAGTACCAAGCTGTTGCTCCTTTCTTCTGCCTGGAAGGTCTTCTGTTCTCGTCTACATGACTAAGTTCTGTCCTTCCTTCCAGGGCCTGGGAACCACCCCTCCCCATGCAGTGCCTACCACGCTTCTCTGCATTCGTCCTCTGTGCGCAGTGTGTCGTCAGGGGCAGCGAGCGGAGTTGTCAGTTCTGGTCCTTTATCACCCATGTCTTTCCCACAGAAGAGAGCAGACCCGAAGGACAGAGCCGTTGCCGTGGGCTGACACTTGCTGACACATCTCCCGGCTAACTCAGCCCTTTTCTTTCAGGAGGAATTTTGGGCAGCCCATAGTGTGGGCATCTACGGACATCAAACTGTTAGTCCCCAGGGCAGGTGTCTGGGTCAGAGAAAGCCTCCGCACCAGGGTGCATTTCCTCCTTCCTCTCCCCAGTGTTCCCCAGGACCATGGGAGGAGGGATTGCCAATAAAAGAACAAATTCCAAATGTCCCGCTGAACCCCCGTAAGGTCAGACCCACATTGGTAGGGAAGTGTGTGTGTGTGTATGTGTGTGTTTGTGTGCGTGCGCGTGCATGTGCATCAAGCTCCCCTGGGATTCTAATGCCACATTCCCTCCCTGAGTTTGGAGTCGCTGGATTCCAGTGTGGTTCCACGCACATTGGTGATGCTGTTGTTAGAGGCCACACTTCGCTCACTCCACGACAGACCCTGGGCCCAGAACATAAAATGGGCGAACCATCTCTACTCCCAGAGAGGGACCAAACAGCCTGGGCATCTTGCTGGCGCCCTCGGCCACCGCAGGTGATCACCTTGGGTGGGTCGACTTCCATTATTCCCTAGGACCTCTTTTCCAGCACTTGTTTATTTTCACAAAATCAACCGTTACAAATATTTGATGATGGAAACGTGAACGCTATTCTCCTTTCTCCTTCTTATGTAACATGTTTGCCAGCCAACCTCACCTGCCAGAGGTAATGTGAAAACCCATCACCCAGGGGCTCCTTGAAGACAAGTCCGGGGTTAAAAACCATTGTCTTATTTTCCTTGGACCTTCTGTTGGCCTGAACTGTTCTATCTTCCACTGCAACGTGATCTGGAAAATCAGGCCTAGCCCAGTACTGCTGGGCAAAACAGCTGGGAGGACCAGACAGTGCCTTTGTTTCTTTCAGTTGTACTTTGTTCCACCTCGGATAAGTCTAAGGCCACAGAAAAAGGAGCATTGCTCCCGTGTGGCTTGAGCTGAACCCTGGCGAGCGAACCGATGACATGGTACTCAGCTCCCTGGGTCTGAGTCACACGCAGTGCAGCGTCTAGGAGAACAAATAATCCCAGGGAGGCAATCCCACAGAAGCCCTCGCTCTCACTAACACAACCAGGCCTGAGAGCGGACGGACATTGGTGGAAAAGGTTGTGAAATCAGGGAACATGGAAACAAAATCTAAGGCCGTCCCAAGGTGGACGGGACACTTTATGCTGCATCCCCAAGAGGCTACATTCAAGTGGAAACGTAGAACAAGAAAGATCTGCCCCGCAAAGCAGGGAAGATTGCTTATCTCCACCTTGGCACTGAGTCGAAGGAAAATCACCTCCCATGAAAAAGAGGCAGGAAGGAGGAGGGAGGGAGGGGAAACGGGGAAAGACATCTATCCAGTATCCTTTGCACGACATCTAGTATGTAATAGGCCATCATCCTGTTTAATCCACAAATTACCCCCCTTTTAATGGAAGAGGAAACTAAGACACCGGGGCTGAGACTCACGGTGTGAAATTACAGACCCTGTGGTCACGGGCTTTGTCTAAAACGCTTTTTTGTCTAAGATGCTTTGCTCAGACCCCAACTGCTGTTGTCAGCCACCACCCAGGAACGGGGTTTCCACATGATCTATCTCACGCCTCTCTCTACACCTCTCTCTCCCTCCACACCTCCTCTTTCCTTTCAAAACCTCTCCCAGGGCGGCGGGAGAAAATGTGGGCTCTAGGGTAGTTTTCATGTCCTCCCCAGTCATTCCACACTTCTGCTCACAACGTGGGGTTTCTGATTTGGGGACGGAGTTACTAAACATGCCACTGGCTAAAGTATAGAAGAGGGAGAGGGAAAGGGATGGGGGAGAGAGGGGGGGGAGGGGATGGGAGGAGCCGGCCTAACATGCCCACCTGAGTGTCTAGACACATATAAGTGGAGCTCAGAAAAGCTGTCTGGGCTGGAATCAGAGACAGGCGGTAGTTTCATGATATGGAAGTGGATGAAACTGCTGGGGGTGAGAGTACAAAACAGGGAGAGAGAGAGAGAGAGAGAGCGCGCCAGCTTTGCTCAGGACAGACGCCGGTAAGAGGAGAATGAGGAGAGGTTGGAGATAGAAAAACCAGGAAGGTGTGTGATGTCAGAGAATGTAAGAGAAGTGTTGGGGTCTTTTCACCAGGAAGAAAAGGTCCAGTCAAGAGAATCAAGTCTGGCTCTACAAATGGGTCTTTTGGTCCCACAATAAGACGGGTTGGGCCCAGCGATAGATGGACGAGCCAGAGAGCAGTGAGCCCAGGCATGACAGAGGGGAGGAGTGTTGGAGAGCTGTCCACATCGCCTGGGAACTGGTTAGAGATGCGCGTTCTCAGGCTCCACAGCAGACTTACTGAGACCGTGGAGTGGAGTGGGCCCAGCGATGTGTTTAAACAAGCCCTCGTGGTTCTGATGCACGCTGGATTTGAGAATCACCACGCCATGCACAGCAAGGCTCTCGGCCCCACAAATGCTTCCCCAGCAAGGATGGGCACCGCAACAGGGTAGCTGAGGGCTGTTCGCTCCCAGCGGGACCTGTGCCTCGGGGAGTGACTGATGGTGGGGGGAGCTCTGGAGAAGGAAGTGTTGGAGTGGGGTGGTGGGTGCTCCTGAGGACGGGCGCGTTTTCAGCCCAGATGGTGGCAGAAGGAAGGGCCGGTTCAGAAGTGGGCTGCTGGGCAAGAGTCGGGGGTGGGACTGGGGGTACATGTGTGGCAGGAGTGGATTCAAGGTCCAGCCTCCTGTCCTCTCTGTGTTCATTCTACATACAGCGTAGGCACCTGGTTCCCAGGCTCCCAGGTCCCTTGGGAAAGCTGTACATTCACCTATTTATACTAAGGTGTTAGGAACTTAACATGTTACTTCTTCCAGGGTCATTTGCATTTAAAAAGTGGCTTCCATGCCCAGCCTGTGTGGCTCAGTGGCTGAGCATCAGCCCATGCACCAAGAGGTCGCTGGTTCGATTCCTAGTCAGGGCACATGCCCAGGTTGTGGGCCTGATCCCCAATGGAGGGCATGCAGGAGGTGGCCAATCGATGTTCTCTCTCATCGATGTTCTCTCTCTCCCTCCCCTCTCCTCTCTCTAAAATCAATAAAAAAAAAATTTTTTTAATAAAAATAATAAGTAGCTTCCAGGAGAAAGCACTGTTTCTAAAGTGGAATTTTAAGTTTTGAAGTTCCTGCGTAGGAAGCTGCCTGGTCTTCAAAACGCACTTCCCAGTGACCGACTGCGGGGACACATGAAATCAGCCGGGCCTCCAGCTTCCCCCAGGAAGGCTGGCAGGGCCCCTCCCTGGGTGTGGGCCTGGCTGGGCCAGCAGAGGAATTCCCCATCTGCTCTGGCTGCCTCCTGGCATCTCCAACAGCCCCACGCTCTGTGGGAGAGAGGCGGCAATTAGCATAACTGGAACAGATCCCCTTTGTCTGCATTCCAGACTGGGAGGTTCGGCCTCCCCCAGAGACATGCTAATTATGTGGAAGGGACCCTGGGTGCCCTTTGGCACTGATCCTCGCTCAAATGGTGCTGCTGCAGGAAAACAAACCTGGTGTAGGTGAGGCCATGGCCAGGTTTGTGCATGGATGTACCCCTTCCTCATCCCGGAGACCTCCAGCTGCCCAGCCCCTCCAGCTCTCTCAATAGTTTCCTCCTCCAAACGCCTACAGCCCTTTGTGGGCGCCTACATCCCTTTGTGCTCAGGAAAACACATTTGCTCTTGGCGTGAGTATCTTCCATCACCTCATCCATGGTTGGACTTCCTCCCCATCTGGACTGCAGTTCCTTCACAGGGAATCTTGTTTTATACTTAATTAATTAATCAATCATCCAATCAATCAATGTTTATTAAAGAAACTTTTGCCAAGCACTGTGCAAAAACCAATGGGCTCCATCTGGAACAAGGCAAGTGCAGCCTAGTTGGGGGTACAGAGACATACAGCCAAGTGAACAGTTAGCTACCAGTGATGAACAGAGGGGTGCACCAGATGCTCTGGGAAGACTGAGGAGGGGGTGCCAAAATGTGCCTGGGAAGGCGTCGAGGGAGGCGTGGCGAAAGGCTTCCCGGGGGAGGTGACAGTTGAACATCCTACATTAAGGATGAGCAGGGGTCTATCATGTAGGTGTTGCAGACAGAGGGAAAAGATGTAGCAAGGCACATGGTGGGAAAGAGTTTGGGGCTTTCCCATGACAAAGAGAAAATTCTGAGGTGATCTAAGTTAAATTACATCAGTGGAGAGAGAGACAACTGTTAGTCTGCTAATGGTTGTGGGCCAACTAACAAAAGACTGCTCACATGATTTCTGCGCCTGCTGGAACTTCAGGTTAATTTCCAGGGGCTGTCTCCGAGATTATCCCAGCAGCACCACTGCGCTCTGGGCCTTCACCTCCCCGACCTGCCCACAGCCACTCCATGGGGTGGCCCTTCTTGGTGTGGACTCCGCACCCATCTGAGACCCGACCCCGCTTCACTTCCCCCCACCCTTTGCCTATAGCTAGTGTGAATTCTTCCAGTCCGTTTACATCTTTCTTCCTCCTTCCCCTGCCTGATGTATAAAAATGCTTGCAAACTCCAAGACAATGGACGTGCAGTCTTTCCTACCTCGCATTGCAACTGGGGGTTTGGGCTCCGTGCCCCAAGACAGGTCTTCTTTTTTTTGTTATTGTTTCTTTTTTCTTTTTTTTTTTTTTTCTGTTTTGCTAGCATTGGCCTAATAAACCCTCTCTTTTAAAAATATTTCAGCCGTGGGAGTTAAGAAGTTTGTTTAACACATGGGACCATGGGGAGCTGAGGTCGCTGAACTGCGAACCACCTATGAGAGGGGCAGAGGGCAAAATGGAGAAGTAGGTGGCTGAGTCCTCAGAGGTTTTATCTTCCCAACTAAAGAGTTTAGAGGTTGACTTGAGGTCGCTGGGCAACCAGTGAGGGATTCCAATGGGAGGGTAATGTGGTCAGAGTTGCATTTCAGAAAGAGGGGCCACAGCGTGGAGGATGGACTGGCGGGCTGGATGAAAGGGGGAGGCCGGGAAGGCATCAGAACTGCTGAAGAATGAGATGGAGGCAGGGGGTGGGGGAGGAAGGAGGCAGGGAGGGAGAGAGGCGTCTGGGATGACACAGCCCAGGGCCTGGGGTAGGAGCCTGGGTACATGATGGTGCCATGGGAACCGAGACAGGGACAACATTGAGGGCAACCGTCTAAGGGGTATGGGGACAAGTTTTGTTCTGGACATGGTAAGTTTGAGGTGCCCATGAGCTGACCTGACTCATGAAAAGTTGGTCATAGGGGTCTTGAGTAAGCGATAGGGATTAGAAGAAGTGACCCCATGCCTCGCCAGTGCCGTTCAGTGGTTGAGTGTCAACCCATGAATGAAAAGATTGCATGTTTGATTCCTGGTCAGGGCATGTGCCCGGGTTTCGCACTCAATCCCTAGTAGGGGGTGTGCAGGAGGCAGCCAATCTCGATGTTTCTATCTCTCTCTCCCTTCCTCTCTCTAAAAATCAATAAAAACATATTTTTTTAAAATTATATTTTAAAGAAGAGAGAGACCCCAATGTGGGATGTGATATAATCTGGTGTCTTAGAGAAGGTGCCTAAGAGTCCAGCTGAGCCCTGGCCGGTTTGGCTCAGTGGTTAGAGCGTCAGCCTGCGGTCCAGAGAGACCCGGGTTCGGTTCCCGCTAAGGGCACGTACCTTGGTTGCGGTTTGTCCCCGGTCCTGGTTGGTCGTGCGGGTGGTAGTCACTCGATGTGTCCCTTTCACCTCGATGTTTCTCTCTCTCTTCCTCTCTCTCCCTCCCACTCTATCTGAATGGAGAAGTGTCCTCGGGTGAGGATTAAAAAAAAACAAAAAAAAACAAAACAGTCCAGCTGAATTTGAATCTTGGCACAAAATAGGTGCTCTAACGTCTTGAACCAGCCTGTGCCAGCGAGATGCTGGGTGAACGCTGCTGCTTCCAGACACTACCTACCCAGGGGGACCCAGATGGCGTGAACTGTGATCGTCCTGGTGTTGGAGCCTCAAAGCACTTGGTGACTCTAGTGCGACCAAGAGAAAAAAACAAAGAAGCCATGGATGCTAAGGTTGCTCTGCTCATCCACAGGGCCAGTGCCTTGTGAATGAATGTTCAAGTGCAAGTTCAACGTGGCAGCATCAGGTGTGCAGACCCAGAGGGGCTCACTCATTTGTTCCCGGCACTGGTGTGTGTGGGTGCCGAGGGTGTCTAAGTCTTGTCCCTATTAGGTCATGAAACATCTTAAAAGGAAGTGGGGTCATCAGGGTCGATTACGTAAATGGATGCTGTGAGTGAAAGGATCTGACCACTCACAAATACTCTTTCCCTCCTCACTGATGCCTAGAACGGTTCTGGTCGCAGAGTGTGAGTTGCAGGAGCAGGGGGTACACCTATGTACTGTAGAACCTCACTTTTCTCACCTGGAAGTCAAGGAGTCATTCCAGCTCCAGGTGCCTTGGATGCTGCTGAATTTCTAGATCCTTTTTTGAGACTGGGTTTTGATAGGAAGAGCCTGAAAGGATGTTAACCCCCTGAGAAGGAAGAAGGGCTTCTGTGGAGGGTGAAGGACTGAGAAATGGGAGGTTATGGCTCTGGGAAGCCAAAGGCCTCATGTCACTTCCCATCAAATTTAGGAGCGAGGGTAACCAAAGCCATAAGATACCCTAACAATCAAAGCAAGTTCTTTCTGGTTGCAAGGTCATGTGGGCTCCAATGGGAAGTGGCAGTTTGGACCAGACCGGTTCAGACCTGCCCTGAAAGTAGCCTAGAGGCCCATGAGGTGGTCTTAGGACTCCCCTGGACCATTCTTTCTAGGACCTTCCCAGTGGATCTGCTCTGGCCTGAACAACCTCTAGTTCTATGCTGCGCTGTAAGCAACTTCTCAAATTAATCCAGGGCCACTGCAGACCCAACCTTTAGGGAGGAAATGCAGTCTCCTGGATGTCCATCCTGGTGCAGCCTTCTCCCTGATCTACAGCGAAAGCACTAAAGGAACCTCTGCCTTGGGAACATGAATATACTAACCCAGAAAGGCCTGGTTTTGAGCCTCAGTTGGTGGACAGAGCGGAGAGGCTGAGAGAGCTTTGTTCATCTCTTTGGTTTTGAAGTCTCAGGAAGGGAAACAGAGAGGAGGATGCATCACAGGGCTCTGCTCTCTTTAGCTTTGCACAGAGCCCATGTTTCCTATGCATTCGTCTCTCTCACTGTGCCTAGCATTGGGCTGCACAAACATGTGTTGCCCTTAAAATACTTAATGATTGATTAAATTAATTGTACACTACAATAACAAAGTGGTTTGCACATCTTCTAAGTTATATGCATGGAAATCTGCCATTTCAACCTGATCTGGAAAGCAGCTCAGATTATGTTTGAACAGTAGGGGCTTGTGTGCCCGGGGTCCTTCTGCAGTGAGATGTACTCCCAGACCATCTCCATCCGCCACCCTTCAGAGCCCAGGCATCCAAGGCGGCCTTGCCCACCTTCTGGTTCTGATCAGGCAGTGAGAGCGTGCTTTGTGACCTGGTCAGAGCCTGCTCTAGGAAGTGCTTCTTACATCCTGAAATAGAAAAGCCCCTTTCTGATGTGTTGCTGCCAAGTGGGCTTCAGGAGATGAAGAAATGAAGCATCTTCAGAATCTGTTTTTAACTTTCATTGCAGTTACCACTCTCTACAAAGGGGAGGCAGCCCTGACCGATTTGGCTCAGAGATTAGAGCGTCGACCCATGGACCAAAGGGTAGGGGGTTCGATTCCAGTCAAGGGTCCAGTCATGTACCTCACTTGCAGTTTGATCCCAAGGCCTGGTTGGGGTTGTATGGAAGGCAACCAATTGGTGTGTCTTTCTCATATCGATATGTCCCTCTCTTTCTCTCTCTCTCTCCCTCCCTCCCACTCTATCTGAAAATCAATGAAAAAGTGTCCTCGGGTGAGGATTTAAAAAAAGTAAAAGGGGAAGGCGGTGCACTTTCACAGGAAAAAGCTGTGAACTAGGAGTTAGAAGACCTCAGTGGTTTTGCCACTTAAGATCCACAGACACTTCACAGCCTGGGTTTCAGTTTTCCCACCTCTGAAATGGGGGTAAGAATACTTGTCCGAGCCCCTCACAGGCTAGTTTTGAGGATTAACTGAGGTAAAGATGTGAAGGTACTTTAGAAGCTGCCACACATTGTACTGAGGTAAAGGGATGGTTCTTCCCATTGCTAACCAGCGGGCCTCTCCCTCCTCCAGACACTGCTGAACCAGACCACACGGGCCTGCGGGGCGTGGGGGGGGGGGGGGCTGTCTCAGCCCGATTCAGGCCCTCTAACTGGTACCAATTTGTACTCCTTAATTCCTTCATCTTTTCCCACCCATCCCCCTCATCCCTCCTCTCATCTGGCAACCATCAAAATGTTCTCTGCACCTATGAGTCTGTTTCGGGTCTGTTTTTTCATTTATTTTATTTTTTTTAACTTATCTTTATTGTTGAATGTATTACAATGTCCCTCTTCTTTACCCCCTTGACCCTCTCCTCCCCAATCCCGCCCCCCTCCTGCCTTCCCCACACTATTGTCTGTGTCCATTGGTTATGCATATGTGCATAGAAATTCTTTGGTTTCTCTCATCCTGCCCTCCCTCCCCCTTCCCTTTGAGGTTCATCAGTCTAACAACCAATTTGTACTTCTTAATCCCTTCATCTTTTTCATCCAACAAAAAGTTCTCTGTATCTATGAATCTATTTCTGTTCTGCATGCTCATTTTGTTTGTAGATTCAGTTGTCAATAGATGTGTACTTATTGCCATTTTATTGTTCATATTTTTTTGTCTTCTTCTTCAAGAAGACCCTTCAACATTTCATATAATACTGGTGATGAACTCCTGTAGCTTTTTCTTGTCTGGGAAACTCTTTATATGGCCATTAATTCTAAATGATAGCTTTGCAGGATAGAGTACTCTTGGTTGTAGGTCCTTGCTTTTGATCACTTTAAATACCTCTTGCGACTCCTTTCTGGCCTGCAGTTTCTTTTGAGAAATCAGCTGATAGTCTTATGGGAGCTCTTTTGTAGATAACAAACTGCTTTTCTCTTGCTGCTTTTAAGATTCTCTCTTTGTCTTTAACCTTTTGCATTTCTCCCTCTTTCTCTCTTTTTTTTTTGGTAACGTGCCCCTAGCAGGAACTGAACCCTAGACTCTCTGGTCCACAGGCTGACGCTCCACCACTGAGCCAAACCAGCCAGGGCAACTTTTGCATTTTGATGATGATGTGTCTTGGTGTGGACCTCTTTGGGTTCATCTTGTTTGGGACTTTCTGTGCTTCCTGGACTTGTATGTCTGTTTCCTTCACCAAGTTAGGGAAGTTTTCTGTCATTGTATTTTAAAATAGGTTTTCAATTTCTTGCGCTCTCTCTTCTCTTTCTGGCACTCCAATGACGCAAATGTTGGTACACTTGAAGTTGTCCCAGAGGCTCCTTACACTATCCTCATTTCTTTGGATTCTTTTTTCTTTTTGCTGTTCTTATTGAGTGTTTTTTGTTTCTTTATATTCCAAATTGATGGTTTGCTTCTTGGCTTTACCTACTCTTCTTGTTTCCCTGTAAATTAGTCTTTATTTCAGTTAGTGCATCCTTCATTTCTGACTGGTCCTTTATTATGCTCTTGAGTTCCTAACTAAGTTCATTGAGCATCCTTATAAGCAGTGTTGTGAACTCTGCATCTGTTAGATTGCTTTATTTCCATTTCATTTCGTTCTTTTCCTAGAGTTCTGTTCTGTTTTGTCATTTGGGGCATGTTTCTTTGTCTCCTCATTTTGGCTGCCTCCTTGTGTTTGTTTCTATGTATTAGGTAGAGTTGCTATGTCTTCTAGGCTTCCTAGGGTGGCCTATTGTAGTAAGTGTCCTGTGGGGTCCAGTGGCACAGCCTCCCTGATCACCCAGCTGGGCCCTTGAGGTGCACCCCTCATGTGGACTTTATACCCTTCTGTTGTAATTGAGTCTTGATTGCTGTTGGCATGTCAATGGGAGGGATTTACTCAGGCTGCTCAGCTGCAAGGACTGGCTGTGCCCACTGACCTCTGACTACCTTGGATGATCAGCTGTGCAGGTGCCCATCACACAGAGCAAGATTTACCTCATTAGGGCTCTAGTACCCCCTGAGTCCATTCCTTGAGTGTGTCACTTGTGGAGGTGGTTGGGTGGTGGTGCTTCGACATGGTCTGAAGCTGTACATTGGGTGTGTTGGCTCTGGGGCAAGGTCAGCCACTGCCTGTGTTCTACCCAGGGCCACCCAGCATAAGCTACAAAGTGATCTGCCGATGGCTGCTTCTTGTGCTGGGCTTGAAGGTGCCCAGGCAAAGCCAAGCTATGAACCAAGGCAGTCTGCTATGAACCAAGGCAGCCTGGGGCTACTTAGCGAGAGGTATGAGCCTCGCTGTGGCCAGATGCTGCTTGTTTGAAAGAACTTAGGAAAATCTGAAGCTGGAGCCAAAACAGGCCAATCCTATGGTAAAGCCACTGGAAACAGCTTGAGTAGGCCTGAAAGTTGGGTGGGGCGGGGCCTCAGGGAATCATTGACAGTGGGGGGGCGGCAAACAGTGTGAGCCAAGTTACAGTGGTCCCACATAGGGCAGCCATCTGCCTGCCCTGTGGGGGAAGGGCTTGCCAAAGGAACAACAGCCTCTGGCAGCACGTCTGTCCAGGAGAAAGGTGCCTCTCCAGTCCTAACCCCGATGTTTCCCCGTATGTCTCTGGTGCCTTTCAGGAAAGCTGCCTCCCCCATGCTGGAGCCCAGAAGGAGTGAGTCCAAGTAAGTGCATGCACGGGCCCTTTAAGAGGAGCTGCCTGGGGCTCCAGAAGCCTCAGCCTCCCTCAGCCTCAGTTCCTGTTGGTTTTACAGGTAGAAGTGATGGGGATTCTCTTCCTGGCACTGGAACCCTGAGCTGGGCACCTGGTGTGGGACAAGGACCCCTCAGTCCTCAGAGAGGACCTTCCCAGCCGAGGTGTCCTCCTGATTTTTATCCACCACACGTGGGTGTGGGACCAACCCGTCCCCTCCGCCCTCCTACCAGTCTCCACGTGGCTGCTGCTTTAATTCCATAGTTGTAGGACTTCCATTCAGTGCGATTTCAGGGGGTTCTGAGGGATGTTTGTTTGTAGTTTAGTTGTAACTTTGATGCGGTTGAGGGAGGAGGTGAGGACCGCATTTACCTAGGCCGCCATCCTGACCAGAAGTCTATTTTGTTCTTTTAGATTCCACATATAAGTGAAATTATAGGGTATTTGTCTTTCTCCGTCTGACATATTTCACTCAATGCAATACCCTCTAGGTCCATCCATGTTGTTGCAGATGGCAAGATTTCAGTCTCTCTCTCTTTTTTTTATGGCTGAGTTATATTCCATTGTATATATGCTCCACTTCTTTATTCATTCATCTGTTGATGGACATTTAGGTTGCTTCCATACTTCCCAATTCCTTCCTCCCCCCATCCCTTGGCAACCAGTAATCTACTTTCTGTCTCTATGGATTTGCCTATTCTGAACACTTCATATAAATGGAATTATACACTATGTGGCTTTTTGCTTCTTTTACTTAGCACAATGTTTTTGAGGTTCACCCACACATGTAACAGTACTTCATTCCTTTTATTGGCGAAAGAATATTCTTTTATATGGACATACCACATTTTATGTATCCATTTATCAGATGATGAACATTTGGTTGTTTCCACTTTTTGGATATTATGAACAATACTACTATGAACATTCATGTATAATTTTTTGTGGAGTGAAATTGTTGGGTCATATGGTGACTCCATGTTTAACTTTTTGAGGAACTGCCAGACTGTTTTCCAAAGCAGCTGCATCGTTTTACATTCCCCCCAGCAGTGTATGAGGGTTCTGGTTTCTCTACATCCTTGCCAATACTTCCTTGCTTTTTAAAAATAAATTATATCGCCCTGGCCGGTTTGGCTCAGCGGTTAGAGCGTCCGCCTGCAGTCCGGAGAGACCCGGGTTCGGTTCCCGCTAAGGGCACGTGCCTCGGTTGCAGTTTGTCCCCGGCCCTGGTTGGTCGTGCGGGTGGCAGCCACTCGATGTGTCCCTTTCACATCGATGTTTCCCTCTCTCTCTCTTCCTCTCTCTCCCTCCCACTCTGTCTGTACAAAAAATGGAAAAATGTCCTCGGATGAGGATTAAAAAAATAAAAAATAAAAAATAAATAAAAATAAATTATAGTCATCCTATTAGGTATGAGGTAGTTAGTATTTCACTGTGGCTTTAATTCACCTTTCCCTAATGACTAATGATTTTGCACATTTCTTCATGTACTTATTGGCCACTTGTATGTCTTCTTTAGAAAACTGACTGTCCAAATATTTTGACCATTTTTTAGTTGGGTTATTTGCTTTTTATGGTTAAGTTGTAAGAGCCCGGAAGGCTTTTTTTTTTAATCCTTACCCGAGGATACTTTTGCATTCATCTTCAGATAGAGCAGAGGGAGAAAGGGAGGAAGAGAGAGAGAGAAACATCAATGTGAAAGACACACATCAACTGGCTGCCACCCACACGACCCGAGGCAGGGCCGGGGACAAACTGCAACCGAGGTACATGCCCTTAGTGGGAACCAAACTCATGTCTCTCTGGACCGTGGGCCGACACTCTAATCGCTGAGCCAAACCAGCCAGGGCCTGGAAGGCTTTTTTTTTTTTAAATCATGCATACATAGGTCCCAGAACAGTTCATTTAAATCAGAACCTGCAGCACACCTGGGCATCAGTATTTTTAAAATTTCTCTAATCAGTAGTCAGGGTTGAGAAGCACTGGTTTATCCCACATGGCCAACCAGGAACAGAGGGGCCCTGTGAGAGCACTCAGAGTTTATTATCTCATCCGACTACTTTCAGGGCTCCTGTGTCCACTCATCATTCAACATTAAGTACCTTCTTTGTGCCAGAGTGCTAAAGTGAGGAGATGGAAACCAAGATGAACGTGGAGGTGAATAAGACACAGTTGTGCTCTCAGTGTAATAAAGAAGCTGGCTTCTAAATAAGTCATCACAATGCAAAGTCTTCAGTGCTATAATGGAGGGGTGTAGAGTGTATTATGAGGATTCCAAGAAAGAGTAGCTCAGGTCCTTCCTGAGAGCATTAATATTGTGAATGTGGATTGGTTGTCACCTGGGCCCTCTATTCGAAGGGTGGTTCTTAGCAGTGTTAGCACTTCATGGAAGCTTGTTAGAAATGCAGAATCTCAGACCCCACCCCATTTACTGAGTCAGAGTCAAGTTTAACAAGATCCCCAGGTGGTTCATTCCTACAGTAAAGTTGGCAATGCACTGATCTGATGTCAGTTAAGAAGCATCAGCGTCCACCCATCTAAGACAAAATAAAAAATACTACTGCAGTGAGGTTATTAAATTGTTCCTTAAGGTAAATGACTTCCTCTCTTAAATTGCAACACGTTAACTCTTAGTCTTACATATCATAGAACAAATCCCTTTAACGGAGTGTTTAGCCATTCTCCTTCGGAAGATTCCTCTGCCTGCAAAGTGACTAAGGAACAGAAGTTGGGCTAGATTGGGGTGCCACTGGCACTTGCCCCTCAGTTGAAGTGAAGTGAAGCTCCAGTTTCCACGTTTGAAATGAAGGAGGGGACAATTCATCTCATAGCAGTGCAGCGAGGATTAAATGAAATGGGACTGGGTCCTCTACTGAGTGAAGCTGGAGAGGGTCCAGGCCTCACTTCACCTCCTTCCTCCGAAGCACCTCCTGCTTGTGTAGCTACTCCCCTCCTCCGGTAGAGTCCCCTCCCACCAGGAGAGGCCCTTCTGCTGATAAAACACCTCCAGCCCCTCCTCATGAATGTGCGTAATTCTCGTATCCAACCACAAGCTAGTTGGGCAAGTTTGGAAAGTTTGGTGATTGCCAGTTTCCCCCTTACTCAAGAACCAGAAGCATTATTTCTCCATTGCTTATTTTCTTATGAGAAAGTCTTGAAAAGAATGTCCCTTCAAAGAAAGCATGTGGCCTCCACCTTGTAACAGAAGAACATCCAGATTTATGTAGAGGACAAACAGACACACTACAGCAGTCTTTGGAAGGCTCATTCCTTTTAGTTTTTTTTTGTTTTGTTTTGTTTTTGTTTGTTTGTTTGTTTTTTATCCTCACCCGAGGATATTTTTCCATTTTTTGTACAAATAGAATTGGAGGGAGAGAGAGGAAGGGAGAGAGAGAGAGAAGGATCGATGTGAAGGGACACATTGAGTGGCTGCCACCCGCACGACCAACCAGGGCCGGGGACAAACTGCAACCAAGGTACGCGCCCTTAGCGGGAACCGAACCCGGGTCTCTCTGGACCGCAGGCCGACACTCTGACCGCTGAGCCAAACTGGCCAGGGCGTTTTGTTTTGTTTTTTAATCCTCACCCAAGGATATTTTTCCCCCATTGCTTTTAGAGAGAGAGGAAGGGGGAGAGAGAGAGAGAAAGGAACATTGATGTGAGAGACACACTGACTGGTTGCCTCATGCACAACCCCAACCAGGGCTGGGGATCAAACCTGCAACCCAGGTACATGCCCTTGACCGGGAATCAAACTGAGATCCTTCAGTGAGCAAGCCAACACTCTTACCACGGAGCCACACCAGCCAGGGCTCTTTTAGTGCTTTTAAGGGAAGGAACCAACACAGGCTTTAGTGTCGTAGACCCAAGTTGAAGTCCAAGTTCATCCGCTTACTAAGGGGTCCTGTACCAGCCACTGAGCTCTTGGAACTTGGGTTTTCTTCTCTCATATGCCCACAACACTTACCAGAGAGCTGGCTGAAAAGGTCAAATGAGGAAACATGGTGAAAGGACCTTATACTACAATTAATTTATTAGTCATTATTATATAATTACATTTACAGAAACATGTCTGTGTATAAAGTAAACTGGCTTACATGAGCTAGTCCGAGGTTAAAGATCCTATTCCAACTTTTCAATGTGCGGTGATTCAGTGAGGCACATAATATTGGGACAGAGTTGAATAAGGTGTACATCAAGGTGAAGACTGAAAATGACGGCTAATGTCCTGGTTACTCACCTGTCAGTTCTGACTTCTCTAAGTTTCAATCACATCAATAGGAGAATAAAAATACAGTTAAGTATCACAGCATTTAATTTTTATGGTAGTTTTCGGTACTACTTCCTTCTACTTCCCATCTCATACTCCCGCCCCCGTGGCCGGGGAGTTGAAGGAGTTATAAAGTGAGTCTTCCCCACCTTCCACTGATGCTTCCCTGGGTACTCGGCTCTGTGGCCCTGTTCCCAGAGGGTGAGCCTCTCTGTTCAGCTTCACTTGGCCCGTACAGAAAGTCTCCCTCTTCCCCCCTCTCTCTCCCTCCGCGTCATCCATGTCCCTGCCACACTGATGACTCAGAAGCCTGCCAGGTGCTTCCTCCTCCTCCCAGGGTCAGGGAGATTTCAGATGGTGGTGGGGTGATGGTGACATGTGAAAGAGAAAGCACCTCAATTATCTCCTTGCACGGTCGGGGTGATTTCAAAGGGTGCCTGTGTGATGGGAAAAGCACCTGTGAGGGAGGGAGGCGCCTTAGCCAAGCAAAGGTCAGAGCAGGCCAGTGACAGCTGGCTTCCTGTTTGTCCCACACCTCATCCGTGAGCGTCAGGGGCTGACCCAGGGGTCTCTACGCTCCGTAGGCCCTGGAATAAACTGCAAGCTTGTTGGGAAATGATCACGTCTCTGACTGGATTCCCTGGGGAACAGACTCTGTCTGAGATAAGATTTGTGTGCAAGGCTTCTACTGGGGAGCACTGTCTGGACCAACACCCCTGAGGAGTGAAGGCAGAGGGCTGGGCAGGGTGAGTTGTGCTATGATGTAACAAAGGCCTTCACTGATTCCACCACCTCCTCTAGCTCTTCAGAGCTGTCCTGTCTTGAGGCAAGGAGATGGGGCCCGATGACTAGTCACTGGACATGTACTGCCCCGAGGGAGGGGCTGTGACCTCGAGCCCTTGGTTGGCTGAGGGCAATTTCTGGAAAGAGGCTCAGGTGAGAGCCTTCAACTGCCAACACTCTCCGCAGCGGGGGAGTGAGCGTCTGTCTGAAGGGGGCATCTGGGTGGCCCTCCATACATCCACTACACAGCCATCTAAAGTGGAACCATGACATTTTTTTAATGTTCAAATTTTACATTTTAAAAGTAAAAATGTCATAAATAAGTCATTGTGTGTTTGCTTAAACTTGTTCTATCCAAAAATATTTTTCATGTATTCAGAGAGAGTAAGCCATACAGCTCCCTACAGAAATCATTTTGTCAGTAGAAAGCCAAGTGGTAAAATAACAAATTTGGTGTAAAAAGTGTTCTAATTCAAATTAAGAACTGATAAAGATGGGTCGAAAAACTCAACGTTAAGATCATTTTCTTCGAACATATCTATAAATTCAATGCAATCCCTACCAAAATCTCAGCAGACTTTCTGTAGAAAATGACAAACCGATTTTAAAATTCACATGAGCTCTGGCCGGTTTGGCTCAGCCGTTAGAGCGTCAGCCTGCAGTCCAGAGAGACCCGGGTTCGGTTCCCACTAAGGGCACGTACCTCGGTTGCAGTTTGTCCCTGGCCCTGGTTGGGTCGTGCGGGTGGCAGCCACTCAATGTGTCCCTTTCACGTCGATGTTTCTCTCTCTCCCTCCCACTCTGTCTGAACAAAGTATGAAAAAAATGTCCTCAGGTGAGGGTAAAAAAAAAAATTAAAATACAATGAGAAATCATGACACACCTGCTGGAATGACTACGATGGAAAAGACTGATCAACAGTGAGGATGTGGAGCAACTGGAACCCTCATATATTGTTGGAGGGAATGTAAAATGGTACAGTCACTTTGGAAAACAGTTTGGCAGCTTCTTAAAAAATTAAACACGCACCCTGTCCGGTTTGGCTCAGCAGTTAAGAGTGTCGGCCCAAGGACCAAAGAATCGCAGGTTCGATTCCCGTCAAAGGCACCTAGCTCGGTTGCAGTTCCGTCTCCGGCCTTGGGTCGTGCAGGAGGCAACCAATCTATGTGTCTCTCTCACATGGATGTTTCTCTCTCTCTCTCTCTCTTCCTCTCTCCCTCTCTCCCACTCTATCTGAAGATAAATGAAGAAAAAAAAAAAATCCTCAGGTGAGGATTAAAAAAATAAAATAAAGTCAAGGTTAAATGGTATTGTTAACCACAAATGTTTAGGATAACACATGACTTGAACACTAGGTTATATTTGTTTTACTTTTATTTATTTTATTTACTTATTAATCTTTTATTTTTAGGAGAGACCATTTCCAATCTATATATAAACCCAGTTATAAAAGGCAGCCTAGCCCTGGCCGGTTTGGCTCAGCGGTTAGAGCATCGGCCTGCGGTCCTGAGAGACCCGGGTTCGGTTCCCACTAGGGGCGCGTACCTCGGTTGCAGTTTGTCCCTGGCCCTGGTCGGTTGTGCGGGAGGCAGCCACTCGATGTGTTCCTTTCACATCAATGTTTCTCTCTCTCTCTCTCTGTTCCTCTCTCCCTCCCACTCTACCTGAACAAAAAATGGAAAAATGTCCTCGGGTGATGATAAAATAAAAAAAAGGCAGCCTAGATCCCTCTTGGCTTAATGGAGCAGAACCTCAGTACTTGCTGGGAGTTAAAACAATAGAGAAATCAACGTCTATCTGGTTTAAGTCACTATTATTTAGTTCCCATGCAGCCAAAGCTATATCCTCACTAATGTCCCCAATGTGCACCCACTTTCCCTCATCGTCCTGACATCTACTTTCAGGCATTTCTACTGCAATCCAAATAATTTTTCTTCTTGTTCTTCAGTGAAATAACTTGTTGTCCACTTCCTACCAATAATTAGTATCAAATGGAGACTATATCTTATATTAAAATAACTTTTTTAAATTTCTCACCAGAGGATATTTTTCTACTTATCAGATAGAGTGGGAGGGAGAGAGAGAGAAACAGAGAAACATCAATGTGAGAGAGCCACATCGATTGGTTGCCTCCCACACAACCTGAGCAGGGCCATAACCGAGGTACGTGTCCTTGCCTGGAATAGAACCCACAAGCTCTTTGGTCCATGGGCCGATGCTCTATCCATTGAGCCAAACTGGCCAAGGCTTAGTAACTTTTGTCAAACCTTAGGCTTGAGCAGCTGTAAGGCTCTTAACTTCTAAGAATTGAGTTGCCACACCACTAAGAATTTTGTAGGTTTTTATTATTTTACTATTAAAACATTTTAGTCTTGAAATTGGTTAATCTTAACATAAAAACTAACCACATATTTGTTTTTATACATTACATACACTTGGGAAATAAATAATGTTCTGCATAGCATTAAAAAAAAAGCGCATCATCATATACAAATAAGTTTTCAAGCCAAATGTATAAATACAGGACCCACCGAGGATTCATTCCCAAGGTTTCCATTACTGAAAACAGGTCAGAAGTAAGGAGGAGGCAAAGTCAGTAATAATAGCTCCACTTTGGCTAGAAAGCAGTCACAGAAGCCACAGAAGAAGCACACAATTGGACGGAGAAAATACCTTGACTTAAGACTTGAGTGGTTATGTTTTCTGAAGTTTGGCATTGAACAAGAATACAACTTTGGCACAAGACAGATTAAAACAATGTCCTTTAAAAACCTAAGTACAAAAAAAAAATTTTCACTCTTCCCCCACATGATATCATATCTCCTTCCAAATACATCTCATCCATAAAAAGCCCAACCCCTTGGCACATTTGTTTCCTAGTTACATATTAATAAAAGGGCTTAGGGTTTTATAGATGGCTCTAAAAAATATTCCTTGCTTGTCATATCTGGGGCAAATTGGTAAGACATGGCTATAGACGTCTCACTAAAGTTGCATAAATGAACTTACCATAAACTTTGCTTCCAGGAAATCAGGGTCCTCACCTGGCCCCACCACCAATGTGGTATATAATTCTGAACATGTGACTGAACCTCACTGAGCCTTGGCTTTATATAGAGATAATAACAGCTGCCCTGTTCACCTCCCGTTGTTAATCTCTAATCAGGTGACCACCCACATGAAAATCTTTTGGAAAGTGAAACGGTTTCTCAGGTATCATGTATATTAATTCAGATGAAGAAGTGGAGGCTTTTCCAAGAAGTTCAACATAGAAAAGGGGCTGGCATTGAACAAGGTATTCCAAGAAAGAAAGAAACACCGTGTTAAACCTTAGCACCAGCTGTTTGACAGGAGATGGTTCTGGACAAACAGGTATGTGTAACATTTGTAATACTTTCTACCTTCCTGAACAGATTTTGCTCCAAAGCAGTCATATCTGGCAGTTGGCCACCATTCTGGTCCCCAACACGTATGGTACCCTGCTTGCCACTCTGCTGGTGATCCAACATGTTACGCATATGGGGAATGCACATGTTAATGAAGAAGAAATAGGTAGAAACCACTGAAAGGCTCAGGGTCCCCAACTCTTCCATCCTCCAGCCCTCCCCCAATGCCTCTTGGCCCTTCCTCACATGTATATTCGTGGATCATCTAAACTTGAAGGGAGTCTAGAAATCCCAACCCCATTAAAGTTAAGTGCTTAATAAACATTTGTCCAATCAAAAAAATGAGCAATGGAAAAATAAGAAAGCCAATGATGTGTGCTTTAGAGAGTGAGTTAAGGAGCAGAACAGAATGTCAAAAAAGTAATCGATATTGATCAGTGCAGCTCATTGACCCCAACAGCGAGGGCCTCGGCATCACCCCAGATGGACCCTCTCTCGGTGAACAAAGACACAGGTCTGCCATGACACGTCAGCTCCCAGTGGGAAGGCCTCTCACCAGGACTCTAGTCGGGCCAGGCAGCTGACAGCTTCCACGAAGAGCCACCTCGGAGCCCGCGATCCTTGCCAGGCAAAACACACGCTCATCTCGCCACTTAGAAGCCAGCCCAGTGTGCACAAGAGGCCCAGGTGTTTGGCCCTTTGCACACACATCTGGCCTTAGAGCTATTCTAGGGCAGCAGCAGCTGGAACAGCCGCGTAGGGTCCCCTCTGGCGAGAAGTCCCAGTTGTCATAATAAGCAAGGTCCTGGGCCCAGCAAGCAGGCGCTTCCCTGGGGTCAAGGCGGAGAGGGGTCCTTCCATCAGGTGGGTCCGCAGCAGTAACTTTCCTCCATGTGCTTGGGGCGGGGCGGGGCCTTGCTAGCACCCTCAGAGAAGCTCCAGGGTGTGCCTGAAAGGAACCAGGCGAGAGAGGCGTCAGCTCACTGCGCGAACCTCCCAGACGGTATTGAGGGTGTGCCCAGTTCACACCACAACCCAGCTTTCTTACAAACCTACCGGCCTCTGTTCCTTACCTCCCTTCCAGAACAAATGGAAAAGGTCTCAAGGGCTTCTTTTCCCTCTACCCCACCAAGACTCACTCTCAGAAACACCACACTGGAGCCCTCTCTGGGTTCGCAGCTCCATAGTGTTTGGCATTAACATACTTAGCACAGTACTTACACGCAACACACATGCACACAGGACATGCATGTACACACACACACACACACAATTGTCAGGAGAACTATCAACAAGTCCTCTGCCTTGATCAAAAATCACAAGAGAAACTATAGAATGGCAGGGAGGGGGCAAGACAGAGTCAAGAGATCTTGATTCTAGTCTAAGCTACGCTAACTCGCCTTTGAAGCTCCCAGAACCTTCGTGAAGAGGTGAGCAGTATCCAGCAGAGAATGCTGAAGGTGTGACACACACTTAGGGATGTCATGAATTCCTGGTGTTAATTTATGACTCGGGCTCCTATTGTTTTCTGTTCCTTTGAGGGTGAAGAAAAGGACAATGTGTTTTCTCAAAGAAGTAGTAGGAGATGAGTTATAGCGTTCTCAACTGTTACGAAAGTCAGAAGTGAAAAAAGAAGAAAATATCTTATCACAGATATTTTATCATAAGAACAATGATCCTTCCTGGGCATCTCGAATCTACATGGCTGTTCTGAGGATCAATGAAGTTAATATATGAGGAAGTACTAGGAAAGGTATAAATCTGAATACCAACATAAAAAACTAAGATTATTATAGCACAAAATCATGTGAGCTTAGACCAAGTCACTTAATTAGAAGGACGGTTTCAGGATCCCACAGGTCGTGTGATCACAAGGCTTGTGGTCACACTGATGATCTTGAGCAGGAGACAGAGAGGCTGGCATGTAGCCCGGCCCTCAGGGTTGGCAGACAGTTAATCACAAGGGACGCAGGCACGGGGCAGCTGCTTGATAACTGATACCCAAATCAAGGTGAGTGATGTGTCTGAGCAAATGGAAGCTCTATGCTCAAAAATGAGCACCAGCTTTAGAGTAAACCAATCTGCCTCCATCCTCGCCCCACCATCACCGGCTGGGAGACCTGAGCCTGGGTTCCCAACGGCACACAGGGTTAACAACACCAGCATCCTGGGGTTGTTGATAAATGTAAATGACATAATACATGGAAGGCACTGAACACAGGGTGGGCACATCTACGTGCTCACTGTGTGGCAGAAGCATTATTATCTAGGACCTTTGTTGGGCAAGGGGTGGGGGCCAGGGGTGGGGGGCCGGCCTCCCTCCTCTTCAGCAGGCGTTTAGGCTCAGAGGATGTGTGACGAGTTCCCCTTTGGGATGTGCCCACTGCCTCACGCCTTGAGGTATCAGCTCTGCTCAGCTCTGAGATGAAGGGGCTCCAGCGTGGGGCAACGGGACACCGAAGCAAGATGACCCTTTTGTCTGACTCATCGTTACACAGACCAGCATTCCTGCTACTCAAAAGAGGGGAGAATTGCCCACTAATATCTGCTCACACCAACTTGGGTTCCCGAAAACCTAAAAAGGGGCATTAAACATTGTGGTTCTCCTTCACCTCCCCCACAACTCCCCACCCCAACCTGGGGCCCAGAAGGGAACTGGGAACCCTGGAACTTCCCACAGCTTCGGTCACTGAAGAGAAGTTCGGTCTAAGATAGGCATGGACACCAAGCCCAGGGACTTAGTTCCTGAAAGACATTTCACCAGGACCATGTGTTGTGACCCCTACGGGCTGAAGCAGAACAAGACGCCAAGGGACGTTAACACCCTTCGACATCCTGTACGTTCCATTGATTGTTCCATCGATCTCTCTAGCTCCTTGCAGAAGAGGGTCAGCTTCATAAAGGAAGGGATTTCTAACTGTTTTGCTCACTGCTATGTTCCAAGTGCCCAGCCCCATGTCCACACATGCTAGGTGACAGTCAGCATGTGTTGCATGAACACAGGAGAAAGCCCCGGTTACCTGGTCTCGTTTTTTGTTCTCCAGCTATCCAGACACTTGCGAAACCAGAGCTCTTGGCCAGGGGCTATGCTGGTGCTCTCAGGGTCTTCTGCACAAAAAGTAAATCTAGGAGGAAAAAGAAACCACCACGATGAGCAAAACTCTAGAGGGGAAGGTACGTGGCCGCACATTAGCCAGGCAGTGCTGTCTGGAGCCAAGGTGGGCAGAGCACAGAGGAAAGAGAAGCTCCGTCATGCGGCACCCTGACTCCAGGATCGTCAGAGCTCCCCGCTGCAACTGCAACACCTAAGCCGTCGCACTTGGCCATCTTCCAGGGTTTGGTTCATGCAGCCTTTAACCACACCTCTTCCACATTCTTCCCTCTGTCCAGAGGCTGCTTGTCTCTCTGAAGGTTCCCTGACTGCCTGAGCACCTGATCTCTCAGTTTAAAAGGAAAAGATGTCCTTGTAGGAATGTTGCTTTTGTTCTTGTCGTTCCTTCTTATGGCATAGTGTTAATGGTCAATGCTTTGTCTTATTTTAACACATGATGCACTGCCTTGAATTGCTGTGGATCCCTATATCTGTGGTGGACTGTGAACTCCTCGAATGGAGGGTCCCAGTGTGCCTCCAGGACAGTGTTCTTAAACAGCCACCGACAATCAGGACTCAGCTGTGAGCTGAGATCAGTGATTCAGGAAATGGACAGCCAAGATCACAGACAGGATCAGTGGTCTGATAACTATTTCAACCATAACTTACAGCCAAATCATGTGGCCTACCCCCCCACCTCGGAGATATTTGATTAGCATGACCAATAGATGTGAGGGACACCTGACCCTGATGCTCACCCGAAGGACAAAAGCCATAATCAGAACACCTTTAAGAACATTTACCAGGAAGCCCGAACAGTACATAAATATATGAAAAGGTGACTCGCCTTATCACAACCAGAAAAAAATGAAAACAACAGTAGGGGACCAATTCGTACTCAACAGTATAGCAAGACTGCCCCACTCAACGTAGGTGAGGAAGTGGGGGGACGGGAGCTCGTTTTCTGTGGCTAACCTCTTCAGAAAGGAAATTAATAATATCTAGTTAAGTTGGAGAAAACATATACTATTACTTAGCAATTACACGTTTTAGTGTTCATATCCCAAACCAGCCCTCACACACGTTGACAAGGATATTAATCTCATCACTATTTGTGAGTGCAAAAAAGTAGCAACCGCCGAAATATTCGGCAGAGCAATGGGGAAACTATTGTTTGTACAGTGACCGTTTTCAAACAGGAGCTAAAAGTAAATAGATTAGATCTGTATGTATTGGATACATTTGATAAACAATGTTGAATGAAAGAAAGCAACTTGTTAAGGGATATGTCCACTTATGTAAACTTCAGAAGCATCCAAAACAATTCTATATGTAGGTATAGATATAAACAGAAATACGAAAGGTATAAAAATCATGGAGGGAAAGACACTAACATTATTTAATGCTGGGAGATTAGTACATTTGGTTTGAAAGGGAAGGAACTGAACAGGGAAGGACACAAAGGGGCTTCAACTCTGTCATGTGTTACTTTTTTAAAATCTTCTATCTGAAACCAATATGGAAAACCGTTTACATTTGTTAAGTCTTAGTGGTTTATTATACTTGAAACATTCTACTACATTTGTGGGCTTTCTGCTACCACACCTCTAGGCACAAGTTGCACTTACAAGCACCAGGAGAAGGAAAACAAAAACAAAAACAATTATTTAGACCACAGCCTTGGTGCTAAAGTCCTTCCCAGCGGGCATCCCCCTCCAGTTCACAGGTTTCTAGAGCAAAATCACTCAGGCAAGGAACCCAAGCCTCCACTCTCCTCACAGCTGACCTGGGCCAGAGGTGACAGTTGGAAACAGGGGACATGAAGAACTGCAGTGGAGAAAATGCCAGAGGAGGTACAAAGAGGGCAGCAGCTATTTCCAACCACCCTAAGGCTGACCCTGACCTCCCTGGGGTCTGCTGAAGGATGTGACCAAAGTCCCTCAGCCCCTTTCTTGACAAAGGTCCCAGGCTTCCCTGGCTTCCACTAAGAAAGAAGCCTGCTCAGCGAGTCCAGGCATGGGTTAAGGTGCAGACAGATAAAGGGCTGGATTTTCCATGCGAGTCTTGGAGTTAAGAGATGTGGGAAACCGCCAGCTGGCATGGCATAGAGGATTCTCTCCTGCTTGACGTCAGGACCCGCCCCATGTCCTTGATTCACAGCCTCAAAGGCGAGGTCTAATGCTCTGAAAATAGGATGCTAGGGAAACCAGACCCTCCCGCAGACCTCATCCTGGGGCTTCCTGAACTTGACACTCTGGTTTGCTCTGCACAGGAGCCCGCAAAGACTTGTGGTTGCATGGACCCCAGAGCAAATAGATTAGCAAGGCAGCTCTCCTCAAGAGCCCTGTCCAGGAGCAGCCCCCCTTCCTCCGGGCCAACACAGGGCTTGGCAAACAGAACAAGAGCTGGATGCGGCCCCCGCCGTGCACCCCTCTCAGCCAAGGGCCTGTGATCAGGGCACAGACGTTGACAAAGGACTTGATCTGGAATTCACTTTTCCTTGCAAAGGTGTTTGAGGTTTTGCCCTCGTGCTCTGGATATGAAAGGATTAAAGGTGCTTGCTTAGCAAAGGAAGGGGCACAGCCGAGGCGCACACCTTGTGCCCACCACTGACATGGGCCCGAAAAGGGTCAGGAGGCACTTACTTCCGCTGGGTTTCCCCAGACTTGACTCGGATGCGCCTGATATTCACTTCCTGCTCAGACTTTCGGGACTGAGACAGGTACCTGCGAAACTCATCCCACAGGCCGTACCAGGACTCAGATGTACTCTTCCAGGTGAGTCTGATCTTCAGCAGGTCTCCCAAGTCCTCCTCTGTGTAGACCAGGAAGGTGTTGGTGGCATTCAGCCCGATCTGCTCCACTCTATAGAGAGAGAAAAGTTGGCCTCACTCCCCAGCCACCTGGAAAACTGCCACGCCGTGTGGACGAGCGCAGTGGCAGCCCCTGCCCCCCAAGAATGGAGAGAAACGAGGAGAGGTCTCTCCCCCGTGTCCTCCACCTTCCCCCAGCAGGACCAGGCGGAAGCTCCCTGTCTCCACGCTGACATAGAGATAACTTTGCCTACAGCACCCCAGCTTCTAATCAAAACCCTTCCTGAGTTCCTCCCTATGTATGCTACTTTCTGGGGGCACAGGTCCACTTTAGAACAGAAATGGGAAATCACAGAGAAGTCACATCCCCACTCAACAGTGTCCTCTTCCTCTCAGCCTGCAGGCATCTGTCTCCTTCAAAACTTCCATACAGTGGGGTAGCGACAGCCTCTTTAATACATGGTGCTGGGAGAACTGGACAGCTACATGCAGAAAAATGAAACTAGACCATCAACTTACACCCTACACAAGAATAAACTCAAAATGGATAAAAGACTTAAATGTGACTCATGAATCCATAAAAATCCCAGAATAAACTGTAGGCAAGAAAATTTCGGACATCATACACAGCAGAATTTTCACTGATACATCACCTAAGGCAACAGAAACAAAGGAGAAAATGAACACATGGGACTACATCAAACTCAAAAGCTTCTGCACAACAAAAGATACAATCATCAAAACGGAAAGGCAACCCACTGAGAGCATAATTGCCAATGATGTATTAGCTAAGGGATTAATCTCCAATATATATAGAGTGCTCATACAACTCAACAAAAGGAAGACAAAGAACCCAATTAAAAAATGGGCAGAGGAACTAAATAGACACTTCTCCAAACAGGACATACAAATGGCTAAGAGACATATGAAGAAATGCTCAACATCACTAATCATCAGAGAGATGCAAATTCAAACAACAATGAGGTATCACCTCACACCTGTCAGAATGGCCGCCATCAACAAATCATCAAACAACAAGCATTGTGGAGGGTGTGGAGAAAAGGGGACTCTAGTACACTACTGGTGGGAATGCAGACTGGTGCAGCCACTATGGAAAACAATATGGTGTTCCCTCAGAAAATTACAAATTGAACTTCCATTTGACCCAGTGATCCCACTTCTAGGAATATACCCTAAGAAGCCTGAAACACCAATCAGAAAGAATATATGTACTCCCATGTTTGTAGCAGCACTATTTACAATAGCTAAGATCTGGAAACAGCCCAAGTGTCCATCAGTAGACAAATGGATAAAAAAGCAGTGGTACATATACACAATGGAGTACTACACAGCTGTAAGAAAGAAAGATCTCTTATCCTTTGAGACGACATGGAGGGACCTGGAAAGTATCATCCTAAGTGAAACAAGCCAATCAGAGAAAGACAAGTATCATATGATCTCACTTATTTGTAGAATATAATGAACATAACAATCTGAGGAATGGGGTAGTCCCAGAGACGTGGAAGTGGGGTACAGACTGACAATCCCCAGAGGAGAGGGTGGTGGGGGAGAGATAAACCACAGAACTTATATGCATGTATGCATGAACAATGGACATGGACAACAAAGCTGGGGACAGGGCAGGGAGGGAGGGGGAGGGGGAATCAGTGGGGGGAAAAGGAGAAACATCTGTAACAAAAATTAATTAATAAAAAAATAATAATAAAACACACTTTGGAAAACACTAATCTGAACCAAAAAAAAAAAACTTCTAGCCCTCTCCTGCCCATCCCTTCCATTTGGCACTTGGGGAACTTGCCTCACCCCGTTGTGTGTGTAAGTGTGTGCATATCTGTCTCTCACCTAGACCATGAGCCCTGAGAGGCTACTGCAATCCCAGCACTACTCAGCCTAACGCTTTGCACCTTAGGAGTGCTCAACAAGTATACACATATCGCTGTGTGCCTCCCCCGCAAATGATTAGAAATGGTCTAGGGATAACGCTTATGATGTTCCAAATTCCCTAAAGCCTCAGGTGTCAGGCGTTGTCTGAAATGAAACAGCACTTTCTGCCTAGCTGACCCAGCAGTTTCTCACGCTGCTGATTCATCCTGGGAGTTTCCCTCCCACAAACATGTGTCAAGGGCTTGGTGGTAGAGAGCGTACCGAGAGACGGGGCTGCAGAGGCCGCTGGAGCCCCCCAGCCCCTTCCCCAGCACTAACGCTACCCTCTTCTGCACTGTTCACATGCTCCTGCGTGCTCTCATTCTCATAGCAACTTGTCCTCACCAAAGCAAAGGGAACTTGGGACTTACATTTCCAACGGCAGCATCTGTGAGTCTGCATTGGTGCCATAAAGGGTGACATAAAAGATGGGGTTGATTTCTGTCATGTTCTTGTAGCTGAAGACATGGATTTTCATCTGATAATGATAAACTGCAGAGACAGTAGAACAAAGATACTTGTGAGTCTTGATTGTTCTCCCAGGGCAAACTGACCCAAAATGAGTCACCCAGCACACTGAGTTTTTAGGGACTGCCATGCTTTTGGTCTAGTCCAGCCTGCAGCTTCTCTCTGATCTTGTTCTGTCCAATGGCATAAGAGGTCACTGTGGTATACAGAAGGAGCTCTGAACTGGGGATTCAGGAGACCTTTTGGGGATTCTGGCCCAGCTACCTTCCTGTTGCATTGCTTTGAATTAAGGACCAATGCTCTTTGAGTCTCAATTTCCTCATATGTAAGCAACACCCACAATACCCACAAACCTTATAGTTTTATAACATGTTCTAAAAAGGCAAGATATCACTTTGATCCCTTCCTAAGATTTGTTGTGATAATAAAACGAGAAAACAAATATAAAACAGCTTTGAAAAGTTAAATGCAAGAGAGATTTAAAACAGTAATACTGTGATCTTGGAGTGATGATTCACATCACAAAAAGAGGGCCCACCATTTGTATTCAAAGATTAACTTTCTGCCCTGGCTGGTTTGGCTCAGCGGTTAGATCATCAGCCTGCGGACCAAAAAGTCAAGTGTTTGATTCCAGTCAAGGGCACGTACCTCAGTTTTAGTTCAGTCCCTGGGCCTGGCTGGGGTCCTTCGGGAGGCAACCAATCAATGTGTCTCTCTCACATCAATGTTTCTCTCTCTCTCTCTCTCTCTCTCTCTCTCTCTCTCTCTTTCTCTCTTTCTTCCTCCTTTCCTCCCTCCCTTCCTCCCACTCTATCTGAAGATAAATGGGAAAATATCCTTGGGTGGGAATTTTAAAAAATAAAGATTAAGTTTCCCGTGGCATGCACAACGTAATCTGATCTGCAGTGATTGATTTAACTGTGCCAGCCATGTCTCCCGGGCTGGGGTGTGCCCTGTTCCACAAGGTATTTAGAAGGACGGAAAAGACAGTCCTCAGGGCACTTCGGGGACTGAGGGTTACCTCTGAAAGGCATGCCTGCCCGGGTTTTCAGGTACATCTTGCTGTTCCTCTTGTTCCTCGTCCTCTTGGTGTTGTAGCCAATGCTGTTACAGCGGTTCTTCCGGCAGCTGAGACAGATCCCCTTTTTGAAGCGGTTCGAGTCCGTGCACTGGAAGGCAAAGCTCGGCTTGTCCTGATTCATCAGGGAGTCAACGAAGAGGTATATGGCCCGCTCGTGCTCACACTTCACCCCCTCTGCAATTGCTGAGGAGGGAGGGAGAGGCAGAGAACACAGGATGAGCAGCGTCGCGCCGATCCGCCCGCTCAGTCAGTAAGCACTGTGCAAAACTGGTAGCCACACAACAGCCATGGGACGTGAAGTGCAACACAGGGGGCAGAGTCAATAATAATGTAATATCGGGGGGGCCACTTTGTAAAGTATATGATTGTCTAACCACTATGCTGCACACTTGAAATTAATACAAAATACTACTGAATGTAAACTGTAATTGAAAAATAAAAAAATAAGGCCAAGCCGGTGTGGATCAGTGGATTGAGCATCATCCCATGGACTGAGAGGTCCTGGTTCGATTCCTGGTCAGGGCATATGCCCAGGTTGTGGGCTTGATCCCCAGTAGGGGGACATGCAGGAGGCAGCCAATCGATGTTTCTTTTTTTTTTTATCCTCACCTGAGGACATTTTTCCTCAGATAGAGTGGGAGGGGGAGAGAGAGAGAGAGAGAGAAACATCGATGTGAAAGGGACACATCAAGTGGTTGCCACCTGCACAACCCAACCGGGGCCGGGGACAAACTGCAACCGAGGTACATGCCCTTAGCGGAACTGAACCCGAATCTCTCTGGACCGCAGGTCAATGCTCTAACCGCTGAGCCAAACTGGCCAGGGCTGATAGATGTTTCTTACATTGATGTTTTTATCTCTCTTTCCCTTCCCCCTCTCTCTAAATATATATATATATATATATATATATTTTTTTTTTTTTTTAAAGAAAAAAAGTCCTATGCCCAGCCGGTGTGGCTCAGTGGATTTGAGCATTGTCCCATGGACCGAGAGGTCCTGGTTCAATTCCCAGACAGGGCACATGCCGGGGTTGTGGTCTTGATCCCCAGCAGGGAATGGTAAGGAGGCAGCTGATCAATGTTTCTCTCTCACATCAATGTTTCTATCTCTCCATTTCTTTCTCTCTAAAAAAATCAATAAAAATATATTTAAAAAAAAAGAAGAAGCCCTGGCCGGTTTGGCTCAACGGTTAGAGCATCAGCCCGTGGACCAGAGAGTCCTGGATTTGGTTCCCACTAAGGGCATGTACCTCAGTTGCAGTTCATCCCCAGCCCCTGTTGGGGTCATGTGGGTGGCAACCAGTCGATGTGTCTCTCTCTCTTTCTCTCTCTCTCCCTCCCTATCTAAAGATGAATGCAAAAATGTTGTCGGGTGAGGATCAAAAAAATAAAAAGAAAAGAAAAAAATAAGTATTGTGCACCTCATCAATCATAACTACTTGTATTGTTGCTGTTCATATTCTTGTTTGCATAATTCTTAATACATGCCTGGTGATGTGCTGGGCTCCCATTAAGATGTAGCACTGAAGGCCATTCCTGCTGCCTAACTGTTCGCTCTCCAGGTAGGAAGACAACACTAACACATGCAAAGCAATAACAAGCAACGGAGCACATGTAACAGGATTAAATAAAGTGAGGAAGACCAGCGGTGCAGTTGGAATCACCAAGTCCTGATAAGGTTGTACAGGCTCAAAGCACTGGAAATGGATCAGATGCTAAACATCATCTAGTCCGGGGCTCAGCAAACTATGGCTTGCAGGCTGGCCACCTGTTTGGTAAATAAAGTTTTATTGGAACACAGCCACGCTCGTGTGTTTACGTATTGTCTGTGGCTGCTTTTGTGCTACAACAGCAGAGTGGAGTGTTTGAAACAGAGACTCTGGCCTGCAAAGCCTAAACTATTTACTAGCTAACACTTCAGGAAAGGACCACATTCTAGTCCCATCCTTTTTACTATACGTTATAATCCAAAGCCCATAAACGTGAAGCCATTTGCTCAGGTTTATACAAACAGTTGGTTTCAAAGTTAGAAGTGTAATTTGGATGTTCTGGCCCATAATACATCATTATTTCTTGTAATCTGAGGCTAAGGCCAATAGTTCAAGTACATCTTGGGACTTTCAGAAAAACTTGGCAAAGCCACCCCACCCCTTTCTCACTAACACCATCAACCTTAAGAAAGGCCATCCTCCCATCCCCTGAGGCAGGGCTGAGCTCCCCCTGCCTGGACCTCCGAGTCCTTCAGGGGCTACTTGGATGTATCATCACACTGTGGCAGAGTAGGACACCCAAGGGCACAGCATCAGAGCACAGAGAGCCGTCTGAGGCCGACTTAGAAATGCTGCCAGGATCCAAGGCAGTGAGTGAATGAGAAATCCAGAAAGAGATCGGTCACTGGGCCACACATCTGTTTCAGCAGCAAATTCAGTTCAACCCAAGCCTGCTGGGAATGGACTCGGTTATTTAGAATATTAATGATAAGTGAATGAAAAAAGAACCTTGGGTTTACTTCTGTAACATGTTACAAAAAATACACTCTAGTGCATTCATGCTATTCAACCCTAGTCAGTGTGGCTCAGTTAGTAGGAGTGTCATCCTGTGCACCAAAGGGTCACGGGTTCGATTCCAGTCAGGGCACATATGGGAAGCAACTGATCGATGTTTCTCTCTCACATCAATGTTTCTCTCTCCTCCTCCTCCTTTCCTCTCTCTCTAAAATCAATAAAAACATATCTTCGGGTGAAGATTAAAAAGAAATCTAATTTTAAAAAATAAAAATAAAATAAATTAAAAAACAAAAATGATATGGGAAGATCTATGTGCTCCGATGTTGAAGAATGTCAATAATATATTATGATAGAAAAAGGCAAGTTGCAGAACAATGCAATTTTGAAAACTGCATTTTGAATTTTCAAAGAAAAAAGACTGGAAGGACACACACGAAACTGTTCATTCATATTGGCTACTTCTGAAGAGTGAAAGTAGGGGCAGGAGTGAGAGGTGAGGCGGCAGTTTGCTTTTTGCTTTATGCAATTCTATATTGCTTGATTTTCTTCAACAAACATGTATCCTTCTTGTTATGAAAAGAAATAAATCAATTATGACTGGACCTCAAAGCATGAGAAGGCAGAGCAGAGGCCAAGGGGAGGCTGTGCACAGGCTTGTAGGGTGAGGAATGGCAGGCAGTGTTGAAGGGCCACTGTGGGGGGCGTGGGAATAATAAATAATAATGTGGTTGGGATCCCTAGTAACTTTGGCTGACTTAGGAGGAGATGCGATAACTAAGTCAAACCTCCCCATGAAGCAGAACATAAGGAACTCACTTCCATATGCAATTGACCCCAAAACATCGTTGAGTCCACAGCCCGGCTGGAAGTCACCCCCATTGGGGTAGATGTCAATGTGCCCCACGGGCATCTGAATCCCGATGCTCAAGCCGAAGGAACGTGTGTAGGTGTGGAGGACATCCACAAAGTCCGCGTCGTCAGGGGACAGCCTGCTGTGGATGTCCACCCCTTCAAACATAGGCCCGGCAGGATCCAAACCTGCAGCAGAAGGAGGAGCCAAGACCAAGTGTGTCAGGTGTGCCAACTCAAGTCCAAGTAAGCAGAATGAAACTGTCCTCGGAGCCCAGCCACTCTGGTGCCTGCAGTCCAGGAACTTCGCTTTCTTGTGACACCTTCACCTGCCCTGACACCTCAGCTGATTCAGTAAATTGGCCACAAGCCTCACCCTGGCACACAGCTCTGAAGAACCACAGGCTGTCAGAACTAGAGAAGTTCTACAAAGAATTCAGGCTGGCTGAAACTAAGCCATTCATCCCATTTACTGTACCCCTGAGAGCCTTCCACAGCCTCAGATTAGCAGGCTTTTTACAGAATAACTAAGCTACCTACATCTTCTGGAGGGAAGATTCAATCTCCCCTAACTGAGCTATTTCTAGTTTAGAGGCTGCAAAAACCTCCTTTGGTGATGAATCAGGCCCAGGGTGGAATGGCGAGGGGGTGGGGACACCAGGTACACTGAGAATCTATATCCCATGCCTCCAGAATTCCTCTATTTTGCAGCTACAAAGATAAAACACTTCTGCTTGCAAACTTTCTGGATTGAACAGGCAAGCGGCACTGAGGAGTACTGGTTCTCACATTTCAAAACCACAAGTTATCACTGGGGAGCTGGTTACAAATTCAGATTCCGCTTTGTAGCAACAAAATCTCTGGAAGACCCACCAGCGGTTACCTGTGTGTGTGTGTGTGTGTGCTGGGGGAGGGCAGGAAAGGGAACTGGTCAGGGAGTGGCACCATAAAAGAGACTTTTGCCCTCTTTTAATTTTGGAACGACATCAATGCAAAACCATTAAAAAAAAAAAAAAAAAAAAAAGAATTTGCAAACTATAAAATTCAGATCCCCTGATCCCCTCGGGATTCTAATTAGTAGGTCTGGCATAGACCCCAGAAATATATATATTTATTCTCCAAGTGATCCTAAAAGTAGGTTGTCTGTCAACCAGATTTTAAAAAACTTCTCCATGCTTCAGTATCATCTATAAAATGGAACCTGAATGTTTTAATTCATACAGTTCATGTAACATAATATGAGATTAAGTGCTTGTCAGTGTAAATACTAGTTACTATTACCAAACCCAAGTAATTATGGGAGCCAAACTCATCCCAACCTAGAAGGCTCTTACCCTGCAGATACAGAGAGAAAAAGTTAAGAAAAGAATATTTACAGCAGAGGAAGAGAGTAATCTAGAATGGTGGTTCTCAAATGGGAGTGATTTTGCTTCCAAAGGGACATTTAGGCAATGTCTGCAGTCATTTTTGGTTGTCAAAATTGGGGGAGAGGGAGAGAAGCTACTAAGCATCTAGCAGATAGAAGCCAGGGATGCTGATAAACATCCAACAGCCCTGAGGGCAGCTCCCACAACAAAGCATTAACTGACCCAAGATGTGAATAGAGCCAAGGCTGAGAAACCCTGATCTAGAAACAGCAAGGCAGGGAGGAGACATGACCAAAAACAGTCATAAAAAGGAGAAGATGCTATCTAATCTCAAGAACCGTGTTCCCCAGATCCCAGTGCCATAGAGCCAGGGAGCACACTGTGAGGCTTGAGAGAGGAATTTTAGGGTAAACAAAAGGAAAAGCTATTGTCCAGACTGGGCAGTAAAACTGTGGAACTCATCATGCAGAACTGGTAGAGGTTGAAACTCTAAATAGTTTCCCGAAGTTTAGATAAACGTGTGTAAGACAGAGGCAGAAAGGGAGCCCAGGTTGCTTGTGGGATGAACCCCAGCCCAGCACCCAAAAGAAAGATGGTACAAAAGCAGTGTCCTCCCAAAACAGCCCATGATGACTCGTTTTAGAGGCTGCAAAAACCACAGTACTGACATGAGCAGCCTCTCCCTGCCCGTTGCCATGTCTCCTTGAGCGGGGAAAAAAAGAAAGAAAGAGGAACATTCTGCTGTGCAGCCAATACAAGAGAGGGGCTCTTTGCTTGGTGTGAACAAAAGTCTCCACCAGACGGTCAGTGCCATGGAAACCAAGCTGTGCTAGAGGAATGCAGGCAGCTGGGGGGCTTCTCTACGGGACTGCTGGCTGCCAGGCTGAGCCTTCACCTACCCAGACTGACTCGGCCTGACACATAGCCAGGGCTCACAGACTCTGGGGAAAGTTGCACAATTTACTTTTAAACTGGAAATGGGAGGCAGAACTTAACCCCTCCAAAAAGAAAGAAGATGGAGAATCACCCCTTTTCCATTCGGTCTGACTCCTCCAAAAGTGTTCTGTCCAGCAAATGGAACACATGCTCGCGGGCACATGGGCACACACAGGAAAACCTCTGCATTCTGGCCTGGCAGGGTGCAGCCTGCCGTACGACCATAGCTACTTTATCTCTACTGACAGAGGAGAGGCTGTGGAGCAGCCAGTAGGTGCAGGTACTGGAATATGACAGCCTGGGTTTGAGTCCCAGTCCTGCTACTTAGAGTGCAAGATATGAGACCCATTACTTACGCACTGAGTCAGAGTTTCCCCATCTGTAAAATGGACCCAAAGGGATCCCCTTTGCTATGTGACTTAGATATGTCATCTGCCCAAAGCCTACAGAGTGGTCACTTAATTTATGTCTTGAATGAATGAATGTTTGCTTATTTATTATAACTAACTAGACAAGGGGTCAATTAGAAATATATGATCTCTTCCCTATTATATCACAGAATTCCCTCAGAAGCCTAAGAGGGTAACCCTGAGCAAATCCCAATACACAGCTCTCTGATCCAAGCAAGACTGGGATTCAGGTATCTCCCTACAGGCCCCAGGCCTCAGGACCCCATTCCAGCTACAGTCTCTGGTACTCTTACTAGTCGGGAACACCTGGTCCCCAGGCCCATGAGCAGTCTGAGGGGAGAGGAACGTGCACAGCCTCTTCCATCAGACATGCACAACGGCATATGCCAGGTCATCCAAATAACCTCTGAGGTGCTTCTTGGCAGCTGGACAGAGGCCACCCCTTCCTGTTGTGCTCACCAAGGCCCCCGCTCCGCAGAGAAAGGCTGGAAAGAAGGGGTTGAGCTCAGGACATGCGGCCCCCACGCCCCAGGCAGACAGCACGGAGAACCAATTAGCATTCTGCCAGCGAAGCCCACATCTCAGCAGCTGCCACCCAGACAGGGGAAGGAGCTGGAACGCTCCTCACCAGCCCCATCTCGTTTAAGATTTAGAAATAAGGAAAGGGGGGCTCTGCGGCTTGTCCTTGTTACCAAGGACTCTCGGTGTGGGGAGGGACCAGTGTGTGCTGGCCCCCACCAGAATGGCTGGCCCGGCTCTAAACATCATGCTTCAAATGAGAGCTAAAAGGAGGTGCTCAGACAATAGGACCCAGAGCGGCTTAAGGTCAAACAGCTTTGCACCGACAGTGGGTTAATGAGCAGTCATGTGTGGCCACACAATCACTGTCCACTTAGACAGCCCAGGCCCCACTAACGTGGTAAGCAAAAATAAAGCCCTCGAAGTATGCTGAATCAAATAATGGGATCTAAAGGAGTATGTCAGTGTGCATGCGTGTGTGGGTGTGTGCGTGCGCGCAAGAACATTAGACTTACACCCAGGAAATGATATAAAGAGAGCCACTAAAACCTCACAAATACTTTTTTTTTTTAATCTACCCACCAGCTTACTGCTGAAACCTGAAATTCTACCTTTACTAAGTCTTTCTTTAGCTAAGAACACCTGGGTCCCTTTCAAAATGAAAACACTGCTGGGAAAGAAATTGATCAACTCCTTCCTTCTATTTTGGGGGCCAGGGAAGGCAGGAAGTAAGGACTAATAAAAGAATGCTGGAGGGAGATTAAACATTCAGGGCAACAAAGTTGCCATTCATTTTAGCCTAGAGGAAGCCCTGTGTATGTATTTGAGGGGACCCCAACATGGGAAAGAGAAGCTTTCTCACTTTTCACAGTCATGAAAGGATTTAAGCCAAACTCTCACATCAAAATCTCACTAAAATGGAAAACTCCATTTTCTATTGACAATCTGGGTGCTGATATCAGAAAGGTCTCTTTAAAGACCAAGTTTAATCATGAGGTCTACACAGCTCATTATCACTAATAAAGGCCAGTGAAACCTTGGCAAGAGGCTATGAGCAGATGAAATGGAAATCAGAGGCAGAATTCAAACTAGAATCCACCGCTCACTCTTTCCGTTGAGGTCCTAGACTATCACAAGCCGGAGGCCAGCGTTCTACCCCACTTCTGCCCTTTAGTTATTAGCTCTCTGCCCCTGGGTGTTTCCTCACCTGTTGGGTCAGACCAGTGATTTTCAAACTGTGTTCCCTGGGGCTCTGGGACCCCGCGATTCCCCCAGGGGAGAGGAAAGCCCAAACAGCAAAACTCACACTGCCCACCATACCGCCAGCCTCAACCAGAACACCCCTTCTGTGTTTCATATATTGGGGTGTCGCACAGGTTCAATTTGAAAAAAGGATTCCGTGACTAAAAAGAATGTTTGAAAAGCTCTGGGTTAGGTGTTCGAGTTTCTTCCAAAGCTAACGCCCTACGGCTCACTCACGCTGCCTCCTGTGGGGCGCTCTGGTTTAGCAACGCCAGCTTGTCAGAGGAGCTGAGGGAGCTGGGGGACCAGCTGCTTGGGAGGACGCAGAGCTTACCCGTGATTCTGCCCACCGTGCCTTTCACGAAGTTGCCAGCATACCCAGCCACATGAGCTCCAAGGCTGTAGCCGATCAAGTGAACATTCCCAAGAGAAAAACCATCCTGCTCCTGTGGGAAGGCACAAAAGTGTGTGAGTGGAGAGCGTGGTCCTGAGCCCACAGAGTCACCAACAACTCAATAGTTCAGTCATGACAGGGAGGAGACACAGGAGCCAGGGACAGACTTCCAGGGGCCGGCTTTGCTGGCAATGCAACACAGATGGAACGCGGCCAGGTAAGAGGAGGTCAAAAGGACTTTGGTGGCACTTTCAGTGCCAAGCGCTGAGGGCAGGCTGTGACTGGAAGCTGTATACCTGACCCTTCCCCTACATGTTTTCATTCTTTCTGGCAGCATCTAACGGGGGAGGGTGGCAGTGTGGAGGTCAAAGCCACCAGACTCACTGGGGACTAAGTGCCAGCCCAGCCTGCAGCTGCGTACTCCTTGCCCACCCTGAGGCCCCGGAAGCGCTGTCCTCACCACAAGCCAGCCTGGGACCCCGGAGCTGGAGCATCGTACCCCAACAGGGAACTCCACTGGTGGGGAGGGAGGAGGTGGGGATTTGACCCCACAGCTCAGGAACCAAGCTCTACAAAACAACCTAGGCAGAAGACTGAGGGACGGTTCAAGAACCCAGAATCTGAAGACCTCTAGATCTGTTTTCCACACGGAATGGTTTAAGCACGGCAGTAGGCTGTATTTGTTTGAACCAAACCCCTCCCCGTTCTCAGGACAGGAACCCTTAAGAAGCCAGAGTGGATTTCAGTAGGTTTTTAAGATTACAAGCCAGTGCTTACTCCGGGCCATTCGCAACCAACCTGAAGACATCAGTTTGTAAGATCAGAAAGTAATGACCCATAAGGCAAACTTTTGCCCAGCAGATAAAATGGCAGGAAACATCCAGAGATATATCAATAATTAAAAGGCTCTCTCAAAGTCTCAGCATCCCAGAGATTTTGTTCGGACATCTGAAATTCACTGTAACACTCTAATCTGTATTTCTTAAGAAGGTTTGAGTTCAAGACGCAGCTCATGAGAGAGGATTCCCTTTCGTGCCGTTACCTGCAGCCAGTCGAGCATCCTCGCGATGCTGTGCCCCACCATCCTAACGTTATTGACTGCATCTGTGTAAAGCTGGTGGGCCAGGGGGAGCCAGTCCACCACCACGACATTGGCTTCTTTCTCTCTTGTCTGCAGGGCTGACACAAGTTTGTACAGCCATTTTCCAAGTATGCCACTCATCTGCGGAGAAAACAGGACTTTTACAAAAAAGCTTCTCTGGGTTTCAGAAGTTCTAATGACTATAAGATTCAGTTCCACGATCCTCTCCCCAGAACCTTCACATCAACTGCTCGGGGACCAAACATAGGCACATGAGCAGGACAAACCACAGGCAGGATTTCTAGGTGAGTATTTGTCTTCATCGCTCTTTCCATCCTGCTTTTCCCATCAAAACCATCCTGGCCTCTGCTCCACTGTCCTAGACGGCCACTATGAGATATGGATTGGTGGCAATACTGGCCTGAGGTTCGACTAAGTCCCTGTCACAGTCAGAGAGGTGGCCTGCTCCATCATTCAAAGGCAGCTGGGAAAGGTTGCCCTGGAGAATGAGCTTCTCTCTTGAAGTTGCAAGGAGATGGTGTCTCCTAGGCGAACACAGAGTTAACAAATGACCCTGTCCCACAACCCGTCCCTCTTGACCCCAGAAAAGGAGAGATCTGTCCCAAGAATCCCAAATTAGAACTCAGAACACATTTTCCCACAGAAACCAAGTATAAATGGTGACAAGGTCCAGTTGTAAACCTATCCACAAGCACATTATTAGATAAAAAGATTTTCTGTGCCTGGCCTGGGAACCCAAACACCATTTACAATCTTGCTTCTATGGGAAACTGCTCTTCCAAGTTCCAAACAGATTACAAAAGAACTTTCTGGAATGCAACCCATTTGTAAGTTGCAGGCAGTTTGTATTTGCACTTTGACAGGGGCCTTAAAAAGATTCAAATGCATGATTCTAATCATGGACTGTGGGGTGAAGATAGTTGGGCAGGCCTTGAAACATCTCTTGAATCACATTAGGTAGGTAGGTACCTACTCCCCAACTCCCCCAGGCCTGACCTCAACAGTGAGTGATAGACCTAAAGACCCAGAAAGCATGTAATGGATATGAATTTCTCATCACTGAGAAGAGGAATGTCCCCTCCCAATTAGCCCAGGCAGAAACCTGCTCACTTAATAGTGCCATTTTCCTACAGACTGTCATTATATGAATGAATAAATCCCTCGCTGGTCAAAAGCTTCTGAAGCTGAGTGTTAAAGCCCTTTTTTGTTGAAGTTTGTCATGGACCTTTCAATGCGAATTGCTCAGCTAGGGCACATAAAGAGCCCCAATGCCTTTAAAGGGAGACATCTCTATGCAAGCAGGAGGGCACCATGCCAACGGCGGCCAGCAAGCCAGGCCAGCTGGCTCCTCATAGACTCTCTGAGCCAGTCAACTTGCTTCAGCTCAGCTCAGTTCTTAGGGAGGGATGGCCCTCGTGAGGCAGTGGTTGGCCAATGTAATTAAGTGTAATTAGAGGGATCCTTAAGAGCCGGTGGGAGCTGGGCTGCTGCCCTCAGGAAAGCCACTTTCTGAAAGCCTGCTGTGTGCCAGCATCAAATACCACCCTGCTGGAGTCCAGACTGCCCCCTTAGTGAAGTGCCCGTTACATTTTTCACAGCTGTCTGAAATACAAGCAGCCCACAAGACAAGAGGGGGAGAGAGAGTGGAATCTGGAAGCACCAGTATTCTTTTTAATTGACCGAAACAAAAGAAACCAAATCTTGTGTAAAGCTGCAGAGCTCCCTCCCCTGGACTCACTGTCCATCCATGGATGATGAAAAAGGTTTTGGCTGTCATGTTGAAGCCACAGTCTTCCAGGGACTGGTTATGGCCGAGGGAAAGGTAGCATCCTTCGTGCTCCGGGTCCTCGGAGATACGGAGGTTAAACCTCACGGAGGGTTTGGCAGCAGCCTGTACATCCTCGGATTCGTTGAGCTCATCTAGGGAGAAAGAACAGAACCTGGTGCATCGAGCGGGCTTGAGTAATGAAAGATTTGGGGTGTAGCTCCAGTACAACCCCTCTGGGTCTTAGTTTTTATACCTGCTGAATGTTTCCTCCTCACCTCTCAGAAGAGTTGTAAAGATATAATAAAAGGGACAGCTAGTCTATATTTAAGAGTATTTAATTAGTCACTAGTATTAATTACCATGACTATGAAATAAAGAGGTCTCTCTTGCTTTTCTTTCTCCTGCTCTTATCAAAATGAGTTGTTCCTTCCTTCCCTCAAGGTACCACTTTCAGAGAATAAGTCCTCAATTACTTTTCTGAAATGCTTCAGACAGTGAAGTTGCAGAATTCATAAATGCTTATATTTTAGGAAGGCATTATGGTACATACACCATGTATCATATAACACCCCCATCAAGGTCTGGGGGATTCCCCATTAACCAAACACACTAATATTTCTGCAGAGAAATACATGGCTACTCATACTTGAGGGCAAAAAGAAAATTACAAAATAGGCTCCTGTCAATTCAGGTCAGTTTTGCTGCCAAATGAGTTCAAGTCAGGTCAGGCCAGATCTTGCTGCCAAACAAGTTACCAAATTTTCCAGTTTTGAGATATTTTGGAGTTTGAAATTGGAGGTAAGAAGCTACTAACCTATTATACAATGGGCTTCTCCTAGTGTTCCCAGCTCAATTCTAGCACTTACTCGAAAAACCTCATGCATCCTCCATGCCCTTTGCAGAACCAGGCATGTGCCAGGCATTCTTCTAGTTTGTTAAACAAATGACTGAGGCCATGGAGAAACTCCTAAGAGCAGCACAACCACTCTCTCCAGCTCCACTGCTCACACACAGTGCCATGGAGGAGATAACTTTGCTCCCAGAACACAGCTGATGTCTCTGATGGTCCCTATGGCCTTTAAACACTGGGTACTGTCATCACCACACTACTTCAGGTCGGCATAAGTGAACCCCATCAAACACTCTTCCAGCCAACCAGGAAACCATCCCTTGATAACGGGCTAAGAAATTAGAAAATCAAACTCTCCTCTCACTCAGAAATCAGAGGAAAAGATACCAAAGGATCAACCCAGGAGCTTCTTTTATCCCAGAGTTAGGAAACAAATGGAATCATGGGAAGAAGAACCAGAATGGTGGAGGGAGGGTCAATGGGGCAGGGTGGGGGTGGAGAATGCACCAGATGTAAAAAGGATAGAGTTCCAGAAAATGCAACTAAATACACAGGAGCAGAACTTTGTAATTAAAGTAATGAACAAAAGCCACAACCGGCAGAAATTTGAGCCATGGGCATAACCACTTTGACACCTCCCCAATTTCTACCCAGATAACCACTCACACAAAGACTAGATGGGGGATTCTAGGGAAAAAAGGCAAAGGAGTCTACTGGCTTCCTGGGACAGATTGGTGAATAAACCCACATAGCAACATAAAGAGTTCGCCTTAGCAGCTGCTTCTCTGACCCTGGAGTTCTTTAGCTTCACTCCTACTACTTCTGACTGGGGTCACTTCAACCTCTGGGACTTTATGATTGTTCTTCACCCAGATGTCCTCATGGCTCATTCTCTCACCTCCTTCCGTTCCTTGCTCTCAAATCTCAAAGAGGGAAGCGTGACCACAGATTAAAACTGCATCACCTTCTCCCACCAGCACTCCATACCTTCCAAAACGCTGAGCACCATTTATATATTTTATTTAGATTCCTGTCTGTTTCTCGCCACTGAAACATAAGCTCCACGAGGGACGGGTTTTCACCTGCTCCTAGAAGAATGCCTGGCACTAAGCAGTCATGCAATACATACTCTTTTAAATGAATGAAACAGCCCACCAATACTCAGAATGGCAGAATACGGAAGCTGGAAGGAACATTAGCATTCTACAGAAGAGGAGCTAGAGATGCAAGCTACCCCAGGTCACACTTTTACTTAGCACTAGAGTTGGGGCATGCTGAGTAAAGCAAGGCTTTCCCATTCATTCATTCAAATTAACCCTCCCACCAGTACATAAGCTGGCATGGACCAACATCATCTGGCCAATGCCAGCAGAAGAGAAGATGAAATAATGGGGTGCAATTAAGGGGCCGCCTGGCACTCCCGCTTGGTGACCCTACCCTCATTCCACCTTGGCAGTCTTTATCCAGTGGAAGAGGCCGCCACGCAGAACTCAGAAGGAAGAAAAGCTAGCAGCTAGGAAGAGAAAGAGAGGGGGCTGGAGGGTGTTGGGCAGGAGGAGGCTGGCAACCTGGGAGAAGAAGCCCAGCAGCTTCTGGGCACAAGTCACTCACCAAATGCTCCCTGCCACCTTAACTCTCAAAACACCTACGCCCATTGATTAAAGGGAGGAGGAGCGCCATGTGAGAGAGCTCCTTTTAACCTTCTTGGCTCGAAAACCATCAGGTGTAAAGATAAGGACAAGGTTGGAGAGCTGCTGGCAGCCACTTGGGCTGGCTGGACAGCACCCATCCTTCTCACGGCGTGGGGTGGGGCTAGAGGAAGCCGGCGAGCTCACCCGCTAGCCTGAGGCCTTTCGGATGTCCTACTAGCTACGCCCTCGTCAGAAGCGCCACGGAACCAGTGAACTGCAAAACTAATTAAGGGGAGCAAATGGATAGCGCAAGGGAAAGGGAAGGGTTTCCCAGGAACGAGGAGGGGCTGAAGAAGAGTCTGCAGGACAGAGGGGGGCCTGCACAGAAAAGAAGTTGGAGGTAATAAAAAAAAAAAAAAATCAGTGCACGTTACCTTGCAGCGGTCCCTCTGGACCAAGGAGTGCGGGGCCTCCCGCGGCAAAGCAACAATAGACGCTCCAGAGGCAGAGCAGAAGAACCGAGTTTCTCATCCTTCCCTGCCACACACCCGTCCGAGCAAAGGGACTTTAAAAAATAAAAACAAATAACCAAACAAAAAACACCTCTTTGAGGTTTTCAGCAGTTTGAGCAAGTAGCACCCGAAGTGGGCACCTTCTCTCCACCAGAGTGGTGTGGCCTTAGACAGCTGAAGGTGGAGAAGAAGAAAACTTGGCAAAACTGAGCGTTGGGGCGGTAGAGGGAGTGTGAAGGGGCTTAAATCAGAACCAGATCTGCCCTCACTCCTACCTCCCGCCGGGGAAGTACGGGCTCGCCACTGTCACACAGCGAACTCCGGAGGAGGTAAGTTTTTTAAAGTATGGGAGTCATCTGACCCATCGCCAGATGGTGATTTGCATAATTTATTCCCATCTCCGGACTCTGATTGGTCACACCTTCGCTGACGCCGGAACTGAGACTCCCAAAGTTTGAATGAAAGAGCCACACACCCACCACGTGGACTCTCCGAATGCGCAGCCTTTCGTTCTCCCCAACCTGTGGCTTTCCTGCCACCCCACTTCCTCCTAGTGCCCATTTCCGGAGCCCAGAATCTTCGCTCTCCCCTGCCGTCCCAGGGGGAACATTGCCCCGAAACCCTGCGCCTGCTGGGGACGCGATCCCTGGGGAAGGAAAGTTAACCTCTCCAAGGAGCAAAGCTACCCGGGCGCACGGAATGTTCTCTCTGCGCCCCAGGCCAAGGGTCCGGATGGGGGAGAGTCACCTGGTCACCTCTTTGGTACTTCTCTTCCTTCACTCCCCACCAGAGAGGCCTGCGACAGGTGCAGACAGCGTTACAGGACAATGATCGGGCAGAGCTGAGGACCTGGAGACTGTTGGTTGCGGCGTCAGGATCGCACAGACCCTTCTAGTCCCCGTTCTGCCACTAGCTGCAAAACTCGGCGCAAGCCACCGAACTTCTCCAAGGCTGTTCCCTGGTCCCCAATATACCCTTTGTAACAGTTCCTAACGCTTAGGATATTGGAGGAAAACTAAAAGAGATCATGTGCAGCGCTCAGTGCAGAGCCTGCCACGTGGTAGGTGCTCGCCTTGGGGGTGAAGGACTGGAGGGACACCAGGCGACACTCCCCAAAGAAAAAGGAGGTTTCGGACGCATGATCAGCACCGAGTTTCGGCAGAAGCACTCAACTACCTGTTGAGTGGAATTAAGCAGCTTCTTCCTCTCATCATTTTCCCTTCCTCTCCCTCCCTCTATTGTTCCGCGTCCCCACTCCTCCTTCGGGTCTAGAGTCCCGGCGCCGACTCCATCCGCGGACTGGAGAATGGCGAGCGGCGGGCAATTTGTCCCAGCGTCCGCGTCTGGCGCAGGGGAGCTAGAGCTTGGGCCCGTGGCCCTCCTGCCCAACTGAGGGCGGCTGCGCCCCAACAGCCATTGGGGACGCCGAGGCCGCGGCACAGGTAGAAAGCTCTGCGCAAAGCTGAGCACCGCCATCGCGCCGCGCTCTGGTGAAGCCGGAGCTCACTCTGCAAGGCTGCGCGAGTGACTGCGCAGAGTAACCCCGCCGTCGCTGGGAAGCGGTCCCACTCTATCCAAGGGAGGAAAACCGCCCTGCAGTCCCGCGCCCCTTCGTCCCCGGTGTCTAGACCCAGCCAGGAAGATCTGTGTGGGGAAACCAGTCCGGACGAGCAGGTCCTGTTCCTACCTATAGCCTCATTACTCTTGTTTCTCCACTTGCCAGCCAAGTATGCTTTGTCCCTCCCGTGTGCTATAATTCATTAAGGCAGACCGGCTTAATTTTTTGGTATAAAATGCAATGCACTTTATGGGATGGTAAATGTCACCACCAGATATGTTGCTTCCGTGCCCCTCCTGCTCCCCTTCTCTCTGTCGGCAAACTACACGCATGTATCTACATTTTACAGATGGGAAAAGTGGGAACGTGCGGCAGGTTTGAAGTAATTCTTGACAATCAGGTCTCTCTCCTCTGCTCTAGGTTTTATATGGCCAGTTGATCTCTAAATATGAGCCCTTGGATACAATATCTACATCTCATCAGTAGCTGAAGCAGTGGATAACCTATTAGTCAAAAATTTCCGTTTCTGTCATGAGTTGCTCAAAGCCATAATATAGTCCCTAGAACTTTAACTGGACAATGTGGTGTGTGTTGGGGGCTTTTGTCACAGGTTAGTGAGATCTCCTAGGGGAGCTAAGTATTGGCTGCAGGATGAAACCTGAAACCTGGGAATGTGCCCTGACCAGGAATCCAACCAGCGACCTTTCTGTGCACTGACGCTCAACCAACTGAACCACACTGGCCAGGGCTCAACATCTATTTTTTAACTGCCAAGGTTATGAAACCATTTAAGTGTTATTGCTGGTTGGTTGTAGTGCCCTCCTGTGTCTCTACATTAAAATATCATGTGCAAACTTTCAAAAGACAGTGAAATTACAATCACAGCGTTATAATAATGTATAACATCATCTGCTTGTTATGCATCAGACTTTCCAGAAGAATCACAAGGAGATCTGGGAAGCTTCCTGTATGGAGGAAGGCCCTGCCTGGGGAGTTTCAGCAGAAACTTTTGTTTGTGTTGCAATCAAAATTTCAGGGTCTCAGGCGACTCTAGCAAAGGATGGTGGTCATTCTTTCTGTTTGCCCAGCATCTGAAGACACCTTCCTATGTTAAAGCAATGAATCCTCCTCTGTGAGAGGAGCCCAGTTTCCACTACAGAGGCTGAAAAGCAAGCACACACCTGTCCAGCCTCACCTGCAGCTAGAATCCCCCATTTCAACTCAGCCAAGGAAACTCTGAACTGGAAGCTAGTGAGACTGGAAGTGCCCCACTTTGCCAGTGGGGCATCACAGGGGCAGCCAGCCTGGGCCCTCCGCGGCTGCAGTGGGGTCACTACCAGATCAGTCTGCCCAGGTGTATCTGCCAAGCCTGGTTCTTCTGCCCTGCAGAGATTGTGGTTGCAACCCAATATCATTTCAATGCGTTCCTCTTCTGCATAAATGAGCCAAAGACTGTGTTGCTTACAACTAAAATTACTTAATCACCAGATGCTAATTGAGTAATTACTAGGGGTACAATGACTGGGCTGAGCACCCTTAGGTGGGTGGAACCACCCTATCTCATACCACCCTCCTCTCCTCTCTCTGACATTCCACTACACAGCCTTCTCTTCAGTTTTTCTATCCACGCTGTCTAGTAAGTCCCCACGAGCTAGCTGTGGCTATCGAGCACTCGAGACGTGGCTAGTCTAAATTGAAATGTGCTCTAAGAGTAAAAGACACACCGGATTGCAAAGACTTAGAACAAAAAAATATATATAAAATACTTCATTCATAATTTTTATGTTGAGTAAATGTTGAAATGAGCCCTGGCCAGTTTGGTTCAGCAATTAGAGCATCGGCCTGCATACTGAAGGGTCTGGGATTTGATTTCCAGTGAAGGGCGCGTACCTGGGTTGCAAGTTCGATCCCCAGCCCCAGGTTGGGGTTGTGTAGGAGGCAACCGATAGATGTGTCTCTCTCATAGCGATGTTTCTTTCTCTTTCTCTCCCTCCCTCCCTAAAATAAATAAATAATAAATGTTGAAATGCTAAACTTAATTTCATCTTTTTCTTTTTACTTTTTATAATGTGGTTGCTGGAGAAATTTTTTTTTTAATTTCTTTTTTCTTTATTGATTTTCAGAGAGCGAAGAAGGGAGAGGGAGAGAGAGATAGAAACATCAATGAGAGAGATCATCGACTTGCCACCCCCTGCATGCCCCTCACGGGGGATTTGGCCCACAACCCAGGCATGTGCCATGACTGTGAATTGAACCGGTGACCTCTTGGTGCATGGGTTGACGCTCTCAACCACTGAGCCACACCGGCCAGGCAAGAAATTTTAATTACATATGTGGCTCATATTATATTTCTTTTGAACATTCTAAAGCATCAAGATTTGGCCTTTGACCTAGTTAATGCTAACTCTTATCCAACTTCAGATATCTGCTTGTGTCCCATCTTCAGGGAAATTTCCTCTGACTCCTGTCCTAGGTTTCCTATGTGGATGTAAGAAACATAATTTTTATAAGAGTTTATTTGAGGACAACATATGTTGGGAAGCAAGATTTCAGATGCTCCTGACAATAACAATTTGCAGATTCTTTTATACATTTGGGATTAAGGAGGGACTATAAGGAAGATTGCATGGGTGGGAGAAAGCTAGTCAGGATCAGATAGCAGGATAGTTAAAATGATGTGTTCTCTTGAGAGTGGTCACATATTAGAAGGAGGGATCTGGAAGCATGTATCTCAAGGGTGTATTAACCTAGCTGCACAGAATCAGTGGACAGGGCTTGCTTAAGGCAAAGATAATAAACCTATGACTAAAGAAGTTATATGCCTGGGGTATGACTACTCACCACCATCTGCCCAGTTAGGAATTTATAATCAGATTACCCTGTGAGGTTACATTACATGGAACTCCTTCTTTGTCCATTCCTATAAGCGTGTTCCTTTCTTTTATAGAATTTACTATAAGCCCCATGAAAATAGCAACTAGGCTTCTTATTGCTCATTCTCCCAGAACCTAGCATACAGCCTAGCACATAGAAAGAGTTCATTAGCCTTGGCTGGTTTGGCTCAGTGGTTAGAGTGTCAGCCCACAAACCACGGAGTCGTGGGTTCGATTCAGTCAGGGGTTTGTACATTGGTTGCGGTTCAACCCCGGCCCTGGTTGGTGTCATGTGGGAGGCAACCAATCAATGTGTCTTTCACACATCAATGTTTCTCTCTCTTCTTCTCCCTCCGTCCCACTCTACCTGAAAATAAATGGAAAAATATCCTCAAGTGAGGATCTTTAAAAAAATAAAGAGTTCATTAAATATTTGTTGAATGATTACATAAATGAAGTGTGTCATGAATCTCCAAGAATAGGACAAAGTAGTTAGCTTTGGATAAATTGATTCAACCCTAGAACTCTTGCCTGGCAACAGGCTTAATGAAGAATTAGAATCACCAAGAACATAGTTTGGGAAGCACGGGATCAGGGGTTGTAACTACAGATGAAGTTCATTGCGCCTTAGTTTAAATCGCAGTTCTCTTATATGCTGAAGGTATAGGTAGACTTGTTTGGGGTGGTTTGTTATTGTTTATGTTTCCCTTCCTCTGCAAATCACAAACTCCAATTCTTTGAATTCTTCCACTTAGAAGACATCTAAAAGAAGCTGAATAAGGCCGTGGCCAGTAGTTCAGTTGGTTAGAGCATCATCCTGATACGCCAAGGTTGTGGGTTTGATCCCGGGTCAGAGCATATACGAGAATCAACCAATAAATGCATAAATAAGGGGAACAACAAATTGATGTTTCTCTCTCTCCCTTCCTCTGTCTCTAAAATCAGTAAATACATATTCCAAAAAATAAAAATAGAAGAAGCTGAATAATTCTCCTTAATAAAGAGATTTTTGTGCATGGTTATATTTTTTTCTCCTGCATATATACAGGCACCAAGCAGGTGAAATAATGGGTTTAACCAGGGATTGGGGTAGTTGAAAGGAATTTACCTGAGAGACCAGTCAGGCCTGGCACATTTCATTTGGGAGAGAGAAAGTGCATGGTTATCAACTGACCCAGAGCATGAGACCCTGCAAAAAGCTGTCAAGTCCCACTCACACCCAAATAAAACCAGAATGGCTCAACTGAAATGTCATTTTAATTCACTATGTTAATAATTTTCTCCAACTAGCCCTACACACCAAAGCTAAGTGATCACTGTAAGATCAGCGAGAGCTTCAGGATTCCGAGCAGGCCTGGGGATCAGCACCTCCCGGGGAGAGGACCAGAGGAGGGCAGCCAGCACTGTGAGGAAGAAACACAGCTGAGCAAACCGGCCACCGGGCCTGCTGGGGCCCTTTCTCTCGCCCACCATGTCGACACAAAAGAGCCGAGAAAAGAAAGGGTGAAGCAGAGAAGCTCATTGCCACACTGAGAAGCATTGAAAGTGTTTCAAATGACAGACTGGAAGGCTAGATTGCCAAAATAAATCCATTTTTAAACACTCTGGGCATTTCCAGAGCTCGGGGGTGGGAGTGGGGAGGGTGTGTGCATTTAAGCCTGATTGTAAAAGGTCCATTTTGTAGCAAAATATGTTACAAAGAACTGGCTCCAGAATATCTAACTAGACCAATAACCACAAGAAAAGATTGATAGCCACCAACTTTTCTATCCACACAGACCCCCAAAGTGCCAGATGGATATGGTTCACCAGGTAAATTCCCTAAACTACCAAACCCTTGTTTAAATAGAATTTTCACCTATTTCTGTAACTACACCTACATAGCAGATCATAGATGAAACACACACACAAGCTTGTTAAATTAAATTAATGACCAGCAACCTCAAGTAGTTTTTTAATTCCGTCTGGCAATCAACTATATTTCCCAGACCATTTACTCCTCCTACTCCTCCTAGGCACTGACTGTCTTACATCTTCTCCTCTCCCCTCAGACGTCCAACACCTCTCCATCCTCACTCTCAGCTAATGACCTGACTTCCATTTTCCTGGGAAAATAAAATCAAAACCAGAAGAGGACATCACAGGCCGTCATCGACCCATCCACCTACTTGCATCTGTACCCAAGTCCTCAGTCTCCCTAAATGTCTCCCACACACACATACACACCAGATTCCATCCCCTCTCGTACATAGACATCACTTCAAAATGTCTCCCTCTCTATTGGATCATTTCTATCAGCAGACAAACACAAGGTATGGTTTCACCATCTTAAAAAAAAAAAAGTCATTGACTTCATTTTCCTCTCCAGACATGCCTTATTTCTCTGCTGCCAATAACTAGGAGTTGTTGCAATCCCAACTGATGTGAGCAAGAAATAAGTGGGTATGACCTGCCAAGAGATATGGCCTCCACTGTCTCTTCCCAGATCGGTCAGTCTCATTATCTGCCCAGTTGGGATAATGAAGCTCTAAGGAAATTTTCTCTGAAGTCCTCAGAGGACACACCACATGGGAACCACTGCTGCCATCATCTTGACTTTACTCCCAAGCAGACTGTTGGTGGGGAAAAAGAGGAACATTCTCAGGCTTCAGACCTGGAGAGATTCACAAACAGGGTCAATTTTGGCCACTGAGCTCTGCAATGACCACACTTAATATCCTCTAAGAGAAACAGACTCTACTTCGGAGAGCTTAAATCCTACCCAGCAGCCCCCCCTCCATTGGTGGGATCCCCTCCAGTTTCCTGGGCAGCGTTCATCCAGTCATGGATGTTCCCTGAACCCAGGTGATAAAGGGAACTGGCTGCTTCAGGAGACAGCCAGCTCATTCTTCTCTACTGTAAATGCTGGAAGTCCTTTATTTGGGAGTAAATCTAATCCTGATCATTCCCAATGTTGATTTTAGTTCCGTGTACACCCTAACGCACGTGGTGACCCAAGGTCCAGAAGACTATCAATAGGAGTCCCCACTCTCAGCCTTCTCTGGCCTGAGCCGACACCCCCGGTTTACCTTAGTGTAACAAAATAGTTACCAGCTTCAGCTTCAATAGGCCATGTTTGGAATCCCTTCTCTACCACTTTCTCCCTAAGTGTCCTTGGGCAAATTATTCAATATGCTCATCTTCCTTTTTCTCACCTATATAATGAGAATAGAAATGTCCACTTCAGAGATGCTGAAACGCACAGACTCTAAGATGGCCCCTATGATACCCACCCCTGGTCTCACACCCTTGTGTAAACTTCTCCCCTTGAGTATGGACAGGACCTGTGGCATGCTTCCAACCCAGAGAATACTAGCAAAGGTAACAGGATATGACTTCCATGATTATGTTACATAAGATCCTGACTTTTCTCTTGCTAGCAGATGGTATCCTTGCTGGCTTTAATGAAGTAAGCAACAGTGTTGGCAAGGTCCATAAGGCAGGGACTGAGGGCGGCTTTGGCCAACAGTGAACTTGAAAGTGACGATGGCCTCTGGCTGACAGCCAGGGACAAACTGAGGCCCTCGATCTGGCAGCTGGTAAAAACCTGAATCTTGCCAGCAACCACGAGTTGGAAGCAGATCCTTTTCCAGTCTAGCCTTCGGATAGGAACCCAGCCCTTGATTGCAATCTTGCAGAGAATCCAACCTTGCCTGGCCTACTGACACAGAAACTAAAAGACAATACCTGTGTCTATTTTAAGACACTAGGTTGGTGGTGATATTGCTCCACAGCATTTTTCATTTTACTGCTCCTCACATCGCATTTCACCAGCACCCACACTCCCATCTATTGCTTATCTCTCCTCAGAGCTTTTCCCGTTTATCCCTAATCTTCAAAACATATTTGTGACCTGAAATCCTTTATGCTAAAGAATTGCCTTTCTGACAAGTATCATATGATCTCACTTATTTGTGGAATATAATGAACATAACAGTCTGAGGAATGGGGTAGTCCCAGAGACGTGGAAGTTGGGTACAGAGTGACAATCCCCAGAAGAGGGGGTGGGGGGAAGATAAACCACAGAACTTATATGCATGTGTGCATGAACAACAAACATGGACAAAAAAAGCTGGGGAGAGGGTGGGGAGGGGGGTGGGGGGAATCAGTGGGGGGAAAAGGAGAAACATCTGTAACAAAATAAATAGATTAATTAAAAAAAAAAAAAGAATTTCCTTTCTGCCCTGGCCTGTTTGGCTCAGTGGTTAGAGCGTCAGTCCGCAGACCAGAGAGTCCCAGATTCGGTTCCCACAAAGGGCACATACTTCGGTTGCAGTTAGTCCCTGGCCCTGGTTGGGGTTGTGCAGGTGGCAACCACTCGATGCGTCTCTCTCACATCGATGTTTCTCTCTCTCTCTTCCTCCCTCTCGACCTCCTGCTCTATCTGAAGATAAATGCAAAAATGTTTTTGGGTGAGGATAAAAATTTAAAAAAAGAATCGCCTTTCTGGACTGACAGCTGTCTGAGGGGATGAGGGTTGCAATGCTGTTGAAAAAGGTGAAGGGACCCGACCAGTGTGGCTCAGTAGTTGAGCATCAACCCAAGCACCAAGAGATTGCCGGTTTGATTCCTGGTCCATACACATGCCCAGGTTGTGAGCCTGGTCCCCAGTGGGGGGCATGCAGGAGGCGGCCAATCAATGTTCTCTCTCATCGATGTTTCTATCTCTCTTTCTGTCCTTTTCTCTCTCTCTAAAATCAATAAAGAAAAAATATTTAAAAAGAAAAAGGGGTTAAGCAAAAAAACCAAAAAGCTCATAGACAACAATTTGGTGGTTACCAGAGGGAAAGGGAGTGGGAAAGTAGAAGAGTTCTTAGGGGAGCTAAATGGTGTTGGAAGAAGACTTGGCTTCGGGTGGTGAACACACAATACAATATACAGATGTATTATAGAATTGTATACCAGAAACCTATATAATTTTTTTGACCAATGTCACCCCAATAAATTCAATTAAAAATAATAATAAAATGTAGGTAATAAAAAAGAAAGAAAGAATTGCCTTTCCAGATCACTATTAAGATGCAGCTGAATTTCCCTCAAGAATAGGAACAAGGCAAGGATGCCCACTTTCACAGGAAGAAAAAATAAAAGGGATCCAAATTGGGAAGGAGGAAGTGAAATTGTCATTATTTGCAGATGACATGATACTGTACATAGAAAACCCCAAAGACTCCACCAAAAGTTTACTAGACTTAATAAATGAATTTGGCAAAGTAGCAGGATACAAAATTAACGTCAAGAAATCGATGGCATTCTTATACACCAATGATGAACTCACAGAAAGAGAAACTAAGCAAACAATCCCATTTACCATTGCGGCAAAAAAATTAAGATACCTAGGAATAAACTTAACCAAAGAAATAAAGGACCTATTCCCAGAAAACAACAGGTCTTTGAAAAAAGAAATAGAGCAAGATATAAAAAAGTGGAAGCACATACCCTGTTCATGGATTGGGAGAATTAACATCATTAAAATGTCCATATTACCAAAAGCAATATATAGATTCAACGCAATCCCCATCAAAATACCAACGGCATACTTCACAGAATTAGAACAATTACTTCAAAAGTTCATATGGAACCTAAAAAGGCCTCGAATAGCCACAGCAATCTTGAAAAGGAAGAACAAAGTTGGAGGGATCACAATACCAGATTTCAGGTTATACTACAAAGCCACTATAATCAAAACAGCCTGGTACTGGCACAAGAACAGGTATATAGACCAGTGGAACAGAATAGAGAACCCAGAAATGGACCCAAGGCAATATGCTCAATTAATATTTGACAAAGGTGGCAAGAGCATACAGTGGAGTAAGGACAGCCTCTTTAATAAATGGTGCTGGGAAAATTGGACAGCTACTTGCAGAAAAATGAAACTAGACCATCAACTTACACCCTAAACCAAAATAAACTCAAAATGGATAAAAGACTTAAATGTAACTCATGAATCCATAAAAATCCTAGAGGAGACTGTGGGCAACAAAATCTCAGACATCATACGCAGCAGAATTTTTACTGACACATCACCTAAGGCAATAGAAACAAAGGAGAAAATGAACACATGGGACTACATCAAACTCAAAAGCTTCTGCACAGCGAAAGATACAATCATCAAAACGGAAAGGCTACCCACTGTATGGGAGGGCATAATTGCCAATGATATATCAGATAAGGGGTTAATTTCCAATACATATAGAGTGCTCATACAACTCCACAAAAGGAAGACAAAGAATCCAATTAAAAAATGGGCAGAGGAACTAAATAGACACTTCTCCAAACAGGACATACAAATGGCTAAGAAACATATGAAGAAATGCTCATCATCACTAATCATCAGAGAGATGCAAATCAAAACAACAATGAGGTATCACCTCACACGTGTCAGAATGGCCGCCATCAACAAATCATCAAACAACAAGTGTTGGCGAGGGTGTGGAGAAAAGGGGACTCTAGTGCACTGCTGGTGGGAATGCAGACTGGTGCAGCCACTATGGAAAACAATATGGTGTCACCTCAAAAAATTTAAAATTGATCTTCCATTTGACCCAGTGATCCCACTTCTAGGAATATACCCTAAGAAGCATAAAACACCAATCAGAAAGAATATATGTACCCCCATCTTTGTAGCAGCACTATTTACAATAGCTAAGATCTGGAAACAGCCCAAGTGCCCATCAGTAGACGAATGGATCAAAAAGCTGTGGTACATATACACAATGGAGTACTACGCAGCGGTAAGAAAGAAAGATCTCTTATCCTTTGAGACTACATGGAGGGACCTTGAAAGTATCATCCTAAGTGAAACAAGCCAAACAGAGAAAGACAAATTTCATATGATCTCACTTATTTGTGGAATATAATGAACATAACAGTTTGAGGAATGGGGTAGTCCCAGAGACGCGGAAGCGGGGTACAGACTGACAATCCCCTAAGGAGTGGGGAGGTGGGGGAGGGATGAACCACAGAACTTATATGCATGTATGCACGAACAGTGGACATGGACAACAATCTGGGGAAGGGGCAGGGAGGGGTGGGGGAGGGAGGAATCAGTGGGGGAAAAAAAGAGATTCATCTGTAACAAATATTAATCAATAAAAAATAAATTAAAAAAAAAAAAGATGCAGCTGAGCCCTGGCCGGTTTGGCTCAGGGGTTAGAGCATCGACCTGCGGTCCTGAGAGACCCGGGTTCGGTTTCCGCTAAGGGCGCGTACCTCGGTTGCAGTTTGTCCCCGGCCCTGGTTGGTCGTGCGGGTGGCAGCCACTTGATGTCTTCCTTTCACATCGATGTTTCTCTCTCTCTCTCTGTTCCTCTCTCTCTCTCCTACTCTACCTGAACAAAAAAATGGGAAAATGTCCTCGGGTGAGGATAAAAAATAAAATGCAGCTGAAAAATAGCTAGGAAGGGCCCTTCAGAAAAATGTATTATCTTTATATCAGCAAGCTGCCACCCTAGGAAGCAACTCATCAATGTGTCTATCTCTCTCTTCCTCTTTCTCTAAAATCAATAAAGAAAAAAAATTAATTTCCAACCCTGGCCTCTTTGGCTCAATGGTTGGAGCATTGGCCTCCGGACCAAAGAGTCGAGGGTTCCATTCCAGTCAAAGGCACGTACCTCGGTTGCAGGTTTGCTCCCTGGCCCCGGTTGGGGTCGTGCAGGAGGCAACCAATCAATGTGTCTCTCTCACATCGATATTTCTCTTTCTCTCCCTTCCTCTTTCCTACTCTAACTGAAAAAAATCAATGGAAAAACATCTTTACACCCTGGCCAGTTTGGCTCAGCGGCTGAGCGTCAGCCTGCGGACCAGAGAGTCCTGGGTTCGGTTCCCGCTAGGGGCATATACCATAAAAAAAAAAGAAAAATATCCTCGGGTGAGGATTTTTAAAAAATTAATTTACACAACTGAAAGTTTTTTTTTATAAGAAAGGGTTTATTGGGCTATTGCTAGCATCAGCGAAGACTGATCGTGGGGCATGGAGTTTAAACCACCAGCAGCATGCTAGGTGGGAAAGACAGCACGGCCAGTGTTCAAGGGTTTTGACTTCCGGTCAAGATGGCGGCGTAGGGGAACGCGGTATCGTCCTCCCACAACCACATCAGAGTTACAACTAAACTACAGAACAACCATCATTCAAAACCGCCTGAAATCAAGTTGAATGGAAGTCCTATAACTACGGAATTAAAGCAGCAGCCACATCCAGACTGGTAGGAGGGGCGGCGGCGGACAGGCTGGTCCCACACCCACGTGTGGCGGATAAAAATCAGGAGGCTCCCGCGGCTGGGAAGGTCCTTCCTGAGGCCTGAGGGGTCCCTGTCCCACACCAGGTGCCCCGCTCAGGGTTCCAGTGCTAGGAAGAGAGTCCCCATAACTTCTGGCTGGAAAACCAGCGGGAACTGAGGCTCAGGGAGGCTGATGCGGCCGGAGCCCCAGGCAGCTCCTTAAAGGGCCCGCGCACGGACTTGTCAGACTCTCTCCCTCTAAGCTTGGAGGGGAGGCAGCTCGAGGGGCACCAGAAACATATAGGGAAGAACTGAGCTGTTTGGCATTGGAGCGAGTGCTGGAGAGGGGGCTTTCTCCGGGAGAAACGTGCTGTCAGAGGCCTTTGTTCCTTTGGTGAGCCCTTCCCTGGGCGGCAGACAGCGGTCATATCAGGGACTCCAGCAACCTGGCCACACTGGTAGCCCCGCCCTGGTGACTCCCTGAGGCCCCGCCCCACCCAACTTTCAGGCCCACCCAAGCTGTTGCCAGTTGTTTAACCATAGGATTGGCCTGTCTTGGATCCTGTTTCAGGTTTTCCTAAATTCTTTCAAACCAGGAGCATCTGGTCTCAGCTAGCCCCATATCTCTTGTTAAGTAATACACTGAAACAAACACAGGGAGGCAGCCAAAATGAGGAGACAAAGAAACAGGTCCCAAATGAAAGAACAGAACAAAACCCTAAGAAAAGAACTAAGCGAAATGGAGATAAACAACCTAACAGATGCTGAGTTCAAAATACTGCTTATAAGGATGCTCAATGAACTTAGTGAGAACCTCAGTGAACTTAGTGAGGTCCTCAAGAGCATAAAAAAGGACCAGTCAGAAACAAAGCAGGCACTAACTGAAATAAAGAATAATTTACACAGATTCAATAGTAGAGTACGTAAAGCCAAGAAGGAAACCATCGATTTGGAATATAAGGAAGCAAAAAACACCCAATCAGGACAGCACAAAAAAAGAATCCAAAGAAATGAGGACAGTGTAAGGAGCCTCTGGGACAACTTCAAGCGTGCCAACATTGGCATCTTGGGGGTGCCAGAAGGAGAAGAGGGAGAACAAGAAATCGAAAACCTATTTGAAACAATAATGGCAGAAAACTTTCTTAACTTGGTGAAGGAAACAGACATACAAGTCCAGGAAGCACACAGAGTCCCAAACAAGATGAACCCCAAGAGGCCCACACCAAGACATATCATCATCAAAATGCAAAAGGTTCAAGACAAGGAGAGAATCTTAAAAGAAGCAAGAGAAAAGCAGTTAGTTACCTACAAGGGAGTCCCCATAAGGTTGTCAGCTGATTTCTCAAAAGAAACTTTGTAGGCCAGAAGGGAGTGGCAAGAAATATTCAGAGTGATGAAAACCAAGAACCTACAACCAAGATTACTCTATTCTGCAAAGCTGTCATTTAGAATCGATGGCCATATAAAGATTTTCCCAGACAAGAAAAAGTTAAAGGAGTTCATCAGCACCAAACCGTTATTATATGAAATGTTGAAGGGTCTTTTTGAAGAAAAAGATAAAATATATGAACAAACAAAATGGCAATGGATACATATCTATCGACAATGGAATCTACAAACAAAATGAACAGGCAGAACAGAAGCATTCTCATAGATACAGAGAACATTTTGCTGGTTGCCAGATGGGAGAGGGTTTGGGGGAATGGGTGAAAAAGGTGAAGGGATTAAGAACAAATTGGTTGCTAGACTGACAAACCTCAAAGAGAAGGGGGTTGGGGGGTGGGAAGAAATAAACCAAAGAACTTATATGCATATATGCATAACCAATGGACACAGACAACAGTGTGAGGAAAGGCAAGAGGGGGGGCAGGAGAGGGGAGGAGGGGATCAATGGGGGAAAAATGAGGAACATCTGTAATACATTCAACAATAAAGATAAGTTTTAAAAAATAAAAAATAAAAGGGAATTAAAAAAAGAGTTTTGCAAGAGTGTTCATATATCAAGGAGGGGGAGAAAAATGTAAGCTGTTCTGAAAGGGTTCACATTAGCTGTTTACAAAGGGGTTGGCAGAAGAAGGCTCGCCCTGGGACCAGCACAACGCAGCTGCAGCAGTCAGAAAGCTCCTGTGCAAATAAGAAGCTGCAGGCTCCTGGGGTTCTGGGGCACCTGGCTATTCTCTCTTTTGGATAATCACGGAAATAACCACCTGGAAATTAATCCTCAGTTCCAACAGTTATACAGGAAGGTGAGCAGTCTTTCGTCAGAGCTGGTCTGCAGCGATTAACGGGCTGTTTTGTCTGTTTCACTCTCCTGTCTTTATAATTTTAACTTAGAATTTTTTTATCTCAGAATTGTTTTTCTGTCCTTTCCGCCTTTTCATCCAGATCCTTCAAAGGAAGCATTGCTGATGAGTGTCTATGTGATTGTAGTTATGCTCAGATGGTCCTTTTATGTCCAGGGCATTGTCCCACATTGCTAAGGAAAGCTTATTTCTAGGAGGTCATGTCCCACAGAGGAGAGAAATCCAAGGATTATGTTATGAGATGTGTTAGGCCCACTGGGGCGAAAAGAGGGTGAGAGAGAATTATCAGCTAACCACTGACAAGGATTTTAAAAAGTTTTTCTTGAACGGTTGCTTTTTCTGGAAAGGTACAGGTGGTTACTTCAATCTGTTGAGTAAACATCATGTTAGCTGGAACTTGGTGTATGGATTTACATAATTTAGAGCATCTCACAACTTTTTGTTTGTCAACATCTTCAGACTAGCTGTAATGCTCTCATGATCTTTGAGAGTTTTGTTTTGTTTTGTTTTGTTTTTGGTACGTGCCCCTACCCAGGACTCTGGTCCGCAGGCCAACACTCCAACCGCTGAGCCAAACCGGCCAGGGCTGAATGAGAGTTTTACTCAGCTTCATATTACAGATTGGGTACTGTTCCCCCTCTGCCCTGCCAGTCTTCCTGGGGCTGAGCTTCCCTATTCTGTCTCCTCTCTCCCCATCCCCCCGCCCCCGACCCCAGCCCACTGCCCCCACCCCACACTCTGCCCGTTCACAATCATATCTTTGTAAGGCTTATAAATCAGCCCAGTTTGGAGGAAATACGTAGTTCATTAGATCAAAGCCATGTTTATATGTCAAGGTAAACACAACTTGCTACAGACACTCTTCGCCCACAAAAATGTTGGCAAAAAGCTTTACCCAACGTTGAACTGGTGCCATCTAGTGGCTCATGGTGTCATTCACGAGGAACAACCAGAACATATCCTTCAAAGTTTTTGTGAATAAATTGAGGGTTTGTTTCCAGGCTTGCCCTTGGCAAAATTGTGAAATCCAAGGCAAGTGTTCCCATATTTTCAGTTTATCCCCTCCTGAATTTTGCCCCATGACGGGCAGGTGTAATGGAAAGAGAGCAAACATTGGAGTCAGGTTGATCTAGCTCTACACCAAATACATGCTGTACTGCCTGTTAGCTGTAGGATCCAGGGCAAGTTACCCAACTTCCCTGAGTCTCAGTCCATCCTTGATGAAGTGTGGGTAGTACAACCTTCCTTACAAAGTCTTTGTGGGGAATAAGTGAGATGAAGTGCACATAACATTCAACATACAACAGATGCACCCTAAATACTAGTTCCATTCTCGAGTACATCATTACTTTAAATATAGGACTGAAAAAGGTAAAAATATTGAACCCTAGCTGGTTTGGCTCAGCAGTTAGAGCGTCGGCCCATGGATCAATGAGTCGCGGGTTCGATTCTGGTCAAGGGTGTGTACCTCGGTTGCGATTGGTCCCTGGGTCTGGTCAGGGTGGCGCAGGAGGCAATGAGTCAATGTGTCCCTCTCACGTTAATGTTGTTCTCTCTCTCTTACTCTTTCTCTCTCTCTCTCTCCTTCCCTCCCTCCCACTCTATCTGAATTTAAATAGAAAAATACCTGGAGTGAGGATTAAAAATATCTATATATTGAGCTCCGGTCCCTGGAAGTATTCAAATAGAGAGTAGTTACCTTCTGCTTGGATACCAGCAGGAAACAATTTCATGCAGAAAGTTCACCAGAAGAGGCTTTAAGGGACTCAAGAGATGTGGACAAAAGTAAGGGAACTAACAAGGGCCACGGAGGCACCCAGAGACCAGCAGCAATGAAAGACCTTTCCACACCCAGGACTGAGGGGTCAGGCAGATACTGTACTGGAGCCTAGAGAGCTCCAAGCGTGGGAAGCGAGGCAGTCTGGATGGTGCCAAGACAGCAAGGGAGCAACCTCTCCCCACGACCTCCAATTCCTGTTCATGCTCACTGTTGGCACACCCAACCAGAAGTCAGAGGACAGGAAGGCCGGGGTGGTGGTCAGTAGGCCAGCCTCGCCGGCTAAGAGCAGAGCACAGATGCCAGAGAATGGATCTGGAGGAGACTCCCAGAGGGTAACCAGTGCAGAACTTCGTGGAGGAGATTGCTGCTTTGAGAAAAGAATCAGATTAGATGATGTCCATAAATAATTCTAAGGAGAAGGAGGGAGAAGGGAGAAATGAACCAATATTGACTGAATATCTATTTTGTTGTATGTTTTTAACTTTCTCTGGTAACTTTTTAGCAACCTGGTACAGTTGGTATTGTTAACGTCCTTTTACAAATAAAGGAGTAAAGTTTAGAAAAACTAATTAACTTTCAATGAGACACCTAGCTGGGCCCTGGGCAGTTTGGCTCAGTTAGAACGATGCGTGGGTCCAATTCCCGGTCAAGGGCACGTACCTGGGTTGCAGGTTCGATCCCTAACCCTGGTTGGGATCATGCAGGGAGGCAACCAATCGATGTGTCTCTCTCGCACCGATGTCTCTGTCTCTGTCTCCCTCCCTCCCTTCCTCCTTTCCACTCTATCTAAAAAAATCAATGGAAAAATATTCTTGGGTGGAGATTAACAACAACAACAACAACAAAAAATAAGACACCCAGCTGGGAAGTAGTGGAATTCCACGTTAGTTACCAGATGCCATCAGGGGTGGGGAACATCAAGCCCTCGAAATCAATGCCAGCTAACATCACACACCCGGCTAAATATAGCAGGCTAATTTTTAAGTTGACAATTTCGTATGGCCTGCGAATGATGTTATAAATATCAAAATGGCCCTTGGCAGAAAAATAGGTTCCCCACCCCTGCTTTGTGATCCCCTCCACCCCATGCTAGCTCTGGGCCGTGCTGCAAAGACAGACCAGGCAGCAAGGGGCAGAGGGCGGCAGCACACTGTTCCGAGGGGCAAAGCAAAGGACTCCAACCCCCTAAGTAAGAGATTACATTTTCCTTGTTGTGAAAAGCATTCCCCTCTTCTAAATGAAGCTCAAACAGCATTGTATGGGAAGCTCAGACCCAGGAGAGCCCAGTAAATCTCCATCAGGGGATTAAGACACACACACACACACACACACACACACACCCCGCAGGGCTCCTGGAGGCCCAGAGCCCTCCCTCTGAAAAGATTGACGCGAGGGGGCAGGGGGATGGATGACAATGCTAAAAGACAGACATTGAATATTCACTCATCAGAAAATCCCCAAAGACATTTCTTCCTGAGAAGATGACGAGACTAATCCAAATCGGCCAACATCATGATGGGACAGTCAGGTAGACAAACCTCTTCTCAAATAAAACAGTTGCTTGGACAAACTGTCCGACTCCTGCGGGGCCCACTTGACATCTCTCTTTGTCAGGAGAATGGCTACCACTTTGCAAGGCTAAGGATTTGGTGCTTCCTGCTGCTCCTTGGAGATCTACATAGTAAATGAAGGCCCAGGGTCACCATTAGGGAGAATCCAACAGAAGGTCTCAGGTCTCCATTCCCACCTTCTTTACCCTTGCTAAACTCTCTTCGACTCATCCTCAGTATCTCTACTTTTTCTGGTGCTCTGCCACAATCCAATCCCAGGTTCCTGGCCTCTCCCACACCTCGTGGCCAGAATAATCCTCCTCACTCTGCTTTCATTAAGTCCACTTGACGAGAGCAGGCAGCAGTGGGCTGAGAAAGCAGGACTGTGTGCCAGGCCCTGGGGAGCACTGCAAAGGCTGGAGTGAAGCTTCAGAGCCAGTCAAGAGACCGGCTGACCGCGAGGCAGAACGGGGAAGGGAGGCTAGCCATAATGAGCCCAGGGTCACCAGGAAACAGGGAGGTCACTGGTAAGCAGTCAGGAAGGCAGGAAGGTGCAGAACTAACGCAAGGACAGTGGCAAAGAACCACTGAGGGCAAATCTAGGTTCAAATCCTCACCCTGTCCCTTTGAACCTTGGTTTTCTTTTCTGTAAAATGAAACCATAATTCAAACAATGGTAAACACTGGGCTATGCCTCCCAGATCCCTCTTCCGGAAGGAAGGACTTAATCTCCAACTGTTAGGAGAGCTGTCGGTCCTTAGCTGTCAATTCTCACTGAGGATTGGCTGAAAAAACAGCCTCATCCAAGGTCACACCTTCTTCCTGGGGCAGCCCCCTCTAAGGGCAACCACTATCCTGACTTTCTACAGAAAAGCTGAGGGGTTTTCTTTGCTGGCTGGTGTGGCTCAGTGGTTGAGCAGCAACCCATGCACCAAGAGGTTGCTGGTTCGATTCCCTATCAGGGCACATGTCCTGGTTGCCCAGTTGGGGGCATGGAGGAGGCAGCCAAACCAATTGATGTTTCTCCCTCTCCCTCTTCTCTCTCTAAAACTCGATAAAGAAAAGGAAAAAGTAAACAAAAAGAAAAGATTCATTTTTGTCTTTTATATAAATGAAATATTATAAATACAATCACACTTTTATGGGTGACTGCTTTATGATCACCTAAGTCAGTGGTTCTCAACCTGTGGGTCGCAACTCCTTTAGGGTCAAATGACCCTTTTACAGGGGTCACCTAAGACCGTTGGAAAACACTTATTTCCGATGGTCTTAGGAACCAAGATGCCGCTCCTCTATCCATCTCCAGGTGGGTCCGCCCACATGCAGATACACCCACATACAACATGAGGAACTGTATTAAAGGGTCTCGGCATTAGGAAGGTTGAGAACCACTGACCTAAGTGATTTATTTTAGTAACTATTGTGCCACTCACTGTTATGACTGTAACAGTATTTTCTATATCCTAAAATAGTATCCTCCACTAAGATGGGATGCTAACACCACTGCTGGAAAAGCACCAAAAATATCAATAACTTTGCAACGGATTTTAGATGTGCTGAAATGCTATGAAAGCTTTTTTTTTTTTAATTTATTGAGAGAGAGGGAGGGAGAAGGAAAGAAGCATCGATTTTTTTTGTTCCACTTATTTATGCATTCATTGATTGATTCTTTATTACTATTACTTTGTTGTTGTTAATCCTTATGTGAGGATATTTTTTCATTGATTTTTAGATAGAATGGGAGGGAGAGAGAGAAACATTGATGTGAGAGACTCATCAATTAGTTGCCTTCCACAGGACCCTGACCAGGGTGGGGATCGAACCTGCAACCCAGGTACATGCCCTTGACAAGGAATCGAATCTGTGACCCTTTGGTCTGCAGGCCAATTCTATAACTGCTGATCCAAACCAGCCAGGACCATTGGTTGATTCTTGTATGTGCCCTGACCAGGGACAGAACCCACAACCTTGGCATATCAGGAAGTCTCTCTAACCAACTAAGCTACTCATCCAGGGCTGAAAAGCTTTTTTTTTTAAAGAAATCCATAACACGCCTTGCTGTTAATGTAGGAAATTCTTCTCTGAAACATAGTTAATGATTTTTTTACTGTAAAAGGTACTTATATAGCTCTTTCTGAGTACCAGGCACCATTCTAAGTGCTCTCTAAATTATTTATTCCTCATAACAACTCTATGTGGCGGATTACTGTTGTTCCCATTTTACATATAAGAAAAGATAAAGATAAAGAAGCTGAAGCACAGGTAACAATTTCTCCAGGGCCGACACCAGGGGGTAGCCGTCCTAGAGAAGGAGAGTAGAAATGAGACCGAAACTAGCACGTCGGCTCCAGTGTCTCTGCTCTTCTCTCCTTTTCAAGGACTCAGCTCTTTTCTCATTTTCTAATATTTATTTTTTATTGATTTTAGACAGAGAGGAAGAGGAAGGGGTAGGGAGAGAGAGAGAAAAAATATCAACGAGAGAGAACAACGATTGGCCGCCTCCTGCATGCCCCCCACAGGGGGTCTGACCCGCAACCTGGGCATGTGCCCTGACTGGGAATCGAACTGGCGACCTCTTGGTGCATGGGTCGATGCTCAACCACTGAGCAACATCAGCTGGGCCCACAATTTTTTATTTATTTATGTATTTTAATCCTTGGGATATTTTTACATTTATCTTCAGACAGAGTGGGAGGGAGACAGAGAGGGAGAGAGAAACATCGATGTGAGAGACACATATTAACTGGTTGCCACCCATACGACCCCAACCAGGGCCGGGGACAAACTGCAACTGAGGTACGTGCCCTTGGCTGGAATTGAACCCGGAACTCTTTGGTCCGCAGGCCAACACTCTAACTGCTAAGCAAAACCGACCAGGGCTAAAATAATCTCTTATTCACAAAAGATAGAGATGGCATTTTAAATCTATAGGAAAAACAAAGACTATTGAATAATTGTGACATTTGGGTAGCTATGAGAAAAAGATAAAGTTGGATTCACATCTCAGGCTTTTACAGTGAATGGGTAGCATATTTTAACATGAAAAATAAAACCATAATATAGCCCCCCAAATTAAAATAGAATTTAGAAAATTATCAGAGTTGAGAAGCCCTTTCTAACAACAAAAAAATCATAAAAGAAAAAGGAGAAACTTAAAAACATATAAATAAAACACTTTGGGCAAAGCAAAATGCATCCTGCTATTATTTAAATGACTTTCTTCTGTTCAAACACTGATGTCTTCTGAGGTTGGCAGGAAAGACCCTCTTCTGGCCCAACTCCAAACCCAACCGCTCCTCAAAACCCTTTCCCAACTGCTTATGAATGAAATTCTTCCTACTAGAGATTCATGCTTCTCCTTTCAATCCAATACAAAATGCCTCTGCGGGGTGTCGTCCATAAAGCGGGTTTTCCTTTGCTAAATACTAAGAGGCAGAAGACTGTGCTATAAACTCAATGAGGAGATGCTGGCAACATAATCAGGGAAGAGACATCCAGAAAGTGTTAGCAAGGCTGCAAAGCTACCAACTTTTACAGCTTACAATCACAAAAGCCTCTGACTTTTACTAAAATCTCTTCAATGCATCCACTACTCTCCATTCTCTTTGCAAAAAACAGAACAAAACAAAAACAGAATCAGATCAGTTCAGGCTACCACTATCTTTTGCCAGCCTCTGGTGTTGCCCCTGTGGTATCCCAAATGTCTCCCTGCAGAGTGAGTCTTTCTTTCTTTCTTTCTTTCTTTCTTTCTTTCTTTCTTTCTTTCTTTCTTTCTTTCTTTCTTTCTTAAATCCTCACTCGAGGACATTTTTGCATTTATCTTCAGATAGAGCGGGAGGGAGAGAAGGAGGAAGAGAGAGAGAAACATTGATGTGAGAGAGACACATAGACTGGTTGCCACCCGCACAACCCCAACTGGGCCAGGGCTGAACCGCAACCAAGGAACGTGCCCTTAGCAGGTACCAAACAGGACTCTCTGGTCCGCGGGCCGACGCTCTAACTGCTGAGCCAAATGGCCAGGGCCAGAGTGAGCCTTTTAAAAGTGAAGCTTATCAAGTCATTTCAACCAAGGCTTTAAAATGCTTTTAAAAGTTCCTCATTGACTTTAAGATAAATTAAAACTTCTTTGTATGCCCAGCCGATGTGGCCTAGTGGTTGAGCGTCAACCCATGTACCAAGAGGTCGCCAGTTGAATTCTTGGTCAGGGCACATGCCCAGGTTGTGGGCCCAATCCCCAGTGAGGGGCATGCAGGAGGAGGCCAATCGATGTTCTGTTTCATCGATGTTTCTCTCTCTCTCTCCCTCTTCCTTCCTCTCTCTCTCTCTCTCTTTCTCTCTCTCTCTCCAATATCAATATAGAAAAAACATTTTTTTAAACAAAAACTTCTTTGTAAACAAATAAGATCCTTCAAGATCAGATTCACCTCTCCCCCTTATCTCTACCCAGTCTCACCCAACATTGACCCAAACATCTGCAACTCCCATAACAGAACTTTCCGGCTCAAATAGCAATCATTTCCTTCTCACTGCTGTGCTTACTGCTGTGGCCAGCTACTTCTGGTCATTCATGGTACAGCTGCCATGTCCTCTACTCAGTTCCCACACTAAGTGCTATTAATAAGGTCCTCAATGCTCACCATAGTTTAGCAGTTTCACAATGTATTCTAATTGATTGTTCCGCTCCCAGTTCCCTATCCTTCCATCCCTACCTACCCTCACCCCAAGACTGTAGGTTCCTTAAGGTTAGGGATTCTCCTAGTACCTATTATAGCTCAGTATCTAGCATAATGGCAGGCATATAAGTGTTCAGTAAATATTCATTGAATGGATAAATGAACAAATAAATTGATTGTTAAGACTTAAACCTATTTGTAGTTCTCCATTGTTTTAATAAAGATTTCTGCACAATAAATATAATATAATTAAAAATTTAAATTTACAAACAACAGATTGAAGAAAATATATATCAAATAAAATTTAAAGAGCTTATTGAAATTTTATAGCAAAATCACTGAGGCTCTAAAAGATAAACCATTCATTTCTTTCTTTTTTTTTTCTTTTGGTACGTGCCCCTAGCAGGCACCAAACCCGGACTCTCTGGTCCGCAGACCTGCGCTCCAACCACTGAGCCAAACCGGCCAGAGCTAAACTATTCATCTCAAAGGAAATAATCTCAAAAGGTTTTAATCCTTCTAGTCTAATCCAATACTGATACAAAATCAAATGTGGCACCAGGTCTACCTTTTAACTATAGCCTTGATCTCTCTAATATCAGAGAGAATAGGGTTGAAGTGTATAGGCAAAAGGAGAAAGAAAGGATACGGAATGAGGATGGCATAGAGATCATAGGGGGCTCTTAAGTCATACCCACAAATCTGGAACAGGAATCACAGAGAGAGAGAAAAAATAGAACCTGAAAAACGACATGATCATTTTAGCAGCTGTTTTAGCAAAATGATTCTGTCATTAATATGAAGGATATATTAGAGTGTGCAAAAATAAAGGCCAGAAAACCACTTAAAAGACTCTAGCAGTAATCTAGATTTTAAGTACTTATGTGTGCCAAGACAAGAAAAAAAGAAATTATTTTATAGCTTTCTGATTTGAGAACTTATATAGAGAAGCCACTGGCCAAGGCAAGAGAGAAACAGTAATGCCTGGTGATGACAAAGTTGGTCATTGGGGCTTGTCTTGTTTCCAGATGTCACCTTTGAGCTGTGGGACTTTGGGGGAAGTCCCTTAATTTCTTCTCTGTGCCTCAACTTCATCATTTATAAAATGGAAACAACAGTAATATCTCTTTCTACAGTTGTCCTAAGGATTAATGAAGGAAATGCATCTCACTGAAAAGCACTGAAACAGTGCCTGGAATTTAGCAAGCTTTTTAAAGCATTGGCTGTTATTGTTTTTACTATGCAACAGAAAATAAACTGGGGGAGGAGATGAGTTGCTTAAGGCACTTTAGTTTTCAAATATTTGCTTTGAAGACCCACCAAGAAAGATGTCCTGATATCTGGGGCTAGCTCAGGGGAGATGTGGAGTGGAGATACTAATCTGGGAGTTCTCAGCCTGCTGTTGAAGATGTGAGCGATGGGAATTACTGAGGAAAGACCATGGAATCCATCATTTGGCAATGGGAGAGGAGTCCAGGACAGGGACCTGGGACTGAGGTCAAGGAATCAAGCTCATGGAATGTTGTTCAGAGTCTCATTCGCCCAGAGTTTGAATCTGCCTAGAGTGACCGTGCCATGAAATAGAAGACCTAAAGCTAGGTGCTACACCAGAAAATGCCCAAGGGCTTTTCTCCACCAGATGCAGATTCCACCCTTGAACCAGACGCTTCAGTTAGCACATTGTTTACACAGGTTGCAGTACAATTGACTGGGTGATATACTTAAAAAAAAAAGTATCGGGGTGACATTGGTTAATAAAATTGTATAGGTTTCAGGTGTACAGTCCTATAATACATCTTCTGTATATTATATTGTGTGTTCACCTCCCCAAGTCAAGTGACTTGGTGATATTCTCACCCTGTGAATTTTCAGATTATCATTATTACATTCCATACTGTCTCCTGAATTGTCCAATTACAAATCAGTTTCAGGGATACATGATCACATAATCAAACCTAACGAATGTTAATGAATACATGTTTTATTTCTATGTAATAATACGTGATCCTGCCCTAGAACTGCAAAACTGTTTTTAATTGATTGATATAAAAAATTCCTAACTTTATTTCTGGATTCAAAAAAAGGAGAATTTTGAGACAGTCCCTAACGAGGCAATTCGTTTTAAGGTCTTCTAAAATATATTTCACACTCCCTTACTCCTTCTCCCTCCTCCCCTTTTCAAATCTCGTTTCTTTGGGTGAAAATCTCGCGAGACATTGAGTTCTCATGACATCTCCCAGAAGCCTCCGCTCTTCCTTTTCCCGAAAGCGGCCAGAGGTGAGTAGCATTTTGGTGTCTTTCCCCGAGTATTGAATCCTCTGATCATCAGCGCCATCCTGGCCTTGGGGGCGCCAATCTCGAGGCCTCCGGGATGAGAACTCTTGCAGTTACTGGTTTCTTGGTGAAGGCAGTGTCCCCCTGTGCGGGGGGAAGTGTCGGAGCGCCCGACTTGGCGCCCCGGGGCCCTGCGGCCCTTGCGGCCTGGAGAGGGGCGCAATGGTCGGGAATGGGGACTTGGGGGTACCGACAGCCTGTGGTCGGTGCCGCTTCTTACTCTGGAGGTCCAGTGTCTCGCGGTGAGTGGTGGCTGAGTACGCGGCGTGTTTGTGGCCTCAACGAGAGAAAATTGGGGGAGAGTAAAGTCAAGTCGAGGTTTTATTTAGTTTTAGAGGCTTATTTTAAATTAGCTATCGTTGAACGTTGGTGAAAGCACAAAAGCGTGGAAAGACGGCATTACTTGTGAAGTTGTGTGAGTAAAGGGGGTTCCTGGGGAGGGGGCACGTCGAGCGCTGTAGTTGAATTCTGCCACCTGAGCGCTGCGTGTTGCATTGAAACAGGCTCATTTCCATCCAGAGAGAGAGAGGGCTGGTGAACACCGTGTCTGTAGTCATTGGTAGACCAAAGGGGGAGCACTGGTCGGAGAAAAGGATGGCTGCGATGATGGCATTTCTTAGGACACCTTTGGATTAATCATGAAAACAACTACACTCTGAGCAGCTGCTGTTAGCACTTCAATGCAGACGTGGGCTGTAGAAGTTACTGTGTAAATATGTATTGACAAAATTACTCCGTGCTCCCTTCCAGGTGACCTCTGAAAATGGTGCGCTATTCACTTGACCCAGAAAACCCCACAAAATGTAAGTGATCAAGAGTTAGGTATTTCTTATTGGGGGGGTAACAGAAACAATAAGATACCCCAAATTAACCAAAATGTTCTTTATTTTTTAGCATGCAAGTCAAGAGGTTCAAATCTTCGTGTTCACTTTAAGGTATGTGAGTCATAGTTATACTCTAAAAGAGTCATTTTGCATGTTCCAGTGTAGTTTGTTTTTTGTTTTTTTTTACTGTTCTAAAAAGGTAGCTGCAGTGATGTCTTTCTTAGGACACCTTTGGATTTACCATGAAAATTAATCAATTCTGAGCAGCCACCTTCTAGATGATGGTTATTGGTGTATAATGACCACTTTGATTTAGGATATGTGGAATTGGGTAGAAACTACCAGAAGACCTACTTGAAAACCTAGTGTACAGATCAAGCTATAAGACGTAATTGTAGTTACAAGATGATGAAATTAAAACGTTACAGTGGATGAACAGAGGTTTGGGGTTCATTTGTCCTGAGGCTCAAACCAAGCATCCCTGGCCCTTCATCCCGGATTTTTTTCAGCTCCCATGAAAATGGAAAGGTTTTAGCTGTTAAATGTTGACATTTTGAGAACCCGAGAATTTAATGTTTACTTTAAAAATTGTGATATTTTAACATGGTTAACTCCCAGTTTCTATCTATAGAACACTCGGGAAACTGCCCAGGCCATCAAAGGTATGCATATTCGAAAAGCCACCAAGTATCTGAAGGATGTCACTTTACAGAAACAATGTGTGCCTTTCCGTCGTTACAATGGTGGAGTTGGTAGGTGTGCCCAGGTGAGAATTACTGCTTGCTATTTGAAAAGATGTAAGGGGTAGGATCACTGCTGTTTCTGGTTGCTGTGATGGCAGTCTTAGGACACCTTTGGATTAACCATGAAAAACAAACATGTTCTGAGCAACCTTGAAGTGAATAAAATGGTCTTTTTGTTTGTTTGTTTTGAAAGTATGTTTATTAAAGCTGGGGACAGGGAAACAAGGAATGGCTTACAACAGAAGAAGCAACAGGGGAGAGGCTAGGCAGGGCTGCTGTCAGCTCACTGGAGGGCCGGTGGGGTATGGGGAAGGGAGCCTTGGAAATAGGCTTGGGAGGTTAGCCCTGGATGAGCTGCCATTACCTATTGCTCACTTGGATACAAGTAGTGGGGGTCCCTTAGAGTTTAGGAGATGCATGCCTGTAGGGGAAGAAGAGGGGGAAGGGAAAGGCAGGGGCAAGCTCCCAGGATGGAGAGCACACCATAAGTTATTGATTATGACATTTGATTTAAATCAGGAGAAATGACTAATAGCCTCCCTTTGTTTTCTTTCAGGCAAAACAGTGGGGCTGGACACAGGGTCGGTGGCCCAAAAAGAGTGCTGAGTTTTTGCTGCACATGCTTAAAAATGCAGAGAGCAATGCTGAACTTAAGGTACACAAAGCATTAACATCTTTATATGTATCCAACTTGGAGGGTTGTTCAATTAATGTTGTCCATATTTATTATATAAACAATAAAACACTACTGCAGAGGGACAAATATAGTTACCAAAATGGTTGCCTTAGTAATGGTTAATGTGGTTTGTTGCCCATATATTTTTTTTTATACTCACCTGAGGATATTTTTCCATTCATTTTCAGATGAGTAGCGGGGAGAGAAAGAGAAACATCAATGTGAGAGGGACACACTGACTGGTTGCCTCCTGCACAACTCCACCCAGGGCTGGGGACAAACCATAACAGAGGTAGGTGCTTTTGACTGGAATCGAACCCTCAACTTATTGGGTGTCACCGCTGAGCCAAACCGGCCAGGGCTGTTGCCTCCATTGTTAATGGAGAGACAAATTAAGTTTCACCTAGAAGTTAAAACAACGTGGTCAACAGGTTTATCCATTTGGGGCATTATCCATTGCCTTTTGCATTTGGAAATCTGGGCCAGAACTAAAATTAATGTGGACCTCTGGCTATAAACCTTGAACTACTAAGCCATGCTGACAAAATCTTGTTTATTATCAAAACTTAGAAATTGACACTACTCTTTAACATGCACTTAGCACTGAGTTTTATTAATTACTTAGATTTAATTTAAGGAAGGACCTTTAGAATCAAGTTGAAAGCAACTGCTTAAAGAAATACAGTGATACCTCGGTTCTCGAACGCCTCGAATTTCGACCAAATCGGTATTCGACCAGGAGATTCGAGAAACTTTTGTCTTGGAATCCGAACAAATATTTGGAACTCGAACTTCCGAGATGAGCCGAGTTGAGCCGAATGGCGTTCATTCGGCCCAGCGCGCCTTGCTTGCGTCATCAGTGTGAGTGCAGAGAGAGAGTCACGCTTTACACTGAATTTAACCCTTAGACATACTGTACACTTTTATTTCTTGTTGAGACTTATGTTTTTCTACATATTATATACAAATTAGGCCAGTAAATAGGCATTTTCTGGGGCTTGGAACGAATTAATCCAGTTTCCATTATTTCCTATTGGGTTTCATTGCTTCGGTTCTCGAACAATTTGGTTCTCGACCGTCCTCCTGGAACGAATTATGTTCGAGAACCGAGGTATCACTGTAAGTGACTTGAATTCTTGCCCTGGCTGGTACGGCACAGCGGTAAGAGCATCGCCCACGGACCAAAGAGTCCCGGGTTTGATTCTGGCCAAGAGCACGTACCTCAGTTGTAGTTTGTCCCCAGTCCTGGTTGGGGTAGTGCGGGTGGCAACCAATCGATGTGTGCCTCTCACATTGGTGTTTCTCTCTTCCTCCCTCTCTCCCTCCCTCCAGCTCTATCTGAAGAATAATGTAAAAATATCCTCAGGTGAGGATTAAAAAAAAAATCGTAAGGATTGCCTTTCACAAATGAGTTCATTAAGGCAGGGTCTTAATTTTCCAATGATGGTGTTAAGATGTTACCTGACCCCTGGTCTGTTAGCCTGTTGGCCCATGACGGGTCTTGGGTTTGGTTGTGGTCAAGGGCATGTACCTGGGTGGCAGGTTCCATGGTTGGCCCCTGGTTGGGGCTGTGCAGAGGCAACCAATGTCTCTCCTTCCCTTCCATTCTATTCTAAAAATCAATGGAAAAAGATCCTCAGGTGAGGATAAACCCCCTCCCCCCAAAAAAACAAGAAAAGATGTTACCTGATTATATTCCCTTTCTTCTTCCCAGGGTTTAGATGTAGATTCTCTGGTTATTGAGCACATCCAGGTAAACAAAGCTCCCAAGATGCGCCGTAGAACTTACAGAGCTCATGGGCGGATTAACCCATACATGAGCTCTCCCTGCCACATTGAGATGATCCTCACTGAGAAGGAGCAGATTGTTCCTAAACCAGAAGAGGAGGTTGCACAGAAGAAAAAGGTAAATTACTTAGTCTTTGCTCAGTTTCTGTTGTGTATATTAAGTTTGTGGTTGCTGTGATGACTAACTTAGGACACCTTTGGAATAACCATGAAAGAAAACTACTCTGAGCAACCTTGTATTTTATTTTGACTTGCATGGGTCTCATTTGTTTCTTGACTAATAGTGAATAGTAACTTTGTACTATTCAGTTGATGAGAACTGTGATTATCTACTGATATCCCCACCTGGATGTCCATAGTCATTACAAATGCAACATGTCCAAAAATGCCCCCAAATCTAATAAGCCTGTTTTCAGTAAATGATGACAGTGCAGTTTTGTGTTTGTTTTTCATTTTTGTGGGGTTTTCTTGAGAAGTAATTGACATATATCACTGTAACTTTTATACAGCATGAGCCCTGGCTGGTTTTCTAAGTGGTTAGAGCATCAGCTTGCGGTCCAGAGAGACCCGGGTTCAGTTTCTGCTAAGGGCGTGTATCTCGGTTGCAGTTTATCCCTGGCCCTGGTTGGGGTCATGTGGGAGGCAGCCACTCAATGTGTCCCTTACACGTCAATGGTTCTCCCTCCCCCCACTCTGTCTGAACAAAAAAAAATGGAAAAATGTCCTCAGGTGAGGATAAAAAAAAAGATACAGCATGATGGTTTGATTTATATCTACTCTGAAATGATTACCATATTAAGTCTTCATAAAGAAGGGGGGAAATTATCTTCTTATGATATGATCTCTTATAATTTGCTCTTCCTATCAACTTTCCTGTGTATCATGCAACATTGTTAGCTATAGTCATCGTGTTCCCATTCAGTTCTGGAAGCCAGGAAGCTGGGAGTGATTCTAGAATCCTCCCTTTACACCTGATAGATTTCACTTGTGTTGATGTCACTTAAATGTCTTTCATCCTTCTTGCCACTAGAATCTTTACCAGCTGGTGTCCCTACCTTCAGTGTACTTCAGCTTAAACTCTCCTTCCCTACTTCTAATTCCCAATTCTTTCACTGAGCTAAGACCTACTCCTTGAAGATGTAAGTGTGGCCCTGGCCGGTTTTGCTCAGTGGTTAGAGTGTCGGCCCGCTGACCAGAGAGTCCTGGGTTCGGTTCCCGTTAGGGGCATGTACCTCAGTCGCAGTTTGCCCCGGTTAGGGTCGTGTGGGTTTTAACCAGTATCTCTCTCTTCCCCTCTCTCTCCCTCCCGCTCTATCTGAAGATAAACGCAAAAATGTCCTTGGGTGAGGATTTAAAAAAAAAAAAAGATGTAGTGTGAGTATTTCTTCAGGAAACTTAAAGTCCTTTTTATTTTTTTCTTTTCCCAGATATCCCAGAAGAAACTGAAGAAACAAAAACTTATGGCCCGGGAGTAAATTCAGCATAAAATAAAGACTAATAAAAGTAAAAGCAGAATGTTGGTTGTGTTTATTATTAGTAAATATATTTTGAGTGATCAAGTTTTCTTCTGATTAGAATTAAAAAACATTATTCTGGCCCTGGCAGGTTTGGCTCAGCGTCGGCCCGTGGACCAATGAGTCGCAGATTCAATTCTGGCCAAGGGCCACTTACCTTGGTTGCAATTTGTTCGGGCCCCTGGTTAGGGTAGTGCGGGAGGCAGCCACTCGATGTGTCCCTTTCATGTGGATGTTTCTCTCCCTCCCACTTTTAGCTGAACAAAAATGGAAAAGTGTCCTCAGGTGAGGATAAAAAAAAAAAAAAAAACCTGTGTGCCCTCTGCCATTAATTTGGTTTATAAACATACTGTTTTGAATATCTTGTTTTTTTGTATAAGATGGAATTAGAACAGGGGAAGTTCTGATTTAACACTGCAGTTCACCACAGTGCTGGGGATCTTCTTATATTAAGTATCACCGAAAGAAATTTTATAACATTTTAATTGCCATAGAGCGGAACCTTGGCAGTGGTCACTCCCATCCAGCCCTAGGAACCACTTAAGCTATAGATAGGCCTGTTCTGACATCTCATGAAAGAAATATGTGGCCCATTGCCACTAGCTTTGATTTAGTGTTTTCAGGGTTCGTCCATGTATCTATTGATGTATAATTTGTATCCATATACTAAATTAGTTGAACATTTGGGTCTTTTTTTTTAAGCTATTACAAATAGTGCTGTTGTGCACCTTTATAAGCTTTTGTATGGGCGTGTTGAGTATAAGCCAAGAGTGAAATTGCTAGATCATGTAACTGTCCGACTTCAAAGGGGTTATGCCACTTACAAAGCCATTATCACTGAGGGTTCCAGTTTTCTCCACAAATTCACATAGCTACTTTGGTGGGAGTGAGGTGGTACAGCTGTTTTATTTAAACTAATCTCCAATTAAAGTTGACTTAGTTTACCCTGCTCTTGAATTTAATACCCTTTTTGCCAGGAGAGGATAGCCTACCTCTCCTGCAAGTGGAGTATAATTTTTCCTAGGGTGGTGAACCACTGGCACAGGCATTATTTGTTGGAGCAATGCTTTGAATTTTGCTCTCGTATTCGGAGACGAGCGCAGCCCTGCAGCCAGCAGGCTTGGAGTTTAGGGTGCAGCGTCGGGGGCACCGCCCCGGCGTCACCAATACGTCTTGTGTGTCGTCAGGCTGACGCAAGCACGTGTTTACCGGCCCTTTTTGCGGTGTCCATTGGCTCGGCTGCGGCAGGTCCCTCCCTCCGGAAGTGCAGACATTTCCACTTGGGCTTGGTGGTCGCGGTGAGTGGGGTCGGGTGGGCTCCAGCTTTCAGCCGGGGATGTGAGTCGGGGATGGGCTGTGATCTCGGCGCTGCCAGGCTGCTCCTCTGGTTCCGGGCCGGGCTGGGCTGCGCTGACCGAGCCCAGCCCGGTCGTGGCTCTCCTGCCCTGGGCCCCTCGCGGCCCCCTGCACGCTAAGGTGTATCCACCTCGCCCTCCAACGCATCCCTGCCGCTCGCCCTTCATCTCTGCCCCCGCTGCTTCCACTCACCCGCCTGGCCTCCGTCTGCCTTCCCTTTACGTCCGTTTATTCTCTTCCTTGGCCTGAATTGTCGGTTTCTTCGCTCTTCTGTTATCTTCACCACCGTTCACCCTTATTCTCGCCTATCTTTTCGGTCGTTGTCTTTCACTCAGCCTGTCCCGCTCTTGTCTCCAGTAAAATGATATGTAGAACTGGGTTACTCAGAGGGAGGTGGCGTTCCCCACTCCACCTGCCCGGTTTCTGATGGAGCCTCAACCTTTCGCTCTCTGTTCTGTTGGATTGCACTAAGTCGAATGAAAGAAAATTCCTCTCCTTCGACAGTTTTAATCCGTTTTGCTTTCTTTGTTGTAGTATCCGAGAATTGGTTTGTAGAGATTAAGTGAAAATTTTTTCAATTTATCATAGCCACCTTCTGGACCTTTCTAAGCCCCAGTTTCCACATGTATGCAGTAAATTAACTCATTGAAGAATCATTATGCAGATTAAGAGATGAAACACAGTAGCTTTATTCTGAAGAGAGTTAAAAAGTTTGATAAAAGTCATAATTTTGACAAAACTGATTTTTGTATTTGTTCTGGAGAGTTTATTTAAAACAATACATACGTACTTAATTAAAACCAAATTGCAGGTAGGTAAAAAGTCTTGATGAAGGGATAGCCAGTCATCAACTTAGCCTAGTGCTCAGAGCATTGCCAGATGTTTTGAAAGGTGTCCTTGTTTTTGAAGGTTTGGTCGGAGGAGGATTAGCATAATCATTGTGTTTTAGAAGAGGTAAGAGGCAAGAGCCTTGAGCTAGGAGACCGGACCTTAGAATTCTGGTCTTAGTTACCTTTGTGTGATCCTTGGATGAGTCACAACTTTTGACCTTTTTTTTTTTTTGACTTAACATAGCACATAATATATGCAGACACTCTTCTGAGCTTTGTGTGCATGTTGATTTATCTAATCCACATCCCTGTGAGGCAGATATTCTTATTGTCTACATTTTACACATGAGGGAAGTAAGGCACTGATTGGTTAAATAATTTGCCCAAGAACACCATAAAGAAAGTTGGGAAAGCAGATCTCAAATCCAGGCAGCTGCTAGCCAGTCTGCTTGATTACTGTGCTGTGGTACCTATAAGAGTGTGCACCACCTAAACCAGACCACCTCCAAGTCTCCAGATCTGATTCTAAATATCTATGGCCAAAACAGGGCCTACCACCCAGGAATGGAACTGGAGACCCTTCAGTCCATCCACCCACTCTCTGACTGCTGAGCAAAACTGGCCAGGGCTGACTAGGGGAACTTTTTATTTTATTATTTTTTATTTTTTTTATCCTCACCCGAGGACATTTTTCCATTTTTTGTACAGATAGAGTGGAAGAGAGAGAGAGAGAGAAACATCTACGTGAAAGGGACACATCGAGTGACTGCCACCCACACGACCAACCAGGGCTGGGGACAAACTGCAACTGAAGTACGTGCCCTTAGCGGGAACCGAACCCGGGTCTCTCCAGACCGCAGACCGACACTCTAACTGCTGAGCCAAACCGGCCAGGGCTAGGGGAACTTTTTAAAGAATCCAGTTATGAATCCTTTGTAAAATAGCTTATCATTCATTGATGTGCATTTGGGTTTTTGTTTATCATTCTTGTGAGTCATTTCATTAAGATTAAATTATGTCATTGTTCACTTGTTTTGTGAATAATTTTAAATTGCCTTATTGTAGTCATGATGCTGACTCATGATGTTGATTCAACCCATAATAAGAAAATTTAACATCCTGAATTTCTAGCCTTATGCGTGTTCTGAAGCATCTTAGTTTTTGAGGCCTACTCTAAGTGATTAAAAATTTTTGTTAATTTGCCCTGGCCAGTTTGGCTCAGCAGTTAGAGCATCGGCCTGAGGACCAGAGTCCTGGGTTTGGTTCCCACTAAGGGCATGTACCTCAGTTACAGTTTGTCCCCAGCCCCAGTTGCGGTTGTGTGGGTGGCAGCCAGTCGATGTTTCTCTCTTTTCCTCCCTCTCTCCCTCCCACTCTATCTGAAGATAAATGCAAAAATGTCCTCAGGTGAGGATAAAAAAAAAACAAGCAAACAAAAATTCTTGTGAATTTAAGAACTCTTTGGTTTAATAGTATATAGTGGAAGTAGTATTTGTTCTTTTTCAAGAAATAGCTGATTTTGAGAAATTGCAAGGTGATTTTTAGTTATCAAGAAAATTAGATGTGTTAATTTTTGAAAATAAATAATTTATAATAATTTTTTTTATTACACCGTACACCTTAATTGCCATTAAAAAGCAGTCTGGCTGGTTTGGCTCAGCAGAGGACTGAAGGGTCGAGGGTTCATTTCCCTGTCAAGGACAGGTACCTGGGTTGCAGGTGCAATTCCTAGCTTCTGTCAGGGTCATACTGGAGGCAACCAATTGATGTGCTCTCTCACATCAATGTTTTTCTCTCTCCCTTCCTCCCTCCCTCCCACTCTATCTAAAAATCAATGGAAAAATATCCTCAGGTGAGGATTAACATACATACATACATACATAAATAAAACGAAAAGCAATTATATCAAGGGAGGGTTGCCTGGAAAAGGCCAGCCAGTTTGCAGTTTAGGGAGCTTCCAAAGTGGTATCTTAGATACTTAGCATTGTAGGTTTGGCTCATCAATATTGTCCTTGAAGATGATTAGGTCATTATTGGAGTATAAGTCATAATTACCAAGCCCTTTAATGTTTTGTCTTCCTTTGTTTCATGTGTAAATTAAGATAACAAGGGTACCCAACCTCCCTAGGTTTCGGATTAAATGAGCTATACCGTTGTCCTTCAGTGTCCTCAGGGATTGGTTTCTGGACACCTCGCCGCCACCACCACCCCCAATACCAAAATCCCCAGGTGCTTGAGTCCCCTCTGTATAATGGTGTAGTATTTTTAGGCTACAGTATGCCTACACATCACTTTATTTGCATGGATTCATCAAGGTGCTCTGTACATGGCAAATTCAAGTTTTGCTTTTTGGAATTTTCTAGGTTTGTTTTTTTTTCCAAATATTTCTATTTGGGGTTGATTGACTCCATGATGCCAAACCTGGGGATACAGAAGGCTAGCTATATATGGAAAGTGTTTAACTGCCTAGCACCTAGCACATGTTGGTGTCTTTCCTTTATCATTAAATTTATGGTTGGGAAGCAATGACTAGAGGGGTTTGAAGGCAGGAACTTCGCTATTATTATCGTGCCTACCACCTATTATTCCCTTAGCTGGCAAATAACAGCATCTTTAATCGATTTATTTTTTTACTATGTTTTTATTTATTTTTTTAGAGAGAGAGAGAGATGGAAACATCAGTGTGGGAGAGAAACATTGATTGGCTGCCTTCTGTATGCCTCCTTCTGGGGATGGAGCCCACAGCCCGGGCATGTGCCCTGACTGGGAATCGAACCGGGACCTCTCAATCTATGGGACAACACTCAATCCACTGAGCCACACCAGCTGGGCTTAAATAGATTCTTGCTTTTAGTTAATAAATATGATCTAAGTTTTTCATTCAATGTAAAAATAGTCCTTTCGGATATCTTAATCTAGGTAAATTCCTTTAGTTATTAATCTATGATGCACTAATTTGTTTTTTCTTTATGTCCATCAGCAGTTCAGGAGTTCACACCTGGGACAATGGTGTGCATTCCTTGTATCGTCATTCCAGTTCTGCTCTGGGTCTACAAAAAGTTCCTGGAGCCATACATATACCCTCTGATTTCCCCCTTTGTTAGTCGTATGTGGCCTAGTAAAGCTATGCAAGAATCCACTGATAAAGGCAAAGTAGACTATAAGGTAAGAACATTAAAATGCCTTGAATAAGGAAGGATGGGTGAGGGGGTGGTACAGTCAGAGTAAAATACTTGGCTTTTGGAAGGGCAAGTTCTTGGAACCAGAAGCTTCAACAGTGTGTCTTAATTTCCTTTTTTAAATAGGGGTCTCAGGAGCACGCCAGTGCCTCTCCCGTCCCCCTCTGCTTCCCCCCAGGCACATTACCTTTGCCTTTCCTTCTTCCAAGCTCCGAGGGCCCTCCTTTTGCTTCTGTAACTTGTTTCCTGAGCCTGCGCAGCCCAGATGGCTCACTTCTACCTTTGTAACTTTCTAAGTAAACTTTCTCTTACAATCTGAAAAAAAAACAAAATAGGGAGTTTGGGTGACTTTTTAAAGAATTAATTAACGTTTGGTTTAAACTAACTAAAGTTTTAAGCTAGTCCTCTGATTAATGCATGTGCTCCTTGCCTTATGGCCAAGATAATAACCAGTAAGTCCTGGCTGATGAGAGTCACGGTAAATAGCTAATGGGTGAGAAGAGATCATACTAAAATCAGCCAGTTTCACTGCTTGATAACTTCGGTAGGAGACTTAGAGAATCAGAGTTTTGTTTTGTTCTTTTAACAACATGAAGTTATTTTTTTTAAATGAATATTTGGGCAACCTGTTGTCTAGCATTGGTGCTTGTTAGGTTCAACTTCTGTGCGTTCAGCTGCGTTAAGTCATCCGCACATACCCAGAAGCATTTTTTTCATTCTGAAGTTTGTCAGTTGTTTTCAAAGAGAATATCTCCTATGATGAGTATCTTGTAATAATCTCTAAAATGGTTTTTCATTTTAGGGTGCAGACATAAATGGACTACCAACGAAAGGACCAACAGAAATCTCTGATAAAAAGAAAGACTAAAGTGATTGTCCTAGAGGACCTCATTGTTCTCAAAATGGACCTAATAATCTGAAGCACCTTCTTTGTAATTGTCTCTGACCTTTTTCTCTTAGACCAGAATCGGGATCGACAGTTTTGATATTTACCTGGTACTAATCAGGAAATATATGGTATTTATATTTAAAATGTATTTAGTTATATTTAATGATCTTATTCCCAAGCTTTTTTTTCATTAAATAGCTTTAATAATATGAATAAATAGAAGGTTTGCGCCAATAGACACTGTTACTAAATCAGGTTACTAAATCATTACCTAAACAACTTGGGCTTCTAGCTTTTGTTCAGGCTCTTCAAATTTGAGTAGAGTATATTTTTACTGTGAAACAGTGCAATGAGACTGTGGTGAGATGAAAGGGAGTTTTTGGAGATGATAGTGACTTGAAACAAAAAGTTATAATTACTGCCCAACACAATGAAGCCCTTTATCTATAAGAGTAGTAGTTACTGGTTATTATTCTGAGGAAAATAACAAACACAGGAAATTTCTTTGAAATAAATGGAACATCTTTTACATAAATGTCATGTATATTATAAAATTCTAATCTTTGTTGCATTCCTTCTATTCCTACAAAATGTATTAAATATTCAGTTTCGTTTACGGTTTCTTTTTTTTTTTTTTAATTTAAATATTTTTAAATGGACATTTTTCACCACATCAGAAAGCAGAATTATAATAGCATGATGGCATGTGGATGGTTCTGAGACAGGAATATTATTTTTCTTTTTTTAAAGAGTACATGGCAGCCCTGGTCGGTTTGGCTCAGCGGCTAGAGCGACAGCCTGCGGACCAGTGAGTCACGGGTTCCGGGCACGTACCTCGGTTGCAGTTCCTCCCTGGCCCTGGTCGGGGTTGTGTGGGAGGCAACCAGTTGGTGTGTTTCTCTCACATCCATGTTTCTCACCCCCCCCCGCCCCCACCTCTCTCCTTCCCTCTCACTCATCGGAAGATAAATGGAAAAATATCCTCAGGTGAGGATTAAAATGCAAAACAAACAAAAAAGAATAGATTGCATAACAAGACACTCCAAAACTTAGTGGTTTTCAGCAACAGTGACCTGACTGGGCAGTTCTTTGCTGGCCTGGGCCGCTCCCCTGGGCTGCTTCACTTTAGGGACCTAGACATGCTCAGAGGTGATGAGCCGGATCTTTATATCATGCTTATTCCCTCTGAGGCATGGAGTGCTTGGAAGGGACTTCTGCCTTTGGGTCCCCAGTGAAGTCCTGGGTCCTAACTGAGGCTCTGTTAAGCGATATGTCTGATGAAGTCATTGATTCACCCTGAACTTCATTTGATAGAAATCAGTAGGTTTCAAGTGTTCTGAGGGATAAGATAAATTCCCTTTAGCAAGTAAATTCAGTTGATTAATTTAGTTATTTAAGGTATTAAAATAGCAGATGTTCCAGTAAACAATGCAATGGAAAGTTAGAAGTTCATGTTCTTTCACTATTCATTTCTTTTTACGGCTCCACAAATGTAACCACTCTTAGTTCTTTTGTGTAGCCTTCTAGCAACTTTCTTAAAATTCATTTGTTTTTATTAAATATATAATTTTTAAAAATCATAATATTGCAAGATGTATAATGTCCCATTCCCTTAGTCCCCAAAGGCTTTACGCATTTAGCTGTTGCTTTTGTCTTGTGTTTTATGTCTGTATTTCTAAATAATACATATAGCCTGGCCAGTGTGGCTCAGTGGATTGAGTGTTGTCCCATGGACTGTGAGGTCCTGGTTCCATTCCCGGTCAGGTCACATGCCCAGGATTGCAGGGTCAATCCCTAGTAGGAGGCGTGCATTAGGCAGCCAACTGATGTTTCTCCCTCACATCAATGTTTCTAACCTTTTCTAAAAAAATTAAGAAAAACATAAAAATAATAATACTCTCCCTCCTATTTATCTATCTGAAGATAAATAGAAAAATGTCCTCTGCCCTGGCCGGTTTGGCTCAGCGGTTAGAGCGTCGGCCTGCGGTCCCGAGAGACCCGGGTTCGGTTCCCGCTAAGGGCATGTACCTTGGTTGCAGTTTGTCCCCGGCCCTGGTCGGTCGTGCGGGTGGCAGCCACTCGATGTGTCCCTTTCACATCGATGTTTCTCTCTCTCTCTCTTCCTCTCTCTCCCTCCCACTCTACCTGAACAATAAATGTCCTCGGATGAGGATTAAAAAAAAAAAAAAAAAAAAAAAAAAAAAAAAAGAAAAATGTCCTCTGGTGAGGATTTAAAAAAATTAATGATTATATGTATACATACATACACACACACTACCGTTTTTCAAGCTGTGAGCTTTCTTCATTACTGACTTCCTGCCATGGTTGACATACAGCTGTTTTACACTGTATTCCCTCAACTTCTCCCACACATCTTCTATATAGGTTTTGGTAAATTTTGGTTAAGTCATTAATCAGTGTTTATATCATTCATGAGTGTGCCACATGTCTTCCATTTGCTTCTCCAAATCTCTGCTCCTTTGACTGCTTTGCTGCCCAAGAAAGCTGCATGGACTACATCCACAGACTTCCCGTGGCCTCTGCGCTCTGTCGGGTTTGGCCAGTGGGGGTCTGCAGCAGGGATGGGAAGGAGGGAGGTAAGAAAGGAGTAAGGTTGGGGTATTTATTCCCTTGGCTCCCTCCTTTCAAGGTCTCTTCAGATCAAGTGTGTTCCTCAGCCAAAATGTACCTCAAGGTGGCCAACTCCACATGATTCCCTTCAGTTTCCACTAACCTTTCCCTCTCCTTGTCCTTTTGGAGCTAGGGGTAATAACACATCTCACTCCTGGCTCTGGGTCATTGCTTTACCTAGGTGCCATATGGTTTTTGGGACACCAATTGATACAATGAGCATAAATACTGCCTGCTGTATAGATTATATGAGGTATGATGGTTTTCTTTATATGCAGTGTTGCTTTCCTGGAGTTATTAATTATCTTGCCCTCCCACTACACTTCCTGTCTTGAATGGTTGTTGCCAGGACCTGATGCCCAGTGGCAGTTCTTTGGACTTGCCTTAGCTACTCCTGTGTTGTTTCCTGAATCCTACATCCTCCTCTTTCGTGGTTTATTCCCTCATTTTTTGCAGCACACCAGTTTTCTAATTCAATACTGCTAAGAGTTTGAGTGTGGATAATTTTGGAAAGATCCCCCAGGTCATTGCAGTTCATCTAAACCCACCCTCCCTGAGAATGACAGGTCTTCCAAGGCCTTTTCCACTTCTAACACTAAAGGAGTGAAAAAGAACATTAGGATGAAGAATAACAATAGCCCATTTGTTTGAATAAGTTTATGAAAAGTATTTTATTTCTATTTTTTTCTTTATTGATTTTAGAGAGAGGAAGGTGGAGGGAGAGAGAAATGGAAACATCAATGAGAGAACATCGATTGGCCACCTCCTGCATGCCCCCCACTGGGGATCTGGCCCGCAACCGGGGCGTGTGCCCCATCAGGAATTGAACAGGTGACCTCTTGGTGCATGGGTGGATGCTCAAACACCAAGCCACAAGAACTGAGCATGGAAAGTATTTTTATGAAAAATTCATTATTTTGTTCATTTTTTTCTTTCCTACAATCTGTCACCATATATTTCAAGGTTCCCTTTCTAGTAAGAGTTACTACCTAAACCTGATGGCACTGTGCAAGTGCATTTCACACACGGTCTTATCTGATCCTTATAAAACTTTGATCCTTATAAAAATACAATCAAAGAGACAGAATAACAGAGTTTAAATGTTATGTGGAGAGTCTAGGATTTCAAAGACATACTTTTACCTTAAAGTATTGACCACCTACTGGGATGGCTCAGTGGTTGAGCATCAACCTGTGCACCAAGAGGTCGCTGGTTTAATTCCTGCTTGGGGCACATGCCCGGGTTGTGGGCTTGATTCCCTGCAGTAGGCAGCCGATCAATGTTTCTCATTGATGTTTCTCTCTCTCCCTCTCCCTTTCTCTCTCTCTAAAATAATCAATAGAAACATATATTGACCCTCTACAGAGCAATCACAACTGTTGATACCTTGTTAGACCTTAGTGGGAGCAATTGGGTGGAAATGGAGAGGAATTTAGACTAACCACTGTTTATGGATTTTTTTAAGTTTCAATGTGCCCACCTTGTAGCATGACTGTTTAACTTACCTAATTTATTTTCGCCTTAGGTAATTTTAACTGTATTTCCTGTCTTTGTGAGCTGGTTTATTTTTTTCAGGTAATTATTCAAGGCTCACCTGAAAGACCCTGGTTTTGTCTTTTTGTTTGTTTTTTCTTTTTTTTTTTTGGTACGTGCCCCTAGCGGGAACCAAACCCAGGACTCTCTGGTCCGCAGGCCGACACTCCAATCCCTGAGCCAAACCGGCCAGGGCTGTTTTTTCATTATTAAGCTGCCTTAGTAGTCTAACAGGTGAGTCAGCAGTTTCTCAAAGTGACCAGCACTGATATGTTGATCTATTTAACAGATTGAAAATAATTTTTAACCACTAATTTTCAGCCTCCTGAACTCTAAAGCTAAATATTGTGGGTTCACTCATAATCAAAAGGAGGAAGGGGAGGGGAGTTTCCTTGGGAGCCCCAGGGAGCCGGTCAGTCCTCAAAGCATATTCATGAACATGGTGGCAGTTCCATAAGGGAGAAGCACAGATGGGCAAACGTGTTTATGGGAAGCAGGAGGTTGAAACTGAGAAGAGCTGTAGATAAACTGAGGGGCCAGTGTGTGGTCGAGTAGGCACAAAATAGACTAAATGCTCCAAATATTGAGCTTATGTGGACTCTTGGGCACATTTAGCTCAACCCTGTCATTTCTACTAAGGGCAAAAAATATTTAAAGAAGTACCTTAGATGCTGGAACAAGACAGGAATGGAGTCTCCTGCAGGACTGCTGTGTACAGTTGTGCTGAGTGCATTGCCCAATGCAGAGGGCTTCATTCACATGGACAACAATGTAAATGATGCCCCAAGACCTATTATCTTGTACTCCCACAGCCATACTCAGAGTTCCTGCTCCTTGTGACTCAGCAGGTGACATTTCGTATTTCCTTGGTATATTCATTTTGTGTTGCTGCATAACAAATTACCAAAAACTTCGTGGCTTAAAACAACACAAATGTGTGGTCTCCTGGTTTCTGTGGGTTAGAAATCCAAGATTGGTATGGCTGGGTTCTCTGCTCAGGATTTCACTAGGCTGAAATCAGGATGTTTGAGTGGGTCTGCAGCTGTCTGGGCTTCCAAGTTCACTGGGTGTCAGCAGAACTCATTTTCTTGAGGTTGCAGGACTGAGGTCCCTGTTTTTCTTCTAGTCAGCAGGGGACTGCTCTCAGCTCCTAGAGGCTGTTCCTTGGCATGTGGCCCCCATAAGCAGCTGGCACAGGATTTTCACTTTCCTCCAGGGCAGCCAGAGTGCATCTCTGACTTCTAATGTGAGATGAGCAGAGAAAATTCTCTGCTTTTAAAGGGCTCATGTGATTAAACCAGACCTACCTAGATAATTTTCCTATTTTAAGGCCAACTTATTTGTGACCTTAATTATAACTGCAAAATCCCTTCACAGAAGTGCCTAGTTTAATATTTGATTGGTGTTTGGGAGAACACCAGGGGCAGGAACCTGGGGGTGGTAGGAACATGTTAGAAGTCTGCCAACCACACCTGACCCCTTTGCTGACTAATGATTCTACTCCTTCAATTACTTGGGAATCCACCCATCAGTGCCCCCAGGCTGCACTAATTTGAAATTCCAACCAGTTTATAATCTTGACATTTAAAGAGCTACTCAGGAGAGCTGTTTCTGGCCCATATTAGATGGCTAGAAATAATTTCAGATGAGGGAAGGAGGAAAGCAGTTAAATAGTGTATTCACAGAAGAAAGGCTCATAAACATGGAAACATGTTTCAGCAGGGAAATGCAATTTAAAACCAAAATGGAACACTCCAGAATGGTTAAAATAAAGATCAAGTGTTGGGAGGACGAACAGAAGGGGTTCTCGTACACAGCCAGTGACAGTGTAAATTGGTGCGGCTACTTTGAAAAGAATTTGGTATTATCTGTTCAAAGTTGAACATGCACATACACATCTTGTGGGACTGAACCCTTAACCTGTGAAATCTGATGCTGTCTCTGAGTAGGTAGTGTCAGTATTAAGTTGACTTCTCAGACACCAGCTGGTGTTGGAAAATTGCTTGGTGATGGGAGGGAACACCCCTCCCACACATTGGACATTGGTAGAAGATTCCTTTTAGCCACATTTAAACACCACACCCTCTGGTTCCCTTCTCCCTTTCAGAGGTTCTCTGGCCCTGTGCCCCACAGGCTTCTGCAGGTGACCTTGCACTACAAACAGCTGGGTGCCAAGTGCGTCTTTCACAGGACAGTGAGCTCCTTGCAGACAGCCACCTCCCACAGTGCCTCAGGGGTTACGTTTGCTACATGTTTGGGAACTAAATAGAAAAAAGGACAGCAAAATTAGAAATTGCCAAATGCTCAATCAATAAATTACCCGAGTCTCTCCCCCTGACATTTTAGTAGTATTTAATAGGGCAGTCTCAATGACCTTGTCAAACAGTTAAGCCATCACTCTGACACCTGGTGACCCAGCAGAGGGCTTGGAGGTTTGGGTCACTGCTCTTCTGTTGTCTTTTCTCTAGATATCCCCGTCCTCATTCTCCACACAATGACAGGGTATAACACAGACTAGGTCATAAGTCCTTTAGGCTCATGCTAACTTCTGGGAGGCCCATGTTGCCTAAGGAGACCAGCAGTCTCATGCATAGTTAACATCCTTCTATAAAACTTAATCATGTTTTATATGAAAATAACTTTCACATAATTTGGTTCATTGGCACCAATAAATCTGATCATGTCCTCTGAGGTCAATTATAGTTCTTCAAATCTTCCCTAGATTAGTTGTTTTTACCCAGTGTTGTGGATTGAATTATGTCGCTCGCTCCAAGTTCATATGTTTAAGTTCTAAGCCCCGGTACCTCACAATGTGACCTTGTTTGGAAACGGTCATTGCAGATGGAATTAGTGGAGATGAGGTCATTAGGGTGGATCTTAATCCAGTATGACTGGTGACCTTATAAAAAGAGGTAATTTGGGCACAGAGACTCATACAGAGAGAACAAGCACCATGAGGAGATGAAGGCAGAAATTGAGGTGATTCTTCTACAAGTCAAGGAAAGCCAGAGATAGCCAGCAAACCACCAGAGACTAGAGGACAGCTGCTCCCTCACAGCCCTCAGAAGGAACCAACTCTGTCCGTACCTGATTTCGGACTCTGGCTTTCAGAACTATGAGACAATAAATTTCCGTTGTTGAAACCACCCAGTTTGTGGTATTTTTATCACAGCAGCCCTAGCGAATTAACACACCCAGATGTTAGCTCATTTGAGTTTGACCATCAGGATGAATCTTGCCACCCTGGTGGTGCTGCTGCCCAAAAGAGCCCTGTCGTGGCCTTTGCCCGTGAGTGAGAGTGGGCTCTGCGGCCAGACTGCCCGCGTTTGAATCCCCACTTGCTAGCTTTGTGATGTCGGTACGTTCATCTAACTTGCGAGTGTAAATGTTGATGATGAGTAAGTGCTATTCTGGAGGGTTGTAATGACTATTAAAGGGGTTAGTATACCTGAAACTTTGACAACAGTGCCTGGCACAGGCAAGTGTTTTCAAAATTTCATTAATATTAACCCTGGCTGGTTTGGCTCAGCAGTTGGAGCGCTGGCCTGCAGACCAAAGGGTCTCCGGTTCAATTTCTGCTTAAGGGCACTTACTTGGGTTGCAGGTTCAATCCCTTTCCCTGGTCTGGGTCATGGGGGAGGCAACCAAGTGATGTGTCTCTCTCACATCGATGTTTCTCTCTCTCTCTCAAGAAAGGAAAAAAAGCCCTGGCTGGTTTGGCTCAGCGGTTAGAGCATCGGACTGCGGTCCAGAGAGACCCAGGTTCGGTTCCTGCTAAGGGTATGTACCTTGGTTGCAGTTTGTCTCTGGCCCTGGTTGGTCGTGTGGGTGGCAGCCACTCGATGTGTCCCTTTCACATTGATGTTCCACCCCCCGCCCCAACTCTATCTGAACAAAAAATGGAAAAGTGTCCTCGGGTGAGGATTTAAAAAAAAAAAGAAAAACATCATTAATATTAGTTTGTGACTCATCCTAATGTGTCCCCAGAGTAGGACACAGTGACAACTGCACAGAGCCCCCTCTCCTGGGTTCCGCGAGCAGTGATGCAGTAGACAGCTCCTCTGAGGAGGAAAACCATGAGGAACTGTCACCACAGTACTGGATGGCCAGTGGCTTTCTCCCCAGGCTCAGCCTCAGGCTCAGAAAAAGGAAGGGTGAATGGGGACTCCGTGGACATAGATGTACAGCGGGGCTCTCCTGCAGGCAGGAAGGAATGGAGAATTCATTGTGTAGCCTCTCACTCTGCCAAGCAGGCAGCAGCCTGGAACTGTGGAGTCCCTGCCTTCTGAGCACTCAGCGCGGTCTGCAGTGGTGTCTGCCAACAGCTGGCATCGCGGGACGGTTCTCACAGCGTCAGGCAAGGCCTTAGCTAGATGATGCCCGCTCAGCGCGCTGGCTGTGTGGTCCTCGTCCAAATCCTCTCATGTCCCTAGACTCAGTTCCTTGTGTCTAAAATAAAGGGACTTAGTTCATTATCAGTGCCCCTTCCCAGTTGTAATTTTATTTGATCACCTGTTCAGCCAGCCTCTGCTTGAACACATGTAGGAACTGGAATCTCGCTTTTATTCCAGATAGACAAGTTCATTACTAGCAAGCTTACTTCCACTTACCGCCATTTGGGAAGTGCTTCCCAAGTCATTAAACAACTCTCTACACCAACCCTTTCTTATGGGGTCGTTTGGAGGTGTACGCAAAATAATAGCGCATAGCTCAAAGCAAATAGCCCATAATGTGAATTGTTAACTATTAGTACTGATATTGTTGTCAGTAAATTCTTTTATGAAACTGAAATCTGCATCCTGTAACTTTAAGCCTTTGGTCTTAATTTGATTCCCTGGGACAACACAAAATAAGTTTGTCATGCCCCCTGAGAACATTTGATTTAAGTTTATCTGCCTGTTCATACCCAGTTCCATCAGCCATTCCACATCTGACATGATTTACAGACCTCTCGCCATCCCGACTGCCCTTCCCAGGTTAATCTGGTTCAGGTTAATCCACAGCCTGCTTCAGAGGAGGGCCCGTGAACTGGCCGATATAGTGTGTGAGTTATTACCAACTGGCTTGTGCAGGTGAACCAACATTTATTGAAGAAGGCATGCCACATGTGCTGCTTAATTTAATTCTCAGCAACCACAAGCTCTGAGTGAGGTATTACTGTCTCCATTTTACAGACAGAAAAACTTGGTTGGGAGAGGTTAAGTAGCTGTCCAGGAATTCACGTTTGTGTTCCCCCCAAATACATAACCCTACCCCGCAATGGGGTGGTATTAGGAGGTGGGGCCTTTTGTAGGTAATTAGATTTACCTGAGGTCATGATAGCTGAGCCCTCATGTGGGATTAGTATCTTTACGAGAAGAGACTAGAGCTTTCTTTCTCTGCCACGTAAGATACAATGAAAAGATGCCATCTGCAAACCAGGAAAAGGGTCAGAACTGGGCACCAGATATGCCAGTGCCTTGACCTTGGACTTTCATTCAACAAAACTATGAAAATAAATGTCTGTTGTTTAAGCCACTCAGTTGGTGGTATTTTGTTAGAACAGATAACTAAGAACTGACTACGAGAGTAGCGTTCCCAACATCGTTCAGCTCATAATTATGGAACCAGAATTCAAACACAGGTCTGACTCCAAAGGTCTGCTCTTTCTTGGGGAAGTAGGAAACCTGAGCACTGTTGTTGCAACAGGCTCGAAACAATAATCTGGAAATAGTATTTTTTTTTATTTTAAGGAACATAGTATTTTTTTTTATTTTAAGGAACATATATTTTTTTTTTATCCTCCCCTGAGGACATTTTTGCATGTATCTTCAGATAGAGTGGGAAGGAGAGAGGGAGGAAGAGAGAGGGAAACATTGATGTAAGAGAGGAGATACATTGACTGGCTGCCACCCACATGACCCCAACCTGGGCTGGGGACAAACTGCAACCGAAGTAGGTGCTTCGGGAACTGAACCTGGGATTCTCTGGTCCATGGGCTGACACTCTAACCGCTGAGCCAAATTGGCCAGGACTAGTATTTTTAAATATTTTTAAAATTGATTTTTAGAGAGAGAGGAGGGGAAAGAGAGAGAGAGAGAAGCATCCACTGGCTGCCTCCTGCATACCCTTCCCCCACCCCCCAATGGAGATCAAGCCCAAAACCCGTGCATGTGCCCTGACCAGGAATCAAACTGGCAACCCTTCAGTGCACAGGATGACACCCACCCAACTGAACCACACCGGCCAAGGCTGGGCATAGTCTTAATCCTGCTTGCAGAGTGGCCTTCCTTAAGGTAAAAGGTCCTTTTTGGTTCTTTAGGTTCTAAAAAGAGAGTCAGCCCCACTGTAGATGAAGACTATTCACACACAAAATGTATATAAAACTTGCAGCACAGAAGAGTGCACTCCAGACCTTGTAAACCAGTAATTATAAAAAGAAAAGCCCGGCAGGCTTTGAAGAACACCTGGTCTACCAATTCGGCTCCACTTCATGCCCCTCCCTTCTTTTTCTTCTGTGATTCATATTGCAGTTTTATGTATTTCATGTGTTTGCAAGTCACCTTAAATACTTTTAGAAAGAAGAGTATAAACAAACTCTTTCCCTTTTACTACATCATCTCTGGACTGAACTTTCTGGAATATGAGCAAGTTCTTTTAGTAGCCTGCACTACTTAGTGAGTTTACAGTCATCGAATACCTTCTAGGATTCTTTTATTTGAACCAGATACTACTCTAATTCTAGTTTCCAGTCTACAGCATTTCAAATTTAAGTGTACTTATTTTTTTTATATACAAAATTCACACAGTACAAGAGTGCACACAGCCTGGCTGGTGTGGCTCAGTTGGTTGAGCATTGTCCCATGCACCAAGAGGTCGCCAGTTCAATTCTGGTCAGAGCATATGCCTGGGTTTCGGGATTGATCCCCAGTAGGGGGCATGAAAGAGGCAGCCCTATAGATCAGTGGTTTTCAACCTTCCTAATGCCAAGACCCTTTAATACAGTTCCTCATGTTGTATGTGGGCGTATCTGCATGTCGGTGGACCCGCCTGGAGACCGATAGAGAAGTGGTGTCTTGGTTCCTAAGACCATTGGAAATATGTGTTTTCCCATGGTCTTAGGTGACCCCTGTGAAAGGGTCGTTTGACCCTCAAAGGGGTCGCGACCCACAGGTTGAGAGCTGCTGCTATAGATGTTTATCTCTCTCTGATGTTTCTACCTCACTCTCCTTCTCCCTTCCTCTCTCTGAAATCAATTAAAAAACAAACAAAAGAGTGCACACAGATAAAAATTTCTTCCTCCGACCCTAGTTTCCAGGCACCCTGTTCCCCTCCTAGGAGACACACTCACTGGTTTCTTCTTCTTCTTCTTCTTCTTCTTCTTCTTCTTCTTCTTCTTCTTCTTCTTCTTCTTCTTCTTCTCCTTCTCCTTCTCCTTCTCCTTCTCCTTCTCCTTCTCCTTCTCCTTCTCCTTCTCCTTCTCCTTCTCCTCCTCCTCCTCCTCCTCCTCCTCCTCCTCCTCCTCCTCCTCCTCCTCCTCCTTCTTCTTTAAAAGTTTTTCTTTATTTCAGGATTGCCTTTATGTACAGACATCATTTTAAAAAATACGCATACACTGGAGATTTCCCAAGGAATAGGAGTTGGAAATAAAAGTTCAGGGCAATCAGGAGAACTGAAATTGTCCCAGAGAAGCTCTGAGGATCACATTTCCTTAACTGTCCTTGATAACCTCTTCAAGTTCTTGCTTTGTGAACATGGGGAAATTCTGGCCAGGCTGCACCATGGCTAGCTCTGATCGTTGTATTCAGCTTCTCCTCCATTCCTTGTTTAGTGAAGACCTGATGGCTTCTTTCAGAGTCATAGACATGGTAAACTTCTTGTAAGGAGCTCTGGGCAACCTCTGAAGCAGAGCCAATCGCTCCAGCCTCACACTGTACAAAGGTCCCAGATGGCCCTGGCCAGTTTGGTTCAGCGGTTAGAGCGTCGGCCTGCGGTCCTGAGAGACCCGGGTTCGGTTCCCGCTAAGGGCGCGTACCTCGGTTGTAGTTTGTCCCCAGCCCTGGTCGGTTGTGCGGGTGGCAGCCACTCGATGTGTGCTTTCACATCGATGTTTCTCTCTCTCTCTCTGTTCCTCTCTCTCCCTCCCACTCTACCTGAACAAAAAATGGAAAAATGTCCTCGGGTGAGGATAAAAAAAAAAAAAGGTCCCAGATGGGTCATATGAAACAGTTGAGGTTCTTTCTCATCACCTCCTCCAAATAACAGTGCTACTCCAAAGGGACAAGACATGGCACCCAGATCTACATCTTCTTCTCCAAACCGTAGAGCCAGATTGGATACAGCCTGGGTCATGCTCTCCACCATCATTGTCTCATTGTAGGTGAACCAATGGTTCTGTGTCTCCACTCTGGCTTTATCAATTAAAATCTTAGCATCAGCAATTAGCCCACTCATGGCACAGCCTATGAGTGTCAATCTCTACAATTTTCTCAATGCTGCTTGGCTCCATGACGGGGGAGGTAATTCTCTTTTCCACAACTAGGCACATCCCCTCTGATGTCTGAATTCCAATGTCTGTAGAACCAAGCTTGATAACCTCAGTAGCATATTCCACTTGAAACAATCTTCCTTCAGGAGAAAAAGTATTCACACCTCTGTTGTACTCAGACCAGGCAAGGAACAAGTGAAGGGTGGGAGAAGGGGGCAGTGGCTACACGGGGACTTTGGAGGCTCACATAAATGTACTGGCATCCAGCTCCCCCACTGCCACACAACCAAGGCCCTCCCGGTTTCTTCTTTATATTTCCAGAGATAGTCTCTGTATGCACAAGCAAATATATACAGATGTATGTATTTTACTTGATTTTTTAAATGACAAAAAATAGCACACTATATGTACTTTTTGGTTTCCTTTTTTCAATTAAAAGTATATCTTGAAGATCAGTAGATATTAGATTGTTTTCTGTCTTTCAATGCTTCAGAAATACTATAGTTACTCCTAATAACAGACCCTCAAAATATATAAAGCAAAAATTTCCAGAATTGAAGGGAGAAATAGTTCTACAATAGTCAGAGACTGAACTATCCCACTTTGAATAGAACAACCAGACAGAAGAAAAGCAACGAAATAGAGGGCTTGAATAACACAATAAACCAACTAAATCTAACAGACAAATACAGAACACTACGCAACAACAACAGAATGCATATTCTTCTCAAGTGTACGTAGGATATTCTCTAGGTAAGACCATATGTTAAACCACAAATTAAGTCTGACTAGATTGAAAGATAGGTATCATACAAAGTATCTTATCTGACCATAATGGGAAGAAGTTAGAAATCAATTACAGACAGAAAACAAGAAAATTTACAGATTTATAAAAATTAATAAAATCTTAAACAACCTGTGAATCAAAGAAGAAATCAAAAGAAAAATTAGAAAATATCTTGAGACAATAAAACCAAAAACATAATGTACCAAAACCTATGGAACACAGTGAAACTAATAGTAAATGGAAATTTTACAGCTATAAATGCTTACATTAAAAATGATCTTAACCCTGGCTGGTATGGTTCCTTTGGCTGAGCACTGTCTATGCACTGAAAATTTGCCAGTTTGATTCCCGGTCAGGGCACATGCCCAGATTTTGGCTTTGGTCCCTTTGGGGTGTATATGGGAAGCAACTGATTGATGGTTCTATCTTACATCGATATTTCTCTCCCTCTCTTTCCCTCTCTCTAAAATCAATAAAAACAAAAAGCAAAACAAAACAAAACAAAACACAAACAAAAAAAAGGTGAAAAAAAAAAGAGATCTGCCCTGCTGGTTTTGCTCAGCGGTTAGAGCGTCGGCCTGCGGTCCAGATAGGCCTGAGGTTCGCTTCCCACTAAGGGCACGTCCCTCTGTTGCAGTTTGTCCCTGGCCCTGGTTGGGTCGTGCAGGTGGCAGCCACTTGATGTGTCCCTTTCATGTTGATGTTTCTCTTTCTCTCTCTCTCTTCTTCCCACTCTATCTGAACAAAAAATGGAAAAATGTCCTTGGGTGAGGATAAAAAAAAAGAGAGATCTTAAATCAACAACTTAACTTTCAATTTAAGGAACTAGAAAAATAACAATAAACTAAACCCAAAGCTATCAGAGGAAGGAAATAGTAAAGATTAGAGCAGAGATCAACAAAATAGAGAATTACAAAACAGAGAAAATCAATGAAATGAAAAAGTGGCTTTTCAAAATGATCAACACAACTGACAAATTTGTAGCTACTTTGACTAAAAAAGAGAGTGAAGATTCAAATTACTAAAGTCAGGAATAAAAGTGGAATTACTACTGATGCTACAGAAATAAAACATTATAAGAGAAAACTATGACCCACCTGGTGTTGCTCAGTGATTGAGCGTCGGCCCATGCATCACGAGGTCGCTGGTTCGATTCCTGGTCAGGGCACATGCCCAGGTTATGGGCCCTATCCCCAGTGGGAGTCATGCAGGATGTGGCCAATCGATGTTCTCTCTCATCAATGTTTCTATCTCTCTTTCCCTCTCCCTTTCTCTCTCTTTAAAAATCAATAAAGAAAAAAATTTTAAAAAAAAAAAGAGAGAGAACTATGAACAATTGTTCACCAACAAAATGGGTAACATAGATAAAACAGACACATTCCTAGAAAAACGAAACCTACCAACACGAAAAATGAAACCTACCAACACGAAATCATGAAGAAATAGAAAGCCTGAAGAGATGTATTATTAGTAAAGGAACTGATTCAGTAATCAAAAATCTCCCAACAAAGAAAAGCCCTGGACCTTATGGCTTCACTAGTGAATTCTAGAGCGTTGGCCCACGGTCCAGAGAGACCCAGGTTCAGTTCCGGCCAAAGGCATGTACCTCAGTTGTAGTTTGTCCCTGGCTCTGGTTGGGGTCGTGTGGGTGGCTGCCAGTTGATGTGTCTCTCTCACATTGATGTTTCTCTCTCTTCCTCCCTCTCTCCCTCTCGCTCTATCTAAAGATGAATGCAAAAGTGTCCTCAGGTGAGGATAAAAACAAAAACACAAAGATGCTTCTCGTTCTCTCTCCCTCTCTTCTCCCTTCCTCTCTCCCCCCAAATCAATAAAAAATATTTAAAAATAAAAAAAGGAGAACACAAATCATTCTCAAACTTTTCCAAAATATCAAAGAGAACATTTCCTCACACATTCTATGAGACCAGCATTGTCCTAGTACCAAAGCCAGACAAAGACATTACAAAAAAATAGAAAAATTAAACCTGTATCTCTTATGAATATCAGGGCAAAATTTTTCAACAAAATACTAGCAAACCAAATTCACAGCATAGTGAAAGGATTATATATTATGACCAGGTGGGCTTTATTCCTAGAATGCAAGGATATTTAGAATGGAAGGAGGAAGGAAAAAACCCACATGATCATCTCAATTGATACAGAAAAGCATTTGACAGAATTCAGCACTTTCATGATAAAAGCACTCAACAAACTAGCAATAAAAGAAAACTACCTCAACATAATGAAAGTATATGTGAAAAACCCACAGCAAACCTCATACCCAATAGTGAAAGACTGAAAGCTTTTCCTCTGAAATCAGGAACAAGGCAAGGGTGCCTACCTTTGCCACTTTAAGTCAGCATAGTACTGAATTTCCTAGCCAAGTAAACAAGATAAATATATAAAAATTATTCAAATTAGAAAAGAAGAAGTAAAATCATCTCTGTTCTCAGATGATCTTGTAAGTAGAAAACCTTAAAGATTCCATTAAAAAAAAAAACTGTTAGAACTAATAAATGAATTCACCAAAGCAACAGGATAAACAATCAATACAAAAATCAGTTGCATTGCCTGGCCAGTGTGGCTCAGTGGTTGATCCTTGTCCTATGTACCAGGATGTTGCTGGTTTGATTCCCAATCAGGGCACATGACTGGGTTTCAGTCCCCATCCCTAGTAGGGGGCGTGCAGGAGGCAGCTGATCAATGTTCCTATCTCTCTCTCCCTCTTTCTTCCTCCTTCAAGAAAAACATATTTTTAAAAAAAGCCCTCATCACTTAAAAAAAATTCAGTTGCATTGTATATACCAACAATTAAAAATCTGAACAGGAAATTAAGAAAACAATTCCATTTACTGTAGCATCAAAGAGAATTTTAAAATTTAGGAATTAATTTGACTAAAAAAGTGAAAGACTTAAGACAATGAAAACTGCCTGGAGCCTCGTCCAGTACCCCAAAAAGGTTGCAGGTTCAATTCCAGGTCAAGGCACATACCTAGGTTGTGGTTTTGATCCCCAGTCATGGTGTGTGTCGGAGGCAATTGATCAATATTTCTTTCACATTGATGTTTTTCTCTCTCTCTCCCTTCTTCTCTCTCTAAAATCAATAAAAACATTAAAAAAAGACAGTGAAAACTACAAAACGTTACTGAAGTGAAAAACTGAAATAAATAAAAGATGTTATTTATTTATTCCGGGAAAGACATCTTCTGTTTATGAATTGGAAGACAGTAACTGATTATTGTTAAGACATCAATATTACCCTAATTCAATACAATCCAGATTAAAATCCCAATGATGTTTTTTGCAGAAATAGAAAAACCCATCATAGCCCTGGTCGGTTTTCTCAGGGTTAGAACATTGGCCCTCAGACCAAATTGGTCACTAGTTCGATTCCGGCCAAGGGCAAGTACCTCAGTTTCAGTTCGTCCCTGGCCCTGGTCAGGGTCGTGCATGAGGTGACCAGTTGGTGTGTCTCTCTCACATCGATGATTCTCTCTCTCCCTCCCTCCCCTCCACTCTATCAGAAGATAAATGGAAAAAATATCCTTGAGTGAGGATTAAAAAACAAAAAAGAAGAAAAACCCATCATAAAACTCATATGAAATATCAAGAGACCTCAAATAGCCAAAACAATCTTGAAAAAGAACAAAGTTGGAAGATGTGCACTTCCTGATTTAAAAACTTACTACAAAGCTAAAGTAACCCAAAGCAGTGTGATAATGACACAAAGGAACATCTAAACTAATGGAACAGAATAGGGGGATTAACAATCAACTTTTGTATATATGGTTAAATAACTTTTTTTTATCCTCACCTGAGGACATTTTTCCATTTTTTGTTCAGATAGAATGGGAGGGAGAGAGAGGGAGGGAGAGAGAAAAACATTTACGTGAAAGGGACACATCGAGTGGCTGCCACCCACACAACCCAACCAGGGCCAGGGACAAACTGCAACCAAGGTACACGCCCTTAGCGGAAACCGAACCCGGTCTCTCCAGATCGCAGGCCAACGCTCTAACCACTGAGAAAACCGGCCAGGGCTGGTTAAATAATTTTTGACAATAATTCCAAGACCATTCAATGGGGAGAGGGCAGTCTTTTCAACAAATGGTGCTGAGAAAACCGGATATCCACATGCAAAGGAATAAAGTTGGACCCTTATCTAACAACCTATAAAAGAGTTAACTCAAAGTGGATCAAAGACCTAAATATAAGAGCTACAACTATAAAACTTTTAGAAGAAAATATAGAGGAAAAGCTTCACATCATTGAATTTGGCAGTGATTTCTTGGATGTGACATCAAAGGCACAGGCAATAAAATAAAAAAAAAAATAGACAAATTGGATTTCATAAAAATTATAAACTTTTGTGTGTCAAAAAGCACTGTTAACTGAGTAAAAAGACAATCCATAGAATGGGAGAAAATATTTGTAAATCATATATTTGATCAAGAATTAATACCCAGCCCTGGCCAGTTTGGCTCAGCTGTTAGAGCGTCGGCCTGTGGTCCGGAGAGACCCGGGTTCGGTTCCCGCTAAGGGCACATACTTCGGTTGCAGTTGGTCCCCGGCCCTGGATGGTCGTGCGGGAGGCAGCCACTCGATGTGTCCTTTCACGTCGATGTTTCTCTCTCTCCCTTCCTCTCTCTCTCCCTCCCACTCTATCTGTACAAAAAATGGAAAAATATCCTCGGGTGAGGATAAAAAAAAAAAAAAAAGAATTAATACCCAGAATACATCGTGAACTCCTAAAACTCAACAACAAGAGAACAAACAACCTGATACATAACACGAGGAAAGGATTCCGGCCACAATGCTTGGCCTTCCAGCTGGGATTTCCTGAATTCCAGAGACACCAGGACAGCAGGAGACACTTTTGGCCTAGAAGTCTCTTTTTCCATCATCACCTCTGTTTTACCATGTAAATTTAACTTTATAATTAGATCACCATAAAACAATCATAACAAAAAATCTATTCTTGCCCTGGCCAATTTGGCTCAGTGTTTAGAGCATCAGCCCATGGACCAATGAGTCGCGGGTTTGATTCGGTCAAGGGCACGGACCTTGGGTGCGATTCATCCCCGGCCCTGATTGGGGTCGTGTGGGAGGCAACCAGTCGATGTGTCCCTCTCACATCGATGTTTCTCTCTCTCTCCCTCCCTCTCACTCTATTTGATGATAAATAGGAAAAAAATATCCTCGGGTGAGGATTAAAAAAAGACCTGTTCTTGAAATTTGTTATTATATGTTGCTTATATTAGAAGGTAAATTTTGGAGGTCTGAGTGACTAGTTGTATAAATTTTAGTAACTTAAACCCATATGGTTTTGTATTAAGTTTTCTCATGGGTAAAATGGAGACTAATACTTTACTTACAAGATTGTGAGGACATTGTCAAATTATATATATATATATCTTAATATATGCATGTACATATGTTCTGTTATTAAGATGTTGATGGAGCCCTGGCCGGTTTGGCTCAGCGGTTAGAGCGTCAGCCTGTGGTCCAGAGAGACCCGGGTTTGGTTCCCGCTAGGGGCACGTACCTCAGTTGCGGTTTGTCCCCAGCTTTGGTTGGGTCGTGGGGGTGGCGGCCACTCAATGTGTCCCTTTCACGTCGATGTTTCTCTCTCTCTCTTTCTTCCTCTCTCTCCCTCCCACTCTATCTGAACAAAAAATGGAAAAAGTGTCCTTGGGTGAGGATTAAAAAAAAAGATGTTGATAGAAATTCTGGTCCTGTTAGTCTCCGGTGGTTAACTCTCGCTGTTTATTTCTCAGAAAGCTGTTCCCTTGGGGCTAGATATCTGATTGTGCTGACTGTTCTTATCTTTCATGGCAATTTAACCCAATTTTTAATTTTGTTGTACAATGCCTGTCTTCTCCATTAGACCTTATGCTTCTTCAGGTTAGGCCCATGTCTGAAACATAGTGTACTCAGAATACTAAGTAAATAAATATTCACTGAACAAATAAAGGAATGAGCCAAATGGATATCCTCAATCAGAAGCATTTTAAATATCTCTCTGGGAAGTCTCTGAGTAGTGAGGAAGATGAAGAAAGATCATACAGGACCGCAATTTGAGGCACCATAATGTTTCCAATGACTCACTTGGCATTTCATCGCTTGATTGGCTTTCCTGTGTAGCTAACTCAATGTGTTTTTGGATATACTTGATTTTCATAATAATCTAACCAATATGAGCTGGAAAGGTTATAAATCTGCTGCTGCAAAAAATAAAAATCTTATGCCTTCCAAAGTGAAGTATATTTTATGCGTGCATTTTCTGTTTTACACTTATTTTCTGAGTAGCATAAATATTTGCACAGTCCTAGATTGGAAGTGTGTTAGAAAGGCAGGTAGCCATTAGGAAATTTTCCTTTTAATTAACTATTTTACTTTTGAATGTGTTGTTTTTATTGCCAATAAACAAATCACCCCAAATTTAGTGGATTAAAACAACACAAGTGTATTATTTTACAGTTATTTAGGCAAGGAGTCTGACATGGTCTTGAGTTAAAATTAGGGTATCGACAGGACTAGGTTCCTTTCTGGAGGCTCTAGGGGATAATATGTTGCCTTGCCTTTTCCAGATTCTAGAGGCCACCCCCATATTCCCAGTGTCTTGTCATCTTCAAAGCCAGTAATGCCTGGACCTCACATTGCATCACTTGATCTTCCAGAGCCATATTTATGGCTCTCTTCTTTCTCCTAACTTTTTACTTTTGTGATTATGTTAGGTCCACCCTGATAGTTCAGGATAATCTCCTTATTCTAAGATAATCTAATTAGTGACCTGGCAGGTTGCTCGGTGGTTAGAGCATCAGCCCTGGGACCAGAGAGTCCCGGGTTCGGTTCCCACTAAGGGCATGTACCTCAGTTACAGTTTATCACTGGCCCCGGATGGGGTCGTGTGGGTGGCAACCAGTCAATGTGTCTCTCTCACATTGATGTTTTTCTCTCTCTTTCTTCCTTCCTCTCTCCCTCCCACTCTATCTGAAGAGAAATGCAAAAAAAAAAAAAAAAAAAAAGAGGATAATCTGATTAGCGCCCTTAATGCCATCTGCAACCTTGATTCCCCTGTGCCACGTAACCTAGCATATTCATAGGTTTTGGGCATTAGAATGTAGACACCTTTGGGGGGCCGTTTTTCTGACAACCACATGGAATAATTTTAGATTTCCAGAAGAGTTGCAAGGTATAGAGAGTTCCTTTATATCTTTCACCCAGTTTCCCTTAATGTCTATATCTTATATAACCATGGCATATTTGTCAAAACTAGGAAATTAACATTGGTACAATTGCCTTAATTAAAGTTCAGATTTCATTGGGATTTCATCAGTTTCCCCATTATTGTCTTTTTTTGGTTCTGATCCAATCCAGTATACTATTATTGCATTTAGTGGGAGGGTTTTCATGGCTTTTCTATTAGTGTTTCTGCACTAACTGGACACTAAAATGTCAAGTCAGTCAAAGTTATCATGATACTTGTGTAGGCAGTATTGAAATTTGGTGACTAAGGATAATACTTTGCACATTAGCTGTATGATTGTATTTGAAGGACTGCTACTCCAAAGCATATTATAAAAACCATTCCTAATTTTACTCTTTCTTTGATTTATGACATTTGCTTAGGAACACTGGTGAGGCCTTTATTTTATTTCAAGCCATCCAAAAAAGACAAACGGGAGGAGATGTTAAATGTCACTAACAGGACTGTCTCAAAGCAGAATAAGTGGCTTCTTGATCTGTAAAGCCAATTCTGAAGAGATGTTCACATTGTTGCTAGGACATTTTAGAGTAGGTAGCCTGTGTAATTTTGGTACAGGCAAAATTACAAAGTACTTTTGTTCAGTGTTTTGCAGGTGGTTCCCTGGGGAGTGAAAAGTTGCAGCTTCCTGGTGAAGCTGCCCAAAGCACATGCCTATAATATATGGCTTCCCCCCTTTGCTCCTTTCCTATTATTAATAACTAGCTAATTACAATGGTTTTCCCTATATTGCCACCCACACGACCCCAACCAGGGACGGGGACAAACTGCAACCAAGATACATGCCCTTAGTGGGAACTGAACCCTAGACTCTCTGGTCTCAGGCCCGATGCTCTAACAGCTGAGCCAAACCAGCCAGGGCTCTTTTTGCTACATTTTAAAATAAAATTCTATATGTAATTCATATTCATTGTAGAATAATTAGAGAACATATAGGGAAAAACTAATTTTTGTTTTTTATCCTCACCGAGGGCATTTCTACATAGAGTGAGAAGGAGAGAGAGAGGAAGAGAGAGAAACATGGATGTGAGAGAGACACATGGACTGCTTGCCACCCACATGACCCCAACCAGGGCCAGGGACAAACTGCAACCGAGGTACGTGCACTTAGTGGATCTGAACCTGGGATCTCTGGTCCGCGGGCCCACGCTCTAACTGCTGAGCCAAACCTGCCAGGGTGGAAAAAACTAATTTTAATCATGCATGATCTCATTCCCTAAAGTTAATAATTGTTAATATTATTTTAGCCTTTTGCCCTGGCCAGTTTGGCTCAGCGGTTAGAGCATCGGCCTGCGGTCCAGAGAGACCCGGGTTCGGTTCCCGCTAAGGGCACGTACTTCGGTTGCAGTTTGTCCCTGGCCCTGGTTGGTCGTGCGGGTGGCAGCCACTCGATGTGTCCCTTCACATCGATGTTTCTCTCTCTCTCTCCCTTCTTCTCTCTCCCTCCCGCTCTATCTGTACAAAAAATGGAAAAATATCCTCGGGTAAAGATAAAAAAAAAAAAATTATTTTAGCCTTTTCCCTTCCTGGGGGTATGTATGTAGGTAGTGTAAGTATAATCTACTTACAAAAATTGTTTAAGCCCTGGCCGGTTTGGTTCAGCGGTTAGAGCATTGGCCTGCGGTTCTGAGAGACCCGGGTTCGGTTCCCGCTAAGGGCACGTACCTCAGTTGCAGTTTGTCCCTGGCCCTGGTTGGGTCATGCGGGTGGCAACCACTTGATGTGTTCCCTTCACGTCGATGTTTCTTTCTCTCTCTCTCTTCCTCGCTCTCCCTCCCACTCTATCTGAACAAAAAATGGAAAAAAAATTGTTTAAAACTATACATACACTATGTATCATGAACATGTTTCCGTAGCATTCTTCACAATGACTGCATAGCAAAGGCACACCTCTTTTTAGCCAGGCTCTTAGTTATCTTGCGTTTTAATATACTTTCCTGCAATAATTCTGCAGACTCACGCAACTTAATTGGCAACGTGTGCTGAAAAAGTATATAAGATCTCTATAGTACTTTTCAGAGTACATTGGAACATATTGACTGTATAAAGGAAATAACAGTGATATCTGTCTCATAGCGTTATTTGGAGAAATAAACAAGTGCATAGTACATAGCACATAGGAAACAGCCTATAATGAGTTAATTATTATTACCGATATTGTCAATAGTCCAGTATGGAAAGTATCATCATCATCTTGCATATTTTTTAGATGAGGAAACTGGCTGGGAGAGAAGTGTTACAATAGCTCAAGGACGTCAACCTGGTAACCTTCGCTCATTTAACTTCGAATTCCATGCTTTTGGTGTTGCAGGTTATGGCATTGTAGTCCTTCTTACAGGACTTGTCCTTTCTGACAACACTGCAGTTTCAGGTCTGTTAACTGCCTGCATCAAAAGTTATTTTCTGAAAGTTAGCCTTCTAAGGTTTTGAAAAGAACAAAGATAAAAAATTTAATAATAGATAAAACGATAAAAAATTATTTTCCTATTCCCCAACTCTTCAGAGCCCTACAAGGAATTGCTTGACTTCGGGATGATTATTCGGTTGGAATGAACAGGAGAGTTAATAAAGCTAAGCCATCAGAATAAGTGGTGTAGTGTAACTAAGGATTCCAAGACCGTGGAGGAAAGGCCCTAGCCACTGCCGGATTTTGCCACGTCGCTTTGCGGTTGTCTTGGAGGCGCTAGGAGGGTGGAGAACCGCCCAACGCCCGAGGACTACATTTCCCAGAAGTCCGCGCGCCACGTGCCACGTGCCACGTGATCGCCGGCTGGAGCCCGCCCGGCCGTTCGGTTCCTAGCTGCGTTCTCTGTCGCTTCCCTCTTCTCTCTCAGCCTCCGGGCCTTCGCACTGACGCGGCGCGGGCGGGAGCCGAGCCGGAGCTGAGCCGGAGTCGGAGCCGGAGTCAGAGCCGGAGTCGCAAAGACGCGGAAACATGGAGGCCTGAGCCGGCGGCCACCGCGGCTTCTCCTGTTCCCCCTCTGCCGCCCGCTTGTCCGTGAGCTGGAAGCGGATCTGCCCGCCGGCTGAGACAGGTGGGCTGGGAGATCCGCCGGGCCCCCTGCTCCGTGTCCGAGCGGGTTGGCAGACGCCCTCTCCTCCCCTCCCCCGGCCAGTGTCCGGAGCGGAGGGGCAGCGCCGCCGCGGAGGCGGAGGAGGGACCCCTCCTGCCAGTGCGGGACGGGGCCGCCGGGAGGCTGAGCCTGCGCCGCGAGCTCCCTCCCCGCCAGGACACCGCGGCTCTTCGGGCCGAGCGGCCGGGGGTGCGTGGCCGGGGAGTGAGGGAGCGCGGCCGCAGGCTGGTGTTGGGAGGAACCCGAGAGCCCGGCGGCCGTTCGGGAGACTGGGCGTTGTTGGTCTGACAGATGGGGGTGTGGTGGGCGGGGCGGGCCGTCGTGTTGTGTGTCTTTTTTGACGTGTCCATTTTTATTGAGATGCAGTTCACATGCCATACAGCTCACGTTTAAAAGTACAGTCGAAGTGTACACCTCAGTGGTTATTCGCAGGGTTGTGGAACTCATTCCGCAACGTTTCTATCACCCCGAAAAGAAGCCCGTACCCAGTGGCAGTGACGCCTTCTCCCCCTTTCCGTCCTCTGACACCTAACAGTTGTGCTTTAACTGGTTAGCTCAAGTGTCTGTGAGCGGGGCAGTAGTGGGGATCGAGGGGACTGGCGGTGAAGCCGACGGGTAGAAAGTTCTGAAAGGGGCAGGAAAGTGGTGGGGTGAATGCGACAGGGTAGGCTGGCGGGGGGCGTTGGGAGTGCGAGCCCTGAAAGGGGAGGAGGGAGGTTGGAGGGAGAGGTGTGTGGCCAGAAGGCGCTCTGCTGAAAGATGAAAAAGGGGGGGTTGGGGTGGGGGTGGAGGCGGTGGAGAGCAGGGGAACCTTGCAGGGGAACCAGGCGTCTGGGCTGACGAGGGCTCAGGAGAGGAAGCTGGAGGTGGAAGGGAAGAGAATCTACAGGAACAGGTGAATGGTTGCTGCTGAGCGTGAAGTTTATGTAGATTTCTGGAATGATCATCCTGCGTTGTAGTTTTTATATTATGTAATCCTCCCAACAACTCAGATAGACTGGGCAAGTATAAGTATTTCCATGCTGCAGGTGAAGAACCCGTCTTTTAGGGGTTAGGTGACTTGCTGAAACTCATAAGGTTAGTAAATAGGGGAGAGTGAAGTGGGGATTAAAGAATAATTGAGGAAATTGTCAGTTGCAGGTGGATTAAATGGCAGAGAATTGAGGTCGGGCAATGTTACAGGAAGGAGATTCAACTATTAAATATATTAAGTCTATATTATTATGACCGGTCAAAGACTTTGTTCTTGTACCCTTTAAATATAGAAAAGTTTAAATAGTGGAATAATATACCCCATCTACCAATTCCTCAGCTCCAACAATTAGTAACTCAGGCTAATTTAGTTTTATCTATAACCCCTATCATTGTATCCCTGCTCCCAATTATTAAGAAACATTTTTTTTCTTTATTGATGTTAGAAAGAGAGGAAGAGAGAGAGAGATGGAAACATCCATGAGAGAGAACATCGATTAGCCGCCTCCTGCATGTCCCCCACTGAGGGTTTGGCCCACAATTTGGGCATGTGCCCTGATTGGGAATCGAACAGGCAACCTCTTGGTGCATACTCCCAATTATTTTAAGCAGATTATAGGCATACCATTTCATTGGTAAATATTTGAGTATACTGTGTATTCTGTAGAGATTGACTCACTCTTTTTTTAATAGACCCGCAAACCATTATCACACCTAAAAATTGATAGTAAGCTCTTAATATCATCAATATTTAGGACTTACTTTTAAAACGTTGTATCCATTTTACACAAGGTGAATAAGCAATGTAAACACTTTGATGTTGGACTCTTTGAAAAATAAGGTTTTCCTGATTTTTCCAGTTGATTCTGCCATTCTGTTTTTTTGGTTAATATGGTTTGTCCGTCTACAAAAAGTTTGAAGAATTGTCTCTTTGGCTGGCTTTTTATGGATGGAGTTTTGTGAGGGCAGAGAAAAATAGTAGAATTGAAATATACCACGCCATGCACAAATAACTGTTATGTCTCATAATGATCTAAATATTTAGACAATTTGATTATGCTTGCCTCTGGATAATTTTACATACTGTTCAAAGTTGTTTAATATGTGTATATTAATTTTCTGGGACTATTCTAACAAGTACCACAAATTTAGTGGCTTAATAAAAAACAGGTTTATTATTTTAAAGTTCTTATTTTAGAAGTTTAAAATGGGCCTCACTGGGCTAAATCAGTGTGTCAGCTAGGATGTACCTTTTTGGAAGTTTCTAGGGGGAGAATCTGTTTCCTTGTCTCTTCCAGCTTCTAGAAGCTGCCACATGCTTTGGCTTGTGCCTTCCTTTCTCCTTCAAAGCCAACAACCTTGTATCTCTGATCATTCTTCTGAAGTCAGTTTCAGATCATAGCTGGGAAAGGTTCTCCACTTTTAAGGACCTGAGTGATTAGATCAGTTCCACCTGGATAATTCAGGATCATTTCCTCCATTTCAAGGTCCTTAATTATAACTGCGAAGTCACTTTACCATTTAAGATAACAGAATCACAAGTTCCATGGATTAGGATGTAGCTATCTTTGGGGACTATTTTTCTGCCTATCACAGTGTGTTTTGGGATGGTTTACTGAGACTTAAGAAAATAGATGAGTCCTGGTCGGTTTGGCTCAGTGGTTAGAGCATCGGCCTGCGGACTGGAGAGTCCCGGGTTCGGTTCCCGACAAGGGCACATACCTTGGTTGCAGTTTGTCCCCGGCCCTGGTTGGGTCGTGTGGGTGGCAACCAGTCGATGTGTCTCTTTCACATTGATGTTTCTCTCTGTCTCTTCCTCCCTCTCTCCTTCCTGCTCTATCTGAAGATAAATGCAAACATGTCCTCAGGTGAGGATAAAAGAAAAAGAAAATAGGTGATTTTCTTTGCTGGTACAAATGCAATGTGTCATCTTTCACTTTGTAGGTAATGGGAGTGGTTAGAGCTAGAGAGGACCGTTGCATTTTCCATTTTAGTGACTAAACAAACATGAAAAATACCTGTGACACTTGTGTAGGCTTTGGTAAAATGAAACCTTTAAAAGTGGTTAAATATGCCAGGCTGGTGTGGCTCAGTGGTTGAGCATTGACCCCTGCACCAAGAGGTTGCCGGTTTGATTTCCAGTCAGGGCACATGCCCAGGTGGCATGCGGGAGGCAGCCAATTGATGTTCCTTTTCATCGATGTTTCTCTCTCTCTCTCTCCCTCTCCCCTCTCTCTCTAAAAAGCAATAAAGGAAAAAAAAGGTTAAATATAAAAGCATTGTAACAGCATGTAAAGTTTTTCTGTACTTTGTTTTGCTTTCTCTTTTTTTTGGGAGGGAGAGAGAGGAAGAGAGAGAGAGAGAAACATCGACGTGAAAGAGACACATCGAGTGGCTGCCACCCACATGATTGACCAGGGCCGGGGGACAAACTGCAACCAAGGTACATGCCCTTAGCAGGAACCAAACCCGGGTCTCTCTGGACCACAGGCCAATGCTCTAACCGCTGAGCCAAACTGGCCAGGGCTTTTTAAAATATGTTTTTATTGATTTTTTTTTTTTTTTTTAGAGGGAGAGAGAGAAACATCATTTGGCTGCCTCCTGCCCATCCCCCTACCGGGGTTCAAGCCCACAACCTGGGCACATGACACTCAATTCACTGAGCCACACCGGCCAGGTTCTTTTGTTCTCTTTTTATTTTTTTATTCTCACCCAAGGACATTTTTCCATTTTTTGTTCAGGTAGAGTGGGAGGGAGAGAGAGGAAGAGAGAGAGAGAGAGAGAGAGAAATATCGTCGTGAAAGGGACACATTGAGTGGCTGCCACCCGCACAACCAACCAGGGCCGGGGGACAAACTGCAACTAAGGTACACGCTCTTAGGGGGAACTGAACCCGGATCTCTCTGGACTGCAGGCCGACGCTCTAACCACTGAGAAAACCGGCCAGGGCTTTATTTATTTATTTTTTATATTTTTAATTCTTACCCGAGGATATTTTTCAATTTTTTTAAATTGATTTTAGAGAGAGAGGGAGAGGGAGAGAGAGAGAGAAACATCAATGACAGAGAACATTGATTGGCTGCCTTCTGCATGCCCCCAACTGGGGTTTTGGCCCACAACCTGGGCAGGTGACCTGATCAGGAATCAAACAAGTGACCTCTTGGTGCATGGGTCGACGCTCAATCAATGAGCCACACCAGCCGGGCACAAGTATAAAATACTTTAAAAACATGAATATTGAAAAGAGACCAAAACAGCCCGCTGGTGTGGCTCAGCAGTTAAACGTTGACCCATGCACCAAGAGGTCGCCGGTTGGATTCCTGGTCAGGGCACATGCCCAGGTTGTGGGCCAAATCTCCAGTGGGGGGCATGCAGGAGGGGGACAATCGATGTTCTCTCTATTGATGTTTCTATCTCTCCCTCTATCTCTAAAACTCAGTAAAGAAAAAAAAAAAATTAAAAAAGTACTTTATACCTGTAATCAGAGTGTGTATAATGCTCAGTTGCTACTTGAAGTCACAGGACATTCTGGGACAGTGATGATTCCCTTGCCCAGAGTGAGCAGGCAGGTGCATTTTGTCCCATTAGGTGATAGAGGCATCCTCAATTCAACAGGAGGCTCTTAAAGTGAGAGAAAACTTTTCAGGAAGATGAATGACTGTGAGACTTGGGCTTGAAGCCCCTTCTAGAATTTTCCTTCTGTGACTCAGCTGGGCAAGATTGAGTGCTGCTGGCCTGAAAAGCTCATGGCCAAAGATGGCTGTTACTGCTCTTCCCTTTCCAGGACTGCGAGAAGACTGAATCTTAGAAGTGGAAAGGCTTTTAGGAAGGCCTCTAGTTTAGTATCTTGTTTCCTGAGGGGGTTCTACTTTCCAACTTCACTCTCCAGGTCTTGACTGTCTCAGGGTGTGAAGGTCCTGACCTTTTGATGGTGATGTGTTTTAGCATCACTTATCAGTAAGTGTAATAGGAATTGCTAAACTTAAAGGCAGGACCAGATACTTATTTTCTCTAGTAAGGTTCTTAGCGGAACTTAATGCTCTGAACTTCTACTTATAAAATGCTTGTGAACAATTTGTAAGTTATCCTCATGTTGCTTATTTTTAGACAAAATAAACTAAATTAGTAGGGTTGAGAACAACTTTATAAATAGGTTGTATTTACTAAAAGGGTTCCCCCCCCCCGACTCTTTTTAAGGAAGTCTGGTTAGTAGTTTTTGATGTCTTTAATTTTTATCACATTCTTTAGAAATGCAGACACCAGGCTGGTTGGTTGTGTGTGTGTGTGTGTGTGTGTGTGTGTGTGTGTGTGAGAATAAAATGGGTGAAGGTGGTCAAAAGGTACAAACTTCCAGTTATAAGATAAATAAGTCCTTGGGATGTGATGTATAGCATGTGACTATAGTTAATAATACTGCATTGCATATTTGAAAATTGCTAAGAGAATAGATCTCAAAAATTCCCATCACAAGAAAATAAGTAACTGTGGTGATGGATGTTAACTAGACTTATTCTGGTGTTAAATTCACAATGTATGCATATATTGAATCATTATGTTGTACGCCTGAAACTAATATGTTATATGTCAATTATATTTCAGTTAAAAAAATGCGGACATCAAAAGTGGCTGTAAGTCTCCAATAAGAACATTGGAAGGATTTTAAAAAATATTTTGTGTGGCATATGACTGATACATTTCTTTTTTCTTTTTTTTTTTTTTAATCCTCACCCGAGGATATTCTTCCATTTTTTGTACAGATAGAGTGGGAGGGAGAGAGAGAGAGAAACATCGACGTGAAGGGACACATCGAGTGGCTGCCACCCGCACAACCAACCAGGGCCAGGGACAAACTGCAACCGAAGTACGTGCCCTTAGCGGTAACCGAACCCGGGTCTCTCCGGACCGCAGGCCGACGCTCTAACCGCTGAGCCAAACTGGCCAGAGCAATACATTTCTTTTTGATTGAGTCAGTCACTGAATCTTGACAGTCCTTCCTTCAAAATATCTCTTGCAACCCTCCACCTTTCCCTTAGAATACTTTCAAAGTCTCATGTATCAGTTAGGATTAGGTTTGCCTGTGAGTAACACAGACCTGGAAAATAATAGCTCAAACATGTTTGTTTCTCATGTGAAAGAAGACCAGAAGTGGATAGTTCAGGGCTACTGTGGTGGCTGAAGGATCCAGCCTCATTCCAGTTTCTTACTGTGTCATCCCTGGGGTATGGCCCTTGATTTCTGGGTCCAGGAAGGCTGCTGGCATTTTCGATAGTATCCAAGCAGCAGGATTGAGGAAAGGACAAAGAAATGGCTGCAGATAGAGTGGGAGGGAGAGAAAGGGAGAGAAAGGGGGGGAGAGAGAGAGGGAGAGAAATGGGGAGAGAGAGAAACATCAACGTGAGAGGGACACATCGACTGATTGTCTCCTGCACAACCCCATCAGGGCTGAACTGCAACCGAGGTACATGCTCTTGGCTGGAATTGAACCCGACTCATTGGTCTGGGCTGACACTCTACCACTAAGCCAAACTGGCCAGGGCATGGCTGTACACTCCTAAGGAAGTTCTGTGTATTCAATATTAACCAGTACTTAGTCATATGACCTTACTGGCTGCAAGAGGGGTTGGGTAATGTATCTTAGCTGGACAGGAATGTGCTCAGCCAAAAATAGGAATTGTTACTATAAAGAAGAGAGGACTGGAGATTGAGGTAGGCAATTGGTGTTTCTACCATACTTCATAATTAGTTTCTCTGTGAACTCCAGACTAAACCTACATACTTCCCAGATTTCTAGGTTTGAATCCTAGTTGTGTTACGTATGTGTTTTGGCATATTACTCAGCCTTTTTCAACTTTAGTTTTCCCATCTGTAAAATAGAGCTAATATTTACTTTATATGCTTGTTAGAATTAAATGAAAATATTTTTTATGTATCTGGCAACATATACACTCTAAATATTAGTTGTTTTTTCTTCTCCTTCCTCAGGTTTCTGGACTTAGATATCTGAATGGATAGTGTAAAAAAGAGAAATTGGAGATGGATGGGAGGAAAATATAAAGTTCAGTATTGGGCATATTGACACCCAGAGGATGATGTATGGCAGGAAGACAGACAAATGGTATGTCTCCTGCAAGAGAGTTCTGGACTGGACGTGGATATATTGAAATCATTAGTGTATAGGGGAAGCGTTCACTAATCAAGAATACTTAGGGATGTATGCAATTTTACAGTTACAATGGACAAAGTAGAAGACATGCCTTTTAGTAAGTCTCCCCATAAAGCAGCGGTTCTCAACCTGTGGGTCGTGACCCCTTTGGTGGTCGAATGACCCTTTCACAGGGGTCGCCTAAGACCATCGGAAAACACATATTTCTGATGGTGATTCATAACAGTAGCAAAATTACAGTTATAAAGTAGCAATGAAAATAATTTTATGGTTTGGGGTCACCACAACATGAGGAACTGTATTAAAGGGTTGTGGCATTAGGAAGGTTGAGAACCACTGCCATAAAGCATGAAGCAGCAGCTTGCTTCTGGCCTTGTTTGCTTCCACTTTGATTCCCTCCCACTCCAGCCATGTTAAACTTCTTAAAGTTACTTGAATGGGCCCTGGCTGTTTCTGTCTTTGGTCCTCAGAGGCAACTGCTTTTAACTGCCTTTGCATATGCTCTTCTCTTTGCATTGAAAATGTTCTGAACCCCACACCCAACCAAGCCAATCCTTCTTACCCTTCAGGTCTTAGCTTTTATGGCATGACTTCTGGGAAGCTTTCACTGAGTCTTGAATGGTTGCCATATTATAATTTCATGTTGACTTATCTCTTTCTCTTCCTTGACTATAAATAAATTCCATTCCTCACAGTTTTAACCTTGGCACTTAGCATTGCGCTGGCCACATAGTGGGCACTCAGGAAATATTGACAGACTCTTTGTACTTACATTACCATAACATGATGTACCTTCAGTATTGCTAGTTTGTTTTGCAACCCTGCACTGTTTTTTTAGTATTTGCACATTGAGTTGTTTATATGAATCAATGATTGTGAAATAGTAAAGCACATTCTCCCCAATTTGTTTAAAAGGTAATTTTTCCACTTAATGTAATACTTGCATATTGAGGTGATACTAGAAGGCATATTATAAAAACCAGCAGTACCCATCCTTCTTTGTCTGGTCCTCAGAGGCAACTGCTTTTAACTGTTTATAATTGTCTAAATGCCGATTTTGTGATTCATTAATCTTAGATGATACCTGTTGACTCCTTGTTATGGTAGGTGTGGTGCTCTTCCTCCTCCTTCCTCCACTTCCGGGCTTTCCAGTACAGATATATAAGATTTCTTGGTTAAGTTTGTGTTCAGTGTTTATATTTTTATGACTACATAAATAGTGCTTACTGCTGAACTGAGTACTTTACCTTGTTTCCCTGCCCACCCCCCCATTTGCTTATTTTTTCATGAACATATTACTAACTTTTACCAAATACTTTGAAAGACCTGTGGGATTTGGGGCCCAGGAAACTGATGCAGAGTGTTACTCTGGCTACCGCTGTTGCTGTGAGCAATGAGTTGCTTTTGTCTGTGTCCCAAAGGCTTCATGTCTTTGTTAATAGCATGTACACAAGGTAAATCTCAGACCCTTCATGGTTTCTTACTTGACAGTGTAACATTCCTCTGTTTTGTTTGTGCTTTCTTTTTGGAACTCCTGTTACTGTCAAGAATTTCTAAATGGATCTAATTTCCCGTCTCCTGTTTTCCATCTATTTGTCTTCTGTTTTATTTATTTTTAATTTCATTTTTTATTATGAAAGTTTCCTTGACCTCCTTTCTATTGAATTTTTTATCCCTTTTTACATCTTAACTGTCATTTCTTGTTCTTTGATTATTTCCTTTTTTTTTTTTTACATTGATGTGAAAGAAACACATTGGCTAGTTGCCTCCTGCATGACCCTTACCAGGGCTGGGGACCGAACCTCAATCGAGGTACTTATCCTTGACCGAATCGAACCAGTGACCCTTTGGTCCAAGGGCTGATGTTCTAACCACTGAGCAAAACCAGCCAGGGCTCTTTTATGACATCTTGTTTTTGGTTCATGGAAGCGATGGTATAGTGGTTAAGAGCATGGATTCTGTACCCAGCCTGTCTAGGTCTGAAACCTGGTGTGTCACTTTCCAGCTCTATAATCTTGAGCAAGTTACTTAACCTTTCTTTGCCTCAGTTTATTCTTCTAGGCTAAGAGTAGGCCAACATTTTGTGTTAAGGGCCAAATTGTAAATATTTTAGGCTTTGTCGGCCAAGTGCTGAAACGAAGGTTGTTATGTCAGTACTTACGTAACAAGAGAGAAAAAATTTTTGTAAGTTTTTTTTTGTTTTGTTTTTAATCCTCACCCGAGGACATTTTTTTATTTTTTTTGTTCAGATAGAGTGGGAGGGAGAGAGAGGGAGAGAGAGAGAGAGAAACATCGACGTGAAAGGGACACATCGAGTGGCCGCCACCCATATGACCCAACCAGGGCTGGGGACAAACTGCAACTGAGGCAAATGCCCTTAATGGGAGCCGAACCTGGATCCCTCTGGACCAAGGGCCAACGCTCTAACCACTGAGCCAAACTGGCCAGGGCTCTGTAAGTTTTTTATTGACAAAATTAAAAATGCAATACTAATAATGGTTGAGCCCCCCCCCTTTTTTTAAAATAATAAAGGTTTGCTGATGAGAAAAATGAAATCTCTTTTTGAGAGGGTAACATTTTACTTGGTATTTAAAGTTAGTGTTTCCTATCATCAGGATTGATTACACAATGTTAATATTTAATGCTGATTTGTAATGAGATTTTATGTATTTTAACTTTGAAAATAACTTACACAGATAGGTACTGTCAAATACTGATATTAATCCATGAATTTATGATTTTACTAGAGCATATTTATTGCTTAGAAGGCTCTATAGAATTCTGTTAGATTTTTTCCTTGATATTTACCTTTTAACAAATCATTTCTTTTTCTTTCTTTCTTTTTTTTTTTTTTTTATGCATGCCCCTAGCGGAACCAAACCCGGGACTTTTTGGTCCGCAGGCCAGCGCTCCATCTGCTGAGCCAAACCAGCCAGGGCTTAACAAATCATTTCATTGGAGAATAATCACTTCCAATTGAGGGTTAGGTGGAAACTCCTCCTTGCATGGCTTTTGAAATATGGAAAGTACTTTAGTACTTGCATTGAGGTCTGAAAAATGCTGTAGTTGGATTCTGGAAAACATATCTACTTCATACTTGTGTGGAACTGGAGATATTGCATCTTAGTTCAATTTTTGACAGCATAGGGAGTATATAAAAGCAGGTTGATGTTACTTGTGATTCAAACAATGTCAGTTTTCCTCAAAATGACAACGAAAACCTCAGTATAGGTTTTACATGTTTGTTAAGTGCTGTTGACTTTCTAATTTTAGGTTGACTTCATTGAGAAATATATAATCTGCAGCAAAAAGTAATTCCCAAAGCTATTCAGTGTTCAGTAATGTGATCGAAGGACATTCTTCTTGTTCAAAATTTCAATCTCAACTCTGAGCTCAAAAAATTTCAATAGAAGTATATCACTGCTAAGTCATTATATCGTTGTGTAGTAAGGCATATCAGGATACTTAGCTTCTATTTCTGAGAAAAATTCAGTGCAGTTGATGATGGTTAAGTTCATGAGAGCAAATGAAGTTAACCATTGTAACTGGTTCAATAACACAATAGATTCAAATATTTGATTCAAACACCTGTTGATTAATAATACAATGAACATTAAATAGGCTTTAAACACTTTGTACTTTCATGAGATTTGTAAATTTGTCCAGCCAAGATTTTTTTTGCTCCACACATATTCTTACCACCATCAGTTGTTATATATCTTAATAGATTCCACTTCAGATTGTATTGAAATAGTATTTTCTCAGCTTTTTTGGGAAATATTCATTGGATGTTATTGTTCCATACAGAATGTTCTTTGAGCAACTCTCTTCACTGTCAGACAAGTCTTTTTTTTTTTTAAAATTAAAAAAATTTTTTTTTTCTTTATTGATAGAAAGGGAGAAGGAGAGAGAGAGAGAGAAACATGAATGAGAGAGAACATCAGTTGGCTGCCTCCTGCATGCCCCCTACTGGGGATTGGGCCCACAACCTGGGCATGTGCCCTGACCAGGAATTCAACTGGTGACCTCTTGGTGCATGGGTTGATGCTCAACCACTGAGCCACACCAACCGGGCTGTCAGACCAGTTTTAACGGTACTTATTTTCTTTGGACACATTTCTTGGGCTGTTGTAATCAAACACAATTTAACTTAACTCATGATGGTAAATGACTCTCTTTGGATAGTTAGCAAATGAGGCCTTTGGAAACATCCTTTGGTTGTAGCCTTGTATTCATTTCTTGTTTTAGGAAGACATTGCTGTGACAAAATGCCTATTTTAAGTTTTCTAATTTTCCTGATCGCTGCTGTCATGAATTTACATTGAGTGGAGTGAGGTAGGGCATGCCAGACTATTGTGATGAGAGCTTAGTTGGTAATGTCTTCCTATATTGTATTCTTCTGGCACAGCTACAGTGTTATTACATAATAAACATAATGTTTTGACATCTAATTAGATTAAAAATAATCTGCACTTCACTGTGACTTAAAAGTGTCTCAGCAGCCCTGGCCTGTTTGGCTCAGTGGTTAGAGTGCTGGCCTGCGGTCCAGAGAGACCCGGGTTCGGTTCCCGCTAAGGGTGCGTACCTTGGTTGCGGTTTGTCCCCGGCCCTGGTTGGGTTGTGCTGGTGGCAACCACTCGATGTGTCCCTTTTTTTTTTTTTTTTTTGGTATATGTTTTTATTTTTTTATTAATTAATTTTTGTTACAGATGTTTCTCCTTTTCCCCCCACTGATTCCCCCCTCCCCCTCCCTCCCTGCCCTGTCCCCAGTTTGTTGTCCGTGACCATTGTTCATGCATACATGCGTATAAGTTCTGTGGTTTATCTCTCCCCCCACCCCTTCTTTAAGGGATTGTCAGTCTGTACCCCACTTCTGCATCTCTGGGACTACCCCATTCCTCAGACTGTTATGTTCATTATATTCCACAAATAAGTGAGATCATATGAAACTTGTCTTTCTCTGTTTGGCTTGTTTCACTTAGGATGATACTTTCCAGGTCTCTTCATGTCGTCTCAAAGGATAAGAGATCTTTCTTTCTTACAGCTGCGTAGTACTCCATTGTGTATATGTACCACTGCTTTTTTATCCATTCGTCTACTGATGGACACTTGGGCTGTTTCCAGATCTTAGCGATTGTAAATAGTGCTGCTACAAACATGGGGGTACATATATTCTTTCTGATTGGTGTTTTAGGGTTCTTAGGGTATATTCCTAGAAGTGGGATCACTGGGTCAAATGGAAGTTCAATTTTTAATTTTCTGACGTAACACCATATTGTTTTCCATAGTGGCTGCACCAGTCTGCTTTCCCACCAGCAGTGCACTGGAGTCCCCTTTTCTCCACACCCTCGCCAACACTTGTTGTTTGATGATTTGTTGATGGCAGCCATTCTGACCGGTGTGAGGTGATACCTCATTGTTGTTTTAATTTGCATCTCTCTGATGATTAGTGATGATGAGCATTTCTTCATATGTTTCTTAGCCATTTGTATGTCCTGTTTGGAGAGGTGTCTATTTAGTTCCTCTGCCCATTTTGTAATTGGATTCTTTGTCTTTCTTTTGTGGAGTTGTATGAGCACTCTCTATGTATTGGAAATTAGCCCCTTATCTGATACATCATTGGCAATTATGCTCTCCCATACAGTGGGTTGCCTTTCCGTTTTGATGATTGTATCTTTTGCTGTGCAGAAGCTTTTGAGTTTGATGTAGTCCCATGTGTTCATTTTCTCCTTTGCTTCTATTGCCTTAGGTGATGTATCAGTGAAAATTCTGCTGCGTATGATGTCTGAAATTTTGTTGCCTACAGTCTCTTCTAGGATTTTTATGGATTCATGAGTTACATTTAAGTCTTTTATTCATTTTGAGTTTATTTTGGTGTAGGGTGTAAGTTGATGGTCTAGTTTCATTTTTCTGCAAGTAGCTGTCCAATTTTCCCAGCACCATTTATTAAAGAGGCTGTCCTTACTCCACTGTATGCTCTTGCCACCTTTGTCAAATATTAATTGAGCATATTGCCTTGGGTCCATTTCTGGGTTCTCTGTTCTGTTCCACTGGTCTATATGCCTGTTCTTGTGCCAGTACCAGGCTGTTTTGATTACAGTGGCTTTGTAGTATAACCTGAAATCTGGTATTGTGATCCCTCCGATTTTGTTCTTCCTTTTCAAGATTGCTGTGGCTATTCGAGGCCTTTTTTGGTTCCATATGAACTTTTGAAATAATTGTTCTAATTCTGTGAAGTATGCCGTTGGTATTTTGATGGGGATTGTGTTGAACCTATAGATTGCTTTGGGTAATATGGACACTTTAATGATGTTAATTCTCCCAATCCATGAACAGGGTATGTGCTTCCACTTTTTTATATCTTCCTCTATTTTTTTTTTCAATGACCTGTAGTTTTCTACGAATAGATCCTTTATTTCTTTGGTTAAGTTTATTCCTAGGTATCTTAATTTTTTTGCCGCAATGGTAAATGGGATTGTTTTCTTAGTTTCTCTTTCTGTGAGTTCATCATTGGTGTATAAGAATGCCATCGATTTCTTGACGTTAATTTTGTATCCTGCTACTTTGCCAAATTCATTTATTAAGTCTAGTAAACTTTTGATGGAGTCTTTGGGGTTTTCTATGTATAGTATCATGTCATCTGCAAATAATGACAATTTCACTTCCTCCTTTCCAATTTGTATCTCTTTTACTTTTTCTTCCTGTCTGATTGCTGTGGCTAAGACTTCCAGTACTATGTTAAATAGGAGTGGCGAAAGTGGGCATCCTTGCCTTGTTCCTGTTCTTAAGGAAAATGCTTTTAGTTTTTGCCCATTGAGTATGATGTTGGCTGTAGGTCTTTCATATATGGCCTTTATTATGTCAAGATATGATCCCTCTATCCCACACTGCTGAATGTTTTTATCAGAAATGGAAGCTGGATTTTGTCAAAGGCTTTTTCAGCATCTATTGATATTATCATGTGATTTTTATTCTTCATTTTATTTATGTTGTGTATCACATTTATGGATTTGCGAATATTGTACCAGCCTTGCATCCCTGGGATGAATTCCACTTGGTCATGGTGGATAATTTTTTTGGTGTATTGCTGGGTCTGATTTGCTAGTATTTTGTTCAGGATTTTGGCGTCTATGTTCATCAGGGATATTGGCCTGTAGTTTTCTTTCTTTGTTGTGTCTTTTTCTGGTTTTGGAATTAGAATTATGCTGGCTTCATAAAACGAGTTTGGAAGTCTTCCTTCTTCTTGAATTTTTTGAAATAGTTTGAGGAGAATGGGTATTAGTTCTTCTTTGAATGTTTGGTAAAACACCCCCGTGAAGCCATCCGGGCCTGGGCTTTTGTTTGCTGGGAGAGTCTTGATTACATCTTCAATTTCTTCTGTTGTTATTGGTCTGTTCAAGTTTTCTAACTCTTCCTGATCCAGTTTTGGGAGACTGTGTGTTTCTAGAAATTTGTCTATTTCGCTTAGATTGTCGACTTTGTTGCCATATAATTGTTCATAGTAGTTGTTAACGATCTTTTGTATTTCTGTGTTGTCAGTTGTTATATCTCCTCTTTCATTTCTGATTTTGTGTATTCGGATTCTCTCTCTTTGTTTCTTGGTGAGTCTAGCTAAGGGTCCATCAATCTTGTTTATCTTTTCGAAAAACCAGCTCTTTGTTTTATTGATCCTTTGAATTGTTTTTTTTTGGTCCCTATGTAATTTATTTCTGCTCTGATCTTTACTATTTCCTTCCTTCTACTTGCTCTGGGGTTTTCTTTTTGTTTGCTCTCTAGTTCTTTAAGTTGTGAGGTTAGATAGTGTATGAGAGATTTTTCTTCTTTTTTGAGGTAGGCCTGTAGTGCTATGAACTTCCCTCTCAGAACTGCTTTTGCTGCATCCCATAGATTTTGTGTTGTTGTGTCTTCATTTTCATTGTTTTCCAGGAAGTTTTTGATTTCTTCCTTGATCTGCTCGGTGACCCATTCATTGTTCAATAACATGCTATTTAGCTTCCATGTGTTCAAATGTCTTTGCATGTTCTTCTTGCAGTTGATTTCTAGTTTCATGCCATTGTAATCTGAGAAGATGCTTGATATGTTTTCAATCTTCTTGAACTTGTAGAGCCTTAATTTGTGACCTAACATGTGGTCTATCTTTGAGAATGCCCCATGTGCACTTGAGAAGAATGTGAATTCTGTAGTTTTGGGGTGTATTTCTCTGTAGATATCTATTAAATCCATTTGGTCTAGTGCTTCATTTAGAGTCTCTGTTTCCTTGCTAATTTTTTGTCTAGAGGATCTATCCAGTGAGGTCAGCGGGGTTTTGTAGTCTCCTGCTATGATTGTTTTGCTATCGATTTCTCCTTTGAAGTCCTCCAGAAATTTTTAAATATATTTTGGTGCTCCTATATTGGGTGCATATATGTTTATCAAGGTTATATCTTTCTGTTGGATAGATCCTTTCAATATTATGTAGTGGCCTTCTTTGTCTCTAATTATGGCCTTCATTCTGAAATCTATTTTATCAGATATGAGTATTGCTACCCCAGCTTTTTTTTCTTTTCCGTTTGCTTGGAAGATTTTTTTCCATCCCTTCACTTTCAATCTATGTGAGTCTTTTGTTGTGAGGTGGGTCTCTTGTAAACAACATATAGATGAGTCATGCTTTCTTATCCAATCAGCTACTCTGTGTCTTTTTATGGGAGCATTCAGTCCATTTACATTTAAGGTGATTATTGATATGTACTTATTTATTGCCATTTTTGTTTAGTGTGGTTTTATTTTTCTTCCCATTTCTCCTGGTAATTACAGCAGTCCTTTTAACATTTCTTGCAGTGCTGGTTTGGTGCTAATGTATTCCCTTAGCCTTTTTTGTCTGGGAAGCTCTTTATTTGACCTTCTATTTTGAATGATAGCCTTGCTGGGTAGAGTAGTCTTGGATTCAGATCCTTGTTTTTCATGACCTTGATTACTTCATACCATTCCCTTCTGGCCTGTAGTGTTTCTTGTGAGAAGTCAGCTGAGAGCCTTATGGGGTTTCCTTTGTAGGTAACTTGTTGCTTATCTCTTGCTGCTTTTAGGATTCTCTCTTTGTCTTTAATTTTTGGTAGTTTGATTAGTATGTGTCTTGGTGTGGGCCTGTTTGGGTTTTTCTTACTTGGGGCTCTCTGTGCTTCTTGAACTTGAATACCTTCTTCCTTCACCAAATTAGGGAAGTTTTCTGTCACTATTTCTTTGAATATATTCTCTATCCCTTGCTTATTTTCTTCTTCTTCAGGGACTTCTATGATGCGAATATTATTCCGTTTCCCATTGTCCCACAGTTCTCTTAAGCTGTCTTCTTGTTTTTTAATCGTTTTTTTTTTCTGGTTTTCTGATTGGTTGATTTTTTTCTACCCTGTCTTCTAATTCACTGATCCGGTCCTCAGCTTCCCCTACTCTGCTTTTTAGACCTTCCAATGTGTTTTTCATTTCTGATATGTCATTCTTCATTTCTTCCTGTTCGTTTTTAATTTCCAACTTGTTGATTTTCAACATTTCTATGTCTTTACTCATGGTGTTCATATCCTTACACATGCTGTTGAGCTTCCTCAACATCATGGCTCTAAATTCTAGTTCTGTTAACTTGCTTAACTGCACCTCATTCATCTCATCTTCCATAGAGGTCTCTTGTTCTTTCATTTGGCTTTCGTTTCTGTTTTTCACCATTTTGGCTATCACAGTGGGCTTTGGAGTCTGCCAAATTTTCCCTGTGGGTGTTGGTGTTCTGCTGTTTGTGGCTCCCTCTCCTGGGTTTGGATGAGCCAGGGAGGGCCCACTTTAAACACCACCATCAAGTCTTAGCTTTTCTGGTTAGTGTTGCTAGCCCAGGGAATGGTAGTTATCCTCTAGCTTTTTTTTGCCTGGAGGCTATTAGTAGAGGTCACCTGAAGACCCTTGGTTTCTAAGTTGCCTGAAAAACTCCCTCAGGTGCTCATTTCCGGATTGTGGGGCAGCTGCTGGTTGTTAATGGGCCTCAATTAGCATTACAATGGCCACCAGGTGGGGTTGAATCTCTGAGGGAGAAGCCTCCACCTCTCCCCAGGGCCCTGGGAAGGAGTAAAATGACCACAGTTCTGCGTGGCTGCACTCAGCGAAAGCTCTTAGCACCCTCCAAAACCCGAGTGTCCCCACACAGTTCCAGTCCAGTCTGCCTTCCCTCTGCTGGAGCCCAAGGTGAGTGGCTGCTGCCAATTTAGCCTCTGTCTAGACTCTGCGTCGTGGAGCTGCCTGGGACTTTTAACCTGTGGGTGTTGCTTCCAGCCACAGGTGGCTGCGGCTGTGGCACCAGCCGAGGGCGTTGCACTCAGCAGAAGCCCCAGGACTAAGCAGCGGTAGCGGGACACTGCCGACGTGGCAGCAGCTTCCAGCAGAGTCCCCTGGTCCCAGCGAGTCTGTGCAGCACCAGCTGAGGGCTTAGCACGCAGAGTTGGCAGGACTCAGCCGGGGTCGCAGCCAAGGTGGCAGCAGTGTCCTGCCGAGTCCCCTGGTCGTAGCCAGTCCGTGCCATTCCGTGCGGCACCAGCCGAGGGCTTAGCAGGCGGCAGAGTTCGCAGGACTCAGGCAGGTCGCAGCTGAGGCGGTGGCAGCAGCAACTTCCTGCCGAGCCTCCTGGTCCCCGCCCAGGCCGCTGCAGACCGTGGGCTCCTGGCCCCCTCTCGCGTCCTCGCAAGCCTACCAGGATTGAGTCGGTGTCCCTGGTTATGTGGTCCTCCAAGGTGTCTTTTGGTTGCCCCTTCCTGAAGATTTGCCTTTATTTTTGTTGTAAATCCAGTTTGGTCCTGGGAGATGATCTGTGTAGCTCCATTCACTCCACCGCCATCCCCCCCCCCCATGTGTCCTTTTCACGTCCATGTTTTTTTTTCTCTCTCTCTCCCTCCCACTCTATCTGAACAAAATATGGAAAAATGTCCTCGGGTGAGGATAAAAAAAAAAAAGTGTCTCAGCAAAGTTTACTTTTTTTTTTTTTGCTTTGAAATGATAATTCTTTACCAGTAATAATAAAAAAAAGTTTCAGTATGGCAATACACATGGCACTTGAAATGCTGTCATTGTCACAAGCGTCATTGAAATATGTAGTGCATTGAGTAGCAGTCTAAATGGATGAGGACACCACACATGGTCTCTGTTTCAACAACTCTGCTCTGCTGTTGTATCATGAAAGCAGCTATAGACAGTATGTAAACAAATGAGTGTGGCTGTGTTCTCCTTTTTTTTTTTTCTTTTTATCCTCACCCAAGGACATTTTTGCATTTATCTTCAGATAGAGCGGGAGGGAGAGAGGGAAGATGAGAGAGAGAAAGAAACATCGATGTAAGAGAGACACATCGAGTGTTTGCCACCCACACGACCCCACCAGGGCCAGGGACAAACTGCAACTGTGTACGTGCCCTTAGCGGGAACTGAACTTGGGACTCTCCGGTCCGGTCCGTGAGATGAAGCTCTAACTGCTGAGCCAGACCGACCAGGGCGAATGTGGCTGTGTTCTTTTTTTTTTTTTTATCCTCATCCGAGGACATTTTTCCATTTTTTGTACAGACAGAGTGGGAGGGAGAGAGAAGAAGAGAGAGAGAGAGAGGGAAACACCGATGTGAAAGGGACACATCGAGTGGCTGCCACCCGCACGATCAACCAGGGCCGGGGACAAACTGCAATGGAGGTACGTGCCCTTAGCGGGAACTGAACCCGGGTCTCTCGGGACGCTCTAACCGCTGAGCCAAACCGGCCAGGGCTGTGGCCGTGTTCTAATAAAACTTTACTTATGGGTATGTATGGATACTGAAGTCTTAATTTCATATAAATTCCATATGTCACAAAATATTCCTTATTTTTTCAATCATTTAAGAATGTAAAAAATGATTATTCAGGCAGCTGCCTGTATTTTGCCTTTGGACCATAATTTGGTAACTTATGATTTAGGCAATGAGAATAATAAAAGTTCTACCTCATAGGTTGTGGTGAGGATTAAATGAGTCAGTATGTAAAGCACTTAGAATAGTGTATGAGGACATACTAGGTGCTATATAAATGTTTACACTTATTTTTGTTTTTTTTGAGAGAGAAAGAGAGGAAGAGAGAGAAACATTGATGTGAGAGAGAAATAGCTATTGGCTGCCTCCTGCACTCCCCCTACTGGGGATGGAGCCCACAACCTGGGCATGTGCCCTGACTGGGAATGGAACTGGGACCTCTCAGTCCATGAGGTGCTCAGTCCACTGAACCACACCGGCTGGGCTACACTTACTGTTTTTAATATCTCCCTGAGGATATTAATTTTAGTTTTTATATTTTTTCTTCTCTCAATTTTAGTTTTTATATTTTTTTCTTCTCTCAGAATCATTTGTCTTCTAATTCCTTCTTTTGTTTTTTTTATTTCATGTTGAAGGGTTTCCAAATAAGTCTTATTTTTGATTTTCCATTTTTTTATTAATTTATTTTTGATACAGATGTTTCTGCTTTTTTCCCCATTGACACCCTTCTCCCAATCCCCTCCCCCCCCCCCCCCGCATTGTTTTCTGTGTCCACTGGTTATGCATATATGCATATAAGTTCTGTGGTTTATTTCTTTCCTGCCCCCGCCCCTCTCTCCTGAGGTTTGTCAGTCTGTACCCTACTTCTGTCTGTGGGCCTATTTTATTCATCAACTTATATTGTTCATTATATTCCACAAATAATTGAGATCATGTGGTATTTATCTTTCTCTGATTGGCTTATTTTGCTTAGCATACAGTCGGCTCTCGTTTATTGTGGTTAATCAATTCCAGACTCTACCTCAATAAATGAGTTTTTGTGAAGTAGGATTCTTTGTTTATACACAGTTATTCCTCACCACTTCGTGCTTCGACTTTTGCTGCTTCACTCTATCGTGGTTTTTCCAAATATAGTATAGCATTTGAAAAGACCCCGATAGAGTGAAGCTGCAGCTCGAAGTGGTGAGGGACAACTGTGCATGGGTTGATGCTCAGCCACTGAGCCACATTGGCTGGGCTGTTGATTTGTCTTTATTTTAGTTGTAATTCCAGTTTGGTCCTGGGAAATGGTCTGTGTAGCTTTCATTCACTCCGCTGCCAGTTTCCCTCCTCATTGTCCATTATGTAAGATTGAGACTCCTGCCTTGGCTGGTTTTGCTCAGTGGTTAGAGCGTTGGCCTGCGGACCAGGGTTCAGTTACAGCTAAGGGCTTGTACCTCGGTTGCAGTTTGTCCCTGGCCCTGGTTGGGGTTGTGTGGGTGGCAACCAGTCGATGTGTCTCTCTCTCTCTTCCTCCCTTTCTTTCTCCCGCTTTATCTGAAGATAAGTGTAAAAATGTCCTCGGGTGAGGATAAAAAAAAAAAAAAAGAGAGAGATTGAGACTCCCAAAATTGATTGGCACTTTCTGCATGAGTGAATTTGTTGGATGGTGGGAATTGCTGTAGGTGGATAGCAAGCTTTTAATTTTATTTTACTTTATTTTTGTTAATCCTCACCCAAGGGTATTTTTTTGTTGATTTTTAGATAGAATGGAAGGGAAGGAGGGAGAGAGAGAAACATGGATGTGAGAGAGATACATTGATTGGTTGCACCTTGCATGACCCCAACTGGGGCCAGAGATCGAACCTGCAACCCAGGTACGTGCCCTTGACCCAGAATCGAACCAGTGACCCTTCAGTCTGAGGGCCGATGCTCTAACCACTGAGAAAAACTGGCCAGGGCATAGCCAGCCAGCTTTTTAAATGGGGGTAATCCCAAATGTCTGTATCTTTTCCCTGGGTTCCCCTTTAGTTTCACTTAAGAAGAATCCTCTAATGTCCTTCCTTGGAGGCTGGGAAATTCATGGTATAACTATGAAGCAAGTACACTTTAACTTCATTCTTCTGTTTTCATCTTCCACCTCATACCCTTCCCAACCTTGGCTTCAGAGTCCAGTCTCTCCAGTCAGATTTCTCCGGAGAGCACACGTGGTTTCCTACTTAGGGCAGGCATGGGGAGACCCCAAATGTTAGCTGTGCACCATGCCCCTGCCTTCCATGGTGCTTTTCTGCAGCTCTTTGCCTTCCTAGGATTCCATGGAGTGGATTGACTTGTTTCTTGTTAGTGTCCTCTTTAGCAGGCGGTTACGTCGGAGTGTCCTTAGCTCTGCGGTCCAGTTACTGCCGCTTTGTTACCTTTCTGTCTTCCACACCTCTTATTTTATATTTGCGGGCTTTTAATTTCATTACTCTGATTTCACTGGAGTGGAATACCCAACTTAATATAGCAGTAGTAACGTAGTAACCTTTTAGAGGATGTTCCATTGGACTAGTGGCATCTGTGGTGTTTAACATGTCCTTTGGCTAGTGACCATTGCCCGTTATTTCTCTGGTATCCTATTTAAATTATGAGGTTTCACCTTAAAGTCTCTTGGGTAAAAATGCTGTGTGTGTGTTTGTGTTTTATCAGGAAGTAGATGATTCGGGAATATAGTTTATGATTTTTTTTTTTATTCAGGTAGAGTGGGAGGGAGAGAGAGGAACAGAGATAGAGAGAGAAACATTGATGTGAAAGGAACACATCGAGTGGCTGCCACCCGCACGACTGACCAGAGCCGGGGACAAACTGCAACCGAGGTACGCGCCTTTAGCGGGAACCGAACCCGGGTCTCTCAGGACTGCAGGCCGACGCTTTAACCGCTGAGCCAAACCGGCCAGGGCTAGTTTATGATTTATGGATTCTCAACCTAAGTTGGGACAGAGTGCACTAGGGTGTCACTTGCATATTTTGAGAGTGTTAGGACAGACTTTGGCTACCATGGATTTTCAGGTCCACTAATGTTTGCTTTCCATTTAAGGCACAGTAAATTAGGAGACAGTGAACCAGTACCATAAAAGAAGAGATTTAATTTTATGTATATATCAAATATTTCACAAAATACAAAATATTGAGCATATCATTTCTTTGTTGATTTCAGAGAGAGAGGAAGGAAAAAGTAAGGAGAGATAGAGACATTGATGAGAGAGAACATCGATTGGCCGCCTCCTGCATGCCCCCCATTGGGGATTGGGCCCACAACCTGGGTGGGCATGTGCCCTGACTGGGAATCGAACTGGTGACTTCTTGGTGCATGAGTCGATGCTCAACCACTGAGCCATACCGGCCAGGCAAGCATATCATTTCTTGTTCAAAATATTGTTTTTGCCTATGATGGTAAAATTGACTCAGAAAAATAACTGATCTGATTAAATATAGCAGTATAAAATTCAGACAGCAAAACAAGGCATTGTTAGAAGGGTAAATTCAAATGAGTGGTGAAGGTAATGAGTGCGCTAGGATTACAGAGAAAAGAGAGATCACTCTATGCTTAGTGAATAGGCTTTGAAGTGCTGTGGGACAAATGTGGTTGTGGAAGACAGGTGTGAATGGCAAGAGCAGAGGTGTGGATGAACATGCTAGATGTGACAAGATACCTTGCCTCTGCTTCGTTATGGTGCTTACTTGCAAAGAGGGTTCATAGACCACTTGTATGAAAATCTCTGTGAATGCTTTTTAGAAAATTCAGATGCCTGGGTCCTACCCTGACATTCTGAATTTTTTGAGGCCCAGGCATTTGCATTTTTAGCCACCTGCTCCTTAGGTGTTTTTCATGTACTTTAAAGTTTAAGAACCAGTGGTTTGGAAGGTAGTTGGAATGTCAGTATTCTGTTTTTCAGGTAATGAGGGATCATTGAATGTTTTTGAACTGGTGAGTAAAATGATGGAAGTGGTAACTTTAATAATGTTAAAATAAATTATATTCGATCTTTTATCTGGCTAAGCATATGCTGTGCCAGGTTCTCTTTTTTTGTTTATATGTTAGTCCTTACCCAAGGATATTTTTTCATTGATTTTTAGTGAGGAGTAGAAAGGAAGGAGGGAGAGAGTGAAACATCGATATGAGAGGGACACATCAATTAATTAGTGGCCTCCCACACGATCCCAACCAGGGTCATGCCCTTGACTGGGAATTGAACCCACAACCTTTGGGTGCACAGAAAGACGCTCAACCAGCCTAGCCACTCTGGCTGGGCTGTGCACTGAGTGCTTTGTATGGATTATCTTGCTTCATTCTAGAATATTTTATGAGTTTTAAGTACGGTTGTTTTTCCCATTATGCAGTGAGGTTTTATAAGTTGTAAATGGAGATTCAAACTATTCTTATACAGACTTAGCAGGGTCTAGCTCACACTGGAACCTTTCTTCATTGCAATGCTGGACAATTTTCTGTGTGTGTGTTTTTTTTTTAAGAATTAATGCAGTAGTGGAATGTGCAAAGTGAATCAAAGTGGAAAGATTGGAAGGAAAGACACCTGGATACTGTTGCACTAAATCATGTGAGATTATAAAAGCCTAGTCTAGCATGGAGGCAGTGGGAGTAAAGAAAGAGTTGGATTTAAAAGATGGTATATGCCCTGGCTGGTTTGGCTCAGCAGTTAGAGTGTCGGCCTGCAGTCTGGAGAGACCTGGCTTTGGTTCCCGCTAAGGGCGCGTACCTCAGTTACAGTTTATCCCCGGCCCTGGTTGGGTCGTGCTGGTGGCCACCATTCGATGTGTCCCTTTCACGTCAATGTTTCTCTCTCTCTCTCTCTCCCTCCCTCCTACTCCATCTGAACAAAATATTGAAAAATGTCCTCGGGTGAGGATAAAAAAAAAAGATGGTATGTAGTACTGTGGATATTGTAGAAGAACCCAAAGGACTTGTTGATGTCACTGGAGACTCACCTAGTAGAGGGATAAAGACCAGGGGATTCTGAAATTAGATTACCTGGGTTCGCCACTTATATCTGGGACCTTGGGGAAGTTACTTAACCCTTCTGTGCCTTAGTTTCCTCATTTGTAAAATGAGAAAATTGTGACCACATCTTAGAGTTGTTCATGGGGGTGAAATGAATCAGTAATTATAAAGCACTTAACCTAGTTTCTGACATACAGATCATATAAGTAAACTGGCTGAGTAAAAGCACCATTGCACATAGATGCTCCTATGTGTTTCCATAGCTTTTTATGTATAAGTAACTCTGTTGTAATATATACCATATGTGTTAAACAGGCTTTGAGTTCGTTAATGGCAGGGACTTGGTCTTGTTCATTTTTACATGTTCAGTTTCTAGCATAACACCTAATAGTTATAGTAAGTGTGTAATAGGTATTTATGGAATAAGTGGTTGGTTATATGAGTGAGACAGTTTGAGCCAGGAAGGTTGATGACATTGATGGAAATAGTGATTTTTTGGAGGGGTTACCTATTTTTGGGGACAAATGTTAAAATCTATTTAAAAATTTATGATGATAGCAAGACATCAAGTTGAAGTGGCCATTAAGTAAAGATTTATGCTTGGGTTTTGACTGAGAAGTCAGGGCAAAATATTAATTCTGGGGTTATTTACATAGAAGTTAAAGCACAGCCAGAAGAATATACAGATCCTTCCTGAAGGATAAGAAGAGAAGGTAAAGAGAACAATCGATTTATTTAACAAAAGAAATTTTCTTTTACTTTAAATTATTATTTAGGAATATGTCATTTATACTACAGAAAAATCACATTTCAAGATAGTTTGTACATAATGGGAACTTTAGGGGAGCAGTGGAAGTTGAGAGGGCAAACTGGTTCTGGAAGGGAAGATGGAATCAATTTTGCACATGTTAAGGTCAGTCTTGACTACATTACATTAAAATAGGTCCTTTGCATCCCTGGCCGGGTGGCTTAGTTGGCTAGAGAATATACATGAGGTTGCTGGTAGGTTAGATCCCTGGTCAGAGCACATGCAAGAATCAACCAAAGGGTACATAGATAAGTGGAACAACAAATTGATGTTTTTCTCTATCCTCCCTCCCTCCCTCCCTCCCTCCCTCCCTCCCTCCCTCCCTCCCTCCCTCCCTCCCTCTTCCTTCCTCCTTGCCTACCTTCCTTCCCCCCTCAAATCAATAAATAAAAAATTTAAAAATATAGATCCTTTGAAAAGTTTCCTGCTAAAAGCATCAGCAATAGCTTGCTTCTCATTTTTAGTACAGACTTAAGTGAGGCACGAAATTACTGCATATGTAATTAAAATATATTATCCTTGAGTTATAAAACATTTTAAGTATTTTAGGGATCTAGTTAGAACTTGCGTTCTGGTCAGAGGTTGGGACTAGGAGAGGTTTGAGAGTAATATCATGGAAGCCACTAGTGAAACCAGGAGATAGGCTCAATTATTGACAGATAGAAAGAAGAGCTGAGACCCATGAAGTCTTTTGAGGCACAGCTAGAGGGAAAAGTAATAGGATTCTTAGGAGGTGAGCTGATTGGATAGTGGGTTTTTCAAGTTCCATTTTATTCTAGTTTTCATTGGTAAGAGTCTTGGGAGTTCCAAATAAATTGGGTCCAGATTGTGTGTGTGTGTGTGTGTGCGTGTGTAATGCTTGACATGATTCATTGCAGAAAAGATGCCACTGGGCCTCAGTATTCTACTTTGCTTTCTGTGAGGATGGGGAGCAGGTGGAACTCTGTGACAGGAATACTTCAGTGGCTAGCCTTGTTTGCTTGTTCCTCCTGGGCATTTCAGCTGCCTCGGGCACTGCCTTCACTCTGCTCAGCAAATAGTACCCTGTTGTTGCTGTGTAGAGGAGAGAGAGATACCCATTCTACGATCTACAAGTATAGATTCTGATTTTTGTGTTTGTTAAGGCAGATGTTAGCTCCATTTTTCTACTGGTAACTTTGTATCTGATGTCTAATATATTTGAAAATAAAGAGAGGAGTGATTTCCTTTAGTAAATTTACAGTTTTTTTACATTTAGGTCAAGGGTAGGAAAAGTTTGAGGATTATTTTGAACAACTTTGAAATTTCTTTTCATTCTTTATAGGTTGTCTTGTGGAAATGAAGGTTTAAGGACAAGTTGTCTCCCAGATTAGAAGATGGGATCGAACAGCAGCAGAATCGGTGATCTTCCTAAAAATGAGTACTTAAAAAAGTTATCAGGCACAGAATCTGTCTCTGAGAATGACCCGTTCTGGAATCAGCTTCTCTCATTTTCTTTCCCTGCACCAACCAGCAGGTAAGAAATCCCTTGGAGATTAAAGTTTGTATAAAGGGCCACATATACTCGTGTGGTTCTCTCATTAAAAAATAAATAAATAAATAAATAAATTTTAGCCCTGGTCAATTTGGCTCAACGGTTAGAGCATCGGCCTGTGGTCCAGAGAGACCCGGGTTTGGTTCCCGCTAAGAGCATGTACCTTGGTTGCAGTTTGTCCCCGGCCCTTGTTGGGTTGTGCGGGAGGCAGCCACTCCATGTGTCCTTTTCACGTCGATGTTTCTCTCTCTCTCTCTCCTTCCCACTCTATCTGAACAAAAAATGGAAAAATATCCTTAGATGAGGATAAAAAAAAAAAAATTTAATGTCTGTCCATCCATTTATCCATCTATCTATTATCTACCTATCTGTTTATCATGCATGTAATAGTAGAAAATCCAAAAGATAGAAAAGTAGGAAATAAAGTTTTCTTTCTTTACTCCCACTAAGCCACCTCCCTTCCCCAGAGATGATTCCTGGTAGCAGTTTCTTTTGAATCCTTCCGAAGATAGTGCAGGGTTATTTAAGCATATATATATCTCATTTGTTCTACAAACTTGTTTAAACCAAGTGGTAGTATACTACACATACTTTTTCAGTTTTTGCTTGTTATCTCTGGCTTTTTCTTCTGTAGTTAAATAAAATATATTTTACATATATAAGCTTATACGCAACTGCCTTTTTTTTTTCTTTTCTTTATTTATCCTCATCCGAGGACATTTTTCTGCATTCATCCTCAGATAGAGTGGGAGGAAGAGAGAGAGAGAGAGAGAGAGCGCGAGTGAGAGAGAAACATTGATGTGAGAGAGACACATCGACTGGCTGCCACCCACACGACCCCAACCAGGGCCAGGGACAAACTGCAACCAGGGTATATGCCTTTAGCGGGAACCAAGCCTGGGACACTCTGGTCTGCAGGCTGATGCTCTAACTGCTGAGCCAGACTGGCAAGGGTTGCCTTTTTCTTTTAAATACCTGCAGAATATTTATAGAATATATTTAATCAATTTTCTCTTGGTAGACATTTAGATTGTTTTCACTCTTGTTATAACAAATACTACATAACATTATTTCTCATGCATACAAATATATCTCTAGTTTAGAAAATAGAATTGCTGGGTCAAACTACACATGCAATTGTAATTTTGGTAGATATTGCCAAACTGTGCTCCATGGAAGTTGTACCAATTTATATACTCCTGCCAGCAGTGTATGCAAAGGTATGTTTCCCCACACCTTTGCTAATTTAATGCATTTTTAGACTCTTTGACCTTTGCCAACTTGATAGGTGAAAACCAATATTTCACTTTCAAACTTTCCTGAGCCAGAGGAAAGGGGCTTGGGAACAGGAGAGGATGGGTTCGGTAGGGGAACACCACAAGTAAAGCCCAGTGGTGAGGAAGAATATGTTAAGTATGTGAAACTTAAGAGGAGTGATGAGGGAGGAGGTTTGGAAGATTTGAGATTTTTGGTGAAAAATATTAAGGTGTTTTTACTTTGTCCAGTATCAGTGGAAACCATTGAAAGATTTTCATCAGAAAGGACATGATCAAGTGTTCATTTTATTTGAAATTTTTTTAAAATCCTAACCCGAGGATATTTTTACATTTATCATCAGATAGAGTGGGGGGTGGGGAGAGAAACATCAATGTGACTAGTTGCACAACCCAACCAGGGATGGGACGAACCGCAACTGAGGTACGTGCCCCTGACTGTAATGGAACCTGCGACTCATTGGTCCATGGGCCGACGCTCTAACCACTGAGCAAAACTGGCCAGGGCTTATTTGATTTTCTAATTGCATCATATTGTGGAAATCACTCTGTCCTTCAGTAGAAATTATTACTTCTTAACTAAAGAGTTTTTGTTTTGTTTTTTAAAACAATTTCGTTATAATATCAGATATACATGTTTTGGCCATGTTCCAGATATGCAAGTAAAATGAGGGTACATGGATACCGTGTAGGATGGTCAGGATTACAAAATTCTGGAAAATATTTTGGAGGGATTGGAATATGAACAGATCCCTGAAGGAGGTGGTAATTTAGAAAGTGGAGCAAGCAAGAAGGAGAATTCTGACATTTTTGAAAAGAGCATGGACAAAGGCATTGAGGCAGGAGGACACAATTCTGTGTGTGGGTGTGGATTAGTGGGATACTACTTTGACTGAAGGAAAGTGTTGATCTCAGGGGCCCGTTCTGTGGGCTAGAGCCCGCCCTGGCATTGACAGATGGTAGGAAGAGATGGAGGAACCATGGTGTCTGTAGATAGAATTTAATAAATTATAATTAATTTTGTCTGAAAAGGTAATATATTCTTGTGGTTCAAAATTCAAAGGATTCAAAGGTTATGAAAGTGGGAAGTCCTCCCACATGTTTAGTTCTTTACCCCAGAGGCAACAGATGTTATCACTTTTCTTAGATGTCCTTTAAAGGGATATTTCATTCTGTTTAGTCCATTGGTGCTACTTTAACCAAATACTACTGACTGGGAAGCTTATAACAACAAGAATTTATTGCTCATGGCTCTGGAGGAAGGAAGAGTGAGATCTCACCAGAGTGGCTGGGTGATGGCCTTCTTCTGGTTCTTAGCTCGCACATTCTCTCTGTATCTTCACACAGTAGAAGGTGAGCAAGCTTTCTGGGGTCTTTCTAATAAAAGGCACTAATCTCATTCATGAGGATTCCACTTTTATGACCTAATCACCTCCAAAGGCCCACCTTAATACAGCATACCATCACCTTTGGGGTTTAGGGTTTCAACATGAATTTTGGGGGGACATAGACATTCAGACCATAGCACATGCATATACAAACAAATATGCACATATATCCCCCTCTTTTAGACTAATAATAACATATATATACTTCTGTACTTTGTGCTTTTTTTCATTGATTATATCTTGGAGAGCCTTCTATATATTTGCTTTATCATTCCTTTTTTTTTTATCCTCACCCGAGGACATTTTTTCATTTTTTGTTCAGGTAGAGTGGGAGGGAGAGAGAGGAAGACAGAGAGAGAAACATCGATGTGAAGGGGACACATCAAGCGGCCACCACACACACGACCAACCAGGGCCGGGGACAAACTGCAACCGAGGCACATGCCCTTAGCGGGAACCGAACCCGGGCCTCTCTGGACCGCAGGCCGACGCTCCAACCGCTGAGCCAAACTGGCCAGGGCAGCTTTTTCATTCTTTTTGATGGGATATAGCATGTCATGGCTGAATATACCAAAATTAATATAGCAATATACTTTTATCATTTGGATTGCTTCTAGCGTTTTGTTATTACATGTAATGCATCAGTGAAAAACCTTATATGTATGGGTAGAAGTGATTCTTATGCTTTGAATAAAGTATGACCAAATAATTTCTATTAATTCTTCTTGTTTATGTTGGAAGGACATGAGAAATTAGTGCAGTAGTTGGGAACAGATTTTAGGGAGCACTCAGAGCACTTTCCAACATACAAGGATGGGCAAAAGTAGGTTTACTGTTATAATACAAATAAGTAATGCAATAATTAATAAATAATACAAGAGCCCTAGCCAGTTTTTCTCAGTGGTTGGAGCATTGGCCCAGAGAGTCCTGGGTTTGGTTTCCGTTAAGGGCATGTATCTCTGTTGCAGTTTGTCCCCGGCCCCAGTTGGGGTTGTGTGGGTGGCAACCAGTCGATATCTCTCTCTCACATTGATGTTTCTCTCTCTCTCTTCCTTCCTCTGTCCCTTCCACTCTATCTGAAGATAGATGCAAAAATGTCCTCAGATTCAGATAAAAATAATAATAATACAAGAATAAAGTATTTCACATACTGACAACTGTAAACCTACTTTTGCCAACCCCTGTATTTCATGGTGTTTTAAGGGTAAACTGACAAGTCAGCTCTGGTGGCCTGGAGGCTCTGTAGGGTGTGGGGATTCTGACCACAGAGGGCTGAATGGTGACATTAAAATCTGTCTACCTGTTGCCCATTTTTTTTTTTTTATCCTCACCTGAGGACATTTTTCCATTTTTTGTTCAGATAGAGAGGCAGGGAGGGAGAGGAAGAGAGAGAGAGAGAGAAACATTGATGTGAAAGGGACACATCGAGTGGCTGCCACCCGCACGACCAACCAGGGTCGGGGACAAACTGCAACCGAGGTACGTGCCCTTAGTGGGAACCGAACCGGGGTCTCTCTGGACCACAGGCTGACGCTCTAACCACTGAGCCAAACCAGCCAGGGCCGTGTTGCCCATTTTTGGCACACCTGTTAGAAAGCTGAGGATTAGAATTCTGATCCCTTGTAGGTTCTTGTTGAGTAGATTTTGGGAAAGGATTGTTTTAGGGAGATTACTTTTTAGGTAGGGTGAATGATAGATTGGAAAGAGCAGGAAGGAAGAGCAAGCAGGGCAGGAAACCTAAATGTGAGCAGCTGCAGTTATGCATTTATCTTCCGATAGAGCAGGAGGGAGAAAGGGAGGGAGAGAGAGAGAAACATTTTGTGAGAGAGACACATCGAATGGTTGCCACCCACACAACCCCAACCCGGGCTGGGGACAAATTGCAACTGAGGTATGTGCCCTTAGTGGGAACCAAACCCAGATCTCTCTGGCCCACGGGCCGATGCTCTAACCGCTGAACCAAACTGGCCAGGGCACAGCAGTTATGTAACCACCGTGTGATGAAGGTCTGAAGTTCTGTGGCTAGACAGGAAACAGAAAGTCCTACATCCTTGAGAAACTGATGTATCCAGCTAACAGAACTTTATATAGATAAATGTATTTTAGAAGTTTTTTCTATTTTAGATTGATGTTTTATTTGAGCACTAATACTATTTTAAATTGAATTTATTGGGGTGACATTGATTAATAAAATTATGCAGGTTTCAGGTATGCAATTCTATAATACATCATCTGTATATTGTGTGTTTACCACTCCAAGTCAAGTCCCCTTCCATCACCATTTATCCCCACCTTTATTCTCTTACACCTCCTTCCACTCCCCACTCCCCTTTACTCTGGCAATCACCAACCATACTGTTGTATGTATCCATGAGTCTTTTTTTCTTTGTTTAATCGCTTCACCCTTCTCACCCAGCCTCTAACCCCTTCCCCTCTGACAGCTGTCAGACTGTTCTCTGTGTCCATGAGTCTGTTTCCACGTTGTTAGTTTATTTTGTCATTAGATTCCATATATAAGTGAAGTCATATGGTACTTGTCTTTCTCTCCTTGACTTATTTCACTTAGCATGTACTCTCCAGGTCCATCCATGCTGGTGCAAAAAATAAGATCTTTTTGTTTTTTTTTATCCCCACCTGAGGACATTTTTTCATTTTTTGTTCAGATAGAGTGGGAGGGAGGGAAAGAGAGAGAAACATCAATGTGAAAGGGACACACAGAGTGGTTGCCACCCGCACGACCCAACCAGGACCGGGGGCAAACTGCAACCGAGGTATGTGCCCTTAGTGGGAACCGAACCCGGGTCTCTCCCGACCGCAGGCCGCGCTCCAACCGCTGAGCCAAACCGGCCAGGACAAATAAGCTCTTTTTTATGGCTGAGTAGTATTTCATTGTATAAATGTACCTCAGCATTTTTGTCCACTCATCTACTGATGGGCACTTGGGCTGCTCCCAAATCTTGACTATTGTAAATGATGCTGCTATGAACATAAGGATGCATATATTCTTTCGAATTAGTGTTTCGGGTTTCTTTGGATATATTCCCAGAAGTAGAACTGTTGGGTCATAAGGCAGTTTCATTTTTAATTTTTTTTTCCTTAGTTGATTTTACAGAGAGAGGAAGGGAGAGGGAGAGAGAGAGAGAGAGAGAGAGAGAAATATCGATGAGAGAGAACATGGATTGGCTGCCTCCTGCATGCCCCTCACTGGGGATTGGGCCCACAACCTGGGCATGTGTCACGACTGGGAATCGAACTGGTGACCGCCTGGTGCATGGGTCCAACGCTCAACCACTGAGCCACACCGGCCAGATCATTTTTAATTTTTTGAGATAACTCCATACTGCTTTGCACAGTGGCTGCACCAGTCTGCATTCCCACCAACAGTGCATGAGGGTTCCCTTTTCTTCACATCCTTGTTACACTTCTTGTTTGTTAATACTTAATGAGCTTAGAGTTCTGGATTTGAGAGCAGTGCTGAGCAATATAGTGACAGCTTGTATACTTAACTAAGAATGAGATTCATTTTGCCGAAAGGTGTAGTGATTTTGGGGGAAGTATAGAGAATGGAGGCAGTGAAGCATGGTAGGGGGAGCATAGATTTTGGAGCCAGACCAACTTTGTCTTGCTTCTCAGCCCTACCACTTATTAGCTTTTTTTTTTTTAACTTAGGCAAACTACTTCACCTCATTGAGCCTTTAAATGCTTCTGTAAAATGGAAATCATAATAACTACCATGTAGATTTTTGGGGAGGATAAAACACCATAGTGCATGTACAGTGTCTGGCTTTCTTCTTCTTTCAAGGAATAAGTACCCATTAATTTAAAAAAGAGCAAGGGCTTTGTCTTGAGAGTTAGTCTGAACTATTTGAGGGATTAAAATAAGCAGCAGAAATTGAACCAATTTTCTGATTATTGCTTTAATCCTACAGATAAAAAATCTGTGACTCTTTTGAATTAATTGTTCAGTTGTTTTAAAAATTTGGCCAGACACCGAGTCTAATTATATTAGTCTTTGTGCTTATACAGTGCCCTTTTTTTAATAAAGGCTACCTTTTAGAAACCTTACTGTATTATGAATATTGTATTACATATTCTGAGCACTAGATGGTGCTCAAATAAGGCAAGAAGGCAGCTTTTGGCACAGTCACTTAAACTCATTTTTCTGAGTACCAGAGTAATGCATGTTCATTTTTAGTACCTTAAATACAGGAAAGCAAAAAGATAAAAATAATAGCAGTGAGAAGTGTAACCATTGTTAATATGTTGTGTATATCCTTGCAGTTCTCCCATTTAAAAATATTTGCATTGTATTCTATACATTGTTTCTTTAACTCACATTTCTCTCATGTCAGTGTTTTTCCTACAACAGAATTCAAAATAGTTGTAGAATGTTCTGTCTTATGGATGTACATAATTATTTAAATAATGTTGAACATCTTGGTTATTTTTCATGATTATATATAAAAGTCTGATGAACTTGTAGCCAAACCTTTGTGCATATCCCTAATTATGTAATTGGAATGAGTTGTTAATAGGTTTTCTGGTAAAGAGTCTTTAAAAAAATCACACAAATCTTTCATTAGAGAAAAGTTAGAAAATACAGAAACAAAAGGGAAAAAAGTCATGTATTCTTATCACATAGAAATAACTACTGGTGGATATTTTTTTATATATTCTCCCATACTTATAAAAAATGCATATACCTGTATATAGACATGTGTATTTATATCTGTCTTACCCCTGACAAATATGAAATTATACTATATTACTATTATGTAACTTAAAATTTTTTTTCCTTCGTTGATTTTACAGAGAGAGGGAGAGAGAGAGAAACATCAATGACAGAGAACATCAGTTGGCTGCCTCCTGCATGTCCCCCACTGGGGATTTGGCCCACAACCTGGGCATGTGTCCTGACCAGGAATCGAACTGGTGACCTCTTGGTGCATGGATCAATGCTCAACCACTGAGTCACACCGGCTGGGCTATTATTATGTAACTTTAAAAAAATTAATGGTTTATATATCATATATATCCTCTTTAGTGAATGTGAATTATTAAAGTTTGTTTACCAAAAAAAAAAATAGTATTAAATGTCTCCTAATTGCCAGGCACTATTTTTAAGGACTGGAAATCTTGCAGTGAGCATGAGGGATAAGGTCCCTGCCCTCATTAAGCTATTATTTTAGTGGAGGAATTGGGCAATAAACAAGTAAAGAATTAAACATATGAAGTAATATCTGGAAATGTCAAATTCAATGGGAAAAAAAAAGGCAGAGCAAGGTCATAGAGTGTGACTGAGTGGGAGCAAAAATAAGCGAGTACTTTCTTCAAATAGAGGGTCTCTGGGGAAGCAGCATTTAAGTAGAGACATGTAGTGAAATCAGGGAGTGAGCAATGCAAATTCTGGGGAAAGAGCATTCCAGGTAGAAAGAACAGCAGGTATAAAGGACCTGAAGTAGGAATAAGTTCTGCATGTTAGAGGAATGGCAAAAGTCCAGTGTGGTTGAACAGTGAGCAAGGAAACACATTGCATAGGGTCATTTGACCATATTAAAGGTTTCTTATGTTGCATGATATTAAAGAAACAGGCATGTCTTACTGTCAGTATTTGGGCATTTAGTATAGTCTGCTATAATTGAATAAGTCTCCTATAACATGGAAAGATTTTACTCACATAGTTTATTTTATCATGGTAAAATTAACATAAAATTTACCATTTATAAGTGTATGACTCAGTGGCATTAAGTACATTCCCAATGTTGTATAGTCATCACCACTGTACATTTCCAGAACTTTTCGTCATTTTAAACAGAAACTCTGTGCCCATTAGAATAATAACTCTCCGTTTCCTGTTCCCGCAGCCCCCTCTATACCAACCTCTATTCTTTCTGTCTTTATGAATTTGCCTATTCTGGGTAACTCATATAAGTGGAATCATATAATATTTGTCATTTTGTGTTTGACTAATTTCACTTAGCATAATATTTTCAAGGTTTATCCATGTTGTAGCACATATCAGAATTTCCTTCTTTTCTAGGCTGAATAATATCCATCGTATATATACACCACGTCACTATGTTTTTTTAAACTTCAGTTTGTTGTACTTTCTAAAAAAATCCTTTTAAAGGTCTTCTATTTCTCTGCAACATAGGTAGGGTTCAGTGATCACTTTCATTTTTTTTTAGGGATCCCTCTTACGTTATAAACAATATACACATTCAACTAAGAGGCTTGGCCAGTATAAATATCTACCTTAGCAGTTATTTATTTATTTTATTTTAAAGATTTTTTAAAAATTGATTTTTAGAGAGAGAGGAAGGGAGAGTGGGAGAAACATTAATACAAGAGCAAACATCTGTTGGTTGCTTCCTGCACGCCTCCTACTTGGTATGGTGCCTGCAACCCAGGCATGTGCCCTGACCGGGAATTGAACCAGCAACCCTTTATTCAGTGCACAGGACGACGCCCAACCAATTGAGCCACATCCGCCAGGGCAGCAGTTATTTATTGAGCACTTGCTGTGTGCCAGGTGCTGGGCTCATTGCCTTAGGTGCATTTCCTAATTTAGTTCTCATATCCAGTCTATGAGATAGGTCCTGTGATTATTCCTGTAAGTGGGGAAAATGAGAGCTAGGGAGGTTGTCCAAGGTCACACAGCTAGTGAGTAGCTGGTGTGGACTAGATTTAAATCAGGTTTGTGTAGTACTGTTGGCCGTCATGCTATGCAATCTCCTTTTGGGAGGAAAATCACAGAATGAGCTTCAAATAATGGTTAAAGAGCTGCAACATCAAATAGTGTGATAGTCTTTGAGAAAAGAATCACCACATTATATATTCATATTTCCTTTTAAAAGAATAGTTTATTGATTTTTAGGGGGAGAGAGAGAAACAGTGATTGCAACATCGATTGGCTGCCTCCTGTATACCCTCTACTAGGCACTGAGCCCACAACCTGGGCATATGCCCTTAACTAGGAATCCACCGGGCAACCTCCTGATGCACAGGATGATATCCAGCCAACTGAGCCACACCATCTAGGGCTATGTTTATATTTTCAAGTACTTTCAAAGCAATAGGTCATAATAGCAGGTACTTATTTACAATGTAAATGTAATAATTACATTATTTATAATTAATACATGCAAGCTGATGGGTAATCTGTCCATTATTTTAACTTGCGTTGAGTGTTGTGTTGCTTCTCTCTGTTTAAGGGGAGCTGTCTAAATAATCCTTTGAGTTTCTTGATCTGTTCACTTAGTTGAGAAACAGGAAAAGAGATTTAGTGAATTAAGTCACAAGTTTTTAACTGACAGAAACAATTAAGTGATTGTAAAATTAATTCTTTCTTAGAATTTTGCTACCTGGAATAACTACTAAACCGTCCTCTAAACCCACGTCTAATTATTTTCATCATAGGTTTACTTGAACAGGGACCAAGAGAGTATACTAGGCCATTTTACTAAGAGAATAAATAATTTAAAACTTTTTTTTTGCATCTTTGTTTCTCAAGCTGAGGGACCAAAAGAAGTTCAATTTTTACATCTTAAGTCAAAACCTGTTCCTTCATTTATACCTTTCTATGCAAAATCATTTTTGAAGATGCTTGAGTTTGCCCAGGGTTGATCTCTCCCTTAAACTAAAAGTTTATATGGGGGAAAATATAACTAGCATGTTGAAAACATTAAAATAAGGAGACTAGTAAATTTTATTCCAAGTGCACCCTTCTTTCCTTTTCTCACTGTGTTGGCTAGAAGCTGAATTTTTAAGTCATTTTTTTTTTTCCTGTTATTTTCTTGAGAAAATACATATAATATTATCTTGCATGGTAGTTGCTGAAATTTTGACACTTTAATAGTTATAGTTCCTTTCATTTTGGCAGTTGAATGACAGCTTATAGGACTGCCTGTGAATCACATGAATAAAAATACCTTTTTGATTCTGTTTGGTACATTAAAAATTGCTATAATAAATTTATGTGCAGTTTTTATCCTTTGACTTTTTCCTATGAATAGGCCCTTTAAAATGTTAATATTCCCACAGTTTAACACTGAATGGGCTGATTCTAGTTAGTTTTATGAATGATTTCTGTAATTCTCTCTTTGCTAAGGTAAGGGGAAAAAAGTCTTCAGAAATGCTTCCATACTTTTCTGAATGGTTACTTGTTGATTTGCTTGGGTTGTGTTTTAAACTGACAAACATTAGATAATTAGTGAGAGTATGTATGTTGTGGACTGAAAATGACATTATTACTATATCAATTTTGAAATCATTTTATGGCAAAATTTTCAGGGAAAGGAACTTAAGCATTTTCAGTGTTTATTTTATGAACCTCATAATTATATTTACTTGAATTGTTCAGCAAATTTATGTTCAGAAATCTATGTATAATTTCCCAACAGCTTTCTACCCATCTGCTTTTCATTAATAGATTTAAACTATGAGTTTATCATCTTTCATTATTGAGAGTCACATATGAGGTGGGTGTGCTTATAAGTAAAATAAAATCAATCTAGATTACTGAAAGCTGTGAATTAGGGAATATGTAATTTAAAAATTTAGCTTCCTGACCAAACTGTAGTTTATTATTTCATAGTAGGTATAAGAAAGTTCTCTGCTTTCCTCATTAGACTTAAACTTTTTGTTTTCTTCAAGTTCTTTTATCATTCACATAAATTTTACATGATTTTAATCATAACATAGATGTATGTCCCTACTTCTTTTAGGTCTATAGAGAAATTCCAAGTAGTTAGTTGTGGTGTGTTAGATTGATATTATGCGGGGTTGCTTTAATAAAAAAGTAGCTAAATTAATACTGTTCATATTGAAGAGGGTTAAACTAGAAGTTAGATATTTATTTATTTTTGTTAAACCTCACCCAAGGATATTTTTTCATTGATTTTTAGATAGAGGGGGAGAGAGAGAGAGAGAAACATCCACATGAAAGAGACAATCAGTCAGCTGCTTCCTGCAGGACCCGACCACGGTGGGGGATCAAACCTGAAACCTAGGTACGTGCCCTTGACCAGGAATCAAACCTGAGACCCTTTAGTCCACAGGCCAATGCTCTGACTGCTGAGCCAAACTGGCCAGGGCTTATTTATTTTTATATTTTGACTTTGCATAAGTTACTTAGGTACTCTCTTTCTCTGTTCCCTATACAGTGAGGATCTTTCTGTTTCCTCAGTCAACATTAGGGTTTTTGAAATCAAATGAAATTATCACAGTAAAAGAACGTTTATATTTATTTATTTATTTTTTAAAGTTTATTTTATTATATTTTTATCCTCACCCGAGGACATTTTTTGCATTTATGTTCAGATACAGCGTGAGGGAGAGAGGAGAGAAGAGAAAGAGAAACATCGATGTGAGAGAGACACATCGACTGGTTGCCGCCCACAGGACCCCAACCAGGGCCGGGACAAACAGCAACCGAGGCACATGCCTTTAGCGGGAACCGAACCCAGGACTCTCTGGTCCACGGGCTGATGCTCTAACCGCTGAGCCAAACCGGCCAGGACAAGAAAACTTTTAATGCTATATAGGTCTATACAAATTGCAAATTATATCTAATCAGCAAATTTATTTGTATATTAACAATGAATATTCTAAAGTCTTTAAACACATTTTTTTAGTAGAAGGTTAAATAAATCTCCCTTGTTGAAATATTTTTCTTAAATTATAACATAAAAGCCAGTTTCAACTCAATTTTAGCCCCCAATCCCTAAATTCTAAATTGATGGGTTTCAAATTAATGAAGTTCTGCTAAATGTATATACTTAGTTGGAACTTGTAGTTTTTAAAAATAAATTCTCTGTAAACAATTAAAAATCTGATATGTGGGAACCCAAATACTTCTATATTTGAGAATATAACAGTAAGACTTCTTTTAGGTTGCAGTGTTCTACAATTACTTGGTAAGCTTCTTTTCTAAGAAGCTTTATGTATTCTTCAATCTCTTTTTTCTTTCTTTAATCCTTGAGGGCCAACACTATGACCTGGCAGTGTCCATTGGTGCCTCTTATGTTACTTAAAAATCCAGAGAGTGGCCCTGGCCGGTTTGGCTCAGCAGTTAGAGCGTCGGCCTGCGGTCCTGAGAGACCCGGGTTCGGTTACCGCTAAGGGCGCGTACCTCGGTTGCAGTTTGTCCCTGGCCCTGGTCGGTTGTGTGGATGGCAGCCACTCGATGTGTTCCTTTCACATCGATGTTTCTCTCTCTCTCTCTGTTCCTCTCTCTCCCTCCCACTCTACCTGAACAAAAAATGGAAAAATGTCCTCGGGTGAGGATAAAAAAATAAATAAAAAATAAAAAAATCCAGAGAGTGGACAGATGAAGAATGACACAAATGGGTTGGTAGAAAAGAAGAGAGTCAAAAAGAAAGAAAATGTTGGCCCTGGCTGGTTTACTAAGTGGTTAGAGCGTCAGCCTGTGGGCCAGAGAGTCCCAGGTTCAGTTCCCACTAAGGGCACGTACCTTGGTTGCAGTTTGTCCCCGACCCCAATTGTGTGGGTGGCAACCAGTCAATGTGTCTCTCTCACATCGATGTTTCTCTCTTTCTCTCTTCCTCCCTCTCTCCCTCCCGCTCTATCTGAAGATAAATGCAAAAATGTCCTCGGGTGACGATAAAAAAAAAAAAAAAAGAAAGAAAATATTGAATAGTGGAAACTGCTATAGGGCCACAAACAGTTGCTTCTGGTGCTATATAATATTGGCTCCATGACATAGGACACAAGTCATTAATATGTTATCAGCCTAAATGTGCTGCTTCTGTTAACTCAAGTGGATTTTACTTGTCAACTGTAGTTTGTCTGACCTGTTATACCAGCTGCTAAAATACTATAAATAACTTACATATTTTCATGTGTGACAGTTATCAGGAACAGGTATTTAGTTTATTAGATGACCCATTTTATACATATTTTATTTTATTATTGTTATTTTTATGTTAATCCTCACCCGAGGATATTTTTCCATTGATTTTTTTTTAGATGAGTGGAAGGGAGGGAGGGGAGGAGGGAGAGAAAGGGATAGAGACAGAGAGAGAAACATCCATGTGAAAGAGACACATCGATTGGTTGCCTCCTGCACAACCCTGACCGAAGCCAGCGATCGAACCTACAACCTAAGTACGTGCCCTTGACCAGGAAGTGAACCCGAGGTCCTTTGGTCCATGGCTGATGCTTTAACCATTGAACCAAACTGGCCCATTTTATATATTTATTATGGTTGTGGACTCTTGAATTGTCAAACTTCAGGCTTCATATGAAATGAACTATTTTCCCCTACCAATAAATATTCTTTCCTGTTTGTCAGTTTTGGAAAATTGTTGGCCATCTTACAAGTGCTGAGGAATGAAGGGATGTGTGCTATTACACTGAGCTCTGGCTTTCGTCATCATCTTTTTTTCATTCACAAACTAATGTTAGAGTTTCCCTAGGTTGTGGCGGACAACAGATCTAACCATCAAGGCCAGGGATGTTTCTCTTCTCTCCTGTCACCTTGTGAATTATGGCTGACATTTGGAGACATTTTCTGCATAAATGGTTGATATAATCACATTTTTATAATGAAAAAATAATAACCACAATTTTTTACTTAATATTTGCCTTTTTTTTCCCTACCACCACTGAACATTGCTGTATCCTCTTTGCTATACCATTCTTGAAGTTAAGGCCAGAGTTGTTTGTTGTGCTTGAGGATTTTTTTTTGTTAATCCTCGCCTGAAGATACTTTTCCATTAATTTTTAGATAGAGTGGAAGGAAAGGAGGGAGGGAGGGAGAGAGGGGGGGAGGGAGGGAGGGAAGGGGAGAGAGAGAGAGAGCGCGCACGCTACATTGATTGGTTGCCTCCTGCACTAACCCTGACCAGGACCTGGAATCAAACTGCAACTCAGATATGTGACCTTGACTGGGAATCAAACCCGAGACCCTTTGTTCCATAGGCTGATGCCCTAACTGCTGAGCCAAACCGGCCAGGGCTGTCATGCCTGAGGATTGTAATGCAGAGTTTAAATCCAAAGAAGTCATAAATTCTCCCTACAGTAGTTCTTGATGTACCCACACCCCCCACGTTATATAACACAAAAACTGCCTGATACAGTGAAAGAATTTAGGTGGTGCTGAATAGAGTTTGTTCTAAACTTACAGTGGCATGATAATAATTTGTCAGTTAGATGTTACATCCTTTATGAGTTCCTCTCTATATGTCATTTTAGAGGGAAAAATATATGTATCTGTCATAAAGGTTCTTATGCTTGCTTACTGTCAATACCTGCATATTTGAGTATTAAAGATCACTGGATTTGGTGTCAGATACAGGTTTGGAATTTTGCAAATTTAGAAATATGTGTAGGCTCATAAGCCAGAGTTATGCACTTTATATGGGAAGAGTAATTGGTTAAATCTTTCTGGAATGAATTTGCAATAATCATTAGAACAGAAGTGTTCATTGATCTGGCAATTTCACTTCTGGAGTTTATGTTAAGGAGATAATTGAGTGAGTTTGGAAATATATGTAGAAAGATACATATGTATAGATGTCCATTGCAATGTCTGTGTAGCAGAAAATTGCTAACAACCTAAATGTCCAGTAGGGAGATTGAACAAATAAACAAATAAAAATGGTGCATCTGCATGCTGAACAATATACAGTCATTAAAAATAATCATGTTTATAGACCTGGAAGAAGATCCGTAGCATACTGAGTGGTTAAAGCCAGTTATAAAACCTTTCATAGAGCATGGTCTTGTTCACATAAAATTGTGTACGTGTGTATTTGAAAAAAGTGTATATTTATGTAACTCTTGTATAGGTTGTACAGCTTTATTTTGATTCCATTTTTTAAACTTGTCATTTTGAAATAATTATAGAGTCACAGGAGGTTGAAAAAAATGTACAGTGAGGTCCCTTGCATCTTTCCCTCAGTCTTCCAGGGGTAACATCTTGCATAACTATAGTTCAGTATCAAAACCAGGAAGTTGACATTGGTACAACCCACAAAGGTATTGCGATTTCAGCAATTAGTTATACATGCACTCATTTGTGTGTGTATATGTACTCTCTGTAATTTTATCACGTGTAGACTTGTGTAACCACCACCACAATCAAGATACTTGTTTTCCAGTAAGGCTCCCTTGTGCTTTCCCTTCATAACTACACCCATTCTTTCCCTCTCTGGTCTCTAACCTCTGGCGGCTACTAATCAATTTTCCATTCTCTGTAATTTTGTTATTTCAAAAAAGTTATATAAATGGAATAATACAATATGTCACATTTTGAGATTGGTTCTTTTCACTCAGTGTCCTTGAGATCCATTCAAGTTGCTGTGTGTCGTCAATAGTTCATTCCTTTTATTGCTTCATGGTGTTCTATGTTGTGTATGTACCATAGTTTGTCTGAACAGTGACCCATTGAAGGACATTTGGATTGTTTCCAGTTTTTGGCAATAATGAGTAAAGCTGCTATGAAAGTTTGTGGACTGGTTTTTGTATGAGCATAAGGTTTTATTTCTGTGAGATAAATGCTCAAGAGTGCAATTTCTGGGTTGTATGGTAAGTGCATGTTTAATCTTATACAAAACTGCCAAACTGTTTTCCAGAGTGGCTGTATCATTTTACATTCCCACCAGTAATGTATGTTAGATCCAGTTTCTTTGCATCCTTGCCAGCATTTGATGTTGTCACTCTTTTTTTATTTTAGCAGTTCTGATAGGTGTGTAGTGTTACTTCATGGTGGTTTTAGCATGTTTCATTTGTACAATAATGTAAAAACCATTTCCTTTAAAAAAAAAACTAGATTTAATTTCTCTTCTGCCACTTATTAAAAGTAACTTAATACTGAGAAGTTTTGCTGGGTGAACGAGGAATACTGATTTCCTTTGTAATCCACTAGGGTTATATTTTGATAATAGCAAAACATTAAATAAAATCAAAGCAGATCACCTACAGTTGTCTGATAACAGCTGTTTGAGACTATTCAAAGTGTAAAAGTACTCCAAAAATTACTAAATTATGTTGTATACGTCCCCTCTGTTCTATCAGGGTGGGGTGGGGAGACTGGCAAATTATTTGTAAGAAGTATTGATAAATAAATATATGCAAATTTGAAAGTTTGGTACTTAGAGTTTTGCTGTTGGGTTAGGGAGCTCATATTTACTGAGTAATGTGCTGGGCACTTTGCATACATTACCATATAGTCCTTACAAATGTCCTATGAGATGGTGGTATTCTTACCTCCCTTTTTTTTTAACTTTTTTTTTTAAATCCTCATCCAAGGATATTTTTCTATTTATCTTCAGATAGAGTGGGAGGGAGGGGGAAAGAGAGAGAGACACACATACACATTGATGTGAAACAGACACATCGACTGGTTGGTTGCCTCCCGCACGACCCCAACCAGGGCCAGCTACTAACCGCAACCCAGGCACCTGCCCTTGATCAGAATCGAACCCGAGACTCATTGGTCCATGGGCTGATGCTGTAACTGCTGAGCCAAACCGGCCAGAGCCTTACCTCCCTTTTAAAATGAGGAAACTGAGGCCCTGGCCGGTTTGGCTCAGCAGTTGGAGCGTCGGCTTGCGGTCCAGAGAGACCCGGGTTCGGTTCCCGCTAAGGGCGCGTACCTTGGTTGCAGTTTGTCCCTGGCCCTGGTTGGTCGTGCGGGTGGCAGCCACTTGATGTGTTCCTTTCACGTCGATGTTTTTTTCTCTGTCTCTCTTCCTCTCTCTCCCTCCCACTCTATCTGAACAAAAAATGGAAAAATGTCCTCGGGTGAGGATTTAAAAAAAAAAGCTATGTTACATATACATAATGGAGTACTATGCAGTTGTAAGAAAGAAAGATCTCTTATCCTTTGAGACAACATGGAGGGACCTGGAAAGTATTATCCTAAGTGAAACAAGCCAAACAGAGAAAGACAAGTATCATATGATCTCATTTATTTGTACAATATAATGAACATAACAGTCTGAGGAATGGGGTAGTCCCAGAGAGGTGGAAGTGGGTTACAGACTGACATACAGGCATTATTATTATTAGCATCTTTTTTTTTTTGCTAAAAATCTCAAGATGGTTTTAGCCAGGGTCAGACGTTTAACCATTGGGGCACCTTGTTGCTGCTTTAAGAGTTGTTAGTGTGTGTTTTTGATTCTGTGTGTAATGGCTTCCCGTTTTATGTAAGATAAAATCCAAACTTCTTAACATGACATTAAGGTTGTTCACTCTTTTGCTGTTATTTTACCTTGTCAGTCTTCTCTGCTACCTACACTTCCCAGTTACTTAACTTTATCATAGTGTACTTCGGTGTACTCAGCAGAGGTGGCATAAATTACATTGATTATTTAAGATATAACTTAGAATTAATTCAGCTGTATTATTGGTACTCATTGGGGAATTTTGTCGTGAAAGCTCTTATGGAAACGTGGAGAGTGAGGTTGAGGTTAATGACAGATCTCGTCCTAGGGAGAGTCTTTTCATGAAATCACAGTAAGGGAGGGAATAGATTTAGTATAGCCCAGAAATGGCAGTGGTTTAAGAACTTCCCTATAGTTGTGAAAATTTTAATCACTTCCTTGCTGAATTATATCTTCAGGGAAACCCATTGAAGATTCTTAAAACTGTAGAAAAAATCCCTAGACTGGTTTCAAATTTTCTTGGGGTACATGTGTATGTGTGTGACTCTTGGACATGGGTCTCATTGTTCATTTGGGTGTCACCAGCAAAACTGAGACTCCTGTTCTGTGACTCTGTTTATGCTTCTGATGGAATGATATAGTGGCCAAGCCCTGACACACCTGGTCATTGGGTCAGTATGGTTGTTTATCTAGATTTAGTTCACTTAATAAAAGTTTGATTAAGAGATTACTAGTTTTGTAAGTATTTATCCTTATTCTTCCATTATTGACATTTTTCAAATTGACCTGGAGTTGTGGAGTTTATGTATGCATACAGTAATTTGAAGTGCTCTGTGTGGTGCTAATTTATTTCTGTATTGGGATGAATATTTGAATGCTGCCTTTTTGCCCCTTTTTTGTATGCTTCTAGTGCTCCAAATCTACCTTCAGAAACAGCATTCAGTTTCTAATTACCTTGGAATCATTGGCATATTCTGCCGTACCATTTTAGTTTTATTTACTGCAAATGATGATTTGTTAGTTGTCCCCTGCCAGAATGTCTGAGCTCATTTGTTTAACTAAAGCAGTGCTGTGCATAGATGCCTGTAACAAGCAGCAACAGTTACCAACCACGTCAGTTGCTTGCCACCTAGTTTTAGCTCTAAATCAAGCAAATGGGAAAGAAGATTATTCTTAAAATGTTCCAAGAAGTTTAGAAAATTGGAGGATGGAGAGGTGGGTGGAAAGGAATTCTATTATAACAATCAGTATGTTGCTTTTGGCAGGAGTATGCCTGGCCGATTTCCTTTGTAGAAGTAAGTAAGGCTTCAGAGTGCAGAAATTGCAGGGACACTGCAGCAAACAGAGCTCTGTGAATCTTTTATTTGATAGGTAATTACCAAGTGTTTGTCTTCTGGCTGAGCCACAGCACCAGGCATGGTGGGGATGAATGGTAAATGAGACATTTTTTCTGTTCTCACAGTTTCTAATCTGGGCACTCCAGGTGCTTCTGACCTGAAGTGGTGATTATTTAGGAGGCAGTGACAGTAGTGCTGTTTCAGATCCTGGCCATGGGTAGGTGACCCTTCAAGCCTGATGGACCTAATCACAGAATGGCAGGTGCTGGCTGGCTGGCTTACCACCAGAGGGAGCTTTCCTTGAGAAGTGGGATCATTCCCAGCCTTTCCAGGTCTTTTCATCCTTAAATTACCAAAAAAAAAAAAAAAAAAATCAAACTGCTTCAAAAGATATATTATTTACAGTTGGAAAAAACATGAGTGTTTAAAAAAATTTTTAAATAAAAATTCAAACTTGGGGGCAGACCTTGCCTTGAGGGCTGGAGAGTATCGAGTGTTACTTGAGGAATGGGGGGAAATAATTAATATTGTCCTCTGGTAGTGAAATGTTTGACATTCACTCACCCAGTGCATTTTTATTAAGTGCCTGCTTCGTATTGGGCTGGGAACGCTATGATGAACAAGGAGCCCACAATCTAGGGGAGCTACAGACAGATCATTGGGCATTCTTGCTACCATGTGCTCAGTTTTATGGTTGGGTGCTTTTGGGGCAGAAACCAGACTTCTCACCTGGTCTTAGGTGATCAAAAATGATTTCCTGGAAGAGGTAATGTCCAGACCAACCTAACTAATACATGTAGAATTAATTCCCCTTTGAGGCTAATACTGTATTGGAAATCAATCAGAAACCTGTTTTGGAAACCTTTCTGTTGAGAACAAGTTGAGACACTGAACTCTGTATTCCAGCCATCTAGTATATTTCTCCAGGCTTATAGTTTGCCCTTCTCTAGTGTTGATTAATTTCCACTTCACAGAACATGCCAGGCTCTCTGTGACTGCCATGCCTTTGCATACACTATTCCTTATGTCTGGAAAGCCCTCTCCTTTGGTCTGCCCAACAGATTTCTTTTTCTTCTTCTGAACAGACAGTTACTTCCTTCAGGATGCCTTTCTTGACTACTCCTAAGGTAGGTTGGATGCACTTCCTATGAGCTCAGGCAAGTTGATTTTCATACCTCCCCTGCACTGAGTAGTCTGTCTGCTGCTTTATTCCTCCATGTAGCCTGGAGACAGAGGCAGCATCTTTCACAGAGCCCAGCATGTCCTGGGAATCTAGGTAATGTTTGTTGAATGAACACATTCAGAAGCTTTTGAAGGTTTTAGGCATGTGTATATAATTGAAGCTCTTGGTTCTAACCAGCTTTGAGAGTGTTATTGACTGAAGAAAGTAGAAGCACTGGTGAAACAGATTTTATGCATGTGGTCTAGTTATTAACCTCATAAAGCTCTTTACAGTCTTTTGCATTTTATACCTCTTTTTTTTTTTGGCCTGAGTAACCAATAAACCGAGTAATTCATAGTTCCCACTTCTTGCCAACTACTAATGTATATTATTAAATCTGACCACAGTGATTAATTTAGAACCTTTTGGTTATTAACAAAAATCATTTTGATTTAGCATATGCCAAAAAGAGGGGATTATACACAGGGGTGGTATCTAACAACACAAGACCAGAAACACAGGTAGGCGTAAGGAAGAACTGATCCCAAGAATTGGAAGGCCAGCAGGAATCCTGAGAGACCTTTCTGTTTATCGCTGCTTCTCTCTGCAAAGCTCTGTTATTAATTTTCTTACTAACCAGCTTTTTCTGCTGCTTAGTGGGTGGAGGGTGGCTTCCTATAACCCTTAGCTTTGCCTCCAAGTTCCAGCCATTGGAAAACCTGTCTTTCCATCTCAATTTCAAATTCCCCAAGACTCTGGAGTGGCTTACATTAGACGTCTATCCCTGACCCAGTCACCTATGGCCAGGAAGTGGGGTCATGCTGAACAAGCCTGTCTGCCTCTGCTCTGCTCGCCCCAGGGGGAGGTGGGAAGATAGAAGAAAGGGATGGGGGGACAGCAGACAGAGATGTTGTGAGGCGGGCAGACACTCTAAAAGTATCTAATACCTGTAAACACTTTACTGTAGGTTATTTGTTGATTATTTTGGCTAAGATTTTTTAAATCTTAGATGAAGTTTAAAGATTTAACTTTGAAAAAAATATTTATCTTTTTGAATATGAATATAATTTGAGATGGTTAAAGGAATGGCATATCTACTACATTAATTAGTGGGTCTTAGTTTTGTACGTCCATGTACAATGCTTTTTATACATGATACTTTCTTAATTGCTGGGAGATAAGTTCTAGAGCTCTAATAGAAATATGTGAGACATTCCATGTTATTGAAAGTTTTGAAAAAAGTGAAATTAATATTTTTGTTGTTTTTAATCCTCATTCAAGGATATTATTTTGATATTTTTAGGGAGAGTGGAAGGGAGGGAGGGAGTGTCGGGGGGGGGGAGAGAGAGAGGGAGAAAGGGAGAGAGAGAGAAAGAGAGAAAAAGAAACATTGATGTGAGAGAGACACATTGATTGGCTGCCTCCCATGTGCGTCCCGAATGGGGCGGAGGATTGAACCTGCAACCCAGGTATATGCCCTTGACCAGGAATTGAACCCATGACCCTTTTCAGTGCATGGGTCGATGCTCTTATCACTGAGCAACATCGGCCAGGGCAAGGTGAAATAAATTGTAATAATATATTTTATTTAATGCAATATATCCCAAATATAATTTAATGAACTTAAGGATTAATAATGAAGTAGTTTTTATTGTTCTTAATCTTTGAAATCTGGTGTGTATTTTCTATTTTAGCACATCTCAGTTTGGACTAGCCACAGTTCACATGACATGTGGTCAGTGGTTATCTAACTGGACAGCGTAGTTTTAAAGATGGCTAAAGCAATTCGTGTTCTTCCACAGTATCTCTGTTTTCTTGTCAGATGCCTTAAATGCTTATGGATCCTTTTTAAAAGTGTGCTTCTTCAGCGATAGCAATGAACCCTAGGATGGGGGCATTTTTTAGGTAGCCATGGAAGAGTTGCCTATTTGGAGGACATGTTGTGCCATGTGTATTAGAGGAAAAGAACCTGAAATTATTTTATTTTTCTACATTAAAAAATACGTTTTTATTGATTTTTAGAGAAAGAGGAAGGGAGAGGGAGAGAGTGATAGAAACATGGATCGGCTGCCTTCTGCATAACCCCCAATGGGGATCGAGCTCAAAATCCAGGCATGTGCCCTGATGAGTAATAGAACCAGCAACCTCTTGGTGCATGGGTTGACGCTCAACCACTGAGCCACATCTGCCAGGCAAGAACATAAAATTTTTAACCCAGTCACCAGACTCTAAAGCTAGTTCTTGTTCTTTCTATAGCTCTGATTTCCTGGAATATTCAACTCCTTGGAAGCTTCAATTTGCTTATCTATACTTTTTCCTTTCTTCCCCTGATTTCACATCTATTAGGATAGATGGGTGGTAGGGACCAAGGGAAGGGAGGAGAGAAAGGGAAGGAAGGCAACTCTTCTGTGGCTACTTTAAAAATCCCCATCTCCTGAAAATAATGGCATTTTTCTAAATAAGTGTATTCCGTGATCAGTACTGCCCTTTACAAATGGGCAGATGAGACCTCTGCCTTTTGGTCTGTACTTTGAAGTGCCTTTTTCAAATTTTCCTCAGTACCCCCAACCCACCCTTCCTCCCTGCCCCTATGCCTGAAGTGCAGGCTGCCCTGAGCGCTTCTCTTTTAGGAATCTCATATTGAGAATTATAGTAAATTTTCATTACATTGAAATTAGAAGCTTCATTTTATTGTGCTGATTTTATTGTTCACCATTATATATAATATTTTCCTTCTAAATTAGTTTTTTCTCTATTTTTATATATTCCTTTAGTAAGTGTGTACATATTTAGTGTTATAATTATTATCTCTCTTCTGTTTCTGCAGTACTGATTTGAAGCTCTTGGAGGAGGCAACTATTTCAGTCTGCAGGTCTTTAGGTAAGGGAGGAAATGAGCATGTGTGTGTGCATATATATGTATATGTGTGTGGGGGGCATTTATTTGAAATTTTTTGTTATAAATTTTGATAGTGTATTATGTGAATTAATGAAGTGATTTTTTTTGATGATAATAATAATAGTAATAATTACTTTATTCATGGTGCTTATTGATGCTAGTAGAATATACCATTTAGCCATTAGCAGTAAGACAAATGCTTGGTTAATTTGCATTAGTGGTAGTAGACTCTGCTAAGCTGTAGACTCTCAGGTTATTCTTTTTTGTGAATTTTGAAATGCAGAGATAGAACGATATTAAGTTAGTTTTGTAGTTACATGGACAGTAATAACTTGATTTTATGGTAAAGTGCATGGGCTCTGAAGTATTTTTATGATCTTCATTCCAGCTCTGCTACTTATTGGCTGAGCCTAAATTTCCTCATCTAAATTTCAGGGTTCTTGTGAAGAAAAAATGAGATGATACATGAAATATCCGGTATAATACCTAGTATTTTGTCATTATTCACCATTTATATCAACAAATATCACTTTGTTTCTCAAAATGATTTATTTTCAGGTTGGTAGCAATTGGAAAGGAATGTATATGCTTTCAAAAATGTAGATAATTATAGCTACATTGAGTTGTTGCTTTGAAATTAGAGATAAAGTGTTTGTAAATGCCAGGTGTAAGTGATAATGATACTGTGCTTTTAAATCAAGCTATATGGATAAGCTCCATGTAAGCTATATGGCTAACTCCCATATAAGTTACTTTGCCATAATCTTTGGTGAAATACTTTTTCTTTTAAAAACAAATTATGGCCCGGCCAATGTGGCTTAGTGGTTGAGCATCGACCCATGTACCAAGAGGTTGCCGGTTTGATTCCTGGTCCAGGTTGTGGGCATGTACTTCTTAATTCCTTCACCTTTTTCACCCATTCCCTCTAGTCCCCTGCCATCTGGCAACCAACAAAAAGTTCTCTGTATCTATGAGTCTGTTTCTGTTCTGCTTGCTCATTTTGTTTGTAGATTCAGTTGTTGATAGATATGTACTTTTTGCCATTTTATTGTTCATAATTTTATTCTTCTTCTTCAAGAAAAACCATCAACATTTCATATAATACTGGTTTGGTGGTGATGAACTCCTTTAGCTTTTTCTTGTCTAGGAAACTCTTTATATGTCCATCAATTCTAAATGATAGCTTTTCAGGACAGAGTAATCTTGGTTGTAGGTCGTTGCTTTTCATCACTTTGAATACCTCTTGCCACTCCTTTCTGGCCTGCAAAGTTTCTTTTAAGAAGTTAGCTGACAGTCTTATGGGAGCTCTGTTGTAGGTAACTAACTGCTTTTCTCTTGCTACTTTTTTTTTTTTTTAATCCTCACCTGAGGACATTTTTCCATTTTTTGTTCTGATAGAGTGGGAGGGAGAGAGAGAGAGAGAAATATCAATGTGAAAGGGACACATGGAGTGGCTGCCACCCACACGACCAACCAGGGCCAGGGACAAACTGCAACCCGAGGTACGTGCCCTTAGCAGGAACCAAACCCGGGTCTCTCTGGACCGCAGGCCGACACTCTAACCACTGAGCCAAACTGGCCAGGGTTCTTGCTACTTTTAAGATTCTCTCTTTGTCTTTAACCTTTTGCATTTTGATGATGACGTGTCTTGGTGTGGGCCTCTTGGGGCTCATCTTGTTTGGGACTCTCTGTGCTTCCTGTACTTGTATGTCTCTTTCCTTCACCACGTTGGGGATAATTTCTGTCATTATTTTTTCAAATAGATTTTCAGTTTTTTTGTTCTCTCTCTTCTCCTTCTGTCACCCCCATGATGCTATAATCTTGGTACGCTTCAAATTGTCCCAGAGGCTCCTTACACTATCGTCATTTTTTAGATTCTTTGTTCTGATTGGATGGTTTTTGCTTCTTTATATTCCATATGATTTTCTTCTTAGCTTCTTAGCTTTACCTACTCTACTACTGCTTCCCTGTAAATTATTCCTTATTTCAATTAGTACATCCTTCATTTCTGATTGTTCCTTTTTTATGCTCTTGAGGTTCTCACTAAGTTTCTTGACATTCTCAATTCCTTGAGCATCCTTTTTTTTTTTTTTTTTTCCTTTATTGATTTTAGAGAGAGAGGAAGGGAGGGAGATAGAAACATCAATGAGAGAGAACATCGATTGGTCGCCTCCTGCATGTCCCCTACTGGGGATTTGGCCCACAACCTGGGCATGTGCCCTGACCAGGAATCGAACTGGCGACCTCTTGGTGCGTGGGTTGACACATAACCCCTGGGCCACACTGGCTGAGCACTTGAGCATCCTTATATGCAGTGTTTTGAACTGTGCATATGTTAGATTGCTTACTTCTGTTTCATTTGGTTCTTTTCTTGGAGTTTTGTTTTGCTCTTTCATTTGGGACATGTTTCTTTGTCTTCTCATTTTGGCTGCCTCCCTGTGTTTGTTTCTATGTATTAGGTAGAGTTGCTATGTCTCCTAGGCTTCCTAGGGTGGCCTATTGTAGTAAGTGTCCTGTAGGGGCCAGTGGCACAGCCTTCCTGGTCACCCCAGCTGGGCCCTTGAGGTGCACCCCTCATGTGGACTGTCTACCCTTGTGTTGTAATTGAGCCTTGATTGCTGTGGCATGTCAATGGAAGGGATTTACTCAGGCTGATCATCTGCAAGGACTGGCTATGCCCACTGCACTCTGACTATCTTGGAGGATCAGCTGTGCAGGGCCCACCACACAGAGCAAGCCTTACTTCATTAGGGCTCTGGTACCCACTGAATCTGTTCCTTGAGTGTGTCACCTGTGGAAGTGGTTGGACGGTGGTACTTTGACATGGTCTGAAGCTGTCCCGTGCTGTGCTGGCTCTGGGGCAAGGTCAGCCTCTGCCTTTGTTCTACTGGGGACCACTAGGCATTAGCTACAAAGCAGTCTACAAATGGCTGCTACTTGTGCTGGTCTTGGAGGTGCCCATTGAAAGCCAAGCTATGAACCAAGGCTGGCTGCTTCTAGTGCCAGGTCTGGGGCCAGTTAGCTATAGGTATGGGGCTTGTTGAGGCCAGGTGCTGTTTGTTTGAGAGAATTTAGGAAAATCTGAAGCAAGAGCCAAGACAGGCCAATCCTATGGTAAAGCCACTGGAAACAGCTGGCATTCATTTCTTTTCCATACTTTAAAGGTATCATTCTGTTATTTTTCTGCTTCTCTAATTTTTGTTGACATGAAAGCTGTCAATGTTATTGGTTTTCCTTTGAAAATAATGGAATTTTTTCTTTGGGATGTTTTAAAGTTTTTCTCCTTGTCCTTTGGTTTTTATTATTTTAGAATGATGTGCTGAGGAGTGTTTTTCTTCTTTCTTTTCTTTTTTTGCTGCTGCTTGAGGTTTGTAGAGCTTTTTAAATCTGTTGGTTGATGACTTGCATCAGTTTTGCAAAATTCTCAGCCGTTATTGGTTTATACACTGTTTCTATCCTATTCCGTTTCTCCTCTCCTCTGGGACCTCTGTTATACCTCTCTTAACATTTTCATTGTGTCTCATATGCTTGTTAGACTCTTTTTTGGGAGTATTTTTCATGATTTATTTTCCTCTCTGACCTTAGAGAGTATATTTTCTTTTAACTTGTCTTTTATTTACTAATCTTGTCCTCTGTTGTATGTCATCTGCTGTTAAATCCGTCTATTGATATTTTTTTAAATAAAAATTTAATTTTAGAATAGCTTTAGGTTTACAGAAAGGTTGCAAAACTATATATAGAGTTTCGATATAACTCTCATTAGTTTCCCTTATTGTTAACATCTTAACATTAATATGGTGCATTTGTCACATTTAGAGAATCAACACTGGTACATTATTATTAACTCAACTCAACACTTTATTCACATTTTACTAGTTTTCTCTTATACCTTTTTCTTTTCCATAATCTCATTTAGGATACCACATTTCATTTAGTCATTATGTCTCTTTAGTCTCCTCTGGCCTGCAATAGTTTCTCAGATTTTCCTTATTTTTGATGATTTTTAGAGTTTTGAGGAATACTGATAGGGTATTTTTCAAAATGTCCCTCGATTTGAGTTTGTTTGATTTTTTTTTCTTTCTCATGGTTACACTGGGGTTATGGGTCTGTAGGAGGAAGACCACAGGTAAAGTAATGTTCTCAACACATCATATTAGGAATGCTATTAACATGAGCTGTCACTGATGATGTTGACCTTGATTACTTGGTCAGGGTTGTGTTTGTCAAGTTACTCCACTGTAAAGTTGCCTACCACCCTCCTCTTTGTCTTCATTTTTGAAGGAGAGATTTTTCTGGATTACTGAATTCTTGTTTGAAAATTTTTTTTATTCCTTTGATGGTATCATTCCATTGTCCTCAAGTCTTCTTTCTTTCATATGGGAAGTCTGCTGTTTAATTGTATTGTTGCTCCCCTATAAATGATGAGTGTTTTTTTTTGTGCTGCTTTCAAGATTTTCTCCTTACCTTGAAAATTTTATTATTATTATTTTTAATCCTCACCTGAGAATATATAAATATATATATATATATTTATATTTATCTTCAGATAGAGTTGGGAGGGAGGGAAGTGGGGGGAGGGGAGAGAGAGAGAGAAAGAGAAAATCATCGATGTGAGAGAGACACATCGACTGGTTGCCTCCTGCACGACCCCGACCAGGACTGGGGACCGAACTGCAACTGAGGTAGGTGCCCTTGAACCCGTGGCTCACTGGTTCACGGGCCGATGCTCTAACTGCTGAGCCAAACTGGTCAGGGCTTTAATTTATTTTTTATTTTACTTGGAGTTTTTTGATATTCTTGGTTGCATAGATTAATGTTTTTTTCATCAATTTTGGGAAATTTGTGGCCATTATTTTTGTTGAGCTTTTATGTTCATTTTCATTATTTTTTTCCCCCTGAATGCACACACAAGATTTTCTGGATCAGAGATAGAGTTCTTATTAAGAGCATCACAGTAAATAATAAGTGTATTGGTCCTCTTTTGTCCTAATTCTTACCTGCTAGGACAGTGCTAAGAGTCAGGTCAGCCCTGGCCAGTTTGGCTCAGCGGTTGGAGCGTCGGCCTGCGGTCTAGAGAGACCCGGGTTCGGTTCCCACTAAGGGCACGTACCTTGGTTGCAGTTTGTCCCCGGCCCTGGTTGGTTGTGCGGGTGGCAACCACTCAATGTGTCCCTTTCATATCCATGTTTCTCTCTCTTCCACTCTCTTCCTCCCACTCTATCTGAACAAAAAATGGAAAAATGTCTTTGGGTGAGGATTAAAAAAAAAAAAAAAAAAAGAGTCAGGTCAGTTGTTTTATGTGAATAGTTGGGGGAGGTGGTGTGGGGGTGTTTTTTCCTCCTTATAAAGGGGAAAGAGTTAGCTGTCCTATTCTCCTCTTTACTGCAGCCCTTTGGTATGTAAATCAAATCTCTTCAGGAGCCAGATACACTCCCTCCCTGTCTTGGCTTTTTAGACCTAGAGGTGCTTCCAAGTTCTAGGACCTCATTCCTGCTTGAAATATAGATACTTAGGAAGATGATACTGTAATCTCTCCTGCACCTTTGGAGCCAGCTTAGGTGCTTATCTTGTGATGTAACTGCTTGGCTTTCAGTGAGATAAGGAAGTTTTAAACGCATGGCTGCAGTTCTAATCCTTATGGTATGTGAAATGTTTCTAGAAGTAAAAGCAGACATTCTCTCACTTTATAGCATATATGTTTCCCTGACCCAGGAGACCAAGGCTTTTTTACAGGAACACTGAGAAATACAGGGAGGTTTTATTTCCCACAACTTTTTCAGATATTTTTTCTGCCCCTTTCTCTCTATCCATTCCTTCTGTGTCTCTTTAGTTCTAGGGTGTAGCCATTAGTCATGAGATGTGATTCTTCTGAGGCATGGCCCTTCAGGGATGTCAGTGGAAAGTCCTAGGCTGAAACCAAGTCCCTCTCATTTGGCAGGAGTTAACGTTCAGTTCTGCCTCCTCAGCACCAGGCAGCTGCTAATGTGTTTATGTTGTTTCAGCTCTCCATTTGCTGTTTCCATTGTGTTCCTTGGATTCTTTTTCCTTGGTGCACAGTGCAGGAGTCATTCAAGCACGACAGACAACTTCCTTGTGCATAAACTTCTTTACTGTCGCCTTCCTCAGAACTCTGTAGGAGTTTGTCAGTTCTTCTGTGGCATCTAGTGTTAACCTGAGAGGAAGCCTGAGACCTTAATTTCTTTTTGTTTCTTTGTTCACAAGACTTTTCCCTATAACCATTATGATTAAATGTTTCTCATTATACTTTTTTTTTTTTTTTTTAATGATTTTGCCTGTAATTTGATGAGGTCTTTTTACTGGTTTATTAAGGTCTTTTTCAATTCTGAAGTTTTCTGTAGCTATGGGTTTGATTTTACTTGTTTTAGTTTCTTCTCCTCCAACTTTGCATCATCATCTGTAATGTTCAGGTTAGATTTCTGTTTTTTGCCTTCTGTATATTCTTTTTCTTCATCTCTGTTCTTTTCTTGTAGTGTTCCCCCTTTACATCTTTGAGTCAATGTTTTATACATTACAGTTCTTGTCTTTTAACATTCTAATGTATCTTTTGGTTGTTATTGCACTTTTAATTATTCCTAGTTTTTCTAACATGTCAGTGCTCTCTTTTCATTATACAAATTTTTCCCAGGTGCTTCTGTTATTATTAAAAATAGATGGTTGATTTTCCTATTTTCCACTGATGATGCTTGTATATCAAAACTTTTTGAATATTGTGATTTAACCCATCTGCTGAATTTTCAGCATAACCGGTTCCTTATTTTGTTACTATTGTTTTCTTCTTATCCATTAAAACAGCAACTATTTATTGAGCACCTATAACATTATAGCCTATGTTCTGAAGGCTGGGAGAGTGACTGCAAAAAAGACTGAGCCAGTTCCCTGACCTCATGAATCTGTCTTAGTAGGGAAGCCAGACCATAAATAAATACATGTATTTTATATAATGATGACTCCTCAGAAGAATAAAGCTGGGAAAAGGCAGAGAGGACCCACGAAGGCACAGTGTTTACTGCCAGAGAGGGTCTGTTTATTAACCTTGTTCCTTAGTGGCTTCTGTAGGTGCTTGTTGAGTCAGTTGTTATTTTACCTTGAAGGTAGGCTGGTGCTGTTTTCTAAGCTACTTTCTAGAACCCAAGAAGGTTTTATTTTGTACATGTTTGCTTGGTTTAAGTGAGACTTTCCGTTATCTCCACTCCTTGGTTTTGGAGTGTGAGCAAATTCTAAAATCCCCAAACTGAACAGCTGGATCAACATTTTTTCCTACCTCTATCCTCCAGCATAACTTGCTCTGTGTTTGGCTTGTTTACTTCTTGTTGCCAGTTGTTTTCTGGGAGGTATAACCTCTGAATCTGTATAGAATTTTACTGTGTTGAAGGAGTCAGATCAATTTTCTGGTTGGTATAGACAGTAAGAGGGAGACTTTTTCCTCAAAGGTACTTTTAGGCAGTTAGGCTTGCTAGTGATTACCAAATAAATTTGTAGTTTAGTTTTATAAATTTGTAATTTTGGAAGTATTTCCTGATTTTTGGAAGAAGAACTGTATCCTAATTCAGCATTTTTGTGAGCGTGTATCTTTTTGTTTTCATGGGTATTTTATTTTTAATTCTTTATTTTTGAAAATTTTACACTCATCCAAAGGCAGATAGAATAATATAATGAGCTCCCACATACTTCTCTTTTAGTTTCAATCATTTTCAACTCATGGCCAATCTTGTTTCATTTGTATCTCACTCATTTATTGATGTACAACGTTAAGTACAGAAAAGTGCACAAACAAAAAACATCCTCATATAATTAATTTGACACAAATCTCAGACATTATACTATTTCATCCATAAATATTTTAGTATATCTCATAAGGATTTATTTTTAACATCATAAAATATTCACTGAGTGTTCATATTTCAAATTGTCTCTGTTTGAATCTAGAGCTAAATAAAGTTCTCGCATTATTATTGGTTCATATATCCTTACGATTCTTCTCATAGCTAGGTTCTTCCTGCATTTTTTCTCTCTTATTTTTCCTCTTTTAATTTATTAAAGAAAGTGGGTGGGGATATAAAATACAGCACAGGGAATATAGCCAATAATATTATAATAACTGTGTGTGGTGTCAGGTGGATGCTAGACTTATTGATGGGATCACTTTGTAAGTTATATAAATGTCTAACCACTATACTGTACACCTGAAACCAATATAATATTGAATGTCAGTTATAATTGAAAAATAAAAAGTAATTAAAAGAGAGTGAGTTGTAGAGTTTCCACAATGTCTATTTTGTTGATTGCATCCCCATGGATTGTTCATGTGTTTCTGTCCTCTGTGTTTTCTATATTGGCTATTGGATCTTGGGGTTCGTGAGTATTTTAGTGAGATAGTGGGAAAGGTTGTTTCAGGGCCTGGAAGCAAGTTCAACCTCTCATTCCAGATGGAAATCCTCTTTATAATGCCTTTATGTGAGTGTTACAGACTTTGCTTGAATTCCTGTAGAGATGGAGAATTCCTTCTTTACACAAATGCCCACTTTAGTTAATAGATTTCTACAAGTTCAAACTCTAGAGTCAAGTGAGTTATTGTGCTTAAGTACTATGGTTTTAGTTTCACAGATGAGGAATCTGAGGTGTGGGAGGTTAAGTAAGTTGCCAGGTGTCACAGCTAGTCACTGGTGGAGCTGCGATTTGAACCTGGTCAGATTCTGTAGTCTAGTTCCATTATGCTTTTCTACCTTCCTGTCAGATGTCCCTGTTCCTACTCTGGCTCCTGAAGCTCATTCAACTTCAACATTTGATTTTTACCAGTTAGGTTGGATCCTGTTAAATTCCATTGAGGTATTTTGGAATATTAGGCCTACCTTTGTGTATTGTTGTTACAACATCATTGAGTATACTACTTTTATTCATTTATTGCCCCATTTGCATCTTGCCCAGAAGAGTGCTATGGAAACTTAACTGTCTTAGAATGTCAGCTCTATTAAGACAGGGAGTTCTGTTTATAAGTATTCCCTTGTACCTGAAACAGTGCTGAGTATATATATAAGGAGCTCAATAAATACATGCCAAATGAATGAAAAAGATTCACAGAGCTTTTATTACATCAGTTTAGTAGTCTGGTTGTTCTTTCCAATAACACAGGTTTTTAATAGCTAACTATGAAGTCAAACAATTATAAAGTAATTCATTAATAAATTCATTAATCTTGTTTTTGAATAAAAACAAGATTGTGAAGTTGGAATTTTTAATTATATCAGCCTCAACTCTTTGTTTCAGTATTTTGCTTTGATTTACAATAGTTAGATAATATTAATTTACACAGAGATGCACTTGTAAACATTAACATTTTTTTAAAGAATAGTTCATTGATTTTTAGAGAGAAAGGAAGGGAGAGGGAGAGAGAAAGAAACATTGATGTGAGAGCTCATCATGGATTGGCTGCCTCCTGCATGCCCCTTACTGGGGATCCAGCCCACAACCTGGGCATGTGCCCTTGACCAGGAATCAAACCAGCAACCTCCCAGTGCACTGGATGATGCCCAACCAACTGAGCCACACCAGCCAGGGCTTAACTTTGTTTTTAAAAACAGTTTATTCTGAAATCTCAGGATATTCTTTCATTAAGCTAGACCCAAACTTGAGAGTAAGAAATTTTTGTTTCAAAGAGAAACTGTAACAATATCTAATATCTAATCATACACTTAGTCTTCAGTATGAAAGCTGAACCAAACCTGCCCTAATTTACAGTACATGTTGCACTTTGCTACTCAGAACAGAGGTTCTCCAACCAGCGGCAATGGACATTACTTGGGAGACTATTTGCAATACAGTCTCAGGTCACACTTCACATAGGTAGAATCAGAATTTAAATTTTAATAATAATGAACAAAATAGATCCAGAGACATGGAAGCATGGAACAGACTGATGAATCTCAGAGGGAAGGGGTGGGGGAGAGATTAACTAAAGAATTTATAAGCATATATATATAACCTGTGCATACAGACAATAGTGCAATGAAGGCACCTGGGTGGGGCTGGAACAGGGTGGAGGGGGTCACTGGAGGAAAAAAGGTGGGGGAACATCTGTAATACTTTCAACAATAAAGATAAAAAAACTTTAATAAGAATCCTTTGTGATTTAAATGCACATTGAATTTTGAAAAGCACTGTCAACTTTAGTAGGTGTAGGGTGGACCTGAAATTCTGCACTTCAAACAAGCTCCCAGGTGATGCTGTTGCCACTAGTCCATGAACCACATGTGGACCAGCAAGGTGCTACAACTTTTATCATAATGAGAAAGTTATACAGTTACATGTATTGGCTCTCAAGCTGTGACAAGAACACATACCCGGGAGATAGACCTGAGTTAACTCACCAGTTATTTGAGCACAAAGTAAATATGCCGTAATGGTGTATTTATTCTCATGTACATTTTTTAAAGTGTATATGTGCAAACCTGGATTAAAAAATTCTGGAGAACTACATCTTTTTATATCTTTGACACAGAAGTTCAGATATTATGCATAGAAATGTCAGCAAACGCATTATTCTTAGATCTATATAAAAATGAATTCTCCTGGCAGCACAAGCCAATGTGTATGTTTGCATTTCTGGTTTCCAAAACAGTTAAAAATGTATTTCAGAAGTGAAACAAATACCCAGAACTGGAATCTCACAGTTTGAAAACCATTGGTAAAGTGAAAAGACTGAGCATTTGTCACTAATATACTGTTGGCTTTAGGCCCAAATCATAGCCTTTCTGGACGACTTTTTCTTCCATCAGTAAAATTAAAGGTTCCGACTAAATGATCTTTTTCTTAAGTTGAATTCTTAACTTCTGTGCTTCTATACTTTGTTAGTCAGTGTAGATACACACACACACACACACATTAATATTAATATTTACATATATATATAAAATGAGATTCATTATAAGAAATTGGCTCATAAAACTATGAAGGCTGAGTAGTGCAATGATCTGTTGTCTGCACACTGGAGGACCCAGGAAAGTTAATGGTATACGATTCTAGTCCGAGTCCAAAGGCCTGAGAACAAGGAGAGCCAGTGTTGCAAGTTCCAGTCCAAGGACAGAAGAAGACCAATGTTTCAACTCAACAGTCAGGCAGAGAGAGAGAGAATTCAACCTTCTTCTGACTTTTTGTCTTTGGGCCCTCAATGGGGACCCCAATCTGCTCTACTCAGTTCACCAATTCAAATGCAGAGACACTCTCACTGGCACACCCAGAAATAATGTTTAACCAGATACCTGGGCAGCCTGTGGTCCAGTCAGGTTGACGCACACAATTAACCACAACTGCCCTGGCTGGTTTTGCTCAGTGGTTAAAGCCTCAGCCCGTGCGTGGAGCAATGAGTCATGTGTTCAATTCCGGTCAATGGCACATACCTTGGTTTTGGTTCATCCCCGGCCCTGGTTGGGGTCATGCGGTAGGCAACCAGTTGATGTGTCTTCTCTCACATCGATGTTTCTCTCTCTCTCTCCCTCCCACGCTGAAGATAAATAGAAAAATATCCTCAAGTGAGTATTAAAAAAAAAAAAAAATTAACTACAACTTATGTCTTGCTCTGCAGCCTGATAGAACTTATAGTTTCATGAACTCCAGTTCCTTGATTATAGGGGTTGGTATGGCATAGTGTAGAGCCAAGGATTTGAGCTAATAGATTAGGGTGTGTCCTTGAGCAAGTAACAAACTTCAGGTGAGGATCTGTAAAATGGAGGTTATATTGGGCCCAGCCAGTGTGACTCATTGGTTGAGCATCGACCCATGTACCAAGAGGTCCCCAGTTTGATTCCTGGTCAGAACACATGCCCAGGTTGTGGGCCCAATCCCCAGTGGGGGGCATGCAGGAGGCAGCCAATTGATGTTCTCTTTCATTGATGTTTCTCTCTCCCTCTCCCCTATTCTCTCTCTAAAATCAATAAAGAGCCCTGGTCAGTTTGGCTCAGCAGTTAGAGCGTCAGCCTGTGGACTGGAGAGTCCCGAGTTTGGTTCCCGCTAAGGGCACGTACCTTGGTTGCAGTTTGTCCCCAGCTCCGGTTGGGGTCGTATAGGTGGCAGCCACTAGATGTGTTTCTCACGTCGATGTTTCTCTCTCTCTTTTCCCCCCTCTCTTCCTCCTGATCTATCTGAAGATGAATGCAAAAATGTCCTCAGGTGAGGATTAAAAACAAAAACAAAAAATAAAGAAAAAGAAATTTTTTTTTTAATCCTCACCTGAGCACATTTTTCCATTTTTTGTTCAGATAGAGTGGGAGGGAGAGAGAGGAAGAGAGAGAAACATTGACGTGAAAGGGACACATTGAGTGTCTGCCTCCCGCACAACCCAACAGGGCCGGGGACAAACTGCAACCAAGGTACGTGCTCTTAGCGGGAACCAAACCCCGGTTTCTCTGGACCGCAGGCCGATGCTCTAACCGCTGAGCCAAACCGGCCAGGGCAAGAAAAAAAAATTTTTTTTTAAATGGAGGTAATATTGGTGCTTAGGCGATGCATAGTTTCGAGGATTAAAGTAGGTAATGCATGTAAAGCACTTAGTGTATATTACTCAATATATGTTACCTGTAGTTTCTTTTCCAGATGAGAAAACTGAGGTGGAGAAGTAAATAATTTGTCTGAGATTCAATATTCCATTATTATAGACTTGGATCTAGATGCTAGATCTTCCAATTCTCAATGCAGTCTTCTCTGAAGTAGGGAACATGCAGGAGGCAGCCGGTCTTGATGGCTTTGCTGAAATGTCCACCTTTTAAACTTGAAAAAAAAAATTTGCCTGGCCAGATAGCTCCCCACTGGCCACATTGCTTTCTTCCTTTTTTTCTTTTTTTCAAAATATGTTTTTATTTCTTTTTTAGAGAGAGAGGAAGGGAGAGAAAGATAGAAACATTGAGATCGGCTGCCTCCTGCATGCTCCCTACTGGGGATCGAGCCTGCAACCTGGGCATGTGCCCTGATGGGGAATCAAACTGGGACCTCTCAGTCCATGGGATAACACTTATTCCACAGAGCCACACCAGCTGAGCCACATTGCTTTCTTTTTTTTTTATCCTCATCCAAGGACATTTTTGCAATTATCTTCAGATAGAGTGCAAAGGAGAGAGGGAGGAAGAGAGGGAGAGAAACATTGATGTGAGAGAGACACATCGACTGGTTGCTACCCACATGACCCCAACTGGAGCTGGGGACAAACTGCAACCGAGGTACATGCCCTTAGTGGGAACCGATCCCTGGACTCTCTGGTCCACGGGCTGAACCAGCCACATTGCTTTCTTTATGTGTCATTTTTATTTTTTGTTAGAATGGTTTGTGATTGTCTGAACAGTTTTACCTTTACGTTATATTAAATTCTATATACTAGGGATATAGTTGATCAATTTTTAAGTTTTTTTTAACAGCTACTTTTCTAAAGAGAATGATGTGTGTTTGTGTGTATAAATTGTGTATGTATATTAAATATTACATCTTTTTGCCCTGGCCGGTTTGGCTCAGCAGTTGGAGCATCAGCCTGTGGACCAGAGTTTTGGGTTCGGTTCCTGCTAGGGAGGGGCATGTACCAAAAAAAAAAAATTACATCTTTTCTTTACAATTTTAGATTCTCAGATAAGATGGCTATTTTCTCCTACTGTTTCTATCACTTTCATTTTGTACATAATTTTTTGTTCAGAAAAAAATTATGACCAAGCAGCAATTTCTCTCCCTCCCTGCTTACTGACAATAAGGTTGATTCATGAGCAACTTCAGTTTGACAATTGGTTTTATAAATGTTATGATATACTCACTTTGATTTTAGTTCTTAATTTTAACCTTTTAAAATTTTTTTTTCTCTTGCAGTTGAAAACAATCCCCGAACAGGAAACCTTGGTGCATTAATTAAGGTCTTCCTTTCTAGAACCAAAGAACTAAAACTTTCAGCAGAATGTCAGAAGTAAGCTGGCTGATTAATCATATTCTTTTTATATTTAACAAGATGAGTATTTTTGGTAGAAATCGATTGTGGTCTTTTGAAAGCTGTTAAAGAAATTATTCTTATTATTAAGGGAAAAAGTAAAAGAGCTTTTAATTTGCTGTCCAAGTCATTGGGGTGAGATGATAAATTCTGGAATTTGATTTCAGCATTTTAGACAATCTTTAGAAATACATTCTTTAAGAATATTAATAGTGATATAATTATTACTAAAAAGATTATTCCCCATTATTACTTCTGGTCATATGACTTAGTTTGAGTATTATTTCATTCTACATCTATTTTCTTAATTTTTTCCATTAGATGAAAGGAGATTCAGATTAGATATTACAGTTTTATATTAGATACAATGGAAAGCTAACCTTTTATGTGCTTAAGTATTTTTTAACACCATTTTTTCTGGCTAGCTCTTAAAAGATTGTTCATTACCCAGCTTTCAGGCAAATAGTATTGAATCCAATTAAATTTTTTCTTTTGAGTTCACGGTTATTAATGCAAATAGCAAGTATTATATTGTGCTACTGGTGATACTCCTTAAAAATTTGGTGGTATATTTGCATATATTGTGTTTACAGTACTGTGTATTTTTAATTTTTTTTATCTTTCTTTTCTTTGAATTGCCTGTATATATGTATATATATATATATATATATATTTTTTTTTTAATCCTCACCTGAGGATATTTTTTACTTTTGTCTTCAGATAGAGTGCGGGGGGTGGGGGGCATCGATGTGAGAGAGACACGTTGACTGGCTGCCTTCCACACGACCCTGACCAGGGCTGGGGACCTGACCGCAACTGAGGTAGGTGCCCTTGACTGGAATCGAACCTGCGACTCTTTGATCTGCGGTCTGATGCTCTAACCACTGAGCCAAACCAGCCAGGGCAAGGAAAATATTTTTATTAAGTAAAAATGTAAAATACATAGAATGAAATATGAAGTAAAGTGTAATAGATTTATTTCACTGGTTTAGTGTCATAAATCATGAGCCTTGAAAAGCTATGGACATTGTTCTAATATTACAAACAGAATGGGAAAAATGATTGAGAAATCGTGAAGAAATCATTGACTAGAAATAAACTGATTATGCTCATGATAAATATTGATTCTTGTGTGATCTTGGTCTTTTCTTTCTAGTCACATCTTCATTTGGCAGACAAACAATGCTTTGTTTATTATTTGCTATTTGCTGAAAGTGTTCATTTGTGAGATGTCAGAGGAGGAATTACAACTTCATTTTACTTATGAAGAAAAGTCTGGCAGTTGCAGTAAGTATTGCCTTTGAAAATGTTTTGGTATCATGTGTAACATTAAGCACAAAATTTGAGGAATAAAATTGTAATTTTGAAAATTCTGTTTTCCTCTTATAATTTTTATTTTTAAATAATCTGACTCTGTCACTCTTTCTTCCCGTGTTAATTTTAAAGAACCAAGACTCTCATTGTGTTTTTCCTTTATTTTAGAATAAGGAATCCAGTAGGATTGAGACTTTTATTTATTTTGACTTCCATGCATATAGAAAATAAAAATAAAAATCACAAGTATTTCTTTCAGGAAACAGATGTCAGTTTAAATACCATTACTAGGGCAGTACATTATTAAGTGAGACAGCCAATCAGAATTATAGGTTTTATAAATATTAAAGGTTACTTTCATAGGATATAACAACAGTCTCTGAGTCTGGGTGTCTTTGGGACTACTTGATTAGGGACATTTTCAAGGACAGTTTTATGATGCTGATGTATGTCATCGTTTTCTGAAGATACAGGAAAAGGTTACTATTTTCTCCTGATACTGCTGAGATTTTCTTTTTTGCCAGTAGTTAGAAGGTCTGTAGTTTTCAAGATCAACTGCTTGTGTTTCATTTCTTAGCATTAAAACTAACAACCTGGAAAGTAAAAGGGGAGAAGGGGATTGTTAACAAATGAAATATGGGGAATGTACTGTTTTGCGTCTGCCCTTCACGCTATCTCCTGTCTTTCTGAAGGCAAAGGCAGTGTTGCTCTTGGATTTCCTGGGTTTATTTTTCAAAACACACCTTTGTCCTCATTAGGTGTTCTTGCCTACCTAGAGCTTTATACATTGATTTTGAGTTTTATGACATGAATGTTGAATTTCCTACTTTGATAATCGGCCTTCCAAATTTGTTAACTATGTACCTCTGTTTTAAAACTAAGCTAATCAAATTGTGTTTTGCATGTGTTAGTTTTCTTACTTCTAGGCTTTGTTTTTGTGGGACCAACAGTGCCAAAACATAGTTCACTTAAGGAGTTGCAAACCATTCCAGGAAGTTCTAGCAGCAAGAATGGAGTGAATGTTTATCCCGATAGGGTCTAAGCGGATAGCACCTGTAACTTACCATGTTGTTTTGCATTATGTAATAAAATTGTGCATATATTATACTTTCATTTAACACAATATCAATTATCTTAATATAAAGTTATTTTTCATTACTTACCAGTGAGTAAATTGATGCACTTGAGAGATACACTGTATTTGTTTTGGGGTCAAATGTCCTCCTGGAGTACCCTCTCTGAACCTGCATTCCCTACTCTGTAAGCATGGTTTTGTTGAACATCCTAGGTGGCCTAAGGTGGAGGCAATGTGAAAATGACACTTTTCTAACCATGGCCAGATTGTCAAGATGGTTGTCTCATTGAAAGACCCATTTGTAAGGTGTGATGATTGGAGATTCTGTCCGTGTACTGACAGATTGTCCTCTTTTATACAGTTAGCAATTCAGAGTTTTTACATGCTCTTTTAATTTTGTTCTTTTTATTTATAGTTGAGTTTCCTGTTGGTCCACCAGCTTAAGTCCAGTGAATATCTTTTCAAGATTAAAGACTTGCTGTTTTTGACATATGTAATTATTTTCATCTTAGCCTTACATGTTGTTAGTCTGTAACTTCTTTTTCTTATCACATAGTTTAAGTCTTTTTTATATTTTCTGCCAGTGTGTTTTTACAATTTATAAAAGTGTGATGCGCCCTGGCTGGTGTGGCTCAGTTGGTTGAGCGTCATCCCATGCACCAGAAGGTCGCCAGTTTGATTCCTTGTCAGGATACGCCCAGATTTTGGGTTCAGTCCCCAATCAGGGTGTGTGTAGTAAGCAGTTGATAGATGTTTCTCTCTCGAGTTGATGTTTCTCTCTCTCTCTTCTCTTCTCCATTCCTCTCTAAAATCAATAAAAATATTTAAAAAACAAAACAACAAATAAAATTGTGATGTAATTAAATGATTGCATAGATACTGTTGAATTGGAAAATATGGAACCTTACTATGCAATAGCTGAAAACACTCATTTATCAGCTAATAATATCTGAGTATCTGAATTAGGTGAGTGAAGGACTGTTTCGGATAGATAATATACAGGTTGAATTGACAGTAGCGAACTATTTGCAAACAATTGAGCAAAGTCAGCTGAAGCATTTTAGGATTGTTGAATGATTATGGCATACTGAATTTTGTTATTTATTCCAATTCCTTGTACTACTGATGTGATCAAATGGATATTGCTGGTGTATTCAGGGGAGCCATTTTTATTAGGGTAATGTGATTTTCAGTAAGCTCTCAGTATGTAGTAGAAATTTGAATGTTTTCTGATAGGCTATGTGTGATGTGGTGGTAGATTGTTTGCTAGAGACAATTTGTGTCATTATGTAAAGAAAGCTCTTTCCACTATTCCATGCCTTTGAGAATAGTTGGTGGGATCAAAGCCAGCCTTAGGCAAAACTAAAGTACCACAAAATTTTTCCGCTTTCCTTTTGCCTCCAATGTGAGTTTCCCTTTCCTCTCTCTTGGGATTATACCCCATTCTTGCCAAGGTAGTAACTGATCTTTATTTTACAGTTTGTATATCATAAATACAGGGTAGAGCAAAGTAGGTTTACAGTTGTTTGTATGGAAAATAATACAGTAATTAATAAATAATAATATAAGAATAAACTTTCACATACTCAGAACTGTAAATCTACTTTTAGCCCACCCTGTATAATATTTTAAGTCCTTAAGTGTCTAAATCTGTTATTGGTTTATGCAAACACTTATGGTGGCTTGTTTCCTTATGTATTTAATGATGTTGATTATGAACTTTTATATGTTTTGCCTGAATATGAGACCCCAAATAAGGGATCCAGGGACTGTACCACTAGAGGCCACTTCACCCTCCTTCAGCAGTTCTTGACTTAATGTGGCATCTCAGGTTCAGCTTCTCTTCCATGCCACCAGCTGAAGGCTTAGTCTACTAGTATTGGCTTGTATTGGCATTCATCTTCAGGCTCACCCTTCCCTTGGAGTTTGCTTACTGCTCAGTGTTTTACTCTGGATGTAAGCCACAGTTTGTTTGCTTGTAGTGGTTCTTTTTGGTTATGGTGCTGGGATCCTTGGAGATTTCCTTTATTTTCTGGAAGCCTGTCAATGCACTAAAAATTATATTTTAGCCAAGAACTTGTTGTTTTGTGCAGGGGGCCCTTTGGAGTAACTACTCCACTGTACTGCTGCCAGTAAAAGGCAAGTATAGCTTCTTTACAAATACTTTTTAATTTTTCAAATGAGGGAAGAAGCTTTTGGAGATGGAAGTGGAAAAATGGGGGGAAATAAGCTGAAAGGAAGAGGAGGCACTTGGATCAGGAGCACAGGGAGGAGAGGTTTACATTGTGAGAGTGTACTGCCTGTGCCCCCGAGTGGGCAGTTGTGTGGGTGCTGAGGAGAAGGTGGAGGCAGGTCATTTGCTGAGAGCTGGGGAGATCAGGGTATGTGGGTCTGAGGAGCGTAGTAACTAGTTAGCACAGTTTTGTGGAGAGAAGAGAGACTAGGGACTTGTCGAGTCCAGGGAAAAGGCTTGCTTAACTACATTTCCTTGGCATAAAATAGTTCCATATAAGTTTATTTTTAAAAATTATTTATTTTGTGGGACTTTCTCTCAAGCATGGTGAATTCAACATACCTGTTTATCTTTGCTTTCTCCTGAAACCCCAGTAAAATCAGTAAGGGACTTATAAAAAGTCATGAATTTACTTGGTTAAAGAGGAGGAAAAGGGGATATAATATTAATAACATTTTGCAAGTTGGAAAATTGAGTAATGGTGAAATTAACTGATCAGTGAAAGCTGAAAGCTAAGTGCCATCAGGGTTGGAGAACTCCAGGAAAAAGCCAGTTCTTGCCTTAGAACCCTGGAAAGGCTTAGGCGTTGGAAGTACCAGGCGTGTCCAAAGGCAGACAACTAAGAAGACTGATTGAAAGAAGCAGATGCCCAGATCCTCTGCTCTGCTATGCATAGTCATGAGACCACCCCTTCCCCAGTTTAATACTGTTCTGAGGGATTCCCTGAAGAGCACTCAGGCATGGGTGGGTGGGGGGCGGATTCTGAGAAACAGGCTTAAGCAAAAAGGATACAGACAGAAGAGTGAGATGTCTTGACTTGGCTTTTAAAATCCTGGCACCAGAGTTTTACTCACCCCACCTTCTTTCCCACCTGAAGATTGGTGGATATGCTCCTGGAGAAAATGAATGAAAAACAAGATTTATTGATAGTAGTTATCCTGACAGGTATGAGGTGATACCCCATTGTGGTTTTAATTTGCATTTCCTTGACAATTAGTGACATTGAGCATCTTTTCATATGTCTCATATGTCTATTGGCCTTCTCTATGTCCTCTTTGAAGAGGTGTCTACTCAGAAACTCAGAACACTAATTCAAAAGAATATATGCACCCCTGTGTTCATTGCAGCATTATTTACACTAGCCAAGCTATGGAAGCAACCCAAGTACCCATTAATAGACAAGTGGATAAAAAGCTGTGGTACATGTAATGGAATATTACTTGACCATAAAAAAGAATGAAATCTTACCATTTGTAACAACATAGATGGACCTAGAAGGTATTATGTTCAGTTAAATAAGACAATCAGAAAGACAGATACTATGTAATTTCACATATATGTGGACTCTAAAGAACAAAATAAACAAAAATGAATCAGATTAATAGACAGAGAGAGAACTGGTGGTTTGCCAGAGGGAAGGGAGTTTGCGGGACTGGGTGAAAGATGGGAGGGGGGCTGGAGGGATGGGTGAAAAGGTGAAGGGATTGAGAAGTACAAAGTGGTAGTTACAGAATAGTCATAGGGATGTGAAGTTCAGCATAGGAAATTTAGTCAATAATATTGTGGTAACTGTGTGTGTTGTCAGATGAGTTATTTGATTTAACAGGGTGATCACTTAGTAAGTTATATAATGTCCAATCAGTGACTTGTACAGCTGAAACTAATATAATATTGTATGTCAACTGTAAATGAAAAATAAAAATTATTAAAAACAAAAAAGAGACTTAGTTACTGACATTTGGCTGTCTCTCAATGAAATAGCTTGAAACACTCCAGCGGGACGTACCGTCTAAGAGGCTGTACCTATGTGTGCAGAGCTTCCATCAGCATTTGCCTCCATCTGGCAGGTAAATGCAGAGCCAAGGATCTCAAACAATTGAAAAAACTTCTAATTTGTGAGAGGTCAAAATAGAAAAAAGAAACTATATGAGATAGGAAATTGTGGAAGTTAAATAAAAAATCTGTAATCATTCTTCTCTAAAACAACCAATTTTCTTTCCATTCCCCTCTGGCTTAAAATGTTTTCTAAACTCTCTGGAGTTTCAAAGATCTCTGGTGTATTCATTTTACTGAATGCAAAGGAAATAAGTCTCCTTTGAAGTCAGCTTTGGGTTTCCTGGTGGCTGCAGGGTCTTACTGCTCTCTCTTCTTTGCTGGAGCTTGTCCAGGGGCCTGGGCAGGTTGTAGCTAAGAAGGTAAACTCAGCATTGTGTGGTGGGAGGGTAAGTGGTTTTATTTATTTTTGTCTTAATGTAAAACTTGACAGTTTAATTTTATTAGTTATAGGTAAGTAATGCAAAAAACAAAACAAACAAAAAACAACCGAATAGCTGAAAAAGGTGACTCAGAGAAAAAGAAAGCATGAATAGATTCCTTTAAAATATTTAATGTAAAAGACTTGTAATCTGTCTTTGCAGAAAAACAGATGTGCTTCTAGGAGCTCCTGAATTGTTCTTTGGTCATATAATAAGTGATCTCTCTCTTTTCTCTCCTTTTCTTTCTTTGATATTATCAGTGGAACAAAAGCAATTCAGCTTTATTAATAGGCACATTTTATAATGAAACCTGGTTAGAATGTATTATCCTTGAGGATAATTAGAAACATTTCTGTTCGACCACAATTATAGCAACCAGAATTATTGCAGATTTTGTTGCAATAGTGTGGGACACAGGCTTATAAATATTATAATGCATTAAAATGTAGATCAATATTATTTTTATTTATATTTATTTATTTTTACATATTTATGTAACAAATGCCATTGGAGGTGAATGAACATGTACAAATCTCTGCTTTCAATATACATATTCTAGAGAAATGGAGGAAGAGAAAAATAAACAAATATATGTCAAAAGGTGACAAAAGTTATGATGAAAATAAAGCAGAGTAAGGAAGCGGAGTATACAAAGTGAAAGTGTGATGATAGTATTGCTATTATAAATAAATGGCTATTTACTGGTAAGTTGATTTTTCATTTGATAATTTTATTCAATATTATTTTTAGAAAAGAGGAAATCCATTTGCTTTTTTTAAATTTATGATTAATATATAGAGGCATATTTGAATTTGCTAATTAGAAGTTAGCGCTGGCCTGGTTTGCTAAGTGGTTAGAGCATTGGCCCGTGGACCAAAGAATCGAAGGTTCAATTCCAGTCGAGGGCATGTAACTCGGTTGCAGTTCAATCCCTGGCCCTGGTTGGGGTTGTGCAGGAGGCAACCAATCGATATGTCTGTCTCACATTTATGTTTCTCTCTCTCTCTCCCCCTCCCTCTCTTTCTCTTTACCTCCCTCCCTCCCACTCTATCTGAAAATCAATGGAAAAATATCCTCAGGTGAGGATTAAAAAAAAATTTAAACATGATTTTAAATATAGAGTATTGATTCCAATATGGATTAGCTTCACAATGAAAACTGACAGTAAAATAGATTCTACCATGATTTTCAGAGTATATTTACAGTAAATATAATCTAGCTCTGTGTCTTTCATTTTAAGGAAGTCTTTTTTGCTCTAAAATTTTCAGGTACACTATTAACCTGTTTTTGGAGTATTGCTCTTTCTTTTTTATTTTATTTTATTTGTTTTCTTTATTATTATTATTATTTTTTTAATTTTATTTTTGTTACAGATTTTTTTTTTTAACCCCATTGACACCCTCCTACCCATCCCTCCCACCCCGTCCCCGGCTTTGTTGTCCATGTCCATTGATTATGCATACATGCATATAAGTTCTGTGGTTTATCTCTTCCCTCCCCACGCCACTCCCTTTTCTGAGTGTTGTCAGTCTGTACTCTACTTCCATGTCTACCCTATTCCTCAGACTGTTATGTTCGTTATATTCCACAAATAAGTGAGATCATGTGGTATTTGTCCTTTTCTGCTTGGCTTGTTTCGCTTAGGATAATACTTCCCAGGTCCCTCCATGTTGTCTCAAAGGATAAGAGATCTTTCTTACGGCTGCATAGTACTCCATTGTGTATATGTACCACAACTTTTTTATCCATTCGTCTCCTGATGGACACTTGGGCTGTTTTCAGATCTTAGCTACTATAAATAGTGCTGCTACGAACGGGGGTACGTATATTCTTTCTGATTGGTGTTTCAAGCTTCTTAGGGTATATTCCTAGAAGCGGGATCACTGGGTCAAATAGAAGTTCAATTTTTAATTTTTTGAGGTAACACCATATTGTTTTCCATAGTGGCTGCACCAGTCTGCATTCCCACCAGCAGTGTACTAGAGTCCCCTTTTCTCCACACCCTCGCCAACACTTGTTGTTTGATGATTTGTTGATGGTGGCCATTCTGACAGGTGTGAGATGATACCTCATAGTTGTTTTCATTTGCATCTCTCTGATGATTAGTGATGTTGAGCATTTCTTCATATGTCTCTTGGCAATTTTTTTTTTTTAATCTTTATTGTTGAATGTATTACAGATGTTCCTCATTTTTTTCCCCCATTGACCCCTTCCTCCCCACTCCCGCCTTTTCCCACACTGTTGTTTGTGTCCATTGGTTATGCATATAAGTTCTTTGGTTTATTTCTTCCCACCCCCCAACCCCCTTCTCTTTGAGATTTGTTCTTCTTAATCCCTTCACCTTTTTCACCCATTCCCCCAACCCCCCTCCCATCTGGCAACCAACAAAATGTTCTCTGTATTTGAGAATGTTTCTGTTCTGCCTGTTCATTTTGTTTGTAGATTCCATTGTCGATATATATGTATTCATTGCCATTTTGTTTGTTCATATATTTTATCTTTTTCTACAAAAAGACCTTTCATCATTTCATATAATAACGGTTTGGTGGTGATGAACTCCTTTAACTTTTTCTTGTCTGGGAAAATCTTTATATGGCCATCGATTCTAAACGACAGCTTTGCAGGATATAGTAATCTTGGTTGTAGGTTCTTGCTTTTCACCACTCTGAATATTTCTTGCCACTCCCTTCTGGCCTACAAAGTTTCTTTTGAGAAATCAGCTGACAGCCTAATGGGAACTCCCTTTAGGTAACTAACTGCTTTTCTCTTGCTGCTTTTAAGATTCTCTCTTTGTCTTGAACCTTTGCAATTTGATGATGATGTGTCTTGGCGTGGGCCTCTTGGGGTTCATGTTCTTTGGGACTCTCTGTTCTTCCTGGATTTGTATGTCTGTTTCCTTCACCAAGTTAGGGAAGTTTTCCGCCATTATTGTTTCAAATAGGTTTTCGATTTCTTGTTCTCCCTCTTCTCCTTCTGGCACCCCCAAGATGCGAATGTTGGCACGCTTGAAGTTGTCCCAGAGGCTCCTTACACTGTCCTCATTTTTTTGGATTCTTTTTTTGTGCTGTCCTGATTGGGTGTTTTTTGCTTCCTTATATTCCAAATCGATGGTTTGCTTCTTGGCTTTACCCACTCTACTATTGAATCTGTGTAAATTATTCTTTATTTCAGTTAGTGCCTCCTTCATTTCTGACTGTGCATCCCTCATTTCTGACTGGTCCTTTTTTATGCTCTTGAGGCCCTCACTAAGTTCGCTGAGGTTCTCACTAAGTTCATTGAGCATCCTTATAAGCAGTATTTTGAACTCAGCATCTGTTAGGTTGCTTATCTCCATTTTGCTTAGTTCTTTTCCTGGAGATTTTTTCTATTCTTTCATTTGGGACCTGTTCCTTTGTCTCCTCATTTTGGCTGCCTCCCTGTGTTTGTTTCTATGTATTACTTAATGAGAGGTATGGGGCTAGCTGAGACCAGATGCTGCTTGTTTGAAAGGATTTAGGAAAACCTGAAGCAGGATCCAAGACAAGCCAATCCTATGGTAAAGCAACTGGCAACAGCTTGGGTGGGCCTGAAAGTTGGGTGGGGCAGGGCCTCAGGGAATCACCAGGTCGGGGCAACCAATATGAGCCAGGTTGTTGGAGTCCCAGTTATGGGGGTTGTCTGCCATCCCAGGGAAGGGCTCACCAAAGGAACAAAGGCCTCTGACAGCACGTCTCTCCTGGAGAAAGCCCCTCTCCAGCTCTCCTTCCAATGCCAAACAGCTCAGTTCTTCCCTGTATGTCTCTGGCGCCCCTTGAGCTGCCTCCCCTCCAAGCTTAGAGGGAGAGAGTCCGAGTAAGTCTGTGTGCGGGCCCTTTTAGAGGAGCTGCCTGGGGCTCCAGCTACTTCAGCCTCCCTGAATCTCAGTGCCTGCTGGTTTTTCCAGCTAGAAGTTATGGGGACTTCTCTTCCTAGCACCAGAACCCTGAGTGGGGTGCCTGGTGTAGGACGGGAACCCCTCAATCCTCAGGTAGAACCTTCTTAGCCGAGGTATCCTCCTGATTTGTATCCTCCACATGTGGGTGTGGGACCAGCCCGTCCGCCTCCGCCCCTCCTACCAGTCTCGATGTGGCTGCTTCTTTAATTCTGTAGTTGTAGGACTTCCATTCAGCTTGGTTTCAGGCAGTTTTGAATGATGATTGTTCTGTGGTTTAGTTGTAACTTTGATGTGGTTGTGGGAGGACACGATACCACATTTACCTATGCCGCCATCTTGACTAGAGTCGTCTCTTGGCCATTTATATGTCCTGTTTGGAGAGATATCTGTCTATTCAGCTTCTCTGCCCATTTTTTTAAATTGGGTTCTTTGTCTTCCTTTTGTTGAGTTGTATGAGTACTCTCTACATTTTGGAAATGAACCCCTTCTCTGATGTGTCACTGGCACTTATGCTCTCCCATACAGTGGGTTGCCTTTCCATTTTGATGATTGTATCTTTTGCTGTGCAGAAACTTTTTAGTTTGATGTATTCCCATGTGTTCATTTTTTCCTTTACTTCTGTTGCCTTAAGTGATGTATCAGTGAAAATTCTGCTGTGTATGATGTCCGAAATTTTGTTGCCTTCATTTTCTTCTAGAATTTTTATGGATTCACAAATCACATTTAAGTCTTTTATCCATTTTGAATTTATTCTTGTGAATGGTGTAAGTTGATGGTCTAGTTTCATTTTTTTTTGCATGTAGGTGTCTAATTTTCCCAACACCATTTATTAAAGAGGCTGTCTTTACTTCATTTATGCTCTTGCTTTCTTTGTCAAATAATAATTGAACATAATGTCTTGGGTTCATTTCTGGGTTCTCTGTTCTATTCCACTGGTCTATATGCCTGTTCTTGTGCCAGTACCAGGCTGTTTTGATTACAGAGCTTTGTAGTATAGCCTGATAACTGGTATTGTGATCCCACCTACTTTGTCCTTCTTTTTCAAGATTGCTGTGGCTATTCGGGGTCTTATTTGGTTCCATATGAACTTTTGAAGTATTTGTTCTAGTGCTGTGAAATATGTCATTGGTATTTTGATGGGGTTTGCATTGAATCTATAGATTGCTTTGGGTAGTATGGACATTTTAATGATGTTAATTCTTCTAATCCATGAACAAGGTATATGCTTCTACTTTTTTATATCTTCCTCTATTTCTTTTTTCAATGTCCTGTAGTTTTCTGCAAATAGGTCCTTTACTTCTTTGGTTAAGTTTATTCTTAGGTATCTTAATTTTTTTGCCATGATGGTAAATGGGATTGTTTTTTTGGTTTCTCTTTCTGTGAGTTCATCATTGGTGTATAAGAATGCCATCGATTTCTTGACGTTAATTTTGTATCCTGCCACTTTGCCAAATTTCATTTATTAAGTCCAGTAGATTTTGATGGAGTCTTTAGTGTTTTCTATGTATAATATCATGTCATCTGCAAATAATGAGTTTCACTTCCTTCTTTCCAGTTTGGTTTCCTTTTATTTTTTCTTCCTGTCTGATTGCTGTGGCTAAGACTTCCAGTACTATGTTAAATAAGAGTGGTGAAAGTGGGCATCCCTGTCTTGTTTCTGTTCTTAAGGGAAATGCTTTTAGTTTCTTCCCATTGTGTATGATGTTGGCTGTCTATATGGCCTTTATTATGTTGAGATATGACCGCTCTATTTCCACACTGCGGAACATTTTTATCAGAAATGGGTGCTGGATTTTGTCGAATGCTTTTTTAGCATCTGTTGATATGATCATGTGGTTTTTATTCTTCATTTTGTTTATGTGGTGTATCACATTTATGGATTTGCGAATATTGTACCAGCCTTGCATCCCTGGGATGAATCCCACTTGGTCATGGTGAATAATTTGTTTGATGTATTGCTGGATCCGATTTGCTAGTATTTTGTTCAGGATTTTGGCGTCTATGTTCATTAGGGATATTGGCCTTTAGTTTTTTTTCTTTCTTGTGTCTTTTTCTGATTTTGGAATTAGAATTATGCTGGCTTCATAAAACGAGTATGGAAGTCTTCCTTCTTCTTGAATTTTTTGAAATAGTGTGAGGAGAATGGGTGTTAGTTTTTTTTTGAATGTTCGGTAAAACTCCCCGGTGAATCCATCCGGGCCTGGGCTTTTGTTTGCTGGGAGAGTCTTGATTACCTCTTCAATTTCCTTAGTTGTTATTGGTCTGTTCAAGTTTTCTATCTCTTCCTGGTTCAGTTTTGAGAGACTATGTGTTTCTAGAAATTTGTCCATTTTGCTTTGATTGTCGTATTTGTTGCCATATAGTTGTTCATAGTAGCTGTTAATGATCTTTTGTATTTCTGTGGTGTCAGTTGTTACTTCTCCACTTTCATTTCTGATTTTGTGTATTTGGGTTCTCTCTCTTTGTTTCTTGGTGAGTCTAGCTAAGGGTCCATCAATCTTGTTTATCTTTTCGAAAAACCAGCTCTTTGTTTCATTGATCCTTTGAATTGTTTTTTTGGTCTCCATTTCATTTATTTCTGCTCTGATCTTTACTATTTCCTTACTTCTACTTGCTCTATGGTTTTCCTTTTGTTTGCTTTCTAATTCTTTAAGTTGTGAGGTTAGATAGTTAGAAATTTTTTTTGTTTCTTGAGGTAAGCCTGTAGTGCTATGAACTTCTCTCTCAGAACTGCTTTCACTGCATTCCATAGATTTTGTGTCATTGTGTGTTCATTTTCATTGTTTTCCAGGAAGTTGTTATTTTCTTCCTTGATCTCCATGGTAACCCATTCGTTGTTTAATAACATGCTATTTAGCCTCCATGTGTTCAAATGTTTTTGCATGTTCTTATTGCAATTGATTTCTAGTTTCATGCCATTATGATCTAAGAGATGCTTGATATGATTTCAATCTTCTTGAACTTGTAGAGACTTAGTTTATGTTCTATCATGTGGTCTATCTTTGAGAATGTCCCATGTGCCCTTGAGAAGAATGTGAGTTCTGTAGTTTTGGGCTGTAATTCTCTGTAGATACATATATATATATATATATATATATATATATATATATTTTTTTTTATCCTCACCCGAGGACATTTTTCCATTTTTTACTCAGATAGAGCGGGAAGGAGAGAGAGGAAGAGAGAGAAACATCGTTGTGAAAGGGACACATCGAGTGGCCGCCACTCACACAACCCAACCAGGGCTGGGGACAAACTGCAGCCAAGGTACATGCCCTTAGCGGGAACCGATCCCGGGTCTCTGGGACCGCAGGCTGACGCTCTAACTGCTGAGCCAAACCGGCCAGGGCTAGATATCTATTAAATTGCTCCTGGGAAGGAGCAATATGGCCACTGTCCTGCGTGGCTACAACTCAGCAAAAGCTCTGAGCGCCCTCCAATTCTCTAGTGTCCCCACATAGTTCCAGTCCAGTTCACCCTCCCCCTGCCAGAGCCCAAGGTGAGTAGCTGTGGCTATTTTAGCGTCTGTCCCGGCTCTGGGCTGTGGAGGTACTTGGGAGTTTAACCCGAGGGTGCTGCTCACAGCTAAGGCCGCTGCCGTCTGGGGGCTCCCAGCCCCCCTCTCATGCTTCCACATGCCTACCAGGATCCAGTCAGTGTCCATGGTTATATGATCCTCGCAAGTTGCTTTTCTGTTGGTTTTTCCCAACGATTTCTTTTTATTTTAGTTGTAATTCCAGTTTGGTCCTGGGAGACAGTCTGTGTAGCTTCCATTCACTCCGTCACCGTTTTGGAATCTCCCTCTGTTATTTCTTTTTTAAAATTTTATTCGTTTTTATCTGTATTGTAGAAAGTATTACAGATGTCCTCCTTTTTTCTCCCATTTACACCCCATTGACCCCCTCCTCCCTACTCTGTTATTTTTTTATCTTTTTTTTTGAGATATATATATATAAAATAATCCTCACCCGAGGATATTATTCTATTTATCTTCAGATAGAGTGGGAGAGAGAGAAAGGGAGGGAGAAAGGACAATGTGGAGGGACACATCGGCTGGCTGCCTCCCGCATGATCCCAACCAGGGCCGGGGACAAACTGCAACTGAGGTACATGCCCTTGGCCAGAATTGAACCCACTACTCATTGGTCCGCAGGCCGATGCTGTACCGCTGAGCCAAACTGGCCAGGGCTCTGTTATTTCTTGATTGATTTTTAGTCTTTGTATTTGGCACAGTGTGGTATTGGACAGCATTGAGAAACTGATAGCTTGACTTTATTAATGTAAAGAAAACAACAAAGATTAGCTCTCTGTTAATATTTCTTTAATAACTACATGTAACCTGATTTAAATGACCCATATGTTTCTTTTTTCTGGCTGCTACTTTGTTTTCCACCAGTGCTGTTTTTTCCTCTTCTTCAAGTAAATATTTTTAAAAAATATTTTCTCCCTCTCTTCCTCTCCCACTCGGATGGAAGATATTTTATTATTCTCTGGTCCTCTCCCTAAGGCCAAAATGGGAGTTTGGTATCTTAGCATTTGGTACCAAATGGGTGCCTAAAACAAAAAATAGGAACCGAAGTGTAGTTTCAGGTATAGATTATTAGAGCTGTAAGGGAACACAGATATCATCTTGTCTTTCTTTGCTTCTTCCTCTGGTGACACGCCTAGAAATCAGAGATGCCGGTTAGGGCTTGAGAGTGAGAGAACCCTAGGGGTAAGGGTGGGATTTCAGTGACCTTGTTCTGCACAATACCATAATAATAGTTTATCATTTTTTTCATTGTTTGAAATTACTTCCAAATTGGATATTTAAGGCAAGGACTGAACTTCCGGTATGTGTTGAATATGTAATAATATGTCACCTCGATGTGTAAACTAATATGTAGTATTGCAGATTTCTCTCCTAATGTAGCTCATAGTACTCACTTAATGGGGTTTATAGTTGGTGTCGTCAGTGAAACATGGGTTGGTTGACTGGATTTCCCCCCCAACTTTGTATAAAATCACGTCTTTTTATTTTTATTTTTATTTCCTTTATTGATTTTAGAGAGAGAGAAAGTAAGAGGGATAGAGAGATAGAAACATCGATGAGAGAGAAGATCGACTGACCGCCTCCTGCATGCCCCCCACTGGGGATCAGGCCCACAATCTGGGCATGTGTCCTGATTGGGAATCGAACCGGTGACCTCTTGGTGCATTGTCAATGCTCAACCACTGAGCCACACCGGCTGGACTGAAAACAAGTCTTAAAAATAATTTAGCAGGTTTTTCTTTTTTTGGGGACTCTGGATTTGGGTTTAGATCTGGGCTCTGCCCTTACTGTAAATAAACTAATCTCTCTGGGCTTTGATTCTTCATCTGTAAAATGATGGTAATCATACCCACTCCTAAATAGTTATTGTCAGGATTAACGTGGGATAAAGAGAATGAAATAATCAACACAGTGCCTTTCCAAAGGTAGAGTTCTCAGTGTACATTAATGTTATCTCCAGAAGCTAACATTTAAAATACTGAAGTATTTGGAGCTATGGAGGCTATTTAAAACACTTTAAGAGATAAAACTGGGTTGTAAACTTCACAGTTCAGTAAACATACTGAATCTCTGCAAAGTCATTTGCTCAAAGGACCTCAGTTTACAATGTCATTCAAATTTGAAGGACTTTTAAGATCATCTTTCTGAAATGCATGAGTATGTTACTATAATTTTTAGCTTTTTTTTTTTTTTTTTTTTTTATCCTCACCCGAGGACATTTTTCCATTTTTTGTACAGACAAAGTGGGAGGGAGAGAGAGGACGAGAGAGAGAGGGAAACATCGATGTGAAAGGGACACATCGAGTGGCTGCCACCCGCACGACCAACCAGGGCCGGGGACAAACTGCAACCGAGGTACGTGCCCTTAGCGGGAACCGAACCCGGGTCTCTCCGGACCACAGGCGGACGCTCTAACCACTGAGCCAAACTGGCCAGGGCTGTTACTATAATTTTTAGAGGCTGACTTTATATTTACCTATTTTTAATGGAACTAAGAAAGATATTTATCCTCATCTGAAAGCTGAATGATATAAATACTGCTTTGGAAATAATGTTGTAAGAGTGACTTTTGCTTAATGTCAAACCTGGCAAGCAGTCAAATCTTGTCACTCTTCACTTGATATGCAATTATTTGCTTCTAGATTAGCCCAGAAACAAGCATAAAGTATTCTGCAGGATTTTCTTTTTAAGATAAATGGAAGTTGTCAGAGAGTTTAGCTGGAAATTGTTTATTCTTGTCTTTCTTTTTGTTAGAGCTTGGGCCTTGATATGTTACATTTTACTTGTATATATTTTTTATTATTTTTATTATTATGTTAAATAGGTAACAAAGCTGTGACTATACTCCTTAATTAACTCAGCTGTAAACTTGGCCAAGGTCATGATTTGGATCGCACATTGCACTGAATAGAGAATTTTTGTCACCATTTTAAGATTTAAAAATTAGATGTGTTTATACCCCTGGAAGAAAAAAAACAATCAGGCACCATCTGTGGGTCCTGAGTGCTTGTTCCTCCACCTTCTATAACTAAAACACTGCTGGCTGCTTGATTTAACAGGGGTATGTTACTAAACTGTCCAGTTCATTTGGTCTGAAATAAGGAATCAATGAATGATTTTGAATGTTATTCTTGGGCCTGGCCAGTGTAGCTCAGTGGATTGAGCATCAGTCCCATGGACTGAGAGGTCCTGGTTCGATTACCGGTTAGGGCACATGCCTGGGTTGTGGGCTTTATTTCTGGTAGGGGATGTGCAGAAGGTGGCTGATCAATGTTTCTCTCTCACATCACTGTTTCTATCTCTCTCTCCCTCTCTCTTAAAAAAGAAAAAGGTCAATAGCCCTGGCCAGTTTGGCTCAGCGGTTGGAGTGTTGGCCGGCGGTCCAGAGAGACCCGGGTTCAGTTCCCGCTAAGGGCACGTACCTCAGTTACAGTTTGTCCTCGGCCCTGGTTGGTCGTGCGGGTGGCAGCCACTCGATGTGTCCCTTTCACATTGATCTTTCTCTCTTTCTCTCTTCCTCTCTCTCCCTCCCTCCCATTCTACCTGAACAAAAAATGGAAAAAATGTCCTTGAGTGAGGATAAAAAAAAAAAAGAAAAAGGTCAATAAAAACATTAAAAAAAAGAAATGTTCTTCTTGTGTCTGGGTCACTACATTCTATAGGATGAACCCAGAAAGATGATTCAACAAACATGTATTGAGCATATATTATATGCCAGCAAATCAGGTTGTTGGAATTGGTTGTTAACTGATGTGGTTATGTTGGATAGCTTTGACAAGGAGAAGAGTTTTAGTTAGATCTACTTATCACATAGCCTCATAGACAAATGTTACTTATTTCCTTGTTTTACTTTCTTCACTTGAACTAATAAGCCTACCTTAGTGTGGTTATTGAATTTTATTCTTGCTGTATTCTTCTTAGCTTTGACTGGTGTGTTCATTGTGATTTAATGTTCTACTCAAGTTTGGCACTCACCTCTCAGAGGGTTACTGTGCCAGTTCTATTTATGGCAAGGCAGGAAGGGGTTTCTTCATAATTTCTGACTACTAGGTGATTGTGGTCTAGAAAAAAGAATTGCTAAATTTTTTTGAGACTCCAAGTGCTTTGATGCTTTGGAAATAGCTATTAGAGTTATACTTAGACAGCTGGGTTCAGTTCAGCAAACATGTATTGAGTATGCATCACATGCCAAGCTCTTAGTCATCGTCCTTGAGAAATGTAGAGTCCAATAGGGGCCTGCTTACATGTAGAAAGAAATTATGATATAATGTAGCCAAAATATGCAGTGAAAGACATGCGCAAGGCATAGATGTGGTCTAGATGATTAATTTTGTTCAAAGTGAGGCAAGAAAGTTGGGTTTTATGGAGGAAATGAAGACTTAGGATGGTTCAGATGGATAAAGATTGGCTTTAAAAAAAATTAGGTTTTTATTGTTGGAGGCCATTCCAGGCAGAGAAAATGTTATTGAGGAGGCATAAAGTAGCATGTAGCAGGTAGGTTGGTATTGCTGGAATATAAATTGTGAAGGGAATAATGGTGGAAGATAAGGTAAAAAGGGATGCAGAGCCTGTATATTGTGAAGGGTCTGGCATGCTGTACTTTGGAGCTTAAGAGTTTTTTCTGGTACACAGTAATCAACTTAAAGCAATTGAAAAGATCTAAGCCAGGAGACCATAAGGATGGAATGTAATTAGGTCCCTCTGATAACAATCTAGAGTTAGGATTGGAGAGGAGTAAACTTAAATGTAGAATAAGGAAGGTTTAAAGTTCAGAAGTGAGTTTTAATTTAGCAAACTTGTTCAACTGAACCGAGATAATGAAATAATGAACGAAGGCATGACAGGGAATGAAGAGGAAATAACAGAGAGGTGACTGTGTAATTGAGAGGACCTTGAGATTGAATGAGAGAGAGAGCGCAGTCTGTGTTTTGGGTTTGGGTTAACTGATGCAGTCACCAAAAAGGAGGATAAAGAACAAATAAGTGGGTTTGAAGTGTTGGGACAAATGAGTTCAGTTTCAAACATGTTGAGCTTGAGTACTGATGATGCATCTGGGGGGAGATTACCAGCAGACAATTGGATATAACGATGAAGTTCAGTGGAGGGACCAAGAGGAAAACTGTAGATTTAGGAATCACCAGCATACAAGTGATGACTGATAAAGGAGATTGTAGGGAGTGAGAACTGAGGAGAAGAGAGCCAATGGCAGTGCTCCGGGAGCATACCAATAGTTAGTTGAAGGGTATTCTGAGGAAGTGGATACTGGGAATGAATAGAAAGAGAGGTAGGTTAGAAATAAGGTGTCATAGGAACCGAGGGAAGAAAGAATTTCATGGAAAAGTAGGTGTGTAAGTCTTGTCCAAAGCCAGAAGTCACTAAGAGCTGTTTGGGACAGAGGAGCATTTCCATTGGGACGGTTATTTGCAGCCTACCTTTGTTACTTGTACTATGACTTGGAAATCTATTTTACCTTTGGCTTTTTGTCTATAAAGAGCAAACATCTCTTACTCATTGGCCTCTTACTCATTTTTAGTCTGTGATCTGTGGAGTCTCCACACATTCAGAAAAGGTTCTTTGAGTTCTATCAAGAAGATCAAGGGCAAGGTCAGATATTTATTGAGGGGAGGGAGTACAGGTACTCTACTCCTGATTCAAACAAAGCAGCTAGAATAGCTTGATTGTTATGTATTTTATATATTTGACTTCAGTATAAGATTTCATTTGAAAAAACAGTGCAGTATAAGAAGTTTGAAAACTACTGGCCTACAGGAGTCATAAGATACCTTCAAATGTTAAAAACTATATAATTGATAGCTGGTGTTCAAAATTCCTCTACTAGATGAAAATCATAATAGATGTTAACGTGGTCATGACTTGGATTTTATTCAGAAGTCAACATTAATGTCTGAGTTTATGTAATAATTACAATTCTTGTTCTCATTAGGAATGAAAACTGAACTTCTAAACAACTCCATTCTATTTTATACTTTCTTAATAAACTTTTTATGTGTCTTACCAGGTTCCAACTCAGAAGATCTCTTGGAAGAATTAGTCTGCTGTTTGATGCAGTTAATCACTGATATCCCACTCCTGTAAGTTCTGGCTATGCCAGGGTTTGTTTTATCTTCTTTGTATATGGTAATTCATCATGTTGAAGAGTTTGTGGGTCCTAGCGTAGTACTTTTATGTATGCCTTTTAAGAGTTGTACATTCATGGAGTTCTTTTATCTCTCTTGCCTAATACTATTTAAACTCTTACTATCCATCAAAACAAGAATTTTGAGTTGTTGAGGGGAAAATAATCAATACTAAACATCTGGTAGGCACAAAATTAGATTAACCTCTGTAATAAGAGAACTTACAGGTTTCTGTCAACAGGGTTTAAGAGCAAAGAAATTAGAAACTAATTCAGATGTGGTAGGTGCAGCTAGTTGTTAATCCATTATTTTTCTCTCCTCCTTCCTTACTTTCTGATTTTATTTATGGCCATTTAGGGAGAGGTTGGATTTTCAGGTCCATCTTTTCTTGAAGCTAGATGTGGTCATTGAGATGTAGGGGGAGGTTCTCCAATGAAAGTATGAGTAAAGCTCTTTAAGAGGCCTGACTCAACTAGGAGGCCTATCTTTCTGTTCTTGACAGCCCTCTTTTCTGCTGTCCTTTTGAGTTATGTGGCCATCTTGGCACCGTGAGCCAAGAGACTCACAGAAATTTCTGCTTTGATGCAATTGAGCTGTTGAACCAGTCATCACTACCAGTCCCCATACCCTCTGTCGCCCCCTGGACTTCTCATGTGAGAAAAATAGACTTTTATTTTATTTAATGGATTTCTTTCACTGCAACTGAATGCAATTCCAGCATGATTCAAAATGTTTGTTTTTTTTAAAGAGCTACTGTCAACCTTTTAAAAAATTGTCTCTCTGAGGAACCTTTTTAGACATTTTTTTTTTCTGAATTGCCTCTCCCCCTTGTAGGGCCAGAAATCATTATAATATCTGTGATGTTTTTCCCCTCAACTAAGTTTCATTCTCTTGCGGGATGATATCATCCCTGTTGAGAATGTGTATTTTAAAGAAATTATTTTTTTAAATAAAGAAGTAGATTTTAAGATTTATCATCATAGGATCTCAATCTACATGGGAATATCTTTGGAAATGTGCTATTTTTCCATGGTCCAAAAAGGAAAGACAGGTATTTATGAGAAAATGGGCTCCTGGCCTCTGTTGTGCATAAGCGTAGCATCCAGAATTGTAATACAGATTTAGAAATGAGAACCACCAAACCCTGTTGTGATTTGGCTGGTGATGTGTAGCTCGGAAGGCAGGGTAGAGATTCCTGAGGAATCACCTGATAGGGAAGGTAATGGGGGAAAATGTCCCATGCATCTAGAACTCTGTGACAGACACAACTATTAGCATGCCTGATATACTTTTCTCATTTTCCTAACAGATCTCCAGTATTGTTTGGGGGGCCAGTATGTGGCCAGCTTAGTTTTTAGGCACCTTGGGAATGGACTGTGCCTGAAATGTGGCCCCGTGACAGTTTGGGCTAATTTTATATAAGCAGAAGTTGTGAGCTTGTAGAGCCCGAACCTTCAACTTTTTGCTCTTTGTCCTTCTCCTCTTGCTTTCTGGAATGTGGAGGCAGCACCGAGGCCATCTTAAAAGTATGATGAAGACTGCCGCATGCAAAGGATAGTGTCCCAGGAGCATGAGATGTTGATGATATTATGGAACTGTTATACCAACCTTAGATCACTTGTCTTTGTGTTTCTCTTTATATCAAAAAAAATAAACCCTTATTTTGGTTAAGCTACTATGGTTAGGTTTCTGTTACATATGGTCTAAAGTTGTCCGCTATTTACTTGTAATAGTATGTGTGATGCTTCATGTGTTCCTGATTTAATTTTAGGAATAGCACTACCTCTATTACATTATGTTCTTACAAATACCAGCAATATCTTTTTTTGTTGTTGTTGATAAAATATCTTAAAGTTAAGGGGGATGGAAATAGTAAATCCCTTTACTAGTAAATAAGCCACGAGTACAACGACTAGACCAGCCACTTAAACACTCTTGGGGAGCAAGCAGACAGTGTTGTAATATATCAAACATTTCAGTGTTTTAATGTGTTTATACTTTTTAAATGAACTGAAAATGCACAGACAACCAGATGTCTTGTATTATGTACACTCAGCTTTAACCAGCTGCTGAAACAATTTCTTATGATTTAATATTCTTGGAACTCCATCCTCCAAGAAAGTTTGTCTTGGTAACTGTTTCTATGTGAAACCAAACTATTCTTTCAGTGTTTCATCTACTGTAACTGTAGTGCAGTGTTACAGATCAGCTTATAATTTAAGGAGGAATATTAACATATGGAAACCGGGATGCTCTCACCTGAGCATCATCAGTCTCGCTATGAACTTTCATGCTAACGTTGGCATGCCGGTGCTCCGTTAGCAGGCAAACAGCAAGAGGAATCTAGTTCTAATGACCACCGAGGGCAATTCCAAACTAGCTTACACATTTCTTATGAGACTATGAAATCATTCTTTTAATATTGAAAGTAAGTGAGAGAACATAGATATTTAGAGATATGTAAACTAAGTTTTATTTATTTATTTATTTTTTATCCTCACCCGAGGGCATTTTTCCACTTTTTGTTCAGATAGAGTGGGAGGGAGAGAGAGGAAGAGACAGAAAGAGAGAAACATCGATGTGAAAGGTACATATCGAGTGTCTGTCACCCACACGACCCAACCAGGGCTGGGGACAAACTGCAACCGAGGTACGTGCCTTTAGCGGGAACTGAACCCGGGTTTCTCTGGACCACAGGCCGACGCTCTAACCACTGAGAAAAACTGCCCAGGGCAAGACCTGTAAACTAAGTTTTAAATGATACTTCATTATTAAGAGAACAGGATCCCTGTAGTAGTTTAGATATAAACTCCCAGAATTTGAAGGAATTATTTGTGATGAAAATTGGCTTTTAAGTCAATACTGCTTTTCAGTTTGGATTTCTTGATAAAATATTAATTCTCTGAGGTGCTTAATCTCAAAGTCAGATTAAAATTGCACATCTTACATGATTTCTTCCTTAACTTCTCTCAGCATTTAGATATTTAAAGTAAAGATTAAGTCATGCATGGGCTCATGATTTGACATTTTTCAGTGTAGATTGGGTTGATCCACTAGAATTGAAATGTCTTCCAAAAGTAAAGCCTTGTCTTTAATTATTATACCTGCTCCTTGATCTCAAGGAATTGAGTGGGAAAAGAATAACGTACGATAAAGGTATTTTTCTCAGGACACTAATGGAGGGTACCATAAGAAGAACGTGGTTGGCAGAACAGAGTTGAAAGTAGAACACTTAGAGTTTGTGACAGTGTGTCAGCTGTTAGCATTACTGTAGTGGTTGAGACCCCATGACTCCACCCAGTGGTGGAGGTTAGGTAGGTTCCTAGCATCAGAAGCAGTTAGATTGTATGGGCCCCAAGCTTATGTTTTAGAGACTGCTTGTGATGCTTTTCATTATTAAATATAAGTTATTTTGAAGACTAGAATTGATTTTTTTCTTTTATGTCTTTTTATCTGTTTTTGTAGCTGTAGTTTTCTTAAGGCTATTACTGTTAGCTGTAAATGATGATGCCATTGTCAAGAACAGGCCCCACTCCTTTTCTCTCATGCCACCACTCTGAACAGGTGCCTGTGAAATCTGCCCTGAGTGGGCTTTTCTGTTGGCCCCAGGTCAAACACAGCCTCTTCCTCTGGGCTCCATTTATGTGTTCTCCTTTATCAACCTGTGAATCATGAGCACTGGAGCTGCTTCATTCTCAACCTGGCCCTCATTTGCATATTTTAATTAATTAATAAATTAATTAATTATTTTTATCCTCACCTGAAGACATTTTTTCCATTTTTTTGTTCAGTTAGAGTGGGAGGGAGAGAGAGGAAGAGAGAGAGAGAAACATCGATGTGAAAGGGATACATTGAGTGGCTGCCACCTGTACCACCAACCAGGGCCAGGGACAAACTGCAACCGAGGTACGCACCCTTAGCAGGAACCGAATTGTCTATTGTTTCTCTTGTATTTCTCAAATAAAATTAGAATGTGAGCTCCATGAAAACAAAGATTCTTCTTGTGCCAGCATTTATTTTGCTCATTGCTGTATCACTTATACTTGGGTTAGTCTGACTGTCAAAAAAATTTTGTTGAATCAGGAAATCAGTAGGGGCACAACCTATTCAGTGTGCTTAAAGCATTTTGTTTGTTTCTCAGCATCTTGTCTGTATGGAAACAACATTGTGCTAAAACATGTTCCATTGCAAAATATACTGGCTCAAAAGCCCTTTGTAGTTTGTACATTATATTATAAAAATTTAATGTCTTATAAACATTAGTAGTAGAAAGGGGCTACTAGAAGCTGAAACACTTGAGAAATAACATCTACTGATGTTAGGGAAATGGTAGATTAACTAGTTATAAATACTGACTGTTGTGGGGTCATTTAGTTTAGGAACAATCAGCTTATATCTCAGTAGTCCCCAGATTATCCCTCTACAGTATAATACTTTATTTTTTTTTTGAGTTCATCCTCAGAAAATGTATATTGTGAAAATACTGTGTGTCTGTTCTGTACTAGGCCCTGGGCAAAGAACAAGTGACTTTTGAAGAGCTCAGAGATGGATAGATATATAGACAGCTCAGAAAGAGAAATAGCTGATGAATGCTACAGTCATTTTAAGCTGTAGTGATTAGCAGTGGCTAGGTCATTAAAGAGGCAGAAAGGAGATGGATAGGGCTCTCCTGGGTATGAATAATGAGAACACTGTATTAGTTTGATTAGAGCAGAGGGTTTGTGGGAAATTAGGGATGGAGAAGCTATGTTGTTTGATGGTGTAAAGACTTGAACGTTAGCAGGAGTAAAGGTTTGATTTTGTTTAGGGTTCCTTGTTTATTAGAATACAAAAGAACAATATATGTATTTTAGAGCTATTTCTCTAAAATACATTTTGGAAGTATTTGGGGAGGGGTAAAACTAGTTAAGAATTTTATAAATTCACTTTATCCACAGGAATTTTTAAATCTAATAAAATGATATCAAGTGCACATTGATTCAACCCTTAGACTAATGCTGTTGGCTTAGATGTTATATGATGGAAAATTAGAATATTGAAACTTTTGGAGCTAACACTGAGTAGTACATGGTTTAAGAACCTGAAGAGCCATAAACAGTTTCCTTCTGAATTCTGCAAGTTGTTGGAAGAGAGTGAAGGAACTGGAGAGATCCATGGTTGGCAATAAAGGACCTAACTGTTGGGGAAATGCCTTTCTACAGCCTTGCATGTAAGATACCCACTTACTTCTGCAAATGCAGACTCAACAGGGTGGGTGGCTAAAGCAAGTCAGCATTTAAATTTTAGGTGCTGTCAGGTAAACATCTAGTATAGCTTTCTGGTGGAATTAGGTATTTGTGACATTACAAGCACTGAATTAAAGATGATAATGTTTTCATGTATCATTACAGTTTTTTATGTTAAGTTCACAATAGCTTTTTAGCTTTAAAATGGATTTCTGGTACCTCAGGGAGAAAAATCCTAGTTAAAAAATTTTAATATATAAACGGTAACCTAGTTAAAACATTTTAATATATAAACAGTAACAGTTTATTGAAGAAATCCGAGCAAAATATGTCCAGCACCACAAATGTTTATATTACAAGATATGTGGTCAGATTTTTAAATAAATGTTTAACTGGCTATTACCAAGAAGTATAGGATATATCCTGTGGTACAAAAGACACCACTGAGGCAGATGCCTTGGTTTAGCACAGAGCTGCCCAGCTGAGGGGTGTCTAGTCCATAGTCTGTAGCACTGTGGCATCTCTCCTGGATGTGGTGGATGGGCAGGAAGATGCTGAGCAGGTTGATGAGTGGCAGCAGCAGGAGTCTGGAGCGTGAGTACAGCTGCACCATGTGGCTGCTGGACAACAGCGAGTACACCTGCACCATCCAGAGGGATTCCAAAATGGTGGCAGAGTGAATGGAAGCTACACAGACCGTCTCTCAGGACCAAACTGGAATTACAACTAAAATAAAGACAAATCGTCATGTAAAAGCAACAGAAAAGCAGCTGGAGAGGACCCATATAACCAGAGACAGGAAAAAGGACACTGAATTGAGCCTGGTAGGAACTGTGGAGGGGTGAGAGAGCAGGTTGGGAGCCCACAGACAGCAGCTGTTTTAGCTGTGAGTAGCTTCCTTAGGGTTAAATTCCCAAGCTGATGCCACAGCTTAGCAGGCTGGGACAGAGCACTAAATTAGCTACTGCCATTCACCCTGGGCTCTGGCAGAGGGAGGGTAGACTGGACTGGAACTGTGTGGAGACTCGGAAGCTTGGAGAGATGAGAGGGCAATGGGAGTTTTCTGCTGAATCACTCCCTCACAGGACAGTAGCCATCTTACTCAAAGAGCCCCTTCCCAGAGCCTCTGGGAGAAGCAACAGCCCCTCCTTCAGAAATTTAACACCACCCAGCCAGGCCAGAGAAATGCCACTTTAGGCTCATTAACAGCCAGCATCTTCTCCACCCTCTGGAAATCCTCTTACCTTAAACACCTGAGGAAGTTTTTCATTCAGTTGAGGGCTACAATCCAAGTCTCAACAAGTAACCAAGACTAATAGCCTCCAGGCAAAAAGCTAGAGGATAACTGAACCTTTCCTGGACTTGCAGATCTGTCCAGGAAAGTAAGACTTGACAGTGGTGTTTAATGTGGATCCTCCCATGTTCATCCAAACCCAGTAGAGGGAGCCACAATCAGCGGAAAACCAACACCCACAGGGAAAATTTGGCAGGCTCCAAAACCCACTGTGATAGCCAAAATGGTGAGACAGAGAGACAAATCCCAAATGAAATAACAAGAGAACTCTACTGAAGATGAGATAAGCGAAATGCAGTTAAGCAAGTTATCAGATAGAGTTCAGAGCAATGATAATGAGGAAGCTCAACACTGTGAGTAAAGAGATAGAAACACTGAAAACCACCCAACTGGAAATGAAGAATGCTGTAGCAGAAATAAAGAACACATTGGAAGGCATAACCAGCAGAGTAGAGGAAGCTGAGGACCGGATCAGTGAATTAGAAGACAGGGTAGAAAAAAATCACCCAATCAGAAAACCAAAAAGAAAAAACAATTAGCCCTAGCCAGTTTGGCTCAGCGGTTAGAGTGTCGGCCTGCGGTCCAGAGATACCTGGGTTTGGTTCCCACTAAGGGAGCGTACCTCGGTTGCAGTTTGTCCCTGGCCTGGTTGATCATGTGGGTGGCAGCCACTTGATGTGTCCCTTTCACGTTGATGTTTTTCTCTCTCTCTCTTCCTCTCTCTCCCTCCCACTCTTTTTGAACAAAATATGGGAAAATGTCATTGGGTGAGGATAAAAGAAAAAACAAAGAAGAGGAAGACAGCTTAAGAGAACTGTGGGACAGCATGAAACGTAACAACATTTGTAACAACATCTGCATCATAGGAGTTCTGAAAGAAGAAGAAATGGGCAAGGGTTTGAGAATATATTTGAAAAAATAGTGACAGAAAACTTCTCTAACTTGGTAAAGGAAAAACCATTAAAGTTCAAAAAGCACAGAGAGCCCCAAGTAAGAGGAACCCAAACAGGCACACACCAAGATACACAATAATTAAAATGCCCAAAATTAAAGACAAAGAGAATTCTAAAGGCAGGAAGAGATACGTAACAGGTTATCTACAAATGAACCCCCATAAGGCTCTCAGCTGACTTCTCAACAGAAACACTACAGGCCAAAAGGGGATGGCATGAAGTAATCAAGGTCATGAAAAACAAGGATCTGAATCCAAGACTACTTTATCCAGCAAGGCTATCATTCATAATAGAAGGTGAAATAAAGAGCTTCCCAGACAAAAAAAAGGCTAAGGGAATATATTAGCACCAAACCAGCACTGCAAGACATGTTAAAAGGACTGCTGTAATTAGTAGAAGAAATGGAAAGAAAAATACAACCCCAATAAACAAAAAATGGCAGTAAATAAGTACATATCAATAATAGACTTAAATGTAAATGGATTGAGTGCTCTGATCAAAAGACACAGAGTACCTGATTGGATAAGAAAGAGTGAGTCATATATATGTTGTTTACAAGAGACCCATCTCACAAAAAAAGACTCATATAGGTTGAAAGTAAAGGGATGGAAAAAAATATTCCAAGCAAATGGAAAGGAGAAAAAAGCTGAGATAGCAATATTCATATCTGATAAAATATATTTCAATAAAAGGTCATAACTACAGACAAAGAAGGCCATTACATTATATTGAAAGGATCTATCCAACAGGAAGATATAACCTTGGTAAACATACATGCACCCAATATAGGAGCACCAAAATATGTTAAACTTCTGAAGGACTTCAAAGGAGAAATTGACAGCAATACAATCATAGCAGGGGATTCAACACCCCGCTGACATCACTGGATAGATCCTCTAGACAAAAAATTAAGGAAAACGGAGACTCTATATGAGGCACTATATCAAATGGATTTAATAGATATCTACAGAGAATTACACCCCAAAACTGCAGAATTCACATTCTCTCGAGTGCATATGGGACATTCTCAAAGATAGACCACATGTTAGGACCAAACTAAGTCTCTGCAAGTTCAAAAACATTGAAATCAGCCTTGGCTGGTTCAGCTCAGTGGTTAGAGTGTCGGCCTGCGGTCCAAAGAGACCCGGGTTCAGTTCCCGCTAAGGGCACATATCTCCATTGCAGTTTGTCCCTGGCCCTGGTTGGGTCTTGCGTGTGGCAACCACTTGATGTGTCCCTTTCATGTCGATGTTTCTCTCTCTCCCCCTCCCTTCCACTCTGTCTGAACAAAATATGGAAAAATGTCGTCAGGTGAGGATTAAAAAAAAAAACCATTGAAATCATATTAAGCATCTTCTCATATCACAATGTATGAAACTAGAAACAATTACAGCAAGAACATGCAAAGACATTTGAACACATGGAGGATAAATAGCATGTTATTAAACAATGAATGGGTCACCAAGGAGATCAAGGAAGAAATTAAAAACTTCCTGAAAACCAATGAAAAGGAATACACAACAGCATAAAACTATGGGATGCAGTGAAAGCAGTCCTGAGAAGGAAGTTCATAGCACTACAGCCTACTTCAAGAAACCAGAAACATTGACTATCTAACCTCCCAACTTAAAGAACTAGAAAGTAAACAAAAAGAAAAACCCAGAGCAAGTAGAAGGAAAGAAATAGTAAAGATCAGAGCAGAGATAAATGACATAGAGACCAAAAAAACACACCAGAAAACAAACAAACAAACAAAAAAACAATTCAAAAGATCAATGAAACAAAGGACTGGTTCTTTGAAAAGATAAACAAGATTGATGGACCCTTAGCTAGACTCACCATAAAAACAAAGAGATGACCCAAATAAACAAAATCAGAAATGAAAGAGGAGAAGTAACAACTGACACCACAGAAATACAAAGGATCGTTAACAAATACTATGAACAATTATATGGCAACAAATTGGACAATCTAAATGAAATTTCTAGAAGCACCCGTAGTCTCCCAAACTGAACCAGGAAGAGATAGAAAACTTGAACAGACCAATAACAACTAAGGAAATTGAAGATGTAATCAAGACTCTTCCAGCAAACAAAATCCTCAGCCTGGAGAGCTTCCTGGGGAAGTTTTACTGAACATTCAAAGAAGAACTAACACCCATTCTTCTCAAACTATTCCAAACAGTTGAAGAAGAAGAAAGACTTTCAAACTCATTTTATGAGACCAGCATAATTCCAATTCCAAAACCAGATAAAGACTATACAAAGAAAGAAAACTACAGGCCTGATGAACATAGATGCCAAAATCCTTAACAAAAGATTAGCAAATTGAATCCAGCAATACATTAAAAAAATTATTCACCACGACCAAGTGGTATTCAGCACAGGGATGCAAGGCCAGTACAATATTCTCAAATCAATAAATGTGATATGCCACATAAACAAAATGAAAGATAAAAACCATATGATCATATCAATAGATGCTAAAAAAGTATTTGACAAAATCCAGCACCCATTTCTGATAAAAATGCTCAGCAATGTGGGAATAGAGGGATATATATATATTTTTTTTCTTTTTTTTACCCTCACCTGAGGATATTTTTGCATTCATCTTTAGATAGAGCGGGAGGGAGAGAAGAAGAAAGTGAGAGAGAGAAACATTGATGTGGGAGAGACACATCGAGTGGTTGCCACCCAGACGACCCCAACTGGGGCTGGGGACAAACTGCAACCGGGGTATGTGCCTTTAGTGGGAACTGAACCCGGTACTCTCCGGTCTGCAGACCGAAGCTCTAACTGCTGTGCCAAACCAGCCAGGGCGAGGGATCATATCTTGACATAATAAAGACCATATATGAAAAACCTACAGCCAACATTATACTCAAAGCGCAAAAACTAAAAGCATTTCCCTTAAGAACAGGAACAAGACGGATGCCCACTTTTGCCACTCTAATTTAACATAGTACTGGAAGTCGTAGCCACAACAATTAGACATGAAGAAAAAATAAAAGGGATCCACATTGAAAAGGAGGAAGTGAAACTGTCATTATTTGCAGATGACATGATTGTACATAGAAAACCCTAAAAACTCCATCAAAAATCTACATTTAATAAATGAATCTGGCAAAGTAGCAGGATGTAAAATTAACATCAAGAAATCGACAGCATTTTCATACACCAAAAATGAACTCACAGAAAGAGAAACTAAAAAAAAAAAAAAAAAAATCCCATTTATTATTGCAGCAAAAAAATTAAGATACCTAGGAATAAACTTAACCAAAAAAGTAAAGGACCTATTTGCAGAAAACTATAGGACATTGAAAAAAGAAATAGAGGAAGATATAAAAAAGTGGAAGCATATACCTTGGTCATGGATTGAAAGAATTAACATCATTAAAATGTCCATACTTCCCACAGCAATCTATAGATTCAGTGCAATACCCATTAAAATACCAATGACATAGTTCAGAGACCTAGAACAAATACTTCAAAAATTTATATGGAACCAAAAAAGACCCCGAATAGCCACAGCAATCTTGAAAAAGAAGGACAAAGTAGAAGGGATCACAGTACCGGATATCAGGTTATACTACAAAGCCATTGCAGTAATCAAAACATCCTGGTACTCTGGCCGGTTTGGCTCAGCAGTTGGAGCGTTGGCCCACAGACCAAAGAGGCCCAGGTTCGGTTCGCGCTAAGGGCACGTACCTTGGTTGCGGTTTGTCCCCGCCCTGGTTGGGGTTGTGTGGGGTGGCAGCCACTCGATGTGTCTCTCTCTCATTAATGTTTCTCTCTCTCCCTCCCTCCCTCCCTCTCTCTCTCTCTCTCCTGCTCTATCTCAAGATAAATGCAAAAATGTCCTCAGGTGAGGATCAGAAAATAACAATAAAAAACAGTTTGGTACTGGCACAAGAACAGGCATATAGATCAATGGAACAGAACAGAGAACCCAAAAATTGATCCAAGACATTATGCTCAATTAATATTTGACAAAGGTGGCAAGAGCATAGAATGGAGTAAAGACAGCCTCTTTAATAAATGGTGTTGGGAAAATTGGACAGCTACATGCAAAAAAGTGAAGCTATATACCACCAACTTACACCATACATAAGAATAAACTCAAAATGGATAAAAGCCTTAAATGTGACTCATGAATCCAGAAAAATCCTAAAAGAAAATATAGACAACAAAATTTCAGACATCATACACAGCAGAATTTTCACTGATACAATGCCTAAGACGAGAGCAACAAAGGAAAAAAATTAATAAATAGGACTACATCAAACTAAAAAGCTGTGTATCATAAGAAACAATCATCAAAATGGAAAGGGAATCAACTATATGAGAAAGTATAATTTCCAATGATACATCAGATAAGAGATTAATTTCCAAAATATATAGAGTACTCATACAACTCAACAAAAGGAAGACAACCCAATTAAAAAATGGCAGAGGACCTTAATAGACACCTCTTCAAACAGGACCTGCAAATGGCCAAGAGACATGAAAAAATGCTCAACGTCAGTAATTATCAGTGCAATGCAAATTAAAACGACTATGAGGTACCTACCACCTCACACCTGTCAGAATGGCCGCCATCAACAAATCATCAAACAACACGTGCTGGAGAGGGGGTGGAGAAAAGGGGACTCTAGTACACTGCTGGTGGGAATGCAGACTGGTGCAGCCACTGTGAAAAACAATATGGTGTTTTCTCAAAAAATCAAAAATTAAACTGCCATTTGACCCAGTGATCCCACTTCTAGGAATGTATCCTAAGAAGCCTGAAACATCAATCAGAAAGAATATATGTACCCCTATGTTCATAGCACTATTTACAATTGTTAAGATCTAGAAACAGCTCAAGTGTCCATCAGTACATAAGTGGATAAAAAAACTGTGGTACATATACACAATGGAACACTATGCATCTATAAGAAAGAGAGATCTCTTATTCTTTGAGACAACATAGACGGACCTGGAGAGTATTTTACTAAGTGAAATTAGCCAATCAGAGAAAGACAAATACCACATGATCTCACTTATTTGTGGAATATAATGAACAGAATAAGCTGATGAACAAAATAGACCCAGCGATATAGGAAGGAATATGGTTCAGACTGACCAACCTCAGAGGAGGGGTGCGGGGAGGATGGATGAGATGAACCAAAGAACTTATATGCATGTATGCATAACCAATGGACATAGACAACAATGCTGGGAGTGGTGGGGTAAGGGGTGAGGAGAGTGTCTGGGGGGAAAAAGGAGAAACATCTCTAATTTAAAAAAATAAAAAATTGGAAAAAATAAAATTGTCATAATTATAAACAAATACATACGTGTGTGTGTGTGTGTGTGTGTGTGTGTGTGTGTGTGTGTGTGTATAAATAAATAAAAAAAAACTGATTCTGAATCTAGAAGACAGAGTTTGAATCCTAGCTCTACTCTATGGCCCTGTAGGCCTGAGTTTTCTCATTGTAAAATTGGGGTTAACAGATCATTGATTGTGACTTGGAAAAGATATTTGAAGACGTTGAGTTCAGCTGTTTACTATTTTAGTTATGGAAACTAACATGTATGAGTTTAGAGACTAGCTCACATAGCTATTGAAGGAACAGCTAGGCAAGTAATACTTTATGTCCTTCATTGTAATGGAGGGGCCAGGAGCTGAGAGGGAGCATCTCATCCTGAGATTAGGTCTGTCTAGTACTCTTGCTGCGACTCTGTTGCTCAGATAGTGTTGAGGATGAAAGAAATGTGCTTGAAGATGCTTTTGTAAAATTTTTAAAAATGCTTCATAGTGTATATCTTACACATACCAGGTACTCAGGAAAAACATTGAATTTATTTGCTTCTGAGTTATTTTTCATATTTTAAACTTCTCAAGAAAAAGTAGTAGCACCTGGTCATTTACAAGTGTAGTGGTCATAGGATCTAGAATGTCTGAGATATAACAGAATAAGGCTAAATAATATATGTGGGAACTGAAGCCAGTTTCTGTTGCATCAATCTGCTCAAAGGAGTTTCTCTGGCTGTTTGGGAGGACAGGTTCTAGCCTGGCATTTATGTGTGAAAGATTAGCAGAAGCAGAATCCTGAATCCTGGCTATTTTGACTGCATATGCATATTTCCGTACAAGTTATGGGCTGTTTAAAGTCATATAATCATTGGATTTTTAGAACTAGAATTAAAGTTTTAAACTCATCCTAGCTCTTTCATTTTATATATGTCATTTAAGTAGAGAGAAGGGAAGTAACTTTCCTAGGGTCACTTCGCTGGATTCTTAGGTAGCTCAGCCCTGAATGTTGACTCTCTCTTTTTGCGTTCAAAGAATTTTTACTTTTAAAAGAGCAAGACTGGTACAGAATGCTTTTGTTAATTTATTTTACTATTATTAATACATGTATAGCAAAATATGAATGAGGTGCTTTGACATTAACTACGAAAAAAATTTTTTTCCATTAATTCGCCCCAGAGGATATTTTTCCACTGATTTTTATTTTATTTTATTTTATTTTTAAGATAGAGTGGGAGGGCCCTGGCCGGTTTGGCACAGCGGTTAGAGCATTGGCCCGTGGACCAGAGAGGCCCAGGTACGGTTCCCGCTAAGGGCACATACCTCAGTTGCAGTTTTTCCCCGGCCTTGTTGGGGTCGTGTGGGTGGCAACCACTTGATGTGTTTCTCTCACATCGATATTTCTCTCTCTCTCTTCCTCCCTCTTACCCTCCTGCTCTATCTGAAGATAAATGCAAAAATTTCCTTGGGCGAGGATTGAAAAAAAAAGAGAGAGAGAAAGAAACATTGATGTGAGAGAGACATCGATTGGTTACTTCCTTCACAGCTGGGGCCGGGGATTGAACCTGCAACCCAGGTACTCACACTTGATCAGGAATTGAACCCACAACCCTTCTATCTCAGGCTGATGCTCTAACAGCTGAGCCACACCGGCTAGGGCTTAACTGCAAATTTTAATTCTACCAACAGATGGTTGATTTTTTTTCCTTTTTATTTTTTTTGTGCCATCTGTATAAATTAATTCTTTACAAAGTAATTTCTTTTCAGGCGCAATTCAGATTACATTACATTTGGATGTTTAATACTAACCATTAATGCTGACACAATTATTTTAAATTGTTAATATATGTGTGCACATGGTTTGAGAAAAAAAATCAAATAGCACAGAGGGCTTGTGATGAGAACAAGCCTTCTTTGTCCTATTCCCTTTATTCTCTTCCTCCCCAGGGATATAATTTTTAATTTTTAGCTCTTCTGGTGTTTTATATAAACCTTTATCGTTATCCTTCTTTTATATTTCTAAATAATGTAACACTATTTAAAAAGTATTAATAGGCTTTATTTTTCAGAACAGTTTTAGGTCCACAGCAAAATTGAGCAGCAAGTACAGAGTTCTCATATGCCTCCTGACTCCATACATGCACAGCTTCCCTCACTATGAACATCCCAAACCACAGAGGTACATTTGTTAGAGTTAATGAACCTACATTGACCACATACATCATTAGCACTCAAAGCCATAGTATAAATTAGGGTTTACTCTTAGTGTTCTACAATCTTTTAAAAAAATTCTTATTTATTGATTTTTAGAGGAAGGAGGAGAGAGAGAGAGAAACATTGATTTGTTGTTCCACTTGTTTATGCATTTATTGGTTGACTCTTTTTTAAGTGATCCTAACATTTATTTAGTTTGTTTATTTATACCCTTCAGCCAGTTTCTCCCAATGGCTGTATCTTTTTTAAAATTAATTTTTATTGTTGACAATATTAGAGATGTCCCCCATTTTTCCCACCTCCCCTTAGTCCTCTCCACCCAGCCCCTGTCCCACCTTTGGCCTTCACCACACCATTGTCTGTGTCCATGGGCTGTCATATATGTATAAGTTCTTTGGTTAATCTCTTCCTGTCCCCACTACCCCCTTCCCCTCTGAGATTTCTCATTCCGTTCCATGCATCCACATCTCTGGACCTACAGTCGTCCCTCGCCACTTCGAGCTTCAACTTTTACGGTTTCACTCTATTGAGACTGTATAGTAAATAAAGAATCCTACTTTGTGGAAATTCATTTATAGTGGTAGAGTCTGGAACTGATTAACTACGATAAACGAGGGCCGACTGTATTTTGTTTATCTGTTTATTTTGTTCCTTAGATTCTACATATAATTGAAACTATATAATATTTTTCTTTCTCTGACTGGCTTATCTGCTTAGCGTAATAATCTACAGGTCCATCAATGCTGTCACAAAGGGTAAGAGATCTTTTTTTTTTTTTACAGGTGCATAGTATTTCATGTGTAAATGTACCATAACTTTTTTATCCACTCATCTGATGGACACGGGCTGTTTCCAGATTTTAGCTATTGTAAATAACGCTGCTATATACATAAGGGTGCATATATTCTTTCTAATTGTTGTTACGGGATACTTAGGATATATTCCTAGAAGTTGGGATCACTGGGTGAAATGGTACTTCCATTTTTAATTTTGGGGGAATATTCCATACTCTTTTCCATAGTGACTGCACCAGTCTCCATTCCCACCTGCAATGTACTAGGGTTCCCTTTTCTCCTCATCCTCTCCAGCACTTGTTTGTTGATTTATTGATGGTAGCCATTCTGGCAGGTGTGAGGTGATACCTCATTGCAGTTTTAATTTGCATCTCATTGGTGATAAGTGATTTTGAGAATTTTTTATGATGGTTTGGCTCAACAGTTGGAGTGTTGGCCTGCAGACCAAAAAGAACTGTGGATTTGATTCCTGTCAGGGGCACGTACCTCGGTTACGGTTTGGTCCCCAGCCCTGGTCAGGGTCATGTGGGAGGCAACCAGTCGATGTGTCTCTCTCTCTCCCTCCCTCCCTCCCTCCCACTCTATCTGAAGATAAATGGAAAAATATCCTCGGGTGAGGATTAAAAAAAAAAATTTTTTTTAATATGTGTATTGGCCATCTGTATGTCCTCTTTGGAAAAGTGTCTATTCGGGTCCTTTGCCCATTTTTAAATTGGATTGTTTTCCTTACGTTGAGTTGTATGAGTTATGTATTTTGGAAATTAAACCCTTACCAGATGTATCATTGGTGAATATGTTCTTCCATACAGTGGGCTCCCTTTTCATTTTGAGGATGGTATCTTTTGCTGTGCAGAAGCTTTTTAGTTTGTTGTAGTCCCATTTGTTTATTTTTCCTTTGTTTCTCTTGCCCTAGGAGATGTATTGGTGAAAATTCTGCTACATGAGATATCTGAGATTTTTTAAAAATATGTTTTTGTTGATTTTTTTTTTAAGAGAGAGAGAAGAAGGGAGAGAAATGGAAACATCGACATGAGAGATACATCGATCGACTGCCTCTTGCATGCCCCATACTGGGGACCAAGCCCGCAACCTGGGTATGTGCCCCAACTGGGAATCAAATCAGGACTTCTTAGTCCATGGGACGATACTCAATCCACTGAGCCATACTGGCCAGGCAGAGATGTCTGAGATTTTATTGCCTATGTTTTCTTCTAGGATTTTTATGGTTTTGCAACTTATATTTGTCTTTTATCCATTTTGAGTTTATTTTTGTGTATGGTGTAAGTTGGTGGTCTATAGCTTTACTTTTTTGCTTGTAGCTGTCCAATTTTTCCAATACCATTTATTGAAGAGACTGTCTTTACTCCATCATATGCTTTTGGCTCCTTTGTCAAATATTAATTGACCATAATGGTGTGGGTTAATTTCTGGGGTCTCTCTTCTGTTCCACTGACCTATATGCCTGTTCTTGTGCCAGTTTTTATTACAGTGGCTTTGTAGTATAGTTTGATATCTGGTATTGTGATCCCTCCAACTTTGTTTTCCTTTCTTAAGATTGTTGCAGCTATTGGGGGTATTTTTTGGTTCTATATACATTTTTAGAATATTTGTTCTAGATCTGTGAAATTTGCTGTTGGTATTTTAGTTTTAATTTTTTTCTTTATTGATTTTAGAGAGAGAGGAAGGGAGAGGTAGGGAGAGATGGAAACATCGATGAGAGAGAACATCGATTGGCTGCCTCCTTCATGTCCCCCACTGTGCATTTGATCCACAACCTGGGCATGTGCCCTAACTAGGAATTGAACCTGTGACCTCTTGGTGCATGGGTTGACACTCAACCACTGAGCCACACTGACCAGGCTCTGCTGTTGGTATTTTAATAGGTATTGCAGTGAATGTATAGAGTGCTTTGGGTAGTATGGACATTGTATTTATTTATTTTATTATTTTTTAATCCTCACACAAGGATATTTTTACATTTATCTTCAGACAGAGTGGGGGGGGGGAGAGAAACATCAATGCGAGAGGGACACTTTGATTGGTTGCCACCTGCATGACCCCAGCAAGGGCTGGGGATGAACCGCAACCAAGGTACGTGCCCTTGGCTGGAATTGAACTCGGGACTCTGGTTTGCAGACCAATGTTCTAATCGCTGAACCAAACTGGCCAGGGCAGTATGGACATTTTAATGATGTTACTTCTTCCATTCCATGATTGCAATATATGCTTCCACTTCTTTGTATCCTCTTTTTCTTTTTTCAATGACCTGTAGTTTTCGTTCTTTTATCTCTTTGGTTAAATTTATTCCTAGGCATCTTATTTTTTTGTTGTTGTAATGGTTAATGGGATTTTTCTTTTCTTTTTAAGTTTCTTTTTCTGAGAGTTCATTATTGGTGTATAAAAATGCTATTGATTTCTGGTGTTAACTTTGTATCCTGCTACATTACCGAATTCATTTATTAAATCTTGTGTTTTTTTTGGTGGAATCTTTAGGGTTTTCTACGTACAATATTATGTCATCTGTGAATAATGACAGTTTTACTTCTTCCTTTCCAGTTTGGATGCCTTTTATTTATTTTTTTGTCTTATCACCATGGCTGGGACTTCTAGTACTATGTTGAATAATTGACATCCTTGTCTTATTCATGTTCTTAAGGGAAATGCTTTAAGTTTTTGCCCATTGAGTATGATGTTGCCTGTAGGTTTGTCATATATGTCCTCTATTATGTTGAGATATAATCCCTCTATTCCCACTTTGCTGAGAGTTTCTGTCAAAAATGGATGCTGGATTTTGACAAATGCTCTTCCTGCGTCTGTTGATATGATTATGATGATTATGTGATTTTTATTCTTCATTTTGTTAATATGATGTGTCACATTTATTGATTTGCAAATATTGTACCATCCTTGTGTCTCTGGAATAAATCCCTTTTGGTCATGGTGTGTGATCTTTTTTTTAATCCTCACCCGAGGATATTTTTCCATTTATCTTCAGATTGAGTGGGAGGGAGGGAGAGAGAAGGAGAGAGAGAGAGAAACAATGATGTGAGAGGGATACATCAACTGGCTGCTTCCTGCATGACCCTGACTAGGGCCAGGGTCGAGCTGCAACTGGATTACTTGCCCTTGACCGGAATGGAACCCTTGACTCTTTGGTCCATGGACCGACGCTCCAGTTGCTGAGCCAAACTTTCCAGGGCATGATCTTTTAATGTATGGCTGGATTCTATTTGCTAATATTTTGTTGAGGATTTTAGCATCTTTGTTCACCAGAGATATTGGCCTGTAATTTTCTTTCTTTGTAGTGTCTTTATCTGGTTTTGGAATTAGGATAATACTAGCCTTGTAAAAGGAGCTTGGAAGTCTTCCTTCCTCTTTTAGTTTTTGGAATAGTGTGAGGAGGAAAGGTGTTAGTTCTTTGAATGATTGGTGAAACTCCTCTGTGAAGCCATCTGGTCCAGGACTTTAGTTTGCTGGGAGTTTTTTGATTACTGCTTCACTTTTATTAATTATTATCGGTCTATTCGGGTTTTTAAAATTCTTGATTGAGTTTTGGAACACCGTATGTTTTTAGGAATTTGTCCATTTTGCCCATGTTGTCCAAATGGTTGGTATATAGTTCATGGTATTTTCTTACAGTCCTATGTATTTCTGTCGTATCAGTTGTTACCTTGCCTCTTTCATTTCTAATTTTATTTGGGTCCTCTCTCTCTCCTTTTTTTTTTTTTTTTTTTTGTTAATCATCACTTGAGGATATTTTCCCATTGATTTTTAGGGAGATTGGATGGCAGGGAGGGAGAGAGGGAAGGAGGAAGAGAGAGGAACATTGATGTGAGAAAGACAAATTAATTCGTTGCCTCCCGCATGACCCTGACTGGTGCCCAGGATTGAACTTGTGACCCTTCAGTCCCTGGGCAGACACTCTAACCACTGAGCAAAACTGGTCAGGGCTCTCTCTTTGTTTCTTGATGAGTCTGGCTAAAGGTTCATCAATCTTATTTATCTTTTCAAAGAACCACCTCCTGGTTTCATTGATCTTTTCTTTTTTTTAATTTCCACTCCAATCTTTATTATTTCCTTCCTTTTTCTTATTCTGGGCTTTTCTTCTTTCTTTCTAATTTTTTTAGTTTCAGGGTTAGTTTATTTGAGATTTTTAAAAATTTCTTTAGGTATGCCTATAATGTTATGAATTTCTCTCTCAGGAATGCTTTTGCTGTGTCCGATAGGTTTTGGGTTGTTGAGTGTTCATTTTCATTGTTTCCAGGAAGGTTTGATTTCTTCCTTGATTTTACTGGTAACCCACTCATTTTTTAATAACATGCTATTTAGCCTCCATATATTTGAATATTTTTTAGTGTTTTTATTATAGTTGATTTTTAGTTTCATGCCATTGTGATCCAAGGAGATGTTTGATATGCAGTCTTGCATTTGTAGAGACAATTCCTGGTGGCACGGCTGCATGGCTCTGCCTGGCACGGAGGGCAGCAGCAGTGAGGCTGGGTGCCAAGTCGTGGCTGCTTCCAACAGCTTCTTCTTAAGGAAGATTTTGTAAATCTCACAATGGTGGTCGTGCCAAACCTGCACAGCAACAGGCACCAGGCCAAGTGGCAGGGGCAGCAGCTCCTCCACCAGGAGAGCCTGAACTGCCTACCCTCAAGTCCCCCTGCACATACAGCAGACACTCACACACCCTTGGTCATTTCTTATATGTGCTTTGACTAGGGATTGAACCCACAACCGTGGCTTATTGGAACAACACCCTAACTAACTGAGCCACCTGGCTAGGGTCTTGGTGTTTTACATTCTTTGGGTGTGACAAATGTATAATGACATGTATCCATCATTATAGTATCATAAGAGTAGTTTAATTTCCCTGAAAATATTTGTGACCTACCTGTTCACCCCTTTCACCCTCCCCAACCCCTGACCACTACTGATCCTTTTACTATCTTCATAGTTTTATCATTTTTAGAATGTCATATAGTTGGAATCATACAATATGTAGCCTTTTTAGATTGGCTTCATTCTGTTAGTAAGAAATATATATTTAAGGTCCCTCCATGTTCATGGCTTAATAGCTCATTTTTTTTTAGTATTGAATAATATTCCATTTTCTGGATGTGCTACATACACATAAATTTACTTCATGCATATATACATATATAGTCATCATATAAATCTAGAGTTGAAATTAAGTGTGTACATTTTAAAATTTTATAAAAGTATAAATTTGGTTTAAAAAATGGCCTCCTACAGAGATTATACCTATTATATTCCCACCAAAACCATTTTACACAACTTTGCAAATATTGTATATTATACATTTTTGGTAAGTTAAAAATGGAAATCAGATTGTGATTCTTGCATGCATTTTCTTATTACATGTGAGGTTGAACATCTCTTCATATGTTTAAAAGCCATTTCTAGCTTTTGATGAAGATTTAGCAATCATTTTTAATTCCTGAGAGCCTTTTTTTCACTTACTGTTCCTTGTTTTATGAATACAGCATTTTAAGTTGGTATGATTGCATTTTGGACATCCATATAACCTCTTTGGTGTATTTGCTTTGTTATGTATCCATCTTATCAATCGACGTTAATTTTTTAAATATGTTTTTATTGATTTTTTTAAAGAGAGAGGAAGGGAGAGAGAGATAGAAACATTGATGTGAGAGAAACACATTGAATGGTTGTCTCCTGCATGACCCCAACCAGGGCCGGGGACCAAGGTCTGTGCCCTTGATAGGAATCAAACCCGAGACTCTTTGGTCCATGGGCCAACGTGCTAACCATGGAGCCCAACTGGCCAGGGTGATTTTTTAGAATATTTTTAAAAGCTCTTCTTAGTGGTTGAACTTTATTTCAAGAAAATTTGTGGCTATATTTTATACATTTGATGCATTGTTACATATATAGTATTAGTTCTGTGAGAAACCATGAAAATATGGAATGGATATGTGAGTTTATTTCATCTACCCTCTTAATTTTACAAATGATGAAGTTGACAGGTCAGGTGGCTGCTAAAGGTAACAAGGGACAATTTTGAGGCTAGCATCCATGTTTTTTGAGTCCTAACTCTGGGCACTGTCTGTCCCACTATAAGACTTACTATAAATGAGCAGTATTACCATGTCTGTGATTTTGTTGACTTTTAAATCTAGCCATCAGTACTGTTGACAGCATCTGTAATATACTATACTACTTTTTAATCTTATATTTTACTTTTAGACTCTTTGTGTAGGCAAGACAGTGATATTTCTAAATTTTGATCTTAATGCTTTGAACTTGTTAGTTGTTTTTGTTAAACTTATGTTCCATTTACACTACTGTCCAGTTTCTTATCCAGTAGTAAGTCAGAGGAGGATTTTTTTTTCCCTCTGTATTCGTTGACTTTGCCCTTAGCCAACGCTAACACCCATTTCATGAAGGCTTTTGTCTTTATCCAAATGTTCCACTCTGCCTTAGCAGAGCAGTGCAAGGTCATGGTGCCTGTCTTTTTTTCTTTTTCTTCACATGAAATTAATAACTTGCTCCAATAGTAGTTTGTTCTAGGACATTTTCAGCCAGATGGTGGAAAGTTCTTGGGATAATATGGCAGCCAAAGCAACACTTTGGCTTTTTAAAGTTGACTTTGTTTTGGTGATTGTGTAATGAAAATCTTCTGAAGATCATACAAGGACATTAAAACAAGAAAGATCTGTTGGCTTAAAACATTTTTCATCTTTTAAAAACCACTACACTCAGCATGGTAGGACTTTGGTTTCTTTCAAGTATTGGTCTGCCTGGCTCTTTTCCCTGATTATTTGGCACTTAAGATAGCCCAATTAATATAGTTAAAATTTTGTTTTTATTGGAACCTAACATTGCCTTGAATTTCTTTTTTTGAGCATTATTGAAAGTGACAGGAAGAAATAACATTAGAGATAATTTAGTCTGATATACTTATTTACAAATAAGAACTGAGACCCATAGATAATTATTGGTGAAGGGAAGAGTGATTTTAATAGGGAACTTAGGAACAGGTCCTAGGTTTTTAAATTTTGAGTTGATGTTTTCTATAGCATACCACAATGTGATTCAGTTTTTTGTTTGCTCTTATTTCAATATGTCATCAGATTTTAATCAATCAAAGTTCAATTTTATGACTATCCTCTACTTTTAGTTCTTGATTAATTTAATTTTGAAATAGATGATACATTTATTGTTCAAAAATCTAAACACATGAAAGTGTTCATAAAATATATATGGTCAAAATGAGATTAGATATTATTCTCAGATCATCTCATGATATTTTATTTTTCAGGAAATTTCTCAGTAGAGACAAGTAGTTTGAAGCAAATGTTTCTCTCACTGTTTTTCTTTGTGTTCTTCCTATTTAAAAAATTTAAATTAAACATAGACACAGACAACAACATGGTGATTACCAGAGGGAAAGGGGGGTTGAAGAGATAGAAGAGGGTATAGAGGGGGTAAATGGTGATGGAAGGAGACTTGATTTATGGTGGTGAACACACAATACAATATACAGATGATGTATTACAGAATTGTACACCTGAAACTTATATAATTTTATTAACCAGTGTCACCCCAATAAATTCAAAATTTTAAATTAAAAAAAATAATTGTTACCCATAATCTCATCTCCCAGGATTACTGTTTTTATTTTTTCCATATTAACATTTGCATGTATATTTATTCATATGGTACAAACTATTTTGCTATCTTTGCTCAATATTACATCATGAAGTACATATTTCAATAAAGTATTTCAAAAGGAGATAGGATAACTTGTTTTACAAGGCCAGCATAATCCAGTGCTAAAGCCTAACAGTGATATTATACAAAAAGAAAGCAGAAAAATCTTTTTTTTTTAAATTAGCAAATTGCCCTGGCGGGGTAGCTCAGTTGGTTAGAGCATTGTCCCAATATGCCAAGGTTGTGGGTTCAGTCCCCGGTCAGTGCACATACAAGATTCAACCAATGAATGCATAAATAAGTGGAACAACAAATTGATGTTTCTCTTCCTCTCCTTCTCTTTCTCTCTCCCTCCCTCTCTCTAAATCAATACAATTTTTTTAAATTAGTGAATTGCATCTAGCAGTATATGAAAAGGATAGTAACATCATAACCAAGTGGGGCTTATCTCAGGAATGCAATATTGTTAACACTTGAAAATCAATCAATATAATATGCCACATTGACAAAATAACAGAAAAATTGTATGATGTTTCAGTAAATGTAGAAAAAGCATTTGACCAAATTCAACATTCATTCATTAAAAAAACTCTCAGCAAAGCAAGAATAGAAGGAAACATCTACTAGATGTAGATGTGATTAACGTTAAGTGCCTTTGATGTGGAAACTGTCCTTTATTTTACTACTGGGCACAGTCTAATCACATGAGTCCTTAAAGGTAGGAGAGGAAACCAAAAGGGTGAGTCAGAGAGATGCAATATGTGAGGAGTCATTCAAAGTCATTATTGGCTTTGAAGACAGAGGAAGGAATCCATGAGTAAAAGAATGAATCTACCTCTAGAAGCTGGGAAGAACCCTCAGCTTATAGCCAGCAAGAAAATGGGGACTTGAGTTTTACAGCCTGGAGGGGCTAAATCCTGTGGGACAACCCAAACCTGCAGGAAATGGACTCTTCCCTAGAGCCTCCAGAATGGAAAGCAGCTTGCTGATACCTTGATTTTAACCCCTTGAAACCTATACTGCAACTTCAGAACTGGATGATAACAAATTTGTGCTGTTTTAAGCTACTAAGTTTGTGATGATTTGCAAATGGCAACAATATAAAAACTAATGAAACATATCCAATTTCTCAAAACAGATAACTTGAGCAAATTAAATTTGTTAAATATAGAATTGTAGATGGTTCTTTCATTCCATTTAATATTTGTTAAGTACCCGCTATTATATGTTAAGTTCTACTAGGTACTTTCCCATAAGTAGCCATTTTACTGTGTTTAATGCATATATTTTTATATCTGTAGGTTCAAGTACAAAATGTTATTCTTATGTGTACATATATTTTTAATGTACATAAATAGAATTGTGTTCCAGAACTCATTCATTTTTTTAGTTTTTTTCTCGGTTACCTCTGATGCTAAATGAACAATTAGTGTGTTGCTCTTAAAACTGCTCCACTGTAGGCATCTACCACCTTTACTTAACCAGTTCTGCAGTGATAGACACCTGGACTGCCTCTGACTTTGCACCACCACCAATAAGGAATGTCTTTATATTATTTATCTATTACTGCATAATAAATCCCTCTAAAACTTTAACTTAGCTGTTAAAGCAACATTGTTTCACAGTTTTTTAGAATCAGGAATCTGGGTACAGTGTAGCTTGGTACCTCTGACTTAAGTGTCTCATGATGTTGTAGTTGAGCTTATTGCTGGACCTGTGGTGTCATCTGAAACCTCAACTACAGAGGACCGGCTTCCTAGATTTTTCACTTGGCTGTTGGCAGGATTTAATTCCTCAAGGGTTGTTGAACTGAGGACCTCAGTTCCTCACTGACTATTGACTGTAGGCCTACCGCAGTCCTTTGCCAGGTGGACTTCTCCATATGTCAGCTCACAAGGCAGCTGGCTTCCCTCAGAAAAAGCAAACAAAAGAGCAAGAGCATAACTAACACAAGCCATCATCTTTTTGTAAACTAAAATCTCAGAAGTGGCACCTTATCATTTCTATTGTATTCTCTTTATTAGGAGCAAGTCACTAGATCCAGCCTACACTCAAGGGGAGGAAACTACACAAGGGCATGAATATCAGGAAGCAGGGATTATCAGGGTCATTTGGCAGGTGTCTTCCACAGTCCTCAGACATATTTCTGCGACATTGTCTTTGGTGTATATACATATGGGTCATAGGTTGTTTTCTGAAATGACTTGGCTGGTTAATACTCTCATCAGCAGTACATGAGGGTTTATATATCCTCATATGCCTGCCACTGCTTTACATTTTCTAAGGCATAAAAGGAATATCATTATTTTAAAATGACTTTATATCTTTCACTCTTTTTATCTAGTGGCGTTTTTCCCTTTTTCTTGCCATTTGCAGGGTTTGCTTGTAACATTCTAGATAGCAGTTTTTTGTTCTTCCTTCCTGTCTATCATCTGCCTGTTAACTTTGTCCAAAGTTTCATTTGTTGAGCAATAATTTTTAACTTTGATATAATTAAATGCCTTTGTGTTTTGGCTTTATGGTTTGTGCTCTTGGGCTTTTATTTAAGAAGTCTCTTCTTGTGCTGATGTTACAAACGTATTATTATACATTTTCTTCTATTAATTTTAGTTTTGTGATTCATATCCAAATCTTTAATTCATCTTTAGTACGTCTTTGATATGTACTAGATAGGGATCCATCATTATTTTCTTTATGAAATGAGCCAGTTTTTCCTACCACCATCTTCTGTATAATTTGGTTTTTTCTCCATTGTTTTCTGGATCCATCTTTATTATATTGTTTCCATATATACATAGGTTTGAATTGAACATTCAATTCTCAATTGGGTTTCATTGGTTTATTATTTTTTTTGTACTGTTTTTTATTACTACAGCTGTATTGCATGGCATTAAATCAATTGAATGAGCCTGTTCTGTTTTGCATACTTTGTATTGAAAAGATATTTCTGTCAGCACCAATTCCTTAAAATATCTGGTAGAATTTAAGCTTGCCTGGTTCTAGAATCAAATCATCTTTAATTTGTTTAATGAGCCTCATTTAAGTAGATAGTATTTTTTCTTTCTTTGTCTTTCCATGAATATTTCAGTTCTATAAAAATATTTTGATATTCTTTTGGAGTTATTACCCTTTTTGCTGTGTTGTTGAGATTCCCGCTTTCCTGGTCTAACATGTTATTGTTCTCCATGAAAATCTTGTTTCAATTTTCACAATGACTGAAGATTTCTTGATGCATATATTCCTGTTTGTGCTCCTTTTTCAACCCCCAATTTTTTAAAATTTGATTTAAGATTTATTTCTATACTTGATCTTAGCCAGAAGGCCGAGACATGATAAGATTTGTTTCTTAAAGGGGATAATAATCTTGAGAGGACAAGAGTAGTCCTTCATAAAATAATTATGCATAATAAAACAGGGGTAATTTGTTTACTGTTCATACTTGGTTGAATATGCAGAGTTGGCCTTGAGAATGTGAACACTAGAGGTAGAAGGTCTAAGATGTGCTATTGTTCTCACTGTTAATTGACTGTCAACTTGAAAAGGCATTACTTTCTTTCCTACACTGTGATTTCTCTTCAGTTTTGCAATCTGAATACTTGTTTCTGTATTATAACTAAACAGGAATTAACATAAGGGCTTTAGAGTGGATCATTAAAACAGAGTACTGCTGGTAATTGTTTCCATTGTACACTAATAAATAGACTTGTCGTTCAACAGGAGATGGGAATGGGAAAATAGGAAAGTAATGGGATACCTGACCCAAGCACAAGAGCTAATGACTTGGGAAGGTTTTATATTTTTTCTTTACTTAATTTTCATGTTAAAAATATTAGTATTTTCTATAATCTTAGAAACAAGTTGAATATTTAGATTTGAGTTTTAAAATGTGTAGTTTATTCAGAAAAGAGCATTATCTTACTGTTCCAAACTGATTGTTATTCTGTTTTGTTTCCTATTTCTCCAGAGCTATTACTTATGAAATATCAGTAGAAGCTATATCAACAATGGTTGTTTTCCTTTCCTGCCAACTCTTCCACAAGGAAATTTTGCGACAAAGCATCAGTCACAAGTATTTGATGAAAGGTCGATGGTATGTTTTTATTTTAAATTTATCTAGGTTTTTAGCAAAATAGTTATGGGGATGTAAAGTACGATATAGGGGATATAGTTAATAACACTGTAATAACTATGTATGGTGCCAGGTGGGTACTGGAAATATTGGGGGGGCAACTTTGTAAATTATATGATTGTCTAACCGCTATGCTATCCACTTGAAAATAATATAAAATAAAATTGAGTGTCAACTGTAATTGAAAATTTAAAAAATAAACAGAAAAAAGATTTGTCTAGTTTATTTTTATTTTTTATTTTTTTTAATCTTCATCTGAGTATATTTTTGCATTTATCTTTAGATAGAGTGGGAGGGAGGGAGAGAGAGAGAAACATCGACGTGAGAGGGTCACATTGTCTGGCTGCCTCTTGCAGGACCCTGACCAGGGCTGGGGACTGAACCGCAACCGAGGTCCTTGCCCTTGACCGGAATCGAACCTGTGACTCTTTGGTCTGCGGGCCAACGCTCCAACTGCTGGGCCAAACAGGCCAGGGCTAGTTTTTTTATTATATAAATTTATATTTTTGGTCTTCTCTTAGTATTTTTTAAATTTTTGATTGAATTTTGAGAGAGAGGGAGAAATATCAACTTGTTGTTCTACTTGTTTATCCATTCATTGGTGAATTCTTGTATGTGCCCTGACCAGGGATTGAACCCACAATCTTGGCCTACTAGAATGACATTCTAACTAACTGACCTACCTGGTCAGGGTCTCTTACTTTAGTATTGTTCCATATCTCCAAGCAGATATTCCTTTGGTTGTTCTGTTAGCACGTCAAACACAATGCAAGGAACCAAATTCTGTTTTTTTTGTGTAAACTGTCCATCCTTCCCGTTCCCTGTATCCCCCAGCTTCATTACCTTCTGTAGTGATTTCTTTGTAGTACTGAAACTTTAAAGTCATCTTTCTTCTTTCTTTATCATTCTCTATGTCTAAGGAGTCATCCAGTAATATTTTTTCATTGACATTATTTTCATATCTTCTCCTTTTCACCAGTCCCATGTAACCTACTGTAATCTGTGCCCCATTACCATGTGTTTGGGTTACTTCAACAGCCTCTTAACTGACTGTTTCTACTTTCGATTAGTCAATAAATATTGGGTACTATCCATGTGCCAGGCATGTTAGGATGTGGGGCTATACTCTGAGCAGAAAAGCTTACATCTTTTTTATTGGGTGAGAGTAGGAATAGATCAATACACATACACATGCACACACACCTTTTATTGACATTCTTCACAGAATTTTTGAATGTAAGACAAAGACAAAGTAGCTTTGATTCAAATTCTCAGGGACTTTATCTCATCCTTTTTAATGCCTTCATTTTTTTCATGACACCTTCACTGATAATAGGGAAAAGGCCTGAGCTTTGGCCCAAGAGTCTATTAAGAAGTTTTTTCTAGCCCTAGCCAGTTTGGCTCAGCAGTTAGAGCAACAGCCCATGGACCAAAGGGTCTCAGGGTTGATTCCCAGTCAAGGGGATGCACCTGGGTTGCAGGTTCAATCTCCGGCCCCAGTCAGGGTCTTGTGGGAGGCAACCAATCATTGTGTCTCTCTCACATCGATTCCCCCCCCTTCTACTGTATCTAAAAATCAATGGAAAAATATCCTTGGGTGAGAATTAACAACAACAAAACAATAAAAAAAAAAGTTTTCTCTAGATTGCAGGAACTGATATATCACCAATTTGTGGATACACATTCCTTTTCACCTGTTTTCTCTCCCTTTTCCTCATCCCATTACTTAAAAGCAAAGAGTATTAACATTTTAAAAATCTCTATACATACAGATATATTTGTTGTATGCATGCACAAATTGAATAACTTCATATTTTAAAAGTGTAGTCTTTTATATTACAGCTTAAAAAAAATTTTTTTTTAATTCTCACCCAAGGATATTTTTCCATTTATCTTCAGATAGAATGGGAGAGAGGGAAGGAGGGGCGGGGGGGAGGGAGACAGACATCGATGTGAGAAAGACACATCAATTGGCTACCTCCTGCAAGACCCCAACCAGGGCCCAAGCCGGGGACCAAACTGCAACTTAGGTATGTGCCCCTAACTGAAATTGAACCTGTGACTCTTTGGTCCATGGGCCAAAGCTCCAACTGCTGAGCCCAACTGGCCAGGGCTATATTACTGCTTTTTAATTCTTGCTTTCCCTACTAATTTTACATTACTACCTCCCTTTAAGTGCCAGGTACTATATTGTACACTGAATTTATAATATCTCACCTGTTATACAGATTATAAATAAGGTAAGTTCAAGAGCTGAAGTGATTTGACCAATAACTTATAGCATAGTAAGGAGAAAAGCCAGAATTAAGCCTCAAGTCTTATCTCAACCCCATAGTCTTCACTATTATACGACAATGCTAGACTTCTTTGAATTATGCTAATCATTCTGTATTAATAGATTATATATAGATGATCATTATGTAGAATCAGATGACTCCCATAAGTATGAGTTTGATTTTCTTCTTTTTTCTTTCTGTATAGTCTTCCATACACCAGCAAACTCGTGAAAACCTTATTGTATAACTTTATCAGACAAGAAAAGCCTCCTCCTCCAGGAGCACATGTGTTCCCTCAGCAGTCGGATGGGGGAGGACTGCTGTATGGACTTGCATCAGGAGTAGCAAGTAAGCCCTCTCCGATTTTTTTCAGTCCTTTGATGTACATCATTTTTTAATTTAATTAGTCATAACTAATTCTGTTCCCTTGGCTGCCACTACTAACAGTATATTGGATCCGGGCAGTTGTCTAAATATGACATACTGAAGTAATTTAAAATATTAATTTTTGCATTCAGTGCAGTGATTTATGCATTGAAATATATGCAAATAATGAATAGCTTGTTTACCTAATAGGCACCATTTTTCAAGAAGAATGTTTATAAATAAATGCATATTACATGAATTCTAGCTATGCAATATAAATACAATTAAACTCTTGGGAACTTTTTACTGCTTATGTTTTCTAAGGAAGTCATTCTGTTTTAGGGACTTTACTGGTTAGGATTTTATGTGACTAATTGGGTATAGTTTTCTTATTATATTCAGTATTTCATTTGTTAATGACCAGTTAGTATATTTTGAAGAGTTTTGTTATAAATTCAAAAGCTGTACAGTGGTGAGTTTTATCAGATTAGAAGCAAATTTTGTTAACTGAACAAAGTCCTTTCCCACCATACAGTAAAGTAAAGCCTCATTTCTACTTCACAGCGATCAGACCTAGAGGTTCTAGAAGTACAGAATACCTCTGGTCCTCCCCTTTGTTGGTGTAGAGGACCTCCTGCATCATGAGAGGTTATATAAACCCAGCTTTTGCTTTATTCGGAAGGTAAAACAAAAAGTAGACTTGACACTTTAGTAGTCGTAAGGTTTGCATGGGTGCTCTTACTGTATATTCTACTTAATTACATAGTGCAAGGTTTGGCTGTTTGAAGGAATTTTAAATGGAACTGAGTTCCACAACTGAATTATACCTGTAGCATCCTCCCCACACTCAGAGAAGAGCATCAGTTTGATATGAAAATGTAGTACTCTGTGGAAAATTATTAGATAATGATTTTTTTTTGTTAAAAAAGAGGGAACCTCTTTGTATTAAAAGACCTCTTTGTTGACTTTAGGAATTGATTTGCAAATCAGGCTTTCTAGATTTGCCTTCGTTTGATTCTAATTGTGAGTTGAATTACATTTGTGATCACTCACAGCTTTGTCCTTGCTGACCGGGCTGCCTGGAATACCAGACCTGCAGAGCTGTTCTCCAGGTTACTCCCCCCACTGCCCTCCTTGTTTCAGGTGAGGAGGCTGTACACAGCTTGCTCACTCATGGCCATGAAGGCAGCATAGGAATGGCTTCTTGTGTCCTGTGGGAAGGCTTCATTAATCCAGTAGTATTTGCTTTTTTAAAAAATCCTCACCTGAGGATATTTTTCCATTTATCTTCAGATAGAGTGGGAGGGAAGGAGGGAAGAAGGGAGAGAGAAACATCGATGTGAGAGAGACACATTGATTGGCTGCCTCCCACAACTCTGACCAGGGCCGGGGATCAAACCACAGTGGAGGTACCTGCCTTGACCGAAATCGAACTCAAGACACTCTGGTCTGCCAGCCAACATTCTAACTACTGAATCAAACTGGCCAGGGCAATATTTACTTTATTTTTATTATTACACTGGTATAGGTATTTAACAGCTGAGTATTTTTTCAATAGTCCAATATGGTTGGAGATTTTGGGGAGGAGATAGTAAAAGATCATTAACTGCTTTCTTCAAAACAATGGCAAAACTTTGCAATTTGTTTGCAAGCAAACATTGATTTGAGGTTTTGTTTTGTTTTTGTTTTTATTCTCACCTGAGGACATTTTTCCATTCTTGTTCAGATAGAGTGGGAGGGAGAGAGAAAAAAACATCACATGAAAGGGACACATCAAGTGGCTGCCTCCCACACAACCCCAGCTGGGGCCGGGGACAAACTGCAACCTAGGTACGTGACCTTAGTGGGAACTGAACCCAGGTCTCTCTGAACCGCGGCTGTACCTGCTGAGCCAAACCGGCCAGGGCAATTTGTGTGTGGTTTTAGTTTTTCTTGAAGTTATGTGTCATCAGAATGAAGTCCAGGATGGCATATGGTGTCATCAGCACCAGGTGCCAAAAAACTTGACTTCTGAATTTGAGATCTACTTCCACCTAGTTAGCAGTGTGTTGGAAAGAAGTCCCTTGATTTTTCTACCTCCCGGTTCCTTTTGAATGAGAAGGTTGGGACAGATGATCTCTGAGAATATTTCCATATAACTTTCAGTGATACTATGTATTTCCCCCCCACCATTTTAAAATTTAATATTTAGTTAAGGGCATTAAAATAGTTAGGATTTTTAGTGTTCTATAGTCACAGCACATTTTACATAGCTTTCTTTCTAAATTGTTACAAAACTATTCATGCAAAAGTATAAATCATGATGGAGTAATTGTCATTATTTTACAGTATGCGACTCAGAGGATTATAAAAACAACAAACGGACATTCTCCTAAGAAGCAAAGCTATGTATTGTGGGCAAAATAAACTGTAAAATTGACCACAATATACCATTTTGAATTAAGCCACATTCTAGGAAAGTCAGTCAAACTGACAAAGCAATTTGAGTTTAGTTTTGTGTGATCCCTTTTGATGATCTTTTGGTTGGTAGTTATGGAATTTTCTTACTTTAATATTGGCTTGAGGGGCTTGAGGGAATATGATTTGGAAGTTCCTCACTGAAAAGAAATTATGTTGCAAGGCTAGATACAAATTATGAACTCTTTTGGATTATGTTCATTTTCCTTGGGATTGAATTTTTCATGGATATAGAAAGCATTTCCTTTCATAGCAGTGTGTGTATTGTATGTTTTGCTGAAATTATTTCCTTTGAAACAGCATGCCTTATTTTGGAAAACTTTATGGTTTTTGATAGTGAAGTTTTGTTGGCTCCAGCAGGGGAAGCTGAGAATCCTGATGCTAGAACTGGGTCCAGATGGGTAGTGAGCCACATGTCTGAGCCCTCACAGGAGTTAGGCAAGGCCTTTTCCAGTTTAGTCTCGTTTTTACAGATTTTTTTCTGGTTATTCTATTATTTGTTTCCTAGATGCCTGCCAAAACTTTGTTACATCTTGCATGCCTGACACTCTTTTTCATGCCTTTGCTTGGGTTATTTCTTTAACCTGGAGTCCTACTTCCTCCTCTCTATCGCTTTGATTTTCTGCCCGTCCATACATAAAGTTTTATCCCAAGTACCACCTTCACCATGAAGACTTTCTTTTCTCCCTCCTAACAGGTTGTGATCTTTTTCTATGGCTCTTACTCTGCTTTGTGTTATTACTGTGTAGAAGCATCATCTCCCTACATTGGCTCTACATACAATACAATAAGAGCTAACATATTTATAACCTTTCTGAGTTTACAGAGCAACTTTTTGTGCATCTCACTTTATTCTCATAGCTACCTTGTGAAATAGATGGTTTTACTTTTTAATGTGATAGATGTAGAGATGTTCCTAGTTATTAAATTACAGTGTCTAAAATCACACAGGAAAGAGGTGATGCTGGTTTGCACTTGAGCTTAGTTTCTTTGACTCCTGAGCTTTGCTGTTTTGTCTTTCATTGTCACCACCTGACTCTTAAATTTGTAAGTTGCTGCTTGACTTCTGTGACGTTGTTCACTGTAGTATCCAGCAGAGCACCTTATATCTGTGGACTCTCAATTAATACTTGTTGTATGTAAGTAAATACCAAAAACTAATACTTGTCTGCACTCAAGGTAGATGTGAACTCAATTATAGCAACATGCCTGTAATTTATTGAATGCCTTTTGTTTGCCAGACACCTTAGTAGCTACCTTCCATACATGATTTTATCTGCTCTTTATTTTTCTTTTCTAACATTTTATTATGGAAAATTTCAAAGATGTACAAAAGTAGAGCAAATGGTACAGTGAACTCCTATCTACCCACAACCTATCTTCAAGAATTATCAACATTTTACTAATTATTTTCCCACTTATCTCCCTCCTCCTCTTTTTAAAAAACTTTATTTGGAAATAAAAGTCACACATATAGAAAGGTTCCAAAAATAAAAATATTAGGAAAAAATATATATTGCTTTATCCAGATTGATTTTTTAATATTTTATCTCATTTGTTTTATATTTGTATTCTCTCCTTCCCTCTCTTTATCATTGTATGTATGCGCATGCACATGCGCACATGGTTTTTTTAAAAAACCATTTGAGGGTAACTTACATACATGGCCCTTTAACCCTAAATACCTGAATGTGTACTTCCTAAAAGGGATACAGTATCTTCTTACACAGCCACAGTATTACTTATCAACTTCAGTCAACTGAACATTCAACTACCCTTAAGAACAAATTAGGTAGGCATTTGGTTATACCTTAGTAAAAGTACAGAAATAGACATTTCCCGCTATAGTTCAAAATCTCCTTTAGTAAGTATATAATAACATTTGTGTTGCTCTTAAGTTGAATTTTACAATTAGGTTTTCTGTGTCTGCGCTTACTAATTTATTTGTCTCAGACTAAATGCTCCACGATGCAGTACATACCCTTTCTGTTTATTACCGGCCCTGCAGAACACAGTGAGTGCTTGGGTGATGTTTGCTCCAAGTGTCAGAAATAATTGGAGGAATTAGTAATACTTTTTAATTACTACTGGTAAGTTTTTCTGTAGTTAAAGAAAGTAATGAAAATTAACTTGTATAGATTTTGTTCTTTTTAAAAAAGTATTTTTACATGTATCAAGTGTGATTTGCTTCTTTCACTGGAAGCGGTTAGAACGAATTGTACATTCATACATGACTTTATCCGGTAAGATGTATAGTACAGGCCAACAAGCCTCTAGTCATAATTTTTCAATACCAAGAAAAAATGGTTTCCTTCTCCTCTATAATTTTTTAGTTTAGAAATTCTTCTAATATGCTGAGAAAATGGAAAAATAATCAATTGCTATATTACTTTACTGTTTAGAAAAGAATGCTACAGTTTTAATTAATGTGTTTTTTTAAATGAATCATAGAATTCCAGGAATGGTAGAGATAATGATAAAGGTCATGCTTTTAAAAACCACATATGCATGTACTTACACCTTGGAATTTCTGAGTCATTAGACATGAGGTGGGACCCAGTCATACATATTTTCAATAAGCATTCTACATGATTGTGATATAGCTGGTCCATTTCAGCACCACTCATGTAGTACAGGTCCCTTTCCTGTGCTTGAATCTGTTCTGCTGTGGGTCCATCATGGCAGACAGTTGAGCCAATACTATTAATTACTGAGGAATTGTTTTGAGGCAGCTATAATGGGTTTCACTGACCCCCTTGTATATGTGATCTTAGTTTTTTTGTTGTTTATCCTCACCTGAGACTACGGAGGATATTTTTTCCATTGATTTTTAGAGAGAGTGGGAGGGAGGGAAGGAAGGAAGGAAGGAGAGAGAGACAGACAGACATAGATTGGTTGCCTCTTGTATGCACCCCGGCCTGGGCTGGGGATTGAACCTGCAACCCAGGTATGTGCCCTTGACCGGGAATCGAACCCATGACCCTTCAGTGCATGAGCCAATGCTCTAACCGCTGAACAACACTGGCCAGGGTCTTAGTTTATCTTTTTACTGCTTTCTATATTGCTCTCTGTTGTTGATGAGGTCAATTTTATCAGGATTGTTCTTTGAGTCTGACCATGAGTATAGTACTCTAGCATCAAATTAGATTGGAACTCGAACCTCCCTGATTCTAGACACTGTACTTTCTGATTAATCAAGTCTAAATGCCCGTTAACTCTTTTGGCAGATACTATTAAATTATTAGTGAATTTATTGTTACTTTTATCATCTAAATATGTTTCATAGTTTTTATGTCCTGTCTTTCCCCTTCAGGTATTATGTATACAGGGACAGACCTTTCAGTGTATCTCAGTTAGTTATGATTTTGTTAGGTGTGGAGTGGACCATAATTTCAGCCAAAGAATAAGATTTGCTTTCATTTTCAGCTCTAGATCATCATTTAAAAAGTGTTTTGGGGCTTCCTGTTAAGGGCTATGACCATACTGTTAGAGGTTCGACACATTCTAATTTCTTTGTGGAAAGCAGGGTGTTTCTGTGGGTGGCATATGTAAAATAACAATGAAAATTAATTGGGGATTTTGTGTCTCTTTTATGTATAATAGATTTTTTTTTTTTTTGTTCAGGTAGAGTGGGAGGGAGAGAGAGGAACAGAGAGAGAGAGAGAGAGAGAGAGAGACATCGACGTGAAAGGAACACATCGAGTGGCTGCCACCTGCACGACCGACCAGGGCCGGGGACAAACTGCAACCGAGGTACGCGCCCTTAGCGGGAACCGAACCCGGGTCTCTCTGGACCGCAGGCTGACGCTCTAACCGCTGAGCCAAACCGGCCAGGGCTGTATAATAGATTTTATTTCCTGGAATTCCACTGAGGATTTGCTGTAGGGGCAGTAACCTGTTTTCCCCTGACAGCCAACTTTAATGAGGATTTCTAAAGTGTCCCCTGACTTTTAGGACTTGACTACAAGGATAGTCATGAAACTGGGACTAGCAGAATCCCAGTGGCTGGAGATACTGGGCAAGCCTCTCCTAAGTTCATACCAGCTCTCCCCCTTTCATCTCTCCATTCTTTGGATTACACCACAGGGACCTCCCAGCTGTCTTCTCTTCACTCATTTGGAAGTCCTTGAGGATAAGGTTATGGATTTCCAGAGCTTGATATTGAGAATCATATGATTTGGATGAAGTCCCAGCTCAGTGTGATCTTAGACATGTTCTTCAACTTTGAATCTCATTATTCTGCTTTATAAAGCTGATAAATATAAGCTGTTTTGTACCAGATTTTTGTGAATAATAAGAGATATTATGTATAAAATCACTTCAAAAACTACCTAGCATTTATCCTCATATAAATAACTTTTGTTACCTGTACTGAAGTTCTGCTGCTGCTTGTTAATTAAAATTAAAATAATTGAAAAGAAAATAAATTTAATTGGATAAAGTTAGTGATCAGAAAATCTTAGACAAGTTTATTCCAGATAATTAAAAATGTAAGAGAATATTTTATTTTTTTGATCTGCTCAATCTTTAAAATTTACTTAAAAACTGTTTTTGAAACACTGACTACATTGAATATACCAGCCATGTTTATGCTGTTTCTCCAAATGGCTTTTCATTTTATGTGGTGCAAATTTTGGCTAATGGCAGTCAGAAAGGAAAATTTGATTGTTAAATATATATTGCCCACATGAGATTAATCCTTGCTTCCTAAATGAACTTGCCTTGACAGTAATCACTAAGGTACCATTTCTTATTCACTGATTTATCTGATGTTATTTTTCTGTTTGATAGTTTATTTATAAAATTAGTCAGAGATTTTAATAAAGACTTGATGCTGACCCAACCTGAATTGCAATAAATATTTCAAATGCTTTTCTAATAAATATCAGTAGTATTGGTAGTCTTAGTGATAGTCAGCAAGGCAAATGATACCTAATTCTTACTTGAATTATAAGCACACCCTACCTTGTTAGAAATGTTCTACAAGACAAATGACCGAAGACCCTTACCTGTGTGATTCGTTATGTGTTGGAAACTGGGTGTATGGTGGTAGCAAATAGTCAGCTCAGACTACCTAACAGAATACCATAGAGTGGGTGGCTTAGCAGTGGACATTAATTTCTCACAGTTCCGCAGTCTGGGAAGTCTAAGATCAAGTGCTCACAGATTGGTGTCCTGGTGAGGGCTCTGGTCCTGGCGTACTGATGGTCACAATGTATATTGCAGTGAAAGGAAGCTCTGATGTCTCTTCCTCTTCTTATAAGGGCACTAATTTTATCATGGGGTCTCCACCCTGATGCCTTCATCTAAACCCAGTCACCTCCCAAAGGCCCCACCTCCTATTATCATCACATTGGGTGTTAGGGCTTCAATGCTTGTTTTTGGGGGGACACAAATATTTATTCTATAATATGTATTAAGTAGGTTGTACTGGAATTTCTCTCACTGAAATTCTCATTTTGGGATGCTTCTTGTCTCTATATGTTGATAGCTAGGGCACCTTTTAGCTCCAGTTATTCTTTATTTTAAACCACAACCCTGCTTAGTGGTAGTGGTGAGGGTTGTAGCCAAAGTAGATCACTCACAGCCCTCTACAACCTCACTAATATACTAAAAAAAGCATTCCAGAGTATATAAGGAGCCCTTCCAAAAACAATTCTGTGATTGAAGCAGATTTTTTTTCTTCTGATTTTGGAGGCCACTTCTTTATTTTGTCATTTGGAGGGTCTGACTCTAGATTTTGATAATTTGGTATTTTGGAATAGGTGCAACTATCAGACTCTGGCTGTTGGTAATAGATAGACCAAGAATTGCCACTTACTAACTAGGTGTTCTTGGGCTATTTAAGCTCTTAATGGCTCAGATTCCTCACGGTAAATGGGACTAATACCTTCCTTTGTAGGGATTCTGAGGTGATCAGATGAGCAAAAGTATAGGAAAGAGGCTGGCACCTAGTTAAGTGCACAGTGAAAGGTCACTATTGTAATAGAAATTGCATAGTAATATTTAAAAGATAACCTTTGCATATAAAAAAATCCAGTGATGTCCTGGCTGGTTTGGCTCAGCAGTTAGAACGTCAGCCTGTGGTCCAGAGAGACCCGGGTTTGGTTCCTGCTAAGGGCATGTACCTCAGTTGCAGTTTGTCCCCGGCCCTGGTTGGGTCGTGTGGGTGGCACACTTGATGTGTCCCTTTCATGTCGATGTTTCTCTCTCTCTCTCTCCCTCCCACTCTGTCTGAACAAAATATAGAAAAATGTCCTCGGGTGAGGATTAAAAAAAAAAAAAAAAATCCAGTGATCGTATGATTTACAAGTTTACTCAGAATTTGAATGTAAGTAAATTATGAAAATATGATATTTGTTATATACATTTATAATAAAAATTTCAGATAGTCACTAAAAGTGTTACGTTGAGCCCTGGCTGGTTTGGCTCAGTGGTTAGAGTGTTGGCCCGTGGACCAGAGAGACCCAGGTTTGGTTCCCGCTAAGGGCATGTACCTTGATGCCGTTTGTCCCTGGCCCCGGTTGGGGTTGTGTGGGTGGCAGCCACTCGATGTGTCTCTCTCACATCGATGTTTCTCTTTCTCTCTCCCTCCCGTTCTGTCTGAAGATGAAGGCAAAAGTGTTCTCAGGTGAGGATTAAAAAAAAAAAAAAGTTTTATGTTGAAAATTTATATTGTGAGAAGGAAAGATAAGTCACAACATTTAGTCACTGTTTCTTTTGAGTTTATTCTTACTTCCTTGACCTTGTCTTTTAGTATATTTTAAAGCTTTTAAATAGTTTCTAATGCCTAAAAGAAGGAGAAGCAAGCAAGGATTGACCTTGAAATTTCTTGTTTTTTGTTTTGTTTTGAGTCGCAACTGTGATGTGATTATAATTGGGTATTTAATGTTTTAAAGAGCCAAACCTGATTAAGTGTGTTCTGCCAAACTGCACTTTCCATCACAAGTACTGAGGTTTTACACAATGACTTCTGATATATGGCTTTTCCATTTGAATGAGCCATCAAACATGTTTTTCCCCTTTGCTTGCAGTGGTGGATGTCCCAGCCAAATTATAAGGCCAAAGTAGTGATTATTTGTTTAGACAAATGCTGTAATGGAGAATTTAATAAAGTAGAATTGGAAGATTAAAGCTCATATTTCTCCCAACTGCTATTTTTGAGAAAGTGATTGACTTCATTATGATAGGGATGGTATGCAGTAGTTGTAATTTATGTTACGTGATGATTTTTTTCTCTTCAGTTTTGGCTTTTGTTGGGCTGACTCACTGAGAGAAAGAAAAACGATAGTAAGAGAAAAAGTATGTGGCACTCAGAAACAGGCATAGTTGTGAAAACATTCATAATTAAAGCGCTTTGAATTTTTTTTTAAAAAAAAGTGCTTTATAAACAGTAATTACTTTTCTCATTCATTTTTATCTGGGATAATTTTATCTACCAGGTAAAGGAATGTCCTTCTTTCCTTCTTTATTTTCAGGAATGAACTCAGTTTTTGACTAATAAAATATAGTTAATTTCAGTTTACTTTTTCTTTGTATTAATTCCCTGCAGGGACACGCTGAGCATTTAGATTAGTATCTACCACACAAAATGACTGTATTTAGTTGTAGAGTAGTTGTATAAGTTATTTTACTTGAAAAAAGTTTCTTTTTCTTTCATTATTATGTTTTACTCCTCATCTGAGGATATTTTTTTATTTATCATTAGATAGAGTGGGGGGGAGTGACGTGGAGAGTGATAGAGAGAAACATCGATGTGATAGAGCCACATCAACTGGTTGCCTCCTGCAGACCCAACCAGGGCTGGGGATGAACCATAACCTAGGGGTACATGCCCTTGACCAGAATCGAACCTGCGACTCATTGGTCCATGGGCCAATACTCTAACCACTGAGCCAAACCAGCCAGGGCAACAATGTTTTTTCTTTATTGATTTATAGAGAGAAAGGAAGGGAGAGGGAGAAAGAGATGGAAACACTGATGAGAGAGAACATTGATTGGCCGCCTCCTGCATGCCCCCCACTGGGGATGTGGCCCACAACCTGGGCTTGTGCCCTGACTGGGAATCAAACCAGCGACCTCTTGCTGCATGGGTCAGTGATCAACCACTGAGCCACACTGGCCGGGCAAGTTATTTTATTTTTAATTGCTCTCTGAAAAAAGGATTATGTCAGATTTTAGACTTTTTTTTTTTTATCCTCACCCGAGGACATTTTTCCATTTTTTGTACAGACAGAGTGGGAGGGGGAGAGAGAGAGGGAAACATCGATGTGAAAGGGACACATCGAGTGGCTGCCACCCGCACGACCAACCAGGGCCGGGGACAAACTGCAACCAAGGTACATGCCCTTAGCGGGAACCGAACCCAGGTCTCTCCGGACCGCAGGCGGGTGCTCTAACCGCTGAGCCAAACCGGCCAGGGCAGATTTTAGACTTTTAAAAAGGTGTTTATTAAATGATATTCATTGGAAGTAAAATAGTGTCAAAATACTTATCTTTTATTGTAATTTGCTTATAGCCACTCGTAAACCAGTTTCCAGAAATGGCTTTGAAAGTCAGTATGCCGTCCCTGTACTCTCATTTCCTTCTTAACAGATTTGAAGGGAAGATTGAGACCTTTTTTATGCTACAATTAGTTGGAGAATGAATTCATTCATATTCACCAGGAAGAATATAGAATAAAGCAAACAATTTTAGATGAAATCCTATGAATAAGTTTCTAAGGAATGCTCTAAGTGTTTGTTTTGCACCAATGGTTTAATCTGTTTTGTTTTTTAAAATTTTTTATTTTTATATATTGGTTTTAGAGAGAGGAAGGGAGAAAGAGAGAGATAGAAACATTGACTTGTTGTTCTGCTTATTTATGTGTTTGTTGGTTAATTCTTGTATGTGACCTTACTGGGGATTGGACCTACAACCTTAATGTATTGGGATGATACAACTGAGTTACCTGGCGAGGGCTGTTTTTGAGATTTCTGTAACATAATTTATTAGGGAATTTTAAAATGTAGAGATATTTTAAAAATAGCCCTGGCTGGTTTAGCTCAGCGGTTAGAGCATTGGCCCGTGGACCGGAGTCGATTCTGGTCAAGGGCATGTACCTCGGTTGAGGTTTGGTCCCTGGCCCTGGTCAGGGTCATGCGGGAGGCAACCAATCAATGTGTCTCTCTCACTCCAGTGTTTCTCTTTCTCCTTTCTCTCTCTCTCTCTTTCTCTCTCTCCCTCCCTCCCTCCCTCCCTCTCCCTTCCTCCATCCCTTCCTCTCTTTGTCCCTCCCTCTCACTCGATCTGAAAATAAATGGAAAAATATCCTTGGGTGAGGATTAAAATAATGTTCTTTTAAATAAGTATTAAAATTACGGAATTCTAATTTTTTGAAAATGTAAATCTTATTTGAAGAATGAAGCAATTAAAATGGATTTGCTTTAAAACTGTTAAATTTTATCATAGTTGAGTGAGTGTAACTTTTATTAAGCAGCAGTTTTAATTAACATTAATTTCGACATGGATGTTTGGAGTAAATTCAAAGGTTAAATTTATTCAAGGTTATTTACCAACAATTTATGAATGGTAGTAAAAATCCTCATAAATTATAGTTGGTATAGATTTGAGATCACCTTTTGCATGAATAAATATTTTAAAATCTAATGTTATGAACTATTTGAAGACTGCCCTTTAGAAATTTTTCTGCAACTTACTTTGAAGTTACATTGATGGGTGAATATAGCGATGTATGTATACATGGATAAGGATGATCACAAATTTAGCAAATTGTTAATGTAAAATCTAGGAGATGAGTATATAGGTAGATATTCACTATATAACTTTTTCAGCTTTTCTGCGTGCTTGACAATTTTTATAATAAAATGTTGGGGGAAAATAGAATCACTGTGAGGATAAGTTAATGTTATAAATATCAAGTTGTTCATTAAAAAGCTGTCTCTAAGCTCCTAATTTTTCCAGAATTGTTAGGTGTAAGACTCTAAAGAATGTGAGGTTCAACCAGAACTGGGCTCAAATTTACACTGCAAGTTAATTAGCTCTATAACCTGGTGAAATTTTATAACCTCTTGAAGCCTTTCCCCATCTGTAAAAATGGAATGATGATTCCTTGCTGAATTATGGTAAATGTCTTCATTTTTTTTCCTCTTGTACTTGTTTCTAGTCTTTGTGAGCCAGACCATGGTCCTCGAAAGCCCATTGAATCAAATTGGGTGACTGTAGAAAGAGAGAGGGAGGTACCATTCATTTTTGTGCCTGGCAGCCTCCACACTTACTTCTGCAAGGCTATCGGGGTCACATATTTGACAGAGGCTAGGCAAAAGAAAGGGAGGGAGAGAAGCAGATAGCCTTTTTCACCAGAAAAATAATGGATGGATTGGCATCAGATAGGCCTGGAAACCAGGCCCTGCCTCCTACTAGCTTTGTCACTTTGATTAAGTTGCTTAACTTTGCTGATCCCTAATTTCCTCATTTTAAAAGTGGCATTTAGAATATCTTTATCTTTCTGTGGGCTTTTGTTACATTTAAGTAATATGACAAGTAGTGAGCAAGTTTTTAGAACATGATAAATACTGAAAACAAATATTAGTTATCATTTATTTACCCGCTTCATCTTTCTTCCTTTCTTTTGTGTCAATTACTGTAGTTTTTTTTTTTTAATCCTCATCCGAGGACATTTTTCCATTTTTTGTACAGACAGAGTGGGAGGGAGAGAGAGGAAGAGAGAGAGAGGGAAACATCGATGTGAAAGGGACACATCGAGTGGCTGGCACCCTCATGACCAACCAGGGCCGGGGACAAACTGCAACCGAGGTACATGCCCCTAGCGGAAACCGAACCCGGGCCTCTCCGGACCGCAGGCGGAAGCTCTAACCACTGAGCCAAACCGGCCAGGGCTCAATTACTGTAGTTTTTCAAACACCTTACATATTTTATCTCACATGTTTCATGTTCCTTCAGCCTTTCAGCTTACTAAATGAAGGCAATTTCCCCCTTATTCTAGATTATTAAAAAGGATAAACACAGATCCAGCAGCAATCTCCGTAGCATCCTTAACCATAACTTCATCAAATTGTAAGCCTTGCTAGCTATCAGTACCATTTTTCTGGCTAAAGGAATTATAACTCCACACGTAAACTGGATGACTATTAGAACACCATGTTGTGTCAAAGAAGCAAGTTCTAAGAAAACACATATAAGATGAAAGTTCAAAGACAGGCAAAACTATAACAAGCCAGGCAAAACTAAATGACATTGGTGGTGGTGTTTTTCATATGTTTTGTTTTAATTGATTTCTTAGATAGATAGACACATTAATGTGAGAGAGATACATCAATTGGCTTCCTCCTTTACACCCCCTACTGGGGATCGAGCCTGAAACCCTGGGATATGCTCTGACGGGGAATCGAACCAGGACCTCTCAGTCCATGGGATGACACTCAATCCGCTGAACCACACCAGCCAGGCTAAATGACATTGTTTAGAGTTCAGTCTATAGATGGTGAAACTCTCATGAAAAGCAAGGACATAGTTATCATAAACATATATAATAATGTTTGATAAAGGAGTAAAGTACCTGTCTTCCTCAGTTTACCAGGGATGACAGCAGTGTAGAAGTATGTTTTTTATTCTTCAGATGTCTTTGGTTTGCAATTTTATATGAATTTTTTATTTACTCTTGTGCATTTCTTTTATGTTGTCCTTCCTGCTTTGTATTAATGATCATATTATCATTTCAACATATTAATCACTTGAAATGTCTACCTCAAACATTCTCCAATCTTCTAATCAAATATAGTGGGTCTCGATTTCTTTTCAATGTTTTGATATTTATATATTTAGATTATCTTATGTCTTGGTGTTGCATGCACTCCATGGCGATTCTCCTTATAACAGTGATGGCTATATGCTGAACCATTTCTATTGTCCCTGTGATAACTGGGAACTCTAGGTCCTTGCCCTTCAGATGGGGTTCGTTTCATCCCTCCCTTGCAGCCTTGGCTTCAACTTATACCAGTGCTGTGTTCTTCAGGGAGATTTTTGTTAATTGGTGTTTTATTTAAAAAAAATTTTTTTTTCTTTATTGATTTTAGAAAGAGAAGAAGGGAGAGGGAGAGAGATAGAAACAGCAATGAGAAAGAACATCGATTGGCTGCCTCCTGTGTGCCCCCCACTGGGGATCAGGCCCACAACCTGGGCATGTGCCCTGACTGGGAATCAAACTGGTGACCTCTTGGTGCATGGGTCGATGCTCAACCACTGAGCTACGCCTGTCAGGCTGTACTTTATACATTTAAAAGAATTAGTTTTTTATTTTTCCCAAATCAAGTTTTCAAGTTTTGCCCCCATGAGCTGATATTGCCACCTTTGAGGATGTATAGTGTAAGCAAAAATCTTTCACATAGGTGGAGTCAGCTGCCTCCAGCTGTGTTTTTGAACTGCTGGGGTGCACTTTCTATGCTTTCTGTCCAGCTGGGCCATAACTCTGAGATATTTAAATGATGTGTAGTTTGAGTCTGTATTTCCCTCATGTCCTCGTCTCATTCTACAGTCACAACACTGACAGATATTAATGACAATATAGTTTGTTTGGTTTTTTTTATCCTCACCCGAGGACATTTTTCCATTTTTTGTTCAGGTAGAGTGGGAGGGAGAGAGAGGAACAGAGAGAGAGAGAGAAAAACATCGATGTGAAAGGAACACATCGAGTGGCTGCCACCCGCACAACCGACCAGGGCCGGGGACAAACTGCAACCGAGGTACGTGCCCCTAGCGGGAACCGAACCCGGGTCTCTCAGGACCGCAGGCCGACACTCTAACCGCTGAGCCAAACCGGCCAGGGCGACAATATAGTTTTTTTAAATCCTGTCTTATTCATGCAACATTATGTTTTTCATGCCATTAATATTTCTCCATAAATACAATTTTAATGGTTTATTATGTGGATCCATTATCTCACAAAGATCATTAGAAGTTATGACCATTTAAAAAATAAAATTAGCTATAATTCTACCATTGTAACAGATCAGTTTTTCATTTTTTCTCAGTCCTTGTTCCTGTGTATATATCATGGTGAGTTACAAGTAACAGGCCTGAGTAATAATAACGAACAGGAACAAGTCCTTGTTCGCTATATACACATATAACGAATTAAATAAGTAAGAGACATTTAAAAAGTGCAAATAATATCAAGTTTTATCTTGTCATTAGGATATTTTTTTAAAACAAACTAGCATATTACTATATCCTTGAAAAGTTTAAGTCCTAATAAAGAAAGGTGCAGTTTAAATCCAAGCTGTTACTTTTATTAATTTCAGTTCCTGAATTGGTCAAATCAGGAGAGCAGGCAAATTCTTGCTGTAAAACAGCTAAAGTTATTTACTTCCTCCGTTTGGCTGTATGATTAATAGCACATGTTTGAGTCATCCTGTTGCTAGTATTCAAAGGGAGGATGTTATGGTAAGACTACCAGTACTTCTGCCAGCTTTCATGTTGTTCATAATGCTCAATGGTTTATCTGGGCACAGTTGTTTTTTCTGAGCTAAGTTAAAGGGCTCAAAAGACAGGGTATGTAAGGCAAACTAGCTGTTCCATCATCTCAAGTAGAAGGGGCATATTTTGGGGACATTGCAAAGGATTTATTCAAATTTGTCATGACAGTGACTGTTAATTTGTCTTCTCCCCTGTTTTAGCTAACTACATGGATGCCAAAAACAGATAACATTTCTCAGTCTCCTTTGCAGCCATGTAGGGTCTGTATTTTGGCCAAGGGAATGTAAGCAGAAGTGGTATGGGCAAGTTACAGGTACAGTTCTTAGAGGGAATGCATGTACCTCTTTCAGTCCTGCTGACTTGAATGAAAATATGATGGCTGGAGCTGGTTTAGCCATGTTGGAGCATGAGTAAACTTAGGAGTAGAGACTGTACACAGTGGAGCAATGAGAGAAAAGGAGCCTGGCTCTTGAACGTCATGGAGCATTATGCAAGCTCTGCTGCACCTCCTTTTGGACTTCTGTTGAAGTCATCATTACTCAGGCCTGTTACTTGTAACTCACCGTGATCCTGATTTACACTTGGATGATAATGTATAGTGGATGAAGACCAGACAGTAGTATAATAAACTAGGTTCTAGGGTGGCCTATTTATAGGGGTTATCATCAGGACCTCTTAGCAACCAGAGAAAAGTATGATGAGATAGAACCTTGCAGGGCTACCTCTTTGTGTAGTAGTTTTTGTCTTCAATTCCCCAGCTCCTTTGTTATTCTCTCCAAAAGGTAAAACATTTAAGTTCAGAGTAAAAGAAACAATAAAAACAGTGAATTGCACAATCTTTTTTGTTGTTACACAGATCTTGAATTCTGTTAATTATAGAAATTCCCACATTGTTGAGAAAGCCATTAGATCCATTAACAGTGCTTTTTCAGCCTAATTATAATAGCTAAGGCATATGAGTGCATGACCTTAAGGATCTAGGAGTTTGTCAGAAGCCACTTGGCACATATTTTATCTTATAAATTAAGATACATTTTAAGTTCTACTTCAGTAAACATATCCACATTTGTTTTATTACTATGAGGGTGGAATTACATGCCAGTTCAATTAACTTTCTTGAAATCTTTGTGTAAAATTAATAGTCCAGGAAAAACCATCGTGTTTGTTTTCTGACCTTACTAGAACATCATGGACTATCTCCAAGAGTTTGTACATCCCAATTGGAAAAGTAGCATATATGTGATGTAAGCCTAATGGAGTTCCTAGGGAACTGTATTTTTCTTTCTCTCCTCTCTGAGTGATGTTGATACATTTCACAAAGCCTGAAACCTGAATTTAAGCCTTCTAGTTTTGTGACCTTATGGGTGGTGGTGGTGGTGGTGGTGGTGGAGATAAGTAAATCTTCACTTTATATCTTTTGTGATGTGCAGTTTTATTTTGTTGTGGTATGTCTTTTCTCTTTACTGATAAAATTCCAGTCAGACATATATTGGACCTTCTCATTCTATTCATCATATCTCTTAATCTCTCTTAGAATTAATTTCATTCCTCTCTCTCTCTGCATTCTGGGTAGTTTCTTTAGATTTATCTTTCAGTTCACTAATTCTCTTTCCAACTGTATCTGATCAACTGTGAAATCAATTTTTTTTTTATCCTCACATGAGGACATTTTTCCATTTTTTGTTCAGATAGAGTGGGAGGGAGAGAGAGAGAGAGAGAAACATTGATGTGAAAGGGACACATCGAGTGGCTGCCACCCGCATGACCCAACCAGGGCCGGGGACAAACTGCAACCGAGGTATGCGCCCTCAATGGGAACCGAACCGCAGACCAATGCTCTAACTCTGAGCCAAACTGGCCAGGGCTGAAATCTTTTTATTGAAGTTTTCTAATGTTAAGTTATAACAGGTGCAATAAAGTGAAAAAATCTTAAATATACAACTTCATGCAGATTTAAATGAGAGGTTAAATAAGGTGAGGCTTTAGAATTTACTGTTGAATTTGTTAAGATGGAAGTTATTGGTTACTTTGTCAAGATTTATTTAGGTAGAGTAGTTTTTAGGTGGAAAAGCTAGGTAGGATGGGTTGAGGGAAGAATGGGAGTCAGAGTACAGGCAGAAAAATAATGCAGCAACTGGAAGGGGACATGGATTCTAGGGAGGTTTTATTATTTTGTTTTTGGCTGAGAAATAGCAAAACATATTTGTATACTATGATAAGAATGATTCTACAGATATTAAACGCCTGCATTTCATAGCACCTACATTCTAGGAGAGACAGATTGATATTCCCAAAGATAGGAGATGGGATATTTTACTCCTTTATAATAAGAGTGAAGGCAGAGTATGACATGCTGATGCAGATGGGTTTGTAGATTTGTAAGATGGAAAGACAAGGTAGTTTTCTGATTGATTCTGTGAGAGTCAACTGAGCATGAAGATTGGGGATTGGTGTTGGAAGTTTTAAAAGAGAGCTGTAGCCCTGGCCAGTTTGGCTCAGCGGTTAGAGCGTCGGCCTGCGGTCCGGAGAGACCCGGGTTCGGTTCCCGCTAAGGGCACGTACTTCGGTTGCAGTTTGTCCCCGGCCCTGGTTGGTCGTGCGGGTGGCAGCCACTCGATGTGTCCCTTCACGTCGATGTTTCTCTCTCTGTCTCCCTTCCTCTCTCTCCCTCCCACTCTATCTGTACAAAAAATGGATAAATATCCTCAGGTGAGGATAAAAAAAATAAAATAAAAGAGAGCTGTAGGGGAGTTAGTTCCCCTGGGACTAGATAAATGTAGGATTAATGTGTAAAGCTGAGGGCGCACTGAAATCTGTGGTGATGACCTTAAAGAGCAATTTGATTGCTGCATGTTATTCTTCAGCTATATATAACTGCTCTGGGTCATGGAGTAGGAGGAGAGTGGGATATGATGAAGGTTGGGGTTTTGTTAGGCAAATGTGATGGGAGAACAGAGGAACGAGGGAGAGGGAGTTGGAAAGGCGTATACAAGGGAGTGATCCTGGTACTCATCCATGGGGTCCTAGCTGGGTGAGGAGGAAAACAAGGAAGCAGTAATGGTAATGGACACTAAAAAGGTGGTAGAGGGAACTGATCAGGTAAAAAATTGTTTGAGTCCGATACTAGAGGAAATGATCTGCAAAGCTGGGAGGTGGTAGTCAGAGAGTATGGTAGTCTATGAGTTCAGAATTTTAGTGCAGTACAAGTTTTAGTAAAGCGGGTGTGTAGGCAGTGTATGGCGGGGGAGGCTCGAGGAAGTGAAAAATAGATCAAGTCTTAGAGGTCATATTATTGGGTGGCTTGACTAAGTATGTTGAAATATTAAAAGTAAGGGCAGGAGTAGTATGGAGGGAGGGGAAGACAGTGGACCAGGTGCCCAAACTATTAGAAAATGAGCAGGAGGGGCAGTGATGTCTATAGATGACTGTAACAAGAAGGGTTGACAGGTAGTGCAGTCTGATGGGATATTTCAAGGTAGTGGGGATGTCAGAGGAGAAATGGTTTGGAAGCTGTAATGAAGACTCATCTCTGTGGTACACAGGATGTGGAGAGAGAACAAGCAAGTCACCAGTTGAAAAGGCTCCTGAGAAAGAACCGTCCTCAGGGGACCACCCAGGTTTCTTTTAGATTAGGGGCATTCAAAGAGGCTGAACTTGAAAATACAGATAATTTTTTTCTAATGAACCATGTAAATTCCAGCAGGGTCATGATAGGGAGAGCTGTGGGAGACGATGGCAATGTAGGGGACATAGGGAACCATATGGCACTGAGCCCAGGTATGATGGAGCTCTGGGTCTCTTTGCTGATCCACATAAACAGGGATTATATAAGGCATAATAAGATTAGTCCTGATCGTCTTTTAGGGGAAGGTAGGTAATCAGTTCTAATATAGTCTTTGACAGTTTGTCTTGGTAAGGCTTTTGGCCTCATGGCCCTATAAGGAAGTGTCTTATCTGAAGGAGTCAGAACTCTGTGAACACCCCCCCACACACACACCCCTTATATCCTGCTGGTTAGTTGTGTCCTGGCAGGGGATGGGTATCTTATTGGTAGTGTGGTCTTACTAGTTATGCATCATTGTATTCTGGAGGATTAACCAGAGAACACACAACCATTTTAAGTGATCATTTTTAAGCTAACTTAACAAAAATGTGTAACTTAAAAAACTTGAAATACATCAGTTGAAGACCATGGCCAATTCACAACAAAATGGGTAGTGCCTCAATAACAGAGCATCCTCCCAAACTGCAGGAATTTCAAACATCTGTGGGGCATGTGTCTGTGTGCACTTTGCAGCCCAAAGAACTTTGCAGCACAAACAAGCATTGCGTAGCAGCCAGGCTTTTTGATGGCAAATTAGTTACGATCTCCTATCAACTCTAGTAATTGTTTTTTCCAAGTTTATGAAAACCAAATACAATATCCCATAACTGACTTAGTAAGTTAATAGATCATAACACTGAAAGTGAATTGTGTGTCATCGTTTTTAAGAACATGAGAAAGGACTTGAATTGTTGGCCTGTTTGTAGCCCTTCAGACTGGGCAGAGGAGCATACCTTGAGAGGAGCATTCTCTCATGCTGGCCCCTCACAGCCTGCCCTGATGCTTGACCAGCTTTGCTGCCATTCCATGCCCTGAAATGTTTTTCTCTTCTGCCTGCAGATCTGTCACTCCCTTTACACCCAGAGTCACAGGCAGCCTTCTTTGGGAAGCTCTCCTGGAATGCCCTAGCAGAGCTAGCCTTCTTTTCCCCACAGGACTCTGTAAAACTCATAGGACATTGTATTAAAACAACATTCCTGCCTGTCTCCTCTCTTAAGATTAGACTATGGGCACGTTAAATATAGTAACAATTTATTGAAGAATCTGAGCATGCCTGCCAGAGACAATGTAATATTTTTTTCACCAGGAGAAAGAGGCAGAATGCCTAGGAGAGATGGTTTCTTAGGGGGAAATCAGGAAATGCAGATACAGTACCAAGATGAACAGAAAGTAGAAGAGCGAACAGAACAATCCAAGCAAAAACAAAAACAACTATATAGGATTCTGTGGATGAGGGTGAAGAGTAGGATAGAGTGTGGCAAGATAATTGGGGGTGAGACTCATTGTATACCACCGAATGCTATTCCTTGTAGGAAAATAGATTGAATTTAGGCCTGTTATATCCCATGTGCTGAAGATCTGATCTGTGGTAAGTTTTAAACTTGTAATTCAGTCCAGGGCCCCCCTTTATTGTTTTGGAGCCAGAGGGGCAGTGAGGGTAGTGGGTAAGAGTGTCTGCTTTACACTTAGAACAACTTGGGTACAGATCTACTTAGCTCTATTACATAAGAACTTAGCCTCTTTGAGTTTAATTCTTTTATCTATAAGATTGAGTAAATGATGATAATGCTTGATGAGATTTAAGTGTAGTAATTGTGTAGATCATAATTAAATGGCAGAAGCTTCTCTTTTTCTTCCCCCTTTTCTTCTCTTCTGTCAACCCTCCCCCCCAAAGTCTCTTGAGTAGAGTGGTCTTTAAACTTTATTGATTGTACATCCCATCGATAAACACTTTTAAAGCAGACCGTTGATTTGAATTAATTGATTTATAAATTATATAATACATTGTTATACTAACATGTGTACATTATGAGACCTCCACAAATTGACATTTTCTAAAGGATAAGATAAATAAAAACTTTAAAGTGTTTAAAATTGTGTTTATTAACAATACAGAAAATCTTTTTGACAAGACAAAAATTATTAATAATTACCTGGATGAGTTTTTTTGTTTTTGTTTTTTTACTTTTTTTTCTTTATTGGTTTTGAGAGAGAGAAGAAGTGAGAGGGAGAGAGAGATAGAAACATCGATGAGAGGGAACATCGATTGGCCACCTCCTGCATGCCCCCAACTGGGGATGGGGTCCACAACCTGGGCCTGTGCCCTGACTGAGAATCGAACCGGCGACCTCTTGGTGCATGGGTCGATGCTCAACCACCGAGCCACACCGGCCAGGCTGGATGGGTTTTTAGATGTCTTGCTAATTGCTATGGCTTCATAGTGTCATCATTTAATGTCTCAAGGAACAGTATATATTCAGAGCCATGTTTATTGTTAATAACAGAGGGTATAAATCTGTATTTCAGAGTCTTGGTAATGGATGGAAGGCAGTTTTCTTCAGAGATCGGATTACTATTGCCTTGTTTTTAGCTTACAGAATGGCTAACAAAGAGCCCACACAAGTAGAAGAAAGGTCAGCTTTGATGTTTTTTGCGTTGTTTGCTTGTACTTGAATTTTTAACATATAATTTCTCTGTCTGTGATTTTTTTGCCAGAAAATTTAAAAAGTTTTATGGTTCCATTATTTTTAAAATAAATTTTATGAGAGTCAGTTTAGTTAAACCTAGATAATATAATTAAGCACACTAGACCACAACATATCTCATTATGTTGAAAAAGAATGCTTTTGCCACTCCTGTTGGGGGCATGACCCCAGTTATCTCAGGATACCTGGGTTACTGGCATGACACCTGACTTCTTGATAGGTGGGCTGAGTGCTGGCACCAGTGCCAGTCTAAATAACCCATGTTGGAAGCTATTGTTAGTGTGTTCATTAACTGCTAATTGAATCAAATGCTTTGGGAATATTTTTTCAATTTCATGAATACTTTTAGACCGTTCTAGTCTATAATGTTCACTTTTATTTGCATGTACCACACTTACTGTCTATCTGTAATTTTTGTTTGCTAATCATTTATGTCTTGTGAACCTTCTGGATTCATTAATTTGGAATCTTCTTTTTCCAGTATTTATGTGTGTGCTTTCATTTAAAAGATTCTAGTTTCCTAGTACCCCCCATATACACTAGGATTCTAGTTTTCCTAGGCCCCATCATCTTCTGCTTTGACAATCGATGACATTGTTATTGCTGACTTTAAGGTCTGGGACAGCATTCCCATCACTAAGGCTTTCTTCTTGGTATTATCAGTAACACTGAAATGGTCAGAGTTTGGGGAAGAAACTCTTTCTATCTTTCCTTGAGTGTCACTTTCAACCAGGGCGTAGTAGTTACTCACAGATTCTTTTATCTGTGGCCATCTAGCATGGAGCCAGTTTTTAATTCCCAGAAAAGTAACAGTTGGAGATGTATATGGAAAAAATGACTGATACTGAAGGTAGTAATAAATCTATACTACATACTTTATTACATCTGCAGTTATTTGATTTATATTTACTTCTTCACAAGTGGAACTTGAATGCTAATGTAGGCAATTAGTCTAAGATTTTTCTATGTAGAAATTTTTATTTGTGGATTCTATATTGATTGTTTTGGGTCACTAGTATTGTTAAAGTTCATAAGCTTATTCTTTGTTTTTAAGTGTTTGGGTGTTTGCAGTAACAAAGAAAATCCTAGACATAATAAGGCCCTGCAGTTTTCACAGGGGGTGGCATATTACATATGGATTTCCTCAGCTAAAGAAGGAATAACTGGTTGTATCTGGTTTAAAGTTTATTAAAAGGTACTTAGGTTTCTTTTCCATCATCAACACACATACCTAAATTTTATGTTTTGTTGGAGTTAACTCATCACCAGCAGAGAAGGGTGGTCAGGGTGCTAAGGGGTTAGAGACCGTGTATCATAGGGGAATGTTGTGGGTACAGGGCTTATTTTGTTTGAGGAGGGGGACTCTTGTGGAGGTACATGCACTGCCAGATACGTAGAGCTATGATATAGGACTTATTTTCCTATAGGGCAGTATTTCTCCAACTTAGCCACATCCATGCAATCACCATGATTTTGTCTTATATGAGGATAGCTGGAATTCCAATATACTTATTTATCTTTTCCAAATTTTTAGGCACAGTTACTCTATCCTTATACTAAGTGGTAAATCCTTGAAAATTATGAGATCAAAGTGTTAGTTATATATATTTCTGTACACATAATTATTGAAGGTTTTTAAAAAGTACAATATATAATCATCCCTCACATCATCAATGGTTTGTGCTTGATTTTGGGAAATACTGCTTTAGAGGCTGACTTCGGGACAGATGGAATGAAGTGGTCTGGAACCAGATATGGGCTTGTTCAAAGGAAGGTTTGTCTGTCCTCTGAGCTCATTGTGCCCCTTTCTTGTTTTATGGATCACAGTTAATTTGCCTAATGTTTTTGCATGTGGGTATGAGATAGGATTATCTCTGAGGATTCTAGGTTCCTTATTCATTTTGTTTTCCCTTTATGCTTTTATACTTTAATGTAGTACCTGATTCGTCTTTGGTTCTCATCAATGTTTATTTAAGGATGTGCGAATCTAGAGTTTTACTGAGACAGGTAAATTCTGTTAACTTTTTATTGTTTTTTTTCTTTTTTGAAAACAGGTATCGTCTTAAAAAATAGTGAATTATTTCAGTGAATTTTTTTCAATTTTTCTTTAACAGTTGTTCTATTTTCTATTCTTAAAGGAATAAAAGTTTTACAAAGTTCCATATGGCTTATATTATGCCAGTTTATAAATCAGGGATTCTGACAGATTTCAAACTACAGAGGTGGATAAAATTTCTTATACTATACTATGAATTTTAAAAACATTTTCCTCGTTCTTTTATGGTGTATTTTTTTTCCCCTCTTTTTTGAGATGGTTAAAACATTCCTTTTGGGACACAGGATGGGAATAGTAATATGTTGTTTTGTGTTAGGAAAATTGAATTTGACTCAAAACTGTTTTAAGAACTAGCAGTCATCAGATGTTTTAAGAGTGCTTTAAATGTAAACACATGTAAAAAGTGAATCTATTAGTGACCTTTCCCACCCTTTTCTAGTGTGACTGGCTATTCAATATTGTGTATGTTGCTGTTTTACATTCATTTTAAAATGACACAAATAATAATTAGACCTTACATTTTCTTAACACATCAGTTGATTATATAGAAAAAGAGGTACTTGAGGACTCTGCCCTTTAATAAAGATATAACATCACATTTGATTTTCCCTTGTTAAGCCAACATTTAAATATATTTATATTAACAAATATGTTCTCAGGATATCCTGTGAACTTTAAAAAAAATTTTATGGTTTCTTTTACTACATCATCATTTTAGAAATCAAAATATTCTAATGAGCAAAACAAATCACCTTTAATTCTAGTAATCAAAGATAACTACTTTGAGTATTATGGTATATATCTAGCATCATTATCATCTTCATCTTTCAAAAAGGGATGCATGCTGTTTTTCCTTTTTCTTGATGTTAAACATTTTTATTGAAGTGTAACATACAAAAGAGTACACAGACAGGGTAAAGCTCAGTTTATCATCATCAAGTGAATGAACATACATGTAATTACCAGTGAGATCAAGTAATTCCAGCACCCCAGAAACCCTTCACACACACTCTCCTAATCACTTTTCCCTCCCAGCTGCAGAGGAGCCACTATACCAATTTCCAGCACTATAGGTTAGCTTTGAACTTTATATAAATGGAATTATATGCTATGCATTCTTTTGTGTCATCTTTCTTTTGCTTATTCATTCATGTTTTTGTATGAAGTATAGTTTGTTCAATTTTATTATCATATATAATTACATTCTAAGACTAACACACATTTTATTTATCCTTTATACTGTAATGTATATTTGATTTGTTTCCAACTTTGGGCTATTAAAATAATAGCCTGTGTATATTCTTGTGCATGTCTTTGCACACAGGTAAGCATTTTGTTGGGGATAATAATTAGTGGATTTGCTGGATCCTAGATGTGCATCATTCATTGATTGTAGTTATAATTGAACCATTTCCCAAAGCATTTGCCCCAATTTACACTCTCACTATATCTAGCATCATCTTCATCAGATGATTTGAGAGTTCTCTTGCTTCACACCCATACTAACATTATTTTGGAGAGGGAAAGGGTAGAGTCAAGATTATTGAGATATAATTTATATACAGTAAAATTACCTTTTGTAGTATACAGTTCTATTAGTTTCAACAAGTAATACAGTCTTATTATAACCACCATAATCAAGATACTGAATATTTCCATCACCCAAAAAAGTTCCCTTGTGTCCTTTTGTAGTCAAACCCTAACAACTGACCATATGACATTTACCACTTAACATCAATAATCCATTCATGAAAATTAGACATTCTGCTAAAAATGCTAATTTGGAACTTATTTACCATTGTCTTAAGTTTTAAGAATTCTATACCATGACCCAAAATATTCAGCCAGTTTTCTAAAGCACCCTAAAGACCTTTAAGTAATGAACTAGTGTGTTCTCTATAAAATGTTTAAAACATGGTTTCTTGATCAAATAATTACTTTTAATGAACAGTTTTATAAATAGTAACATATTCTCTTCCATTCTAGTCCTTTTTTTCTTACTTGTTTTGCTACCTTTGCCAGAGTTTTCTTCAACACCTTTTCATATTCTGCCTCTAGTGTATGACACTTAACACATTCAAGGGCTCACTGTGAAAGGTCTTATGGAAATGCATTTAGTGTATGTGCCCAGTGGTAGAGATTGGCTCACAGTGGGCATGACACTGATGGCATCTCTTAGTACCAACAACATCTGAGACACATATCTACTTTTTTACACTCAGTTCACTCTTCAAAATGTCAACAATTCTGTCATACGAATTTTATTCCTAATGACATTTGATCCCCCCACTATTTTATTTAAAATGTTTTGAGTTTTGGCTATATAAAAGATTTTACAAACATTAGTTGAAAAGCATTAAACTGAATGATATATTCTAGGAAGTTTGGATACTAAAAACTACGTGACATTCTGGGAAAATTTTGACATTTTGGGTGATCCGCCTGGATTTTTAACTATGGGATTTGTTTTAATTGTGTTGATGAATATGTCACAATTAACGAATTCTTTCTTATTTTGTATTTAAGTGTATACATTTTTTCTTAGTCTTAAGATAAACAGAATAAATTATAGAATTTGACTTGCTGGGACAAGTAACCTGTATATTTTTAATGCTTGTGATACATATTGCCAGATTGTCCTTCATAAATATTATACCCATTTCAACCCTACCACTAGTGTCTTCTTGTACCCTCAACAACATTAAAGTATTATAATATAGGATTAAGACCATTTTGACACCTATGTTAGAATTTTTAAAATAATATGCTTTTCCTTTAATTAGCATATGTAAAATTTATGTTTATACACTGTAAAATGTCAAATATTAAATATGTATTATTTAAGTGAAGTAAATAAAGGAACAAATTAAGTTTGTAAGTTGGAGGTGTAACTCTTTTCCATCAAGGAGTTTACAGGAAGACTCTTGCATATGATATATAAGTACAAAGTCACACGATGGTTGATTAGTGACAGACAAACCAGAGTGCTGTGAGAGCAGAGAGGAAAGAATAGTTATTTTTTGTTTCAAATATTAGAACGAACGGATGTAATTTCGCTCTTGAAAGATTTTCCAAGCAGGAAAGAAAGTAAAAAAGAGAAATGAAATAAAATTTTTAAAAAAGGAGAAAGTAGAATAGTATCTTTGGTTGACTTATAAAATTGTAAAGAAGTCCATAAAGCAGTGGTCAGTTCTATTCATTGATATATTTCTAAACTATTTTTCCTCCAAGGATAATCATGACATTTAGGTAACATCCTTTTTCTGTCCCCACAAATTTATTGCAGCTTATTTACTTACTTGCCTCTGTTTCATGTCCGTTTCTTCTTAGACTATAAATCACATGGATAAAGCATCGTTGTTTTTGGGGGTTCATCAGTGGCTAATTCAGTTTCTTGCATTTTGCCCTGTTTTGTAGCAGGTTCTTACTAAATGATGAATGTATATAAGAGCACAGGGAGTCAGTATATATGTTTGGAGACAGTAGTTTTTCTCTGCAGCTGGAATATAGGTTGGTTGGGACCCCTGAAAGGAATAAACTTCAAAGAAGTCAAGTGATCATTGGAGAAATGTTGTTTTTTTTTTTCCATGCATATGATCTTAACTGATGATGGAATCATTCCATATTTTGACTGTCAATGTCAATATTCTTGTTGTGATGTTGTGCCGTAGTTGTGTAGCATGTTACCATTAGAAAAAACTGGATAAAAGGTACATGGGATCACCCTGGCTTGTTTGGCTCAGCAGTTAGAGGTTGGCCTGTGGTCCAGAGAGACCTGGGTTCAGTTCCCGCTAAGGGCACATACCTCAGTTGCAGTTTGTCCCCAGCCCTGTTTGGGTCGTGTGGGTGGCAACCACTCGATGTGTCCCTTTCATATCGACGTTTCTCTCTCTCTCTCTCCCTCCCACTCTATCTGAACAAAAAATGGAAAAATGTCCTTGGGTGAGGATAAAAAAAAAAAAAAGAAAGGTACATGAGATCTCTGTATTATATTTTACAAAAGCATGTTAATCTATACTTATCTTAAAAAGTTCTTAATTATGATAGGCAAAGAAATTTTTAAACTTCTGTGTTTTAAACAAGTCTCTAACAAAGCAACAATATTCTGAAACTTTATAATACATAATTGTATTATTTAGGATATTGGTTTGGCTTTTATTTATTTATTTATTTATTTTATTTTTATTTATTTATTTATTTTTATCCTCACCTGAGGACATTTTTCCATTTTTTGTACAGATAGAGTGGGAGGGAGAGAGAGGAAGGGAGAGAGAGAGAAACATCGACGTGAAAGGACACATCGAGTGGCTGCCACCCGCACGACCAACCAGGGCCGGGGACAAACTGCAACCGAAGTACGTGCCCTTAGCGGGAACCGAACCCGGGTCTCTCCGGACCGCAGGCCGTCGCTCTAACCGCTGAGCCAAACCGGCCAGGGCTGGTTTGGCTTTTAATAGAGATCAGATACCAGTGGCTTAAACAAGATAGAAGGTTTACATTTTTCTCACATAAAAGCCTAAAGCTGGTCCAGGTATACAGGCAGGTTTGCTTCTTGAGGACATCCAGGGACCAGAGTTCCTCCTTTCTTGTTTTGTCATTCCTTTTGGTGGTGTCTTCATAACAAAGTCAAATCTTTCTCCCTACCACTATCCTGGGGTTCTAGCCCTTGGGAAAGGTGGAGATATGAAGAGAAAACATCTCCCTTTTAAGGATATAACTGAAAATTTGCATGTGCTACTCCCAGTCACATCCCACTGGCTAGAATTTAGTCATATGGCTATATTTTGCTGTGAGAAAGATTGGAAATTGCAGTCCTGCCCAGCCTTAAAGCCCAGGATGTTTGTTAATAAAAAGGAACAAAGGGAGAATCATGATATTGGGATCAGGTAGCCGACTCTGTCACAATGTCTGCCCTGGAATGCATGTTTAATATCTTTATTGATGAAACTGTCTTCCCTTATTATTTTACTACGCTTATATAGGAAAAGTGAGGGTGTTTCAAAGGGTTAGGTAGGTTTGTTGGATCATTATGGCAATTGAAATCGCTCTGTAGTTGTTTGAATGTTCATCTGCTCCTTCTGATATTAACTTCCTCAAAAGGGTATGATTTTTTTCTTCTTTGTATTTTTGGTGCCTGGCAGAGGGCCTAAATCTAATAGGCAGTCACCAGGTATTTATTGACTGTTTCACCTTTTATCTGTGTTGATTGAAATTTCTCTAGCAGAATTTTCATCCATTTAATAGCTGACCTGCTTTTCCTTAATTGTTTCATGGTATCAGGTTTGTTGCAATATTTTAGGTTCAAATATATGAATATGACCCTTTTAGGAGATTTTTATAACTATGGAGGATAGTGTATAGTATCATTTATTTTTTATAGTTCTGATTGTATAATTCATGTTTTGTAATATAGTTGTTAGCTATAAAAATCAATTATAGTTTGGCAAGTAGCATGTTTGGTAATATGAGAAAACAGTAATTTTGTTGTCCTAAAATGGTGTTTAGTTTTGAGTTCAATATTTTGTAAAATGAGAGTTTTTTTTCCCCCTCAATGATTATTATTTGTATTGATGTTTCACTTTGTCATATTTTGTATCTTCCTCGCATTTAAAAAGAAATTTTTTTCTTTATTGATTTTTAGAGAGAGAGGAAGGGGAGAGAGAAATAGAAACATCGATGAGAGAGAACATCGATTGGCCTCCTCCTGCATGCCCCCCACTGGGCATGTGCCCTAACTAGGAATCGAACTGGCGACCTCTTGGTGCATGGGTTGATGCTCAACCACTGACCCACACTAGCCGGGCTCTTCCTCACATTTTTATTGTTAAGGTTAAATAATCTTGAGTCAGTACTTAAAAAAATTGAATTATCAACACCAGATTTGTATTTTAGTACTTTTTAGTTTTTAATTAGATGAATTTTATTTTAAGAGTTTATTTGGAGAAACTGAGAAATACACTTAAAAACTTTGACGACCATCCTTAATTTTGTTTTTAGAACAGAATGAAATATATTGTAACTTTTCCTTATTTTTCTGGTGAAGAGTGTGTGTGTGTGTGTGTGTGTGTGTGTGTGTGTGTTTTCTTTTTCCCCCAACAGGAAAATGCAATTCCACTAAGATTCTTGGGTCACAGATCAGAGGCTTGGATCAGCAAAAAGAAATGAACTTTTGGAAGAATTCTGGTCCAGTATTATGGGCCAGTTTAAACTACAATGTAGGCAATGGCAGGCTGCCTCCTTTCTCCCTATAAGGAAAGACAACATAGCAATAATATTTACCAGAGAAAGGAAGGAGGGCTATGTTTGTGGGTGGGCTGGGGGGGATAGCTTCTCAATAAAATGTTATTTTGTCTGGTATTATAAGTAGGTTCTCAGCCCTCTTGGAAAAACTTGAAGGAACAAAAATAAGGAGAATGAAGTTGTGCTAAAAGAGAATCAGAATTTTGTGAAATTTCTCCATTGGTAGTCAACTCTTATTTCTCATAGTATTGAAGATGCACAGCTATGAAGAGGATAAAAAAAGTAACATGTATATTTTACCTTGGAGAGCATTTTGTGATTATTTTTGTTGCAGATTGAACTTTCTAATTGTGTTTTTCTTTGCTTGCGATCCTGGAACACACAGTGGTGGATATAGGGATAGACAGTTGTGGAACATACTCTGAGTGGAAGGAAGTGACTGGAAATTTTTTTAAATGTTAAGATAAACGACAAATCAATCCCAAAGCAAATAATACTTGGCTATTAGTTGTACTTATATAATTTTGATTTTTTAATTAAATGTCTCAAGTTTCTCAATGATATAATGAACATTGTTTTGAATACATTTAAATTTGTGATGTGTGGTAATTAGTTGATAATTTTTATCCAACTATCCAGATTTTCCTAATGAAAAGGATGAACGTTCTGTCTCCCTCAGTCATCCTTCCTACTTTAATAAAAAAAATCCTTCCTGCTGATTTCTCTTGGTAGGCCTCAAGTTTACTTGTACCTACACTGAAGGTTTATACCGGATAGGTTGTGCAGTTTGAGCTTTCCTGTATACTCTGGGAACCTCTGGAGTTTTGGCAGGGGGCCTATTATGCACCCCTACCCCAAATCAACTTCTTAAGAGTTAATAGTAAAATCATTCCATTGAGTCACAGAAAAAGTTTGAAATTTTCAGGACCACATATGTAAGAAATAATGTATTGATAGAATATCCATGAGGTAGTTTTATGTGGTGTGTTCAATAAACATAAAATGTTAGAAGTGAACAAATGTTCACACTGAAGTGTTTATGGTATGAACAAGAAATAAAAAGTATCTGCCTGTGTCAGTTCAGGAAAAATGAAATTGATCAGTTTTGCCTATTTTGCTACCCATTTTAGATTTCTTTATGAAAGCATTTCTTTAACAAAGGTAGTCTTGTAAAAATGGCATCTACCCATTGTAATAAGTAATAAAAAATTAAACCTGTACAGAGATTAAAATAGTGTGCCTGTTGTCACCATGTTAGATCTGATCAGCATTAACATGTTGGTGATTACTCCTCCAAAACTATCAGGAGGCACTTTTTCTTTAATCATTACCCGAGGATATTTTTCCATTGATTTTCAGATAGAGTGGGAGGGAAAGAAGGAGGGGGGGCAGAGAGAAACATCCATGTGAGAGAGACACATCAATTGGTTGCCTCCCACATGACCCCAAGGCCAGGGATCAAATTGCAACTGAGGTATGTGCCCTTGACCAGAATCAAACACATGACTCTTTGGTCCTCCGGCCTACACGCTAATCTCTGAGCCAAACTGGCCAGGGCTCAGGAGGCGCTTTTTAAAAATAAAAGTCACAGGGCTGTGTTTCTAACTCAAGTGTGTGTTGCATCACATTTTCTGGGGTTGGTGACTAGGAATTTTCTTGCTTCCCTCACTTCTTTCCTTATTGTTTTTGAATTGCTGAAGTTATACTTGAATATATCTATGTTGTGAAAGGGTGGAACAAAGTAAACACTGAAAAAAACATGAGACTTTTCCAAGCCACCTTCACTTCTGCTCTTTTCTCCATGATCAGAGATAACCACTGTCAACATCACACCCTGCCAGGCACCTGTAGGTGCATTTACATGCATAGATAGGTATATTTTCAATTTTTTTTTCTTTTTTTTTCTTTTTTAATCCTCACCTGAGAACATTCTTGCATTTATCTTCAGGTAGAGCAGGAGGGAGAGAGGGAGGAGGAGAGAGAGAGAGAAACATCCATGTGAGAGAGACACACCAAGTGGTTGTCATCCACACGACCCCAACCGAGATATGTGCCCTTAGCGGGAACCGAACCCGGGACTCTCTGGTCTGTGGGCTGATGCTCTAACCGTTGAGCCAAATTGGCCAGCGCTATTTTCAATTGCTTTTTTATTTTACTTTATTTTATTTTTTATTTTTGGTACGTGCCCCTAGTGGGGACCGAACCCGGGACTCTGGTTCGCAGGCTGACACTCCAACCCCTGAGCCAAACCGGCCAGGGCTATTTTCAATTTCTTAAAAAAACAAATGGGCATATAAATTATATATATAAAAACACATACACACACACACACTTGTGATTTGTCTTTTCACTTAATGATGTACTGATGAGGTTTTTCCATATTTTACATAATTATATACTGATTGGGTGTGTACTGTTCTATTATTTTAATTTTGATATTTTACATTTATTTTTAAAGAAATAAATGAAATGAATATATTCTTATTGTAAAATATTTAACTATACAAATAAAGTGAAAGTCCTTGAATTCCATGCCAGAGGTAATTTCTCTTACGCCTATGATGTACACTTGGTCCTTCCTGTTTTTAAAACACACACACACACACAATTTTAGTGAGTGACTTTAAAATTATTAACCTCAGGTTTTCTGCAACTTTTTTTTACTTAACATTATACCTTAGTGATATTTCCCTGTTAATACATACTACCTCTTTATATTGTATTCCATAGTATGGATTAGCCATAGCTCTTGGTGGACATCCACATTGTTTTCATTATCTGACCATTTAAAATAAGTTAGAGTAAATATTCCTGTACGTGAATCTTTGTGTACCTGTTCAAATACTCTCTAGAATAAGAAATAAAATCACTGGGTTGATGGGGATGTGCACTTTTTTTTTTTTTTTTTTAATCCTCACCTGAGGATATTTTTCCATTTTTTGTACAGATAGAGTGGGAGGGAGAGAGAGAAAGGGAGAGAGAGAAAGGGAGAGAGAGAAACATCGACGTGAAGGGACACATCGAGTGGCTGCCACCCGCACGACCAGGGATGTGCACTTTTAATTTCAATGACAACTGCCAGACATCTTCCAAAAATTCTGTACTACTTTGATCTCTTACTATTGGTAGTTTTCTGTACCTTTAACAATACTGGGTGTTATAAATCTTTTAAAAATTTGTGTGTTCGTGGATGATCTCATTGTCATATTAATTAATGAATTTTATCTTTTTATTGCTTTGGATTTTAATGCCTATTTTTATTTTGAATTGTTAGCTTTCTTACTGATTTGCAGAAGGTCTTTTTAACAAATAAATATTCTTCTCTTTCTTTCTTTTTTTGGTTAATCTTCACCTGAGAATACTTTTCCATTGATTTTTTTTTTTTTTTTTTAGATAGAGTGGAAGAGAGGGAGGGAGAGAGAGAAGCAGACAGACAGACAGACATCGACTGATTGCCTCCCAGACAACCCCAACCAGGGCCGGGGATCAAACCTTGCAACCCAGATACATGCCCTTGACCAGAAATTGAACCAACAACCTTTGGTCCAAGGGCCAGTGCTCCAACCACTGAGCCAAACTGGCCAGGGCTCTTTTCTGTTTTATATGTTAAAAATGTTTTCTCCTTCTCTTGTCTTGTTTATAATATAATTCATTACAAAGTATTTAACTCTTAAGTAGTCAAATTACTATTTTTATATCTTTTTTAATTGTGAGTCTTGTATAAGAAAAAGACTTTCTCAACTCAAGGTTTATACACATACTTTTATAGTTAAATATTGGGGAGATGATTAAATCCTATTGTCCCAAAGACAGTTACAAAATTTCTTTCTTACTGATTTTGAATACTACCTGTATCATAAGGCTAATTATCAAACACATGTGCTTCTATGCTGAACTCATTTCCATTAAATTATTTGTCTACTGTTAACACCATACTTTTAAATGACTAGGGCTTTATAAACATTTTGCTATTTGATCAGGAGCATTTCTTCCCAATTAGTCCTTCTCAAAAATTTTTTTCTTACGTATTTTCACATCCAGCAATATTTTATTTACACTGTATTACCAAATATTACTTGAATTCCTCTTGGGATTTTGATAGTGGTTATACTGAATTTTAGATTAATTTAAGGGGCAGTTTTACAGTATTTATTTTTTTTGTGCAGAAATATGTTGTACTTTTATACTAATTCAGATCTCATGTGACCTTTAGTCATGTTCTGTGGCTGTCTGCTTAAAGGCCTTCCACACCTCTTTTATGTTTATTCTTGAATATTTCATGGGTTTGTTGCTGTTGTGGTTGGACTTGCTAATTATTGCTCAGGTATAGGAGGCAGACTTTTGAATTTTTCATGTTGATTTTTTTAAATCATTGAACAGTACCAAGATCTATTAGTTCTAATAGTGTCAGTTGATTCTCTTGATGTTCTAGAACCTAGAACATCTCTATCCAATAGAAATATAATGTGAACCATAGATGCAAACCATGTAATTCTAAATTTTCTGGAAGTCATATTTAAAAAGTATAAAGAATCCGGCTGGTGTGGCTCAGTGCTTGAGCATCGACCCATGCACCAAGAGCTCGCCAATTCGATCCCTGGTCAGGGCACGTGCCCTGGTTGTGGGCCAAATCTCCAGTGGGGGGCATGCAGGAGGCGGCCAGCCAGTGTTCTCTCTCATTAATAATTCTCTCTCTTTCTCCCTCCCTTCCTCTCTCTCTAAAATCAATAAAGAAAAAAAAATTTTTTAAAGGTGAAATTTACTTTAACATCGCACTTTAATACAGTATACCCAGAATATTACCATTTCAATGTGTAATCAATATTAAAAAATTAGTGACAGATTTTTACTTTTTCTGGTAGTAAGTCTTTAGAACTCAGTATGTATTTTATGCTTACCGCACAATGTGATTTGAACTACATAGCCACATTTCAAATGCCCATAATGACCCACAGTGGCTAGTGGCTACTTTCATGGATAGTGTACAAATAGACTGCTTGCAAATAATGAAATTTTTTTCTTTTTCTATTTTTTTTTATGTGTGTGTGTGTGTTTTCTTAATATCTTTTTCTTGGAATATCAGTAGTACAGTGCTGATGTTGGTGGTATTAATGGGAATTCTTCCAATGTTTGACCACTGTGGATTTCTGATTAGGTAGATTTTAGAAACCAAGAGGTTTTTTTCCTTTTCTATTTTGTAAGAATTTGTTTCATTAAATTAAGAATAGCTTTTTAAGTTTAATTTAAAAATATTTGGCATCTCTTGAGATGACCATATTTTTTTTTTCTTTTTCTTTTTTGAATGAAGAGAAACACATTTATAGATTTTTTTAAATGGTGAACCATTTCTGCATTTCAGAGACAAAACTTTCTTGATCATGATGCATTTATTCTTTTGTTTGTTTGTTAATCTTCACCCAAAGATATTTTTCCATTGATTTTTAGATAGAGTAGAAGGGAGGAAAGGAGGGAGAGAAAGAGAAACATCAATGTGAGAGAGACATACTGATTGGTTGCCTCCTGCATAACCCCGACCAGAGCTGAGGATCGGCAACCCACATATGTGCCCTTGACAGGGAATCGAACCCGAGACACTCTGATTCATCAGTCAGTGCTATAACCTGGTTGCTGAGCCAAACTGACCAGGGCTGCATTTATTCTTTTAACAACTTTTTCTACAAAATTTCATCTCTTTTTGATTTAGGCTATCTAAAAATCTATTCATTTCTCTTTTTTGTTTTAATTGCAGTCTTTATCCAGTTTCTGGATCAAGGTTTTACTGGCCTTGTCAAATGAGTTGTCTAGATATAATTTATGTCTCTACTTTGGAAATGCTTATATAATATAAGAAGTAGCTGTACTTCAAGGGTTGTTTAGACTTATTTGTAAAAATAGCTGGACTTGGTTTGTTTTTAGGGTTAGCTCTTTGATTCTGTTTTTCACTCTTCTAAGATTATTTGCCAATTCAGGCGTTTGTCCTTTTGGTCAATTTAGATATTTTGTATTTTCCTAGCTATTTTAATATTTTGCTTAGATTTTCAGATAAATTAGTATAAAGTTGTTCTTATAAATATGAATATGTTTGGGTATATAAAGAAAAATATGGAGAGATATATTAGAAACTTCATGGTAGTTATTTATGGGAAGTGGCAATGGAGTTATGCAAATAGGGAATGATAATAGTCTTTAAATTTTTTGTATCCTTGCCCAGCTGGTGTGGCTCAGTGGTGGAGCATCGACCCATGCACCAAGAGGTCGCTGTTTCAATTTTCGGTCAGGCCACATGCCCAGGTTGTGGGCCAGATCCCCAGTGGGGGGCATGTGGGAGGCGGCCAGTCAGTGTTCTTTCTCATCAATGTTTCTGTCTCTCTCTCCCTCTCCCTTCTTTCCCTCTAAGATCAATAAAAAGAAAAAAAAATGGCCCTGGCCGGTTTGGCTCAGCAGTTAGAGCGTCCGCCTGCGGTCTGGAGAGACCCGGGTTCGGTTCCCGCTAAGGGCATGTACCTTGGTTGCAGTTTGTCCCCGGCCCTGGTTGGTCGTGCGGGTGGCAGCCACTCGATGTGTCCCTTTCACATCGATGTTTCCCTCTCTCTCTCCCTTCCTCTCTCTCCCTCCCACTCTGTACAAAAAATGGAAAAATGTCCTCGGGTGAGGATAAAAAAAAAAAAGAAAAAAAAATTTATATCCTTGGGCAATGTGAGAATTTTCAAATAATGGGCTTGTTTCACTTTCATAATAAAAAAAGAGAGTGTTATTTCAAACTTTTAAATAGGAAAAAGTTTAGCTTATTGGACAGAAATATATTCTTACTAGTGTCAGTATATCTTACCTGTATGTTTTCTTCTCCAGCTGGCCTCTGGACTGTCTTTACCCTGGGTGGTGTGGGCAGCAAAGCAGCCGCCACTCCAGCACTTACTTCCCCCCTGGCCAACCAGAGTCTCCTGCTTCTGCTGGTACTGGCCAACCTGACAGATGCTGCAGATGCACCAAACCCCTACAGACAGGCCATCATGTCCTTTAAGAATACACAAGGTTTGTGGTGTTTTTTCTTTGGATATTCTTTCTAATGAGGAAAGAGGATATTGTTTACCCTGTATTGTTTATTGTCTTAGAGTTGTGGAGATGACCATCCAGTGTATTTTCATGTTGATTAATGATGAGAATAACTTAGATTTTCCTGTCTATATTCTCAGAAGAGTCAAACAAATCTTAGATGAGGGCTGTGCTTCCTTATATCCATTTAAATTAGTGTTTCTTTCAGAGATAACCAGGCCAGCATATGCTTAATTTAGATCTGTCTATCCCTACCTGTTAGAATTAGGAAGTAACCTGACAAAACTCTAAATGATTGGTTGTTTGAAATTTGTCACTCAAATTCTATTTAGAGTTTTATAGAACTAAAAATTAAAACGGAAATGAGCAAACTTTTTCTGCAAAGGGGCTTGGTGTTGGACATGTGGTCTCTTTCTCTACCTTTTAACTCTGCCATCATAGCACAAAGCAAGTATAAGTAATACATGAGTGAGTTAGCATGGCTGGTTCCAATAAAACTTTATTTCCAAAACAGGTGGTGGGCTGCCTGTGGTATGAAATTTGCCAAACTATGAGGTAGATGGTTCTATTTTGAAACAGTACTCTCTTATCAAAAGGTTATACTCTATACTGTGTGGTACATTGATTCAGAACATTTGCTTTAGAGTTAGACTGACCTGAGTTCATATCCCAGTTTTAATTTTTAAATACTAGTTTCTTTATTTGTGAAGCAGGGATGACAATCTCTACTGCAAGAGGGTCTTTATAAGAATTAAATGAGCATCTATTATAGTACTGACTCCCTGAATTATTGCTATTGTTAAGGAAGCAGTATTATGTAGTAAAAACAACAGAGGCTAATTAATCTGTGTTTTACTCAGGGTTGATCTTGGAAAAGCTGTTTAACCTCTCTGAGCCTCTATTTCATCTTTTGTACTGGTCAGAGTAATAACATGGTGGTTGTGTAGATTAAATAAGGGATGATCCACATAATCATTTGAAAGCTCTTTAGATAGTACAGAGAAATAGATTGTCTCAGTGTTTTCTTTTTTTTTTGGTGAGAATATTTCACTTTAATCTCTTAGCAAATTTCATTTATACAATAATAGTGTTATCAACTCTAGTCACCATGTTTTACGTTAGTTTAGGTTTTTTTAAAGTAAAAATTTAAATGTAAACTGAAATTTTGAATCTGAAATGTAGCAACTTATACAAAATTAATGGAAATTGAATTGTATATATGAATGGGCTTTTATTATTTATAAAAGGCACAGTCTAGAAAATACTACTGTACTATTTAAAAGTTTTTGTGTTTTCTGTATTCCAGATAATAGTCCTTTCCCCTCATCAATTCCACATGCTTTCCAGATTAATTTTAACAGTTTGTACACAACTCTATGTGAACAGCAGACATCTGATCAAGCAACTCTCCTCTTATATACATTGCTCCATCAGAATAGTAATATTAGAACATACATGTTGGCTCGCACAGATATGGAAAATCTTGTAAGTATCATGCGAAACATGTCATGCTTTTTGTATTTAAAATATTTTAAAGAATGATTTCTTTTCCCCAGAAGGGAAGTGTACATATTTGCTTGGTTGCCACAAAGCTGATGGTTGAGAAATCAATGGGGAGATGTCACCAGACACAGGCAAAAGTATGGGTGTTACAGTGTAGGAGACAGAGCATGTAGAGATGGCATCACAGAGCAGGAGAACATAGCAGTATGACAAGTTTCCCTGTCTTTTAGGTCTTTAGCAGTCACCCACTGCTGGCAGCAAAAGGAATATTCCCTCTGCACCATTTTTTATAGGTTGATAGCAGGATTCACGAGGTATTTGGTAGCCCCCTCCCTTTTCTTTAGTGTTAAAGATAAAATAGTAATGTGGAATATTAAAATTCATTTGAAGATCATATTCCATGTCAAAGTGACAGTAAGAACAAAAAACATAATGGAAGAATCTGTCTCCATACAAGCTATATGTGAAAAACATTGGCCTAAATAGCAAAATTGGGTATAACAGTATACTACTTACGTGAGTAAAAATTTATAATGAGAAAGCCTGTTTACTGATGGGTGTGTATGAGCACAGAGACAATTCTAAGCGTGATGTTTCCTAAGGGAAATGATAGCAATAAGCAGAACGCCTGTGACATCACCTGTTCTGGCAAGTTCTGTGGTAAAGAGGTTGGTATATAAGATGATGCAGGGATGCCCTGGCGGGTGTGGCTCAGTGGGTTGGACTGTCATCCATACACCAAAAGGTGGTTGGTTCGATTCCCAGTCAGGGCACATACCCAGGTTGTGGGTTCAGTCCCCAGTTGGGGCACGTGTGAGAGGCAACCGAACAATAATGTTTCTCTCCCATATTGATGTTTCTCTCTCTTTCTCTCTCCCTTCCTCTCTGTAAGATCAATTTTTAAAAAAGATGCAGGGAGCAGTTGTCTGTATATGATATACACTAGTGAAAAGTTACAGGTTTTGTTTTTACTTGGGAGGGTGGGATAGGGTTTCTTTATTTAATTTGCTTTTTTGTTTTTAAATTTTTTGCATAGGTTATTTTAATATCTTTTCTGATGTCTCTAGCTGTCCTTTTGCTTTTCTTCTCTAATAAATATTTGTTGAAGCTATGATTACAAACTATGTTATGGTAGAAATTTTACTGTGTTGATCTGATTTTTGTTGTTAACAATTCTTTTATGTTACAGTCTTTGCTGTTAGGAAGGTAATGTTTGGCACATTACAGTGTTTCTAAGAATACTGTGTGTAAGTTCCTGCTAGGCTGGAGACAGACCTGCCTCTATTCAGTGTCAAGTGCTGACTGTGAGCTGACATGGTCTCTGCAAACCCAACCTTTATGTGGCAGCAGAATGACACAGGCTGGTGATTTCCTTTGCTGGTGTCTTAGCTATACATATGGAAAGTACTTTTGGTCAGAGGCTGGTTTGTGTGTTTTTTTCTCTAAAGAAAAATGTAACTATTATGTTAAAGCAAAGGGTATGTAATAAAAGTGTAAATGTTTAAGACATTGATTTTATAATAAAGTAATAGAAATAGTAAAGTAAAATTTATATTCCCTAGGTTTTACCAATTCTCGAGATTCTGTATCATGTTGAAGAAAGAAATTCACACCACGTGTATATGGCGCTTATAATATTGTTGATCCTTACAGAAGATGATGGCTTCAATAGATCCATTCATGAAGTGGTAAGTTCCCATTATTTTGATTAGAGTTACAGAGTCACAGAATAGACAGGTTCCTCTACAAGATTCACTGTGGCCTTAGCATTTCTTTCTTCTTTTTCTTTTTTCTTTTTTTTTTTATCCTCACCCGAGGACATTTTTCCATTTTTTGTACAGACAGAGTGGGAGGGAGAGAGAGGAACAGAGAGAGAGGGAAACGTCGATGTGAAAGGGACACATCGAGTGGCTGCCACCCGCACGACCGACCAGGGCCGGGGACAAACTGCAACCGAGGTACATGCCCTTAGCGGGAACCGAACCCGGGTCTCTCTGGACCGCAGGCAGACGTTCTAACCACTGAGCCAAACTGGCCAGGGCCTTTCTTCTGTTTCTTCTAGTAGATGTTTCTGCAAGAAGCTGGCTTAGAAATGGTTTGTGAACCATTTATGAAATGGTGTGTTTTTTTCTGAGTGACTATTAGCCACTATTAAAAATGCTGTAGTCCGGCTGGTGTGGGTCAGTGGTTGAGCGTCAACCCATGCACCAAGAGGTCACCCGTTCAATTCCCGGTCAGGACACATGCCCAGGTTGTGGGCCTGATCCCCAGTGGGGGGCATGCAGGAGGCAGCCAGTCGATGTTCTCTCTCATTAATGTTTCTCCCTCTCTCCCTCTCACTTCCTCTCTCTAAAATCAATAAAAGGAAAAAATAATTTTTTTAAATGCTCTAAAAATGGTTGCTTTAGTAATTGAGGCAAATGTTTTTGCTGCTGCTAGATTAATTTTTCTTCTCCATTTCATTTCCACTTTTTCGTTGAGGTAGAAATTGTCCAACAGGTTTGCCCCCTCTATACAGAATGAGTGAAAGAGGAGGTAACAAAGGAAGAAGACTGAGAAATCAATTGTTTTGCATTTTAAAAGAGATTCTAATGTAATTTTACTCTCTCTTTGTTTTTAATCCTCATCTGAGGATATTTTTCTATTTATCTTCAGATAGAGTGGGAGGAAGGGAGAGAGAGAGAGAGAGAAACATTGATGCAAGAGAGACACAATGACTGGTTGTTTCCCACATGACCCAACCAGGACCAGGGATGAACTGAAACTGAGGTATGTGCCCTTGACCAGAATCGAACCCACGACTCATTGGTCTGCAGGCCGACACTCTAACTGCTAAGCCAAACTGTCCAGGGCTGTAATTTTACTCTTTAAATATTGCCCGGACGGCTGGTGTGGCTCAGTGGATTGAGCATCATCTCATGGACTGAGAGGTTCCAGTTCGATTCCTGGTCAGGGCACATGCCTGGGTTGCGGGCTCAATACCCAGTAGAGGGGAGGCAGCAGATAGATGTTTCTCTTTCACATTGATGTTTCTATTTCTTTCTCTCCTTTTCTCTCTCTCTAAAAAAATCAGTAAAAACATATTTAAAAAAATAAATTTTTTTTTTTATCCTCACCCGAGGACATTTTTCCATTTTTTTTGTTCAGCTAGAGTGGGAGGGAGAGAGAGGAAGAGAGAGAGAGAGAGAAACATCGACATGAAAGGGTCACATCGAGTGGCTGCCACCTGCACAACCCAACCAGGACCGGGGACAAACTGCAACCGAGATACTTGCCCCCAGCGGGAACCAAACCCAGGACTTTCCAGTCCGCAGGCTGACGCTCCAACCACTGAGCCAAACCAACCAGGGCTACACCTCTGTTATTAAATTATTAGTTTGTTCTTTATTGCTATGTACTATTCCATTGTATGAATATACCACAATATATGTGTCCATTCTCTTGGTGGATATTCTTTTTCCTAGTTTGGGGCTATTTTTGATAAAGCTGCTGTGTACATTTTTGAACATGTATTTCGGTGGACATATGTACTCATTCTCAAGTATATACCTAGGAGTAGAGTTGCTGAGTTATAAGATAGGCATGTGTTTAGCTTTAAGAGATACTGGTTAAACTGAAGCTGTATGTACCCCACAACTCACCAATTTTACTCCTAAGTTTTGAGGACTCTTGCGCATTTTCACAGAGAGGCTGTGCTCATTTCTCGTTATCCACAGCACTGTTTATAACATTGAAAATGTTTAGAACATGCAAAAGAAAACAATCAGGGTATGGACTAATCTAGAGAGTAAGCAAGGGTGAAAATGGGGAAGATAACACATTGGGGCTTTACCTAGGTCTGTATTATTTTATTTGTATCAGTAGCAGCAAAAACAAAACAAGTACCACACAAAAAAACTTTATTAGTCATGAATAAATGGAAATGCTTACAGTTATACAGTTTTTACTTCTCAAGCAATATTCAGCTATCCTCTAGAGCAGTGGTTCTTAACCTATGGGTCGTGACCCCTTTGGTAGTCAAACGACCTTTTCACAGGGGTTGCCTAAGACATAACAGTAGCAAATTACAGTTATGAAGTAGTAACAAAAATAATTTTATGGTTGGGGGTCACCACAGCATGAGGGACTGTGTTAAAGGGTTGCAGCATTAGGAAGGTTGAGAACCACTGCTCTAGAGGATTTTTGCTGTCTGCCAGTCTCTGAGTGGAGACTGCACAACAGGTCAGGGTTGGGTTGTTTGTAATGGGGGATGCTAGGTGACCCGGGGCTCTTGCCAGAGAGTTGACCTGAGTGCAGAGCTACTATGGAGGCACTTGTGCACACTTGCACGAAGTTAAATGTACTGTTTCTTACTTTTTTAAGATGTTTCCGTGTCCCCCGTCTCATGCCTAATGTCACTGAGAATTGGGGGGGGGGCAGAATTACCACAGAAATACCTATTTTATTGGTCTTTTAAAGACCTATGGTGCAACTATAGTATTTAGACTTAATTATATTTTTATGGATAATAATTGTGGTTTTTTGTTTGTTCGTTGTTATTTGGTAGTTACTTCATAGCTTTGAATGCTTCTGGCCATTATTGTTGTGATGGTAGTGAGGAGGGACACTCAATACTTACATATGTGGTGGGTTTTCTCCCCAGAATTGGTGCATGGGTGGTTCATGCTGAGTCTTTGCATACTTCAGTCTTTATTTTACCATATACTTGTGTGGTGGTTTCTTAGGGGTAGAATTCTAGGGTCAGACTCTATTCCTTAAACATGTATAGACATTGTTCTCGTCCTTCAGATGTATAGTGTTCAAGATAAGAAACTTAATAGTAAACTGCTTTTCTCTTGTTGGTGATAACACATTTCTTCTGCCTGAAAGCCAGTAGGAATTTTTTTCCATATGCAGTGATTTCAGAAATCTTACCACAATCTATTTTTCTTTTTCTTTAATATTTCTGTTTAGAAAGTTGGAAGTTTTTCTTTCCCTCAAAGAGACTTTTTTCCATCACAGTTTTTTTGTTTTCCTTTTAGTCTGTTCCTCTTATTGAGTAGATATAAGATATCTACTTTTCTTTTATACTTTGTCTGTTTGCCTTTCATTGCTGTCATCTAAGAGAAATTCTCAATTTAGTCTTTCAAATCATAAATTCAGTTTTCTGTAATACCCATCCTGCTAATTCTTCTCTCTCTGTCATATTTTTAATTTTCATCAGCATTTCTTTATTCTGTGAGTCTCCTTATTTCTGGTAGTTCTTATTTTATGGATGCCTTATTCTCAAATCTCAGCAAATACACTAATTAGAATTTAAATTTTTTTTCAGCTTCTTAAATTATTTCTGTTTAATGGGGTCTGGTTGCTCTGTGTGTTCAGTTTCACATTATTTATTTATTTGGTAAACTTTCAATGTATTAAATATAAACATAATTAGAAAAAAAGTATGAATCACCATGGACTCATCTTCAACATTATTCCCTTCTTATTTCATCTACCCACCCTACCCTCACTGCTTTTTATATTTTGGCTAAAATATTTTTTAAAAGTCTTATAAATTACACACACACACACACACACGAGTAATTTAATTTGTAAATATTTCTGTATGTCACTTTAACAAGAATGGACTTTAACTAACACATAATCATAATACCATTATTATATCCAATAAAATCAACAATAATTTTTTATCCTCACCCAAGGACATGTTTTCATTTTTTTGTTGAGATAGAGTGAGAGGGAGAGAGAGAGAAACATCGACATGAAAGGGACACATCGAGTGGCTGCCTCCCGCATGACCCAACCAGGGCTGGGGACAAACTGCAATGGAGGTACGCGCCCTTAGCGGGAACCGAACCCGGGTCTCTCTGGACCGCAGACCGATGCTCTAACTGCTGAGCCAAACCAGCCAGGGCTAAAATCAACAATAATTTTTAATACCTACTAATACTTCATTTTCTCCAATTATCTTTAAAATGTTATTTTTGAGTTGTTTGATTTGAATCAGTTTCCAAAGTCTATTTACTGCATTTAGTTCCTAAGACTTTTTTTTTTCCACTTTATGATAGTTTTATTAGGTGAAGTAGAATGTATTAAAATATCATTATATTAAATATTCTAACTTTATAGCTGAGATAGCTTCTTGGTCCAGTGAAACTCTGTCAAAGGGTGATTCTTTTTTTTTTTTAATTAATTAATTTTTTTGTTACAGATGTTTCTCCTTTTTTACCCCAATGGCACCCCCCTCCCCACCCCACACCTGCCCCGTCCCCGGCTTTGTTGTCCATGTCTATTGGTTATATATACATGCATATAAGTTCTGTGGTTTATCTCTTCCCCGCACCCCCTCTTCTGACGGATGTCAGTCTGTGCCCTACTTCCATGTTTCTGGGCCTACCGTATTCCTCAGACTGTTACGTTCATTATATTCCGTATATAAGTGAGATCATGTGGTATTTGTCTTTTTCTGCTTGGCTTATTTCACTTAGGATAATACTTTCCAGGTCCCTCCATGTCGTCTCAAAGGATAAGAGATCTTTCTTTCTTACAGCTGCATAGTACTCTATTGTGTATATGTACCAATTGCTTTTTTATTCATTCTTCTACTGATGAACACTTGGGCTGTTTCCAGATTTTAGCTATTGTAAATCGTGCTGCTATGAACATGGGGGCACATATATTCTTTCTGATTGATGTTTTAGGCTTCTTAGGGTATATTCCTAGCAGCGGGATCACTGGGTCAAATGGAAGTTCAATTTTTAATTTTTTGAGCTAACACCATATTGTTTTCCATAATGGCTGCACCAGTCTGCATTCCCACCAGCAGTGTATTAGAGTCCCCTTTTCTCCACACCCTCGCCAACACTTGTTGTTTGATGATTTGTTGATGGCGGCCATTCTGACAGGTATGAGGTGATACCTCATAGTTGTTTTAATTTGCATCTCTCTGATGATTAGTGATGTTGAGCATTTCTTCATATGTCTCTTGGCCATTTGTATGTCCTGTTTGGAGAGGTGTCTATTCAGCTCCTCTGCCCATTTTTTAATTGAGTTCTTTGTCTTCCTTTTGTTGAGTTGTATGAGCACTCTATATAAATTGGAAATTAACCCCTTATCTGATATATCATTGGCAATGATGTTCTCCATTTTGATGGTTGTTTCTTTTGCTGTGCAGAAGCTTTTTAGTTTGATGTAGTCCCATGTGTTCATTTTTTCCTTTGTTTCTGTTACCTTAGGTGATGTATCAGTGAAAATTTTGCTCCGTATGATGTCCGAAATTTTGTTGCCTACATTTTCTTCTAGAATTTTTATGGATTCACGGGTCACATTTAAGTCTTTTATCCATTTTGAGTTTGTGTATGGTGTAAGTTGATGGTCTAGTTTCATTTTTTTGCATGTAGCTGTCCAATTTTTCCAACACCATTTATTAAAGAGGCTGTCTTTACTCCACTGTATGCTCTTGTCACCTTTGTCAAATATTAATTGAGCATATTGCCTTGGGTCCATTTCTGGGTTTTCAGTTCTGTTCCACTGGTCTATATGCCTGTTCTTGTGCCAGTACCAGGCTGTTTTGATTACAGTAGCTTTGTAGTATAACCTGATATCTGGTATTGTGATCCCACCTACTTTGTCCTTCTTTTTCAAAATTGCTGTGGCTATTCGGGGACTTTTTTGGTTCCATATGAACTTTTGAAGTATTTGTTCTAGTTCTGTGAAATATGTCATTGGTATTTTGATGGGGATTGCATTGAATCTATAGATTGCTTTGGGTAGTATGGACATTTTAATGATGTTAATTCTTCCAATACATGAACAAGGTATGTGCTTCCATTTTTTATATCTTCCTCTATTTCTTTTTTTAATGTCCTGTAGTTTTCTGCAAATAGGTCCTCTACTTCTTTGGTTAAGTTTATTCCTAGGTATCTTAATTTTTTTTCCACGATGGTAAATGGGATTGTTTTTTTTGGTTTCTCTTTCTGTGAGTTCATCATTGGCATTTAAGAATGCTGTCGATTTCTTGATGTTAATTTTGTATCCTGCTACTTTTCCAAATCCATTTATTAAGTCTAGTAGATTTTTGATGGAGTCTTTAGGGTTTTCTATGTATAATGACAGTTTCACTTCCTCCTTTCCAATTTGGATCCCTTTTATTTTTTCCTCATGTCTGATTGCTATGGCTAAGACTTCCAGTACTATGTTAAATAGGAGTGGCGAAAGTGGACATCCCTATCTTGTTCCTGTTCTTAATGGAAATGTTTTTAGTTTTTGCCCATTGAGTATGATGTTGGCTGTAGGTCTTTTATAAATGGCCTTTATTATGTCGAGATATGATCCCTCTATTCCCACATTGCTGAGCGTTTATATCAGAAATGGATGCTAGATTTTTTCAGCATCTATTGATATGATCATGTGGTTTTTATTCTTCCTTTTGTTTATGTGGTGTATCACATTTATTGATTTGTGAATATTGTACCAGCCTTGCATCCCTGGATCCCACTTGGTCATGGTGAATAATTTTTTTGATGTATTTATTGCTGGATCCGATTTGCTAGTATTTTGTTCAGGATTTTGGTGTTTATGTTCATCAGGGATATTGGCCTGTAGTTTTCTTTCTTTGTAGTGTCTTCTTCTGGTTTTGGAATTAGAATTATGCTGGCCTCATAGAATGTGTTTGGAAGTCTTCCTTCTTCTTGAATTTTTTGAAATAGTTTGTGGAGAATGGGTGTTAGTTCTTTTTTGAATGTTCGGTAAAACTCCCCCGTGAAGCCATCTGGGCCTGGGCTTTTGTTTGCTGGGAGAGTCTTGATTACCTCTTCAGTTTCCTTAGTTGTTATTGGTCTGTTCAAGTTTTCATTCTCTTCCCGGTCCAGTTTTGGGAGACTGTGTGTTTCTAGAAATTTGTCCGTTTTGCTTAGATTGTCGAATTTGTTGCCATATAGTTGTTCATAGTACCTGTTAACAATCTTTTGTATTTCTGTGGTGTCGGTTGTTACTTCTCCACTTTCATTTCTGATTTTGTGTATTTGGGTTCTCTCTCTTTGTTTCTTGGTGAGTCTAGCTAAGGGTCCATCAATCTTGTTTATCTTTTCGGAAAACCAGCTCTTTGTTTCATTGATCCTTTGAATTGTTTTCTTGGTCTCTATGTCATTTATTTCTGCTCTGATCTTTACTATTTTCTTTCTTCTACTTGCTCTGGGGTTTTCTTTTTGTTTGCTTTCTAATTCTTTAAGTTGTGAGGTTAGACAGTCAATTAGAAATTTTTCTTGTTTCTTGAGGTAGGCCCGTAGTGCTATGAACTTCCCTCTCAGAACTGCTTTCGCTGCATCCCATAGATTTTGTGTTGTTGTATGTTCATTTTCATTGTTTTCTAGGAAGTTTTTAATTTCTTCCTTGATCTCCTTGGTAACCCATTCATTGTTTAATAACATGCTATTTAGCCTCTATGTGTTGAAATGTTTTTGCATATTCTTGTTGCAATTGATTTCTAGTTTTATGCCATTGTGATCTGAGAAGATGCTTGATATGAGTTCAGTCTTCTTGAACTTGTAGAGATTTAGTTTGTGTCCTATCATGTGGTCTGTCTTTGAGAATGTCCCATGTGCACTTGAGAAGAATGTGTAGTCTATAGTTTTGGGGTGTAATTCTCTGTAGATATCTATTAAATCCATTTGGTCTAGTGCTTCATTTAGAGTCTCTGTTTCCTTGCTAATTTTTTGTCTAGAGGATCTATCCAGTGGTGTCAACGGGGTGTTGAAGTCCCCTGCTATGATTGTATTGGTGTCAATTTCTCCTTGGACGTCCTCCAGAAGATTTTTAATATATTTTGGTGCTCCTTTATTGGGTGCATATATCTTCCTGTTGGATAGATCCTTTCAATATTATCTAGTGACCTTCTTTGTCTCTAGTTATGGCCTTCATTTTGAAATCTATTTTATCAGATACGAGTATTGCTACCCCAGCTTTTTTTTGCTTTCCATTTGCTTGGAAAATTTATTTTCATCCCTTCACTTTCAACCATTGTGAGTCTTTTGTTGTGAGGTGGGTCTCTTGTAAACAACATATAGATGAGTCATGCTTTCTTATCCAATCAGCTACTCTGTGTCTTTTTACGGGAGCATTCAATCCATTTACATTTAACGTGATTATTGATATGTACTTATTTATTGCCATTTTTGTTTAGTGTGGTTCTATTTTTCTTCCCATTTCTCCTGCTAATTACAGCAGTCCTTGTAACATTTCTTGTAGTACTGGTTTAGTGCTAATGTATTCCCTTAGCCTTTTTTTTGTCTGGGAAGCTCTTTATTTGACTTTCTATGTTGAATGATAGCCTTGCTGGGTAGAGTAGTCTTGGATTCAGATCCTTGTTTTTCAGGACCTTGATTACTTCATACCATTCCCTTCTGGCTTGTAGTGTTTCTTGTGAGAAGTCAGCTGAGAGCCTTATAGGGTTTCCTTTGTAGGTAACCTGTTGCTTATCTCTTGCTGCTTTTAGGATTCTCTCTTTGTCTTTAATTTTTGGCATTTTAATAACTGTGTGTCTCGGTGTGGGCCTATTTGGGTTCTTCTTACTTGGGACTCTCTGTGCTTCTTGAACTTGAATGCCTTCTTCCTTCACCAAATTAGGGAAGTTTTCTGTCACTATTTTTTTTAAAATATATTCTATATCCCTTGCTTGTTTTCTTCTTCTTTGGGGACTCCTATGATGCGAATATTATTACGTTTCCAGTTGTACCACAGTTCTCTTAAGCTGTCTTCCTGTTTTTTAATCGTTTTTTTCCTTTTGGTTTTCTGATTGGTTGATTTTTTTCTACCCTGTCTTCTAATTCACTGACCCGGTCCTCAGCTTCCTCTACTCTGCTTTTTAAACCTTCCAATGTGTTTTTCCTTTCTGATATGTCATTTTTTATCTCTTCTTGATGGTTTTTAATTTCCAACTGGCTTATTTTCAGTGTCTCTATGTCCTCACTCATGCTTTTGAGCCTTCTCAAGATCATGGCTCTGAATTCTAGCTCTGTTAACATGCCTAACTGCTCCACAATGATCTCATCTTCAGTGGAGGTCTCTTGCTCTTTCATTTGGCTTTTGTTTCTGTGTTTCACCATTTTGGCTATCACTGTGGGCTTTGGAGACTGTCAAGTTTTCCCTGTGGGTGTTGGTGTTCTGCTGTTTGTGGCTCCCTCTCCTGGGTTTAGATGAGTGAGGGTGGACCCACATTAAACACCACTGTCAGGTCTTACTTTCCTGGTTAAAATTGCTAGCCCAGGCAAGGTACTGTTATCCTCTAGCTTTTTGCCTGGAGGCTAGCAGTTGAGGTTACTTGATGGGTTTTGGGTTGTCAGTTGATTGAAAAACTCCCTCAGGTGCAGCATAAGGCGATTTCACCAGGGTGGGACAGATGCTGGTTGTTAATGAGCTTCAGTTAGCAATTCAATGGCCCACAGGGTGGGGTTGGATCTCCCAGGGAGGGGCTGCTGCCTCTCCCCAGGGCCCTGGGAAGGAGCAATATGGCCACTGTCCTACGTGGCTGCAACTCAGCAAAAGCTCTGAGTGCCCTCCAAACCCCACATGTCTCCACACAGTTCCAGTCCAGTCTGCCCTCCCTCTGCCAGAGCCCAAGGTGAGTGGCTGTGGCTGTTTCAGCCTCTGTCCCGGCTCTGCGCTGTGGAGCCGCCTGGGAGTGTGACCCGAGGGCGCCGCTCCCAGCTAAGGCTGCTGCCGAGCTGCCGACGTGGGCTCCCAGCCCTCGTCTGCGCCTTCGCAAGCCTACCGGGATGGAGTCAGTGTCCCTGGTTATATGGTCCTCGCAAGCTGCTTTTCTGTTGTTTTTTTCCGTCGATTTGTCTGTGTTATAGTTGTAATTCCAGTTTGGTTCTGGGAGACGGTCTGTGTAGCTTCTGTTCACTCCGCCACCATTTTGGAATCTTCCTAAGATTCTTTTTTAATATATGACAGTGCCTCCCTTTCCCACCTTTTTATTTTTTTAATCCTCTCCTGATGATACTTTTCCGTTGAATTTTTTTTTTTTTTTTTTTTTTTTTTTATAGAGTAGGCGGCAGGGAGGGGGCGGAGAAAGAAATACCTATGCGAGAGGCATACATTGGTTGGTTGCCTTCCACAAGACCCTAACCAGGGCTGGTGATCGAACCTGTAACCCAGGTATGTGCCCTTGACTGGAAATCGAACCAAAACCCTTCAATGCATGGGCCAATGCTGTAACTGCTGAGCCAAACTGGCCAGGGCTCTCTCCCACCTTTTTATACCATTTATATGTTATAGAAACTGGGTTATTTGTTTAGTAGAATTTTCTAAACATTTGGCTTTGGCTGATTATATTATCATATTATTTAACATATTCTTCTAGTCTCTATATTTCATATATACTAGTATGCGCTTGATTAAATGTGGCATATCTCCCTTTGAGATTATTGCATTTTTCTACTTTTTTGTGGCTTTTTATTGTCCATTCATAGTTATAAATGAAAGTCTAGACTCGTTTGTTTTGAAAGGCAGTTGTGAGTGATGGAGATCTGCTGTGTATCATCTTCTTATTGGAGAAGGCAGGAATCAGCCCAGAAGTCTTCCTTTTTCATACTTAGATGGAGAAGTATGTGGCACATTGACTCCCTGAGTCAAAGAGAAGGGAAGTAGCAGTGACTTAAATGGAAGAGAACATCAGGGAGTTCTAGTGCTCAGCTGAGCCTGTTGGCAGCCCAGAACTGGCTGCTGCACTGACCATTTCTTTGTCTTTCTCTCTGATATCCATGTTGCAAATCTACAGTGGAACTGTACCAACTTAAATAGAAAACAGTTCTTGCTTACTGAGGCCTGGAGATGAGCTGCCTGCTCTGAATAGACAGAACAGCAAATGAGGACATCTTTTCTTGAAAATCTCGGCTATTGTCATTCTTGACCTTTTCTTGAACACAACATAGTGGTTTTCTGTGGTTGTTGGGACAGCTCTACTTTTCAAGCGAATCCTTCATTTTTTTACTTTTGCTTTTAAACTGTTGAGCTCTTAACTGTTTTTTTCTATCATCTTGTCCTAAGTGCCATACCTCCTTTTGTCTACTAATTACGTCCTCCTCTGTTCCAGACTTCATTTTTTACCCCTTTTATATTTAAGAAGGAAGGAGGAAGAAGTAAACACATTAGCACAAATGGCTCTCTTGAACTGAAAGTCTCACTACTCACTTTGATACACTGTTTAACTCAGAGCATAGTCATGACTTACTGAAATTATAGACATGGACAATACTTTTTTCCTAAATCAATCATGTTTACTTAAACTTTTCTTCCCCATTACAGATATTAAAAAATATTACTTGGTATTCAGAACGGGTTTTAACAGAAATTTCACTGGGGAGTCTCCTGATACTGGTTGTAATAAGAACCATTCAGTACAACATGACAAGGACAAGAGTAAGTATTCCATAGCTACTTCTTTTTTTATCTTTATGCATACTGTACGATTAAGACTACAGTTGAAAGCAATCTCAATATTTAGAGTGCCAACATTCTCATGAAATACAGTAGAACAATACAGATTAGCATATAGTCACTGTATTCATGATCCTAAGGTACTATATATAGTGTCTGTTTCTTAATATTTATAATAGATTGTATGATTACAGATGTTTTACATGAGATCAAAAACAGGCAGTGGAGCACATTTAGATAAAAGATGCTGTATATCTTTGTGGGACTGATAAAACTGATTTGCCTTTTAAAAGCAACAATAAACTAAGAATATATGAGCACAAGAACAAAATGAATTCAGTTGGGAAAGAAAAGTAGAAGAGAGAGACTACTTCAAAGAATAAAAGGAAAATTTCAACTGGACTGTATTTGCAGTACCTGGAAGCAAATTTCAGTTCTAGTCAATAGAGAAGCCAAATACAGAATTCATAGCTCAGAGAAATGGTGAAGTTTACTGACCTGTTTTCAATTATTTCTCTCAATGGGGCTAATGTAGATACATGTTCACAGTCTTTTATCTGAAACTCTAGGAGCCAGATGTGTTTTAGAATGGAGAATGTTTTGATTTTAGAAAGATAATTATAGTGCATATGCTTACAGTGTATGTAACCATTAGGTTCTGGAGCAGTGCACTGTAATTAAACATTAATATTTCTGTAGCAAAATACTTCAGTATTCACCAGGGCAGGGATAATGAAGACCATAAATAGCATCATACTCTTTTGTGCCAGATGTTGCTTCCAAACGTGTGGTGAAAAAAAACACTTTGAACTTTCAGTGCTTTATCGATTTTTGGAATTAGAGAAAAGAGATCGTGGACTTGAGCTTTCAAAAATCAACGACAGTCTAGTTTACATTCGCTTCTAATCAGCCTTGCGTACAATGAGGAGAAGACTTGATGAATGTTTTCAACTTGCTGTTTTCTGACAGGACAAGTACCTTCACACAAATTGTTTGGCAGCTTTAGCAAATATGTCGGCCCAGTTTCGTTCTCTCCATCAGTATGCTGCCCAGAGGATCATCAGGTAAATATAAGCTTTAAAAGAAATCCTAATTTTTCCCTTCTGACTGACCTATGGAAAAGGGTAGTATGGCGATCCCTTTTTAAATGTTATCTGCAAGGAGTATCAAATTTTTTCTGCTTAATTTTTGTCACCCTGTTTGGTTGAAAATTCCTTGTTCTCCTTTATTTACTAACCTATTTTTCAATCAAAATTTTTTGTATTTACTTTCAATCTTCTATAAACCTGTTTTTAAGCTTTGTGTATTAGCTTTTTAAGAGAAACAGGTATATTTTTTAGTAATGCATACTAAATTTTAATGAACATATTTGTTGAGCTTTTTTTAGAGCATCACACTACCCTGCTGAGGCATGACCTGTGTTTGTTTTGGAGAATTCTTTTTATATGTATTAGTTATTCCATATTAGTCTCTTTTTATACCGTATTAGTTTCCTGTTGTTGCCACAAATTAGTGACTTAAAACAACACACATATATTACACAATTCTTCAGGTTAAAAGTTCCGCACGGGTCTCACTGGCTCATGGTCACTTCCTCCATCTTCAAAGCCAGCAATAGTAGGTTGTTGAGTCCTCCTCACATCTCATCACACCTCTTCTTCTGGTTTCCTCTTCCACTGTGAGGATCCTTGGATTGTCTGGGTGCTAACCAACCAATCCAGGATAAGCTATGCATCTCAAAGATAATGAACACAATAGAGAGGAAAGAAGGTCTAATAAAGAATATGTGAATGAATGGATTGTAAATGGATTTTAAAAATATGTTTTTACTGATTTCAGAGAGAGGAAGGAGAGGGAGAGAGAGAGAGAAACATCAGTGAGAGAGAAACAGTGATTGACTGCCTCCTGCACATTCCATACTGAGCCTGCAACATGGGCATTGTGCCCCAACTGGAAATTGAATCAGTGACCCCCTGGTATATAGGACGATGCTCAACCAACAGAGCCTCACTGGCTGGGTTATAAATGGATTTTGAAAGAAATAATTTAATGTAAATTCCTCGAGTCATCAGTTTCAGCAGAGATAATATTAGTATGCTTTGTCACACTGAGGGACTTACAGTTCTGATGCGTACCTGAGTGCTGCCAGTGTTTCTGGTCCAAGGGCCGCAGTTGTATAGAGTGTGGACCCAGAGCATCATCCAGGAGGGTGATTTCTTGTTAGAAATGCAGTGTTGGCCCAGCTTCACACCCACTGAATCAGAATCTTCATTTTAACAAGATCCTCAAATGATTTGTACATGTGTTAAAGTTTGGAAGGCGCTTTGAATTTGGGCCTGGAAATCAAGATTTATTCCCTTAGAAAACACTTGTCTCGAACTGGAAATGGGGCCCAGCTTTTTTGACTTATTTTGTACTAAATGTTTGTGTTTAGGATATAGAATTGTGAAGTATGATGAGGAATGCATAACAAACACTATTAGATGCACAGAAGATTTATCCTAGCAGTACAATTCAGGATTCTCCAGATGCTCTAGTAATCAGTTTTCATATACACATTTTCTAAATCCTCTTTTAGGAAGAGATTATATAGTTTTGTATCTGTCTGTTGCAAAACTTAGAAGAGCCAATATTTCATGTGATCTTTAACAAAATGCAAAACAGTAACATGTTTCATTGCTGTGAAAATAGGATGTGAATAAAGCTTTTAAAAACCTTCTTAGCTGGACATAAATGTAAGGAATGGTTTTATATGGTGTCTAAGCTACTGTTTCATATTTAATGACATGTCTCCTACAAACTTGATATTCTAGAAAAATCACAAACATGATTAAGGTTTTGTTAATCTATGAAGACTTTGAATATGCTATAAGTATGGATATTTGATATGATTATTTGGGACTAGGTTTATTAATTCAATTAAAAACCTTTACTATCTATAAGGGGCTAAAAGGTTATCATTATTTCCTGCCCTGAAGACTTCTCTTATTGCCTCTTGTGTTATGCCCCAACTGGCTCCTTCCTCACATTTGGCTTAACAGATATTTCTCTAATCTTTTATTCTAAATTGTTTTCTTCTCTCCCTGATCATTTTTCCTGTGAATTCACATATAAGCCTGTGACTTCACTTCTGTACACTTGTATGTGGGAAACCATCCACATCTACATTGATAATCCTGAACTTTCTCTGTTTCCGGAGGCAGGCAGTACAGTATAGTGGTTCAGAGCACAGACTGAGTTGAGGATACTAACTCTGAAACCTACTAGCTATGGAATCTTAGAGAAATTACTGAACTCCTCCAGGTAGCAGTTTCCTTGCCTGTAAGGTTGGGTGACAATAGTTGCCATCTTATCTCAGTGGATAGGGCAAGGATTAAGTGTGTTAATACTTATAAAGGGCCTGGCGTATAACGTGTACTATTAACTGTTGGCTAGCTGAACCCAACTCTACTAACCTCACTACCTGGGTATCCCACACTTACCTCAAACTTTTATTCTGTTTAAAGCTATACTTATATTTAAACCTTTCTTCTTTTTAAATTTCCTATCCTAAGTAATGGCCCTCACTGCAGCCACCTAAATTGCCAAGCCAGAAACAAGTAATTTTCTACCATTTCTCCCTTCCCCTCAAATGCTATGTCCAGTTGTGCCCAGGAATTCTAACACTACCATTGTAACTTGCATTCATACTCTCTTTTCTGTCTCCACTGTTGCTGCCCTGGTTCACACATTCATGATGGTCACCAAAACTGTCATTGTCTGCCTGGTCCTTTTGCCTCCCTACTTGCCCCTCCACAGTCGACCTCCACACTGCTGCATTCTTTTGAAAAGCATATCTGATCTTTTTGCTCCCTATACTGAGCATCCATAAATGATTTCCCTTTGCTAACAGGTTAAAATTCAACCTCCTTAGAGCAGTAGCTCTCAGCTGTGGGTGCTTTTGTTTCTAGGGGACATTGGCATTGTCTGGAGTGAAGTTTTTTGTTGTTATTACTACAACAGGGGAGGTGATTACTGCTGACATCTAGTGGGTAGAGGCCAGGGATATTGCTAAATATCCTATAATACACAGGACAATAAAGAATTATCTAGCTCAAAATGTCAGCTGTGCTGAGACTGAGGAACCTTGGCTTAGAGTGATGTGATCTGGGCCCTGCGCTTTGCTCTTAATGTTCAATTACTACTTGACTTATACCTGCGGCTCTGTCCTTCCCTAGCTGTTGGCAGTTTCCTGCTCTTTCACAGCTGCACCCCTGTGTCTGGATAAATGTGGTCTGGAGTTAGAAAAAAGCTGAGCAGGTTCTTGCTATCACTTCTTTCTGGAGGTTTTTTTCCACTTGCATCTGCATTTCTGTTCTGTTTTATCTTGAACGTGCAGTGGTCAAGTCCATACCCCTGCCCCCAGCCCCTAGACCTTCTAACTTCAGACCCAGCTGCTGCTATGATAGTCACTTCATATTTTCCTGTTCAGATTAGAAAGAGAACCCAGCTGTCCCTGTTTATCTCTTTATAGCAGCCTCTGGGTCTCTGTCATTCTGGCCCAGGGCTGGTTCCTAGGGCAGGAGCAGTGGAGACAGGCCAAGAAAGGAGCAAGTCACATGTTAGAAAATGTGGCTGTGGTGACCAGGCTTTTCTCTGAGGTTGGTGTGGGAGAGAGAACTTCAGAGTCTTGACCTTGTGACACACTGGACTGGCCTGAAGTTGAAAGTTTTGTTGTTTAAGCAAAGTAGTAATTACTAGAGATAAAAGACTTGTCTTATATTTCTTTGTATTACTTTACAGAGAGTTGCTCTCAGACACACAATAGACTTTTAATAATTCCTTGTTGATGTATTCTTAGAAGATGGGCTAGCACCTGGGATTTTAAGCTTAGTTCTGGCACCCATCGTTCTGAGACTCATGTAAATTAATTTGTCTCCAGTTGCCTTTTGCAGATACCTGCTGCTTTTTCAAGCTAGTGAAGTTGATGAGGGTGTAAGACATTGAAAGCTTCCTGGCTTTTCAAACCTCTTAAGAATAAAATAATATTAAACATAGATTTTTTGTTTGTTTGTTAATCCTCACCAGAGGATATTTTTCCATTGATTTTTCAGTAGAGTAGAAGGGAGGGAGGGAGACAGAGAAACATTGATGTGTGAGAGATACATTGATCAGTTGCCTTTCCACACAACCCTGACTGGGGCTGGGGATTGAACCTGCAATCCAGGTACATGCCCTTGACCAGGAATTGAACTCCTTACCCTTCAGTCCTTGGGCTGGTGCTTAACCACTGAGCAAATCAGTCCAGGGTTAAACATAGATTTTTTTAATGAAACTTTTAATTATTTTTAAAATACGTTTTTATTTATTTTTTTTCTTTTTCTTTTTTTTATTCATCACTAGAGGATATTTTTCTATTCATCATCAGTTAGAGTGGGAAGGAGGTAGAGAGAGACAGAGAGAAACATTGATGTGATAAAGCCACATCCACCAATTGCCTCCTGCACGACCTGGACAGGGCTGGGAACAAACCGCAACCAAGACACGTGCCCCTGACCAGGATTGAACCCGCGACTTATTGGTCCATGGGCTGACACTCTAACTACTGAGTGAAACCGTCTAGGGCTTTATTGATTTTTTTTTTAGAGCTATAGGAAGAGAGAGAGAGAGAGAGAGAGAAACATCAGTGTGAGAAACACTGATTGCCTCCTGCACACCACCTGCTGGGAATGGAGCCCACCACTGGGGCATGTACCCTGACCAGGAATCAAACTGGGACCTCTCAGTCCATTGGACAACGTTCAGTCTTCACACTGGCCGGGCTTAATGAAACTTTGTATAAGAGTAGTATGTTTTATTGTAAAATCCAATTATGTAATTTAAGAATTTTAAAATTCTTTAATCCACGATTTATGCTTTCACTGCTGTGCACCTTCTCTGGCTCGAACCAAGCTGGCAGTTCCTGTAAGCTGCCTCCTTCTGCTCTGCACCTGTAATGATACACATTTTAGTCACCCAGCATTTTTGTGAAGACTACAAAAGCACAGGCTGTTTATTTAACTCTGGATGGTTAGCTCTTCTGTTTTGGACAAATAATAGATCTTTTAGAATGGCCCATGGAATCAGGAAGATAGGCACTTTGTTTTTAGTGATACTTTCTCGTATTAAACTACCTTATCAGGCTTCCTCACTTCTGTCCCCACTGAACTAAGTTTTTGTAGATTGAATTTCTCTCTGAATCAAATAATATATTGAACTGAAAACAAGCAAGAGAATAATAAGCAAAATGGCCTATTTATAGTTGGGATAAATTTATGTTACTCTACATAAAATATTCAAATATACATAGGAAGACATCTGGTTAATTTTCTTAATTATGATATTTCAGGGATACTTTCTTATGGTAAAAATAAGGCCTATTTAATGATAAATTCATATCTGTCACCTTCAGAGTCTCACCACTTGCTACATTTAAAATGAGTAAAAGTCTGAAGGTTTATACAATTTAGGGTGTTGGTATTAGTTACACAGCTGGTAAGTGGCTATTCCAAGCTTGTCCAGACTAAAAGCTCCTGCTCATTCCATTGCACTGTCATAGCAAGACTGACAGAACTCTGTCTTCGAGAGCCATGAGACCACACATTCTAACTCCTGAGGATTTTCTGAAATGGGTGGTTCCGTGCAGTCTAAGGTAGCCAAGCCCTTGTTGACTGTCCCCTGCTCCTCATTCAAAGTTCCTAGAGTTATAGTAGGAAAGTCTGAAAGGCTTTTTTTGGACTGGCTAATTGACAAAGGCATGGATGTATTCAGGTGTTGTAGTACATAGTGTGGGGATATTTTCCCGGAAAAGAGGACAAGAACAGTATATCTTTAGCCTGAAACTCTAACATCTGTCTAACATCTAATGCTTGATGTTAGTTTTTTAAAAATTCAATAACAACATATTGAGCTTTTGCTATGTCTACCACTGTGAAGTCCTCTTTAATTTGAGATTTTTTTACATTTGAATTGGAGACTAATGTCATTTGTTGTATCTGGAAATTAAGTGTTATAGTCATGTTTCTTTTATTTTGTAAAACTTTAATTTAATTTCAACCTTATATTATTATCTGATATCATTACAGTCAGAAAATTGTTTCTTTAAGGAAGGAATTATCTGATATTAAGCGTTATAACAAATAAACACATTATTTCTCTTTCCAAAATCTTGGTAAGTTATTTAATTTCTGTTTGCCATCTCTAAAGTGATGTTTAATATCTATATCATGTCAATGTTGCAAGAGATAATAAATGGTTTGTAAAATCTTTTGCCGTCTGTTTTTTCTCTTACAGGATTATAACATTTTTGAAATCATTTTAATCTAAAAATAAAACTAGATAACATCTCTACAAAATACTCCTTATTGTTAGTATTCCTAGATTGATTCCTTGCCAAAAGGATTATCAGTTTGCCTATATTTCCCAAACATTTCCCTAAATGAAGATCTCACTGAATATAGAATGAGTTTTTGTTGTTGTGTTTTTTTTAATCCTCACCCAAGGATATTTTTAACTTTGATTTTTAAAGAGAATGGGAGGGAGGGAGGGAGGGAGCGAGGTGCAGAAAGGGAGAAAGAAAGAGAAACATTGATGTGAGAAACGTCACACATTGATTGGTTTCCTCTTGCATGACACACCAGGGCTGGGGATTGAACCTGCAGCCCAGGTATGTGGCCTTGACTAGAATCGAACCTGTGACTCTTCAGTCTGCAAGCTGGTGCTCTAACCACTGAGCAAACCAGCCAGGGCTAGAATGAGAGTTTTTAGTAATATGTTTTATTTTAAATTGGTAGGAGGTCCTGGCCAGTGTGGAGTGTCATCCTGTATACCAATGATAGGTTTGATTCCTGCTCAGGGTTTGAATCCTGGTCCGGATATGTATAGGAGACAACCACTTGATGTTTTTCTCTCTCTTTCCCTCTCGAATCAATTTAAAAATCTTTAAATTGATAGGAGTTCTGAGCAATGGTTTTACAGTATAAGTACTTCTTTTAAATTAATTTTGCAATGTAGGTACTTCTATTAAGTGCATATGATTTATTTTTTAAAAGGTAGCATTTAGCATTAACTTGTCCTTGCTGAATGCATAGGCAATAAAGAAGTTCCAGTTTCCCTCTGGTCTTTGCTGATCCTTGTTTGATCTTGGCCTAGCAGTAGCCAAGAAAGGAAGGAGGAATGTTTTGCCTTAAAATCTGGCTTCCTGTACTTCCTACAGCCAGTGGTACTTTGAAGGTAGCTAAATTTTTCAGAAAAACCTGACATGACTTGCTTTTTAGTTTAGCCTTTTCTTAAGAAATTATATTAAGAACATTTAGACAGCTCCCTGTTGAACATTTAAATTTCTAATAGAAACTTTCTGATGATACAGAGATAGCCATGAATTATTAAGCCCCCATTCCTATTGACTGCTGTGAAGGATCTGAGATTCTACCCTATTTTCAAGCTAACAAATTAGACTGCCACAGTCTTGTAGATCCTGGTAGAGACTCAGTATTTCTGGGTCAGAGACAAAGACAGTTTATCACTCACAGGAGCCAGAGTATCATCATTTTCTCCTGTGGTTCCTGGTGCCTGCAGGGCAACATGATAAGGGCCAGTTGACATCTGCATATACAGTGGGTTACATTACAGAAGACAAACCCCAGTCATTTATAATAGCCTTTAAGCAGACCTGCCCAACCTTTGTTTTGCAGTGAGGCATCTGAACTGTATTTGAGAGCAAACTGCCCTCTGCTCTAGAGGGAGACACTATCTGCTTTCTACATCTGTTCACTCTACAAACATTTATGGAAAGATAGTTTAGAATACAAAGCTGTGAATGCCTCTGCTTTTAGGATGTGCAGAAACATGAAAGACCGTGGGGACTTATCTTTACCTAGTTGTTTTCTTCTGTTGCCAGTTGGAAAAACCTGTCACTGTCATTAAGGTAGCTAGTTGATACTGCTCTCAGTTTTATGTCTCACTTGCTAATGCATTCGATTTTTGTGTCTTGGGAGAAGGAGTAAAGGCTTGAATGGCCTCACTAGTCTGCTTTGTCCAGGTGTCATAATGAATCTCCTGGCTTAGGTGTCAGGGTCATTAACGCAACCCTTATAGCCTGTTCCTAAGTGGCTGTTACATAACCAGAATATTTTTGTTTTAAACACAAATCATAAAATTATAGGTTTGAAAGAACCTTTAAAGAACATCTTACACATTTGTGTAAGTTTACACATTTTACATTTGGAAATATTGAAACCTAGAGTCATGTGACCAGTTCAAGTGACCACTAATGTGGAAGCAGACACAGAAAATTAGTCCCCCAGCTCCTTGTTCTTTCCAGAACAAAAGAGAGAAAAGGTGTGTGCTTTCCCCTAACCCCGCCAATTTTATATAGTTGTGATACCTGATATGTTATAAAATGCTAAGGTCAGAGAAGAGAAGAGAAATTATGTGACTTTAGTAAAGGAGTTTGCTTCCTGATGAATTGTACAACCTCCAGGTCTTTGTAAAAAATACCTTTTGCAAGACAAACAAGGGTTGTTGTCACAAGAGAACTGGGAGTAAACAGAAAGGTAAAGAGATTTTAAATGATTCACATGTCCATTGTAAATATACACAGAATCAGATTGATCAGGGACAGGGTCAAACAAGGGAAGAGAGAAAGCTCCCTGAGGAGAGGTAAAAGGGTAGTTGGGAAAAGGTAGCTGCTAAAAAGGTAGGTAAAGAAATACTCCATATCAAAAACATTAAGGAGTGTCCTGAGCACTTAACATCTGTTTATTTGTTTAATATTGCCTCAATTTCCTCATTTACAAAGTAGGTGTATCTTCGTAGGTCTGCTGTGAGGAATAAATGAGTTATTATTTCTAAAGCACTTAGAGAATACAGTCTTTTGATTAGCACTCACCTATTAATTTTTGGAGGGGGGAATTTTCCTTGTTTAAGGACAGACAACAGCATCTCTTGTTCATGTAGATACTTGAATGAATAATGAAATTCTGACACTAATTATATTAAAACAAATAATTAAAATCTGGCTATAGGCGATGGGGAAACAGAATGCCATACAGGCTATCTTTTTTTTCTTTTGGTACACCTGGTATCTGCCATACATTATATACTGGGCCCTAAACAGGGTTATTTGTATTTGTATGATATGGGTATTATTTCCATTTTTAGTGAAGAAAGCAAATCTCAGAGAACTAAGTTAACTAAGATTACTTTGATGGACAGTGACAATGCTGGGATTTAAGCCTTCATCTGTCCTTCATCACAATACTGCACTACCTTCTATTGTCAAGTGCTTCTCATAAATTGTTTTAAACTAAAAGCATGCAAATACTTTGTGTACAAGACATTTTAATTTTACGTTATGCCTTGGGTGAGTTGTTTTCAACCTTTTTAAGCACATAAGAGTCAAGTCCCATGGAGAATGAGATGAGCGATGATTTTTACTTCTCCAAATGATGGTTCATAGTCAGTGCTTTTCAAACATGCGGTAGAAGAGTTCATTGATGACAGATTTATGTACGTATAACTTCTTGGGACCCAGGTTGAAAAAGATCTGTGGGACCTTCTGGGTTTGAGGCCCATGGGTTAAGAAAAACTATTATGGGCACCTAATACGACATTTCTATTAGTGCCATTTTTCCATCTAAAATATGCCTGTTTTCATACTTTCATTAGTCAAACATGAAGATCATATTGAAGTGTAAGAATACTGATATTGTTTGTTTATTTATTTATTTATTTATTTTTAATCCTCACCAGATGATATTTTTCTATTTATCTTCAGATAGAGAGGGAGAGAGAGAGAAACATTGATGTGAGAGGGGCACATCGACTGGTTGCCTACCGCATGACCCCAACCAGGGCCAGGGACAAACCGCAACCGAGGTATGTGCCCTTGACTGAAATCGAACTCGCAACTTATTGGTCCGCTGGCTGACGTTGTAACCGCTGAGCCAAACCAGCCAGGGCACTAATATTGTTCACTTAATAAACTCCCAAGAACCCTTTAGTCCTGGATTCAGAAATGTACACAACTTTTCATTATTTACTACCTGATGTGAAGATAATAATGGTACCTTAGTACATAAAATAAAGACCTTTACATCATTATAGATTTTCCATTTAGATTCACTTAGTCTCAGCTAACTCACCGGGATTCTAAATAGAACCTCTGAGAAATACCAGTAATGGGTTCTAATAATGTTTTTCTTCACAGAGTATTTTATAACATGACTGTGTTTTTTTTTTTTTACAACAACGTAGGGATTTTAGGGGTTATTTAATCATTATCAGATATTTTCTATGCCTTCTGTCAGACATTGGCAGTTATTTGCGTTTCATGTGACATACTCATGTCCTGCCTTCAGAGAGCTTTTAATCTACCGGAGCCAGTGGACTGATAACCACTGAAGACCATGTGTAGTGGGCTGAAGAGTATGACAAGAGAGAAAGCAGACAGCTTACCTGATTGTCACTGAAGCCTTCACCAGTGAGGAGATACTCGAGTTGTATCTTAAACATGAGCAGTTGACCGTGGCGGGTATACCTCAGTGATTAGAATGTTGGCCCGAGCATCGAAGGATCTCTGGTTTGATTCCCAGTCAAGGACACGGACCTGGGTTGCAGGTTCGATCCCCAGCCCTGGCCGGGGTGCGTTCGGGAGGCAACCAGTCAATGTGTCTCTTTCACATTATTGTCTCTCTCTCTCTCTCCTTCCCCACTTCCTCCTTCCCTTCCACTCTCTAAAAATCAATGACGAAAATATCAGGTGAGGATTAACAAACAATATATATCGCAGTTGTTTCCTTTTAAATTGGTGATAAGGGAGACAGCTCTTTTCTCCATCTGTCTGGCTTTCAATCCCGTTATAAACTCCTGTTAGAAACCTTAGGTAAGATTTTGCTTGCATAGAGTTCCCTTTCATGTACTTACAGAAAATCACACAGAACTTCATCTAATTCAACTCCCACAAGGAGGTGATAAAAATCAATATTTACTAAAATACGCCCTGGCTGGTTTTGCTCAGTGGTTAGAGCAGACGGAGGAGTTGCAGGTTTGATTCAGGTCAAGTGCACATACCTCGGTTGTGGTTTGGTCCCCAGCCCTGGTTGGGGTAAAAAATCGATGTGTCTCTCTCACATCAATGTTTCTCACCCTTTCATTCCCCCCCTCCCCCCCCAATCTGAAGATAAATGGGAAAATGTCCTCAGGTGAGGATTAAAGTAAATAAATAAATAAAAACTACTGAAAAAGCTATGTACCATACTGACCTTAGTCCAATTTTAATTTGTTACTCAGAAAACTTTTCAATTGGCATTATAGTGGTCAGACGATTGGAATACTAACTTTCTTTAAGATTGGTTTGATTAAAGATGTATATTACCGGGCATTTTCAGTTGGCATGGGTGGGAAGGGGTGAAGACAATGTGTGGGTGTGTTGTGGTAGTGGGAAAACAGTTAAGTACTAGCATAGAAGGTGACTTTTTGAACCTGTGAATTTGTACATTATTAAATTAACTAGAGTCAGTAAACTTTTAAGTATCATTTAGAAACTTTTCAAATGAGTGATCTTTTTTTTCTTATAAATTTTGTAAAACATATTTAAAGAGAATGTAATGAACCTGAAGCTTTCCACTATGTAACTTCAACAAATATATCAACTCATGACCAATTTTATTTTGTTTGTATCTCCACCTTTTCCTTCCTACTCTGGATTATTTTGAAGCAGTTTCTGACATAATTTCATCTATCAAAATTGCTATAGGTAAATGGATCAATTGTTATGATTTGGTCCCTCCACAAGTGGTAGAGAGAAAAATAAAATCAGTGTCGCCACTATCATCCAGAATATGGGCATTAGCCGTATTTTTGGTCCTTAGTCATTCAGAGTCCAATTCAGTTCAGGGCTTATTCTGTGACACACACAATACTAGTCATTGTTCTGTGGAGGCTGTTCTATTTAATTGTGACTATAGCTCTGTATAAGGTATATAATTTCTATTTTTTAGATGACGGAACAGACTCAGAGAGACTTTGAAACTTATTCAGTCTCAGATAGCCCGTAGTATAGTGGAGCTGAAATTGGAATCTAATTGTTACCTTAGCCTAGAAGTGTTCTTCTCTTTATGGCAGACCTGACATTGCTGAATAGTGAAAAAAGATAAACAGATGTCAACTACTCTAGTTCTCAGTTGTGAGCGAGTGGAAGGTCCATTGCGTAGAGTTTTCGCTCTTGGATCACACCAATGCAGACATTCTCTAAGTGTGCTCCACAGACCACAGAGTTCCATGAGGTTGAAGCTGTTTTTATAATAAGACATCATATGCCATTCACATGGTGCTGACATTTGCAGCAGTGTTATAAAAGCAAAGTTGGGGTAAAACTGCTGGTACCTTAGCATAAAGCAAGGCAGTGGTGCCAAACTGTACTTAGTACTCACTAGATTTTCTACAGCCATACACTTGTAGTGGGAAAAAAAAAAAAAAGCCACTTTGATTTAAGAATATTCTTGACGAAACAGTGAAAATGACTAGTTGTAATAAATCTTGACCTTTGAATGTCTTTAATATTTTGTGTGATAAAATTGGAGTTGGTGTAAAGAACTTCCACTGCACATTAAACTACAGTGATTGTCGAGAAAAAGCACATAACGCGGTTAGTTGTGAGCTGAACTAGCCATGTTTCTGGAATACCATTTTTATGTGAAGGAAAGAGTGACAATCGGTGGTTCTTTAGACTTGGCAGACATTTTCTTGAAAATAACATGAGCCTATCACTTCAAAGAAAACAAGAGTTAGTTGCCAATGGTAAAATTGGAACTTATAAGCAAAAATTAGAATAAAAAACCCAAAAACTATTGGCACCATGAATTTGAGGGCTTCCCAATAATTGAAGATTTTGTGATGAGATTGATGAAGACATGAATAAGTGTGGGATATTTTGGATAGCGTATGGTGAACTGTGTCAACATTTGGAAGATCTTTGTAACTCTTTACTCAGCAAACCAATATTTTTCAGATGACCAAAGCATGAAGTTACAAAATTAGGCATGGGGGAAAAAATTCATTAAAAGTACAAAATAAACCAAGGGATCTTAATGCAACAGACTGAAAAAGGTTTTTGTTATGGTTTCTGATTCTACATTTTAACTAATCTAAGAAAACTACCACTTGAGTTTTATTGTACTATCAAAGAAGTTTTACAGTTTTCTGTAAAGGGCATTAAAATACTGTTTCCTTTTCCAAGTACATATATTATGAGGCTGCATTTTCTTCATATGCTTCAACTAAAACAAGATTGACTTTAGAAGCAGGAATGAGGATCTGCTTTTTGTTAAGTCAGACAGTAAAAAGATTTACAGAAATAGAGAATAATGCTACTTGTCTGACATTTTTTGTTTTGTTTTAGAAAGGAATTATTTTTCATTAAATGTTATTTATGTTAACATGTAATGTTTATTAGTATGTTTAAATGAATTAATAAGTATTTTAGATTTTTCTCAGTCTTATTTCTACTGTAGTTAATATTTATAGGTATAGCCCATATATTAAAAAGCTCTTTGGGGTCCTCAATTTTTTAGAGTCTAACTGGTCCCTGGGATTAGTTTAAGAACCACTGCTCTGCTGTCCTGTTAGAGGATGGGGTAGGCATAGTGGATGTGAGCCATGTGTGTATTACAAAATTCACTGTATGTACTTTTAAATATCTGCTATTTCTGAATTAATTACACCCTTACTTCCTTCCATCAATATAATCAATAGTTAGCTATGTTTGTATTATTCATGCTTCCATTTAATAAATATTTATTGAGAACATAGTTATCAGGGGTTGGAAGAGAAAGGGGATATACAGAATATATAAATCATGTTTATTCCCTATAAGAGTGCATGGTCTTTATCTTTAAAAGTCATAAGCAGGGTATGTTACTGTACTAAATTGACTTAGAAGTTTATTGCTCATCTTGCCTGGGTGTGGCCATAAAACACATTTGTTCTGGTTGTCTATTGCTATGTAACAGACCACCCCAAAATTTAACGGCTTAAAACAACAATTTATAATGATCTCTCACGGTGCTGTGGATTGATTGCTTACCTGAGTGATGTTCACTTGAGGTCTCTTACATGCTTACAATCAGACAGCAGCTGAGTTGCATGTCCAGTATAACTTGTCTTATGGCTGACAGTTGATACCAGCTATCAACTGGGAGGTCTGTTGGCATGTTGACTGGAGCATCTCATTTGTTTTCATATGACCTGTCCATGAAATTTGGTCTTATCACAAGTTCCCAAGAGGAATGTTCCCCAAAGGGATATACTAGAATGACAGAAACTGTAAGGTTTCTCATGACCTAGCTCAGCTATCCCACAACATTTGCTTTCACCACAATGGCCAAAAATCAGGACCAACCCAGATTCAAAAGGAAAGGACTACAAAAAGCACATAAACGCTGGAGGCTTGGTTCATTTGTGGTCATCTTTGGACACTAGTTGCCACAAGACTGTCAAAAGACTTGAATCGTGTCTTAAATTATTACCCTTTATAGCAGGAAGATGAACAACTACTTTCATTCTAAAATTCTAGGCTTTAGATAAACATCTAGATTTCTATTCAAAATAGAAAATTCAGCTGAATCTATTACAGTGCTATCTTTCTTTCTAGTGTTAAATATACATGTGACATAAAAGTTCTCCTTCCTGACTTCTGCCTATATTCCACTTCTTTTGTTCAGAAGGAAATGCCTACTTTCCAGTAATGGTGTGTTTACCTATAACAAGTGGGCAGAGTTCTGCCCTGTGAATGCCTGTGTTGCTGCACTTGCTGGTCACTGAGTGGTTGATGTTGGCCAGATCTTGTTTTTGGCTGAGAAAATGTAGGCCTGTGTTATCTTGTGGCAGTGTGACTGGCTGATGTTCACCCTGACAACAGCAACCCCAGTTCTATACGAGAGGGGTTAGGGGCAGCATTAAATTTGGAGGGTGGAGCTCAGAGATTGTAGCATTTATGCAGCAGTCACACTGTCTCCACTTTGATTAATGTATGTATGTGCTGCTGTGGCTTAGAGATCGGGCTGGAGGAAATTTGATTGGGGGGGGGGGGGGTGCTTTAGCTAAAGCTCCCCTTGGTGGTGCTGTTGCACTATAAACTTCCAATGAAAACATCTTTTAGGTGCCTTCTTTTTTTTAAAGCAAACATTGTGTTGGATACCTAAGGTGCACCCGGCCCTGTACTAGGCTTAGGGGAACTAATAAGACTCAGCTTTTGTCCCCATAGCCTAATCCTGGCTATTCACTTTCCTGGCATTTTCTCAAAACAAGAAAAAATAATACCTAATTAGATTCAAGCCAGGCCCCTAGCTCCCTATAGACACCCTGAAGGTAGTAACCAATTTACCTAAAGATGATGTGTTCACAAAGTGCAGAATCTAAAGTTACATAAAAGAGTATCAAGTAGCCCTTAAATATATTTTAAAATGCTCAATTTCACTCTAATATGAAAAATACAATTTACAATTACACTGAGATGCCATTTTCCCCCTATCGGATTAGAGAAACCAGTGGTTACATATGGTTATGTGGAAACAGATACTCTCAAACTTTTCCAGTGAAAGCGTAAATTGGTACAACTCCTAAAAAGTGCAATGTAGCAATGTCTATCCAGATTCCAAATCCATGACCCAACAGTCATACCTGCATTTGTGCAAAATGGCAGTGTACAAATTTATTTTTGCATTATTTTTTATAATAGCAAATAGTTGTTAGAAGCAACTCAAGTATCTATATCAATAGACATATTTAAATAAATATGATACATATACAGTGGACAGTGTGCAGCTATAAAAAAGTAAGGATACTGCCCTGGCCAGTTTGGCTCAGCGGTTAGTGCTTTGGCCTGCAGTCTGGAGAGACCCGGGTTCAGTTCCCACTAAGGGCACATACCTCGGTTGCAGTTTGTCCCTGGTCCTGGTTGGGTTGTGTGGGTGGCAACCACTCGATGTGTCCCTTTCACATCGATGTTTCTCTCTCTCTCTCCCTCCCTCCCACTCTATCGGAACAAAATATGGAAAAATGTCCTCAGGTGAGGATAAAAAAAGAGAAAGTAAGGGTACTAAGATGGCTCTTTAAGCTACTTATGTGAAAAACACAAGGCATGGAATCATGTAGTATGTGATTAGTACAAGTAAGGGTATAAATAATATATTTTTTCATTTGTCCTTATTTGCATGCAAAAACTGTGGAAAGATACACAAAAAAGTGATAAAAATAGTTAAGGTGTGAGAGGAAAGCAAGAATTTCCACTGTATATGTTTCTCTTCTCTGATCATCGTGTAAGCACCAAAGGTACAAGGATCTTTGCATCATTCATGAATGTATCCCAAGTACCTATAACAGTGCCTGGCACAAATAATATTTGTAGAACAAATGATTATGCAGAAATAATTCTGTTTAAAAAAAAGCATCACAGATTCATAACAGAAAAATATAGACAAGCTTGAGGACAACCATAGTGCCCACTTGCAAGTCATCCTTTGAGTAATACCTTGGTATATAACATTCCAGACAATTTTCTATTTAGATATCTGTGTATATGTTTCAATAAGAACAGTCTATAGCATATGTAGAGTTTTGTAAGCATTTTCATGTATGTAAGTTTGTGTGTATGTATATATATATCGCCTATGTTGAGAGAGATTTCTATAACATGAGGGCTTCAAAAAGTCATTTAATTTATTCAATAAAATTGATAAAGCCATGTATTTGGACATATAAGTTGTTTGCACATAAGCACATATATGCACTTATAGCTCTGGAAAGAAAATCCTGTACATGCACGAGACACGGTCTATGAGAGTGGTTAACAGTGCACACTGGAATGAGATCCACCTCAGCCTCTTGCCAGCTGTGTCATCTTGGGTAAGTTACCTAAACTCCATGTGTACATTTTGTCATCTATAAAATGTGGATAATAATACGATGGTTCCTGTTTTGTAGGGTTATTGTGAGGATTAAATCAGTAAAACTATGGAAACCATTTAGAACAGTGTTTGGCACATATAAGTGTTAGCCAACCCCTTCTCTCCAAATATGGAGCATGGGAAAAAATGGCAGGCTTGATTCTGAGTGACAATTTATGTTCATTATTTGTGAACCTCAAAACCAGTGGTTCTCAACCTTCCTAATGCCATGACCCTTTAATACAGTTGCTCATGTTGTGGTGACCCCAGCCATAAAATTATTTTTGTTGCTACTTCATAACTGTAATTTTGCTACTGTTGTGTCTTAGGCGACCTCTGTGAAAGGGTCATTCAACCTCCAAAGGGGTCATAACCCACAGGTTGAGAAAAACCCTCCACAAGCATTTGTTTGTAGCTTGTCCTTTTGGTACTGTCTTTTAAAGTATCTTTGGGGTCACAATCAGGTGACCCTTATGGATGACTATCTAGATAAAATTTAGCATGTGGGTATCCAAAATGAGCAGCTGCAGGGGAATTCCTCTCCTCAAGGAGGCAGTCAGGGGCCACTGTTTTCAGTTCTCAGGTGTGTCTGTATTAATAGCAGGGGAAGTTGTTCACTCTTTCTGGGAAGAGCAGTTTCAGAATGAGTGATCACTGACGCCTTGGTTCACCTTGCTAGGTGATATTAACAAAGAGAAGACCTGTTTGGACTAATCCGACCCTACTTGGTGTGTTCACACATTCATCCGTCATCTCAGAGGCAGGGAGTTCCTCATGCCTAGCCCCTACACAGTTGCCTTTTGGGACAGTCAGTTCACAAATAAAATTTTTTTTCCTGTTTACTTACATTAGTTTTAAAAAGGCTTTCTTTCCATTTCTCATTCATTGCTAATTAGCTCTTAGAATCCATCTCTGCCTATTTCTGGGTCTCACTATATATAAAACTATTCTTTCCACATACTGGTTTTCTTCAAGTGGGATATACTTGATCAAACTGAAACAGCTCTGAAGTACAAATGACATGACTGGGATTGGCTGTATATATATTTTTTTTCATTTATGTACTAATGGATATTTCTCAAACCACTCTAATTTAAAGGTAGAACTGGAAGTCCTTTCTGATATGTTTTAAAAGATGCTTTTAATTTTTAGATTATCCAAAGTGAACCTTGAAATGTGAATAAAACATTCCAGAACAACAACAAAAAAATTAATGAAATTGTCAAGTATTTTACATTTTGTATTCCTTATATATCTAGAAATCAAATATCTCATGTTAAAATGAAGATTGTTAGCTTAAATTTTATTTGCAGAAATCTTTGATTCCTTATAAAGAAAAAAGATTTTGTGGTATTTTAATAATGCAACTACAAAATGGAATATTTTGTGATAATTGAAAGATTTGGGGCATTTTTCCAAGCCATAAGTAATTTTTTTCTTTCACAGTGATATATTATAGTACGTACTTGAACTTGTGCTTTTCTTTTTTACCAAACCCTTTACACCTATTTTGCTCATGTATATTGACCTTACTGTATTCCATAAGTAATTACTAACCCTCACTGGTGTAGACACTGATAGTGATGTAATCTTATGCCACTTTAAGACTTTCTTAAAATTGGGTCATATACTAAGAGTTACGAAGTTTGAGGCAACACATGATCTCTCTGTTGCAACTGAAAAAGTGAAAATAAACCTTATTAACCTGGACCTAATAAGAAATAATATTGAATGTAAACTGGAATGGAAAAATAAAATTTTTAAATAAATAAATAAAAAATGACAGAAAAGAAACCTTATTAAAGGCTGTCTGTTATTACACATATATAAAATGTGTTTATAGCTTGAAATAATATTTTACTTTAGCCTTTGTTTTTCTTTAGTGTTGATAATAATAATGATTTCATCAAGTATATCAGCAAAATTTAGGCTCAACTGTAACTGAAAACCTTAGTAGTTTAAAGAAGAGAGAATTGTTACTTTTTCTCCAAGTAAAAGTTCGTCATAGGCCTCAAGGGCTGAGAAGGAGACTCTGCTCCAGAAAGTCTGTGTTAGTTTCCTTTAGCTGCTGTAACAAATTACCACAGACTTAACTGCCTAAAACAACACAAATATATCATCTGACAATTCTGTAGGTCAGAAATATAGCTAGGCTCAGCTGGTTTCCCAGCTCCAGGTTTCACAAGTCCATAATCAAGTTGTTGACCTGCTGGGCTCTTACCAGTACCTTGGGGAAGAATCTGCTTCCAGGCTCCAGGTTGTTGGCAGAATCCAGTTCCTTGTGACAGTAGAACTTAGGTCCCTGTTGCATGGCACATGCTGGAGGCTGCTCTTAGCTCCTAGAAGCCTCTCTCTGGTCCTTGCACATGGGCTCCTACATCTCAAAGCCTAGTGGCACATCAGATGCTTCTCATGCTTGGAATCTCTCTGATTATTCTTTTGCCACTTCTCTCTGAGTCTAACCAGAGAAATTCTCTGCTAAGGATTCAGGTGATTAGACTGCTGGATAGTTCAGGATAATCTCCCTATTTTAAGATCTATAGTTTTAATTATATCTGCAAATTCCCTTTTGACTTGTAACATATTCAGAGGTTCCAGGGATTAGGGTGCAGGCATTTTTGGATAAACTCCTTTCAGTGTACCTCCATGATCTATAGGGTCTGATCTTCCTTGGTATGGTTCCAGTCAGCATCTTAGTTCAAGCCACTGGGTAGAGGAGGAGATGAAGAATAAAAGGTGAGGCAAGGCACCAAGTGGTTCTTAAGGAAGGTTTCCAGAAGCTGCCAAGGGTTACTTAAATCTAGTAAGTCAGATCGTAGTCACGGGACCACATTTAGCAGCAGTGGAGGCTGAGAAATGTTTTTATTCACTGCAGCCATGTGTCCTGCTAAAAAATCTGTTAGTATAGAAATAGATCACTGGGGACAACTAACAGCCTCTGCCTCACCAAGTGCATTTTTTAAATCATTGGCAAACAAGAAACCAAAGAGGATTACATTAGCACAACTTCCATACTGTGGAAGTGGACCCCATGGTTTCCTGGGCAAGTTAAAGGTGCTTTGGGACAGATTGAAGAGAAATCCTGAAATAAGCAGTGTAACTGGACACCAGAGCACAAAGTTTCTATATCTAGAAGAGCTTCCAGCTTTGATGAGCTTTTCTATTCTGTGTATGTGGCACAGTGCTTTTACAAAATAGGTTTTGGTAAATGTTTTTTGAATGAATTAAAATGTTACTAATGTGCTATTTGGAGTGAGATAAGCTATTTCATGAAGGCTATAGTGAATTCTTTTTAAAAATTCAACTTTTCACCCTGGCCAGTTTGCTCAGTGGTTAGAGCGTCGGCCTACAGTCCAGAGAGACCCGGGTTCAGTTCCCGCTAAGGGCACGTACCTCGGTTGCAGTTTGTCCCCGGCCCTGGCTGGGTTGTGTGGGTGGCAGCCACTCGATGTGTCCCTTTCACATCGATGTTTCTTTCTCTTCTCTCTCCCTCCCACTCTATCGGAACAAAAAATGGAAAAAAGTCCTCCAGTGAGGATTAAAAAAAAAAATTCAACTTTTCTGTGAAAAGTATATTTTTGAATATTGTATTGAATCAAACTAGAAACTGTCATGTTGTATAACCAGTGAATCCATTTTTATGTTATATGGGTCTTTAATTCCGACAACACCTAAATATTTTATCTACTGAACGAACTGTGAAAATGCAGTTTAGGAATAAGAAATTCATTTTCATCCCAGTCAACTTTCTATGTGGCCTACTGTAATGTAAGACAGAAAGTGATACATTGTACCAAGTACAATAGGAAGATGGAAGGGGGAGTAATTCTAACCTAGGATACAATGGAGGCCTCCATGAAGTACATGGCATTTAATCAAAATCTTAAAGGATGAATAACATTTCAACAGGTAAAGGTAGAGGAACAAGAAAATCACAGGTGTAACTAAAAAACATCAATGGGCTGGCAAGGTAGAAGAATTTAGAAAGTATGTAGAACTGCCTGTTGTTATAGGAGAGTTATTCTTCTATATCAATGAGTGTTTACTTCTGAAGTTTTCTGGTCTGCAGCCCCATTCCTTTTCCTATTAGCAGAAGTAAAATCAGATGCAGACACTATCAATTTTAGGAATCATGTTGATGTAGCCATTTTCAAGACTAGTTAGTGCTGCAGTCTCTATTTTGACTTTGACTAAGGTTCTTCTGGTAATTTTTCACTCTGCGTATGCTAGTCCAGTGTGAGACTTTTTTTTTTTTTTGTATCCTCACCCGAGGGCACTTTTCCATTTTCTGTTCAGGTAGAGTGGGAGGGAGAGAGAGAAAGAGAGAGAGAGAGAGAGAGAGAGAAACATCAACATGAAAGGAACTCATCGAGTGGCTGCCACCCGCACGACCGACCAGGGCCAGGGACAAACTGCAACGGAGGTACATGCCCTTAGCGGGAACCGAACCCAGGTCTCTCTGACCGCAGGCCGATGCTCCAACCGTCGAACCAAACTGACCAGGGCCAGTGTGAGACATTTTAATGGCTGTTTATGTCATTAGAAGTGAATCTCCACTGCCACTAATTCAAAGGAACCAGATAGGTTCACCCCACCCTGCTGTTCTGCAAAATGGCATGCTGATGCTAATTCCTATATTTCAGTGTTACACATGGAAAAGCGTAACTATGATCTACAATTTTACCTTAACCTGGGGAAAGACTAAGATCACTTAAGCTATTCATTAGTGGCTACAGACCTTTGGAGGTGCCATAGAAGAGATTGATGAAACATTACATCAAGTCCCTCCTAAAGCCACAATTTTAGGACTCTGATTTTGTGTTGTGTTCTCCTATAGATCTCGTTTTCCTTGGTGGTGGCAACATGAACAGCCAGGGCTCTCCAGTCATCTTACTCCTCCCAGAGCAACTATGCTCTACTGTTACCTGTTTCACATGTTGCACTTTCACATCAGATTTCATGTGAAGAAAGGATTCCACTCCTTTAAATACATGCATGCATACATGCCAACATGAATAAATAAGGAGAAGATTAGAAAACACTTCTTTAAATGATGGCATAATGACGTTGAGCTTCAGGTTTCTTGAGATTCTCAAAAGGCACTGTATTTTTCTAAGGTGTTATATCAAGCATTAGAATAATAGCATCATTTTAGTATCATTAATAAAGTCCGTTTTTAAAAATAAATTAGTAGGTTCATTTGGTTATTTAAACTGTGCCTTTTCTTATACAGTAGTGCTCCACAGTCAGCTGCAGTCTGAAAATATAAAATGGAAAATTTCAGAAATAAACAATTCATAAGTCTTAAGTGGCATGCCATTCTTAGTGGTTTGATGAAATCTCGAACTCTCCTGTCCCGCCTGGGACACGAATCATCCCTTTGTCCAGCATATCCACACAGTATATGCTGCTTGCCTGTTAGTCACCCAGTAACTGCATCGTGAGAAGGTCAGTAGTAGCCTAGAACTGTGTCACCTTGTTTACTTTGTTCACCTCACTTCATCTCATCATGTACAATAAGATATTTTGAGAGAGACCACATTCATATAACTTTTATTATAGTATGTTGTTATAAGTATTCTATTTTATTATTGCTCATCTTTTACTGTGCCTAATTTATAAATTAAACTTTATCATAGGTATATACATACAGAAAAAACATAGTATACATAGGATTTAGTACCATCTGCAATTTCAAGCATCTACTGGGGGTCTTGGAACAGATGATAGGGAACTACTGTATTTGTAATGTAGAGACATTCTCTTTAGCTTTATATTTATTTGTATGTATAAGTATTGAGATTTTTCTACTTGGTTCTATTATTTCTCTGTTCTTCTCTGCCTTTTACAGAATTTTCTGTTTATAGATAGAATGTAGGTTCTTATGATGAAAATCTTTTATTAATTATAAGGCATATGTCTCAGGCCACTAAACCAAGTATAATGAGTGTTTTGAATTAAATATTTAGTGTCTCATTGACTATTTCCTCCGACTTCCATTAAGACCTCTAGAAATAATTCTTAGCTAATAAGCCTTTTGTTTGTTTTGGGCCAATACACATATTGATGTGGAATGAGCTATTGCTGTAGTTCTTAGGGTGTGGTAAGCTTTTCTTGATAACTTATCTTCACTTTAGTATAGTTTATTTTTGGTGAGAAGTTACATTTCTGTCATTGCAGGAAAGACTTTGTTTTGTTCCCATATATCTGGTAGTAGTAATGTTTTGTGAATAGTAAGAAATTTTCTGTGGTGGCATGGAATAAGAAAGTGTAAAAGTGTGCAGAGATTATAAAGGGCTTGATATTAAAGGTTTTTACTAAGACAATGGTCTGTGTTTGAACACAATGTATAGAACTGAGTTTAGACTCTAACCCCATTTTCTTCTTTCCTTGAATACAATTGGTTTATTTGACTAGTACAGGCTAATGTTTCACTATAGGTACTATTTTTAATTTTTTAGGACCACTAAGAATTTTGTTTTATTATATACAGAACATTTCCCTTTTCAGTATATATATTTCTTTGGATTGATGCACACATGTAGTGGTGTATTACCATCATAACCACAACCAAGAAAAGTTTCATCTCCCTAAAGATTCCTCTGTACACCTCTAGTCATGCCCTTCCAGCCATTGGAGCCCCATTCTGTTCCTATAGTTTTTTCTAGATTGTCAAATAGAGGAAATCATATAAATGTAGACTTTTGAGTGTAGAGATTTAATCATATTATTATGTGTATTATTCCTTTTTTATTAGAGTAGTATTCCATTATATAGCTACTGCATTTTATTCATTTACCAGTTGAAGGACATTTGAATTGTTTTCATTTAGGGGCAATTATGCTTAAAACTACTATAAATATTTAGAAAATTTTGTGGAATATAGCATTTTATTTCTCTTGGTTAAATGCCTAGAAGTGGTGATTTGGGATCAGACGGTAAGTGTATGTTTAACTTTATAAGAGATTGCCAACCTCTTCCAGAGTGAATCTTAGCATTTTGCATTTGTATGAGAGTTCCTGTTACTCTGCATCCTCACCAACAATGAGTATTATCTTTTTGTAAAAGCTATTCTAATAAATACGTAGTGGCATCTCGTTGAGCTTTTAATTTGTATTTCTCTAATTACTAGTAATGTTGAGGATCTTTTCATGTGCTCTTTTGCCATCCATAAGTTCTTTGGTGAAATATTTATTCACACCTTTTGTTCTTCTTATATTTGGGTTGTTTGGGTTTTTTATTTTTGACTTTTGAGAATTCTTTATATATTTTGGATATATATGTGTTTTGCAAAGCCAGTCAGTTTTGTAACACTTGCTTTGTAACATTATATTTCAAAGAGCAGAAATTTTTTATTTGGTGCCGTCTAATTTATCAGTTTTTTTTATTTTATGAATTATGCTTTTGATATCTACTTAAGAACTCTATGCCTAACCCAAAGCCACAAAAATTTTCTTCTGTGTTTTCTTCTAGAAGTTTTATAGTTTCAGGTTTTACCTTTAGGTCTGTAATTCATTTTGAGTTACTTTTTGTGCGGTACGAAGTATGAATGAATCAATGTTCCTTCTTTGCACATGGATATGTAATTATTCCAGCAACATTTGTCAAAAAGATTATCCTTTCTCCATTGAATTTGGCTGATGGTTGATCTTTTAAAAAGAATTTATGGAGATGAGCCCTTCATCAACAAATAAGCCTTCTTATTTGCCACCTGTTACAGTTAATAATGAATAAAAGAGAAATTTGATAAATCAAAAGAGCAGTGATAAAATTGGCAAACATTTGAAGTCCTTGCCCCCCTTTTTGAGAGATTGACCTAATCCTCACATGTACAGGGACACTGTGAAGCATTCTCCTCTCTAGTTGTACCCCCGAGTCAGCCTTGTAACTTGAAGAGAACATGAGCATCCTTGTCCTTCCCCATTCATTTCTCTTCCAGATTTGTGCTCTGATGGTGGTCTTTCTTGAGATGATTACCATCTGAAACACAGAAGCCACAACTGCAAATTATTAAAGCCACATTTTTACCTTTATAAATCGATTTAATGTTGAAATGATAGATTATAAACATCAAAGCAGTTTTTAAGTGAAAAATAATGCTGCAAACAGCCAGAATCATTTGGATTTAAAATAAGTCAGCACCTATACACAGTTGAAGTGTGAAGGAAAAATTGCTCTTTTTTCTGGGAAATAATTTTTTTTTTTTGGTACGTGCCCCTAGTGGGAACCAAACCCAAGACTCTCTGGTCTGCAGGCTGATGGTCCAACCACTGAGCCAAACCGGCCAGGGCTGGGGGATAAAATTTTGTGCAGTGATTTTAATTATACCACATATACAGTAAGTCCTCACTTCACATTGTGGATAGGTTCTGTGACTTTAAGCAAAAACTATGTGTAATGAAACCAAGTTTACCACAGGCTAATTGATAAAAACAGGAGTTAAGTTCCTACAGCATCTCATCAACATTATAATGATATAACATTGAATGAAAGAACATTATTTTTCCAGGACCTGCTGTGTAAGTCTTGCTATTTTAGAGACAATTGGGGCCCTTTGTTCCTTTATTTAAGTTATAGTTATATTACAAGTTATTGGAAGCTACTGAAGTACTATAAAAAGACATTAAGAATATTTAAAAGGTATGGTTTGAATGTGAAGGAGCACTTTTAGAAAATCTGCTTCTGATTTTGCTTTGTTCTGATACTGTTTTCTACGAGTACCATCAAGTCAGAGATTATATTTTTATTCTTCCAATTCATCTTTTCAGGTCTCAGCCTAGCTGTTACTTCCTCTGAGACCCTTTTTTCCTGTTCCCAGTTAGGTTTGAGTCTCCCCTTCTCCATTACCATTCACCCCACCCTCTGCCATGTATTTATGGCATTTTTAATATTATGCTGTACTGTAAGTGACTGATTGCCTCCCTTCCCATTAGACCAGACAGTCCTGGGGTTGCTGAGCAGGGACACAGAGAATAGACAAGTAACCATGAACTAGGGGACGAATAAGTGGAATTGAAGACCTGGGAGGTGATAGTGACAGGGAAACTTACTTAAACTGGCTGGTCAGAACAATCTTCCTTGAGGTATGAAGTATTATGCAGGTCATTCGTTTCTAATGATAGAGTAATTGTTTCTTTTGTAACAAATTAGAATGAATTCAAAGTTAACCTGTAAGCATCCCTTCCATTCTCTTGCATGCCTGTATGCTTTCTGAATGGGGAAGGGAAAGAGCAGGTAGAGCCAGCTCCTTGGAAGGGATATGTATACAGGAGTGTGTTAAGAAAGTAGTATATCTGTAGGCCAGTATTCTGGTGGCAGGAAAATGGTTGAGAACAGCTAGATGATGTTTGAGTTTTATTCCTTGTTTGAGTCCTTCATTTTAAGAGATGATGACATTGAAATGGACAGAGAGGCCTGTCCACGCTCTGCTCTTCTCAGCTGCCAACCAAGTGTGTCCCATCATCTAGTCTACACACTTCGGCCCCACGAGTCCACTGAGCCCACAGAGAATGGGTCATAATGTCATAAAGACTGTACCATGTCATGTTCACACCATTTCCAGTTAGTAGACAAAGCTTGCCCACTTCATTAGTTCCTAGAGCTCCTGTAATACAGCACCACAAATTGGGAGCTTCATGCAATGGAAACTCACTTGCTAGCTCTCCAAACTCAAGATGGCGGCAAAGCCATGCTTCCTCTGAATCCTTCTTTCCCTCCGTTAGCTTCTGGTGGCTGCTGGCAGTTCTTAGTGTTCTTGACTTGTAGATGCATCGCTCTAATCTTTGCTTCCATCATCACATGGCCATCTGCACCCTGTGTGTTTTTGTCTCTGTGTCTCTTTTTTTCTAATTAGGATACCAGTCATATTGGATGAAGTGCCCACCCTACTCCATTGTAGCCACATCTTAATTATGTCTTCACAACCCCATTTCTAAGTAAGAAGACATCCTGAAGTGCTGGGGGTTAAGACTTCAACATATCTTTTGGAGTGATGCAATTCCTACTTAATACTTTTCTTCTGATATTGAATTCTCTGTTATCCACAGTACTTTCTTCTGGTTCTGTTGTTATACTTCCTATTGTCATAGATTTATTGTTTTGTCAGTTAGTAAATATACAGAATTGTGATATGTCTTAGGTTGTTTTCTTATCATTTAATATTTTGTATGCTTATATCAAACCTTCAGCTAGATTATAAACTGCCTTATGGGTAACCATTGGTTAATTTTCTTATAGATGGGGAGAGTCATAGAACTAATAACTGTTTATTCAGGTGCTAGATAAATAGGCACCTGTGTCCCTTCCATCATGATATAGGTCTTCCTTATACTGTTTTCTCCTTCTGTAAATGGTCACCAAAAAAGGCACTTTGGTCTGTCTGTCCTTTCACAATAAGCTTTCTTTTCTTTCCTGCATAAGGCACCTAGTTCTAGAGTTGGTTGATTATAACTCTTTTGGATTCAAAATAATGTAAAGTAATTCATAGAATAAATGAAGTGATAGCTAGTAAAGGCCTTCAGAACCATTTCAGGATGGCCAGTTTTGAGGTTAATCGTGCTGTTCCAGTTTTCTATTCCATAGAAAGAAAATAGAAAGTTTTTGTTTGGTTGGAGGTGTGGAGGTGATTAAAACCATTGAATCTTTTGTACTTTTGCAAAGTAGACAAATCATAGTATTCTTCTAAGATTAAAAAAAAAAAAGCATTTAAGGCCTTAGAGAGAAATTATTGTGTAAGTTCCTGTTGCCAGTGATTTATAGCCCTTTGCTCACTCCTAAGGAAGGAAGTAATTTTATGTTTATGGTTATGACTCTGAATCCCAGCCCAGCCTAAAGTGTGATTGTCAGTGTAGTATAAATGCATAGAAACTCTTATAAACAAGAGAACTCATGAAGCATTGACTATGGGACATTAATTTTTGTCAGTTTTACTCTAGTGAATCAATAAATATTTTCCTTTATTAATGCCAGGCATTGTGCTGGGTGCTAGGGAAACAAAAATAAAAATTCAGGATCTGCCCTCAAAGAGCTTATGGTTGAGAGGGGAGATAGATACAAAGACAACTACAGATGCAGTTTGTTAAGTTGTATATTGGCAGTAAGCACAAGGCACAGTGGGAGCTAGGAAGGAAGGCAGCAAAAGTGCCTAAAGCAAGCAGGAAAGCCTCACAGAAGAGTCACACTTAAAGAATGGAGGAGGAGAAGTTTGCCAGAAAGACAAGGAGATGCAATGAGCGTTTCCAGATAGTTGGCAGCAGGTGCAAAGACCCAGAGGCAGAAGAATGCATGGCCTGTCTGTTCCCCCTGGAGAAGGTGTCCTGGTATGTCTGTTAGTTACTATGGTAGAAAGGCTAATAGTTCAGTTAGGCTGATGAGAGCATTGAGCTGGGGAGACCAAGATCAGGCTTTTCATCTCCACCCACCTGCGGCAGTGAGCTTCAATTTCACGATGACCACATTCCTGTAACAGACAGCACCCGTAATCCTTGCCTGCCAGCTCACAGATGTGGGTTTAGTGTGTGTCACCACACCCATGTGGGTGAAAGGGTGAGGGAGTGTGGATGTTTCTGTGTATGTCCATGACCACAACTGAAAATGGCCCTGAGATGGTCTTCTAGTGGTGAGTTAGTAGCACAATTTCTACATATGAACACTTATTCTTCTTTTTAATGACCTCAATAGATTTTCAAGTCTTAGGATTGTATAAAACATTTTATCTTGTGTGTATTTTTCCAGCTCTGCTATAGAAAGAATATGACATAAATATTTAATCAGTCTTAGCAGAATTGGCCCTTTTTCATAGCTCCAGATTATCTAACTTCACTTGATGCAATATTTGCGGCATGTATGTTGAACAATTAAGACTCAGAACTCAGATTTTTCAGAATAATTTTATAATGGCTATAAATCTTTTCTGTGCCTTTTTGTCAAGAGGGAGTTTGTAAAATATAATGACTTTAGAAGTAAGCAAGCTTTTCGATGGTCATAAAATGTGCTGAATACACTATTTCATACCTATGTATTTGTGAACCCAGTCTTTCCATTACATTCCTAGTGTTTATACCCCATATTATTCAGTGTAGACAGATGTATGTAGACTGAGAAACACTTTTGAATCTAGTATATAGTCATTGTTAATGTCAAGTCCCCCAAAGACTCGATTTTTAAAAACAAGCCTCTTAATTTCTCCAGATGATGTGTAAAAGTAAAATTTTAAATTTTCAGTCTGAGTTCTGTGTTGTTGATAGCTATTTCTGTAATGAGCATGTGCTTTACGTCTTTTTTTCCTTTCATCGGCTCCACCTTCACTGGAACCAATTTGGCGTCTTGTCCATGGGAGTCATCATTTTAATGTGTGCTCTGTCAGTTCACCACTTCCCTTGGCACAAGGAGGAACATAATGACATATTCAAAGGCTTCTTTTAAAACACAAACTGTATACCATTCCAATCAAGGAATTCTTTTCAAGTAAATTTTCTTTTCTTATGAAATTTCTATTAGTGATCCCTTCCTCCTAACTCTGAGTTCATGAAAAGGAAGTGTTAGAAAGGAACTTGGAAGGAATGGGGTAAACCTTGTTTATTAGACCAAAAGTAGAGCAGATAGCATCATGCTATTAACACAGTGAAATGCAACTCAAGCCATATAGCATAACTGTGCATTGCTGGGAACCAAGCCAGTTCCGCACTGCTGCGTGGCCATATTGGGCATTTGCAGAGCAAATGTCTGTAATGGAGAGCCACGACAACATTCCTTTTAAATAGTTGCTTTGTCCAAAGTCAAAGACGTTTTTATACATATGCTGTGTAGAAAGGAATGCTGGTAATAAACTTATTTGTTTAATCTATAATATATAGATTAATAACATAATCTTTAAAACAAGGAACAAGTGGTATACTTAATGAGTGCTATGTAAATTTCCATCTACTTAATCTAATATTTTTAGTATTTGGTATATATTACTCTTACTGTTCACAAAACTTAAAAAGTTTATTTTCAAGTGCCCTGCCCCTTTACTTTGGTCATATATGAAAATCAGTGCTTTTAACTGCTTTGTTTTCTATGAAGTGGAGAATGAGATTCTGTAAAGTAAATGATGACAAAGTCTTCAAAGACAAGTTGACATTCTCAAAAACATTCTTGGAAATAAAGTTTGTCCCTAAAAGAAAATATGACTAATCTTATAGATACTACCAAGTTTATATCTTATTATAACAAATATTTTAAAATCAGTAAGCAAGTAAATTGACAAAAACCTTGTGAAATTGTTAGCTAAAATATTTGGCTTTTAAGTTTCTATTAATGTTTACATTTTAAGTATTTATTGATGCATTTATAGCCCAAAATAAATAGCCAATTTAGAATGGAAGGGCTTATTGGAAGATTTTTAAATCAACAGAAGATTTGATTAAATTTCAAGTATTAATTTAATTTATTAAAATGTATGTTATAATCCTGGCCGGTTTGGCTCAGCGGTTAGAGCGTCGGCCTGCGGTCCGGAGAGGCCCGAGTTCAGTTCCCGCTAAGGGCATGTACCTCGGTTGCAGTTTGTCCCCGCCCTGGTTGGTCGTGCGGGTGCAGCCACTCGATGTGTCCCTTTCACGTCGATGTTTCTCTCTCTCTCTCTCTTCCTCTCTCCCCCTCCCACTCTATCTGTGCAAAAAATGGAAAAATGTCCTTGGGTGAGGATAAAAAAATAATGTATGTTATAAATATAGGGAATTTTCTTATGAATTTCTTTAGCAACTGAGATAAAACAAATCATAGAAAAGAAGTTTATCTTGTAATGTTATATTGTTAAAGAGGTTCTTTTTTTTTTATGATTACAATCTCTATTACTTTCTAGATCTGGCAGTGGGATATTAGGTCATTTCATCCCTTCTGAGCGAGTACTGGATTGTTCCTTTCAATGTATTTTCCAGTGCTTGGGCCAGTCTGTTAATCCTTTCTACTAGAGATTCCCAGGATCTTCATTGCTGGCAATAGATTTAGCTCCAGGAAAAATGGCTTCTGCTGCCAGTGAGTTAAATGATATCAAGCATTGTGCTTCCACCACTGTTGTGTAGTTTCCTGACGTTCATCTCAGATTTTCCTGTGCTTATTTTCTTGGAGAGCCTCAGATATCCACATTGTGTGTGAGAGCCATTTTAGACATTTTTTGGTTTGAAAAAATCCCTCCTGGAAACTTACTGATATTTAATGCATGCTAATGAGTTAATCACTGGGATTAAAGATAAGAAATCTTGCCCTGCTGATATGGCTGAGTGGATTGAGCATCAGTCCCATGGACTGAGAGGTCCCAGTTCTATTCCCGGTCAGGTCATGTACCCGGGTTGCACACTTGGCCCCCAGTAGGGGGCGTGCAGGAGGCAGCCAATCGATGTCTCACATTGATGTTTCTATCTCTCTCTTCCTTCCTCTCTAAAAAAAATCAATAAAAACAGATTTTTTTTTAAAAAAAAAGTCTCATATCTGGGGTTGTGTTTTAATGAATAACATTTTTTGATATTTGTAACAGAAAAGACTTTTGGTCACTGATGACTTCCATATTGCTAAGTCCAGTTGTCATTTTCCATCTTATTTGCCCTCTTAATTGTGTTTAATGCTGTTAACTATACTTTCCTCAAAGCAATCTCTTCTTGATTTTTTTCTTCTTTTATTTTTGGCCGCTCCTCAAAATTCTGTGCAGGTTTATTCTCCTGTCTAGATTTGTGAAACAATTAAATGTTGGCCTTTCTCAAGATCACTCCTAGACTCCCTTTTCTTTCTACTCCTTCCATTGCGATCTCAACCACTTCTACCTATTCGACATACATCTCCAGGCCAGACCTATCCTCAGACCTCTAAGACCATTCTGCCCAATCAATTGCACGATAATCATCTTTTGAGTTTTTCAGAGTCATCTCAAATTTAACAGGTCCAAAATGCAAATCTTGCTCTTTCCTAGCCCTTCCTGACCCTCTTTCCTGTTCCTTGCCTCAGTGAATGACATCATCTTTTGTGCAAGCCAGAAATATGGGACTCGATTCACATGTCTGTTCTTCTTACAGTACCACTCACTATTAATTGTGATGGCCATGTGTATTTTAATAACATAATGTTAAATTCCTCCTGATTACTCTTTTTCAAAATCTCTGACTCTTTTACCTATTTCCTCTTCTACACAGGAGCCCAGTACTTGGCACTATATGAATCTGGGGATAGAATAATATGAAAGGGCTTCAAGGGGCCCTGTGAGGATCTTGAAATTTTATATAAAATTTGTGTGTATATGACTCAGTACATTTTTCTGTAAGGAGATCCATATCTTTTATTGGTGTTTAAAATAGACACTTAAATAAAAGAAATTTAGAACCACTATAAGAGAGTTACATTGTCAAAATCAAACATTCCTTTTGGGACTCTGAATCTGTGGAGGATAATGGCATCCTTTATAATATTTTGACTCTTCATCCAGAAACATGCTGCTGTCTCTTCAGTTATTCAAGACTTCTTTTATGCCCAATTTTAAATTTTTATTCTTTTCTTCATTTAGGTTCTAAACACTTATTATTAGTTTAGTTTCTTGATATTTTATATCTACTAGTGAATCTGGTAACAAGCTTTTTCTAAAAAAAAAAGAAGGAAGGAAGGAGATTGGGAAAGGGATACACAGAATATTCTAGACAGTACATAAAGTTTAACCTGCTCATCATAATCTCATGGTTTTCTTTTTTGAAAGTTTATTAAGCACAGAAATAAGAAAATAAATGAGTAAAAAGTTGCTCTGAAAATGTTGTAATTTTATTATCAAAGTGCTGTAAACTACATTATTAGGAAGCCTGACTCTGGGGTCTTTTTTAAAGCATCACTCTTTTTTGCTTGTGGCTTTTTTGGATCTTTTGCAAACTTAAATGTTGTTCTAGGAAAGAACTTTTTCATACTTTATTTTGGTGAAGCAGAACCGTATCAAGTAACATTTCAGAACCATACATTGCACAATCTTGGACATTTTCATATAAGAAGGCACAAAAGAGATTTTATTTTTTATGAAAGTGCAACTCTTAAACAACAGTGACTGTTTTTTATGGGCTAACTCCAGACCACATTTGCTTACTTCCCACGCTATAATTTTTCTGATATCCTGTGCTTTAAGTATAGAGATCAGAATGACATTTTAGGGCTTGCTCTATATTTCAATCCTATAATCTTAAAATGGATATTATTTATCAAAAAGACTAGTTCTGTTTTTGTGTGTTTTAGATTAAAATTAAATGAGTTTTTATGTTTTAATGTATTCGGTTTTTTAAAACATTTTATCTTGAAATTGCAGACTTGTAAAATAGTGTAAAGATTTTTTTATTTACCTTTCACTCAGCTTCCTGAAATGTTAAAATTTTACCATATTTTCTGTATCGTGTCTGTTCTTTGAAACATTTGAGAGTAAGTTCATAGGTATGATGTACCTTTAACCCCAAGAACTTCAGTGTGTATTTCTTTAAAAACAAGGACATTTATCATTATCAGGAAATTAACATTGAGAAAGTACTATTGACTAATCTACAGGCACTCAGATTTTGTCATTTCCACAACTAAGTTTTTTTCTAGGAAAAAAAAAGTATTTTTACCACCAATGCCATCACCCCCACGCCCCTAGTTTGGGATCCAATCCCAGAATCACACATTACATTTAGTTGTTCTCTTTTATCTCCTTAAATCCAAACAGTTCCTCAGTCTTTGTCTTTCAGAATTTGAAGAACACAGAATAGTTGTTGGTTTTTTTGTTTTTTGTTATCTTGGTAAAATGACCCTCAACTTGGATTTGTTTGATGATGCCTCAGGATTAGATGTAAACTATGCTGTAATCATATTAGGAGATATGTGATGTCTACTTTGGTAATGATGATAGTACTAACTGCGATCACTTGTTTATTTGTTTTTGTTTTTTTTATCCTCACCCGAGGACATTTTTGCAATTTTTGTACAGATAGAGTGGGAGGGAGAGAGAGAGAGAGAGAGAAACATCAACGTGAAAGGGACATATCGAGTGGCTGCCACCCACACGACCGACCAGGGCCGGGGACAAACTGCAACCGAAGTACACGCCCTTAGCGGGAACTGAACCCGGGTCTCTCCAGACCGCAGGCCAACGCTCTAACCGCTGAGCCAAACCGGCCAGGGCCGATCACTTGTTTAAGGTGGTAGTTACTCACATTTTTAAAGAACACAGTTTAAGTTTGTTTTCCTTTGGTGAGTTGAGTCTTGAAGCCCTTTCCAAGACTCAGTTAAAATATCTATTTATAGCCGGGCTGGTGTTGCTCAGTGGATTGAGTGTTGTCCCATGGACTGAGAGGTCCCGGTTTGATTCCCAGTCAGGGTACATGCCCAGGTTGTGGGGTCGATCCCCAGTAGGGGGCATGCAGGAGGTACCTGATTGATGTTTCTCTATCACATCAGTGTTCTGCCTCTCTCTCCACTTCTTCTCTAAAAAAAATCAATAAAAACTTATTTTTTTTTAAATGTCTGTTTATAGACTTAGGACGTCTCCAGACCTGAGCATGACAGAATTGTTGGTGGATTTCACTGGGTGTAATTGTTCCATTCCTAATTGACAGGATAGTCAACATGTCACTTATTTTCTTTATTCTGCAATTTTGCTATATGTTCTAGGGGGATTGTGAGCCCTGATTTTAATTACCACAGTAGAATATGAGGACAGAAAAATAACTAAGTCATAAATGTGAAAATGTTTTTTCAAATTTCTTCTTTATATATTAATGGCTGAAAAACATAGCAAAGAGCTGTTGACTAGTGTTTCTATGTGGGCTGGTAGCTGACTCAGAGATCTATCTGTATGTAGCTCATATATCTAGGAGGTTTGTTTTTGACCTGTTTCTATTCAGTGCTTCTATTAGTAATTTTCCTAGAAGAAATGATGAAAGGTATTCTCAGTTTTATAGATGACAAAGTCAGAGTTCAAAATTATTTTGATATATTAGAATGAAGCCAAGCTCTGCAAAATGACAGTTCCTTATTTGAGTTCCAAAGATCAATTGCAAAATAGAGGATTGGAAATAATGTTCTGTAATGCATTGCATGTGGTTAACATAAGCAACTGTAAAAACCTAATGTGATCTATGCTCATCAAAAGGATGATACTGTTTCATTGATGGAAGGTAATAATATTATTATCACTGTATTTTAAGAATATTTAAAAATTACAGTGCATCTAGAATACCAGATGTTAATTTTTTTGTCACAGCAATATTTCAATTAGATACCATCTAACTATTTTTCAAGAATGATTAGAAGAGGTTCTTCTGTTGGGTATGACTATGAAATGCTGAAGTAAATGCAACATCATATTTTTAAACTATTGTCATAGCTTGCCTTTCTTTTGAAACATTTTATTAAGGTTTATGAAGACCACATGCTTTTTAAATAATTGTATAATTAAAATCTTGTTCAGCAACCAATAAATATTACTTATCCAGTTGATGCTCATAAGGATTAGTTAACAATGACAACTTAATGTAATTAAAAGCTCGTTTCTGTGCCTTGATTTATATTTAAGAAATATAGATTGATTGAGCTGAATTCAAAATAATATTTTCAAAGTCTAGGGTTAACTGAATTTTTCATTCTTTTTTACCATTATTACAATTGCTGTGAAAATATTAAGACAGACTTCATAATAGAATTTTAAGGGATCAAAAGGTAATTATTAAAAGCTAGTTATATTGTTTTTTGTTTATCCATTTCTTTCTTTCTTTGTGAACTAAATTTGATGAAAGCAAAGGATTTTTAACATGAGAATACATCTCTCATGTGTCTGCTAATCACCTGGGCTATTTCCATTCAATCTCTATGAAGTAATAATAAAGAATATTTCAAGATTATTAAATTAAGAGGAAGGAACTTTTCTAAATTGAGTAATAGCTCTGTTTATAAGGCTATTTTAACTATTTCAGTCATACAGTTTGAAAAGTTTAAAATTTATTTTTTGTTTAGCATATATGGAAATTATCTTAAAGGTATATTATTACCATGGTCCTTTTGAAATACTCTTTTTAGTGATTTTTGACAGTATTCTTCGATTTTCTTCCAGCTTTTCTGGCTCCTTAGCATTCTTTTTTTTTTTTTTTTATCCTCACCCGAGGATATTTTTCCATTTTTTGTTCAGATAGAGTGGGAGGGAGAGAGAGACAGAAACATCGATGTGAAGGGACACATCGAGTGGCTGCCACCCGCACGACCAACCAGGGCCGGGGACAAACTGCAACCGAAGTACGTGCCCTTAGCAGTACCCGAACCCGGGTCTCTCCGGACCGCAGGCCGACGCTCTAACCGCTGAGCCAAACCGGCCAGGGCTCCTTAGCATTCTTTACGAACACCTCTTGCTCTCTTTAACTTGTAAATGCATATTAAAATGTCTTGTTTCTGGTCCTCTTTCCACTTTCCCCTGAATAATGTCATACTCATTCTCAGGGCTTTGACTTCCATATATGTATCTACGTCTATATCTATATTTCAGCGTTAGTCCACACCTCCTTTAGCTTCAAACGTATGTTATACCAATGTTTTTGATATCTCACAACTACAGTATCTGAAACTGAACATGTTCAAAACTAAATCTATTATCTTCTCCATAAAGCCTTTCTCTCTCCCAGTTTCTTCTGTCTCAGAAAATTTACTTTCATTCAGGGCCTAATACCAGAAATCAGGGAGCTATTCTTGATATCTTTCTCTATTGACACCACCCCCCATTCCAGTCAATAAACAAGTCTTCCTCGTTTTACCTTCAAAGTATGTTTTGCATCTGCTGTGCCCTGCTCTACCCCATCAGCAACTCTTGCCTGAAACTATTGCAGTAGCTTCTTACTGTCTTTGCTGTTCCACTCTTGTCCCTCTACTTTTATCTTTCAACTTTTGCCCCTCTCCAGTTTTATCTTTGCATTGCAGAAATGTATCTTTAAAGATGGGACTCAGATCTAGTTGCTCCCCTGCTCAAACCCTTCATTATTTTTACACGATAGGATTAGTCTTTTATATAGTCCACAAGGTCTGCATGAGCCTGCCTTGCCTTTTACCATTTGGCCAGTATACACCAGCCATATTAAATCTCTTCTAGATTTTGAACTTGCCTGGTTTCCCTGCGTTAGGATATTCCCTCTGATTGAAATAATCACCCCTGTGCCCTTTTACATTTTAAAAATTTGTCATTAATTTATTGCTATGATACATGAAAAAGGCAGAAAATTCATACAGTACAAAAAGACATAGTGAAAAGTGATTGTCTCTTCCGTTAATATTCTCCAATTTTATGTGGTCAAATTTGAGTCTTTTATTTTTCGATGACTCCTGGGAGTATAGTTTATTTTCAAATTTTTGTAGTTTTATTTTTTACCTTCAAATCTTTGATTAACCTGAAATTTATTTTCATTTAAGAGTCAGCTCTATTATTTCTAGTTATCTACCCAGTAATCTTAATACCATTTACTGAATAATTTATCTGATGTTTTAAAGTGCCACTTGTTCTTATACTATGTCCCTGTCCTATTTCTGTCTATTCTACTGTTCTCTGTATTCATGCACCCTACCAAACTATTTCTGGTAATGTCTCTCTAGCGTATTTTTAATAGGTGGGAGAGTTCTATCTTATAACTATAGTTTTTCATAATTTCCTGGCCCTTCTTAAATGTTTTATTTTCTATATGAACTTTATAATTAGCTTGTCTAGTTTTTTTAAGTCTTATGAATATTTTTGAAGATATTAACTTTAAAATTAACATGGACATTTGGTGATTTTACAAACCTAGAGTTTCCTATCTAAGAACATAGTATTCTCTCTCCTGCCCCCATTTTATCAGGTCTTTAATTTTCCCTTCCTACCATTTTAAAGATTTCTTCATACATATTTACACATCTTTTAGGTTTATTCTTGGGTATTTCATCATTTTTTTTGTTGTCATTATAATGGAATCATTGTATTTTTAAAAGCAATTGTTTTTTGAATAGAGGAAGGCTGTTAATATTGATTTATTCTTACCATATTCATGTATGATTTGTAATAGATTTTTAGTTTGTTCACTGCCCCTCTCCCCGGCCCACATTCTTTATTTAGCCAGCTTTCATTCTTTCTTAAGATGCCAGCTTCAAGTTCACTTTGCAAGGGCACTTTCTCAACTTCCAAACCTCAGGAAGATCTTCACTTTAGACCTCTTAGAGCACCCTGTACTTGTTACAGTTTAAATTATGCAGTTTTATTGGGATTTTGTTATTGTCTAATATCAATATTTCCTGCTCTCTTGTAAGCTTCACACAGGTAAGAATTGTATTTTCTTCCTCAGCCTGTCTTTGATGTTGAGCATAATAGATACTGCTTGTCTGATTAGCAGATTGGTTGATTAGTTGGTTAAATGGATGATTGGATTGTTCATTTGGAAATTTGCCCATTTCAAATATTTCAACCTATTAGTTTTATTTTGAGTTCAACACACTTTAAAAATTACCTGCTGCCTCCTTGGAAACTTGATACACTTTTGGTGTGGTTTTTTTAGACATGGTTCTCAAAGACTAGTATTCTAGGAATATTTTGTTGATTCACCTTGTCAGATTGATTTGATTTTTTTTCTCTTGCAAACTTATTTTTAAGTGGTCTGAAAAATAGCACAAGTGAAATTACCCTGCCAATAATAATAACTATAATATTATAATCATTCTTTTATTATTTTACTGTTTTGTAATATCACTGTAAAATTTTGGAGTAATTTAAAGTTATTACTTCTATGTTGCAATTTGTGGAGTTGAGGCTTAGAGATATCAAATACCCACTGTTACAAAACTGCAGTGGCTGGGCTGGATCTAGATTTTAAAAATTTCTCACTTCTAATTCAGTGTTCTCTCTACCACGGCATCTTCCATATTGCTGCAGTATATTGCCTAGCTTCCAGGAGTGTATATGTAATACTGTAAAGGGAAAATGTCTCACATCACTTTGCTCTGCCAAGGCCAGTTTCCTGTGGATAATTAACTAATGACATCATCATAGTTTGAGACTTTTCTCCTCTCACTATATCTGTTTTTTCCTTTTATTTTATTATTTTTTTAAATAATTTTTCTTTATTAATTTTAGAAAGAGAGGAAAGGAGAGAGAGAGAGAGAAACATTGATGAGAGAACATCAATTGGCCACCTCCTGCAAGCTCCCAACTGGGCATCAGGCCCACAACCAGGGCATGTGCCCTGACTGGGAATGAAACCGGCGACTTCCTGGTACGTGGGTCTAGGCTCAACCACTGAGCCACACCAACTGGGCAGTTTTTTTTTTCCTTTTAAATGGGCTTTTTCTTTAAGAGCCATTTTAGATTTCCAGCAAAATTGAGCAGAAAATACCGAAAATTCCCAATACCCTCTTCTTCCCTCACTCACAATCTTCCCTGCTATAAACATCCTGCACCAGTAACCTACCCTGACACATTGTTTATCACGAATGACAAGTTTATATTAGGTTTTACTCTTGGCATGTACATTCTGTGGTTTTGACAAATTTATAATGACACACATACACCATTTTGGTATCATACAGAAGAATTTCACTGCCTTAAAAATCCCCTGTGCTCCTCCTATTCATCTCTTTGTCCCCACTAACCAAGCACTGATTTTTTTCACAGTCTCGATGATTTTGCCTCTTCTAGAATGTCATAGTGTTACAATCATGCAGTACGTAGCCCTTTTAGATTGGCTTCATTCACCTAGCAATACACATTTAAGGTTCTTTCATGTCTTTCATGGCTCGATAGCTCATTTCTTTTTGCATTGAATAATATTCCATCGTGTGGATATACCGCAGTTTATTTACCCACTTACCTACTGAAGGAATTCTTGGTTGCCTACAGATTTGTCAGTTACAAATAAAGCTGCTATAAACATTTGTGTGCAGGTTTTTATGTCAACATAAATTTTCAGTTCATTTGGATAAATACCAAGGAGCACGATTGCTGGGTCATATGGGAAAAGTAATTTAGTTTTGTAAGAAAACAAAAACTCTTCCAAAGTGGCTGTACCGTTGTGCATTCCCACCAGCAATGGATAAGAGCACCTGTTGATCCACATCCTCGTCAGCCTTTGGTGGTGTCAGAGTTCTGGATTTTGGCCATTCTAGTAGGCCTGTAGCTCAACCTCATTGTTGTCTTAATTTGCATTTCCTTCATAACATATGATGTGGAGCATCTTTTCAGATGCTTATTTGCCATCCGTATATCTTCTTTGGTGAGGTGTCTATTTAGGTCTTTTGCCCATTTTTATTTAAAAATTTTTTTTTTCTTTATTGATTTTAGAGAGAGGAAGGGAGAAGGAGAAAGAGATAGAAACATCTATGAGAGAGAACATCGATTTCTCACCTCTTGCATGCCCCCCATTGGGGATTTGGCACACAACCTGGGCATGTGCCCTGACCAGGAATTGAACTGGCGACCTCTTGGTTCATGGGTCAACGCTCAATCACTGAGCCACACCAGCTAGGCTTTTGCCCATTTTAAATCAAGTTGTTCATTTTCTTTTTATCTTTTTTATATTCTCTTTTAACAGTTGTTTTTTTCCTGGGTACCATCTAGTGAAAATATACACAAAGCTTTGAGGACATTGAGAATGATTTATTTTTTTCAAAGGAAAACTCTCTTTCTGTTTTTCTCCTTTTACCCTTGTCTTTCAGTTATACCTGCCGCCACTTGCGGAGATATGTTTATGTGTTGGACAAACTGTATTTCTCCCACTCTCACTGTTCTACGCTTCAACATTGCTTCTCGAGCCTCAGTGACAATGGAGAGGAACTCTTGTCTTTAACTTGCTCTCACATTCTCAGATCCTATGCTTCCAGGTTATTAACCTCTGCTGTCCATTTTCTGCATGCTGCATGCTGTGTATGACTGATAATTGCATGTTTAAATGGGACACATGTCAATTAAATAAGTAAAGAGGAACTTTATTTTGAAATTATACTAAATATATTTTTTTTTTAAATAATGGCTGGGATTTGTTTCCTTACAAATGTCTTCTTAAGTACTTTATAGTATGTTTCATGGGAGAGAGAAAAGCTTTCAGTCATACAGTTGTCATGTAAACTTGAGAGAACTTTTTTATACTTTGTTCCATTTGGAAGTCTTTTGGTTTAATTTATAATAGTTGGGAGTGCTCTGACTTGTATATGAAACAGACTCTATAGTTCCTACTAATTGCATATAAATGCTGAGTTCTCTCTCTTGCTCTGCAAGCACATCTGGCTGTGAGATTCCATCCAGGTTTTGATAGAGGTACATTCAGCTGAGCAGATTTGATTTTATAAAAAGGTAGAAATTAGCCATTGGGGTTTTATATTTCTCACTCATTTTATTTATGCAAGGTAGGTGTAAAGTCAGCAAGTTGCAAGGTGTCATGGATGTATGTAGATTGAACATAATGGTGGGAGTAGTAAGAAAGAGGAAATCCATCAATTTCAAGTATCAGAAAAAATTAACACCTGCTGTTTAGTGTATATCATGCTCCAACATAGAGGGGTGGTATGACATTACTGCTTTGTACTTTGCAGTTGACTTTTTTTTTTAATAATTTTTTTCCTTTATTGATTTTAGAGAGCAAGGAAATGAGAGGGAGAGAGACAGAGAGACATCGATGAGAGAGAACATTGGTCACCTCCTGCATGCTCCCCACTGGGGATTTAGCCCACAACCCAGGCATGTGACCTAAACGGGAATCGAACCAGTGACCTCTTGGTGCATGGATTGATGCTTAACCACTGAGCCACACTGGTCGGACTGCAGTTGACTTTTTAAACACACATTTCTGTAAATCAGAGATGACTTACACTAGCTAGTGTTAGCTAGCATTGTGTTTGAGGTCAGTGTCTTCACTGCCAAAAGATTTAGAAGGAAATAAATCCATGACCACCTTCTAGAAAGAGCAAACATTTAGAATTAAAATAGATCCTTTCATATAAAGAAACATAAAAAAGCTTTAGACTACCCAATATTATGTAAGTGAAAACACCTTCTCAAGAATAGGAGGCAGATGGCATAACATCTAAGGTGGCAGGGCCTTTTTTCGGTAGCAGAAAAATGTTGCACTCTCTCATAATGATGTTGGTCAGACTCTCAATGAGTCTGGTACAGGTATATTCTTTTTAACTTTTTTTTTTATCCTCACTCGAGGACATTTTTGCATTTATCTTCAGATGGAGCAGGAGGGAGAGAGGGAGGAAGAGAGAGAGAAAAACATTAACATGAGAGAGACACATCGACTGGTTGCCACCCACACGACCCCGACCGGGACTGGGAACAAACTGCAACCGAGGTGCGTGCCCTTAGCAGGAACCGAACCCGGGACTCTCTGGTCCATGGGCCAACGCTCTAACCGCCGAGCCAAACCGGCCAGGGCTGGTACAGATATTTTTAAGAAAAACGTCAGGGATAGAAAAGCAAGTGAAAATAACAATCAACTCTTATGTATACAATGTAGAAGAATTTATCATACTAAAGCCAGTGACTTTAAACTGACTTTATGTAGAGTGAATATCAGGTAAGTACATACTCTTAGGAATTGGAGACAGATCTTGTCTGGTTGCAAGGAATGGAGAGAGCTAGTACTAGTCATTTAACCTCTTAAATGGGAAGCATAATTGATCTTGCCCTTGATTACTAGTGTAATAGTAAGGGTTCTCCAGAGAAACAGAACTGTGCATGCGTGTGTGTGTGTGTGTGTGTGTGTGTGTGTAGGGAGGGAGGGTGGGCAAGTGGGGGAGAGAAAGAGATTGGTTAAGATTTATTTCAGGCCCTGGCCAGTTTGGCTCAGCGGTTAGAGCGTCGGCCTGCGGTCCGGAGAGACCCGGGTTCGGTTCCCGCTAAGGGCACGTACCTCGGTTGCAGTTTGTCCCCGGCCCTGGTTGGTCGTGCGGGTGGCAGCCACTCGATGTGTCCCTTTCACATCGATGTTTCTCTCTCTCTCTCTCTCTCCCTCCTGCTCTATCTGAACAAAGAATGAAAAAGTGTCCTCGAGTGAGGATAAAAAAAAAAAAAGATTTATTTCAGGAAATTGGCTTTGGCGATTGTAGGGGCTGGCAAGTCTGAAATCTGTATGATAGGCTGGAAATTCAGGTAATCATTGATGTTGTGGTCTTAAATCCTGAATTCAGAGGGCAGTCCAGGAGGCTGGAAACTTGGGGTTTTATGTTGTAGTCTTGAGACAGAATTTCTTCTTCCTCAGGAAACCAGGCCTTCACCCACATTACAGAGGGCAGTCTGCTTTCCTTCAAGTCAGCCGATTGTAAACATTAATCACCTTCACAAATACCTTCACAGCAACGTCTGAATGAGTGTTTGACTGTAGCTGGGTACCGCAGCCTAGCCAATAGCACCTAAAGTTACCATCACACTGTGCTTCTTCTCTTTTCTTTGTGTCTTCATATGCATCATATCTGCCCCACCAGGCTGTACACCTCCTGGGGGCAGACACTCTATCTTATGCTTCGTTACACATCTTACAGCGCCTCATGCCTGGCGCATTGTTAACCTTCATTAATACTAGTTGCAGCAAGTGCGACCATTTGCCATTTGTGACAGAGGCCACTGTCTGATTTCCTCTGGAGTCACACCCCTCACTTCGCAGGAGCAGATAGAAGAGAGAAATACACTATCAGCTGGGAAGATCAAAGGACCTGGGGTGGGGGGATGGAGGGAAAAGGGCCAGGAAGACAGAGTAGGAAAGAACAAAAGTAAAAGGGGAAAAGTGAAGACACCATATGGCAGACACAGCATACAATATCTTAAACACAGGTTTAAGATATTAACTCCCCAAAGGGTATGTTTCAGTGCAAAGGCCTTCTCAGGACTGAAAAGCCTTTAGGACACATCTGTAAAAAAAATGTCAGGCCCAGGTAGGTGGCTGAGGAGACATTCTGAGGCCAGGAAAACTTTGTAGTTTTTGAAGTGCTGTCCCCTCTCTGACAGCCTCCTGTCTTCTCTCACTCCAGGGCTTTTGCGCCAAATGTATACTGCCTCTTGGCCTTCAAATTCTGCCAGGCCCTGTCCACTTTTTCTCAACAGCCAAGAAATGCACATAACAGTGGTTATGAACATGGGCTCTGCAGTTAAGGCCTCTCCTCCTCCCCAACTGCCTTTACATCCCAGCTCCACCACTTGCAACCTGGGACAGTCACAGAGCCGTCTGTTCCTTCAGGACAGACCTCAGAATGTGGGCATGCTTTGCATAAAAGGAAATATCTGGTCACCTTTGCGCCATGTTCATCTACAGGTGACTAACACCCTGTATGCACAGTGACACATGGTCAAGTGTAATCTGGTTCTTCCAGTGGAAGATTTTTCTTTCCACAGAACTATGTTGTACAGGAGGACAAACGAAGCCAAATGTCTGAAAGGAGTAATCACAGACTCACTTTAGTCTCAAATAGCGTTTGGTTATGAAATGTTTCAAATGTAACTCAGTTCCTAGAGAGAAATATAAGCTTATTCCTTTAGAAAGAGTCTGATGTGAATTACTGCTATAGATAGAAACTTCAGTTATTCTACTGTAAACTGCTTTCCAATGTCAGAATTCTTTTTACAGCATCCCTAAGAGAGAGCTCCTGGGTGTGGCCCCCCACCCCCCCCTCGGGAGGAAATAGAGTTCTTGCTGTTTCATTGTTAGAAAGATTGTAATATAATGAGTCCTCCTGCCAGTAACTTTCATACATTGGTCTGGCTCTGCTTGAGAGAAACGCACAAGTAGATAAACTTTGCTGCTTCTGAGAGCCCTTCAGGTTTTTTAAAACATATGTCACTACTCCCCATAATCTTTTTTCTTTAGCTCAAATAGCCTGCTTACTTGAACCAGATGATTTTTAGATTATTCAGTCTTTTTCTTATCTTCCTGGATGACCCGTATTTGTCAGCACTCATCATAAAATTTGGTATCCAGAATTAGATATAATATTTCAGTTGTACTTTATAATTTTGACCTATACAAATTAAAATTACATAAATCATAGCTTATAGTTATAAATTATACCCTATTAATTTGTCCTAAGACAAATGGCACTGCTTTATGAAAGCGGGCACACCTTGGCTAATGAAAAATTCCCAGACCTTTTTCACATGAACACTTGACATATATTCCTACTTAAATGTAATATGTTGATTTTATTTCATTTTTCTCTGTTTGAGTCATACCTTAAGAGGCTATAAGCCTTGCAGACCCGGTAGCTTCTCCTATTTACCCTCAGAAGCATTGAGATCAACTCTCGGGTTACTAACTTGAGAGCTGATGTCTGTAGAAGTCAAATTTAGAGTTTTGAGTGAACATTTGAGACTTTTAATTCATTACTATTAACTACATGAAGTCAAATGCTTTTGCCTGCCTAGATCTTTACGTCCAGTTTGAAGTTCTGCTTTCTTAGGTTTCAGGGAGGAGTGGTGAATAAGTTTTAATGATAAATCTATGAAAAGGATATACCTAATTTTCTTTATTTTTAAGTGACTACATATTTTGTTGATGTCAAAAATACAGCTGCTAATTTTTTTTAGTGTTTTAATTGGGCCTGAGACAGAAGAAATTAAGGGAAAGTTTAGTGTTGAGATGATTTTCTTCTAGTGGTATTACTTGTTTTGAGTTACTGTTAACTCAGGGCTTTGGTGTTTTGCTACCTGATGCTAGAAAGCTGAGCAAGAACATTGGCAATGTTTTAAAGTTATTTTCTAACATACAATGATTTTAAAACAGTACATTCTCTTCTTATAAAATTAAGCAACTGGGGGGCACATAGAACTCTTGTAAAATTTGTTGAAAATTATGAATCTTCTCTTCAAATGAAAAAAATAGAAGAATTTGCCTCTAAATTCAGAGTTTACATGCACCTGATTTAGTTAGAACATTACATAAAACTGCTGTAAAAGAGACCAAAAAACAGAGCTGGTATGCCCATATGTAAGATAAAAAATGGTGAAAAAGAATATCTACCAGAAGTCACCAAAATGCTATTATCTTGGAATTTATCCTAAGGAAAAACTTAAGGAAAGAATCATATTTAGGGACAAAATAAGGGAATGGTCAAGTAAACTATGTTTTGCCAACTCAATGAAATATCATGCAGACGTATGTAGAAATATGGAAAATATTTGATATGTTAAGTGAAAAAAGTATAAAAGTATATAGTGCTATTAAAACAACTGAATACAATTATATCCATAAGAAAAAAATTATATCCCTATGGGCAAGGACTAGGTAATATATAAAAATATTTGTGGCATATTAGTAAAATACACATGACATTTTCTTTTTAAATCATTATAAGTTTATTTTTTAGGTATTTAAAAACACTGTACAAATTTAAAAAATTTTTCTTTATTGATTTTAGAGGGAGAGAGAGATAGAAACATTGATGAAAGAGAACATCGATTGGCCACTTCCTGCATGCCCTGCACTGGGGATCATGCCCACAACCTGGGCATGTGCCCTGACCAGGAATCGAACTGGCAACCTCTTGGTGCATGAGTTGACGCTCAACCACTGAGCCACACTGGCCTAGCCACTGTGCAAATTTAAATTATAAGTATCTCCCTTATCTTTTCTTTGCCCTCCCTTCACTGCCCAAGTTAAATGTATGTTCTTGCCTTTCCTCCCCTCCAACATAATGTAGTGTCATTTTATTAATTGGCAAAGAGCTGAAATGGCTTATGGGAATAAATAGGAGTCCCCTGATCTGTGACCACAGAAGATTTTTTTCCATGGCTTATTTTAGAATTTTTATAAATTCTTTTTTCTTTCTTTTTAACTGAACAGGTTTATAATTCTAAGTGAGCACAACGTTCTTTCTCTAAACTGTAGCACTTTCCAATTTAGGAGTGTTTTTACTTATTTGGTATGTTTTTTATCCTGTGGTTTAACAAATCACATCAAGTGCCATTTTTTTGCTCTGAAAGGATTGCATCTTCAGTTTAAACTAAGACATATTCTGATGAGTTTTCCTCAAAAGAGTTTTTTAAAATTGCTAGAACAATTTTGCCACTCACTAAATCTGTATTGAATAAATACTTGAAGCCATAGTAATAATTTTTCATAGAATACTGTCTTAATAATTCTGTTGTGGCTCTGTGCTTTATTGATTTCTGTGCAACTTCTGTGGCATGAAATGAAATGTATTATCCCGCTTAAACCATTATGGTTTCCTTTTGAGTTACATAGTGACTACCCGATTCTGTCATCAAGCTCATTCCATTTTCTGTAATGTGTTCAGTCTTAAGATTTACTGCTTTAGTACTCAGTGCTGTATAAATCAAAATAGGACCAGTAAATTCAGATCAGAAAAGTTGGGAAGAATAAACAATAGGCCATTAATTTTTTTTAAAAATCACTTTTCTGTTTACTCAGTATGTTCTCTGGTTTGGGGATTTTGGATTTTCTTTTTTCTCAGGAATTATAGGGATGAAGCATTGCTGTGCGTTCTGTAGAAGAGAGGAAGGCAAAGCGAGACAAACCTAGTGGACATCTTTCCTGGGTCTCAGAGCTGAGGTGGACAGCTTTGCCCCACCCCCTTTCCTTAGCACATGTGACAGCACATTCCTGGCTTTCCTCTCACCTTTTTTGCATTTCTTTTTGGGCTCCATTGTTTTAAATGTTAGGATTCCTTGGAGCTTGATCCTAAGGTCCTCCTCTCTTTTTACTTGAATTCTTACCTTACCCATTTTCATCTCTTTCCGTGACTTTACATGTCATTCATGTGCCAATACTTCCCAAATTGATAACTCCAGCTGAAATTCTGTGCTCCGCTCCCATATTGTCAGCTGCTGTCACTGGCCCTCATGTTAACATCACCACGTAGGTCTCTCATATGCCCCATCTTTCAGGTGAACTCTTCACCTTTCCCCACAAACCTTTCCTTTTAGTCTTCTCCATCTCAATAAGTGGTGTCTCTGTCCATCAAGTTGCCTATGCTTATCGCATGAGAATCAGCATTTTCTTTCCCTTACTCCCGACATCCATTCTCACTCTATCCATTTCAGTTCTGAATCTGAAATGTAAATGGAATCTCTCCTCTTTTTTTCTGTCCCCATTGCCAGCCCTTCTCACTCAAGTCATCCTTTATCTCACACCCAGACTGTAAAAACCTCCTCTCTGGTTTCTCCGCCTCCAGTCTCATCACTCCCACTCCTAATTCATTTAACAAGCATCTTCAAGTAATGGAAATCAGATGGTCTCTTCCTTGCTTAAAACCCTTCAGTGGCTTTCCTCTGCCCTCAGGATAGTACATTCTCTAGCTCACCAATTATCATTTCCTTTTCAGGATTTGCTGATCCCTTTTCCATTTTAGGGTGTTTTACATATTCTTTCCTGTCTAGATTGTTCTTTTCCCTATTCTATATTTCTTATATTTGTTACTTCCTCAGACAGGTTTTCCCTTATCCCCAAATCCATTGTTATACTTAATATGATGTTTTATCCCCCACTTGTCCTTTCTTTTTCTATCTCTCTTGGAGTAGACTGTAAGTTCCACAAAGGCAGAAATTGTGTGCTTCTTCAATCCGCTAATCCCTAGCACCTAATACTTAGATACACAATAGGTGCTTCATATTTTCTGAGAATGAATAATTTCCGTTTTTTCCAGTTAATTTTTTACAGGCTTGCTTAGTCTAATAACAACCATATTTTGAGAGATTACTTGGCGAGAAGCTTTAAGATGGCAATCCTGTTAACATGCTCCTGTGCCTTCAAAATAGCATTCAAGGTATCATCGTTGGGTAATAAAGTATTCTTATAGTTGTCTGGTTATAGTTTACATAGATAAGTAGTAAAATTGCCTGGCAAAGGAAGGCTCTTTAATTCTTCTTGAATATATGGAATTGCATTGCTTTGGTCTTTTACTTAAGTATTTTATAAATTTTTAACTTTTTGAATTTATGTGGTGAACTGCAGCCATCAAAGCAATATCAACATGCTTTGAAAGATGCCTCATAAAAATGCAAAAATAACACATTCTCTGATTGCTCTAAGAAGAAACTCAGAAGAAAAAGTAAAATTATATTAAATTTGCCTCTTGAAATTTAAACATACTACTGGAGTTTTAACAAAAAGGTAGTTCTAAAAAGGGTTTTTCTGGCATAAATTATGGAGGCTAGTGGCTGTAATAGTAGTAACAGAATGAAATTTTAGAAATGTAGATAAGAATTAAGAAAGTATGTCACTGTATATATTAAAGTTTTTATTGAACTTTTTTAAAATTTAAAATTACCTAGTAGAGAAGCATACACATTTATTATACCATACCCATTTGGCAGTGTTTAGTAAAATATTTTCAGTGTGTTACTTCTAAGAATATTGGTAAGATTTATTGAAGACCATCAGTAATGTTAAAATCCTGCTGAAGCCTGGCCAGTGTGGCTCAGTGGTTGAACGTCGACCCGTGCACCAAGAGGTCGCAGTTCGATTCCCTGTCAGGGCACATGCCCAGGTTGTGGGCCTAATCCCCAGTTGGGGTCATGCAGGAGGCGGCTAGTCGATGTTCTCTCTCATCAATGTTTCTATCTCTCCCTCTCCCTTCCTCTCTTTTTCTAAAATCAGTAAAGAAAATAAAAAATTTTTTTAAACCCTGCTCAAAATAAATATTACACTGGCCTGCCATGGTGATCTGCACTGAAATGTCACTAAGTTGTGCAATTTATTGTCCAAGAGAAAAAATTTAGATTAAATCAATAAAATACAGTGATACCTCGGTTCTCGAACGCCTCGGTTTTCGACCAAATCAGGATTCGAGAAACTTTTGTCTCGGAATCCGAACAAATATTTGGAACTCGAACTTCCGAGTTGAGCCGAATGGTGTTCATTCGGCCCAGCGCGCCTTGCTGGCGTCATCAGTGTGAGTGCAGAGAGAGAGTCACGCTTTGTGGAGTCTGCTGTCCTATTGGGTTTCATTGCTTCGGTTCTCGAACAATTCGGTTCTCGACCGTCCTCCTGGAACGAATTATGTTCGAGAACCGAGGTATCACTGTATGTATAACAAAGGATACTGATTTAGTAAACTTATAATGTGCAAAAAAGATATCATGATAATTTTGACCTATGGAAACAAAATTAGAAAGAAATGATAGAATCTTAGGAAACAATATGAAATTGTTTTGATCCAAAAAATGATAATAGATCTTTCTTCTACCAATGCTCTTCATTGTCGATTTCACCAGTAAAGGAGGCACTCACGTCTTAGTTGATGTACCAATGGGTGTATAGGAGTAACCTGAGTTCCTGAAGATGAACACCCTAAATAACAAAAGTTTCTCATAAAGTTTAGACTATGTGTGGAGGATTTGGAATGGATACAAAATTCTCCCAATTGGATACTCTTCCCCTAGGGCTTCCATTTGCAGGGAATTTCATATTCAGACATGCAGACTTGCATAACTGCTTATTATAGAAATATTCTTGGTTACTAAATGTCTAACAGACTTAAACATACAGGGTTTTCCGTATATGGAAGAAAAGTGATTCCACCTACTCTCCATGCCTTGGCACGTCATGATGCCAGCCCTTACATTTATTTGACTTCCAGAATTTAAATAGGCAGTGATGTAAATCAGAAGTTAATGTTTCACCTACTGGCACTAAGTAACTAAATCATCATGCTCAGGATGAGAAAGATAAATCCTTTTTAATTTGGTCAAAGTGGGAATGGCATTTACTCTAATCCTATCCCTCTGAGTTAGATAGACAACGAAATGATTTATTTCTAGCTTACAAAACATGAGGAAGCAGAGGAGAATAGAGAGAAGTCAAATGGTTTGGCAAAGATCACACAAGCTGGAAGTAGAATCCAAGTGTCTGGAATCCCTGCTCTGATCAAAGTGTCATCTTATTGAGTGTAACAGCATTCTAAAGCAAGATAAATGCATCTCCCCACACATGTGCTTAAGGAATCATTCTCAGAAGATAGCTGCTTCTATTTTTTTTTATTTAATTTCACATTTTGAGACTTGAAATTTTTATTTCAATCCTGTTACCTTTTAATCTCCATCTTACAGATTTGAGCTGGAGTGGGAATTGAAGACGTACTAATTTTCTTGGGCGTTTTCTGTGGGCATTCTTATATTGATCTTAAACTAGAATCAGATATGTTCCAAGAGGTCACTTGTTTTACACAACAGTTTCATGAACTAGCTGTCTATAAGAGGCAGTTCATTAAAAATTAATTTTTAAATGAACTTTAGATGTACTGTATAGATTTCCTAAAGGCTGTGTATTAGAAAAAGCATACATAAAAACTGTTTTCTTTGTCCAGTAGTGGTGATAATAGCTAATATTTATTGAGCTCTTACTCTGTAATGGACATTCTTCTAATTATTAACTATTTTTATTTTAATCCTCAAAGCAACTCTGTGAGATAGTTAATATTATTACCCCCTTATTATAGATGAGGGAACTGATACAGAGTGATTTAATACCTTGCTAAAAGATACTAAAGCCAGTATTGAAACCGAAATATTCTAGGTATAAAAGCCACACTTTTAACCTTATATTGCCTCCCAAGAAGCCTTTTAATAATAATATGATTGCCCTGGCCGGTTTGGCTCAGCAGTTAGAACGTCGGCCTGCAGTCCAGAGAGATCCGGGTTCAGTTCCCGCTAAGTGCACGTACTTCAGTTGCAATTTGTCCCCAGCCCTGGTTGGGGTCATGTGGGTGGCAGCCAGTTGATGTGTCTCTCTCACATCAATGCTTCTCTCTCTCTCTCTCTTCCTCTCTCCTTCCCGCTCTATCTGAAGATGAATGCAAAAATGTCCTCGGATGAGGATGAAAATTATAAAAATAATAATATTAAATAACTTCGCCCCTAAAATAATTTTAACCCATCTTAGAGCCAACTGCAAGCCTGAAATTATTTGATGATTATACATTTTAAACATTTGTGTTTATTATTGAACTTCATTCTCTACTTATGATTTTATTTGGAGATAGTTTTAAAAACAGGCTAAATTTTTTAATTGAAGTGTAGATTATAGAAACAAGAATCTCAGAACTATTTTTTGTTCTAAATTCTATGTGTACCATTTACTCTGGTTTCTACTCTCTAAACATGAAGAGTCACTTTTTCAAAACCACTAATCCTTATAAAAGTTCATAATATTATATCTCAGATGTCTAACTTTTGTTTTAATTTTTGCCCCCTCAAAGTAATAGTGGTTACAAACTATTCTTAAAAGGTTTTTTTTAAAAAACTTATCTTTATTGTTGAATGTATTACAGATGTTCCTCATTTTCCCCCATTGACTCCTTCCTCCCCACTCCTGCCCCCCTCCTGCCTTTCCCCACACTGTTGTCTGTGTCCATTGGTTATGCATGTATATGCATATAAGTTCTTTGGTTTATTTCTTTCCACCCCTAAGCCCCCTTCCCTTTGAAGTTTGTCAGTCTAGCAACCAATTTGTACTTCTTAATCCCTTCACCTTTTTCACCCGTTCCCCCAAACCCCTTCCCATCTGGCAACCAACAAAAGGTTCTCTGTATCTATAAGAATGTTTCTGTTCTGCTTGTTCATTTTGTTTGTCGATTCAATTGTCAACAGATATGTATTCATTGCGGTTTAGTTTGTTCATATTTTTTATCTTTTTCTTCAAGAAGACCCTTCAACATTTTATATAATAATGGTTTAGTGGTACTCTGGCCGGTTCGGCTCAGCAGTAAGAACGTCAGCCTGTGGTCCAGAGAGACCTGGGTTCGTTCCCGCTAAGGGCATGTACCTCAGTTGCAGTTTGTCCCCAGTGCTGTTGGGTCCTGCGGGAGGCAGCCACTCGATCGATGTGTCCCTTTCACGTCGATGTTTCTCTCTCTCTCTCTCTCTCCCTCCCCCTCCCCTCCCCCACTCTATCTGAACCAAAAATGGCAAAATGTCCTCAGGTGAGGATAAATAAATAAATAAATAAATAAAGGCTTGGGTGGGCCTAAAAGTTGGGTGGGGCGGGGCCTCAGGGAGTCACCAGGGTGGGGCTACCAGTGTGAGCCAGGTTGCTGGAGTCCCAGATATGGCTTCTGTCTGCTGCCCCCGGGAAGGGCTCACCAAAGGAACAAAGGCCTCTGACAGCACGTTTGTCCTGGAGAAAGCCCCCCTCTCCAGCCCTCGCTCCAGTGCCAAACAGCTCAGTTCTTCCCTGTATGTCTCTGGTGCCCCTCGAGCTGCCTCCCCTCCGAGCTTAGAGGGAGAGAGTCCGATAAGTCCTTGTGCGGGCCCTTTAAGGAGCTGCCTGGGGCTCCAGCCACCTCAGCCTCCCTGAGCCTCAGTTCCTGCTAGTGTTTCCAGCCAGAAGTTATGGAGACTTCTCTCCCTGGCACTGGAACCCTGAGCAGGGCGCCTGGTGTGGGACGGGGACCCCTCAGTCCTCAGGGAGGACCTTCCCAGCCGAGGTGTCCTCCTGATTTTTATCCGCCACACGTGGGTGTGGGACCAGCCCATCTGCCTCCGCCCCTCCTACCAGTCTCGATGTGGCTGCTGCTTTAATTCTATAGTTGTAAGATTTCCACTCAGCTTGACTTTGAATGATGGTTGTTTTGTAGTTTAGTTGTGACCTTGATGTGGTTGTGGGGGGACGCGATGCTTCATTTACCCATGCTGCCATCCTAATCTGAAGTTCTGTTCCTTTTTTTTTTATCCTCACCTGAGGATATTTTTTCATTTTTTGTTCTGGTAGAGTGGGAGGGAGAGAGAGGAAGAGAGAGAGAGAGAGAAACATCAAGGTGAAAGGGACACATTGAGTGACCAACTAGGGCCGGGGACAAACTGCACCCGAGGTACGTGCCCTGAGCGGGAACCGAACCCGGGTCTCTCTGGACCCTAGGCTGATGCTCTAACCGCTGAGCCAAACCGGCCAGGGCTGAAGTTCTATTCTTAAAAGGTTTTTAACCAGCTGTCACAAAGTAAACATAGGCAGATTTTCACTGTAACCCAAAGGATACGTTTTATATTTTACTTACCACTGGGAAAAGAAAATATGAGAGTAATTAGCTACTGAATATAATTTCTAATAGTGACTAAAAGTCTTAAGGCTTCCTTGTCATTCCGCTGTTTAGTGACTAACAATAATGTCATTCTTCTAACTTGATTTTATTTTTTATCCTCACCCGAGGCCATTTTTGCATTTATCTTCAGATAGAGCGGAAGGGAGGCGGGGGGAAAGAAAGAGGAAAACATCTATGTGAGAGAGACACATCGACTGGCTACTACCCACATGACTTCTTGGGGCCAGGGACAAACTGCAACTGAGGTTCATGCCCTTAGCGGGAACCAAACCCAGAACTCTCTGGTCCACGGGCCAACACTCTAACCGCTTGGCCAAACTGGCCAGGGCATTCATTCTTCTAACTTTAAATAAACAGAAACTTTCCTAGGGATTTAGAAGTTTAGTTACTTTTGATATATGCACTTTTTTTATTTACTTTTTTTTTAATTTTATTTATTTATTTTTGTTTTGTTAATCCTTACTTGAGGATATTTTTCCACTGACCTTTTAGATAGAGTTGAAGGGAGGAAGAGAGAGAGAGAAAGACAGAGATATCGATGTGAGAGAGACACATTGATTGGTTGCCTCCTACACAACCCTGACCAGGGCCAGGCATTGAACTTACAACCCAGGTACGTAACCTTGACCAGGAATCAACCTGGAGACCCTTCAGTCTGGGTGCCTATAGTCTAACTACTAAGCCAAACCAGCCAGGGCTATATGTATGTTTTTATACAGATAACATTAATATAGACTTTTAAAATGTTATTTTTAAGTTTATTTTGGTGTATTTGGTGTAGTAATTCTTTTTACACTTATTTTTTTTTTTTTTGTTAATCATCATCTGTGGATTTTTTATTTTTATTTTTATTTTTTTAGGTAGAATCAAAGGTTGGAGAGAGGGAGAGAGAGAGAAATGTTGGTGTGAGAGAGACACATCAATTGGTTGCCTCACAACTAGGGCTGGGGATCTAGAAATCAAACCTGCAACCCAGGTTTGATCGGGAATCAAATCCACAACCCTTTGATCCACTGGCTGATGCTCTAACCACTGTACAAAACTGGCCAGGGCTGCACTTATTTTCAAGTAGCATATACTATAAGCCAATAGGAAATTCAAGTCCTTATTATTCATGGCAGTAGAAGAATGTAATATATGAGTTTTACCTCCTAGCACTCAAAAGGTTGTGGCAGCATGGGAATCTGGGCAGAGAGAGCTATTTATGTCTTGTTAAAGTGGGTCCATCATTTAGATTCATATAATATCCTCTAGTTCTAAATATACAAAATCACATTTAAAGATAGCAATGGAACTATAATATATACAATGATATTTTAATATCTTTTCTGTAAAAAGTTAGAAAGTTAAAAAAAAGTTTAACAAATAATCTAAAACCAGTAAATACATAGCTTCAGATAAATTTATTTCTAAGCATTCAGCAAGAAAAAGCACGTTTGGAGAATACTTTTCATAGTATAATAATGGCCTCTGGATTCCTCTTACTGTCCTTAAATGGCCAGGTTAGAGAGCATCATTGTGGAGCAAATACTGGTCAGTAAAACAGCAGGCAGTCATCTGATCTGTGGGTTTTTTCATTCTTGCTGTTTTTTGTTTTGCATAACAATGCAGTACTGTAGCAGGCAAGATATTGAAGTGATGTGTTGTGATAATTTAGTTTGAAGGAAAGAAAAGAGCTTTGATTTTCATTAGTTTAAAAATATTCCTTCTCAAGAATCATTGTCCCCTGATTTCTGTGAATAGTGCTATGCAGCAAATGCAAGTGGTATCCAGGCTACCAAATTTTGCATGACTATGGCAAGAGTTTGTGGTATTTCCTTTACTGTGGTCTAGAGAAATTTTATTTAACCCTCACTGTCTGATTTTCTAGTCCCTCCTTTCCCCCTGTGAGTATAATAATGATGATAGTAACCTGCTTGTGCTTTGAATCTGTACACATTGATAACATGTGGTACCACTGAGAGATGATTCACTTGAGTTAGAATCATGCTATGGACTAAGAGGCATTACAGACTTGTAACTCACTTATGCATCTTTTCTTTTTTTCATCCTCACCCAAGGATGTTTTTCTATTTATCTTCAGACAGAGAGGGAGGGAGGGGAAAAAGAAAGAGAGAGAAACATCGATGTGAGAGAGACACATCAACTGGTCGCCTCCCGCACAACCCCAACCAGGGCTTGGGATGAACCACAACCAAGGTACATGCCCTTGAACGGACTCGAAACCACGACTCTTTGGTCCACATGCCGATCAATGCTCTAACCGCTGAGCCAAACTGTCCAGGGCTGGCATCTTTTCTTTAAGTGAGACCAAGTAAATTTAGTTCTAATTTGCAATGCTTTTTACAGTCAAAATGTTGGTTGTTTTGTTTTGCTAAAGCAGGAATGCTACCCCAAACAGTACAATGACCTCTTAAAATTACTGCTTTTTTAACTAACTCACCTCTGTTGTATCTGCAGTCTTAGATTTGAACTTGTTAGCACATGACTTACATCACTGCTTTTTATATATTGGAGAATGCACATACTTATCTGAGTCAGTGTTCTTTAACTTTACAAATTAAAAAGAATAAGTGGTTGTCTCAGAGGGTAATGTGGCCTTGTTTGTTTACAACATGTGGAAATTTGACATGCATTCTCTTAGCAAAAACCATAGAACTCACTTTCCCAATAGTGTTGCCTTCTTTAGCATAAAGAAGCTCTGTGTATTATCGTGTTATACCTAATCTGGTTCTGCGGGTGCACTGTCTGATTTTGTGCATTTGTAGAAGCCGATTTTCTCTCTTACATAATCAAATAACATCTCTTCCGATGACCTATATTTGTATAAATATAGTAGTTACCTTCTTGCCTATTAATATTTGTTATTTAAATATTTTTGAGTTTAGGCAGTTGGTCCAAAGGTTGTGAGTTATTGTTAAGCTGATTAACATTGTCTCCCTCCACACAACCACACTTGACTGACTTTGTATTTTTGCCCTATTTAAGGGCAGGGGGAAGAAAACAAATAAAAATAAATAAATAAATATTTTTTAGTTTAATTTTCATTTTTTATTTTTAGATACGTTGTCATCTCTTTAAAATATCTTTTTTGATGTCCTATTTCAGCTTTGAATTTTAATTCATTGTTTTAAACAAACCATGATGTTCAAAAACTACAGTGTTATCTGGAGCTAATTATCTTCTTTGTTGAATATATAATTCCACTGTAAAATATAATACACTAAAGATGCAGGTTGTCAGGGGATCTGGGGACCCTAGGGTCATGACCCACAGTGGGTTCTTGGCTTCTCAAAGGAAAGAATTCAAATGTGAGCTAGCATAGAGTTTAAAGTGAAAATGAGTTTATTTCTGAAGCAATGAGACAGAGAGTGGATTGCTCCAAAGACAAAACAGCCCTCTCTGTTCATTAAGGGGGAGGAATAGTCAGGATCTTCCCGGGAAAGGGATGGAGATTTGTCATAGGTGCTCTGTCAGCCATTTTGTGTCCTTATATGGCCTTTCTGCTTCTGATCACGAGGGTGAGGGCTGTGTTGTTTAGCATGCCAATGGTCTCTGCTAGTTTTAAACCATAAATCCAGTGAGGGGTAGCCTTACCATATTCGTGACAGTTTCCTATAGCTTTTATAGATTGCTGCTGTTTCACCACATATCTTATCTCATTAATAAGTTTTTATCATGCATTAGTTCATTAGACAAGTTCACTAAATCAGTAATCTTTAGCCTAAAAAGATGGCTTTCTATGAGCAACTGTGTTTTTCTAACTTTTCTGTGTAGCAGGTATCACTCTCCTTATTGTCAACGTGGACAAACAGACATGATGTTCAGAATTGGGCAAGTTGTAGGTGATAGAAGCAGGATAAGACCAGTATTCCAATTCACCAGTTTTTCCATGATACTTGGAGTCGTTTTTTTAGGTTACATACCTGCAATGACTATGATATTCCTTTTGACAATCAAATATCTACATCTGACTGTTTGTCCCTGTATCCTTCAAAAGCAGTGCTTGGATTTATGAATTTTAGGTCTCTCTGGATTATGTGTTCCCTTTTATTATAGATATATCTACAAGCTCTACTTTTACATTGTAAATCTTGTCAGGATTCATATTCTTTCTAATGTGATGAATATGGTGAACCCTCTCAGCAGTGTAATAACAAAAACATTTCAAATTTGAGCCTCACAGTGGTTAATCTGAAGGATTCAGTCTATAAAATAGGACAAGTGGGTAGATGGGTTACCTCAAGTACGCTTCACCGACTAAAGTGACTTTTAAAAAGTGATCTGAGGACAGATATTTGATGGATTAGTAGGTTTTCCAAGTGAAGGGAGTGGCATGAAAGAAGATAGCGGTAGGAGTAGGAGAGAAAGACAGCAAGTTCATTTAGGAGAGAAGATGGGGAATGGGACAGAGTGTGGAGAAAATGAGATCAGACGTACCAACTGCAAAAGAGTTGTGGAGCCATTTGGAGACAGGGAAAAAAAGTTGTACCTTAAATGTGTAGAGTCAGCACTCTGATTAGAAGAAATGTGGTGAAATTATAGCCTCAAAAGAAGAATGATGGCAGCTTGGTATGTTTCATCATTTAATAAGAAAGAGTGAATGGGCAGAGCAATAAATGAAGAGATCATAAAATTTATTATTCAAACCAGGACCCTTTAAGTGAATGTAAGGGGCCCTGGCCAGTGTTGCTCAGTGGTTAGAGTATTGGCCCGTGCACTGAAGGGTTGCAGGTTTGATCCCTGGCCCTGGTTGGGGCACATGTGGGAGGTAACCAGTGGATATCTCTCTCTCTCTCTCTCTCTCTCTCTCTCTCTCTCTCTCTCTCTCTCTCTCCACCTTCCTCCTCTCTACTCTCTCAATGGAAAAAATATCCTCTGGTGAGGATTTAAAAAAAGAGAGAAAATGTAACGGTACTCTATTTAATAGTTCCACTGGGACAAATTCATAAAGTGGGACTTGCTGGTCAAATCAAGACATATTCTGGGCATACAGTTATCTCATTATTATTAAATAATTATATGGAGCTCATTAGCATATCACAAAGATAGGAAAATTAAAATCTTGAGTTTTGAAAGTGATACATCATATTTTATTTTTTAAAAAATTTTAATTGAATATATTAGGGTGATATTGGTTAATAAAATTATATAGATTTCAGGTGTACAATTCTATAGTACATCATCTATGTACTGTATTGTGTGTTCACCACCCCAAGTCATGTCTCCTTTCATCATCATTTACCCTCCATTTATCCTCTTCTATCTCCCCCATCATAATATCTCTAAAAAAAAATAAAATATAAATAGTTGTGTCAGATTGTGGCCAGGACTAATGGGACTCATCACTGAGGTTGACTTACGATTGGTGTTTTCATGGCGGTGTTGCATGGTGCTTAGGTGTTGATTCAGGCTGTCTAGGTTTGAGTGCTAGTTTGCTCTTGAGAAGCTGGGATCTTTAGCAAGTAAGGTGAAGATAATAGGGAAACCTACCTCTGGGTTGAGGTCAGGTTTGAATGAGATAACATATGCAAAACACTTAGCACAATGCTAATGTCACATACTAAGCACCAAATTCTGCTATTATTTTTCTCATAATTACTACTTTTTATTTATTGGTGGTTAACTTGTTTTTAATTTAAATTAAAATAATAAATACTCTAAGCTTTCTGATGTTGCTGGCGGCTTTCTGCCTTTTATTTGTAGCAATTCGGTCTCAAGGAAATAAGTTTAGCAAATTATTTTCCATTCCAGCTTTAATATGATACAGTTCACATCTTACCTTCTATCTACCAGTTCTCGCTTTTCCAAAGTAGACAGGTTTCATAGTCATATTGTTAAATTATTGAATACAGTAATTCTCATTTTGCATGCAAGTTAGTCTTAAAAGATGGTTTCAGCCCTGGCCAGTTTGGCTCAGCGGTTGGAGCGTCCGCCTGCGGTCCGGAGAGACCCGGGTTCGGTTCCTGCTAAGGGCATGTACCTCGGTTGCAGTTTGTCCCTGGCCCTGGTTGGTCGTGCGGGTGGCAGCCACTCGATGTGTTCCTTTCACATCGATGTTTCCCTCTCTCCCTCTTCCTCTCTCTCCCTCCCACTCTATCTGTACAAAAAATGGAAAAATGTCCTCGGGTGAGGATAAAAAAAAAAAGATGGTTTCAACAGCATTGTTTTTTTCAAATCCAATTTCTGTTCTGTAAAGATTGATGGCTGAAGAGTAATCATTTAATTTTCTCTTTTAAGTAAGAAAGATGAAACTTAATTTTTCTCTAGGAGTGTAGGGGTTGTTGGGGTCTTGCCAAAACAAAATACTGATGTGATTTAGATCTTTCAGAAAGCTTTAAATAATCATTTGAAGAGATTTATGAGATTGTTACTGATAATTCAACTTGAACAAGTCCTCTTCTGTCCACTTGTACTTATTATTTCTTTTTTCTAGAGTATTCTTGCCCAAGATACCTGCATAACTCACATCCTCACTTTCTTTAGGTCTTTGCTTAAATGTCACCTCCTCTGTGATGCTGTGTCTGACTACCCCATCCAAAATGAGGACCCCTCTCCAGCACTATTCTTTTTTTCTTTACTTTTATTTTCATAAATGACAGTTATTTTAGAAATACTGTGATAGTTCTCCATACCTCTAAGAAAATATATTGTTGGAGTAACTATAAGCTTTAATCTTATAATGGAGTAAAAGTTTGTGCTTCTCTAATACCTCAGTAGTCCAGTCTTCAGAGAACTGAGCTTTCTTTTAGAGTTGATTTGCTTATAAAAGGGTTTATGGAATGTCTAATAGTCTTTGTTGGAGTGAGTTGTGCTGGCCATGACTATGAACATAAAATGCACTATTTCAAGTACAGCTCTCTGGAGAAAAGGCAGAAATAATTTTTTTTTCTCAACAAAAGAGAGAGTTTCCACTGTTGGTTCTAGAGACCTAAGAACCCTAACCTGCCTTCTAGCTGGGAGAGAGGAACTACCTCATCTTAACCACTTCCCTATGTGTAGTGGTCAGCTTGGGCTGCCTTAACAAAATGCTATAGACTGGGTGGCTTAGACAACAGAATTTTATTTTCTCACAGTTCTGGAGACTGGAAGTTCAAGGTGAAGGTACCAGCAGGATTGTTGTCTGGTGAGGGCTCTCCTCTTGGCTTGCGACAGCTGTCTTCTCACTGTGTGCTCATGTGGTCTCTTCTTTACGTGTACCTGGAGGAAGGGGGGGAACTTTTTGGTGTCTCTTCTAGAAAGACAGTAATCCTATTGGATCAAGGCTCCACCCTTATGTCCTCATTTAGCCTTAGTTACTTCCTTACTCTGTATTTAGCCCCACTGGAGATTAAGGGCTTCCCAGTATGAATTTTGGAGGGACACATACATTCATACCATAACATGCTGCATTCCAAATTATTTCCACTTGTGAATTTAGTTCAATTAAACATTTTTTTTAGAACCATTTATTTATTTATTTATTTTTAACAATAGATCATTTAATTAGGTTCTTTTTTTTTTAATCACTCAAGGACATTTTTTCATTTTTTGTTCAGGTAGAGTGGGAGGGAGAGAGAGGAACAGAGAGAGAGAGAGAAACATCAATGTGAAAGGAACACATCGAGTGGCTGCCACCCGCACGACTGACCAGAGCCGGGGACAAACTGCAACCGAGGTACATGCCCTTAGCGGGAACCGAACCCGGGTCTCTCAGGTCCGCAGGCCGACGCTCCAACCGCTGAGCCAAACCGGCCAGGGCTAATTAGGTTCTTTGTAAGAAATTTAGAGCACCATTTCATGAGGATAAAGCCCATTTGTGAGAGCAAACACAGAGCGGAGGTAACTGCAGCTGAGGAACAGCTTTGATTTTTGGCAGAATTTGTGAATCCACGGCTTTCTGGTCAACCTTGTGCTGCTCTGTGATCTCATATTTCTCTTTCTCTGTGTCGAAGATCTCGCCCTCCTGGTGCCTGGGCTTGCGCAGCTTCTTCTTGTTGAAGTAAGCATCAGTGAGATGTTTGAGGATTTTCACACCACTGATATCAATTTTGGTGGAGGTGGCAATGACAAATTTCTGATGTGTTGTATGCAGAGGAACTCGATTAAGGGACAGAGGTCCAGTCATGAGTAGCAAGCCACTGCTCAGCTGCTTCAGGAAAATCACTCTCTGCCTCTGTGGCGCCCAGTGAGGACAATCAGAATGGTCCCAAGAGTGATGCTGGTCTGCAGTTTTCTCACGTGCTGACCGAAGGGGTCTCGTCCTGGCTCAGCAGCTTCCCAGGCACATCTTCAGTAGGAGAATATCTAGGCATTTTGCTAAGTTTAACCACTCGGGTACCACCATTCTTGTCACCACCAACTGGTTTTGTGACAGTAGCAAGAACTTTCTCCTTCTTTTTCTTTTCAATCCTGGATTTAGCTGCGGAATATTTCCTCTTGTACACGGCCTTGCGGGAATACATAGCCGACCGGGAATACCTGACTAGGACAGGGAGGCTGCAGTGGGGCTTCCCCTTCTTAGGCGTCTTGGCCTTGAGGTTACCCTTCTCAACCTTGCCACCAGCATCAGCCTTCTTGGCTCCAGGTTTCTTCTCCTTAGTATCTGGCTTCTCAGGTTTTCCCCCACCATCTTGCAAGATGGGAAAAAGTTGAGAACCTTTTAAACATACAGCTACTAAGGTAGCACCAAGGAGGCCAAAGTGTATTATTCCATGCTCAAGAAATTAGTATTTTGGTGAGGGAGATAAGCATGGATGCAACTAACTAGAAAAATGTCAATGTTTTCTCTACTTTTGTGGGGTGAATAGAAATTTGCCAGGCAGATTTATATAAGAAAGAGAAGTATAGGCTAGGAGGTTTTTTTTTTTGTTTTGGTTTTTTTTAATCCTCACCCGAGGACATTTTTCCTTTTTTTGTTGTTCAGATAGAGCGGGAGGGAGAGAGAGGTAGAGAGAGAGAGAAACATCGATGTGAAGGGACACACATCAAGTGGCTGCCACCTGCACAACCAACCAGGGCCGGGGACAAACTGCATCCGAGGTACGTGCCCTTAGCGGGAACCGAACCCGGGTCTCTCTGTACCGCAGGCCGACGATCCAACCGCTGAGCCAGACCGGCCAGGGCTAGGCTAGGAGGTTTTAATGAGCAAAGGCATGGTGTGTTCAGAAAGTGATCAGTGTGGATAATGCATCAAATGAAGTAGAGAGTGCTAGACTTGAACTAGCAATTAAGACTGACTCGTGATGTTTGTCTTCCTTGAAGGTGCTATATCATTATCTGAAAAAATAAAGAGACCTAATATGTTGCTTTCCATAATGAAGAATAATGTTTTAGAAGACTAGGAATGATTAGCATTTATATCTACAAGAGACTAATTGTGCCAATAAAATACAGTGGAACAAAGACTAGATGAAAATACAACAGATCAAAAGATGTGGGATGCCACTAAAGCAGTATTTAGAGGGGAACTTATAACCTGAAATGCCTATATTGAAAAGAAGAAAGCTCTCAAATCAATGACCTCAGCTTCTACCTTAAGCAACTAGAAAATGAAGGCAAATGAAACCAAAATAAGGAGACTAAAGACAGTTATATAGAGCAGAAGTCAAAAATATAGAAAACAGAAAAGCAGTAGAGAATATCAATAAAACCAAAAGTTCATTCCAATAAAATCAATACACCTCTAGTCAAGATTGTATGTTGAGTAATTTTCAACTATATCCCAGACATGTGCAAGTTATATTGTGGAGACTCTGGATTCTATTATAAACCAACTAGTCTGTTTCTGATAGGACAGGGAATAACATATTCTCCTTACTGGGGAATCAGGAATTAAATTGAAATACATTTACATAAAAATCAAAGATTTTAAATTAGACTATAAGTATAGTACTGGACTATATCAAAACCATGATGTGCCAGAGAAACACAATTTTTCCATTGAATTAAAATCATCTTAACCACCACTTGAGTTTTCCTGCCAGAGCACATCTCTTTCTTTTAGAACATCCATCTAACCCCAACACCTTGACTCCAGATGCTTTGCTCAGTTTCATGACATGTGGCATTTCCAGTGATTTTGCCAAATAGAAACTACATACTGACAGCTGGTGGTCTGGACTCAGCTCAGAGAGGAGCTGAGTATTGTTTGCACAGTATTGTTAAAAAGTTAGAATTTGTTGCAAACATATAACAGTTTCAGAGTTGGTATAGTTGGTAATCCAGAGCCCATATTCCCACATGTCAATAATCAATTGGAACTGACCAGTGGCTTTTCCCTGAGTCTTTCTATTAAGGGTTTTTACATTATTTATTTTGTTTAATCATTACAGCAACTCGTATTTAGCAGCTGTCACCATCATCATCTCTGCATCTAAGGAAACGGTCTCAGAAAAGTGAAACACCCAAGTTCACACAGGTAGCAACAAGTAGAGGACTAGTGTTTAAAACACAAGTGTGTCTGAATTACTGTAAATTCCTTTCTTCATAACATTAAAAAGGAAGTTATTTTTATCTGTCACTTCAGTTGAAAAAAGCATTAATATCCATAAATATTATATGGTGCCAGCTATAGAGCCCTGGGTAACAAAGTTCATCGCATTATTTAAATTATGCAAGGTTAAATTTTACATTCATTTGTCACTCTTCCCTAAATCCCTTAAGGCTGGATTTAATCTAGACTACTTTCTAAAATGTTGACATCTGTTGTCTGGACTGTCCAAATAGGTAACTGATAAGTAATTGAGGAATATGTTCATTTTAACACAGTTTTCCTCCTTAAATACTTTAACATGATTCCCTTCCATAAGAATAACAAATAATTGCTACCAGAGAACAAGGATAGGCATTGATGTCTTTAGTTTTCTGTTTTCAGAAGGAACACAGAATTTAAACTCCACTTTAAATAAAAATTGTCCATGATTTAGAAAACAATTTGTATCTTTAATCAAGAAACAAATGTCTCTTCCTCACAAAGATAGACTTGTATATTCTAGCTAATAAATATTTACTTTTGGTCTGAACAGATTAGATTCTTTCATCCCAGACTGTTTGTGTCTATGTAAATAGTATTGTTATCAGACTCGAGCTAGTGTTTTCAGGTTTCCGCACACAGACGACTTGACAAATAATTATAAATACAGCTATTATACAAAAATCAGTTGGAATGAAATACTTATGCTATGGGTTAATGAACATTTGTAGTATAGGTCTATGTACCTTACTCTACTAAAAGTAAAGAAAGTATTAACCCTTCCACTTTAGCTTAAATTTTAAAAGAAATTAAACAGATTTGTGTGTGGGGGGGGAGTGGTTAAGATTTTCTTTTCTTTATTGAATTTGAGAGAGAGAGAAATGGAGAGGAAGAGAGAGATAAAAGCATCGATGAGAGAGCACATCAATTGGCTGCCTCCTGCATGTCCCCCACTGGGGATTGGGCCCACAACTTGACCAGGAATTGAACGGGCGACCTCTTGGTGCATGGGTCAATGCTCAGCCACTGAGCCATACCAGCCGGGCCAGATTCGTGTTTTTAATAAAGTATCTTTTGCCCAAAGCTTTCTTTTTGTGAGAGGTAGGGATGATGCTGCTGCTGCTAAGAGAGCATCTTTTATTGTTACTATCGCTGTTGGTTGAAGAATGAGCAAAATATCAAAGCACTTAGGAACAGCTTAGGTAGTAGAAACTTTGATGTCAAACAGACCTGAGCAAGTTACTTTCCCTCAGCTTCCTTCTCTGTAAACTATGGATAGTAATGCCTACCTTTAAATTACCCTTGACAATAATTTCTGTAAACGCCCAACCCTATACTTGGGATGTAATAGACACGGTATGGATGGTTTTGTCCCCTCCTCATCTTGCTCATCATCAACAAAATGACTACAGTTTTTACTGACATGAAGACATATTGTGTGGTAACCATATATTCCAAGGCAAATATCATGGCATTTGCTTCGTAAGCAAATAGTAGAAGCACATTAGGAGAAATTTAAGTATTCAACATGTCAGGAAACTTTTCAGTAGGTTACTTTACTTGGGCACTGTCCAAGAAACTTGGAATCATGGATACTCTTTGTGATATGTCTGACTGAATATTGGTCAAGTGCCCTTTTCAATTGCAATTACAGTTCAGTGAAAAATCTGTATGTGGCCCAGAGATACCAAGCTTCAGATTTTAGTTAACTTTAGGCAGCAAACTATAGTCAGTAATAGTCTTGTTCATGAAGACATTGAGATCATTATGGAATGGAAGGAGCACTGGATTGGGAGTCAAGACCAGAATTGCTCTATCTCTCGGCACTCTACATGACTTTGGTGAAGTTATATTTTTCTTCTGTTGTTTTACCTCAATACTCAAAGTGGGTGGCTGGGTTACATTTTTAAGATCCCAAATGTAATGTACCAGTGCCTTTCAGTGTGTGGTAATGGGATTGCCTTGTGCAAAAAATAGCTATAGAGCCAGCAGAGGGAGCACAAAGCATGAGTTTATGCCTGGATCTTAGGAAAATTGAGGAGTTAATGTGTGGTTAAACATTAACCACAGTTCTTAAAACAGGAGATTATTTCTTATCAAGTTATGCCCAACTTGATTTGAGCTATACTTTAGTCCTGAAATGGTGACATTTTTACAACTACTGATAAAATTTTAGCTCTGTAATTATTGGTAGTTAAATGGAGCTGTGTTCTAAAAAGACATTTAAAAATGGTTATTCGTGAAGATCACTATGGTTTATGTTCTGTATTGTTAAATATGTTTTAATTTTAAAACATTTGTAATTTTATCATATCAGAAATATTCTGGTGGATACTGTAGTAACTCTGCTGTTTGAACTTAACTCAGAACTAAAAGGAACTATGGCTTCAAATATTACAGGCTTTTAACATTCTATTTAAGTGATACCTCATTTATCTAGCATCCCTGGGAATTATGGAGTTCCACATATTTTCCAGATAACAAAAGTATGTTTTATGAAAGCACTATCTTAAGAATGATTTGTAAGTATTTCAGCCAAGACATCTTGCTGCTGCAGACTTTCTTAAGTTTTTAAGTACAAGACCTTGCGCATGTTTGCATCTTTTTCTAGAAACTGCAAGGATGTTGCCATGAACTTGAACCATTGTACTCAACAGAAATGGAATGCTGAGTTTGGTCCTACTTTGATGTCAGAGCTCTTTTGTCCTTTTTGTTTGTTTGTTTGTTTCACTATTAAATTTTCCCCGTCTCCATAGATTCCCATCCTGGTTTCCCTTTCTTCATTGATTTTATTATGTAGAAGTGTTAGCTGAGGAAGGGAATAGCTTAGCTTGTTTAGAACTGTGTTAAATCAGATTAATAAGACTTTGAATTGAATTCACAGTTATTTCTTGGGCATTGATAACCATTTCATGCTAGGAAATCTTTCTCTGTTTGTGGTTTGGGTTTATGTCTTTAGAAGTTGGAAAGTAGGCTGCTCCTATATTTGAGGATGAGTCATGGTAGAGGCGGGTTTCCTTTGAAGTTACTATAAATATACATATTTTGTTTTGGAGGTTTTCTGAAAAGTATTTCTAAACCTTAATTCTACATAAATTTTATTCACCAAAAATCAGTTACATATTTGAAGAATTTGATGGGGATATTTTTTTAAAAAGGAAAGTAGGGATGAGGAATCACTAACTCACAGGAGACATTGCGGAGGATTTGAAAGAAGAGAAGAGGAACACATATCTGTGCCCTTGAAATTGTGTAAGATAAGAAATAGCATAAATATACAAACAACAGTTAAAGATATATGTTAAAAATGTATAGAGCCACTGTGAATTTGTAATGAAATACAGAAAGGTTGAAAGGGTGTTGAAATGAAAGTATAGAGCTTTTACAAATATAAAGATTTTTAATAGTAACAAGGCTGGCAGAAGTTGAAAAAAAAACATTTACTGGTAAGACCTATAATTCCAAGTAAGACTTTCTGTTCCTATAGCCTCTCAAAGACTAATTATATTTGCTAAATTAAGATTAAGGGGTAAGCAAAATGAGATCCCGAAGTTCTAGTTGGGATCCCCAAATTAAGGGTCTAATACCAGGAAAACATCTTCCTGGTAAATAGTGTAATAAGAGCAGGTATTCTGCAGCATTTCTAACTATAATTATTAGTGTTGTTTCCTATGAGCATCTTTGTAAAATCTAATGTGTGATAAACACACTTTATTTGGTAGGCTTCCCCGAGAGGAAATTTCTTTACAGTTAGGAAGTGCCTTACAACTTGTGACAGTAACTTCTAAACTATCCATCCTGGCTGCTCTTGTGTTCACTATGAGATAATCCACTTTTCAAATGAATTTTTTCATTAAATATTATTTGAGTCCTAATTGTTGTAATAAATTAGTGACATTGTCCTACAGAATTTTTTTTTAGCGGGTAGGTTTGCTATCTGCTTGGCATGCAGTTTTCTCAAGGGACTAAGAAAGTGTGACAAACTACTGAAATTGTCTCTTTTTTTTAATTCCTCACCCGAGATATTTTTCCATTTATCATTAGATAGAGCGGAAGGGAGGGAGGGAGAGAGACAGAGAGAAACATCGATGTGAGAGAGACATAGCGACTGGTTACCTCCCACAAGACCCTGACCAGGACTGGGCACAGACCTCAACCGAGGTATGTGCCCCTTGACCAGAATCAAACCCGCGACTCACTAGTTCGCGGGCCGACGCTCTAACCTCTGAACCAAACCGGCCAGGGCAACAGCCTAAATTCTTTCAGATCTGTTTCTGTTCTTTATAGAATTTTTTTAAAAATTGATTTTAGAGAGAGGGAAAGGGAGAGGAAGAGAGAGATAGAAACACTGATGAGAGAGAACACTGATTGGCCACCTCTTGCATGCTTCCCACTGAGGATTTGGCCCACAACCTGGGTATGTGTTCTGACTGCGAATTGAACCGGTGACCTCCTGCTGCATGTGTGGATGCTCAACCATTGAGCCATACTGGCCGGGCTAGAATATATTTTTTAATAGAAAAGAGAAAATACCATAAAATATGTTATTAAGTCTATTATCCATGTAAGATGTATACAAAGTAAGTCAAAATTAGGGATAGTTTTTTTTTGTTTTGTTTTTTTTTGAGATAAATCACATTACCAAGGTTTTAATTTCTTAGGCCATTCTTAAGTAGTTCTGACCTAATATAGTCAAAATTAGAAGAATCTGCTTAAGAAAATAATCCTTTTACTTATTAGATATTTTTCTATTGAATTACTTTAAAGTTAAAAACACACAAAATTTGCATGAATGACTTTGTGAAAAATAAAAGTAATTGTCTTTAAGCTTGATAGATTCTCTTTTTTCACTCGTGTATTTTTGGTATAACTACCAGGTCATTTATTGACAGATCATGTATTTTATCCATTTTTTAAAAAATACTTTCATTCATAATTACTCATGCAACACTGTTTTTAAAGTTAGTCATCTTTCAGTTTTTCTTCTGTGTCTTCCTTATTTAGTTACATTGACCCGGACAAATGCAATTCCTTGGTGTCAGTATTTTTTTTTTTTAAGAAACGTTAGTTGAATACTTTACCATGTTGCGTGGCTAGCTATATTTGGTTCAACATACAATTTTTGGTTATGCAGTCATACAATGAAGATCATACTGGGCATTGTTAACCATAACTTCAAGTTCTTGTTAAGATAACTTGTGTATTTTTATGGCAATAAGATTGGATTCTCCAGTTTCGGTTCAAGGTATGCATTTTTGGTGGGAAGCTTGCTTACTAGATTTTATAAATTATCTTTATATCTTTTGCTTTTACTTCAGAGTTTTTGAAGATGAGTTACTGGGTTTTCCTTAGAGTGCTGAAATATGGAGCAGTATAGATTCTGATGGACCATGTGGCATTTAGTGTGCTGATGGACATTTCTTTCTGTACATTATGCTGTGTACTGCTAGTCCACTAATCATTTGCATTTTAACGAGCCTTACTGTACAGCAAGCTGGTGATGAGGTTTTTTTATTTTATCTACCTTCTATGCCATAAAATCAATGCCATTTTAGCACTTGTCTTGGATGCAAATGAATTTTAAGCTAGTTATTATATATCTAAAATAATGTTTATGGTTATTAAGTCAATTAAATGCGAATGAGGGGGCAGTTTGCTCTGCTCTAACCTTGCTTCTTTTTATAAATGGCATTGTTCTTAGCAGAGATAATTACATAGTTAGCCATCTCTATTTTAATTTTAGGTCATTTATTTATTTATTTTACTAAAAAACAAAGACCTTGTTTCCAGTTTTGTAAGCCAGGAGTACTGATGTCTTTACAGTTTCTTTTACTGGACTAAGAAATGTGGAAGAGAAAAGGAAGAAAGACAATATTAGTAGGAAGCATATTTTAGACCCTGTTGTACGTACAACACTGTAAAAACGATGTACAAAAAAAAAAAAGATATACAATCAAGGTCTTAAATGAACTTAGCATATGAAAAAAAAAACATGTTTACAATATGTATAGCAATTTAAGAACAGAAAACATATTTAAAACATAATTAATATTAGGTAATTTGATAGTGAGGGAAAACCTGGGAAGTTACTATTTCTGTTATTTTCTACAAATACAAAGGGGCATGCTTTATAAGATGAATTTGTTCTAATCTTCATAGACTTTGATGAATTTTTATTTTATTACAGGTTTTAATCCTCAACCCTTTCCCACATTTATTAGAGCCAACCCATATCTGCCTTTCTCTGTCTCAGCCTTTTTCCTAGCCTCCGATTTGGTCTGATGTCCTCTATTCCTGAATCTTGCCCTTGGCAATCATTGGTGTGCTTCACTTTCTCTGAGTAGATAGAGGGATTTTTCTTATGATGTGAAGAAGTGGAATAAGGAATAAAAGATGCTCACAGGAAACAACACTAATAACTTTATTTAGAAATGCTGCAGAATACCTGCTCTTATTACACTAATTATCAGAGAGATGCAAATTAAAACAACTATGAGGTATTACCTCACATCTGTCAGAACGGCTGCCATCAATAAATCATCAAACAACAAGTGCTGGCGAGGGTGTGGAGAAAAGGGGACTCTAGTACACTGCTGGTGGGAATGCAGACTGGTGCAGCCACTGTGAAAAAAAATATGGTGTTTCCTCAAAAAATTAAAAATTGAACTGCCATTTGATCCATTGATCCCACTTCTTGGAATATATCCTAAGAAGCCTGAAACACCAATCAGAAATAATATATGTACCCCTATGTTCATAACAGCACTATTTACAATTGCTAAGATATGGAAACAGACCAGATGTCCATCAGTAGATGAGTGGATAAAAAACTGTGGTACATACACAATGGAATACTATGCAGCTGTAAGAAAGAAAGATCTCTTATCCTTTGAGATGACATGGAGGAACCTGGAGAGTATTATGCTAAGTGAAATAAGCCAATCAAAGAAAGACAAATACCACATGATCTCACTTATTTGTGGAATATAATGTACAAAATAAGCAGTTGAACAAAATAGACCCAGAGACATAGAAGTAGGGTTCAGACTGACAAACCTCAGAGGAAGCGGGTGGAGGGGAAAGAGATAAACCAAGTGTTACTAATGGACGTAGACAACAATGCTGGAGGGTGGGAACAGAAGGAAGGGGGGGGGGGGATGAGAAACATCTGTAACAAAAATAAATTAATTAAAATAAAGAAGAAAGAAAAAATATTCTATGTTAAAAGACCAGAATTTCAAAAGAGTTAGATCTCATCTTAAACTCTCCTGCAGCTACACACATTCACATGCAGAGACTCCAAGAAATTGAAAAGACACCCCCATCCTAGTCTGAGAGAAATTATTTCCAGAAATATACCTGATAAAAGACTTGTATCTGAAATATATAAAGAACTCTTACAACTCATGAAGAACAACAGTACAAATATGTGTTTTAGTGGGCAATTATTTGAATAAAAACTTCAGCAAAGAAAAACATTAGCATAAGAAAATTCATTAGGGAAATGAAAATTAAAACTACAGTGAGATCTACTTCACACTCAACAGAATGGCTAAAGTTAAAGAGACTGAAATACCAAGTGCTAGCAAGAATGTAGACAGTTTGGCAGTTTTTTATTGAGTTCAACAAATAGCATACAACCCAGCAATCTCACTCCTAGGTAGTTATTCAAGAGAGATGAAAACATGTTCACATAAAACTTGTACAAGAATGTTTATAGCAGCTTTATTCATAATAGCTCAAAACTGGAAACAACCCAAATGTCCATCAACTGATAAATATACAAATGGAGGTACATTCATACAATGGAAAACTACTCAGCAATAAAAAAGAATGCTAGACAAAACAACGTGCATGAATTTGGAAAACATTACACTAAGTGATAGAAGCCAGACACAGAAGAGTACATATGTTAACGATTCCATGTACATGAAGTTCTAGAAAATGTAAAACCATAGCGATAAAACAGATCAGTGGTTGCCTAGAGCAAGTTTGGGGGCATGAGCATTTTCGAGGAGGTGATTGACTGCAAAGGGCATACTGGGAACTTTTTGGAGTAAAGGAAATGTTTGACATGATGGTGGTGATGAGTTACATGAATGTTTATATTTTTCGGTATAATTGAAAACTCATCAAATTGTATGCTTAAAATTGATAAGTTTTATTATATGTAGATTATTTCTCAATGAAGCTGATTAAAAATAAGGTAAACAGCAGCGTTAGACTATATTTAAGTGCCAACTAAATAGTGGAAAAATTAGTGTAGTTCAGAGGCAGGAAGAGCACAGGTTAGAGAAATCTTTCACAGAGGGTATGGCAAGTCAGCAGCATGGAGTTCTGCCTTGAAAGCAAGACAGCATTTAGATGGACCTGGAGGAGGAAGGAAGGGGGTTCCTGCAAGTCGAAGGAATTGGTCTACAGAGGAGAGAGCATGAAGCTTGGCACAGGAGATTTGGTTTCTAAACGTAGCTCTGCCTTTAATGAGTTTAGTAATATTTTGTATTTCTTTGCATTTTAATAGCTTTTTGGGATTTATAAAGAAAGTGCTGCTGTTATTATTTTCTTTAAAGCATAGCTCTTTGTTTTCCAGCATGCCCAGTCGCCTCCTCAGCCAACCACTAAATTTTCCAAGTTGGAAACCTGAGAGTCATTACTGGTGATTCCCTTTTTTTCACTCTCTGTGTTGCCTCGTTTACCTTCCAAGTAGTTCATATTTGCTTTAGTTCAGGGCACCTCCTCTCTTAACTTTCAGCAGTGTAAAAGTTACTTAAAGGATCTTTTTGTTTCTACTCTTGTTGTCTGGCCAACTCCTGCCCTTCCTTCTAGGAGCAGAGGAATCCTTTATTTATTTATTTATTTTTGGTACGTGCCCCTAGCAGGAACCGAACCCGGGACTAAATCAGCCAGGGCGATCCTTTTAAAACAAATGTAATTATTATATATGTGTACCTCACTGCTCAGGTCTAGTTTTCAAACTTTGCTTCTAGGAGCCCTTGGGTTTTAAGGCAGGAACTCTATGGCCACCATAAGATGAGGGGAGCATCAGGGAGAGATGGGGGACATAGATGAACAAGGAATAATCCGACCCTTTCTGCCCATTCCTTGCCCCACACTCCCCACCTGAACACCAAACACAACAGCTTGGCTTTGTCTCTTTTCTTATTGTATCCTCCCGACCTGACCACTGTCATAAAACACCTCTGGTTTTCAGGATGAAGTCCATGGTCTAGGTGAGACTCTGAAGAGGTGCTTTATAAACTGTCCCACTGTTACCCAGCCATGCTGTGGTGCTCCTCCGTGCACTTAACACATTATAAACATGTGTGCTGTGCTGTGCCCTGCATCAGCAATGCTTAGGTTTCTCTGTCTTCCCTCATGCTCTTTTCTCTGCCCAGATTACCTTTACGGTTGCCTCCTGATTGGCTAACTCCCAATTGGTCCTTCAGATCAACTCAGGCATCTCCAGAAACCAGGTAGTCCTCATCTGTATCTCCATAGCACTTCACACTCATCTCCATCACTGTACTGACAGTAGAACCTTCTGTGTAGGAGTATCCTCTCTGACCTGACCACACCCTCCAGGAGGAGGACAGGACAAAGACCATGTTGCTTTTGCTTGTCACTATATCCCAGGAAACTTGCACATTGCCTGGCACATCATAGATCTTAGTAAATATTTGACTTCCTGTCTCTCTCAGTGACTCAAGATGAAATGCAAGTCTCTATGCATGTTTTTTTTAAGAGGCCTCTCCCTATCTTGTTAGAGTCATCTCTTGCCACCTCTCACCCCTATGGACTTTCACTGCTCTGGCCTTATATACTATTGGTACTTTTCTGAAGTCTGTGCCTATCTATATAGTGTTTCTCCTTTCTGAATTGCTCTCCCTCTTCCTTTACTTTTCTCAGCTAACAAATCTCCTGACCTTCAAGGTCACAGTCAAGATAGATTTTTCTTTGTGAAATATGCCTAACTTCCTCTGTGTTCCCACAGCACACTCCTCAGACCCATGGTGTTCTCTAGTTTCCGTATTATAGACAATTTTTTTCCTTATCCCATTAGACTTGAGCTCGTTGGAGGCCAGGAACCATGTCTCTTTCATCATTTTGTAAGACTGGTGTTCCATTAGCCTCTCATTCCATGTAGAATAAAGACCAGGGCTTTTGATGTGCCATAGTAGCCCTTCAGTCTGTCTTCAAACTGTCTTCATTCTGGTCTTGTCTCCTGCCACCAACTGTGCACCCTAAACTGTAGCCCTTTTCAGCAGCTTGTGGTTTTCTGAGTATATTGCAGGTTGGACTGACCACACATACTCTATTTACACGCTGCTTTCTTTTCTGAATGCTGTCAACTGGCTGGCACTCTGTTTTCTTCAGGATAGTGTATTCTTTTTATCCAATTTTTAAACTGTAGATAATATTTCAGGCATACACCAAAAAAAAAAAAAAAAAAAAGTAATATGGCAATCCCCTGTGTATGTATTCAGTTATAAACAAAAGAACATTTGAGAGAGAGAGAGAAAGAACGCACACATTAAATCCCTTATTTCTTTCTCCCTGATTCCATTTTCTTGCCTTCTTTCTCAGAGAATAATGGCTATCCTATGTGTAGTATTTATAATTTCTGTATATTTTTTATTATTTCCAATGTTTTACTGTAAAAGATGTCATATTTTTTTTTGCATTTTTAAAACACCATATAAATATCACCTTGTTCACATTCTTCTACAAGGGTTCCTTGCTTATAGAACAACATTGTTTTTGAGATTTATCCATATTATTACATATGGTTTTAGATTATTTTAAATTGCTCATAGGATTTCATTGTATTAATATCCCACAGTTTATTCATTCTATTCTTGATAAGTGTTTTTTTTTTCAGTATTTCATTATTAAACCAATTTGTAATGAGCATTCTTATACAAAAGGAAAAAAATCTAGTCTTTTTCTAATTTAAAAAAATATTCTGACAGCTCTAACCTGACTGAGTGAATATTAAGCACATTAGAAAGTCAGTTTCACTTATTTTTTAAATCAGAATTATCCTCTAATAGACACATCGTGTATTACTCTAACTAGCATTAAGGTAGGGCTGGTAGTATGAATGGAAAGCTTTAAGCAAAAGTTATTTTTCTCAGCAATTTGCAAGTCATGTCTCATATAAATTTAGGTCATTTTACCTTAAAAAGGCTAAATTAAAGCCAAAATTAGAATTTTTAAACTAAAATTTTGAAAGCTCTAGCTAGAAGACCTGGGGAAAAGCCTATTAATTTGTAGAATAACAACTTGAAGTGTGAATTCTCTGTTTTTCATTTATGATAGAAAACTAGAAGTGACCTCAAATCATCTGTTCTTAAACCAAATTTCTTCAAAACAGCTGGAAGCAGTAGCCACAGCTACTTACGGTGGACCATTTCAACATTTTATGCCCTTAATAATCAAATTTTCCATCATGCCCAAGTGAAAGAGCTTATGTTTGAACTGAAACTAACTTCCTTGTTTTGTCTTCTACTAACAAGGAAAGAGGATTGTTAGTATTCGCTTTTAAAATAAATAAACTAGCCTTTCTTCTCCAAAGAAAACAATTTTAAATCTTTTTTGCTTCCATTCCTAGGACTCGTCTAATAATTTTCCTTGACTGATGGTGAAAGTTATCATAGATTTTCACTTCTGTCCTTCTTTGAAGTTACGCTTTTAGGATATGGAATCCCAGAGTTTGTGGGACCCATAAAACAGCACCAGAATTCTGGTATTTTGTAAACTCAACAAAGTGCACCATGTAGCTTCACTTGCCCCCTTACACTCTCATGAACACCAGGAATTCACTTCTTCCAGGTATATTTATTGGTTTCTCTTTTGGTTTGAGCATCCAATTTATGCCTTTGAGTCTTGCCATGCACTATGCTATAACTAACTGACCACGAGAGAGTTCTTTGTCTCAAAACTTCTGAAATTTTATTTATTCCAGAAAATGTACTGCAACCAATTAAGACTCTTAGTGATTTCCCTCTTTATACATTTCTATGTGAATATGTGTTACATACTATCCCAATATACTTTCACCTTTTTATTTCCATCACCTTCAAAATAATTTGTACATTAAAAAATATATACCCCTAATGCAGTTCACTATTATGTTCAGTAATTCTCTTACTCAGCAGTTTTATTTCAAGGAATTTATCTTATAGTCAGTCTCCCCTCAGGAAGGCTAAAAGTTGTGTATAAGGGTATTCATTGGAGTGATATTTATGATACAAAAAACTGGAAATATTGCAATGATTGATAATGGACTAGTTAAATCATGGTATATCCACATACTTAGGTATCAGGTAACTGGCACTCAATAAATGTTTGTTGAATGAGTCAAGGAATGTATTATTAATTAGAAAAAATGCAGGTACAGAATGGTTTATATTTTGTAGAATAAAAAAGATGAATGTAAATAGACCGTATTCATTTATTCCTTGATGCATGTAACGTTTCTACAATCATATACAATAAACTGCTAACATTAGTTACCAGTGGGTCATGAGTATGGGCTTGAGTAGAAAGTACAGTGTTTACTTTTAACCCTAAAAAGGGAAAAAATCAAAGCAAGATGAACTGCAAATGGAGAAGATCCCAGAAAAATAAAATGATTGAAAAAATGCATATACCTTTATAGATTGGATCTTATTTCTTACTTTTTCATATGGTATTTTCATTCCACTCTTCCTACTTCCTCTTATTTTGCCTCTGTGCTTTGTCTTCTATTTAGAAATGTCTTTTCTCTTGCACAAATCTTTTTTCTTCAAGATTCTATATGATCCAGCACCTTCATGAAACTTTGTTGGGCTATTTCATTTCAAAGAAATCTCTCTGACATATGCTTAGCACATAATCAATATTACACTATTTTACACTTAATTCAGTAATTATTTCACTTAATTATTTTTTTATTCCAACTATATTTAGGTATAGATTTAGAGAGGTTTCTTGCCTCTGTTATATTTGCTTTGTATAGCATCCAGCATTACCAATAAGTGTTTAAGGGATTAAAAATTTTTTTTTTCTTTATTGATTTTAGAGAGAGAGAGGAAGGGAGAGGGAGAGATAGAAACATCAGTGAGAGAGAGAGAGCATTGATTGGCCGCCTCCTGCATGCCCCCCACTGGGGATCTGGCCCACAACCTGGGCATGTGCCCTGACCAGGAATCAAACTGGTGACCTCTTGGTGCATGGGTCGACACTCAACAACTGACCCACACTGGTCAGGCAGGATTTTAAATTTTTTGACAATAAATATTTTATTTTAAAAATATAACAACCTTTTATTGTTTGGAAGAACACCATTGTGAACGTCATCGTAAATATTTCTATTTCCAAATAGACACACTATGTCTAAATCACTTGCCATTGGCAATAATTCCAGTCCATTACAATCAGAATATCTGCTCCCTAAAAAAATGTACCTTCTCACATGAAATAAATTAACTCTTTAATGTCCATTGATAAATAAAATACAGCTACTTTCTCTCCAGATATTTAAATTTTGTCTTTAAATTTGATTTATCCAATCTCCAGATTAATTTCAAACTAAAATTTATCAGTAAAACAGCATCCCAATAAAGGAATAATCTAAGCAGTATATGAAGGATAAAGCCACATATTGAATTGCCTTAAATTATATAGTTAAGTGTCTTTAAGGACATAGCTCATTGTAAGCTAAAGAAATCTTTTATTTTAAAATCATAAACCTCTCCACAATCTCATATTTCTGATCTTGATTTATATCTGATCCCTTTTTGTAACTCAGTGTACATGAAAGGCTACACAAGACCAATTGTGCTGCTTTGGGGGAGGGGAAAAACCAGTACTACTAAACAGACAATGATTTTTATTTTTGATAATGTTAAAACTTAATCTAGAATGAATATTTAGTAGCCTTGTCTTCAGTGAATAATCCCACTAAAACCATTTGCAACAATTAGGGATTTTTTTTTTTTTTTTAAATCTTTATTGTTGAATGTAGAATATATTACAGATGTTCCTCATTTTTCCCCCATTGACCCCCTCCTCCCCACTCCCACCCCCCTCCCGCCTTTTCCCACACTATTGTCTGTGTCCATTAGTTTTGCATAGAAGTTCTTTGGTTTATTTCTTCCCACCCCCCAACCCCTTTCCCTTTGAGGTTTGTCAGTCTAGCAATGAATTTGTACTTCTTAATCCCTTCACCTTTTTCACCCATTCCCCCAAACCCCTCCCATCTGGCAACCAACAAAATGTTCTCTGTATCTATGAGAATGTTTCTGTTCTGCCTGTTCATTTTGTTTGTAGATTCCATTGTTGATAGATATGTATTCATTGCCATTTTGTTTGTTCATATATTTTATCTTTTTCTTCAAAAAGACCCTTCATCATTTCATATAATAATGGTTTAGTGGTGATGAACTCCTTTAACTTTTTCTTGTCTAGGAAAGTTTTTATATGGCCATCGATTCTAAATGACAGCTTTGCAGGATAGAGTAATCTTGGTTGTAGGTTCTTGGTTTTCATCACTCTGAATATTTCTTGCCACTCCCTTCTGGCCTGCAAAGTTTCTTTTGAGAAATCAGCTGACAGCCTTATGGGAACTCCCTTGTAGGTAGCTAGCTCTTGCTGCTTTTAAGATTCTCTCTTTGCCCGGCCAGTGTGGCTCAATGGTTGAGTGTCAACCCATGCACCAAGAGGTTGCCAGTTTGATTCCCGGTCAGGGCACATGCCCAGGTTGTGGGCCAAATTCCCAGTGGGGGACATGCAGGAGATGGCCAGTCGATGTTCTCTCCCATCGATGTTTCTCTCTCTCTCTCTCTCTCTCTCTCTCTCTCTCTCTCTCTCTCCTTTCCTCTTTCTCTAAAATCAATAAAGAAAAAAAATTAAAAAAAAAAAGATTCTCTTTGTCTTGAACCTTTTGCATTTTGATGATGATGTGTCTTGGTGTGGGCCTCTTGGGGTTCATCTTGTTTGGGACTCTGTATGCTTCCTGGACTTGTATGTCTGTTTCCTTCACCAAATTAGGAAAGTTTTCTGCCATTATTGTTTCAAACAGGTTTTCAATTTCTTGTTCTCTCTCTTCTCCTTCTGGCACCCCAAGATGTGAATGTTGGCATGCTTGAAGTTGTCCCAGAGGCTCCTTACACTATCCTCATTTTTTTTTATTCTTTTTTCTTTTTGCTGTTCTGATTGGGTGTTTTTTGCTTCCTTATATTCCAAATTGATGGTTTGCTTCTTGGCTTTACCTTCTCTACTATTGAATCTGTGTAAATTATTCTTTATTTTAGTTAATGCCTCCTTTATTTCTGACTGTGCATCCATCATTTCTGACTGGTCCTTTTTTATGCTCTTGAGGCCCTCACTAAGTTCACTGAGGTTCTCACTAAGTTCATTGAGCATCCTTATAAGCAGTATTTTGAACTCAGCATCTGTTAGGTTGCTAATCTCCATTTCGCTTAGTTCTTTTCCTGCAGTTTTGTTCTGTTCTTTCATTTGGGACCTGTTTGTTTGTCTCCTCATTTTGGCTGCCCCCCTCCCCCATGTTTGTTTCTGTGTATTACTTAACGAGAGGTATAGGGCTAGCTGAGACCAGATGCTGCTTGTTTGAAAGAATTTAGGAAAACCTGAAGCAGGATCCAAGACAGGCCAATCCTATGGTTAAGCAAGTGGCAACAGCTTGGGTGGGCCTGAAAGTTGGGTGGGGCGGGGCCTCAGGGAGTCACCAGGGCGGGGCTACCAGTGTGAGCCAGGTTGCTGGAGTCCCAGATTTGGTGGCTGTCTGCCGCCCCAGGGAAGGGCTCACCAAAGGAACAAAGGCCTCTGACAGCACGTCTCTCCTGGAGAAAGCCCCCTCTCCAGCCCTCGCTCCAGTGCCAAACAGCTCAGTTCTTCCCTGTATGTCTCTGGTGCCCCTCGAGCTGCCTCCCCTCTGAGCTTAGAGGGAGAGAGTCCGATAAGTCCGTGCGTGGGCCCCTTAAGGAGCTGCCTGGGGCTCCGGCCGCATCAGCCTCCCTGAGCCTCAGTTCCCACTGGTTTTTCCAGCCAGAAGTTATGGGGATTCTCTTCCTGGCACTGGAACCCTGAGTGGGGCACCTGGTGTGGGATGGGGACCCTTCAGTCCTCAGGGAGGACCTTCTCAGCCGAGGTGTCCTCCTGATTTTTATCCGCCACACGTGGGTGTGGGACCAGCCCGTCCCCTCCGCCCCTCCCACCAGTCTCCTGTGGCTGCTGCTTTAATCCCGTAGTTGTAGGACTTCCATCAGCTTGATTTCAGGCAGTTTTGAATGATGGTTGTTCTGTAGTTTAGTTGTAACTTTGATGTGGTTGTGGGAGGATACGATACCTCATACCTATGCTGCCATCTTGACCAGAAGTCTCGGGATTTTTCTAAAAATATATTTAAAGTAATATTTTATTTAGCATAGTATCACTAAGAAATACTGGAGTACTGTTTTGACCTTTTTTTAAAAAATACTACAATTATACCTCAGATCTATATGGAAAAGTACATGGAATCAGAATTGTCTTTTTTTTTAAGTTGCCATCTAGCCCAAAGAGGAATTTTTCATTTGTATTTTTTTTAATTTTTTTTAAATCGATTTTAGAGAGAGAGGGTGGGAAAAGGAGAGAGAGATAGAAACATAGATGAGAACATCAATTGGCCACCTCCTGCATGCCCCCTACTGGGGACTGGGCCCACAACCTGGGCATGTGCCCTGACCGGAATCGAACCAGTGACCTCTTGATGCATGGGTCAGTGCTCAACCACTGAGCCACACTGGCCAGGCCAAAGAGGAATTCTTTAATTATTAGCTATAGTAGATGTAATATCATAATTATATAATTATGTATATTTGAAGCCTTTGGTATTGTTTTTCTTCTTGATGAATTAGCCCTTTCATCATTATAAAAATCTTTCTATCTCTAATAATGTCTGTCTACTATTTTTTCCACTATAATAATCTGAAAATTTCTCCTGTTTGAAATTTTAACTTGTGAATTTTTTATACTTTAGAACCCTTATAATTTAAACATTCTCTTCACTTCATTTTTTGTTACATCAATAGTATTGTTGATTCTGCTGTTATCACAGGCATGAAAAAAGTATCATTACAAGTATATTTTAGACTTGTCCCGAAGTCTACTATGTCTCATATTAATAGAACTATTCCAGCTTTCTTATGCTTAGTGTTTATATCTTTTTTACCTCATTTCAATGTTAATTTATCTGTGTCTTTAAATTTACAGCTGTGACTCTTGTAAACAGCATGTGATTAGTTCTTGCTTTTTATCCACTCTGACCATCTCTGCCATTTAATTGGCGTGTTTAGCCCATTTACTTTTAATGTAAATTAGTTTATTCTTTGGAAATTGATCATTTTAGGTCTGTTAGGGTACATTTTAGAATGGAGTAATTTTTACTTTGAATTTGATTAGCTTTACTTTTCAAACATAGACTTTCTGAGAATGCAACTGAATGCCCATGTTCAGGGAGTTTTACCCACTCTGGCTGGTTGGAACTCCAGTACCACTCAATCTTTTGTGATCTCCAAAAGTCTGTTTAGTTTTCAGCTTCTGGGTAGTTGTTTAACAACCACATCTTGTGGAGTCTTGCTCTGTACTATACAGCTTAGTGTTTAGCCAAACACTCAGGAAGACCCTTTGGCAGATTTCTGGACCTCCCTCTTGCATTTCCCTCCCATCTAATAATCTGCCCTGCAAATTCCAGCTGCCACAGCGGCCCCAAGTTTATATTTCTGTCTTTTCAGCCCAGCACAATATTGAGTGTGTATTGTTTGGGTCCCACCATTCTGAACTACAGTTTGGAATGTTCCTCTAGGCTGAAACTTGCCATTTGTAGATCTCTCTTCTTTTAGGGATCAGAATTCTGTACTTCAGATTAACATCTGAAAACAGTTGTTTCATATAGTTTTTCCAGTTTCTTAGTTGTTTACAGCAAGAGAGTTATTCAGTACCAGATAGTTCATCATGGTCAGAGACAGAAATCTTATAATATGTATATTTAAAGTCATACTTTTTGAGAAATAAGAATATAAAGCTATAATATTAAATCATAGACTCTATATTATACTAGAGAAATAATCTGACCCAAAACACTCAATTGAAAGATGAGAAACTTGAGATAAAACAAGCTCATGTGACTTATGATAAATTACACTGTGAATATAAAGTCATTTCATAACCCAAGTTTTCTAAATGTCTGTCTACTATTTTTTCCACTATAATAATCTGAAAATTTCTCCTGTTTGAAATATAATTTTAACTTGTGAATTTTTTATACTTTAGAACCCTTATAATTTAAACATTCTCTTCACTTCATTTTTTGTTACATCAATAGTATTGTTAACTCTTCTGTTATCACAGGCATGAAAAAAGTATCATTACAAGTATATTTTAGAATGATTGACATTCTATGGAACTATATACTTTAATATAAGATCTAGAAAAAGAGACATTTAGTCCTTTTAATATAATTGGAGTTTTATTTGTTTTTGTTTTTCAGTTTGTTTTCCTTGCTGTCTAAAAAACACAACAAAGTTCTGGAACAAGCTACACAGTCCTTGAGAGGTTCACTAAGTTCCAATGATGTTCCTCTACCAGATTATGTAAGTAGATACCTTACTTTGTCAATACAAATTTTTCCTTTCATTGCTAAGTTTATAAATAATAAAACCCCTCTCTTTTCAAGATATACCTGTGATCCTGGTGCCCTAGAAATCTCTAATACACAAATAAAGGAGTGACATCTTTTTTTTTTTTTTCCTTTATTGATTTGAGGGAGGGAGGAAGTGAGAAGGAGAGAGAGATAGAAACATCGATGAGAGAGAACATTGATTGGCTGCCTCCTGCATGCTCCCCACTGGGCATTTGGCCCACAACCTGGGCATATGTCCTGACCGGGAATCGAACCAGCAACCTCCTGGTGCATGGGTTGACGCTCAACCACTGAGCCACAGCAGCCGGACAAGGAGTGACATCTTAAGTCAAGGGACTTAAGATTATTGATTACTAACAAATGGTTGAAAAAAGTTAACCCTAAACTAGTGATATTTAATAATTAGGACTCTTAGTACCTTAGTCAAGAAACCCTCTCAAACTAATTACAGAAAAATGAAAGGAGAGCTTTTAAAGGAATTTTATGCAAATGTTTCTCACTTATGGGGAGGACCTAAACATGGATTTCATAGAGAAAGAGAACTTGATATTGAAAAGCCATTGGATTCAAGAATGTTCTGTCTTTTTGAGGCTATTTAATTTCTGTTCTCTACTGCTTTTTTCTTCAGTGCTATTCTGCTTCCTATAGGCCAGGTTTCTCCATTTGCTGACTGAAATAGCAACCCCAGCCCTTCCTCTTCCTACCTCCCCACCCCTGACACGTCCTTGTGAGTGTCATGCCATTAGCTCACTGGTCAGAGTATTCAAGCCCTAATTCTCATTCCTGGGAAAGAGACTGTAATTGGCTCTGCAGGTGAGTGTGCTACTCCTAGTTTTGACAGCCATGATCAGCAGAGAACAGAAGTGACATGTTGCCTTTGTTCCATCCACTTTAAAGATGAAGAGCGTAATACCACCTGACGTCAGGATGATGATGGAATAGCATTATATAATAATAGGAAGGAGACGGCATTATGAGTTCCTGTAGGGCAGTGCCACTATCTGTGACATTTTGGAACATGGTGTAGTGAGGATGCTAAAATTTATCTTGTCATAAACCACAAAAGTAGTTCATCAAGCTCTAATAAGCTCTCTAAATCCCCAGACAACAACTTAGTGGGTTGATGTTTAGAAACTTTATGAGAGAATTTTTAGATTCTGATTTTGAAGTGGCAGTGCATACCAGACAGCCGGAGAGTTGTTTTGCTTGTTTCCTGTGGTTTGTTTCATTTCTAAATGGTTGTGCTGATATGAGACTGTGGGAACAGCACCCAGTCCGGATAGCAGTCGCTGATAAACAGAGATAGCTGTGTGCAGCCACAGCCTGACTGGTGCTATTTTTCTTCTCTTTTATTTATTTATTTATTTTGTGTGTGTATGTGATATGATCTATCCTCCCATTAAAGTATTAAGTTTATCATTCCAAAGTACTTCTCTCTCTCTCTCTCTCTCTCTCTCTCTCTCTCTCTCTCACATACACACACACAGTTATCTTTTAAGATTTTCTTGCTAGTTGAATATTTTCAACTTTTAAAAAATTAGTGTAATAGCTCATTTACTTCTGTCCTTGCCATGACTTGTTATAAGAAAACTATTCCTTCTTTATGGCTCCTTGGGAACCTCAGTTAAGGTCACAGTGGCAATTGGGATTGTGTTTATTAAGAATTTGAATTTGGTTCATCTGTAAATGTTTTGTTATTTTTGTACAACTGTCATTTGCTTTATGTAGTATTTCTGTGTTGTTATTCCACAAAAATATGTTGAATGTATATAGTCTTGAGATTGTCCTAGCAGTATTCCCCTCTAATAAGAATCCGGAACATTAGTATTTGTTTGAGAAAATGAGTCATATTTAATAGTATTTGCCAATTATGGAGATAATAGTACCATGAGAGGATGTTGAACTCTTTAATAGACATATGAATTCTCCTATTGAACTTCAGTTGTTAGAGTCACTGACTATTCTTGCATGAAATTTTCATTAAAAGTAAAAATGAATTTCTTAAAGCATCTGCTTCCTAGAAATACTGGGGAAATTCCATTTGGAATCTGTCATTGACAATCCTTATTTTAACATTTGTGTGTATGAGACTTTATAAATCACAACATTTCCCAAATGGGTTTATGAACTTGAATTTTGCTGCCCTTCCTCAGAGTTCATTGAAGAGGGTGGGTAACACTGATTCAGTAGTAGTGGTGAAAGCTGAATCGCTCCTCCTGCCACTGATCTGAAGGTGATTTAAAAAGCAGCAACCTTGAAAGTACACACTGCAGTATGTTCTTCTTTTGTGATAACTCAGTGTGTTTTTTCGATTCACCATTCCATTGCTCAGACACTACATGTAAGTGATTTGCACATTTGAAACTATGTTCTCATTGTCATTTTCTTTGAAATTGGTCACTAACTGGGAAATAAAATATGTTCCTCCCTCTTCTTTCCCAGATATTTTACTTAAGTGTCTTTGTCAACCAACAACCGCATAAAATTCTGTGTCCTGGATTAATGCTTCATACCACGTGTTTGTAAAACATGAAAAAAGAAACGAAAGGGTCTTAAGGCAGCAGTGAATTCCCTGATGTATACTTTCTACACCAGGATTGGATAAACTATATTAGCACAGATTTTGAATAAGTGCTTAAAATAAGGATGTGTTTTTCTTCTCACTGTAGTACATGGAGTACTTTCAGTCTACCTAGAGGTTTCTGAGTTTATTAAGAAAATGTTTATTCTCATTATACTGTATAATTCACAAGCCAATTGAGTAACAACATAGAAAGCAAATAGCAAGTTACAAAAACATTAGTATTATTACTCTAGTACAACCATATTTGCCTGACTGTCTCAGGGGAGACCTGAAGCCTTCTACCAAGTCCTAGATAATGAGGAAATGCCCTGGCTGCTTAAGGGGAAATAAACAAAAATTGCACTCAGGTCCTCTGTGGGGAGAAAGAATGCCACTGCAGAGTGATAGCTGGTACTTCAGCCGCTAAAGGGGCAATGAAGGTGTTTAGGGAGGCAAGTGAAGTTCAGTTGACTTAGCTAAGCTTTAGTGTCTTAATATCAGGTCTTAATACAATTTAATTCACTGACTAAAAGGACAGAGGATTGTTAAAGAAGAATCTTTCAAAAAATTGTTTTAAATAAAGAACTTTGTTCATATACAACAGAACCTCAATATAGAAACTGAAACAAAAATAATAAATGAGTTATAGTTGCTTTTTAAACGATAGGCATCGTTTTGCATTATAACTATTGTCACAATGTCATATAAGCTTTGTTTTTCTAATTTGTAACCATCACCTTAGCAACTATTTTAAATGAGAAGAATCTAACTTTTATTCTAGGTGGAACCATACAGAACCAAATTACATTGCCCTTTGATCATCAAAGGATTTTTTAATCTTTTCTTAGGAGAGACTTTCCCATTCATTCCAAGCAATGAAATGCAAAGGCAAAAGCCAGAAAGAGCAAGAACCAGAATCAGAAAAACCCATTTCCTTTCCTGATTACACAGCTAAGCAACATTTGCCAACACCCTATCATCTTGATGAGGGGTTGGGGGAGCATCTGACTAGCTCTTGCTGGCAGAACGTAGGTGGAAGTGATGTCACCACTGTACCATCGTCCACACCTCTCTTCCCCTCATCATATGCTAACTAGATGCAGGAAATCCACTGGGAGATTCTGAGGTCTCAGAGGATGGCAGTGTCTGGACCCCTGAATCATCTCAAATAAGGCTAACTGGGTACCCTGTAGGACTGTGATACAAATCAGCAATAAAGCTTTACTACATTAAAAAATATGGGCAGTGTGGCTCAGTGGTTGAGCGTCAACCCATGCACCAAGAGGTCGCTAGTTTGATTCCTGGTCAGGGCACATGCCCAGGTTGTGGGCCCAATCCCCAGTGGGGGGCATGCAGGAGGTGCCCAGTTGATGTTCTCTCTCATCGATGTTTCTATCTCTCTCTTCTTCTCCCTTTCTCTCTCTCTCTAATATCAATAAAGAAAAATATACATATGGGCAGAAAGTCTGAATAGATATTTCTCCAAAAGACATACAAATGACAAGTAAGCACATCAGAAGATGCTCAACATCATTAGCCATTAGGGAAATGAAAATCAAAACCATAATGAAGTTCATACCCACTGAGATGACTATAATAAAAAAGGCAGATAATCACGTATTGGTGAGGGTGTGGAGAAATTAGAATCCTCATATAACTGGTGAGAATGTAAAATTATTCAGCTGCTTTGGAAAATAATTTGTAGTTTCTCAAAAGACTAAACAAAGAATAACTATATGACCCAGCATATGGTAATAAATACACCTAAGGAATTGAAAACATATTTCCACGCAAAAATGTGAATGTTCATAGCACCATTTTTTATAATGGCAACGATCCAAATGTCTGTCACTGGTCCGTGCATAAATAAAAGGTGGTATATCCATACAATGGAATATTACTTAACAATAAAAAGGAAGGAAGTGTGCTTGCTTCAGCAGCACATATACTAAAAGGAATGAAGTACTGATGCATGCTTCAAATGGATAACCTTGAAGACATGCTAAGTGAAAGAAGCCAGTAACAAAGGCCACACAAGCAAATCTTACAGTGATTAGTAGTAGATGGTTTCGATTGGGGAGTGACTGCTAAATGGGTATAGGTTTTCTTTTGGGGATGATCAAAATGTTTTAAAATTAGATTGTGGGAATGGTTGCACAACTCTGAATGTACTAAAAACCAATGAATTGCATGTTTTAATTCAATGAAGACTATGGTGTGTGAATTTTATCTTGATGAGGCCTTTTTTTTTAAAGGTAGTACTTGGAGCACTAGTAAAAATAGAAAAAACTATTTGTTGAATTTAATAGCAATTAGACATAAGTTTGGCAGGCATTATGGCATAGGGGTAAACGCAGAAAAATAAATCTTATACTTTGAAAAAATTATTTTCAAGGAAGGAAAACATGTTTCTTATAGAGTGACTTTAGAAATTGCTAAAATCAGTTACATAACCAATTACGCCAAGGTGTGTGTATTTTTCACCTTAGTTTAAGCAAAAAAAAAAAAAAGTAAAATATCCACCAACAGGGGACTGTTTGAATCAAAGTACAAATTCATCCAATGCAATACTCTGCAGCCATATTTTAAAAAGTAAATTCAGTCTATATGGGTTTATATGAAAAGATATAACACTTAAATTAGTTTTTTAAAATCCTCACTTTATGGTATATAGGTTAATGTATATGTGTGTTTAAAAATATGCATTTAATTTTTCTGGAATAATGTTCAAGAAACCATTAAATAGTGGTTACCTGTGGGGAGTCAGACTGCAGGGTAAGGAAAGTAGAACTTTATACTTTTTACATTGTATTCTTCTTCATAATATATTCTTTTTCAAATATAGACACATTTTATTTTTCTCTCCTTTCTTCCTCTTTCCTTTCTTTATTATTTTCAGATAATTTTAGACTTAAAGAAGAGTTTTAAAGAATTTCTATATATGTTTCACCCAGCTTCCTTTTTTGTAAATGTCTTTCATAACCATAGAACATTTGTCAAAACTAAGAAATTAACCTTGATATACTGTTAACTAATTTGAATATTACTAGTTTTAGAATTTTAATATTACTGGAATCCCACATTCTTTTCTAGGATCCCACATTGCATTTTGTTATCATGTCTCCTTAAGTCTTTCCTTGTCTTTTATGACCTTGAGATTTTAGAAGAGCACTGGTCAGTTATTTTGTACCATGCCCCTCAACTTGGATACATCTGGCATTTTCTCATATTTAGGTCAACATTATGCATTGTTGGGAAGGATACTACAGAGGTTATTTGCCCTTCTCAGCGCATTATATACATGATGTTGGTATTACTGGGATGTTTACCTGTGTTTACTGTGAACACCTTGCTAGGTGATGTCTGCCAAGATTCTTCACTGTAAACTTGCCAACTTTCCCTTTGTAATTACTATATATTTTGGGGGGATACTTTGAGATTATGCCAATATCCTGTTTCTGTTTAAACATTTCCCCACAAATTTTAGTATCCTTTGATCTGTCTTGCCTGCAGCATATTTTCCTGATTTATTAATGATTTTTTCTCTTTGTCTGATTTCTCCTACATTTATTAATAGAATTCTTCTGCAAGGAGAATTATGCCTCTCCCCAGTGTATTTATTTATGTAGTTATTATTTATATCAGTATGGACTCCTGGATACTACTTTTATTCATTGTTTTATAACCAGGACTATTATTTCCTTGGTAGGTAGGTCCAACTTTGGCCATTGGGAGCTCTTTTAGGTAGTGTCATCTGCCCTTTGAGTATGTTCCTATCTCTTTTTTTTTTTCTTCTTCTCTTCCTCTCTCCCTTTCTTCCATTTATTTATTTATTTATTTATTTATTTATTTATTTATTTAATCAATCCTTAAGATGCTCTAACTCATCTTGTATTTCCCCTGCTCCAACCCTAGAATCAACCAATTCGCCATGGAGGATCATGAAATTTGAATTAAGATCTTTATAGTTACTTCATAATGTAGAAACTAGTATAAAAAGAAAAGAAAAGAAAACAAAACCCAAAACAGAGTCAAATCTGGTCAATAAGATTGGTGAACATCCCTAAAGAACACAGCTGCTTTGAACTTGAAGCAGTCTCAAGCCCCACATTGATTAGGTCCCAGGAAGTTTCTTCTTTAATACAATTGATTTTTAAATTCAAATAAATGAAGCCTGTGCCAAATGAGCAAGTTCCCCACCCACCCTGCCATTTTTTTCCTAATTAAAAACCAGACCTGAGTTTAACATAATAAGACCGATCTTCTTGGTTGTGTTATAACTTGGCTTTGGATACACTTCTGAACAAGGAATTCCAGAAAGGTACTGAGAATGCCTGTAAGGATAATTTTAGTTGGAGGGCTCACTCTCCTCTTGTTAAAAAAAATAATAACACTAATTCCTTCATTCTTAAAAAAACACGCCTCAATTGAGGAAAAGAATATTGGCCTTTCTTTATTCCTGAAGAGGAAGTTTGTCATGTCTCTTCTTACAGTGTATGGTAGAATATTCTAAAGAATTTTTTACTTATCATTAAAAATACTTAAATAACTTTTATGTTGCTTCCTCTAGCTTATAAAAGGAAATAGGATGTGTTTGCATTGAAATCTGGCAATGATTAATTAACGTTCTAAGAAGTTTAAAGAATGCAGAAAAAATAACCCATGCATATTAAATTCAGTAGCAGTGTGTGATAAATTTGTGAAAACCAGTGATCACAGTTTTCTTTTTTTCCCCTTCTCATTGTAGTGAAAAAATTCTTACCTGCTGTTGTGCAGAGCTAATAAAAAAACACCTTTTCCTGAGATTTTTCAAATTCTTTGTTATTTAAGAAATCATTATTTTAATTTTCTGTGTGCTCAAATTTTTATTGTTTCTCCATCTCTCTCTCCCTTTCTGCCTGAGTTTGTAGTTTCTAATAGGAAGAAAAGAAGTCTACTATTTGGAATTTTCTTTGATATATCCTTAATTTACATGGCAAATAGAAAGCAGCTGTCTATTTAAACATCTAATTCTTGAAACCATAGTCCCCTCAAGCGTCATCTGGAAATAATGTAGCTTGTAAAACAAAGCTAAGAAGAAAAAGCAATGTTTGTTTTATGTGGGATGAATGATTTCTGTTGGGGTCCTTTAATTCGGCTATTATGAGGGTTATTAAAAAGCAGTATTACAAAAGAGGTTTAAATGAAAAGAATTTTTTTGAGCTGGTATCTTATTATTACAGTTGATTATAGTCAAAGCTGCAAATGTTTTTAAAATAGCACTTTTAGTTTCTTCAGATAAGACCCCAAAACCCAGTAATCTTACTCATTGTATGAGTGGAAATACAACTCTTTTCTTAGTTGATTTAATTTCTGAAAACAAATTGTATTTGAGAATTCAGCTCTACTTTTTGGCTGGGAATTTCATGGGTTTCTGAAAAATTCTTAAGAATCCTTGTAAGACTATTTGGGGAGCACCTTATACATGCAAAAATGAGCATGAAAGCATCAGTTTACCTAGACTTCAGATATTATTAGAAGATTCAATAAACACATGATCAAGTTAAGCCTAAAGTGTTTCTTAATTTATTCATAAGTTACTTGGGTTCTGAGATGAGAGATCTCAGTCATGAGAAGTGTTATACATTGGGAAGTAGAAAGGCAAGTTAATTTTTGCTTTGACAGTTGTTAGAGGCTATTTCATGATTGGAATATATTGGTTTTCTTGATTTGTTAATACAACAAAATTATTTTTGGATAGTTGACATGAACTAAATTTCTTTCCTAAAATATACTTGGTATCACAGAAATGAAAAGATTTAGCATTTTTGTTTAATAACCAACAGGGTAGACATGGTTACTTATTTTCACGCATTTGAGTCACTTGTAATCTCTCACCTGGTAGTTTCTATGGTCTCAAATTTGTATTTTGACAGGTCATGAGGAGAGTATTGGGTTGCTCTAAATACCTTTTTTCCCTTAATATACAGTGCTAGTTGATCAGTTGAGTGATTGAATTAATGATTATCTTTTTTTAACGTCATGTTCGAAGCTAAAAAGTACTGAGCCTTTAATAATCAGGCATTATCTTTATCACTGGTCCGTGAAGTTAAGTTAGGACAAGAGTAATTTTTGTTTCATTATTAGTAGTGCTTTAGCTCATTAACCAGCTCCAAGTATTAAGTTTCCCATACCCATTGTGAATACTCCTTTTAATTACTAATATTCTCCAGGTTAACAGTAATACCAGGTACAAAAGAGTAATGTATACATAAACACACTCTGTATGGTACTTGAAATGTCTTATTCTTTTATCCAACAAGTAGTGAACAACTACTGTTTTATTAGGTACTTTTCTCTGCCCAATGGAGATAAAAATTTCTGCTCTCATGAAGCCTACATTCTAATGAAGAGAGAGATGTGTAATGATTGCAAGCACAGGTAAAGGAATGGCGTTAGAGGGTCCCATGGGAAAATAAAGCAGGATAAAGGAATTGCACAACAGTGTGAATATACTTAGCACTGCTGAACTAGTAGAAAAATGATTAAGAGGTAAATGTTGTTTGTCTTTTACTACAGTTTTTGTTGTTGTTGTTAAAGGATGTGAGCACTGGAATCTGAAAAAAACTAGGTTTAACCTTCTTGTGACCTTGACCTTACTAACCCCTCTGATCTTTGGTTTTCTCATTTATTAAATAAAAACAATAATACGTCACCCATGGGATTGTTGTGAGAATTAAATTAGAGAATGCACAGAAAGCACTTAGTACAATATTTGGCATATAACAAGTGCTATGTAAGCGTTAGTGGCCAATCGTTACTACCGCTACAGCTTCTACCACCTTTGTGATAGGAAAATATGTCCTTTTTTCTTCCATCACTAAAAACCGAGGAGGGCCAATTAAAAGTCTCTTTTTAGTGCCCTGTAGCGTAATGGAATAAGTTTACACTGCAGGTCAGACTTGAGTTCACTCTCAATTTTAGCACTTACTAAATAAGTATGTTACCTTGGTTAGTAAATATTTTGTTAGTGACCTTAGAGAAGTTATTGTAGCTCTCTGAGCTTCAGTTATGTATCAAATGAGGATACTAATATCTACTCTGTAGAGTTGAATTTAATATTTGTGGTTATACATATAGCATTCTTGGCTAATGCCTTGATCATAGCAGGTTTTCAGTAAATGATGGATATTATCATACCATGATTATATTCATTCAAATATATTTATCATTGTTCAGGAATGGAAGGCAACATGAGCTTTTCCATAAATTCTTCCTGGGAAAAATTTATCAGAACATAAGAATAATCTATTTCTGATTTAATTTTGGGCTTCAGAGCATGCTATGAATTATATCTTTTTCTTAACTTTTGAAATTTCAGCATATATCTTTTCTTTGTTTATCAGTGGCGCCTTATTGCCTTTCTATTTAGAGGAATGATGGTGTGCTCTGTTGTTCATGATTGTGGCAAATAAAAGGTAACTGGAATAGTGACGCCAGTGTTAACCTGCTCTTTTGCCTAAAATGACTTGTTAGGTACCAGATGCAAATATACAAAGGACTCTTTTTTCCCTACCAGAAATTTAAGTACAAGAGAGGAGGCCTGTATCTAACAGAAATACTCTAGAACTGATCCCAGAAATATAATAGAAGTGACTACTTAATCTTTTTGAGTTTTAATTTCCATATTTGAAAATAAGCACAGCATTCCTTTTATTAATTTGTTATTAGCTTTTAAATATGATTAAATGTAGTAAATACAAAAAGTGGCACACAGCCCTGGCCGGTTTGGCTCAGCGGTTGGAGCGTCGGCCTGCGGTGCAGAGAGACCCGGGTTCAGTTCCCGCTAAGGGCACGTACCTTGGTTGCAGTTTGTCCCCGGCCCTGGTTGGTCGTGCGGGTGGCAGCCACTCGATGTGTCCCTTCACATCGATGTTTCTCTCTCTCTCTCTCTTCCTCTCTCTCCCTCCCGCTCTATCTGAACAAAAAATGGAAAAATGTCCTCGGGTGAGGATAAAAAAAAGTGGCGCACAGCAGAAATTCAAGGAGGGCATCATCCATTCAAAATACATGATTTTACTCATGTCATGTTTTGCTGCTGCATTGAGTATACAGTGATGAATGAACAGAGATGGATCCTGCCCCACCTCAGAGAACTAGTAGAGGGAAAAAAATTATTTAGCAAGCACCTAAATGCAAAAAATATAAATACGTCTAGGGAAAATAACTGTGACATAATGCAAGAGAATTGTGAGAATTCCAATTTAGATTTTGGGGCGTAAGAAGATGAGGTATTTTCTCTCTGAGAAAGTGGTAGTTAACTGAGAGACCTGATAGATAAATAAGAATCAGCCAGAGGAAGAGTGAGGGTAGAGTGTTTTAAACAGCATGTGCAAATACCCCGAGGCAGGATGGAGCTCTGTTTATTCAGCAAACTGTAAGCAGTCCAAAATGTCTTGAAGAGTAGTATTAAATGAGATTGGAGGTATAGGTCAGTGTCAGGCTATGTCAGGCCTGGTGGGTTATTCATTGTAAGGATTTGGAATGTTATTTATATAGTTCGGCATAAAGTCAATGAAGGGTTTCGAACAATGGATGTACCTTTGAAAAAGTATTATGGGCCCTGGCCGGTTTGCCTCAGCGATTAGAGCGTCAGCCTGCGGTCCAGAGAAACCCAGGTTCAGTTCCCGCTAAGGGCGCGTACCTCGGGTGCAGTTTGTCCCCGGCCCTGGTTGGGTGGTGCGGGTGGCAACCACTTGATGTGTCCCTTTCACGTCGATATTTCTCTCTCTCTCTTTCTCTTCCTCTCTCTCCCTCCCACTCTATCTAAACAAAAAACGAAAAAGTGTCCTCGGGTGAGGATAAAAAAATAAAAGAAAAAGTATTATGGAGTAGAGATTTAAAGAGGTAAGAGTTGAGACTGAGAAGCCAATTAAACCAGCCTGGTGAGAGATGACAGTGACATGGAACAAAGAGAAGTACTGAAAATGGAAATGTCGGTGTCGTCAACCTGAATAAGATATTCAAAATCATCGCGATTGATGAGAGAAAGTGGCATGAGAGGAATAGAATTGGTCCAGAGCTCTGAGGGGCCTCCAACCTTCAGAAGTTGGATAGAAGAGAAAATGCTTATAACGGGAATTGGGGATATCCCAAGTACATAGTTTCAGATGGGCATGTCTTAAAGAGAAAGAAATGCTAAACCAACTATGGATTGAAAATTGAAGATGAGATGAGGATTAAAACATATCTACTAGTTTGGGCCAGGCAGAGGTGGTATTTGTGCATGAAAAAATGGGAATTATTTTGAATAGTATAAACTGACAGGGAGTTAGGTTAATCATGAGAAGATTCTTCTAGGGATTCGGTTTTTTTTTTAATTCAGGTTTAGGACAGAGTATAAAATTAATTATTCTCAGTCTTCTATTTAGCCTTTCCTACCTTTGAATATGTCTATACCCCTGGTTCTATTTCTTAGCATATCCAACTTTATGAAGTTCTTGTGTGGACTAATGAGTTAAGCTTGTTTATTTTTTTTTTATTATTATTATTTTTTTATCCTCACCCGAGGACATTTTTTCCATTTTTTTGTTGAGGTAGAGTGGGAGGAAGAGAGAGAGAGAGAGAGAGAGAGAGAAAGGGACACATCGAGTGGCTGCCACCTGCACGACCAACCAGGGCCGGGGACAAACTGCAACCGAGGTACGTGCCCATAGCGGGAACCGAACCCGGGTCTCTTGGGACCACAAGCCGGTGCTCTAACCGCTGAGCCAAACTGGCCAGGGCGAGTTAAGCTTGTTTAAAGTGCAAGTTTTATATTAGTACCTGAATTAATAATAATTCATAATAATAAACCTCATAGTAGCTAAATATTCTGATTAATTTTCATGAAATCTGTACGTCTGTTAGAATTTAAATTAAGTTATCCTTAAACCAAATGAATAGTAGTAAAATCAAAGTGTACTCATACAACTAAGGTTATAGGAATCTCCAAATGGCCTCATCATAGCACTGGAATTATTTCTGTGAGGTTGCATGATATATTTAATTGTCTCTTACATTATATAATAAGCTTTGAACTTACCATCCCATCCGTGGTTCAAAGGAAATACTCCTTGAAAGCATGTATAATGTATTTTTGCATGTTTGTCATTTTCCTCTTAAAAAATATAGAGGAAGAGATTTTGAGAACTGAATACAAATGAGGAAAATGAATGCTGTGTAACTAAGGATGACAATAGTGTACGTGTGTGTTGAGCTTTTGTAAAAGCTTTAGATTGTTTTTTTTCTTTTCAATTTTTTATCCTACTGTCCTTACTATTATATTGCTTATGTATATCCTTCTGTCCATTGAGTTCAAAGCACTTAGAATCATCAAGTCATTTATTTCTTGGATTTATTGAATGGGTATCCATTGTTCAAAAGCCTGTGGGCGGAAGTACAAAGTTATAAAAGCACACAAATTAAATGTAATAACACAGGAGCAAGAGAGCAAGCCAGCAGGATCACTGCTGTGCCTTTTGGGAATGCCAGACTCTTATAAAGAAAGGCAAGAAAACAAAAGAGAGAAAGAAAAGAAACAAAACAACCAGCTAGGTTTGTCATATTCTGAGAGGTACAAAATAAATTTGTCAGTCAAAGGGAATGACCACGGGGTATAGTTAAGAGAGGCCTAACTGAGTTTAGAAGGTGCTCTGGAAAATGTTCCAACTCATACAGTCTCAGCTTTTACTCTAGTAACAAAGCATGAGAAATTATTGTGCATTCTCCTACATTTTTGCAGTTAAGGTATTCAGATACAAGGGGATTTGGTTAACTGCCATTGTCTTAAAGCAGTGTCATAAACTTTGAATTATGATCTTATTCTCAGGTTCCCAGTTAAATCTTGGTTTCATTTCTTTTAGCATTTTAGCTTAGAGATATATTTCTTTTTAGTTGTTTCTTTCATGTGGTGGTTTAAAGAATAGATATTTTCACAGTTTGGTAAATTAGAAAAACTTAAGCTGATTCTAAATTTAATTTAGAAGAGGAAAGGCCTCGTTTTTTCAAGGAGGAGAAGTCAATAGATAATTGAAAATTAAAAAATACTAGCACACACACAAAAAATACTAGCACACATTTCAGAATAAGAAGACAGATGTAGGAGGAAATAGCTAAAATGGTTCAAAATACTTGCCTATGGGGAGTGGGAGTTAGGGGAAAGGAAAGGATTGGTCCAGAGGACTGCTCTTTTTTTGTTTCAAATCTAGTAGTATCCTTGACTTTTAAATTATATTCATTTGTTACTTTGATAAAACAAAAGTTTAGGAAGAAAATAAAAACAGGAAACCTTATGTACAAAAAATATTTGGGATCATTTTCAAAAATGAGTTTAATAATTATTCTCCAAGTCTTAGCCTATAAAGTAAAGGATTCATTGGCACCCTCATTCTATTAAGCATAGTCTGATTTTTGATAATTCAAGAGAGATTGGCTAAAACTGCTAATAAATTATGCATTGCACAATGAGGCTTTTTCTTCTTCTGATATTTTTTCTTATTTAATTGAAAGTCTCTAATGACACTGACGGAAACCCGTGAAAGCATTGTAATGTGAAGTCTTCAGTAGGCTACTTCCTATGCAGCTTCATTCAGGTCTCAGTCTAAATCACATTTATTATCCTCCCTGTTCTCCCTTTCCTTTGCCTTCATAGCATTTCCCACAATTGACTGTCTCTCCCATTGGACTCTGAACTTCACCTAGGCAGGGATTATGTACGCTGGTCACTGCCTTAATCCAGTGCTTTTCCATAACACCATTCATTCAGTGTTTGACATGAGAGATTTCATCTGGGATGTCGTGTTGGCTAATGGTAGCTGTTGGAAGGATTAAATTGCGTTAGTTCACCTGGTAACCTAAAGGAGTTAAAACAACTTTCTCAGCTCCTTGGAGTACATTGCCCCAGAACCTACTACGGCCTGTAAATGACAGGGATCCGTATTTCTGCTGTTACCAAAGCTCTTAGGAGATACAAGGTGTATTCAGATAGCAACTGTTTTGAGATCTTTCATAAAAGGCATTTTGTAGCTAGTTTTTTGTTTGTTTGCACAGTTCATGCATTTTTAGTTTCTCCTTCTGTGTCTTTGTCTTTCAGTTTTTGCATTTTTTTCCCTCAACATGTCTGATTCCTTATCCAATTTACTCAAATTTTAATTGACATAAAGTTGAAGTCATTAAGAAGATTATAATCATTCTTTTATTTGGCTTGTTGGCATACCAAAGAGTTAGAGTTAACAATGACTGTTGAATATAACAAGTAAATTAATTCAAATAATGTCACAACATGTTTCCTAAATATAAATCGAACACATACAAGGAGAAAAGCTGCTTCCTAAAAATTTTGCTTGGAAAGGCATTTTTGTTAAGAAAGCAACTATAACCGGCCCTCCATATCCACGGGTTTCACATCCATGGACACAGCCAAACCCAGATGGAAAATATTCAGTGGGGATAAAAAGTTACATTGCTGACATGTGTATGCTATGTAGCTAGGCCTGCAGGTTGGCTTTGTTTGTACTTAACATGTACAGACTTTTTTCCTTGTCATCATTCTCTAAACAATACAGTATAACAGCTGTTTACATTTTAGTAGTATTATAAGTAATCTAGAGATCATTTAAAGTATGTGGGAAGATGTGTGTAGGTTATATGCAAATATTGCATTATTTTATATAAAGGAATTGAACACCCACAGATTTTGATATCCTGTGTTGGGGTATCCTATAACCAATCCCTTGCAGGTACTGAGGGACAGATTGGACATTGCTAAAATTGATTTTATACTGCCAATTGTCGTTCTTAGTATATTTGAGAATTCTTGTTCACCTGACTCCCAGTGTGATCTTTTGGTAAAAACAAGTGATTCTCAGGAAAGTTTTAACTGGTCATTGACTTTATTGATGAAATGAGGTCAATATTTTTCTGTAATTGCTGCTGTGCACATTTAGGTGTTTACCAAAATTAACTGAATGTGTCCATTACAAAAATTCACCTCATGTCTGTGATTGACAGGTAGTGCCTGTACAGTCTGTCCCACTTGAGCTGGTGAAAGTCTAATAACATCTCTGACTTTGGACCTTAAGGAAATCATGTTTTTCCTTTAGCTAAAGAAAAATCAAAACTGCCTGTCTCTTACAGGACAGCTGACCAAAGAGAATTATTTAATTTCCACTTAATGGTCTACATATTGTAGAAAAAGCTGCATCTTCATTATATTACTTCCATGTACTATCACTTTTATGAAAATGCTACCAAGCGAATTTTGGCTTGGTTGCAATTGATACTAGTGCTTGAAAATTTTCTTGTTATAGTGTATGCATTACCCTAAATGTGTTTTGCTTGCTTTTCATCTTTCTTGTAACAAAATCTTTTCCTATTCCCAAATTGATACAAGTTGACTAAAGAATGCAATAGAAGAAAGGAAAGGCAGGAATCAGCCTCTACTAACTACATTTTGATTGAAGAGATTTCTTTAATAGATTGTTTTTTCTATATTCTGTGTTAATATCAAATTTTTCTTTGCCTTTAAAAGAAGAATTTTGTTCATGGTACACTAGGGCTTTCTCACCCTATTTTATCTTTTACATATTGATAGTTGTTTCTACAAACTTTTGTTCAGAAAAAATATCCACAAAATAAAATTAGGCATCTTTTTCTTCCAGAGAAATTAGCACCATATAGCAAAATTGACAAGCAGCCCCAACTGATGACTTTATGATTGCTAGATTATGATCTGGGGTGAGCCATTATAAGTTGGACTCTTATAAACGTTACTTACACATTAAATTCCATTCCCCAAAACTAATTTCATGTTCTAGAAACACAAAAATAGATTATAATGAATGAAAATATTTATAAACGTTACTTACACATTAAATTCCATTCCTCAAAATTAATTTCATGTTCTAGAAACACAAAAATAGATTATAATGAATGAAAATATTTTATTTTATAACCCTGTATCTCAAACAATAGCAGATAAAAATTTGGTTATTTATATGTTTTGGGGTGCATTTGAGGCTTTTGAAAATGTAAGTCCAATGACACTGAGACTGAAGATGTCTCATTTAGTAACTCTTCCTGTAGTAAGCATTATTCTTTACTCTAAGGACCTTCAAACTGCTTTTAAAATTAGTTTCTGCCACAAGAAATAAATTGCAAATTTAATACAAGATTGCCTCTCAGAGTTTTTGAATCGTCATTGCTGGGCAATAGACAGTTTCCATGGCAACTTCTTTAAGTGATCCCTTGCTCTAATTGTGGCAGCAGACTGAGTCACCCTCATTGCCATTGACCTTGACTGAATCATGAGCATTGCAGTTGTTTGGACAAAATGTAGGCATTGGTCCCAGTCATTAAGTAACCATAAATACTACAACTTTTGGTCATTACACGGAATATGATTATAATGTAGTGGGTTTCAAAGGTCACGTATATTTCAACATTAGACTTGGAATACTTTTTAACATCATATTTCCTAAGGAGATTAGCCATTTTAGTGTAATGGTAGCATTTAGGTTCTTAAGATCTCAGATTCACAGTTAGCTCAGTGCATTTCATTGTAATGCACACAGATGTTCTAAAACACAGATTTCAATGTCATAGAAGCATTTCTCTTTAAATAGACATAGAAGTTTGAGTCAGAAAACAGTCTAGTTGTTTGACTTGTGCCTGATAGAGCTAATATACCTCCCAAGTATATCAATATCTAATTGGAACCTTTCATTCATTATTACTAGTGTCTTTACTAATAAAAGCAGTGATTTCTTGAGTTACTACTGCATGTTAGGCATTGGGGTGGGTGTTTTATATATTCATTAGTTAGTTTCACTCTACTGTAACAGTTTTGCTGATAGAGAAATCAAGGTTTAGAATCAGTCTTGCCCAAGGTTACATAAGCGGTACATAGTAGAACAGGATTCAAAGGCCAGTCAGGTTATAGCAGCAGACTGAGTCACCCTCATTGCCATTGACCTTGACTGAATCAAGGTCAGAGCCTGGGATGTTAACTGCTGTGCCACAGAATTCCTCTTCTATACTCTAATTTTCTGTAAAGCTAGGAAGTCTTTAATATAAAGAATAATTGCTCCTAAATTGAATCCCTGAAAACAGTTTTTGGTATCTAGATTGAGGTTCAGCATTCCTCAATTGTATTTGTAATATTATTTCCAAGTAAAAATACGTTTTTTTCCCTCTTTTACATGTTAAATTTCTCACATATTTTGAAAAAAGCATTTCTGACAAATGTCTGCCTCACAAATTTAGACAGTATATCGTTAAGTTTAAGGTTCAGTACAAGGTAAGAACTGCTGCTTATTTTATATTCCCAGTACCTGCTCTCAATGCTAAGGACAATGCCGCGTGTCATGGTGTTGGCCCTCGGTTGCTGTTACCTAGTGGAGGCTGGTAGAAAGGACCTTTTGAGTGAGTGCAAACTCCACTGTAGCTGGGGTGCCACCTTTCCAGACTGACACATTAGACCACATTTAGCCTTTAAGAATTCATTGAAATTTTAGCTGATTTTTTTCTTCCCCACGTCTGTGGAAACCACCTCTTCCTCTATGCTTTGCCAGAGCCGAGGGAGTGCTTGTGTTCCTCCTCTCCTTAGAGACTCATCCTCTTGGGACTTTATTTTACTTGATTGCCTTGCAGAATCATTATTGTCATTCTCTGGTGACTTTAAGACTTACAACTTACTAAATTATCTGGCTTTTCCTGATTATTAGGGCAGGAGAGGCATTCTTTGCAGCTTTCCACATCCTAAGCAGAAGCCAGTCTGGGTCTCTTACAGAGCTCCCTGCAGAAGAAAGCCCTTTTATTTTAACTCTGCAGGAACTAGGCCCAGAAAATGACTTGTCCAGTCCATGGCAAAGCTGGGACTAGACTCCAGTCTGGGGCTTCTCTCTACTGACTTGCAGCTCCCTCTGTTTTTTCTTTTTTAAATTTAAATTTCAGGGCTATCGCTCCCCTATAGATGATTCTTGGCTGCCTTCTTAGCACCACTGACTCTTCTTCCCAAGAAAGAATGAAAAGCATACCAAGCATCATAGGTCTCTGATGTGAAATCCACGACATTCAAGTTTGTAGAAGTTGTTTCCCTTTTGTGCGTTAATATCAAAGATTATAGACAGACATTGAAAAGAATGAGTTACAGAAGAACCAATAGGTTCCTTGGTTTAGAGAATGGTTATTTTCAAACTTAGCCTTATACATTTTTACTCTCCAAGTAAAAATTGAGAGTTGGGGATTTTTCCTTCCAAATTAACAGTGACTCTATTTAAGGTGTTAGGGTAATCTAAAGTAAATTCTGGGATTTTACTGAAGCTTGAGGTCACCCTAAAGATTTTTCTACATCAATCACATTTTTGGTTACTCTAATAAAATTTGCTTTTTTAAATTCAGTATTTTCTACATTCAAAGTGGAAACTAAGACTTAATGAGTAAGAGGGGATTTTTAAAATCTCATAAGCACTTGTTTTTGCAAATAAAAAACTACAACTCAAGTTGAGTGACTTACCAAAGGTCATACAGCTAGTGATTTGCAGAGCTTGGACTAGAACTGGCATCTTATAGATTGGGGCAAGGAAAGGCACTCAGTACACTATCAAAGCCATTTAAAAAAAAAAAAAAAAAGATTCATCTTCCTAGAGAATTATTTTACTTTTTTATAGGGTGGAAGGATATTTATTTTTATAATAAAACACTAATGTATTTTGAAGAAGAATGGAAATCAACACTAATTCTTAAGGCAAAACATCAAATTTTGGGAAACTCCAAGCTCAGGTGTATGCCTACTCTTTTCTGCATGTAGGAGGGGCCTGGGGAAATAAGAACACTCTTCTGCACCCCACCATCTGCCCAGTGTGAGCAGCCTGCTAAGGTAATATGACTGTTGGGGGTTGCAACTCAGTTGGATTTCAATGAGAACATTCCTCTTTTGTGAGTTCTCTGGCTATATTCCAAGTATGGAAAAACATGTAAAGTTAGCCAATGACCCCTAGCAGCCACCATTATCTTGCCTTCCTGCCACCAGTAATCATGTTTTAAATAACAGACTTCCCAGGGTTCTAGTTTAGGCTTGTAGGCCACATTCAAGCCCTGTCCAAGGAACGAAGAAAAAGAGCACATCGTTTTACATTCCCACATAAGAACGATGCTGCCATGCCTGCCTGCTGCTCTCCCCTCCCCCCACTCCCGAATTATTAAGGTTACACATTGTCTCATCTGGTCACAGGATTTATTCTTCAGCTGTGATTTTGCATGTAATATAAAGCTAGTTCTTGCTATAAGAAGCTTGATATGTTGAGACAAATCCAGTTCTGGCTAGAAATAACATGGTTACAAAGCTTTTCAGCGTGTGTGCCAGTGAATTAACAACATAAAGATAACAAGGGTCTATCACCAAATGATTGGATTTGAAGGCCATTTGCACATTAATTTTAAAAAGGGGCCTGCCTGTGCATTCCCTCCCCCTTCTCCCCCACTTTGGCAGTGTCCCATTAATTTTGTTGAAGGTTTTATTTTCTGCTGAAATGCAGGAAATTTAGACAACTCTTTTGGAATCTCCCCAAAACTAATACAAACAAGATACATATGCTTCTCTTAAGGAAACTAAAAATAAATGATTTGAAACTATTTAACTGTATAAATTCTCTCTTAAAAGGGAAAAGGAAGTTTATATAATGAGGCAGCCATGAGTGCTGTTGACAGGGTAAGATACTCCCACAACTGCCAACTTGTCCCTTTGACATGAAATCACTACTTAGCACAGAACTTGTTCCGTGTTCATTACCAACATGTACGAAAGCCACCAGAAACCTCTGAAAACAGGACCAATTTTCTCAGGTTCTTGTCTTTACATTTGAGATGTTCTGCAATAAAGTAAAGTGTTCTTTTGTTTGTTTGCTTTTGAGAAGTAAGTGTTTTTGATCTGGAATCCATTCCTGGAATGGAAGCCGTGTGTACTAAAAATGTAATACCATGAATGAAAAAGGCACAATATTCTGCATGTATTTTTCTGTTCTCCAGTAAGCCATCAGATTTGATTTCTGATGAAGCTAATTTTGGTAGAGTACAGAGGAAACATAGTTCGTTTTCAAAAGCATGTCTTTTTATAAAATCCTATATTATTCCATAAATGTAAGTCAATTTTCCTATACATTGTCCTCTGAAGGATCTGCTTTATTTTTTGTTTTGTTTTTGTTTAAAGAACCAGTTTTGTAAATTAATAGAAGTGGAATTTGTGGCTTATATTTAAGGCTAAGAAATGTGATTTCTAAGTTCTTTGCAATTATAATAATTGAATTCATTTATCAACTTTGGAAAGGCACTTATCTTTTTGTCCTTTTTTTGTAACAATGTCTAAAATTAAAATTATTATTTTTTCTTTAAAATACTTTAATGTATTTGCTTTTATACTTTTTAAAACATACACTATTTTAAGGGCTTTATAGATGCTACCTCATTTAATCTTTATGGAAAATAATCTCACCCTGGCCGATTTGGCTCAGTGGTTAGAGCGATGCCCTGCAGACCTAAGGGTCGTAGGTTCAGTTCCCAGTCAAGGACATGTACCTGGGTTGCACATTCAATCCCCAGCCCTGGTCGGGGTTGTACAGGAAGCAACCAATCAGTGTGCCTCTCTCACATCAATGTTTCTCTCTCTCTTCTCTCTCTCCCTCTTCCTCCCTTCCTCCCTTCCACTCCATTTAAGAAAATCAGTGGAAAAATATCCTCAGGTGAGGATTAACCAAAAAACAAAACATAAAGAATCCAATAGCAATCTTTTTAGAATACCATTTGAAATGCTGACACCCAAATAATGATTAGATTAGAAAAACTTTAGATCTGTTTAAATACTGAGATTTTGATGACTTCGTAATTTTAAAGAAACTAATCAAATCCATGCTAATTTTTTATCCTTTTTACAAGTGGTGATTATTATCCAATAATGCTTTTAAAGAATGGAATATAAAGGATTTCATTTGTGTATTGCCATGCATAGTAGAATCCAGTCATGGTAGCAACTTGAAAATTCAGGTAACTCGTAAATTATAATTATTGGCATAGTTTGCCTTGGAAATTAGAATTAGCCAAAAGTTTGATACTTTATTTCTAGTGAATCAGAATCTCCTGGTATATAACTTATCCCTTCAGCCCATGGTTATTTCATGACCTGCTTGGTACCTTGAAGCTGCATTTGATCTCCCAACACAAATGGAAGGATCCACAAGAGCACGGTTACTAGGAAACAACGTACAAAGTGGAATGCTAGCTGTTCCTTAAAGGATGATTAAAGTAGTGGTTAGTAGAGAACTGCTGCCACTTGAAAATGAAAATGAGTTAGTTGCTGGGATTATAAATATACATTTATGTACTTATGTATCTTAATGGTGGTAACAAACATATAGAATTACATCTGTGATCAAAGCAGTCCAAATGGTGGGCATTTATCTAACAGGACACGAATAGGTTGGTAAGGCTTTAAACTGAGTTATATTGAGGGACAGTTGAAGTTGCTGGTGGGATGAGGCGAAGGTGAAAGCTGTGATAGTGGCATAGAACAAAACCCAATAAGTAGGATTGTTAAGGTGTCGGAATGCCACTAAACTGTAACAAAGAAAGAATGGACCAGGAGCCTCGCAGAGTGTTCTATGTTCAAGGATAAGTCGATTGATCATTTGGAATGGATGTTAGAGATGGAATTCTAACATTAAAGGAGTTATTGGGAGTGTCTTTCATAACTTCTGAGTGTGTTTTATGATTTTATAATTATTTGATCAAATTCTAAGCTTCCTAAATATATAGATAGTAACTAAATTGCTCACTATTAAGCTGGAGAGTTGCTGAATTGAATACAATAATTGATGTAGAAATTATTGGTACAGTTTTACGGATGTAATAAAACCAGTTAATCTAGATACCTGGATTCAAGGAACCATCATTTTATTTCTCAAATAATTCCTGTGAAAGTACTTATGGGTATACCTGTGACTGACACCACAGATGCAGGCTGGTAAGGCTGCTCCGTTGTGTACAAGCCTCATCCAGTAGGAATCGAGGCTGTTAAATATTTTGACCTACTAGTTGTTGAATTTTGTCCCTGGATATAACCAGGAAGGAAAATGACCTTATCTCATAAACAGGGTGATAGCTGGGCTGGGATTGGGAAGAGGTCTTTATATTCACATTTTAATGACCTAAATTATTTGTAATGTTACATGTTAAGTACATATTGACAGAAAATTATAATACACTACTCTTTAATTTAAATTGATTTTTAATTTCTAAATTATATTTAATTTCTCATTTTTGTTTTCCTAATAGTTTTACAACATTACAATATATAAGATGGCCCTGGCCAGTTTGGCCCAGTGGTTAGAGAATCAGCCCATAAACCAAAGGGTCTTGGGTTCAATTCCCCATCAAGAGCACATACTAAAAAAATTAAATTAAAAATAGCTTTAAACATATATATGTTTTCTAATATGACAGTCCAACGAAATACGATGTTTTATAAAATGTCTTTGCTTTAACTTCTCACATATTTTCAATTGATTTGAATAATGCGAGAAACTTCATGTTCTTACCATTTCATTTATAAATCTGTAGCTAAAAATAATCTGTAAAGGATAGCATTAAAAATGAAATATAAGGGAAATGAAATATCCAATAACGCCTTTAAATATAAGAGGGTTAATGTAACTCTTAAAGAACCTTCAGTCAGAATGATTGATGCAAAGTGAAAACTATTGTGGAATGTGCTTATTGAAGTAAAGTTTCCAGTTTATACTTTACCTGACTTGGGAATAAAATAAATGATCAGTAGTTTAGTTTGTGTTTAAATATACAGGCGCCTATTTGGGGGCTGGGTGTGTTATCCTGTTTGTTTCAGCAGATTACTCCTTAAAACATTAAGGATAAATTATCAATGTGTTTAAAAGCAGAACTTATAAGCTATCAATAGGTAACTTATTTTTGAAATATAAGTTTATTAGGACTTATACTTAATACAAATGGATTTATGAAATATTTTACGAACATAAAGTTCTGCAGAAAGCTAATGTTTTGACTTGTAGTCATAATATGACACTGAGTTGCTCTTAAATGACTTTGAGAGAGAATTCTGAAACTTGAAGTCTCTTCTTCCTCCTCCTTTTAGACTAATTCAAGTACCAAAATGAGATGAAAATATAATTGAACTCTGGTCAAGATTATATTATCAATTCCCAATTTGAAGGCTAATCCCTTCCTTTTGCTCCAAAAACATAGAAATAACAAGAGAACATTAAAACACATAGCCACATGCCAAAATGAAATTGATATTTCTCAGAGCAGAAATAGAAAAAGAAGAAGCAGAGAGCAGAGTCTGAAGCACTGAGCCTGTGGGGAGCTTCATGTCTGGAAGGAGGCAGGAGCGGCTGGGAGCTTAGATACTGCAGGGTATACAGCACCCAAGGTGCCCAGGTGGGAGGCAGCATACTGGTGCTAGGTTCCCTGCTAGAAATTGGGAACTGGGATAGAGCTTTTATTGAAAAGAACCTGAACAAAGATGTTTATAATGACTCTTAAGTTTTATGGCTAGGGAGGTGGGAGGGCATAGAACCAGCCTCACAGTGGTACTATGAACTAAACAGATTCTGTCTTGGTCACAGACCCTGCCCTTGCTGTCTTCAATGTGATCGCAGGACAGGAGCCCTGAGCCACCAGTTTTGATGCCTACTTTCAGACTAGGAAGTTTCAGACTCTAGGAAACCACTGCATGATCTATAGATTGGGGCGCATTAAAGCCATATTATGTGAGCCTGCATAACCAAAATTCCAAAATACACGCTGAAATATAAGAAAGACCACCAGCGTAGTCATGATCATAATTAAGGTAAATTTATCCAAACAGAATTGAAAATTAATAGAATCATTTTGAAAATACTCTATTTTTAGTATCCTCAAAGATAAATGAAGGAATGGTATTCATAAAGAAGAATAAATAATTATGAAATAAAAACAAGAAATGAAACAATGTGACAGAGTACTAATTAGAAAACTTAATAATGAAAAATATAGTAATTGAATGCTCAATAAACATAAATTTTTTTTGGTATGTGCCCCTAGCGGGAACCGATCCCAGGACTCTCTGGTCCGCAGACCAACGCTACAACTGCTGAGCCAAATTGGCCAGGGCTAAACACACATTTTAAACTGGGCACTATCAAAGCGGGTTACATTGAAAGCCCCATCACACCGTTTTATAATTTTTGCTTCAACTGGCAAACAATTTAGAAAACTCAAGAAGAAAAGGAAAGTCCATTATATTTACATATATTTTTGCTTTTCTTCCAAGAGAGTTGTTGATTGTCTACTTTGAGTTTTGCTGTCTTATGTTCAGTTTTGCTGTTTTATGTTCAGATTCTCAAACTATTGACTCTGAGGAAACAGAAACAAAACAATTGGCTCTTTATCTGTGAATCCTAAAGATTGAAATGACCAAAAAAAAAATGAAGTCATATTCTGAATTACACACTTTTATTGGAATTGGTAAAGACCCTACCACCACTTTATATTATGGAAGTCTAATGATTTAGGGTGACACAGTGATGAGAATATGAATAAGGATTTATTAAATGAGAGGCTAAGCAAGCTCCAAATTTCCTTCTATATTGGTGAGTCTATAATTTATTATAGGAAATTCCCAAATATCACTGTGTAATTTCAAAAAAATTAACAAGTCCTTTAGTAACTGATAAATCTAAATCTTTTTTTATTATTATATTTTTGTTAATCCTTACCCAAGGATATTTTTTTATTGATTTTTTTTTTAGGTAGAGTGAAACGGAGGGAGGGAGGGAAGAAAGAGAGAGAGAGAGAGAAACATCGATGTGAAAGAGACACATCGATTGGTTGCCTCCTGCACAATCTCAGCCGGAGCTGGGGATCGAACCTGCAACCCAGGTACTTGCCCCTGACTGGAATGGAACCTGCGACGCTTCAGTCCTCAGGCTAACACTCTAACCATTGACCCAAACCAGGCAGGGCCAGGTAAACATAATTCTAAAAATTCTTGCAAAAATTTTCTTGAAAGACTTATTCTGCATGATCTTTCCAGTGCTGTTAACAATTTTTGAGCAATTGTTCTCATTCAAATTAATTCTGTGTCAAGGAGAAAAACACTGACTCGGTGTGGGGATTTTCTTTCTTTATCAGGCACAAGACCTAAATGTCATTGAAGAAGTGATTCGAATGATGTTAGAGATCATCAATTCCTGCCTGACAAATTCTCTTCATCACAATCCAAACTTGGTGTATGCACTGCTTTACAAACGAGATCTCTTTGAGCAATTTCGAACTCATCCTTCATTCCAGGATATAATGCAAAATATCGATCTGGTAAGTGAAGATGGAGATGTTTATCATGATTCTTTTTTAAGTGTTAAAGTAGAGGAGTTTAACAAACCTTGATAAAACTGTAATGGAATCTCTTTAACATTAACTATATTTGCCCTCTATTCTGCTATAGCAGTTGTTGCTTTCTTTGTGTGTATGTCTTATATACACAGACATATATATACACACATATATACTTTACTTAACATTTAGATCATTCATTAACATTTTTCTGTAATATCAAATCTTTGAAAATCTCACATTTTAATATCTAGATTATGGATGTCCTAAAATAGATTTAACTACTATCCCAAATAAAAGACCCAGCATGCTGAGAGAGGGTTTCCAGGTGATTTTAACACATCCAAGCCTAAGAATCATTATCTTAGATAATGATTACATATTTGCATAGAGCTTTATCATTGTGAGTTATTTGAATATATACAACCTCATTCGACCCTTCAGCCATCCTTGTGAGGAAAGCAAAGCAGAGCATGAGAGGAAAAAGGTTGGTTCAAGGTCACTTAGCTAGTAAGTCACTCAGGCCTTGAATCCAGGTCTTCTCATTATAAACTCCATGCTTTCAGCATTCACTTGGATAAACTTAAGTATGATGCCAAATGAGCAGGCTTTCCAACAACTTTTTTTTTTTTTTTATCCTCGCCCGAGGACATTTTTTCTATTTTTTTTGTTCAGATAGAGTGGGAGGGAGAGAGAGAGAGAGAGAGAAACATCGACGTGAAAGGGACACGTGGAGTGGCTGCCACCCACACGACCCAACCAGGGCCGGGGACAAACTGCAACCGAGGTACGTGCCCCTAGCGGGAACCGAACCCGGGTCTCTCAGGACCGCAGGCCGACGCTCTAACCACTGAGCCAAACCGGCCAGGGCCCAACAACTTTTTTTTGAATACTGCCATCCAACATAGTACTGGGCACACTAGAAATCTATTCAAAAAGATTTTTAACTCTTTTTTGCATGTTTGGAAAAAAGTGCCACGGTAGAGATATAGTAACATCTCTACTTTTTGCCTCTTTCAGCACTTCACCTTCCCCTTCTCTCCCCTAAATGCCCCTGAAATTTTGGCTTAAGCAAGTTTTTACTATTTCTTCTTTCATGAAGTTAACCTTGAAAAGGATTGGGAGAGGACACTATGAATCTACTGTTATTTTTAGCTGACAGGGAGTTGAGAATTGATATTTTTCATTAAGACATTCAGCAATGTTGAATATCTGCGACAAGAGTGACTAACCTTGGAGCACTTTTAACTTCTTCAGGAGTTAGAATGTGTTATTCAAGTGGCCAGATTTCTATTAGCCATTGGTATGTACCCCTCCTATCTCACTCATAAAATGAAATGATCTGGCTGAATTAGACAGCAAGACAAAATAGAATTACCTCACTAAACAAAGAATGTGAAAGAGATTTCATTGCTGAATATACGTAGAGAACAAAGGCAGTGAACAATAATAGTTGTGTAGTATGGTAAAGGCAAGAACTATTTTTATCTCTGTACAGTGTAAAATTCATGTTAGATTTTGTGTATTTCCGGACCTGACCATCCTTAATTGAACTCCAAACTAGTCTGTTCAGTTGCCAGTATGACAGTCCCACAAATGATGAACAAGGTTAAATTCTTCATTTTCTTTTAAAAAAGTAAACAGAAATTTAGTCTTTTTCTTCTGTAGTCTTTTTTATTTCAATAAATGACATTAATATCTACCTACTTGCTTAAGCCCCCTTCTCCCCCAAAAAAGGAGGAGGAGGAGGAATAATTAGTGCTAGTTGAAATAAGGGTGGGACATTGCAAACCTAAAGAGTACAGTCAGAGAAGACCTTTCTGAGAATCTGCATTTGAGCTGAGACTTAAAGGAGATGAAGAGTGAGCCATGCAGATATCTGGGGTAAGAATGTTCCAGGCACAGAAAACTTAGGGGTAGGATGGAGGCAGGTCTGTGTCTCCCTCTGAAGAAAGATAGGTATGCTTACTGACATTTAGAAAAGATCTGGGCTCCTAAGTATAGAGTTCTGTTCCTATAATATAACCCACTACATGTGCAAAGGTCACTTGGCTCTCTTCAAATCACACTTGTGCAAATTGGGGTTTGGGGAACCAGTGAAAAAGATGCTAATGCTCTCATTACTGCTATTCCTTTGACTAACAAACTGTTCTTTATGACTGACCCAGAAATCTCCTTCCAGGATTCTTGAAACTGTGACTGACTAACTTGTTAACTTGCAAGTAGGGTAACATTTCAGACTCTTCACAACTCTCGACAATGTGAAATATGTTATATTATTATTTGAAGGTAGATTGATAAAATAAAGATGTATATTATAAACTCTAGGCCAACCACACAAAAAGAAATGGAGATATAACTAAATAAAATAGATCCATAAGTTATACTCAATCCAAAGGCAGGCAGGAAAAGCAGAATAAAAAATAGTGAACAAATAGAAAATAATAAGTAATGTAGTAGATTTAAATCCAACCATGTCAGTAATTAAATTCCTCAAAAGACAGCCCTGGATGTTTTGGCTCAGTAGTTAGAGCATCGGCCTGCAGACCAGAGAGGCCCAGGTTCGGTTCCTGCTAGGGGCACGTACCTCAGTTGCAGTTTTTCCCTGGCCCCTGTTGAAGTCGTGTGGGTGGCGACCACGCAATGTGTCTCTCTCACATCAGTGGTTCTCTCTCTGTCTCTCCCTCCCACTCTGTCTCAAGATGAATGCAAATAAATAAATGAGTACATTTAAAAAGAAAAAAAAATACCTCAAAAGGCAGAGATTTTCAAATTAGATTGAAAAGTAGTATCTAATCATATACTGTCTATAAGTGACTTGTTTAAAAATAAAGGCATAGATAGCTTAAAAAGTAAAAAGATGAAAGAAGTTTTACCATGCAAATGCTAATTGAAAGAAAGCTGGACCAGCCTGGCCAGTATGACTCAGTGGTTGAGCATCGACCCATGCACCAAGAGGTTGCCAGTTCGATTCCCTGGTCAGGGTACATGTCCAGGTTGCGGGCCCAATCCCCAGTGGGGGGCATGCAGGAGGCGGCCAATCTGTGTTCTTTCTCATTGATGTTTCTATCTCCTCCTCTTCCTTCCTCTCTCTAAAATCAATGAAAAATTTTTTTAAAAAAGAAAGCTGGAGCCCTGACTGGTTTGGATCAGCAATTAGCGTTGGTCTATGGACTAAAGTGTGGTGGGTTCAATTCCCAGTCAAGGGCATGTGCCTGGGTTGCAGGTTGGATCCCTGGTCAGGGTCGTGCAGGAGGCATCCAATCGATGTGTCTGTCTCACATCAATGTCTCTCTCTCTCTCTCTCTCTCTCCCTCCCTCCCTCCCTCCCTCCCTCCCTCCCTCCCTCCTTCCACTCTATCTAGAACTCAATGGAAAAATATCCTTGGGTGAGGATTAACAAAAATAACAGTAAAAAAGAAAGCTGAAGTGATTATAACATAAACTTTGGGCCCTGGTTAGTGTGGATTAGTTGGTTGAGCATTGTCCCATGCATCAAAAGATTGCCGGTTTAATTCCCAGTCAGGACACACACCCAGGTTGTGGGCTCGATTCTCGGTAGGGGGCATGCAAGAGGCAGCTGATCAATGTTCTGCTCTCACATCAATGTCTCTCTCTTTTTTTTTTTTCTTTATTTTCCTATTGATATAAAATTTAATTTTTCTCCAATTCTGGCTTAGGGATGTTTCTCTTTTTCTCTTCCTCTCCCTTCCCCTGTCTCTAAAAAATCAATAAAAATACATATTTTTTTAAAGCAAACTTTGGAATAAGGAATATTATCAGAGATAGAGGGACACCATGTAAACATAAAGAGATAAGCCAGAGAATTTATATGCATATGTGCATCACCAATGGACATAGACAACAATGCTTAGGCGGGGACAGGATCGGGAGGAAGGTATCTATGGGGAAAAAAGGAGAAACATCTGTAACAAAAATTAATTAAAAAAAAAAAAAACAAGATAAAGGGGTCAATTCACCAAGAAGACATAACAATTTTAAGTGTGGATGTACCTAATAAGAGAGCTTCAAACTACGTGAAGCAAAAACTGATGGAATTGCAAGGAGAAATAGACAAAAGCATAATTATAATTGGAGAAGTCAACACTTCTTTCCCAGTAGCTGATATAATAAGTAGACAAAATTAGTAACAATACAGAAGACCCAAACAATACTACCAACCAATGTGATTTAATTGACATTTATGGAACATTCTACCCAACATCACAACTGCACATGGACCATTCACCGAGATAGACCATATTTGAGGCCATAAAACAAATGTCAAAAAATTTAAAAGACTTGAAATCATATTATTTGACCAGAGTGAAATTAAACTAGAAATCAATAAGAAGATATCTGGAAAATACCCCAAATGTTTGGAAATCCAACAGTACACCTATGGGTGAAAGAGAGGAGGTCAGAAAGGAAATAAAACATATTTTAAAGTTAGCAAAAAATGAAAATGCAGTACATCAAAATTTGTGGGATACAGCTAAAACTTTGAGGGTAATTTACAGTAGTAAATGTTTCTATTAGAAGAGAAGTCTTAAATCGATGGTAAGATTCCACATTAAGAAACTAGAAAAAGCCCTAGCCAGTTTGGCTCAGTGGTTAGAGCGTTGGCCTGCGGTCCTGAGAGACCCTGGTTCAGTTCCCGCTAAGGGCGCATACCTCGGTTGCAGTTTGTCCCCGGCCCTGGTCGGTTGTGCGGGTGGCAGCCACTCGATGTGTTCCTTTCACATCGATGTTTCTCTCTCTCTCTCTCTGTTCCTCTCTCTCCCTCCCACTCTACCTGAACAAAAAATGGGAAAATGTCCTTGGGTGAGGATAAAAAAAAAAAGAAACTAGAAAAAGAGGAATATACCCTAAGAAGCCTGAAACACCAATCAGAAAGAATATATGTACCCCCATGTTTGTAGCAGCACTATTTACAATAGCTAAGATCTGGTACACATACACAATGGAGTACTATGCAGCTGTAAGAAAGAAAGATCTCTTATTCTTTGAGACTACATGGAGGGACCTGGAGTGAAACAAGCCAAACAGAGAAAGATAAATATCATATGATCTCACTTATTTGTGGAATATAATGAACATAACAGTCTGAGGAATAAGGTAGTCCCAGAGACGTGGAAGTGGGGTACAGATTGACAATCCCCAGAAGAGGGGGTAGTGGGGGAGAGATAAACCACAGAACTTATATGCATGTGTGCATGAACAATGGACATGGACAACAAAGCTGGGGACAGGGTGGGGAGGGAGAAGAAGGGGGGAATCAGTGGGGGACAAAGGAGAAACATTGTAACAAAAATAAATTAATTAAATTAAAATAAAATAATAATAATAATAATAAAAGAAACTAGAAAAAGTACAGGTGTGTCAGAACTACCACCAGGACTCAGAGGCCATTAACTCTCAGATCAGCCTGGAGCTCTGTGCCACCTGCCTTTACCTGTCCATGTCTTACTGGTTGGACCGTGATGATGTAGATTTGAACAACTTTGCCATATATTTTCTTCACCAGTCTTATGAGAAAGAGGGAACACGCTGAGAAATTGATGAAGCTGCAAAGCCAATCACATCTTCTTTCCGGATATCAAGAAACCAGACTGTGACAACTGGGAGGGTGGGCCGAACACAGTGGAGTGTGTATTACACTTGGAAAATCAGTCACTACTAGAACTGCACAAACTGGCCACTGACAAAAATGGCCTTCTTTGTGTGACTTAATTGAGATGCATGACCTGAATGAGCAGGTGAAATCCATCAAATAATTGAGTGACCACATAACCAACTTGAGCAACAGAGGAGTCCCTAGAATCTGGCATGGCAAAGAATCTCTTTAACAAGCACACCCTGGGACACTATTACAATAAGAGCTAAGCCTTGGGCTTGCTTCCTGTAGCCAATGAGTGACTTCCCTGGTCACCAAATTTACTATTACAAGCAAAATTCTAACCCGATGGTAGGAAATACAAGTTTATATCTGTGAATGGAGATATTATTGACTAGTTTTACATTCTTTGCTAGTATTCCATCCTGATTCCAAAGGAAGTTTTTGGCTAAACAGCTTACACTTTTCACCTCAAATATTTTCTCTTAAGAGAACTGAGTTTTGTTACATAAGAATTGCTGGAGATAACATAATAACCGACTCCTGACACCTGGCTAATCCTGGTCAAGCTTTTCTGTCCCCAATCCTGCTGACTCATCTGTAGGACAGATTTTATCAACCTCATAGATTGTTGTGAGAATTATATAAGTAGTATGGGTAGCTCACCTGGTCCATAATAAACATGCAGATGCTATTCCCTTCCTTGTTGATATATAAATTATACTTCCATTCTGGAAGTAGTAGTTTTATCATTTTCTGAAGTAGTAGGAGTTTAAATGATAAAACATTAGTATGTCATCTGTAAAACATACAAATGAGAGACAGTTTGAAAAAAAAGGAGTATACTTAGAAATTGAGTCTTATGCCTACTCAGCAGCTCACCTGGTGAGAATGGGGGCTCCTTGTGGTTTAGAGGCAAGTCTGGTCAGACCACAGGGTGAGCAAAGCTAGAGTTGGTGCTTTATTGAGTTCTTTGATCATGTGACATGTAAGTGCTTTCTCACTTACATGCGTAGTGTCTGGTACTATGTGTTCCACTTAGCTTTGCGTATATGTATTTTGTTATCTCAATCAGCAATGTCCAAGGAGGATGATACACATACCCCAGAGGTTACCCATACTCCAGAGGTTGCACGACAGTCCATAGAAAATGGACTACATGGGAAGAAAATAGTAGAACTTCTATTTATTCATTAAAAATAGATTTTGTTTTACTAATTCTTGGTATTTCACAAACCACTAGCAGGGTTTCTGTGTCAGCTACAGTAATTACTCCAGGTATCCTGAGAGAAGGGAGAGGAGGAGTTGTCAAGTTGGAGGACTTGGCATGGGTACCCTCACCTTTCTGTCACTTAAGGTTTATTGTGTATGTGTTCATGATGTCTAAGGTATAATATCTAGATTTAACTAAGTAAACCCTCACATAATGAGCATAATTGGAATGATTCCGGCAAAGGAACACAAATTGAAGGCAATACAATATAAGTACTCAAGTATATATGTAATACATGTAATAGAATATGTGACAAAAAGAAAATGGCAGAGCTGACGTCCCTCTCCTCCTAGAACAAGTACTACATTACAGTGTAAAAACAGTGATGAGCCCTGGCCAGTGTGGCTCAGCAGTTAGAGCGTCGGCCCTAGGACCGAAGGGTCTCCAGTTCAATTCCCGGTCAAGGGCATGTACCTGGGTTGCAGGTTCCATCCCTGGCCCTGGTCAGGGTTATGCAGGAAGCAACCAGTGTGTCACTTTCACATCAATATATGTCTCTCTCTTTCTCCCCATCCCTTCCTTCCACTCTATCTTAAAAAAAAAAAAAAAAAAAAAAATCAATGGAAAAATGTCCTCAGATGAGGATTAACCAGAACAAAAAAACAGTGAGGACCCAATTTAATCTCACGAGAAATGGATCTATAAAAATTATCAAAAAGGCTATTTACATAATGGATTTATATAAACATAAAGCATCTTACTATGAGCAGTATTGTGAAGACTATGATTAGGAAGACATATGGTAGCTAATTATCCAGATTATTTTAATGATAGTATTTGAATTGAGTTATTTTGTGTCAACAGTTAAGCAATTTTTTAAATCTAGTTTATTTTGTCTTTACCTTATTTTAAAACTTTTATGTACATTTTTATAACATATAAACCATTAATGCTGCAGTACATTGCATGATTTATAAATAAATAGGACATATATTGGAAGTACCTCCTCACTTTACTTGTAGGCTTGTACAATCAAAAAAAACTTTTTTTGGAGACCTTCAGTGTAGATTCTGGCTGATGGTCAGAATCACTGGGAAAGACTAAGGTAGAAGGTCTCTGGACAGGCTTGTGGATCAGTATTTTCACAAAGCTTCCTGGCTACTTTTGTTGGTTAGCCATCTTTGAGAACTATTCCTTGTCTACATTATCTACTGCTAAAAGCTAAAAATCATTCAATAGTGAAAATGGCCATATTTGGTAAATATTAGAAGGGGGGGGGAATAATCTATAAGCTTCAAGCATCCATAAAATCTATGTGCTTTTCCATTGACATTTTTTATTTCTTAGAATGTGTTTTTAACAAATATGTTCCTATTATTTAAATATTTTTTATCAGAGAAGAGAATTTTATGCAAAGATATTAGGCTGAACCAATTACATGAAATTACCAGTTTTCAACCATTTTCCTTTTTTTACCAATAAAAATGGCATTTCATATGGTTAATCAACTTCTTTCTCAGAAGAACATTGTTTAAAACACAGATATTTATACAAGAGGAAGGTGTTTAGTTTGCATCTTTGTTGTGTATTTTAAAATAAGATTTTAATATAACTATTGCAATATGTTTTCTACTTATGTTGTGTCTATCTTCAAAGACTTAATCACTGTGTTATAAAAATCATTTTGAAAAAAAATCAATTTGAGTACATGCTGGGTCTAAACTCTGAATAGAATTTTATCCCAGAATTCCCCCAAAGTGCTTAAAACATGACTAGGGAAAAAACAAGACCCATAGATATATGCTGAAAAAGCAACCTGTTATAGACAAAATAAGCAACTTGCAAAGGAGCTGGTGCCAACAGATTGCCTGGGATATATTTCTTATCCGGACTAAATCGCCACATAGCCAGCCATCAGCTGCTTTGTTTTCCCTCACTACCACCGGCTCTCAAAGCACATGCTTGTTAGGGTCCTGGGTCTCTTTACTTTTCAGAATAATGCATTTTAGGGGTAATTTTGTCATGTTGTGCTCTTTCTACTAGAATGATTAGGGAAAAAAGTTGTAGTCTTGAACAATTAACATTTAGGAGAGTAATCTTGAATGTAAACATATAAAAATGTTTGCAAATAATTATTAGCAACTTAATAGAAAATAGAAAACATCTAAGTGGAAATATTCAACTTTTTTTTAAAAGCCTAAGTTTTTTACTTTTTGCTTGTCTGACTATAAACACTCAAGTGTAATGTTCTTAAATAACAAGGGATCTACAAGTATCTTGATTTATTAACTCGATGATGTTAAAATGATTTGCTAAGATAGGATGACATTCTTTTAGTGTTTTGTGACAAATATTAAGGGACAGTATTATGTCCGCAATGTCACTGCATAGTTCAGGCTGTGCTGTCACATGAGACAGAAGTAATTATAGCTTGCTGTTGATTATCCTTGGTGATCAGGGATACAAGTGTTGTGGAAAATTTAAATTTATAAATACTGCCCAAAACATCATTTTAGCATCAAATTTCTTTCTTATTAATAAGCCTTTCTTTTCTTTTTTTCTTTTTGAGAGTTACTATAAAACTTCAATATTAATAGCTTTTAAGCTCGAGCTTTCTTTTTCCACCTCTGATGGTTGCTATTCTCTAAATGAAATATAAATGCAAGGTGAGGCAGCACAAGAGCAGAATTCAGGAGCCTGCTTAATTCACTGAATGGATAATAAGTCATGAATATTCAGGAATTGGCTGTGACTCAGACATTAAACTCTTCTCTCTCTCTCTCTCTTTTTGTGTGTGTGTGTGTGGGGGGGTTACTTCTCACCCAAGGATATTTTTCCATTGATTTTTTTTTTTTTTTTTTTTTTAAGATAAAGTGGAAGGTAGGGAAGGAGAGAGAGAGAGAAAGAGAGATCAATTGGTTGCTTCCTGCACGACCCCAAGTAGGGCCAGCGATCAAACCTGCAATCCAGGTATGTGCTCTTGACTGGGAATCAAAGCTACAACCCTTCGATCAGTGGGCTGACACTCTAACCACTGAGCCAAATCAGCCGGGGCCAGACATTAAACTCTTGATAGAGAGGATGTATTTAGGAAGGCTAGTGAATGAAAAGCCAGGTCACTGAAAATAACATCTCCTACATCTACTTGTTTAAAAAATAACACTTTACATTCCAGGTGATTACCTTCTTCAACTCCAGGTTGCTACAGGCTGGAGCTGAGCTGTCAGTGGAACGGGTCCTGGAAATCATCAAGCAAGGAATTGTCGCTCTGCCCAAAGACAGGCTAAAGGTAAGGCTGGCAGATGAAACGCATACTGCTGTATCCCTTGATGTAAGTATTAGTTCTGAGAAGGCTCTACTCAGAATCATATCACTTACCCAGTACTTGCACTAGAAAAGGCTCCCTAAATATTGCTGCTCTGCTGTATATTGATACACAGATCTGTGATGAAGAAGGGTGCTCACAGTTTTCAAAAAGTAGCAAAAGGACTTGATCCTCACAACAACCCTTTAATGTAGGGGTCAGTACTGTTATCATCCTAATTTTTCAAATGAGGAAACTGAGAAGGTAAGTAACTTACCCAAAGTCATCAAACCAGAAAATTATGAAAATGGGAAATTCGTATCCAGGCCATCTGGCTCCCAAACCCCTGCTCATAATCACCACACTATTTGCTGTACGCTTGGGTATATGTGTGGAGAGAGGAGCATTTCATGAAAGAGGTAGGGGGAATATTGTATTGTAAGAAGACATTTACACTGTGTGTTAGATATGTTCCTGAAGAGATCTCATGATATGAAATGTATACTTCAAGACTAATTTTCTTATAGGAAAAAATGTACAGGTCATGGTTTGGGGGGATGCATGAATGTACACAACATCATACCATATTTTTACTTTAATACTACATTTTCATTTTTTCCTACATTACTTTCTAAATATTGTAAAGTACTCACTCATCAATTAACAACACAGGGCATCATAATGGATGTTTGGTCTCTTCATAGTGTTTCATCACAACTAACTCTGTTCTAGACTTACTGTTTGGGGCTGTGTTTTTCAGCACTATCACTAAACCAGTGCTTAATGAACACTTGAAAGATATTGTTATAGGATATGAAAATGTTTTCGGTTACAGTGACAGAGTTTGTAAAACAACAGCCATCAGAGCCACTCACAGAAGATCCAGCATACATAAACAGCAGCAAGACTCACAAAGACGGCAGGTGTTTCTATTTATTGGCTAAAATGCCTCCACCGTGTGGCAATAGCCTAGAAACTAATTACAGTTCACTGGACGCTCCAGCTATAACCTTATTCCTGACAATTCTTTAAATGTAGGGAATTCATATTATTTCCATTCTTACATTAAGTATTTTGGGGGGAAGGGAGGAAGAGGTTGCACTATTTCAGATTTACTTAACTAGACCATATAGAGCAGTACAAAAATCCATGGAGACTCGAGTGGCTGCTCACAGGAGGTAATGGATCTCGGTGTCTAAACTAAGTCAAGAAAGAAGAACTTTCAAGAGACTGTAAGAAAGGATTATGCAGAGGAGTCAGGGGAAGAGGGGTTTTAATGAGATCAAAGAATCAGAATAGTGCAAGTAACAGAGATTGTGACTATAGAAAGGTGTATCTAGACTAAAGATGCCAAACGTAGAACAGATCTCAGTGATAATGTCGTCTGGATTTGGCCATAAGTAGGGGGACCAAGGTGATATGGATGTGAGTGCAAGTCAGTGTGACTGAGCCAGTTAATGAGCTGGAAGCCACAGGTGGGCCATTCACATGGGCATCATGTAAGCCCTGCCGTGGAGAAAGATGTAAGCCAAATGCTCCAATAAAGGGAGGCAGCATGGAAGGCAGTAGGTAGCAGCTATATGGAGAGAAGAAGCTGGTACCAGCCTCATGTGAGCAGAGCTTTTGGCTTAAGAATAGAGGATAGGAGGAATAATAGCCAAGAAATGAAGAATGAGCAAGCAGCCTTTATTTCCAAAGCATCCAGGGGAATCCGAGTCCCAATGGGAGAGCCAGATTTCAATTAAGGAAGGCTGGCCCAGCCGGTGTGGCTCAGTGGTTGAGCATCGACCCATGCACCAAGAGGTCACTGGTTCAATCCCTGGTCAGGGCACACGCCCAGGTTGTGGGCCAAATCCCCAGGCAGGGGCATGCAGGAGGCGGCCAGTCGATGTTCTCTCTCATTGATGTTTCCATTTCTCCCCACCTGTCCCTTTCTCTCTCTCTAAAAATCAATAAAGGGGAAAAAAAGGAAGGAAGGAAGAAGGATTCAGCACAGGGACTGAGAATGGAGGGATCCTTAACCATGAAATAGGGATTCAAAAAGGCTGTGGGATATGGGAAGGAGTGAAGAACAGGAGTTTGGACAACGGGAGAGAAAGCACAAAGCAGTATGAGGAAAAAAGTACAGAAGTCCTGGCTGGGTGGTTCAGTCGGTTGGAACATTGTCCTGTACACTAAAAGTTACTGGTTCGATTTCTAGTCAGGGACATACCTAGTTTGCAGGTTCCATCCCCAGTTGGGGCATGTAGAGAAGATAACCCATTGATGTTTCTCTTTCACATCAGTTTTCTCTCTTTCCAAAAAGTCAGTTAAAAAAAAAAAACATATCCTTAGGTGAGGATTTTTTTTAAAAGTACAGCAACCCTGGCCAGTTTGGCTCAGCGGTTAGAGCGTCAGCACACAGGCCAAGGAGTCTCGGGTTTGATTCCAGTCAAGGGCATGTACCTCAGTTGCAGTTCAGTCCATGGCCCTGGTCAAAGTCATGCAGGAGTCAGCCAATCAGTGTGTCTCTCACATCAATATTTCTCTCTCTCTCTCCCTCTCTTTCTCTCTCCCTCTCTCCAACCCTCCCTCCCACTCTCTCCAACCCTCCCTCCCACTCAATCTGAAGATGGATGGAAAAATATCCTTGGGTGAGGATTTTAAAAACAAAAAAGTACAGGAGAAGATGAGTGACTAGAGGGAAGGGCTTATGTTTGAGTAACGACCAGTGCCGATGAAGACATAATGTGCATATTAGGTCTAAGCTTGCCACAAGGCCCGGCACTGACAGTAAATCTTTAGCAAGCATCTGCTCTGTGATAGCCATTGCGTCCAAAAATTGCTGCCCTCACAGGGCTCACAGTCTAGCAGGAAGAGACTGATGGTGAACAATGAGCATAAATGACAAAACGATCAGTTGTCCTAGAGCACCATAAGTGCTCTGGAAAAGAAAAGAACAGGGGGAAGGGGTTTGGGAGTTGGTAAGGGTGCGGTGGAAGAAAGTTGTAGAATTACAGAGGATGGCCTGGGCAACATTTAGCAGATACAAAGGAGGTGAGAGAGCTCAGCATGCTGATTCAGAGAGTCCCAAGCAGGAAGAACAGCCACTGCAAAGTCCTCAGTCAGGATGCAGGGCACGTTGAAGAAATAAGGAGACCAAAGTAGCTTGAGCTGTGTGAACTAAGGGAGAGTAGTAGGAGATGAACAGATCATTGGGGTGAGGGGGTGCAGTGAAATGGGAAACCAGAGCAAGATTTTGAAAAGTGGCATGATGTGGTTTGTATTTTAATAGTACTGCTCTGACTGCTATGTTGAGACTAGACATAGGGAGACAATGAAAGCAGAGAGGCCAATTAGATTATTGCTTGACTTGGATCATGGCAGTTAGGTTGAAATGCCAATAGAATTAGTCCCAGAAACTGGTGGGCAGAGGAGGGCACTTAGGCCTTCTAGGAGACAGCTGCAGTCATCATTGATTTCAGAAGCTCCAGGGAGTATAGCTAGAACATGGTTCTGACAGACTGGCTAAAGAACTGGTCTGCAAGTAGTGGAAGAGTCTTTTATGGAAGTGGATTGGGACTTGGTCTGTGTGGGTCGCAAGGACAACTTTCAGGTATTGGTTGACTAAATCAGTCATGGTTAGAAGTCTGACTCTGTTTTGCTATTTAAAAAAAAAAAAAAAAAAGTCAAGAGAGCTCAACTATGTGCTACCTGTTTATAGAGGCTGTTTGTACTAGACAGTTCAGAGCAGACTGTAGGATGCCACACCTTGAGACAATCTGGAAAACTTTCAGAGAATGACCAAAATTGCGAAGGAACACAGGAAGTGATTAGAGGAACTTATACTGTTGTTACTAACTTTAAGAAGACAAGATTGGAGCAGAAGAGACTTGTCTTCAAGTACTGGAAGAATTGTTTATGAAAGCAGATTTGGATTTGTTCCTTGTGGTCTCAGGAATAGGACCAGTGGGTAGAAGCTACATACAGGGACCTGCATTTCAGTTCCATATAAGGAAGAACTTTCTAGCGGATGGAATTATTTAGAAATGGAAGAGGCAACTTTTGGGAAGTGATGCATTCATTCCCACTACATAGAAATTTAAGGGAATAGGCTAATGACTGCTTGGCAGGGGTGCAGTTCTTAACTGTTGGTACTAGCTGGCTAGAGAGTGACTGGAGAGAAGGAGTCCAAGGCTGAGTTCAGGTTCAGCAGAAAGAGTGTTAACAGTGCCTGCCATTGGCCACAAAAGCAGAAAGAGCACATGTGTGATTACTTGTCATTCCAATTCTAGCAACTCAAATATTGGTTGGGAAATTCAACTATGTGACTTTTTTTTTTTTAATCCTCACCTGGGGACATTTTTGCATTTATCTTCAGATAGAGCAGGAGGGAGAAGCGGGGGGGGGGGGGGGGGGACATCGATGTGAGAGAGACACATCGACTGGTTGCCACACGCACTACCACAACCGATGCTGGGGAAAAATTGCAACCGGGGTACATGCCCTTAGCTGGAACCAAACCTGGGACTCTCTGGTCCACAGGCTGATGCTCTAACCGCTGAGCCAAACTGGCCAGGGCCAACTTTGTGACTTTTAAGAACCTTTCCATTCCTAAGAGTATAATTCTGTTTGTGCAGGTACAAAATTATTGTTCTTCACAAAGCACGAAATTACTTAAATTTTTGATAACAGTTTTCTCTCTCAGAAGATACAAGAAACATTAAGAAAAAAATACTAACCTGGGGACAGCTTTTAAATTTTTTAATTTTTAATTACAGTTGATGGGGATATCTTTTAGGAGAAAGAGTTCATTTATGATAAAGAGGCCATCCTTCAGTTCGTGGTAGCGGACAGCATGGCCAATTCTGTACACCAGAAGAAACATAAATTGCTAAAAGTTAGGATATGGCTCAAAAGAAAAATATGATTCAGGAGGGATGTACAACTTTAAAAAGAAAAGTATTGACTAGCCAATCACTGCTTGTCCTGTGCAACTATATTTGTGCTGGAGTATCTGTTGTCACCTCTGTATCACCATCACCCCTTCTCCTGTCTGTTCTACATCATAGAGGAGAAGCCAGAATGCATTTCCCAGAATCCCTCTTGCTGTGTAGTTCTGAGTTAGAGTCTGCCAAAGAAAGTTGCTTGAGTGAGATTTAGAAGGTTGCAGAGAAGAAGCCATTTTTCTCCAGAGGCAGATTCTGCCCTTCACCTGGCTTGGTTCTGTAGGTGGCAGAGGTCGCTAATGGGTCCCCAGAGATACTGAGGTTTGCAGCACCTTGCAGTGAGATCTGGAGAACCATCCACTGCAGTGCTGTAGACTTTGTTCCCTTGCAGCTTCCTGAGCGTTGCCTTCCTTATTCTTTCCTGCAGTTGCATAAGCCTTTGTTTTCCATATGAAATTTTTTAGACTTGATTTATAGTGAGTAGCTTCTGTTTTCCCTACCAAACCTGTCAGGGAAATTAAACAACTCATTTCAAACAGAAAGAAAGATTGTTGAAAGGTTGAGGGGAACCAAGTTCGGGGAAAAACTGCTTTCAGGAAATCAGAAGTGGCAGGAGTGTCATTACTGATGACCTGGCCTGCCTGCATGCAGCATCCATGCAGGGTCCACGGGGAGAAGGCTAGAACCACTGGCATGACTTTACTTCTGCTGAAGCCTATTAGCCTGCCTACCACTGTTACCAGAGCTGCAGAGACTTCTGTTTCTCTTCTACCTTCTGAGATACACTCAAGTTCCTCTCATTGCTACAGTCTAACCTAGGGGTGGGAACCATTTTTCTGCCAAGGGCCCTTATAACATTATTCATGGGCCATACAAAATCACCAACTTAAAAATTAGCCTGTTATATTTGGTGAGGAGTGTGATGTTAGCTGGTATTGATTTCTCAGGTCTCATGTGTCCTGCAGGCCGGATGTTCCCCACCCCTGGTCTAACCCAAGGCCTCACTGGAGATATTCTAGAAAATGTAGTCTTCAGGCTTTCAGCCCCCTGAGATGCTTGAGTTGCCAACAGTGTGGCATAGGATCAAAAGAAACTGATGAAGCAGTATGAAGAGTCTACTACTTTAAGGATTATACTGTACGAAAGAAATTAAGCATTTAATTTTATGTCATTGGACAAAGGGCAGAAAATTGAACCAAGACAGATATTATTTCAACCCAAGGGAATGCTTTCTGACAATTAAAGTTGCTTAGCAGTTCATATGTGGCTTCATAAAATATTAAGTAATCACAATACAGTCTGTATGGTAAATGTAAGAAGAGCACCAGATGGCAAGGGGGAACTCAATCCATAACATTGGAAAAAGTTTGAAAGAATTTGTTATAAAAAGTTAAACAGGGTGATCCCAAAGATTTCAGAGTCTAGAATTCTACCTTCTAACATTCCATGAGAATTTTTGTAGAGCAGTGCTCTAGTAACATCCTCCTCCTTTTCAGAGATATTTAGAGGTCAGCACCCTGTTGCTGCCCCATGAAGTCTGGAGTGCTTAGAGAGGAATTCTGCACTGTCCACAGCCCAGTCCCAGCTTGCTGTTACAGTCTTTTCTCTGCTTGCTTCCCTTTGTCCACCCAGTGCTCCAGCCAGCCAGAACTGCCCGTGCCTCTGCATCTTCCTGCATCTTTGGATTTGCTTACACAAGTCTCTCTTCCCAATATATCAATCCCATTCCTTTGCTGTTTACTTATCTAAATCTTAAGCATTCATTAAAGGCCTTGATAAATTGAACAACTTTTACAAAGCTTTTCCTTTTACTCTGAAACCTGCGTATGCTTTCCTTCTCTAAATACTCATAGCATTTTATATTTACATTTTGTGGGACTCCATCCTTTTCTGTGAGTATGTAGCTGTCAGACTGTTTTCTCTCTCCCATTCCTTGAAACTAGGGGTCATGTCTTACTCATCTGCATCCCCTTGATGTCTTGTATGTAGTAGTTGCTCAATAATGTGATGAGAAGCTGAATGAAATGCTCACTTTTTGTATGCTAAAGAAGAAATGGGGACTTGTTAGAACTCTAGAGTTTGAGAGTAAAATTTTCTATTTCCAGGCCTGATTTTCAGATTTTTGTTCCACCATCTCCTTTGCCATTGTAATTTGTTTAACTGTCTCTCCCTGTATGGGGCAGGTACCCTTCTAGACTCTGTGGATACAGCAATGGACAAAATAGACACAAATCTCTGCCCTCAGAGAGTTTTTTGGGGGGAGGGAGGAGATAGAAATAAGGAAAATATTTGTTGTTTTAGATAGCAGTAAATAAGAAAAATATAGAGAAGGAGGATAGGCAATGTTGGAAAGGAGTAGTTTTAAGTAATTGGTTTTTGGTTTTGTTTTGGTAATTGATTACTATCTTGGGAGAGAGACTTTGAGACTTTGCTAATAACCTGTTTCTCCTCAGACTTTTGCCCATTGATTTTTTCATCCATCAGTGGATCTTACCTACATAGTTACTGCTGTGGTATTTACCTAATGATTATTTGTATTTTATTCTATAGATTATAATTCAATACTGTCATCTGTTTTGTTGCTCGAATTGTTCTAGCTCTGGCCAGTGGGAGCTTCTCTGGGTTGGTTCCTGTGTCCTTTGGCATCTTGTTTTGGGTACTTCTTACTTTCTGGTGTCCAGGTACTCCAGGCTCATCTTGTATCTTTCCTGCCCAGCCCTGGAATCAGCCACTTCTCCAGTGAGTCCTGGTTCCTTTTCTTTCTTTTTTCTTTTTTTAATAAACGGTATTTAGGAAACAAGACCTGACCTGGACGCTAGGCCACCTTCTTAGAACTTTATGTACCCTTCCACTTGCCCATTCTTTCCCATTCCTTTCTCGTCCAGGGACAGCCGATGCTTCTTCACTCTGCTGTCGTAGCCTGTGCTTTTCTTCTTTTCTACCAAACCCACCCCTGTGATAAACCTTAGCTCCTTTCTTTTATCTTATCTTTCACTAATTGTGGTTTTAGTAAATTTTTTCTACTTATTCCAATCCCCGACTTTATTTTCTAATCCCTTTAGTGGACACTCTGCCTAAGAGCCCCTCCGTGGGCCATAGCAGATACTGAGAGTTAATTTTGTGGTTCACTATTATACTTACCGCAAAGCAAAATGAGTTGCTGTGTACACGCTGCATGTTTGAATGTTAATATGTTATTCACTTACTATACTGTGTTCAGAAAGAAAACGTCCTCTTTATTTGAGACAGTAATATATAAATGAAAATATAACTGTTTTTCAGGATTATGGCTAAATAAAGAGATAGATTAATTGATCTGTGGGAGGTTCTGGACCAGTTATCTCTTATTTAGAGCAAGATCCTATTGAGGCCAAGGTCATGGGTAAGTCCCTCACATGGCCCAGTTAATTTTGTTCTGAAACAGCAAGAAACTACTCCTGACTCCAGGTTATCATTTCACACTGTGGTTGCAAGAGGAACAGATTATGGAGGATGAATGATTCTTTTTTTAAAGGCCCTGGCCAGTGTGGCTCATTTGGTTGGAGTGTTGTCCCATGCACTGAAGGATCGTGGGTTCAATTCCCAGTCAGGGCACATACCCAAGTTGTGGGTTTGATCCCTGGTCAGGGCGCTTACGGGAGGCAACCGATCCATGTTTCTCTCGCACATTGATGTTTCTCACTCTCTCTCTCACTCTCTCTCCCTCTCCCTTCCTTTCTCTCTAAAAAAAAAAAAAAAAGTCAATAAAAACATATCCTGGGGTGAGGATTTTTTTTTTTTTTAAAGGAAGGAAAAAAGGCATCCCCAGTACTAGAAAAGAAACTAAAATTTTATTTATTCACAGATAGTGAGTCATCCTCAGTCGGTTTAAATGATAGCACATTATTACCACAGATGTTACTAGGGGGAAAAAGGCTGTTTATAATCAAGCTTTATCTCAATTATTTTAATCATCTTTTTGGGTTGAGTGTTTATAATAAAATGAATCACTTAAAACCTCTAGAGTTTAACTCACAGAACACTGCCACATCTAAAGTTGATTGAAAACTCAAGCTGTGTGGAATAATATTTGTATTATACCACATGATAGCGCATTATAGTCTTTTGGGTTGTTTACTTATGTATACCAATAAAATAATTGCTGGGTATATAATAATAGCTTTGTATGCAAGATTAATGTAAAAGAGATTTCACATTAGAAATGCTGTTTTAGTACGCTTTTTATGAAAGTATGGAATAGTGTGTACTTATTGACTTGGTCTTTCTTAAAATGTAAATCAAACATCAAGACAAGTCAGAGTTCTTTCCAACTACTTTTTGGGTTGTTAAGAGGGGCACAATGCACGCTTGTGAGAAATTAACCAGCTAATGTCAACTGAAGAACATGAGCCAAGAGTTTTTGAAGTTTCTCTTGTATCATAAAACTAAAGCCAAATTTGTAGAAGAATTATTCTTCCAATTTTGGGCAAGCAAACATTAAGATCTAGAAGCCCATGGCATAGTAATTGACTTTCAACAAAATAAAATATTTTTCAATCAAATGTTATTTAACATTGCCTTCTAAAATATTTGTGTAATGTCCTGTGTGGGAATATACACTCTTTGGATAAATCTGTTTATATAGTTAAACAACTTGGCTGTTCAGAGTAAATAGTATTAATGTCATTCTAAACATCCTCTTCTTACTGGTATTCCATGAAGTCTGGGAAAGGCAATACCAGGTAATCAGTTTTTTCGGACCATCCTGCATAAACAGAGATGTAAAGAACAGGCCCTGAAATCCTAAGTTGCTTATTTCTCCCTTAGAGTTTGGAAGGAAATAAATAGTTAGTGTGTCCTCCGGGAGCTGAGTTAGAAGCCACAGCTCAAAGTTCTCACTGTCTGTGCCCACAGCAGTGTGTGTCCCTGGTTCCCATTCTGCTTACTAGTGAGCAACTGGAATGTCATGATGACAGAATTCTCCCAGATCTCTGCAGAGTCTCACACCCCGACCACACCACCTCCTACTCGATTATGCACAGTTTCCAGGTTCCTCTTTTTTTCGGTTTGATAAATTATCTTAATTGGAGGATGAAGAATTTTACCATATCTAGTATTTAAAAATTGGGTCATATTTTTCAAGGGAGGGGACGGGGATTAACCAGAAGATAACTTTTCTTTTACTGTAAATAGGAAACTATGGAATAATATAAGTGACTGACCTTAACTGAACTTTTGATTTCATTCAATTAAGACACTTGATAAATTATAGAAATTAAAAGTAGATAACCAGTTTCACACTAAATGATTTTTTAATCCTCACCTGAGGATATTTTTCTTTTTACCTTCAGATAGAGTGGGAGGGGGAGAGAGAGAGAGAGAGAAACATCGACGTGAGAAGGACACATCGACTGATTGCCTCCTGCAGGACCCCGACCAGGGCCGGGGATGAACTGCAACCAAGGTACTTGCCCTTGACTGGAATCGAACCCACGACTCATTGGTTCATGGGCCAGTGCTCTACTGCTAAGCCAAACCAGCCAGGGCCACACTAAATGATTCTTTGTTTGTTTGTTTTTTTATTGATTTTAGAGAGAGGGGAAGGGAGAGGGGGAGAGAGAGAGAGAAACATCGATGAGAGAACATCGACTGGCCGCCTCCTACATGTCCCCCACTGGGGATGGGGCACACAACCTGGGCATGTGCCCTGACCAGGAATTGAACCAATGACCTCTTCATACATGGGTCGATGCTCAGCCACTGAGCCTCACCAGCTGGGCACACACTAAATGATTTTTAACACCTTTACTTTATATCCACTTTTTAGAATACTTTCACTGTTATTTTTAGTTGCATAAAGAGAAATATGGAAAGTTAACTGAAATTTCAAGAATTTTTTTGTAACTTCTTAATATTGACTTGCTTTAAAATTAACTCCCCCTTTTCTCCTACTGGGAGTCTCCCTGTCCCCACCCCAAGTGTCTTTCGTCTCTGTCAGTCTCCAAGCAGATTCCTGAGTGCCACTCTGGTGCACCCACCTGCTATTGGGTGGTCCCACGTCAGAGTCCCACAGGAACCAACACTCAGCATGTCCACAGTCTCTCTCTCCTGTGTCCCGACACATCTGCCTTCCTCATGTACTTCTTTTACCCATGGAAATACAGCTAACCAGCATCCTCCCTTGGACTCAAAAGTACCTATGTTAAACCCTAAGTTCTATGAATTTCTATTATTTCCCAGATATCTACTTTTCCTCCACATTGCCACTGCCCCATTTTGTTTCTCCACACCTCACGCCATCTGTTACCATGGCCCTCTAACTGGTGTCCCCGCTTTCACATTCTTTTTCCTCCAAGGCATCCTTGGTCCTGTAGCCAAGGTGTCTTCACTATACACCCACTCTAATCCAACACACAAGGCGCTTCATAGTCTACCTCTGGACTTACCTTTGGTCCTTTCTTCCCGTGGATCTTGTGCTCCAGACTGCTGGCAGATCTCCAAATGGACAGCATCTTGGACATCTGTGCCTTACTACATGCTGCTCCTGCCTTCTTCCTCCTATTCTCCCAGCTTCATGTCTTTCAGATACACTGTTAATGCTTCATGTCTATGAAGCCCACCCTGACTCACCCAGGCAGACTTGGGTGTTCTTTCTCCACGTTCCTAGGGTACCTCGTATGTCCCCGTATGTGTCCATTACAGTATAAAACATCCTGCAGCACCTTGCTCAGGGCCTGGAACCAAACTCAATTCCTATTCACGGTGTAAATTTTTTTCTCCACTCCATGTCTTGATGCATTATGTCTCTCTTTCCTCTCAGCCAAAATACTGATTTCGCCTTTGTTTATTAACCTTCCTTATCCATTATACAGCTTTAGAGCAAAGCATCAAAATGACTTGCTCCTATTGGGTGAAAAGGGAGGATTTTCTCCATGGCAAGGCCCAGGCTCTGGCATGGAGGGTGGGAAATTTGGGGCCATGCCCTCTGTTACCACTAAGCTCTACCAACCAATTGGTTTCCCTTTACTTTGCCCATTTCTACCACCCGTGCATCTCTATCCCCAAATTTGTGTCTCAGAATTTATTTCTTCATCTGTTGCTTTACTTAATTTCCATCATCATCATCATCATCTATATTACACATAATATACAAATATACATTATAATTTTAAAATGTGGTTTGACTATTTCATCCACAGCTAGTCCACTTTGAACACAGCATTCATTGCTTGGGTATCATTGGGGAAATAGAGGTGTACAAGGCACCAACCCTACCTACAAAAACATGTATCACATTTCAGGAGAGAAAAGGAGCATGCTTGCAGAGATTACTGACAAAGCAGTATGTTACATATCAAATGAATGGTAGAGAAGCTAAGTTCTGGAGAGGGTCAGAGGAAGGAAAGGAAGGAGACATGTTACAAGACAAAAGCTGGGTGTGATCTTCTGTCTTGAAGGGGTGGTAAGGTTTCCATAGGCTGAAATGAAGGAAGAGAAATCCAGGCAGAGGAAATGTATGAGTGAGCAGGAGGGAAGACTTCCAAGGCAAGTTCAGGTTCGTGTCCAACTGAAACAGTAGGCTCCTCTGACTCTCTGCACCAGGTTAATGTGCTTTATTTAATGACACACTAAAGTCATTAGGCTAGTGCCTTTCAAACATTTTTGACCACCACCCACAGTAAAAAAATAAGTATTGCACACATTTATATACAACTGAAACAAAAGTTTCATAAAACATTAAAGTTTCATTTATTCTTAGGAAATGTGATGGACTCCAATATTTCCTATTCTGTTTCTTTTCTTCTTTGTTTTTTAGTTGCCAGACTTACTAAATTGATGTAATGCTATTATTTAGTGACTTTGTTTTTTAAATAATGCATTAGATTATTGGTTTTCGAAGTGTGGTCCTTGTACCAGCATCAGCAGCATCTCATAGGAACTTGTTAGACATGCAAATTCTCAGAGATAAGCCAAAGAACTTATATGTGTGTATATATACACACACACATATATATATGTGTGTGTGTATAATCAATGGACACAGACAACAGTGTGGTGAAGGCGGGGGGGGGGGGCGGGAGCAGGAAGGAAGGTGTCAGTCTTTGGGGTGGGGGACATCTGTAATACTTTCAGCAATAAAGATTAAAAAAAAATTCTCAGACCCCAGGCCAGACCTTATGAATAAGAAGCTCTGGGGGTTGGACCCAGCAGTCTGTGTGTTAACAAGCCCCCACCCTCCCAGGTGATTTCTGATGTTGGCTCAAGTTTAAAAAGCACAGAAATAGATAATTCCCCCAGATCCACCAGCACTCTGCACACTTGAGACCTTTGCACTGGCCGCTGCTTCTTGCCTTGGTGGATCTTCCCCAGGTGTCTGCACACCTCCCCCCCCATCTCCTTCTGGGAGCAAACAAAGCCTGTCTCAAGAGGCCTGTCCTGACTCCTTGTTTAAATTTCAGAGCGCCTAGTCCCCCTAACTCAACTGGGTTTTTTTTTTGGTTTTTTTTTATCCTCACCCGAGGATATTTTTCCACTTTTTGTACAGATAGAGTGGGAGGGAGAGAGAGGAAGGGAGAGAGAGAGAGAGAAACATCGATGTGAAGAGACACATCGAGTGGCTGCCACCCGCACAACCAACCAGGGCCGGGGACAAACTGCAACCGAAGTACGTGCCCTTAGCGGGAACCGAACCCGGGTCTCTCCGGACCGCAGGCCGACGCTCTAACCGCTGAGCCAAACTGGCCAGGGCTCAACTGGGTTTTTTACCCGCACTGCATGTATCACCTAGCATGCTGTATGATTGTTTATTATTATTCTCCCAGATAATGTGAGCTCAGGAGGGAGGAATCTTCACGTTTTGTTCTGATGTATCTGAGTGTATATCTGGCACATTGTGCGCACTTTAATGTTTCTGAATGGAAGTGAGGCAAGCGGGGAAGAATGGTCTGTTGACCACTCAGTGATGGTTTGAGATGCTGCTTCAAGTAAACATTCTTCTTTGAAAGCAGCTCTCCACAGACTCCTGCAAGGTCAATTTTGCCAAAATATGATAGAGGAAGTAAGTTAAGAATTGAACAGTTGTTGGAATAGTTAACATTTTTTAAGCCAACGATATAATACCACAGTATTTATTCTTCGAGCTACAAGACCCTGATCGGAAGACTCCACTCAATGCTTCTCATCAGTAAGTTCGTTTCTGTGTAAATGGCCTTGCTTACTTTTTAACAGTTTTTAGGGGCTTTCTTCTTGGCTGTCACCTGCAGTGATTCCATTGTAGTTCAAGCAGGGTAAAATACTCTGATTCGTGTTATTAAAGTTTCTCAAGTGATCTCATTGTATTTATGAATCTTTCTCAGAAGGTGAAGAACATGGTAGAACTATTAGGCTTTTATGAAGGGCCAGTAAAGAGCCGCTGTGTGCTCTTCTCTGATTGATTTTTGTCTGCTTTCCTCGGTGTGTTTGGAGTATGCATGTTTGGAGTGCAGACAAACACTGGTAGGAGCCGAAGCCTGTTGCCTTCTGATGGGGAAAGTTGAGGAGCTCTCATGCCTGGCGTGGTCCCACCAGCCAAACAGTTTCGTTTCTTCAGGTTAAATCTGCTGCTAGCTTGTAACTACTTTAATTGTACAAATGGCCTTGTTTGACTTTTCTCCCTGTATTTATTATTTTAAATTATATTTTTCCTACTGTTTTCTTTCTCTCCTTTTTGAAATATCATTATCTTAATTGCTTTTAGGCAGAGACCAAGAAACACTAAGCATAAAAGGGATACCCTATGCTGGGCTTCTTCTAGCCTAAGAAAGGGAGGTTCACGATACACCTGCTGTCTCCCCCAAGTCGAAAATGATCTCTGCACAGGTCTGACAATTAGAGTGGTTCTTCCTCTCGTTCTAACCCTCCTTGGGTTTCTTGTCCAGTAAAGACAAAGATTGAGTCTTACTCATAATGCAGTATTACAATGTTGATCCTAGAATCACTTCTGGGTTGGCCTCATGTGAGAACAGATCTGGTCACGCTGATTCTCCTTCTATCAAGGTGAGGATTCCAAGAAAACAAATGTAGTCGCCCAGAGTGCCAAATGCAGGTTTTCAGATCCGTCCTCAGACTCTTAGTCAGTGGTCTGGGGTTGAACTCGGGGATTTGTCTTTTTAAATAGTTCTCTGAATGATCCTAGCGATCTTACAGATTTTGGACCCACTGTTGTATGGTCCAGTTTTCTCCAGTTCTTTGCCTTATAAAACGAAGGAGATGATAGGCTTGGAGGGGTTTTATCTTCTTTTCCTACAAAAGACAGAACTTTCCACTTCATGAACCTTAAAATAGAAGATTTCTTTAAAATAGATTTTTTTTACATGTAACCCAAATATAACACAATTATTTTATACATTAGACAAATAGAAGCAAGTTAAAGCCTGTGGTCTTTCAAAATGTTGCATCTAGCCCTGGACGGGTGACTTAGTTCATTGGGGAATCATCCCATACATCAAAAGGTTGCACGTTCAATTCCTGGTCAGGGCACATACATGGGTTTCAGATTTGATGCCCGGTCAGAGCGTGTTCAGGAGGCAACCAATCGATGTTTTTCTCTCACCTCCCCCCTACCACCATCCCTTTCTCTCCCCATCCCTCTCTCCCTCCCTTCCTTCCTCTCTCTCTAAAATCAATAAAAAATCCTTGGGTGAGTATTTAAATAAATAAATAAATAAATAAATAAATAAATAAATAAATAAATAAATGTTGTGTCAGCTTTTTAGTCTGACTCATTAACATCTAGTTATATTTATTGAGCACTTACTCTGTGCCAGGCCCCCTGCTAGGTATTTTTATACAGGTGTTTTCATTTAATCTTCCCAACAACCATAGGAAGGATAAGGATAATTTCCATTTTGCAGTGAGGAAAAAGGCTAAAGAAAATTTGAATGGCTTGTCCAAGATTATTTCAGGTCATCTTATCTTTGAGCCATAAACTTCAGCTAGTCCTTCTTTCAAATCATAAATTTTTTCTCCTCCAAACTCACAAATCTATTTGACTATTAGATCAATTTATTTAACCTAAAATTTTCATAGTAGACCTAACTAAATTGTTGGTTTTGACAGTATCTGTATGCAGTGTTGGGGAGTAATCCTTGAAATGTTTGAACAGTGTTACCCCTTGCTACTTTATGGAGTGCTCAAACACTCTTAGGCCTTTCTCATACATAATGAAATCCCACTAAATATGCAATGACTGCATGCTATATTTATTTTTAGGGTAGCTATTTTTGATAAACAGTCTAACACGGTATTTTTTTAATATCTTACATTATTTTTGTTTAATTAAACATACGGTAGATTTGTAAGCAGTTTATAGAATATATTTTCTTCCTTGCAATGGATGAGAAGTAGATGAAGCCTAATTTACTTTGTGATCCCAGAGTATAAAAATTTAGACTTTACGCCCTGGCCGATTTGGCTCAGCGGTTAGAGCGTTGGCCTGTGGTCCAGAGAGACCCGGGTTCGGTTCCCGCTAAGGGCGCGTACCTCGGTTGTAGTTTGTCCTCGGCCCTGGTTGGTTGTCCCCGGTGGGTGGCAGCCACTTGATGTGTCCCTTTCACGTCGATGTTTTTCTCTCTCTCTCTCCCTCCCACTCTATTCGAACAAAAAATGGAAAAATGTTCTCCGGTGAGGATAAAAAAAAAATTTAGGCTTTATTATTACATCTTGAATAGTCTTGAAAAGTAAACTAAAACACTTAATTGAAAAGTTATAAAAATTGAGGGGAAGGGGGTTGTAGCAAAATAATTTTTGTTCAGTTCTCCAAACCATGGTTTCCAGTGGCCAAGGGAATGGCAAGTTGCAAGGGCAGCTCTGGAAAATGTCGACACTTTTCTATTGCAAAGGAAACATCAGTCTGTATTATTTTATCTTTAAATCACTGCTGTTAGTTTTGATAGAATTATTTCTTTGGCATGGTCAGAGATTTGTGATTCACAAACTAAAGTTTCCTAAAAAGACAATCTACTCTGGTGGTTAAAAAATAGAACTGGTTACTATTATTCATCTATCCCAATCTTGACTCTTCTATTAAGTTGACCAGTGAAAGTTACTGAGATTGTTCCATTGTTCTGTAGTCACTGTTGAAGTCGTGTACTACAATCCTTACAAAACATTTTGTAACGAAATTTATGCCAAAAAATAATAGCTCCCAGATAGTTACAGAATTATTTATCTTTAAAGGTGATAAGTGATAAATGAATTATATCTGATAAAAAGAATGACTAACAAATTACAATAATTTGTTCTATGGGTTCTGCTTATTAGTACTCTTAAGTAAGCTTTTCTACATAGAATTTTTTTAGTAAAAGACTAAGAAAACTAAATAATATATTTGGTGCCTGTGATATTTGAAAGGATGTTATTCTTAATTGGGTATATATCCCAAAAGTTTCTGACAACTTTTAAGGTGATGAAAGATTGTTTAAAGAAACCAAAGTCCTATGTCTTAAACACTAATATAATTCCTTACACCTAGCAAAACAGGGCAACAAAACTGTTTCTTTGTGATGGCTTTTATTTCTGAGGCAAGTTGAAAGGGACAGTGATTGGCGCATAAATAATCACACCGGGGATGCTGCTGGTGAGCATCTGGCCACGTCAGTGAGAATTTCCTTGTACGTGCTGCACTGTTGGCTGTAGAGGACTGGAGGCCCTGAAAGCATAATTTGATGTTGTTGAATACTGTTAATGCTTACGAGAGAATTTGAGATAACTAGCTAATATAACAAGTGCTGTTTCCTGGTAATTCAGCACATCCAGGTTCTTCACAGGATTCTTGCCTGGGAGCCCTGAGGTCAGTAGGAAGTACCTCAGACACTGCACACTAGTTGCTAGGAACCTAATCCATTTTTTCAATTTTAGAAATAATAATACAGTCCTTAATTCAAGCACAGCTTAAAATATGAATTTGAACAAATATTTCAGGGGATTTCCTGACCTCTGACTAATACAGTGCCAGTTACTAAATTGTGAAGATAACTGCTAGTATGCTCTTTAGAAAACCTAACATACAAAAGCCCCAACATTAAGAAGTGATTAGTTACAGGCTAATTATTTGTGTCCAGAAAGGATCTATGCTCATCAAAAAGATTTTTTACATGCTCTTTCAAATAGTAATGACTGTGTTACATTTAAAATAGAAAACAGCCCGGCCAGTGTGACAGTGGATTGAGCATCGTCCCATGGACTGAGAGGTTCCGGTTTGATTCCTGGTCAGGGCACACGCCCCGGTTTTGGGCATGCAGGAGGCAGCCAATCGAATTCTCTCTCACATTGATGTTTCTATCTCTCTCTCCCTTACTTTTGCACTAAAAAAAAAAAAAAAAAAAAAAAAAAAAGATCAAAAAAAATATTTAAAATAAAATAGAAAACAGTTTTTTAAAAGCACTTGAGGTTTGGTCGGTTTGGCTCAGCGGTTAGAGCGTCAGCCCGCGGTCCAGAGAGACCCAGGTTCACTAAGGGCATGTACCTCGGTTGCATTTTGTCCCCGGCCTTGGTTGGGTCGTGTGGGTGGCAGCCACTCCATGCGTCCTTTTCACATCGATGTTTCTCTCCCTCTCCCTCCCTCCCTCCCTCCCACTCTATCTGAACAAAAATTCAAAAAATATCCTCAGGTGAGGATTAAAAAAAAAAAGAGAGAGTACTGGGTTCGATTCTGGCCAGGAGCACGTACCTCGTTTGTAGTTCATCCTCAACCCCAGTTGGGGTCTCTCACATCGATGTTTCTCTCTCTCTCTCTCTCTTCTTCCCGCTCTCCCTCCAGCTGTATCTGAAGATTAATGTAAAAATATCCTCGGGTGAGAATAAAAAAAAACAAAAACAAAAAGCACTTGAAGTAAACATTCCTTTGGCATTAGGTACATGTATTATTGCTTACTGGTCTTCTAGTGCGATTGGAAGGAACATATTTTCATTTTCAGAGGTATACTGAGTCACAATAGGAGTAACTTGCTTATGGTCGTGCATTGTGTCTAGAATGTGGTCAAGGTTCCATCTACTAATAAAGCCTTGTTGTTTTACCTTGTAAGCTGTGAGTGATATATATAGATGGCTACATAAACTATATATCTATAGATGTACACTTTAAAGAACAATTGTAAAGTGAGTTTCCATGCAGTCACCATTCAGATCAAGAAATGGAATATTGCCAACAGCCTAGAAATCCTCAAATAAACACTGTCCTGTCTTTGGAGGTGACAGTCTTATTCTTCATAATTTTACCATCTATATGTATATTCCCAAACAATGTGGCTGCCCGTTTTTTAAGTTTTTATAAATAGAATCATACATTTTATTTTTCTTTGCACCTCTCATTGTTAATGAGAGACGTTTATGTTGTTACACAAAGTGTGTTCCTTTCCACTGTTATATTAGTATTACATTGGTCAGTATTACATGTCCACAGTTTATCATTTCTGCAAATGTCTATCATTGGTAGACATTCAGATTATTTCTAATTTTAAGCTACTAAAAAAAAGTGCCCATGCTACCTTGTATATAAACATGTATGTATATATTTTAACCTTTTTCATTTGATTTTAAGTTCTTGCTGTATTTTCTGTGTTATCATCCCCTCCCCATAGCATCTAGCATAGAACACAGCCTTGCGTAGAATAGCTACTCATGAAATATTATTGAATTAATTAATACAGCATGGTTTAAATCATCTTGAGGATACCTGCTTCTAGGTATCATGGACTAAAACCCTACCAGATGACACTCCCTGCAGAAACAACTACAAAGCCTTGGCAAATAATACCAAACACGACTGTATTTAAGGTGCTGGAAATGAATAGAAGCAAACAGACTCTAGGAGGGAGTTCATGCTCAGTTAGAGGAGGGAGATAGGAAGTTATATAAGTAAGTTTCCATGTCTGTGCCTCTTAGCCTGGGGCTAAGTACAGTCCCTGTAGTTTACTGCAGGATGATGTGGAGCTGTAATAGAAAAACTTTTTGTTTTTCTGACCTGGGGAATCCTCCAAGTAAAGCTGGGAAAGGATGAGTGCTAAAGAGAATAGAGGAATCCCAGAAGGGAAGAGCCAGAGGAGGAATCCCCCAACTGTGTCTCTGCATCTCTGAGTGATCCCTGAATCACATGTGGGAAACAAAGCAGCTCAGCCAAAGACCAGAAAGAAGTCTGAGCTAAGACCAGACTGGCCACCCTGTAGATACAGAGTGAACAGATGCAGGACGGCTCTGGTGGAGAGTGTACTTTCGCTTGAAGGATGGGAAATAGCAAACTTACCTCCTGTTTCTGAGGTTTTTACTTGGGGCTAATTGCAGTCCATGGTACACACAGCAGAGATGGGACACATGGGGAAAGTTGTTGCCTTTCTGGCTTGGAGAACTAGAAGAGAGAAGCAGAATCCATGAACTCTGAAAATAGTGGAGGAATCTCAGAAGAGAAAGAGAGAAGGGGATCCCTAACCTCTGTCTACCCACACCTGACTAAACCTTCCCGACACATTTGTAGACTAGACATTAACCAGCCCAACTAAAGACAAAATAGCTGAACAGAGATCGGAGCTGCTACACAAAATAGAGTCTGCAGTTCAAGCCCAGACAAGAATCTCCACAACTTAATATTATTCAGGATGCAATCCAAAATTTCCCGACATCCAAGGCACCAAGAAAATGGAACACGTTCTCTACATAAAAGAAAATCAATTGAGTTCAACCCCAAGATGAACCAGATGTTGGAACTAACAGACAAGGATCTTAAAGCAGTTACTTTAACTTTCCTCAGTGTTTTCAGTGCATGAAAAGCTCATCAGAGAAACAAGAAGTCTCAGCTGAGAAATAGGAACAATAAAAAAGAACCAAATGGAAAAAAGACAGAAATTTGTAGATATGAGATGCTAACACTAAGCTCAATAAACACAAAAGAATCCCATGTCAAGGCATACTATTGTCAACAGTGTTGAAAGCCAGTGATAAAGACAAAGAGAAAAACGGAGTAGTACATAACAAGAGAACAACAATCCAGTTAACATATCACTTATTAGATACCACAGAGTCTCCAGCAGAAAGAATCAAAACCTTTAAAGTGTGAAAGAAAAACACTTGACAACCCAGAATTCTGTATCCAATGAAAAGAATATTCAAGAATGAAAACGAAATAAAGACGTTATCAGGTGAAAGGAAAGTAAAAGAACTTGTTTCCAGCTCACTTGCATTATAAAAAATGCTAAGGAAGTGTTTTGGGCTAATGTAAATGATACCAGATGGGAACTCTGATTTTCAAAAAGAATGATTATTTACCAGAAATGGTAAATATCTGGGTAAATGCCAACTATAGTATAAAGGATAAAAGAGGATGGATGATATGGTCCTGTGTGATATTCTGTATTTTACATGAAGTAGTAAATTAAAATTGTCTTTAAATTGACAGTGGAAAGTTAAAGATGTTTAATCTTGCCCAGCCAGTGTGGCTCAGTTGTTGAGCATCGACCCATGCACCAAGAGGTCGTTGGTTCGATTCCTGGTCAGGGCACATGCCCAGGTTATGGGCCAAATCCCCAGTGGGAAGCATGCAGGAGGCAGCCAATCAATGTTTCTTTCTCTCTCTCCCTCTTCCTTCCTCTCTCTCTAAAACCAATAAAGAAAAAAGATATTTTTAAGATGTTTAATCTCTAGGGAAGCCACTATAAAAATAATTTTTAAATGAATAACTAAAAATCCAACACAAAAATTAAAATACAAATCTAAAAAATATTTAAATAATGCCCCCTAAGTCAGGAAAAGAAGAATAAAGGAATGAAACACAGATTTAAATAGAAAACAAAAAATAAGCCCGGCCAATGTGGCTCAGTGGTTGAGCATCAACCCATGTACCAAGAGGTCGTCAGTTTGATTCCCGGTCAGGGCACATGTCCAGGTTATGGGCCAAATTCCCAGTAGAGGGGCATGTAGGAGGTGGCCAGTTGATGTCCTCTCTCATAGATGTTTCTATCTCTCTCTCCCTCTCCACTCCTCTCTCTAAAAAAGAAATAAAGGGGAAAAAAATTTTTTTTAATAAATAAATAGAAAACAAAATAAAAGACCCAAACTTGACCATACCAATAATTAAACTAAATGTTAATGCACTAAACATTTATTAAAAGGCACAGGTTGTTAAAATGGATAAAATAAGATCCAACTATATATTGTTTGCAAAGAATGTACTTTAGAAATAAAAGCATAGCCCTGGCCGGTTTGGCTCAGCAGTTGGAGTGTCGGGCTATGGACCAGAGAATCCTGGGTTCAGTTCCCACTAGGGGCACATACCAAAAAAAAATAAAATAAAATAAAAGCATAGAGCCCTGGCTGGCATTGTTCAGTGGTTAGAGAGTTGGCCCTTGCACCAGAGGGTCTCAGGTTTGATTCCCAGTCAAGGGCACGTACCTAGGTTGCAGGTTCGATCCCTGGCCCCAGTCGGTCAGGGCAAGTGCAAGAGGCCAATCGATAATGTCTCTCTTGCATCGATGTTTCACTCTCTCTCAACTCCTCTCCTTCCTCCCCCTCCCTTCATTCTACTTGCTCTAGAAATCAATGGAAAAAATATTCTTGGGTGAGGATTAACAAAATATATGGATCTATATAGATATATGAAAGAATAGATAGGTTGAAAGCAAGTGATAGAAGGAGAAAGAGGTACCATGCAAACAGCATATTAAGGTTAAAGTGGCTGGATTGGTATCAGATAATACTGATTTCATAGCAAAACCTAAGATGAGAGGGTTCTTTATAATGGTCAAAAGAACAATTTAACAAGAAGACATAATCATTGTAATGTATGCACCAATAACAGAGCTTCAAAATCATGAAGAGTTAAAGGGAGAATTTGGCCTGGCTGGTGTGGCTCAGTGGATTGAACGTTGTCCCATGGACTGAGAGGTCCAGGTTTGATTCCCCATCAGGGCACATGCCAGGATTATGGGTTCAATCCCGAGTAGGGGGCATGCAGGAACAGCTGATCAATGTTTTTCTCTCGCATCCATGTTTCTATGTCTCTCTCCCATCCTCTCTATCTTATTCAATGAAAACCTATTAAAGGGAAAAATCAACAATTTTACTATCATTCTTGGAGATTTTAATAACCCTCTCTCAACATTTGGTGGAACAACTAGACAAAAAAGAATTGGCAAGAGACATAGGAGATCTGAAAAATACTTGATTGATATTCACACAACATTTCACCTAAAATTGGCAGTATTCACAGTCTTTTTTAGTGCACATGGCACATTTATCAAGGTAGACCATCTTCCTGAGCCCTTAGAACAAGTCTCAATAATTTTAAAAGCAGTAGACTCATTAAAGTTAAATTAGATGATTAGAAATCAATAAAATGCACCCTGGCGGGTTTGGCTCAGCAGTTAGAGCATTGGCCTGTGTTTCCCGAGAGACTCGGGTTCACGTCCCGCTAAGGGCATGTACCTCAGTTGCAGTTTGTCCCCGGCCCTGGTTGGGTCGTGTGGGTGGCAGCCACTCGAGGTATACCTTTCACGTCGATGTTTCTCTCTCTCTCTCCCTCCCTCCCTCCCTCTCTCTTCCTCTCACTCTATCTGAACAAAAAGTGGAGAAATGTCCTCGGATGAGGATAATAAATAAATAAATATCAGAAAATGCTAGAAAAGACGAGATTGTAACTGAAAGCAGGTCAGTGACTGTGTTGGTTTGTTCCCTGGGGACAAAAGGGAGCCCAGTGCAAAGGGATAGGAGGGGTCTCCTTAGAGCAAGGAAACTGGTCTATATCTTGATTATATGCAAATAGCAAAGTTTAGTAAATTGAACACTAAGATTAGTGAATTTTATTGTATGATAACCTCAGCAAAAGTGAAGGAAACAATTGGTTTGGTCATTTTCCCCTAACAAATGCCAGAGTTTAGTTCAAAAATATAATCGGAGACCAGAAAAACACTGCCAGAAGGGAAAAGAAAAAAGTCTTCTGGTGAAGCGTGCCTGTTGTACACACCATACCATGTTTCACTACTTGTGAAAAGAATTAATTTATGGTTAGATCATTTAAAGAGGTCAGATTTTGGGAAAAGGAGCTCTATAAGCTAAGCTCCTGCAGAAGACTACAGAATTCTTTCTCCTGCCCTTTCTCACGCAGCCCAGAACCAGACCGTGTGACAGTTAAAGCTATACATTGCCCACCCTCAAAAACTAAGCTTCGGTACATGGAATGAGAAAAAGGTTTTCCATCTAAGCATGTTATCTGTCGAGTTATTAGGAGTGGCTGCAGTGGTGTGTTCAGTGGCATGCATAGCCTGTCCGTGGCTCTTCCAGGGAGGATTCTGGGAGTAACTGAAATCGTATTTACAGAGTAACTCCAAAGGTCATTTTAAAACAGAATGTATAGCTCACTTCTTCCCATGTCTTCAGGATGTGAACACTCTGCACTTTATATTTTTCCTGCATTTTTACATGATAACTCTTCATATAAAATGTAAAATGGCCCCAGAAAAATCATTTTGTGTGGCAAATTGTCTCAAAACCTAGACAGCACAGTGCTTGCTGCTACATTGGACTTATGAATTACTTGAACAATTACAATAGTATGTTTTACCAAAACATATTTCAGTAGTTTACTTCTGGCATAATCTTTGTAGCATGGTAAAGAAACCAAAAGTAGGAAATAATTTATAGTGTCATCTAGAACTAGAAAGTCATGGCAGTTTTTCTTAATGTGTCTTCCAGACTCCAAACATAATACTTTTCATATGATTACGGCTTTGTTCATATTTATATCTATACATACATGTGTGTGTGTATTCAGCCATCCAAATGTAGACACACACACACAGACAGATTTTTGCCCCAAAATGAAAATATTTATTTTGAGTAGTACGATAAAGGGTGAGTAGGATTTGTTGGTTGGCTTTGCTTTGCTTTTATAAAATTCACTTGAATGTTGTTCTGCTTCTACACGAACAGTGCTCCTGCTAACACATTTCTGACATTGTTCTACCGAAATAGAGGGTAAACAGTACCACAGCCTCAACATAGGAAAACGTGTTAGCCAGCTTGTAAGAACATGGGGTTTAAACTCTTCCCATGTTATATCAGATCCTTACTGTAAACTAGCCAGAATGTTTCCCAGCAGAAAATAATAATTATGTCTTCCGCTGGAAAGAGCACTTCATAAATTTTTTTTCTATAAAACAGAGTAAACATTCTTTTGATCCCTCTGCTTCCCCACCTCAGAACTTAAACCACCATTCCTTTTTCCAAGACTCACAGTAGTAAATGTTTTGAATTCTCAGGGTTGGAAAAATTCTGACATTTTATAGCATTCCCCACTACCCCCGTCGTCGTCAAAACGTGGATGAAATTTCACATCTACAGTTCAGCCAGTTTCCCAAGTAAGGATCCAGAAATGTGTTTTCCTCTTGACCCTCCTTGACTCCCTGTTTCTCTCTCCTTCACTAAATCTCCCTGTGCCTCCATTTCCTCAGCTAGGTGTAGTTGTATGCGCTTGAATGAAACATTTCTGAGTGACTGGAGAGGGGGTAAGGAATAAGGGCACTGGGAGAGTACCCCCGGCAGGCTCGTCTGCCCGGGCAGTGCAGCAGGACCTCCCTCTTCAGGCGCCACACATTAGCTCTCAGATGGGACAGTATTGTGACTCACTTGATTGAAAAGAACCTTGCAGGGAGAAGCTTACTGAAAGGACTTTTCCTGGTCCTTCTTACAATGAGCACCTCAGATTCCTGATTGGCCAGACCCTAGGATCATAGGTCCTCATTCATTGTCTAACTGTAAAAACCATGCTGCCCTTCACCAAGGAGGCAGAAGCTGAAGAGGGGTCCCTGACCTGGATTTCTAGTTGTTGAGAATCTGAGGGAAGTCCTGTCCTGTCTGCTCTCTTATCAGAACTCCATGAGCCTCGTCCCTTCGGGCCTTTCCACCGCGGTCTCCACATTATCGCTCTGTGAGCCTTCCACCCCCACCCCCACCTTGCTTCTGCATCTGACTGCTCTGAAAGCAGCCCCGTGCAGAAGACAGAAAAGCGTCTCAGTGCTCTTGAAACTTACTGTGTAAGAAATGCATGTGCTTTGTGGAATATTTACAAGAAACAGTTCTTGAGATTAATTAAAGGCCTCCGATGTGCTTTTGGCCATTAAACTTAGTAGTCATCTGTAGCTCTGTTCTACAAAGCACTGACAATTATCCTTTAAATAACTCAGTTTTCATGTTCTGAACCAGACTAATTGTCCTACCACAGGTAATGAGCCCCATTTTTTAAATTAAACCTTTCCGTTTTTCCAGTTTTGCTTATTTTCTGAATTTAAAAGTGCTGTGCAGTTAATATATATGTAGATAATTAAAATGTGAAGTGGTTCATAAGCACAATACTTAGAGATTTTCCTTTTTTTGTCTCTTGATTTATAAGCTGTGGAGACCAAAGTGTACTGATGTTAATTAAAGTGGCCATCTTTTTCAATTCATGTGACCCGTCAGAGTCAAAATGCAGGTGGCTTTAAAACAACCTAGGAAACTCCCTTTCCCTTGGGTCTTTTCTTTCTGTTATCAACTTATTTGACCTAAATAAAGCACACTCAGTCCTGACTCCCTACAAGTAAGCGCAGACTTCTCTCCCTAGCCTCGGCCTGGAGGCAGCCGACTCAGTGTCACCACGACTCCAAATTGAAGTCCAAGAATGCATCTTGTGGTCCCAAAACCACGGGAAAGGGGGAAAACAGATTAATGGTTAAAGAAGAAGCTAAAGGGCTCGTTGGCTTTCCCTCCTTCCTTAGTTTATGTGTATTCTTGGTGAGTGAAAGGAACCTTCTCTCTCTCTGTAAACCCCCAGCATTCCCTCTGCGCTGCTGTGACGCTACAGGGTGAGGCTAATGAGCTCCAGGTTTCCTCGCTGCCAGCCCCGCCTGCGAGCCTCCGGAAAGCTCCCTAGTTTCAGATTTTGTTTTCTTTATTTCTTATAATTAAGGGCCTGAAGCCATTATTTAGGATTTTTTTTCTTCTCCCACCTTCAAGTGTTCATTGGACTATTTTATGTAGGGGAATTGTGTGCACTTTCTAAGCAAGCCCAAATTAGGTATTTTAAATATCAGGTTAACCTTTGACAAAAATTGACTTGAATTCAGCAAACGTATTTTAAGGTGTACGCCTTACCAATTCTGAATTCAGGTGAAAAGTGTTAAGATTTTTCTAAATTTTAAGCATGTATACAGCATGTATGGTCATATTTATGAGAATTGGCTTTTAGTTTACTTAACATGCAGATATTCATTTTAAGCTTAAAACTGTAAATGATCTTGTGATTAATTACACTATTTACATTTCAGGTAAACTCTTTCGGTACTTTGAGGTACTTTCTGTTCTTTGTAACTTCCCATGGGTTGACTTCCTACATTTTACTCTTTGTTTTTAGACATTGCCTTTCCCCGACTCTAAATCTAAACTGAATGCTGAGGATATTTTGTTTTTGGTTGGATGAGGAGATTACGTTTAAATGATGAAGACCATTAAATCTGCTGCTCTAAAATAATTTTAATAGGCATATGTTTCTAGCCATACAGGGTAAAAAGCGCTCTATAATGGAAGGGATATACGATAGCAGTATCATTCCTTAAAGGGATACCACATGTTTGTGAAGCCCTCTCACTCGCGCTTCAATGAGCTGTAAATGGAGTCTGGCAGCTGCCCTGTTTGCATGGGGCTGGCTGGCTCAGCAGTGATAAGCAGTAGACAGGCTGGCTCCTTCAAGGAGTCTTTCAGTAAAGTCTGAGCTCTCAACAGTTCTGAAACTCACTGGCCGGCTTTCCCCTGTGGACCATTCATTTATCAGGAAATGAAATTGGTTACAGGGTTTCTCACATTGCCAAACCTCACTGACGAAATCTGGTTTCTTCCAAAGTTCAGGAGGAGCATTAACTCTTTATTGTTGCCCAGCACTTCAGGTCTTTGTCGTGGGAACCCCCATCACTGCTAGGGTTTGAGGACCCCTACAAGGAAGGGGCAGGGGCTGGAGTGGGGAGCAGACCATGGAGTGGGGCTGGGGGCTCCTTTCGTAAATATGATTTTGGAACGGAATTTTTTTCCATGTTGGTATTTTCATCTTTCAAACTAAAGGGTCAGTTTCACAGGACTGATTTTTCTTTTTTTTTTTTCATTTAAAAAAATAAAAGCCTTTAGACATTGCCATGAGTCACCTGATTGGTAGCATAACCTTGTAACTTAGACCAGACATCATTGTTTAAATTTTATGAAACTAGAGGGACAGAAATAAAGAAAAGCATGTAGTAAGGCATAGAAAATGTTTGGGTAAGTGAAGGTTAAATTATTACAAAGTATATAATCTAGTTCATATGTTTAAGGAGCGGAACTAGGCTAAATTATCTAAAATATTCTGACGTACTGAATCATTTCATTTTGTAAAACAAAATCTGACTAGCAGGGCTTTCGGTTGTAGGCCGGTCTATCAGTGTAGTGTACAGCTCTGACCCCCTGTGTTTGGAATTAGCAGCCCAGAAGTAATACACAGTGGGCATGTGGCAATTATTACTGGCCATGGAAGTGGCTGCTGGCTAATTGATAGCAGTAGCAGCTAGAAACAGCCTTATTTCATTTTCAGTAGTCTCTATGACAAGATGCTATAGATGTGACCCTTTGTAGTCTGATTATTATTGTCCCTTCTCCCTGTGTCATTAACTATGTGATATTTAATGTATGAACTTGGTAATATTTAAGAATGAATTTCTTAGATGCCCCCTCCCCTTTTTGGAGATACTTTTCATTCAGCTTTTAGCCCTGATGTTTAGACCCCCAAGTTAGTAAAGAATCACTATCTGTGAGCACTATTTCCCTTGACTGCCCTGGCTCCTGTTTGCTAAAAATATACTTACAGTCACAAAGCCAACCTTAGCTTGTGTTGGTTGGTGGCTTTGCCCACAAACTGAACCCCCAAGACACTCACTGGTTCCATAAAGGGTAAATGAATGAATCATTCTCTCTATCCATCACTCAGAGATAAGCTTTTGTGAACTTGCATCGCATTTACAGCATTGTGGCCATGGTTTCAGTTGTATCCCAGAATGTTACACAGACTGGAGTAAGGTGGTTACTTTTAGTCAAGAGTGATCTTATTTTTCTCCATTTAGTTCTAACATGCTTGTAGCAAAAGACCATAGTTTAGGGAATGAAAGCACAGTCTTTTAAATGTGCCTTTGAGGAATTTCACCAAGGATAGGATTCAAATAGTGTACCTAGTTCTTTTTCTTGTTTCTGACGACCTCTGCCATTAAATAAATATCAGTCTTACAAATTTGTGTGTTCAACATTCTTTCTATTGACACAGAGATGAAAAATAATAGCAGGTAGGCATTATATAAATTTTGCCTTCATCTCTGATTTGCCATCTGTATTCTAGCCCTAAAGCTATAGGATCTGAAAATGAAAAATTAGTATTTTAGTCCTTTGGACATATTCTCCACATTCCCTCATGTATATAGCCTGTCATTGTTAACAGTCCCTACTGAATAAACACACCAGATCCAGTATTGAGGGGTCCAGTATTTCAGGTCAGGATATAATGGGGGACAAGGAACCATGTGGGCTCCTGACTGTTATATTTATTTATGGTATTCCCACGGTCCTTAGACCTCTGAAACCTTGAATAAATATCTCCAACTCCAGTAGCTGACATTTCTTTTTACAAAGCTTGTAAGGATTTTCCTGCCTTTCATTCATTTGTTCAACTAGTATTGATTGAGCAACTCCTGCCTGCACAGCACTCACTAGAGGTTTGTCCCTTAAAGAGCCTCCCTCTGTGGGGGGTACAGTTTCTAAAGCTGCATTAAAAGAAATAGCCTCTCTACTTACTTCCTTTTCAAATGAGGAATCTTAAGTAAATTAGGGGATACAGATGGAAAAGAAAAGAGACAGCCCAAACCCTGAAGGACTTTGAGATATCTTGATTTCTCTGAGTGTGGAAATGGCTGTGGACAGAATATAGACCCTGAAACCAATGCCCCTGAAGCATATAAATGAAGAGGCAGGCAGGATACTATAGGGCTTAAGAGTGAATTATGTCCCCACCAGCTGTGTAGTCTTAGGCAAGCTAGTTAGCCCTCACTGTGCATCAGTTTCTCACCTCATAGATAGGTCTATCTCACAACTTTGCTTGGTTCCTGAAGTACCTGAGGAAATTTAAAACATGGATGCAAAGTTCCTAGAATAAAGTAAGCTCTCAGAAATTATCAGCCAGTGTTATCTTCCCACTCACCTATCAACCTCACTTTTCCAGATCAAAACCAAGAACTAAGCCTCTAAGTTCTAAACAATCAAAATAGGTGACTCGAAGTCCTTTCCATGTACCTTATCACTAGGAGAGGGCTATGAGTCCTTGCTCACAGCCTGATTCTCCTTTAGACACGCAATCTTTGGCTGTCTGGTTCCCCAGTCTGCAATGAATTAGAAGCCACAACTTAAAAGAATTGCTACAAGTGACTATGTTGACAGTAGTGAAAACCAAAGGCCACTTGTCCTGATACAACCAAGAAAGGAACAGAAAACAACATGTGTGAATCTTTTTGGTGTCTTCTAAGAACTTACATACTATTCATGAAATGACAGCAGAAGAAGTTGCAAATCTATAGTACTTATGACCCTGAAAAAAAGTTGGGGCAGTTATGGGACATCTATATAGGACAGCTGGTATCATCTCTGTCCTTGAGAAATATAAGGCCTTGTCTTTCAGAACAGCTAGCAGATGACCTAAGCCCAAAGAAGGCTCAAGTCACTAGTCCAAACTCTCAAAACAGGTAAGTTCCTTAATGATATTATTTAACTGGTTGGTTGGTTGGTTTGATATTTTAGTTGGGAGGAATCACAGTAAGGTTGTTTTAAATAGTGCCTTACGATATTATTTCATTTATAATAATTTGCCATTTATCTCATTTAACTCACACATGAATCCATCTAGAAAGTTCCATGTTGTGAAGTGAGGCTGAGCCAGGTTATCTAATCTGGAGCTGTTTCCTTAACCAACTTACTGTACTATTTGTTTTGTCCTTATCTCCTCACTATAAATGCTATTTTCAAAGTACAGAAATTGAAAACTTGGTATTACAGATTTTCCCCTGATTTTAGTATTTTTAAAATATACTTTATCTTCCTCTTCCTTCCTCTCTCTCTCTAATATCAATAAAGAAAAGATACATTAGCCCTGGCCAGTTTGGCTCAGCTGTTGGAGCATCAGCCCATGGAGCAATGAGTCAGGTTCAATTCTGGTCAAGGACACATACCTTGGTTGCGGTTCATCCCCGGCCCTGATTGGTCGTGCAGGAGGCAACCAGTTGATGTGTCCCTCTCATGTCAGTGTTTCTCTCTCTCTCTCTCCCTCTCCCTCCCTCCCTCCCTCCCTCCCTCCCACTCTATCTTTAAAAAAAAAGGAAAAATATCCTTGGGTATTCCATGCAGATATATTTGCATTTTCCATTAGAGTTGACCCTGACTTTATCTTACAAGTGTACCCTTTCCACTCAAATAAAAAAGATGGTTTGGAATGTAAATCACTCCTAGAGAGGAAATAAGAGAATCCACTTCCTTGTTTTAAATTCTCACTTTTATCCTCGGCATATGAGAGCTACACGTAATATTCACGTTCTAGCAAAAACAGCCAAGAGGCAGGGCTTCCAGCTCAGTTCTTCAATTGTTTTGGTTTGTCGTAAACTTCTCACCTCCAGCAGCCCAGCTAACAAAAACTGTTAAAGTGATTTAAAACACAGTATTCTCTGGAGTTCTCTTTATTTCTCAGAAACAGTATCAGACTGCACTTCTTTTATTCTAAGCCTTAGGGTTTGTGGGAAATTTGGTTGTTATTTAAAGAAAGACGCAGAAGGAGCCATGCATGAGTTTCTCTCATTCTTAAAGAAGAGGACCAAAAATTGTCCCTTCTCTCAGCATCAGTTGTTAGAATGGAGAGAGAGAGATGTTTTTAAAAAACCTGTTTCGTAGCCTTTATTTTATGAATAGAGGGAATGAGGAGAATTGGTTTGTCACCCAAGGTCTCAAGACAGGCAGGGGCAGAGTCAGGCCCAGATCTAGGTTTCCTGACTCCATTTGTACTACCTGACGCTTCTGCTCATTCAACGGGGGCTGTAACTTCTAATATCTCGCTCAATGACCTGTCAAAGCAGTCTCAAAAAAGACTGAAAGTCCAGCTATGACTAGTAACAGGCCCTTTACTGTCCTTTGTACGGAAAGATAATGCCACGAGTCTTGGCCTGCTGTTGATGATGTATTGGTTTTAATTTAAATCTCCTTTCCCTGACCTGTACCCCCTTTATGACCAGTAGAATGTCTTTACTAGAGGGCCACTTGTAGAGTACTGTGTGACCTGTGACAGTGACATCAGATCTGTGTAGGCCTTGGAGGTATCACATTTCTCAGGTGAGGCCTCGGGCTCGTGTTCTAGTACCATAAGGATTTTTAGAACTGTGATTTGGAGTTGTATTTGCGTGCACATTTGCAACTAAATGTAATGTTTTCAACTGACAGACTTTAATTTTTTTAATGTTAGATATCTTATTTGGCTACTAGTTTACATTTTTTTAAAAATATGTGTTTATTGATTTTTTAGAGAGAGATAGAAACATTGATGTGAGAGAGAAACAGCAATTGGCTGCCTCCTGCACATTCCCTACTGGGGATGGAGCCTGAAATCTGGGCATGTGCCCTGACTGGGAATTGAACCAGGACCTCTCAGTCCATGGGACGACACTCCTCCCATTTAGCCACAGCAGCCGGGCTACAAGTTTACTCTTGAACTGACTATTTGAGAGACAGATTCTGCCCCTGTGCAGCTGAATGTGGCATAGACCATTGTTTCAGGATAATCCTCATCCTTCCCTATTCTCTAAATATAGCCTGCCCGTTCCCAGCCATGGCCTTTGCTCATCTCCCCCTGTATTTCCCTCAAGACCTCTTCCTCTACTTCCTCTTCCTCTACTCTGCGTCCATAGCACTCATTATCTACAATTATTTGCTGCTTCATGCATACTGCCTCTGTTGAGACTTACCTTCTTGTCTATATACCCTTTTCCCAACCCAGTTTAACACCTGATGTAAAGGACTAATCTGCCTTCTTGTGTCTTTACCACTCATTGAGGGACCCTGTGTACAACAGCATGTTTCTTCATCGTAATGTGATGCGAAAGTATGAGTCTGACCGAAGTACAGGAAGCCATGTTAGCAAGATGCAAGTGTGATGGTCATGGAGTAGGCTTTAACGGTTTCCAGTGAGAATTTGACAGAGGGACCAGATCGGGGATAAGAAAAGTACACCACGAGGTCACCGGTTCGATTCCCAGTCAAGGCACATGCCTAAGTTGCAGGCTTGATCCCCCAGTAGGGGGCCTGCAGGAGGCTGTGAATCCATGGTTCTCTCTCATCGATGTTTCTCTTTCTCTTCCTTCTTCTCTCTCTCTAAAACCAATAAAAACATTTTTTTAAAAAAAGAGCAATAGACAAAGTGTGATGTGGTTACTGAAGACCTTAAAAAAATGAAATTGTGCCCTGGCCAGTTTGGCTCAGCAGTTAGAGCGTTGGCCTGTGGTCCAGAGAGACCCGGGTTCAGTTCCCGCTAAGGGCATGTACCTTGGTTGCAGTTTGTCCCCGGCCCTGATTGGGTCGTGCAGGTGGCACCACTCAATGTGTCCCTTTCACATCAATGTTACTCCCTCTCTCTCTCTCTCCTTCCCACTCTATCTGAACAAAAAAATGGAAAAATGTCCTCGGGTGAGGATAAATAAATAAACAATAAAATAAATAAATTATATACACACACACATATATATACGTGTGTGTATATATATATATGAAATTGTACAAAGAAAAGAAAAGTTAGGCTTATCTGCTAAAGTTGAACAAATGCACACTGTTCTAGGTGAACCTATGAGTGCATGCCCTTTTGTGCTAGGAGACACATGAAAATGTTCATGGCATCATTGTCACAGTGTCTATCAGGAAAAGAATTAAGTAAGAAATTGTTGTATATTCAGACAATAGAGTACTAGATAGCAGGGCAAACGAGTGAAACACAGCAAACTCAACATGTGTGACCCTTACCCGCGGAATGCTAAATGAAAGAATCCAGATACAAAAGGGTATATACTGTAAATCCACTAATTTGAAGTATAAGGAAAGACAAAACTCAACTACAGTATTAAGGAATGCAGATGTAGGTGGTAAAGGTATAAGAAAGAACAAGGTGCCCTGGCTGGTTTGACTCAGTGGTTAGAAAGTCGGCCTGTGGACCAAAGAGGCTCGGGTTCAGTTCTGGTCAAGGGCACATACCTCGGTTGCTGTTTGTCCCCGGCCCTGGTCAGGGTCAAGCAGGAGGCAACCAATCAGTGTCTCTCTCACATCCATATCTCTCTCTCTCTCTCTCTCTCTCTCTCTCTCTTCCTCCCCCCAACCCCCACTCTATCTGAAGATAAATGGAAAAATATCCTCAGGTGAGGATTAAGAGAGAGAGAGAGAGAGAGAGAGAGAGAGAGAGAGAGAGAGAGAGAGAGAACGAACTCAATGAAGTGATTACCATAAAAGCCCAGATAGTGGTAACCAGAGATACTATGGAAGTGTTCTTTGGCAGACCTGAGTGGTGATAATAGGAATGTTTGTCTTATATTAATTGGATTATCATATATTTGTGTTTGGAAACTTTTCTGTATATGTGTTATTTTTCACAATAGAGAGGGCTAAAAAGATGAAGGATTTCTTGAAGATTCCTCTATTTAAAAAAAAAATGAATAAAGTATGTAAGTGATAGAAATGTTGAACAAGGAGATTTTATTTTTATTTATTTATTTTTGTTAATCCTCACCCAAGGATATTTTTCCATTGCTTTTCAGATAGAGTGGGAGGGAAGGAGGTGCTGGGGAGAAGAGAAACATTGATATGAGAAAGACACATCGATTGGTTGCCTCCCTCATGACCCCAGCTGGGGCTGGGGATCAAACCTGCAATCCAGGTACATTCCCTTGACCAAGGAGATTTTAATGAAGGAAAAATATTTTTATTAATATGTAAAATTTTTCTCCTTGTTTACTTTTGCATATAAAAATCTAATTATTTTCTCTCTCCTAAAATATGATCTGTGCCCACCCACTCCCCACCAAAAAGATGAGAACGTATGTTAAAATGTTAAATAGTTGTTATATCAAATTGGAACTAATAATTTGTAAATCTCTTAAAAATGTTCTTCAGTGGTTAGTGTATTTTATTTTACTATGAGACAGGTAGTAAAATTTTTTTAATTTTTAATTAAGAACACACCCATTATGAGTGCTACTGTTAAAAAAGTGTTGGTAAGGATGTGGAGAAACTGGAACCCTCGTGCACTGTCGGTAGGATTATAAAATGGTGCAACCACTATGGAAAACAGTTCAGAGGTTCCTCAGAAAGTAAAAATGGAAGTACTGTATGATCCAGCAATTTTATTTCTGCTTTCAAAAGAATCGAAAGCAGGATCTCAGAGAGATATTTGCACACTCTTTTCGTACTGGCATTATTCACAATATTCACAACAGTCAGAAGGTGGACAAATGGCCCTGGCCAGTTTGGCTCAGCAGTTAGAGCATCGGCCTGCGGACCAAAGGGTATTGGGTTCGATTCTTGGTCAAAGGCACATACTTGGGTTGCAGATTCCATCCCCGGCTCAGTCGGGGTTGTGCAGGAGGCAATCAATCAATGTGTCTCTCTCTCATCAATGTTAGTCTCTCTCTCCTTCCCTCCCTCCCTTCCACTCTATCAAAAAAATCAATGGAAAAATATCCTCAGGTGAGGATTAACAAAAAATAAAAAACAAAGTTTAAAAAAAAAAAGGTACAAAAATAAATAAACAAAATGTGGTACATACATATAATAGAATATTATTCAGCCTTTACAAAGAAAGGAAATTTTGTCATATACTACAACATGGATGAACCTTGAGGTCATTATGCTAAGCAAAATAAGCCAGTCACAAAAGAATGAATATTGTATGATTCCATTTACATGAGGTACCTAAGTATTCAGATTCATAGAAATAGAATGGTAGTTGCCAGGAGTTGTGGGAGGGAGGAATGAGGAGTTGTTTAATGGGTACAGAGTTTCAGTTTTGCAAGATGAAAAAGTTCTTGAGATCTGTTTCATAGCAATGTAAATATACTTAACACTATTGAATTGAACACTTAAAATTGGTTAAGATTTTATGTTTCTTTTTACCACAATAAAAAAAATTTTTATTTTATTTATTTTTTTACCACAACCAAAAATGAGAAAAAAAAGATGGCGTAGGCAATGTGAGTTAGAGGTGGTTATTATGATGAATGTATGGACTTAAAAGTTAATGGTTTTAAAGTAAATGGGAAAATAAATCATATTCCTGCTTTCTCTAATATAAAAGCCCAAGCCTTCTGTGGGTATTTCAGTGATGTGCTGTGCAAAGAACCCAGAGCTAAAGCTTGTGATTTGTCTGTGGGCATTTTCAGACAGTTTGTATTTTTTAGTTATTCTCTCTGATCTAGCAATGAATTAGCTAAAAAGTAACTTTTATGTATACCTTCAATAATTTAGCACTTTCAGAAATAAGAATGTAGCTCATTTAAATTCTACAAGTAAGTAAAAAGTTTGAGAAACTAATTTTTTTTTAAATATATTTTTATTGATTTTTGGAGAGAGAGGAAGGGAGAGGGAGAGAGAGAGAAACATTGATGAGAGAGAACATCAGTTGGCCACCTCCCACATGCCCCCCACTGGGGATCGAGCCCACAACCCCAGCATGTGCCCTGACATAGAATCAAACCAGTGACCTCTTGATCCATGGGTCGATGCTCAACCACTGAGCCACACCGGCGGGGCAAGAAACTAGTTTGTTTATAGTTTAGAAACCCATAGGGATTGGGCATCTGTGTTGTTAAGAGTCATTATTTAGTTATGACTACAGATTAGCACTAGATGTATAATAAGCAACCAAGGGGTTGAATTGCAAACAGCATTTTAAAGTAAAGAGAGAAACTACAATTTTGAACATGGGAAAAATTAGAACTAGATTTATTTTAATTGCAGATTTAGAAATCTAAACAGGAAAAATGTATATTTGGAACACCCTGTCCCAGAAGATTTATTAATAGAACTTGATATGCTCTTGCTGGAGCACTGAAATGCACGTTAGCCTCTACATGTAAGCGCAAAGGCTAAAAATGCCCTTGCATTGGCCTAGTAGAGTTTTGTATTATTTTTAATTCAAGTAGGATTTAATCAACTAGACCATAGCTGAAAATTCAGAGTGGCCCCCAGAAAATGAGTGTGAAATTTCTTACTGTTAACAGTTTCTTTAGGAAATATGAAATCATAGAGCTTGCTCTTGGAGAGTTTCACAAACATCTATTTTCAGAATTGTGTATTTGATATACATTTTTGCATATTTATTTTCAAAGGTATTTTCTTTATAAGTGATAAGTGAGTTTGGGAAGAATAAGAAAGAAGAGTCGTTTAAAATAATCAAAATCTCAAAGTTAATTTTTATTGACCAGTGAAACATCTCATGTTGAAATCAGAGAATTTATATTTCCAAGCTGAATTTGCCTAAAAATGCTGTTTTTCTAGGCATTGAAGTTATTCTGATTAAAAATGTGTGTGTGTGTGTGTGTGTGTGTGTGTGTGTACACACATATATACATATATATATGGTTTTATGATAATGTTCTATTTAGGTTTATAAATTATAAACTGTCAGTTTATAATTGGTAAAAAATAAAAATCCTAGTTATTTGGGGAGTGACCATGTTTACTGTCTCCCTTCTAAAGATGAAATTACTGTTGTTTTGCTTATATGACTCTTCATATTTTCCCCCAATGTCTGAGGTGCTTCCTCCCTGCCAGAACTCATCCCTCTCCCTTAGGTTGTAGAAATGATCATGTCCTTTCCCCACTACTTTGTCAGCCCAGCTATCAGAGCACGTAACACGGGGCATTACGGTTGCATTGTAGTCATGGCTGTCCCCTAATCAGGGCTCCTCTGCGTCAGGGCCTGTCCTATACCACGCTCTGTAATGCAGTCTTTCATTTACATATTTCTTTAGTTCTGTCTGTAGATTCATTTTCTTACAAACTACAACTTTAATATAACTTATTCCCTAAGTTTTCTATATATAGTAAGAGGGAACTTTAGGCATAGATAAGGAACATGTTGCTTATCTTTTGTGGATAGTTCAGAATCGCTGTGTTTCCATCATCCTCCTAGTGGGAGTCCTTCTCATGACAGGGCTGTAAGGTGTGGGAAGTCATGCAGAGTACACAGTAATCTAAGTGGGAGGGTTCCTTGAAGTGTGTTTTGTTTTTTCTTAACTTACTGATGCACTTGTTCTGTTGTCCTAAACATGAAAGTGCTTATTCAAAGTTCCAAAGAGTGGGGTTCTAGTTAAAAATCTGGACTTTGCCACCCTGGGAAAAGGGAGATGAAGCATGAAGGAAGCCTGAGGATGGCAGTTTCCAGATACAAAAAGCTCCTGCTTGGAAACTTTGTTGCCTTCCTTCTACCCTTAGGTGAAGTCAGGTTACCTAAATGGCTTCCTGAGTTTATTATAATCTCCTTCCTGTCATCTACTCCATCCCCACCCCCGATTTCCCTACAAGAAAAGGAAATCTAATAGTAAGAATCTGGAAATGAAATTTGCATGCACATATCTGAAGGGGAGTTAAGATTTTCTAAACTTTGTGTAGAGAATATACTGCCCCTTATTGGAATCAGAAACTCTTAACCCTAGTGTATCCTAAGCATTCCTGGTTCAATATAATTCAGCAGTGTGTGTGTTGCGTGAGGGGGAGAGGGGGACACCTGGCAAAGAGCATGACCATCTATGTGTTCCAGGCATGGGAATCAGCACAGGCCTGTGAAGCACCTTGTGTTTGATCCATTTTCACCTTCATCCCTGGAGTCGTAAGGGCTTGCTGTTTTTACCCAAATATACAGGCAGCAGTTTCCTGGCTTCACACACTGTCCATCAGTCACTGTAAGTTTGCAGGCCTTGGAGATCCCAGAATCAAGGCCTGGGGATTGAGCAGGTCATTCATCAGTGGGTCTTGAACTTGAGCTAAATAAGTGTACACTTCATAGACGCCAATCAGAAAATCAGTCGATGACCAGTCTGTCCTTGTTCCTAAGCCGTTGTTACTGCTCTCTTAATATTTACAGGCTAGTGATCAAAGATTGAGACAGATAGAACTAAGTAAAACATCTCATTTCAGAAATAAGTAGTGGGACTTTCTCACAGGTTCTATTTCCCCCTTTCCTGAGATTGAGTCAGGAGAATCAGAATTTTGATCATTCTTCCAGCCAATGGACTGGGAGGCTATCAGGACCTGGGGCTTGTGTCAGCAGTTGCTGCTGAACTGAACATAAAGGCATTGTGAAGTCGGAGGCACAGAGACCCTTTCCCAGAGGCAAACAGGCTCCAAGGAACCATATCACAAAGATAAAGACTTATTAGAATGGAGCCAGACTGAGGATGGGAACAGAATTTTTTTTGTCTCCTCCATTGTTTCTAGTGAAAAACAGAAGTAACAAAGGTCATTGAACTCAAAACATATGACCATCAACAGAGGAGACTCTTGGAATTTATTTCTGGATCTGACGCTTCTAAGCCCTGATTTCCCTTCCTGGGGGGAGGCAGCCGTGAAGAGCTGTCAGTTCTCCCTCCCTCCCTTTCACACCAGTGGCCATTGCCACCTCTCCTTGTTTATCCTCTCCTCTGTTCTCACTGTCATCTCTTGGTCAGGCCCTCATCCCTTGTCACTTAGACCCCGGCACTAGTCTCCCAGTTCCTTCTCTCCTAGAGTCTGCTCCCCTCTCCCAATCCAAATGGATCACATTGCTTCCTAAATAACCTTCCAAAACCACATTCAGGTCTTGGTCACTGCTCTGTTCACGTGCACTTAGTGGCTTTTCTTTGCACAGACTGAAGTCCAGAGTTAGGCTTCGTTTGTCTCCTGAACCTGCCTTTCAAGCTTTGTTTCACATCATTTCCCATCTTATTCCCTATTTTCCAAACAGCCTGAATACCGGCTGGTCCTTGGGCACCCTTGTGCTTTTCTGCCTCTATGCCTTGTCTTCTGCCTCCGATGCCCTCCTCCCACCCTCACTGTCTGAATCCTACCCAGTGTTTACAGACCACTCAGTTGCCACCTCCTCCTTGAAGCCTTATTTATTTTTTTACTTTTTTTTTCTTTATTGATTTTAGAGAGAGGGGAAGGGAGGGGGAGAGAGATAGAAACATCGATGAGAGAGAACATTGATTGCCTGCCTCCTGCATGCCCCCCACTGGGGATTGGGCCCACAGCCTGGGCATGTTCCCTGACCGAGAATGGAACTGGCGACCTCTTGGTGCATGGATTGATGCTCAACCACTGAGCCACGCCGGCTGGGCTTGAAGCCTTAGTTGATGCCACCATTTAAAGTAATTTCTCCCTTCCCTGGACTTTTATAAATTATACTTATTTATATAGTTTACATGATACTTGTCACTTCTACCTTATAATTTTGTAGATGTTTTATCTCCATACCTAGATTCTGAACACTTTGGTGCAGAGTCTCCGTTCTTTTTGGTGTCTTCTCTAGCAGTTTTCATTGGGAAGCCATCAGGGATTTTTTTTTTAAGCCACAGAGTACCCTGATCAAATTCCATCACTGCTCATATACCCTTCACTATCCACGAACTCCTCAAAGAGGTCAGGGCATGGGAGAGTTTGAAGCTTTTTCTTGCTTAGTCAGGTTTCTGAACAATTCTCTCTGCCTGGAATGCTTTCCCACCTCTCCTTTCTCCTTCAAGACCGCCCACCCCACCACCTCCTCAACCTCTCCTGACTGTTGTCATCCATGGGGTCTGTCTCTGCTAAGCCGCCGTAGTCTTTGGCAGGGGTGCCTTCCTCACTGAGCAAAGCCTTACCTGGAACTGTAGGTGGCACACTCAGAGTCTGCCTTCAGCATATTTATATCCAGTGGTGAGTGAAAACTGTACAAACCCATATCCAGTCCAGGTACCTTGTGGGATTGTACAGACAAATACCTAGAGGTGGTCAGGCAGCACCAGGCACTGAAGAGACTGTGGAGGGAAGGAAGCATGTGAGCCAGCTCCGTAGGAAACACCAGTGTGGAGGGAAGGACATCTTTGTATAAAAAGCAGGCTCAGCCCTGGCCAGTTTGGCTCAGCAGTTAGAGCGTCAGTCGCAGACCAGAGTTGGAGGATCAGTTGGGTCAAGGGCGCATACCTCAGTTTCGGCTTGGTCCCCCACTTGGTCGGGGTCGTGCGGGAGGCAACCAATCAATGTCTTTCTCACACTGATGTTTCTCTTTCTCTCTCTCCCTCCCACTCTGTCTGAAAATAAATATAAATGGAAAATTATCCTTGGGTGAGAATTAAAAAAACAACAGCGAGCAGTCTCAGAAAGCTGTGGAGGTGGGAAGGGAATAGCCTGGAGTGTGCAGAGGGCCTCAGGGAGTTCGTATTGGCAGAGGCTGATGGTTTGTGTAAAGCAGAGGAAGCAGATGAGGCATGGATCCGTTTGTGCACATCCTAGAATCCATCTAAATCAGAACCGGCAATTAGTACGCTGAGTATCTAACAATAGGTTATGTTGAAGAATTCCTTTTTAGTGATTCTTTTTTCCATTTACATTCATCTTAGCTCTCCAAGTGATTGTTACTATTGCTTAAGGGCAAGGACCACATTTCATATTTTTTATGATACAAAGCATCACTATAACAAATTTATTCTCATATTGGGTTATCTTAAAAGTAGAGTAAAAAGTTCTTACCTGTTTGATAATATTATAGGTTAATATTTAGGGATGAAAATTATATAATTCAAAATAATTTAGAGGGGAGAAATTTGAGATAGATGAAACAAGAATGAACATTAGTTGATGACTTGTAGCTGGTTGATAGACTTACTGTTGTTTTGTGTATATTTGTACTTTTCTTAATAAAGTGTTGAGGAAATGTTGGGCCTTTGGCAGTACTGACTGACTAAGCCATCAGCTTGGACTCCCAGGAGTGCTGTGTGACAGCCACCTGTGCCTCACATTCCATTACTACAGCCCTGGCCACCAGAGCAGCCAGGAAAACAGCCTGAGTCAACCATTTGGTTGAGGCCTTGGTATATAGTGACGACAAACAATGTATGTAGACCCATCAGCCAGATGGTGAAGAAGGCCATTGTTTTTGTGTCCACCATTGTGTTAAAATACCATATTTGTTAAAGCATCAGTGATTATAATTAAAATGTAAATATTAATACAAAGGAAGGAAGGATGCATGGGTGAACAGGTCGCCTTGCAAGAGGGATCTAATCAGTAGTTTTATCTTAGTACATCTTGCCTTATCAGAAGGTATTTTGTATGGAGAAACCATGGACGATGTATCAACAATGTAAATGACTGTTGGAATAAGTACAACATCCTCTCTTCCTTAATCTGCTTTTGAAAATGAGGCAGTATATATTTTTTTAATCCTTCCTCGAGGACATGCTTACAGAGAGGAAGTGCGGGGGGTAGGGGGCGGGATACATGGATGGGTTGCCTTCTGTATGTGCCCCAACAGGGCCTTGAACCCTCAGCCTAGGTATGTGCCCTGACGGAATTGAACCAGCAACCTTTCAGTGTGCAGGACAACACTTCAGCCCACTGAGTTACTCCAGCTGGGCAGTAAAGCAGTATATATATATATATATATATATATATATATATATATATATTTATTTTTTTTTTAATCCTCACCTGAGGATATTTTCCATTGATTTTTTTAGATAGAGTGGGAGGGAGAGAGAAGGAGAAAAACATCAATGTGAGACAGACACACTGACTGGTTGCCACCCACATGACCCCGACCTTGGCCTGGGATTGAACCTGCAACCAAGGTACGTGCCCTTGACTAGGAATCGAACCCAAGACCCTTTGCTCCACAGGCCAACACTCCAATCACTGAACCAACCCGGCCAGGGCAAAGCAGTGTTTTCAAAGCGCCAGAACTTAGAGGTTATCCCCTTCGTTCTGAGCATATGATAGTTCTTTTTGGGGGATGTTTATAGTTTTCACATTTATGCCAGATTTTGACTTTTAAAAATAACAACAACAAAAAAACATGTTCTACATTCTTTTCTCTAAATAACCCCCAAGTATAAAAATGAATGTTTTATTATTTAAGTGTTTCCTATATCCAAATCTTAAAATATAATATGCTGATTATTTAAATTTAGAATTTCCCTTAGATCTTCTGAAATGTTTTGTGAATATATTTAAAGTAAATCTGAATTTCATTTAATCTTCATGCTTGCAGTGTATAACAAATTGCGTTACCCATGGTTAGTCCCTGAAAGTAAATTAAGACATAAGCAATGTATCTTTCTTTATTGAAACGTGTAGATTTGGGATCATTAGAACCTGTGTTATCAAATATAAGACTCCTTGCTCTTAAACTACTGTTATGTTTTGGAACTGACTAGATCTTCAGATACTTCACCTACAGATGTTTTACTTGCTTCCTGGGGCATTGATTTGAAGAAAAATAATGATGGATACCAAAGTGGAGAAAGGGAGAGTCCCTCTGTTTCCCAATTTTCTCTCAACTGTGGCCTTGGTCACAGGACAGGAGATGGGCTCTTTTAAGGCCCTGTGTGGCATTGCTGGGACAAGGCAGGGCGAGGTACTGACCTGCCTTGCCCTCGTTGGGCCCCAGCCCCTCGTGAGTCACTAAACCATCACAGCCGGTCTTCAGCATCCATTCACCACAGTAAGCAGGCTCCATCGGCAGTAATGGTTTACAGGTGAGGTAGCCAAGTGTCAAAGAGGTGACGTTATTTGTCCAAGTTTATTAGTATCCAAGCCAGGTCTAAAATTCAGACATTCTGAAATTTCCCTCCATTATACCATTCATAGCCAAGATGGGAGAGATGCATATTAGTCTTAAAAGTTTGTGCTTCCTTATCATAGCGTTTATTTCATTTTCAAATAATTGCTAAGTGTATCCATCGCCACGAGGAGCATTAGGCACCAGCTGCCTGCCATCGGCAGCCTCCAGTCTGTCCAAGCAGGGGAATGAACAAGGACAGGAGTCAGACTGTTCTGCCCGGTCCAGCCTTAGCTTCCACACTGTGCCTGGCACAGATATGGGCCCCCCGTGGCCCTGACAGGTTGACAGTGGCAGGTATGCTACCTCTGCCCATTTCCGCAGCACACAGAGCCACTGCCACAGGGAAAAGAGGGCAAGTGTGCACCCAGCTTCCCTGCCTTGCTTTTTCTGACCACGAGCCCGCAGGTGTATAGCCCTGCCTGACCCAGTCCGTGAGTAGTGCCACCAAGAGGCCTGGGCTCCAGGAGCCACCGTCTGAATTCAGAGCACGTGGGCTTACTCCTCCGGGTGTCCTGGTCCTGTTGGTCAGGATCCCTGCTTTGCCTCCTCTGAACGTACTTTCTTTTACGCTGTCTGCGGCGTTGTTCCTTATTCAGTCAAATTGTAAAATGTCTCCTTCATAAGAAAATTGAAGTCACACACATTTATACCACTGCAGTTAAATGTCCAACCTGCCCTCAGGCCAGTACAATATTCCATTTTAGATACGATGGACCAGTTCTTAAGCTTCTACTACACTAAGGAATGAAACATAGAGCCTTGTGCCTTTTTGTACAGGAAAGAGTAAAAGCAGGGTTCATGCATGACTAAGAATAGGCTTTTGTAAATGGAATATTTGATCTTTGTTTCAGTTTACAAATATTAATATCTTCACACTCATTCGCTTTCTGTGCATGTCGTCCTCAGTGGCGTGTGATCTGAGAACCAGGTCACATTTGAGTTGTGATCACATCACCTGTCCCTTGTTTATTGTCCCTCTCTCTCTGTGTTGGTTTTGGAAAGCAGAGAATTTGAAGTATTTTTCTTTTCTTCCATAATAGTGCCAATAAAAATACTCTCTCTGGTGGGTGGTTTAGTTGCTCTGTTTAGTTGCAGTGTTGGAATAAAGGAGGACCCTGAGCCTGCTTTGTGTGTCTCTGAATTGTCTTAAAGGTCCTGCCTCAATTCCAGGAAATTGGGAACAGAGGGTGATAGCTGAAAAAATGGGAATGTGACTGGAATGACATGAAAAAGCCCTGTAGTCTCCGTCAGCCTTCTCCCTCTCTCCCCATTACTTTCCTGAGCAGGCGCAGTTGCTGGCTAGGCTGGGCGTCCATCTCCACTCCCCTAGCAGGGCCAGCAGCAGCACCAGCACTGGCTGGCACCAAGGGCCATTGTTACCATAGTAACCAGCCTCTGGTTGCTGACCCAGTCGTTCTGTACAAACCTTCCCAGGGTATTTCTTGGAACCCTAGAAAGAAGAATTTCTTCATTCAGCCTTTCTCGTCTTCAGCTCATCATAATCTTTACCTTCTCATTCTTACTGCAGGGAGACCTTTGTCCAAGAAACGAAATTAAAATTACTTATCCAAAACACTTGAACAATTTGCCTAATTAGCCATGATACACTTTGGGGACGCTGTGTAGCTTGGCACTGAGCTGTTAAGAAGATGGGCCATGAACAGGAGCCTATACAATCCTTTTGGAATTTAAAACCAAAGAGAATGTTGCTGCTGTGGATTAGAAAGAGCTCTTGGTGAGCTCAGTGGTTAAAGCAGCCTGTGCACCAAAGGGTTGCAGGTTCGATTCCTGGCCAAGGGCACGTACCTGGGTTGCAGGTTTGATCCCCAGCCCTAGTCAGGGCACATGCAGGAGGCAACCAATCCATGTGTGTCTCTCACATCTCTCTCTCTCTCTCTCTCTCCCCCCCCCCTCCCCTTCTCCCTCTCCTCCCCCTCCTTCCACTCTCTAAAAATCAATGGAAAAAATATCCTTGGGTGAGGATTAACCAAAAAAGGAAAGAAAGCGCTCTTGACACTTTGTATTCTGAATCTGTCTTCTATTAACATCATCATCTTTGAAGACAGACAGTGGTAACATAAAAATAATTAGTTATTTGTCAACTGATTGCATAGTACTAGAACTAGGAATCAGCTCCTAGCAAAATTTGGACCTACTAGATGGTGTTGAAGCACTATTTTTCACCACCCTTTCCCATATTGTTTCTTGCTAATCACCTTCACTTTGTTCTGAGTCTCCATGCAGATGGTTCCCAGCCTCTGTCTGTGTCTTAGGGCCAACTTAGCCAATACTGATCCTTGTTAGATCTCTGCCACACTTTAATAAATCATTATTAGTGTAGGCTTGTTTCCCCATATGCCAGATAAGGGAACTGTCTCGATGATGTCTGAATCTTTCCAGCTTCAGTATGCTGGGATGCTTTCGCCATTCTGCACCCTCAGTCCTTCCCTGAGACCCTCTATTCCCACGTAGGGCTCCTTCTCCAAAACCGAAATTCCTTTTATCTCTGGTCATTCTTTCCCTCTGCCTTCCTGAATCAGAGACTATTTGGGGCCCAAGAATTTGCATTTCTAACAAGTGCCTAATCAGGTGATACTGATGCTACTGGTCTGTGGGTCTCATTTCTCTAATGGGTATAGTTTGTTGGGGGGAATTGTGCTCTCTCTACCCCTCTCTCTCTCCACCATCATCACTACCTCCTCTGTCACCCAGTCATGTTAATAAATGTCACTACCCTTCTTACCTCCTCCACTGCCCCCTCCCCAGTTCCTAAAGAATGCAGGAAAAATAAAGTACAATTCAAACTCTGACCCCAGTCCATGTTTAGGACTCCAGCCCTCACTATCTGTCCTCGTGTCCCTTTGCCTGCTTTCTGTCCCTCACACCTATCCCTGAACCCACTCTCCATTCCCTCCTTGTTTGTCCTCCTCGCCCCTCCTCTGCCTCCTCACAGAGTAGGTCCCACTGCCTCCATGAAGACCGTCCCAGTCGTCTCTCTGTGTCACTCTTCCCGATACTTAACAGTAGGTTGCTATTTAAATGTGTCGTTGGTGCATTTATATTTGGTCTCCTCACTAGATTTTCAGCTCCTTGAGAGTAGGAGCTTTGCCCTGTACTTGCCACACCCCGCAGTGCTTAGCATCTACATTGTTTAGTTGATTAAGGTGAAGTGAGGAAGAGGAGGAAGAAATCTGGTGGATGTGGGCTATGGTACCCTTCATACAACATAGTATATAAAGGAAATATGGACTTTGGTTCTTTCATGTACTCGTGTGCATTTTTAAATCTTAAATTTTCAAATAGAAACTTACGGAAGTTTGCGTCTCAACCACGTTTTTGGAACTATAAAATAAAATGGACCCTATATTCCCCAGCCGAGATATTTTATGCAGATTTTTTATTTAGTGCTCCTGTGATGATAACATAGCAGAGATCATTCTAAATGATATACATCTGTGATGGTCCATATTAGAGGGAGGAACATTATACCATTCAATTATTCTAGCTTTATAGTATAATACGTAGTAGGATAGGTTTCTATTCATTATTTTTCTTTTTCGGTTCTGGTTCTCAAATCACATAACTCCACTGTGTTAGTCTTTTTCTCATCCCCTCCTTCAGAGGCCTGCCTACCCAGCCACCACTTTGCTCTGTCTTTGCTTCTTCCTGATCATATTTTCCTTGAGAAAAATTAGACTTTGATTTATTCTTTCTGACGCATTCTTTTTTTTTTCAATCCTCACCCGAGGACATTTTTCCATTTTTTTTCAGGTAGAGTGGGAGGGAGAGAGAGGAACAGAGAGAGAGAGAGAAACATCGATGTGAAAGGAACACATCGAGTGGCTGCCACCCGCACAACCGACCAGGACCAGGGACAAACTGCAACCGAGGTACGTGCCCTTAGCGGGAACCGAACCCGGGTCTCTCAAGACCGCAGGCCGACGCTCTAACCGCTGAGCCAAACCGGCCAGGGCCGACACATTCATTTTTTAGCTCCAGTCTTGAGGTTTCAACCAGTTGAATGTTTCACAATTAATTAATGGCTATTTTACAAATTGCAAGAACACACTAAGATAATATCTTACAGTGTAATAGATATATAATCCAAATCGAGTTTTTGAATCATTTAATAACATTTACTGACTTCAAGGAGATAAAACACAACTAATTTATCAATAGCTTTTTAAAATTTTTTAGAATGTGTCAGCTGCTTTCCCAAAGAAAACAAGCCTGGATTCGAAGGAGCTTTGGGCTGAGTAATACAAGTGTATGTGCTCACTCTATCAGAGAAACTTCTTGAAAAAGTAAATTTACACACTCGTCCTTTACTATGAATTCCGGTTAAATGGCGTACCTTAGGGCTGCCAAGGACTTTTGCAGTTTTATTTGTACATTTACGCCTTCGTTTCAAAGGTAGAAGTGAACATGCAGGGGTGGGAGTGTTCACTGGTTTCTAGTGCTGACATTCTGATCCCATGATTGCTTAGAATTAAGTCCAGGGAAGTAACATGGATTTTTCTAGCTGACCTAGACCTGTTTTGTTGATGCTGGGGGATTCATCCCATCTACTAGAATGCTCTACCTCACATTTACATGATTTTGGAACTTCACTGACATAACCATCCTTGCATGGAATCCAAGTAGACTCACTTCATACTCTACTCTTCAGTACCTAATACTTAATTAGGAATTATTTAGAGCATCTGCTTCTCTTCCCTTTCCTCTACATGTCCCAATTCCCTTTGTTAGTCCTAACGATTGTGAAGAAGTAAATCGCATTATGTGCTGTTAATTCATTGACAAGACATGTTGGAGTAACCACGGGGCCAGGACTTCTGCATGTGACACAGGAAGTCACAAGTCTGGCTCGTCTACTCATGGGCCATGCTTGGGTCACTGGAAACACAACCATAGGAAGTACTAAGACTAAGCAGGTTAGGAAGTGCTTGCCATTAGGATCATGGGATTCAAGAAGGCTTTTCTCCAGGTAGACTGAAGAAAACATCATTGGGTTAGCAACCACAAGGCTTTTTTTTTTTTGAATCCTCATCCGAGGGCATTTTTTTCCATTTTTGTTCAAATAGAGTGGGAGGGAGAGAGAGAGAGAGAGAGAGAGAGAGAAATATCAATGTGAAAGGGACACACGACCCAACCAGGCCGGGGACAAACTGCAACCGAGGTACGTGCCCTTAGCGGGAACCAAACCCAGGTCTCTCTGGATTGCAGGCCGACGCTCTAACCCCTGAGCCGAACCAGCCAGGGCTCAACCACAAGCCTTTTTACATAGACTTGGAGTAGATTGTTCTTTCCAAAGGCAGAGGAAATCTTATGTGATGGATGCCTGGCACTGCTGATTATCAGAGTGTAGTTTTTACTTCTTCCTAAGAACTAATGAAGGCATGACTTTGACAATGAGTGATGCCCCTTGAAGGCTTGAAAACCATCGCATTTGCTTATAACATAAATCCTAAAAATGTTCAAAGAAGATAACTCAAGAAATTAAGGACAACTTTTTATCTCTGTGTTTGTCTTAGTTGGAGTTTTCTTTCTCTTTGACATACTGTGGCAAAGGCTGTTCTCACCTGACACAATCACCCCAGCTGTCCTTCACTTGGTGGTACACGCATCTGGGCCAGGGCCTTCCAGTGAAACCTTCTGTCTGCCCTCATGCCACACCCTCCACACAATGTCGCCACACGTAATGCCCAGTGTGGACATTTCAGACATGGCAAAGATCCTTGTTTTGCCACAATCTTTCTAAACATGATTCAGAATCTTTCTCCAAATTTTTATCTCCTAGTCCTGTAGTTCACATATTGTTGAAAAAACATTAGTGTAAGTATGATTATCACAGATAAAGTAGAGGTCATGTGCTCCTCCCCTTCATAAACCATACTGTGATTTTGACAAGAGTGCAGAGTAAAGGGCCCGCTAGAATAGAACTTGTCTCGGTTTACAGATCATGCATCAGTCTTGTCCATTACTGTCCAGAACCTGTGCCTGCTAGAGTTCATGTCATTTTCTGTAATTAGATTTATACTGAAGTATAAAATATGGCAGTGACCATCTGTCTCAACATTCTTCATTCTCCATGAGCTGGGTTTTCCCAGGTACGCGAGAAGACAGTGGTAGGATGGAGGTGAGCAAGGAGAGCAGGCCATACAAGAAGTAAATTCATCTGTTACATTAGAAGTATTGTCCCCTAAAATCCCAGTATGTCAGCTCATTTGCTTCTCAAAGTGACTTAGGCTTAATTTGGCTCATTATATGCCAAAGAAATTTGGACAGTTATTCCACTAACTTACCTGGTGTGCAGGACTCAATTTCCCCAACTTTTTCTCCCCTTAACAAACAGCAGTTTTTACCCCTTTGTTCATTTATTCCCTTATTCATTCACAGAAAATATTTCCTAAGCCCCTGGCAATATTCTAAACCAGCAATATTCAACTGGTCTGCCACCGAATTTTTAAAACATGCAATACCTGACTGTTTAGTCAGGGGCACTGTCCTCTTTACCCGTAGACTGGCAAATTTAAAAAGTGACAACAGCAGCCCAGCCGGTGTGGCTCAGTGGTTGAGCATCGACCCATGCACCAAGAGGTTACCTGTTCGATTCCGGGTCAGGGCACATGCCCAGATTGTGGGCCAAATGCCCAGTGAGGGGCATGCAGGAGGTGGCCGATTGATGTTCTCTTTCATCGATGTTTCTCTCCCCCCACTTCTCTCTCTCTCTTCATCTCTCCCTAAAATCATTTTGTTTGTTTTTTTGTTTTTTTTTATGAATTTTTATTTATTTTTTTGTGACAGATATTTTACCTTTTTACCCCATTGGCACCCCCCACCCCACCCCCCTCCACCCTGTCCCCAGCTTAGTTGTCCATGTCCATTGGTCATGCATACATGCATATAAGTTGTCCATGTCCATTGGTCATGCATACATGCATATAAGTTCTGTGGTTTATTTCTTCCCACCCCCCCACCCCCCCATCCCCTCTTCTGAGGGATGTCAGTCTGTGCCCTACTTCCATGTGTCTGGGTCTACTGTATTCCTCAGACTGTTATGTTCATTATATTCCGTATATAAGTGAGATCATGTGGTATTTGTCTTTTTCTGCTTGGCTTCTTTCACTTAGGATAATACTTTCCAGGTCCCTCCATGTCGTCTCAAAGGATAAGAGATCTTTCTTTCTTACCGCTGCATAGTATTCCATTGTGTATATGTACCACAGCTTTTTGATCCATTCGTCTACTGGTGGACACTTGGGCTGTTTCCAGATCTTAGCTATTGTAAATAGTGCTGCTATGAACATGGGGGTACATATATTCTTCCTGATTGGTGTTTCAGGCTTCTTAGGGTATATTCCCAGCAGTGGGATCACTGGGTCAAATGGAAGTTCAATTTTTAATTTTTTGAGGTAGCACCATATTGTTTTCCATAGCGGCTGCACCAGTCTGCATTCCCACCAGCAGTGTATTAGAGTCCCCTTTTCTCCACACCCTCGCCAACACTTGTTGTTTGATGATTTGTTGATGGCGGCCATTCTGACAGGTGTGAGGTGATACCTCATTGTTGTTTTAATTTGCATCTCTCTAATGATTAGTGATGTTGAGCATTTCTTCATATGTCTCTTGGCCATTTGTATGTCCTGTTTGGAGAGGTGTCTATTCAGCTCCTCTGCCCATTTTTTAATTGGGTTCTTTGTCTTCCTTTTGTGGAGTTGTATGAGCACTCTATATATATTGGAAATTAACCCCTTATCTGATACATCATTGGCAATGATGTTCTCCCATACAGTGGGTTGCCTTTCCATTTTGATGACTGTTTCTTTTGCTGTGCAGAAGCTTTTTAGTTTGATGTAGTCCCATGTGTTCATTTTCTCCTTTATTTCTGTTGCCTTAGGTGATGTATCAGTGAAAATTCTGCTCCGTCCTAAAATCAGTTTTAAAAAATTAAAAAGTGACAACAGCCAACACAACAATAATCGTCCAGTGTGAATGAATCAAAATTATGCCTATTTTTTTTGTTATATTAGCAAAAAAATACATTTTTCATGTGCTGCAGAATTTTAGTAATTAGTTCACGTGTGCCACGAGACAAAAAAGGCTGAACGTCACTGTTCTAAACACTGGGAGAGACATCAGTAGACTTGCCCTGATGGAGCTTATATTCTGCTTAGAATTTTCTCTCTCAGTAAAGCCTTTGTTTGCTGGGATCTCACTCTCTTGCATGTTTGGGTCTTGTCCAGAATGATGAGTCCCACCGCAGAAAGACAAGCAATTCCAGTCATTTCAGCTCCCCCTCTGGGACTGCTTTCAGCAAAAGTTCTGCCAGTAAATTCTCTACTTTTGCCCTTCAGCTCCCACCTTGGACTCAAATCCCCAGCCTCCTAAGTTGGAATGGATTTGTCTCTGAAACAGGTGCTTTGACTCAATACTGCAGCTCAGTCTTGAGGAATTTACACATTTGGCAACTTCAGCTGCCACCTAGAAGCTAATGACTTTTAAATTATAAATATCTGTCTCCAACCTATTCTCTCAACTCTAGGCTCTGCAAAGGAGCGCACTTGTCATCCTGGCCCTCAAGGCCCACCTCCCAATCTCCACCCTGTCTTTGCAATGTCATCCCAGCTCCTGGCCTCCAAACCTGTGCACTGGCCCCACAGGACTTGCCAGACCCAGAAATGTGTCCTTGGCCTCACTGTTTACTCATGATAGGTGTCTGCTCACCTTGTAACTCTCTTCTTGGGTGAAAACTTACTTCCCAGAGAGCCCCCTGAGACCCCCCTGCCTGGCCAGCCGTAGTGCTCTTAGATGTCGTGATGTCTTCTGAGCCACCCTCAGCGTGGGCTTCTCCATTTTAGCTTTAGATTTCTTAACTTGTAACTTTTATTAAGTGGCCCTTTATAGTTTTCTATAGTTTTTCCTTAATTTTAAAATTAATTCTCATAAAATAGAACTATTCCACATTTTAGTGTTACTGTTACTCATAGACCAGGTTATCTTTTTGCCAGTTAAATAATATGGCTACATTGGTTACTCATTCCATTACACACAGAAGAGCCTGCGGTTCAGGCTTGTTGAAACTATAAATTAGCTGAATTGATATGTGGATGTTTCCGGACCTGTCAGTTCATTATTTCTCCTCGAGTTTGCTGTCTGAGCCCAGGTAAAATCTTCTGACCCCAGTATTAGCCAGGTATGCCTGGAGAGGTCACGCTCCCCGCTGGCCGTATTGCCCCTACGAAACGGTGCTGCGTCCGAGGAGCAGCAGCTCTCCGCGGGCTCCCCCACAGCTCAAGCACGATGCGTGGCCGGCCGGTGCTCCCCGCTGAAGGGCCAGGGTTACACAGCAGTAGGACAGGAGGGAGGAATGGTGGTGAAACTGGGTAGTAACCCCAAACCCACCCTGGATTTTAAAAAGTGTATGTAAATGTTTACCTTGCTGTCTTATGACAGGATCTTTAAACCAGCTCACGTTTCATCTGCACAGACCTCCCCACCACAAGCCCCGTGTGCCGCTAGCGGTAACTTACCTTCTGCGTCCTGACCCGCGCCGCCTCCAGTGCTGCCGAGCTGCCTTGCTAGCGACCAGCACCCGTCACTCATCTTATTCAGGGGCTCCATGTGGTCTTTTAAAGGCATTTTCTTCCAAATGTGCTATGTAGCTATTTGATTTTAAATTGCACTGAACTTTCTGGAGCCGTGCCAGGTGCTTGCTAGAATTTCTGATGCTATCTGTATAAACTTTGGGTGGAGGGGGGAAACGCCATTGAACTTTTGTAGTAATAAAATTATTGCAATTGAGCCCTACATCTGTTCACTGAACTTCCTGCGGGTTTTCACCAGATCACATGACTGACAGCAGAGACAGTCTTTAAAGCTTTGGTCTGCTTGTTATACCCGAGTCTGAACCACCAAATCAGACTTTGGCTTTGTCTCTGGGCTGGGCGTCCGGATGTCCCACTGTGGTGGGTTGATTCACTGGAGCTGATAAAAACATTCCGGCCAAACTTGAGAGTCTAGCATTACCTCTGGCTCCAAAAATCAAAACAACAAGATTGTTGTAAGTAGCTTTGGATTGAGACCAAGCCCCAAGCCTGAGAGATAGGTTTTCTCTCCTTGTTGAGCTAAGTCACAGGACAACTGTCTTGGAAAGAGGGAGCAAAAGCCCGAGGTGACCAGCACCCTGCCGTCTACTAGCTCATTTCAGATGAATTTTTGCCATAACTATCAAATCAAGGCCCCCATTTCCCATCCTCTACTTTCCCAGGCTGTAGTGGTCCTCAGACATATCCCCCCAGGAGTCATCACCTGGAGTCCAAAGGGGGCCTGAGCAGTGAAGAGAAGGTGGGTAGAGGGGAGCGGGGCGGTGAGAGCTGGGCAAGCCTAGGGTGCCCCAGCGGCCTACCCTGGGCAGCCAAGGGACTTTGTTGGCCGAGCCTAAGTGAAGACACCTCAAGCGAGGAAGCTGGACTTCCCTCAGCCATCACAGGATGGCATTATTGTTGTCCCCGGGCTCGAAGAGGAACATAAGGGAGAGTGACTTTCTAGGTTGTTGATCTGACATTCAGACTATGGCATTTCTTGGACTGAATCCTGACAAAATTTGTCCCCGGTGTCATTAGTGCTAAATAGAACCTTTTGTCTTTTCCTTAGCTCTCAAACTTCTACGGCATAATAGAGGAGAACATGTTTTTCAGAGGTCTATTTAAATCTCAAACCATGTTGGCCCTCTCTCTAGGTGTGGTAGGTTGGGGAGGAGTCCGATGAAATGCAGCCACGGCTCGCTGTGCAGAGGCTGCATGCACAGGTTGGCCGAGTGGTGTTTTCAAAACTTTTATGATTTATGCCTGTTATTCACCCTTTTAAAATGTTCCCAGTACACTCTTAAAAACACCTCACTGCAGGGAAAAGGAAGCTCTTTGCGCTTTCAAATGTTAGCTTAGTGTAGCAAGTCCTGGAGACATGCTCTTGTTTTTCTTGCTTTCTGTGCTTTATCCCCCTTTCTGAACCTTGTAAGTGCTGATGAGAAGTTCCAAGCAAATAACCCAGGAAATAACACCTCGCAGCTCGCTCGTTCCCTGGAGGAGAGAGGAGCTGGGACTGTAGCTCAGGGACATGCATGTGGGCTGACGGCAGCGTTCAGGTTTTGCGAGTAATAGAAGCACGTTCCTGCTACCCTGTCTGTACTTGCTCTTCGGTTCCCCGTGTTCAGTGGTACAGCCTCGGGAGACAATAACTCGGGCGCCCAGTCTGAGGAAGGGGTCGGGCTGTCACTAGCCAGCACAGGCAGGGGCCACGCCTGGAACCTCAGCCCACTAGCCACAGACTCTCAGGCCACAGAGCAGCTCAGCCACAGCTCTGGTGTGTCTTGGTTTTAAGCAACAGGGAGTCTTCACCTTTTTTTTTTTTTTCAATTTATTGGGGTAACATTGGTTCACAAAACCATATAGGTTTCAAGTGTTCACAACTCAATAGAACATCATCTGCACACTGCATTGTGCACCCATCGCTCTAAGCAGACTCTCTTTCTGTCCCCATTGTCCTCGCGCTTTGCCCACCTCCTCCTACCCTCTGTCCCCCTTTCTGAAACTCTGGCTATCATCAGGAAGTCTTGGCCTTTAAAACCATGCATTGTCCACCCACAGGACAGCTCAGAAACCTTCAGGTATTTACCCTGTCCCCCGAGACTGCCACCAGGTGAAGCCTGGCTCAGTAGAAACCAGCAAGTGCTGAACTTCAGAATTGCAACTGAACCCTGGCCCAGCCCATTCAGGCCTTTCTCCAGGTGGACCCAGCAGAGCCTGGGAGGCACGGCAGAGAATACAAATGGGTAGACCTTCTGGGGGTCACTCAGAAAACCACACCCAGTCCCGGTTGGAAGGTGCTCAGAGGTCCTTCATTCTATTTGTGGTGAGAAAGCTGAGTCCTGGAGAAAGATGAGCACCAGTTGTTGTGAAGGAAATAAGCCAGTGAGCTGAGAGGTGCCACCTTTGATTTTCTACAGGGTGGTCATGGGTGTAGAGGGAAACACCTGGCACTTGGGCACTCTGAGGATATGTCACTTTCCCTGAGCCCCCCCACGAGGTTGGATCTGTGAGCTCCTAGCAGAAGGCTCAGTGTCCTCAATCCTGGTAACCTCCGACACTCCAGCCCCGTGCAGCATTGCCCCGAATTGTCCAGCTTCCAGTAGCTGAGCCAGGACAGACCCAAGGCCTCCTGCCCCCAGCCTGGGGCCACCTGGACTCCAGAGTTAGGACAGGGACCTGGAGATCAGTTCTGCCATTTCTTAGTGAGGAAACACAGGCTCTGACTCAGTGGTCAGGGGACACTGAGGAAATGTTTGAAGCTTGTCATTATCGCAAGACATGTAAACCAGATGTCCACATTGGATGCAAACGTTTTGAAAGACGCTTGTAGCCAGGTATCTGTTGAGTCTTGGGAGGCCACAGTGAGAGATGTTTCATGCAGCCTCTGGCTCCACCACTTGCTAGCTCTGTTCTCCTTGGCATTTTATTTATCCTGTTGCGCCTTGGTGTCCTTTCTCATATAATAGAGTTTAGAATACCTGTGTCACAGGGCTGTTGTGCTAATCCAAAGTCATGCACTCATTCATTCAACTCATCATTCAGCAAACATTTCTTAAACATCAGTCATATGCCAGATGGTTATAGTGTTCCTACCTGTGTTCTACTGGGGGAGACAAATGGTACATAAGTAAACAAATTAAAAAGATGAGCATGTTCCCTGGCCAGTGTGCCCAGTGGTTAGACTGTCAGCCCAGTCAAAGGCATGTGCCTGGGATGCAGATTTGATCCCCAGCCCTATCAGGGCACTTGAGGGAGGCAACCAGTTGATGTGTCTCTCTACATTGATGTTCCTCTCTCTCTCTCTCTTTTTCCCTTCCTCCCCTCCCCCACCTTTCCTTCCTCTCTCTCTAAAAATCAAGAGAAAAAATATCCTCAGGTGAGGATTAATAAAGTAATTTAAAAAAAAAAGAAAGATGAGCACCAGTTGTTGTGAAGGAAATAAGCCAGTGAGCTGAGAGGTGCCACCTTTGATTTTCTACAGGGTGGTCATGGGTGTAGTGGGAAACACCTGGCACTTGGGCACTCTGAGGATATGTCACTTTCCCTGAGCCCCCCCACGAGGTTGGATCTGTGAGCTCCTAGCAGAAGGCTCAGTGTCCTCAATCCTGGTAACCTCCGACACTCCAGCCCCGTGCAGCATGGGTTAGATGCCATACCCTAGCTCCATCTCGGGTATTATTGAACATGCCCCATAAGCACACAGGAAGACTGTGAACACTGAAGCCATGTTCCTAATGTCAAATACGTCTTAGCAGTGACCTTCCTGTCTTCATTACCGTAGCCATTAACCCACCTCAGGGTCAATCTTTCTCCCAGCTAAGAATACCGATGTCACAAGGTTATTGTCCAGATCTGAAGTCATACACTCATTAACTCACCATTCAACAAAGGATGACTGAGACAGAAAGAAGGGGGTGCTTTTCCCTTTGCTCAGTGATATAACTTTGTTCTTTTAAAACATTCCTGAAGCTCAGCCGGTGTGGCTCAGTTGGTTGAGCAATCGGCCCATGGACTGAGAGGTCCCAGTGCAATACCTGGTCAGGGCACATGCCCAGATTGTGGGCTAGATCCCCAGTGGGGGCTTGCAGGAGGCAGCCAATTAATGTATCTCTCTTCTGTCGATGCTTTTCTTTCTCTCTTCTTTCCTCTCTCTCTAAAAAATCAATAAAAACATTTTTTTAATGTTTCTGAAGACAAGTCTGTGGCGTTAAGCCTTTGTCAACATTTGTTCCTGGGTTTTGTGCGGGGAGGTCCTTTACATTTCTGTTATTATGAGTCAGGAACAGGGTTGCCAAATAAGTGTCCATTTGGACAGCTTAGAGAGAAATGGGCTCCTAGATTTGGTTACTGAAAGCTGTAAATTAAGAGCATAACTTATATTCGCTTATCATTTTACTGTCAGCAATCATGGCCGACATTCACGGAGCACACGCTCTGGGAGGCGCTTGTGCCTGGCTCACCTCGTTCGGTCGTCACCGCCTGCGAAGCAGACAGGACAGTCAGTTCACAGTCTCAGAGCAGAGTAAACTTCTAAGAGCCTGAGTCTGAGTGAGGCCACGAGACTGGTCTCAAGTCACCAAGCTGATAAGGACTGGACTCTTAGCTCTTAAATGCGCGGACTCTGTGTCTTCTTCACAGCTGTGGATTTTTAGGACTGTGCTCACTAGACAGTAGGCCCCGAGCAAACATTTGCTGAATGAATGAGTGTATGGGAAAAGACGGGCCAAAGCTCATATTATCTGTCTGCCTTTCAAGTGCTTTTTCTAGTTACTTCAAAGACTAAATGAGTAACTTTATGTGAAGTGCTTGAACGTGACAGCCACATGATAGGTAATCGGCTACATTAGCCGTAATGTTAGCCATACTCTCGGCATTGACTTTTATGTAGTACATACTGTATCCTGGATGCTCTTGCCACTCTGGGTATCACCCTGTGTTGACATTTTCTTTATTACATTTATTCACTCTAGACTGAGTGGACTATTGTTTTGACCTAAACTTCAACCAAAATGAAAACGAGACATTTTTAGCTGTTTTCACCAGGAGGTGGGAAGGATAGTCATGGGGGTGCCAAGTGGCTTTCCCTGGTGGCCTTTTCCGGGCAGTCTTGGATTCGTGCCTGTTTCTAACTAAGTAGTCATCAGAATTTCCTCAATGCCATGAGGGCAGGTAACCTAGTCCCACCCCATCAGGGGCTCTTGCCTGCCTGTCTTTAATTCAGTGGGAAGGAACCCTTACTGAAACAGTTTCCTGGCTTGTTCTCTTTCCCATCCCCCTCCTTAGAGATACAGAAGGCATCTTGTGTCAGTGGCCTCACATCCTTTCCTGATGCCTTCACAGGAAAACCCCAAATATGTGACATGGCTTCCCACCTCTTAGTCGTTCTGAGTTCTAATGGGAGTGCATCTTACTGGCTACATCACCACATGGAAATGCAGGGTGTTATACTCCCGCGCAGGAGGCAGTGTAGGGGCTCTGACCTTTCCAAGCCACCAGCCCTGCACTCCCTGCCCCCATGTAGAAACCTAGGGGAGGGGGCCTCCCGCACACCTCACCACCATGTAGAAACTTAGGGGAGGGGGCCTCCCGCACACCTCACCACCATGTAGAAACTTAGGGGAGGGGGCCTCCCGTACACCTCACCACCATGTAGAAACTTAGGGGAAGGGGGCTCCCACACACCTCACCACCATGTAGAAACCTAGGGAAGGGGGCCTCCCGCACACCTTACCACCATGTAGAAACTTAGGGGAGGGGGCCTCCCGCACACCGCACCACCATGTAGAAACCTAGGGAAGGGGGCTCCCGCACACCTCACCACCATGTAGAAACTTAGGGGAGGGGGCTCCCGCACACCTCACCACCATGTAGAAACTTAGGGGAGGGGGCCTCCCGCACACCGCACCACCATGTAGAAACCTAGGGAAGGGGGCTCCCGCACACCACACCACCATGTAGAAACTTAGGGGAGGGGGCTCCCGCACACCACACCACCATGTAGAAACTTAGGGGAGGGGGCTCCCGCACACCTCACCACCATGTAGAAACTTAGGGGAGGGGGCTCCCGCACACCTCACCACCATGTAGAAACTTAGGGGAGGGGGCCTCCCGCACACCTCACCACCATGTAGAAACTTAGGGGAGGGGGCTCCCGCACACCACACCACCATGTAGAAACTTAGAGGGGGGGCTCCCACACACCACACCACGTAGAAACTGCTGCTGCTTTTGCTTTGGCATGAGAACTGTGAGATTATAAAATTGTCTTGTTTTGTTGCAGAAATTTCCAGAATTGAAATTCAAATATGTGGAAGAGGAGCAGCCCGAGGAGTTCTTCATCCCCTACGTCTGGTCTCTGGTCTACAGCTCAGCCGTAGGCCTGTACTGGAGCCCACAGGACATCCAGCTGTTCACGATGGACTCCGACTGAGGCCGGCCTCCCCCACCGAGCACCCTTCTCGGTTCCTCCTTCGGGCAGGTGGAGGCAGGTGGCCTGGTGGATCTTCTGCTGAAGAGGGGCACACAGGCGTGTTTCCCTTGCACACTCAGACGTGGAGAATTGGTGCCAGTTGGCAGTAGATCACTCAGCTTAGATTGTAGTTCAAAAAATGCAATAATAAATGTAAAACCTGCTGTCCCACATGCCCTTTTATTTATTTCTAAACCAAAATCAAGAGCTTTTCCAGGAACCTGACGCCTTAGGCATACAACACCACCAGTACACACTTTTTAATGCATGTTCAAGATTTTTGTTTTAGTCATGTGTGTATGTATTTGTGTTTCTTTCAACATTCAGAAATATCAGCCTGAAGAGATAAGACAGGAACGAATGAGGAAATGAAGTCGTCTGAGTGGTGACGACACTGCGGGGCAGTGGGCTGTACGCCTTTGGATGCTCTGCGTCCTCCCTCGGAGGGAAGTGCGCCTCCTCGTGAAGCCCACATGAGCTTTTCTGTGGATTTGGCCTCTGCGCTGTAGCTGAATTAAATTGGAGTCTAGTACAAATTAAGTTAATCTACTCTGTATTAATCATTAGGAAAAGAAAAGCTTCATTTCAAAAGCAATCTTTTTTCTTCAGCCAGACTCAGGAGAAAAAAGAGACCAATTTGATTAATACAGTATTCCACATGAGATGAAAAACATGTTTTTCTCTTCGTTTCTGACTTTCTGTGAACTCTTTGGGGCCTAGATGATGCATGTTTGGTGCCTGAGCCGGAGGAAGGAGCTTCTCTGAGGGCGGCAGCCAGCGTGCCCCCGGCAGAGAGCGGCCCTGAGGCAGTGGCCGGTCCTGCCGCGCCCGCTCCACGTCCAGGTCACCCTTCAGTCTGGGGGAGGAGCCTCGTTTCATCCACAAAGACAACGTATTTCCTGCCTAGAAGCACATCGTTCCACAGGAGACAGCACCCGCTTCAGCCCGCCGCCCTCTCGTCTCTGTGGGCAGCAGCTTCTCTCCTGCCCTGTGTCCCCAGGCTGGGAGCCTGAGTCGTGTGGGTCCGTCAGTCTTTTGAGGGCCTGGAGGAGCTGTCCGCGGCCACACCCAGCTCTGGAAATGGGGAAGCCTGCCAACACGCCATGCACATCTGTGTGGCTCCCGCTGGGAAGGGCCTGGGCCGCTCCGTCCTCCGCAGGCTTCCGCGGTCGCCGGTGGTTTCAGTCCTGGGACCGGTGCTGACACGAGAGCTCTCTCTGTGGAGAAATGATTTACAGCTTCCATTTGTTTCTGAAGCATTTTGATTTGCTTCCTTGAAACCAAAACACAACATTTTCAGAGGGTCACATGCAGCAGCTGAGCCTCTGGTGGAACCTCAGAACTGTCCTCAGAGGCTGAGGGCTGGGCAGTGTGTGGGACAGTCACTGGGCTGCAGGACCATCAGTTCTTGTGATGAGAAGGAATCTCAGTCTTCCCTGCACCACCTGGCTTACTGAGGTGCCCCCGAAGCCCATTCTCCAGCAGGCTCCTCTCCCTCCCCACCCCCACCCCACCCCCTTTAATTAACCACACAGCAGAAGTGCTCACTGGCCTGAAAGCTCAGCGGGGGCTGCGGCCCCAGAGGTGGCGTGTGAGCACACGCTCCCAGATACCACTGCGTCACCGCCTTGGCGCTACAAACCCGCCAGGAGCTGCTTATTTTTGTGAGAGATTTATTACATGACAATAAATTTAAATGATACACTTGAATTGTGCTTGCATTAATTTGCTTAGAAATTTTGTTTTCCACAAAGTAAAAATGTGTAGAATGAGGCTATACAGGACCATCGTGTGTTAGGAGGGAAATTAACATCTGATTTTATCGAAGATAGAAGCTGTCATTGCAATGTGTCAACCTATCAACAAAGGGTTCCGCCACAATATTTACTCTTAAAAAAATGTGCCCCTTTCAATAGCACCTTACCTTCGAAGAGTTTGAGGCACTGTACAGAACAGCTTCAGAATTATAACTGGTTCCCATAGTCACCCATTGAGGCTGGTGTCAGAGGCTCTGGGAACAACCGCCCTGCAGCATTGGCATCATGGGACAGCCACCAGTCAACAGTGCAGACAGACGGCTATGGAGCAGCTCAAGGACAAAGACAGGAAGGAAGCAAAGAAGGTCCTGAAGGTGAGGAGACAACGTGCACCGCGCACAGTCCTCTCCTTGGGAAGGAAATCGCAGGAGCTGGCGGAGCAGGAGACGGGAGGAAAGAACATTCAGCAGCTCCTCCGGCGTGTTAGGGTGCGCCCATGAGAAACGTTCCGCAGGGGGGTGCTCTTAGGCCCTACATTTCTTACGTCATTCTTTGGCAACAGTGTTCTCCAGGTTCTGGGGAGCCAGGGTTTTGCCTTTGGCACTCGAGCTCTCTGCATAACCGAGTCGCTCTGTGTTCCTTCCTAGAGCCATAAATTAGGGCTGTGATGCTGGCTGATCCTTTCTAAGCTTGAGTTTGCGAGGTCAACCCTTTGGGTCTTGGTTTCCTCCTAGGCACGATGCCTACAGTTTCAGTAGCTGCCATTTGATATCAGGGTCTGATCCTTGGGCTTTCTGACACCACACTCCGGGCTAATCCAGTGTCCTGCATCGCCTCCAGGAGGCTAGGAGGCCAGGGTTTCTGTTGTCTGGTGAAGAGCCAAGCTTCCTCTGAATGTGAAAAGCTGAGGAATGGATTATAGCACACAGTTCACAGCAAATAATTTTAATTTTTAAGAACTCAAAGCATAAAATTTCATCTCGGGGTATATCCACTTGGGGTCCCCCATTCTCAATAAAGGAGATTCATCGGGAACCCCCTCCCCCTTGGTCAGGTCATATATGGCAACCCCTGCTCTCCTGACTCTGCAGGGCTGTCAAGTGCAGCTACTCTGCCTGGAGTTCAAAGAGGCCCTCAGGAAAAGCAGTCCCATATGAGCGGCCAGGTGATTCTGCACCATCCTGTTGGCTTCAGGATCACTTCAAACAAAAGTTTTCAGTATTTTGGCCTGCTTCCCAAGTTGTCCTTAGCTGAAGGTTGGTTGGATTACTTAGTCCTTCATGACTATCCTTCATGGATTCTGTAACCCGGACCCTGAGTGTGGATCGAGGTGAAAGCAGATGGCTGGTGCCCCCCAGGTGCCGAGCATGTGTACATTCTCCCTGGAGGAAGCAAACTGTTAGGGACTGAGTGTTCACGTACCACTTGGAGAGGTGATTAGGTTTAGATGAGATCATGAGGGTGGAGCCCTCCTGATGGGATTAGTGCCCTTATAAGAAAGGACTTGGAAGAGACTTGATCTCTCCAGCATGTGAAGTTATAGCAGGAAGAACACATCTGTAAGCCGTGAGGAGGGCTCTCACCAGGAACTGAATCATGCCGCCTCCGGAACTATAAGCCAGTCAGTCTGTGGTATTTTGTTATAGCTGCCCAAGCTAAGACAGGAGTATTACCTAAGGCCTCAAATTATTTCTACAATAAATCAGAAGTATCCAAGTATATGAGATAATATGAATTAAAACCATCGGAGAAAAAAAACATACCCACACTCTGCAGACAGTCATAGAATTTAAAACAGTTGTGCTTTCCGTGTTCAAAGAAAAAATTTGTGATCAAGAATGTCAGAAAAGTTAGAAACTATAAAAAGGGACCAAATAGAAGTTCTAGAACTGAAACATACTATAGCAAGATTTAAGAATAATTCATTGGCTGTATTCAAGAGCAGATTAGTCACAACTGAGAAGAGAATGATAAGATGGAACATCAGAGGGAAAAGCATAGAGTCAAAAAGTTGGAAATACACCCAGCCAGTGTGGTTTAGTGGTTGAGCCTCGTCCCATGTACCCAGATGTCACCCATTCAATTCCCAGCCAGGGCACATCCCCGGTAGGGGGCATGCAGGAGGCAGTCGATCCAAGGTTCCCTCTCACATTGATGTCTCTCTCTCTCCTCCCTCCTCTCTCTCTAAAAATCAATTTAAAAGAAATATTTAGCCCTGGCCGGTTTGGCTCAGCGGTTGGAGCATTGGCCCGCGGGCCAGGGAGTCCCGGGTTTGGTTCCCACTAAGGGCATATACCTTGGTTGCAGTTTGTCCCCAGTTAGGGGTGTGTGAGTGGCGGCCACTTGGTATGTCTCTCTCACATGGATGTTTCTCTCTCTCTCTCTCTCTCTCTCTCTCTCTCTCTCTCTCTCTCTCCCCCCCCCTGTCTCCCTCTCGCTCTGTCTGAAGATAATGCAGAGGTGTCCTTGAATGAGGATAAAAAGTAAATAAATAAATAAAAAAAAAAGGAATAGCTCTGGCCAGTTTTGCTCAGCGGTTAGAGCATCAGCCCATGGACCAAAGGGTCTCAGGTTCAGTTTCCAGTCAAGGGCACATACCTCGGTTGCAGGTTCCATCCCTGGCCCTGGTCAGGGTCATGCGTGAGGCAACCAATCAATGTGTCTCTCACATCAATGTTTCCCTCCCTTCCTCCCTCCCATCTCCCTCCCTTCCACGCTGTCTAAAGAAATCAGTGGAAAAATATTCTCTGGTGAGAATTAACCAAAAAGGAAAGAAAAGATAGGGAATAGAAGGGAGGAGATATGAAGGATGAGAATGACCAAAATGTAGTTGGAATCTCGCCCTGGTCGGTTGCTCAGTGGTTAGAGCATCAACCTGCGGTCTGGAGAGACCCAGGTTTGGTTCCCGCTAAGGACATGTACCTCGGTTGCAGTTTGTCCTCGGCCCTGGTTGGGTCGTGTGGGTGGCAACCACTCGATGTGTCCCTGTCACATCCATGTTTCTCTCTCTCTCTCTTCCTCCCACTCTATCTGAACAAAATATCAAAAAATGTCCTCGGGTGAGGATAAAAAAAAAAATGTAGTTGGAATCTCAAAAGAGTAAAAGAATGGGATGTTTGCATAAATACTGGCGAGAACTCATGCAAAACTCAAGATACCAGGCCATAAATTCAAGGAGCCCCAACAAACCTCAAGTGTGATAGAACAGTCTACACAGAGACACATCATTGTCAAACTGTTGAAAACCAAAGAAAAAGAAAAATATTCATGTTCCCAGTGGTGGGGGTCAGTATCACCATCAAAGGAGCAACAGTAAAACAGCTAACTTCTCAGCAGAAACAGTGGAAGACAGTGACGTGGTACCCCTACAGTGCTGAGAGTGACCACCAACCTAGACATCTCTAATTGGGGGAAATATCCTGAAAGAATGAAGGAAAAAAAGGCATTTTTAGATTAACAACTGAAAAAGTTCATCAGCACACATACCCTAGTGAAAAATTAAGAGTGTTCTACAGGCAGAAGGATAATGTTCCCAAATGTAAGGATTGCAGAGCAACGAAAATGAGAAGTGTAAAAGAAAAAGAAGTGGCTAGGTCGGCATAAATGCTGACTACATGCAGCAAGAAGTGTGTGTGTCTTGTGGAGTTTTACAAACTGTAGAAATGATCCCTGAAAGTATAGTCTTGTACAGTTTTAAATAGATATTGACATGCATGAAAGCAAAGGTATGGGGAGGGCTTAACCAGAGTTTGTATTCTAAGCCCCTTGAATCATCCAACAAGAAGGTAAAAAAAAAAATCCCATTTAATATTAGATTTTGATAGGTCAAGGGATGCATATTGTAATAAGTATTAGTAAAAGATTATATAACTTTCTAGCTAATGAGGAAGGATGAAATAATTCAGTGGACAGGTTTAAGAGCTGCAAAAAAAGATAAGGAGAGAAGAAAAACAGGTGGGACAAATGAAAGCAAATTGTAAGATAATGTGTGCCCTCCAAAACTTTTTTTAAATGATATGTTATAAATTCATTATTACATTAAATGTGAATGGGCTAATGCTCCAGTGTTGACAGAGATTGACAGGCTTGCTTTAAAAACAACCATATTTCTCTCTCCCTCGCCCTTTCTCTCTCTCTCTAAAAAAAAAAAAAAAAATTGCAACCATATGCTGTTTAGAAGAGACACTCTTAAAACAAAGGAATTTAGAAATTTAGAAAGAAACGCATGGAGAACTATATACCCAGCAAGCAGTAATCTTAGGGAGCTCTAGATATATTAATATTAAACTTTAAGACCAAAAAAAGCATTATTAGAAATAAAAAGGGTCAATTCAATGATCAGAAAGAAATAGTTCTAAATTTTTATTCACTTAACAATACAATCTTAAAATATATAAAATACAAGTTGATAGAAGTAGGAAATTTAGGCAAGTATACAATCATAGTAGTTCTTAACACACCTATTTCAGTAACTGATAGAAAAATAAGCATACAAAAATCAAGTTACAGCCCTGGCCGGTTTGGCTCAGCGGTTAGAGCGTCAGCCTGCAGACCAGAGAGTCCCGGTTCAGTTCCCGCGAAGGGCATGTACCTTGGCTGCAGTTTGTCCCCAGCCCCATTTGGGGTACTGTGGATGGCAGCCACTCAATGTGTCTCTCTCACATTGATGTTTCTCTCTCTCTCTCCCTCCCTCTCTCCCTCCTGCTCTGTCTGAAGATAAATGCACAAGTGTCCTCGGGTGAGGATAAAAAAAAAGAAAGAAAAAAATCAAGTTACAGAACATTTAATGCAATTAGCACACTTGGCCCAAAGGAGACATGTAGAACACTACACTCAGCAGCATAGTTTTCAAACAAATGGCACATGTGCCGAACTGTGGATGCCGACCTATACAACAAGTCTCAACACGCTTCAAGAGAATTAATTCAAATGAAATATGTCCTGTGACCACAATGCAATAAAGCTGGAAATCAGTTACAAAAAGATAATATGATGATCCTCATACATTTGGAAGTTAAACAGATTTCTAAATAACCCATCTGTCAAAGAAGAAATCATAAAGGAAATTTGAACTGTTTTAACCTGCATCATGAAAATACCACATATCAAAATTTACAAAGAAAAAACTTGTGGGTTGCAAGCAAAACTATGCTTATACATACATATCTTTAAATGCATATGTTAGAAAAGAAGAGAAGCTAAAAGTTATCCAAGCAACCACCTCAAAATTTTAAATTAAAAAACAAAAACAACAACAACAACAAAAACCAGCAAATAAAAGTCAAAATATAGAACAAAATATACAATAAAGGGTATCAAGAAAGTAAAAATGTGTTTCTTTAAAAGGACTAAGAGGCCCTGGCCGGTTTGGTTCAGCGGTTAGAGCATCGACCTGCGGTCCAGAGAGACTCAGGTTCAGTTCCCGCTAAGGGCATGTACCTCGGTTGCAGTTTGTCCCCGGTCCTGGATGGATCGTGTGGGAGCAGCCACTCGATGTGTCCCTTTCACGTCGATATTTCTCTCTCTCTCTCTTTCTCCCCCACTCTATCTGAACAAAAAATGGAAAAAATGTCCTCAGGTGAGGATAAAAATAAATAAATAAATAAAAGGATTAAGAGGCCCTGGCCAGTTAGCTTAGCGGTTAGAGTGTCCGTTTGATTCTCAGTCAAGGGCATGTACCTTGGTTGCAGGTTTGATCCCTGGCCCAGGCTGGGGTCATGGGAGGCAACCAACCAATCGATGTGTCTCTCACATTGATGCTTCTCTCTCTCCCTCCCTTCCACTCTATCTAAAAATCAATGGAAAAATATCCTCAGATGAGAATTAACAAAAATAAGTAAATAAATAAAATAAAAGGACTAAGAGGATTGATAACCCTGTACTGAGACTGGTCAGGAAGAAAAGAGACGGTGGGTGGGACAGAGGAATAGCCAGGATCAGAAGCAAAAATGGGTAAATTACTTCAGATCAGACAGGTGTTAAAAATATTTAAGAGGCCATTATGAATACCAATATATTTTAAATCTAGATGGAACAATCTTGATTGTAGTGATGTTTCAGAAGTGTATCATACATATGTCAAAACTAATCAAGTTGTACACTTCACATATGTGCAGTTTTTGTATGTCAATTATGCCTCGGTAAAGCTGTTTTTAAATGTTGGATAAAAAATAAATTTTTTGAATGGCTTTATAAAACTGACGTGAGATCTTAAAAATTGGAATCATCCGATATCTATTGTCTACATTGAATCCATAATTTAAAATCCCACAAGGAAATCTACAGGCCCATATGGCTTCACCAGTGAATTCAGCCAAACATCTCAGAGAGATGATGCCAGTCTCATACAGAACCCTCCAGTGATCAGAAAACCTTCAAACTCACTGTCTGAGACCAGCATCACCTCACATAGCAGAAATCTAACAAGAACAGCCCAGAAATTAAAATTGCAGGCCAATCTCTCTCATTGTTGATGCAAAATGTCCAAACAAAACATTAGCAAATAGAAGCCCACAATATATAAAAAGCAACGTGTAAAAATCCATCATGATTAAACTGGATTTGTCATTCAGAAATCAGTCATTCACATTGAGTAAAACAGGAAAAGTAAATGATCTCTAGATGTGGGTATTTTTCTTTCATAAAATTCAACAATCATTGGGTGATATAACTGTTCAGCAAACTAGAAAAATAAGAAAAATTCCTTAATCTGATAAAGATTATATACAAAAATTCTACAGCAAACACATCATACTTGAAAACCAAAAACATTCCTCCTAAGATTGGGAGCAAGACAAGATGTCCACTATCCACCTCTTCTATTCAAAACGGTACAAGATCGAGGTATGCATGCCAAAGTATTTAGGGGGAAGTATACTGATGCCTGCACCGACTTTGAAATGCATCTCAAAAAGGGGAAAAGGATGGATAGATGTGTCATAAAAGAAGTATGGTAAGCTTGGTAAAATCTAGAATGATAGAATCCAGATGGTGGCTACACAGGTGTCCATTATAAAACTCTTAACTTCACTGTATGTTGGGGAAAAATAGGGCCTGAGGTGTTAGTCCAGAGCAATAATGTTAAAGAGAGAGAGAGAGAGAGATTGGATTGGGCGAAAGAAAATAAACTCTCATTATTTGCAAATAACATGATTTTAGATAATCTAGAAGAATCTACCAATAATAGTAGAAATAGCAAGGTTTCTGGATACCAGGTCATATACAAAAGTCACTCGTGTTTCTGTATGCCAGCAACAATTAAAAAGTAAAAATTTAAAGGTGTACATAAAAAAAAAAAAAAAAACAAACAAACCATTAAGTACCGAGAGATCAATCTAAAAAATAAAATGTGAGTGAACTTAAAAACCTAACCAAGTGGAGGGTTGTTAGATGCGTGGATTGGAAGGCCCCGCGCTGCAGCTCAGTAGTCATGTGGACGAAGAACTTCAGCTAATGGTCTCTCCCTTGGCTCATCCAACATCCTTTGTCTTCTTTACTGGCAAAGAGCACCACACACCCTCCCCAAAGAAGACAAGCCCCAAGCCCATCTTACTGCACCCAGCCCGATGTCTGGTTTGGCCTTCCTTCCCAAGCACTGGAGGAAAGTCTGGCATAATTATTTTCCCCTCCACAACAAAGGCTTTTCACCCACAATGGGTGGATTCTCCCCATCTACCACCCAGCAACCTCCTTTAGATCAATGGCATGTTATAGTGATGTTATTTGTAGCAATCATGAAATCGAGGTGATTTAGGCAGAAAAGGATGTATTTGGGGATGATGGGTAGCTACAGAATCAGGTGGGCTAGGGAATTAAGCGTGGATGCTGTACCACCAGAGGAAATACCCTATCGTTCCCCAGGACTGAAAGGCAGCTTAGCGGCTGCCCCAGCCAGCATTCAGCATCCATCCATGAAGCCAGAGGCCATCCAGTAAGCTGCCCACAGCTGCCCTGAGGAACCGAGTGCCACCACCTTACCTGATGCCCACGTACCTGTCACCCACCAATGCTCACTCCCACCTCCCCGGTCTCAGCCAGTGGCTCTGCTTGGGGAAAACTGGGTGCATGCAGAAGCCAGCTACCGGGGAGCTTAGACACTGAAGCCTTTTGCTTTCCACCTGCTGTGTCAGGAAAGCCACTCCACAGAGGTGTAAGTGTACTGCAGTCAAACGGGACACCTGCCACCTCCTTCACACTGTCGTCGGAGTCTCAAGTAAGATTGCACTGAAAGCACGGAGCGTGTAAATTCTCTGAGAGCAGGGATTTATGTCTGGTTTCTACATCCCACACCTAGCACTGTGCCTGACCTCAAGAAGTACCTGTTGAGCCCTGGCCAGTCTGGCTCAGCTGTTAGAGCGTCGGCCTGCAGACCAGAGTTCCGGGTTCGGTTCCCGCTAAGGGCCCGTACCTCGGTTGCAGTTTGTCCCCGGCCCCGGTTGGGGTCGTTTGGGTGGCAGCCACTCAGTGTGTCTCTCTCACACTGATGTTTCTCTCTGTCTCTTCCGCCCTCTCTCCCTCCCACTATATCTGAAGATAAATGCAAAAATGTCCTTGAGTGAGGATAAAAAAAAAAAAATTTTTAAGTATATGTTGAAAATACTAGCATTTCACAGTTTCTAGAACATGATAAGCACTCGATAAATTATAGCTAGTATTATTTTACTTGATAAGAAGTCCCAGAGAGGGCTAATTCAGCAGCCCAACACCATCTTATTTTATTTTATTTAAAAAATGTTTTCCTTTATTGATTTGAGAGAGAGAGAGAGATGAAGGGAGAGGAAGAGAAAGATAGAAACATCGATGAGAGAGAACATCAATTGGCCGCCTCCTGCATGCCCCCCAATGGGGATTTGGCCCACAATCTGGGCATGTGCCCTGACCGGGAATCGAACTGGTGACCTCTTGGTGCATGGAGTGATGCTCAACCCCTGAGCCACACCAGCCAGGTGCCCAACACCATCTTAATAGACTCTGCCCATCTGTAGCTTCGATGCCCTCTGGCTGGCTCCCCTCATAGTCACAAAGGGCTGCCACAGTTTCTGATGTTGCATCAAGGCACAATCTCATCTCGGGCACAGCTTTGGAATGGGGCTCCTCTCCCAGAAGCCTCTCACGTTCCCATGCCCAGGCCTGTCTCCCATATCCATTTCTAAACCATCACTGGCAAGGAGAGGGATCCACCACCATGGCAAACCAGTCAGGATCAGGAGCCTGCCTGGATCAGCTGTATGGAGAGAGTGAATATCAGCCTACTAATCAGGCTCGTCTAGGAAGGAGGAAGTGGAGGCAGAGGTAGAGAGATGACCGACGGTGTCAGCTCTGGTGAGGGACGGGGAAGACCAGAGCCAGGTTGGTCATGAGAACCCTGTCGAAGCTCTCCTGAGTCCCAGCTCTCAGACCCTGCAGTTGGATGAGGCTGCTCTGGAGCCAAGGGACAGTTCCCAGGACAAGGGCCAGGTCAGCCTGTGGAAGGTCAGGAGGCGGGGAGGGTGGACACACCCCCAGCGTCCACAGCTGATCCTCAGCCCGCCCAAGGCTCCCCCACAAACTGCACAGGCGAATGGCAGCTCCTCCATCTCCTGGAGTCCGCTTAATAGGAAACAGAGCTTGGTGGGGCACAGTTTCTGACAACCCATACCCTCAAACTGGAAACATCTGTCCTTCCCGCAGCACAGCCCCCCCACCCAGCTCAGCCTGGTGCTCAGGGGCCTACCCTGCCCAGCCTGGGGAATGCAAATTCCTGGTGGGGGAGCCGCCAGCCCGGGAGGGGTCTCCAGGCTCCCCGCTTGGACCCCAGGGCCTCATGGGCTCCCAGCCTCATCATGCTGACCTCAGCAATGCCCCCACCCAAGGCCATGAGGGATTTAGAGCTGATGGTCCCAAGGGAGCCCTGGGCTGTATCTTATTTACATTCCCCCTCCCCTGCCCCGGGAAGGGCTCCACCTCCAATCCCCCTGCCTTTGCTCCCCTCCTGTCTCCCGGCCAGTTCCTGTCCCTCTCTGAGGCCAGGCTGGGAACTGTCTGCCAGGGGCCCAGCCCAGGCTGGTGACAGGATGCCTGTCCCCTGCTCACTGACCGCGAGGCCCCTCAGAGCAGCACACAGGAGCAGCCACTGCTACACGGGCACCTGTGGGCCCCAGCGAACACCGGGCCGAAGTGACTGTGTGCACCTGGGGCCACTGGGCCATAACGGGGGCGGGACCCATGGGTTCCAACAAGCCCGAGTTGATACCCACTCCCGCAGCTCCTGCAGGAATCACCACTCCTGGGGCGAGATCCCTGTGGTTCTCACTGGGGAGAACCTGGCTTCGGGGCCGCTGGCCTGGCCACCCGGAGGGCACCAATGCGGCCCAGCCTGTCACAGCCCTCGCTGAGCCTCACTCAGGTCCCGAGTCCGTACTGGGAACGCTGGAGATGACAGCAGAGCGCCCGGGCAGCGGTGCGTGCCGGCGGTGGGGGCTTGGGGTGGCTGCTGGTTCCAACCTGCACTCACCTGGATGGCAGCCTCGTAGAGGGAATTTCCCCGTGTGTGTGGAAGCGATGGGGGAGTGGTTTGGGGGCACCCTGGAAACCTCTGCCGGAGCCTGGCACGGTGGAGGGGGTGGGCGGGCTTGCCGGGGGCTGTCTGTCACGTGGGTGAGGGTAGAGGGAGCAGGGATCTGCGCGTGGTCAGGGAAGAGCGTGTGTCTGGCCACCTCTGAGGAAGCCTCGCCCCTTGACCCAGTTTCAATCCAGCCTCCCCCAGGAAGCCACCCGGGACCAGACCAGCCCGCGTCTCCCCGTCCTGGGCTCACACAGCTCAACCACAGCCCTGCCACCACCCCGGGAGGTTTTCCCCTGCCAAGTGGTCCTCCCAGCCCCAGGATGGGCCAACCTCTACTTTGGGCTGCCATGGCCCTCGGCCCCTCCTCAGAGCAGCCGGAGGGTGTCCCCGTTATACAGATAGGAGACTGGCACAGAGACAGAGCAGAAGCCTCGTTCCTGCCCAGCAGTGTGGGGGACACCGGCAGGGAGCTGCTGGGCGAGGATGCGGCGGACTGGGGGGCTCTGCCAAGGCCGGCCAACGGGCAGGGCTCCCGAGTGTGTGTGGGGAGGGGCACCCTTGGCAGGAGGTTCGATGCAGGGACATTGCCACCGGCCCCTGGCTGCACTGGCCTCTGCTGCCCCAGGACCCCCCGACATGGTCCTGTGTACACTGGCACCCTCCAGCCCCGGGCCACTGTGAGCCCACCTGGAACGAACGGGTGCTGGCAGAACAGGGGTCCAGGCAGGTGGAAGCCCCTTCGACCAGCCCAGACCCAGCCTCCCCCTCCGCCCGGAGACCAGAAAGCCCGGCGTGGGTGGTGGCAGCCATTCCAAAATGCTCGCATCTTCAAAGCAGGGCTATTTTCCATGTCTTCGGGCAATTCTGGGACAAGTCTGTAAAGCTGGAATTTTAATAGACGGCATATCAGCGTGCGTGTGTATGTGCGTGTGCGTGTGTGCGTGTACACGTGTGCGTTCACACACGTGTCCAGGCACCTCTGGTGGCTTTGCTGCTGCAGCCTCTCGGGAAACAGGTGGGCTGGGGGTGCTTTCTAGAGGGTGTCCAGGTTCACGTCCAGGCTCACCCTGTGGGGAGAAGCAGCTGGGCCTTCGGGAATGGGGAAGGGGTGTGGGCGGCCCTGGAGCCCCCTCACCCCGTCTAGGGTGGGGTTGGGAAGAACAGCCTCGTCTGAAATGGCTGTCATGCACACCCTGACACTCCTGTGCCCCGTCTGTCTCAGCTCGAAACCCAAACGTCGTCAGCTCGGAGGGCCGTGAACCGCAGACATTTCTGTCTCACAGTCAAGGGGCTGGAGGCCCAGATCAAGGTGTCAGCAGGCTGGCTTCTCCTGAGGGCTCTCCTTGGCTTGTGGATGGTGTCCTTCTCCCTGTGTCCTCACGAGGTCGTCCTTCTGCATGTGTCTGTCTCTTCATCTCCTCTGCCTTTTTTTTTTATCCTCATCCGAGCACATTTTTGCATTTATTTTCAGATAGAGCGAGAGGGAGAGAGGGAGGAAGAGAGAGAGAGAAACATTGATGTGAGAGGAACACATTGAGTGGTTGCCACCCGCACAACCCCAACCAGGGCTGGGGACCAACTACAACCGAGATACATGCCCTTAGCGGGAACCGAACCCTGGACTCTCTGGTCCGCGGGCCAACGCCCTAACCGCTGAGCCAAACTGGCCAGGGCTCTTCTTCTTATAAGGACACCAATCATGCTGGGTTAGAGCCCACCCCGGTGACCCATTTTACCGTAATTACCTCTTTATTTATTTATTTATTTTTTTAAATTTTTTGTATCCTTGTCCGAGGACATTCTTCAATATTTTGTTCAAATAGAGTGGGAGGGAGAGAGAGAGAGAAACATCGACGTGAAAGGGACACATCGAGTGGTTGCCACCCACACGACCCAACCAGGGCCAGGGACAAACTGCAACCGAGGTACGTGCCCTTAGCGGGAACCGAACCCGGGTCTCTCCGGACCGCAGGCTGACGCTCTAACCGCTGAGCCAAACCGGCCAGGGCCGTAATTACCTCTTTAAAGACCTGTCTCCAAAGAGTTACATTCTGAGGTATTGGAGGTTAGGACTTCAACTATGAATGTGGGGGGCACGATCCCGCTCTAACACGGGTGCCAATCCATGAGTTTGCCCCATTATGGCCCCAGCTTCACCCCCTTCATTTTAACTTCCTTGCTTCCTTCATCTGTTGGGTGCCCCGGGCAGTGCCCCCCCCCCGACGCATGTGCACATCCACTCACACTGACCACCCGCACCCAAGCCCGGGTCCACCACCCTCCGGCTCGGGCCTGGGAAGCTGGGCCCTCTCCCTGGAACTGGGCTGGACGCAGCCCCAGGCACACGGGGCTCCTTGCTGCTTTTCCGGGTTGCCAAGATCACTCCCACACGGAGTCCTCCACCAGGGTCCCCTGACAGCCACCTCCTCGCTGGCCCTCAGCCTCCAAGGGTCCACGGCCCACCCCGCCCCCGCTCCCCGCCCGTCACTCATCGGACATGTTTGTCCCCACCCTCACTCGGTCCCTGTGCACCCTGCTCATTCACTTGCTGACTGTGGACTGTCGGCCTCTGGTGCCCTGTGAGGGCAGCAGCAGACCCAGGGACATCTCCGTCTGGGGCACAGGAGGGATCCCACTGTGCACGCCCCCGAGCAGGCTCGGAGCTCGTTAAGGGTGAGCGGAGAGAGACTAACTGGGGAGCGCGGGCTCTGTTGTCACATTTTGGGGGCGGACTGATTCGCAGGCGGTGAGCAAGGTCCGCCTGGGCAGTGCAGGCTGGTGGGGGCATCGCAGGAAGAGCTGGTCCCTTCGGGACTGTCCCGAAAGCTGTGAGCGCCCGTAGCCACAGCGGCCAGGTCCCAGGCCTTCCCTCACACATGCGCCCGTGGCCGGTCTGCACCATTGCCCCTGCCGGCAGCCGCAGAGGCCAGCCCAGGGCCGGGGACCACGGCATGGCCGGGTGGACGGCCGGGCGCCGCCTGGCACAGGAAACCGGGAGGGAGGCCGAGCCGGAGCGGGAGCTGCGCCCGGGGGCGCGGAGGCGTGGTCTTGCGTCCAGGGCGTAAGCATCCACCAAGGCGGAGGTTCTGCAGAACACCAGACCCCAGGGGTGCCCCTGAGGGCGACAGGCATAGGCAGTGAGGGAGAAGGTTGCAGGCAGGAGGGAGGAAGAGGTCAGAAGCCAAGGAGGCCAGAATGGTGGCAGAGAAGCCACCCGGAGACCCTGGGGACCGTGGTGAGAGGGTGTGTGTGGGGTGGGAGCAGGAAACAGATGGCAGGTGTTTCATTCGTCCGTTACAGCCTAACGAGTGACCCCAAATCCAGCCGCTTAAAACCACCATTTTATCACGTTTCAGACCCTGTCAGTCGGAAGACTGGACAGGACAGAGGGGGGCTAGTCCCTACTCCATGATGCCCCAGGCTCAGCTGGCAAGACTCCAGGGCAGGGAGTGCTCTAGGGCCGGAGGAGGGACACGTGCCTGGAGGTGTCTTCACTCACATCGGTGGCCACAGTCACGCTTTCTTTGGCTGCTGCCGTCTTTAAGCAGGGCAGAGGAAATGGGTACATGTAGGACATTGATGTGACGTGTACAAGAGGCTGTGTGAACCAGGTGCGTGTGCCCATGTGAGAGAGAAAACGCAGCCATCACGTCAAAGTCTGGGCACCCCTGGAGTGTAGCCGTGCACAACCCTGGCAGCTGTGCTTGGCTGCCCTCAGCGATGCCCCAGAGGCCCAGGCCAGCCTCCAGCCCCTACTGCCGGAGCTGCTCCCTAGCCCTCCCCCTGCAGGCTCCCTAGCCCTCCCCCTGCAGGCTCCCTAGCCCTCCCCCTGCAGGCTCCCTAGCCCCCCCCCCCACTGCAGGCTCCCTAGCCCTCCCCGCTGCAGGCTCCCTAGCCCTCCCCCTGCAGGCTCCCTAGCCCTCCTCCTGCAGGCTCCCTAGCCCTCCCCCTGCAGGCTCCCTAGCCCTCCCCCCCTGCAGGCTCCCTAGCCCCCCCCTGCAGGCTCCCTAGCCCTCCCCCCCTGCAGGCTCCCTAGCCCTCCCCCTGCAGGCTCCCTAGCCCTCCCCCCCTGCAGGCTCCCTAGCCCTCCCCCCCCTGCAGGCTCCCTAGCCCTCCCCCCACTGCAGGCTCCCTAGCCCACCCCCCCTGCAGGCTCCCTAGCCCCCCCCCCACTGCAGGCTCCCTAGCCTTCCCCCCTGCAGGCTCCCTAGCCCCCCCCCCCTGCAGGCTCCCTAGCCCACCCCCCACTGCAGGCTCCCTAGCCCACCCCCCCTGCAGGCTCCCTAGCCCTCCCCCACTGCAGGCTCCCTAGCCCTCCCCCACTGCAGGCTCCCTAGCCCTCCCCCTGCAGGCTCCCTAGCCCTCCCCCCACTGCAGGCTCCCTAGCCCTCCCCCTGCAGGCTCCCTAGCCCTCCCCCCACTGCAGGCTCCCTAGCCTTCCCCCCTGCAGGCTCCCTAGCCCACCCCCCACTGCAGGCTCCCTAGCCCCCCCCCCCTGCAGGCTCCCTAGCCCTCCCCCACTGCAGGCTCCCTAGCCCTCCCCCTGCAGGCTCCCTAGCCCCCCCCCCCTGCAGGCTCCCTAGCCCTGCCCCCCCACCCCGCTGCAGGCTGAGCCAGGTAGGAACTCAAGGCTTCCAACTCCTGACTCGCCCCCCCCCCCCCGAAACCTCCAAATCTCCCTTCTGGGCCCTTCATAGTTTCCCCTTTGTCCCCTGACAAGGCTGCCCCCTGGGCCAAGCAGGGAAGGCTGAGCCCTCAGGTCCTGGTCCTGGTGTGCACCACCCTTAGACACAGCAGGTGGAGGGGCTGGGCCTGTGACCTTAGCTCTGAGACTCCCTGCCCAGAGGGCCCGCCTGGCTTACCGGAGTCCGGGGATTCTCCAGAGGTGGGCAGGGCTGCAGCCTGGAGCCTGGGGAGGAGAGGTCACAGGTGGAGTCCACCACAGGCCTGCCCCTCCCTGGGGCGCGGCAGCTGAGCTCAGGCTTCTGGGAGCTCGTCTCTGGCCTGGAGACTGGAGCAGGTGGGATGCTCCCTGCTGATGCCGCATGTCCTTCAGAGCTTCAAGTCCCCTCCACCTCTCCTGTCCCCTCTACCTCTCCTGTCCCCTCCACTTGATGGAGAAGCCAGGGGCCTGGGGCACCCTGGGAGAGGACCGGGAGGAAGTAGCTAGGTCCCTTCAGGTGAGGGGGACTGTGTGTGCCACACAGGGGGAAATGACAAGGGCTGTCTCCCCCCACCAGGGGGAACAAGGATGTTGTAAGGAAATGTTGGGGTGCGGGTCAATGGAAGTCAGGGTGCCACTGCTGGGGGGACAGCACTGGACTGTGTAGGTGACTGATCCAGCCTCCAAGGGATCTGAGCCGGGTGGCGTCACGTTATAGCCAGACTGCCGTACCAAAGGAAGGGCTGTGTCACCGAGCCAGACGGCAGACATCCCCGCCCCCCGCCCAGGACTCCTGGCTCACTCCTGCTCCGGCCTCTGCTCCCTCCAGGCCCGGCTGGGCCCTCTACAGGGTGTGCCTGATGCCAACTGTGATGCTGTGCGCTCCTGGGGTGTTCCCTTCCCCGGCTTGCACCCTGAGCACCAGCTCCTTGGTGGGGAAGGGTTTCCCTCCCCGTTAACCCCCTACCCACAATGCTTGAGCTGTGCCCCACACCTGTGACCTGGGGTGAGGAGGCAATGAATCCTTTCAGAACTCACCCCCAGCCCACGGCTGTGCCAGGAAGTCTGGGGTTTAGGGAGGGTGCTGGCGGGTCCTTGGAACACAGCGGGCACCGAGTTGAGGAGCAGTTTTTTGCTGTGTCAGGTCTATGACCTTGGGTGAGAGTGAACCTCTAGATCCCACTGTCATCTGTGACGTGGTTTAACGGGAGCGCCTACTCAGACGGCTGCTGTGAGGGTTAAGCATGATGTTGTATGAAGAGCACAGTGGAGCCCTGGCCAGGTGGCGCAGTTGGTTGGAATATGGGCCTGGGAGGACCAAAGGGTCTCGGGTTCGATTCCTGGTCTAGGGCACATACCTGGGTTGTGGGTTCGAGCCCCAGTCAGGGTGTGTGCAAAAGGCAACCAATGTTCCTCTCTCACATCCATCTTTCTTTCTTTCTTTTTTCTTTCTTTCTTTCTTTCTTTCTTTCTTTTTCTTTCTTTCTTTCTTTCTTTCTTTCATCATCTATCTATCTATCTATCTATCTATCTATCTAATCTCTCAATCATCTATCTATCTATCTATCTCTTCCTCTCTCTAAAATAAAAAAAAAAAAATATCCGCAGGTGAGAACTAAAAAGACAAACAAGAAGGCAGTGGCGGCCCAGCAGCCCTCGGGCCCTATCATTTGGCCGTGCAGGCTGAGCTCAGGTAGGGGGCGAGGATGGGCCAGGTCGTGCAGGAGGGAGAGGCCTTGCTGTCAGAGAGCCAGCCGGCCGGCAGTTCCCAGGACAAGAGAAGGCCCCTGATCTTGCACCAGTGCCATGGGGCACACTCGTGCACGCAGGCTCTGCCTTGGAAGGAGGCCTGGGCTCCAGGCCCTGCCTGGCCCGGGGGTATCTCAGCCAACTTCTTCCCTCAGCCCCCTCTTGTAAGGCACCCACCACTCATCCCCCTCCCCCACTCCTAGTTCTTCCTCAGATGTCACCTTCACAAGGAGGACTCCTCCCCCTCAGGGCAACGCCTGGCCCTTAGCACCCTGTGCAGCCTTCTCAGACCTGGCCCTGGCCCACGGCGCGTGCTCAGTCAGCGTCCTTCCCTGGGCGCACAGATCGAGGCCTGTGGCCTGGGAGTGTGGAGGATGAGGGAAAGGGGCTGGAAGAGGCAGATACCTGGTAACTGGCTGGCTAGGGCATAGGGGAGCCCTCCCCAGAGCCGGGACCCCTTTCCAGGGAGAGGGAAGAGGCTCCTCACACCCCGCTGCTCACCTCTGTCACACCTGGGCTCCTGGGCCTGAATGAAGATAATGAGGCTGTGCAGGTGTTCGTGGCACATCTTCCTGGAGGAGCCCGGTGGCTTCCCAACTGTGATGTCATTGCTCACGAAAAGGCAGCAGGTGCCCACTTGCTGGAGGAGGAAACTGAGGCCCAGGAGGGAGAGGTTCACTGAAGAGGACATGATCTTGTCTATAGGAAGTGCTAAAGAATTCATTTAAGAAACGATTAGAACTAGTAAATCAGTTCAGCAAGTTATAGGATACAAAATCAATATGTAAAAGTCAGCTTCATTGCTATACACTCGCAATGATCAATCCAAAGTAAAATTTAAAAAATTTTCCGTGTATCATACCATCGAAAAGAATAAAATACTTAGTAATAAATTTAACAAAAGAAATGGAAGTCTTGTACTCTGAAAAACTACAAAAGATTATTGAAAGGAATCTTACAAGATTGAAATAAATGGAAAGACATCCCATGTTCATGAATGGGAAGACCTACTATTGTTAAGATGACTCTCCAAGTTGATCCAGTGAGTCAGTGCAGCCCCATCACTTAAAGTTCTGAAAGGTCTATTTCTGTGAAGCAGAGGTGGAGCCTTCTGTTTGTATGAGAAGGGGCCTCACCTTGTCATTTCCTCAGGACCATCCACAGCTAACCCTAGAAGGCTACCCACTCACTTTAGGGCAATAAGTTAGCTACAGAAGGAAAGCCCAGACTCGGGGGCCGGGTAGGATGGATCCCAGTGCTGTGTGAGCTCGGGCATGTTACCATGTTACTTAACCTCTCTGAGCCTCTTTCTCAAGATGGGGGTTAATACCACCTATCTCAGAGCATAGGAGCCGGGCATATAAAATACAGTCATGCACTGCATGGCAATATAACAACAGACCAGAATGGGGAACCCATAAGATGATAATAGAGCTGAAAAAGTCCTAGTGCCTGTGACGTCGTAGCTGCCATAACATCGTAGTGCAAGGCGTTGCTCACGAGTTTGTGGTGGTGCTAGTGTGGACCTGCCACACTGCCCATGTTACAGCAGCGTAGCACATACAACTGTGGACAGTACATGGCACGTGGTAATGATAACAAGTGACTGTGCTACTGGTTTATGTATTTACTGTACTGCACTTCTCGTTGTTGTTAATCCTCGCCTGAGGATATTTTTTCCCACTGATTTTTAGAGAGTGAAAGGGAAGGAGGGAGAGGTGGGGACAGAGAGAGAAAGAAACATCAATATGAGAGAGACGCCGTGATTGGTTTCCTCCCACATGTGCCTCGACCGAGGCTGGGGATCAAGCCTGGAACCCAGGTACATGCCCTTGACAGGGAACTGAACCCTCAGCCCTTCGATGTGAAGGTCAGTGTTCTAACCACCGAGGACACTGGCCAGGGCATACTATGCTATACTTCTTATCGTTTTGGTTTTTTTAGCGTACTCTTTCTACTTATTAAGAAAAGCTTTCTGTAAAGCAGTGTGCTGGGCTGCACCAGCAGAGCCTCTGCACCTCATGTTCGCTGCATCCCTTGATGGCATCGTTTTCTCTTGTGCTTGATTTAATCTCGTGTTGTTTTGTGCGGTCACATGCTGTGAGGCTGTAGCCTGGGAGCAACAGGCTGCAGTACCACACAGCCTGGGTGTAGCAGGCTCTGCCATCTAGGTTTGTGTACGTGTACTCTGTGACGTTCACACAACGAAGTCACCTAACGAGGCGATTCTCAGAACGCGTGCCCGTCATCCAGCGGCACACGACTGCAGATGTTTGTAAAGCACCTCCCATGTGGCCCAGCAACACGAGGTGCTCAACCAAGGCCAGTTTCCTGCATGTGCCTCCTCTCCTCTCTCTGTGCTCCCAGGGCAGATGGGTACACCTGCCTCGGGATGGGCCCATGACGTGGACTCGGGTGTGGCCCAGTGCCCTGACCTCCGGTGGCAGAGCTGGACCTGCGGGGGCCGCCCAGAGCCTTCAGGCTCCTTGGTCACCGGTTTAAGGGCAAGACCCCTCCTAAAGCCCCGCTGTACTGAGCATGTATAAACTCCTTAATCCCTATAACAGCCCGATGAGGTAGGCAGTATCTTTCATCACAGTTTTGAGAGGGGTGAGTACTGTCTTTAATCACAATTACAGATGAGAAAGCTAACACATTAAGAAGTAACTTGCTCACGGTGATACAGAAACAAGTAACCAGACGAGGACTTGCACCCATACTGTCTTGCTGTGGGGCTCTTAGCTCCTTCTTTATACAGTCCCTCGAGGTCAAGACGATGAAGGCAGCTGCCTTTAAAGGGGCCACAGTTACCAGGACCCGAGTCGTGAGACCGCTAGGGTCTTGGCCTGTGCTAGTGCTCCGAGGCTTAAGGAGTTCATAGCAGGGTCTGGGCCCTCCAGGGTAAACTAGATTCTGGGCCTCTGAACATGCATGTCACGGGGCAGCCCATCCCCATCCCTAGGCACAGGCCAGACCACCCAGGGTACAGGACACCGGCAACTCTCACGGATCGTTCCTGCCTGTCTTATCAAACTACGCCTGGGGACCAAAGGGCCCAGAGCCCACCTGCAGCCATGTCCACGGCATTCACCCCGCTGGGGGCTGTGTGAGCCCCAGGGAACAGCCGCCTTTGCCAACGCGCACCACACGGACTGCGGCAGGCCCTGGGTGGAGACCCGGCTCCTTGCTTACCAACTCTGTGACCTTGGGCAACATTCCTTAACCTCTGTGAGCCTCAATTTGCTCATCTATAAAACAGAGCTGTGAGCTGCTTGTCCTGCTGACACAAGAATAAGAGATAACATGTAGAAAGAGCGCCCATGAAGTAGTTGCCCAATAAATGGCAGAGGTTTTTATTAGCCTTTGAGAATGCAGGAATGCAGGGTGAGGGAAAACGCGGAGGAGCGAGCCACGGGCAGAGGGGTCATAAAAGCTTGGCACCTGGACTGGGCCGCCGTGGAGAAGGAAGGAAGGAAAAAGCATACCAGGTGTGGGGAAGAGCAGTAGCCAAGGCAGGAAGGTGGGGAGGTTGGAGAATAAAAACCAACTTTTGTGGCCTGCTTACTAAAACGCCAGAAACTGGGCCAAACACTCTCCGGGCACGAACACGTTCGCTCCTCCCAATAACTCACTTTATAGAGAAGACACTGAAGCCGAAAGTGTTTAATAACCTGCCCGCTGTTGTGCAAGGGTGAGGGGCGGGGAAGGAATTCCCACCTGTGCACGATTAGCCTGGAGGCAGGGCCGCTCTCCCAGAGGGTGAAGCTGGGCCCTGGGAGGAGAGGGTGGGGTGCAGGATGGACCCTGGAGGTGGGGCCCCGTAGACCGTCCTTGGAAAAACAAGGCAACTGACCTTGCCCAGGAAATACAAGAGCTGCAAACAGGCAAAGCCAAACCCTCGCGGGACGAGTGTGAAGGAACAAGGACGGGATTACTGTGAAGTCAGGACAGCGGGGACCTGCGAGGGGACCAGGACGCTGTGACTGAGAGGGGGCTCCAGATGTGGGTGGCTTCTGCAGTCTTGGAAATATTCCCATGATCTGCATGCTGTACATTGGTCTTAAAAGCACTTCCATCGCCCTGGCCTGTTTGGCTCAGCGGTTAGAGCGTCGGCCTGCAGTCCAGAGAGACCCAGGTTCGGTTCCCGCTAAGGGCATGTACCTCGGTTGCAGTTTGTCCCCAGGCCTGGTTGGGTCGTGCGAGTGGCAGCCACTCGATGTGTCCCTTCACGTCGATGTTTCTCTCTCTCTTTCTTCCTCTCTCTCCCTCCCACTCTATAGAAAAATGTCCTCGGGTGAGGATTAAAAAAATAAAAATGATAATATAAAAATAAATAAATAAAAGCACTTCCATCTATGCCTATCTCCTGATAAGGACGGTTTTCAACAAGGGGGGAAAGTCGCACAGAAATAGGACCAGGGAAAGTGAGCCCGACCACAGATACGCATGAGGCTCAGATTTAGATGAAGAGGATGCTCTTCTGGAACGTCCGGGGAAAGGGAGAGAGATGGTCAGCTCCGTGCAGACCCCGGCCTGGGGTGGGCTCCAAGCTGGCGGCACTGGCCACGTGATTCCCGTCGGTGACGGGTGTTTTTGTATAGAGGACTTTTATAATGGGGGAGACTCCAAATGGTTAACAAATAAAGGGGAGCATGGTCATTGCTACCGAGTGGGGCTGGCCCTGAGGGCAGGGAGGCGGCCTCGCTGGCCCATTTTCCGGAGGCGCCGTCCAGAGACCCAGGAGATGAGGCTGGCGTCTCCGCTGGACTTGGGCTGAGGTCTGCTGGGTCTGGGTACTGGAGCTGGAGCCCCGCTCCTTCCGGAAAAGTCCATTAATGTATCTCCCCCGCCGTCCCCTCTCCCAGCAGGATGGCAGCTGGGGGGAAGAGCGAATCCTGCCTCCAGACTCCCTGGGGCTTCTGCTCCTGGGCTGGTGGGGCCAGGGAATACACGTGCTGCCCGAGGGTGACTTCAGGGGCAGGAGGGCTGTTCCAGGGACAGCCAAAGGCCCGGTCCCGTGCATTCTGCCTGACAAAATGCCTCCCTCGGGTAGGCCCCTCCGCCCGCTCGTGCCAGCGAGGTCTGAGTAGCCAGCATTTTTCCCCGGAAGGGGGGCATTTGGGTGGACACCCAGAAAGGAGAAGAGAAACTTGTGGCTACTTAGAAACTGAAAGAGAGGGGAGAAGACCTCATAAACAAAGTTCAAAGACAACTGACACACCCAGAGAAAATGTGTCTTTGCATCACATGTAAGATATGAAGGATTTGGATCCTGAATCTATACGTTAAAAATAAAACAAAATATAACCTAATAGATATATAGGCAAAAGATAGGGAGAATAAATTCCCAAAAGAAAATAAAATGGTCCATAAACATATGAAAAAATGTTTAATCCTAGTCCTGTCTGGGTAGCTCAGTTGGTTAGAGCATCATTCCCATACACCAAGGTTACAGGTTTGATGCCCGGTCAGGGCACATATAAGAATCAACCAATAAATGTATAAACAAGGGAACAACAAATCAATGTTTCTTTCTCTAATATTAATAAGAATTTTTTAAAAATGCTTAATCTTTCCAGTCATTAGAGGAAATACAAACTGACACTAAAAGATATATTTCCTCGCTCAGTTTGGGGGAAATAAAAGATCGATGATAATCTGCGCTTGGAGATGTGGAAAACCAGCGAGCACGCTCGTGTGCAAGGGCCCTGGTGCCTCCTTCGGGGTCCGTTTAGCAACAGCTCCCCAGTGCTTACGTGTATCAACCCAACAATCCCACGTCTGGGAAAACCTTGCACAAAGGCACTTGTACAAGCTCATTAGGACGGTTTTGAAAAGATGTTTATGCAGCTTTGTTTGAATTAGCAAAAGATCAGAGATGACCCGAATGCCCGTGGAGAGCAGGTTGCTCCCATAAGCTACGGGATCTCACACTGAGAGTCTCGCTCGTTGCAAGGAGTGTCCATGACACTGCGCTAGTGAGTGAAAAAGCAGGTCGTGGGGGAGCACTAGAAGGTGAGCCCTATGTGTGGACACAAGCACAGCTGAGCAGTAATGAGTAAGAACAGGGAGAACAGGAGCTGGCTTCGGGGGGTGGCTGAAAGAGGTGGCTGGGCTGGGGTGGACATTCACGTCTTACGTGTCTTTAGATACCTTTGTGTTCTTTTAATACTTTTCAGCAAATATGTATTATTTTATATTCTAACCATTAATAAAGAAAAATAAAAAATAAAAAGATATGATCTTGCCTGGCTGGTGTGGCTCAGTGGTTGAGCATCGACCCCTGCACCAAGAGGTCACTGGTTCGATTCCCAGTCAGGGCACATGCCCAGGTTGTGGGCCAGATCCCCAGTGGGGGGCATGCAGGAGGCGGCTGATCTCTGTTCTCTCTCATCCATGTTTCTTTTTTTTTTTTATCCTCACCTGAGGGCATTTTTGCATTTATCTCCAGATAGAGCAGGAGAGAAGGGGGAGCGGCGGGGGGAGAGAAACATCGATGTGAGAGAGACACATCGAGTAGTTGCCACCCACATCACCCCAACCGGGGCCGGGGACAAACTGCAACTGAGGTACGTGCCCTTAGCGGGAACCGAACTCAGGACTCTCTGGTCCGCAGGCCAATGCTCTAACCCTGAACCAAACTGACCAGGGCTCTCTCATCGATGTTTCTATGTCTCTCTCACCCTCTCCCTTCCTCTCTAAAATCAATAAAGGGAAAAAAATTTTTTTTAAATAGATGTGATCTTGAGAGAGCCGGCCAAAGCTGTCAGCATTAGGTAATTTTGCTGTCGTCTGGGAGAAAGGGTGGGAAGCCGAGGGGAGTGATGGATCATCGGCAGGAACAAGTCAGTGCCTCAGCCTTTTGTCCCGTCTGAGCCCCTCTGGCCCCTTCTGCAGGACAGCAGGACAGGCCTGGGTTGTGGTCCTCCGTGGGAAACAGGCTGCCCGCCGCTTACCTTTCAGTAAGAGGCAGGACTCCTCCAGGGTGCCTCTTACTGAAATGCAGAGCCCCTGGCCCAGCTCCCCACCCAGAGCCACCAGGGGAAGCCCCTGACAAGCTGGCTGTCCAGCTCGGCCCACCCCGCCTCCCCCCACTCAGCCTAAGCCCCTGCTGGGGCTCACCTCAGCTCTGGGTCCCCCTCCCAGCACGGTGGCTGGTGAACCCGTCAAGGTGCCCGATGCCTTCTGCCCTTGACCTTGCCACTTTGCCATGGCTTGGAAGGCTGGAATCAGGCCTTATTTACAAGGAAAGAGGATGTGCCAGTGACCATCAGCCTCGTAGAGATCACAGGTCCCTCTGCGGTCTCAGCCAGGCCCACTGTCCGTAGCATGGCAGGCGGAGAGCCCAGCGGGGGGCGAGCAGGTGGGGCAGGAACCGGCAGAGCCGGCATCTCTGCTCCCCTCACGGTGGTCAGCCTTCCTTGGGAACCGCCGGACCCTGGACTGTCCGGGCACTGCCCCTCAGAGAAGCCAGCAGCTCCTCATTCGGCCCCTGCTGGTCACCAGGCCCTCACCGGGACGCAGGCGTGGGAGGGGCACCTAGCCCTTCCTGCGGGACAGTGACCACCGCCCGTTCCAGTGGGTCCCAGTTTCCTTCAAGTTTGTTGACATTCCTTTAAAGCTGTAGAAATGCTTTTTGTCTTCAAGTTCGAACGATGGGAAAGTATACAAAGTAAAAGTGGGGAAACCCTCCTTCTGCCCCTCCTAACAGTTCAATGAGGCCTCCAGGCCTCCCCCCGTCATACTCGTCCCCAGCCTCTGAGCCGGCTCCTCTCACGCCCTCCTTCCTCCTGGAACCGGCTGCTGAGTGTGCTCCGGGCAGGCGGTGGGAGGACGGAGAACCAGACAGACAGACTGCCGTCCTCGGGAGCCTGCATTCTGTTGAGGGAGGCTTCCTCTCCCTGCAGTCAGACTGCCCCCCGCCCGTCCCTCCAACTTTGCCAATCCTGTGTCCTTTAAACCCAGCTCTTGCCCTGGCCGGTTTGCTCAGCGGTTAGAGCGTCAGCCTGCGGTCCAGAGAGACCCGGGTTCGGTTCCTGCTAAGGGCATGAACCTCAGTTGCAGTTTGTCCCCAGCCCTGGTTGGGTCGTGCAGGAGGCAGCCACTCGATGTGTCTCTCTCACATCGATGTTTCCCTCTTTCTCTCTCTCCCACTCTAGCTGAACAAAATATCAAAAAATGTCCTTGGGTGAGGATTAAAAAAACAACTAACTCTTCCTCGCTGTCCCGCCACCCAGACCTCTCTCCTCTCCCAAACCTCTTCACACCAAGTTGTGCTCTGTGGTTTACTTTCTGCCTGTGTGGTCACATTTGTCCGACGAGAGGTCAAGCACCTATAGGAAGCCCCTATGACCTGCCAGGTTCCAGGACACAGAGTAAGGCCCATTGGCTAAATGTCACTTAATTATCGAAACTCTACAAAATGTGCAAAATGTGTTATGGCCATTTAACACCTGAGGAAACAGGCACAGAGCAGCAAATGCCTGGCTCGAGGTCACACGGGATTGGAGCCCAGGTCTGCCTGGGCCCTCGGCCCAGATGGTCCTGCAAAGCCACCGGAGGAATGGGGATCGGGTGCTAGGCGACAAGGACATCCCCCCTGGGGTCCCAGGGCAGCCCTGACTTCTGAGAACAGGACATCCACCCTCCGAGCCCCGTGTCGTCCGAGTGGTGTGCTTTGAAAGAGACAGGATGTGGATTTTGTGGGCGCGCCCGCATTTTGCCACCCTCAGGAAGACGAGAAGGGGGTCTGCGAGCAGAGGACACGCCAGGCTGAGGAGTGGAGCAGGGCCTGGCCGTGGGCTCCCCCCAGGCTGAGAGCTCCGGGCTGCTTTGACACGTGCTCAGGGGAGGAGGAACGTCTTCAGTGAGGGTTTCCTGACCTGTCATCAGGGATCACTCCCCACTGCGGCCGGAGGCAGTGCTTAGAGACTGGGTGAAGGTGCCTTCTCTGCAGGGCTGCATGAGAATCCAGAGCAGGCTGGGTGGTGGCCTGCCCACACACAGACCACCCAGCCCCCTGCTGCCACCAGCAGACTCCAAGGAGCCAGGCCGAACCCCTTCTGTGCTCTTATCCACAGAGGGACAGGGCCCCAGTCAGCTGGGTCTCTGATGACTTTTACTATGTTCTTTTCTGTGTTTGCCCTTCAAAATACCAGTATTTTTTCAAAATAGTTAAGTTGATGTGTGTTCACCGATGTACATTAGAGTGGTTTTTTCTTTTTGTTTTTGTTTTTGGTATATGCCCCTAGCAGGGACCGAACCCAGGACTCTCTGGTTCGCAGGGCAATGCTCCGACCGCTGAGCCAAACCAGCCAGGGCTAGAGTGTTTTGTTTTGTTTTTTAACCTCACCCGAGGACATTTTTCCATATTTTGTTCAGATAGAGTGGGAGGGGGAGAGAGGAAGAGGGAGAGAGAGAGAAACATCGACGTGAAAGGGACACATCGAGTGGCTGCCACCCGCATGACCAACCGGGGCCGGGGACAAACTGCAACCGAGGTAGGTGCCCTTACGGGGAACCGAATCCGGTCTCTCAGGACCACAGGCCAACACTTTAACTGCTGAGCCAAACCAGCCAGGGCTAGAGTGTTTTGTTTTTTTAATTATTATTAGGGTGATATTGGTTAATAACATTACCTAAGTTTCTAGTGTATGATTCTATAATACAATATCTGTATTTTGTGTTCTGTGCTCACCACTCAGTCTAGTCTCCTTCCCTTACCCTCTTAACCCTCCCCCACCCCCTTCCGGTCTGGTAACTACCATACTGTTGTGTCTATGAGTTTGTTTCTTTTGTTCGTTTGTTCCTTTTTGGTTTATATCCCACATGAGTGAAATCATATGGTTACTGACCTTTTCTATCTGACTTATTTCACTTAACATGATACCCTCAAGGTTCATCCATGTTGTCGCAAATGGCAGTGTTTCATCTTTTTGATGGCTGAGTAGTATTCCATTCATATATGTGCCAAACCTTCTTTATCCAGTCATCAGTCAAAGGACACAGGTTTTTTCCATGTCTTGCCTATTATGAATGATATGACAATGAACATAGGGGTACATGTATCTTTATGAATATGTGTTTTCAAATTTGGGGGGTAGATGCCCAGAAAAGGTATTGCTGAATCATGTGGTAGGTCTATTCTTAATTTTTTGAGGACCCTCTATACTGTTTTCCATAGTGGCTGTACCAATTTACATTCCCCCAGCAATGAGTGAGGGTCCCTTTCTCTCCACAACCTCTCCAACACTCATTATTGTTTGTCTTGTTTATAACAGCCATTCTAACAGGTGTGAGGTGGTATCTCATTGTGGTTTTGATTTGCATTTTCCTTATAGCTAGTGAAGTTGGGCATCTTTTCATAGATCTATTTGACGTCTGTATGTCTTGTCGGGAAAAGTGTCTGTTCATGTCCTCTGTCCATTTTTTAATCAGATTGTTTTTTTTGTTGTTGCATTGTATGAGTTCTTTATATATTTTGGATATTAGTTTCTTTTTGGAGGTATCGTTTGCATCTATCTTCTCCCATTGGGTGGTTGCCTCCTTCTCCTGTATGTTTCTCGGACACCGCAGGTCTATCCACGAGGGTCTGTCACCTCCTGCGGAAGGGACTGCAGTGGCCTTTTGGGGGACAAGTAGAGGGTGTCCGAGAGCAGCTGCCTGGTATCAGGGAGACAGCAGAAGCTTTAAAATGAAAAGGATACCAAACACTAACTTCTTTGGGCAATTTTTGGCAAAATGTTGAGCCTCTCTGAGCCCAGTTCTATTTTTTTTTTTTTTGATCCTCACCCGAGGACATTTTCCATTTTTTTTGTTCAGATAGAGTGGGAGGGAAAGAGAGGAAGAGAGAGAGAAACATCAATGTGAAAGGGACACACCAAGTGGCTGCCACCCGCACGACCCAACCAGGGTCGGGAAAAACTGCAACCGAGGTACGTGCCCTTAGTGGGAACCAAACCCGAGTCTCTCTGGACCGAAGGTCAACGCTCTACCCGCTGAGCCAAACCGGCCAGGGCCAGTTCTTGATCCATAGAATGGAGATCGTGCCACATACCTTGCAGGGATTTTGAGAGAATTCAAGTTAATGTTTGAAAAAAAGGTCAGAACAAAATATGTTCTTAGTAAATGGTAGTTTTTAATCATTGGGATCACGTGAATTTTCATTCATTCATTCATTCATTCAACAAACACATCCTGAACCAGACACCTTTATTGACACTCACAATGCATCAGTGAACACAAGAGACAAATCCCCATCAAAAGAAGACAGTTGGAAAGAGTTTCAGGCCGTGCAAACCCCGGGACAACATTTCCCCACTGGAAAGCCGAGGGCACCCTGGACACTGCCATGGGGAGCCCTTCAAGATACGGTGTTAAACTAGGAAAGAACCTCACAGAGCAGACTAGAGAAACACCAACCAAGCAGACACATGTGAACCGGGATGCAGGTACAGAGATGCCCACAAATGCAAGAAAGGCGTGCTTGGCACCAGCCCTGGAAAAGGGAGGGGAGGGCTCACCATGAACCTTTTATAGCCAACATGTATCATTCATTATATGAGTAATTTTTAAATAGACTGAAGAAATTTTATATTTAAGCGGTAAGTTAGATGAAAGAGGTGTCATTATTCCCACTTTATAGATGAGGAACACTGAGGCCCAGGGCCGCTGAGTGAGTAATGTTCAAGGTAGGGCTGGTTCAGGACTCCAGGCCACCTTCCCAGAGCACTTTTCCTGGGTGCAGCTGGCAGGGGCACCGCAGGAACTTGCCTGGGGCCTTGGGTCGTCAGAGCCTTGAATCTGAGTATCACGTGAACAGTGAAGGAGCTGAGTGTTGACTGAGTGCCAGCCCAGGGCCTGTGTCCTCTGTCACCTGCAGCACCAGGCTCAGGGCTACACCTCAGCCTTTGGCACCTGACAGGGCAATGAAGCACTCCCACGCTGCGGAAGAGACCGAGACCCAGAGAGGTCATGTGACTTGCCAAGGTCTCAGGCTCTTGGGGTGTCCTCGTACCCTCGCATTCCACTCAGGAGTGGAGGTGACCCCTCCAATCGCTCAGCGAAACTGACCCGCTCCACCAGGCCCAGATGGCCTCAGATGCAAAGAAGAAAGGGGACCAGGGGAGCCTGGCAGAACCTGAGGCAGCTTCGAGTCTGCCAGTGTGACCAGGCAGGCTGAGGAGGTGGGGGTGGGCACAGGTGAGGGAAAGAAGGTCCCCAGTGGCCGCAGCCCTGGCAGCGGAGCCCAGAGGGGCTGCCTGGACACTCTCCCCACCTGTAATCCGGGCCTCTAGAGAAACAGGGCTGATGGTCTGAGGCCAAAGGCCTGAGCACCGGGAGTAGGGGGGGCGGCCGCGCCCGAAGGTCTGAGCACCGGGGGCCGCGCCCAGAGGCCTGAGCACCGGGGATCCACATCTGAAGGCCTGAGCACCAGGAGCAGCATATCCAAGGGTAGCAGATGGATGTCTCAGCTCAAGCAAACAGAATGGACTAACCCTAACCCTAACCCTAAGCCTAACCCTAACCCGTGTCCGAAGGCCTGAGCACCGGGGGCAGCTGAGAGGTGGGGGCTGGAGACCTCAGTGGATTGGACGATGCCCACCCCCAGGGGTGAGTGATCTTGATTCAGTTCACCGATTCAAATGCTCATCTCTTCCAGAAACACCCTCACAGGCGCGCCCAGAAATAATGTTTCACCAGCTCTCTGGGCATCCTTCAGCCAGCATAGTTGACACACAGAATGAACTATCACCCCGCCCCAACTTTGCGTGGTGGGCCTGGTTCCCCAGGGCCCTGGGTCCCCGGTTGCTGCCAGTGGAGTTGCAGGGGCTCGAGGCCCCAGGAAGCCCAGCACTGTTCTCCCAGGACTCGAGACCCAGACCCCTCCTCCCGGAGGCGCACCCTCACCGGAGCTTGCTGCCCGGGACACCAGGGCGTCCCTGCGACTCCACCAGGGCACAGGGGACAGTCCTGAAGTAAGGCCCTGACAATCGACTCCTTTTCTAAAAAACTTACTACAAACTTATTATTGGAGACTTGTTGCTAGAATAATTGGGAGTTGTAATGGTGACTTGATACTTATATCAATTTTGAGATCTGAATGTTATTATAGAAAATGAAATGAATTGATTCTTTTCTGTCCTTGAATTATTTAGCTAGCTTCATATTGTACTTAAAACGTGACCAGTGAACTGGGCCTGTGTGGCTTGGTGAACTGAGCATGTCCCATGGACCGAGAGCTCCCAGTTCAGGTCCAGGTCAGGGCACATGCCTGGGTTTCAGGCCTGATCCCCAGTAGGGGGTGTGCAAGAGGCAGCTGATCAATGTTTCGATGTTTTTATCTCTCTCCCTTCCTCTCTCTCTAAAAAATAAAAAAAATAATAAAAACATTTTTTTAAAAAGTAACCAGTGAGTCCTGGCCAGTTAGTGTCAGGGGTTAGTGTCAGCCCTCAGAGCAAAGGGTCTCAGGTTCAATTCCCAGCCAAGTGCACGTACTTGGGTTGCAGGTTTGATCCCCAGGCCCAGTGGGGCCCATTCGGAAGGCAACCAGTCAATGTGTCTCTGTCACATCAATGCTTCTCTCTTCCCCCCACCCCCCTACTCCCACTTTCTCAAAAAAATCTCCCAGCCAGTGTGGTTCAATGGTTGAACGTCAACCCATGCACCAAGAGGTCACCAGTTTGATTCCTGGTCAGGGCACATGCCCAGGTTGTGGGCCAGATCCCCAGTGGGGGGCGTGCAGGAGGCAGCCGATTGCATGCTACAACATAGATAAACCTTAAGGACGTTATGCTGAGTGAAACAAGCCAGTCACAAAAGGACACATACTGTATGATGCCATTTATGTGAAATATCTAGAGCAGTCAAAACCATGGAAACAGAAAGGGTGGTGGTTCGGGGGCTGGGGGCATGGGATGTTGGTGCTGCGTAGTGTAAAGTTTCAGTCCCGCAAGACGAAACATTCTGGAGACCGAGACCCACGGCGTGAATAGTTAACACTGCTGTGCTGTACTCGGAACAATGGCTAAGAAGACTGGCCGGTGTGGTTCGGGGACTGACTGTCCTCCCGTGGACGGAGAGGCCCCAGTTCGGTTCTCGATCAGGGCACATGCCTGGGCTTCAGGCTTGATCCCCAGGGGGGAACATGCAGGAGGCAGCCGATCGATGTTTCTCTCTCTCATCAATGTTTCTAGCTCTCTCTCACTTCTCTTCTCTCTAAAATACCCATTTAAAAAATATATATTTTTGAAAATGGTTGAAAGGGTACATTTTAATTGTGTTTTCTACCAGAATAAGAAATAAACAACACACTCACCCCTGAACAAATCTAAAATCTCTAATGGGTAGACTGTGCTTGCTTGTTCGAGCTTAGTGCTCGTTTTTACCAATCCTCATGGGGCCTTGATGGTATTTCCAAACCCCAACAGCCAACTCATACCTCCATTCTCATCACTCACCATCCCGAGAGCCCCACCTTCTCCCGCCCCAGCACCCTAGGGGGCCAGGGACACCCACCCAGGGAGCCTGGCCACGGGCAGGGCACACCGTCGGCTGGCGGCTGGGACCGATGCCTGGCTGAGGGCTGGGGGCCTGAGGAATGTGGGCTCCCAGCAGCACGGGCGCCCTGCCCCAGTCAGGAGGGAGCCCTGAGATGTCAGAACCCAGGGGTGCCCACGACCCCAGACACACCTGCCCAGCAGCTGGTCAGGGAAGTGACTCTGGGCGGGAGCTCCTGGCTCTGGACCTTGGCTGCACATCAGATCCACATTTCATTCAGCTCCCTGGGTGATTCCGTGCGCGTCCAGGGTTGGGACGGCTGCTGTAGGGAACGGACTGGTGTGTGTGCCCGGGGGCCAAGGCATGGGCCCTGCTCAGTGGGAGCTCCAGCCCCACCTCTCAGCTGCCCCTGACCTTGGTCAAGAACGGGCAGGCGGGCACCAAGGGTCCCGCCTGGAATTCCAAGGCTGTCACACGTTCCCGTCGCTCCACCCGGGAGCCAGGAGTGTGACGTCATGCTCGGGGCCCTGAGTCACCGCGAGTGTCTCTCCCAGCAGGAGGGAGGAGGCGGTGCGCACAGGCAGGCTCCCCGTCCCGCTCACAGCAGCCCCATAAACAAGACCAAGCTATTTTAGGGGAATAAGATCAAATGCGGGTATCAGTTCCCCCAGCTACTTTTGACTCGGTGCTTCAGGTTATTTCTGTGAGGGCGCAGGCTGGTGACACCCCACGTCACCAAGCACTCTCGCTCTGAAATTAAATGTGCGTCTGCCTGGAAGAAGGAGTGTGAATTCCTATAGCATAGACGGTTGCCTGGCAACCACAGTGTCAAGGCCAAAACACAGACCAGGATAGGATGGGCCCCGGAGGAGCTCAGGTTTGCCAAGTGCCAACTCTAACCCGTGACAGTCTCAAGGGTCTCCACGACTCCAGACCCTAATACTGCCCAGGACAACAGCGGGCCTTTAACCACACCTGAAGAGGACACACTGTGGGGCTGAGAAGCTGAGCCCCAGGTCAGTTCACAGCCTGGGACGCTGCCGAGGCCCCACACCTCATTTTAATTAGTAATTCCGTATTATTTTTCTTAAGCAAATGTCCTCAAAAATTGTGTAAGTTTCAGCGCCCCCCTCCCCCCCAAAAAAACCACCTGGAGCAACTGCTGACCTCTTACTGTAACAAAAGAAAAAAATGTACTTATGGGTATCCAGGTCAAGTTCATGTACAATAATCACCACCAGTGAAAATTCCACGGAACGCGACTTCGATCCAACACCCGTTAACATCAGTTCTGGGCAGGTAAATGGAAACAGGCGGCCACCTGGCTCGGCCCCTTTTTAAGGTGGGAAAGCAGAGGCTCGGAGGCAGGCAGCTCGCCCAAGCCCCTGAGAATCTCGGCAGCCCCCCGTTTGTCAGCGGGCCCCTCTTCTGCGTCCACCCCCAGCCCCGGAGCTGTTGGTAACAAGGGGAATGGACCTGCGATTATTTGGAAGAATTGCCTGAGAGGCGAAACACATACAATACAAAGTGGCGTTTTTATTATTTTTGTGATGTCATCACTTTGAGAAGCTTATCTGCACACACATCTCCCCACCCCAACAACAAAGTCAGCTTCAAAAAAGACAGCCCTAAAGCAAACTGTTTGTTTCACGAGTTGCTTAGCGAGGAGAGGCATCTGCTCTCCAGATTCTAAAACCGTAGGTGTCGGGGGCAGCGAAGTCTCCCAGGTCTCGCTGGCCCGGGCCAGACTGCGGTGTCCGGGGGCTGGGGGCAGGGTGGTGCCCAGAAAGAGGAGGCTCAAGCCAAAACCAGCTGGGGAGGCAGAAGAAGGTTCAAAGCCTCTTCTTCTCCAGTACTGACCTAACCCCAGTGGTTTCTAGAATCGTCTGCACACCAGCCTCCTGGCCCTTGCCCACAAACCCACTTCCAGAAATGCACCTCCTCCCTCATGCCGAGTCCCCCATTCTCCAGAAACGAGTCCGGGAAAGGCAGTCAGAGCTCATCCAGGCCAGTGGCTTTCCTAGTGACGTCTCAAGTCCACGTGCCACTGGCTTCTCGGGCGCCCTTTGGCTTCTTTGGACTGCCAGGCTTTTCCTCTGGAAAACCACCGCTCTGGGTCCTGTTCCTTTAGGGATCTGCCGGTCCAGTGGTTTCCAGAGTGTGGTCCCCAGACCAGCAGCTTCTGCATCACCTGAGAACTTTCTGGACAGGCAAAGTCTCAGGCCCCACCCCAGACATCAACTAAATCTGAAACTCTGGGGCCCAGCACTCTTCCTGGGTGATTCTGATGCACTAAGGAGGAGGTCCGCACCTCCTCCAGGCTGGTCCCCACTCTGTGTAGCAGGTGATGTGGGGACACTGTGGGCTGGAGGCAGAGGCCCGTCCTCCTCACTTAGAAGTTGAGACCCCCTACACTAGACTGAAAACTCCATAAAAGCAAGGATCCACCTGCTTCGTTTCCTGGCACTGAAGCAGAGCTCTGGAAATAGATAGTAGATGTTCAATAAATGTTTGTTGAAAGTGTAACAGCTGGGCCCTGGCTGGTTTGGCTCAGCGGTTAGAGCATCAGCCCGCGGACTAGAGAGTCCCAGTTCCTGCTAAGGGCACGTACCTTGGTTGCAGTTTATCCCCGGCCCCAGTTGGGGTTGTGTGGGTGGCAGCCACTCGATGTGTCTCTCTCACATTGATATTTCTCTTCCACTCTCTCTCCCTCCTGCTCTCTCTGAAGACAAATGCAAAAATGTCCTTGAGTGAGGATAAAAAAAAAAAAAGTGTGACAGCTGGACGTGGGTAGTGGATCTCGGTTAGCATCTGCACTTTAGCAGACCTGTAAGGGAAGCGGGTGGCCAAGGAGCTGCAGGCACCACGGAGGGCAAAGGCCAGAGTTTCCTGTGTGGGGCGCTTGGTGGGCCTGCAGGTGTCGCCGGGACTGCGGGGTGTGCGTGCCGAGCCCTGCTTCTGTATGCGGACGGCCAGCTTCAGGAATGGGAGGTCAGTCCTCGATTCTCACGCTGTCTTCCTTCGTCCAACTCTTTTGTAAAAATGGTCCTCTTGTCTTCTGGGAAGCCACAGGGAGCAGGAAATGACGGACGGATCACTGCAAACTGGAGACTAGCCTGGGACTCCGAGGACGCCTGTCAGATTTGGGAACAGAGACGCCCATGGTGGACGTGTCCTCACGCCTCAGCTCTGGGCTGGCATCGCGTGTGCCCCGTGCTCTCTCCCGTCTGCTCCCTGCGCCGGGCGAGACGGGGGTGGGTTCAGAAGGGGAAGCGAGGCCGGCAGGATCTGATGGCTTCTCCCACCGTCTGTCTGGGCCCTTGGTCAACACCGGCATCTCTCGGGCTCCTGGGCTGCGCCCTGTTAAGGCACCAAGTACATGCTGTCCACACCTCCTCCAGGATGGTCCCCACTCTGTGTAGCAGGTGATGTGGGGACACTGTGGGCTGGAGGCAGAGGCCCGTCCCCCTCACAGGGGCAGTCTGGCTGCCAAAGGCAAACGCAGCCTCACAAAGCAGGTTGAGCGGCATTAGGAGAGGCGGGGGCTCCGAGGACGGCCCGCTGCAGAGGGGTCAGCTCAAGGGCGGGGGACAAGCGGCATTAGGAGAAGCGGGGGCTCCGAGGACGGCCCGCTGCAGAGGGGTCAGCTCAAGGACGGGGGACAAGCGGCATTAGGAGAAGCGTGGGCTCCGAGGACGGCCCGCTGCAGAGGGGTCAGCTCAAGGGCGGGGGACAAGCGGCATTAGGAGAAGCGTGGGCTCCGAGGACGGCCCGCTGCAGAGGGGTCAGCTCAAGGGCAGGGGACGTGGGGAAGGGGTGGGGAGTGGAGATAAGATGAGCCCCTAAGAAGGCAGGTCTTGGAGGGCTTGTGGTGAGGCAGGGCTGAGAAGGGCTCATGGAAGTGGGGGGCTGTGGGGGTCAGGTGGGTCGTCACTGTTAGAGAGACAGGACAATTGTCCCTACTGCCTGCATACTATCATGGTCTTTAGGATTAACTGGAGGGCACACAGCATAATCCCATTCCTCCCCAAATCCCCCAAACTGCCAACCATCTCTGAGTTCAACTACCAGCCAAAGTTTTACACGAGATTTAGCACAGCCCTCCTCCCTGGACTTGTCACAGCAGAATTTCCCCTCACTGTTCCTAAGGTCACGGGGGTGGGGGGGGGGGGGGGGGGAGAAAGGGAAGTGCCATGGGAATATTTCTACATAAATAACTCACTATTTTAGTTTCACTACTGGATTGAAAGCCAAAATTAATTAACTTTTTTTGAAGAAAAAAAAATAGATGTATTAATCCCTGCTTTATCCCTTTGTTGGCACGTCTGCCCTTGGCTGTGTCCGAGGCTGCGTGTGGGTGGGAATGTCTGTGTGTGTCTGTGAGACATGCTTCACAGTGTGTGTGCGGAGCGCACACGACATACGCAGATGTGCTCCACCAGCTGATACGGGGGCTTTTCAGAAATTATAAAACGATGCCTGAATCCAAGCTCAGAAATGACCGTGCTAAGCATGTTTATGGGATGGGACAGCGAGGCGTGTCTCCTCCACATGCCGCCTCCCCGAGGACAGAAAAGAACATCATACTTTATTTTATGACCAACAGGTCATTCGTCTATATCTGCTCTTTAAAGCCACTGAGGACCTTTTGCCAATCACTAGGAGAAACTGAATAAACAGAGGCAAACAGTGTCAGCTCTCTGCAGCTGAGTAATTATGAGGAATTCCTCTTTAAATAGAAGTTTAAGTAAATATAGAAAGATCACTTTACAGAAGGCAGCTCGGGAAGAGTGGGGGGCGGGGGCCGGCCAATGTGAGACCCCTTCCAGGTCCAGGCGATGATGAAGGTGATGTTCTTCTTCTGCGAGGAGAAGTAAGAACCGGGAGACCTGCCTCCCAGGGCCCACACCTCCCCAGCGGGAGGCCAGCCGGCAACGTGCGGCTTTGCTTCCGTCTCCAGGTTGGCAGCTCTCAACTCCAGATGCTTCATTCATAAAAATGGCTCCTATGCTGGACCTGGGAGCAAAGCCTTGACCTGGAGATTCCCTTGATGGAGGGTCCGTCTTGGCCATTGCTAAGCCCTGGGGGAGGGATGAGGGTGTGGATAACAGGTAGACCTCGGAGTTCAGCTGCACACACAGAAAGAAGTCAGCCGTATGCTGAAGAATGAATTCATGATGCTGTTGGGCGCTAGGTAACCGTTGCCCGAGTGGCAGGAAACAGCGTGGCCCTGGCCTGGGGAGGCAAAGGGCGCTGGAGGCCGAGGCAGCTCAGAGACCAGGGGAGGGGGGGGAGGCGTTCCAGGTGGGGACACTGGGCACATAAAGGGGTGGGATGCTGGGCAGTGTCCAGTGGAGGCAGAGGGCAAGACCAAAGCCGTGGCTGGGGCAGCAGGAGCTCCTTGGGAGCAGTGGGCACAATGCCAGAGAGGCAGGGCCAGCTCCACTCTGACAGGACAGAAGGACCCTGAGTGGTGACCATACCACTCAACCACTAGGGAAGCAATTTTAGGGCATCTCTGCTGGCAGCCGTTGGGGCTGGGGTCTCCTTTGGGTCTGCACAGTCAGAGCCCCAGGCTGCTGAATCTGTTGGGTAACCCACCATGTGCCAGGCCAAGGGGTGGGAACGCACGGACAAGTCGGCTGTGGCACCCGCCCCCGGAGCTAAGCGCACTGGGGACCTGACGACACAGAGAAGTATGCTGGGCAACTGTCACCCCCGGGGCAGAAAAGTCACATTAAAAATGCCCTCGCCCTGGCTGGTTTGGCTCAGCGGTTAGGGCGTCGGCCTGCGATCCAGAGAGACCCAGGTTCGGTTCCCGCAAAGGGCATGTACCTCGGTTGCAGTTTGTCCCCGGCCCTGGTTGGGTCGTGCAGGTGGCAGCCACTCGATGTGTCCCTTTCACGTCGATGTTTCTCTCTCTCTCTCTCTTCCTCTCTCTCCCTCCCACTCTATCTGAACAAAACAAAAACAAAACAAAAATGCCCTCTGCTGGGAGCTGGGGGCAGTAAGGGGGGCAATGCCACGAGTCCCCCAGGCCTCAACCCGGGAGTCTGTGAGGATACCCGAGGGATCTGTTGAAAATGGCAGGGCCTCCCGTCGGTGACCAGGCCCTGCCGAGGGGAGCTGGGCTGACTCCCACTGAAGTCCCGCTGCATTTCTGGAAGAAGCAGAGGCCAGCTCCACACGGAAACACCAAGACCCAGTCCCAGTCACTCCTGCAAACAGACCAGAAGTCCCGGAAGGCTTCTGAGGGGAAATGACATTCGAATAAGGTTTTGAGGAATGAATAGGAGTTCGATGGATTAAGGTGGGGAGGGCATTCAGGAGCAGGTGTGATGTCTCAGCAGTGTCAACCACAGCACTTTGGGGAACTCTGAGATAGAATGGCTGGAATGTGGAGGGGCGGGGGAAGGCTGGGAAGAGGAGATAAGAGCAGACAGGGGTTGCAATGAAGGAAAGGGCCAACCTCCTTAATGAGGACTGTGTCCTACGAGCAGTGGGGAGCTCTGGGGGTGGGGTGGAGGCAGACAAGTGGCATATCCTAGGCTTCAAGGTTCCCAGTGGTTGTATGTGGAGGAAGGTTTGAATGGGGATGAGAGAGGGTGCAGGAAATTCAGGTAAGAGAGTATTGTAGGGTCTGTGTGAGACATGACAGTGGCCTGGCCCGGGCTGTGGAGGGAAGTGGAGGGAAGCAGACGGGTTGGAGACTCAGGTGATGAGATAAAGCAGGAGCTTGGTGGGGGTGGGCTGGAAGGAGCCCAGGCCGAGGTGGCCGGAGCCATGCTTTCAGAGACCAGGAGAGCCCGGTGACAAGGGGTTGCAGCGTCTGTGGGACACCCAAGACAGCCTCAGTGAGAGCTGGAGGCAGGGGTCTGGAACTCAGAAGAGAGGTCCAGGCTGGAGATAAAAGTGGGGATATAGCCCAGCCGGTGTGGCTCACTGGCTGAGTGTTGACCCAGGCACCAAGAGGTTGCCAGTTCGATTCCCAGTCAGGGCACATGCCTGGGTTGTGGGCCTGATCCCGGGGATGGGGGGGTGGGGGGGTGCGTGCAGGAGGCGGCCAAGCAATGTTCTCTCTCATCAATGTTTGTGTCTCTCTCTCCCCCTCTCCCTTCCTCTCTCTCTAAAATCAATAAAGAAAAAAAATTGTTTTAAAGTTGGGGTACAGATAGCATTTGGAGGTTTGAAATAAGTCACCCCTGGGAGAGTTGTATTGAGAACAGGCCCCAGGGGACTGCACTCCGGGCAAGAGGCAGGGAAGGCTGAGGTGTTGTGGAGCGGGGGAGGGGACACTTCAGAAGCCACGGCAGGACCAGAGGGGATGGTCCACGGCATCGACATCGCCAAGAAGTCCCCGTAGGGGGGCCTGCGAATCGGCCAGTGAATGATGACAAGGTGAGGCTGGAGGTCAGGGCCAGGCAGGGTCAGTGGAGCCGTGGACACCCGACTGGCCTGGCCTGTAGAACTCATCCCGCCAGCAGCAGCCACCCATGACCACCGCACTTCTTCCTTCCAGGCAGGTGACGGGGGAGTGGCCAGGGGGGGATTTTCCAGCCAGTGCTGGAACGGTGGCCGGGTAAGGTGGCTTCCCCGCACCTGCAGGAGAGGCCAGGGGTGCCAACAGTCACGTCAGGTGAGCAGTGTGTCCTCTGGCGGGGGCGGGGGAGGGGGTGTGCTGGAGAAGGTGCCTTTCAGCTGGGGCGCTCGGCCTATAAGACCAGAGGTGTGCGGGGGTCCTGGGGCCAGTGTTGGCAGAGCTCCTGATGCCACCCCGCCGCGCCGGAAGCACACTGGTCTAGGGAGAGCGGAAGCTGGTTGTGGACTCTGCACGTTTTAGGTCAGGTGTGGGAACAGCAGAACCCCAAGATGAGGCTGGACCTGGAGGAGTGGCTTCCGGCCAGAACTCAGCCCTCAGGGGCCTGGGCCTCGCCCACTCCAGGAAGGGGGGCCCCCATCCCATCCTAATCCCAAGTCTTGACTCAGCGAAATCCACTCGGGCCCCTCCCTCCCCTTTGACCTTGGGGAAGCCTCTAGGTCAGTGATTCTCACCCTTCCTAATGCCGTGACCCCCAATAATAAAATTACTTTTGTTGCTACTTCATAACTGTAATTTTGCTACTGTTATGAATCACCATCGAAAATACGTGTTTTCCGGTGGATTCAGGCGACCCCTGTGAAAGGGTCATTCATCCCCGGGTCGCGACTCACAGGTTGAGAACCACTGGGCCGAAGGGGTCGCGGCCCACAGGTTGAGAAGCGCTGGTCTGAAGGCTTCTCGGCCTACATCTGGCCTTGGATTCAGTCAGAGCAAGGAGGGCAGCCCCTGGGCTCACTGCAAGGTTGGAAGGACCCGGCATGGCAGGCTGGGGCTCAGGAGAGAGCTCCTGGGAAGAGGAGAGACTTCTATCTGCTGGGCAGCAGGAGACTGTGGACGGGACCAGGATCCTGTTCGGCCTCAGGGCAGGGTGGCCCTAGCACCCTTCCCAAGAGGAATGGCTTGACCCTTCTGTGACCTCTGACCTCTTCCTGGCCTCGTGCCTAACAGGTCCTGCGGAGACAGGCTAATTTAATCTCCTGGAGCAGAGAACTCTGCAGAGGTTGGCTGACATGCCCAGGCTCACAGAGCACAAGGCATTTGTTCTCGTCCAGGGCTCCCGACGCCTGCTCCCCGCAGGTTCCTGCACCACGTGATCATTTCAGTCGCAGGAATGCAGAGCACTGATTCGCCCTCTGCTCAGCTCATTGGCCCGGGAGCCAGCGGCCAGGTGGTAGAGACCCCTCTTGCACACACAGAAAACCACCAAACCCACCGCAAGGCAGGCCTGTGTGTGGCACCCAAGGGTGCTGTGCAATGCAGCCCCCCTTGAGCTCACAGAGTGGCGGAAGTGGAGAGAGGAGACCCTTGCAAATTCAGACTGAACTTGGTGGCCAAGGGCACGTGAGGGGGTACGAGGGGCCCCAGCCACAGGTATAGCCAGGCAGGGAGATGGCCAGTCCTGAGGCCAGGCCCTGCTGTGCCCACACCAGGACAGCTGTCAGGACGTGGGGTAGAGGGAGCAGGGGCAGGTATGGGGACGAGGGCCATGGAAGGTGGGGCCTCTCAGGCTGTGTCCAGACCTGGCTTCCCTGCCCCCTTCTCCTTCACGTCCACTCCCACATACCCACTCTGAGAATTATCTTCAGGATTATGACGATGGGGGGAATAGGGTCCTGGAAGCGGGGAGGGGCGGAGGCTCTGCACAGTGGCACCAAGGATTCGGGTGCCAGGTCACCTCTGAATGGGGCCTTCTCCCCTGCCCTGGCCTGGCCCCTCACTGGGTCTTTGAACTCCCTGCTCTGCCACCTCCCCTTCTCCCCGAATTACTGAGGCTGGAGCCAGGGCCTTTGGGAAATGGAAACCCTTGTCTTATCCATGGGCTCTGAGGAAGGGCTGGTGGTCCCAGCCCGGCTCCCCTACCCTGGGGCCGGGTGTGCTCATTAGTAAAGCCCCACAATAACCCCCACGATAAGCCAGCCCCTCCTCCCACAGCACAGACAGTTCTTCGGGTTTGGAGCAAGAAACGAGAGGAACAAACCGCCAGACCCACCAACGTGGATGGGATTTGTCCATATCCCAAATCATTGGCTCGTGTCCAAAGAGGTCTCCCATCGGTCCCTTGGTCCACCCTGGCGCAGTGCCCGACCCACGAGCTTCCCCCACGTGCCCTCGTGTCCTGCACACCGGGCGCTGCCCCGGGCCGGCTGCCATTCCAGCCCCACCTGAGGCTCCTGTGCAGTGAGTCTCTGGCCACAGCAGACCAGAGGCCGTCTTTGGGTGGCAGTCCCTTCTGTCCCCAGTGGGCGAGCACCCCAGGGGAGCAGCAGCCAGGACACTCCTCTCTGGGCCCCCAAAGCACTGTCTTCTCCTCGAAGCTTTTGGTTTGTTGAGTGACTAGATGATGGATGAGTCAGCCAGTGAGCCCACTGGTTGCCAGATGGGGCCTTGAGAGCAGCCACATCACCCACAAGTTGGCAAAAGCAGAGCAAATGGTGGAGGCACAGGGGGGCGGGGGTGCTGCCTGCCCTGGCGCCTCAGTGCCTGCACGGGGCCTGGCATCCTCTGCAGCCAGGAAGGGGCAGTGGCTCCTAGAGGACACCCATCCCCTCGTCATCCCTGAGTGGTCCCAGTGCGGCCACGAGAGGCCTCCTCCTCGGGACACTGAGATCTGGGCCAGGACAAGCCTCAGGCACAGCCAGGGAGCCTGCTTTTGGGTTGGCTCATGAGCCCCCTAACGCACTCGGCGGCATACTCCCCGGGGTCCAACAGGATGCCCAGAGCCCAGCTGGGGCTCTGCTGATCTTGGCCTTACTAGGCAAGGGCGCGTGACCTTGGGAAGGCCGCCGCCCCGGGGCCCTGAGCACACCCCGGAGCTGTCACCTCCCCGGGCTGCGGCTCCCCTGCGTCAGGGCCTCTCTGAGCTGCGGGGGGAGGCCTGGGAGGGACCCCGTTGCCCACCTCACCGGGCCTCGGTGCAGGGCAGCTGCAGGGAGGCCGGGCCTTCTCGGGGGCCCTCCTCCTGGAGCCGGGGGACGGCAGGAGCGACCAAGACCAATGCCAACCACAGGTCTGGAAGAGTCGTGCTGGGCTTTTCAGAAAAACATGACTCTCTTCCTCAGAACAAGCAAATTTTGGAAAACTTTTAAACAAAGAAACCACGTGGGGAGATGGGAAAGGGGGACAGCGGGGCGGGCAGCCTTTTTTCTGAGAACACTTATTTCTCTCTGAGTAGCCAAGCGAGGCCTAATCCCAGCAGTGTTGGGGCCAGATTCAATAAAAACGCTGTCTGCAGAGGCCTGAGCAAAGCCACAGAAAATAAATACTCCGTGGCTTGTCCGGTCTCCTGCCGCCTGGAGCCCAGAGGGCCGTTCCATCGACTCTCGCCCAGTGGGACGGAGACAGAGTGGAACTCCCTCCCCAGCCAATCAACTTCCTCTCCCCAGTTAGGACCATTTGAAAATCCTAAGTAGAGTTTCCGGCGTGGAGGGGAAAAAACAGAAGGGCGCATACTTGGTTGAAGGAAGAGGAAAAGGAACGGCAGAGAAGCCAGTTTCTTTTCGATCAGAGCCAGAAGCTGTTGGACTGTCTTGTTTGTGTGGAATAACATTTGGGGTTAGGCCTTCCCTTCGCTCTCACCTCCCCCCCCCCCCATGGCTCCCGCATAGGAAGCCCGGTTCTCAGGATGTGGCCCTCGGGCCTGGGCACAGGCCTCCTGCCCGTGGGGCTTTGCCCTCGGGGCTGAAGGGACCTCACCATTCTGCAGCCCTGCTAGGTGACCACCACAGAGAGTTAAGGGCAAAAACAGCAGGGCCACAAACGACGAAAGGTGACTGAGTCTCACTAGACCAAATGGAGCAGACTGGGCCCAGGCGGTCAGAGCCTTGTCCTGCTATGCCAAGGTTGCGGGTTCGATCTCCCATCAGGGCACATACAAGAAGCAACCAATGAATGCATAAATAAATGGGACAGCCAATCAATGTTTCTCGCTCTCAAATCAATCAGTAAAAAAGGTGGAACAGACGTTTATAAACAGGGGAAGTACATAGTGTGATGCTGCGGAGGAGGCTTTTCCAGCAGCCGGGGGAGGGAATGAGTGGTAAGGCGCCCTCCGGTGGGTGGGGACGGTCCAAAGAGAAAGGGATGATGGAGGACAGCACCACTGGACCCGACCAGGCCTGGGAACCCCAAATCCCCAACTGTTTACAGGGTCACAAGCCAAAGCATTTGCACCGCCACCTTGGGGTATGAGAAGTCCTGACTAACCCCAAGGGCAGGATGCAAGAGTGGGACCTCTTTCTTCTTCCCGGGTGGTCGAGACGCTCCGCATGCTGGGTGCTGGGTTGCTCCGGAGGGTGGGGCGGGTGGATGGATGTTGCTCCCCTCCCCCACGCCATGTCCAGGAAGGTTGGTTCTTGTCCTCCAAGGGAAGAACGAAGCAGCGGTTTGGAGGGCTCTGACGCCTTCTGTCTGGGCAGGTCCCTCTCCTTCTGCCTCTGCCACCCCGAGGGCCTGGCAGGGCTGCCAGAGGACCACAGACTCGGCCTGCGGATATGACGCAGACATGACACTCCACCCTCAGTGACTCTATTAAGTCAAACACTGTTCTCCTCAAGTTCTTATTTAAAAATGCAAATAGTGGGGGGGGGGCGGGTTCTGGGACTGTGCGCTTCTGACAGCTCCTCAGGAGCCGAGATGGGTGTCCGGGCCCCAGCCGCAGGGTCAGGGTGAGCCGGTCCCCTGTCTGGTACGGCCCCCTGCTCCCCAGGGGCTTCGCAGTCAGGATTGATGGCTCCTTGTATAGGAGGAGAATCATAGCGCCGGTGGTTTGGGGAGGGAGAAGACAGTTGGAGGTCTGGTCGCCACGTTCACAAGGGACGTGTGGGTAGTGTAAAATAGCTCTGGGGGCCCTGGCCAGTTTTGCCCAATGGTTAGAGCATCAGCCATGGACCAAAGAGTCACGGTTTCGATACCAGTCAAGGGCACGTACCTCAGTTGTGGTTCATCCCCGGCCCTGGTCGGGTCGTGAGACAACCAGTCGATGTCCCTCTCACACTGATGTCTCTCTCTCTCTCTTCTCCTCACTCCCACTCTAATCTGAAAATAAATGGAAAAATATCCTCGGGTGAGGATTAAAAAAAAAAGCAGGAGCTACTTAATCTCTTTGGTAACTGTACTGATGTCCAAGTGGTGACAAGACAACTAATCAAAGCTACACGTATCTAAAATACCCCCAAAGGGCCAGGATTTAAATAAAAAAGACTTCGAAGCAGCCAAAATAGATGTCAAAACGCCTGCTCCAAGAAAACACACACACACACACAAGCTCTTTACTTACTGGTAAGACTTTAGACAAAACCTTTGGATTCCTACTTTATGTACGGCCGGAACTGCCTGCCTGAGCCCATACCCAACCCACAGAGGAAGGGAAGGTGAACGCCTGCGGGAGGGGGTGCTGTTAAAGAAGATCCAAACTCTGCTGTTTGCAGTGGGAAGAGGGCCTCACCTTACAGCACTCAGAGGTCTTGGCCCAAGGAAATAACAGAATTCACGAAGGGGACTCACAGTTCACCAAGAAAGCGTTCAGTTCTGCTCGGGGGGGGGTGTAAGAAAGATTTATATTAAAAATCGAACATGGCTTTGAACAATGAGCATAGCTCTGACTTTTAAAGGAACAAACACTCGTTTATTGGACCATCAGGTGTTCCCTCCAGCTGAGTTGGGGGTGGTGATTTTACTGCCCAAGTTGTGATCCTGGCAAGCTCTCCACCACCCTGAAGTACTGTTGGAGACGAGAAGTAGACCCTGCCCCTTGAGGCTGCCTCCGTGGACTGCCCTGGCCAGTGCCCATCAGCCCGCAGGCCCCTTGAGCGACGGAGCTGTCTACATTGGGCTAGTGCAACTGAGGATGTTTCCACTGAATACGCTTCAGTTCTCATTCAAACAGCCACATGTGGCTACTGGCTGCCGTTTCTGCACGCACAGGGACCCACAGTGTCCCCGAGGGCTGCACGGAAAAGCTGCTCCCTGCCCCGTGGGCCTCGACTACGCAGGTGTCCATTGCTTGTCCTTGCAAAGGGGTTAAGCACCTCCCGTGTACCAGAAAGAGACTATCTTGTGAAACACTTTGGTGAGCTATGCGTCCCTCCCTTCTTCTCTAGTTTCTTTCCTTTCATAAGCAAATCCTGATTGCTTACTAAGAGCTGGGTGCTCGATAGTAATCGTTCTCAAACCATAGGGAGCAGCAGAATCACAAAGGCACGTTAACCTGCTAAGCTGCCCTCCCCACCCATTAGAGCCACTGAATCAGAATCTCCAGGTCTGAGTCCTGTCCGAGGCTCCTGCAAAGAGTACTACACCAATGGCCAGTGCTTTTCTACCAAGAGTTTATAATTTAGAAGTGTGATTAAAAAAAAACCAGTAACAGCCCTGGCTGGTTTGGCTCAGCGGTTAGAGCATTGGCCTTCGGACCAATGAGTCACGGGTTCAATTCTGGTCAAGGGCACGTACCTCGGTTGTGGTTCATCGCCGGCCCTCATCGGGTTGTGCGGGAGGCAACCGGTCGATGTGGCTCTATCACATCAATGTTTCTCTCTGTCTCTCTCCCCCTCCCTCTCACTCTGTCTGATGATAAATGGAAAAATATCCTCAGGTGAGGAATAAAAAACAAAAAAACCCAACAACAACAGCTTGGCCGGCTGGTGTGGCTCAGTGGTTGAGCATCGACCCATGCACCAAGAGGTCACCAGTTCAATTCCTGGTCAAGGCACATGCCCAGGTTGTGGGCCAGATTCCCTGGTGGGAGGCATACAGGAGGCGACCAATCGATGTTCTCTCATCAATGTTTTCTCTCCTCCCTTCCTCTCTCTCTCTCTCTAAAATCAATAAAGGAAAAAAAACAGGCCTATAAACAGTGACCTCTTTTTATGAACAACTCTTCCCCCAAAACTGTCTGCACATACCCCAGATAGCACTAATACCATAAGCCATTCTATGGTGACTTCTTAAGGAATTTGTTGGGCAAATGTTCTCCGTACACTGGAGGTGACTAGTTGCTGGGGAAGATCCAGCCCCAAGTCCTGCCTGTGTGACCTTGACCTTGACAGACGCCTTACCTCTCCTGATCTGCAAAACTGAGTAACCCTCCTTAGCTTCCAGGTCACCGGGAGGTCAGGACAAGCTTAGCGGAGGGTGAGAACCTTGAGGTTGGGGTAGGAGGCAGGGCTAGAAGTGGGTGAGGAAAGGGAGTTTCCTAAAACAAAGACCATGTAGACCAGCGGTTCTCAACCTGTGGGTCACGATCCCTTTAAGGGTCGAACAACCCTTTCATAGGGGTCGCCTAAGACATAACAGTAGCAAAATTACAGTAATGAAGTAGCAACAAAAATAATTTTATGGTTGGGGGTCATCACAACAAGAGGAACTGTATTAAAGGGTCGCTGCATTAGGAAGATTGGAAACCACTTTCTTCACTTTGGTAAATTCTCAGCTTGGGAAACATGTTCTAATTGTATTCTTGTTCAGCTGGAATGCATTTAGAAAATGCAGAGATTTGCTTCGGACTCAAACTGGTTCACTGAGTATTTTTTGAATAATCAAAAAAATTGGATTTAAGTAATAAGTCAGTGGGGAAAAAAATTTGAGTTCAGGGATGAACATTTCAGGTGCAAGGTTTTGATTCATTAGTTCAGTTCAAGTCCCTGTTGTTCAAATCAACTCAACAAGCATTTATTTAGCGCCTAGTCTGTCCCAGGAGTGGGTGTGGGAGAGTCTCCAGGAAATTCTGCTTGGCTGGAGAAGGAGACAACTAAACCATCTTACTCCCCAAGAGCAAAACGCCCAGGGACCCCGACAGGAAACAATGAGTTCTGGGTGAGGCTGGTCACAGGGAGGTGATGTGTGGGCTTGGGCACTGAACGGTGAATGAGGAGGGGCCCCAGACCGCGGGTGATGAGAAAGCAAAACGAGCCACCAGAGAAGCTGTGGGGTGCACAGAGTAACGGAAGGGGAAAGTGCTTCGGTGTGGGGGCCTCTGGGCTTAGAGAGGTGCTCGGGGGGCACCATGGGGACTCCATGCTGGACCTCTGTGCTCCAGAACGGCCCCCATCCCTGAGGGAGGTAAATGAATCCCCTGCGCAGAAAGAGTGGCACTGTGTTTATTCCCTTATTTATTTGTTTGTTTGTGTTAACAGCTTTATTGAGATATAATTCACCTTGCCATACAATTCATTAATTCAAAGTGTTCAATCGAATGGTTTGTAGAATATTCACAGATATGCGCAACCATCACCACCATCAATTTAAGAACATTAAAAAAAATTTTTTTTTTCTTTATTGCTCTGGGCACGTGCCCTGACCAGGAATCGAACTGGCGACCTCTTGGTGCATGGGTTGATGCGCAACCACTGAGCCACAGCTGAGCTCAATTGTAGAACATTTTTATCACCTGAAAAAGAAATTCCATCTCCTTCAGTTATTGCCCTCCTATCTGCCCCACCCCAGGACCCCCACTTCTACCCCAGCCCTGAGAAACCACAAATCTACTTTCTGTCTGTATAGATGTGCTTATTGTAGACATTTCAAATAAGTAGAATTGAGGCAGGAGAGTAAGAAGCTAGGAAATTCCTTGACAAGTGGAATGGGGAAACAGACGCGTAGTTGAACACACGGCTGAACAATTTACAGCCAGATACAGGTCACCAGGGCAAAGCCCCAGGTGCCTAGCTATGGGCAAAACTAGCCCCAGAACTTGCCTCCAGGGTGGCCTTTCCTTCCCTGGCATATCGCTGGTCACGCGGCTTAGACCCCTGACCTCTCATATCACTGGTCATGAGGGTTAGACCCCTGACCTCTCATATCACTGGTCACGCGGGTTAGACCCCTGACCTCTCATATCACTGGTCATGCAGTTTAGAACTCCCTGACCTTTCCTACCTAGAGATACTATCTAGGCCTCAGTTGTATTTCAGCTCCAGGCCCAGAAAAGCAGCAAAACCAGGCCAGTGACACCAGGACCAGGTGCAATGACTAATGAGCCCCTGCCCTGGCACTGACCAATCAGTGGAGACCATGACTCTGAAAGGACACACCTGGAAAAGCTGATGATCTTCATTGAGATCCTTCCCTAGACTCCCAGCCTTTACAACCCTCAAGACAAGGACCCCGCTCCCCCTCCCAGAGCATGCCTGTGCCTTTCCCTTCCCCCACAGGCATGCATCTCCCAAACCCTGAGGGACCCCATGAGACTTGCAACCTGGGGAGCAATGGGCAGTGGCGACTCATCCTGAACCAACCCCTGAACCTGTCTTCAAGGGCCCCTGATCTCTCACTCCAGTGAGCTGACAGTAACCCCACCTTGGCTCACTGCTTTCCCATAACATCTCCAGAAAGCCAAGCAGCCCGCCCAGTCTCCTGTTGCTTCTTCTATCGCAGGCCCTTCCTGGTTTCACTGTCCCCGGCTTTAATAAACAGACTCTCAAAATTACCTGGGCTGGCTGCCCTGGCCGAAGGGCATGTACCTCAGTTGCAGTTTGTCCCCGGCCCTGGTTGGGTCATGCAGGTGGCAACCACTCGACGAGTCCCTTTCACATCGATGCTTCTCTCTCTCTCTCCCTGTCTCTCCCTCCCACTCTATCTGAACAAAAAAAATGGAAAAATGTCCTCAGGGGAGGATAAAAAAACAAAACAAAACAAAAAAAAACACCTGAGCTTACACTGTGAAATCTTTCCGCACAAAGTCAAGAACCCACATACTGCCGGCTGGCCCCACTCTGGCCCAGTCCCTGTCTGGTAAAATCATGCAATATGTGGCTTTTTGCACTTCGAATAATGTTTCAAAGCCCATCCAGGTTCTAGCACTTATCAGTACCTCACTCCTTTTTACAGCCAAATAATAATTCCTTTTTTGTGTGTGTGGTACGTGCCCCTAGCAGGAACCGAACCCAGGACTCTGTCCACAGGCAGACGCTCTAACCGCTGAGCCAAACCGGCCAGGGCGATACAGTCATTTTTAATACACACAGTTGAAGGCCCACCCCCAGGCCGCTCAGGGCCTGGGAGCAGGGATGAGACCAAGAAAGATAGTCACAAGGTGGGCGGGGCCTGAGCTCACCCTCAAACATCTTGTTAATAAACACTTTGTTTTGTTTGTTTAGTTTGTAAAGTTTATTTTTTATTTATTTATTATTATTATTTTTTATATTTTTATCCTCACCCGAGGACATTTTTCCATTTTTTGTTCAGGTAGAGTGGGAGGGAGAGAGAGGAACAGAGAGAGAGAGAGAAACATCGACGTGAAAGGGACACATCGAGTGGCTGCCACCCGCACAACTGACCAGGGCCGGGGACAAACTGCAACTGAGGTACGCGCCCTTAGCGGGAACCGAACCCGGGTCTCTCAGGACCGCAGGCCGACGCTCTAACCGCTGAGCCAAACCGGCCAGGGCTATTTTTATTTTTTTAATTTTATTTTTGTTACAGATGTTTCTCCTTTTTTACCCCATTGACACCTTCCTCCCCATCCCCCCGCCCCGTCCCCAGCTTTGTTGTCCATGTCTATTGGTTATGCGTACATGCATATAAGTTCTGTGGTTTATCTCTTCCCTCCCCCCACTTTGTAGCTAGAACATACATGTATATATATGGATACAAGCAATAGCTGGAACCTCTCATTCAAAATGTACTTTCGGCCCTGGTTGGTGTGACTCAGTTGGTTGGAGTATCGTCCCGTGTACCTGAAGGTCGCAGGTTCAATCCCCAGTTGGGATGTGTGTGGGTGGCATCTGATCAATGTTCTCTCACATCGATGTTTCTTTCCCTTCCTCCCTCTCTAAAATAAATAAAATAATAATAATATTAACAAGAACAACTTATGTGCAGAAGACTGGCATTTAAAAAACCAAACCAAGAAATCCAAGGCATAGGATATGTGGCTGCCAGGCTGGAGGTGCTGGCCAGTCCCCGTGAACACCCGGGCTCCATGGCCAGCTTCCTGGGGAGAACACAGGGAGACAGCCCTGCCCTCTGCAGGTCAGGGTGCACGAGTTCTTTCCCTTCTGAACCAGAGAAGGGAGGGGGCTGCGGCTGGGAGGGCCAAGGGCCGCACCAGGAGACACCCTCACCAGCCCCTGCACAAGGGTCGCACCAGGAGACACCCTCACCAGCCCCTGCACAAGGGCCGCACCAGGAGACACCCTCGCCAGCCCCTGCACAAGGGCCGCACCAGGAGACACCCTCGCCTGCCCCTGCACAAGGGCCGCACCAGGAGACACCCTCGCCTGCCCCTGCAGAAGGAGACACCCTCACCAGCCCCTGCACAAGGGCCGCACCAGGAGACACCCTCACCAGCCCCTGCACAAGGGCCGCACCAGGAGACACCCTCACCAGCCCCTGCACAAGGGCCGCACCAGGAGACACCCTCACCAGCCCCTGCACAAGGGTCGTACCAGGAGACACCCTCGCCTGCCCCTGTACAAGGGTCGCACCAGGAGACACCCTCGCCTGCCCCTGCAGAAGGAGACACCCTCGCCTGTTCCTGCACAAGGGCCGCACCAGGAGACACCCTCACCTGCCCCTGCACAAGGGGCGCACCAGAAGACACCCTCACCAGCCCCTGCAGAAGGAGACACCCTCGCCTGTTCCTGCACAAGGGCCGCACCAGGAGACACCCTCACCTGCCCCTGCACAAGGGGCGCACCAGAAGACACCCTCACCAGCCCCTGCAGAAGGAGACACCCTCGCCTGTCCCTGCACAAGGGCCGCACCAGGAGACACCCTCACCAGCCCCTGCACAAGGAGCGCACCAGGAGACACCCTCACCAGCCCCTGCACAAGGGTCGCACCAGGAGACACCCTCACCAGCCCCTGCACAAGGGGCGCACCAGGAGACACCCTCACCTGCCCCTGCACAAGGGTCGCACCAGGAGACACCCTCACCAGCCCCTGCACAAGGAGCGCACTAGGAGACACCCTCACCAGCCCCTGCACAAGGAGCGCACCAGGAGACACCCTCACCAGCCCCTGCACAAGGGTCGCACCAGGAGACACCCTCACCAGCCCCTGCACAAGGGGCGCACCAGGAGACACCCTCACCAGCCCCTGCACAAGGGGCGCACCAGGAGACACCCTCACCAGCCCCTGCACAAGGAGCGCACCAGGAGACACCCTCACCAGCCCCTGCACAAGGGTCGCACCAGGAGACACCCTCACCAGCCCCTGCACAAGGGGCGCACCAGGAGACACCCTCGCCTGCCCCTGCACAAGGGTCGCACCAGGAGACACCCTCACCAGCCCCTGCACAAGGGGCGCACCAGGAGACACCCTCGCCTGCCCCTGCACAAGGGTCGCACCAGGAGACACCCTCACCAGCCCCTGCACAAGGGGCGCACCAGGAGACACCCTCGCCTGCCCCTGCACAAGGGTCGCACCAGGAGACACCCTCACCAGCCCCTGCACAAGGGGCGCACCAGGAGACACCCTCGCCTGCCCCTGCACAAGCAGATAAAGTGCAGCCTAGTTGCGGTGTGAGCCGCGTGAGTCAGCCCTTTCCTGCTCTCAGGCAGCAGGGTGGGCTGGCCCAGAGGCAGAGCTTCAGAAAGGGACCCAGCACTGTGCCCTAGGCTTGGGTCTGGGGCTAAGTCCTTGCCCACCACACCCTGGGAATCTGCCACCCTGGCCCTTCTCACTGAAGACGTCAGTTAAGGCTGGTGGCCACCTGGCTGCGTTCCCACCAGAATGTGGGGTGGGCACACCCTGCTGAGCTGCCCAGGCCTCTGCCCCCTTCGAGGGAGGCTCTGCCACTCACCAGCCAGAGCGTGGGAAGCAGGGAGGGAAGAGGGGTAGAGAGGGGTCTGACCCAATAGCTACTTTTAGCAGCAGCCCCTACACCCACTTTAAAGACAAAGAAGGGGGTTGAAGTGCTAAACATCGAGTTATTCAGGACCCCACCTCTACCCACACCTCCAGGTGGGGCTCCCACACCAGGGGCCATCTGTGGACTTCGGAGGTAACCTGGAAACACCTCCCAGCAAACACCAGCCCTCCCCCTCCCCCGGCTCCCTAAAGACCAAGTACCTGAGAGGCCTGGTTGGGTGACTGTCCCTAGCCAAGCTGTTGAGGTCCAACCTCCTCCAGATATTGGTGACAAGGACAGAGAAAGTGTGCCTGGGGCTCCTGTCAGTGCCTGCTTCCCACTCCCCTCCGGAGGCTGCCCTGCAGTGACTGCCTGACCCACTGCCACCAGCTGTGCACTACGGTGACACCAGAACACAGGACAGAAAGCCCTCCTGGCCCTGGCCGGTAGCTCCATTGTTTAGAACATCATCCTGATTCGCCAAGGTTGTGGGTTTGATCTCTGGTCAGGGATCACATACAACACAAGCAATGAATACATAAATAAGTGGGACGACAAATCAATGTTTCTCTCTCTCTCAAATCAATTAAAAACAATTTTTTAAAGCCCTCCTGCCCCAAAGCCTGGCCCACGCTGCCCCACCTTGACTCTGACACAGGATCGCAGCCAAGTGCCCATGTGTGTGTGGGGAGGAGTCCACATCTCTGCACCCTCCCTAGCACACCAGGCCAGGCTACCCAGGATCAGAGCCCCTGGCTAGCAGCACAGCAACCTGGCCCCACAGCCCCTGGAGACCTGGCCCCTACCGCAGGGCGAGCAAAGCTGAGCCAGCTCGAGTCCTTCCTCTCCAGGGCTGGGTGAGGATGGCAGCTGGAGGCAGGGGTGCCCGGTCAGCACTGCCTCCCTGAGCCCCCAGATCCACCATCAGCACCAGGAAACCCTTAGCACCAAAATGTCAGATTGTTGTAAGTTTTCGTATTAAAAAACAGAACAAAAAAAGCCTGATGCTTGTCTCAGAAACCAGACTATCATCCACTGTATACCCAGAAGACACATAAATACACACACACACACACACACACACACACACACACGGGCAAATATAAAAATTCACATCATCCAGGATCAGCAAGGCCGAGCCTTCAGCCCATCCCTACCCCCACACCCCAGTGGAAAACAGCTTCCATCCAAACCCAGTGGCTCCGAGCGCCCTCCTCCCCCAGGCAAAGCCGCAGCTGGAAGGCGGGCCCAGGGAGGAGGCAGAGCTGTTGGCTGACTCCTCCAGGTGCCCTGGACTCTAGCCTAAACCCTGCCCAACCTGCAGACCTAGATGCCCTCAGGGCCCCTAAGGGAGCCAAGGCAGCCCGGAGCTCCCGTCAACCCACTGTGACCTTGGCCGAGCCCCCTCCCAGGCCTCTGCTCTTGTATCAAAAGACCACGCAACCAGAAACAAGAGGGCAGGTGAAAAGGGGCTGGGTGCTCCCAGGGGAGCCTGGCCACAGGCCAACCCAGATCAGCAGAGGGAGGCTGCTTCCGTCAGCTGTCACTCCTCAGGGCCAAGCCCAGTCCCTGCGCCCCATGCCCAGGCCCCAGGCTGGCCCCCGGGCCCAGAGTGGCCTGGCCCTAACCTGTCAGGCTGCCCCAACCAGGCCATCATGTCAGCAAAGCTGGAGCTTGCTGCACACAGCCCCTCACCCCCGGGGCGGCAGCTGTGCTGGGGCCTCCCCCACCCCTGCAGCCCCGCCCTTGCCCCAAGCAGGGAGCACCCTTGGGGAAGGCAGAGAGACTGAAGAGGCTGTCACCTTCCCTCCACCAGGACAAGCACAGGCCAGTGGGGCCCGGGCCCAAGCACAGCCCGAGTCACAAAGACGGGGAGGGTGGACCAGAGCGGTGGACAGAACAGAAGCAGAGGAACCAGAGGTGGGGGGTTGTCAGGTTAGGATGGTCGCCATCAGACTCAGGGTTTGTCTTGGGAAGTGGCTGGGGGAGCTGGGGTTCCCATGTCGGGTAGAGAGGTGAGGCTGCTCATGTACCCCGAGCCTGGAGCCTGAGGAGGCAGATGGGGCATGCAGCTCGAATAATGAAGGCCAAAAGCACCCACCCCATGGCACCGAAGCCCAGACCAGTGACCCTCCTCCTGTCCCTCCAGGCCCAGACTCTGCCAGGCCAGTGATGTCCCTCCAGGCTACTGTCCTTCTGTGGCTCCCAAGGGAGCCCCAGCCCAGGTGTGCCCTGCAGCAGCCTGCACAGGGCCAGGGTCACCTTCAGGGAGAGGAGAGGGGCTGGCTGCCCCACTGGACAGATGAGTAGACAGAGGTGGGGGTGGGGAACTGGAGGGCAGGGGATGTGGAGCTGGCCACCCCATCCTGGATGAAGGTGGGCTTGGTGGCCATGTGGGGACCAGGCCACACCCACCTGCCACGCTCACTTCTCAGATGCTTTGCTGGCTCCCACCTTCTGGCCAGTGGAGCCCCAGGCCCCCTTGTCTGTGCCTTCTAGGGGCCAGTCATCCTGGTGCGGGAGGGGGAGCATCTTCGGTGCAAGCTCTTCGGGGGGCCACTCCTTGGCCTTGTGGCCCCTCTTCTTCCTGCCTGCCAGACTTCGCCTCCTTCCTGGGAGCCAGTGAGTGCTGGCTCTCACGCTCAGGAGGCAGGGCAGCGGGAGTCCGAACAGTTCTCTGCGTGGGCCCTGAGGATGTGGCATTGAGGCCACCAGAGCGGCTGCTCCGGAGGCAGTGACAGCAGACTTTCCCAGGAGGTCGCCCTGGCGGCAGCGAGTGAGAGGCCCCGAGGCTGGGCCATTAGTGTGGCCCTTGTCCCTGACTTTGTTCTTCCTTCCGTGCCTGCAGAGCTGTGGGCTGAGCGTGGAGAGGCCTGGCCGCGTGCAGTGGCGAGCGCGGTCACCAGCACCAGGTCATCTTCCGTCTGCCACGTGGCCCGGACCCCAGCCAGTTTGTCCTTCACCATCTTCTGCCGGTGGAACACGGAAACCTGGGCCGAGTGCGGCGGAGGTGCAGCCGCTGAGTCTGCTCTGCACCCCACAGGTGCTCGGCCTGGTGGTGGTGGGGAGAGCTTGTCCTGGGGGGCACCTTGGAGCAGGGGAAGGGGGGCTGTCCGCCTGGCAGGGCGGCTCCTGCAGTCGCTGGGGTACTGGTGGCCATGAGGCTGGAGGAGGAGGCCCAGGCCCTCCGGGGCAGCGCAGCCCCCCTGCCGGCCCCCCTGCTGGCTCCCTGCTGTGCTCAGCCGGGGTGCAGTTGAGGCCAGTCTTGGACCTGAGCTGCTTCTGGCACCGCTGGCACTTGAGGGCGTCTCGCAGCATCTGACGCACCTCCGTGTGCTTCCTGAGCCCCACGGGGACTTTTGGGTGACACGCTGCTCGTGGGCCAGATGGCCTTGCCCGATCCTGACCGGGGGCCTGCTGGGCTGAGTGGGCCTCAGGGGTGGCACCTCCTTCTGACAGGGCTGGGGGGGGGCAGCACCTTCTTCTGGATGTCATCCTTGAGGCTAAGCCCCTCCTGCTTCTTGGCACAGTAGCCTGGGGATTTGTCTTTGAGTTCGAAGGTTCCACATGGATGGCTGCTCCCCCGTAGCCTTCTTGGGTGTTTTCTGTTTCCTTCTGTGCTTCTGGCCTCAGCTTCCTCCTCGATGGGGGCAGAAGGCCAGTGGCCCTCGGGGCCTCCTTGCCCTCCAAGGCCTGCTGCCCAGATAAGGGGCCACTCTGGGGTCTCTGCTGGGCTGGAAGGCCTCGCCTGCCTGGACGGGAGGGGCCGGGGTGCAGCCACCGGCAGCTCTTTTCTTCCCACTGGCCCTCCCTGCGGCACGAGGCGTTTGGTTCACAGCCTTGGTCAGCGGCACCATCTTGCAGGATGGTGTGTGTCTGTCGATGGCATCGGGCCGGCTGACTGTCACCAGCTTACTGACCACAATGGGCCTGCTGACCGTCACCGACTTTGTGACTGGCATGGATTGCTTAACTGTCAGGAGTTTTGTCATCGGTACCAGTTTGCAGTCATCAGTTTGGTGACTATCACTGGTTTGGTGACCAGCACAGGCCTACTGACCACCACTGGCTTGTTGATGCTGATGGGTCTGCTGATACCCACAGGTTTGCCAGTAGTGACAGGTTTGCTCACTCCAATGAGCTTGCTGACCCCAACGGGCCTGCTGAAGGTGACCAGCCAGATGACCAGCCCAGGCTCGGGGGGGGGGTGGCAAGCAGGGGTCAGTCCATGTGGCTCCAAATCTGGTGCTTCTCCAGCTGGGTCTTGGAGGTGAAGGTGACCTCACAGAAGAGTCTGGGAAAGGTCAGCCTCTCTGAGACAGCACCCCCTTTGCACTGGTGGGAAACTCCAGCCAGCACCTGAGTTAGGACACTTCACCCGTGTATGCCTTGAACTCCTTTCCACTGGTCCGTCAGGGCGAGGGAATGTCTCGGGGGGCCTGGTCCTCAGCTTTCAGATGCCTCTTTTTCTTCCCTCTGTCCTGTCCCTGGCTGGACTTCCCGGGTCACTGCAGAGTGGGGTCCCGTTGGGCACAGTCTGCCCACCCCAGGCCCCTGGCGACCCCAGCTTCGGTGGGTTGTGCCGCACAGGAAGTCGGACCTCGTTCTGGCTGCATCCTCCCCAGGCCCACTCGCTGGAACTGGGGAGCTGGCAGCTGCCTCCACCACAGAAGGGATCAGTTATCACTTTCGCACCCAGTGGGATGTCGGTGTGGCAGGGGCTGGGTCCGGGCTTTGCAGGCTGTGCCAAGCTGCTGAAGACACGTTTTCATTTCTCTTGGGTATGCACCTAGGAGTGGCATTGCCGGGTCACAGGGTGCCTCTGTTTGAGGAATAGCCAGACTGTTTTGTATTTATACATTGAGTTGAGGAGAAGGAAATGAATGAGAAGATGGCAATCTGCTCGAAGCCAAGGTGAGCCCGCGTTCAGGGAAGCGAAAGGTTAAGAAAGCAATCAGATCACCAAAAGTAGCCTTGCCATCTTCCAAGTGGCAGTGCCAACTGTGAGGAGACAGGTGCAGGGCAGTACCTGTGGCCACCCACCTAGTGGTGGGCCTGCCCCTCCCTCCACAGACCGAGGCCAGGCTGGCTGCGAGTCCCCAGGGAACACAGCAAACACTCCTTCGCCCCAGCATCTCCTTTCGGACACAGTTAAAGATAAAGACATCAAGATCCGGCAGATGCAGAGACATGTTCGAGCTCATGTTTGTCCTGGCATATTAGCTGAGCTCCTGCTATGTACCAGGGGCTGCTGAGCATGTACATATTGGGTATACAAAGGGCTCACCATGGGCCAGCACTGTCCTAAACCCTTTCCTATCCATGTTTTAAATCTTCCCAGCACCTCTGTGAGCAGAGTTCCGCTGTGACTCCCATGTTTCGGACGAGGGCACCGAGTCAGGGCTGAGCGAGCTCCCCAAGGTCCAATAGTTCGTAATGACAAGGCTGGGACTTGAAGGCAGCATGTCTGGCTCCAGCATCACCTCATTATGCCGCCTCAACTATTCGCTCACAAGGACAAGGCTGACAGTCATTTCACAGACAAGGACACTGAAGCCGAGTAGAATACCATTTCCCAAGGCTGGGGACTCAAGCCCAGTCTCCATCCCATGCCAAGGCCTCCCTTCACAATGATGGGGACAGAACTCAGCATGCAATGAGTCACAGGGATCAGAGGTATAGGCACATACCTTCACTACCTGCCCCTCCTCTGGGAAGTTCCCCTTGACTGCTCCCTCAGTGGGGGTTACAGCACCCTTCCCCCCGCTCCTGCAGCTTCCCAAGTGCTCCTACCATGGCCCTGCTGGACATGTGGACCATTGCTTGTAGGCAGCATTGGCCCACTAACTATGAGCTTGACCTCGTCCCCTCTGCCTCTCCAGCACTGAGCCCAGGGCTTGGCCCAAGCAGGTGCCAAACAAGCAGGTGAGGGATAAACAGGGGAACTGTGACAGAGAGGTCCAGATCACAAGTGACAGAGGGGTTCAGGGAAGGAGAAGTGAACTGTGCCTTAAGCCAGGTCCTGGTGGTGGGGCACCGAGAACAGTGGAGGGGTGGGGGGGCTCCACAGAGGAAAGGGACTTCCAGTAGGAAGACTGGGGGTATCCTTGGGGCCCGGAGGTCTAACAGTCTAGAGAGGTCTGGGGGTGGAGGGAGAATGCGCTGCTGTGAGGGGCAGGCAGAGCTACAGTGAGTACAGGAGACTTTGTGCAAAAACAAAGCAGCGCCCCCTCCCTTCAGGGATCTCCAGCCCTGCCCAGGACCTGTGGTGTGTGTGATGTGTGTGACTTCGTGGTGCAGTTTCTCAGTCATCCGGCTGGCTGGCCTCTCAATCATGAGTGGTGGAAGGCAGCAGTGCGAGGGTCCTGCACCCCAGAATCAGAAACACTGGTATCTTTCAGAGGTCACAGTGGCTTTCACCCTGCTCCCTGGGGACATGGCTGATGTGGGTCCCACAATGTGCTGAGAACAGGCTGTGGGTCCCCAGTGGGCAGGCCACAGGCTACTCTTCTGCTCAGGCAAGGTCCTCCCTCCTTGGCTTACTCCTTGGTGTGGGGAAAGGTCTGGATAAACAGAAAGGAGGAATCTGGGAAATGTTCCCAAAGGGGTCAAGGTGCTGGTCACAAGAATGGCTCGGAGGGAGAGACCCAGAACAGATGGGGTCCACGTAAGGAAAAGGGTTTGGAAGCCAGAGATGCTTCATAGTGGAGGGGCTACCTCATATGGGAGCGAGCCACCACCAGGCCAATCCCAGCAGGAGCCGTGGGCCACCTTCACAGTGGTGTCTGAGGAGTCTCTCCATTGTGGTGCATACGTGGACTAGAAAAACCCAGACTGCCCAGCCGGTGTGCCTCAGTGGTTGAGTGTCAACCCATACACCAAGAGGTCGCTGGTTTGATTCCTGGTCAGGGCACATGCCCAGGTTGTGGGCCAAATCTCCAGTGGGGGCATGCGGGAGGCGGCCAGTCGATGTTCTCTCTCATCAATGTTTCTACCTCTCTCTCCCTCTCCCTTCCTCTCTCTCTAAAAACGTCAATTAAAAAAAAAAAAAAAAAAAAAAAAAAACCAGCCCTGGCCGGTTTGGCTCCGCGGTTAGAGCATTAGCCTGCGGTCCAGAGAGACCTGGGTTTGGTTCCCGCTAAGGGCATGTACCTTGGTTGCAGTTTGTCCCCGGCCCTGGTTGGGTCATGCGGGTGGCAACCCCTCGATGTGTCCATTTCACATCAATGTTTTTCTCTCTCTCCCTCCCACTCTATTCGAACAAAATATGAAAAAATGTCCTCTGATGAGGATAAAAAAGAAAAAAAAAAAAAACAGAAAAGAAAAACCCCACAGATCCCTTCCATTCTGAGTTTCTGCAGGGGAAGCAGAGCCTCCTGGGACACCTCCCTTCCAGGAAATGCATTTGTCCTTAATCTCTGGAAATCACTTAATCCTTTTGTCCCAGCTGACACTCCAAATACTTCAGGCTATTTGGAGAATGAAGAGCCTATCCTCTCATTTTACAGATAAGGAAACTGAGGCCCTTACAGGAAAAAGACTTGCCCAAGATCACATGGGTAACTAACCCTTTAGGGGCACATATTAAACCAGGCACCCAACTGAGCACTTCCCAGCATCTTAGTACCCCCCTGAGGGCACTATCTCCATTTCCCAAAACCTGAGAGAGGTTAATTTGCCCCAGGTCACACCCCTAGAAGGAGGGTGGGGTCAAATTCTAACTGGGTCCCCTCTGCCTCTAAAGCCCTTGCTGGTGACTCAGCACCTCAAACCTCCATGTCCCACACACAGTGATAAAATCATCAGAAATGTAGACAGTCCCTTTCAGTGATGGCTCCCAGGATAAGCCCAGTGAGGCCGGCCGGTTATTTTACTTGAGTTTGTTTCCTTCATTGTATAATGGGGATGATAATAGTAACCGTAACGTTTGGGGCCTGTAAGATTTCAGTAAATAATATATGTAAAGCCTTCTCTTTGGAGCCCTCAACAAATCACATTTGTTCTTCTTCAATGCCTTTCCCTCCCCAAAGTGAAATGGGTATAGTATTTTAAGTTATCTCTCTCAATGTATTCTCAAATGTTAAGAATGATGCAAAAGGCTGATTAGCTATATTCCCTTGACAAAGCTTCCGGATTTCTGAGACTAATGGACTCAGTCAATTTATTGAGGTGTAATCCATGTACTATAAAATGCACCCATTTTAGAGTTTGGTGAGTTTTGACTATATACATCCACATAACTCACAATCAAGATATAGGACATTTCTGTCATCTCAGAGTTCCCTTGTGCCCACCCCAAGTCACCCCCCCAACACACACACACACACACACCATCCCAGGCAACCAATGATGGGCTTTCAGTGACTTATGGATTAGATTGATCTTTTCTAGGGTTGTTGCAAAGGGGTCGTATAGTATGTATTCTTTCGTGTCTGGCTTAGATTCGTGCACTGTTGCTCATATCAGTAATCTGATCCTTTTTATTCTTGTAACAAGGAACTAACAACTGAGCGGGTTGCTCCAATGTGGCGCCACCGACAGACTGGGCCTAAGAACTGGCCGGCCCCGGCTCCCCTGTAGCCTAACCACGCGGCCTGGCCCAGCATGGGCATTCACGTTTGCGGCAGTGAATTAACACGCAGTATTTGTGAAAAGCATAAGACGCCAGGCCGAGTTGGTGAGTCATTTCACTGCTTTTCCAGCAGCCCCACCAGAGTGGAGGGGAAGGGGTAAAACGTCAATATGATGAAGAGGGAAGGACGGTTTAAAAGAGGGAGCTGAAGCCGATGTGGGAATAGTCCCTGTGTTCAATTATCCACAGAGCCCGGCCTTCCCCGCCCGACCCCACCAGGGATAATTAAAAGCTCGACGCCTCCGTCCCTTCCCTGGGGAGGCGGCGGTGCTCCCGGAGTGAATGGGCTCTAAGGAATGAATAACGACACAGTGGCTTCATTGTTCGGAGGCCGGGGAAACTGAGGCTAGAGGGCGGGAGGAGGGCCGCCGGTGACTGGAGGCTGGGTCACCGCGTGAGTCAGCGGCGCAGACAGTCAAGATTGCTGTCATTAAGGTTTACAGGGCCGCCGCCGCCACCGCGGCTGTGCGGCCTGGGCCCCGCCCGGCTCGAGTCCCCGCCGCGGGCCGCCTCCCTGCGCCTCGCTCGGGCCACCACGCCTCGGCGTCCGGCGGCGCCCCCACCTCCTCTAGCAGCGCCCAGGGCACAGCTGCGGGTATCGGCCGCCCGCGCAGGGCTGGGGAAGGGGCACGAGGCGGTCTCGGCCCCTCCCGGCAGCACCTTCTCCTCTTTATCCAGCAGCTCGGCTTCCCCGGGACCATCTGCTGGCAGCGCGGGGGTTCGGACCCAACCTGGAGGCTGGAACCTGAGCCCCGGGGTGGCCCCGCCCTCGCCCCGGCCTCTACCTGCGCCACCCGCGCGGCGCCCCGGGAGGCGGCGTGAGCTCTCGGAGCGCGGCGCCGGGCAGACTGAGCACCGCCAGGCCCGGTCTCCGCCCGGCGCCGTGACTGCGCGCGCGCTCCCGCCGTCCCCCGCCGGCGCGGGCCGCGCGCACCCCCGGCCCACTCCTGCACCCCTCTCGCCCCACCAACCCGGTCCCGGGCTCGCACCCCCGGCCCACTCCTCCACCCCTCTCGCCCCACCAACCCGGTCCCGGGCTCGCACCCCCGGCCCACTCCTGCACCCCTCTCGCCCCACCAACCCGGTCCCGGGCTCGCACCCCCGGCCCACTCCTCCACCCCTCTCGCCCCACCAACCCGGTCCCGGGCGCGCACCCCCGGCCCACTCCTGCACCCCTCTCGCCCCACCAACCCGGTCCCGGGCTCGCACCCCCGGCCCACTCCTCCACCCCTCTCGCCCCACCAACCCGTTCTCGGCCGCGCACCCCAGCCCACTCCCCAGCCCCGGTTCCCGGGCGCGCGTACCCCAGCCCTGGTTCCCCGGCGCGCGCACCCCAGCCCACTCCCCAACCCCGGTTCCCGGGCGCGCGCACTCCAGCCCACTCCCCAACCCCGGTTCCCCGGCGCGCGCACCCCAGCCCACTCCCCAACCCCGGTTCCCGGGCGCGCGCACCCCAGCCCACTCCCCAACCCCGGTTCCCGGGCGCACGCACCCCAGCCCACTCCCCAACCCCGGTTCCCGGGCGCGCGCACCCCAGCCCACTCCCCAGCCCTGGTTCCCGGGCGCGCGCAGAGCCCTCCCTGCTCCCCGGGCCTCGTGTCGCAGCCAGCGTCGTCACTCGGCTGAGTCATGGGCCGTGTACACGGACTGGGCACGGACTTCTCGGGCCTCGGACCCCTGCGGCCCGGAAGAGGGGTGTAAGCCCCGCTCCACCATCCCTCTCACGAAGATGTTCCTGGCATTAGTTTAGGAGGAGCTGCAAGCAACCCCATCCTCCCAACCCGACCCCTAGTTCCGATTCCTGCCCCCCACCCCCACCAGCCTCGTTGTCTTCTTCACCTCCTCCAAACCCCGCTCTGAATAGTGTTCCCCCTCCTTTCTCCCTCCTTGTCTGCTAACCCGGCCTCCTTGCCAGCGCCGGCGACGGTGGGTCCCCAGTGCCACCGTCCTTCAGCCCCTCCTCGGATACTTGGCCTCTTGGCCACCCAGAGAGATCTGGGGTTGGGGGGCATAAAGATGCAGTTTCTGAGGGTCCCGGGCACCGGACGCGCCTCGGGACGGCAGGCCAGGGTCACCGGGAGGGGAGCGCCAGGCGGAACCAGCGCCCTGCCTAACCTGAGGGGGTGGCATGAGGTGTGGACTGCTGGACTCCGTGAGGACCTGAGTATGTCCTTAAATTTTTAAAAATAGTCTCGCTGTATAGAGAAGAACACTGGAACCTTTAAGTCTTCATACCCTCCCCTGAGTCCAAAGTGAAACTCTAAACATACTTATTAAGAAACTGTTGCTTTATTTTGACTCGTTTACATAAATTTTCCACTTTGGGGGGGATGGTGGTGGGCTTGTGGAATCCCTAAAATAACTTTTAATGGAGCGAAGCCTTCCATTATGGGAAGCGCCTGGACGCAAGAGGCGTCTGGAGGCCTAGCTTCCCGTCACAGTCCTGCCACCAACTGGCTGAGCGACTGGGGCACCTCACTGCCCCTCCCGTCCAGTGTTAGGAAAGTGGACAACCCCATCAAGAAAGGAGAGACTGGACCAGGTGTCTGTACCATTAAGAGACAAGAGACTGGCTTTTCCTTCCTTAAAATGCTCTCTGATAGTCTAGACAAAGTGGAGATGAGATTATAAAAAGGTAAAGCAGTTTGTTTTTCTCAAAGGCGTGCTCTGTGCCTAACTCCAGTCATACTTACCACTCAGTCAAGGTCAAGGTAACCTTCACAGTCTGTGCAGTTCCAATGATCTATTGCCCCATTGCCCTGATGAGACCTCCACTGAGAACTTATTTCCCATATCACTTCAGAACTTTTAGGTCTTTGTACCGTCCTCCCCACAAGGGACGTGCAGGGAAGGGCAGTAGGGCCTGAGAGGAGGGAGGGGCTTTTGATAGAGGGAGACAAGAATGAAGGTGGACAGGTGATGTCAGCTTGATGTGTCACATTTCAGGGAGGCATAAAAGGTTTATGGCTCTGTCCCAGGGAGGCCCTGCCCACCCCCCCTAACCCTGCCACCAGGCTCTGAGAGGATGAGTAAAGGGGATACTGGGTAGTCAGTCATGAAACTCGACTACCTGGTTACCTGGTCACGTGCCCTGGTAACCTGTCTGGCTCCTTTCCCCCGGCCCTTGATTGGAGTGGGGCGAGAGCGGGACGGAGCCCACAGTGATTCTGTGTTAAGCAAAGCAAGTGTCATAGTCTCTCTGCCACGGTCCCCCAGCAGCAAACAGGTAAGTAGCACATCTGTGATGGGCCAGATGTGGCAGCAGGAACGAAGCGAAGGGTTTAATTTAAATGATGAAATGGGAAGAATGAAAGAGAAGGCGATTAGTGCTCACCTTTGAAAGAAGGCAGGGAACAATTACTTTAAAAGGTTTTAATTGGTCCTGTTCTGAAGAACTCACTCCTCCTGTACTAAAACCCCAGGCCGGCTCAGACCTGCAGTTCTGGATTGCCCAAGTGCCTCCCTGTTTTTCCCCTTTGAACACTAGCTCTCAGAGATTATGCTCCTGTGGCCTTCCTCCTGGTACCTTCTGTCTGTGTGTTTGTGTGTGTGCGTAGCTGGCTACTTATCTATCTTTATATAGCAGTTTTCCAGGCTGGCAGGTCGGAGGCCTGGAGGGAGGAGGACCTCTAATTTATTCTCCCAGCTCTGCAGCCTGACTCACTTGGGGCGGGTCTACCCCAGTCTAAGTAAAGCGAGAAAAGTGGCTTCAAGCAAACTGGAAACCAGTTGGGAAAAGAGACGGTAAGGCTTGCAAGTGAGTACATAGCTACTCAAACCACAGCAACAGACTCAGATCGGGGGAGACCTCCCCAAACACCCAACTAGATGTCAAGTTGTTTGCAAGTGGCTGGTTTGTGCCAGATAATAAGGCTGGGCCCTTTCCCACCATGAGGACTGCTTGCATCTTGAAAGGAAAAGATGGGCTAAAAGCAGTCAATCTGCTCTTGGAACAAATGGCTGAATCTAGGGCTGGGGCTGGAAAGATGAGCCTTGAGCATCGTGTAGTGCCGGGAAAGGAAGTGCTCCAAGATCAGAGGTGTGGGTATGGCCAAGGGACACTGCAGCCCGCCCAAAACAGCTCCTGAGAGTCAAAGCTGGAATAAGTCGAGGAAAAAAGAATCATGTCATACTGGATTTTATTTTATTATTTTATTTTATTTTTTTATAGAGAGAGGGAAACATCCATTTGTTCTACTTATTTATGTATTCATTGGTTGCTTCATCTTTTTTTTTCATTCCTCACCTGAGGATACAGTGATACCTCGGTTCTCGAACGCCTAGGTTTTCGACCAAATGGAGATTCGAGAAACTTCTGTCTCGGAATCCGAACAAATATTTGGAACTCGAACTTCCGAGATGAGCCGAGTTGAGCCGAATGGCGTTCATTCGGTCCAGCGCGCCTTGCTCGCGTCATCAGTGTGAGTGCAGAGAGAGAGTCACGCTTTGGGGAGTCACGCTTTCCTATTGGTTTCATTGCTTCGGTTCTCGAACAATTCGGTTCTCGACCATCCTCCTGGAACGAATTATGTTCGAGAACCGAGGTATCACTGTATTTTTCTATTTATCTTCAGATAGAGTGGGAGAGAGGAAGAGAGAGAGAGAAAAACATGGACCTGAGAGAGACACATCGACTGGTTGCCTCCCACATGACCCCGACCAGGGCTGGGGATGAACCGCAACTGAGGTACGTGCCCTTGACCGGAATCGAACCCTCGACTCATTGGTCCGCAGGCCAATGCTCCAACTGCTGAGCCAAACTGACCAGGGCATCATTGGTTGCTTCCTGTATGTGTCCTGACCAGAGATTGAACCCACAACCATGGCATATGGGGATGACAACACTCTAACCACTGAGCTACCCAGCCAGGGCCATATTGGATTTTAATCCAAAGAATAACAAATATTCATGAGTGAATTCATACTGATACAAAAATGATTGATTAAATACATAAATAAATGACAGAGAGGAGTCAAATCTCTTATACAGATCATTCCAAATAATTTATATAAATATTCTTCCCTTAAGGAAGTGGAGCGTAATCCTCCCCTTGAGTGTGGGCTACCCTTAGTGACTTGCTCCCAAAGGGCACTCTGTGGAAAGGGTGGTAGGGGAGAGAGTAACCTCGCAGTGGGGAAACCTGGCATGCACCACCTGAGCCAGGTAATCAAGGTCAGCATCACCAGTGGCAAGTCATGTTAAAGCATGCACCCCCTGCCCTGGCCAGTTTTGCTCAGCGGTTAGAGCGTCAGCCTGCGGTCCGGAGAGACCCGGGTTCGGTTCCCGATAAGGGCACGTACCTCGGTTGCAGTTGTCCCCGGCCCTGGTTGGGTCGTGTGGGTGGCAACCACTCGATGTGTCCCTTTCACGTTGATGTTTCTCTCTCTCTCTCCCTCCCCCACTCTATCTGAACAAAATAATGAAAAAATGTCCTTGGGTGAGGGGAAAAAAAAAAGCATGCACCCCTGATCTGATGTGGTAAGAACAGCACTTCACTTCTGTGGTCTTCCTCCCCAAACCCATAACCCCAGTCTAACCATGAGAAAAACCCAACTGCGGGACATTCTACAAAATACCTGACCAGTACTCCTCAAAACTGTCAAGGTCATGAAAAGCATGAGAAACTGTCACAGCCCAGAGGAGCCCAAGGAGACATGAGGATTAAATGTATGGTGGTATCCTGGTTGGATCCTGGGAGAGAGAAAGGACTTTAGGGGAAAACTAGTGGAATTGGGATAAAGTATGGAGTTTATTTAATAGTAAAATACCAATGCAGTTTCTGAGTTGTGCTAAATGGTACTGCAGTAATGTAAGATGTTTACAACGGGAAATTACATAGGAACTGTCTGCTATCTTTGCAACTTTTCTGTAAATCTAAAACTATTCTAAAATAAAAGGGGTTTGTTTGCTTGTGTTTCTAAAAAACTAGTCTGGCTCGGCTGTTAGAATCCAAGCTTTAGATTGTCTAAGGAGGAGAGGAAGGGCTAGCACTGGACCCCCAGGGACCCCAAGAGAAACTGCCAAGATGGTTGGTGAATTGATCAGGCAAATAACATTTTTAAAAATTTTTTTTTTTTTTATTGATTTTAGAGAGAGAGAAAGGGGGAGGAAGAGAGAGAAACATCAATAAGAGAGAACATCGATCGGCTGCCTCCTGCATGCCCTCCACTGGGGATCGAGCCCACAACCTGGGCATGTGCTCTGACCAGGAATTAAACCAGTGACCTCTTAGTGCATGGGTCAAAGCTCAACCAGTGAGCCACACTGGCTGGGCTAAAAAAATTTTTTTTAATATTTTTTCTTTATTGATTTTAGAGAGAGATGAAGGGAGAGGGAGAGAGAGAAACATCGATGAGAGAAAACAACGATTGGCCACCTCTTGCACATCCCCCTCTGGGGATTGGACCCACAACCTGGGCATGTGCACTGACCAGTATTCAATCCAGTATTCAGACCTCTTGGTGCATGGGTTGATGCTCAACCACTGAGCCACACTGGCCAGGCTCATATAGAGTGATTTAAAAAAAATTTTTTTTATTCCTCACCTGAGGATATTTTTCTACTTATTATCAGATAGAGTGGGAGGGAGGGAGAGAGAGAGAAACATCCACATGATAGAGCCACATCGACTGGTTGCCTCCTGCATGACCCGACCAGGGCTGGGGACGATCGCAACCAAGGTACATGCCCTTGGTGAGAATCAAACCCACGGTCTGCGGGCCGACGCTCTTACCACTGAGCAAAACTGGCCAGGGCCATATAGAGTGATTTTAAAGCAGCTTGCAAGTAAACTTAAAATTTTAATTGCTTAAAAAGAAAACGCATTAAAAATATCTGGTGTTCCCAGTTCTATAATGTTCAAAAGCAGGCCAAAGCAACCCCAGGTGTGAGGAGTCTGAAAAGTGGTTACCAGTGTTGGGGGGTGGCTGGGAGGGATGAGGAAGGGAGCTTCTAGGTACTTGTGATGTTCTGGTTTTTGACCTGGGAGCTGGTTATCTGGGTGTATTCCATTTGTGAAAATTCATCAAACTATGCTTTTTGTCTATAAGTTATAAGTCAATAAGAAGTTTATTAATCATAAAATAAATTGATTTCAAGCATTAAACTTTAGAGCAGGAAGGAGACCAACATCCCTTTACCCCCTCCCCGCCGCCAGGCAAAATCTAGAAAGGTCCACTGGTTTGCCAAGGGCAGGAAGCAGAGGCAGTGGGCCATCCCAGAACGCTAGTGACCAGGCCTCTCCCACTGGACCACTCCGTGCAGCAGCGCGAATCCTTTAATCCTTTAATCTGGACCCAGGCACGTCTTTGGGGAGGGAACCCAGAGAAAGACAGCATCAGTACCGACCTGGGTGACCTTAGACCCAACTTGATTCATCTGTGCCTCAGCTTGCTCACTCTGTCTGCAGACCAGCCCACAATGCCGTGCCCTTGTTAGACTAGTCTTGATCAGTTAGATTTCTCAGATTCCACTGTGTACTTAGATCCCTGGAAGTTCTGTGTCTGGTAAATAGGGGTGTGATGCAGATGCTGGTGACTAGCTCTTAACTGGGTGCCAAGGGGAGAGAGTCTGGGTGGAGGAGGGAGGACAGAGTCAGCCCGAGGCTCTGTCACTCTGACCTCAAAGGGTTGTTCAGAGGATGGGGGTGTGGTCCAGCGAAGAGGATGCGGAGCCCCACAGGGGTAAAGTGACTTGCTCAAAGTCACCCAGCTAATGGGGTCCCTAATGATTCTTAGCTCATTAGACGGTTAGTAGTGTCCTCTAACAGCCTGCCACTGTAACCATGAGTTTTGTTTCCTTAAATAAAATACATTTTTTTCTTTAATAAAAATATAGACAAGTGGAAAGTGTAACAACCGGAACTTACTTGTCATTCCAGCATTCGAAAATGCAACCATCTGAAGGTGTTTACTTGTACTATTACTATGACGTTACATTTTGTGTGTATATAAGAGAGAAAGGAAGGGAGAGGGAGGGAGAGAGAAAAAGACATGGATCAGTGAACCTGCAACCTGGGCTTGTGCCCTGACCAGGGAATCGAACCGGCCCCCGTTTGGTGCACAACTGAGCCATACCAGCCAGGGCACATTTTGTATTTTTTTAATATTTAATTTCTGTGGTTAAAGGAAGCAGGAGAATGGGAACTCTCGGTTTGCCCTTGCTGAGAGTTAAACGAGTCTCCGGAGACCTGTGCAGAGGTCTGGAGATGGGTGGCGCTGAGTGGTCCTGAGGGAGGAGGAATGGGGACCTGGCCCCGAGGCCCTGTATCCCTATACCCGTGAATCCTGTGGACTTTCTCTGCTGAAGAATTATGCCATCAGACATCAAACTCGCAAACCGGTGCTTTGAGAGCCTGGTTCAGCTTTAAGATCGCCTTTTTCTAAACTCGTTTTCGTTTTGTTTGCGCACTGCAGCTTCATCTTGTGAGAAGTACTGCAGAGAGATCCTGTAGACCCTTCCCCCGGTTTCCCCTGTGATAACATCTTGCATTACGTTAGTCTTTTTATGTGATCTGATGAATTTAAAGAAGCTTAGTGGGAGATCCTCTAGCTAAATCCTCCTTTAGTGATAAGAAAACCCAGGCCTGGGTGACTGGTGAGTTTCCCAGGCTCACACCTGGGAACACCAGGGTCTGGACCTTCTCTCTCCAGACCTCTGTGGCTTCATCGACATGAGGTTTTATTTTCTGTTCCTCAAGATGCTTGGGTTTAGGTTGGTTTGGTAGGTAGAAGTAGCAACCTATTGTTTGTCTTCCCCCTCCTGCTGGTAAAGCGACAGAGGCTTCTTTCTCCCTCGTCCATGTGCGGGGTAGGTTTGCTGAGAGCTCTGAGGGCCGGTACCGCTGTGCTTGCGTGAGGGCCAAAGGCCCGGAGAGGGAGCGCGGCCGTCCTAGGAAGCCCCTCTTCACTCGAATTGGCCGTCACCGGCTCCACCTGGCTTCAGGGAGGTAAGGAGGCGACTCTGTCTTGCCTGTGAGCAGAACCAGAAATATTTATGGAGCAGCACTCAGTTACCCCAATGCGCATCTGTTAGGAAAGGCAGGGCCTTCCAGTCGGTCACTCTCTGCATGGCTAGGGTGCTTGCTGTCTGATTTCATCTCAGCTGTGCTGCTTTCTTCTTTGGCAGGCTCCCCAAGGGGGAGGGTAACTCCAGTGGGTCCTACAGCCTCAGGTCCCCAGGGAGGGAAGGGATCTTGGGAGGCATGCCTGCACCCTCAAGCCAATGAGCTCTAGACACTCCTTTTGGAATTGCTGTATAATCTGAGGCTGTGCTAATGAAAGGGGCTGTGCTAATTTCTGGTGTATAATGTCACTAATTGGACTACTTCATTCATTCATTCATTCATTCAACATGCATGAATGGACATTCCAGACACAGAACACTGTGATCTGGGTACAAACTTTCAACAGGAGTATTGAGCAGTTGAGGATCCCCAGAGCAGGGTGACCATGATGGTGAGGGATCTGGAAATCCAGTCCTGGGGTGACAGCCGGACAGGACAGGGCATGTTCAGTTCGTAGGAGAGGAGGTGAAGAAGGATGTAGTAAAACTCTCCAGAAGGGCTGGCAGGTGGAAGATTTGTTAGGTGTCTGCTGAAGGGAGTTGGATCAGTGGGTGGACGTTATAAACAGGCAAACAGTTCAGTCTGGGGTCAACCTTTTAACTAAAAAGTTCACCTAGGGAAGAGCAGGTTCCTTGAAAGCAGGGAATTTACAGTTCCTGAAAGTCTCCAAACAGGCTGGGTGCCCGCTCTTATCGATTATGTCTAATACTCTTCCCAAATCCCAGCCCATAATTCCTGAAGAAATAGACTTCCCAGCCTCTCTTATTTCAGGATCTAAAATTTCATCTTAACCTACCAATGAAGTCATCCACCTTTTAGCATAAGAGTTGGTGTTTTTCATATGAGGGTCAAATTAAATGATAATATATTGATGAGAGTGACTTTGTATATTGATGATATTGACAGCTAGCACTTACAGAGTAATATGTGTCAGATACTTTTCTAAGTGCTTTACAAATATGAATAAACTTATTAATTTACTTAATTCTCAGAACACTCCTACCACCAAGATGTCATCATCTCCTCCCCTCCCATTTCACAGATGTGAACACAGAGGCATATTGCTAGTAAGGGGCAGAGTCAAATTGGAATCCAGGTAGTCTGGCTCCAGAGCTTGAGCTTCTAACCACTGCCTCTCATGACACCCTTTTTGATAGCTGAGGAAATGGTACCCAGTGGGAAGTAGTGGTTTCCATGGTCACAGAGCTGGTGGTAGGGTGGCACCTCCATCTGGATGGAACCGTCTCTAGCTACCCTACTGTGTTCAGGGTGGAAGGTTTTATTACCTATGACCCACACTTCCAGTTAAGGTCCTGGACAATTTATTGCATTAAATGAGATGATTCTGCTATGAAGACTCAAGCACATGCCGCCATTTCCAGCAAACTGAGGACAAAGTTATGGTAATCCAAATGCCTTTCTAACCTAGTGAGCTGAATGCCTCTCCATTTCCCAGGATTTGAAATAATCCCCTCACTTTCTTGCTATCTATGTAAATCCTCCCAAACATTCGAGACCCACTTACGCCCATGAAACTGCCTGAGTCCTGGCCTCTGGCCGTGCACAGTTTCTGCTCCTCCCAGGACATGCCCTCACATCTAAAGGGTAAGAGCAAGGTCAGGGTTGTTTAGGCCAGCAAAGATGTGGGGATTTTACATAGGCTAAATGTACCGATCCTTTAAGTTTGGACTTAGAAAAGCTCTCCCTACTGTGGAATTTTAAAAGAATTTCCTTTTGTGTTCTTCTAATATTATCATGGCTTTAGTTTTCATGTTTAAATCTTTGCTCCATCTGGAATTTTCTTTGTTATATGGAATGAAGTAGGTTACCAGAGTTCTTTTTTCCCCATGTCTCCATTGAGTAGTCCCAATGCTATTTATTTTGGATATCCATTTTCTCTCAGATGATTTGAAGTACCATCTTTATATAAAACTAAATTCTGTATATTTGAAATCATTCTGGGTATACTCTCTAACCTCTGTGAAATTAAGATTTAAAAAGATAACTAGAAAATCCCCCAAATGTTTGGTAACTCAATAACAGACTTCTAAAATAACCTATGGGTCAAATGGAAAGTCGAACGTATTTTTAACTAAATGATAATGAAAATATAAAATATCAAAACTTGTGGGCTATAGCTAAAGCTATACTGAAAGAAATGTATAGTCTTATGCATATATTATAAAAGAGGAAAGACTGAAAATCAATGATCTAAGTATTTATTTCAATTAGGGGAAAAAGCATATTAAGCCCAAAGAAAGTAACAAGGAAGAAAACAATAAAGAAAAGAGTGGAAATCACCAAATAGAAAACAGACATACAGTCTAGAAAATTTTCAAAGCCAAAAGTTTGTTCTAAGAAAAAAACCATATGTATTTAAACAAATTTCTGGACTCTCCATTCTGTTCTCTCTATGCATATGTCAGTAAAAAACTATTTTAATTAGCAAAGCTTTATGGTATCTTAGTATTTGGTTGGGCCCCCTGTCGGTCACTCTTTTTCTAATTTTACCTAGCATTTGCCTTTCATTTAAACTTTAGGCTTAGTTTGTCAACTTGGCCAGTTTCCATGCATATTTCTTGCTTAAACCCTATTGGCATTTCTATTGCGATCCAGTTAAATTACACATTAAGTAGAGAAGAATTGACATCTTTACAATATCAGAGTCTTCCTATCTAAGAACAGGGTATGTTTTTTTCAATTATTCTAATATTCTTTAATGTTTGAACATTTTCTTTATTGATTTTTTTTTTTTAGAGGGAGAGAGAGAAAGAAACATTGATGAGAACATCAGTTGGCCGCCTCCTGCATGCCCCTCACTGGGGAACAGGCCCACAACCTGGGCATGTGCCCTGACTGGGAATTGATCCAGTGACCTCTTGGTGTGAGCCACACCAGCTGGGCTGAACACTGTCTTCATATAGATCATGTATATTTTGGGAATACTTTCCCTAAGTATTTTATGTTTTTGGTTGCATTGCAAATGGGAGGGTTTTTTTTGTTTTGTTTTGTTTTTTGTAGTTTCAGTTGGTCAACTTCTAAGACCTCTATTTAACATATAACGAAAATTGTGTTTTAGACATTTTCACTTAACCCATATGAATCATGCTTGTCAACCACATCCTCTTCTAACGTGTGAAATACACATCCGAACTTCGGTTTCTTTCGTAATTCTGACATAGAATCTTTAGGCAACTGCTGTATTCATCCCAAAAGTTTCAACAGAATCACTGCAGATGCCCCAAGGCAGTATAAACTACTTTGGGCGACGGTGACCTAATCACAAATGTTTATCACAAGTGTCCACATTGTGCCCTGGGTGCTCCGCAGACAGACGATGAACATCACGGGTCTGGTCTTCCTCAGGAGAGCTTATTGGAAGCAGATGCTATGGAACACTCGCTGCGCTGTGAAGGAGGTGAGCATACCCAGGCCCAGCAGGGACCCAGAGACACTTCCGCAAGCTCTGCAGTCCCTTTCATATTGATTTATCATTTTTCTGATATAAAAGTAATGAATACATACTCATCACAGAACATTAGGTAACATATGAAGAACATAAAACTGCATCTATAAGCCCTACCACCCAGAGATAACCACTGTTCTGCTTCCTTAGGACCTTTTTCCTGCACATATGCTGGTATGCATATTCCAAAACAGATCACTCTGGGTAGATGGTTTTGAATCCTGCTTCTCATGAATATTTTACCATGTCATTACATAGGCTTCAAAAGCAGGCTTTTTAATGTTGGCATGGTGTTTCCTAACACAGTTATTCTATAATCTATTTATTTATCCATTCTACTATCATTTTGCCTTTGGATTTCCAGTTTTTCCAAAATGAGACTAAAGTCAACACCCTTGTACAAACATCTTTGCCCTCTTCTCTGATTATGTCTTTTGAATACATTCCTAGGTAGATTACTGGGTCAGAATTAGGAACATTTAAAAATACTGTAGTAGCCCAGCTTGTGTGGCTCAGTGGTTGAGCGTCGACCCATGCATCAAGAGGTCGCCGGTTAGATTCCCAGTCAGGACACATGCCCAGTTTGTGGGCCTGATCCCCAGTGGGGGGCATGCAGGAGGCAGCCAATCGATGTTCTCTCTCATCAATGTTTCTATCACTCTCTAAATAAATAAATGAATAAAAATAAAATACTATGGTAAAATATATATAACATAAAATTATCATTTGTTTGTTTGTTAATTCTCACCCGAGAATAATTTTTGCATTAATTTTAGAGAGAGTGGAAGGGAGGGAGGGGGAGAGAAAGAGAGAAAGAAACAGTTGGTTGCCTCCCGCACGCACCCTGACCAGGGCCAAGGATAGTACGTGCCCTTGATCTGGAGTCATACCCGTGACCCTTCAGTCCATGGGTCGACACTCTAACCATTAAGCTAAACCAGCTAGGGCACCATTTAAACCTTTTTTTTTTGGTACATGCCCCGCTGGGGAACTGAACCCGAGACTCTCTGGTCTGCAGGCCGACGCTCTAATTGCTGAGCCAAACCAGCCAGGGCCCATTTAAACCATTTTTAAGGGCACTGTTCAGTGACATTAATTACATTCACATCATTGTGCAACCATCACCACCATCCATCTCTAGAACTTTTTCATTTTGCAAAACTGAAACTCTGTACCCACTAATCACTAACTCCCCTTCCTCCCCTCCCTTTGCCCCTGGGAACCTCTAGTCTACTTTCTGTCTCTATAAATTGGACTGTTTTAGGTACCTCATATAAGTGGAATCACACAGTGTTTGGCCTTTTGTGACTAGTCATTACATGTTAAATAGAGAAATTTATTTCCCATAATTCCTCAAGATCCATCCATGATGTAGCATGTGTCAGAATGTCCTTCCTTTACAAGGCCAAATAATATTCCATTGTATGGATAGCCCACGTTCTGTTTATCCACAGGAACATTTTTAAGGCTCTTGATCAGATTATCTACTGCTGTCCGGAAAGATCACACCAATTTGCATATCCACCAGGAATGTATGAAATTTCAATTCTGAAGTTTATGCACCTAGCTCTCTATTATAGCAGCTCATGGTCTAATGTATTCATATTGCAATCCATAGAGTTTACTGCACTTGAAGATATGCAAGATTGAGTTAATGCAAAGGGACCCCCAGAGGACTCCCCTTCCTCCCAATGTGTGTGTGTCATACACATATACAGGGTAAGGAGGGGTAGGTTTACAGTTGTGAGTACATCAAATACAGAAGTTTATTCTTGTATTATTCTTCTTCATTAATTGTATTATTTTCCATACAAACTGCTGTTTGTATATAACTGAAGGTGAGCACTTAGTTTTAGCAAAGGGTAAAGGAGCTTGTCCACAGTTTGGATCAGAGCCTTGGAATCCAAACCACGTCACAACTGGCATTTATGCAATTTTGACCTCCCAGGGTTTCATTCTTTTAAATCTGATTCAATTTTTGTGCCTACCAAGAAAGGCACCAACAATTTTATTTGGGAGGAAACATCTGGAATTCGTATAGCCTATTAAACTTTTCAAAGGGTGTCACTTACATGATCTCACCTGGTTTCTACAACATCTGCAGCCCCAGGAGGCAGGCAGGGTGATACTGTCAATCATATTTGTGTAGACAAAGATTCAGAGAAGTTACAATACCTGCTGGAGGTTACACAGCGGTTTGGGACCCCAGGACTAAGCTCCTGTCTCCTGAGCTCTGTGGACTGTCTCTGCCCTCTCACTGACTCCCAACTCATTCCTCTGTGGCTGGGGGGTGCCGTTCCTTTACTTGGCATGTCAACCCTCTTGGGTTGTCCAGGAATGTAGTTTCTTGGAGAGGAAAGGGAATAGATACTTTAGCCACACAGCACACTGCTTGCCAGGCACCTAATAGGGACACTCAATAAATATTAATTGAAGAATGCAGCCACATTGGTTGACGGTCCTTCCAAGCGTCAAGAATGTTCCATGAGAGATTGAGTGATGAGCTGGAAGGCTCTGTGGAGGCAGAGAGGACCGTGGAGGTCTGGAGAAATGAAGCCACCCTCTTGGAAGATGAAAATACCCTCGGGGGTCCCTATCCGTAATGGGGAGAGGAGAAAGGGAACACACTTTGAGTGCCGACTGGGACCTGTGTCTTCCTAGCTGGGTTGGAATTTCCTCTGCCCCCATCCCCACCCTAGATCTCCCAAATCAGTGGAGGACATTGGGAGACAGCTGGCTGGGGTTAGGGCGAGTGTGATTCATGGGGTGTGGAGGAGGGTAGGCGGGAAATGGAATGGGTGTGCCCACCCTCCTCTCGCATTCTGAGGGATTTACCACTCTTGGCGTAGGTGCCTGTTGAGTGTCTCTGCCTGACAGAGAACCAGCAGAAGCCCATTTGGTAAGGGGTTCTGGGCACACAGGCAGTTTGGGAGCCTCTCCTCTGGCTGGGGCCCATAGTGGTCCCCAGGAGACAGAGCTGGCGCCCCCTGGAGTTCAGGGCCAGAGGAGAAGGAAAGCAAGCCCGGGAGCAGAGGGTGAGGCAGAGGCCTGGATGGGGGTTCTTGGGGGGCCGCTGCCAAGAGGCCGCTGTGCAGGAGGAGGCCAGAAGGGCAGACGGTGGCACTAATCCCAGCCAGGCCTCTGACCCCCTCTCCGCATCGGGGTCTGTTAGGTGCAAACACACACAGGAAGGTGGCCCAGCCCACAGTTTAGGCCCCTGGGGCTGCCACAAATCAGCTTGGACCTGGTTTCCCAGGCTTCTTTTCTTTTGGCATTTTTTCTTTTTTTTTTTTTCTAAAGTAAGATTTTTTTTTTTATCCTCACCCGAGGACATTTTTTGTTCAGATAGAGCAGGAGGGAGAGAGAGGAAGAGAGAAAAAACATCGACGTGAAAGGTACACATCGAGTGGCTGCCACCTACGCGACCCAACCAGGACTGGGGGCAGACCGCAACTGAGGTACATGCCCTTAGCGGGAACCGAACCCGGGTCTCTCTGGACCGGGGGCCAACGCTCTAACCACCGGCCAGGGCTAAAGTAAGATTTTTGACAAAATGATCATTTGTTGTTGTTGTTGCTGTTAATCCTCACCTGAGGCTATTTTTCCATTGAATTTTTTAGATAGCATGGAAGGGAGGGAAGGAAGGAGGAGAAAATAAACACTGATGTGAGAGAGACACATTCATTGGTTGCCTCCTGCACAACCTGACCAGGGCTGGATTGAACCTGCAACCCAGGTATGTGCCCTTGACTGAACCTGTGACCATTTGGTCTGTAGGCTAAAGCTCCAACTGCTGAGCCAAACCAGCCAGGGCCAAAATGATCAATTTTATTTATTGATTGATTTTTAGAGAGAGAGAAAAGGAGAAAGAGAGAGAGACAGAAACATGGATGCCCCCCACTGGGGATTTGACCCACAACTTGGGCATGTGCACTAACCACAAATTGAACCTGCGACCTCTTGGTACATGGGTGGACGCTCAACCACTGAGCCACACCAACCAGGCCAAAATGATCAATTACAGATTATTTTAGTGTCAGAGGGTTTCTTCACTAACTTCATCAAATTGTTCGTCATATGTTCCTCTTCATTCAAGAGAAAAGGAGGAACGGGCATGAATATTTATTTCTATATACAACCACGAAATACTGATACACAAATGTATTTAGAAAGGCCACCGAAGAGGGCTTGCTGGTCAACCAGCCTGTGTAAGTAAACACCAGGGGCTGGATACCAAAGAATTATCCCCTGCTGGGCTCTGATAAGACTGATTAGAGTTTCTTCTGACGTCATGAATCTGGAGCTCCATCTCTGCCGTGTTCTTTCACGTACATCATCTCATTTAATCTCACAACAATCCTGTGTTAGTAAGTATACTGTTCGTCCATGGGGAACTCTGTGTCTTAGGTGACACCGCTCTTGGTGACAGACACTTCTGGCCCCACCACTGGGGTATTTTGTGCTTCCTCTGGTACAGTTGTCTCCAGTAGCGTGGCTTTTCCAGGACCTTCTGTGGAACAAGCTTGAACACCTGGGAGGCACTGCATGTCCCAGGCCCTCAGTGGCTCTCATTTCCTCAGTTCCAACCCCCCGCCGGGCTGTCACCTCCCCAGCAACTCTGGCCCCCCAGCTGTTCCTACAACATGTCAGCTTACCCATTTCCAGCCAGGCCCTGCTGGCTCCCTCCTGGATGGGCCCTACCTGACCCTGGTTCCTCCCCAGACCCTGATCCCAGCTCTGAAAGGGTCATGCTCAGCCCCACCCCAACCCCAGCCCCTCACCCTGTTTTCCAGAGCTCTTGGAACTGTGTGAAATTATGTGTTTTATGAGTTTGTTTACTTAGTTGTTATCTCTCTCCCCCTAGAATGCAAGCTCCCCTGGAGTGGTGCTTGCCACACAGTTGGGGTGCAGGAGCCTGAGGAAAAGTCGCTGCTTGCCTGGGACACAGTGCAGCTGGGTGACAGGACCCTGGGGGCCGTGAAACCAGATCTATGAACTGCAGGGTACAGGTCATGAGGGCTGTTTGAGTCCCAGAAGGGAGGTCAATGACCGTTCATTCATTTACTCACAGAGCACCTGCTCTGTGGAAAACAGTCAGGGTCAGAGAGAGCAGGAATGTTTTTCCTTTCTGTTCCTTTTTACCTGTATATTTGCTCTGTTGCCTTTTAGATGTTTGGGACAACGGCACCTTCCTGGGTGTAGAGATGGGTGGACGAGGGCTGGATGCGGACTGGACTTGAAGTGCTACTAACCAGCTGAGTGACCTCAGAGAGGTTTCTCTCCATCTGTGAGGAGCCCCACAAGAGAGAATGCCTGGGGAGACCCTCACAGGAAAGGGGTGGGAGGGAATGACACGAATCGGAAGTAATTAGGGGAGTTTCAACTAAGTCCCCTGGACTTTTGAGCACCTTTCCCCTCAGTACGGTATTTAGAATCCTCCAGGGCATCTGCCAACCTGAGTGTATATTGTTGGGGGTGTAAGCAGTAGTTTGTCATCTTTAGGGTTTTGAATCAAAGAACCCTCAATTCAATCGCTAACATTTAATTTTGCTGAAAAAGTCTGTAAATAAACACCATCTATTATCACCACCATTTCATAAAAGATAGGGCACATTAATTCCTGCACTAGGAAGGACGTCATCTCAGAGTAAAGTGGTCCTTCGTCCTTGGTCAGAGGCATGTGCTCCTCTGACTCTGGCCGAGTTGCTCGATGTCCTGTGACACGTACTCCCTGCCCTCACGGAGTGGACAGTCGGGGGCTGGAGGGACAGACAGTAACTTAGAAATTGTAAGTAGATGTACAATGTAAAGTTTCAAGGGCTACAAAAGGGAGATGTCTGGGCCTCTGAGGGTGCATAATGGTGGGGATGGGGTGACCTAATCTCAAAAGTTGGGAGCCTGGAGGAGCCTTAGGAGAGGAGAGAGGTGTATTTCAGGCTGAGAGAGAGCATGTGCACAGGCCCTGGGGTGAGGGCAAGATACTGAGGTGACAATGAGGGGAGGGAGGGCGTGTCAGGTCACTCATGGCTTTGGAAGCCTAGGAAGAGAATTTGTTCTTTTTCTATTTAAAACATTTTTTATTGATCGATTTGAGAGGGAGAGAGAGGGATTTGTTGTTCCACTTACACACTCATTGTTTGATTCTTGTATGTGCCCTGACTGGTGATCGAACCCGCAACCTTGGCATATCCGGATGATGCTCTAACCAACTGAGCAACTCAGCCAGGGCCTGACTCTGCTCTAAGGATGGTGGGAAGAGAGTTGGGTGCTGGTGCAGTCGGACCAGCTCAAAGTGACCTCGGCAGAGGGAGCTGGTGGGTCTGAGTGAGGCAGAGCAGAGGTGAGGACGGCACTGTGTGCCTCCGCCACCCAGGAGAGAGGCTGGTGGCAGTGGGTGGACCTGGGAGAAGGGCATGGCTGAGAGGTGTCTGGAAGGTAGACTGACGGGATGTGGAGGCTGGTTTAGACCTGAACGAGGCTGCTGTCCAGGCTGATCCTCGGTTTCTGACGCCCAGCACTGGGTAGGCGCGGTGGGCTGTATGATCGCAGAGCTCCAGAGAAGGATGTTCTGGGAGGAAGATGCCCTTTTTGGGACCTAATGAGCCTATGGTGCCTTTGAGATGTCCAAGGGGAGGTGTCAGATAGGCGTGTGGATGTGTGGGACTAGAGTTCAAAGCAGAGGTGAGACTTTTAACTTGATTCCTTTTCCGTATCTCTGGCTGTCATGGTGGCAGCCCCCTAAGAGAGGAGGGGTGTGTGTGTATGGGGGGGGGGGGCAGGGTAGAAGGAAGCCTACTTCTTCTTCATGCCCTTTTATAGTCTTTGAATTGTGAACCACCCTGCATGCATTGTCTACGCAAAAGTCAACAAAATGTCAAAAGAAAACTAAAACTACCAAATAATTTAGCATTAGAAAAAACAGTTCATGATGCAAACTTGACCGTGGATGATGGAGTCTGGTGTTTGGACTGGGAATGAGGAATCTCTGGACTATGTAACCTTTAAAATCCCTTCTAGCAGCGTTATCGTCCAGATTCAAGCAACGCTAAACAAGATCACATTCTGCTGACCTTGAAAGCCTTCAAAATAAATGTTTATGGGGTGAGGGGGATGAAGGCTGAACTTGGCAGGGTGGCCTCTGCCCACTCTCCCCTTCCCGGTAAGGGGAAGGTGGACCTCTCACTTCCTCGTTGTTTGTCAGAATTACCAGTGGAGGTATTTCTAGGGCATAGGGGAATATTTATGACTCATAGTAATGCTAGAAAAGAACTGGAAACACTTTTTAAAAAATCGTGTTCTTACTTATCCCTCTCAGTCTAAGAAAAAGATTTCCCAGGCTTCTGTGTTTGTTTTTAAACTCCGATGCTGCTCTCATATCTCTGATGCCGGTCCTAGTAAAATCCACACCAAGTCCCAGACACTACAGAAGTGGCTTCCTTCTTCATTACCCTATCACTTGGACACTTAACGCCTCTAAAAATTCATTTCCTAGGCTGGGAGGGTGAGTCAAAATCGTCTTCTGGAGACTCCTGCCTCAGAATCCATGAGAATCATGGTAATTAGCATCTGTATACCACTTAGTTTACATAGTGCTTGTGCCGGCTGAGGGTCCCCGCACTCCCAGCCACCCCTGGCGAGGGCTTTGTTTTCTGAGCCTCACTGCGGGTCTGGCACACTTAAGACTTTGTTAATTCAGTGTTTGTTGCTTGAGGAAGGCAGACAGACTACGGAAACGGGCTTTCCTAAGGCCTCTCAGCTAGGAAGGGTGGAAAAGCATCTTTAAGCCTAAAACTAAAACTGGGCTGAGGATTTCTTCCACTCCACGGGTCCTCACCAGTAGGAATGCTTTTTTTTTTTTAAGGAAGGGAAGTATATGTACGTGTGTGTGTGTGTGTATGTGTGTATTTTTTCCTTTCTTGATTTTACAGAGAAAGGAAGGGAGATAGAAACACTGATGAGGGAGATCATCAATTAGCCGCCTCCTACATGATCCCCACTGGGGATTTAGCCCACAACCTGGGCATGTGCCCTGACCAGGAATCGAACCAGCGACCTCTTGGTTCCTGGGTCGAGGCTCCACCACTGAGCCCCACCAGCCGGGCAGTAGGAATGCTTTGACCATCACTCATGGGGCCAGGCTCCTTTTGGTGGGTCCCAGAACGTGCCAGGGCCAGGGGGTGTGGTCACCTCTGACTCCTCTGCTACAGTCGAAGCATTCACTCCTGCAGACTGCCCAGTTCTGATTCACCATGACCAGGTGTTTCGTCACTCAAATCCGAACCTGCTCTTAGTAGATAGAACTGAGCACCAAAATCATCCTTTAATGACTTTTGGCAGGGGAATGGGAAAGATAAAAATAGGATACAAAATCAGAAAATAGCTAAGGTTAACTCAGTAGTCCAGTATGACCAGGAACTTGGGATCTGTTGGAGTGTGGGGAGACCAGAATGAAATTACCTGCAGCACGGACTCACCAGGCTCCTCAGGGGGCCTCCCAGGGCTGGATGGATATATATATACACACACACATACATACATACATATTGACTTTATATATATATATTGATTTTATTTTTTTTATTTGGTGCCGTGACTCGGATATATATATTGATTTTAAGGAAAGAGGAAGGGAGAGAGCGAAATATCAACTTGTTGTTCCACTTATTTATGCATTCATTGGTTGTTTATTTTATGTGCCCTGACCTGGGACTGAACTCTTAACCTTGCGTATGAGAGTGACACTAACCAACTGAGTCAGCCAGAGGAGGGGGCCTCTGAGTTAGGCTCAATATTTATGTCCTGGCTGCGCTGTTTCTCAAATCCATTGTTTAGTGCCCACGGGAATCATCCAAACTGGGTGTGTCTTTGTCTATACTGCAATGGTGAATAATTTTCGTTGTTGGCATTTGAGCACTTTAAGCACCCCCATCACTGAACCTTTGCAGGCCAGCGTCACTGCTGAAGGCACTCTCTGTCCACTTGTGTTAAAACGGGACTGTTTCCTGACATGAACCTGTTTGACACAGTGAGGCTTGATTGTTGATTTGAGGAGTGAAGGTCACGGAGATTTTCCTAGTTATTTGAGCAGAAGCTTCTCTGTAACTATAGATGAGCTAATGTTTTTGCTGCAATTTCTTTCTAAAAAGAAAACTTCAGCCCAGCTGGTGTGGCTCAGTGGACTGAGCGTCATCCCATGGACTGAGAGGTCCCAGTTCGATTCCCTGTCAGGGCACATGCCTGGGTTTCGGGCTCAATCCCCAGAAGGGGGTGTGCAGGAGGCAGATGATCAGTGTTTCTCTCTTACATCCATGTTTCTCTCTCTCCCTTCCTCTCTCTCTCTCTACTATATATATAATACATAAAAAGAAAACCTCCTACTGAGGTAGAGGCTCTCCCTCATGCATTGCAGGGGACTCACCTCCCTCAGTGACTTTCTGAGGCTGAGCAGTTGTAGATAAAGTTATATATTTAAGTGACAAGCACAGCTTGGGTTTTTTTTGTTTTTTGTTTTTAAATTTTTTTCCTTTATTGATTTTTAGAGAGAGAGGAAGGGAGAGGGAGAGAGAGATAGAAACATGGATGAGAGAGAACATCGATTGGCTGCCTCCTGCATGCCCCCCACTGGGGATCAGGCCCACAACCTGGGCATGTGCCCTGACGGGGAACCAAACCAGAGACCTCTTGGTGCATGGGTTGATCCTCAACCACTGAGCCACACCGGCTGGGCACGGCTTGGATTTTGAAGAGAGCGTGAACTTGACAGCAAACTACAACTTTTTTCTTTCTTTCCTGTTTTTCTGGGTAGTCAACTCAGCTAATCTAGCCCCAAATATTTCTTCCTTTGGGAAACTCATTGAGACCCTTCCCAGATAGAATAAATCCCTTGATTTTCTCCCAAGCAAGTGCCTCCAGTCTCCTGCCAGGGTTAGTGTGGACGGCATCTGGAAGGGGCGGCTATTTTCATGGTCTGGTCCTGAGAGGCTGTTTAATATCACCTTGATACCCCCCAGGTGTCTTGCCTGGTACCTGGCACCACATCTTGAATTGGTGCTGCCTAAATGGATTGGGAATCATGCGAACACATTTCTGTTCCAGAAAGCAACTCCTTTTGGGAGAGCGGGCAGGCTCCTTCCTGTGTCTTTGTGGCCCTGGCATCCTTTAGGAGGCTGTCCATCCGGGTCAGGACTTGCACCTGGCTGATATCTAGCATGACTTTTGATTAGGGCTGGCGTGTTTCCTCACTGACTCTTGCCAGGGTCATGACGAGGCAACCTCCACCCTTGCTGTCTGGGATGACACACTGGCCTCTGTTGTCATCCGCCTTCCTGTAGTAACTGCCCCACAGAGAGAAGCTGTCTACAGCCTCACTTCACATGGGACCTGGCCAACTTGTCCCTTTCTACAAGGACATGGGAAGAACAAAATTCAGGCCTGGCTGGAATGGCTCCGTTGGTTGGAGCATCATCCCATGCATCCAAAGGTTGCTGGTTTGGTTCGTGGTTGCAGGTTTGATCCTCGGTATCAAAGGTAACCGATGGATATCTCTCTCACATCGATGTTTCTCTCTCTCAGTCTCTCTTCCTCTCTTTAAGCATGTCCTCTGGTGAGGATTTAAAAAAAAAAAAAAAAAAGAGCAAATTTCAGGAAATGAGAAAAGCAGGCAGGGATTTAAAAAATAATCTTTAGCCCTGGCCGGTTTGGCTCAGCGGTTAGAGCGTCGGCCTGCGGTCCTGAGAGACCCGGGTTCGGTTCCCGCTAAGGGCATGTACCTCAGTTGCAGTTTGTCCCCGGCCCTGGTCGGTTGTGCGGGTGGCAGCCACTCGATGTGTTCCTTTCACGTCGATGTTTCTCTCTCTCTCTCTGTTCCTCTCTCTCCCTCCCACTCTACCTGAACAAAAAATGGAAAAATGTCCTCGGGTGAGGATTAAAAAAAATAATAATAATAATAATAAAAATCTTTAAATCTGTATATTCTTTGAGTAAGTAACACATTCACATGGTGCAAAATTCAAAAGGTACAAAAAGTCATATACAGTGATGTTTCCCTCCCAGCTCTGCCTTTAGCCAGTCAGTGACCTTCCTGGGAAGGAACATCATCACATGTGACTATATATTTGAATGTCTCTGTTGTCCTCAACCTTTACCTTTTTTTTGGATTTTTCTCATATGTCTGCCATAAGCAACATGCCTTTCCTCCTGCCCCTCCCCCAGTCCCCAATGCCTAGTTGAGCGCTCTGGACAGCCACCTGGCAAATGTTATGGTTCAGCTGACAGCATGTCTGTAATACAAGAATATTTGATGAGTCAGGGCTTATAGCATCTCTGTTTGATTGTGAATTAGATGCACGTTCATTCACTTATGTTCTTGTTCTACTAAAATAAGCTAAGACGTGCCGATTGTCACATTGGCCTCACTCACACCGTCTTCCTTTCGTGAACCATTGCTTCCATTTGTATGGCTGCCAGTTCAGGATGGTTTAGGGCTCACTCACACATTTTTCATGGGACGGTTGTGCAACAAATGTCAATATTTTCCAATACTTTTTTGGCCTCTTCAATTGTTTTTTCTTTTGGCTTCTGCAAGGAGAAATCCTTATCCCTGCCTCATCCCTGCCCTCACCCCTGGTCCTCGGCCCCACCAGCATACACTCACACGCACTTCAGGCCACTCTCTGCTCTTCTCTTCCAGGAACTGCTGAGAAGGAGAAAGCACTGAAAGGAAAAATCCTGTCTGCTCTGGACAGGGCTGTTTTTTCACTTGTGCTTAGGGTTGCTTGTAGGTGTGGTGAGTTCTATAGATTCCTGTTTTCGCCTTCCTTTCTCTGTCAAGTCAAACTCCCCCTGGTCACGGTGCAGAGTTCACCTGCTGGTCCTCCACTTCCTGAGCACTCTGGGGACCTGAGTGCTCAAGACCAGGGGCCTTGGAGAAATTTCCCTCCGGCTTCCTCTTTCCTCGAGATGCTTAGCCAGCGGTCAGTCAAGTGGCAGCCCCCGCAGTCATCCGGGTGCCAGGGGCCAGTGATTAAGTAGCCAGGTCTTGAGCTGACTCCATCCTGGTTTGTCATAACTCTGCTGCAAGTTATTTCGGTCTCTGTGACTTGTGGCTGCACCATGATTACTGTTTGATATCTATCACCAAAGTGACTAGAAGATGAAAATAGAAGCCACAACAGGAAATAAACAACTGCAAATGAGATATTTTATTCCATATTCTCTGCCAGCAAATGATTAGAATCAAACTCATTCACAATAGTTTGGTGAACTTCTAAACTTTTTTTTTTTTCCTTTGGAAGGATCAGAATAGTTTGAAACAGGGTGCTTGTCGGTCTCATTTAGGCCGGTGGAAAGGAGAGGAACTCCCTTTCTAGGCACACCAGCCAGCCAGGAGTTTCTCTGCTGCCCAGCTTCTTTCTTGGAAAGGAAAGAAATAAGAATGTGACGGGGTGGGGCTGGCTCTCAGGAAGCCTTGGGACATTAACTGATTCAGGGAATGCCAGGGAGCTCATAAAGCAGCGCCGACCACTGCAGCTACTTGCCCGGCATCCCTCCCATCGTCTACTTAGGGTAGTAAAATGACGGAGGAAAGCCGTGCAGAGAGGGCAAGATAGGGGTGACGCCTGAATTAAAACACCCACAATTACACTATATGGGAACATATCTCTGCAAGCGTATACATGTTCCACCCAGACAAGCTGTGACGTCAGATCCAGCTCCTGAAACACCCACTAAACCTACCTGCCCTAGTGTGCTTGGCCTCGCATCCCAGAGTGTTAGCACCATTGACCAGATTTCCTAAAGTCTTGAGTCTTCATCATTCGAAGTTTAATTTGAGTTAGGACATTTGCGTTCTGTTTCTGTGAATCCTTTCTGTCACTTTGAGCCTTGCCTTGCCTCTCTTGAAAAGTGAAGATCTTCTAGTGAGGCCCAGAGCAGAGAGAGGGAATGGGACCCCGAGAGAGCAGGAAACTTGCCCAGAAAGCTTTTAAAACCCTGCCAACTGCTCTCCTAATGTGAGAATCACCACTAGTGCAAGTTATTTAACCAGTGAGTGGCAGGGTCCTAGGCAGGAATCAGGTTTTCTGACTTCTAATCTGGTATTCTAAGCCTTTCTAAGGTTATACACTTCCCAGACACCTCAGAAATCTCATTTCTGTCTCTTCTGTCTCTCCCTGCCTGTGCTGATGGGATCACTCACACCCAAACCTTCCCCTCTGTGCTGATGGGATCACCCACACCCAAACCTTCCCCTCTGTGCTGATGGGATCACCCACATCCAAACCTCCCCCTCATTCATTTTCTCCAGGGCTTTCTCAGCTGCTATCTTTGCAAGTTGCTTCTCTAGAAAGTTACACACATACACTGTTAGTGCCCTTTTCAATAAGCAACATTTTTATTACAAAATTACGAACGTATACAATTGCAGCCTATGTGCTTTACAAAGAAACGTTTAGAATGTCAGCTTCTGCCCAGTGCTACAACAAGTTGTTTATGCACTGCTCGGCATACGTGTCTTCAGGACCCCTTTGCCTGCAGATGATCATGTAATCAATGTTCCTGACTTTCTCTATTTATCTCCAAAGGTGCTTTTGGTGGGTTTGGGGTGTGGTCCAAATGCCCCTTTAAGTACTATCCACTCTGTTGATTCCTAAATATTTATTGAGCATCTATTGCATGTCAGACACCTTTAAATTGCTTGAGGGGAGGGGGCTGAGCTATAAAGCTAAGGCTCATTTGTGCTTTTTCTTTTTAGGAACACATACTTTTGCTGAGAAAATGAAAATAGTACATTTCACTTTTTCTAAAGACCCCTTTAACTCCCCAATGAGTTTCATTGTCCTCCAGATCTCACAATTTTAAATAACATAAAGACCAGCTTATTTCACGAAATACTATGCGAGGTTAGACCATGCCAACTAGTGGCCTCCTTAATACTAATGCCCATAGATTTAAGTCAGTATGTTTCTCAGTACCATCTGCTTTCATGAACTAAACGCTTCTGGTCCTTTGCCCTACCAATGCTTTATCCATTCCCATGCAATAATCTGCCAGAGGGTTTATGCTTCTCCCAAACCTGGGGTCAGAGTCTAAACTCTCTGACCCTAAGCACCTTGAAAGCTACGAGGCCGAGGAGGGTGCAGAAACAGGCCCCGCATGCATATGCATATCCTAGGCAGGTCTGCTCGAAAGGTAACCTTCCCGCACCGGGAGGCGGGGTGACTGAGGTCTTCCGGGCTCCGGAGGAAACCTGCCGGCGGCGGGCGTGCGAGCCCCCCCTTCCCCCTTCTCTCGCCTGGATGCTGCCCCTCGCAGCTCGTCAACCGGCCAAATGCATTCCAGAGCTGTGCACAAGACACACTTCTCCAAGCAGTCCTAGAAACCCGAGCCCGGAGCGGGAGGGCGGGAGGGAGCGCGGCCGCTGCTGAGGTCACATTCGCGCCGCCTCCCCGCCCTCGGCGGCCCGGCTGTTCCCTCCAGCGCACACCTCCCAGGGCCTCGGTCCAGTCCAGTGTAAATGTCTTTTAAACCGAGACAACGCTCTCCTCCCCCTTCCCTCCCGCGCGGCCAAGGGATCTGCCGCCAGGGCCTTAAAAACAAAACGAATGAATGAAGCGTTAGGGCAAGCGCGCGGGACAGCCACTGCAAAGCTCCACCGGCTGGGTCTAAATCGGGCCACCGACCGGCTAGTTCTTCTCCAAAACTCGCCGGCGAAGCCCGCTGGGTGCTTACGGGGCTTCCCATTTGTCCTCTGATCCGGCCAGGTCTCCGTCGACTCTGGGAGCTTTGCCCCCCACCTTTACTCGCCCCCCTACTCCAAGGTTCCCCTCTCGGCAAACCCGGGGGGGGGGTGGCGGTGGCGGGTGGGCGGGGGGGAGAAATAGCTTTTAGAAACCCGATCTGTTGTTTGCGAAACACAATCGCTTTTTTTTTTTTTTTTAAAGCGACAGGGTGTCTAGACGGCCACGTGACGAGGCCGGAGCCGGGCGCGCCACTGCGCAGTGGAACCAGCAGAGCAGAGGGCCCGCGGGGGGGGGGGGGGGGAGGCGGCGGCGGCTGGGGGCGGGGGAGGGAAGGGGGAGGAAGGGGGCGGGGGCGGGAGGCCTTGCGGGAGGCAACGAGCCCGGGGCACACTCACTTGCTTGCTCGGCGCACGGAGGATCCTGTCCCTGAGCCGCGCCAGACGAGCCAGCCGGGCGCCGTGCTCGGTCCGCTCGCCGCGCCGGAGAGAGCTGCCCCAGACAGAGCCAGCCCGCCGGCGCCGAGCTGCCGAGAGCCCGGCCTCAGAGCCCCTGAGAGCGGCACGGCGAGCCCCCGGCGGCAACAGAAGGACCCGAGCGCCAGGAGAGGGCGGACGGGGGACAAGGAGGCTCCCGGGCGCGACGAGGAGTCTCGGAGGTGGAGGCGGCGTGAGGACACCGGGGCCTCCTGCCGCCGCAGCCGGGTCGAGGCGAGCAGCCCTTACGGAGAGCCCGGCGGTTAGCCGCGGCCAGGGGAGGGGGCGCCGGCGGCCCCCGCACTAGCCAGCAGCTTGCGCCCAGGAGGGCGAGAGCGCGCGACCCGCCAGGGGCCCGCTGCTGCCGCCGCGCCGCCCTCCCCCGCGCTGTCAGCCCCGCCGGGCGCAGCCGCCACCGCAGCATCTTCTGCCCCTGCGCCCCCGCCGGCCCCGAGGAAGTCCCTGCCGAGGACCGGAGCCCCTGGGAGCGAAGGAGGAAAGACAGAGACTACACTAAGACACCCAGATGCGAAGGATTGAAGGAGCCTAGCCAAAGCTTTCCGTGGATTAAAAGAAATACACGATATTTTTTGGCAGAATAAAAGGAGAGGAAGACCAGCGGGGATCTGCAAGGAAAAAAGGGGAATGTAACTCGTGGATACGGTTTTTCCACCCCTCAAACGTCTTGTTCTACTTTGTAAACATTTTCTTTCTTTTTTTTTTAAACCCCAGCTCTAGTCGGACGGCCCCAGACCTCCAGGGTGCGAGGAAGTGTTTTTCATTTTGGGCTTTGCATACTTGGTTCTTAGATTTTGAGACAGCCTTCTTATTTCGCCAGACATCTCATGCGGGGTGAAGTCCATTCGGCCCCCTCCTCCGAGTCTTCGTGTGCACGGAATTTGAGGAGATCCGGTTACTAAGGATATAGAGGAAAAAAATAAATCGCGTGCCTGCTTTTTTTTTTTTTTTTCCTCCTAATTGCCTGCTTCTCCCCACCCCCAAATTAAGTTGCTTAGCAAGGGGGAAAGAGGCTTTTACCTCCCTCCAGCAGCTCAGTCGAACGCCTTTCGTTTTTTGCCCCCGCGGATCTTCCATGTAGGAAGCCGAGGCTGGCGAGCCCGACACTCGGGAGCCGCTGCGGGGGGGCCTCTTTTTGGGGAGGCGCCGACCCGGGCAGGCTTCACCGACCCCAGGAAAGCGGCGGCCGCGTTCCTCCGGGGTGCGCCGGGGCCCGACAGCCGCGCACGGCGCGGGCCGCGCGGGGTGGGGCAGCCGGAGCGCAGGCCCCCGAGCCCCGGCGGGCGCCAACGGGCCCCCGCGCGCGCCCCGGCCTCCGGGAGACTGGCGCATGCCACGGAGCGCCCCTCGGGCCGTCGCCGCTCCTGCCCGGGCCCCTGCTGCTGCTGTTGTCGCCTGCGCCTGCTGCCCCAACTCGGCGCCCGACTTCTTCATGGTGTGCGGAGGTCATGTTCGCTCCTTAGCCGGCAAACGACTTTTCTCCTCGCCTCCTCGCCCCGCATGTTCAGGACCAAACGATCTGCGCTCGTCCGGCGTCTCTGGAGGAGCCGTGCGCCCGGCGGCGAGGACGAGGAGGAGGGCACGGGGGGAGGCGGAGGAGGAGGCGAGCTGCGGGGAGAAGGGGCGACGGACGGCCGGGCACATGGGGCCGGTGGCAGTGGCACAGGCAGGGCTGGCTGCTGCCTGGGCAAGGCGGTCCGAGGTGCCAAAGGTCACCATCCCCACCCCCCAGCCGCGGGCACCGGTGCGGCCGGGGGCGCCGAGGCGGATCTGAAGGCACTCACACATTCGGTGCTCAAGAAACTGAAGGAACGGCAGCTGGAGCTGCTGCTCCAGGCCGTAGAGTCCCGCGGCGGTACGCGCACCGCGTGCCTCTTGCTGCCTGGCCGCCTGGACTGCAGGCTGGGCCTGGGGGCGCCCGCCAGCTCGCAGCCAGCTCAGCCGCCTTCGTCCTATTCGCTCCCCCTCCTGCTGTGCAAAGTGTTCAGGTGGCCGGATCTCAGGCATTCCTCGGAAGTCAAGAGGCTGTGTTGCTGTGAATCTTACGGGAAGATCAACCCCGAGCTAGTGTGCTGCAACCCCCATCACCTTAGCCGACTCTGCGAACTAGGTAAGAAGTTGTTTTGCGCCCCCCCCCCCCCCCCCCCCCGGCGCTGAAGCGGTGGAAGAAAAGCCCCCTTGGGCTGCGTGTTTGTGCACCCACCTCTCTGGAGGGGAGTGTACAGCCATTCCTGGTAGGAGACTTGGGGACAAAAGTAAAGAAGGGACTAGGGGATACTGGAAGGGCATTCCCTGGGGGTTCCCTCACAATTTTTTTCTCCTATGTTGTCCCGATGGGGACTATGGGCACTGCACATGCACATTCTGCAGACATGCGGTTAGAAATTAGACGTCCTCATTTCCAGTCAGTTAGAGGGTGCAGAGAGTAGGGGTCACGCCTCCCCCGCACCCGGAAAGGCATTGAGGTGTGTGGCCGAGTTGGATTTGGTCCAAGCCCGCCAAGGAAGGCCGGGAGAAGCGAGTTGTAAAGGCTGGGAAGTCTCTGCTCCTTTAGTAAATAAAGAGAGTCACGTCGGGCACAGTGGCCCGGATTCTGCCCTGGCCGTGCAGTTCCGGGGATTTGGGGGCAAAGTGTGTTAGGGTGGGAGGCCGAACCCTCTCAACTCTACTCTCAGGGTTGTAAAGAACAAGGAGTCAGGAGAAGTTGGTTGACCCCTACTTTACTTTCTTCCAGCACAAGAGATCGTAGAATTAACTATAGGGGGGTGGTCAGTTTCCAGCTCCTCGGTGATGATGCTTCCCCCTTACTGCGCTGGGGCCTGGACTGAGACCCCAGCCTGCCCCCATTTATCCGTTCAGCCTCCTCCATTGCTTCCTTTTTCTCTGCGTCTATGTTCAGGGCGGGGGAAGGGTGCAATTTGGGCGCTAATAGATCCTCCTAGGTTCACCAGCGCACCTGGGGCGCGTCTCTCGGGTGGGCTGGGAAAGCGGAGCCGGGTTCCCCGCGCCGGTGCCTACCTGAGCGCCGGGGCGGGGGTGAATTGCGCCCCTGGGGGGCGGGGCGGGGCGGGGCGGGGCGGGGGGGGGACGAAGTGGGAGCTGGGTCTGAAGTTCCGGGACTGGGAGGGGGCCTTTGTCGCCCCCCGCCCTGAGAACTGAAGTGCGTGGCCCAGCAGAGCCGCGGCGGATCGGGTGGTTTCCAGCGGGGCCCGCCGAGCGCCGCGGTGGCGTCCGCAGACGTGGAGGAGCGGAGCGCCGCGGCTGGCGCCAGGCGGCCTCTTTTGTTTATCTGACAGCTAAATATCAAGGCAATCACCGCCTCGCGGCCCTGCCTCCAACCCCCACAGCTAAGACAAACAGTTGGGCTAAAAGAATGCCTCTGTTATCATAAGTTTCTATCTCTCTTACTCATGGCTCGGCCTTTATTTTCTCTTACTTTTTTAATTCCAGAGTCTCCCCCTCCTCCTTACTCCAGATACCCGATGGATTTTCTCAAACCAACTGGTGAGTAGATGATTTTAAAAATACCCTTCCTTTCTTAAGTTAGAAACAGCCTCTAGAACGCGGATTTTTATGCCCAGGCAGCGGCTTGGGGAGGTGCTGGGTTTGCCTGGAGGTGGTTATAGGTATCCTCTGTTGGAAGTTCGGATTTTTCTGTTTTTGTTGTGGCTGGAAATGATATATACGTGTATATATACTCTTTAAAAAAAGTTTCCTAGATAGATATGCTTTACAATTTGTTCTTTTTTCATGTATTTGCACACCGTGGCTGAAGTTGGCTCAGCTTTAACACGTGGAATTTAATCCACGCAGAGATGTCTTGGGAGCCAAATAGGACAGGTTGATGGGAAAATTTGAAGGCTTTGTGAGTGCCAGAGGAGCCGGTGGGAAGAGATAATTCGATGGAAGGGAAGACAGTTTTAAAAAGGTGCAGAAAAGACTTTTGTTTTGAGTAAATGGTTAGAAAATTTTAAGTCAAGACAAAACCACCCTCGCTGGTTTCCTCTTCTCCCTCCCATACAAGTCAGCACTCCTCCCGGATTTTCTCAGAGTTCTAGGTTGGGGCTGTAAAAGTTTTTAGCATAGCTCTGCTTGCCTGTTGTCACCGGATGGCATGGGGCCAGGGCAAACGCTCATTTGAGACTGGCACCAGCCCTGTTGTGATTGCATGCAACTTCTGGCTGGCAGTGCAGGGGCTCACCCTGTGGAGCTAACAGTGCGGGGAAAGAGGGTCTGCGAAGCCGGGACAGGAGGGTGACCACGGGGAGGACCCCTGCATCCAGGAGCCCCTTCTTACAGTGGGAGATTCACCTGCTGAAAAGTAGGGAGTGTAACTTTGAAACTTTGCGCCCTGTTTACTTGATGCCTGAAAAATAGAATGTTATTTTTTTGCCAGGGTTCTGAGAGAAGTGCAGGGTTGGGCCTCATGTCGCTCTTGGAATTCTACAAGTTCTTCCGCCTCATGAGTTTTGGCTGTTGGGCTTTCCCCCCACTAATTAAAAGTTTTGCTGGGGCGTTGTCATAAATTAAATACTTTAATGAACGGTGTAACCGAAGCCCACAGCCCTCCCGGGACTCGACGCCGATCCCTCGAGTCGGGAAGGCGTTGCTGCTTGCCTGGTGCCTGTCTAATAAGTGGCCTGCAAAGCATGTGATATTTTGCTTTCGATTTACAAAACACCAGATAAATGGTCATTAATGAGGAGATAACCAGCTCTCTGTATTTGTAACAAATGTTACCGAGCTCTGTTTTCTCAAATAATAACTTGACCGGGTTTTTGGCTTCAATACTCAAGAATCCTTTCATGAGGTTAGTTCTCCAAGGACCACCTCTGCCCTGTTTTTGTTTTTTCTTCCGTAGTCTTCAAATGTGGAGGTTTTCCTTAAAAGAGAGACAGACCAGTCACCTTGACCCCAGGGGTAAAGACAACTAGGGTAAATGTTCCCAGAAACCTAAAACCGTAAAAGAAAAAAGGGTTATGTTCTCTTGGGTTTCCTGCAAAGATATCGGAATAAATCTGCTCACCGGATTTAAGCAGTCATTCTGTCAGGCCAGGACCTCATTTTCAGTGAGTGGAGTGATATATTTATTCATTAGCAAGTGTTGACATTAGGTAGCAAAATGTGTGTAAACAGAGAAGCCACAAAGACAGGAATGTGCCATTTCCAAGGGGGAGAAAAGTTCTCCAGATCAGCCAATAGGAAGTGATTAACCTGCCAATCGGAAGCTCAAACAGCTGGTTACTCACCCAAAACGCTTTGTTTAAATTAAAACAAAAAAGGAATGAAGAAAAGGCAGCTCTGTGTAAGGACATGGAGGGAGGTAACAGGGGAAGCCCCCATGGAAGGTACTGTCCTGACGCATTGAAGGGCAGCCAGGTCTGGGGCTGGAGGCTCCCCCTCCCACCGTTGGTCTGGGGCTGGTTTTGCTGGCTGCTGTGGCCAGGGGCAGTGAGGTCAGATACACAGATGGGATGCTGCCCCAGGTTTTACTCCTCACCTTATATGTGGGAGAAGAGTATTTGGCTGGGGAATTTAGATCTGCCACTTACATTCTTAAGTTTCTAAGCCCTGGGTGGAATTTTTGGCCTTGGGTTACTAGGTGAAAACCAGTCATAAGGTTTTTACAGTGGACGACTGTTAAAATCTTAACCAGTTACACAACTAAGGGAATTCTTTCTGTGAAGTCTTCAGCTTGGGAAGAGAGTGGGAAAGGGGCTGGGCCCTACCCTGCAGCCTTCGAAAGGACTCAGGGCAACAGCCAAGCTGCAGCCTCTGTGAGGGCCTGACCTTTGTAGACCTGGGTGCTAGGTGGTCCCAAGTCAGCAGCATTTCCTGGGCAGGAGCCTTAGACTCGGTTGAGCCTAGGGGCAGGGTGGCTGTGCCCTGTGGCAATCAGAAATTAGGAAGACCCTCTCCCTGCCCTCATTGCACTGGGATAAGAGCCTGGTGTTTGAAATTAGGTCTCACTTTGTGCAGTGGGGAGGGCCGGGGGCACTGCTCTGTAGGCTCTGCTCCTCGTGTCCTCAGTATCCCATGGTCTGAAAGGTTTGAAGAATGATGGGGGGTGGGGGGTTGCTGGGTACAATGTATCTGCTTAGGCTGGGAACCCAGTTGGCCAGTGCCCATTGGTAGGTGGAGCCCCCAAAGTTTAGTTGAGAAGCCTGGGACGTAGCCTGCCTTTACCTGCTAACTCAGGCTACTTTTGACTTTTCTAGGCTTCTTTATAAAGCCAGATGATCAAAGAGTTAGACTGGTGATTCATTCATTCACTCATTTTTTGGTTCATTCATTCATTCTGCAGGCCTGATGATGTGCCTGCCTAAAATATGTGATGATTCTAATGCAGTAGATTGTCTTTCTATGGATCGGGGCATCTTTCTATGGATTGGGGCAGAGCCGGGACACTTGGTGTTTGGTGGTGGTGGTGGCGGCTCCTCCTCTGTCCTGGACAGTACCTAAAAAGCTCAGAACTAAGTTGACAAGACTATCCTGTCTCTTCGGGAACCACTCATTGTCTTGGTGAGGGAAGTGGGACCCCAGCCTCCTCACCTTGTGCTCCTCAGCAGCTGTTCCTTGGCTTCTCCCCAGGCCTGCGTCTTCTAGGAATCTTGCTGCTGGGAGAGGAGAAGGAGGCTCCCTCATCCCCCAGCACTTACTGGGTTCTTGGTAATGTTTAGGCTTCTGCGTGTGAGCCAGCCTGGGCGCTGGGGAGTGGGCAAGGCAGGCAGGAGCTGAGCCCTGACTTTGGATCTCTGTCTCTGCAGAGCTGTTCTCTGGTTGACTGCCGGAGGTGTGGCAGCCTTGACTGTGCTTTACGAGCCTGGCAGTAGCTTGAGGCCAGTCTGGATGCTGAAGCCAGTGTCAGTCTGACTACTTGCAGGGAAGGGAGCGAGGACGCTGGTGGCCCGGGGAGGGAGAGTTTGGGACAGGTGCTGAACTCTTGGGTATGGCCAGCTCAGCGGGTGGTCCCTTGGGCTAGTCAATGACGCCTCAGTTTACCTGGGTGCCAGTTGAACAGGTATACTTTGCTACTTCACAGGGGTGGTAGGGAGGCCTAATTAATGTTTGTAAATCCTTCCTGAGATCAAAGACTCTGTAGAAGGGCAGAGCACCATTTCATAAAAACGCTTGTGGTTGCCAGTGCCGAGCTGGCTTACCTTTGATCTGAGACAGGCCGACACCCTGAATGTGGTCCCAGCTCTGCCCTGAGATGCCGGGCCCTCCCTTTGAAATACACCTTACCCTGGGATTCAGCCAGCCAAAGCCGGGTGGGGGGAGCGGAGTGGCCCTGGATAAGTCATCGTGTGTGATGTGGGGGTGTCTCCCATTGGGGGGTAGGGAGCTAGCCTCTCTGTAGAACATGTGAAGGCCATCAGAGTAGTTGAGAAGGAGCAGGGTACACACCATGTAACAAGCAACTCCATTTCCTGTCCTCCCCTATTGTTTTCCATTTGATTAAGTGTATCCTGTAAAAAGTATATGCCTGTTAGGAGTTATACTTTATGCCGATAAAATGAGGCCATCCGAACACACAGTCTTTTCTCTCTTCCCTGCCTGCGGCCGCTCCTCTCCCAGTTAAGAGAATTCTTGACAAGTTCTTCCAGCCTGAGCGAGAAGGCAGGACAATGGTGGAGAGGGATTAGCCAGAGAGCGGAGGGGGGCAGGCAGCATAAACCCAGAGGTGCTTCGGGGTTACCTGTAGCAAACCCCCCTCCTGTTTTCAGGTAATGGAAATAGCTGTTGGGCTATTAAAAGGCTCCCATGGGCTACGGGCCTCTGGACTGCTCTTTTGCTTGTTTCCTGTTGGCCAAGTGGTTCCAGTGGGAAACTGGTAGTGCTTACCCAGGTCCGTCCGGCTGGGGGCTGGAGTCGCACCATCCAGCCTGGTGTTTGCTGTTTGCTGCGGAGCTGGGAGTCACCTGGTCTGAGCTAGCCTTTCTCTATGGATTTCAGCAAGACAGGGTTTTGTGTATTTTTGTTTCCTGGGACTAATTAGTTCTGGGTCATGGGCACTGTTTTTTGTTTTAATTGCTTGGAGAGGGTTGTCGAGTCTATTTCGCAGCTAGATTTGTCATTACCCTCATTAACTTTCAGGTCACTGTGCCCAGTACTTGAGGGTTACAAAGATAGGAAGAGAAGCTTACAGTATAGTTAGGGGTTGTCTGGGAAGGTTTCCAGAGATGGGGAGTGTGGACTAGGCCTGGAAGCAGGTAGAACATTCCCCCTTCAGGTGGGAGTCTTGCCGAGAATGTTCTCTGCCTTGATCTGGTGGTGGCTCTGCACAGGTGTATACATGAGCACAGTTCGTGGAGTGGTACTTGAGATGTGTATGCTTCCCTATACCTGTTATACTGCAGTTAAAAAGGAAAAAGATGTCCCTTTAGCCCAACACCTGTCTTGAGAAAATCCTAAAGAACTGGGAAGTCTGTCTGTCCTTTTTTAAAAAGATGAGGGCGAGACACTGGTCCGTGGGAGTGGCAGAGAGGCCACTGGATCCAAGCAGGAGGCTCTGGGAACCACGGCAGGGAGACAGCCGCAGGGCTGAGAGTCAGAACCTGGGCCTCCTTTGACCTTGGGAACTACCTGGTTTCCTCAATGGGGGACTTACAATAAAAGAGAACTTCCAGCCAGTCTGTGATCGAGCCTGACTTGACTAATGATTAACTGGCCTCCCGGAGCCCAGACGGGTGACAAGGTGCTGTGGTCTGTCTAATGATGGGCAGCGAGACCTGAGCAGCCCATTCATGATCAGCCTCGTGGCTGGGAGTCAGCTGTTTGGAATGTGTGGTTTCTCTTTAATGCTTTTTCGGATGTGCTTATAAATTAATCTTGGTGTTTTTATTTATTTATTTCTGTGTTTATTTCTCCCCTTTTCAAACCCACAGCAGACTGTCCAGATGCTGTGCCTTCCTCCGCTGAAACAGGGGGAACGAATTATCTGGCCCCTGGGGGGCTTTCAGGTAAGACGCTTTCTCAGATGTTCCTGGCAATTCCAAGACCTCTTGAAATGACTGGAGATGGAGGGATGGGGGTGGTCCACCGTCTGTCACCCCAGCTGGTCTGGAATTTCCACTTTTCTGTGCATTAAACTGGATGCAGTCTTGATGACCGGGCCCCCTCAGCTCATCATTCTGAAGTCCCTCACACACCAGGACACAGGGCCCGCTCCGTAGACGCGGAAATGGGGTCCATTTTGGGACTGGTGTGCTGTGTTTCATGGTTGTTGTTAAGCAACTCCTGCTCGAGGGGCTCCACTTGGTGACTTTGGTGTCATTAGTTCATGGTTTCAGCTCTTGTTTTGCTCTTGCCCTTTGTGCATTGGGTGCCTCCAAGGGGATGGACCCACTGTTTGGGAACTTGAAGACAGATCCCAGGTGTAGCCTGGGCATTCAAAGTAGACGTCCTTGATGCTGGTCCGAGTCCTCATTCCCAGTTCAGCGTAGTGCAGGATGCTGTAGCCACGGGGTCTGGGCACGGCGGACAGGAGGCACTCACACTGCTACCCAGGAGGGAGGGTTTTCCTTAGAGCTGGAGGATAATGGGATTGGATGGTGCAGGGCGGTAGGTAGCATCATTGTCTCCGAGTGACATGAGAAGATTGTGATAAACTTGGAGAAACTCATTAGCGATGTAACTGAGAGGCATTGCCTTTTTTTTCAAAAGACATCCTGTTTCCACCTGCCTTTCCCACCCCAGGGTGCCATCACTGGATGTTCTAAGAACTAGCTAAAGCCAGAGGAAAGTCACCCCAGGGGAAACATTCCAGCAGAGTCTGGGCATTTGTCACTTCTTGCCTTTGTTTGGGGCATTGGTGTTGGGCCATGGCAGCTCAGATGGAAGCTGTGAAGCTGACTTTGGGGGGGACCGTGGTGCATCCTCTTCTGTGATGTGACTAATTGGTCAGGCGTTGCTCAGGCCCAGGTCATCCTGCTCAGTTCCCTCCCAGCCTCTCCTCTTCAGGAATGAGCTTGCTGAGAATGTCTTTAGGGAGACCTTGTTTGTTTTCATTTCTACGCAGTATATACTCTGAGTGTTATCTGAGACAGAGGGTATTGTTTACTCAAAGCTCCTAATGAGAACTGAGCAGGAAAAAGAGGGACCCAGAGAGGGACCGGGGCTTGGGCCTGGAGGATGGGTGTGAGCCAGAGTGGGGGGAGGGCACCAGCGCCACGGGACTGCGTCTCTCTGCTTTCTAAGGCTGACAGAGTTCCTGAAAGAAAGAAGGTTGGGGAGAGGAAAGGGTTTGGGCAAAATAAAAAAATAACACTCAGGATGTTGTTAGATGGTTTTATTTTTTAAATCCTGAATGTGCAGGGAGGCACCCCAGCCCCTCTGAACCACATGAAATAAGCAAGGGAAGTGGTAGCTTTTGAAAGGGGGGCTCTTTGGAAGGTTTGTCTTATTGATAACATCTTGTCTGTCTCCTCGGCTGGAGGAAGTGACGACACCAGGCTGAGCCACCAGACCCAGTGCCTCCCTGTGCGCCCCAAGAGCTGAGCAGAGTGACCTACGAAACAGTATACCCCACGCAGCCCCTTCTGAGATGGGTGGGCTTTATGTTCCCAAAGCTTTTCAGTTCTAGAAAGAAACAGGGTAAAATAGTTATTAATCCCCCCACACCCCCCCAAAGTAATTGCAACCATTTAGATTAATGAGGAGCTGCTACGAAGGCATGTTTGCCTCTGAAGGGGTCCCGTGGTTTAACAAAACTGCAAAAGAAAAAAAGGGGGGGCGCTCAACATGAAAGAGCATTTGTTTTGAATTTTAGCTCTTGATTTACTAATTCCCAAGGCTTCAAAGTTTGAGCTCTTTCTTCTTTCCGTTCGGAGTTGGAGCAGTTTATTAATAATGTGCCGTGGGGGGAAATTGAAGAAATTGTGTTTTGGGTGGATGCCAGTGGTTTGGGGGTGTCTGGAGGGGAGGTGATGGGCATGGAGAACACCCAGCGTTACACCCTTTGCAGCAAAAATTCCCCCCAAAAGATGATTGTAGTGGCCCAGGTCCAGGGCAGAGGGTTTTGTAAATGGAGACAGCCCAAACCTCCTCCTCCCCAAGAAGTTGATCTTTCCACTGGGAGTGTGTGTGTGGGGGGGCTGGGTGTGTCTGCCTTGCTGAGGATGAGGCCATTGGGGGCTGCGGTGGCTGCAGGGCCCGCAGGGGGGCCCTGCTGGGTAGGGGAAGGGGTTAGCAGAGGCTGGAGAGTCAGAGCCTGCTATGGGGGGGGCAAGTGGGCATCAAGGGGGGCAGCAGTGCAAGTGCCCACAAGGATTTGCCCCCTCTTTTCCCTCCTCCGCCTTGAAATAACCTCTCTGAGCGTCTCTTTCACAGGCCCTGTGTGCTGTTTTCCTTCCTGTCCTGCCCTGGCTGAGAGTGGCCTTAATGAATGGGGCTCAGTTTAGGGTGGGAGGCAGGTCGGCAGCGGGAGCCAGGGCTTGATTCTCTTGGCACGGGAAGAAGGGAAAGAAAAAACAGCCGAATGTGAAAATGTGGGGCCTTGGCTGTGGGGGTGGGGGTGTGCTCAAAGGCATGCCCCCTCCTGAAATGCAGGGTGACTCCAAGGCTGGCCCTTCCCTTTCCTGCGAGGAAGGGGAGAGGAAGGGGAGTGGGCGGCAGAAGCCCTGGGAGCTGGCCTGCTGGCTGCAGGTTGGAATTCCAGCCTCGCAGCGTGGGGCTGGCCGGTGACAGGCCCAGGCTTTTGGGACTCGCAGTGAACATACCCCACCCCTGCAAGCTTCCCTAGTCTGGGAAAACGGCACATTTTTAGAAGGCTGTGACTCGGTTCCAGGAGATTGTACTTTCATTTCTGACAGCCAGCTCTCCGAGACAGATGGATTGCTCCATGCATGGTTGTGTGTGTGTGCATGTGCGTGCATGTGTGTGTGTGCACGCACGCACGCACGCACACACTACAGACGTACAGATAGACTCCTGTGCACAGACACATGAGCAGACATGCCCAAGGCAGGCTCTGGGATAGGCCTGCGCCCCTCTCATATGGGGTCGGTGGACCTCAGTGCAGCTTCTCCATGAGAATACGCACTTTGGGGGTAGAGGCATTTTGGTGAATTGGTTCTGAATTGTGACTTGTCAACCTGACTATGGTGCCTGGAACATGTCCTGGCCTAGGAAGACCCACCTCGGAGAGGAGAGGTCTGACACAGACGGGAGCTGCTAGGTTCAGCTTGCTGGTGGAAATGGAAAGGATTTGCTCCCCGAGCCTCACTGTATCACTGGTAATTAAAAGCATGTGTTAGAAGCTGTCATCTTTGCAGCCTCCATCTGGAGCTTCATGGAGGGGGCTTTCATTTAGCTTTCCTGCTGTCCTGATTTGGGGGGGGGGGGTTGGCAGAAAGACCCTCTCACTTGTAAGTTCTAGGTATTCACTCATTCTCCAGCCTCCTCTATATATTAATGCCTGGAGCTGGCTGGGCCTTATCCATGCAAACCTCCCTGGGTAGGGCAGGGAGTAGAGGCCAGCAACCACTTGTTATTTAAGCTTCCAAAGAGGTTCCAGTGTGGATTTCAAGGAGGGAGGTGGGAAGCAATGGAGACATGATACTTAGGCCAGCTCCTGACTGCAAAGTCATTCTTATTGGAGAGACACTGTCCCACTATCCTAAGGGAAGCCAACTCCTTTGCTAGATCTTCAGACTCTTGCAGAGTTTAGGTTGAGGTGGGGGCTGTCCTTAGGTCAGCAGCCACTTCAGGACTCCTCCTTGATGCCTGATGCCATCTAGGGTCCTCTCAGAGGAGTCTTCAGAAATACCTGTATAATCTGAAAATTTGGTCCTGGCTCAGTCCACGGTCAACTTGAGCTCAAACCAAGTGACTTGGGAAAGATTGTTCCATCGTGTTTTTTAAGGAGTCATTCAGCTGCAGGTGAACAATTATTTATTGTCTGGCTTGGGATGGTGAACCTGGGTGTCTGTGGCTGTGTTTTTGGTGTCTCCTTCCCCTGCCTGGGAACAAGCAGCCTGTGGCTTCGCTGAGCTCTTGAATGCCATTTGGGGGTGGGGTGGATTGAGCTCATCCACGTGGCCAAGAGCATGGCTCTGAGGGATGAGTCAGATGGAGCTGCACATGTGACCTTACCTACTCACTCCCTACTCCCCAGGCAGCTGCGAGAAGTCAGTCTAGAGCTCGAGGGACCCCGTCCATATCTCGGTAAATGCTACAGAAGGACGCGGGCCTAGGGCCAGCTCACCTGGTGCACGCCCGCTCTCAGAGTCCGTCCTGGACAGCAGCTCCGGCTGTTTGCTGCCCATCTGCAGTGGTCGAGGCCGTGCGCTCAGTGCCTCCGGGGAAGAGCTCACTGATAAAGCCCCCTTTGTCGTGGAAAGAAGGCGGCAGGCAGGCAGTTGTAGGGTGACATTGTTTAAAGTCTGGGGCAAATTTGGGCTGCTCTGCCTACCAGACTAGAGGGGCTGCTGCCTCATGCATCCTGTTATTAAGGCAGAACAGAGCAACCAGCTAAAGGGCAGGGATCAGTGAGGTCTAGGTGCTGCTGTAGCTTTTGAGGCACCCTGGCCCACCAACCCCTCCCCCACCCTGGGCCTTTTCTTAGCAGAGCCTGACTGTAGCTGGGTTATCCTTCAGGACCTATAGGACCTCTGTGACAAGCTCCGAGCCTGTGGGGCAGTGAAAAGGGGGGAAATGCCAAAGGATTCGAGATCAGGTTTGGCTTCCCATGCATCTTTATTGCTGACGTTACTGTGCCATATTGATTCTGCAGGGCTGTGATTGCCAGGCTGCTAATTGTTCACTTCAGTCCAGGCTTAGAAGCTGGAGCAGCACTTTCAAAGCAGGTGTCCTAACCTAGTGGAAGAAACAAGGCGCAGGGCAACGGCCCCAGGTGGTCCCAGGCTTGCGTGCACGTTAGAACCCCCGGGATCCCCTGAATCGCAGTCCGTTGGTGGGGTCCTGGTATCAGTAGCTTTTGAAAGCTTACCAGGTGCAAACAAGTTGGGGAACCCTGGGTGTAAGCAGAAAAGGGGTCTGTGTTTCTTCAGGGAGTTTCTTTTGGTGGCCATGCAGGTTTTCTGTGATTCTAAACAATAGCCTCCCCTTATCCGCTGTTTTACTTTCTGTGGTTCAGTTACCCAGAAATAAACAGGTCCTGAGTTTTATATGGTGCACCCTTCTGAGTAGTGTGACGAAATCTCACCGCCCCACTCCATCCTGCCCAGGACAAAAATCATCCCTTTGTCCAGTGTCTCCACTGTTGTGGTGTCACAGTGCTTATTTCAAGTCACCCTTGTTTATTGAATGGTGGCTCCAAAGTGGAAGAGGGGTGACGCTGGCAATTTGGATGCACCGCAGAGAAGCCATGAAGTGCTTCCTTTAAGTGAAAAGTGAAAGTTCTCAACTTATAAGGCGTTATATTATTTCACATCATCACAAGAAGAATGGACGTACAGTACAAGGTAGTTCCAGAGAGACCACATTCACACAACTAATTACAGTATATTGTTGTAGTTGTCAATCTCTTACGGTGCCTAATTTATAAGGTAAACTTTATCATAGGTATGTCTGTCTAGGAAGAAACATAGTATATATATAGGGTTTGGTTAAGAAGAAACAGTGTATTTGGTTAGGAAGAAACATAGTGTATATAGGGTTTGGTTAGGAAGAAATGTAGTGTATATAGGGTTTGGTCTGTCCATGGTTTCAGGCATCCACTGGGGGTCTTGGAACATATCCTCCTCGGATAAGGGGACGACTACTGTATATGCTGCTGTAGTTAAGAATATGAGTCTTTTGCTTTTTGAACCTCTTCTCATATAAGCTTTTTGCTTGATTGTAGGAATTTGACTCTGTGCCTTCCTCCAGTTGTCTTTGCTGTTGTGAATGACATTGTAACAGTGACCATGGATAGGGCTTCCTTTTGGGATGATAAAAATGTTCTGGAATAGATAGTGGCGATGGTGGCCCAGTCTATGAATGCATTCAGTGTCACTAATGGTAAATTTTATGTTAGGGGTATTTTACCACAATTTAAAAAAGTAGTGACTTGTGGTAGCTTTTAAATAAATACATGCAGATATTTGGATAATCATTAAAAAATAGTGACTCAGAATAAAAACGGGGAGACTTTGGTTGGGTGCCTGGGATCCACTGTTGATAGACACTTGTTTCCAGTGCACCTCTGAGGTCTCCTGAGGTGGGGCACATTGAGGAGCCCTGCTCTCTGGCTTGATTTACCTGGAGAAGCAGGCAGGAGGGCTCCCTAGGGTGTGTTTTCTGATCCTGGCCTGTCGGGGCGGGGGGAGGGGGGGTCCACCGGTGCCGTGCAGGGGCTGTCTCCCAAGGCCTGGGGTCCTCCGGCCTCCCGTTGGGTGATCTGGACCCCTCCTCTGCCCCTGCTGCTGGAGCTTCCGGTCGATGGGACATCCTCCTCGTGACATCTTCGCCCAGGTTCTAGGACTCCGAGGAGGCGGGCGACACTCCCGGGAGCCCTCCCTGTGTGGGAGCCTCGTGAGGATACTGTACAGCGCGGCCACCGGGAGGTCACCACTGGCCCTACCATCTTCTCGCCGTATTGAATGGCGAGCCCGGGGCCTGGCCGCCTGCCTACTGTCACAGAGAGGCTTCCTCTCCGGGCTATTTTCAGCGGGAAGATATTATTAACTGCTGAGGCACAGTTCTGAATTTAGTGGCTAACACACCAAGAAAGCAACAATCACCCGGTGGTGGCAACTTGACCAAAACACGTGGGCTCATTGGGGGGACTTGGCTGCCCCGGACCCCTCCACTTCTCCGCGTGGGGATCCGGGCCCTGGCCCCGCTCCCGGGGAAGCTGCCGGTGCAGACTCAGGACCCGCACAGAGAACGAGGCTTTTCATGAAGCCAACCCTTCAGAGGTGTAGAAAATGATAGCACTTATATTCCAAGATGGGGATGGGGCAGTGGGCGGGAAAAGGATCTGTCTAGAGAGTTTCGGATGGGGGTTTAGAACGGGGTGATAACTTTCACCTTGTAAGCGAACAGGAAATATTGGGACAAGACAGGAAATTGCATCATTCCCTTTATGAGAAGAACTCCAGCAAAAAGTTGCTCGTGAAAGGTAGTGGCTGAGAGGAGACCAGCCCGCTTTGTTTGTGTTCCCCCCTCTTCCCTTCCACTCCCACGAGAACTTTTAGGCCATTTTCTTTAAGAAAGAGGTTGTTTGAGAACTTTATGTTATTTTTATTATTTAAAAAAATATTTTACCAGAAGGGTCACCTTCAGTTGAAATGTTAACGGCAGCCTTATTCCCCGGCTGACTAAAGGATCTTTCATGACTTTCTCAGCTTCCTTCCCCAAATGGTGGGGCCAGCGCTCTTGGCTGGAGGCGCGTTTTGGTTTGGCGGCCGGGCCCTCCGCACGGGGCCCCACCCAGTGTCCTTAGCTCGGTTTTAACTTGCCAAAAAAAAAACCCTTATGTGTTTTATTTTGGTAGGGGTAGGTAGGAGTGTACTCATGCCCAAAGTCCTTTGTCCCGTGTCTCCTTCCCCTACACAGAGGTGCCGGGCACTTGGCAGGTTGGAGCTCAGGGCTGCCTGTATTTTGAAGCCACTGAATCAGCCCCTGTCCCCTGCCGCACCCGCCCCTTAGTTCCTTAACTCCTGAGATGGTTTCTAGGGCACTAGTGAGGAGTGGAGAGGAAACGGGAGGCAGCGTCCCTGTCCCTGTCCCTGGTACAGCGGTGCCCGGTCGCTGTGCTCTGCCCTGGGAGGAGGGGGCTCCCCACAGCCCCGCCCCATGGTGCTGTGGGGCAGGCGATGCTGGCCTGGGTGTGAACACAGTTTCTCTGCACTCACCCCTGGGCTTCTGAGTCTTTGACCATGTCATTGTTCTCATGACATGTGACAGTGCCCTGACCTATGCTGCCAAGGAGCCATCTTTAAGGATGGGGACCAGAAAGAAAGCCGAGTGTGTGGCTGGCTTGCTCCCCACCCCCACCCCTTGCCAGCCTTTCTCCTTAGCGTGCTGTGTTTTGTTTTCATAACACTACAAGAGCCCTGGGGTGTGTAAAAGCATTGTTGAACACTCAGTGAGGGGAACTTGTCCAAACAGAGCGGGACGCCAGGGCAGAATGCTGTGGGCAGGTGGTGTGCCCACAGAGGGTGCCGGGCCGGCGCCTGGCTTGGAAACACCTCTCAGGACTGCCGCAGCTGTCTGGGAAGTTGCTGAGGACAGGGGCTTCTATTTTGCCATCTCCGCAGGGAGCCCAGGACAGGGTCTGGGCCTTCCATCGCTGACCCCAGCCTGGAAGGCACTGTCCCCTCCAAGGGTGGGTTCACACGTGTCTTCCTCTACCACGTGTAAAGCTGAGCGAGCCATCTGCTTTGAGTGAAGCCAGTGTGTCTCTGGTTCATTCATTTAGTGATTATTTATTGAGCACCTACTATGTGCCAGTCTCTCGGAGGTGTGGAGGCTACAGTTCTTGAGCCCTGATAGAACGAAGGGCAGCAGCTACAGTGGCTTCTCTGAGGGTGCTGTTGGGTGCATGGAGTGTAGGGGGGGCTCCTTCTCAGGCAATTGCTACAGGACAGAAGGAGCCAGGTCCCATGGGCTCAGAGCCACGCCTTGGGGTGGGTAAGGTGTCGTGAGACATGGCCGAGGTGCACGCAGGGGTCCCTGGGTGACTGAGCAGGAAAAGTAGGCAGAGTTTGGCCTCTGCTTTGAGTGTGTTGAGAACAAAACGAAGCTTGTGGGTAAACAGAGGCCCGTCTCCTCCAGTTCTGGCTCCAGCCCCTCTGCCCCCACTTGTTGATTGTGAGATAACATCAGGAGGCACAGTTATAATCCAGACCCTGGCAGTAGCCCGGGCATGTGGAGAGGTGACCAGCCAAACACTGGCTCTTCCACGGGACCACAGCCAGAGACTGATGGGACACGTGGAAGGATAGTTAAGTATTTAATGTCTTGACAGCCACAGGGAAGGTGGGTGTCTTAAAAGCCCAGGAGTTCGGACTTTCCATTTGTAACTCCAGTGGGCTTGATTCTCGTGAAGAGCACCTGGAGCTGCACCTGTGCTTCCAGTTTGCAACCTGATGGTCAAGCCATGTCTGAGGTCCCAGCCCGGGTGTGAGGCCCTGGCTCCCCTTCAGTAGGGTTTGCATGAAGTCACCTAATGCTCAGTTACCAAAGTGTTTCGTTTTCACATTCATCCTGCCCCTGTCCGTTCCCTGCAGGCTGCCTGGTGGCTCTATTCAAGGAGCTCCCTAATTTCATTAATCTTCTTGCTCCTCTGGAGCCCCACTGGCCTCTTCTGGCCGGGAGAGCCGTTTGGGCCCGGAGTTTGATCCAGGGCGAAAGGGCAGAACCGACCTCACCTCCAGTTTCATCTTGCAAAGCGGGGAGTTTCTGCCCTCAGACAGAAGATGGCTCAGATAGCCAGGCCAGGGGCTCCTGGGGGCTCTTGTGTTTGTTCATTTCTATGTTCTCTTTTTACTTTTTAACTTGGGATGGTCGCTCAACAGGAACAAAAACAGTGTGACGCCGAGGTAGGACTCTGCTATTGGTAGACACTCCTTTCTGCTGTCCCCGCCCGCCTTTCCCGCCTTCCGCCCCTTCCAGTCCCCGGAGAAGCTGGCAGTGTCTCCTTCCCCAGTGGGGTGGATGAACTGAGGCCGGGAAGGGCCCGGAAGAACTCTTCCCCTCAGAATGGGGACCTTTCCTGCCTCAGGCTGCCCTTTAGCTGGCACAGCCCCTCCCCCTCATTAATCAGTAACCTAGAGGGAAAAGCAAAAGTTGAGTTCTTCTCTGACCTGGGGTGCACAGTACAGTTCTTACAACTCCATGGCCCTGCCCCCAACTCAGTGGGGTCACAATTAAACCCCACCCCCCTCCCCGAGGGATAGTTCCTGAGCATGAGGCCTGGAGGGAGGGGGCGGGCTGCAAAGATTCCAAAGCCTCATCTCAGTGTGAGCTGGATGCCCCAGTCCCAGGAGGAGGTTTGGAGAGAAAGACAGAAGTAAAGTGCCCTCCAAGTTTCTGTCCCAGAGGCTGGCCTAAGGGTGGGGAGCTCAGCCACCAGTTGGCCTCATGGCCATGGCCGTGCAGGAACCTTGTTTGTGTGTCCTTCTCATATGCAAAATAAGTGGTTGGACCTGGTCTCCAAGTTCCTTGCGGTTCTGACATTCTGTGATTGTTGGTTCTTGGATTTGCGGCGAGTGGGTGTGAGACCCCCGTTGCTGAGCTAGTAGGATAATGGCCTCTTCCAATTTCAAGTTTCTTGGCTTCCAAACTGTTCCTAGAATGAGTGACAGTTGAGGAGCCTTTCCCCAGATAAATGAATAAGCATACCTATTTGCCTGTGTTTCCAGGGTCTTTGCCCTTGCGGGGAATCCCCTGTACTTGGCAGGGTAGGTTTGCGGGGACTGTGCAGGGAGAGCGTTAGGGGAGGCGCAGGGCCTTTTTCTTTTTTCAGGGGGGAAAATATACATAACACTTACCATCCTAACCTTTTTTTTTTTAATCCTCACCTGAGGATATTTTTCTATTGATTTTTCAGCTAGAGTGGGAGAGAGAGACACATCGACTCGTTGCCTCCTGGGTGACCAGGGTTGGGGGTCAAACCCACAACTGAGGTACATGCTCTTGACTGGGAATGGACCCCGAGACTCTTTGGTCCACAGGCCAACGCTCTGACTGGCTAGGGCCATCCTAACCATTTTTTTTTAAATGTTTTTTTCTTCATTGATTTAGGAGAGAGAGAGAGAGAATAACATTGATGAGAGAGAATGTTGATTGGCCGCCTCCTGTATGCCCCCCACTGGGGATTAGGCCTACAACATGGCCATGTGTCCTGACCGGGAATCGAACCGGTGGCCTCTTGGCACATGGGTCAACGCCCAGCTGCCGAGCCACACTGGCCGGGCCATCCCAACTATTTCTAAGGGTACGGTTCAGTGGCATTAAGCACATTCACATAGTTGTGCAACCGTGACCACCATCCATCCCCAGAACTCTCATCTTCCCCAAACACACTCTGTACCCACTAAGCACCAGCTCCCCGGTCCCCTCCTCCCAGCCCTCGGCAGCCAGTGTTACTTTCTCTCTCTGAACCTGACTATCCCAGGCACATTGCGGGAGTGGAATCAGACAGTATTTGCCCTTTTGTGTCTGGCTTATTTCCCGTAGCGTGTACCTGAATGGTCCCTCCGTGTTGCAGCACAGGTCAGACTTGCTTTTCTTTACGTGTACACGTCTTGTGTATTCATTCTGTTGGTGGACACTTGGGTTGCTTCCACCTTTGGGCTGTTGTGAATAGTGCTGCTATGAACATGGGTGTATAAGCAATCTCTTCAAGACTCTGGGTATGCTCTAGGCTGAGTGTCACACAGCAGGGCCGTCTTGACTTGTATATCTGCAGAGACTGAGCCCATGGGGCAGGGGAGCCCCACTGCCCCTCACACTCCTGGAGGTGCAACTGGGTGGGCCTGAGGGTGAGCCCTGGGGCAGGAGGAGTGAGAGGAGCAGGGGTGGGGGTGGGGTGGGGCTAAGTCTGTCCGTGTGTGGTGGGGGAGGGGAGGGGTGGCCTGGCTTTGCAGTAATACAAGCCGGATTGGAGCCCACATTTATGTGAGGCCCCAAGTCCTCTGAAACGTGGGCCACAGCACAGGACAGCCAGCCATTTGTGTTGAACTCCAGGGGTTTGTGCCGGCAGCCCAGGGTGGGGAGACTTTTCTTGTCTTTTCGTCCACTGGCCTCCTCACTGGGAGGGCTGGGGAGGGGTGCGTCTCAGGCCCAGGAGGTCCTGGGTGCTCTGGGGGTGAAAGGGCTGAGGTGGCTGAACAGTGAGTGTGTCAAAGCCAGAGAGATTAGATTACGGAGGCAGACAGAAGTAATGATTAACTTTTCCAGTCTGCACACTGTCTCCAGTCTGTCGTACTGTTGTTTTTCCCTGCAAGTACAGTGTGGGCCCCGGCCTGGCCAGGCCCCGGTGTTGGGTTGTAAAGAAAGAATGAGTGCTGGGATTGAGCAGGGGGCGGGGAACAAGGGAGCCAGGGAGCCTGCTGGAAACGGAGGCTTTTCCATCAGATCCTGCGTTGGAATTTATTGGCCGGAATGCAGTAAATGTTCAAAATGCCATCCCATCCAACAGTTTTCATAATTGTTATGGAACAAGGGGAGCTGGGGAAGGGGAGGGATGAAAAGGACTTTTGTTTCCCACTGTATTTTTCCACGTCTTCGGACGGTTTTCCTACCAGTCTAGAAAACTGGAGTTGAGATGGAGCTGTGTGGGGGTTGGGGCAGGGCAGGGCCGGGCCTTCGGCTAGGTCCTGAAATACCTTTCAGGGAGTTGGAGGTCATTGTGCACCAGGATTTATTAAAATGGGGCCCACAGAAAAAGCAGCTCACTGCAGGGCAGCCCCCCAGACCTGCAGAACCAGGCAAAGCTGTCCTGTACCCCTTGGGGGTGTGTCCTTTGGGAGAATTGGCATTGTATGCATTCATTTTTATTAAGATTTTTATCGAGCTTTAACATGTAGCCAACATACAAGTGGTCAGTAAAAAGCAGAAAATGAGGGACATTTTAGTGGCTTAAGGACCGCTTCCTTTGTTGGGTTCATGTGTGAGTGCGCATGCATTCCTGGTTGGGGGTACACATGCAGAATTCGGGTGATTCTCTGAACTCCCTCCGGGTAAGAGTTGGACGGGTGGGTGGGTTTTGAGATTTGGTTCGGTCACCTTCCTGTTACCTGACCGTCCCACCCTCTTGCGTCTTCCTTGGAGCAGCCCGGGTCATACCCATTGGTCAGGCATGTGAGCAGATAATGCCAGTCAGGCCTGGGGGGACTCACCCCTTTCTGGAGAGAGCTGCTGAGTTATTGGGGGGTATTGGGGGGAATTTTGTGGTGCACCATGGAGTGGAAAAGTCTTGACGTTAAGACTTGAAAAGTTTTAATGAGGCTGGCGTATGCTAAACAACAGCCAGAGAGGCCCATTTACTGTAAATATTATGAATGGAGTTGGCTGAACTGGAGTCCCCACCCTTCCTCTGAGGCCTCTCCGAGCCGGGCAGAGCTGGCCTCCTCCGAAGGCAGGCAGCCGGGTACACGCTATAATTTGCATGGCTGACGGCTGGGGCACAGGAAGCAGCGTCAGCCGGGCTGGCGAGACAGACGGGAGCTTTTGATTTCTGTGGCTTCCCCTCCCCTGCCTGGCTGTCCCCGCAGTTATATTCTCTGATGCCCAAATACTGTTCTTTGGAGGGACCCCCAGGGTGGGGCCCTCATACTTGGATTTTTGAGGGGCTTTGGGAGGTGGGGGTGGGGCCCTTTGGGGAGCAGGGAAGTACACTTTAGCTCTAGTAACTGATTACTCATCACAACACAGTCACACATTAGTCTTCTAGACTAGCAGGATCTGCCAATCAGTAAGCTTGGGAGACTCTGCAGGAGGGTGGTGATGGGTGGGAAACTTCAGGGTGCCAAGCCTGCGGGCACATTGGGAGATTGATGGTGAGAAAGGAGACCCTCCCCTGGGGACTTACCTTTTCCTGAGGACAATGAATGACATAACAGAAAGGACAGAAGTTTGTAACTCTTTGTACTTAAAATGTTGGTTTAGAGGTGGACACAGCAAAAACTGACCCAAATCTTCCTGTCCTTTTCATTTTGTTTGTTTGTTTTATTGTTGCAAATTAAATGCAAAAATGTGCTCTTCTCCCCAAAATGATTTTCTTATTCTCTGAACGGTAGTAAAAATGAGTGGAACCAGCATAGTTGAATACTTTGTGAATCACAGAGTGTAGCCAGAGACCATCAGAGCCAGAAGTGGGCCCATGGGCCTGTTTTGCCCCAGCCCCTTTTATTTTAGTTATGGTCAGGTCAACCTGAGACTCAGAGAGGGCAAGCCACTTGGCCAAGGTCACAGAGCAACTTGCTTGGCAAAGCCACTTCTTGGCGAGAGAAAGTTGGACCTTGCACTTGGCCCTAAAGTAGGCATAGCATTTCCAAAGTGTGTTCTGGAGGACACTTATTTTTCCTCTCTAACATTTGCAGAGGAACCCTTGGGGACTGGTAGCTTTAGAGGCGGCTGCCCACCCACAGCTCACACCCAGCAGTATTCTGGCCTTGAATCTCAGTTCTGCTCTTTGGCAAGTGTCTGTGCCTCATTTCCCCTTTAACACAAGGGCAGTGATAATATGCCACCTTAGAGGACGGTTCTGAGCCCCTTTGGAACAAGGCCTGTACATAGTAGATGCTAGTAGGTGTGGGCCTTGCCCAGAACTGTTGTCCCATGGGGGTGGGGGCAAAGGGGAAGAGCGCGTCGTGTTTTCCGAGCAGCTGGAAAACCCGAGAGAGGAGACCCTTGAGTGTAGCTGCAAACTGGGCCTGGCTCCCTGCTGCTTTTGTATCACATCGTCATAACAACCTTGTGGGGCTGGCACCGGGAGTTTCAGTCACTGCCAAGGTTTCACGGGAGGTAGGTTTGAACTGGGGCGTCGGGGTGGGGTGGAGCGTGTGTGGGGGTGTTGTGCCACAGCCAGAAGTCCCTGAGGGATAGGATTTGGGGAACTCGGTTGGGCCCAGGGACCTGAGGAAGCACCCCAGACTTTGAAGGGAGAGCCTGTGGCACCCCTCCTCCCCAAGCCAGCCACCTCAAATGGAGGTAACATGGTTACAGAGCCCTGAAAAAAAAGTCAGCTTTCCCAGCCCTGCCTTCTACCAGCCAGAAGTCACCCTCTGATCCTTTGGCGAACACTGGCGCAGTGGTGACTGGCTGGGTCTGAGAATTAACCTGAAACATCTGAGCTTGTTTCGACTCCTTGGGTGATTTGCTCTAAACCCCAGAGCTGCCTGGGCTGCCGTAGGACTCAGGAGCCCTGGCGTGGTCGTGCGTATCCTGATGAGGGTGAAACGTGGCCGATTAGGAGCTGACCCTAGAACCCAGACTGAATCCAGACACTTCGGAAAGTGTTCATGTGTTTGCTTTAGTTTTTGGTTGTTTGCCTCTTGAAAACAAGAGACCTACAGTAAGGGTCCTTGATGACTGTGAGTATTTCGGATGGGAATAGATTGGGCAGGTTGGCACCGGGTCCCTTTTATCTCAGCCCTTCTCCCTGAACCGGGCTGGCGGGTCTCGGAACAGCTGGCTTCCTGACCGGGGTGGGGAGCAGGGCCCACGGGATGGGTGCTGTTAACCTTTGAGATGTCTGATGTCTGATGTCGGCAAGGCAGGATGAGGCAACCCTTGGTGGCGCCGGAGTCCTGAGGAGAAAGGACCCTGGACCGGCTGTGGGCGAGGCCTGGTGGTATTTGCATTCCAGGGCTGCTGGGTTGAACTTCTGGGTCTACTTCTGTGCCCTTCGCCTGCCCTCATCAGCCTGTGCGCGGCCACCATTTCTGCCCTGGCCCCCATCTCCCCGGGCTGCTCCATCCTTAGCCTCTGCTTGGCAGGACCGCTGGGGAGGGGGCTCACAGGCCCATCCCACTGTTGGATTTTGGCAGAGAAATGTCCCTTTATAATCCAGGTGCCTTGCAGAGGTGAGGTATCCTTGCCACCTTCTAACCCAGCCCCCTTGTGCCCTGGCAGTTGTGCCTGAATGAAGTGGGCACAGCCGTTGTGGCTCTGTCCTGTATTAGCTTTGCTTCCCAAGTATCTCCCTGTCCTGAAAGGCCAGGGTCTTGGGGACCCCCTCCCCAGGAGCCCCACCTCTGTGTGTGGGCGGGCGCATAGCAGGCTCCGATGGCCTTACTCTCATGCATGCCCATGTGCTCGGAACCCTGGGCTGGCGGGGATGGTGCCTGCCTCCCTGGGCTCGTGGTGAGCCTCACAAGCTGGAGTCCAGAAATGGTACCGCGGAGGCACTGGACTTGGTCTTTCCTTCCTGCCTTTATTTTCCCTTCATCTCCTTACACCTTCAAATAAATTTAAAAGGGGGGAAATTCTTCCCTTACCTAGAACCTGGCCTTGAGATCTGGTCACGCCATGCCGTTGAGACCCCGGGCGAGCGCTTCATTCATGAGCCTCTGGTCTGTTCATTCATGACCAGGGTAATTAAATAACTCTTTGTGCGAGGCTGCGGGCTCCTTGTTAAGTGGTCTTCCCCGCGCAAGTGCAAACACGAGCGCAGCCCTCCCCTTCTCAACACCCACCTCCCCCTTCCTTTTAAAGGGTCGACTTTATGCTTTAAGGGAATGGGGGGGCCAACCTTATAGGAATTTTAGGCCGATTCAGCATTTTTCTGGGGTTGCTCCAAAAGTTCCCTAAACTATAATAAAAAGGAAAGAAATTGTGAGCAGGCATCTGATTAGTTAGCTTTTTACAACACAGCCTTTCTTTTTGATGCTGAAAACTGAGCAAATGCAGTGTTAAAACGTCCTGAGCAGCTTTCTGAGGGGGGAAAGGAGTTGTTGGAAATCCGGAAAAGGTTGTAAAGCTGAGGGAAATTCACAAGGGGCCAGGAGCTTTGCCTTTGGAGTTGAAGTATCAGCAACCATGATAAGCCAGGGTGGGCCTGGGAGCCTCCTCCTCAGTGGTAACCAGCCAACCAGGGAGACTCTTCTGTGACATCTTCCCAGGTCTCCCAACGCCTGGGGAACCTCAGGAGCTAAGCACAGACCTTTGTGGGGAGACACTTGTGGGCTGTGGGCCCAGTTCAGGGAACTAGGGTTCTCTGAAGATGATGCTGATTGCTTCCCAGAAATGAGCCCAAGTGACGGGGAATTTGGGGCAAAGGAGGAGAGTCTCTGGGTTGGCAACGTGGGAAGCTGTGCGGGACCCTCCGAGGTGTGAGGCCTTAAAGGGGCTTGGCTGCTGGAGGGGTGGTTTTACTGGAGAGGCAGTCCAGGGGCAGCGAGAAGCAGGCTGTGGGGTGACAGGGGGGTCCTGCTGCGCCAGATTAGGGCACCTAGTGAGCTTTCAGGGGCCTTGTTCACACACAGGGACACCCACACGCTGCCGTTTATCTGGGCTGGGCCATTAACCTCAACAGAAAAAGGCTTTTTCCAGGGATGTCTGGCAGCAAATTGCTGGGTGGACTGGCGGGCTGCACAGATGAAAGAGAAACCCGCCAGAACATCCCCCCTCTCCCCCCTCTCCCCCCTCTCCTCTCAGGGCGCTGGGCTGGAGTCCAGCTGACCTCAGGCCCCAGCCCCCACCCACCTTCTGCCCCCAGAGATGGGGCAGACACAGCCCCTACCTCTTGCCCATGGGCTTGGCGTGAGGGCAACTGCCTCCATCCCAGTGTGCGCCCCCCACCCCCTGCTAGCTGGTGCCAGGTTTCACAGGGCCAGGCTCCATGAAGCAAAGTACTGTGAGATCTCCTGAGGGTCGCCTGCACCCTCTCCCCGCAGCTCCCCAGCCTTCCCTTCCAGGCCAGGCCTGTTGTCTGAGTTGGGACAGTAGGAGAGCTTCCTACATTTCCAAACACTCCCCTTCGGGCGGGGCTTCCTCCTCCAGCACACTTGCACCCAGAGTGCGCTTATTTATGGGCTTGTTGCGGGGTCTCGGGTGCAGCCTCAGAGCTGAGCTCCTCGGCAGAAAGTTCAAGGATTGCCAGCGCTCACGAGTTTATTAGCAGTTGATGGATCCTTTGCAGAAACAAGTTAATGCCTGATGAGTCACCTTCTGCTTGGAGCCCTGTCCCTCTCTTATTTTTCCATATGTTCCTGTGTGTGCGCACGCAAACACACACTCACATGTGTGCTCACACTCACGGACACACAGCCTCTCTCTCACACTTGTGCTTTACAGATGCCTGTGGGGTGGGGGTGACAGGCCATTTTCTGGGGTTGACTTTCGGGGGAGTGGGGATCGAGGGAAAGGAATGAGCCCCCAGCCCCCCATTTCGTGTCGCTGTCTGGGCAGGCATTTGAGAAGGCCATCTGGGTGCCTGTAGGAGCCAGCCACTCAGGGTGTGTGTTTGTGGCTGCCTCAGTGGGTCACAGTGCACATTTCTGTGCTTATTTATGGGGCACCTCCATGCATAAAAAAACGGCTGCTGCTTAAAAAAAACAACAAGTTCATGGAGCTGACTGGTTCCCAGGTCCTGACATGCCTGTGAACACTGGAAGGGAGTTGTGTGCCGAGCCGCACCGGGTTACCCAGCCTGCCGGGGCAGTAGACACGGGCCCCCCGGACCCCCTCCGGCCCGGTCCCCGTGCTGGATAAGCCACCATCCATTCTCCAGGCCCAGTTGCTCCAAAACCAAAAAGGCCAAACACACCAAAAGATGCCTCACAGCCAGCCCCACCTTCCTTTCCCAAGTCCCCCTGAAAGGGAAAAGGGGGGCAGGAGGAGGCCTCTGCCTCCCCCTCCCCCTCTCCCCATTTTTGTTAACAAATACAAGACTTCCGGTCTCCGCCCTGCCGCCACAAACCACAGCGTTCGGCCGGCGGGGAGATTTATGGCTCCCAGTCTGAGGCCTGCCCGCCGGCTCCAGCTTCAGGAGGAGTCGGATGCCAGCCGCCCAGACCCCCCTTCCTTCCACACAGCCCCCCTCGGAGACCCGCGTGCCTGTTCGGGAAGTCACCACCAGCCTCCCAGTCCCCCAGGCTGCTGCTGGAAGAACCATTTCTGGGACCAGTGTGGGGGCTTCAGGGGAGGGAGAAAGGAGGGCAGGGCAGGAGTCTAGATGCTCTGGGAAGGGAGGGGGAAGGGGCATGAGCAGAGGGCACTCGAAGCACCGCCGTACCCGTCTGAGAGACGTGCTCTTCTGTCTGGGCTGGAGGAAGCTTGTATGGCAGTCTGGGCTGCCATCCTGATCTGAGAACTTGGTACAATGCAGTCTGGGCTAACGTGGGCCCGTGTGCAGTCTGGACTAACGTGGGCCCGTGTGCAGTCTGGGCTGCCATCCTGATCTGAGAGCAGTGCAGTCTGGGCTAACGTGGGCCTGTGTGCAGTCTGGGCTGCCATCCTGATCTGAGAACGTGGTACAATGCAGTCTGGGCTAAGGTGGGCCCATGTGCAGTCTCGGCTAACGTGGGCCCGTGTGCGTGTGGTGGGATTTGACATTTTGATAGAGATTCACCCGTTGTGTACAGAGCTGCTGCTGATAGACCCTGAGGGTGGTTTTTCTATTTAGGAAAATTTTTTTTTGCTCCAAATCACCTCCATTTACATTTTTACCAGACAGCACTTGCTTACGACCAAGGCACTGATCTGAGAACTTGGTACGGTGTCAGAGACCATGTAGCAAGTGGTCCTAGAGTCTGGAGACCTGAGTCCTACCTTGGTCTGGCGCCGTCACCCTCCAGGGCTGTTTTCTCGTTAGGATGACTAGGGCCCAAGGTGCCATCCAGGTTAAAGAACTGTAATTCTAGGCCATCTGTAAGGCCTTTTCTAGCTTTAAAATCAGGACCAGCCATGTTACCAGGGGTCCCCTGGCTCCTGAGCTCCGCAGGATGGGGCTTTCTTTGGCCAGGTGGGCACATGCACTGATGTCTGGAGCCCTAACGGGATGGGGAGGCGGTGGGAAGAAGCACCCCGGTGAGTCCCGTGCTTATTAAAGGCAGAGCTGTTCTCCCAGAGGATCAGGGTTTCCAGGCCCCAGTAGGAGACACTCAGTACCACCATCGCCTCCTCCCGTCTTGTACGAGAGCCCAGCTGGTTGGGGGTGTGTGTCTTGATTCTGCAGGAGGGGAAGCCCGTGTCCCTCACCACCAACCATGTCTGCCATTTCATTCTGCAGATTCCCAACTTCTTCTGGAGCCTGGGGATCGGTCACACTGGTGCGTGGTGGCATACTGGGAGGAGAAGACACGAGTCGGGAGGCTCTACTGTGTCCAGGAGCCCTCCCTGGACATCTTCTATGATCTACCTCAGGGGAATGGCTTTTGCCTCGGACAGCTCAATTCGGACAACAAGAGTCAGCTGGTGCAGAAAGTGCGGAGCAAGATCGGCTGTGGCATCCAGCTGACGCGGGAAGTGGATGGCGTGTGGGTGTACAACCGCAGCAGTTACCCCATCTTCATCAAGTCAGCCACACTGGACAACCCGGACTCCAGGACGCTGCTGGTGCACAAAGTGTTCCCCGGTTTCTCCATCAAGGCTTTTGACTACGAGAAAGCGTACAGCCTGCAGCGGCCCAACGATCACGAGTTCATGCAGCAGCCGTGGACGGGCTTCACCGTGCAGATCAGCTTCGTGAAGGGCTGGGGCCAGTGCTACACCCGCCAGTTCATCAGCAGCTGCCCGTGCTGGCTGGAGGTCATCTTCAACAGCCGGTAGCCCGGGAGGGGCCAGAGCGAGAGCCGAGCGGGCCCCGTCCAAACTACTTTGCTGCTAATATTTTCCTCCTGAGTGCTTGCTTTTCATGCAGAATTCTTTGGTCATTGTCCCCCTCCTCCTTGTCATTCTTGTTTATGTTCTGTTTTGTTTTGTTCTTTGAGAAATAGCTTATGAAAAGAATTGTTGGGGTCGTTTTCTGGGGGGGGGGTGGTGTTGTAGTGTTGGCAGTACACCCCCATATGAAAAGGGGAAGCAAGAATTGTCCCACCAAACACAGTGTGTGAATGGGGAGCAGGCCCTAACTTGGGGGTCATTGTTCCACTTGTCAGGGTGGATGTGTGAGCGACCGTGTGCCTGTGTGTCTGTGAGTGAGTGTGTGTCCGTGAATGGCTAATGGGGGAGATGGGAGCTCTCTGTGCTTCTTAATGATGTCTCCAGCTGCGAGGTTTGCGCTCCCAGCTGTGTCTCTCTTGCCCTTTGGACGTGCTCAGTGGGGCAGAGGCAGCGCCTGGGCAAGCCTGTGACCAGTGTCCCAGCAGCTGCCAGAAGCAAGGCTCTGTCCCCAGCCTGGGGGTGCCCCGCCCCGCCCTCCCCTTCTAGGACCCAGGCCTGTCACAAGGCTTCTTAGAAACAACCCTGCACGAGGCTGGACTCCTTCCAGCCTCCCCGCTGCATCGTCCTGTCCTGTCTTTTTTGGCCATCTGCTCCTGGTTGTCTCTGGGGTGGGCTTCCTGAGGGCTGCCGGGGCGGCCCGTCATAGTATCGCCCACCCAGTGCCCGCTCAGGCCCCTCAGCCTCTCCCTGCCCCGGTCCCATCAGGTTTGACCCGGACTCGGAAACCAGCTCAGCACTTTCCTCCCCTCTGCAGCCTGTGTGTTGAGCTTTGCTGTTAGACCAGCGAGGGGAGCAGCCCCCTTCCCACCAAGAAGGATTCAGTCCATCAGAACCCGAGGCACCGTCCTGGGCGCTGACACCTAACTGCTCTTTCGTTTCTTCTACACTCGTACACTCGTATGACGTGTCGACACTGCTCTTCGCTCCGTGAGCACGTTTAGACTTTAACATAAGCTATTTTTCTAACTACAAAGGTTTAAATGAACAAGAGAAGCATTCTCATTGGAAATTTAGCATTGTAGTGCTTTTGAGAGAAAGGACTCCTGGAAAAAAAAAACAACCCTGAGATTTATTAAAGAAAAAAATGTATTTTATGTTATATATAAATATATTATTACTTGTAAATATAAAGACGTTTTATAAGCATCATTATTTATGTATTGTGCAATGTGTATAAACAAGAAAAATAAAGAAAAGATGCACTTTGCTTTAATATAAATGCAAATAACAAATGCCAAATTAAAAAAGATAAACACGAGATTGGTGTTTTTTTCTATGGGTGTTATCACCTGGCTGAATGTTTTTCTAAAGGAGTTTATGTTCCATTAAACAATTTTTAAAATGTATACTTGATTCCATGTTGTCTTCCAGCTCCTTTTTCTTCCGGTGGGATAGGTGTGGGGAGGGGTGTCTCCTGGCCCAGTGCTTTGTTGGGGAGGGGGACGGGAGGACCACGGAGGGGTGTGCAGAACAGCCTGCCTTCCCAGGGCTAGTCCCCTGTATGCCAGGAAGACCCAGAGCTACACAGACCCCTCTTGGTAGACGGTGGCCCTCAGGTGTAGCTGGCTGGGTGTCCTGAGTTTGTAATGGGGTCAACCCCAGGAGACCTTGAGTTACAAAAGTGGGTGATTTTTTTTCAAAGCTTGAAAGAGTTGAGAAAAAGGGATTTCATTTTGGGTAATTGGGTAGGAGGTTGCATTGGGAGACAGTGCGGGGGTGGGGGGCGGTATCCCAAGAGCCCAGGTCCATCTGTTCCTATTTGCTAACCCTCACTTGGCATTCAGTCCTCTCCTGGAGGAAGGGCACTGCCACCTGGGTTCTGGGAAAGGTTCCCCGAGGGAGGGAGCTCTGGGAGGGTGAGTAGGAGGAGGTTGAGTGTTGGTGATGGGCGGGTGGATCAGGCCCTCCCAAGGTCTGGACGGGCACTCCAGGAAGTGGAGAACATGGGAGGGGTCCTCTGCAATCTTCCCAGCCACCGTGACAATTGCTGGTCAAGTGTCTTCGGTACCCGCCCTGGGACGGCCATGCTTGATCTGAGCCATGTTTTAGGGTCAGACTCTTGCACATGAGATGGATCCAGTGGGGCACCAGCCACCAGCTGTGTAGGTGTCCCTGTCGGCTCCTGAACCTTGGATCCAGGAGAGGGCATCTCTGAAGTGGGGGTTAAGATTATGGGTATCACAAACTGGTACAATTTCAAAAAATCTTTTTGGAGGGCCAAAGTAAGAAGGCCAATTTTTTATTTTGCCAAATAGTGACAGAGCACTACAGCCTACTGGCACCACCATTTCATTCAAGGGACTTCTAATACAACTATGTTGTAAGAAATAATGTTGATTTGTGCTCCAGAGCCTGAGTGCCAAATGGTCATCTGGGCCAGCTTGTTCACTGGAGGTGATGGGGAGCTCACTACTTAGCAAAATAACATTTTGCTTTTTCTCAGTTGAACTGAAACTGACCTTCATGTATTCTAATTCTGCAACCCAGAATACGTGTAAAATCCCCACCTCTGGAAAACACCCAAGGAGGGTTCTAATTAACACCAGTGTGGTAGGGGTGGAGGAGGGGTGGGGATGGAAGGTGTTATTTCAGGGACCTGTCAAAGTCATTTTAGTTTGCTCTAACTTGCATCAGCATGCCAGGAAGCTGTTTAATAATAATAGCTACTATTTATTGAATGCTTTTCTAGGTGCCAGGCATGATGCTAAGCATGGAAGGGAATTATTTAATTCTCACTAGGACCCTCTGCAAAAATGGAGGCTTTGAGAGGTGGAAAGACTTGCCCAAGGTCGCTCAGGAGAAAGTGCTGAAGGAGCTCAGGGTCTGACTCTGGTCCAGGCCCTGTAGAGATGGTTCTTGGATGGAATTAGTGTGGAGCGGGTCCCACATCTCCTCAGAATCGGCGAAAGTGGGCAGTAGTGGTAGCCCACTGTTTGTTTTGTTTTTTATCCTCACCCGAGGACATGCTTCCATTTTTTGTTCAGATAGAGTAGGGAGGGAGAGAGAGAGAGAAACATCGATGTGAAAGGGACACATTGAGTGGCTGCCACCCACACGACCCAACCAGGGCCGGGGACAAACTGCAACCGAGGTACATGCCCTTAGTGGGAACCGAACCCGGGTCTCTCTGGACCGCAGGCCGACACTCTACCACTGAGCCAGGGCAATTTTATTTATTTATTTTTTTATTTATTTCTTGGTGGTACATGCCCCTAGCGGGAACCAAACCTGGAAGTCTCTGGTCCGCAGGCCGACGCTCAACCGCTGAGCCAAACTGACCTGGGCCCAGCCCACCGTTTGGGCAGGGCCCCTGGCTTCAAGGCAGGAGCTGCGGTGGCAGACCTCTATGCCGTCCTCTGTTACCCGGATTTGATGTTCAGCCCCAAGAGGCTGGAATTGGGGTGAGGGTGTGTGGGTCCCGGTGGGTGGCTGGCTCGGGGTGGGCAGGGAAGGAGGACCGCTCAGTAATAGCCAGGTGTTGGCTGGTGGCGGCACTCCTCACCTGGCCAGAGTGGCTGTCACCCAGAGGCGTCCCCTCCGTGACACTGGAGGACAAGACGCCCACGCCCAAGGTGGTCTCCTGCGGCACAGCCAGAAGCCACCGGGAGGGGACTGTCGGAGGTGGGGACTGACTTCCAGCCCAGGGAGGGGAGAGGAGACGGTGCCCCATTGCAGGGAAGTTTTTCTGCCGCCTGGTTCTCCTTTCTATTTCAGTTCACCCTCACATTTGGGGTGTCTTAAAGGATTCTGCCCTCTCTCTGGGCAGCAACATCACCCAGGTGGCCTCATCTTCCCTTGCCCGGGGATGTCTCAGCTGCCCTAACGCGAAACTTGGATTCTCCCATCTCCTAGGCGTCACCCGTATCATAAAAAACAAAAACAAATCCTGCCCACCCTGCCTCATTTAATCCATAATGATACAATTTAAATCTCCCTCCCATGTTCCCTTTCTACACCCCACTAGAATGATTTGGTTCAGGGACTTCTAACGTCTCCTTGGCCCACCTCCAAGTGGCCTTTCAACCCCTGGTTTTGCCCACCTCACCCTTCGAGCCCCGCCCCTGCACATGCAGACCCGCAGTGCCAGGTCCCAGGTGTGCAGGGTGACTCCCAGTGTCCTGCACGCGCCTGGCTCATGTGCTTCCGAGCACGCGCTTTCTGGCTCCTTGAATTGGCTGTGTCCTTCTTACCCCTCAGGATGAAACCTGGGCCAGACCTCTTCCAGGCAGCCCCTCTCCTTTTAAACATTTCTGCCCTACAGAGACAGCAGTGGTGTAGAATTCTGTCTCCCCCACCGAACCCTACGGTCTTGGTGCTCTGGGGTCTCAGTGGGGGCCCCCGTTAGGATCCGCGGCCCCAGCGATTTCTGGCACGGTGCTCAGACAGGGCTGGTCCCATCAATGAGGGAGGGAGAGGCAGAACTGTGGGCGTCGTTTGGATTGGGAATAATAATAATGATAATGGCCAGCACTTATGTTTTCTGACTTTGTGCTAGGCAGTGTTCCAAACCCTTTGCCTTGGGACTGTTCCTTTTAACCCTTACAACCGCCCTAAAGCAAATACCATGATCATCAGCCCCATTCCACAGATAAAGAAACTGAGGTTGAAAGAGTTGTCCAAGGTCCTCTAGCTGGTAGTCAGATTTCATCACCGCTGTTTTATCTAATCTCTGTGGGCTGGCCTGGGTCAAGGGCTGACTCTGTTGGGTATGTTTTCTCTAAAACAAGTTCTGGTTAGGAAAGACCAAGCTGGTCTGATTGCCGAACAATTGCAACAACCACTGACATCTGTGCACGTTTGAAGTGTTTGCCACCTGCGGCCCCACCACCGCGAAGCAGGCAGGGAGAACCTGACCCTCCAGCAGCTTAGGGTCTTACCCAGGACAGACACACCCAGCCTGCGGGGAGGCGGAAGCTGCACCCCAGCCTGCTTGGGGTCAGTCCGCATTGTCAGGGCTACAGTGTTAGGAGAGCAGCCAGTGACTGCTGAGTGTTGTGCAGGTGGGGTTGGGGTCTGACAAGAAAGAGGACATGAGACGCTGTCGTGCATTTTGCAGTCACATAGACTGGGGCTGGAGTACTGTCGTCTCTGGGGCAAGTCACTTCACCTCTCTGAGACTCAATTTCTGAAGCATAAAATGGGCATGACACCTGCCTTGTGGGGCCAAGACGGGGGGTAGTGAGAAAACACATCTGGAGAGCTGGCCACATGCGAATTAGGTGGAACTACGTGGGGTTGCTAATATCGGGCCATTTTGACCTACACAGATGGCAACGCCACCATGTTCAACGTACCAGATGCTCAAGTCAAGGCAGTGCGGCCAGGAATCTCCAGCCTGCTCTCCCCCTTGCAGGCGGCAGGAGCTGGCAGTACGCTCCCTGCTGCTCAGTAAGTGAGCCGAGAAGATAGTCAATTAAGCCGATTGGGGGGGGGGGTTGTCCTATATTGGGGTGACCCCTTCTTGCTCAGAATGCTAACAAACTACTGAGCCCAGGCCAGAGCAGGAAGTAGAGGCCTCTGCCAGGGCAGGAGAACTGGGGTGCCCTGGCCTGGGGAGGAGGTTGCCCGCCGAGCAGGGAGCAGCCTGCACAGCCCCGGGTTTCCTGGCGCTCAAGCAGCAGCCCCGAGATGCCAGCTCAGCAGTTTTCCCAACCAGAAGTGCCCCCCTCTCTTTCTGAAAGTAATGATTTTCTAAAAATGGATTCCCTCCCCTCCCCCAGCTGCAATTAATCTACTAGAACACAAAGTGGCCGCTGGAGGAGGCCCCTGGTGAGTTTGGACCAATGCAAGCCTTTGATTAATTCAGGGATGATTTACTGGTTTGGGGGTGGGGGTGGGGGTGGGGGTGGGTAAGGGCACACAGCCTGTGTGCAGGCCAGGACAGCTCACAGCTGGGTCTATTTGGTGCCATCGGAGCCACAGGGACCCGGAGAGCTGGGAGCCTCTTTCTAGGGAGCCTGTATGATGAGCCCTCCTCGGGATTGAGAGTCGTGAGATCTCAGACCCCAGCTCCAAGGTCATCCCGTGGACATGGGTCCTGGGTCAGGCAAAGCTGATAAATAAACCTGAGCCTTTATTTATACTCTGGGAGCTGCCATTTTAGTAGAAGCTGTGGGGCAGAAAGAATAGGACTGTTTTATCCGAAGGCAAGCCCATGTACGTTAGGCAATAGCATGCAAACTTGACGTGAATTGTCAAGGACGACAAGCCACGCGAACAATGTGTCCTTGTACCCATGTTGCTCTCCGCGTGGTCCCCAGTCAATGTGGGCACGTGGGTGGAAAAGTATGAGATGCGATCTCCATCCTGAACGTACAGGTGGGACACAGGCGTGGAGGTAGACATGGAATGCCTTTTCATGCTGCACGGGGCCAGGAAGAAAAGATGGCTAATTAGTAGATAACAATGTTATACCAGATCTCAGCGCTGCCGAGAACACGTCCACACACATTTTCCTAATGAGTCTGGGAGCTCTGATTTTCCCCATTTTAGAAGCAGAAACTGAGAATCAAAGAGATCAGTGACTTACTTGGGTCTCCTAGCCAAGAGGCAGCAAAGCCACACCCGGCAGTTCTCCTTAAGTCTATACTTGGGTTTGTTTTTTATTGTACAAAGCATGGAGTCGTCTGTTCTGTCCCATGTCCCCTTCAAGCTCCTCTTCTTCCAGCAGAATCCCAGATCCTGGCAGTAATAAATGGCCTGTGGCAGAGACGGTTCACGCTCAGGGAGTTGCCAGGTGCGCCTCGCGTTTCCCGACCTCCACTGCGGTTTGTTCGTGGTCATGTGCCTAGTTCTGGCCAGTGGGCTTTGAGTAGAGGTTCCACCTGGCCCCTCTGGGCTAAAGCATTGACAAACTGGTGAGCCATGGTCCAGCTCCTTCTGTTACCTAAGGTTTGGTGGCTTCTCTCTCTAGCTGAATCCATGGCCCCTTCCACACACTCAGGAGCTTGACCGGATCTGTCCTGCTTTCTTCCTTTTATGGAGGTTGGTCTTGTGCCTCCAGCCTGACTGGAGCTCCCTGAGGTCAGACACCAGTTCTCATGCTTGAATTTGTCCCAGCACAGAGCCCCGCCCTGGGCTCATAGTAGGTGCCTGGTAAATACCTGCTGTAATGGCCAGGAACCAAATGGTGGCCTCGGGGGATTGCTGGGGTGCCCTCCAGGGGCACAGCCTCCCCACGCCCTCACTCCCACAAGGCATCGCAGTCTCTCCCCACCCTCCTCCTCAAGTCGCCCTTCTCCACCGGAACAAGCCACAGGTACAGCCCAGGCCAGTGTCCTCCAGGCTTCTTCAGTAGCCAAGAGAGAGCAAGTTCGGAGCAGGGCTCTGGCTCAGGGAATGCATCAGTTCCAGTCATCAGATAACATCGCTCCTCGCACACTGCGGGGTCCCCATAGCACTGTCTGCTTCATGTGACACGCTGAAGGCTTTGTTACGTGTCTGTTGGTCTGGCTATGGTCTGACTGCTCTAGCAGAGGGTCAGTGCTGAGAGCAGGGACTTTGCTCCGGTCACTGCCATGTCCCCAGCACAAAAGAGACACTTGACAGATGTTTCTGGGATGAATCCATGTTGAATGACTTACTTAGCTTTCCAACAGAAAAGTTCCAATGAATTCGTTTTCCCCCAAGAAAAGTGAGTTTTTACTTTCTCTGTAATAATTGTGAAAAGCAAGAGTGCATTATTATAGGCCCCTCCCCACCCCTCAAAAGGTAAATGTAATTTTGCCTATTGGGTGATGATAACAACGAGACCGTCACCTCAATCATGACAATAACAACGGCCTGCATTTACTGACGGTTCGGCATGCCAGGCACTCTGTGAGGCGTTTGGTTCTCCCCTGAGGCTGCCGTGACCCCATTTTTCAGGCGAGGAAGAGGAGGCCCGGAAAGGGTAGCGGAGCAGGAGCCCGTCGGCCTCAGCCCTGGTTCTGAGCCCAGAGCCCCCAAGGGTAGCTGCAGCTTCTGAATTCTTCCCCCAAGGTTAAGATCTAGCCCGAGGCTCAGGTCCCACTGAGGCCGGAGGCTCCCTGACTGGAGGCTGGCTCTATGCCAGGCCGTCCTGTCCCATCAGGGTCGGGAATCTGGACTGCATTTGAGCCCTGTGCCATCGGCAGCAGATCTAATGACACTGTGCAGCCAGGGAAGCCACAGTCCCTTGGAGACCTGTCCCGGAGGCCCTGCTCAGGGTCTTCCAGAGCAGGAAGGATGCTGGGAATAACGAGAAAGATAGGGCCAGATGCCAGCCTCAGGTGCTGGAATGGTGGGTGGTGATGATGAAGGGAGGGATGAAGAATTTTATTTTATTTACACAGTTTTTTTTTTCCCAAATAAAAAAATACTGAAATACACAAAATCAAAAGTAAAAATTATCCTTAATCTCATCACTTAAAGTTATGCCTTCCAGTCCTGGCCAGTTTGGCTCAGTGGTGAGAGCGTTGGCCCAAGGAAGGAAGGGTCACAGGTCCCATTCCCGGTCAAGGGCACGTACCTGACTTGCAGATTTGATTCTGGGCCTGGTCAGCGTCATGCGAGAGGCAACCAATCGATGTGTCTCTCTCACATTGATGTTTCTCTCTTTCTCCCTCTCTCCAAAAGTCAATGGAAAACTATCCTCGGGTGAGGACTAACAGCAACAACAACAAAAGTTGTGACTTTCAACACCGCTCCCTAGAGGTGGCCATTGGAGGCTTTGCTGTACCCCCTTCCTGACCTTGGCCTGGCTTCTACATAAATACAGATACAGTTTTCATGAATGGAACGAAGCTCTACACACTAGCCTGCAACTTGCTCGTGTCACTGGCTATATCACAGGTATTTCTGCCAATCACTCTTTTTTATTTTTAATCCTCACCTGAGGACATTTTTCCATTTTTTGTTCAGATAGAGTGGGAGGGGAAGAGAGAGAGAAACATCGATGTGAAAGGGGCACATCGAGTGGTCGCCACCCACACAACCCAACCAGGGCCGGGGACAAACCGCAACCAAGGTACATGCCCTTAGCGGGAACCGAACCTGAGTCTCTCTGGACCTCAGGCTGACACTCTAACCGCTGAGCCAAACTGGCCAGGGCCGATCACTCATTTTTATGTTGTCTGTATTAATGAGCTGAGTTGAAAAGATGCCAGTACTCACACGATAGACCACTTGATACCGAGTGGAGTGAAGGTGTGGAGCAACTAGAACTCTGGCGAGAATAGTGGGGGCATACAAGGGTTTGCCCAGTTTTGGAAAACTGTTTGGCAGTATCTACTAAAGCTAAAGATCGTCAGACATGCATCCAAAGAGGTCTGAGAACCTTCACAGCAGCACTGTTCATGTAGCCTGAGCCGAAACAACCAAATGCCCATCAAAAGTCGAACAGGTCTTTAAAAAAGGTGGTTTTTAAGAAAGGTGGACGTCATGGGAATGAAGGTACTACAACAACACACAACCACAGAGAAAATCCCGCAGACACGACGTGGAGCCGCAGTCAGACACAAAGATGCGCCGCGTGATTCCATTTGCATGATGTTCCGGGTCAGGCACTGGATCTACGGTGTGAGATACCAGGAGGGGAGCACGAGAGGACCTTCTAGGGGCTGATGGTGTGGTTTCTCAATCTGTTCGGTGTGTGGAACTCAGTGAGCTGCCACGTGCATGTTTCCGTCCGTGGGCTGTGTGTCAGAGTCTACTGAGGAACGCAGTGGTGGTGTGCAGTCCCTTCCAAAAAAATCAGGCTTGTTTCCCTTAGGTTCCCTCTTTTGCTCCCTCCCAGGCACAAGGAGCACACCTTCGCTGACCCTGTGGGCAGGAGGGAGGGAGAGTTGGAAATCCTGGTGTGGAGTCCCTGGGCCTCGGGAGGACTCAGCCTGCATGGTCCCCGAGGCTTACTCAGTGCTCAGTGAACAGTGGGGGGGGGGGGGGGGTAGGAGAAGGAGGAGGGGCAGCAGGAAGAGGAAAAGGAAACCCCTTTTGCTGTTCTCATGACTGTCGAGGGGCCCCACAGAGAGCCTGTGTGTGGCAGTGCACGAGTGGACTTGCTGGAGCCCTAGGTACCATTACAGCAATAACGATGGTGAATACTGCTACTGTTAGCAGTGACAGTAACTAATAGTTCTTGAGCACTTACATAGTGCCCCCCCATGCCTGAAGACCGCACAGCAGAAGGAAATCCAAGGGTCCGCTGGCAGCCTCCACTGCTGCTCGGGTGCCCTGAGCAATTCCGCTCCGGCCCCGATTTATAGAGTCCACTGAGCAAAATCAAGGCTCTACACATACACAGAGCCTCCCCTGTCAGAGGTTACTTAGGGGCCATCTGTGTTATCAGAGCTTGCCCCGGGGGTATTCACTCCCCTCTCACACTGTTTACCATTCATGCCTCAAACTACACGGAGAGCCCTCTGCAGAGGGACGCCCATCCTGCTGCTTTGGTTGTGACGTTTGTGCCCATCACATAAAGTTCTTGTGTTCATAAAAGTCATGCACGTTCACATCCCACCCCTTTGCAGAGGACTCTCTGCCTGGAATGCATTTCCCTCCTCCTCTAGTTGATGGAATTCATCTCTTCTTTCAGTGCCCAGCTCCAATGTCTATTCCTCCAAGAAGCCCTCCAGTCTCTCCTGTTGACGTAAGTCATATTCTGTAGCACTTCAGATGACACTTGCTTACAACCTTTGTCTTGTCATCCTTTGGAAAGCAAAAAGAGGAGTCACTTAACCCAGGTCAGATCTTAGTGCCGTGCCCTGTGCTAAGAACTTGATTTACTTAATAAAATGACATGCTGAACCCCAAAGCCCTTCTGTGCACGTGTTCACTTGTGATCGTCCGGCAGGGATCAGGATAAACAGGACATGGAGGTGCCATCAGCAGGTGTCTGTTAATGTCGAGTTCTCTCTGTGTCACCTGGGCTCTCTCCCTGGCTTGGGGATTCTTTTTACTTAAATCTGTTGAGGGGCTAAAGAGCAAGAGACCTGATTTGCCAGCTTCCCCAGTGGCCAAGTATAGGCATGTGGCCTGGGAATGACCTTAGAGGCAGGATCTGGGAATGGAGAGGCTGCAGGAGACTCGCTCTGGGGGTGAGCAGTGGCCACACCCCATTTCTGGGGAACAGCAGGGCCCAGTGTTTGGTGTCCAGGGCTGATGTCGGTGGAGGGGAGAGTCATCTGGTGCTCCGCGGGGGTTGGGGGCGGTGGGTTCTCAAGAGGCCAGCTCTGTGGTGTGATTTTGGCAGCAACCTTGCTACAGAGATGTTCTCCAACCCGCTGTTGATTCTGTGACTTACTCAGGATCTGTCAGGACTCCTCTTTGTGCTTTGTGGTTTTCAGTGGTGTGCAGCTGCGAGGACTGACCGTGGATTGGGGCTGGGAGGGCACAGGGTATGGCTGGCAGCAAAGCCGCCCCACTGGGACGGGAGAGCTGGGAGCCTCTGCCCCTCTTGATGGTGATGATGACCACAGTATCCTCCCCACCCTCATGGTCCCTCGGGTCCTAAGCAGGCAGAGGCCACCAGCAGGGCAGAGTGGTAAGCGTGCAGAAGCCTTGGGAATGATCTGGGAGGACCCAGAAATGTCCCAGGCAGAGATGTCCCTCCACCAGGAGAGCACGCCATTCGAAAGCCAGGGCCACCCTCCGTGGCAGCAGGGGTCTGGGTCCCGTGGTCAGGAGGATGCTGCAATCAAGTCACTGTGGTTTGGGCAAGTTACTCCTTTCCTCTGGGCCTCAGTGTCCTCGCCCGGCCCTCTGGGGAGAGGACAGATCCACTGAAAGGCCTCTTCAGTACTGTGCTTCCAGTGTGAGCACCTCTGGGGTCTCATCTCACCGCCGGCCCTACCCGGCCCCCTGGACTCCCATGAGCCCCACACACAGCAGATGCTCAGAAAGCGTGCTTGACAGCGCAGGGGAACGGCTGGTTCTGTGGAGGGTGTGGCCGGGGTCTGGGGCCACGTGTGAGGAGCTTTTCTTGTGGACTCAGATCTGCCCATCCTCGGTCTCTACATAGGACAAGGGGTGGAGGGGGATGGTGGGCCCAGCAGTGGCCCTGAGGCACGCAGCAGGCACTTTCTGGGAAGCCACCCCCAGAACCTAGCCCCATCTGGCTAGAGGAGGCCCTGTCTCCAGCCCGTTTCCCTTGAACTGGAGCCAGGCGGTACTCACGCATTACTCATTGGCGGGGCGGCCCTGGCCCAGGGCCAAGGCAAATAGGCCTCCAGCCTGCCTGGGGGCTGGTCTGCCTGGGCTTGGGAGTGAGGGAGGCACCCATGCCTAGCCCCTGCTGCAGCCAGCCTGCCAGCCCAGCCCCCGCCTGGCGAGAGGTCAGGCTTGGGCCTGGCTTCCTCCAGGGTCTGGCTGGCAGTCCCTGCGGAGCTGGTGCTGCTGCCGGCCTTCCTCCCACCAGTGCCTGGGTCCTCCCTCTGCCCAGGGAGAAGCCGACACTCCTTCCCCTGCGGCCCATGCAGTGGCTTCACCCAGTGCCTGCCACTGACCATCCCCTACGACAGCGGAGGAGGAGGGAGCCAAAGCCCCAAGATCTGCACCGTCTACAGAAAACACCTGGTGATAATATGTATGTCCATCCAATACGGTGCAGTAGACGGCGTGCAGGAGAGGGGCAGACCACATGGGCCAGGAAGACTTCCTGGAGGAAGCGAGGCTACTGATACAGCCTTGTATAGCCTCAATGGGGGGTTGCAGAGGTATGTCTCAGAATGCGATTGGGGTTGGGGTAGAGACTGGGAGTCAGAGGGGAAGGTAGCTAGGTTAGGGGATGAGGGCAGGTCCTAGTGGTCCTGGGCAGGCCACTTTGTCTAGAACCCACCTTTCCATCTATCCTTCCTTCCATCCTTCCATCTGCTCAACTACAGATATCTACTGAGCTCCTACTATGAGCCAAGACCTGTATTAGATATTTTTATTGACTCTTCCACTCGGGCCTGGCTTATAGTAGGCTCAAGAAATATTTGTTTATTTTATTGAAAAAAATTTTTTTTCTCTATTGATTTAAGAGAGAGAGGAAAGGAGAGGGAGAGAGAGATAGAAACATCGATGAGAGAGAACATCGACTAGCTGCCTCCTCCATGTCCCCCACTGGGGATTTGGCCCACAACCTGGGCATGTGCCCTGACCGGGAATCGAACTGGTGACCTCTTGGTGCATGGGTCGACACTCAACCACTGAGCCATACCACCTGGGCATACAATTCGCCCATTTAAAGTGTACATTTGAGTTGTTCCATTTTTGGCTATTACGAATAATGCCGTTACAAGTTTCTCTACGACCATGTTTTCATTTGGGTGTATACCTAGGTGTAGAATTGCTGGGTCATATGGTAACTCCATGTTTAACATTCTGAAGAGTTGCCAGACTATTTTCCAAAGTGGCTGCACCACTTAATACTCCCACCAGCAATGTATGAGTATTCTAATGTCTCAGCATTCTCACCAACAATGGCTATTATCTGACTTCTCCAGACACCCTGGTGGGTATGAAATAGTATCTCATTATGGTTTTGATCTGCATCTTCTGGTAACTAATGGTGTGGAGCATCTTTTCATGTGCCATTTATATACCTTCCTTGGGGAAATGTCTATTCATCTCCTTTGCCCATTTTTAAATTGGGTTATTTGTCCTTTCATTATTGAGTTGTGAGCGTTCTTTACATATTATGGGTGCAAATTTCTTGTCAGATATATAATTTGCAAATATTTTCTCTTGTTCCATGGGCTTTCATTTTCTTGATGGTGTCCTTTTATGCACAAAATTAAAAAATATATATTTTAATAGATTTTTATTATTTATTGTTTTGTTTTTAGAGAGAGAGGAAGGGAGAGATAGAAACATTGATAGGAGAGAGAAACATCAATTGGCTGCCTCCTGCACGCCTCACTCTGGGGATGGAGCCTGCAACCTGGGCATGTGCCCTGACTGGGAATCAAACTGGGACCTCTCAGTCCGTGGGATGACGCTCAATCCACTGAGCCACATGGGCTGGGCATGCACAAAATTTTTAATTCTGTTGTTGAAGTTCAATGTATCTATTTGTTGTGGTTGTGGTTGCTCATGCTCTTGGTGTATCTAGGAATCCTTTATCCACTCCCAGGTCACGAAGGGTTACCTCTGTGTGTCTTCGAAGAGTTTTACAGTTTTAACTCTTACAGTAGGGTCTTTGACCGTTTTGATTCGTTTTTATATGTGGTATAAGGTAAGGCTTCATCTTATTCTTTTGTGTGTAGAAATCCAGTTGTCCCTGCACCCTCTGTTGAAACATTACTCTTTCCCCATCAGATGGTCTTGGCACCCTGTCAAAAATCAGCTGACTAAGTGTATGGGTTTATTTCTGGATTTTCAATTCTATTCCATTGAGCTATATGTTCAGACCCATGCCAGTACCATACTGTCTTTTAAAAATATATATTTTTATTGATTTTTTTTTTTTTTTAGAGAGAGGAAGGGCGGTAATTCTTTTTTTTTTTTTAATTAAAAAAAGTTTTTTTGTTATTCCTCACTGAGGATATTTTTCCATTGATTTTTAGATAGTATGGAAGGGAGGGAGAGGGAGGAAGAGAGAGAGAGAGAAACATTGATGTGAGAGAGACACATTGATGGGTTGCTTCCCACACGCCCCCGACCAGAGTGGGGAATTGAACCTATGTGACCTTGACCAGGAATCGAACCTGTGACCCTGTGGTCTGGGGGCAATGCTCTAACTGCTGAACCAAACCGGCCAGGGCAATTTTACTGATGCTATTGTAAATAGAGCTGTTTTCTTACCTTCATTTTTGGACTGCACACTGATTTTCAACCAAACGGCATTGTGCTCGGCACCGTGAGAGGTGCTGGGAACACAGCAATGAGCATGCTATGAGGATGAATGAGATAATGTATGAAAGTATAACAAGAGGCTCTTTATTACTGCTTTCCTGTCTCTTCCCTTTTCTTTAAGCATGTCCTAGAGGGGGGCCTTCTGCACAGGCGAGGGGGAGCTGTTTAACTTCAAGAAGACTTGTGAGTTGGCGATGTACCCCGACACCGCTGAAGGACCTGACCCCTTCCAACAGAAGCAGACTTGCCCACTCTGGGTGCTGCTGGGAAATGGGCATCCTCAGGGGGCCTGGGGCCTGCTGAGGGGCCAGCGGAGGCCTGGCCACCTGAAAGGGTCCTGACGGAGCAGCCTTCCTCCTCCCCTGGGCTGGGCTTCCTCCTGCATGGCTTTCATCTCTCATCTTGTGGCTTCTCACTTTCACATCCCTTTGAGGCTCTCTTTGTTCTGCTGTGTCTCTCTCGCCACCATTTCACCCCCCCTCCCCCACCAGCCTCCCAGCACGCAGGATGGGCAGCAGGACACTTGGGGACTCGGGCTGTGAAGGCCCCGCTCCTGAGATCGGGCGGGGAGAGGGAAGGTGTCTCTCTCCCTGCTACTCCCCCACGGCGATGGGCCGTCGGGTAGGGAGATTTCTCGCTTCACCAGCTGGCTTTTTCTGTGTCTGGTTCCAGCCTAGGGCCTTCGCCCTGGCCAACTGTCTCACAACTGGTAGAGTGGCCGGAGGCCTGGCCAAGAGGGCCTGCGTCCTGAGACAGCCGGTGGCAGTCCTGGCCTCTCCCTGCTCTGCACGGGCCTCTTCCTCCCGCCTGCTGTCTGGAGGGCCCTGCAGGTTCCTCATTTCAACGGCCGCTTCCTCTCCAGCCCAGCCCCATGGCGCTAGAGGCCGCCTGATGGCCCCTAGCCTCCCATCTGCCCACCAGTCGTCCCTGTCTCTGTCTACACCAGAGCCTCCGTACCCAGTCCTTTACGTCATAGGGCGAACCGCACAGGGATGAGTAAGCTCAAAGGTGGGTTCAGGGCCCTGGGCCTATTGAGGTGGAAATGCAGAAGGTATGGCCCCTGCCCCTGACTCCTTTCTACCCTCTGTACAAGTCCCTTCATGGGACATGGGCAGGCATCATGCATGGGGCTGTGCCCCACTCAGAGGAGGGAGGTCAGCATGGGCTGCAAGGCTGGGGCCGACCTGACGCAGGACGTCCCAGGTTCTCAGAGGTAGTAGATGTGGCTACGTGGCTGTGTGACCTTGGGGAAGTTACTTAACTTCTCTGGGCCTCAGTTTTCTCAGTGGTAAAATGGATGACAATCATAGACAATGTCTTAGACTCTAAGGCTTAGAGTTTTCCAACTTGACACTGTTGATGTTTGGGGCTGGGTGATTCTCTGTTGTGAGGAGCTCTACTCCTTCGACCCCAGGGGCACACCCTGACCCAGGCTGTGACAACCAAAAATCTCTCCGGACATTGCCAAATGCCCCCTGGGGGCAAAATCAAGCTTGATTGAGAATTACTGGCTCAGGGGGTTATATAGGCCGTAAGTGAGTTCATATATGCAGCGCACTTAGCACAGGGCTCGGCCCAGAGGTAGCAATTCTTATCTGCCGTTATTATTAAAATCAGGCAACAAAGGCAAAAACACAATATAAAACAGAAAACAGAAGTCAAAGATAGAAGAACATTTATAATTCTCAGTGACTGGACAGTAGAGTCTGAGATTAAGAAGGGGAAAGAGCCCTGGCCGGTTTGGCTCAGCGGTTAGAGCGTCAGCCTGCGGTCCACAGAGACCCGGGTTCGGTTCCCGCTAAGGGCATGTACCTTGGTTGCAGTTTGTCCCCGGCCCTGGTTGGGTCGTGTGGGTGGCGGCCACTCGATGTGTCCCTTCACATCGATGTTTCTCTCTCTTCCTCTCTCTCCTTCCCGCTCTATCTGAGTAAAAAATGGAAAAATGTCCTCGGGTGAGGACAAAAAAAAAAAAAAAATAAATAAATAAAAAGAAGGGGAAAGACTGTGCGTTAAAAAAGTTCAGTTGCCAGGCCGGTGTGGCTCAGTGGTTGAGCCTTGACTCATGCACCCAGAGGTTGCTGGTTCGATTCCCGGTCAGGACACATGCCCAGGTTGTGGGCCCGATCCCCAGTGGGGGGCATGAAGGAACTGGCCAGTCTATGTTCTCTCTCATCGATGTTTCTCTCTCTCTCTCCCTCTCCCTTTTGTTCTCTCTAAAATCAATAAAGAAAAAAAAATGCAGTCATTGGCTTGACCAAATCTTCCCATTATCGGGCCTGTTAACCAGAATGTGCATCTGGAGACCCCATAGGTGCTCTCAGGTGTGCTGGGCTCCCCAATGACACAGGGAGAGGAAGATAGACACCCCCTACCCCCCAGCTTCTGGGGCCTACTTGACAGAGAAAAGCTCACATACTTACAATTTCTCCTCAAGGGTTCAGAGGACAGAGCCACCAGCTGGCCGGCATTTGTTCACTCACCAGTCATTCATTAGTTCCTGGGGACATGCTGGCTGCGTGTCCTGCGTGCCGGACACTGCTTGGAGCGTCAGAAGGAGGCAGGAGTTTGCGTAGCGCGGTGAAAGGTGGCCAAGCTTCAGAAAGACAGAGGGGAGGGGAGGACTGGCACTGACCATGGATGGGGAGACGTGGGCGGGGGGGTTGATAAGCAAAGGCCCTGAGAAGCTAAATTCCTGAGAAGTGGGGTGTGGTTAGAGGGGTGGATTGGGGTCAGCCTGTGAGGGGCCTTGAGCATGAGGTTCGAGACACAGTAGCTCTTTATTCTGGAGTCTTTGAAGGAGTTGAGCAGAGATCTAGGGAGCTCAGGTCTGCTCCTGGGAGAGAAGGGGCTTGATTATGTTCTAGCCCTGAAGGCCTCCCCAGGTAGGGGGTCTGGGGTGCACCCCTTAGGCAGGGCTTGGACTTGGGCTCCAACCCCTTGCCTGCCAGCCCTGGGGTTGGTGGAGGGGGCTGCAGACAGAGGCCCCGTGGGGCTGCCCAGGCTGGGGCCTGGCCTGATTCATGCCCTGCCTCTGAGTGACGCTCCACCCCCGTCTCCCCAGCTGAGAGATGGGACTGTCCATCTGCCTCCCAGGGTCCTCCCTCCACCTGGGCGTAATTGAATGTTGCCTACCATTGCTTTGAACTCCATGCAGTCAGACAGCAGCAGGAGGAACAGCTTGGAGGCCTGTCTGCCAATGGAGCAAACACCAGGTCTGACCTCCAGGCGTGCAAGGTAACTGGGAGACCAAGGAAGAACCCCCACAGAAACAGGGCAGGGGCAGGCAGGAGGAGGCCAGCCCTGTGTGAGCACCTCCTCTTTGCCTCCATCTCGGCCCCCTTGCCTCCTCTGGTGCTCTTTGCTCTTGCCTGGGGCACCAGGAGGCAGCCGCCTGGGCAGGACCACGCTCTCAGGGTTGTTAAAACACCTGGGCCAGGCGTGGCCTTAGGGAATGAGCTCACCAAGTCACTGTCCTATGAGGGGCCAAGTTCAGGCAGCACAAATGTGACTGGTCTGCAATGGAGCTCAGGTGCAAGCCCAGCATGGAGAGGTTGGGCGAGCCCAGCGTGGAGAGGTTGGGCCAGCCCAGGGTTGTCCGGCTCTGGGGGCCTCAGTCTACAGAACCACACCGACATCCCCACAGGCACTATATCCCTTTGGCTCAAAAGGGAATTTGGAAAATGTGAACCAGGCTCTGAACCCTGCCTGCCTCTTGGCCCCGGGGCACAGGCTGCCATGGAGGGGTGAGGATCCGATGGAGTCTGTATGAGGCCCAAGCGAAGGCCAGGATTCTCTTCAACCCACCGGAACCTCTGAGGCTCTGTTACCCTGTGGCACCTGAGCAGGTCCCCTTTCTTCTTGAGCCCATTTCCACCTGGGCCAGTGGGAGTCAGGAGGCTCGCCCTCCCTCCCTTCAGGGTGGTTGTGAGGATCAAATGAGATCACAAAGATAAAAGAGAATAGAAAAGAAGAAAGCTCAAACACACATAAATGGTTGTTATTGTCATGGTTGTTATTATTAGCTCCTCGCCAACCCCACTCGGAACAGAGCCATCTGGGCAGGTTCTCAGCCCTCCCTGGGAGTCCCATGGGGTGCAGGGCTGCCCTGGGCCTTGCTGCACCCCAGAACTCTCTTGAGGGGCACCTTAGGGTTCCAGAGCCTCCTCTGTCCCCCGTCTCTCAGCACAGGCCCCCTGCAGGCAGAGGAGGGAGGGGAGAGGGGCCTCAGCCTCTCTGTTGGCGGTTGGTCCCTCTGGGCACTGATAATGTTGTATGGGAACAACGCTCTCCAAATGTACACACATGTGGACACATCACACACACACGAACCAGCCCCTGTAAGCACTCAGCCCAGATCTAGACCGGCACAGGCACCTCTGGTGCACGCGTGTGTGCACACACACATGCACACCTCCCCTCCCAGCCAGAGGTCGGTGGGTCCGGCAGGCTATTATTATCTGGGTAGCTGTTGTTGTTAAGATCGTCTTTAGGAAAGTCTCTGCTCGGCAGAAAACATCAAACAGCGGCCAGCAGCCTCAGATAGCAGAGGCCACGGGCCCTTTGGGGCCCCTTCCAGTGCAGACCTGCCTCCTCGTTTGCAAAAATGACTTATTATTAATCTGCGATTGAAACTGTAATTATGCCATCACTGTGTCAACAAGCTGGAACATGGTGAGGCCTGGCAGCGCCGTCTGGAAATGTGCTCCTACCCTCCACCATGACCACGCTGGCACCTTCCCGGCCCACGGCGGGGCCAGGCCCACCTGGTCACAGGGTTGCCCGCAGAGTGCGGTATATGTGTGTGCGCGTACACGCCTCCCATGTAAGAGACCGGCAAGCTGAGGCGTGGTCCAGGTGTGCTTCTAAGGTGAGAGCAGCCCTGAGTGAGCCCAGGAGCTCCAGAGCCCCAGTTGGGACACAGCAGGGGGACTGGGACATCAGAGTGCGCCTTCAGAAGTTAGGGGTGACAGGGGATCCCAGGCTGGGCCTTTCCCAGTGTGCCCGCCTGGTGGCCTATCCTCAGTGCACTTCTCGGACACCTTGCCGGGTCCTTCCAGCCCTGTTCCTGCTCCTGCTCCTGGCGGGCCCTGAGGTGTGACTGGGCAGAGGCCCGCCCCTAAGCTATGTTCACCTACTGATGACCACCCTTCACTGACCACTCACTACGCACCAGGTCTGGTGCAAAATACTTTATGTTCAACATCTCATTTAATCTTTTGAAACCATTTAAACCCAGAATGCAATAAATACAAGTATTAACTTCACAGATGAGAAAATTATAGTCCAGTTGGGTTAGGTGGTCACCCGAGTCCTGCAGAGCTGGGGTTCAGAGCCAGGTGATCTGACTGCCAGCCCCCTGTCCCCCTCCTCCTCCTAGGCAGCCACACCCTCCGCCTGAGCTCCGGTGGCACAGCCCCTCAGCCCCTCAGCCCCTCAGCCCCTCTGCTGCGGGCCTGCGGCTGGGGTCTGGCAGGAAGGAATGAGGAAAAGGTCACTTCAAAATGGGCTACTCAGGCCTGGCCCGAGAGACAGGGCATTTCCAGAATCTGTGGGTCCTTCCTGGGACACGGGGTGAGCCTTCTGGGTCTGGGAGGGGTCCTTTTTTGTCACATTGTGGGCAACAAGACATGACAACCCCAATAGCCCAGAGAGAGGTGTGTGTGTGTGTGTGTGTGTGTGTGTGTGTGTGCGCGCGCGTCGCGCGCTTGCCAGCAGGGTGACTGACGTGGGTGATTTCAAGAGATGGCGGAGGTGAAAGGTCACAGAACGAGTTGGCAACCAAACTGAGATGTGATCCCAGGGTTCCCACGTCCACCCAGGGATCTTCTAGGCATCAGCCCAGGAGGATCACAGACCTTGTGGCCACATACAGCTTCCTGTCACTACCCTCCAGCATCACGGGAGGAACCGAGGGTAAAAGGACTGTGCATGAGCCCTGGCCGGCTTGGCTCAACGGTGCAGTGGTTCTCAACCTTCCTAACGCCGCGACTCTTTACTACAGATCCTCATGCTGTGGGGACCCCAACCATAAAATTATTTTCGTTGCCACTTCATAACTGTAATTTTGCTACTGTTATGTTTTAGGTGACCCCTGTGAAAGGGTTGTTTGACTCCCAAAGGGGTCGCGACATACAGGTTGAGAACCACTGGTGGACCAAAGGGTCATGGGTTTGATTCTCAGTCCAGGGCATGTACCTGGGTTGATTCCTGGCCCTGGTCAGGGCCATGAGGAAGGCAACCAATCGATGTGTCTTTCACATTGATGCTTCTCTCTCTCTCTCTCCCTCCTTTCCACTCTATCTAAAAATCAATGGGAAAATGGAAAATGTCCTTAGATGAGTATTAACAAATAAAAAGGGACTATATTTGAGGTAAAGGGCAAAGAAGTCTAGAGTAAAGGGGAAGGGCTTTGGATAAGATGGGGTCCGGGTTCAAATTCAGACCCAACCACATTCTACCCGAGTGCTCGTGAGTAGGCTAACTTTCCTGAGCCTGCACATCATCTGTACAATGGGGCCAGTCCAGCCTGCCTCACAGGGTTCTGGCGGGATAAAACGAAACCATATACTGTGAAATGCTGAAGCAGACCCTGCCCTCACAGTGTCCCCCGTGAAGATAGGTGCACTGCCACTGTGGCTGTTCGGGGTGACCGTCCGTGCAGACTCAGAGCCTCTGAAGCATAAGCCAGGTGCTCAGCGGCAAGGTGCTTTTAGGTCTGAAACAGAGTACCTGGGCTCTGTACACCTGCTCCCCCAGAAGGCCACCGTTCCCCACTCCCTGCCCCACAAATATCTCAGTCACCAGCTAGCCGCCCCTCCCCCCAGTTCCCTGGTGTTTCATTACTTTGACTTAGGCTTAATGCATTCTCTTCTATTAAGGCCTAGGCAGTGTGCCAGAACTTTGAGATGTAAATGTCCCCGTGCATTCATCTACGCTCCATTCATTCACTGGCAGTGAGGCCGACAGCGGGGAAACTGAGGTAAGCCGGGGTATCTGGCGCTGGAGCTGGCAGCGGGCTGGAGAGGGGGAGGCTCGCGGCTAAGGGACTAGAAGTGGCTGAAAAAGGGGGGTGGGGTGGGGGCTGCCCTGAAAGCAGCCTTAATTGGCCTCGTTTGAACCTCTGTTGACGCTGCTGGAGGAGTTCGGGGCCGCAGGAGGGACCAGCCAGGCTGCCGAGATGTTCCGGAGAGAACAAAGCCGTCGTTTGGGGCATTTAAAAAAAGTACAACAGGGAGAACCACAAAGGTCCAGGAGTGAAACCTCTGTGGCTGTTTGGGGCTCACATTTCTCGCGTGGGGGGCGGTTGGGCCTGGGCCTGGTGGTCTGGGAAATAGGCCGCGGGGCTCCGTTCGTGGGGCAGGACGGTGGGAGCGGAGGTCCAGGTGGGAGCGTGTCTGGGACCCAGGGCAGGTATGGGGCGCTCCTACCCTGCCAAGGGGTCCAGGGAGGGCGAGAGCAGGGAGGCCTTGGAGATGGATGGCAGCATGGCTCACCTGGGACCCGAGGCGCAGAGGTCCAGGGAGCCCCGGGTCAGCTGGCGGGCGCCTCCCTCAGGAGGCTCAGCCTCAGGACTGAGGGGGGGGATCAGCGAGCCAGGGTTTCCCTCCCACTCCCCCTCCGGGTCCTTCCAGTATCGCTGCCTCTGCCTCTGGTGCATATGGGACTTAGGACTGAATGGGAGCTTGGAATGCCCACACTCCAGGGCCTCAGAGAGCTAGGGTCTCAGAGAGGGGCACCCACTCCACCTCCCAACCCCCATCGGGTCTCCCAAACCAAGCCCCCAGCTTCTGTTTACAGGTGCAGGGACCTGATAGACATGATCCCTGTGCCCAGAGAGGACAAGTGACTTGGCCAAGATCACACAGCCAGAGAGAGGCGGAAGGGAGACTGTTCACTGTTCTCCAGGTCCAGGCCACCTTCAGAAACAGACTTTCCTGTTCCCTAGAGGTGCGCTGGGGTGGCAGAGGGCTTGGAAGGGCCATCGACCATTCATACCTGGCTGGTGCACTATTTGGGGACCAGGTCTGGGGAAGAGTGAGGGGCCCTCAAGAGCAGGACCCCTGGTGTCCTTGGGAGTGGCACAGGGGTCCTCCCTGCGTGAACAGCAGGCCGGAAGTTGGGTTGGGTGTGGACCTGCTGGGGCTCAGAGGTGGCAAAGCCTGTGCATGTCTGTTCCGCGCCCCTGAATGCAGCGCTGGTGCCCCGCTGGGTTCCTGTCCCTGGATTTGGTGCCAGGAGGGATCGCAAGAATGACAGCCACCCGTCCACCCTGCAGCCCTGGGCCCTGCTCAGAGCCAGGCCCCCAGCGGAGGCCCACCGGCTGCAGGAGGACAAAGCCCCTCCGACTACAGGGTCAGAGGCTTCCTCTCTGCCAGCCTCACCATGCTCCTACGAGCTTGGTGCTGCCAACACTTTACGGCTGAGCTTATCGGCCCAGAGAGGACAGGTCACTATACAAAACCACAAAGATAAAGAGGGAATCTGCTTCTCTGTGAAGGGCATCTCCCAGCCGGCAGTGGTGTGGCACTCGGTGTCCATCTGCCTATAATTTTGTGTCTTTGGATAAAAAAAAAGTCTCCTCTTCGAGCCTCAGTTTCCTCATCTCTGCTATGGGAACCACGGTATTGTCCCAAGAGTGTCATGGGCTTATGTAGTGAGTGCTGTCCCTGCAGCCCAGGTCTGCTGCTTCTCTGTGGGGGAGGAGGAGGAGTGAGGAAGGGGTCCCCTGGGGCCCTCCGGCTCCAGGAGCACTGTGCAGGGACCCTGCCCTGTTTCCACAGTGGGGAAAGGCAGGAGTGGGGGTTCTCAGCTCCTCTCGTCCCAGCCCTTCCCTCCCCTTCAGGTGGGCGAACGTGTTTGAGAGGTGGGGCCCGGCTTCCCCAGGCCCATGCCCTCGGGGTGGGCAGGCTGAGCCCCGGAGGCTGAAGCCCCCCGCCTGGTGGTGCTGGTTTCCAGGCAAGGTGCCCAGACCTCAGGGCCGTCCGGCCCTGCTCACCTGCTCTGCGTTGTGTGCGTGCGAACAGCGGCCTGGAACACTTACGTGGCTCAGGAGGCACAGCAGACAGGCGATAAGCTTAATTAATAGAATCAGGACACACAAATAGCCTCTCCCCGCCCCCACCGCAGCAGGCTGTGCCGAGGCCTGGCTTGGCATTCTGGGGAACTGCTCATCAATCCAGGGACTCCTGCGTGCTCAGCCTGTGCTGACGGACGCAGAGGGCAAGCCGGGCCTCTCGGGAGCTCGGGCAGGTGTCTTGCTGGTGGTGGGATGCTGAGAGGCTCTGACAGTCCAAGGAGGACGGAGAGGGCTGTGTGGCTGATACTAGGAAGGCTTCCCAGAGGAGGGGCTGCCCGTCTCAGGGATGCTCTGACAGGAAGTGATGAGGATGGTTAGAAAGGAAGGAGGAGAGGGAATGGGAGAGAAGGAGAGAGAAGTCTGTCTGTCCGCTGCCAGCAGGAGTTGACCTTGGGTGGCTGGTTTCTTCTCAGTTGCAAACCCCTGTGTCAGCCTTAGGGGGTAAGGGGTGCCCATGAGCTAAGTACTAGGCCTGGCTCGCCGGGGCAGCAGTATAACAGACTCCTCACTACTTTCCCCAGGTGGGTGTTGTACAGCCGTGGGATGCGGGTGCAGAGAGGCTGATCTGCGTGCCTGCGGCCCACAGAAGTAAGGAGGGAGGTGGGGATGAATTCAGGCCTCGGACTCCGGGAGCAGGACTGACCCGGGCCACTGGGGGCTGCATACTGGACTCGGGGCTGCGGGGCCGGCAGGCTGCCTCCAGCCAGGCAGGGGCCCTGAGGCAGGCCCGTTGCTGGGAGCCTGGCGGCTTTGCTGACCTTCCTTAGACTCCACAGAAGCCTGGGGAGCCTCCCCCCACCCTTTCCTCTCTGCACTTCACTCGGGGTCTCCCACACCGCCCACCTTGCTCCCCTTTTTCGTTCATGCACAGTCCTGTTGTGGGAAGGGATGTCCCAGGACAGTGACCACACAGCTGGGAAGATGGGGGCCGGGCCCTCTGGGTTCTCTCCAGTTACGGTAGGACTCATCTGGCCACCCCGTTAGTAGCAGCTCGTTCTGCCCATTTTACAGATGAGCTTGGTGCTGCCGACACCTGGGTGAGGTTATCGGCCCAGAGAGGACAGGTCACCACACAAAACCACAAGCATGAAGAGGGAACCTGCTTCTCTGTGAAGGGCAAAGAGAAGATGGTGGCAGCTGAAGAGAGGCCCATCCTGACGGGCTGGGGGTTGCCATGGAACCCCTGGCCCTGCCTCCGCCTCCCTGACCAAGCCGGGCTGCTTCTCCTTATAAAAGCTAAATTTACTCTTTTAACAAGTCCAGCACCGCATTAAAACACGGTGGAATGCTTGGGAAGGGGGAACGTGGTCCAGGCCTGTGAGTCAGGGCCGCCGTGCGCCGTCTGCTGGGGGCCAACCGAGCCTCCTGGGGGGGGGGGCAGGCCCCGCACCCTCTGCCGCCTCCTCTTGGAAGGTGGGCCCCTGACGCCAGGCCCTGGGGGTTCCCAGTCTGCTGCAGGACCCCCGTCTTTGGTTGCTCCTGGGGACCCTAAGGACCCCATGGCCTGGAAGTTGAGCCCCGAAAGAGCCCAATGTGATGGCTCAGGCTGCCCACCCCTCACACAGCCAACTCTCACGGACCCCGTCCCTGAACTCAGACTGGACTTTTGAGACACTGTTTGGGGCTAATTCTCTCCAATTTCTTTCTTTTCTAAAAAGAGCACACGCTAAAGTCACTAGGTCTTTTTTTAAAAATTGATTTTTAGAGAAAAGAAGGATAAGAGAACGGGGAACATCAATGTCGGAGAGAAACACGGATCGGTAGCCTCCCTAACATGCCCTAACTGGGGATCGAACCCGCCACCCTCTGGTGTATGGAACGACGCTCCAACAAACTGGGCCACTGGCCAGGGCTGGACCAACAGTTTTAGCTTCTCTCCCCCTTTCTCATGTCTGTCTGGAGAATCCCAACCTTAGCTGAACCCAGTTATTTTCACAAGAGTTGAACTTTGCCTGAGAAAATCCTAGAGCTGGGCTCACTGGACACATCACAGACCGCCAAGGGGACTCGTCACTGCCTGGGAAGTCTGCGGTGCTTTTCGGGAAATTCGCTGTCCCTCAAGGCCCCATACTTCCCTGAACCCTCCCACCCCTGCCCACTCTCGGTCGATGACTCTGCCTCATGCTTCGCCCAGGAAAGAAAAGCAGAACTGCTCTCTGGTCCCCACAGCCTCCTCCCAAGCCCCGTAGTTTCTTCTTCCCACCATGCCAGTGGGAGCGGGCACCTTCCACCCCTTCGGCTGGGCCTCATGCACCCACTGCCATATGTGAACGGCTTCGTTGATTTGTCCTGTGTCCGTTCCTTACTGCCAGGAAGCTGTGCCCTCAGAGCGCTGGGCACAAAGAAGGCACCCCATCCACACCAAGGCACAGACAGATGCGTATTTGGGAGAGCGAGGCGGATTTAATAACATTGCACGTTGCAGGCTCAGTTTGCAACGCAGAACGCTCCCGGCCGTGGAAAAGGGAAAAGAAGGAAAAGCAAAAGTCAACCGTAATTTTCTCACTCCTTAGTAAATACTTCAACATTTTGGCACGTATGCCTTCGAAGGTTTCTACATGTATTTTTTTTTTTTCCTTCACAAAACAGCACTTGAGTAGATATAGATTATGAGCGGACACTTGGTGATGAACATTTTCCTACATCTTTCAATATTCTAAGTGTTTTAATAACTGCACTGTGTTCCAATGTATGGGTGACTTCAATGCACTTAACTGCTTTCCTAACGCTGAACATTTATATTATTCCCACATTTCTTCTTTTCCCTCTTTAGTGAGAATCCTCATACATAAATATATGTGTACAGTATTTTTCCTTGGCTGAATTCCTAAGTGGACTTGTGGGGCAAAGGGCATGCCTATTTTAAAGCTTTTGATTTACATCATCTTGAGGTTCACCCCCACATCCTCATGGCCAGAACCATCCTTTCCTTCTGCGTTTTGCTCGCATGTCAAAGGCCTTGGTGCCTTTCTCATACAGAATTGCACCTCCTTTTCCTGCTGTCCTTCCGCAGATGCCTTTTCCCCACTCACTCAGCGCCTCTGACAGGCCGATGTTTGTGTGTGTGTGTCTCCCAGGTCCCCGAGAGCAGGGATTTTGTCTTATTTTGCTCATCGTGTGCCCTCGGCGCCTTCACCGTGCCCGGCACAAAGTGCTCAATGAACATCTTGTGAGTGAATGAACGAAGGAATGAAGGTTGACGCCTCTAGTCTGAAATGAATAGTGATGATAATATTCAGGGCTCCTTAGCAACTGCTTTACGCAGTAGACTCAATTTATAGACAAGAGATAAGAAAATAGACAAGTGAGGTAACTTCTAAGTATAGTAATTGTCCTGAAGGGGGACCCAATTAAGACAAGCCCCTCAGGGAAGGCCCCTCAGGGAAGGCCCTGTGAGATGTGCAGTTTGGTCTGAGACCACAGGATGAGTAGGAGTAGGGCGTGGGGAGGGTGTGGGGAGGGCGTGGACGAGCACATCCAGGCACGGGGAACAGTGTGGTACAAAGGCCATGAAGTGGGCCCTGGCCGGGCGGCTGGAGCGTCGGCCCCCAGACCACAGAGGCCCGGGTTCGGTTCCTGCTGGGGGTGCGTGCCTCGGTTGCGGTTTGTCCCCAGCCCCAGTTGGGGTCGTGTGGGTGGTGGCCACTCGATGTGTCTCTCTCGCGTCGATGTTTCTCTGTCTCTCTTCCTCGCTCTCTCCCTCCCACTCTGTCTGAAGATAAGTGAAAAAAAAAATGTCCTTGGGTGAGGAGAAAAAAAAAAGGCCATGAAGTGGGAGAGGCTGAAAGAAGGCTGGTGAGCGATCAGAGAGCAGGTGGGTGAGAGCACCCGTGGGGGCTGGGGAGACCACCCTGTGCTGTGAGCCAGAGAGCACGAGGGAGAACCCCCCCCACGGCTCCTCCTGGAAGCCAACGTTCCCTTATGGACCTGCCGGTGTAAATGGGTGTATCAGATGCTCCCCTACGGGGGCGGGGAGCGGAGCGTTTGCGTTTTTGTTTTGACTGCAATGGGGTGGGGACGTAAAACCAAGCGGCAGTTCCTGTGCTGGGGAGAGATCCCAGAGGAGTCGGCTCCGGCCACCAAAGCAGCACCGCCCGTCCCCCGTCGCTGTGAGATGCCTGCTGGGTGTCATGTGCACACCCTGCCTTCTCCAGTGCTCGGGACAACACTGCTCCTCTGTTACACATGACAGAGCGGCCTCGGAGAGGCTGTGTGATTGGCTGAGGTGGACACGTTAGGACTCACAGAGGCTGGGTTCAGGCGCAGGCTCCGAAGCCCACTCTCCGCATCTGACACACCGTGGAGCCTCATCCAGTCCAGGTTTAATGCAGGGCACTTCCTGCCTCTGGTCCTGTGTGCGGTTAAATGTTATGAGAAAAGTTTACATTTGTACTCTTTATTATATACTGTCCATTAGCACATCTGTTGCCCCTATACACGAACGCTATGCTATAGAGCAGAGATTTTTTTTTTTATCCTTACCCGAGGACATTTTTCCATTTTTTTGTTCAGATAGAGTGTGAGGGAGAGAGAGGAAGAGAGAGAGAGAGAAACATCGACGTGAAAGGGACACATCGAGTGGCTGCCACCCGCACGACCCAACCAGGGCCGGAGACAAACTGCAACCAAGTTACGTGCCCTTAGCGGGAACCGAACCCTGGTCTCTCTGGACCGCAGGCCTACGCTCTAACCACTGAGCAAACCAGCCAGGGCTAGAGCAGCAATTTTTAACCTTTTTCATCTCATAGCACACACAAACTAATTACTAAAATTCTGTGACACCCCAAAAACATATTATATTCTTCTGTTGATCTGACACACACAAAATATATAATTTTGAGTCGTTCACATTGGACAGCTATTGTTGTGTTGATTGTTGTCATTTTCTTATTTGACGATGAAAAGGGAAAAGAGGTCAGTGTCCCTGACTAAATAATCAGGTGTTGCATGTTTTGAGAATTCTTTCGGCAAACAGGTAGCAAACTGCCGCTGTAGAGTGCTCTTCCTATGTGCGTGAGTACTGTACTTTATGGGGTAAACTTAGGGACCTTTAGAAAAATGGGATTTTCTTCTTATGCCCTGATATTATTGTCTATCATATTCTTTTACAGTACGTCAATGCTCCATATTTTATATGGCCCGTTTCCCAGTTCACCAATCCTCAATTAGCTGCATTGAATCTATTCATTTCATTGTTAATTGTGATTATTGTATTTTTCATTTCTAGAATTTCCATTTGATAATTTTTAAAAGGTTTCAGTTCTTTGCTTAAATTCTTTGTTTCATTTACTTTTTGTTGTTGTTAATCTTCACCCAAGGATATTTTTTCATTGCTTTTTAGAGGGAGTGGAATGAAGAGAGGGAGGAGGAAAGAGAAAGAGAGAGAGAGAGAGAAACATTGATATGAAAGAGACACATCAATTGGTTGCCTCCAGCATGAGCTCCAACTGGGGCCGGGGATCAAATCTGCAACCTAGGTATGTGTTCTTGACTGGGAATCAAACCCATGACCCTTTGGGGTGCAGGCTGATGTTCTAACTACTGAACCACACCGGCCAGGGCTCATTTACTTTTTGAAAATATTAATCACAATTATTTTAAAGTCTGTTATTTTATATATTTTTTTAATTTTTAATTTTTTATCTTTATTGTTGAATGTATTACAGGAATTCCTCATTTTCCCCCCATTGACCCCCTCCTTCACACTCCCACCCCCCTCCCACCTTTTCCCACACTGTTGTCTGTGTCCATTGGTTATGCATAGAAGTTCTTTGGTTTATTTCTTCCCACCTCCCAACCCCCTTCTCTTTGAGGTTTGTCAGTGTAGCAACCAATTTGTACTTCTTAATCCCTTCACCTTTTCACCCATTACCCCAACCCCCCTCCAATCTGGCAACCAACAAAATGTTCTCTGTATCTATGAGAATGTTTCTGTTCTGCCTGTTCATTTTGTTTGTAGATTCCATTATCGATAGATATGTATTCATTGCCATTTTGTTCGTTCATATATTTTATCTTTTTCTTCAAAAAGACCCTTCATCATTTCATATAATAACGGTTTGGTGGTGATGAACTCCTTTAACTTTTTCTTGTCTGGGAAACTCTTTATATGGCCATTGATTCTAAATGACAGCTTTGCAGGATAGAGTAATCTTGGTTGTAGGTTCTTGCTTTTCATCACTCTGAATATTTCTTGCCACTCCCTTCTGGTCTGCAAAGTTTCTTTTGAGAAATCAGCTGACAGTCTTATGGGAGCTCCTTTGTAGTTAACAAACTGCTTTTCTCTTGCTGCTTTTAAGATTCTCTCTTTATCTTGAACCTTTTGCATTTTGATGATGATGTGTCTTGGTGTGGGCCTCTTGGGGTTCATCTTGTTTGGGACTCTCTGTGCTTCCTGGACTTGTATGTCTGTTTCCTCCACATTAAGGAAGTTTTCTGCCATTATTGTTTCAAATAGCTTTTTGATTTCTTCTTCTCCCTTTTCTCCTTCTGGCACCCCCAAGATGTGAATGTTGGCATGCTTGAAGTTGTTCCAGAGGCTCCTTACACTATCCTCATTTTTTTGGATTCTTTTTTCTTTTTGCTGTTCTGATTGGGTGTTTTCTGCTTCCTTATATTCCAAATTGATGGTTTGCTTCTTGGCTTTACCTATTGAATCTGTGTAAATTATTCTTTATTTCAGTTAGTGCCTCCTTCATTTCTGACTGTGCATCCTTCATTTCTGACTGGTCCTTTTTAATGCTCTTGAGGTCCTCGCTAAGTTCACTGAGCATTCTTATAAGAAGTATTTTGAACTCAGCATCTGTTAGGTTGCTTATCTCCATTTTGCTTAGTTCTTTTCCTGGAGTTCTGTTCTTTCATTTGGGACCTGTTTCTTTGTCTCCTCATTTTGGCTGCCTCCCTGTGTTTGTTTCTGTGTATTACTTAACGAGAGGTATGGGGCTAGCTGAGACCAGATGCTGTTTGTTTGAAAGAATTGAGGAAAACCTGAAGCAAGATCCAAGACAGGCCAATCCTATGGTTAAGCAACTGACAGCTTGGGTGGGCCTGAAAGTTGGGCAGGGCGGGGCCTCAGGGAATCACCAGGGCGGGGTTACCAGTGTGAGCCAGGTTGCTGGAGTCCCAGATATGGCGGCTGTCTGCTGCCCGGGAAGGGCTCACCAAAGGAATAAAGGCCTCTGACAGCACGTTTGTCCCAGAGAAAGCCCCCTCTCCAGCCCTCGCTCCAGTGCCAAACAGCTCAGTTCTTCCCCATATGTCTCTGGTGCCCCTCGAGCTGCCTCCCCTCCGAGCTGAGAGGGAGAGAGTCCGATAAGTCCGTGCGCGGGCCCTTTAAGGAGCTGCCTGGGGCTCCAGCCGCCTCAGCCTCCCTGAGCCTCAGTTTTTTCAGCCAAAAGCTATGGGGACTTCTCTTCCTGGCACTGGGAACCCTGGTGTGGGATGGGGACCCCTCAATCTTTAGGGAAGACCTTCCCAGCTGAGGTGTCCTCCTGATTTTTATCCGCCACACGTGGGTGTGGGACCAACCCGTCCGCCTCCGCCCTTCCTACCAGTCTGGATGCAGTTGCTGCTTTAATTCCGTAGTTGTAGGACTTCCGTTCAGCTCGATTTCAGGCAGTTTTGAATGATGATTGTTCTGTAGTTTAGTTGTAACTTAAAAAAAATTTTTTTATCCTCACCCAAGGACATTTTTCCATTTTTTGTTCAGATAGAGCAGGAGGGAGAGAGAGAGAGAGAGAAACATCAATGTGAAAGGGACACATCGAGTGGCTGCCACCCGCACGACCAACCAGGGCCGGGGACAAACTGCAACCGAGGTACGCGCCCCTAGCGGGAACCGAACCCGGGTCTCTCTGGACCGCAGGCCGATGCTCTAACCGCTGAGCCAAACCGGCCAGTGCAGTTTAGTTGTAACTTTGATGTGGTTGTGGGAGGACGCAATACCGCGTTTACCTACCCACCATCTTGACCGGAAGTCTGAAAGTCTGTTATTTTAAATGCTAGTATCTGAATCTCCTATGAGTCTGTTGCTATTATCTGTTTGGATTTTTCCTCTTGGTTTCTGTCATATGGTCTTATCCCCTGGTACACCTGGTAAACTTGACTGAGTACCAGACGTTTCATATGAAAAAACTGTAGAGATCATCTGAGGCTCTGGATGATCCAGACAGGAATTAGTCTTGCTTCCAGAAGAGAGAGTACATGTAGCTCACCTTAATCCAATCTGCAATTAAGTTCACTTGAAGTGAGTGTCAGTATTTGTGAAGGCTGATCTGTTTCTGATTTGCTCTTCAAGGGTTCCAACTGAAAGCCTTTAAAAAAAATAAGTCCCCCTCTTTTTGGAGATGCATAGCCCCCTTTTCCCCCTCACCCCCAAAGTTTACAAAAACTCAGTCTCCACCTTTTGCTCGTATTCTCAACGTTACAACGATTGCTCCGGGAAGATAAAGACAAACACTGAGCTCGTCTCTCTGGATTTCTCTTCTCTCCAGGATCATGGTGGCTAGACCTCTCCAATGCCTTCAGACAAATTTAAAAAATCTATTTTACCCATGTTTTAAAAGGTGCTTGGTCAGAAAGTTGGTGTGAGATGACTAGTCTAGACAGAAGTAAACGTCAGCATGAACCGTAGAACCCACCCTGTAAGGATGTGGTTCCAGTTCACTGCTGCAGCGTGACCTTCCCAAGGGCTGGCCAGCCTGGCCCTGCGTGGAGTCTTCCCCTTGCCTTAGTCACCTGCTGCTCTCCGTGAGGGGCTTGACTGCAGCTAACAACATCCACGACCAGAGGCTGCCTCTAGGCTGCTGTCACTGCAGCCCGAGTCGGGCTGGCCAGGGGGCTGGGCTGGTTTCCGCAGGGCTCTGCACCCACAGGAGGCCAGGCCTGCTTCTCTCTGTTGACCAGCGCCACCCACAAGTCTTCCACAGAGTGAGCCCACTGTGCCAGGCTCGGTGTTCAGCGTTTAGCATATGTTATCTTATTTCTTCCCCTTAGAAACACCAGCGAGTCACTGGAGTCATCTCCATGGTACAGACGATTAGCCGGGATCCTTGCCCACCGCATAAAAGCACACACTCATTTCTGTGCTCACTTGTTCATTTTCCTGTGCTCTGCGGTTTTATTCCTCGCCGTGTGCCCGTGCTCAGCACAGAGTGGGGAGCTGATGACAAACTTTGGTGAAGAAACAAAGCCTCAGGTCCCAAAGTTGTTATGGTGGAGGCCAGACCTCCAGGTTCCTGACCCCAGCCACTGGTCTTACCACGCACAGCACACCAGGTGGGGATGTGTGCACCCATCACAGGACTATCCGGCACCCTCGGTGTTGAGATTCTGGTTAATTCCCTGCCATCTAAGGCCATTTTGGGGGGTCTTGAGAGAAGGGGCTCTGGTGCTTTTAACCAGGGTCCAAGACCCATAGGGAACTGAGGGATGGGTCTGAAAGACTTCTGAAATTAGAGTAGAAATCTATAAGCATGTGATTATTTTTCTAGAAAAAGACAGTCCATGGTATTCCTCAGATTCTCAGAGAGGTCTGGGGACCCGAAAAGGTCAAAGGTCTTGGGCAGGGGTTGGTGCCTTGTTTGTCCCCCAACATAGCCACCCCACAGATTATTGGGGTGACTGGAGAAGGGGGCAGGATACGAAGCTGAGCAGATGAATGGAGCAGGGCTCAGAGAACTCCAGTGGCCTGCTCAGGTGGGGGTCACCTGCCGAAGGACGGTGGATAATGGAGGTCTCTCTCGTGCGACAGGAAAGCTGTCCCACCAGCTGAGCGGCATATTTGAGCTCTTGGTTCTGAGACGCCCGCCCTGTGAGGCTGGGGGGGCGAGGGGGGGTGAGTGGGAATTCCCAGGCCCCAGCTCACCACTTTGAAGTCTGTGGGAGAAGGGGGAGGAGGGGACCCCGAGTCTCTGATGGAGAGGGGGACAGGATGGAGTGACAGGAACCTTCCCTGGCTCAGGTGGCAAGGGCTCCCCGCTAGCCTGGGGTCCAGAGGCCCTTCTTGCTTGGATGGACCAGATAAGGAGTAAGAATGTTTGAACCTTTTTGGGGTGCCTCAAGAGAGGGGTTTCGGAGGGGGTGGACTTGGAGTCAGGCTTTGAGAAGGAGAACTTCGGGCACAAGGCCACGCGGCAGCTGGATGACCGGAGCTGCCTGCCCGCCAGCCCCCTGCGATGGTCACCGAGTCAACAGTAAAAGCTGAAACGGTGGATACTGACGGGGGGCAGTCACAACGGTGGTTTTACGTCCAGTGAGCCACTGCTGCGGGGCCAGGCTGCAAATCCCACTGGAAGGCCTGATCCATACAGCCAGGGGCTTGACCTGTCCCGGAAGGGGTGGGGGGCTCTGCTGGACTCCAGAGGCTGCTCGGTGCTGGGGAAGGGGAACCCTCCGCTGGGAGACCTGAGCCTGGGTCCCAGCCCCCGCTCTGCGGACAGCTCGCTGTGCGGCCTGGGCCGCCTGCCGTCCCTCTCTGGGCTCCTTTCCCTCAGCGGGAAACAGCAGTCTCCAGGATCTTCTCACTCCAAACCCTCTCCACCCCACCCAGCTTCTCAGGATCCCTCGGCTTCCTGGACGTTCAGGAAGGGATGGCCTCCTCTGGCCTTGGAGGAGGGCCCAGGCGTGGGGAGCGAATGGGGTGAACGAGGGTCCTGCCAAGGCCCCTGCCTGGCCAGTGACAGGAAGGCAGCAGCTCACGGCACAGGGAGCGATTTTACTGGAAAGATGAAAGGAAATTGCATCTTTAATAATTCACTGGGCCAGTTTGGAGGGAGGCAGGTTGGCGGGGCCGCGGAGCCACTGGGCGATCCCAGCATCTGTTCCTGGAAATCCACTGGCTCCAGAGCCTGCCCGAGACCCGGGGGCCTCCATCTCCTCCTGGCCCAGGGACAGCGGGAGCCGACGGAGTCTAGACCAGGGTGAGAGGTTAAAACACAGCCATCCCGGGAACCTGCTAAATTGATATCTCCAGCAAAAAGGGAGCCGAAATAATCGATATGGCAGCGGCCCAGGAAAGCGGCCAAGCCCGGCCCCAGCGTGGCGCACTCACTGTGGGAGAGGAGGGCCGGGGCTCTGCAAACTGCGGGGCTCCAGCAAGCAGACCAGGGCCTTCGCCTGCTCCTGCCGGGCTGAGGAGGGCCCCGCAGGCAGGGCACCAGTGCCGGGCAGCCTGTCCAGCTGGTGGGGTGCAGGGGACACACTGCCTGGTGTCCTCAGCCAGGCACTTTGCCCTCCCTCCCGTCCCTCTCCAGTGGGGTGCCTCTCCCGGTTCACAGGAGAGCGGTCAGACCTGCCTCTGCTCCCCTTCCCAGGGGCCACCCTGGTTCTCCTGGGAGCCTGCAGTGCTGGACAAGGAAGAAGTGGACGGAAGCCGGAAGAACTGGCCCAGGACATACGCGGAAGGTGCCAAAGACAAAAGCAGCTAAAGAATTGTTGATGCTGGAGTCCCGAGATGTTGGTTCCACTCCCAGGCCAGTCCCATGGGGAGCTCCGCGCCGAGGATGGGGTGGGAACGTGGTGGCCGACCCTCTGCTGCTGGAAGGAGCTCTGCAGCGGGGCTGGTCAGTGGTGGGAGCCTCCCCAGGGCTGCGGCATCTGGGTGGACTAATCTGCATGGACTAGCTTTCCCCGCCGGGCCAGCTTCCGTATAAACCAGATGGGGTGCATCAGAAGGGAGATCACATCTGGGGGCTGAGGGCATCTGGGGGGCCCAGGAGGGGCCCAGGCAGAGCAGCTGTTGATCTTTTTCTCCTTCCCTCCTTCCTTCCCTCTCTTGATAATATTCTAAGACAAATCAAGAATCATGGAGAGGACACTTTAGAAATGAATATGCGCATCCTTCTTTGACAGAGAGGGGAGCCGAGGCCCAAGAAGAAATGCCCACGGAAACCAGCTGATGAGCGTGGAGTCGGGGTTAGACTCTGGGGCGGCTGACGCCCACTGTGGTGCTCTCTCCGCACGCTCAGGGCCCCTGGTTCCTTCTCACCGCTGCTGTGCTGACTGGCTGGTGTGGCCTTGGGGCAGGGCGCACATGCCGGCGGCGTGCGGTTCCTCTGACTCACTGTCCAGTCTTGGGTCACTCCAGCCTCAGCCTCAGCTTTCCTCCCTGGGAAACAAGGGTAAGACCCACAGGCCACCAACAGGGCCACATGCACGAACACAGCTTTAATTCCAGGTTGGCACAACCTTACTTACCTGGTAGCTTCCCCACTTTTGGAAGTCATCAGGGGACAGAAAGTCAGCAGAACGTGGTTCCTGAGAGAGTGACGGTTGTTTCGAAGGTTGTTTCGAACGTCCATCATGCGGTCGAGTCCATGCTCTTTGTTATGAAAATGCCCGGGCCCTCAGGGCCTGCTGGCTCTTGTGTGACAAGCAGTTCTGAAGGCTTGGCGGTCTGATGTCTCAGGCCACTCCAGGCCTACCGATGGTGGCGAGAAGCTTTATGATAAGAGAGGGGGCAGAAAACCTGTAAAATGCACATGCAGTAATTACAAAGCAAAGGGGACTGGATATACCTTGATAATCCCCGAGGGTAACCCAGAATTACAGTCCTGTCTTCTAATTAGTGCAGAAATGAGCCTGAGTCATCAAGAAAGGGTGAAACACACAGTGCCCTCTGTCTGAGACGCAGGGATGCGTCCGGTCCCCTGTAGAAAGATGGCTATCGGCGTGTTTTTTTTAAGAAAGATTTTTCTGTTAAAAGAGGTAAGTTACAGCTGCAGGAAATGAATGCATGTGTAGCAACACCTGCTGCTGCTGCTGCTGCTGCTGCTGCTGCTGCTGCTGCTGGGACCCTGGGATGGGAGAGCTGACTTTGTGTGGAAATCGGATTTCAAGTCCTGGTTTAGCCTTCCTCCCCCACCGAGGTGTCTCCCACCGGAATAATGAACTGCTTTCCTTGCGGGGGTTTGGAGGCAGAGGGGACCCTGTTGGAATGCTGTTCCCCCTCTCCCCTTCTAATGTGTGCCCCTAAATGTTAGTTATCACCGTGACTTTGGGCAGGTCCCTTTCCTGTAAGGGCTTTAGTTTCCTCATCATAAAATGGGAGGGTGCGCCCTAAATTCGCTCCACATCCTGATAATCTGGAATATTTGGAGTGTCAGCTGGGGAAAAAGGATTAAGTGATTTCCAGGGATTGAGGACAAATGCATTTCCTGGAAGGGAGGCGTCCCAGGAGGCTCTGCTTCCCTGCGGAGCCTCAGAGTGGGAGGGATCTGTGGGGTTTCGAATCCACGTTTACACCACCAGGAGAGACTCCTCAGACATCGCCGTGCGGTGGGACTTGTCCTTTCCTTTATGTGGCCTCAGCCGTCCTGTGCCACACCACCTGCTGGTCCCCATATTGTTCTTGGGTTGGGTGTCTGCAGTCACTCTCGATGTCCAGCCGCACCCCGAGCCCCCGTTCTTTCTGCTCCGCGATGGCACGTGAGAACTTGGGGACAGATGTGCACCCCTGGAGCACCCTCAGGCCGTCTGTGGCTCGTGCAGCCTCTCCTTGCTGAGCGCCGCCCTCCTACCTGCTCGTGGTCCTTGGCCATGTGTCTATAAAACTGAGTTCCCAAAGGGGAATGCAATATTCCTGGTGCAGTCAGACCAGGGAAAATAGAGCAAGCTGTCCCTCTGGATCCTCCACTATCTTTAGCAGTGTTGTCGGAGGAACATTTTCTCCCTAAGGAGTGTCAGTGAGGGACCCCAGAGCCGCAGACCTCCCTGGACTCCGGGAGCCCCGCTTCGCCCCAGGTGAGGGCAGAAGCCTGCAAAGGGGAGACCCCTGGCTCCCGTGGCCCGGCCTTGGCCTCCTCGGGAGAGATGAAGACACCGCCTCGCAGCTGTTCTCCGAGGCTTCAGTTTGCAGAGAGAGTCCCCTCCTAGCCTCTGCCTGGGCAGGGGAGGCAGCTCGTCGTGGCTCATGGGAGGACGCCTGCTGCCCAGTGGCTGAGTCCGGTTCCGAGACCACAGGGCACTCTGGGTGGAAGCAGTTCTTGCCTAGGTGGCCCCGTGCAACCTCTTGTCCTTCTGGGTGCCCCTTCCTCAGACAAATCAGGCCTCCCCAAGGGCCATACCTCCTATACACGGCCAGAGGGACGACAGCCTGTGCTCGGCACACTGTGGGGCCCGTATCAGCCCTGTGACCTCCTCTGAAAGACACTCCATGTTTCTGGTTCTGGGGTGTGGGACCCTCACACCTCTGCTTCCCACCACTCATTGTCCAGAGGCCAACAGCTGGGGAGAGTTAGAAACCGCAGCACAAAATCACACCTTTCATATACCCTCCCCGTGTGCACACACACACGCACGCACGCATACCCCTCACACCCCCCAGAGAACACACACGAGAGCCCAGCGAGGGGTCCGTGACAGCCCACAGGTCCCGGGCAGGGCTGGGGGTCCTTAGGGGAAAGGAGCCACTTTCTCGTGTGCACAAAGGGCCCTGTACTCGCTGTCGTTCTGTCCTGTGCCCCACAGCACAGCAGTCCCCCCACCTCCAGGACCTGGCTTACGGCACACTCAGTTCTCCCCTCCCTGAACCCCTCTGTACTTGTGACATGGACCTCACTGTCATGGTTCACTCGTTATCCCCCGTAGCATTGTTGGTGGCTGCAGAGGGATGAGGTCAAGCTCATGGTCAGTGGGCTGATCCCATCTACACACCAGTGGTCACACACAGTGAACGGGGCCATGGTAGGAGCAGTCTGGTTGCTGTAGAAGCCCAAAGGGGGACCTCGAACCCCAACTGCAGGAGCAGTCAGAGAGAACTTCCTGGAGTAGGTGGCACTAAGTGAAGGTACACGTCTGTATCTTCAGCTGTTGTTCATGGTCCAGAGACTGGGCTTGGGACCCCCGCCAGCCAGCCAAGATCAGCCAAACCCCACCCGTCTGCAGCCCTGTGCACAAGACCAGGAACATGTGTGTGTGTGTGGGGGGGTCCCTGAGCCTGCAAGCTCGCTCGTTACACAGAGTTACACGGGATGGTTAACAACAGGCCCTGGGCTCCCTTTCTCCCTTGGGGATGTGCTTCTCGAGTTACTGCCTCCTCCTCAGGCCAGTGTTTCTCCTTTTTCTCTGAGCTGAGCCCACGGCAGAGCCCTCTTCCGACCCTGGTCAAACAGGAAAGGCCCGAGTTAGGTCCTGGGCTGTGAGCCTCTCTCCCATCCGCTTGTGTGCCAGTGAGGGCCGTGGCCTGTATGTTCTTCAGGGTCACCAGGGGGACCAAGAGCCCTGACCCGAGCCCCTGTGTGTCCCTGGGAGCCACTGGGCTGATCAGAGTTGGGGACACAGTGGGGTAGGGAGACTCAGGCTCAGAGGTGGCCATGGGAACTGGAGGCCGGGAGCCTGGATCCCCAGACTAGTCCCCACACCCACCCGCCAGGCCTGAGGAGGCAGCAGCGCCAGGCCTGGCCTTCGTGCCTACTGGCCACGTGACGTGGATCCGTCACAGCGTCTCGAAGCCCGTTCCCTCTGCCTTTGAAATGGAGTAAAAAATGTCTGTCACCCAGCAGGGCTGCTGTGAAGGTCAAACAAGGTGATATATTTGAAAACTGTAGAGCGCCATTCAAGCAGATGGGAGGGCTCTCTAACCCTCAGTTTCCCCAGACCTAAACTGGGTGAAGAATTGTATTTACTTCTCCCCAGGGCTCTGGTAAGACGAGGCAGGGACTGTGTGTGCCAGGGCGGTGGAGAGGAGGCCGTGCTGTGTGGCTCGGGCCCTCCGGCCGCAGTGTCCTTGGCCAGGCAAACACAGCTGTTCACCTGGCTCCCGGCTGTCTGGCCTGCAGCCAGTCGGGCAGAGGCAGCTACTGCATTTGTTTCCAGACTGAGCCAGCTACTGCCTTGGAAGACGGCAAGGCTGCCCCTGTGACCACCCCCACCTATCGCCTCTGCCCTGGGGCACCCCGAGATCAGGTGGGCAGCAGGATAGGGTAAAATCCTTTTCATCCTTGCTCAGGACAATGTCCGTGCAGGGCCATCGTGCTCACCAGGCCTAGCACCTAGGGCACATAACACTTTTAGGGGCCCACAAAATGCTTTCGCCTCTTTTAAAATCGGAATCAAGAAATGAACTTCTAGCCCTAGCCGGTGTGGTTAAGTGGTTAAGGCGTCGGCCCTGTGCACCGAAGGGTCATGGGTTGATTCCTGGTCAAGGGCATGTACCAAGGTTGCAGGTTCAATCCGGCTCTGGTCAGGATCATCAGGAAGGCATCCAAACGATGTGTCTCTCTCCCCCTCTCTCTCTCCCCCTCCCTCCCTCCATTCCACTTTCTCTAAAAAATCAACGGGAAAAAATATCCTCTGGTGAGGATGAACACAAATACAAAAAAAGAAATTAACTTCTACGTTTAAGAAGTGTTTTAAGCCCGGCCAGTGTGGCTCAGTGGTTGAGCGTCAACCCATGCACCAAGAGGTCACTGGTTCCATTCCTGGTCAGGGCACAAGCCCAGGTTGTGGGCCCAATCCCCAGTGGGGGGCATGCAGGAGGCGGCCAATCAATGTTTCGATCTCTCTCTACCTCTCTCTTCCTCTATCTAAAAAATCAATAAAGAAAAAATATTTTTTTAAAAGTGTTTTAATAATTAATATTAATATATTTGTCTTTATATCAACATAGTAGTTCAATCCGATTTTTGAATTACTCTAAGGACAAGGGGCTTAGGCACAAATGCCCAGGGTCATGAAAGTCATAACACTGCTGGAGTTTGTCCCCCACCAGACGAACTGCTGGAGCCCCGCCCCACTGTGCAGCGCCGCGGATCCGACATCCCAAATACAGGAGCGCGACACAGCGACACAGCGACGCGCTGTTTCAAACATCAGGTCTGCGTCACCGTCACTGGAACAGCTCGCCAGGGCTGTTCTTGGAGTGCTGGGTGGCAGCCTCCACCATCTTCTCTGGAACCCCACAGAGGGCACCCGTGTACCCACCAGGAAGAGGGGCCCTAAGGCCAGAATTCTGAAAATGTTGGTGCCTATGTGTCTTCTTAGGCAAGTCATTTGAAAAAGTTCCCAGGCAACTTGGATTTTGATGGCACCTTTGATATGTCCCCTAGGAGGGTCTCCCTCCCCTCCCACCCACCTTGAGAGTCACTGGCCTGGAGGAAACCCAGTGGGGCCGTGGAACCTATGGCCACGGATCCTTTTATATAATGGCATCAAAGGAGGCGACATCGCTCCTCCTCCTCGCCCCACTGAGATCCCTCGATGGGGCATTTCATCATGCTCCTGCTTTCAGTGACTCCAGGGGAACACCATGCAGTCAGCCCAGGGAGTCTCAGCGGGCGGCTGGCTGCTCCTTCTGTCTGGTTGGCGAGACGGCCCGGCTCCCTGGGGCCCGTCGGCAGCAGTCAGAGGGGAGAGGCTGAGGACACGCTCACCTTCCGGGCTAGGGGAAGGGGCACGGGGCTGTCTGGCCCGACTCTTCCACCGACTGGCCTTTGGCTCTGGGTCAGTCATGTCTGTTTTCTCATTTGTAAAATGGGAATCAAAGATACTCATCTGCCTACGCTGACCCAGACAGTGCACGGAAGGCCCCCAGGTCCCTGGGGAACTCTGGGAAGGAGACTTAATATTCAGCCTCAAGCTCCTTTCTCTTTCCCGTTCCCAATCCCCTTTTCTGCAGTATTTGCTTTGGGACCTAAAAGGCTCTTACAAGCTGTGCGTGCACATGCATGTGTATACATCTAGCTTATTCGTTCAACACACACTTCCCTTCCGTCCTATGGACCCCGGGGCACATCGGACCCCTCCTCAGGGCAGATGACGCCTATCAGCAGAGGCGGTGGTGAAATACAGGCTCGAAACATGTATTATTTGGATGATATATTTCATAGTTTTCAGTAATTTAGAACCTTCTGGAAGCAGGACTAAACCAAAGAGAGAGAAAAATCTAATCTCTCTCTTTTGGTGAACACTGTTTGGTGAACTTTTCCCTCTCCCACTCCCTCGCTTACCTCCAAACGCCTTTCACTTTGACCCCTGCTTTCCGCTCCTCTTCCTTTGCATTTTGTAAAACGCTCTGTCTTGGCAAGTATCTCAAATGTTTAATTAAAATGTTATCTCCCTCTACCAACCTGTGTATTCTTTTTTTTAATTGATGTTTTTAGAGAGAAAGGGAGGAGAAACATCAATGTGAGAGTGAACATCAGTTGGCTGCCTTCTGCACACCCGCAGAGGACCAAGCCCACAACCTGGGTGAGAATTGAACCAGCACCTCTTCCGTGCACGGGACACTGCCCAACAGAGCCACAGCAGCCAGGGCCCAACCTGTGCATTCTGGGGGGCTCTGCTCAGTGTCATGTGACTCAGTAATGGGGCAGCGACCCATCTCAATATGCCTTCGCCAGCTCCTGGCCTGACCTGGCTGCCACCTTGGCCAGGCCAGGGAAGTATAAAGGGGGTGGATGCTCTGGTCAGCACCCCAAGGTGAAAGCCTGGCACATTCTAGCCAGAAAGAACCCCAAAGGGGGATTTGTTACCAGGAGGTAGTGTCTCCTATGTCTTACCATGAGGGATTTCTGGAATGTGTCATCACAGGAAAATAAGTCACTGGGCCCCTTTGGGCCCCCTTTGATGAAAGACTGATTTGACCTACTGGACAGTCACTTGCTGCTGACTTTTATTTATTATTTGCATTTATCTTCAGACAAAGTGGGAGAGAGGGAGGAAGAGAGAGAAACATCGATGTGAGAGACACATTGACTGGCTGCCACCCACACGACCCCAACCAGGGCCAGGGACAAACTGCAAACAAGGTATGTGCCCTTAGCAGGAACCGAACCCGGGATTCTCTGGTCTGTGGGCCGACACTCTAACCACTGAGCCAGACCCACCAGGGCTTGCTGCTGACTTTAGAAGCTGCTAGTCCCTAGTCTTAGTCTTCTTAAAATGAGTCACTGCCAAACACACAGTGACATTCCCTGGAAGGGGTAGGTGTTGGGGTGGGCTGGTTAGACAGGTAGCAGAACAGGTTTTCAGTGTAAAAGCATTTTCTGCAGCACTGGCTTCATCCTTCCACCTCGGACAGGCCACAGTTCCCAGACTTGGGGGGACAGGAGTCTCCATGTATGTTCTCCTAGGTCACCCCTCCAATCTTCTGCAGGCCCCACACCTTGCTCCCCAAGGCAGCCAAGCTGTGGGGAATCTTCTCGTTGGCTCATCCTGGGGAGAGGCCAAGACCAGCTGAGGCACAAGAGCCTTTGGGAAAGATTTCCTTCGCCGAACTCACAAAGAACACAAATTCAGGGCATTTTTGTTTTTGGTGGTGTTTATTTTTTAAACCCACTTGTAGTTTGGGTTCAGCTGGAAAGCAGAACATACCGAGGGAGGGGAGGTGGTTGCGTGAGCAGATTCCGCTGCAGCTTTGGCGGGAAGCCCCGGCCCCTGCCCCAGGGAGGGAGGTCCCGCCGCCGGGCTCCCAGCTGGCTCAGGCGAGGCCGGCAGCCCTTCTGTGCCAGTGTCCCCAGCAGAGGACAGTTGTCCTCTCTCAGATCTGCGTCCTCACAGGCCCAGCCAGAGGTTTCCCAACAGGGCGCCCGGCAGCTGAGACAGGGCTCGCGGGCAGCCCCGAGAGTCCGTCATCCGAGGAACACTGGCTGGGTTCTGATGCCAGATAAGACTGGGCCTTGGCGTCGGCACGGCCCCCAGGGGCTGCTCCTCACCCGGCCTGCGGTCTGGGCCCGCCCCCTGCAGCTGCCCAGGGCGTGATCCACGGTACAGTTCCCACACCCCCCTCCCCATCCCCCCCGAGAAAATAAAATAAAATAAAAATTAGAATAAATACCAATTCGGCAAACATTTACATTTACATGGATGGACAGGACGAACCCCGAACCTTAAAGGTTTACAGACTGGTTGAGGAAGGACAGACAGACGGAACTGGGCTTGGAGGTGCACTCCTCACGGAGGACGGTGGGACTCCCACCTTGTCTAGGGGAGGGTAGGAGCCTTCTCGGGGCTGTGGTCCCAGAGCACAGGCAAAGCCACAAGGCCTAGGGGAGCGAGACTGTGGCAAGCAGGCTGCCCGAGGGAAACAATGACTACCTCGTCTTGACTGGCAGCGGGAGACGAGACAGAATCAACATCAGAGGGCCGGACTCGGCCTGTTCGGGGCCAGAAAGCCGCGGCCAGGAGGGAAAACAACGCGAGCCTTAGAAATGCAATATCCAGTTTTGCCCCCATCAAATACATTCAGAGGTCAACTTGGATATGTATGGCCTTCCTCACTCAGCAGCCTGGGGAGGGGTCTGTGGGGTGCCCACTCTGTCCCCCAGTTCCTGTCTGAGTCGTCTCCCGTGGAAAGCTGTTTCAGTCTCAGATTTTAGGCTTTACTGCTATTTCCTTAAAAAACACTATTCCTTTTTAAACGTTTTCCTTCCATGTCTGAAAAAGTAGCAGCAACCTGCATTTAGAAAACCAGCTTAAACTGTTTTTCAGATTGGCCAGGAAGTGCTTTCAAGCAATGGAATAAACTAGGCAAACCATATGTCTGAAGCCACTGCGACACGACACGTAATTAAAAATATATTTATATATGTATACATATTTATATCTCACTTCTTCACACTGATCCTGATGGTCAGGAGGGGTGGGCCTTGGGGCAAGACCACCACGGAGGGCCGCTAGGAGGGAGGGGCATGAGGCCCTCGGTGCCCATGCTGCCACCTGTGTCGGCTTTGCAGGGCACGGTGTCTGGGGGCCCTGCATGAAGCGTGGTCTCTGAAAGGGGGTGGAGGTGGGAGACCTCATTCTCCTGCCTCAACTTGTGCCCCCACTCCTAGGCCTCTCCCTTCCTCCGGGGCCCTGTTTTGTTCTCAGCAGATGCACCCCCCACACACACATTCGCACGCACACACACATACACACTTGAAGGAAGCAAGACCCATTTCGGCACAGGTGTCTCTGAGGACTGTCAGGGAGCAGCTGCTGGCCTGGCAAGGGTGGTCCGGCTCCTCAGTGTCCTCTGTGCCTCCTGCCACCAGCCCAGCTCTTCCCTCAAGGCCTCCCGCGGGCCTCTGGTGGCCCTGGGCCCCGGGCCGGGCTAAAGGTGCAAGCTGAGGAAAGGCAGTGAGGCAAAGCTTGGGAAGAAGGCTTCTGGGGCCACGGGTGGCTTGGGGCAACCGACCTGTTCCAGGTAAGCCTGTGCCCCGGGCACTGGCAGGCAGGCTGTAGCTGGTGGGGTACCAGGAGTACCAGGGCACCAGCTGCCCATCCCCCCTTGCCTGCTGTCCCAGACTCAGGGTCAACAAGGGGCAGCCTCCCCCCGCCCTCACCTCCTGGCCAGCCTGCCTCCAGGGACCCGGGGAGTGACCGGCCACAGTGAAGGAGTCAATGAGGAAGCTGCAGGGCTGAGGTCATTTTCTGGGGGCTCATCAAAGTGTGGGCTCCAGACCCGGAAGGGGGGCTGTGCGGAGGCCAGGGACAACCTCCGAGAGTCTGACGCCCAGCTTCCTCCAACAGAGAAGGGGCTGCTCCCAGGCCCTGACTCCTCCAGGAAGCTTCAGCCTGGTTCCCCGTCTGGAAGGCTGTCTGGCATCCCTGCCTGGTCACCTGACTGTCCTGCTCATGACTCAGACACTCCCTTTCCCAACAGCCCTGGGCCTCAGTGCCCAGGGCCCTCCTGGAGCACCTGGACCTGGGCTGCGGGAGGGCTGGGCTCCTGGATCTCGCCTGTGATGAGGTCAGGGCAGCGATACAGCCCATTCAGCTAAACTCCAAGTCCTGGGGAGTCAGGCAGCCCATACCCCCACCTCCCCCACTCAGAGCTTGGGGCAAGACCTGTGTGTGGAGCAGGAGCCATCCCCTAGTGTTTGGTTTCAGTTTGCCAGCCTGTTCTGTGCCTGGTTCACCACAAGGCCTGGGGCCAGGATGGGGCTGAATGCACTCCCAGCGTGGTGGTATCAGCCCTTTGAGAGAGCACAGCAAGAATACGAGAAGGGAGGTGCTGGAAGCCAGGGGCACAAGTTCCAGGGAGACCCCCACCGGGGCAGAAGTTTCCAATTACCCTAATTGGCTACTGGCAAGCTGTCTGTGCCTAGAATCCTTCCAGGGGGGGCGGGTTTGATCTCACACTAATCAGGGGGTCCTCGATGCTGCCCGTGTGATCGCATCGCCGGCTCTTTCATTGAGAGAGGAGACTTCAAAGCAGCTGACTTTTGAAAAATAAAACACAATAAAACAAAAGAGTGCAAGTAGAACTACAAACTCCGGCTCCCCCGCCTGCTCCCAGCCTGGGCCTGCAGCTTGGGGGTCCAGGAGAAGGACTTGGAAGCTGGGGGGTGGTGGAGCGTGAAGGTTGGAAGAGAACGGATGCCTCTGTCCCCCAGCTCAACCGCGTGGACAAAGGCCGTCAATTACGGGCGGCTGGTGGGGACCGTGTCTGCCTTTGTCCTCCCGGACATCTGCTACATGTCGCCTGCTGCCAGTTGGCGACTGTGGCTGACAGCATGCGGGAACAATGCAAGCTCGTCTCCGACCCACTTTTTCAGCCTTCTGAGGTCCATTCTGACCCCGGCGGTACCCTGGTGTGCCAGGCTGCCTGGCCTCAGAGGAGGAGTCACAAAGATGAAACCCCTTGCACAAAAAGCCCTGCGGGGACTCGTTTGATGGGAGGGAGCAGGAGGAGCAGGAGTGAGGAGGGGCAGCGGCTGGGCCACCGTGAAAAAGAAACATGCGGGAAGCTGCCGCGTGCTGGGGCGGGGGTGCTGCGTGGGGGGTGCTCCTAGGGATTCGATCCCTTCCCCGCCTGGCTCCAGACCGGCCTCCGGCTCTGCCTGCCTTCTTCCCCATTTCCTCCTCCAGGGCCACCCCGTCCTCCTGCCTGTCCATCTGGCTCTGCGCACCAGGGCCGCAGCTGCCTGCGGCCGCCCGCCAGGCCCCCCGGCTGTCAGGCTGTCAGTTTCTGGATGGTTCTGTTGTAGTACTGCGTGATGGGGGGTGTCAGAGGGTTCCAGCTGTTGGCGTGGAGCTCGATGACCTCCAGGAGCAGCGACCGGGTCAGCATCGACTCCGAGGGGCACAGCATCTTGTCTCGGGCACTGGCCAGGAGCTCTGTCATCATCTCGGGCAGCTGTTCCTCCAGCAGCCGGCCCGTGCTCTGCAGCTGTGGGCGGAGAGGGGGTTAGGACAGGACGCGGGACCCACCGTGGTGCCCGGACCCACCCTGGTTGGGTGAGCTGGGCGCAGGGACAGAAACAGCTGGATTATCTCCGGAAGGTGCAGGCCCAGGCCTCTGTGACACAGGGAGGGGGCGTGCGGAAACAGCCAGCTACGAGGGCCCACAGTTAACAGCCAATCCGCTGGCAGAAACAAGAGGGATCCGAATACGGCCCAGGGCTGAAAGAGCCCTCACAGGAACACAGCGCTCTCCCTTTTACCCACGAGCGTCCCCTCCTACAGGGAGCCTTCTTTGACTACCGCCCACACCCTCCATGGGTGTGACCTGCTCCCTTCAAAGGTGATCAGGCTGCACCTGTTAATTTTCACCTGCTGGGATCTCTCTCTGGAAACAGCTTAGTCATTATTACCTGTGTGTGTCTGTGGAGCCCGAGAGCAGGATGAGGTCTCCTATTTCCCTCTTCCTCTCTCCTGCCTCCCATCCCACTCCCCACCCTGCGCTGACCTCTGCCTACGTTTGTGACATGAAGGAAAGAGAAATATGAACTGGGACAGAAGGGCAGCCAGAGGGCCTACCCTCCAGAGAGGCCCCCAATAATCCGGAAAAGCCCTCATCGGAACGCCCACCTTCTGGATCTGTGCACTCCTCGCCAGTAGCCCCTGCAGGTTCTCTCCGTAGACCCTCAGTTCCCACCTCCGTCCCACCCCAGCCTCATCCCACTCATTTTTCAAGGCTCGACCTTCTTCACAAAACCTTTCTCAACCTCGTGGGCCCACCCCGACCTCTCCCTGGACCCTTCGGGGATGCGTGCTCTGTACCCACACTTATTCTCTCCACTGCGCCATGCAGTGCGTGTGTGCGCGTGTGTGCATGTGCGTGTGCGCGTGTGCTCGTGCGGATCCAGCCCTAGCCAGACCGGAAGCTGTCTGAGGGCAGGGAACATGCTTTCTTTCTCCCCTCTCTCCCCGACCCCAGGCCCCATGAGGGCGTCCAGCTGGAGTCCAGCAGATGAAAGGAGTGACTGTCCCTTACACCAAAGGCTGCTGTCTGGCCTCCAGGACCCTTGGGCGTGGCCCTGGCAGCCACCTGAGGTGCTCACACAGCCAGAACATCCGGGGTGCCGGCTGGAAGCCCCTCCCCTCACTGCCCTCCACTCTGAACGACTCTGGGTTGTTTTTCTTTTTCTTTTTTTTTTTATCCTCACCCGAGGACATTTTTCCTTTTTTGTTCTGGTAGAGTGGGAGGGAGAGACAGGAACAGAGAGAGAGAGAGAAACATCGATGTGAAAGGGACACATCGAGTGGCTGCCACCCACACGACCAACCAGGGCCGGGGACAAACCGTAACCGAGGCATGCGCCCTTAGCGGGAACCGAACCCGGGTCTCTCGGGACCGCAGGTCGACGCTCTAACCGCTGAGCCAAACTGGCCAGGGCCTGGGTTGTTTTTCAAGGGCACAGGTGTGTTCCCGTGACTAGTCCAGAGCCAGTGTCCGAAGAAAGATTCCTGAGGAAGAGTTTCAAAGGGCAGTGGCCACACCTTGGGAACAGCTGTGGCACCTCCCAAGGGGGCTGCTTTGAATGAGTCTGCGTCAACAGGGGTACAAGCCTCAGGCACCGGCCCCAAACTCCATGGTACCAAAGCCCAGGAAGATATTCGCGGACAAAGGGTCACCTGGAATCCCCTGTCATGTGCCTGGCACAAGGAGAGGTGGCATTGGGAACAGAGGGAAAGTGACAATGCTGGTACTTGGTGTTTCCGAGGACATTTTCCCATTGATTTTCAGATAGAGTGGGAGGAAGGGAGAGAGAGAAACATCAATGTGAGAGAGACACATCTATTGGTTGCCTCCCGCACAACCCCAACCAGGGCTGTGGACTGAACCCATGACTTTTCGGTCCGCAGGCCAATGCTCTAACCGCTGAGCCACACCGGCCAGGGCGAGCCAGCAGTTTTCTGTTCCTCCAACCCATGGTGGGCAGGTCCCCCATCAACATTCACTCTGGTTTTGGGTTGACAGTTTGGATGCAGAAGTCCATGTGCGCTCCGGAAGCCGTTCCCCGCCAGCCCCGTGACCGTGAGCCGCACTGCTTACCTCCATCGAGCAGCACAGGACCGCATCCTCCTTCACATCCTGAGATTGCAAGAGCTGTGGAGGAGAGGGGCAGACACCTCCTCTGAGTGCGTGTGCTGCCGAAGCAAGCACCAGCCGTCACCACTCAGGGCGCCAGCTCCCAGCCCCCGGAAGCTGGTCCCCCACCCCAGCCCCGATGCGGCCTGGAGCAAGCATCTCCACGGGCCAGAGGGCAGCAGACACACTGCACCGGGAAGCCGTGACTTCTCTGATGGGATCAGCCCTGGAAGACTGCTGCGGGCACACAGCCTGGGCGCCCGGGCCAGCTCAGAAGGCTGAGATCAGAGGCCACGGCGAACCAAGGCTGCAGGTGAGTTTGAAGGCAGCAGCAAGTATGCTGGGTGCATTGGCTGCTCACAAGTGGTCAGTGAAAATCCTCAGAGAAATGAAATTAGCTCAAAGACTTCCTGATTGGTGAAAGGAGGCTCAGCCGTGGTCGTGGGTGCTCCTGGGCGCGGGCTCCAAGGGGATTTCGGGAAATCAAAGTGCTGTCTGCAGAACCACAGCCCCACCAGGCCATGGCCAGGCTGCCCAGCACTGGGTCTGGCCACGCCCACCTCCAGGCTTCCCTCTACTTGCCTCGTCTCATTCTCTCCGTGTCTCTCTTGCTTTTTAAATTGAGATATAATTCATTTAACACCAGATTCACCATTTTGAAGTATCAAGCCAGTGACTTTTAGTATATTCATAAGGTTCTGCAGCCATCACCACTAATTCCAGACTATCTTTGTCTCCCCCCAGAGGAACCGGTACCCATCAGCAGTTAGCTCCCTTCCCCCCACCCCCTGGCAACCGCTCATCTCTCTGTCTCCCTGGATTTGCCTGTGCTGAACATTTCATATAAATGGGATCATACAATATGGACTCTTCGGAGAATGGCTTCTATTTAACGCAATGTTTTTGGAGCTGATTGTGTCGTAGCAGGAGTCAGTTCCTCGCTCCTTTTCACAGTTGAATAATATTCCGCTGTGTGTGTACACTACGTTCTGTCCACCCATCATCAGCCTAGACGTGTGCTAGCCTAGCTTTGGGGCTGCTATGGACAGTGCTGCTGTGACCATCCGTGGGCACGTGTTTTCAGTTCTCTCGGGCACCCACCTCGGGTGGAATTGCTGGGTCACGGGACAGCCATGGTTAGCTCTTCGAGGACCAAACTGTTTCCTACAGTGGCTGCACCATTTACATTCCCTCTGGCAATGTCTCAGGGTTGTGGTTTTTCCACATCCTTGCCAACATTTGTTATTTTCTTTGTTTTTTATTTTTAAAATATGTTTTATTTATTTATTTTTTTTAGAGAGAGAGAGGAAGGGGGAGAGAGATAGAAGCACTGATGTGAGAGAGAAACATAGATCGGCTGCCTCCTGCACGTTCCTTACTGGGATCGAGCCCGCAACCCGGGCGTGTGCCCTGACCGGGAGTCAAACAGAAACCTCTCAGTCCATGGGACCATGCCCAATCCACTGAGCCACACCAGCCGGGACTCTGCTTTGTTTTTTAAAATTCATTTTTTCTTGAGCCCCCAGGAGAAACTGCAGGCATAGCCGGAGAAGCCCTACCACCTGTTCTTCCCAAACCCCGTTGACCACTTCTCGTGCTGTTCCTTTTGTGGGCTAATGCTTCTTCTCCCAACCCCTAAACACATCTCAGTTCTACCCTCACCCCCCCCAACACCGCAGTGATCCTCACATCCACCAGATGACCCCACATCCGGACCATCGGCTCCGGGCGACTCTTCTGTCTGCAGGAACCCTCCATGTCGGTCCTCGCTCTTTCCCATCCTTCAAGGCCCCAGCGCTTGGCAGCTTTCCTTGGGGGCTTCCAGATGGCTCCCACCCAGGGTGCCCTCTCCAGCTCCTCCCACCCACTCCGCATTTTACAGGAGAGAAGAGACACTTCCAGTGCGCACCGCCTGCTTCCTCCGGGCAGGGACAGCGCCGCGTGCACCTGCGCTGCCCCGCGACAGCGAGCACGGCTCCTGGCACAGCAGGGACTCCCTGAATGTCGGCTGATATGACCTATGTGTTGTTTTTTGCTTTAAAGGAAGGGCGGAGGGTGAGGAGAACGCAAGAGGAAGGCATTTCTAGGGTGAGCATCCTTGTCCGCTGACCGCGAACTGGAGTCAAGGTTTCTCACCCCAACGGGACGTGTTCACGCAGCAGTGAGACCGCAAAACCCAGGGGGACTGTCTCCGCCGCGGGTCTGAAATCTGAATTCCGCACACCCTCCTGCCTCTTCCCTTGTCGGGCTGCGTCCATCCGCCTGGCCGGGGGGCCCTCCCAGCAGGAGGGCTGGAGATCCAGGACCCTCCCTGCTCCATGCCCAGTGAGCGTGCCGGCCACCCGGCCCGCAGAAGCCCAGCGGACAGGTCAGTGCCGGGTGCGCTGATGAGAGGTGCTCTCAGGGACCAGACCTCCTTCCCTTGTATCAGTCAGAACTGGGCTGCGACCTGGGCTTGCAGCAGGCACACAGAAAATAACTCATTTTGAAACGAATGAGCAGAGGTGGGCCTTGAACTGCTCAAATGATGAGCAGGCGAAGGGCAAGGAACAGTCCAGGGGAGGGGACGGCGTGGGCAAGCAAAGCGGAGGCCTGGTGGCCGGGGGTGTGTGCGCTCTGTCCATGGGCACGTGTCTGACTCCAGGCCTCCGCGTTCTTGCCATCCGGCGATTCCCAGCCCCCACATGTCCTCAGAACGTCTTCCCTCATTTTATCCAGGGCTCTGCCCAATATCACCCCTCAGCCCAGCTGGCGTGTCCTCTACTTGCTGGTCTGGTGTCTAACTCCCTGGGCTAGAAGGCAAGTCCCACGAGGGCAGCACTTTGGCTTTGTCCAGTGCTCTGTCCAGCACGGGAACAGTGCCTGGCGCACAGTAGGTACTTGGAAATGCTTGTTAACAACAGGCTGCGGGAGGCGGGAGAAACCACTCAGCAAGGGGAAGGGCGAACCCCAGAGGCAGCTCCTCTGTGGGCCGCCCTGGTGCTCACGAGGCGCGAAACCCCCACCCCACACGCCCTTCTCACCGGAGCGGACCCCGCGCAGTTATAACCGTGTTCCGTTTCTTCAGGCTCTGCTTTTCCCTAAGGGACAGCTAGTTTTTACATAGACAAGGCCCCAGTGCCATGTGGAGGGCCCACGGGCTCTCCTGCTCATGGAGGCTCTATCTGGGACCTCCTGGAGACGACGCCTCATTGAACGAACTGGACGGCAGGTTCACGAGTAGCGGCCGCTCAGATACTGCACAGCCACGTTCACGACAGGCAAGAGGTGGGAGCAACGCCAGCGTCCGTCCGCGGACGATGGATCAACTGAATGTGGTCTCCACATACAAGGGAAAGTCCCTCGGCCCTGACGGAAGTCGGACACATGCTACAACATGGATGGACTCGGAGGACATGATGCTCCGTGAAACAAGCCGGTCACAGAAGAGCTGATCCTGTTCCATGACACGACGTGCCTGGGACAGTCAAGTTCACAGAGACAGAAGGTAGACTGGCAGTCGCTGAGGGGCTGGCGGGGACGTGATGGGGACCTGCTGTTTTGTGGGTGCAGGGGTTCGGTTGGGAAGGTGAGAAAGTTCTGGAGAAGGGTGGCGGCGGCGGCGGGTGCACAACAATGCGAATGTCCTTCCTGTCACATAGACTTAGAAATGGCTAAAACCATCAATTTTATGCTATGTCTATTTTACCACAATAAACAAGTGGTTTGACAAAGTGGTGGCAGGAGCAGGCACGCTCTGGGTGGGCATGGCTGTCCCTGTCCTCTGCTATCACTCCTCGGAGGAACAGCGGTATGACGGATGGAGAAGGCAGGGCTGCCCACCCCGGGGTTGAAGGGCCTGGGGTGGGAGAAGGAGCAGCAAAGTCTCTGGCACAGACAGGGGTGTGGGCGGGCCGGGGCAGGCCAGCCACCCTCGCCCTCGAACAGCGAAATGTGTTTCTTGGACGAGAATCCAAGGCAATTGTGCGAGCCCACACAGTGTTTGTTCGGAAGCTAATGCATTCCTGTCCTATTGTCTCTGCCGGAGACTTGTTGTGGGCACACCCATCACATCCTCCCTCGGGGAGAGGCCAAGGTGCTGGGAGTCAGGCTGTGGGAGGCCCGAGAGCAACTAGGGAGAAAGGCAGCCTGGTGGTAGCATCCCAGCATCCCTGAGGGAAGGTCCACAGGGCATGGGCATGCTGCCCAAGGCATGCACAGGATGGAGGCAGGCTGGTTGCTTGGGGTGCCACCCCATGGAGAGGGGAAGAGGGTGCTGATGGAAGGACCCATGGGGCTGCCTTAGTGTGCAGGAGGCAAGCAAGCACTGGAGAGGATAGCTTCTCGTCATACCAGTGAGGAGTAGGTGCCAACCTGAGGCAGCTGGCCAGCCCACCCCGGCCTCAGCTCACCAACAGCACAGCTTCAACCTTGTAGAACAAATCCAAGCAGCTTAGTGCAGCCACGGTGGAACTCAGCAGAGACCCTGCCCAAGGGAGCCCCTCCTTTAGGGGTAGTTCAGGGTGGGCTGGGAGCAGCAACAAAGAAGCAAAAGTGAGAGGATTTCAGAGTGCATGTGACTGGCTGGTTTTCTGAAGAACAATCCAGAACTCCGATTATCTATGGAAGGGCCAGGCTGTGGCAGGACGAGCTGAGTATGTGGAAGAAGGTGCAGGGAGAGAAGCGAGAAGGAAGAGCTGAGGATGGGAGGGGGAGGACTGCAGTGTCCCAGGAAGCCACGGTGATGGGCAGAAATGCAGACAGCGGAGAGGGGAGAGGGAGAAGGATTCGGCAGAGATGGCCCTGAGGCACGGGATGCAGCCTGGCACGGTGGCCGGGGAGGGGAGCTGCACACCATCACCTACATCTCAGCAGTGCCCTCAGGCACGAGTCGAGCTCTCCACCCTGCACCTCTGCTGGACCTGGGTCGGCATCTATAGCTAAGTACGGAGGAACCGACGTTCCTGCTACCGACCTTGAGTCTTCGAGATGAGGGTCAATTACGCCTGGGTCTCTTCAGGGAGGCAGGGAAGTAGATAATGTATCCGAAAAGGGCTGTTATCAAAAATGTGCAGCAGGCTTGGAGTCAGGAGACCTGCTGCTCACTAAAAGGAACCCTGGGGATGCCACCGAATCACTCTGCACCTCAGTTTCCTCACTTGAGAATGGGGATAACACCTGCCTGGAATTGTTTTGAGAGGCCATTGAGATAAGTACGTGGAAGAGCTTTGAAAAGTACAAAGCCTGACTCAAATACAAGGTGCGATTATGGTTATTAAATGGCTATCTCCATACACATGTATCTTCCCTGATGATCTTGACACACTTTGTATGCTCCATCCCGTTGACCTTCGTGACACTTGTAGAGACAGGGGAGGCCACAGGCATTATTATCTCTACTTAATGTAGAGAAACTGAGGGTCAGTAGTTAATTGTCTTGAACAAGCCAGAGAGACAGCAAATCTGAGAGGATCTAGGAGGTGCACAGAAGTCCTGGGTCAGCATCCTCTTTCTTGGAGAATGATTTTAATTTCTCCCACATTAACTAATTCTTGTTTTGCTGGTTGGAGCTCCTAATTGTTAATTTTGTTGACTGGTGACAATAATCAGCCTGGGTCTTGACAAAATTGAACTGATTTTTACCTATTTTGTGTCTGCATTGGCCACTATCTATCTATCCATTCACCCATTTATCCACTTACCCATCTATATATATACCCACTTACTCACCGACTGAGTTATTAATACATGTTTTCACCCACCTGTGCAACCATTTAGCACTAAGGCATTCATTTATCGGCCCATCCTTCTATCCACCCACACATTATGTGTCCAACCTCCATCCGCCCATCCATCCTTCCATCCATCCTTCCATCCATCTAGCTATCCATCCGTGTGCCCATTCATCTACTTCATCCACCCATCCTTTCAACAACAACACGTACGTAACACCTATCATGTGCTAAACACCGTGTAAGTACGGGGATAACAAGAATATAAGACTTGCAACTCATAGTCTAGCAGGGGAAATGAAGAGACTGTGCCTGGTGTATGGGTTGGAACCCAGGAGGGACGGTGGTGGAGCACACGCAGGCACAAGGCCTAAGAAGCCGCATGTGGCCTATGGCACAAAAGCTAAAAACGTGAGCTAGCAGAGCGCATTGGTGAGCAACAGTATTTCAAGATGCTAAAACATACGGTGTGTGTGGGGGGGATCATGACGGTAAAGAAAGCAAGGGCCACACCCTAAAAGGCTCTGGATGCCGCACTACTGAGTTTGAATTTTATCCTAAGGGACTAGAGAGCCACTGAAAGATTTTAAACTGGAGAGTAGGAAGATAATATGTGCATTCTCAAAGATCCTTTCTTGCAGAGCGTGGAGAACAGGCGGAGCTTCTGGGTGGTGGTGGGACTGGAGGCTGCTGCAGTGAGCAACGGCCCGAGCCGAGGCAGGCACTGTGCGAGATGTGTTCGGGAGGCAGACATGAGGGTGAGGAAGAGGACAACCTTGAAGATGGAAAGGCCCCAGGTTCAGGGCTTAGTCAACTGGATAAATGGTGGTGCCACCAAGGATGCTTGGAAGGCAGGAGGCATTGGTTTGGGGGAGTGTGAATCAATGCAGGGTTAGGAACGCTGATTCTGTGGTCCTTGGGGACATCGGGGAAGATGACTAGTGGGAGGCTGGCTCTTTGTGATCATCGGGGCGCAGGTGTTAGTCGAGGCCATGGCTGTGAGTGAGATGCTTTGGGAGAAGACAGAACACATGAGAAGAGAAGAGGATACGGGCTCCAAGCCTGGGAAGAGCAACATCTAAAGGGTGGTAGAGGAGGAGGAGCCCCCAGAGGTGGAAGAGGTGACGTTTGGTCTGATCGCTAAGAGGAACAGGAAGAAGTGATGTCAGAGAAGCCAAGAAAGTCCTAAGAAGGACAAGGTCAACGGTGTCACATTCTCAGAGAGGTCAAGTAAGATGAACAATGACCAGGGCTCTCTGGGCTTGGTGATTAGGAGAAGCATGAGTGACCTTTGCCATGATGACTTCCGTGCGGGGGGAAACCTGGGCTGGAGAGTGTGGGGCGGGGGTCAGGAAGGGAGACTGAGAGAGCACACCATTTCTTTCGGGGTTTCTGTTCTTTCTTCTCTGATCCTCCCTCTTTTTTTGGAACTGGCCTATGGAAGAAAGAAGGGTGAGATGCTAGGGCAAAGAGACCGGCAAAGGGTCAAGGGGAAGGTTGTTAACGTGGCAGAGACGGGAGCTTGTTTCAAGGCTGGAGGCAGAGAGGAGCGGGGAGAGCAGGAGAGAGGGGCTGATCAGAGGAGGGGAGGGTCCAGTCTGCAGTGCACAGGAGGGGCTGTGAACACAGTGCAGGGGAAATGCAAAAGCTGCTCCACCCACAGTGGACTGGGACTCGAGTTACGTTCATTACTTACTGTCATCTCTGTGGCTGCCTGCATCTCAGACATCCCAGGGGAGGCAAATCTGCCCCAAATGTCACTTTTCCACTAGCCTAATAAGAATCCCCAGTGCGGTGGCCATGGTCAGATGTCAAGGAAATTCATGGCTCTGACCTGGACTCCAGTCCAAGCTTGTGCCCTGTGGCCTGGCTGCCAGCCCTCCTCACTAAGGCGGGCAGGCGGGCAGGCACCCTAACTGCGGACCAGGCGCCCCGGAGGCAATAATTAGCCTCCTTCCTGCCGAGCTTGCAAGCCGCCCGTACAAAGTGGCCACAGTAAATGTCACATGGGGAATGCTTCAGCCACAGCGGGCCCCAGGGGGTGGAAACGTAATCTGGGGCTCAGAGGAGACACTGAATCCTGGAGATACTGGAGCCAGAGGACGGGGCCAGGGCTCCAGTGGCTCCTCTTCAGGGCCAAGCCCTGGCCAGTGGCCCAGACAGGAGAAAAGTTCTGCTCGTGAAGTCCCCACGGCCATGAGTTCCCAGGACCCTGGGTCGGAGTTTGAAACCCCAGGGACGGTGTCTGTGACCACTGTCAACACCTCCCTGCTTCTTCTTCAGTGCCTTTCCTTCCCTTCTAGAAGCCTGCCGGTCCCCCCTGTGGCTTGTCCTGTGTCCCCTGCCCCAATGTACACGAATCTCTCCTAAAGGGCAACAGAAAATGCCCGAGGCAGCCCTGAGGTTCTGCCTTTCAAGGGGGTGTCCCCTGAGGGCTGCCCGGCTCCTCCGGGTCCTCAGTCAGCACTGGGCTTGCAGTTTCGAGCGCTGCTCCAGCTATGCGTGCTGAGCTGTGTGCACATTTCAAGGTCCGTTTGCCTTTACACCAAGTTATCCGAGTTGGGTAACATTGTAGCGTCCTCCTGCCGTAGCTGTGGGAGTGAGGCCTGCCGGGAAATGACTTCGCCAAGAGCACGGAAGCAATGAAAGCCAGGAGTCAGACCAGCTCTCATCTGCCTCCACAGTCTAATGACATGACCACTGTCCCCCGAGTAAGACCCACATAAATAAGGCTAATGGGGAGAGGACAGAAAAAGGCAGAGTGAACACATACCCTGATTTGGCTGGGATGGTTCTGGTTTTCACCTGTCGTTCCAAAGTAATTAGTAGTAGTGCTCCTTTGCTCTCAAAATCGGTATATGCCATAGTCACTTAGACAAGGGAAGGGCACTGAGGGGTTGGGAGCCCCTCCCCAGGTACCATTAGGCCGGTCGGTAGACCTCCAGCCTATTCCCCTTCCCCTCTGCAGGGTCCCCATTTATAAAGCAGGCTAATGTTCCTGCTTTCTCTGCTGGGTTTAGCAGGTGCAGTGGGAGAAGGGCTCCCAAGGTGACAAAGCAGCCCTGGTCGCAGTGAAAGGTGGTCATCACTGTAGGAGATCGTGACACCTGCTGCAGGCCTGGCCTGGGCCTGCCAGCGTGCACTGTTCCCAGGGAGCGGCACCAGGAACGGGATGGATTGGTACCGGGGCACACTGTCCACTGCTCTCGGCTGGAGCTGCAGGGCCCGGCGGGGAGCAGTTATCTCCTAAGCTTCCCCTCGGGAGCTCGGCCAGCAGTGCCCAGCCTGGAGGCACTGGGTGCCCGGTGGCACCTGGGACCATCACCCCTCCGCACAGTTCCCTCTGGAAACCCCTCTGAAGAAATGACTGCCTTTTGTGTCTGACTCAGCACAAAACAGCTTCCCAAGGCAGGGGAGGGTTTGGGCTGGCTGGGGGCCAGACCTGGGGCTCAGGTGGTGGGCAGCTGGCCCCCAATAGGCAGCTTCTGAACTCACAGGTCACTGGGCTTGGACCCTTGGCTGGCACAAAGAGGGCAGGGCAGGGGAGGGGGCCCCAGGCTTCCGTCTGCTCTTAGATGAGCCTCCCCCGACCCCTGGTCCCTGGCCCCAGTCCCTCGGCCTCCACACCTCTGCCCACCTGAGTCCTGGACTTGACCTTTCTGGCTGTGGGGGGAGGGTGTGATAAGCGTCTTGGTGGAGGGAACTAGCCGCCTGCAAAGGCATTTTCCGCTCGCTAAAGTAAACAATCAAACAGGAAATTAATCTAGAAACCCACATCAACGGAAGGTTCAGGTTGTGATTTTCACAGCCCCAGAGCCAGGAAATTCAAAGTTATAGTTCCCATAGCAACTCGCCTGTAGAATCAGCCGCTGCTGAGCTTGAACGAGGCCTTGGGGGGTCAGGGAGGCCAGCCCCTGCCTCCAGGAAGCACAGCCCAGAGCCAGCCTGCGTGTCTGGGGCAGACTGCTTTTCCGAGTTGCATTGCCAAGCCTGGGGCAGAGCTCGGAGGGGCAAGGTTAGGGTTCTGCTTTCAGTTCTCGCAGCAGCGAGCCTCGGAACCGGGCCTGCGGTGGCCATCTCGGGGGTTTCAGTTTTCCGTGTTCCCACATCCCAGCGATTATTCCCGTGTTCCCACAGCCTGTGGCATGGTGATAGCACTCAGGCCTGCAGGACGCTCGGGTGCGGGGCTGTGCCGCGCACGCTTATTCTCATTCCCGTCCCAGCCCTCCTACTCGCCCTGACCGGCCCCATCTCTATCCCAATCGCCCTTGAACCTAGTGACTGGCCTTTGGCCCACCCCCTGGTTGTTTTTCCTCCAAGAACTCTCAATTGATTGACAGGTCCAAGAGCTTTCACAGCAGACACCACGGCGGCTCCAGCTTTTGGACGCTCTTCTCGACCTGCCTCCTTCTGGATCAAATGTATAACATTATCTCAATGCACACGTCCACCGCCCCGACGGTCAGATAACCAGGTCGACGGCATGGAGCCGGAGCGAGCCCTCCCCCTGCCGTGTGTGGGGTTGTAGGTCTGGGGTCCGGGGTGGGGTTTCGCTTGTGTGTGCCTGGTGAGGAGTCCCCGCCTGGCAGGAAAGGAGATAAGGACAGTGACGCTCAACCCAGAAGGAAGGAGTCTGGAATCCTTCCCAAAGGGTCACCCTGTCTTCCCACCCGAGACGGGAGATGGCCACCAACAGCCAGCTGGTCTTATCAGCATGATTCTGCAGTCTCGGCCCGGGGACTCTGGTGACAACATGAGCTGAGGCAGGAGCAGGCGCTCCGCAGGCACCGGGCCTGGGGCAGAGGCCGCCGCCCGCCCACCCGCCGCCTGTCCGGAGCAGCGCCCTGACCGAGCAGAGCCGTGGAAAGAAGTGGCGCCTGCTGGAAAGCAGACAGAGCGGCTCCTTGATTTCCTCACAGGCCGAGCCGGTGCCAGGGCCCACGGGCCAGCGCCCAGCCGCGCTTGCGAAACAGTCCTTTCCTCCTTTGGGTAAGCTTTCCCGGGCAGCGAGCCGCTGCCCAGCTGCCCCAGTCCCTGGACAGCCCCCCCCCCCCCCCGCCTTCCGAGGTTAAGTACATCGGAGTATGGTGGGCAGCGCAGGGAAGATGGAGCATCTCCTGGGGGAGCAAGGTGCTTCCTTGCATGAAGCCACACAGAAGCTTACTCAGAAAGAAGGGTGGTGGGGAGGTCACTGTGGACAGATGGCAGATTTCTCTGCAGCCTGGGAGGGAACTTGAGGAGGGCAGAGCCACAGAGGGTGAACCACCAGCTTCAGAGGAAGAGTCTCCATGAACAGAGAGCCAAGGGTCCCCCCACCTGCTCGCTCATCAGGGCACGTGGTTATCTGCAGGGCTGTGCCAGCCCACCCTTCCTTGAACCTGGGAAGCAGCTTCTTAGAAGCTTCTTCATGGTGAGCCAAGTTAACCAGGTGTCCCTTCTTCCACTTGCAGTTATAGGGTTTGTGAATGGGGGAGGGCACAGTAACCCTCAAGGGGCGGGGAGGACCTGGAGTGGGGCATACTGAGCATGGGATTCTGAAGAAGCTTTTGCTTAAACCATGTCCCCTTCAGCATGGTCATCTTGGCATGCTGTATTTAAGAATATTAAATGCCTGCATAGCCCGGTGACCAGACAGAGGTGCCAGTCTTCCGGAGTGGAGGGTGGAGTCTGAGGCCACACCACAAAAACTGGGCTGGACGTCTGTGCCCCGGGTGAGGGAGCTCAGCTGGTTCTGTGGTGAGTTTGGGTGGAAAGCAGTAACCAAGGACAACTGGAGAGGCAGCTGGGCTCGGGACAATGAAGCCGAGAGCAATCGGTTGTGCTGAAGACATAATTAGCATTTGTACTTGAGCAGCAGCCACCCAACAGAGGGGCAGACAGGCCTGGGCCAAGAAAAGGGCCTGGGGCTGCTTGGGGACAGGCAGAATGGGTTTGGCGCGTGCTCTGCCAAGTCCAAGGCAGGGATAAGAGTGTTTAATTGGCACCTGGAAGTTTGTTTGGTTTCACAGCCTTATCCTTAGCAGAATACATAGTTTTATAATGCAGTGTCTCTCTTTCTAAATTGAGATGATCCTTTTGAACGCGTGAGCGTGCGAGTCAATGCTCTGCGGTGCCCATGCATTTGGACCACCAGGGCACAGGAGGAGAAAGGGCTTCGCCTGGCACTCAGGCGCTTGCTGGCCCGCATTTCCTCCTGGGGCCCTGCATCCTCTCCCTCCCCTTCACAGACTTCCGATCCAGCCAAATCCATCTGTTCTCAGGCCTATGAATGGGTCTTGTCCTTATCTACCTCCAGGTCTTGTCTTGCTGGGCCTGCCTTCTCCCACCTTGGCGCCATTTGCCGGCTCACTCAAGACTGACTGCAAAACTCTCCTCCTCCGAGAAGCCTTCCCTGACTTCCTGTAACCTCTGTGGCCAGAGGTTCTCTACTCATAGCCCCAGGGCGACTATTTGGTTCTACTAAGGTTTAAGTCTAGTGGAGGGTCTACCTAGATCACTTTTTCCTCACACAGGACCTTGTGCTCACCTGGCCCTCTCAGAAGACCTGCGGATTAGATTAGGAAGAAAGCCTGTGCTGGCCGGGGCACAGCCATTTAGAAGGGCCTCTCTGTCCCCTGGGATGCAGCCTCCCCAGTGACATGCAGGCCTGAAGCATGGCAGGTTCTTACCCCTCCTCCGGGGAGTCTGCAGGGATGAAAATGATTTCATTCATTCATTCATTCATTCATTCATTCATTCATTCATTCAACAAGGAGGCATGGATCCTGTCCTCACAGACCAGTGATGGGAGCCGAGGCTGTGAAGGGGGACTGCCTGGGTTCTGATCCGACTCGGTCACCCACCAATCGCATTGCACAGCTGACTGCTCTGTGTCTGTTTCCTCAGAGACAGCATATGGGGAGATCATTCTTTTGAAAACCTGGCTCTACATTATTCACAACAGCTAAGACCTGGAGAAGCCTAAAGGTCTTTCAATGAATAATTGGATAAAGATGTAGCACATACAGTCGTGCGTATGCGAAACACAGAGTTTATTCTTGCACTATTATTTATTAATTATTGCATTATTTTCCATATGAACAACTGTAAACCTACTTTTGTCCCACCCTGCACATACAATGGAATACTACTCAGCCATAAAAAGGATGGAATACTGCCATTTGCAACAACGTGGATGGATCTTGAGAACATCATGCTAAGTGAAATAAGTCAGATGGGAAAGGATAAGAACCATATGATTTCACTCATGAAAAACAAACAAACTCACAGACAAGACAACAGTATGGTGGTTACTAGAGGGGAAGGGGGCCGGGGGGAGGATGAGGAGGGTAGAGGGGGTCAAACCTATGGCGATGGAAAGAGACTAGACTCTGGGTGGTGAGAATACCATGGGATATACAGATGTTGTATTATAAACGTGTACACCTGAAACTTACATAATGATATTAACCAATGTTACCCCAATCCATTTAATTAAAATTAATAAAATCGATTTAAAAAAGAAAAAACACTGGTTCTAAAGGAAAGAGAGAAATGAGATGTTTCCTGGAGGGGACTGTGGGGTCAAGGGAAGGTTATCCCCATCAGATGGGTTTGGTGGGCTGAGGAGAACCCACAAGAGAGGGAAGCGTGTGATGCGAGAGAGACGCGAGGCCCACGGAGGGAAGCCTAGCGCAGGATGCGGGGATGGGCCAGCAGCGCTGGGATTCGGGGGCGTGCTGAGCAGAGCCGCTGCCCTGGCCGACAGGCTGCCCAAAATAGGCCAGACCAAGGCAGGTCCATCGTGGCTGGGAAGAGGCCCGAGACAGCCTGTGGGCCTGGGAGATAATTAAAGAAAGCCAACGTTATGTAAGTGGACTGAGATAGCAGTCTAGGTTAAGAAGAAAGATACTTAAATCTGGCCTTCGGATTATTTTAAAGTCTTACTCTGTTATTTGTGTTTATATATAAATTACTTTCTTCAAGTTGTGTGCTAGCTTCCCTGCAAAATTATATAGAAAAATCCTCAACAAGGTGATTTTACCTTATATTCCCACTTTTCTCAGTCGAAGATTTTTTGAGAAACTTTCTGGTGGCGTATCCCACACGCAAAAACGTGCACAGTATCCAGCGCGTGGTTTTCACAAAGGGACACACTCGTGCTGCCAGCGCCTGACCTAGACCGAGGACGTGGCTCACGTTCACAGTTCTCTTCTGCACCTTTTCCCCCCTGACCTTCCCTGAGGGTCACCACGATCCTGCTCATCACCACGGCTTAATGCACCCATCTAAAACCCCCACATTTGTATTTAAGTTGGAAACAAACACACTGACCCTGCAGGTGGTCCCGGCGAGGCCCCTTGCTCGCCTGGTGGAGCTTCAGAGCCCAGACATTCTTGGCTGCCCTGCTCGGGTTCCCCTCCACAGGCCATCTCTGACCGGACTGCTGGGAGAGGCAGTCAGTTCTTACGACCGGAGGTATGGAAGGTCAGGTCCGAATCAGAGATGCGCAGTGTGCCCAATATATCAGGACCGGGGAGCTAATCCCTACACCCAGGAATCTGTCCCAAAAGTCTGGTGCTTCCTTATGCATTGCCTTTAGAGGTATGTGTCCTTCACCTTTATTGGAACACGGAACCCTCTGAGGATCTGATGAAAATTCTGGCGCCTCTCCCAGAAAAATGCACATCTACACAGCTCACAGACCTTGGCGTACAATTTCACTGGGCTCCCAGATCCCGAAGACCACCCATGGGCCCCAGATAGAAACCTCTGAAACGGCCTTACACATTCCAAACTAAACCACCAATGGAAACGTCACAGGAGCACAGGACAGTGACTACCTTCATAAGGACAGCAACACAGGCAGAATCTCACGTGTCACCAGGAAGTTCACGGAGCCCTTTGCTGTGGCTGGGTAGTCCTGTGGTTAAGGTGACCAGTACAGATACCATAAAAGTTCTGTACTATGTGCCAGATGCTTGATACATGTGATCACTTATCTTTCTGGCAACTCGGCAGAGGTCAGGTGGTTTACCCGTTTTACTGACAGAAAAACTGAGGCTCGAAGAGGTTAAGTAACTTGCCTCCGGTCCCAGCTAGTATCAACAGTGATATTAAAAAATGACAGAAGTCTGACATCCAAGTCCCTCTTCTTCCTTTTTCCCTTCTCCTGATGGGGCTTTTATTATTATTATTTTTGTGTGCGTGCCCCTAGCAGGAACTGAACCCAGGACTCTCTGGTCTGCAGGCTGACATTCCAACTGCTGAGCCAAACCGGCCAGGCCGTGATGGGGCTTTTAGCTTCCCTCTCGTCTTACTGTACGGATCCTGGGGCCAGGCAGGGAGTTTCTCTGAAACCCCGCAGGGTGGTCAGGAGGGAGCTGACTGACGACACGGGGATGCCTCAGCGCTCTCCTGGGAAATGACTCACTGGAGCCCAGCACCCGGCCTTCAGGGTACACATTTCCATTTCCTGTGTTTCGGCTAGAGCCTCGGTAGGTGTGAGCTGGCAGGGCAGATCTCTGAAAGCAGCTAGACACAGAGAACCACCCTGCTTTCTAGCCTAAGACGAAGAAGCCTCTCCCTGGGTTCATAGGACAGAGCTAGGTCACCTCTGGGCCTCAGTTTTGTCATCTGTAAAATGGGGGTGAAGGTCAGACCCGATCAATACCACTCAGTGAGTGATCCTCCTAGTAGCAGCATCAGCGTCACCTGGGAAACTGCAGGTCCCTCTGTGACAGTGATTCTCAAACTGAATGAGCATCAGCATCGTCTGGATGGTAATTTCCCAGCGGAGGGCCGGAGATCTAGAACAAGGGTCAGTAAACCGCAGCCCCTGGGCCAAATCTGGTCCACAGCCCAGGAGCCGGGAACAGTTTTTACATTTTTAAGTAGCTGGGGGTAAGAAAATCAAAAGAATAATAATCTGTGACACACCAAAATGATATAAAATTCGAATTTCAGTGTCCATAAATCAGGTCTCGCTGGCAAACACGCTCGCTCATTTACATATCGGCTCCGCTTTCCCATGACAAAGGCAGAGCGAGGAGTTTCTACAGAAACCACTCTCAGCTTCGCACTGTTGCTCAGCTCTGTGCGAATCACAGGGATGTGGTTAAACTTGATTTTGCCTCTTGGCCTGCAGAACGAAAATATTTACTATCTGGCCCTTTATAGAAGTCTGCTGACCTCTGGTGAAGAGTGTGAAGGGGAGAGGAGGGGAGAGGTGAGGAGGGGGAGGGGAGGATGAGGAGGGAGGAGGAAGGAAGAGGAGGGGAGGGTAAGAGGGTAAGAGGAGGGTTATGATCCTTTCTGGGGACAAAAAGGGAGCCATCAGAGGCTTTAGGGAGCCGTGGAAATCCTAATCTGGCCGGGTCAGCCATGAAACCCTTCCCACGATTGCTTTGAGGGTGGTCTAGGTGGGCCCTCTGACCATCTCCCTGGATGAAAACCCCAAATTCCACCGCCAGAGCAGGGGCTCTTAACTGGGAAGCTCGCCGAGCAGTCTCTGGGGATGCTCTGCTTCAATGCAGGTGGGTATTTTCGGGGTTGGGGTTGGGGAGGGTTCACTGCAGAGCTCAGTCATTTCCCCGCCCCCCCAAACCCCAGCACCTTTTATCCTATGGGGGAAATGTGAACGTCTCTGGAAGGGTAGCACCCCCCACACACATGTCACCTACCCAGGAAAGGGGGAGCTTAGCTGATGGCACAGGCAGGCCTTGGGAAAGTCCTGGGAGTCTGAGGGGGGAGGCAGGGGGCAGGCAAACTGAGGTGGAGACCGGAAATGGTCATCAGGAACGGGACCTCTTTCGCAGAGGGCTACACCCCGACTCCCCCCACACTCTAGAACCCACTTCTCCCCATCAGCCAGAGGCAGAAAAGGCTTGCGGCCCAGTGGGCCAGGGACAGCCACCCTCACAGCGGGCGCCTCCTCTCCCCCGAGCCTCCTGCCTGTGGCATTACCCAAGCAAGTCTCAACTCTGGCCCTGGGATTCCAGGTATTTTCCCAGCCAGCCCCACCTCATCTAATTGCTTTCCAGTCAGCTAATCCTTGGCCTACGCCCTCGGCCCCAGCCAGGCAAGCCACCTCAGTGTGGCCAGCAGCAGCTTCGGAGACTTCCCATGGCCCGTGTCCAAGCCTGGGGCAGCCTCTCAACTCCCCTTGCCCAAACCACATCCGCCCTGCTCTTCCCCACACCTCAGATCTCCTCTGACTAACATTTCCAAACCAAGCAGAGCCTGGTCCAGTCCAGACCCAAAGCAGCCGCCGAATCCATTCCCCACTGTCCCCCTTTCCCCCCCAGCCTGGCCACATCCCGGCTATCAGAGAAGAACAATTAGCAAAAAGTGGAGTTGTACCTACTGTTCAATTTCCAGAGCTAATTGTTTTAAGCAGGGCTTTGGCCTTAATTAAAGGACAATTAGTTAGTGAATGTGTGTTTGCATTTCCTAAGTCTGGCTTTTAACCCTGGGAAACCAGATTCAGCAAATACTTGTATGTTTCAGTACCTCTGAGTAAGGGACAAGGTCTTAATTACAGAAATGGCAGTCCTGACAACAACAGTGTAATCAAAGGGCAATGAAAGAATGAGCTAATTGTGCCTGCCAGTCCTGAGCCCTGATCTCTGTTTAGCCATTGTGGGGAGAAGCTGGCAGCTGCCTGCCCGCCCCCCCCCAGACCTGGTCTGGATTCTGTTCTTAGCTCTGTCATGCAGTCTGTCCCCCTGCCACCCACTGCCCCCCTTCCAGAGTTTTCTTACCTTTTCTGGCCCTTTCTTTTACTTCTCCCCACCTTTTCTCCATCCTGGCTCAAAATAATTGTCTTTTGCAGACCCCACCAAGGAGCTCCAGCCAGCCAGCCAGCCAACCAACCAACCAACCAACCAACCAACCAAGCCACCCACCCACGCCAGCACATGGGCCATGGAACGGAGCATTTCAGCTCACACCGCCTTCCTTTGCTTCTGGGTGCGCAGAAAGAGAAGCAATACAAAGTTCTTTTGAGAGGGTCCAGATATTTTTGGGACCCGGAACTGTTCCAAAAGCTGAAGGATGCTAGAAGCTAGCCTCCAGACCTCCGCTGTCTAGTACCCGGGGTCTCGAGCACTTGAAATGCACCTGGTCTGAATGGAGAGGGGCCGTAAGTGTTAAATATACACTGGATTTCAAAGACTGAGTACCAAATGCACGCTCGCGCTCTCTCTCTCTCTCTCTCTCTCTCTCTCTCTCTCTCACACACACACACTACCTCATTGATCTTTCTAATATTAACTACATGTTGAAATAATTCTTTGGATATATTAGATAACATAAAAGATATTAGAAGTAATTTCACTGGTCCTTTTTAACAAAATGCAGCTACTGGAAAATGTTCAATGGCGTAGTGGCTCCACAGCTGGGAGTATGCTGAGACTGTTAAGGGCGGAGGTTTCCATTGTCCTCAGTGTTTGTGACTGGGGGTGTCTTCTCCCACCAGCTCCACTCTCCCACCTTCTTCCCAACCCTCACAGCACCCTCTCGTGCCTGGTGCATCCTCCTCCCTCCTTCATGGGAGAGGCAGGAGAGGAAGGCCCAGCTACTCTACTTGCGTCTCCAGGCCCAGCCCAAGGCCAAAGGCCCACCTGGGGCTCACTCAGCAGCCCTTCAGTAAGCCCCTCCGCATGGCTCTCCGTCCACGAAGCTGTGCCAGAATCCCACCTTGAGCCTGATTGTGGCTCATGGGATTCTGACCTCGGACAAATGAATTAGATCTCATATAAAGTCTGGCAGATGGAAGTCAAGAAAAGACCCCTTAATGTGGGGATAGAATACAGGCAGCTCCCCTGGCTGACAGCAGTTTCACACAGGTTCACTGGTACTGTGAGCACAAATTACTTCTTCCGAGTTTGACTGGGAGGGAGTGTCTCTCTTCCCTCTTCCACTCTGAGCTCTCTCTAGGGACCACTACCAGCTAGCCCAACCCTGCTCTTTAAGGATTCTGGATTTATCTCCTCGGAGAAATCTTCCCAGATTAACTCTAGAGGGGCAACTGTTGTCTGCTCTGCTCAATCTAGACGTTCTATTTCACTAACTTATTCAACAAGTATTTACTGAGCACCTCGTATCTGCCAGGCATTGTTCAAGGCACTGGGAACACAGCACACTCCCTGCCTGTAGAGAGTTTCCATGCTAGTTGGGGAGGCAGAAAACAAGCAGATCAACACAGAAAACTCTAAGAAAATGCCAGATACTGGGGTGGGGGTGTGGTCAGGGAGGGCCCTCTGCGGAGCTGGCATCCAGCAGCGGCCTGGAAGGTGCCTGGAGGAAGGGCCCGCTCCCAGAGGGAACGAGGGAAGGCCAAGGGCAAAGGCCCGAGAGCTGTTACTGTGTCCCTTCACATCTTTTCTCACTAAGGAGCTTCGTTCCACGTCTTCTGTCTTTCACATCTTTGTTTTGTGTGTCCTGTTACAGGGAAGGAAGTCAGTTTGTAATGAGCAAATCTGCTAAATTATACTTAATCCTCATCCTGACAAGGAACTGAGGGCCAGAGAGGGTAAGTTGCTTGTCTGTCTGGCTCTGAGGTCTGTGTTCCTACCGCAGCATCCTACCCTTCCCTCTACAAGAAAGGTGGATCCTGGCGGTTTCTTCTAGGGCCTGGCCCAGGCCACCTGTTACGTCCTGATCACTGCTGGCCACAGTGAGAATGGAGCCATCAATAAGGAACTGGGTTCTAGTGAGGTCTAGAGGTGCACAGAAGAAGAGAAAAGGTGGTTCCAAACTGGGCCTGGCCCGATGGACAGGTGCTGCCTAAACGTTATTTATATCTGAAGGCGGAGACAGCAGTGAGCTGGGTATCATCAGCTGCTGAGTTTGGAGGGTGGGTCCTGAGAGCTGGAGCAGGTTCAAGCAGACTGATCAGGGTGGGCCCTGAGAGCTGTGTGTAATTTATGCACCAGCTCCCAGCACAGGGCACTTCAGATTTTTGGCTTCTTCTCCCCAGTTGATGGGAAGAGCAGGGACCCCCACCTGCTCATGCCCAGGCCCCAGCAGCCGGCCCAGCACTCAGCACCCAATTGTTGGGTGGAGGGTACTTGAGTAGGGACATGAAGGCGGGGCAGGGCTGGGATATGGGATGGGCAAACCACCCAGAGGCATAATTAGTGGGGGGTACTGAGGGGTCCAGGCCAGGATTCAGTGGGGGCTATTTGCATCCTCCTTGAGGGTGGGAAACAGACAAACTTTATTTTTTTGACTTCTGGGTTATCTGAAGTTCCTGATGGCCATTTTTCACCCCCACAATATCTGCTTTCTTATCTTCTAAATATATATGTCACTCCCTCTTCTCCCAGCCCATCCTCCCACGGGACCTACACACTCAGAAAGTGCCCCAGCCTGCCTCCCCTTGTGCTCCAAGTTGGCTGAGCAGACTGTGACATCACCCTACTGGGAAAGCGAGGGGGTGTGGGGTTGTGTCCTCCAAAGGACTTAAAAATCTAGGCCATCGATTTTCAACTGGTGTGCTGCAAGAATTTTTAAAACATGCAACACCTGACTATTTACTCAGGGGCACTGGCCTCTTTTCCCTTAGATTGTCAAATAAAAAACAATGACAACAGCCAACACAACAATAGCTGTCCAGTGTGAATGAATCTAAATTATATCTTTTTTTTTTTTTTTTTTGGTCAGATCGGCAAAAAAAATATTTTTGGCGTGCAGTAGTATTTTAATAATTAGTTTATGAGTGCCATGAGATGAAAAGGGTGAAAATCGCTGATCTAGACAGATGCACGTGTCATGTGTTTGTGTATCTGTGTGTAGCCTGTAGCACAACTACAGCAAGAAACAGTGTATCCTCCACATCCCTTTACCAGTTTAGAAAAAATCCGCACCCACCCCTCCCCGCCAAGGCCTCCAGCTCCTCCCTCCCCAGCGCCTTCGGCAGGACTCTGCAGAATGCAGGGCCTCTTGAAGTTCAGACATTAATTACTGAGTTAGAATATTTTTCAAAATTACAAGGCATGGCCCCAGGAGATAAGAGGAAGGAGGAGGAGAGCGTGGGGGAGGCGGGGGAGGCGGAGGGCGAGTCTGCCCAGGGCTGCGGAGGCAAGGCGGGTCTGAAGTCTGGGGCCAGGAGGGGGTGGGTGCTCCCCCACAGCCTCCAGGAAGAGCCCCCACCCCCGCTCTGCAAGACCAGGCGCCCCCTGCAGGCGGCACTGAGCTGAGATCAGGAGAGAAAGTGAACCACGACCCCGCCACGTCCAAAGGGGCATCTGTGGGAGCAGGAAGGGCTGGGAGTTAGGGACGCTGGGCTTTTCTCAGTCCTGAGCATAAAAATGTAGACACCTCTACCTCTTACCTCCCAATCGGAGGCCCTAAACGTAGAATTCCTGCTAGAAAATGGTTACGTTAATGAAAACTATTCTCAGTGAAGGGGGAGAGATCAAATCATTCCCCATCCAGTACCTGGGAAGGGTTGATGGCGCTGAAGACACCCTGGGTGGGAGCGGTAAGGCTTGGCGGTAATCCAATCTAACTTTTAAAAAATGCCAAATATTTGATGTTTAAGAAAAGCTGCTCCCACCTATATGTCCTTTATACAGTGACCTAATTCTCAGAAAGCCACATCCTCCCGTGATCTCTACATTTTAGAGAAAATACCCAGAGCTTGCAGCCACCACCACCTTCCACGAGGGGGTCGGAGATGCCCTCCTGAGGCCCTGCTGAGACCGGTTTGGAAATCTCTTGAGTTTTAAAACTGTTTAAAAACGGTTCTGGCGTGGAGACTGGTTTCCCTGTGGAAACCAGTGTCTGGTGGAAGCTGGTATTTTTATAACTCCAGATCTAGTGTTACCATGGTTGCTAAGGGGAACCCTGGCTTCAAATTTCACATTTCAGTTTGCAGAGTCTGGCTAAGGAAGTGGAACAGTTAAAAGGTGGGGGGTGGGGGAGACCCAGGTTTTATCTGGAGGAGGTCACGGAACAGGCAGCCTCCGATGGGGGCTCCTCAGTGTGTGTGTGTGTGTTTTGTGGGAGGGTGTCTGAGTAGGTCGGGGACATCACACCACAGACTGACTTGGCTGCCAAGTGGAAGGGGGGACAATAGTTTTGGAGGGGCAAACCGTGGGGAGTTATTTCTGCGGAGGTTACAGGAATGGTTGCTTAAGCTGGGGTATTCATAGCAGCAGCTGCTGGACCTGGAGGAACTCTGCCGTTGAAACCAGTGCCCAGGGCTGTGTACCTGCCTTGGGGAGGCTGCAGTCTCAGAGGGACATTCCAGGCCGGGTCTGTGCCTAAGATTAGGGCTGGGATGAACTGTCCACGGAGAAAGGTTCTCCTGAATTTTCAAGCTTCTTTCCAGCCTTTAACGTCTCGCTTAGTCTTTGTGATTGACTGTTACAGGAAGAAGGAATGTAAGGAGTTGAGGGCTGTTCTCCGCTAAGATGCCCTTGCCAGGCGGGTCTGGTCTCATCTGCTGTCTGGGCTCCCACATTCCTGCTCCCCACACTCGCCCTGTTTGGAGTCCTTTCCACGGCACCCTGGCTAGGGAGAGCCTCCGATTTGACTTTATCTCCGTCCATTTCTAGTAGGAAACGCGTCTAAGAGACTGTTCAGTTCAATAAAGAAGTAGCATTTTTCTTGGTGTTTGTTGAATGAATACATAAACTCTCCTTTATGCTTTCCATGGTGTTGCTCTCTGGCCTAGAAACTGTCAGAGGTTCTCAGCATCATCTTGCGTCCACCCAAATGCCTCTGCTGGGAGGCAGTGCTGGCCCAGTCCAGCCATCAGACCCCCTCTTTCTCACAGGGACACAGACAGGCCCCACAGGCTCATTCTGACCCCCAAGCCTCCACTCAAAGTTTTCTTCCCACAGGCCTTTCTCCCTGTCCCCCAATACCTATCTGAAGCCCACTTCCCCTTAAGCTCCATCTCCCCTTTCCCTTTTCCCCAAGCAGCTGCCCATACCCCTAAATCCCTCTATCCTCCATATTATATGTGCACAACCCATCATACATGTTCATGGGATGTGGGAGCCTTTTGGGAGAGGATCACTATTTATACTGCCCCCTTCCAGTACAACTGGGAAACTCTGCAGGTCAATGAGAAAGCAGCATTGTCTCAGACCAAATCACTGCTTACTGAATGACTGCAGAGTCCTGAGCAAAAGGCTGTGGGGGTTACGTGATAGATGAGACCCAGCCGACCCCCAGGTGCCAGTGAAAGACTGACATGATTTAAAAGCAACCAAGAAGAGGTCAGAAGGCGTTCATACAACCACCTGGCAAAGGACATGTCCAGAGAGCATTGGTAATCTGTGTGGACGCTAGTTCTACAGGCGGTGGTGGAGGAGTGAATCAGGGCAGGGTGGGGACAAGGTGGGGAGTGAGTTTGGCCTGGAAGGTGGACAGAGTCAGGCAGGAGGAGGAGGAAGAGGGGGCTCCAGGTGGGAGGAAAGCAAGAAGCCTTCTGTGGAAACACATGGGGAACCGTGTGGCTGTAGCCATAGACTCATGAGAGGTTCTCCAGGAAAGGGGGTGTCTGATTGGGGGGGCCCTTAAAGGTGCCCAGGTAGAGAATGGACCTGACTTTCGGGGGCAGCCTATGATGGGATGCTTCTCGTGAGCAATGCCTGAAATATGGTTTGCTTTCAACAGCAGCCTGCAACATGCCAGCTCAGGGAGGGGCTGCTGGGTGTCACTTGCTTTATATGACCATCTCACTTCCTTTAAGCCTTAAAACGAGCCTGCAGGGTGAGTATTACGTCCCTGCGACAGGTTAAAACCGAGGTGAAAGAATTAGATCAAAGCCCCACAGCTAGTATGTGGCAGAGCTGGGATTCAAACTCAAGTCTCTCTGGCTCTTCCGGCCGGGCCCTCCCCACAGCTCTCTGCTCCCAAGCGGCTGCTCACTAAAGGCACCTAAGATGCGGTTACGTGTATTTCTCAGTTGGATGCACACTGGAGTCACATGGAGATCTGTTATCTCCCCCAAACCTCATCCCCACAAAATTTGGTTTAATTGGCTAAAGGAGAGGTCTGAGAATTTGTAATTTTGTCAAAGCTTCTTAAGGTGGCACAGGGTTGAGAGTGTGGGCTGCACGGAGGATAATTTCAAGTCTCTGCTCCTGGTGAGGTTCCACAGACGCCCTGGGCGACCTTGGCCTCTTCAGGCCACAGCGGCCCCTGCCCCAGCCCCCGGGGGGCAGCTGACTGCAGCCCTATCTCCTGCCCCGGGAAAGGAGAAGCAGTCCCACTGGAAAGGTACCTCTGAAGAATGTTCTGCTCGACTCTCTTAGCCCTGCAAAGTAGCAGTGGATCTCCACCCACACCCACTTCATCTCAGCCTTTTCCGATGTCAGATTGCCCCCGGAGCCAAAACAACTGAACGCGCACTCCTGCAGAAAGTTAAAACAGTGGCTCTCCCCACTGCTCGGAGCCATTTCGCTGCCCGAGAAGCCTGACTTGCCGCCCTCTGTGCTCTCCGCAGCCTGTGCCTGCAGCCTCCTTTAGCAGCCCAGCCAGTTGCATCCCTGGGGCGGTGCCCCTTGCAGACACCCCTCAGAGAAAGGGCAGGGAGGGGTGGAGAACAAGGGAGCCAACTGGAAGGAGAGATTGGTGGGGCGGGGGGTGCAGAGGGATGAGAGATTCCTGACAGAGGTGCCCCCTCCCTTCCTCTTTTTCTCTATTTCTGACCTCTGGCAATGGGCGCCGAGCTCAGAAGGGAGCAGGAGGATGGGAATTATGGGTAGAGATGGACTGCGGAGATTGGAAGAGAGAGAAAAAACGAGAGGCAGCTACAGAGACAGGTCCACCGCGCATGGGCAGTGTGCTCAAAGGAAACCGGTGGACCGGGTTAGACGTCACTCCAGCGTGCCCTGCCAGAGGAATTTTCAACACAGCTCTTGAAGTAAGGGGCCCAGAGAGAAGCATTTGATGATAATGGGGAGAGTCTAGCCGAATCACCCCGGGGTCACAGGGGTGACGGGGCTGAGAGCACTGCAGGGTCAGGAAGGGTGAGGGAAGAGGACTGTGCTGGGTGAAGCAGACTCAAACCATGGCAGGTGGGCTCCAGCTGAGAAGGGAGATGACGAAACCCTCAGCTTGGGCAAGAAATACTAATTAGAGCCCCCCTGTGTGGGGGATCCCCACGGCCACGGTTCGGCTGAGGATCCTGGCAGGATGCAGGGGCCCTTAGAATGCTATTAAAAAACACCTGGAGGGATGTCTTAGCATTTGTTTGTATCTTCTTTAACTTTTTCATCAACAGTTTGTAGTTTTCAGTGTACAAATCTTTCACTTCTTTATTCCTAAGTATTTTATTCTTTCTGATGCTATGGTAATGGGATCATTTCCCCAGTCTTCTTTTCAGATAGTTTGTTATTAGTGCATAGAAATGTAATTGACTTTGTATGTTGATTTTTGTATCCTGTAACTTTACTAAATTCATTTATTCTAACAGTTTTTTTTCGGTGAAAACTTTAGAGTTGTCTATATATGAGATCCTGTCATCTATAAACAGAGACAATTTTGCTTCTTCTTTTCTGATTTGGATGCATTTATACATTTTTTTCTTGCCTAATTGCTCTGGCTATGACTTCCTGTAATATGTGGTGTAGGAGTGGGGAGAGTGGGTACTCTTGTCTTGCTTCTGATCTCGGATTGAAGGTTAATATTGTCAAAATGTCCATCCTAGCCAAAGTGACCTACACATTCAATGTAATACCTATCAGAATTCCAGTGGTGCCCGGCTGGTATAGCTCAGTGGATTGAGTGTGGTCCCACGGACTTAGAGATCCCGGTTCGATTCCGGATCAGGGCACATGCCCAGGTTTCAGACTCGATCCCCAGTAGGGGCGGAGCAGGAGGCAGCCAGATCAATGTTTCTCTCTCACATCGATATTTCTATCTCTTTCTCCCTTCCTCTCTCTCTAAAAAAATCAATAAAAACATATTTAAAAAATTCCAATGATCATTTTTTTTACAGAAATAGAAAAGCAATTCTAAAATTCATATGAAACCATAAAAGACTCCAAATAGCCAGCCAACCAACCAACCAACCAACCATGAAACAATTTTAGAAAGAACAAATCAGGATGCATCACACTTCCTAATTTCAAAATATATTATAAAGCTATAGTAATTAAAATGGACATATAGACCAATGGGACAGAGTTGAGAGTCCAGAAATAAATCCATGTATATATGGTCAACTGATCTTTGAAAAGGTACCAAAAAAAAAAAAAAAAACCACCCCAAAACAACTATGATGGAGAAAGGAGAGTCTCTTCAACAAACGGTGCTGGGAAGATTGGATATCCATATGCAAAAGAACAAAATCCAACTCTTACGTGACACACAAACATCAACTCCAAAGGGATTAAACACTTCACATAAGACCTGAAACTGTAGCTCCTCGAAGAAAACAGGAGAAAAGCTTTATGACATTGGTCTTGGCAGTGACTTCATGGCTATGACACCCAAAACACAAAAGCAAAACTAGACAAGTGGGACTACATCAAACTCAAACGCTTCTGCCTAGCAAAGGAAATAATCAATAGAGTAGAAACACAACCTACAGAATAGGGAAAAATATTTACAAACTATGTATCTGATAAGGGGCTAATTCTCAAAATAGATAAGAAACACCTACAACCCTATAGCAATAAAAAACCTAATAACCAGATTTAAAAAGTGGGCTAAGGACTTGAATCGACATTTTTCCAAAGGAGACATACAAACAGCCAACAGGTCTATGAAAATATGCTCAATGTCACTAATCATCAGGGAAATACAAATCAAACCATGAGATATCACCTCAAACTTGTGAGGATGTCAGATATATATATGACAACAAGTGTTAGAAAGATGTGGAGAAATTAGAACTCTTACACATTGTTAGTGGGAATGCAAAATGGTACAGCTGCTATGAAAAACAGTAGGGAGGGTTCCTCAAACAATTAAAAATAGAACTACCATAGGCTCCAGCAATCTCGCTTCTGTGTATTTATTCAGAAGAATCGAAATCAAGATCCTGAAGACGTGTTAGCACTCTCATGTTCATTGCAGCGTTATTCAGAGTAGCCAAGATCTGGAAACAAGCTCAGTGACAAATAAATGGATTAAAATGTGCTATATATATATATACAATGGGATACTCTTCAGCCTTTTGAAGAAGGACATTCTGCAATATGCAACAACACGGATGAACATGCAAGACACGGTGCTAAGTGAAATAAGCCAGTCACAGGACAAATACCGTTTGATTCCACTTAAATGAGGTATCTAAAACAGTCAGACTCACAGAAACAAAGAATAAGATGGTGGTTGCCAGAGGTTCGGTGGCAGGGGGAAGTGGGAAATGGCTAACGCCTGGTACAAAATTTCAGTTATGCCAGATGAGTGAGTTCTAGAGATCTGTACAACAGTGTGCCTATAGATAACAACCCTGTTTTATACACTTCATCTGTCAAGAGGCTGGATCATATGTGAAGTGTTCTTATCACAATAAAAATTACAAACATTAAGAAGAGTTCACGAGGCAAATAGGAGTTGTGAGCAGGAGGGCAAGGAGACCCACGCATCTTTGGGTCAATGACACCTTCAATCACTTCGAAACCATCTTGGCAGAAACCACTGGCTCTTAAACAACAGGACTCATTGAAAAGTATTCCTCTCTGTCCCTCGAAGAAGGCTCTCTGATTGGCAAATGCTATTTATGGCAAAAACCATCGATCCCACAGAGATCGATTTGGCCTGTGCTGTGGAGCAGGCGCGGGCTGTGGACTAAACGGTGAGAGGAGCTGCTGCTTTGCTCACCGGGCAGGGAAGCAGGGCAGGTAGGAGCAGGGACTCTGGCGCCCAGACTGGCTTCCACACTGCCTGCTGCCTGCTGCTGTGTGGCCCTGAGCAAGCTGCCTGACCTCTTTGTTCTCTGGAAAATGGGGACGATCATGTTCAGGGTGTTGCCTGAGTTAAGAGAGGAGAGAATGCACGACATGCTATGGACAATGCCATCACTGTGCAGCTACCGGCACGAAACACTACTTACTAGAGGGTACGTGACAGGAAGGAGCTGTAAGGATGGAGTGCCCTGGCTGCCAGGAGGCAGGGAGGGGCATTTGGGCCACAAGAGGACTTGGACTAAGCAGGACTTTGGGGTGCAGCTCCAGGCACATCTTGTTGAAGGGGCTTGGGGCGTGACCTGGATGCTATTTAGTGGACAGCTGGAACGGTGGCCTGGGGTTGGTTCTGGGAGTTGAGAGGACCCCAGGACAGGGCGGGCCCTGCTGATTTGGGGCCAGCCACCTGCATAGCTCCAGGGGGAAAGCCTAAATTTTTCCATCAAGGAGAGAGGCAGCAGCAGTGCCTTTGGCTTCTAGAAACTTCTTTGAGCTGGCTCAACCTGCTTTGGGTCAGGACCCGGTATGAGTATGCGTACGCGATAAGGCAGGGGAGGCAGCAACTGACGAATCATTCAGGTGTCTGTCTCCTGATTTCTGGGAAAGTCATAGGTTTTCCTAAGGGACTGATAAGATCCCAGGGCACACCTTTCTGTCTCAACCTTTTCTGAAGGTCCTTTTAGGGAAGTTGAGTTCTCCATTAGAAAGAGCCCAGGGCTGGGAATTCAGGAGCCCCAGGCCAGGTCCAGCATAGACTGGTTATGTCCCTGGAAGGGCATTCAGCCCCCAAGCTCCTTTAAGATTGGGCATGTGCCCAGGCCCCAAGTCAGACTGGGAGACAACCAGCTCTCAGAGAGCCACCCAGCCCTAGAGCAAGTCCCCTGGGCATTTCCTTCCTAATTCCAACTGCCCCAGTGCACACAGCACCCTCTCCACACCACGGTCTTCCTCCTTCCAAACCCTGCAGACCACGCAGCATGATCCCTCTTTACCAATGAGGAACTGAGGCTCAGAGCAGGCAAACTCTTCCTCAAGACAGCACAGCTAGATAAAGGAAGAGGCAGGATTTGAACCCACGGCTGACGCTCTTGAACCACCTCACCATGGGGCCTCAAGCAGATGGCGTGGAACATGAGCTCTGGTTTCCTCTTTTAAGAAATGGTGGAAGCCACAGATGATTCATCTACCCTTCCAGGTTACCATGAGTATGGCAGAAGTTTGTGTTTGCGACACCGTCCCAGAATTTAACGCATCAAACAAGCAGGCACTGGAGGAGGGTCTGTTTCTTGTCTGTGCAGACCTCCTGGCACCTTCCCGATCTTACCCCAGAACATCTGTGCTGCCTCAGGTGGTGTTAGAAGTGTCCCGATAGCCAGGGCCAGTGCTCAGCCCTGCTCCCTGCTCGACACCAGGAGGTGCCCAGATCACACAGAGGGAACGTGTTGGGACAATCCAAGTCACTGCCCTAGAAAGAGCTGCTTTCTGACTTAAGATGGGTTGTCAGGGGCTCACGGCACTCAGGCAGGGATGGGAGGACCTCAGGAGGCCTTCTGGGCCAGCCTCCTGCCTCCAAGAGGGTGGCCTTCAAAGCATCCCCAAAGGGATACAAAAAGCGAAACTACAGCCTCTCCTGGTGCTGCATTCTGAGCCTAAGACACTTTGAGAGGGAAATAAAGTTGGGAGAGGTCATTGTCTGAATCTGAGAAACAAGTCAGAATTCAAGTGCATTTGCTAAGAAAATGTTTGGCCCTGTGGGGTGGCAGAGGCTTCGGGTTTCAGGGGCGCCCAGGGGAGCCTGTGTGCTCTGCTTCCTGGGATCCATGGTCTGGAATGGGCACCCTGTTTCCCTCTAAAAGGATGCTTCAGAAACAGCTGCAGACACCCCTCCTTTCTTTTAAATTGCTCTACTACCTTTCTTCCCAAAACACAAAACTGCCCTTTGACCCCACACCTCCCCTTTAGCTGACAAGTTCCCTTTTACAGAAACACTTCTCCGAAGACCGGTCCAGCTTAGGTCCTCACCCCCACCAACTCCTGAGTGTGGCCCGGTGTGGCCCGTGCTCAGTCCACTGACACCACGGCCCCCTGACCTCCTTGTTGCTAGACCCAGGCCACTTTTCTGTCCTGGTTTTATCGGTTCCTCTTTAGGTCCTGGGACCTGCTGCTGGGGTGGAGGGTACAGCACGTGTGAAGTGGGCTGAGCCCCATGCCCAGGAGGGAGTACTGTGATGATTCTCATACGCTCCTGGAACCTTCCCTGACCCACGCCTCCTGCCTCCGGTCACTCCTCCACCGCCTCCTCGCTGGCTCCTGTCCTCCCTCCATCTGCACACTCTCCCTGGATGACCCCATCTGGTCCCCAGCCTGAGCACCAGACACATATCAACACTTCCTACAGCGCTCAGTCCGTGTCCCCAGGATGACCTCTTCCTGATCTCCACACACTTCTACCTGAGCAACTATGTGACAACTCCCTGCGAGGACCAGCAGGTCACCCCGACTCAAACGCCGACGCCTGCTTTTCACTCCCGCTCTCTTCTCCTCCAGACTCCCCACCCCAGACAGCGCTGCCACCAGGCTGGTGGACAGGAGCAGACACCCGTCTCCCCTCGCTCTAGCTCACGTCAGCAGGTTCTGTTGGTACTAACTCAAAATATAACTGGAAAGAAGCCGCCCCCCGTTCTCACTTTCTCAGCCGTGTGCCCAGCCACCAGCCTGGAGGACACCAACAGCCCCGCTAAGCTCCCAGCTTCCACATCTGCCCCGTCCGCCTGGGTGCATGGGAGCAGCCAGGCTGACCTTCCAAAGTGGGTTATGATGCCTGGCAGGGAAAGTCACCCACCGACTTCTTGCTTCTCAAACGTTTCTTGGTTGTTCTTATTTATTCTTTTTCAAAAGCAAATCTTTTTTTTTTTTTTTTTAAATAGTAATTCCATGGTAAACCATCCCAAGATCTATTCATGCAAATAATACGTACTGCAGGCCGTGCCCTAGATTATGAATTAATAATGCCTTCTTATGCAAACTTTTTATGTAAATAAGTAAACACCTGGCTTCAGTACGCAGAAGTGGGGAGGGGGACCCTTCTCTTTCCCAAGCACAATCCCTTTGGAACTGGTACCCCGCACAGCTTTCCTGGTGCCCTGGGCGAGCTCGCCCCGCAGGCCGGCCGCAGGCCAGGCAGGTGTCTTACCTCCCTGAGGCAGGTGTAGATGGGGCAGACGAGCACGCGGAAGGGCTCGCCCGTGCTGCTGCGCATGGTGCCGAACACCTCGCACAGGAAGGTGATGAAGCCCAGCCAGCGCTCCACGTCCTGCTGCTGCAGCTCCTCCCGCACCGTGAAGTCCTTCTGCGGAGGAACAAGAGACGTGTCAGCCTCCGGGGCTGGAGAGGGGCCGGGCACCACCAGCTCTGCTGCAGTGCATACCGGCTAAGGGCCGATCCGGGGTTAACTGGTAAACCCCGTGTTTTCAAGGAGGAGGGGGATGGGTGACCCCTGACTAGAGCATGAATGTTGGGGCTCACTGTGGGCTGTAGGACCACGGTGACCTTTGGCCAGAGCACTTGTTCTTCAGTGTCCCCAGACTGGGGGGTCCCTCAGCCTTCACTCACTGACCCCAATCCTGAAGTGGATGACACCTTCCCCAGAGTCATCACCTCCCCATTCAACTCCCTCTGCTTAAATGCTCTCTCTTTGCTAACCTCCAAATCACGCCCTCCACGTGAGAGAGGGTAACCACAACACTGCCAAGTGTAGGTGGCAGTGGTCCACTGAGGCCCAGCACTGGGGTAGAGACACAACTACAGCCCCTGCCTGCAAGGAAGGGGCCTAGAGGATAGTGAAAACATCATTCATTCATTCATTCATTCATTCTCAAAAGTATCGTTTGTCCTATTGAGAGTCAGCCATTGCATTAAGGCTAAGATAAGACATGTCAAGTCATAGCTATGACCTAAGAGAAGGTATTAAAAGCCACTGGGGGTCCAGGTAGAGAGACGTTGGGAGCTCACATACACTAAGCAAGATAATTTTCATTTTAATTTCAAAGAGAAGAAAAAATTATTTGTGAAGGAAAAAAAAAACAAAAAACAAACCCTAGATTTATTATAAAGGAACAACAATATTGTCGGCCTTTTAATTCTATATTTGATGTTAAAATGCAGAGACACCGAGCCAACATCTTCATATGCTGGAGGATAAAAGAACACACTCTATGAGTGGAAGCGAGAGAAAGAATCTTACATAAGCAAATGTTTTAAAAAATCCCACCCACATGCTTGTCTTGAAAACAAACGAACAAACAAGCTAAATGGTACAGCCGCCATGGAAAACAGTATGGTAATCTCTCAAAAATTAAAAATATAATCACAATATGATCCAACAATTCCATTTCTGTGTATATATCCAGAAGAACTGAAAGCAGGATCTTGAGATATTTGCACACTCCTGTCCATGGCTGCACTATTGACAAGAGCCAAGAGGTGGAAGCAACCCCAGTGTCTGTCAATGGATGAATGATAAAAGTGGTCTGTGCATACAATGGAATATTATTCAGCCTTAAAAAGGAAGGAAATACTGACACCTGCTACAATATGGGTGAACCATGAGGACATTATGCTCAGTGAGTAAGCCAGTCACAAAAGGACAAACATTGCATACTCCAGTAGGTATCTATAGTAGTTAAAATAATAGAAACATAGAGTAGAATGATGGGTGCCAGAGGCTGGGGACAGTGGGCAATGGAGAGTTGCTTAATGGGTTCAAGTTTCAGTTTTTGGCAAGATGAAAAAGTTTTGAAGATGGGTGGCATAGCAATGCGACTCATACTTAACACAAGTAAACTGTACACATATAAATGGTTGAGATGTGGTATATTTTATGTCATGTGTTTTTTTTCTTTTTACCACCATTAAAAATAATTTAAAATTTTAGAAACCTTCTTGAACCCTGGTTGGTGGCTCAGTTGGGTGTGTATAGGAGGCAACTGATGGATGTTTCTCTCTTTCATCAATGTTTCTCTCTCTCTTCCCCTCTCTAAAAATCAATAGAAACATATACTTGGCTGAGGATTTAAAATTTTTTTAGAAACCTTCTTTTTTTTTATTTTTTTATCCTCACCCAAGGACATTTTTCCATTTTTTGTTCAGATAGAGTGGGAGGAAGAGAGAGAGAGACATCGATGTGAAAGGGACACATCGAATGGCTGCCACCCACACGACCCAACCAGGGCTGGGGACAAACTGCAATTAAAGCACTAGTAAAATCAAAGTAGTTTTCAAGATTATAATCATTAAATAAAACAAAAACGTTATTTATATTAATAAAAATATAACTTATAATAGTTAACATAAAACATCACTCACTGAAAACCATAGACTCAAAATACACTTATCAAAAAATAAGACTACTACTACTCCATAAATGATTACATTAACAAAATTTAATTACTTGGATAATTTAAAGAATGTAATTAATAAGACTACATTGAAACCAGCCTCAATGTAAGTTGTGGTTCCACTATAATTTGAAAACCCAGAAATTTTACAGGTTATATACTTGGACCAAGAATTAAGAACAATAATAATTAAAAAAATAGCCCATTACTTGGATGTTTAAAAGATGTTCTCCTGCCTGGCCAGTGTGGCTCAGTGGTTGAGCTTTGAATCATGCACCTAGAGGTCGCCAGTTCGATTCCTGGTCAGAACACAGGCCCAGGTTGTGGGCCAAATCCTCAGTGGGGGGCATGCAGGAGGCAGCCAACTGATCCTCTCTCTCATCAATGTTTCTATCTCTCTCTCTCTCCCTTCCTTTCTCTCTAAAATCAATAAGAAAAAAATTTTTTTTTAAAAAAGGTATTCTCCTAAAGAAAGGTGGAATAGGATGCAATCAAATATATGATAATAGATTATTTAGGAAATAAAGAGCTATAAAACCGCATGGGATACCAATGTCACCCCAATACATTCAATAAAAAGAAAAAAAAAGGAAAAAAAAACTGGTGGGATGTAGTCAAAGCTAAAAGGTAAACTTACACAGGTAAATCTGTATCTTAACTATGCTGGCTATTGAAAAGGGAAGCAAATACATCATTTAAACCCATGCGTCCAACACGACAGCTAATGGCCACGTGGATGACGAGCACTCAGAACGTGGCATCCAAACCGAGATGTGCTGGGAGGTGTGACACAGACACTCGTGTTTGAAGACTTAGTGTAAAAAAAGAATGGAGTATTTCTCATATTTTTAAAATATTGATTACATGTTGAAATGTGGGATGTAGTGGGTGAAGTAAAATATATTATTGAATTCAGCATATACTACAGATAAAGCCAAAAATTAATTAATTAGAAAATAGAGAAAAAAATTATATAAAAAAATCAAGAAATAAAAATAAAATTAGAAATAACAACAAAATATGAAAACAGATATGGAATAGATAAAAAGCATAATAAAAACTGTAACTCTGTGCTGACAGTTTTGGGAAAAAATGATGAAATAGGTGATTAAAAAAATAAATATACCAAACCTTACTAAAAAAAGAAATAAAGAGCCAGAAAAGCCTAAAGATCATAAACCAAAATGAAAGTCCTGAAAGAATTAAGAGGTCTCCACACTTATGATTTTTTTAGGTAAGTGGATTTAAACTTTAAAAAATTAGATAAGTGCTCTGCTCTGTAAACTGATCCAGAACACAGACAAGGATAAGTCTTCCCAGTTCCCATTACCAAACTCTCATAATGATATAAATTACAAATAAGGAAATCTATGGCTAATTTCTCTAATGTGAATAGATATGAAAGTTCTAAATGAAATACCCACAAATAGATCCACTATAACCAAGTAGATTTTTTCCCAGCAAAGGCAAGGATGATTTAGTATCAGGAAATCTATAAACATAATATAGTACCTCAATAGGTCTGATTAAAAAACAGCAGAAACATCCATGACCCTTGGAAGGAGGGAGATAAAATGATTTAACATGATTACATATATGCAAAACCCAAGAGAATTCTCTAATAAAGATTAGAATTAATAAGGGACTTTAGGAACTAATTAATTAATAATAGTATTTAATGCTCTTTTATTGATTTTTTTTTTTTTTTTTTTTAGAGTGAGAGGAAGTGAGAGAGATAGAAACATTGATCGGCTGCCTCCTGCACATCCCACACTGAGGATCGAGCCTGCAACCTGTGCATGTGCCCTGACCAGGAATCGAACTGGGACCTGTCTGTCAGTCCATGGGACGATACTCAATTCACTGAGCCACACCAGCTGGGCAATAATAGTATTTAAATGCAAAATTAATATATAAAAATCAACAGCTTTTCTATGACAGAATTAATTAGTGAGAGATTTTAATGCACAAAAGCTCATTTAGTTAAGCAATATAAATTCTTAAGTAACATTAGGAAATGTACAAGATTTCCATGAAGAAAACTGCAGAAGTGAATAGAGAGATTTAAGAGAAAGTCTTAAGCAAAGAAACACACAGTATTCCTTAGAGGGTAGACAGCATTGTTAAGATGGCAATTCTCCTTGAAATGACTCACAGGTTCAACACCAATTTGTACTCCATATTCCGATGGGAATTTCTGGAAGGAAAAGGGGAATGGAGACTTGAAAATTATTATCCTAAGAGCCACTTGAAAGAGTAGCAGGGGAGATAGCTAAAAATCAAACCAAACAAGATTGCAAAGAGCTATCTTACTTTTCACCTATCCGAAAGCTTTAATAATTAAAAGGGTGTGTAACTGACATAAGAATGGACAGCTAGATCAGATAGCCTAGAAACAAATTTGGCATCCATAAGGGTTCATCGCATGGTCCCTGAAGAACCACAAATCAGCAGCATTACTCACTGAAGCAACGGTGCAGGACAGCTGTCTAAGTATGGAGGGGGGGAGGATAATTTAGAGTCGCCGATCACACTGGGGCCTAAAATGAATTCCAGATGGAATAAAGAGGTAAATGTTAAAAAAAAAAAAAGGACAAACCATGAGACCTTGAAGAAGATTAAATTGAGTATCAAATTTCTGGATGGAGAAGGGTTTTCTACATTAATACAACAGAGAAATGCATCAAAATATTATAAACACTCTCAGAAGGCAATTAATATTCTGGGGAAAATATGTGCCGTAAATATGACAAAGGTTAAGGGTAAAGGGCATTAAAAAATAATTCATATGTCAAAACAGAAATTGCTGATATGTATATGAAAACAAATGAACTAAATCTCAGTAGCAATCAAATGAATGAAAATACCCCCGAGCCCCCCCCCCCCCCGACTGTATTAGCAAAGCTGGAAACTGGTAGTTGTCAATGCAGGAAAGGGTGCAGAGACAGGAACTCTCATATATGGGGAGTGTAAACTGGTATCACGTTCCCGAAAAATCTTAAAATAAGCTTTAAAAGTGTTCTTATTGTTTGGCCCAGTAATTGCACTTCTGGATAATCATCATAAGGAAATAATTAAAAATAACAGGAAAAATAAGCTTAATGCACATAATAATTCAAAAACCTAAGCGTCCAACAATAGGGCAATGATTAAGTAAATGATGATTCATGCACCCACTAAAAGTTCTGTTTGTGAAAAGTCTATAACAGCACGGACCATGGCTATATAATGCTAAGTAAAAGAAGCAAAAGCAAAACTGTAAGTACTGTAAGATCTTATCCATGAATACATTTAAAAAAAAAAAAGATGAGGAATATCCAGTGTCAACAGTAGTTTTTTTCTCAATAGTGGAATTATGGAGGACCTCTATTTTTCAGCTTTTTATTATTTTCTGAATTTCGTTACTCTTCTGTGAACATTTCTTTTTATAATCGGAGAAACAGCTAGTTAAAAAGAAGTTGGCAGGTCGTGAGTCTTTTCCTTAGTTTTCGCGATCAGGGCAGCGGAACTCTTGGAGTGTGTGGCGGTTCTCACTAAAAGGGGCTGTGAGCATGCCAGCCAAGAGGCCACCGAAGCCCAGCCTGTGTGTCTCCTCTGGGCACATACATTGTAGGTTGCCAGCTTTTCCTCTGGAACAAGGAGCTCTTTTCTGCCAACCCAAACCAGCCATCCCCTGGGTCCCCAGCTCTGCTTCAAACCCAGTCTCTTGCATCTAGAACCAGCAAGGGGCCTCAGATTGGTGGCAGCCATTTCAAAGTCTGGTATTTGGCTCCAGCTTCTCATCTGACTGGCAGGCTCCCTCCCAGCAACCCCTAGTGCTGTTCCCCAAACTTTAAGGCTACCATTTAAGCCCTGTTTCCTGCCTAAAACTATTTATTGACGTACTGCTATTTCCTGCACTGGCCACATCAATAAGCCCTGAAAGCCATTCAGTGTCTCAGGTTTCTCAAGGCATTCTGGGAAATTCTTCCCACTCTGGATAACCACATGAACTCTGGCATGATAGAATCCTGTGGTCAAGCCAAAAACAGCTGCATACAGGCAGAGGGGGAAAACACCCCCGCCCCAGAGGAGGCCAGCAGCCCCGGCGGGGAGATGCTGCCCGGAGAGAAGGGAGGGTTAAGGCACAAGGATCACAGTGTATTCTGAAACCTCCTGAAGTCCATGCACGCTGCCGTCCATCCCTGCAAACTCACCATCATTTCCTTCTCCTTCTTTTAAAACAAATGACCAAGGGGACGTTGTCCATCCACACTCCACATCCCTGGTGGCTGGGTTTTTCTGTGCAGAGAGGTGTCTGCTGCCATGGCCCCAGTGGGCAGGAGAAAGCGCATTTTTATTTACTGTGGCAGGAAGTTTCTTTTTCCTTGAGAAGCTGGGATGGGGCGTTAGAGGGACGGGTACTGGGAAGCTGGTCCCAGTCTTTCTTCTCCCAGACCACCGGCTGGAGGGCTTAGAGTATTTGACAGAATTCTTTCCACTAGAAAGAGGAAAGTGACTACCAAATAGACGGTGCTCTCTTTATTTGGACCAAACTCTCCCTTCCGTTAGGTCTCTGCTTCAATGTCAGCTCCTCAGGGAGGCCGCCTCTCTAAAACAGAAGCCCCCGAGCTCAGGATCCAGACCCCACTACATTTTCCTCCTGGCCCTCATCACCTAGACCAGGTCCCATATTTGTTGATGATCTGACTTCACTAGAAAGGAAGTTTCCCCGGCTCAGTGACCATGGGTCTCATCACCATGACCCCTACATGGTACCTGGTTCATAGTAGGTACCATAGTAGGTTCAGTGAACACACGTGGACTGGATGGGTGAACACCCCCTCACAAGCAGTCAGACATCTCTCAGAGGCCCCCCTGCTCAAAGGCAGCAGGTTCCCCCCCTCTTCTTCACCTAAGACTTCAGAGTAGAGAGTTAGGGTGTCTGCCTGGTGCACCCTTTCTTCATTTGTGCCTGTCACTTCACTCTGCAGACATATCCTTCCCACCGACCCTGTGCCCTCCCTGGTCCCAGCTCCAGGGTCCTCCAGGGTCCTCCTGTGGCATTTGTTTCATTTTTGTGGGTAACATTTCTGTCATTGGGTGAGCTTCCTTTTGTTAGTTTCTGTGACTTAGGACCAGAAGAACTGACCAGTGTGACAGCAGGCCTGCCCACTGTGATGAACTAACGGCCCCTGGGCCCCACAGGAGGATGGAAGGGGACCAGGACAGCTGGCTGGGCAGAGCAGAGTCAGGAGAGGAGGAAAGGGCGAAAGGGCGCCCTGGTCAGCGTCTGTCCTGGGCAGTCCTCCTCGGGCAGCAGCCACGGGCCCTGCCTCTCATGCACCCACTCGGGGCAGCATCGTGGAAGGATCGCCCAGGTCTTGGCGTCACTCTGACCAGGTTAGACCGACCTCCTTAGCTTTAAGGGGTGACATGTGCACCGTAGGTGTTTAACAAGGGACAGAGAGACCCCCTGGCTACTGTCTCCTGAGTCAATCTGCCCCCAAAGCCAGCCCCAGACCTGCCCATCCCGTTCTCCTGGCAGGCTGTGTGTGCAGCCCCAGCCACGGGGCGTGCCCGCCAGGCTGGACTCACAGGTGGCCATCACGGCCACAGGGCGGTCACAGCTACCGGTCTTGGCTCAGTCCTGCTGGGCCCTGAGGATTCGGCCCCCTCTTGATTCTGGAACAGCGAGAGTCTGACCGGGAGGCCACTTCTGCGCTGGCTGTGGCTCCCGTCCTGCCTGGAGGAAGAAGGCACCCCAAGGCTGGTGTGAGCATGAGACTGGCTGCTTGCTCTGCTCACTGGGCCCTGCACTGCTCCCTGCCTCTGGGCACGTCCTTCTCCACTTCAGGCTGGATCTCTTCCTGAGTGTCCCTGACCCCACCCTGCCCATGGCCCAGACTCCGACCCACACAATGCCCACGACCTCAGGCTGCTGCTTCACTCTGCTCTGCCCCCGGCACTGTTAGCATTCTCGGCCGAGTGACGGGAATCTTCTCTAACTAGTTTAAGCACACAGGGCCCGAAGCGGCTTATGTGAGGAAGGGGTGAGCCTGTGGACACGGGGGTCCATAGGGCCCAAACAATGATGCCAGGGCTGACCCTGCCCACTCTCGCCTCTGTCTATCTTGGCGTTGTGCATGCTGACCACTTTCTCTCCCGCCACAGATGGCTGTCAGTAGCGCCCAGTCTTCATCATAACTGCTCATGTCAAAGGAAGACAGAACCCCTCTCTCTTTGTGTCCAACCCACAAATCTCACGGAACATTTCTGATTGGCCTTGCTCAGCACACGACCATCCCTCAGGCCAATCATGTGGACCTGGAGATGGGCTTCCCATCTGATTTGCCAGACCCAAGTCATGTGGCCAATTCTGTGGTGAGGCAGGTGGGACCCTGTGACAGATCCCCAGACCACAGGTAGAGACAACAGCTGCCCACTGCAAACACAGACCCTGGCCTGGGACTGTCGGTGTGGCTTCCATGCACCGGACACTCTCCTGAGCTTCCTGTCTAATCCCTTTTGAGTCCGACCAGAAAGAATGAAGAGAGAGTGACATTATGGCGATGATCTTGAATCTGCTCTAATTAATAGCCATGAAACTCATGTCCCAAATGCCAGCCTTTTATTATTAATAAATTAAAAAAAATAAAATCCCTGGGGACAGTCTGTGACTCGTGGTCTGTGGGACTGTGGCTGAGAACACATTCTCCTTGGCCCCGGGCTCCGGTCAAGGGAACACACTATGGCTGGAAACCCCCATCAGCCACTTCCAGTGGAACCCAGACTATTCTGGAGACATTTTCCAAGCTTCCCAGGGTGTGAGCACTCGGAATATTTCTGAGCTGGCAAAACCAGGTCAGGTACGCTCAGCTCTGCGATCCGCGGGGTGTCGCCGGCGCGGCAGCACCGAGATGCAGGGGGACGAAGCCGAGAAGCTGAGCTGAGTCAGTGGGAATTCTGTCTCACACTTATGCTCAGGCACGGGGAGCCAGCAGCTGCTGTGCTGTGGCCTTGGAAAGCCCTCAGAAGCGGCTGAAGTTTACCCTTCTGCCGGAGTAGGAAGAAAGGGCTTCCTGCTGCCTGATGCGTTCAGCATCAGGAAGACACCTACAGGTACCACTTGCCAGGGACAGGTGAGTGGGGACCCCTGAAGTCCTCAGACCTGGGCAGCTCTCAGTGACCACTTAGTTGGCACCCTGGCCTCACCTGCTGCTTGCTTGCTTTTGGTGACTTGAATCCTCTATGCATTTACACGTGCTCTGTCCCCAGGCACTTCCCACAAGCGTCCCCGGCTCTACCCCACACGGACTCTCACACAGGACAAGGTCCAGGGATCTGACCAGCCTTCCGAAGCGGGGAGGGCTGGAACCCAGGTCTCTGATTCTGCTTCTGGTGCTTTTCCCTCCCAGCAAAATACCTGCTACACAGGTGTCGTTTGAGAGGTCCACCTGCAGCCAGGCTAGCTGCCTGCCTCTGCCCTGCGCTTCCCTGTGGGCCCCCAGGTGAGAGAGAGGGCCCAGCTGTCAGCCCTGCAGAACCGGAATTCCTCCTTGCCTGGTGGCCACCCGGCCCGAGTGGCCATGAGCTTGGAGGCAGGTATTCACCAGGGTCTGGCCCTGCACAAGCAGGTCTAACCCATTACACAGAACTCTCTGTGGGGAGGGATGTGTGGTCACTATGGCCTCCGCTCGAGGAGCCGGATGACTACAAAATCAAAGGAACTGTTGCTGCCTGTGCCTCTGTGTCCTTGTCTGTAAAATGGAAAGAGACGACCTGACCTGCACAGGGTCAGCGAGGCGATGGAGTGACGAACAGATGTGAGCGCCTCCCTAAACAGGAAAGGGTTACTACGCCCCATTCTGCAGTTTGCTAAGCAAGGTGGACAGAGGACAAGTGTCCTGCCCGGGCTTTTCCATGTGAGGTCATTGGGAGCTGAAGCCAGAACCCAGCTTTCTGGAGAGTCCTAGATTCTGTTCCCAGTTTCGGCCTGGTCAGGTTCTACCAAGAGGGTCAGGGCACCTCCTCCGGGCAGAAAGCCTGTCTCGGATCCCATTGCTCGTGGCCAGGCCCGCAGGCCCCTCTCTGGAAGCAATCGGAAACTGAAGACTTGTGAAATCCTGTTCTCAGTGAGTAGCCCCATTACTTCTGAAACCGTCTGGAAAGCTGGTGATAAAAATAGATGATTACACAGGCGTTATTAAACTATTTATAGAATTTGAGAAAACCCCTTGAAATGCTCACGAAGATTTGGCCTATAATGGGGATTCCAGGATGACTCAGCCTGAAGCCCAAATCTACCCGCGACTTTGAACTTTGCCACAGACGAAGTCTTCAAAAGTCACATTAACATTTATAGGTCATTATTCCTCAGGGAAGCTGTACTGGGGGGAGCGCACATCTTTTATCGAGCCGTACCCCAAAACGTTTTCCGCAGGACAGTTAAGTAACAGCCTCGGGCGGTGCACACGGAGAGGGGCTGGGACAGGAGGGCAGGCCCAGCGGGCTCAGGAGGAAGGCCAGGATTTGTATCTGTGACATGGGGGTCCTGCCTCCTGCCTGCCCCTGGCAAACAGATGTGGATATAGATGTGAAAGCAGGGCCATGCCTGCGATTTTCTGCAAAGACGTGGACGGAAGCTGTTTCTATCAGCGTCCATCTGAACCGGCCCGCTATTACAACATGCCATTCCATTTGGTCCTACCCATCTGGACTCGATGTCTGCGCTGTGCCCAGCGCCTCAGGGTGCGGTGGCCCTGAAGGAAGCACTCAGGTCCTCTCGATGAGCTGGGCGCTCCAGGCTGCAGACCAATGGGCCCTCAGGTTGCTTCAAGGAGCCTTGGGTCACCTGTGGGGGTGGATGATGGGCAGTGGGGTGGGCAGATGCTTCGCGTGCTTTGATTCTGGGCAGAGCCCCTCTGCTTAGATCAGTTTCACATGGTTGAGGACATGCCTGAAATCGAGTTTGGAAAAAGTAACTCTGCTGCTAAAATTAATGTTTGAAAACCACTGGCCTATCGTGTGTATGCGCAACGGGTTCGAAATCCACACAGGCCTGGATGGTCTGACTCCCACTCAGTCCTCGGATCCAGGCAAGCCCCAGGATCTCCCACTGCCCCCGTCCCCTATGTGGGAAAGGGTAACAGGGCTAGACACCAAGACAATGAAAATCACCAGGACAGGGGAGACACACAATGGATGTTTGTCCTCTCCAGCTTCCCTGGCCTTCCCAAGTCGGGGACAAAGGACATCCATGCCAGGTGTGATGGGGCAGTCTGTCCCGCCTCCCCCACTTGCCAGCGTGTGGTGGCCATCAAAGCCAGGCAAGGGTGATGGTGCCTCTTAAGAGAGAAGGGATAAAAGTGGGTGGTACTGCTGACAGGTGACTGAATGACAGATGGCGGCAAGAGAGGGGGGCCGTCCACCAGGAGCTGACATTCTGGCTAGCAAGACTCTCACAAGATATTTTATTTCCTTGTCTAGACTGGAAGCCTCTTGATGTCTTTCTCTCTTCTTTGCCTCCCTCACATATCTGGCAGAGAGTAGTAGGGCTAGGTATAAAACAATAGCGTGGGGGCTCTTGTTGACTTGATTTGAAAGGAGGACTTCAAGATATTTCTGATGATGAGGGTGGCTCACTGAAATACTGGAAGAATTGGGGAAGAAAAATCTACCTTGTTTCCATGCATACCGAGGTGCCCCACCCCACCACACTAAGCTTTGCTCACCAGGGTTTGGGGACACTCTTCCTCTGGCCCTTGAAAAGCTGGCTCACATGCTCATCCTTCAGGTCCTGGCCTTGTCTTCCCTCCCAGAGGCCTCCACTCTTGCTCCTGCCCATCACTGTATCTTATTCGCTCTTCATAGCACACACCAAAACTGAAATTATACACGTGTTGGTGTATGTGCTCAGTGACCGCCTCTCCCGCCTGGGCTACTAGTGCCATGAAGGCAGGGGAAGTGGGTCTGTTTTACCCTCCAACACACCTCCAGCGATGAGGACACAGTGGGCTCAGTGAGGTAACTATGCAATCAAATGGGGTCTCTGAGGCAAGGCCGTCCTAGGAGGAGATATTGTTAAGGCTCAGGGTGAGGCAGTCTGCAGGCCCCTCTCTTCATTGGTGACCTCTCTGTTCGTTCTGAGCTTGGTCTTGGAATAAGGTCAGAGAGGGCACGAACACAGATGATTCTAGATTAGGCTGTAAAAGGCAGTTTTTTAGGAAAAAGGGTGGATGCTAAGATGGGAACGGATCCTTATCAATATGGAACCCAACACGACCCAGAAGAGGGGGCTCTGAGGTCGGAAAGGGTGTGTGGTCCTTACTAAGACGTGATGTCGTGGACAGACACTCAGACCTGCCATGAAACCTTGGGCAAATTGTTCACCTAACTGGGCCTCAGTTTGGTCATCCACAAAACGGGGCTGATGACATTTGCTCCATCAGGCCCAGGGCTGATGGTGAAGATTGAATGAGACAATGGATATGAAATCACATGCTCTACAAAACTGGGTGCTTGGTCTTCATGGAGGGAGACCGCACCTTGCTCATCAGCCCCAAAACATCCAGCTTGATCCTGGCCTTGCACAAGGTAAGACGACCCAATAGACTCTTCCTGAATTGATCCCCGTGACTGAGGGCTGCCAGCCAGCACTGGCCACTTTCCCTACATCAACTAGATTCCTTCTGTGAAGCCCCGTGCTGGGTGGTGGGAGAAGGCGCTATTGGCTAGAGCAGGTTGGTCTAATCTCGGCATTCTGGACATTCTGGGCTGGATTATTCTTTCTTGGGCGGGGGGCTGCCTGATGCATTACAGGTTTCTACCCACTCAATGCCAGTTGCAACCCCCAACTCTCATCCCCAGTTGTGGAAACCAAAAGTATCTCCAGATCTTTCCAAAAGTCTGTTGGGGACAAAATCACCATCCCAGAGAGCCACTGCCTAGAGTGACAATCTCACACTCCTGTCCCCTAAGGAGCCCCTTCCCAGGACACAGCAAGACGCAGAGGTTCGTGAGTAACACTGGGAACATGCAGTGAGGGGCACCTCTGAAACCGTCTTTAGAAACCCGAGGGCCCCACCGGACAGACAGAGCTCGCGGGACGCAGCACACACCCAGCCGCGGTGTCTGTAACCTGTCCCTCTGTCCCCTCCGGACTGCAGCCTTTTTCCCTCTGGTGGATTACAGACACAGAATTATGGTTTTCCAAACAAATGTGAGCCCTTATGTCTGATGATCCAAAAACCCAAGAGGGTAAAAATAAATCTGGGCTCTGGATGCGACAGCTCTGTGCCTAGGTGTCAGCACCATGAGCAAATTATCTTTCATCAGTCTGACTGTATTTTTAAACGTGAACAGCTTAGCACACTTAACACGACTTATTTGGGGGTGCCTTGGACAACAGATAATTCAGCTGCAGTCACCAGATGACACAGACACCTGCCTCCCACATCAGTGTGCCCAGATAAAAATAACGCCAGCCTGCTCACAGGTCTGCAGAGAGAAGGGGCAGGAAGCTGGAGGTACCGGTGGTGTCTGGCACCTCCTCACCCCCCTGCTGGCCCGAGGCGCTGGCTCTGCTGCGGGCAGAAGTGTTACCCAGGTGACGTGTGATGGTGTGTGGTGTTCTGACTGTGAGGAGTGACGACGGCCCTCCCCGCGCCACGGGCTCTGCCCACGGAAGGCTCTGCGGCCTTGGGAAGCATCCAAGGACAGCGCAGGGAGCGCTGTGGGCTTGGGCGATCACTCGGCCTTGCTGACCCCCATCTGGAGAGCGGGTTCATAGGAGGTACCCTACAACCGCTCACAGACACTCTGAGCCCCAAATGCCTGATTGCTGTCCCCGAGGGGTGAGGCCTGGAAGCTTCCACAGGCCTAGAAGCAAGGGGCTCAGGGGAGTGATCCCAAAGGCGCCCCTCTGCCTTAGAGCACCCTCCCCCAGCATGCACAGTGCCTGGGGTACCCCACTGACACCACACCTTTAAGGTAGAGCTGTTTCTCCAGCAACTCCCCACACGGTTAAACATCAACTACAACAGTTCAGGTGACCAGAAACTTGCCCTTCTACGAGAAAAGCAGGCCTGAGGATGGGAGGGGTGTGCAGGGAGGGAGTTAGGGAGGTTTAGACAGTCCTCCGGGGGGAGCACCACGGAAACGATCCATAGGGGTTGACCGCAGGAGGCCTTGGGTCCAGGTGGGACACGGACGAGGGTGTGGGAAACGCAGGCAGGGGCGGTTAGAGCAGGCTGCGGACGCGGCCCTTTTTGCTCTGGGCTGGGCACACCTGACACCGGAGGAGAGGCTGGGGCAGTAGAAACAATGGCCTGTCGGAAACTGCTGGTCTCCGACTCGAGCAGTGACACTTAGACGCTGAGGTCAGGGGGCACAATTCCCATCGCGCTGGTCCCTCGCATCAGCAGCCCTAAGGAATTTAGGTAGCAGTGCGCTTGCAAGTCTTCCAGGGGCTGCGCCTGTTCTAATCCCGGGTTCTCCCCGGGTCGGCCTTGGGGGGCCGCGGGGGCGCGTGTTCGGGCGCGCAGGCTGCACAGGGCAGCGGCTGAGGTTCAGAGGGTCACTCCCTGGCAGTAACGCCCACACTGATAAACTGCTTTCTGCTCCAGCCTCGGCCAGCAAGTCCCCTCTTCCTGTGCACAGACCCTGACTGATGCACAAACTGAAAAAACAGTGTTTTAAATGCAGAGTGGTGGAGATGTGTGCCATTCCCAAACTGGCCTCGCAGGGGGTTTCCCTCCTCTGCCCTAAGCCTGCAGGTGCAGGAACTGCCAGCCCGAGAAAGATGCCACCTGCCTTAGAACCAGGGATGGCCAACAGCTGGGCCTCCCAAGGCACGGGCGGTCCAGGCTCCGTCCTCGAGGGACCCATTATCTAGAAACATTCAACTTTTACACAAAGAGAGAGGGTTTTTCTTAATGGTCTGAAACTCTTCCCCAAGTGTAATTCTGTGTCGTCACGTGAGTGACAAAGCAGAAGGGGCACAAGGCCAAGTGCTGGGCCCCATTCTGGGGAGCCCGAGGAAAGGGCTGGTCATCCCTTCCAGGGGAGTAAGCTCCTGGGGAAAACAGGGCTCACCTCAGAAAGGGCCCAGAGAACACGGGCACCACTTTGCAAGCCATTTTAGGAAACATAAAGAAATAAAAGTATAAAGTGTTTGGTCTGGCCTGCGTGGCTCACTGGTTGATCACTGACCCATGCACCAAGAGGTCGCTGGTTCGATTCCCAGTCAGGGCACATGCCCAGGTTGTGGGCCTGATCCCCAGTGGGGGGCATGCAGGAGGCGGCCAATCCATGTTCTCTCTCATCGCTGTTTCTATCTCTCTCTCCTTCTCTCTTCCTCTCTCTCTAAAATCAATAAAGAAAAAAAAAAGTGTTTTTTGCTTTTTTTTTTCCTTAACGAACCTCTTCATTACACTGCACGCTTCCTTTAATATGGGGACTCCCTTAGGAGACTCCTGGCTAGATGAGAAGGTGACACGTAGCCCCACATCTGCGGTAGCGGGTGAGACGGCCCATTCTCAACAACAGCAAGTTGTCCCAACTCTCGGAAGCCGTATACATGGGAGCCGACAACCCTGGAGAAACGCGGGGGTGCACGGGGTGCTGACAGAGGACCGCAGTTACCTGGGTGCTTAGGACGGCAACTCCTGCTCCCATGGGCCTCCCTCCAGAAACTAAGTCATGGAGGGACATGACAGCCCTCAAGGGGACACCAGCCTTACCAGCTGAGGATCAAAATACCTGACCAGGAGGAATGCCACCTGCTTCTTCCTAACGTGAAAGTAACATTGGGTGAAACCAACACAGGAAATGAAGGCAAAACTAGCCACTTAGGATTTCCATGTTCTCTGTCATCCTTACACATGACTCTAGCTGGCTAATTTAGAGTCTATAACCATCCAATGTCCCTCCCTCCCTCCCTCCCTCCCACCCTCCATTACTTCCTTCTTCCCTCCTTCCCTTCCCCTTACTTCCTTCCTTCCTTCCTTCCTTCCGTACTTCCTTCCTTCCTTCCTTCCTTCCTTCCTTCCTTCCTTCCTTCCCTTCCTCCCTCCATGCACAGAGGTTCGTGGGTCTGCTCTGTCAGACACTGACTGTAACACGGTATACACAAGGGGACTGGGGGAAGGAGCGTTTGACATGCATCCTGAGATCTGCCGAACAATCAGAAAGATCTACAGGGTTCCGACAAACTTCGGGTCTGACAGTCACCTCCAGAGGCATCGGCTCCAATTCCACCTGCTTTCAATCATCCTCGGTGGTCTGTAAAGCTGTCCTAGTTTTAAAGCTATTCTAGGAAGAATGTCCCAAACTTCTTTCCCTCTACTTCCAACTTTTCTCTCTACCCTGAGCAGTTGGCTACTGAAAGGTCACCCCCCTGGCTCAGCCAGAGCCCCTTCTCTGGGACCACAAGCCGAAGCCCACCTCCTCCTGGTCTGAGACCCTTCCCACCTGGGTGGGGAGCTCCTGGGGTCAGGTCAGAGGTTGCTGGCTGGGAGTATGGCCGTGGACCTTAGCTCCTGAGTCTGGGTGGCCCTTACATCCGGTTCTCCCGTTCACCTCACATTTCCATCACTGCTATGCTAGGATGCTGGCTGGCGGCTTCCCGACATGACTTAAGACTGACTCCAAAAGCTCACCCCTGCCTTCAGCTCTGTGCCTGGCCGGGAGGAGCACATCTGTTGAAGGGGCAGCAGAGATGTGAGAGGCACTGTCTGAACGTCTCTAGGAGGAAGGAGTGGGGAGCAGGAACCGAACTGGGGATCAGAGCAGGGGAAACGGGGTAGGGCACCCCTGGCACTTCTGTGGGGGCCGCTAGGCAGCAGGCCCCAAGAATCCTGCGGGGGTACAGGTGCCGCCCTCTCTACTTGGTGATGGCATACCATCTTCCACAAAGCAAGAGAGAAGGTCACGAGCAGAGAAGACCCTGACTCAAATTGCTCAAGTGCGGACGCCCGGTTGCCAGGACTGAGCGGGCAGGGGCGGTGAGGGGACCCTCTGGGACTCAGGCTCTCCTTCCAAGCCTTTCCTCACCTTCGAGAACATGGCGGGACCCAGGGGCACTCCAATCGAATACCACTGGGGCGGCTGACACTTTGAACTTCTCCACTCCTGCCTGGGCCTTTCCACAGTGACCTCAGAGAAGTCTTTGGGAACAATTTCTAGGGGAAGTAGATAAGTGAAGAGGAACTTCAGCCATGGTAAGGATTAAAAAGAAAGGGAGGGAAGGGGGCCACGGGCTGCCGGCTGGAGCCGCGGCCACACAGCAGGCCACCCTCCCCCAAGGCACTCTGTTTACTGAGCCATCACCATGGAGGCAGGGAACATTTTGTCAGAAATACCGAGCACAAAATATAGTGGGCACTAAATACTTAATCTTATTGGCACCACCTACAGAAGCCAGAGTTGTAAATGGCTGCGGGGAAAAGGTCTGGGTTATATAAAGCAGCAGGGAGCAAAGATAGCCCTAGGCGCCCATCCCAGGCCTCTGTTGGTTTTCCGGAAGCTGAAATCTAAGCCTCACCGAGGAATGAAATGATAAAATGACACCATTTTCCCATGAAATGGCAAGAGGGTCAGAGGTGATGGGCTGCGCCCGCCCCGCCCTGTTTCCGGCCGCAGGAGCCTCCTCACGTGTGAGCAGAGGCAGTGGTCTCCCGTGGGCCCTGCCCTGTGCTGGCCGGAAGGGACCCTGCGGGAGGGTACAGGCCACAGGCTGTCTCCCCTGGTCGGCCTGCAGCAGCCTCGGTCACCCACTCCGGGCTCTGGACGACTGAAAACACAGGTTCTGCCCCGAAGCAAGTGGCCCTCTCCCGGCCGCCTGCCTTCCCTGGGCGCTCCCCCCGGGGCTCAGGGCCCTACAAGCCACCCAATGCTCCCAGGCGTGTTCCTATTCCCATCGCCCTCTGAGCGCCAGGCTCCTGCTGCCCCATCGCAGCGGCTACTTCTGCTTCGCATTCCGAACACGACGGGCCGCCTGTGAGCTCTGGGTCCTACCCTCCACACTTGCTGCTCCCACACTGCCGGTCCCAGCTCTGTGAGTGGCGGCCCCCTTTCCAGTGGCCCAGGCCCCAAACCTCGGGTCACCCTGGATTCCGACATTCTCTTCCACCGAAGTAGATCCAGACCCTGGTCTGCCTGTCCACCCTCATCGATCCCCACCAGCCCTCGCTTAGATGCCCCCTAACATCTTCAAGCTGGCCTCCCTGCCTATCCCACCTTTTCAGACTACTCTCAAACCCGAACCACCCCATTAAAACCTAAGGCAGGTCTTGCCTTCCCTGCTCACGACAGCCTACAGATCTCTGCACAGGGTGGGCCCTGCCATGGCTCAGACCTGATGTCCTCCTACAGCCCCACCCCGACTCCCTCCCCTCACACCCCTGGCTCCTGCTGCTCCTCCCTGAGGTAGGGACACTCCTGCCTCAGGGCCTTTGCACTGCTGTTTCCCTTTGCCTGGATGTTCCCTCAGTGTTGCATTAACTCATTCCTTCTTGTCTATCCTTGGTGAGACCTTCCCTATTTTTTTTTTTTGTTAATCCTCACCTGAGGATATTTTTCCATTGCCTTTTTTTTTAGATAGAGTGGAAGGGAGGGAGAGAAAGAGAGAAATATCAGTGTGAGAGAGACACATCAATTGATTGTCTCCACATTTAGGGTCAGGGATTGAACTTGCAACTCAAGTAAATGCCCTTGACTGGGAATCGAACCTGTGACCCTTTGCTGTGTGGGCTGACACTCTAACCACTGAGCCGCTCCAGCTAGGGCTGTCTTAGGCTTCAATGGGCCCACCTGGGCTGCCAGGCTGACAGTAGTCGGCAAGGGTGGGGTAGACACTGGGAGGCCAGCCTGAAGGCTCTAGGGGCGTCTAAGTGGTGGGGACTCCGTGAGGGCGGACAGGCAGATCTGGGTCTGGGTCGGTTCAGAAGGAAGAGCTAACAGGATTCGCCGAAGGATCGGAGGTGCGTGTGAGAGAGAAAGCTGAGTCCAGTAAGGCCCGAGTTACAGCAGGGCCTCGGGTCAACCCTGATCCCTCTCGGGCCTGGTTTCCATCAGTCCGGAGTGGGATTCTGTCTGGCGAGCCAGAACACAGAAAACCTGCGGGGTGACTCTAGACAGGTGTCTACCTGCTTCAGACTGGCGTCACCCCCTCTTGGCTTGTGTCATTGTGTGAGGCGTGTACGTGCCTTCCCTTCTGCCCCCAGGTCTACTCAGGACCTCCAGGACAGACGTGACATTCCTAGGAGATCTGTCCCGGGGCCGACTCTCCTGAGCGGGCGGCGTGTGCGTGCGGACAGGTGCGGGGCCACAGGGGAACAGCGACGGGGGAGGAGAGGTATATTTGGGAACACCACGAGGTGGGCCAGCTCACAAGCCACCAGGAGGACGTGTTTCCCTGCACAGACGAGGCCTGTGACGTGCCGCTCCGGCCTCCAGGGTGGCGACTGCAGGCGCCCTTGGCTCCGGCCGGGCGGGGTCTGAAGTGGGAACTTCAGAACGGGACTTGGCTGCATTCCTCTGAAATCCCCGGCCTGGGAGAATGAGAGCTGCCGGTCACGTCCTCCCCTCGCACGTCTGTCCTCTGAGGGACCTGGCCCCGAGCCCCGGGCGCTGAGCAGCCCCTCCTGCTCCAGTGCGTTCTCAGTCTTTCAGGAAATGTCTCCAGGCCTGGTGGGTACGTGTATCCGGGAGGTGGGAGGAGGTGGCCGAAGCTGGGCCCGGGCCAGAGGGCTCTGTGGGGCGTCCTGTTAGACTTGGCAGCCTGCCCCTTGGTGACTCAAGTTCGCTGGTTGTCCCCTACTCACAACACCCTCCTTGAACTCAGGGCTCCAGAAACAGCCTTCATTCCCCAAGGCCCCAAGCAACACCTTGGATGCTCATTGCCATGGGATCTTCATTCATTCACACTCCCCTCCTGCTTGAAACTTCCTCTCCAGTTGACCTTAGGCTAAATGCCCCTGGGCAAACTACGTCCTTCGTCTGGGTCTCAGAAAAGGAGAAGCTAGACTCACAGCCCTTGGGTCCTCAGCTCCAGCATTTCAGCCTTTGAAAGAGGAGGTTATCCTTCAAGGGTCACATCTTCCACCGGGATCATGAGGCCCTGGGAGTAGGAACTGTCCTCATTCCATCTCTCTCCCCGCCGCGACACCTAGTAGACAGCCTGGGCACTGGACAGTCACACATGCGATTACATCCAGGTCTGCTGCCCGCCCAGCTGAAGACCGTCTTGCCCTCTGAATCCCTCTGGGCATCGGTGAGTGTGTCCCTGTCACACCGCCCTCACCCGACACGGCCACATGACTTCACGTCTTCTTTTCCCCACCGAAGTAGGAGTTCTAACTCAAACCAAGCAACAAGACTGATCTCGGTGTCCTCTGACCCCATTTAATCCTTACAACAGCCCCAGGTAGTGGCATTATCATGAACCCCATTTTACAGAGGAGAAACCTGGGTCACAGCGCTTACAAGCTTCCTGCCCAAGGCCAAGCTTGTACAGGCAAAGCGTGTACGTGGCAGAGGTAACACTCAGCCTGGGGCGAGAGCTGGCGTCCGCACTCCTAACCACGGCCCCACGTTCCCGTGGGTCTCTCACGACGAATGTCTCGTCTTCCCAACAGAGCCGCAAGCTCCCTGACAGCAAAACCAGCCCCCGCGTTACCCTTCCAACGCCGCTCTTGTTTTGAAGACCCCTCCGGAAAGTCCAGGCCCTTTGCAATTCCAGATATCTTTTGGGATCAGCTCACCCGTTTCTATCAAAAAGTCTACTGGGACTTTGAGACCGTGTTGAACCTAGAGCTCAGTTTGGGAAGAACTGACATCTTCACAGGATCAAGTCTTTTGATCCACGGACACGTCCTTGGTTTTGATTTACACTTGGTTGTATCTCCCCAGAACCTCACATCAGTGCGCGGAGAGCAATCAGATCAAAGCAGTTCCTGTCGCTATGATCCCAAACCAAGTCCAGCTGAACGGTGCCAGCACTCGGAGCACAGAGGGTCAGCACCGTGCTAGCCCTGTCCATGCATGTATCCCATCACCGAATCCTCCCAGCAACTAGCCCCACTTTACCAACAAGGAAACTGAGGCTTACAGAGATCCAGAAACTCATCCAAGACCACACGACTAAATGGCATCCTCCTGGGTCCCCCAGCTGAAGGGCCGGCGGAGGGAAGGTGGGCAGAGGGCTGTCTTGCTCATCATCACCCAGGGTCCTTCCTGACCCATCCCTGCATTTCTTCAGCCTTCCTAGCATCGGGGTCCACTTCGGCCTGTCCCTCCAGGAAGACGGTGAGGCCACCCCCACCCTGAGCAGCAGTAAAGTGCTTGCTGTCCTTTTCCCTGCAGTGACCTGTGCCAAGTGAAGGGAGTCACTGTTCTGGGGGGGACACATCACAGGCCCGACCGTTAGCCCTGAAAGGCCCTCAGGGGGCTTCAGGCCACTTGTTTACAGGTGAGGGCCGAGGCCGGGGAGGAAAGCGCTCGCCCAGAGTCCTCCTACGAGTATGGGGCCGAGTGGGACCCAGAACTCAGCGTCCTGGGTCCGCTGGGCTTGGCGCCCGCCCTCCTCGGGGCCACAACCACTCATACAGGAGGTCCTCAGAGTGAGGCCCTGTCCCCGAAGCTGGGTGCTCCAGTCTTTTCCTACCCTCCTCCTGAAAGGGACAAAAGCAAAAAATGCAGGTTTCTCCTCCCCCAGCTTAAAGGTCAGAGGCCAGCCACCCACTGGTCCCCTGCGGGAGTTAGCACTCGGAGGCAAAACGGGGGAGCGAGAACTCCAGGTGGAAAGAGCTGCACCCCCTGAGCAGCATTTCAAGGGCAGCAGTGTCTGCCCCACCCTCACTTCCTCCTGGGATCCTCCTCCCGGGGAGAGGTGACAGCCTCCCAGCCCTCAGCTCGCCCACCCCTTCTGTTCCGCCAGGGCACGGGAAGCTGTGCAGGGTGGGAGCAGAGAATATCCCAGGAGCCCTTAATCTAAACTGCAAACGGCCTTTGCAAGACAAGCAGACAGTGCAGCCAGATGCACGCTGTCTGGGAGGTGGAATGCGGAACGTAGCAACCCAGACACACACACACACACACCCATCCCCTCTTCCCTCCAGGGAGGGAGAACACACAACCAGGAGACCGAGAGATGGGGCTTATCGTGGTCTCTTGTTGCAACACCTGAATTGGGGGCAGCTGCACTGAAGGCCCCGCAGTGCAGGCGGCTAAGGTCTGGAGCTGGGCTGCACAGCTCTGAGTGTCACCCGCAGACAGACAATCACTCGGGAGAAGCCCTTGGTGCCTCACGGTCTTTCTCTTCCGAGAGGCAGAGGTCCCCTCCCTTCCTCCTTCCCTTTTCCTTTCCGTATTTAAGATGTGAACCAATGTGGCCAGTCTGCTGTGCCGAGCCTCCTCTGCCCGTCCCTCACAAACAGCGAGGATTGGGTGGGCCCCAGGCGTGTCTCCTGGCTGCGATGTTACAGCTGCTACCCTAGAGCCTGTGAAACACACTGCTGCTGTCCAGACCCCGGCCCCGCCCCGGCCTCCATAATCTGGTGGCCCAAAGTCCCATTCGAAAGGCCCCTCCCAGGCTGCTGGCTGAACCACATGGACTGGCTGTGGTCCCTGGCAGGACACAGACAGAGTGACAGGGGGAGGGAGGAGCTTTGGTGCAGTGCAGGGAGGGAAGGGGCTCCGGAAGCCGCCCGTCCATGCCCTGCCCCCAAGCAGGAGGCTTTTATGGAGCCCGTGGCTGCCGGATGAAGAGGGTGGACGTGGCAGTGGCGGTGGAGAGAGGAGGAAGGCCCTCTGGGCTGGGTTGGGGCGAGGCCAAGGAGGGAAGACAGCTGTGTCTGGGGCATGCCTCTCCCTTCAGGCCCAGGCTTGGACTCTGTGCCCCAGGAATTCTAGTCTAGCTAAGAGCAGGTAAGGCCGAAGAGAAACTGACTGAGGATGGCGCCTCTCACCGATCCAGGCCCGTGTCCCTTCTGGTTTCTGCTCAGCACTGGACAACTGAAAGGCACTAGTAATGATTAGCACACCTGGGATTTACTGGGTGTTAACCACGTGCTAGGCGCTGTGTGAGACGCTTACACGCAGCATTTCATTTAATCCCCATGACAACCCTGTCAGCATCCCTGTTATGCAGACGAGGACATGGAGGCACAGAAAGATGAGGTCGCTTGTCTAAAGTCGCATAGTGATGGAGCTGGGATTGGAACCTGGACAGGAATGTAGCTCCTGAGTCTAGCCAGGCTTACAGTACTCTCTGCTGGGCTTGGGGGACCTCAAAGTGTCTGCTGGCTGATGCTTAGCTTCAGGCAGAACCAGTCCGGGTGTCAGGGGTTAATTCTGCCCTGGGAAGGAGGCTGGAAGAGAAACCTTCAGCTTGGACACCCCTGCCAAACACCAGGAACGCGTCTCCTGCGAAGGAGGAAGAGGCACAGATTTTGGGATGAGACAGAACTTCAGATCCTGGACAAGTCATTCAACTCTCTGAGCCTCAGCATCTCCATTCATAAAACTGGGCAGGGTTGCTGTGACAATGACCTAACCCAGGGAGCATCTGAAGTGGCATGCCTGGGGCCGTGGCTCTCAACTTTGACTGCAGCTTTTACTCACCTGGGAAGCTTTGGACAATGATGATGCCCAGGTCCCGCCCCCCAGAGATGGTGATTCAATTGGCCTGGGTGCAGCCTGGGCACTGGCATTTCCGGAGCTCCCAGGTGCGGCCCAAGTACACAGCAGAAACTTGGTGAACAGAAGCGGCCGTGGCTGCTGCTGACACCGAGGCCACAGCCAGGTTCTAAGTCTCAGGCAGTCTCTTAAGAACCCCCAAATTCCTTCCCTTGGGCTTGCTCCCTGGGACTTCTAACTTTTGAAAGCCTTTTGCTCCCCGTGATGGTCCTGGAATTGAGCCAGGCTCCTCATCCCCTGCAGAGGAAACGTGAGCTAGCTGAGGTGAACAGGTTTCTGCAGGACGGCAGGTGTGTGCACCGGAGGAAATCCTCCCCCAGCGTGGAGATGCCAGGAGCCCGAGGAGCGCAGGCACCGTGTGGGGCTTCAGGATGCATCAAGGCCACCCAGACCTTCTCGAAGGGCATCCCAAGTCACGTCCTGCTAATTATTTTTCTGATTCCACCAGAGCCAAGCTTAGGTCTGGAGCCTGTAAGAGTGAGAAACATCGGTGCACTCCTGGCTTTTCTGTGAACTTAAACGAGAGGGAGGGAGGAAAGGAGAGGCAGATGGAAGGAGGGAAGAAAGGAAGGAGGGACAAAGGGAGAGAGCAAGGAAGCAAGGGAAGAGGAAGGAAGGAAGAAAGAAAAGAAGGAAGAAGGGAAGGAAAAGAGGAAGAAATCCACTCCATTGTCTGGTTTTGCTAGAAGCAAGGAGCCAAAGGCAAAGCTACCCAGTGTGGACAATCTCATGCTCACACATGCAGCAAATAGCTGAGGGCTGAGAGCTGGTCTCTTTCGGGTGTGCTTTTCAGGAACAATAGGGAGATTCCTAAGGAGGATGCTAGTGTGGCTTTCCCTGAGTATGTATGTGAGAGGTGGTTCACAGGTACACACATGTGCACATGTGTTCATTCTGCCCAAGCATCCTGCACTGGTGGTGGGTGCTGATGCATGTTACGTCCAGGGGTCCCTGCAAGCAACTGAGCTGGAGACTGACCAAGTCCCTCCTTCTCACTTGTTACATTCGACTGGTCACTCCAGAGTCAACCCTGACATCATCCTGGATCACTCTGACCCTCAGGTCCCACTGCCACTGCATGAACGGAGGCTCCAAATCACACCTCCCAGCTTCCGCAGGAGGCTCCCAAAAGGAGTGCCTTGGTTGGTCCTTACAAAGTCCTTGTCAAGCACTCCTCCACCCCAATGCAGAGGGAGGTTCAAAATGCCAATCAGGAAAATTTGCCTTTCTCCTTATAACCTTCAACGGCACCAGAACGACCAAAGTGTGTGGTCCCCACTCTTTGGTGGGGCAAACATGGTCCCTCCTGACCTGGGTCCACCTTCTTCCCTCTGTCTCTGCCTCCAGTGCACACTGCCCTCCAGGAACATCACCTCCTTTCTTCTGCACATTTTTCTTTCCTGCTTCTTGCTTTTGCTTGTGCTCATCTGTTTGGCTGGAAAATGTTCCTCTGCATACTTCTCCATTTGGTATGATCACCTCAGCCACTGAGACCCATCCCCAGTGTCTCTTTCCCTGAGCCTCAGCCTCTGATGTTGCCGAATGAGGTCTTTCTCTTCTGGACTCCCAGGAGATCTGTGTGTGGGCCTCTATTCAGCACAGAGCATACAGGTTTGCGGTGATGGGCTGATCTGTGTGCGAGTCGGTCATGTTATGAGAAACCCCACGGCAGCAGAGGGTCCCTTCCATTTTCCCACTAGCAGGCTGCCTGGCACAGAGCAGGTGCCCGACTAATACAAGAATAAACCTCTACGTGGAAAAGGCTGTCGACCAGTGTGCACATGAGCAACGTGAGATAGAAAGAGGGTCCATGAGAAAGAGAGAGAGAGAGGCTTGCCGAGTGAGTAGGGGTCAGGCAGCCATGTAAGGCTGGTAGGAGTGTGTGTTGACTGGGCTACTGGGGTCAGTGTTCAAGAGGGCAGGGGTGAATGTGCTGTGCTCCACTGAGGGCAGCCTGTGCAGCTTCTCTGGGCTGCCCCAGGTCTGCAGGGACAGGGCAGCCTGCACACTGAAATCCCAGCCGTGCACAAGGAAGCATCTGCAGCTGAGAGAACAGAGCAGGTGCGGCGGGCTGGAAACCCAAGGTGTAAAGCCACAAGTTAGTGTCAGGCTGACACACTCAGGCACAGGTTGGAATGTGCCCTGTCCTCGCTCCCCAGGTTGCACCCCACTCACTCATCAAGCCCTGCCACCCAGCGCCAGGGACAGCCGGGTGCCCGGGTGAACTGTGCTATTCTGGCCACCGACCAGGGCGCCAAGCCTGGACTCCTGGATTTCTTGGACCTGTAAAATTTGATGATTGCCAACGTTTTATTTTGCTAAGGATGTTTTTAAAAAAGCTTTCATCCATCATTTCATAAAAGAAAGGACAATGTGATGCCAAGATGGTAGGAAGGATGCAGTCTCAGAATAATGGCTGGTCCTTCCCAGACAGGGCAGTTGGCAACGGTTCCAACATGCCGCACAAAACCATGCTGGTGCGGCTTGCCCTGGGGACCCCTCTGGTGTGAGGCGAGCACCCGGGAACCACTCTGCTAAGACACTCTCAGCCCGTCCCTTGTGCGGGGCAGCCCCGCGGCTCTCCCGGGCTGAGGCACTCGCCTGGTGCACAGGAGGGCAAGGGCAGCAGTCTGCCTCACTCAGCAACAGGTACATGTTAATTGGGGATAAAGGAGAAAACCCTTTGCAATCTGGGGTATGCTGAAAATGCAGGCTGGGGCAGGGGAGAAGGGCCCGCCAGGCAAAGTTCCCACTTTCCGATCCTGCCCCCAGCTGGCTCTGGTTCTGAGGCTGGTGGCGTGAGGGTCATGGAGAGAGGGGCAGCAGCTGTCCCAGGTCGCAGGCGCTGGGCATTCCTCCCCTCAGTTCCCCACGCATCCCCAGCCCCGTTTCTAAGGCGCGGGGAGCCGAGGAGTCTGTGTGGCCCGGCCAGTGCAGTCCAGAGGCTCAGAGGAGGGAACCCAAGCCGGAGGTGAGGCCGAGCACTTCCCCTACCAGCCCCAGGAGCTGCCGGCCTGTCGCTTCCCAGAGCCCCTGGCACCTGACCTGTGGCCCTCTGGGTGCCCCGAGGGCCTGGGATCCAGGCCAAGAAAGGGAAGCTGGATGCTGAGAGCACCTTGGGGGTGGGTGGCATTCATGTCCCCTGGGCACCGCACGCTTTAAATAGCCCAGCTTCTCTCGGCCTCGCAGTCCCGTCACCCCTGCCAGCTCCCTCCTGCACTTTCCACACCAGAGACGGCTGGTTTCTAGGTCAGAATGGGGAGGAGGTGCGGGCACAGGGCGACCTGACTTCCTCAGGCACTGGAGGTTACAGAAGGAAACCACAGTCCCCCCTTCCGCAATCATTCAGACTCTCCTCCAGGCCAGGCGAGGGGCGCAGGGCTTCTCACAGCTCTCCCCGACGCCCCGGAAAAGGGCTCCACCCAGGCCACCTTCTCCTCGAGTCAGCGAACCTGTGACCAGCACCCCCACCGCAGAGAGCCTCTGCCACCTCGCTCCCAGCGCCAGGCTCCCACAGGGCCCGCTCTTGGTGGGGCCCAGGACCGACCGCACCTGCCGCCCCACCCCACCGGGTTCCTCTAACCCAGGTCTTTATTCCGCAACTCTTGCAGCCAGAAACCATTACAACGCCTTACATTTATGTGGCACTTCACAGTTTACAAACTGTTTTCACATCCTGGGTTCATGAGATCTCTCCAACCGCCCTGTGCAATGTGCAGGGCAGATATAAATAATCCCCATTTACAGCCAACGAGACCGAGAGCCAGAAATATTAGGGGATGTATCCAAGCTCTTATGTCAAATTAGTGATACAATCGAGACCGAAACCCATTTGCAGGGCACTAAGAATGTTCCTTCTCGCCCTTTCCCGCTTCCTACTCTTGGGTGGGTGGGTGGGGGGAGGAGTACCGAGAGGAACACAGATGGGGGGGCAGGGCCACATGTCTTCGCTCCCAGGCCCTGAACCCTACTGTTGGCTCCATAGGTCACTTTCACAACCCAGGACAAAAATCTCACTAGATATGGCCTCAGACCGCCTGGCTCCAGCCGCCCTCGCCAGGCAGACACAGACGCACACAGACACACACAGAACAGGCCGTTATCTCTCCTGTCCAGCCCGTTTCCTACACTTCTCAAACAGCAGATCTCTTCCAGCCTGGCTGCCTCTGCTGGTCACCACCCACAGCCACTGGCCCCTGGGGCCGGGCCAAGTCCCCTAGACGATGACGCCGAGTCCCTGCTATCAGACAGTCGCCTCTGCCCTCCCAGCCGCCGCCCCCAGAGTTCCCTGGAAATGTCCCTCTGTAGGCCCGGCCCCCACCGGGACGCATGGCTTTGTCTGCACACACAGCTGACTTGTGTTTGCAGGGACAGACAGGGGCTGGCGCTGGGGCCAGAGCCAGGAGGCACTGGGAGGGTAGGGCAGTCGGGGAAAACACAAAGTCCAGAGAACAAACTTTTGCAAGCAAGCCCTCTGGGGTCATTTGGGAGCTAGACAACAAGGAGGGGGCTTGCAGAGCCAGAAGCTTCACGAAGGCAGGGATGGGGTCTCTGAAACATACTGGCTGGTCTGAGCACAGGAGAGCTATGCCAGCCAGAAGGGGTGAGATGACACAGGGGACCCCGAGGAAGAGGGAAGAGACAGATGGGCCTCTGAGCGTGCCCCCCACCCCCCACCCAAACCCAGCACCGCCCCCAAGGTGCACAGAGGGTGCTCAATAAAGATGCTTGTTAAACTGGACTGGCCCCTGGCCATCTTGGCCCTGTGGGGCTCTCATTCCAACCAGCTCTCAAGAATGCGGCCTCTTCGGGCCAGGCTGCAGGGAGAGGAAGCTGGGAGGAACAGGCTGTGATATGCCAACACCACGCTTTTGAGCTTCCCTTTGATAAGGCCCAGGAGCCATGGTGTCTGTGGCCACACCACGCTGCCGAGACGATGCACGTGAACCCACGCGGCAGAAAGCTCGTGGGAGCGCGCTGTGCTCAGCGGCCCTCACCTTCCTGCAGACCCCTTGCGACCTCGCCTGTCTTGAACCCTGGGCTACTTGACCTGGTTCTGAAATGAAGCCACAGCCTCTGAGAGCAGAGCGGGTAACGATGAATCAAGTGGTTTGGGGGTGGGGAGAGGGAGTTAAAAAGAAGAAGCAAAGTGTGGCGGCAGCGCAAAGAACGCTTCTCTGGGGCGGCGCTCCGGGCCTCCAGCTGCCTCGGCTCACACCCCAGGGTCCTCACTTCTCAATAATTTAGAGCGTTAGAAATGAGACAGCTTGCGGGTGCAATCTCTCTCTCTCTCTCCTTCCTTTTTCCTTTGCAGTCTGATGTCCTGGCCTCTCAGGCTTGCCAGGTGGTAAGGAAGGGGCTGGTTAAAGGTGCCACCACCCCTTCCTCTGGTCTAGACAGGCGACGGAGGTGCAAAGCCTCATCAGAGAGACGGTCTGCTTCCTCCGGGCTTCCGTGGCTGGGGCCTGTCACAGGAGACTCAACCCACCACCTGACCTCAGGTACTCAGGGCTCACAGACGCCCAAACGCCCAGGACACCCCCGGGCCCCATGCACCAGGACCCGCTTTAACCTGGAGCTGCAGCCTCCAGCCCTTGGGGCCACCAGGTGGGAGTGGATCTAACAGAACTGAGTCTCTTCTTTGCCCTTTTTCATGAATCATGAGGGTGTTGGGCTCAAAAGCAGCAATGGGTCTGCCACTGGGGAGGAGACACCTCTCTTCCTGTCTCAGTGGAGAAGGACTCTCCTGCCCCCAGCAAGACAGGAAGGGAGCAGCAGACCTCCAGCGCCACTGAGCTCTGGTCTGGAAGCTGTCTAGATTCTTTGGGTCATAAGATGACAGTGGAGAGGTCCCAGGACCGTGTTTAGTCTGCACGGAGGAGGCTCTGATCAACAGTCATCTAAACGGCATCTTCTTATCTCGTTTCTATGCCATCTGTTGTCTACCTTACACCTGGCCCTGCCCCCAAGACAAATATACTTCCGGCCAACAGGGGCGCTCAGGTGGCGGCACCTTCTGGGAAGGCACCGGGCTTTGGGACTAGGGTCCATTCCTGCTTCTGTCACTGACTGGCCGTGTGACTTCAGGTGTGTTTCCGAAGCTTTCTGGAAGTTTCTTTACCCATGTGGAGGAGGGGGACTATCAATAGCCACCTCACAAAAGTCCAATGGGCACTTAGGGGACACAGTGTTTGCACACAGCAGGTACACACTGATCGCTGACCGAGAGAAGAGGAAATGGTGTTCCTGGTCAGACACCCAATAGAGCCCCAGACACTGGGGGAGCGAGCCCTGTGCTGGCCGGCCCTGGAGGTCTGGAAGGGACCCTCAAACAGAGGTTTCTGGCATCAGGCAGGAGCCCAAGGGGCTGGAATTTGCACGGGGGTGGGGGGGGTGGCTTTGTGGCAGAACTGCCATTGCATGGCTGAAATCTTCCCTGCGGTCACCCCCCAGGGTACGAAGATGCTGGGTTGGACTGGCAGGGCCTGCACACAGGTGAGGGCAGCCTTGAGCGCTGGCACCCCCTGCAGGCCACTCTGCCTACCAGGTAGGTACGGACGCCATAGAGGGTGAGGGGGAGCAGCCAGGACAGCAGACACTCCCAGGCTGGGAGACACTTGGATGAGGTCAGCTTTTCACGGGGCGCCCCAATGCCCAATCAGTTAGCAGCAGGTAACTGGGGAGAGCCTGCCCACCTTTGGGGCTGGATTCGAGGCAGGGTTATGCTCAGAAGTAGGGGAACTGGAAGCTGGGGGGTTAAAGGTGGAGGAGGAGACGCCCAGGGTTACAGGAGGCCCTGCCTTTCTCTAACTGGGTGACCTCGGGCCAGGCCGTCCACCCTTCTGGAGGTTTCCTCGCCCATAAAATAAGAAGTGACTTCAGTGGTCCCTTCCAGCTTTGTCCATTATGCTAAAGTAGACGAGTTGGGCACACACAGGGTGCCTGTGTACACAGGCCTCCCCAGCCCTGGACCCCCACGCAGCCTTCTCAAGCCCAAGCGCCTGAGGGGTTGTGAGAACCCTGCTGCCCAGTGGGGAGGCTGACCCCCCAGACCAAGCGAGGACACGGAGGCCAGAGCGGGCGGAGCCAGGCAAGATGCTGGCTGGCTGCAGACTGACTGTCTCCTCTACAGAAAGTATGTGCTGGGGGCGGAGGGGTGGGGGTTCTGCAGAGAAGGGGGGGTGCAGCACGAGGGCTGTCCCGGCTCCCGGGCGGAGGGCGGCGAGGGCCCGGCACTGCGCGTGTGCCGGCATCGCCCCAGCCGGCCCTGGAAGCAGCAGGTCCATGAGGACGGGTGGGTGGACCACACGAGGTGGCACCTAGAACCTCATCCTGGCCTACCAGGGAGCAAAACAGTCGCAGGGGAACATGGGGACTCCTCTCCTTATCTGCCTCAGTGAAACCCTGCTGTCCAGAACCCCCTTCCGGCTGGCGTGGGCCCCAGACTGCCTCCTGCCCAAGACTGACCAAGGCCCAGAGCTGGCCGGGAACTCACTTCTTTTTTTTGTTTTATCCTCACCCGAGGACATTTTTGCATTTATCTTCAGATAGAGTGGGAGGGAGAGAGAGAGGAACATTGACGTGAGAGAGACACATCGACTGGCTGCCACCCACATGACCACCTACACAACCCCAACCAGGGCCAGGGACAAACTGCAACCGAGGTCCATGCCCTCAGCAGAAACTGAACCCAGGTCTCTGGTCCGCGGGCCGACGCTCTAACTGCTGAGCCAAACCGGCCAGGCCAGGAGCTCACTACTCTTAAGGTAGACGTTTTCATTTTGGATTTAAAATGTCTGGGCCGGACATGGTGAGAAGCAAGAGCTAGCACAGGAGTGGGCCAGTGTGGTTACCACGAGTTGGGGTTACCGCCTGGCTGGGCAGCCTGGGACTGGGGCTGGCGCTGCTGCCTGACACCCTCCGCGCAGCCGGCCGGCCGGCCATGGCTGCCTCACTCCACCTGCTCTCCTACAAGACTGCACCCGACCTCAGGCTCCTCCCACCCACAAGCCTGTGCTTTGGCCTCTCCTTCTGTTTTCCTCTGTCTGCCCCAATTCTGCCTCTTCTTTCATGCGGCCTCCTCCAAGGAGCCCTCTCCAGCGCAGTACTTAAAGGGCAGGCCTCCTCCTCCGACTTTCCTAAACTGCTCTCTGGTGGAGCTGGCTCTGGCCCACCAGCAGGCTCCACGTATCTGAGAGAAGCCAGCAGCTCCGGCTCACGGGGGTTCAACGGTGCAGAGCACGGGCACCCGGGAAGGCGCACCACCAGGGTTTCCAGAACGCTGCGTCTGAACTCCGAGTCCCAGCACGTGCTCGCCTGTGGGAGGTCTGCGTGGGGCCTCCCTTAGAAAGCTTGAATGAAGGGGGGGTTAGCAAGAGCCCAAGGAAAACCATGCTTTCTGCAATCCAGGAGCTCCTCCTGGAGGAGGAACCATAAGAGGCGCAGACAAACTGAGGTGTTTTGGTGGATTTCAATGGCGATTATGTTCGTGGGGCAAGCAGGTGTAGGAGATAGGTATTATGACTCTGTTCATTGAAAGAGTCAGTTGAGGGTAGCCAGACTTCGAGATCTGTCCAAAGTCACCAGCTGACTGGTGCCAGACCAGGGCTAGAAGGTAGATGTCAGGCTCTGGGCTATGTCAATGATTTCTTATGCCACATGGCAGTAAGTCATTAAGAGGAAGTCTCTGTGGCCTGCCGGCTGAATTCCAGGTGACTCTGCTTTCAACCCCATGTTAGAGAAATTATGCCTCTAATCAAACTTGTTTTAACACTCAGAGTAACGCAATGGCTGTTGCCCAATGGGGTCAATGGTAAGGGTGAGCCCAATATGTGCAGCTGCTCCAGAATGCATTTATTCAACTATAGATAGATATCATAAGCTTGAGCTGGAGCCCTGCCATCCCTGAATACCACCGAAGCTACCCCCTCCTTTGGTGCTTCCGGTGGGAGTGGGGGCGCTACATGGCAGCACGGTGGCCCGAGGGCCCTCCGCTTAGTGGGTCTGGTGCAGAGGATCTGAGAGCGCACGCACACAGCCACACAACCTCTCTGCAATGTGCATGGTTCTGGCTGGGCACTGTCGAGAACGGGCTGATGGAGCGCAAGGGGCTTCCCCATGGGGTGGGCATCCCAGGAGGGGACTGCTCTCGCCTGAGCAGCTCTGTCCCACATTCCAAAGTAGCATGAAGATTGTTCTCTCTCTGTGAACTGGAATCTGGAAGGGCCACCAAAGAGTTAAGTGAAGGTGGTCCCTGCAGGTGGGACTGGGGTTGAGATGGGGCCATGAGGGGCTGGGACCATTTCTCCCTGAAGATTCAGAACTAGGGACATGAGGCAGCAGGGGAAGGAGTCTCTGTGAGTATGTGGGGAGCCCTGACTGAACTGAGGGTTCTGAAGCCAGCTTCCCTATACTGATGTTCTGAGGTTGCTCCAAGAGTTCCTGGGTTGGAAGGTGACCCCAGGGGTCACACAGTCTAGTCCTTGCTTCACGGTCAAGAGTCACCATCTCTGGGGACAGAGATGCCACCAAACAGGGAAAGGTATACAAGAAGAAACTAACAACTGGGCATGATGCAGGCTTGGAGTATTCACATGATGCCCATTGATTGGCCCAGGGGCTGGGAGAACCTCTGTCTACCTCGAGGGGCCTCTCATTTATCTAGGGGAGATGGAACCCAACTACCCTGAAAGCAGGGGGTTCAAGACAAGTGTGTCTTTCTTGCTGGGTGTTTAAATAGTCCTGTCATCCGCTTTCCACTCCCCCCCGCACCCGCCCCCCGCACTCAGTGACTTCCTGGCAAGTCGCTCTTATTCATGCCAGGCACCCCGAACACAACCACTGCAGGTAGGTGTGGGTGAACGGAAGGTCAGGGGAGGCGTGCCCACTGTGGCCGGGGAGGGCGCCCAGGGTGGGGGGGCACACTGGGCACAGTCCTCTTCGTTCTCCCCACAGGTGCCCAGTAGGCCATGTGCTTGGTGCCCAATCTGGAATATAGGCCACGTGCCCTTGCCTGGGAAGCCCGTTCATCTTTGAACATGGAGTCCAAGTTCAAAAACACCTACTGACCTGTCCTTCTGGAAGCTCTCGGAGCCCTTTGTGGCACTTGCCAAAGGAAGGGGAACGGAGGGAGAGGAACACAATTTCCACACCAGTCTGCACGCCCCGTGGAAGGCAAGCCCAGCCTCCAGCCTCTGGGCCGTGGGGGCCGTGCTGGAGCACGGCTGTTCCACGCACCTGCGTGGGAGCAGGCTCTTGAGAGGAGGTGGGGGACCGAGGCCTGCACTGCAGCTTCGCGCCTTGAGGGACAGGCCTGAACCTGGGTGTGCTCCCTTTATAAAAGACTCTTGTGGTCACCCAAAACCCCGATTCTCCAATGTGAAAGCTCCAAGCATAATCCTGTAACTCCTCAGGTGGGTCTTCCTGAAGCAGGGCTTCTGTTAACCTCTCCGGGTCTCTAGCCTCCCATCTGTAACAGGAATGGGTTGGATGAATAATCTTTAGGTCCACACTGCTCTAGGATTTGTAACTAATCTTGGGATGCTACAGCTCAAGGGCCAACAGTGGATCCCAGTCCTGCTTCATGGAGCTCAGACCCTTTCACCTCTCAGGTTCCCACGTGCTCCATCTTGTAGACTGCGTCCGAGTCGCCACTAAGACGCTTGATTCCAGGTCCGGCAGTTCCCCAGCATCCCTCACTTGCATCACTTCTTTGGGTCTTGGTCCATTATATTTCCCCCAACTCAGAAAAGTTTGCCAGTTCCTAAAAAGTTAAACAATTTCCATATGACTTAGCAATTCCATTTGTAGTTCTGCATCCAAAAGTATCGAAAGCTGGGGCTCAAGCAGACACTTGAATCTGAATGTTCATAGCGGTTATTCACAACAGCCCAAAGGCGGACACAACCCACGCACCCGCCGATGATGAATGAATGGAGAAACAAAATGTGGTATAGCCAGCCAGACAAGGAAATATTACTCAGCCAAGAAAAGGAAGGAAATTCTGACGCATCGACGAACCTTGAGGGCATAATACTAAGCGAAATAGACCAGACACAAAACGACAACCACTGTCTGATTCTACTCACATGCGGTATGCACGAAACATGCAGATTCACGGAGGTGGAAGGTGGAGTGCAGGCTGTTGGGGGCTGGGAATTATTGTTTGGTGGCTGCAGGAGTTCTGTTTGGGACAATGAGAGGGTTCTGGGGGTACATGGGGGTTGTGCTTGGTGCCGTTGAACTATGCACTTACAAATTGTTAAAATGATACCTTTTATGTTGCATATGTTTCCCACAATTTACAAAAATCACCAAGTGAGAAAACTAAACCAAACAAACCAACAACAAATCGCCCTTCACGCTCCTTCTTAACCCCTCCTTCCAGGTCTGGCTCCCCAGAGAAGCCTTTCTCACTCTGCTGGACTATGCAACTTGGGCAGGCCTCCCAGCACCCCAAGCATATTTGTAGGAAACACCCAGGATCCTTGGGGCCTGAAGGACTTTGGGCCCAGAGGAAGACTTCGGGCAATCACTCAAAACTATTTGCTCCCTTTGGAAGAATGACCCTCTGCCGTCCTCTGCCTGGCCGGGGTCCACACTCTCCCTCTGTGGTGGCTGGGAGTCTCCCTGGGAAGCAGGGACAGGGTGGTGAGCAGTTACATAACCCGCAGGGAGATTTTTTCCATCGGCCCGGCGGTGCCAGCTTTCCAGTGGCGGCCGCGGCAGGTAGAGGCGCCCTGTCTGGGCCGGCCGTGCCCGGGCAGGGCAGCGATGCTGTGATCTGGAGCGGCTTAGCATAGCTCGGATTCCCACTGGCGGCCGGGGGCCGGCCACTCGCTGAGCTGCGGGAAAGGATCTGCTGTCTCCTGCTGGCCTGGCTCTGGGGAGGAGGAGGTGCTGGGGGTGCGCTGCCAGCCAGCCAGCCAGGGGTGACCCTCTGGGGCCCAGGACACCCGAGCTGGCCTTCTCCGATAACCCACTTATCTGCAGGCCTGCCTCGGCGTGGCAGCTTCAGACAGGGAAGTGCCCGGCCAAGTTTTATCAGGGAATTTAGCAGGAAAAATGAAGCTGGGGTGCGGGGTGAGGGTGTGCAGGGAAGAGGACACAGCCTGGCAAGGGACATGGGCGACGGTGAAACCCTTCCTGACCTGGGTCAAGCTCCCCTGGCCCAGACGTGGGAGGGGGCAGAACACCGCTCCGTTCCCTTCGCGGCTGAGGCTACTGCCCACCTTGGGCCCCACCGAACCGAGGCTCCCGGAACCGGCCATCTGATGTGTGCCCAATACCTACCAGGTGCCAGCACAGTGGGGGGAGGGGCGGTGCAAAGATGACAAGACACAGGACACCTGGGGACAGTTTCCGAAAAGCCTGACCGGCAGGCTGCTATCCTGGGCTCCTTCTGGGATCGATGGAGTCAATGGTCCCTTTCTCTCTTCTGCTTATTTTCAGGTGAAAAAAAACAAAATGCTTTTTTTCCCCTGAAGGAGTCAAGGGCTGATTCTGTCCCACTGAATATTCCCAAGTTTCAGAGGGGGCTTTTGATCTAGCACTTTCGGAAGCCCCCACCCCACACTGACCAGGCAGAGAAAGCCGGTCTGAACACTTGCTCTGACATTTGATCTGGGGCCTGGATAAAACACCAGGCTCGGGACAGTACCCGCACCTGCACCCACCGGGGAAGGTGGAGGGCGCACAGACAGACAGAGACGGCGCCACACACAGGCTCTGCCGTGTGCTGTACACAGCAGATGCTCAATAAGTGTTTGGGAGAAAGGTAAGATGCACTCATGCCAAAGCCAGTGTGGGCAGCAAGTACGCAAGGAGACGCCAGGCTCCCACCCATTGGGGCAGCCCTGCCTGCCAAACTCCTGTGACATCAGTCTCCCATGACATGTGAGGCAGGCCTGCCAGTGCCCACCCTGGGGGGATGTGCGTGCCAGCTCGGCACAGCCCTCGCGGGCAGGACGCGACCTTCAGCATGGGCGCCGATGACTCAGGGTGCTAGAGGCCAGCCAGCAGGTGGAGCAGACTTTTTTTTTTTTTAAAAAGAGACCTTTGGTGGGCGCCTGAAATCACTCTCCAATCTGCCCCCTGGCCCTTTGCTTTCCCCTCCAGATTCCCAGCCACAGTGGAGGGAGCTCAGGGTGGGTCCAGCCAAGGGCTTTGCTTGGGCTCCGGAATGAACAGGACAATGTGCTTCTCTCCCTGGGTATGCCCGGCTTGGGCTGACAGCAAATCCGTTCACATGCCTGGAGTGCATGTTGGCTCAGGGCATGCAGAGGGAGAGGAGGTCCGAGAAGGGGTGAGGGTCGAGGGGCAGAGCCAGGCCTCGGGAATCACAGCTGCGGAGCTCGTACGGATAAAGCAAGTGGAGATGGAGAGGTGTGTCCTCAGACATCCTCTCCCTCCACCGGCCCAGAAAGCTGAGACGCGAGACCACCGGAAATGCCGTGCGCTTATTCTAGACGGGTGGGCTTTGACATCCCCGCTCATAGCTTCACGAGGCAGATTTCTGATGTCCCTAAGCTTCTGACCCTTATAAGCTATTTGGGGGACAGTATGGCAGGGGAGCCTGGAGCTTGGTGCTGGACTGACCGCCCCCATTCGGCCCCATCCCTTGGGTAGGGCTTGTAGTCCTGCTGAGCCACTGTCCTTACCTGTAACATGGGGAAGGATTCCTGCCCTGGAGCCCACCTCGAGAGAGAAGCCCCATGTTCACACGCCTGAAAGTGCTCAGGAGAGCGGAGAAGCACATCACACAGCAGGGGGCACTGGTGCCCAGACCGGCCCAACCCTCCCTTGCACAGGCTCTGCCTGAGACCTGTTCTGTACGAGTCAACATGCCAGGGGCTGGGGACCCACGATGACTCCATCAGGATTCCTGCCCTTGAGGAGTTTACAACTTAGAGCTGGTTAGAACCCCAAGAATCAAGGGTAGCCCCTTTCCTCCTTTCCTCTGTAACAGACGGGGTTGGAAACGCCGCGCTTTAGACAAAGGAACAGCTTTTGATTTTCCTGAGACCCTGAGCTAACCAGGAGAGGAGGCGGTTTCCCTTATGACCAGAGTCAGAGGACTGGCCCCTATGGCCCCCGGAGAGGGACGGACGCTCCGCATGAGCCCTGAGATGTACCTCACACTCTGATCTATGGCCGGGGCAGCAAGACCAGAAACCCTTGAGCGCCCCGTCCGGCACTAAAACTCACAGTTCGAATCATTCCCAGAGACCCCGCAGAAGCCCCAAGAAGCCCCTGCCACCACTTGGCTGAGTTTCTGTACATCCAAAGCCCCAGCCAGAAGCTCTGAGTTCATCTGTCTCTACCCCAAGGTCAGTTTTTTAAAGAGGCTGTCTTCTAGAAGGTGCAGGCAGAGGGCAACTTATTTTGAAGTCTGGTCACATTCCAGATTCGGATTCTGCGTTGTCTTTTCACAACAACCCTGCCGTGTTTACGACTTGGTCGAGATGGTTTTTTTTTGTTTGTTTTTGTTTTTTTTCATAAAAAGGTATCGCATCCTTCTGTTAGAGGTGTTGTTGGTAACGGTTGCTAGGGAGAGCTGGGTGCAGCCACAGACACACTGATGCCGCTCTAAGAATACTCCGCTCCGCATAGCTCACATGCAGACACCTCCTGGCTAAACAGGGCGCACATTGCAACAGGAGGCTCAGACTTGCACCCCCCTGCATAGCTCGGCAGAGGAGCGCTCCCTGAGCCCAGCTGGAAGGCCTGGGGTGCGACGGGCCGTGCTGGGTGGAGGGGCTCAGGCCTCCAATTCCTGTCATTCCAAATGGCCCATAAACAGAGGCACGCTCATTCTTCACCTCGCCGTGAAACGGGCGTCCCCTCCCCAGCAGCGTGCAATCCCTGGTGAGGATCAAGGCAGCGTCTTGGGATTTCTGTCACCCAGGGGCCCTGGGCAGCTACATTCTCCGGGAAATCAGAAATCATCAAGCCACATACTGTGGTGGGTGTGGGCCTCTGTGACCACGAAGAAGCTGGGAGCCGGGTGGGAAGACCCAGGCTGGGCAGTGAAGAGGATCACCTCCCCAGCTTTACCTAGTGGCCCCGGCTCTGGCACAGCCTGGTAACGTGGTTGAGAGGGGGGCCCCTTTCCTACCAGATGTGATAGCTGCTCCGACAACATCTAAGGCAAAGAAAAAGGAACAGGACATGGGCAGAGGAACGGAGGAGAGAGAAATGGGGTCAGTGGAAGAGGAGAGGCAGTTCTGGGCCCCCACTTGGTTCACTTGGAACCTCGGGACGATGGTGAGGAACATGGAAAAGGGCCCCTGGGATGGGCCAGACCAGCTTCCTCACTGCACAGAGGGGAAACTGAGGCTGGGCAAAGTGAAGGGGCGTTTCAACTGCTGATGTCTCCTTCTTTGGTGTTCTCCACCAACTCACCCACAGGGCTCAGCAAAACTCCAGTACCTGGCAGCTATGTCTGGACTCCTTCATGGGGCGACAGGCAGGGCTAGCTGGTTCGTAAGTGACCAGGGCAGCACGGTCAGGGCATTCTGGAGCATCTTCCTGACAGTGCTGCTCAACCTGCTGCCCCGCAGACTCACCTGGGGAGTTCTTAAAAAAAGATGCCCAGGCCCGTGCTTGGGGTCGGGCCCCGCAGCCATGTTTTGAGTCTAATGGAGAGCTAGGCTGAGGACCACGGGCCTGGAGAAAACTCGGCGGCTGACACTCAACATTCCCAGGCTGGATCCCCACTCCTGACAATCACACTGTGAAAAGAGAGCGCCTCAGTCGGCCCATCTGTGAAACGGACCCATCGCCCACAGCCATCCGCCGCCTTGTTGCTGGGCCAGCAGCATCGGCAGCAGCTGGGAGTGTGTTAGAAATGCAGAATCCCAGGCTCCACCCGGACTCCCTGAACCAGAATCTGCATTAAGTGAAATCCATGTGATTTCACACGCACATTCACGCTGAGAAACTGATCAAATGGACGTGCTTGGTTGGCACATAACAGACATTTAAGAAAGGGCTGTTGGTGAAGTAGAATTTTACTTATAAGAGCACCACTAAGAAAGAACCACATCTCGGACAAAAATACTCAGCTTAGGTGTAAAATCTGAAGACCATTTTTGAGCCGGGGGCTTGGTGACAGGGGTCCGCTGAGACCCCAGGGTGGGTCTCGGGCAGCACCACAGCTCATGAAGGCAGTGCTTCTGGGTTCCTTGAGGTGACAATGCTGAGTCTAGCTGGGAAGGGTCAAAGGTCCTTTGACTTCCCCCTGGCCCCATCTCCTTCTCCATGGGGGCTGTACCCCAACCTGGCAGGCAGCCCTCACACGTCTGCCGAGCGCGACCGCGCTGTCAGAGCCGCTCCGGTTCTCCCGGTGCTCAGTGCTGACGCCCAGGCAGCAAGCGCGGCGGGCCCAGGAGGGAGCACCCAGAGAGCTGCGGGCACTGCCCGGAGGGCCGTCACACCCGGGGCCCTTGGCAGCCAGCATCCATCACCGAGCTGGGCCTCAGACCCTGGATGTGGAGGCAGCAGCCAAACCTGACCCCGTGAGGGGCATCTCAGAGGCCACAGAACCGAACCAGGGGAAGCAGGGAACACGGGCCTCAGAGGGAGGAAGGGGCGGGAAGGGCTCTGGGGCTGGGCCCAGGATTGCTGGCGAAGGGATATAAATCGGATTTGCCAGAAAATGAAAGCTGGTGAAAAGAGACATCCCTGTGGGTGTTAAGAAGGGAAGTGGGGTTTGATGAGCCACGCTCTCTTCTTTGTACTCTGTGAGTCCGGGGTGGTGGGTGGCCATGAATTACGCTGCCTGGAAAGCCTACGCCAACCGGCCACGTCCTGGGCCGCAGAGAGGAGTGGTCGGGCCCCCTCGGGCCCTGCCGGCCACGTAAGCAGGGGTCTGTAACAGCGGAGGGGTAGCCTCACGCTGGTACATCCCACCTGTCTTCCATGGGAGCCAAAGGGCCCCGGACAGTGAGCACCTCAGGAGGCCTGGGTGCCTGGCTCGAGCCCTCTGGTTATCCCTTCAAGGGGCTCCCTCCTCAGCTGACATGCAGGCTGGGGCTGCAGGTGGTGAAGAGGGACATTTAGATTTCTAAGTACCTGACCCACAAATGCCTACCAGCAAACAGCAGATGTGGGGGTGACAGCTCTCCTCTGCCCCAGAAGTAAGGTGGCATCCACAGGGTTGACATACCCATCACTGAGCCACAATATGGGGTGAGCAAGTTCTGAGGACTAGGGGGATGCAGGGGGGCTTCACGCCAGTGGCAGGTCCTGGGAGAGTGAGGGAGGAGGCGGCCAGTGGGGCCACGCAGCCCCTCCGGAGGCCCCCGACTCAGCTCCAGCAGCAGGGTCCTACGGCCACTGCCGAGCGGCCGAGCGCTTCCCCGGCGAGAGCTGCAGAGGCCGGGCTCCAGCTGACAGCACAGATCAGCCCGAGAAGCCCCGTTTCTCAGATTTCAGTTTAGACTCGTTCCCTGTCCCAGTGTTGGCCAAACCGTGTCTCTCAGCGCAGCGATTCTGCGAGAAGTTATCAGCTGGGGACTGTAGAGAGGACTTCACCGAGTTCAACACTGCCAAGCAGCATCCCTTCTTGCCCCTACGCCAGTCTGCTTTGTGACTGATGGAGAGGCCGGTGTAGGGCCCCAGAGCCCCTTTTGTGGGTGAGCATTTGCCAGGACTGACGCTTTGCCAGACTCTGTGGGCAAGGCCGCTCTAACCTCGGGGCATTGCAAGAACCTGGGCAGGGTCCTGGGTGGCCCCTGTGGTCAGCTGCCCTTCCCGGCTGGGTACTGCCCCATGCCCTGGTGTCTGTCCATCACTGGCTCTGGCTCAGTTACCGGGCTCTGGCAGCCATTGTCTAGAAATCTTGTCCTATCCTGGCCCTTCCTGAGAAAGGACAAAAGCCAAGGCCAAAGGCTGATCCCATCCCTGACTCCCCGTGCCTGGCGGTACGTGGCAGACAGGCTGCTCCCGCCGTCACCCTCCACACTCTCCCAGGACATTCCGGCCCGCGAGGAACATGCCCAATGTGCAAATCCCTCAGGCAATGCGGGAATTCGTCACCAGGGCAGCGTGGGTGACCCAGGAATGGGAACCTGATCAGGGCCGGGAGCTGGAGAGACGCAGGCCAGGCTGGCCAGCCCGGGCTCAGGTTGCAGTGAGCAGGCTCCTCGGGAAGAGGAGAGCACGGCGGGTCGGAGCCCTGTGGGCAGCCTGTGAAGAGGGCTCCTTCCTCCCTGTTCTGAGGGAAAAAATAGCAGACCGTGAACCAGGTGGCTATGCCCAGGGTGACCTCCTGTCCTAGTCGACGCCTGGTGTCTAGGTGTAATTATGAGCAGAGCCCCCCGACTGCCGGAAGTGTCATGGTCCAGATGACCCATTGCGTGGTCCCCCTGGTTAAGACAACCTTGCAGGTGGTCTCGTCCAGGCCTGACTTTCAGAACCTCCACGCCGCTGTCTTACTTGACCTGCACTGGGAACTCAGTTTATATCTCAACTGGTCTGATGTTCAGAGTAAACGTAGAGATGCCTTTTCTCCAGTCAGGAGACCCCAAGGATAGTCTCAGGGCCTGGCGCGGCCACCATGCCATGCCACCTGCTACCTGTCCCCGAAGCCACCGGTTCTGGGGCCAGCAGTTCACCTGCTACCACCCAGGACAGACGAGCAGGTATCAGCCCCCAGCTCCCCACTCACTAGATGAAACTGCTGGGCTCAGTCTAAGTGCCCGTGCCCACGCCTCCTGCACCCTCACCAGCACAGCACAGTGCCGCTGGGCTCTGCCACCCATGCAGGAAAGAATGAGGAGCCGGATTCAGCTCTCCGGGGGTGGAGGGATTTTAAGTGGGAAAGCACCAAGGGACAAGACGGTGTTAAGTCACTATGTGGTTTCAGGAAGCTCAGTGCACTGGCAGCCAGACCAGACCTTCCCTGCTCACAGCCCTTGTGCCTTCCGCTCAGACCCGGCTAAGCACCAGCTACACCCAAGGGCACCACCTCCGGGGGAGGGAGTTTGGGGGAGGGGGTGGTTTGGGGGAGGAGGAGTGAGAAGAGGGAAGTCCACAGCGAGGAGGAGGCCGAGGAGGCCGTGTCTGCTCGGACGGAGGGAAGAGGTCAAAGCACAGCCTGTTAGGACGGAGAGCCAGCCCTCTTCTCATGGAAATAGAAAGAGAGAAGGCTGGGTAAACATGACGCGCCTATGGAATTATATTGGTCCACCGTAACCATGGAACACTCACACAAACACGCGCAAATCCGGCCACTCACCCCTGCCCCTTGAGTGCCTTTTTATTTTCTATAATTAATCGGGCAAGGGTGGAACTTGGGAAAAGTTCAGCGTGGTCAGATCCGCAGCCCTCTCTCTAGTAATAACCCGGGGGCGGGGCGGCCCGGCAGCTGTCGGTGTCGGGTTACCTGGAGCATGTTGAGGAGCAGGCTCCGGAACTTGGTCCCCTCCACCATGAAGAGTGCCATCTTGTCGCAGAGCTTGGCGGCGGTGAAGGCAAAGCTGCGGTCAGACACGGCCTTCTGGTAGATGGTCCGGACGATCTCGCCCAGCATCTCCTCCGAGTTGGTGGAGTTCTGGGCCTCCTCCATGAAGGTGGTGAGCTTGGCCTCCACGTCGCTGCTGTTGTTGCGCATGCTGTTCAGGATCTCGATCAGCTTGTCCATCTTGTTCTGCTGCGGGCTGGGGGGCTCCACGGGCACCTCATCCTGGGCATGGGACACAAACCGAGTCGCCCGAGTGGCGCAGAGGTTTCTGTGTGTGTGTTGGGGCAGTGGCCCGTGGCGGGAGGGCTGCCACCCCCAGAAAGGACCCACCTGCCAGAACCCGGGTCCGAGTCCCCCCAGGAATGCGGACCTCCACCAAGGACCCTCAGGCCCCGGCTCTCTCCTGACCGTTTCCTTGGCCCCTGTGACATCCTGAGCTGAGCCTTCCGGTGAGGTCTACCTCTTACCCGGGATTCTAGGTACACTGGTTCTGTTTGTCTACTTGTTCATCAAAGGTCTCAACCCAGCAATGATTTAATAGGGCTTATAAAAGATGAAATAAGATCAATAAAAAATTGGGTCAAAGACAGAATGAGGGCAGGAACACTGGGCCAGGAAGGAAGGTGGCATCCAAAGGCTGGCTGTCGGTCAGAGGCACCCTGGAGGGGCTCTAGGTTGCTAGAGCCCAAGGGTGGTTGTGACCTCTGGACACAGGGATCCCTGTGGACACGGTCCTGGCTTTGCGTCCTAGGGAGACCGTGCTGGCCTTCTACCCACAAACGACACACCAAGGAGCCCTCCAGTGCGTCACTGACGACCGGCACCGCTGGGAGGGACATTTCAGACAGAAAGCCCACACCCTGATGAGGCCTCAGAGCCGCTGCACCAGACCAGCTGGGGGCGAGACAAATGGTCTCAAAAGTATTTACTCAAACACAACAGGTCGGGGCCCAGAGTATGACCAACCTGATTGCTGGGGTGTGAGGGTGGGGTGAAGGGCAGGATTAGGGACGTGGAGTAAGGTCACCTGCCTTTCTGTTCTCGATGAGGAGAGCTCTGGGCTGGGCGGACAGACAGAGGTTCTAGAACCTACTCTCACCTCTAGCCATACGGCTTTGGGCCTCTGTTTCCTCCCCGGTAACAGGAGGTTATACAGAAGGCCCACAGCTTCCCCTGCGCCCGACCACTGCCTGAGCCCATGCCCTTCCGGCCCAGGAGGCCTCACCTGAGGGAGCCCTGAACCTGAGGAATGGGTGCTATGGATCTACTTTATCTGTTCTACTCCCACAGTCCTTACCCACCCCTCTGCCCAACCATCTGGGCCCTAGGGCAGGAACGGTGGTCTGTATGTGGAATACTAACCACACACGAGGGTCTTCACATGTTGTGACATGTCATCTTCCTTGTCTGCAAGGCGGGTAATATTACACCCATTTTACAGACAAGTAAATGGGCTCAGAGAGGTTAGGTAACTTGCCCAAGGTCACCAAGCCAGTCAAAGGCAGAGTGACGACCAAGCCTGGTCTGCTGGCCCCTCAAGCCCGTGGGGTCCCCACTCTGCGGCACTGCAGTAGGTTTAGTGACCGGGGAGGGCTTAGTGCCCTCGCTCCCTGGCTGGGCTGCAGCCGTCTGGCCCGGAAGCTGTTCAGGTGCCGACTGCACATGGTTGTCGGCTGGGAGCTCCTCCCGGGCTCCTTGTTTTGGGGCGTAGGGGGAAGGTGAGGCTTTCCCGAAGGACCCTACAGGGAACAGTGGGGTGGGGATGCTAGGAGCAGCATTTCAGCTTCAAGACTTGATGGGGGCAGAGGCCTGACCTGCCTGTTCTGGGGAGAAAGCTGGAGGAGAGAAGGCAGTAGAGAGAGGCCAGAGACACCCAGAACGTGGAGCTCCCCAGAAACCCCCGGAGGAGGACTCCAGGAGGCCTTTCTCAGGACGAGTTCCTCTCCAAGGCGACCTTACCTTCCCCTTGGCTGGGGGGGGGGGGCAGGGGGAGCACAGAGAAGTCTGCTGCCAGGGACAGGGCCCCGTCCCTCTGGAGGCGTGGGGTATCTCCTCCTGAATCTGTGAGCCGAGCTCTTGTGATTGGGGAGTGAGGTCTCCTTAAACCCTGTCCCTTACACCCCTCACTGGCCGCTGGGGGATGAGGGGACGGCTGAGGCCTGCTCGCCCTCTGGTCATCACCCCTTTCCCTCTACCCTGGCAGGGGCCACGGCCTGGCTGCTACTGACCTCGGAGAAGCACCAGTCCTTCTCTTAAAAGTCTGTTTCCCCCAACCGGCCTTTAGCATGAACAGGGCAGTATCTGACCCCAGACAACGCTGAAGGGAAGAACCAAGGCTTCCCCACACCCTCCCATCACCCCCAGGCATGGGCTGCTTCCTGCCCTCTTAGGCCTCCTGAGGGGCCAGAAGGTGAGGAGCCAGAATGTGCTGGAGGGGTTCAGGCAGAGCTGGCCACAGGCCTGCCCTCTGGTGGCCAGGGGTCCTTATGGCAATGGTGGCCAGGTGTGGGGCCCCTGCTTCTCTCCACAGGGCTCGCCGGCCCTGAAACCCGAGCCCACCCACCAACATGCCTACCTCACACCGTCCTCCCTGGTGGAAGAGAACACGAAAATTCAATTACCGGTACCTTTTCTTTCAGCCTCCGCCGCAGCCTGTCTTTGGAAGACTGGAGCAGGGTAATTTTGGGCCGCTCCCCGACGCGCTCGGGGATAATACTGTCTTTACGCTTTGTCTCAGCCTCTGGGGCTCCCGGCTGCTGCGGGGGCAGCCTCTCGGAAGCCGCTGGGGCCAGGCCATCAGGACTGCGGGGGGGCTCGAGGCCACCGTGCCCGGTGTCCCCCAGGGCATCCTCAAGTTTGGGGCTCTCCACGGTCACGGTCTCTTTGGCATTGCGGTGGGCGCCTGCCTCCCCCTTGTCGCTGGGTGGGTGCTTCATGTTGCTGTGGTGCCAGCGCCGGTTCTGACTGTAGCCGTGATGGGTGGGCCTCCCTGAGGGGTGGGGCACCGAGCCCCCCTGGTAGGATTTCTGATGGTCCCTGTTGTGTTTGGCACTGCCCGGCTGGTGGTCACCATGCTGCTGGGGCTTGTTCCCTCCTGGAGGTCTCTGCTGCCGTCTGCAGACCAAAGGGAAAAACAGAGAGGGTCAGCGGGTGGGCTGCTCAGGGCCCCTGCACCCAAACACTGTGCGAGGCATTCGCTGAGCTGCTCATTTAGTCATTCTCTCAACACCCTTCCTGCGTGCGCCCTGTGTGCTAGGCTCTGCGACGCGGCCTGGGGATCAGCAGAGAATGAGATGGCAGGTCCCTGAGATTATAAAGATTTAAGCCAATCCTTGACTTAAAGTAAGTATCTCATTCCCCTAGTAGAAGCTGCTTTAATACACGTTCGGGGGGATAACACTCAAACGATACAACAGCGTGTACAGTGAGCCTCCTGCCTGCAGCCACTCTGTGTGTTCTCTTGAAGCAGCTGTTGTCCTTGTGTCTCTTCCAAACACATTCGATGCATGTTTCAGCAAAAAGTACACAGCCCTGCATCCGATAACAGCTATCCTATTAATGACTTTTTAAAAAAATCCTCACCTGAGGACACGCTTGGAGAAAGAGAGAGACACAGAGAGACAGAGAGAGAAACATCGATGTGCTAGAGAAACACGATTGGCTGCCTTCAGGGATCAAACCCGCAACCCAGGTATGTGCCATGACCGGAAACTGAACCTACAACCTTTAGGTGCACAGGATGACGCTCAACCAACTGAGCCGCTCCAGCAGGGCTCCTGTTAGTAACTTTTTACCACAATGGCCCTTGCAAAGCTATATTATTTATTAAACAACTTTTTTTTTTTGATACATTGACATTTTCACCTCCAAATCCAGTAACAAAATATGCTACAAGAAGTTATGAGCTGAACTGTGTGCATCCCACCCCAATTCATGTGTTGAAGCCCCAACCCCCAGAACCTCAGGAAGTGACTGTATTTGAAGATAGGGCCTTTAGAAAAGGGGACATCTGTAACACTGTCAACAATAAAAATAAATTTTAAAAAGGTGATTAAGTTAAAATGAGGCTATGAGGGTGGAGCCCAATCCAATGTGACTGTAGTCTTGATAAGAGATTAGCACAGACATGCTCATGCACAGAATGACCATGTGAGGGCACAGCGAGAAGGTGGCCATCCGTAAGCCAAGATCACAGGCCCCAGAAGAAACCACACCTGCTGACACCTTGATGTTGGACCTCCAGCCCCCAGAACTGGGAGAAAATAAATTCCTGTTGTTTAGCCACCCAGTCTACGGTACATTGTTACGGCAACCCAAAGCTGACTAATATAGAAGTGATATTTAGCATAATGGTTTTAGGCAAAGACAGGGTCACCAATTTACTTGACACAACACTCTCTAAGCAGAGCATATCGTACGAAACAAATCCGCGGTGTGTGCCATGGGACAAACCAAATCTGCGGTGAGTGCCACGGGACAAACCAAATATTTTGATTTGTGGATCGGAGGCAAGTGGGTGGGTGGGGGGGCGCATTCTGACGACCCTCAGTCTTGTGCACAGGGCTCTCCCGTCGCTCTGTGTTCCATCAGTCCCCCACTCACGGCGTTCTCTGCGCCACAGCTCTATTTGGGAGTAGTTGGAGAACAGGATGACCATGAGCCCCTCAAAAGTTGTAAAGTTGGAGAAGGAAGTTTGCAGAAGGAAGACTTTACCTTCTGAAAAATGAGGTAACCCACCGGGATTGACTTTTCTCAGCATAATTCCTGGACATTCATCCACATGGTTGTGTATATTAATAGTTCATCCCTTTTCCCTGCTGAGTAGTATTCCACAGTGGGGATGTACCAGTGAGTTATTTACTCACTGAAGAATATCTGGTTGTTTCTGGTTATTGGCTATTATGCACAAAGCCGCTAGGAACACTTGTGTACAGGCTTTTGTGTGACGTAGTTTTGATTTCTCTGGGCTACACGCCTGGGAGCACCACGGCTGGGCTGTAAGGTAGCTGCATATTTAGTTTCTTACGAAACAGTCAAACTGCTTTCCAGAGAGGCTGCACCATTTTATATTCCCATCAGCAACGCACGAGAAGTTTCCGGGCATATTTCTTTGGGTAATTTTCAGCCCCACCCTTTTTCTTTCCTGCTTTCTGGACTCTCAGGACACATGAAGCTCAGTTCATTCTTTTCGGTCCGTTTTCTCCCTGTGGCTCGGCCTGGATCACGTCTTCTGTTCCGCCTTCCACTACGCCAGCTTTTCATGCTCTCTGTTCCGCTGTCCAGCCTGTCCCTTGTTTTCAAGTCAGCTATTACGTTTGCGCTTGGTTCTTTGTTACATCTTCTGTTTCTCTGCCAAGATCTAGTTTTCATTTGTTTCGAGTGTTTCTAATGGTTCTTTGCTGCACTTTTATGTTGGCTGCCTTAAAATCTTAGATAATTCTAACATTTCTGTCATCTCGGTGTTGACATCTACTGTGTTGTCTTTTTTCGTTCAAGTGAGATTTTCCTGGGTTTTGGTATGACAGGAGCTTCTCAGGTGAAACCTGGACATCTCGGGCATTATGTGAGGAGACTCTGGACTTCATCAAACCTCGTGTCTGGTCTCCTCTGACCTCGCTCCGAAGTGGGAAGGGTTGCCCCGCCTCGTGGCTGCCAGGCGGGGAGCAGAGGTCAGATTTCCCACTGGGCTTTCTTCGACACCCCAAAGTGGGGTCCTGTCTACTACTGGCAGGGGTGGAAGTTCTGGATCCCCACACTGACACAGGGTGCCTTGCCACACCCTGGGAGGAGGGTGGAATCTCGGCCCCTCACTTGGCCTCTGCTGGCATGGGTGGGGGTACAGTCAGCACTTTCTGGGGCACTGGCCCGGAGCAGAGCAGCTATTGTCTAAGAGTCTCCTGTCTTGTGAGGCTGCCCCTTTCTGGTCCCGGCTAGAGAGGGCAGGTTCCTGTTGGGCTTTGTGGGCCCACTGTGCCTGTTTGCATTTTGGGTTGCCAGCACCTTTACCTCCAAGCCTTGGCCATAGGAGGCGCAGAAGAAAGCTCAAGCAAGTCACCACCTGTCATTCCTCAGGTGCCCGTCCGCCTTCTCTCCACCTTCTGGAGTCCTCTTGCGTCTGTTTTTATATGCAACGTCCAGCGGTTTCAGTTGTCTGCATTATTCTAGTAATTTAAGGGTCATTACAGAGAGAGTTCCAGCAGCCCGGTATGCTGAACGAGCACGAGGCCTGCGTGGTAACTTCATCCTTGCCTGGATTTGATCTCAATGGGCTTCAAGTTCTGGAAGACGGTCAGTTTGCGCTGACAGCAGGGGAGGCGTCACCAGCGTGGACACCCCAGGGAGAGTTGGGCCCCATCAGCCAAGTGAGTCACGGAGCCAGGCTCCTCCCAGGAGTCACCAACTGACCACGAAAGAAATTCCACGGCCCACCAGCTCCCCAGGGTGTCTTGTGCCTGTGACTTTAAAGGGTGAATTCTCCCTACTTTGATTTTCAAGGACTTTCAACTAATTAGCCCCCTCTCCTTCCATTCTCTTTGTTCTTCGAGTGTGAGTAATTTTTAAGCTCAGAGAAGAACTTTGGAAATTCCCTGGCAGATAATGCTCGGTTCTCACAACTTCTGTCATCCTTATTTAGACCTTGTGTGGTGCCTGCAGCCATGGTCCAATGATGCCCCAGAGAGTGGCTGACCAAGCCCTTCCCAGCATTTGTCTCGAAACCGTATGGCTTCCCAGTGACCATATCAGGGATTTCCCTCTCTCTGCCCCCGATCTGCCCCTCCCCCAACCAAACCAAACCAAACTTCCCTCTACCTGGAGGAGGAAGGGGCAATTTCTACAAGGCGGGGGGAGGTCAAAGGCTCAGGAAAAAAAAAAAAATTCAGCCAGGTCTTTGCAGAGCTTCTGCTGTTTCTTTCTGGAATGTTTCTTTTTGGCGGGGGGTGGGGGTAAGAATTCCATGTCCCCCTGGTTCAAAAGACCTTGGCGCCAGCCTGCCCTGCCAGTACAGCACAGACCAAGCTTGCCGGTTCTGGGCAGTAGCGCGTCTTCTCAGACTCACTGGTGGCTGCTCCTTTGCACACGTAGAGATGTCTGGGGCTGGGAGGCGAGGCCTGGGAGCCCACCCTCAAGGGCCCCCTCTGAACTGGGCAGGCAAGCCTGACGGACTCGAGTGGAGGAAGGCTGACAGGGTGCTGGGTGGTGTGTAAAATCGCCTGGTGGCCCCTGGAGGGCAGGGAAGAGCCAGATGCCATGGAAGGAAAAGGCACAGAACCTCCTCTCCCTCTTCCTTCTTCCTGCTCAAGGCCCTGCTTTGTTCTCTGTGTGCAGGCTTTCTGCCCATTTTACAGATAAGCCAACTGAAGCCCAGTAGGTGAAGTCCCACACCAGAGGGCCTTGAGAGGCTCTCAGTGTGTCCAGCCTGTCAGCTCGTCATAGCGCCCAGTGCCACCTCCTGTCTCCCCCTGTTCATCCTCAGATCCAGCCCTCTTGGGAGAGAGAGAATGAATTACAACCGAGACCTGCTGTGGCGACAGCCCCATGAGGCCCACGTCCTTGCCCTGGGAAAGGGCTACGAGGGCCCGACCCATTGGAACGGACTTGGGGCTGGGCCTCGGCCCGTAACAATGGAGACCCAGGCTTCCCTGCTCTGGCCATTCACAAATATTTGTCGGCGGTTACTGGCTGAGCTGGCCCAAACCAGCTCGTCTCTCCTGTGTTTGCTGGCCCTGGGTTTCGTCGATACCTTCCTCCAGGGTCCAGCTGGCCACTCACCATGAAACCTGTGGGTTTCGGTTTGGCTGGGCTGGGATAAGCTGCTTTGCTCCCAGCAGCTGGGCGCGGAAGGCGCACTTGGTCTCGGATACACAGACATGTGGATCCAGGCTTTGGGGACACTAGACACGCAGCTCTGCAGCCCGACCAGCAAACACGGGTGGGGGCGGGGGTGGGAATCGGCTCCCTGCCGCTTATTATGCTCTAATCTCCCTGGGGAAGTTTTCTCTGGTGGTGGGGGTGGGGAGGAGGGCTTAGGAGATAAGATTAATATTCCATTTGTGCTACTGGTAACACCTGCTGTTAGGGAAATAATGCTTTTTTTGGGGGGAATGGAAATTTCAGTATGCTGTTTCCATCACTCATTTAGTTTATTCTTTCTTCTTTGGCTTCTGAAATCAGATGTCTTGTTTCACTCTAAGATTTCTCTCTTTTATTAAAAAAAAATTCTCGGAACACCACAGCTGCATTTTGGGAGGTGGGTGTCGGGAGAATAACTTCAGATTTTGTTTTAAAAAATGATTTTAACAGCAGCCCACATGCAGACAAACATCCCTCTGTTCGTTTTTTTATTTCATAATCGCTCCCAACTAGGTATTCCGAGGGCCACGGACTTATTATGGTTCCCTCCATGTCCGACACTTCACCACATAATTTGTAGGTCTGCTTAAAATTTTCTGAAAGCAAAATTCCTAGGGCAAGTGGTTTGAAAACTATTCATGGGTTCATATTTCTTGCCTTCAGGAAGAGCGATGACTGCTTATTCTGGAGCTCAGGCGCCTCCATTCCTGCCCACCTACACGCCCCTGCGCGGGGTCCCACCTTCCTGCCCAGCCACCCAGAGCGAGAGCTGAGGGAGACTCGAGGCTCAGGTGGCGGAACAGCTGCTGAGCTTAGTGTCGACCCGTGGGCCCCGAAATAAAGGCTGCTCGCCTCACAGACCCGGCCCCAGTTTGCAGGACGACTGTGAAGCTTAATGAGGAAAAGCACAGGGGAGAATCATTTCCCTCGTCAGGGAGCCGACAAGGGGAACATGACATCGCTTACCAAAGGGACAGGGGTCAGAGCAGCCTACATTAACTGAGAGCCTACTATGCCCTTGGGGCTGAATCAGTGACGGAGATCCACCGAGTCTGTTCAGCAGGACACTCCTCGTCGGGTCGGGAAGCAGCAGCCAGCGGAGAGCCCGGCCCGGCCACGCACAGGTGCGTAGCTCAGGGTGATGTCGCCCTCCGTGTCTGTTCCCAGCTGGGAGGGTTACCTGAGTGACAGCATGACAGTTTTACAGATGGGAAAACCAAGGTTCAGAGAGGTTGCTTCAATCCCCTTAGGTTGCCCAGCCAGTCAGCGGCAAGCCTGTGCTGGAACTGGGGTCTGGGTCGCCCCACGAGGGGGCTGCCTGAAACGCTCCGTGAGTGGACCTCCCGACTACTCGTCTGCGGTCTCGGCATGCGCACGGATGGCATCATTGCAAAGCTGCGACGACCGAACCACCCTGCCGTCGCCAGGGCGGTCATCAGCATCGGGCACACCGTCCCAGTGGGCTTTCCCAACGCCAGGCCCGCTCCCCACCGTGGGGTCTTGGGACAGTGTCACGAGGAGAGTGCCATGTGCTTCGGGACACTCCTCTGCCCGGACGGCCAGCCAGCTCAGACTCTCCCACTCCACCAGGCCGTGGGACTCTCCTTTCACCCAGAGTCAGGCAGGAAACCATTCAAGACGAGGTGTCTGCCAGCCAAGGCAAAGGTTCACGGAAGAGGTTCGGTATTTCACCGCAAGCCTGCAAGTGTTAGAAACCAGATGTGCACCTGGCCAAAGGGATGCTCTGACACGGAAACGAGAGGGTTGGAGCAGAACCTCTGCGCCCTGAGGGCAGAGAGAAGACTCTTCGCACCAACCACAGAATGAACGAACCAGGATGATGAGTGGAAAGCCTGGTGTGCTGTCGCTTCATTAACCAAGCCTCTGAGAGTCAGCTCTGCCTGGAGGTTAATCAGGTGTCAACAGGCTTGCCCAAGGCAACGTGCTCTTGGGGGGGGGGGGGCATAAACTGCACAGCTGTCCCTGAGGAGTCTCTCAACACCTCTCCTAATCCCATCCAGGTTTCAAGGCCCAGATCTGCCGGGAGCCTCCCCACCCCCAGGATGCCCCTCCTTCTCTCCGGACTCCTGCTGTGCCTTCCCTAGTCTCTGCCACCAGACCGACAGCCTTGTACATCCTCCCGTAGGCCCTTAAAAGCATCCACTTCCGTGGGATGAGGCAGAGCCTCTCTAAATCTCCCTCGGGGTCTGGCATGGGGCTGGGCATTCATTCATGCCGCAAGTGAGCCCCCAAATATGCCAGGCCCTGGGGACACAGCGCTGACTCAGACACAGGGCTGTGCCCTCATGGAGCTTAGAATCCATATGAAGAGAGAGATGCTAATCCATTAATCACAGGCTCTGAACAGGGACAAAAGTCACGAAGGAAAGAAGCAGAGAGCAGCACGGGGGGGGGGGGGGGGGGGGGGGGGGTGGGGTCTGTTCTAGTTTGGTCTGCAGGCAGGATCAGCTACTCAGTTTGTGAGACCCAGTGCAAAACACAACATGGGTCTCTTGTTTCAACACTGTTAAGAAGTCCTGGGCAGCCTCAGCAGAGCATTAAGCCAAGCGCGGCCCTTCTGAACGTGGGTCCCTGTGTCACTGCGCAGAGTGGACCATGACGCCAGCCCTGGCCAGCGGGCTGCCTGAGGAATGGGACTCGACCTAAGATCACAAGGAAAAAGCTTGCTAACGTGTACGCAGCACGAACCGCATGCCAGCCTCGGCTTTCATTTAGTCCCAAGACGGAGAGACTACTGTTAACCCGGTTCTATAGAGAGACCAGTGAAGCACAGAAAGGGTAGGCACTTGCCCAAGGCCACACAGCTTGCAAGAGGCAGAGCTTGGATTTGAATGAACTAGTCTGGCCTTAGAATGTGTGTCCTTAACCACCACACTCTCTCGCTTCACAATGTCTGAGGCCTGTTCCAGGCTCCCGAGGGTGTGGGGCAGCCTGCACACCACAGCTGAGCCCCTGCAGTCAAAGTTCAGGGACTCTAGGCCTTGGCGAAAGCCCGTGGGGGAAGGGGCTGTGGGCTGGCAGCAGGGGCGAGGTCTGCAGGGCAAAGGCCAAAGGCTGAGCTGAGGGCGCTGGGAACGGGGAAGCTGAGGCCTGTGGGAGAGGGGAGCCCGGGAGGGCTCTGGACGGAGCTGCGCCGAGGTTTGGAAATCCAGCCTTCCAGTCTTGGCTCCACTGCGTCTGGGGAAAACCGCAGAACCACGTGTGGCCCTTGGGTTTCCATCCGTGCAGGGAACAACCCTTTCCTCCCCACAGCCTGCCAGTTCCTGTGGCTGGGCCTGTGGGCAGGGCTGGGATGGGCCCTCTGGCTTTGCTGCTGCACTCCGGGGGAGGGGAGGAGGCGCTGCAGGCCCTGGGGAGAGGGCTTCCTTTGGGGTATTAGATGGGGCTCAGTCTCACTCAACTGCAGAGGTAGTTCCAAGGCCCCCCTCTCCACCCCCACGGCTCAGCCAGGGCTCTCGGCCACCTTGCCCAGCACCCACGCTGGGTGGTTTTGGGTAAACCACCCAACCCTCCAAGTCTCAGTATCCCCACCTGTAGAATGGAAAGACCGAGTCCCCAGGCAAGGTGTTCCTTTAGGTGGGGTCTCACATTCTCTGCATTCCTGCTTGGGTCACAAGGCTGGTCTGAAGTTACAATACAATCAAGCCCTGGAGAGTCTTTGGGGAACAAAGGCACATTACAAATGGGAGGTATTATTTTTGTTCCAGGGTGAATCAGGCATTCCAAGAATCCTTGGCCTCATACGTTCGCAGGCAGCGTGATGTCATGGGAAGAGCACGCGGCTGCCCCAGAGGAGTGTTTCCAGGGGAAGGCCCTCGCCCTTCCACCTGGCCCAGCCAAGTCCCGCAGTCTCCAAGGTCTGGCCTGTGGACCCTCAGTGCAGCCTGCTGGCGAGTGCGGGCATCTGCCGAGCTCCGTGTCCACCCAGGCGTCCTCTGAGGCTGGTGGCCTCAGCCATGGATCCAGGTCAGTCTCAGCTGGGCTGCTGGATTTTCCAGCTCTTACTACCTGTGGCTAAATTGAGCCGGTCATGTGAATCAACACCAGGAAGCAAAATCTGGCCATGCCACCTTGCTGGAGTCTTGAGATTCTGCCAGCTCCCACCCACTTTTCCTAGAGAACCAAGGACGCCCAGCTATGGGTGCGAGTTTGCCCCACTGTGTGGCCTCCGATAGCCCCTCAGCTAAAACTACAGGGGATTTACCAAGAGGCAACGTACTCCCGTAGTTCAAAGCACAGACGTAGGAGCTGGACCACTAGAGTTCACGCCGCGGCTCTGCCCTTCCAGCTGAGCAACAGTGGGCAAGTACCCTGACCTCTCTGGAGTCAGCCTCTTCATCTATAAAACGGGGACACACGGAGCACCCATCTCACAGGGCTCTTGCTCGTTTTAAATGTTATTTTAGTGTTTGCTTGTAATCATAGTACACTGTGGGTTTCCAAACAATATAGGATACCTCCAGCAGCTACCGGAGGAAGTGATGAGCACCCGCACACCCATGCACAGCAGGGGACTGAGGCAGGGGAGGCAGGCTATTCCAGGTGTTGGGAATCAAGGAAGAAACCCCAGGAAGCCCAGCTTCTGGCTTCTGCTCTCATGCTGACCTCTAAGGGCTGCATTTTAGACACAGTGTCTCACCATGAAAGTCTTCATTGCCAAATATTCACCACCATCATCCCAAGGCAAACATGCCCAAGGGGTCCCTCCAGAGGTGAGGGCCACCTCCAGTGACTTCTTTACTCCCAGGCTAAAGCCTGGCCATCAGTGTCCACCCAGCTGGCCAGTGGGACTTGGCTAGCTCCACGGCATCTCCCTGACTCTGTGTGCTGACTTCAGAGACCCCCCAGAAGCCAGCCCTTCTCATCACCGCTTTGAACCTCACCATCTCCGCACAGTGGGACAGCCCTCAAACTGGAACAGGGAGGGCAAAGAGGAAGGGGGTGGAGACGGAGTCCCCTGAGAGTTTTAAGTCCCAGGTGTGACCAACTGCCCAAATGATGAGCCCTTCTGAACTGTGGGGGAAGGAAGACCAGAGAACAGCCTGAGCTCACCTAACGGAGGCCCTTCCTCACAGGGGGAGCTGCCCTACAATGGAGGGGGCTGTCTGAGAATGTGGTGAGCTCCCTGTCACTGGAGGTGTCCAATTACTGACCAACAGTTAGCTGTGGAGACCTCCTATGCCTAACCTGCCCATTCTGCAATCAGCACCACCTCCAGGAAGCCCTCCTGGGTCTCAGAAGTCCTCCCAGGAGTTCCTACTGGAGAGGCAGCATGATGCAGTCAGTGACAACTGGGGATCCTGGCACACCTAGGTTCATACCCTGGTTTTGCCCACATCTAGCTGGGTGGTCTTGGACAAGCTGCCTAACCTCTCTGCTCCTCAGTCGTTCTCTCAATCAAATGGACCTCAGGCCTGGAAAACAGGTGAGGGGTAGAGCCGAAAGGATGCATCTTGCCCATTCATACCCCTGCCTTGGCTGGCGCTGAGGGACTCCTGGGAAACTGAAGGAACAGGGCTCCGTCCTGGGGGGAAAGCGCCCAGGGCGTCCCTTAGCTGGTGCAGCAGTGTGGGCAGCAAAGCACCGGTCTTCCCGGTTCTCCGGGGACACCTTGCCGCTGCCCACCCGCCTCAGCCCATCAGCCCTCACATCCCGGCCACCCTCCTGGGACAGACTCCTCTCCCACAACTTCATTACTGACAGGTCTGCTCTGTCCCTGAAGGGCCATTTTTCCATCCCGGGAAGGAGAGGAAATGTGAAATGGAGTTAGCTGGAGCAGGGCCTCCCTTGGGTCCCGTTTCTCAGCCAGGGCTGGTGGGACTGACGAGTCCACGGCGAGACGCGGTGGCGGACGGAGAGCCACTCGACAGCTCCAGGCTCACCACGGCCCCGCCCGCCCCGTGTCTCGAACTCGGCTGCCCAGCAGATGGGTTCTTGGGCTGGGCTCTTCCAGGGCACAAGGGGAATTGTGCAGAGTGCTGGTAACCTTCATGGTAAACACTGATCGGCTCGGATTCGGGGTATATATTTGGGGGCAGTCAGATAGGTGACGAGGACCTGTTCTTCCAGCTCCCACGTGCTGGCATCCCAAGGCTTAGAGCAGTGAGTTTAAAATCAGCCAGAGGCTCATTCGGACAGTGGAATGACAACTAGTAAAATGGGAAGAAACTGTCGCACTGGAAAATCATTTGGCGACCGTCATCATAATAATTGTTTCAAGCAGGAGACGTCAATGGAAGCCAGTGGGTGAAAGTTTGAGAAAAACAGAATGTTGGCACAGTCTCAGAGTATCTCCCCACAAGCTATTTCTTAATTACTAAGGGAAATCTCGCAACTTTACAGTGGCGAACCTTGGCAGACACTGCCTTGACCAAGGAATCAAAGTCAACATCACCGGTCATGAGACGGAAACACAGCATGACCCTCCCGATAGGATGCACTGAGGACAACATCGCCAAACGCCTGCGACCCGAGTCCCATCATGAGGAAATAGCAGAGAAACCCAAACTGCAGGACCTTCTCCAAGAGTAACTAGTCATTCTTTAAAAAAGTCGATGTCATGAAATACAAAGACTTGGGAATTGTCCCAGATGAAAAGAAGCTGAAGATACATGACAACTAAATGTAATCCATGGTCTAGTAGGAGAAATGTAGGGACTATAGAGTAGATAACAGTACTATATCTATGTGACTGTCCTGATTTTGATCATTATATGGTGGTGATGAGAAAAATGTCTTTATAAGAAACACACTGTGAAGTCTTTAGCAGTAAAAAGGCATCATTTCAGCAACTTACTCTCACACGGGGCAGAACAAAATGTGTATGAGAGAAAGATAAAGCAAATGTGGTAAAAATGTTAATACTGGAGGACTCTGGGTGAAGAATATATGGGAATTCTTTGTACCAGCCTTGCAACTTTTCAGTGAGTCTGAAATTTGGTTAAAATAAAGTCTTAAAAAGTGAGTAAGATTTGGCTGGAAGGGGAAAAATGGAGAGGGCATTCCAGAAGAAACACCAGACTCAACAAAGGCTTGGTGGCGATTTTTCCTAAATCATTTTCTTATGTACCAGGCAACCCAAACAGCATGTGATAAAACGGAGCACGGAGGTTCTCCTTCACGGGCACCAGGTAGAACGACAGCGACCCTTCACCACTAAGGTGGCCCCGCCAGAGGTGAACACAGAGCTCACCAGGAATTCTTCAGTGGGGCTCCAACATCTGGACACAGTCTGAAGGGCAGTCAACCTCCTACATCCTGGAGACACAGGCCCGGGTAGACCCCACGAACCACCAGCTGTGGAAACTGAGACAGTTAATGGGCCACAGCCTTGCCTAACTTTTTAGACTTGAGAACTCTGGTCACAGTCATATTCAGGGTGGGGCAAAAGTAGGTTTAAAGTTGTGAGTAAACACAGCTTATTCTTGTATTATTATTAATTATTGTATTATTTTTTCATATGAACAACTGTAAACCAACTTTTGCCCCACCCTGCATCATCTTGCAAACACCCATAGGAATGAAAAAATATGTATTTTGTCCTTTTCGATGGTATACAATAAAGAAGTTGTTTTATGTAAAATATGGTTTTTGTTTTTTTGTTTGTTTTTTTTTATCTTCACCCGAGGATATTTTTCCATTTTTTGTACAGATAGAGTGGGAGGGAGAGAGAGGAAGGGAGAGAGAGAAACATCGACGTGAAGGGACACATCGAGTGGCTGCCACCCGCACGACCAACCAGGGCCGGGGACAAACTGCAACCGAAGTACGTGCCCCTAGCGGGAACCGAACCCGGGTCTCTCCGGACCGCAGGCCGACGCTCTAACCGCTGAGCCAAACTGGCCAGGGCTAAAATATGGTTTTTGGATTGATATGTTATTGGGAGCAAATGATAAGGTTCATGTTTAATATGATCAGTCATAACATCCATGAATAAAGGCAAAATTTAAACTCCCCCCACTTATCAAATGACACTTTCTCCTTAATTTATTGTAAATGAGTTATGAAAGCAAAAGCATGATTTTCTTCTTCTTTTTTTTTTTTTATCCTCACCCGAGGACATTTTTTTTCCAATTTTTGTACAGATAGAGTGGGAGGGAGAGAGAGAGAGAGAGAGAAACATCGAGGTGAAAGGGACACATCGAGTGGCTGCCACCCGCACGACCAACCAGGGCCGGGGACAAACTGCAACCGAAGTACGTGCCCTTAGCGGGAACCGAACCCGGGTCTCTCTGGACCGCAGGCCGACGCTCTAACCGCTGAGCCAAACCGGCCAGGGCAAAAGCATGATTTTCTACAAAGACATTTCAAAACGACATCTTACCCTACACTGTGGCTTTGAAACCAGACCCACGCTGACCTGGAGGCAGAGAAAGAAACAAAAAGCAAAAACCGACTTCATGGCCTACTGTTTGGGATTCTTGAATTTTATATTTGTTTGCTTTTCAAAAATAAAAATCAACGGGCTTGTTTTGGTAATTTTCCTGCTTTGTTTTTCAATGACGAGACCCGAGAATTTTGAGGAAGCGCTTGGAATCACTTCTGCCCAAATAGCAGGGCGTGTGGCGGAGGGTCCTGCCTCCCTGTGAACAGACCAGGCGCCAGGGGCTCGTCCCTCTCCACCGGGACCCGGGGCTGCGCGGCCCCACGGCGTGCGGACCGGAGTGTCTGCGCGGATCTGGGCAGAGCAGCGAGGCAAATGTGCAGATTTATTACCACTCGTAGGTTCCTCGGGAGCCAGCCTTTTAATATCAGGGTTCTTTAATGCTTCCTGCTTTAACCAACTGTCCATTATGGGTAAAAATTAAATATTTGTCTAAGGATAAAAATAATTCCAAACTGCGTAATGGTCAAAACCACCAAAGTGGCTGAGTGAGGGCTGGCCAAGGGGCTGAATCTTGGGGTGCTCTCTGATCTCGTTAAGCCAGGCGCTCCCTCCACTACACTCCGTGGTTCTAAAGGTGAAAAGATGCCCTTGGGGTGGGGGGAGAGCCTGACTCGGGCCAGCCAGGCCTGGGTTCAAATCAGACCCGTCACTCTTCGCCGTGGACCCCTGAGCAAGGCTCTAACTGGTCTGGGCTTCAGTTTCCCATTTGGGAAGTGATAGTAAGGGGGGCTGCTAAGGTTCTGAGGGTTAAATGAGCTTCACTTGGCCCCGGACTGGACAGGGAACAAGGGCTGGGTGAGGAGGAGACAGCAGCTGGGACAAGCCAGGACTCTGGGTGCAGTGCTCTCCCCTCCCCCCCTGTGAACCCAGAGGCCTGAGCCCGGAGGACACCCCCTCTGGCATCCCCAGGGTTCCCTGGCCAGGCCTCTTCCCCGGACTCAGGCTTGCGGCTCCTCTGTGGGGTGCTGGGAAGTGTCTGGAGCCTCCTGCTGGTCCCCAGGGGAGTCTTGAAGCCTTGAAAACCGGGGAAGGACTGAGGGCTGTGCTCCAACCGCCTGCGCCCTCCTCCCCGACAGGGTCCACACCGGGCCCCCTCAGTTCCTCTCCTCTCAAGTCTGCCCTGTGCCCAGTGTGGCCCTGGGGCAGGGGAGAGTGCTGGGGGCAGAGTCTCAGCACAGCCTGGGAGCCCGTTCCTGTCCGGTGGGAAACCAAGCTGGGCTGCTAGCTGGAGCCGGGTCTGGAGGGGAAGCGGTGTGGCTGAGGGGTGGGTGGGGCCGGTGCTGGTGAAGGTGTGGAGTGGGCTGGTCCACGCTCTCCTTTCTGCTGGCACTTCAGACCCACTGAGGACCCTGCCTGGCAGTGAGCACCGAAAAAGAGGGAGGGCGAAGCCGCAGGGAACTCTGGCTGGAGAGGTGGGCCACAGGCTCCACTCCAGCTCTGCTGTGCGTCCCTGGGATAATGAACACACTTCTCTGGGCCCCATTCTTTTTTTTTAATAAAAACAACGATGACTATAATAATGAACGGCACCTGACTGGCACTTTCGATGCCCAAGGCACTATTCTAAGAACACAAATTAACTGATTTCAGTCATCCCCACACCTCTATGGGGTAGACAGCAATGTTACTCTCCTCATTTTAAAGCCGACGAAACAGCATAGGAAGGTTAGTAAGTTGCCCAGGTCACACAGCTAGAGTGGGAAGTGGGGAGGGGCCAGGCTATTCTTCCCGACTTGGCAGAGTCAGGGGCTACACAAAATGATTGCTAGCAATCTGTTACGCTCCCACATTGTAGTATTTCTACAGCCTGTGAGTAATCTTTCAATGGTCTGTTTCTGGCTGCCCTGGGCTTCCAACTGACCACAGCGGGAGACAGTGGGTTACTGGGCCCACTCCCTTCCCAAGCCAGAGCGGCTCTGCTCCCCGGGGACACGGAACAGTGAGGGTGGCCACGGACCTGAGTAGCCCCGACACCCCGACTGGTGGCTATAAAACCCTTCCCACTCCTGGACATCCCACCACAAAGGCCACAGGACTGGCCTGGACGCTCTGGCTCAGACAGTTCTCTTAGGCACAGAAAAAGGTTTGTTTGAATTTTGATTGAACTTTTATTTATAATTATGTAAAATATTTATATGGGTCCCAAGCCAAATCTGCAAAACAAGGTGTTCAGTGATGTCTGCCTTCTCCTCTTCTGCTTTCTACCCCAGAAATACCCATTTAATTGGTCTCATGGTTTCTTCATCCATTCATTTTTTAAAAAATTAAATTTATTTTTTATTTAAGTATAGTTTGTATATAATCTTATATTGGTTATACTAGTCTCAGGTGTACAACATAGTGATTCCACAGGTTTACACCTTACAGTGTGGTCACCCTCTGACTCTACTAATCAATCATCTCACTTTAAACTCTCCCAATATTATTGATTATATTTCCCCTCCCTTTTCACTCATCCCCACTCCCTCCCTCTTGGTAACCATCCCTTTGGTCTCTGCTACTCATTACCTTTAATATAATATGAATATAGCCCTGGCCGGTTTGGCTCAGCCGTTAGAGCACTGGCCCTCACACCAAAGAGTTGCAGGTTCGATTCTGTATCTTGGTTGCAGTTCGTCCCTGGCCCTGGTTAGGGTCGTGCAGGAGGCAACCAGTCGATGTGTCTCTCTCACGTCGATGTTTCTCTGTCTCTCTCTCTCCCTCTTTTCCACTCTATCTAAAGATAAATGGAAAAAATATCCTCGGGTGAGGATTAAAAAATATATATATATATAAAATATATATATATAAAAAATATGAATATATATTGACGTCTGTCTTTTTAGGGAGAAATGATAGCATACTACACATACTTTTTCAAATTTCCTCCTCCCTCCCCCAGTTAATATTATTTAAGGTCACTTATTTCTCTGTTTTTATTTTTAGGGATGTATTTTCTTTCCTCCTCCTGGGTACAGGGGTAGCAGCCCCTGGAATTTCATTTGCAGCAGCTTATAAGAGAATGGGTTATTCTGAGTTTTCTTTCTGTTCTGAACTTCTAGAACCCCCCAATTCTTGGTGGTAGGCAGGTTGGGGCCTTGCCATATGCTAGAAGCATTGGGGTAGGAGCTGCAGACCCAGATTACAGTCTGGTTCTGCCAAGGTCAAGTGTGTAACTGCTGGGAGCCCAATCTTGCTGCAGAACGAGAAGCCTGGGCAAGATGAGGACTGAGCTGTGGACGCTGCATCTCTAGGCGCAGGTGTCGGGGCTGTCCTTGGCAATGCCAAGGAAGCAGCCGCCCCCTTAAGGAAAAGTGGTAAAGGTAAGTCTCATCATGCGACAGCCTCATGCCCATCACTGGCTTCTCTGCACCTGGCACAGGGCTGCCGGGTTATATGGAGCCCGGGTCACGGAGACAGAGCTGTGAGCCAGAGATAGGAGTGAGCATGCCAAGCAGGGGGTCACTGGGACCAGCCACCTGAGCAGGTACCGCTCGGGGAGTTTACAGAGGTCAGTGGAGTAGAACAGCAGGCGGCCAGGCAACAGGTCAGGATGGCAGAGGACTTTGAGGGGCGAGCCTGAGGCTTGACCAAGTCACCTTCCCCAGGAGGGCCACCTGGAGCCTGGTCCAGAAAGTTCCTGAGACATGAAGGTTGCGCTTAGTCTTTTTCCACGGAGAATATTTCTCTCTGGAGCCACCCTCCTGTATCCCCACATCCCCAAACACAACTCACACACATAAAGGCAAGAGGCAGGAAATAATATGCCAGAAAGAAAAGTCACTGAAAGAACAAGAAAGAGCAAAACTGGCCACCAACAAGTGGCAGCCCAGCTGGAGCTGTCCCGAGCTGTGCACCACATTCCAGCTCCGAGCCCCCTCCCAGCTGCATCGGCAGCCTGAGCCCTGGGGACTCTGTGGGACCCGCTGAGTGGCCCCAGAGCATGCCAAGGCTTTAGAGCCTGGAGGGGCACAGGCATCCATCCAACCCACCTTCTGACCGGACGTGAAAGACTTCAGCACATGAACCACAGCCCGTGGGGCCATCCAGAAAGGAACGTGGGAGGGGAGTCCACTTTCTGCACTGACCAGGTGTTGGCTCAGTGTATCTTGGAAGAAGGAAGATGAGGTTCGAACGCTCCTACCCAAGGGTGGCTTGGTGTTTGCTCCGGGGAGGAGCAGTCACTGCCATGGAGAAGCTGGAGAAAAGGCTTCGTGGCAACCGTTCCCACGAAGACCACGCTGGTGTGCCCTTTCTGACTCCCACCTTACCTGGACTCACAGGGTCGCATCTGGCCCAGTCTCCCCCAGAGCCTCCATTCTCCCCATGAGCGGGCAGGGCTGTTCCTGTCTCCACCCATCCAAGGGCGGGGCTCCCAGTGAGGACCCCAGGTGAAACAGGAGCACGGACCCGTCTCACCAGCCCTGAGCGCCCCTGGGTGAGAGAATGTCTCAAATTTTGATCACGACCTGTTTTGACAGGGGAAACTTCATCACTAGCAAACGCTCTGGAGACTCCAGCCTGAAAGGATGAGAATTGGGCTCTGGGCCTCGAGACAAAAGTCCGAGGCTGCCCTGGACCCACTAGGAAGCGCAGATCTGTCCAGGCACCCTCTCCTGATCTCGCAGCTTCTCTCTTCCTCCGGCGTCCAGTATCATCTCCTCCTTCTCTCCAGCACGAACGTCCCTCCCCGGCTCCACCATGCACATGCCATGTGCCTTCGAACTCCGTGCCCTGGCACCTGCTGTCCCCTCCGGTGGTGTCCTCCCCTCGCCTGGACATCTGCATACAGTGAGGCATCTCTTGTTGCTCTCGGTCTAAACTCTGCTGGTTTTTCAGGCCCTCAGCAGAGGGTGCACCTCCCTGACGTGCCTCTCATCTTGGGCCGTCGGCAGCAAACTCTGCAGCCAGGCCAGTCTGTCCACTATCTCTATACACAACCCTCGCCTCTGTTCAGTCACTTGCCAAGAATGAGCATCCCCCTGCTTTCTGCCTGGTTCCACTGTAGAGATGGATCACATTCCTCCTCCTCCAGGAAGGCTTCTTGGCTACTCTGAACCTGAGAATTCTTTCTTTTCTCAGAAGTTTCAGGGCCTGTGGCCTAGGACTGTACTATCACACACACACACACACACACACACACACACACACACACATGCAGGTATGTGCATATACACACAGATATATAGCTACACATGACAAATGTATGTGCATACACATACATGTATGCAGATATACAAAACAAACACCGCACACACGTATCCCCCCCAATGTTATTAACTGTAAATTCTCCAATATATCTTTTTTCTCCAACTAGACTATAAGCTCCTGGTGTGCCAGGCACAGACTTAACCTGTGAGGACCACTCAGGAGACACCCCTCCCTGACCAAAGCCCCCTTCCCAGCCCTACTTAACCTCTCTGTCCAGGGGCTGATGCCGGGCATTGCTCTCGCCAGCTGGGGATCATGGGGTGGGGGAGGCCAACACTGCAAAGTGCTTTGGCTGCTGAAGGAAAGCGTCCTCGCCCCAGAACATGCCCAGGTGATCAACAGGGTGCACACGAACATCATTAAGTCCTAGGAGTCAAGCAACTTCAAGGTAGCTAATCTGACCCCGACTCTGACCACAGCAATGCTTGAGGGGGCAGCCCTGACTGTTATTGGTGGGTAGTCATTGCCAGAGAAAGGGGCAGCTTTGAAGGTCTCCCCAGCTCCCTGCCCCAGAGCGAGGGGGCGAGGCCTCAGGCTCCCCTCCAGGAGAGTCGCCACCTGGCTTTGAGCCAGGGCTCACAGGGCGGGCTCAGTGAGGTCTGAAGAACCCAACATCCCAAATGGCCTGGCAGACAGCGAACCCTGCCCCAGGAGATGGCCAGCTCTATCCCAATACCCCCTTTAGGGGACCCCACGTGGCCACTACCTCCATCAGAACTAAGTGCGTGGAGGAGTCTTAGGACGGGACCACACCTTTACAGAGAAAGCTTCGCTCCAGACCCAGCCCTGAGAGGCGCGAAGAAGACAGGCTAGTGGCGATTTCCAGGGCAAGGGGGCTGCCGGGGGAGTGGGGCTGAGCCCTCCGAGGCGGGCTGATGGCCGAGCAGAGCTGGAAGTCCTGCAGGAGGTGGGGCAGGCCGATTTCTTCGCAGCGCTGCCCTTACAAAACGCAAAGCCTTGGGCACTCAGAGAGGTTTCTTCCTTCTCGACGCTCCCAGGCGCTTGCTCCGTGGTGGGACGGAGCGGGTGAAAAGAGGCACAGGATCCCCCGTGGGAAGGAATCTGTACACTCCAATATCCGGAGCAGCTGCAGATCTGCAGGGTCTTGAGTACATCGTGTAGCCCCTGAGTCTCACCTGTATCTTACAATGGGCACACTGGCATGCGTCTTCTCTGGGAGGCATCTTTGTTTATGTTGTTAATATTTATATTCTTTTCTCTCCAACCCAAGGACGCCTCCCCTATCACTGATCGACAGATTCGAGTATTTCAGTATATTTCCAATGAAAGCACCACATTTTATAATCACGGAGACCATAGTGTTTAAGGGGAAATGTGTGTGTGTGTGTGTGTGTGTGTGTTGAAAAGTTTCCCTTTCCTGCAACTGCCTGCTGGACCCTGGAGGACAGGTAACAGCATCCTTTGGCTTAAAACCTTCCCCTGGAGGACAGGTAACAGCATCCTTTGGCTTAAAGGGAAGGAACACTCTAAACCTTACTCCAATGTGGAGAGGAGCCACGGACAAGTAGGATGGACACACAGACGGAGGACAGGATGAGGAAAGCATTCTTGAACAGATCTGAGTTGAACCAGAAAATAGGGTGAACATAAAACCCTACACCCACTCAAAGCTATCGGAGGATTTCACTTCATCACTTAAAGTGGAAAAGCGCAATGACACAGGGAAGGAACTAGAAACAGATTAGGACAGCCCCCAGTGGTCCCCACACACCACATCCACACCTTCGTGTGGTCCGTTCCAGTGTACCGGGTGAGTCTGTGTGACTAGTAGAATGTGGCAGAAGGGACGGTATGTCACTTTCGAGATAAGTTTACAAAAGAAGTGGAAGCTTCCATCCCTCTCTCAGATCTCATTCTGTTATGGGCACCCCACAGAGAGGCCCACATGGCAGGAAATGAAGCCTGTAGCCAACAGCCAGTGAGGAACTAAGACCTGCCAACAACCACATTGCTGAGCCTGGAGGTGAATCTTCCAGGCCCACCTGAACCAAGTCTTTAGAGCCGCAGTTCCCACCAACAGCTTGGCTGTGATCTCCTGAGAGACCCTGAACCAGAACCACTTACTTCAACCAGAACTGCCTGCTTCAACTGTCCCTGGCTTCCCGACCCTCAGAAACTGTGTGCGATAATGTTTGTTATTTTCAGCTACAAAAATTAGAGGGATGATTTGTTCTACAGCAAGAGTTAGCTAATACAGATTTTGGTGCTTGGACCCAAGGCGCTGCCATAACAAAAATCTAAACCGTGGGAGTGGCCTTGGGACTGGGCACTGGGCAGGAACGGGAAGGGTTCTGAGGTCAGTGAAAACCTGAAGTGCCCTGAGGAAACTTAGAAATATGCACTTGGAGGAGGTTGCTGGCGAGGGCTTTAAGGGAAGTGAGAAATACGTTACTGGGAACTGGAGGAGAGGGGAGTCTCGCTATGTGGCAGCAGAACATTGAGCGACACCATCTCCTGCAGTTACGTGAAAAGTAGAAAATGTACCTAATGACTCGAGTGATTCAGCTAAGAGATTTCTGGCCAGAGAGTGAAGGTGCTGCTTGGCTTCTTCTTGCTGGGTATGGTGAAATGAGAGAGGAAACAGAAGCTTAAAAAAGGACTGTTACAAAAAAGGAGCCAGGACCTAACTTTTGAAGATTCCCAGACTTTCCAGATGGCAAACAATGCTGACACCAGGATACACTTCCGAACAAAGATCAAACCCAGGCACTCTCGGGAGAGCACGGTCCAAAGAGGAGGCTAAGGGTGTGACTACGACTGTGAAATCCTTTGTTAAGATTTCAGTCCTTTGAAAGATGGGAGGTGATGCCTCAGAGGACTGTTCAGTGGGACAAAACGCTTTAAGATTTTGAATGTGTGACTCAGACCTTTTCACTCAAACAACGGAGCTTCAGAAAGCTTAAGGGCATTGTTCTACAGCAAAACTCAAAGTGGAGAAGGGATGATCTTAAAGAGATTTATGGGTGGGCCTTTATTTAGTAAAAGTAGATCCCAATTGGATTCACAAAAGATCCAAAAAATTTTTCAAAAAATTACATCAGCAGAAACGATGACAACTTGGGCTGGAAGGGACAGAGACTATATAAAATAAAAATATGCTGTTAGACCTCTGAAATTCTACTGGCAGGGAACTAGATGAGAAAATGACTCAGCTGCATACACATGCTACCTTTCATAGAAAAGAAAGAATGACTTAGGAGCAGAAGCAAGAGCCCAGAATATTCATTGGGCTAGTGACATGACTGCAATCCCATGAAAGACCCTGTGGGTAGACAGCAGAGCCAAGAGTCATGTAGGATAACTCCTGGGCAGGAGTGGGACTTAGCTCTAATCGAGGAAACTGCCATCATTTGCTTGGCTAGATTTCAGAACTGCTATGGACCAATGACTTGTGTATGCTTCTTGTTTCTCTCCTTCTTGACAAATAGGGGCGTCTATGACAGTTACCTTATCTTTGCTCCACAACTGTATGTTGATACGTGTGTGGGGTGCAGGCTCAGAGATCAAGAAGGAGCTACACTTGAGCAGATGTACGTAAGGAATTGCACCCAAAGAGCCTGATGCATACCTAAACACAATACAGATGATAATATTCTAGACTTTGAGCTGATGCTGTAATCAAATGAGACACTGGGAGGGGTGAGTGTATTTTGCAAGTAGGAAGAATGTGGATCATTAGGGGCAAGAGGGGGGGTGACAATAGTCAGCCTCGAAGATGACTCCAATGATCCTGGCCTTCTGGGATTCACATTCTTGTATAGTCTCCTCCCATATTGTACCAGGGGTAGTCTGTGTGGACAACAAAATATGGCAGAAGTGACAGAATGTCACTTTCAAGATTAGGTCATAAAAAGTACTGCATCTTCCATCTTGGTGTCTGTCTGCCTGCCTTCTGTTTCTCTCTCAGATCATACTGGAGAAGCCAGCTGCTATGTCATAAGTAGCCTTATAAAGGGCTCCACCCAGTGACCAAAAACTAGTGAGGAACTGACACCTGCCAACCACCTTGTGAGTGAGCTTAGAAGCAGATCCTCCAATCCAGTTGAGACTTCAGATGACTAGAGTCCCGGTCAACAACTTGAACACCCTCTCAAGAGAGACCCTGAGCCAGAACTACCCAGTTAAGCTGGTCCTGGATTCCTGACCTTCAGAAACTGTGCAAGATAATAAATGTTTATTGTTTTAAGCTCTACGTTTTGAAGTAATTTGTTACACAGCAACAGATAACCAATACAAACATCCAGGCCAAGCTCCATTTCCAGCGAACTAACATTGGGAATGATAATGGCAGAGTTCCTAAAGCGTCCACACACAACTGTAAACACAGACATGTGTATACTACAAACACAAATACAGGTGATGAGTCCTCAGGCTTGTGTGTCCCTTGGCATTTTACCTGCTTTTAGAGCACCATCTCATTTAAACTGCAAAACAGTCTTAGAAGGTAAATGTCCTCTTTTATAGATAAGAAACATGCCTCAGAGATGAAGTCATGCCTTTGAGGCTCCACTTCTAGGCAAGGTGACCCAAACCAAATCTACACGAGTTAGCACACTCAAGGGGCCACCTACACATTTGGCTGGAACCAGGGCTCTGCAGTGGCTCATGTTCTGTGATGTCCAGCAAATGAAGGTAAGAGCAAAAATGATGTTTGACTACAGTAAGATGGTTTTAGGCTTTTAGGAGCTAAATTCCTGCCTTTAGAAAATACAACCCATCCACCCTCCCTCTCCACCCGCAACGTACTGGCTTCTCAGTGTGCTGGACACTCTCAGCACTAGATCATTCTCTTAACTAGGTAGTCACTGGCCTTCCCTGGGTTACCCAGAGTGATCACTGACACCTCCGTTTGAATATGGGACGCTCGAGTGGTAAATCCAGGCACACATGGAGCGGCTTGAGAATACTGAGAAGTGAGGTGGACGAGGAGGCAGAGATGGTTTTCCCCAACGTGGGCAGAGTAAGCAGCACAGAAAAATACACGAGAGCTTTGGCTAGAAAAGGGTGCCCCGACTCCCGTGCCGGCCCGAGGGCGGTGGGGCTGAAACTGTACGGCGGGGCCTGGGGAGGGAGCTGGCCTTCAGGGGCCCTGCCTAGAGGGGTCCCAGTGATCACCTTCCCTACCCTACTCCTGACCAAGCATCTCCTACCTTCTGGAACATGCGGGCAACGTCAGAATCCTGCCCCCTGCCTGTCCTTTCCCACCCCTGCTCTGCCTCTCCAAGCCACGGCTACAGCTCCCAGTTCAAGGCGCCGGGTTTCCGGCTCGGGGTGGCCAGGCCATGCCATCTGCTCCCTGGCGCACGCAGCCAGCTTGGAACGAGTGTTTGCTGTGCCCATTTGGCCACCAGACCAAACATGCACACAGCCCCACACAGTAATTTTTTTTTCCTTCAAACCATTTCTCATGTTTTGTTTTAAGTCCACACAGCTTTCCTGAGTTCGGCATCAGTCCTGACAAACAAAGTCTGAAATTGGATTCTCTGTCCATGGACTCCGCCCCTTGAAGACAACTCAAGGGCAGCGCATTCCCGAGGGAGGGCTATCCCGTGGACCACGCTGGCTATTGTGCTGGGCTCCTCTGTTCACCTGGAGAGGTGACTCGGGGCCCGGGGGCTCGCCCTCCCACATCCCAGTGCCCTGCATGCTCTCGGGTCTCCCGCCCAGGCCTGAATCGCTCAGCTGCTGCACCTGGTCCAGGTGAGCCAGGTAACTCAAGCGTGGCGGGGAGAGCTCTCTGTCTATGCCAGGCCTGACACACCCCAAAATTGTGAGGAAGGGCAGGGAAGATCAAGGGAGGACTAAAAGGAGCTTGGAGAGTGAGGGGTGGGACAGACAGACCCTGTAAATGAGAGGAAGCTCCGAGGGTCAAGGTCACGGAGGGGCTGCCATGTGGGAACAGGAGTGAGCTTGGCCCATGCCGGGAACCGAGGGGCGAGGGCCTGGAAGTGCAGTGAGCAAGGACAGGAGGGAGGTGGGAGAGGACAGGCTGGGCAGGCCCGTCTAGGGAGGGGGTGAGGGCTGGTGTTGGTAGGGGCCCTGAAGGTCTATGCTGTTATATGCTGTCTAATAATTCCTCCAAAAACCTCTGCAATATTAATAAGTGGGTGACTGTACGTTTTAAGCTCCCATGAACTGTTGGGAAGTTTGTGTCTGCCAATGTGGGCATGTCCACTGCTGGGCTCGGGCCGTCTGTCTGTCTGTCCAGGCCTACTCAGAAAGAACCAGCAGCTCCATCCATTCTGCATTTTAAAGGGCACGAAGATGCCCTCAGGTACACGGACAGCTGAAGACAATGACATAAACTGCCCCGTGACAGATGCCCACTGGGTATGCAGGGGACACCTTGATCTCAATTTCCCCCATGGGTGCTAAGCACGGGCATCACCTCCCGGGACCCGAGGGCCTGTCTCCTTGAGTAACTTCAATTCTGCTTGCTGATGTCTTGCCTAATTGAGCCCCTGCATCACTTCTGGAAACTAGGGCCTCCCGAAATACTCCAAACCATCATGGAGGCCACCTCGGCTTCCCCAAAACACACACTGGAAGAAACGGCTAAACTTAAATTACTGGGAAGACTCAGAAATAACTCTCAGAGCTCAGGGCAAATGCTGACTCAGGCAGGAAGGCTTCTTAGTATTTTTAAAACCTGTGCTCCCGTCCCTGCTGGGGAGCCTTGGGGAGTGGAGGGCACCCTCATGCGCTGGGCCTGTCCTCCTGGGACTGGGGGAGCCGGCAGCCTCCCAAGAGCTGCCCAGCGTTCTGGAACTCACTATCCTTCCTCTCACAGGGTGGCCCCTCCCCCAAACCTGGGACATCTCTGGGCTGTTGCAGAGACTTCCTAGTATGTCCACACACCAATCAGCCGGACCAGGATCTCCAGGCATCACTGACCCAGGGTAGGGGTGCAGCAGGCAGAGGGAGGGCAATCCTGTGTGGTGAGTCTGGTCTGAAATCTCACCATTCATCCATCTTCAATCATGTGCTGCCTTCTCAATCCACCTGAAAACTGCAGCCCTCCCCCCGCCTTCATCACCCTGGCACATGACTTCTACTCAGGGGGTGTATGGAGGAGGCGGTGAGGGACCCAGAAGAGAGGCCAAGCGTGCTGAGGAAGGAGCCAAGGGATGTCTTCCAGCAGGAATCTGGGTGGGCGCACAGGCTCTGGGGCCAGGCTCGGGCTCAGCTACTTCCCTTCTGGGCGTAAGTTACTTTCCTCATCTGTGAAATGGGAATAAATGGTTATCTCCTGGCCAGGGTCATTGGAAAGACTACATGAGCTGATATTGGTAAAGGGTTCAGTGTGTCTTGACCATGGACGTGCTTGTGAAATCACTGAGTGGCTTCCAGGTGGGGTGGAGGGTGGGCTGGGTTTGCCCAGGGGACTGCGGACTGAGAACTAATGAGATGCACAGCCTGTCCTGTGAGTAAGGTGACCCCAGGCACAACCATCTCAGGCAGCCAGAAAGCTGGGAGTATAGGGGCTCAGCCAGGAACAGCTGGGTGCTCAGGGTGCAGACTGAAGCAGATTTGGTCCTGAAAGATATACACAGGAGCAGCAGACATGGGCTGGCTTTCTGGAACTTTCTGGAGAGGGCGCATGGGCTGGGCCGAAGACACCCAGGGCACCGGTTATTTGCAATAAAAGCCCCAACTGGCCTCTGGATTGTCACGCATCCCGTCTTTCCCAGCTCAGGGCTAAGGAACGGAATATTCCTGGGAAGGGTTTTTCCATCGTTAGTCCTGCGCTCTCGCCGGGACATGTGAGAGCTGGAATCGGCTCTGAGGAAACCGTGGCCACATCACCAGGACGAAGACCTAGATCTACAACTGCTGGTCCAGCGTCTGGTCCTCCCCTGTGCACCGACCAGGGCACGGGGGTCCCAGGAGCGTCAGGAAGAAGAGGGGACTCATGTTTCTGCACGTAGCGCTGGCGCAAGCCTGGGATTTCTCATGCACCTGCCGTCCTACGTCATCCCCTGGCACCCCTACAGGCTGCGCATCCATGTCCTTGGGGACAATAGGAGAATGGGCTTGGCGAGGGTCCTTATTTTCTCAAGATCTGCTGGCTGGTGAGGGGTGAGCAAGTCCTGAAGCCCAGGGAGCCTGTCCGGGCCCTGGCTGCCCACCACACACACTGCCCCCGGGGGAGGCTGCGCAGCTTGGTGCAGAGGCCCGGCCCCGTGGTGTCCTCAGAGTCACCTGCTTCCATCTGCTCCAGCAAAGGAGGCGGGGTTGGAGGTTAACACTTGTGGGCCAACTTCTGGACGTCCAGCATTTCAGAAAAAGAGACTAAGTCCTCGAGGAGGAGTAATTAAACCAACGCGGTGGCTGGTGCGCATTCTACTTCCTGTCCCGGCACAGACCCAGTGGAGATGCACTTAGGTCTCTACGGGCAGTTCCTAGCCAGCACCCCCTGCTCTCCTGGCTAATAGGCACGCACCCCCGCCTCTTTCTCAGTCCCCGTCCCTGCCCCCAGGGGTCCTCCTTTGTCATCTAGGATTTGTGGGCTCTGAATGAATTCTAATAGCTGGAAAAAGGGGAAGAAAGTAAAAAAAGAGAAGCAATGCTCCATTTCCCAGCAGTGGGCACAGACCAGGAGATGCCCACTGCAGGGTGGGCAGGCTTGGCACCCGGCACCCTGCCAAAATGAACAAAAGGACCCCCGCACGGATACAGGTACTGGGCGAGGTTCATGCTGGTCTTTCCCTGGGGGAGGGGCCCAGGGCCTTGTTTGCTCTCCCACCAAGTGTGATGCTGGGCGCAGGTCCGGAGCACGAAGCACGTGCCAGGAAAGAGGGGCAGGAAAGGGTTCATAGGTGAGTCACGGGCTCACCTTGGCAGGGCCCTCTTGCCATCTGTTCTGCCCAGGAGCAGTGGGCGAGGCGGGCATTGTGCAAAGGATGACCTGGCCATCATGATTTGCACACAGGCTGGGGTCTTCTCCAGGCACAGCAGGGCCGGCACGTCGATCAGACACGGACCTGGACCTCTGGCTTCAAGACTGAGCTGCTCTTCTTTCCAAGAGAGTCCGCTTGGGGTGGGCGTGGGGAGGAGGAGAGGAGCCTAAAAATAATTCCTATCTGACTCATTTTGCTTAGAATCTGACAGGGCTGCCTGCCAGGTGGGGGTTTGCCTGTCCCATTTTCTCATCTATCTTTAGCAGGGACTTAATGAGGGCAATTTCCTTGCTGGGATATAAAGGCAAACCGTGGGCAATGGAAGCGTGGATCTGTCTCGCTGTCCCCTGGGCTCCTGATGACGGGATGACAGCGACGGTCACCGCAGGGCTGAGCAGTCTGGAGGGCCTCGGGGATGCTGCCACCCAGATGGGAAAATGAAGCAGGAGCCCCTCAGCGAGACCCAAGCCAGGTGCCGACGGGCAGAGGAAGGTCCTACCTCCTCGTCCCCCCACCCCCAGCTCTGCTTCCACCACACAGACAAGAGAAATTACTCAGGCCCGAAACCCATCCCTCACATGCTCCTTTCCCTTCAGCATCTCTCTCCGTTTGAAAAAGCAAGCACAGTCAACCCTGGTTTTCATGGCGGGCTGTTCCGCAAAGTCCCGCGAACACAGCTAGCGACGACTGGACCGTGGCTCCCAGGGGAGGGACGGGGTGAGGTTCCCATGACTGTATCCCTCTATTCCCTCCAAGTGATCAATACATAACCTGCTTTATGTGTTTCTGTCCAAAGACAGCTTCTCCAATATACATTGTTGATGCACCGTATCAACACGAACTCACGGCCAACGGCACTGTGACGCACGCATGAATGAAGCTTTTCAACACACCACACACACTCTCCAGAAGGCACATCACAGCCTTCTGGCACTTAGAAGCACTAGACAGCACTTCAGCGCTACGCTCGGGTGTCATTTTAAACAGCAAATTCACCAGCAAAAGGCACACGCGTGCAGGAAACACGCCGCTGCGCAGATCACTGAAAGGACACGTGTTACCGCCCGAGCAATGGAACCAGGGGGCAGGACATGCCTTGTTCAACCTCTGCTGGGAAGGTGTGCGTCGGGCAACCAGGTGTGCATCGGGCAACCAGGTGTGCAGGAGCTGACGCAGACTCAGGGCTCGGAACGAGGTTGACTCCTGCTCGGCTCCTGGTGGACAAGATCTGGAACTCACTCGTCTTCGACAGGATGAAGGACTCCCGACTGGGGACGTGATCAGAGGCGCTGAAGGAACAGCAGGCTCCCGAAAGCAACCGTGCCTTAGAGATGGGGCACCGGGTATCCCCCAGGGTCCTCCTGGCCCACACGCCCAGATGTGAAGAGGAGGAAGGGTAGGTGGCTTCCAGAATGAATGAGCATGGGGTAGAATTGTCAGGCGTGTTGAGGGGTGGGCTTCCTAGGGGTCAGTGACAACTCTGAAGTTATATTTTCGTATTCAGAGTACAGATATCCCGTTTGCCTTTACCAGTGACCTAGATGAGCTTGCAAAATCACATCTGATGGCTGACACTAACTTTGTCCCTAGAGAAAGTGTCTGGCACCCAAGGAGGGTTTGGGCACATGCTGGCAGAGGGAGGGAAGGAGGGATGGAATCTTATTTGGTTCTACAATTAAGAGGACACCAAGCCACAGTCGTGGTCAGTCATAGCTGCTGGAGGACCTGCTCACACCAGAGCGCCCAGCGCGTGGCCCTACAGCACCACCTGGGACTCAGGAATTGGGTGGCACTTCTCTGGGCACCCTGCCCCTGGGCCCTAGGGAAACTGCTCTGGGCTAAGAGAACTCCCAGCCCGAGGTCAGTCCCCAGACAATGACCAGTGGACATGGGGAATGTAAAGACCCACCCCTTCACTCTAAAGAGTCACCCCAACTTCAGAACTGCCCGTGATCAGAACTTCCCACCCAGACCGCACTGCAGCTCAACTCCCTCCGCCCAGCCCTGCCCCCTCCCTTCCCAAGGACACTCCTTAGTAAGCGTCCTGCCCGTGACTCTCCAGCCCAGAGTCGGCTTCCCAGGGAACACAGACTCTGACAGACATCCACCGATTGCCTCAGTTCCTTCATCTCTTCCACTGGGGTGGGGGCGGGGCAGGAGTAGAGCAAATCCCGGCCCGGAGGGTGAGCCTCACTCAAGATCAGCGCAGCAGTGAGTGGGCAGCATGGCCAGACAGCCCTGCTCTCTCCTTTATTCAACCCTCACCTGAGGATATTTTCTCCATTGATTTTTAGAGAGTGGAAGTAGGGAGGGGAGGGGGAGAGAGAGAGAGAGAGAGAGAGAAACATCGATGTGAGAGAGACACATAGATTGGTTGCCTCCCAGGTTCCCCAGCCAGGGCGGAGATTGAACCTGCAACAAAGGTATGTGCCCTTGACAGGAATCCAACCTGCGACCCTCCGGTGTGTGGGCTGACGCTAACCACCGAGCCACAGCAGCTTCTCTGCCCTGCATCCCGAGGGAAGGGAGTTTGAGGTGCGAGGGAGCCTTTGTGGCCCCCTTCCAGGCAGCGGGTCAGAGGACCTGGAGGCACGCTGCCCTTTGAGGAATACGCGGAATAGTCATTTAGTACACGCACATCATGAAATGCATGGTTTTGTCTGGAATCAGTGAACATCGTTGACTAGTTTGCCAGAAAAAAAAAGTTGTTATCAGTTGTACAAGTTTTAAGAACATTTCTAAGGAGCAAACCTTTGCACTGTTGCTGAGCTTAACCTTTTTCTGGAACACGAGGAAAAGACATCCACAGCTCAGTGTCCATCACAGAGCCCCTCAAAGCAGCCCATGGAACCTGGGGGCAGTCTGCAGTGGGCGGTCCGGGGGGCCCTCCTTCCCTGCTGGCCCCGCCAGAGGGGCAGAGCTTTAGAAGTTGATCCAGGAGAAGCAGCGATGGACCCTGGGCGCCCTGGAGGGGATGCAAGGCCTGCTCCCTGGGCTCACGAGCAAACCCTGCACTTTCCGGGACCAGGAGTGACAGCCCGCCCCTCACTGTAGACACTTCACTCCACTCTCTCCCGACGGTGTTTCGAGGGCCTCGAACCCCTCTGATCTGAGGAGTGAGCTGGTGCTAAGACCGTTTCCAGGTATCTTACAAGGATTAGCTCATTTAAGCCTCACAATTACTAGACCCATTTTACAGAAGAGGGAAACAAGGGTTTTCAAGAGATTTAGTAATTTGCCCAGGTCAGAGTTAGCGAGTGGAGGAGGCGGGGTTTGTGTCCAGTCAGTAAGGGCACCGCCAACACCCTGAGAGTCCACCTTGAACTGGGAGACAACGCAGACCTGTGGGAAGACTAGGGCTCTCGAGCCCAGTTTGCAAGCTCCTGCCCCAGGCTGTGGGTAGCCCAGAAGGCCAGGCTCAGCCACCTGCCGAGCTGCGGGGAGTCTGCAGCTGTGGGACACAGATCTAGTCACTTTGCAGGAAGGCTGAAGCCCACAGCCCCCTACAGGCACTCTGAGGAGAGCCACAGAGACACCACGGGGACAGAGCGCCCATTTCTCGTCACGTGACATTGCAGCCACACCCCAACTGTGCACCTACCAGCTGCCTGCTGTTGGTCTTTTTCTGGGTCAAATGTCCACTTGAGGTTGTAGAGTTGAAAGGGAAAGAGATTTGGAGTCAGTAGAGGCAAGTTCAGCTCTGCCACGTTTTAGCTAACGCCTCTGGCCTCAGTTATCCCGTCTGTTAAGTGGGGAAACAGAACCTGCTCTCTCCCGCAACAGAGGGAGAGATCAGGGGCACAGATGCTGGCTGTGCCCTTTGGCCACCAAATCTGATTGCAGGCACCTCTGTCCGGTGCCTAGGGAATGCGGGCCTCTCGGTGTGACAGCCCCAAGTCCCAGGAAAGTTAACCTGTTATACAAAAGTGTTAACGACCAAAGTCCAACATGAAGGTTTGGGGCTTAGCAAGGCCACGGCTATCCAAACTCCGCTGGGAAGGTTGGGGTCCACCTGATAATATTCTGCAGCTTCCCTCAAATGTCAGAATCACACGCTCCACCGAGAGGGACTAAGGGGGCCTCTGGTGCTGGCTTCCTGCTGGCAGATAATGAGGACCTTAAACTACCTGGCTGCGTGCTCTTCTCCTGACAGCCGGCCGGGGACTCCACGGAAGCCGAGTGACCGACTGCCGCGTATTCCAGAGTGTGAACAAAGGTGGAGCCTCCAACCCGCACACGCAACGGGCCTGGTGTGTGTCTGGGGCCCTGAGCGGCAGAGCCTGACCCCTGAAGGTCAAGACATGTGATTCTTGCATCTGTCTTTGGTCCAGCTGAGCACCTCTCCTTCCAGTTCGGCCGATTTCCTCCGGCTCAGGCCCTGTGAATGCGGAGGCCGCGGCTCCTCAGCCCCCGCATAAATCTCTGGGTTTACCCGCGTGAACGTCCCTCCCTGGCAGCCTCCTTGTCCCTGGCCCTGTCCATCAGCCTCTCCTCGCAGGACATACTTTCCATGCCTTTAATCATCTTTACTGCCTGGCCTTGGACTCGGTCCCGGGTCCACATCCTCTGCGAGGTGTGCTGACCTAACCCGGCGTTTGTTAGCACGAGCGCGGCCCAGCGGAAGGGCAGCTTCCCAGAGCCTGCGTGTCAGGCTCCTCTTCCTACATCCCTGGGTCGTGCTGCTGCTTTCCGGAGCCTGCACTGTGCAGGGGGCTCCTGCTGAGCTGGGTGACCTGGCCCACGTGCGGAGGTGGGGCCTGGACGCTGGGCCAGGGGAAGCAGTCAGAGGGCGACCTCTCACTCGGAAGCTTGGGGCTGCCGTACAGCTCGACAGGCATTCTGGGGACCGTGGGGCAAGGGAGGAGGGCCCCAAGCCTTGCGCTCCCCAACACCACCCCAGTCCCCTGTGAACCCCATTCCCCCTTTGGGGGTACTCCTTGCATCCTCTATCTGCCAGGAACCCAGAAACCAGGAATGAGCCTCTGTGAAGCGGCACAGCAGAAAGGGGCACACCCAGTGGGCAGGGCTAGCTCCAACGCTCCTGGCTCAGTTTCCCCTTTCGTGCCACTGCACAAAGTGCCCAGTGGTCCCGATGTCCAAGCCAGGGCCCACTCCCTGAGCGTTTACTGTTCTCTGTTTCACATCCGCTAAATCCACCAGCTGATGACGTGGCATTCAGGTGCCCCAGTCCTCCACCCACCCCAGGCTGGGGCCACCGCCCAACACTCCTCATGCAGGGCTGAGCCTGCAGGGCAGGATCGGGGCCCCTGGTCACCCCAGCTCTGGTCTCAAGGAGCTGCCTGAGACCAGGCACGTCTAGTCTTCTGAGCAATGATGTCGGTTGGGCTGTTTCTTGGCTCTTCGAGAACATTCTCTGTTCATTGAAGGTAAAACCACAAGCCGTCCCTTTATCTAAGAAGAAATTCCCTCTAGAGGAACACCTCATTTTAATTCCTCAGGCAGGCCTCCTTCCTTCCTCCCTTTTTTGGTATTTCCATTCAAAAATCACTTATGTACGTTCAAGCAAAAAATATACTCTAACACCTCCTTGTGCACAAATGGCCACATTCTGCAGACACGGCTCTGCACCTGGGCCTTTCCATTTGAAATAAACCTGGAAGACCTCTCCATGTCAGAAAGCCTTTAAGGAAACAAAGACACGCCCAGGCCCTCCCAGGATGCCCAGCCTCAGGTGCCCCTCCTGCCCAGGGCTGCCTCACGGTGCCTTTCCTGGCCCCGTCATCACCCAGGGCTCTGAACTGCAGGGAGATCCTGGTTTCCGCTTCTGTTCAACACCCCACAGGCTCTGAGGGCAGGAGCATGTGTGGGTGCTGAGCTGTGTGATGCCTTCACAGCAGAGCTGAGCACGGACCAGGGGTGACTCCCAGTGACTGGGGTGGAGGAAAGACAGGCACCCTTGGAATTGTGATCTCCAAAGCCTCCTGCAGGCCATGTCTCAAAACATGCGTCGGTGGGGTCCTGGCCCCTCGGACTGCTGGTTGCTGTAAGGTCAGTGGGAAGATCATTTCTCCTCCTGAACTGCAACAGCCGACCTGGACTCCTGCAGGCATCCGTTCCGGGGGTCAACCAAGAGAAGCGCAGCCGCCGCTGCCTGCTGGCTGCCAACCCCACGTGCCAGCCTCACAGGTACCAGCCGGTGACCGGGAAAGCAAAACACAGGCCAGGAGCGACGGAGCTACCAATGGCCGACAGAGAACAAGAAAACCCAAAGCTCAAGATGTGGTCTCTCCTACCTTCGGTCATTTCTCCTCCTCCGGAACAACTTCTTCGTGTGCGCGATCTCCACTTCATGAGGCATCGGGTGGTAGCCCTGGGTGTGGGGGAGGAGGGGCATCGTTAGCGACTTCTGATCGAGTGTCAGAACTTCTGGGACCAGACTAACGACAATGACGTCTATGACAAAAAGAAACGGAGCGTTTGGAAAGACTGACCACCGAAGCCGGACTGAAAAATGGAAAACACTAGAGTGAACGAATTTCCCACCAGGTGATGATGCTGGAATTACAGACTCGAAAGCAGTAGGGACACAAAAGGGCCTTAGAATCCGTCATAGCCAGTCAGTCAAACTACAGATGGGAATGCTCAGGTCCAGAGAGGGAGTGAGCGTCTGAAGTCTTGCAGTTTGCCACGGAGCCGGGACCACGTCTGGGTCCCCTAGCTGCGTGGCGTTTGCTTCTCTAACATCCAGCTCCCTAACACAACAGGGACGCTGGTATCTTCTCCGAGCAGCTGAGCGGACCACAAGGAGGCAGCCCCTGCAAACCCTGGGCCACGTGCAGAGGGAACGTGCTAGAAGCCAGGTCTCCCCATCCTAGTGCAGGACCCTGTGCAGTTTTACCCCAGATCCTCACCCCTTCTGCTCCCGGGGAGCAGCTAGGAGGACATGCAAATAGCTAAGTGCCTTTTAAACTGGGGGGAAATCTAAAGATGGTCTTTCATGTATCGTTGTCATGACAACGTTTGTACATTTACTTCATGACTGGTGAAAGACCCTCTGCTTATAACATGGGGCTGATCCCAGAAATGCCAGGCCCCAGGCAGAACTTTGGCAGAAGCTCACTGGTGGCCAGCTCTGTTGCCACCTCCCTCCCTGTGGCAGAAAAGTGTGTTCTGGTGGGACATGGGAGAGCACGGCCAGTCCATTAGGGATAGCCTGGGGCCAGGGGTGGTGTGGCTTGGGCGTGGGACACCTGGGTGCAGGCTGACTCAGAGTCCTCAGGACCTCGGGCAGGGCCCAGCGTTCTGGATGTGGTCAGGGACAGTCCATTTGGCCCAACCCTACTCTACACAGGGGACTGAGGCCCAGAGAACTCGTACAAAGAGTTAGAGATGGGCAGCTCTGGGGGCTGGCAGCTCAGACCCTCTATGGTGAGGGCGCTGTAGTCTCTGGATTTGGGGTCCACAGCAGAGGGCCCTGCTGGCCCTGGGGGCTCAGGGTTCAGCCCCTGACCAAGGTGGGGGATGGACAATGGCAGTTCTGGCTGTGCCCAAGCTGGCCAGTCTTGGGGAGCTTCCGGTGGAGGGGGGGACTGGGAGGGTAGCAGTCTCAGGAGGACACAGGGACCCTGGTATGCTGGACTCCTATTGAATCCAGGGAGGGAATAACACATTTCAAAATAACCTGAACACTAGTCTCTCCCTCCTGGCCGGTCTTGCCTCGACAATGCAGTAAAAGGCATGAATGAATTCCGGGCTCCAGGCAGCCACAATGGGCCTCTGTGGCTTTAGGATGTGCTTTGTTTAATGGTTTTCTCAAAGGATATTATTTGCTTTCTTTAATACAAAACACAAACAAGGAAAAACACCAAGTCTTCCCCTTTCATTTCCCCTCTCCCACCCCGACCAGCTCTGAGCTGGCCTCTTCCCTCCCTCGGTCCCTCCCCGGCCTCAGGTCACTGCGGGAAAGCTGGGTGTGCCCCGCACAGACAATGGAAGGAAGCAGAGGCTCCCTCTCAAGCTGGCGGCCCGGATCTTAGCTCCGAGCTGGGCAGAGGGAGCTGTCCACGACCCTTGGCGTCCATGAGCCCAGGAGGTGCTAGCCGCCCCTGTCTGGGCCCCAGAGTCCTGGGTTCTGACCTGCACCCCAGCCTACTCCCTGCCCAGAGGCCAGAGCGTGAGGGAGCTACCCTGGGACCCTACCTCCTGGAGTCCCAGCCCTCTGCCGGGACTCCGTGGGGCCCAGTGGGCGTGCAGGGCCACTTAGGGCTTCTGAATAAGCCATGGCTGAGGCCTCTGAGCACACCCATCCACCCCCCAAATTAACATATATGCACGTGTGGATAACACACTGTAATAGTTAAAAGAATGGCTTTGGAGCTGAACTGGGGCGTACAGCCTGGCTCGTCCTCTTGATGGCTGAGACACTGAGAAATGACCCAACCTCTATGTGCCTCAGTCTCCTCGGGTCCTACGAGGGGTAAAGGAGTTGATGAACGCGTACAGAACACAGATGTGCCTCAGTAAGCATCTCGAGCGTCGGCCTCCTCCTCCTCCTCGTCCCCTTGCCCCTGACCCTGACACCTGCTCAGGGCTGAGTGAGCCAGCACAAGCACGGCTGGTGGTGCCTTCCTCATGGCGCCCCCGTCTTGGGAGAGGCCAGCAGGGGTGGTGTGCAGGGGAGGTGGGTGTGGGACCCCGGTCAGGGAAGACTGTGGGAATTAGCAGAGAGCCTGGTGGCCCACGTGCTGGGGAAGGACAGAGTAGCTCTGCCTGTCGTCTCTTTCTGAGGCTGGCAGGCCCCACTGGGAGGCCCCCCCACAGCTGAACAAAGTGACAAAGGTTTCAGAACAAAGCTTTTCACCTCTGAGGTCCCCCTCCCCAGGAACAATCCAGGCTCCAGAGGACTGGTCCTACCCCCAAGGCTACCTGGGGCCCCGCCTGTTGGTGTCGTGGTGAATAAATGAACGAGCCCACCTTTCTGGGGGCACCTACACAGAACTCTCAGGCACGTGGCATATGCCAGGGTGCACTGCATTTACACAAGCTTTGCTGGGGGACCCTCCCAGCAGCCACTGTGTTCCTCACAATCAAGCTGGTGGTGGGTGCCAAGTGGCACATGGTTCAAGATGCTGCCCACACTCCCCCGAAAACAAGGGCATGCTGGTGTCCACAGGGGAGTACGAGCCAACCGGAAAAGAGAGAAGGTCTGTGCGGAGCCACCACCTGCCACAGCTTAGCTGCTGACCCAGGCGACCAGGACTTTTTTTAAAGTCATTGCTGAGAGGTAAGACTTATGCATGAATGTTCATAGAAGCATTATTCATATTTGCCAAAAATGGAACAACCCAAATGTCCACCAGCGGCTGGCTGGATGAACACAATGCGGGGCACCCCCACAGCAAGAGGGGACACGGCAGCAAAAAAAGGTCTGACACACGCGGCCACAGGGGTGGCCTCGAGGACATGCCGAGGGAAGAAGGCAGTCAGCAAACACCACACGCTGCATGGTGCCACTCTGAAGAAAGGCCTGGAGTAGGTCAATCTGCAGACAAAGGGAAGCGGAGTGGTCACCAGGGGCTGGGAGGGGAGAAGGGGAGTCACTGCTCGCGGACACTGGGTTTCCTGTGGGGCGATGACCTGTTCTGGACTCAGCGGCAGTGGTGGTGAAACTCTGCATGTACTGAAAGCCATTGACCTGTATACTTTAAAAGGGTGAATTTTACGGTATGTAAATTATACTTCAACTGTAAAAGGTGGAAAAATATCTGAGAGCACTATGTTCCAGACGGAGGGACCAGCCGGCGTTGGGGGGGGGGGGTGAGTCCGTCAATGAGAAGTGAGCCCCTCTCACTCAGGGGCTCTCTGGGAAGCAGCTGCCCTAAAACACCGTCCACAGGGCGGCGCGGGAACGGGTGGCATGTCCTAGGCGAGGCGCACCCAGTGACAGATGTGACCAAGGATCTGGAAAGGAAAATAAATGGGTATCTCCAGGCCTGGCCAGGGGAGATGGTGCTCCGGCTTTCGACCAGGGGTCCCTCCCTGCTTCTTACCCAGGATTCACCCCTCCAGTGGAGAAGGAGACATGGGTCAGGCTTGCCGGGATTAGCCTTTAAAAGTACGTGGCATTTGCTTTAATTCTTTATTCAACACATCTTTCCACTCCCTCCATGCTCTGTAAGAGGTGCAGGTGGACGTCTGTCAGCCCAGGCAGCGGCCCCCCTGCCCTCGGCCGTAAACGACAATGCCGGCCTTCGGGTTTGCCAGCTGGTCTGAGCATTTCTTCCGTGGGCGTCAGGTGCCGCGGCGGCATCACCCTGAAGGACCCAGGGCCTGCCGGGCCCTCCTCCGCTTCTCTGCATGAGAACCCTCTCCCTTTAGCTCAGACCTGGCTGCAGCCTCCCACTGTCTAACCTCTGACCACTTCCAATCACTAAATGGGCCTGGGAGACAAGCAGATTATATAAACCAAGTCTCCCCAGGGAGGGAGGGAAGCTAATACTCCTTCTGCGTGCAGCGCCGGCGGAGTACACGTGACACACACACACACGCACACGCACACACACACACACACGCACACACGCACACACACTCCCCAGAGGGTGAGACGCAGCACTGCGGGGCAGCCCGTTACTGGTCTGGTTGCAGAAACATGTTATGTAAAACCCACTCACTCCAGGGCAGACCTGCTGGCCCCAGTCTCGGGGTACAAGGGCCTTGTCCTGAGATGACAGCTATAAAACACCAGATCTCGGGTTGGGGTGAGGGTGGAGAAGGGAGGGCTAAGCGAGCACTGGAGCCAGGACAGCACGTGGCCTGTGGCTCTGAGAGCAGCCGGCTCTGTGATAAGATGCTCACTTCCACGGGACCTCAGACACCTCCCTCTGCCCAGGCACCCACCCACCCACCCACTCTTCTATTCATCCACCCATCCTACAAAGATTGTTTCAGGCACTGCAGACACAGTAATAAAAAACAGGCAAAATGCTTATTCTTACAGAGCATCCATTCTAGTGAAAGGAGAGAAACAAACACATGAGCAGATAATAGGAACAATGATGAAAATGCTACAAAGCGGCACAAGGCAGGCCTGGGGTGGGGGTGGTCAGTGAAGACCTTTCTGTTGCTGACATCTGTCCATTGGTCCATCCACCCATCTGCCCATCCTTGCTTCCTCCTCACCCAACCAGCGCTGCAGGCCCACCAAGTGCCAGGCACAGCGACGGAGGCTCCCAGAACAAACAGACCCGTCGCGGCCCTAGGAACTCAGGAGGACACAGCGAGGACGCCGATGTGTGCCGTGTGCAACACAGAGGGCGGAGCAGACGCCTCCGGCAGCCCCGAGGAAGGAATGAGCCTCTGCTTGGGAGAAGGGTCAGGGAAGCTTTGCCCAGAGGGTGGCACCCCAGCGAATCTTAACGGTTTGGGAGGGGCTCAAGAGAGGAGAAGCATGTTACAACCGCATCTGCGGGCCAGCATCACCGCAGAGCCTGCGGGTGTGCTCGGCACTGTGGGAGGGCCGGAGGCTCCAGGCTCTGATGGCCGGCGCTGGTTCCCCTGACCACGGTGTCTGGATGGCCATCTGAACAGTCCTCTTCACCTGACAGTAGAGAGTGGGTAGAACTGTGTGTCCCCAAAAGATTAGTTGCAGTCCTAGCCCTGTGTACCTGGGAACAGGATCTTATTTGGAAATAGGGTCTTTACCGATGTGATCGAGTTAGGATGAGGTCAGACTGGATCAGGGTAGAACCCAAACCCAGTAACTGGTGTCCGTATAAAAGGATCATCGGGTAGAAGTTGGGGCTGTATAAGCCAAGAAGCTCCTGAGCGCTGGGAGAGGCCGGAGCAGGTCTCTCCCGGGCACCTTCAGAGGCACCGTGGCCCGGCCGACCCGGGATCTTGGCCGTCAGCCGCCAGAACTGAGAGACCACATTTCTCTAAGTCCCCGTCCGTGGCACTTAGTGTGGCGGCCCCGGGAAACCAGTGCAGGCAGGGCAGTGTGTACCCTCATCTGCTTCAGAGCCGGTGGATTTCCTGACAGCGTATCCCATCCAAGCAGAGATGGTTTACATAAGTTATGGGCTCGGCGGGCAACTCCATTGTGTCGTATTATCAACCCGTTTTTATGGAAGAAGCGGTTTAGTAAGGTCAAGAAAGTTGCCCAAGGCCACCCAACCAGCTGGCAGCAGCCTGTATCTCCCAGGCCCCTGCTCCCAACTGTGATGTCACTTGGCCGACAGTATCAGGGCAGAGGTGTGGTGGCTGAGCCCCTGGGGCATCAGACCGCTCTCTCCTGCCCTACCTCTGACTCACTGTGCCCAGCCATGCACGCTGGGTCCCGAGAATCGAGGAGGAACGGCCGAGAGTGAGCCCTGATCTACGCTGCAGCCACAGCTGCGGCCCTATCTCAGGCAGCTCCCCGTCAGGCCTGAGGATGGAGAACTGGTGTCACTGGGGAAGGGTTCCAATGCCCTCCCCACGTCTGCCCTGCAGAGCACTCGCTGTGCCCAGAGGGGCCCCGGCCATGGCCCTGCTGGCAGGCCTCTGCTCCCCTCTCACTAGAAGGTGGTGCTCAAGGCTGCCAAGGTCGCTCTGTCCTTCACTCAGAGGTTGGGGGGTGCTGCTGTGCCTCATTCCCTTTCAGTCTGGCATGAGGTTTAGACGTGCCCCACAGACTCAATACCACGGCCTGCAGCTGTATGGAACCCCGCACCTACTTTCCCCCAAGGGACAATTTCCTATATCCCTGTGACCTCTGACCTCTGACCACTAAACCTGGCCCTGGGTCTGATAGAAATCACCCAGGCCTCGCTATCTCACAGTCTCTTACCTCTGTCTCGGACACAGCAGCTCTTTGCAAGGGGAGAGAGCGTTTGCACAAGGAAGCTCCCTCCTGTTCTGGGAAGGACCTCCCAGGCTTTGGACCTGGACCACAGCACCAACCCCACAGCCCTTAGCAGGAGGCGGTGCCACCACAGACTGCCCAGCTGGAAGGAAGGCCGGGGCCCTGGCCCAGGTGAGGCAGCGGCGGGAAGTCTTAGAGGAGGAGTGGTCGCCAGTCTCCGGGCCAGGTAAGTCCTGCTCGCTCCAGTGACACCTGTCTGCCCAGGTCGTGCCCGCGACTCTGCCCTGGCCTCTTGGAAACCATGGTCCTTCTCCCCTTCTTCACGAGCTCACATACTGCCCCACCAGGCCCTGTCACTCTCAAGCACTCTATTTAAATACATGGAAACAAACAGCTTCCTTCTTTCCAGAAAATTCCAGATGACTCAGAGTGGAGGGCCCCCTGAATTGTCTGGCTCAGAAGAACTGGAGCCCCAGGAGGCAGGCCAGACCCTCAGGCAAAGCCGGCTGGGACTCCCCAGACTCCCCATGTCCCATGGGCAAATGTTACAAAGGAACCATAGCACTTGGCAGCTTAAAGGGCCATAAAAATACCAAGTTCAACTCCTCTGACAATGAACTTGTCTCAGTAGCACAGTCTTCCTCCTGCTGGGGGTCATGTTTTTCCATAGCTTCTAAGAAGTTATCCTACCAAGGCCTCACCCCATGTGGGCAGGATGTGTGGGTCACGTCCAAGCTGAAACAACAGGTAATGTTTCTGAATCCCGGAATCTTTAGGCTGTCTATCTATGCAGAGAACTCGTCCTGTCTCAGAAAGGTGGAGGGGTGGGCCAGCTCACCGTGTTTAAATGTGTGGTTTTCTAACTGTTCATTTATTATTTTTTTAATCAGCAGAGACCCTTTCAAAAATAATACCTTAGCTGGAGCCCCAATATAAAAATAGATACACGTAGGGAAGAGAGCAGGCAGCCAGCCCCTGCCTCTGGCCACCCTACTCGCACCTCTATCCACTCTGAAAAGCTCTACTCCAGATCCCACACCGGATGTCAGGTCCACAAGGGCTGGACATTTTCTAGAAGAGGAGCTTAACTTAGGCTGTCGGAACGGTTTTAGTGGGGTCCATGGCCTCCCTGAATTGCACATGAATGTTTTGTCTGGGGCAGGGAGGAGAGCCGGTGCATCTGACACCGGGGGTCTGTGCCTGCCGGCTCTGCAGTTACAGAGGCCCGTTCACGGTACTGCTGCAGGCCTTGCGTTTGCACTGAGCCACTAAAACCTACCCTGCTCTTCTCTCTCAGGAAGGGTTTCTCACCACAATAGCCAAGAGTCTGGACTAATAAACCACACACACCCTTTGGGCAACCTGGGTCCCAGCTCTGTGGCCAAATGTGGAGACCACTGTGCAGTTCTCTCTCCGGCCCTCTCCTCCCCCTTGTGGACACTGAGATGAAACGCGTGTGGGGCGGTCTGGGCCTTCCTCTGACTTCATGGGCCAGCAGACTCCCTTTTTTATCTTTAAAACATCTTGAGGTGCGTTTTTGTCATTTGTAACAACAACAAAAAAGTCTTAAATAATTCAGCACAATACAGCTTTAGGTGTGTGGTTGATCGTATCATATCCGTGGAGTCACAGAAAGCACATGGCCCTCCCGCCCCTCCCACTGGTAGCCACGCCAGGAAGAGTCCACTGGGTGAAGTCAGATACAAATGGTATTTCCTCAGTAATTTCTGAATGAACAGAACAAATGGGTGAGAACATCGATGCAAACGACAAGGACTAAGAACCAACAGAAAAGTGTTAAAAAACTGTTTCTACATTGTACGGTGTAAAATGTAAAGGAAACAAGTACTAAGGAGTTACTTTTTCAACTACTGTTGTCGGTGTTTTACTTTGCAACCAGGGCAGTTGGGTGAAGGGAGGGTGTGTGTGTGTGTGTGTGTGTGTGTGTCTCTCTGTGTATATATCTCTGTGTGTGTCTCTCTGTGTATATATCTCTGTGTGTGTATATGTCTGTGAATGTGTGTGTATGTCTATGTGTCTTTGTGTGTAAGTCTGTGAGTGTCTCTGTGTGTATGTCTTTATGTGTGTGTATATGTCTGTCTGTGTGTGTGTCTGTTTTTGTGTGTGTGGGTGTAGGGAGGGTGTTGGAGGGATGACTATGACTTTCTTTGTGTCGAAGACCAAATGAGACCAAGTGGCCCAGGACCTTTGTCCAGGTGACGAGCCCAGGACCAAGTCCGGAAGAGTGCTGGACGCAGGCCACCTGGGCTCACTGACACAGGGACAGCCACATGAGAACGAACCTGGGACAGACAGATGCTCTCCACCCCCCCCAACGAGGGACACTCACTGAGGGTCCTGGGAACACTGACAAACCGAAAAAGGCGACACCTTCGAGCTGCCGCAGACCAAAGGCAGGGAGATGCGCGAGATCCAGATGGCGTGGGAAATGGCCCGTTACTGCTCTGTGGCCTCAGGAGAAAGCTGGGCAAGGCTGGACATGCACAGCCTGAGTTCCGGCCCCTAACGGACTGATGAGCCCATGACAGATGAGACCTGACTCCTCGGAAAGTCCAGTAAGCAGGCTCCGGAGAAGACAAAGCAATTCTGCTGCTCCAGCCTCTCAGGGCAAGGGAGTCTTTGGAAGCAGACAAGTCTGACCACACAGACATGGGAAAAAGAAGTGCACAGGCCTCTGGGGAGAGCAGATACACCAACAATGTAACACTCCAGACGAGTGAAGTCACCCGGGGGCTATCGAAGGCACAAGGACACCTGGAGGAAGGGATGCCCGAGACTACCCTCCGAGTTACCAGAGGCTCCTAAGTTAACAGAAGCAGAAGACAAAAGGAGGTGGCCCAGTGGAACATCCTAGGAGACACGCTTTCGAGACTGCTCTGTCCTGGCCAGTCTGGCTCAGCAGTTAGAGTGTCAGCCCACAGACAGAAGGGTTGCTGGTTCTATCCCTGGTCCAGGGCACGTACCTGGGTTGCAGGTTCGATACCCAGCCCCGGTTGGGGTTGTGTGGGAGGCAACCAATTGATGTGTCTCACATTGATGTTTCTGTCTCTCTCTCTTTCTCTCTCCCCCTCCCTCCCTTCCACTCTATCTAAACATCAATGGAAAAATATCCTCAGGCGAGGATTAACAACAACAACAAAGACTCTGCTCTGGCTGCTCTTGAACACGCTTGGAGCAGTGGTCTGGACTGGGGGGGGGCGGGGTGTGCCAGCCGGTGTATGCACATTCCCTGTGCCCAGAACATCTCCCCCGCTTTTGCTCACCCCTGAAATCCTGTCCAGGCTTTGCCCTTGGCATAAATGCTCCACCCAGCGAAACTGACCCTAATTCCATGGGAATTAATCCGTTTGGTCACACAGCACATTGGACAAACTCGTCTGAGCGCTCCCTTCTGGTGTCCAGGGAGACTAGGCAGTTGCTCACGACTACGTTACAAACTTCCGGGAGCTCAGAGCCCACGTTCCTCACACTTCTGTAGGTCCCGGTGCCCTCCTCACCTGCTTGTCGGACGAAAAGCTAAGCTGACTGACAACCCTGGAAGGAGCAGACTTCGGCCATCCCCATGCTAACCTCTGTGAACCAACCGTTTACGGGACCCAGGGCCCAGGGGCCTGAGGCCCTACCAGGCAGTATCTCCTATGTTGCAAGAAGCCAGGCCGCTGGACGGCCTCAGTGGCTCCCAACGTGAAGCCACGAGGGCCAGTGCTCAAGACTGCACCCCCCCCTTCAGTTCCACGCAGAAGATAACGACTGCACCCCCAGTCCTCAGTACGCACCAGGGGAGCAAGCTGGCCTGCGGGGGTCCCACAAGTGACAGAGGCCAGCGAGGTGAGACCCGGAGCTCTCCACGCTGAGGCAGAGGGGTGGCTGGGTGGCAGGGTCCAAGGAGGTAGGCATGGCCTCCTTAGGAGTGCCAAATACAAGGCAGGTTTAAACTGGCCCAGCCCAAACTCGACCAGCAGTCCAGCACCGACGGGACGTCCCACTCGGTGGCCCCTCCTGGGCTATGGTCAGTGATTCCAGGGTAGATTTCTGCCCCTGTTCTCTGCCCTGAATTTGTGCTCCTCACCTGGGGTGAAGGTGAAAAATGGACCACAGCTGGGACCCCTGGCTGGACGAAGGCCAGTTGATGCTGGGGAGTCCTCTGGGCTCTGCCTTCCCTGTTGGAGCCCCAAGTTTCACCTCCAAACTAGCACCTTACATACTGCGGAGGCTCAATGAGAATCTCCCATGTGGCCGATGACACTGAAAGTTGGGGGAGGGGGAGGGGAGCGAGTGTGGGAGGTAGCTTGGACTCATGGGAAAAGCCTGCCGTGTACACTCCTGGCTGTCTGCAACAGGTTCAACTGGCTACCTGCTAGGCCACCCCAGGGTGGCGAGGTAAGGACATGGCAAGGTGAGGGCATCCCTGAGCTGAGTCCCATGCGGATGAGCAGGCCCAACAATGGGGGGAAGCCAGCCTGCAGTCCTTCCTTCCCCTCCAGTCCTGCCCCATAAGTATGCTCGCTTCCACGGAGTGAGCAACTCCCTTTTCCTGGAAGGTATTCAACAAAAGCCTCCTGACCATAGAAGGAACTGAATCATGTCTGCAAGGATTCTGAGCTGTGATAACAGTGATAACAGTGCCTGTCCATCACTTATTGAGGCAGGCACTGAGTTAAGAGTTTTACATGGATCAACTGACTAAAACCTCACAACAACCCCGAGAGAGGTACTATTACGATCCATCCTCTACCGCAGAGGAAAAGGAGGATCGAAGACATTAGTTAGCAGACCTGGAGAAACACAGCGAGCGCGTGGTGGAGCGGGGCCTCAGACGCTCAGGATGGAACCATACACGGTACCCATCAGAGCAGCGGGGACCCAGCACCAGCCACAGCAAGCATGGCCCAGAAGCCAGGGGGAGTGCATATCTCAGGCAACAGACTCCCCCAGGTTCCATCACAACGGATTCGACACAGCGTTATCATAGCCGGTAACAAGCATTTGCGGGCGGAATGAGAAAATGAATGAACGAATTATGAGCACAGTTTCCAACAAGGCATGGAAAGGGTTAGCCCACTCATGGTTTTCCCTGGATTCACTCCGTGTAGTTGCAGACAATTTAAATTCACAGGGTTGCTGTCATCGGTCGATACTGGGGGTACCTGGCTTCTTCCTTCTCCCTCCTTCCAAATTAAGTCAGTAATAGCTGTGCCGCCAGGCTAAATATTAATGCGACCAGTGTCATGCCAAAATAATGGACTTCCCTGACAAGTGTTTGTCAAAAGTGGGAAAAGAACATGGTCTAATGGAGATTTCCAGTGAGGACGAAAGCAAAGCAGTGGAGAGAGACAAGCTCCCAAAAATCTGCTTGCATGCAAAACCGTTTCTGTACGGACCTATGCTTTAACTGCCCTAGGAAATCAGAAGTGCAACAGCAAATATCTTTGGTAAAAGAAATAATTGTCTCCAACTTATTAATATTTTAAGCGTATACTTTGAGGACACGGCCGTACCTCTCTCTGACTACAGGAAATGTACCATTTCAGAAATTCAATTACTTACTCCATTCCCAGAAAGCAGGGCTGACCTTTTGTTGTGTGGATGTGGGCCATTAAGGATTCTCTGCCACATGAAAGAGTCTATGGGTTGCTTTATAAATTGGGTAGCCATTGGTTTCGGCAGCTCACTAGGCACCAGCAGCTCTGATGACCTAGTTGGTATCTACTTCTCTCCATGTCTCTGCGGCAGACAGTGATCTGACCTACTTTCAGGGGCACAGTGATGGCTCAAGCAGGAACAGAGGGGAATGTGAGGGCCCAGACACAGGACTTCGGTGTGCGGGCTCCAGGCATTTCCCGGCTGTCCCCCTGCTCTGGTCAAGCACAGCTCTCATCTCCTGTCTTCTCTCTCCATCTCCAAAGCCTCTTCTTCCCACAGCCCCTCAACCTGGTCCACCCTCCTGGGTCAGGAAAGGAGCTCATTCCTAGCCCCGTCTGCCTGACCTCTTAAATCTATCAGACTTTCAGGTGGGGCCTCCCAACCATCCTACCTCATAGCCCACGGGACACAGATATCTATAAGGCCCACTGGGGTAGCCCAAAGTAGCTGCTGGGGGCCAGAGGGCAGCAGCCTGTAGCCCCGGCCACCCAAAGGCCTGCCACCCCCAGGCTGAGTGAGGACAGTCAGATCTCAAACATCTCTCAGGTTTAATAGCAACTCTATTCTGGTTTAATAGCAACTAAAAGATTACAAAGATCAGTTTTTTTAAATTCTGAGCATCTGTGTTGATGCATGAACTGCAGCTAGGAAATTACATGCAGGGTCAACTCCGTAGACTAGGGGTTGGCAAACTCTGTAAAAAGCCAGACAGTAAATATTTTGGGCTCTGCAGGCCACCACTGCTCAACTCTGCTGTTCTATAGCAAAAGCAACCAGGGCACAGCACAGAAACAGGGCTGTGTTCCAACAAAACTTTATTTATAAATCTGGCAGGGGGCCAGATTTGGCCCATGGGCCGGTTGCTTACTCCTGCGCTAGAGAATTGTTAGGACAAGTGCATTTTGTAGTATTTTGTGTTCACTCTCTGAGCACCACCCCCAGCGGTGACTTCCTGTAATTGATAGGTGCCCAGCATCCTCACAGCCCCTCCCCCGGGCCCCCACTGCTATTTGAACCTGCTTTCAGGGGAGGGACTGACAAACTCAATCCCCTAAAAGGAGGATAAAAGGATTATATTTACATTTCAAACAATAAAAGCCCAAGGTCAGTGCTCTCAGCCCTAGCTGCTCACTGACAGCCCCTGGGGAGCTTTCTAACGCCCCATCCCGATGCCCAGGTCCCACTCCAGAAGCTCTGATGCTAGTGGTCCAGGGCCCTGCCCAGGCTGTGGGGGTTTAAAAAGCGCTCCAGGTGATTCTAGAGGGTGGTCAGGTTGAGAGCCACTGCCTTAGACCAAAAGGGAAAAACCAACAAACAAAATTAGTGGTAGTGTTTTAGAATAAGTGAGCCAGGGTGGTAGGGCTTATCCCCCTCCCCTTGGATTGTGGGGGGCACGTCCAGAGCCCTGGAAACCACAGCACACGGGCACCACCCTCGGCCAAGGCCGGTGCTGTGTAGATGTCACCATCTCTGGGAAGATCCAGGACCTTCTCCTTTTTGTTTTCCTCCTGACCTCTAGTATGGTTCCCTACTGGCTACATACACCCTCTATTAATACTGGTTCATCACCAGAAAAGCTCCTAATGGCTTACTACTCAATCATCAGCCAATCAATCAGTCAATCATCACTCAATCCTCCAAAATAAAAGAGATGACCACGTTCTGCCGTAGGGATTGTAGTGTGTGCAGGGAGACAGGAAAGCATAAATGAAACAAAAAACAGGCTTAGCTATAGTCACACTAGATAAGGCAGTGGTTCCCACACTGCACCCTGCAATCACCTGTGCAGATCTTACAATCCCCAGTGCCTGGGTGGTGCCCCATGCCAATAAAACACAGTGTCTGAGGGCGGAAGACTGGCATGTCCTCTAAAATCCTCAGGTGATTCCAATGTGAAGCAAACTTTGGGAACCATGGTAATAAGGTCTTGCTGCCCTGGCCGGTTTGGCTCAGCGGTTGGAGCGTCGGCCTGCGGTACAGAGAGACCCGGGTTCGGTTTCCGCTAAGGGCACGTACCTCGGTTGCAGTTTGTCCCCGGCCCTGGTTGGTCGTGCGGGTGGCAGCCACTCGATGTGTCCCTTCACATCGATGTCTCTCTCTCTCTCTCTCTCTCTCTCTCTCTCTCTCTCTATTCCTCTCTCTCCCTCCCGCTCTATCTGAACAAAAAATGGAAAAATGTCCTCGGGTGAGGATAAAAAAAAAAAATAAGGTCTTGCTGGTCAGTGTGGTGCAGCCTGGCTGGTGTGGCTCAGTGAGCGCTGTCCCATGCACCAAGAGTCTGCTGGCCAACCCCAGGTCAGGGCACATGCCCGTTTCAGGCTCAATCCCCAGTAGGGGGCGTGCAGGAGGCAGCCGACAGATGTTCTCTCTCATCGATGTTTCTCTCTCTCTCCCTCTCTCCAAAATCAATAAAAACATTATTTTTTTTTTAAAGTGTGGTGCATGGACCAGCAGCGCCAGCATCACCTAGGAGCTGTCCAGGGATGCAGGGGTTCGGGCCCCACCTGTCCCACTGAATCGGAGAGTGAGTGTGAGCGGGATCTGCGTGCCGTCCGTACGCACGTTCTAGTTTACGAAGTGCAGCTACAGGTAGGAGAAAGAAAAGATTCTAGAATGTCCCCGCAGAGTAACCAGGGACGGCGACTGGGAGAACGAGAGGTTCTGGAGGGTGGGAGGCAGAGAGGAGGACAAGAGGCAGAGGGGAGGTGGGGGGACTCAGCAGGCAGAGGCAAGAGGGAACGGGCCTTTGTGTGCGGTGAGCGGGAGAAGCGGTCTAACAGCGCTTTTGACAAAAGCAGAAAATTAAATCACACGTAGTCACACAATTAAGGAGCTGAGGTTTGGGAAAAGGATAGAATGACAGGGACAGGAAAATGGGACAGCGAGGGTGGTGGATGAGAAGAACGGATGGGGCCAGGGAAGAAGAGTCCAGGACCACGCATGCCTTCCCGAGGGCTTCGGGTTCCGTCACGCGGGACAGTGGAGAGCTGCGTGTTGCCTCCCGAGGCGGAGAGGGAGGGGATGGGATGGGGGGCTGGGCAAAGGTTCTTGGACAATTTCTTTCAGGGGGAAAGTCTGGTAAGAAAAGTGGCAGAAGGGCAGGAAGACCAGTCAAGGGTGTAACCTGGGCCTGGGGAGAGGAGCACTTGGGGGGAGGTAGGCAAATGGAGCGTCAAGAAAGACCTTTCAAAGGAGAGCACTGATTACATCTGCACAAGAGAGTCACTGACCACTCTGAGCTGTCAAATCTGGGACTGGAGGGAAGTCCAGAATCTCACGTACTTACAATAAACTCTTTGGTAATGACTCCACCACCCCAAAGTTATCTATGGGAAAATACCAAGGTCTCTAGCAAACGTGACATCCACAGGGAAGTTGAGAGGAAAAAACTGAACTGTACACAAGCCCCGGGATTGTCTGCAGCTCCAGCGGGCCGTGAAGACCACGGCAGCCCTTGCGCACAATCCCTTTGTTTCCAGGCCTCTGGAAGTCAGTTGATTCCCAGTTGAGTTGGAGACGCCGGGAGATTTTTCCCATGTTGCAATAGACCGAAACAATAACTGCAGAGTGGATGTTACCACAATTGTTTCCACTGAAGTTATTTTGGGGGAGGTTAGGAAGATTGTCTATTCCAAGACATTTCCTTCGCCCGATTCCTTTTATATAACCATTGAGGGAAGAAGTCGGAGTCGCCACCAACGTGCCTGCCCTGCTCGTAGACACGTTCACACTGTTATGTGGGTGATGCTCAATGGGCCCCAGGGAACTGCCATCCGCGACAGCATCTACTGACGCCCTCACAGAAGCCCTTAGGTTGACTAGTGCCTCTGTTTTCAAAGCACTTCCTCAATGATCATCTTGCTTGATTCTCATGACAACCTTTGGAGTTGGAGGCAGGCAGGGGGTAAATTTCTTCACCCCTATTTTAGAGATGAGAAAATGGAGAAGTAAAGGCAGGTCAAGGTCATCCACCTGGGAGGGGGTGGGGCAGGACAGAGCCCGTGTCCAGTCCTTTGGGTCTTGAGCATGTTGTGATGTGGACCAAGGCTGCTGTGGGCATCCACTCCCTGTTCATGGTCTACTCACCATGCCAACCCCCACGCCAGGCACTGGCTCATGACAGCGCAGCCCAGTGAAGACGGGGCCTGACAGGGACCCCCGAGTCCAGTGGGGCTGTTACACAGGGTGCATCATGGGGGAAATGTGGGGTCCAAAGCTGAAAGGGGGGCAAGGGCTAGACTAGGGAGGCCGTGCATGCCAGGAACTTGGTCCTATGCGCGCTGGAGAGACAGAGAAAGGCTCAGCCATTAGTAAAACAGATTTGTGGACTTTGTAGATCATGCTAGAGGGGACGTGGAGGATGGAATTAAGGGGATGTAGGCCAAAAGCAGGGCAGACGAGTTCGGACAATAGTCAAAACATGACAATGGCTAATGGAGAAATCCAAGAAGTGGCCAAGGGATGGAAGGAGAGTCTAGAAACATTTAAGAATCAAATGGACTGGTTCTGCCCAAGGACAGAGACGGGGGTGGGGTACAGAGCATCATCGGGAAGAAATACAATGGCGAATATGACCCGATCCCTGCTCTGAAGGAATCCTACATTCTCACAGGGCAGAGAAAGTAAATGCGTACTGAGCGCGGCCGAGTGTAATTAACAGCGAGACGACAGAGGTCTCTGCACTCGTGTTTTATGTTTGGATTAAGTGCCTGCTAACCCCTTGCTTTTCTATGATGCAAACACCTTACAGGATGGGAAATGGGATACGTTCTTACTATCTTAGGGCAGAGGGTCTCGGCACTGGCTGCCCATTAGGTTTACCTGGGGAGCTCCCCAACTGATTCTAATCTGCACCAAGGAGTGGGGGGCACAGCACCTCATTTCAGAGACCTTGAAATTGGGGCTTCTCCGCTTCCCAGAGGGAGCTGTAGTTTCATATCACAGTAGCGGGAGAACTGAAGGAACATGTCCTTCTTAGTCACTGACTTTTGACTTTGAATTGCCCCGCAGTCTGGGGTCATCTCTTCTTGTAGCACGGAGAGGTCCCTCCGCCCCGTTCCCCAGTGACCCAGGAAGGTGGCCCTGGCCCGTCTGCAGGATCGGCTTGTCTGACCCTCTATCTCCCACCAATCAGGTTTCCTCCTCCAGCGCACGGACATCCTGTGCCGCTGCCCAACCTGAGCAGCCAGCCTGGCCCACGTGGCCAGCCGCTGGCTGCCACCCTCTGAAGTGTCCCGAAAGGACCTCGCTGAGGGGCGTGATGCGTTTCCTTGACCACGCACCAGCCTACGCCAGCCTGCTAGAACAATGTTCCCTTTCTTGCCGCCAGGAAAGGCCACAGAAAGGAACATCTTCTCTTTTCTTGCCACACAAATGTTTCTCATTTGACCTGGAGGGTACCTTGGAAGCAAAATAATGACCCTGAGGCCACTGAGCTGCCCTAGAGGTCATAGGTCAAAAATAAAAATGAATTGTCCCCAACATTTTTAGCATGTTGAGAGAACACCGTGTGTGTGTGTGTGTGTGTGTGTGTGCATGCGCGCGTGCACGAATGTTGGGACATGTGGCAGAAGGACGACTGTCCCTCGGGAGCAGCCCTGAGCAGCCAGCAGGCCCAGCTGGGCAGGGTGGGTGTGGCCAGGCCTGTGAAGCTTCTGCTGTCAGAATGTCTGCTTCTTATGGTCCACTTCGCTGGGGATCTTTGCAGTGAATTCCTCAAAATGCATTACATTCTGCTCTCATGCATTACCCCCCATCACTTCTATTTCCTTGAGAGAATCTATGCACTAAGTGGATGACCTCCGACCAGAACAGGTGAATGAGGTCACACACTGGGTCTCCCAGGGCTCTGAAGAATCTGGGGAATGTGGCAGCAGCTTTTCTTCTCTGCAAACCACCCCTGCACTCGGGCCTGGACAGCAGGCGGCTCTCCCCGGGTGGGGCCCTGACGCACAGCGGCCTGCAGAACCCAGCGCATCGCCTCTGGACTGGGAGGAGCAGCGCACTGGGCCCAGAGCAGGGACGTCTGTCTGGGCCTCCAGTTCCCACCGCAAAATGAAAGGAGCTGGACGAGACGACCTTCAGATTCCTTCAGGACGACCATTCTGTATCCGTCTATAACACTCCAGCCCGGTGACTTCTTCCTTTTAGAAATAAAACTGGTACCTCGCCTTGCTGGCTGTTAAGTGTTACTCTTCGGGGTGGGGGCTTCTTTGGCCGGAGGCATTCTAACTTCGCAGTCTGGCCTTCGATCAAACGAATCAGTCAACTCGGGCTTCTGTTTGCGAAACTCCCTTGGAACGAGGGATGGTCTGCTGTCTCCACACGTTTCCACCACTCTGGGGGATGGTCCCCGCCTCCTGGTCACCAGAGTCAAATCATTTTGACGGTTTCGGCCAGAGACCATCACGTGTCTGAGGCAGGAGCAGCTTTTTCCTGTTTGCACCAAGCGGCTCTACTGGCCAGGGGCAGGGTTGGTCCAGGCACCAGAATGGTTTCTGAAAAGCCTTCTTCAGGGGCTAACGAGGACTCCCAGGCCTGCCCAACAGCATTTAGAACAGAGACAACAAGCGGCTGCGATGCAGTTGCTGGCGTGAGGTGAGCAGATGATGGGGCAGGACGTCCTGGTCCATGGCCCCGACCACGGCCTCCTCCTGGACAGGCTCCAGGCTGAGGCACGGCCTCTGTGAGCACCCGGCTGGGGGAGGGTCAGTCGCTGCTCTGGTTCGCGTGGGAGGCGGGGTACAGAGACGGGGGGCGCTCTGGTTGTGATCTCCTTTTCTTCTTTTTCCCAATTTCCTGTCTACAGAACGTTTTATGTGCAGACACTCCAGTGATGAAGCATTTGCAGAGACACCTATTGATGCTGATCCCTAGTGAAATTCTAGAATACATTATTAAAAGACCCGTCATCACAGTTCATCGTAAATACAACTGCAGCATGTGTGGGGAGAGCAGCGACCTAAGGATCCTGGGCTCCGATCTGTCGCTGGGTTGGCTGCGTTCTGTGGGTGCAGCCCTTTCCCGTGGGGGTAGGGGGCCGCGGTTTCCCTGTGGACCATGATGTGTTCAGAATGCTTCCTTCATGGTTTAGGATGTTGGCCAGGTGGTCTCCATGACTGACGCCCAAGAAGATTTCAACTCTTGCTCCATCACCTGACGCTGGCTATGCCTCACCCCTGCAGTCTGAGGCAGCCAAGGGGCCGTACTTCCTCCACCCGGTCTAGGTGTCCATTCTGTGTCTCCTACGCCTGGGCCCACCAGCCGCATTCAGAGCACACCTCGGATTTATCCTGCACATCGGGGCCTGTGGAGCAATTTGTCGGCGGACAAATCCTTGCCAGTGATTGGCTGGAAACAAGTAATACAAGTAATAGGATGTACCCAGGGTCTGTGCCCTTCAGGACTCTTTGTTCCAAGACAGGAGTCACTGACGGAGCTGCGCGCGGCTAGCCCTCCATCAATCTCGGTTGGCTCCTTGGGGCACCACCCGTGAGCACTAGGGCACAACGCCTGATGCCAGTAAAAGTGCCCTGCCCACCCTTCGGGGCAATACTTGCTTATTTCAACATTTCCACATTTCCAGAAACACACAGGAACTCCCAAGCAGGGAGATTAGAGCTACCAGAAGTTTACACAAATGGTTTTCAGGAACTGCCGAATGCGTGGATTGCTGAAATGCAAATTGGCAGAGGGCTGGGACAGCTCGTCCTTTATACAAGGCCTTCTGGAGCTGGGCTACCACGGGGGGAGGGGGGTCGCATTTCTTAGTAATGCCCAAGGGGAGAGGCTCCGGCAGCTACAGGAGAGAGGCCAGCACCACCTGGTGACCTGCGGGTTTTCAGGGGCAACTAGAAGAGGCTGCGTGGCCCCTGCCCTCTGCACACAGTTGCGCACACAGTTGCTCTGTCATTTAACAACTCTCTGTGGCTCTGCGATTTGCTGAGCTCTAACCCTGTGCCCAGCCCTGTCCCAGGTGTGGCACTGGACAACAGTCCTGCTGCCAGAACCCTGGAGGCTTGCTGGAGGACAGTCTTTCCCTGGAAGGGGTTAAGTGCAAAGCTAGGCAGGGTGTGGCTGAATGCGAAAGGGGGTGCAGGCAATAAAGCTTTATCCTTGGGTCCTTATCCTGGTGGCTCTTGGCTCTCATGTGGGAGCAAGTTTCTCTGTAAGATCTGAATCCAAGCAGATTTTCCCAGGCCCCTCCGACAGCTGGTGTGTGTGTGTGTGTGTGTGTGTGTGTGTGTCCCTTTCCCCCAGAGGTCTTTGAACAACAGGAAAGAAAAGAACTTATTTATTGGCATTCAGGTACATCCTGCTGTCCCCTTTAAATTCTAACCCCAGTGACAACATGTCCAGGGCCTCAGCCACATGCCTGGACTCAGAAGACAGATCACTTCGTGCCTCTGCTCCCAGATGCTGCTCCCCACGCGCGTCAAGCTCAGGGTCATGTACGCACTCCCTCTCCGTTTCCCTGATTACTTCGAACCAACCGAGCTGGACTCCTGCCTCCGCACGGGGAGGGGCCACACGCACTTATTTTAACCCCCGTCTCTCCTTAATTAAAGACGTTAGGAACCCCAAAAAACACAGACCAAGAAAAGAGAATTCGACAAACGTAGGGGAGATAGGCGCTGAGTGGAGGAGTGGCCGGTGACTGAGCAGAGAGGACGCTGCAGAGCGAGGAGCCGGAGACTGCGAACCGGCAGGGAGCTTCGAGCGGGACGTCCCAGGCACCACAGAAGCAGGGTTGGGGGCTGGGAGGGAATGGCAGAACTGGATGGAAGTTTGAATGTGGGACTCCCCAAGTCCCCTTTCCCACCCTGCACAGCCCTGCGGCAACCCTTCAGTCCCCGCCCTAGGGCCAAGACTCAAGGTTTCTTTTCTGGAGAAGCTGAATAAGAGAGGTTCTGAACTTGGCCGGTGTGGCTCAGTGGTTGAGCGTCGGCCCGTGCACCAAGAGGTTGCCAGTTCGATTCCCGGTCAGGGCACATGCCCAGGTTGTGGGCCCGATCCCCAGTGGGGGGCATGCAGGAGGCGGCCAATCGATGTTCTCTCTCATCAATTTTTCTATCTCTCTCTCCCTCTCCCTTCCTCTCTAAAATCAATATAAAGATAAATTAATTTAAAAGAGAGAGAGAGAGAGAGGCTCTGACCTGGGGACACAGGCACTCAGAAAACGGGAGAGAGGAAAGAGTCAGAAACACACGGGGATTCAGTAGCAACAAGCACACCCAGCACCTGGACCCGGTTTCTGAAAACCCTCACTAAAAAGTCCCAGGGTTCCCTGGGTCCGGGTGGACTCCAGGGCGGAGCCGAGAAAGTACCGGGTAAGACCAGGACAGCTTCTGGTGCCAGCAACTAGGGAAGAAAGAACTCAAAGAATGAGGACATTTTGGAAACACACAGATGTGAGTGTGCAGGGGCCCCCACTGGTCGAATGTGGGACGATTTGAGCACCACAATAAATGACAGTAGTGGATTACAGCTCTTAGAATGAAATGAAAATCTATAAGCCAAGACATAATAAATAGACAGATAAAAGATAGACAAGTAAATAGGGGGAAAGATCTTTCTCACAGTAGAAAGCCAATTAAAAAATGCACACGGAATTAGAAAAGTCACCACCTGCCAGTCAGCATGAGGACATTTCAGGCAAGGATTACTAATGAATGCTAAAAGCAGGAGTTACGCCTATACTCAGAAACAGTGTATTTAAATAGTCTCAGATATCTCCCCGCAAGACATTTATACATCACGAAAGGAAACAGAGTTACCTTGCAGTGCTGAGGCCTGGAAGCTACCACATAAACAGGTGGTCACTGTCACCAGGTCAACACGGTGTGCTTCCTGACGTCACACGCTGAACACACAGTGCCGCTTCCGTGGTATTCTTTCCCAAGTGTGTAAGTTTAATCACGAGGAAACATCAGACAAGCCCAAACTGGTGGACATTCTACAAGATAACTGGCCTGTACGTACTCTTCAAAAATGTCAAGGTCTTAGGAGACCAAGAAAGGTCAAGGGGACGAAAGGGACATGACAACTAAAAGCACAGTATGACCTCACACTGAGCTCCACACCAGAAGACGACACCGCTTCAGTGCTAAAGGGTATCAGTGGGACCAGAGGCGAACTGTGAGCAAGGTCTATGGATTATATACTACTATTCTGTCAGTGTTCATTTCCCGATGTTGACAATGAGGCTGGGTATGTCAGAGAATGCCCCTGCTTTAGGAAAACACAATGAGTGCGTTAGGGTGAAAGCAGCATCCTTTTCTGCAACCGATTGTTCCAACTGTCAAGAAAAAATAAATAAAAACCACGCAGCGAGCAAGCTGGGGCTACCACTTGGGGAATCTGGGCGGAGGTGTGTGGGGGTTCTTTTTGTACTGTTTTGCAACTTTTTTATGAAGTCAGTTTTTTGTTTTTCAAAAGAAAAGGAAAAGTAGGACTCAATATTGAAGTAATAATCTGACTAAAAATTCAACTCAAATTTCACATAATCACACTGAGAAGACAGGCAGAGAGGACAACATTCCTACCGTCACCGGAAGTCAGCAGATGACATCTAAAGTCGACATGATAGAAAAGAAACGGTTGACCACAAGCGTGTATGAGAAATTAGAAATACTGTATATATGTCAGAAAAACGGTGGCACGCCAGGAAAAAATAAACAAGACACGAGACAAAGTGAGAGTATTTCTCGGAGGAATGCTGGCAGCCGACCGGGCAGCAGTGGGGTGAGGAGCTCTTCTCCGTTACAGGCTGCTGGTATTTAACTGTCGTATATTTAACTATCATTTCATTATTTAGTATTATTTAATTTCTGGTATTTTTCAGTGTTATCTAATTTGTATGAACTCCAGGCACGTACTACTTCTGGGAAAACTGGGTAGGTGGGTGGACGTCCCATGGAGGGACGTCCCTCCAGCACCGTGGCATTGCACTGTACCAGCAGGTCTCCCCATGGAGGGACGTCCCTCCAGCACCGTGGCATTGCACTGTACCAGCAGGTCTCCCCATGGAGGGACGTCCCTCCAGCACCGTGGCATTGCACTGTACCAGCAGGTCTCCCCACGGAGGGACGAGGTCCCTCCAGCACCGTGGCATTGCACTGTACCAGCAGGTCTCCCCACGGAGGGACGAGGTCCCTCCAGCACCCGCGGCATTGCACTGTACCAGCAGGTCTCCCCATGGAGGGACGAGGTCCCTCCAGCACCGTGGCATTGCACTGTACCAGCAGGTCTCCCCACGGAGGGACGAGGTCCCTCCAGCACCGTGGCATTGCACTGTACCAGCAGGTCTCCCCACGGAGGGACGAGGTCCCTCCAGCACCGTGGCATTGCACTGTACCAGCAGGTCTCCCCATGGAGGGACGAGGTCCCTCCAGCACCGTGGCATTGCACTGTACCAGCAGGTCTCCCCACGGAGGGACAAGGTCCCTCCAGCACCCGCGGCATTGCACTGTACCAGTAGGTCTCTCCACGGAGGGACGAGGTCCCTCCAGCACCCGTGGCATTGCACTGTACCAGTAGGTCTCCCCACGAAGGGACGAGGTCCCTCCAGCACCGTGGCATTGCACTGTACCAGCAGGTCTCCCCACGGAGGGACAAGGTCCCTCCAGCACCCATGGCATTGCACTGTACCAATAGGTCTGAGTTAACTGTCACTCCGCGCCACGGAATGTGCGCCGTGGCAGTGGCTCCTGGGACCATGCGCTCTGGCACACTCGCTCCGGAGATGAGGACACGGAGCTGTGGAGGCAGAGGGCACAACCCAAGTCCATGTCCGAGCAGCAGCCGCTGGCCCCCTGGGACGACCACCTCCAGAAGCCTCAGTGCGGCAGCCCACAGCGCCACAGCCCACAGCGCCACGTGCTCGTCCTCGCAGAGCGTGAGGCCACCGCCTTCCTTCCCCTGGATCCTTGCCAGGCAGACAGGCCTCTGGGGCCCAAAAGAAACACACTCCAAGACACAAACAGCAACACACTGAATTAAATTCCCCATCAACACTGAAAAACTCCTCCAGGTTCACGAGCTCTGGGGCGGAGAGAAGCCTGGGGAAGGGCACACGCCCCACCGTGTGACTGGGGCGGCTGACTGTCTTCCTGAGCCCTCCAGGGGCTGGGTGCCGAGAGCAAAAGTGAGGGTCTTTTGAAAACACAAGAATAGGTATGATGCGCTAATAATCTAGCCAGGTCTTCCCTCTGGAAGCACTCCCGAGAGTGGGTGGGGTCCAGGGTTGGGCGGCAGAGCCTCCATTCCTGTGCCCCGTGGGAAGACAAGGCGGAGAGGCGGGACGTGGCCGCCTGTCCCCGGGGCAGGGCTCTGTCCTCCTCAGCCCTCTGTGCACAGGGCCAGAGCAGTGACCCTCGGCGGGAAAGGCCAGGATTGTTTTCTGGACGCAGCAGCAATATCTGGCCTTTGCAGAGTCGGTCTCGCTAGGCCTGCGACCACGTTGCTGTTATTATTTATAGCCTGTTTAATGTCAACTTCTGGTTTTTCCCTTTGTAGGCAGAAGTTAGTGTTTGTTGTTCTATGCCCAGGTCAGCTTCCTCCTGTCACTGAGTATGCGTCAGGACCGCTGCCTGCTCCCGACAGAGCTCTGAGCTCAGGGGCAAACGCCATCCCCACCCGCTGCCACCAGCACAAGGGTGGTGAGTGTCCCACAGAAGGGCTACGATCTGAAGAGACGAGCCGGAGCGATGAGCCCAGGGCTTTCCGTCCGTCTCTGCACGAAGGCTGCCCACATCTCTAACCAAAGCGGTGGCTTTGGCCACCTGCAAACATGCAGTGTCACAGAGGTTTCTACCTCTGATGGGCAGGGAGGCGATGAGTGCTCCAGGGACCCTCATCCGCAGGGGCTCGCCCAGGGCTGTTGGGGCCAATGGGTCATCCGGGGCGTGGCCAGGGGCAGGCAGGCACTGGAGCCCGGGGGGCTGCGTTGTTCCGTTCAGCCCTTTGCAGATCCACAGCCCTGGTCACCCACAGGGCAGGATTCGTTGTCCTTCCTCTGAGCGAATCGTACGAAAACAAGCAACAAAAAATTTGGCAGCAAACAGAAGGGAATAGGTGATGTCAATTACTCAAAAAAAATTCTTAAAGTAGACAACAGAACTGTATTTTAAACATTAAATGTGCAAAGAGACTAGATCTGAGTTGTTACCAACACTGGAAGAAATGATAATTACGTGACACCGTAAGCGTTAGCGAACAATGGCAACCACACTGCCATAGAAATGTATCGAATCGACATGTGGTACACCCTAAACTCACACACGCATGTTGGTCAAATGTATCTCAACAATAACAAAGAAAGAAAGAAAAAGAATAAAAAGAGAGGAGCACAAAATGATTAAGAGTTCTCACACCTGGGCAGGCAACAGGCCCACCTGGAGGGCCTGTCAGAAAACTGCTCTCTGCCCCACCCCACCTCCCCATTTCTGATTCAGAAGGATGCAGGGTGGCCCAAGAATGTGCATTTCTAAGACGTTCCGGGGCGACACCGATGTTGCCGGTCTGAGGACAACCTTTCAGAACTGCAAAGGCAGAGGTGTTCTCCACCCGCAGGACTGGAGTACGTGTTGGAAAGGTGGGTATGTGTGGAAGAGCCAGACAGACGCACCGATGACGTGGAGGGCAGCCCTTCTGCAGGTAGGTATTAAGTGCTGGAGGAGCCCAGGTGATTCAACAAGGAAGTGGGTTATCAGGGCGGGCTGCAGGGAGGCAGCGATCGACAGGCCACCTTCAAAGAACAGGTACGTGACAGGCAGGCCATGGAGCAGGAAGGACGTGTGAGGCAGGGGACTGGTGCTGCTGAATCAAGGGTCTGTTTGTTCATCACAGTCAGAGCCCCAGCTGGGGAGTCACAGAACAGACGCCTGCAAGGGCAGAGGCACCGGTGGGGTGAGGGAAAGTCGGGATTTCTCAGTGAAGACTTTGTAAGCCTGGCGATCAGAAGTTTGGTAAAACCTTTACCTTTCTGGGTCTCAGTTTCCTCGTCTGTGTAATGGGGTGATGGGAAGAAGGTCTGGGTGGGCCTGTGCCAGGCCTGACCTGCTGTGAGTCAGTGGGCGCAGGGGAAGGAGTAGGGTCATCCAGCCAGTGACCTCACTCTGCTGGCAGTCCCTTGCAAAGCACAGGGACCCTGTGGCCACTCACACGTGCTTGGTCTGTCCGTCTGCTGCCTCCAGAACCCTGGCCCAGCCTAGGAAGTGGAAGCAGACCTAGAGGTGTCACAGGCTTTGCTTAGCGCTCGTGCCCCCGCCCCCCCAGGCTGTGCAGAGCCAAGCGGCCTGGGATTGTGTGGTGGCTCACAATGGAAGGAAGAGGGTGTAGGAGGGAGGTCCCCGGGCTGACCCTGGTATTGTTCTTGGGCCAGAAGAAAGCTTCCTCCTGCCTGGCCACTGCAGAGCCAGAAACAACGGTGTCCAGCCAGTGAGAGCCGGCGCGTCTGGGGGGCCCCTGCCGACGGCGCGGCCTGGGAGCCGGGGCCCATTCACAAACGCCTGCTGGAGAGCACGTAGCCCTGTCCGCTCCCTGCCCCCTCCGCGGTGGCCGGCTGCTCCTAGTGAGAGAAGCCGGGGCACACGAAAATAACCAGCTTCTCCGCCCCCAACCTCCCCGGCCAGGAAGGAGAACGCGACCAGAAATGGCATGCTGGCTAATAAAGGAATAATGGATGCTTCACACCCTCAGCAACACCTTCCTCTTCCCCTGCCTCAGCTGCTCCTTCCACTGACTAAGCACAGGGGGGAAGGTGCTGGACCAGGAAAACCTTGTTTGACTAGGCCCGGCGCAGTCGGCTGGGCCCAGGTGTTGACCGAGCCTGGACACTGCCCTGGCAGGGACTGTGGACTCTCTGGGGGGTGGGAAGGAGGGCAGTCCCGCTCTGGGCATCCCGTAGGCCAGCGAGGGCCTGCCCGCAGCACCGTGAGCCTGGCACCGGTGCCGATGCCCTTCCTGAGCCCGCGGCACTCCCAAGCAGGGCTAGGAGGGCAGCGCTTGCTCTCTGAGATGACCTTTGCCCAGGCAGGTTGTGACCAGCACAGATGCCAGTCTGGCCTCACTTGGGCCTGTTACTCCCCTCACCCGAGTGCCCCTCCTGCCTGATCAAAGCAGACCTTTGGCACAGAGCAAAGAATTCTGGGTATAGTCTGGCCCAAAGCAGGGCAGGGAACAGACAACCTCTTCAAGGGGCAAGTCGTGTTTGTAAGGGACCCTGGCCTGTTCCTAACAAAGTAACAGGACTTCCTTCCCTGGCCACTGGGAAGATGTGTATATCCTAGGAATTCCCTAGGGGGCCCCGAAGCAGGGCAGGACTAACGGGGCCCTAACCCTTGGCTGCCTGAGTCCTCCTTCCATCACGCACTTCCTGGCTCAAGAACATTTGGTCAGGTCCCTATTTGGTCAACTGCTCTCTCTACTTATAGAAATGCCCCCGAACTCCTGGGCTCCCCCGTCTTCCACAGCCTCCTTTTCTCCTGCCCACTGCCTGCCCCGCCTGCTGCCCTCGGGGCCACGCCTTCTGTTCCCCAGACCCCCGCCCGGCCGCCCCAAGGTCAGGGCCAGGTCTGCCCCTCCAGGGCGCACAGACACATGTAGAGGCAGGAAACAACCAGAGAACCTCAAGGCCAGACTAGAATCACGTCCTCCAAAGGTCCACGCGATCTCTGCGGACGGACGGCTTCACGGAGGAGGTAAATCTGAACAGGGCCACGAGAGAGGGGGAAGATGTGGGTGAGGGTGAGGTAAGGACGTGAGGTGGGGCATGGTGAGCAAAATGAGGTGCCAAACACAGCTGGGGAGGCGGGTCTTCTCAGCACGGTCCACACAGGCAGGTGGTTGTTTATTAGATCTGTCTCAGAAGGACCTGGGGAAACAGCAGAATCTCCTCCACCCCCGAGCCCCACAGAAGGGGCCTGTTGGATGGCTCCCAAGCACACTCCTTGTGTCTCAAACTCAGGAGCTCTGTGCTCACTTCCCGTTGAAAGCAGACCACGCACATCTGTAGAGTGCTTTCTGGTTTACAAATAACTGTCACCACAGCACCTGGTTTACATGTGCACTCGCAGCAGAGCCTTGTGCTGGAAGTCAAACAGGTGCACGGCCCCAGGGAGGGAACGGAAGCTCGCAGAAAAGAGCCAGAACGACCTGCACCAAGCTCTGTGAGTGGAGCTGCAGGCTCGCCGACCACGACGGAGCGTGAACGCCAGGACTCCTGCCCCCCGTCTGAATTCTCAGGGCACTTTTCTGTTTATGTTTTAGACCAGTGTTGGGCACACTTTTCCCGTGAAGGGCCAGAGAGCAAGTATTTAAGGCGTTGCGGGCAGTGGGGTCTGCCACAATCACCCAGCGCCGCTGGTAGCACAAATCTGCCCCAGACCACGAGCAGGTGAGTGCGTGGACGTGGCCGAGTGCCACCCACACTGAGTTTGCGGAAACAGGCTGGAGAGGTGGACTTGGTGTACGGGCCACAGCTTGTCAACCCGTCTAAGACCCTTGCTGGGTCCTGGGTAACTGAGCCTGTCCCGTAGGAAAGGAGGGTGTTTTCTGACCTAGAGCCAGACGCACACGCTACCTGCTGACCCAGCGCCCCGCAGTCTGCCTGCCCCGGGCCCCGGACAACCCCGTCCTCACAGCCTGTCGCCTGCTGCCGAGACACGTCCTAGTTGTCACCAGCAAAGTCTTCACCCCTCAAATAATAACGTCCTGTAAGAAGACTCATAAATGACAATAACACAAATAGGGTCGCCTCACGGGGCACGCTGCCCATTCCCAGTGGGCTTTGCTACCTGGTGGCCTCGGCAGGAAACGAGGGACTGAGATGAAGAACTGGTGTCCCTTGTTGCATGGGTGCCTATTTTTGTCCTGAAGGAGGGAGCATGGGAGCGCGGGGGCCCAGAAAGGCAGAGGGCTCCCTAGGCAAGCGTGCCTCCTTGAGAGCTGAGGCAGTGTCTTGGGTCACAGGGATTAGAACGAAGCCACTGGAAACCCTGCTGATAAAAAAAAAAAAAAAAAAAAAAGGAAAAATCATGTCTCTTCCTCTTTCAAGGGTGTCGGTAGGGGTCTCTCCCTCTCAGCCTCTCTCTGTCCTCTTTCCATTTTTAGTGCCTTCGAAAGAAAAAAAAAAAGAAGAAGAAATCCATTTTCTTGTTCCTGCTTGTTGAGGAAATGACATTCACCCTTAACTTGCTGTACGTGACTGCAGTCGCCCCGAAGGAGAAAACGGCTTCCAGTCCCCTTCCTCCACATCCTCACCCCTTACACAAAGGACGCCGAGGCATCAGGTGGCCCGAATCCCAGTCCCTGCTCCCCATCGATGAGCTGTGTGATTTGGGACAAGGTGTTCGATCTCAGTTCCCTCGTCTGCAAAATAACAATAATAGCTGTACCTACACTTCGCAGGGAGTTACGGGCCTGCGGAGATGACAGGCAGACACGCAGCCCAGACAGCGCTGGATTCATGGGAACCCCTGTGAGGGAGGCACAGGGTCTGGACTGGGGTGCTGGGGCTGAGTCCCTAGGGGACGGGGCGAGTCAGGGTTCACTCAGTCCCCGTACTTAATGGGCCCCTGCAGAGCCCGCAGTCCAGTGGGAGAACGCAGACCACAAAGCACAGGCTTGGCGAGCGCCATGGGGAGCGTGTGCAGAAGGCCTTGCTGAGCAGGTGACATCTGACAGAGCCGAGCCCCTGGAACCGGAGAGCGCGCGCTGCACGGCCGACGCGGGGTAAGCGGGGTACCAGAACGGAAGCCGTCACAGCTCCGGGAGCGGGGAGGTCTGCGGCGTCACTACTGTCATTGTCAGAGGCGGAAAAGATCGCACGTCCGGTCCACCGGCAAGGCGGCGGCCCCTGCACCTGAACTCGCACACCAGGGCTACACCAGTGCCTGGCCCGCAGCCAGCTGCTCCAGCCACACCGGTGGACACAGTGAATGACGACAAGACGGCCTGCGGTGGGACCCAGAAGTGACATGAAGCAGCCCCTCGGGGAAAAGGAGAGGGCCTGGGGGAGTGACGGGGAGCTTGGCTTTCACATGACCATGTTCCCTGGCATCTTGGGATACGTTAATAATCCCATGCCTGTGAGTGAGCATATCCTGGAAGTTTCCAGAAGACTTGGCAACAGAGCTGGCATTGCTCTAGGGAACAATAAAGGCGCTCCTTCCCATCTGGAGGGCTGGGCAGTGGGCCACAGCAGCTTCCATCCAGTGTGGGGCAGCCCCTTCCCACCAACTGGGTTTCCAAACTGCACCGGCGCCCCCTGCTGGACAAGAAGGCTGCTTCTGCATCTGCCACCATTTTTCCACCAAGCACAGTGAGTGGGGGAAGCCTGGTCATGGGCCCACCGAGAATTTCATTCTGAAAGTTCATTTGTCCCTCCGATTCCTCGATCATGAGTGTGTGTGTGTGTGTGGGGGGGTCTTATCCTGTTACTATTTGGGACCAAACAGGGGAATGGCGTACGGAACCCCAAGTCTCACTCACTGCCTCCTCCTTCAGCTGGTCTCCTGTCCCCTCTCTGGGTCCTGTGTGACGAAAGTGCCTTGGACACACTCTCATGAGGTCAGAGGTCCCACCTGACTCGGTTACGTTCCTGTTCAGCGCGTGTGCCGACCTCACGACGGGGGACTCACACATGACATATGACCATCCTGGGTCAGTCACCAGAGGTCGGCGCAAAGGACCTGGCCAGGTCAGAGTGAGCTCATAATTAATGGCAGACAGATGCCGAATTTAGTTTCAAAAATCTCCTAACCGGAAGGCAGAAAGGGGAAAAAGTTGGATTATGCAGCTCCTATTGTCAGGCAAAAAAAACAGAAGACATAACGTTTGTCTGATAGAGAAGTCAAAGAAGAATGATCCGAACATGTCCTTTCGGAAAGCTTGGGCAGACCGGCTAATTCAACAGCGGTGTCTGGCACCGGGCTGTCAAGGGCAGAGCACGCAGGGGTGTGGAACAGGGAAGCGGGGTTTCTGCAGGCCGGAGGCCTCAGGCCCTGCGCTCCGGTCACCCGAGGAGAGGAGGGCTGCTGAGGACCTGCTCCTCCAGTTACCCCCAGCGGGAAGGACCCCGGGGCGTCTTGGTTAGGGGTGAGGAGAGGGGTGTGCAGGGGACCAGAACCTATCCAGATTCCACTTCCTGCCTTCACACTGAACTCAGCGGAGCACAGCCGGGCCCGGATCACGGCGCTCCATCTTCCCTCCTCAGCACCGGCTGCCAGTGCCTGTCCTTCCAAGGGCAGAAGCCGACACCCCGTCACTCCGAGTCCCACACTGGCGGGAGCTGCCCCCGAGGCCAGGGAAAAGCCTTCTGTGTGCGGAGTGCCACCCTGAGACCTGCCACGTGTTCCCAGGGGTCTCCAGAGTGTGTGGGGCACTCCCGGGAGGAATGTCTGGCTTCTGCCAGCAGGGGACATTTGGCCAAACAGGTGCTTCCCTATACCTTTGTGCAGCTGCCTCTTTTACTGCCTCCCCCCTCCCTTGTTCTGGGGAGGAAAGGTCTGAGCACTGGCTGGGTCATTTTGGGGACAATTCGCATGTTGAGCACCAAGGCAAGGATCCCTTTGGCTGCTGGGGACTAGGGACTTCCCACTGCAAACGACCCACTGTGGCGCCTCTAGAGCAGTGCGCTGGTGCCCTCTAGTGGGAGCAGATTACAGTGCAGCCGACTGTCAGCGTGGCCCTTGTACCAGGTGCATCTGACCCCGGGAGCAGGATCAGCAACGATGGGAGCCATCAACACAGCGGGACAGCCAACCCCCCTCCACCTCACATGCACTTTACAACAGAGATGCCAAAAATGAAGGTGGGGTCCCTAGAGCCCCATTCTAAACCCAGTTGTGTGGGTTTTCACTTCTGCCCTGCTGAATGGCTTCACAACCTGGAACCATGATTGAGGTCCCCCCCTACCCCTGAAAACATGTCACGCTCAAAGCATCTAGCTTCCCACCCCAGATCAGAGCTCTTGGGGAGCAGTGCTCTAGCCTCAGCTTACCAGGAGCTGTGGACAGTTTGCTGATGCTACAATCTGGTTGCTGGCTGACCTTCACCCTCAGCTACCATTACGAAGAAGCAGCCCTTGTGGGCAGTCACCATCAACAGCATCAGCCCTTACTAATGAACTCAATGCCCCCATGGGTGGAGAACCATGCTGGGAAAACATGGGCACCTACTATCCGCCCTGGGTAGCTCAGGGGTCTGAGCCCCAGCAGCCCCAGCGATGGGGGTCGCTGAGGGACAGCACTGCATGACTCACCCCCTAGGTGCATGGCCTGCTGTGGAAATATGACCAGGCGGGATCATTAGGATAGAGGGTCCTTGGCTTCGGCTGGGGCAGGGGTTGGACAGGCACCCACGTGTTAGCATGTGAGCTCTGAGTGAGGCACCCCCACCTAGGACCATTCACTGTGACATGTGCCCCATGTGTGACTCTGCACACACATCCCAGTGGGGCACTCTGGACCATGGAAGGCAGCCACCCCTGCTCACACTCGGTACACCCGGTTAGGCCTTGTTGGAGCTCGGGGTCAGCAGGAGCGCTTAGGCCTTGCCCAGGCCAGCATCAGGTCCTGGGGGAAGGGGCGTGTGGAGGCTCTGCCCCTGTGCCTACCTGCCAGGCCGGGAGGACCTTCTCGATGTCATTCAGGTCGATCCCATCCCCGTCCTCCAGCTTTCCTTTGCCACACCTGGGTCAGAAAAGACATAAAGACACTGAGGATGGCGCATTCATCATCCTGTCGCGGCCTGGCAGGCGGCGCCTGGTCCCACCCTCCCTCGGGGCCTGCAGAATCCGCCTGTCCCACCAGGAGGAAATGGCCCTGGAGACCCAGGAGATGCTGTCCTCTGCCCCCGACGGGCAACACCGGCCTCGGCCGAGGACCCAGGGCTCATGCAGAGGGAACGCTGAGACCAGTCTGTGGGCGGGGGCAGAAGTACCGGAGTTCCCCTTGACCCTTCCAGGCAGACACTGAGCTCTTTGCTGAGAAAAGCCCAAACCTGCCACCGCTCTGCACAAGCCTGCCACCTCGCCCCTTACATTAAAGAGAAAACGAGGGAGAGAGACCAAGCAACTGTCTCCCAACAGGGCTGCCTTCTTTCTTGGCCTGACTGGGCCAGTCCAGCGAGCCCACTCAGATCCTGACCTTTGTCTTCATGTCCTCTGTGGTCAGGTGAACCTCCAGGCCAGAGACCCTGGCCCTGATTCGCTGCCACAGGCCCATGTCTCCTGCGCATTTAAGGTGCAGACTCTGGCACCACACTTCCGGGGTTGGCACCCCAGCTGCATCCCTTGCCAACTGGGTGACCCTGTGCAAGTCACTTAGCCTCTCTGCACCTCAGTTTCCTCATTTGAAAAACTGGGATAATTAATAGTGCCTAACATGATAAAGTGAATGGAGATTAATGCATCCAAGTGCTTAGAACCTCGCAGGCGCACACACACACACACACACACACACACTATACCATAATTAACGGTAAGTGTATTATCATGGTGAATATAGGTAATAGTTAAATAAGATAAACAAGGTAAACATATTGCTATTACTGCTGCTACTCCACTTCCACTGCTATCACTGTTTGTGTTCCGGGAAGGGCAGCTCAGTGGCTGAGGAAGAGCACAGGTTCCAGAGCCAGCCAGCCTCCTGCAGGCCGGGCAGGTGGGGGTGAGTGTCCGTTTCCCCAGTAAGGAGGTAAGAGCTCCTGCCTCCCTGCACACAGTGCATACTCGTTACTACTATCGTTATTGATCCAGGGGCGGCAAGGGCTGCCCAGGAGGTCGGTGGCAGCATTTTCTGGCTGCAGTTCATGCAACTTTCAAACTGCAGAGTCATTAGTTTCCTTGTTCCGTTTTCGCCAAGCATCTCTTGTGTTTTGGACCCTGTCAACCTCCCTTTGAGTCATGGAAAATAAACCCAACCGGATTCCTACCCTTAGCGCATAGCTCTTAGGAAGCAAGTCCTGGTCTCAGCGGACAGGACAGTGTGCCTGAGCACCAGCAGGGGGCAGCATGAGCTAAGTGTCACGAAAGCCCTGTGGAGAGAGGCCCCGGAAAGGCCCTGGAGCCCCAAGGAAGAGAAACTGGTGGCTGCAGAAATGAGCCAAGGCTTGGGCGGAGGGGGGCCTGGGGATGGGATCTAGGTCCAGGTTTCACAAGTGCTTCTGTGTGGGCTCCGGCTTGGGCTGGCTGGGCCTGGGTCCCAGCAGTGTTGGCTCCGGGGTAAGAGAGGGTGCGCTACAGGAACCCAGAAGAGCAGCATCCACGACCGTCTGGGCAGAGGGAGATGGGCCGGGAGCTGGCCAAGCAGAGAATCTGGGAGAACGTCCCAGGAGAGGGCAGCAGGGAGGGCAGAGGCCCAGAGCTAAGCGTAAGCATGAGGCCAGCAGAGACGCCAGTGTTCATGGGCCGGAGTGGGGAGCCGGAGGGTGCCAGGGGTGGGTAACAGGTGATCCCGGAGGGCCAAGGCTGGAAGGACAACGAGGGGTCTGGCAGGTGGAACCGGGGCAGGGGGAGTGCAGGGAGGGAAAGAGGAGAGCTCTTGCCCTTCTGCCCCCACCCTGGCCTTGTGGTGTGCTGGGCTGCAGACGAGGTAAGAAAAGTCTGGAAACATACGGCCACCTTTCCACTAACGAATCTGCGGGTGGAGGTGGGCTGGCCTGTGAAGGCACCAACTGCTTGCAATCATCTCTGTTTCACTCGCGCCACGGCGGTGGGGCAGGAGGACTGGGGACCCGTGGCCGGCCAGAAGGGCTGACACCGGCTCCTCTACGTCACGTGGGTATACGACACACCCCTGGCTCCAACCACGCTCCGGGCTCCGGCCTAGCACAGCACAGGCAGGGCCCTTCGTTCTCAGGTCACAGCCCCAGGGTGGGCAGGGGGCAGTGTGCCGGGAGGGCTGTGGCCCCCTGGGCCCTAGACCCGCCCTGTCTGGTGCTCACACCCCTGCAGGACTGCAGGCTTGGAGGGCAGAAGGTTGCTAGAGACCAGCTGAGTCACTCTGCCAAAATGGTTTCCAAGGCAACAGCCTCTTCCAATTTCTGTCCCTCCATGGGTGCGCGGGCTGCAGAAGCCTTGGCAATGAAGTGGTACCCTACTTCCGAGGATGCTGCAGTGGCTGGGCATGTGGAGTCTGTTCCCAGTGCGGCAGGACTCTGAAGGGGACACAGTTCCTGGCCCCGCCACAAGGTGGCCACAGGAAGCGCAACTGGACTTTCCTGGAACCAGTGTGAGACAGAACTTGGTCAGAACCAGGAGTCTGTGGGAGACCCCAGCCAACTGTCAGCAAACCCTAGAGGCTCCAGTGAGTAGGTGAGCCTGGCCTGAAGCTGGAGAGGAAGACGGCCCACCCCTCTGGCTGCAGAGGAGACACAGGTCCTCAGCACGAGGGGAGCCTCTCCTCCCCTGGGGAGTCATCTCTGGCCACTACCAAGTCGTACTGTGTTGTTAATTTGTGGGGACTGGTGCAGACACCTCGAAAAGCCCGACTTCGATATGCATTCCCCATCAGACCCCTTCAGTCCTCCTGTCCTCTGGGCCTCAGTTTCCCCACCGGTTTCACCATCCACGTGCTCCCGGGGGACACAGGAGAGATGGGAGCATCCCAGGGAAAGCCCTCTCATTCCCACCCAGACAGTTCATCCTCCCAAGTGCCCTGCGCCCTGACCCCTTTGCATTTCCTTAACTACGCGCCTGGCAGCCTATTTCACAGTGTGTTTTCTAAATGTCTACACCACGAAACCGAGTCTCCTATTTCCCTACAAGTCTCAATCATGAATACATTCATGTCTCCTTTTAATAGTAAACAGTCCTGCTGGGCAGAAACTGTATTTTATCCAGTGTGTGCATGTGCGTGTGCGTGTGTGTGCGTGCGTGTGCGCATATGTGTGTATGCGTGCGTATGTGTGTTCTCACAGCACCCAGCACCACGCGGGGACCTAGGGGGCCTAGCACCTGGGCTTCAGAAATGCACAATGCTCGCTCCCATGGCATACCCCAAGTTCAGCCGCTCCCACAACAAGGCCATGGGCAAGCAACACCTGTACTGAAAACCTGCTCCTGAACTTGACCTGCTGAGGGACGGTCAGCTTTCCTAAACTCAGCATGTGAGCTCAGCCCGTGCAGCTCAGCAGCTCGGAGGAAGTGGCCACGCTGCTGCCGAATGGGGGTTGGGCTGCAGTGAGCAGGTAGCCGCATGCGGCAGGGCCAGGGGAGCCTTGGGGCTGGGCCTCTGCTTTGCTCTGTCGCTCTCCAACAGGACGCTCCGTGCATGCTCAAAGCCATCTGCTCTCTCCACCCAACAAAGAGCCAAACGTTCTGAACCCACACAAGCAGGAACACTTTTTAAAAGGTGTGGAAAGAGGCTGGGGTCCCATGCGAGAGTGATATGAGGGACATACCCCTAGAAAAACATACATGTGCTCACAATTTTCCATGAAGTGTTCATGGGGTTTGGCTGATTCAAGGGTACACTGGATGGTGTCAGAAGGCCTTAAACCGTGGCTCTGCTACTTGGGCAGGCTACTTTCCTCTCTGCGCTCCATCTCTCTTCTCTGAAATAAGGATGAGAACATCTCCCTCCCCAGGCTGCTGCTCTTCCACTGTGGTGGGACCAGTGTTGCCAAGAGAAGGAGTGGGTGGGACAGAAAGGTGTGGGTGGGGCAGGAAGGTGTGGGTGGGACAGAAAGTGGCAGCAGGGGGCCAGGTGAGAGGCAGGATAGTTTAGACCTAACGTGACAAGGAGACAGCAGTGGGCAGAGCAGGTTTGGAAGGAAACATTAAAACCATGAGTATAGTTTAAAAAAGAGGCGAAAGAAAATGACAAGTGTTGGTGAGGATGTGGAGAAATCAGAACGCTTGTACAATGCTGGTGGGAAGGGAAACTGTTTAGCTGTTGTGGACAACACTGGGAGCTCCTCAGAAAGCTAAAACACAGAACTACCACGTGGGATGTTGTCATTTATAGTAAGGTATATTTGGTCTGCCTCCCCAGTCTTGGCACAGGGCTCTTAAAATCCTTTGAATTTTCTAAATGATGGCGGGACAGAGGTACTTTTCGTTATGTTAATGAAGCGACGAAACCTGAGGATGGGGCTGGTTGCCAGGTAACCTGAGGATGGGGCTGGTTGCCAGGGGAACCAACCAAGAGACTGCAGGGTTAGAACTTTCTGGGCAGGGGAGAGGGGCTGGAGATTGAATCAACTGCCAATCGCCAATGATTTAATCAATCATGACTATGTAACAAAACCTCCATGAAAACCCAAGAGAACAGGGTTCTCTAAAAGGGAAGGCAGCACTCATGCATGAAATGAGTAGAGGGTGAGACAACCCGGTGTAAAATCTGCCATAACACAGGTGGTTCTCAAAGTGGGTCCCAGGACCAGCAGCATCAGCACTCCCAGGCGTGTGTGAGATGCACCTGCCCAGGCCCCACACAGACGTCCAGAACTGGAGACTTGGGGAGAACCCAGGGATCGGTGTTTAACAAGCCCCCAGGTGGTTCTGATCAAGTGTGAGACCCACTGCACTAGGCTCCGGACAAGCAGGGTCAGGAAGGGGAGTGGGCAGTGTGGCTGGAGGGGCTGGGCAGTGAAGGGTGGAAGGATGCAGGACAGCGGCCAGGGAGCCTGCAGGTCTGCAGCAGTGAGTCATCTGTACGTCCCCAGTGCAGCTGGAACGCCCTTCCTGTCCAGGGAAAGGCCCCTCTCAGCTCTGGTGTAGCCCCAGCTGTTCTTTACCCCACCACACCCCTATGTAAGAGCCGCACCGCCTCCCCTGGCCGCTTCCCCTTACCCTTCACGGTCGATGTGTGGCAGGGGCTGCTTGGGCATGTGTCGAATCTTGCGGTGGAACTGGGTGAAGTCCAGCTTTTCAGGCTGCAGGTCCCAGGTGGCACCACTAGAGGGCAAGGGAGGGCAAGAAATAAGAGGTAAGTGGGAGGCAGGCCCAGTTACTGATGGGCCCCAGACACCCAGGCGCAACCGGGCAGGGAAGCATCCTCAGAAACAGGCCCACAGGGAGCTGGGGGTGGGGCACACATCCACCAGCCTAGGGCAGGGGCAGGCAGGGACCCCTCACTCAGAATGGGGCCTGCAGCGTCGCCTCAGGGGACTGCCTATGAAGCTATGCCCCCCCAAACCTACAGTGCAGTAACATGCATTCATAACAGTGTAAGCCTGATGCCTCTACTACAGCGGTCCCCCGAAAACACGAGAGTTTGTTTCCACACCTACAGTGAGGAGGCCCGGAGAGAGAAAGGAGGGCAAAAATCTCACCAGAGTCTGACAGTAGCTCAGAGGGGTGACAAGGCCGTTTTGAGGTCCTGGAGACGAGGCCCTGCACCTCCCAGTTCCAGGAGACCCTTAGTGCTGCCTGAGCCCGAACCCGAGCCAGGGCAGAGTGAGTGAAAGGGCCACGCCAGCCACGGCCGGGGCCATCACTCCCCAGACAGATGGGCACTGTGGCAGGAGCTCATCAGCAACCCCTTCAGGGGCACTGTCCCCTCCTCCTGGGGAGCCCTGGCCACTACCTGTTCTTCCAACCTGGTCCATCAGGAACCTTCTAGAGTGTGAGCCACTGACAATCCCTCCGCCCTCCAGACTTAACCTGCGGCCAACCCCCAGCAATGAGCTCCGGGGCGGGGCGGGGCGGGGCCTACAGCCACAGCCCTGTCCTGCCTCTACCCCAGGCGGCCAGTCTCCTCGGCTCTCCCCAGTCCTCCCTCTCCCCTTGGGAGGAGAGGCAGCTTCTGTATCCCACTCTTCCCTCCTCTTTCGGTTCCCCTTGGACACCCTCCCCTTTCCTTCTTCCGTCTCCTCTCCCCTCTCTGCCCTCCCTCCTGACCTCATCCTGTGAGCTGTTTCAGCCCTCTGGTTTCTCTCCACTTCACGATCAGTGAACTCTCAACGTCTCCTCGGCCCCCAAGGACTCCGTGGGGCATCGGGGCAAGTGAGCTGGGGCCCCAGCCAGAGCCACACCACAAGAAGCGGAGCTTACCTGAAGGACTCAAAGGTGTTGGCAGCCCAGATGTCTGTGCCCAGCATGTCCAGGGAGTTCTCTTTGCTGCCGTTCTAGAGGAGGTGCAGGAGGAAAGGGGGGCCGTTATTTGCTTGTCCGGGGCACTGAGAACAAGTGGGTGGAAGGCCTCTCCACGGCCCAGTCCCAGAGAGGGCTGCAGAGGTCCTCCCGGTTCCCCTCGGTGGGCTCCGAGGTGGCCTCCTGGCCTCTCCCCAGGCCTGGGCCCTCTGGGGGCGTTCGACAGCTGTGCCATCAGGTGCAGACACAGCTGGGGTCTCTGCGGCCCAGCCCATGGCTCTGCCTCCGCAAACCCCCACAGGGACGAGCTGCCAGCACACCGCCAGCCTGATGGCCACGGCTCCTCCCAGGGACGGGCTCTACAGGCCCAGGCACACTGGGGGTCCATGCCGGGGGCTGGGCCCCCTCCCTGAAATCAGGCAGCGCCTAGAAGCCCCCGCTGACCAAGGCTCTGCAGCGGCTGGGTTTCCCTGTCCGCCGGTGCGTCTTCAGCTTCGGATGGTTCCTACGTGATCCAGCCCACAGACAGAGAAGACTACTTGCTCCAGCTTCTATGATGTGGCTTCTCTGCCTCCACACGCCCTCCACTTCCACAGGGTTCGCACTCGCCACTTCCCACATGACCAGCCCCCTGCCTCCACAGCACCCCACTGACAATGTGCCAGTTTCCGAGGTGAGCAACAGAAGTGCCAGGATGTGAGTCCTTTACAGACCAAGGAGCTGGAACCCCATCTCTGCAGAGCTTGGGGTACCCTGGGGGCATCCCTGGAGGTGACAGCCCTTTGCAAGAACGAGGACCCTCAGGCCACTGAAGGACACGCGAGGACTGAGCAAGACAACAGCCTCCCTGCCGAGTGCGATAGGAACGTGACCCCCAGGAAGGCTGGTGTCCTGGCAGGTGAGGAGGCAAGTTGCGGGGACAACCTTCCTGTAGCCTGCTTGACACACGAACCCGCACACAACGAGAGCCACGCCCTCAGCGTCTGTTGCAATGGGATGAGACAGGCATGTAATTAGGGCACACGACCTTGCATCAAAAGGCTGGAGAAACAGCCTGGCACTTGGAAACAAAATCTACCCCCTTCAAGCCGCAGCCCAGAGGGAAGAACCTCACCGGCAGGGCCTTCCTGTGTTGTCCCTCGCCGATGCCGAGGTGGTGGCCCAGGCAGTGCCCAGAGGGGCCAGGCCTCACTCGGCAGTGACGGACGGGGGCAGCTAAACAGACGCCAGAGCCAAACAGCTTCACACGCCCATCTCTGTGCCCACCAGCCCTGGGCTGACAGCGTCCAAGCCGACCTCGGGCCACCCTGCCCTGTTGCTTCAGATCTAATCAGAGCCCCCGAAACTGGAGAAGTGCCCGCTTCTTGAGTTCTGGACACCAACCCTCAAAGTTTGCAGCACCTAACACACACCCCACACACACCCCACAAACCCACTTAGTGTCCAGAAAAGAAATCAGAAAAGCCAGAGGAGCAGGAGCCTGCGGACAGACAGACCCACAGACAGGGCGACTGCGACCTGATTTCTGAAATGTGACAGCATGAGCCAGACCCACCGCACCCTCCAACACCCCGAGGCCTGTTCACACCCAGGACCCGCAGAGGAGAGGACAAGCTAAGGACAGAGGGGAGGTGCCCAGGGCCTGGCTTGTGCCCAGGCACCCCGCCTCCTCCAGCCTTCTGTTGGCGGCTGCCAGGCTTTGGCTTCCTCCTGGTGCTCAGGTGGTGCCGGGTTAGTGTGCGCGCCGGCCTGTCAGCAAAGGGGGTCCAAGGCCCCAGAGCTGCCGAGGCTGTGGGGTTAGATTCCTCTTTGGGCCGCTGCGGTCTTCCTGGACTCTGAGACAACAAGCAAGTGTGCCCTCCCCCCTCCCCCAGGCTTCCTTTCCTTAAAATCCAGCTAAGGACCCTTCACTCCTCCAGTCCTGCACTTTCCTCAGCGCTTGGGCCCCAGGAACCCACAGCATGTGCAGCACGTACCCCCGCGCGGCTTCCCTTCCGACTGGTCCTCTGCAGAGCTCCCCACTGGTGTCCTAGCAGCACATCCGCTGGCCCACGAACGTCAGCGTGCATCAGAATCACCGGGAGGGGCGTGCTGATGCTTCAAATTGAGTGCATCTGGAGTGGTCCACGGGACACGATTTGGGAAACACTGGATGTTAATGAGTTTCATGGTGCCCGGCCAGTGTGGCTCAGTGTTTGAGCGTCAGCCCATGCACCAAGAGGTCACCGGTTTGATTCCCGGTCAGGGCACATGCCCACACTGTGGGCCAAATCCCCAGGGGGGGCATGCAGGAGGCAACCAATCAATGTTCTCATCGATGTTTCTATCTCTCTGTCCCTCTCCTTTACTCTCTCTCTAATATTAATAAAGAATATTAAAAAAAGTTTCATGGGGAGAGAAAAGTTCAAAAAGGCTCCCTAGCCAAATGTTTGGGACACACTGAGATCATGAAATCAATTACTTTATTGCAGAACTTCTCAGTGCCTTTATGGTCTTAGATGGGTGCTGACTCTTCACATGGGTGGCAGTGTAGTGTGCAGTATTTCCCAAACTCTTTTGGCCAGAAATGTATACCGCACTCCCTTTGTATTCCACTGAGCACTCTGCAGGACCAGGGTTCCATGGAACCCCCTTCAGGAAACAGTCATCATCTAATGCTCCCTATATCAGCTCTCTTCCCCAATTAGCCTGCCATCTTGTTGAAGGCAGAAGCCCTGGCTTCACTTTTTTGTTGTATCTCCCTGCCCACTCCCCCCTCCCCAATCCTAGCCTTGTGACCCAGCATCAGCCACGAAATATTACTGAGCAAAGACTCAGTGGCCAGGTCCTGAGAGCTCTCCATAAAACCGCCCAGGCTTCTTCAAGAACATTCCTCAGTTTACAATTCCCTGGCTGGCCCTGGTGACCACAGCTCGTCTCTGCCCCGCCCCCCCAGCCCTGTGGTCACCCAGGCCCTGCCCCCCAGGTTGCTGTCATGCCGAGATTTTGAGAAGTCCTATCAAAGACAATCACCCTTTCCAGTGGATCGTTTTTAGCACTTAAATGCTGCTGAATCCTTCACAACAGCCGCTTTTATTGGCCATCAGGAGGCCCCGTGCCAGGCGAAGCATGCTGCTCTCAGAACGATCGCAAAGGGGTAACGAGCACTTAGCCACATGGAACAAGAAATGGAAACGGCCTGCCCACTGCTCCCCAGCTCGGGGAGGACAGACCCCAGACGATGGCAACAGCAGACAAGGCAGCACTCACCGGAGGCCAGCACCGTCTGAGCACTTCACCTGTTCCAGCCCCAGGAAGCCAAGGCTTTCACCACCCCCATTTCGCTGAGGAGGAAACTGGGACCCAGAGAGCGTGTCCATATTCACAGAGCTAGTTCCCAGGGTGGAGATGCAGACAGTGAGGCCCGGAGCGCATGCTCTGAACCACTGCGGTTTGCAAGTGTTCAGCTGGAGTCTGACCCCACTGCAGATTTCCATACGTCAGTAACAGAGAACAAACATCCGAGTTCTCCGAGTCCGGCTCTGGCCACATTTGGCAGCGCTGGCGGAGGGTAAATCTGCTATAGTGAAGTGAAGAGGGAATACGGGGAGTGAGCTGTCTGTATTAGGGTGGGGGCTCCATGTATGAATGAGTGAAACAAGGGGGGAGTCAACCCCTGTACAGTAGAAATACCTGCTACGTCAGGTGTAGTGGGGGAAAAATAACCCTCCTCTATGCTGCTGTTTTTCCTTTATTAACACAACTAAGAGTGATTTTTGCTTGTGCACCTATGTATGTGTGTATGTGTGTGTTGACAATTCTAGGCTGCAAGTGTTTAAAAACTAGGCAGAACCTGGCTGAATAGGACAGGGCTGCAGGAGGACCGCCCCCCTTTCCCAACTGGCCACCGGCATACCTAAGCCAAAACAGATGCTTCCTATGGGCTGGGTCTGAAACTCCTCTCAGGCCCAAATCAAAGTAGACTTTAAGGGTGATTTGGGTTTGTGTCAACAATAAGGAAGTAAGGGGCCGGGAGAAACAATCCCGTCCTGGGGGCGTGGGGGGAGTTGGGTGTGTGTGTGTGTGTGTGTGTGTGTGTGTGTGTGTGTTCGTTCATTCAGCACCACGGACAGCACCCCACACTGGTGGGAAAGATGATGGACCCCAATATTTTACCCACCTACAATAAGAGGGCCTCCAAGGCAGGAGAACAGCAGAGAACAGACCAGCAGAGAGTACCCCCTGGGTGGCACCAGCCCTGAGTTCAGGAGCAGGAAAGGCCTTTCACTAGGGAATTTCTGTGTCTGTTCATTCTGTCCCTTCCCTCTCTACTCCTGCTGTCTTCGAATTAAGACCCAAACAAGGACCAGGAAGAGGTGGGAGGTAACGACTAAAGCCTATGGCCAAGTACATGTCCCCTAAGTCAAGGTCACACCCAGGATGCGGAATATTTCCACCAGCACAAGGACCCTTCCTGCCATCCTCGGATACCCACGCCTCCTTCCACAGTCCTTGGCAGTGCTAACCTGTTCCCCATTTCCACCAGTTTGCCAGCTCACGAATGTTACAGACATGGAATCACACGGCACGGAACTTCGGGGGACTGGCTTTTTTTCACTCACCACAATTCCCTGGAGAGTCACCCAGGTGGTTGTGGTGTTGACTCCTCTCTGCTGCTGATTGGCACAGCTGTCTCACTGGTCACCTGTTGATGGACTTGTGGGTTGTTTCCAGTTTGGACTATTCTCCCTGGAGCTGCTATAAACATTTGAGTATAGGTTTTTGTGGGAACATACGTTTTCATTTCTCAGGGATAAACAGCCAGGAATGTAATGGCTGGATCATATGGTCCCTGCAGGTTGAGTTTTTTTAAGAAACTGCCCAACTGTCTTCCAGAATGGCCGCACATCTCCACCAACAACGCATGACTGACCAGTCTCTCCGCAGCCTCGCCGGCACTTGGTGTTGTCCATTACAGATGTTCTGATCGCTGTGTACTGATATTCCCTGATGGCTGATGGGGTGGAACATCTTTGTGTGCTTATTTGCCATCTGTACATCCTCTTCGGCAAAAAATGTGTCTTCATGCATTTTTTCCATTTTAAAATTGGATGTTTTTAAAAAAATTTTTTTCTTTACTGATTTTTTTTTTTTTTTTTTTGAGAGAGGAAGGGAGAGAGAAAGAACATCAATGAAAGAGAACATCGATTGGCTGCCGCCTGAATGCCCCCGCTGGGGATTTAGCCCACAACCTGGGCATGAGCCCTGACCAGGAATCGAACTGGTGACCTCTTGGTGCATGGGTCGATGCTCAACCACTGAGCCACACCAGCTGGGCAAAATTAGATGGTTTTTAATATTAAGTTTTGAGAGCTCTTTATATATTCTAGATACTAGTCCAATCCCACATCTCAGTGTTGATCTCTATTGATTATCATCTTTTCATTTCTTTGGAATCTTCCCAGTTCTTGGTATGACAAGTGATTTTTGATATGTTAAGAGATTCTGAATCTTCTTTAAATCTTCTGTTTTAATTGGCTTTTGCAGTACCACTCTGGCAGGGGCAGGGGTCACAGCCTCAATATTGCCAGTCCAGGGGTGGTGCTGTCATTACAGCTGACGGAGGTGAAGTTCCAGGTCCCCACATGGTCCCCAAAGACCCTGCCACGAAGGCGGTCTTATCACCACCGACCAACAGAAGCCCCAGTTCTCGGTTAGGCTTCCTCTGACACACCCCAGCAGGGAGGGGCGGGTGCCTCACTACTGCCGGGTGGGGGGAAGTCCAGCCCCTACATGGTCTCCAACACCATGGGGCGGGGGAAGGCCCTCTTACAAGCCTGCAGGGATGAAAGCTGCACCTCCCCCCTTGGCCTTCTTTGATCCCACCCTGTAGGGGGAGGCTGGGCACCTTGTCCCCGCCAGGCGAGGGTACAAGTCCAGGCTCCCGCTGGGTCTTTGCTGGCGTGGTGAGGGTGGGGCTGTTTTCCGTGCTGTTCGGCTACAGGAGAACAGTCATTGTCTAAAAGTTTCCTCTCTTGCTAGGTGGCTCTCTTTCTGGACCCTTGCCAACGAGAGCAGACTTTTAAAAACCAGTGTGCATCAGCATTTCCTGGTTACTGACGTCTTTGGCTGCAAGCCTGGGATACAGGAGGCAAGAAGAAACCCAGGGAGGTCGCCACTCTGTCATTGCTCAGGTCCCAAGGTCCCTCGCTGGTGTGGCTTCTTCTCTCCACCTTTCAAAATCTTTTTATGGTTGTTTTATATAGAACTGTAGGGTTTTAGTTGTCAGAGCAGTAGGAATACAGAAAGGTGTATCTACTTCATCCTCCCAGAAGTGAAAATCTAGGTCTGTATTTTTTAACAAAACACTGCGAGGGCCTTACGTCCAGTGTATTCGTTTTTCAGAGGGGAAACTGAGGCTGCAGCCAGAGGGCGGTATCTCACCTGTGCCCGAACAGTAAGTCAGAGGTCCAGAGAGGAGGTCTCCGGTCTCCTTGTTCCCATCCGATCAAGTTACCACGACGACACACGCATCCCACCCTCCTGCCCCTGTAGCTGACCTTCCCTGCGGATGCAGGCCTCCCTGCAGACACAGCCCCTCCCGGCATTCCCTCGCTGCCCTGGCCCGCTGCTTTTCCCCTCGGGAAAGCCTTTATCTCTCTAAGCAGACTCCAGGTTCTCTGAGGGCTTGACCAAGTCACACGGCTCGTACGGTTACGGCAGGCACTCGAATGGCCGCAGAGCGTCCCCTGTAAAGGTGAATAGTGATGTATGTGGCTCTGTACGTTCCGTATCCTGGTTTCTGCAGGTGAGCTGGAGCCAGAGGCACCTCGAAGATGGGACCGACGGCTTCCTCTGGAAGAGACCTGCGTGCTGAGAGCAGTGGGGGCCACACTCTCAGGTCCCCCAGCAGGCGTGCTGTCCAGGAGGCTTACTAAGAGGAATTGCAGTCCGTCCGTAGAGTGCTCCCAGGAGGGCAACCCAGGATGGGACAGGACCTGAGAACCACCACGTCATGTCCCAGACTTCCGGGCACTGCCTGCCCTCAGCGATGGCTCGCTGATCGGGTCAATGAATAAAAGAACAAATAAATAGCCCTGGCCAGTTTGGCTCAGCAGTTCAAGCATCAGTCCTTGGATCGAAGGATCAACTGGGTCAATTCCCAGTTTAGGGCATGTACCTGGGTTGCTGGTTCGATCCCCAGCCCTGCTGAGGGTCATGCAGGAGGCAACAAATCGATATGTCTCTTTCATACCAATGTTTCTCTCTCTCTCCCTGCTTCCCTTCCACTCTGTCTAAAAAATAAATCAATGGAAAAAATGTCCTTGGGTGAGGATTAACAGCAATAAAACAACAACAACAGATAAACAAAGGAATCCCCACTACTGGAAATGTCCAGCTGCATGAGGGGGCTTCTGTACTGCAGGGTGAGGGCTTGGATCAGGGGACCTCTGACCTGCTTGTCATCCTGATGGCCCATGAGGTTATTTAGTGCTCATTGGGACCTGCTTAGCTCTGGATCTGATGTGAGTCCTAGCCTCTGGGGAGCTTCTACCAGAGGTGGGGCATGTGATCGTCTCCAAATCGTTCTGGTTTCCCCCATTCCAGGCATGTAGTAGGATTGTGCTTCTTTGTGTGCTTATGGTTGGTTGGGACCGTGTGACCAGTTCTAGGCAACTGTACATACTAGAAGTGACGTGTTGCATCTGGGTTGGAGTGCTGAGTTGCCAAAGCGAGACTCCCCCGTGTTCTTTTCCCTCTGTCTTGATGACTGGTCAAAACGGTGACTGTTCCATCAAGCTGGGTCCTGAATGGGTTGTTTAAAGTTACGGAGACTTGGAGGTGTTTGTTACGGCAGCATTACCTAGGCTATCCTGACTGATATAAACGTTACCTGCATGGAACACCAGAGAAAATAGAAGACATACAAGGTGAACAAAAGCCGGTGGGGTTGGACAGCGTGCCAGCATCTCAGCTGAGCACACGAACACCTTCAGGTTCACCATCCTCATCCCCCACCACTCCAGTAACACCCAACACTAACCATCTACTTGAGCTGTGCTTTTTCCCGTCGCCCTAGCATCCCAACTTCAAGCCCTTGCTAACACCATCTTCTCTCTTCATCTTCTTGTCTCTTCCCTTCCATATGGTCAGACCCCCGACCCGTTCCTGAAGACACAGATCAAGTCTCGTGTTCTGCAAGACATCTCCCTCCTCGTAGAGACAAACAGAACCACTCTTTGGAATGGCTGTGATACCTGTGGTCAGAACGTCTCTTTGGGGGACTTCACATGTGTGCCTTGAGCCTCTTTCATGTTAACTAGCCTCTACTCTGCCAACGGTTAGTAAGCCTAAGTCTCCAGCTCCTATGTCTGCCAAGCTCACGGCAGGTGCTCAATAAATACTGAGTGAGTGGAGAGTAGTGCCACGAACATACATACCTGACACTTAAATATCCATAGAAGCTGATTACATAATCTAGGCACTTTTACCAAGATAGCATTTGTACTAACTAGGTGAGGTTTTAAATTGGCACTGAACCAATAGTATAATTACTAGACGGCAGCAAGATGGCTGGCCGAACGCTCCTTCTACCTTTTCTGTGGGCCAGATATGAGCAGTGTATTTGTAGTCATCGATGCCGACCACCTGTCGTCTGCTGGGTCAGAATCAATGTTGGTACCTAGGATTTGCCTAGCCTGCAGGCTGACATAGGAATCAGAGTGGGCGGGGGAACAGTAAAGAAATCTGGAAAACCCAGTACTCCCGTCACTTGTACCAGCTGTTTGGATGCAGTTGGTTATTTCATGGAGACACAAATGCAAATAAGGAGAGAAATTCCAGAGAGGCTCAGATGTCTGTGTGACCCAGTGCCCCACTTTGCAGAAGAGACACTGGAACGCGTGCCACACCTGGGTCAACATCTGGTTCTCCTGACCCTTGGGATAGGCTCTTTCACACTCTCCTGATGCTGGCTTTGCTGCAGGGCATCATGATGGAAAGGGGAGTGCCCCTCCCTCCTGTTCCTGCCAGTGTGGGATCACAGGCTGTTGGCCAGCACTCAGATACCACTTCTGACACACCCCCACCTTTCCCAGGGCTCTGCATGAACCCGCCTGGTGAGGAGGTGTGCTCATTAGGTTCCCAGCAAGGTTTCATCACCTTGCTCAATAGCCAACGCTGCCAGCCAAGCCCTTCAGTCAGGAAGTCCTTCCCAAGGTCTAATCATAGGCCCCGCTGCTGTCGTGCACATTAATTTCCTCTCCTTGGTTCCTCGGTGCAGATGGAGAAGAGCTGCTCCCTCCTGACCCCACACAACCTTCAAATGCCTTCAGCTTTCTCCCCTGAGCTAACCCCGGCTGGGACCTTGAAATCTGCTCTAACCGCACTGGGCTGCACTCTCTCGTTGCAGGTGCTTTCTTCTGCATTTCTCTCAATAGGAAGAAAAGGTGAAAACCATTTCAACTCCCAACTGAACGACGAGGTGATGGACAGCTCGCTCGGAAGGCTGCCAGGATGCCAAAGAGTCCTCAGTACAGCCAGATCCCAGTTGCTGGCAGTTGGACAGGCCTCCTCGGGACTGAGTGTGGCCCATTTTCTGTTCTGGACTCTCTGAGCCTCCTTCCCCCCATCTCGCGGGACTCAGCCTAGTCTAGGTTGCTCCCACTTGGTGCCTCAAAAGGCTGCAGAGGAGGCAAAGGGTTTTTGTTTGTTTGTTTTTACATTAAAATAAATAAGCCTAGTGCATGACTAACCCCCAGACACGGCCTGCACCGGGGCCCCTCCATGGACTGCGACCCACTGCACAGAACTTCCTGGGCAGAGTGCAGCACCTCAGCGTCCTCTGGCCAGCCGCCTTTCCTGGGCACATGTGGCCAAGGTAGGGCAGTCAGGGGCGAGGTGCTAGAGCCATCAGCCACCCAGTCTCAATTTAGCCTGTTTCCCACTGAAAATAATCCCCCCTGCCCCATGCATATGCCCTATTATCCCAATGACCTTAGAAAGCTCCGCAAAGTTGGGTGGCCAGAGGCATGGGGCCCATGAGGCATGGGGTTGCATGGACTGGATCTGGGCCAACTCAGGCATCATTATGAGCAATGACTGCAAGGCCCTAGGCCAGGGCAGTCAGGGAAGCAGAGCCAGCCCTAGCTCCCACCTTCGGGTTGACCAGCTGGCTGAGGGCATAGGCAGGTGCATGCAGAACAGCCTGCTCACAGCATGAATTGGGGCGAGGGTCTGCCTGGACGACAGGGTGTAGTGACGAGGCCAGTGGGTGTGCTGATGGGGCTGGTGGCTGTCCCTGAGAGCTGGCCCAGGGCTCCTACATCTGGTGGGTCAGGTTGAAGAGAGCCTTGAAGAATGATGGGCCAGCAGCAGCCCGTCAGAGCTGCACCCAGCGAACACACGCTTCCATGGGCAGCTCCCTGGTTCCCCCTCCACCAGGGAGCCACTCCAGGACCGTGTGGGCAGGGCGGCTGCCACCGGCCAGGTGTGTGGGGCTTTCCTTGTGAAACAGTCATGTAAGAAATCCTGACCCACTTGACCCCACTCGAGGCCCAGGGCGGTGCCCCACTGGAACGTGAGCCCCGTGGGCCGTGAGGACAAAGGCCATACCCCAGACAGCAGAGAACGAGACTGACACCGTCGAGTTGCCAAGCCACCCCGAACACCCAGCCCGGCTGTCCTGAGACAGAAGGCAACTTCCGTCTGGCTTACATCACTCCGCTGTTTGCAGCCTAATGAACTGAGTCACTAATTTCTAAATATCAGTCCTTTCATCACTGAACCAAAGTCCTCCTGACCTCAGGAGACCTCATTCAACCCAGCTCCTGCCTCTCCATGCCTAAGGTGTACTGCACACAGGTCCCAGCCACCAGGGAGGTCTGACTCAGTCCCATCTCCGCAGGCTTACCTCTGGGACACCCGAGGTCTGGGCCCTCCTTTGGAAATCTGCATCTCCTGCCCTGCACTGGGCATTCTTTTACATACATTATTTTTTCCTTCTAAGTAGTAGGGCAGGTGCTATCCTTCAGACCCAGCAGAGCTTAGCAACAGGCCTCGGCAACACTCCTGGCTGAGGAATCCACAGAAAATTCCTCTTGCAAACACCTTCAACTCTTTGGCTGCTGAGCGTGCTCGGCCCTGAGCAGCTTCACACGGCGCTGTGGGTATGACCACACCAAGACCCGGGCCAAGCAGCCTTCCCTCTGAGCCCAGCAGCTCTCCGAAGTCAGGAGCAAGTGACTGCAGGAGCCCGTTAAGGCTCCCCTCATTTCTCGGGGCGGTGAGAGGCTGGGCTGGGGATAGTGGTTTTTCAGCTAGGGGTCACCAGGGACGACTCTGGCCACACAACCCTCCTGGTCCCAGGACAGCTGGCCGGCCGAAGGAAAAGGAGAGGTCTCTGACACCTCCCCTGCACATGCCCCTCCAGGTCCTCTGCAACCTGGAGCAAATCTCCAAACCCGGGGAGGCCCACTGTCTGTGGCTCCATCATCAGCCCTGATGTGTGAACCTCCAGGTCATTCATTTCACTGCTGAATAATATTCCACTGGGAGGATGTCACATGCCATTTATCCGTTCTCCTCTCAACGGACATTTGGTTGTTTGCAGATGTTTCTTATAAATAATGCTACTACTAAAAAGAAATCTTATGAATCTAGGTGCTCGTGGGAGAGAGCGCTTCACTGGGGGCCGGGTACTCAGGGAGAACTTTCCAGAGGGCAGACTGCACCCCCCTTCCACCTCCTGCTCTCACCTCATCCCCACTTCTCAAGAGCCATGCTCTTCTGGCCCCTAATCCCACTGTCGCCCACAAGCAGGGATGAGGTATCAGGAAGAACAGCTGGCCAACCAGAGGGTATATGGGGGGCTTGGAGGGTCACCAGGGATGACCATCACGGGCCAGCCGAGAAACCCAGACAGACGTGACAACCCCCGATGGAGCACAGAGCTCTTCCCTACCTGCTGTGGGGGGGCTCGCCCTCGGGAGAAGGAACAGCTGCTGTCCAGCTGGTCGCTGCAGTCCGCCGTCCACTGCAGGGGAGAAAGGAGCGGTCAGTGATGGCAGGACACACAGCCCAGGCCCCCGGACATGGCCCTGCCCTCCTGCAGCAGAGGCGTATAGAACCCCGCTCGGCCATTCCAACAGCAAATCCTTCCCTACCAGCAGGTCCCAGCTGGCACCTCGGAATCCCAGGTGGAGGTGATGCTCGGTGTACACTCGTTTCCCTTCACCTGAGCCCACCAGAGTGATGAAGAGCCAGCTGCACTCCAAAGTCAACCAGACATGACATATGGGCACTGAGCTGTAAACAACAGGCACCATGTTTGACCACCTGGCCAGGCTGCAGCCACGCGAGCTCTCTACGATGCCGCGGACAGAGCTGGGGTGAGGTAGGTGTGTGTGGTCCTTTCCATACGCCCAGCTCCGAAGGGCAGTGGGCCTGTGGACTCACAGGACAGCTGGCACTGGGGAAGAGCCCCAGACTGGCCGTCAGACCCAGACTCATCCCCTGAGAGCTGAGAGGCCTGATGTGCCCCAAAGTGCAGTCTGATAACCACCTGCCTGGCAGTCCCAAAGCCTGCCACACGGGGGTCCCTGGACCCCACGCTCCACCCACTGAACCAGACTCTGTGAGGGCAGGAGCTGAGCATTTCGACAGGCTCCCAAGTGGCACACCAGAAGTTTTGGAGCCACTGCCACCCGTGTGGCCTCCCAGGCTTCACTGTGTCATCATAAGATGGGGACAGCTGGGCTGGGCGACTCCGCAAGGTGGAGACGAGGACTTCCATAAACCATAAAAACACTGCTGAGATATGAATGGTAGTACCAGTAGGGCCCCTCCTGTGTGCGGTGCAGCAGGGTGGTGTTTTTGCCACTGTGTTAAACGTCAGCTGGCCTCGCAGGCGAAGGTTGCTGACCACTGACCTGGATCTACACCCTGCGTGACACACGGGAAGCAGAAAGGCCGTCTCTCTGCCTGACACACCTGTCAAAACTGGGAGTGAGTATGAACGACTCAAGGCCTGGTGTTTTAAAACCTTGGCTGGACACACCCTCCTGACCGTGGGCCACGGGCACAACCGTTGCATAGGAGAGCGGTTTTGTCACGATGCTGATGACACGGGCCAGGACAAGAGGATTCTAGAGTGGTGCTGTCCAACCGACACAGAACGAGCCACAAAAGGAGCCACAGGAGTCATTTTAAATGATCCAGTAGCCGCCTTTTAAAAAGGTCAAATGAAATGTAATACTATATTTTATTTATCTTAGTACATTTCAAATAGTCACGAACATAAACTTTATCAATGAAATATTTTACAGTCTTCTTTCCCTACCAAGTTTTTGAATTCCAGGGGGAGCTCATGTCAACTTGGGCCAGCCACATTTCAAGTGCCTGAGAGCCCCGTGGGGCTGGTGGCTGCCATCCCGGACAGCGAAGGTGGCGGACCAGGCCCGGAGAGTCTGGCCCTCTCATCCATTTCTTGCCCATCTCTGCTCTGCGCTGCCGAGGGCTGATCCCTCCAACAGGGACTCCTAGGCTCGGTGTCAGCTGGGCTCAGCGAGGGGAGACGGGAAGAAGGGAGAAGCCAGGGTGCCCTCCCTCATGGCTCCAGCCCTCGCCCGACAGCCTGCTGGGCATGACCCTGCCGGCCCTGGCTGCACCGGCTGCTCTCTGTGCCTCAGGGGCAGAGATGGTAACAGCTTCCTGCAGTCACTCATCTCGGGGTGCTCAAGTTTCTCGGCTTTTTAAAAATCACCTGTAACCAACTCCCTGTATTAAATTCCCTGTCTGGATACTTGCAGTCTCCAAGCATCTCCCTAAGATATTTATTAATTATAAGGGGAAAAGGAAAAAGTGAGCAATCCATCACACACCACCTTGGCCAAGTTATCGAGGATGAGGTTGCCTGTAATAAAATAGATCACCATCCTGGACTCCCCAAAATGATGCATGGAGAAGGGCACTTTACTTCTGAGGCGTTCTCGCCCAAAATACACAATCTCAATCTAATCAAGACAACACATCTGGCAATTCAAACTGAGGAGCTTTCTACAAAATAAGTGACCAGTACGCTTCAAAAGTGCCACGGTTGTGGAAGACAAGAAAAGACCAAGAGAGCTTCACAGATTGGAGGAGAATAAGGAGACAGAACAATAACATGCAAATTTGCATCTTGGAACAGGAAAAGGACATTAGTGGAACAACTGGTAAAATCCTGAATAAAGTCCCCTTGTTCCAGAGTCAATTTCTTAGTTGTGATCATCTCACTGTGGTTATGTAAGATGCTCACATTAGGGGAAGCTGGATGACACGCAGGTTCACGGGAACACCCTGTGCTATTTTGGCACCTTTGCTATAAGCCTAAAATAATTTCCAAATAAAAAGTAACATATATATGTATGTGTGTGTATATACATATAGATATTATAAACATATAGGGTGGGGCAAAAGTAGATTAACAGCTCTTCACATGGAATACAATAATTAATAAATAATAATACAAAAGTAATGTTTTGCATACTCACAACTATAAACCTACTTTTGCCCCAACCTGTATATGTCTATATCTATATCCATATCCATATCTATATCTATATCATCTATATCTATATATCTATATCTATCAATCAAAATGTTTAAACTACTGTAAAAACAATCCCTCTGCTTTATATACTTGAGGGATTTCTCCTTTCCTGCTTGGGGCCCAGGTGACAGGGTGACAGGCTCGGCGACGCTGAGGTACACAGTGACTACTGGCCATGGAGTAGACTAAATCTTTACTCCTCACCCCATCCTATGACAGCCCTGCAGAGAAAAGTCCCAAACACTCAACCCCAGCCACACAGTGGTGATGTGACCTGAGCGTGGGCACACTTCCTCCGGGGGTCGGCATGGTCCCTGGCAGGATGTCTCCTCCAGACCAACATGCATAGAGGAGGCCAAGACTTCACACAGCCATAGGCAACCTCGCCCCTCTACTCAGGCTCCCCAAGAGCAGTCCCAAGCTCCGATGAGACGGCTCTGCTTTGTTGAATTCATCCTTCACTTCACATCCACGCACCAGAAGCCGCTTCCGAGTGCATTCAGTGTGAGGCCTGCCACGCCTCCCTTCACAGGCGGGGCCCAGGGAAAGAACAAGGTGCACGAGCCAAGATTCCTGGAGAAGAGCAAGCCTGGGCGTGGAAACAGGCAGCGGACTGCCGGCCAGCTCAGGGGCGGATCACGACTTTCTGGCGGAGGCATCAGAGACTCTTCTGGGTAGACAGCAGCAGAAGAGAAGGGCCACCCTGTTAGGGAGGCTGGCCTGGCCTGGGGGAGCAGGCGAGGAGGTCAGAGGGCAACATTCGGGTTTGCACTGCAGGCAGAGATGGCGACGAGGGTCTGAGTGCACGGTGCAGACCAGCGGTGGGCGAGGGGCTGATGCCACAAAGCGGATGAGATGGGCATGTCATGTAACAAAAAATAAATTAAAAAAAAAAAAAGATGGGCAGGTCTGCAAAGACCCACCCAGAGACGCAGCCAGGGCTGGGTACAGGCATAGCCCTGGACAAAGCTGTTGGAGAAGGGAATGAGGTCCAACTGTGCACAGCTTTCCGGCCCCCAGGGTAAGAATTTAGTGTGAGTTACCACACTTATCCCAGCAGGCTGTACCCACTGGTGACATCCCACCGGCTCCAGGGACATCCTCTCCTTTGCTGCTGCCTGAATCATCTCCATTGGGAGGAAGTGTTTCTTCCCAGTCCAACCCCCTGGGAACTGTCCCCTCCCTGCTCCAAAGCTCCTGCCTGCTTCTGCTGGGACTCCGCTCTCAAAGCTGTCTTCTTTCCTCTGAGGCCGACCCTGGGCCCACCACCTAGACAATCTCCAAACACAGACCTTCCTGAACCGGTCCCTATCTATGTGAGATGATTCCCGGATGGAGAGAAGCCCTACTCCCATCCTACCCCAGGAACACTCTCCTCCACTGGCCCCCACAGAGCATTTCTCTCTCAAGGTAAACGGGTTACAGCTAGGAGCAAGTCCTGTGCGCACGCATGTGTGTGTGCATGTGCATGTGTGGCAGGGGAAGGGGGGGTGTAAGGGTTATGTTCCCCTGAGAAAGGTCGTGGAACACAAATGGGCAGGAAAAGTGGGGCATTTTTATATATGGGACTGACGAACATCAAATTCACACGATTTTGAGCCTCCACCATAGCTGTTATAATTCATTTCTTTATCTAAAAAGCAGAAACAAAGATTGCAGAGGGTTGAGATTCCATAAACAGGAGCATAGATGTTTATTCTGTTCTCAAAGTAGATGTTCGTTCTATTATTCTTTGCTCTCATTGGATATTTAAAATATTCACACCAAAAAGAATTAAAATCTGTTATCAGGCATTTGCATCTAGGATAAAGAGTATTTGAGGAGCAGATTAGGTAGGGGACAGGGGAAGACACTTCGCATGGGGGAGGGGGAGTGAAAGGGAAGAGCCTGGAGCAGGGGAGGCTGAAGTACTGATGACCAGCTGCACATGCCAATGGCCTCTAGGTCCCCCCAGACATCCAAGTGTATTCCGTGGCCAGAACCAGCCAGCATGCTGAATCAACACAGGACTGGATAGAGATTCTCTGCTAAAACTGTAACCATAAACAGATGCACAAATGGGAACTTAGTATATGATAAGGAGATTGTTTCCAATCAGGGCAGAGGAGAGATTATCAATAAACACACAGGACTGAGAGAACCCACTAGTGGGTGAGGACAAATGATCTGAGATGTCTGCCTCCAACTATTCATAGACAACACATTCCAGGTTGATTAAAATCCAAGATACAAGTTTTAAACTGCATCTAAGTCTAAAACTTCCATGTAACAAAAGAAATCAGGAACAAATTTAAAGACAAGTGAGAGGCTACTTACAACATGTGTAACAATGTATGACAATGTGTAACAAAGGATTAATGGTAAGAAGATAGAAAGATTTCACTGAAATCTAGGTACTGTTCTAAGCCCCTTACATACATGAACAATTATTCTTCATAGATGTTTATCATCCCCACTTTACAAATATGGGATTGGAGGCACAGCATGGTTAAGCAACTGACCAGGGTTACAGAGCCAAAAGGTGGCAGACAAGTAAAAGGGCATACATAGGTATTAATTTTAAAAATGCCACATACTAAATGTAATTTGTGATCCTGTTAGACATGGAACCAGATTTTTTGTCTGGTAAAATATACGTTACACAAAATTTAACATTTTAACCACTTTTAAATGTCAATTCCATGGCATTAAATAGTCACAGTGTTGTGCAAACACTGCCACCCATCTCTAGAACCTGTTCACTTTCTCAAACTGAGACCTTGCACCTGTCAAACAGTGACTCCCCACCCCCTCCTCCCAGCCCCTGGGAACCACCATTTTATGTCCATTCTCCACGAACTTAACCATTCTAGGGCCACACAGAAGAGGGATGAGCCTTTGGTGTCTGGTTTATTTCACTTGGCATAAGGTCCTCAAGGGGGATTTTATGTTATAGCACATGACAGGATTTCCTTTGTTTTGAGCCTCACTGCACATATATAGCACGTCTTGTTTATCCATTCATTCACTGATGGGCCTTCAGGTTGCTTCCACCTCCTGGCTCTTGTGAATAACTGTGCTACGAACATGGGTGTTCGGGTCCTTGCTTTCACTTCCTTGAGGGATACATCCAGAAGTAGGGTCACATGGTAATTCTATGTTGAATTTTTTTGGAGGAACCTACAATTTCTTTATAAATAATAGTATTGCATCAATGTTTATTTCCTGTACTATGATTATGTAAGAGACTGTTCCTGTTCTTAGGGAATATACAACCAAAGTGTTTAGGGATAAAGGGGAATCATATGTGTAACTTACTCTCAAATAAATCAGAAAAAATTTGCTCTATATACTATCTGTATCTATCTGTCTATCTATCTATCTATCTATCATTTATCAGTATGTCTATCTATCTATCTATCTATCTGTCTGTCTATTTATCTATCTACCTACTATCTATCTATTAAGAGACAAAGCAAATGCGGTAAAATACAGGGTGGGGCAAAAGCAGGTTTACAGTTGTGAATACGCAAAACAGAGTTTATTCTTGTAGTATTATTTATTAATTATTGTATCATTTTTCATACGAACAACTGTAAATCTACTTTTACAGTATTTACAACTGGAGAACCTGGGTGAAGGATATGCAGGAATTTTTTGTACTATTATTATAATTGTATGTACATCTCAAATTATTTCAAAGTGAAAATTATTTTACAAAGCCATCTTATCCAGGGCTTCTTAATCAAGGGGCATCAGAACCCCCGAGGGGGTGGTCTGAAGGTCCCATGGGAACCACTGCTCCCTCCTGGGCCCTTGTGTCCCTCTGAGGGATCTGAGAGAGACTGTGACTTGCTCACAGCCTCACGGAGCCCACGCGTGGAATGGCCAGGAGCAGATCCTGCTAGCCTAAGACTTGAACTTTTCAAAATAGGAGCATGTTCAACTGTTTTCTTTACCCTGGGCACACGGGCTTACTGACCAGGAGAGGAGGAACAGGAAGGGGAGGTGGGACCGGAGACTGGCTGGCAGCTCATTTTCCATCCACAGTGAAACTCCAAAAACCGCCTTGTGTGTACGGGGAGGGGATGCTGCCCAAGAGCTGAAGTTTGAAGTCTGAGAGGGGAAGAAAGGCTTTTTGCTCCCATCTTACACAAACAAACAAACAAACAAACAAACACCAAAGAACTTGCCTGTTGTAGAAGCAGTGTAAGGCAGTAATTTAGGAGCTTGAGTTCCTACTCCTTGTGCAAGTCACCTCATCCCTAAGACTCAGTTTCCCCACCTATAATAATGACTGAAACTACCAAGAGCAGAGAGGTTAAGAGTATGACAACTGGAGAAGACCACCTGGTTAAAGCCACATACTTGCTGTGTGACCTCAGGCATCTTATTCAACCTATCTGTGCCTCAGTTTCCTCCCGTGTCAGCTGGCAACAATAATAGCACCTTTTTTCATAGAATTGTGAAGAGTAAATGGTTAACATAAAAACACTATAGTCTCCTTTGTGATTTTCTCTTTTTCTTCCCAAATTCTTAGGGCTCAATCTTTTTTTTTTCTTCTTTAAATAGGTTTTTATTGAATTTTTTTTTTTTTTAGAGAGAGAGAAAGGGAGAGAAACATCCATCAATCGGCTGCCTCCTGCACACCCCCTACCGGGGATCAAGTCTGAAACCCAGGCATGTGCCCTGACCTGGAAACGAACTGGGACCTCTCAGTCCATGGGACAATGCTCAATCCACTGAGCCAACGGACTGGGCTTCTTCTTCTTCTTTTTTTAATATGTTTTTATTGATTTCTTTGACCTTCTTCTTCCACTGCCCTCCCTCCTTGGGTTTAAAATGCTGCCCACACGCTACTATGATCAAATGTGAGTCTCCAGTCACTGCTCTCCTCTGGACACCACCTCGGCACATTGAGCTGCTCGGTCACTTCTCCACTTGAACATCTAATTCTTAAACCTTTCATGTCCAAAAACGGAACTCCTGCTCTTTGCTCTCCAAAGCTGCTCTTCCGGGGTCTCCCATAGCTCAGTCTTGAAATAATGTATTATTATAAGTCATATTATGCACAGATGTTGGCAAAAGCATAAAGAGGTGAGGAGGTCAACTCCAGTCTGATTTGGGTAGGGTAAAGCAGTGGAACGAGGCAGCCATTACGGGAGATCCTGTCGGTAATGTCTGAATTCTTATGTCCCACGAGAATGCACACCTATAGTACTTGTCTACGTAATGATACAGCATTTTTTTAAATAAGGAGAAAAAAATAAAAGGAGTCCCCCATGCTCAACCACCCCACAGCTCCCCTTAAACTCACTTCTGATAAGCCTTTCATGGGTGGTCCACCATTGAGCGCTTCCTCCTATGAACAAGGATGGCCAGGGGAGAGAGTCAAAGGCAGGCAGAAATGAAGGGATGAGATGAAAGGGGGATGAGGGAACAGTGAACAGGGAAGGCAGAATGGGGGGGGGGGCATGAAGAAAGAGAGAAGAAAAACACTGTGAGTAAGAGACAGTGGCCAATCTGCACGTTCGGACCTAGCCTGTCAGCAGGGGTGCATCTCTCTTCGAAGGGCCACCTGCCTTTGTAACGAGACCCAGGGCTGCACCAAAAAGGACTACTGGAGTTAGCGTCACCCTCACTGGCTCTTCATCTGACCTTGGAACAAGAATTTACTGGAAAGCACTCCCAAGTGGAGACAGACATGCCCCCCTGTGGCTGGGGTGTCGACCAGAACGAACAGCAGTCACGTGGGGGCTGATAAGAATACACTGCTTTGGCCCCTCCCCACTCAGTGAACTCTGAGGTGGGCCTGCCGAGCTTCCCCAGTGACCCCACTGCGTCGCCCAGCTGTGAACTGACTTAGAGCCTGGTGATGATCCACAAGACCACCCACAGACATCAGAAGTGCCAAACTTGCCCCATTACAACATCCAAATCTCTTCCAGAAAAGTTTAATGGCCAGTGAGATCTGGAGTCCTAATTCTCATTCCACGGGGGAAAATATATCAACCACCCAGGGGCCTGTACCCGGCAGGAAACCTAAAGCAGGTGGAGAGGGGGAAGCACCAGGGCTGCTCAGCCATCACCAGCAGCGTGGTGTGGCTAGTTCTCGTTTCTGTGTCTCAGTCTTTTCTTCTACATAATGGGGCTACAGTACCCCTCCTCCCAAGCACAGAGTGAGGACAGCTTTCAGGATATGCCTTTGGGGACTTGGAATCCATTGAAGGGCAGGCACTCTTGAAATGTATGTGTGTGAGGGGTTGTGATTTAAAATATGAATCCTGGCCTGGCCTGTGTGGCTCAGTAGTTGGGCATCGACCCATGCACTAGAAGGTTGCTGGTTTGATTCTGAGTCAGGGCACATGCCCAGGTTGTGGGCCAAATCCCCAGCGGAGAGCATGCAGGAGGCAGCCAGTCAATGTTCTCTCTCATGGACATTTCTATCTCTCTCCCTTTCCTTTCCTCTCTCTTAAAAAAAAAATCAATAAAGAAAATTATTAAAATATGCATCATGAAAGTGTTGGGAACTTGGAGCATCCATTCTCTTGGTTACTCATCTAAAGAAATGGAAACTCACTTTCTCCCCTTCCCTCTCTTCCCCTCCCCTCCTTCCATCCATCTGCCCATTTATCCATCTTTCTAGTTGGTGCTGGGGGAGGGGCAGGAAGAACAAACTAACTGTACAAGCATCATAAGATATTTTCCTCCTGAGTGTCTCTCAGATCCTAAGAGAATGACCTCACCAACTGAAGGACAACATTCTTCTCCATTCTCTCAAGGTTTCCAAGATTCTTAACAGTTTTCCTCTTCCAAAAACATTAAAACACTGCCACAGACAGGCAGACAGGGACATTCTCTGAGGTTATTTTTGTTCTTTGTTTTTGGCTTCCATTTAAAATAGTCATCAGATTAAATAAAAACAATCAAAAGTGCTTTAGCAGAAAGATTTCCCGTAAGGCTGTGTCAATAGAAGTGTATTATGTAGACACCGCTAAGCCCAGCCTTGCTTAGAGATGTCCACAGCTGTGCCCTCCTCTGGAGTCTGTACCCCAGCTGTGTCTGTGGGGCATACGGGGGACAGAGAGGGGCAGTGGGATCAGGACTGAAATGCCCCTTCTTGGCCAGCAGCACACGGGCGGATCTGCCCAGTGTTTGCATTCTTCCAGAGAACTTAAGAAAATGCAGAAAGTTTAAGGGATGCATCCAGATGTTGCCAGTGGCCATGTTTTCCACAAAGCCTCACAACAAACATCTGTTCATTTATTTTTTAATTTTATTATTTTCTTTAATCCTCACCCGAGGATATTTTTTAATTTATTTTTTAGAGAGAGGAAGAGAGAGAGAGGGAAAGAGAGAGAAAAAAACAATTGATGTGAGAGAGAAACATCGAACAGTAACCTCTCATATGTGCTTGACTGGGGATTGAACCTGAAACCTAGGCATGTGCCCTGACCAGGAATCAAACCCACAACCTTTTGGTGTACGGGATGACACTCTAATCAACTGAACAACCCAGCCAGGGCAACAAACATCTGTTTATTTTATTTTATTTTTTATTTTTTTAAATCCTCACAGGAGGATATTTTTTCATTTATCTTCAGCTGGGGGAGGGTGGGGAGAGAGAGAGAAACATCAATGTGAGAGAGACACATCGATTGGTTGCCTCCTGCTGGGGAGGGCTGGGACCGAACTGAGGTATGTGCCCCTGACCAGAATCGAACCTGCAACTCTTTGGTCCGAGGGCTGATGCTCTAACCGTTAAGCCAAACTGCCCAGGGCAACAAACATCGGTTTAAAAGCCGCTCCAGATGTGGAGATGAGATCGTGGTCAGGTCCAGCCTGCCCAGGGGCAGGAACTGGCATGCAGGGCCCAGGGTGAGGGCACCTCTCTATCTGCCGTCCATGCTGAGGACTAGCAGGCACCACCGGAAGGCCAAAGTCACCGGCAGGCCCCTCCTTTCAGAAATATCTCCCAGGTGGCTGCTCTGGAAATAAAACTTCACAAAGCATTCCTCATGGTTCCCTTGGACTTTCTTCCTGCAAGGGCCCATTTCACCTGGAAGAACCTTTGAAAGTCGCCCTGCAGGCCACCAGAGTCTGCATGGTGAGGGGGGCAGGCAGCATGCCAGGCCGGCCCCGCCCACCTGTCCCCGGGGCCTGCTCCTGGGGAGTCAGCCCAGGATGCTTATGTGGAGCAGCAAGGTTGCTCCCTCTCCTTCCTGCCCTTCTAAATCTTGGTCCACCGTCTTTCATCTGAGTCCACCTCCCAACCAAGGCCAGGGCCGCCGCAGACTGACCCAGGAGGAGCTGAGACCAGCCTGTGATCCTGGTCAGAAAGCCTCCTGTGCCTGACACACAGAGCCCCAGGGCACTGCCTGAGAGACTCAGTTCTGTGACTACCCTCAACCGCCTGGCTCTGAAATCAGGGAAAATATTCACAAGTCACAGCCTTCCCACTGTGTGCATTACGGATAAGCTGCCATCTCCAGATCTCTTCTAGAACATAAGTTCGTGGAGGACAGGGAACAGAGTAGAGCACATAGTAGGTGCTCAATAAATCTGTGAATTGCACATTTGCCCACCGGGACAGGACAGAGCAGAGGTGGGTCAGAGGGTCTGAGAGAGGCTTCCTGCATGGAGCCCATGCTCTGTGGGTGGGACCACCCACATCCTGGCAATTAGGGCCAGGCAAATAGACGCTGTCTGGACTTGGGGTCCCCTTATGGCCCAGGCCTTGCACCTGCTCAGGCCCCAGCCCCTCTCCCGGTCTCTGGGGCAGCGCTCACCTGGGAGATGTGGGACTGCGTCTTCTCGCTCTCACCGTCTCCCTCCGTCTTGTCTGCCAGCAGCCCCTGCACCTGGTACTCGAGCACATAGCTGTCGATGAAGCGCTCCAGCTCCTCGATCTCCTGGGAGCGGCTGCTCCCGGCCTCGGAGGAGGCCGACGCTGCGGAGGAGTTCTCCATCCTCCAGCTGAGGGGCCTGGCTCAGGGCTGCGGGAGAGAAGAACCAGGCTCTGTGAGGTCAAGCCGGAGAAAGAGTCATGCCCTCGTTAGTGTGAGGAAGATGCTGGGATTCCCCTGTATGGAGAGGGAAACTGAGGCCCAGACAAGGCAGGTAACTTGTACGATGTTCGGTATTACTCCATACCTAGGCCTTAGCATCTGGGAAAGAGCAGAAAATAGACCCAGACTGCCACCTAAGCCCATTTCCCAACTTGGTGTTAAGAAAATCAGGCACAAAGCAGAATAAAATAGACCATAGGCTTTGGTGTCCCTGACCTAACCATTTAGGATACGTAGGCACAAATCCTCTAAGAAGATGCCTCCTTCTAAAGAAATGCCTTCTCTTTGGCCACCAGACTACCCCTAAATTAGTTGAAGCCAGCAGGCCTTAAGTTATAGGTGCATCTGCAGCCTTGTGATGCTTTGGCTCCTGGGACACATGGCAGGCTCAGTCTGCAGGAATGTGACTTGCTTTTAATGACGGAAGGTCAAAGGCCTGGTAGGTCATTTGGGAGGGGGTGGTCTCGCCGTGGAGACGGCCTGGCCACCCTGCATAGGAGCATGAATCCCTGGTCAGCCCTTAGGCTTTCTCTGGGATGTGCCTGGCAGAACCTGCATGACTGGCATTCCAGGGACACCACCAAAGTCTAACAGAAGAACTGCTGTCCTCTCCTGACTGGGTGGACCCAGATGCCATAGGGGCCCAGGCCTGCTGGGACACCTCCACTGCTCTCTCCCACCCTTGTCCCTGCACCTGACCCACCTGCCCTTTTCCTGACAGGTTCTAAGCCAGATGGGAAGGGGCTTCAGAGCTTTTTGGCCCCCTTTTTATTGTCCGGAGGTTGCTGCTCTCCAGGGGGAACCCACTCAGCTGGAGGAACAGCCTGTGCACTGTTTCACCATCGGAACTGGTAGAACGGCCGTCTACCAAACCACCGCTGGACACACAGGGCACTGAACAATGTACACACTGAGCTCCGAGACCACGACGGGCTGCGAGCGCCTAGACTGTGGCTGTTGACAATAAACACAAGGTCCTGGTATGTCTCAAGGAACATCTGCATTTCAAAACCTTGGATTCCTGAGAGCTCTTTTAGAATGTAGTTTATTTGCCAATGATCAAGGGTTTGTTGAGTTTTGAACTAATGGATCCAAAGCAGGGCAAAGAATGGCCCACTGGGGTCCAGAAATGCTCCGACTTCACGAATGCTGACTCCCCCACACCCTTGCGGGCCTTCTTAGAGGCTGGGGTGGCCATGGTGGGCACACACCTTCTTCATCTGGTTTCCTGACTCCGTTTTTTGGTTTTTGGCCTCTGCAAGGATCCCAGCCTCCTTTGGACCCCAGGTCAGCTGCAGGGGCGTGTATGATGCTGTAGGCAGCTTGCTCTGGGCTCCTGAGCTCAGCAGCCTTGGGGCTGGTAGCCTGTCTCATTTCAGAGGGAGCCGTCGAGGTTTCAGGCCCAGGAGCCCTCACCAGAGTGAGGGAACCCCGGGGTGGAGGCTTAGGCAGCGGTGGGTCTGCAGAAAATCAGCTCAGACTGCAATGAGCATGCCGAGGGGTACAAGGCAGTCAGAGGTAGGGGTGGGGATGTCCAAGTCCCCTTCCTCCGCCTGCCAGTCAAGGCCGACAGTGGCCTTACATCCCTCCCACCACCAACACCCACCCCACCCCTCCTGCTGCAATGGCTGCCCAGGCTCCTCTCCAGCACCCTGTCTCTGCTGCTTGCCCCAGGCACAGGCCTGTGTGCCAGGCAGAACCATAAGAGGGTCCTGGGTGTACATTTTCTCCCAGTCACTCAATAAAACACACCCTGGGTAGTCCTGGGAAGGGGTTTTGCTAATATAATTAAATTCCAAATCAGTGGATTTTAATATAGGGAGACCATGCAGGAGGGCCTGGTCCATCACAGGAACTCCTCGACCTGGGACTAGAGCTAGAGACAGATTCAAAGCACACGAAAGATAGGACACACTGTCGCTGGTTTGAAGAAGGAGGGGGCACATGCAATGAACGGAGCAGCCTCTAGGAGCGGAGACCAATCCCTGGTCAGTGACAGGAAGGAAAAGGGCACCTCAGCCCCACAATCTCAAGGAAGTCAATTCTGCCCAAACCCATTGAGCTTGGAGAGAACTCTGTCCCCCAGAGCCTCCGGACAAGAATTCAGCCTGGCGAACCTTGATTTCAGCCTCGCGATACACCGCGTGTGACTCTGACTTCCAGAACTGGGAGCTGACACACAGGCACTGTTGTAAGACGCTGAGTGTGCAGCAATGTGCTGTGCAGCCACAGAAAACGAACACGCAATGCTTCCGGCCTCTGCTTTTGCTCGCCCTGGGGCCCCTCACCCTGAAGCACGTTTCCATTCCCTCCACCCATCTGGCAACAGGCCCAATTCCCAGGTTCAATGGTGGTTAGTGGGCAAAGGATCACCCAGCCTTCGTGTAGGGGCAGGTACACTGCGACTTCTAATAATGGGAATGGCTAATGTGTACTGCACCCCGATCACGTGCTAGGCACTCTTCTCACACTGGGTATGCCTTCACCCACTCACCCCTCACAGCAACTCTATGAAGTCAGTGTAATTAAACTACTTGGGAAACAGAGGTTCAGAGAGGTTAAGTAACTTGCCCAAATCAGCACAGCAGAGCTCCGGGTCTGCCTACACCTCACTCACTGCCTTTTCATCCCACTCCAGGCGGCCTTCTGCAGTCCCCACTGCCCTTCCCGCAATGCACAGTGAATTCGAATGCGGTGGGTGCTTCCTATTCTGCAATGGGATAGGGCTCTGGAGGGCTGGGCCAGTGCCCAGCTGCTGGTCTCAGCCAGATGGCACGATAAGATTGATGTCCAGAGAGGGCAGAAAGGAGCCGCCTGCAGGAAAAGGTAGTGCCTACGGCCATGCCTATTATTCCTCAAAGACTTCAGATCTTATCTCGGGCTTCCTGGCGCCCTTCGCAGGTACAGGTGGAGGGCTGGGTTTTGCAGGAACTTGCCTGGAGCTCTTCCAGGAGGACTGCGTGCCTGGCTCAGCAGCCTCTGTCCTGTTCTGCTAGGCGCTCCCAGACAGGGCTAGGGTATGGCCGTCTCTTGGGGCAATACCTTTGTCCTGTTCAGTGAGGGAGCCCCAAACCTGCACTGGCTCACGGAGGAAAGGGATGGGCGTCGAGACCCATTCCCACCCTGCAGAAATTTGGTGCCCAGGGAAAAAGAGGACTCCTCCTCCCAGGCCACTGTCTTGGGCACCTCCTGTGGCACATCCAGTTGCTGCTGCCCAAGCAGATTCATGCAGTGAAGCCCGACAGCACCTGACCTCTGCCACCCTGAGCACCTTCTGCCCAGGCTCCCCCGACACACGCCAGCGATACCTGCAGGATCCCAGCTGGCACCCAGTACCTGCACTCTGGAAGTCACGGAGCTAACATGCCTGGGCACCCACTCCTTCTTTGGTCTCTCAGATGACAATTCCAAGGTGCTGTCAACACAGTCCCCTATCATGTCCCAGTGGATTGACCCCAGCTGCCCACGGTGGTGACCAGACCCATACACCCCTTTGTCTGGCTCTCCCCACTCCCATGCCCCTCCCTATGGGGACTGCTGCTCCTGGGGTGCTTCCAGGAACTCTGCTTTCTGGGGGAAAACCAGGGTAACCTGCCACTGGGGCTCACTTGTTCATTCCAGAGCAAGTCCCAACCAGGGAGCCAGAAGCCCCTCCTTCAGCGGGAAAGCCCAGCTTGATCTCTACAAAAGAAGATGTTGGAGGAGGGAGAGGGAGAGAGGGCTGTCCCCATCGTCCATCTTCTCAGCTATTGGGCTCAAAGTCCAGTCACTCACAGCTAATTTTTGTATTGTTGTAACATACACATAACCTATAACTTGGCGTTGTAATAATTTTCAAGTGGACAATTCAGTGGCATCAAGTGCATTCACGATGGTTGTGTAACCACCATCACCAGCCACCTCCAGAACTTCTTCGTCTTCCCAAACAGAAACTATGCCCATTAAACATCAGCTCCTCATTCTGCCTCCCCCAGCCCCTGGCACCCACTGCTCTACCTTCTGTCTCTAAATTTGTCTATGCTGGGAGCCTCAAATAAGTGGAATCATACAGCATTTGTCCTTCTGTGACTGGCTTATTTCACTTATCCTAATATCCTCATGGGTCATCCATGTTGTAGCATATGTCAGAATTCCATGCCTTTTTTTTAATCACTAAATGATACATTGTATACAATAATACATTGTATGTAGAGACCACATTGTGTTCATCCATTCATTCGTCCACGGACACTCGAGTTGTTTCCACCTTTGTCTATGGTGGTTAGCACTGCTATGAACATGGATGTACACATATCTGTTTAAATCTCCTTCTAGTTCTTTGGGGTATATACCTAGAAGTTCTGCCTCATTTTTTAGGCAAAAAGAGTGGGGAGGCACAGATTAAACTCTCAGGCTGGTGGAGAGACAGGAAAATAAAGGGAGTGAGGGTTTGTTCCGCTCCCTTCCCGCCTGTGCGTTGAGGTGTCCTCCTTGCTCAGTTTCCCATTCACACAAGAGCATGATGGGAAATCCCCAAACAGCTGGGCTTCTGGCTAAGCGGAGAGCCAGCAAGAGGAGCTTATGTTTTCATGATTAGTGAACGTGCTAAGGGGGGGGTGGGGGATTGAGGAAGAAGAAAGAGAAGAGAATGGAAGAGAACAGACACCTTGGCTGCAGCCATCCAGAATGCAGAACCCTGCAGAGTGGAGGCCCCATCCGGGATCCCACCCTCCCTGCCCGCCCTGCCCCCATCCCCTGCCAGGTGATGGATGTGGACGAACCAAAAGGGAAGCAGCAGGAGTGGGGAAAGCGCTGAGGAGGCTGCTCTCTGCTGTTGAGCAGGCAGCCCTGGGCCCGCAGGCAGGAGGGGAGGGCCTGGGTGTGCACAGTTAGGAGGGGCCCAGGCTGCAGAAGACATGGAAGGGCGGGGGGACTCCTGGGCCTGTGCTTCCCAGACAGGAATTAGGCCCACGCTCTCCTCCTGGTGTTGTTAAGGGACCTCGTCCCAGACCCAGGGGCCCAGGGCAGCCCCTGCAATAGCCAATCATGTTCTATGCTTGTCACTATGGCCAGCTGAGCCTGGCTGACTGGAGGCCAGAAACAAAAACACCCATGTGCCGTGATGAAAAGGTGCCTTTGTCCGCATTCATGTCCTTCCTACCCAGACCCAGGTGAGCCCTCCCCTTGTGCCCTCTGTGCAGAGTGGTGTAGCTTCCTTGGCAACGAGCTCTCGGCAAAGGTGCTTCTGCGGACAGCACCGGGCTCCCTGCCTGAGGTTAGGAGTCTCTCCCGGCCCGCTGGCTCTGCCTGCCTTTCAGTCTGCTATCACCAGGGCTAGAGGTATGGAGGGAAAGGGAGGGCCCAGAGGCAAGAAGCTGGAACCTTCCCAGCTGGCTCAGCATCCTCTCCTCCCGCCCAGCGACAAATGGCATTAGTAGCTGTAAATTTAGCCAATCCTTTAAGAACAGCCAAGGCACTAAGAGGCATTACCTCTTCCCGAAATCCCCAGGATAAATGCAGTGACCTGCAAACCAGAGGAGACACCTCTGCTTCTCTGCCACCAGCCCTCCTCTGGGGAATCCACCCTTTGGGAGGCAGCACACACCCCTCACCTTCATCAGACCCTTCCCTCAGTCCCTCAGCATGCAACTCCCTGGGCACCACACCCCCTGGGACCACAGAGGAAGCCTCGGAAGGTCTCCATCTCTGCCTTCCTGCCTCCTCTCAGATTTCCTGATGCGTGTTTTTGTTTGTTTGCTTGCTTGCTTTTGGCTGCTGCACGGGCCCAGCCTCCCTCGGGCCCCAGGCCAGCTGCAGGGGAGCTGTGCAGTGCTGTATGGGGCTGGCTCTGGGCTCCTGAGCCCAGTGGCCTTGGAGCTCATGGTCTGTCCACCCATCCTAGCAGGACTGCAACTCTGAAGACGGAGGTGGGCGCGCTGAGCTGTGGGTGGGCAGCAGGGCCCAGCACACAGTCATTGCTCAGGTCACCACTGCTCAGCTTGTGTTGAATCTGGTCCACCCCACCTTTTCCACAGCCCCTTCCCAGGCCTCCTGCTGCAGCACAGCCTCACTGCCCTGCGCTCCCCTCCAGCAACTGCCTCCTGTTACCCGTAAGGCTGACCCTCTCCCTCTCCCTCCTCCACATGCTGCTGGCAACTGACACCTTCACCGGAGCCTGCAACAAGGCTGTCGGACAGGGCAGGGCCAGGCCCTGGCCATGCTGCCTGCTGAGTGTGGGAAGAGAGGCCTGCTGCCTGGAACAGAGCATGCCCAGAGCTCTCCCTGAGGGAGCCATGGGAACCCCCTTCACAGGTCTGCTGCCAACCCACCCCAGCAAGTCCCGCCCACGCTCCACCTCCTGCAGAAATGGGCCTCAGGGACAATGCCTTTCCCTAACAACTGCAGCCCTGTGCTTGGCCACTCCTGTCGTGATCTGAGGACTCTGGGATGCGTCAGTGTTTGCCAAAGAAAAGCAGGAGCATTCCAGCGATGCCTCCGCAACCACCAGAAGTGGGGGAGATTGGAAACACTCTGAGCCGGAGACGACCTCAGAAACCGGCAACATCCACTGTCTCCGGAGTCCAGGGTACCTGGTGTCCTCTCTACCTCTGACACTCCCCACACACCAGTGCAACTCTTCGTCACGCAAACATCAGGCAGGTGTTAGCTAGGCGTGTACTGTTTTTCAAACTGCAGGCTTCAGCGATTTAGTGGGCTGTGAAGTCAACTTAGTGTAAAATAAACTCATGATCTCAGCATTAAAAATATAGAACGACATTGAAAATACCCATGAGTGACACACATTGTAAGTGAAAAACTGTTTCACGGCACTTTTGTTCACTGACGCATGGGAAATGCATTTCTTTCTGTGAGGCTTGGTCTTCAGAGCGTAAGTGGACCGGAGCAGTGCACCCCGCACTTCAAGGTGCACCCCAAACTTCAAGGCGCATCCCGAACTTCAAGGTGCACCCAAACTTCAAGGTGCACCCGAACTTCAAGGCGCATCCCGAACTTCAAGGTGCGACCTTGTTATAATGAAGATTCTGACCCAGTGGCCTGGAGGTGGGGCCTGAGATTCTGCATTTCTAACTAGTTCGCAGGCATGTTGCTACCGGTCAGGACCTCACTTTGAAAGCTAAGAGCTAGAAAACCTCCCCCTCCCTTCAATCCCTTATTCCACTATCTCATCCTGGTCTGGGTTTGCTGGCCCATGGGTCAGGCTCCCTAGAAGAGGTGCCAGCTTGAGGCTAGGCAGGACCTCAATGGGCAAAATTCATATTATTGGCAGATCAGCCACCTCCATTCTGGGCTCTCAGAGCCAGGAGCACAGAACAGCACCTGCTCAGAGTCCTGCAGGGCTACACTGGGGGCTCAGGCACAGCCGACTGGGCTGAACAAGCTGGAGGACCTCAGTGGTTCCGGAGAATTCAGCCCCTTCACTGCAGAGAGGACATGGGCCCAGAGAAGGGGAATGACTTGCCTATGGATAGAGCCAGGCCTGCAATGCAGGGCCCCAGCCAGACTCAACAGTCTGCCATCCCTGGACACCTGGTTGAGCTAAGTTACCTTCCCCAGGGACTGCCAATAACAGGACAGATATTCTTAAACACCAGACAACCCTCAAATCATTGCCTCATTTTCACACCCATTGAGCCCCAATTCTGGGCAGGGCCAGGACCAAGCCCTGTGTTTCTTTCAGAACTTCCATGGAAAAGACCAATGGGGCTTGGGCCCCAGGGCTCTCTCCCCGAGAACAGCCTCCAGGAGTAACTGAGGAGCTGGACCAGATTTCACGGTAGTGCCCAGGTCACTGTGGGCCAGGATGGTACGAGAGAACCCTTCTCTCCTCAGCACACTGGCCAGCACCGCAGAGAAGGTCTGAGAAGAAAGGCCACGGGGAGAGGCAGCAAGTGTGCCCGCCGGAGGGAGGATGGCATCCTTAGCAGTCCACCAGGGGGCACCTTAGCTTCCGGGCTCCTGGTGGGAGTTCCTCCCAGAGGAAGGACCCTGACACAGCCGCTTTCCTGGCTCGGAGCCCTGCACAAGGTCCACGGGCCTGGCAGGAGGCAGGGTGGGCTCAGGGAGGTCCAGCCCCTCTTCTGTCTCTGGCCATCTCTGTTGCTCAAGTCTGCTGTGCCCTTGGGCCCCCGCGTCCCACAGGAGCCTCCACTGGGCTCCCTGCACTGACCCCAACCTGCTCCCTTGGGTCCCCGCGTCCCACAGGGGCCTCCACTGGGCTCCCTGCACTGACCCCAACCTGCTCCCTTGGCACTGAGCACAGGCTGCCTCCTGACACCTCTGCATCCTGCCCCGTGCTGCTACCCAACTCTTGTCCTGCTCTTGAATTTTTTATGGGTTTTTATCTTGTCTTGACAAGACTGCATGGTCCTTGAGGCCCCGCCCCATCCTACACCTCAGTCCCAAGCCCAGGACGACACACTGGCCTGCGGCTCCCCAGCCTCCCCATGTCCCCCCGAGCCCTCTCCTTCCCGGAGAGTCAGTGTCCTCAGCGCTCCTGCCCACTGCCGCTGGGCCCAGGCTCTCCCCTAGTCCCTCCCAGCTCTTAGGACATTAAAGCCAAGGGTGCTGGGGGTGGACCAGTCCAATCCCCTTCCCTACCAGCCACCAAGGTCACCCGATTCCAGAACCAGGATTCCAACTTCTTCCCACCACATTCAAGGACCTCCTCAAGACCACTCACCCCAACAGGTACTGAGTGACTGCTGTATACCATGCCCTGTGGGCACCAGGGGGCATGGAAGTCACAGGTGAAGCCCCAAAGGGGAGATAAAATATCAAAGCTGAAGGTTACTAGCCAGCCAGCCACATCCCTGGCTGGAGTCAGGCGGCTTCCTCACTGCCCGCACCTCCTAAGATGGTGACATGATGGCTATGGTTTCTGAGGCTTGGTCCCCCTGCAGGCTACATCACTGCCCACCCGTGTGACCTTGGGCAGCCTGTTTCCTCGTCTTTAAAGTAGACTGATGATGAAAGTGTCATCTCATTGGGCGCTGTGAGGGTTAGTGAGAGAATGCACGAGGTGTTCAACACGGCAAGGTATATCGCAAGCACCCAATTACTAGCTGTGGTTATATTTTGACATCCCAACTGCCCCCTGCTATGCCCCACTGTGTCTCCTGCCTTCTCTCACACCTCTCCAAATTGCATCCTCTCCCTCAGGGTCCAGCTCCAGACACACCTTCTCCGTGAAGCCCTCTTGGCCGCTTTGGCTATCACTGATCACTACTACTGTTTCTATACTCCAGCTAGCCACAGACCCCACTACTCCCTAATGTATGCCCACTCTGAACTGCCTGTGTCCTGCGTAGACCTCAGCTGGCCCTTTACTGTATTCTAATTCCTGGGTTAATTAACCTTCAGCTCTGCCAACTTGCATGGACTCACAGGGACTCATTCTCTCTCCTCTATGGGCCCTGGGTTGGATAGGGTGGGCCCTACCACTGGCCTTCAAAAGCTTCTGGGTTGACAGACAAAGAGTAAAAACCAACTCGGAGCATGCCGGGGGGGAGACCAAGTGTTCTGCTCTGAACCTGGCAATGCATCTGTGAGAGCACCTTAGGTTAGGGCTAGAAAGCTTCTCTGAGCGTGGTGGCCCAGCACCCGAGGGCTTCCTTCTCAGGTGACACTCTCTCCAGTGTCTCTCTCGGGGTAACCAGGGTCCCCAGTGAGCTCTCCTTCTCCTGGCAACGCCTTCCTGCACTAGAGCCCGGCTAGAGCAGTGACAGTGTTGAGCAGTTTCCAAGAGTCGACGGGGGTCTCAGAGCTGGAAACAGTTTCCACATGGCCTGACCCTCAGCAGGGCTGGGACCCTACAGGCCTGTCCCAGGGCTGGGGAGGCAGAGTGGGGTCACCTGGAGAACAGCACCCTTTCCCTCTCCCCTCTCCATCCTTAAGGACAGCTGAAGCCCACCTCCTGAACCACCCTAACCACCCCAGCTCACAGTGACCCCCATCCCTCGGAACACCCATAGCAGGTGCTCACGGGACCTGTGACCTCTGCCCCCTGCCTTGGGGGACTAACTGCACAGGAGCATAACCAACAAGCAGAGATGGCAAATGCCTGTTTTGGGCCACGTCTGGACCACAGTGTGTTTTGTTTTGCCTGTTCTGCATTTAAAAAATACTTGAGCCAACATTTTTAAATCAAAAGATTTCATGTCAAAATAATCCACATTTCTGATGTCCTTAAGGGACTGGGAGATCCAGCAACCCTGGTCCACCTTCCCACACTGCAGCCATCAGCTGAGCTAAGGGTGCTGACCCCTTCAGAGCAGGGCATGCGATGTCCAGTTCTCCACAGACCTCCGCACTCCCTAATGTCTCCCCACTGTCCACAACCACCATCCGCTCATGGCTCTGCGCTCACTCACACATTATCTGCCTGGCCCTTGCAGGCATCCGAGTTTGAGACCCCCGGCAAGAAAGTACCTGCAGGTGAGTCATGAACTAAAAATGAGGGGTGTCCCTAGAACCTGCAAATCAAGAACAATGGCTGTCCCCTGGGAGTTATGATGTGCAATCAATACATGACAGTCCCAAACAGAAATACGCAGGCATCGCACAGAAATAGGAGGGTTTCTCGGACTCAGCACTGACCTGGTTGCAGACAGCCACCGCGCTATCACAGGAAGACTGTGGTCCTCTGAAAGGTCTGGGCTGCATGGAAGCAAAGAAAACAGTCAACCACAGAAGGCAGTGCAGCCCCGAGCTCTGTCCCGGGAAAGGGGGGCCCTTTCCGGGTATCTCAAGGGAGGGGAGAAGGGGCAGATAAATGCACAGGGCTTTCCCTCGCTGTCCCACACACACTCCAGCTCAGCCCAGCAGTAGTCTGAGGAGCTGCCTCCTTCCCCAACTGAACCATGAGCTCTTAAGAGACCAAGGCTGTGTCTGTTCCTTCCCTTCCCCCCAGGGAGCCAGACCTGGGCCCACTAGACATTTAATTAATTAGTGAGGATTTGATGATAGGTTCCCGGAAATGAGAAAATGGCCAGTAGGTAACTGACACTCTGCCCTCGTGGGTATTAGCAGATAGGAGCTGCTGATGGGCACAGAGCCGGGTGGTACCTTGGCCATGGAAGCAGCTTACACCGTGAGGCAGGGGCGGCCCCTGTCACACACAATGCCTGAGGCCCCTAGACAGCAAACACCTCAAACTCATCCAGTGCCCAAGGCTCTTTGAGCTCCCCCTGAATTCTCTATGAACCACAGGGAGATAAAGAACTGACCAGCCAGAGCCCAGGAGAGTAAAGGCCACAGGTAACGAAAGGTCAGACCCCTGATTCCTGGAATGACTATCTCTGCTGCTCAGAGACAGTGGCCCTTTGACCATCACTGAAGCAGGAAAGCAAACCACCAATATTATATTCCCCACAGACCATTGGCTTCCAAACTATTTTCCTCTAATACCCTATTTATTTTCCAGTGCAATTCTACATGGCTCCCCTGATATATAAAAGATAATAACAACTACCATTTTGCTGAGCACTTATTATGTGCCAAGCTCTGTGATAGATTCTCGGTATATGCTCATTTAATCCAAGACAATCCTATAATGTAGGCACCGTTTCTGTCCCCATTGTACAAATTAGGAAACTGAGGCAGACAGAGTTGCCCACATTTCCTAGGTATGCCTTCAACTTTGTAGAACACAGAGCCCCGATTACGGAAGTCTCGGGCGAAGGATGGCCAAGCCAGAGATGAGAGCCGTTGGCCAAGTACATGTTGAAGACCCAGGTATGGTAATTCTCCTGGGTTGGTTTCTCCAAGTGTTTCTCTCTGGGACATGCTGAGGTCAAGTAATTAGGGAACTAGGCGGCCAGAGAGTCTGAGCTCAAGTCACTTCTTGGAACTCACTACAGTATGCCTTCTTGCAGACAGGGCTCATTTTGTCTTTCCCATCACACACTTTCAGGACCTGGCACAAAGTACAGTTTTCCAGAAGATGGATGTAAAGCCCATGGGCTACCTGCAGGAGGCCGGTGGAGTTGCCCATCTTGGGTCCTTGTGACCTAGGAGCTCTCCCCAGGGCTAGTCTGGGGCTGCAAGGACTCCCAGACACAGACAGATGCCATGCAGAGAGAGCCCACCTGGCAGATCCTGAATGGCTGTCCATCACAGTCCTCAGGTGCTACATTCCCATTATCTCTGAGGTTCATTTCACCCACTAGAGTGTGGTAGCAACAGATAACCTCCTCACACGCACACAGCAGGAGCAGCCTGCAGCCAGTTACAACCACAGGGGGCAAGCTGAGTGGTTAACTGGCAGATAATTAACTGAGAAGTTCCCCACAGCCCTCTATGCACTCAGCTGAGACCCAGGAAGGAGGAGACAGAGAGGCAGAAAGCAGCCCCCTTTTGGAGAAAGGACCTTGTAAATCAGAGTCAAGTGTGGGTGAGGACTTGGAGAAATCAGAGACCTCACACATTGATAATGGGAATGAAACAGTAGTGCAGCTGCTTGGAAAATAGTGCAGTAGTTTCTCCAACAATTAAACACAGAGTTAACATATGACCCAACAATTCTATTCCTAGGTATATATCCAAGAGAAATCAAAATATGTGTCCACACAAAAACTTGTATATAAATGTTTTAGTAGCATTATTAATAAAAGCCCAATCATGGAAACAACCCAAATGTCCATACCTGATGAATGGATACACAAAATGTGGTAGGTATGTCCATGCAATGGAATATTATTTGGCCATTAAAAGGAATGAAGTACCGATGCATGCTCAAACATGAATGAACCTTAAAAACAATGTGCTAAATAAAAGTCATAAAAGACCATTATGATTCCACTAATATAAACTGTCCAGAATATGAAAATTTATAGAAGCAGAAAGTAAATTGGTGGTTGCTTAGGGCTGGGATAGGGGATGGGGTAGGTGTGCAGGTGCAGTGGTGGCAATAGCTAAAGGGGATGGGGTTTCTTTTTGAGGTGATGAAGATGATCTAAAACTGACTATGGGCGTCCAAATCTGTGATTATGCTGACAACCATTTAATAGTACACTTTAAATAAATGAACTGTTTGGTATGTGGATTATATCTCAATAAAGTTGTTTTAAAAATTAGTGCATCTACACAAGCAGCTGCAGGATAATGGCCTTGGGTTAAAATCTCTGGCTGATTAGTTTGAAGACCTCTCCAGGGAGCACTGTACCTGTGAGAGTCATCTAAAACTATAAGTGAATCAACAACAAGCCTAAAAAACTGAGTCCAGGTTCCCACTGAATCTGGAAGAATGGTCTGCTACTTCCCTAGAAGGGATTCTGCTGCCTCACCAAAGACGGAGATGCATCTCCTGGAGCAGCTCCATCCTCCCACCCATTTATCCATCTATATATCCCTCCATCACCCATCCATCCATATATCCACCCACTTATCCATCCATCCATCCATCCATCCATATATCTATCCATTCATCCATGTATCCATCCATTCATATATCCATCATCCATCCATCCATCCATCCATCCATCCATCCATCCATCCATCTACTCATTCTTTCATATATTCATCTATCCATTCATTTAAAAAGCAAGCTTGGTGTTAGGTGCTAAAAACACAACAGGAAAGGCAAGAAAGTAACCAGGCAGTTGATAATCATGAATCAAGTGCTGTGGATCTGAGAGCGACAGCACCGACACATGAGAGGAATGCTGAAAATATTATTTTTATTTGCTTGCCCTAATTGACAGAAAAACACAAATATAACCATTGTATATGAAAACCAGGAGAAACCTTAGGAAGCAAAGTCACCAATTGTAAGACCCACCACTATTTTATGAACCACAAAGAAAAAATGATGCCCATTAAACTATGACATAACGTCTTTTTGATGGTCCTACAGGCAGACCTTGGTCACACAAGACTTGTGTGGCTTTGAGATCCTTTCGTCTCTTCTGAGGGATGTGGGGAAGTCTCCCGCCTTTGGGGGTGGCATTGCTTAGCCATGAGGTGGGCAGTTCTCGTCGTTTTACAAGTGTGAGATTGTAGCTTTTCTCCCAGCAGTGAATATTTGCTCTTCTAACACCAAATCAATGTTCTGCTACTGTTTCTATGCCCTTCAGCGTACGTAGTAACTTTTGGTGCCAATAATATATCACAGGGAGATCTCTGAAGACATTTGAATGACAATTACACTGAACATATGGCTACCCCAAAATACACCTAATTCAACCGAGGTCGTGACGACCTGATCAGAGGGCCACGTTCACACCTGCTCAGGCACTGACGGCTATGTCACACCTGCCATGCGGCTGGCAGCCAGCAGCAGTAAGATGCACCCTGACTTCAGACATATTAACCTGTGACAAAAACACCTGTGAAATGGGCAAGCCAGTCCCTCACATTACAGGTGAGGAGACACGAGCACGGAGCTGAGGCATGACAGCCCTGAACGCAGAGCCAGGACTAGAGCCCCGGCTGCCTCCAGGAGCCTGCCCTGTCTGAGCTTGTCTTAGCTTTCTTGCTCAAAACAAAACAAAACAGTGTTAGAGCATCCAGGACAGAAAGATTAACTTATCCGTACATGACTCAATCTCAGTTCTACCAGCCCCGTGAAAATGGATAATGAGAAATGTCATTCCATGCCATCTAAGGGGCCATTAGTTTATAGCTGCTGGGGGACTGCACCTCCACTCCCCGCAGGCCAGGCAGGACCCCAGGCTGCCAGTCAACAACAGGGTGTCATGTTTACCAATGAGGCTGGCCAGGTGTTTTCTCAGAGTCCTGCACTCCCCTGAGGGGCGAGGGGCGAGGGGCGAGGGGCGAGGGGCGAGGGGCGAGGGGCGAGGGGTGAGGGGCGAGGGGCAGGGGCGAGGCCCTGGGAGAGCCGCCATCCCCATCACCCATCCCCATCGCGTGGCCAACAGGAGTCCGGCCCGCCCTTGCGAGCCCGATGTTAGAAATCACTGTGTGTTGCAGACGGGGTATCCGGAGTTCAGGACACTGCTGACTTGATTCTCAGTATCTAAACACGGTGCTCACGTCCTGGCCGTTTGTCAGTCGTACTGGGCGCTGGATCAAGGTGGAGAAGACACATTTTTCTTTTGTGAGCCTGGGATTACAGAGCTGGCCCCTTGACATTCACACAGATTAACAGGGCCAGGTCCTCTTTGTTTCAACAAAAACTTTAAACACGTTCCTATAGCCGGATAAAAAATGGGCCTGAAGCCTTCGAGACGAGGGCAGATCCAGGTCAGCGGATACACTTCCCGGAATGCAGAGCGGAGCCCGCGAGCCAAACCAGAACCGTGCCTGCCCGGCGTGGACGGGAGCAGCTGGTGGAAACCCTCCCCGTGTGCAGCGCAGCTAGCGGGCCGGCGAGGAGCACGCAGCTCCGATGTCAGCAGAGTCCCCCTCACCAGGGACACACCGGCGTGCGCTGGAACGAACGGGAGACACGCTGCCCTGGGAGCCCTGGAACAGGAGGCTGCCCAGGGCTGGTCAGGAAGCCTGGGAGGAAAGGAAAGAACCAGCTCTGCTGCAGAAGGTCACGACGCACTTGTTCGTCTCACCCAGCACCATCCGAGGGAGAAAAAAATACCCAGCATTCCAGTCGGGTTTGTAGTGAACGGAGCTGGGGCAGTGAACTTTCAGTACAACAGAACGTCCCACCAGGCCCCTGTGCCCTTTAATCTGGTTCTACCTTCACTCAGGGCACAAGGAACTCAGGTCACTTCCTCCACGCATGTACCGTGCCAGACCCTGGGTGCCCAGCAACCGAGATGCAGCCTCCGCGCTGAGTCAGCAGTCACCGAAGGGGACAAAACAGCCCTTGGTGTCTACTGCATGACCCTAAACAAATACCCTAAAACATCTCCTGCAGGTGGGATTTGGACTACTTCTTCAATATTTTCCTCCTTCTTTTTTTTCCTTCCAGAATGAGCTTGTAGCACTGTTACATAAGCAAGAACAAAACAAACTTGAAGGACAAAGCGGGTTGGCCACGAGGTCTCTCCTGTCTGTTGAGCACCCGGCGAGACAGCCAGGTCTGAGGAACCGCGGTCTGAGGACTCGGGCGACCGGTCACACCAGGGCACAGCGTGCTGGGAGGCACCTGTCACACCCCAGGGCAGCAGAACTGTCTGCTGATACCCCTCCTGCCGTTCTGCGAGGCCTTTCCGCATCCGTGAGCTGGCTGGCACAGAGGTAACTCTTTACCCTGGCAGTGCACCAGGGCCCCTGCACCAGGACAGCATCCTGTCTACCCATCACCCTGCGCATCACCGCTGAACCTAGCATCTGCTACACTCCATAGGGCCAGAGGGGGACAGGAGAGTGCCATGGGGTTGCCCCCGATTTCCTGGAAAGGAGGCTGGGCTGCAGGTGGGGCCTGAGGAAGATAATCCCCACAAATACTTTAACTCCAGCTGAATATATACTCAGTAATGATCACTGCTGTCTTTAGTGGTGCTCTCGTCCTCCTTCTCGCTCTGGGTGTTGCTGTAGAATGTCCTCCCCCTTTGCCATGATGGTAAGTGAGGAGCCTGCCTGTCTGTCCACTGTCCACGCTGCAGGAGCAGCTCAGCATTTCACATACCTCCCAGCAGTGGATTCTCCTGCTGGCAAAACACCAAAGGGAAATATGTTCCCAAGTTCGATCCTAAACTTTTAAATGCACAGAAATGTTATACGCCCTGAGCTTTGTCCCAGCCTCCCCGCCCCCCTCCCCCCCCCCCCCCAGCATGTCCTGTGCCCTGTGGGCTCTCTTGTGAAATTCTGTGTATGGGGCTGGAGGGTGGCAGGCTTCAAGCATGTCTGAGCAGCCTCGGATAGTGCCACCTTCGCCCCAGTGCCGAGAGGTGCCCGCCACACCTTCCCTCCTTGCTAATGAGACCACACTTCTAACTTCCTTCACACGGAGGCCTCTGACACCTTAAATATAATGAACAGAAGTTCACAGGTTATGTTGTGTGGCTTTGGTTGTTCTCCCGTGACTTATAAATCAATCAAAACATAAGTCCGTCACGGGGATGCCTGTGGTATGGTCACCGCCTTAGGTCACCAAGCAGGAGAAACGTAGAACACTGCTGAGATCTCAGCACTTCCCTCATTCCCTAGTACCCTCAGCTGGGGTTTCCCTGTCTGCCCAGACCAACCTGCCCACTGCTTCAGGGCCTGAAGCTTGACGCATGCCCACTGGAGGGCTAAGGAGTCCAGAAGACAGAGGATGGCCCGGAAAAGGTGAAGAAGCAATGAAACAGATGGTGCTGGAGGCCCCAGCATGGGCCCTGCTGGAGGTCCAGGCCCGATTCTTGCATCGGCTGCTGGGTCTCCTCACTTGAAACAGCCCAGTTCTAGGGTGGAGAAGAGAGAACTTCCCAGCAGGCCTTCCTTCAGACCAGGGCGCGGGATCTGCGCGCCAGCACACGGGCTGCTTCCTTGACCCGTCCCTAGCCAGACAACTATCCACCCTTCCAGACCCAGACTGCATGCCTCTTCTCATGACTGGTGTTCTGGTGAGTTATCTGTTGGATGGTCATTTATCCACTGACGTCTGTTTCCCCCTGGGTGCTGCGGGCCCCTCAAGTCTTTTTCTTCCTACTTCCTACTGCTCCATGGAGAATAGATAATCAGCAAAGGTACATTCAATGAATGAGAGAGGGAGCGAATGAAATCAGCCAGTCGACATCATACTTAATGTTTCATCCTTCAATGCGCGACCCGTTACCGATAGAGTTCCCCCAGGAGCCCAGAAACTGGGAGAATGTCTGCACGATGCAGTGGGACCCCCAAATCTGGCTTTACTACCTGTAGGTTGTGGAGCCATGAGAGTCGCAGATGCTTCTAGATGAATCTGGAATATCTCATCTCTTCTTCCTTGATAATAAAACGCTTATAATATTGTGGGAGACCACGTGCCCAGATAAAAACTGTATCTCTCAGCCTCCCTCAAAGAAAACAGTAGCCAATGAGATACAAAAGGAAGATATTGAGTAGGAAACTCTAAATAGACTGACAAGTCTTTTGTCCTTCCCACTTTCTCCTTCTTGCCTGGAATGTGGATGTAACGCCTGGAGCTCCAGCAACTCTCTTGGACTGTGAGGTAACTCTGAGGATAACAGACACTCATTAAGCATGGCAAAGCAGAAGAATAGAGAGAACCTGGGCCTCTGATGATGACAGAGCCCCTACACCAGCCCTGGGCCTGCCTCTATATTTCTTTTACATGGGAGAAAACTAAATTCTGTGCTGTTTAAACCACTGTTACTTGGGTTTCCTACTAAATGCTGCGGTGGTAAGCAGTTCTCTAAGACGGCCCTCAATGACCCCTGACTTCTACTACCCATGCCCTTGTTTAATCACCTCCTTTGAGTGTAGGTGAGAGCTGGTGACTTGCTTCTGACAATTAGAATACAGCAAAAGTGACAGGATGCCACTTCTGCCAGCAGGTTACGAAAGACTGACTTCCGCCTTGCAGACTCTCTATTGCCCTCTTGGCTTGCACACTTTGATGAGGAAAACTGTCATGTTGGAGAGGTCACGTGACAAGGAGCTGTGGTGGCCTCTGCCTACAGCCAGTGAGGAGCCGAGGCCTCAGCCCAACAGCCATAGGCACCAAATCCCGACAGCAACCACAGGAGTGAGCTCGGAAGCAGATCCTCCCACAGTCAGTTACAGCCTCAGCCAACCTTGACTGCAGCCTTGGGAGAGGCCCCGGAAGCAGAGGACCTGGCAAGGCTGAGCCTAGACTCCTGACTGGCAAAAAGCGTAAGAAATTCTGTGTGTTGGTCGGGGGTACTTTGCTACACAGCAATAGATCGCTAACACGGCCACCAGTCCCGATCCTACTGAAACCCTGAGTAAGACTTTCCCCTCCTCTGGCGTCAGGCCCCTCGTCCGTGAAATGACAGGGCTGGACTGGACGATCTCAAAGGTCTGCCAACTTTAAAATCCTAGTCTCCTGCCACAGAGGCCCTGGCTCCTGACCTCCGTCGCTGGAGTGGCTGGACTCAGGAGTCCTTTCACTATGACTGCATCTGTGCTCCTTTTGCTCACTGTGACTTGATGTGTCAAGACAGGGAAGAGAGGCAGGACCCAGGGTGCTCTTCCCGTGCCTGGCACTCGGCCCTGCACCTCTGATGCTGGACTCTCCTTAGCAGACTGGAGGCCCCAGGGCCTGGCAAACCTCGACAGCAGCTTCTGATGTTCACCAGGACTACATTACTGACCAGGGTCCGCTGATGGGATGTGGCGACGGCTGGGCTAACACAGAGGCAACGGCTGACCACGGAGAGCAAACGACGTAGCTAAGCCGGTGGTTTTCCAGCAGTTTCACTGCTTATACCATTTGTTCTGGGTTGAATTATGTCTCCCAAAGTTCAGACATTGAAGTCCTCACCCCATGCCTCAGAATGTGACCTCATTTGGAAACAGCGTTATTGCAAATATAATTAATTAGGATGAGGTCACACTGGAGTCAAATGGGCCCCTAGTCAATATGACTGGTCTCATTATAAGAGGGGGAATTTGCACACAGACACAAGGAGAATACCAGAGATCAAGGTGATGCATCTACAAGCCAATAAATGCCAAAGATGGCCAGCTGACCTCCAAAGCTGGGGGACCGCATGGAGCAGATGCTCCCTCAGAGCCCTCAGAAGGAACCAAGCCTGCCAACACCTTCATCTTGGACGTGCAGCCCCCCAGAACTGTGAGAGAGAATACATTTCTACTGTTTAAGCCACTCAGTTTATGGTACTGTTACAGCAGCCCTAGCACACACCCACACACACAGTGTGCAATATACACACGTACACACACACTCACCCCGGTAATACATTTTAGATTTTGTGCACACAAAAAAGACCCCAAAATAGAATCCAAAAGATAGAAATAAATATACATAGGCGTTCTAACACTTTCTTTGGGGGAAGGGCTTGTGCACCCCACTTTGGAGACCGCTAGTTTCAGGTGCCAAAGTTGGCATTAAGCACCAATTGCCCTCCTCTGGAGTCCCATGGCGCTTGCATCGGTGTCCATGATTCTGGTCTCACTCCTCAGCTCTCTATTGTTTTCCTGCTGAACCTGATGCACCAGCAAGAACTGTGCTCTGGCAGGGTGTGGGGTGGGGTGGGGTGGGGTGGGGCTGCCTCCCCGAGGACCGCTGCACTCGAATGTGCTCTCGGAACCTGCTGTGGCCGGAGGAAGCCCTCGGGAGCCCTCGGGAGCAAAGCCCTCATTCTTTAAATAGTTCTCTTCTTCATTTATCAAAAATAACTCCAGGGGGAGCACCGATGGAGTCAACTTCAGGGCAGGATTGGGGGGCGCTGTCTGTCGTGGGTGGAGGATTTCCGGCCCCTTGCCCTCTGCCATCAAGGTCACATGGTGCACCTGGTGTTTCAGGTGACGAGGGAAGGGGTCTGGGGATGGAGGGAGGGTGGGTGGGGAGTGGCCGCCAGAGAATGTGTGCTCATTCCAGAAATCCCATCTGGCCTTGCTCAGCTGCCCCGCTTCCACGTGCAGCTGCCATAAATGCCCACGAACAGTGGGGACTGCGGCCCCTGCGGGCCCCTCCCAGCAGCTAGGTCAGCTGACAGACCCCAAAGACTGCAGGGTGGTGGCGAGGAACGCAGGCCTCCTGCCCCCACCCACCGTGGCACCGTGAGCCCACAGCACCGGCTGCATCACCTGTGCAAACAGGACGTTCAGGGCCTCTGTTTAAAATAAGATTTTAAAATCAGCGACCGCTGAGCATTCACCAAGCATTAACTCTCCTGAGCATGGAGCCCGGGGCACCGATGAGGGGCACACACCCATGAAGCCGGTCCATGAACAAGGCATCTCCCTGCCCCACCCACAGGAAGAGGGCCTGAAGCCACGCTGACCCAGGACAACGCCCAGCTGCCAAATAAACTCTCTCCCTCTCCACTGCCATTTCAGGAACAGGTGGTTCTGTTCCAGGAAGCACCTGTGACGCAGGAGAGGAAAATATATTCACCTCTTTGGTCTATGTCATCTGGTTGAGCAATGACCCATGCACCAGGAGGTCGCTGGTTCAATTCCCAGTCAGGGTACATGCCCAGGCTGTGGGCCCAATCCCCAGCGGAGGCATGCAGGAGGCGGTCAACCAGTGTTCTCTCTCATCAATGTTTCTATCTTTCTCTCCCTCTCCCTTCCCCTCTCTCTAAAATCAATAAAGAAAAAAAAATACATATGCCTTCCGGTTGATAGAAGAGTCCCCTAAGTAATTTTGCAGGAGCTCCTATCACATGGTATGTAACTGAATGCCGGACACTCAGAAAGAAGACTGAATGAGTGCCTGGCGCCACCTGGCCTGGCCCCAGCCCCACGTGTGTGTTCTACATTGGCCTGTCACCGTGTCAGTCACCTGCATGCTTGGGCCCCCTTGTCTATACCTACAGAAGAGAATAATACCTTTGCTTTCCTCTGTTTTCCTCTCCCAGGGTTTTAAGAACATAAATATCAGGTCTAAAACACAAAAGAATGCTAACACATATTATTAATACCAATAATGGTGACAATAATAATGATCATTAAGAGAATTTTGCTTTGATTCAGCCGAGTCTTTTCACAGGAGCTACGAATGTGCCCTGGGCAGCAAAGTCTTCTGGGAAGAGTTCTCAGGCCCTGACAGCCCCACTCTCCAGGTGAGCCCCATCTCAGGGGTTTCCTGGGTGTTTCTGCCAAGGGCACAGTGACGTGGGGGAGTCCTCTCCGGAATCTCCTCCTGAACCCTGAGAGGTGCTCTGGCTGGACACATAGTGCCCCAGTCTCCCTGGCCACTGAGGACTGCCAGGGTTGGGGGGACAGGAGAAAACTTTCTAGGGCTCACTTAAACACGTGCTGGCTGGACTGGAGGCAGGACGTGGGCTCTGGGTACGGGGGAGTGGGCCAGCCTGGGCCCCAGCCACCTCTGGGTCCCCCAGCTCCTGAGTCAGCCTTCACTCCGGAATGAGAAGAGGACCCCAAGTTACTCCCTTTGTCCCTCTCCCTGGGCCGTGGAGCCAACATGTCCTCTGAGCGGCAGGCTTGGCTGCTTCTGATCAGAGCGATTAGTACCAGCCACTCCCTGCTAATTGCTGTCCTCAGCAGTGCCAGGCCCTCCCGGCCACTCCCCCCGGAGCCCTCTGCCGACACACAGCGCTGACTGTGAGCAGTGACAGAAGCGTGTGTCATGGGGATGGCAGTGTCCGGGGCTCAGAGGCAGGCTCATGCCAGTTCTTAACCCACTTGCTGCACTTGAGCAGTTGAGATCCAGGGCTTCTCCGGTCCTTGTCCCATTTGGAGGAATGCCAGGGAGAGCTACTTCAAACCATCCCTGGGAAGCGGGTGCCTCGTAGGTGACAGCTTATGACAATCTGTTCACTGCTACCTATGTCCTGAAACCCACAGATATTTGCCAGGTGTTTTAGTGGAAAGAACACCGCATCAGGAGCCCAAAGGACCAGGTGGGTCCCTTCCTGCCAACCAGCTCCGAATCTTAGAGGGCTGACAGTGCTGGCCCTGCCCATCTCCCAGGGTCGCTGTGAGGATCAGTGGAGGCAACGGGCATCATAATTACATTGTGGCATTTAGGAGCTAAGCCTTTAAATACTCTCTCCAAACCCCCCTAGTCTGTAAGATGAAACCCATCTTAGAGGAGGAAACTGAGGTCAGAAAGGTGCAGACACAATGGTCACACAGCAGGTAAGGACACGTGGACACGGGGTCACGGGAGCCACAGTTATGGTGCCGAGCTCTCCAGTCGCTGAAACTATTCCCTCCCATGAGTCCTGCTCAGAGATTCAGGCCAGGCTGCGCTGTGCCTGCAGGCAGCTGTTGCCTGGAGGGGCTGACGCCACACCCGAGGGTGGTCCTCCCACAGCCCACCGGGACCCATGGGGTGGCTTGGTGGAAGGACCCTGCGAGGGTCATTAGTGAGGCCACCAGAGTGGCTCTTGAGCAGGTCTGGCCTGTGGAACATGGGATGAGTCGCCAGTCTATGGACAAGGGAGATCGGGCAGAAACCCGACAGGACCTGAGATGCTCTGAGAGTGTGAATTAACCGAGTTGGACCCAGAGCTACCTCCATTCCTGAGGTCTGCCTGCATCCACAGTACCTTCCAACATGCCCCTGAATGCAGGGTCTGTCTGATTCCAAGTCTCACTCTGTGATGACTATCCAAGTTCCTCTGGGAGAGGTCTGACCTTCATACTACGGTGTAAATGACTAATCCAGCAGGTTTCAATGGGGGTGGGAACTGGAGAGCGGCACAGAAAGGGAGGCAAGAGGACATCTGTCTTTTCCCAACTGGGGTGCTGCCAGGGGTACTGATCATTCTCTTCCTGGTCACGGGTAAAACTGGTGCTTGGAGGGAACCCTAGCCTGATGACAGCATGGCCTCCAGAAACCCAAATGTATTGGTTCTGTCATTAACTAACTAACTAACTATATGACTTTGGGCAAGTCTCCTCTCTGGGCCAGCCCGGTCTCCTAGAAAAGGGGCAGAAAACTATTTCACCTTCGGGGCCCTTTCCAGTTCTAATCCTTTTAATTCCGAAATGTTTGTTCACTTCCCTCTCTGTCGTTTCCCAGGGGCCTCCTGGTCAATGCACAGGCAGGAAAGGGGGTAGGCCAGCTCTGGGCAAGCCTGGCACACATGGACCACCACTCTGTCCCCAGCTGTGCTGCACAGCAGGCCACGGCTGCCCTGGCCCGGGGCCAGAGCCCTGCCCTCTCTGGCATCCACTGCGGCTCAGAGCAGCAGCTGGGACTGGATTCCAGACTAAATATGGAGCCCCAGCCCAAGGCTTCTCCCCACCTGCAGGCCCAGGCCCAAACCTCTGCGGCCATGGAGGATCACGCGGTCCGCCCTCCGGCCCGCCCGAAACGCTGACTCCGAAACTCTGCACGTGGACAAAGGCCAGACAGCGGTCAGGAGGGCCAGAGCAACAACAAATGTCCAGAGCAATCAAAACAACAGCAGCGCAAGGCACTGGCCTGAACGCGGCACAGGAGCAAGCCTGGGCGTTTAAACCACGAGAATGTCGAGCAGGACGTCCCAGAACTGTACGATTTTATCTTCCAGATGGAACAATGACAAAACAGTTAAAAGAGAAAAATAATGCCTCTCCCAGCGTCTCTCCCTCCCCCTGGACTGAAATACAGTCACATCTTAAAAGAAGGCCCATCTGACTTTAGCCCTCCATCACACACACACACACACACACACACACAGAGAAAGAAAGAAAGAGAGGGAGAACGCACCACTAGCAAACTGTTTATAAAAACACAGGTCCGACAAGCAGAGCACCGAGTCTCCAACCTAAATAACAGGCAGAATGCCACCCCAGGGTGACCCGTGGGAACCATGTCTCATACCCCCTCTCCAGCACCACAGAATTGGGTGGCGCCCGCCACACAGCTGTGGGTTGAATAGTGTCTCCCAGAAAGATGTGTTGGAGTCCTAACCCCTGATATCCCTGATACCCGTGAAAGCAGGTTTTTGCAGATGGGATTAAGTCAAGATGAGGTCACACTGGTGTAGGATGGACCCTAAAGCCAATCACTGGTGTCCTCATTAAAAAGAAAAGAAAGGAAATTCAGACACACAGACACACAGGGAAGACATGTGAAAACAGAGGCTGACACTGGAGAGATGTATCTACCAGCCACTCGCCAGAAGGTCCAGAAGAGCCAAGGAAGGGTCCCGCCCTAGAAGCTTCGGAAGGATCATGGCCCTGCTGACACCTTGGACTCAGACTCTGGCCTCCAGAACTGTGCCAGAATAAATCTCCACTGCTCTAAGCCTCCCAGATGGGAATGTGTTACAGCAACCGTAGATACTAATACACACAAATACGAGGATTCACCACAGACGCCAGCTGTGTGACCCTGACCACGCCCCTTCCCTGGGCCTTAGTTTTCTTTTTTATAAAATGTTAGAAGTTGGGACAGACATCTCCTTCCAGATCTGACAACCAACCACAGGGTTTCTGACCTACCAGGCCTCCGGAGGACGATGAGAGGTGGCAGTGGGAGGGGAATAAACACAGGGAAGGATGGGGAATAAACACAGGGAAGGATGGGGATAGGCACAGGGAGTTCTCCCCCTGCCACGCAGTTTGAGGGGCGGTGCAGAAACAGTCTGGGGAAAGGCTACCTTGATAAAAAGTAGGTCAAGTTCATCTTTGTAAGCTTGCATCCTACCCTACTTGGGACAGGGGTGCAGTAAAAAGATCAAAGATTCCTGGGGAGATTCTTTCACTGGACTGAGGTTTCTCATTTAGATTTTGCACCAAAATTTAGATTTTAGATTTGCACCAAAATAATAAGAAAGCCAGGAGCGGGAGAGGCTGGAGGCAGGAGGTGCAGTGGAGAGAGACCTCAAGAGGCCAGACCAGAGAAGACCTGTGCTTACACCGAGGTGGAGGGACAAAGACGAGAAGGTGCAGCAGAGCTGTCCAGGCGGCAGGGGGCACGTCAGTCAGGGAGCGGTCTGTGGGAGGGAGGGGCGGGGGGTGCTGGGCTGCTGGGGGGTAGAGGAGAGGCACAGTGCATGTCCCAGGTTTGGGCTTGTAGGACTAGTTAGGTAACAGAAAGATGAACCACAGCAGGGGCTGTGAAAAGGGATCATGAGCTGGGTTAGGAGGTGCAAAAGGCCAAGGTGTCAGGAGGCTGTAAGGCGGGGAACTGGGCCAGAACTGGTGTGAACAGGCATGACAGTCAAGGACACCTGAATGATGGCCAGGGCCACCAGAGGAGGTTAGAGGGCCTGGGAGGAGGGCAAGTAGAGGGTGCTAGGCCTAGGACCCTGGGAAACCCCCATTTTGACAGGCCACAGAGAACAGGACCTGTGGGAAGATGTGGGGAGCAAGGAAAACATAGGGGAGAGAAGAAGCAAGTGGTGGGGGGAGCCAAAGGCAGCTAGAGTTGGGGGGATCGTGTGTGGGAGAGGCCACCAACAGCACGAAAGAAGAATGGCGCACAAGGTCTTGATACATTTAGGCTGATGTCACTGCTCCCCACTGAGCAGGGAGGTCTTTGAAGCATTGCTCACTTCTGAGCCCACCAAGGGGACACATAAATGGTCACTTAGGATAGAAAGAAGGAAGAGATGGAAGGACCCAAGATGTAACCACAGTCTCCCATTGTGAAATGCACCCATGCCTTCTCACCAGCGACTTCACAGACACAGAGCACTCCCCCCCCCCCCCCCCCCGCCCCAGTAAAACATAGAAGAGGAGATTGGTTATGTTGAAGTATTCCCTTTTTTGGACATAATTAGAGAGCATAACTAAGTCTGTAGAAATTTGGTGAGATGCAAAAACATACATACCCGACTCTGAAATGCCTTATTTTTATATAACCCAGATGCTAAAGAAAAAGTAAAGGTACGTTGTCATAAATATGTCATCTTTTCTGTGAATAAAAAGAAAAACATGGCTAGAACTGGACTCACAGGTATTTGGAGGTGAGAACGACGTACACGTTTATCTAACCGCAGCCTCTTATGTAACTGGTGAAAAAGTTCCCGAAAAGTTAGCTGGCTTTGCCCAAAGTCACGACATCAATTAGTAACAAAAAGGCAGGACTGGAGCTAGTGCCGTCTTACCTCCTCTCGGGCTGTTTCCTGCAGCTCAAGCTAATCAAGGCGAACCTAATTCAGATTCCATTCAAGACACTGTGATGCGCAGTCAGTTGTGTGGGAGGTTCAATTATAGTCAAGACTGTACCGCCCAGTGGAGTTTTTGATACTGTGTTTAAAACTGGCTCAATTCAGTTTCATAACATGCAGAGCAGCCAAACAGGGTGTTTGCTGTAGGCTGTGTGGATTGTGTAGGTTGTGTACTGATGACCTGAATAGGGGTTGGGGGGGAGGGGGTTACCTGGATGAGGGACCCAGGAAGGGCTGAAACCCACATGTGTGCCACCCAATCAGTCCTACACTTAGGAACAGAGCTGTGTGCTCTGGGGAAGGGCTACCTTTCCTAACTCTCCCAAAGATCTCTTTGGAGATGGACCACTGCTAGGCTAGTACCACTCTGGAGTTAAATTTAATTTGTTTCAAGCCTCCTAGGCTAGGTAGGAATAAATATTTTTTACCTGGAAATTAAGGCCTTAACCTATAAAGGAAGACCTCTAAAATGAAAGAAGATATATACATCAATAGAAAAATGGGCAAAGAGCACAAATAAAAAGTACATTTCCAAAGGACGTCATATAAACAGCTTATAAATTCCCCCCGAAATCTCCAAGTTCACCAGTAATCAAAGAAATGGAAGGAAAAATGAAACATAATTTTATACCTATCAAATTTGGAAGAGTGGAAAGGAATACTAACACCCAGTGTTGGGGCAAGAGGTATTCTCACACCCTGCTAATGGGCGTGAAACTATCTTCTCTAGGGTGATTCGGCTCAAGTATTAGAAAAAAAAATGCTTGAATGTATACACCTTAAGAATCAAGAAAATCAATCAAGCCCTGGCCCGTTTGGTTCAGCGGTTAGAGCATCGGCCTGCAGACCAATGAGTCTCAGGTTCGATTCCGGTCAAGGGCACATACCTCAGTTGCGATTCGTTCCCGGCCCTGGTTAGGTCATGCAGGAGTCAGTCAGTGGATGTGTCTCTATCACATCGATGTTTCTCTCTCTCTTTCTCTCTCCCTCCCTCCCTCTCACTCTAACTGATAATAAGAAAAAAATATATATATCCTAGGGAGAGGAATAAAAACAAACAAACAAAAAAAGAAAAATCAATCAAGAATAACCAAGATGTCTTTGACATTCACTTGCAAGCTTGTCTAAAGGGAAAGTAAGAGCAGAGGCCACAACCCACAGGGCAGGCAGCTCCTAGAGTTGACCTGAGTAACAAATACTGCCACACAAACAAGAGTTAACCCAAAGGCAAAAACATATGCAGGTTGTTACATTGTGTTATTTTTTGCCAACTCAGCAATAAAGAACCATGAAGTTGAGGCAGGAAAAGAAAGCGTGAAGAAAGAGCCTGTGAAACAGAAGGGAGCGTAACTGAGCAGTAGTTCTCAGTGGCTGGGTCATCTGCTCAAATGCTCTGAGCCAATTCTGTCCCTTGGAAATGAGAACGACAGTCAATACCCCTCAGCAAAGTCTCTGGGAGCCTCTTAAAGCTGAAGGAGATTACATCTCTTGCATGTTCTACCCCTCCAAGGGACAGGATGAAAGTCCCACAGCTTCACGTCTTAGAAGTGTGGACTCTTCAAAGTAAGCCTTGGAGGGCTGGCTGCCTGCCAGGTCTGCAGGGGTGCTGGTGCTGGCACCCTTCCCAGCAGGTCATCCCTGAGGTGCAGGTGGTGGGGGTGTCCAGGCTATGTTCCCAGGCCCCACCCCAACCTCACAGATGGGCTCCAGCAAGGCCACACATTGGCACCCCTCAACCTCTCCCCAAGACTGTGTTACCCTTGGGAAGCCAGGGCTGGGGTTGAAAGAAGCCCAGGCCATAATGCAGCTGCCTTTGCAGGTAATGTTTTATCTTCAACATCCGAATGATTTTTGTTCTGCTCTATACAGCCCTTTATTTCAACAAGACCATTTTCCTGCACAGTTTTCAAATGCTGTTGTCACTCTAAATAGATGCACCACCGTTCCTGCATCTTGGTCAGACCCTGGCATATCTTTTGAGTTGGAGAAATTTGGCAACAAGTCATTCCTGCTGGTCTGTGAGCCCCACTTCACAGACCCCCACCCTTCGGAGGGAAACTTTGGAGAATATAAGACACAGACATGGCACAAACAGGAGAGGTGGTCTCTGTCCCCCAAACAGGTGCCTCTGTCCTTACTGTCCTTTCTAATTCACTTTTAGAACCACTGGTGACCTTGTGAGGTGGTGGAAATGAGCATTATTTTTATCTTGTCAATGGTGACACAAATACAAACATTTGTCAGTAACCCTCAGGCTGTGTACCCATAAGATTCATACCTTACACTGTATATAAATTACACGGCAGTCAAGTACTGTTAATATTAAGATGGAAGAACATTGACGGCTACAGGAAGCATGGTCTGAAAACCAAATGCTACACAGCCAGGTCTCTCCCTGGCCTTGAAGATCTTCAGAACTGGGGGTGCTGGGAGAGAGCTGGGGAGGCAGCATGGTGGGGTCAAAAGTCTGGGCTAAAAATCACAAGAGCAGGGTCAGGACTCACCCCACTGTGGAAGTACCTGGGCAAGTCACCATCCATCCATCCCTAGCTGGCCTGTTTCCTTATCTGTTCATTGAAGAGAAGGGCTTGGTCTGTGGTTTCTAGCAGGGGACTTAAAAAACACAGACTCTGGGGCCCGGCCCTAACTCCTGAGTCACACACAGTGAGAGTCTGGGGAACGGGAGCCTGCACTTTGACAAGCTCCTTGGGTGATGGTAATGTTGTTCAGGGCCGTGGGCCGACACCGGGGAAGTGGGGACCATGTGTTTAGCGCGGTTCTACCCTCCAGCGGTGAGAGGCCCTGGTTCTCTGCAAAAAGAATATGAACACACAGCCAAGAGAAGGGTACACAAAACAGATGGTCAGAGCGGGGTGACACAGAATGCCTTCCCATCTTAACTGTCTCCAACTGGGGGCCCAAACCCTGATCTCAAATCCCAAAAGGGTGACCTTCTTCAGGGTGCAGTCTCCCTCTTCTCCGAGAGCCACCTGAGACAGTGAGTGAGCCTGGGAGCCAGCTCATATCCCCTGCGTCAAACCACGTCCCAGACGCAGGGCTGCAGCCACCCGAGGGAGGGGAGGGGACACCGTCTTCAAAACACATCCACCAACAAAAAGGATGCCTTCTCCTACTTCTGACAAAGGCGCTGTGTAGGCCCATGCGGTAGAAAGACCAGGGTTGGAAAACGTTCGTGTTGTTTTGGCAAAGCATGTGTTTTCAGCCCCAGCTCCCTAAAGACAAGAGAAGTGACTTGATACCCAGGCCGCCACCTGTCTTGCCTCTTCTCCTCAGTCCCCAACTTTGTGCTCCTTGTCAATTGCCCTTCCTCAGACATTACAAGCCTCCGGTCCCTCCATGCTTTGGTCAAGCCTCTCCTGCCACCACCAAACTTCTCCCTGGTCCACTACCCGGCTGCTGGCGCCTTCTGCCCCCTCTCCAGTCGGAATTCATCCTCCCGTGAAGCTGGTGTGCCCAGCGCAGAGGAGAAGTGAACGAGACAGGCATGTCCCAGGCCATCAGAGACTTTATGACACTGTTTGAAGATGATTAAAACACGAATGACAATCCAGTGTGAGTAAGGGGAGTGGAGCAGTGGGCGGGGGGGGGGGGGGGCACACTCTCTTAATTACAAAGCTAGCTCGGCGGCTCCCTCCCCTGCCAATCTACAAACCCAAGAAGAGTGCAGCCTGAGCTCAAGCTCCCTTGGGTCAGTGCACGCTCACTGCTGTGATGTCTGAGCCCGGCACACTCGACGAACATGGAGGTACCGGGCACTTGTGAACATTGTCTGCAGCGTCCCATTCCACAGACTACCAGGTGGACAGGACTTTCTCTTCCCTGGTCCACCTCTCTGTCTTCCCTCACCCTTAGGGAGGCCTGAGAATCTCTCAGGGCCAATGCTCGGAGCACTACTGGTCCCACCCAGCCAGGGCTGGGAGACTTCCCCAGGGCTGGGCCGGGTCTGGGGGTGGGGGCAGGAGTCCCACAGTGGGGCTGTGCTCAGGCTGCCTGCTGCTCCTTGAAGGTCAGCGTTCCCTCTCCAGCACGTTCCTCTGCCCTCTCGTACCCACCATCGCACACGTGGTGTGGAAAGGAGTGAGGGGCAGGCCCTAGGCACTGGGAGGCGCTGACCCACACTTGCCCAGCTCTAGAATAGCACAATCAATGCAACCAGCAGACAGTGACTGATGGTCTGCTCTCTGGGAGGGGGCGGGGCAGAGTAACTGAGCATGGATTCAGGAGCCAGGAGACGGGAGATGGGAGACGGGATTTAAGTCCAGGCCTTATCAGATGTGTCACTTCAGGCCAATCACCGAATTCTCTAAGCCTCAGTTTCCTTAAGTGTAAAATGGGGCCAGCTCCAGGGAGTGTTATAGGACAAAATGAACTGGAGTCGGTACAACGGCTCAAATGATCACACAGTAAACCCTCGATATAACAGACCAAATCCGGCAAGGGGGTGTCCGTTAGAGCCAAAAGTGTGTTGTGTAGTAAAGCAGGGTTTCCAAATGTCTATGTTAAAAAAATGATATATTAGTTAGTTTACCTTTTTTACTTATATAGACGCATCTGTGGAGTTAAAATTAAGTATGTATACAAAGTTTAATTTCACAGAAAAGCTTTCTAGATGTATTACTGTAATTTTAAATTTATATTGAATAGATCTAGTAAATGCACGCATTCACCAGTCACCTCGAGCAAACAAATGCACACTGCTGGGGCATGGCTTAGCACAAGTTGGAACATCATCGGCACTTGTTCAAAGTGCTGCAGAGCCCTGGCTGGTTTGGCTCAGCGGGAAAGCATCCGCCCTCGGACCAAAGAGTCTCAGGTTTGATTCTGGTCAAGTACCTCAGCTGTGGTTTGGTCCTCGGCCCTGGTCAGGGTTGTGTGGGAGGCAATCAATCGATGTGTCTCTTTCATATCAATGTTTCTCTCTCTCTCTCTCACACACACACACACACACACACACACTTTTTCTCTCTCCCTCTCACTCTGTCTGGAGATAAATGGGAAAATATCCTCGGGTAAGGATTAAAGAAACAAAACAAATTGCTGTAGAAAGTCATGCCACCAACAACAGAATCAATTACCAAGTGCAGTGTAGTGTGATGATGTGCTACTCATTACATGAACATTGTTTATGAATGATGACTCTTGGATTTAAATATGTACACTATTGTCTTAGATATGTAATATTTATGTCAGAGAAATTACTACAGTGTTTTTCCAACATATGGCCTATTTGCTAAAATTTGTTAAAAATAAGTGAATTAATAAATAAAAAATAACCTGTTAACTTAATTATCAGCAAATCTTGGTTAAAAGCATTTAAAAATTAACAGGATGTCGCCCAGGCTGGTTTTGCTCAGCGGGTGGAGCATTGGCCTGCTGACCAGAGAGTCCCGGGTTCGATTCCTGCTAGGGGTACAAAAAAAAAAAATTAAAAGGGTGCTAATTTTCACATATGACATATGGACAGGAAATGTTGTCCATTAAATCCCAAGTCTGTTAAATCAAGGTCCACAAAAATCGAGGGTTTACTGTATTACCGCCGCTAGCACCGGTACTCCAGGTGACCATACGGTTACCACCGCTAGCACCAGTACTCCAGGTGACCATACGGTTACCGCCGCTAGCACCGGTACTCCGGGTGACCATACGGTTACCACCGCTAGCACCGGTACTCTGGGTGACCATACGGTTACCGCCGCTAGCACCGGTACTCCAGGTGACCATATGGTTACCTCCACCAGTACTTGTCCTCCCAACCCCACCCTACCACTGCTTCCGCGTGCAAACCTGCTACCGGGAAGCCACAGGGTAAACAGTGTCCCTGTGCTGAAAGCACACAGCACGTGGCAGGCAGGTCAATGGACTCCGTGTGCCAGAGAGGACCCTGAGGCCGGAGAGCAGACAGGTGTGGCAGGGCCTTTTGTGCTGTCAGCCTCCAGTGGGCTGCTCAGAATCCACCCCACCCCACGGGTTTCCTTCATCTCCCCAGGCAGGAGGCCCTGAGGTCTTCCTCTAAAGCCTTTTCAGACCTCCCCCTTCCTTTTCGTTCCTACCGTTGGTTTAAAACATCTACATGTGTCACCTCCCGGCACCAGCTGTCGGACCACCAGGCCAGCTCCTGCTGGGACTCCCTATCCTTACCAAGTCTCTGCCCCTGGGTCCCAGGACTCATCCCCAACAGCTTCATGAAGCCGGCAGACTATCCTTGTAAAGTCCTGGGCGGAGGGTGCAGGCTTCCCCTCACATTCAGGGGGCCCACCCCCCCACACCCAGTCCTGCCTCCTGCTTCCTGGAATCCACGCTTCATTCCGGCACCTCTCTCCTCATGGCCTCTCAGATGCCAGGTCACACGGGAGAAGAACAGTGATACCCTCTCCCTCCTAAAAGGTTCCTCTCCACCCAGCTCCAAAACACCCCACCCTGCAGGGGTGACCCGCTGCACCCACCTCAGACACAGGCCTTCCCTGCTTTGGCCCACAGTGACCTCCCGCTTCCCTAAAAGTCTCCAGCACTTACTTCCAAACCTCAGCCTCTGCCATTTGTCACACCCTTCCCAGTGTGGAGTCTTAAACCCTTCCTGTCTGCCATCTTTCCTGTGCCGACACCTTCCTGAAACCAGGTACGTGTCCACGAACACTGCAGGATGGGTACGCACTACAGCTCTGAGCCCCCGCAAGCAGCGGTACGGAAGGAAAGAGGTCAAGTTGTTGCTGGCAGCCTGACCCCAGGGAGCAAGCCAGCCACTTGCTCTGCTCCACTTTTGCCAGCTGAGCAAGTATTCCCTCCCCTGGCCGCCCCCCTCCCTCCTCTGATCTGCTTCCCTCGGAGGAAGTGTCAGTGGGCAGAGAACGGCCAGAGGTCTGCAGGGACCCAGCGAGGGGAGGGGGCCTTCGGGTCCGATCCAGCCATGGGCAGCAGAAAAGAAAAGAAATGGAACCAAAGCTCTTGGAACGTGGATAGAAGGGGGGGGGGCAGGACCCAAATAAAACCCCAAAACCTCAAGTGTTGGCAAAATTATTTTTGAAAATACAAGGAGTAAAGTGTAAGTCTGGACATAGGGCTGATAGGTTACACAATTCATACTTGAATGTGGTAAATCTCAGGATTTTTAAAACTAATTTTATTTTAATATGTTTTTATGGCTTTCAGAGAGAGGACGGGAGAGGGAGAGAGAGGTAGCAACATCCATGAGAAATACCGATTGGCTGCCTCCTGCACTCCCCTTACTGGGAATTGAGCCTGCAACCTGGGCCCGTGCCCTGACCTGGAAGTGAACCAGCGACCTCCTGGTACATGGGATGATGCCCAATCAACTGAGTCACACTGGCTGGGCAATCTCAGGATTTTTACAAAAAAACAAATTCAGTGACCAGCCTCAGTATTGTGAACATAGATTATTTCCATCTCACCTTTTCTCACTGTGAAATGGGACATTTATGAAGATAAATATGAGAGAGCCGGTGCTGGCAGGATGCTGAAGGAGGAATGTGTAACGACATGGTCAAGTCACTCCTGGGTCAATGGAAGGAAGTCAGCTCTCAGGCAGGACTGCCGAAGGAGCGCGTTTCTGGAGCAACACAAGAGGGTTCTCAGAGGGATGAGGCTCGGATGCTTCCAGCAAGTGGGTTCTTCGCTATCCTATTCCTCGTGAATCTACGTACTACCGAGGGCCTCCGGGGGACCTGTCGTCCACTGGGGTTCAGGCCAGACCTCCGGTACTCAGGAGGGTCAGGAAACAGTGGACAAAAGAGACCAGCCTGCAGGGCAGGAGAGCAGAAACCCTAAGCAGGAAACCCCCATGAGGGGAGAGGCAGCGGGGCACACTGGGATAGGCAGAGCCTGAGGATCCAGAAAGAGGGGTGGTCCGGGCAAACCACAGCCAGTTCCTGGGATTAAAATCCCCAGTCAGCCCTGGCCGGTTTGGCTCAGCGGTTAGAGCGTCCGCCTGCGGTCCAGAGAGACCCGGGTTCGGTTCCCGCTAAGGGCATGTACCTCGGTTGCAGTTTGTCCCCGGCCCTGGTTGGTCGTGCGGGTGGCAGCCACTCGATGTGTCCCTTTCACATCGATGTTTCCCTCTCTCTCTCTTCCTCTCTCTCCCTCCCACTCTGTCTGTACAAAAAATGGAAAAATGTCCTCGAATGAGGATAAAAAAAAAAAAAAATCCCCAGTCAGAGACAGTCCCCAAAGTGTAGGTCAAGGTCAAAAATCCCGATTTTCCTGATTGCAGTGAGGTTCTTGCACCAAGGGATCAGGGCACCAGAAGGTAACAGAAGGTAACATAGAAAGGGAGATGGAACTGTGGGTCCCAAGGACGCTACTGCTGAAGGCTGGTGGACTGCATAGGGCGCCTAAGAGTGAGTATTTCTCAGCAGTCTCCCTTCTCCATCCTCTGACATGAGAGTCTAATGAGCATAAATCACAATTTAGACAGGAATATCCTTGGCGTGGAGGAAGCAGGACCCTGAGACCACCCTGTCCCTCTGCTCTAACTCTTGCTCACCAGGTCAGTGTCATTGGCCTCTTGAGGAGACACCCCCTTACACACATACCACAAGGGCCCCTGCACATGTGTTCTGCCAGAGACAACAGCCAGGGTAACCTCAGGCTCTGGCTTTCTGGTAAACTGGCCACCTCTTGAATGATGGGATAAATCTGATCTTATAACAATACAAACCTACAGTGCAACTCTGACCCAGTCAGCAGAGGCCAACTAACCAGCCCTTTTCTTTTGCAGTAGATAGGTGGAGAGACAGATGGACAGATGGATAAACAGATGGATGGATGGATGGATGGATGGATGGATGGATGGATCGATGGATGGATGGGTAGATCGGTGGATGGACTACCACTTTAGTGAGCAAATCATTTGCCAGCCAGATACCTGTAGAAGCCTCCATTTAGTTATTCATTCAGTAAACACTGCTCAGAGGATGAAGGGCTCCAAGAGGGTTGTGCCTGGGAACGCTCACAACTAGAGGGAAAAGATAAGGTGTCACATGCAGCTCCCCCTGCGTGCCCTTCCCCTGAAGGAGCTGAGTATGCCCATCTAGGGAAAGGAATGAACACATAAAGAGGCCACGTGGGAAGGAATCCTGGGGGTTAGGGGCAGGCTCTGGGCTACATGCAGGCCTCCCTCAAGCAGCAGAAACGTCCATTACTTCAGAATAGGCCGGCAGGTGTGCGTGTGTGTGAGTGTGTGTGTGTGTGTGAGAGAGAGAGAGAGAGAGAGAGAGAGAGAGAGAGAGAGAGAGAGGAGGGAAAAAGAGTCAGTTATTTTTGAGCAGGAAAGAAACATGACTTGTATAAAAATAGCTGGATGGGGAAGAAGAGTCTTTTCAACCGGCAGCACTACAACAGCTCCCTGTCCCCATGCAAGCACGAAGCTGGACCTCCACAAGACTGTGTATTCCGGATGTGGCTTCTGACACCACCTGCCTCAAAACCGGAGTGCTGTGGCCACCCCCTGGTCCTGAGGCAGGAACACATATCAGGTTCCACTTTGCCCAAACTCCCTGCCTCTGGATGAGGCAGCATTTTTCTAGAGTCACAAGTTCTTGTGGTTTCCTTCTCGCGTCTCTAACCTCACCAGAGTCGATCAGAGTCCCCCGGGCTAGTTTGTCAAGCTCAGCATCACACCAGGACATGGGGGCCCTGGGCAGGCCTGTCTCCCCCTGGGTCAATGTAGGGGACAGCAGCCACAAGAGGGAACTAATGCAGTGTCTGCATCTGACCTACGCCTCATAGATGTCCCTCGGATCTGATTCACCCTTTGATGGCATTCCTTGACCCGGTGCAAACATTTCTGTGCAGTAGTTCCCCTCAGACACTGCCCTGAGGTTCCGCACTCACGTTCACTCTCTGGCCTGGGACACAGCCCCAACACCAGATTCCAGCAGAGTGGCTCTCCGGGTTTTAAGAATAATCAGCAATCTGAACCTAGCCCCTCGATGGAGAAGCCAGAAACACAAGCACACCGAAGACAAGCCTTGACATCCCCAAACCTCAATCTTACAAAGTCGAACAGGAAATCGGAGTCTAAAGAACAGGATTTGCAAAGGGGCGCGTGAGCCGACGAACCCTACGACGCCCTCCTCTCGTCTTTTTGTTGGCGTCGCACACACATCCTGGAATGGGCCTCCCCGGGACCAGGTGTCGTTGGGTTTTACTGGAGACTTAGTGTCAGCGGTTAAATGGTTATGCCTCGGCTGGACAGTGGACCGGGAGACGAGCACATGTGCCATTCAGAGCTGGCTTTTCACCTACTTATCTCCGTGTTTGTGTTGGCTGAAGTGAAGATCCGCACAGAAAGGGGACTTGGAAAGGGAGGGGAGAGGCAAGTGAGGCTGGGATGAGGGTGCCAGCGAGATAGGGGGCAGACAAAGGTCCTCAGATCAACAGAAAGGCCCCTCTCAGGAAAGGGCCCTGAGGTATCACCGGGCCCAGCCCCGAGAATGACCGCACAGTGCTTGTGCCTTTGGTGGCCCAGTAAAGATGGCCAGGCCGGAGGAGAAGGGAGGACGCCACGCAGCACTCAGTGCTTCTCTCCTGGGCAAAGCCCCAAAGGCCACATGTTTGCCCTTCCAAAGGTCAGCGCCGCCCTGGGCAGCCCGGGCACGAGTGACCGCACACCCACGGGGCCAGAGGCAGGCCCACCGCTCAGCACGCTCTCACTCCAGGGCCGCCGGGCAGACCTGGTGCCCTGCATGCAGGTGCTGCTGGCCAAGGTTGGGGGGGGGGCAACCCATAAGCCTAAGTGTCCTTCAGCAAGTCCCCTCCGAGGTCGACCGTTCCGCCAGGCACGCTTCTCCAGCTCCGGGCCCGCCTGGCATGGTCTGGACCCTCTGCAAAGGTTTGCTGTCGGCTCCCTGGGTGAAAAAGCAACACTGGGACTGGGCAAAGCACTGGCATTTACAAGCCCTGACGTCGACAGTTTACCTTGGGAAGAGAAGACCATGTAGGTGGTTGCTGTCCTTTGTTTACTCCAGACACCCAGGGCTTGGGGCTGTGGCCGCAGCCCAGCACGGACATGGGCACAAAACAGCCTTTCTAAGGATGCAATAAAATCTGGGCAGGGAGCACTTGTGACGGCCCTGGACCAGGGGCAGAGAATGTCCCTAGAGAGCAGAGCCTGACTAGAGGCTAGGCCTCCGCGGACCATTCCTGCCCTGGGTGGGGGGAGGGGGTGCTGGGGGGGCAGGGGGCGTGGATAACTCAAACCTGCCTCCGACTGCTCACCAGAACTCAGTTCTGCTCACAGTGCATCATTGTAATCCCACTGTATCATTTTTAACCGTCCTGCCTCAAAGGCAAAAGTGAAAATTAATCTAATTAAAGTTGACAGGGTTCACAGAAAGGAAAATTCTGGTTTTTTGCCAAGCGCCTTCTCCCCTGCCAGCTTTGTGGGCAAAGGGCATGGGGTTTGGAGCCTGGCGGGCCCAAGCTGGAGTTCTGGCTCTGTCACTCAGCTGTGTCCCTGTGGGGACATCTGCCAAAGGGGCGAAAGTGTCACTTGCCTCACAGAACGGCTACGAGGATAGGAGGGAAAGATGTAAAGGCCACGGGGTCCCTGGTGGACACCGAACCCCCGGCCGGTTAGCCCCTTGTGCCTCACAGACCGGAGCCCTACCTGCCAACACAATGGGGCCTGCACAGACACCTCAGGAGGAGCCGACCTTCCTCCTGCACCCCCAGACCCTGCCCCCAAGAATCCTGGTAGCTGTGTTGGGGGCTGGGAGCTCCAGGGAGGGAGGATGCAAAGCCCTGCCACACCCGGCTACCACCCGTTTCATAGCTATCACTGTGTCATCTCACTTGGACCTGGCAGCAGCCCTGTGGGGCAGGCAGGTGGCTGACTGGTACGTCTATTATCCTCAGTTTAGACAGTCAGAGAGGGAGTGCGTACTGGGCTAGATCACACAAGAAGTTACCCCCAAAGCCGGGTCTCAGCCAGTCCACTGCTCTGTCTACTAAGACAGCTAAGGTTTACGGGGTATCTGGATATTCCACCTCATTCTCCTTGGGGATGGAAGGGTGTCCACGCTCCCCAGTGAGGGGCTGGATGTTCAGAGGGCAGCAGGGGTGACATTAGGCCTGCTCCCGGTCTAAGCCTGAAGAAGGCCTGGCAGCGTTCACTTCTGTGTTCTGAGGGAAGCCAGCCACATGGAAATAAGGCCAACGGCACTGAGACCGCCATACTGAAAGGAAGCCCAAGCTAACCACATAGAGACAAACAGAGCATCCGGGAGGTTTCTCTCTTCCTCTCTCCCCCTAATGGTTCTGCTTCTCTGAAGAACCTGCCTCATCCAGACTCCTGGAGGCCAGAAACCAAATATGATTTGTTTTTGTCCCCTCAGTCTGCACAGTGTCCAGCTCAGACTACCAGAAGCAAAAGACTAGAAAGCACCCAAACATGCAGAAATAGGGAACGGGTGAATAAACTAGTATATAGTCATAAGACAGAATATTATATACTTAGAAAAAAGCAAGGACACAGAAGCAATCCACCAAATATTGTTAGGTGAGAGGAGCAAGGCACAGCCCAGCATCTTCAGTATCTGACCCCTCTGATGTGAGAAAGGGGAAGATTAGACTGTATTCCTTGTGGTGCAGGAAGAAATACTGAACGGAGAAACAAACTACTGAAAGTGCTACATTGTGGTTATGTTTTTTAAAAAAGAGTTCTTATCTTTTACAGAGACGTGATGAATTATTTATGAATAAAATAACATGGTGTCTGGGATTTGCTTCAAATACAGTGATACCTCGGTTCTCGAACGCCTCGAATTTCGACCAAATCGGTATTCGACCAGGAGATTCGAGAAACTTTTGTCTCGGAATCCGAACAAATATTTGGAACTCGAACTTCCGAGATGAGCCGAGTTGAGCCGAATGGCGTTCATTCGGCCCAGCGCGCCTTGCTTGCGTCACCAGTGTGAGTGCAGAGAGAGTCACGCTTTGTGGAGAGAGTCACGCTTTACACTGAATTTAACCCTTAGACATACTGTACACTTTTATTTCTTGTTGAGACTTATGTTTTTCTACATATTATATACAAATTAGGCCAGTAAATAGGCATTTTCTGGGGCTTGGAACGAATTAATCCAGTTTCCATTATTTCCTATTGGTTTCATTGCTTCGGTTCTCGAACAATTTGGTTCTCGACCGTCCTCCTGGAACGAATTATGTTCGAGAACCGAGGTATCACTGTAATCCATGGGTGGGGGATGGACAACAGAAAGAATCAGGCTTGGCTGTAAAATAATAACGGAGGAAGCTGGGTGGTGGGTACACTGTGATTCATTATATTATTCTGTCTACTTTTACATCTTTTGGAATTTTCAATAATTAAAAGTTAAAAAAAAACTGTTACCTCTAGGGAAGAAGGAAGAGGGTGGTTAGGGACAGAGAGAAAACAAGACTTCCACGCGTTACAGATCAACCCTCTTTTCTTTTAATGATTGAGGTGAAATTTACATAATATGACATGAATCATTTTAGGCTTTTTAAAGTGTATAATTCAGTTGCAGTTAGTACATCCACATGGTTGTGTAACCACCACCTCTATCTAGTTACAAAACATTTTCATCATTCCAAAAGCAAACCCTGTACTCAGTAAGCAGTCACTTGCTTCTCCTCCACCCACCCCCGCCCCACCCTGCTTCCCTGCCCCTATAAACCACTAACATTCCTTCTGTCTCTATGGTTTCACCACCTGTTCTGGACATGTCACATAAACGGAATCATACAACATGTGACTTTTGTGCCTGGCTTCTTTCACTTGGCATGTTTTTGAGGTTCATCCAAATTATAACATCGATTAGTAGTTCATCCCTTTATATGGCTGACTAATATTCTATTGCACAGATCTACCAGCTTTTGTTTATCCACTCATTGGTTGATGGACATCTGGATTGTTCCCAGAACATATCTTTTTACTTTGATTTTTTTTTTCTCTACATAATTTTTTTTTAACTGTGTAAATATATTGCCTCTTCAAACACATTTTAAAAATTAAATTTCTATTAAAGCCCAGCTGGTATGGCTCAGTGGTTGAACATCGACCCATGCACTAGGAGGTCGCTGGTTCGATTCCCAGTCAGGGCACATGCCCAGGTTGTGGGCCAAATCCCCAGTGGGGGACGTGCAGGAGATGGCCAATCAATGTTCTCTCTTGTCGATGTTTCTATCTCTCTCTCCCTCTCCCTTCCTCTCTCTCTAAAATCAATAAGAAAAAAAATTTTTTTAATTTCTCTTAAACAATGAATGTGGACCACAGAGAAGGCAGGGTGAGGACACAGGGAATGATTCATTTAAAAAGTTAGAGAGTTAGCCAAAAAAAAAAAAAAAAGTGAGAAAGCATTCAAAAATATAAAAGGAAAAATGGATAGTAAATTATAATTACTTGTATTCGGGGTATGTACTTACACCATACAATTTGTACTCCTTTTAGGTATGAAAGCACCCCCTGAGAACCTATTTGGGGTAAAACACTGGAAGAGTAGACAATGAGTTCAGACTGGGTTGGGAGATGGGGCTGGACTATGAGTCTCCATCCCAGGTTAGAGCCGGCCAGGGTGCGATGACACTTACCACTGTCACATACTGACCAAGTTCCTGACGAAGGGGAGGGTGCTTCTACTTCCTGTGTCCACCCAGGGCACTCAGAACCCGGGGAGCACCGGGCAGCTGCTGAAGTGGGTGATTTCTGAAGGGCGAAGGGCAGCCCATCGTGGGACCCCAGGGAGAATCAGGGGCATTTTCCAGGGAGGTGACTTGGGGAGCCTGGCAGCCAGAGGCATCCGACCCGTTTCATGCACTGGGCCTCCGACTAAGAAGGCTTGAAGAGCCAAATATGCTGCTTTAAGACAACAGGTCTGTAAATACTAGTTTAGGAAAAAGGACTCTGGGGGTGGGGTCAGAAGACACAGTTTTAGTTGTGGCCCTGACCCTGGGTGTGTTACCTGCCCATTTTCCAGATGGAAATAATTCTTGCTCCTCCCTGTATCTTGGAAGATTAGATAGTCCAGAGATAATTAGGGCTTTGAGCTCTTCTGAAGAAAGATGCCTAGAAACACAAGGGAATATTATAATTCCTGTGGCCTGGGCGGGTGGAGTGGAGACTCTGTGTGTGTGTGTGTGTGTGTGTGTGTGTGTGTGTGTACACATCTAGCAGAAAAGTAATCTAATCTTCTCGATTTTATCTAAAGGGAGAGCAATTAGCTATAGTCCATTGTCCATCTATAGCCTATTGTCTCATCTGACCCTTGCCTCAAATATGTGTGGGCAGGGTTGTTCTCTTTCTGAAGAGGGAGAAACTGAGGCTCGAAGATCATTAAACGACGTGTCTCAATAAGAAGTGGAACCAGGCCCCCAGCCCATGCGCAGTCCTGCTCTTCTCTGAGATGTATCCACACACAGTACGCTCGGTCACCTGGGCTCGGTGCCTGATCAGAACTGGAGTTCCCGCGTGTGGCTCTCATTCCTCTGCCCCGTCAGCAGCATCTCCCAAGTGCTCCCTGGTGCTGGGGGCTGCAGGTCCTCCTCAGGCCCCTCCTATAATATGCCATGGCAGAGGCTGCCAGTTCCCTCCTCAAGATCCATTCTCCCATTCTTCCTTACTAACAGAACCTTGGGGATGTGCTCAGCTGAAAAAACTACCTTTCTTTTTCTTTTCTTTTCTTTCTTTTTTTTTTTGGTGGTACGTGCCCCTAGCAGGAACCGAACCCGGGACTCTCCGGTCCGCAGGCTGATGCTCAATTGCTGAGCCAAACTGGCCAGGGCTGAAAAAACTACCTTTCCCAGCCACACTGCAGATAGAGATGATCAGGCAAAACTGATCTCAGTTCCTCCTCCTTCTTTCCCAGAATGAGGGTGTGATAGCTGGTACTCCAACAGCCACACTGAAACATGAGGTAACCTTGAGGTTCCTTGAGTAAAATGGCCACATACAGAAGATGGTGAAACAGAGCACACCAGATCTGTCCAACCAACACCGAGGCCTCTTTTATGCAAGAGAAAAATAATCTCTGTCTAAATAACCCTGGTTATTTCTGGTCTCTGTTACTAACCAATATATATGGGTTGTTCCTCTGAGTTGACCAATATACCCTAAATAGCAAAGGCTGCCAGGCCTGAAGAGATCTGCATTGGCATGGAGGGGCACAGAAGCAGCCACAGCCCAGAAAAGTCACCAACCAGGCAGCTTGGTGTGCAGGGCAAGAAGGCCATCCAACCCTCACAACACAGTCAAAGAACAAGTCCTCCTGCCTGGATGCCAATGAGGGGTCTGCATGAGCCCCCAGAGCACCATGTATAGGGGGCAGGGGTGCAGCTAAGGGGTCAGCTGTGTCCACCCAGCACTGTGGTCCCTCCAGCCCAAGGCACCTGTTGCAGGGTCTCTTACCCCAAAATACAAATCCTCAAATCCTGGGACAAGGTCTGCTTACTCACCACCACGTGGCCTTCACACTCTGGGCTGCTCAACTCTCCAGTCCACTCCCCATCTCCTCCAGTCTCCTCCAAGTCTGTGTCCTGAGAAGTACTTGAACGGACCCCGCCCATACACTTCTTACCACCAGGTTTTCACATAGGTTTCTTCTGCCTGAAACAGCCCTCACCTCTTGGCCAGACTGATTAACCCGCATCCTCTGGTTCAGCTCCCAGCTTACCCAACATTCTACAAGGAGCCTTCCCTGACTCCTCCAGCTGGTCCAGGGTCCCCTCCAGGGACTCCCGCCGTGCCTGGGCCTCTCCCTTCACCCGGTGTGAGAATGTCTGTCTCCCCCTCTAGTCTGTGCATCCCTCAGAGCGGGGACTTTTCAGAATTACACTCGAAGGCTCTCTGCCCCAGGGAGGCTGCCGTGTGGGCCTCAGTACACAGCAGGTTCTTCACGTTAACAATGGAAGGGCAGGACTCAGAGTCTGAAGCCCGACCAGCAACAGCTTTATTAAACCCTAATTTCCTCTGCCCTACATGACAAGTGTTCTTCCTCCCAATAATTGTTGGCTCTGACGCTGAGAATCATGACATCCGTCCTGCAAATGGATCAGTCACACGTGCTTTTCCTGGTTGGTTATGCTCACTCTCCCCTCTTAGGGGGTAGGTAAGGGCCTCCTCCTGGTCTCTCCTTGCTCCCTGGGATCTGGGAAAGTGCCCCATTTATGGGGAGGACCGGAAGTTAGTCAATCAACTTGGTTGTGTCTGCAGCTCTAGTAAGAGTCAAATGCGTGCTGGTTGAAATCACTAACATGAGGTTTGGACCACACTCAATATACTTTTATCTATGCTCCCTTGCTCTCTACACTGACAGGGGACCAACGTGACTGCCCCCAAGTGATACTGGGGTCAAGCAGGACTAGGGTGGGTTGCTGCCAGCATAGCTCCAATGCTGGCTCCTAGGACAGCAGGAAAGATGCCTCAGCCCCAAGCAGGGGCCAGGCGGTCAGCGCCCCCTCCCCCAAGGCTGGTCGGATCCTGGTGCACATTTACTTGGAGCAGAAGGTGCTGGAGACCCACGGGTGCCTCAGCTGCTTTCATTGTCAACTGTGGTTGTGTGAGCTGAACTTTGGAGGAGGAAGGTTCAGCAAAATTTTAATTACAGGCTGTCTCCCCTGCTTTTAATGGCTAGGCTCTGAAAACGTAGTACTTTAATCACATGGTGTTAGATCGAATCACTTTTTAAGTATACTCGTGAGGTTGGGTATTTAAAGGAAGCCTGGTATGAAATCTTTTATAAAGCAAGTTGATTGAACATTTTAGAAGTTCAGGGTTTTATCTGTCTGTCTGTTTATGAGTTTATATTTAAATGAACCTGATTCTGGTTTGCTGGGTACACGGCATCATTCACACAGCGACGTTCTCCTTGCCACGTTTCTCCGTGGTGCCTGCCTCCCCACTTCGAGTCCACGACACTCCCCTTTTCCTCCAGGAAAGTGCCTTTCTCCTCCAAATTGTGCAGACTCTGGAAGTTCTGAACGCCTGTGTCCGGGGCTAACTGTGCACCCCTTCCCAATTCGTGTGTTGAAGTCCTAACTCCAGAACCTCCAAATGTGAAATGTGCGTTTCAAGACAGTGCCTTTAAAGAGGTGATTACGGAAATATGAGGTCACCAGGGTGGGCTCTAATCCAATATGACCGGTCTCCTTATAAGAAGAGGTGATCAGGACACAGATGCGCATTGAAAAAAGCCCACGTGAGGACGGAGGGAGGAGACGGCCAGCTACAAGCCAAGGAGAGAGGCTCAGAGGAGCCAAACCTGCCGGCACCTTGGTCTTGGCCATCCACTCTCCCGAATCGTGAGAAAGGAATCTTTGATGTTCATGTCCCCAGTCTGTGGCACTTCGTCATGGCGGACTAAGCAGACGAATGCAGAGGGAGAGCCAGGCAGTGCCCTGTGAGCTGCGTGACCCAGGGCCAGAGCTCCTCGCTCAGGGGTGACGTAAGAATTCAGTGTGAACGATGGGCTCACCTCACCCCTCCTTGGCTCTCTCCTGTGTGGACGATGTCACCGTGAGGAAAGGGGTTCTCTCTCCCTTCCTGCTTAGGCACCGGAAGTGAGAAGGGGGTTCTGACTCCAGCAGCCTGGACCTTTCCTTGAAGTAACGCTCGACCTTTTTTGACCTTATATTCTTAAAGTGAAGACTCACAACAAATCAGTGAAGAAGTCAGGATTAGGAATCCTTTCATTTTACAGATGAGGTAAAGTGAGCCTCCGACAGAGTGATGTATTGGTGACCCAGGACCTGTTGGACAGGACTCGGGTTCTCTGAACTCACATTCATCTGCTCCCAGCTCCCTCCCACCATCACTGACACCCTAAATACTCAGAAACACCTCCATTACCAGGCTCCTCCTCTGCTGCAAAATGTTCCATAGCTCCCAGGGGGGACCACCTCAAGCCCCCACTGGCCTGCACTACCCCTGCCCTAATCTCTTCCTCTCCATCTCCAACTCCATTGCGACAGACCAATCACACAGCCTGACGGACACAAGCCACGTGCATGTGTCACCACCTCACCAAGCACACCTCCTTCTTTCTGACTAGCCTAAGAGCCACCTCCTCCAGGAAGCCTTCCCTGACTGCTCTGAGTTCTTTCCACAGCGCTCTCAGGCCCCGTCACATAAGGTGACTCTAAACAGACTTGCCCTTATTTTGTTCGCAAACTGCACACTGCTTAAGCATGTTTGTCCCCAGGACAGGGAGCACATCTTGCCGCCAGCCCCATTTGCCCAGGCACAAAGAAAATACTCAGCCGCACTTGCTGTCCTGGCAGTAAAACCAGTCGTGAAGTTACCTCTGCAGTGTAAACATGTTCAGAAATAGCTGTTTACAAGCTTAACTCTGCAAACAGAATCTCACTCTTCTCTGACTTCTGCCACGTGGCAAGAATGCTGGGTGTCCACCCTGTCAGACTGGCCTCAGGTGACACTGTGTCTGTTTCCCTCCGTCCCTGGACATCCCAGCTATCCCCCATCTCTGACTCCTCACCAGGCTCATGACCCTGAACCCAAGGCCGAGGTGAACTCCCGGAGTTACTATTTAAAGAACCGTGGATCTTTTTGGTTGGTTTGTTTGGTACGTGCCCCCAGTGGGAACCGAACCCGGGACTCTGTGGTCCACAGGCTGACGCTCCAACCGCTGAGCCAAACCGGCCAGGGCCAGGACAAGAATTTTTGTGTTTTCTCCACTTGCTATATTCCGAGCTCCTAGAAAAAAGTTTGGTACGTAGTAGCTGCTCAAAAATATCTCTTGAATAATTTTTTTGACTAAATGAGACCATTAACATTCAGCCAGGCCTTGAGCTAGGTGAGCCCCTGGCAGTGCGGTGCTGTAAGCCAAATAGGAGTGCCCGGGAAGCACTGTCCTTTAGGCAAAATTCAGGTGTTATTTATCCCTTCAAAAGTCCCTCCCTTGTCATCTACCCAGAACTATCTCCAAGGGGGTTTCCTTAGCCTTTCCAAAGCGATCATTTCCTTCTGATGAGACAAAGAACCAGAACTCTGACCTCAAAGGGAACCGCCTCTCACGGAGGCACTCCGAGGAAGAGGCTGGCTCCAGAAGCCTCAGCTGCTGTCCCAGCTGTCACCTCCAAAACTGAGCAGTGGAATGGGGTGCTGCCCACACAGCATGGGAAGGAGGTCCCTGCTGTGTCATGGCCGGACAACCTCCTCTCTGCCCCCAACCCTTGTCAAGGCAGATCCCCACATACAAGGAGCCCACCTTGGCCATGAATATATCAACTCCTCCCCCTCTAAGCGCCTCCCTCGAGGTGCTGGCCAGTCACTGGACTAGTTTGGGGTGTTCCTTCCTCTCTCTCTCCCTACCAGCTTTGGGGAAGCCTACCAGGTGCCACTCACTGACAGGGACACAAAGATGACCAGTCAGGAGAGAGGAACACAGACAGCAGGCCCAGCCTCTGATCGGTCTAGCACAGCAGGAGAGGGGGTACCTTCTGGCAAATCCCTGGAATGTCCCAAATGGGGGCAGCACGCCTGAAGGGTGTAACGCAGGAGGATCCTGGATAAGCCAGAAATACAGGAAATGCTGGAGGTTGCAAAATCGCCACCCTGTGCCAGGGTCAGAGGCGGGAGCTCTCCCCTTGCCCGGGGAATAACCCGAGCCCCCAGTCTCAGAGAATGCCCTTCGAAGCCTCCCAAGCCTTCCTATATAACTGTGTGTCAAGTCCAAGTCCATATAAGATCTGGCCCGTGACCAATCTCCCTGCTCGCTCCCCTCCAGTCCCTGTGGCATCCTGCTGCTCCTCAAACAGACCATGCACACGCCCCACCCCTCTCACACAGCCCCCGCTTCCTGCAGGACCTGCCCCTACCACCCCAGACTCACCGCCCTCCAGCCCCTCCAGCCCCTCCAGCCCCTGGCCCTGCTTTACTCCCCTCCCCGCGTTACTCCTGTGCTTGTCTGCGGTGGAAGCTTCGCAAGGCGCTGTCCTGCGCGTGGTGGCACCCCAGCAGCTAGAACAGGGCTTGGCATATTGTAGTGCTTAGCGGCTGAATGAATGAATGAACTCTCCCTTCCTTTACACACCACACACTTCCCCTGCTGACCGTTGTGTGTGTGTGTGTGTGTGTGTGTGTGTGTGTGTATTGATGATGTTGAGGGGAGTGAGTGAGGCAGGGCTGGGAGTCAGAGTGTCCTGTGGCTGCAGCCTCGGTCTGTAAAATGGGCTGACAACACAGAGCACACCAAGATCCCTGACTGAAAGTCCAGCTCTGTAAGCGGCCTCATGTCCACCCTTGACCTCCTGGTCAACCCGCCCTGGCAAGGAAAGGGCACAACTTCGGGAGGTTGGATTGGACCAAGAGACGCACAGTGCAGGACAGCCACGAAGTCACACGAGCGGGCCCAACCTTCCCACCACGCACGATGCTTATCTGCGCACAGACTGTATCTGCATTTCTGGATGGTATGCCTGAGCCTCGTGAGCCACCTGCCCTGCAAGTGTCCGGCACATAATGGGGGGAGGGACCATCTACTAAGACCCTTCCTGAGAGCTCACATGTATGGTCTCCTGGCACTGTCTTCACCACTCCTGGAAGTGTCTTCCTGGCTCACTTCAACCTCACAGTGGCCCTATGAACTAGGCACTATTATTATCCCCATTTTACAGAAAGAAAGCACAAGGTACATCCCTGGTGCCTATGGCTGGCTCTGTGTGGTGGTGGAAAGGACTCAAGAAGGTGAAGGAAAGGTTGTGACCTCAGGTCCCAGTGCCAGCTGTGAAGTCCGGTGTGAGACGTAATCTCTTGGAGTATCTTTGAGAAGCAGCCGTGATGCCAATACCTCCTCCCCACACATGAGGCATGAGAGCACGTGGCTAATTCATCAACTATGACATATGAGCGGCAGCTGGTGCTATTTAAGGGACACGACAATCCTAGCGATTCCTCAGCTGTTTCCTTTAGAAGGGAAGGAAGAGCACCGGACAGCCACGAAACACCAACTGAAGCTCGGTGCTCCGCCGAGACGTGTTGCTCGTGAAGGTGGCGATGCCACAGAGCGCGGGCTTGGCGTTCATGGCAAACGGTGACGGTGGCAATCGGTGGCAATCAACAGAACTCGAAACAGATAAAAACCCAAGCTCATTATACAAGACTATTTAACACAACTGCAAATCAACCAACTGCTATAAAAGGGGGGCGGGGTTCCAGATGCAAAGATTAACATTTAGTACGCAAGTGAAGAGGCAGATTGGTGGATGAGTCTTCCCTTCGGATATCTTTTAATGCAGTAGTGGTGCCATATTTTCAATAACATTCTTACGTTGTTAAAAACACTAGCGCACACACTGAGGTATCTTCAGTGAGAACCAACTTCCATTTTCCAAAGTATCCTCCCAAAATGAAACATCTTCATTTTATCCTAGTACCTGCTGTTTCCAATTCAGTATTAGATGAATGAGGTCAAACATTCTTCTAGGACAAGCTAGAGGGGAGCCAGGCTGTGAGGATCTCCACTGAGGCCTGGGGAGGGGGCGTCTGCAGCACACCGAGCTGCCCAGGCACTGGCCTATACCCGCCCCCCACCCCCACCCCAGCAGGGCCTCCATGCCCACATGGGCCATCCCACCCCCAGGCCCGGAAGGCCCCTGCTTACATTCCAGGTAGCAGGCAAAGCATCTGGGAAAAGAAGGGATACCTCCCACTCCCACAAAAGCCTACTTCACTTGGGGCCCATCTGACCTCTGGAACACCCGATGACCGACTCTGGTCATGCTCAAAACAGGCAGGACCTCAGGGAGAGTGGCCACCAGGAGGGAGCCCGTCAGAAAAGCTGGCTCCTGAGAACAAGGAAGACCCCGATTTGGATAAACCGAGGGAGAACCAAGAGTGGTCTGGAAGCAGCCAAGAAGAAATGGAAGTCTTTAAAAGCCTCCCCTGTAACTGAAAATCTCCTGAATTCCTGGTTGTCGAGAAGATTCTTTCACTGTTTCAGGGGCAGGGAGAGGGAGGCTGGGGAGCAGTGTGCTGGTGGCTGGGAGAAGGCGCAGGGCCTGGCACCCCAGGCAGGAGGGGAGCACCTAGAAAGAGCCCACTCTGGGGGTGGAGGGCTCCCAAGCCCTTCTGAGGTAGGCAGGGACACAAACCTAGGAGAAAGGCAAAGGCAGCATAAACCTCAGAATAGGAGACCCTTCTATACCACTGGGCAGAGGACCAGAAGGGGAGGGGAAGCTCCTAGGAATCAGGAATCCTCTTAAATCGCTAAATGAATAGGTACCGTGGTGGACAGCAGCCAACGCACCAAAGAATAAACTCCAGGTCTCAGTCACCTACACAGCACCACCAAGATCAAGGTCAGCTTTCCACTGGCAGTAAAAGTGAGTCATCCTCACCTCCCCTACTTACAGGGGAGGGGAAGGCTATGCCTCATCCCCTCAGACCCCGCCTTACGAGAAAGAGGGACTCAGTCAGGACGGCTAATCAGCATACAGGGAAGACCCCAAGGGCCCCTTTCTGCAGCCCCAGGCTCCCACCTCAACAAATGCTGCTGAATCTCACAGCTCCATGGGCTGATATGGGGTATTGGTAGCAGGGAGCAGGGAAGGTGACATTGAGTGTAGGAAGCCAGCCCTTGCCGAATTTTATGGCTTGATCTTGAGATAAATCACTCTGGCCCAGGAAACTGACTCCAAATAGATTTATAGGTTTTAATATTTGTTTGGGGCACTAAAATTAATTGAAAGGTGTCTTTTTTCAGTTATTGTTCTGAAATGTGGACCTTGGACTCCGACACTCACTTTTATTGGCATAATTATAGTCGCCTGGAAATGGGATTTGTCTGGAGTCCTCACTCCCCAGGGAACAGTGCTCTCTACAGTTCTAGGCCTGCTTGAGTTCCCAACAGCCAGGATCAATTCCTCTGGTAGAAGCCAAACACGCTCCAGTCCCCTCGACAGTCTTGGGACCCTACTAATTTGCTAACCTCACATCCTCCCAAGGTTGTCAGTTATGGGCCTGAAGGCCCTGGGGAGCCAGGGGATGAGGGGAAGGTGCTGACTATCCCCAGATCAGTTCCTGTCAGCCACCCCAGCGACCCAATTTCACAGGGAGTGGCAGCATGGAGCAATACTTAGCAGCTGGTGACCCTAGGCAAGGTACTTAACCTCTCTGTTTACTGTCTCAATTTTCTCTTCTCTAAAGTGAGGTTGATGATAATATTACCTGTCTTACTGTGCTAAGTGAAATAAGTCAAAGAAAGACAAATACCATGATTTCACTTATATGTGGAATCTAAAGAACAAAATAAACAAAATAGAAACAGACTCACAGATACAGAGAACAGACCGATGGTTGTCAGAGGGGAGGGGGTTATGGGGATGGATGAAAAAGGCGAAGGGATTAAGAAGTACAAATTGGCCCTGGCTGGTTTGGCTCAGCAGCTGGAGCATGGGTCCACCGGCCGAAGGGTCTCAGGTTTAATTCTCATTCCTGGGTTACAGGTTCAATCCCCAGCCCCAGTCAGTGTTGGTTGGGAGGCAATCGATGTGTCTCTCTCACATCAATGATTCTCTCTTTCTCTCTCTCTCCCCCTCCCTCCCTTCTACTCTACCTAAAAAAATTAATGAAAGAATATCCTTGGGTAAGAATTAGCAAAAAGAAGTACAAATTGGTAGTTATAAAATAGTCATGGGGATGTAAAGTACAGCATAGAGAATACAGTCAATAATATATAATAACTATGGTGCCAAGAGGGTACTAGAATATTGGGAGGAATACTTTGTAAAGTACATGATTACCTAACCACTATGCTGTACACCTGAAACTAACACAATAATATTAAATGCAAACTATAATTGAAAAATAAAATAAATACGTATCTCACAGGGTTTTTATAAGGGTTAAATCAGTGAATAATTTTAAAACACTTAAGCCTGGCTGATTTGGCTCAGTGGTTAGAACGTCAACTTATGGACCAAAGGGTCACAGGTTCGAGTCCCAGTCAAGGGCACATACCTGGATTGCACATTTGATCCCTAGCCCTGGTTGGGGTCGTGCGGGAGGCAACCATCAATGTATTTCTCTCACATGGATGTTTCTCTCTCTCTCTCTCCCTCCCTTCCTTCCACTGTCTAAAAAAATCAATGGAAAAACATCTTCGGGTAAGGATTAACAAAAAAAAAAAAGCACTTAGCACAGTGCCTGGCACATGGTAAGTTTAAAAGAACTGATTTGTTGGTGACTCAAAATTTTAAAGTTATTTGAAGAAAGAACCTTGTGACTAAAATGAAACTTAAAAACCGTTATTCTAGAGCAGGGGTTACAAGCTTCCTGCAAAGCACCAGAAGGTAAACATTTTAGGCTTGTGGACCGCACAGTCTCTGCTACAATCAGCCAAAGGCAACGGGGACGCACCCGGGCGACAGGCAGAGCTGTGTGCCAGCGAGTCACTGGGGAAACCAGGCGGGGTCTGGGGCCAGAGTTTGTCGACCCCTAGACTAGACCAAGTCCCTTGTTTTACAGACAAGGAGACAGAGCAGGGAATTCTCTGATATCACTGGAGCCCAGGCCCCTGCCCTCCTAGGCCAGGGCACGTTCTCGAATCAAGAGCCCCAGATAAAGAAAGAGACACAGTCAACACCGCACCCCAGCAGACAGGCGCCCTCCGCGTTCCACCGGTTGAAGAGGACACCTTGAAAAGGAGTGAACTGAGGCCATCTGCAATAAATACAAACCCTGGGCTCCCTGCAGGTGGGCGCGGGCCGGCGTCTCCTGACTCATCTCTGCAGGGCCCAGCAGCCAGCACAGGGGCTTGCCACGTGGAGTTCTCTGAGAAGACCAGTAACTGTGGATGACCCTGCAGGGAGAAGATGCCCCCCAGGAAGCCAAGGGCACCTTCTGTATTTCAGCCAACTCTGGGAGTGTTGACTAAAGGAAGCCCCCTACTCGTGACACAGGGAAGCCACTTGTAAAATAATTAAAGTATGAAAGGGATATCACACAAAGCATTTACTAGCTATGACTGAGTCCACATGATATAAATGGGGTTTTATAGACATTTGTTTTTTCATCCCTCCACAAAAGACTGCAAGTAGAAAATAACATCTGAACCTCACTGAAGGTCTGTGAGAAGGAACAATACTCCCTTTCTGTGAAACCAGTGCTTATGGCCCCCGAAATCTCTGACACTCCGCCCACCAAGAAATAGGGTCTCCATTCCTTTCCCTTGAATCTGGGCTTGATGACTGCTTGACTCATACTGTATGGTCACGACACTGGGCCAGTCTGCAGGCCAAGCCTTTAAGGAATCGGCAGCTTCTCCTTCCTATTTCTTGGGACATTCACTTTGAGAACCCAGCCACCATACTTGGAGGAAGCCCAAGCAGCCCCATGGAGAAGCCCACGTGGGGAAGAACCAAGGGTCAGTGCTCTTAACGTTCAATCATTTGCTCAGGTCACAAAGCTGTCTGCTTCCACAGGTAACACAGGAAAATATTCTTTTGTTAGAAATTTGGGGGATGAGGTGAGAAGGTAGACCCCAGATTTAACATTCTGTTATATAAATAAAGAACTGTAATATTGTGATTTACAATAAGAAATTTATCTTTGACTGTTCCTGGCACTAAGCTCCTAAAACCCTTGGAATTTATAATGGTATCCTGATATTCATAACAAAACCCTTTCCACCAGGGTTTGTGTTAATGAGATGACTTTTGGAAAGCACATAAGGATGCTGCAGCTGGCTGCCAGGGGAACCAACCATGTGATTGAAGGGTCGGAACTTTCAGTTCCACCCTTTGACCTCCATCCAGAGCAGCAGTCCTCAACCTGTGGGTCGCAACCCCTTTAGGGGTCAAACGACCCTTTCACAGTGGTCGCCTAAGGCCATTGGAAAACACATATTTCCAATGGCAATTCATAACAGTAGCAAAATTACAGTTATGAACTAGCAACAAAAATAATTTTATGCTTGGGGGGTCACCACAACATGAGGAACTGTATTAAAGGATCGCAGCATTAGGAAGGGTGAGAATCACTGATCCAGAGGGAAGAGAGAGGCTGGAGATGGAATCCAATCGCCAATGGCCCATGATTTAGTCACTCAAGCCTATGTAATGAAGTCTCCATAACCCAAAAGAATGAGGGTTGAGAGCTTCCAGCTGGCGAACACATGAAGGCCCACGATGAGTGGCATGTCTGAGAGGGCATATAAGCTCCATGCCCTTCCCCACTTTGCCCCATGAAGCTCTTCCATCTGGCTATTCCTGAGTTATATCTTTTTATAATAAACTAGTAATCTAATAAGTAAAATGTTGAGTCCTGGAATCCATTCTAGCAAATTAATTGAACCCAAGGAAGGGGTCGTTAGGACCTCCAATCTATAGCCAGTTAGAAGCAAGGGTGACAGCCTGGACTTGCAAGCAGCATCTGAAATGGGGGACGTCGGGGGGTAGTCTATAAGACTTAGCCCTTAACCTGTGGGACCTGACGCTATCTCCAGGTAGAAAGATTCAGAATGGAGTCGAACTGTAGGACACCCAGTTGATGTCAGACAATGGCTTGGTGGTGTGGAAAACCAGCACACACTGCATATTAGGGGCAGAATCGTAAGAAGCTATTTGTGGAAAGAAAAAGTAAGTCTCAGGAGGATCTGAAGGTAAGGCCAATATTTTCGACATAAAAAAATTTTGTCTTGATGCATGAGCACATCCATGAATTTGAGAATAAGATCTATAGTCCCAAACCCAGATGTAAGATGACAATTGGGAGAAGTCCCAATTTCAAGTATTCAAACACACATCCTAATTTGGGTTCAGAAAATATGGCCACCATTACTCACAATATGAAAGAAAATTCCGGCTTAAAATGCTGAGTTATAGTAGCTGTCTCAACTCTAACATAACTCTTCTAGATGATCTGAATTTGAATAACAAAACTTTGCCAGGTTTAATCGAGTGAGTTAGCTCTAACATGCACCCCTGAGCCCTGACAGTTTGGCTTAGCGGTTAGAGCGTTGGTCCGGGGAACAAAGAGTCACAGGCTCGATTCCAGTCAAGGTCGTGTACCTCAGTTGTGGTTCATCCCCAGCCCTGGTCAAGGTTGTGCAGGAAGTGACCAATTGATTTGTCTCTCTCATATCAATGTTTCTCCCTCTCCCTCCCACTCTATCTGAAGATAAATGAAAAAATATCCTTGGGTGAGGATTTAAAAAAATAATAAATAAATAAATAAATAAAATGCACCCCTGAGTTAACTTTAGATAAGAGTATTTACCACTAGTTGGAGAATGGACGTCAAATAGAACACTCTTCATTGTAGTGCATTTGGTGCTAAGATGATCTTTCCAACAAATATTTTAACTGTCAATGTGCTAAAGTGATTCAAGTGCCAATTATAAAGTTTCTGGTTATCAAAATCCTGGATAACAAAAATTACTGTTTCAAAGTCTAAATTTGCTAAATAGGTGCTTTAGGAAAAAAACTGGAGACGATATAAAAACATTCTTTGCTTTACCAAAATATTTACTATGGTTGTCTTTAGGTAATGCCTACCTTTTGTGAATTCAAATTACAATCACATGTATCAAAGTTTTATGTAAATAAATATTTAGGAACCTGCATTTGTTACATGAAAAGAGGTGGCCTTGGGCTGAAACTGGACATGTATTATTCAGAGGGTTCCCAGTGCCAAGTGACATAGCCCAGCCCAAACTTGCTTATGCTGCACTTCCCAAAATTCAGCGCTTTGTTCGGTGTCCTCTCTCAGACCTGTGTACCAGTTGTAACATTATCCTTGACCTTGTATTGACATTTTATTAAACGTAGTTCCTACTGAGCAATAATGAAATGACAAGTTTTCCCTTTAACGCACAATGAATAAATACATGGCTTTAAATTTTTACAAGTTCATGGGCATTCAACTGGAAATCGGCCTACATTCCATCAGTAGTATGAATGCTGTACTTCAAGGCACAGCAGGGGGTGGAGGGGTGACTGAACAGAGAACCAGCCTTTGGTCTCTCACTGGCAAGTATGGTGTGTGACCTTGGCCAAGTCACCTGCTTTCTCTGGCCTCGGGGTCCCCACTGAAAGCACTGAATTGACCCAGCTGGCGCTCCAGTCACCTCACAAGAATGCCATCCAGGAGTAATAGCCCTGGTGTTGCTGACGAACGCATGAAGGAAGGTGATAAGGGACAACCACCATCCACAGCAATCGGGGGGCTCAGGGTCTGTTCACCCACCGTGAGGTGAAGCGTTCGGCTGGCCTCCTTCCTCCCTGCCTGCTGAATGCTGGAGCCAGACAGCTTGGGGTTCGAGCTATTGAGGTCATACGCAGGCTGCTGGGGAACTAGGATCCTGGTACCCTAGTGCTTTGCTGGTTCTAAAATCTATTACAGATACATTAAGTAAACTTGGCCCTAATAAGGTAACTAAAATCACGAAAACCCCGTGGGGATACACCGAAGCTAGACTGCTGGAGGTTTAAAACCAGGTCCCTGCACCCCGGCCAGTGTGGCTCAGTGGTTAAAGCGTCAGCTCACACGCCAAAGGGTCGTGGGTTTGATTCCCGGTCAAAGGCATGTACCTGGGTTGCAGATTCAATCCCCGGCTCTGGTCGGGGCACGTGTGGGAGGCAACCAATCAATGTGTCTCTCATATCGATGTTTCTCTCTTTCTCCCCCTTCCTCCCTCCCTTCCACTCTCTCTAAAATACCAATGGAAAAAATATCCTCAGGTGAGGATTAACAAGAAAAAAACAGAAACAGGTTCCCGAGAGCGTCCACAGGAGCTCAGCCAAACTTCTTGTCTTTACTGCCCTCTTCTAGGCTGTGGACTCCTGGAACCCGGAGGAAGAAAACATAACGTCACTCACCAGCAACCCTTTCCCCACATCCTTCCGTGGACACAGCCGGACGTCCACATCCTTAAAAGACCTGGAACACCGCCTGGCACAGGGTGGGGATAATCTCCCTTATTGGGAAAAAGTCAGTTTTATCAGGAAGGAAGGAGCTGCCACCCGGCCAAGTCAGGCAGATCTAGAGCTACTACTTCCGGGGCAGGCAAATGTCGAAGATGATGTCACAGGGATTCTTCCTCACTATATCTCAGAAGCCCGGCACTGGCAACCTCAGGAAGAGGCGATTGGGGACCTCCAATATTAACTCATCCAATCCCTAGAAGAAAACACCCAGGTGTGAAATGACTTGACCAAGATCACCCAGCTGGCATTAGTGGCAGACCTAAGACCAGTGACCTTTCCAGAACACCACAAGGAGACCGCAGCATAACTTGTCAGTCGCTATGTGTGATGGTTAAGAGGCAAAACTGGAGCAAAATGGGCTAGGCTGCTTCTTAGCTGTGTGACCTAGGGGAAATTACCTAACCTCTCTGTGCCCTCATTTGCTCATCTATAAAATAAAGGCTATGATGGTTAATCAGGATAACACATGCAAAGTGATCACTAAGCACTTTAATACTGTAATACTGAACCAATGTGGTTTTTTTGCCCTGGCCTGTTGCTCAGTGGTTAGAGCATTGGCCTACGGACCGAAGGACCATGGATTCAATTCCCAGTAAAGGGCATGTACCTGGGTTGCACATTCGATCCCCGGCCCTGGTCAGTGTCGTGCAGGAGACAATCAGTCGATGTATCTCTCTCACAGCGATCTCTCTCTCTGTCTCTCCCCCTTCCCTGCCTTCCAGTCTGTCTAAAAAAAAAAATCAATGGAAAAATATCCTTGGGTGAGGATTAACAGAATATCGTCTTACAGTTCTAGAGGCTAGAAATCCACGATTAAGGTAGAGCAGGGCTGGTTTCTTCTAAGGCCTCTCTCCTTGGCTTGCAGGTGGCTGCCTTTGCACTGGGTCCTCTCACCTGGTTGTCCTTGGTCTGTGTCTGCTCTGTGTCCCACTCTCTTCTTTTAAGGACAGCATTATATTAGGGCCCATCCACAGGACCTCATTTTACCTTAATCACCCCTTTATGGGCCCCATCTTCAAACAGTCACATTCTGAGGTCCTAGGGGTTAGGACTTCAACATGGCGTGGGGTAAGGGGTACAATTCAACCCATACCAGCATGGTGGGTTAGCTTTCTTTCTCTTTAAGAAAGCAATACAGCCCTGGCCAGTTTTCTCAGTGGTTAGAGCATTGGCCCATGGACCAATGAGTTGTGGGTTCGATTCCAGCCAAGGGCCCGTACTTCGGTTGCGGTTTGTCCCCGGCCCTGGTTGGGGTCGCACAGGAGGCAACCCGTCAATGTGTCCCTCTCGTGTTGATATTTCTCTCTCTCCCTCGCTTCCACTCTTTCTGAAATAATTTTTTTTAAAAAGAAAGAAATACATATATAGAAATCCATAAATCCTTGCCCAGGGCACTGTGCCAGGCTAGACTGAACTGGTTCTGAATCTGGAGAGGTGTCCAAAATGAGTAAGTGCCCTTCCTCATTCTATAAATATGCATTTTGCTCTAAAAAACTTTTTTTTTCATGAGCATGGATCCTATGGCCGGCACTGCCCCAGCCCTGTGGGAAATCCACAGATGACTCAGACTAGGATAGTATCTTCAAGGTACTTATGATCTCAGAGAACAGTCAGGCAAAGATCCAAGAAATGATGGGAGTGACAGAAAGTGCTAAGTGCCCTAAAGATTTATAAACCAATGCTGGGAGGAAGAGGAAGACAAAAATGACCGTAGGAGAAGAGCATAGAAGAGTCCAGAGGGGACGGATTTGCCCCGGAGGTTGTTGCGCCATTGCCTGAGGCCTGGGTTATTTGCAGGTATGAAGGGAATTGTGGTTTGGGGAGGAGACAGTGGTGTCCACCACCATCTTCCTATGGCCTGCACCTCCTAGGGCCAGAGTTTCCAATCACAGGGGCAAGAGAACAGGCCCTGCTAGATTCAAGGTGTCCAATCCACTCTGAGAAGCAATTTCCTCTTTCAGTCCCCATGATCACCTGCAAGGGCAACTGCTGTCTGCCATTAACCATCCAGAGCCTCAGCCCCTCAGGCATCGCCAGTCCTGCTGTCCAGGCCTCCAGCCACATCTGTCCCCTCCCTCTGGACAACTCTGCCTGCTGGGATTCTCTACCGGGCCCAGTGGCAGGAAAGTGGAGGGGCTATTAGAATGAAGGGGCATAGAACCCATTTACTGAGACCACACAAGAGACCTTCATGGGATACCTGGGGTCCCATGCCCCAATATCTCCCATGGGTTAAGAAATAATAATATCTAGAAAAGGCAAAACTGTAGCAAAAGAAAGCAGATCAGTGGTTGCCAGAGCCGGGGGGGTGGGGGGGTTGCTTTTGTGTTTTTTTTAAACCTCAATTACGTTGAGGTATATAAAATTGTATCTCAATAAAGCTGACATTTCCCCAAATAGATATAAAATAAAATCATATTAAAATTTGGTGATGCAAATATTAATCATTGTTTATCCAGCCATCACTCCCTTCCCCACTTCCCTGCAAGCAGAGCTTACCTCTTCCTATAGATGAGGCAGAAAACATCAAGATTTGCTTTCTCAACCTCTACTAGAGCTGAGGAACTGGTACTGATTCATTTCTTTTCAGTGGGACTTGAAGGAAATTTTATCAGGGGATTCTGGGAAATTTTACCCTCCCTAATACATTAAGACACAAGAGGAACTAGAAACTCAGCTTCCTGCCTCTCTTCAGATACAGTGACATGAGAATGTGATGTCTGGAGCAGTAGCAGCCATGCTGTGACCATGAGAAGACAAGCCTGAGGAAAAAGGCCAATAGGCTGAAAATGGTAGCCTAGAAAGTTAGAATGAGTCATTGAAATTATTCTAAATAGACACCTCTCCAAACAGGACATACAAATGGCCAAGAGACATATGAAGAAATGCTCAACATCACTAATCATCAGAGAGATGCAAATTAAAACAACAATGAGGTATCTCCTCACACCTGTCAGAATGGCCGCCATCAACAAATCATCAAACAACAAGTGTTGGTGAGGGTGTGGAGAAAAGGGGACTCTAGTACACTGCTGGTGGGAATGCAGACTGGTGCAGCCACTATGGAAAGCAATATGGTGTTACCTCAAAAAATTAAAAATTGAACTTCCATTTGATCCAGTGATCCCGCTTCTAGGAATATACCCTAAGAAGTCTGAAACACCAATCAGAAAGAATATATGTACCCCCATGTTTGTGGCAGCACTATTTACAATAGCTAAGATCTGGAAACAGCCCAAGTGTCCATCAGTAGACGAATGGATAAAAAAAGCTGTGGTACATATACACAATGGAGTACTACGCAGCTGTAAGAAAGAAAGATCTCTTATCCTTTGAGACTACATGGAGGGACCTGGAAAGTATCATCCTAAGTGAAACAAGCCAAACAGAGAAAGACAAGTTTCATATGATCTCACTTATTTGTGGAATATAATGAACATAACGGTCTGAGGAATGGGGTAGTCCCAGAGACGTGGAAGTGGGGTACAGACTGACAATCCCCTAAAGAGGGGGGTGGTGGGGGAGAGATAAACCACAGAACTTATATGCATGTATGCATGAATAGTAGACATGGACAACAAACTGGGGAAAGGGCAGGGAGGGAGAGGGAGGGGGGAATCAGTGTCGGGGGGGGGAGAAACATCTGTAACAAAAATTAATTAATAAAAAAAAAAGAAAAGAAATTATTCTGACCCACTGACTTAACAACAGTAGAACAGTTGTCTTTGGACTTCTGGTATGTGAGTCTACAAACACCTTGTTTTTCTTTTTACAACATTTTTTTTCTTTATTGATTTTTTTTTTTTATCCTCACCCGAGGACATTTTTCCATTTTTTGTTCAGATAGAGCAGGAGGGAGAGAGAGAGAGAGAGAAACATCAACGTGAAGGGACACATCGAGTGGCTGCCACCCGCACGACCAACCAGGGCCGGGGACAAACTGCAACCGAGGTACGCGCCCTTAGCGGAAACCGAACCCGGGTCTCTCTGTACCACAGGCCGACGCTTTAACCGCTGAGCCAAACCGGCCAGGGCTCTTTATTGATTTTACAGAGAGAAGGAGAGATAGAAACATTGATAAGAGAGAACACCGATTGGCCACCTCTGCATACCCTCCACTGGAGATTTGGCCCACAGCCTGGGCATATGTCCTGACCAGGAATCAAACCAGTGACCTCTTGGTGCATGGGTCGATGCTCAACCATTGAGCCACACTGGCTGGCCAAACACCTTGTTTTTAAAGCCACTGTTAGTCCCATGGGTTTTTGTTGTTGTTGTTGTCGTTGTTTGCCAATAGCCAACATCCTACAAGCCAGGTGTTTTTCTCTCTCCAAACTTCCATCTCCAACCCCAAAACTGAGATCATGAAGAGGTATAAGAGAGAACCTTGTGGCTGGAAACTGAGCCCCATCAGACAGCTGAGTCCATGGTCCCCTCAGATAATACTTTCCTCTCTAGTCCCTAAACAAAATGAGGAAACAGATGCCAGTTTCCCTTGTAGGTGAGCCCCTCCCCCATCACCTCATGTGCAGCCTGCCATGTAAATGATACTAGTGTCTGTCAGGTGTGACCCACAGGCTTATATTCTTTCTGGTCCCTGTGGCCATAGGCACCCATTTGTCCAGGACAATCCCAGCTTCCATGTGTCCTGGCACAATTATTAATAGCACCCCCTTTCACTCTCAAAAGTGTCTCCTTTCCCACAAAAAATCAGAGGCGCTCTGGCTACCTCGACACACTTTTCTTTCTCCTTTCCCGGTACTTCCTGTACTGGAGGAGCATGAGGCCGTTCTGTCTTCCCCACCAAGATGCCGACGGGAGGCAGGGGCCCTGCCAGGATCGTCTCACCTCATTCAGAGCCTGGGCACATCCGCTAAACTGAACCAAAAGTTAACAGGGTGAGAGCCTTCGGCGAAAGGACTGAGGCAAACCCGTACAGTGTAAGCGTGAGGAGCAACTTTTGGAGGGAGAAGAGGAGAAACTGGGTAGCCCTCCCCATGCGCGCTGTCAGCACAGGGTCCAGTGTGAAATGGGCAGTGCACACCCGGGCATCCAGCTGGTTGGTGCAACCACGCTGCAAAGGCAGGCATGCTCCTTGTAGCCTGTGGTGGCACCCAATGAACAGAAGAACCCACAGACACCAACCATCCTGTAGATGCAAAGCAACAGAAAGCCTCTGCTCCCTGAGAAAGCCCAGGGCACTGTAGACCGATCCCAAGAGACAGATAAACAGCATGCTCTCAAAAACACTTTGATTGTGAATGTCATGCTATTTGGGGAACACATCAAGATGTGGATTCTCCAGGAGGCCACTTTCTTGATCTCACGGCTTAAAATCATAAGTATCCCAGCAAATGCCCCACAAATATGGTAAAGACCTGTGGTGAGATCATGACGTCGCTACCCCAGGGGTCAGGCCCTATAAGGGAACAGCACAGGGAATGTCAGCTGCACCTAGTCCGGATGGACCCACACACATTCTTTCTGAATAACTCAGGCTCAATTGTCACAGCTACAGTTAGGCATTTCCATGTATCTGCTTCTCTGTCTCTCTCCCTCATGGAAGCTAATTTTATTCAGTGAGGCAAACAGAGAATGCCTAGCACTGTGCCTGGCACATAATAGACGCTCAATAAATACCGATTTCTGAGTCACTTACTTATAAGCCAAAATGTATTCTGGGTGTTGGAGGGAAGAGCTCACAGTGTGTGCTGCTGCTTCTCTCCTGGCAATCTGAAAAGCACCGAGCCAAAGCTTCTCAAAACCTCTACATCACAGACGGCATCCATGCAGCCGGCTCAGCTAAACGTACATCTCATCTTCAAAAGCTCCTTCTGGGCTCAGTTAGGACAGAAGTTGGCTGGGTTGTCACAGAATCTTAGCTTGACAAAAGAAGGCCCTTCCAGCAGAAGCAGGCAGGATGGCGCAAGGCCTGGATGGCATCTCCCCGAACGGCCCAGGGGCTGGGCAGTGGCTGAGGCTCACGGGAGGCCTTTCTAGATGCAAAAACCTTCTGGTAAGAGAAGGCCTCATAAGCAGTACGTGCCGGCGTGTTCTTGCTCAGACGTGGGAAGCATCTGAGTGAGTGTTGATGTAGTCAGGACTGCATCAGCGACTGCACAGGGGGATTAGCGAGGTGACCACTAAGATGTCTCCTCAGTTTGAAATTCTAGGAACTCGAGATGCTGGGCTTGGGGGAGTCAGTGTGACGAATAGTCTGGGGCATGAGTAGCAGCTAGAATCTGCATAGGGCACCCTTAGGGGAAACCTGGACAGAAGCCTCATCTGTAAGTGCCTGGCCTGAGTAAATGGCAGGGGAGAACATTCTGGCCTGCCTGGATGACTGTGTGCAGGCTTCTGCTAAGAGATGAAGCCCTGGGGCCGGAACAGCCCCGCATGCAGCCCTGCCCCACCTCCACCAGTGTGCCACAGTCCTGCCCGCCCTTCTAAACAAGGCCTTTCTCTCCTCCTCCTCCTCACTCCCTCAGGCCACTCAGGTCCTGAGCATCTCTCCAAGGTTGAGACTCAAGTTGGCGAAGGGTGAAGAGCCCCAGAATCTTCCTGGCACCCCTGAGGACCTAGAGACCACAGGCTGATCTCTGGTTCCCAGAGAGACTTTACATGCTAATTCCTCCTCTTGGGGACCTCCACACCACACCCAAAGGCAAAACAGAGTTTCCAGGGAAGATTTTTCCTCACCCCAAATCCAGACCAAGACTGACAAGACCCCCACCTCCCCACCCCGGCCCCACAATCCATGCACCAATGAGCTGATGTCTAGTCTGTCCTTTCTCCAAGCGTGCAATCCTCAGCAGGGGCTCATTTCAGGCAGGGCTTGCTGATCCAACTCCCAGTCTCACGCCTGGCCCTGGGGGTGTTATCTGAGACCAGAGAACACCCCTCAACACCCCCACCCCAGGCCACCACCCCCCAGGACTGGCCCAGCAAATGCGCAAGCTTCCTGTCCACACTCACTTGGGAGTCCCCTGATTTTTCTTAACATCTTCTGTGCTCAGCTCTTCTTTGAAAGGATACTAGTTACATGTTATACAGCATTTCTAGGTACTTGGTAGTTGGAAGGTTTTCAAGACTTTTTACTCCACTGTGGTACTAAAAATATTCTAAATCGGTGTTGGGATACCCTCTCTGGACTTGTTTATGGAAACTTCCCTGGCTGACCTCCCACCCCAGACTGACTGGCCACATCCCTGCAGATCCAGTCATAGCCGGAATACCTACTATGTGCCGGGCACCATCTTAGGCTTCAAGGATTCAAAACTAAAAAGACTGGAGCTCTGTCTGGAACACCTCAGCTGCATAAGAATGCGGCGTGGCAGGAAGAGAGTAGCCACTCTTCTGTTTATTGCACTCTGCTCTGTGCCCAGGTTGTTACAGCTTTTAAGTGGCTTCGTATGCCCACACCCTGTCTCCCAACAAGACTGCCTCCTCCACATCCTCCCTGTCCTTTACTCGTGCCCCCGGGGCCTGGGACAGCCGCCCTACTCACCATGGATGTTAAAAACGAACATGCCTGTCCCCTAACTGCCTCTAATGCGTCCAGCTGACGCTCACTCTTGGCTGTGGCTGGGTTCTGCCAGCTGGGCCTCCAGCATGACACAGCATCCCGCCTGGCTTCCCTGATGACAGCGGCATGTGGCGTGACAAAGGATTCTCTGACAATGGGAGGAAGAGGTCTCCTCTATTGTCTACGGCAGCCCCACCATGGTCCACTCAGCAGCAGACCTTTGCCCACTCCCAGGTCTGTAGCTCCTTCCCACACAGCTTCATTGTGCTTCTACCCTGTGCATCACGTTGTCTGTAAGACAGTGCCACTGGATTATCTACCAGCAACTCAAATACAATGTATCTAATATGGAACTCTTCACAATCCTCCCCACTCCAACCTTAGCAGGCTTGCTCCGGCAACCAGAAGGTCACACCTGGGTAAAGACCGCCATCTACCCAGTCAGTGAGGCCGAAAACCTCATCCTTATCTCACAAAGCTAAGCAATCACTGAAGACTTTACTCCCTAAATATTTTTAAATATTTTCAATATTGTCCATCCCCATATACAAGGCCCTGGGTCCAGGCCTCATCTCCTGTGACCTGGACACAGTACAGAACATGTCATTTCCTCATCTGTCCTGCAACTGCCCAGCTCCCTGTCGTGTTCCCTTCTGATCCAATGTGGCACGCCTTGGTTCTGCTTAAACTTGACTCTGCTTAAAGCCCTGTCTCCATGCCCTACCTTCAGGCGAAAGCCAAGGTCCTCGGCCAGGCTCACAAAGCTCCTCAGATCTGAGCCTTGTCTGCCTCTCTGCCCTTGTACTCCACCTCCCTGCTTCCATCCCTTCCAGTACCCAGGCAGCCTCAGGCCTCCACACCTTCGCACATGCTGTTCCTACCCCTGAATGCCCTTCTCCTTTCTCCTCTCCTGGTTAATTCTCTTTCATGCATTCAGATGCAGCTCCCACGTTTTCTCCCTTAGGAAGCCCTCCCTGAGCTTGAGGCTAGAACAGGTGCCCCTTCCTTGTCTGTGCTACTGTAAGGCCCTCGGAACTTTCTCTGCCACTGCATTTACTGCACTGTACTGAATTGATGTCTGCACTCACCACACCACACTGAAGTCAGCTGTTTATGTGTCTATCTCTCTGGCAAGACAGTGGGCTTCTTGAAGGCAGCAGGGCAGTGCCTGTTCACTGTTGTAGCCCAGGTTCTGGCACAGAGCCGGGCATAGAAACAGAGCCCAATCACTATGCAGAAGCTCCTTCTGTCTACAGGATGACCCACCGAACCTTCTTAGTCTGCTCCGCTCCCAGTCCCAACTCCCACAATCCCCCCTCCAGTACTTGTGTACCATGGCTGCAGCTGAAATCCTCCGCAAGGTCCTCCACAATCCCAGACCTATCTTTAAATTCATCTTTTCTGTGAAATCATCCGCAACTGGCCCCAGACCACTGCTATGATCACTGCCTCCCATACTTTATCCATCCCACGCCCTGCGTAAATTAGCACTTGGATCTGGCTCCATGGCTGGATATGAGCCAACAATGGACATAAAAATTCCAGAAAGTTCTAGGTCCTCTACTCACAAAACTGTAATAATGAGGAGACATGGTGGGCCACCTCAGCCCTGAGCGGTGAATCTGAAGTCTGAAGACCAGGGTTCAGATCCCTGCTCTACTACTTACTTATGGCTTGGGGGTGTCACTAACCACAGCAGCTCAGTTTCCTCATCTGCAAAACGGGAATCATGATAACAGCCTCAGAGGACTACTATAAAAAGCAGATGAGATCAGTTGCGTGAAACACTTTGGAAAGCACAAAGCCAAATCAAGTGTCAGGTATTACAATAGTCTCCAGCGCCAACTGACCCCCTACCCGACTCCTCCCACTGGGGGTTTTTGTCCTCACTTGAGTCAGGTGAGAACAAAATGAAATCTGTGGGTCTTCTTCACTTACAGAAAGTTTCTGAGGACCTTGCCATGGGAAGGGAAAGCAAAAGGCCAAACTTAAGCGTGCTGGAAGGCCCCAAGGTCCACCATCTCTCCCAGATCCCTGCATGCCAAAGATTAAAGAGAGGGCTGGGAAGGCCAGGCCAGTCACAGTAATCTCAAGACTGTAAGATAAATTCCAGAGCCTTTCCTGGAACCAGAAGAGAGGTGAGAAGATGTAGAATTCTCACTCTCTGGGGAGTAAGAACCCCACTTTTTTTTTTTTTTTTTTAAAGGAAAGCACCATGGTAAAGAAGAAGATTGGATGAGGCATCAAAAACCAGATTTCTTATCCCACTTTGCCAAGGGCTCCCGGCCACTTTGTGCAAGTCATTTCATCCCTCTGGGCCTCTGGGTCCTCACATGGAGATCAGCTCATCAACAAGACCTTCCCAGCTCTGGGTGCCTAGGATCTGAGGATGGGTCTGTTCTCACCTTGTTCTGAACCACACAGCTCTGGACTGGTTCAATTCAGAAATAAGAGGCAGATGTCGACAGTCAGCATGGCGAGAATTCAGGGAGAAGGCCCCCATCACAGCATTGTTCTAAATTAACTGTGCAGGATGAGGCAGGAGGGCAGAAGAGCAAAGCCTGAATGTGAGCAGCTGAGCTCAAGTGGCCAGTGAGTCAGCACTAAGACCCAGAGGTAGAGGATCAAAGAACATCAAAAAGGGCTGCCACATTATTGGTTAAGCTATGCAAAAATACCATCATGTTTGGAGAATTCCCCAAAAGTGCAATTTGTCCGTCTGTTTGTGCCTCCTGTTGTCTATGTGGGCTCAGGATTTTCTCTCCATCCTAACCACCTTCCACTTCTTCCTTCATGATCTGAACTGCAAACAACAGAATCTTAAAAACAAGGGCAGTGAACTCCACAACTGAGAAGAAATTGGACAGTGTCAGGGACCCCAGAAGTGAGTTTGGGAATGAATAGATACAAAGTAGGCTCATATTAAAACATCTACACAGACCTGTAAGACAGACAGTAAACTCAGGCAGAGACTGAGTGAGACCTTCACCAAAGCCACAGCCTACCACAGCCCATCACAGCCCAGCAGAGCCAGGGCAGGACCATGGAGAACAACTTGTGAGCTCATTGCTCAGCAGAGTAAATTGTTGGGTGGCTTCATGGTCATTTCCCACTAGCTGCTTAACTTCTACAGAAGGACACATAGTACCTCTGGACCTCCCTGGGAGGTTCCAAACAGTCTGCAGTAAAAAATAACAATGGATAGTAGGTTCTTCTTCCTCTGTCACGTCCTTCTGCATTTGTTCTAGGATAGAAACTGGCATTTTGAGTCCCTCACAACCCACATATGTGAAATTGATGAAGTCCCAGGGTGCTTGCTCTAAAATATTTATGATTTATTTCCTCCTACAGAGTCTGAATCATCTGTGTTATTGCATTGTAACTTAGCTGTTTCTGCTATACTATCTTTGTGTACCCCAAACACAGTAGCATATCTAGCCTAAGGTAGGTGCTCAATAAACATCTGTTGGACTGAAAAATCTTACATTTATCTCCACAGTTAGGTTTCTGGCAAGCTGGGGCCATATGTTACATTTTCTTTGTATCCATTTCAAGCTATACAAACAGGTAGGTACTCAATATTTGGAAGATCCAATATATATTTGGAATAAATGGAATCAGTTGGCTGAAACTAATAACCCTTCTTCAGGCTGTGTCTGAGAACCTTCATGTACACGAACTCTGAGAAATACATACACACATGTTGAAGCTCTGCTTTTTAGGGGGTTTTCCCCATCCCTGGAGATGGAGGGGAGAGGAAGCATAACCTGAGATGATTTCTCAGGGGTCTACATTCTGAACCCAATGGTTTTAAAACCAGTAACTAAAGAATAAACCTTGGATCCAGTAAGAACTCCATTAACACACCCATATGCACATAGAAATGTTACATAAACATGTGTACTGTACGCATTTAATACATGCAGGTATGATTCTGGAGTATGATTCTGGAATATATATACTAGATGTATCAAAACTGATAACCATTCACCAACAGGATATTTTCAGATGAGTGATAATAACAGCAATACAGACTTCTATTCTTTAGTGGCTGTTGTGATTAAGACTGGTAGCAAATCAAAAGTGTTTTGACAGAGTGATTACCAGCATTAATTTACCCCCTTTCTTGGGTTCAGTACTTCTTGGGGTGCCAAGACCTACTCTGGGGGGAAAAAAAAACTTATCCATTATTTCAACTAAAAATCATAGACTGAGAAGAGAAATTCTGAAGAGGGGAAAGTAGCCCTTCTCCCACTGAGAGCCCCATGCTCATTTGTAAAATAGGGTTAATATCCCCTACCTCACAGGACTCTCTTAAGAAATGCAATGTATGGGAGGGGGTCACCCTGTAAAGTCATACAAACATATTATTATTCTTGCAATCTGTTAATCACTGATGACATTGTACCCCAGAATGCAGTACAAAATTACTGCCTCCAAACCTACACAATCCAGAACAGACACTTGACACAGCAGATGAGGTGATCTACGTATAAACCTGGTCCGAGTGCATCCTGTGAGGGGTTGAACATCTGTGAGGGGTTTGTTCGGTGCATTCTGTTCCGGTGTAAATTGGGTTTTCTTGAAAGCCAGGCAATTTACCCACGAGGTTCGCAACCGAGATTCCTGAGGTTTTGGGCACAGACCCGGCGGTTGGCCTGAGGGCCGGGGCCTGCGGGCCCTCTCCGCCCAGAGGGCGGCACCTTCTCTCTCCAGCTCGGTGGCAGCGGCGCTCGCTCGTGCTGTGTCACTTTCACCCGCAAGAGCCTGCAACCGCCAAGAAGCCGAGGAGCCGGCAGCTCCAGCGGCTTCCTTCCGCAGCATGAGGGCCTCTTGCCCGGGAGATAATCCCTGGCCATGGAGCAGGAGCCCAGCGGGCGGAGCCGGCAAAAGCGTGCGTCCGGGCATCCGGCAGCAGCGAGGGCGGCAGCGCGGGGCCTGGGCCGGGACCTGGGCCGGGACCGCCAGCCAGCCTTTGGCCCACACTGCCTCCGGGACGAAGAATTGTGTGGGGGACGCAAAGCGCACCGATTCCCTTCAGGGTCGATAAAGGCAGCAGCAGGCTCGGGCTAAGTACCCACAGAGCGCCTCCTACAAGGGTCAACCCGAGAGGGGGGAGGGCACGACATGCGCGCTTCGGTGGCTTCTCCAGACCCAGCCAGACACCCCTCCACAGCGCCGCCAAGTAGGCAGCCCGTCAATGGGGTCTGGGGACATCGGAAATACGGAGGTAGAGACTGGGGGTCTCCAGCCAAACCCCGGCCTGAGACTCCCTTGTGAACCCCGCACACACGCAAACACGACCCCCTCCAAGTAACACAGATGCGCGTGCGTGTGTGCGCGGACACCCAGGACTACGAGGCCAGCTGGGACCACCAGAGGGCTGAAAGGACCTATCTCCACGGAGATCAGGACCCACGCGCGTCCCCACTACTCTGCAGTCTGAGGTCCCCGCCCCCAAACTCCCCCCACACACGCGGGATCGGTGTGTACACACAAACAGCTGGGCGGGGGTGGCAACGCCTCACTCCCGGGGGTGGGGACGCACGCGGGGCAGCCAGCCCTCCCTCCCCTTTACGAGCCGCACCCCCTTCCTGCTCACGGCTGCCCCCCAACCCCAACCATGCAAACTCCACGAATCCAAACAGCCAACGACGCCCAGATGAGGGACTCGGACCCCGCTTGTCTTCTAACGCCAAAGGAAAGACACGCTCAACTCCGACGCGCGTTCCCCGGGACACCTCCTCCAGACGCACCCTTGCTCCAACACGCGGCCCTCGGGAGCCCCAGACCTCCGCGGCAGACGGAGCCACCGCCCCCTGCCCGCCCTCCCCCAAGATGAGCGTCTGGGACCTGTCACCTGCTCTACGTCCTAAAAAACCCGAGCCGGAGCCCACCCCGTGGCAGCTCGAGTCACTCGCCACCGCGAGCCTGGTTTTTCAGAGCCTGTCAACTTAACCCCCGCTCCGCCGGGAGAATCGATTCCCAGGCCCAAATTACACCGCGGCGACAGTAATGGCAATTTTAGAAAGCCAACAGAATCACCACCGAGGAGTATGTCCGAAACTGCAACCTCAATGGATCCACGACTTGGTTTCCTTCTCTGCTCCCATCCCCCGTGCCCCCCGCGGCCCGCGGGCTCACCAGGGACGGAGGGAGGGTGCAGAGACTGTCTAGACGACAGCCATCCCCGCTCCCGCGGGGCCGGGCGCGCACACACACACGGCCGCTGCCACAGACACAATCAGTCACCAGAGGAGGGAGGGGCGGCGTGGAGACACTCTCTCGGGGTCCCTCCTGCAGCCGCAAGGGCAGCAGTCTTTGGCGGGGAGCGGCTACCCGGAGCCGCGCTCCTACCTCGGCGGAACATGGTCAGAACAGCTGCAAGTTTGGCTGCTACTAAACCAACTGCTTCATGCAGCAAATGCGGGCTTGAAAACAAAAGGGAGAGGAATCACGCTCGCTCTCTTCCTCCCCCCGGGTCGGAACCCGGCACATGACAGCGCTACACAGCGCGGTTCCAACGCCAGCCGGGCTCCAACCGCGCGCCCCTCAGTACCCCCTCCCCACCGCAGCTCCAGGGCTGCGGCTCCCCGCGGGGCGGAGCACCCGCTAGGGAAGGGGCAAACCTTGGGAGTGGCGAGATCGTGGAGTGTGGTCCTCGACAGAGAAGGGGACCATGGATGAGCGTGGACGCCGGGCTGCCCCAGGCGCAGGGAGGGGGAAGGGGCTAATTGTTTTGGGCGGTTTTCCCGGATTTACCTATAAGCACGCGCACGTCACGCAGTCCTCCCAGGTCCCCGAATCGATCGGCAAGCTGAGGTGACTAAAAGAGGGGGGCGGACGGGGGGGATGCTCACCTCGGGGTTTCTCTGGCCGCCGCTCGCAGCGTGAGTCGGGGGTGGGGGAAGGGGGCAGGGAAGGGGAAGGGAGGCAGGAGGCTCTGGAGAGCCGACTCCTGCCGCAAGTTCCGCGCGTCCCAGCTGCGGAGGGGTTCGGGCGCCCCAGAGCACAAACCCAGCCAAGAAGGGAGGGAGGGAGGGAGGGAAGGGAACCAGGGAGGGAGGGAGGGGCGGGTGGGGGGAGGGAGTAGAGGAAGGAAAAAAATATATCCCTGTTCTGACACAGGGAAAGAGAATGTAGGAGAGTGACGTCCAGGCCCCGCCCTCCCCTCCGGCCACGTGCAAAGACTTGAAAGGAAAGAGGGCGGCGGAAGGCTTGCTGGGTAATGTAGTTCGCCTTTCTTTCCGGGGATGGCGGGCAGTGGAGAACCCGGCGCCGCGGGGACGCCCGGGATGCCGCGTGAGCATCCGAGATATCCCAGTATAACGAGGCCGAAACCCGCGCCCAGTGCCCCTGGACGCTGGCACGGCCCTGGGAGCGGGCCTCTGCGTTGGGAAAACGGAGGGCTTAGGCGCGTTCCAGGCTTGCGGGGCAACGTTTGGTTTTTCGGGGCAGGAATGCTTTATGGTTGAGGACTTAGGCGCTTAAAGTGCAAAGTCTGTCCTAATAGCAGATAAAAGGGAGTTCGGCGTGTGTATTGGCCGGCCCAAGTGGCGCTGTTAATGCTGCATTAAATGCTGCCGTCTGTTATTGAGATGCATATGTTATAATTAACATTTGAACATCTCGGGCAGGGGCGGGATGTTGTAATTAGATATGCACTTTGTAACCAATTAATTTTCCATTGGCCATGCTGTGGGCTGGGACTGGGGACTTGGTGGCTGGGAGAATTCAATACAATGGAACATTCGGTAATCTCTTAACCAAATCACCAATGTTTTTTGAGTACCTACTAGGTGCCTGGCATTGAGCTTGGCACAGAGAGGCCTTCAGGAGAAATGTAGGATGCTGTACACCCCTCCAAGCAAGGGGAATATAAACTCATCAGAGGAACTGTGTGACACAGTATAATTGCCGTAGAAATCCGTTTATTAATTCAGAGAACATTTGGTGAGCACTTTCTACAGGCAGAACATGTCTGGAAATGCCAACACGAGTAAGATCCTCAGTCCCTGTCCTCAAGCTCAAAGTCTAGTGTAAGGATTACAGTCATTGCAAGTAGAAGGAATAAGTCAACACTTGATGCAGGCATAAGCATAAAGTGCTAGGGAACCCTAGGTGAAGCAGCCAACCAGGATGGAAGGTGGATGGAGGTGGGAGAAGGTCAGGGAAGGCTTCTTGGAGGAGGTTTTTAAATAAAGGCAAAGGAATTGGTAGGCATCTGACAACGGCAACAGTGTACAAATGCTCCCGGTGAGAGAGAAAACAGTGAATTCTGAAAGTCCTAGCAATTTGGCAGGGCAGAAGGGCCAGGTTGATGGGGGGTGGAGGGTAGGCTTAGAGAGCAGGAGTCTGGGACAGCTCACTGGAGGTGGGGCTTGAAGTGGGCCTTGAAGGATGGGTGGGATTTCATTTTGTGTGAAGAGCTTGTGTTCCAGTCTTAAGGCTCAGAGTGAGCCAAACCTTGGACAGAAAGCAAAGCAGAATCCATCATGGTATAGATATTTTATAGTCAGATAGAATCAGTTAGCCCACTTATGTCACTTTAAAGCTGGGTGAATTTAGGAGTGTTACACGACTTCTCTGAGCCTGGGTTATCCTCAACTGGGAACAGAAACAAGTGTATCATAAAGTTGTTAAGGGAATTAATGAAACATGGAATAGCCTGATTGTTAGTAAATAATGAAGGAGAAGAAGAAGAAACCAGTCAGGTCCTATAGAGCAGTTCATTTGATTCTTGTACCAAAGGGCATGTAAGCATGTCTTCCTTTTAGAGAGAAGCAGCAGGCCCACAACTGGAAACCAGTTGTCTGGGTGCCAGGCCCCCTTCTCCAATCCTCCCTCCACCCACCAAAGAACCTGTTTAAGCACACCTTTTCCCACTGGTTTACCTCATTGGCTCAGCAGTGTGCTATTTTTATGCTTTCACATCTGGAGTATTTCCTGGGTTTGCAAAATATGAAATAATAGCACTGGAGTCTATCCACTCAGCAGATTGCCATTTACCTTGCCTTTTGTTGTCAGTGCTGTTTGCACATTTGTGTGAGAGACACCCCACCTGCAAGGACAGGAGCATGGAATTGTCAGGGTCTTGGTTTTGCTTTCGCTTTAAATCACACCCCTAGAGGTGAGAACAGGATCCATCCCAGAGGTGATGAGAGTCTGAGCTACTGGGTAGAATGCAAAACAACCCTGGAGAGGGCACACCTCTGTTTGGGGTGTGCCTGGAGTGAGAAGGCCATTGAGGACAGCACAGCCTGGGAGTTAGCCTGATTCAGGTTTGCATCCCAGGATGACATTCCTGAATTTGTGACCTCGGACAGCTTACCTACCCTCCACAAGGGTGACCTTGGGCAGCTTAGTCAACAACCTTTCTTGGCTTTGTGAGAACCAACAGTGATAATGTATTTAATGTATTTAAACTGGATCTGACACACAGCAAATGCTCAGTGATAACTGATTCCTTTCTTGGTCCCAGGGTCTTTCTGGACCAGAAGAATGATCCCTGAATTTTCCTTTCTGCAGAGTCAGGTCAGCTGAGCTGGTGTTGCAGGGAGGATTCTGTGCGTGACTCATCTTCACGTGTGACGTAGGTTAGGTTTGTTTTCAAGGAAGCTCCACTCAGTTCTAGTTCTCACCTCCTCCTGGCCCAGCTCTGAACCCTTACCAGCTGGCAGTGATTGCGCTCTTCCTCTCCCCACCCTGATGCTCAAAGCCCTCCAAAGAGTGTTCCCACTTGAGGCATGTCCAGAACTCCCATAGTGCTTCTCCCTGCCTATTAAAACTTACCTCCAAGCTCTCTGCTTTTCCTCCAATCTAATACCTTCACTTATATATGATAAGATAGCCTTTACCTCCTCTCCTCCAACTCCTACCTGTTTGTATTCTTTTTTTTTAAATCTTCACCGGAGGACATTTTTCCATTTTTTGTTCAGATAGAATGGGAGGGAGAGAGAGGGAGGGAGAGAGAGAGAGAAACGTGGACCTGAAAAGGATACATCGAGTGGCTGCCTTCCGCACGACCAACCAGGGCCGGGGACAAACTGCAACCGAGGTACATGCCCTTAATGGGAACCGAACCCGGGTCTCTCTGGACCGTAGGCTGCCGCTCTAACCGCTGAGCCAAACTGGCCAAGGCTGTTTGTATTCTTATCAAGAGCTTTTTGAAATGGCTTCTCGTGATGGGAATTCCTGGCTGGAACGGAGGTCTTTGAGAGGAAGGTGTCTAGGTCTCTCAGACCCAAGTTCCTGAGTGTGGAAGGCCTGGGGCTTACTTGGTCACTCATGTAATGTCCTTCCTTCCCTGCTCTGTAGTTGATCTTATGCCCCACCTGCAGGCTTCAGTCAGAGTTGCTGCTGGGTGCAGAGTTAATGAACTGACACTGGACTTGGTTTAATTGTGGCAGGTTTGAGTTGCCAAGAGTTGCTTTGTCTGATTTGTTGCCACACAGCCTGGAAATTAAAAGTCAGAATGTTCCTCTCTGTTTTAAGCAGTTGCTTTTCCTAATCCACTCCCCTAAGAAACTGTATTAACAAAAAGAAATATTTCTCTTTTCTTCCCATTCCTTCTCCATCTATCAACACAACTGTTGCAGGCCCGGTGGGAGCCTGGCTGGAGCCCACCTGAGTGCTGGGGGAGAAGTCACCTTGCCTTCAGATGCTGAGTAGACCAGGCTGGCACCCGCGAGGTAATGGGAAAACGGATGAAGTGCTACACTGTGTAGGGGTGATTTTAAATGAACAAAGGGTTCCTAGAAGGCTAGAATGGTCAGAGAAGGTTTCTGGGAGGAAAGTAGAACCGGATCCATCTATAATTTCCCATAGGCAGGAGGTCAAGAGTGGCCTAGCATTAGCCTAAGCGGCATTGCAAAGTAGCGTCTTTAGGCGGACGCTAGAAAGTGGGTTCATCAGTATCAGTTTTGTGGCCACTGACCCCAAAGAAGGAAGGAAGTACCGGTCTAGTGTCTACGCTCTATTACTGGGGTGTTGGCCTGGAGAGATAATGGCTTGATAGAACCAGGTTAAATTTCACCCAGGCCTCATCTCAGCTTCCACTATACAACTCCAAGCCCAATGCCGGAGAGGCAGATGGAAAGTGATCCTCTAGGGTTGAAGTTGGTGGTGGAGGAAGGAACATCAATAGAGAACAACAAGCTTGAGAAAAGCAAAAGCTAAGTAAGAATAAACCAACCAATATTTCATGGGGAGCATGCAGTGCATCATGGGGATCTAAGTGTGTGAAACTGGGTTCCAGGTCCCACCAGACCCTATCCTGCTATGTAACATTTCCTCTCGTTGGACCTCAGTTTTCACACCTGTAAAATGGGAGGGTTGGACTCTACAATCTCTAAAATTATTTCCCAACCTGAAGTTCTCCTTTCAAGAAGTTTACAAACCAGCTGGCAAAAGAAGCTATAAAGTTAAGTAGTCAAAAGTATACTCTTTAATTCCAGCAGAACAGGAAGGGTTTGTACTATTCATTAAGCAAAGCCCTGAAGTCCACGAGAGAACAGAAGACAACCAGATCTTGTCTTGCAAGATTCCAGGACAGTAAGTGAAGTCCATGAGTAGTTAGGCATTCTTTAAGTCCCTGAGAATTCAAGGTCAGACCTCTCCACTCAGCACCTCATCCACAGATGGCCTTGTCCAAGGTGAGGACCTCAGCAAAGATACACCCCCACATATCTGCAAGAGACAAGTTTCAATGTCCAGCTACACAGAAAAACTGTGCCACCCTCACCCTGGGAAAGGTAGCCAGGCATATTGGACCAAGAGTAGACATCTGATCCAAGGGACACCAGGCTATTGGCTAGGCTTGGACTTAAGTGGCCCTGGCTTCAGCAGATGAACTGAGCCAATCAGATACCCTTTTGCAAGAATCTACAAGAAAAGGCTAAAAGACTTCTCACTGGTGACTGCTCCTTAGTCAGGTGGAAGGAGAAGGGGCTTGTGGCCTTGGATGGCCAGATGCAAGATGAGTAAGCAGAGGAGGGTGGTGGAGAGGGAAAGAAGGAGGGAGGGAGAGGGAGAAGAATCTAGAGTAGCCTCAGTTCCTAACTTTCCAATTCTGTCACAGAGTGCTCTTAGATTCCTGATATCTCTGTATCCTTACAGTAATTCCCTTTAATCTGTGCTAGCCTGAGTGGGGTTCTGGTCTTTGAAATCCAAAGACTTGTATCTAGAACAGCCTGGAAGAGAGGAAGTGCAGAGAGAGGATTTGTGGCCATTCCGACCCCTGGTCCTGAAGATGCCCTTCCATTTTCTATCCCAGATGTCTCCCTCTTCAACTAACTCATAGTTTCTGTCTCCTCAGTCTTGTTTTGAAATGGCTGCAAGATAATTTGGTCATGAACCTTCCACAGCCTCTAATCCCCTCCTTAAAGAACAATAGCTAATATACTAATTGAGTGATTACTGTTTGCCAGGCAACAAGAAAAACACTTGTTGCCTGGCAAATAGGAACTAAGGCTAGGAGGAGTGACATAACTTGCCCAGGGACACGCAGCCAGCCAGTAGGACCCAACCCCCATCCCAAGCCTCAGGACCCACCTTCTCTAAGTCCCCTGGGGCACCTCTCCTCCAGCTGCAGGGAACATCATCTTCCGCACTGATGCATTTATAATCACAATTCTTTCTTTTTTAAAATAGTTTGTTGATTTTTAGAGAGAGGGAAAGGGGAAAGAGGGAAACATCAATGTGAGTGGAACATCCATCGGCTGCCTCCTGCACGCCCCCTACTGGGGATCGAGCCGGCAAACCAGGCATGTGCCCTGGCCAGGAGTTGAACCAGCAACCTTTCTGTACACGGGATGACACCCAACTAATTGAGCCACATGGGCCAGATAAAGGTTTCTTTTTTAAAAAAACTGAGACTTTGGAGATATATATGCATTTTTTTTGTGTGTATATCTGATGCGCCTAGATGATTTTATACCATAGAAGAATGATCTTTTGTTCATATAACTCATCAGTCAAAAAAAATGTTTGGTCCATATCTATAACGTGTTGGTCATTTATCTATCAATCTATCTATCTATCTATCTATCTATCTATCTATCTATCTCTATCTATCTATCTATCTATCTATCTATCTATCTATCTATCAATTATAGTTACCAAAATACAAAATAGACATTTAAATGATGGCCTAAAGATGAAATAAGTATTTAAAAGTAATTTTTAAAATGTATTACTAAATGGTTCAAAAGTCCTTTTGCTCTTTGAGAAGTTTATTTTTGCCTGTGTTAACATAAAAGTGAGTATCAATAAATATCATAATATTTTCTTCTGGCACGCCAGTGGTTCATTTTGGGACACACACACCTGGAGCCCATGTACTATATACTCTGGATTTTAACTGTTTGTCACATTCCCCATGTGTTAATAAAGTGATTGCAAGAAATAATGAAGATACAGTCAGCTAAATCTGAGTAAGGTTTTATTCTTTCTTTGACTTACTTGTTACACTAGTAGTATTTATTTTTGGTAATTTTTTTTTAATCCTCACCTGAGGATATTTTCACATTTATCTTCAGACCGAGAGGGAGGGAGAGAGAGAGAGAAACATCGATGTGAGAGAGACACATCGACTGTCTGCCTCCTGCACAACCCCAACCGAGGCCTGGGATGATCTGCAACCAAGGTACGTGCCCTTGGCCAGAATTGAAGCTGGGACTCTTTGGTCCGAAGGCCAATACTCCAACCACTGAGCCAAACCGGCCAGGGCTATTTTTGGTATTTTAAATAAGTGATTTATTATGCATAATTATATTAGTTGAGATAGCATTGCTTATGCATTTTTGCATCCAGCTTTAGTCACCTAATAAAATTAAAAACACATTTTCTCTGTTACTAAAAAGTCTTTATAGATACTATTGGAAAAATTACTTGAATGACCTCTTTTTTTTGAATAATTTCCTTTTTTTTTTCTTTATTGATTTTAGAGAGAGAGGAAGTGAGAGGGAGAGAGAGCTAGAAACATTAATGAAAGAGAACATTGATTGACCACCTCCTGCATGCCCCACACTGGAGATCAGGCCCACAACCTGACCGGGAATCGAACCAGCGACCTCTTGGTGCATGGGTTGACGCTCAACCACTGAGCCACACTAGCCGGACTAAATGACCTCTTTTTTGACCCTAGTGTTTATTAAGTACATATAATGCATTTGTTCTAAGTTAGACAACATGAATGATAAACACACACAGAAATGTGCATTAATCTAGGCTCACAGTTTAGGTCAGAAGAAAAGACAGACATACAGTGATACCTCGGTTCTCGAACGCCTCGGTTTTCGACCAAATCAGGATTCGAGAAACTTTTGTCTCGGAATCCGAACAAATATTTGGAACTCGAACTTCCGAGTTGAGCCGAATGGCGTTCATTCGGCCCAGCGCGCCTTGCTTGCGTCATCAGTGTGAGTGCAGAGAGAGAGTCACGCTTTGTGGAGTCCGCTTTCCTATTGGTTTCATTGCTTCGGTTCTCGAACAATTCGGTTCTCGACCGTCCTCCTGGAACGAATTATGTTCGAGAACCGAGGTATCACTGTAGTTTAAACAGAAATGGCAACAGAAGATTGAAATCCAGAAAGCGCCAGATGTATAGCTCAGGCGGAGTGATTGTTTGGGGTAAGAGGAGTCTTGAGAGTCTTTATGAGACGATTATCTCTTTTACAAAGGGAGTAACTATAGTTTCTTTGAATAGCAGCTCCCCAGGTGCATTCAGCATCAGATCTGACTGACGAAAATTTGCTTTACTAGCAACAGTTCTGGGATGCATTAATGGTATGAGCATGTTCGAAGTGCTGACTTACTTTAATCAAGTTTGGTACTTTGATCAAGTTTAGTACTTGAATAAAGTGTATAAGAAGCTTTGAATTTATTTTCTGCCGTCTTAAACCAAAATAGGGGTTCCGCTGTATTTTTTTCTTTTATCCTCACCCGAGGACATTTTTGCATTTATCTTCAGATACAGCAGGAGGGAGAAGGAGGAAGAGAGAGAGAGAGAGAGAGAGAGAGAAACATCGATGTGAGAGAAACACATCAAGCAGCTGCCACCCACACGACCCCAACCGGGGCCTGGGACAAATTGCAACTAAAGTATGTGCCCTTAGTGGGAACTGAGCCCAGGACTCTCTGGTCCGTGGGCCGATGCTCTAACCGCTGAGCCAAACCGGCCAGGGCTCTGCTGTATTTTTTGACGAATTTCTGTAACACTTGAGCTGTGCTGATTTAAGTAGTTAAACTGACTGGTTTGGGGACCATTTAGCTGCCGGTTAGTCAGGGAAGCCTGCATGGAGGAGGTGGCAGAGGAGGTTTTCAGGAAAACAAGGAAAGATGTGATTTGGTTGGAGTTGAATGGGAGACCATCCCAGGGGAAAGTAACAGTGTGGAGAAATGTCGGGGCTACTGTTCTCCCTACAGGGCAGCAGTCGGGGAGGCTGGCTGGCCTAGAACCTCAGAAGGGCCACGAGGAGAGGGAAGCAGGCTCGTGGCAGTTCACCTGTCCCCATCCTGGAACACAAATTTGGTTTGACACAGAGATAAGATGTGAAACACTCCCTTTCTGCTATCCATACTTTATTTCAGGCCTTATCAAACATACCCTTTCAGCGGGCATGTTGCCATGACAACTTTATAGTCACTGGAGGGCATCTGCAATTGATAGAAAATGGCATTAATTTAGTTACATTTTTTTTTTCCCTGGGAGGAGTTTTAGTCCTAAGCTACTTTAAGTACTCAGATGTAATCTTTTTGCCTGAGCAGACTAATAATCACCTTGTAATTTAATTACTAAGCCAACACCAGCGAACTCTTCTTCTGCTCTCAATTGAGTTGTAGTTTTCAAATACTGTACCAACTTCTTGGGCAGGACCTCGCTCTGGCAGCGGTAGTTATCTAGACACAGGTCTTAACCTATGCTGTGCTTCCTGAAGCCACTGGGCTATAGATTTCGCTCTAGGGTTACTGTGAAAGGTGAGGACGCTCTGATGGCCCACCTGTGAGCTATGGCAGAAGTTCATTGCCACCAAGCCACATCCCAGGTTGTCCTCGCTGTCTCCTCTATTCCCTATAATCTCCTCTCCACCTGGTATGTTCCCATTCCCTAGCTATAGAAAACCTCCAGTCATGGAGTGGTAATAGGTGGTCAGACAGACGTGAGCAGGGCAAGGACGATGGGGCAAAACTAGGAAAACAAGGACCTTGCCCCGAGGGTAACCTTTTCTCCCCTAGCATATTGCTGATCATTCAGTTTAGACCCCCCTGATTTTTCCTCCCTAAAGGTAACATCTAGCCCTGGTCAGTTTTGTTCAGTGGTTAGAGCGTCAGCCCACAGACCGGAGAGTTCTGGGTTCGGTTCCCGCTAAGGACACATACCTCAGTTGCAGTTTGTCCCCAGCCCCGGTTGGGGTCGTGTGGGTGGCAGCCACTCGATGTGTCTCTCTCACATGGATGTTTCTCTCTCTCTCTTTCTCCCTCTCTCCCTTCTGCTGTATCTGAAGATAAATGCAAAAATATCCTCAGGTGAGGATTTAAAAAAAAAGGTAACATCTAGGTCTCAGCTGTATTTTAGCTCCAGGCCCAGAAAAGCAGTAAAACCAGACAAGTGACAACCATGGCTGCCTTTGGACCAGCTGCACTGACTAATGGCCCCTGCCCTGGTGCCAACCCATCAGCAGAGACCAGGAGCCTGAAAGAGCACACCTGGAAAGCTGATGAATATTCTGCTGAGACCCTCATTGAGACCTCCCCTAAGATTCCCTACCTGCAAGAGACATAAAAACCCTCTGGATGTTTCGGGCTTCTTGAGATATAGTCCTAGAAGTGGAATCACTGGGTCAAATGGCAAGTCCATTTTTAATGCTTTGAGGAAGCACCACATTGTTTTCCATAGGGAAGAGATGAACCAAAGAACTTGTATGTATATATGCACAACCAATGGACACAGACATTAGTTTGGGGAAAGCAGGAGAGGGATGGGAGGGGGAAGGAGGGGGTCAACGGGGAAAAGGGGGGGACATCTGTAATGCTTTCAACAATAGTATTTTTTTTAAAACCAACACAAACACAAACAAAACCTCTGGATGAAGGACCCAGCGTGCACTCTTCCTCTGGGGAGCATGCCCTGGCCATCCTCTTCCCCCCTTCTTCCTCCACAGGCATGCATCTCCTAAACTCCAAGGGATCACAGGAGACTTGCAACCTGGGGAGCGATGGGCAGCGATAGCTCGTCCCAGGCTGACCCCCTGAACCTGTCTCCAAGGCCCCCTTTTCTCTGACTTCCCAGCGAGCCAAGCAGCCCAGCCTGGGCTCTCCTGTTGCTTCTATGCTAAGCTTTTTCCTGTTTCACCGTCCTAAGTGTGTTTTTGCTGCAGCCAATAAATTCTTGCTTTGCTGCATATTGTCTCTTGACTGAAGAGACAAGAACCAAGGTCTCATTATCTTGCCAGTCACAGAATTATAGCTGGCTTTTTCCCTTCAAATTTTTAATAAAATTGTGGTAAAATACATATAACATAAATTTTATCATCTGAACTGTGGTTAAGAGCACATTCACATTGTTGTGCTACCATCACCACCATCCATTCACAGAACTCTTCATTTTGCAAAACTGAAACTGTATCCATTAAACAACGACGCTCCATTCTCTTCTTCCCCCAGCCCTGACAACCAGCATTCTATTTTTTTGTCTCATTAATTTAACTACTCTAGGGGCCTCCTGTAAGTGGAACCATACAGTATTTGTCCTGCATGTGACTGGCTTATTTCACCTGGCATAGTGTCCTCAAGGTTTATCTATGATATAGCATGTTGTCAGAATTTCCTTCTTTAAGGCTGAGTAATATTCCATTATATCTATATACTACATTTTGTTGATCCATTCATCCATTGATGGGCACTTGGGTTGCTTCCACTTTTTGGCTATTGTGAATAATGCTGCTATGAACATGGGTATGCAAATATCTCTTTGAATTCCTACTTTCAATTCTTTTAGTTCTACACCCAAAAGTGGAATTGCTGGATCGTATAACATTCTATTTTTAGTTTTTTCAGGATCCACCACACTGTTTTCCACAGTGGCTGCACCATTTTACTTTCCTACCAACAGTGCAGAAGGGTTACACTTTTTCCACATCCTTGCCAACATTTGTTATGTTCTGTTGGTTTGTTTTTTATAGTGGCAATCCTTATTGGGTGCGAGGTGGTCATAACTTATTTGTAATATCAATTATAAATTATAATAGCTGACATTAATTGAACATATGACATGTGGTAGGCACTTGTGTTAGGGTTCTCCAGAGAAACAGAAACAATATATATATATAGAGAAAGCTAAGAGGAGATTTATTACAGGAATTGGCTCACATAATTATGGAGGCCAGAAAGTTCCAGGATCTGCAATCTGCAAACTGGAGAACCAGGAAATCCAGTGGTGTAATTCAGTCCCAATCCAAGGCTTGAGAACCAAGAGCACCAATGTCCAAGGGCAGAATAAAATATATCTCTCAGCTCTAGAAGAGAGACAAAATTTGCCCTTCCTCTGCCTTCTAGTTCTAGTTGAACCCTCAGCAGATTGGATGACACCCCCCAATATTGGTGAGGCATCTGATTTACTCAGTTACCAATTCAAAAGCTAATATTTGGGCATCTCTTGGGCAAGTCAAGTTGGCACATAAAATTAACCATCACAACACTCGATGTTACTTATCTCATTTCTCATATTAACTCCCACTTTATATTCCCATTTTACAGATAAAGAAACTGAGGTCCAGAGAGTATGTATAATTGATGATTTGCCCAGATCTTATCACCAACTAATCATTATATACCTGAAGAACGCTACAAGATTCCTCAAAACAGAACAAGACCTGCTTACGAATGGTCAGGACAACCTTTGGTAATGCAGTTCTTTTCTTTAAAAAATTTTTTTTTCTTATTATTGATTTTTAGAGAGAGAAGAAGGGAGAGGGAGAGAGAGATAGAAACATCGATGAGAGAGAACATCGATTGGCCACCTCCTGCATACCCCCCACTGGGGATTGGGCCCACAACCTGGGCATGTGCCCTGACTGGGCATCGAACCGGCGACCTCTTGGTGCATGGGTTGACGCTCAACCACTGAGCCACACCGGCAGGACTGTAGTTCTTTTCTTATGTTTCTAAATGTAGTGTCTTTCCTGGCGATGTCAACAGACAACAACGAAGACAATAATGATAACGATGTTAACGAAGAAAAAAAGAATTGCATATAACCAAATGTGCAGCTATATCTCCATATGTAAAAAAACCCACGATATTTGAACATTTTATTTTCATAGAGAACTAAATTTGACGGTGATTATTCATATAATGGAATTACTGCTTTATAGAAGGAGTCGCTGAATTATCCTCTTCTGTGATGAGATTTTTCCCATTCATTTAAAATGGGAATTAATTTATAACAATGTGATGTATATATAGCTCCCCTAGAACACATCTATTGCACAGCACGAAGCCGAATCAAGTTGCTAAAATGATTTTGATTACTGGATAATGATAGTGGGGAATATTTGCTCACTCCAGCCTCTGAGGATTCCAACTACCAAAGGATTTGTAGACTCAACTATCAAATAACTATTCTTAATCCTGGTGAAAATTACGAAGGGCCAGAGAAATGCCAAAGGAACAGATCATTAAACAAATGGTTTGCAAGCACCTACCAGAAGGAATCACTTGAAGACTTTTAAAAAATTATTTTATTAATTTATTTTTGTTACAGATGTTTCTCCTTTTTCCCCCATTGACACCCTCCTCCTGATCCCCTGCCCACCCTGTCCCCAGCATTGTTGTCAATGTCCATTGGTTACGCATACATGCACATAAGTTCTGTGGTTTATCTCTTCCCTCCCCCCATCTCCTCTTCTGAGGTTTGTCGGTCTGTACCCTTTGAAGACTCTTTAACAACACAGAAATAAGAAGCTGAGCCAAACCGAAATCTTTTCTTGGATTGCTAGTGCTAAGAGAGAGCTAGAATAGCAGAGAGCCATGGTTGTGTTATGCATTTGGAGGGCTCTCCTGACCTCATGAAGAAGAAGAAATGTCAACGGAAGAGGACACATGGCTAGATGAGCAGTTACTTCTGGCGTTTTGGTTAAGATGATGAGTTTGTGTTGGTAGATGTCTGTCCAGGAAATCAGCACTCAGTAGGCCATTCCCACCATACCAATTAGGAATTAAAATCAGCTGCAGAGACCCAAATTACAGTAGTTTAAAAAATGATAGGGATTTTCTCTCACATTTAAAGAAAAGTTGTTACAGTCACTTTGGAATACAGTTTGGCAATTTCTTACAGAACTAAACATATTCTTACCATGTGATCTAGCAAATGTGTACTTTGTTATTTACCCAAAAGAACTGAAAACTATGTCCACACTAAAACCTATACATGGATGTGTATAGCAGCTAGATTCACATGGTCAAAACTTGGAAGTCACCAAGATGTCCTTCAGTAGGTGAATAGGTAAATAAGCTGTGATTCATCCAGACAACAGAATGTCATCCAGTGCCAAAAAGAAATGAGTCCTGTCAAGTCATGAGTGGATCTGGCAGAACCTTAAATACATATTGCTAAGCGAAAGAAGCCAATCTGAAAAGTATGTATGATTCCAACTATATGACATTCTGGAAAAGGCAAAACAGTGAAAAGGTCAGTGGTTGCTAAGGTTCTGGGAAGGGAAGGAGGACTGAAGAGGTAGAAGAAGAGGAGTATGGGTATTTGGTAGATAACTAGCATGCGCTGCCACACCCACTAATAATAAGCCACTGAAAACTGCTGTTCTGATGTAGCCTTCAAAACAGATGGCACCATAGTCGCAAACCACATGTTCTTCCTATAACTGCCGGGATAGCCTGTGGGTTAGACTTGCTCGTAGACTTAATCATGTGCTTATTCTTACTGCCTGGAATGTTAGGCTTACTGCCTAAGCCCTTGTTCATTTTTTCCCTGCCCACACCCCTTCACAGGGCTAAGACTTCCCATCCTTTAGGACGCAACACAAAGCTGCATCCTCCAAGAAGTCATTAACAGCCTGCCTCCCTCCCCCTCCACAGTGCGTTAAATGCCCTGCTGGTTCCCACATCTCCTGTGCTTACTTCTACTATAGTACCTGAACCCTAAATTATGACATACATTTTTATTTATCTCCTTCTCCCACTAAACTATAGACTAAACATAGGACACGTGCGATGTCTTATTTGCCTTATGATCCCCAGCACCTATCAAAGTACCTGGTATGCAGTACAGAATGAAGACCGTGAATGAGATTACAGCACTTGTCCTTGTAATAATGATAGTATTGACAATAATAGCCACTAACCTTTCCTGAATGTTGAATACAAGGTGGGGGGGCAAAAGTAGGTTACAGTTTTCTTATGGAAAATAATACAATAATTAATAAATAATAATATAGGAATAAACTTTGTTTTGCATATTCACAACTGTAAACTTACTTTTGCCCACCCTATATGTGCCAAATTTATTACATGCATGATTTCATTTCATTTCGCAAGATGTAATTTTCATGTTATAGAGGAAGAAACAAAGACATTAAGTTGTCAGGTTTCTGAGAGGTGAAGCCTGGGTTCAAGCTCAGGGCTGTTTGGTGGCTAGAGGGGAGTTCATAACCCCCTTTCTGTGCCACCTCTGTGTACTCTCACCCCATGATGCAATGCATTAATAGAACCAAGAAGGGCATGACCTTGGTGCTTGAGAATTTCCTTACACAGCAGTGGGCATGGATCCTGGCATGCAGATGTAGCCCCATGCCTTGCCCGATAATATAAAAGAACAATCTCCCACCAACTGGCCCTCTGACTCTGTGACTTCCTCACTCAGTGGCCTCTGTGCTGCGGTCTAGTGCCCAGGACTGGTGACTGCTGAACACCGAACGCAGGCAGGGGGTTCCCCTGAGGCATCGATCCTGTTAGTCCTGTAGCCAGCTTGTTTCCTGGGTGGAGGTGGCGATCCCTGGCAACTGGCTCTGTGAGCCAAGGACCATGCCATGCGTCCTGCAGGTGCAGGGCCTCCCAGGGAAAGACACTGCTAAGTGCATGAACTGCGGTCTGAGGCAGATTACATCCGCTGGCTCCTCCTCATCCTTCAGGCACATGCTTCTGAAAGGAAGTAAGTGGCAGAAACCAAGGAGGTACGCATACCATGCCTTTTTCACTCCGGGGCACCTGTGTTCAGTAACACCAGCAATGTGAGAAGAAAAGGAAGCCAGCCAAACTCCCATTGTCTTGTTCCTTCCTGTCTTTAGCTTAAAACTCCAGCAATGGCTCTGACCAGTTTGGCTCAGCGGTTAGAGCATCAGCCTAGTGACCAAAGGGTTGAGGGATCGATTCCCAGTCAAGGGCACATACCTGGGTTGCAGGTTTGATCCTTGGCCCCTGTTGGAGTCGTGTGGGAGGCAACCAATCAATATGTCTCTCTCGCTCTCTCTCTCCCTCCTTCCCTTCCACTCAATCTAAAAAAATCAATGGAAAAATATCCCCAGTGAGGATTAATAAAAAAACAACAAAAACAAAACAAAAAACCCAAGACTCTAGCTATGTCAGTCAGTTCCTACCATTTAAGAGGCTGTTTCCTGCCCCTGGTTCTGTATCCTGGTTCCTGTAGTTTCCTCCACCTGGAAGGCCCTCCCATCACCACTTCCAGCCCTTCTGTTCATCTTTCACTCAGTTGTCACCTCCCAGGAAGTCTGCGTGAGTTCCTTGCTCTGGGCTCCCTAAAATATCCTGCCCATCTCTCTATATTGCAATTGTAACATTGCTTTATAATGACCCTCTGTGGGTCTGCCTCCCTCAGTAGTACATGTCTTAAGAACATATATTTGCTTTATTCTCCTCTGTGTGCATCATGATGGCCAAAGATATGTAGGTGCTCAATAAACAATGATACTTCCCTTTAAGCTGGCACTTACCATGTGCCAGTCAGCAGGCCACGAGGACTACGAACATTGTGGTCACTAATCACCACAACTCGAGGACTGGGACACTAGTAGTAATTTCGTTTTACAGACAAGGAACCGGAGGCTTGGGAAGGTTAAATTACTTGCCAAAAGTAATCCAGGGAGTAAGTGCTGGACCAAAGACTCCAAACCCAGGCATAGGACTCCATACTCTTAAACCCTACGGAATAGTCCCTTCTCCAAACTTGTGGAATTTAAGAATACAGTAAACCCTCGATTTTGCAGATCTCAATTTAACAGACTTTGGATTTAATGGACAAAGTTTCCGGTACATATGTCATGTGAAAATTAATGCCTTGTTAATTTTTAAATTCTTTTTATTTATTTTTTATTTTTTTGGTACGTGCCCCTAGCCGCTAGGGCCTAGTGGGAACTGAACCTGGGACTCTCTGGTCCACTCCAACTCTCTGATGCTCCAACCGCTGAGCCAAACCAGGCAGGGCTAAATTCTTTTTAAACAGTTATTTATTTATTTTTTATTGATTTTTTTATTTTTAGAGAGACAGGAAGGGAGAGGGAGAGAGAGATAGAAACATTGATGAGAGAGAACATCGACTGGCCGCCTCCTGCATGCCCCCCACTGGGAATTTGGCTCACAACCTGGGCATGTGCCCTGATTGGGAATCGAACTGGCGACCTCTTGGTGCACGGGTCAATGCTCAACCACTGAGCCACACCAGTCGGGCAATTTTTAAGTTCTTTTAACCAAGATTCGCTTATAATTAAATTAACAGGTTATTTTTTGTTATTAATTGTTATTATTTTTATTTTTAACAAATTTTAGTAAATAGGCCATATGTTGGAAAAAACACTATAGTCATTTCACCAACATGAATATTACATGTCTCCAACTTTTGTCTACATATTTAAATCTGAGTCACCACCCATAAACAATGTTCAGCGAATGATTAGCACGTGATCACACCGCATTGCGTGGGGTAATTGGTTCTGTTGTCAGCGGCATGACTTTCTGCAGCAGTTTTTTTGTTGTTAATCCTCACCCATGGATATTTTTTCATTGATTTTTTAGATAGAGTGGGAGGGAGGGAGAAACATTGATGTGAGCCCTGGCCTGTTTGGCTCAGCGGTTGGAGCGTCCACCTGCAGTCCTGAGAGACCCGGGTTCAGTTCCCGCTAAGGGCGCGTACCTTGGTTGCAGTTTGTCCCCGGCCCTGGTCGGTTGTGCGGGTGGCAGCCACTCGATGTGTTCCTTTCACGTCGATGTTTCTCTCTCTCTCTCTGTTCCTCTCTCTCCCTCCCACTCTACCTGAACAAAAAATGGGAAAATGTCCCCGGTTGAGGATAAAAAACAAAACAAACAAACAAAAAAGAAACATTGATGTGAGAGAGACACATCAATTGGTTGCCTCCCACATGACCCCAACAGGGGCCAGGGTTAGAACCTGCCACCCAGGTACGTGCCCTTGACCGGAAATCAAACCCTCGACCCTTTGGGCAGTGGGCCGGCGCTGTAACGTCTGAGCCAAGCCGACCAGGGCTCTGCAGCAGTTTTGTTTTTGTTTTTTTTTTATCCCCACCTGAAGACATTTTTTCATTTTTTGTTCAGATGGAGTGGGAGGGAGAGAGAGGAAGGGAGAAAGAGAGAGAGAAACATCGGTGTGAAAGGGACACATTGAGTGGTTGCTACCCACACGACCCAATCAGGGCCGGGGACAAACTGTAACCAAGGTATGTGCCCTTAGCGGGAACCGAACCCGGGTCTCTCTGGACCGCAGTCCGACGCTCTAACCATTGAGCAAAACCGTCCAGGGCTCTGCAGCAGTTTTAATGGGTGCCAGCAGATGTTCCGATGTGTCCCAGCTGTGTGCATTTATTTACCCTCAGTGACTGGTGAATGCATGCGTTCACTAGACCTATTCAGTATACATTTAATATTACTGTAATAAATATAGAAAACTTTCCTGTAAAATTAAACTTTTCATACCTACTTAATTTTTTTGTTTGTTATTGTTTTTTAATCCTCATTTGAGGATATTTTCTCAAATATCTTCAGATAAAGTAGGAAGCGGGGAGAGAGAAACATCGATGTGAGAGAGACATATCGACTGGTTGCCTCCCAAACAACCCTGACCAGGGCCAGGCCGAACCTCAGCAAAGATACCTGCCCTTGGCTGGAATCGAACCCGCGACTCTTTGGTCTGCAGGCCGATGCTCTAACGGCTGAGCCAAACCAGCCAGGGCTGTACTTCATTTTAATTACACAAACGTGTCTAGGACAGTAGAAGCAGGTAAACTAATTTGTCAGTTTTTAACACGCATTTGGAAACCCTATATTATTATATAACGGACTTTCAGCTTTGACCGACACACCCTCACCCGCATTAGTCTGTGACATCGAGATTTTACATTGAATGCTTCTCATGAGCGATATGTGCATGGTCAGAACCTCGGTGTTTCTGGTGGTAAGAAGAACGGGGTGCAATAAAGCCCAGAGATTCACATTTGGAGAGAGGACAATGTCTTCCCTCTCAGTCTCTGTCGCCCAGCTCTGCAGGACGGATGGTGGCGGGCTTCGCTGTGAGCTCAGCACTGTTGACAGCTGTGGGAGCCCAGCTTGCAGAGTGGACGGTGTGCCTCAGCCCTGAGGACTTGTTAACGTGGTGGAGGGAGCAGCGGGGGGATGTCTGCAGAGCAGCGCTGGAGTCAGAGAGCCCCGGGTGCGCGTGGTGGAGGGTGTCAGAAAAGGCACAGAGAGCACGGAGCTGTCCTATGGGAGCAGGACCTCCCTGAATTTCTCTCTGAGTCAAAGCTCCCACAGATCCAGCCTGGAAGCCACCTCCCCTGCGACGCCGAATTTCTGCAACGGCGTTCTCCATCTTTGTGTCTATTGCTAAGAATGGAAGTTGGGGTTCCCTGGTTGGACAGGGAGAGAGACTGCTCTCCAAGCCCCAAAGAGCTGCTTCTGTTGCCCATGTCCCCGTGACCTTCCGCGGTGTTTGGAGAAAGGCAGCTGTGTGAGTTCCCATAATGGAGTCTTGAGGGCTGCTGGCTTTTCAAAGCCCTCACCTCTCCATTCTCTCCCTGGGGACGCCGGCGGATAATTGGATATTATGTGCCGCCTCTAAGACACAGGGCCCTTTCAGCAGGACTGTCCCCTGGGAGTGGCTGTATTTGTGTCGCCTGCAATTTTCCCTGGGCAGGCGAAAGGAGCAGGTCAGGCCCGGGGCTGCCTTTTCAGAGCTGGGAATCGTACCTGGGTTCGGGGACTGCGGTAACATTCACAGGGATACAAAGCTGGGAACAGTGGAGGCTGTGACAATGACCATGGAGTGTAATCTTAGGACTAAACTACTTTCTTCTTCCTCTGGCGGAGGCTGTGCAGAGAGCTAATATGGTTGTCTGTCGGCACCGCCTTTTCCTCTGGTGCCCTGAGCCTCACTTGACACGGCTTTTCCCCTCCAGCCGCCTCGATGCCCCTCCGTGCTCCAGACGACCAGCACCCTCGGTGCTCCTCCCATCCCTCCTGTCTCAGAAGCTACACTGGGGAAGAGCGTTGTCACGCCGAAGAGGTTCTGATCAAGAACCAAGGGGCTGAGGCTCTGGTGCTGGCTTGGCTACTACCTGGCTTTGGGAGCTTGGACAGGTCACATCCACTTTCTCTGGCTCTGTCTCCTCATGAATAAAATCATGGAGCTGGGGCAGGGAGGGACCGGATCAGTGGTTCTCAGCCTGGTTGTACACTGGAACCATCTGGGGTTGCTTTGTAAAAATACCCATGTCCGGGATCCACTGCAGACCAGTGAAATCAGAATATCTGGAGGCAGAGCGGAGGCATCAGTGTGTTTTTGAAAGCGCCCCGGGCGTTCTAACATGAGGCTAGGCTGGAGAACCTCAGATCTGAGACTTCTAAGATCGTGGTTATCTTAGAAGTGCAGAGAATCACCCTGGTTGACCTTAGGAGGGTGAACTGCCTCTGAGACGGGGAGGTACCCCATCCCCCAGTTTGATCTCTGTGTGATGCTGTCTGGATCTCCTCTGAGCATTCACATGCTGCCCCTCAGGGTGGGCAAGCCATACTTTTAGGCTTGAGGATACAAAGGAGAAGCTACTGGTTGAGTAGTGTGGCCCCCCAAAACAGCCCAGCTCATCCACTTTGGGGATGACACCAGGGGAGATCACCCCAGCCTGACTCTACAAAGCTGAATTGTGTTGTGGACCTAGAGAATCCTAAAGGCAAAAGGAATGATGGGAGGGAACCTCAGGACCGGGCCAGGAGAAGTAGCTGGAATAGAAGACCTAGTCTGGCATTTCCCATCCTACCCTGCGTCATGGGTTGAGCTGCCTCTCAGCAGTCACCCAGGACCTCCAGCCTTGGAGCCTGGGGCTTGAGATTCATTCTCTGGGAGTGTGTTGAGGCCATGCTGATATACCCAGAGCTGAAGGGAAGACGGCACCCTGGTTACAATGCCATCATTCCGAATGTCCACATGCCCCACCCTAACATGGATGCTCTCATCTCATTGTGGTGTATTCCTTCTGTCTCCTGCCCCTCCTGCCCCTCCTGCCCCTCTCTTCCCTCCCCCTTGTCCCAGTCGACTTCCTGGTTTTAGCCAAAGGCTGACACGTGGCAGGACAAACTTTCTGCTGTGGCCTCCAGGAAGAACGGGGTCATTTTCGGATGGAAGAGAACAGCATTGCCTTCCCATCAGACCCAGCTCCAACAGCCTTTTGTCTGCTGCTTATGTTTCTGCCAAGTGTTTGCCATGTCCTGCTGGGCCCGATGAACAAATCTGGGCCCACTCTTCTATTTCTGACCAATAGCGAACGAGCTGACTGCCAGCGAGGGGGGTGATCCTTCCTTGCCAATGGTCGGGGTGGCAGAGGCAGAGAATTCTCCAGCTGGGCGGTTTGGACTGGTGCACAGCCTCGCACTGGGCCAGCTGCAGGTGTTCCAGATGGCCAGCTTCGAGTCTGTTGGTCTCCATTGCCAGCTTCTGTTTATGTCCCACTGTCATCACTGTCCCCATCCAGTGCCCCGGCACACCTGGAACAGCAGCAGGAGGCCTCTTGATGGAGGTGGCATTTTCAGGCACATTCCTCTTAAAAGGGAGACAGCTGAGAGGACTTAACGGTGGAAAGCACTGCAGGCCGAAGGGAACGGGACTACGTACGTAATCTCCGTGGGCAGCATCCGGCGATGTCAGTTAGGAACCCCGTATTCTAGAAAGTAAGAATGTTTTTACAACAAGGCTATTTAAAATGAAGACTAACCCAGAAAGCCTGGATTAGATGGTTACAGTTCCTGGAAATCTTTAGTTGGTTAAAGCATCGAGTGCCACATGTTTCATTTACGTGAGGTTCGAGAACAGGCAAATCGAGGTGAGGAAAGTCAGAATAGCGGTTCCCTCTGGGAGGACTGGACGAGGAAGGGGCAGGAAGGAAACTTCTGGAGTAGGGAGGGGAAATGGTGACCTGGGCCATGGTTACATAGGTGTAGTCATACGCGAAAATTCATTGAAATGTATATAAATGTACATTTACGATGAGTGCACTCATGTATATGTGATAAACCTCAATACGAGAATTAAAAATGGTTTTGCGTGCCTACTGAATGCCAGGCACCGCGCTAGGCACTGGGTGCACACCGTGGTAACAGGGACAGACAACCAGGTGGGTACAAGGTGGAGTACTGAGTATGGTGGGCAAGAACTACCAGTTGCCTGTCCATGTCCGTTTTCTCCGTCAGTAGTAACACAATCCTGACTCTCAGCTGGGAACATTGTTACCAGGATAAAGACTGTCTCTCTCAGGCTTCTTTACCCGTGTGTGGCCCCTGGACTAGCTTCTGGCCAATGTGATGTACATGGAAGTTCTGTGAGGGACAGCTGGAAAAACTGCTTAACGGGAGGGCCACCTTTGGGACCTGGGCCCCCGCTGGTGCCTGCAGTGTGGACCAGAGGCTGCATTTCCAGCTGCCACTTTGGACCATGTGGTGACCTTGCAGATGAAAACCACGCAGTGAGGACGCCAGCGCAGAGAGATGAGAACGGGGTTCTGTGGCGCTGCCACGCCAGCCTCATGCTGCCTGCCTCGGGCGCGTTCTTCTCGGAGGGTGAGCGCTGTACATGGAAGTCACGGTGCTTCAGGTCCCTACTACTCACCGCCTAACAAAGTTAAGTACAAGTTAAGAAAATGGCAAACACAAGTTGCCATGGGAGACATAGGAAGGTTCAAGCTCAGTGCGGATGGCAGGTTGTCATTGGAGATGATTCTTAGACAAGGTGCTACTTGCGCTGAGTCTTGAAGGACACTTAAAATTGGGCCAAGAGATATAATGAGTCTTTTAAAATGCTTTTAAGAGAGTCCCATCTGGGTAGGAAAATCTGTAAAGAGTTGTTCAAATTCAGAGACACTCTCTCTCTCTTTTGAAATTTTTCTTCTTTATTGATTTAAGAGAGAGAGGAAGGGAGAGGGAGAGAGAGATAGAAACATCCATGAGAGAGAACATCAATTGGCTGCCTCCTGTATGCCCCTGACTGGGGATTTGGCTGGCAACCTGGGCATGTGCCCTGACTGGGAATTGAACTGGTGACCTGTTGGTACATGGGTCGATGCTCAACCACTGAGCCACACTGGCTGGACTCAGACACTCTCTTAACTTCGAGGAGCTGATAAGAAGATCTGCCTCTTGGATAAGTAGCAACTAGCAGTGTCTTCCTTTTTTTTTTTTAGTGGTTATTTGAACATTTGTTGATAAAATGAGTAAATGAAGCTTTATTTATTTGATGTGGAATATACCCCCAATAAAAAATAAAAGCTCTATTTTATGCTTAGATGTCATCTCTTTCTTTGGAAACTCAAAACTTTATGGTGAAAGATAGGCAAGACCTCTATTCTAAAAATTAAGACATTACTGAGATTTATTAAAGACCTAAGTCAAAGTATTGGGATGTTCAATATTAAGATATCTGTTTTCCTTAGATTGAGACCTTTCTTCATTTTGTAATATGATCATTTTACGCTATAATTTTTTTGTAAGTGCTACTTTAGGTGCATTCCACAAATTTGATGTTTGTTTTCATTTTAATTCCATTCAAAACATTTTCTAATTCCCACATGACTTCTTTGACTCATGGGTTACTTGGAAGCGTGGTACCTATTTTGCAGATATTTGGGTATTTTCCAGATATCTTTCTGTTATCTATTTCTAGTATAATTCCATTGTGGTCTGAGATCATACATTCTACGATTCCAATTATTTTAAATTAGTTGAAGTCTGTTTTATGGGATATCTTGGTGAATATTCCACATGCACTTGTAAAGAATGCGTATTCTGATGTTATTAGTTGGAATGTTGTATAAATCCAATTAGGTCAAGATGGTTGATCGTGTTGTGCGGGTCGGCTAAGTCTTCGCTGATTTTCTTTCCACTCACTCTATTGATTAGCATCTCCATGTGCTAAGGGAGGGGCGTGGGGTGCCAGAAGGATGTTCCTTCTCTACCCTCAGCTTCCCTGTATGCCTGCACCACAGAGGCCGTTTTCTCCTCCCCTCTCCCCCTCCCCCAGGGCCGATGTTGTTGCTTATCACCTGGTGCTTGTTACCCAGTGCTTGCCAGCCTGGTGGTGGGTGTGGAGGGGTGGCAGTGGGGTTCTCTGCTGTTCCATTTCAGCCCCAGCCTTGGGCAGGCACTGGTCTTTGTGTCTTGGAAGTTGGGTTGTTTCACGATCCTCACTTTCTTCTAATAACAGGAGACCCAATGGGCCCAGGACTGTGTCCTTTCTTCCCTTTCAGAGTAGAGATTTTTTTTCTCTTCTTTTCCTCCTTGCAGTGTGTCTTCCTTCACCTGAGTCTTAGGGACCATAGGGTTGCTGCCCTTCCCCTAGTGGCTTGACACCTTTCACGAGTTGTATCCACTCCTCTCTTCCACCCATGGAGGATGGTTGTCTCTGCTCTCCCACCCTGCCCCAAATCTCCCATGAGTGCCTGGTGGAGGTCCATGGAGAAGAGGTGCTGAGTGGTAAGAGCTGCCTCATGTCTGCAACTCACTCCCAGAAGCTCTGTGGTCTCTCCCTAGTCCACCCTCAGCCTCCGTGATTCTTCAAACATTTCAGCTGGAGGCGTCTTGCTGACTTGTGTGGTGGCCCTGTCTTCACAGGTGAGCCAGTGCTCATGTCCTGTCAATCTTCAGAAGAGCCCATCTTTCCTAAATTTCCTGCTAATTGTGTTGTCCTATCACATCAGTTTTTTGCTGGGCTCAAGAGAGTTTATGATTAGGTAGATTTTCTTTTGACTTTCTCTTTTTAAGTCAGGAGTGACACCCCTTCCAGCTTTCTACATTCTAGGTGGAAGCTAGAAACATATTTTTAGATGATTCATTTTTGTCCTGAAGCACTTTGGTTTCTTTTCAAAAATCATGTATATCCTCTATGGATGGAAAGTTAGTACCATAAACATGGTTCTCAAGAATATGTGCCTCATGGTCTGTGGACACGTGTTTAGTACTGAGCACCACTGGACAGCTGTATGGTTTCTCAAGATGCGTACCCCCAGCAAGGATACTTAGAATGTTCAAGTTCTAATGGTTCTTTACAGTAAGTCTCATTCCTGTGTGATTACAGGAAAACTAAAACATATTGTCCCCTAGATCTTGGTAACATTAATAAACTTCTCCAAGTCTCAGTTTTTTCATCTGTCAATTGGAGATAATAATGTCCACATCACAGAATTATAGTGAGTACATAGAGAACTGAGCACCATTGAACAATATATGCTGAACAAATACTATATTTATTATTGTGTGATGTGCCCTTGAGTCGGCTCTGACTCCTGGCGACCCTGTGAATGAGTAATGTCCACAGTGTCCTGTGCTCAACAACCCTGCTCAGCTCCTGCAGCCTCATACCTACGGCTTCTTTTACGGAGTCAATCCATCTCAGATTTGCCCTTCCTCTTTTCCTGCTGCCTTCTGTTTTTCCCAGTATTATTGTCTTTTCCAAAGAACCTGTTTCCTCGTGGTGTGTCCGCAGTAGGACGGCTTCTGTTTCGTCATTTTTGCCTCCAGGGATGTTTCAGACTCAGTTTGCTCTGGGATCCACTTGTTCATCTTTCTGATGATCCAGGGTATACAGAGCACCCTCCCCCAGCACCATACCTCCAATGAATTCATATTTTCCCGATCAGCCTTCTTCAATGCCCGACGTTCGCATCTGCGCGTAGTAATGGGAATGTGAGAATGTGGATGTTCTTAGCCTTGGTCTCGAATGGCATCATGCATCTTTGCTCTTGGTGATCTTCCTAATTCTTCCATTGCTGCCCTTCTGAGTCTCAGCCTCCTGTTGATTTCTTATTAGATATTATGCGCCACTGAAAATATCTGTGTGTGTGTGTGTGTGTGTGTGTGTATCATTTTGCTTGAGAGGAATGACCATATTAGTATATTTCCCTTGTGAAATCATTGATAACATTCTCTTTCACTTTCAAAAGCATCCTGATTTTGGACAGTAAATTATATATCATGCCACCCAGACCACATAGCAAGTAAGTTGGGGCAGCAAGGAATTGAACCCTGGTCACTCTGAGTCAGAGCTGTGGGAATCACAAAGTTAATTGTAAGAAGACTCTCTAGGGCAGAAGCCAGGAATTCTCTTTCCTCTCCAGCCTTCTGCGCAGGCTTCGTTCCAGGATGTTCCCCAGATCAGGAATAAAGCCGCCAGTATATTCTGTATGCAGAAGGTCTCCCTCTCTTCTTATCGACTTCCTGTCCGTTTTTTCCCCCCTTGCACTTTCTAGTCTGAATAGTTCTCTTTTTGATCCTTTCACAAAATTCTCATTTAGGATTTCACAATTAGCATTTAAAGGCAATTTTGCTTCACCTCAAAGAAATTCCCTTCAACTTTTTCACATTAAAAAATACTTAAGATCTGGCCAGTGCATTTTTACCTAGAAACTTTAGCTCAATGTAGGGGCTCCAGGGACGTAGGGAGGGGTTCCTCTGGAGGGGGGCGAGAAAAGGCAGGCAGTTGACATCTATTGAGTGGCTTTCTCAGTGTCTTCTCCCCCGTTCTTTAAAAAAATTTTTTTTTTCTTTATTGATTTAAGAGAGAATGTAAGGGAGAGGGAGAGAGAGATAGAAACATCGATGAGAGAGAACATCGATTGGCCGCCTCCTGCATGCCCCACACTGGGGAGCGGGCCCACAACCTGAGCAGGTGCCCTGAGTGGGAATCAAACTGGCGACCTCTTGGTGCATGGGTCAGTGCTCAACCACTAAGCCACACCGGCCAGACTTCTTCCCCTTTCTTGATAACAAATGGGGACCTTTCTCTTGGTGGGCACATCCCTCCCTCTTCTGTCAGGAATGGAGCTGTGACTCAGACCTGTCAATCGGTGACCTCAAGGACCTATGAGATGCATCTGGGGACACCACCTGAGCCATTGGGAGTTGGCCTAGCACTTGCTTTAAGGTGTTGGAATAGAGACATTCTCTTTGAGCTTGAGGGTTGAATGGGGGAGGGTGGGAGCCTGGAGCTGCTTGTGGTCATTTCTGCCACCTCTAGGGATATGAGAGAAGGATGCCATCCCAGAGGAAATGCCATCAAAAGGAAATGCAATCAAAAGATGCCATCTCCTCATAGCTGAAAGGGTCCAGACTACTATAAGAATTCTCTAGGGAATGTAATAACACTAGAGTAATTACCTGGCTTGCCTGGTGGACATTGTTCAAAATAGCTAATAGTAACACAGCCTGCTGACCACTGAATGCCTGTTGTGATAGATTGACTGCTCCATTAATAACCCCCCTGGGTCTCACCCTCTAAATGTGTCTTTCTCAGCACCTCCTAACAGGAAGTGGATACTGTTTCCCTATGTCTTGAAACTGGGCTGGTTTATGACTTACTTGGAACAGAAGGATGGAGTAGAAGTGACATTGTACCAGGTCTAAACCCAGGTCATCGTCATGGGAGAAACCCAGGCTGGCCTCCTGGAGGATGAGAGGCCACGTGGAGGAGAGCCGTGGCTCTCAAACCGTAGCCCGTCAGCTCACGTAAGCAGAGCCCCTAAGCCCCCTCTCCCCGCCACTGACCTTGATGCACGAGGCAGCCCAGCAAACAGAGCCACCCAAGTGAGCCGAGCTTAAGTTACTGGCCTGCAGAATTGTGGGCTAAACAAATAGTGGTTGTCTGAAGCCACTAAGTTTTGGGATGACCTGTTTCCCAACAGCTAGCTAACCGGTACTCTTATGATAACTGAAGTATTTTATAGACATTAGTCAAGCACTCTAGCCTTGGAGACAGACAGATTCGACTTTGAGCCCTGGCTCTACAACTTACTAGCCATGTGACATTGGGCAAGTATTTTTAACTGTCTCTGTCCCAATTTCTCATCTGTCAAATGGGTATAATAATAGTACTTTCAGCGCTTTGTTATGGTATGAAGTGTGTGTGAAGTACTTAGGGCCGTGCCTGCGGCACACAATTATCTTTATGCTCACATCTGTCTGGGGAGGTAGCAGCTGCTATGAGGACTAGAGCCCAGAGGGTTAACTTGATGATGATAGCTACCAAATACGGAAGGGTGCACTGTGTTCTGAAATTTCCCTACGCCGCATCTTCCCAAACTGGGGACACAACCCAGGTGAGCCCCGATGAGGACGGCCTGCTAGGGCCAGGGTGGAGAGAAGAGTTGCCCTCTGACCTCTTGAAGAGAGCATGGCGACTGGACGTATGGGGTCTCCAGGCCGATGTTCTTCTCAGGAAGGAGCTGAGCCTGAGAACAGGAGAGAGAGGAAGGTCTAGAATATTCCCAGGAGCTGCCACTTCTTCCTCACTTCTGCTTTTACCAAGTGCCAAGAGGGAAGGGCCACCGAGCCCCAAGAGGCACCTTGTCTAGACTCTCTTCCTGCCCCAGTCCAGACAAAGCCAGAACAAAGAATCACAGAATAAATAGGTCTTTTAAAAAATTTTTTTTATCCTCACCTGAGGACATTTTTGCATTCATCTTCAGGGAGAGTAGGAAGGAGAGAGGGAGGAAGAGAGAGAGAGAGAAACATTGACGTGAGAGAGACACATCGAGTGGTTGCCACTCACACAACCCCAACTGGGGCCGGAGACAAACTGCAACCGAGGTACGTGCCCTCAGCGGTAACCAAACCCGGGTCTCTCTGGTCCACAGGCCAAACCAGCCAGGACAAGAATAAATAGATCTTGGACTCTACATTCTTTCAAGAGTTAGAATGATTCCATCCCATCTCTTACCGCCAAATTATACTTATATACTTATACATGTATACTTGTATGGTGCCTCCATCTCCAGTCCCCGGCTCTTCTCTCTCTCTCTCTCTCTCTGTCTCTCTCTCTCTCTCACACATACACACACACACACACACACACACACACACACACACGTGTGCACAGGCACTATCTTTTACCAAAGTAGTATTTAGACTGAAGGTTTTCATAGTATATTTTATTATTTTCTGTGTAAAATTTGTCACCACCTGACATATTTTATGTTTATTTGCTTCTTATCAATCCTCTCCCACTAACATATAAGCTGCAAGAGTGACATTTTGTTCCTGAGATAGCCCGGTGCCTAGAACATAGTGGCTAGCGCATAGTGGGTACTAAAAATATTTTGTTAAATGAGTGAATGAATGGTGTGTGTGTGTGTGTGAGAGAGAGAGAGAGAGAGAGAGAGAGAGAGAGGAGAGCCACAGTTTGGAGGAAGAATGTGTGATGAGTGGACAATCAACAATATCCTGTGTTTTTAAAGCACCTTTAACTTTCCCAAGCGCTCTGTGGGTGGTACCCTCACGGGATGCTCACAGCCGCTCGGGAAGGAGGCCTGGGACACGGGAAAGGAACTGAGTCCCCGCCGGGCCGAGTGTCTAAGACTCCGGAGCCTGCTGGTGGAAAGCTGAGACGAGTTCCCATGTTCTCCTGAAGTGGAGACGACCAGCCTGAGCACATGGATGGAAAAGTTGAAAACGAGAGCAGCTGACGCATGTGCTTCCATCTTGATTACGTTCATCATTTTTGCCCTGCTCCCTCTCTTCTTGCAGGCAAACGCTAACCCCACACAAACTTGCCCACGAGCCAAGGTAGGCCGCACTGTCCTGAACAGCTCTCTTGCACAAGATGTAGGAAGAGATCCCCTGCACCTGTCGCTGTCATACAAACCCAGGTGTCCCGCCTTCTAAGAAACCCTTGGAATAATGACAGCACGAGATGTCTAGTTCACTTTCATATTTGAACAACGTTGAATGCGGCGGCTTGACTGAGCTATTTTTAGAAACACTAAGAAGAATGCTCTTTCCTCCTTTACCCCCCTTTGCTGTTAACTAGCCTTCCCCCTCCTCCCTCCTCCCTCCTCTATCTTCTCTGAAAGTGTTAGTTTCAGTGTCTGCCTAAATATTTATGGGAACTTCAGCTGGGAGTGGGGAGTGGTGTTCTGCAAACCGGACCGGAGCGCTCAGCTGACACGGCCCGCGGCCTTCTGCCCACAGGACTTTTGCCTGAGGACTTGCGAGACAGCACACGGATTGAGTTACTGTGTCTCCATCAGTCGACAATGGGCTGGCACTGGTGGCTAATTTAGACACTAGGATCCGGGAGTGTTTCCTGTGACCCTGAGTGACATCTCATGTCTGTCTCTTTGATCCAAGGTTTAATTATCTACCTGGAGAACTGAGGGGGTTTATGCCAATTCTCATATGATTTCAATTCAGTTCAATTCAAGTCCTGTTTATTGAGCAAAATAGAAAGGAAAACTCTAATTTGGCCAAGGACGAAGTTAATGAGAAGAGTGAAATAACAAAACAATATGGTGTATACAAGACTTGTAACAAGTGTAAAATACTGTAACATTCCTGCATGGCTCTCTAGTGCCTCAAGACACAGTTTATTATGTCATTCATTCATTCATTCATTCATTCATTCATTCATTCATTCATTCACTCACTGAACTGAAGGCCTCCCTAGGCTGTTTTCTGAACTGTGCTTGAATACCTCCAGTGACCGGGATCTTACTATGAACTCATCATGTATTTAGGCAACTCCGGTTATTAAAAAGTGAATGAAAGAGGCAGGACTGGACACCAGAACTCCTGTGTATTAGGGTTTTCCAGAGAAACAGAACTAATAGGAGATTATCTATCTATCTATCTATCTATCTATCTATCTATCTATCTATCTATCTATCTATCTATCTTCTTAGCGTGGGGTCTCTACCACTGGAAGAATGTTTGGTAAAAGAGAGAAACTCTTTCCTGAATATTGACATGTAAGAGGCCAAAGTAATTTTTGTGGTCTTAGCTCCAGAATTCTAAGAACATTTCAAGGAATTAAAGTGATTTTAGTGCTTGTCAAACATGAAAATATTATTATGGGAACTGGTTTATGCAATTACGGAGGCCAAGAGGTCCCAGGATTTATCATCTGCAAGCTGAAGAACCAGGAAATCCAGTGATGCAATTCTGTCTGAGGTCAGAGGCCGGAGAACCAGAGCACCAATATCTCCGAGGGCAGGAGAAGATGGATGTCCCAACTCAAGAAGAGAACGCATTCACCTTCTCTGCCTTTTTGTTCTATTTGGGCCTCAGTGGATTCGCTGATGCTCATTGACATCTGCTCACCGATTCAAATGCTCACGTCTTCTAGAAACACTCTCACTGACACACCCAGAAATAACGTTCCAGCAGCTCTCTGGGCACCCCGAGCCCAGGCAAGTTGACACATAAAAGTAACCATAACATCCTGGATTTCTCTCCGATGCTCTACTCATTCTCTCGGGTGATGCTCACTTTTTTTAAAAAAACATGTTTTTATTGATTTTAGAAAGAGAGGAAGAGAGAGGGAGAGAGAGAAAGAAATATCTATTTGCTGCCCCCTGCACTCCCCCTACTGGGGATCAACTCTGCAACCCCAGGCTGAGAATCCAACGGGTGACCTCCTGGTGCATGGGACAACGCTGACCCACCGAGCCACACTGGCCAGGCTGCTGCTCACTTCTTTCGAGGAACCCTAAGCAGCCAGGAGTGAAAGAGATCTGTGTGCTTTCCTGGGGAACGAGGCTGGGAAAACTCAGAAGGAGCAGAGGGAAGATGTTCAGGCTCAGGGAACACGCACCCCTCCCCTCCCCCACCCCGTGGCCTCTGATTCAGTTGGGGCATGATTTTCCTAAAGGGGGAGAGAGATGGGGAAGAGGGACACAGAGTGGAAACCCCATTTAAGCCATCCCTTTACTGAAGATGCCTTAGAGTGGAAGGGAGAACGCTGTGCTGGCGCTGTTCAGGCTGCTCTGTTCCCTGTGGGAGAGAAAGTGTAGACTGAGGTCCCTAGGAGGGATGATCGCGGCCTGTCCTCCTATGGTGGTGGCAACAAAGAAATGAGCAAATGGACATTCGCTGAGTGTCTGAGGGGTCCAGACTCTGCCCTGCACCTCTCAGCCCATCTCCTCACAATGACCTTGTGGTGTGGGACCATGATTCCCTGTTCACAGGTGGAGAAACTGAGACTCTGAATCTGACTACTTTGCTGAAGTTTTCACAGTAAGTGATCGGGGAAGGAATAGGGAGCAAGTTAGGGCCGTAAAGGTTCCAAGAGATGCAGGGGTCTTAGGACGTCACTTTGGCTGTCCCAGAATATCATATCCACCTCACTCTGCCAGCCACACACGTTGCTGCAGTCAGCCCAGATTCAAGATCAGGAAAATTAGATTTCACCTTTGATGTGAGAAACGTGTATGTACCAGCAGGCTGTGTTGTTTGGAGCTGTCTGTGGAGATTAACTAGTACAGACTTTTCTTCCTTTTTTTTTTTCTTCCAGTAAAGCTCCAGTTTTCCCAAAGTCCTGGCTCTGTGAAAACTCACACTAAGGTGTTAATGGCTGCCCACTAGGTTAGTGTACCCTGCTGTCTATCAGTCAGACAGACTAGGTTACACCATCCCGCAGAGGTATTTCTCACTCACACCACCTGTCCATCGAGGTTGACATCTTCACCCGGGGACCCAGACGGCTAGAGCTGACACTGTCTTGAGCGGGTCACAGTGAGAGGGGGAAGGAGACAGTGCGCAGAACCATGCACCGGCTGGCAAAGCTCCCAGCTGGAAGTGACTCACATTATGCCCACTCATGTTTTATCATCCACAGCCAGTCACGTGGCCACACCCAACTCCACGTGGACAAGGTGTACCATTCTACTGGATGGCCAGCTAAGAATGTTTGGTGAATGGCACTAAAACGACTGCAGGTGGTATTTATATTTGAACAGAAGCCAATGCCTTAAGCCAAATACATACATCTCCACACAGGGGATTTTAGGCAGCAGTTAAAAGCTAGATAAAGAGCCAGTTTGGCTTAGTGGTTAGAGGGTTGACCTGCAGACCAAAGAGTCCATGGCCAAGGGCATGTACCTCAGTTGTGGTTTGTCCCCAATCCCTGTTGGGGTCATATGGGTGGCAACCAATCGATGTGTCTCTCTCACATCAATGTTTCTCTCTCTCTCCCCCTCCCACTCTGTCTGAAGATAAATATAAAAATATCCTTAGGTGAGGATTAAAAAAAAAAAGCCTTAAAAAAAAAAAAAAAGCTAGGTAAAGGAAGCAATTTTGAGGCTTCCCGTAGATTCCACCTTACTGCATGACCGGAACCCACCCCGTCTAAGGTAAGGATCCTTCCTCCTGAGTTGGGGTGGACATGCTCCTCTCTGTAGACAGGAGGTGGGGGTGGGTGGGGGTTGGGGGTGGTAGTGGTGGGGGTGCATATAAGATGACAGACTGTTGCTCCTTTATTTCCTGTGAAGCAATTCCTGAAACAGTTCCGAACAGCTCAGCCCTGTCTGCAGTGAAGGGGCGGGGGGGCTGCACTGTCCTTGCTGGGCCCACAGCCTGTGTCTGTGAACATGTGGGGATGAGGACACAGGGCCCCCTGAGAACTAGTGTTCTCTCCCTCTCGGGGAAGGCCCGAATCCTACATCTTGTCCCGAGTCAAGGGGACCTACATTTGCATTCTGCTTCTGTCACTGTCTAGCTGTGTGAATTTGGGCTCTCACGTTTTCTGAGCCCGGTTTCCTTATCTACAAAACACCAATGGTAACACCTACTCACAGGGCTGCTGTGAGGTTGAAATGATCCCGGTGACCTACACTCGCTGGTTGTGTGGCCTTGGGCAAGTTACTTAGGCTGCCTGTACTTCTCTACTATGTCCTGGGTTGTGGTGGGGGCTGGGGTGATATTTGTCAAGAGCCTATAACAGTGTTTTGCACATACCAAGTGTTTATTAAGTGTTGGCTATTATTATTATTTTATAAAATGATGATGCTCCTTTAAAAAAAATCTTTTTATTGATTTTAGAGAGAGAGAAAGGGAGAGGGAGAGAGAGATAGAAACATTGATGAGAGAAAACATCTATTGGCCGCCTCCAGCATGCCCCCCACTGGGGATTTGGCCCAGAACCTGGGCATGTGTCCCCACCGGGAATCAAACTGGCAAACTCTTGGTGCGTGGGTTGACGCTCAACCACTGAGTAACGTCAGCCGGGCAGTGTTGGCTATTATTAATCCTAAGGTATGCAAACTGGCTAACATGCAGAGCCTCCAGTGAATAGTTCTCTTTCCTCCCTCACACCCGCAGCATTGGCTGCAGAAGTGTAATTTCTCTGGACCACAGAAATCCGGGCAGCCCATTGAACTGACTTCAAATAGTTTTGCAGGGCTTTGGTTCACCTGCAGGCATCAGAAAAATAAAGGAACAGAGACACCTAGTGGGACCTGGTAGCAAATGCTCAGGCAAGTGCTGTGGCTGATAACAGGTTGGGACCTGGTGGACAGTACAGGTATGGCCCATGTCCCCACACTGGGGGCCCCAGGGCTCAGGGGCCATGTCAGTGCAGTCTTCACTAGCAGGAAGCCCTGCTCGTCCACTTAGCAGATGGCCATGTCTCCATCCCATCAGAACAACACTCCTGGGGCAAAGTCTGGCCCTATCAGCTGGCTCTGTTGGACCAGCCTCAGGTAGTGGGAGGCACAGGAGAGAAGACCTTTGAAGAGATGGCCAAAAAAATGAATGAGCTTAGCACTTTTAGCTGTGTGATCTGGAGCAAGTAATTTAGCATCTCTGAGCGCCAGTTTCCTGGTCACAAAACGGATTTGGTAGTAACTAACTCTCAGTGTTGCTGTAAGGTTGGTTTGAAACAATGGATGCAGAAAGTTAAGGGCCTGATTGGCACACACTGAGCACCCAAGAAATGGTAGATACTGCCAGTGTTATTATTTTATGGTAGATCAGTATACATGAAATAATTATGGAATAAATCTATGTAATAGTGGGCCAGGTGGAAGCCACCATAGCTTATAGAAGCTGGATGAGAAGCTCATCTGAGAGCCACAGTGGTTAGGTCAAGTCCTCATAGGGGAGACCCAACCCCTTAGGAGCCCCTGGTGGGTGAGAAAGGTCAGGCTGCCGCTGGCTGAATAGACTATGGAGTAGACTCGCTCAAGTAATTCAGAGCCTTGACCCAGGAGCATGACCAAGGACCCAGTCTCTTTTTATAAAAAAATGATTGTGGTGTATATAAAACATACAAAAAAACTTAGAAAACAACATGACATTCATTTTGGGAAGTAAAATAAGAATAGTTGAAGCTTCCTGGCCTTTCCTTAATTGCATTTCTCTACCCCACAAAAGGAACACTATCCTCACTTTGGTGTTCATCCTTCCCATGCGCACACTTACACCATTATCATACACACATGTGTTCCCAAACAGCACATGCACATTTAAAAACTTTATATAAAAATATTATAAAGTATATATTATCCTTCTCAATTTCTGTTTTTTCCCCCAATGAATATTAACTTTTTGAGATGTTCTTGTTGATATGATCTAGTTTATTTTCACTGCTGTATACTATTCCATTGCATGAATATCACTCTGACAGATAATGACATGTGTGCTTATATATTCTTGTATTTTCTAGAACTTTTTAAGTAGTAGGATTAAGGTATAAATATTGCATTTTCATAGATTAACTCAGTTTGTTTTCAGGATTTATTTTACTACCTTTCTTTGGTTGTACTGCTATAGCCTCTGTGATTTCATTATTGTGGAATAAAGCAGTATTTTGAAGCCCCCAATTTAAAAAAAATTAATTAATTAATTTTTGTTACAGATGTTTCTCCTTTTCCCCCACTGATTCCCCTTCCGCACCCTCCCCGCCCTGTCCCCAGTTTTGTTGTCCATGTCCATTGTTCATGCACACATGCATATAAGTTCTATGGTTTATCTCTCCCCCACCATCTGTACCCCACTTCCACGTCTCTGGGACTACCCCATTCCTCAGACTGTTATGTTCATTATATTCCACAAATAAGTGAGATCATATGATACTTGTCTTTCTCTGTTCGGCTTGTTTTGCTTAAGATAATATTTTCCAGGTCTCTCCTTGTAGTCTCAAAGGATAAGAAATCTTTCTTTCTTACAGCTGCATAGTACTCCATTGTGTATATGTACCACTGCTTTTTTATCCATTTGTCTATTGATGGACATTTGGGCTGCTTCCAGATCTTAGCTATTGTAAATAATGCTGCTATGAACATGAGGGTACATATCTTCTTTCTGATTGGTGTTTCAGGCTTCTTAGGGTATATTCCTAGAAGTGAGATCACTGGGTCAAATGGAAGTTCAATTTTTAATTTTCTGAGGTAACACCATATTGCTTTCCATAGTGGCTGCACCAGTCTGCATTCCCACCAGCAGTGTACCAGAGTCCCCTTTTCTCTACACCCTCGCCAACACTTGTTGTTTGATGATTTGTTGATGGTGGCCATTCTGACAGGTGTGAGGTGATACCTCATTGTTGTTTTAATTTGCATCTCTCTGATGATTAGTGATGTTGAGCATTTCTTCATATGTCTCTTAGCCATTTGTATGTCTTGTTTGGAGAGGTGTCTATTTAGTTCCTCTGCCCATTTTTAAATTGGGTTCTTTGTCTTCCTTTTGTGGAGTTGCATGAACACTCTATATATATTGGAAATTAACCCCTTATCTGATGTATCATTGGCAATTATGCTCTCCCATACAGTGGGTTGCCTTTCCATTTTGATGATTGTATCTTTTGCTGTGCAGAAGCTTTTGAGTTTGATGCAGTCCCATGTGTTCATTTTCTCCTTTGTTTCTGTTGCCTTAGGTGATGTATCAGTGAAAATTCTGCTGCGTATGATGTCTGGAATTTTGTTGCCTACAGTTTCTTCTAGGATTTTTATGGATTCATGAGTCACATTGAAGTCTTTTATCCATTTTGAGTTCATTCTTGTGTATGGTGTAAGTTGATGGTCTAGTTTCATTTTTTTTTTTTTTTTTTTTTTTGCATATAGCTGTCCAATTTTCCCAACACCATTTATTAAAGAGGCTGTCTTTACTCCATTTTCCCAACACCATTTATTAAAGGTGGCTGTTCTTGCCACCTTTGCCAAATAGTAATTGAGCATATTGCCTTGGGTCCATTTCTGGGTTCTCTGTTCTGTTCCACTGGTCTACATGCCTGTTCTTGTGCCAGTACCAGGCTGTTTTGATTACAGTGGCTTTGTAGTATAACCTGAAATCTGGTAATCTGATCCCTCCAACTTCTTCTTTTTCAAGATTGTTGCAGCTATTCGAGGTCTTTTTTGGTTCCATATAAACTTGTAAAGTATTTGTTCTAGTTCTGTGAAGTATGTTGTTGGTATTTTGATGGGGATTGCATTGAATCTATAGATTGCCTTAGGCAGTATGGAAATTTTAATGATGTTAATTCTTCCAATCCATGAACAAGGTATGTGCTTCCACATTTTTATATCTTCCTCTTTTTCTTTTTTCAATGTCCTGTAGTTTTCTGCAAATAGGTTCTTTATTTCTTTGGTTAAGTTTATTCCTAGGTATCTTAATTTTTTTGCTGCAATGGTAAATGGGATTGTTTTTTTAGTTCCTCTTTCTGTGAGTTCATCATCGATGTGTAAGAATGCCATCGATTTCTTGATGTTAATTTTGTATCCTGCTATTTTGCCAAATTCATTTATTAAGTTTAGTAAATTTTTGATGGAGTCTTTGGGGTTTTCTACGTATAGTATAATGTCATCTGCGAATAATGACAGTTTCACTTCCTCCTTTCCAATTTGGATCCCTTTTATTTTTTCTTCCTGTCTGATTTCTGTGGCTAAGACTTCCAGTACTATGTTAAATAAGAGTGGTGAAAGTGAGCATCCTTGTCTTGTTCCTGTTCTTAAGAGAAATGCTTTTAATTTTTGTCCATTGAGTATGATGTTGGCTGTAGGTCTTTCATATATGGTCTTTATTATGTTGAGATATGATCCCTCTATTCCCATATTGCTGAGTATTTTTATCAGAAATGTGTGCTGGATTTTGTCAAATGCTTTTTCAGCATCTATTGATATGATCATATGATTTTTATCTTTCATTTTATTTATGTGATGTATCACATTTATTGATTTGCGAATATTGTACCAGTCTTGCATTTCTGGGATGAATCCCACTTGGTCACGGTGAATAATTTTTTTGATGTATTGCTGGATCCGATTTGCTAGTATTTTGTTCAGGATTTTGGCATCTATGTTCATCAGGAATATTGGTCTATAGTTTTCTTTTTTTGTAGTGTCTTTTTCTGGTTTTGGAATTAGAATTATGCTGGCCTCATAAAACGAGTTTGGAAGTCTTCCTTCTTGAATTTTTTGAAATAGTTTGAGGAACATGGGTATTAGTTCTTTGAATGTTCGGTAAAATTCTCCGGTGAAGCCGTCCGCGCCTGGGCTTTTGTTTGCTGGGAGAGTCTTGATTACATCTTCAGTTTCTTTTGTTGTTATTGGTCTGTTCAAGTTTTCTATCTCTTCCTGGTTCAGTTTTGGGAGACTATGTGTTTCTAGTAATTTGTCCATTTCGCTTAGATTGTCGAATTTGTTGCCATATAATTGTTCATAATATTTGTTAACAATCCTTTGTATTTTTGTGGTGTCAGTTATTATTTCTCCTCTTTCATTTCTGATTTTGTGTATTTGGGGTCTCTCTCTTTGTTTCTTGGTGAGTCTAGCTAAGGGTCCATCAATCTTGCTTATCTTTTCAAAGAACCATGAAACGCTCTTTGTTTCATTGATCCTTTGAATTGTTTTTTTTTTTGGTCTCCATGTCACTTATTTCTGCTCTGATCTTTACTATTTTCTTCCTTCTACTTCCTCTGGGGTTTTTTGTTTATTTGCTTTCTAGTTCTTTAAGTTGTGAGGTTATATAGTCTATTAGAAGTTTTTCTTGCTTCTTGAGGTAGGCCTGCAGTGCTATGAACTTCCCTCTCAGAACTGCTTTCGCTGCATCCCATAGATTTTGTGTTGTTTTGTGTTCATTTTCATTGGTTTCCAGGAAGTTTTAAATTTCTTCCTTGATCTCCATGGTAACCCATTCATTGTTCAATAACATGCTATGTGTTCAAATGTCTTTGCATGTTCTTGTTGCAATTGATTTCTAGTTGCATGCCATTGTGATCTGAGAAGATGCTTGATATGATTTCAAACTTCTTGAACTTGTAGAGACTTAGTTTGTGCCCTAACATGTGGTCTATCTTTGAGAATGTCCCTTGTGCACTTGAGAAGAATGTGAATTCTGCAGTGTTGAGGTGTGATTCTCTGTAGATATCTATTAAATCCATTTGATCTAGCGCTTCATTTAGGGTCTGTGTTTCCTTGTTAATTTTTTGTCTAGAAGATCTATCCAGTGATGTCAGCGGGGTGTTGAAGTCCCCTGCTATGATTGTATTGCTGTTGATTTCTCCTTTGAAGTTCTCCAAAAGATTTTTGATATATGTTGGTGCTCCTAAATTGGGTGCATATATGTTTACCAAGGTTGTAGCTTCCTGTTGGATAGACCCTTTCAATATTATGTAGTGGCCTTCTTTGTCTCTAGTTATGGCCTTCATTTTGAAATGTACTTTATCAGATATTAGTATTGCTACCCCACCTTTTTTTTTTGCTTTTTGTTTGCTTGAAAGATTTTTTTTGAACCCTTCACTTTCAACCTATGTCAATCTTTTGTTGTGAGGTGGGTTTCTTGTAAACAACATATATGTGAGTCATGCTTTCTTATCCAGTCAGCTACTCTGTGTCTTTTTATCAGAGCATTCAAATCATTCATATTTAAGGTGATAATTGATATGTACTTATTTATTGCCATTTTTATTTAGTGTGGTTATATTTTTCTTCCTATTTCTTCTACTGATTACAGCAGTCCTTTTAGCATATCTTGCAGTGCTGGTTTGGTGTTAATATATTCCCTCATCCTTTTTTTGGGGGGGGGTCTGGAAAGCTCTTTATTTGACCTTCTATTTTGAATGATCGCCTTGCTGGATAGGGTAGTCTTGGATTCAGATCCTTGTTTTTCATGACCTTAATTATTTCATGCCACTCCCTTCTGGCCTGTGGTGTTTCTGTTGAGAAGTCAGCTGAGAGCCTTATGGGGTTTCCTTTGTAGGTAACCTGTTGCTTATCTCTTGCTGCCTTTAGGATTCTCTCTTTGTCTTTAATTTTGGGCATTTTAGTTACTATGTGTCTCAGTGTGGGCCTGTTTGGGTTCTTCTTACTTGGGACTCTCTGTGCTTCTTGTACTTAAATGCCTTCTTCTTTTACCAAGTTAGGAAAGTTTTCTGTCACTATTTCTTCAAATATATCCTTTAACCCTTGCCCATTTTCTTTCTCTATGATGGGAATGTTATTACGTTTCCAGTTGTCCCACAGTTCTCTTAAGCTATCTTCCTGTTTATTCCTTTTGGTTTTCTGATTGGTTGATTTTTTCTACCCTGTCTTTTAATTCACTGATCCAGTCCTCAGCTTCCTCTACTCTGCTGGTTAGTCCTTCCAATGTGTTCTTAATTTCTGCTATGTCATTCTTCATTTCCACTTGGTTGGTTTTCAATGTTTCTATATCTGATGTCCTTACTCATGCTGTTGAGCTTCCTCAAGACCATGGCTCTGAACTCTACCTCTGATAATTTGCATAGCTGCATTTCATTGATCTCATCTTCGATAGAGGTCTCTTGTTCTTTCATTTGGGACTTGTTTCTTTGTTTCACTATTTTGGCTATCTCAGTGGGTTTTGGATCCTGCCAATTTTTCCCTGTGCGTGTTGGTGATCTGCTGTTTGTGGTTCCCTTTACTGGGTTTGGATGAGCCTGGGTGGGTCCACGTTAAACACCTCTGTCAAGTCTTACTTTCCTGGGTAGATTTGCAAGCCCAGGAAAGGCTCAGTTATCCTCTAGCTTTTTCCTGGTGGCTAGTAGTCTCAGTTACCCAGTGTCTTGGAATATAGCCCTGGTGTTCTGCATAAGAGGATTTCCAGAGGGTGGGATAGATGCTAGTTGTTAATGAGCCTCAATTTGCATTTCTTTGTCTCACCTGGGAAAGGCTGAATCTCTGAGGGGGGAGGGGCTGCTGCTTTTCCCACAGCTCTGGGAAGGAGCACACTGACCACCGTTTTTTGTGGCGCAACTCAGCAATAACTCTTAGTGCCCTCCAAATCCCAGGTGTCCCCACAGAGTTCCAGCCCAGTCTGCCCTCCCTCTGCCGTAGCCCCCAGGTGAGTGTTTGTGGCTATTTTAGTGCTCTATCTCGGCTCTCTGCGCTGTGGAGGAGGCTTGGTTTTTATTCCCCAAGGGCGCTGCTCACAGCTAAGACTGCTGCTGTCTGTGGGCTCCCAGCCAGCCACCCTCTCACGCCTCTGCAGATCCTACCAGTGTCCCTGGTTATATGGTCCTGTCCTGCTGCTTTTCTGTTGCTTTTTTCAGAGGATTTGTCTTTATTTTAGTTGTAATTCCCATTTGGTCCTGGGAGATCATCTGTGTAGCTTCTATTCACTTCACCTCCATTTTCACATCCCCTACGCCTATCTTGTGTGCAGTTGGGTCACACAGGCCTTTATGGTGCCCCACCCCCCACAGGTCTCGCTGGTAACTGGATTGCGCAGTCCCTTTGGGGACCCGGCTCTATGCCTATGTTATGGGCTGCTGGGTGCACAGGCCTCTCTGGTGCCCCCGCCCCCCACAGGTCCCACTGGTAACTGGATTGCGCAGTCCCTTTGGGACCTGGCTCTATGCCTATGTTATGGGCTGCTGGGTCGCACAGGCCTCTCTGGTGCTTCAGCACCCCACAGGACCTGCAGGTAATTGGATCGCACAGTCCCTGCTGGGTGGCACAGGCCTCTCTGGTGCCCCTGCACCCTGCAGTTCCTGCGGGTGGGCAGCTGGATCACACGTCTCTCTTGGGCTCCGGCTTCCCACTGCTCTTGTGAGCTGCTGGACCACACAGGCCTCTGTGGAGCCCCAGGCCCCACTGCTGGAGGCTGGGGAGTGCTGCCGCCCCATGGGGCTCAACTGCTCAGCTTTTGCTGTGGTTTTTGGGGATGGGTCTCAGCTGCTGGTCTGTGCTTCTGTTGCCTGGGGATGGATGTCTGCTCCCCAGCCTCTGTTGCTGGGGGTATATCTGGACTCTGATCGAGCTGCTACTGTGCGGGATGGTGCTGGGCTCTGGGATGTCTGTGGCTTCTGCGACCAGCACCTTGGGCGCTCCACTACTGTGCACGGATCTGTGTTGACACAGAGTGTCCACTGGTCCAATGGTGCCAGGTGCGCTGGTGGGCTCAAGTGGCTGGGCCCTAGCCGCTCCCACTGCCTCCTCCCAGGGAAGACCCGGGATCTTCCAAATGCTGGGACCTCCCCGAGGCGCAGGGAGAAGCGCCCTGAGGGGCCGCTTACCGTGGTAGCCGGCTGCTCCGTCCACAGCACAGGGACCTTCTGCTCCGCGGCTCTGCACTGCTCGGGTTTGGTCGTCCACCTTCATGTCCACTCACACTCTCTCACACTCGCTCACTCTCTCCCACACTCACCCTCCCTGCGGTCCTGCCCGCTGCCATCTTCCAAGATTTCTTTTTTTTATGGCTCACCAGCCCCCAACTTTTGTTTGCATCGACAGAAACACAAGAAGTATGTACTCTTTGTTGTTTTGTTTTTGCAATAATATTTTAAAACATTTTGGAAAACTTTTCTAAATTTTTTAATGTTATCTAAAGTGTTTATTGTTTTATAATTTAGTTATACTCTATTCTAAAATTTACAAAATGTACTTACAATATGTTTTCTTCTATTTGAGGATGGATCGTTGGCTTAAAAAGAGAGATTAGAAAACTCCCTTTCCAACACACAGCCTCACAGTTGTAAATAAAAATGGAAGCAGAACTATCTTTTCTTCAACTTTATAGATATTTATAATTTACTGTGTCTATACAACAGGACAATTTTGAACAGTTCTACAGCATTATGTAATTCGAGACCCATCAAGTTAAGTTTCAAGAAAAAGGAATGGAATATTTCCAACGTAGACATGATGAAGTCTTGAAAGGCCCAAACGCGTTTGTTACAGCTTTTCAAACTAGAATTGAAAAAGCCACCGAAGCATCTTACAGGTAAGTAAGTTGTCAGGCGGCACTGGGTGAAGAAACACACACAGCAGCTGGAAGGCTAGTAGAGCCCTGTGTAGTTGGCGTTACCCAGTGCCTGTTATATGCAAAGTCAGTGAAAGAAATCACGGCGGTGTTATTTTCCAATGGTATAGTAACTCGTCAAAGCAAAGATTTAGCTGTTGACAGGCAGCCGGAGTTAATACCTTGTTGGTCGTTTCAAGTGGGAACCAGAGCGACACTAACTTCTTCAGCAAGTCCAGGCCGCAGCACAAGCTGCTCCGCCACTTGGGCCTGTGACTCAGCAGCCACAAAGACACTCAAAGTGCCTGTGGCAGACGGGGCACTCTCTGGAGGCTCTGGAAGTACCAGTAGGAGCATTACAGTGCAGACCTTGAGGAAGTTTGAGCAAGCCAGTGCACTCCTGCAGATTCTCAGCTTGAGAAAGTTTCTGATATGCCACTTGATAGAGACAGAGAACGTGCGCATGAGACAGAAAATGACCATAAGACCTCAGCTTCCCATCATGAACGGGGGGTCATCTGACTCACAAGGCCATAGCACTGGGTTGTGCAGCAACAATCTAGTATCCAACAGAAATGATATGCAGTTGACCCTTGAACAACGTGGTTGGGGAGGGCGGGTTGGTGTGTGGGGGGGTTAGGGTGCTCACCCCCACAGTCAAAAATTCAAGTATAACTTTTGCTTCCCTGAACACTTACCTACACTTCACCCTTTGCATCCAGGGATTCAGCCAACTGCAGCTCAAAAACAGTATTGGGAATCTGCTGTTGGGAATGAGAAGATACTGTTTCCCATCGGCAGTTGCTTGAATCTGCAGATTCAGAACTGGTGGATATGAAGGGGCAACTGTATTTATTGTAAAAAAGCCAAGTGTGCCTGGACTCGTGCAGTTCAAACCGAGTTGATTGAGGGTTAACTGTGTAAGGTCTCGGGCTCACGCAGGTCCAGAAGATACAAGTAAGTTGCATGAGCGGACAGCTGAGCTGTCTCTAATCTTATTGCATTGCTTCCTCTCCCTCCGTATGTGACTAGGGCCTCATGGGGAGTTCCTTACGGTCAGTTGAAGAGGAAGGGAAACCTTGAGGCCGCTTCACAGATAGCTCTACATGCATTGCAGCCCTACTTATGGATCACTCGGAAGGACAGCCTTCCCTGCACTGGGCTGCTCTTACTCCAGAGCCAGAGGGCTCCCGGGGCACTGGAGAAAACCCCGCGGCAACAAGCAAGAAGCAGCAGAGTGCCCCACTGAGGAGGGGCACTGCCAGGGTGGGCAGGTTCTGAGCTCACATGCAGCTATCTGTCCTTTGCAGCTGAAGCTGAAATTCCAGGGCCCTAGGGCACATGACACAGGGCACAAAAAGCATCTGCTCCAGCTCCAGTGTTCTTTGTTTCATTTCCATCTTTGGCAGAGGAACTTGGTGTGGAGCTGGGCTTATTTCTCTTTTCCCTTGCGTGTCAAGCAGAATGCTTTGGCAGGCCTGGAGGAGGAGGTTCCAGCCGGGAGTGGGAGGGCGTTTGGGACGAGATGGGCTGGGGCAGTTTTCCCAGCTCAAGGCTCTAGGTCACCTCTTCTGTTGGTGGGGTCGTGTTTGAATGACTCAAAATAAGTCCTGTCCCTGTAGCCACTTCTTTATCTCTGAAATATAGGCCTGGTTCTGGGAGATTTACTGCTCCAGCTCCAGGGCCAGCCTTAGAGCTCTACAGGCCTAGCCTCTGGCACGTGCTCCCTGTTCCTTCCACGTGCTGCACTTTGGTATTTTCTGAGACCTTCCACCGGGCCCCTCCTCTCCTACCGTCTGAGCTTTCTCTCGCACTTACTCACAGTGCTCCTGCCCTGCTCAGTGCGGTTTCTGCGAGGCTCTTTCCTTCTAGAATCTGAATGGCTGGATCTGTCCGAGATTTCCAAGGACTTAAATCGACCCCTGGCTTGTTCTGCCCGTGTCCACACACAGTTATTTTTGCTGTCCCCACAACTTCCAGCCTGTGGGATTTTTCTTCCCCACACAGGATGCTCTCAGATCTGTTGCCCAGGGTGTCACCTTTTCCTCCTGGGGTGAGCACTTGGGAGTAACTTTTTTATTTTCGTTGCTGAGTCCTGTTGTGGCTGGTTTGATGCAGCTGTGCACATCCCAGCGTTTGATGGGTTTCCTGTCATCTAGTTTGGTGGGAGAGATTCTCTATAGTTTTTGCTGTCGATTTCTTTGATTTGTTTTTGGAGCGGGTATCGTATCTGGTCTGCTTGGTTGTTAGGAGGGGTTACAGGGAGATTAAAAACCTGAATTGCCACCGCAACCACATTGCTCTTGAGTTGCAGTCTTAGTTAATTGATTCTCTTTCTAATTTTCGGATGTATATGGATTTAAAGTGATGAATGTCTCTCTAAATTCTGCTTTTGTTGAAGCCCACAGATTTGATGGGTAAGGCTCTCATGTCATTTATGTTGAAGGATTGGGTACTTTCAGTTTTGGTCTCTCTTTTTTTGGACCCACGAGGCTTATTCCCTCTGCTCCTTGCTGTGGGGACTGCAGCCTCCTGGTACGCCACTGAGGACGAGCCAGGGAGCCTCGGCAAAGCGGCAGCGCGTTCCCGTAGTTCGTGGGCAAGCAGGGGGCTGCTGAGGAAGAGTATGTGAGGACACTGTGGACTGAGCGGGAGGGGTGCGCTGGAGACAGCAAAGGGAGAGGCTGTGGCCATGACCCACGGACAGCGGCCTCTGTCCTGGATTCGGTTCCCCGCTGCCCGTCCAGGGTAGTCCCTGCTTCCCCCAAGTGTGTCTGGGAACAGTTTCCAGTGCCCTCACATCCACTCTCTTTCATTATTCCCAGGGGCAGAATGATCTCGCCCAAAAATTCTCCTGAAGGCCATATCCCCAGCTGGCAACCGTCCACCCTGGTCAATCATGTTGTTTCAGGCTGTTCTACTTGAATCCTAGTCCATACACGTGTACAACTATATATGCCTGGATTTCTTTTTTTTTTTTTTTTTGTTCAGGTAGAGTGGGAGGGAGAGAGAGGAACAGAGAGAGAGAGAAACATCGATGTGAAAGGAACACATCGAGTGGCTGCCACCCGCACAACCCAACCAGGGCCGGGGACAAACTGCAACCGAGGTACGTGCCCTTAGCGGGAACCGAACCCGGGTCTCTCAGGACCGCAGGCCGACGCTCTAACCGCTGAACCAAACCGGCCAGGGCTGGATTTCTTTTCTGATAAAATCTTCTAGAGGTTTTCAATCAGTTCTAGCAAACAAGCTCTCTTATTCAAATGAAATCTTCGGTAAATCTTCGATAAGAAAACAGGCTAAAAGAGATTAATGGATTCCCTCGGAAGCTCACATTTTTGTAATTGATGGAAATTATATGGCGGTTGTGGAACCGATGAGTTACCTCCTCGAAGCCTCAAGTTCCCTGAAATAGTTTAGAAACCACAGATCTCTCCAGACTTCTCACTTTCCAGATGAGAAAGTGGAACCCACCCAGAATGAAGGGAACGAACCCAAAACACACTTAGAATGGAAGATCTGAGGGGGAACTCTGGTATCTTAGCCCTAGAACAGTATTCTTTCTGTTATAAGGACCTGCCCTCTGGTAGTCAGAACCTTAATAGGAAGGAGCTTACTAGTTGTTTAAGGAAGTACTACTTAGGTGGGTTCTCGAGAACCTCTCTCAAGATGCCTTTTGAAAAGTAGGTTACACTGCTCATTTGGAATGCCTTCCTAGAATCCCCTATAGCCGTCTTTCATAGCACATTAATGTATTTACGGCTCTGACAAGTCCTGCACTATGGAAAGCTATTTATTTTTGCCTAATTCCTTTTTTCCTTTTGGGGGAAGAAGATGCTACATTTTTCTAGATCTACTGGCATTCTACTTTGAAGCCTAGAAAAGGCTTTTCTCAAGGAGTGAATATCTGGATAGAGGAGAGGACTCAGACATTATAGTAGTGGGTGCAAGATTTCAGATATTGTCACCTTCCCATTTCTTTGCCCAGGAGCTAGCTGGCCTACCTCTCTGGCCAGTGCAGGGATGAGAGGTAAAGGAGAGATGAGGAGAAGGCAGCATGGTAGAAGAAGATGGTGCTGACTTCAAGTGCCCAGCAGAGTTGTGTATTCTTTGCATCTTTGAAGGGAAAAGTAGCCTGGATGTAGCCAGTAGTCTGGCGTCAGGAGAGAGTTCCTAGCCTATTCTTTCATTGTTTTGCCTCTTTCCTCTCATTTGAGTTCACTTCCAAATCCTGTGGTTTTCCCCACTGAACGTCTTCTTCCCCTCCATTCCTGCCAACCCCTCTCTGGCACACAGGTCCTCATCACCTCTCTCATCTCCCTCCAGGCAGATATCCTGGCGTCTCTGCCACTGGACTGCACATGCACCAGCCTGGTCTTCCTTACAGTCTGTGTGTGAATGCGCTTACCCAGATCTTCCACAAGGGTGGCATCCCCAGGTCTAGCATGAACATTTCCATGATTCCTCCAGAGTCTGGGAATAGACAAACCAGGTTAAATTCATCACCACCAGAGGGCGCAGCAATTAAGGAAGTCGAAAGGAGACTGCAAAAACCTGTTTCTGAAATGCTTTTCTCCCCTGTTCATAGACTGCTCACACAGTCTCGGAAACAGTCAAAGATTGACTCTGAAGAGTGCAGGGTGGACACTGCAGCTTTGGCTCTGTCTGTGACCTCCTCATTACCCTTTTCTAAATGCCGCAGAATTCTATTCTGACAAAACTCATGGTCACACCATGTCAGTTATGCCTGTACCTCACCCCAGTGCTTTAAGGCAAAGAGTGTTTATTAGAGGTTTTTGGTCTTATTTTCAGAAATGTGAATTCCAGTGGGGGTTTCCTTATAAAAAAAGATGACCATCTGGCTGCAGCACGAAGCCGGGCTGGGAAAGCAGCCTGTGCAGTACATTCGTGCTGGGCTAACCTTCCGCAAACAGGTGCCGACCCTGGCTCTGATCTGGCTCTGTTGCCAGATGTGGACGTGTTCCTGTTTATATAAATACGGTAGCACTCTGATCAGTTGTCCAGCTATCCCACTCCTAGACACCAAAGTCTACTAATTACTGCCATAGACCTCTGTCGATCAAGGACCCCTGACTGCCACTCCCTCTGGCTGTCTATGAAGTAATTATGTTTGTTCTTTGTGCCTGTGACAGCCACTCCTGAACTTCTCCAAGATGCTGACATCTTCCTCACCAATGCATTTTACTGCCTTAGTGGAAACTATGACCTCTGAGCGGTAGGTTCTTGGATCATACATGGTAAATTCATGTTTAATATCCCCACTTACCTAAGCCTCCTGATCCCTTCTTTAACTCTATGCCAGGGTGATTCCGGCATCTCCACCTTGTAACTGTATTTCCTTATGGAGTCCAGGCACCAAGCAGCCACCCCAGCATAATAGTCAGGTGTTCTTGACACAAATTAAAGTGTGTCATAAATGATTTAGCCATGTCAATGAATTTCCCTCTATTCGGCCATATAATCCGGCCCCTCTTGGGCTAGCACCTTCAATAGCCACTTCTATTTTTGTTCATTAGTTCTTGCTGGGTGTTTCATCTCTTTCCTATCTAGACCACTCCTTCCTGAAAGTGATTTTCTTCTCCCTCCGAGCTTGCCGAGACTGACTTTGGCTCATTCAGGGGACGACGAGGGCTGGTGCAGGTTAGCTTGTCCTCAGAAGGATGAGCATCATCTTGCGAAGAGCCTGCTTCAGGTGAGACCACTGCACATTCTCCAGGCGGTAGAATCAAGTCCCCTCTCAGGAAGGTGAAGGTGCCGCTTCTTCGGGAATAAGAAGGGACTTTAGAGTTTCAAGGTGCCCAGGTTTATTCATCTAAATGTCTCCACCCCAGGACTCAGAGTCCCATGCTTTCCTTGCCAGGGCTCTGAGCTGACAGAACGCTAGCCAGGCTCTGCTTTCGTCTTCACGGCAGCTCTGGAAACTGTAGAATCAGATCCTGGCCCTGATTTCAGCACAGTCTTCCCTTAGGTTGTAGCCAATAAAGACTTCCTTTAATACTGCCGTGGACGTTATCTGGATTTTAGATCATGTCTTAAACTGACAGTCCTTATTTAAATGTCTTGAATGCTGTCACAACTCTCCGTCCTAATCCATAGACCTTATAATTAACATTGTTTCTGTATTGGTTAAGTGCCATGACCCCTCGATCTCCCAATGCCTTGACCTCCCTCCACCTGCACTTTATCCCAGTTAACTGCTGTGGAAGTTGAAGAAATCACTAGTTTACCACATGCCAAGGGATTATTACCATTTCATCTACCACCAGCAAGTGGGCCATTCAATTCCATAATTCCTTCTTGAGCATTGTGTTCTAGAAACAGTCTTGGACAATGGCTTTAGCCTGTGCCTTCTAGAAGCAGAGCGTTAAGCAAGGATTAATGTGCTGAAGTCATGTTGGCAGACAGGGAGATGGAGGCGAAGAGAGAGGGGAAGCGAGTGCGTGAAGCCTGTGAGACTGTGCAGTGTGTCACCGTCCTGGCCAGCGCTCCACAACGACCCGTGAGAAGACGCACCAGTCAGTTGGCCTGCATGTGGGTGCTGCACATCGGATCTTCTCCAAAAGGACTTCAAGAAAACACTAGTCCTCAGAGTAGTCCACGAAAGGGAGAGAGTGTCATACAGCCCCTCCCGTCTTCCCTTTCCTGGTGGATGCTAACTGCCCTCTGTTACATGATCTGGCTCCACCAAGCTGCTCAGAAAGGCAGATGCCATGCTCTGAGTGTGGCATGTTAGCCAAGTCTAGAAGGGCACCTCGACATGGCACATGGTACATGTTGGCCATGTGGCCTGGGGCCTACCCTAGATTCCTGCCAGCTGGGGGAGGTTGTTACAAGCAGTGGCGGCACCATGGTTCAGAGACAGGCAGAGCTGTGGGAGGAAGCTAGGATGGCAATCTAAGGAGGCACAGGGTCAGCGTCCGATACACTGTGCTTCAGGGTAACAGGGACGGATTAGGTTCATGTTACTCCTGAGTGATTCTTTCCTTGGAGACTACTTAGCCAGATGCAGTTTTGTTATTTTCAAGGGCGCTACACATTCTGAATTAAGACGTGAGTTTGCATTGTCCATAAAAACATCCAGGTGTGCCTCATTTTGTGCAACAGCTCTGCTCCTGGGAAGTAGGGAAGAGCCCCATGTTCAAGAAGCCCGGTGGGGAGCATTTGTAAAGTGTCGTTGTTGTTGTTTGTTTTTTGCTAATGTGAATGATTATGCTCTAATAGCAGTGGGAAGAGTTTAGTTTTAGCAGATTATGTTTTTTTCTTTAATTAATTTATTTTTTGCATTTATCTTCAGATAGACCGGGGAGGAGAGAGGGTGGGAGAGAGAGAGAAACATCGATGTGAGAGAGACACACTGAGTGGTTCCCACCCACCTGACCCCAGCCGGGGCTGGGGACAAACTGCAACCAAGGTACGTGCCCTTAGCAGGAACTGAACCCCGGCCTTTCTGGTCTGCAGGCCGACGCTCTAACCGCTGAGCCAAACCAGCCAGGGCAGATAATGCTTTCTTAAAGATGCACACAGTCCAATGCTGTTTGTTTTTTATTTTTATTTTTTTAAATCCTCACTCAAGGATATTTTTCCATTGATTTTTTTTTTCAGATAGAGTAGAAGGGAGGGAAGAAAAGAGAGAGAGAGAAACACTGATGTGAGAGAGACACATTAGTTGGTTGCCTCCCGCACGACCGACCCCAACCAAGGTCGGGGATCGAACTGGCAACCGAGGTACGTGCCCTTGACTGGGATTGAACCTACGACTTTTCAGTTGGCAGGCTGACACTCCATCTGCTGAGCCAAACTGGCCAGGACTCCAATGCTATTTCTTGATCTCAAAAATATAATTTATTATTTTCCCAGCTCAGATTGAATTTTTACTCATTAGGGATAAAGCCAGTGAACTTCTACATGGTGTACATCCCTTTTTAAAAAAAAAATTCTTTAAGAATGTTTTATTGAATTTATTGAGGTGACATTGGTTAATACAATTATATAGGTTTCCAGTGCATAATTCTATAATACTGATTGAATTCTTTTGTGTGTGTGTACATTCTTACGTGAAGTTGAAGGGCATGCATTTTTCTCACGAGATGGTTCTTGGCTGCAGTTCTGGGCTGGGTTTTGTGGCGCCAGGACAGTGACAGATGCCAGCAAAAGAAAACCAGAGTGAAGCCTTCTCCAACTGTGATGGCCTCAGGACATGCCAATGACAAGATAAGGATGAGTGAAGCTGACGGAGCTCAGCAGTGTTGACCTTTTAGGGTTTAATGGAGGGGATGATCATTGCAGGGACAGCTCCACATTTCCACAGTCCTTCCACTGTGCACGTATCACGATGCTTCCTCTCATCCAGAGATTCCTTTCTTCACAGAGTTGCACCATGAGATTTGAGTGGGAACCATGGGTGAAAAGTACGATGTTGGCATGAAATACTTGATGGCCACGTTACTTTGAGAGTGGATTAGAGCCGTGTACAGCTCTCTTAGCCCTCACCAGCAAATCAAGGTCAGTTTCAAACACGAGGCCCAATTCAGCCTCTATATCGAAGGGATACAGGGAGCCCTGTGTTTCTGCCGTGGTTGAGTCTTACAAGCAAGTTTTCTGCCTTCTTGATGCTGACTTTTTGCCTGGACCTATGTGTTTTCCTGACCCTCACCTGGTGGAATGACCCCTAGACCTGGAAATCTGTCTCTGTGGCACTCAAACTCAGTCGTGCATCAGAATCCTGGAAGCTTTACAAAACACAGACACCAAGGACTCACACCACCTGCACTGAGTCAGAATCTCTAGAGGTAGAGCCTGAGGATCATCTGTGATTCTGGAAACTCCTTATGACATTTTATTGTTGCAGCCCCGTCGTTAGGCAATGGGTAGTAATCGCCTATTTTCACCTGTGCTGATCCCTTTGCGCTGCTTTCTGGATCCAATTTGTGAGGCTACCTCTGGATGCCTCCTGGGTAAATGGGTTTAGTAGAGAAAGGAGCATTTATCCATACATTCAGCTGTGTGTATGTGTGTGCTTGTGTGCATGTGCATGTGCGTGTGTGTGTGTGTGTGTGTGTGTGTACATGTATCTATCCTTCCATGTAGTGAACAAGCATTTATTTTTCAGTGCCTACTACAGGGCTGATTGGAAGTAGAAACCCATAGGATTACCGGAGCCTTAACTATGTGGGCTTTTGTATCCATTATTGAGTGTCTGCTAGTTACTGATTTTCTTGGAGGCAAAGACCAAGTCTCTCTACATGGCTGTATCTTTAGCAACTATTTAGTGTCAAGATTGTGGGAAATGCTCAGCATGTTTTGTAATTGAAATAGAATAAAAACAGTTACAAACTCCCATTCTCTATCTGTCCCAGCATACAAATGACAGTGTTGGAGGGTCTTCCAAAAAAACCCATTGCTTGGGCATGAGTGTTTAATAAGCCTTACTCTATTAAATTAAGGTCTGAAAGGGTAGGTCACAAGGGGTTCTTGGGGGGCACTAGAATGGACAGAGGAACACCTGGGCGTGAACTCCTTATTAGGTAGACTAGGATATATTTTATTTTAGAAGAAGAGCCTTTCCCCCTTTTATAGCAGGTATGCTCTGTCTTAGTGTTGCAGATTATCTCTCAAATATTATCGCATCAAATCCAACAGTTTATAAGACAGTTATAAACCATGACCAAGTGGGATTTATCCCCGGTAAATTTCACAACCCATGGAAGAAACAGTAATAAGCTGGACTTTATTAATATTACAAATTTCTACTCGGTGAAAGATACTGTCAAAAGAATAAGAAGACAAGCCACAGACTGGGAGAAAAAAAAATGTGTTAAAACATGTCTGATGAAGGACTTCTATTGAAAATATATCAAAAAACTTAAAATAAACAATAAGAAACTCAAATTAATTGACCTGAACCCAATTAAGAAATAGACAAAAGACCTGAACAGACACCTAACCAAAGATGATACAGAGATGGCAAACAGATGAAAAGATGCTCCATGCCATAAGTCCTCAGGGAAATAAAAAAACAAAACAAAAACCACACACACATACACAATGAGATACCACTACAGACCTACTAGAACGGCCAAAGTCCAGAACTCTGACAACACCAAGTGCTGACAAGGATGCAGAGCAACAGGCGCTCTCATCCACTGCTGTTGGTAATGTACAATGGTACAGACACTTAGGAATATTTTTTGGCAATTTCTCATAAAACTAAACACACTCATACCATATGGTCCAGCAATATCTCTCCTTGTATTTACCCAAAGGAGTTGAAAACTTATGTCCACACAAAACCTGCATATGAATTTTTACAGCAGCTTTATTTATAGTTGCCAAAACTTGGAAGCAAACAAGATGTCCTAAATGGATAAATAATGGTATATCCAGACAGTGAAATATTACCTAGTGCTAAAAAGAAATGAGCTGTCAAGCCATAAAAAGACACAGAGGAACCTTAAATGCATATTGCTTTAGTGAAAGAAATGAATCTGAAATGGCTACACACAGTATGCCTTCAATTATAAGACATTTTGAAAAATCTAAAATATGTAAACAATAAAAAGATCGGTGGTTGCCAGGGGTGCAGGGGGAGAGAGGGATGAATAGGTGGAGCACAGGGGATTTTGGGGGCAGTAAAACTCTCGGGTATGATACTATAATGGTAGATACATGTCACTATACATTTGTCAAAAGTCATAGAATGCACAACACGAAGAGTGAACTCTAATGTAAACTATAATTTTGGGTGACAACGACGTGTCAATGAAGGTTTTCAACTGTAACAAATGTGCCACTCTGGCAGGGGATGTTGCTATTGGGCGAGGTTGTATATGTGTAGAAGCAGGGGGTATAAGGGAACTCTCTACTTTCTGCCCAGTTTTGCTGTGTACCTAAAATTGCTCCAAAAAGAAACTATTTAAAAGGAAAAGAAAAAGATCTGGAATTTCCACAGAAAGCCTCAGTATTTCCACCCATGCCTCAGCAACTGTAAAGAAAAAAAAAAAAAAGACTCATGCTTCCTGCTTGGATTCCGAAGTGCCAGGACTTTGTGAGCTCCAATTGAGTGGTGCCTTAATTGCATGGTAATTGCCGTTTTATGGCTTTGGTCTGTATATGTTTTAAAGTCTTTGGAGTAGATTCATTTCCTTGTTGTTCCTGGCCCTGAGGCATCAAAGTATACAGCTTCTATCATTCTCTCCTTTCCTCCAATTTTCTTACTGTTCTTTATTTCTTGCACTTACCACACATAGTAGGAGAAAGAAAAAAACAACAACAAAAATCAGACTTCATCAGCTGCAGCACAAGACAGTAAGGCATGGTCTAGAATTTACCTGGTTAAAATTTACCTCTCAGAACCCTATCGGACCTTCTCACGGTGCTTCCCTTAAGTGATCATTATCTTTGGTACGTTCCACTGGGCAGCCTGAAATGTTTCAGTGTGGGGCCCAGATTGTAGACAAATCAGATAGGGACACTTGGGACTGGAGAATTCCACGAGCAGTGTTCCCGAGGCAGGATCCCGCGGAGAGAAAGGGGGGCAGCAGATAAATGGGCTAGTTCAGCCCTGGGATCCACTCCCCAGCCCACTAATAACTCCATCCGCCGAGCTCTCATTCAGAACAGGCCTGGGTGCTGTTTCCTCATGTCCTCAAAATGGCCAGCAGACTGGAAGATGTTTAGTATAGTAACTGGGCACAAAATATCGGTTTTGAGCATCCATTGCATTATGGATTTATTTCTCTTATACAAACATATTTGCTCCCTTCCCCCCCAAAACCAGGTCCTTTGCCAGTGAGGCTTCGGTGACATAAGTCAGTCCCAGGAAATACTCAGTATGGGTCTCTTTGGTGGTGGCAGGGCTGTGGGTGATACGACAATGATACTATTTCAACAAGATTTTGAAGGTATTTCTGAACTCAGACTTTCTTAGCTCATTTTTTCATTCATACTTTATTTGATTCATTTCATCTGTTAGGTGCCAGACATGCAGAAATGATCTCTGGATCCCTCCTCCAGTCTTTTCCAGTCTATAAATCTGAGCTTGGCCCCTTACTAGCCCGGGTGACCTTTAGAAAGTTCCTTCATCTTGCCCTGGCCAGTTTGGCTCAGTGGTTAGAGCGTCGGCCTGCAGTCCAGAGAAAGTTCCTTCATCTCTATAGGTCTTAGGTGATTCTTTGTCTTATTTCATGGAATAAATAAGGAAATATATGTACGGTTCTCATCAAAATGCTAGGTACATGTTATATTATTTAACATTACTTCCCGGCCTCAGTTTCTCTCTCAGTAAACTCAGGTGCGGGTCTGGGTGGTCACAGAGACCACCTACTGATCACCGACCCCATGCCAGGCGCTGTGCTCTGTGCCCTATGAGCAGAGCCCTTTTGAATTCCAAGAATAGCCACTCAGGTGGGTATTTTTATTGCTATTTCAAAGAGCATAATTGATGAGACTCTAAAGTTCTCTTTCCACCAGTTGTAATGCTTTGTGGGATTGCATGTGGTCCCCAAGGTCCCTGTTGGCTTTAGCAGGCTCTGTGGCTTTCGTGAGGCTACTGGGGTGATGTGGGAGTGAGGGGCTGGGTGCAGGGGTGCAGTGAGTTCCTGCAGCACCTGGTGTGGCTGAAAGACAATCCAATAGATACGTGCTGGGGTCCAGTTCCACGACCTTCGTTCTGGATGTGGCGAGAGCCACCTAGTTGGGTTGATGGTAGCTCTGAATGATTCTTCCACAGCCATTTGAAGAGGTTTGTAGCAATAACAGTGAAAGCCAACATGGTTTCCAATACCAAAAAAATGGCAATTTACCAGAAAATTGCAACCCCTGGGCATTGCAAGCACAGGAGAGGTTTGGTTCAAAGGCTGCTTTGCATGGTAGGGGTCTGACATGTCAAACTCATCACCCCCACCAGAGCCCATCCTTACCCCTCAGAAGGGGCCCGGTGGGCCTGACTCCTGCCTTCCTCCAGGGCAGGAAACCAGGGCGTCGGCCTCTCTGGGGCATGGATAGCTTCTTGTGCGTGCGTGCGTGTTGGGAAGGGGTGAGGGCTGAAGGAAGGCTCATGGGCTGCAGAGTCTGTGCCTTGGAATCTCATATTTGGCCTCATCCTGAGCATTCACACCCTCCCCGAATGAGCCAGAGTATCATTAGTTGCAAAGATGTCAGAGCTCACTGCCTGGACTCACAAGCCAGTAAGTTGGTCAACCACTCTATGCTTTGGTTTCCTTGTCTACAAAACTGTAACAATCATAGTACCTAGTCCGGAAACTTCTGGGGATTAAATGAGTTAATGGCATTCAGAATGGTGCCCGCCAAATTAGCACCATATACATTTGATGTTGCTGAGCCCAAGAAGTAGGAAGAAAGGTGACACCCCTAAAAAGAGGTCTCAAATCTTACAGAGTTGGCACTGTAAGTGACCTGGTCCCAGCTCTGAGTCAGTATTAGTGATATCAGCATTCAAACCTGCATCTTCATCTCAGGGCTTTCGCAGTGGAGATTTTATTTTCTGACCCCCATGTCACCTCACGTGACATCACATTCTCTGAAATTCCCTTGTGCAGCACTGTCCCTGGCTACCTTCTCCGAGGAAGAAGAGCTCCCCTACGGGTCACGCTGGGACCAGCTCTTTGGGTAGACCAGGAGCCTGCTCCCAGGGGCTGGATTCCACAGGTGAGTGGAGGTGCCCCGCCTGCTTGCTGCCTGCCTGTACCCCCGGGCAGGGCACCCTCAATCAACTCTTTGTTCTCAGGACTCTCCCCAACCCTTCCTAGTCTTTAACTGTCCCACAATCTGGGCTCAGGGTTTTACTTAAACCACCAAGCCCTTGCTTCAAACCACAAGAAGAAAACCACATGTCTTTTGAATTGGGCTGTTTTGTTTTTGAATTGGGCTGTTTTGTTTTCTTTTCCTTCCTTTCTTCTTCCCTTGCTTCCCCACCTCAACACACACACACACACACACACACACACCCTTTTCCTCTAGGGCCAGTCTCCCAACAGGAAGTTGTTTCATGAAACAGGCTGTCTAGGATTTGGTCCAGGGACACTCTGTGGTAAACAAAGGGGTACCCATAGCTCTCAGCACACCCAGGGACCAGCTAGCCTTTCTCTGGGACCTGGAGGCCTCACGTCGGCTGCTGTTGGCATAGACTCATAACATGGGGATGGGAGCTGCCCTGGGTTCACAGTTTCTTGGGCCAAGTGGCAGTGCCCCAGCCTTGAGCCCAGAGGCCCTGGTCAATGCCAGGCCTTGTGGATTACTGGGTTCGGTGAAGACTGTGGAGTTAGTGCTGACAGCCTGGCTCCCCTTGGAGCTGCCCACACTCAGTGGACTTCTGGCCCCTTGAACACGAGCTGGCCTGTGTGGGACTGCTTAGTCCTTGGCAGGGTGGGCAGGGAGGGACAGTGAGCGGGTTAGGGGGAGGGTGAAAGTCACATCAGTTTGGCTGGCTCCTTGGTGTGAATTCTCACTGCAGGTGAGACAGCCCCAGAGTACCTCCTGGGGGAGAGAAGGTGAAGTGCCTCCAAACAGAGGGTCCCAAGGCACCGGCCCTGAAGTCACAGAAGAGGGTGGGACAGGCTTGACCAGAGCTCACAGATTCAGATGCTTCTGGGGCCAACCAAGTAATTAACACGGAAAAGGCCCGATATAAGGCAGAGGACACACGGCAGGCCAGATAGCTCATTTAAATTTTTTGTATGAAAGATTTCTCCTAGTCAGTGTATTTCCTGAGCAGATACACCTTCAGGGCTATGAGTTTCCAAACCTCTTTTCTGCAGGCAGCTCTGCTACTCTGACCCAGAGGAGTTGTAAGGAAAATATGGAGTTCCTTGAGGGAGTCATAAAGCACAGCACTGGGTTGGGCATTGGTAGAGCCATGTTTAAAAACACGGGCTTTGCCCTGGCCGGTTTGGCTCCAGAGAGACCTGGGTTCGGTTCCTGCTAAGGGCATGTACCTTGGTTGCAGTTTGTCCCCGGTTCTGGTTGGGTCGTGTGGGAGGCAGCCACTCGATGTGTCCCTGTCATGTCAATGTTTCTCTCTCTCTCTCTCTCTCTCTCTCTCTCTCTCTCTCTCTCCCTCCCTCCCTCCCTCCTGCTCTATCTGAACAAAAAATGGAAAAATGTCCTCGGGTAAGGATAAGAATAAATAAATAAGTAAGTGAATAAATAACTAAAAACACAGGCTTTGGCGTCCAGCTCTGATGACCACCCTCACTTGCTTCCTTTTAGCTGTGTGATTGTGGGATGGGTTACTAACCTTGCGACGTCTCAGTCTCCTCATCTGTAAAATGGGGATCATGAAAGAAGGTATCTCACAGCATGATGAGCCACTCGCAGAGTGGGGGAAGCTCAGTAACTGGTTGCTGGGACACACTGCCTTCCCTTCGGATAAGCCCAGGCGAGGGGCTGGACGCCTTTGCTGGCGAGCACTAGTTTGGTGGACTGAGGGTTAATGTTTTCTGTGGTTCTCTCTGCGGGAGAAGGGTGAGAGTCAGAGCCAAGGTCAGATCTGCACAGGCCATTTCCCTGTGAACACAGAACAAATACTCTCTTTGCAGCTGGGCTGTTAATTTTAAATTCAGTGAAGGAAGGCTGGTTGGGGCAGTTTTGCCCTGGGGTCTTGGAATTTCTCACCAGACCTCTCCTGCTCACCGCCAGCTGCTGGTTGGTAGAGGCCACCTTAGTAAGTAGTGACCCATTTGCCCTTGATCTCAGCAGAAGAAGCTGGCCTGCTCAGCACTCTGGGTTCGGAGGGTGAAAGAGCCCATTCTTAGTGCCTTGGAGATAGTTGAGAGAGGGGCGACACCAGGCTCCCTGACATCCAGTGGCCTTCCTCCCCCGCAGGACCTACGCAGGTGAACTTGTTACTGGCAGACTCCTGGAGGGTGGACGCTACCAGCGCCCTCTGGATTGCCACCGCTCTTGGTGCAGAATCCTGGGTAAAGGGCACGGCTGGCACATGCTGAAATACCTACACGAAACTCAGACTTAAAAACAGGGAAACTGGCCCTGGCCGGTTTGGCTCAGCGGTTAGAGCGTCGGCCTGCGGTACAGAGAGACCCGGGTTCGGTTCCCGCTAAGGGCACGTACCTCGGTTGCAGTTTGTCCCCGGCCCTGGTTGGTCGTGCGGGTGGCAGTCACTTGATGTGTCCCTTTCACATCGATGTTTCTCTCTCTCTTCCTCTCTCCCCCTCCCACTCTACCTGAACAAAAAATAGAAAAATGTCCTCAGGTGAGGATAAAAAAACAAACAAAAAAAAACAGGGAAACTGGGACAGATTCTTCACTTTTTAAAAAAATCCTCGTCAAGGACATATTTTTCATTGATCCTAGAGAGAGAAGAAAGGAGAGGGAGAGAAACATTGATTTGTTGTTTTCCATACTTGCCTGGCCAGGGATTGAACCTACAACCTGGGAGAGCCCTGACCGGGAATTGAACCTGAGACTCTTCAGGGCATGAGATGATGCTCCTACCAAATGAGCCAGGGCCAGATTTTTCACTTAAAATAATTTTTTTTTTATGTCCTGGATGGTGTATCTCAGTGGTTAGAGCATTAACCTGCACACTGAAGGGTCTTGGTTTCTATTCCTGGTCAAGGACGGGTACCTGGGTTGCAGGTTCAATCCCCTGCCCAGCCGGGAGTATGTGGGAGGGAATCAATTGATGTCTCTCTCTGTCTCTCTCCCTCCATCCCATTCCTTGCTCCCTTCCACTCTCTCTACAAATCAGTGGAAAAACATATCCTCAAGTGAGGATTAAAATATTTTTATTTTATTTTATAAAGCATTCTTTCACTACAGTTCTTTAATAAGAACTTCCTTGGTTATTCAGAATGAGATTTTAATTTCAGCAGCACAAACCTACACTGATGAGCGACATTCGTCTGCATCATCCTCTGCACCTTCCTTTCCCCACTGCCTGTCAGTTCAGATCCCACCGTCCTTGACCACAGCGACGGCGACCCAGACTCACTGTGCAGCGGGTGCACCTCTTTGTGCTGTGTGTGCGATCACATGCCATCGTCACAGCCATGTCATTTCCCCCATTTTCCAGATGAGAGAATGCATGCCGGGACAGTTCAGACCACAGCCCAGCCGCGGCTGAACCAATGCTCGGTACTGACTCTTAGGACATGCCGACTCCTCCACAAACGCCTTCCTGACCCCACATAGGAGGGGACGTCCCAGTGCTTTCCTGGTCAACCTCACATTCTACCCCGGTGGCAGCCGCCTCCCTGCCACCCTTCTCCCCCAGCCAGCATTCCCACTGGACTCGAATCACCGGGGGAGCAGGGCGTGCGTCCCACTCCCCTTTGTTCCCAACAGTGCCAGGCTCCGTGCCAGCCCCAGGGTGCCTCACTAAGTATTTCAGTTCAGCTTGACATGTCTTCTGTCCCTGCAGAGGGCGCCGACACCCTCCAAGGGGAAGTCTAGCTGTGACAGGCCTCGGAGGACCTGGGGTCTCCGGGGGACCGTATGCTGTTCCGGTCTAGCCTGGGCAGCACTGTGAGGTGTCCTCCTGGGCTGGTCCATCCTGACCAGACCTGGGAACAAGCCGGGAGGCTTCTTCAAGTGGCCTTGTGGTCCCACAACCTCCTGCTCAGCCCACATGCCTAGGCAGGGTGCTGAGTTCAGGCCGTTCCCCTCTCTTAGCCTGTTGCACCAACTCTGTGCTATGGACCCAGGCCTACTTCCTGTGGCCCTGCTTCCTGCTTCCTGCGGCCCTGCTTCCTGCTTCCTGAGGCCCTGCTTCCTGCTTCCTGCAGCCCTGCTTCCTGCTCCCTGCTCCCTGCAGCCCTGCTTCCTGCTCCCTGAGGCCCTGCTTCCTATGACCCTGCTTCCCATGGCCCTCCTTCCATGGCCCTGCCTGCAGACCTGCTGAAAGAGGACAAACCGTGATGGTGGCAGGCAGGCCTGTCTGAGCACGTGACGTCCGCCCCCACTTTTTCCATCAGTGGAGCAGAGGTAATAATACGAGTTAACCTGGAGCCCGTGGTGGTGCGTCCCGGACCTCACACCCCATGTCTTCCTGCATTATGCTCGTTGTCCCGTAGTGGGAGGAGGTCAGTATCACTGTTCTCGCTGTCCACTCAAAGGCATGGAGGCTCAAGTAGTTAAAGAGGTAGGGATGCCGCCCGAGGCCCCCGTTAGGGAGACGAGCTTGGGGCTGCGGAGAGCTTGCCTGGGCCGAGAGCTGGCTGTGTTCTGTCCCTGGGCCGGCAGGGGGGAGGCTTTGCCACGAATCTTGGAAGCCACTGGAGCACTCCTGGACGGGACAGGTCACAGGACTTGGACGAGGGTGGCCCCACCTGATTGCCTACCCTAAATCCTGCCCAGGGACTCCACAATTACATGGCGCAGAGGAGGTAAGTGGCTGGCTCACAGCTGCTCCCCAGGCTGGGTGAACTTGGCGGCCAGTCTTCAGGACAGGTCTCTTGCCAGCAGCACCTACATCATCTGGTAAACCAAAGGAACTTTCCTGCAATGCAGTTCGGAGGATGGGGAGACAAAATCTAACTGCTGCTGTCCCCCCCCCCCCCTTACTAGGGAACGAGGTGTGGACAGGAGGAAGGGGTAGCCTATGTCTTCCTTTGCAGTCACTGCCCTGCATTGGGAATATTGTAGCTCAAATGACCTATGGATCAGATTTTCTGGGAGAAACGAGATTTTATAATTCTGGGAACCAGGGTGAGCCACTGCTCACCAAGTGGATGAGCCCATGAGGCCTCCAGACACCTCCTCCCGTGCTCTGAACTGTGTGTCTCCCTTGCCTAGAACCTTGTCTCCCACCCCAGTGCCGCTCGGCCCATTCATCCTCACTTGGGCTGGTTATATGTCAGCCATGAGGAGCTGGGCTGGACTCACCACTCCGCTGGAGGGAACAGCTCACCTCTAGGGCTGGTGTACGACAGGCCTTCACAATAAGTGCTATATAGCTTGTAGTGGACAAGGCTGGGTGCCTGTCTGAGACTTTGAATCCTTTTACTTCTGCAGAATCCAGCCCAGAAGTTGGGGGCATTTTTGCTTGGGCTTTCTGCCTCTGCACACATTTCCCCTAAACCTACACTCTTGGATGTCCCAGTCTTGTGGGCTGCACGGTACTTAATAATGGGCTGGAGATATTCGATTTCGTTCAACACGTACTTATGAGGAGACTACCAGATGCCAGGCATCATGCTGGGCTCTGGGGACAGCAAGATGACCCCCGGGTGTGTGTATGTCTGCTGCAGGCCTGGACCCGAGGCGGCAGGCCTACTTGCTCTATTATGCCTCTGAGTAGATTTTCCCATTGTTCACCAGGTCTAACGTGAGAGGCCCCATCAGGGGAGTTGGACACAATAAGAGGCTAATAAAATCTAAACTACAGTTATTCCTCCTGGAGCTTTCTAGATGACCTCATCCTGAAGACCCGGTTCAAGTCCCAGCTCTGCTGTGAAGTCTTCCATTAATTAATGAATGAATTAACTCACTCAGCCAGCAAATCGTTAATAGAGTGCTAACACTGTAACAGGTGCAGGTGAGAATACAGAGTATAAAGCATGACCCTGTGTCTCTAGGATATTGCAGTCTAGTAGGGGAGGTTATTTCATTCAACAAATATTAATTGCAGGCCTGTCCTGCCCTGTGTTGGGTGCACATGGCGATGAACTAGGCCCATGTGCATTAGGCCTGGTGAGGGGCGCAGACGTGTAACCAGCAAATCCTGCTCCATCATGTTCAGTGGCACCGTGGAGAGAAGTTCGGGGAGCAATGGAGCACAGACAGGTTTCCCCCTGGGCAAGAGCAAGTTTCCCTGGGGCGTGATTCACCTGGTACCTAAATAATCACAAGAGAAGGCGGTGATGGCTCAGTACCACCCCCAGGGTGCAGACTGGGATCAGCGCATCAGGAGACCTCTTCCGGCTGCGGAGAAGCCTTCCTAGGACTGAGCTTTGAGTTGGGACTTACGGCTTCCGGAACGATGCCGGGCCACCCTGATCTTTTTCTCTCTGGAAGTATGTCCGGGCTGTCTTGTAAAGTTAACTCAGCTGTTTCTGCTACGACCACGTAATTCTTCTCTATCTTGCTTTGTTGTTTTGTGTCTGTGTCCCCTGCCCACCCCTTATATTTCCCTGGGAGCCTCTGGGGGCCATGGCTTCTCTTGCACCCCCCCAGACCAGCTTGGTCTGGACAGAGGGCACAGATGCGCAGGTGCGCCCCGCTGTCCCTCCCTCGGACTCACCGTGCCCAAGGGAAATCAGTGCAGTGCCTTGGGGCGGGCACTTCCAAGTAGGTCCAGGGAAAGCTGAGCTTTGCTTCTGCCCAGGAAGGGTCTTTAAATAGAGCAGAGGAACACTGTCAGCACAGCCCGAAGAGAATTCGCTTACGCTTTAGATTATTCATTTTTATTGGGAACATTAACTGAATTAAGCTTTGACTCAAAAGGACTCTATTTTCAGAACAGTCGTGAGGACAATTAAAGGGCGGCATCCCCCCTCACCCCCCGGAGATCTGCCATCAAACCACGTGGCTTCGTTTTGGAAGCCACCAAGTGAACGCAATGCAGAAGAAAGACGCGTCCTCCCGCAGCGGGAAAGCCCAGGTGGCCACCAGCCTCTCCTGGCTTCCAGGGCCTGGAGGTCTCATAAGCAGGGTGAGTGTGGTGAGCCTGGATGCGGTCTCCTCTGTGGAGGCCTTTTAGGCAGGACCCGCCATCAGGCCTGAACGCAGGGCTTGGTCTTCTGCTGAGATGGGAGCTGAGCTAAATGGTTTTCCAAGGTCTCCTGTTCCTTGTGCTCACAGGTGGTGGGTAGTGTCCGCCTGTCCTGGTCATCACCTGTGAAAGAATTTAATTCCTTTAGGTTAAGATATGTCTTTATTGGGAGTTCCTTACAAAAACACGACTTTCTCTAGTAGGCAAGACAGCATCCTTCCTCATTCAACCCAGTTTTGCAACACCTTGCCTGACACAGCAGGGAACCCAACAAAGTCCCTGTTCTCCTGGGCTCCACTGTGGGACGAGAGACAGACCAGAAACAAATATATGATCAACTCAGGACAGCAGGGTTGTGCATACATGTAAAGCATGGCGATGGAGCAGCCTGGCATGTAGGCAGGGTGGTCAGGAAAGGTCTCTCTCGTAGTTCAAAGCCCACCCTGGTCTTTCTCTTTCTGCAGCTGCAGAGGCATTCCAGGCTGTCTCATGGAGTTAACGCAATTGTTTCTGCTGTGGCTTCATACTTACTCTCCATCTTTCTTTGTTCTAGTTCATGCGTGTCCCTTGCCCACCCCTTATACCATAAACCCCTTGGCTTTATTATTTATTGTAGTGTCTCTGGACTCTTGAACAGAGACAAGGAAAAGATGAGCCTGAACCGAGCAGCTTCCTGAAGTAAGGTTCCAGGCAGAGGGAATAGTAGGTGTAAAGGCCCTGAGGTAGGAAAGGATGGCATCTTGGGAATAACCAGGAGGCCAGAGAGCTGTGTGCACGGATGGAGAGGGAGAGAGCTGAGGTCAGAGAGTGGGGCCTGATAGGCTGAGCAAAGGGCCTTGGGTTTTACCATGAGTTGTCAGGAGAAGCCATGGGAAACCTCTGAGTGGAGGAGGGACATGATAATCATTCTTTATAAGATGCTTTATAAGACCACTAACCAACCAAGAGACAGGCAGGGGCTGGGGACACCAGAAGCATTATAGGTCAAGTGAAGAAACTGGGACTTTATCATGAGATCGGTGGGGGTCCAGGGAAGATTATAGAGTAAGGGAGTCAGTACTACCCTCATCTTGGAACAAAGTGCCCCAGACTCCAAGAGGTGGGGTCCCCTATCCCAGAACACACAGCTGGATCGGAGCTGGGATAAAAAGCCAGACCGTCCAATTCCCATTCCAGCACAGTATGAGGTTTCTCCTGAAGAAGGGGAGGAAACATTTATTGATCACATTCTAAATGCTGCACTCTGCTCAGGTAGCAACCCGTTTAATTTCCAAAACAATCCTGAGATATAGACCCTATTATTATTTCCATCTTACAGACAAGAAAGCACAGAGCGGTTAAGTAACTTCTGGGGTTACATGACTTGTAAGTGGTAGAGCTGGGCTTTGAACCCAGGTAGCCTAGATCAGGTGTCCATGCAGTTAACTCGTGTGCTGCCGGGCCTTGCTAGGGTTTCCGGACACGTGGAGGGGGGAAGGGAGAGGACCAGTTATGGTGTTTCCAGGGCCGAGGCAGCTTGGACTCATCTGGACGCAGGCCTCTGACTTTTCCCGTAAACCTGTCCTTAGTTGTGGGACAGACCAACTGCTAACATGTCGGCTGCTGCTCAGTCCTCCCAGATCGGATGGAGGCCACACCGCCTTTCTGGAGGCCAGAAATGGCTCTGCTTTGAGTTTCATAAAAAGCCTGTTCCCGTAATTGCTCCAACCCTTGCTGTTTGTGCTCCTCTCTCGGTTCCAGATGGCCTTCCACATGCGTTCTTTGAATCCAGGGTTGGCTTCATGTGCAGGCAAAGAGCAGGGGACAGTGCTGGGGACTGTTTTCAGAGACCTCCTCCCCCACCCACCCAAACCGCTGACCTTCTGAGGGATAGCGGTTCCTTGAACAGCTCAAATTGACCCTATGTGAGAACTATCGAGAGTAAGTCCTAATGGTTGGGTGCCATCCAACACCAAATTGATCCGAGTCTCTGGAGTTGGCTCCAGGCAGCAAAGGTTACTTTAAAAAGCTCCCTGGGTGATTCCAATGTGCAGCCCAGTTGAGGACCAAGTTGAGAACCTAGGCCAATCACCTCGTTATATATAAAGTGGCTTGTTTGACTCCTAGAAGAATGTTCTTTTCCAAAAGCAACAAAGGCTGGAAAAGGCCAGTCTCCCTGGGGACAGGCACTTGAACATCAGTGCATATAGATTTTTGGAAGACAGAAATGCATTATGGGAGTGGAAGAGTGGGTCCCAGGGGAGGAGACATCAAAGAACAGGCCTTGAGAAAAGGCTGGAGGCCTGGGGCAAAGGTGAGCATTTCCAACATTGTGGCTCGGCCAAGGATGAGCCCTGCAGATGTCATCAGCTTAAAGGAACAGACCACACACCCTGCGCTCTTTCTGAGAAAGAAAACACGTGATGGCCTTCACTGAGGGTGAGGAGCACGCAACCTTCAGCTAGAATAACTGTTGCATCAAAACAAGCACATGCACCGGAAATGGCTCTCCTTGGTGCACTGGACACGAGGAAGATTGTCCCTTCCCACTGAGACCCCAGCTGTGGGAGACTTTGAAGGAATAGGAGTTGGGGGGCAGTGACTCAGTGTTGTGGGGGTAGATGCAAAGGAGAAATGGCCCCCCACAAGGGAAATTTGCAGCTGCCTTTTGATCTGTTGGGTCCTGTGCATTTAGAAGATCACTGTGCCCTCCCAGCCATAACCAGTTCAGAAGCCAAGCCTCTTGGGCGGGTGGATGGTATGAATCACCCAAATGGAAAGAACAAAGGGTGAGGAATGAGAATGGTTGCTTCACCTGGCTCTAGAGGCGCTCTGAAGGCCCAGGGGAGGTCTGAGTTTGTGTCTGAGAACGCGGAGCCTGGTAGAAAGCTTCACCACGAGACTCATGTCTTCCCCTCTTCCTGCCTGTTTCCAGGCCTAGAGCTTTCCAGCGGTTGGCCACCAGAGGGCACCCATAGACAGGGCCTGGAGGGCACCCTGGGAGACTCCGTGGTTGATATCATGGCACCGAAGAGGGAAAAGCCGACACAGACTGATATGCCAAGCAGCCCAGGCACCAGGAATGTGGCCTTTTAGCGGCACCCAGCCCCTGGCCTTTGCCGTACAATGGCCGTGACCACCCTCCCTCCTGGGGGACCCCTGTGGCATGCGCACCAGAACAATACCTGCGGGATCTGGCTCAGCGACAAACTCAGATTTTATTTGCCCTTGTTTCCAAGATTACTTTGAAAAAGTCAAGTCGTCTGTGGATGTGCTAAGGACCATGGCTGGAAGGGACTGCAGACACCGCCTCACTAGCCCACCAGGAAGGCCAACCGACCCAGCCCCCAAATGGATCGTCTGGATCTCGGTGGCGATGGCCAGTGGTGGTTTTATACCACACTCTGCATATATACTGACCTCTCTTCTGATCATATCACACAGAATGAGCATTATCTGCTCATGTACATGTCTCCAGGACTCAGCTGGCTCCTTGGGAGCAGGAACCATATTCTGAGTCTCTCTTCCAGCTGAAAGGAAATCTATGTCAGACATATATAGACATTTGGTCCCATTTCTCTGGGGAGACCTGGAAGACTCAGCACCATGCTGCCTGATTGGACCTCAAATAAGCAGACCTTCGTATTCGTGGCCTGGACTTATTTCCAAGTAGGCTGGTCCAGGACTCTAGGACAGAGGTCAGCAAACTACAGTCCCCAGGCCAAACCTGGGCTATTGCCTGTTTTTGTAAATAAAGTTTTATTGGAACACAGCCATGCCCGTTCTTTCAGGTATTGTCTGCAGCTGCCTTGTGCTACCAGCAGGGTTAAGTAGTTGTAAAAGAGATCATGTTGCCCAGAAAGCCTAAAATATTTGCTATCTGCCCCTTACAGAAAAAGTCTACCTACCTGGGTTCCAGCCACATTAGCATCTGGCTGGTAGCAGTGCCCCTCCTCGGTACCCAGCAGCACTTGAGGAAGGTGGTGCCAGGGAGCCCTCAGGGCTACTGACATGCTCTGGGCGCCGTGGATCCACTCTGTGGGGACAGACAGCCTCGCTGGGGAGCTGAGGGTCTTGCATGGGTCCTTCCAGTTTCTGGCATTGGGCTGCAGCACTGGAGCCCCCCAGAGCCTGGGATGGGCTAGCCGGCTCAGAGCAGAGAACTCTATTCTCTTTCTCTAAAAAAATGTTAAGCAGTTTTCTTGAGATATAATCCACATACCACACAATTCACCTATTTAAAGTGTACAATTTAATCCATTGTGTGTGTGTGTGTATCATGATGATATTTATTGATTTGAGAGAGAGGAAGGGAAAGAGAAAGAGTGAGAGAGAAACATTGATTTGTTGTTCTACTTTGATTCTTGTGTGTGCCCTGATCTGGGATCGAGCCTGCAATCTCGGTGTATCAGGACAACGCTCTAACCAACTGAGCTACCCTACCTGGGCCATTGTCTCTTAATCTCCTTGTCTTGTGACTTCTTCCTCCCCACTTCCTGAGGCTACACCTGTATAAACTTGTTCTCTGTAAAGATTCCAGTGCATTCATTCACACTCAGGTGTAAGTGACTGATAACAGTATGGTCACCTAAAATCTCAGGGTGACCCATCCCACGTTGTAGCCTTCTGCCTCAAGTAGGGATTTCCAGAAGCAAAGGCTGAAATGGAGTTTGAGGGCAAAAGAAGATGCTGGATGGTGATGCAGACTCAAGAGAGCCAGGACGAGCCTAGTTCTGAAGCGAGTGCTGCCCATCAGGGTGCCCTGCAGCAGACCCGGAGGTCCAGGTCTTTATATCCCTATCCCCACCAGTTCGAGGATGTTCCGTGTGGCTGAGGCCATCCCTGAAGAGCTGATGTGAGGCTGTGTGCTGACCAGCTCCTGCACAGCTGGGCAGCAAGTTTCTCCTTTAAGGAGACCTAGGATCCACATCTCTGTTGCATCTCACCCCCTCAAAGGACCCCACCACCCAGGGGTCAGCTAACTCTCACCTCCACTCCCAGGACCAGGGCTCTCTTTTCCTACTGAGTCAGCCCAGCTCCATTTCACAAGGTTCTAGGCTTCCCTCTGCTCAGCCCAAACTAAAACAGGTGAACATCTACCTGGGTTCTTCCCTCGAGCTACACAAATTGAAAACTCATCCCTGTGACAATTGGGAATGTCCCCCTCTCTGTCCCCACTCTTGTTTCTCTATCTGTTCTGCATGTGAAACACACCCATGATCTCTGTCCTGACTGTGGCCAGTGAGTCCAAGTCCCCTTGAAGGGTGGTTCCAGCTCCAAATACAGCTCTCCAGGGTCCCCACCTGGTACTGAGACCCACAGGACCACGTCCTTGTTCCGGAGGACAGAGTCGAGTCACAGTTTTGACTCCATGGAAGTTCACCAAAATGCTCAGCTGTTCTCACCAGCAACTGCTAATCCAAGCAGCCTCAGACCATCCTGCTGGGACTGGCTGCTCAGACCCAACTATAGAATCTTGTCCTGGTCTCCGTTTGGTCCAATTCTTAGATGCTTCCCAAGGGAATTTTCATTTTAACAGGAAAGGTTGACTATCTGATGAGGGATTTCCAGTTGGATCAAAAATAAATGTTAAGCTCTGGCCAGTGTGGCTCAGTTGGTTGGAGTGTCATCCTGTGCACCAAAAGGTGGTGAGTTCCATTCCTGATCGGGGCACATACCCAGGTTACGGGTTCGATCCCTGGTTGGGATGTGTGCAGAAGGCAACTGATCACTGTATCTCTCTCTCGTTGATGACTCTCTCTCTCTTAAATCAATAAACATGTCCTCTGGTGAGGATAAAAAAAATAATAATAGTAATGTTCAGCCTTGGAAGCTGTGGTCTCCCTGAAAACACCTGTAGGTAGATAGGTGCTTTGGCTCAAACAACTTGAGCATGAAGCCCCCTCCTGGAGGGTCACTCTTTATTTAAAGATTTAGGGGCAAACATTTCTATTTTAAACAACTCAGTAATAATATAGAAAAAAAATGCAAAATCTACTTGAATTTCTGAGGGAAATTAGGGACTTCCACATCATTTCACACCTCCTTTGGGCAGCCGGAGCCCACCCGGGCCTCCCTGGAGTAGGCCTAAGTCACAGCCCAGGCAGGGGATACCTGAAGCAGACCAGGATTGCCCACCCCAGGTAAAGATGGCCGTGCAGGGCCAAGACACAGACCAGGAAACGAGCACCAAGCCCACCCCGCCTGCCATTCTAGACCACTTGATTTTTGGAGCAAGGGGGTTGCTCAGAGACCACCTAGTCGATTCTGTTGTTTTACAGGTACAAACACTGAGACCCAGAGAAGGGAAATCACTTGCTCTAAGTCAGAGGTCCCTGGTGCTCTGATTCTGAGTCTCCCTCGTGGCATTTGATAGGGGTGGTGCCAGAGAGGTGCCAGTTGGGGGGCAGGGCTGAGAGGTTGGAATATGAGAATGAGGAGGAGCTTCTCTGGCTCTGTTCCAGGTGATCATGGGGCAACGGACATAGACGGGTGTTTCCAGAAGGGGAGCTGCTAGGAAATCCTTATGTTTGGTGTGCTGGGCATCTCCCCGTGGCTTGCCTCAGCCTGGGTCAGCAACCTGGGGTTCATCCTAAGTCTGTTCTCTATGGGTGAAGCGCATGGCAAAGCCACCTTCCATGACTTGTAGAAGGAGCCACACTTCTTTGTCAACAGTCATTTCAGACATTGATTTCACCCCCCCCATCCCAATCTGTTCTTAAGGAAAACAAGACAGTTTTCCCCCAAGTCCCAAATGACTGCTCTCTTTGATCCTGCGCCTGAGGCTGTGCTCATGACCCTGTCATTTAGCAAACAATGAGGAAACCCAGTGGGATTGGGTTTCCAAAATCTGGGGCATAGTCTTGCCTTTGAGAAGCAGGGAGTGGATGTAGTGGAGAGAAGACTAACAAGAACTTGAGAACAGCAAAGAAGGAGGGTGTGACTCAGACTGTGTTTGGGAAAACACTTCTTTGATGTAACTGGTGATGGGACTGAGTAATTAGGGAACACTTCTGGAGTAGGGTCGCTTGTGCTGGGTCTTGAGGCACCAGTACAAGAGTACAGATTTGGAGGTTGGGGTGCAGGTTTAAATTTGGGGTCATTGAAGTTAATTTTGCAAAGGGACCCACCCCCAGTTCCTCTACCCCCAGTATTTCTCCCTCATGCTTCCCTCGGTGCCAAACAACCGAGTAACTCTCTGAAGTCAGGAGGAGTCTACCTGCCCCCTCGTCGAGCGTTTCTCGGACTGGCCCTGCTTTGCTGCCTTTCCCGGCTCTTTCCCCATAGTCGTGGGTCTCTGTAGCTTCCCTTAGCCTCAGTTTCCCTACGTACAGAACAGACTAGAGGTTTATTCCCCTGTTCCTTTCTAAGAAGATAGTGGTGTCCTGAGCCTGACCAGTTTGGCACATGGCCGGTGAAATACCATGCAGGAACATTTCATTCAAACTGTTCTCACTCAAAGACTGAATTCCAGACAACGGAAACAGACTTTTTTTTTTTTCATTCATTTCATAAAAACTTTTGTTTTTGAGTTCTAAAGAATGCAGGAAGGACAGCACCAGGCAAGTATCTAAGTGGGCTCCTTGTCACCTTTCCTGAGTGTCTCTGGGCTGGAGCAGCCGGTGGAGGACGTGGCACTTGGGGACGTGGCCGTTGGAGCCAGTTTGGCTGCTAGGGCGACCACAACCAAACCAAAGCGCTTTTCCAGATGCTGCAAACCAGCCTTTCCCGGCCGGAGTGTGCAGTGAGCGGGAGGGGAGCCTGCAGTTTCCAGTGCTGTAACCTGTGTCAGGGATCATCTGAAGACTGATCTCCCCTTTCCAAAGAGGAGGCCAGGACACTTCCAGGATGAGAGCCCAGGAGGAGGCTGACTTCGGAGAACTTGGCAGGAGGTCTGCTGTCTGCCCCAGGGCCTGGATCTGAGAGTGGTCCCAGCGTCTTGGCAGGAGGCCGTGTTTCGATTGGCACTCTCTGCGGTGGAGGAGGAAGCCGACCAGGGCCGGACATCCTGTGCCAATTTGGGAGAGCTGGGAGCTCCTTTCAGGGGAGCCCCGAGCTCTGCGAACACAATCCCACCACTTCCATTCAGCACAAAAGTGAATGCACTAGGCGCCAGATGCGACTTTAAAACCGCACAAAAGGAACACAGGGTTTCAACAAACAGAAACCTGCTGGCACTGGGCTTCAGTGGAGTAGTGGGCACAGGCCATCCAGCACTGGCTTTAATTAGTTTAAGCCACCTCCCTGATGGGGGGGGGGGTCCTACTGTAGAGAAGCCAGCCACTGGGTCTGGTCTCCTGCTAGACTTGGAGGGGTGGTGTCTTCAGCACCATTGTGCAGTGATTGGCACTTACTTCCTTGAGCTTAGAGATGGGGGACAGGTTATGGCGAGATACCTGGGGGTGTCAGGGGTTCTGGAATGGAGTCCTTTCCAGGCCACTAAACAGCACATGGCTACAGGCAATCAATTCCCTCCCCGGCAGATTCTCAGGTTTCTTCGACTTCAAAATTCTAAATAGAGGTATTTCAAGTGCAAGCGAAGATTATATTTTTATTATGAGCGGAGGTTGTTGACAATCTCCAATAAAAGAAAAGATTTCTTGAATCCCTAGACATTTGATTTCCCTTAAAATTGTTATCTACACAATAGATCTAATTCTAGTTGGAGCTGGGTCGGCAGAAGGACAGAAATCTACTCAAACTTGTTAAAGAAAAAAGGAGGTTTATTGGATACCGTGCAACCAGAGGTCAGGGTAGGTCTTGCAGGTGCTGGATTGAAACTGGAAAGTTACCAGCAGTGGAGACTGCCTTCATGGTCCTTCAGTTCTCTCTCTCTGCTGTAAGCTTCCTCTCCTCACCCTGAAGCCTAGCCTTCTCTTTAACGTCACGCGGTGCTGGCTCAGGGCTTTGTCACATGGCTTTGGCTAGTCATGGTGCTGCTGAATCCCCTCCTTTTATTTTTTTGGAAACCTCACCACTGATGGACAGACACAGTCAGAGGTCAGGTGTCCATCTTTGGTCTATCAGCCTCTGTAGGGAAGAAGAGTAATGTGGTGTCTGGACTGTGGATGGGGGAGTTTCTCTAGAAGGAGCTGGGATGGGGCAGGTGGAAAACCTATGCAGGACAGGAACATCTTGGCCACATGGCATACTCCACTCTAGACATCATCTCTCCATTAGGCTCCTGGAATGCACAAATGCGGTCCTCTTTCTCTGATGGTTACTTTGGCAGCTCCTTTGATGGCTGCCAAAATAACCATCCTTTGCTTGCTTGCTTGCTGGCTGGCCCATAGGTTTTGGTATTCCCCAAGGTTCTGTCCTTGACCATCTTCCCTTTGCTAGGCCCTGGAATGCTAGTACATTCCAGACACTACAGTTATACCAGAGAATAAGCCACAGTCTCCATCTTCCCAGGATTTATAGCCTTGTGAGGAAACAAGAAGTGGTTACTGTTGATGACAGGTGATGGGACAAAAGGAGAATGGACAGGAGCTCATAAAAGGACTGGGTTTCATTCACCCAGAACTGGCCAAATCTGTCTCCAGCTCTGCAGGCCTGTATTCACCACAGCTACTAGACATCTCCATCTGCAGTCAGCCTTAGACTCAAGCATATTCACAATGGAAATAATTAGATCCTACCTAGAGCTGTTGTTAATCCAGTAAGACTTACTAGCTATTAATATTGGCTCATGCTTCCAGTCTCCCAGGCAAGGTACTTGGGGTCCATTGACTCTTTTATCTGATCATTAAAATCCAGTCAGTCACTAGGTCTACGAAGTCTCCCTTAGAGATGTCTGCTGGATAAGCCAAAGCCATGTCTGACATGGGACAGATGTCACCATTTTTTATTTAAACAGACATCATCTTTTCTCCTTGCTGTTGCGATGGCTTTCAATTGGTCTCCGTGGAGGAATCTCCCTCCCTACCCTTGGCCTCGAGTCTATCAATCACACAGTACCCAGAGGGAAGTTTTGTTTGCTTTTCTGTTTTTACCTAGCTCTTGATTTATAAAATCTGAAATCTCATTTTAAAAATGTAAAATTATGCCCACACTGCCAGGCCTATGTGGCTCAGTGGTTGAGCATCGACCCATGCACCAAGAGGTTGAGGGTTCGATTCCTGTTCAGGGCACATGCCCGAGTTGCGGGCTTGAGCCCCAGCAGAGGGCATGCAGGAGGCAGTTGATAGATGTTGATATTTCTCTCATTGATGTTTCTATCTCTCCCTCTCCCTTTCTCTCTAAAATCAATAAAATGTATTTTTAAAAAAATTTGAAATCTCAATATTTTGCTATTTGTTTCAGCCTTCTTCCCTCCTCCCAAAATTACATTTAATATTAATTTTCCCTTTAGATAACCAACCATCTCCACCCCATTTATTTAGTGTTTCCTTAATGTTTGTCACATTTCAGGGTTCTATTTGTGTGTCCTCTGGGGCCTCTATTTGGTTCTATTGGTGTATTTCTTTCTTCTGTGCCAACACCACACTTAATTTATACAGTGTTTTGCAAAATCTTAATATTTGGTAAAGCAAGTTTGTTATTCTGACAGTTTGTTATTCAATTGTCTTGGCTATTCTTAGATCTTCGTGTGTGTGTGTGTGTGTGTGTGTGTGTGTGTAGCATGAATGTTTCTCTGTTTTGGAACAAGTTATGCTAAATAAGCACAAACAATTTGGAAGATGGAGCGTGTATGACAGAGCTGTGACATTTCAAAATATCAACCAGATTATAAATACTGACCTGCGCAATTGTTCCTGTGCCTCATTAGCTATGAAATACCTTTTCCTTGGAGAGCACTTTATAGTTTTCAAACCTGCCAGAAAGGTGAGAGCCTGCATTATTTCCACCATTTTAAAAAACTTTTTATTTTTAAAGTTTACATTTTAATCCAAGTTTTACATATGCATAGTCCATTTATTTTACAAGCTGTGCTATGAAAAATAGCAGCCCTCATCTCCCTTCCTGGGGGCAACCATTTTCAGCCCTGATTTCTTGGTATTTATTCCCACGTTTCTAAATAATGTATCTAAACTTGTTTTTACCTCGTAATGTTTTCAATTTTATTTTATTTTATTTTATTTATTTATTTATTTTTTTATCCTCACCCGAGGACATTTTTCCATTTTTTGTACAGATAGAATGGGAGAGAGAGAGAGAGGAAGGGAGAGAGAGTGAGAAACATCGACGTGAAGGGACACATCGAGTGGCTGCCACCCGCACGACCAACCAGGGCCGGGAACAAACTGCAACCGAAGTACGTGCCCTTAGCGGGAACCGAACCCGGGTCTCTCCGGACCGCAGGCCGACGCTCTAACCACTGAGCCAAACTGGCCAGGGCTCAATTTTAAATATATATATTATATTTATATTAAATATAAATATAATATATATATTTAACCTATCTTTATTGTTGAATGTATTACAGATGTTCCTCATTTGACCCCCTCCTCCCCACTCCTACCCCCCACCTGCCTTTCCCCACACTGTTGTCTGTGTCCATTGGTTATGCATATATACATAATTTGTACTTCTTAATCCCTTCACCTTTTTCATTCATTCCCCCAACCCCCCCTCCCATCTGACAACCAACAGAATATTCTCTGTATCTATGAGAATGTTTCTGTTCTGCTTGTTCATTTTGTTCGTAGATTCAATTGTCGATAGATATGTATTCATTGCCATTTTATTTGTTCATATTTCTTATCTTTTTCTTCAAAGAGACCCTACAACATTTCATATAATAACGGTTTGGTGGTGATGAACTCCTTTAGTTTTCCTTGTCTGGGAAACTCTTGATATGGCCATTGATTCTAAATGACAGCTTTGCAGGATAGAGTAATCTTGGTTGTAGGTTCTTGCTTTTCATCACTCTGAATATTTCTTGCCACTCCCTTCTGGCCTGCACAGTTTCTTTTGAGAAATCAACTGACAGTCTCATGGGAACTCCCTTGTAGGTAACTAAATGCTTTTCTCTTGCTGCTTTTAAGATTCTTTCTTTGTTTTGAACCTTTTGCATATTGATGATGATGTGTCTTGGCGTGGGCCTCTTGGGGTTCATCTTCTTTGGGACTCTCTGTGCTTCCTGGACTTGTATGCCTGTTTCTTTCACCAAGTTAGGGAAGTTTTCTGCCATTATTTCAAATACGTTTTCGATTTTTTGTTCTCTCTCTTCTCCTTCTGGCACCCCCAAGATGAGAATGTTGACACGCTTGAAGTTGTCCCACAGGCTCCTTACACTATCCTCATTTTTTTGGATTCTTTTTTCTTTTTGCTGTTCTGATTGGGTGTTTTTTGCTTCCTTATATTCCAAACCGATGGTTTGCTTCTTGGCTTTACCTACTCTACTATTGAATGTGTGTACATTATTCTTTATTTCAGTTAGTGCCTTCTTCATTACTGACAGTGCATCCTTCATTTCTGACTGGTCCTCTTTTATGCTCTTGAGGCCCTCACTAAGTTCATTGAGCATCCTTATAAGCAGTGTTTTGAATTCTGCATCTGTTAGGTTGCTTATCTCCATTTCGCTTAGTTATTTTCCTACAGTTTTGTTATGTTCTTTCATTTGAGACCTGTTTCTTTGTCTCCTCATTTTGGCTACCTCCCTGTGTTTGTTTCTATGTATTACTTAATGAGAGGTATAGGGCTAGCTGAGACCAGATGCTGCTTGTTTGAAAGAATTTAGGAAAACCTGAAGCAGGATCTAAGACAGGCCAATCCTATGGTTAAGCAACTGGCAACAGCTTGGATGGGCCTGAAAATTGGGTGGGGCAGGGCCTCAGGGAATCACCAGGGCGGGGCAACCAGTGTGAGCCAGGTCGCTGGAGGCCCAGATATGGTGGCTGTCTGCTGCCCCAGAGAAGGGCTCACCAAAGGAACAAAGGCCTCTGATAGCACGTCTTTCCAGGAGAAAGCCCCCTCTCCAGCCCTCGCTCCAATGCCAAACAGCTCAGTTCTTCCCCATATGACTCTGGTGCCTTTCAAGTTGCCTTCCCCACGCTGGAGCCTGGAGGGTACGAGTCTGAGTAAGTTCATGGGCCCTTCAAGAGGAGCTGCCTGGGGCTCCAGCCGCCTCAGCCTCCCTGAGCCTCAGTTCCCGCTGGCTTTTCCACCCAGAAGTGATGGGGATTCTCTTCCTGGCACTGGAACCCTGAGCGGGGCACCTGGTGTGGGACGGGGACCCCTCAGTCCTCAGGGAGGACCTTCCAAGCCGAGGTGTCCTCCTGATTTTTATCCGCCACACGTGGGGGTAAGACCAGCCCGTAGCATCTCCACCCTCCTACCAGTCTCGATGTGGCTGCTGCTTTAATTCCATAGTGTAGGACTTCCATTCAGCTTGATTTCGGGCAGTTTTGAATGATGGCTGTTCTGTAGTTTAGTTGTAACTTTGATGTGGTTGTGGGAGGACACGATACTGCGTTTACCTACCCGCCATCCTGACCGGAAGTCTATATTTTTTTCTTTATTGATTTTTTTAGAGAGAGAGGAAGGGAGAAGGAGAGAGAAATAGAAACATTGATGAGAGAGAACATTGATTAGCTGTTTCCTGCATACCGCCCACTGGGGATTGGGCCCACAACCTGTTTTTTTCAGTTTTAATCATTAAGTTTTAAACAGTCTGCTGAGAGTTTCTTCGCTCTGTCCACTCGTGTATACCCTTCCCTTCCTCAGCCCCTCAGTGTGGCTGTGTCAGGGTTTTGCTTAGATCTATATTTGGGGTTAACATGAATCCAAGTATGTAAAATTATGTAGTAAGCCACAAGGACTCTTCTTTTCCGCTCAACTTTTTGCTTCTCCGGGAGGTAAAAATTATCTTGCTTTTTTGTTTGCTTGGCTTTCTACTTAACACACATGTAATTCAGGCAAGGGCTTCAACCGTTGTCAAAGTCTTCTCTTCACAATCATCAGATATTTAATCAACTTGAGCTTCGGAGAAGTCTTTCCTGGAGATTTCTGATGTGCTCCGATGTGGAGTGGAGGTCTCTGTGCTGGTGAACAACTGCCGTCCTGGGCCCTCCTTCACCAGCAAATCTCTCTTTCGTGTTGGATCTCCCGGGTCCCCTTTCTTCCTCATTAATGGTCTATTTCCTGTTTCTGAGGGCACATGTCCTTTGCAGCTTCCTGGGAAGGGATGAATGGGAAGTAAATATTGAGAGACCCTCCACATCTGACAATATCTCTATTCCCCCTTCCTAATTGATTGGTACTTTGGGTGGTTATGAAAGTCTAGGTTTGTAGTATCTTACCTGCAGAATTTGGAAGGCATTCACCACTATCTCCAAGCTTCCAGTAGTGCTATTAAAAAATCCAGAACTTTTTTTTTTATCCTCACCCGAGGACATTTTTGCATGTATCTTCAGATAGAGAGGGAGGGAGGGAGGGAGAAACATCGATGTGAGAGAGACACATTGAGTGCTTGGTTGGATGGGGAGGAGGGTGTCAATGGGGGAAAAAGGAGAAACATCTGTAACAAAAACAAATTAATAAAAATAATTTTTAAAAATCCAGAACTTTTCTGATCTTTGTATACTTATAAAATGATTTTTTGTGGTAAACAATATTTGTTAGACAATTCTAATATTTCTTAATATGTTTACCCATTGTTCTGGGCACTTGGTAGGTTCTTTAAATTTGTAAACTCCAGTCCTTCATTTCTGGGAGGTTTCCTTCTTTTTCCTCCCTTCCCCTCCCTCCTGCTTCCCTCCCCAACCCTCCCCTCCTCATCCTTCCCCTCCCCTCCCCTCCCCTCCCCTCCCCTTCCCTTCCTTCCCCCCCCTTTCCTCCCTCCCTTTACTTTTTCTCCTTCTTTCCGTGATTCTTCTTCTCTTTGTCTTTGATGTTTTTCACTAGAGCTGCTATTGTTTATATCTTGTAACTCCTGGACTAGTCCTCTAATTTTCTTCTCTTTTCTATTTTCCATCCCTTTTTCTTTGCCCTCTTCCTTCAACTTTACCTTCTATTCTTCTACCGAATTTTTCATTTCTACTGTTTTCCTTTTAATTCTCCAGAGCTCTTGTTTTTGTTCTCTGAATGTTCTTTTTCCTAATCACCTCTCCTTGTCCTATGGTTACAATATCTTCTCTTGTATCTTTGAGGATATTAACTGCAGCATTTTTAAGTTTTCTTCTCAAATCTTTGCTTCTTCTAAGTTGCTTTTTTTCCGTTTGTTCATCTGGGCCTCTGTCTTTCATGTTGTGTCTTTCTTCTTGTGTCTGGAAAGCTTTGTGTTCTCAAGGGCATCAAAAAAGCAAAACAAAAACAAAAACAACTAGTTGTCCATAGATGATCAATATCAGTCTCTTTGTTTTTCTTCTTGGGTTGGTCAACTTGTTTCCTGTCTTGAGGGCGAACGCCTGGCCCCCAGGGATCCCCCCCAAGTCTCAGTCTCCTGCGCACACATACTTGCTAGAACTCTGGCTTTCGGTGGATGGCTCCCACCCTCACCTACCTGGTGGTCCCCAGTCGGGGAACCTCCTGTTTGATCCTCTCCAGAGGATAAACCTCTTCCACAAAGGGCAAGGAGTCTAAGAATCTGCGTCGTGTACAGAGTTCCAGCTATTTATTTTAGCCCCATTTCCCCCTTTATTTGCAAAGATAGCTGATTGGAACTTAGTTTTCTTGGTCCCGACTCTGCTGGGCTCTGAGTGGGCTACAAAGAGGACCAGAAAGAGTCCCCAACTTCACGAAACATGCCCTCTCGTGGGAGGCAGATCTGGGCTCAGATCATGACAGTCCAAGGTGGAGTTAGCACTGTGTTCCCTAGAAGGAGCTAATAGTATTGATATGATGAGGGAGGACAGTTAGGTGAGCAGCTGTTGGACGTTTGAATCGTGGATCAGAGGATGTTGGTGGGAGATGGGGTCCATGGGAGGGGGGAGCAGGGAAAGGTTCATGTCCTGGCTTCCCTCTGGGGCAGGCAGGTGGACTCCCAGAAGGAACAGTTGGACATGTCAGAGAACGGAATGCCAGGGTTGGGTAGTGTGTGCGTGTGTGTATTAGGGGAAGTGTGTTGGAGAAAATGATGAAATGGAGGGAGTGAAAACAAACTTTCCTACTGCACAGTTTGCCCAGGGCCAACCCTGGGCCTGTGAGCCATCTGGCAGGACCTGCGATTTCACTCACATGAAATTGTCTACTTTCCCTTCCCTTCCCTTCCCTCCCTTCCTACTGCCCATGGGTGTGTGCATGATGGCATGGTGCAATTTACAAAATTAGTACATGCCCACTGACTCCACCCCGCGCTGCCTTCGTGGTGGCCCTGTGACTTCACGGGTGACGTGTTTGGCTGGCTCCTGGAAGCCCACACACTACTGAGAGATGGCAGGGCCCTTAGGGCTGGAAACCCACAAAGGTTATAAATACCCTTCCTCTCCCTCCCCAACCTCCAGTCATCTCAGCAAGCACGTTATTGAGCACTGAGTGTGTTCCAGGTAGCAGGCAGGTGCTGGAAGGTAACGCGGGGGAAGAGTGGGTTATATTCAAGGATGACTGAGATCTGATCCCCATCCTCAGAGCTTTCCAGACCTTTCTTATCCTCAAGAGTCATGCGTGTTCACATGTGTAGGCACTCTGCAGTTTGCAAAGCACTTCCCTGTTGAGCCTCACACTGCCCCTCTGAAGGAGACTGGGGAGGTGTCACTGATCCCCTTTTGTTGGTGAGGTGACCAAGCCAGATAGCCAAGAGCATGCCATTGGTAAACAGAGGCTCAGGAAGGGATCCTGCATCTTCTGGTCTCGGAAAGGAGGAAATGTTCAGACCCCGGTCTGAATGGTGGTCCATGGCCCATCATGCCAATCATTTCAAAAACTTCAAGTACTTCCTTCATCTCACACTTGGCCTTGGGTCTCTCATAAAGAAAAGACTTGAATAGGTCAAGAAATGAGAGACACAAATAAGGAGTTGTGAGCATTAGGGAAGTAGCTATGTGCCTGCCTCTGTCTCTGACTTTATACCTCTCAAAGTTTTTCCACACCCAGTATTCCATGTGAGTCCTACAACCTGTGAGATAATAGCCAATATTTATTTGAGTTCTTAGTCTGTGGGAGGCACTGGTCTGCACAACTTCACCCATGTTTCATCCTCAACAACCCTATGAGGTAGGCACTTTATTATTCCCATTTTATAGTTGAGGAAACAGAGATGTTGAGCCATTTGCCCAAGGTCCCACAGCTGGTAAGTCAGGGAATCAGGATTTGATACCCAGGTGGTCTGCCCACAGGGCCCATGCTTGCCATGCCATGGGGTGATTGGCAAGGTTGAGTGTGGAGAGGTGAAGGGACCTGCTTGAGACCCCTTAGCAAGTACTAGAACTGGGTTTCCCTGGTCTTTGTGTGCCTTGCTCCTTCCCTGTTCTTCCCTTCACAGCAAGCCCAGGACGAGAGAGCATAGTGTGTCTACAGGAGACACACGATGGGGCAGGGGCTGCAGGGTATCATATAACGAGCCCCAAGAGAGGTTTCCTGACTACAAGTGTCTTTTTTCCCACTTACTATCACAAGTGCCCCCAAATTCACAGTGAGTCCATCCCAGAATATATAGCCAACAAGATTGTATACTATACATGTGTATGTGCAGGAATGTTCATCGCAGCATTAAAAAAAAATTATTTTTATCCTCACCCGAGGACATTTTTGCATTTATCTTCAGATAAAGTGGGAGGGAGAGGGGAGAAAGAGAGAGAGAGAAACATCGATGTGAGAGAGGCACATCAACTGGTTGCCATCCACACGACCCCAACCAAGGTACGTATGTGCCCTTAGTGGGAACCAAACCCAGGCCTCTCCAGTCCATGGGCCGATGCTCTAACCACTGAGCAAAACCGGCCAGGGCAGATTTTTTTTTTAAATCCTCACCCGAGGACATTTTTGCATTCATGTTCAGACAGAGCCGGAGGGATATAGGGAGGGAGCGAGAGAGAGAAACATCGATGTGAGAGAGACACATCGACTGGTTGCCACACACACACAACCCCAACTGGGGCAAGGACAAACTGCAACTGAGGTACGTGCCCTTAGCAGGAACCTAACCTGGGACTCTGTGGTCCACAGGCCAACGCTCTAACCACTGAGAAAACCAGCGAGGGCCATCACAGCATTTTTGTAATAGCCCTGAATGACTACCCACAGGTCTAACCATGCCGCAGAGAATGACGCAGCGCATGTTATGGACCGCAGCCCCGTGAAGCATTGTGAATGAGTCTCACACACACATGCGGAGTGGTAAAAGTCAGACCCCAAAGGATAGATATTGAATGAGTGCATTTATGGGAAATTCAAGGGCGGTGAAGTTATCTAAGGTGTTAGAAGTAAGGATAGAGGCTTGGGAGGGGGATGTTCAGGGAAGAAGGGAGCAAGAGAGGGATTTTGGGGACACTGGCAGTATTTTATTTCTTGACTTGGGTGATGGATAGACAGGTGCTCACTTTGTAATTATTTATTGACCTGTGTACGCATAATTTGTGCCTTGTAGATGTGCTATAATCCACAATATAAATGTTTTTTAAGATCCACTCGTAGCAATTTGAGAAAGGCAGTGTGTCAGCGACCGCAGTAACATCACTGTCCCAGCCTGGGTTTCACCAGAAGCAGATGCCGAGATGCCTGCAGTGCAGCATCTAACAGGGAGCTATTCCCAGGAAGTCCTGTGAGGGGAGTGGGCCGTGAGACGGGCAGAGAGGAAGCCAATAAAGGCTGTATTATGGGGCAGGTTGCCCCGATGGCTTTTCCAGGAGCTGGCACACCTCGCCCGGGATCATTCATTCATTCGACCAGCGTTTATCGAGTGCCTCCTTCGTGCCAGGCACGTCACCTGGGTGACATTGATGGAGGAAGGGAGAAAGAGCTGTGGGCTCTAGAAAGCGTGGAGGGCTGCGTGGGAGACTGGGCGCGTGCAGGAGACGGGACGACCTTCCAGACAGGAAGAGTAGACGTGGTGAGCCCAGGGCAGAAGTCCTGGCTGCGAGTTCCGGCACTGCTGGTGACCTCTGGGGTGAGGCAGTGCTGTTCAACAGAACATTCTGTGCAGGTGCCAATGTTCTATTCTGAAGGTCCCCCCAGTGTGGTGCCCACTAGCACACGGGGCTGCTGAGAACATGCCATGTGGCTCTTGGGACTAAGGAACTGACTTTTAAACTTGATTTAATTTTAATAGCCACACGTGGCTAATGGCTCCTATATTGGACAGTACTGCCCTAAGGTGCTTGGTGACTTTCTACTGGCCAAATTCAATGCCCATGTTTCCATCTGAATCGCACTTGCTGACCCCGGAGCATCCTCATCCCGCTTCCACTCACCATATCTGGTCATTTTCTTTCGCTCCTGTGACTTCAAATACCTTCTATGTGCCTCTGGATCACTAATCTATTTCTTTCTTGCAGACTTTTTTCCTGGGCTCCTGACCTAATTTCCCAGTGCTTTCTGGATGTTTCCGCAATAATCTCAAGATAAATATGTCCCAAAGTAAACTCATTATTTCTCCTCACTTTCCTATACCTCCTTCAAACTAACTAATCCTTCTCTACTTGTAGGCTAAAAATGGGGGGGGGGTGTCTTCTTAAAACCCTCCTCCTCTGTCCATATGTAATCAGTCACTAAAATCTTTTGAGCCCGTCTGGCCAGTGTGGCTCAGTGGTTGAGCATTGACCCATGCACCAAGAGGTCGCCGGTTTGATGCCCAGCCAGGACACATGCCCAGCTGTGGGCCTGATCCCCAGTGGGGGGCATGTGGGAGGCGGCCAATCTATGTTCTCTCTCATCGATGTTTCTGTATCTCTCTCCCTCTACTTCCCCTTTCTCTAAAATCAATAAAGAAAAAAACAAACAAGAAAACTTTTGAGCTCATACCAATCAATTTCCCCAAAGCATCCCCTTCTATCTCTACTGCTGACCCTATTACACAGGTGGAGCTGGGTCCAGTGTAAAATGCAGGGCCCCAGGGGTGGTGGTGTGGAATCACTCTCCCTCCCCATGGGTCTCCACCCCAGCCCACAGGTGGATGGGCAGCCCCTAAGGGCTTGCACTAAAGAGAAGCTGGATACTTGTACTGCTGGTGGGCAGGAGGCTGCTGATTCTCCCCAATGCACCATGGCACTGCCAACCCAGGGTAGTGATGGCCCCTGCTTTGCCTTATCCCTGGGAAACTCAGGGGCATGACCTCAACCTTAGCCCTCCCTGAGCCTGTCTTGGCCTCTGCTGGGGTAGAGGGCAATGCAGAATATGACACACACACACACCCCCACCAATGTGATGGGGCCAAGCAGTGGGGAAGATAAGGGAGGGACCCGTGGTGCTAGGGGCACAGAGGGTATGGTTGAGAACCTATCCTGGGAGGCAGTGGGCAGTGGGCCTGTGCCGGGCACATGCTCCATTGTCCCAGACTTGACTCACAAAACACAAATTCAAAGACAAAAGGATCAAAAAGGTCAAGATGGTGCCCTCAGAACATTATACTCTACTCATGGGGCCCTTCTGCGTGTGGACTCTGGGTGACGGCCTGTCACTTACCCATGAAGGCCCCTCTGCAAATGTGCCATGGTCACAGTTCACTTAGTTCCTTGTCCCTGCTGAACTGGGAGGAGCTAGACCTCCAGAAGTTGACTGGGGGCGGTGCCACCCCCAGGTGGCACTAGAAAATGTACGAGGTGTGTGATGTTGTCACAGTGACTGGAGGTGCTTACGGGAATCAACGAGCAGAGACAGGAGATGCCGAGCATTCTGCTACGCCTGCAACAGTCCTGAGCTAAGTAACAACAGTGTCCCTGACAGAAACGCTGCCCTAATGTTGCTGTGTCCTACCGTGCATGCCGCTCCTTCCTCCAGATACCTGTTCCAGGCTCACGTGACTCCTCACCCGCTCTTCCCCAAGCTCGTTCTTCCCGGAAGCAGAGCCCCTGGCTCCCCCGAGTCCACCTTCCCTGGAGTCCCTGTTTCATCACACGCAGTCGCCTGCTCCCGCCTCTCCTTCATGGCTGCAATCGCCCGGAGCTTCAGTGTGGAGGGAGGAGCCCCGGTTGGGGGCCAGCCCTATCCTGGCTCTAGCACTGCACTTGCCACCCATGAACGATGAGGACCTGGCAGTCATTTCTCCTCGCAGCCTTCCAGCTGTAAAGTCCTATCCCCCCAGTTTTGCCATCATCAGAAAGCCCTCAAGCGCTTCTCTGAAAACAACCTTTCAGCCGGCCCCATAACCTTGATGGATACGGCCACATCCCTGCCTTCATGTCCTCTGTCTGTTTTCCTGTCCAGCCTTGAACTGAGGATGTGAATCATTTCACTGTCCCCAGTGCACCTCCAGGATGAGATGGCAGGGATGAGAGCGCAGACCAGCGTTTCTCTTATTCCTTCCAAATTGTGGTGAAATACACATAACTTAAAGTTTACCGTTTTAACTATTATTATTTCATAAATGTTTTAAGACATTTTTAAAAAATTGATTTTAGAAAGAGAGGAAGGGAGAAGGAGAGAGAGAACATTGATTGGCCACCTCCTGCATGCCTTTCACTGAGCATTGGGCCCACAGCCTGGGCATGTGTCCTAACCGGGAATTGAACCAGCGACCTCTTGGTGCATGGGTCAATGCTCAACCAGTAAGCTACACTGGCCGGGCCATTTTAACTATTATTAAGTGTACAATTCAGTGTCATTAAGTATATTCACAACATTGTACAACCATCACCACTATCTAGTTCCAAAACTTATTCATCCGGAACAGAAACTCTGTACCCATTAAACAGGAACTCATTCTTCCCTCCCCTGGGCCCCTGGCAACCACGATTCTACTTCCTGTCTGTGTGAAGTTCCTATCTAGGAATCTTATATACGTGGGATCATACAGCACGTGTCCTTTTGTGCCTGACTTATTTCACCTATCGTAATGTCTTCAAGGTCCATCCATGTTGTAGCCTGTGTCAGAATTTCCGTCTGTTTGAAGGCTGTCAATTGTATGTATGACCACATTTTATTCATCCATTCCTCTGCTGAGGGACACTTGGGCTGCCCACCTGTTCTGTTTAAAGAACAGTGTTTTTGGATAGCCCCTTGAGTCCAGGGGAGGCGAGAGAAGACGAAGCATCAGATCTCCACGTGGATGGGCTCCCTCAGGAGCCTTCCTCCTCAGGCGTGACAGAAGACAGAGGGGAGCAGGGGACAGAGGGTCATGCCCTCAGGATCGAGAGGAGAATGGGGTGGGTTCAGATGGGGTGAGTGGAGTAAGCACAGAGCAAAGAAGAATGCTGTGGCCCAACTCTCAGCTGAAGGAAGGAGGGCGAGAATGGAGGTGAAATTATTCAAGGAAAGTAAGTGGAGAGATGGGCCAGTGACTCTCTTTTGGTTAAGAAAAAGGAAGGGCAGGAGGGAGGGGGAACAAGAGAGGAAGAGGAAGAGGGCGAAGGAGTGAACATGTGTCACGAGTGGTGAATGTGGTCGCTGCAGAAGGAACCAGGGCCCAGGGACCGAGAGGATGTGGACGGGAGGTGAGGGCAGGGCCAGCACCTAACTCGCAGGACCCAGTAGAAAATGAAAACACAGGGAAAATGCTGTGAAAGGTACTGAAGTAGGAAGCCCTTTCCTCTGCTCTCTCTCTCGATGTACGTTTTCTTTTCATTTGCTCTTTACTGTTACTATAAGTAAAAATTTAAACACTTAAGTATTAGCATGAATTTTGCCATTTATCTTTATATTGTGCCAGTTATGTATTTAGTGTTTTTTATTGTGGTAAAATATACATGACATAAACTTTACCATTGTAGCTATTTTTAAGAGTACAGGTCAGTGGCACTGAGGACCTTCACGGTGTTCCACCACCGCCACCACCACCGTGTGCTCTTTCACCTGGCGGAACCAACATTCTGTGCCCACGAGAGTGGCAACCGCCACTGTTCTTTCTGCCTCTATGAATTGCCAGCTCTAGGTGTCTCACTCACCCACCAGTGGACACCTAAGTTATTTCCACCTTTTGTCTATTTTGAATAAACAAAGTCAGTTTTAAATGCAAATGTAAAAGCAATGAACGCATATGCAGAATCACCAAAATTACATAATTCATATTTCCTAGCTCATACAGTCATGTATATATTTTTAAATTTAATTTTTATTTATTTATTTTTTATCCTCACCCGAGGACATTTTTCCATTTTTTGTTCAGGTAGAGTGGGAGGGAGAGAGAGGAACACAGAGAGAGAGAGAGAAACATTGATGTGAAAGGGACACATCGAGTGGCTGCCACCCACACAACCGACCAGGGCCGGGGACAAACTGCAACCGAGGTATGTGCCCTTAGCGGGAACCGAACCCGGGTCTCTCAGGACCGCAGGCCGACGCTCTAACTGCTGAGCCAAACCGGCCAGGGCTATTTTTTTAATTTTTATTATTTATTTATTTATTATCCTTACCCGAGGACATTTTTTTTTTTTTTTTTCCATTTCTCTTCAGAGAGAGAGGGAAAGAGAGAGAGAAACTTCAATGTGAGACACATCGATTGATTGCCACCCATAGGACCTCAACCGGGGCCGGGGGCCAAACTGCAACCGAGGTACGGGCCCTTAGCGGGAACCGAACCGGGACTCTCTGGTCCGCAGGTGGACGCTCCAACAGCTGAGCCAAACCGGCCAGGACTGTATTTTATTTTTAAAATTCAAGTGTAGTTTACATACAATATTAAATGAGTTTCAGGCGTACAACATAGTTATTCAATGTTTATATATCTTATGAAGTAATTGCTGTAATAAATCCAGTAACCATCCGTAACCATACAATTATTACAATACTATAGACTCTATTCCCAACAGTGTACATTACAGTCCTGTGACTTATTTATTTTATAACTGGAAGTTTATACCTCTTAATCCCCTTCACCTTTTCCACCCATCCTCCACCCCACTCACATGTGTTTTATTCTTACCCCAACAGAGGAAACACCGGAGAAAATGAACTCACCATCTCTATTTCACTCGCCAGGCACACCTACCCCACCTTGTGTAGGTGAGGAAGGCCTTAGGCAGCGGTTCTCAACCTGTGGGTCGCGACCTCTTTGGGGGTCAAACAACCCTTTCACAGGGGTCGCCTAAGACCATCAGAAAACACATATTTCCGATGGCGATTCATAACAGTAGCAAAATTACAGTTATGAAGTAGCAGCGAAAACAATTGTATGGTTGGGGGTCCCCACAACATGAGGAAGTGTATTAAAGGGTCGCGGCATTAGGAAGGTTGAGAACCACTGCCTTAAGGGGAAAGAAAGTGGGTTGCCCAGTCTTTCCTTTATCTCTGTGTCATCATTTTTAGCACAAGTGGTTGGCTAATACAGGGAAGGAACATGAGTGAAAAAAAGATATGACAAGGTTCCTTGGTCGTTTGTGTTCTTTGGAAGTGCCGTTGTCATCTTTCTGTATTTAAAGTAGGTTATGCTTTGAGTGGCCAGAGCGGCCTTCCAGGCTGTCAGGATCTGCTTACGCAGGCGTGGCGGTGTGGACACGGAATGTGAGCACAGGATTCCTGCAGGCCCACGATGCGTGGGAGCGCAGCCAGACGTGGAGGGAGGACGAGGTGAGGCTGTCATGGAGCTGCACCGTAGCCCACACTAGATGTGAACAGGTGGCCAAGAGTGGAGGACACAGGTATTCAGCATATCTCCTCTCTCAAGCCCATCACTTTGTAGCCAATTATAGAGAAGATAAAAAATTCCATGGCTTTTAGGTCCATTCACTGTGGAAGAGCCCCCCAAACCTCTGTGAACCCAAGAGTGCTCAGGAAGAGCCCAAGGCATCCTTAAGAGTGGGTGGTGCATGTAATATGTTTTAGAAAGTTTTCTTTCTAATGTGTATAATAATAAGTATGTATTTTGAGTTCTGATGGCTGGAGGGTTAAGCTTTAAATTTCTAGAAAACCTGCTCTGTGGCATACCACACAAACAAGACGCTATTGTAGCTTTGACGGCCTATAGAAAATGTTTAAGCTCAGATAATTGCAGAGATAAGTGCTCGGAGAGCATGGGCTGTGTCTCCTGTTTCTTTCACACAACTGGTGATACTTGGTTAAGATACATAGTAGGTGGAAGGTAAATTCTTGTTGGAGGCTGTGTGGCTTGGGGAGGAATTTGAAATGCAGTGACCCTGGTGGGTGGCCTTGCTAATCCTACCCCCATTTAGAATTGGTTTTCTCTGAAAGCTCATGGAAATGTAAACTAGATATCAAAGCATTAAGGTCCTGGCCAATTTGGCTCAGAGGTTAGAGCGTCGGCCTGCGGTCCAGAGAGACCTGGGTTCGGTTCCCGCTAAGGGCGCGTACCTCTGTTGCAGTTTGTCCCCAGCCCTGGTTGGTCGTGCGGGTGGCAGCCACTCAATGTGTCCCTTTCATGTCGATATTTCTCTCTGTGTGTCTCTCTTCCTCTCTCTCCCTCCCACTCTATCTGAACAAAAAATGGAAAAATGTCCTCAGGTGAGGATAAAAACAAACAAACAAAAAAACATTAAGAAGTATGGCTTTCTCTGTGTTCTTCCAAAAATTATCTATAATAAATATTTATAAAACATTAACTCTAACAAGTTATTGTTGAATGAATGAATGAAAAAGGTGAAGTGGAGAGAGGAGATAGTAACTCTCAACAATTAGGATTTCCGTTTCCTCACCTTTAACAGAAGTGTTTTAAATGATATGGTGCATTCCAAGTTAAAGTCCTGTGATTCAGTTAATATTTATAAATTCAATTAAAATGATCACTGCTTGATAAAAGGAAATTAAGTACATCTATGTGACGTGGTCATACATTTACTACCAGGTTTTAAACCACCGGTGTCGACAAAATGGAAGAGTAAATGGCAGGTGGAGAGTCAGAACACACATTCACCCATTAAACCAAGAATTACTAAATACCTGTGTGGGCCAACATGCTAGGCACAGTGTGGGTTAAAGCAGGAGTTACTGTCCCTAACTTCAAATTATTAATGTGGAGACAAGTTAGAGACACATGAATAAAACTATTTTAAAACATTAGAAGACACATTGTCATCAAGAATAAGATTTCTGGAGAGACTATGAGTGCCCAGAGAAGAAGTGGTCCTCCTGAGGGTCAAAGCAAGTGTTGAAGTTGCATAACTTCCACTTATCTAGAGAGTGGGTGCATCTGCTTCTTCACTCTATGGAAAAGCTTATGGAGTCTTTTAACCAATTATTCATTTAGCAAAATATTTCTTGAGCAACTACTAAGTGCCCAGCCCTATGCAAGGTACTGGAGATATAAGGATGGGCCAATGGAGTCTGTCCCCAAATTGCTCATAGGTGATGGGGCAGTCAAGATAACGGAGGGCAGTGCAGTGTGGCAGTCTGGGTAAACAGGCACAGCTGTGTGGGGCCTGGCAAGGAGCTGCAGCTGCCTTTCCTAACTGGTGATGCTAAGCTTCCCATTGTGTCCCAATATGGCCTCAACATCCTTTTAGATACAGCAACCAGACAATCGCTACCCACCAATCAGATCCGGCACCCATTTGCTATGGGAGCACAGAGAAGCAGTTGGTTGGCACTTTACGGTGGAATTTGGGTAAGAAGTCACAGAGTAGATGCAAATGAAATGGACCTCAGAGGATAAGTAGGTTAGAAACTGCCAGCTTCCTGTTCACTTCCTGCACTGTTGCTGGCTTATTTGCAACTTGGAGAAAAGATAATGGTGCCTGGGTGACATGGGTTTTTTTTTGTAATTGTGGACCCTATTTAGGGTCCCTCAGATCAGGACTCAGATGGGAGTAGCAGAGTCCTGGAAGGGACGGAGCCTTGAGGTGGGTAGTGAGGCTGAGCCAACCTGTTGGAGGAAGTCCAGGTCATTGGCCCAGCCAGGGGTTTTCTTTGGCAGAAGAATGTCCAGCCTCTTTATGTAGCTGGTGCCAAGCAGGCCAGGCGCAGTGAGCTCATGGCGTTCCCTGAGTCCTGGAGCTGGAGACCGAGGGTGGAGGGGAGTGGAGGGCTGGAGATAGCTCTAATGGCTTCAGGCTTGCAGCAGACAGGGCACTGGACCAATGGAGACAGGAAATCTTCTGGGCTTTCAGACATTGTGTCATATGATTGTTTATTTGGGAAGAGGAAGCCATGCAGGGAGTATTGGTGCCCCATCACCACCTTCTGAGAGCGAGATCCAGCTGGTGCATGTGCTACCCTCCTCACCCACGTGCGCGCGCCTGTACACACACACACACACACACACACACAGAGGCGCATGTCCCTCATCATCCACTCCACTGCCTCCCACTCTGTGCATACAGTGAGGCAAGATTGCCACATTCAAAGAGAAAAAGAGCAGAGCTCCAGAGCCCTGCCACCTACATTTCTACTTAGCTTTTGCTGCAAGGGACCCAGCTCTCCTGTCTTTCTTGGGCAAGTTATGACTTGCTAAACCTCAGTTTCCCCATCTGTCCAATGCAGGAAGGAAAACTTCTTCAACCTACTGCTTGAGAAAATAGATAAGAAGAGCTGTGAAGAACAGAACAGCTCCAGCCACATAATGAGTGATTTTTGTCCTTATCACAACCATGCAGGCTTGGAGTTATGGAGTCACACAGAACCCCTCCTAGAGGCTCTGGGTGAGAATCTGTTCCATGTTCCTCTCTTCGTTTCTGCATTGCCAGCAATCCTTGTGTTCCTTAGTTTATAGATGAATCATTCCAACCTCTGCCTCCCCCTTCACCTGGCATTATCCTCTGTGTCTCTGTGTCCCCTTTTATAAGGACACCACTCATTGGGTTTAGGGCCCACCCTAATCTAGAATGACCTCATCTTACCTTGATTACATCTGTAAAATTCCTATTTCTAAATACATCCACATTAATAGGTTTCAGGTGGACATGAATTTAAGGGGGAATTACTTAAGCCAGTATACAGGGATTTGGTCCACACTGAAAGAGATTACATTCTAGGCATGCAGCGATGACAGCCTAAAGAATTCAAGAGAAGACATGGGTGGCAAATGTATTGTTTTATGATAATGCTATATCATTCCATATAATACATTTAACATGATCTGCAAATGAATGATTGTTCATATTTTCCTACATACTCTGGGTAAGACTTAGGTTTGCGGTCCCCATCAACAAAGCACAGTAACAACATTTGAGAGGCATTGTTCACTGTAGGATAGATGGATGATGCAACAACATGAGTCAACGGTGTTAAGGAACTTCAGAGGTAACAAGAGCTGTATTGTTTCAATACAAATAGGTTCTGAAGAGCCATGATATTGTGACTTCTAAGAGAATAGGTCTTCATCCACAATTCTTGGCTCACTGCTCCCAAAGCCCCTGGAATTTTCTAAGTGTTGACAAAGATAAAGGTGCCTTTTGTTATGTTAATAGAGTGACTTTTGGACCCCACACCAGGATGGGGGCTGGTTGCCAAGAGAAACTACACTGAGATTAGAGGTTTAGAACTTTCAGCCTCAAGCTTCCACCTCTGGGAAGGGGAAAGGGGCCAAAGACTGAGTTAAATCGCCAATGGCCAATGTCTTAGTCAATCATGACTACATAACAGAGCCTCCATAAAAACCCCAGAGGACCACTTGCTGGTCATTTTTCAGATACCTTCTGCAATGTGGGAACAGAACACGTCCAGGTGCACCACGCAGGGCTCCAAGCTCCACAAAGACAGAAGCTCCTTCGTTCAGGACATCCCCCTATATCTCTCTTCATCTGGCTGCTGATTCCTATTCTTTTATATCCTTTGTAATAAATCAGTAACCCAGGGAGTAAATGGGTTTTCTTCAGTTCTGTGAGTCATTCAACAAATTCATCAAACCTGAGGAGGTGGTCATGGGAACTTCTGATTTATAGTCAGTTGGTCAAAACACAGGTAACATCTGGGTGTGTGATTAGCAACTGAAGTGGAGGGTGGTTTTGTAGGACTAAGCCCTTAACCTGTGGAATCTGATGCTATCTCTGGATAGATGGTGCCAGAATTGAGTTGAATTCTTGGACACACAGCTGGAGTTCAAGAATTGCTTGTTGGTGTGGGAAAGCCTCTACACACATGTTAGAATTGGGTTCTAGAACCCTTTTCCCAATGGCATTATGGGTAATAATGGTGTTGCCACCTTTTCTCAAGGTGGGAGATTTAACTAAGAACAGTGCATTTGACAATAGTGAACAAGATAGAAAATGAAGCCCTGGCCGGTTTGGCTCAGTGGTTGGAACATCGGCCTGCAGACCAGAGAGTCCTGGGTTCGGTTCCCACTAGGGGCACGTACAAAAAAAAAAAGGTGCCTGGACACTCTGAAGAATTTTTATGTGCACTGACAAAACAATAAATAAATATGTAAATACTTCTTCTCTACCCATTATTCTATATCTTCATCGTTAAGTCACTATACTTCACGTGGGCCATGGATTTGTAATGCATTTTAAAATTAAATTGTTTATGTAGACAGGCGCTCCAAACAGGTGCTTGCCTGGTGCCCTGCACATTCTGAACAAAAGAAGTCCTCTCCTTCCACACAGACTCTGAGGAGGGTGAGGGCTCTCCATTTAACCACATCCTTAGGTAAATGCACAGCTCTGACCTGGCACTTAGCTAATTAAGGGCCCAGTAGGGTTAGGGGATGGGGCAAGGAGACAGTATAAACTCAGGGAGGGGAGAATGAAGGAAATAATACTATGGCATTTTGCAAAATTTGAGGTAACTAGCACAGTTTGTCCGATCCTCATAGATGTAGACTGAATCATCCTCAAGAATTGTCCTGGAAGTTGTGTGGGAGGTGTGCCTGTGTACCCACTTGATTCAACAATTACTCTCTGAACAGTTGGAGGAGAACATAGGCACAGACTGCGGGGGAGATCTTAAAGGAGGCTGCACTTACCTACGGACCTCCCCTGCCCTGGCTTGCTCAGCTGTTCAGCCATGCTTGGGGTGCCAGTGGCCATCACTGAACAGACTTGTTGGTGACCACTTGACTAACCCAGAGTATTACTTTAGATGGCTTGAGTGACAGAGGCTTGGGAAATGTATGTTTGAAGAAGAACAGGAGTTGGGGCTGGTTCTTCTGTGGAGAGTCACATCAAAAGGTAGGTGGACAGAGTGTGGGGCAAGGACTCCTTGGGGCCCAGGTTAGAAATGGGATGCATCATCGAGACCCCCTGTGGAAGGTTCAGCCCTGGTTGCTCTCCCCCGGAATATGGGGAAGTCCTATGTTGTGCACAGCTTCAAGTTGTCCAGTCTTACATTTTAAGTCCCTTGAGTTACTGCAACCCTTTATTAAATTTGTTACCCAGTAAAGCTTTTGCAGGCCCTGGTGTGGCAAACAAAACAACAGATAGGTCTAAGCAGCATGGCTTGTCCCCAACAGCTCCTTTCTGGGGGCTGCTGGGGGCTGCAGCATCCTCTCAAGGGAGATGGTAACTGGACTTCTGGGTCGGGACCTAAAGCACAAGGTGGACTGTGGCCCAGCTGGGAGTGGCAAGAAGCACCCTAGACGCAGAGGAAGAACTACCACATCCTCAATATTTTCTAGGGGAAGCCGGCCCCTGGAAGGGGGTAGCGGTTGTAAGCTTGCATTACACATGCACATTTTTTAAAAAACAAGAATTAACACTGATTATATCTGGTAGATGATTACAGGTAGTTTTTAATTTTTTCTGTTTTCTTTGGCTCTATTAAAGAAAAATTATTCTGACATTTGTTAAAATGGTAAGGGAGACTTTGTTTAAGTCTATTGCAAAAGGGGTATTACAATAGAGGAGAGAGATCAACAAGAAGTGAGGATTTACAGCCCAGGAAGGATGGAGATCAGTGGATGGAAATTACTAAGAGGAGACATCAAGCAGAGATGGATTCTTGCTAAAGTATCCTAACAAGATTCTTGCTAAAGGCAGGCTTTGGTCCTATATCAAGGGTGGGAAATGAGGAATTTGATCAGATATTGGGGCGGGGGGGGGGGGGGAGTTTCTCAATAAACTGACTTAGCAGGATTCTTGCTACAACTGGACTAGTCAGAAGAAGACAGGGCCCAAGGGCCAGGCCTAGCCAAGGAGAGGGCTCAGAGGAGGCTGTCTGAAGTTTAGACAAGAAGAGAATCTTTGTTACCCTATAGGGACCATAACTGTATCGCCATTTAAAAAAAGAAATGAAAATTGATAAACATTTATTTTTTTAAAATCCTCACCCAAGGATACTTTCCCCCCATATTTATCTTCAGAGAGAGAGAGAGAGAGAGAGAAACATCGACGTGAGAGAGACACATCAATTGGTTGCCTCCCGCATGACTCTGACCAGGTACAAGGACGGAATCTAACCTGTGACTCTTTGGTCCGCGGGCTGACGCTCTACTGCTGAGCCAAACTGGCCAGGGCTAAAAACTTCTTTTTAATAATGAAAATACCTTTCCAAGAGATATGACAAATGAATGCAATGTGCAGTCCTGGATTGGATCTTGAGCAGAGTTTGTTTTTTATTTTTGCCATTAGTAAGACAATTGGAAAAATCTGAATATGGTTTAGATTAGATAATAGCATTGATAGCAATTTCCCAATTTTGATTATTATGTAAGAGAATGTCCTTGTTAGAAAACACTGAAGAATTTTTTGGTAAGGGAGTATCATGTCTTCAGTTTACTCTCAAATGGCTTAGGAAAAAATTATATATATATATATATATATATATATATATATATATATGAACAGCAAGATAAAGCAAACATGACAACTGTTTGCATTTGGGAGTCTGAGTGAAGGTACATGGGAATTCTTTATACTACCTTTGCAACTTTTCTGAAAATCTGAAATTATTTCAAAAGAAAAAAAACAAAACAAAACAGAAAAAATCTGCCCTGGCTGGTTCAGCTCAGCAGTTAGAGCGACAGTCTGTGGACCAAAGACTTGTGGGCTCAATTCTGGTCAAGGGCACATACCTTAGCTTTGCCTCAGTCCCCGGCCCTGCTGGGGGTTGTGCAGGAGGCAACCAATCAATGTTCCCCCCCCCGCCCCCCCCCCCCGCTTCTTCTCCTCCTCTCTCTCTCCCCCTCCCACTCTATCTGAAAATCAATAGAAAAATATCCTCAGGAGAAAATTTAAAAAATAGATAAAAAATAGAAAAAATCTCATCTAAGCTTAAAGGACTGAGTCAAATGCCCCCTTTTCCAGTAAGTTCCTTTCAACTGAGATTGCATCTCACCCAACCTGCCTTGTAACATGGACTGTTGCTTTCTCGAAATTCTCTTCAGCCTTGGTTTCCTCAAAGCCTCTTCTGTCTTTCTTTTCTAGAGGTAGCACAGTATGGGAGGCTGGTGAATTCCTAACTCAGACCCTGGGCCCCAATGCAGCCTCTACTTCCCAACTGTGGGACCTTGGTCATTGCCACTATGTACTATCGGTATCCAATTTGTCATCTACAAAATGGTCTATACAAAACGTATTGCATACAGTTGTCACGAGGAACATAGAACAATGCACAACATCATGAGCTCTGACTCCAGGAGGAGCTCTGTAATGTTAATTCCCTTCTTTTCCCTTTTCTTGAATCAACTTCTCACCACCCTTGGGATGTAGGTGTCAAGTGTATGTTAGGCACTGAGGACACTAAGAGGGGTAAGGAGCTTGAAGTCTTGTGGGAAAAATATAGAACTGAACTAAAATTATAAATGCAGTAGAATAGCTGCTGTCATTAAAATATTAACCATGCAGACCATTCTCATTCCGACTGCTCTTAAATTTATAAAAGCTTTGCCTGTAGTGATTAAGTTCTGTGGCCCTGAAGCTCACTGTGTGGAACATAGAACACTCCTTTTATAGCTCATGGCATGGAAAGACATTTACTGACATACAGTTATGGAACATCCACTCTGAGCCAACTGTACCTAGAGAAGGAAGGAGAACCTTTCTGATTTAAAGGCATTTCTAATTTATCACCTGTATCGGTCTTGTCTCACCCCTAGAACTGCATTCCTATTGTCTGCAGTGTCTTGCTATTCCAGGGCTGGGATCCTCCAAGTACTCCCGAAATGTACCTCCATGTTCTGGCTGAGAAGCTTGACCATGTCAGCTGGGTCAGCAGTACTCCAAATGATTGAAGACCCTTTAATGAAAGGAAACTAGACAGACAACCTAATTTAGCAGGGAGACAGACAACCTAATTTGGAGGGCAGTGGCTTAGAGCAAGGATATTGTTTTGCCACTGGAATCTCTAGCAACTTGGAAGGCTGACATTCTGAATCTGAAAATCTCTTAGTTTCCAGGACAGACTTCTCTAGACTTGTGTGCTTTTCTGAACACTTTGGAGAGGTGGTTGTTCTAACTGTTGAATGAATGACATTTATTTACTAGGAAAAGCCAGGCTCCTCTGGCAAATGAAACACGATTTACACAACCCCATGTTCCTCCTTCACGCGTGTGCCTGGCTTTGTGTTGCACATCCTGTTTGAGCATTTTTTCCTTGTCTTCACCACTCCCAGTGGGTGGTGTTTGTAATGGTGCAGTTATTACACCAATGAATGAAACGATAAAAAAAAATCTCTATGAGTAACTGGGAAGAAATGCCAAGCAAAAGGCCTACACATTTATTTTTATGAATTTTGTAAAGGAGGTCATCAACTATCTTCTACATTAAAAGACACTACTCAGACATCAGCAGTCCCACTAAATTTTTATTAGTCGGCGGGGGAATGCGGACAAGAGAGAAGGATTCCCTTTCTTGCCTGTCCTGGGCACCTCGATGCTCAGGTAAGGGAAAGCCCTGTAGGAAATTGAGGACAGCAACCTTTCCCGTCTGAGGGAGGAGGCCGGGAGAGGACGCGCTGACATCCAGGGTACAGTCGCAGATGCCTGCCAAGGAGGGCAAAAGTTCCTATGTTCGGAGCGCATAGTGGTAGTTTGCAAAACGATAGAGGGATAAACCAGCTCCTGCGTGCCCTTGCCTGCTGGTGGCCAGAACGCCTCCCAAGCGTTGTCTTGCCCACGACCAGTCATCCCTCCTCGGCCGACACCCGCTTCTTCCCTCTAAAGGGTCCTCTTCGCTGTCTGTCACCGCTCCACGCTGCGCGTCCCACGGAGACTCTCCAGCCCGTAGTGTCCTCGGGGGCGGGGCTTGGCGATATGGGGCGGAGCCAAGCCCTCCTAGGGCCCGCCCCTTGGCTGCGTAGCTGGGTGATTGGATGCTTCGGAAGGCCGCCTTCCAGGCTGTCCTGGGGTTGGACCAGTGGTCCTCGGCTAGTCCCAGCGCGCGGGGTGCGGGATGCGGGTGCTCCCGCCGGCGAAGTGGGGGGAAAAACCGCGCCCGAACAGCCTTTAAGGCGGAGTTGCCCGCAGGAATTTGGGCGCCCTGGAGTGCTGCAAGCCTGTGGTTTTTCTCCTGTCGGAGAGATGTCTTTCCGAGCTCGCTGGAATTCCGAGAGCATTTGGGAAACTTCTTCCCCTCCCCCCTCTCCTTGCTCCCCGCTTTCAGGTGGAAAAGCAGTTGCTGAGTTGTTTTATTTCCTCCCCCAATCGGACTCTGTAAAAATAGCCGTGCGCCGGGGCCACCGAGCCAAGCTCGGCCGCCCCGCTGCCCCGGGCGGGGTGTGAACCTAAAAATACCCGGCGGATTGGAGCCTGTGCTCTGGGTGCGGGCGGGTACGGCCGGGCCGCAGAGGGCGTCTGGAGACCAGAGAAACGGCGGCCGCCTGCCCCTCTCCTTGGCCGGGGCTGTCCCTTTAAATCCTGGAGGAGGCAAAGAGAAAAAAGGAAAGAAAGAAAAAAGACGCGGAGCCCCGAGCGGTTGGTGGCTCTGCCCGGCCCCCCACTCCGCCCCCGCGCCAGGTCCTGCCTGCTGCCCGCCCGCCTCCGCGGGTCCGGGGCGCCCCCAGCAGCGCCGCCCACCGCCACAGTTACTGTCAAAATAGAAATTAAGCGGAGCCGAGGAGGAGGCTGAGCCGCAGCAAGTGCATGTGTGGCAGGGCGAGGAGGGGGGTGCAGGGGAGGGGGCGGGCGCGAGGGAGAGGCGACCACAGACATCCGGGCCCTTAAGCCCAGTGCGGCCCCCAGGCGAGTGGTGCGGACAGCGCGGACGCCCGGCACCGGGCGCGGGGCTGACAGCCGCGGCGCGGGAGGCGGGGCGCCAGGAGGGCGGGGGCGCGGCGCGGGGAGGGAGGAGCTGCCCGCGCGCCCGCCGCCGCTCGGCTCCACACCCGCCGGCGCAGCCCCGCCACGAGACTCTGACAGCCGCGCGGCCCGCGCTGTTCGGGCGCACCGGGACCGACGGACCGCGGCATCGGCGGCGAAGGAGGACGCGAGGACCGCGGCTCGGCGCCAAGGGAGGAAGGCGCGCGGTTGGGTCTGGCGGCGCGCAGAGGTGAGTTGGCTTCGCGCGCAGGGCTCAGGCACAGGCTGTGAGGGTTGCGGTCTCCCTCGCACCTTAGCTGCCGAGGCGGGTCGGGGGGTCGCAGGGCTCCTGGAAGGTAGCTGTGCGTCGCCAACGCCGGAAAGCGATGTCAGGGATTGTTGCTAGGAGGCCAGCGGTCCGCGCGTCCCGGGGCGCCGACCGGGGCAGAGGTGCCCAAGCGCGCCGGGCAGGAGGCGAGGGGCTGCGGTGGCTATTCAGGGGCTCCGTGCGGCAGCCATGCAACGGGAGGAGGCGGGAGGAGGAAGGAGGGAGGAGGAGAGAGCCAGCGGAGAGCGAGCCAGAGAGCGGGCGCCTCGCCTCCTGGCTGGCACCGCGGCCCGGAGCGAAGTGGCGCGCGGGGCTGGAAGGGAACTTCTGCGGGCGCGTGCGGCCCCGGGCTCGGCGGCGCCTCCCGGCCCGGGCAGGGCGGGTCTGTCGGCAGCCACAGGTGGTTTCTGCCAAAAGTTTTACCACACATCTGTCAGGAAGGCGCGGGAGCCTTTTGGAGAGGGACGATTGCCTGAGACTTTGGCACCCGCGCCTAATATTGTCTTATCTTGAAGATGAAAAAAGGGGCAGGAAGTCTGCGATCCCGCATCTCACGGTGTGTCTCAAGGGCTTCCTGGCGGTCCTCCCCGAGGTGGTGCCCTGGAGGGACCCTAAGACCTATGTTGCTGTCCAGTTGGGAAGTTGCGGGAAATGGGCGCACGCGCATGGTTCCTTCGTGCCTTGGGAAAGTTAGGCCGAGGCCAACCTGTCGTCCGCCCGGGACAGCGTAGGGTCCCGTCCTAGGAACCGCGCGCTTCTCTCAGGGTGTGCGCCACTCCTGCTCCTTTGAAAGCGAATTGTCTCTGGCCGCTGTGCTGCTTTGTTATTCCGGCTGGTTGTTTGATTTCACTAAGAAGAAGGCCAGGAGGAGCCAAAGAGCGGCAGCAACTCTCCAAGCCTCATAGAATGGTACCCAAACCTAGGCGGCGGCGAGGGTGCAGGGCCAACCAGAGCCAGTGGTCGGTGATGCGTACTGCCTGCTCTCGGAGCTTCGCCAGACTATTCACAAGGCCAGGGCTGGTTTTTGGGGGGCATCTGGGACAGCAAGAGGGAGGAGGGCAGGAAGGCACGACCCCAGAAGATGAAGATATGCTGTGGTGAGCTCTGAGAGAGAGGTTCAGAGAAGTCCTGTGGTTTGGCCCCCTTCCTCTTTGGCTAGGTTGACGAATCCAGGGTAGCGAGGTTAGAACCACCCCGGTAGGTCCGTCCTGGGCTGAAAGAAATCATTTTCTCCGAAGTGGGTCTGATATTCAGTTGTTGCAAGTTGGCACAGAACTCCTGAGAGCTGGAAACAGCCCTTCATTCTGCTGGTCCTGCTCCCGCCCTCTCTTCCCCTACCCCAGCAAGTACCTGAGCCTAAGTGTGTCCTTTCTTTAAAGAATGTTGACGCTGAAAGAGACCCTAGATATTAGGAGTGCTCATTTTACAGCTGAGCAAACTCCAGACCCAAGGAAGGAAAGTGACCTGTCGCAGTGTTAGAGGCGTAGGGAGGACCAGAATTGACATCAGCCTCCCAGGCCAAGGGTGGAGAGAGCTCCCTCAGCAAGGCCTTGAAGGGCCTGATGTCAGAAATGCTGCCCCCACACCCAAGCCCATCAAGGGCTCCTTATCTGGGACTTTCTGTGTCCATGCATGCCAGCAAATGTGGTATATTTCCAGTCCTCTGCTCTAGGCTTAAAAAAAAAAAATCAAGACTGTCACTGCAGATTCCAGTCACACACTATCCCAACTTTTCCTGTTCCCTCCTCACTGCAAAGTCCTCACACTCCTTTTGTAACATAATGTGGCTTGATTAGCCAAGATGAGTTTGCAGCTCATCTCATTCTGAAGCACCCACTTTCCGTAGGATGCCAGAACTCTGTTTTCCTGGTAATTAGGTTTTACAGATATTTTTGAAAGGGAGCCCAATTCTGGATCAATTACATTTGGACACAAATGCTGTGCTGTTGTGGATACCAAATAAGAAAGATGAGCAATTATCTGGGAGTTTTGGAATAAATGTTGTTATGAGTATTTGACACAGCTATTAAGACATCAATGAGTGGGTTTTCAGTAAATGTTTTTTATGCTGTATTTTATTGAGCAAACAAAGTGTCTTAATTAAAAAGACCTGGGAGTTGGCCACTTACATTTTAGCCACTTGTTTCTTACCAGTGTATACGAGTGAGAAAGATTTGAATAATAAACAGAATGATTGTTGAGAGAACTTTTTCCCCCAGAAACCAAAACATTCTAGGGCAATGCTTATCCTTCAGTCTATAATGTCACGTACAGTCCAGCAGAATCATATTAAATCAAAATAAGTCTGGGTGTGATGTGTGTCAATCTGTATTAGTCAGAAATGACTTGTAAGAGAATATTTTATAAGTTTTACTGCTTTCAAGGGCATGCAGTATCAAGAATTCAAGGCTAATGTAATGTCACTGAGTATAATTATGCTTTCATGAACAGATAAGAATCAGTGTTCCTGTAGATGTACTTGGGGCTCCCATAGAGGAAACCAAGATCTGTTGTCATAAAGATATACAATGTTACATTTGGACAGTGCCCTTCACTTTCATTGCATGCTAATTTCCACATCCCTAAGTGGTTCGCAGTTCAGGTATTTGTCCATCTTATAGATGGGGAAAATGAGGCAGAGAGTGGGAGAGTGTTTTTTCTATAACATCATTTAGTACAGCTTAGGTTTCTGGGCTGACTAGGAAGTAAGAGGCTTCCTATAAATATTGCCCTTTTCCAAAGGGGTGTAGAGGTGTGGTGGGTTTATAGTTATGGTCCATGGGAGGCCAGTCACTCTGATGGGGGCCTGAAGAACTTTGTTTCCCCCAACCCCCACCCTCCTCACTGCGGCTGAGTAGTTTTCCTCCCTCTCATAGCAGGCTGTGGGAACTTTGGCTAGCAGGGACCAGCTGGCTGAGGCTGGGGCGGGGGTGTGGGATCTGTGCCTGTGTAGGGCTGAAGGAGTCCAGGCTATTTATAAACCCTCCTCCCCTCCTGGGAAGAAGAGACTCAAGGGTCTGGAGCCATCCTTGGTGCTGACTTCTCCCCAGGGTGGCTGTGCCCTACTGGAAAAAACCTGCCACCCAAGTGCATGGAGGGTATTGGAGTGACAGGTGTGGAGGGTCGTGCAGGGCTCCTGAAACTTCAGCTGCTCAGGCGGATTCAGGATACGAGGATTTCCTAGAGCCAGTGTGTGCACTTTTCTCAGGCACTGACACCCCGTTTGCACAAAATGAGGGACACCTCAGAAATCTCACAGAGCAGAATTTAAGAACCTGCTAAAGTGGGGCTAATTGGCTTTTCCAAATAATGACAATGATTTTTTCAGGAGGGGGTTCTGAAAGCAACATAGATGTTCCTCCGACTGCGCTGTGGCATTTCTGAGCTGTGCTGGCTGAAGAGGTTTGAGACTGCACCTAGAGCTTTTCCCCTCCTTCCCATAACTGCCCCAGACTAGTCCCTGATGGTCTCCTTTAACCTCCCACTCTTCAAACCAACACCAAACTCCTCTTTTGTCTTTGAATAAGTAGCACCTGTCACCCCACCGGTTACAACTTCATTCCTGAGATGGGCATCGTTTCTCCCTGGGTTGGTGGAGGGAGGCATGAGGGAGGGGCCAGAGGAAGCAGGCAAGGCACTGAGCTTGTCTCTCTGACTCCTTGGAGTGAATTAATCCATTAATCAGAACCATTTCAGAAGCTCACAGCAGGTTTTACCAGGGAGAGAAAGCTTAAGCGGGCAGTCCTACATGGAGAGGTGGGCGCTGGGTAGCTCCCGGTGAGGCCGGCACACAGGCTTTACGTGCAGGAGCTTTTAAGGGCAGGGCTTGTGTGTTGCTCATTTTCACACCCTCAGCACCGAGCACAAGGCCTGGGCATGGAAACAGTTTGCTGAATGAATGCCGAGGGCTGAGAACAGGTGGATGGGTGGATGGCAGTCAGGTTTTTCCTTCATTGCCATCAGCTGTGCTCCTTGGCACTGTGAAGGGGATGTCTGGAGGGCAAGGGCATAGAAGAGATGGGGTTCCATGGCATTTTGAGAGCCCTGGGACAAGCTGATTGCTAGAGATGCTGGGAGTGATGAAGTCCTTCTCTGTGGGCTGTCACAGCGCAGCCCAGCCTCATAGCTGGCAGAGCGATGTCCTTCAGTAAAGCAGATAGGCCGCTCCTTTGCTTACCCTCCTGTGGGCACTGTGGGACTGGCTGCCTCTCTGACCCCCTTCCACTCGCTGTGCTCCACCCTCCTGGGTCCTTTTGTTCTCTGAACTCACCAGGCTATGCATTTCCCCTCGGCTGTCCTTGTGTGGAGTGCCCTTCCCTCAGCTCTTCCCGCCCCGGCTGGCTTCTCCTCGTCATCTGGGTCTTAACTGGAGCAGCACCCTGTAATATATTCTTCATAGCACCCACCTCCGCTGGAGGTAAGGTCTTGATTCTTTGCTTGTTTACTACTTGTGTCTTCCCCTAGAATGTAAGCTCTATGAGTATATCCTCAACACTAGAACAGTGCCTGAAGAAATAGTTGGTGAGTGGATATGCCAATGAGTGCTGGGGGGGAGGGAGGGGTATGAAAATGAGTCAGCCAGGGGCGCTGTTCTCAGGATCTCTTCAGCCTAGAGGCAGGAAGGAATAAAGCTTGTTCATATATACTCTGATATGTAGCAGGAAGGGAAGGTGGCTTTCAAGGGGTACAGCCCAGGAGAGCCACGGACAAGTGGTGTTAGCCCAGATTCAGCAAGGCAGAGGGGTCTTCTTTCAGATGTGATATTAGGAGTTGGGAGCTCCGGCAGCTGACCCACCTCCAGGACTGAAGTCCCTCAAGCGGGCTTGCTGTCCCCCCCACCCCCCATTTATTTACTTCTTTGGTGAGCAAGAGTTCCAAGCATAATGCCATCCTTGGAGAGTCAGGAATGTTGTGTTTTTCCACCAGCTCCATTCATTCGCAGCCTCCTCATCACAGCTGTGGACAGCTGGCTGCCAGCGTGGATGCAGGGAGGGTTTCTCTCCAGGGCCAAGGGGTACACTCAGCCCTGCAGGAATGGGGAATTTCATTTGTGTTTCACACCCCGCTGATTTCCAAACCCCACTGAAATGGTGCCTGTAAAAACAGATTCATGGGGAAATTAAAAAACTATTAACATTCAGTTTACTGCTTTTTTTTTTAATTGTAAAAGCAATCGGAGTCATGATAGAAAATTTGAAAAAATATGGAAAGGTGTAGAATTAAAACAAAAAATCTGCTACAACATCCAGTTGTTGGTGTGCTTCCTCCCAGTCTTTTTTTCTGTACCCACCAACACATATATACATGTGCATGTGCACTCACGTATACACATGTAAATATAATTAGGGCTAAACATTATTTTCAAAAATGTTTTAAACCTGTGCCATCTTTTTTTTTTTTTTTAATCCTCACCCGAGGATATTTTTCCATTTGTTTTCAGACAGAGTGAGACGGGGGAAGAGAAAGCGAGAGAGAAACATTGATGTGAGAGAGACACATTGATTGATTGCCTCTCGCACGACCCCAGCCAGGGCTGGGGACCATCGAACTACAACCCATGTAGGTGCCCTTGAGGGGAATTGAACCCGCGATTCTTTGGTCTGCGGGCCGACACTCTAACCGCTGTGCCAAACTGGCCAGGGCATAAACCTGTGCCATCTTTTAACAAACAAAAAGGTTTCTTTTTCTCTTGGGAGTCTGAGACATTCTTACCATGAATCATTGATATTTGGAAGAAAATGTATTTTCCACATCTCCTCACCAGCTGAGATTTTAGCCAGTTTTACCTTCTGTAGTTTGAATTAAGAAAACAGCGCCTCTTCACCCCCTCCACCCGCAACACATCAGGATGTGCTCAGAATCCTCACTTCTCACCTCTCCATCACTGGTAAATGGTGTTTCGAGCTGTCCCCTCACTGAGCATTCTGTGACACTTACTAATGCCATAATGTTCTTTAGAAACATATTTTAATGGATGTGTAGTGCTCCTCCAAGTAATGCATCACACTTTATTTTAATCATTACAAAAAAAAAAAAAAACCTCAGGGACCATTAACCAATTATTTCTTGACCTAAAAGTAAGAGCAGTAGGAGATTTTCCAGATATATGGATTCGTGTTTAGGGCATCACTGGGGACAACCTTGGCTCCTTAAGGAGACCAGGGCCTCTGTGGCTGTCACTTTAGTGTCTAGGGTTTAGAAGAATGCCCCATGTGCAGTAGATGCTCAGGAAATGATTTGCTGAATAAATGAAATACAGAATCCTTCCTATGGGAGGTGAGACCCTGATTTAACCCTCTGATGTGAAGGCCTCTTTTGGGGAGTGCATTTGGCTGGGGAGGGGAGCTGGGGCTCTAAGGGTGAAGGATGGGGAAAATCATCACATTCTGGGAAGCAGAGCAGGAAGGGGGCAGCACTGGAAAGCAGTTTTCTGACTTAATAGTTTAATGGGTTTTTGGAGGAGGTGAGGTTTTGGTGGAGCCTTGATGTAGGACTAGAGACGCTTAATTCTGAGACAAGGACTAGAGAGGGAACTCAGGCAGGAGGAATGGGCCTGTGTGGAGCCTTGGAGTTAAGAGAGCGGGAAAACAGATTTCCCAGTCCAGCCAGGGAATGGCAAGAGATGGAGACCCTTCAAACTGGTAGCTTCTCAGGATTGCAGAACCTACTCCTGGGGAAGGATGGGTCCTTGAAGATTATGGGGCTCCACCCTGCCTCCAGGCAGGTATCATCCCCATACTACAGATTAGAAAACCGAGGCCTCAAGAAGTTAAGGGATGTAGAGGACCATGAGTTTGGGAGCTGATCAGACATGATTCCTATGGTGCGGCCACTTTTTTTGTAATCTCTTTGGGCACGTCACTCAACCTCTCTAAGCTTCACTTGCTCATGTAGAAAACGGTGAACACCAGCTTCATAGGGTGGCTGGGAAGTGGGGTGAGATGTTACACACAGAGCACCCAGCACAGACCCTAACAGTGAAGGAGGGTCCGTACCCGGAAGCCATGTGTTCTGTGAATTTCCATTCCTACCCTGAAGAGAGAAGTGAGAGAGCACCACGGATTAGTGCTGAAAAACACCCAGACTCTGTCTTCTTTCTCTTCCTCCACCCAAGTCACCACCACTTACTTCAGGGGCTGCAGATTCAGTCCGCAGGACAGGTGACTGACGGAAGCCGCTGCTCACATGTAGGCAGAACTAACATCACGCGAAGGGGGCCAGAGTCCGGTCCTTCGCTGCTGCCTGAGGATCACCCCGAGGCCTCAGAAGCTCAGTCGGGATGGCAGGCACTCACCACTCACTCAACGCCTGGGCATGGTTGGTCTTTCCAACAGGCAGTGTCTGGCCATTCAGAAAATGGGACACAGGACAGGTCCGTTTTGCTGAACTGGGTTTTTGGGAACTGAATAGGTAAGCAGCAAATGACCTGGAGTAGAGCAACCCATTGAACATATAAGGTGAGCCGCCCATGTAATTTAAGATTTTCTAGTGGCCACATTAAAAAATGTAAAAAGAAACAGGTAAAATGAATTTTTAGTGAGATTTTTTCATTTATTTATTTATTTTTTTATCCTCACCTGAGGACATTTTTCCATTTTTTGTTCAGATAGAGTGGGAGGGAGAGAGAGGAAGGGAGAGAGAGAGAGAAACATCAACATGAAAGGGACACATCGAGTGGCTGCCACCCACACGACCAACCATGGCCAGGGACAAACTGCAACCGAGGTACGCGCCCTTAGCGGGAACCGAACCCGGATCTCTCTGGACCGCAGGCCAACGCTCTAACCACTGAGAAAACCGGCCAGGGCTAGTGAGATATTTTAAAAAAATATCTCCTGCATGCCCCCCACTGGGGATTGGGTACAAAACCTGGGCAAGTACTCTGACCAGGAATCGAACTGGCACCTCTTGGTGCATGGGTCAACGCTGAACCACTGAGCCACACTGGCTGGGCATTTAGTAAGATATTTTATTTAACCCAGTATATCTAAAGTATTATCACTTCAACCCGTGACACTGGTCACATTTCAAGTGCTCAGTAGCCCCCTGGGACAGTGCAGTGAGCTGGGGCTCAGGTTGGGAGGGCCGGTCTGGGGATGGTCTGGGGATGGGGTTTGTGCTGCTTGGCAAGGCGTTGGGGGCTGGGCATGGTGTGGGAAGGCAGCTGGGCCTCTGGGAGGGGACGTTTCAGAAATCAAGCAAATTAGGGAAGAAGAAAAGAGTTGTAGGACCTGAATTTTGTCCTGGCCCAGTAACAGGTGAACTTTATATTCCTGAGGGAACCATTTCAATCTCATGGGCCTCAGTTTCCCCATCTGCAAAATGAGGTTGGGTCATCTCTAAGAGTTATTCTGGCTCTGGTGTTGTCTAATTCCTGAGTCAAAGGCGCAGAAAGCAAACAGAGCCCCTGCTGAAGTTTGGAGAGGGTGGAGGTGGGGCTGGAGAGGACCACGGGGCCGTGTGTGAAGGCTTCTCTCTGGCAAGTGCGCGAGGCATGCGGGCTTCTCCAGGATGGACAGTGTCCAGTCTCCACTGCTAAGTGGCCATTACTGAAAAGTATTTTGGGGGGATGAGGGGGGGCAGATATTAACTATTATTTTTAATAAGTGACATGTTTTCATTGTTTTTAAATCCCGGAGCTCTGTCTTGTTCCTGGGTCATCCCAGATGGCTGTGAATGGAAGCCATAAGAGAGGGGAGGGGCCCTCAGGAAATATTAGAACAAAAAAGGAAATATTTCAGCCCTGTCATAAATGGGCACTTGGCCCGTCCGGAGAGGATGTGGGAAGAGGGAGGGAAAAGCAGCAGGTGTGTTTGGAGGGAAGGGTGTGTCGTGAATGTATTTTAAGCTCCTGAAGTCAGAGGCTCTGGTTTAATTGCACTCTGGTGAGGGACTTGAGGCTTTTATCTCCTTGCCACAGACTTCTGGGGAAGGGGGAAGGAAGGAAAAACTCTCTCCTTTTCAAGGAGTGTCTCTTCTTTTTAAATTAGATTGTCACTAAGTAGCTAGTCGCCTCTACTGAGGACTGCCACCCTTCCACAGCAAAGGGCCTTCGAGCTCCAAACACTTCCATTCACAAAGGAGGAAACTAGGGTCACAGAGCCCCCACGACTCTCTCGTGTTCCCCAGGACAGCAGCCGAAGTGCCAGGAGCCCAAGCCAGAGCCCATGGCGCTGCTACCGAGTCCTTTCTGCCACCCAGGGTGCCTCCTGGCTTTTTGTCTCCTACACAGTTAACAGATGACTCAGCCAGGCTGCCTTGAACCATTTGTAAATGAGGATTTCTCTTTTATGTTTTCCGAAACTAGATTTTTATTACTTTTCCACACATTGTTTGCTTTGAATTTTTAATTTAATTTTTTTCTGCATAGGTCAATAGTTACGTGGTTTAAAATTCAAGAGGTACAAAAGGGTATTCACAGGGAAACATCTTTCTCTCACCCCATCTCTCAGTTCTCTTACCCAAGGCGACTGCTGTCCCTGTTTCCCTCAGTTTAAAGCAATGTGATGTATATGCAGGAATATATGTGTGTACATACATAGGTATGTGTGTGTATACATACATGTGCATGTGTATTGTAAATTTCTTTTACCCAAATGGAAGCATAGAATACATATTGCATTTCGCTTTACATTTTCTACCAAATAATAAATCTTAGAGATACTTGACTCACAATAAAGAATAGCGTTTCTTTTTGTATGTGTGTTTTGGCTACATGGATTCCACTGTATGGCTATACCTTGACTTATCTAAGCTGTCCCTTACAGAGGGATATTTTGATTGTTTCCAGTCTTTTGTTTAAACAATGCCCTTGGTTTTTACCCAGTGATTTTTTTTTTTTAATGAAAGCAATCCTTGAGTTTTCTGAATACAGACATATTGATAGCATTCTAGGCTTGCTGATTTATTGTTTGCAAGATGCGTCAAAGAATAAAATTGCTTAAAATTAAGAGTAGAATAAACAATTTTTGCATTGAACTTTCTGGAAAATGAATCATATAGTCGACATTCATTTATGAAACCAGTGTTTCTTTCTTTCTTTCGTTTTTATCCTCACCCGAGGACACTTTTGCATTTAATTCAGATAGAGAGGGAGGAAGAAAGAGAGAGAGAAACATCAATGTGAGAGAGACACATCAAGTGGCCACCACCCACACGAACCCAACTGGGGCCGAGAACAGACTGCAACTGAGGCACATGCCTTAAACGGGAACCAAACCTGGGCCTCTGGTCTGTGGGCCGACGCTCCAACAACGAGCCAAACTGGCCAGGGCGAAACCAGTGTTTCTTAGTTGCTACTATGTGCTGGGCATTGGGTGGTGGGGGTGGGGGAGCAAAGAAGAAAGGGCATGCAGGATGGCGCCCACATTCTGGGCATGGAGTGGGGTGGGTGGAGCGTGATTTTCCTAGGAGAAAGGAACAGTTACAGTAGCATTGTGGGCAGCCTTGATGAAGGAACCCAGAGGGAGTGTGGGGCCTATAACTTGGGGGTGGGGCGCAGGGTGTCAGGGAGAGCCCTCTAGGCTGGCTGGCATATGTGAGTAGCAAGGTTTCTCCACCACAGCTTGCAACATCATGTCCTTGGTCCCTCTCAGCTCTCACTCTTGGTCACTGCCTATCTGCAGGGTCCTCCAAAGGGCAGGGCCTGGGACCCCGGCTCAGTCAGACAGACTCTGCATGTTCTTGGTGTGTTTTTTCTGACCTTGAGGGTCCTGAAACTCCTCTTTATTCCAGAGAAATGGGGCTGACTTTAGTCTGGAGAACAAGGCTCTCCCTTGGGCCAAATGGGCAGTGATGGCAGAGGGCTGTGGACAGAGGGGCTGTGGTCAGTGCAGAGAAATCGACCCCGCAATGAAGGAGGCACCCAGGAGCTGCCTGAACTAGAGATTCCTGGGCTTCCCCTGTGTGTACAGCTCCGTGTTCTCCTCCTGGGTCGAGGGGCGTCAACTTCCCTGGAACACTGGCCCCAGCCCTGGCAGTCTGCACTCCTGGGGCTCAGAATGCAGTCTTGAAGCTGTTCACAGGCTGAGTGTGGACCATCATCAGCGGGTTTGAAGGCAACAGCCACAGTTGCTGAAGAGTTGCTGATGGACCCTAGAAACGACCTGTTCCAAAGAACCTTGCTGCGTTCGTGTGTGTGCAAGGAGGGAAGCTGGGATCCACAGAGGACATAAGGCACATTGGAGCTCCCACTGTGTTTGGGCCTCAAGGATCCAAAAAGCTGCTCGAGAAGATGATGATATTTATAAGACATATACCAGCCTTGTGCCAAAGGCCTAAGTGATGGAGTACAGCTTGTAAGGGCTGTTAAGATGTTAAAGAAAAAGGGGTTGTGTGCCTGGAGTCAGCACGATGTGAGACTTCACACGAACCTCAGGAAGGGAGCCTGGTGGGAGAGCTGACGTCAGTTCTACGTGACAGGCACTGCTTGGTGTGATGCACCCCCTCTTCCCACAGCGGCTTTCAATGAGAAGGGATTCTTCTCATGTAACGTGAAAAACAGGCTTGGAGCGTCTCAGTCAACGTGCTGAAGGTGAACCGGCTGCCAGGAGGTGGCAGAGCCCAGATCCCAGAGCCCAGAGTCTCGCCCCTGCACCCAACTCGACACTGAGGTTCTTGGAGATTGTTCAGAGAGGGAGGACGTGCCTGCACGAAGGAATGGCCATGGGACCAACACGACCTGTGTTGTGCTCAGGAGGCAGTATCCCCTGAGCAGACAGGCACGTGTGGGAGGCCCGAGGAAACACATTGGGTTAAGGGGGAATTGACTGGAGAATTAATTGCAGCAAATTTCCACTCTCAGGCTGTTTATCCCCTCTCTCCAGTTTCTTTCTGGTTTGCCTGGTTTAGCTCAATTCTGGTATGCTTCAGAGGATGTCGTCACATCCATTTTAGCATGAAACAACATGAATTTAGAAAGAGATAACCCACTTGATACCAATGATTATTTAGTCCAGAACCGGACTGGGATGATATTTATTCATTGCTCCATATCTCTTTCCTATGGCATTTTAGGAAATTGCTTTTGGAGCCACTTAAAGTGCTGTTGTAAAAATGTAGCCACCAGCACAAGGGAGTGTTAGGACACCGAAGTCAGGTATTGAGATAGCCCGAAAGTGTGCACTTACCTTTGTTTTAGAATTCTGTAGATGGATGGTTCTTCTTTAAAATTTAAATGTATTAGGGTAATAGTGGTTAATAACATTGTATAAATTTCAGGTGTACAACTTTATAATACAGCGTCTGTATACTCTATTGTGTCTAGTCTCCTTCCATCATCATATATTTGACCCCCTTTACCCTCTTCATCCTCCCCCCAACCTCCTTCTGGATAGTTCTATATTTCAACTTCTATGAGAGCCACATGACTTGCTGATGGCCTTGTGGTTCATGGTCAAGGATGATAATTCCTCTTTCATTATACTCACTCTGTGTGGTGTGGGCCAAGTCATATATGTTGTCAGGGGTGGTGAATGGACAGGAACAGAGAAAACCGTTTGAGGGTTTAGTAAATCCTTTGTGATGGTTAGGCTGGGAGATGTGCCGAACAGACCCAAGGACCCCATTCCACGGCCTCAGTTTGCATAAGTGCATTATACCCATCTTTGTGATCTCAGGGTTTCTCTGTCTAGTACTAACACACACATATATATAAACCACTTGAACAGAGAAGTGCACTTGTTATTCTGTCTGGTGCCCTTGGGAATCTGTGTCCCAATGAGGTATCAGTAGGTCTGAATCTCACCTGATGCGGTTATGTCCCTCTTAGGCTTCTTGCCTTGACTCTTGCAGAGTATAAAAGGCACCCCGAGGGCAGGGAAAATGCCTCCTATTTCTGGTGTACTCTGATGTTAGATGTGCTTGTGCCCATTTTGCAAATCATCTCCTAACTCAGATTTCAGCTAGCTTCCAGCAACCCAGAAATCGTGCTCACAAGCTGGGTGGTACAGATGAGAAAGCAGAGGGCAGCGTTCCAGCCGCTGTCCTGCCAGGGCTGGAACACACGTGAGCGCATGCTTGCTTTTGTCTACCTGGAGCCTGGATGTTTTCTCCCGAACTGCCTTGAGACGGGAGGTGGGCGTGGAGAGAAAGGTTGTAAAAGTAAATTATTTGATGAAATAATGTTTCTGCTTACATTATAGAAAAACAAAACCACACCATGTTCTACCTTCGTTGCTTTGCCAGAAATTCCTCGTGACAGATTCTAATGCACCAGGTTGAGCCACCTCGCTGAGCGGCACCTATTTGCAGAAGTCATTGAGAGCCATTGTTTAACTAAAGGCTTTTCTTTTCCTTCCTTACAATTTTCAAGACTCTGCGTTTGTACAGACTTGACTCAGCAACATTCTATTTTTGGAATTTTGTTACCTCTTCTCAGATTCTGGACTGTGGTTCCGTAGTTCTCTGCTGTTTACTCAGAAAGGTCTATTACCTAGATTTGGGCTGCAGGTCTAAAGTAGTCTTACCACAAAAGGATACGTCTTTGTACCGGGACCTGCCCCGGCCACTGGGTACCTGGGTGACCTAGTTCCCCTCCCTGCCTGCCTCAAACTAACTTTTTCACTGGGAAAGTAGCCATTTGCCAGAGAGGTAAAGCATTCGAATAGAACACACACCTCTCTCTCTCTCTCTCTCTCTCTTTCCTTCCCTCCTTAAATGGGATCCTGAGTGGAAAGCACCTAGCACATCGACTGTCACAGAGCCCAGAACTCAATATTATTGACTACTCCTAATATTATAATTATCCTGTTCAAAAGGAAACTATAGCCCCATTCCCTTTGTGGCCATGCTCAAGAATCAGAAAGCTCTCAGCCTAGTGACCCATTCTGTTGTGTGTTTTTTTTAATACTGCATCCTTCATACACATACAGCACATTAAGAGTCTGTTCATTCTTCGGATGTGTGTGAAATTCCAATTTCTTTCAAGAAAATTTATGTGTGGCTTTATAGGGGATAATCGACCAGTTAGTATGTGCGCACTGATTTTATACACATATGCGGCGCCATTTACAGCACACATTATAACATCTTCAGTCTCTGCCAAGAATGTGTATTTCTTAGCCCCGTGCATTTGCATATTATGGGTTCATAATTTCAAATAGCTGTAAAGATCTCTGCAGAAAAATGTAGTCACTGTACTCCGATGTTCTAAATCTCATTGTAGTAGTAGAAGCTGGCTAATTTTTGTCCTTGTTAATGGATCAGCCCTGTAATTTTTACACAAACACACATCCACACGTACACACACACACCTCTGATTTTACCCTACTCCTAAGCAAAGATGTAATGGCTGGGAGCTCATTACACTGCCTGTTCCCTCGATGTCATTACCTTTTCAAAATATATCATACACATGGTACAAGGTAGTATGGTCTCATCACAGATGATTGAAAGAAAAGATTTGTCAAAATAAATGGACTCACTGCATCTAATCTTCCCCTGGTTTGGGTCCCTCATGTCCCACCCCTCACCCCACTCCGGCTTCAGTCATCTGCCTCTGGGTTAGCTAAGTTCTGACAAGGCAGAGAGCTTTCAGAAATTGCTCTTTCAAGCTCACATCACCAGAAAATCCATCCACCCACACCCCGCCCTCTAATCAGTCATTGGAGAACTTGCCGTTGGGTGTGCATGATTTGACCAAACAAAATGGAGCAGCAGGAAGAAAAGAAACAGACATTCTTAAGGTGTTGCAGGTATAAGGCACCTGAATTTTTAAAACAGTCATGTGGAGGTTTTTTTTTGAAGTTCAGAAAAAAAAGGATGCCAAATTGAAGTCTATTCTACCCCATTTCAGGGTAGGGTAAATGAAATAGCTCAACAATAGAGGTCTTCAAATGCGATAGGTACTGGGAAACACCCCCGAAATCCACTGGCGCATGGCTAACCTGGGGCTCCGCCCAGGCTGGGAAGGAGTCCAGTGGCTTCCTCATCCTGTGCTCTGCTCTGCTCGTTTGATGTTCATTCCGAAAGTAAATGCAAAGAGCAACTGAAGATTGGGAACCATGTGCCTGTTAGGGTATCCGGGAGGATCCTGGCTTCCTGAAGGCAAAGGAACATTTCCCAGCGGCTGAAGTGGCAGCTGCATGACTCGGGTGCCTGAGACTGCCGACCTAGGATCCTGAGCACTGCCCTGTGCGTCTCAGTTTCTTTTTATTAGGGGGCATTAGATTTAGTTTTTTTTGTGTGTGTGTGTGACCTCAAAGGTGTCCTGACCAACACTTTCTTTAATTTAAATTTAGAGCTTAATTGCAGAAGAAGCAAATGCAATCTTTATATTAAAAATTTTTTTTCTTTTTAAATAAACTTTATCTTTATTTGTTGAAAGTATTACAGATGTCCCCCCTTTTTCCCACTATTGACCCCCTCCACCTCACTCTGTCCTCCCCAGGCCTTCACTGCACTGTTGTCCATGTCCATAGGTTATGCATATACAAGAAATTCTCACCCGGCCCTGGCCGGTTTGGCTCAGCGGTTAGAGCGTCGGCCTGCGGTCCAGAGAGACCCGGGTTCGGTTCCCGCTAAGGGCACGTACTTTGGTTGCAGTTTGTCCCCGGCCCTGGATGGTCGTGCGGGTGGCAGCCACTCGATGTGTCCCTTCACATCGATGTTTCTCTCTCTCTCTCCCTTCCTCTCTCTCCCTCCCACTCTATCTGTACAAAAAATGGAAAAATATCCTCGGGTGAGGATAAAAAAAAAAAAAAAGAAATTCTCACCCAGCTGGGGTGGCTCAGCGGATTGAGCTTCGTCTCATGGACTGAGAGGTCCCAGTGTGATACCTGGTCAGGGCAAATGCCTAGGTTTCAGGCCCAATCCCCAGTAGGGGGCGTGCAAGAGGCAGCTGATTGATGTGTCTCTCTCACATTGATGTTTCTATCTCTCTCCCTTCCTTCCCCTCTCTCCTAAAAATAAATAAAAACATTAAAAATATTCTTTCTCAAAAAACACACACATTTTGAACAGTTTTATTGAGGTATAATTTACATGCAATAGAACTCGCTTTGTTTCAGGGTTATAATTCAATGACTAACTTTTAAACAACAAATATTAAATTAATTAATATCTATATGCAAGGCAAAGGAGGGGGATGTGAGGCAGAAACGGTGAAAGAGGTGGGGGGGAGGGAAAGCAATCCTTTGTCCCAAGCCCACGCATGTCTATTCTCTCATTTCACCTTCACTGCGGAAGGGAGCCACATGGGCAGGAGGTGTGGTGGTCAGAGCAGGCCCTCGGGGCAAGGGAGACATACCCTGGCCAGGGCCCCTCCTAATTCACTTGAGTCCTGCCCTAGCAGGTGGGACTCTTCAGCGCTTGGACAATAACAGTTCCTCCCTGGTTACTAACAGGTTACAAATGCCAAAGTATTGTCACATCAACGCACATTTATTAGCACATTTAGCCCAAACCATTTCCGGTTCTCACTAACAGACTGTGCTGAAGCATAGTTCTGAGGTCATCCGGGACACTTCCCCTATGTACAGAACACTGGATACTGTCCCTGGGGCTCAAGCAAGTGATCCAGGGATACTCACTGGTCGTTGGTAGAGCTGGGACCAGATCCTGGTCTAACTATCCAGTGCAGTGGGTGGCCTTCTCATGGCACTGCCCTGTCAGAATGGCCTAACGTGGGTGCGGGAGGAAGTGGGCAGAAGGTGATGTGGAGATCACCAAAGACCATCTGTCTCTTGAGAGGTTTCTCGTGTATCAAAAGAGCTATCTTTTGCTATTTGAAAGTAGCCTCAGTGAGGACACTGCACTATCCCAGTCTGATCTTTCAGCGATTCTTGCCACCTAGCAGCCCTGCGAGGGGCGCAGATCAAGGGCCCCCTGACTTCGACCTTTATTCCCAAGGCACCAGTCCTGTGATTGTACCTGACAACTCCAAGCAAGAAGTTGGGCCAAACAGAAAACCAAGCCACAGCTCACACGTGGGCTCTGTGCACAAGCTTCTATTTTAAATCCCGGTTGCATTCTGTTGGTGTGCGTGCGTGCATGCATGTCTATTAAAGGAAAGTTCTGAAAAAAAACCTATACTTTGGGATAAAAAAGAACATTTAATCTTGAAGGTCTCAAAGCTTTAGAAAAAAAGTTAGTGAAGAAACCAATTGTACGTGGATGCCCAAGGCGCAGTGTAAAGGGAAGATCTTATGCTTTGATAGGGAACAGCCCTTCGCTCTGATCCAAGGGCCCATCACAGGGAATTCACCCTGCTGGGAGGCTGACTTGGCTTTTCCTTTCAGCCTTTGCCAGCTGGTGTGGAGCAGAAAGCCAACTAATGGGGCAGGAAGCCAAGCTCTTCTTGCGCTGAGAGCCAGACGGGGAGAAATAGGTAGGCAGAGACCCTGAACAGAGGAGCCGAGTCGTGACAGTCAAACAGTGGCAGTTACAGCTGGGACAGTTGAATGCTTGAGCCTGAACTAGATGGGCCAAGAAGACTGGCATGTGTTAGAGCAATGCTTCTCTGAATGAGATCCAAGGACAACATCAGCATCTAACTGGCCACTTGTGAGAAAGGCAGATTATTGGGCCCCGCCCCACGGAGACCACCTGAACTGGCAATGCTAGGGGTGGGTCCAGTGATCTGTAGTTTTAGGAGCCATCCTGGAGGTTCTGATAAACTCTGAAGTAGGAGAATTACAGCTGTTGAAGGAATGAGGGTTATGTTAAGCCATGACCGATCCATAGCTACTGAGGGTCAGAATACTGATTATGTATTGTTTTTGGGAAGAGGGTAATAATTTGTTAAGTCATGTTTGGTTAATTTAGCAACGAGTTTTAAAATTGTGTAGAATACTTAGGTGACTGAATTGCATATCAGAAATCCAGTAGCCCTGGACGGTTTGGCTTAGCGGTTAGAGTGTTGGCCCGCAGTCCAGAGAGACCTGGGTTCAGTTCCCACTAAGGGCATGTACCTTGGTTGCAGTTGGTCCCTGGCCCTGGTTGGGGTCCTGTGGGTGGCAGCCAGTTGATTTTTTTTCTCACATCGACGTTTCTCTCTCTCTGTTCCTCCCTCTCTCCCTCTTGCACTGTCTGAAGATGAATGCAAAAAATGTCCTCGGGTGAGGATTAAAATAATAATAATAATAATAAATCCAGTACATTTGATACTGTACTTTGCATTGTAACATTTTAAGCCAAAAATATTTCTATGTATTTCTAATAAAACATAATTACAGGTGCTTCATAAAACAAAACAAAGAAGCAAAATGCAGAGGCATTAAGAGGTAGTCTCTTTTGGAGATAGGCGTGTGGATGGCAGAACCAGGGCCTGAGGACTGGCTCCCACCCTGGAGATGGCAGAGTGGAGATTTCATTCTGTAAGTGGAGAAGTGGAGGCTCAGAAAGAGCAAGTGCTGGGTGGGCTTGGCCTTCCTTCTGAATATAAAGCCGTTGGACGGTTTTAAGCAGGTGGATGATATGCTCTGATTATAATTTTTTAAAATTAAAGTGTAGTTGACATGCAACATCGTATTAGTTTTAGATGTACAACATAGTGATTTGACATTTCTATATCTTACATTGTGATCACCAAGATAAGTCTAGTACCCATCTGTCACTGTACAGAGTTATTGTGATATTATTGACTATATTCCCTGTGCTGTGCGTTATATCCTCATGATTTATTTATTTTATAACTGGGAGTTTCTATCTCTTATTCCTCTTCACCTTTTTCATCCCCCCTTCCCTTTGGCAACTATCAGTTTGTTCCTTTGTATCTATGAGTCTATTTCTGTTTTGTTTTGTTTGTTCATTTGTTTTTAGTTAAATTCCACAAATAAGTGAAATTCTCTGATATTTGTCTTTCTCTGACTGACTTATTTCACTTAAAATAATACCCTCCAGGTCCATTCATGTTGTTGCAAATGACAAGATTTCATTTTTTAAATGGCTGTGTAATATTCCAATGTGTGTTTAACAAATATATATTATATAAGACATATATCATCTCTTGACTATTGTAAACAATGCTTCAATGAATTCATGGGCATATATATCTTTTCAAATTAGTGTGTGGTTACAGTTGTTGAACAGTCATCAGCAGTTATTAAAAATTGGCCTCTAAGTGTTGCATCCCGGGGCTGACACTGGGCATGATAGTGGGAGGACTTTTACTTTGCTTTTATTTATTACTCTTTGTTAGTGTTTTAATTTTTTGACCATGTCTTACTTTTATTATGTGTGTGTTAAAAAACTAATTAAAAATGAAGTTCTTTTCCAGATTAAGAAAAATAAATAAATTCTGTGGAGAATATATGATACTTTGGAAACAATGATCAACATAAATTGCTCAGCTAAAAGGCACGCAGTGTTTTGGTACGATTCCATTGTGATAAAAATGTATCTATGTGTGGAAAAAGTCTGGAATAATGAATATTAAAATATTTTTAAGATTTAATTTTTCTTGTTTTAGCCTAATTGTGTTTTTTTTTAAATTTTTCTAGTTTGAACATATATTACTTTTGTAGTTAAAAAATGTGTTGATTTTAATTAGAACAGAAAGGAACACTGGTGTCTTTGGACAACCCAGCAGACTCTCCTCCAACGGGGAGAGTCCAGCCCTTCTCTCTTCCTGTAGCTGTCCATTAGTTTCTTCTAATATCAGTGATGGGATCTTTAAATACACTAGACATGTTTTTCTGTTGGAAATCATCTGACTCCAGCTCATTAAGCATAGAGCATTCCTGCTACGGAGAAGAGATTCTAGAGAAACCTGCAAATAGATGAATAGATAATTCATTCATTTAGCCATTCATTCACAAATATGTATCAAGTGCCCTCTGTGTCAGGCATCGTGCTGGGCTCTGCAGATTTAATGCGTTAAGGGGCATGGTTGCTTGCTTTTCCTCTGGGCTTGCTCCTTTTCAGTGTGGATCCAGTTCTTTGATTTTTATTAGCATGTACATGGGGCTCCAGCAGGCCTCTTCGCTGGGATTTGGACCTGGGGTGGCCTGGATGGAGGTGAGGCTAGGAGCCAGCTCAGGGAATACCTGGGGGCAGTCCTGACCCTCACTACCATTTATTGATGTTTTCCCTGAGTCAGTTACTGTGCAAAGTGCTCATACACATTTCTAATATTTATAAAAATTTGTTAGAAGCAAGAAAACCAAGCATCAGAAGTAAAGGGCCTGGCTCAGGATCACACAGCTAAGAAGTTGCAGAATTAGAAGCTGAATCCACATGTTTCTGTCTCCGAGGCCCACTGTGTCCATCCTGTTCTTATACTGCCCAGTCCATGGAGGTGGAATAGGCCCTCAAACTCTCACAGGGCCCACAGGCAGGCCCACCACACACACTCACACACACACACACACACACACACACACACAGTGAAAGGGCACTGAACATCATTCCAGGGATAAATGACAAAATGCGATTTTGCAGCACGCAGAGTTAACCTGCTACTCCCAGCCTAGAGCCTCTACATTAATTCAGACTGCAGGGCGATTATTTAGGTAGTGTGATGACTCAGACAGGGTTACTTGGTCCAAATAAAGACTGGAGGCAATGGGAGGCCAAATAAATCCTGTAAACAAGATGAGAAAGCACAGTATTTGAACTCTAGAAGAGCATAGTTTTTAAGTACAAATGTTCCCTTTTCTCTCTCTCTTCTTATTCCTCTGGTGAGGATATTTTTCCTACCTATTATCAGATAGAGTGGGAGGGAGGGAGAGAGAAAGACAGAGAGAAACATCAATGTGATAGAGCCACATCAATTGGCTGCCTGCAGCACCACCCGATCAGGGCCTGGGATGAACTGCAACTGAGGTACGTGCCCTTGACCGGAATTGAACCCGCAACTCATTGGTCTGTGGGCCGACACTCTAACCACTGAGCACATCAACTGGCTGCCTGCAGCACCACCTGACCAGGGCCTGGGATGAACCACAACTGAGGTACGTACCCTTGACCGGAATCGAACCCGCAACTCATTGGTCTGTGGGCTGACACTCTAACCACTGAGCCAAACCAGCCCAGGGCCAAATGTTCCCTTCTAAACAATCCTTTTATCCCCACTTGTTGTTAGTCAATGACACCAGTTACTTCCATGTGAGATGAACTAAGTTGTCCAAATGTCTCTCTCTTCCAGCTCCAACTTCTGTGATCTTAGTACTTGTCAGTCTAGATGAAATAAGTTCTTTTTAAATCAGTTTGCTAAAGCCAGCTTCTCTCATGGGTCTCCCATCATAGAAAAGAAAGCAATACGAGCACTGCTATATTTTACAAACACTTTAAAGTCAGTTACTCAACAACAGTGTATCCCATTCTTTCTATATGCCCAACATGCTTCTAGGAGCTGTGGGGAAAGTCTGTGTGACAATATAAGACACAATACCTGACCTTAAGGAATATATTCCCTCCCTGGGAAGAAGACAGGAATAGCCATGAAAACAAGATGAGAAAGATACAGGACGCCGTCGGAATTCGGCGGCACACTGTTGGGTATTGTAGGAGCTCAGGAGAGGGATAGCAGGGAGAGTGGGTAAGGAGGGAGCTTTGTGGTTGAGGTGGGCTTTGAAGCATGGTTGGGATTTTGATGAGAAGGAGGAAACAACCTTATAAAACAAACCCACATAGCTAATTAGACCGGTATTCAGGGTGAAAACCATGCTTTCTTTCTCCCTTTGCTGAGTGGTACTATTTATGGTATTACTCTATCAGCTGGTTTGTGACTTCTGACCATGTTTCTTACTTGTTTGTATCCAGGATACAGGGAACCAGGCCCTCTCTCCCTAGCCCATCTCCCTGCTTGTTTCTCTGGCTTGAGGGAAGACAAAGCAGAGACATGAAGGTCAGACTAATCTGCTTCTGCAACTTACAGAAGAGGGAAGAGAGTCACTGGAGGCGGCAGCTGGCCATGGGCGATGCTGCCGTCAGACCTGAGAGTTATCTGTGGGTTTCAGATGACCAAGTTTTCCAGGTGTCCCCGTCACACCTGCCCATTAGAAAGAAAACCCCATTCACTTTGAGCATCGGTTAAGGAGGCTGGCTGGTGGGGAGATGCAATATATTCTTTACTGATTCCTTCCTCTCGAATTCTCCCAGTGGGCCTTCCTGGAATGCTGTTCAGCACACCTTCCTTTTCTATTGAAAAGCCTCCAAGGGATTCAGATTTCGGACCTGCAAATCCACTCTTGACCAGGCTCTTCAGTCTCTCATCTCTGCATCCTTGCATATGCTGACCCTACCTCCTTTGTTGTCCCGAAAATAAAAGGACATTTCATGCCACTTCCTGGTTTGGCTCATTATATCCCCTCAACACAGAATGTTCTTTACTTCTCTATTAAAATCCAACTCATCTTTAAAAATTCACCATATGTACCTCCCACTCCAAGAAGTCTTCCTGGATTACCCCACCGGAACGAATAGCTCCCACAGCACTGTGGGCTGAGAGGAGAGAGAGAATGGAGAAGTTACACACTGGACATCCAGGAAGATTTGTAAGATTTGACAAAGGAGAGGCTCCTGAGAGGTGGGGCGACTGGGGAGGAGAGGAAGGGCACCTTGGGAAGTGTTTCTGTGGGTTATCACATGGTATCTGATGACATTCTTTGAGATGAGACGAGACAAGACTGGAATTTTTTTTCAGTTGTTTTTGGTTGCTGGACTTGACATCTTTGATGAGAGTCCTCCAGAGACTAGGCAATGTGGATTTATTCAGGTTGCTAATTGCATTCTTTCAGCATATCTGTATACACACTGTATCCCATCACCCTATACTCAAGGTTCTTTGGTATATTTCCTGCTGGTCTGTGATCTCGATTTTCCAGAATAGCTCTGATTTGTGGTTTGAAAAATATGGTGACTGTGGGTACACCCAGCCCCTGTAGCTGAGAAGCATCCCCCTTTTTGGAGGCATCCATGTCTCTCTGCCTACGCCCACTCTACTGGTGAGCGTCCATACTTGTTAAAGGGGTGGGAGGAATGGGCTTGGAATCCAAGTTCACCTGGATGTTGGGATCATGCATGGTCTTCCCCTGTGGACTCAGCATTTTCTCTCTGCTCCTCCTTCCATCTCTTCTTTCTACCTTTCAACATCTCCCCTGCAATATTCTTGCTATTGATGGTGGTGGAAAGGCAGGGTTTCTTGACCAAGCACTGTTTATCCTTGGGGCAGATGGAGAAGCCACCTCAATCAGAGTTCAGCCTATGGTGTGTTATTGAGGAGACCCCCACCCTTCCTAACTGCGTGAGATGTGGGCTGGAATGAGAGAAGTAACAGGTGGGGAATCAGAAGAAAGTGAGGGTTCGGCCTCTAAGATCCTTGCCTTCTGGTCCAAACATCATATGATGCTGTGACTCAACCATAAGGGGTTAAAAAGAGTATATTTGTGGGGGCTCGGAAGGGGGACAGAATCTCTTGGTCATGGAATCAGGGCAGCTGAAAGGCCACTGTGAAGGAGGTTTGCAGAGACACCTGGGCCGTGTGTCTGCCACATGGGCTGCCTGCAGCGCAACTGTGTGGGCTGGTGAGGGGCGAGGACAGGCAGCGCCATGCACGTTTCAAACCACAGATCATGACGGCAAATATTGAGGGTTTCCTGTGTGTTTCTGAACTGCTAGCTGGAAGAGGTTAAAGGGACTCTTTGTATGCTTCGGTGGCTTCTGTAAGTCTGTCCATCTCTGCCCTTTTACCTTCCACTCCAAGTGCGGAGTGCTTTCTGGGTAGGTCTGCTCTGTAGGCCATGTTACCCTCTTCATAACAGTGCATGCTTTTGGCATTGTAATGGGGTGACTCTGTGTGGGGCCATCCACCCTCTCTGGCCGTACCCCAAGAAAAGATCTGTAGTTGCTGGGCTTGCAAAACCAGTCAGCCAGGACAGGAACGGAAACCCTGACCTTAGCTCTCAGTCATGGTGCTTTAATTCAGTGACCATCAGCCTCAGCAGAGGTCGTCAGTGCCTTCCTATCTGCCACACACTGCAGGGCATTGTGGGTACGAGCAGGGTCTATGAATGTCTGAAAGGCCTACAAAAATACTTGAGACCTGAAAATAAAGATATGGACTACAGATATAAAGGTAGTAAACATTGAATAAAATGTGTACAAAATGTAGTATTAGGTTCACTGCAGCTCACCTCAACTTTGCGATCTAGTCGTGGTCCCCTTCAGCGTAGGATGTGGATGCGTTTGATATGGGGCTAGGATGTGAGGGCGCATCTAGCACTGATTTTCCCAGCTTTCTGACCACATCCTCCACTCTCCAACAGCTTCTCTTCCGATGGATGTGGTGACAGGGAGCAGGAGTAAGCCTCACTCAGGGTGTTCTCAATGCCCCGGTTCCAGCCTGGTGGGGCTCCAGGGGCAGCCCCCTGACTGGTCCTGTGCAGGCAGTTTGTCTGAAGGCTGAGCTGGCCAGGCACGCTTCATCAGACAGGCAATGAGAGGACGCCTTCTACTACTACATCAGAGGCTCTGGGAGAACTCGTCCTGCGGTGGGCCTAACCCCCGAGCTAACCCTTATCAAACTTTGTTTCCTATTTCTAGTCTTCCCTTCATCTCCCTCTTTAAAGCAGTTCCCACATCTTATTGATTCTACCACCCCAGTACCTTTTGATTTCATCCCCATGGCTCCACTTCCATTTTTTTCAGGCTCATGGGATTTAAAATAAGATAATAGAAAAAGGACTGAAGACACCAACAGATTCCTCCTTCCCACTAGTTCTGACCCTAAGATTATTCAGCACCCTGGATTATCTTCCTAATATCTGAGCTTCAAATCCAGCCTCTTCATCACACCATGAGACCTTTTCCAGTCTGACTCCCAGAATGCCCAGCCTCACCCAGATACCACAACCCTGGAGGTACTCAGCTGTTTGCGGTTCTTACAATACGCTAAACTCCTATGTCTTTCTTACCCCCCACCCTTTATTGGTGCTTAAAAATGTAGATATGCATACTTTAAAATTCTAGACAATTCAAACATCAGAAAGTATAAAAAAGAAATGCAACAAAGTATTCTTTTATTTTTAAGCCCTATAGGTTTAATTTTTAAAAATAGTTTATTGCCCTGGCCGGTTTGGCTCAGCGGTTGGAGCGTCGGCCTGCGGTACAGAGAGACCCGGGTTTGGTTCCCGCTAAGGGCACGTACCTCGGTTGCAGTTTGTCCCCGGCCCTGGTTGGTCGTGCGGGTGGCAGCCACTCGATGTGTCCCTTCACATCGATGTTTCTCTCTCTCTCTCTCTCTTCCTCTCTCTCCCTCCCGCTCTATCTGAACAAAAAATGGAAAAACGTCCTTGGGTGAGGATAAAAAAAAAAAAAAAAAAAATTATTGATTTTCAGAGAGGAAGGAAGAAGAAACATCGATGGTAAGAGCACGACATCCATTGGCTGCCTCCTGCATGTCCCCCCACCCCCACCCCCACCACTGGGGATCGAACCTGCCACCTGGGCATGTGCCCCGACCAGGAATCCAACCAGCAATTTCTCCATTGCATGGGATGACACCCAACCAACTAAGCCACACTGGCCAGGACCTATAGATTTTTAAAAGATTGTAATTGAATTAGTTTTCTATAATGGTTTTTGTTTGGGAGTTATTAATGAAGGTCAGTTCTATATTGACCTGATCCAGTAGTCCAGTGAGTATGAGGACTGACAGGCTGACAATGGGCTCCTGGTCTTTTGAGACCAAGATGCTGTTATATCCAGTTTTGATTATGTCATGGAAATCAATGGTGATGTAAGTCTATAAATGAAAGTTCACATCTGGCCTAGCTAAAAAAATATTGGGCCAAATTTGAGTTCCTATTAAACAATGGTCACAGTGTTTACCTTGCTTTCCACTTTTACGTCTTTCAAGAGGCAGGGTATATCTTGAGAGTATAGAGGCGGAAAAAGAAGGCTAATTCTTGGGCTGTTGCTCATGTTTTATCTTTTTAGGCAAATTTTAATTTCCAAGCTCTGTTTTTTCTGAGGGCCTTTAGTACAGTTTTTCCTATAACCTAGTCTGTGTTTAGGCAAAAAAATGAAATGTTAGCTGGAGTCATGCACACTTAGTGGGGCAAATTTATTGCACAGCAGTAACACAGATGCATGCTCAAGTCATCGTGGGACTTCCGAATTATGTTCTGTTATGGGTTTCTGTGTTATTACCCTTCTTTTGTGGCTTGGATAATACAGAGTTGACTGAAAGAAAGGAAAGGATATTTAGGTTTCACTTAGGTAGGAAGGAGTGTCATCGCTGAGGATGTCTGACACTAGGTGGTGGGTTTTGAAGGGGCGTTAATATAATAGTAGCTGTCAACAATTTCAGTGGCTTTGTTTGAAAGGAAAGAGATATATATACTCTCTTACTATCAAAAACAGAGTGAAAAGTAACGGCAGCACAGTGAAGTTTAGCAATTAAGAGCTACCTGCCTCATTGTTACTTGTCATCTTTTATCTTTTACCAACTGGTTTTACAAATATATTATATAAAATAATAGTCCCTGCTCCCCCACCCCCTATTTCCTCCTCTCCAGAGGCAACTGTTTTTAGTTCTTCTTCCTGAATATTATACTTATGTCCATGTTTCTAAATAACATACCAAAATGGCTACCTCTTTTTTTTTTTTTTTATCCTCACCTGAGGACATTTTTCCATTGTTTGTTCAGGTAGAGTGGGAGGGAGAGAGAGGAACAGAGAGAGAGAGAGAAACATCGATGTGAAAGGAACACATCGAGTGGCTGCCACCCACACAACCGACCAGGGCCGGGGACAAACTGCAACTGAGGTACGTGCCCTTAGCGGGAACCGAACCCGGGTCTCTCAGAACTGCAGGCCGACGCTCTAACCGCTGAACCAAACCGGCCAGGGCTACCTCTTTTAATATATATGTATTTTTTGGTGGTACATCCCCTAGCAGGAACCGAACCCGGACTCTCTGGTCCACAGGCCAATGCTCAATCACTGAGCCAAACTGGCCAGGGCAAGAAATGGCTACCTCCTGATTTTTCAGTTTTCAGCATTCTCTACTGGAGTCCCACTAGTGAAGGTGACAATTTAGCTCCCTTTTGCTACACCTGCCCTCTACTTGGCACTAATATATATATGTGTGTGTGTGTATATATATATGGTGTTATTGTTTTCAATTGAATCACTGCCTCCCTGTAAATGGATAATATGCTGGTTTACATGTTCATGTGACTATCATCCCTATGGGAGGAATAATATAGTTGACCTTGAACTTAGTCATGTGATAACCTTGGTCAGTGGAATGTGAGTGAGAGTAATGTATGCCACTTAAATTTTTTTTTCCCTTTTTTATTGATTTTAGAGAGATAGGAAGTGAGAAGGAGAGAGATGGAAACACCGACGAGAGAGAACATTGATTAGCCACCTCCTGCATGCCCCCACTGGGGATTGGGCCCACAATCTGGGCATGTGTCCTGACCAGGAATCGAACTGGTGACCTCTTGGTGCAAGAGTTGACACTTAACTACTGAGCCACACTGGCCGGACTGTATGCTACTTTTGATCAGAAGCTTTAGAAACGTTGCATGTCTAAATAACTTACTCTTTTTCCTCTGTCAAGAAAATCAACATGTCCCAAAGAAGGTCTGATCCTTTAACATAGATTCTAGAATGAAAGAGACGTGGTGTAGCCACAGCTGACCCACCACTGTGCTGCAATGTTACGCGAGTGAGAACTCATTCTTGTTAGCCATTGAGATTTCTTTTATTATTGCAATAAAACTAGCAAAATCTGATGGACACATCATCCCTTTCATCTTCCCAACATATTTACGTCATCATTTTTATAAGATGAATATTGAGTATTTACCTTATTATGACTATGTACATGCTTTTCCCAGATGAACCATCTAGTATTTCCATGATGTTGTTCCTTTTTTGAATCACTCTTTGTTTTCCCTAGACTTGATCATTGCATTATGTTTCATTTGGTTATGATTCCATTTTGTATTACTAATTCAATACCCAAATTCCTACCAGTTGTCTATATCTCTTCTCAAAATGTTCAGATTTCCTTTCATTCAGAAATATCTCTTTGTGTCTTTGACATGCTTCCTATCCGGACCAATTGATCTCTATGCCTAGTGCATAGCTATCATCTTGGAGTCAACTTTCACCAGCATCCTTGAAATTGCCTTTGACAATGTGTTGGATCTTTTGTTTCCCATATTTCATGGTTTTCTGTTTTTTGGTTTACAACCCCTGTACTGGTGGCTCACATCCTCAAGTAGCTTCCTAAGAAGGGGATACATGGGACATAAATTATTTGAAACTTTGTTTGCAAGTGTATTTATTCTAATATCACACTTGAGTGACAGTTTGACTGGGTATAGAATTCCAGTTTGAAAATCATTTTTCTTTAGAATTTTAAAGGCATTTTCTCATTATCTTTTAGATTTCACTGTTGTTCTTGAGAAGTCTGAAACTATTCTGATACCTGATTCTTTACATGCCCTGTTTTTTTTTCTCTCTCTGAAAGCTTGTAGGAGTTTTTAAAGATAAACTTTAAATTTTAGAACGGGTTTAGATGTACAGAATGATTGTGAAGATGGTACAGAGAGTTCTGATATACCCCACACCTAATGGTCCTTATTTTGAACTTTTTATATTAGTATGATACATTTGTCACAATAATTAACCAAGATAGCTGTATTATCAGTTACTAAATTCCATTCTCTGTTCAGATTTCCTTGGTTTTCCCCTAATGCCCCTTTCTGTTCCAAGATTCCATAGAAGATATCACATACATTCAGTAGTTGTATCTCTGTGGACTCCTCTTGGTTGTCACAGTTTCTCAGATGTTTGTTGTTCTTACTGACCTTGACAGTTTTGAGGAGCACTGCTCATGTATTTCATAGATATCCCTTAACTGGGATATATCTGATATTTTTCTCATGATTAGACTGGGCTAATATGTTTTGGGGGTGAAGATTACAGAGGTAAATTACCATTGTCATCATGTCATATCAAGGGCACATAGTATCAATATGACTTGTTATTGTTGATGTTAACTTTGATCACCATATTAGAAACTTTAAAGTTACTCTCTTTTTTTCACTTTCTGTAATTTTTTCTTTGAAAGAAAGTCATGAAGCACAGCCCACACTTAAGGGGTAGGGAGTTATGTTCACATTCTTAAAGACAGAGTATCTACACAAATTATTTGTAATTCTTACATGAGCTTTGTCTACTATTTCCTCCCATTTATTTACTTATTCAATTATTTATTTATATTACTATAGTCTCATTTTATATTTTGGATTATAATCCAATTCTACTTATTGTACTGCTTAAATTGTTCCAGTTTTTGCAGTTGGGAGCTCTTTTACTTGGTTCCTATAATCCTTTGACATCCTCCCATTAGAGAGAGAGAGAGAGAACACGTGTGTGTGTGTGTGTGTGTGTGTGTGTGTGTGTGTGTGTCTTAGCACTTTCTTACTCTCTGGTTCTGCAGGATGCTCCTGGCTCATTTTGTCTACATCCTGCTACAGTCCTAGAACCAGCCATTTCTCCAAGGAGACCTCTTATTGGAGAAAGGTGTTAGAAACCAAGACTTGGGCACTGGGTGTCCTCATTGCTACCAGACTATCATTGCTTCTAGGTCTTCTCAGATGACAGGGCAAGGATATACGTATATGTGTATATGCAGACCCAATTAGATACAAGCAGACCTTGGAGATATTGCTGATTCAGTTCCAGGCCACCACAATAAACGAATATTGCAATAAGATGAGTCATATATATATATATTTTTTGGTTTCCAGTGTATATAAATGTTGTGTTTACACTATACTGTAGTATATTACATGTGCAATAGCATTGCTTGTAAGAAATATACATACCTTAGATAAAATGTACTCTGTTGCTAAAGAAATGCCAACCCTCATCTGAGCCTTCAGCAAGTCAGAATCTTTTTGCTGGTGGAGAGTCTTGTGAAAAATACAATATCTGAGAAGTGTCATAAGGCAGAGCGCAATACAATGAGGTATGCCTGTATAATATCTGTAAATATTTCTTTATTAAGGTAAACATGAGTTCATACTGATTCTCTAGTACTAATCCATTACCACACGGTTCATTCTAGCCTTTGCATCTTTGTAACAGCCCATTCCCACAGTGAGAAATAGCTGCTACCATCTGCCATTTACTTATTTAATATTCAGTTCCAGTATATATGCTCAATGATTTCAGAACTGTTAACCCGTATTCCTGTGAGAAACAGCTTTATCAGCTAGAGTACCATGCTTATGAACACTTCCCTTTGCCTTTAGTCTTAGGTACTTTACTTATATCCAAGGCTCCTGAGGTCAGCTCCTTATTTTCCCGCCCCTTCCAGTGTACTTGTTTCACATAGAGAATCCGTTTAGAGTCTATTGGCATATTCTGTGTTCCATTCTGGGGTATCTCCACCTCCTAAATGATTAAAAACAAATTTTTTTTCATACATTAAGTTTTACTCATTGTGCTGGAAAGTTCTGTGGGTTTTGGCAAATGCTTAATGCCTTGTATTCGTCATTACAGTATCATACAGAATAGTTTCATCATCCTAAATATCACCCGTTCCCTCTCCCTTCCCCTGAACCCTTGTGAACCAATGATCTGTTTACTATCTCTATAGTTTGGCCTTTTCTAGAATATTTGAAATTATACAATGCAGAGCTTTTCCAAATTGGCTTCTTTTACTTATCAATATATGTTTACAATGTATCCATATCTTCTTATGGCTTGGTAGCTCATTTCTTTCTCTTTTTTTTTTTGTTCAGGTAGAGTGGGAGGGAGAGAGAGGAACAGAGAGAGAGAGAGAAACATTGATGTGAAAGGAACACCTCGAGTGGCTGTCACCCGCACAACCGACCAGGGCCGGGGACAAACTGCAACCGAGGTACATGCCCTTAGCGGGAACCGAACCCGGGTCTCTCAGGACCGCAGGCCGACGCTCTAACCGCTGAGCCAAACCGGCCAGGGCGGTAGCTCATTTCTTATTGTTGCCGAATAATATTCCTTTCTGTGGATATACTACAGCTTGTTTACCAATTAACCTCTTAAAAGACATCTTGGTTGCTTCCAGTTTTTGGCAATTAGGAATAAAGCTGCTACAGACGTTCAGGTACAGGCTGTTACATGGGCAAAGGGTTACAAATCAGTTGAGTATGTATCCAGGAGCATGACTGTTTGATTGTGTGGTAAGACTAGGTTTAGTTTTGTAAAAAGAATTGCCAGAATCTATTCCAAAGTGGTTGTGACTTATTTCCTTCTCTTCAGCAACAAATAAGAATTCTCTGCTTCCTTGACAGCAGTTGGTATTGTCAGTTTTGGGGTTTTAGCCATTCTGATGTCTGTGTATTGATATTTCATTCTTGATTAAATTTTCAGTCTCCTAATGACAAATAATGTTGCACATTTTTTTTGTACACTATTTGCCATCTATGTATCTTCTTTGGTGAGGTGTCTTTTGAGATCTGTTGCCCATTTTTTTAACTGGCATGTTTGTTTTCTTATTGTTGAGTTGTGAGAGTTGTTTGTATATTTTGGATACAAGTCTTTTTTCAGATATGTGTTTTGCATTTTTCTCCCCAGACTAGGGTTTGACTTTCATAGGTTAGAAGTTTTTAATTTAAATAAAGTCCAACTTAGCAATTTTTTCTTTCAAATATTGATGCTTTTCAGAACCTTTGCTATTGGGGTTATATTTTAAGACTCATTAGCAAATTCAAGATCATGGAGATTTTTGACTGTGTTTTCATCAAGTAGGTTTTTTTTTCTTAAATATGTTTTTAATGATTTTTTGTTTTTTAGAGAGGAAGAAAGAGAGAGAGAGAAACATCTGTGTGAGAGAGAAACATCTATCAACTGCCTCCTGCACGCCCTCTACTGGGAATTGAGCCCACAACCTGGGCATATGCCCTGACCAGGAATCAAACCAGGACCTCTCAGTCCCTGGGACAATGCTCAATACACTGAGCCACACGAACAGGGCTCATCAAGAAGTTTTATAGTGTCACATATTGCATTTAAATCTACAGTCCATTTTGATTTTTTGTGTAAAATGTAAAGTCTGTGTCTAGCTGGATTTAAATCAATATCTCTCTCTCTCTCTCTCTCTCTCTCTCTCTCTCTCTCTCTCTCTCTCTCTCTCTCTCTCCAATAGTTGCAGCATCATTTTGTTGGCAAGACTATCTATTCTCCATTAAGTTGCCTTTGCTCCTGTGTCAAAGATCAATTGCCTACATTTGTGTGGGCCTATTTTTTTTTTTTTTATCCTCACCCGAGGATATTTTTCCATTTTTTGTACAGATAGAGTGGGAGGGAGAGAGAGGAAGAGAGAGAGAGAGAAACATCGACGTGAAGGGACACATCGAGTGGCTGCCACCCGCACGACCAACCAGGGCCGGGGACAAACTGCAACCGAAGTACGTGCCCTTAGCGGGAACCGAACCCGGGTCTCTCCGGACCGCAGTGTGTGGGCCTATTTCTGAGCTCTCTATTCTGTTCTATCCACCTATGTGTCTGTGTTTACACCCATGCCATCCTATCTTGATTACTGTAGCCTTTTAGTAAGTTTGGAAACTGGGTAGTGTGATTCCTTCAACTTTGTATTTCTGAATTGCATTGGGTTATTCAGTCTTTTGCTTTTTTATATAAACTTTAGAATCATTTTGTCAATATCTACAAAATAGCTTTCTGGAATTTTGACTGAGATTGTGTTGAATCTATACATAAAGTTGGAAAGAACTGACATCTTAATAGTGGGTCTTCCAATCCAGGAATATGTTTTGTTCTTGTTTTTGTTTTTTTACTCCAGTATTCTGAGATGTCACAATGATGTGCTTTGCCTTGAGTGGGTCTGATTTTATCAGTGGTGCTCTCATATTTTTATCTAAGGGCCCACCTGGAAGGCCTTTTCAATCTGTATTGTAAATGCTGGATCTTCAATTCCATGACATTTTCTAGGTTTTCTTGTTTATGTTTTTTCCCCCTATTCCCTCTTTCTAAGACTTTTATTTGACTAGTACACCTTCTGGACTGATTCTCTAGTTTTCTTATCTTTTCTGTTTTCCATCTCTTTGTCTTTTTGCTTTACTTTCTGGGAGGTTTCTTCAACTTTACCTTGCAACCCTTTATTGATACTTCATTGATAAAAATTCTCTTTTTGTTCTCTAAATGTTCCTTTGGATATCATTCTCTTTTATGACTATAATTTTGTCTCTCTGAAGAAATGGATCAGATAGGTTTTCAACTTTTCTTTTTCCCACAGTCTCTGCTTCTTCCAAGTTGTTTGCTTTGGTGTCTGTTGTTCGGTTTTGAAGCTTTCTTCAGTTGTCTGGTTGTTCTTGTTTATCTGCACATATTTAAGAACCTCAGTGCAGGTGGGATCTGTTGACCATTGGCTTCACTGGAGGATGAGATGGCTGGGCCTTTTTGTTGTGGAGTCTGAAATGTCATGAAGTCTTTTTAAATCATGAAGTCTTTCTCCTTAGTTAGGTTGGGGTCCTCAGAGAAGTCTCATCCTGTCTCATTCAGGATATGGTCCTGAGGGTTGATGCTTTGAGTGCCCAGTGGAGCCTCTGTAATCAGAATGCAAATGAATGTTCTTTAATTCCAATGTTTTAGCATAGTAGGTCTGTTCTCTGCTCTGACTGGTGTCTCCCAGTCCAGAAAGCCTCTATTTATTTCAAAGAATAAACCTCCATCTTCTGCTGGGCTGGGCAAGGGACAATCACTAATCAGGGAAGGAACCTTGGGATCTAACTGAACCCTAAACAGATCTTTATTTTATCCCTCTCCCCTTTTGTCTTGATTTCAAAAGGAATTGGTACCACCAATTTCTGAGCTGTTGGGAGGGTTTTGCAGTATAAATTGGGTTGGTTCTCACTTCCCCCACTGCTGGCTTAGAATTTAGCTTTTTGGGGGACACCCAAGCCATTGACCAATTGTTCTTCTGATTTCCAGCTTCTAATATTCTGTTATGTTTGTCTCCTCTCCAGTTCTCCCCATCTTTGTATATTTATACTTAATTTTTAAAAACTGTCATTCTGGTAGGGTTTAGGGAGGAAGCAGAAGTAGATACATATGCCAAACTGGCCATAGATACCTGGTGAGGCTGACAGCCAGCCCAGCATCTGTTCTGAGCCTTAGCAGTTGTTTAAGATTTTGAATATTACCCCTGTCCAGACAGGCTTTCTCCTATTCATCCCTTAGGGCCAGTTCAAATGTCACCCTTCTGTGCTGCTTTATTTTGTTCTTTCGTCCCCTCCTTTCTCCCTCCCCCTACAAGAAGCGTTAAGCATCTTCTTCTGAGCTCATGGATAGACTTTGCACTCATTTCCCTCACTGCGTTTATTGACAATAATTTATACAGCTGTCTTGACCTCTTAGACCAGGAGTACCTCTTGTTTGTCTTTACATCACTCCACTTGCCCCAATGCTCAGCCTTGAATAGACGTACTAAATGTTTGCATTGTGAACAAGAGCAAAGCCAGGTGCTCTGGGGGACCGCTCTGCTGGGGAGGGGGCTTGCCTGGAGGCATCCCTCCCCCACCTCCTGTGATCTGCATGCTGGGCTGGAGCTGGGGGTGGAGTGCAGGCTGGGTCCCTGAGAGCTTGATCTCAGTCCTGCTTTCATTCCCTTCATTCTTTCTGGGAACCATTAACCCTTTCCTGAAGGCGCTGTCCACTGAGTTTGCAGTTAGAATATCAAGAACACAATGGGAATGGGAGGTGTTGCTACGTAAGGATCTCTGTCTTCTTCATGTTCCTGTGTACCAAAGGCAGGGCCATGCTGGGTGGGGGGCCGGTGCAAAGTCACAGAGGAGGGTGTCAGTATTCTGTAATTGATGCGAAGGGCAGCTCTCTTCCCTGAGGCAGGCCCAGAGCATTGTCGGAATGACAGCAGCATTGACAGAGCCCGGCCACTTGGTTGGACAGGTCTGATAGTGACCTAAAGGCAGGGAGCGAAGCTGAGAGGGGTCCTATACCCCAAGCTGTAGCTGTGCAGAGTGACAGCCTCTGGGGCTATGGGCCCTTGGCCCTGCCTCCATGCCCAGGTAGGAGACTGCTCCCCAGGCCCTGACAGAGGTGGAGGGGACCCAGAATGTCACAGCTGACTGACAGCCCTGCTTCAGCAATGGGGCCTGGCCTTGGGCTGATTTTACACAACCAAGGGCCTTTCCTGAGCCTCAGATCTCATGCCCCCAAACGATAATTAACCAAGTAACCAAGTGCAACTGAGTCACTTGGGACACTAGAGTTTTGCAAACAATCTGCCTTTCTGGTCACCCTGCATACTGTGAGTGGGAGAGGCCTGGAAAGCCCTTCCCTCCAAATCGTCTTCTTGGCCACAGAAGCGCGGGCTCTTTTGATACCCAATTTAGAAGCAGATGATTTCTTTGGGTCAAGACATCATTCCATTTAAGAAGAACACATTAACCAAGTAACAGTCTCTAACAACTTAATGTGGATTAGTTTAATATATGTATTAAACTGCTAGTACTGGAAAGAGTTCTTAGACTGCCGCTACTTCAATGCTTCCGTGGTCCTGGGACCAGCAGTGTCCACATAACCTGGGAACTCATTAGAAACGCCGGTTCTCCAGTTCCACCCCGTAGGACACTCTGGGGGTGGGGCCCAGTCACCTGTGTTTTACAAGCCCTCCAGCTGACCCTGCTGCACACCACAGTGCTCTTCAACGTTAGGAAACTTCAAGAAAGCCCAAGAGGGTAAGGAACTTGCCTGAGGTCACAAAGCTCCTTGATGCCAGAGCTGTCATTTTCAAATGACAACTGGTTGCTAGCATCTGGGCAGGAATTTACATTAATGGAGGGCCTTCTCCATGCAAGTCCCACAGCAGGAGCATCATCTCATTTAATCCTCACCACATCCCTGCCCATCGTCCCCGGTCTGTGCAGGAAGTTAAGGTTCCGTGTGGTTAAATAACACGCCCAGACAGACAGGATTTCAATCCTGATCTCGTTTTCTCTTTCTCTTCTGCACTTTCCTATATTTGTTGTATGTGTGAACGTGCACACGTGTAGGGCATGCTCAGCAGGGGTGGGGCTCTCTGGGGGTCATGTCAACATTCTGAGGGCACTCCTCTCTTGGGGAAGCAGGGAGCTTGGAGGACCTCTCCCACCTCCCTCCTTCCCAGTTTTGCTTCCAGTTGGGTCCTGACTCCAGTCTAGAGGGAGAGACCCACCCAGGCTGTCTTCCCACTGTGTTTCCAGCTTGGCCTGGGAACTAGATTTCCTGATTGATCTCATGCTTCTCAGTGTTCTTGCTGTTCAAGGAAGGGCCAGAGCCTTGCCAGATGTGTCCAGCACACCAGTCAGGACAGAGTTGGGTGGGTGAGGGGTTTCCCACACATCTGGGATGGAGTTAGAGCCCAAGGGCAGATGGCGCGCACGCAAAGCCAAACAGAAGAGGAAATTAAAGAGAGTCTTGAGTCTCCCTCCAGCTTCCTTTGCTGCATTTTTGGCAGGGATCGGCAAAGCTGGCCTGTAACTTTCCAGTCTGTTTGCTCATTGTCTTGCCCAGAAATACCAGATAAAAGAAACCATGGAATGAAGAGTGAGGAGCTTGGGTCCCACCCTCAGGATGTTCTACCAACATTAACTCTCTTCCAGGCCAGGACTCTCCCTGCTGTCTGCCGGGTTCTAGCCATTCTAACAGCTTTCACCTCTGCCAGGTGATGGGTGGGTTTGGAGGGGGCTTCAGGGAAGGCTGGGCTCTACAGACCCCTTCGCCATTGACCAGATATCTATCCCACTGCCTGTCTTGTGCCTGAAGTCCCCTCATAAGCACCATTCCATTGAGTCTTTAGTGGTCTCATATTAAAGTAGAATGAGGAAGGGTATTACCTAGCTGGTGAACGCCTGATCAGATTTTAGTTAAACAGGCAAGGGGTTCCCACTGTGTTTCCAGCTTGGCCTGGGAAATGGGCCAAGAGCCCTGAGTGGAGGCTGCTGGGAAAGAGAGGGCAGCCACAAGAAGAGCAGTTAGGATGGCAGAGATAGCCTTGCCATGCTCAGGACTGCGTACGTTAGTGCTGGGCGGGACCCCAGAGATGACGGAAAAGCGGCTGCCTTGTTCAGAGACACTGAGCCCACGGGGGACTGAGCCAGCTAGAACTGGCCTATTGGTTTCTAGAAAACAGCTCTTTCTAGAGCCCACTGTAATTATGGGTTGCTTTGTTCCTTTCTTCAGACCTCCTCTTTCTGTGAAATGTTCTTGAAATTTGGTTGAATTTTTCTTTCAAGAAGAAAGACTTTAAAGTGGGCTGTGTGTGTATGGTCATTAAATATCTTCTGAAGGTCTCCTGGGAACCGGATGCCATGGAAGGATCTGGGGGAGATAAAGATGAGGAAAACACTCTTGCTTTTGTGGGGTTTACAGTCCAGTAAGCAAAACAGGAAAATAAAACAAGAAAGCTGAGATGGGGGGTGAGCGAGAGCTCTCTGGAGCTGTACGTGGGGTCAGAGAGAAGCTGCCAAGCTCAGCTAGGGCAAGTCAGAGCTGGGGATGCGTACGCGGGGGCTTGAACAATGAGCGTGAGTTTGCTAAGCAGACAGAGGATGGGGAGAGGTGAGGGCAGTCCAGGTAGAGGGAAGATCTCAGGTGGGGTCTTAGAACCTGCAAAGGTGGTTGAATCATGGTTATTGACAGGCTGTGTTTAGGGGAGGGCCAAGAGTCAGGACAGAGAGGAGGGCTGGGCCAGACCATAAAAGCCATTGAATGTGGTTACACCGAAGGGTTTAACCTTTATATCGTGAGGGTAATGGGGAACCATTGAAAAGTTTTATTAGTCAGTCAATGCTAACTGTCCAATAAGCAACTCCTAACATTTTAATGGCTTAACCCCAACAAAGGTTTAATTCTACTCCTGTGGTCTGATGGGACCTGCAGCCACAGCAGGAGAGAAGAGAAAGGTGAGAAAGCACACCAGTTCTGAAGTGCCCTCGGCCTGGAAGTGACACAAATAGCTTCCCTCATAGTCCATTGGTCGTAACCAGTCACATGCCCCCAGCCTAACTGCAAAGGATGCTGGGAAATGTCTGGAGACACAGGCATATTCAGAGAGCCCCAATAACCGCTGCCACAGACCTTGGTCAGGAAGATGAAGTGGTCTGATGGGTGATTTCGGAAGTTCACTCTGGCAGCAGAGTGAGGAATGGCTTAAAGGGCTTCAGGTGTGGAGGTCAGGCAGGAGGCCAGGCAGGTGGCCAGGCAGGAGGCTCATCCAGTTGTCCTGTGAGAGGGTGTTCCCTGCTCTAGATTCGCTCCAGACTGCAGCCAGGTGAGCATTCAGGCATTGAAGGAGGAGAGGTGGAGACAGCCGGAAGGGTGGCAGACAGCTCTGGGGGCGTTGGGAGGTCAGTGAAGGGCCTGTTGACAGGTGCAGCGGGCAGTCACATGGAGGGCTGCAGGGCTCAGGGTGGGCCTGAGCTGAGCCAGTAGCTGTTACTGGTGTCTTCAGCACTTAGGTCCTCACTAAGTGTGAGCTCTGCCAAGGCGGGGCTCATATCTCCCTACCTGCATGTCCTGGCACTCCTGAGGTCCTCCGTTAGCAGTCGTGGAGTGAGTGAGCAGCTGGGCAGTGAGCTCCGGGTGTGAGTGAAGTGGCTTGGAGGAAGAAGGGGGCAGGGTGGCAACAGCCTGGGAAACAGCGGCATTTAATAGCCTGTCTTCCAAAGTAAGATAATCTCTCTCGTGATCCTAACCTTCATTGCCACCTATTTGCATTTCCCGGGAATAATGAAAGCTGCCATATCAGGACTGTCAGGTATTTTCAGACAAAGCTTTGCTCATTAACTTCTGCATATCTGTGCTTATTTTAATTTCGTGACTGGCTCTGTTCCCATTGCCACCTCCCACTAGTAATGTCCTGGGGATGGTGTTCCTCCTGCCCAGCCTTTGCCCTGGTTGCCCAGTCTAATGCCAGGCTCTTATGCCAATCTAAGGGACACGTGTTGCAAAGCTGGCAGCGGGGAGGAAGAGCCCCGAGTTCTGGTGTAGACTTGGCTCCTAAATGTCTACTGGGTGATCTTGGGAGGTCAGCCTGTGTCTCTGGACCTCAGTTTCCTCTTCTGTTGGGTGGGCCTAGGGATTTTAAACGAGATGACCTCCAAACTTTGATATTTGCAGCTCTGCAGGATGGAAACTGGGTATCCTAAGGGTCCAGTTTCAGAATAGTGCTTTTCAACAAGGGGCAGGAAGAGCAGGAGGCTTACTGGGGGGTCACTAGAAGGTGGCCTGGGGCTCTGCAGGGCTCACCAGTTATTTCTGGGGCTGCAGAAACGGGGTGGTGGTATCCAGTATGGGCCTCTTCCTTCTTTTGCCTCTTTGGGAAATGTGCTTTGAGAAATGGGTGAGAGCTATAGACTCTCTCTCCAGAAAAACATGTGACATGCACAGAACCCTGTACCAGACACACACACCCTTTTATCTTTAATTTCAGGGGCTCATTGTCTCTCCAAAATGCAGCTCATATCACCTCCTGCTACCTGCCTGCTTTTCTCTCCCTAGCGGGCTCTGGTTTTCTTTTACATATTTGGGGCTTGCTACTGTGCCAAGCTGGAATAGCCTCTCCTCAGATGTTTCCTCTGACCTCATGTGAGACTGCATCGAGTCTTTCCAAAGAGAGGCAGAAAGTCACGTCGAACTTAAAAATCAGTGTGAATAAGTATGATGATAGCTGAAGGCACTGGATACGTGTGTGTGTGTGTGTGTGGTTTGCACTGTTACCATGATAACATCTTCTGAGAGGGATTCTCTACTTTTAAAAAAAATTAAAACTTTTTATTTTGAGATAATTGGAGATGCTCATGCAGTTGTAAAAAACAATATAGAGCCCTGGCCATTTTGGCTCAGTGGTTAGAGTGTCGGCCTGTGGTCCAGAGAGACCCGGGTTCGGTTCCTGCTAAGGGCGCGTACCTCGGTTGCAGTTTGTCCCCGGCTCTGGTTGGTTGTGTGGGTGGCAACCACTTGATGTGTCCCTTTCACATTAATGTTTCTCTCTCTCTCTCTTCCTCTCTCTCCCTCCCACTCTATCTGAACAAAAAATGGAAAAATGTCCTCGGGTGAGGATAAAAAACCAAAACAAAACAATAATTCCTTGTGCTCTAAACCTAGTTCTCCCCAATGGCAATATTCCTTGTGCTCTAAACCTAGTTCTCCCCAATGGCAATATTTTGCAAAATTAGAGTATAGCATCACCATATCACCAAGACATTGATGTTCATACAGTAAAGATGCAGAATATTTCCATCACCACAGGGTCTCTCCTGCTGCCCTTTTATACCCACCCCCACTTCCCTCCTGCCATCATTCCCTGCTTAACCCCTGAAACCCACTCATCTGTTCTTCATTTCTATCAGTTTATCATTTCAAGAATGTTATTAGTATGTGTGTAACCTTTTGGGATTGAATTTTTTTCACTCAGCGTAATTCTCTGAAGATTCATCCAGGTTGATACATTTCTCAGTAGTTTGTTCCTCTTTATTGCTGCATAGTAGTATTTCACAGTGTGGATGAACCAGTTTGTTTAACCGTTCACTCCTCAAAGGACATCTGGATTCCTCTTTGACTCATGGATTCTTTAGAAGTATGTTGATCTGCTTCCAAGTGTTTAGAGGTTTTCTTGCTATCGTGCTGATATTGATTTCTAGTTTGATTCCATTGAGGTCAAGGAACACACTCTGTATAATTTCTTTTCAATTCATTTTGAGGTTTGTTTTATGGCCCAGAATATAGTCTATCTTGGTATATGTTCTGTGGGTACTTAAGAAGAATGTACACTGTGCTATTGGATAGAGTGTCCTATCAATGTTGATTAGATTCTGTTGGTGGATGGTGTTCTTCTTGAGTTTTCCAATATCCTTACTGACTGTCTAGTCGTTTTATGAATGGTTGAGAGAGGAGTGTTGAAGTGTGCAAATATAATGGTGGATTTCTCTATTCCTCTTTGGTTCTGTCATTTTCTGCTTCACATTATTGCATCCCTATTATTTGGTACACACACATGTAGGAGTGCTATGTTTCTTTGTGGCTTGACTCTTTATTTTTATGTGATTCCCTCTCTGTCTCTGATAATTTCTCTGCTCTGAAGTCTACTTTATCCCATATTGATATAATCACTCCTGCTTTCTTTTGATTGATGTTTACATGATATATCTTTTCATCCTTTTAGTTTCAACCTGGCTCTATCATACTCTTATAGACAGTATATACTGGGTCATGTTTTTAATGGTCTTTAGGTTATTTACATTTAATGTTATTATTGATGTTAGGGCTTAAGTATGCAATTTCATTTTTCTGTTTGTTCTCTCTTTCATTTCTGTTTTCTCTTTCCTGCTTTCTTGTGGGCTACTTAAACATTTTTTAGAATTTTACTTTGATTTTTATATATAGTACTTTTTGTTTTATATTTTTGTATATATATTTTAATGTTTGTTCTACATATTACATTATGTGTACATAACTTATCACAATCTACTGGTGCCATTTGACCAATTTGAGTGAATGTAGAAAACTTACCACCCTTTATGTCTTTTTATCGTCCTCCTGTTTATAATGTAATTGTCTTAAACATTTCCTCTAATATGTTTAAAACCACATCAGACAGTGTTACAATTTTTTTTGTAGAGATTAAAACTCTGTATTTTTCAATTATTTTTTTCTTTTTCTTTTTAATCTTTATTGTTGAATGTATTACAGATGTTCCACATTTTTCCCCCATTGTCCCCCTCCTCCCCACTCCCGCCCCCCTCCCGCCTTTTCCCACACTGTTTTCTGTGTCTATTAGTTATGCATATAAGTTCTTTGGTTTATTTCTTCCCATCCCCCAACGCCCTTCTCTTTGAGGTTTGCCAGTCTAGCAATCAATTTGTTCTTCTTAATCCCTTCATCTTTTTCACCCATTCCCCCAACCCCCCCTCCCATCTGACAACCAACAAAATGTTTTCTGTATCGATGAGAATGTTTCTGTTCTGCCTGTTCATTTGGTTTGTAGATTCCATTGTCGATAAATATGTATTCATTGCCATTTTGTTTGTTCATATTTTTTATCTTTTTCTTCAAAAAGACCCTTCAACATTTCATATAATAACGGTTTGGTGGTGATGAACTCCTTTAACTTTTTCTTGTCTGGGAAAGTCTTTATATGGCCATCGATTCTAAATGACAGCTTTGCAGGATAGAGTAATCTTGGTTGTAGGTTCTTGCTTTTCATCACTCTGAATATTTCTTGCCACTCCCTTCTGGCCTGCAAAGTTTCTTTTGAGAAATCAGCTGACAGCCTTATGGGAACTCCCTTGTAGGTAACTAGCTGCCTTTCTCTTGCTGCTTTTAAGAGTCTCTCTTTGTCTTGAACCTTTTGCATTTTGATGATGATGTGTCTTGGTGTGGGCCTCTTGGGGTTCATCTTGTTTGGGACTCTCTGTGCTTCCTGGACTTGTATGTCTGTTTCCTTCACCAAATTAGGAAAGTTTTCTGCCATTATTGTTTCAAATAGGTTTTCGATTTCTTTTTCTTGCTCCTCTCCTCTGGCACCCCCAAGATGCGAATGTTGGTACGCTTCAAGTTGTCCCAGAGGCTCCTTACACTATCCTCATTTTTTTAAATTCTTTTTTCTTTTTGCTGTTCTGATTGGGTGTTTTTTGCTTCCTGATATGTCAAATCAATGGTTTGCTTCTTGGCTTTACCTACTCTACTATTGAATCTGTGTAAATTATTTTTTATTTCAGTTAGTGCCTCTTTCATTTCTGATTGTGCATCCTTCATTTCCGACTGGTCCTTTTTTATGCTCTTGAGGCCCTCACTAAGTTCATTGAGCATCCTTATAAGCAGTATTTTGAACTCGGCATCTGTTAGGTTGCTTATCTCCATTTCACTTAGTTCTTTTCCTGGAGAATTTTTCTGTTCTTTCATTTGGGACCTGTTTCTTTGTCTCTTCATTTTGGCTGCCTCCCTGTGTTTGTTTCTATGTGTTACTTAACGAGAGGTATGGTGCTCACTGAGACCAGATGCTGCTTGTTTGAAAGAATTTAGGAAAACCTGAAGCAGGATCCAAGACAGGCCAATCCTATGGTTAAGCAAGTGGCAACAACTTGGGTGGGCCTGAAAGTTGGGTGGGGCGGGGCCTCAGGGAATCACCAGGGCGGGGCAACCAGTGTGAGCCAGGTTGCTGGAGTTCCAGATATGGTGGCTGTCTGCCGCCCAGGGAAGGGCTCACTGAAGGAACAAAGGCCTCTGACAACACGTTTGTCCCGGAGAAAGCCCCCTCTCCAGCCCTCGCTCCAATGCCAAACAGCTCAGTTCTTCCCTGTATGTCTCTGGCGCCCCTCGAGCTGCCTCCCCTCCGAGCTTAGAGGGAGAGAGTCGGATAAGTCCGTGCGCGGGCCCTTTAAGGAGCTGCCTGGGGCTCCGGCCACGTCAGCCTCCCTGAGCCTCAGTTCCCGCTGGTTTTTCCAGCCAGAAGTTATGGGGATTCTCTTCCTGGCACTGGAACCCTCAGCGGGGTGCCTGGTGTGGGACAGGGACCCCTCACTCCTCAGGGAGGACCTTCCCAGCCGAGGTGTCCCCCTGATTTTTATCCACCACACGTGGGTGTGGGGCCAGCCCGTTGCGCCGCCCCTCCTACCAGTCTGGATGCAGCTGCTTCTTTAATCCCTTAGTTGTAGGACTTCCATTCAGCTTGATGCCAGGCGGTTCTGAATGATGGTTGTTCTGTTGTTTAGTTGTAACTTTGATGTGGTTGTGGGAGGACGCGATACCGCGTTTACCTACCCGCCATCTTGACCAGAAGTCCTGACAGTGTACAATTTTTGCTGTCAAATTTAATGTATAAATTCAAGAGGAGAAATAATGGATTGTATTTACCTATACTTTTGCTTAGCATGTTCCTTCCTAATGTTCCAAGTTCCTTCTTTTTTTTTTTTTATCCTCACCCGAGGACATTTTTCCATTTTTTTGTACAGACAGAGTGGGAGGGAGGGAGAGGAAGAGAGAGAGAGAGAGAGAAACATCGACGTGAAAGGGACACATTGAGTGGCTGCCACCCGCACGACCAACCAGGGCCGGGGACAAACTGCAACCGAGGTACATGCCCTTAGCGGGAACCGAACCCGGGTTTCTCCGGACAGCAGGCGGATGCTCTAACCGCTGAGCCAAACTGGCCAGGGCCCAAGTTCCTTCTTTTATTGTGCTTAAGGAGCTTTTTTGGTTTAAAGAAATCCCTTTAGCCATTCTTTTGGGAGTAGATCTGTTGGCAAATAATTTTCTTCCTTTTTCTTCATCTCAGAATGTCTTGATTTCCCCTTCATTGCTGAAAAATATTTTCACTGGATATAGAACTCTGGGTTGATAGTTCTTTTCACACATAAAAAATATTGTGCTACTTCTTTTTGGCCTCTGTGGTTTCTAATGAGAAATCTGCTGTCATTCTAATTGTTTTCCCACTATAGGTAGGAGTAATTTCTCTCTGCCTGTTTTCAAGACTTTTTCTTTGTCTTTCGTTTTCAGAAGTTTGACTATGATGTGTCTTATGGGGATTTCTTTGAATTTAGTTTGTTTGAGATTCTTTTCTGCTTCATGAATCTATAGGTTTATGTATTTTTCCAAATTTGGGATGTTTTCAGCTATTGAGCTCACCCCTTTCTTCTTTCCTTCTGGGACTCCAGTGACAGGAATGTTAGACCTTTTGTTATAGTGCCACAGATCCCTGAGGCTTTGTTTGCTTGTTTGCTTGGTTTCTTTTTGCTGTTGTTAATTCTCACCTGAAGATATTTTTCCATTGATTTTTTTTTTTTTTTTTAGATGGAGTGGAAGGGAGGGAGGGAGGGAGAGAGGGAGGGGGAGAGAGAGAGAGAAAAAAAAAAAAGAGAGAGAGAAACATTCATGTGAGAGAGACATTGATTGGTTGCTTCCCACATGACCCCACCCAGGGCTGGGAATGGAACCCACAACCCAGATACATGTTTTTGACTGGGAATCAAACCTGTGACCCTTCTATCTGAGGGTGAACGCTCTAACCACTGAGCAAACTAGCCAGGGTGATTTTTTTAGTCTGTTTTCTCTCTATTTTTTAGTTTGGGCCATTTAAACAAAAATTTATATTTGTATTTTTAAATTACGGTTTATATTCAATATTATATTCGTTTTAGGTGTGCAGCATAGTGATTAGACATTATATTACTTACAAAGTGATCTCCCTGATAAACTAGTACCCACCTGGTACCATACAATGTTATTTATTGCATTATAGTTTGAGTAATTTTTATTGTTTATTTTCCAGTTCACGAATTCTTTCCTCTGCCCCCTCCATTCTGATGTTGAGCTCATTTATTGAATTAAGCATTTCAGTTATATTTTTTAGTTCTAAAGTTTTCATTGGTTCTTCTTTATATCTCATATTTCTTTACTAGACTTTATTTTTTTCATTGGTTTCAAACATGTTCATAGTTGCTTGCTGAAGCTTTTTTATGATGGTTGCTTTAATATCTTTGTCAGATAATTCTAACATCTCTGTCATCTTGGAGTTGGCATCCATTGATTGTCTTTTTCATTCAGTTGAGATCTTTCTGGTTCTTGATGTAAGTCATTTTTTTTATTGAAACCTGGACATTTTTTGAGACTCTGGATTTTACTTAAACTTTCTGCTTTAGCTGGTTTGTTTGTTTTGATGTGTTCCAGTGGGAAGATTGGGAGCTCTGTTTCGTTACTGGCAGGTGGGGGTTAAAATACAGGTTTCCTACTTGGCTTCCGTAAATCCCTTTCTGGCTGGGAGGGGTTGGAATTCCCAGTTGCTACTCCCCATGTGGCCCACTGACACCATGTGGTCTCATTACTACTGAGCATTGGTAAAAATCCTGACTTTCCATTAGGCTTCCTCTGACACAGTCCAGCAGGGAGGGCAAGGGTACCTCATTACTGCTGGGTGGGAGTAGGAGTCAAGGCTCTACACTTGGACTTTGCTAGCATGGATTAGGGTGGGGTCAATTTATTCTGTGGTGTTTGGCAGGATTAGAGCAGTTATTGTTTAGAAGTTTTGTCTTTCTAGGCTGCACCTTTACTAATCTTTTGGCTACAAGGAGCAAGCTTTGTTGGGGCTTTTTTTGGTCTGTGCCCATTGATATTTCCAGGTTGGCAGCTTCTACAACCCCAAATCTGGGGTACATGGGGTCAAAAGAAAATCTGGGAATCTGGCCATCCTGTTATTCCTTAGGACTCACAATCTCTGGCCAGTTGCTTCTCTTTATCTTTCAGGTTCTTCTTATGTTTGTTTTATGTGTAATGTCCAGGGTTTTTAGTTATATTTCAGGGAAGGCATAGGGAAAAATACATCTATTCTATCTTTTCAGACGTAGAAGTTCTCTCTACTTCTTTTTCTTTATTATTATTTAGAATTGGTGAGAATGAAGTCTGTGCACTGGGGACAATTTTAAACAGTGCAAAAGGGTTATGGTAAAAAATTTTTCTACTCCTGTGCCCTGGCAGCTGTCACGTGGCTTCTCAACCAGAGGCAGGCACTATTACCAGTACTTGTGGGGAGGGAGGGAGGGAGGGAGAGAGAGAGAGAGAGAGAGAGAGAGAGAGAGAGAGGGAGGGAGAGGCTGTGTGTGTATGTGTGTTCTCTTTCCACACATGGTAGTGGTACCAATTTAAATTTCCACCAGCCATGGATAAGAGTGGTTATATACACTGGTTCAGCAACACTGTGTGTATTAAAGATATTCACGAAACTGATATATGAAATCTGGGTCTCATTATAGTTTTAATTTGCATTTCCTGCATTGTGTGAGGCTGAACATCATTTCAAACGTTTAAAATGCATTTGTGTTTCCTGCTTTATGGACTGACAATTTAATTTCTTCTTTATTGTACATTTCTCTATTGGGTTGTTGGCATTTCTTACAGACTTGCACATGTTTGCACATGCACAGTATTTATGGAGTAAGAAAATTAGCCCTTTGCCTGCCATATATGTTGAAAACATTTCCCCCGATTTTTCTTTTCTTCTTCTTCTTTTTTTAAATCCACATCCGAGGATATTTTTCCATTTATCTTCAGGTAGAGGGGGAGGGAGAGGGAGAGAGAGAAACATCAACATGAGAGGGACACATCGACTGGTTGCCTCCCACACCACCCTGACCAGGGCTGGGGATGAACTGCAACCAAGGTACATGCCTTCGACCGGAATTCAACCCGCGACTCATTGGTCCACAGGTTGGCACTCTAACTGCTGAGCCATACTGGCCAGGGCTTCCCTGTTTTTCATTTATCTTTGACTTTATCTTTTTTTTTTTTAATCCTCACCTGAGAACACTTTTGCATTTATCTTCAGATAGAGCGGGAAGGAGAGAGGGAGGAAGAGAGAGAGAGAGAGAAACATTGATGTGAGAGAGACACATTAAGTGGCTGCCACCCACATGACCCCAACTGGGGCCAGGGACAAACTGCAACTGAGGTACATGCCCTTAGCAGGAACCAAACCCGGGACTCTCGGTCGACGCTCTAACCGCTGAGCCAAATGGGCCAGGGCTAACTTTATCTTTTAGTGTTAGATATTTAAAAATTTTTGAACTCAGATGTAGCCTTTGATAAAAAATGACATTTGGATTTGAGTCATGCTTGAAAAGTCTTTCTTAGTTCAAGATTATTACAAACATTCTACCACATTTTTCTTCCAGCTCTTTTCACAATTTTTTTGTTTGTTTGTTTAGGTCCTTGGTACATGTGACCCAGTTTTTTTTCCTTCAGATTTCTGAGTTGTCACAACACAATTAAAAGTCTATCTTGTCTCCAGTGGTTTGAAAATGGCACCTTGATTTATTGTGGGTTTTCTCTGTGGGGGTACTTACCTACCTTGTCGGCAAATTGCAGGTGGCACCTGGTGGCCGGGGGAGGCCATCTTGGAGCCACCTGCACGGGAAAGGACACTTGCAGAGGGGGACAAGGAGCAAGGGGGTTGCTCCTCCCCACCTTGGACTGCTCTGGGGTTTGATCTCATGAAAATGGGCTGAGCTTCTTTCAGGGACTTTGTCCAATCGTCTCACCCCCTGGTGGCAGGAGGTCCCTCTGTCTTCTCTCATGAACCCCCAGGTCCTGCTCTTTCCTGAAATAGCTCCTATCTCTACCCTTTATCCTGATTTCCCTGTAGTATCCTTGACAACTGTTCATTTCAGACTTTCAGCATTATGGCCTGCTTTCTTAACATCGTCCAAAGTGTTTGTTTTAGCTATCTCTTAATGCCAAAACTATTCCCATAAACTTAGTTGTTTAACACAACTCACATTATCATTTCTGAGGACCCGGATGCCCGGCACAGCGAGGTCTTGGCCTTAAGGGCCTCTTACGAGGCTGCAGTGAAGGCGTCGTCCTGGGCTGGGCTCTCCTTTGGAGGTCCAGCTGTGGAAGGACCCAATTCCCTTTTCATGTGGTTGTTGGCAGCATTTGGTGGGACTCATGGAAGCTTGCTGCTTCAAATCCAGAGAGGGAGAGCAAGCCTCGAGTGCCAGTGTACTAGCAAGGTAGAGACTTGTGTAATACAGTGTAGTCACAGGAGTGACCTTCTTGACCTTTGTCATGTTGTACTGGTTAGCAGTCACAGGTCCCACCCACACTCCAAGGATGGGACTTGCTCAAAGGTGTGATCACCAGGAGGCAGGGCTCATGGGGCGCCCTTGAAGTCTGTCTACCACGGTGGGAGTTTTCCCTTAGGCTCTCCACTGTAGCCAGCGCTTTGCTGTGGAGCCAGGTTAATTTTTCTAAAGCATCTCTGACCTCACTAGTTGTCTGCTGAAAAGCCTGCATTAGTTAACATTCAAAATTCCTTGTATTAGCATTCAAGGCTCTCTCCAAGAGCTGCCCAGCAGGATCGGTCAAAACTGTCAGTGCACAAAGCCTTTGACCCAGACTCTACCCCAGACTCTGCTTGTACATGAGTGAAATAATGAATGCACACGTGGACAACCTAAATGGAGGGCAATGGTTAACACATGGCCATGTTTCCAAATGATGGAGTACTATACAGACATGAAAATGAACGAGGTAGCTTTTTATACATTTGTAGTCTACACAAGTGGTTCTCAAAGTGTGGTTCCTGAACCAGCAGCATCAGCATCACCTAGGAACTTGTTGGCAATGTATGATTAAAGGCCCCACCCCAGACCTCCTGAATCAGAGACTGGCATGGGGCCCAGGAGGCTGCATTGAAGCAAGCTGGCCCGGTAGTTCTGATGCAGGCTCCATTTTGAGAATTGCTGGTTAATTATATACAATGAAACGGAAGAAGGTCGAACAATGTACACAGTATGTTAGCACTTGTACATGAAAGGTAAGAGAGGTATATATTTACTTGTATGTGCAGAAAATACCTCTGTAAGGAAACATAAAAGGCAAGGCTAACTTTGGTTGCTTTTGAGATGGCAAATAGCATAGCTGGGGGAGGGACGGGAAGGTGACTTTTTACTGCACATTTTTTTATACCTTTTGCATTTGAACCACTCAATGTATTACTTATTTAAAATATTAAAATACATTTCCCCCATCCATCTGACCTCAGCCTTCCTCATTAACATTCTGTCTCACCGCTGACATGGCCTCTTCATGCCAGTTGAACTTTTCACTGTCCCCTGGGTTGCAGTCACATTTCCTGGCCACGGGCCTCTGCTTAATTCTGGGCCCTGTCTGGAACTCCCTCACTCCTCTCTGCAGAATCAAAGCCAACTCGCCCTTACAGGTCAGGCCCCGGTGCTGCTTCCTTTGGGGAGATTTGCCTGGCCTCTCCCGCCAGAAGGATTAACAGCCCTTTTCGGGCCCCACCCTGTGCCTCACCAGCGCTTGTCTTCTCTGTTCTAGACTGTCAGCTCTCTGCGGGCAGACACTTGGCTCTGCACACGTTTGTGACCCCAGCACCCAGCACAGCCTTCAGGTTGATAGCTCAGATCTCTTAGTAAATAACTGAGCGAACAAGTGAGTGGTGGAGATGGGTCATGGGGCCCCAGGACGGACAGTGAGTGGTTCTTGCCCCGGGAGGAGAATGGCTCTGGGCAGGACAGATGGGGAGGGTGGCAGGGAGCAGCTGCTGGGCTCTATATAGGGTTTGGTTCGGGGCTGAGCTTGAGGGTGGATTAGGGAGGGCATCCTTCACCTGGGAGGCCACTGGATTTAGTTTTATTAGGGGGTGGGGCAGTGGGGGAGGAGTTCTTTTAAAAGGCAGATGTGCTTTGGGGGAGGTGGGTAATTGATGGGTAGAATGTGTGTCTTAGGAAGACCTCACACAGACTGGTAGAAGGGCAGGCTGCCCGAGCAGGAGTGTTTTTCTGATGAAAACCAAGTCAGGAGCAAAGCTATTTTTAATATTGAAAAGAATATGCCCCAAATGGCCATGCTATCCCAACCTCCCTCCACCTTGAGGAAGCATCTGACATTTCCTGCACATTTTAATTTTCTAACCAAATAATGAAATAATCAGATTGGCTGCTCAGTCACAGGATTCATTTTCTCTCATTCCTGGGCTTCAAACTTCATCTCATATTTTAATCTGTTTTGAGCCCTTTTCAATTGCCTTGGAGATGGAGCCAAAGGTCCCCTGAACTCCTGTTGCCTGCAGTTATTTGGTTTGGGTTCCTGTGGGGTATTTCCTTTAATGACGAGGTCCATTCTAGGGGTGTCAGGTGGTGGTCGGCCTCATACCTCGTGACTCCCTGACAGTAAATCAAAGTCCAAATTCCTACTCTGGGGATCCTTGTGTTCTGTCTTCCTCTTGAACCGTCCCCTCCTTCTCAGTTCTTTGATGGGGAAGCCCAGCCTCCCCTGGAAATTCTCTCCCTATTGCTCGAGGCCACAGGACCCCTCCCTCCCGGAGCGTCGAGGGCACACAGACAGCACATCAGTAACAACCAGCCTTTCTGAGCCTACAGACCTTCCAGGCTCGCTCCGCTCCGAGTGCCTTGCATGGATTAACTCATTCGATCTCACACTCCCCTCTAAGGTAGAATTTGTATCGGTGATGAAGAGACAGGTAGAGAGAGATGAAATGATCTGTCCAACAGCTAGAATACACCTACAGTTAGTCTTAGCCAGCTTGACTCTTGATGGTCCCATTTCAGGTACGGATGCGACAGCTTTGGAACCAGGCAGCGGCCGTCTGTGTGGGTGCTGCACCCTCCTAGGTGCCGTGCTGGGTGGCACGGTGGTGTCACTGTAAATGCCTATGGATTGTGGAGCTCTTTGTCTCATGAGAGACCAGCGAGGGGCTGGTTTAGAGCAGGAGGCCTGGAGTTCTGCACCTTTCCTAGAGCCATGAGGCTGACTTGCAGAGGGGGCTGGGGTGGGTGGAGTTGCCCGAGAACTTACCTATGCTTCTTGCTTTAGGGAGAGAGTGCCAAGGTGACAAGGCTTCCCCTGTGGGGCATGAAATGTGTGGGTTGTAAGATTGTGGGGAGAGCTGGGTACACATCAAGGAGTATCCTGTGTCCATGGGTGGAGATGAACTCACTGGAAATGGTCCCACTTTTGAAGAGGAGAGAGGCCCATATATGGGAAGGCCTGGGCAACAGTGTGGGTTTAGAGTGAGCTCTGTCCCAGGGGTGCCTCTTTGCAGTGGGGTTCTTGTCCTCCAGTGGGGCTGTCTTTGTCCCATAAGGATAACCAACCTTGGGGCGAGCCTTTCACATCTTTGAGCCTCAGTTACCGCATCTGCATAAAGGGGAGAAATACCCAAACTTGCCTTTGCTGTGGCAGAGTGTTGGGAAGGTGGAATGGGCGTGTGCCCACTGGGGACAGATGCTTCAGGGCCAGAGTCCTGGAATCACATGATGGGAGGCCTTTCCCCGACCTACGGGAAGTGGGCCCATGTGGTTGACCACGCTCGCCGAATCTGTGCAGCTTCAGCCCTCCCTCTCCGCTGGTCCCGCGAGCCCTCCTGGGGTGTCTTTTCCTCCACAGCAGGTTCTGAGCCCTCCCTGTGTGGCCCCCTTGGATGCCTCTGATCCCCCATCCCCACAGGTTCTGATCCCATGGTCCTGGGTGCAACCTGGGCTGGGTATTTCTTTAGAGGCTTCCTATGGGATTCCAGCATGCCCGGGGTTGAAACCTACTGAGAGAAGGTCCGTCAGAATCTCAAGGGCAGCATATGGGCTATGTTTTACGCCTGGTACTGGGGGTATTTTGCAAGGTTAAGTGAAACTAAAGGAGCACTTTGGATTTTATGTTTACCGGCAGACTGCACGGGTGAGTTAGCATGAGTGTCCTCTGGGATCTGGGAGTTAAGACTGAGGAGCTGGGGTTAAGGCCCAGCAGACTCTGAGCCTGGGAGCCTGGATGCTGAGACTGGCACCATCACTTACTTGCTCTGTGAGTCTGGGGAAGCTACCTAACTTCTCTGAACTCAGTTTTCTCTTCTGTCACGTGGGAATAGTAGTCCCCATCTCAGAGTCATTGTGAAGAACAAGTGAGATCACTCATGAAAGCAGTCCGAGAAACCAAGACTTCTATACAAATGAGAATATTGCATAAAAACAGTGTGTTCTGTAGTCTGTCAACTGGGACTCTCTGGTCACCATCCCTTAGGATTCGTGCTTGACACAGGGAGACCAGATGTCCCAAATTCCTGAGCTCTTGCCCAGGTTTTATACCAGCATGTGTATTCCAGACCTCATCCACTCCTGGCAATGCTGACCAGCTCCCTCCCCCCACCCTGATCTTCACATTCTGTTGCCCTCCACTGGCTCCTTCCTCTCAGAACAGACGCATGCTGCTCCTCTCTTCCACAGTACAAATAAAACGCACCTGTCACCCTTGGGCCCCCTCTGCCTTCCATCTTTCCCCCTTTGCCTTATAATCAGGTTTCTGGGACATATGACTCGTGTGGAGACCTCCCTTTTGTCACCTTCTTCCAATTCTGTCCTAGCAGAGGCTACCAGCTGCTTTGCTCTATCCTTGTCTACCTCGGCCTCTGCAGTATGTGCCCTGTGGACCACACCCTTCATGATACATAGTCCTTCCTTAGGATGTATTCTTCACATCCTCCCTTTTCCTCTCACCCAACCCTCCACCTTTGGCTGGTCAGCTGGTCTAGGGGCTCCACTTCTTAAATATTTCTCAAACCTGTAGCCTCCTCTCAGTGGCCACCACCACTACCATGGTTCAGTCCCTTATCTCTCACCTGGCCTCTTATCTCTCACCAATCCCAGCCTCTTAGGTGTCCTGACCACCCTCCCCTGGCTCCCTCTGCCCTCCAGGGTCAAGTGCAGTACCAAGCCCTTTGGACTCTGACACCTGCCTGCTCTTTCAGGCTCATCTCTTCCAGCTCTTCTCATGTTCGCATTCCTTCCTCAAATCTCTTGTGGTGTGTCATGCCTCTGTGATTTCTCACACTTTGTACCATTCCCCTAAAATCTTCCCTGCCATCTTAACCCTCACCTCCTGCTGGAGAAGTGTTCATTTTATAAATCCCAGCTCAACTATCAGACACCCCCAGGAGCCTCCCCTGGTTCCTCTGCTCCATTCCCAAATGGGGCTCATCTTGCCTTGTCTTGCTCGTGGACTTGATGCTTTCATAGCTCACCTCATGCTGCATTATGCACACACCACTTGCTTCCCAGGACCTGGGAGCTTATTGAGAGAAGGGGTCATCGCCGATGCTTTCTCTGTCAAGCTCTTGCTCTCAGATTTGCAGGGTTGGCGTTCAACAAATGTTTATAGAATTGAATTGAATTGATTGAGGGGTTATGGGGCAAAGGACAACTTGGAGCATCTTTACGGGCCACAGTGACTTCTGGATGTGCAAGGAAGGGTCAGTTTACCTTCATATTGCTCATGTATTCCAATGCTTGGAAAGTAATCTTCACATGGGATTTTTTGCTGACTCACAGTTGGCAAGAGTCTTGACTTTTCCAGACTCTGCCATGTTCTGATCTCAGCAGACAGCTTGGAGCTTCCTCCATGAAGGTGCCATTCATAAAAGTTCTGGAGATATGCACATCCCTAGGCTGCTGTGGCTGGGCCTGTGGAAGCAGCCAGAATACTGCAGCTCTGAGCCAGGGAGAAACTCCGATGTCCTGTCTGCTTTTCTGGATTCTTTTCCCCAGGTCTAAACCCCCCTCATGGTAAGCCCACCTTCCAGGACAGTGTCTCTGGTCTCTGGCGTCTCCTTGCCCCTCCTCTGCCCCACACTGTCTCCCCTTGACTTCAGCACAGATGATTTCTTGTTCCTATTTGTATCACTTATAGCTTCCTTTCCAAGTTCTCACCCACCCTTCTCTCTTTGGGCAAGAAGGAAGAGATGGCTTGTTGAAGTCACAGAGCATCACCACAGAATGGACACCGCCAACTTTTGATGGGTCTTCAAGGGGCCATACTTGCAGGCGGGCCTTCTCTGGCCTCCCGTGCATCCTTGATCTGTTGAAGGCTCAGCTGTTGTTAAAGTCACTCTTGAAATTCTCCTTTGTACATTAACATCTCACTGTCATGGTGGCATCTCTCATGTTGCCTTCGCTCTAAAACCTTTACTTTCAATTTCCTGTTGCATATGAATTAAACATATCTGTTATGCAGTTGACCCTTGAACAGCCAGGGTTAGGGGCACTGACCTCCCCTGCAATAGAAAGTTTGAGTGTAACTTTTGACTCCCCACAAACTTGACTATTACTAGCCTGCTCTTGACTGGAAGCCTTACTGATAATATAAACAGTCTAGTATCACATACTTGTATGTGATGTGTGTTATATACTGTATTCCTGTGATAAAGAAAGCTAGAGAAAAGAAAATATTAATGAGAAAATCGTATGGTTCATCCGTAAGTTTTTTCAAATTGTTTCAAATCTCCAAAAATTTTTCCAGTATATGTATTTAAAAAAATTGCATGTATGCAGACCCGTGCAGCTCCAGCCCACATCAAATGTTGTGTGTCGTAAGACTGCACTGTTACACATTGTAATAGTTTCCCCTGCCATTGCCTTTGAAAATCGTGTTTTAACCATCTTCATGGTTCCCTCTGTAATCCTGCGCCGAAGGCTTTGCCTCATCCCGAGTGAAAATGACAGGTAGGAGGAGAGGAAGGGGGACGGAGCTATGATGGAGGAACGTCCGGCACCAGCTGTGGTGGCTGTGCTTGAGTGTCTGTGTGTGCTGTGGTCATCAGCTCTCTGCCTGCTGGCCCTTGGCAGGATTGTCCTTCCTGTACCCTGGAAGTAGGCAGGGCCACGAGACGAGTCTGGTCAGCAGGCTGTGAGTGGCAGGTGGGGTTTCACTTCCGGTGGGAGCATTTAATCAGCGGGACGTCAGCAACCTTGGAGGTGGTGGCTACGCATAGGCCTGAAACCCTGGTGGCTACTGCAGCAGGCACGTCCGCAGGGTTGTTGTTACTGCAGCCTACCCGAGCCTATCCTGACTGCACAGAGATTGTGCTGGGGAACAGAAATGCCAGCTATGTGCCACGTGTGTGAGGCAAACATGAAAGTGAAAGGGTGGGCGTGTCGGTGGATGTGGACCATGAGCATGAAATACACTTCTGTTGCCTTCGCCCACAGATTTCTGCGGTGTTTGTCACTACTGGCCCCCTGACTGATACGGGAGGCGGGGAGCGCCCGAGCAGGGTTGGGTGGGGCAAAGCTTGAAGCCTGTGAGAACTTCCTGGGGCCACTGCAAGCTCCTCATCTCCGAGGTCACCTTCTGTGCCAGGGGCAGGCCGGCCCTGTGCCCCGCACTGCCCGGCGCACCCTGGGAGGATTCCTGGACCCTGCGACCCAGGTTCTGAGCAGGTGTGTTGGCTGCTTGGAGCTTTTCTTTGTCTCTGTTTCATTGTCACCTTTTTTATGTGTCAGCATCAGGGCTCTTGAGAGGCAGAGGTGAGAAAGGGTGAGCTCGGTGTCCCATTTCCAAGCTATGTTTCTGCAGGGGTTGGTCTGAGCAGAACTAGCAAGAAGGTCAAGTTTGTCCTTCTGATCCTCCCCACCCTCCACCCAGCTTCTGCCCCATGGCTCTGGCCTCCTCTCCTGGCCTGCCCTACGTGTCTGCAGGTGGTGGTCAGCTTCCATCAGAAAGTATAGGCTTCCTCACCCTCTGGGACAGATCTTCCAGTGTTTCAAAGTGACAGTCTGGCAGGTTAATCTCAGCGTATAAGCTAATGAAGAGTGTAGGCCCCGGGGTGGGGGGATTATTGAGGCTCCCCTGTGCTCAGAGCCGAGCACAGCACCATGGCAGGGCTGGGGGACTGGAGACGAAGGCCCGGCCTTGCCCCTAGGCCCTTGCAGATCCATGTGGGAGGAACAGAGCTGAGCAGGTAGAGTGTTTAGAAGTGTCATGTAGGGTGCCCTGTGATAGAGACTGTGGGTGGGACCCAGGCGGTGCGTGCTGTGGGGGCTGAGAGGGTGGAGAGATTGCTCTGTGGTCTGGGCTAGTCAGGGAATGCCAGGTCACTGCCCAGGGGCCTCAGTTTCCCCGCCTGTTAGATAAAGGAAGGTCATTGATTGTGTTTTCATTGCCCGATGATGAGAATGACCAGGGAGACTTGTTGGACATCAGGACCCCCAGGTCCCTCCTAGAGATTTTGGTTCAGTGAGTCTGGAACAGGGCTGGGTACCTGGCTCTTTATTTCTTATCTGGCCTCCTCTCCCCACCCCAGTTGCACGCCAGGAGCTGGGATGTTGGGGTTTTAGCCTGAGCATGCTGTGAAAGGTGTAGGGGGTTTGGAGGAGGACCCAGTTCTGTCAGAACAGCACCTACCGCAGCTGGGCAGGTCCCCTGAAAGGGAGACAGGGACATTGTTAAATGCTAATTGGTTGCTGAATGATTTACCCACTGAGGTAGCAGGACCAGGGCAAAGCTGTTGAACAAGCGTGCCCTTTGGAGGAGAGCTGTAGGCAGCCTGGCTGCTTGGATCTTTATGTTCAGCCTTGACGTGATGATGCTTCTGCTGCTGCGACGGCTGCCCGAGGAGGTTCACTCTGTGATTCCTTAGAACCAGCAGGGGGGCTGGGTCCTCACAGCAGACCCGTGCAATGGGAAGCCTCAGTTGGGCCAGTTCCTTCTCTAATTGGAAAACACTGCGAATCAATTCAGCAAACCCAGCAAGGCACCTGGAGGGTGCTCTACCGTGGGGGCTCTCCAATTTCCTCTGCTTGCTAAAAAGGGTGCTGGGTCCACCTCCAGAGCATCTCATTCGCTAGGTCCTAGAGCAGGAGCCCAGGGTTAGTGTCTCTAACATAGCAGGTGCTGCGCTGCCCCTGGTCCCAGGACCATACTTTGAAAACCAGTGGTTTCTACAGACTCCGGACCCATCACTGCCCCCAGGGCACTTATCCTCTAAGTGGGACCTACTCCCACCCCCCCAGATCAAGAGAACATGAGGTGGTGGGGTGTCAAAGTCCTGACATGAGCCGAAGGTATGGAGCATCAGGAAGCTGGGGAGGGAGAGTGCGCAGGGCAGGGGAGGGGCTCCTGAGGCAGAGGGGCTGTGAGGGTGGGCAGACCTGGGTTGCTGTGCCATGCACTGCACACACGCGGCCTACTCTGGAGTGGTGCCCCCTGGAGTTGTGCAGTGCAGTGGTTCTGCTGTGTGAGCCGGCCGCCGGGGCTGGGCGTGTGCAGGCGCACAGAGCAAGCCTGGGGCCTGGGGCAGAAGCCAGGGCCCAGCGGAGTTCCTAGTAGGGGCAGGAAGGAGGGAAGGCTTTGTAGATGTGGCCCATTCTGACTCGATTACACAGTGAGCTGGGAACAAATCAAGAGCAGTTTGCCTCCCCAAAGCAGACATCTGGAAATTGACTCTCAAGTTTAGAAAAACAGATTTTCAGTAGTAGCTCACGGCCTGTTTGTGTGACATGATTTCAAGGCTTCATGAGACTTCTCTGTTCTTCCCTCTCCCTCTCACCACCCTATTTCTCCCCCACAGTCCTTGAAATTTCACTGCTAGAGATTATATCGTTGGGTTCTACATATTACCTTCTCCAAGAGGATTGTGTTATGAGCCAGAGATGCCCAAGAAGAAAAGTCACTAACCTTGGCCTGCTGTGTATGCTAGGCCGCCAGAGAGGAGGCTGTATGCCAATCTTCTTCTCCAAGGAAAGTGGGCAGGGGACCCAGGACAGGTAACTGATGAACCTGGAGGCAGGGGGGCATGACTAGTTGCAGAGGTGGAGTGCCACAGCTACCTGTCAGAGAAGAAGCAAAAGACAGAGTGAGTATACGGAAAACCGGAGACCTGGTCAACAAGGTTGTTCTTGGGGTGGGTGAGGCCAGGGGGGTGGATGCCAATGGCACAGGAGGGCATCAGTGTGCCTGGCAGGCTCACAGTAGCTCAGCTCCATTTCTTTGGTCCCCGACTCCCCATCTTCCTTCCTTTCTTCAGAACATTGCGGGAGGGGACTGCTGCATCCAGACTGACCTGCCATACGGCGTCCCCTCTCCTGCCCAGCAGGGCTGGAGCCCATGCTAGATTTGCCTTCAGGAAGCAGGAAATCGCCGTGTCTTTCAAGCCATGTTCCCAGGTCCATTAGATACATATGCTGCGGAAACTGAGTAGGAAGAGAAACTCTGTTCTCATTTTATTTGGGGATGATGTGTTGACAAGGAGATATCAGATGAGTCCTTTTGCCAGGTGATTAATCACCTCCTTATTTTCCTGTTTCAAAGTCAAGGTTTTCCACGTCAGATGGTCTATAAGTGGGAACAGTGTATACAGTGCACATGAAGTTCCAACAGGAAACCGATGAGCAGAGTCATTAACTGTGTTCATGTTGAGACTGGTTATGTCAGCGAAAACACCTGTTTACATGGGTCTTCTGGAAGGATGGCCATCTCACCCCGAGATGATGCTTTCATTGACTGATGGTACTGAGAAACTGGAGGCTGATTTCTGCTCCCACTTGAGTGTCTTTTGTTCCACATAATTCACTGAAAGAAAGAAAACGTGGAAAACCCAAGAAGTGGCTTAGAGTGGAGATAAAGCCTTTTCGGGGCGGGGGGTTGGGGGGGATAAGAGGCCTGACACCGCCTGTCTCGGCTCTCTGCCCTGTGCTGCGGTAGAAAATGTAGGCATGGCCCTTTGGGTCCCACCACTTCCAGGCTGTGTGACAGCTGTGGGCAGGTCATGCACCCATTCTGCTCCTCGTCTGCACTGACGCTGACCTGATGCTGACCTGATGCTATTACGAGATAGCTGGGAAACCATGCAGGGAGTGGCTCAGCCAAGGCCAGTTCTGCCCTGCTCTCTGTGTTGTCACAAAGCGCCAAGGCCCTTTGAGAATTGCCCCCAGTGCATTTTCCTGAAAACGCTTAGGTTGGGGTCATCAAGTGGTTTTAACATCAACGATACATGGAATTAGAGGAAATTGGGGGACAGGGACTGTCTCACAGCCCCACGGTGGGTCAGAAGCTGTTTCCAGCCTGCAGCTGGATAAAGACGCTTTGCCTGCTTACTTCCCACCCCACACACCCCGTTCCCATACTGCCTGTTACAAAGAGCCTGGGAAAGCTCATTCATCAATCTACAAATTGGGGGAAAGTGGCAGGGTTGAAGGAGGAGGAGGGTTTCTGCACGGCCCGAGGCAGCGGTTGTAGGCAATGCTGGGTGCATCTTGGTGTGGTAAACAGAACAGTCTATTTGGAGATAGAAGACCTGGATAGTGCTATCAGCTCAGCCCCTTGTTATCTATGTGATACTGGGCTTGAGCAATCTGCACCTCAAGTTTTCACACCTGTAAATTGGGTATGACTGTCCTTACCTGTCTCTCAGTACTGCATTGAGGACCAGGAGGTACTGGATGGGAAGGTCTGTGCAGGCTGCATGACATGGCAGAAACAAAATTTACTCTTATAACAGTTTCTGTATTGCTCTCTGGCTTCCAGAGAACTTTCTCATCTTTTTTCTTACTTAATGTATAACAGTTGGTGATATGACTGTCATCCACAGGTGTCTAAGGCTGATGGCTTGCCCGAGGCTCCCCTGAGAGCCAGGGGTGAGGTAAGCCTGGGCCTGGTTCTCTGGACACAGAGGGAACAGCTTTTCAGCTCACCTCTGATCCTGACATTGCTTTGCTCACCTGCTGGTACATCACTTCTGCCTTTAACTTTGGTCACGTCTGTTCTCTCAAGTCCAGCTCTTACCTTGACACTCTCCGAGGCCCATTTTCACCTCCTGGCACCTGGTGCCCCCAGGCTGCGCACTGTAGTGCCTGCCCCACGCCCCTGGCAGTATCCTGGGCCTGGATCGAAACTCCTAACTCTGTGCCCCACTACTAGCTGGCTGAGGAGCTGAAGAGCACCACTGAGTAACAGTGTGACTCCTCTTGGGGACAGGGACTTCCTGGAGGTGATGCTTCCACTAAAAAGAGTAGCTCAGACAAGTGGGCCTTTGGGACCACGGGCAGCATTTTAGGACAAGAGCCCCCGTTGGAACCCCTTGGATGCCCCCAGGGCCTAACACAGTGGCTGGCGCCTGCAGGGCTGTGGACATTTGGATGGGTTGTTGGGTGACACCATTAGGGCAGGTAGCCATTCTGACTGCTTCTGGGACTCAGTTTCATTCCCTAATCAAGCATTTATTGTGCACTTAGTGGGCATCAAGCATGGCCCAGGTATGGCCGTCAGAGGGCTCACAGTCCAGTGGACACCAAGTCATGTGGATGGACAGGGTTCTATTTCAGGGTCAAAGCTGCTCTAGGAACTTGTGGTAGAGGCGCTCACCAAATGCTGGCCTGTGGCCTCCTGGAAGAGGGGGCCCTTGAGCTGAACCTAGAAGGTCAAATAGAGTGAGAAAGGGGGCTGGGCAGGGGCATGGTACCTCCAATCCCTTCCTTTCTGGCCTGCCAGGACCTTCAGGCTGACCCTCAGGGCCCCAGCATTCTGGTCTCTCCTCCCAGCCTCCATGCTCTACCAGAAAGAAATCTCCCAGCGGCTAGGATCTGGGCCTTGTGTCCAGCCCAAGTTTGCCCTGTTGCCCAGGTGGGGCCAGGCCAGGCTGGTGGGGGGAACGGGTACTTTTTGGGATCCCCAGACCCCACAACTGCTGCTGGGAAATCTTAATCAATCACTCTGATCAAGGTTTCATGTCTTCCAGAAGAAGTGATTTAACATATCTTTCAGATCGCAATTGACTTCAGCACATAAAAGGTTCATTCAGTTTGAAGCAACATCTCCGCCAGGAATGGATTAAGAGCAAGAAAACGGTTCTTTCTTAACAAGCGTTCAGCTGGGACTTTGGAAACCCAAAATCACTTGTAATCTCCTCGTGGAGCACGTCAGTGCTGAGAGGCCCTCCTCCAGTCCGTGGTAATGCGCTCTCCCCGCTGGGGAGACCTGCTGGCTCCCAACCCGGCGGGATGTCCATGCGTGCGGAAGGAGCAGTTTGGCTGGTTGAGATGCACAAAGCCACTGTTCTTTTAAAGCCTTTGAACTTGGGCCCCTCCTTTGCTGGCTGCTGGCTTCATCCTCCTTTCCAGTCCCTGCCCCCATCACCAGCAGGAGTCCAGGGAATTGTGAGCCGTGGTGACTCCCAAGGGCTTCCTGAGTCTGTCCCTGGAATGAGTGCCAGGGGGGACATGGAGGAAATGTGAGTCATGGCTTCCCTGCCGAGATGAGCTTACATATCACTCCTGTCCAGGGTTGGAGGAGCGGGGGTGTGTGTGTAAAGACAAATCCTTTGACCCAGGAGTTCTACTGTGAAGAATGTATCCTACAGATTCAGGCACATATAGGAAAGGACATATGGATAAGGTTGTACATTGCAGTGATGTTTGTTAGAGAAAAAGATTAGAAACAACAATAGCAGGAGACTGGACTAATCAAATATACTGCAGCTGTACAGTGGAATAGTATGCAGTCATGAAAAAGACCAAGGATGCTTTTATAATACTGATCTGGGATGATCTCAAAGGTATTGTGATAAAAGCAAGTGCATAACAGTGTTATGGTATGGTACCACTTGTGTAAAAAAACGTAAAAAGAATACATATTGCTCTTTATTTATATAGGTATAAAGTCTTGTGGGATAGAAACACAAGAAGATATTAACAGGAAGGGGAATTGGATGGTGGGTAACAGGGACAGATGACAGGGATGGGAGGGAAAGTCTTCATTCTATAGCCTTTTATGCCATTTGAATTTCGAACAATGTGAATATATTTCCTATTTGTGGTAGGCAGAATAATACCCCCCCAAAGATGCCCATGCCCTGATCCCCTGTAAATATGTCTGGCACAAGGGGCTTTGCAGATATAATTAGGGTTATAGGCCTTGAGATGGGGAGAGGCGCCTGGATTAGCCGGGTGGTCCCAGTGGAATCACATGATCCTCAAAAGCAGAGAACCTTTCCTGGCTGAGGCTGGACAGGGAGGCAGAACTGTGGGAGAACAGTCAGAGAGATGCCGTGTCGTTGGCTTCGAAGATGGAGAAAGCCAAGAATGTAGGCAGCCACGAGGCTTGAAAAGGGGAGGGACGGATTCTCTCTGACAGTCTCCGGGAAGGAGCACGGCCCAGCCGGCACCTGTGTGGGACTCATGACCTACAGAACCCTAAGATAGGAAGCTGGTGTTGTGTTGTTTAAAACACCCCATTTGTGGTGATTTGTTACAGCGGTCGTAGAAAATGAATATGCGAAACAATAAATAAAGAAAACCATTTTTGGAAGAAGCTCACAGTTCAGACAGAGGGGAACTCACTGCACAGGCACAGAGGAAACAGACCCTGAATTTCACTGCAGAGCTGTGTGGGGCAGACTAAATGCTATGGAACCCAGCTGGCTTCTTGAAGGACTTTCGGAAAGCCCAGTATGGCCAGGCACTGTGCTGTGTGTAGAGACCACACACACACACACGCACACACACAGTCCCCAGGATTCGTGCACTCTGTTCCCCTACCTCTCACCCATGGCCTGCTGGGCATGGCTTTTCCAGGTCCTTTGCCATCTTGGGCCCCCGTGGACTGGGCTTTGCCTCATTACCCTGCTTGTGGCCAGTCAGCCTTGAATCCCTTCTGGGCTAGAGAACCCACCACCTGCCGAGAAGCTTGGTTCTGCTCTAAGTTTTTCTCCTAAAGCACTGAGAGTGGGCACTGTTCATTTCAGCATCACTCAGGGTGGGTGGCTCGGGGCTTCTGCTGTGGGGGTGTGTGTCCCACCTCCTCTCCTCACGTGGGGGTCTGTGGTATTACCTTGTTGTCCCCCCATCATCTTTTTTTTTTTTATGAATTTTTTTTATTATTTATTTTTTTGTTACAGATATTTTACCTTTTTACCCCATTGGCACCCCCACCCCACCCCCCCTCCACCCTTTCCCCGGCTTAGTTGTCCATGTCCATTGGTCATGCATACATGCATATAAGTTCTGTGGTTTATCTCTTCCCACCCCCCCACCCCCCATCCCCTCTTCTGAGGGATGTTGACAGGACCTAACATATAACAGAGCCTCACTACAACCTGCTGAGGGGGAGTATGCAGCTCCTGTAGTTTGCTCTGGGCGGTGCCAGGTGGGCACTAGAAAGGATGCAAGAAACAAAAAGATGGAGACTCTGCCTTTGAGCCCTGTGATAAAGAGAAATGTATCATTGTTCTCTGCCATTTCCTTTCTCCATAGCCATTTTATGTAGGAAATGAAGGGAAAACTGATTTCCTCCTTTAGTCCTCCCTCCTCTGTCATGCATTGCCTGGATGCTGCGACTCTTTGATTAGAAGGAGCCACCAAGCTGCTAATAGGTGCTTCTCAAGTCCTGCCATCCGCCTGCCCATCAGCCAACACCACACCCAGGCAGCCGCAGCTTCCTGCTTCCTTCTCGTGTGCCCGCCCCACCCCCAGCTTCCAGTGTCCTCTGACCCATCTCCCAAGGCTTCCTCTCGCTGCCAAAGGTACTGTGTGTGTCGAGCAGAGGTGGCAGTGTGCACAGCCAGGTGACATGTGTACGTGCTGTGTAACTCTTGGAAACTGGCCCTACCTGTGGGAGTAATCTGCTGGCGTCACCTCTGCCTCCGCAGGAGACTTGGAGCAAGTGTTTTCATGCAGGGACGCCACAGCGTCCTCTAGGACAAAGCAGCCGGCAGCCACTGTCCTTGCCCTAGGTCTGCAGAGAAGTGCGGTGGCCAAGGGGCATTCTGAGGGGTCAGGTAGCCAAGGCTTTGAATCCAGACTCCTCATTTATGAGCTGGGTGACCTTGGGTGCCTGCCCTTCCTAAGCCTCAGTTTACTCATCTATAAAAGTGGGAGCTGGACTGAGACCTGGGATGACTCCAGGGACATGTAGAGTTGGGGTTGAATTCTAAACCCGAGCCTGCATTCTGGTCTGACCCTGGTGGCAGCATCAGCTCTGACAGCATAAATCCTGCTCCTGGCTAAGCAGATGGCAAAGCAGAACGAGGTGCCCATTTGGGGCTGGGGCGGCTGTGAGGACGGACTTGACTTATCCCTGGGAAATGCCCGGCTCTTGGTGGTGGTTATTATTTTGCAAGGCCCATGCCGTTTTACCGTCTCAGCTCATTTCTCTGCTGCTAGACCCAGCAGGGGTGTGTATTTGCAGAGACCCCTCCTGAAAGCCCCCTGGGTGGACTCTCGGGTCCAGCTCTTTTGTCAAGCAGGACTGGTAAACCCGCCATCACCCTCATATGCCCTTCCGGCCGCCTCGGCTGCCTTCCCCGCCTGCTTATCCATCACTCACCTCCTTTCTTCAGCAGCCTCCCACACATGTCTCCCAGGCCTTCTCAGCCCCCATTTCCTGCCGCCTTTCTTGCTGACCTCAGCATTTTGCAAACCATCTCCCACCTTGGTTTCAAAGTGCCTTTCCTGTTTCATCCCTGGAAGCTTCCCCCTCCAGGAGTTGGCAGCCCAGCCTTGTCATAAAGACCTCCTTTCAGAACTGCTCCCCTCCCAGCTTGGAAATGCTGAAATTCTCTTTTCTGACTACAACCTCGGGGCCCTCTGCTGGCATCCTGCAGAGAATCCACAGTGTGGTGGGCTCCATCACGCACGGAACAGGAAGTTCACGTATTTCCGGGGACCTGGCGGGTTGGCGATTGAGCAGAGTTGACTGAGTCGGGTAGGAGAGAGGCCACCAGAAGCTTGGTGTGCAAAGGGGACAGAAGAGCTTGTTGGTGGAAGCTGGCTCCAATCTGGGACAGAGGGGCAAAGGCAGAGGGGTCGAGGCTTCAAGCTGCCTTGTGGGGAGGGGAGAGTGGGGGTGCAGATTGCTCTGCCAGGTGTTTCTGGTTCAGGGATGCGCCTGCATCAGGCCTGGTGCCTCTGGTGGCTTCCTCGGGAAAGCAGGGAAGAGAAAGCCCAGTTTGGAATTGCAGCATCTCTTAGGGGAAGAAGCCAGGCAAGCGCATATGGAAACTTGGGGGTCAGTTTGCAGAACACTACTTTCTGACACTAGGGTTGTTCAGAGTTGGGGTTAAAGTCTAAATCTGGGCTTACCTCTAGTCTGGCCCTTGAGGTAATGTCAGCAACTTGGATGGTCTCTAACCCCACTCTGGGAAAACCAGCCAGCGAAGCAGAAATAAATGCCAGTGCAGGGGAGGGCACCAGACGGAGACTTCGCTTATCCGGAGGTCAGCCTGCTCCCACCTCTCTTATACGGAACACAGCTGTCAGAGGGTGGGAGACGTACCTCTGTTCATGGCTTAACCCACGCTCCTTATTGCTAAGGACGCCCCTTCCCCAGACCCTTGCTCAGAGTCCCTTGGTCGCCTGGCCTAAGAGGATTCCAAGTGGCACTTTCGAAGCAGGGGAAGCTTCTGTGCGCAGGCCTACCGAACAAGCAGATGACCTCTGGGCACCTCCCTGTGGGAAGGGGCAGACAGAAGAGGAGAGAAAGCAGAGAGGCAGCGACAGAGCACCCGACCCAGCAGAGAGCCTCGGAGGGGTATCAGAGGGCCGTCAAGACAAGGTTACATTGTGTCTAGCACCTCAGCCACTGCAAGGAACAAAGCTGTTTTTTTTTAAACTGGTGTTGTTGATTTTTTTTTTTTTGGTAGAACAAAGCTGGGGAGAGATGTACACAAACAAATTTTAGGTTTTATATTCTTTGCCCCAAGAGGAAGAGAAGTATATAAACATTTTTAAAAATGCGTTGTGCAGTAGGATTGAAACAAAACACTTTTTTTTCTTGAAGGGCAATTTTAGTTGTCTAGAAAACCTTAGTTTGTGAAATACCTCATCTGTATGGCTAAAGGCTTATTCCTGATGGCATCGTAGAGTATTAAGACTGAGAGAGCATGAGATTCCATAAACCCACTGAAAAATTTGTATAGATGATGCAGTGTAGGTTCAGAGATGTGAACCTATGGTGGCAGGTGGTGGCAGAATGGGGCCTCGAACTTGATTCACTAGAGTGCAAAACAGATTCGGGGCTGGGGAGCAGGCCTGGGTTCAGATACTCTTCCTCCGGCAGGAACAGCTAGACTGTGGCTGGGACCCCCTCCGGCTTCCCACAGGTCAGAGCCAAGGCCAAGGTGAGAGAGCGGGGGCCTGAAATGTCAGCCCGAGGACACGTTGAAGAGACACTGTACGGAACAGGATGGACCAGTGAATGGGTGGGTGGTGCTGGTGAGTCAGGAGAGCTGACCAGAGGTGCACAGGGCAGTGTAGGGGCAGGGAGTTGGAGAGGGGTGAGCATGCCCGATATGTAAGCGAACCACTGGCATCCACCCCTAGATGGAAGGTTGGACACCTGTTCTAGAGCAGCCCACCTGCAGGCGCGCCAGGAACTGGTTTGAAAGGCAGCTCACAGCCCTGAAATGGGAAACAGAGGAAAATGACAAGCACTCCTCGCACTCTTGTGGGGACCCGCTCCTGGAGTCGGGTCTTTGCTTTCTATCTCCTGCAAGCGAGGCAGAGAGGGCTCCCGGCCCGGCCAGTGCAGACCCGTGGCCGCTTCTTCCTGAACATCTACCCACAGACTTCCTATTTCTACTCTTAATAACCACAGGCTCGGGGTTACCAGGGTCTCCTTGTTGCTATAGTGACAGGTGATAGCGCCAGACTTCCAAAGCACTGGACCCTTGGCTTAGAGGAAAAACAGAATCTGGGTTGCTTTATTTTTGGGTTTCACTGAGAAGGTTTAATGCACCATTTTTCAGCTCTCGTAACTACGGCAGTTTGTACTCGAAATGTATCAAACTGAGTATCACAGAATAATTGACAAGTTGAGGAAGCAGCGTCTCAGAATGTATAGAAGATACATTTTAAATTATAATACTGATCAAACTTCTATAAGAACATCTAGACAATGACAAATAATTATGCATGTGGTTACATTATCGTAACTCAGTCTTTGTTGTCCTGGGCTGCCAGCCTTCTGTTTTCTCAAACATGCCTTTGGCAGCGTGGAAGACGAGTGTGCATGCAATTGGTGGTCTGCTATTCTGTTACCATGTCCTAAGCATCTTTCCAGGTTGCCACGTTATCTCAATAAACATTATTTTTATTGGTTGGGTAAGGTCACATCTTTTTGTAAACCATTGTCTTACTTTGTCTCTTCAGTGTCTCTTGAGCCCACACTTGTCTCCTGGTCTCTACCAGGCCTTCACTGTCAAAATTCTACTCCTTCTGGTTTGGACAACTGGCCGGCCTTGTCCCTGTCTGCCCCCGACCCACCCCAGGATTTCCTCTGCTCTACCACTTTGCTAATCAAAGGGTGGTCCCAGACCAGTGGCTCGGGCAGCACCTGGGAGTTTGTCAGAAATGCAGAATCTTAGGCCCCGTCTGGGACCTACTCAGTCAGAATCTGCATCTGTATTTGGACAAGATCCCCAGTGAGTCATAAGCACATGAAAGTCTGAGAAGCACTGACCTGAAACACACCTTCCCCACGGCTCCAGGTGCGTAACCTGCTGAGTGGAGACCAAATGGCCAGGGGGCAGGAGTGAGTTGGGAAGGGCCTCGCCAGTTGTTGTGGGGCGGGGGAGGCCTATGGAGGAAGTTATCAAGGTCAAATGCAGGGAAGATGCAAGATAGAACACTAGCCAGGTGGCTAGTGGGGCGGGAGTGTGGGCGGGGACAGCACAACCACCAGCCCCCACTGCCTTCCACTGTAGAGACGAGTCTCTGAGGCACAGAGAAACGAAGCTGCCTGCCCAAGGTCAGAGCGAACAGGTGGTGGGGCTGGTACAGATACAACCCCAGAGCCCACACTCGTTCCCCTGCATTGCAGTGTAGGGTAACGAGAGGAGGGAGAAAGGGTGGAAAGATGTGAAGCTCCTACAACAAGCTGGGGTTTTTTAACTTTATTACATAGAAGATTCCCAACAGCCTTTGGGTGTGGGTGTTCTTACCCCATATATAATTGAGGAGGTAGATTTGTACCAGGGATAAGCTGTTACCTGAATTCATGTAGTTACTAATAGCTAGAGTCAGGATTTGAACCCAGGACATTTGGGGTACTGAAGTGATGCCCTTTTCACTCGCAAACTCCATCAGGAGTCGGTCTCTGCTGTCAGAACAGTTTCTGTTCTTCCTGCCTGCCTCCTGCCTGACAACCCCACCTCTGCCCGGACACATTCAGGACAAACACAGGGCAAGCCTTAGGTGTTTTCTCTCAACCCTGACAGCTCTGGATGCTAGGATGTCAGAAGGTACCTGGTTTAGCATTTAATCCAACTGCCTCATTTGAAACGCAAGGAAACGGGAGCCCAGATAACTCAAGGAACTTGTCTGAAGTTGCACAGCCAGCTAGTTACAGACCCGAGACTCTGGATTCAGGGTCCTTTCCTGGCTCCGGCTGTACTCGTGTCTGGGCACTGGGGGTTAGCATCCCATCGGGCCAGCCAGCCCTGGGCGATGTTGGGTTGCTAGGTCAGTGCAAGTTCAGGCTTAAGTTTAGGCTGGAAGGTGCAATGGATGAACCTCCATTTTCTAAAACAAACTAGTAAAAATAACGTCTGCTTCGTGTTAAAAATCCAAGCAGTGTAGCAGTCTGTCCGGAAACACTTGAAAACCCCACCCTCTCCGGCCCCCCAGCCCACTCCCCAGGGGTAACCACTTAGTGCTGTCTTCAATGTCTCCTTAATTTTCCTGCCAGCCCTTGGGTTTTGTAGGATCCATGCCACAGCAAGGCTATTTTTAACAAGCATCCAGGCTTCAGGGGGTTGAGGAGAGGGGAAGAAAAAATATTCCATTTGTATATTTTTAATCTGTGCACATTTGAGAAGGCAGTGGCTTTCCTATCCACCCTGCCAAGGGTTTTGGGCTGTTGATTAGACTTTCTGGGTGCAGGGTAATCCTTTCTCTTCCCCTAATGAGGCTGGAAGGCCAGGGAGGGGTTCAGGTGATGTTTCCGGGACTGGTGGCTGTCTCAGCTGGCTGCCTCCTGATCCTGCCTGCCTCCAGCCCTCACCCTCCCGCAGCCTCAGAAGTCCTGGCTGGGTCTCCCAGGGCAGAGGAAGCCTGGGAATCTGACTCTTCGTGCCAGGCTCATATTTAGAAAAGTCTCTAGCCAGGGGTTGGTGTCCGTCCTGCTTGGGCTCCGGGCAGGGGGTGCAGTCCCATGTGCTGCCTTCGAGGGGGCAGACTCTGAGTGGGCAACAACCACTTTGAATATAAACACACTCCTTTTATACCGAGGAGCTGGCGTCTGAGCCTGTGCTCCTGGGTCCTGGGTGAGGCCAAGTGCTGGTAGCCAGGTGGGCAGTAGGGAGAAGGAAGGAAGAGGTCACAGGGATCAAACTGGGCACAATGATGGTGGAGAGGGGTCCCAGCTGCCTGCCCCCCACCCCAGTTCATATCTGTTTTGCTCCCCCAGGTACCCAGAATGCTGTCCCTGATTGAGTAGGGGGCCTGCAGCCCCATGGGGGGCCAGACAGTGCCCCGTTCTGGACTTTACTGTCCTTTCTGCCTCGTGAGTTCCCCAGCCTGTTCAAGGGCAATCCTGGGAGGTGGTGTGGAGTGCGACAGGCTGAGACCTGGGTGTGGGGCCACCTGGGGCAGGTCTTGTTCTATGTCTCCCTGTCTGCGAGCGGCCAGCCCTCCAACCTGTCCAGATCGCACCTGCAAAGCCCAGCCCCAGGTGACATCATCGCCCAAGTCTCCGACAGCGCAGGTTCTACAATGTCCTGCTCACCCTACCCTCCTTTCCACGACAGTGCACGACAGCCGATGAAGGAGACCAACTGATCCCAGCTGGAGAGCAGACTCCTGGGTAACACACGCCATGCCTCCACTGGTTCATTGTCTCACGACTCAGTATTCAGTGAGCACCTGCGGGGTGCGGCCCTGCGCTGTCACGGGCCCCCCAGTGGCTTCAGGAGCTTTCATCTCCCTATATCGACCTCTCCCCGCCCTGCAGGCCTGCCCTGGGGACTGGAGCGGCTCTCACCCAGTTCCGCGCTCAGCAGAGCGGGCTGCCTTCCTGCAGCTGAATCTTCAGAGGGAATCCAAACGCAGCAAAGGACTTCCCTCCTGCAGCCTGCTGCCAAGCGAGCGCCAAGTCCTCCAGCCCCTGGCAGTCCCCCCACCCCCAGCCTTCCCTCCTCTCCTCACATCTCAGAGGAAGAGAGCTCCAAGCAGTGGTCAAAAAGGGTGAATAGGTATTTTCTTCCTATCTCCTGGGAGAAACATGGTAAATACATAATAACTGAATGAATGAACTAGCGGGTGAATAAGTGAGTGAAGGAAGGAAGGAAGGAACAAATGGAAATTCACTCTCTGCTCCAAAGGAGCTTGATTTTGGAAGAAAAAAACTGGCTTGTGAGACTGAAGGGGACCCCAGAGATCAGACTCACACCCTCCTTTTATGGCAAAGGAAATGTAGGCTCAGAGGCAGGAGGGGCTGCAGCTGCGATGCCTGTGGCAGACCTTGGAGGTCCGAGGATGGTGAAATCACCCAGGGAGAGTGAGGTTCGGCACCCAAGGCAAGGTTGCCCTACTTTCCCTCTGCTGCTGCCCTGAGTGCGCCTTGTCCTTGGAAAAAATGGCCTTTTCATATGGTTGGGAGTGGACAGTGCAATTTTTCTTCGAGGGTTAATTGTTTGGCTGACAGCACAGATAATTAGGAATGAGAATCCCGGAGTGAGGGTGACAGCACCATCTGCTGTGAATATGTTTCAGCCCTACCTTGCAAGAGGGCTCAGAAGGTCTCCGGTCCCCACCCTCCCCACCCCCAGCAAAAATTGATGTGCTCCAGTGGTTTGCTGTGGGAGCTTGAGCCACTAGCTGACCATGCAGCCGGTGGGATCGCTGGTGACCAGGCTCTAAGGGTGCAGCACATTGTCCCTCCCGCATGGCATCCGTGTACGTAGTCAGGCTCACTAAGAGCTGCAGGGCGAATGAGGACCCACCAGGCTGTCGGGGACACAGAGTGCCAACACCAAGGGGATGCCTTCCTGCTCTTCCTGTGACCTGATGCTAGGAGGTCTGGTCCTCTGTAGGCTGGAGGTGGGTGTGTGGGTCGACCTGCCTCCCATTGCCAGGTGGGAATTGCCTAGGTCGTGACTTGCCCTGTGTCAACAGAAGCAGAGCAGCTTTGGAATCAAGGCAAGAATCCCACTGTCCAGAGCAACCGAGATCTTTCTTCATATGGGTGGACGTTCATGTTTATTCCCCATTTTTATTATTCAGGGAAAATCATATATACAAAAGAGCATTGATAGGTATATATGTCTTTTGAAGGTAATAATAATAATTTCTTTGGTCTTTCAAAGGGACTTCTAACCCCCAGTGCTGCCTGGCCCAGAAATGCCTTACACCAGAGCCACAGGGAGCCAGGGTACTCAGGGGCTCAGGGTCAGCACAGCCCCCTGAAACTGTGGCTGTTTATCACAGCCAGTTTCTTCTTTGCCTGAGCTGCTCCTGGGAGCTGGGAGCCTCCACACCCCTATGTATCACTGTTCTCTCTGTACTTTCTCCTCCTAGACCCTGCTGTCAGGGGAGAAACCAGAGGTATGATTATTCTCCTCTTCTCCCCATCCCCCTGCAGCAGGCCAAGCCGACCTCTGTTCCCGTCCTTCTTCACACCCCTGTTGTCTGGCCACACAACAGAGGTGACATGAAATTACCCTAGGACCAGGGAGCTTGCTGGAAAGAATGATCATTGAGAGTTAAAACTCAGTCTTGACTCTTTCACTAACTTACTGTGTGACCTTTAGCGAGATTCTTAACCTCTCTGTGCTTGTTTCCTCATCTTTAAAATACCTCTTTGTATTGCTACCATGAAAACAAATGGGTCCAATAGAAACAAAACAGCTTGAAGGGTATAAACCATTCTAGGTGTTGTAAGACATTGTCAGCCTCATGATTACAAAAATCCATGGGACTTTATGTTTCTGCCTTCCTTCACTACCCCGGTCCCTGTTCACCTGTTCATGGTGCTTCCTCACTCCTGCAGTGCTGGCTGCCCTGGCAGCGCTGTCCACCTGCCACAGCCCCTTCCTAGTAGAGTGTCCACTGAGGCCTGGAGGAGCCTGAGATTTGGGTGGGACTCAGGGTCACAGCCATCTGGGCAGCAGGGCCCCCCGCCCCCCAGTGCCTGGTCAGAGGGGCAGGGCTGCTTCTAGCTGGAGCCCCTTCTCACCTGCCCCCACCACCCCAGAGTCGGAGCCATGGTCTTGAAAAGTGCTCAGTCACTGTCCAGCGTCTGTGTCCCTCGCCCAGTGATGTCTGCGTCTCCACCCTTGTCTCTCGCTCTGAGCAGAGGTCTGTGAAAGGAGGCTCACCATCGGCCACAGGCAGGTGGCCTTCCTGGAGCCTCCAAACATAATGGCACGCTGGAAGCCTTGTCCCAGGGTCCTGGGCTACAGGAGTTGAGGACTGTCCCCGGTAGACATGTTCTTGTTCTTTGTGGTCTCACTGGTGGAGGGAGACACCCAGGCCCTTCCTCTTTCCCGGGCAGTGGGGTTCTGTTGGTGGTTATGAACCAGACTCTGAAAGGTGGTTGTGATGAGTGACTGAAGAAAAAATGAAATATGCATGGTAAGAAGATAGGAATAAAGCCCTGTGTGTGTGTGTGTGTGTGTGTGTGCGTGTGTGCACGCTCGCGCACGTGTGCACGCTGGGGCCTGTGTGTGTGTGTGTGTGTGCGCGCTCGCGCACGTGTGCACGCTGGGGCCTGGGGGTAGCGTTGGTGGGCGGGACACTGGCAGTGAAGGAAGACTCTAGCTGAGGTAGAATTCATATAGTCACCAGGAATTGCGAGGCCTAATAATAAAGAGCAATGAGAGGATGGCTGGAAAGTTCTAGAACGGTTAAAACTTGGACATGTGTCTTTGGCCCTGATAACAGAGACCTCTGTTCTTCGTCCAGGTCCTCTCTGAAGCAGCCGGGAGCTCCGGAGACCTCGCCACCCCCGAGGAGCGGGCCAGCCAGGACAGCAGTGAGGGATGGCGGCGAGCCCTCCCAGGGCCTGAGGACGGGGTGCAAGCCACAGCTTGTTGGACCTGGAGCCTCCAGGTCGGGGGCTGCACCAGCCGGGAGTCAGGAAGAATCGATGCTCCGGCCCCTGGCGACATGTACACGGTGTAATGACAGGTAATGAACCTGAGGCTCATCTATTCTTTCTGAATGATATGACAGGTAGGAGAATACATCAGCCTGCAGGAGACATAAAATGTCAGCCCTTGGGAAGATAACTATGCAAACACACCTAGTAAGGCCTGATAAGATGATAGATGGAGGCTTTCCAGTTATTAGTTTCTGCCCCGTGTGTTTGCTGCCGCTGGCCCGGAAGATTTAGCATCAGGCGGGTTCACTTCCTGTGCCTCATGGCAGGCCTGATGCCGTTATGTATGTGACACCTCTTGTCTGAAGAACTCAGAGTAATAGATCAGGAAGTCATTATTCCCGTCAGCTCCCCCGGGAATCGGGAGTTAGTGGATGGCAGTGAGGAAGCAGAGGCAGCCAGAGGTACAGGAATTCTTCTGTGTACTGGTGACACCTGAGGGACAGACCTGGAGACACTCTGGCTGGGAAGCCTTTGGATTGGTTCAGATTTTTCGAATGACAGGGTGAAGCGATGGGTGAGAAAAGGAAAGGGGGACCTTGTGACTGCCGCCTTCCCTCCAAGGATGCCAGGGCGAGTATCAGGTGATCAGGGGTGCCTGGGGAGGTCATGCGTAGGGGTCTGGAGAGCCCAGCAGGAGCTGGCAGTCATGGTGGGGAGGCCAGCCAAGGCAGGACGCATGGAGCAGGTGCCCAGAGCCTACGGAGGCATGAGGCTGGAAGGGTGGTGGGGGCAGCGGGACTGGATACCCCAGAGATGAGGTCTGTTCCCTTGGGTCGCGGGTCGTCACTGAATGTGTTTTACAGTGTACCGCTCTGTCAACTGCCACCGGAAAATGGCAGGCTGGGGCGGGAGCAAGAATAGCTTGGGGCCTTGAGAAGCTGACCCGGCAGGGGGAGAGAGCCAATGGCCTGGGGCAGGAGGCCCAAGTGGGTGTGGCAAATTCCATTCCTGTGCAGGCCAGTGTCAGGGTCCAAGGGCAGAGCCAAGGGGTGGGGAGGGGCAGAGGATTAAGACTTCTGGGTGGCCTTTTTCTAAATCAGGCAGAAAGAATAAGATGAAGGAATCCAGAAGTCTGAGCCCAGCTCCAGGAAATAGATCAGCTACCAGCACCAGGCCGGCTCAGGACTTGGCTCCTGTCTATATGAGGAAATGGAAGGGGAATCACGTTCCAGGGACCCCAGCAAGGATAGTCAGGGGACTTGTTATGCCTAGAGGAGCTTAGCTAGGGAGCCCACAGCTGCATGGTACTCAGGGCTAGCTGTGTCCCTGGGTACCCCAGATCACAGTGTACTGGCCCTGGGCTATTCCCAGACCCCACCTCTCAGTGGGGCAGGTGATCTGTGCATTGTAGACTTGACTGAGCACCTGAGCAGGGCTGACCCTGTGGGGCCTCAGGGTGGGAGGTGATGGAGGGTACAAGGAGGCAGGAAAGGTCTAGCCCTGCAGGTAGGCATGTGAGGACTTCATTACGCATGAGGCCAGGAAGGTAAGGGGCCACGTACTTCATGATTAAGGCAAGAAAGAGCATAGGATTTGGTCTATCAGAAGGTTCTTAACCTAGTTTACCAATATTTACCAAGTACCTATCGTACACTGGGCACTGCGCTAGGTACCAGAAATGCGAAGGTCCCCAGGGGCGCCTGCTCCTGGGGTGGGAGTACCGACGGGGCAGAGGGAAAAGCACAGGAGTGGAGACGGATCCACGCCTCTGAGAGCCGCGGGCTCCTGTCCTCAGAACAGGACGATACGCACAGGCTGGTGGGGAGAATTAAATAAGAGAAAACATGCCGAACACTTGGCACAGCAGCGGAACCCTGATAAGTGATCAGTCTGTTTCGTTTACTCCCACTGCTCCGCTTTGGGAGGAGCTCACAGTCTGGCCGAGGCGGAGCAAAGAGGGCTGGGAGGAACAGCCTAGTTCCCAGGGCTGTCCATTGCTGACGGGGTTTGAGCCTGGGGCATTGAAAACCGGTCATCAGAATTCCTCTGGCCATGGATAATACGGGTCAAAGTACCTGCACACTCCCAACTGATGCCTGTGCTACCTGGGACTGCTTTGGCAGTTGCTGGGCCTGGGAATTCTGTATGGACGCTGAGTATGGGCGAGAGGGGATTGATTCAGGAATTTGCAGAAGTGTTCAGAAGAGAGAACGTTCCGGAATGCTTGAGGGCCTTGCCTCCTGGGCTCCCAGCGCTGTTCTTGGGGGTGGGGCAGGGGGAGGTGGGTGCAGAGACCCAGGCAAGACTTGGCACCTGGAACAGGGCTGCCCGGGAGGGGCTGAGCACGAGCCACGTGTATTATTTTTAATATTCTAGTAGCCACCTTAAAAAAGGTACACATAGCAAGTGAAATTATTTCTAATAAGGTGTTCCGTTTCACTCGACATGGACAAAGTATTACCCTTGCCACATGTAATCGATACGGGAATTATTAATGAGATAGTTTACATTCGTCTTTGATGCTTGCTGGACATCTCAGTTTGGACCAGCTGCATTTCAAGTGCTCAACAGCTCCATGTGGCTGGTGGCGCCTGTGTTGACAGCTCAGGTCTGGAATCTAGACTAGAATCTAGACTATCTTGCTTGCCAAGGGGCTCCCAGAGCTGAATGAATCCTGAGCTAAACAACAGGGTTTACTATTATGTCCTCTGCTTATGACACATCTGGAATGAATGCCTCGGGAAGCTGGCTTGAATGATCAGAGATGTGTTGACTCACTAGTCTAGATGGTGACATATGTTCTCTGGAACCAGCCTGGCTGTGCGTCTCACGGGCTGGGCTCAGAACACGGCCACCTGTGCGGGTTCTGGGGCTGACCTCAGGCAGTTCCTGAAGCTCTCTGAGCCTCAGGAGCTTCATTCAATGTGGAACTGATCATTTCTGTCTTGTTGGGTAGCTATCAGCACTAAATCGAATAAGGAATAATTGCTCTGTGACTTTTTATTTCCTACATCCAATGAAACCCACTTGAGTTCCCCTAATGGCTCAGTTTGGCAAAATTTTCCCAGCAGGCGTTTCTGTTGTTCTGTCTCCATCCTTCCGTTGTATGAGAACCAAGGGGCTTTTGAGGTCAGATGGGGAGTGGGTGGGGCTTAGACCTTGGCCCAGGGTGGTGGCATCTGCCTGTGGCCCCTCCTCATCTAGACCTGATCATCTGGGGCATCCAAGCTCATGTCACGGCCACAGAGAACATGGCCTCTCGAAGGTGGGACTCTCCCAAGGCTCTGTGCTCCTGTGGAGTGAGGGTTATCACCCACTCCAGACTTGTTACCTAAGCCATCCCAGGTATCTTGGGACCCAGGCCAGGGATCCTACTCCAAAAGCTGTGTGTCCTTCAACTCTCGTCTCCCAGCCTCGGCCTTTGTGACAAGGGCCCCTCCTTCCTTTACCTGCCCCCTTTCTTCCTGAGTCATAAAAATGCAGGTAACCCCCCTTCAGGCCAGGGAGCCTATTGTCACAGTGTGGGTGTTCTTTCTGGGGGTGGGGAGTATATTTTTTATTATTCTGTGAATGACAGTTGCTCCAGCCACTGGCCCCAACAACAGCAGAAAGCAGCAATTCTGTGCACATTTATTCACATAGGCTCAGGGTCAGCACTCCCCAAGGTCAAGTTCTATTCCCTGCCCACTCTGAAGAAGGATTTCGATAATTTCTGCCTTTTGGGGTTTTTCTGAGACTCAAATGAGAGAGGGTATGTGAAAGTCCTTTGTAAAGTTATAAAATGTTAAGACTCTTCATGCCCTACCTGGGGGTGCTGTCTAGCCTGGGAGCTGGGTCGAGCCTCGGGGTGCCTTTCCACTCAGCGTCACGTGGCGGGTTGGCCTGCCAGCACGGTGCCCTCACCAGCAGAGCCGGCTGCGTGCTCTCGCCAGGGCTCCTCCCCACCGGGCCGGCCTCTGACTTAGCCCCCCGCCCCTTTCTCCTCTGGGAGAGGGAACTGTGGCGGCAGTATGTTTCCTGACATCTGAGTTTGGAATCTACCCAGATTATCGTGAAAGTTCATAATTCATCCTTCTGGGCCTACGGGGACTGAGGCAGCCGTCTAAGGACGTCCCACAGGCCTTTCTCTCTTACCTGGCCTGGGTTTGGTGGGGATCCTGCGATGGGGAAGGAGGCTTGGAGGGAGTGTGTGAGGTGGATTCCACATCCTCGGGGCCTGGTGTGCAGGGAGCAGGATAAGGAGGTACAGGTCAGTGACACGAGCTGACTTGGGCATCAGCTGTGGTGCAGTAAGTACAGAGTCCACACAATGAATGGAAGTTCTCCAGGCCCGGGGGCTGAAATGTTGTTTTCAATGCTGGGTCAACATGACATAGTGTGGCTGGGTCAGGGGTCCATGGATGTTCATGGTCGTGGTCTGTGGGTCCCTGTGCTGCTGCTTCTCTAGAGGGGGGTCCCTCCTATTGGAGCAGCTGATTCCTCATTTCTGATGCCTCTCCTGGGCCTGAGTGCTCAAGTCTGTCATGAATCCTAAGAGAGTCCCACAAACCAGTGTCATTATGACAACATCTATTTTATTTTTAAAAAAATTTTTTCTTTAATCATTTTTAGAGAGAGATGAAGGGAGAGGGAGAGAGATATAGAAACATCGATAAGATGTTTGAACATTGATTGGCCACTTCCTGCATGCCCCTCACTGGGGATCAGGCCCACAACCTGGGCATGTGCCCTGACCAGGAATCGAATGGGCGACCTCTTGGTGCATGGGTCGACGCTCAACCCGAGCCACACCGGCCGGGTGACATCTATTTTAGAAGTTAATCTATGGTGCACTTGGGGAACAGGGAGGAGGGTGTTTTACAAAACCAAGCACATTGAGGTAGAGATGTAATCGTGGCTCTTTCTAAGCTGTGTGACCCCATGCAGAACTCCCAGCTTCCCCAGGCTCCATGTTCTTGTGTATTGAGTGGGTGTGAGAAGCAGTGCAGTGATTTAATCCTGTTGCTGGGTCTGCACGCATTGGTTTGGAAAGCAAGAGGCACTGTGAATTAGTCTCCATGGTCTGAGAGTGTTCTGCGGCAGCACCTTCCCTTGCCAAGGGGCGCTGCTTGTTCTGTGCGTAGTCTCTTCATTGCTTCCTGGGGCCCACGGGGAACGGCTTCTGGTACAGCACCTCAAAATGTTGCAGCAGGGAGAGGCAGAAAGCCACATTGCCCTTGACTGACAACCTTCATCTGTGTATTTAACAATTTTAATTTTTCATGATTCCTCTGATAAAAATAGTGCCTGACTAAAAACAAATACATTTGTATTTTCCATCTCCTTAATTCGTTTCTAATTTGGGGGTTCTTATTAGCTTAAAATCATCTAGTTGAAATGGTCCTTGGGTGATTAAAAAATGTGAAAACCACAATCAATTCTAGAGCGATCATGCTATTTAATTATGCTGATTGGAGCACTAGAGACCCCTGGCAAAACGAACCTCTCAGAATAAGCTTGATTTGTGTAATTTGGTTTTTAAAACTTTTGGATGCATATTTATCATGTTGAACTATGTGTTCTTGTTCTCCTTGAGATTCTGACTCCTCTCCTAAGAGATGAGTGGAGAAATCCACAGCCTGAGACTCTGGGACTCCAGCTCAATTCATGGAGTCACCAGTAGGCCCTGACCTGAAGGGAACGTGGGGTCCCCAGCTTGTCTCTTGATAAAAAATGTCTTTTCTTGCCCTGGCTGGTTTGGCTCAGCAGTTAGAGCGTAGGCCCCCCGGAACAATGAGTCACGGGTTCAGTTCCGGTCAAGGGCATGTACCTCAGTTGCGGCTCATCCCCGGCCCTGGTTGGGGTTGTGCGGGAGGCAACCAGTGGGTGTGTCTCTCTCACATTGATGTTTCTCTCTCTCTCTCTCTCCCTCCCTCCCTCCCTCCCTCCCTCCCTCCCTCCCTCCCACTCTATCTGAAGATAAATAGAAAAATATCTTCAGGTGAGGATTAAAAAAAAATTGTTTTAAAGTCTTTTCTTTAAAGACAAAAAGAGGAAAGGTAAAAGATCACCTAGAGACAGTGTAGGAAAAGATAGGCTGGTAGAATTTTGGATTCTTAATGATAGGAGAGTATTCCACAAAATCATAGAAAACGGGCAAATCCTGGGTTAGAGAAGTATAGTATCTAGAACCAAATTCTAGAATGTGATAGAACCATGGAGACACTGGGAGGACCTAGTTGCTCAGCAAGAGATGTGCCCCACCCTCCAAAGCCGCGGATCAACACTAGCTTTGCTGCAGCTGGACAAGTAGATGGAACACAGTAGGAAGGACACAGCACCACCCACGATGTGTTCTTGCCATAGAGCTGAACCTAAATGTGTTCGAGCCTGTTGATCTAATTACCACTGTATGCAGGGGACCCCAGGAACATGTGGGACACCTTTGCAGGGGAGGGCATCCCCAAATCCTGTCTGCAAGAAGCTCCAAACTTCTCCAACAGGATGAGGGGAAGTAAAAGAGAGGTGTAGGGGGAATTATTACAGATTAAGGAGTTTTAAGAGCCATACCAACCAAATGCACTCTTTGGGTTGGCTTGAATCCTGATTCAAGCCTACCTGCTGGAGGAGGACATATCTGAGAGAATTAGGGAGGTTAGAGACAGGCCGGGTGTTCGACATTCAGGAATTACTGTTAATTCTTTTAGGGTGTGTAATATTGTGGCAGTGTTACGTCCTGAAGTATTTGCAAAGGACATGATATCTGGGGTTTTCTTGAAGGTATTTCAGAAAAAAGAGGGTGGGAGAAGCAAAACAGAATGTTGAATATTGTGGAAGCTAGTATGGTGCTTGGTGATGGTACGTGGGGATTTATGATACTCTTCTATTTTTGTATGTTTGAAAAGTTCAATAATAACACGTAGAAAACATAGTAATAGGAAATGTTCTTACCAGCTGGCTGAGCCCTGAGGTTGCACCAGGAGAGCTTTATTCACCTGGCTGGAGCCTCTGTTGGTCTGTAACATTCAGCTTCTCCTGCGCGTGGTTTACCCTTTAGGAAAGCCATACGGGGCAGTAGAAATTCCCCATGCAAAACGTCCATGCAGAAGGGTTCCAGGTAAGGAAAGTTTGGAGGAGATTGTGTTGAACTAAGCCTTGGCTATGCTAACACACACTGCGCATCTGGGAGGGGGTGGGCCATAGCAATGCAGTGTTCCCCAAAATCATGTGTCAGATGCTTTGGAAGAGATAGAAATCTCCAGCCTCTCCCAAGAAAATCTGAATAAGGGCAGAAACCTGGGTTCCAGAGCAGTTTCTATGTACAAACTGGTCATGCGGCAATTGCTGAAACTTCTGAGACTCAGTTTTCTTATCTGTAAAATGAGCTTAATATCACCTGCCACCTACCTTATACGATAATGGAAGGGCTTCGTACAGTATAAAGCCCAAGACCTCAGGTTAAGGGGTGTGACCATTACTAGGTGCCGTTTTCCAAAACTTGGAAGCTCGTGGGTCTGTATACAGGTGTAGCCAAACATCAACATCATCCAAATTATGGACCGTTGTGGGTGTCACATGCACAGAAAATACAAAGATGGTAAAAACAAGTTCTCTGCCCTTGGGGAGCTCACAATGGAATTGGAGGGGTGAGAAGAATAAGCAGTGGTGGGGACTAGCAAAGCCATCAGCCCTAGGGATACATGGAAAGTTCAGGTTCAGAGGAAGGACGACAGCTCTTAGCTGGGGTGGTCCTCGAAGGCCACCTGGAGGAGGTGGCACTTGACCTGGGCCTTGCGGCCTGGGAGGATTTGAACAGGTCATCCCTCTGTTGGTCATGGATCACTCAGCTGGAACACCTCCCCATCTCCCGCCTCGGCTCTCCCACGTTCCGCAGCTGAGCACATAAACCTTGTTTGGATTACAGTCTTATCTGACTCGGGAGCCCGAGTCCTCCCTATCTGGAGCTGGGGTTGATGCTCCCCTTGCCCCGCCCTCCCAGCTGCTCCCCCTCTCTGCCTCCACCGCTTGTTCTCCTCTTCCCACCAGAGCTGAGAGGGGCTGGGATTACTCACCCCATCCACACTCACTCACTCCTGCCCTCGCTTTCAAGTTTTTTAAAAAATGTATAAACCACAGAAACAAAGCAATGAATTATGACTCAGAGACAGCCGAGCCTTCATGTGGAAATGTTTTTTACCATCATCAAATCATTCCTTAGGGCAGTGAGAGAACACAACCCGAGTGGAAATCTTGGAAAAGGTGGGCAGCAGTTGCTTACATCGAGGTGAAGGGATGTGAGGTGCTCCTGGGAGCTGACTTGGTTTCTGGGTGCAGAGAGCTGGTGGGGGGGGTCTCTGACTTCCCCTGTAGGGTGTGTGTGGAGTTCCTCAGGATGTGAATGGCAGCCGGGGGCACTGTCACCTCAGAGCCCACGCCGTCCTTTCCTTTACACAGCAGGAATGGAAGGGGGAAGGGCAGGGCTGTGGTGGACGCTTCCGTCAACAGGGAGCCCAGCGCTGTGCCGCGTGAGGGTTCAAAGACAAGCCGCACATGTGCCTCGTCCTCAAGAATCCTGCATGGACAGGGCTCAGCCCGCTCCTGGCACCTGTGAAGGCTCAGAAAGCTATTGTTAGCATTGATATTTTGAGAAAGGACTTACCCAGTACCTGGCACAAAGTTGGCCCCACGGTGGACTTTCGCAATCTCCACAGACCTCGGTGCTGGGTCCCAAAGCCCTGGTGTTGAGTTCTGGCTCTGACCCTTGGGGCAGGTGACTCTGACTCTCTGAGTCTCAGTGTCCTCAAGTGTAAGATGGGGTAACAGTGCCTCCCCCCACCCCAGGATGGTTGGGAGGATGAGATGAAATGATGTAGAGAGAGCTCTTGGCCCCCATGGGCCCTTAACAACTTTTATTTTTTGCCTCTTCCCCTTCTGCCACAGAGGAGGAACAAGGCATGGGGCAGACTGTGCCGAGCCTCAGTTTCCTTATCTATCAAATAGAAATAACTAGATTACTCATCCTACTGACATCTTTTACTATGAAGAAAGAGTTTAATGGGCAATGTATGTAAAAACACTTCAGGACTATAAAGAGTTAGTCAAACATTCAACACTGTACACATGTGTATTCATATTCACAAGCTCACAGGTACAAACCATATTCAGAAGACAAAATACGAGTGGTAAAATGTGCCCACATCATGGTGCAGGTGGTCTGGGAGGGAGACACAGCGTCTGACCCTGCACTGGTTTGTGTTGCGGTTTTGGGCTGTTTCACTTTCCCAGAGGCTGGCTGTCCCCTTTTCTGGGCCTGCAGCCCTGGCAGAGCGGGTGGGGAGAAGCACATGGCCCTGAAGATCTCACACCCAGCACTGCCTCTGACAATGCCCAGGGGACCCCGAGCAAGTCCTGTAGCCTCTTCCTCCGGCACAAAATGAGGGCTAGAGACTGCCGGTCACAGGACACCAAGATCACCCAGCAGAAAGATGAGTTAGAGCCTTTTTGAGTTGTCAGGCAGTGACCCACTGGGAGAGGCTACCATCCTTAAACCTGTCAGCCAGGCCTTCTGAACCCGGCAGAACAAAAGATTTAATGATGTTCGTTAATTGATTAATATGCATCCTGCCATTTCAGCTGCCTTTTGAGGAGACAGCAGTGATTATTTTTCTATCAGAGAGACATTCCTTGAAGAAGCCTCCCCTGACCCAGACCCTCTGTTGCCTTTCTGAGTCAGACCGTATATCTTCTCCCGGCTTGCCGGCACCGTCAGGTGAGCGCTGGGGGGACCAGCCGTCCATTCACCCACTTAGTCTAATTTGCTTTGCAACGCAGCACTCACTCTGGGGCTTTGATGCACAGTTCATGTTCATCTTTAAATGAACACTTGTCTGGAATCTTCTACCCGTCAGTGGTGGTTCTGGAGCGCCAAGTCTGTGTTTTTGTCTCTGGCCAGCTACATAAAGAACCCTCCGCAAATATACACTCATTTCCCTTTCAGGCCACATGGCGCAGTGGAAAGAGCAGAGGGCTGAGTCGGGAGATGGGCGCTGTCAGCCCCGCTTTGCCGTTAACTCGCTGTGTGATGCCAAGCAGGAAAGTCACTGGGCCTCTCTGGGCTTCGGTTCCCACCTGCCGATGGCACAGGGCTGGGAACGGAGTTCTTCCCCGAATCTCTGCCTTGGCACACCAGCCCAGCCTGCTGTGCCATGAGTGATAGAGATCTGTGTTCAGATTACAATAATAATAACTGCTCTGTTAAGAAAACATTAAAACAGTATAGAACTACTTCATGGAGAAAGCGAAGGAAATTGTGATACTTTCCTTCCCTCTTCAGAGATCATCCCCATCAACAGTTCAGGGAATTGTTACATCCATATCACTGTCTGTATCCATGTTGTCACCAGGGAGCTGGGAAATATATCCCCGTTACCCAGAAATGGGATCAAGGTATGTGCGTCTGTTTTTACTTACTGTCTATTTAAAAACTGGTTGTACAACGCCCTCTAATTTTTTATAATATGGATACAATTGATTAATAGGCGAGAATTAATTTTGCCTCCCCGATGGACATCTGGTGCCCGCAGTCCATTTCCGTGATTGATGGTTGGCCGCCCCTCCTGCTCCAGGAGGACAGAGAGGACCTGGGGGAGAGCACGTGTTGTTCACACGTGAAGGCGTCATCCTTCACTGCGGGTGCTGCCCTCTCGCCTCTCCAGATTCTTCTCCAGCAAGAACTGTGGCTGAGCAACACAGGACACGGGGCACTGCCCCCCAGAAGTGGGGGCACCTGGGCCAAGCTGAGGACAGAGTGAGGAAGGCCGGGGTGGGGGTGGGGAGTTGGCTGGAGCTGTGGATCAGTGTGTGCTGGGTGTGCAGGAGCCTGAGAACGTGAACACTGTGATTTGTTGGGTTGCTCCTGGAATCAGACTGTCAGGGCTGGGGTAACAATGATTCAGGGCCGAGTTGGGGAGCAGATGTGGGCATAGCCCTCTAGAGATGGGCAGGCCTTGAATGTGCTGGCCTGACACTGGCCCTGTCCTTCACCCTCCCAGGTCCCTCCAGTGACGAGGCAGGGAGGCCATGCCTGTGGCCAGCCTGAGCCGCCTGCCGTCTGCACTGTTTCCGGCCTCCTCCCAGCGGAGGCTCCGTGATGCACCGTCCACTCCCAGGACTGGGCACTATAAGCGTCCATTTCTCAGGGGGCCGAAGGGAGAAATGTTTGGCTCTTGTGCCTGGAATTAGTTCCCATTTTCTCTTTCCTCTTGTGTTTAATTGAATTATAGTTTTTGAGAAGGTAAAGAATGTATATAGTTAAAAAATCAAAATACATAAAGGCACACACTAAAAATTCTCACTCACCCATCCCCTTCTCTCTGAACCCTGCCCCCTGTCGCCCACGAGAGGCACCATTTATATTACTTTCTGGTTTATTCTTCCAGTGTTTCTTGATGCCAAAACACAGACATTTGAATATGTATTCTTAGTTTACCACTTTACCACACACAAGATAGCCTAGTGTTTATTCTGCATCTTGCTTTTTTATTTCCTTTCGTTTGTATCCCTGAAATATCTGTTAGTCCATTGAGCACTGCCTCACTTTTTAACAGCTGTGTAGTATTCCACTTTATGCATGGACAGGTTTTTTTAACCAGCCTCCTATAAAGAGATACTTGGGTCACTTCTAGTTTTTTTCCCGCTAGGAACAATCCTGCAAACCGATGTCAGTGTGAGCTATTCTGTTGTATGTGTGTGTTTTGAATTACAAACTGCCCCCAATTTTTCTAGAAGTAGGCAGAGTACGCATTATCTATAACCAGATACGTGAACAAGACTTGTTCCCAGATTCCTGTGCCCTGTCCCCCTGTCCTCCAAGCGCCTCTTTCCCCCAAACCCTTAGCATCCCACAGTCACCAAAAGGCCTGCTAGGATGCAAAGTCCTTTCTTTGCCTGCCTGGACTGTTAGAAATAGTTTCCACTCCCGTTTCCTCCTGCAGTTTCAGTGACGACTGAAGAACCCTGGGCCCTGGAGATGTGGAATGTCCAGAAAGGTTTGCGGGGTCCTGAATGCAGGGGTAGAACAGTGTGGCCTGGACTAGTGAGATCTGCCACCGAGGAATCGATGACCCTGCTCAGGTCCCTCTCTCTATCCATCACATGGGTGAGCTGAGTGGCCTGAGGTCCTTTCCCATCCTGACATTCAGTGGTTCTAGTGCAACCACATGGTGTGAAACACCCTTTTTAAGTCCTCAGGCCCTGGGTGGCAGTCAGGTGTCACCGCTGAAGGAGGGGCCATGTGCTGGTGCTTCTGCACCTCCGGGGTGGCTGAAGCGCTTTCTTAACGTGGAAGCAAAGCTTTGGTGAGGCCGGCTTGTACATGGCGATAAAATGATGCCGTGTGCAGACTCCCATTACTCATAAGTACTTTCATTTGGCTACAGATTTGTGAAGTCCTTTCCATTGCTAGTGCATGAAAAGGGGATATTTCACACATGTTTTACATTAGCACCGTGATTTAGCTCCTGAGTGAATAAGAATCAATGCAACAGCCAACTGCCACCGGAGAGCCCATTTGTATTGTATTACGGCTGCGACGGCCCCACCCTGGGCTGCGATCTTGTCAGAGCTGATAAGGTAGTGGTAATAATAACGCACCTTTTCATTATGTGGGCTCGTTCCCCAGGGCTTGGCCGCCTGCACGTGTGCCTGCTCTGTGATCTGTCTGTTCCTGTCCAGGGTGTGTCCTGAGTCAGTGGGGGGCCTCTCAGTGAGTCTCCCCTTAGGAAAGAGGTCTCAGCATCATTTATTAATGAATCAGTTAGTAGATTAATGACTCAGTTAGTAGATCAATGAGTCATTCAATCCAATGTTGTCAGGCACAGCACCTCTCAAATGCAAGGTGCCCACAAGGAACTCCTGCCCTCGGCCCGCATCTGGACCCCTCCTCCTGTGAGTAGCGCCACCGTCCACTCTGTCCACCCGACTTCCGGCTGCAGCCTTACCTGCTCCCCTCTGCTCTGCGTGTTAAATGTCACTGCAGCCTCCACTTCCCCTCATCCGCCCTGGCACCACGCAGCCCCGATCTCCCTCCCCCCGACCAGCCAGCAGCCCCACAGGTCTCCCTGCATTTTCTCTTGCCCCACCCCAGTCACCACGCAGCACCCCGGAGTGGCTCTGGTCAGTATAGTCATCTGATCATGTCACTCTTTTAAATCCTCTAATGGCCTCTTGTTGCTTTGAGAATAAAGTAGAAATTCTTACCAGGGCCCACAGGGCCTGTCCACCTCCTCAGACCCCTCCTGCACCCTCTTTCCTTTGGGTTCTAGAACCAGCAGCGCTCTTTCCTAGGCCAGGCTGCGTGCCCGCTGCTTTCCCTTGGCACCACTGGCTTCCCTCACCTTGGGGGGTGAACCCCTGTGCGCCTGTCACCCAGCAGTGAGGCTGTTCCTTCTCTGACCCTCTGGGCTGGGTCAGGCCCCTGTGGGCTCTCATCATAGTTTAAGGAACCATCTAACAGGCTGTTTAATATCTGTCTCCTTGCTGGAGGGAAAAGCCCACATCTCATTGACAGCTGGGTCCTGGCCCAGCCCTCAGGACACAGTAGGAGCATTTGGACTGAGGGAACATGTCACCGTAGGGCGGGGCCCGGGGACACAGGATGCAGGACGCCCAGCGGAACATTCTTTTATAGCAACAACATCAGCTGAATGCCAAAGTCAGGGAGCTGCAAAGGACTTCAGAGGTGGTGTGAGGCCCAGCCCCTCGTTTAGGGAGGGAGCAGTACTGTGGAAAGACCGCTGGGCTCTGCTCTCCAGTTGCTTACCTTCTCATTGTATGCTCTTGAGCAAGGTGCCTAACCTCCGTGAGCCTGCATTTCCTCCGCTGTAAAATAGGGACAACCCCTTTCCCAGGAAAAGTGCTGTGAGGATCAGATGAGAAAGTCCATGAGGGACGCTTAGCACAGTGCCAGTCCCGAGCACGTGGTGGCTGTTACAAAGGGGGACGACTGAAGCCGGAGCGGTCGGGCCCCCTGAGCAAGCTCACACGGTGACTAATGCACAGCGGGCTGGCTGTGCTGGCCGCTGGACCCAACGGTCTCAGAAGTGCTGGCACGGTCCCTGTCCTCCAGAGGTCCCCAGTCCTGTTGCCATAGCACAGTAGTTCTCAGCTGGGGCGATTTCACTTACCACCTCTCCAGGGGACATTTGGTGATGTCTGGAGACATCTTTTTTTTTTTTTTTTAATCCTCACCCCAGGACATTTTTCCATTTTTTGTTCAGATAGAGCGGGAGGGAGAGAGAGGTAGAGAGAGAGAGAAACATCGATGTGAAGGGACACATCGAGTGGCTGCCACCTGCACGACCAACCAGGGCCGGGGACAAACTGCATCCGAGGTATGTGCCCTTAGCGGGAACCGAACCCGGGTCTCTCTGTACCGCAGGCTGACGCTCCAACCGCTGAGCCAAACCGGCCAGGGCTGGAGACATCTTTTACTGTGACCGATTGGGGAGGCTGGTGCTACTGGCATTCAGTAGGTAGAAGCTGGGGATGCTGCGAAGCACCCTACAACGTACAGGGCAGCCCCACAGCAAAGCCCCGAAGGCCAGCAGGCCGGTTGAGAAATCCTGCTAAATCCACCAGAAACTGACCTGGTGAGACATCCTCTCTGAGAGGCAGGGGAAGGTGCCTCATGAGCCTTTGTCCAGAGCAAATGGCTGAGCAGGGATGGAAACCTGGAGGTGGAATTTAGGGGCAGATGAGAGTCAAAGTATCATTTGGAACAAGGAGAAAATGTAATAGGGGCAGCCTGATCAATGTGGATGGGGTTTGGAGAATGTGGGTAATTTCTCTGAGTGGTGTCTTTGCCAGAACCTCACAGACACCAGTATCCATCTTTCCCTAGTCATTTTTCCACAGGGCCGTGGGCTCATTTGGGATTTGGGGGCACTTATGCAGAGATGTGAGTCATGGCTGGCGGGGTGCAGCTTGTGCGTTGCTGCCCACCTGCCAGCCGCTGTGTGAGTGGGCTGCTGGCTGCCCTTGGGAGGTGTGAGGACTCAGGGTAAGTGTAAATCACACTCCATTCAGTTTCCCCACCCCCAGCCCAGCACCATTTTCACCTAGGAAAAGCCTAATAAAAATGCATTCCCATTCGGTCCTAGAGGAGGAAGGATGGGAGGAGCTGGGGAGGAGAGCCAGCCCAGCCTTGATTAAATGCATCTGAGCCTCGGGGCTTTTCTGGCCTCAGCAGCAGCCTCCAGGCCCCTGGAAGCGGGTGGTCCTGGGTGTCTGCTTCGCTCTCCAGGCCTGTGGGGCCCTGCAGAAAGCCAGGGTTCCAGCCCACAGTGGGAGTTCGGTGGGCGCGTGCTCTGCCCTGCCCAGCCCCCGCCTACATGGGCACTCTCGGCTCATCTCAGGGCTGGTCGGGTCCCGCCAAGGCACCTCACCTAAGGGGAGGACGCCACAGCCAGGACTTTGCCTGGGAGGGCAAGTGACAAGAGAGGGACTTGTGGACAGGGAGCCCCTGCAAGGGATGGGGGCAGGGAAGCTAGACCGGGCCACCTGAGCATGGCTCTCAGCCTTGACTGCACGTGAGAGTCACCTGGAAGCTGAGAAAGTCCCACCCAGAGGCTGCCTCCCAGACCTATTGCAGCAGCCTCTGGGTGGGACTCAGGCACCGGTCACTTTTCAGTTTCTTCAGGTGGTGTCCAGACATGATGAGAACCACTGAGTTAAAGCTTCCCTGGGCTCTCCGATTGTTGAGCCTCACTGAGACCTATAATGACACCAGGAACCCTGTTGGGGTTCAGGGGAGGACCCAATCATGAAACAGGCAAACCCCGGTGGGGAAGGAATGTTGCCTGTCTGACTGCACCGGGGACCAGGGTTTCTGGTCAGGTTGGCTGCAGGAGGGTTTAGGGAAGACCTTGAGGACCCAGAGGTGGAGGCTTCCGGCACATCCCTGCGCCTGGCTGGGTGCTCTGCTGGCGGGGCAGGGGAGTGGACACCCTATCTGAGCTGCTGTTTACAGTGGATTTTGTTTTGTAGATATCTGGATGCCTGTCTGGTCTTTGCTGCCAGCCTGGGAGTCCCAGGAGAGCAGCATCCAGGTCATAATTATATCGGGGATTTGGGCAGTTGTTACCTTCTCACTGTTATCTCTGGGGTTCTGGGGGCCCCTTCTCTCACCTGGATTATTACAATGGCCTCCTGGTTGGTGCCCCAGCCTCTGCCTCTGCTTCTGCGGTCTATTCTCAAGGCTGCAGCCTGTGAAATGTGTGACACCGTCTCTCCTTTGCTCAGAACCTCCACTGGCTCCCCGAGTAAAAGCCAAAGTCCTCAGAGCGGCTGCAAGGGCCGCATTGTCCGTGCTGACCCCTCTGCCACCTTCCCCGCTAGCTCCCCTGCAGGCGACTGCCTCCGCCCTGTCCTCCCGCACTCTGGTCTCTGCTGGGATGTCCCCTCTGCCCAGAAGCTCTGCCCCCAGAGCTCTGCAGGCCCTTCCTTCCTCTTCTTTAGGCCTGTGCTCCAAAGCCGCTTTTTCGGCGAGGCCTCCCCCACCACCCGCTTCCTGCCCCCGGGGTCTCCACCTCTCCCCACAGCGTTCACACTCCGTGTATTTTGTTGGCTCTCTGTCTCCCACAACAGACTGGGCGCTCCAAGGAGGTGGGGTCCAAGGAGGTGGGGGGTTCTATTACATTCCCGGTGGGAACCCAGAGCCGAGCCGGGGACAGCATCCAGCCTGCATTTGTTCCTGCTTCCCACTTTGGACTGCTGATGCTGAAAACTGGTTTACTCCCAGTCTTTGGCTCTTGACATTGTCTCCATTGGTCCATGCACAGTCTGCTTTTATTGAATTATGTAGTTATGTTGTTATTTTTATTGATGGAACAAGTACCCAAAAGTTCATCACCCACCTCAAAGCTTGGGTTTGACAAAACCTATGTCCAAACTATAAGAACGGGATGGAGCCGAGTGACCAGGAAGTGCAGGTTTATTGCGGGGTGGGGGGGTGGGGGTGGGGGGGGAATATACCTGCGGGCTGCCTCCCAGGGGAGCGCAGCAGCAGATTGGTGCAGACTAAGGGTTTTAAACTGAGGGCTGGGGTGGGGGGCTGCCCCCCAGGAGTCACGGTCGGGGCTGGGGTCTTTCCGAGAGTTGTTCTTCTCCTCCAGCAGCTGTTTAGGTTTGAGTGGGGGTTTCAGGATACTGTTCCGTCTGCCCGGAGCGATAAGCTTTGGTTTCCTGGAATAAGGGGCTTGGGGCGAGGTTAAACAATAAGAGGCTGGGGGTAGTAATATGGAGGTTAAAGTTAACACAAACATATGATCCTGCCTCAGGCCACCCTCAGGCGGCCCCACCCGAGTGATCACCTTCCTAAATTCCTTCCTTATCATTCTCCCGTGTTTCCTGTGTCTAGTTTTATTGCATCCATGTGTATTTCTAAAAAGTTTATTTTCTTGTAGTTATTTTTAGCCTTAGACGAAGTCTACTGTGCTGTGTACAATCTTTGGAGTCCTTTCCACGTAATGCTGTATTGTTAAGTCCACCTACACTGTTGTTCAGCTCACTGCTTTTGATGACAGAAAATACTGGTGGAATGAAGATTAACGTTGTGTCCCCACAGTGCCAGGTTCCTAATAACAGCTAACATGTATTAACTGCTTCCTCTGTGCAGGGCACTCTACTAAGTAACCCCACTTAACAGGTGGGAAAACTGACATTCACGAGGTGAGCAGCTGGCCTCGGGGTCACCCCCAAATGGCTCAGGAGACAGAGGCAGGAACTGAACTGCATTGTGTACCTCCAAGGCCTTGCCCTGCCCCATACCACACTGTCTCTCTGAATGAGCGGATGAGCTCATACATAGACTTACCACCCGCTGCGACTGCCCGCCCATTAGGAACCCCACTGAAGGACTCTTGGTTGCAAATTGAGGTCACACACACTAGCATTTTGGAATTGTTCACAAATACTTGTTAATTGACAGAAGATGTATAGTAGGAGAAATAGACCTTGCCTTCTGTTGCTTGCCAAGATCTGTCTGTCTGACCCTGTCTTTCTTTGTCCATGTTCTTGCTATTAAAAGAGAAAGTCACCTACCTGACTGGGCCTTGTACTCACAGGGGCTGGAGGCTCAGAACCTCTATGTATAGTCTATGCCTTGGGTTTAGCTCCTGGGAGGAGAGCGGGCTGGGGCCGTGCCCTTGGCCGGTGGAGGGAGGAGACCTGGTCAGGGCAGTTTATCTCCCTTTACACCAGGGCCAGGCTGACGTCGGGGGCCTCACTCAGCAAAGCTGGGCATGTGGTGACCAGAAAGGGCAAGGGCTGACCCTCTCAGGGGTCCCCGGCCACTAGGAGCATCTGCTCAAGGGTGAGTTCTTTTTACATTAGGAACAAACCGAAGTGATAGGAATCAGGAGGCTGGGCATGGGATTGAGCAGACAGTAATGTTCTAAGAACGATTAATTGCCCCTACCCCAGGAGCTACACCCAGCAGGGCCAAGGTCAGGCAAATAAATGAACATTGTGGGGACTTTGGTCCTGAGCCCAACACTGGGCTCCCGTGAGCCAGGTTTGACCGCAGGAAGGATGGGGCCATGGGTTTTACCATTCCGGTGTGCAGAATGGCCTGTCCCCCATGCCAGCATTTGCCCAGGCCTGGAGCAGAGCTGGTCTGGAAGAGGCTGGTTGGGAGTTGCCTTACTGATCACTGGGGGCAGGAAGAGGGGCCTCCCTAGGAAGCCAGACACCTGAGAACCGAGTGGGTGGAGGAGGCTGGAAGCTTCACCTGGGCTGGGGGAGGGCAGGGGCCAGTGTATGAAGCAGGTGGTCCTAGACCAATCTGCTGAGAGGAGGTAAGGGAAGCTGTGACGTGTTTGGCTGGCTAGTATCAGTGGGGGCTGCAGAGAGCCGAAGACAGACAGCTGGGCCTCTGCTGGTATGCCCTGGGCCTCAGTTTCCCCGAAGCACCTGTGAGCCCAGAAGCCTTCCTGCTGGGTACAGGTGTGGCTTTGTGGAAGGGGGCAGGGCCTATGGCTAGTGTGCATGCACTTAAGTGAGACCACGTGGGGCGGGGGAGGAGGCTGGGAATCTTCTAGAAGAGGGGAAGGACTGATTAAGCTTAGGGTGAGTTTTCTTAACCCAGGCTGCATACTGGAATTGCCCCCAGGGAACTTCCAAAATATTGAGGCCCCGGGCCCACCCAGACACATGGAATCAGAAGTTCAGGGGTGGGGACCCGGGAATCAGTGTTTTAAAGCCTCCCTCACAGTTCTTCTCTTCAGCCAGAATTGAGAACCCCTGCTGTGTGAGCAGCTCCCCCTCATCGCTGCCGGGCTGGGGCATTGAGTGATGTCTGCATGGTGGTGGTGGTGACAGAGTGAGCTGACAGAGCGGGGCTGCTCTGAGGACAAACGGGAACCGCAGGTCTGGGTGAAGCTGGCCTAGAAGTCTGAGTCAAAGAGGTAGACACTGCTTGACCCAGCGTCTCAACTCAGAGGTTGTAAGAGTGTCTGCTTCCCTAAGGGCCTTAACCTGGATCTGACATCCAGCCAGGGACAGTATTTTAGCCAAAACTGCTAGAAGGGCGACATTTAGGGAGTGTCTCCTATGTTCCACACAACAGTCATTTGGAAGGACACACATATCCCCATTGTACAGAGTACCTGAGGCCCAGAGAGGTCTGGCAGCTTGCGCAAGGTCACAGCGGAGAACCAGGTCTCTTGACTTTTCACCATACCCCACTGTCACCATCCTGCAGTCGTCCCCAGGGCTTCCTCCTTAGGCTGGGGGGTGTGCGTCTGGGCTCCTGAGACACCGATGTTCCGATGTCAGTCAAATCCTGTTCCTAAATCCGTATATGGAAAGGTCATTCTTTTCTAAGTCTCCCCAGCCTTTTAACATCCTCTGTTTATTTCCTATGAAGATTGTTAGTAATATTCTTTTGAAAATTAGTTCCACCCATGTGTGAGGAAGAGGAAAACGAGTCAGGGAGCATTCTGGGGGGCCCTGTGCCAGCACTGGTTGTCCCGGTGGTGGGTGGTGGCAGCCGGGATCTGGTGGGAGAACCCGGAGCCCTGTTGCTGGGTCTCCAGGGCTGGAAGACTGAGGACGTGAAGCTCCAGAGACTGGAGGAATGGAGGCGGGGAGAGTGGCCGAGCCTCCCTGAGGGGGCTGGGCTGCGGGCTTTCAGGTGCTTAAGTTGTCATTAAAGTCTACCTTCCGTCCACGGGGCGTCTCCAAGGCCTTGTTTGTAGGCCTCTTTCCATTTGTGACACTTTGGTGGGGGAGGGCCAAGAAGTTCATTGAAACCCTACATGCCAGAGCCTGGAGATTCTCTGGACAGTGGATTGGGTTGGGGTCAGGGGGTGGGGGGCAATGCAGTAGGCGCCCCCCTGCTAAATCTGGCAACCTCACCCACAGAGAAATCTTTCTACACAGGGCTGGGCCCAAGAGCGGTGGCATCCGTGATCTGTGGCTTCCATCTCTGCAGGACCAGTTCTACTTACCAAGTCCTGGAGATTGTAAATAGATACAGGTTACGATTCAGGAGGTCTGGGCGGGCCTGAGACTCTGCATTTCTAACAAGCTTCCAGGCCAGTGCTGCTGGTCCAAGGGCTGCACTTAAGAGTGGCAGGGAAGAGGGGGATTGGGTGTCGGGCTAGAAGGACTTGGTGGGTGCGGCGGGTGGAACGAAGGGAAGAGAGCAGAGAGAGAAGAAAGCCTGCACGTAAGGAGCTTCTGAAGCATTGCCTGTCCGGTGGCAGAAATTGTCTAGGTCCCTTAGACTATTGAAGTCAAAAGTGCCGTTTTCTGGCCATTGAGAGTTATCGTCGAGTTTATATTGGGGCCAGGCCATATTGCAGAGGAATACGAGTTTGTGGGGCCTAAATCGGAGAGGCCAAGGTTTTTTAGATTTTTCAGTAGACAGCCAAGGGGGCTTGAGCGAGGCGGTTTCGATTGAGACGACCCCCTTTCGTAGAGAGGCAACGACAGGAGAGGGCGTCCCTGTCTCCAATCAAGGCCTCGGGAGGACAAGCCTGTAGGAAGGACAGAAAAAAAAAAAAAAAAGAAAGAAGAAAGAGCCCTGGCCAGCTTGGCTCAGTGGTTAGAGCATCGGCCTGTGGTCCAGAGAGACCCGGGTTCGGTTCCCGCTAAGAGCATGTACCTCGGTTGCAGTTTGTCCCCGGCCCTGGTTGGGTCGTGTGGGTGGCAACCACTCGATGTGTCCCTTTCACGTGAATGTTTCTCTCTCTCTCTCTTCCTCTCTGTCCCTCCTGCTCTATCTGAATAAAAAATGGAAAAATGTCCTTGGGTGAAGATAAAAAAAAAGTTAAAAAAAAAAAAAAAGAGTGGCAGGGAACTAGAGCGGTGATCATAGGCTAACCCCTGATCCACGGGGAAGTGGGCAGGGTGGGGTGCAGGGTGGGGGTGGAGGGAAGGGGTTTGGGAACCCTGCTGCCTGGGGCTCACTCCACAATTCCCAGCTAATTTGTCTGGGTGGGTCCCAAGCAAGGGACTTTTATTTTCTTCAGTGTTTATATGTTGTAAAAAACATGTAACAAAATTTACCGTCTTAACCATTTTAAGTGTACCGTGTGTAGTATTCAGTATATTCACATTACTCCAACCCTTTTTTTTTTTTTTTTGAGAGTACGTGCCCTTAGCGGGAACCGAACCTGGGTCTCTCTGGTCCGCGGGCTGATGCTTTAACCACTGAGCAAGACCGGCCAGGGCTCTCCAGCACTTTTCATCTGAAACTCTACCCACTAAAAACCCACCCCCGTAACCACCATTCTACTTTCTTTCTATAAATTTGAGTACTTTAGACCCGCGTATATAATCATACAGTATTTATCCTTCTGTGACTGGCTCATTTCACTTAGCATTGTGTTCTCAAGGTGCTTCCATGTTGTGGCATGTGATAGAATTCCTTTTTAAAGCTGAATGAGATTCCATTGTATGCATATACCACATTTTGCTTATCCATTCATCTGTTGATGGACACTTGGGCTGTTTCCACCTAGTATTGGCTGTTGTGAATAATGCTGCTATGAACATAGATGTGCAAGTATCTTTTGGAGTCCCTGCTTTCAATTTTGGGGGTATATACTCAGAAATAGGTTTGCTGGATCATGTGGTAGTTCTGTTTGAACCTCCAGACTATTTTCCATAGTGGTGGTGCCATTTTATAATCCTGCAACAGGGCCCAAGAGTTTCCGTTTTTCTACATCCTCTCCCCGGGTGATTCTAATTCCTAGGCAGGCTCGAGAGCTATTGCCCTAGGCTCTTTCTGGGCAACTTTTCTCTATTGTTGCTGGCCTGATGCCTTTGGGTTTTGCTAGATACAGGGTGGATCCATCCCACAATTTTTGGAGATCCTGTATGTGAATGCCCCCTGGAGCTGGGCACAACTGGCCTGGGAAGCAGGAAGCCTACCTTTGAATTCACAGAGTAAGTACTGTGTGATCTCTGGCAAGTCACTTAACCTCTCTGAGCCTCCGCTTCACACAAGGGATGGGGCGATGACCCATCACTATAACAAAAGGAGGGTCAGATGACCCATGTATGTAAGAGCTTCCTGGATCCATAAACAGCCACAGGAATGTGAGATGAGATGACAGAGAATGAGCAAAGAAACTACGGGAAGTATTGGCACCTGTGATTGAGAAGGTTCAAACGGCATCAAGGGGGAGCCTGTCTGCTCACCACCGCCCAGCCGCAACCCAATACCAGCGTGATGCCTGACCCATGGCTGAGCCAGCAATCAACTGAGACACTGCCCCAGGAGCCTAGGACAGGTTAGCTCCCAGGGACAGGCACATGACAGGACCAGAGCTGACTACAGAGCACTTGACTACATGCCAGCTCTTTATTTATTCAATCCCCCCAACATGCCGTGGGAGAGGATGCTGCCATGCTCGCTACTCGTCAGACGAGCCAGAGAAGCTCAGAAGCTTGCCCACACTTCCATGGCTAGGAAGCAGCAGAGCTGGGATTTGAACCCAGAGAGTCTGCCTCCAGAACCCAGCCTAGGAACCATTACACAGATTGGGGGCGGGGGTGGGGGAGGGGAGCAAGGGCGTCCAAAGCAGGCAGGTGAACATCAGCAAAAATACAGAGATTCTTGCCCTGACCTGAAAAAGGAATACATTCAGGAAATTCAGGAATCAAAGCAGACTTGCGGGAAGAAATGTTTGGTCTAAGCTGGCTGCCTTTTCTACTTGTGCTTATCTTATCAGTGAAGAAAGATCAGAGGGAAGGCAAATTTAAATGGAATCAAACCGGTTACCATGCACGCCTTTGGGATCCCTACTGTCCCCTGGCTTTCCTTGAGCGTGGCAATACCACCGATTTGCTGTCAGACATATTTTCGTTTGGGTCCCAGCCACTGAATAGCTCTGTATTCTTGGGCAACTTACTTTACCTCTCTGAACTAGCTTTTCTCAACTGTTGTGTGGAGATTGTAGGATATTTGGCACCATCCCGGCCTCTCTCCCCTAGATGCCAGTAGCACCCTCCCAACTCCTGACTTGGTGACAACCAAAAATGTCTCCAGAGATTGCCAGATGTCCCCTGTGATGTCCATAATTGAGAACTGCTATAATAGTCCCTGGCTGCCTTTTCAGCAGAAAAGGCTAAATTTTATTCATTCATATTTTTGATCCATTTATTTGGTAGATATTTACTGTGCACCTGCTATGTGCCAGGCATTGGGAGATTCAGCGGTGAGCCAGACAGGTCATGTGCCCTCAGCGGCTCCCACCGCAGGGAGGCCGTGGGGTGAGAACGCGTGGGCGTCCACCTTACCTTGGGATGTGCTGTGTTGGGGAAGCACAGGTGCTGTGGGAACACAGAAGAGATACTTAATCCTGGATGTTTCCCTGGAGGAGGCAGGGTGGTGGGGATGGAGGGTGGGCAAACACCTCCAGGGTATCAGCCTTCAGGTCCCAGAAGCTCCCGCATTCCTGTTGTTGATCGAATGAATCCGGAGCAGTTGTTGAAGGCTACAAATGACATAATTTACTGCCCAGATCAGCTGAAAGATGTGCACACATTTGCCACCTAGAGGGGCAGTTAGTTTGTGCTGACATTCGGAGCCAAAGGCTGTTGATGTATCTCTTGGAAAGACTAACAGTGCAGAGAACAGGTGGGTTTATTAGGTCACCCACAAAAGAATAGTGGCACTACCAGCCTGAGTTGCCAAGTGGGGTGCTCCCCACCTCAGACTCACCAGAGATCTTGCCAGAGCAGGAGGGGAGGAGAAACCCATGGGCATAGAGGCAGAAGTGCTGAAAAATATGTCCTAAAAGAAAACTTAGAAAAGCCATTTGCCTGCCCAGGCCTGTGGGCTGGGTGACAGCACCTTTCCTGGGCATTCTGAAATAGGGCTCCTTGCCATCCTTCGGAGAAAAAAGAGAAGAAAAGTCTTTCTCTGACTTGCTTTTGTACGCACTAGGCAAGAAAGAAAGGCTCTGTGTCCCCACAGTACCCTTTCTTTGGAAGTCTTACACATAGCTCTTTTTTTCCACTTGAATCCACTTCTTACATTTCTGGTTTTAAAACCCAGACCTCCCTGAACAGTCTGGAAAACAGAAAGTGGAAGGAATGGTTTTCACTTGCTCAGAAGAAGTGGCAAGAAATGAAAGCTCCCCTCCCCAAACCTAATAATAATAAAACAAATGCGATTTTTAAAAAGGCAATGGTAATGACGTCACAACCAACTCTTGAGTGCCTGGTGTGTGCACCTCTTACCAGATCCATCTCGCTGTCCCCTCGCCTGGGTGGGAGCCCGAAGCCCGACCCAGGTAGCATGTGGTAAAGCCAGGATTCAGATCTTGGTCTAGGAAGAAATAAGAAAAATAAGCATAATGAAGTGAGTTTTTCATAAGGTTAAATGTATCTCTTAAAAGCATTGCCCTTTATTCTGAGATTGATGTTCTTTCAATATTTTTTGATAAGATACACTATCTTTTATGATACTATGGACACAGTGGATGTTGGCAACATGAAAATTGGGTACTCTGCCCTGAAGAAATGTAGTTTCTAGGTCTGTGAAATCCCTAAATCTGGCAATCCCTTCATGCACAATGGGGTGCTCCGGTCACCTAGCCCCCCTAAGAACAACCTGGCTGCTGCATTCTGTAAGTAGCCACTGGCCCCACTTCGCTTCTCTCCTTTTTACACTTTTGCTTAGGGTTGTAGATTTGTCAGAGAGGGAGGGGGAGGGGGGAGAAAGCAGGAAAAATGATAAGTGACAACCCTTAGGGCAGCAGTGGTTTTCTAAGAAAAGATCGTAATTCTGTTGAAAATTGCTAGAGAAGAGAGTGCAATCCAAGTAGGTGTATGCAAATTATATGCAAATTATGCATAGCCCTCCTATTTCATAACCTGGATGTAGCCCTTGGGAAAATGCTAATGGAGACTAGTGGTCTCCCGCAAGCCTCCCTTGGTGATCTCCAGGAGTCTGGCCCTAATTAAAGAGTATTTTCCCGGCAGTATGTGGCTCCAATGATCTTTATTTTATAACTTTTTTTCTCCCTCATCTCCACAGGCCTGTGGCCCAGCCTGAGAGGGCTCTTCTAATTCCATGGCAAGTGGGGTAAGGAAAGTGGCCGGAGGCCTGCCTGGAAGGTTCTAGAATCCTCAGGTAGACTCTACCTCTGTATAGCTCTTGGGGCCCCAGCCCAGTTGGCTGTCAGAGAAGGGGCTGCTTAAAGCTTTGGCTCTCAAGCCTGTGTGGGCGTCAGAATCACATGGAGGACTAGTTTCAAACACAGATTTCTGGGCCCCAGAGTTATAAATTCTCAAGGTCTGAGGTGAGCTTTCGAATTGGCATTTCCATTAAATTCCCAAACTCGGAGGCTGTTGGTATGGAGACCGTAATCTGAGAACCACTGGCCTAGAATGTGCAGTGATACCGAAGTGTGGTCCACTGGTTACTGTTACCAATCTGTGATAGAAATGAAGTACAGAAATTAAGAATAAACATTTAGAAACAGTTATTGAAGTCTGACATTGCCACGGCATCCAAGCACATGATTCTTTCTCTGTTAATTCATTTGTATGTCTTTCACAAAAGTGTTGGCCTATGATGGTTCAGTAGTTTAAAAAATGCAAGTCTTGCCCGGCTGGTGTAGCTCAGTGGTTGAGCATTAACTCATGCACCAAGAGGTCGCGGGTTCAATTCCTGGTCAGGACACATGCCCAGGTTGTGGGCCTGATCCCCAGTGGGGCCATGCAGGAGGCGGCCAATCGATGTTCTCTCTCATCCATGTTTCTCTCTCTCCCTCTTCCTTCCTCTCTAAAATGAATAGAGAAAAAAAAAATTTAAAAAGCATGTCTTTTGTCACAGATAGCAACTTGGTGACTCTGACGGAGAAGGGCCAGCCTAATGGCCAGGTTCGGGGCAGCCTCAGGCTGGCAGGAGAATTGGAGTGCCCATCAAGAATCAGAGGCAGAGGGGCTCTGGGCAGGCTGTGCATGCAGTGGATTGGCCCCAGAAAGTGTTTGGAAACGTGGGCGGGGAAGGGGAGGGCGTTGGTTGTCACATGACTGCTGGGGTTGGGGAGAGAACTGGCATTAACAGTTAAGTGCTGGGCACAGGCACCACAAAGAATTGTCCTTCCCTAAATGCCTGTAGAACCTCCCTTAAGGAACAATAGCTGGGGAAGGTTGGAGCTTAGAAGCTGGCCTGACTCCCAGTCCCCTGCCTTCTCTTGGGGGACTGGGCACAGGGAGGGGAGAAGGGGGTGTACTGGTCAGAACCAGCTCAACGAGAGCCCTTGTTTGTACATAGTAACCTTGTGTGTGTATGTAAACATGGGCGCATTGTTGGTACCTAATGGGTACTTTCTGTGTTATGCAAAACCAGTATACAAAGGCTCCTATGTAGTAAAGAGAGAGATTGGCAGGGGTGATGGGGATAATTCCCTTTAAAAAAAAGATTAATTGTAGACATCCCTGCTACATAAAAACGCTGCACCAAAAACATAGTGTGTGCATGGCTTCCAGGAACAACACCTATTTGCATTCATAGGGTTACCTGTTCTTACAGAGGAAGGCGGCGGTATTCACAGGTGGTACGATTTTAGATGGCATTATAAATTGTTTAGAAGGTCTAATGGCAGTAAATACCATGATAATACGTGGGTCTAGGTGGAAGGGATCCAGCCTGGGTCTGGGACTCGGCAGCCTGTCTTGTCAGTGGCCCTCACTAGCCCCTGGCCTGGTCAGCTCCTTTGTAGTTAGGAAAGAAAGTTCTCTGATTCTGACCTGCCACCTTTGTAGACAGTGTTTTGACATTTTATGGTGACAGTGTGAGAAGTAATTAGTTGTCTTGTGCTTTGGGGCCTATGGGGAGGCCACTTCTCTTCAAGCTCAGAATCAGAGAATTCGGAGCTGGAAGGAGGCTTAGCCTTGATCAACCCCTCATTGTATAGGGTGGAAACTGAGGCCCTGGAGGCCCCAAATTGGCCCCAAGTCCAGCTTGTGTTAAGGCAGGCGCCGCGTCCATTGTTGGAGGCTCACGGTGTAATTAATGGGATTTGGAGCAATTACAGGGACAGTAAAGCCCCTCATTTGTTTCTTGGGCCCGGCATGAGATTCCTTAGGAGGGTGGAGTGGGAGGGCGGAGGGGAAGTGGTCAGAAGGTGGCAGATAGCTGGCGAATCGTCTCTTACCAGGCCTGTTCCGTGGCCCGCCAGCTTGTATTTTTATACTGTACGCCTCAAATCCCGGTGCAACCGTGCGTATCTGTCCAAGGTACTCCACCTAGTTTTCCTCTGGGGCTAATGCTTGTTGGTTTGTAATGCTGGGCTCTACAGAGCCTGCTTTTCTGTTTTCTTTTTCAGTGAACACTGCCTAGAACATCATAAAAGTTGACGTCATTCTAGGGCGGGTGTGCCCGCTCCTTTCCGGGCTTGGGGACAGTTGCTGAGCTAGAGCTAAATTTTCGCGAAGGGAGAGCAGAGAGGAGAGCTGGTGTGTGATGGGAAGCTCAACGCATGGAGATTTTGCAGCTCTGTGGGATTCCGTGCCAGCCGGGTCACTGCCAGGCACCTGGATCCTGGATCAGTCAGCAGGTGTTCACTGAGCACCTACTATTTCCCAGACGTCGTGCTAACTGGAAATGGATGGTGGTGATGACTGCACAGGAATGTGAACGTACTTAATGCCACTGCACAGAATACTTAAATATGGTGAAATGGTAAATGTTACGTTGTGTATGCCGGGTGAGGCAAAAGTTGTTTATATGGAAAATAATACAATTTTTAATAAATAATAGTACACGAATAAACTGTTTCAGGCACTCACAACTGTAAACCTACCTTTGCCCCATCTTGTATTTTACTGAGAGAGGGAGGGAGGGAGAGAGGGAAAGAAGAAAGGGTAGAGAGAGCGAGAAAGAGAATGAATAAGGTCCCTGCTTCCCTGAAGTAGCTGATATTCTGCAAATTCCCCCCACTGTGGCCCGAGGCTGACCAATGGGGGTTAATGGCCATCATGGTGGGGTTGTCAGGAGGAGACATGGGAGACTTGGAATACCCAGGGCAGGCTGAGGAAGGGGACTCCTGGCAGGGGTTGCCTGTCTGCACCCCCATTAAATGAGACGTCTGTGCTGATTGTCTTTAGACAAATTTCTTCGCTAAGATGTGATTTTGAAACATTGCCAGTATGGGGACAGGGCTCCAGTTTGAATTTCTGTGTGGAACTGATGTGTGTTCACAGAAATTTTAAGTGGTAAAACCCTTGGGCTGCAACCATGGTGACACCCAGGGCTCGGGCTCTGTTTTCTTCTTCCCAGAATGTGTTTCTGAGGGTTTGTCTTTCAAAAACGCCGGCAGGAGGCTGCACAGCACCAGGCTGGGCTTCCCCACCGCCTGTGCGGTAGTCACTCGGGCGCCTGCCGTGCCCTGGTGGGGCCGGGGAGCCTGGGCCAGCGAGGGCAGCTCTCTGAGCCCCAGTTTCTCTATCTATACCAAACCCTCAGGATATTCTGAGCCCACGAATGGAGGGCATGGAAGGCATTTAGCCTCTGGCCCAGCATGTATCTCTCTGGAACTGTCAGCTTTAAGTGCTAGCACTCACTGGGCGTTAGCATATCCTGTATTACAAGGAACAATGTATTGTCATTTAACGTTTTCTCCATGTTAATGTTCTTCCCACTCAGGTTACTTAGCACACATGAGGGTACCACCTCTTCCTAGCTCACCGTCGCTCACAGTGCGGGGCCCACCGCAGTGCTGTGCTGATATCGGTTGATTGAATAGTCTGCCGTCTGGGTGGTGTTTCAGAGGGTAACCCTTTCACGTTGCCTGCAGGGCAGCCCCACGCCAGGCCTCTGAGCAGGGATGTTCGGGGCGGCCAGCCCTGCACAAGTCGCTGGCTGGTGCCCGACAGCTCTTGGACAGTTTCATTTTGGAACGTAACTCTGGCCTCTTCAGATGGGCTCAGGCAATGATGTTCGGGTCACCCAGCAACAGCCACTCAGATAATTACATGGATTTCAAATTGTTCACCCCTTTCTGTCCTCAAAGCAATTTCAGAATCAATTTGAGGTTTGACAGGGAGCTGGTGGAGGTCTCGTGGGCCAGGCATGGTGTGTTGGGCCTGCTTAGCGCCCGTTATAATTCCGGCGGCAGGCCCTGTGCACCTGGGGAGCAGGGGCGCTGTCCTCTGTTGCAACTCAGGGAAGAAAATCAATCCATCAGTCAATGAGCGCACACCTAATTAAAGGTAACAAAGGCTCTGGGCACCTCATCCCCACCCCACCCCCGCCCTGCAGGATCAGGCTTGGAGAGCTAGAAGGAAAACCAGCCTTGTCTCAAACAGGATTATAAGGAAGTCCCAGCACCAGAAATCAGATGTAGCAAGGTTGTCTTTTTCAACAACAGTGGCCTAGCCCACACTGGAGTGGAAAATCCCTTCCCATGTGCAGTCTTAAAATGGATCTAGACAATAATTCTACTCTCAGAAGAATAAGGTCACAAGGCTGCCCCAGTTTTGCGACGGGGCACACTGTACCCCTTGGGCACAGATGAGCATAGTGGGAGCAGGCAGCCTGGAGCATGCTCCGTGCTCGCAGGCGGGGCACAGGGAGAGGCTGCGGTGGGGTGTGAGCTCTGGAGCCAGACTGCCCGGGTTCATTCCTGGTTCTGCCGCTCACCTAGCAGCAGCTGCCGGCTGGTTGCCCCACGATCTTCATCTGCGAAACAGGGTTGGTCGTAGCTCCCATCCCTGCATTCTGAGAAAGATGACATGGGCTCCCGTACCTGAGAGGCTGAGAACAGTCCCTGGCACAGGGCAGTCTTGCTGCTCTTATTATCACAGAACTGTTTCCCCAACAAGGGGACCGGTAAAGCCACCCTGTACTCTGCAAAGAGCAAGATAAGTTTATTTTTGGTTTCACCTTTGGAAAAGGATACGGAGGCCCTGAGGGGTAAGTAACCCAAGTTCACAGAGCAGAGTGGAAGTGGGGCAGAGCCTGGAATCGAGGCCCTTGTCATTGTCTGGACTTGTGGCCTTGTCACCCCATTCCTGCCAGCTACCCTGGGCTCTGTCCAGCCCTCTTCAGAGCCTTGCTCTGAGATTTTCCCACCTGCTTCATATTTTACAGCCGAGATAAACTCAAAGCATCAACCCTTGCTGCGTGTGTAGTTTGTAGTTTAACAGGGTCAACCCTCTGCTACAGGAATGAACTTGTAGTGTCGCGAGCCTGCACGTAGATTGTCAGGGTATTTGGGGAGGCAGAGGACACCCCTGGGTCCCTGCTGTCATACCACATGGCATTTTATCTACTAAGTCTTTCCTTCCCACAGACCCTGCCTTATAGATCCTTGGGATGAAAAGGAGCATCTTATCAAAGGTGGGGCAGGGAGACTTTGGTGACGGTGAACTCATCACCTGATTGGCTCTTGGCCTTTTATTTGGCAACCGTAGACGCAGGCTGTTAGGACTGGCCTGTCTCCTGCTGCTCCTATAGTCTGAGGAAAGAGCAGGTCAAGAGGCAGGACGGAAACAATGATATCACTGTGTTTTAAAGTACAGAGGAGTCGAGAAATTCAAAGATACGTTATCCACAGTGTTGCAAATCAGTCCTGTTGCACAGGTACACGTGAAAGCCCTCCCAGTGATAGAAAAGGTGAGGGAGGGGGAAGCCGGAGGCTTTGGAGGCCTGAGCTGCGCGTGCTGAACTGCTGTCACGGTGCTACCTTCCTGTCCCCTTCCTCGCTTCATTCCTCACACCCGCGAACAGTCATGGGACCAGAACCTTCAGAAACCAGGCACTGTACTTGGATTGTGAGCTCTGGGGTTGCAAAGGGAGGTGACCCTGATGACCCCAGGCCAGAGGAGGTAGCAGCAGATTGCATCCAAAGAACAGAACTGCACATCAGCGGTTCACAGACACCTGCCAGGCCCAGAGCTTCGCTGGGACTTCCCCGTCAGCAGAACCGAAGTCAGCTATGGAGTGTGTTTTTGGGGGGCAAGGGCTTTGTGGAGGGATGTTATGAGAATCCACTTGAGACATTCAGGTTCAGATTTATACATTCATGTCCTGCCAGTCCATGGTAGCTCACCAGATAGAGAGCAGACATTGATCTGGCCACACTTAGCCAGCCCTCTGTTATCGAACATGCAACGAAGAGAAAAATTATTGTTTTATCTGCTGGCACTAGTGCTCTCCCAGGGAAAGAACTGCTTTCACTGAAGAACTACCTTGATAGGTGATTTGGGTGAGAGATGAGGCCTTGAGGGCATGTGTATGTAGAAAGAGAGAGAGAGGGAAAAATAAATAAATTATATATATATATATATATATATATATATATTTATATATATGGCAGAACTCCTCTGTGTGACTCTGAGTGGGAATTGAGGTAAAAAGGGAGGGAGAGAGGCTGGGATTGAGTTCGTGGCAATGACCAAGGGGATGTCAAAGAACAGGAGATGGTTGCTTTTTAGTTTAAAATTCCCGAGGGCCCTTTCGTCTCCTGAACCCCGAGTCGCCTGGGGTCTGCTTCTCCTCACCCAGCCTGTGTGCACAACACTGGGGGTGCAAAGGAAGACCCAGAAGAGGGCGAGGTCTTTTTGATGGGAGATACAGGACAAAGCTAAAGGAGCATCCTCACTTCATGGGAAAGGGAGGGCGTTTCTGCAAAAGCCAGACGTCGGAGGCGGAGGTAACAAAGAGAAATGTGTGCCCCTGAGAATTCTCAGAAATCTTGGCTGGCGGTGGCTTCCCCAGAGGTCAAGAGACAGCAGTTGGAGCCCATCTTCACTAGATGGGATAAGAGCTGGTGTACAAGTGTTTACTGAAGAATTGAGGTGGGTTTTTTTTTTTTTTAATATGTTTTATTGATTTTCTAGAGAGAGAGAAAGGGAGAGGGAGAGAAACAGATAGAAACATCCATGAGAGAGAAAGATTGATTGGCTTCTGCACGCCCCCCTCCCCAACCTGGGGATCGAGCCCACAACCCAGGCATGTGCCCTGACTGGAAGTCGAACTGGTGACCTCCTGGTCCATGGGTTGATGCTCAACCAGTGAGCCACACTGGCTGGGCAAGAATTGAGTCTTTATTTCCTTAAGGTCTATCCATCAGGGTGCTGGCTGGTTTCTTGGCAGGTTGCTCTACCTTCCTCAAAGTGGGGAGCCATGAGCATCTGCCCTTACTGCCCCTACCCCGGTTCTTCCGAGCCCCAAGACAAAATCAGAAGCAGAGCCTCACCATAAAGTCAATGTAACCTTAGATCCGGTAGGAAACATGCAAGGCTTCTCATCACGCCTTCCCCTGGGCAGCCAGTCAGTTTTCCGAGTTTCCGTGAGAGCTGGCCTTCCAGCCTCCGCTCCAGCATTTGCAGCACCAGGGCTCACTGTGCTGCAAGGCAGACGATTCCACTCGGAAAACTCATTGTCCAGGGGTTCTCTGCGAGCCTGAGCCACACTCTGCGCCCACTGCCCACCTCCCGCCTCCACAGCCACACTTTCACTGCTTCTCTCTCTGGCCCCCTTTCTGCACAAACAGCCCTCCTGGGGCCTGGGGCCAGCTGTCCTGTCCTTTGAGTTCTTTTATGCTTCCACATCTCCTGTCCCTCCCCCTTCTTCATCTGTCATGGGTGCCTGGGTGCCTGATGACAGACTAATAATGGCATTCCTCGCACATGACAAGTAAATAACATTACTGCATCCTCAGAGGACATTTGCAGTGGATGGTCGAGTAATGAGATGTGTTTTTTTTTCTGAAAATGTCCTAATAGCCAGGTGCAGGGTATGCTCCATTTATGCCCTCTACGAGGTATATCCTCAGCCCAGGAGGGTCCTGGCTTTGAGGCAAAGCTGTCCTGTGGGCTCTTGACAAACCCATCCCTTGGCAGTGCCTGTCTCGCCCCCTTGCTGCGCCCCACCGAGCCTAGTGCTGCCCTCCTGCTACTTCACAACAGTCTGTCGCAGGGGCCCAGCCGTCACTGCCTGGTCTTGTGGTTTGAAAGGAACTGGAGGACGGTGTCCTCTACCTATGTCCCCCCAACATTTTTCTTCACCCATTCCTTTCATGCTGTCACTTGTCACTCGCAATGCCCCTGACCTCGCCCTCCTCCATCGAGCCCAGAATGCCAGGCTGGGGCTGGGAGACCAGGGTTCTCGCCCTGGCCCCGCCACTCACCAGCTGCGCAGCCTCGGACCTTGGATTAGCTGTGCGGCTCTGGCAGTGTATGGTTTCTACTTGGGGCAGAAACGGCTGTTTGGCTGTTGCTGTCCTGTACTCTCCCGGCCAGTCGAGTTCTGTTCCACAAGAGATTCGGTGCTCACAACTCATCTGCCAGGCAGAGGAAATGACTGATAGAAACTGAAGCTCAGGCTCGGGCCGGTTTTCTCAGGTCTGGTTGTACATTCAGATCATCTGGGGCCTTTAAAAATATACCAGTGCCCCGGCCCCACCCCCAGAGGGTCCGGTTCAGTTGGCCTGGGTGGGGCTCAGGCACTGCTGTTTTCATGGCTCCGAGGCGACTCCAGTGTTGTTAGAGCCACTTCCCCAGCGCCTTGCCGCTCTGAGCGCAGTTCTCAATGCGGCCGCACTCGGCGCTTGTTAGAAATGCAGACTCTCGGGCCCGCCCCGGACCTCCCAACCAGGATGTGCACGGCACCAAGGTCCCAGGGCTTCCTTTGCTGTTGAATGGCTGAGTGGCGTGGCTTTCACTCCATAAGTGGTCTTTGGGGATTTCCTTTGCTTATAATATCTGTTACTTTTACATAAGTGGCCACAAATCCATTTTGGATAGAGGTGTGGCATAAAAAAAATTTATATCCAATATCAGTTAATATTAATTAAGAAAACAGATACAACATTTATGCTCTAACCATTTCGCTTCTCAAAGGTGTTGAGCTCTCTCTCCCCACAGGGCCTTTGCATGTGCTGTGTTCTGCCTGTGGTGGTCCCTACCCTCCTCGCAGCCTCAGCCATCCTCCCTCTCACTCGGCTGACTCCTACTCCCCACAGCTGGACCTGGTGGACGGTTTTGTCTGATCCACATTCCTTGTCACCCTAATCTCCCACCTCATCCACCTCTCTTCCTCTCCCTCCCATTTCAGCCTTTCAATGACAGCCCCCAGGATGGTCTGGGCAGAGTGGGGAGATCCCATTGCACAGCCGAGTCCATCTCTTTACCTCCTTTATCTCTTTCTTTATTTTCCTCATGTCTATGCAAGAAGAAGCCAAGAAATGCCTTTTCTGTCCACCTCACTGGGGTTTTGTGGGGATCAAATGATGTATGGATGCCAAGATGCTCTCTAAAGGATGAAAAGTCTAAAACTATGTCAGAATCATTCTCATTAGTGTTGGTGGCAGGGAGTGGGTGCTGGAGGGAGCTGTGAGGATGCACTGAGTAGAAGGAAAGCACAAATCCTTTGCCCACGGTGGTGGAGACCCATTTCTTTACCCCTTGAGTACTGAGCGTTACATGTGTAGCTAGGTCACCCTGCACCGACCCAGGAGAGCCTTTCCCTCCTTTTAGTCATCCCCCGGGGATTCATTTCTATTGCCAAGTGACACCCTCCCATGTCACTGTTCTTTCCCCCACAACGCTGCCCTGTGCCACAGTCCCACTCCATGTCCTGCCTGCCCATTCTGGCGTCAGGATCTCTGGAGGATGCATCGTTGAAGCTTGGACAGGACTGAAACATTCATGTCTGTGTCTTTGGAGGAGAATGGGCAACGAGGCTGGATGGGGGAGCCAAGAAGGCCTCCTTGTCTCTCAAAACTTATGCAGCCAGCAACCTCCTAATTCTGTACTATTTGGACATAGCTGCAGTGCACTGCAGAAGTGCACTGAAAAAAAGCATGCTGCAAAAAAAATGCACTGTAAAAAAGTGCACAACAACAACAAAAAAGGGTGCACCGCAAAAAAGTGCACTGTGGAAAAAATGTACTGCAAAAAAAGTACATGGCAAAAAAGTGCACTGCAAAAAGGGGCACCGCAGCAAAGGGCACTGCAAAAAGGTACATGGCAAAAGGGGGCACTGCAAAAATAAGGCAGTGCAGAAAAAGTGTCCTGCAGAAAACAAAACCCGTGACATGCAAACGTGCGCACAGAATTACTGTTTTTGTTTTTATGCTCTTTTTTCCTGAGGGCAGCTTCTGATAAGAGCCCGAATGCTCAAGGACAGATCTCCAGAGCTGAGGAGGGACCTGGGAACCTTAGTGCAAGCAGGGGAAGGAGCCCAGACGGAGCCAGAGACTGAGAAGAATTCCTCACTCCTGCCCTGGCCCACACCTGCTATGGCCCAGCCCTGCTAAAGGACATTGGCCCCTTTGAGGTCTCTGATCGGACCAGCCTGCTGGGCATCCTGAGCCACTGAGTCCCTGTCTCTGAGTCTCAGTAGCCTCATTTGAAAATGATGAATGCCTGGCGGGGAGTGTCTCTCCAGTGCCCCCACTCTGGGTGGTCATGATGTGGCACTGGTCGGGCCACCAGCAGAGAGGGGAAGGTGTGGGCGGAGCCCTGGCGCACATCTGGCAGAGTCCCTGTGGGTTGGATTTCCAGAGTGGAAGTGGCTGCCAAGACCAGAGGGCCCTAAATAGCCAGGTGTAGAGTCCTGGGCTGCTCTCTAAGCCCCAGCCCATTACATGAGTGCCCATTGCCATGTCCACCAATGAGGTGCCCTTTGTGGAAGAACAACGGGCAGGTCAGTCCCCAGCCCCAGTCTACAGCAAGACAAACAAAGCAGTCAGCTCACAGCTCTTTCCTTGATCTTACAACACTTAGTGACTGAAGAAAAGAGATGGAGCTTGCGTTTTGTAGTTACTGCAGGCATTTAACGTGGGGCACAGGCCACACGGAAATCGAAGCACGTGTTTTCATAGAGGACCTCCTCTAAGCAGCAAAGAGCCTGACCCAGTCGGAATAACATTTATCCTCCTAACGAGTGTGTAAACAGAAGGAGAATTCATGAAGTTAATGTTTCTGCCTTCCTGCAGGGATATTTGCAAGCATTGATTTTTAGCCGTGATGTATGCCACTTGCAATGACTTCTGACTGAAGGGGACAATGCTATTTGGGAGTCTGTGAGGTTTAAAACATCCTGCAATTGCCTGGTGCTGTAGCAATGCCAGGCCCTGCTCTAATAGCACCTCATTTGTTAGGGTAACAGGGAGACTACTGTGAATGCTGCTGTATTCCAAACGGACTGCGTGGTGGCTCGAAAACCACTGAGCACATCATAGCCCAGGAGGGATTTTCTTAGGTAGGAGGGGGCCACCGGGAGGAAGGGAGAAGCAGAAAAGGAGGAGACTAATAGCCAATGCACCAGAGAGCTTCTCGCTGGGAAGGGAGTAGCGGGGAACGGGACCAGGGCCGGGTCCACTGGGCCCCAACCATGTGTGTAATGTTTTATTCCTAAAAACAAAATCCAAAGGCGAACACAGCACGTGATGTGATCAGATGAAATGTAATGATGCTGGAGGTGTTTGTTATGACTCACTATTTGTTAATATATTTGGAATATTTTATAATTAAACAAAACTATAAAAGAAAAAAAGCAGTTTGTGTAATAAGCCACTATCTGTGTAGAAAAGAGACAGTTTGTGAATATCTGGCATACAGTTAGCATATCTCTAGAAGGACTCACAGGACACGGGAGCAGAGGTCCCCTCTGTGAGGAGACCCAGGACACAGCACATAGGACAAGAGAGAAACTTCACTGTATCCGTAGGGGGTACATTCCGAGCCCCTCAGTGGGTACCTGAAACCACAGACAGTACCAAACCCTATAGGTACCATGGTTTTTCCTATACAGACAAACCTATGATAAAGTTTAATTTATAAGTTGGGCATAATGAGAGATTAACAGCAGTAGCTAGTAATACAAATAGACAATTATAACAAGATACTGTAATAAAAGCTATGAGAGTAGCTTTGGGGCCATTCTAAAGTAGACCAAGGTGACTTGAACACAAGGCTTGCGAATCCCGTGACGGTTGATCTGAGAACCAAGTGTCTGGTAGAGTGGAGACCCTGGACAAAGGGATGATTTGTGTCGCAGGGGGGATGGAGTGGGATGGCATGAGATTTCCTCACACGACTCAGAATGGGGCGCAACTTGAAACTTATGAACTGTTTATTTCTGGAATTCCTGTTTAATGTTTTTGGACCACGGTTAACGATGGGTAACTGAAACCGCAGAGAGCAGAACCGCGGGTAAGGAGGGGACGGACCACTGTATGTTCTTTCATGCTTTTCGAATGTTGTATTGTGTGCTTATATTACGTGATTTTTCAAATGAACATCATTATTTCCAAAGGTTAAGAAAAGACGAATAGAGAGGGGGTAGGAAAACAAAAGGAGAAACCTGAATGGAATAAAAAAAAGGGAGGAAAGAGAATTCATGAAATGCAGGGACTCATTCTGGGCACTCGGTGGTGGAAGGTTAGCAGAGAGCCACCGAGGCTCCCCCAGTGGGGAGCCCTGCCTGGGGGCAGCTTTCTGAGGGCACAGGAAGGCAGCCTGGAGGTAGAGGCGGCCACCCAGCCGGACAGGGTGCATGGTGAGCCCTCCCCTTCCCGGGAGCAGCCCTGGGTCTGCTCCGCCTGCCTGGGGTTTCCTGCCGCCTCCCAGCAATCCACATGGCCACCGCTGGGGCTGGCAGCCTGAGTGGGGAGGTGGGGACAAGGAAGCAGGAATGGAGGGTGACTGGTCCAGGTGGCAGGTTCTCCCCGTTGGAGGGAATCCACGGGCCTGGCATGCTTCCTTTCCGGGCACGGACTGTTGCGTGCCAGTGGAGAAGGACACCTGTGGTGGGGCAGATTTAACTAACTCCTGATCCCAGGCTGTGTCCCTAATTGGCCCAATGCAACACTCCTTCCTGGGATTTTTCAGGTACTTGGAAAAGGACCCCTTTCCCACCCTCTGGCGGCCCATCCTCTCAGCGCGTGACCTCTCCTGCTGCCACTGGACAGAACTGGAAGATAGGCGGTCAGATGGTGTGGCGCTTTCACCCTTGAGCTGTCTCAGGTCTGCCATCTAGACTTTAAGCTCCCTGTGGATTTGAGGCTGCTTCAGGTCTCCAGATTGAGCCCCAGATTGGGCCAGGCGCATAGAAGGAGCTCTCAAGGGGTTTGTTGAATTGACTGGGACCCCTGAAAGCCAGCTGACTCCCTCAGGCTGAATGTCCCAGCCTGAATCTTCTTGGGTCTGGTTCAGGGTGCGGAGAAGCATCCCGCTCCCTGCCCCCACTGGATCCCACCCTGCTCACTGACATGGAGGAAGCCTCCTGGAAGGAACACTGAATTGGAGGTTACCTGGGACCAGGAGTCTGATCCTACTTGTGTCCCCACAAAATGCTGCTCAGCAAGTCCAAAAAAGTTGTCAGGGATAAGCCTGGGTGACAGCCATCACCCAGAACAGCTCCTTCCCGAGTGTGGCCCCTGGACCAGCACCATCAGCATCACCTGGGAGTGTGTCAGGGTGCAAATGCTCAGGCCCCACCCTGGACCTGCTGACGCAGAGCCTGGGGCGGGCCGGCGCTCTGGCTCTGTGCTCACCAAGCTTGCAGGGATCCTGAAGCTCAGCGGAGTTCAGGACCTGAGCTTCTCCATTGTGCAGGAGGAAGGGAGGACCAAGCGCCGGTTAGAGAGCTTCAGGAGGGATGCTGACTTTTATGCTCCACCCCGGGTCTCCTGATGCCGATTTAGTTGCTTAAGTTTTATGAATGAAAAGGACGATGGTGAATGGCAGGATGGAGCGTGCAGGGGAAGGATCTGAATTGAAAATTTGGAAACCGATAGCTCACTCACCTGACTCACGTGCTGGTAACCTTCCCTGCCCCACCCTCGGGGCGGAGGGCCTCTGCGTGGGGACAGACAATGACCGTGGAAGGGCCAGTCTTGGCCACAGGGAAGCCACAGCCCAAGCAGGTCAGCAGAATGCTTGCCCTGATGTGAGGGTCCTTGCCTTGCTGGAGGGGTGGAGGGGGCCTGAGTTGGGGCTGGCATGGCCTCGCAAATGGCCTCGCTCCCAGCTGCTCTCAGCACTGCGGGAGCGGCCAGGACAGCTGGGAACTGTGCTTCCTTCCCAGCACCAGCACCAGAAGAGCTGGCCTGGGGCACCTGTCAAGGGGATCAATGTTTGGAGGTCCATGTTATAGTGTGAGCCAGGCTAGAAACAGAAAAACCCACCTGGGAATGGGCCTGCAGCGGGGGAGGGCAGTGTGCAGTATTAATTTAATTAAGTCCTGCTTTGGGGACCAGGCTAAATTTAGCAGCTGCCTTGACTGCTGGTTTGACTCTTTCCCTGTAACTCCCTCCCATCTGCCCACTGTGCCTCCTGCAGGTGATTAATTCAGAAGTCTGGGCTGGAATGTGCAGACGCACCTGCTGGTTGCTTAGTCCCCTCTGCAGCCTCTGCTGGCCTCTCCCTGGGTCTCAGGGCCACTTGCTTGCTCTCCTTCCGGGATGTAAACACCTTGTCCCTCCTAATGACTCCTGCGGTGGCCGCAGCAGCCCAGCCTCGGGCCCCAGCACCTTGCCAAGAAAGCGCCATCACCGTGGGCCTGGAGCTCTAGTTGTTTTCATTTCATTGTTCTCGGGGGAGTTAAAAAATGTTGACAAATTACAGCAGTGTTCTGGACCAAATGACTGATAGTGTGACACCTAGGGAGAAGGTGAGAGGCTCTTTTGCTATCATTTTTGTTCCACTTTTACCCTTGCCCCCCTTTGACAATTCATATCTTTTCAATTTTTGGACTATTTTTTTCTTCTGATTACCCTCCTTCTTGTTTGGGGGCCACTGAAGTTTGTTATGGTCGCCACCAGAATGAAGTGGTATCAAAAAGAGGAAGAGGTGATGGGAGACGATGTGATAATAATAAATGCCAAATGATGATTCTGGGTTGGAGACTCGGTAATCGTACCTCTATCGGGATCTATAGATAACAGAGAAGCTTTAATACTGAGCCAGACGCAGGTCTGCATCTGAGAAATGGCCACCGAGTGAGGGAGGACTCAGCAGAGCCAGCAGCTGGGGGACGTGTCCGCACAGTGCCTGCCCCCGGGTGAGGGATCCCAGAGTACCCATAGTCACAGTAGGAGCTGTTGACTTCAGTGCTTCATGCCCTGAGCCAGGGTCAGAGGATGAAATCATAAAAGAATTTTCTTTTTCTCACTGGACTATATATTTCATACCCCTTCCTGGGCTTTCTTTCCAGTCCCTGTATCAAATCTTGGGCAGATACCCTAGCTTTTCTGGTCACAACTAGGTATTAAGGGACGGCTTCATTCTTAGGTATGGAAAGGCCAGCCCAGTTTAAAACCCATATCTCAATCTCTGTCCCCGCCTGCAGCTCCAGCTTCTTCTCCACCTTGCCTCACCCACAGGGCCCTGCCCAGGTTTGGAATCGACAGAACACCGGGCATGGTGACATCTCTTCTTTCTGCTTTCTCCTGTGCTTCTCTCTTGCCAGCTGCTGTTTCTGGCCTCTGCACGGTCAGGCACAGGAGAAGAGGGGTAGAGGAAGAAATCAGAGTTCTATGTGGTCAATTCTGGGCTAAAACTGGGCATCTTTGGGAGCCTGCCTACATACAGGTATTTCTCTCCTGGGGACTTTAGTGGGTCTGGGCAACTTGAAGGTTAGAGAAGCAGAAGCTAATAGCGAGGAGCTTGGAGTCAAACAGGCCTGGTCCCTGGTCTCTATCCTCATTAGTAAAATGACCTTGGGCAAGTGACTTAACCTCTTTATTCCTCAGTTTCCCCTAGAGTGAAGTGATATGCCCACCTCCCAGGGCAGTTATGGATAGTCATGATAACATGTACAGTGGCCTAGACATTGGGGTACCTAGCAGATGGCAGCAATTTTTAAGAGGTTGAGCGCCCTTAGAATTTTCAGTAGCAGAGGTGTGGCACCCTGTAGGGTGTGAGTTAGCCTGGCCTCTGGACTCCAGAAGGCTTGACCAACCCCTTAGTGTTGTTGTCCCTTTCCAGCCCCTCCCCACCCCCACAGTGACACTACTCCTTAGTCCACAGCACTGGAGAATGACAGACTGCAGTGATCATAATGGCAGTCGTTATGGAACAGTGCAATATCTTGATTAGTTATAGATCTATATATATACATTATTTTAAATGCACTTTCCAAAGTTGCAGTGCCCCATCCATGGTAAGATGGCTTTCACAACGACCAGGTCCAGAAGCTGCCCATCCCCGCTAATGAGGAGGAGCAGGGCCTCGTGCAGCCTTATCTCTGGGTGTTTTCTTAGGGGCTGGTGCCAACTCACCACTTCCAAGTTTCTCTTGGATTTTAATCGCTTGGGGGAAGACGCCTCTTCATGAGAATAGCTTTTCTGGTTCATTGAATCCAGGCCAACTGGATAGAGGAAGAGTCATCTGTCTTTCCTTCTCCATCCTGGAGGTTTGGCTCCCCAGCCCCTCATGCTAACTTCCCCGAATTTGTAGGACCACTTAAAAGTCCAGATGACAGGAGCTGGGGCGGGAGGTGCCCATTTCTATAAAAGTTTGGTTAATTCATGCAGTAAGCCTGCAAAAATACCCCATTTTCAAGTAACATATACTTCAGCCACCAAACCCTCTAAACACAGGGAATGTGGGTCCTTGCTAAAGATGACCAGTGCACCAAATGAGGCCTCCTTTCTCCTTCTGGGAGCAGAGAGTTCTGCAATGACCAGAGTTCGGCTAGGGAGATGCTTGCAGGCAGCCAATGTTCGACTGTCCAATCTTGTAAATAGTACTCAAGGGGCCTCTCACTTTAGAGAGTCTGGAGAATGTTCTTGTCACACTTTTTAGGAAGTGATAAGCGTGTGATATATTGTTGTGGGGCCTGGAATTTGACCTCTAGTCACTGTCTCTCCAGGCACCTATATGGAGGAAGAGGAGGGTACCCCTTGGCCAGGGAGGTGGCAGGGATGGGGTTTCAGAACCCAGTGGCAGCCGCGTGTGGTTTTGCATGGGGGAGGATGTGCCTGGTCAGCCAAGCAGTCCCCCAGGGGAGATGACTGGCCCTGGGCCCTGGGCCCTGCTCTCCCCCAGCAGGGAGGGCTGTGCAGGCTCAGGAGACGGACCTGGGCATGGAGCTGGCCAATGGTGCAGTTCAGGGCACATTCCTTTTCTTTTCCCAAGAGGCCTGTTGCATCCAGGAAAAGAGGCACAGGCATCCCCCCAGTCCCTCCCTGTTGTTCCCAGTGACTCTCAGAACAGCCCAGGGGAGCAGTTCATCTCAGCAATCCCAGATTATTAGGGCCTGCCCCTCAGCCAGGCAGTCAGAGAGTAGGACATGCCAACATCTGGCTTGATGGTTGTCTACCCCTTCCACCCACGGAGCCAGTGCCCACCTTCTCCCCAACAGAGGCTTGTGACCCTCGGGAGCCCAAGGGGTGTACCCCTTGTGTGGCTGGGGCCTCCGCAAGGAGCATGGTGGAACCAGGGTCCTGTGGGTTAGGCCTCCCCCCGCCTTTGTGAAAATGTTAAGGGTTATCATTTATTGAGCACCCACCACATGCTAAATTCTCTAAATGGATTATCTCTTTGGGAGCACATAACCCCATGAAGAAGGGACTAGCATAACTAGTACAACCCTTATTTTAACAAGTATGGAAACTGAGTCTTTATCAGGTAGGGAAGCTCCAAGCTTAGATGATCAAAGCATCCAGATCACATGCAAATTGTACAATATCAAATTCAATAATTTGACTGCTTTAGAGTATCTCCTTCTCTGAATATCCATATTGTATCTATCTTTGGGATAACTACTGAGGGCTAGTGTGCATCCTTCTAGGAATTTTTCTGTCCATACATACACATAGGCCCACATAGACCCAAAGGTCCATAACTCTGTGACCTAGAATATAAGTTCCATGTGGGTAGGAATCTTTTTTTATCACTGTTGTATCCTTAGTACTTAAAAAACATGCCTGGTACATAGTAGGTGCTCAATAAATATTTGCTGACTAAATGTATGTACAAATACAAAATCATGTTTTGTATTTAAAAAGTCATGTTTTCTTTAGGTGTTTGTTTTTTGTGGTTTAGTACCTGAGTTCCTTTTCAGGTCAGTATATACAAATCTGCCTCATTCTTTTCCATTGCTGCATAATATTTCACAGATTGTCAAAACATTCTCTTGTTGATGGACAGTTAGGTTGCATCTACTTCTTCCACTGTTACAACACTGTGACAAATGTCCTTGAACTTGTCTCCAGGCGCATAAGTGTAAGACTAGAAATGAAGACCACACCTAGAAGTGAGTTTGCTGGGTATTGGAGACATGTGTCTTTATTTATATATTTTTATATCACCCAGGTGCTCCCCAGTGTTTTTTAAAAATCTATTTACACTCCCAGTAACAGTGTGTGTGTATTCCCAGTTACCCTCATCAATGCCTGGTACTATGTGATGGCTGGTAAATGGTATCCCATTGGCCTGATTGGTCAGTGAAGTCCAATCAACAGCTACCACTTTTTAAATTTCAATAGATGTTAATTCTTTCTAATATTAACCGATATTGATTTTTTTAATTATTCATTTTTTAGATAAATAATAATATAGTGGATGTATATATTGATCTTATAAGTAGCAACCTTCCTATTCTTATTTATTCTAATACATTGCTATATTTTTTTTAGATCTCTGTAGACATTTATGTCATATTTAAGTAATGATAGTTTCATTTCTTCCTTTCTAATTTGTATACCCTTTATTTCCTTTTCTTATCTAAATGTACTGGCTAGGGATGTCCAGGACAGAGTTGAATAGAGGCAGAGATGATGGACAGTCTTGTGTTGTTCCCAATATTAAAGGGAAGGCTCTCCATATGTCACCATTAGGTATCACTGTTGCAGTATGTTAGACCTTTATCAGGGAGGGAAGCTCCAGTCAATTCCCAGGTTGCTAAAACTGTAATCTGGAATAACCATTATATTTTATCACATGCTTTCACCTCCTTTTCTGAGATGATTATATGATTAGTCTCCTGTACTCCATTACTCTGGTGAATTACCCTAACAGATTTTCTAATGTTAAGCTATTATATCTAATTCCTTGAAAAAAATACAAATTGATAATTATATACATTTAAAAAATATATCTCTGTATTTGGTTTATCTGTTATTTTTCAGCTTTACTCATGAATGAGATTGGCCTGTCATTTTTTCTTTTTCATACTTTAATGATCTTACAAAATAGGCCTTCTCTTATACTCTAAGAGGATTATACAGAAGATGAAGTAGTTTACTCATTGCATGTCAGAGAGAACTTGCCTGTCACACCATCTGGACCTATTGTTTTCTGTGTGGGAAGATTTTAAATTACTTATTCAATGCATTTACTGATTATAAGACTCATCTGATTTTCTATTAGTCTTAAAAACCATTTTTGTAAATTCATTATAATCTTCTAAGAAATTCTCTTAGATTTTACTTAAGTTTTCAAATGTATTGGCCTAAAGCTCTTCATATTATTTTCTTATGATCTTTTAAAATAATTATAGATTCTAAAGTTAGCGTCCCCCTTTCTTTCCTAATATTATTTGATTTTCTTCTTCTCCTCCCCCTGTCTTTAATCAACTTCACCAGAGGCTAGTCTTTTAAAGAGACGTCTTTTGCTTTGTTAATTTTCTCTATTGTATTTTTATTTTGTTTTGTTAATTTCTTATTCTTATATTTCTCACTATAATCTTTGATTTTAATTTGTTTATTTTTTCTATTTTAGTTCATTATTAAATAACTTCTCTTTATAGTATCAGAATTCAAGGCTATAAATTTTCCTCTACATATTGCTTTATCTTCATCCTTCAAGTTTGATAGATAGTATTTTCATTATCATTCAGTACTAACTATTTCAAAGTTTCTATTATGATTTTTGCTTTGATCAGTATTTTTAAATGTACAAGTGTAATTTTTGTTTCTCTTCATTTTTTAGTGGGAGCTGAAGCCAAATGGCTCATAGGTATAGACACCTAATATAGGGTAAAATGAACACAGACTGAGGTTCTAAATCTATCAAGGGGAGTGGAGCTCAGGTTCCAGTATTTAGGAAACTAATAGCTTAATTCTAGGAGTCATGAAGGGCATTTTCTTCTGTAAAATGAGAACCATGAACACTCATCATCCCAAGGAATCCACCAAAAAAAAAAAAAAAAAAAATGTGCCATCTTCCAAGGGCCAGGACTGACAAACACACAAAAACTAAAAAAAAAAAAGTTTGAAAAGTGGAACCCCAAGCTGATATCATACCACAAACAGATAAACATTTCTTTTAAAAATATTTTTTTTCTTCATTGATTTTTTTTTAGAGTGAGAAGAAGGGAGAGAGAGAGAGAGATAGAAATATCAATGAGAGAGAACACTGATTGGCCACCTCCTGCATGCCCCTCACTGGGGATTTGGCCCACAACCTGGGCATGTGCCCTGACCAGCAATTGAACTGGCAACCTCTTGGTGCATGAGTCGACACTCAACCACTGAGCCACACTGGCCGGGCAGATAAACATTTCTCATTAAAAAAAGAAACTCTTGCCCTGGCCGGTTTGGCTCAGCGGTTAGAGCATCGGCCTGCGGTCTGGAGAGACCCGGGTTCGGTTCCCGCTAAGGGCGCGTACCTCGGTTGCAGTTTGTCCCCAGCCCTGGTTGGTTGTGCGGGTGGCAGCCACTCGATGTGTCCCTTTCACGTCGATGTTTCTCTCTCTCTCTCTGTTCCTCTCTCTCAATCCCACTCTACCTGAACAAAAAGTGGAAAAATGTCCTCGGGTGAGGATGATTTAAAAAAAAAAAAAAAAAAAAAGAAACTCTTACATTAAAAAAAGTTTTATTTATTTATTTATTTATTTATTTATTTATTTATTGGTATGTGCCCCTAGCGGGAACCGAACCCTGGACTCTCTGGTCTGTGGGCCAATGTTCCAACCTCTGAGCCAAACTGGCCAGGGCAAAAAAAAGTTTTTTTTAAATAGACAAAATCCAGGTATATGTTATTTATAATACACACATACAATTTAATGACACAAAATTATTAAAAGCCAAGGGTTGGAAGTGAATATGTATACCATACAGATACCAAAAGAAAGCTGGTGTTGCAATGTCGATTACAATGTAGAAATTAAGGAGAAAATATAAATAGAGAAAGAAGATAATTGTTTAATGATGAGAGGGACAGTCCACTAGGACATATAATAATCATGAATCTTTATGTGCTTAACAACATAGCCTTAAAATAAGAGAAGCAGAGAAGAACTGAAAGAAGAAAAAGACAAATCCACCATTACTGGAGGAGATTTTTAGCACACTTTATAGAAACAGATGGATCAAGGAGATACAAAGTTGTAAGTCTATAAAAGGTTCAAACAGACAAGTAACAAGCATCAGCCATTAGATCTATTTATAACCCTGCACCCTATAAATGGTAACTATGTCTTCTTTTCAGGCACACATTTATAGAAACTGAGCATAGACAAGGCCAGTAAGGAAATCTCAGCAAATGCTGAAGAACCAGTAGATCACATTCTCTACCACCATGCAATGCGACTAGAATTCAATGATATAAAGAACTTCCCTCTGCCTTTAACCACTAGTCACTCCATCATGGATTCTGGCACTGAGAGGAAGCTTAGGGGAGTGTGGAGTAACCTTGAAGCAGGAGGAAGGCTTGAGTGGGTATGATAATGTTTCTTAATAGAACTGGAGAGTATGTGTGCCCTCTTAAGACATGAAGGATCACCTGATCATGATATTTAGTCAACATCTTCAGGGCATGCTCAGTAGAGTTTCCTTTGCAGCCAACTGTGTCAGGGTGGGTAGCCAGGAAAGCTCTTATTATATTCATTTTACAGGTGAAGGAACCGATGAATAGAGAGAAGCAGCTTACCTATCAAGGTGCTGAAAAAATATATATATAAATGGTGGAGCTGGGACGGACTCATGTATTATGACTTCAGATTGGTTGCTCTTCCAATTTTATCAGCTGTGAATAATTCACATTCAGCTTCAAGTCTGACTACACTAAGATATTTGAGAGCAGGCCCTAAGCCATATTTGTTACTTTACCCAGTGCCTGGCCATGGAATATTTCAGCACATACGTGTTCAATGACTATTGAATTAAGTTACTAATTTCTGCACAGCTATTTGCATTTATTCAGTTATAAATAACTCTTTTCTCATGTGATACATTATAGGGAATTTGGAAAAAACAGAAAGCAGAAAGAAGAAATTAAAATCTCCCATAATCCTTTTATTAAATATTTTACAAAACCCGTATTTTAGTGACTGCACAATAACCATACACATGCTCGACATTTATTTAGGTTATTTCCAAATTTTCCCTGTCACAAATAATTCTATGACAAGTACCACTCACACTCTTATTATTTCCTGAAGATAAATTCCTAGCGATGGAATTCCTAGGTCAAAGGATATGAAGTTTTAAAGGTTTTGATAAACATTGCCAGATTTCCTTCCTTAAAGCTATTGTAATTTACATTCCCCAATGTAAGAAAATATCCATTTCTGTGCACCCTCATCAATATTGTTTCCCCTCTCCCCCATTAAGGAAAACTTTTTATTGAAGTATTACATTCATAAAAAAAGTGCAGACATCATTAGTGTTTGGCTCACAGCGTGAATATACTCATGAACCCAGCATCTAGATCATGACATAGAGTGTGATCTGCATCCAAGAAGCCACCTTCTAGCCATTATCATGCTCCCAAGGGTAACCACTGTCCTTTTAACATCATAGCTTAGTCTTGACCATGTTTAAACTTTATATAAATGGAATCATGTTTTGTTACTCTGTGTCTGCCTGATTTCATGCAATACATGTTTGAGGATTCATCCATCTTGCTATGTGTGGTTGCATAGTTTATGCTTCTCATATTGCATTTCATTCTGTGAATGTGCCATAATTCATCCCTCTTACTGTTGATGGGCATTTGGATAATTTCTAGATTGGGACCGTTCCAACCAGTGCTGCTGCCATGATCATTCTTGTGCATGTCTTTTGGTGAATGATTTTAAACATTTCTGTTCATTATAAACGTAGGACTGGTATTACTGGGTCAAAACACTGAGTATTTTTAATTTTAAAAAATTGCCTAGTAAAGCTAAAGTCAACAAATAATAACTAATAGGAAATTTCAGACTTTCTGAGTGTTGGGTGTTAGTTGGGCCTGGGGTCCTTCCCTAAATTAGATATATCATGGTTGGGGACTTCCCACCTGGGTATCTGTAACTGTGTGAATACATAGACCCTTGTGTTTAAGGTTTATATATAGAAAGGAGACATTAATAAATATATAAGTAAATGTGGTCTGAGTTGGGGTGGAGCTAGTCACATGGTTGTGCAGATGACTGTGGACAGAGATTGGGGAGTCCCTTTGGGGGGACCTTTTGTTCCAGGTGTGCTCTGATGAATTGATGGGCTGGGGAAGATTGTATAGGGTGTGAGGTCCCAGGACAGAATGTTGGGAAGTTCATTCTATAGGTAGTGGGTTGGTATGGAATGATTTTGAGTAGGTTAGTGCCTTCACGGAAGCGAGGTTTTAGAAGCATATGGAAGATAGCCAGAATCCAGCCAATGCCGGATGCAATGGCCTAGACGGAGGGGCTGTAGGGCTCCAGGGACGGGAGCCGAGAGTGTCTTCACCTACAGGTGATGTTGCAGGAGCCTGTGAACCTTCTGGGGCCACACTGCAGTGTGCTGCCCCTTTTCCAGCCTCCCCTGTGCCTTTCTGCCCAAACCTCCTCCTTTGACTCTGCCAGGCCCCAGCACCCTCCAGCTATTGCTCCCCAGCAGGATGTAAACTTCCCGGGGCAGGGACCGTGTGTGCTGTTTACGACCCTATTCCCAGCACCTAGCACACTTCTTGACACATTGTGGATGCTGAATAAACATTTGTGGAACAATGAATGTTCTTTTGTGTCATACTCAAATTCCCCTCTCTGCCAACCCCTCTCAAAGACTGGTCTGCTTGTCTTTTAGTCCTGGCGTTGCCCCTAGCCACGGCCTCATGATTTCTCTTGTTTCTTTCCTTGGAGGCTCTTGAACCCTGTGTACAGGTGAGGGTGTCCAGGAAAACTCAGTGCAGAGGCAGGTTCACTTCTCTCCTTCTTCCTCTTTCGTGGATGTGGCCAGGGCCAACGTGTGGCCAGCCCAGGGCTCCAGACGCCTGTGTGTGGTGCTGCTGCCACCCATACGCTGCGGGGGAAACTAGAGACCCAGGTCTGAGGGCCTTCAGTTCAGCAGTAGCCAAGTGAAGGTTATCCAGGGGGAGTTGCCCCTTGTCTCCACCCACCCCCCGGGAAAGCCAGGCAGCACTGCTCTGGAAGACAGAGCACCCCGGGCCCACGAGGTTCTTTGTCTTCATCTTGTTCAGGTGCGTTTCCCCAGTGGCACGTGGAGTGATTCACTGGTGAGAAAAGCTGCCGTGTCTCGCTGGGTCCACCTGGAGCCAAATGTGAGGAGAGGCTGGCCCCACCTGAAGCTTTGCGTGGGATAAGTATGGCCTCATTTTCTGCTCCTTTTTTTTTCTTTCCATGTTGACTATGAAATGACTGTGGGGAGGCAGGGAACCTGAAGCATCCAGGCAGGCTGATCTGCCAGCCTGTCACTTCAGACTGGAGAGGGACCAAGCCTGTGAATACTGAATGTACCCGATTTCCTTCTAGGGCATTCTTCCTAACGGTGGAGCAGGGGCAGCCGGCTCCCAGAGCAGTCAGCGGTCTGTGATCTGAGGAGAGGGCTTGGGTGGGGGGACCAGCTCCATGGGACTGCCCTCCAGGCCCTGGGCCCTGTCCACACTGTGGACTTCCTCCCTCTGAGCTCATGTGACTCACACGTGACCGTGTCGGGGCAACCGATTTCCCCTCCAGGCAGGTTTAGGGGCTCTCTCAGTCTCCAATCTATTTTCACTGTCCCCAGCAAGATTCTCCAAGTTGATGAATTTTAAAACCAAAACACATAGATAAAATCAAAACCCAAACCATTACAACCCCCAGGGGACAGCCTGTGCGAGATCAGGTGGCAGCGGCGAGCTGTTGGTCAGTGTTGTACCTATTGGTCAGCAGACCGTCCCCAGACAGGGTGGCTGGAGACAGTCATTTGCTCAGTCACATGGCTCAGGAAGTGAGGCAGGACTCTGCAGGGACAGCCTCGGTGTCTTCCGCTGGGGTCACCGCTGGGGCTGGAGGGTCCAGGGTGGTGCCACTTCCTTGTCTGGGGCCTTGGCGCTGGCAGGAGCCTCGTGTCTTCTCCACCGTCTCCTTTTCGTCTCTTGGCTCCTCGGCCTCCTGTGCAGTAGAACAGTCTGACTTCACGTGGCTGAGACCCGCTTCTCGCAACAGTGGAAGCTGCCTGTCTGTTTCAAGCCCAGAAGGTCACTTCTGCCGCCTTCAATTGGTCAGTTAAAGCAAATCCCATGGCCAGTCCAGAGTAAGGGGCAGGGAGGAATCCACCTACGAGAGGGGATTGTTGTGGCCGTCTTGGGAATGATCTTTCCGAGAGAGACTCCTGAAGGGCTTGTCTCCTGCAGCCGTGCTGCTGTCTGAGCCGACGCAGTAGCCCGGCTCCTGCCCCCCCCCCCCCCCCCAGGGTCCAGAAAGAGAGACGCTGCTACTTGGCCGAAAGGAGGGTGAGTTTTTAAAAAGCTCCCTTGCTATTTTTGTAGTTACAAATTGTGAGTGCTAGAACTCCACTGTTCTTTTTTTTTTTTAATCTTCACCTGAGGATATTTTTCCATTTATCTTCAGATAGAGTGGGAGGGAGGAAGGGAGAGAGAAACATCGATGTGAGAGAGACACATCGATTGGTTGCCTCCCTCAGGACCCCGACCAGGGCTGGGGTGGAACTGCAACTGAGGTATGTGCCTTTGACCAGAACTGAACCTGACACTCTTTGGTCTACAGGCCGACGCTCTAACCACTGAGCAAAACTGGCCAGGGCTCCACTGCTCATTATTACCCTAATATGTGTGTCTATACATTTAGCACTGGGAGGGATGCTTTCTGATTTCTGTTGCAGGAACACCTAAAGTTGCCTGAAACTGGGCTGAACCTAAGCACCCCTTCCCCAGGTTCAGGTGTATCCTCACCAGCCAGCGTTGTCTTTAATTATGCAGCCATAAACTTGCATCTCCCACCCTGTTAAACAGCCTATCAGGAGTTCTAGCCTCCCTAGCAAATTCTCAATTCTCAAAAATCTGTGCAGAATAGCTGTTTACTTTTCACTTTTATTTGGGACAGAAACTCTTCAAGTAAACTTAGGAACACACCTGCAGCCCTGTTAGGGCCATTCACGCGGCTGGAAAACAAGAAAGTGAGAATAGGGGTGAGAGGGTTGTTTTCCATGAGGTACGGGAAGGACTTTTACAATATGAGAATTCTGGAAGTCACTTCGGGTCATAAAATCTGGTCGTTTTATTGTCCTGGTTGCCCCTGTTTTTGTCATCTGCCTGTCCTCCTCCCGCTCCTCAAACCCCGTCCTTCTCTCCTCCTCCCTCCATATCCTGAGTCCGTTTCTGGAATTCCATACCTCAGATGTTTCCAAAAGCAATTTTCCAAAATCAGATTAGGCTTCACAGAGAGAAAGTAAGCCTGTAGTTTGTTGGTCCCCGTTGCTTAATGTTCTCACCAGAATGCTGCTTAGCAGATGATGGGGATTTCAAGGCCTTCTGGTTTTCATCGATTTTAAATGTGGGATCGTTAAGCACCGAGGAAAGAAGTGGAGGCTCACCAAGGGTGCACTTCGGACCTGCTCCGTGCTGTTTAGCTGCTTGTTGCAAGAGGAGGCTGAGCAGCCCTTTTTAGGTCATGTAAAACTAGAAAAGCACGTCAAGTGCAGGGCAGAGAAAGTTTGAAATACTCCTTTCTTCCTCCCTTTGTCTGCATAAAACAGTGTGGATTGAGGGTCGGGAGATCTGAGTGGGATGCTCTCAGCTCTATCAAGAGTGAACCCTGAAATCTTAGGCATGTCACCGACCTCTTGGGCTTCAACTTTTCTATCTTTAATCAGAGATTTGGATTTGATTTAGTTGAACACATTCTGGGTTGGGCATTATGCTAGGTACTGGACTTAGAGACCGAGAGCTAGGCTGTGTCCTGCATGCAGGCAACTCAGGGTAATGAGTGATCTCTGGGGCCCCCATGCTCGACATTCCCCACTGCATGTACACCCTGCTGCTGTGCAGAGCAGTGCAACAGCTCTAGCTGTGCAGAGGGAAACCACACCGGCTGGTAAATAGCCTGACATCTTCTAGGAAACCATCGGTGTCAGAAGACTCATAACATTGACCATAAGCAGTATATATGTTTTTGCAAGGTTTGTTTATGTGAGCACTCTACCAGTTCAGCTAGGGCTGGTTTGATATCTGTTAATTAATTAATTTCCCATTACTAAATATTGGGCCTTTCTATTAAGTCATTGTTTTTGCTCACTTGTGACTCTTTTTAGTAGTAAGTACGTATTGCCATTAGGAAAAATAACTTTGGCTTCAAGTTGAAGATGATAAAGCCCCAAGAGTAAGTCTCTGTGACGAGAACCAGGGGCCATGTGGGGTGAAGTGTGTGTGGGTGTTGGGGGGTGGCTACTGAGGACACTTTTGCAAATAGCTCCTCAGCCAGGACAAGATCAGATGCTCCTTGATTTAACCAACACCCCAAACACGAGAGCCCTTGTCTGGGCACCAGACTCTTACTCTTTGCCTTGGCCAAGGTCTCGATGATTATAAGCTAGAGTTTTGGGGAGAGGGGATGGTGACCTAGATCATATAAGTGACAGGAGCATGGAGACAGGTGGGTAGAACTGAGATGTACTTCAGAGGCACACTCGATGGAATTTGGTGATAGGATGGATGTCAGCAGTGGTGGGGTGGGTGGATGGGCGTTGGGGAGAAGAGGGCCAAGTCAGGGATAACTCCCAAAAGTTACCGGATTGAGCTGCTGTATGGGCCAAGGTGGCACTTATGAAAATAAGGAAAACTGGGAAAGGTTTGGGAGAAATATAAACAGCTTAGTTTTGGGAATGCACAGTTTGAGATGCCTGATGAATCATACGGGTGGAGATGACCCAAACCAATAGCTGGTTGCAACTCTTCTAAGAGGGAAGGGTGGAAATGGTGACGTCTGTGAACCTTTGAACCTAACTTGCTATCACAATGCTGTTTCTCTGAGAAACTGGGGATCAAGTTCAAAATACCTGATTTAACAGATACACCATAGGATATAACTGTTTAGAAGCTGGGAGCAGCTATATACATTTATACCAGGGGCTGGTTGGGATTGTTAAGAGGTAGTTTGGTATAGCCGACAAAGCATGAGATTAAAGAGTCCTAAAATACGAGTCCTTGACCCAACTCCATCACTAATAACCACGTGTAACTAGAACAAACAATTTATCACGACACTTTGCCTATACGCTTCACACACTTATGAAACAGATGAGTGGAAGTGTTATGTAAAGTATAACATGCCATGAAGTTTACAGAAATTATCATTTTATTCAGGGTACAGTGTGTTTCTTAGTGAGATAGCAGTGACAGGGCGAGTTGTTTCCCTTTTTGATAGATTTAATATTCTCCCTTCTTAGCAAAATGACACCTGCTTATCATCAAAAAGGAAAATACAGAAAAATAGAAAGAAGAAAATCACCCACATTTTCTCTAAAAAAAGCATTTTTAATATAGGGTCTCCCCCCAAAAAATGTATTCACAACTTTTAATAATTATAAAGCCAGTGTTTATTAAAATACATTTCATTTTTAAAATAGAATCTACAGACACCTTGTATACATTTTTGGGGGACACCCTGAATTTTGGCATATTTTCTGCAGGTAATATTTTCATGAAAGTTTAAAAGTTAGGATTTCAAGCATGTATTAATGTACAGGGAAACTATATAACTATTATCTATATACAGTCATCCCTCACCACTTTGTGCTTCAACTTTCGTGGCTTCACTCTATGGAGGTTTTCTCAAATATATTCATTAAAAAGTTGATCGAGACAGTGAAAATGATACAGTGTGTGCTCAGTTGTCTGAGTCAATTATACACCCCTGTATTACCATCAAAATTAAAATTACTGTACGTATGGACTGTAGGCCTATGTATTTGAGCACCCCCGCAAATCCTTCAATGCCAGGTATAATTGCTGACCACTCCTTATGTGTGGGCAATAACTTTTTTCCAAAAAATCGGGTGTGGTGAAACCAAGCCAATCAGAGCGTGCTGCTCACTGATTGGCTCTCCTGTCCTCTTCCTATCCTGGCCACTGATTGGCTCAGCCTCATGCAAGTTTGTTTCTCTCACACACGCTTCCACTTCCCTACACATCGGAAGCATCTTTGTTCTTGTAGGTGTTTGCAATTTCTGAGAACTTTGATCTAAGCCCCAGATGGCTCCTAAACATGCTGCTTCTTCTAAGCCTTCTGATGATGAAATTAAGCGCCGGAGGAAGATGCTAACCACCCAGGAGAAGGTGAAACTCTTGGATATGATCAAAGACGGCAAGAAAATAGTGGAGGTTGCCCGTTGTTACGACTTGAATGAGTCTACCCTTCGCTCCATCTGTAAAGATGAAAAGAACATCCGTGCAATGGCTACTGTCTCTTTCAACAAGGAGGCAAAGTGCGTCGTGAGGAGTCATAATATGTTCTTAGTGAACTTAACTGATGAGGATCTGGTGCAGATGACTAAGTCTGCGAGTGAGGAGCAGGAAGAGCAGCCACAGGGTCCTAGGGATCAGGGGGAGGAAATTGGCCTTACACTTGAGTGTCTCTCGCAAGTCGGGAGAACTATTAAGGTAGTACAGGACATGACTGGCAAATGGGACCCACAAATGATGCACTGTGGTTCCAGAATGCACTTGATGAAGCAATAGAACCCTACAAAGGCCTCCTCACGCTTATAAAAAGACAGCGCCGGCAACTGCCTATCACAGTGTTCTTCAGCCGCACACCAGACACCCACCGCCTGCTCCCAGTGCTCCTTCATTGGAAGAAGACGACGCACCTGCTGAGGATACTGCACCACCTGAAGACTCTCCTCCTGAGGTCGTGCCTGCAGAGGAGCAGTAACCTTGCTCCTCTTTGCTGTGCAGTACATCTCTTCATCTTCATCATCAAACAAGTTGCACTAGTCTCATAGGTTAGTGGTTGTAAGAACTGTGTGTGTGTGTGTGTGTGTAATTAAATGTACAATAATAATATATTTGTAATGTCTAATATGTTTTACTTTCTCTTATTTTGTCTAATATATTGGGTAATACAAGTGTAATGGTGACTAAAGGGTATTATTTCATGTTTAGAGAGCTCTAATAATGTTTAAAAAGATATTTAAAAGGTCATAAACAGGTTCTCTATGCTCTAATTGCGAAAATATTCGATTTATAAATAAAGAATCCTACTTCACGGAAATTCATTTATCGCGGTAGAGTCTGGAACTAATTAACCACAATAAACGAGGGCCGACTGTAGGAGCCATAATTGATCAGCAATAACATTGCTGCCATGTTTAACTTGGATCCTTTCTTTTTTTACAAATAAAGTGTTGTGGATATCATTGAACCCTCCTTTACTGTTCCCTTTCAATTCTTTCCCCATTCTCCTCAAATATAACAACTGCTATATAATTTTTATTAATCTGAATGTAAAATGATATTTTATTGTTGTTTTAAACTTCACTGGGATAAAATCTGTCCTCCCCCCCACCCCATTTTTAGGTAAATTGATGGAAGAGGTTATCCTTTTCCTACTGATTCCTAATGCCAACTTTGCTGTATACCAGTTTGCATTGTCTATGACTTTCTTCCTGGGATTGCTATTTCTTTTCTTTTCTTTTTTTTTGAGTTTTTAGGGAGAGGGAGAGAGAGAGAAACATCGATGAGAGAGAACATCTATTGGCCACCTTCTGCATGCCCCCGACTGGGGTTTGGGCCCACAACCTGGGCATGTGCTCTGACCAGGAATTGAACCGATGACCTCTTGGTGCAAGGGTTGATGCTCAACCACTGAGCCACACCTGCCAGGCTGGGATTGCTGTTTCTTTATGGTTTAATTGTCTATCCCTATAATAATAACATATGAGTTTATTACTAAGTTTTCTAATAAGTCTTGATATGTCTTAGAGCAAGTATCTCCAGTATTTTTCTTCAAAATTCTTTCAGCGATCTTGGTCCTTTATATTTTCATATGAGTTTTATCATCTCTGTCACGCACCACAAAAATCCTTGATGGTAATTTAAAATTTTTTGAGATATAATTTACACACCATAAATTTCACTTTTTAAAAGTGTGTAATTCAGTTGTTTTAAATATATTCACAAAGTTGTGAAACTACCATTACTATCTAATTCCAGAACATTTCATCACCCCATAAAGAAACCCTACACCCATTAACAGTCACTTCTCATCCTCTTCTCCCTTGTTCCTGGGAAACACAAATCTACTTTAGTCCCCATGGATATGCCTGCTCTCCACATTTCATATAAATGGAATCATATAACGTAGTTTTTGTTGTCTTGCTATTTCACTTAGCATAATGTTTTCAAGTTCATCCATGTTTTAGCATGAATCATTACTTATTTTTTATGGCCGAAGAGCATTTCATTGTGTGAATATACCATATTTTGTTTATCCATTCATCAGTTGAGGGACATTTGGGTTGTTTCCACTTTTGCTTATTGCGAATTATGCTGATAAGAACATTTATGTGCAAGTTTTCGAGCTGACATATGTTTTTGTTTCTTTTGGGTTTATACCTAGGAATGGGATTGCTGGGACATATATGTTAAATCTTCTGAGAGCTGCCAGACTGTTTCCCAAAGTCACTTTACCATTTTACATTCTAGTTTGTGTGAAGTGGTATTCTTCATGGCATTTTGATTGAAAGTGCATTGGTTTCCAGATTGATTTTGGGAGAATTAGCACCTCAATGTTGACTCTTCTCATCTACGAGCCCGATATGTATGTCTCCATTTAATCAGATCTTCTTTTATGCCCTTCCAGTCATCTTGTGAAGTAGCTTTATGATCTTGGTTTTAGGTGCATCCGTAACATTGACATCATCTTAATGAGAGAGTCCTCTTTCCAATTATTATGCTTTGTTTTTCTTGTCTTATTGCACTGGACAGGACTTTGAATTCAGTGATGAATAATACAGGTGATAGTGGCATCCTTGTTAGGTTCCTGACATCTAAATTTTTATTATTAGATATGATGTTTGGCATTATTTTTTTGTTTTGTTTTGTTTTTTGTTAATCTCCACCAGAGGATATTTTTTCCATTGATTTTTAGAGAGAGTGGAAGGGAGAGAGAGAGAGAGAGAGAGAGAGAGAGAGAGAGAAGAAGAAGAAGAAGAAGAAGAAGAAGAAGAGAAAGAGAGAAATATCCATGTGAGAGAAACACAATGATTGGTTGCCTCCTACACGAGTCCCGACCAGGGCCGGGGATTGAACCTGCAACCCTTCAGTGTGAGGACTGACACTCTAACCATGGAGCAACACTAGCCAGGGCCCATTAGTTCTTAATAAATATATACATACATTTTTTAATCCTCACCCAAGGACATTTTTCCATTTTTTTGTTCAGATAAAGTGGGAGAGGGAGAAAGAGAGAAACATCGATGTGAAAGGGACACATCGAGTGGCTGCCTCCCTCATGACCGCTCCAGGGCCAGGGCCAAACTTCAACCGAGGTATGTGCCCTTAGCAGGAACCAAATCTGGGTCTCTCTGGACCAAAGGCTGACACTCTAACCACTGAGCCAAACCAGCCAGGGCCTTAATAAATATTTTCATCAAATTAAAGAAGTTCTTCTCTGTTTTTATTTGCTAAGTTATCTTGATAGGTATGAAATTTTGTCAGATGCTTTTCTTCAGCATTTGCAAAGCTTATCATACATTTTTACCTTCTTAATTTGTTAATGTGGCATATTATATAATATATTTTCCAACAATGAACATTCTTACATTTCTAGGATAAACTGTAGTTGATCATGATATAATTTTTATATACTGTTAAATTAGATTTGAGAATATTTTAACTAGGATTTTTGTATGTAATTCTATGTGAGACTGGTCTATAAATTTTCTTTTATCTTATCATCCTGCATTTATTAAGGTAATAGTAACCTTTAGAGCACTTTCCTAGTTTTCCTTCTTATTCGATTCTCTGAAACAGTTTGCTTTGGATGGGGGTTAGCTATACCCTGAAGATTCAGGTAAAATTTGCCAACTAAACCTTCTTGGCCTTTGACTTTGGGGAGGGAGGCTCAGATTTCTGACCATTAAATGACTGTCATTTCTGACCATCTTCATTTTCTCTTGTGGTTATTAGTATATGTAGATTTTCTACTTTTTCTTGAATCAGTTATGCTCATTTATTATTTTTTTAAGAAAAATGCCTATTTTTCTAACTTAGTTAATACCTTCTCTTTTGACTTAAGAAAACGCAACTGTTTTTGTGCAGAAATCCCCATTTAAATCCTATTGCTAATGTTTGTGTCATCACTTTTCTTTTTGTTCAGTCTTGCTAAAGATTTGTCTTCCAAAGAACTATTGTTCGGTTTTAGTTTCCTGTTTCTTAATATATGCGCTTATATTTATTATTTCAACTCTTGTACTTTCTTTGTATTCACTCTATTGTTGATTTTCTTTTTACTAACTTCTTGAAGAAAACCTTTAACTTACTTATAGTTCTTCCTCCTCTATTTTGTCTAACATTAATAGTGTTATACCAGTTATCTTGTCATAATTATTTGCCTGGAATGTCTTTTTTTATCACTTTATTTTCAATCTTTTTATATTGCTTTGTTTAGGTGTCTTTAAAACAATATTTAGAAAATTTTTTTTCCTTTTTACCCAATATGAGAATATGTCTTTTATAAGGTGTTTTTAATCCACTTTTTTTTTTTTTTTTTTTTTTGGTTATTACTGATAGAGACTTATTTTTACTACCTATTTTTCCATGTCTGTGTTTTTTTATTTACAATTCTTTAAAAGTTGCATGTCTCTTTTTCTTTCTCCTGTCTCCTGTTGGACTCAGCATTTCCACTATATTTTCTCTATTGGTTCAAAAGTTTTAGTTGGGTGGGTATTTATTTATTTATTTATTTTTATTTAGTTTTTTAAATCCTTACCCAAGGATATTTTTCTATTTATCTCTAGGTAGAGAGAGAGGGAAATAAAGGGAGAGAAAGAGAGAAACATCTACATGAGAGGGACACATCTACTGGTTGTCTCCTGCACAACCCCAACCAGAGCTGAGGATGAACTGTAACCAAGGTATGTGCCCTTGGTCGGAATCAAACCCACGACTCATTGGTCCGTGGGCTGACGCTCTAATCGCTAGGCCAAACCGGCCAGAGCTGTGGGTTTTTATTTTTAAAAGATTACCCTTTACTTTTAAAACATTATAATTTTAAGTATATATTTTTCTAACAGCGTAAACTTATTCAGTATCTTTCTATTTCTCTCAAGCAAGAAATGACTTTTAACCCAGTTGAACTACATATGGAATGTTCTTTCCTGTTTATCCTTTGCTATTGTTATCTAGATTTTTAACTTCACTTGCTTTTTAACCACACACAAAATCAGTAATTTAAAATCATTAATCATTACTAAATAAACTTCCCTATTTTATTAATTTGCTGTGCTTACCATTTATATTTGTTTTGTTTTTGCGCCCCGACTTTTTCTCTATGGGCTCACTTTATTTTTTTTGCTGAAATGTATCTTTAAGTAGTTTTTTTCAGTGAAGGTCTGTGGATGATTAACTCTCTTAGTCTTTGTATACAGGAAAATATATTTGTTTTATTAATTAATTTCTTTCTGTTGAATACTCTGTATTCAGCTTTTATTTAGCTGGGTATAGAATTTTAGAATAACAGGTTTTTTTGTTTGTTTGTTTTTTTAATCCTCATCCAAGGACATGTTTAGAGAGAGGAAGGAGAGTGAAAGAGAGAGAGAAACATTGATGGGTTGCCTTCCTTATGCTCACAGACCAGGAACCAACCTGCAACTCAGGCATGTGCCCTGACCAGGAATCGAACTGGCAACCTTTTGGTGTACAGGACAGTGCCCAACCAATTGAGCCACTGCAGCTGGGCTAGAATAACAATTCTATTTTTCCTCAGTATATTAAAGATGTTACTTTACTGACTCCTGGAACCTATTACTAAGTAGTAAGTCTGCTCTCTTCACAGTTATTTTTCCTACATAAGTTAATTCTATGGCAGCTTTTAAGAGATTCTCTTTATTTTTCATATTCTTCACTTTTGCCAATCCTGCTCATGAGTTTTTATTGACTTATTAAAAATGATTTTAAAATCTGACTTTTATGACCTTTAAAAATGCTTTTCTTGCTCTGGCTGGTTTGGCTCAGCAGTCAGAGCATCGGCCTGTGGACCAGGGAGTCCCGGGTTCAATTCTGGCCAAGGGCATGTACCTCGGTTGTGGTTCATTCCCGGCCCCAGTTGGGGTCATGTGGGTGGCAAGCAGTCAATGTGTCTCTCTCACACTGATATTTTTCTCTCTCTCCCTCCTGCTCTGCCTGAACAAAAAATGGAAAAATGTCCTCGGGTGTGGATAAAAAATAAATAAATAAATAAATAAATAAATAAATAAATAAATAAATAAAATGAAATATGTTTTTTAAAAAATGCTTTTCGTCCAACCGGTGTGGCTCAGGGATTGAGCGTCAGCCTGTACACCAAGAGGTCGCCGGTTCGATTCCAGGTCAGGGCACATACCCAGGTTGTGGGCTAAATCCCCAGTAGGGGCATGTAGGTGGCAGCCAGTCGATGTTCTCTCTCATCGATGTTTCTATCTCTCTCTTTCTCTCCCTTCCTCTGTTCCTGTAATTTGAAAGTTGAACATCTTATGGTGGGTCTTATGCTTTGATGAAGGTGCTGTTCATACCTTATAAGAACACAATGTGGGAAAACTCTTTTCAAACAGGAGCTTTTTCTTTTTCTTTTTTTTTATCCTCACCCGAGGACATTTTTCTATTTTTTGTTCAGATAGAGCAGGAGGAAGAGAGAGAGAAAGAGAAACATTGACGTGAAAGGGACACATCGAGTGGCTGCCACCCGCACAACCAAACCAGGGCCGGGGACAAACTGCAAACGAGGTACATGCCCTTAGCAGGAACCAAACCCAGGTCTCTCTGGACCCCAGGCCGATGCTCTAACCACTGAGCCAAACCGGCCAGAGCCAGGAGTTTTTTCTTATCCACGGAACTCCCAGCTTTCATCATGGGCCTGATTATATTAATATGTTTGCCTATATCTATATGTACATCAATGTTCATATCTACATCTCTATCATATATCTATATAATATATCTCTATCTCTATATCTGTATCTTTGTCTTGACAAGGACGCCCTCCTTGGCCAGATTTTAGTTAGTCTCTGCGCCCTCTTCTTGACCAGGCCTCAACCTTGGCCTGCCCAACTCAGTTTTGGCAAAGATACCTGTTCACCCTTCTTGTTTTCCACCCTTAATATAAGTCCTTAGTCTATCTTTAGCAAGAAACATATTCAACTGTTTTAGCAAGAATCCCCTTACCCTTGATAATCAAGTTTCTCTTCATAATTTCCATCCACTGACACCCTCTCTGTGATCCTTGGCCGTAAGTCACCAGCTGTCTTTGCTGAATTCAGAGTTGAGCTCAGTTTTACACTGAAGTCTCTCTCTCTTGTTACAGTAGCTTGAATAAAATCTGTCTTGCCATTCTTAACGTTGTTTTAGGTCTTCAATATCTATCTATCTATCTATCTATCTATCTGTCTATCTATCTATCTATCTATCTATCGCGAATAAATTAATAAATGAATGAAATGGGGTTGGAACACTGCTTGTAGTTGTAAAAAGCCAATGTGAGTGGGCGTGTGGAGGAGAATTTGTTTTTTCTTTGTTCCTTTGGGCTTGGTGACTCTGTTGACAAAAATGAAGACCCAGCTGCAAAAAGACTAGGCTGTCAGAACAACATGCATTTCGAATTGTGTACGTTCCAGCTAAGAGTGTTGTGCCAGGCCATGTTTTATTTCTGCTGATCAGTTTTAGTTGAATAGAACTAACCGTTGAGGGGGCCTTGTTGTCAAGCAGTGAGCATGTTCCTTATCTAATGCTGGGTGAAATGCTGCCGGGGATTAGTCAGTTGTTGTAGGCACGGACAAGAAAAGGAAGAGAAGTGTGTTCCTGTCATGTAGTGTCCGTGGGAGTACATGATGATCTCTGGAAGGGGCTCAGGCAGAAAGAAACGATCTCGTGCATTGATTTAATTTGACTGACTTTAGAAACTAATGTACTAAAGAGATACCAGCATGTTCACTACCGCCTTATTTGCAGTAGTGAAAAATGGAAGTAATCTCAAATAGTCTAAATGCTTATTGGGACCGGCCGGTGTGGCTCAGTGGTTAAGCGTCGACTCATGCACCAAGAGGTCGCTGGTTCAATTCCTGGTCAGGACACATGCCCAGGACACATGCCCGGGACACATGTGTACCGGATCCCCGGTGGGGGCCATGCAGGAGACGGCCAGTTGATGTTTTGTTTCATCGATGTTTCTATCATTCTCTCCCTCTCCCTTCCTCTGTCTCTAAAATCAATAAAGGGAAAAAAATTTTAAATGTTTATTGGTTGAGGAATACTTAAACTGTGGAATATTATGCAGCCCTTTAATAGAATGAGGTGGAGCCCACTAGACAGCACAGTAGGTCTCAGCCCTTGTCGACTCATTGCCCTTTGTTACAACAAATATCTTGAGCCTGAATGAAACTCATGAATATATATAAGCCTACATACATGCAAGATTTAAAAACAACAACAACAAAAAACAACCGTTCTATATAAAGCTAACTCTAACATCAGAAAAAAATAAAACTGGGTTGGGGGGGAGAAAAATTAATTTCCCCCTACCTTCCAAGTTCTTACTAGACTAATAATTAAATTGACATGAGACAGATTAACAGGAGCAAATGATCAAATTTATTACATATGTATGTATGCAGGTTCCATGAGAATATGAGACCCAGAGAATAAACAAATCAGGTACTTAGAGCTTATATGCCATCTTGGGCAGAAAGGCAATTCTCATGGAGATGGAAAAGCAGATGTTTGGTAAACGAGTGTTTGCCAGGCCATCTTTAACAACGGGCACAGAGAGGACTTTGATCAAGCACACTTGTTCATATTAAACTACAGCTGTCCATAATGATATGTCCCTTCCTAGCGCAGATCCTCTATCTGCATTCTTCTTCTGTTTGTTTGTTTGTTTGTTTGTTTTGTTTCTTGTTTTTTGGTACGTGGAAACCGAACCCGGGACTCTCTGGTCCTCAGGCCGAGGCCACAACCTCTGAGCCAAACGGGCCAGGGCTCTATCTGCATTCTTTATGGCAATTAGGGGGAAGGTCGAAGGCTTTTCCTGAGTCTTTAATTTCTTTAAAATAACCAGTACCCCAAAAGGAATATTTTGGGGTGACAAACTCTGCTTCCCCTCAAAAGGAATGTAACTTGTAATAAAATCATGTGTATTTTCACTAAGTCGGTGCAGCATTGCTATTGTGATGCAGTTTCTTTTAAAATGGTCAGTAACTTCTGCTAACATAAATAAAACAAAGTGCAGTTTTCCTACAGTGCTAGGATAGAGGGCAAGTCTTGGTTGTGTGGGATCATGGATGTACTGCACCCATACTTCTCAACATCTAGGGTGTTTAGTGTCCTTTCAAGGAACTCGGGGTCATAACTCAGCTGGGCTGGGCAAGAATGAACCGGGCAAGCTCCAGCCAGGATTCAGATTCTGAGCACAGCGGAGCACAGATCAGCTCAGCAAAAGACAAAGATGAGTTGAGCGTGAAATGCAGGCTCCCCAGCCCCCTGACCTGCAGCAGCATGCTCAGCCCTGCAGGGTTGTGGGTGGGCTGAAGAGTTGGGTGGGAGAGGAGGTCCCTCATCTCAAAGAGCCTCTAGCCAGGCAGAACTCACACTGGGATGCCTTTCAGGAGTTCCATCTTTAGGGGACACTGTTGTAAATTAGCCCTCCCCTCTGTGAGCAGGGGATTACAGGCACCCTGCAGAGAAATTCTGTGGCTTCTGGAGAATGTCAAGCTTCCTGCTGTCTTCCACATTTGCATCAGCACTCCCTTCCCCTGGCTGCACCCTATTCTCTGTCCCCAGCCTAATTCCCCACCTTTGAGTCTTTGCTCCAACTCAGGATACCAGATGCCATGTCATAGATTGGGGCGCTCCCAGGAAGGATGAGCTGGAAGCTGTGGTTCTCAAAATGTGGTCCCAGACTGGCAGCAAGGACTGGGAACTTGTTCCTAATGCAATTCTGAAGCCCCACTCCAGACCCACTGAATCAGAAATTCTGGGCGGGGCCTAGAAACCTGTGTTAATAGGCCCTGTAGGCTACTGGATTCTGGCCCAAGTTTGAGCCCCAGTGCATTAGCGAGAAGGGGACAGAGGACACCTGTGTCTAATAGGAACCCAGAGTGGGCTGCATTCTCTGTGACCCCGTCCGGAGGCCCTGCATGAGCGTCACCATCCTCAGAGGCCATAGCATTCCATCCTTCAGAAAGTGCACATGGCCATGCTAGGGCCTCGGCCTTGCTGGGTGCAGTGCAGGTGGGCTACACTTGGGACCAAGGACCTTTTAGAACACTTATACTGACCAGCAAAAGTCCCTCTGCTTAGAAAAGAGGTTAACCTGGAAATGTTGCCGAGGAAAAGGAGACACTGAGGTTTTTGTCTATTCAGGGGGAAAGTTGTTCTTGCTTTGGGAAAACAAAATAAGATAAAAAAAATACTGTTTCACGTTGCTGGGTCCTGCAGGGTGTTCTATTGCCCCAGGGAGGTGGGGGTCTTGGTGCCAACGCACAGCTCACCCTGAATTCAAGTCCACTTCTGGGATGGTGATGTCCACTCAGATACTTTCTGCAGGATTGCTGACCCTTCAGAGGTTCCCAAACACTGGCCCTCAGGTCCTATGAGTTATCACTTAAGCCTTCACCAGGCTGAAGTCAAGTGAGAAAAATAATTCTACATAGTCATACCTCGTTTTATTGCACTTTGCTTGATTACGCTTCACAGATGTTGCGTTTTTTTTCAAACTGAAGGCAAGACCCTCCGCCAGCAAAAGGTTATGTATGAGTGGATTTGTTGTGATACTCACTTCATTCCAGCGGTCTGAACCATAACATCTCTGAAGTCTGCCTTTAATGCTAAATATATCCAATTAACAGATTATTCTTTATTTTGAGATGATGTCCTTTCTATTTCAGGGGAGTTCAAGCGTCCTCTTTTTTAGGAAATAATAGTGATACTGGATGGTTTCTAGTGGACAGAGAGTAGATAATATGTAGTTTTAATGTAACTATGGCAAACCTGGCAACTGTATGTCCGAACTCCCATTTTTATTTTTACTCAGTTTAACCCGAAAGCCCGGAAACTCTGGCTCTGGTCCAGTCCTCCATGTCCCCCTAACCAGAGAGGGTGAGTGAGAGCCCAGGTCACACAGCCCTGTGGTAGCGCCAGGAGTAGAGCGTGCCCTTCCTCTGACCCCATCTCCTCCCATCGTCTCCCCGCTCCCCTCAAAGGGGTGATCTCACTAGCTTGTGAGCTCCCCAGAGGACTCGCCCTTTCTGTCTTTCCCTTTCTGGTCCGCAGCCCCTGTCCTTCCACCACCCTCCTGCTGTGGGGCAGCGCTGAGACGCGGTGGAAAGTGCTTTGCGAGAGGCCTCTGCGAAGGTGAAGGGTTCTAGGCCGCCCTTTCTCCCTCACAGGCACAAGCCTGTGGGGAGTGTCTGCCACATGGAGAAGCAGTTAGTCACAGTCCCTGCGAGAGCAGACCAGTTGGTGGGGGCTGGCCGGGTTAGGGAGGGTGATGCCAGGGAGACTGTTGCCATGGTGACTTGGTGGTAGCCCTCCCCAGCTTCCCTAATCCCAACCCCTGCAGCCAGCGTTTTCAAAGCACCACCGCTTTCCAGCACATGGAAAAGCTGTTTCCCCACCTCTGAAACCAGGATGGAGCCTGACAGCTGGAGCCCAGCCACCAGAAGACCCCAGAAGGTCCTTCGTCAAGCTGAGCCTGGGGAGTGAGGCGAGCCTGGCTGGAAGTGTGAGGATGTGCTGTGACACAGAGCCAGCTGTGTGAAGGGACATGCGGCGAGTGCTCCTTCCTTTGTTTCTCTCTGATTTATCCCAGTTCTGTTTATAAAGGTGATTGGATTCTGTGGTCCTTCTAGACAATGAGCAGCTCAGTCTTATCCGCCCCATGGTTATGGCCCAGCCTTTGACTGTAATTGATGTGAGCCAGGCTGGCTAATGTTATATCTTACAAAGATGGGCTCATTAATTGACTGTAGAGATGTCACCCACACACTGGAGGTATTAACAATCAGCGGTCCGAGGTAGTGCTGATTCAGCAACAGTGGCGCTGCAGAGGCTGTTCAGACCTCCAGGATGAAGTCCCTGCAGTGGGATTACTAGGTCACAGGGCACGAATATCACATGGGTCTTGCTATGTGTTGCTAAATATTTTCTCCCAAATGTTGCACCAGGTCTTAATGTCATTAGCCATTTATGAATGTTCTCATTTCTGCACAGTCCTACCAGCATTTGATATATCGATTCAATATTTTGTGCTAATTTATAGATATAAAATGGTACATTATGGCCTTACTTTGCATTCGAGGGGGCTTGAGTGGTTAATTTGCATATTGTTGATTACTGATTTATTCTACATGTTGGTTTGTTATTTGTATTTTCTCCTGGGTATTGTCTGTTTATGTCCTTTGCTCCTTTCGGCTGAGTTTCGTTTTTTTAGCAGCTTTGTTGTCACCCAGGAGCCCCATGGATTGAACATACACAGTACCCCATGGACTGAACACACACGGTATCCCGTGGACTGAACACACACAGTACCCCGTGGACTGAACGCAGACAGTACCCCGTGGACTGAAGACACACAGTACCCCATGGACTGTATACATACACAGTACCCTGTGGACTGAACACACACAGTACCCCGTGGACTGAATACATACACGGTACCCCGTGGACTGAACACACACGGTACCCCGTGGACTGTATACATACACGGTACCCCGTGGACTGAACACACACAGTACCTCGTGGACTGTATACATACACGGTACCCCATGGAGTGAACACACACAGTACCCCATGGACTGAACACACACGGTACCCCGTGGACTGTATACATACACGGTACCCCGTGGACTGAACGCAGACAGTACCCCGTGGACTGAACACACACAGTACCCCATGGACTGTATACATACACAGTACCCTGTGGACTGAACACACACAGTACCCCGTGGACTGAATACATACACGGTACCCCGTGGACTGAACACACACAGTACCTCGTGGACTGTATACATACACGGTACCCCATGGAGTGCACACACACAGTACCCCATGGACTGCACACACACGGTACCCCGTGGACTGTATACATACACGGTACCCCGTGGACTGAACACACACAGTACCCCGTGGACTGAACGCAGACAGTACCCCGTGGACTGAAGACACACAGTACCCCATGGACTGTATACATACACAGTACCCTGTGGACTGAACACACACAGTACCCCGTGGACTGAATACATACACGGTACCCCGTGGACTGAACACACACGGTACCCCGTGGACTGTATACATACACGGTACCCCGTGGACTGAACACACACAGTACCTCGTGGACTGTATACATACACGGTACCCCATGGAGTGAACACACACAGTACCCCATGGACTGAACACACACGGTACCCCGTGGACTGTATACATACACGGTACCCCGTGGACTGAACACACACAGTACCCCGTGGACTGAACGCAGACAGTACCCCGTGGACTGAACACACACAGTACCCCATGGACTGTATACATACACAGTACCCTGTGGACTGAACACACACAGTACCCCGTGGACTGAATACATACATGGTACCCCGTGGACTGAACACACACAGTACCTCGTGAACTGTATACATACACGGTACCCCATGGAGTGCACACACACAGTACCCCATGGACTGAACACACACGGTACCCCGTGGACTGTATACATACACGGTACCCCGTGGACTGAACACACACAGTACCCCATGGACTGTATACATACACGGTACCCCATGGACTGTATACATACACAGTACCCCGTGGACTGAATACACACAGTACCTCAGCACCTAGAGTGGATAGCCCACCCGTATTCCCAACACTTTTCACCCCTCGGCGTTCCGTTGTAGAAGGTGGATGGGGCCAAGGGGGGTGGGTAGTCATTTTAGGGGTGCCATAGGGCTCAGCTATATGCATTTATCAAGTTTGTTTTTGAAGGTCCTTTATTCCTTCATCTGAAAAAAAGAAAGGGACAACTAGGCTACCTCTGAGCCTGTTCCAGTCCCCTAATACTTAACTCTGGTGACTCACTGGGCAGGTGCAGAGATGAACACAGCATGCTGCCTTCAGGGTGCTGGGGTCACAAGTGGGAGGATGCATGAGCATATCGCTGCTCACGTGGGCTGCCCAGGCCACTTACATGGTGCCACTTGCAAGGGTACTGGAGACCCAGAGGACAGAGAGGGCCCTGTGAGCTATAGCAGTCGGGGCTTGGAGACCAGTCCCGAAGGATGTGTCTGATTTAGCCAGATGGAGAGATAAGAAGGACTTTCTGGGTGAAGGGGAATTATCCTCCAGGCTCTGGTGTTTGTGGCACCGTGAGGAATCAAGTCAGGCTAGGGCATAAGGTTCCAGTGGAGCGAGGGCAACTCCAGGCCAGGTGAAGTGATTCATGAGCGGAGCAGATGGCTTTCCGGTGGCAGGAGCATGAAGCGACAGCAGTGTTACAGGAGGATTGGGAAGGTAGATACTGCCAAGGTAGATAGCAGGTAGATAGCTCTCCAGGGGACCAGCGGAGGCTCTGGGCTGGTAGGTTCTACATCAGCAGACATGGGCTGCTGTCAGGCTTTGTCAGTGGTCCAGGTTGTGCTCTGTGGGCTTGGTCTTGGTGGAGCCTGAAACTCCCCTAGTCTGGCCCCATAGCACTAAAAACAAAACACAGTGGTGTGAGTGAGCGTGGTCTTCCATCTTCTAGTGCATCCTAAATGCTGTGTTGGTGGTTGTGTGTTAACAGGTGCCTATCTATTGGGTATGCCCAAGAAAAAAGGAAGGCTGGTTATTTAGGGGGGGTCTTTATGTATGAAGTGGATCCATAAGACCACTCTAATGGTTCCATTTTCTCAGTATCTTTACATGATGCTTGATTCTACATACTGCCTGATGTTTTTCGCAGAGGGTTTCTTGTGGGTCAGCCTCACCTCCTCAGTGAGAGAGTAAGCAATAAGTCCTTTCCCCACAGTTCCCACAGGGCCTGCCCAGAGGGTGGAGACAAAGTGTCAAGACACACCTGTTGCTTGATTATGGGCCGCCTCTCAGGTGACACATCCCTCACCATCACTACGCTGCTGAAGGACCGGAAGTACCATGTGACAGAATGGACCATGAGACAGGAATCAGGGCCCCCATCCAGCTCTGCCCTCCTTGAGTGGTGTAGCCTTGAGCTGGTCGTTTTATCGTCCTGAGCTTGAATTTCCTCATCTCTTAACTGAGAGCATCATTGTAAAATGGGAGTAAGGACATCTTAGATTCTTTTCCATCTTTATGTTGTTTTACATACTCACAGGACTTTCCAGGGTTAGGAATCTCAGCCTGTGACCAGACATGCCCGAAATGTACCAAAGGATAGAGAAAGTCATCTTTATTTCTTCTGGCCCTTCTGCTCTGTCCCCATGCACTGAACCCGAGGAGACGCCTGTCCAAGGCGTTCAGCCCAGACCCCCCTCTCCTACTTTGGTGCAGGAAATAGACCTTGATGAAATTTGGACGACTTGGAGTGACTGCATCCCTAAAATGCCTTTTCAGGACGACCGCCTCCTACTTAGGGGAGTGTTTGGGAGGCCCTTGGAGCCCAAGCTGAAGCCCCCCGAGACTCACTTTCCATGAAGAAGTGGCAGTCAGAGCTTGGGGTCTGTTTGCCAGCCTGGAGCCTGTGACGTGAAGGCGCTCTGTGATGCAGTGACTCCAAGGACAGGAGCCTTTGGGGGGGGCCGGGGTGTGGGAGGCCTCCTTCAGATGAACTCTTATTTTACCAAACACCGTCTGAGAAAACAGCTCTCCAAGGCCTGTGACTTAGTGCTGTCTTTCCCACCTCGTTCTGGCAGCTCGGGGCTGTTATTACACACTACAGCAATAATCATCACCATGATATTAACAACACTGCATTTGTTCAGTCTCTTAACTTGAAAATAAATAAGACAGTGGATCCGGGGTGAGTTCCAACCCCAGTCTCTCTACCCCATCATCACTTAATAATGATTACGGAGGCCCCCCTGGGCAAACAGCGCCCTGCCCAGCACTCCAGATATTAAATCCACCTAGAAGCAGGGTGTAATAATGCTGACCCCGCAGGGATGTTTCAAGAATTAATCCCTGCGGTCTCTCCATTCCACCCTCCTTCAACACATTCAATCTTCGGAACCCTAGAGTTGGTGACGTTTATACCATGAATTAAGACATTCTGCTGTTGCCCCTGGAACTCTTCATTACAATCCTGAGTCGATCAATGGCAAAGAGGAATACTATTTATTAGTTAAGTGGATGCTATTGAATTCTTAATTTAAGTGGCTTTTAATTCAGTGTTTTACTTGCTCTCCTTCATTTTGCCCCTGCTCATACAAATTTCCCCATTAAAGGCTGATACAAGGCCATGATGCTGTCTTTCATCATCATTTTGTGTTTTAGAGGACGGTTTTCAGCTGGGAAGAAGGCAGGGTGGGCAGGGAAGCCAGACGTGCAGCCTAGAACAGGCTTCTATGCTATCTGCTGGGAGGAAGTGGGCGATCGGGGAGGGGGTGAGTCCGTCGACACCGCCTTCCAGATAAGGTCCCACAGCTCATTTGGCCTTTACCGTGTTTCTTGCTTTGGTTTTCCCAGCTTGAAAAATTGACTGCAGTTCTCCCACTCAGATACGAGTCCCAGAGGTAGTAAGTGGGAGGTGGGCTGTCTCTGCGACTGGGAGGTCCCGACTGGCTCCCGCAGGGGGGCTGCTGGAGTCTGGCCTGACCCTCTTCTGCTGGAGACCCAACCGGAACTGATAATAGCCACTCCTCCTCACAGTGCACATTGTTTGTGACAGCTCTACTGCTGTGTAATTGAAATATAATAAACCGTACGTGTTCAAGTGTACAACTGGATGTTTCGACTTATATGCAACTGTGACATCAGCATCTTAATGAAAATAATGAACAAATCCTTCACCCTCGTGCCCCTTTGGAATCATCCACTCCCACTCTTTCCTGTCCCTGGGGAACAGGGGATGCTGTGTGGCAGATTTGCTTTCTGTCACTATCTATTATTTGCATTTTCTAGAATATTATATAAAGAGAATCACACAGCACCTACTTACTCTTTTGTGTCTGGTTCCTTTCACTCAACACAATTATTTTAGATTAATCTACGTTGTGGCAAGTATCAATAGTTCCTTCATTTTCATTGCTGAGTCGTATTCCATTATATGGATATATTATGGTTGTTTATCTCCTCACCTAGTGGACCCTTGGCTATTACAGATGAAGTCGCTGTGAATGTTCATGTATGAATCTTTGTGTAAACATATGTTTTCATTTCTCTTGGAAAGATTAGGATGATTGGATTACCTGATAGGTTACTAACTTTTTGTTTTTGTTTTTGTTTTTTATCCTTAAATATCCGAGGACATTTTTTTTTCCATTTTTTTGTTCAGATAGATGGGGAGGGAGAGAGAGGAAGAGAGAGAGTGAGAGAGAAACATCGACGTGAAAGGGACACATCAAGTGGCTACCACCCGCATGACCAACCAGGGCCGGGGACAAATTGCAACCGAGGTACATGCCCTTAGCGGGAACCGAACCTGGGTCTCTCTGTACTGCAGGCCGATGCTCTAACCGCTGAGCCAAACTGGCCAGGGCAGTAGCTAACTTTTTAAGCAACTGCCATACTGTTTCCCAGAATGGTTGTACCATTTACCACTCCCCCCAGCAGCAGTCTATGAGAGCTCTAGTAATCCCATCATCCTCCCCAACTCTTGGTATGTGCAGTTTTCTTAACTTTAACCATTCTAATTATTGTGAAGTGGTGGCTCGTTGTGGTTTTAATTGTATTTTCCTTGGCCCTGGCTGGGGAGCTCAGCTGGTTAGAGCTTTGTCCCAACGCACCAAGGTTTCGGGTTGGATCGCGTTCAGGGCACAGGCACGAATCAACTAATGAATGCATAAATAAGTGGAACTGCAAATCGATGTCTCTCTCTCTCCCCCCTTCCTCTCTCTCTAAAACCAATCAATAAAATTTTTTAAAATTTTGTTTCCCTTTTAACTAATGACGTTATCTTTTCATGTGCTTATTTGACATTCATGTATCTATAGCTACTCTAGCTTTCCTTTGATCAGTATGAGCATAGTATATCTTTAAATATAGTACAAAGAACACTTATGTTTAATGTGATTATTGATGGTTAGATCGAAATCTATCATCTGTGTATTTGTTTTCTGTTCAGCCCATCTTTTGTGTCATTTTTCCTGCTTTGGATTACTTTCTATGATTCCCTTTTATCTCCTTTGTTAACTTAATTATTTATAACTCGTTTGCCTTGTTATTTTAATGGTTGCTTTCAGGTTTGTAATATAAATCTTTAACATTGCATCTATCTTCAAGTGATATAGTGTCACTTCATGTATAGTATACGAACCTTACAATAGTACATTTCCATTTCTTCTCCATTTCTCCTTTCATTTCTTCCAAAAAGGCCTCCTGGCCTTTATGCTAATGTCATACATTTTATCTTTATGTATATTCTAAACCCCATACTACATTGCTATTATTTTTTGTATAAATACTCAACTATTGTTTTAAATGCAGCTATAAATGTAATTACCATTTCTGATACTATTATTGCTTGGTGTAGGTCTGTATGGCCACCTTGTATTATTTTCATTCTGCTTAAAGAATGTCCTTTAACACTTCTTATAGTGTGGGTGTGCTGATTGATTATTTTTTTGCTTTCATATGTCTGAAAAAAATATTTCACCTTTGCTTGTGAAAGATATTTTCTCTGTGTAGAAAATTCTATGTTGACAGTTTTTTCTTTTAGTGCTTTAAAGATATTGCTTCACTGTCTTTTTTCCTGCATTATTTCTTATGAAAAAAATTTGCTATAATTCTTATATTTGTTGCTCTGGATATAATAAGTCCTTCTTCTCTAGTTGCTTTGAAAATTTTCTCTTTATTATTGGTTTTGAACAGTTTGATTATGATGTATCTTAGTATGCTTTTCTTCATATTTCTTGTGCTTCAGGTTTGTTGAGGTTCTTGGATCTGTGGTTTTATAGTTTTTGTTTGGTTTTTAAATCAAGTTTAGTGATTTTCTGGCTATTACTTTTTCAAATACTTTTTTCTTTCTTTTGGGGACTCCAATTACACATACATTAGGCTGCCTGGCATTATCCCTACAGGGCACTGATGCTCTTTCTGTTCCTTGTTCTCATTTTCTTATTTCTGTGTGTGTGTGTGTTTAAGATAGCTTCTATTGTTATGTATTCCAGTTCTCCATTCTTTATCTTTTCCTTTTATTTTTTAGGGTCTAATCTGTTGTCAATCTTAGCCTGTACCTTTTTCATTTTAGACATTGTAATTTTCATCTCTGGAAGTTTGATTTTGGCCTTTTTTACATCTTAACTTTGTGAACATATGGAATACCGTTAAATAACTTTGCTAATTCTAACTTCTGCATTAGTTCTGGGTATGTTTGGATCGATTGCTTTTTTCCTTCTAATTATGGGCCATATTTTCCAGCTCAGGGAGAACACCAGGCTCTGTCTCCGTTCCAGCCTCCTGCCCTGTGGCCTGGATACTCTCTGAAGGCTGTAACTGGGGCGACCATAGGGCTCACATCAATTTTTTCTCATCTCTGACGTATCACTGTCCTTCGCTGCTGAATGCCCAGTGTCTTAAAACTAGTGTTTTATGTGTTTTGTCCAGTAATGTGGTTGTTTCAGACAAGAAGGAAAATCTGGTTTCTGTTTCTACATCTTGGCTGGAAAAATCTCCCCTGAGCTATAGTTAACTTTTAAAGCATTTTTATATCTATTCTCTTATTTTGTTCTCACTATATCCCTGACCTGTGAGGGATTTTCAAATTCTCATTTATGGATGAGAAAACTTAGGCCTAGAGAGAGGAAGAGACTTTCCCAACATCACCAAGAGAGGAAAGAAAAGTGTTTTGAGGTTCAGATGTACCTGACATTGTATTACACTCTCTACACAAGTTGTCCCAACTCATGACACCTCTACCGTGCGTTGTTATCCCACAGTGTGATGAAGAAACAGAAGCTCAGGAAGGTGAAGAAACTTTCCCCAAGGCACACAGCTAAAAAACAAATTTTGTACCTATAATTAAATCCGTAGCTAGTAGTGCCTTATAATAGTGTTTCCATTCTTCTAGATAAGTGTTCTTTTCATTCGTTTTTAAAGGGTTATTTGTTTTTCTTAAAAAATAATTTATTATTTTAATAAACAGTTGTTGACTATCTTTTATGTATTGGTTACAGTATTAAGTTCTGGATAAAAATATGGGTAAAAACAAGTATGGCCCCTGCCTCCCAGGGTCCTTACTCTAGAATGGAAATTAGAAAAGAATACAAATAACATCGACCAGTTTGGCTCAGCAGTCAGAACGATGGCCTGCGGACTGAAGAGTCACGGGTTCGATCCCCATCAAGGGCACGTACCTCAGTTGCGGTTCATCCCCAGTCCTAGTAGGGGTTGTGCGGGAGGCAACCAGTTGATGTGTCTTTTTCACATTGGTGTTCCTCTCTCCCCCTCTCTCTCCCCTTCTCCCTCTCCCTCCCTCTCCCTCCTTCCCTCCCACTCTATCTGAAGATAAATGGAAAAATATCCTTGGGAGAGGACTTAAAAAAAAAAAAAAAAAGACTATTTTATGTGCTATAATAGATTTCTTAAATTATTTTCAGACATTCTACTTTTAGACATGTATCATGGTTTTAGTTTAAGCAGGTTGTAAGCAAGGAGACTTAAAGAGGCCAACTCTAGATAGTCCCACAGAAAATTTTTATAGGAAAACAGAATGATTAGGTTATCGCTATTAGACTGGATACAAGAAAAAGATTGTTTCCAGATCATTAGATTCCGACTGACAGTAGCCGAGTGGGTGGGTAGCTGGCTTCCCAGAAGAGGTCTTAATCTCATTAAAGTTTATCAGAAAATTGCTTAAGCATTTTATCAATGCTAATTTCTTCCCAGAAAGTGGTTGGGGATTACATCATGCAAAAAGGCTCTGTCCCGTACCAGATTTGGGATGGTGTTTCTTTATTAGGAATGCGTATGGAACAGAGTGGGGAGGAGGGTGATTCAACCCAGGGGCCACAGCGCAGTGATAACTAGCCTTGAGTGAGTGTTCATTGTATGGCAGACACAGCTCCCTTTGCTTGGCAGATATTAACTCGTTTAATTCTTGCACAGCGCGGTGAGGTCGGGGCTTTCACTATCCCCATTTTACAGAGGAGGAATGTGAGGCACAGAGTTTGAGGGACTGGCTCAAGATCTCGCGAGCAGGACGTGGTGGAAGGTCCGGAAGGTATCAGAAGGAAGGCTGAGGGGTCTCTTCTCCAGGTGGATGGCAGGGAGGAAGGCACTCTGGGCTGACAGCACCTCCACCCCAGTCTGTGCCATCCAGCCATGCTTGTCAGCAGAGGTGCAGAGCGTCTGGCCAGTGGGTCTACTTGCCTCCGATGCCTGATGATGAGAAATCCATTTGGGCTGTGTCTTTGGCTATGGAGGTGGCTGACTCAGTTCCTAGCTGTGTTTTTCAGACCATGTTCTCTGGTTTGGGCAGAGTGGAGACCTCCCTCTACCTAGAAGCTTTCAGAGATACAAGCAAAGTTTCTGGCCAAGGCAAGACCGTATTAGCCCAGCTGGCCATGAACAGGCAGCTTGAGTGGTGATAAGGGTCGTTTTCCATCGAGCCTGCGTGCTGTTTTGTTTATTTGTTTGTTTGACATATTTCTGCATCTTTGCTACTGCGTGCCATTCGGGGAGTGCTGAAAGTGGCAGTAACGGGTCCTACTACTGTAGTGTAAATACAGTAAAGATAATGAAGGCTTACAGGAACATAGACAAATTGGTAGTTTGTGCTGTGTTATTTCAGGCTCAGGAAGAGCCTTTCAGCATCTAACTTGTTAGAAATCACAGGAGCTTCTAGGTAGAAATTTAAAGAGAACATTTTAAACATAATATTTTTTTTTATAACTCACTATAAAATTCCACTAACCTCAATCCAACCAGTATCTATATTTTTACATATTACTTTTTAATGTATGTACACACTGGGTGTTTTGGTCATGGTACATACCGACTATTTTGTATTCTGCTTGTTTTCAATGACCGGTGGACCATAAACATTTTTCATGTTTCTGCATAATTATCATTTTAATGGCCACATAATATTCCATTGTGCTGAGGTACTGTAATTTATTAAATCATTCCCCTTAATGTTGGTCATTTATGTTTCCAGTTTGGAGCTTTTATAGATAACACTGCAGTGAGCATCTTCTTGTAAATAGCTTTTTGCTGCTGTTGAATTTCCGTAGGAATAATTCCTAGTAGAGGAATGACTGGGAAAGGACACAGACATCTCTATGGCTCTTTCTCTACATTGCTGAATTGCTTTCAAAATATTGTTTAATACAGTGTCATCGCTCTGCAATGTATCTCCTAGTTTCATCTCAACTTCAACAGCAGATAGCCAAATAGATGTACCTATATGCATATTTGACAGATAAAATGGTATCCCAATTTGCTTTAATTTGCATTCCTTTGTTTACGACTGAAAATCGCTATTTCTTTATGTGTTTGTTTATAATGATTGAATTATCTGTTCTTTTATCTATCATGGTCTTGGTGTTTTTCTTATAAATTTAAATGGGCTCTTTATAGACTGTAAGTATTAATCATATTTGTCCTGTTGATTCAGATATTTATCCTGGTTTGTTGTCCTCTTTTTTTTTTTTTATCCTCACCCCAGGACATTTTTCCAATTTTTGTACAGATAGAGTAGGAGGGAGAGAGAGGGGGAGAGTGAGAGAGAAACATCGACGTGAAAGGGACACATCGAGTGGCTGCCACCCGCACGACCAACCAGGGCCGGGGACAAACTGCAACCGAGGTACGTGCCCTTAGCGGGAACCAAACCCGGGTCTCTCCGGACCGCAGGCCAACGCTCTAACCGCTGAGCCAAACCGGCCAGGGCTGTTGTCCTCTTTTTAATTTTAATTTTCTTTATAGAGAAGCTTCATATTGTCATATATAGGAATTGTCGATCTCATTTAAACAAAGAAGAGAAAGTGATTCCTCTACAGATCTTTTGGGTATTTTATATGCCTCCCATTTAATCATTTTCTTGACACAGAGTTCTCTACTGCCTGGGCCAGATATCCTTCTAGGCTCCAAGGATATAAAATTACTATTTCCTTGGAGTTTACATTCTAGCAACAATAAGCAAATATGTAACTAATGTGCCAGGTGGCAATAAATCTTGCAAAGAAAAAATAAAGGATAACAAGGGGAAAATTTAGTGCTCAGGAAAGGCCATTCAGAATGACATCTGAAGTAGAGAGGGTTACCAGCAACAGGTAGCATCTGAGCAGAGGCCTGAATAAGGTGGCAGAGGAAACAGCAAGTGCAACAGTCCTGAGGTGGGGGACACACGTCGGGTATGGAGGAAGTAAGGAAGCCGTGTGTTTGGAGTGGAGTAGGCAGGGAAGACGTTGGGAGAAAATGAGGTTGTCACCAGATGATATGGGACCCTGGTTAGGTCACTGGATTTAATCTCAATGAGATGGGAATCCATCTGAGTTGAGATTGTAGGAGAGAGATATAACCTATTACACTTTAACAGAATCAGTAGATAATTATTATTTTTTAAATTTATTTTTCTTCATTGATTTCAGAGAGAGAGGAAGGGAGAAGGAGAGAGAGAGAGAAACATCGAAGAGAGAGAACATAGATTAGCCACCTCCTGCATGCCCCCCACCGGAGACTCGGCCCACACCCTGGGCATGTGCCCTGACCGGGAATCGAACCAGTGACCTCTTAGTGCCTGGGTCAACGCTCAACCACTGAGCCACACTGGCCAAGCTCACTAGATATTTTTACCTCTGAATCATTTTGGCTGATTTAATTTTCTAGGTATATAATCACATCATGCATATAAGCAATATTTCCCTTATACTGTCTTTATTTCTTTTTTGACAAGAACTTTCAAGATTATGTTAAATAATTATATATTTATTAATGATTTCAATAATAATGATAATAGCAGGCATCTTTATATGTTCTGAAATTTAGAAGAATTATTACTAATTTAGTATAAATAAGAGCCCCTTTGTTACCAACAGACATTCTTTTTATTCTAGGTCTTAAAGTTTTATTAGAAATGATTGTTGAAGTCTATAAAATATCTTTTAAGTATGCATTATAATTATAATATGCTTTTCCTATTTAACATCCGGATATGATGTAGCATACTAATAGAACTCTTGTGTGAAGCAATTCTTGCTTGTAGCCCTCCGGTAACCCTACTTATCATGGTATTATTTTAATGTATTGAATATATTTCTATTCTTTTAAGACTGTACTATTAAGCCGGTGCCCTCCATCTATTACTATGGAAGCTCTCTGTACCCTAGATCCACAGCATAAACACAGATTTCCCGTATCCTGTCCTTATATTGTAACTGTAGTTAGATCAGTATGCACTGTTTACATTATTGTAATCATGTACTCTGGTGGTAACGTCCAGCATAATAGTTGTACATACAGTTGTAATCTTACCACCTGGGCAATGTGGGATAGTTCATGGTCCCTTTCTGATACATTTTGTTTTCCCTGGAGTTAATAATTATCTTTGGTTTTATTTATGTACTTGATTAGTTTTCTGTGAATTTACCATTAATTCAGCCTCCAACATTCCCTTAATTAGGTAAATACCTTCCTGGTCCTTTCAAATACATCAAACAATCTGTGAATTTTGTCTCCTGTTGAAATCTCTCTGCAGACTTCTGACCTGCCGCAATCTTGTCCGGTGGCTCTCAGATGTCAGCGTGGAATCATCATTCACATCATTTTAAGGATTTCCTTTCTCCCTCCTCTGTTTGGAATCCCTGTTTTCTGGATCCAGTATCTTCTTTCTTGGCTTGCTCTCTTGTTTTATTTTTGTTGTTGTTGTTTTTTTAAAAATATGTTTTTATTGATTTTAGAGAGAGAGGAAAGGAGAGGGAGAGAGAGAGAAACATCAATTGGATGACTTCTACATGCTCCCTACTGGGGATCAAGCCTATAACCTGGGCATGTGCCCTGACAGGGAATCGAACCAGTGACCCTTAGGTGTGTGGGATGATGCTCCAACCGTACAGCCAGGGCTCGTGTTCTTGTTTGGATGGAACACATCCTCTGGCAGCTTCATGAGAAAAGGTGCTGGCAACACTTCCTGCCTCCGTCCCTCCATCTCTTTTATTTTCATTTTTTATTCTATTTTTGTTGTTGTTAATCCTCACCCGAGGATGTTTTTTTTCCCATTGATTTTTAGAGAGCGTGGAAAGGAGGGAGGGACAGAGAGAGAGAGAGAGAGAGGGGGAGAGAAACATCAATGTGTGAGAGACACATCCATTGGCTGCCTCCCACACAACCCCAACGGGGGCCGGGGATTGAACTTGCAACCAGGTACGTGCCCTTGACCAGGGATCAAACCTGTGATTCTTTGGTTCATGGGCCAATGCTCTAACCTCTGAGCCCAATAAGCCAGGGCTAATTTTTTATTTTATTTTATTTTTTTTATCCTCACCCGAGGACATTTTTCCATTTTTTGTACAGATAGAGTGGGAGGGAGAGAGAGGAAGAGACAGAGAGAGAAACATCGATGTGAAAGGGACACATCAAGTGGCTTCCACCGCACGACCAACGAGGGCCGGGGACAAACTGCAACTGAAGTACGTGCCCTTAGCAGGAACCGAACCCGGGTCTCTCCGGACCGCAGGCCGATGCTCTAACCGCTGAGCCAAACCGGCCAGGGCTAATTTTTTATTCTTAAACATGTCACATAGAAAAGTGCATAAAATGTGTACACTTTGGCATGTAGCTATAATGCAAGCACCCAAGTAACCACCATCTACATTTAAAATCCCTGGAAACATCTTTTCTCTCCTGAGAGGTAACTACTAGCCTTATTTATTTATTTATTTTTGGTTAATCTTTACCTGAGGATATTTTCCCATTGATTTTTAGATAGAATGGAAGGGAGGGAGGGAGAGAGAGAAAACAAAAAAAATTGATGTGAGAGAAACACATCAATTGCCTCCTGCAGGACCCCAACCTGGGCCGGGGATTGAACCTGCAACCCAGGTACGTGCCCTTGACCAGATATAGAACCCGTGACTCTTTGGTCCATAGGCCAACACTCTAACTGCTGAGCCAAACCAGCCAGGGAAGCCTTAATTTTTATAGTAGTAATTTCCTGGCTTTTCTTTTACCAACTGTGCTTTCATCTTTAATATTTAGATAGACTAGCCTGGTTTTGAACCTGCTAAAAAATGGAATCATTAGATATGTATTCTTTTAGGTCTTGTTTTTAGTCAACGTTAACTTTCTGAGACTCATTGATTAGGTTCTGTGTAATTGTAGCTCATTTTCATTTGTGTTTTCCATTTATGAACATACAAGAATATACACTAATTTTTTATATCGCTTCTATTCTTGATTGGATTATTGATTATTTGCAGTTTGGGGCAAATACAAACAAACTGCTGTAAGTCTTCTTGGCACGTAACCACACGGTGCGTATTGCTATATGTGTATAGCTAGGGGTGGATTGTGGAGTCTGCCTATCTTCCTTTTTACTGGATACCACCAAACTGTTTTTTTCCAAAGCGGTTATATCAAATTATATTTCCACACACAAGCAAAGACTGTATACCAAATTACATTGCCCCACCTTTTAGCCACCACTTGGTGTTGTCAGGTCTTTTAATTTATGCTGTTCTGTTGTGTGTATAGTATGGTCTATATTTTATGTCCCTGATGACTGAGGTTGAGCATCTCTCCAAAGGAGCTCGAACATCTCTGTTTCCTGAGTCTGGAGCAGGTTTTATGTTGTTTTCATTGACTACCTGAGCTGTTAATTTATTTCCCTAAGGTTCGTACATCTATTCAACAAAGATTATCAAGCTCCTCCTAGATTATCAGGCTGGACCATGAGCCTCCTCCGATTGGTCCTCCTGCATGTCAGGTCCCTCTGCTTATCCTTCCTGTAGCAGCCTTCATTAACTTGTCCTCCAAGGCCCGAGTCCAGATGAGGTCACTCCATGGGCAGGGCCTGTAGAGAGGGGCACCTTCTAGTGTGGCCAGGGTGAGGGCTCCATGCTGCCCCACCCTTTCATCTTGGAGCATCACTAGCTGCTCAGCTACACCTACTGGCAGTTCCTGTCCCTACACTGGATGTGGTGACATCCCCACCGCCCCCCACATCCATCCTCTCACTGATCTGGCACCTTCCCTTCAATTCACTTCAACAAACATGTCCTGAATTCCAGTTGTGGCCAAACATCTGTCCTTCTCACAGGGACAGCACACCGGTCATGGCTCACGGAACTGGGAAGAGACTGGAAGCATCACTTTAGTACACTGACTATTTTCAAGGGACACAGAGGATCACTGAGGGGAAGGATTATGCGGGGATTCAGCAGGAGAGCAGAGGTTTAAGCTCAACCATTCTTCTGTTCATCCCAGCACTGCTTCCCAAACCACTGGTCCCTGCGCCCCTCGGGCCCTGCTGCCATGCAGCGCCTGGTTGCGTCGGGGCAAACATTCCCCAAGCACTGGTGAACCCAGGGAGCTGAGGGTCCTTGAAAGGGTGCGGACAGTGGCAGAGTGACAGAGCATCCGTGGTGCAGGGCTGGGCAGGATGCAGCTTCCCTGCCTTCAGGGGAGAGTTGTTGGATGAGCCTCTAAGAAGGAACGATTATTCCTGCGCTTAGTTCCTCTTTATTGCTAATCTGCACAAAGAAACGTTAATGATTTTAATTAGGAGGTCGGGTTAATACATCATGTAAATGATTTTATTTAGAAAATGCAACCTAATCTCCTTTGCAGAAAGACTTTATCTCTGGGCCCTCCCACCTGTTTGCCTGGCTGGGCCATGGGAGGGAAGAAGGAAGGTGGGGTGGTCGCCTCCCAGGCCACGTGGAGGGACATGTTCCCCACCACGAGGAGGCCCAAAGGGAAGGCCGTGTGTCTGGACATGTCCTGAGTACCTGTGCAGGGCTGTCCCTCAGATTGCTGGTCCCCCAAGGCTGCTGCCCACCAGGTTCTCCCCGCTCCTTCCTGTGGACTGAGACAGTTCCTACCAACAAGGCTGATTATTCCTCAATTTGTTCCAACCTAAAATAAAGACAGATAAAGTGAAAATATTCTGGGAACAATGCCAAGCCAAAGGCATGAAATTATTAAGCGATCTTTATCTGCGTAATGGATTTATGCCTTTTAACAACTTTAAAAGAAATATAATGTTTTTCAATACCCTCTTTTAGGGAACTTCTTATAAATGAACTGTCCATTTTATTAGTATTAAAGGAAATGGGGGTTGAATCAGAGCTTCCAGGGCGGGTGATTATCTGCAGATTTCTCCTTAGAGCTGGGAAAATTAGCAACATGGACTAATCCATGCATTTTTTTTTAAAGGGCACTTTACAAGCTACTGTACAATAAATTGGAAAATATATAACTATCCATCAAGGTAAATCTTGGGAATAAAATAATTAGAAATCACACAACCATAGCCAGGGAAGATTGGAGCTAAAATTGGACTTTGTGTGGCTGTTTTTAGATGTCACCAGAGTGGGTGCTGGTGGTAGATGGGGCAGGAGGGTTGGGTGAGCAGAACACAGGAAGAAAGTTGGAGTCAGGGCAAGCTGCCCAGGTGGACATAGGGGTGCTGTGTGGCATTTGGGGGGGCAGCTTTGAAGGGGAGTGAACAGGCTTTTTTTTAATTGGAATCTGACAGCTGCCTTGTTTTCTCTCCTTCCCTCCTCTGACCCTGGCTGTCTTCACCTCCAGCCTGGCACAGTTTTCCCAGCTTGTATTTCCAGATGGTTCGAAGTGCTGTGGTTGCCACTGGAGAGCCAATGATTCCTTTGGTGGGGGATGGGGCATAAAGGAAGGGGGAGAGAAATATCCTTGTTAAGTCTAGAATGTGTCTGTATATGTGTGTTTGTGAGTGTGTACATATGTATGTATATCTGTGGGGAAATGCATGTGTGTGTGTGCATGCACACGTATGTATGACTGTGTGGATGTGAATGTGTGTGTGTATCTGTGTGTGAATTTGTGCATGTGTGTGTGAGTGTGTGTGTGTATGTATGACTGTGTGTATGTGAATGTGTGTGTATGTGGGTGTGGGTGTGTATATCTGTGTGTGAATTTATGCATGTGTGTGTGTATGTATGACTGTGTGTATGTGAATGTGTGTGTATGTGGGTATGTATGTCTATGCATGAATGTATGTATGTGTGGGTGAGTGAGTGTGTACGTATGTGTGGGTATGCATGTCTGTGTGTGTGTTGAACACCCTCTAAGCTGGAAGACTGCTTCTGTCTTTGGCTTTACTTCTGCTCAGAGCCTCCTGACTCCTGGCCTCCAAGGCAGGGGCGTGGCAGGCAGGGGGAGGCAACCACAGTGCCCCAGGGCTCCTGCTCTTCCTGCTGCAGCCTCCGCCTTGGCAGTGCTGTGAGGCCAGCGGTGGGGTAGGCAGTGAGGAGGGGTCCTGCCTGGGGGGGAGGGGGGAGAGGGAAGGGAAGGGGTCCCGCCCCACCCTTTAGCAGCCAGCCCAGCAGGACCTGGGCAAGGACCTGGTGCCATCTGTGCCAGGCCGGTGGCAAGCAAACCCTCCCTCCCAGAGGAAGGCTTGGAAACGGATTTACTCCAAGGGCTGACCCTTAACAAAGTTACCCATGGTCAGAACCAGGAACTAGCCTTGAAGATATAGTCCATTCCTCCCAGGATACAGATGAGAAAACTGAGGCCTGCAGAGGTAAAAAGCAGGGATGTGGGTGAAATGCCTGTTGGTTATGTTGATTGTCACGGCTCTTTATTGCCCAAGTCCTACTTTCTGCCAGCCCTGCCCCCCTGGCTGAGGAGAACACCTCTTACCCACCTGATGTTGCTTAATGGCCACCTCCTCCTCCGTGGAGAGGCCGGGAGCATCTGCCTGTTCCCTGGCGGGCCTCTGCCCACCCTCAGGCTTGAGCGCTCTCCTCGGTGCCCGGGCCTCGTCCAGAGCCAGCTGTCTGAGTCGGGCTTTTTGTGTGGACGAAGGAGCTGTGCCCTTAAATGTCCCCCCATCAAGGTGTTTCTTTCTGACTCCTGCCCTCTCGACCCTAGACGGAGGGGAAGAAAGGAGGGAAGGGGGACCTGCTCCCTGCCACAAATACTGTAATACCTTCCAGACAGCTTTTTTCTTTTAATACTTGTTTTCTTTTTTTAATTTCCCTAGTTTTTTTGTTTTTTTTTTAGTTACTGGAAGGCAAAGACTAGTCCAGTGAACATCCGTATGGTAAAGCAGGGTTTAGTGAAACAACAACTGTGTAGGGTCTGAAAGAATGACCCTAAAACGTGGTCGGCATATTCCCCATTGCCTGTAGGCTGCAGGCCATGATAGTCATGATACTGACACCAAGCAACAGTGTAACAACGATCCGTACTGTTAGGAGCTTTTGAGCTCCTGACGGAGCCCCGGAGCAAACCAATCTGTGAGCTCTGAAGATAATTCTGGTTTGGTGGAGGCCATCACAAACAAGGAACACCATGACCATCCTACCTCCCCTCCGTGACTAGCTGGCCGACAGAGCTCACCCACAAACTTTCAGGAGTGTAAAGGGGACCTGCCTAGATGGCGGAGCCGACAATTCAGTGGAGGGAGTTTGTGAAGGTGCTCCCTGAACTGCTGAGCTCTGCAAAAGGTCAGCCAGCAGCAGCAGCAGCAGCAGCAGCATTTCCGTTGGACACTGTGGCATCTCTCTTCCCTGGTGTCACAGAGTACCAGGGCCCTTCAGTTCCCACATGCTCGTTCAACCTCTTCTGGTCCAGACACCCTTGTTAGGTCGCCTCTGAGCGTAGCTTTCCTTGTGGCTGAAGACAGAAGGAGGAGGGACAGGTGCTGTGTTTTAGGGGTGCAGAGTGGAATGTTAAGTAGCTGGATGAGAACAGCCACTCTCTTAGGGAACATAAACTGGCCACCCACTGTGGGTGAGGCCCATGTGGCACCTGGAGGATGCTAAGGTATGTGGCATGCATACCTTACCCACAGATGCTTCTGGTCCAGGTGGAGAGAGAAGAGCCGAGCACGTACAATTTAAATTCCCTGGCCCTCCGTTTTAAAAGGAATGCATTGGCCTTAGATACCTCTATAGTTCATCTCTTCCAGCCCTGCCGTTGTTTTAAATCCTTTGACTGAGATGTGAATCCCCAGCTCCTTCACAACATAGCATGTGATCGGCGTGTCTGTGTTAAGGACTAAGACATTGGGAGAATGTGAGAACCAAGATGGGAGGAGAGGGCAGCCGTTTGGAGTTGTCATTGCATAATAACCTGGGATGGAGGAACTTAGAAGACACTTTGGAGATGTTTCCAGGATTGACCTGTATTAGTTACCTACTGCTGCGTAACAAGTAGTCCCCAAACTTGGTGGCTTAAAACGATAATCATGTATATGTTGACTATCTGTGGTCAGCAGTTTGGGCTGAGCTCTGTGTGCTGTTGGTTGCGCTCACGCACATATCTGGGCTCAGTTTGAACAGTCTGAGACGGCTGGGATTCTTTCTGCAGGTGTCTCTCGTCCTTGAGGAGGCTAGCTGATGTGTGACAGTGACAACATTCTGAAAAGCAGTAGCTGTAAGACCTCTTGAGCCCAAGGCTCAGAAGTTACACAAGTCACTTTTGTTGCATTGTGTTGGTTAAAGCAAGTCACAAGGCCAGCCTGTATTCTCTTGTAAATATTTCAAATATGCATATAATAAAAGTAGCCACCTGATTAATAGAGAGTGTGGAACCCAGTTTAATGATTTCATTATAATTGCCCTTCACTGTATAGAATATTAGGCCATTGAGCTGTTATTTATTGAGCATGCATACCATGTGCCAAGCACTGTGAAAAATATGTGATTTTAGATACATTATCTGTAATCCACAGCAACTCTGTATAGTTACTGTAATTACCCCCAATTTATGAAGAAAGAGGCCTGGCAAACAGGGGCCTTGCCCACAGCTGGGAAGCAGCGGTGCAGCCTTGGTGCCCAGCTCTGGCAGACTTACCAGGATTTAGGAATTCACTTGGCAGAGCCTCTCATATTAGCACACCACCCGAATGTTCCAGAAAACTCGGTTTTTACCGTAGTTCGCCTTCAGTGAGGTACAGTGGTGCCCTGGGGATCTAAGCTAGTGTGTGAAGTCATTTACCCCGGAGCTGGGCCCCAAGGTGTCTGCTGCCCTCCTTTGCCTCCGTGGGAGGCCCTCTCTGTGGCCCCTGCATCTGTTTGCTCGGCTGTCACGTGGACTTCTGCACCTCGCCCTGTGCTCACGGCTCTTTCTCCTGTACCTCCAGCTCTCCTCCGTTTCACGAGTCAGATCTTGCGTTTTGAGGTTTTTTCATTGGTTCCAAATTGATGACTTTTGTGGAGCTGACGGTAGGATGCTGGACTCGGGGCACCGTGAGCTGGTTATTACTGTGGATGCACGCGGGTCCCCCAGAGGGAGGCAGCTCAGGGCTAGCACGAACTAGCCACAGCTGTCTGGGACTTCTGTCACAGCCCTCTCCCACCCTTCCCTTAGCATCTGCGTGGTCCAAGGTGGCTGCTAGAGCCCCAGCTATCATGACTCAGAGAGCTTTTTTCTGGCTCCACCCAGAAACTGCTGCATGCATGCTGTTAGCCACCTCGCTCTGCAAAATTATCTTGGAAGTGTACTTTTTCAGGTAGGAAAGTCGCCCAGGTTTCTCTGTCATAAAGGGAAAGTGCCTATTAGGTGGAAATGCAACAGTGTCCTAGGCAGATCCTCGCCCTGTTCGCATCGGCTGGGGGAGAGAACAGGAAATTCTCCCGTTTCGTAAGGTTCAGGAGGTTAAGTCACTTGCTCAAAGTCATAGCAGTGGGACTGGGACCAAGACCTAGGATTCCTGGTCACTTCTCTATGTGGCCAGTCCATGGAAGAAGTAAGGTGAGACACCATCCCCACCCCTCCTACAAACACGCGCGCGCACACACGTGCACGCACATGCACACCCACACGCATGAGGAGGGTCTGAGTGAAAAAGCACTGCTGTGTGCTCAAGTAGAAAACACACTCTAGGTCAGTAAGTCCTCCCCTCCCAGCACCTTCCCTGCAAAGCCTTATCAACGGGTTATCTCTGTTAGACAGGACCTGCCTGCTCGCTGGTGCAGTGGGGAGCCAGGGAGTCTGGGCTGCAGCCCTGAGGGTTAGAGGGTATGCCAGTGATGGGGACTAGAAGGGGTGTGGGTGGGGACTTCCCTCACCTCTCTTCCAGCACCCCTGCCTTTGCTGGGGCAGATCCCTCGCCCAAAATATGGGGTCTCAAGGCTGACCTGGCCCCACATTTCACCTGTCCCTTCTACACACCTGTGTAAAACCACCCTCCAGCTCTTCCCTGAGGAAGCCGGCAGCTCTTCAGTCCGGCCCATGTGTAATCCATGCAGTTACTGGGCTGGGCGGGCACTGTCGATTTCGTCCTCTGGATTTGTTCATTTGCGTTTTATCAATGCTGCTGGCACAGAGCCTGGCTTGCTATCTCAGAGCGCAGCTCAGGCTGCAGCCCCAGGGCCCCCTGGACCTAGGGGTGCTAGCTCCCCTGTCTCCCGCCATTGCCTTCTCAGATTTCTGGCTGCTTCCTCTGAGGTTCCTTTGGGTGCAGAGCACAGGGCACAAGGTTTTCAGAGGTGGCCATTCGCAAGGTCCTCTGGAGTGATCACTGGAGGAGGTGTGTTCTCATGCTCTGGAGTAAGGGGGCTGCTTGTAAATTCTGGTAATGACCCTGTATCGGTCACATATGTGCACATTAAAACAGGAACAGTCCCTTGTGTCTGTGTCTGTGTGGCAAGGCTCTCGCCTTCCCTCTGGAAACGAGGTGTGCTGGGACTCACCCTGGGGGAGGTGTCCAGGACCAGCTTGGGGAGGCTTTGGGTAAGGCCCCAGCTTCCCGACCTTGGGTTTTCTCATCTGAGCAATGGGGATGATGCCATTACCCTCTGCCTTACTTACACATCACGGCGGGTCCGAAAGAATAGACATCAAAATGACGTTCAGTGGGGAGGATTCTGTGCAAAGAGGGTCCTGCTCTGAGCACGAGGCAGGTGCTACTCCCACTCTCTTGCTGTCTTTGGCCACAGTCCCTCACTGGACAAGCACCTCACATGCCTCGGTTACTCTCTAGGTCCCCCAGAGTGCAGGCTGGCGGGGAGCAGGGAGAAGCCCAAGCTGAGCCTCTTTCCTACACGGCCTCAACCTCATCCTGAGCTCACAGAACGCGTGCTGAGGGCAAGACAGAGGGACGGCGAGGGCGGTGGTGGGGGCAAGGGCACAGACCCGGGTTCTGCCACCTACTCAGTGGTCAAGGCAAGTTACTCTACCTTCTTTGTGTCCATCCCCTCACTTGGAAAATGGACTGAATAATATCTGCTTCACTGAGTTATTCCAGGGAGTAAGAGAGTTAACGTCTACAAAGCACGGAGAAAAGTACCTGGCACGCAGTAGATTTGCCCTGTCATTATTGTTAGCTGTCAGTTGGTTTACTTTTCTGCATGGTTGGGTAGAGACCTTCTGAACCCAGGGTTAAGTCTGGACTGGGTGTAAGTCTGAAGGTTGGGGCCCTGGGTGCCTAGATGTAAGGCCAGCATGTGGTGAACATCGGAGCTCCATGGGTTGGTCCTTGGCAGTTTGGGTTCCCACGTATATCCCCCTCACTCAGCATGCGCCTGGCTCTTAGGCACTCAGTAAATATTTGCTCCCTAGAGGCAGTGTGCACTCCCCACATCTGTAGGGAGGAGGGGAGGCATGGCCACTGCCTAAGCCCAGCAAATTCAAGGCTCACACCCGAGATGCCTGGACCGAGACTTCAGCCATAGCAAGGTGGTGCGTTAATTCATCTCCTCTCCACCCTGGGTGTGTGCCTGGTTTGAATATGATCCAAACTGTGCTCACTGCAGGACAGACCCCACTGTGCTCCACTTCAGAGGGGTTAGGCTGGTGGCCAAAGGCGGGCTCTGGTCTGGCACCTTCCGAGTGGCTCTTCCATGTGTGAACTGGGCAAAGCAGGGCCCTGGCTCTGGCCAGCAGCAGATGTTGGGCTTACAATGAGCCCAGCAATAGGGCCTGTGGGATCTGCACCCCGACAGAACTCATGGGGCAAATGTTGGCCAGCACCCCTGGCTGCCAGAGTGTCTTTTGGGACCATGGCAGGGAATTTGGGGACCTCTCTTTACCCACACTGCATTGCAGTCACCCCTGGGCAGCCTTTCTTCCTCTCTGTCTCCATTTACCACCCTCCGCTCTGACACCCGTCACCAAGACAAGGACCTGGCTGGTCACCTGCTGCTTCCCTGCTGTGACCCACTCTGGCCAGGGGGGTGCAGTGTGCAAGACCCCTTGCTCGAAGGCCTTTCTCCCCCATGCCGGCCCCACTGTGCCCATCTTTTCACCATCTGAGGTGCTCCTTCCACAGGTGGAAACCTCGGACCATGTTAAATGCAGACCGTGCAAGCCCACATCGGTTATTCATGGGTTCCTGGGTGTGGACTGGTGCACAGAGCCCTGTCTGGGCCTGAGCCCTCTTACAGGCTGTGTGACCTGGAAGGTGCTTGAGCTGTGCACCTCGGTGTCCTGCCTGGCACGTGGAGATGATGAGAACGCCTGCCCCTCAGGGAGGTGGCGAGGCATCGGTGGTGGATGACTACCTTCGCGTGCGTCCACCGGGCCCGCACACGTTGGTGCTCAGTAGGTGTTGGAGTTGTCGTTGTCATCGTTATTTTCTCTTCTGCTAGCTGAGGCCAGGTTTGCTAGGAGGTCAGGCAGGGTCTCAGGGCAGCAGCCGGCAGTGTATGTGTTGCAGGAGAGATTTGGTCTCAGAATGAGGACACCTGCTCCGGAACAGCGCTGCCGGAGGCAGACGGCTCACCTTCGCCTCTTGCTGTTGCGTCTGTAAAATAGAGATACTAGGAATCTTGTCCCAGCCCCTCAGTCAGGTCCCAAGCTTGAGGGGCAAATGAGACCACAGAGGGGAAGGGCCTGTGGCAGAGACTTGTTCTCATTATTAGTGGACCAGTTCCTGTTGCCTGTAGGACTGGGGTGCAGCCTGCATGCAGTGGGTGGAGGGGACAGGGAGAGCCCCTGCGTGCCTCTGCTGAGACCTGCCTGTGCAGAGGCCTTTACTCTGAGCACCCAGGCAGCGGCCTTCAAAGCGTAGCCTGAGCCCTGGCTGGTTTGGCTCAGCAGTTAGAGCGTCCGCCTGCGGTCCTGAGAGACCCGGGTTTGGTTCCCGCTAAGGGCATGTACCTCGGTTGCAGTTTGTCCCCGGCCCTGGTCGGTCGTGTGGGTGGCAGCCACTCGATGTGTCCCTTTCACATCAATGTTTCTGTCTCTCTCTCTCTGTTCCTCTCTTTCCCTCCCACTCTACCTGAACAAAAAAATGGGAAAATGTCCTCGGGTGAGGATAAAAAAAAAAAAAGCGTAGCCTGAGTTACGGCCAGGCAGCCCCCGCCGGCTAGAGGGCGAGGGGAAGGGAGTCGGTGCTTGTGGTAGGCTGGGGTGTGTGGGAGCTGCCTGGGTGAGAATGAACGCAGAGCCCTGGCCGATTTGGCTCAGCGGTTGGAGTGTCAGCCTGTGGACGAAGGGGTTGTGGGTTCAAGTGTGAGCAAGGGTGCATATCTGGGTTGCAGGTTTGATCCCCAACCCTGGTCTGGGTCATGCAGGAGGCAACCAATCGATGTGTCTTGCTCACATCGATGTTTCTCTCTCTCTCCCTCCCTCCTTCTCTTCCACTCTGCCTAAAAAGCGATGAAAAAATATCCTCTGGCGAGGATTATCCAAAACAAAAAGAATGAACACAGAAGGCTGTTGGGTGGGGACCGCCGGCTGGAGCACAGGCTTGAGCAGAAAGAGAAGATGTCAGACAGAGGAGGCAGATCCAGGATGAGGGGGACACGCTGCTTAAGGGAATAGAGGGGGAAATATGCTTTTAGTTTAAACAACAGCAACAGCAATAAACAACGTTGCAGATTTGCTACCAGCAGAGGCATCTTTCCAGGCATCTGTCTGTCGTGTGGGGAAAGGCTGGGCCAAGGGCCCCAAGCTCTCACCCATCATTCACACGTTTACTTCTTTGGCGAGCTGTGCGGAAGGCTTCCCTGGGCCTGCTTCTGTGCTGGGCCCTCTTTTCTGGAGCAGCTTTCGTTACGGAGGGTATTGAGAACTGCAGTGCACGTGAGCCCTTGTCCGTGCGCTGTGTGGGGACAGCACCCCTGGGAGAGAGCCAGTGGTCAGCCAGGCCTGTGGAGCGTGCTGGGCCACAGTCTTGCATTAGCCAGTGGTCAGCCAGGCCTGTGGAGCGTGCTGGGCCACAGTCTTGCATTAGCCAGTGGTCAGCCAGGCCTGTGGAGCGTGCTGGGCCACAGTCTTGCATTAGCCAGTGGTCAGCCAGGCCTGTGGAGCGTGCTGGGCCACAGTCTTGGCATTAGCCAGTGGTCAGCCAGGCCTGTGAGCGTGCTGGGCACAGTCTTGCATTAGCCAGTGGTCAGCCAGCCTGTGGAGCGTGCTGGGCCACAGTCTTGCATTAGCCAGTGGTCAGCCAGGCCATGTGGAGCGTGCTGGGCCCACAGTCTTGCATTAGCAGTGGTCAGCCAGGCCTGTGGAGCGTGGCTGGGCCACAGTCTTGCATTAGCCAGTGTCCGACAGGCCTGTGGAGCGTGCTGGGCCACAGTCTTGCATTAGCCAGTGGTCAGCCAGGCCTGTGGAGCGTGCTGGGCCACAGTCTTGCATTAGCCAGTGGTCAGCCAGGCCTGTGGAGCGTGCTGGGCCACAGTCTTGCATTGTTTTTGTGGTTCAGCAGCCTGCTGGGAGCTTAGATTCTCTGCAAAACACCAGGGATGCTATGGGGAATGGGCCACGGCCCGGACCGCCAGGCCTGGGGTGAGGGTTATGACTCCACGGGGGCAGCTGAAAGGGATGCCTCCAGTGCCAGGGAGCCATCTGGAACTCTGCTGTCCAGATGCTGGTTTTAACCGGGTCCCTGGAGGAGCAGGGGCAGGGCGGGAGAGAGCCTGGTGCAGGCACTGCACCCGAATCCTTGTCCATGGTGGGAGGGCAGCCTCTCTGATGGCCCACGATGGGCCATCGCCTGTGCTTGCTGAGGCTCTGTCTACCTCGGTGCACTAAGTTGGCAGCAACGTGGCTTCTCCCAGGGCCTCCTCTGCGGCAGCGATGCTGTGAGCATGCGTTTTCTGTTCTGGAAGGACTCTGCCATAGACAGAAACTCTCAGAGGAGCCACGGGCAGACACCAAGCCAGTGCACCCCCGCCTCCCAAGGCCACCACCCCCTAGTCCGGCCAGACAGCACTGGCTGGGGGGTGGGAGCCCCGAGATGGCAGAGCCCTGTGGGGACAGGGAGATGCCGGAGGGACACAGTGGGGGAGCACGCCCCTCTTCGGGGGAAGGCTTTGCTAAGGCTCCTACAGTGAATTGGGGCTTTGCAGGTGGACAAGGAGGGCCAGACAGAGGTGTGCGAGGGACAGCATGGCTCAGAGGAAGGACCTGGTGGACTTTAGTGGGGTTGGAGTGAGAGGAGGAAGGAGAGGGGGCTAAAACGGGTGACACTTGGACTGACTTTGAAATTGCGCTTCCGCGGTAGAAGCCCCTGTGGGCTTTGAGCAGGGCGGGGTGGGGGCAGGCAGACAGCACCAGCCTGTGTCTCGGTGATATTTCTGATGATTGTGCAGAGGCTAAATGTGTGGAGGGCAGACAGGAGGGTTGGAAGGCAGAGAGTTTAGATGCTTCTAAAGAAGTGTGGGCGAAATGGCACATTGCTTTGCTTGGGCCCCAAACTGAGTGGCTTAAACAATAGAAGTTATTCTCTCTCAGTTTTGGAGACTGGAAATCCAAAATCACGGTGTGGGCAGGGTTGGTTCCTTCCTAAGGCCGCGAGGGAGACTGTCCCATGCGTCCCCTGCTTCTGGGTGTGCTGGCCGGCTCTGGCGTCATGGCTGCTCGAAGCATCACCTGCTCTCTGCCGTCATCGCCACTTGGTGTTTTCCAGGTGTCAGTGTTGGTGTGCCAATGTCCCCTTTTTAGGAGACCAGTCATAGTGGATTAGAGGCCCAACTTCCTCCCGTATGACCTCATCTTAGTTAATTACATCCCCGACCCTCTTCCCAAATGAGGTCACGTTCACAGGCACTGGGGTCAGGACGTCAACATAGGATTTGGGAGGATGCAATTCAACCCAGGGAGAGGGTCTGATGGCAGAGGGGCCGTGGGTGGAGAGGAAGGATGGGTTCCAGAGTTTGGGATGGGCTTGGCTGACTCAGGCTGGAAGGGGCCTGGGACTGAAGGATGGGGCATTTTAGAACAACCCCTGGCTTCTGACTAAAGTCAGTACCGGGGCCACGAGGAAAGGGTTTCCACTCACTCTGGAAAACAGGCCCAACGCTCAAGAGGCGAGTCTGGCCTGGAGACTGGGTTTGGAGGCTTTGACGCCTCCTTTCTAACTCATGCCTTTGTCCCCCAAGAGTGAGTGCCAGCGACCAGTCACCCCCATCTTTCTCCCCGTCGACTGCGTAGTTCCCACTACTCATTTTGCCTCCTAACTCTAAACGGTTCAGTTTGTGAGGTGACTTCCAGCATGGCAGCTGCCACTCTCCACAACGAGGCTGTGAGCCTCGGGGACCCACAGCATTTTCTGCCCCTCGGGCTTCAGCCTGGCCAAGAGAGTTCCCACATGACTCTGCCTCCTTACCGCTGGCTGGAGGAAACACACTTCCCTTCAGAGAGAGGACTTGGAAACAACAGAAGCTGCCCACGGAGCAGCTGGCTGCCTGCTGAGGCAGTGAGCGCCCCCCACTGGGGACCTCTCACCCAGCGTGGGGGACCACGCGTTGCGGGGTCCTGTGGAGGGGTCCCGAGTAGAGTCAGCTTGGATGTTCCCTGAGGGGCTGCTAGCGTCACGATGGAGTAATGGTAGTGAGCAGGATGGTTGAGACTGGTCGTTCAAACCCAGATCCTGGAGGAGATTTATTTACTAAATCCATTTATTTATTATTTTATACTGTGCCCACTTTGAAAAACACAAACAAAAAAATGGTGGCATTCTGAGTTTTTAAAACACATGTATACAATAGGGTAGCTAAAAATAAACATGAAGACCACAGGACCCAGCCGTCCTACTTCTGGGTATAAGCCTGGAGGAATGCAGAGCAGAGACTCAGATACCTGCACAGCCGTGTTCACAGTGGCTCGACCACACCAGGCAGAAGGTGCAAGCAGCCCAAGTGTCCCTGGATGGATGAATGGATACGCAAACTGTGGGCTGTGCATACAATGCAGTGCTATCCAGCCTTCGGAAGGAAGGGCAATCTGACACATGCTACAACAGGGCTGAACCTCGAGGACATTGTATTAAGTGAAATGAGCCAGTCACAAAAAGACAAATATATTCCTCCACTTACACAGGTGTCCGGAGCAGTCAGCTCCGTAGAGAGAACGTTGAGTGGTGGCTGCCAGGGGCTGGGCTGGTGGCGGAATGGGGAGTTGGTATTTAATGGGTGCAGAGTTTGTCTGGGAAGATGAGAAAGCTCAGGAAATGGATGGTGGTGCTGGTGGTGAATGTACTTAATGCCACCGAACTGTACACTGAACAATGGTTAAAATGGTAAATTTTATACGATCTGTATTTTACCACAATAAAAATAAATAGACGTGGAGGAAGAGGCGCCGCCAGCCTTCCCAGGCAGATGCCGCAGAGCATCGGGGAGCACATGGTGCCGGCTGGCACGCCCGCCCTGTCCCGCTGCGCACAGTGCTCGTGCTCACCGCGGAACAGGCCGATGCGTGTCCAAGTACCTTTCGACTCACCTGGTCCTTCATTTGCCACACACGTCGGCACAGCTGTGCATTTTGGAGGCCGTTTTTCATCCCAGCCCTGCATTTTGACAGCCCCATGAAGCCCCCCACAGGTGGACGCTCAGCCCAGAGACAGACCCCTGCACTCCGAGGTGGCCCAGTCACCAGTTCCGGTCTCAGTTTGGTGCCAGTCCCCAGCCCAAATTCTCCACACGTTTTTTAACCACAAGGGATTCGATGCTTTTAGTTCTGGGTCGTCAGAACCAGTGCCCCGAAAAGAGGTTAATAAATGTGGATGAAGCGCGTGACGTTTGTGCCTCCCTCCCCCAGCTGCTTGCTTTTCTGATTCGATTCGATGCAGCTAGTGTTTGCTTCATTTGCGTCAAGAGTGAGGAGTTGTGAATGAATGCGGATGGTCTGTGGGAACATTATCGGAGCCCTGTGGCCGTGCACAGGGGAGAGGCTACCACAGGTGAGAAAACCCAGGGCCACGGGGGTCCCACGCCACACAGGCGCAGGCTGCTGAGCAGAGTGTGCGGAGGTCACCTAGGAGTGATCCGGGCCCTCACTAACGGTTCTTCTGCTGCAAGCTCTCCTGGCCCAGTTCCTTTCCTGCCACTGGGTGCTCTGGGGATAGAGAAACTATGTAGTAAAACACGAAGGCCCTGGAGATTGCAAGATTTAGAGGGCAATGGGATTTAAGACGCCCGGGGCATAAAGCCACTCGGGGCTGCGTTCTGGTCCTCTGACACCGGCCTTCCCGCTGCTGGAGCCCTGCTCCAGCCTCGCCAGCTGCAGCTGCTTCTCAGAACTCAGGTGTCCGCTCAGATGTGCCCTGGGCCTTCCCTGACCACCGATGCGGAGTGGCTGCCACCAGCTCAGCGCCACTGTGCTTTGGTCCTTTGCAGGGCACTTCACACATCTGCTGTGTCCACGCTCCAAGGCCTCGTGTCTGTCTCCTTCATGCTGTATTTACACCACTTTGAAGAGCGCCTGGCAAACCAGCGAGCCAAAGTCAGGCCAGCTCCTCGGCCTTGGGACCAGGTTGTTTCATCTGGGAAGGCGACATTTTCTCAGGGTGAAGGGGGTCCTGGACCCTCCTGGAACAAGAGGCCCCGGGAACTGCAGAGCAAAGCCTGTCTCGTTGGCTGGAGGAGAGGCCCTCCTTGGTGTGTCTGAGCCAACCACCTGCCTGGCTGGAGTTGGGTCTGAAGGGCTTTGTACCCTGCCCCCACTCCTGCGTGGCGGTCCTACCTGTGGGGTGGAGAGAGGGGTGTGTGGCACCCCCTGAGCTTAGCCTTGACTCCCCTGTCCCACACCTGGCTTAACTCTCCTTTCCAAATTCTACCTCTTCTTCAAGACCCAATCTGTGTCTCGATTCTAGTCTGGGATGGAAGCTCTCAGCTCTGACCTGCTTTACCCACCAAATCAGCCATTCAGTAATGAATCATAAGCTACCTTGAATTTTTTAAATTAATAACGTTGATTTTTTACAGCAGAAAGTGCAGAGCATTCTCATAAACCCCCTGTCCCCACACATGCATACCTTCCCCAGTATCAGCATCTGCACCAGAGTGACACTCTTGTCACAGCTGATGAACCTATATGACACATTGTAATTACCCAAAGTCCAAAGTGTACGTTAGGGTTCATTTTCAGTGTTCTACATTCTATGAGTTCAGAAAAATTTATGATGATGCATATTCACCAATATAGTATCATGCCGCATAGTTTTGCTGCCCCAAAATTCCTCAGTGCTCTGCCTATGCATGTCTCCCTTCCCCTGACCCCTGGCAATCACCGACCTTCTTATTGTCTCTACAGTTTTGCCTTTTCCAGCATATCATATAGTTGGAATCATGCAGTAGCCTTTTCAGATTGGCTTTTTTTACTTATATATGCATTAAGTTCCCTCAATATCTTTTTATGACCTGATAGCTCATTTACTTTTAGCACTAAGTAATCTTCCATTGTCTGGGTGTAGCACAGTTTACTTACCCATTCACCTACAGAAAAAAATCTCGGTTGCTTCCAAGTTTTGGCAGTTATGAATAAAGTTGTTAACATCCATGTGCAGTTTTTTGGCTGGTGGATATAAGTTTTCAACTCATTTGGGTAGATACTAAGGATTGCTGGATCATATGGTAATAATATATTTTGTTTTATTATTATTATTATTTTTAATCCTCACTGGAGGATTTTTTTTCTTTTCTATTTATCATTAGATAGAGTAGGAAGGAGAGAGAGGGCGATAAAGGGAGAGAGAGAGAAACATCGACACGAGGGACACATCAACTGGTTGCCTCCCACAAGACCCTGACCAGGGCCAGGGATGAACCACAACCGAGGTATGTGCCCTTGGCTGGAATCGAACCCAAGACTCATTGGTCCGCAGGCCAACACTCTACCGCAGAGCCAAACCAGCCAGGGCAGTATAGTTTGTTTTATAATAATTTGCTCAGCTGTCTTCCAAAGTGTCTGTACCATTGTGCATTCCCACCAGCAGTGGATGAGAGCACCCGTTGCTCCACATCATCCATCATCAACATTTGGTGGTGTCAGAGTTCTGGACTTTGGAGATTCTAAAGGGACGTAGCGCTATCTCATTGTTCTAATTTGCATTTTCCTGATGACATGATATAGAGCATCTTTCCTTGTTCTTACTTGTCATCTATATTTTTTTATGAGGTGTCTGTTCAGGTCTGTTGCCTATTTTTTTTTTAAGTTTTATTTATTGATTTTAGATAGAGAGGAAGGGGGTAAGAGAGAGAGAGAGAAACATCGATTTGCTGTTCCACTTATTTATGCATTCATTAATTGATTCGTATGTGCCCTGACCAGGGATTGAACCTGCAACCTTAGAGTATCTGGACGATGCTCTAACCAACTGAGTTATTTGGCCAGGGCTGTTGCCTATTTTTTTTTTTTTTAATCATATTTTAAGATAATTTTCTTGTTGAGATTTAAGAGTTCTTTGTGTATTTCAGATGCCAGTCCTTTTATCATATGTGACTATAGCAAATGCTTTCTCCCAGTCTGTGGCTTGCTTTCTTTTTCTCTTGGCATTGTCTTTTGCAGAGCAGAAAATTTTAATTCTAATGAAGTCCAGCTTATCAATTATTTTTTTATGAATTGTGCCTTTGGTGGTATCTAAAAAGTCATCATAATACCCAAGATCATCGGTTTCTCCTATGTTATCTGTGGGGAATTGTACAGTTTCGCATTTCACATTTAGGTCTGTGATCCATTGTGAGTTAATTTTTGTGAAAGGTGTAAGGTCTGTGTCCAGGTTCATTTTTTCACGTGGATGTTCACTTCTTCCAGCTCCATTGGTTGAAGAGACTCTTTTTTTCTTCTATTATCTTTCCTTCTTTGCCAAAGATCAGTTGGCTGTATTTATGTGGGTCTATTTCTGGGCTCTCCATTCTGTTCCATTGAATTATTTGTCTATTCTTGCACTGTCTTGATTACTGTAGTTTAAGCTACAGTAAGTCTTGAATTCAGGTAGTGTCAATTTTCCAACTTCATCTTTTTCCTTGAGTATTAAGTTGGCTATTCTGGGTCTTCTGCTTCTCCACATAAAATTTATGGACTTTTAAAAAACAGCTTAATTGAGATAAAATGTACATATCATGAAATTTATCCATTTCAAGCATATAATTCAATGGTTTTTAATATGTTCTCAGAGTTTGAAACTAGCACCACTAATTCCAGAATGTGTTTATCACCCCAAAAAGATACCCCTTACCTATTAGCAATCATCCCCCATTCTCCCCTCCTTCGGCCTCTGGCGACTGATTAATCTACTTTCTGTCTTTATAGATTTATCTATTCTGGACATTTCATATAAATGGAATATATGTGGTCTTTCGTGACTAAGTTCTTTCACTTGGCATGTTTTCAAGGTTCATCCATGTTGTAACATGTATCAGCATGCCATTCCTCTTTATGGCTGGCTAATATTTCACTGTATGACTAGACCACAGTTTATCCATTCATCAGCTGATGGACATTTGTTTCCACATTTGGCTATTTTGCACAGTGCTGCTATGAATATTCCTGTACATGCTTATGTATGGACATAGGTTTTCATTTCTTTGGGGTGTATACCTAGAAGCAGAGTGACTGCATCATGTGGTAACTCTGCACTTACCCTTTTAAGGAAGTGCCTGTTTTCCAAAGTGGCAGCTCTATTTTACATTCCACCAGCAGTGTGTGAGGCCTCCAATGGTTCCACACCCTTGCCCACATTTTTCATTAACTGCCTTCTTGATTGTAGCCATCCCAATAGCTGTGAAGTGGTCCTCATTGTGGTTTTGGTGTGCCTTTTTCTAGTAGGTAATGATACTGAGCACCTTCTCATGTGTGTATTGGCCATTTGTATATCTTCTTTGGAGAAATGTCTATTCAGATCCTTTCACCACGTTTTAAAAATTGGGTTGGCTTTTATTTTTGAGTTCTAAGAGGTTTTTATACATTCTAGACACAAGATATATGATTTTCGGATTTTTCTCCCATTCTGTGAGTCAGCTTTCCACTTTCTTTTTTCTTTTTTATCGTCACCCAAGGTCATTTTTCCATATTTTTTTTTGTTCAGATAGAGTGGGAGGGAGAGAGAGGAAGAGAGAGAGAGAGAAACATCGACGTGAAAGGGACACATCGAGTGGCTGCCACCCGCTCGACCAACCAGGGCTGGGGACAAATTACAACCGAGGTACATGCCCTTAGCGGGAACCGAACCCGGGTCTCTCTGGACAGCAGGCTGATGCTCTAACCACTGAGCCAAACCAGCCAGGGCAGCTTTCCACTTTCTTGATGATGTCCAGTGTTCTGGTGAAGCTCAGTGTATCTCTTCTTTTGTCCCTTGTGCTTTTGGTGTCATATGACTTGGATTTTTAAATAAATTTTATTGTGAGCTTGTGGTAACTATAAGTCATGCTAACTCAATTAAATTTTAAGTTTGTCAAGGGAAGAATTCATGTGAAAGTCATTGTTGTGACTGTCCCAGTGTTTGGACTTGACTTGATTTGGATCAGACTTGTACCTGGAGTCAGAAGACAAACACTCATCCCACAAAGGTTCCCAGGCACCAGCTGCCTCTTCAGGCTCTTTAGACTCGGCACAGTCGCATTTGAGCCCGAGGGCAGAGTCACAGGTGCCAGCGTGGATCATCCGTCACCTGGTTGGCATCAGAGAGGGTTAAATGATGCTGCATTAGATAAGACCCCTTTCTTCTCGCTCTTGCTCCGTAATATCCTTGCCTATATAAACATATCCGGGGGAATATATCCTATTTTGCCTTATGGGCAACAGCTGCTGTTTTTGCCAGGCTGTCATGTATTTAGTTGTTACTTTTTCGACTTTATTTTTAAACAGTATAACATGGAGCACAGCAACACTGAGCGTGGGACAGATGGAGAGTGAATCCAAATAACAGACTTCCAGAGCCACCCTAATATGTGACTGGGCCGGGTGGGGGGATAAAACCAGATTGTCAGATTGCTCAAAGCAAACAAGTATCAATAAATCCCAATCTAAGCAGGGAAAGGGGCAGCAAATAAGGAAGTGGCACACCTAACCCATTCTTCTGCCACCAAGAGTCTGGGAAGGGGGAGGATGAGCCCAAGTCCCAGGGCTGCCAGATCAGGCTGGGATGAGAGGAGGTGCCGACAAAGCCCTCTTGGGGCCAGTGACAGGTTCCACGTTTAGTGGGCGGAGCCCCGTGGAGCCTGCAGGAGTGAAATGGACGCAAAGCCGCCTCTCTCTTATCTGGGTAGGGAGGCTCCAGGCTCAGTGCCAGCTGAGATATTTCCCCCCTTTGTCTCCTGGGGAATAAGCAGAAGTTGGAGAGAAATGAGTTTACGATTAGGGTTTTTTAAAAAGGAAGAAAAGAAAACGCATTTTATTAATTTCCTCTAGAGCAGCCAGCACTTGATACAAGCCCAGGGCCTGGGTAGAGGCCTCCGTGGTCCCCAGTGGCCGCCTCTGTGGACAGTCCCTGCCGTGGCAGCTGCACTTGATGACCCCTCTCCAAAAGCCACTCTTGCTTACTTGTCTTTTCAGAGTGGATGAGGTGTGGTGAAAGATGCCTTGATGTTTTGGGGACTGACCCTGGCTGTCTTAAACTCTTTACTGAAATGCGAAGGCTTTCCCAAGGCTCCTGGGCACAGGGAAGGCCCCTAGGAACAGCTTCAAACCTCAGTTATGCCCAGGCTGGTCCTGCCTATTCTCTCCCTTGTCTTCTGATTACAGTCTTGTCCTCCCCACTCCCACCCCACCCCTTTTCACAGAGTGCCCAAATCTTAAACGTACAGCTTCAGGAATGTTTACATAGGCAAATGCTCTTGTCATCAAACCATGATCGTGTTATAAAACCTTTTCAGCCCCCCAGACGGCTCCCTCTTATCTCCTTCCAAGCACTACCCCATCAAGAGTAGCCACTACCCTGATGTCTGTCATTCAGTTTTTCTGTTGTGAACTCATGTAAATGGAATCATCTGTATTCCAGTCTTTTTGTATTTCACTTGGCATTATATCCATGAGATGTATCCACATGGTAGAATATGCTAAAATTTCCTTCTTTTTCAGTGCTGTGTAATATTTCTGGTGTGACTATACCACAATTTATTTACCCATTCTATTGTTGATGGACATTTGGGTCACTTCTAGTTTGAGATTATTTTGAAAGAAGCCTCTGTGGACCTTCTTATTGATGTCTTTTGGTGTACATAAGTACAGTTTCTGTTGGGCATACGGTTAAGAGTGGAATTGTCGAGTTATATGGTATACGTGTAGTTAGCTTTCATAAGTATTGCCAGATACTTTTTTGAAGTAGTTGTATAGATTTACAACCTGGCGGTATTTAAGAGTTTAAAAGGTCCACAGCCTTGTCAATACATGGTGTTTACTTTTAGCCATTCTGTTCGGTGTGGTGAGGTGTCATTCTGGTCTTATTTTTGCATTTGCATGATTTAATATTTATTGGCCATTTTGATATCCTCTTCCGGGAGATGTCTATTCAGTTGTTTTCCCAGTTTTTAATGAGTGTGCCTGTCTTTTTCTTATTTGTAGGTTTTCTTTATATAGTCTGGATGTCAGTCCTCTGTCGTCATGTATCTTCTTTCTGTGGCTTGCTTTTTTGCTTTCTTTTTTTTTGCTTTTTTAAAGTGTGCCTTTTGATGAACAGGTATTCTTAATTTTAATGAAGTCAAATTTACCAGTCCTTTTATTTTTGGTTAGTGCTTCTCCTGTCCCATTTAAGGGACCTGTTGGCCTACCCAAGGTCATGAGGAACTATTCTCCTGTGTTTTCTCTTAGCAGCTATATTGTTTTTACTTCTCATGTTTAGCTCTATAATCTATCTCAAATTATTTTTTGTTTCGTGTGAGGTTGAGATCAAGGTTTATTTTTTTAATACAGATCTAGTTACTCAGCTCTACTCATTGTAATACCACTCTTTCCTCGCTGAATTGCAGTGGGACCTTTGTCATCAGTGACCATATGTGAACGTGTCTATTTCTGGACTGTATTCATCGGCCTACTGTCTATCCTTGCATTCTGTCTTATTGCTTAAACTTTATAGCGGAAGTCCTGAATTTCTCCAGCTTTGTCCTTCACTATTACGTTGGCTATTTTAGGTCTTTTGCATTTCCATATAATTTCAAAATCACTTGTCAGTTTTCACACACACACACACACACACACACACACACACACACACACACACAAACACATGCAGACAAATTTGCTGGGATTTTGATTGGATTTGCATTGAACCTATAGATGAAATTGGAGAAAACAGATGTCTTAATACTACTGAGTCAACTCATGAACATAGTACTTCTGTTTATTAAGTATTTGATCTCTCTCAGCATTGTTTCATATCTCTCAGGATAGAGGTTTGACCAATGTGTTATGGATATATTTCTTAGGTATTTAAGTGTTTTGGATGCTATTGTAAGTCCTATTTTAAACTCTTTTTTTCTTCCATTTGTTTGCTACTAGCCTGTAGAAAATACAGTTGATTTTTGTTTATTGACCTTGTATCCAGCAACCTTGAGAAATTCATTTACTATTTCTAGTTGTCTTAACAAAGCGAGAAACTAAATAGAAGGGGACAACCTCTAACCTCTTCTGCAGAATGCTCTGCCTCAATAAATACTCACTGCTGTCCAGAAAACCTTCTCACAGCAGGGGGAGGGGAAAGAGGGATGTACTGGGGACTCTGGGGGCCCCAATCGTTGGTCCCCAGACATAAACCCCCTCAAGGGTTGCTCTCTACCTACCCCTAAGCTGGGTTGCTTTTTTTTATTGTTTACAATCCTTTGTAACAATTAAAACGAGTAGTTATCTTTTTGTGTAATGGCTAAGAGAAGTCAAGAAAATGGCAAATGAAAATCACCAGTGGGCTAAAGGAGATGGAATTTACATGTCCTCTCTCTCCCCTTGAAGTATCTCAGCTGGGTTTCTGTGGGGGCTCTGGGGTGGGGTAGACCACATTGGCAAGAAAAGGTGGCACTGACCCTGAGAAGTGGGTATGTGAGGTTATTTGAGACCTTGGAACACACGACACAACCACTTGCCAAATACTTGCCAAGGTCCTACTCTGGGCCACCCTGTGCTTAGTCCTCAAAGAGGGACACAGAAGGGTGTGCAGCTCGGTCCCTATCTTCCAGGATGGTGCTGCAGATAAAGAGGCAAGGACCAACCTACAAGAGGAGGAGTGATCCCTAAACCAAAGTCAGGAGACCGGGGTTGGAATTTTGACTATCACCAAAGGGTTCGAAGCCTTCCAGCATGCGCCTTCCCACTCTGCATGGGCCCCGCCTCCCGGTGAAATTACAAGAGGGACTTAGTTGTCCTTTACAGTGCCATTCAGCTCTGAGGCCGTACCTTAGGAGCTGTCCAGAAGGTGACATTCATGATCTGTGGCCCAGTGAGCCATGGAGACAGAGAGAGCAGTGCACATTTAGCTGGAAACATTAGTGTGGGTTGGGGCATTGGGAAGGTTCGTGAAGGTGGGCCTTGAGCAAGAGCTTGGGCATGGAAAGAGTTGGGTAGGTGGAGAGGAGGGGCCAGCATTCCAGTGTGACTGCTGTTTTTCAAAGACACTCCCCCCTAGAGACTGACCTGGTGGAGTGGCCTAGATGTAAATCAGTGATGGAAAGGATGCAGAAGAGGGTGGGAACCTTGGAGAGAATGGGTGAGGGCCCCCATCTACCAAGTTTGTGAGGGAGGCATTATACTGTGGTTGGCAGGCTGGGACACCTGGGTCAGGCTCAGAGATCCTGGAAAATAGTCAAGGAGGTTCTCGGGCTGTCGCTGAAGAGTCACCAGAGAAGTCTTGGTGGAGGAGACGCTCCTTCTCAGAGACTCTCCCCCTTTAAACACCGTAAAGCACAGGCCACGTGGGGATGGCCCTTCCTGCATTTAACTTTTATGGAGCCCTCTTCTGTGGCTGGATGCTGGGGATATAAAAAGGAGTAAGGCACACTTGTTTTGGGGAATAACTTACAAGATGCTGCAATGGGTGAGGTGGTGGAGTTAAGCAGTGGACCACAGGACACCCAGCCCAGATGGTGGGGCTGACGAGGGGTGGCATGGGACAGCGTGAGCACAGGTGGTTATGGACAGGCGGCAGGGCCTAGTAGGGGACAAGGCCAGGAGTAGAGGTGGGGAGGCGGTGATGAACTCCAGACTGGAATTACCTGCAGAGGTGAGGAAGGCACCTTCACTCCTCGCCCCTGCCCAGGGCGATGGGAGACTCCTGGGCTAACCAGCAAGTCGTCTTCCGCCTCTGCTGAGGCCGTGCCAATGTCAACAGTGTGGTCAGTGTCTGAGCGGCCCTTCCGGATCCTCCCACAGGCTCCGTGCGGAGGGGCCAGGTGTGGTGGTGGGTGGGAAGCAGTGACAAGGGCTTCTAAGCACACATACACACCCTGCGCCCAGCTGGGATCTGAGAACAAGGGCAGGCCTGCCAGAGCGGGGGCCCTAGCTTTCTTACATCAATACCCACCCCGTCAGCCCACTGCCACCCAAGACCCTGCCCAGCCTGGCTCATCTTGCCTGCATCCTCTCCATCCGCTCCAGCCTGGCTGGGCTCCCCTTCTCTGCTCCCTCTCCCCACCCCGACTGTCTCTCACCTGGGAGGGCCCATATTGTCCTTCTCTGTTTATGTCAACCCCACCCACCCCTTGAGCTCAGGCTGCAATCCTTCTCGGCCTCATGTGGCCCCACTAGCCCCCATTCTCACTGCACAGGTGGATCCCCCAGATTCCAGCATGCCCACTTGGCTTCGGGCTCCCTGTTGCCCCGGATAGACTGTGAGGCCATGAAAAGCAGTGTCCTTCCGCCCCACCTCGTCCCCAGCCCCCGCACTGAGTGCTGCACTAAGGGGCCACCAATCTGGCCGTGAGCACTGGTGTGGGAAGGGAGCGTGTGGTCCAGAATGGTGGCATCACGCAGGTGTGACTTCTAACCAAGCAGGACCCCAAGCAAGCCCCTCCCCTCTGGGATGGGCAATCACAAAGGAAGATGGCAGGCTGGAAGCTGGGGAGACCCACACAGCCAGGAAGGGTAGAGGAAGAATTAATACAGAAAGTCCAGGTAACAGCACCTTGGATTTATGCTGCAACTTGGCCTTTTCCAAGGAAAAAAATGGAATAAAAGCTGCTAGGAATCACGGTGTCAGAGAGGGATGTGGGCCTGGCATTAGAATAGCTGCCTTTTATTTACACAGCCGGGTGGTGGGGACACAGGTGTTTGTTATACGATTTTTGAGCCTTTTTGTATGTCGGGAATATTTCATAACACATTTTTTAAAGAAAGAGGCGCCTGAGGCCAAGACAAAGGAGGCGGCTGTGGAAAAGATGGAGAGAAGAGGCAGGAAGAACGGCACCTGGGGTGCAGGTGGAAGGAGGGGCCGGGTTCCAGAAGGGGGAGGAGGAAGCTGCTTGGAAAACCAAAGGCATGAGTCGCTGGGGCTCCACCAGGAACTTGCCGGAATGTGGACAGGGACAGAGCCAGAGGTGATGTCATCATGGGAATGGACAACAATGCAAGTCGAGCAAGTGTATTAGGGTACAAGGGAATCCCCTCCGTGGCCTGCCCATGCCCTGGGTTTTGATCCCGGGCTTGTGACTATGCTCCCAGGCACTTCCGCACGGCTGTTAGGAGAGGTAGACACTTCCTTTATTGTTGTTGTTATTGTTTAAAGGACAGAACAACACACTGCAAAGTAAGCGAATCTCCTTTTCAGTGTGCCTGGTGTTCAGAGTCTGAATCCCGAAAGAACAGGGGAATGATTCACTTTCTGACACTGAGGTTGTTGAGTAACGATGCCTTGGGGGGCTTCAGCGAGGCGCAGGCAGTTGAGAGCCCATCTCGTGCAGAGAGGGGAGCTCACCTGCGCAGGCGCCGTGAGGGTGTTCTGCTGTAGGCGGGTCCAGCTTCTGCGTTGGGCCCTGAGCGAACAGTGCCGGGTGGTGGCCTTGCCCTTCAGAGAGCCTGGTGAGCTGCTCGCCACCGGCCTCTCTCCAAGTGAATGGGGCCACCCACAGTTTGCCCCCGCCCAACAGTGTGGTCAGTGTCTGAGCTGCCCTCCGGGGGGCAGCGTGGCCATGTGCGCCCTGAGTGGTGGGTGCCTGAGAAGTGGTGGGTGCCTGAGAAGTGGTGGGTGCCTGAGAAGCTGCGGGTGCGAAGTGGGATGCAGTCGGCCTCCTGGGGTGCGGAACCCCATCTAGTACAGTCCAAAGACTGAAGAGCGACTTTCTCGTTAAACCTGGTGACTTGGCCCCACCCCTTTATCTCTGCCCCCTCCCTGGACATCCCCTCACCCCCGGCATTAACGAAACTGACAAAGCCCAGCTCCACAAGGACAATGAGGACAGCAGAGCTGACAGCAGGGAAGAGATGTCAGCACATCTGGGGGGGCCGGAAAGCCTGTGGCTGGACCCTTCCTCCTGTGGCAGAGGAGAGCTGAGGTCGCTTGCTTCGAGGTGGAGGAAAGGAGCCGAGGAGTGTGGGCATTCTCTAGAAGCTTCTCCCCTCGAGTCTTCAGGACGAATGCAGCCCTGCCAACACCTTGGCTGCAACCCAGTGAGGCCCATTTCAGATTTCTGACCTCCAGAACCAGAAGATAATAAATGTGTGTTGTGTGAAGCCACGTAGCCTGCGGCAGTCTATACGGCAGCAACGGGAGTGAATGCAGCATGGGTCTGGGAAGCAAGGGGCCTGGTGTAAGAAGTCCCGGGTGGCAGCTGGGCCGCCGGCTCAGGTCCAGACTGGAGTTGGAGGATGGGGAACTCCGGATGGGATGACTCCTGGAAAAAAGCGGAAGGGAACTGACGGATTCCCAGCGCGCTGAAATGTTTGGGGAGGGAGTCAGTTTGTGCGCAAACAAGTGTTAGGTGCATAAAAAGCTATTTTTGACACTAGAGAAAATAAGTTATGCAAGAAAGGAAATAGAATGTGGCTCATCTAGGAGCAATTGCTGCAAAGTCTCAATGCTGTGAACACTGACTGTTTATTTAACCAAAAATGATGGTATCACTCCATTGGGAGGATACAGGAAACAGAAATGTGGGTTTAGAGGAGGTGGAGTTAGGGACATAAGAGAGATGAAACTCATTTTCCATTACGGGGCACTAACAGATAATATCTGAAAGTGGCAATCTAGAAATAGATGCATATGCTATGAACTGAATTGTGCCCCCCCCCCCAAATTCATAGGCTGAATCCCTGACCTCCAGTGTGGCTATATTTGGAGTAAGGGAGCAGTTAAGGTTTAACGAGGTCATAAGGGTGGTGCCCTGATCCGTAGGATTATCATCCTTATAAGAAGAGACACCAGAGAGCTCACTGTCTCCTCACCGAGTGAGGAAACAGTGAGCAGGTGCTTGTCTGCAAGCCGGAAAGCAGATTTGCACCAGAAACCAAATGGCACCTTGACCTTGGGCTTCCCAGCCTCTAGGACAGTGAGAAATAAATCCGTGTTGTTTAAGCCATCCAGTCTATGGTGTTTTGTTGTGGCAGCACTACCTAACTAATACAGCATGTTATTTAGAAATATGGCAGTAAAAAACATGAGAAATAACTAAAATAATTGAGAGTGATTATCTCTGGAAATTGGAACTCAGTGTGGGAAGGGCTGGAGCAAGGACTGATATTTTTTGTTGTTGAGCTTTTATTCCTTTTGATTTTTCAAGCCATGCATAGGTATTAGTTTAATTTTCTTAAAGTTAATCAATTAAAAAACACTAAAGGGAATTTATTGGCTTAGGTAAATGAAAAGTTCAGAAGTCCGATGACCTTCAGGCATGGTTTGATGAGGTCTCCAGCTCCATTTTTCTGCAGCTCAGGGCTGGCCTCTGAACTCTGTAACAGTAACAAAATGGTTGCAGCAGCTCCAGGCCTTGCATGTGCCTTCAACACTCCAGTGATGGAGCTTCTCCCCAGAGGTCCCCCGCAAGTATCTCCTTGCGTCTGATGTGATAGAATTTGTTCCAATCACCATGGCCAGAGAGCTGAGCTGAGCTGATCAGCTCAAGTCAACCATGACCCATCCCTGAATCACATTGGCTCTTGGGGGCAGGTAGTGGTCAGAGGGGAAATTAGGGTTCTCTTACCAAGAAGATGGGGGGAAGAACGATGGGTGGCTCAAAATAGCAATGTCCACTGCATGTGTGTTCCTCTGGAGAATGTTTTCCTTCTCCCTGTGAGCTGTCAGTGCCTGCTCATATGATTGATTGATTGATTGGTTGGTTGGTTGGTTGGTTTGATGGCATTTGAGTTCAATGTTAACATGCTCAGTGTGACCCGTGAGACAGGGAAGACTGGATACGGAGAAAATGACTTTGACAACAAGGTTAAGAGGGCAGGCACCCCATGCTACAATATAAGGGGTTTGGGAAACGAAGCAGAGATGAGTCCATAGCCCCATCTTCTTAGGGGAGGTGGGTACAACTGTGACTCAGTTGGAGAGAATCAAAAATTTTAGCCTCAGGAAGATGGTGTGATTGAGGGATGACTCCTAGACATTTCCCTGACTCCAAATCTCTCTCCAGCCAACTTACTACAGATGCCTGACATGACATCATTAGAAACTCCACTCTGTGGAAGAATTTCCCATCACCTCTGGGAGGGTGGCTTGTTTGGCTCTTGCCTGTCACTAAAGCTATGGCGTTAGTTTGCCAAATCCTTCCTAGACAGCTGCAGTGGGTGGAAGCCTTGATGTGGGAGGGGAACAGCATCCAGAGGGATGGGGCCCACTCAGCACAGGGAGGAGGGAGGAGGAAGCAGAACCAGGTGAGAGCCAATGTGGGGCAGGGCAGCATCGGGTTCTTGGTCCCTGGAGAATTAACCTTACCCTGGCTCCTGATGCGGGGCCCACTAGGCTGCTCTCAACACTCTTGGCAGTTAACCATCCTGCCAAGCTCACCGGCGCTCTCCATCCCCTCTGACTGATGCCCGCAGCTGGAGGAGCACTTGGGGCAGGAAGGTAGCCGTCCAAAACATCCACCACATCTGCCCCCTCCCCCGCGGAGCTGATGCTTTCCTAGAGGCAGCTGGCTTAGTTCCCAAACCTGTTTATGTCTGTGGAACTTGCTATTGTAATTATGCAATTCAATTAACTATTATACAAACCAATTAAATACCACTGCAAAAAAATGATTTCAATAAAAACCAAGTTGAAGCTTAGGAAAAAAAACCCAAAAGACGAGGCATTGTTTAAGAATGCTGTTAAGTTCTATGTGGGTGAAACAATTATGAAAGGTGGGGGGAATGTCCAAAAAAGCAAAGGAGACTGCTCTCAGATTAGCTTGCAAATATATTTAATTTCTCATTCTACTTAAAGAACACCTATAATTGGAAACAGTAAGTAATGTCATATGAGTGTGATTTATGCAAGAAAGACAACAAGAACAATTCCATCCAGGAGATACAGAGTTGAAGATGAGACCTTGGCTTTACATCCAAGGTTTGGTGAGTGAATGTACAAGAGCAGCCCAGCTGGTTGGCTCAGTGGTTGAGCGTTAACCCATGCATCAAGAGGTTGCCGATTAGATTCCTGATCAGGACACATGCCCAGGTTGTGGGCCAAATCCCCAGTGGGGGCATGCAGGGGGCAGCCAATTGATGTTCTCTCTCAATGATATTTCTCTCTCTTTCTCCCTTTCCCTTCCTCTCTCTCTCAAATCAATAAAGAAAAAAAAAAGTACAACAGCACATTAGATGTTCAGGTGTCCCACTAAGCTGGCCACTCGTCTCAGCTAAGAGGACATCTACCACAGCATGTTTGCATGGGCTCCAGCTCCTGGGAACTTGCTCCCACCCCTCTGACTCAGAGGCTGCTATGCAGGGGGAGTGTACTTTTTTGGACCACAGACGCTTAGTTGGCTGGGTTCCCCAGAGGTGGCAGAATTGGGAGCAGCAAAGGGGAAGCGGGAAGGCACTCTGGGACGCCTTCAGCCTGGCCAGTCCCTCTGCTCCCTCGCAGATGTTTCCCTGGGAACCTGAGCACGAAGCTGCTGTCCAGCCTCCACTCTCTCCGTTCTCTGGGCAGGCCACTGCAGTGGGGCAGGGATTCCACAGCTGCCTAAGGCTTAAGCCCAGACGTGGATGGCATTTGGAGTTCTTCATGTGCCCTCATAGCTGCATAATCTGCTCTTCTTTGCACACACCCTCTGTTCCAGCCAGACCTGGTAACTCACTGCCCTGATTATGCTGGACCCACTCTAGCCTCTGCGTCTTTGCTCCGAGTCTCCCCTTTTTAAACTGCCCTTTCCCCATCCTTTAAACCTCTGCTTACTGTCTGCTGTCTCCAGGAAGCTCTCCCTGACTACACCCTGAGCTTACTGTACGTGCCACCCTCCTGCGCTTAATCTTTTTTTTCTCTTTATTGTTGAATGTATTACAGATGTTCCTCATTTTTCCCCATTGACCCCCTCCTCCCCACTCCCACCCCCCTCCCACCTTTTCTCACACTGTTGTCTGTGTCCACTGGTTATGCATAGAAGTTCTTTGGTTTATTTCTTCCCACCCCCAACCCCCTTCTCTTTGAGGTTTGTCAGTCTAGCAACCAATTTGTTCTTCTTAATCCCTTCACCTTTTTCACCCATTCTCCCATCCCCCTTCCCATCTGGCAACCAACAAAATGTATCTATGAGAATGTTTCTTTTCTGCCTGTTCATTTTGTTCATAGATTCAATTGTCTATAGATATGTATCCATTGCCATTTTGTTTGTTCATATATTTTATCTTTTTCTTCAAAAAGACCCTTCAACATTTCATATAATAACGGTTTGGTGGTGATGAACTCCTTTAACTTTTTCTTGTCTGGGAATCTCTTTACATGGCCATCGATTCTAAATGACAGCTTTGCAGGATAGAGTAATCTTGGTTGTAGGTTCTTGCTTTTCATCACTCTGAATATTTCTTGCCACTCCCTTCTGGCCTGCAAAGTTTCTTTTGAGAAATCAGCTGACAGTCTTATAGGAACTCCCTTATAGGTAACTAACTGCTTTTCTCTTGCTGCTTTTAAGAGTCTCTCTTTGTCTTGAACCTTTTGCATTTTGATGATGATGTGTCTTGGTGTGGGCCTCTTGGGGTTCATCTTGTTTGGGACTCTCTGTGCTTCCTGGACTTGTATGTCTGTTTCCTTCACCAAGTCTGGGAAGTTTTTTGCCTTTATTGTTTCAAATAGGTTTTTAATTTCTTGTTCTCTCTCTTTTCCTTCTGGCACCCCCAAGATGTGAATGTTGGCACGCTTGAAGTTGTCCCAGAGGCTCCTTACACTATCCTCATTTTTTTGAATTCTTTTTTCTTTTTGCTGTTCTGATTGGGTGTTTTTTGCTTCCTTATATTCCAAACCAATGGTTTGCTTCTTGGCTTTACTTACTCTACGATTGAATCTGTGTAAATTATTCTTTATTTCAGTTAATGCCTCCTTCATTACTGACTGTGCATCCTTCATTTCTGACTGGTCCTTTTTTATGCTCTTGAGGCCCTCATTAAGTTTGCTGAGGTTCTCACTAAGTTCATTGAGCATCCTTATAAGCAGTATTCTGAACTCAGCATTTGTTAGGTGGTTTATCTCTATTTCGCTTAGTTCTTTTCCTGGAGATTTTTCTGTTCTTTCATTTGGGACCTGTTTCTTTGTCTCCTCATTTTGGCTGCCTCCCTGTGTTTGTTTCTGTGTATTACTTAAGGAGAGGTATGGGGCTCACTGAGACCAGATGCTGCTTGTTTGAAAGGATTTAGGAAAACTTGAAGCAGGATCCAATACAGGCCAATCCTATGGTAAAGCATCTGGCAACAGCTTGGGTGGGCCTGAAAGTTGGGCGGGGCTACCAGTGTGAGCCAGGTTGCTGGAGTCCCAGATATGGCGACTGTCTGCACCCCCAGGGAAGGGCTCAAAAGGAACAAAGGCCTCTGACGGCACGGCACGTCTGTCCAGGAGAAAGCCCCCTCTCCAGCCTTCGATCCAATGCCAAACAGCTCAGTTCTTCCCTGTATGTCTCTGGTGCCCCTCAAGCTGCCTCCCCTCCAAGCTTAGAAGGAGAGAGTCCAATAAGTCCGTGCGCGGGCCCTTTAAGGAGCTGCCTGTGGCTCCAGTCGCTTCAGCCTCCCTGAGCCCCAGTTCCCACTGGTTTTTCCAGCCAGAAGTGATGGGGATTCTCTTCCTGGCACTGGAACCCTGAGCGGGGCACCTGGTGTGGGACGGGGACCCCTCAGTCCTCAAGGAGGATCTTCCCAACCGAGGTGTCCTCCTGATTTTTATCCGCCACACGTGGGTGTGGGACCAGCCCGTCCCCTCTGCTCCTCCTACCAGTCTCGATGTGGCTGCTGCTTTAATCCCGTAGTTGTAGGACTTCCATTCAGCTCGATTTCAGGCAGTTTTGAATGATGGCTGTTCTGTAGTTTAGTTGTAACTTTGATGTGGTTGTGGGAGGACGATACCACGTCTACCTTCCCGCCATCCTGACCGGCTGCACTTAATCTTGATGAGCTTGTTCTCTTTCCAAGATATGGGGAGATTTTAGGTGGTGAGTGGAGGCTCTCACCCAGGTACATTGGCCAAATCATGCTTCCCCCAGCTATGAAAATAGAGTTCTTGTTGAACCTTTTCTTGATTTGTTTCAGACACTCCAGTAATCACCGTGCTGCATGATTGTGTAAGTTCCACCACTGCCCCTGCAATGGACATAGACATGCCGGGGTATTCGCCCTGAAGGTGACTGATAAACCAATGTGGGAAAGCCAGTGAACCCCCAAAGGCTAAGGACACCTTCTATAGACCTGGGTCTCTAGTACTAAAGGGCAAATTGCAAGAGTCCATTCAACTGGATTCTGTCCAGCAACTTTAAATCAGAGACTTCCTGTAAGCAAGGCACTGAAGGGGGCGGGGCAGCGGCAGGAGGGTCCGGAGACGAACAACACACGTCGGTACCTGTCCTCCAGTGATGATGGGCTGGCTGGGACCTGGCCACATGTGTGAGGAATTCAGACACGTGACACACAATATGCTGAGAGTAAGGGGGTATCTGGACAGACTTCTTGCAGGAAGCAGTGTCTAAGGTGGGGGATCTGGGGGATGGGCGGGAGAGTTTTATGTCACACAGATGGGTGTAGAGCCCCCACTGGGGCTTGGTTACCTCCCTCAGGACAGTCTGATGCCTCCTCCTGGGAGGGGAAGCTGGAAGGTTGGGACAGGCATCTCTTTCCCAAGTCATGCCATGGAAGTTCCAAAACAGAGCCCTGGTTTTTCCAAGCCCCAAAGGTTGAGTGACACTGCTTGACTTGGAATGGCTACTTCATGCCTGCTGTCCCAGGTAACTGTTAAGAGTGTCCCCTTTCACTCTCAAAAGTGTCCCGGTGGGAACAATAAAATGTATGGCTTCCTTACCAAGGCTCCATGTCGGGAGGGTGTGGTCCCATGCCAGGAAGATAAGGGGCAGTAGCTGGAGGGGACATCTTTGGGGGCAGCCCTCTTCCAGGGGCTCCCCTTCTACTGTGAGGGTTGCCTGTCTCCTGTCTCGACATCCATCACATCATTCACACCCCCTGCGCGTTACTTGTCACTGGATGTCACTGTTGGATTAGTCATTGTTGTGATGCAGAGTAAACAGGAAAGTTCAAAAATCAAAAGTAAATTCATCTCTTTCCCAGGGGATCAGCTTTTCCTTCTACCTGAGAGGCGGCTGGAAATGCCTTTTCTCTGAAAGAAGGGCTGGTATTACGTATTCCTGTCCATTGGACACCAGGTGGAGATAGAACATTCTGGAAAGCAGGTTTAGATAGAGGGAGAGTATGAGGAATAGGACTCATAGCACCAGGAAATAGGACAAGGAGCAAGAACCACAGAGGCAGGAGAAGGCTCCTGTGGTCACAGATCACAGACCTAGTCTGCCTCCCTATTTTGCTGTGTGAAGCTCCAAATGTCACCATTCCTGCCTGACACTGGTCCCCGCAGGGACTGACAGGACTTGCTCCCACTGCCCTGCACTGTACTCCCCCAGCACTTGCCCACGGGGCCTTGAAATCCTAGCCCCGCTCGGCAGCAGAACGAGGCTGGCAGCGCTGGGGGTACCACCGAGGTAGTTCCATAGCATGGGCCTCCTCAAACACCATCAGCCATGAAATGGGGCACAGAGAACCATCTGGTTAAACCCATGAGACACCCACCTCCCGTCACCCTGGAGGGGAGGAGTTCTGTTGCTGCTGAGATACCTCCCCATGAGCCCAGCCGACATGAAGACGTCCTCGTGCTGTCCCTTCCCTTGCATTATGGAAATAAACGTCTTCCTTTCTCCAAGAGGGAACACAGTCAGTGTTACATTACTGGACGTTCCTTTTGTCATTCCCATGCGCCCACCCGTATTCCGACTGACAGTGAACCGTCCCAGCTCCACCAGCCAGAAGGAGCCCTCAGCGGGCATCCTCACCCTTCCTGCCCTGGCAGCCAGGGCAGGGCCCACTGGGGGCCAGGGGTCTGAGCACCATGTTCTGGCTCAGCTGCACCAGGCCACTCCCAGCTGTCAGCCCTCCCTCAGATTTGCCAGCCCCGGGAACACTTCACTGAGGCCAGAAAAAATAAAGAGTGCGTGACTGAGCAGCTGGCCTAGGCTGGGCAGCCTGACCCAGAGATTAGGCTTTTGTTCCTTGGACAGGCTCATCTCCCCTCCCCCGGCCCAGGCCCAGGCCCAGGCCCCAACTGTTGGCTTTGGCCCCTGGCTCCGCCCTCCCTCCTTCTCAGAGCTTTTTTAAGATTCTAGGCCAAGGTCACAAAAATTGGGGCTTCTAAGGGGCCATTACCCCCAAAGCAAGGACTGAAGAAGAGTTGCCTCAGAAGACATGTTCCCCAGTGACACACACAAACACACACTTCCCTTCTCTCTGTCTTTCTGTCTCTGTCTGTCTGTTTCTCTGAATCAGGCCCAACCAAACTGGCCTGGCACCCTGCTGGGCTAGGGCACGCTGGCCTCTCAGCCCTTCCCAGCCAGAGCAGGGGTACGTCCATCCTACTAGGTGGGGGCTTAGGGCCAAGCAGGCCGGGGTGTGCCAATGTGCCCCCTGGGAGATCCGCACTCAGGCTGTGGACAGGGGCCCCGTGACCAAATGCAAGGTCTCTCCCAGCTGTGTCATTTCCACCTGGGTTCTGCTGAGGGTCCGGGGAGGCCTGCAATGGTTCTTTCCTGTAATGGGGAGAGCAGGAGGCGTGCACATGGTCACTGTTTGGATCAGTGAGTGTTTATTGAGCACCTACTGTATCTGGATTGGGGGTGGAGGAACGGGAAAAGGCTGGGTATAGTCTGGCTTGCAGGAAGGGGGCTGAGCCTCTTTTTAAACCCCCCCCCAGTGCCCCCCTCCAGGCTGGAAGGGTGAGCCTGGCCCCAGGCATGTGCTTGCAGAGGACAAATTAATGCTGAGTCATTGCCCAGTAGCCAGAGCTCTCCTAGTTGCTGGGGTTCATGGCCATTTTTCTGTCACCAGCTGGGGGGCCTGTTGGCCTCCTCCCTTGGCTTCCCCTAACATTTTGGGCTGACCTGGTTGTACTTCAAGTTGGGAGGATCAGGCTGGTCTCCCACCCCTTCTCCAAGTCCCCAGCATGGGGCCGAGACACCCAGGGAGGCTCAGTGATAGTCTGTGTACTGGTTTGCCTGAGTGTTGTGTTTTGGGGTGATTGGTTTTGTTTAATTAATAGACTTTATTTTTCAGAGCAGTTTCAGATTTGTAGAAAAAAAATGAGCATTGAGTGCAAAGAGTTCCTATATACCCCCATTTCTTCCTGTCTCCCCCATGTCTCCCCTGCTTATTAATACCTTGCATTCGTGTAGTCTGTTTGTTACAGTTGAAGAACTAATATCGACAAATCACAATCACCGAAGTCCGTAGTTTACAGTAGGGTTCACTCGGTGCTGTACAGTCTGTGGGTTTGACAAATGTATAATGACGTGTACCCGCCATTACAGTCCCATAAAGAGTCGTTTCATGGCCCTAAACTTCCTCGGCGCCAACCTACTCATCCATCCCCTCTCCCTCCTGGGAACCACTTTTCCAGATTGTCGTGCAGTTGTAATACTACGGTACGTAGCCTTTTCAGATTGGCTCCTCTCGCTTGTAATAGGCATCTAAGTTCCTTCCATAGCTTTTCATGACCGACAGCTCGTTTCCTTTTAGCACTGAATAATATTCCATTGTCTGGATGTACCACAGTTTACTTATCCATTCACCTACTCAAGGACATCTTGGTTGCTTCCCAGTTTGGGCAATTATGACAAATGCTGCCACAAACATCCACGTGCAGGTTTTCGTGCCGACGTAAATTCTCAACTCCTTTGGGTAAAAATCCAACACCTGTGAGTGTGGTTGCCAGATCCTATGATAAGAGTATGTTTAGCTTTGTAAGAAACTGCCAAAGTGCTTTCCAAAGCGGCTGGGCCACTGTGCATTCCCTGGGTGTTGATTTTAATATCAGAGGGAAAGCGAACTGCGAGCCAGCCAACACAGCCTCTGTAGGACCGTGGGAAGCGCCGCCGCGGCCTCCCTGTGGCCGCAGACCCTGGGCCGCCCTCAGTGACAGCTCACTGCACCAGGCCTCTTCTTGTAACGTGTGGGCAGCCACTAACCCTGGCAGTTCTTTCCACAGAAGTAAAATCAACTCTCTCTCTTTTTTTTTTAATCGTCACCCGAGGATATTTTTCTCTTTATCTTCAGGTAGAGAGAGAGGGAGAGAGAAATATCAACGTGAGAGGGACACATCAACTGGTTGCCTCCTGCACGACCCTGACCAGGGCTGGGGACAAACTGCAACCAAGGTATGTGCCCTTGGCTGGAATCGAACCCGGGACTCATTGGTTCACAGGCTGACGCTCTACTGCTGAGCCAAACCGGCCAGGGCAAGTCAACTCTCTTTCATGTGCCAGCCACATGCTGGGCAGGGGGACTTTGCAGTGATCACCACGGGCAGTGCCCCTCATGGAGCTGAGCGCCCAGGGAAAAGCGGGACTCGATGGCGTTACCTGGAAACGCACACAGATGCCAGGCCCTGCGCCAAGTGTTTCCCTTCATTTTCTCATTTAACCCTTGCTTCTACCCTGTGAGGTAGGAGGTAGGTGCCATTCTTCTGCCCCTTTTGCTAGTGAAGATTTGTAGCAGAGAGAGGTTAAGTTACTTGCCCAAGGACACACAGCTGGCTAACGGCAGGGCCAGTCTGGTTCTAAACCACAAGGCAGTATGGCTTCCTGGGAACTGAGGGGCCTGCAGCAGAAACTGTACCTCACTGTCCCCTGAGGGCACCTCTCATGGCCTCTGCCCCTCTCGGTGGGGCTCACCACAGCCTTACCACTAGAGACCAGGGGTAGAGACAGTCACTTCAGGGTCATTTGGGGGGGCATCAAAGAGCCCCTTCCCAGTTACACATGCTTGCTGAGGGGCTGCTGAGAGGGCTCAAAGCCAGCGGGACACAGCCTGAATCTACCCTCACTCATTGTAGGGTGCACGTGTGCAGGCCCCAGGCTGGGAGTCTGGGGACCCGGGTTCCACTGCTGGTCTTGTCTGTGGCGTGACTTTGGGCAAGTCACTTGCCCTGTCTGGGCTCCGGTGCCCTGGCAGTAGAGTGAGGGGTCTATAGGCTTATCTAAGCACGGACATTTTATTTTTCAAAGAGCCAAGAGACTCGGAGACGTACAGTTGAGAAGAACAGTGCCGGTGTTGTGTCCCGTGCTGACTGTAAGTGCTGTGGCGGCTCCTGGAAGAGAAAGGTCAGGCAGATGTTAATAAAAGTGTTTCACGAATTCGCATCGGTTCTCAAGGCAGCCTCTCTACAAAGGCTGCTGATGAGAGGAAGGTCTTTATTGAAAGGCCAGGAGGGGCCAATGTCATGTCTACCGCGGGCTCTGGCCTGTCCCCTGCCCCTCTGGGGTGGCCAGGGCCACACATGGCCTGACACTCACAGGCAGGAACTCCACGCTTATTCCCAGACCATGCCATCCTCTGGCTGGTTCCTTCTCAGTGACATTGTGCAGGCTACACTTCATACTAGATGTACCGGCCGTGCAGGAACAGTTGGGAAAGGCCTCTGAGTCCAAGGGCTGAGTGTGAGCATGGCTAGCGCTCCCTCGCTGGATGGCTCTGAGGAAGCCACTCAGCTTCTCTGTGCCTCTGTCTTCCTGATGTAACGCTCCCCGGAGGGAATTTGTAGGCCGGGACCACACCACTCACATCTGTGTTCCCAGCAGGTAGCAGAGACCCGGGATACAGCAAGTGCTCAGCAAATGAGAGGCATCTATCCTACCTGCCTGACAAGTACGTGGGAAAATACAGATGGTACCTGACTTTCGATGGTTTGACTTAGGATTTTCAACTTGACAATGGTGTGAAAACGATATGCGTCCTGTAGAAACTGTACTGCAAATTTTGAATGTTGATCATTTCCAGGGCTAGCAATTTGCAAGATGATACTCCTTGTAATGCCGGGCAGTGGCCCAGCTCCCAGACAGCCCCACGATCCCGAGGGTAACGGACTGATACTCCACACAGTGGACCATTAAATGCATTTTCGATTTACGATATTTTCAACTTACTGTACCTATCCTAAGTCCAGGAGCAGCTGTACTTTTTTAAATCATAAAGCATCGCACAAACACTAGTTAATATTAACTAATACTAATGCTAATGTTAATATTAGCATTAAGTTGTTAGTCATACAGTTTTGATTCATACCTAGACTTCTTATTGCTAGGAGCAATCCGGAGGTGGGGTCATGGGTGTTCATGGGCACGCATTTGCAGACAGATTCCCGGGGCCTGTCCACACTCAGGGCAGAGAGGAGGGGGGCCGAGGGGAGGGGAGGGGAGGAATGTTGGACTGCACAGTCAGGTCAAGGGCTGTTTCTCCCCAGGATAGCAAGCTGGTCTGGAGTCCTCCATTCCTTGGAAGTTGCTTCCTTCTCTCCTGGGAGGGGGAAATCATGGGCATCTATCTGCTTGCAGAGGTCTGACCCTTGACAGACAGTGTGGACTGGTCACTGAATGAGGGGCTGGAGAGACAGAGTCCAGATGATGCCCATTTCCAGCCTTCCTAGAGATTCAAGAAAACAAGTTACTAGTTTGGAGCATTCCTTAATGATCAAATGGGAGCAAGGCAGCCAGAGGGTTGGGTTTGAGAGCCCTCTCGTCAGGGTCTGGGAACACCTGAACTGGTTAAGGGTCTTTTCCTGGCTGCAGGGGTTAAGACCTCATACCTTACCTCTCCAGAGGTGAAGTGGGGCCACACCTCTGGGGTGGGAGGTGGGGAATAACTGTTAGCTTGGAAAGTTTCAAACTTGACATTCTCACCTCGATTTATAATTTTATATTTGTTTAAGTTGGAAGGGACCCTGGCGTCCACGCTCTCCTTTTGCAGAGAACACTAAGGCTCAGCGAGGGGAAGAGGCATATCCAGAGCTTCCTGTCTCAAAAGCTTGCATTCCCCCCTTCCTTTTTTTTTTTACTTTTTACTTGTAACACTATTTTTCAAGGCTTAAAGCACATTCCAAGAAAAGAATCAGGACACTGGAAAAAAAAAAAAAATCTGTGCTATTCATTCACTCTTACTCAGAGAAGCTGTTAGCTCTAATGACCTTTCCAAATTAATAAAATCTGTAAATGCTTGATTGTTTATTGCACATTGTGAGTTGCACCTCTAAACGACTGCAGGGAACTGCGCGCCCGTCCGGGATACTTAGCTGCAGGGCTCTGCGGCCAGCAGTCTGCTGTGTGCCGGGGCAGGCGGGCTGTCGTACATTCCCTGAGAGAGAAGCAGCACCTCCGAGAGCCGTGGGCAGCCTGCTGTGTGCTCAGCCTTGAGCCAGGGACTGTGGCAGACAAAAAAATAAGTGACAGTTCTTGGCCAGGGGTCCTGCTAGGGATTTTTTGGGAGAGGCAACGCTTCCAGACATGAATATGAGATGAGACTTAAGCTCGTGTTTCATTGAGGGCTCCGGCATTCAGAGAAAGCAGAGTGGAAGGTATAGAGAAGGGTTGGTGGAAGAGGGAACGTGATGGAGGTCCATGAGAAAGAGTAGGGCTAGGTCAGGTGGAGAGCACGAGAAAGGGGGCGCAGAGCGAGCAAAGGGTAAGAATGGGGGTGCCGCTGCAGCCCAGGTGCCCGGGGAAGGAGGCAGGCAGAGGAGGTGGTGGATGGGACTGTTTGGGTATCAGGAGGCCACATTCTGGAGGGTGATAGTGGAGGAGGGCACAAGAGCATCCTGTTCCTCAGTCCGCAGAACCCTCTGTCTGCGACTACGCTGCACCAACACCATGCCTACACACCCCAGATCTCCTGGCCCAGGGTCACACTCTCCAGTTTGTCCTTGAGTCCTGGTGGCAGTCTCCCTGTTGAACTTGTGAATGGCACAGGCCAATTTGAGAATACAATTTGATGAGTATGGATAAAGGTCTTGTAGAGAAATGCTGTGCAGGCTTTATTACAGGGGCATTTTTAAAAATTGTGGTGAAATGTACATAATATAAAATGTACCTACCATGTTAGCTATTTTTAAGTGTACAGTTTCATGGCATTAAAGTATATTCACATTGTTGTACAGTCATTGTACCATCCAGCTCTGTCGTCTTCCCAGACTGAAACTCTGTACCCATTAAGCCCTAACTCCCCATCCCCCACTCCCCCAGCCCCTGGTAACCTCTATTCTACTTTCTGTCTCTATGAATTTGACTGCTTAGGGACCTCATATAAGTGGAATCATACAGGATCTGTCCTTCTGTGACTGGCTTATTTCACTTTGTATAATGTTCTGAAGGTTCATCCATGTTATAGCATGTGTCAAAATTTTCTTCCTTTTTGGTTAATTCTTACCTGAGGATATTTTTTGATAGAGTAGAAGGGATAGGGGGAAGGAGAGAGAGAGAGAGAGAAAGAGAGGGAGAGAGAGAGAAGGAGAGAAACATTGATGTAAGAAAGACACATCGATTGGTTGCCTCCCACACGACCCTGATCAGGGTCAGGGATCGAACCTGCAACCCAGGTACATGCTCTTGACCGGGAATCAAACCTGCAATCCTTTGGTCCTTGGGCCGATGCTCTAACAGCTGAACCAAACCATCCAGGGTGAATCATCTTCCTTTTTAAGGCTGAATAACATTCCGTTGTAGGTGTATACCACATTTTATTTATCCAATCATCCGTCGACGGGCACTTGGGTTACGTCCATCTCTTGCTTACTGTGAATCTTGCTGCTGTGAACGTGGGTGTGCACATATCTGCTTAAGTCCCTTGCAGGAGCATTTCGAGCTTTTTAAAATGTGCTTTAGGCTTTCAGATGGTCAGGGCTGATGGGCTGGCCTTCGCCACTGTCACTCCACGAGGAGCAGGTTCCCCGCTGGCCTTTCCCACACGCGTGGGCCCTTCTGCCTGGAGCAGAGCGCTTCACCCCCTCCACCAGGGACACACTGAAGGCTGGACTCAGGCGTGCGGCGCTGCTTCAGTCTGGGTGCTAGCCAGGGTCAAGGCCTCTGTGCCTTCGCTTCTTATCCTGAAACACATCAGTCATGTTGAATTTGTCCCTCACTAAGGTAGCCTTTTGTTCTCTCGCTCCGTAAGTTCTTTCTCCCACTTTCTAAAATGCATTTGGCTGTGCTTGTAAAAGCCAGGGCACATCACTCACGCACTGTTCTCCCTCCTTGTCCTGCATCCTCCCCCTGGCCTACTCCCCGCAAAGGAACAACTACAGGACGTCCTCTCTCAAAGCGTCACTACCTCTGGGCATTAATGGCCTCTACAGATCCCAGACTCACTTAAAACACATTAAAGTGGTGACACACTCAGGCAGAAAGGCAGGAGGACTCACAGTTCAGGTTGGCATTGTCATTAACTCAAGTCTTTGGTGTCAACTCCCTCCCGCACTGAATGTCCTGCCTGGCCTTACGGTCAACCTCTGCAATGCGTCCTCTGGCCTCTGTTGGTTTGTGTCAGCTCTTGAACATTATTTAAATGTAGTTTGGGGCCCATGCATGCAATTACCATTGTGTTATTATTCAGAACCTGATTGTTAAGATTCAGGCAGCTGTACAAGGAGATGCCCTGTGCTGTGAGGTCCAATTTAGGAGGGCCTTCCGAGCTGGCAGCAGGGTTGCTAGGCAACCCCATGCTACAGAAGAGGAGGCCTCACTCCAGAGTGGGAAGAAGCCCAGCGCCTTCAGGGAATTGGAGGCAGTGGTCAATCTGAGACTGGCATGGCGCCGGGGAGGGGGAGGGAGGCGGCGTGGACGGAGCCCATGGGCCGGGAGGGGTGGGATCCTGCGGGGAGCCAGGGGCGCCCACCCAACTAGCACACAGTGTTCTGGGAGGGGAGAGTGCTGCTAGGAGTGAGAATGCAGAGAAGGTGCAGAAGCCCGAGGTCAGCCAGGAAACTGCCGAAGGATGCTCAGAGCAGATGCCAATATGCTTCTCCGTCCGTTTCTTCTCTTTGCAGGAAATGAGCAGGTTTGCAGAGAAACTGTTTGCCTGAAATTTAAGACAAAGGCGTCGTTGCTTGTGAGTATGAATTTTGCTTTTTTAAGTCTGTGGTTTGACAATGTTCCTGGGGAGTGGGCGGGTTTCCCTGTTTGGGGAAGGGAGCATGACCTTGATGGAATTGGCTTTTGGTTCTTCTAGATTCTAGAATCTAGAAGGTGCCTCTGGCTGGGTGGGGCTGGACCCAGGACTGTAAGGCTTCGAGTGAAAGGCGCATGGTTTGAACCCCGGCTCTGCCCTCTGAGTGGAGAGGGCCCCCACTGGCCCATGAAAGGCATGGTCCCTTGTGGTTGATTGGCGTGGGAGAGCGGGACTCCTCCAGGGATACGGAAGATGTGCATTTTTTCATCCTGAAGCCACAAACAGTTTGCCCAATTCTAAGTTTGCTGCTAGGTTGACTCCATTTAGAAAAGTAGATTCTTATATAGGCCCTTTAACAGTGTGTTAGACTAAGAGCTGTCCGATTTATTTCCTAATCTGAGAATATCTGGCACGATCTGGAGCCTCGAGGACACAAGAGAAGCATCAGGCCTCGGCTCTGTGGTGGAGCAGCTTTGAGGCCAGTGTGAGGAGGGAACACACCTGCCCACGAGACCATCAGACACCTGTCGGAACGGGCAGACGTCCGCCCCGGCTCTCACGGCACAGGCAGAAATGCTGGTGGCACAGGGCAGTTAGGGGAGACTTCCTGGGGAAAGAGAGACTTGAACGGGGCTGAGGGGGGAGGGAGGAGCAGGGCAGAGACACCAGGATGGAAACACCCAGTGGCCAGAGTGGAGGGTGTCGTAGACAAGGTTTGATGGGGAGCTGGTGAGGTTGGGCAGGGCCAGGTGGTTAACGGCTTGAAATGGCCTCATAAATGGTCCATGTGCACAGAATCAGGATGGAATAAAGTGTTCCTCATCTGTGGAAATAAAATTGAGTTTCTGCCAGTTTGTCTGTGACTCATGGTGTGAAAATGGCTGTAATGGATTTTTCAGTTTCACCAAATTCAAGGTTGTATCTGATATCAATCTATACACTGGATAGACTGTAGGAAATTCGCATTGGGGTCTCCCCTATATTTCTCTCTCTCTCTCTCTCTCTCTCACACACACACACACACACACACACACACAGCCTTCTCTAGACAGCTGTAGCCTAGGGCCACCAGACATCCTGGAGATCAATGATGGAGACACACCCTGAGCTCCAGATGGACAGTCACCAGGACAGTGTTCCCAATGTCCACCTGCTTGTCCCCACAGGGAGCTCTGTGGTACTATGCCCAGAATGAGGGGCAGCTGGGATTTATTTGTTTCACAAAGGTCAATTACTTGTTCAAGCAACTAGAGGAAGCTAGCTGGTTCTAAATCTCAAGAACAACCACCAGTATGTACGTTGAGTTACCAGTTTGCAGCACGCTCGACAGTATTGCTCTGTCATGGATTGCCATTTTGCAGATAAGGAAACTGAGGCTCGGAGTAGTTATACTGTTTGTTCAAGTTCACTCAGCTAATAAGTGGTAGAGTTGACATTCACACCGACTTTCTGCTGATGGTAGCTAGATATCTGATTATGGGACAGGCCTTTTGGGCCCATCCCTGCCTCCTGTTCTTTATTCTGGGGAAGAAGAACATTTGTGTTCTGATTGTGGGACCTCTATGTTCTGGGTGGTCAGTGTTTTGCTGTGTTGGCTTTCATGGATACATAGTGTCAGTGTTTTGCTGTGTTGGCTTTCATGGATACATAGTGTCAGTGTTTTGCTGTGTTGGCTTTCATGGATACATAGTGTCAGCCTGGTGGTCTTTGGGCGGGAAGGTGATTATGGTTCTGTCCTTGAGGAAGGCTCAGGTGGGCTTCTGAAAGGACACAGGAGGGCTCCATTTGGAGCCATTGGTGACTGAGTTAGATTGGGTTCCCTAGAAGCAGGCCTGAGACGAGGATTTGGGTGCACTGGGTGTGTCTAGGCAGAACGCTTGTCAGGGAGAGAGCAAAGCAGGATAGGGAAGGAATGGCTGAGCGAGGATGTGCCAAGGCAAGTTTCTCCTTCGCTTGATCTGTGTGAATTGTACTGCATGATGTCTGTATCGGAGGCAAGGGCAGGCCTCCCGTATCCCCTCGTTAGTCATCGGCACCCAGAACGGTGCTGCTGATACAGCCTCCAAGGCGTTGCCTTGACCATGGGAAGGGGTCTGAGAACATGACAGCTGAAAGCAGCTGGGCAGTGGGTGCCCCAGCAGGTCAGGAGGAGCTGAGCAGGCACCTGTTGCCTTGGGCACCCGTCTGTGAGCATCCTGTTGTCAGACAGCCAAATGCAGTTCTCACCTGACCCGGCAGTAATTTTCATTCTAGTAAGTTTGCATTTTAAAGAGTATAGGTATTAACATAGAAATCAGTGGTGTTGAAGTCTGTTTTCACTGTGTGCCTTTTAACTGTAATTTTATTCTTAATGAATGATACGTCCCCTGGCTCTTAATTGAAAAGTACCAGAAGGTATATGTGAAAAGTCTTCTTCCCAATATTACTGGGGTTTTTGTGTTACTTTCCAATGACAGTCTATGCACCCCGACAATGGCGTGGTTAAGATGGCAAGGGTTCGGTGACAGGGATGCATTGTAGGTCCTCAAGAGTCAACAGCTGGGGCTGTCGCAGAGGGATGGAGCCGAAACACGGCTTTTCTTTGGAGAGAGCGATTGTCTGAGTCAGCTCTCAGGGGAATGCTCAAAATCCATGAAAGCTTTCCAAATGTTTCCAAACTCCCTAGAATTCCTATGTAAACAATATAAGAATTACAAAGTATTATTTCCTCATCACCACAAATCACATATACAGAGTTTGAGATGCTGTGCTACAGCCCTTGAAATTTCCAAACATTTAAAATAATGTAAAACTTCACCAAATTTACTTTTAACCCAAATGACTGCAGTCTCACTGCATTTATCATGTAATGTCGTTTGCGTGTTGTTCGATGACTTACCGAAATGCGCGTGGTCCCCAAAGGTTGGTTAGATCGGCTGCGGTGTCAGACCAGCGAACCTTCACTGCGGTTTCCTTCATCCAGTGGCTGGGCTGTAACCGGGAGACGGTTTCTCATCACAGGAGTGGGGCGTGATGGAATGGGCCCCTGTGTTGGAGCGCCCTGTAGCAGGGGGTGTGGAAAGAGCGGCTGGGCATGTCGGCAGAGTCACGCGGGAAATCTACCCCACGGGACAGGCAGGTTTCGGAGACTTCTGAGGTCCTGTCACAGCTGCGAGCCTCGTCTCTGCAGCTCGTAGAGGTTATTGCCTTTATGGGCCATTTACCTCCCTTGAAATGCAGACTCTAGGGTTCACCCCGCGTGGTTTCACAGGTTTCGCCTAATGCCTGTGAATGTCCACGTAGAACTTACTGTGGCACCAGATAGGCCTCATGTGTATGTTTCTTCTCTTCAAAGCCAGCTCCCTGCTTCCAGTTCCCCTTCATGTTGATGCTCTCCCTCAGGTTGCAAGGAAATCCTCTAACTTGGCCACGACCTGTTTAAGCCCCAAGACAGATGTTGGTGGCACCCCCACAAGGCAACGAAAAGAAATCTCATTTCCGTCCAAGAAATAGAATCATTATCTTGATTGAAATAATATCTTTCCTCAACCTGCAACCAGATAAAGCATTAAATTGGTGGAGTTTCCTTATCACCGCCCAGAGCCTGCAGGACACAGAGTAATGGCCTGTCAGCTGCCTGTGGCGGGGCGGGCTCGGTGCAGCAGAGCCCACAGCGCTGGGCCTGACTTGGATTACGGACATCTGGCGCAACGTAAAACGATTCCATTCGTGACAAATATTCTATTGAAAGGGGAAGCTCGTGTAGAGCCTAGAACAGTGTGAGCAATCAGTACAGCCATTGTTACGATGATGATTGTTTTTAATTAGAGGGCATCTCACATATGGGCAGTTGCAGGAGTGACTGAAAGCTGTGGATGTTCAAATACTTTCAGGATGGGATTGTTCTGGAACCTTGTGCCCCCTGGGCCTGAGCTTCCCAGGATGCAGTCCGAGTAAGGGGGTGCCTGGGCTGGGGAAGGCAGACCAGGTGCTAGTGTTTGGTGGAAAACAGGACAGCCAGAGGCCAGCAAACCAACATCTTTAGAAGGAAACAGAACAGGCGGTGGGCAGAGAGGCAGGGGGTCTGGATTGCAGCCCAGACCCACCACTTCTACCATGCAGCTTTGGGCTTTGGGGCTCGGTCTCCTCATTGTTCAGAGAGGGTAACATGGAGGAGGTGAGGCTGTATTTGTACAAAGTCTAGGATGCTGGCTGGACCCTCGCTCCTCCCGGTGCCCTAGCCATTGTGAGGGGGCTCTGCCTTATTCCAGGAAGGTTCGCGTGCTTACTCTGTAACAGGCATGTTCTAACCATTTTACATCCGTTAGTCACTTACTCCTCACAACAGCGCTACACACCACAAGCCTGTATTATCTGCCTTTCATACATGAGAAAGAACAGAGGGGTTAAGTAACTTGTCTAAGGTCACACAGCCAGTAAGTGGTGGAGCTGGGATTTGAAGCCGAGCAGTCCGGTTGGAGCTCCTGAAAACAAAATAGCCTGCATGAGGACGAAAGAATCTAGTTCAAACACATCGGGCATTCAGCAGACCTCCCACTATAATCCCGTGAGAGGCAGAAACGATAAGAATGACATCTGTCTGATGTTTTGGGAGGCACAGCGGTGGTTCCTGCGGTAGAGGTGGAGCATAGAACAACATTCTAGCCAAGGTTCCTGACCTCGGACACCTGCAGGCTCAGGTCCTGTCTTCCCATGGCATCCTGCAAAGCCCCCCCCCCCCCCAGCCAGGTGCACACGGGAGAGCAGCAAGGTATGCAGGGCTTGCCCCCATTTACTTGGCCCCTACCTGGCCCACCCTCACCTTCCTGCAAAATTCTCCTGGGCCCTTGGGTCTGTCTGTCTGTGGATACTTCCCCAGAGAAGGAAACCATCCCCTCACACCCCGCCCCAGGCCCGCTGCACTCCGCTCTGTCCCCAGGCACGACGTAAGTGAAATGAAAGCCCATCGCTTCAAATCTTGTTTTCTCGAAGAGTCCTGGTCTGTCAGTGAGTGTGCCTGATTACCATGGTAATCACCAGCCGAAAGGAGTGATTTTTATAATACATTTCCATCAGAAATATGAACAGGTGTGCAGGGAAATCAGCATTTATCAACAAGATAGGTGTTGGGAGATTAATAGTGAATTTAGGATTACTCCAGGAAGCAATGGGGGAAAAGGAAGAAGAAATACCTTTGCTTCCAGACTTATCTCTGATCACTCCCACCCCCGACCACCCCCCCTCTGAGCTTTTCACTCGCAGTCCCCCTTGCCCATCCTTCTCAGCTCTCCTTTCCACTGCTTAACCATCTGTCAAACTCCTGCTCCTCCAGGAAGCCCTCTTTGGTCCACTTGGCCCACAGGAATCTCTGCCTTCCCTCACCTTGTGCAGTCCCCACACTGGGCCTGTGTCCCAACTAGTCGGAAGACCTCCTGAAGGACAGGCATTCGTTGACTCTGCAACTGGGGCCACCAGACGCAGACCTGCTTAGCTGACTCTTCCCAGCTGGGTCTCTGGCCCCATCCGTGGTCCTCAAGGACAAGGAGCCTGCACTGAGCTAAGAACCTCCCCGCCCCCCTTGGGGCCCTGTTAGAAACACCACAAGGACACCTCTGGGTGACTGGAGAGTGCCGAAAGCCAGACTGTGGTATTCCTTCCAGGGGTGAAGGCAGTGGTGGGGACCCGAGAAGACATGCAAAGCACTCTGAGTTTCTAAGCCTCAGGGTCCCTGAGTCATCCTCCCCTTGACCCCCTTCTGAATCCATTCTGGCTCTGCAGATGGAAAAACCACACTCCTGGGGCCAAGACAGGCCTTCCCACCCAGCCGAGGCCACCCTGGGCTCCTTGGGGTGTGGGGGGGTTCTAGTTCAGGGTGGGGCCAAGGAAGAGGCAGCCTGGCCTGCTGGGCCCGGACACGAGGGCCCCCACTTTGGGCCTGCAAGCGGTTCCGACACAGCAGGTCAGGGTTTCTCTGCCGCTGCATGGCCTTCCTCGTCACTTTCAAGTAGGACAATGCATCAGAGAAGCTGCCAGACTATTTTGATTTTACTAAAATGAATAATAAAGAGCCCCAAGTGTCTCTCGGAACTAATATTGAAGCATGTGTTCTGCCACATGTTCCTCTAGTTGAATCGGCTCCCAAAGAGTTGATAACAAAAGGCTTACACCAAAAAAAAAGAGGCATTCCTGTACCAACTTTTCTCTCTTTAAGTGCCCTTCTTGTAATGCTTCTCCGTTCACAGTAACATAAAAAAAAAAAAAAAACTAACTTGAAAAATAGGAAAAGATGAAATGAAGTTGGAACAGGAAGCGGTGAGCCCCAGAAGGAGGTTGGAGTGGCCGCCCTTGCTTTGTTCTGCAGTGTGAATGGCTTCGAGGTGGGTCCCCTCGCTGAGCCTGGTGACACACTGAGCCTGGTGACACGGGCCGCACTGGCGCAGGGCACTGTCTCCCTCCACTGGTGTCCTCCCCAGGCAGGCCCTGGCAGGAAGCACAGCACACTCAAAGTGGGCGATTTGAATCGAGTTCAATCGAAGGCCAGTGCAGGGTGAGGGGCAGCCACAGGACCCAGGGACGTCTCCCCCGACACTGAGCGTTACACTCTGGGGCTGAAGGGACAAGGAGATGGGTGCTGAAGGCAGAGACAGTGAGGTGCTGTGGAGTGGGCCACCCCACCTGGTCTGTGACCTGAGGCATCCCTGAAGGCAGAAAGCCCGGGCCGACACCTGCCCCCCTCTCTCCCTCCCTCCTGTTTCTCTTCTGGGGCCTCACTGCTGAGCTGCCAGGAGAGAAGGCAGAGGGCAGGGGGCCCACCGCTGTGGTCTGGAGGGGTCAGGTGGAGAGTGGGCTGGAAGGACAAATGAAGACAGTGCCACATGCCTCTTCCACAGATGACAGCAGGGGTGAAGGGGGAGGCCCAGTATTCTCATCTGGCAGACCTGGTATAAGGACCCATTTTAGGGCTTCCAAGGAAGTCCCCAGCCCAAAGAAACACCCCCCTCCCCAGCCTTTTTCCAGGAATCGCAGTTCTTTGTACCAGAACAGGACTGTCACAGGGCTCCCCGGGAGAGACGAAATGGGGGCCACAGTGAGTCCACACTGAAATGCCCCATCTGATCCCTCCCCAGATGGAGCTGAAGGCGGGACCGGAGTAGCCCTAGCAAGGTGCCAAGGGGGTCTAGGAGTGGGCCTCGAAGGAGGTGCGAGCTCAAGGGGAAGGACTTCGGAGGTGAGGGAAAGTGAGTGCATCTGCCTGGGGCCAGCCCTGGGACCGTCTGCTTGTCCTGGGCTCCCCATCCTGGTCCTGCTGGAGCACACCCGTGGCTCTTGGGACTGCAGGCAACTCTCAGCTCTGCACCCCTCCACCCCTCAGGGGTTTATGCTGTTTAAAACCAAAGCTATTGAGTGACCCCCCTCGGGTTGATCCAGCCCTGTCCTGTGGCCTGGCCTGAGCTAAGCACTTGCAAGCATAATCTGTCTTAATTGTCCCACGGCGTCTGGGGTGGGTGTCAGAGATGAATGTCACTTGCTCAAGGCCACAGTGAAGACCAGATGGCTTGATTGCGGAACTGCCCCCTGAGTTGGCCCCTCCAAGGGTCTCCTGCCCGATGAGAGCCTGCCCCTGCAGAGAAGGGACCATCATGCATTCGCCTGTTGGCATATACATTTAAAATTGTTTTATTTAGAAATCATTTAAAATTGCAGAAAAACTGCAAAAATAAAAACAATACAAAGAAAACCCTTATATCCTAGGCTCATCTGTACTTAAATTTTCACCCCGTTTCCCTTATCATCTGTGCTCTCTTTTAATTATTCACGCACACATACACTGTGTCTGAACCATTTGAGGGTAAGTTACCCCTAAATACTTCAGTACGAGTCTCCTAAGGATAGGCATATTCTCTGACATAATCACAGTATGGTTGATGAGTAAGTGTAACATCACCACACACTTTGATCTCATGTACCAGTCTGCCATTTCTACTGCGATTTTGTCAGTTAACCTCGTCATGTTTTTACAGCGCATCCGCCTCCACTAACAGACCCTGTCTGGGGTCAGCTGTTGCGTTTAGTTGTTATGTCTCTGGTCTCCTTTAATCTGGAACATTTTCACAGCCTTTCTTTGTCTTTTATGACTCTGACATTTGTGAAGAGTACAATGTCCCCTTCTAATTTTTAATAAAATGTTCCTTCTTTTGGTTTTGTCTGAGGTTTGCTTGTCATTAGATCCGGGTTATGTGTCCCTGGCCAGATGTGTAGGCAATCTTGAGTCCTCATGCAATCCCATCTGGAGACACTCCCTGCCTTGGTCCTCATTGGTGATGTTAATTTTGCTCTCCCAGTTAAGGTATTGTCTGGTTTCTCCACTAGACAATAATTGTCTTTTTCTTCCCTTGTAACTAGTAAGTGGTCTATGGGGAGACACTTTCAAATTGCACAAATACTCTGTTCTTTGTAGATTTCTCTCTGCAGTTAACATCCATTGGTGACTCTGGCCTGGTCCAATCATTAACAGGATGCTCGCGAAAACAATGCTTTTCCAGCTCCAGTCCTGCCTCTGCATTTACCAGTCAGTCCTTGGCATTCTGTGGTAGCAGCAGAATACACTTATATTGCAAGCAGTATGCATTTATTGTTATAAGCGGTAAAATGTATTTATGTGTCTAATACCTATATGGACTGATGAATTCCTGTTTTTCCAAGAGTTTATTATTTCTTACTGTAGTCAATTGGTGATTCAATTGCCCCAGATTTGATCCGTGGGAGCCCCTGCAAGCTGACTCCTATATTTTGATAGGCTACCATCCCTGACTTGAAGCACTTTCTTACTTTCTGGCATAACAAGAGGTTGTAGGCTCATCCTGTACCTGCCTCGCACTAGCCTGGCAGTCAGTCATTTCTGTGAGGGGTCCTGCTTCCTTTTAGTGGGAGTGGTATTAGAGACCAAGCTCTGGGCTCTGAGTGTGCTCATTGCTGCTGGGAGTTTTTGTTTCTTAGCCCATTCAGGTGACAGAACTAGGAAATATACATACTCTTTTGGTGCTTTTCTTTATGCATTCCATGTCTCCTAGTAAACACTCCATACCGGTTCATAGGGTCTTCCTCTTTCTTTTTTATCGCTGCGTAGTATTCCATGTGTGTGCATACTATCGTTTATCCTACCACTCTCCTATGTATGACCATTCAGGGGTGGAGAACCTTTTTCTGCCAAGGGCCATTCAATATTTATAACATCATTCACGGGCCATACAAAATTATCAACTTAAAAGTTAACCTGCTATATTTGGTCAGGCTAATTTAGTAAGGGGTGTGTGTTAGCTGGTATTGATTTCGAGGGCCCTATACAGCCCTCGGGTCAGATGTTCCCACCCATGACTGAGGTTTCCTGAGTTTACGATTACAAATAATGCTGCAATGCTTGTGCCTGTGTTTCATATACTTGGACGTGTATCTTCAGGGTAATTTCTGGCCATGAGATTACTGGTTTGAAGAGTAAATGAGTGTGCGGTTTGGTAGGTATTGCCAGATACCCCTTGAGGGGGTTGTGCCAGTTTGCATTCCAACCTGTTTCTTCACAACCTTGCCAAATGAAGGTACTCTCAAGTTTTGAAATTTTTGCCAATCTCATGGGTATGAAATGGTATCTTAGTAGAGTGTTAGTTTGCATTTCTTTTATTAGGAGTGAAGTTGAACATTTTTCATATATTTTAGGATAATTTTTATGTTTCTCATGTGAATTGTCCGTCCTTTGGCCCATTTTCTGTTACCCACTTTTCATTGGGTTTTTGGTTCTTTGTCCCTCAATTCTTAAGAGTTGTTTTATATACTATAGCAATATTAACCCTTTTTCTATGATACATGTGGCAGATATTTTCTCCTAGTTTATCATTTACCTTTCATTACTTTAAGTGTTTGCCATAACATTTTTTTTTTGTTGTCAAATTCATTTGCCTTTTATTTTATCGTCCTCTGAATTTTCAGTCATAGTTAGAAAGCTTTTTCTTACAACCAGGTGATAAGAACTCAGCCACGTAGAAATGTAATTTTTAATGGTAATATGTCACTGAAAAGATAAACCATCATTTTTAAATAGATTCCAGAAGATGAATTGGCATTCTAGGGCAGAGGGCAGGAGATGGTAGAGGGAAGGCAAGTTCCAAGCTCAGAGGTTTGAAAGCCCTGAGCCCTGCTGTTTCTAGGATGGGGACAGAGGACATGTCGTTTCTGCCCTGCAGAGATAGACAGTTGTGCAAGGAATTAAATTCAACCCTGTGACACAATCTAGTGACAGGAGCCATCGGGAGGCTGTGGGAACCTCAGAGGACAGACAGGTCCTTTGGGCTGGGCAGAGGGATACTGGGATAGGTCTGGAGCCAGGGTGGGGCAAAGGGCAAATTTAAAGAGGCCTCACTCTTAGGGTTGTACACATGCTGGGCTGGCACCTGGGAGTGAAGGCTTTCTTAAAATGTGTTCCCGGGGTGCCTCGCTTGCCTCCCCATCGTCCCTATTTTGGGGGGAAGCAGGAGTAGAGCCTGGGCTTGAGAAAAGGAGGAAGTTAAATGGATGGGATGAGGGGGAAGTCTGGGTCTGGCACTGAGCGTGGTGGGAGGGGCGCACCCTGTCCATCAGGAGACTGGCTCAGTCGGGGTGGGAGGATGGGGTGGGGAGGAATCTGGATTTCATCCGAGAGGTGGTGGGAAACCACTGCAGGGCTTTGAGAAATTCTGTCCAATTTGGGAAAATGGGGAACGGCCTCTTCCCAGAGCTGATGTCCAGATTAAGTATGATAGTCAATATAAACATTTCCAGCTGGCATGCGGCCTGGTATGGAGTGGAAGCTCAATAAACATTAGTTTCCTGTATTTTGAGGGGATTTGCTGATTTTCTTAACCAGGTGTCAGGTCTAATGCCCTTGACCCAGTGGGGCTGTTCAAATCACGATGTAGAAGGAGAAAATTGTGATAAACGAAGCTTGAAGTCAGCCAATTGTTCACTTGCTGTGGGAAGAGGAAGACGGTATTGCGGAGGACTGTCAGAAAGTTGGGGCTGGGGTGTCCATTTCACAGCAATGGAAACTGAGGCCCAGGAAGGGGTTCCCAGCGCGCTCATGATTCTAAGCGAGTCAGTGTTTGTGCTCTGTGAGTCTTCTCAAGAGAGCAATGGACGCTGCTCCCACCCAGCTCTCTGCCTCCGCTCCGCCAGCCTCTGCGGGGCCTTTCCCACAGCCCGGCCAGGTGCTTCCTCCCCGAACGGGCTGACTGGGAAGGAGAAGAAGCAACCACCTAGGAGTCAGGAGACAGGATGGGGAGAGAGCAGCAAGCCCCACTGCCCAAGCCACATCCCTGAGGGAGGGGCCACCAAAGGACCCAGATCTTTCATGTCCCTCCTGCTTTTAGCAGTGGGCCCAGTGAAGGCCATTCCCTGTGGCCCTGTGTGTCAAATCAATCAAGTCTGTGGAAAGAATATTAAGTCTGCAGTCATGTGGCCAGAGCTTGTCCTTCAGCTCTCACTTGTCTGCCCCACCTCCACCCCGCTCCCTGATTGAGGCCGGGAGGCTGGCTGGCACCCCGTTTAAGGAGGGAGCATGCGCATGTCTGCTCCTCACTCCCACCTCTCAGGCAACAGGCCTCCCTCTCTCTCCCTGCAGTCCTAATGCTCTCGCTGGAAGAACCAAATGACCCTGGAGCAGAGTCCCCAGAGACCCGCCAGCCCTTCCTCTCCCAAGGCTGCTCTGCGGGCTTGTGTAAGTGGCCACCCGATGACCTGCATGGTGATATTTAAGGGGTAGTTGTGAACAAGGCCTTCTCTGCCTTTCCATTTGAACTACCCGGGAGCTGGGGCTATTTCTCACTCAGCTTTGAATCCCCCCCAGTGCTGAGCACAGAGCATCGGTGATGACTGAGTTGCTGAAATGCAAACAGAAAGACCACAGTCTTTACAGACAGGAAGGATCAAGTTTGAACTCTTGTCAAGTGACCTCAGGGAAGACACTTAACTTGTCTGACCTCTATTTCCTCATCCATTAAGTGGGATGATTGTGTCTGCCTTCCAGGGCCCTGGCATCAGAAAGTAGGCAGCATGTCCAGCGCAGTGCCTGATACCCAGTAGGCACATGCCCATTCATTCACAGATACTGTGTGTCTGTGATGTGTCTGGCTCAGAAGCAAGGCAGCCAGAGGGCCACAAGCTAAGACTCCAGTGCGGTTCTGCAAACCAATGTAGGGAGTGCACTCTGTCCAGGTCATGCTGAGGCGGGGCCTGGGTGACAGATGCACATCCCTGCCCTCAAGGCATTAACCTCATTCCAATCACAGGGTTTTCCAGGTCCTTCCCGACGATACAGTTGCTGAGATCAGCTCCCAGAATTGGGTGGCGGGTGATTTGTGGGAAATTCCTCACAGAGTGGAGCGCCTGGCCCAGGTGGGGGATGTGAGGGGGGAGGGGGTGGGGAATTCACAGAGGGCTGGATTCCCGATCTCATGTGCTCCTGGTGTGCCACATCCACTGCTCCCCAGGACGGCTGAGGCGGCCAGAGCAGGCCCGGTTCCCTCCTGTGGTCAGCAAGCCTGGGGAAGCAGCCAGGACATCTGCTTGTCCTGCCTAAGGAGCCGGGCCTGGGAGCGCTCTCAGCCAGGAGTCCACAAGCACAGGCAGGACGTTATTATAATTATAAGGGAAAACAGGTGTAAAATGGGACTTTCCTGGCAAACCTAAAACTTCAGGAGCCAATGTAATTGGCTCCATTTTCTCCTCTCCATTTTGCCCACGATGAAAAAGAAGAGACTTCACAGCCTGTCCAGGTAATGAATGAGTTGTGTAGCCCTGAGGATACCACGTCACCTTTCCGACTCTTGGCTTTCTTACCCCAAGATTCCATTCCTTCATTCTGCAGCTATTATTCTGTGCCTTCCATGTGCAAGGCAGTGTGTCAGGTACCGGAAGTTCAGGAGTGACCATGACAGGGCCTGGGCGTTAGTCCAGCACTGTCAGACCTCGGGGGCCCCTGCCCTGCCAGAGACTCCACTCCAGCCCATGGAGTCATGTGGTCTGGTTTGGGGCGCTGGAAGAAGCAGGTACGTAACAGTGGGGCACGGCGCTCCCTGGAATCTGTCCAGTGGTATAGATAATGGCAAGGAAAGGAGGCCGGGAGGGGGGAGCAGGTGCCTGTTTTACAGAAGAGGAACCTGGACTCAAAGAGATGGGATAGTGTGCTCAGCAGCTGACAGCAGAGAGGTGGTAGAGCTGAGATTCGACCCCAAAGCGCCTGCCTATCAAGTCTGTGCTCTTTCCTTACATCTTGCCTTTCTATTGTCTGAACCTTGCTTGTCTCCGCTACTCATCCCCCATGTAGCAATCCAATCCAGCCCGCGGAATGGGTGACCCAGACAGGGTCAGAGCCCTGGACCACGTATAACACTCACCACAGGCTGCCACGGCAGGAGGCGTAGTCTTAGCTCAGCCACTTCCCTCCATGCTCCAGATTCCACAGCTGGGAGGTGGGCCCAATACAACTGCTGTTTCTAATCTTGCAGCATGGAAGGGTGTGATAAACATTCTAGAGCTGCTCAGAGAAGGGGCAGCTATACGATGCTACTTTTATGCTTGATGCCAAAGACACAAGACCAATAAATACCATTCTTTATGCACCTTCCATTAGAATATTAACGAGAACACTGTCCCGGGCAGAGAAAATGATTTGACAGAGGTCTCACAGGACAAGATCTCAGGTCTTCTGTCTCTTTAATCTTGTGCCCTTCCCCTGAAATATTGGCCACCCTCATTTCTCCATAAGCACCTAACAGCTGTTTTTTATATTTTTAAAAAATCATTAGTGAGTATGAGCAGCTTAAATAATTTTAGTGGACCTTTATATTTCATGTTTTCCCCTATTGATTTCCAGGAGCTCTTTGTATATGATAGATTTAAACCTGTGTCTGTTAACATATATCGCAAATACTGCGCCGCCCCCCTGTCGGTTGGCTTTTAAGGTGGATTAATGTGGTACATTTTCATAGAACAATTTTTATCTTTTAATCAAATCCATCACTATTTTTCTTTTATGACTCGTGGGGTCTGTGTCATGTTTAGGAAAGTCTGAAAATTGACCATGTATTTATCAAAAGCAAAGTTTGCCAGAACTGCAGGATCTGAAAGCTTTGGTGCAGAGATCCAAGGAGGTTGTGCAGTGAGCAAACATTTTTCTGAGCAGGGAGCCTCCGACCAGGAGGCCAGGACAGCTGTTGACCAACCCAGCCTTCATCCTGATGCCTCACACAGCACCCCAGCTTCTGTGCCAGGCTCTGCCCTTTGCTCCCACCGGTGGAGGCCTAGCTGGTAACTCAGTGAAATGAGCACTAATCACTGAATTCTCAGAGTGTGTTTCCCTGGTCACGAAGGCCAAATCAAGGCCGGGGGACATATTTCCCCCTTGCCATGGCCCTGTCCTCCCTCTCTTCCCCACATTCTAAAAGGAATCTGAAAATCCACTAGAACTCTGTTACGTGGGCGGGCACCTTTATCTACTGTTGCTGCTTTTGTGGGAAACTTTTCACAGAGCCGAATACAGAAAATTATCTTTTCAAACATACCATTCAGTGTAATTTTATAAGATCTGCAATAATTGCCCTAGCATCTTCTCAAAGAAACCTTGAAATCCGGTGGCTGCTGTGTGTTATAAAAAAGCAAGGAGCTTGGGTAACCAGAAAAGGACTATTAATCTTGTTGGGGCTCATCCTTACTAATTCATTGTTTCTGGCAAGGGGGAGAAAGATTGCTTTGAAAAGCTTCTTGGAAGGACCCAGAGTCTCTTGGCACATGCGGGCGCACGCAACCCAGCAGCGCAGTGGCTTGTATTAACATCCAAAGAGGTAACTCGAGCATGTGGTCTTGCTGCCTTTGGTGTCCCCACATCACAGTGCCACATACTTTCAAGGTGCATTTTTTTTGGCAGGTCTGAGTATTGGTCAATTCCAAAGAAAAGAGGCAAGAAATTGAGACTCTAGTAAGGGAGCAGCTGGCTGGGGGAAGGAGCTGGACCCGAGGCTCAGAATAGCTTCTTCTGGTGCCAAGGGTGAAAAGGGCAGAGGAAATGGGTAGGCTGGGGCCCGTGGGAGGAGCAGCCCGACTGGGAGGGGAAGCGAGGGAGGGTGTGCGGCTGTGGCCTGGAGATTGCTCGTCCATGGAAAGTTTTCAAAGTGGAGTTTCAGGAGTGGGCGGGAGGCCTGTGAGGGTGGAGGAAGGGTCTGGACTTTGCCTCTGGCCTAGGAGGGACCGGACACAGCTACCTCCGGATGGCCACTGTGCAGAAAGCAGGCACAGACGCTCCAGTGGAAGGGTGGAAGGGGTTCAGCTGACCAGAGCGAGGCAGGGCTGAACAGGCATTGGGGCTGGCCTCAGCCCTGGGCTTTCAGCTGAGGGTCCCCCCTGAAGACAGAGGACCAACTCTTGGCCTTGGGCTTGGGGGGTGGGGACACAGCCTCAAGCGCTTCTTTCCCATTCAGTAAAAACAATGCTACTGAGCCACTTCTTGCTCAGTAAGCGTAGGTGGCCTCATTGGCTGAGTCCCAAAGGGTTTGTTCCAATGTAGACAGCAGCTTCCAAGGCCACTTTTGCAAAACCATCACCAAGTATCTACTGAGCCCCTACTGTGATCTGGACAAGACTGCAGAAGAGAAAGGACACGTGAGGTGCAATAAGCAAAAAGAGCAAATATAAAATCCGAGCCCTGAGCAGCCCCTCCCAATCTGATGCCAGCTAGAACCCCAGCCCTCCCCCCCCCCCCCCGCCCCGCTTCCTCTTTGAGCAGCACTGACTATTAGAAGGAGCATGGTGGAGTGGCTAGAGCGTCACTGGGAGTCAGGGAGGGGCACCAGGCTCAGCTGTGTGCCCCTCTGGAGCGTTCTGCACGGCCCCTGCCTATCTGCCTTGCAGGGCTGTGCTAACAACACCTTACACTTGGGGCTCTAATCGCTGCTCAGAAAGTGCTGTCCCTGCATGTGGGGGCTTCCTTATCCTGGCTGTTCTCACCGACGTGGTCTAATGTCCTCCTTCCAGAGCCCAGCCAGGAAGCCATCGTCAGGACAGTGCGTTTTGTAGGGGAGTAACTGGGTTCAGAGAGGTTAAGTGATGTTTTCAAGGACACACATCCTGCTTGGGATGGCGCAGCACAGAGATAGAAAGTCTTCCCCGCCCCCCTCCCTGCTTCCCGCTCTGACGCTCTGCCTCTCGGTACCGACAGAGGGTTTGTCAACTGCAAAGGGCCATGGCAGTGCCACTGCTTTAAACGCTGCCCCCGAGACAACCCAGGGAAACACCACCACTATGTTATTGAGTGCCAGGCACTTGGCCTACCCATGTCCTCACCAGCCCGCTTCAGAATTACCTTCTAGGCAAAGTGGGGAGTGAGCGGCTCCAGCACAACTGCTGACGTGGCTCCCAGGAAGCAAGAAATACCTTGGACGTTGCCTGCTTTGTCTTTGAAAATCATTGCCAGTTTTTCATTCTTCTCCATAATCATCTCAATTTTTTTTAACATAGACGGAATGCATTTTCTCCAAATAGTCGAATAAAACTGAGCATCAGAAAGATCTGCCGGGTAGCATCCTGTGTCTTTGTGTAACTTCTGCCACCGCAGTGTGCGCGAGTCACGGGTGTGCAATCCTTCTCTTCCTCAGGCCTCCCGTGCAGTAGGTGTTCTCATGCTGGTCTACAGACGAAGCAGCTGAGGCTCCAGGGTGTCCTGCTGGGTCAGCTAGCAGATGGCAGCGCCAGGACCCAAATGCAGAACCTTTGCATTGTGTGTGCACCTGAAAGACAGAGCCCCCTCCCTGAAATGCAACGTGGGTTGAAAAGGACCTAGTGGGGCTGGAGAAGGACCATCAGGGAGGGAAGGCTTCCTGGAGGAGCTGGGGCCCGAGCTGGGGCATTGCAGACAAAACACAAAAGGAGGCATGAGTAGTGCCTCAGGGTAGGAAGGAGGAGGCCTGGCTGGAACCACAGGGAGGGATGGAGAGGGCAGAGGGGAGGGAGAGAGCTGAAGAATCTGTGGGCCCAGAATCAGGAGGACAGAACCGCTGAGCCTTGGGGCCACCTGTTTCTCCTCAGGGGTGCAATACTGTTCCATATAGTTCACCCAAAGCCTGCCCTTGACCCCCAGTGACAACCCAGTGCCCATGCCTCAGAGACAAAGTCCCTTCTTGCCACCTTTCTCTGCTAGGGACTTCGCTTTCTTTTCCCCTAATGTGATGTGTCATTATCCCCTTGGTAACGCTCAGGGCTGAACAAGGCCCTTCTGCCTTTAGTTGCCCGGGAGGTTGAACCTCCAGGGACTGGCCCTCTCTGATGACATCCTTCGGCCCCCATGCTGAAATGAACATCTCCACAGTACCCCTGTGAAGGAGGCTGGTCAAGGATGCTGTGTCCTTTGACAGGTGAGGAATTGAGGGCCTGAAAAGTTGAAGAGTCTGGCTTAGCATTTAAGAGAACTGGTTTTGCAGACAAAGGACAAATGTACGATTCTGCTTATCTGAAATCGCTAGAATAGGCAAATTCATAGAGACACAAAGTAGATTAGAGGTGAGCAGGTGCTGGGGGCAGGAGGATTTGGGAAATTATTGCTAAATGGTTACAGAGTATTTGTTTGGGTTGATGAAAAAATGTTTGAAATGGGGATGATGGTTATACAACATTGTGAATATAATTAATGCCACTGAACTGCGTACTCAGTGGTTAAAATAGCAACTTTTAGGCGGTTATCTATTTTACCATCATTTTAAATAATTATTTTCAGATAAAGAGTTAACCAGTCAAAAAAGATAGGGAAAATGTATTATTCAGGTGTGAGACAGGTATGCCGTAGACCTGGCTTTGGGTCCAGGCACCATCAGGTATTAGCTCTGTGTCCTTCAGCAAGCTCCTCACTTCCCTTTCCCTGAGTCTCCCCACCCGAAACACGCGTGTTGTGAGGATGAGACGGGGTGCCACACGTGACCCGGCATGGAGCAATAAAAACTGCGGAGCAGCCTACATGCTCATGGTCAGGGCGTTCGTAATTATTATTAAGCAGCTCAAGTTCACAGAGTTAGGGAGGGGACTCATGTTGGCTGGGGCCCAGGGCTCTGTTTGGAGGTACAGTGACAGGGGTGGATAAGTGGGGAGAGGGCTGAGGGGCAGGACTTGGAAGGCTCACTGTGCCCCAGAGATAGAGAGGCAACTTTGACCCCAAGGTGTCCTGGCAGGGTTACAGCAAGGACTTACGTCCTGACAAGGCTACAGTTAGGGCCAGGTCCCCTAACTCTGCCCTAGTTTGTTCCCTGAATGTGCCCAAGGCCACAGAAAGTGGGCAACTGCACAGGGCAACATGCCCATCTTTGGATACTCCTGGTCTTCTCTAAAGGGCAGCCTGATCTGGAGTGTTAGCCCCCAGTCCATGAGTAGCTGGAGCAATTGTAACTTTTTGCTCCGGGCGGCACTGCTCAGTGCTGGAAGCCAAAAGGAGACAGTGCTGTCTCCTCTGCACCACAGTGTGACCTTGCTCAAGACCCTTCCCCTCGCTGATCGAAAAATGTCCTCCTTTGTGAAAGGAAGGATTGGCGAGTGTCCACCAGGGATGATGGGACTTTGTGACCGTACTTGTTTGTAGGAATATGTTCAAACAGGTTGATGCCATCGCTTGATCAGCAGCAGGGTTTATGGATTGTCTTGGTTTCAGATCTACGGAGAAGACATAGCTCTGCTCCCTTTACCAGCTGAGTGCCTGTTTATTCATCTGTAAATTAAGGACAACCACAACCCCAAATTGGGATAGGGGTGGGGGGTCATGACGAGGACTTAATGAGTTAATACCCGTAAAGTCATTTGAACAGTTGCTAGCATATAGTAGGTGCTTAATAAATATCTGGAGCTCCTTCCATGTGCAGAGCACTGTGCTAAGCTTCCTGAGTGATTCAGAGAAGGCCATGGCCCAGTTTCTGCATTCAGGGGACTTGTTATCCTTTGTTTAGTGATACAAGCTGTTCTCTCAGGAAGCAATAGCGACAAGAAAGTGCATGCGTGTAAGTGTTGGAGGGGTCAGGAAAGGAGGAGGAGAGCACTTCCCTGGGGCATGGGTAGGCAGAGAGGACATGAGAGGAAAATTCTAGTTGGTGAATATGTGTATGCACGTGTGTGTATGTGTGTACATGTGTGTGTTTGCCAAAAGAGCTTACCCCAGAATGGCGGTGTTACCTGTGGCTGTGAGCTGAGGAGCACACCCTCATGCGTAACCCAGGGTGTGATTAATTTAATTATTTCAAAAGCCCCTTTGGTATTTCACGAGGGTCATGCCCCTGGCTGTGGGCTTGAATACAACTGCAGCAGGTTTCAATAAAATCAATTAATTTAATTTGATTTGGTTTTATGTACTTGGAGCCGGTGCCTCTTGAACTCAGTGTGAAAATTATTGCAGAATAAAAATGCATATTAGTCCTCAAGCTCAGTGTCCTTGGACTCTCTTCAGGGAGCCCGCAGGCTGATCACAACAGTAAATCCCCCTGGCCTGGCAGGAGCCGCTGCCGCCCGCTGGCCCGCTGGCCGCCCCGCAGTGTTCATGGAGGCTGTGTGGGCTGTTGGTACGGCTCTCACTGCCTGGGAAGCACTTTCTTACCTGGGAGTGACGTGAACGTATTTTCATTTTGCTTTTATGAAAGGAACTTAGAGAGGTGCTGATTGGCTTTAGTCGCCAGCTTACTGGGGTCTTTTGTTGTTGGTGGTGTTAATGAAATTAATTGGAGGCAATGTGCCGTGGTGGATTGAGCCTTCACTGTGGCCCTGAAGAGACGTGAACTTGGACAAGTCCCTTGACCTCATTGTTCCTCATCTATAAGTCAGAGGGCTGGACGCCTGCTTGTCAGGCTCCTTCCAGATCAAAGAGTCATATGTCGTGGGACAGCTGGTCTTCTGCTTTGAGAAGCCTGCCCCAGGGTGGAGCCCCACTTTATTCATTAAAGAGGGCTCCGGACAAGTTCACAGACCGGTTGATGGGACAGAGCCCTGCACCTCCAAGGAGGAGTGGCTTCTTCCCCACATTCCTACAGATCAGAGTGAGTACTGCTTTCAAGAAGGGTGGAGGGGCGCAGCTCAGGGGACCTGGAAAGCATCCTGCCAACTTTGTTATATTACAGATGAGGGAACCCAGTTCCAGAGCCACAGCCATAGCCACAGGCAGTGACTATACTCAGCCACACTCACAGCCATTATAATGGGCGGTGATTTTACTCAGGCCTCATTTTCCAACTGTCCCTTTCCTTCCTTTTCTTCTGTCAGGATGGGCGAGAGATGGCCAAACCAACTTCGGGGCCTCCCCAGTAAAGCAGATGTTGACTTCAGTCATTCTGAGCACCTACACCCCCTCTCAGGCTCCATGGCTGCCCCCTTGATCCCGGTGGGAGAGGATTCGGGTGGGGGTGCCATTTAGAAACACCCCCCACCTATATCCGAGAATCACCTTAGCAGTTTATTCATTCTTATAGATGCTAAAGGCAGGCTCCTCCCACATCCTTCTTCTAACCTGGCATTTGAAACTGAGTTTTGATCCCTTTGAGTTTGTGATTGTTTTTGTTTGTTTGTTTGTTTTTTAAATCCTCCCCAGAGGATCTTTTTCCATTGATTTTCAGATAGAGTGGTAGGGAGGGAAAGAGAGAGAGAGAAACATCTATGTGAGATAGACACATCAGTTGGTTGCTTCCAGCAGGACCCCGACCAGGGGCAGGGATCAAACCACGACCAAGGCACATGCCCTTGACTGGAATCGAACCTGTGACTCTTTGGACTGAGAGCAGACGCTCTAACCGCTGAACCAAATCTGCCAGGGCGGTGATTGTTTTTTCATATAGTTCTTGTCTCCCCAGAGCTCCCCTGCAGTGGAAAGGGACTGCGTCCTCTCCATCCCGTCCTCTTCACTGTCTCCATGCCTCCCATTCTCTGAGAGGCACCTAGTATGTGCTGAGAAGAACCCTGGCCGCTCTTCTCGTATTGTCTCATCCAATGCCTGCACTGGCTCTGCAAATGGGTGTCACTGTCACTTTTTCACTGTTGGGAGGACTATGATTCAGAAAGGAGAGATAATTTTTTCAAGGTCACACAGCTACTAAGTGACAGAGCTGGGACTCGAACCCTCATCTCACTCCTGACTCTTGCACAACACCAGGTGGCCTCCCTCCTACATAATAGGTGCTTAACAGATCTTTACTGACAGATTACACTATACTTGCCAAACAGCAAATGCCCCCCAGAGAAAATAATATATTTAATGTATATTAATTAATTATAATTAATATATTATATAAATAATTTAGAGAAGATATTAATTTAGCTAATATATTCTGTATTATTTAGATAACATATACTTAATTATATAAGCCATTCTATATTGTATATAATTAATACAAATAATAAGCCATATAATTAATATTAATTAGTGATAATTATTATTAATGACATAACTATGTGCTCGGTAACAAAATTCACAACATGCCATGAGGTAGGTACTTTATCACCTCCATTTTACGAATGCAACTACTGAGGCAGAGAGAAGCGACTTGCCTAAGGTCACCCACTACACAAGTGAGGCCCAGCCCCTGGCCTCCGTGTTGTACCGAGACCTCAGGGTGAACTGGGGTTCCTGCCTTTGGCTCTCCGTGGCTCTAGGTTTCAGGTAGAAGGTGCTTCAGTCAGGAAAAGACGCCGGGTGTGGGGGTGGGTATTTGAGCCTCAAGAACGCCGCAGCTGGCTCTGCCCTCCACCCAGCTGATAGCTGCAGCCTGCGCACACAGGGCCCGGCACCAAGCCTGGCCTGGGGGCGGGGGGCGGGCGGGGGCTGCTCGGTGCTCTCCCCTCGGGCCCCCCGCCCCCTCCCCTCGCCCCACCCCGCAGCCCCGCTCCGGCTCCCCGGTCAGTGCGGCTCCCGCCGGGGCTGGCGCCGGCCTCCCCAGCGTCACCAGCAGCAGGGGAGGCGCCCGGCCTCCAGGGGAGCGGGCGGTGAGGAGGTCGGGCTGGGGCAGTGTGAGAATGCGGAGGAGAAACCGGCTGGGGCCGCGGAGAGGGGTGCGGGGAGGACGGAGGGGTGGGGACCCGGGATGCCCCGGAGGAGGGCGAGGGCTCCGGGGAAGGGGAGGGTGCGCGGCGCCTAGGAGGGGGCAGGGGCTGGCGCCCGGGGAGGGGGCGGGGACCCGGGAGGGGGCGCAGGGTGAGGGGGCTGCGCTTGTGGCCGGGGTGCAGCGGGTGGTTACATCACGTTCCTGATTCTGCTTTCTCGGGAATCAGGCCAGGGGGGCTGGCGGGGAGGGAGAGGTGGGCGAACCAGTCTGAACCGGCCGGGCAACTCAAGGGGCGTGGGCCCAGCAAACTGGGGTGCTGCCCAGCACCCTCTATCCTCACCACCCTCGGGAATTTTTGTGTGAATCCACCCCGTTGGTTTTACAGTCCCCCTCCCCATTCCGGCCCCACCCTCTCTCCTGACTTCCCTTCCCTCCCTCCCCTCTCCCTGTTGGCTCCTCCGAGGAGTAGGTTAGCCAAAGGGAGGCACCGGGCTCCTGCCCTCTACTCTCCACTCCCGCCCCTCTCGGAGAATTCAGATCCTGTGCGTGCCCTCCCTTTCTCTTTCCCTGCACCGCCCACCTGCCTTCCCCCAGCCCTTTGGGGTTTAATGAAGGAGCTTAAAGCATCAGCCCCAGAGGCCCTCCCTCCCCCACAACGCCCTTAAGGGGCCTTTTGGTGGTACCCCCTTGGCCTCCAGTCTTTGGGGCCCAATGCCCACAGGCTGTCAGGCCCCTGCTGGCAGGGAGGGAAGACCCAGGCAACCTCAGCAGGGTAAGAACCTCACCCTTCTCCTGGGTGTCTGCATTTTGCACAGAGATTCCTGCAATGAAATAATTCCTGGCCCCCTACACTAGCCTCCGAAGTAGTTGCTATCAAATGTGGAATTCCAAAGGCAGGACACCAGATTGGGGGGTGGGGGATATTTGGGGCAGGGGAGGTTTTTCAGGGTTCCCTCAGGTCACATCAAGAATGCCACCACAGTCCCCCTTAGACTCTCCAGTACCCTGTCCCTGTGTTTCTCTCCCTGTGTCAAATTCAACTTCTACTTCATCCTCTAGAGCTCTTATATTGCCAGGTAGCAAACCAGAAACCCTCCCTGTGGCAATGGGGAACTTCAGGGGTTGCTGAGCTTGAATCTTTTACAAGCTTGGAGCTCTTTGATCAAGATTGCCATGATCCATACATTAGGGCTATTATCTAATAGATTAAATAACAGGGATCTTTAACAGAACTGGGCCACATCAGTCCAGTCTTGGGTTTTATAGACTGAGGCCTTTGAGACCCAGAGAGGGAAGTGACATGCCTGTGGTCATACAACTTGTTAGTGGTGGAGCTGGAACTCTGACCCACCTCCCAGCTCCCTTTCCTGTGTGCTTTAATTTTAGGGTAGCTCTGTGTTAGGACCTGGGTTAGCACCTGCATGGCACAGAGTAAATGCTCAGTAAATATTAGTGAGATGAATAGTCCTCAGTGGGGAAACTGTAGAAATACATCATTTGGGAAAAGTGAGATTCCCCACCTCCCACCCCCCACCCCCACATACTTGGAAATCTAGTCCCTTCCCACTGAGTATACTAGTGAAATGTTTCTCTGGCCAGCAGTAACCATCAGTTGGAGCCTGGCATCAGCTTTGGTCACTTCAAGCCCAGTCATTGTGCCCAAGGAGACTGTGGGTCTGGAGGTAGGTCTAAGCCAAATTGGCAACTCCAGGTCGAAGTGATTAATGCTGGGACTCTTTTCCATTCATTGCCCTCAGCCAATATCTGAGCAGGTTGCAAAAGACAGAGGCATGTCTGTTCCTGCAGGGGTGCTTGTCGTCCTGGGGCCCTGCCAGACATTGTGTGAGGAGACCAGAACCTCCAGAACCTCGGGGCTGGAGGCCCCTGTTGCCGGCTCCGGGCTGCCCAGGGTTCTGTGAGCACTGCTATGGCACCTGGGGCTAGAAGAGCAAAAAGTGGAGAAATTCATCAGTCAGGCTCCTATTATCAGTTTGAATAAAGTATTTAGGAGAGGAAATAGGCTGAAATGAATGATTAAAATATTACTTTCGGTTATTGTAGAAGCTCATGAACTTGGGTCTTACTGATTTGGAATTTCGGATAGCTGAGCTCAGCTGTAGTAAAGGTCACCTTTGCCCTGTCTGTGAGCACAGGCCCAGTGAGTAAATTAACAGTACACACATGATTCACAGTAGGAAGGAAAGTGCATGCGGGAGACTTTCTTGTGATGACAAATTTTCATCTTGGTCAGCATTTTATTTGCAGACATTTTTGCAGCATTTCCTGTGTGCCAGGCCCTGTGCTAAGGGTTCTAGAAGCATTATTTTTTTTTAATCTTCATGAGAATCCTATGAGGTAGGAATTATTATTCCCATTTTACAGATAAGAAAGCTGAGGCTGCTAATCAGAAGACTGCCAGGATTCACACCGGGGCAGTCTGGCTCTAGGGTTTATGCCCTTAAACACCACATGTGCAGCTAGCTATTCTATGTGTTAGGACAAGGGAGATAGGACAGGGAAAAAAAAAAAAAAAAAAGACAGGCCCCAGTCCCCACTCCTCCAGATGCTGCTGATATGGTTGGGCCTGGCATATAGTAGGTGCTCAATAAGTGAATTAATTATTTAAGCAGTGGTAAGGACATGTGTTAAACTCCTTGAAGGAAGAAGTGAGTTTGAATCTCTCTGCATTCCCCAGTTCTTTGTGTATAATAAGCATCAAATAACCAATAAAATGCAGGCATTGAGGGATGGAGAGGTCAGCAAGTCTAGTCTGGGCATTTGTCAGATGAGGATATTGGCCCACGAGAGGGAAGGGATGTGCCCAAGGCTATAGAGTTTCTGGTCTGCTGCTCCCTCCGTACAACATCCTGACACCCAGGAGTGAGGTGGAGAAGGCTGTTCCTGACACTTCCCCCGGGCCTCTCCTTGCCATCCTCTGCGTTTGGAGTCTACCCTTTTCTCTTCCCACCAGGGCAGGACAAGGGACATGGGGACACTGACTCCATGTGTTTGTTGAATGAACAAACACCCCTCCCCACTGCCAAGTCAATAATGAAAACCGAGAGTCTTGCAGAAGAGGGCTCTGGAGCCAGGACAAGGCAGGCCCACACAGCCATTCGGAATTCTGCAACTCTGGCTCCGGAACACTTCCTCCAAACTCACCGAAGGGAGACTTGAAAGGGGCCTTTCGAGTTCATTACCACGCTCCGCCTCCCAAGACCCTCATTTTACTGATGAGAACAGTGAGGACCTGGAAGGAAGTAGTACTTGCCCAAGGACACGCAGCCCCTTTGCTGCAGAGCAGGGGCTGGAGTTAGCGTACCTGCCTTGCACTAGGCACCCTGCTCCTAAGTGATGGGCCCCTGGCTTTGGGGAAACACTGTTCAGTCCCATGGTCATCCTGGAGCCTGTTAGGGCCAGCATTACGAGAAAGCCAGCCAGGGCTTGTTTGCCTGACACGTCTGCAGCCCTCCCCAAAGGCAAACCACCCATCATTTCTGATGGGTGCCCTTGGCAGCAACTAAAACAGATCCACCAAAGCAAAGAGAACGAGGAGGAGAATGGGGTGGTGAGGGGAGGAGGAGGAGGGCCAGAGCTGGGAGCTGGTATTTGCTCCTGGTGGGAACCTGGACATATTGAATTTGCCAGCTCATCCGGCCCAGATACCATCTCGTTCCTGCTTGGCACTGGTCTATCCAGCCTGTGTGTTCTTCCTTGGCAAAGTCCTTGCAGGGAGAGGAAGAGGCACTGTCCCCAGGGAGCTGGGGAGAGTTGCCAGGTGCCTGCTCCACATCTCCCCGTGGCTCTAGCCCCTCTCTCCACACACCCCCCAGCCCCCCCGGGACTGACGCTGAGCCGGATTAGAATGTCTCCCATAGGATGGAGCACACGTACTGGGGAGGCTGCCATTTGGTTTTGGTTGGGGGGCTGCAGGGGAGGACCTCGAGCTGGAAGTTTGTGTTTTTAACGTGTTTGTGTGGCACTTTATATGTGTCTGGGGCTATTCTGACCACTTTACAAATCTTGGCCCAGGTGATATTTTCCTACCAATAACTCAGACAGATGAGGAAACCGAAGCAGAGGGAGAACATGCCTAAGGTCACGGCGAGTGAGGGCAGAGCCGGGGCGCAGAATCTGGCTCCGGAGTTCTGCTGCGACAGCCAGGCTTTTACCATTTTGACAAATGATTTAACCAATCCAGTGTCAGTTTTCTTATCCATAAAATGAGAATACTATTAACCCTACACTAAACCCTCATATAGTAACTTTGAGAAATGTGAAGGGCTCTACAGAGAGGAGGGCTGGTTCCTGTCCCACCATGTCCCAGCTGAGGTCAGTTTATCCCACTGGCTACTCAACACACAGCAATGGCTTTGTGGGACCAGCAATTTCCTAAGGAGAATGCTGAACCCCCTTTGCCCAGAGTGACCTTCATATGTTACACCCCAAAACAAACATATTGTCTAGATGTTATTTAAATGATACTCTATTATTATGATTGATATGTGTTATCGTGTGTTATTCATACCCTTGTTTATTGGAAAGCTCTGCTTGGTGAATACAGCAAAAGCCACATAGAGGAAGCCAGCTGAGGCCCCCGCAGCTCTGCTCACCCAGCGTTGGTGGCTCCTTTGCAATCACAGCATGTCCATTTCAGACCACTATGTAAGTTTCCTGAAACTCCCCGCCTGTGTTCAAAAGATGCACTGTTCCACCCCCAAACCTTCTGAATGGCAGGTAGCGGCAATGCCTGTCACGCTGCAGCTGGAGAGAACCCTGCAGGGTCCCCTCTCCCCCTCCCCTGCTCTCTCCTCTCCGATATCCAGTGTCATTCCCACGGCAGAGAACAGAAGCTTTCTAGGGGGTACTTAAACTTTACAATAGAATTCTGTACTCCCTGCTGCTCCTCAGTACCTTAACTTTCCCTGTTGAAGCAAGGAAAGGGAAAAGGTACGATGGTGGACAAGAGCATGATTTGGGCTCAGAAAATATTGCAAGGCTTCTTGTCATCCAGTGTTCGGACAATGTTCGGTGTTATTAAGAGTGCATATAGAGCCTTGGCCGGTTTGTTCAGTGGTTAGAGCATCAGCCCTCAGATTGAAGGGTCTCGGGTTCAATTCCCGGTCAAGGGCAGGTACCTGGGTTTCAGATTCAATCACCATCCCCTGTCGGGCTCGTGTGGGAGGCAACCAATCAATATGTCTCTCTCATATCAATGTTTCTCTCTCCCTCCCTCCCTCCCTTCCACTCTATCTAAAAATCAATGAAAAAGTATCCTCAGGTGAGGATTAACCAAAAAAGAGAGAGAGAGAGGGAGGGAGGGAGGGAAGAAGAAATCATATAGTATTCTCTTGACTAACATAAACCTGGTGGCCGCATCAGCCAATGGCAGATGAATAGTGTTTAATTTATTACAAGAAGACAGCGAGACGATAAAATGATAAACCTTTTGTGCCCTGTGCATTGTGAGTGCTTTCTTTTACATACACAATTTAACTTGATGAGTCTCGCAAAGATCCTGCAAAGCAAGATTGGCCCATTTGACAGACTGGAAAACTGAAGCCTACAGAGGGAAGTAGAAAGTCCTAGAGAATAAAAAAGCAGAGCCCCGTGGGGTTAGTGTATTTCCCCCTACTCTTGACTGCTGGGCATCTTGATACCAAATCTATAGCCATGCTGGATTAAGCACATAGCTCTTGCCAGTGTCGATGTGGGTGCTGACCTTAAGCCTGACTCCATCTTCTCTCTTACTTTTCCCTTGCCTCGTTTTTCTTTTTTTGTCTTCATTTTTAATCCTCACCCAAGAATATTTTTCCATTGAGATATATATATATATATATATATATATATATATATATATATATATATATATTTTAGATAGAGTGGGAGGGAAGGAGGGAGGGAGGGGGAGAGAGAGAAACATCGATATGAGAGAGACACATTGGTTGCTTCCTGCACAACCTCGCCAGGTCCAAGGATCTAACTTGCAACCAAGTATGTGCCCTTGACAGGGAATCGAACTAGAGACTGGTCCGTGGGCCAATGCTCTAACCACTGGGAAAACTGGCCAGGGCACCTCATTTTTTTTTGCTTATTTTTTTATGTATGTTTATCTTGCATTGTAGGCACATTCGTAAGGTAGTTCAAATCCTTCTGGGACAAGATGGGTTATAAATGCACACATTCATATATAGTAAGTTGTGAATCATTTCATAAGGTCTCCTGTGGAAGAGATATTTGCAGATTGGCCAATAGCTTCTTTTGTAACCTCACATGCCCTATTTCATTAGGGGTACAGTGAAGGGGTAGGTCTGTAGGGGCTCTGGGAGCCCGGCAGCTATACTGGTCTGAGTGTCCTTCTGTTTCCAACCTGTTAATCACACAGCTCCACTGAGATCTGAAAATCCGGTTTTGTAGCACAGCTCTGTTTGCTGTAAACCAGTGGTTCTCAGCCTGGGCAGAGGAACCTGGGAGCATTCCCCTTCCCCTACTAAGATGACCACAACACACAAATGTCACAGCATGGAAAAGGAAATCATTTAGAATTGCAAAGAAATAAAGCCCATATAACATAGTAAAAGAATATTAGAGGTACAGGGAAACCTCATTTATTTGCCTACTTTCTCTCTCTGGGATATATAGCCAAGAACCGGAGAGGAAAATAAGACAACTTTGAACCACCGAGAGAAGTCACAGAACACACACTCTGACACTCATCCCCAGGGCCTGTGCCACTCAGGGGCCCATTTGCTCTTGTTTTATGCACAGTTCTAACGTATTTGTTTTTTTAAGTTCACACCTGCACGAGACCCTGTGGAACACATGAGAATGTAGGGTGGAGGCCCGCGAGGGAACATGCAGTTTTGTATCGGCCCTCTCCACGTTGCGTGGTGTGGCCGATGGCTGGCGCTGTCCGGTGAGGGTTCCCCTGGCTTCTGCCAGCAAACTTCTCTAGATTGTTTAAGCAAGTCGCATAAGGAGACCAGGATTTAAGCATTTAGAAGTGACGATGTGGCTCAGAGCGTATCTTGCTTAATCTGACTACACGGGTGCCAGCCAGAGGCACGGGGGTGGGGGGTGGGGGTGGGGGGGACTGGAAATGAGGTGGGGAGAAGAGCAGGTTTGGGGACAGGGCGAGTTCGTTACAGAAAAACACCATAAAATGGCCAGTGAGGAAAACAGGATAAAAGAGCTGCCTTCATCACAGAATCATAAGCACAGTGTTTTCTTCGATGCATGTATATAACTGTCAAGATCAAGAAACACAGAAGTTTTATTTTCTGAAATGAAAGGAAATAACTAGATTCAAGAGGGCTGTCGAGTCAGGAGAGGGAACCCTGTAAGAACCAAACAGGGTGGATTTTGGAGACACCTTGGCAGAAAGGCAGCTGGGGGTTGCCCTGGCTTCCGGAACGGTCACTAGCCACAGTGTCCTGGAGGCCCCGCTCTTCATGGTCAAGCTCAGCCCTCATCCTGCCCCAGAGAATGGACCCAGGACTAGAGCGAAGCACTGCCCTGTCCCGAGAGCGTCTCCCTTGCTCGGTGTCCCTGAGGCTCACTGGCTCATTCCTGAGGGGCTCCTCTCACCCCACCAGGGCCTGGGACCACCCCAGACTGTTTCCTCTTGCCTCGACTGACCTCCTGACCCCTGGTCGTGCCTGCTTGTTAGGAGCCCAAGTGACAAAGCCACCTGTCTGGCACTGACATGCCCGGACCTGAGCTCTGCTTGCTTACTTGAAATGCGGGCGGCATTCTGTGCCCCAGAGGCCTCTCAGACTGTGTCCAGCTTGGCCTCTGGGCTTGGGAACACTTGCACCGTCTTCCCCTTCAGGTTTTCCCAGACATGGCCCTGAGCCACGCACGCTGTCCATCCCCACCTCCCGAGCCCCATCTTAAGGGCTGACTGTCCCTGCTGCCCCTTGCACTGCATGCGTTCCAGGCTCCAGAGCTTCCAAAATCAAGGTCACAAACCAAGACAGAAGAGGAGTTAAAGGGCCACCAGTTTTCATCAACGTCGCATGCTCCTCCTTTACCTGATCCTCGCAAGAACGTTTGTGGCTTGGGCCTCAGTGACTCTAGTCATATCCCCTAAAGACATGGGTCATACCTCTGCTTGTACCCTGGAGTGAGTGACTCGGGTGGACTGAGTCGCAGGGCTGTGGCCAGTGGCCAGTGCCCCCTTTTTGGTGGCTTCTGAAGTTGAAGCTCTAGATTTGGAACATTCATCACCATCTTGTGCTGCCTGACACATGGTCCATGCTACGTCCATGCCTCCTCCCTGCCTCCCTCCCTCCCGCCTTCTTTCTTCCCTCCTCTCCTTCCTCCCTCCCTTTTCTTCCTTCCTTTCTTTCCTGTTGACCATGGCAGTGAGTTCCCTGGGCCTTTTCCATGCCCCAAACACTAGGCAGCCCCCAAGGAGGAAATCAGCCCCTCGCACCTCTGTGCCCTGCAGCATCCGACAAGGCAGAGAAGCAGAGTGTGGGTGCAGTCCCCTCCCCCCCCTCCCTAGCTGGCCTCAGGAAGGTCATCTAAACCTTCTTGGGCCTCAGTACCCCTGTCTATAATATGGACACACTCATATCTTGGGAGCTTGTAGGGATAAAATTTGCATATGTCTATAAAGCCTTTTGTATTTTATCTGACTCAAATGCTCAACAAATGGGAGGTGTTACTGGACCAACTACTGCTATTACTATTTTCTTGAACAAATGTAGATAATACATCTGGATAATATCAATTATATTTACTAAGCTATCCCTTTAAGGGCAAAGAGAACAGTAGGGGTAAGACGTTCAGGGTCCAGCGTTTTTGTGGAAGATCAGATGAGGCTGATGACTGACCACTGGACCTGGGCTCCAGGACCCAGCCCGGCTTCCGGTGCCTGCTGGCCCACGTGCGCCTGAAGGCGCCGGCCTCAGCGACTCCAGCCCTGGGCCCATTTCCGCTCTCGTAAATTGGGGGGCACAGTACTTCCCAGAGCACCAGGGCTGCTGAGAAGTAAACAAGCAGGTGCTTGTGAAGTGCTTAGCACAGTGCCTGGCACCCCACGTGCTTGAGGAGGGCTCCCTGGGATTATTTTCAAGTGTGTCCTATTTTACACAAGAGATGGTTCTGGAAAAGGGAAACCAGATCCCTTCATCCCACTACCTGCCTTCATCACTCCACTGAGGTTTTATCTTTCCCTCTGATCGGACTTGGAGGACAGCGACTTGAACACCTCGGCACCAGGTTTACCATCTCCTCCCAGCTCTGACAGCTCCTTGTCACACAGTGGGAAAGAAGAAACTTAGGGGTCACAAGTAATGATTCTTTATCTGTTCGCTAAATGTGGATTTGATCTGTCTATCATCTACCTATCACCTATCTGTCATCTATCACCTACCTATCATCTGTCTGTCATCTATCATCTGCCTATCATCTGCCATCTATCTATCATCTATCTACCATCTATCTACCATCTATCTATCATCTATCATCTTTCATCTATCAGTTATCTATTATTTATCATCTTTCATCTATTTATCTACTATCTATCTACCTACCTACCTACCTACCTACCTACCATCTATCTTAGAAGGGCCACATATAATTATTTCCTCTGTTCTTACCATGGGTAAAATATATATATAACTCACATGATAAATACTTTATATTTCTAGATGATGTCTACATTTCATGTGAATTTTATTTTTTGAATTCCTGGTTGTGGGGCGGGGCATCAGGAACTTTTTGAACGACCGATGAACACATGGGCTGTCTCTTCAGAAAAAGGACCATGCTCATACTCATACAACTTTACATAGGATTTAGCTGGGGGTTTGAGGGTCCTCTGAAGCCCATCAAGACACCCTGTTAAAGCCCCTGCTGAAACCAGAGCCCAGTGTCCCCGTGGAAATGACGCGTGTTCCAGTGGAGCAGGTGGCTGGTTGGGCCTGCATCCCCGGGTCCGTATATATGGGCTCCTCTCTGGCATGCCAGGCCCCAGCCACCTTCCACTGCATCGTGGGGCACCCACTGCTCTGGCCATTCCGGCTGGCCTTGGTCCCTCCCCTTGGCTTCACCTCGCGTTTGTCCCTCTGCTTCCCCACGCACTTACCTACACCGAACTCGCAGTGCTAATAACCTCTTCTGAGCAGTCGGAAGAGGATTCACAGAGAACATGGAACTGGAAGAGAGGCCCAGGGTTTAGAGGCACAAAAACAGTGAACAGCACTGAAACGTGAGCTCCTGGCGGGCAGAGTGGGACAGAGACAGAATGAGGCACCAGGCCTAATTCTTCCCTCCTGCCTGGCTGGAGATTGAGGAAGCCAGCAGCAGCAAAGCACCTTGGCCGGTGAATCAGAAATCCCTGGGTTCGAGTCCCAGCTCTGGCATTGACTAAGTGTATATAACCTTGGACCAGTCACGTGTCCATCAACAGTCCAGCCTCGATCTCCTTATCTTGAAAATGAGGGGTGGACATGCTGGTGGCGCTGTAGTAAAATTGACACTCTGGAGCATTGCAGGTGTCAGCCCAACTGTGCAGCCTTTTTGGAAAATGCAATTTAGCACTATATGTTAGGAGCCATGAAAATGCACACACCCCTTACCTCTCTCTTTTGAGAAGCTAATCAAAGGCAGTAATCAAAAATAGAAGGGAAGTATGCATAAGGGTGTTCACCGCAACATTATCTATAAAATAGAAACGCCCGAGTGTCCACGAGTAGGGAGTGGTCACGTGTGTAATGGTGTGTCCACTCAGTGGCCATCTACGCAGCTAGTAAAAATGGTTGAACCCTCCCTGGCCAGTTTGGCTCAGCAGTTGGAGCATCAGCCCACAGACTGAGGGCTCTCGGGTTCAATTCCCAGTCGAGGGCACGTACCTGGGTTGCAGATTCGATCTCCAGCCCTAGCTGGGGTCATGTGGGAAGCAAGCAGTTGATGTGTCTCTGTCACATCGATGTTTCTCTCTCTCTCCCTCCTTTCCTTCCATTCTATCTAAAAATCAATGAAAAAATATCCTCAAGTGAGGATTAGCAACAAGAATGGTGGATGCAGATAACATGCTTAAGGTACAATCCAGCAGCTGGAAAAACTCCCGCTCCCCACCCACCCCTCACCGCACACCTGAAGGTCAGTGGCAGTGTCTCTTCACAGCACAGACTCCCATCCAGGGGCCACTAACCAGCAAGGCCAAACCAACCAATTACCAGTCACCACGGCGTCTGCCACATCAGCACACACGCCCAGGAAGTCTGAAAATGGAGACTTGGGGTTCCGATTCTGATTGAGTGGGCCTGAGGTGCAGCCCAGGAACCTGCATTGTAACCATCTTTCCAGGAGAGTCTAGCGGAGGATGAGAAATCTGTACTCTGAGAACCATCACCACGCCTCAGCCACGGCCCCCCATACGCCCATACAGCACACAGTCCAGCTGTTACACCTTTTCATCAGTGAAACGTGAAGTCTTCATCAAGGACTTCCAAATTACATTTGTCCTTGAGCTCAGTGCTGGGTGAGACTGCTAACTGTGCCGGACAGACGGCTCTTTAGTCTCTGCTTTGCGATGCCCCAGACCACATCTGTAGCCTCCCCGAGGGCCTGGTCTACCTGTGTTACCGCTGTGATGATGAACAAATCTTACCTTCTGTCTCACTCTGGTTTCTCCTCCTTTATTTGAAGTCCAGAAATACTCTGAGCTACCTGAGGCACTTTCCCAGGATTAAAACAGACTTTTAGGGGTGGTCAGTGTGACCCGAGTTCAAGTCCTGGCTGTGGGCTGCCCTTCTGTACAAGGGGAATAACAATGTACTGACTCGTGGGATTGCTGAGAATTAAAAGAAATTATGCGTAAGAAGCTCTTCACAATCCTTGTGGCTATGATAATTATGATTATTTTCCTGTCCTTGGGGGTTAACAAGTGAGTCTTTTCTTTGATGTGGTTCTTATAGGAAGCCAAGTCCCTTGGTTTGTTTTTTGGGTTTTTTTTTTTTTTTTTGTATGTTTTTTTAAATACGTTTTTATTAATTTTTTTAGAGAGAGAAGAAAGGAGAGAGAGATAGATCAGCTGCCTCCTGCATGCCCCGCACTGGGGACCGAGCCCGAAACCAGGGCATGTGTCCTGACCGGGAATTGAACCGAGACCTCTCAGTCCATGGGACGACACTCAATCCACCGAGCCATACCAGCTGGGCCAAGTCCCTTGTTTTAACCTCCATTATGGCTGTTCGATTCTGCCCTTTCCCCCATCCACCCTGCAAGCCTGCCTTTGAACTTATGGAAAACTTCAGCTTCAGTGAGAAGGTCCCTGCCACCCTCACAATATGGTGCCGGTCACTGTGCTGACTCTGCAGTCTGGCTGGTTCGTCTGGCCCTGGGAAGGGCTGTGGGTTGGCCTAGCCATACTCAGTACCCTGGCAATGGCGCGCTGACCGCTCTAGCAGTGAGGCCTACCTCTGCTAGAACACACGAGAGCCAGTTCGAGCAGACGCTTTTCTGGAGGGTGTCAGGGCCCTGTTTGCTGCTTTATCCAACAGAGACACCGCTGGTCCACGCCCTTCCCCAGCTAGCACTCAGCAATCCAGCTCATTTGCCACCTTCTACTCGCCGGCCCTCCTCACACAGGACACCCATGTGGGTTCACCTACACACGCGCACACAGCCCCTCCCCACCTGTCCCGTCACTGTCACCGGGGAGATGTCAAACACCAGTGCAGGGACAACTGGGCACTCGGGAAGTATTTGTTATGCCCAAAAGTTCCCAAGAACCTGATCGGGTAATGGGGCCCTCACACATTTGCAGGGACTCGGGAGGGACAGGCCAGCTTTCACAATATTTAAATATTTACCAGAGGGAACTTGGGTCAAGGCCAGAGTTTGCCGCGAGGATAGCCCGGACCTCACCCCCAGTCTGCTTAGACCCACAGGGGCCTGTCTTGGAAGTGTCGTTTACTATTAGGCGAGTTAGTTGTTTGTCTAGGTTGAGGTTCTTAGTTATTGTTGGTTTTGGGGTTTTTTTGTTTGTTTTGTTTTCTGGGTATAAATGTCCCCTTACAGAAATGTTTCTCTAGAAGCACAGAGTTAAATCCTACCCTTGTTTTGCAGGTAAGCCCAGGTGACTGGCTAAGGAAGGAGCGCTCTGGGGGCACTGGGCAAGGAGGCAGGCAGACAGTATCCCATGGCACTGTGACCTTGGGCAAGTCACCTCCCCACCCTCAACCCCATATCCTCACTCTGTATGGGACTTGGACCTGTCCCTCTGACTTCATGGTGGATGGGTGTCTGGGTGTTGTATTTCCCTGGCAGGAAGGTCAGCTCCATGAGGGCCAAGAGATGTCCTTGTGTTTACCACTTCATAGTAAAGCCTAGAGTCGTGGGGTGGGGGGCACAGATGGGCAGTCAGTACATACCTATGACGGGAAGGGAAGGAGGGAAGAAAGGAAGCTAGAACTGCCTCCTCTGAGTGGTAGTGTCACCCCCTTCCCAGCCATTGCCCCACCCCATTGGCCAGGTCCTGGCTGATCTGTCTCTCTCCCCCAGGCTCCAGCCTACTCTGGTGGTGACAGGCCCAGTCACCCAGAGCCCAGCCAGGCCTAACTGAAGCTCTTGGCATCCTCCCTCCTCCTACCGTGGGTGCCTGACTGCACCACCCAGTGTAATCCGGGAGGGCGAGGCCTTGGCAGCCACAGGGCCCTCAGGCTGTGCGCAGAGGGCTGGGACCCTGCTCACTCACCCTGCCTATTGTGCAGCCAGCCCTTCCCACACCCCGGTCAGGCTGGGTACTTTCCCCTCACTTCCCCCACGGAGAACAATCCGTGCACCCTCTGCTTAGCGAGCACCTCCCTCCCAGGTCAGGACAAGCTCTGGCTGGTCTCCCTGCACCTGAGAAGGGGGAGGTGGTTTGAATAGCAGGGCCTCCCCTCTGGGCCTCACCCTCCAGCTCCCACAGGGCAGGTAGACAGAGGCCAGCTGGCCACAGGACTCGGCTTCTCTGATCACCTCTTGAAGAAATGGAGCAGTTTGGTCAAAGCACTTGGCATTGTGCCAGTGGGTTCCGGATGCCTGGGTCCACTCCCCTAAAACACCATGGCAGGGAAGTGTGGAGCACTGGCCACTAACAGAGCCGGATAACCTTTGCCCCCATGTGAAGGACTGTTGACACCTTGCTCAGACTCTATTCGCAGCTCCTCTGTGGTCCATGCTGAGCAGCAGAGAGCTCTCATTTCAGACCAGTATTTTAACACATTTCAGTGAGATCTGATCTGTGGATCAAAGTGATAGAGCTTGGTGATTCCAATCAAGTCCCTGTGCTAGAGGGCCGCAAAGGAAGAGGCCACTGTGTCCCTGAAGCGCCCCTTCCTCTTGCTCCAGCCAGCGGACTTTTCCCTGTTTTCCTCACAATTTAATCAAACATCTGTTGAGCACCTAAGAAGTGCTCAGTGGGATGTCAGGTGAAAACTGTGTTCAGTGCAGTGTAGACTGTTCACTCCAGCGAGACAGAGAGAGAGGGAGAGAGGAGGAGACAGGCTGAGACCAACCGCCCTGAACTGCTATGATGCTACAACTGTTAGCCGTCCAGTGCGGTGAGACTGTGAGCGACCTTCTCCTTCTGTCTCCCAAACGGCCTCTGGGATGGAAGAATTCCATATACATATTTTTAAAATACATTTTATATATATTAATATTCTCTTATAATTATATATCCATATATATATATATTTTTTTTTTTTTAAGAATTAAGATCACTAGAGTTTTTTATCCTTAATTTCAAAGGTCTCCATTCTGCCACTCACTCACTTTTTAATCTGGGTCTTAGTTTCTTCATCTGCACAGTGGGGAAGAAAATCCCTTCTTCTTCCTAGTTTGGGTGGTCATGCAGGTCAACCAGGACAAGAGGTGTAGAATGCCACTGAGACACTGGGCGAATAGAAGTTGACCTCATCGAAGGTCAGGCCCCCAGACCTGGTAGGCTGAGGGAACTGGCTGTTGGGGTGGAAATATCCAAATGAAATCAGCCCCAGCTTGGTCCTGTGCTGATTCTGTCCACGGTAGGAGCTGCTTTCTGTGGACAAGCCTCAGTCCCTGTGCTGGTGAAGCAGCAGGTGCTGGGGGGCTGGTGACCGCCCAGAGGCCTCAGTTCTCACAAGCTGGGCTTTCTAACAAGTCAGCAGGGCCAACCACAGAAGCAAAACCTTCTAAAGCCACCTCAAGTGCATCAGGGCCAGGATTCTCTTCGTTGGTTTAGCTGCAAATTCTTGGGGAATAAAGGCCAGCTTCAGATGTGCAGGGCTCTGGGTCATCTCACCCATTGTCCCTATCTACAGAGGCTAGAGCTGAGGATCTGGGAGGGTATGGGACATCCCCAAGGACACACAGCCCATCCATGTTAGCACCAGGACTAGATCGATTCTTCCTGTCTCCTAGATCTGGAGTTCTCTCAGCAAGCCTTCATCCCACATATACTTGCCAGGGGCCTACTGTATCCAGGTGCACACAGTGAAAAAGACATACTCGGTCCCTGCCCACAAGCAGCCTCCATTCTAGTGGGAAGGATGTAAAAAATAATTCAGTGTAAGCACATAGCTAAATAAAGGTATGCAAGTTGAATGTGCCTCTGAAATAGATAATGGGGGGGGGGCTCTCTGAGGAAGTAACATTTCTGCGGGACTTGACTGGGGGTGGAGGGGGAGCATGTCAGATCAATGAATTCCCACATGGAAAGTCCCACAACAGGAAGGAAACGGAACTTGGGAAGGTCTGCCAGTGCCGAGGTGGGGGGTGGGAAGCGGGGTGAGTGTGCAGACAGAGGCAGGACAGTTTAGGCAGGACATTTTAAGTGCCCTGTGACACAACCAAATGCACATTTTTAAGACGATTACTCAGGCAGTTGTGTGGCTCTGGGCTGAAAGAGCAGGACAGAAATGGGAGACCAGTTAGGAGGTTCCTACAGACCGGGAGGTGAAGGGGGTGTGGCTCAGCCTTGGGCAGTGGTGGAGGAGGTGGCAGGAAGAGGGAGGACGGGAGATCTATTTTGGACATAATCTTACAGAATGGATGGATTGGCTGCAGCGGGTTGTGGGGTGGGAAGAACAGGAGGCAGCAAGGTGACTCTGAGTTTCCTGCGGGAGTAACACTCAAGCCCAGTCCTGTGGACATTCTCTAGGGAGGACTTGCTGAAGTACTTTACCCAAGTCCAACCTCCCTCCCAGCCTCCTCCTGGCTAATAATAGCCTCTCAGTTCAGGAAAGGTCATTACTCTGCCTATTTAGCAGGTGGAAAAACTGAGGCATATATCAGCAAAGTAAACTGCTTCTTAGAGAACCAGTTGTAACCTGGCCAATGTGGCTCAGTGGTTGAGCATGGACCCATGCACCAAGAGGTCGCCGGTTCGATTCCCGATCAGGGCACTTGCCCAGGTTGTGGGCCCGATCCCCAGTGGGGGGCATGCAGAAGGAGACCAATTGTTCTCTCTCATCGATGTTTGTATCTCTCTCTTCCTTTCTCAAATCAATAAAGAAAAAAAAAAAGAGAACCAATTGTAGAAACTAAACAAAGAGCCAGAGCTGTAACCCCGGGCACAGCCTTTGGGTACCGGAGTCCTAAAGATGCAAGTGTCATATCCACTTTATGATTTATCAAGCCATGTGACCTTGAACAAATGACAAGACCTCTTTGTGTCTGTTTCCTCATCAGCAAAAAGGGGAAATAAGAAACTCTACCTCATGGGGTGGCTGCAAGATGAAGTGAGGGGTCGATCCTCAGTAGATATTGGTTATTACATTTGTAGATTGCACGGATCATCCCTGCACCCACCTCTTGATACAGGCGCTTTGACATTCTGGGATATGGATGTGCTCCTACAGAAGCCATCTGTGTGCCTGTGTCACACTGATGTCCAGAGGCCACCAAGGTTCAGGTGAAGACCGCAGCAGATTTGCTCACTGTGCTTCTGTTTGGCTTCTGAGCTAGGCTGTGCGGCTGCAGTGGGAGCTTTCATCCTCTCTGGAACAAGAGTGAGTTGTGGGTTTGGAGGCAGATGTGAAAAGCCAGGTGCGTGTAAGCCAGCCTGTTTCCCAGTGCTCTGAAGGGGGCGGGGCAGGGCGGGAGGGAGGGGGAGCAGAGGAGGGTGAGTAAGAGGGAGTAGGCCAAAGAGGGCCTAGGAAGGGACCACATCCCAAAAGGAAATGCACAATAACAGATCTAGAGCCTGGCCTGCGCAGAGCCCCTTCTGTGGGTGGCTTTGAGAGCCTCTTCTTTATGACTCCTTTATGGTCCTGTTCCCAGGAGGCAGCTGGCACTGGGCTGAGAACAGGGAGGTGAGGCTGGAGGGGTGGTGGGGCAGGGCTCCCCACTTTTTGCCCAGAGCCATTCTGAAGGGTGTGTGCCAACAGGGCACACACACAGTGATTAAGGAGGAGGGAGGAATGACATTCACTGTCCACTGTGGGACCCAGCCAGTGGGCTGGACAGTGGCCAGCTCTCCCCAGGCTCTTGGCCACACTATCATTGGCCTTGGCACCACCCACTGGCCTACTCAGAAACTCCTTCAGGTCCAGGGGCTGGAGCCCCACTAGGAGGGGCCACCTGGGGGCAGGCTGGGCTGGGCACTGCAACTCTCCTCCACCCCTCCCTGCAGCCTCCCTCCTCCACCAGCCCCTCTGCCCACATCCAGCTCCAACTGGGTTTGAAAGAGGTGCTCCAATCCTCCCTCCCTCCCTCTTAAGCAGGCCTTACCCTGCACTCTCTCCTTCAGCTGGAAGCTGTATCCATAAACTGGTTTCACCCTGTAGATCCCAGCTTGATACTTTATCCACTGGGACAACCCTCTAAACCATGCCAGCTGCCCCCTCTCCCAGCCTTTCCTCCCCCACCTGACATGCCCTCCTTGCCTAGCCCATCTCCTGGAACCCTCTCCAGATGAGCCCTGTCTTCGTGACTGTTCTGGGCTCCTTATCTGCTCTGCAGAATGAGTGCCCTGCCCTTAATGGACCTCACACAGTGCAGTGTGTACCCTGCCCCACACTGACCAGCCAGCTGTGCTTTATCTTTCCACAAGACAGGAGGCTCCGAGGGCGGCACCCCACTGTACCCGCCCCACCCACCTCCACCCAGGCCATTGGGGCAAACCCTATGGTGTACAACAGTCTTTTCTGGGTTGATACTAATTCCATCCAGGTCATGTGTTGGCACATTTATCTACCTGGTCTGGGAGTGGAGTGTGGAGTTATGCTTGATTGGATATTTAATTAGTGACTTTGTGAACAAAGGGATTTGACTTTTCATTCTTTGTCTTGGGTGTTCCGGGAGTACATGGGTTTTGATAAAAAGCTATGGAGTCATCCAATTTTGGAAACTGTCCACCTGTTCTGATTAAGCACCTCCCCTTCTGACTTTCAGTGCCTAATTCCCTGATTTACCACCCCTTCCCACCCTCCCTGACTGCAAACCTCTCTGTCCCCTCACGAAGCCATTTGTGGTCCTCCCACCATAGCAAGGAGGGTCTGGCCCCTTGTGAAGACCCCCCCCCCCCCCGCTATGGGAATGCACAGTTTTAGAATCGCAGAGAGAGACCCTTCCTGCCTTACCGAAACAATTTTGCTTGCCTGGCACAGGCTCTGTGCAGGGCGTGCCCCACAAAGGAATGAATCACTAACACTGGGATTTCAGGCAGGGGGGCACCTGTTGAAGGAGATACTTTCGTCTGAACCATTGTCCTGGGGTTCTGCAAATCAGAGCCCAGTCCTTGTCCTCCATGGACCTCTGGGATTTACTGTTGGATTTGGGGTGCTTTCAGACTTGCGGCCTGTCCCTGTAAGAACGGCAGAGGCCACAGAAGGCCAGGCCTCTCATTTGATTTGCGCTGATTCTCTGTGGCACACAGGGCAGCTGGTCACAGGGAAGAACTTCCCCTGGCTCCTCCCCCACTTCTGAGAACAGCCAGCCTAAGTACCAAGGAGTTAATGGTGATTTCTCCCAGGTGAAGGTCAGCTCCCGGGAAAGAGAACTGACAGCAGCTGGAGCGTCCCCTCTGGCAGTTTTCAAAAAGGGTGTGGGGGTTTCAAGGAACAGCTTGGGAGAGGGTGCTCTGGCCACGCCTCTCTGTGATTGGCAGTTGGCCCACCTCAAATGTGAACTGTTGGATCTCTGGTTGGCGGTTCTGAGTCAGTCTTAGAACCAAGGCAACGCAAAGGAGAGCCCGTACGGTTTGTGATTGTTGGCAGAGGAGTGTCAGAGGGGCCCCCACCTCAGGCCTCACACTCCACCTGGCCGAGCCCAGCTGGGCACCCTGCTGGAGGGGGCTGCCCTTCTGGTCTTCCCTCCAGCCTTCTCTTTTTTATTTGCCACCTGATGCTTTCTGTGCAGTGTTTGATTTGGTTACGTTACACTCACGACTCTTTAAGGAGAAACATAATTCTAGTAATTTTATTGGGCTCAGGTTTCAGGCAAATGGAAATAAAATTGCCTCTAAAAATAACAGACACGCAGAATTGAATAAAACAATAAAAATAAAAAGCCGCCCCTGATTTGAGATAAGTGGTAAATCATTTTGTGAAATAGTGGAGAAGAAAATAAACGGAGAACCCAGAAGAAAAGGGGCGGTTTGGGTGTGTGGTGGTGGTAGGGGGGTCGGGGGCGGGGGGAGGTCTTCCATCACCTCTGCTTTCATGTCGTCTTTACCCTTACCAAGGAGCTTAATCTGGGTGTCATAAAGTGAGGCACAAAGCGCGCCTGTGAAATCGGTCCTTATCCCGAGCTCCACAGTACAGGTGGACGAAAGGGGCTGCCTGCCAAATACTTCTGGTTGGAGGGAGGGGTGGGAGTGCTTTCTCAAACCACTCCTGGAATGGCTAAACTCGCCCAGCGCGAATCAATGACAACCTCCCGCCGGCTGCAGCAGGCTCCCTGAGCTGCGCTGCCGCGTGGATTCCCAGCCCGGGACCCTGGCGGCGCTCAGGACACGGGCACGACCGCGGCGTCCCCGGGGCGGCCAGGTGGGTCTCGGGCGGCCTCGGCTGGGAGCGGGTGTGATCCGGGCTGCGGGGAACCAGGTGGCCAGGCTGTGGGGAGGGGGTGGGGAGGAACCCGTGCGGGAGTCCTGGAGAACTCGCGAGCTCCGGCTGCGGCGCCCCTCCCGCCGGCCTGCGGGCATTCCCGCTCCCCGCTGCGGGGACCCTGTGGCCCGGGTGGCGGCAGCCGCAGGCGCTCGCTGGGCGGCGTCTGCAAAATGTTCAAACCCGCGCCAGAGCTGGAGCCGAGCGTGCTGGGGACCCGGGGCTGGAGCCCCAGAGCTGATGGAGAGGCGTGAGCCGCGCACCTCCCAGCGAAATGCGAGAAAGACTCTGGAACTCGGCACGAAGCAACTCTCTTTGCTCGCCCGTTGCCCGTGGCCCTCTTGGGCAGGCTTTGGGGGGCAGGGGAGTGCGAGGGCACTCCGGAAGGTAATGGTGGATACATATTGTGAGTTTACCGACCCCCCCCCCCCAGCCTGGCCCTCCCCAGTGTCAGCGCAAAACTTGGAGTTGGGGGCGAAGTCATAGCTACTCCTGGCACAAGTCGAGGTCTGGGCAGGGGCAGGAATGAACGAGGGTTGGCAGACGTCTCCGCGAGCCAGAGGGAGTCCGTGGCGGACCCGGGCTTGAATCGCCGGCTGAACTGGGCGAGTGGGGGACACGTCCCTTCGCTCGAACCAGGTTGTGGGTGGGAGGTAACAACTCCCTTCCGGCAATCCAGTCAACCAAGGGTATCCCGGCTCCCGGGGCAGCCAGAGGGTAGAAGTTGGGGGAGGGGGCAGGGACGGGCTCCGCGCACCTCCATACCCGCGTCGGGATCCGGAGCCGCTGACTCCCTGCAGCTGGGCGCAGCGGCTGGCCTGGGAAGGACTCAAAGAGCCCGAAACCCCTGGCACCCCAGCGCAGGGCATCTAGTGCCCGGCAGTGGTCTTCGTGCTTAGTGAGGGCTGTGGGGGGTCCCGGTGGTTCCGGTGTCCCAGTCTCTGGCTTCGGTGGTCCGGGTTGTGCGCTGTAGGCCCGGTGGTCAGGGGACTGCTGCCCTCTTTCTTTTAACCCCCGGTACTGGGCTCTGCACACAGGAGGCAGCCCCGTTCCCGAGATTCACTGGCGGACTGACCAGTGGCATACCCCTTCCAATCCCTCTAAATGTAAAAGTTTGAAAATGCAAAAGAGGTGGTTGAAACAATCGGGCAGTTTTTTCCAGATTCGAAAGAAGGTTGGGGTAGGGGGTTGGGGCGGCAAAGGCCCTGCCAGGTTCAAGTTTCAGCTCCACTCCTCCACTCAGTTAAGTCCTGGGGGATTTAAAAGGTTCAGGAACCTCCTTTGGCTAGATCTCCAGGAAAGGAAAGTAACCTGGGAGCCACCCTCTCCCCGTAAGGCCCAACCTGGGCTGAAAGGTAAAGAAACCTCTCCCCCAAATCCTGCTGAGCAGTCAGCCAGCCTCTGCTCCATTTCTCAGGGTATGGTGTTTGGTACTGTTTCCTAAGCTCCCCAAACCACCACTCTAAGGACCATGCAAGGACCAATGTCTCATCATCCTCAGTTTATAGATGAGGGACTGAGGTCCAAGGGGCCAGGTAAATTCAGTGCTCCTTACACAGAACCATGGGACACCAGTGTCACACAGGCCCTGAGGCCACCAGCTTGAGTCACAGAACTCAAGGCTTCACCTGCTATGTCAGTGCTGAGAAATAAACCAGAGAGAAGAAAGGCAGGAGAAAAGGGGTGGGACATTCAGGGGCCACCTGCCCCGTGCCAGACACTGGACTTGGCATACATTATCCCTTCTAACCCACATAGCCTGTAAGGTAGGAATCATTAGACCCACTTTGCAGATGAGGAAACTCAAGCTAGTAAGTGACAGAGTGGGAAATCAAAGCTACCCATTATACCACACGTCTTATAGAATCTTACACTTTAGTTGGGGAGACAAGAATCACTCTGGTATAATTAATTATAGCACAACACAAAATAGTATGTAAAATAGTATTACACAGAATATTAACTTTTTTGAATCTCGGTTTCTTTCCATTCAATCAATCAATCAGTCATTTATTTGACAATGATTGCATTGTCTAGTGGGTGGTTCCAGGCACTATGCTAAATGCTGGGCATACATGGGTATACCTGATTGATCCCTGGCCCCTGTGAATGGGAATACTAATAGTAATTGTACATCCCTCAGAGGGTATTGATTGAGTGAATGAGATGAGATAGTATGTGGAAAGGTGTTACAAAAGCATTTCCATGGGGAAGGAAAAACAGCAGGAGGGCTAGGTGAAGAGGAGGGACAGGCAGTAGGAATGATGAGCTGTCCCCATGTTATAGTCAGGAGGACTCATCCCTGGTTCCAGGGGACACTGTGAAGTACACATGGTGTCCATGATGCTGATTGAGCCCCTGCTGTTCGGATTATCGGCTTATGATTGTGGGTTCCAAGATGGGCCTTTAGTTTGGGCGCATCCCAGCTAGAAATGACAAGAGCCCCTGTGCAGCCTCCCAAAGGACAGTCTCCTGTCTGGAGCAGTGCCAGCCGGGCTGAGACTCCCCCCGAGGATCACCCTCCTAATGCATCAGCCACGTTCCTCAGTGGCCATGATGACTTGCCACACTTACAGGCCTGGAGCTGAAGCTCTGAGCTCCTTATCCTAGCATAGGAGAAGCTTGTCCATGTCCACATGACTTGGTAGCAAAGCCAGTTCTGGAACCCAGGTCTCTTGGCGGTCCACGGTCCTCAGAGCAGCTCACAGCGGCCTGCCAGCACATTTTTGGGGTCCCCTGAAAGGACTATGCTACATTCGCTTATGTGTCTACTTATAGGGCTCCTATCCATCTCCGTTTCAGCTGATCTGACATACCTGTCCTAATAAAGTGGTGTCCGAGGGATCTCTAAGACAGAACAGCCATAAATATTCTGGGACATTTGGCCTGTTAACTCTCCTTCCAACTTGAGTGGTGTAATAGGTGTAAGATAACTACACCTAAATTAACTATCACTTTGGTGAGGAAGGTGCACTGATAAATCTTGCCTTGAAGCTAAACCCATCTGAGTGATGCTCTAGGGCTTTCCTTCAGAATTGACACCAACTCCTTTGGGGAGAGCAGTTTTCCTTCTTCTTCCTTAAAAAAAAAAAAAGCCACAAGAACATATTGTATTTCATGTTGATGTCGTGGTGCCAGAGAAAGGGCACTTTTCTCCCGATATCGAGATTATCAGCTTGGTAGCGGTGAGCGGCCGCCCGGCTGTCCCGTGTCGTGTTCACAGCAGTGGCACAGGTGTATCTCTGCGTGGCGGCATTTGTGTGCCCAGGCCTTGCCCAGTTGTGCAGCCCTCCAGGTTGGGCCAGGGAGAGAGCTGTTCAGTTTATTTTCCTGTGGCCGGGAACTGCGGAGATGAATCGAGGGAGGAGAATCTGGGGTTGAGAGAGATTGCCAAGAGCAATTTGGAGTCTCCTTATATTAGTCAGAGATTGTGTTTTTCCTTTCTGGAGCCGCCCGCTTCATAGTAACTTCCACGAAGGATTTTTTTCCATCTTTGAGTGAGTGTGTGTGTGTGTGTGTGTGTGTACACACTTGTTAGTTTTTGTTTTGATTTTTAACTTATTGGACTTCTCATGACTTAGCAAAGAAAAAAGAAAAGAAAAAGCTTGGGGAATGGGGTGATGAAACAGGCCCTTTATACAATGCATTCTTTATGTCATTGCTTAATAAATTTGAATACTGATAGACCCGAGGTACCATGATGGAGTGAGATGGGTAATTCTTTGAAGGGAGGGTTCATCTCCAGTGGAGCAACATTGCAGCATAATTAAACTTTCCCTCTGTACCTCTTGAGTCTTTGTTGAGAAAAAGAGGAATGTGTGTTCTCTTCTCTCATACTTCCTTTTATTCCATCTGGGAGGCCCCTCCATCTGGGCCTTGCTTGGAAGGGGACCAGCCAGAGTGGGCCTCCTCCTCTCTCTGTCCCCCCTGCACCCCTCCACCGTGCAGGAGGCCCGCTAGTGAGAAGGAAGCTTTCCCCTCAGGTAGGAGATCTTCCCCAGTGGTGACCTGGCTAGGGGGCCTCATGGGATGCAGAATAGGACAGCTGGCATGACCGAAGCCTGCCCCGCCTCGGGCAGGAACCGAGGGTGGGTGGTTCCGCACTACTCAAGCAGTGAGTCCACCCCCTGAACAAATTGACTGGGGCAACACCAAGACTCTGGACTGGAAGGATGCCTGATAGTAGAACACCTGATCTGTGTCGGCTTTTTCAAATTAGATACAAACCAGAAACAAATGTACATGCACCCCTTCCAAATGATAGCACAGACATGACCTTGACCTTCTGGAAAAGTCTGCCTTGCCTACACACACATAGGTGCACACATACACCTGGGCTCTTGCTGGTTTGGCTGTGGATTCTGGCTGACAGTTCTGTTAAGTTGTCTCTGGAGATAGCAGGTTGGCCCATTGGTCTTTGTGGAGTTACTGGAGAGGTGACATGACTAGTTCCTGTTGACACCTACCTTCCGAAGCCCTGGGGAGGTCTCACAGAGGATGCCTCTGTTAAGCAGAACCTAACAGGAACTTTTCTAAGTTGTTTTTTATTTATTTTTTAAATGTTTTTATTTATTTTAGTGAGATAAGAAGGGAGAGAGATAGAAACATCAGTGTTAGAGAAACATCTATCGGCTGCCTCCTGCACGCCCCCTACTGGAGATCGAGCCTGCAACCTGGGTGACCTTCAGTCCACTGAGCCACACAGGCCAGGCTCTAAGTTGTTTTTTATGTAACAGCTTTATTGAGATGTAATTTACATAACATACAATTCACCCATTTAAAGTGTACAACTCAGTGGTTTTTAGTATATGTACAAAATTGTGCGATCATTACGACAACCAATTTTAGAATATTTTTATCACTCCAGAAAGAACCCTATACCCATTAGCAGTTATTCCTCATTTCACCCCAAATCCCCAGTCCTAGGTCATCAATAATGTACTGTCTGTTTCTGTACAGATTTGCCTGTCCTGGACAGTTCATATCAATAAAATCATAATAATATGTGTCCCTTTATAACTAACTTCTTTCACGTCCCGTGTTTTCAAAGTTCATCTACTTTGTAGCCTATATCAGTGCTTCATTGCTTTTTATATCTGAATAATATTCCTGTATGGCTGTGCCACATTTTGTTCATCAGTTGATAGATGTTTGGGTTGTTTCCATGTTTGGCTTTTGTAAAAAATACCGCTGCGACCATTCGTGTGCAAGTGTTTGTGTGGACTTAGGTGAGCTTTTCTCTTGGATATAGTCCTCAAGGTGGAATTGCTGGGTCACAGGGTGACTCTGTGTTCTGTCACTTGGGAAACCGCCGACTGTTTTCACAGTGGCTGCACCAGTTTGCATTCCCATCAGCAGTGTGCGAGGGTTCCAGTTCCTCATCATCTTCACCAACACAGGCTGATACTGTTCGCCTCTTTATTATAGCCGTCCTGTTTCAAAGGGTTTATATGCTCAAGGAAGCAACACCAAGAACTATTCTGGAATGAGCTGAGTCACATTGGCTGGCCATGTCCTTGGTGAGGGCCTGGTGTCCCCTCTGCAAGTCCCCACGCTCTCACCAGCTTCCCCCCTGAGATTCCAGAGGGCAGAGCCGGGTCCCACAGTATGACACACGCATTGCTGCTCTGACTCTGTGCTCCTGAGGGATGCGCAAATGCTCCAGAGGCTGGCAGGGGCTGTGCCCTCCACCCCGTCCTGTGCAGACTGCTGATCATAAGCCAGGTCCTGGGAGGGGACGGAATTGACCTGAAGGGAAATGAATGTGACATTCTTCGACATGCTGTTCAATGTTTGGGACTTTGAGTGGAGATCTGAATACGATTCTAACCTTTTTATTCCCTTGAATCACCCCTTGGGGACCACAAAGAAAGCTGTTGGAGCCCTGACATCTTAGCCAGGGATCAACTGGTTAGTGCAAGGTCACCTCGTCCCTTTCTTGTCAGGGCCTTGAGCTGGTGGCCAGATCGATTGATTTATCCAGAATTGCTTGGTGCAGCTGGGTGTTCCGTGTTCACTGGTATTTTAGCCCCACGATAAATCATTTTATCCCATTGTTACATCTGGGGGACTGACTGGGGTAACACTCCTCACAAAGGTACATTTGAACCAAGTGATACAGAGGGAGACTCACCCAGCTTGAAAGACTATGAAAGATTACAAAGAACTACCCTTTCAGCAGAACATGCTGGAGTGGTCAGTAGCCAGTCTGTGGCATCGTGTTCAATATAATCAAACCTCAGTCCCAGAAATCAATTCCAACAGCTTCTTGGAAGTCATTGTCATAAAATGTGACCTGTATGACCCCCAGATCAGCTGACATCAGGCTCTGCTACTCATTTACTCTTTACCTTCAAACTGGTACTTCATCCAGCAATTCCTAAAGCTGAGTGCAGGTCGCCATCACCTATGAAACCCTTTAAGAGGATAACAGGTGCCCAGGCCCCACCCAAGAAGCCTTGAAGTAGAATCTCAGGGGAGGAGGAGACCAGGCACCAGAGGTGGTTGTGATGAAGTGTGAGAACACAGGTTGACCTCTCTGGGCCTCAGTTCCCTTACTCAAAATGAGGAGTTGGATTAGACTGATATTCTCCAAAGGGATTCACCAAGCTGATTCAAACAGAACAGGTCTGTGAGGGTCTGTTGTCTTACAAAATTGTATTTGTATAAGGTGGATCTTGCTGCAGGGGGAAAATCAGAGCACCCTTGAGGAGATGGTGTCGGAAGTTCATCTATGACAGTTCTGAGTGTCACATTCCCCAAGGACAATTGTCCCAACTTCTTGGAGGAGGATTTAGCAGGAGTCATGCCCATGGCAGCCACTTAATAATGGAGGTACGCTCTTTGAGGGCAGGGCCTCTGCTGCCCTGGCTGGCCCGGTGCACAGCTGTGAGGTGGTAGAATTTGACTTGGCACCCCGTTCTTCTCCCATCCCCCGTGGCACCCCTACCCACTTCCCTCGAGGCTCCCAGCTTTCCTGTCTTTCTTCTACCACTTCTAATAGTAGCCCAGAGTGTCTTTCTTTTATTTATTTTTTCGTTTACCCATTGAACCAGCATTTTCCAAATACCTCCTATAAATGACAAACTAATAAACATTCCACTTCTGTCCTCGAATCATGTGCCTAAACATTTTAACCAGAGAAGCAGCCAGCCCGAGGCTAATGCCCAGAGGTGCGATTTCAGGGCTCCTTGATTTGAATGAAGGACTGTTTGGGAGAGGCCTGAATTCAAGGCAGGTAGGGAGAGCCACCCCACCTCCAACCCTGTCTGCAAACTCTGTTCCCCCACCCTCCCCTACTGCTCAAAAAATGCTTCTGTCATCCCTGGTCTCAGAGCTGTGCTCTCCTCAACTGCCACCTGCTCGGCTTGGGGCGGGCAGTTTATTCAGAGATCCGAGCTCCAGGCTGCAGCCCTTGGCTCCCGCCCCATAACCCTGACTGGACAAGTCACAGGACAGCTGTGCTCTAAGGGCTGAAATAATCACTGTTTATTGAAGCTGTCGCGGAGGGGCGGGCGTGGGGCGGAGGAGGGACGGAAGGGTCGCATTTCGTCCTTCCAACAGGGGAAGCCAGGTGAGACCCGGGAGCTGTCCCGCCCTCCCTGGTGAACGCACACACAATGGCATTAGAACTGCTGCTTTGGGGTGTTTGGAGAGATTTTTTTTTTTAATGAAGGAAGAACCTTGAAGATGCATTTGAAAAGGGATTAATGTCTCTGTGGCCTGGACCTGCCGAGGAGGAGAAACTCTAGAAGGATGGAAGTCACAATAAAAGGAAGCGGGCATGATCGGCTGCCTCCCGCTGAATGAATGGCGAGGCCTCCTCGGTTGGCAGCTTAGAGGGGAAAAGACTTGGGGTAGATTGCTGGGCATTGCTGTATTTCCCTTTGGAGTGTGTGCGTGTGTGTGTGTGTGTGTCCCCTTTGTGGAAGCTCCACGCCAGGAATATTCACTGCCTAAGCTTTGGGGTTCTCATCAGGTGACAGGGACACTGGGAAGTTAGGAGCCACTGACTGTGTCTTCAACCTCTAGTTTTTCATTACTGCCTTGAACTTTTTTTTTTTTTTTTTGGCAGAGGGCAGTGAAACAGATATTTATAGTAAACATTTTCCCCTGGTATTTTCTTGCTGTTCTTTTACTGCTCGAATCCACCCCCCCCACACACACACCCGCCTGCCCACCGTGTTCCCACATCACCCCACCCCAAGCTCTTAGCATCTCTTAGAAACTCTTGTTTCATTCTCTCTTTCTGACCTAGTTATTGGGAGAGAGCCAATTTTTTTTTTTATCCTCACCCGAGGACATTTTTCCATTTTTTGTTCAGATAGAGTAGGAAGGAGAGAGAGGGAAAGAGAGAGAGAGAAACATCAATGTGAAAGGGACACATCGAGTGGCTGCCTCCCACAGGGCCCAACCAGGGCCAGGGACAAACTGCAACCGAGGTACATGCCCTTAGCAGGAACTGAACCCCGGTCTCTCTGGACCTCAGGTCGAAGCTCTAACCGCTGAGCCAAACCGGCCAGGGCGAGAGCCAATTCTTTATACTTTGCAGTGAGTTGTGTGAGACACGGGCTGCCGTGGTAACCCTTCGCGGGTGCCTGTCTTTCAAAGAGGAGGCAGTGGGCACGCGTGTGTGCTGGCGGGGCCTCGGGCTGGAGAACACAGCCGTGTGGGAATGAGGCTTCCTGGACGCTTGCTCCTCAAGCGTTGGCACCTGCTTGTGAGGCCTCGGCACAGACTGGCAGGGTTGTGGGGGAGTGAATTGAGAGGAGGGTGAGTGAGCAGAATGGGGGTGCCTGGGGGAGGACTATCAGTTGGGGTGTGTTGTAGGAGAACCAGGGGCTTCGAAAGGACATGCTGGACTGAATAACAGACCAGAGGTTGATGTTCAGGATTGGAAATGAATGGAGTACATGCAGGAATGGAGCTGAAGGTGTGCTCCAGAGTACATGGCCTCGGGGCGGTGGGCCCCTCGGCTGGGCAGCGGGCCCTGGCTGGCCGTCACGCACACCCATGTGGGGTCCTCAGCTCCTCGGCCTCCTCCTCTAGCCCTCCTTCCCTTGTCAGGGCTCCCTGCAAAGGGGCACCTCCCTGGCCCTTCTCTCCCCCCTCCTCCCTTCTCCCATGGTGCACCCTCTGAGTGAACCTGGCCTCCAGCGCTTGGAAGCCTTTTCGATAACACAGTAACGCGGTGAACTCTTAGCAGACCCAGGCAGCGGAGAGGGGCTATCAGCCAGCTCGAGCCCATGCTGAGATGAAAGGCCAGGCCAAGCGAGCCTTATTTGAGGGAGCCAGGAGAGGATGGGTAGGGCCCTGGGATGAGAAACGTTGGCCCACAGGGCCTTCCCTTCAGCCAGTGGGGCCCTGCAGGTCCATGGTCAGCAAGTACAAAGGCAGCCCCTCCTATGTGCCATGCCCGTCCTGGCCCCGGCCCTCTGGCCCCTTCCTTCCAAAGGGGTGTCATTTATTTACCCAGTTAAGACCAGAATTTGAAAATGAAGCAAGATTCTATAGCCTCAAGTGTTACACTCAGCGAAGTGGTCTGGAAAGACAGGGCTGTCTTTCGGAGTCAGGGCAGGGGATGAGGGGCAGAGGGCTCGGGGGTGTGCTCACCGAGGTGTTCTGAGCTGGGGCTGAAGACCAGCAACGTGACACAGCCTCTGTGCAAGCAGGGCGGGGTTCAAGTCCCAGGCTCTGTGGCCTTGGGCTAGGCACTTAACCTCTCTGTGCTACAGTTTCACTGTTTGTTAAATGGGGGTGGCACTTCACAGGATTGTTGTGAGGACTGAATTAGGGAACCCTCTGTGCCAGCCTGTAAGTGTGGGCCTTCGCCATTTGGACAGGACAAGCTGTGATGCGTCACAATGGCCCATTCCAGGCAGGGTTCCAGGGAACGTGAAGCTGGATGGGGGATCGCCCCTGGGGATTGAACTGTCCGACTCTCGGAAATAGCTGAGCAGTGTCCTGTGGAAGGCAGCGGAGGCATACATCCACACTTGGTTTCAGATGACTGGACTCAAGCGCCACTGTGGTCACACGGGGCAGGGCTGGGCTCTGAGCCTGCTCTTATTTTTATATATATATATATATATATATATATATTTTTTTTTTTTATCCTCACCCGAGGACATTTTTCCATTTTTTGTTCAGGTAGAGTGGGAGGGACAGAGAGGAACAGAGAGAGAGAGAAACATCGATGTGAAAGGGACACATCGAGTGGCTGCCACCCGCACGACCAACCAGGGCCGGGGACGAACTGCAACCGAGGTACGTGCCCTTAGCGGGAACCGAACCCGGGTCTCTCCAGACTGCAGGCCGACGCTCTAACCGCTGAGCCAAACCGGCCAGGGCTCTGAGCCTGCTTTGATGGGGACAGAGTGAGGCAGCGCACCAGGGCTGTCCTTAAGACCTAGGATACCGCCCTGGCCGGTTTGGCTCAGCGGTTAGAGCATCGACCTGCGGTCCGGAGAGACCCGGGTTCGGTTCCCGCTAAGGGCACGTACTTCGGTTGCAGTTTGTCCCCGGCCCTGGTTGGTTGTGCGGGTGGCAGCCACTCGATGTGTCCCTTTCACGTAGATGTTTCTCTCTCTCTCTCTCTCTTCCTCTTTCTCCCTCCCACTGTATCTGTGCAAAAAATGGGAAAAAATGTCCTCGGGTGAGGATAAAAAAAAAAAAAAGACCTAGGATACCAGGGGATAGATTAAAGTTACAGTTATTCAGGTGTGTTTAATAAGAAACTCCTTAGATCTATGTATGATAAAATCCCGGCCTGCTCTTAGATTGAGTCTGTGTATCAGCGATACTGAACAATTACCATAGTCACAGTAATTATTACCAGGTGTCAAATCAGAGCAGGTAATAATGGGGGGAAGAGGGGAAAATCAACATGAGAAGTAATAAAGAAAATAGAAAACATCAGTATGTAAACTTTTAGATGCTATCCTTTGAGGAGATCAAATGTGATAAAAATAATGTGTCCCCAAACAGTGGCCCTGGCCGAGTTCGCAAAGCTTCCCGGCGTGCACACTGCCGCTCGGCGCTCTCGCGGTGGCCCGACACTGGCATACCCAGCTGCTCTGCTCTTGGCACAGCCCTTCTGGGATCACTTGCCCAGAGCTCTGGGGAAAGGGTTCTCTGCACCATGCGTTCTTAGAATGCCCCACTGGCTCTAGATTTCCTCCTGGTTGTCCCTATATTGGCCACTGATATTCCTATTGGTGCCCCTTCAAGAAGGACGGGTGGCCTGGCTGCTGGGCGTGTGGTCAGCAGTCAGCCCTTTAAGGATTGCCTCGGCTGCAGAGTTACCTGGCCCAGGCATGCCCATCCAGGGATGCCCACATTCAAAGACTGCTGGGGCATCAGGGGCTCTGTAAGGCATGGGGCAAACCTGAAGGGGCCATGTCAGCTCCAGAGGTCCCCGTGGGGTTGGCTGACACTGGCTGGGCTGCCTCATCAGCTTCTCCTCTGCCCTTCCTGCTCCCTCCCTGCACCTCCGGCAGCAGTTGAATCCCCAGGGCACTCCTAACTAACATCCTCACACTAAACTGCCACCTAGTCACTGCCTGGAGCCCTCAGACTTGGAGAAACCGGGACCAGAATACAGAGTACAATCCCAACAGTGCTATTCAGGGTTAATTCTGTAGTTCAGACTCTAAGCACCAGAAGAACCGTGTAGAAATAAATGCTCAAGGTGTGTCCTTGAAATGCAGTCCGCCCAGGAATTATGTAAGGTTTTATTAATTTGTAAAACACAAACATTTATATTACAGTCTTGTTTATGAATAGGAAGAATTGTTTCTCTCGTATTTTATGTATGATGCTCAGCTCTAGGGTCCCTGATGGACAGGAGGTGATGTAGCCTGGGGACAGTGAGATGGTTTCTTTCCTGCAGGGCTCAGCCGGCCAGGAAAAATGCCAATTAAGGCAAAGCTGTCTGTGAGGCAGCATTTCAGTTGTCACATTAACCCCACAACCTGGGGATCACAGGCTGGGTACTATCTCCCCAACTCTCCAGGCAAACTGGGCCCCTGTAATTGGTATCTGTTTCTTTGGGACATGGTGATGTTATAATGTTGTGCCCTCTGCGGCCCGTATATGGCTCATCTTTCTCATTAGTTTGTAAACGCCCTGTAGACAGGAAGTATATCCTGTACTGTCCTCTCTGTCCCCTTCAGTCCCTAGAATGGAGTGGGCACATAATAGGCGATGATCTATGTGAAGGTACAGACATAGGCAGCCGTCTTACTGGAGGTCTCTGTGTCTGGGGACCAATCACCCAGGCCCAGCTGCCAGGAGGGAGATGTTACCGCTCAGGGCGTCAGGCCCTCTGGACAGAGCCCCAGAGACAGGCTCCCCAGCTGTGGTTCCACACCCCTTCCTTCTGCAGGGAGTCAGGGCCCAGAAGGGGATATTGTAACTTTCTTGGGAGTGGCAGTAAGACTGTGTGAGTTACATAAGCTGCTCCCATCTCATCTGTTCGTTCATTCGTTGGTTTGTTCATTCATTCATTCATTCGCTGAACACCTTCAGTGAAACTGGCACAGTGCCACAGAGGCACAAGCTGTGGGCAGTTTTCCTTCCTCGTGGGGTGGACTGTATGCACAGCTGAATGGGAATCCTGGCCTGTGAGAACTCCCCATCCCGGAGCCCCCTCCCCACTATCACCCAGGGAAATCTCGCTCATGTTCACTGGACGTCTGTCCCCCACAGCCTGAAGTGGCTAAGTCTCGGCTCTTGCGTGGGGTGCTGCTGCCCAAATCCACCCTTGTACTTTGCTGCCCGTTTCAGATTCTTCACCAGAGTTTGTTGTAACATAGAAGTCAGCCTAATCCCCATGCTCCCAGCCCCCACTCGCCATGGCTGTTCTGGGCCCTTTCGGTAAAATTGGCTGTAACCACATGTGCCCCCCACATACCCTACTCCAGCAGCTGTGCGCCTATAAAATAAAGAGAAGACAACCACTACATCTTCACAAGAGAGAAAAACATTAGTAACAATCAGTGTAGCCAAAAATAGGACAATGGTAGTATCCATTGTCATACTGCAGACCACGGAAAGGACACATGCAGACACTCAGAGCAACATGGAAGTGGGTTTATGAAACACCATCAAAAGAAGCAGCAGAACAAAAGTACGCCGCCCACACACTGTGCCTCCACTGGGCTCGCGGGCATCGCTGTCAGTCACGTAGATCCCAGTTTCCAAGCCAGACCTCCCCGCTCCAAGCTCAGCTCTCCAGGTTGTAGGACCCCGGCACCTACCCCCGGTCCCGTTACTGCTGCAAGTCACTGACTGCTGTAAGGTCTCAGTGTTTCACCGGGCCCATGGCACAGGTCAGCTCAGGCTTCATTCTCCAGCCTCTGCCGCTGCATGGCGAGAACACCACCTCCCCGGGGTCACCAGGATCCCGCAGGACACCAGAACCACCGTGTGCCCGACACAGCCCTCTCCATCTCTCTGCACCCCTTTCGGTACCAGGTCCCCACAGTCCTCAGCCTCTCTGTAAGCCCTAATTTCACAGACCCTAACTCTCCATGTGGGGACTCACACCATCGGTCTCACAGTCTTTCCTGTCTGTCCCCAACCCGGCAAGCCGTGCTCTTGCATTCAGCCCAAGCTTCCGCGCGGATCACTGCCCATCAGTGCCACACGTGGCTAAGCCCAGAATCCCACTGCATACATGGGATCGCACAGAATGAAGCTCAAAGGGAACTCAGAAACGGAAACAAGTATATTGAAGTGTGAATATGAGGAGCAGGAGATTCGAGTGTGCAGTTTTCAAATTGCCCTTTAATATTGTGGTAAAAAATATATATATTAAGTGAGCAGTAAGCCAATGCTATAAAGGAAAAAAGGTGGGACAGAGCAATAGTAGAAGGGCATAGAAGGTTCCGGGTACACAGCAAGAGCTGCTGGCAGGTGCTGAGAAGGGGAAGGCTCTGGTGACAGTGCAGGGGTACGGGCTGACTGAAGATACAAACACGTGGGTGCCTGGGAGCCACCAGATCATTTCACTTTCTGTCCCGTCCATCTCCCGGGTCTGTGTCCCACGGAGAGCTCTCTCTTCCCTGGAGTGGAGACAGAGAGGACCAGAACGCCTGGGCGTGGCTCTGCGGGGCATGTAGGAGCCGGCTGGGGAGCAGCTGCCTTGTGGGAGAAGAGCCCCAGGACCAGGGGACATCTCTGGGAGGGCAGGGCCAGCCCAAGAACCCTGGCAGACCCCTGAGGTGCCCACTTGCTCTCTGGACCTCCTGGACGACCCAAAGCCCATCTGCCTGCGACAGCCATCCTCCTTTCTTTCTGAGCTGGTGCGCAGGAGGCCTCAGTGTGAGGACGCAGGGTGTGCTTTCCTAGCCTCCCACAGCGCATGCGGCCAGAGCAGCCCCATATCCTCAGGTGGCTCCCGGTGGTGGACAGGAGGGTGGGGCTCAGCACCGCCCTGCCCTTTGTTTGGGGTTATGCAGAACTATCTGCTGGATGGCAGCTTAAATCTTCTTTGCTTCCCACTCTACCTCCTCCCCTGCCCCTCCTGTGCCCAGTCCCTCAGCTTGTCCTCCAGCCTTGGTCCCAACACGTATTCTGGACCTGACCACTTAGGCGCCCCTGTACTGCTGCCTGTGGTGGTCCAGCGCCCTGGACTCCCGCCCAGTTCCTGCCTCTGCTTCAGTGTGTGAGCCTCCTACGCATTCTTTCCCCCAGAATCATCTTTCTTAAACATAAATAGGATCTGTCACTCTCCAGCCTTAAACTTTCAGCGGTTCCCTATTGTAATTAGGTTGAATTCTTAACTCCTTACTGTGCCCTGAGGCCTCAGTCAGAGGGTGGTCCCTGCTCAGCTCAGACTCCACCTGGGAGCTTGTGGAGATGCCGCATCTCAGGCCCCATCCCAGATCTACTGAATCAGGATCCCTGGCCATGTGCATGTTACACTGGCCTAAGGAACAGGGACATCTGCTCTGCTGTCCCTTTGACCTCACTTAGAATCATCACACTGCAGACCCAGAAGGCCCTCGCTGAGCCCCCAGTTAAAGGAGTCCCTTCCCCCAGTCACAGTCTATTCCTCTGTTTTATTTTCTTCAGAGTGCTCATCCCCATTAATGACATCATTATTTCTGTTTTTACGATATTGTGTGTCTCCCCACTAGAATGTAAGCTTCCTGAGGGTAGGGCCCAGCTAATCCTCTCCACCGTGTCCTCCCACAGTCCCTGGAGCACAGGGGGGCCCCAATCAAACCAACACACATTTACTGGGTACCTGTGATGGGTCTGGGCAAGGTTCCTGGGCCCACCAGGAGTTTATGGTCCGGCTGGGATGACCCACCCGTCACAGGAAAAGTTCATTCAAAATATAGGAGCTAAATACTCATCAGAAATGAGGCCGTTCTCCAAAGTTCATGTGGAGGGACAGTGAGAGTGAAAGGGAGGTGCCCAGTGAGGTCAGGGAAGGACTGCCCGGGACATGTTTCTTTGAGGGTGGGGCCAGCGGTGGGAATGAAGACGTTTGCGTGTCGGGCTAGTGGGATGCCCTGGCTACTCTCTCACCTGGTGGAAACAAGTCACCAGTCTGCAAAGATTAAGGAGACCAGGTACCAATGCTCTTCATCTCCTTAACCTAAATGGAACAAAGCAACAGGAGAAGAATACCCTTTGGTAGAGAGTGTGGTTCTCAAAGTGTGTTCCCTAAACTAGCAGCAGCAGCAGCATCTGGGAGCTTCTCAGAAGTGCAGCCTCAGGCTCCCCCTGGACCTACTGAATCAGGAACTCGAGGGGACCCTGCCATCTGTGTTTTGACCAGTCTCTAAGGGAGGCATCTGATGGGCGCTGGATTTTGAGAGACTAGCTTGATAAAAGTAAATCTCTTTTTTCTTGTTAGTTATAAAATAATACATTTATTATTAAAAATTTGGAAAAGTCATAAAAGTACAAAGAAGATTAAGATATCAGTAATTCCACTAATAAATAACTCCAATTAATACTATTAATATTTTGGTGTATTTTCTTGCCACTTTTTAAAAAGCACATGTGTGTATATATATATGTTTTTACTTTCTCTAAATTGGGACTACGCTGGGCATTGTGCTGCCTTTATCACTTAGCATTTAGCTGTGAGCACTTCCTAATCATTCACAGAAAAATCTCATTTTAATGGCTTCGTACTATTCACTCACATTAATGCATCATAATAGCTAGATATTTGGGTAGTTTCCAATTTACCCTAATATCTGTAGCACTACAATGAACATCCTGGCTCAAAAAATTTGATTTTTTTTTTTTTTTTAGGATAAAATGCTAGAAAAGGAATGACTAGGCAAAGACTAAATATTTTATTATTCATATTAATGATTCATATTTCTCGAACTTTTTACTATTAAAAATGTTTAAACACATATGTATGTATTTCTAGCACATATGGCAAAAAAGTTCATATAGTAACCCTATAAAAAGAGCTTCCCTGAAGCTGAAGGGAAAGGCATATCTCCCAGTGACTTTACAAAAGGGTCGAAGGACCTGGCAGTTCACAAATGTGAGATTATCTATGGCAAATGGCCAGTTCGCACAGGAGACAATGTTGAGCATCATTACTAGTGAAAGACTCAAGTAATAGCTCCAAAGATACCACCTTTTTAAAAAGCTCATCAATTTCACAAAAACTTTGTTTAAAAACATTAGGCTGGCAAGCAGAGTTGCAGTGAAGGAGATATTTCCACCCAAGTCTTCTGGAAGAAATACAAATCAGTAATGCCTTTCTGGAGGGCAGTTAGTTATGTTTCACTAAAGATTTGTTCCATTTGGAGAGCTCATTAGACATCATAAAGGCTCTGTCCACTGATCAGTGTTTCCTACGGTGAAATGAGTGGGTTATTTTGTTGTACGGCCTCCGACTCAGAGCATATGATGGCCTGGGCACTGTTTTAAGTGATTTACTTGTGGTAACTTGTTGAACCTTCACAACCATCCAGTGAGGAGCTATTTATTATTTCTGTTTTATAGATGAGAAAATGAGGCCAGAGAGGTCAAGTAACTTGCACATGGTCACACAGCAGGCGAGTGGCTGGGCTAGGATTTGAACCCATAAATCTCCCTCTAATACCTTAACCTCCATACCAGGCTGCCTCTCAATATAGCAGAAACTGAGAAACAGAGAGGTTCCGGGACCCTCCCTTGAGCCACCCGAGACTGGGAGGGTCTTCGCTTGTCCATTAGCTTATCATTCATTCATCTCTTCCATTACCTTTCATCTGCTGACCTTGGCTGTGGGTTCTGTTCAGCCCTGCCTCTGCTTTAGAAGTAGCCACATTTCAGGCAATGCAAGGACTGGTTTGTTCTGGGGTAGCCTGTTTTTTTTGAAAATATACCTTCATTTCCTACGGCTGTTGGGTCGTTGGAGCAGGGAAGCGGCTGGCTAGGTTCGTAGTGCTAACCCATTCCCAGACCAGTTGCATCAGTGGAACCCTCAGAAAGGTAACAGTAAAGTCCCTCCTCAGGTCACGACTTTTTCTCAGTTGCCCAGGGGTATGCTTAGTGCCGTGGGAGGCATGGAAGATTTAGAGACTAGACCCCCTGCCCATGAGGGATCTAATGCTCTCTGGGGCAGTTCAGACCTACTGTCATAACATGAACAGAGAAGAAGGAGATAGGTTACCAAATATTTAGAAAAGGAAAAAAATAGTGCCTTCTAAGGACTCTTTTTGACGTTTCATATTGAGTTTTTCTTTAATTTATCTTTGTTGTTGGAAGTATTACAGATGTCCCTCCTTTTTTCCCCCATTGACCCCGTCCTCCTTGCTCCTGCGCCTGAGTTTTTAATTTTTAAATTAATTGTTAATTTCACAAGTATTACATGAATTTATTCTACTCCTTAGGAAAAAAATCAAAGCATGAGAAGTCCCCACTGACATTTCCCCCAATCCAAATACTTCGTTTTGTATCCGTGTTGAGCTTTTAGGATTTGTTGAATCTAGGCTTGTTTTCCATTTTGACTCAAATCCACACATGTTCATTGAACACCTGTCCTAGGGGCTGTGCGGGGGGCTGGGACACAGGTATGAGTTAGACACAGTCTTGGTTGCCGGCGGGGGCGGTAACAGACAGACCCAGACACCTCCAATCAGTTTAGGGGGGAAAGTGACACAAAAGAGGGAGGGGTCTTCTTGCACCTCAGAGGTTGGGGATTCAGCAACTGGAGCCTGATTTGCCCCCAGACAGTGCACACCATCCTCAGCACAGCTCTGATTGTCAGAAAGTTATTCGATGGACCCCAAATCAAACCCCCACACAGCGTACTCATTGATCCTAGTTCTGTCCACGGAGCAATAGAATAAGACTATTTCTCTTCTACCTGACAGCCCCATGAGATTGCTAACAGCTGTGCTGTGCTGTTCCCCCTGCCCCCATCCTGGACCCCTCCCTGGGTCCTCCTGTCCAAGCACGCCCTCCACAGGACAGGCCTGCTGGCGCAGGTCGACCCCAGGCGCCTTCAGATCCAGCAGGAGGAGGGCAGCTCGCCCGATAGAGCCATTCTCTCAGTCACCCTGGAGGAGAAAGACATCCAGAGCCGTGCGTTCTAGGAAGGCCAAACGCAGAGAATTAAATCTCAGGGGTTTTGACGGGAAAAGGAGTGATTAAAAATCGTAATTAATAATTTGATGCAGACAACAAGCCTGACAGCAAGGAGCCGCCTAGCACAATTGTTTCGTGGGTTTTGCATTGTTATCAGCCTCATAACCGAAGCCTTCCTCTGGCTGCACTAATTAGGTAATTAGCTCCCTAAAGAGCGTGCCTCTTAAAAACACACCGCAGGCTGCATGGAGGTGTCAGCTTTTAGAGTTCTGCTCTTCGGACCAGGTGAGCGGACGGGACAGCCGGGTGTGGACAGCAACACAGACGTGGTCGAAGAGGTCACAAGGCGTCCACCCGCTGATCAGTGCAGCATGGGACTGTGAGGGACCCCCAGGACCGCATGTAAGAGAAACACACGAAAATGGATGTTCTTGTGCTTGTGAGGCAATAATAATGTGCCCATGGATGATGATGATGATAAATTCAATAAAGCAGTACATAGGATAGAAATGCTCACTGAGTTGATATTAAGGATCCATGGTCTCTCTCACTAACCATGTCCCATGGGCCTGTAGGTAAGTCACTTTCCCTCTCTGTCCCCCAGTCTCCTAGTCCATGAACGGGGGCCAGCCCTCCAGCCTGCAGTTCCCTTTGGGCTGAATGGTCTGTGCCCCTTCAGCACCATATCTGGGAAATGGGAGACAACCAGGTTCCCTAAATCTGGGTTAAGGCAGAGAAGTGTGGAGAGGGTGTGCTTGTGGGTAAGTTGCTGTCTGCATAAGAAGGCACCTCTGTTTTTTTTTATTATTATTTAGTATTTTTTCTCTTTTCCATAAATAACATGTATTTGCATCCATTATAACAGTAACGCCTGCTCAGCACAGAGCATCTAGAAAATATACAGCTACAGTCTTTGTCCTGCTCCTCCACTTAGTGCATCCTTCATCCCAGGCCTCATCTGGCTGTACCCCTCCTGCTCCCTTTTCTACGCCTGCGCCCTCTCTCTCTCTCTCTCTCTCTCTCTCTCTCTCTCTCTGTGTGTTGCAACACAGTGATCATTATAAGATTTGTAATTTTGTATCCTGCTTTTTCACTCATCTTCATGAGCATTTTCAAGTTATAAGCTGTTCATAAGCATAATGTTTAATGGTGGAAGTCACCTGTAGATCTTCCCAGGTCTAGAAAGGGAAGGGGCTCCACAGGAAGGGCACCAGCTCCAGGTGTTCAGAAGTGGGAACCAAGGGTGGGACGGGGTGACTGGCTGGGGCCCCTCTGCCCAGGGCATGTCCTTGGCCCCTTGCTTTCTGCCCTGGATGTCCATTTGGCCTGTGACTGCCATCTCTAGCTTGGGTTCCCAGCAGTACCCCAAGGCTATTGCTGGGGATCACTACCCCTCCCCTCACCTGACCCTGGGAACTGTGTGGTCTTTCCCTCCAAGCTTTTCTCCTGCAGGAAATCTCCTAACTCCAGAGTGTCTCCTGCCAGAGCTTTGTCCAGCTACGGCTCACTGCCCTCCCCCCACCCAGGGCTCCCCTTTCCCCACTTTTCTACACAGAGTTTCAGGGACACTTAACTCTAGCAGTTCCCTGACCCCGTGGTAAGGAGCAAGTTCACCCTCCCTGAGAACAGAGGAAGTGGAGCGGGACTCGAAGCAGGACAGAGGGTGGAAGGCCGGCCCAGCCCAGGAAGGGCCTGCCCACCGAACTCATCCGACCAGGCTGCTCTGCCATTTGGATCACACCCTGAGGGCACAATAAGTATCATGAGCAAAACCCAGTGCCTCAGTGTCCCAGTGTGTCAGCCTGAGATTCATCCTGGCATCTCTTGAGGGATGCTTCCTCGTTTTGGTGCTGCTGACCTCCCCGCTCACGTTCCTGTTCTTGCCCCAAGTTCCTTCAACTTGGTGGCACTTCTCAGTGCTCAGCCCTGAAACAGAGAAGACAGCACTGGGCAGCAAGTCAGGGAACCTGTGATCTGGCCCAGACCCACTGTGAGCAAGCCCTCCCCTGGCTGAGCCTCAGTTTCCTCAACTGTACAAGGGAATCATTAGAACCAATGAGGCTTGAGGTCTGTGCATCTCCTCCCATGCGTGTCTTGCTGCCTTTGACCTAACGTTCCTGCTTTGCCAGGCTAGCCTCCTTGTGCTTAAATCTCTCTGCTGCAAGGTTCTTCTGGTCTCTTTCTTATTTCCCACTTTCCTGCTCTAGGTTTCCCCTGCATGAGAAAGTTCCAGGCCCTGGAGGCTTGCAATCCCTCCACATCAGCCTGCTGCTACTGTTTCTGGGTGTTTCACCCCAAAAGGCACCTCGCTGCTCCCCTGAGGTGCGAAGGGCATGGGCTCTGGAGTCAGACACCTGTGACCATGAGCAAGTAACTTACTTCACTTGCTTCTAGCCTCAGATGTATTCAAAGGAATGACTTTCTAATGGTGGAATTTCATGTGCTCTGACAAATATTAGGGGGGAAGGTTTTGTCTTCCTGAGGGGAGGGAAGAGGTGACATCTGTCTAGGTAGAAGCTCAAACCCCAGGGACCTCTGGGCTCTTTTTGAGAGCAGAGGAGGATGGGGGCTACAGAAACCAGCTTTACCAGCCATTTCTACAGCTGCTCTGGGTAGCGGGTTCCAGGGAAATGGCCCTTCACTTCATTGGCACTTGAGCCCAGCTCAGCTGGAGCTAGGGGGCCAACCCCAGACTAGTCTGTATTTGCAAAGCACCCCCCAGGGCGTCAGGGACAGCTGTCCAGGCAGGATTCCTTTCAGCGCCTTAGGGGACTTGCCACTTGACCCCAAGCACTGCAGGCCCTGCCAAGGACCAGGGTTCCTGCCAGCCCAGACTCAGGCCTCCGCCCAAGCTGTGCTTACTTCCAGAAACACCTCCAGGCTCCCCTTCCCATCCTGGAAGCTGAGCGCTGTTGGTGACCTCCAGGGGTCTTCTCAGGGAGCCCATGTGGGAGCTGCTCTGGCCCTGCTGTGTCAGCGCCTCCCCTGCTCTTCTCGGTCCTCCTCCCTCTTCCTCCTCCTCTTCCTGCTTCTCCCGCTCAGCCCTTCCCACCCCTTCCCCCCTCCCCAGCCTTCCCCTCCCCTCCTCCCAGCCCTGACCCTTTCTCCACCCTTCTTCTCTGCAAAGCTCCCTCCCCACATTCTCTACCTCTCCTCCCTCCCTCTCTCCCATCCCTTTGGTAAACTTTGCATCCTGGTATTTAAATCTCCACTTGTTTCCTGGTTCAGCTGAAGCTCTGATTCCAATTATATCACCTTCCTCCTCACTCCACAATTCTGGGCAGTCTGACACTTGCTGAGCCTGCTTATATAACCATCTCCTCTCCTCCTCCCTTCCCCCTCCCCAGTGATCCAGGCAGCTTGGAGTTGGGCAGCAAGAGAGAACCCATCCTCCCACCTCATCCCCCCTCGACCCCAACCAGATCCCCCTTCCCTGGTTCTTTCTAAGGCCAGGACCAGTTTGCTCCTAGCTGCTGGGTCCCTGGGCCCGGCCAAATGCCCAAGTCCAGTTTCCTAGTTTGCCTGGGGGACGTTTCACAGCTTTATTGAGGCATAACTGACACACAATCAGCTGCGTGTGTTTCAAGTATACCCAGCTACGCAGTGTGACAGGTTTGCCGGGAAAGCGACACCACGATCCGGAGAGTGAACAAACCCATTCTGCCCCAGGTACCCCCTGCCCTCCATCCTGCCCCAGCCTAGGACCCTCCCCCTAGGGGACTGTTCTCAATGCATTTTTCACTAAGGGTTTTAATTTCTCCTTTCACCACCTTCTCCTCCCCTTCCCTAACCCTCCCTCGTTGTAACAGGGTTCGCACCACACCCCTCGTTTCTCATGACAGCTGCCATCTCCGGTGCTGGTCTTGCAGGGCTGCCTTGCCAGCTCTGCCCAGGGCAGGGACTCGCTGGTTTAAGCATGGCCTTCTTCCATTTGCTGCCGCGTTTGGAAATGCCAGGTCCCCAGGGAGGAGGCACACAGGAAGTCTGCACCCCCTGGGGAAGAAGGAGCAGCCAGGTGCTTTTTGAAGGTGAGCCGCTGAGAGAAGATTCCAGCTGCAGATTGGGAAAGGCTGGGAGGGAGGAGCCTGATCCTTCAGCCCTTTCCAGAGCGTGGCGGGAAGGCCACCAAGTCCGGGTGAGGAGCAGGCAGCTTCCCGTCTATGCTCTCCTGGCATTAACTCGGCAGCATTGCCGGTCAGTGAAATCCTTTTCATTTTTCCGTAGCCTGGTTCAGGTCTCAGGATGCTATCAGAATTTTTATTAGTAGAAACAGTATTAGGTCCTAAAATATGACCATGGCAAGAACATTCCAACTGAGTTCATAATTCAGTGCCCCCTTTTAATTAGCATTTGGAGCTAAGACACCGATGCCAGGCAGTGGTTTGCTGGGGCCAGCCTGTACCAGCTTGAGCACCATGGTCAGTGGTTACATTTCAGGAACTTTGTGTTCAACACAGCCATCCTTAACATCGGCATGGTGGGGGTATTTTTTTCTGGAAGGCTGGTTGGAAGTCACTAGAAATAAGACCTCCTTGCGCCCACGCCCTGGAGCAGTGTCTCCTCAGGGGCCATTTGGAAAGTGGTATTAAGAGGTCAAGGACCACGGACGCCAAGTATCCTCCCAAATTGTTGCACCTGAGATGCAACAGTGACTCTGTTGAGAAGCATCAAGACCCTTCGCCAAGCTCCTGGCTTTGTAGAGAAAGTTCCAGAGTCAGCTTCAGTCCAGCTGAAGTAGATCAGGCAGCGCGTGCAGGGTGACGAAAATGAACACAGCTCACCTTCCCGTGGGCCTGCGGTCACTTTGCCGTGTACCATCTGCAGTGGGCATGGGAGCCCAGGTTGCCCGTACCCTGAATCCCATCCCATACTTCCCAGATCTGCACAGCTGTGGCCCAGGAAGGAGGGCGTGTCTTTTGAGGAGAGGACAGAAATGAAGGGGACAGGGACACACAGCCTTTGCAAACACTCTGGACCTGGTTTCGCCCTGTTGACACACATCTCCTGCAGAGCTGCAGACATTATCACCGTGTTACCGCCAAGGCAAGCACTCTGGGAGTGCGGCTCTAGCAGAGGTCAAGGCCAAATTCCCCTGCCGGCTGGGCGTGGGCTCCTCTTGTGTAAGCCCCACACCCAGCGGCCTGTCGCTGCAGGGCTGGCCTGCCCAAGGTCTGGGAGGCACTGCAGGTGTGCCCTGGCATTGCACAATGCACCCACACCCTGCTGGGCCGACTCCTTGTTCTTTGTGCCCCTTCACATCCCACTTGGGAATGGGCCACCCAGGGAAACCCGACGCTTGCTGCCTGTTGGAAGACTGACTTAGGAGGGCATTTGGTCCCCAGGTGGCTTGCTTCTCTCGCATCCTCATAGCAAATAAGGAGAAAGGATCTTCTGTTACAGCTAACAGTTAGCAGGTACCTTCTGTGTGCTTTTTATATGGCAGCCACTGGCTGGATTATATATATATATATATATATATATATATGTATTTTCTTGAATTGTAATTCACATACCATGCAATTCACCCATTAAAAGTGTACCAATTCCACGTTTTTAGTCTATTCACAGTTGTGCAATCATCACTACCACCACCGTTACCTTTTAGAATATTTCATCAGCTTAGAAAGAAACCCCGCCTCTCTCAGCAGTCACCCCCCTTTTCCCTACAGCCCCTGGCAACCACTGATCTACTTTCTGTCTGGATTTTCCCACAAGAATGGAATCCTACAATGCAGGGTCCTTTGTGACTGGCTTTGCTCACTTGGCATCCGTCACTTAGCATGCTCTTTCCAGGGTCCATCCATGTCGTAGCAGGTGTCAGTACTTTGTTCCTTTTTCTTGGCAAATAATATTCCACTGTATGTATCTGCTGTGTTTTGTTATTCAGTCATCAGTTGATGAGCATTTGGGTTGCTTCCATTTGGGGGCTTTTATGAATAAAAGGCTGCTATGAATATGCATGTACAGGTTTTTAGGTGGACAAATGTTTTCATTTCTCTTGTGTAAATACCTAGGAGTGGAATTGCTTGGTCATACGGTATCTCTACTTACAAATATTTTTTACCAATTTCTGCAACTTGCCCAGGCAGCCTGTTTTACAGAAAAGGAGGCCAGGCTCTGAAAGGTAAAGAAATTGCCCAAAACCACGAAGTAAAGGGTTGCTTGAGCTGGACTCCAGCCGGGCTGTGTGACTCTCCCCCATGCGGCCCTGTGCGTGCTGCTCTCGGTCAGAAGGCTCTGTGTCCCAGCAGGCCACTACTGCCTTGTTCCTCACTCAGCCTTCTCGTCTCTCAGTTCAGTAACCCCTGATCCTGTCATCTCACCAGAGGCCTTGGTGGCCTGTGATGTCTTTGTTGTTTCCTGGGGGGGCCAGATCTGACTTCTCATCTCTCTTTCTGGGAACATGCTTTTCGGACCTTTGGAAGTCTTAGGCGGGTCTGTGAGCCACTATGACCCTCGGCACTTTCTTTTACCGTCTATATCTACAACCAGGACTTTCTTGTCTTATAGTTGCTTTTCCTGCTTGCCTCCTTTATAAATTTAATCAGTTGAATTGATTCTAATAAGATTTAAAACCAGATATCCCTGGCCGGTGGCTCAGTGGATTGAGCACTGTCCATGGACCGAGAGGTCCCAGTTCGAATCCCGGTCAGGGTACATGCCCGGGGTAGCAGGCTCGATCCCCAGTAGGGGATGTGCAGGAGGCAGCCGATCAATGTTTCTCTCTCACATAGATGTTTCTTTCTCTCTCTAAAAAATCAATTATAAAACAACATTAAATTTAAAACCTAACAGTGTTGCTCTGAATTATGATCACCTTTTTGAAAGGCTGGCATTCCTTCTCCATATGCCCCATTTTTGTGTGTTTTGGGGCATATCCAGTGAGGATGATGGACAGTGTGAGATATGAATGCAATGTAGCACGAGCTACCGTGTTCTCTCCCTTCCTGCCTTCGTCCTCCACCAGAGACATTGCTCTTCTGCATGCAAACCTGTTTGCTTGGGTCATCCTAGCCCATTTTCCTGGTTTTGATAACCATTCTCAGTTGTACAGGGGTAAAATTGTTACCATGGATTACCCATTGTAGCAAGCCCTGTCTACTTTCTCCAAGCAGACTAGGTTAGTTCATTCTTTCAAGCATTTACTGAGCATCTGTTGGACCTTTTTTGAAAGGCTATCTTTTTATAGCTAATCTCAATTTTTTTTTTTTCCCCAAAGTAAAGACTACCTGTTGGCCAGCTCCTTATTTGAAGAGGATCTTCTCGTATTAAACTCAGGCCCTGACAGGCAGTTGGTCACCTGGGGCTTTCGTGGCCAGGACATTAGTCCCAGAGACAGGGAACCAGCTGTTCCCAGATGACTTGGAGTGGTTAGCACCTTTGCTGGGTTGTCTAGGGCTCAGATGAATTAAGCATCAAATATATGCTGAGCCCATAGCTACAAGCTCTGTGAGTAAGAACAAGACACTTAACCTCTCTCTGCCTCAGTTTCCTCACCTGTAAAACGGGCATAATAGTAGTACCTACTTGACAAGGTTGTGTGGTAAATGAATTAATATATGTAAATTGCTTAGAATAGCGCCTGGCATAGAATACGTGCTCCGTAAGTTAGCAACTCGGAAAACCAAAGCTTATACCTGTTTCGTCCAAAACAGCAGCCTCTGCCTCCATGTGGCTGTGCAGCACTTGAACTCTGGCCGGTCCAAATTGAGATGTGTGTAAATGCAAGATGGAATATGAAAAAAGAATGTAAAAGAGCTCATTAACCATTTAAAAATACCAATTACACATTGAAATGATAACATTTGGGATATAATGGTTTAAATAGAAAATATGTTGTTAAAATTAAAACTACCTGTTTATTTTTACTTTTTAAATGTTGCTACTGGAAAAATTAAAATTACACATGTGGCCCGCCATTGTGACTCCCATTAAATGCCTACTGGACGGAGCGATAGAAGGTAGCCCACCGTGATTGTCAATATCTTGAGCATTCGGTGTGAGAGTGGCCAGTGTGGGATCCGTGCTCCTGAGGCAGCTCTGAGCATGCCCTTGGAGGCGGCCGAGGACGGAGAACCAGGGCTCTGATGATGCGCAGAGGCTGGGGGAAGCCAGGAACTGGGCTGGGCCTGCAGGCTGCCTCCTCCCAGGCAGCAAGGAGGCGACCAAGGACCTGGACACAAAGGGGTGGCAACAGAGTGAAAAGCTCCTAAATGATGCACAGTAAGGCCAGACACCCCAAGACCTGCCTCCCCCGTCCCAGACTAGGATGGCCCTTCCAGTCCCCCACTGTCCCACAGCAGGGCCCTTCTCTGGCCCAGGTTCCCGGATTTGCTCATCTGCATCCCCTCCCAGGTCTCAGGCTTGATTTGCAACCTTGTTTTCTAAAGGCAGGCCTGCCTCCCCCCTCCCCCGGCCCACCAGTCCCCAGGGGGTTGCTTCAGTCTCCATTACCAAACCCTGTGACAAGAAATGCAGCCCCCTTATTAAAATAATGTAATGTCTAACTAAAATAGAAACCCCAGATAACAGTTTTTGATGTTTTAATGACTGGGCTCATTAGACAGACTTCCCACTTAAAGTGTCTGTCTAGCAATTAAGGCTAAAAAATCATAAATGATGACCACACCTTCTGTGGCTTAATGGTTACTCTGAAGGCTGGTCTTATTATCTCGGTGATACAGTCTGTGATAAAAAAGAATTTAAGATACTCTCCCAAGATTTATTTCCCCATTAGCAAGCTGGAGGAGGAAGGTTAAGAGTACTCTTAAGGTCAGAAAGAGAAAGGAAAGGGAGAGGGTGAATAATAAGATGCCTAGCATTTCCCTCCTGCAGAACCAGCCTCCTCCTTGCCCCATGGGGAGGTCCCACACTCGGAGGGGCTTAACTTCTGCCTGTCACAGGGAAGTCTGTGAATTGTTACTCCAAGTGACCCCAAGCAGTTTATTTAGTTAATTGTCAAGCACGCCGGCTGAACTGGAGACTCACGCTACCTCCAAGAAAATTATTTGCCATCCTAATGTGCTGACGACAGAGGAAAAGTAAGAGGGAGCGTCTGATGAGAAATGCCTGGGAGAATGCGTCCAACTCCCCCAAACCAAATGTCTAGGAAGGATGAGGGGTTGCTGATGGGAGCAAAGGGAAGCACAACCAATCGCTTGCTGTTGCCAAAGAAATGGGGGCGTGAGTGCCCCATCCCACCAGTGACTCGGGCTCAGGCTTCAAAGGGGGAACCTGAGAAGGCTACAGCACAGCTGTTTAAAGGAGACACCCAAAACTGTGCTCAGAGGCAAGTATGGGAGGGGCACCTTTAGCCTTTTATTAGGCTTGTCTTAAGTGATGAATGATATTTGGACAACTGAGGCCATTAACAGAGCCATTGTACCTGTCCTGGTGGGAGGGGACAGGCTGCCAGCTGCCTGAGATTGGAGGCTGATAACCAAGCTTCTTCTCCTTTATTTTTTTATCCTCACCCACGGTTATGTTTATTGATTTTAGAGAGAAAGGAAGGAAGAGAAAGAGAGAAACATGGAGTGGTTGCCTCCTTTACAGCTCTCGACTGGGGATTGAACTCGAAACCTAGGTATGTGCCCCGACCAGAATCTAACCAGCAACATTTTGGTGCATGGGACAACACCCCAACCAACTGAGCCACCTGGCCAGGGTGATAACCAGGCTTCTCATAGAGGGGCCCACTCAGACCCAGCTAGGGTTACCTGATCCCCTCCCCCTCCCCAGCCAGCAGGAGGGCTTGGTGGGGGCTGCACCCTGCCAGTTCATTTTCTGGAATTGCACTTAATCCTCAAACTTGCCCAGTTCCTCAGCTGGATCTGCCAATCCCCTGGTAGAACAAGTAGGCCTGGTGATTTTGAAAGGTGTGTATGGGGCATGGCTGGGGGGTGGGGGGGATCACAGAGTTTAATCTAAAGCCAGAGTGAGAGTAGAAGTCCACTTAAATACTGTCTACAGGATGAGCCCTCGTTGGGCTGGCTTCACCCCGCACAGAGAATTGGGGGAGCCCATAAGGTCAGTGGCAAGGCACTGAGCTGTGTTCTTTCAACGCTTGACCCTTATTTATTAAGTATTGATTCTGTGCCAGGCTAGGATAAATTATGTGAAAGATGAGACAACATACTTCACATCTATTTTTATTTGGAGAATATTCAAAACCTTCCTAAAACCACTTATCAGAGTGGTGTTATCATTTACTGCTGGGGTCTGCTTGGTAATTAATAAAGCATTTCTAGGCATTCGGTTATTCTTGGCAGCAATGTTATGTGAAGGATAGCAGTTGTTAATCCCATTTTATTGATGAGGTAACCAATGCAGACTGTAATAGAACTTTTATACAAAGAGAGAAAACCCAACTCCTCAAAGTGAGCCAGAATTTGTTTTGGCTACAGATTCCCACGCCTCTGCACCCAGGCTCAGCAAACTCAGGTGCCGATATCTTTGTCTCCTGGCTTCTTGCCACATGGATTGGCTTTATCCTCAGGTTTGCAAGGTGGCAAGATGGTTGCAATAGGGACAGTCTCACTGCCTTTCCAGTTCAAGTCCAATAGGAAAAAAGAGAAGACCTCTTGCAGATTGTTAAAGACAAAGATTTAGGATTAGCTCTGATTGAGTCCGATTGGCTGTGCCGTCCTGAACCAATCCCTGTATACAGAGCATGGAACTCATTGATTGGCTTATGCCTGGTCATAAGGTTCACCCTGGAACCAGATACGAAATCTTTTCCCAACACATGGACCACAGAGAATAGGAACCAGAATCCACAAAAGGTCTTCAAAAGCTGTGGCTAAAATGGTGGGATAGACTCTGGGTGGGAAGCCAAAGCACAAGATTCACTAGAGAGGGTGTACTGGAGACAAAGCCGGCCTTCTCCAAGGCCCACAGTGGGAAGCAGTTGGAGAATAGCATCCTGGCTCTGGCCGAGGCCAACTTTTGGCTTTGGTTGGTATCCCTTTTCTAAGCACATCTTTCTAGAGCGTCCTAAACAACAGTGACAAAAACAGCATGCTGAGACCCAGAGACAGCTTGGTAATATGTGACTGGGAAGACACTAAGGTGTGTATTGAATCCATCCACCGTGCAGTAGCTGATCCATAAAGACTGCCTTTGTCATCTCCCACACCTGAAGTGCATCCTGGTAAAATCACACCCAGTGTTCAAGTTCATGCTCAGAAGTCCCTGTCAGAATCACTTCCTCTCATGTTCTTATGTGTTCATTTTGGTACTTGGCCCATCATAGACTTTGGGCTAGCCAATACTTTGTGGGGTTTGTTTCGACCAGTAGATTTTTATCTTATTTATGACCTTGGCTCAATTGGTGATGATTGTCAGATGAAGGATTCCAAGGCTTATCAGGAAGACTACTGTGATTGATTAGTGATGCCTGCTGAAGGACAGAGCGGTAACCCTGTATTGGTCAAGACATTTTCTATTGCAAGTAAAGAAAACCAAGTCAAACTAACTTACGCTGAAAATACCATTTATTTTAAGGATTCGGGGATATGTCATGGGTCTTAAAAGCAGAGAAAACACTACTACCAGACCTCATGAAAGACTGAAATAAGGACATCCATTGCAAACCAAGTATTTCTTCAATATTTATCTACCTTCATGGAGCCATATGCTATCTCATCTTGGCTTCTCTGTATACAACTGATTGATCCTTTCCTCTCTACAATTGAGCTCTTTTTGATTTTCCTTGCACATGATAGAAGATGGTCATATATGATCTATATTTATATGACCATCAGGTCTAGCAACATGTAGAGAAAGTCTTGGCTAGTCTAGCTTAAGTCAGTTATTTACCTTTGATCCCATCAACTATAGTCAGTGAGTTGGGTTCCTTAATGTCAAGGGGAACCCTGTGAGGTGAGAGAAGGGCCAGTTTTTAGGAAAAAATGGTCACCAAGGGCTGGACAGACACTCCAGAAGGAGGCTTCTATCTATTTATTCTGACCATATCTTGATAGTAGTAGTAGAAGCCATAGTGGTAATGGTAGTAGCAATAATGGTGAGGATGGTGGCAGGAATACAGAAATAAGTAAAACTTCGACTTCCTTTGAGGGACTTGCAATTCAGTAAGGAAAAATGACAAGACCCCACATGGGACTCTGATAATTTCCAAAAAGCAGATCTTGGAGGGGCGGGATCATTAAGTTGAATTGGTTCACCCTATCTCCTTGGTCTTTCCTCACCCATTCCTCTCAAACTCCACAAAAGATGGGACAATGTTTATTCATAAGCTTTGTGATCATGTGGAGATTCAAACTTTTGACCTCAGATGAAAACATCTTGTCAACCGTCCCTCCCCCACTCACCCCTGCCCTGAGGATTGAGGCAGTGCCCTCTGCCCTCCAACCAACTTGATATCCAGCCAGCCCTCCGCCCTCCTTCTCTGCCATCTCCCTGTCAGACATTATCACCTCCTGATCATTATTTTAAAGGAAAAGAACAAATAAGTATGAAGTCATGCCAGAGCCCATGAAGCAATCTGTGGCCCCCTGAGGTCATCAGCGGCCCTATTTTCTTTTGTCTAAGTACCCTGCCCAGAAAGTGTATTACAGTCTGAGAACTTAGCATTTCAGAGCTTCCATAAAAAGTCACAGCTCAGCATGTGATCTGCCTTTAAGGGAGCAGGCCTGTGATTCCATTTCCTCCCTCTCTCTCTTGCCCTCACACATTCCTTTAAAAAACCAAAATGGTTTCTTTCTTTCTTTCTTTCTTTCTTTCTTTCTTTCTTTCTTTCTTTCTTTCTTTCTTTCTCTTTCTTTCTTTCCAATCAAATGTTCACAGTTGGCACCTTCTTCTTTTTGTCTTTCCTACTAAAAGACTGGAACTATTTACAGGCCTGAATTAAAAGGATCTTCTATCAGAGGAGTAGGAGTGGGACCAGGGGCCCGAGCCCCCAACAGAGGCAGAGCTGCAGGTGCTACAGGACAGTGACAGAAGTTTCTGTAGGAAGTGTGGCTTTGGAAGAGATTCGGTGATCACCTTGATTGAAATATGGCTTTCAGTGTGTTGCCGGGTTCTGCATAAGAGGTTTCCAGTTGTTTGTCAGCTTGCAGGCCGTGAGCTTTTCTTCATCTGGCTGCTCAGGGGAAAGCAAAGGTAGATGTCGGACATCTGTCCCTCAGCTGTGGGCTGCAGGACACCTTGGCGAGACTGAGCCATTCGTTCATTTCTTTTTTTTTAATCCTCACCCGAGGACATTTTTCCATTTTTTGTTAAGATAGAGTGGGAGGGAGAGAGAGGAAGAGAGAGAGAGAGAGAGAGAGAAACCTCAATGTGAAAGGGACACATTGAGTGGCTGCCACCCGCACGACCCAACCAGGGCCAGGGACAAACTGCAACCGAGGTATGTGCCCTTAGTGGGAACTGAACCCGGGTCTCTCTGGACAGCAGGCTGACGCTCTAACCACTGAGCCAAACCGGCCAGGGCCATTCGATCATTTCTTCACACAGTAATCAGCTCCTGTCCCAGCCCACGTTGCCCTCTTCCCTTCAGACCTCTGGCTTGAATGAGAGTGCAGGTCTGTGAGTGGCTTTGCTCCTGCAGACGTCTGCTCGCCTCTACATAAAATGGCAACCACACTGCTGCCACGGAACTGCCGGAGAATGGCCAGGCGAGTTCAAGGACTCATTTTTCTCCAGACCCAAGAATGCTTGAGTTCTGATGCACAGCATTCTGGGAGTATTGCCGTAATCCGTTATATTGCCTAGCCAAACAAAGTTAAATTATGGTCACTACTAGGAGGGGATTGGAGGAGATTTTTTGCACCACATTTACCTGCCTCAGAGTGAGAAGAATAACCTAGAAATACCTCGCCAAGTTGAAAAACGCTGTGAAGTGCGGTTGTAAATGCAATTACTGCCTCTCAGGCGGGGCAGCTAATGTATGGGCATGGTGGGATGCTGCTTTCCATCACCTTGATGCTATTTCCCCAGAGCTGTGCCAGGTGGAACCATTCTGCGCCGTGCTCTCGTCTTCGCTTCTAAGTGTTCAATTTTAATAAAACAGATATGAGGTCAGGGAACAGAAGTCACTTAAGAAGTAACTGCATATGCAAACCACTGTGTAATTCACTGCAATTGAAAATGCAGTAAAACCTTGATTAACTGCACCCCAAGTAACCAGAACTCTCAATTAACTAGGATTTATTTCTCAGAATTCTGCTTTTAGGGGGAAAAGCATGTGATAAGGGGGGGAAATCTCATCTCAGGGATTTTTTAAAAACTTTATCCAAGGTCTGTCTGGTCTCAATCTTCCTTCTTCCTAATATCCCTTTCTTCTTCACCTCCATTTAAATGCCTATGTGATGAAAACGAATGTCAGAAGGGTGACCCTGAAACATGTAATGTCAGATCAACTCCATCACTTTACAGCCAAGGACCCTGAGACCCAGGAGGTGGAGTGATTCGCCCTAAGACACATAGCTGGTGGTTGCCAGCAGCAGAGTCTCTTAAACGCTAGTCAAATGCTACAACTATGACATGCCACTGCCCCCAAGTCAGCTGCCTAGTCTTGGTAGTTACCAAAATGGCTGCATAGGTACTAAAAGGGTGAGGGGGAAATGCGAGGGCCCGGCCAGATGACAGCATCAGTATCCAGGCAGCCACAACCACAGTGCCCCTCGGGTCCAGAGCATCTGACTTCGGGATAGCAGTTTGACAATAGCCAAAACAGAGTACAGTGGCCATTCAAATTAGCCATCCTTTGGATTTTGGTCATAATCAACAAAAAGCCTATTAAACTTCGCAAGCCTTTTTAAAAAACCTTTAAATGCCCTTTTAAAAAAAAACTTTAAAAGCCTTAAATATGAGAAGGCTGGGATGCAGTGGGCATCGCCTCCTCGTGAAGCCTTCTGGCTGCCCTGGCTCTGTCACCTCCCCGCCTGTGAACGCCTCTGTTTACATCTCTGCCCCTGTTTTTCCCTTGCAGCTGCCCTTCAGGCCAGCCTCAGAATAGCCAGTCCCTCATGTAGCATCATCACAGGGCACCAGGAGGACAACCCTTTTTCTGCTCTGACCTCAAATAGTCACTTGTCCATGAGCCCTAAAAGCGTCTTAAATTCCACTCTCTGAGTCATTCACGGAGACTGAATTTCAGATCTGGGCCAGGCCCTCGGGCCTGCTTGCCCTCATATGCATTTCGGCCCTGCCCTGCCCTGCGTCCTGGTGCTGGCCCACCAGCCGCATTGCCCAGGATCCCTAGCCAGTGAGTTTCTGGCCAGGTTTGGCCAATGAGAGACACCAGCTCGGGCAGGAGGACGGGTCTCCCTTCTCCCTGGCTTCTTGCCAGGAACCTTTTTCTCTCCCCGACTCCGCTCTAAATCTCGTGGCACAGCCGTTGTGCCTGTGTCCTCTCTGGCTCCAGCTCTTCCAGATGCCCACCAGGGCTTGGGCACCTGTGGGAAAGCTGAGTCAGCGCTCTGGTAACACCTTCTCTTTCTGGATATTCTAGCAGCTTCCTGCTATTATTAGTCATGCGTCCCCTCACATTAAATTCCCTGTTGAATGGCCTGGTCCGGCTGGCCCCTGGCCAGTACAAGATCCCTGTATTATGGTGCAGGATGCCCTCCATGTGTTCGGTGGAACCAGCTGTATTTCATGGCCTTCTGCAGGCAGCTTCTGTCTGCTTGATCAGAACGCATAGTTATTTGGTCAGCCCAAAGAGCCAGGTAAAGCAGCCATCGGAAACCAAAGGTATATGAATACTTGAATCTCTTATTTCAACTAGGAACATATGAACGTAAATTTCTTCACCAGTCTCTTGAGGTCAATCAGGGCCTTTTATTTGCATATGGGTCTAATGGTTAAGGTTCCCCACTGTTCATGCCTGAACTACTCATATAAATAAAGCATCTTCTGAGGTTTCTAGATTTATTATGGTCAAGAACTTAAAGACAATGTGCAAAGCATATCAGAGAGCAAAATCCTCATAGGTTTCTGGTTTGCTTTCCAATATTTTTTTATCTCACCCACACCTAATTCAACAGCATTTTTAAGTGACTCCCTTTTAAGTCTGTCACGTTAGTTTGCATGAAAACTTCAGCTTGCTTGCTTTCTGCAGCTCTGTTTCCCCAGTTTACATGCTATTTAAGTAAGTGGTGAAATAGTAACACAACTGGCGTAAACAGGCTTGGGCACACACAGCTGCTCAGCCGACGGGTGCAGAAGAGAGAGGGGTGTTCAGAGTGGAGCACATGGTCCAGTAGGTTTGCAGGGGGATGGCCAGTGTTGATGAGCGCAGTGAGTCTAGTGAGTGGAGGCAACACTCCTGTGATTTCAGCCTGGGCTCTGTGCTTGGAGGGATGGACCCACTGCGGAGAAGTAAACATTCAGGCTGATTGGGTGGATGGTCCCCTCATTATTGTAATATCAGTGCATGAATGACTCCCAGAATGGCTTCTGCTGCTAAGAACTGTATGATCGGCATCCACATCCTGCAGGTTTGCCCAAGTTCCTTCTTCCTGAGTCCTTATCTCTTCATGGCTTGACCCAAGCCCGGAGGAATTGGGGAAAAGGGAGGCACTGGCCTGAGAGTGAACACTCTGAGCACTGGACTCTTCCAAGTGGGTAAACAAAGACCACTGAGCGGCCCTAAGGTATTGTTGGGCACTGATCAGTTGGCACCTTTCTCGAGGATCCACAGCGAGCGAGGGGCAGGCATGGAGAAGACCACACAGACCGAGACACAGAAAGATTGATCACTGAGTGTTTGGAAGATGAGATGTGGCCTGGCTGGACCTTCCAGTCACTCTGACCCAGGGCGAGTCACTTCCCCCACGGGCTGAGGCTGTTTCCACGCCTGCAGAACGGAGTTGGACCAGGTGGTCCTCCGATTTCCTCCAGCTCTCCCACCCAGTGTGTGTCCATGAGCTCTAACACATGCTTCCTGCCCTCGCGGTGCAGATAGTCTAGAGCTGCCAGGACAGGAGCCATGAGCGGCCTGCAGCTATCGAGCAGGTGAAATGCGGCCACAGCAAATGGGGATGGACCAAAATGCAAATTCCAGATTTCAAAGACTTAGTACAAAAAAAAAAAGAACATACCTCAAGATTGAGACATCTTGAAACAATCTTATTTGGGACATAGTGGGTTAAAATATATTGTTAAAATTACTTTAACTCTTTTAGAACTTTTTTCATGTGGCTACCAGACAGTTTATGCCACACACGGGGCTTGCGATGTATTTCAAACGGAGAGCAAGGGGCAGAGAGAAGCTGCCTGAAGAGAGAATGGGCACCCAGGGCAGAGCTGCAGGAGCTCGTGGAGGAAGAAGGAGGTGGGCTGGAGCCATCCAGCCACACGCGGTGGAAGGTGGGTGGGCCTGAGTCAGGGACCGAGGTGAGGGTGTGCCTCTCTGACCTGGGTCAGGGAGCAGGAAGCACTCATTCTGCATGCAACCAAGTGGCCTGGTTAGCAACCTTTCTGGAAGCGACAGCTTAGGGAGGGGACCACAGAGCAAAGGCTTGAAAGACAGGCCTCAGTCAGGCTGAGCATTCCTGGTCCCAGCCTCTCCTCACTCCCTGCATTGACCCCAGGGCTCATCTTCCAGCCTCTGCTCTGCTCTTCTTTCTCTTTCGATGCTCCTCACTGAGCATGCTCAGCGCATCTGGGGCCTTCAGGCTACAGCAGTAACCAGAGAACTTGGACCGTTCTTTAACCTTGCTTGTCTATAAGACCGGTTCACCATTGCTCACCTCGGATGACGATTGTTCAGGAAAGTGCAGAATGGCACCTGGAACTCTATAGGTGTCATTGCAAATGACTTTTTGGTCTCATGGCAATAACTCCCTTTAATAGAAATCCAAACCCCCGGATTAGGCTGGATAGCCAAACAGCAAAGAGAAAACTGTTCCTGGTCGCTACCCAGCCAGCCAGTGGAGTTTGGGCTGTGAGCACATTTCCTTGCCCGTGTCCTGGGTTCCTGCACTTCATACGTCAGCACACAGACGGCACATGTGACCAGCCTAGTGCATGTCGCCGCCCGGCCTCCCCTTTTATGACCTGAGAAAATCCGGGGGCTCATAGGAAAAAGCGCATGCTGTCTCTGGACATGGGTGTTTTCCTGTCACTTTCCGTGCCTGGTCCCACCCACGTGAACTCTCCTGAGTGCCAGCCTTGGCGAAGGTCAGGAAGGGTTTGGGGCTGCCCACCTCACTCGTGGGCTGTGGCCGGGCTCCGCTGCCTGCATCCAGTTCTCGATCATTGCACTATCTTGACCGTCTTGGGAAGAGGGGAACGCTTACCTTCCAGAGTTATGGGTGGTGGGTCTCAGCCCTGCCTGCTCACTAGATGGACCTGGGGAGCTTTCAAATTATACCCAGGCATGGCTCTACCCCAGAGAGTCCAGTTCATCAGGCTGGAGTAGCTGGGTGGACGTATTTTTTCGAAAGCTCCGAAGGGTAGAAAACAACTACTTAGCTTTAGGACAAAACTTGAATACCAGTAACCCAGATGATTCTAATTCATTGGAAGAATGAATTTAGGACTTTAGTCTTTTCGAGCATTTTTCTTCCCTCTGTGATTAGTAAAACCGGGCTCGTGGAGGTTTTATTCCCAGGACCACAAGGTGAATTGTGTTTTCAAACCATTACTCTTCAGGGGTTCCCCATTGCCGATCAAATTAAAGTCAGATTCCTCAGTCTGGCACTGAAGAAACTCCACAATTTGACCTCCTGTCCATTGTCAAGTTCACACCCACAGTTTCTATCAGTCCATCACACCAACCAAGATGGAACCATCTGCGACACCAAATACCTCTTCTGTATTCATTGCTTTGCTCCTTTGTTAAGACAGGTTTTGGAGTTTTGGCTTTGTTTCATTTTGTTTTATTTGTTGTTGTTGTTGTTGTTGTCAGATCATCTGCCCACGTCCTTCTTTGCCTAAAACTTATTTATCTCTAAGTGCTGTTCATCCTTCAAGGCCCACTTTCTCTGACAGCCCAACCTCGGAGCAGCGTGCCTGTCCTTTGAGCTCCTGTAGGGCCAATTTAAGACTATCTCATTCACATCAAACTAAAAAGCTGCTGCACAGCAAAAGAAACAACCATCAAAATGGAAAGGGAAGCCACTGTATGGAAGAGCATAATTGCCAGTGATATATCAGATAAGGGGTTAATTTCCTAGATATATAGAGTGCTCATACAACTCAACAAAGGAAGACAAAGAATCCAATTGAAAAAATGGCAGAGGACCTAAATAGACACCTCTTCAAACAGGACATACAGATGGCCAAGAGACATATGAAAAAATGTTCAGTATCACTAATCATCAGAAAGATGCAAATTAAAATGACTATGAGATATCACCTCACACCTGTCAGAATGGCTGCCATCAACAAATCATCAAACAACAAGTGCTGGCGAGGGTGTGGAGAAAAGGGGACTCTAGTACACTGCTGGTGGGAATGCAGACTGCTGCAACCACGGTGGAAAACACTATGGTGTTTCCTCAAAAAATTAAAAATTGAACTGTTGTCCAGCCAGTGTGGCTCAGTGGTTGAGCGTTGACCCATGCACCAAGAGGTCACCAGTTCGATTCCCGGTCAGGGCACATGCCCAGTTTGTGGGCCAGATCCCCAGTGGGGAGCATGCAGGAGCCAGCCAATCATGTTCTCTCTCATTGATGTCTCTATCTCTCTCTCCCTCTCCCTTCCTCTCTCTCTAAAATCAATAAAGGGAAAAAATTTATTAAAATAATAATAATAATAAAATAAAAATTGAACTGCCATTTGACCCAATGATCCCACTTCTAGGAATGTATCCGAAGAAGCCTAAAACACCAATCAGAAAGAATATATGTACCCCTATGTTCATAGCAGCACTATTTACAATTGCTAAGATCTGGAAATAGCCCAAGTGACCATCAGTAGATGAATGGATAAAAAAATCTGTGGTACATATACACAATGGAGTACTATGCAGCTGTAAGAAAGAAAGATCTCTTACCCTTTGAAACAACATGGAGGGACCTGGAGAGTATTATGCTAAGCAAAATAAGCCAGTCAGAGAAAGACAAATATCACATGAGCTCACTTATTTGTGGAATATAATGAACAAAATCAGCAAATGAACAAAATAAACCCAGAGACATAGATGTAGGGATCAGACTGACAAACCTCAGAGAAGGGGATGAGGGCGAGAAAAGATAAACCAAAGAACTTATATGCATATATGCATAACCAATGGACATAGACAAGAATACTGTGAAGGGAGGGTGGTGGGAGGGGAGGAGGTGTCAATGGGGGGAAGAGGAGAAACATCTGTAACAAAAATAAATTAATTTTAAAAAATACACTACCTGAAGATGAAAAAAAATACTCTCTCATTTACTTGATGGAGCCCAAGGTAACCGGAGGCTATGGAGCACTTGCTTATTTTTCTGGGCATGTGTCTTTTCTCCTTGTTAGACCATGGCCTCTGCATGGTCGGAGTTTCAGTTGATTGTAGGCGGATGTTCAAAGTAAAACCTTGTTGAGGAGGATGTTAATGCTGGTGCTGATCACACATATTAATTTATCTACATGTTTATGTAAATCTGCTTTTAGGCTTTTTAAGAAAGTAAATGGCAACTTTAAAGAACAGAAAGGAAAGAGTGAAGTACATTAGGGAAAGAAGGCAAAAGCAATTCATTAAGAAATAAGAAAAATCTGGAAAAATGCCTCCTTTGGGTTCTGTCATCACTGCTCCTGTGTTGGCAAGCACCAGACAGCAACCACTGGGCAGCTCCCGGGAGCAGGGGGTGGGGGTGAGAGGGCAGCACCCCTGAGACCCGGCAGAGGCCCAGACAGACACAAGGTAGGCCCTTGAGTTCAGCTGAGTTGATTTGAATGAACTCATTCATTCTAAGATGTGAATGACTGATAAGATTTTAAAGACACCACTCCCAGGGATGGACATTTTAATATGGGCTAAAGTCCAGGCTGGGCTGCCCCAAAGGAAGGAAGGTGTGACTGAGGAGTAATAGGCATCAGCCCACCAGGGAGGCTTGGGGGGCTAGTAGGAGAGGGGTTAGGGTGACAGAGGTTCTTCCTGGCTCCCATATATGACACCCCACGCCAGCAGCCACCATTTCTGCCTGTGCCCTGCCGGGTGCTGCCAACTACATGCTTTTCCGGTCCTGACGCAGCTGAGCAGCCCAAGCATGTGGGAGCTGAGAGCGTTCGGGGAAGCCTGTCTTAACCGTGCTGGGGCTGCCTCTGTGAGACCTGGGGCTGGGGTCATGTGGAGGGGGCCTGAGCGATCCCTCCGTCCATGGCTCCCAGCCCTTGTGGCCCAGGGTATGAGCAATACTCCACTGAAGTGCTGTTGTTCTGGGCCCACTGGAGTCAGCAGTGAGGGGAGGCTGGCCAGGACCCTGAGAGCCACCTGCCACCACTCCTGGGAGTTAACTCAAAGCCAAAGACGGAACCACTCCCAATGCAACAAGTGAAAGACAGGAAAAGTGTGGGGTGAAGCACAAGACAGTAAGGACAGTAGGTGGAGGGTCACCACAGCTCCAGCACGGGGAGGAGACAGCACGCATTTGGCAGGACCTCATTCCCTGTTTGCTACATGACCTCTGCTCCAGGCCGCCGGCCCCTTTCTCTGCCGCTGAGAGCTGAGCCGCCGCTGGGCTTGGGCCCGGCCCCAGCACCCTTCTCTGCCACCCTCAGCTGCTCTGGAGCTGGGGCACGTGCCCACTTCTTCCCTCACGATGCTGTAGTTCAGCCCAGTGGGACATCCACCCGGGGGGTAATGGACAAGGAACCTGGGTGCAGAGGAGGCCCCATGCCCACAGCAGCTTCAGAGTGCTCAGGTGTGGTGACCTTCCTTGGGCACTGGGCAGGGACGGGCGAGGTTGTCCCTGCAGTAACCCAGACAGACCTCTCAGCCGCGTTTAAAGGCCTGCTTCCGCCAGCACGATTCACCTTTCACCGGGTAAGATGAAGTTCCTTCTCCAGGGACAAGATAGGAGGAGATAGAAGTCCTTACAGGGCCTGCTAAATAAGCCTCTTTATTACCTGATAACCAGGAGGGGCAAAGGGGTTTCCTTATACCGGCACCATTTACTCAGAACTTCCTCAGTTTCATTCTTTCCAGGGCTGCTGACAGATTGGGTGGTAAAGCCCTGGTACAACAAATTCTATTACAGAGATGCATTTCTTTGTAATAGAGAGATTTCCGTGTCCCTGCAATGGCCTAGGGAGACGGGGATCCGCTGATGGGTTTGGGGCAGTGCCAATTCCAGTGCGCCCTCCCTGTCTGTGCTGGGGGTGGGGGGCTTGCCGGGCAGGGGGCAGGAGGGACAGAAGGCAGATGAGGAATGCTGAGAAAGGCAGAAAGCTGATCTGAGACCAGGGTGCTTACAAATTTTTAGTTTGGCCTCCGTCACAGCCCCTCAGGATGTTAGCTCTGGAGAGACTCTGGAAATCTGTCGTTTTAGAGCAGTATTTTTCAAACTGTAGATGGCAACTTATTAGGGTCATTTGATCAATCTAGTGGGTTTCAAATCCACTATATAAATAGAAAATATCGACATGCATCATGTGTAGTTAAAATGATGTTCAGTCCTGGCTGGTTTGCCTCAGCGGTTAGAGCGTCAGCCTGCGGGCCAATGAGTCATGGGTTTGATTCTGGTCAAGGACATGTACCTTGTTTGCAGTTTGTCCCCGGCCCTGGTTGGGTCATGCGGGAGGCAACCAGTTGATGTGTCTCTCTCACATCGATGTTTCTCTCTCTCTCCCTCTCTCTCTCCCTCACTTCTTCCCACTCTATCTGATGATAAACGTAAAAATATCCTCAGGTGAAGATTTAAAAAACAAAAATTAAAAATAAATAAAATGATGTTTAGTTCCCACTTTTCTTTGGTTTTACATTCTGGTCATGAAGTAAAAAGGTATAGTGGATTATAGTTGAAAAAAATGAAAGAAACACTGTTTTATACACCAGTACTTACATTTTAATTTTAAGAAAATTGAGGTCCAGGGAGGGAAAGTCACTTGACCAAGATCACCCAGCTCCTGAAATTTGACTCCAGGACATGTGGCCTGATTTCTAGGCCAGGCCTCATCCCTGCCCCCCCCCCCCCACCCTCAGCAGTTTCATGCCTCAGAGTCTTTGTGGAGAATAGCCAGTAGCAACCTGCACTAGGCCCTGGGAGAGTCACTTAGTCCCCCTGAGCCTCAGTTTTCTCATCTATAAAATGGTCCCACGCTCACTCAACAGGGTCGTGGTGAGGACTGTGAGATTATATAAGACCCATGCCCAGCACATAGAGAGGACCCAGAGTAGTCCGGCCGGTGTGGCTCAGTGGTTGAGCATCGACCCATGCACCAAGAGGTGCCTGTTCTATTCCCGGTCAGGGCACATGCCCAGGTTGTGGGCCCGGTCTCCAGTGGGGGGCATGCAGGAGGCAGCCAGTCTCATTGATGATTCTATCTCTCACTCCCTCTCACTTCCTCTCTCTCTAAAATCCATAAAGGAAAAAAGAAAGAAAGAAAGGACCCAGAGTATACAATTTACTTTTACCTTGTCTTCCTTTCCAAACATCTAGTCACAGAAAACAATTCCCCTAACTGATCCCTCGACCCCAGCAAACCTCTGGGGAGAAGGTAAGGAGCTGAGACCGTCTGCACATCTTTCTCAGCCATTTCTCCGAGCCTGCTGGTTCTCTGCTGAAGGCCGGAGTGACAGTTTCATTCCATCTTGGGTCCCTGCAGATAAGGAACATGATTGCTATGAACGTAGGTGTGTTGAGAAAACTCCAGCATGACTTACAGTGTGACGGCACTTGGAGACCACTGTGGACGAGCTTCACCTGTAGCCTCACCTGGAGAAAAGTGATGGCTCAGATCCTGCCCCCTGCCCCAGATGTTCTCACGCTCTTGCCCTGTTACAGGGCTCGGTGTGCTGGAATCTCCTCCAAGCATGTGGTGCAAGGATGGTGCGTTATCGTCTGGAAAACAAATGCTTTGTGGAGACTCTTTTAATTGCAACTCACCTGGAAGGCCCCAGGGTCCCGAACCATCGTGATGCCCGAAGGGTGAGGGCTGGGTTTCTTCTCTAGGCACCGCTGGAGTATGGACCAGTGCTGTCCCGTAGAAATACCACGCAAGCCACATATTCACTTCAAAATTTTCCTCGTGGTCACATTAGAAAAATAAAGAGCCCTGGTCCCTGTGGCTCTGTTGGTTGAGTGTCTTCTCATTCACCTAGAAGTCACCCTTCGATCCCAGGTCGGGACACTGCCCAGGTTGAAGGCTCAACCCCCAGTAGGGGGCGTGCAGGAGGCAGCCAATAGATGTTTCCCTCCCTCTCCCTTCCTCTCTCCCCCAAATCATTGAAAATACTTTTTTATAAAAGGGAGAGAGAGAAATAGGTGACATTAATCTTAGTGATGTATTTTAACTCAGTATATCCAAAATATTATCGTTTCATTATGTAATTCACATAAAATGATTCATGCTCTGTTAAACATTGTTTTTGTACTGTCTTCAAAATCGGGTGTGTACTTTACACTCACAGCTCCCCTTCACTTGACGAGCTGAATTCAAGTGCTCCATGGCCACACACGGCTGGAGGCTTCGTGCTGGACAGCTCAGGGACAGTGTTTTGCTGACCTGAACCTGATGCTGGGCCCCTGTTACCTGGAGGCAGTATGCTGAGGTCCGAGGATAGGAGCTGAGAGCAGAGCCTTGGTGGTGGTATTGGAGAGTTTCTTAGAATGAGCAAAATCCCAGTCTTTACAGCTGCCACCAAACCCTTCACAGGCTGTTTCGGACTGGCTCACTGGTCATGACAGTTCCAGGGGTGGGGACCAGAACCCCAGTCAGAAGTGCAGCCTTGACGCTGCTATGCTGTGTTTGTGGGACCAGTGGACGTATCGGGGAGAGGGGCGTAGGAAGCCTCACCGGAAATGTGGTTTGTGTTGAAAGCTGTCCCCTGAGGTCTCACTTTCCTTGCAGATGAGGTTTCTCCTCCCCTTTTTGAATATTTGCATCAAGAAGGACCATAATTTCAGCTTTTGTTGTTCATGCATTTCAAGGAATTGACCCTAAATAAGCGGAGAAGCTCTACGGTATCTTTGGAGAGGATAGTTCCCGGGAAAATGGAATTTGGCTAGAAGTCCCACCCTCCTTGAGAATAGGTGCTCTTCCTGGTCCCAGCACCCAGCCCAAGGCCATCTATTGCCCAGAAGGGGCTCGGCTGGTAGTTGTTCCATGTGCCTGAACCTGCCCTGGGGAGGAAGGAGTTAAGGGGGGAGGACGAGGGAGCAAATATTCCCTGAGCACCTAGTTCTGGTGCCAGGCACTGCACTGTCTAGGTGCTAGTAGATGGGTTATGTGTTTAGTCTGCAGAGGACAGCCGGGGTCCCTGGGGCGGCAGGAGCGTCTTCACCCCACGTTTCTGATTTCTGCAGGAGTCGGGGGATCAGCCAGCTGAGTACTAATCTGAACACTCTCCCAGTCAGATGCAGGGAGCAAAAACCACTCTGAGAAAGAGCAGAAGGGATTTATCTGCCCCTCCCCCACTGGAAGCAGGCCCGAGGTTCTTGCTGTCCCCGAAGCTGCAGGTGAAGCCTTCAGATCCCGTCCTGGGAGTAGGGAGGCGGAGGTGAGAGAAATCAGCTCAGACTGTGCAGTCATCATTGAGCCCATGACCTCAGCCAAGCCCAGGTAGGGGAAGAAGGGCCGCTCTGGGGCTTCCTGGAATTCCAGGCACCAACAAGGTCCCTGGAGGTTCAGGCACGTGCTTCTCTCTGGGCTGGCGTGGCCGCTTCCATCTTGCTTCCTGTGGTTGTCTCAGGCCTAGAAGCTGCCCCACATCATCACCCCACCCCAGACGAGAATGCAAAAAGCGAAGGGCTCCCCTTGGGCTCCTTGTCTCCCATAGAACATGTGGGCGGGAGAGAAGGATGAGGTAGAAACTGAAGGGCTGCTGAGTAGCTGATTAGCAGTGTGATCTGTGGCCGCACGCATGCTGATGAGGCCCACGGACACACGTCTGGTGCTGATACCCGCGTGCTGCGGGGTGGAGAGCAGAGCCGAAGGGAATGCACAGCCGACGGGCCTGTGTCCTGGGCCACGGTAAAACACCGCTTTTCTTCCCTTGTACCTCATGCCACCGCCCTCCGCTCTGTGCACTTTGATAGATGACCTGTTTTGATGCTGGCAAAGATGTGATTGAATTAACTTGAGGGGGTCAAAGGGTCAAGGAAAATTTGAGACTCTGAAGAAAAAAAAAAAGTGCCAGTATGTTAATCAATCTGTGACCCATCACAACATCATCACTGAATGAGGAGGACTTTGGACAGCAGGAGACCTAGGTTCCAGTTCCTTTGATGAGCCAGGTGAACTTGACCAAGCTGTGTCCCCTGTCTTCCCTGAGCTCTGCTTCTGCTTCCTGTGTTGGGCCGTACAGAGCATCTTAGAGAAGAGGCTCTTACCCTTCTCTTCATTGTCACAGGAAGGAGTGTGGGGGTTGGGAAAACTGGGTCACTCTGTCCCACACCGAGCTCTATCTTTAATTGATCTGAGGATATCACAAAAACCCTTCTCTTTATGAAAGACATATGCAACTAAGCCAGGTTCCGTGTGTGGTTTTCCACACAGGGAGGTAGGAATGTTCTAAGCCACTACACTCTCTTGGGCGGGGGGAGTCCCTTGGTGCTCAGTGGCACGCATCCATTCATGTGATAGACACTTGCTGAGCCCATACTTCGTGCCAGGCCTGCCGCTGGAGGGCTAGACAGCCACCAAGACAGGGGAGGTCCCTGTTCCTGAGAGTTCATGTTCCAGGGGGCAGTGTCACAGGCCCTACAGTCAGCCCCGTGGGGGGCCTGAGAGGCAGGCCCAGGAGTTTATCCTGGGGTGAAGAGAGAAAAGGGAGAACTGAGGAGAGGGAATGGACGCAGCCCAGGACTGGGGTGCTGAGCACAGAAGGAGCCCAGGCAGGGGCTGAACCGCCCACGCCAGCAGCCCGATGGCCTGGCTCCTCACTGGCGTGGGTGAGGGATCAGAGGCGGGACCGGCTGGTCGGCCCCAGCCAGACTTAGCCCTGTGAAAGGGCATTGCCAGGTCTTGTTGGGGAGGAGGAGAGGAGAGGCCGTGTCTCTGTTCAGATTCTGGGCCTGTTTGAATTCTTTGGCCCGCAAGAGCAGCTTATTGGGAGCCTGTTCATACCTGCCTGCAGCACTGTGCCTGTCCCAGCCCCGGGACTCCTCTGTTCCATTGTTTCTGCACCCACTCCCCAGCTCCAGAGTAAAGACAGCCACCCCTCCCTCTGCTGCCCTCCCTCTCCCCTGGTGACTCAGGCTGGTGGCCGATGGCAGCCGCCCTGCTCAGCCTGGCTCAGCTCCGCTGCCTACATCTGCTGTTGATTTGCCTCGGAACCCGTAGACCTTTATGTCTCTGCCACCTAAATTAGGGTGGGTTTTTTTTTTTTTTCCTGGATTAAAAAAAAAAAATAGTACCTTTCTCCCCCTGTGGTGTGCAGATTATTATAGTGTCTGCTTGCTTAGAGGGGACGAGAAAGAAAGTGGACTTGAACAAGTCCGGTTTAATTGAGACATACGGCTGCCGAGGTCTCCTGTCCACTCTGGCTCGTTCCGAGCCAAACCAGCTTTCCATGGCCAAGTGGGGCCCAGTTTCCACCGCGCTTCCTGTCAGGAAGCTCCCTCGCCCAGTATGTGCTGTTAAATAGGATCCTTTTCATTCCTTTTCCTCTTATAAACTTCCCTTTCAGGTCATCCTGAAGGGAGCCTGGAGATGTGGCCGGCGGGGGGAGGGCGCTCCAGCCTCCACTCCCAAAAGGGAGGTGGCTCAGAAGGGAGGCAGGAAGGGCACTGGGAAGGGTCAAGCACCTGGGCTGCCAGCCCCGGGACAAAGCATAGGGTGGTTTCCCTCTCTGCAGAGGGTGCCAGCTGCCTCACCCATCAAATGAAGCTCATGGGTGCCCCCTCTCCTCCCTGCCCCACAGAGGAGGTGGTTACCGGTGAAGTGGGATTTGAGGAGTCGTGGCAAGAGTACCCCATCCTAAAAATACCTCCCTCCTGCTCCCATCCTAAAAATACATCCGCCACAAACTTCCCACAGAGAGTACACTGCAACCCTTCCCATTTCGGTCTGGGATTGTTTGCTTGTCGCAAGCACCCTGGGGAGGTGCTGGTCCAGCTTTGCCTGCTGGCCTCTGCATCTGCCACTGAGTCCTGGGAGGCTGGTGGCTGCCCTTGGGAAATGGGACACGGTAAGGCTGCAGATCGCTGGGAAAGGTGAGCTGGAGTTGGGTGCCAAAGGCGAACCTGGTCGGCTGCCCCAGCTGCCCAGGCCCTGGGTAGGGAGGAGGAAGGAAGCGGGAGGTCAGGGGAGAGCTCACTGCTCCTGGCCCTGGGCTGCAGCTTCCTGTCTGCCATCTCACTCAGCCCTTGGAACTGTGTGTGATGTGGGTATTTTTTTCTGTTTTGCATATTCTTACCCCATTTTACAGATGAGGGACTAGAAATTCAGAGAAGTAATGTGTCACCTGATCTTATCCAGATGGGACTAGAGATTATGGTCCTCTGGTTCCAGAGAGCTGATGTCTTCCTCATGCCCCAGCCTGCCTCACAGGGGCATCCATGCTTCATTCACTCGTTCACTGTAAAATATACATAACATGAATTTCACCATTCAGGTGTGTAATTCAGTGGCAGAAATATATTGAGTTGTTGTGCAACCATCATTACTATTCATCTCCAGAGCTGTGTCATCGTTCCCAGCTGGATTCCATACCCATTCAGCAAGACTCCTCAGTACTCCTTCGGTCTCTGAATCTGCCTCTCTAGGTACCTCATATAAGTGGAATTATACAATATTGGTCCTTTTGTCACTAGCTTATTTCACTTAACAGAATGTTTGGAAGGTGCATTCATGATGTAGCATGTAACAGAACTTCATTCCTTTTCAAGGTTGAATAATATTCCACTGCATTGATATACCATTGTATCCATTGACTCCTCTGTTGGTGGATTTTGGATGGTGTCCACCTTTTGGCTGTTGTGAACAATGATGCAATGAACATGTGTGTACAGATATCTGTTGAGTTCTTGCTTTCAGTTCTTTTGGATATATACCCAGAAGTGGGATTGCTGAATCAGATGACACTTCTGTTTACTTCTTAAAGAACCACTAGACTATTTCCCATAGTGGCCACAGCATATTCCATTCTAATCAGCAATGCACAGGAGTTCCAATTTCTCCTCATCTTCACCAACACTCATTATTTTCTGTGTTTGGGGGGGCGGGGTCCATGATAGTAGCCATCTTAATGTGTATAAGGTAGTATCTGTATTGCATTATGGATTTGATTTATATTTTCCTACTAATCAATGATGCTGAACAAAATACTTAGCATCTTTTCATGTTGGTCATTTGATCTGGAGAAACATCCATTCAAGTCCTTTGCCCACTTTTGAGTGGGTGGTTTGTGGGGGTTTTTGTTATTTTTGAGTCATCCATGCTTCTTGACTCAAAATTATACATAATGAGCAGTTTTTCAGAGAATCTCAAGTCATCATTTATGTTCAGAATGCGGACCCCTGGCTAACTGCTGTGCTCTCAGGATCTGCTAAATATACATACAGCACTTTTGTGTAAAGTGTGTTTCATTGCATTTGGAATACCTATAGCTCTTGTGAAATTTTCATTCATTTATCATGCATGTGTTGAGAACCTATTATGCACCAGCCACTGTGCTGCAGGCATAAAAGGAATATGACATGGTCCCCGCCGAAAGGACCTTAGACCCTGCTGGGGGAAAGTAGTTACAACACGAAGTGGTACGTGCACATTTTCTGAACCAGAAGTCTCAGTGTATAATGTGATGGGAATTTGGGGTGCGCTGGGATGAGCTCTGAGATAGGCTGGGAAAGGGGAGAACCCAGGCTCAGAGGAAGATAAAGCAAAGATCAGCACAGAAACATCAGGAAGGAGGAGGATGGGGCTGTGGGGGTGCCAGGGTCTCTAGACTCTTCTTGTTTAGAAGCTACCATGTTGGCATGTTTGTATCCCGTCCTCCCCAAGTGCACAGGTGCCTGTGCCCCTTGGCTGCTCTGGGCTTCTAGTCAGGTGCAGACTTTTAAGGGAGAAATGGGGTATGTGAATTCGAAGTAGGACTCAGTGGCTCTCTGATCTCTTCGTGCTGTTTCAGGATCAGGGTTTCCCTTCTCCAGGAGAACATGGTGTGGCAGAAGGTGTGGCCCCCATGCTGAGATGGGGTGGGTCCTTCCCAGCTCAGCCGGGGCTCTTGACTGGCACCTGCTGGGATAGGGGGACAGCCTTCCTCCTCCTCTTCTTCCTTGACCAGCAAGATAGCACCAATCCTTTTCTTAGATGACACCATCTAGTCAGAGTGTCTTCGTGGTTTGCACAGCTGGACACCAGGTAACAGTCTGCAGCCAGGGGGTTCATGTGCAAGGTTCTGGAGGGGATAATTCTGGAACCAGACAGGTAGGCCTAAAAGTATTTCATTCTTCACTCACTAGACTGAAAACTCATCGTAGACTTTTGCTAACTTCTCTGTGCCTGGCGGTACCTGGCACATCATACCTATTTAACATTGTTTGTTGTGTGGGTGAAGGAATGAGTCCCTCTCTGCCTACTTGACATTTACTGGGTGCCCCCTTGAAGTCACACACACCTGGGTTTGGGTCCTGGCTCTTCCACACAGGAACCCCACTGACCCCTTGGGTAAGTTCATTCATCTCCATGAACCTCTCTTTCACCAATGAAAGGGGGTAGTGATTTCTGGACCATCATCCAGAGAATGCATCAAGAGCCTAGCAGAGTGCCTGACATGTGACTTCCCTCTTCTCCCACTCCAGGGACTAGACCTGACTCCTCCAAAGTATTTCCCAACCACAGACTCCCTAGCCTTTATCAGGTCTTCTTTCTGATCTCCCACAATGGCTCAAATCCTGCCCTTCATTCTTGCCTTTCTCAGGAACAATAAACACCCTTCTCTCTGCTTCACTCACAAGGCAATGGGGAGGTCTTACAGTCTAGTGGATAAGAGCATAACCCTGGAATTTGAAGGAACGGGGTCTAAGATAATGCATGTACAGATCAAAGCCTTGTTCCTGGTACAATGGTTTCCTAAAAACGGCGGGTGCAGGGTAGGAGAGGTTAGTGTGGCCCACTCGCTGTCTTGGGCCTCTGTTGACCACAAAGCGGAGATTTCTTCAGCATGTTTCAGGAGTTTTCACAGCTGCCTGCTGTGTGCCAGCCCTGGGTAGACCCTGGAGGGTGGCCTGCCCTCTATTGCTCAGGGTCTGGGGACAACGCAGGAGAGAGGTGTTGGAGATCTCCAGCAGAGTGCTGTGTGACAGCTCTCGGGCCTGCCCGTGAGTCTCAGCGGCTGCAGTGGTGGAAGAGAAGAGACAGGGAAGATCTTTCAAAGGGAAGGGGTGTGAGCTGGACTCTGGAAAATGGCTAGGAGCTGAGACGACAAGGAAGGGACCGGCCTTTTCAGATGGTAGCAGGGAAAAATTGGTAAAGGGGAAAAGCATGCCCCCCACGGGAATACCTGGACAGGGGTGAGCCAGTGGTGGCAAGACAATGTGTTCATTCATTCAATGAAGCAACACAAATGTGTGATCACCTCTCTGTGCCATGCCTGCATTGGAGCTGGGGATGCAAAGGAGAGTGAAATGCTGCGTGTGCCCTCCAGGGGTGTAGGCGACCTCTCTGGGGGATGACATGTGCCCTTGGTGGAGAAGGGGAAGATGCAGACTGTGTCCCCTTTTCAAATCATGGTACCCTGCTAGCTTCTCTTAGCCTTTACCTGAGAGGGGCTGTGTGTTCCAGCCCAGAAACTTGGGCCACAGAATGGAAGATTGTCAGAGGGAAGAGAGCCCCGAGAGTCACTCTATGCCCAGAGCTCCCAAACATTAGAGAGCATCTGAGCCATGTGCTGGGAGGTGGTTAAATCTAAAGATGACAGGAGCCACCCCCAGAAGTTCTGATTTGTAGGTCCTGAGTGGAGCCTGGGGAATATGCATTTTTAATAAGTTCCAAAGTGACTCAGCAGTGGTTCTCAGCCTTGGCTGCACATGGGGAGGCCCGGGGGAAATTAAAATACTGATGGTCTGGCCCCATCCTGGAAAGTCTGGTTCAGTAGGTCTGGGGTTGGGGTCTAGACACTGGTGGTTTTAACAGCTCCTTCAGTGATTCTGATATGCATCCTGGGTTAATACCCAGGACTCTGCTTCATCTAAATACTTTGCATTAGTCGGGGTTCTCCAGAGAAGCAGAACCAGTAGGGTGTGCGTGTGCGTGTGCGTGTGCGTGATTTATTTTAAGAAATTGGCTCTGATGATTGCGAGAGCTGGCAAGTGCAACGTCCGCAGGTAGGCCGGCAGGCTGGAGGCCCCGGGAAAAGCTGATGTTGCAGTTTGAATGCAAAGGTAGTCAGGAGGCAGAATTCTCTGTTCCTCTGGAGATCTCAATCTTTTCTCTCTTAGGACCTTCAACTGATTGGATAAGGCCCACCTACATTAGGTAGAATAATCTGTTTTACTCAAAGTCTACAGGTGTAAATGTTAATCTCATCTAAAAAACACCTTTACAGCTCCCTTTAGATTAATGCTTGACCAAATATCTAGAGATCATGGCCTACCAAGTTGACACACAAAATTGACCATCATCCCCCTTATTTTACAAATAAGAGGACTGAACCCCCGCGAAGTACAACAGTTCCTCCAGGGCCCCATACCAAGTTCCTCCACTGCTGATGTACTTGTCATAGACTTGTATGTCATAAAACCGTAAAGAGATCCTTCAGGAAAAGTCCAACTCCTTCGTTTACAGAGGGAGGCTCTGACTCAAGGAATCTAACCACTGTTTCCAAGTCATGCATTTGGTAGGGAAGCGAGCTGGACCTTAAACCCAAGACTCCAAATGTCCAGTGGCGGCTCCTTCCTCTACTCCAAATGGCAGCACAGTGTAAGTTCAAAGAGAAGTTCCTTTCTGTGATCATGTGAACAGCCTGCCCTCTCTCCAGCCTGCAGACTCGCTCTTCGTGGTCTTGGGGACAGGGGACGGGGAAGCTGTAAATGGACTCTGCCTCTAAGTAGAGGGGAGAGTTGGAAGGCCTCCCAGTAGTTGCTGACTCCCTGCATTTATGCCCAGGCCCCATTGGTGTCTATAATTTTGTGGCTGCTTCCTTTATGCTTGGGTTTGCACACTTAATGCCACCATCCACAGAGACGGTCTCTGCACTCTTGTTTAGCATTAAATGTGGATTATGCTTTAAGTCGAAGCCCAGTCACAATTGTGGATCTTGTTAGTAGCATGTCACCCTCACCTCTGCCCTCGAAGGGCTTGGCAGCAGCCACGTTGACGGGATGTGCGGACTCTCCGAAATAAGCATGTGACGTTGGCCGGAGATTGTGATCCAGAGTCTGGATGAAGCAGGCTGTGGGCAGACAGAGAACTCCAGAGACAGGGCCGAAAATCATGGCTGGCAGAGCCAAGGTGGGCACTGGGCCAGGCCCCCGAGATGCCCTGCGATGACTGGGGGGCCTCAGAAAATGTATAGCAAGGAAGCTAAACGTTCGCTGGCTGGGCGATGACACCTGCCTGGCAGACGGAGAGAAGACACCGCCCGTTGGAGACGGGAGACCCCCACAGGCAGGGTTGCCTTACGCAGGAGCTTCCGTGGGTGCCTGGCGGGGCTGGTTCCAGGCACAGGGTGCAGGGAGAGGGAGGGGATGGAGGAAAGAGATGGCAGGTCCTGGCCCTGGGCAGTGGCTTGGAAGATGGGCTGCCCCACGCTGCCCTCTTCATCTGGTGACAGAAAAGAGGCAGCCTCGGGTACGGCTGCTTCTCCAAGAGCTCTGGACAGGAAGCTGTGTGGTGTGGTGGCAGAGACCCAGCTGAGAGTCCAGCCACCCAGGCCGGGCCACAGCTACCTGTGACCTCGGGGAGGCTGGTGTGAGTCCGAACCAGGGCAGGAGGTCAGGCCCCTAGGCTCCCGTCCCAGAGGCTCTGTCCTGGGCTCAGAGCCTTCCTCCAGCAACCTCCTAAGCGCCCTCATGCTCTGACCATTGTTCCCTGCAGGGGTCCTGGGCTCACCGGTTCTGCAGGATATTGAAAGGTGTTAGGCAAAGCAAAAAGATTAAACAAGGTTAGGAAATGCAGTTGGAGGGAGGGAGGGAGGGAGGGGTGTGTGTGTGTTAGCCAATGTGAACTCTGACAGGCTCTGGTATTCAGGTATCCCAAACATATCCGTGTCACTCGAAGTTCATAGTTGCAAACAAGAGACAGGAACTGCCACCAGCTGTCACTCACTTAAGATACACAGCCCTGGCAGCAGTGCCCAGCTGGCTGGGCCTGAGCCGTGTGCTCGTGAGCTGGCTGCCAGGGTTGGAGTGGAGGGAGCCTGCTTCCCCAGCCTGAGGTAGATTCTGTTTTCACAGTGGGGGCCTCTCCCAACCTGAAAAGAAACATCAGATTTGGCAGTGGAAAGAGAGCTTTGACTACGGAGCCCTTCCTTGGATGGAGAGGGGAGAATGCTTCGCCGCAAGGCGCCAGATCACGAGAGGCCCGCTGTGGCTTTGCCGCGCAGCGCGAGGCTGTGTCCTACTCTTCCTCCCGAGCTCTTCTCCCTTTCGTTCCCTCCTCCTGAGAGGCCTCCCCGCGCCCGCTCCCTTCCCTCCCGTGCCCAGCACTGTCCGCCCCTTCCCACACCTCACATGGCTCGTGGTGTGGACAGGCGGCCGCGGTCCGCAGGGCGGGCTGCCTGCCTGGGTCTTCCAAGGACGCAAACAGCTGACCTGATGCTGTCACATCTGCTACTCTCAGGCTAATCCAGAAATCCTTGACAACTCGGGTGCAGGAGAAAAGTGGCTTTGGGGGGTTCCCACCGGCAGAGTTCCTTGTTGTAATCTCTCCTGGTGGGAATTCACAGGGTGGGAACAGCAAGCTGGGAGGCATCGTATAGGGCTGGTGGAAGAGATGTCTATTGGGGTGGGTAGGGCTTGGTGAGGTGCCCTCCATTACCGCATCGAGCAGCTGCCCACATGTGGCATCAACCCTGCCATTTCCCAATGGATTGGGGCCACCTTCTCATCCGTAATGGTCACATTGCTCAAATTTCCAAGATAATGATCCAACCGTGTGTTGACAGTGACTCAGAAAGACCTGCTTAAGAGGACTGAATTGCCAGAGATAGCTATCACTATTATCACCGTTCCTAGTAATGAGCATTTAAGAAGCTGCCACACACAGGATACCATGAAAGTTCTGGTTTGGGTGTAAAAAGTAGTGCGACGTGACTTCTACTGCGGAAGGTTTCGCCTTCCCATCCCACAGGCTGCGGTGTTCCCAAAATTTACGAAATGAGCGCATGAAACCAGGCAGTTCCATCGCCTCATATAACTCTAATACGTCTCTGCCCAGTGGGTATTCATTGACTCCGGGACCACAGCTGGTGTGGCGATTGGTCGTTCCCTTGTTTATATGACCATGTTGCCATCTCTCCTCCTTTCTCTCCTTCTCCACACCTGTCTTCTCCCTGCCTGCCTCGATCCCTTCTCTCTGTTTGTTTCTGTCTGTTTCTTCACCTTCCCTGCCCTCCCTTCTTCCCATCCACATCTTTCTCCCCCACTTCTGCCCCTCCTTGCCCCAAATCCGTCTGGGAGCCTGGAGGCAGAGGGCTGCCCCCTCACAGCTAAAGCAGAGAGGTGCTGGGGTTGAGCAATCTATGGTGACAACAGAAATTCTTTCTCCAGAACTGACTGGGGCAGGGCATGCCCCAAAGGTGTGGGCCGGGGTCCAAATCCCTGCTGTGTCTTGTGAAGCCGGGTCACGTGATCTTGAGTGGCAGCAGAAGCAGGGGGTTTAGACAGGACGGTGGAGACTGTGTAGGATGACCAGCTATCCCACTCTGCCCCGGGGCCATGGGGCTTCCCCGAATATGGGGCTTTCAATGCCTAAACCAGGAAGGTCCTGGGGAACCAAGATGCAGTGGTCCTGCCTCTTTGGCTTTGGGTGGTGGAAGGAGGGAGGGGAGCTTTGGGGCTGAGAATGGTGTGTTATTATCCTTTCTGGGGTGCTGGCTGGCAGCCACAGACTTCTCCCCACTCGCGTTGCCTGGGCCACAGTGGAGAGCTGAGCAGTGGAGGCAGACCTGGAGCGTCCGCCGTCACTGCGGCCCCGCGCTGGAGCGAGCGCCATGCCGTGGCTGAGTGCACTCTGTGTTTGCCGCACGACTGGGTGGACAGGTCCTTTCCCTGTCCGGGCCTCCACACCCTCCACTATGAAAAGGTTCTGTTTGGTCCTGACAGGTGTTGGCAGACAGCATTCCCACCTCTTTGTGCCATAATCCCAGTTTCTGGCCTTTGGGTGCTTTCAAATGGAGCACACCACTGACTTACTGCCCATCCCGGGCCATGGACCGGACCACTCCTGGCTCCATCTCAGAGGAAACGGGTCGAAGGAACCGGCTCACTGGGTGATTGCAAGGATTAAGTGAGGAACCAGATGCAGAAGAGCCCACTCAATACCTGGCTCATAGTAGGTGCTTAAGAAACGGCACATGAAATCAAAACTGCTGCAGGTGTGGTCTAACACCTCAGGGTTCCGGGTTCTATGACTGTGACAGGATGTGATGTTTTATGCAGTAGTGATTTTGTGCACCAGACGGTGGACATGCCGTGTGATGACGCTTCCAGCTCACCCCGTTCCCCTGGGAGAGGCGGAGGGAGCTACTGTCCCCTTCCTTCCCAGGCCGCCCACCAGGGGCTCCCCTCACCCCTCAACTGCGGATCCTCAGCCACGGAATGGAGTCTCCTTGCAGCTGCATTTGTTATATTTTGAGATGATCACAGTCGTGAAGAAGTGTTGGGCTGAAGGTTTTCAGAGGAAATTCTTTTTCTCTCAATTCATAAGTTGTTTGCTCAGAGAAATAAGAGTCTCCCATTTTTCCGTTGGGAGATTTAACTCACATAACTTTTCTGGTTTCACATTTTGCTCTCCTTGGCTACATACAAACATAGCCAGGCCTGGCGTGACTGGGAGGGCACAGCATACACAGGGTTAGTACTGGCCGAGGGCTTTGCCTTTCTTGATTAAAATGCTCCCAGGTTATTTCCTCCTTGGGAAAGTCAAGGTGATACTGATCGTTTGAAGGTAACCAAGCCCATGTTTGCTCAATGAGTCACTCAACAAACATATGCCAAATGCCTGTTGGTGTGAAGCTCCATGCTTCATCGTGGAGAAGCAAACCATTCTTACCACCAAGGGACTTCCATTCCCGTCCTCTGGGCCCCATCCTTTGGGAGATGAGGATCCTTTTTAAGGCTGAAAACATTTCATGGATGTCTACCTGACGGGACCCATCTTTTGTGATTCCGTTATGTTGTTACATACTCTCGCGTTGAATCCATCACCGGCCCATCTGCATGCATGTGAAAACTAGCCATACATGTAGGTGTGCAAAAGTATTTGCTCGGCCTCCTAGTGATGTAGGAGGTGTTGATGGGTCTGGAGACCCTCTGCCCTTATCTCCAACTGTCTAAGGGGCTTAAGAAGTGTTCAGGGCTGTTGGAGGGAGATGGGGACCCAGGACAGAGAAGGTGAGGGCCCCTCTGACCAAGGAGGAGGCCAAGAGCTCCAAGGTGGGAGCACATGGGGCGACTGGCCCCTCGGTGGCAGACTATGGTGAATGTTGGGGTGAAGGAGAAAGAGAAAGAATGACACTTTCCTGGGGGATAGAAAACGATCCAACGTTTGTGTAACCCTACTCTTGTCTGTTTTAGGAAACCTTCCTCACACCCTTCTTTGTGTCTGGATTCATGTTGACCCTTTTACAGTTTATAACTGAAGCTTTGTAAGTCACCTGTAGCCATGTCTCAGGGACCCTGCCTCCCTCTCTGCATGGTGAATTCCAGGGCAGGGTCGTGCTCCTGTCTCTGCTCCGTCCAGTCCCACCCCAGTGCCAGCACTTCACAGCTGCTCATTCACCACCTGTCACACACCTGGGCTTGGACCGGGCTGCATTTCCATGCATTCCTGGCAGCCCCTCTCACCCCATGAGTTTTGGGGATCCCTGACACCCAACACTCATCCGGTAGCATTCACTGTGGTCTGTCTACATCCACCCTGAAACCCCTTGGTACCTCACATCCTGGAGTTACCTCTCCCTCCTCTTCCCCACATCCATCACAATAACACTCATTTCCCAGTTACACCTCCATGTGGTAAGGGCCAGGAGAGAGGGAAGGAAGGAAACATGGAGGACAGGCACCTAATTCAGGAAGGTTTCCTGGAGGAGGTGATGCCCAAGCTGAGTCTTTTTTTTTTTTTTTTTTTTTAATCCTCACCTGAGGACATTTTTCCATTTTTTGTTCAGATAGAGTAGGAGGGAGAGAGAGAGAGAGAAACATCGATGTGAAAGGGACACATCGAGTGATTGCTACCCGCATGACCCAACCAGGGCCAGGGACAAACTGCCACCGAGGTACGTGCCCTTAGCGAGAACCGAACCCGAATCTCTCTGGACTGCAGGCCGACGCTCTAACCGCTGAGCCAAACCGGCCAGGGCCCAAGCTAAGACTTAAAGGATGAGCAGGAGTTAGCCCAGTAAAGGTGGGTTAGGGCGAAGAAGTTGGGAGGGAACCACGCTTCAGTGTGGGGACAGAATGAGCAAAGCCAAGGTGGTGGGAGTTGGGCACGCCGGTAACACCTTCCAGTCGTTGGAGGCAGGTAACCAGGGCCGCGTGACCGAGCCCTGCATGTGTGCTCTGGGCGCCGGCCGCGGGGACACACGCGCTTCTCAGCAAGCAGCCGCGGGAATGGGGCAGAGGGGCTGATGTCAGGAGCAAGGGAGTAGGAGAGGGAGACCCGTGGTCTCAGCCAGGGTGCTGGACCTGCTGGCTAACGTGGAAACAAAGATCTGGTGGAAGGAGGCCGAGGGTGGGCCTCCCGAGTCCCTGCTCAGTCTGCTCCACGCTGTTCCTTTCTTCCAGGGAACCGTGGCCTATTTGTTTGTTCCTTCGCCCCTCTGCTTCCCCCACTGGCACAAACTCTCCAGAAAAGCTAAAAATTCATCTCATCTGACCCAAATCAGAGGGTGGATGCACTGGGGCTTCATTACACACTGGTTAAAACGGGTCTTGTGGGAGAGGATGGGCTACGTTATAATTGTATCTTTGGTCACCTCCACCCACCCAGCCAGAGAAATGGTGGGGCTGCCTCTGTTTAGACACCATGTTACCAAAGGGCCCTCCTCCCTTCCACTTTTTCTGATTAGTCTTGAAAAATCAGCCTGCAGGCCTGGGAACGAGATGGGAGGAGGGGAGCGTGGAGAGGGGATCACGCCCTCCCACCCAGCTGCCTGGAGGGAAAATAGCCTGGGCGGATTCGGAGAAGTGTCTCCGGGGACAGGACGGAGCAGGCGAGCTCCTTGCAAGACAGGGGCAGGGACTGTTTCAAAAGCAGGAGGAGCAGCTCCCTTCACAGCACTTTTTTTTTTTAATGATTCTTAAATTCCTAAATTGTTCTTTGGGTTTAAGCATACCATCTATTTAGAATTGAGTGTCAGAAATACTGAAGGAGGGGGCCGACACTCTGGCTTTGAAAGCAATATTTTTGGAAAGGGTGTGGAGCGAGCAAATAAATCATGAGTGGCATTCAGTGTAATAAGTAGGAAGCAAGGGCCGTTTCCAGGCCTCCTGCCCCCCCCCCCCCGCCCCATCCCTCCCTCCCTCCCTCCTGGGGCTGCCTGATGAGACCGACCTGTGTCACAGTCAGAACAGTCCCCACGTGAGTGCCCTGGGGGAGGGGGAGTTGCAGGTCTGAGGTGGTGGGTTTGCATGTGAGTTGTTTGATACTTAATGAGGGTGCCAATCAAGCAGGACGCATTGTGCAATCGCACACGGAAGCCTTTCTACACACCTGCCTTCTTGTCGCAAAACAGTAAGCTGGAAAATCACTGTGAATCTCTCCCTCTGTTCCCAGCCCCCCTCTAGGTATGATGGGAGACGCAGGGGAATTAGAAACTATACATGTTTATTGTTTTTTGGGGGGCGGGGGGGACAAGATGACACACGTGGAAAAGTTAGGTGAGACAATAAATGGGCAAGGGCCGAGGGGTGCGGTCCTGACTCCTGAAGGGGATAAGAGGAATGCGCACTAGTTAGTTGTTGCTGTGTAACAAAAACGCTCCAAAACTTGAGCAGCTTAAAACAATAAACATTTATTATGTTCATGATTTTTATAGTCAGGAATTCAGGAGCAGCTTAGCTCAGAGTTTCCCATGAGGTTGCAATCATCTGAAGGCTTGATTGGGACTGAAGGGCCTTGCTTTTAAGCTCTCTCACTCAATAGCCTCAAGCTGGTGCTGGTTGTTAGTGGGAGTGCTCAGTTCCTCCTCGTGTGGGCCTCCTGATGGCCGGTGAAGTGTCTCTCAACAAGGTGCCTGGTTTCCCCGGAGCGAGAGTTCCGAGAGAAAGCATGGCAAAGTGGCAGTACCTCTTATAGCCCGGCTTTGGAAGCTCACACCATCGCTTCCCTGTGTCCTGGGGCCACACAGACCAGCCTGACACAAGACGGGAGGAAACTGCACAAGGAGTGAACACCTGGACATGAGGACCACTGGGGGCCATCCTGAAGGCTGGCTGCCGCACACTCAAAAGTCACCTTAGGTTAGAGGGGGAGGATGTCGGGGAAGAAGTGAGACTCAAACAGGGTCTGGAAGAGACTGGAATGACGAGAGAGGTGAGCCTGGAGGAGCGGCAGGTGAGGTGAACAGGAGCAGAGGCTGAAATAGCACGGTGCGTTTGGAGGGCAGGGCACAGACCAGCTTTAAGGGGAGAATCCGGTCAGAGAGCACTGGATAACAAAGTCAAGACCAGACTGCGGAGGGCCACGATGGGCAGATGGGGACAGTGGGATTCCCTGAAGGGAGGCATCACAAGTTCTGTAGCAAAGAGATGCCAGGGTCCAGGTGGAAAGACTTATCCTCTTCCTTTCTGGGCACCTTGAATGGGTCACTGCTATCCTTTAGAGCTCAGTAGCCACATCTGTAAAGTGGGCGGAACAAATGAGTTAACATATGTGAAACAGGTGTTTCTATGTCTTCCACTCTTTTTTTTTATTCCTCACCCGAGGACATTTTTCCATTTTTTGTTAAGATAGAGTGGGAGGGGGAGAGAGGAAGAGAGAGAGAGAGAGAGAAACATTGACATGAAAGGGACACATCGAGTGGTTGCCACCCGCACAACCCAACCAGGGCTAGGGACAAACTGCAACCGAGGTACGTGCCCTTAGCGGGAACCGAACCCGGGTCTCTCTGGATCGCAGGCCGATGCTCTAACTGCTGAGCCAAACCGGCCAGGGCATGTCTTCCACTCTTGAAGAATACGGCTCTCCTGCGTGGTCTGCCTTGCTAGCCACAGGAATATTGCCAAAGCCTGTTCTCATCCCATTCTCATCTGATTCTCACGACCACTTGTGGTAGAGACAGCTCTGAGTCATTAACTCCATTTTACAGACATAAAAACTGAGGTAGGGTAGCTGAAAGGGCCCAGAACAAATTGGTAGTGATCAGACATTACCAAAAGTCCCAAACAAGATTTGGGAGTTTATGAAAGAAGGGAGAGAATCAACATTATTCAATATTTGGAATGGTGATGGCTTTCAAATTCCAGTATCACTAAAGAGAGCATATAGGAAAATAAATCTACTGTCTACCCCTCAGTGGCAATTCTCCATCCTCATCTCAGAAAGAACCAATAACCAGTTTTTAGAGTGTCTTTCCAAAGATAGCCCATGCATCTACAAACAAATATATGCATGTAGTCGTCTTTTTTTCTTTCCAAAAGTGGTAACAAACCATGCACGATGTGGCATGCTTTGCAGTTTAGTCTTAGAGATAGTTCTCTATCCATCAGGTTGCTCCATTCTTTTTAATGGCTGCGTAATGCTCCATGATGTAGCTAGACAGCCTCCCACTGGGGAACACACTGTTTACTTCCAAACTTTGACTGTCGAATCAATGATGCGGGGATGATCTTTCAACATAAGTTAGGCACATGTGATACTAAAACTGTAATAATAGATATCTAGAAGAGAAATTTCTGAATCATCACATATTTTTTATTTTGCCCATCTGATGGAAGAAAATTAAAATCTATATATTTAATTTTTATGTTTTCATGTTGAGTAATGGTGAGCATTTTTCACTTCTTAAAAAGCTATTTGTGTTTATTTTTTTGTCATCTCCCGTTCCTGTTTTTGTTTGTTTGTTTGGGGGGCTTTGTTTGTCTGTTTTTGCCAATTTTTCTGGCAAGCTATAGGTCTTTTCCTGATTTAATATAAACTCTCTAATTAAAGGAAATTAACCCTTCATTATATGTTGTACAAATATTTTCCCCAGTTATTTGTGTCTTGATTTTATTAGGGAATTGCGTGAGTGTTTGTCATTATTTAGTCAAATTTATCCATCTTTTGTAGCTTCTGGATTATCTATCTTACTTTAAAAAGCATTTCCCCTTTGAGATGATAAAATCAGTCTTCAATATTTCCTTTTCATGATTCTTATTTCTTTAACTTTTAAATCTTTGCTGCACTTGTCATTTATTTCTGTGTAAGGAGTGAGGAAGGGATCTGGATTCTGATTTGTTTAGGTTCCTACATGATTGGCCAGTTGTCCTAATCTCACTCATTAAAAAAAAAACAAAAAAAAAACCTATCTTAAAATAAAATTGAAGTTCTACCTTTTTATATGCTAAATTCTTCTACATATTAATTTATGTGAGTCTATTTACAGACTGTCTGTGACTTTCTATTGATCTGTCTTTCTGTTCATGATCCAGTACCAAATATTTTATTTTTATGGCTTTGTAATCGTTTTTATATTTAGTAAGTCTAGTCCCCCTATTCCCATTACTCATCTGTTTCAAAAATCTCTTGGCTAGTCTTAAATGCTGATTTTTTTCTATGTGAACTTTAGAGTCAGCTTATCTAATTTCAATAGAACTTCTGGTTGGTATTTTTATTGGGATCATATTGCATTTATTGAACTATTTGGGGAAAATTGGCATATTTACAATATTGTGGCTCCCTATCCAAGAGTAAGGTATGCTTTCCATTTAAGGCTTTTTAAAAGTGCTTCAGTCATAGTTTCAAACTTTCTTTGTATGAATCTTACACATTTCTTAGGAGCTTATTCCTAGGTGTTGTATCTACTTTCATTGCCAAGTGAATGGGATCCTCTAACCTATTTTTGAACTTGTCTGTTTGCATAGGAAAGTCTCCAATCACATCCTCTGCAAATAATGATGGGTTTTGCCAACTCTTTTCTAACTTTCTAACCTTGTATTTTTTATTCAACATGTTTTATCTTAAGACTTCAAAGGGGAACCAGCTTTCCTAGGTTTGAGGAAATCACTGAGCCCATTCCAGCTCAGCAGTGGATCCTCCAGGCTCCTTTGGGCTGGGGGCTGGGGACTGGGTGTGTCTTGAGAATATTTTCACAGTAAGCTATGATAGTCTACAGACAAAACTCTTGGATGATGAGTCATAGCGGTCGGATGGGAAGGAGGGTGGGTAGTTACTCTGTAAGGTGCTGACAGGTGAGGCACCCTCCCCAGAGGCTGTGAGAGAGTCCAGCCCTTGTTGCTGGGCTCCTGTGGCTGGGGGCAAAGGTGGCAGAGGGAAGGACCGTCCCTGCCTTTGAGATGCGTGCTTGGGAAACTGAACGTACAGGGGAGGCTGGGCTCTAAAGGGGGCCCTTCCTTGCTGCACACCATCAGCAGTCTCCATTGTGGGGGCCGGACACTGGGGTCCTGCCCAGATACCCACCTATTACTCACTGGCTCTCACATCCCTGATCATAGGACCCAGCCCACAGGGATTCCTTCTTGGTTCCTAGTTCTCTCTAACACAGCAGGTCCTCAAATCACATCAATTCGCTCAATGTTGTTTTGCTACAACGGTGATGAGATGCTGCTGTAGGAGCTTAACTCTTGTTTATATCAATTAGCCTGTGGCAAAATTGGTTTTGTTACACATCCATGACTTGAGGTAAGGACTTACTACAGGTGCCGTGGGTTGGTCGTCCCTGCTCAGTGAAACCAGAGCCTCTCGAAAGCGGGTCTGGGGTCTTCCGTAAAACCCCACCCAGCGTGAAGCCCACGCCAAGCACGTGGTGAGTGATCGACACCATGTGTCCACTGAGTTTCCCTCGCATTCCAGTTGCCCTGGAACTGGACAACCCTCAACTCCTGCAGCAGGCAAGGCGGGAAATTATAGCAGAGGAGGGACTGGGCTTGAGTATAAATAGGAAGAGGAAATGCTTGACTTTCTCGGCGCAATAAAAGTTATATTATAATATTATATGTGACTGTGCAATTAAGCCTGAAAATTGCAAGCTTCCAGTTCATTCTTCCCAGCTGAGTGCCCGGCGGTTCTCGCGGTGGACGGTGTCTGCTGAGAAGAAAAGGGCGAGTTCGAAGGCAAATCTGAGGTTTCGCTTCCTTTGGAAAACACGGATCCTTGAGGCTGGCCCACTGGGCTGCCGATCTGGGCCTGTTTCCAAGTTGAAGTGGACAGCGGCAAGGAGAAGTGTTTTTCCAGGCACAGCTAGGACATCTTCCACCTGGATGAGGCCTTGAGTTTGACTCTGCCCCTTCCTCTCAAGACCCCTCCTCACTGGAGCCCCTGGGTACAGATCACACCCAGGGGTCTGGGGCAGGGACGAGGGCAGGGGCTCGGCTGGGAGAGATGAGGAGCAGCTTCGTGGGTCCACAGGTGCAGTCTTCGAGCTAGTTTCCGGCCGCCCTTCCCTGCCTTCTCAGGGACGCTGACAGCTGTCGATTCCTCTCCCATCCAGAACCTTCTCTGACTTCCTTCCCATGGATGGACGCACTTGCCTCTCTGAACTCACTGAGCCTCTGCCTTGGAGCCCAGCACCTCCCCTACTTCCTGTTCCTGCCATGCTAAGCTCAAGCTTCTGTGCCTTACTTTCCACACACGGTCCCTTTGCCAGAATGTTCTCCTGCCCTTGACCCACACGCCTGGCTGCCTGGGGGCCTCAGAGCTCATCACTCCTCAGTGGAGTTCTGTCCCTGACACCAGCAGAGTCTCTGCCCCCAAGCGACCCTGTCCACACCTCTGGACTCACACTTAGCACTGACCTTAGGTCTGGACTTCACTGGTCTCTGCCCCCGCCATTCTGTGAGTTCTGAAGGCCAGGGATCCATCCCTTTCATCCCGTTCCCCCAGTCCTGAGCAAAATGGGCCAATTCTCCCAGAGCCGAGAGGCAGCATCGGAACTGCTTAGGAAACCTGGAGCCTGGCTGCTGGGGTTCAAGTCCCAGCTCTACCTGTTTCCTCACTTGAAACATTGAGTAATGATGGCAGCACTCGCTACCTCATGGGGTTTGGGGGGATTGAAGAGAGCATCGTGTAGACTATTTAGGACAGTGGGTAGCACGGAGCAAGCACTCATGGCATCTCTTACTTGTTTGGGTCTATCAGCATCAGTAGGCAGAAGCTCAGAATTAACCCTCTGTGTCCTGTGTATGGTATCTCCGTTAAGCTATGTCCCTGTCTGTTCCCCCTCACCCCACACACAGGTCCTGGGGGGTTGTGGGTAATGAATTTGTACACATTCTGGACAAGCAGCTTCCAGACACTGTCCCAGTAAACATCCTTGGCCACTGTCTGAGAGCCTGGGACACAAACCCAGATCCACTTCCTCTCCCCCCTCAGGGGCCCAGTGAGAAACCTGTCACTTTGTACCAACCTGCCGCGTCTCGTCACTGCCCAGTGTGGCCAGTGCTGCTCCCACCCTGACTGCAGAACACCCGACCTTTAGAGTCTCAGCGTACACTGTTCATGACCTTGGAATCCACGGATCCACCCTGGAACCAAAATATTTAAGTGGGTTAGTTGGAGGACTACTGAACCATCGAGTGTATGGGCAGCAGGGAACCTTCAGAGCCTTCCAATCTCCCTTTAAGAAGAAACTGGAGCTCAGGGGGACCTGGGCTGGCCAGGGTCCCCTGTGACTCGGCCGCAGAGCAGAGGCTAACTGTACATGCAGGCTCTCGTCATACTTCCCCCGCAGGGCATCAGCTCCCTGTGTGCACTGCACAAGGGGCACTTCCCGCCCTTCTGTCTTTTCCCAAAACAGACTTTATCCTCCAGTGGCCCTTTCGCCGGCACCTGCTTTCCCTTCTCCCACTCTGACGTCCCCCAGCTTGGTGGCCCTGCTGCGGTGCTGGGAGACCTTGGCACACGGGTCAGGGTGGCCTGCACACAGAACGCACTCAGAGACTGGTGAGCTGTGCAGCTGCGTTGGTACTTTCTAGAAGAAACATTAAAATATAGAGGTCAAAATGTCACCTAACCCAGGTGTCCACACACAGTCCCTTAATAACTAGCAAAATCTATGCCGTCGTCCTCCCTCCACAGGAGCTGGGGCCTCTGGGCAGAAGTGTGAGAGGAAGAGCGCCCCCCGGGGGCTCCCACGTGCCCCCCACACACACAGTGAGCCTGTGACCGCGGGGAGGGCCCGACCCGCCGGGACACCTCCCGAAAAGGCAGCCAGGAGCAGTGGGACTCCGAGACTCAGGAACCTGGGCCCGGTGCTGTTTATGGGGGACGAATGATTTATTTTATTATCTAAATTTTCAGTGGTTTAATAAGGTTTAATAAGCCTCCCAGGGAGTTTTCTGGCTTAGGAAATCGCCTGTAATAAACAGGAGCGGTAAATCCTTTATTTTGAACATAAAGGGGTGTGCAATTTTTCTTGAGAGGAAACAAGTCTCCCCCTGACCCCCGCCTGGCTCCCTAATAAATAAAGGATGACTAAGTACTTACAGAACAGTAGTTTGAAGGGGCACTACTTTATTTGTCTGGTCCAGACTCCCACGGGCCAGCCCACGGGTGCTCCAGCCATCAGTGGTGGGCCCCTCCCCCTGGCTGCTCTGTCTCCTGGGCCCCTCCAGCTCACTGGGGAGGACCCTCCTTGCCTTCCGAGGCCCTGCGGCCCCTTAGAGACACACTCTTTCTCTTTTCTGCAAGGTGACCGCTCAGTGTGGGAGAAAACTCAGTGGCTTCGGGGGACATGTGCATTGTCCAGGAGTCATTTAACCACATTGCTTTGTGCCCTTAACCTCACGAGCCTTGTATTTCCCTATCTATAAAATGGGTGTAATACTGGCCTCCCCGGCCATGACCCAGGCGAAAGAGCTTTGACAAGTAAGGGCGCCAGGGCCTGGGCACACCCACGTGGGTTCCTGGTGGGCAGCCGCTGTGAAGAGGAGGTCCTCCGAGGGGTGACTACCCAGCTCAGACATGCATACCCCCACCCCCATCCCCCAGTGTGGAGCTGCCCCCCATTCTTCCTCGCACATCTCAGACCTCCTTCTAGGTCCCCCTCCAGTCCGTCCCAAGTGTTTCACCCCGGTAAGAACTGAGGGAGAGAGAAGCTGGGAGCTGTGGGCTCCAGGCCGGCCCTGCAGGGTGGCAGAGCAGGTGGGGCCAGCTTCACCCAGCTGTGGGCGCTTTGCCTGGGGTGCATGGCAGACTCGGGGCACAGGCTAGAAGTTGAAGTGGCCCTGCCCAGCCTCTGAGCCCACATTTCTGGCCCCCACCTCTGGGGCAGCTGAGTCTCCAGGGCGTTCTGCGGCCAAGGGGTGTGGCTGCCCTGCTGAGGGGAGCTGCCAAGGGCAGGGTGGGGCGGGCCCAGCAGAGATCCAGCTGCTTGGACCAGGCCTCCCTGCCGTCTCTCCTGCCCACCACCCCCTCCCAGGTTCCAGTGCCTACACAGACCACAGGAACTACGAACCTGCTCAAAGGATCAGGTATCTGCTGCCCCGCCTCATTCCCTCGTCTGGAAACGAACCCACACCCCTCCTCTGCCCCTGTGCACGCCCCTTGCGGTCACCGCAGCCACTTCTGCCAGGTGGCTTTGGAGCTGCAGGCTCGGGCACTGGAGGAGCTGGAGGCTGGAGATGGAGGGACCACTCCCGGGCCGTGGGAGTCGGCCAGCTGGGGCCAGCTGGGGCCAGCCTGCCCGGGGATTAGGCAGATGGCGGCATCATCCTGAGCCCCAGATTTGCTGAGCTGAGGAGGATTTAGGAAGGCGCTGGACTTGCGGATCAGAGCAGTAGAACTGCCTCAAGAGTCACACCAAGGCAGCCCTAGAGGACGGAAGGAGACGGCACTGAGAAATGAAGTAAATCAAGCACTCACTTTGCCGCTCTCATCCCCACCAAATGGGGATCATAAGAAGAAAGAAATGAATGAATACAGCGCCTTAGGAATGACAGGGCTCTGTTCCCATGTCAGGTGTCCCCAAGGCGGAGGATTGGGGCCACCCCACCACCTTTTGTGACTTCAAGGCTCTCTCTACTCTGTATTTGAACAGCTCTCACTCATCCAGGCGCGACCATACTCATGCCTGATGGCATCCTGGAAATGACCCAGGCATATGGGGAACAGACCCTGCCCAGAGCACGTGAGATCCATGCAGCTGATTCCCATTTCCCAGCTGGGCAGACTGAGGGCAGCCGGGGCGTATACTGTACCTGTACCCCTGCACTTCACGTTCCTGGTAAAACCCATCCTAGAACACGGGGCCTCTTTCAGCCAGGCAAGCCTGCACCTGGCTGAGCGCACAGGCTTGGCATCAGAACACCCTACTTCTAGTTCTGGCTCTGACACTGACTTGCCATGTGACCTTGAGCACAGGCTCCTGTCTGTGCCTCATTTTCCTCATCTGTAAAATGAGCGTAAAGTTGATGGCAGCCTCACCTGCCTCATGGGAGTACGTGAGAGTAGAGATGTGAACGAACCTTGGAGGACAGGACGCCACCCAGGCCAGGTGCGGCCCTGGGAGCGTGTAAGGGCTGTTCTCAGTGTCTTTGGCTGGAGGAGTGCTTGTTAGTGTGGAGCTGTGCCAAACAAGGCAAATTGGTTCCCAGTATGATCCCACCTCCCTCTGCCAAAACACCTATTAGGGGCTATGTGCTTCCTGGACTTCATAATTGCTAACATTGGTTGAGCACCCACGTTGTACCAGGAGGCATTCTGTGTGCCTTAGGGCATTTGATCCATACAGCACCTCTGTGAGGTAGCCACTATTATCATTCCCATTGTGCAGATGAAGAAACTGAGCTCAGGGATGGGAATACCAAGTCCCAGAGGCCGTCAGCGTGGGTGGCAGGATGTGGACACAGGCGATCTGAGAGCAGGGCTCTTACCTTCCACCACTGAGTGTGGGCCTTGGGTTGTCCTGTGACCGTCAGCCAGCCTCAGCACTTGCTGGCTGAGAACAGCTTCTTGTGCGATCCACTCGGGATCTAGGGGAAACGCATTTTTAGAGGGGACTCTGGAAATTCAAAGCCTTCTCCCCCTCTACCCAGCAAAATCCACTCTATCTTTCAGAGTCCACACAGGCCCCCTCCTCCTGAAAGGCTCCCGATCCCCCAGCCCACAGGGTCCGGCGCCTTTCCGTTCTATCTCTCATTTACTCTCAGCACTGAGCAGCCCCTGCCAACCCCTGGCATGTGTGGGTCTCAGCTCCCTGGTGCACATCCCTCAGCCCTGGCTCTGATCAAATCTCTAAAGTAAGAGACAACCTTTGTTATAAACGCTGGCTGGCTGGCTTCATTTGGTTATTAGAACAGGACACAAATAAGAACAAAAGTCAAGTCACCCTCAAGAAATTAGTACTGAAAGGTGTCTGGAGCCAGATTTCTATGATGCATTTCTGTGGTGGGAGGTCCTCTCACCCTTTCCCCTCCCTCCAACCCCCCACTTCTCTGTTCTGCTCTCAGAAGCACCCCTGTCTGTCTTTAGGTGGTAAACTGAGGGCAAGATCCCTTCTCTTGGTAGGGAGAGAGGGGAATGCAGCTAAGTTACGTGAGCCAAGCAATGTTCTCATTTTACAGTTGAATAAACCGAGGCCAGAGATGAGATGTGCTGCCTTTTTCAGGCAGGGCTACATGGACATGCTGGGCGCTGGACCCTGCACTGTGGGCAGAGGCCCTGGGCGGCTGGGGTGGCCTCCTGGCCTCTGGAATGGGAGCCACGCCTGAGAAGATTCCACCTGCCCAGCATTCTTCCTCTTGAATCTCCTTCCTCCATTTCCAAGCATCCCTTCCCCTTTCCCTCCTCCTCCTTTAGTCTGACCTAGCTGTATATCTTTTCCTACTCCCTTTGTACCAAAGGATCTTATTTTGCGCCAAGCCTCTCCTGGCTGTTGAGAGTCTTTGTTTTGTTTTGTCTTATCTTGTTGTGTGTGTGTGTGTGTGTGTGTGTGTGTGTTCTCTTTCCTGAGTGTGTTATTCCTGGAGACAGACTGCCCAGGCTTGGGCGATGGGAGGGAGAAGTAGGAGGGCCTGGGTGGGAAAGAGGGAAGGTGGGGGTGGGGCATGGCCACCCCTTTGGAACACTGCTGTCCGGGTCGTCCAGGGCATGAGAATCTTAGGGTCATCAGGGAAGCTCCCAGAGTGCAGGGCAGGGACACTTCTTCCCAAAGAGACAATGAAGCAGCGTCAGCCCTTGCCTCGTGCCTGGAAAAACAGCCCCAGCTACACAGTGACACCCTCTCCTCCAGGAAGGGCACCAACCCTCCAAACCAGGCACTGCGAGAAGTCGCTGCTGGGCAGACCAGCCTTGGGTCCAGGGCCACCCTGGCCTGTTGCCCTTTCCTCATCCAAATCTACTTGGGGCTTCTAACTTCTCATGGTCATGACACTGGTCATTAGATTTCCCATGACCACCCAATGACAAGATGAGGCCACAGGAGCCCAGACAGCTGGAGCCGCCTCCCAAAGCCTCCCAGCTCCGGGCTTCTGGCCCCGGTCTCAAGCAGACATGGCTGCAAAAGCACTAAGATGGGACATTTAGGTGAAGGGACAGCAGTGTCCACCCCTCAGTGAGCTTGGATGGGACACAGACCACCGATACATGGTCCAGTGGGTTCAGCTCCTCTGTTTAAGAAGGCGGGGAAAAGCTTAAAGAATTGTGGGGATTTTCCCCTAAAATAACATTTAAGAAAATTTTTATCTTGAAAGGAATAAGCCCTTAGCAAGCAAGAAAACTTGGCTCTGCTTTCCTGAGGTTTTACTGATTGGGGCTTTTCACTTTACAGTTCAAGGGGCATTTCATCCACAAAGTCTTTGCAGATGGGAGGGTCTCTCTGAGGGTTAGGACCCTGCTACCCATATGATTCTTCGTGAGAATTAGAAAAAGGTGTCATTTCCTTAAAACGTATTTAGTTTTTTAAGAGACCGGTAAGTTGTTTTACAGAGTGGCTGTACCATTCACACTCCCACCGGCACTGTGAGCGACCAGTTTCTCCACACCCTCGCCAGCATTTGGCATCAGCACTATTTGTTATTCTAGCCATTCTGACAGGTGTGTAGTGATGGCTCATCCTCTTCCGTGAACCTTGCGATATCTTTCTCACCGTTGTTCTGTCCCTGTGAATGCTGTTAGAACCAGGCCCTTCTTGGCCTACTCTGTGCATCCCCAGTTCCTGGCACAGGGAGAACCTCAGTAACTATATAGGGAATGAATGCATGGCCTGTGGGGTCTCTGGCCCTTTAAAGACCAAGAGGCAGGAAAGCAATGAGGCCTTCATGCTGGGGAACCTTCTGAGCCCCTGCCAGGTGGGATGGCTCAGGGCAGGCTCAGGCCCTCTGGGATGGAGGAGAAGGAGCACCCAGCACCCTGTGTGCCGCACCAGGTCCCTGGTACCTCCCAGCCTCACTCGGGGCACATTCTGTGGGCCTGGCGCTCTTCACTGCCCACGCCCACTGCATCAGTGTTCCCAGGGCAGGCACATCCAGAAGATAAATGTGTGGGGATTTCCAAGCTCCCCCTGGGGTGTGGGGCTTTCAGGGTTTGGTTTTCTTTTCTTTTCCTCCCTGCTGTAACTGCACCAGGGTAAGGACCAGGCTGTGGGCCACGCTCAGGCTCTGCCCTGAGTAGCCGGCCCGCTGTGCACCGGCATGAACACGGGCATGGCTGTCTGTGCAGGTTGAGTCTGCTGAATTGGCTGGGAGTTCTGCTCCCTGAAGAGCGGGGCTGCCTGTTGTCCTGGGTCCAGCATGTCACCTTCCTGGTGGCCATCCCTGGTCACACTTGGTGTTTACTCTGTACAAGGCTACGGTGCCTCAGGGAGGTTCTCCCCCAGGGGTGTGTCCCTGAAGGATCAGAATACAGACACGATGAGTTAACTAATGATGCGCTCTTGAATTTAATATTGATTTAAATTGTGTATTTATAGGTGAAATGGTCCATAGATATGCATATATAGGATGTCAGTGTTTAAAAGAACAAAAGATCAAGAATTGCAAATGAAAGAAAACTTCAACAACTAAGATGAAAACAGAAGAAAGGTCAGGAGGCAAAATATTTACCTGAAGGCCCCCATTCTCGTGCTAAAAAAGGGCCACAAAATTGGTCTCAAGATTCCTAGGAGCTATGCCAGTCTGCTTGGGCGCCATAACAGAGCACCTCAGACTGGGTGGCTTAAACCACAGAGATTTATGTGCTCATAGTTCTGGAGGCTGGAAGCCCAAGATCAAGGTGTTGGCAGGGTGGTTTCTTCTGAGCCTCTCTCCTTGGCCTGTAGACGGCTGTCTTCTCCCTGTGTCTTTACATGGCCTTGCCTGTGTCCTAACCTCCTTTTACAAGGACACCGGTCAAAATGGATCAGGGCCCACTTATATGACCTCGTGTGAACCTTAATCACCTCTTTGAAGGTCCTACTTCCAAATCCAGTCACTAGGGGTTAAGACTTCAAACTATGAATTTGGTGGGGGACACAACTCAGCCCGTAACAGCAGCCAGTAGTGGCCAGATGTTAGTCTGCGACAGGAGTCAGAGGAGCTGTGAAATAAACCAGAGCCTTTTCTCAGCAGCAGCAGCACCAAGTCGTGAGAGAACATTCCCCCTCTGGCCCTTGACCCTCAGACGCTGTGTGAGGAAGCAGTGGACGTGGCTCACTGTGGCAGCTGAGGGTCACGTGGCTGGCCTTCCTGCTGTCTCACCATTGCACATTAACAAAGTTGAATTCAGTGAAATCATGCCCATGAGAAACATACAGCCTTTGCTAAACAGCATACACCGACTGCCCTAGGAGAGCTCAACTCCAAGGCCTGAGGGTCCAGGAAAAGACCCCATGGTACAGTGAAAAGCCCCAGCTTGAGGGCTGGGCTCTGCCTTACAAGTAAAATTTAGAAAAGCTGAGAAGCAGGAGGGCTGGATTTCTGGTGGAGGGGAAATCTTAAGCAAAGGCGTGGGTGGTTTGGGCCAGCGTGCCCACCGGCCTCGCCTCCCTGGTCCAGCATTCCAGAGCTGGGTCCCCTCCTGGCACCGTGTCCCCTAACCCTGGTCTCCCTCTCTGTGTCCATCTGCAGGGCTCTGGCTGAGACCATGGCCAATGGCATTGACGAGCTCATCGGCATTCCCTTCCCCAACCACAGCAGCGAGGTCCTGTGCAGCCTGAACGAGCAGCGACATGACGGCCTGCTCTGCGACGTGCTCCTGGTGGTGCAGGAGCAGGAGTACCGCACCCACCGCTCTGTCCTGGCAGCCTGCAGCAAGTACTTTAAGAAGCTCTTCACAGCCGGCACCCTAGCCAGCCAGCCCTACGTCTACGAGATCGACTTTGTCCAGCCCGAGGCCCTGGCCGCCATCCTGGAGTTCGCCTACACCTCCACGCTCACCATCACTGCTTCCAACGTCAAGCACATCCTCCACGCGGCCAGGCTGCTGGAGATCCCGTGCATCGTGAACGTGTGCCTGGAGATCATGGAGCCTGGCGGGGAGGGGGGGGCGGAGGACGACAAGGAGGACGACGACGACGACGAGGATGACGACGATGAGGAGGATGAGGAGGAGGAGGAGGAGGAAGAGGATGAGGAGGAGGAGGATGATACAGAGGATTTTGCAGATCAAGAGAACTTGCCTGACCCCCAGGACATCAACTGCCACCAAAGCCCTTCCAAGACGGACCATCTCACAGAGAAGGCCTATTCAGACACCCCCAGGGACTTCCCGGACTCCTTCCAGGCCAGCAGCCCTGGCCATCTGGGCGTGATCCGGGACTTCTCCATTGAATCTCTGCTGAGGGAGAACCTGTACCCCAAAGCCAACATCCCCGACAGGAGACCCTCCTTATCTCCATTCACCCCGGACTTCTTCCCACACCTCTGGCCAGGGGACTTTGGTGCCTTTGCCCAGCTGCCGGAGCAGCCCATGGACAGTGGGCCACTGGACCTGGTCATCAAGAATCGGAAGATCAAGGAAGAGGATAAGGAGGAGCTTCCCCCACCCCCGCCACCGCCCTTCCCGAATGACTTCTTCAAGGACATGTTCCCAGACCTTCCTGGGGGGCCGCTGGGCTCCATCAAGGCGGAAAATGACTATGGTGCCTATCTCAACTTCCTGAGTGCCACCCACCTGGGGGGTCTCTTCCCTCCCTGGCCGCTGGTGGAGGAGCGCAAGCTGAAGCCCAAGGCCTCTCAGCAGTGCCCCATCTGCCACAAAGTCATCATGGGGGCCGGGAAGCTGCCGCGGCACATGCGGACCCACACCGGGGAGAAGCCATACATGTGCAACATCTGCGAGGTCCGCTTCACCAGGTGCGCACCGCAGCCCCCAGGTGGGCGGCCCCAGCTGGGGGAGGGGCGGAGGCTGCAGCCCTGAGAGCAGAGAGGGCGAGGGCGGGGCAGGGGGGCTGGGGCGGAGAGAGGGACTCCGTTCGGGGGAGGTCCCACTAGATCCTAGATGCACGTCAAGTTCATTGCTAGAAGGTGTGCTGGGCATTACTGGGTGCAGTCATTTTCAAGCTCTTTTTAAGAGCTAAAATATTTTCTTAAAAAAAATTTTTTCCCCCTTAAACACAGCATTAGGTGGAAGGCGAAGATATAAAACCGACTAGAGCGGAGCTGTTCTGGTTAAGGCAGCAGTGAGGGGCGCAGTGCGCTGCTTGGTGGCCTCCGCCTCCCCTTCCCCACTGTAGATCCACAGAAGCCCGGAGAGCTCCCCGAAGGAGTGCAGCCCCTTTATCTAATCAGAGCATGTTCAACATGCCGGGGGCTGTCCTCAGCATGTTCCGTGTCCTCTCACGCCAGCCATGCCCAGGGAGGCGGGGGCGATGCGGCCTGTGCACAGAGGAGCGGTCTGTCTCCCGGAGCCTCGCTGGCCTCTCCTAAGTGCAGCTGGAAATGACAGAGCGGGGACCTCCTTGTATGACAGCAAAACCTGTGACCAGGAGACGACAGAGAACGCTCAAGTTTTGTAGCCAAACCTAATGGGTGGGATGTGCAGGTCAGACTGTCCATGGATAGGTACTGATGGGCCTGATTTGGAGAAAATACGGTGTGTTGGTGCTGTCTGTGGTCACCGGTGGGAGGCTGATCTTCCCAGCCAGTCCACAGTGGGGAAGTTCTGGTGGGTGGCCCTGCATCCGTCGGTCATTTCAGTGTGTCGGATGTAGACAGAGCCTGGCGGATGTGTGCCCTGTGACCATGATGAGGTCACAGGACCTACTAGATGAGGTCCTTGCCCCCACTGCCTGTCACAGAAGTCGCCTCAAGAGACCCACACTTACGCCAGCGGTGCTGCCGTCACCCACACCTTCTTGGAAAGGTACCTGTGGGAAGTGCTAGGGGCTTGTCTCTTGATTTTCTTCAATGAGCCCAAAGCTTTGGACTTTGAAGATAAAGTGAAAAGTTTTGAAATCATGTCAATTATTGAATCAGGGCCATGTTTTTCCAGGGGAAACAAGGTCTATAAAGTCACGAGACCTGCTCTTTTGGGTGGCGAGAGGTTTGCAGAGAAGGGCATCAGAGACACGTTTAGGTGACAGTGGCATTGCTAAGGTAGGCTTACTTAGTGAAGGCCTTGAAGGACAATGCTGATTGTTTCCAAGTGGCCTTGGGGTCCCCACACAGCTGCTTCTTTGAGGGAACCACCAAGCCTAATCTCTCCCAGACGCTGAGCTAACAGCAGAGGGAGAATCTCAGGTGCAGAGCAGCTGGACCTAAAGTGCTGGAGACCTACCTGCCCTCAGGTGTCTTGCACGCATGGCCCTGCCACTCTGATGCTCCCTCTCCCGCCCCACCTCCTCCTGAAGTCACTTAGCCCCGCCCGAATAAGACTGACAAAAGCCCAGGGTAACAGGAGGGAGATCAACCAGAGCACAATCCAACCTCAAGTACAGTTCACTGATTTCTAGCCCTTGGCTCCCCAGCCCAGCCCCAGGGAATGACTTCAGAGTTGACACTCCATGGGCCTGGTCTGACGAAGGCAGCTCCCGAGTGACCCAGAGCTTCCTCTCCTGCCATCCAGGGTCCACCTGCCTGATGTTCATGCCTGTCCCCTACACAGAAGGCTGCCACTGAGACACCTCTCCCTGCTGGAGAGACTCAGGTCCATGGCTTCAAGGGGATACAGTCTCAGGGTACTGCACAGTGACCCTGCCCAGCCCTCCATCTTCATTCCCACCCTGTTCCTGCCCTCCAGGCCTTTCTCACAGTGTTCTGTGAGGACTGGGCCTGTCCATGGCCCTTCCCTGGGGACAGTCTTAAACTTGCCAGTCACTGCAGACAGAATGCTCGCCCTCCTAGCACGAGAACATTCTGAGCAGGCCTCCAGTTTGGGCAGCAATGCCGGGTCGCACAGGAGGGCTGCATTCCAGGCCCCTCCCTCCCGCACATTCCTGATGATCACTTTGGGTGGCCTCTGCCTGCGATCTCACCACCCTGGGGTCAGGTCAGCCCGCGGGGCTCCGGCCATCCAGCCGCCTGCCCTGCCCTCCCTGGAGTTTGCCCTCCTCAGCAGACAGACGGCATCAGCCCCCAGGCCGGCTCCAGCCGCAGCAGCTGCATTCCAGCCCCCAGAAGCACCTCCCCTCACTCTCCCCCTCACTGTTCCCACTGGGCTCTGACAGTCCTGAGAAAGATCAGAAAAGCTCCTGCCCGCCCCTCCCCTTCCTGGGAGGCTGGAGGAGATTTCCTGCTCCTGGAATAAGAGACTGTGTTTCTCACCGGGACTGTGGCTGTCCCTGTCCAACACCTCTCCACCCCCTCCCTGGACATTCTTCAGAATCACTGGTTCCTGGCTTCCCTCCTGCCACCTCCCTGGAGATGCCCTGCACGGACTCCTTTTGGTCCTTGGAGAGTGCCAGTGCGGGTCCAGGCTGGGGTTTCCTGTAGCTGGCTGGAGCCATCTCCCCTCGCAGCCTTGCGGAGACCTCTGTGGCTGACTTCCCGGGCCCATCCTGACACCTTTCCTCACTCCCCAGCAGGAGGCTCTTCAGCAGCCGTTTAAAGCAACAGCTGCGGCCTCTTTGACTCAGAATTCCCAGACTCCCTTGCAGGGCCAAGCCACTCCCTGGGACTGGGCACCCAGAGGTCGAGGGCCCCCGGGCCTGCTGCCCTCAATCCTCCACTTGGACAGTTTCCCTTTCTGAATCTCAGCTGAGCTTCTGCTGGCTGCCAGGCCTCCTTCCCTTTCTCCCCAATGCTGACCCACCTCCCATCCCTTTTGGGGGACGTTGGGGGGCTACCCTCCCCCTGCAAGGTGGCCCTTTGGCACAGGCTCCAAATTATGGCCTCAGATGCCAGTGCCCAGAATGTCCACACACCATGAGGACATCGTTCCTAATGACTTTGCAGCCACAATGGGGGCGGGGCATCCTTCCCTCCCGCAGCCCCTCCCGCAGCCTGGTTGTCCGAGCTGCCCCAGCTCCAGCTGGGCAGGCAGGTAATGAAGGCATGAACTGCAGGATTTGTGAAGGGACTAGTCCCTGAGCAACAGTAGTCCCATCCTGTCCCTGGGAAAAGACGCACAACCTTTGCACCCTGAGCAGTCACCCTCTGGTGAGCCATGATCTCACCAGTTTCCACTGGATCCCCGGCCAACATCCCCTAAAGGCTGCAACTCGGGTCCTCAACACCGGCCTCTAGTGTGAGCCGGAATCGCTTCTGCGGCCAGCAGCCGGCTGCTCTCGGAGCAAGGCCAGGAGCCGGGCTTCTTTTCTGTTCTGTATTTTCCTTTTAGTCCTCCCACTCCTGGCAGCTCTGGGGACCTTATTAAGATAATGTAATGTCATTAGCAGTGGCAGCAGGAAGAGAGTTGTTCTCAAGCCATCAGGTTACCAAGAAGTCCGGGAGGATGGTGCTGGGAAAGCATTAGCCTGAGCGGGCGCCTGAGTAGAGGCCCAGGAGCCGAGGCGAGACCTCAGCCCCTGCCTTTCACTTGGGGATGCTCATGAGTGTGGGCACATCCTTCTCGAGGGTGAGTTCTCCCGGCCGGAAAGGGGAATGCAGATCAAGGTTTGGGAGCATGTGACCTGGCTGATCCCTGGTGCAGGGTACAGGAATGAGATGCCAGACACAGGGATCAGGGTAAGAGAGGACCATGTTGGATTTGGAGTTGCGGACCCTGAAAACTGGCCCTGCCCCAGCAGGTCATCGGTCAGTAACAAACGCTCCAGGAGCATCCACTCCACAGTCGGTGTTGTACACCGAGCAGAGGACAAAGGCGGCTGACAGGTTCTTATCGAAGCAGGTCCCAGCGCCATCGCGCCGCGTGCTGGTGAGAAAGCAGCACCGGGCACACACAGCTGCTGACTGAGGGACGACAGAGCTCAGTGTCTCTCAGTGGACTGTGGTACCTCAGAAAGGGCACTGGAGGGGTGACGGGAACCCAGGTCCAGGGCCTGGTTCTGCCTCTAACTAACTGTGTGACTTTGGCCAAGTCTCCTCCCTTCTCTGGGCCTCAGTTTCCCCATGTGTAACATGAGGGGGTTGGAGCAGGTGCTCCCTAAGCTTGCACCCAGTTTTCTGACCTCATTCACATGTTGCCCAAGATCAGGAAAGCTATGGACACATGACTGCACCCTCTTTGCCTTCATTTCCTGATAGGAGGGAACTAGAGGTCCAACTCATGCCAGCAGGTGTTCAACAATGCAAAGCTGACCAGCACGTGGCCTGCTGGGGGGCTGCCCATCCATGTGGTGTGTGGGTGCAGTGCTACCTATGGGGATGGGTGGGGCTGACCAGGTAGGTGGGGTGATCTTTTCTTCCAGCTATAATTGACATATATCATTGTATATGTTTAATTCAATGTGATGATTTGACATGTGTGTACATTGCGAAATGATTACCATAATAAGGTTAGTTACCATTCATCACCTTGAATAGTTACCTTTTTAGTGTGGGTTTCGTGAGAACAGTTAAGATCTACTCTCTTAGCAACTTGGAAGTATACACTACAGTCTTGCTAACTGTAGTCACCAGGGGTCTCCAGAACTTAGTCATCTTGTCACTAGAGAGGATGAACTTGTCAAGAGCCTGGATAGCCATGCTAACAGGTAAGTTAGCACATGGGCCACTGGACAGAGGAAGCCTCGGGAGAGTTTAAGCAGGACCACAGACCTCCAGTCCTGGCAGGAAGTGATCAAGAGCTCAGATCCTGAGGTTCAGGCTAGAACACTTTCCAACTATACTCATGCTATCTCTACGAGAGCTCCGATTCGTGAAGAAGCGGGCATAGAAGAACCATAATACAAACAGGAAGCCAACTAGCACAAAAAAAATTTGATTATAAGCCCATTACTCGGATGCAAACACAGAACACCAGAGGTTCAGTGGTACAGCCAGCCCCCCCAGGTTAGAGGTCAGGAGACAGGCCCAGGTCCAGCCTTGCCTGTGCTCATGTGCGTCGCAGCCACATGAAAAAGTCATGACAGGAATGAGGAGGCTGTGTGGCCTTAGAAAGCCCTTCCCTCTCTGGCCCTTGGTCTCCTCATCTTGAGAGTGAGGGAACTGGATTAGATTGGTATTTTTAAGGTCCTGGGAAGTGTACCACTCATAACGCAGGTTACTGGGCCCCCTGACTCAAACTATGGATCAGAACATGCTCGGATGCTCTCAGTAAACTAGATGATCTCGAAGTTTTTCCAGGACTAAAGTTATCGTGATCTTTGCCCACTGTACTCACCCTCTGCCCTGCTGCCATGACGAGCCTCCGCTAGGGACAGCCAGCCCCTGCCCAGGCCAAGCTCCTTCCACAGCATGCCCCAATCTTCCGGGCCCAGCGGCAGAGAGCTGGCACCAAGTGCCCTGCTCCGACTTTTCCGGTCTTCAGTTTCTGGGGCAGCCCTTATGGGCCTTGGGCCAAGAGTCCCAGGTTTGAAAATCCACCCTTTTTCAACCTCAGAACAGCTTGCAAACAAACCACACCCCCAATAGCCTCCCAGCCCTTTGCCCATCACCTCTGGATACCTTTGGGAAAACTGCTTGACTTGTCTGAGCCCCAACTCTTCCTCTAAGGGAGGAAATTATTCCAGATGTGTTAAATCTAACACACACAAATATAGATTCTCTCATCAGCCCCGAACAGTAGGCATTGATGTCTGCCGAGGTTCAGCTCTATACAAAGGGGTTAAGTAACTTGTCAAAGGGTGACCCAGCAAATTATTGGTGGGTCTGCTGCTACAGCAGGGGCTCCAAGACCCCAAATGGGGACCCACCCCTACACCATAACTTGCCTCTGAATAAGAGCCTTTCAGTGTCACTGAAATGGTATATTCACCTGCCCCATAGTAGGTGCTCAATAAAAGGAAGATATAATCACCTTCTTGGTACTTCTTACACATTTGAGTCAATTGCCATTGAAATGTGATTTTTTTTTTATGCCCGAATGAAAATCTTGGGAGAAGCTGTACTTAAGTATAGTAGGCCCTTGATATTAGAGGATTTACCATTTGCATTGTCCATTATTTGAGAGTGACCCTCAGGGTCAATACCACAAATTATGTGTAATAGTGATTTTTAAAAAAACAAACAAAAAAAAATCTACCTTATAACGTGGTGGTGAGGCTTAAATAAGGTGATATATTTAAAGCCCCACTGATGACTCCAGGCTGAGCCCTCCACCTGGTGAGGGCAGGAGTCACACAGCCAGTGAGTGAGCCTAGCTGACCACCCACCCTCAGTGTTTCCATCAGAGCCTGGGTGAATGTGGTGAGGAAAGAAGCCTGGGCTGGGAGCCAGCAGGCCTGAGTTCTAGTCCCAGCTCTGCCATTAACCTCTGGGTGACCTCGGTGAGTGTCCCTCCCTGGGCCTCAGTGTGCCCACCTGCATGCAGAGTGCAGGGTTAGCCTAGGCCCCTGCTTCTCAAAGTGGTCCATGGACTAGCTTCCAGCAGCATCTGTCAACTTGTTAGAAATGCAAATTCCCTGTCCTCTCCACCCCAGACCTGAATCAGACTTTCTGGGAGTGGGGCCCAGCACTGCTGCATCGAGCCCTGGTAATGGTTCTGATGCATGCTCGAGTTTGAGACCCACTGGCCCAGAGGCTCTCTGAGGCTTCTTCCTTCTCTAACATCCAGTCACCTGGATCAGATGAGGGTTACAGGTGCCACAAGGGCAGCATGCTGGGGGTGGAGGGTGCGGGCATGGAATATCACAGCAGGGTACTATGCAGCCTGGGTGCAGCTACCGGTTTGTGGGAGGGACAGGGAATGTGGAAGAGAGGACACCAGCCAGCTCACTTCCTCCTTTCTGCCCATCCCACTTCCCACCCCCACTTCCATTTCCCAGGTCGTCTCCAGCATTCTTGTGAGCACAGGTGGAAGGGGCAGATCTGTCCTCTCTGGTCCTCCTCCCCTGGTCCCTGCCAGAGTACACAAGAACATCCTGCTCCACCCCTAGGGAACCAGTAGGAAAATGAGAGCCAGTGAGACCTCTAGTGGCCAGGGGACACCAGGAGACCAGGCCCTCTGTTCCTGATGTCCTGGGGTTATGTTGAGGGTGGTTTATTTAAATCTGGCCATTTTAGGCGGCCGCCTGAGCTCCACATCTGCTCCGACCTCAAAGCCAAGCCAAAAATTACAGGCAGACGTTCCACCCAAGCCACACCTGCAGGGAGGAGGTGGGAGACTGGACACACAGCTGCTTGGCCTGTGGGCCTGGCCAGGGAAGGCTTCAGAATGATCCTGAGAGAAGTCCTTGCAGCCCAGCTGATTCCCTCAGCCAGGCTGAACCGCTCCTTTAGCTGGTTCATGCAGGCTCAGTCTTGAAGCAACCCTGGGGTGTCAGTTTTCCTCTCAAGACCACCAGGATGTGTGTTGAATCTAGAACAACATAAACCCAGATTCTCTCCATCTGCTCTGGACAATAGGAATTGATGTCTGGCCCTAGGTTCAGCTCTGTGCAGAGAGGCTAAGTAATTTGCTTAAGGTCACCCAGCATGTTGGTGGTGGGTCTGCAGCTGGAGCAGGGGCTCCCAAACCCCCCGTGTGAGCCCCACCCCTGCACCATACCTTACCTCTGAATAATGCCGCTTAAACCTTGAGAAGCTTTGCCATAGATTAGGCCGCATTCTTGTTGCACCTGGCTCCTTTGTAAACCCTGGAATTGTCTGCAGACAAAGAGCAGAGTCCAGGGCTTGGGATATGAAACCACAGTGCAGGAGACTTGAGCAAGGTGTGCCGGCTTCTATAGCCTCCCAGATTAGCCCTGAGGACAGACAGAGCTCACCAGCTGGGCTGGGAAGGGCTGAGGGGCTCTGGGCACACGACACACTGGGGGGAAGTGCAACCCAGTATCAAAGGTCACTGCCCACCAGAGGACTGAGGACAGACTTAGGGGATGTGTGTTGCCAGTAGGTCTGATTTTCATTCTGTGAGATGGGCCCCTGATAGGGTGGGAGCTTCATTACTCAGAGCTTACAAGTAGAAGTGTTTCTGGCCTGGGGAGAAGGTCTTTCTCCAGCCCTATAAGCCAGGTGCTAACCACATCTGTTTGGGGTGGAGCAGGGGTTGAAGGTAAATCCCAGCATGGGCGTCATTCCTGGGGTTTGAGACCATGGTGTTATGGCAGGTGCTGGAAGGGGGAGGCAGAGGGTTGGGAATGGCTCCCACTGTTGCCCCGCGGGGACTGACTCCCGGCCCTGCCTTGCAGGCAGGACAAGCTGAAGATCCACATGCGGAAGCACACAGGGGAGCGGCCCTACCTGTGCATCCATTGCAACGCCAAGTTCGTGCACAACTACGACCTCAAGAATCACATGCGCATCCACACCGGCGTGCGACCCTACCAGTGCGAGTTCTGCTACAAGAGCTTCACGCGCTCGGATCACCTGCACCGCCACATCAAGCGCCAGAGCTGCCGCATGGCGCGGCCGCGACGAGGCCGCAAGCCCGCTGCCTGGAGGGCCGCCAGCCTGCTCTTCGGGCCCGGGGGCCCGGCCCCTGACAAGGCGGCCTTCGTGGTGCCCCCGGCGCTCGGGGAGGTGGGCAGCCACCTGGGCGGGGCCGCCGTGTGCCTCCCGGGCCCCAGCCCCACCAAGCACTTCCTGGCGGCCCCCAAGGGCGCGCTGAGCCTGCAGGAGCTCGAGCGGCAGTTCGAGGAGACGCAGATGAAGCTGTTCGGGCGCGCGCAGCTGGAGGCCGAGAGGAACGCGGGGGGCCTCCTGGCCTTCGCGCTGGCCGAGAACGTGGCCGCCGCGAGGCCCTACTTCCCGCTGCCCGACCCGTGGGCCGCGGGCCTGGCGGGCCTCCCCGGGCTCGCCGGCCTCAGTCACGTGGCCTCCATGTCCGAAGCCAACAACTAGGCTGGTCCTCGTCCGCCCCGGTCCGGCTGCCCGGCCCCATCCAGTGGATCTGAACTGATTTCCAAACCACAAAGAAAAAAATGAAAAAAATATATACCCGCAGCAATGGTCTTTTCCAGGCCTCCTGAGGCAGCTGCCCCCATTGCTGTGTCTGACACGGGCGTCTCCTGGCGGCTGGGCCACCTCTCCCTGTCCCTCTGTCGCACAGGAACTCGCAGGGTCCCACGCCCGGGAGGAGGCCTCACGGGTGCCCTGGAGCACTTGGGAGCTGCGCACTGTGGGCAGGTGGCCAGGCCAGAGGCAGACCGGATGGAGCAGGGAGGAGGGCAGGGGCCTGGGGCACCACCCTCCTACTGCCCTATGGCAAAGTCCCTGCTGACGCCGTTCTGATGGGTCATTTTTCCAGTCTCCCGAGGTCCTGGGATCCTATGGGAAATGCCGTATTGGCAGAAGGGCCTCCTGGAGTCCAGGCCCATTTTTCCCTAACTGCCCTGTGACCTTGAACAGGTCAGCTTTCTGTACCCCAGCTCCACCCTACTATGAAGGAGGGCTGGTCATTTAGCTGTCCCTCCCCCACCCACCCACATGTACATGCCTGAACCTCTAAAAACAACCCTTGTGAGGTAGCAGCTGTGCACTCCTGAGGTCGCTGATGAAAGTGGCCATGTTACGAGATTTAGTCTTATCACACCCACCTCTGTATTACCACAGGTGAGACTTGTGGCCACACAGACACCGGTGACAGAGAGCTGGGGTGGGGATTGTCCACAGCCCACAGGCAGCTTTGGGGAGCTGTTCTCTGGGCCAGCCATGAGGCATGCGGGTGTCTATCCCCCCTCCACACACCCTCCAAAGCTGTAGGGAGTCTCTTGGGACTCCTGAGGCCAACAAAGAAGGGATGGAGACCATGTCTTAACACCTGTCAACTGCCTGCCTCTAGTTTGATCCCTGGAAATAGACAAAGCTCCTGGTTCCCCAGGTTTATCTGTTTGCTTTGCAAGTTGTGGGTTTGTCTTTGCTGCATTTGAACACCCTCGAGCCCTCCCTCGGGGAATGGAGCTGGGGTGTGTGGCTGCCCTCAGGGCGGGGAGGCTGAGCCTTGGCTCCGGCATGGGTTTGAAGGGCTCTATGAGTTGGGGCCATCCACACACTCTCCCTGGCTCTCGAGTTTGTAGCAGGTCCTGAGAAGGAAGACAGCTCTGCTGGCCCAGTGCCTTCCTGATCCTCGTTCCTCTTTCCTGCCTCCCCTCCCTTTTCTTGCTGAGTTTGCTCGTTTCTCGGTAGCCAGGAAAGGAGGAGAGCTCATCTGCACGGATTGCTCAGGCTGGTGTCCCGGGTCCCAGAGCTGTGGGCCTCAGAGACTTCGCTCTTCCTCTCGCCTTGGCTTCTTTCTGAGCAAACACAAAAAACAAAAAGGCCAGAGAAGACCACAGACTCTGTCACTCCCTCAGCTCCCAGAAGAGACCCCTGACGCCACACACTATCAGATGCCATGACACCCAGAGGGAACTGCTTCGCACACCCTCTTATCTTCAGATGTCACCTTCGGCAGCCAGCCACCTCTTAGATTCCTGTCTCCATTCCAGACACTTGCCAATATGCCCATGTCCCCCCTTCAGCCAAAGGATTGGGGCTGACCCAAACTTTAAAAGAAAACAAGGAAAAATGAACAAATGGAAATCCAGTGGTATTGGGGCTTTTGTTTTTATTTTGTAAAGGTAATGACTTCTTATAAACTCAATTTTTCAGATGACTGGTTAGTTCTCTTTGTTTTCTCTTGGCTGCAGTTTGGAGTTGTACATTGTAAAAATATCCAAAGATGCTGAGTACTGTATGTTCGATAAGAACTTGAAGTAAGTGGGTTGTGGGGTAGGGGGTTGTGTTTTGTTTCTTTTTTTTTTTTTTTTGGATGTTTCAATTTCCCTGTCTATGGGGGAACTTTGGAATTTTTCTATTTATAACTCTTTTTTTTTTTTTATGTGATTGCTTTATGTAAAATGACACTCAACAAAGTTTGCCTTAGTGATTCAAGGGACAATCTTCTATAACTTTGGTCGCACGCCGCATCCCGCCGAGAAAAACTCTCAGCTAATTTTCTGGCCTATTTATTAAACGGTATTAATTGACTTGATTAAATTATATTGAAAGTTGCCCTTCTGTGAGAGGTGACAGCAACAAGCCAGTCTGTAGACATTCGTGGCTCAAGGTTTTGATGGTTGGGTGTCATGAACTTGTAATGTCAAAGACACCTTTACAAAACAACACAAACACTGGACCCTTATTTAATAATTTGCTCAAGTCCCTAGTTAAGGTTGACTTCCCCCTTCCAGTTCCCATTTCACTTGTCAGTGGGTGGTTGCATGGTAGGGAGGCCAGAACTCAATTCTCTAATGGTCTCCTGCATTTCCTCTTTGTGAGCCACTGTTTGATCATAAGCTTTGGACATCTGTGAGCCTGAGTGCAAGGGGTGTGTGTGTGTGTGTGTGTGTGTGTGTGTGTACAAGTGCATGCATGCACACACGCATGCACAGGTGCAGCCTGTGGTGTGTGAGCAAGGGAAAGTCAAAGTGCATTGTAACACAGCCAGTCCTACTAGTTCTTGGTGTGGCGTGCAGGTGGCCCTGCTACCGTAACCTTGGCCTCCTGCCCCTTATCCCCTGGTACTGGATTGGACTTCTCTTCTCACCTGAGTCTTTTCCCAAACAGGGAACACTGGATCCAGAAGGAGGTAAGGATATCTACTCTGTCCTTGAATGGGGTCGACTCAGAACCCAGAACACAGACTCTGAATAAAATTATTCTTTGAATTGCATTTTCTGGATAGCCGAGGGTTACCCCAGAGCCCCTTCTCTGTTCCGCTCCCCTTTCTTGCCACGGTCAGCACGCTTACAAACCTAATGCACATTTCTCAGTATAAGGAAAGAACAAACCTGGGTTTCAAATCCAGCCTCCTCCAGTGTCCTTAGGTTAATTACGTCTCTACTCCGGTCTTCACTTCTCTCCTGTAAAATCAAAGGAGGTTGAGTACCTCAGAGTGTCTCCAAGTTCTCTACCCAAACACCCCTCAGCAGAGAGGGCAGCCCATTGAGGGGCTGGAGACTGAACTCTAAAGAAATAGCCCTAAACAACCTTCCCACAGTGTAAAATTCTTCGGGAGTCTCCTGTTTTGGCTGTGAATTTCATGCTTCTACATGCTATTACATAAAATATGTGCATTGTCTCCATATAAAACTATTGTCTTAAAATACTTGACAGTTACATGACTTGCCTTTTCTCCAAAATCTTTTAGTGAAGTTAGAGTGTTTTCTTAGCTATCCTGAGAGGCCCCAGCTCATGGCTGAGGGCTTGGGCATAAGCATAGCCCAGTGCAAAAATACAAGGCCAGATGCTCATGAGTATTCCACTCAGCGTGGGCATTCTAGGATCATTGGGTCCTCATTCCAGGGGTGGTTGTCCACTGAGGGCCAGAGGTGAACATAGAGAAAGAATAGGGAACTGGGCACAAGGGGCCCTGATCTCGGGGTGTTCTCCATGTGAGTAAAATTTCCTCCAGCCCTGGCCAGGTGGGTGTTCATGCAGCCGTGCTGAGCATGGCCTGCTCCCTCAGGCCCCAGGGTGCTAAGGGAGTTGAGTGCTGACAGCAGAGGACCCTTCAGTGGAGGAGGGAGGGAGGCCATTGAGACAGGCCAAAGCAACCTGCGCATCCTGACCTGGAGGAGACGGGTGCATTCGTGCCGGCCTTGGAACGTCTGAAGGTGGAGAAAGGATTGTATCAAAATTTGGTCAATTCAAACCAAAAGGAGAGAGATTCCAGGAGGCAGCTGAGTGCCCAAACGCAGGGAGATAATTTCCTAACATCTGGAGTTGTCCTCAGGAGGAAGGAGGTCCTTCTCGAGGGAACGAGCAAGCAGAGGCGCAGGGTTCAACATCGCCTCTCAAGAACGAGATCCTGCATGGAAGGGGCGCTTTCTGGGTGGTCCCTTCCCTGGTCCCTTCCATCTGATTTGGAGAAAGGAGAATATGTATGTTATCTGTGACCATGGGCTGTGCCAGGGAGAGTGGCTGACAGGTGGAAAAGATGAGTTGGAACAAGTTCACAAAACTCACCTGGGTGGCCCCCAGCTGCACGCCCCAGCCACCTGGTAACCTCCAGTAACCTGGGGCCGGAGAAACAGGACTCTGTAGAAAAGTCCCTGGCTCTTGTTCTGAGGCCCCAAATATGTGACAGGAGACCGGCAGGGGACAAACAGGCAAGAAGACTGTCTCTCATCCTCAGCCCACGTCCGACCGCAGGGCCTGCCCTTTCAGAGGGGGTGCGGGGCCTCCAGAAGGTGTCCGCCTGCAGGGCCACAGAGGTCCCCGCCACATCCTGACAAACCCCTTCCCCACTCCTTCCTTCTCTCCTGGGACCGTGCTAGCTCTTCGTCCCAGAGGGTCCTCTGAGCTCACTGAACAGCACCACTGGGTGTCCCCTGGTGTGCACTTTCCCTTCTGAAAGCCCGGGCGGTAGGGCTTCTGAGGGAAAGAGAGAGGGTGGGGCAGGGAGGCCTCATCTGCCACAAGTCCTCTCCTCTGAAGAGCCTGTCCTTTGTGGGCGCAGCCCAGGAGGAGGCCCTGCAGGAGGGGGAGCAGCCTGCATGCAGAGGCCTCCAGGGACCAGGGACGAATTCTGAAGTCAAGCATGTTAATATCCAGTGGTCCCACCTCCCAGCCCCCCAGTGCCCTTATCTCGTCTTCTCCCGGTGCCCCTTCCTACAACTGCCCTTCAGGATGTGGTGCCCCCTCCTCTCTTTGCCCTCCCCTCTGTCCAAACCCTGACAGGAGCCACAGAGGGGGAACGTGACTCACGGGCTCCCTCTCCCGGCCTTGGCAGCCCCTGTTCCTCGTTCAGGCTGGAAAGAAAGGCCAGGAGCCGGGCGACATCAGGCCTCCAGCAGCAAACAGGGGTGGCTGATTTGGACAGCCAGCCCTGAAATCAGACCAGGGGGTGGTCACAGCCAGCCTGGGCCTCCCAGCCCCCACACCTCTCCCCACCCTGCTTCCCTGGTGCAGGAAGCAAAGTGCTGAGGACTCAGTCAAACATGCATTTCCAGCGATTGGTGGGGAGAGGATTCCCTGGGGAGGCCCCACTTGTTTTCCCTCTGTGCCACATCCTGGGCAGGGGCTGCTGTGACCTTGAGCCGTAGCACCCACATGGCCTAAACCGAACAAATATGGGCCCAGAAATGACTTCACAAATAAGGACGAGACATCTCAAATCTGGACAACTCTGGAAAACCTGAAAACTGATCGCTTTACCTGCAGCCAGACATGCACACACACATACACACATGCACGTGCATACACATACACACGTGCACACACACGCACACATGCATGCGCACACATGCACGCGCACACTCATGCACACACACATACACACATGCATGCACACACGCATGCACACATGCACACGCATGCAGTCATAAGACAAATGATACACAGCCTGATAGCATCAGCCCTGGAACAACAGGAGGCGCACAGTGCATGGACAAGACCCAGCAAAGTCACTTTCCCCACGTCTCCCTGCTGGAATATGTATAACACACTCTCATTTTCATCCCTGTGGTTCCTCTATTTAACCATGAACTCTGGCCCTGACAACAGAAGCAAAGGAATAAACAAATAGTTTTTCTGGAATAAGGAAGGAAGATAGAGTGAATCAGGCCCTTTTTCCAGTGTTCCTCTAAAAATTAATAAATTAAGCACAAACCCTCTGGGTAACGTAAGTGCTTTCGCCTTCTCCGAGGACTTGCACATCCGTTGGTCAGCTGGGTTTTAGCCCTGGGAGGCACGTATCATAAATGCACATCCCTATTTTATCATTCGGAGTTCTTAGTCAAACACAGAACCCACTCTAGGCAACTTAGGTAGAAAAGGCATTTATTTTAAAAAACTAAGTCTCTCACCCTGGCCAGTTGCTCAGTGGTTAGAGCGTCGGCCCGTGGACCAGAGAGTCCCGGGTTCGGTTCCCGCTAAGGACACGTACCTCGGTTGCAATTCGTCCCCGGCCCCAGTTGGGGTCATGTGGGTGGCGGCCAGTCGATGTCTCTCTCTCTCTCCTCCTCCCTCTCTCCCTCCTGCTCTATCTGAAGATAAATGCAAAAATGTCCTCGGGTGAGGATAAAAAATAAAACAATTTTTTTAAAAATTAAGTCTCTCACAGAATTTTCACAGGGGCCAAAGAGTCAGGCTCCCATGGCCTCAAGATCAGTTTGCAGGTTGCCTCCTGCACATCACTTCTGAAGGGGTCATTCGCACTCTGCACAGATTTGTATTGTTACAATACACATTAGATGTGTATATCATAGCAACCTCCCAGCAGGTGGCAGTAGTGTGTCTACAAGGGGTGCCCTTGTCTAATTTTGCAGAGTCCATGGCCTGGAAGGCAGGGGCTCAGGGGGAGCCCCACACTGCAGCACCAGATAGCTCCTGCAGAGAGGTACTGTTGCTACTGCCGCTGCCAGGCACAGACCCCACAGCTCACCCCACTCACACGAGGCCCGCGACACTGGGACTCTGCTCAGGGGCCCACCCTCTGCCCAGAAAACAGATTCCACACGTCTGGATTTGCATTGTTCTAGCTGGTGCATCTGATTGGAAAAGCCGAGCCCCATGCTTCGGCTTGATTGCAGGTTGACTGGGGAAGTAAGCTTCTGGCTTCTTCTACCTTGAAAAGGAAGGATTCATGATGCAAATTCTCCAAACAGAAGAAGACTCCCAGTCATGGAGGGAGACCTCAAAACGTGTCACATAGCCATGCAGGATTTGCAGATGAGGGCCCAGAGCTCAAAGTGACGAAACAGTGAGGACAAGTCTGTGGAGCGAGCAGAGTGGGGGCTAGAACCTGGATCTGCTGACTCCTGGCCACTGCCCTGCACTGTCCCCTTAGAAGCTGAGGCCTAGAACGAGGCAAGGAGCAGAAGTCTAGATCAAGCTCCTCCTGGGAGTGACACCCCCACCCTCAACAGCCCTGGTAAACCTTCATTCAGTTTCACCCTCCCTGAGCCTATGAAACATTCAAACTGACCAAGCTCACAGCTTGGTCAGCCTAGGTCACCTTTTTTTTATTTTTTATCCTCACCCTAGGACATTTTTTTTTTTTTCATTTTTTCTTCAGATAGATTGGGAGGGAGAGAAAGAGAGAAACTCGATGTGAAAGGGACACATCAAGTGGCTGCCTCCCGCACGACCCAACAAGGGCTGGGGACAAACTGCAACTGAGGTACGTGCCCTTAGCGGGAACCGAACCCGGGACTCTCTGGTCCACGGGCCGACGCTGTAACTGCTGAGCCAAACAGGCCAGGGCAAAAAATGGTTTTCTTATTTTGCCATTTCAACATCATTCCTGTAGGAGCCACACTCTCAAAGGCAAAAGTGCATTGTCATTTCCTAATGGCTGGGACATCCCACATAGGTGGACCTTTATGGGAGAGGGAGCTGCAGGCAGGGGCAGAGGGGGTCGCATAGCAAGAAAGGACACAGCAAAATGTGCCAATGTGGGTGCCTGTCGATACGGGGGCTACTTTATTTCCTCCTCCAGGCAGATTTCGGGTGGTTGGAGAGGACTCAGAGCCTCTCTCCAGTCTGCATTCAGACCCAGCCCTCTGCCTGGGGACGCTGGCAGGCTGACCCAGGGCCCCTGTCCAGTGGCGTCCCTGTGTCACTCAGCATCCTTGCTCAGCCTGGTTCTCTGTTCATAGAAAGGAGGAGGTGGTAACATCTGCTTGGAGTTAGAGGGGGCATCGGGAACACGGGATGCTTACCACTTAGCACCTTCTCGGTCAGTGTCGGTCTTCTTTCTTCTGTGGCCCATCAATAACATTTAAAATAGTGGTGCTTATTTATGTCTCCTTGCCTTTTCCCCTTTGCTTTTCTTCTATTCTTCAAATGGAAAAGGAAGGAGGAGGAGAGAGGGAAGGGGGGAAGAGGGGAGGGGGGAAGGAGGAGGAGATTCGCTCATTATGAATCCCAGTGATTATCTGAGCTGTTGTTTTGGATAATCCGATGATGGTGGTTAATCAATGGCGAGTTCCTGTGGGAAGGCTGGAGGAGGAAGTGACAAGGACGTCCTCTCTCCATCCCGTGTGGGGTAGGGAGGCCAGCCGAGGCTGTGCTGACTGCACCGCATGTTGGGGAAAAGGAAGCACAATCCAATCCTGAGAATTACCCCTGGAAAGATGGGAAGAATCATCAGCGCTGATGCTCCATGCTCCAAAGGGCTCCCCGTGGGCCATGGAAGCTAGGGAGACAAGGGGCTGTGCTCTCCAGGAGCCTGTGCCCCTATGCACAGTGCATGGGCGGGGTACCTGTGACCCCTCCATTCCCTGCCCAGTCAGCTTCAAGCCTGTTCCCAGCATCTGCATGGACGTTCCCAGGTGGTCCTTTCTGAGGACGGGTTGCTGCCGGCCTCCCTCTGCCTACGCTGAGCGACAGCCAGGGGTGGCTGCTGGTGGGGGAGGGACAGAGCTTAGCCACGTGAACTGGGTGTTCACACGCAAGACCCTGCGTGTGCCTGACAAGCCAGGGGTGGGACGAGGAGGGGCTGGGATGGCCACCAGCTAGCAGACTGGCTCCGCCCCACCGGAACCCCAAGGAATCTGAGGATCCATCTGGGATCTGGGATCTGGCTTCCCAGGTCTCTATGCTTGTCGAGATAGGAGGATAGAATGCGGTTTTATTTAACACCTTGTCAGCTTGACTTCTCTGTTTAAATATTTGGATATGACGCGTGGACCTCTGTTTGTGTTCTCGCCCAGGCCCTGCAGGTGTTGAGGAAAGAACACTGTGGTCCTGAATGTTCTATAAAGGAAGGTCATGGGATGTGGACCTCTGGCAGGTGGGGGGTCGGGTGACACTGCATTCGCATTTTGACTTCACTTGAAGTTGCCTGCACTTTATGGAAGGAGCCAGAGGCAGTAGGGTGCCAGCAAGCAGGGGCATCGTTTTCTCCCACCTCTTCCCTTCACCCCCACTCTGCTGGGTCTCCCTTCTCGGACTCCTCATTTCAAGAAGATCCCATGCATTTTCTGGGCACATTCAGTGTAAGAAAAGTCTCATTTTCCGTTATCTAGACAGTTCAGTGCACTCTAACATCAAAGCTTCCCTCTCACCCCTCCCTGCAGTCCCTTCCTAAGGTCCTTCATGCAGCTCAGGTTCCTGCAGTGGGGACCGGAGCAGGGACTCGGTTCATCTGTTCAGCTGCTCTGGCAAAGTCCCACAGACTGGATGGCTTATGACAACAGAAGTTTGCTTCTCTCAGGTCTAGAGGCGGGAAGTCCATGGTGTCAGCATAGCTGTGTTCTGCCGGGAGCCCCTTCTGGGTTGCAGATGCCTGTCTTCAACTGTCCTCAATGACAGAAAGCAGAGAAAAGAAGCAAGTGCCCTCGAGACCCTCCAAGGGCACTAGTCCCCTTCCCAAGGGCCCCACCCTCACGCCCTCATCTAATCCTAACCACCTCCCAAGAGCGCCACCTCCCCATGCCATCACCTGGGGCGAGCGTTTCAACAGACACATTTTCGGGGGACACAAGCCTTCAGTGCATAACAGTTGTATTTCGCTCTGCTGCACATCCTCAAACACCCACCAGCTACTGTTTCTGGCTCCTCGGAGGGTCAGCAGAGAGGAGGGAGGCAGGAGAAGGGTGAGGTCACCCTGCGGGGGGACAGAGCCCACTCAGTGGCAGATGTCAAAATGTTGACTGTTCTTTTCCTTTTGGGAACTCCGACCTCTCGCTACTTCCTGGTGGAAAAGAGGCCCCTCTAGCTGGTTTCCTAGAATACCCGTGGTAGCCCCACAAACCAGCCTGAATCCTGATGGAAATTACAGAGTGGAGAAGGGCTCAAGCCCCTCCTTCAGCCACTTGGAGCCGCGCTAAGTATTTCTCTGCCTGAAGGTGGGCGTCTTCAATTGTATGAGTAGTCTGGAGTCCCAGCATTGGTCACTCCATGAATGGAGACAAATGACAGAGGGGTGTTTGTGCCTCACACACGTTTCTGCCAGCTCCACTGAGTGACCAGCTGGACTTGGAGACATTCTGACCTTTAAAATTCCTTTCCCTGGGGCAAGGCTGTAGACCCTGGTGAAAATTAATTATAACCTCCAACTTGATTTTATTTGGACATCAAAGACAAGTGCCTCTTTAATCTTTACAGTGAGACATACATAACAGAGAGCCAACAAGAGCCAACAAGGGACTTGGGTAGGCTATTCATTCTCCTTCGAATGGATCTGTCAAGGTCCTTGTATACGAGCCAGGGGAGACTGACAACGAAGGAGAAAGAGGATTTGTTTGAAGGATACTGCAGCTCAGAGGGCCGACGGGAAGTTGGAGAGCCAGCCTCAGAAAACAGGGCGGAAGCAAAGGGGCAGAATGTTGGCACCACCACTACCAGAGTACGAAGCTGCCACTCCATGAATATTGCCCCCTATGGGTGTCACCCTCTCCCGATGCAAAGTCCCAGGCAGAAGCATGCAAATGGCCAAGGCAACAGGGCAGATCCCCCAACTTTAGCTGCCAAGAGACAGGAAAAGAATGTTCCTGGCCCTCTTAGGTTCTGCTCGCTCTAATACTCACTTATGGAGACGTCTCCCCAAACAGGAGGGTGCCTGAACGCAGGATCACCAGAAGGTGACAGAGGTCAGCTGCAGGCCTCATGGTTGGCCTGAGGACAATGGTCACATTCCATTAGTCTCATCTGTTCACAGGAGAAAGAAAACATCATACAGCCCCAGATGCCGATAGCAGGGCCTAGTCATCGGTTTAGAGTTTTGTGTTTCAAAGCTACTTATTTATGATTTGGGGATTTTGGAAACTTTCCTTAATTATTTATCTTTTTCAATCCTTTATTCCCACTGCTCAGGATAGCCTGATGGGGTTACCAAAAATTAGGAGGCTGGTTTCCGAGCCTTCTTCTGCCTCTGAGCCTCTGAGCAACCAGGAGAAAATTACCTCAACTCTCTAAATCTGTATTTTCTCATCTGGAAAGTGAGGGGGTGGAGGAGATGATCCCCGAGATTTCTTTCTGCTCTCACAAAGCAAGATTCCACACCAAGGAGCATTTAAAAAAGACCTAATTTCCCAGGAGCCATCCTCATCTGTTTCCAGAACCGAGGCTGCCTGTTCCACAGGATGTACACAGCCTGCGGTTGTTGGGTGTAAATATAATTGAGAATTGACTCCACTCCAGGACCAAAAATCCCCCCCTGGCGATGCCACTCAAGTCCAACTGTCAAACACACAGAAGTGCTCCTGCTTCTGTCTTTCCTGGGTGGGGAAATTTGCTAAATTTCCTTTTCTCATCCGTGCATCCATCCATGCAGACATGCGGGCAGTTGCGCACACACACACACCTGCCCGTGTTATCATCACTGTGGCTTAGAGCTGCATACGTGATCATATCTGCAAAAAGCTTTTTTTCACGGGTTTTGCCTTCATTGAGGACACAGAACAAGCCCCTGGGCTTGCTTTCTCTTCACACTTCATTTTTCACTTTACTCTCCATGTTGGATAGGTTACCGCTCCAAGACATGCCAGTTCGCATCTATACACAGAATGGGATGAGGCCAGGAATGTCCAGACTCCAGATGTCGGCTTTCTCCGAGGGGACCTACTGTGGAGGGGCGGGAAAGAGGAGAAATGGGCGTGGGGGTGGAGTCTGGGGAAAAGTGCCTTTGAAGTGAACCCTTGCAGGAGCCTAAATAAATATCCGCCTCTGATTCCAAGTTTTGTCTGAAGATAAATTCAATTTGCATGACCTGAGTCAATATTGTACCTTGGTTTATGAAGGGGAGCCAAGTTCCCAGAAGCCCCGAGGGTGCTGTGGGGACAGCACCGCAGAGAAGTGTTTCGGGACAATGACAATGTCAGGGCAGGGCACGCTGGGATGCGTGAGCCCCAGCGGGGACACCCTCCCCATTTCTTCTCTCAGGACCACTCTTCCACCAACCAGTTCCATAAACAGAATTCGTGGTGATAAAAAGTGTGTTCACAAACGATGACTATTATTCTACTGAAAATACATAGACCTTTATCACATTCGTGACCCAGAAAGTTTGCATTACAAGTATTTTTAAATCAACCCGGGCCACAGTTTTTCTGAGGCTGTCCATGGGGCTCGCAGACTGGCCCTCATAGCAGCTGGAAGGTGGGAGATGGCGCGTTCACAGGTGCAGTCTGGGCCCCTCCAACCTACCTGGGAGCTGGGGCCAAAAGAGCAGAGTCAAGCGGAAAGTGTGCTTGTGGTGGCAAGGGTGAGGGACAGAGGTAAGGCGTGGCAAGATAATCCGGTCACTCCCGAGTAAATGGAAGCAAAAACAACCAGTCCGTTTGCTCAGTGGGTACGTGCACTTCAACAGCTACGAAAAGCAACATTCATGACTTGCTTTCAAGCAAGAATTCAGCAGGGGTCTTTTCTAACATGAGTTGCATGGAAAATTTGCCATTCTATGTTCCCAGCCTTTGATCTACTTGGGATCATTCATATAAAAATGGGGCTAAAGGTTCCACTTCCACCAATGGTCAACTGAGATATCTTGGACCAACCCTTCCATTGAAGTCATTTACAAAATCTGGAAAAAACAAAACTGCTTGAAGCCATCAGAAAGCAATTGAGGTAACATGAATTTGGGGTTGTTCAGAGACCATCTTCAGCGGTTCTTAACCTGGGTCACCTAAGACCCAGGGGTCGCCTAAGACCATGGGAAAACACATTATTTTCAATGATCTTAGGAACTGAGACCCCGCTCCTCTATCGGTCTCCAGGCGGGTCCACCCACATGCAGATACGTCCACATACAACATGAGGAACTGTATCAAAGCGTCATGGCATTAGGAAGGTTGAGAACCACTGACCTAAGTGGAAGGGTCTTGATAAAAACCTCAGACTTGGGTTGAAATCCCAAGGGCTAGGAGTATGAGTGAACAGAAAATAGACTAGCACTCACAATGACTGAAGTTAAACTGCACCCTGAATGAATGAGAGGGAATTACTCTTAGCTTAATAGCTATAAGCAGTAAAAGCAAATCTTCTCTGAAGGAAGAGAACATGGTTCAGAATCTCAAATTAATTTCTACTGTTTTTCTTTTTTTTAAATTTATCTTTATTGTTGAATGTATTACAGATGTCCCCCATTTTTACCCCCATTGACCTCCTTCTCCCCACTCCCACCCCTCTCTTGCCTTTCCCACACTATTGTCTGTGTCCATTGGTTATGTGTATAAGTTCTTTGATTTATCTCTTCCTGCCCTCCCTCCCCCTTTCCCTTTGAGGTTCATCAGTCTAAAAACCAATTTGTACTTCTTAATCCCCTCACTTTTTTCACCCATCGCCCATTCCCCCTCCCATCTGGCAACCAACAGAGCGTTCTTTGTATCTATGAGTCTGTTTCTGTTCTGCTTGTTCATTTGGTTTGTGGATTCAATTGTTGATAGATATGTATTTATTGTCATTTTACTGATCATATTTTTATCTTCTTCTTCAAGAAGACCCTTAAACATTTCATTTAATACTCGTTTGGTGGTGATGAACTCCTTTAGTTTTTTCTTGTCTGGGGAACTCTTTATATGTCCATCATTCTAACTAATAGCTTTGCAGGATAGTGTAATCTTAGTTGTAGGTCCTTGTTTTTCATCACTTTGGATATTTCTTGCCACTTCTTTCTGGCCTGCAAAGTGTCTTTTGAGAAATTGGCTGACAGTCTTATGGGAGCTCCCTTGTAGGTAACAAACTGCTTTTCTCTTGCTGCTTTTAAGATTCTCTCTTTGTCTTTAACCTTTTGCATTTTGATGATGATGTGTCTTGGTGTGGGCCTCTTTGGGTTCATCTTGTTTGGGACTCTCTGTGCTTCCTGGACTTGTATGTCTGTTTCCTTCACCGAGTTAGGGAAGTTTTCTGTCATCATTTTTTCAAATAGGTTTTCAATTTCTTGTTCTCTTTCTTCTCCGTCTGGTACCCCCATGATACAAATGTTGGTATACTTGAAGTTGTCCCAGAGGCTCCTTACACTCCCCTAGTTTTTTCTGAATTCTTTTTCTTTTTGCTGTTCTGATTGGGTGTTTTTAGCTTCCTTATATTCCAAATTGATGGTTTGCTTCTTGGCTTTACCTACTCTACTATTGATTCCCTGTAAATTATTCTTTATTTCAGTTAGTGCATCCTTCATTTCGGACTGGCCCTTTTTTATGTTGTTGATGTTCTCACTAAGTTCCTTGAAATTCTCATTAACTTCCTTGAAGTTCTCACTAAGTTCCTTGAGCATCCTTATAACCAGTGTTTTGAACTCTGCATCTGATTGATTGCTTATCTCCACTTTGTTTAGTTCTTTTCCTGGAGTTTTGTTCTATTCTTTCATTTGGGACATGTTTTTTTTGTCTCCTCAATTTGGCTGCTTCCCTGTGTTTGTTTCTATGTATTGGGTAGAGTTGCTAAGTCTCCTAGGCTTTGCAGGGTGGCCTATTGTAGTAGGTATCCTGTGGGGTCCAGTGGCACAGCCTCCCTGATCACCCCAGCTGAACCCTCGAGGTACACCCCTTGTGTGGACTGTACACCCTTCTGTTGCAATTGAGTCTTGATTGCTGTTGGCACATCAATGGGAGGGATTTACTCAGGCTGAGCAGCTGCAAGGACTGGCTGTGCCCACTGACCACTGGCCTCTGACTTCCTTGAAGGATCAGCTGTGCACCAAAGACAGCAAGACTTACTTCAGCAGGGCTCTGGCGCCCACTGAGTCTACCCTTGAGTGTGTCACTTGTGGATGTGGTTGGGTGGTGGTCTGAAGCTATCCACTGGGTGTACTGGCTCTGGGGCAAGGTCAGCCACTGCCTGTGTCTATCCAGGGCCACCAGGCATAAGTTACAAAGCGATCTGCAGATGGCTGCTTCTTTGCTGGGCTTGGAGGTGCCCAGGCAAAGACAAGTTGTGAACCAAGGCTGGCTCCTTCTAGTGCCCAGCCTGGGGCCACTTAACAAGAGGTATGGGGCATGCTGAACCACATGCTGCTTGTTTGAGAGAACTTAGGAAAATCTGAAGCAGGATCCAGGACAAGCCAATCTTGTGGTAAAGCCACTGGAAACAGCTTGGGTGGGCCCAAATGTTGTATGGGGCAGGGCCTCAGGAAGTCACCAAAGTGGGGAAAACTGTGATCCAGGTTGCTGGAGTCCCAGATATGGCACCTGCCTGCCTTCCCTGTGGGGGAAGGGCTCACCAAAGGAACAACAGCTTCACCAGCACATCTGTCCAGGAGAAAGCTGCCTGTCCAGCTCTCGCCCCAATGCCAAACAACTCATTTCTTCCCCACATATCTCTGGTGCCTTTCAAGCTGCCTCCCCCATGCTGGAGCCCAGAAGGAGTGAGACTGAGTAAGGCCATGCGCGGGCCCTTTAAGAGGAGCTGCCTGGGGCTCCAGCAGCCTCGGCCTCCCTCAGCCTCAGTTCCAGCAGGTTTAACAGCCAGAAGTTATGGGGATTCTCTTCCTGGCACTGGAACCCTGAGCTGGGCACCTGGTGTGGGATGGGGACCCCTCACTTCTCAGGGAGGACCTTCCCAGCTCAGGTGTCCCTCCTGATTTTTATCCACCACACGTGGGTGTAGGGCCGGCCCGTCTGCCCCTCCACCCCTCCTATCTGCCTCAAAGTGGCTTTTTAAAAAAAATCCCTAGTTGTAGGACTTGCGTTCAGGCGGTTCTGAGTGATGGCAGTTCTGTAGTTTAGTTGTGGGAGGAGGCGAGTACCACGTTTACCTATGCGCCATCCTGACCAGAAGTCCTCTGCTGTTTTCATATATGATGTTGAGCAGGGACATGGAAGCTTTCAGGAAGACAGAATCGGACCAAAAACCAATAGAAAAAAAGAACAATAGAAATAAACTTACAGAATATCCAGATTTTGGAATGACTAGAAACAAACTTTTAAATAACCAGAATTGATATGTCCATGGAATTAAATAAGAAGATAAAGGAGTTGGGCAGAAAATGGAAAGTATTAAAAAAACGTTAAACCTGTAACTAAAACTATAATGTATGAAATTAAGAATGTGATGGAAAGGTTTATTGGCAGATTATATACGGCTGAAAAGAAGATTAATGAGCTAGAAGATAGAGAAAAATGTCCAACTGAAGGACAGAATCAAAAGGATAGAAAAATACAGAAAAGGGCAGAAGAGACCGATGGAATGTGTGAAAAGATCCAAAATGTATGTAATATCTCAGCGAGAGAAGGTAAAGCAAATAGGTCAGGAGTCAATTTTAAGAGATAAATATTGAGAATTGTCCAAAACTGATTAAAGAAATCAAGCTCCAGATTTAAAAAGCTCCGGGTACCCCCAAGAAGGGTAAACACACCCATACACATCTAGGTACATTGGAGTAAAATTGCTGCAAACCAAACAGAAAGATTAATTTTTTTTTTATCCTCACCTGAGGACATTTTTCCATTTTTTGCTCAGATAGAGTGGGAGGGAGAGAGAGACGAGAGAGAGAGAGAGAGAGAGAAACATCGACGTGAAAGGGACACATCGAGTGGCTGCCACCCTGCCACCCGCACAACCCAACCAGGGCCGGTGACAAACAGCAACCGAGGCACGTGCCCTTAGCAGGAACCGAACCCGGGTCTCTCTGGACCTCAGGCCGACACTCCAACCGCTGAGCCAAACCGGTCAGGGCAGAAAGATTAATTTTTAAAAACCCAGAGGGGAAAAGTCTGGCCTGTGTGGTTCAGTGGTTGAGCCTCGACCCATGCACCAAGAGGCTGCCAGTTCGATTCCCAGTAAGGCACATGCCCAGGTTGTGGGCCCGATCCCCAGTGGGGAGCATGCAGGATGCGGCCGATTGATGTTCTCGCTCATCGATGTTTCTCTCTCTCTTCCTCTCACTTTCTCTCTCTCTTAAATCAATAAAGGAAAAAAAGATTTTTTAAAATAAATAAATAAAAATTAAAATCCAGAGGGAAAGAAACATATCTTGAAAGAAACAACAAGACTGACAGTTGACTTCTCAACAGAAAACAAAGTAGCCAGAAGTCAACAGAAAGTCTCTTCATAATGCTGTAAGAACATAACAATCAACTTAAAATTCTATACTCAATAAAATGTCCTCCAAAAATGAAGCTAAGTCCATTTTCACACAGCAAAACCAGAGAAAATTTGTCACCAGGAAAACTACACTAAGGAAATACTAAAGGGAGTTATTCAGAGAGAAGAAAATGATCCCAGATGGAATCATAGAAATGCAGGAAAAAAATGAGAACCAGGAAGGTCAAATTCGCAGGTAAACCCAAATGAATATTGGCTATATAAAACAACAGCAATTATAACAATTTCTAGTAGAATTTAAAATATACACTAATATGCAAAACACAAGAGGAGAATAAATGAAATTAAAGTGTTCTAAGATCATTGCATTGCCTGGGGATGATAATAATATCCATTTATATTAGACTTGTGGGTGCATATTTTTATCTCTAAGGAAACCAATAAAAATCATAAAATACTGCATAACTAACAAGCTGCTAGAGGAGAAAATGGAATAACAAAACAATTTAAAAACAGCAATACACTTACAGTAGGAATGGAGAGCTTTAAAGCAAAATAAGGTCAGTCAGAGAAAAAACTTTAAAGTTAAGATTTTTGCTCATTTGAGTCTTGGCATATAAATTTTGATTGTCCCTTTCCACACCAGTAAACAGGGAATTGCATTACAGTGTCATAAGTATGTATGGGCAAATTTAGGAGAATTTGCTATAGCTGATATCAAGATTTACAAAGTTTCAGTAATGAAGTCAGTGTATTATTGGTACAAAGAGACAAATAAACCAATGGAACAGAATAGAGATTCCAAAAATTTAGATATATATACACACTTGATTGATAACAAAGGTGCATGACAAAGGAGTGGGCAAAACATAGTCTTTTCAATAAATGGAATTGGGTGAATTGTATATCCATATTAAAAAAGAAAGAAACTTGACCCTACTTCACACCATCCATAAATCTCAATCCCAGGTGAATTGTAGAAATAAATGTGAAAGATAAAACAGTAAAGCTTCTGTAATATAAACATAAGAGAATACCTTCATGACCTTCAAACATGCCACTAAATGCATAGGAAAAAATAGATTAATCGTACTATATTAAAATGAGGGACCCCTCCTGTTCATCAAAAGACATCATTAAGAGAGTAAAAAGAAGCCACAGAGCAGAAGATATTTGCTACACATATAAGAGACAAAGGGGTCATATCCAGAATATAAAAAGGACAGACAATTCATTTGAAAAAAGAATGTGAAACTTGAACAGGCACCTCCCAAGAGAGGATGGCAATATGGCCCATAAACATGGGGAAAGTTTTCAACTCTTTAGTCATCAAAGTAACACAAATTAAAACCACAATTAACTACCAGTACAAAAACACCAAAATTTTTTAAACTGATAATACCAAGTGTTGACAAGTGTATGGAGCAACTGCAACTTTCATACACAACTGGTGGGAGTGCAAAGGGGAACCATTCTTTAGAAAACTGATAATATCAACTGAAGTCAAACACATGCAAACCTTGTGACCCAGCATTTCCAGTCCTACCTGGATTGCCCAACAGAATGCATCCACATGTTCAACAAAATGCATGTACATTAATAAACAGCATTATTCATAATTGTTAGAAATTGGAAACAATGCAATGGCAGAATAAATACATAAATTGTGATAAATACAGGAGAGGTAGACCAAGAAAAAAAAAGGAGGAAGAGGGAGACAGACAGGGAGAGGAGGAGGAAAAAGAGGTGGAGGAGGAGGCAAGCTCTGCTCTAGAAAATAAGTTTCCCATGTTTTTGGTGGCACACAAGAAAATAAGCAAACAAAGCACTTCACTAGAGCCAAAGTCAGTGGTGTGGGAGGAAGTTGTCGGTGTCCAAAGGAGGGAAGACTCCCTGCGGATAGACTGTCAGGGATGAGCTCAGGCAGGAGGAGCTCTCAAGGCCCAGAGACAGAGGGATCTCAAAAAGCCAACACTGAGTCATGGCAGGCGCTTGCCCTCTCCATGCCCACTGCTATGGTCTCCACTGAGGCCCTCTGTTCACCTGGACCCCTAATCTGGTCTCCCTGCCGCCTTCCCATCACGTGACTAAATCCTGACTCCAGTGGAAACCGGAGTAATCTTTCCGAACTGCACACTAGTGCTGTCACTGTCCCTGCTTCCTCCCTGCCCGGAAGACACAATCCAGCCTGGGGTCCAGGTACATTGTGCCCAGGCCTCTGCTCCTGTCTGGCATCTCCTCGCCAGGCTCTCTCAGGCTCTGGACCTCCCTTTCTACGCTCCATCCAGCAACATCGCCCGGACCCTGGAGCGGAGCAGGCGCCAGGACTGGCTTCCAGGCGGTGTCCCTGGAAGGAGGCTGCTCTGTCAAAAGCTGGAGACTCCAAATGGGAAATAACCCTCCGAGATGTCCCCCGCCGAGCAGTCCGAGCGAGCTCAGTGCAGGGCCCAGGGCGGCCAACGCGGGGCGCTTGGGCCAAGGCAACAGAGGAAGGGACAGGGAAGGGACGAGGGAAGGAGACCGGTCCCGCCGGCCGCCGCCAGCCCTGCTGCGCCCCCGTGTGGCCACTGCGCGCAGCTGCGTCGCACGGGGGAACAAAGCCCGTGGCGGGGAGGGCGGGGCCGGAGGGGCCGTGCGTTCTGTGGGTGGAATCCCAGGCCCAGGAGCTCGGCAGCTCCGGCTCTGAGGCCCCGGGTCTAGGTGAGGACGCCCCTGGGAGAACCGACGCCCCAAATAAAAGAAACCATGATTCTAGACACGGCTGCTCAAGACTACTCACAGGGGAGCAAGCAGGAAGGGGAGGAAGCCCTGTGAAATCTCACCCATTGGGAACGATCACCCTGTTCCCCGCCCCCAGCCCCTGAAGCTCCAATCCAAGCTCTGATCAGCTGGCAGAGAGCAACTCAGAGTTTGAGGGGGATAGAGGCAAGGATGCACTGCCTTGGAATTGGAGCTTCCGATCATTTAGCGAGGTCCAGCAGAGCCATGCTTAGGTGGTTGGCCTCAGACGCCCCACCCGCTGAGGCCTCAGGCATGGACAGAAGGTGGCGGTGGTGCAGAGAAACACAGGAGAGAGGGTCCACCACCCAAGGCCCCTGTGCACGCAATCAACCCAAAGACCCTCCACAGGTCACCATCCTCCAGACAGGAGGATCTCCTGTCCAGGACCCTTCAACACCCAGTCACACAGCTCTGTGTCCCCTGGTCCTTGCCATCTCCTGACCTCAGAGGCTACCCGAGCTCAGAACCACCTCCTTATGGGCAGGAGGAAGAAACGCCACTGTCCTCAATAAAACAAAACCAAGAGCTGCCAAAGTTGTCAAGGGGAGGAGAAGACACGGGTGAAAAAGGGCCATGGGTACTGCCACTCATGCCTCTGTGCTGTGGCCCAAAACTGGCCAGAGGGGCCCCCTCCTAACCCTGGTGCTTGGCTAAGGCCAGGCTGGAACATCCACCCAGGTCTGACTGGGAGGTCAAGGATGATGGAAGAGAAACAGATGCAGACCCTTCTGAATCTAGACCGTCTGCTTTGGATACACTGCTTCTTGGTTAGTTTCATGGACCAGTTCATCTATGCTCCATGACCGACACCCCACTGGGGACCACAGCAGGTTCTCTTCTATCTCCCAAGGCCAATCCCTAAGGGGACAGGTCCAGAGAATCTCCTGGGAGTACCCACCTTTTCCCCAGAAACTGACACCCTGCAGGGTGGCCTTGTAGACCCCAGAAGGACGATCACTTCAGCTCAGGGGACACACACATGCATACACACCCTGAGCCAGGCCCCAGTATTCTGCTGGAAGGGATAAGCACTTAGCCTTTGGCCATGGGATCACATCTTCACCAGGCCTGCCCCCTCCGCCCAAGTTATTATTCACAGGGTGCCCTGCAGCCAGCATTTCCACCAAGGATGCTGATGGAGCACCCACCGCGCACAACCCTGTGTGAGCACTTCACACCATCCTAGCCCGGTGGCTTCTCTCCCTTTCTGGAATATTAGAGTCTACTCTCACCCTGAGCCTCAAACCTGCTTCCACCCCTACTCCCCAGCTTCTAGCCTCAAACACAGCCCTCTTCCTCTGTGGGTTGTTTCCTCAAATCACCTCCCACGTCTCAGTAGAGGCCTGCTGAGGCTGTCACTAGAACACTGTGGGTAAAACACAGGTGGAGTGTCATTATCAGTTGATTAAATGTAAGTGCTGTGGTTGTTTGCATCTTCTCTGTGGACTCTTAGACATCAGGCCTTGGTTAGGAAGTAAGGTCCCTGATGACCTGCTTTCTTGGGGAAGGCCATCTTGATTTACATATTCTGGACCAGAGCAAACTTCTCTAAAGGGCCAGACAGTAAATATTATAGGCTTTGTGGGCCATACAGTTTCCGCTACAACCACTCAGCTCTGGCGTTAGGGTGGAAACAGCCTGAGACAATGTGCAAATGAACAGGCATGGCTGGGTTCCAGGAAAACTTCATTCACAACACGCAGACAGCTGGATGTGACCCCCAGGCAAAGACTGCTTATTCCTGCTTTAGACTTATACTCTGTGTTTTGGCATCATAGCTTAACGATGAGGTGAAGTGGGTGAGAAAGACCTCACCTTGGCCTCAGAACATCTGGTAAGAAAGGACAGGCCTGAATCTCACAGCTGGTGAATCTCAGTTTCCTCACCTAAAAAGGGGTGTAGTTGTGAATGTATGGAATGAGGGAGATCACCCCAGAAACCGCACTCTCAGAAGCCTGGTCGGTTGAAGTTAGCTGTGAGTTCAACAGTGGGGAGCACTTTTATAAACACTCTACACAGAGAAACTGCCCCAGGCCTGAGCAACATCTGAGGAACAATGAGACCGAGGAGGGCAGAGGACCCTGGTGTGACTGGCCTCAACTTTGGAGTACTGTCACCTGCCTTTTCTTTTTTTAATATATATAGTTTTATTGTTGACAGTAATACAGATGTCCCCTACCTCCCCCACCTTTACCCCCCTCCACGCAGCCCCTACCCCCACCCCAGGTTTTCACCACACTATTGTCTGTGTCCATGGGCTATGCATGTAAGAATATAAGTTCTTTGGCTTCTGTCTTTTATTGCTTGCATTCTTTGAGACATTGGTCAGCAGGCTGGTGACTTTGCACAGCTCTTTAATTGCTCTGTGACTTCAGTTTCCACTCTCTTAGCTGCACGAGGGCTGAAGGCAGCTGCGGCGCAGAAATCCCTCCCAGAGCCCTAGCAAGAGTGAGCGGAGGGAGGTCACCTACCGGGGTGGACGCCTCCGCTCGAGACCCGACCATCTCTGGCCCGGGTGGAACATGCACAGGCTCCATCGAGCCACGCAGGAGGCTACAGCGGGGGGACGGAAGTGGGTGGATTTTGTCCCGTTTCTCCTTTCGCCCGGGACGTGGTCAGACACTTCAGAGGTAGTCTGTCTGCACCAGCTCCTCTGAGAAGCACGCTGGTGCCACCTCTGTCCCAGGGGCTGGGCCCCCGGAGCCTCAGGGTTTCGGCTGCATGGGCATCTGGGCGCCACTCCAGGGGCATCTGTGTCATTTCCTTCAGCACACAGAGGTTGTTAGGTGGGGCAGCCTGTACAGGCCCGACCTTGCTGGGAACCGGGACAGCATCTGAGGAAAGGCGTCAGCCCGCTGCCCGGACTCCTGTTCTCACGGTTCAGCCTCCGACGCGCAGGGCTCTGCACCTCCCGCCAGCGCTTCGCCGCTGAGAATCAGACCAGAGAAAGGTCTGGCTGCCCTTCTGGGGAGCAGCACAGTCCGGAGCCGGGTCTCCCCAGCCCTCCACGGCCGGCAGCTTCTTCCACCAACGTTAATTACTGTGTTTATTGCTTTCACCTCCCCACTCTCCCTTGCGCCCCTGTCTCCGCGGAGCAGCATGAACCCTCCAGGGTGGGACCCGCACGGCAGGGGCTCTGGCCATTGGCAGAACCTTGGGGAGCTGGAGCTGCTCAGCAAGAAGGCAGGGACCTGTCCTCCCCTCGCGGGGGGGCCAAGAGGGCCAGTGAAGGAAAAGGTTAGGTCAAGAAGAGCAGCCTTCCCAGCCCGGGACTGAAGGGAGGTGGCAGGATGTGTCAGCCACCGAGGGACCCATGGGGTCCAGCCCCCAGAGCCTGGACACGATGACCTCATCAGACATTTCTAGCTTTTATGATCTGCCAACAAGGCCCTCGAGTGACGCAGGCTGACCTCCCCTTGCAGTCTGTTCTCCCGGCTCGGTGATCTCAGCCCCATTGGAATGCCACCGCCATTCGCACGCCCCTTCCCGGGCCACACGCCGCAGGCCGCAGGCCCCAAGGAACAGGCCGGGCACTGAGCAGGGGCCAGACACAGTGGACGGGCCTAGAAAAGGACAGGAAGTCAACAGGTGAGCTGAGGATGTCACCCAGGAGGCTGGAAATGGGAGCAGGGAGTCAGAGAGCCTCAACCCTGGAGAGGAGAGAGTGGGAACCGCTGCTCCGTGGTTCCCCTGGCCTCAGGATCCCCAAATCGGCCCACCTGGGGCACCTTCCAGCTGCTGCTCCCTCTTTGCTTGCCTTCCTAGGCTCAAGGGTCTCACACAACTACTGTCTACACACACACACACCACCTTACACGTCCAGGTGACAAACAACCAGTATTGAGTTCAGTCCTGGATTGGACACTTAATAATGGAATGACCTTGGGCAAGTTGCTTGCCCTCTCTGAGCCTTGGTTTCTTTGAAAAAAATAGAAATAGCACTGATAGTGTCTTCTTCATAAGGCTATGGGGAGCCAATAAATAAAGCAATACATAACGCTTGCCATATTGGAAGTGTTCAGAAAAGAGGAGTTATTATTGCTACTGAGCAATGAGAGCTGCTAGAGAATATTCGGAGCCCCACTCCCACCTCTGTCCCCCAGGTCAGTAAGCAGAGATTCCTGGCAAAGACAGCAGTCTGTCTCCAAGCGTGGCTGATAGGAAAGGGCAGCAACATCTGAGTGATCATTGGCCCATCCCATTAAGCTTTACACACTTCAAGAAGTTATTCTCCCTGTTTGCATAAATGATGCGATGGAGGCTCAAGGAGTATATACAGGTTCTCGTAGTGGCATAGGCAGCAGATGACAGAATTAAGGTTTAAATATAGCACTTCACTGCCCAAAGCCCCATAGTTTACCGACCTCTACTTTTCCAGATTTTTGGACTCAATTATACATATTTGCATTAATTCAACACATGGGAATTTACTCCCTTTATGGCCCTGATCTAGGTATTGTCTACATGCAAAAGAGGAAGAGGTGGTTGGGAAGAGCAACGGACACAAAACTATTTACATATATGTATAAACAGAAGACATAGTCATTTTCTGCCTGGATGCAGTAGTTAGGCTACAGGCTAAGCTGTTGTAACAAAGAGGCCCACAGTGACAATGCTATCCATTTAGCTCTCTCCCATGATGTCTAAAGGAGAGCGGCCCAGGCTGGTGGCAGCCCAGGACATTCAGGGATCCACGTTCTGTCCCTCTTTCTCTCTGACATTCTCAGGCAGTGGTCCTCACATTCTATTAGTGAGAACATAGTCACACGGCCACGCAGAGCTAGTAAGGAGAGTGGTGAGCAAGGGCTCTAGTTTGGGGACCATTTGCCAAAACTCTATTGTAGGGAAAAAAGGAAGGAAAAATTTCAAGGTATATAATTTTGGGGTTTTCTTATCTGTAAAAGTGGGAGGTGGAAATAGAGAGGGTTTTTTTTTTTGTTTTTGTTTTTTACTTTAATCAGTTCATATATTTTTTTCAAGTGAAATCACATAATACAGACAAAAGCAGGGTATCTTCATGAAGTAAGGCAGGGGACCCAGGGCCCAGCCAACCTGGCCTCCCCCTTCCTGACCCCTTCTTTAAAGTGGTTCCCTGAGACACCTCCTAGGAACCGCCAGGCCCAGAACAGTTTGCCCACTCGTGGTCTGGGGCCCCTTCCAAACTGCCTTTCCCTGGTGACAGGTTGTATCAGACACACAGCAAGGGCTGCATGATCTCCCAAAACAGAGACCTATCTCTGTGGGCGAGGTAGGACGTGCAGGAGAGGCTTGGGCGGGGAAGCCAAAAAATCCCAGCAGTACCAGGCCTGTGTGTCTCAGTGGTTGAGCATCGACCCATGCACCAAGAGGTCGCTGGTTCAATTCCTGATTAGGGCATATGCCCAGGTTGTGGGCCCGATCCCCAGTGGGGGGCATGCAGGAGGCGGCCAATTGATGTTCTCTCTTATTGATGTTTCTATCTATCTCTCCCTCTCCCTAAAAAATTAATAATGCAAAATAAATGAATAAAATAAAAATCCAGCTGTTGGTTGAGGAGTACCAGTGAATACAGAAAAAAAATAACATTTATAAAGACCACTTTAAAGGCATAATTTTAAAGTCAGCCACATTTATTTCAGCTCTTTACCACTGCCTCTGTGTAACCTTGCACAATGACCTCTCTGACCCTCAGTTAGCTCATCTATGAATGTACCGACCTGGTAAAATTTCTGTGACTAGTCAAAGAAATAATGCATCTAAGCATTTAATACAGGATCTAATATATAAGGTACCCAGTAAATGTTTTGTTATTATTGTTACTAAAGGTAGGAATCTTTTATTTTATTTTATTTTATCCTCACCCGAGGACATTCTTTGCATTCATCTTCAAATAGAGCAGGAGGGAGGAAGAGAGAGAAAAACATCGATGCAACAGAGACACATCGACTGGTTGCCACCAACACAACCCCAACTGAGGCCAGGGACAAACTGCAACCGAGGTACGTACCCTTAGCGGGAACAGAACCCAGGACTCTCTGGTCCGTGGGCCGACGCTCTAACCGCTGAGCCAAACCAGCCAGGGCTAAAGGTAGGAATCTTTACTTAAACAGAAATTTTGCAGAGGTTCCTATAAACCACTCTGAAAAGTGCAAAGATGTCTTTAAATCAGAGATAGGAAAGAGCACAGACTTAACTTTTAGGTATGTGGTCCCATATTCCTCTCTGCTATTGCCTCACTTCTGTGTTTCTTTTGCAAAAAAAAATATAAACAAACTCCTCAATCCCATTTATAGGAAATATCCGGAATAGATAAATCCACAGAGACAGGAGTAGATTGGTGGTTGACAGGGGCTTGGAGAGGGTGGGGAATAGGGAGAAACTGCTTAATGGGTACAAGATTTTCTTCTGGAGTGATGGAAATGTTTTGGAACTCGCTAGAGATGGCATTGGCACAATATTGTGAACGAACTCAGTGCCACTGAATGGCTCACTCTAAAATAGTTAATTTTATGTCATGTGAATTTCATCTCAGTAAATCAACAGCTTTTAAATTGTGTATATATATACATAACTCAGAACCACTGAGGACTTCAGTTGGATTGCTCTGCATGTATTTGCAAATGTGTTCCATGGATATAGATTAGTAACTTGTATGACCAGCTTTGGATACAAATAAGGACCTTTTATTTTCTGTTTCAAAATAATTAAATGCAAAATTGCTGCCCATAGTAACAGAAAACTCAGCACATCCCTCCAGAGACTTTTCTCTGTACCCAGAATTGCCCAGGGCCTCCTTATTCCAAAGGACTCAGTCCGGGATGCAAATTCCAGGCAGAGAGAAGTGCCAAGTGTGCTCCATTGAGTCTTCTGCTGCTTGCGTGGCTGCCCATGGGGGAGCACAGCCCAGTGGATGCTCGGCCAGTGTTGTAACAACGGTATCCATGCTAATAGTATTACTAACAGTGAGCAGCACTGTCAGGGACCACAGACCCCGAATCCAGGGCTCTGCTCCAAGGCTACTGCTCCTACTGTTTACTCCCTGCAGTCAACACTATTTCTACAGCACTGTCTCTTTGCCAGAGACGCTGGATCGAGGGAGGCTTCTAGCCACAATCCGTCTTACGGCCTCTAGGCCCAGGTGACGGGGAGGTGAGCAATCTCTCCCTATCCTCCTGCTTGACAACTTTGACTCCTAGGCAAACTTAATTCCTCCCCAGCCACCAACCAGCACATTAGGACACAGTAGAATAAGCAGCACTGAGCCAGCCACAACAGGTCTTACTGTACACTTTCTCCCAAGACAAACGGTGCCTTTGCAACTTTAGATATTTGCATGTAAGGAACATCCCCTCCAAGACACCTCTCTGCTTCAGCTTAGACCAAGAAGCAACTGGCACTATCGTCCTCATCCTCATCATCAATGGCTAACATCTGTTGAGTACTCCGTGCCATGCTCTCTGCTGTCTTACCGTAACCTGTGAGGTAAGCACTGTTACTGACCCCATACCACAGATGAGGAAATGGGGCTTTGTCCTTCATCCCAGCCGAGTAGACCATATATACACTTACCAATGTAATATTTCATTTGGGGAAGATAATCAGTGAAATTGTTCACCTTAACTTTTTTAGTCTTGCTACCCATGTTAATTCTTGCTGTTACTCTCCATTAAGTAAGTCTAGAAAATACCAGAATAAACAGGTGGTAAAGAGTTAGTAGGAATGGTATTGGACTAAAAGTTGGAGACCCGAGGTCTAGCCTCAGTTCTGCCCTTCTTTGGATGCGTAAATTCAGGAGAAATCATGTCACCTCTCTGAGCCTGAGTGTCCTCAGCTGTGAAATGACAGATGGACTAAATAGCGTCTAAAAGTCTGTACTTGTGTGTACCAGCCACACTTTAAATCCCGAATCCACACGGCGTGACGACGTGTGTGCGCACCCATGTATAAGACATTTCAGGAGCCACCATTTGGCTCCACCCTCCATTTACTCATTCCTTCCAGACGGCTTGAAGGGAACCTCTCAGAAAAGATTAGTGGCTTGAAGCAAATGACTGTGAAATCCCTGGGTGGGCCAGATGCTCTTAATCCAGGGCTGGTTATTGGATCCCTTCTGATTCATCTCTCTTGTCTGGTCTTAATTAATTTGCTTGTTAATAGCTTGTCCTCTTTCTCCCCCACTTCTTTCTGGTGTCCATTCTTGTTCCTTTCGGGAATTGCGGGGACCAAACATCCGTCCTGTACTGGGAGAGACGATTCTGCCCGGGAGACCCAGGCCCCTCGCGCTCTGCCTGCTTCAGTGCAGACACATGACTGTGGAAGGTGTCGCCCATTGTAACAGCTGCCATTGTGAGCATCTCCCTGGGAGCCAATATTCAGTATTGCGTGGAACTTTAAAGTTTAGTGGGTGGTACCTGCACTAACTGCCTGTCCTGTACACAGATGCCAGTCATTCTCTGGTGGTGTGATGCTTTCACTGTGATGGGAAAAACAAAGGCAAAGAACAAAAAAACCCACATTTCCGAGTTTCCAAAATCTTGTAAAACCCAGTGTTGATGGAACAATGATAAAACAGGCACTTTTAAATGCCACAAATGGGAGTACAAATAGGTATGGCCTCTCTGGAAGGCAATTTGACAGATGAGACAAAGGTTTTAAATGATGCAAACCTTTGTCTAAGCCAGTGTTTTCTATTAGAAAGCCGAAGTCCTAGAAATAACCATAAGAATGGCAAGACTTAGATATAAGGCTGTTCATTAAAGCATGTTTGTAATTGAAAAGTATTGGACACAAATCAAATTTCCAAGAACAAAGAGAGAATTGCAAAAATAAATTATGGTACATCCAAATAAATTATGATTACAAGTCATGTTGTAGAAGGACATTCAAAGACATGAGAAAACTCTTGTGATACTGTATTATATGAGAAAATTAGATTCTAAAATAGTACATGCAGGATAACGTCACACAATCTGTATGTACGTTTGTGTTACTTAAAAGCAACACTAGCCCTGGCCGGTTTGGCTCAGCGGTTAGAGCGTCTGCCTGCGGTCTGGAGAGACCCGGGTTCGGTTCCCGCTAAGGGCATGTGCCTCGGTTGCAGTTTGTCCCCGGCCCTGGTTGGTCGTGCAGGTGGCAGCCACTCGATGTGTCCCTTTCACATTGATGTTTCCCTCTCTCTCTCTTCCTCTCTCTCCCTCCCACTCTGTCTGTACAAAAAATGGAAAAATGTCCTCGGATGAGGATAAAAAATAAATAAATAAATAAATAAAAAATAAAAGCAACACTAGCCCTGGCCAGTTTGGCTCAGCGGTTAGAGCGTCAGCCTGCGGTCTGGAGAGACCCGGGTTCAGTTCCTGCTAAGGGTACGTACTTCGGTTGCAGTTTGTCCCCAGCCCTGGTTGGTTGTGCGGGTGGCAGCCACTCGATGTGTCCCTCCACGTCGATGTTTCTCTCTCTCTCTCCCTTCCTCTCTCTCCCTCCCACTCTATCTGTACAAAAAATGGAAAAATATCCTCAGGTGAGGAGAAAAAAAAAAAGCAACACTAAACAAAGTACGCATGTATGCCAGAATGTCAATGATGGAATAAGGCACAGTTTATTTTCCTTTTTACATCTTTTAAAAATTTAACTTTATGAAACTGGAAAAATATTTATATACACTTATATCACTTAAAAAACAAAGCACATGCAATAAATCTTTGTATCCCAGGTCATCAGGCAAGAGAAGGGCAGGCAGAAGGTAAGTTTCCTCTCTCTTCTAGGCCACTCTAGCCTCATACTTTCTGCTCCTCACTCTCAGTGGGAGGCCTTGGGAATCCTGCATGGTGGTGGTGGCCCTGCGCATCATTCCATCCGACTGCCAGGCTACAGGCCTGTTCCGCACCAGGAATCCGGCCCCGTCTGGGGTACCGAAGAGCTCTCTCTGCACATCTGTCCCCATTGTTCAGTGGCATCTTGTTGGTAACTGACCGTGATGAAAGTATTTACACCGCAGAAATTGGCAAAAGCTATAATCAGGGCTTTTTTACTGGACACTCCGAGGTGAGTCCCTGCAATTTGTGTTTTAACAAGCCCTGCAGGTAATTCCGACACACACTCAAGTGTGCGTTGGGCAGGATATCCCTAGGCCCCGGGGAAGGAACATTCATACCCACAGACGAGGGGGTCATATTCAGGGCTACTGCTCTCTAGATCTGGCTTTGCCAAACAAAGAAATCCTAAACTTACCTCTGCCAACCAGAGAGCAACATTCTAATACAAATCACCAAGTCCCCACCCCCTCCCATTCTCCACTGTTCCACAGGAAGAAGGTGTCTAAGATCATTAAAGTCATAGGTCCTGAAAAGATTGTGTGCCTCAGCCTGCTCCCACACATACATCTAAATTAAAATGATGCAAAAGGAAGTCTACCAATGTTCAGCTTTTGCTATGCTGAGGGAAGTACCAAATACCAAAAGTTTAATAATTCTCCACCTCTTTGTTTTCACCCTGCTTTGCTGTTTCCCTAAATAAATGCTTTGTTGGCCTCGTGGGTAATCAACCCCGCACAAAACTGCCACCAAGAAGTGACATAAATTTTCATTCGAGGCCTCCCAAGCAAACCCTGGCAGCTCCGGTTCCCCAGACACATCCTTTCTGCTTATTCCAAGGAGGTGGTGAGGACAAAGGGTCTCAGCTGACACTAGTCTCTTGCCGTGGGGAGCCATCAAGGGGCCGTAAGAATAAGACAGATAATTCTGGCCTTGGTCTGACATCCCACAGGACAGATGGGACTTTGGTACCAATGCTCTAGATTTGGCCGGTCATTGGATTTGACCAATGCTCTGTCTGAATGGGTGGGCAGCCCCTGCCAATCAAACAGAGACATTTTCTTCTGTCTCCCCTCCAAAGCTCAGGTACAACCGGATTGTCTTGGTGTATGTGCTGCTGAAGCGAGCACGTGGATTGTCTTGGGACCCATTAGTGTCCCAGCATCACCTCCTGGCTGCTTGACCATCCCCCATCACCTCTCATTTCAAAGGCAGGCATCCTTCTGTCTGCTCTCATAAAAGAGAGCAGTCACATAAATAACTCACATACAAATAAAACCACGTACACTTGGCTCCATCATGCACAGCGTGTTTCAGGAACAACAGATTTGCTCTTCTAATTTGCTTTGGCTGCAATTAATGTTAAAATGAGGTGGCTGGGAGCAGATACTTTACTGACTGGTCACAAGCAGAAAACTGAGAGCAGTCAGCAACTGGAACCCTGCCCCATGACTGCGGACAGCTGGCTCAGCAGAAGCAGGACACGAAGCAGGGATCCACCCCCACAACTGCCACCCCGGGTCCATCCCAGGACCACAACGTCACCCTCTTCACGGCAGTTCTCAGAGAGATCCCTGCTCTCCATTAGCCTGGTGCCAGGAGAGACCGGAGCTCACAGAGGGTCAGCGTGCCCCCGGCCGCAGCGGTTCTCAGGTGGTGGGCATGGATGGTCAGGCCACAGGGCCATGGGCGGGACTTGGGCATTTTAACCTGTTGGCTCAGAGAAAAATTTCAGCACAGCGTAAGGGTGAGAGGCATTACTTTTGAGATAATGTTCTATAATTTATTTTTTTAAAGAAAATACTGTAATCTCTCACTTCAGCACTTTGGTGTTAATAATGCTTGCAAAGGACTTCCTCTCTGCTAAGGAAACATCAGAGAGGCGCCACACCAAGGTGAGGAAACTAGCTCCAAGGGGACAGAGACCACATCCTGTGTCTTCATGAGCCCAGGGCCAGAAGAGAGTGGCTGGGACTGGGCTAATGGCCATGAAGCAGACAGACATGGGTAAGAATAAAAATATCCATGGGGCTTACTAATTTAGAAGACCAGACAGAGTCCCTTGTGTGGAAGGCCATCAAATCGCACGTGTATGTGGTCATATCCCAAACTAGGCGCCTGCAAGAAGGCAGAAGTCCAAGGAGGGGCTGGCGACGCAGTTGGAGTGGTCAGGGAAGGCTGCGTGGATAAGGGGACTTACACACGGATGAAGCTGTGACAAGTATTTGGATTAGCCGAAGCACTTGTCCACACACTCACGTGCACTGGGGTCAGGGTCCAGGTAGGCAGAGGAGCAGGACTTGAGGTGAAGTGCAGTTGAAGGCAGCCAAACGTGACCCTAGTTAGACACCTTTATGTTGGGGAGGAGAGAGTCCTGCCTGTGCAGAGGTCATGAGCAGGAGGAGAGCAATCCAGCCCAGAGCCCCTCCAAGGGCTGTGACCTCTCTCCTTGTGTGGCCACTTCCAGGAAGTGTGCGGCTCCGAAGTCCTGGGATCAGAGGACATGGGCTGGGAGCTGTTGTCCCCAGTGCCTGGTGAGGGCTAATTACTGTGTTAAATGTCTGCTCCAGGCTCCCTTTGAACTCTGAGGAATCTGACAAAGTGGGTTCCACCAGGTCTCTGCATTTCAAAGTCAGAGGCGAGAGGGTGAAGGAAGTGTCTCTGCCTCCAGGGTGGTGGGGCTGTGAGCACCCATCTAATGTAGGGACAGTGCCTGGGGACCTGCAGGCCTCTGGCTGGGGTGGAGGGGGCACTCCTTCCTGACTGCTTGTGCCCTGCTGGGGGAGCACCTCTCCCTCACACTGTCAGCTCTTAGGTTTCCATAGCCCGAGGGGAATTTTCACTGTCAGGCACAGGACATCCCACTCACCTGGGGACGGGCTCAGAGTTCAGTCCCACACTTGTTCATTGAGCACTTACTCTAGGCTTAGCTCTGGGGACCATCATTTGTTGAGGGCGTACTCAGACACACATGGAGCATCCGTTTTTCCTGGTGCTCACAACAACCCTAGTCTTACACACTCCTTGTCCAGGTGGGAAAACAGAGACCCAAGAGGATCTCTGAGGTCACAGCCCGTGAGGAGCACCATGATTTCACACACAGTCTGATTCTCAGCTCTCTCTCTGCGCCTCCCCACTGTGCCTCATTCCCTGCCTTCAGGGACTGACGAGTCACCCAAGAGAGAAAATTACAGACGCGAAACGGTGACTAACGCCGTGAAAAGTGGCAAAGCTACAAACACTCAAGATGAGACAAGGAAGGAAAGAAAGAAAGAAAGAAAGAAAGAAAGAAAGAAAGAAAGAAAGAAAGAAAGAAAGAAAGAAAGAAAGAAAGAAAGAAAGAAAGAAAGAAAGAGAGAAGAGAGAGAAGAAGGAAGAGAGAGAGAGAGAAAGAAAGAAAGAAAGAAAGAAAGAAAGAAAGAAAGAAAGAAAGAAAGAAAGAAACTCTGTGCATAGAACCTCATCCTTATGACCATATTTGATTCTCCTGCAGCCTTGTGAGAAAGGGAAAATACCAACATTACGTAAATGCCACATAAATAAAACTGACATCACTGTTGATATGGTGTTACAGTAATATTAGTTTAAATTGAATTTCAAACTCTTTTTTAGACCCCATTCTAGAGCCCTTGCTCTTGGCATACAACGTGTAAAGAAGAAAAAAAGCCACATACACAGCAGGATGGTCGCACATTGCGCTGGCCATATCTCCAAGACCATCCCCACCAGCCAGCTGACCACACCTTGACTCCCCTCTGGTCCCCACGCTGCCGGGCCCCATCTCTGCGGGCGTCATCTTTCTTTCTCCTGCAGCGGAACTATACATACCCTTGTCAGTCTTGATCCCCCCATCCTGCCCCTCATTTTCACCGCTCTTTGGCTGCATAAACGCATCCTACTCTTTCTCAAAAATCAGATATGTTTAACCAGCTTCTCTCTCCCTGCTCTTTTCCATTTTTCTCAGAAAACATCCCTCCTGCCTCTTCTCTCTCCCTCCATTGCTCATGCTCTCCCCAGCCTCCCCTCCTCCCCTTCCACTTGTTCTTGCTGTCTTTCTTAGTTCATGGCATTTATAACCTCCAAAGAGCACTCGGGTCAAGGTTGATAAAGTTAAGTGCTGTGCTCCTAATGCTCTATCTCCAGGGAAAGGCACGTCTGAAGCTTTGAAGTGCGATTAGACATGATTAAAAAGCCAGAGTCATCAGCCACTGGAGCCCTTGGACAGTGCCCTGAAGTTTCCCCTGGCCTATCAGTGGAATTCTCTTGCATCCACAGTTAAGCCTGCTTATCCCGGGTTGCCCTTCTGGAATGCACCAGAGTGCAAGAACGTACAACACACAGCTCGTTTTCTTCCGCAGTGTGAAACACTAGAAACTGCTTCCTCTTACATATGCCCAGGTAGGACATTTTAGCAACTCAAATGCAGAGGCAATTTGCCATCAATAAGTTGGATAATTGTATTTTAAAATATATTTTCCCCACGAGACTCGATCAAGTTATTTTCCTTTGGGATGAAAACACGCAGCCTATAAACATTTTAATTTTTCTTGGCTTTGTTTTCATGTACACACACACAACAACAACAAAGACTTGCTCACCACTGGTATTTGGTGCCAAATTGACTTCATTTAATTCCTGCCTCTGCTGCTCACCAGCTGTGCAACCTTGGGCGAGGTACTTAAATGCTCTGTACAAGGGGGGCGGGGGGGAGAAATACCAACTCATAAGGCTGTGTGAGGAGTAAATCAGGGGGCATGTGACACCCACTGTGACAGTTAATTTTGTGTGTCAATTTGACTGGACTGCAGTGCCCAGATATTTGTCAAACATTATTCTGGGTGTTTCTGTGGGAGTTTTTTCTTTTTTTTTAGAGAGAAGAAGAGAGAGAGATAGAAACATCGAAGTGAGAAACATAGATCAATGCCTCCTGCGTGCCCCCTCCTGGGGATCAAGCCTGCAACCTGGGCATGTGCCCTGACTGAAAATCGAATGGGGACCTCTCAGTCCATGGGATGACACTTAATCCACCTGAGCCACACGGGCTGGGGATTTGAGTTTTGTTTTGTTTTGTTTTGTTTTTTTACTGTAAATGTTATTTATTTATTTATTTTTAATGAATTTTTATTTATTTTTTTGTTACAGATATTTTACCTTTTTACCCCATTGGCACCCCCCCCCCCTCCGCCCCATCCCCGGCTTAGTTGTCCATGTCCATTGGTCATGCATACATGCATATAAGTTCTGTGGTTTATCTCTTCCCACCACCCCACCACCCCATCCCCTCTTCTGAGGGATGTCAGTCTGTGCCCTACTTCCATGTGTCTGGGTCTACTGTATTTGAGGGTTTTTTTAAAATGAACATTTAAATCAGTAGAATTTCAGTAAAGCAGATTGACTTCCATAATGTGGGTGGGCCTCATTCAATCAGTTGAAGTCCTGACTAGAATAAAAAGATTGACCTTCCCTGAGCAGCGGTGAATTCTTAGCATACTGCCTTTGAACTTCATCTGCAACATTGGCTCTTCCTGGTTCTACGGCAGAATGCCTTCGGACTCAAACAGAAACATGGGCTCTTCGGGGTCTCCAGCTTCCAGCCCATCATGCAGATTTTGGACTTGTCAACCTCCCCAATCAAGTTCCTTATAAGTATATACACATCCTATTGGTTCTGTTGCCAGCAGCCTGGAAGCTCCCAAGTCCACCCTGTGACTCTCATAATAATCCCTCTGGGGTTTCTTTCCTTTCCCCGCCCAGTAGCTCATCACTAAATCACTACCATACATGCTGCTTTTGCTGAGCATTACATTGTGAGGTTCATCTACGTTGTTGAGTGCAGCTACACTTTGTTCATTTTTTTTTTTTAATCCTCACCGGAAGACATTTTTGCATTAATCTTCAGATAGAGCAGGAGGGAGAGAGAGAGAGAAAAACATCAATGTGAGAGAGATACATCGAGTGGCTGCCTCCCACATGACCCCAACCGGGGCAGGGGACAAACTGTAACCAAGATATGTGCCCTTACGGGAACCGAACCTGGGTCTCTCTGGTCCGCGGTCCCACACTCTAACTGCTGAGCCAAACCGTCCAGGGCTACACTTTGTTCATTTTTATTGTCCCATACTATTCTGTTATGTGAACTAACCACACTTTATTTATCCATTCTACTGGTAATAAACCCTCTGCATGAACAACATGGTCTAAATTCAGAAAATTTGGTGTGCAACTGAGCCATGCTCAGTTTTCCAGTAGACACTAAAATTGTAAAGATGTTGAAAGGTTATAAATGCATCTGACAATATTGGTACAAAACCAACAAAAAAGAAGGTAAACTCTGATCTGTCAACTAATGGACCATCAATAAGTTGGATGATTGTATTTTAAAATATATTTTCCCCACAAGACTTGATCAAGTTATTTCACTCGATTCAGTATTTCACTGAATGTGAAATACTACTGCTAACACGAACCAGGTTTAAATCTAACGAGACGATGTAAACAATTAGGGACAGCTTGTTGTGAAACAAGCCACAAATGAACAAACACAAAACCATAGTAAGGTCTTGTAAAGAAGCAAGTTCCAGCCAATGCAGTTGTGCTATAGGTCATGTGACTTCAGACCGTCCTTTTATACAGCAGGCCCAGCATGGGTGAGCACTCAGCATGGGAAGAAGGCCATATGGGGCTCTCCGAGTGGCACCCACGTGAGCAAAAGCGGGTACCATTCATGGCCGTGATAAGAGAAAACCCGGCCAGCTACCCTATTCGGGACAGAAAGAAGCAGAGGACAGAGTTCAAGTCTGATATTCACATTGTGCCCAGTTCCCCTCCCTGCTTCAGAATAGCCAGCAACATTTGCCCCAGATCCGTAGGCAGTGTTCAAGGTTTCCTTGAGCTTGAGGTCAAGGCTAGCATGGCCCTTCCCATCACCCACCCCTGGTAAGCCTATGCTATTATGAAGATAAATAAAAGTCCCCTTCTCCCTCTCTTTGTTTATTTAATTCTTTTCTATGAATATATTTTTTTCTAATAAATATGGACAGAGTTTCGGGTGCACCATGATCTAAGCCAGTGTTGGGGGTTAGCCTGGCACTGTCATTTGTAAGCTAAGACTTGAGGTTTCAGGATTTCAACAGTGTTTGTTGGGAGGAGACAGGGAGATTGTTTCTACATCACACCAGGGAAAAGGGAACCAGTATTTCATGAGCAATTGCTCAGTGCCCAGCCTATGTGTGAGCCACCTCATTTAATCTTCATAAACCACCATTCCCCACCAGTTCCATATTTGTCTCTGCATTTCACAGTCAAGGAGAAGGAGGCCTGGAGAAATTAAATACTTGCTTATGGTTATATGGTTCATATACAATTAGTAAGCAATCATTAGGAACCTGGACAGTTGGCTTGGGGGAATGCCAGTTTTATCACTTCCAAGTTGTGGACCTTGGGAAATCTTTTTCTTTTTCTTTCTTTCTTTATTTTAGAGAGAGAGGAAGGGAGAGGGAGAGAGAGAGATAGAAACATCAATGAGAGAGAACATTGACTGGCCGCCTCCTGCATGCCCCCCACTGGAAATCGGGCCCACAAACTGGGCATGTGCCCTGACCGGGAATCGAACCGGCGACCTCTTGATGTATGGGTTGATGCTCAACCACTGAGCCACACCAGCTAGGCAGCAAATTATTTTAAGTCCCCATGGGTTGGGGATAATCATGGTGCCCTCTCCATGAGATGATGTGTGTAAAGGTACTTAGGGAAAAGCCTGGGCCTGGTGAGCACTTTCTACTGGTAAGCAGTTCTTCTTGAATTGCAGAGCCAGGGTTTGGACCAAAGTGGGAGCTCACTCCAAATACCCTAAAACAACAACCATGTATTTGCTTGTGACTGCCATTTGGACAGGGCACTCCGGAGGGAAGCCTGTCTCTGTTCTACATGGTGCCACTGGGGCCACTTCACCAGGGCTACAGGATCCAGGTGGACTTCAGAGCTGGACTGGCAGGGTCCCCGGGGCCTCTTTCTCTTTCCCGGTGGCCTCTGTCTCTAGCAGGGCAGTTAGATTTCTTTACATGGTTTCCACGGCTCTAAGACTCTGAAAGGGAGGTAAGTGCCTGGTCTCTGAAGGCCTGAAGCGTCACAGAACTGCTTCTACTGAGTCCCACTGGTCGAAGCAAGTCATGGAGCCAGGTCGGGTTGCTAGAGGGAGGCAAGTAGACTAGAGCTTTGAGGAGAGGAGCAGTCTATCGGTGTGGCGATGATAGCGCCTCCTGGTGGCCATCTTGGTGGGTAAGTCACCACACCAAGGCGAGCAGGCCAGCCAATGTGGTTAGACATCACCAAGGGGAGGTATTTTTGGAGGCACTGAGAAGAATGGACAGGACTAGAAAAGGAGCAAGATATTCTGGCAGACGGAGACATTTGAGCAAAGACCCAAAGCAAAGTTCCACGAGGCCGCTTGAGTTTGGCCCCCTTGACTGAAGGCAGGGCCTGTGCAAAAGAAGCGGAACTGGAGGGGGAAGAGGGCAGAAGGGGCGGTTGGAGTGCAGAGGCTCTGAAAGCTCATCTGAGGAGCACAGAGCTTATCCCAAGGGCGGTGGGCAGGCACTAATGTCCTCTAGATGGAGGGTGACACGCCGGGAGTGGTGTTTCGGGAAGAGCGATCTGCAGCCTGTCCGGGAGGTGGGGGGCAGGGACTGGAGTCAGCAGTGAGTCGGGTCTGAGGAGATGAGAGACGAGAGTTGTTCAGGGGAGGAGTGGAGGGGAGAGCATCGCTTATTTATGATTCTTTGCCGGTGTTTTTATATCCTTTCTATGGTTGTTGTGGAGGAGGGGAGGGGAGAGCCCAGGCCTGGCTAAGCCCCCAGCGCCCTGTGTGACAGACCAGACCTCCCACCAGGGACCCACGTCCTTCAGGGGACAGGCGACACTCTCGGCCGTCAGAGGAGCTTTGGCCCCAGAAGGACCAGTTTGTTAGACTCATTCTCATTCTTCTGCCCTCAGAACAGGGCACCAACGCCTCAGTGCTGAGACAAAGTCCCCAGCCCCCAGCTCCTTCTTCCTATGCAAGCCTTCTCTCCAGAAAAACATCCCCCCCAGACTTCCCAGTACACCCGCATCTCCCTGCCTTAGACCCTGGTCTCCCGGGACAGCTCTGCTCTCTTCTTGTCCAACTGCCATGACTCTTCGCCCATCCAGAGCTGCACGCCCTCCTCGGGGAGGCCTGCCCGGCGCCCCCCAGTCACTCCGGGCGAGGCCTCCTCCACGCCCTCACCGCCGCAGCAAGCCCAGCGCCGACCCCTGTGCCCCTCCAAGATGTTGTGCGTGAAACTGTCTGATCAGCACAGCTACACTGAGGGGGGGCTGTCTTCCTCCTTTCTCTTTCCCCTGCAGAGCTCAGAGCAGTGCTGACTATGAAGTCAGGACCTAACATAAAAGTAGAGAAGATGAATGATTTCTGGCCTCAGGCCCTCTGCTTTCTACGCAACCAAGGCACACGTTCTCTGATAACTAGCTGGAGTTAGGGGGCGTCACAGTGAAGCCAAGAGGCCCCCTGGAAACCAATCAATACCTATTATTATTATCATTATTATCATTATTATTATTATTATCCTTGACCATTCTTTTTTTTTTTTTTTTATCCTCACCCGAGGACATTTTTCCTTTTTTTTGTTGTTGTTCAGGTAGAGTGGGAGGGAGAGAGAGGAACAGAGAGAGAGAGAGAGAGAAACATCGATGTGAAAGGAACACATCGAGTGGCTGCCACCCGCACAACCGACCAGGGCCAAGGACAAACTGCAACCGAGGTACGCGCCCTTAGCGGGAACCGAACCCGGGTCTCTCTGGACCGCAGGCCGACGCTCTAACCGCTGAGCCAAACCGGCCAGGGCTCCTTGACCATTCTTTATCAGAACCACTCGAAGTGCTGAAGAGTCGCCCCTCCATCTGTGGTTTGTGGACGGTGGCATCGGGATAGGAGATGGATGTCTTCGGCTAGACCCACTAGGAGCAGAACCTGGGCAAGGATTTGGTGCGTGATTGATTGGGGGAGTGGGGAAGACAAACCTGCCCTGAAGGAGCTTAGCAAAGCATGTAGTTTCTGCTGGTCTATTCTCAGCCTGATGGGGGTGAGGGTGAGGTGGGGGTGGTGGGCTGATTTGCCTGGAACTGTCTTAGTTTTAGCAATGAGAGTTCTTTGTCCCAGAAAACCCCTCAGTTACAGGCAAGCACTGTAAGAGGTCAGGTTGTGTACCCCAGGACCATCAGTCATTGGCTGTGGGCTGCTCCTGAGCAGGAGAAAAGCAAGGCTCCTCGGCCAGAGGTGCTCACTGACCCCAAAGGCAGGTCTCTGGTGGGGCACCAGCCCAGTGAAGGGTGGGGGGGCACTAATGGCGTTCACTCCCGAGACAAGCCCCTACAAAGCATCCCTTTACCCCTCCCTGCACTGCTGGGAAGCAGCGCTGAGCACGGGCCAATCCTCTGGACCCCTCTGGGGGATGGGCCGCAGAGCTCAGCTCCTTCAGGACCCTCCTCTGGACTGATTCTGAGAACACCTAATAGGTTTCATAAAACCCTGTTGGCTTCCTGGTTGTTTGCGACTCAATTAAATTAACAAATTGGTCTCTTTGCCCAGAGTCTTTCCACCGCCTGTATTTTAGCATATGTCAGTCAGGGCGGCCCAGCATCTCCAGATGGCTGCGGGCTCCCTCTACAGATCCCATGCCAACTCGTCGCTGAGGAAGTGTGTGTGCGTGTGTGTGTGTGTGTCTGTGTGCGTGCGCGCGTGTGTATGTGTGTGTGTACGTGTGTGTCTATGTGTGTGTTTGTGTGCGTGTGTGTATTTGTGTGTGTACATGTGTGTCTGTGTGTGCATGTGTGTGTGCGTCTGTGTGTGTGTGCGTGTGTGTGTGTGTGCGTGCGTGTGTGTGTGTGTCTGTGTGTAGAGGCCCAGAGACAGAGACTCAATGCCTGAGTGGGGAGAGATGAAAAATGAGGCAGACAAGTCAGAAAAAATGAGAGGAAGAGGGAAGGGACTTTGAGGCAGGAGAGCCTGGATTCTCCCTCACAGGTTGACCAGCCGGGCCCTTCCTGCAGGGAGGCCTCTCCTCCTCAAGGTTGGGGTGGGGGTGGTGCCTGAAGCAGACTCTCTGGGCCTCGAGTTTCTCTGGAGGACAATGACAGTGTTGGTTCTTAAAGTGTGTTCCCTGAGCCAGCAGCATCAGCATGACTTGGCATCTTGTTAGAAATGCAACTTCTCAGGCCTTACCCCAGACCTCCCGAATCAAAGGCCCTGCAGGTGGAGCCCAGGCATCTGGGTTTTCACAAGCCCCCAGGTGCTTCGCTGCCTGCAGAACCCTCCTAACAGCAGAGCTGCACGGCCCCACGCAGAGAACCCACCTCAGTCATGGTCCTGGGCTGCTGCCTTCCAAGGGGAGTGAGGCGGGTGGTCTTCGAGCTGGCACCATGCTCAGAGCCACTTGAATGACACCTCTCTAGCCTTCAGTTAGATGTAGGAATTGGGGAACGAGGAAGAGGAGTCAGGGCATGGCCCAGAGGAAGAGAAAAGAAACCTGGAGAAAAGGATCTTAAAAGGCCAAGGCTTCAACTGGCCAGTGACAGCCCTGAAGTAGCAGGCTGTCAGCGCCTGTCCGCAGGACCGATGGGGAGGAGGCACCGTGGGAATGCGGCCTGGCCCAGCCGCAGGCGCATCTAATGGAAGGTCAGGTTGGGGATTAATTGTGGTGTGATGTCTGGATTCTGCTGGGGAGGGGTGGAGGAAGATGGGGGGATGGGCGAGGGCAGAAGGAAGACCAGTGGGAGACAGGGGGAGAAAGATGCTGGGGAACTGGGGCCCAGCAGAGGCTCCTGCTCCAAGCCTGGAGTTTTTGGAAGACCTTGCCATTGTCCAGCAGTCCACCTTGCTCTTCTGGCTTCTGAGGCCGGAGACCAAGAGGTGAGAGGCTTAGCGTGGCCCTTGATGAGAGGTGTGTTCTCATTTCAGCAGGTGTGGATATTACATTTGGCCCATGTGCCTGGCGTGGGTAGGATGACCAGCGACCTCAGACTCAAAGGTCTTCAGGGTCCAGGAAGGGAGGAACACAGGCTGGGTGGAAAGGCAGTGCGGACGGTGTCTGCGGGGGGTTGCTGAACTGGAAATCCGGGTCCTGTCTGGACCACGCGCTGGGCTCCAGCCTGTTGTTAGCACCCAGAAAAGCAGCCACCTGCCACCAGGCTGACCGAATCCAGGTGGAGGCATGAAACAGCAGGTCATGTAAGGGAAGCTACTAGAAGCTCACACACTGCCTGAGTGTCGAGGGGAGATCTGGCCGTGGAAATGGGCTGTGAGGGGGCTGGGACGCCATCCTGTAGTGACGGGGCCGCGAGGCCTTTCCAGCTGGGACCCTTGTCATCAGATCCCTCTAAGAATGAGTCTCGAGTCTCCTCTGTATTCTGATGCCTGTTCCCTTCTCTTCTTTTCAAGGGCAAAGGGCAAAGGTAATGCTGGGCACCCTGAGTGCATACTTTTTATAACCCCCCCTTCAGGAATATAAAATACTTACCTTTTCTACTTGACACGGCACAGCTGAGGACCTAAACGGAAATAACCCCTACTGAGTCCCTAGCCAGGAGGTGGGGGATTGGAGGCAAGACAAGAATGCAGTCTCTGTTCCTGGGGCACCGCTCAGGACAAAGGTTCTTGTAGGGAGGGTCCTGCAGGGGGGTGGGGGGGGGGTGGAGCCGGCAGGGCTCGCACAATCTGTATTTATCAAAAACTCCTTTGCTTGGCCTTGAGCAGCAGCTGCAGCGCTCTTCACCCTCGCCTCCTCCAGATGTCCTCCAGCACCCTGAGCGCCTTTCCACTTGGAAATCGCGATAAATCAAAGGAGTGGCGGGGACACGGGGCGCCGGCCTCCGAGAGGCTCAAAGCCCTGTCTGACTTTCCAGTTGGTACCTTTGGGCCTCTGGGGGGCGGGGGTCCACTGTAGTTTGAAAACCAGAGGTCTCGAGCTACCTGCAAACTTCTTCAAAGTGGTTTCTTTTGTCTTTAATTTTCAATTGAAAAATTATGGTTATTTTTACTTCTGTGTGATTTGAGGGTGTTTTTGTTTGTTTGTTTGTTTAAACAAACAGCAGGTATGTCATTTTAATATTTTAAAAATAAGAGAATAAACAAAAGGCAAGGTAAAGAGAAATTATTATTTGTACCAAACTGTTAACCCTCTGGTTTGTATTAGTTGTGGTTTTGTTGGTGGTGCTAAACTCGAAATGCATCAGGAGGGAATGAATTCAGCCCTGGGGCTGCTTGGAGCGCCCCTCTCTGCCAGTGAGCCCTCCCTCCCAGAAGGCTGAGGTCCTTCACCCAATCGGCCAGTGAGCCTCGGCGCTGATGGACTTTTCCATGTCAGTAGTCAAATGAGGTGGGTGGGGTGGAGATTAAGGTGGATTAAAGGATTATAGTTAGGAATACTTAATCAAATGCCCAGGGTGTACAGAATTTGGGATTAGGGTTAATAGCATGTTCCTGTGAAATAAGGTAATTATTTTATTTATTTTTTTTTTCATCCTCATCCGAGGACATTTTTTCATTTTTTGTTCAGATAGAGTGGGAGGGGGAGAGAGGAAGAGAGAGAGAAAAACATCGACATGAAAGGTACACATCGAGTGGCTGCCACCCATATGACCCAACCAGAGCCGGGGACAAACTGCAACCGAGATACGTGCTCTTAGCGGGAACTGAACCCGGGTCTCTCCGGACCGCAAGCCAAGGCTCTAACCACTGAGCCAAACCGGCCAGGGGTAAGGTGATTATTTTAGTGAGTACCACTTAATTCAGTGGGAAAGCCTTCTGGTTTGCTAAGCACTTGTGTGTGTGAGAATCTCGAAGGCAGAATGGACAGGGATTGCTTCAGTAATGACCCAGACTGGCCTTGTTTTCTTCTCTAACCCTATCGATTAACTTGGTTTTCAACAGGGTTTTTGCTGTCTTTTCTAAAGTTGGAAACGGGAAATGATACGCTGAAATACATTTCCCTGGAGCACAGCCATTCATTTAAAAAAAGAAGCAATGAAGACCAAAACACTTTGTTCGGTGTATGAGAGATGCAGAACCCTGTGGTGATATGCAAAATAGAGAGGTTGTAGGCAGCAGAGTGGCTAGGAATTGGAGCGCCCAAAATACTCTTAGATAAAAGCAAAATAAATAGACCTGGCCTCATCTAGGAGGAAAGAGAAGGGAGAAAATAACCCTGATGTTATCTCCTCTCCTTTCATCCCCCACCCCCAGGCCTCCACTGGAATAGTCCATTAACCTTTGACAGCTCCTTTCCTGAGATAGGTTTTGTTTTTTTTCAAGGGCCCTGAAAACCTGAGGTGTGTGGCAGGGACAGGGTGGGGGAGGGTGGCGGGGGTGGCATGGAGGGCCCTGAGTTTCAGAAGGTTAACCTGTGGCCTGAGGTAAAGGAGATTTGTGGGACCTGAAGGGGGAAGGGAGAGGAGGGTGTTTCTAAGGGATGGAACAGCAGGTGCCCAGGCCCAAGGACCCAACTGGGGAATTGGATAGAGTGGGCATGGGGCCAAGAGCAGACTAGGGATGGGTCTGATTTCTTTTTGTGTCCTTGTGGCTTTGGTAGTGTGGGGGCTGGTAACGTTGAACGTGGCCGAATGGGGAACCAAACTGAGCACACGTTGGATGTTAGTTTAGCTACTGGGAGTGCCGTGGGTCGGGCACCTGGTTTCTTTCAGGGTGATGGTGTGACCTGGCTGGCACTGGGTGCCCTGGGATCAGTGGGTCTGGAAGCAGGGACCTGCAGGGGCTGTTGCAGACGCCCTGAGCCTGCTCTCTCCCAGGTGCCGGTAGAGGGCCAGTGCCCAGGACAAATCCAGCCCTTCTGGGAGACGGGAGCCCTGCTGCTGACTGGGAAGGACGGTGTGAGCTGGCACATCTGAGAGGGGCAGAGGCACTGGAGAGCCCAGAACTTGCACGAGGTTCAGAGAAATTGGGTTTAAAGCACAAAATCCAATGTGGTCAAGGAAGAGCACCAAGGCGGAGGGGATTCAGAAATGGGTGGGGAGCCCTGGCAGGTAGGCTCAGGGGTCAGAGCGTCAGCCCCCAGACCAAGGGGCTGTGGTTGGATTCTGGTCAAGAGCACGTACGTGGCGTGCAGGTTCGATCCCCAGCCCTGGTCAGGGTCGGTCTGGGTCATGCGGAAGGCAACCAATCCATGTGTCTCTCTCACATCGATGTTTCTCTCTCCCCCTCCCTCTCTTCCACTCTATCTAAAAATCAATGAAAAAATATCCTTGGGTGAGGATTAACAAAAGAAAAAAAAGAAAAAAGAAAGGAAGAAATGGGTGGGGAGGTGGCAAGTGAAGCCACCATTCTGGTCACTTCTGAAGGTAGGGCTGCCAGATAACATACAGGGTGCTCAATTAAATTTGAATGGCAGATAAACAAGTAATTTTTTAGTGTATACATGGCCCAGATGTTGCATTTCTTTTCTTTCTTTCTTCTTTTTTTCCTAAATCTGGCAACTCTACCTGAAAGCGATTGCAGATGCTTTTTATTTCCTCCTTTGATTCTTTCTGTATTTGCTAAATTATCTCATGAACAGGTTTTATTTTGGCATCAGAGGAAAATAGTTCTAGTCCTAACCCTACACTCTAATTTCTGAGCAAATGGCAGTTTTATTATTGGGTCAGGCATAGGGGATGGACAGTCTGGAGACAGGGAGGACTCTGAGCAGAGTGAGCACCCTGCAGGCACCCTGTCTAGGTCCGAGGCCCCCAGACTTTGCAGCCGCTCCCAGTCTTACATTCTTATCGTCATGTGTCATTTTGGTGACTTCCAATCTCCTTAAAACTCTGGTTTTCTCCGCCCTTCCCCTTTAAATCCATTAACAGCCTGTGCACCTGGAGTCCTCAGGCCTTAAAGATCTTTCCTGTCTGTCAAGCTTTCCTGGGAGAAAGGGCCCTCAGCACCATTGTCCGCTCACTCCACAAACTCAGGCATCTTTCCTGTCCCAGACACTTATCTCTCGGAACTTCCTTTCCAAGAGGTTATATATGAAATCATATAGATACCAAAGTGCCTAATCTTATTCCCGTGCTCAATCCTTGCTTATTTTTAGCCTATTTGAATTCTTAATGAAATTCTGTTTAGATATATATATCAAAAGCATCTTGAAATATTTAACATCCAGACCATTGTCAGAATACTCATCTGGCACTCACTAGTCCACACTAATTATAAACAATCCGTCTGGCCTTTGTCTTTAATGGTTTTATAAGTGCGAGGCTTGTCTTTCTAATTAGACGATAAACTGGTCTTTTGCTTCACTGATCTCTCTGAGCACCTGCCACAGAGTGGGGCACACACAGCAGCGGTTCAATGACATGTCTCAAGCCAGTTGGCTCAGGTCTCTGTTTGCTCCTCCTTGCCTAATCCCCCGTCTGAGTCCAGTCCCCTCACCATTAAAAACAGCTCAGTTTCTTTACCTGTCACTTGTAACATCTGTATCCTCAATATTCACCAATATTGTTGTGTATATAAAATTGGATAGCAATCTTGCCATATAAAGTCATTTAAAAAAATAAAGTCAATGTTTCTCTAAACACAAAGGCAATGCAAACTTTAAAAATACTTGCCCTGGCCGGTTTGGCTCAGCGGTTGGAGCATCGGCCTGCGGTACAGAGAGACTCGGGTTCGGTTACCGCTAAGGGCATGTACCTGAGTTGCAGTTTGTCCCCGGCCCTGGTTGGTCGTGCGGGTGGCAGCCACTCGATGTGTCCCTTTCACGTTGATGTTTCTCTCTCTCTCTCTCTTCCTTTGTCTCTCTCCCACTCTATCTGAACAAAAAAAAAAAAAAGGAAAAATGTCCTCGGGTGAGGATAAAAAAAAATACAGACCAGCACAGCCCTGGCTAGTTTGGCTTAGCAGTAGTGTGTCAGCCCTCAGACCAAAGAGTTGTGGGTTCGATTCCGATCAAGGGCACGTACCTCGGTTGCAATTCACCCCGGCCCTGGTCAGGGTCGTGCAGGAGGCAACCAGTTTACCAGTCGATGTTTCTCTCGCTCTCCGACCCTCCCATTCTATGTGAACATAAATGGGGAAAATATCCTCGGGTGAGGATTTTTATTTTTTTATTTTTTTTTATCCTCACTCGAGGATATTTTTCCATTTTTTGTACAGATAGAGTGGGAAGGAGAGAGAGGAAGAGAGAGAGAGTGAGAAACATCGATGTGAAGGGACACATCAAGTGGCTGCCACCCGCACGACCAACCAGGGCCGGGGACAAACTGCAACCGAAGTACGTGCCCTTAGCGGGAACCGAACCCGGGTCTCTCCGGACCGCAGGCCGACACTCTAACCGCTGAGCCAAACTGGCCAGGGCCTTGGGTGAGGATTTAAAAAAAAAAAGAAAAATATCCTCAGGTGAGGATTCAAAAAAAAATACAGACAAGCACAAAGGCAAAAACCCAAACCAAACTTTAATTCTCCTATTGTAATCACTTCATATATATCTTTCCAGTATTTTTCTCTTTATGGAGATATATGCCTATGTCTATATCTACATATATACATGCACAAATATATTTTTATCACAAAGCAGAGGCACATATAATTTTATTTTCCTTATTAAGCAACTACAACAAACATTTTCTTATGACCAGTCCCTTATTATTACACTAGGTTATTTCCCATTTTTCTCTGCCGTAAGTAAGGCTGTAACAAAAGTCCTTGTTCAGCCCCCTGCGCCCATCTCTGCTGCATTTCTGTAGGGAGCGAGTTTCTAGGCAGGAAACCTCGGTGAGGCGCCCTGGGAATCTGGGTGAGAAGTTGGGGCTTTGCATTGCTCTTCCTCCTGCTTACTCAGATCACTTATTGAGGGGCAACAACAGCTTTTCCAGGGGTTCCCCGAATGCTTCAGTATTTCTAGCTGCTAAATTCCATTCCAGCCTTTCCTTCAGGTGCCTTCCTTTATTTACCCAAAGAATATACTTTTGGGGAATTACTATGTGCCAGGCACTGTTCCAGGTGCTAGGGACACGGCAGCAAACAACACCGCATTTAAGTCCAGGGCACTTGGGAATCTTGTTGGGAGCTCTGGGCTATAGACGAACGGGTCAACTGTAAACCTCATCTGGTGTGTTTGGGCCTTTTCCTTGTGGCACTGCCATGTTGGTACCCTTGGGTCTTTCCTCTGGGGCTGGTCAGATGATCAGACGGGACCCCTTCAGGCTCCCACCCGAAGGATGAAGGTCTGACTGCCAGACTTGGGGAGCTGAGTGGGGAGATGGCACCTGGAAACTGGAGCGGACTCAAGCTAAGCTGCTGGCATTGAACTTCAGAACCACTTACCAGTGGGTGAATATGGGCACGTTACCTAACCTCTCTGTGCCTCAGTTTCCCCAGCCCAGATGATGATGATAACAGCACCACCTAGGTTACTGTGAGAAATAAAGGGTCTGATATCTATAAGGCACTTGGAAAAGTTCTTGGTACATAGTAAATGCTCAGTAAATGTTAATTTGCAGTTTCACTTGGTTAAAAATATGGCAGAAACCTCAGACAGCCTCAGATTGCTCCCATAAAAGAAACACCCATTTAACACCTTGTCTTCTGGCCTCCTGGCCTTGCTGTTCCTGTCTTTTCATTATAGTCTTAACTATCAGGTCATACCTTACCTTTAAAAGGTACTTCTGACGAACATACACCTTGCTGAGAGCTTGGCTACTGGCCCAGGGCCCAAGCAACCGTGTGGAAACTTGTCTTTTTAAACCACAACCGTAGAACCTTTGAGGGATTCAGTTGGACAATCAGTCTTCAAAATAAATGCAAACACAGTGAGTTCCCAGCTGTGCAGGGGTGGAATCAGTAACCAGGTCCTCAGCAGTTTTACTCTATTGAACCCTGATGAATTTCTGATTCCCTGCCACCATCACCACAGAGCAGGCTGGGCAACTGACAATGACCCCAAAAGAGGGACCTTCACTCTTAGTAACAAACCCTTTAGAAAGAAAGAGTGTTGCTGTCATTTTTGTAAGGTAACGAGGATCTAAAGCACTTGGCTAAGAGAGGTTTTAAAAGTTGTGAAATCTGTGTTTTGACCCCATCGCTGTTCCTCCTCAGTGGACAGGGGACTCGGCCTTTCTAGAGACCAGCTTCTTCACCTGGAAAATGAAAGCTGTCCCTCCTAGAGAGATAGCGAAGTGCACATTTGCATTGCTGCTCTCTGCAGCCCACCAGAATGAACAAAGGCCCAAACAAAGAAAAAATGTCACCCATAGCATGACTGGGGAATGACCGCAATCTCAAACCACAGATTAAAAGAAATCATCGTGCATTCATTCTTGTTTCATTCATTCAGTAACTGTTTACGTAGCACCTCAGAGGTGCCAGCACTATCCTAGATGCCAGGAGCTCCATCAGCTACATGGAGACAAAACTGAGCCCAGAGAAAGAAGAACACCAAGGTGTGACACCTTTTTTCTCTGATTCAAAACAGGTACAGATTTAGGAACGTGAGTACGAAGGTTCCTAGGGACTCTGTAGTAAGGACTTTAATCTTTCCCAAAGAGAGGTCTGGTCTTTGCCCATAGCTTCTGGGAAGTAATCTCCAAAACCCTTGGAATGTCATGCCTGATAGGAATGTTTTTGTTTGTGTGGGGCCCTGGGTCACTCCAGATAGTCTAACAATGTGATTTGGGAGTGGGGGTTGGGGAGATTGGAGTAACAGGGTATCAGCGGGCTGGAGGGACTGGAGACTGAGCGGTCACATGGGCAGTCAACCACACCTACGTGACAGAGCCCTAATAAGAAGTCTGGACACTGGGGCTCGCGTGCACTGCCCTGGAGGGCAGCACTGTGTGTGCTGTAGCACATCAATGGTAGGAAGGGGCAGTGTCTCTCACTTCCCTGGGAGAGGACCCTGGGAGGCCTGTGCTTGGAGCTCTCCTAGACTCTGCCCTATGCACCTCCACCTTTGGCTGATCATGAACTGTACCCTTTCACTGCAATAAACTGTAACTAGGAGTGTAACAGCTCTCAATGAGTTCTGAGTCCTTCTAATGAGTTATGGAACTTAAGGGTGGTCTTGGGGACCCCCCGACTTGCAATTGTTGTTGCAATTGAAGTGAGGGTGATCTTTTTTTTTTTTTTTAATATGTTTTTATTGATTCTGGAGAGAGAGAAACATTAATGTGAGAGAGAAACATCAATCAGTTGGCTGCCTCCTGCATGCCCCCCTACTGGGGATTGAGCCTGCAACCCAGGCATGTGCCCTGACCGGGAATTGAACTGGTGACTTTTTGGTGCATGGGACTATGCTCAACAAACAGCCTTACTGGCCAAGGCATGAGGGTGGTCTTATGGACTACTGCTCTATAATGTTACAGAGTCCCTTCGGGGGACATGGGATAAGGGTGATGAGCAGGACGTAGAAGGAAAAGGGAATGTGTTGCTTGGGGCCCATTTTCATGACAAAGAAAGGCCAGGTAGGTGCACCTGAAGGAGAGCTCCCAAGGCTGTGGTCCTGCCGGTTCACTCAGTTTCCTGACAGAAAACACCCTTCAGGAGGACTGCCCGGTCTCCAAATGAGGGAACAGCCCAAGCAAAAGAGAGTTCCTCTTTTATGGGGTGAGTTATGTGCAAAGAAGGGAGGAACAGAGGAGACATGTTTAGGTTCCTTTCTGCTCATTTCCCATCCCTCCCTGCAGGCAGAGGTCACCCTCGGAGGCTGCTATCAGTGACTCGCCTTCCCACTCAAATTCTAAGTACACTTAACAACACACCACTCAGTGAAAAAAGAAAAAGAGAACAATTAAGGATGATCCACAAACAGGATTCTGGGGCAAATAATAAGCTGGAATGAAATGTTCCATCTGATGATGCCTCCCCCACTCCCAGGAGTTCTATGCATTGACACTACAAAGGAAAAAGAAAAAGAGATGGGAATAAATATGTCAAGTACCAGTTCTCCAAGAACAAGAGAAGAATTACTCTAGTATATTTTTAGACTAAATTCTCCATTGTATTAAAGCCATAAAGTTTGCCCTGGCCAGTGTGGCTCAGTTGGTTGAGTGTCATCCCAAACACCAAAAGGTTGTGGGTTCTATTCCAGGTCAGACACATACCTAGGTTGCAGGTTCCATCCCAGTCAGGGCGTGTATGAGAGGCAACTGATCTCTCTCTCTCTCTCTCTTTCTCTCTCTCTCTCTCTCTCTCTCTCTCCCCCTCTTCCTCTCTAAAAATCAGTGGAAACTTATCCTTAGGTGAGGATTCAAGAAAAAGTTTTATAAAACATGCTAAAAAAGAAATGATACTACAGGATAATAATAAAATCTAACATCTATTCAGTGTTTACTATATGCCTGACACTGTTCTTAGTGTTTTTAATGTATTAGTCATTTAAAACCCACAACAATACTCTTGTTTTCTCCGTATTTCATATGAGAACATTAAACAGCTTTCCCAAGTTCACAGCTAAGTAGTGGAACTGGACCTTAACCCCAGATGGTTTGACTCTTCACTGTCATGCTATACTACCTAAAATATTTGAAACATCTTTACTAAACTGACCACAATGAAAACCTAAACAAACACCAAGAGGAAGAAGTTATACTGACTACATTATCTGACTGCAATGAACAATTTTTTGCTACTGTATCCTAATATAAGATTGGGGAAGAGGGACATCTGTAATACATTCAACAATAAAGATAAGTTTTAAAAAATCTGAATGAAATGGACAATTTTTAAAGAAAATATAAATTGTTCAAAATAAATGAATAAGAAGGAGGCAACTTCAAATTAGCAACAATAGCAAAAACAATGGGAGAGATTGAAAAACAAAGTTGTCAAAGTGCCAGGCTGGAGAGTTTTCTGGGTGAACTCTTCAAGGAACAGATTAAATTTGATGCTATTCAAATATTCCAGAGCATTATAAAATAAAGAAACTTTCTGCCTCTTTTCCCCCCACAAGTCAGCATTACAGTGATGCTCACAGCTGATAAAGGTGGCAGGTGCACATACTCACCTGTGCACACACAATCCATGCAGCACATGAGATGCTTTGAGCTGCAAGTAATAAACTACTTGAGTAAAAGTGACTTAAATACCAAGCCATTTATTATCAAACCCAACAGGAAACGGGTGAGGTGTATTCATTACTGGCCTCAGACATTTAATAAGACCCTCAGGGACCACAGCCCCAGGCATTCTGGCCTAAGAGTCCAAGTTGATAGGTGGAGGTAGATCAGAGAGCCAGAAGTGACCCCAGAATTCCACCTGTGTCCCATGCTGCACTGCTTACATGCCTCCACCTTGTGTTCTGATGTGTTGCTGCCCTATTCCGAGTGACTGGGGAGTCTGTGTTGTATCTATTTTTATTTATTTATTTATTTATTTATTTATTTTGGTACGTGCCCCTAGCGGGAACCGAACCCAGGACTCTCTGGTCCGCAGGCTGATGCTCAACCACTGAGCCAAACTGTCCAGGGCTGTATCTATTTTTAAATATTTTACTATCACCCCTAGAAATACCAAATATTTTTGGAAATAAAGTATCTTCTAAAAGTGATATTTCAAATCAGCAGGAAAAATATGGCTTATACAGATATCCATGTCACTATTTAGAAGAAAATAAAGCTGGTTTTCTGCCTCACCTATCCTAATATTCAAAGATTAAAATGTTAAAGAGAGCCCTGGCTGGTTTGGTCCAGTGGTTAGAGCATCAGCCTGAGGACCAAAGAGTCACAGGTTCGATCCGGTCAAGGGCACGTACCTCAGTTGTGGTTCAGTGCCCAGCCCTGGTCGGGGTCCTGTGGGAGGCAGCCAACAGATGTGACACATGGATATTTCTCTTTCTCTCTCTCCCTCCCTCCCTCCCTCTCCCACTCTATCTGAAGATAAATGGAAAAATATCCTTGGGTGAGGATTAAAAAAAATGTTAAAGAGAGAAAAAAGAAGCTTTCTAGAGGAAAATAGGAATTAATTATTTTTACAATCTTATAATAAGAAAGGCCTGTCTAAGCATGATAACATGTTTGGTACATTTGTCCACTTAAAAAAGTTGAGGACTTCCGGTAAAGATGGCAGGGACTTCCGGTAAAGATGGCAGGGACTTCCGGTAAAGATGGTGGGGACTTCCGGTAAAGATGGCGGTGTAGGTAAACACGGTATCGCGTCCTTCCACAACCACATCCAAGTTACAACTAAACTACAGAACAACCATCATTCAAAACCGCCTGAAATCAAGCTGAATGGAAGTCCTACAACTACGGGATTAAAGCAGCAGCCACATCCAGACTGGTAGGAGGGGCGGAGGCGCGAGGGGCGGAGGCGCGAGGGGCAGCGGTGGCGCGGCGGCGGGCGCGATGGGCTGGTCCCACACCCAAGTGTGGCAGATAAAAATCAGGAGGATACCTCGACTGGGAAGGTCCTTCCTGAGGACTGAGGGGTCCCCGTCCCACACCAGGTGCCCAGCTCAGGGTTCCAGTGCCAGGAAGAGAAGTCCCCATAACTTCTGGCTGGAAAAACCAGCGGGAACTGAGGCTCAGGGAGGCTGATGCGGCCGGAGCCCCAGGCAGCTCCCTAAAAGGCCCGCGCATGGACTTATCAGACTCTCTCCCTCTAAGCTTGGAGGGGAGGCAGCTCGAGGGGCACCAGAGTCATACAGGGAAGAACTGAGCTGTTTGGCACTGGAGCGAGGGCTGGAGAGGGGGCTTTCTCTGGGACAAACGTGCTGTCAGAGGCCTTTGTTCCTTTGGTGAGCCCTTCCTGGGGGCAGCAGACAGTCGCCATATCTGGGACTCCAGCAACCTGGCTCACACTGGTAGCCCCGCCCTGGTGACTCCCTGAGGCCCCGCCCCACCCAGCCCCACCCAGCCCCACCCAACCCCACCCGACTTTCAATCCCACCCAACTTTCAAGCCCACCCAAGCTGTTGCCACTTGCTTAACCATAGGATTGGCCAGTCTTGGATCCTGCTTCAGGTTTTTCCTAAATTCTTTCAAACAAGCAGAATCTGGTCTCAGCTAGCCCCATACCTCTCGTTAAGTAATACACTGAAACAAACACAGTGAGGCAGCCAAAATGAGGAGACAAAGAAACAGGTCCCAAATGAAAGAACAGAACAAAACCCTAGGAAAGAACTAAGCAAAATGGAGATAAGCAACCTAACAGATGCTGAGTTCAAAATACTGCTTATAAGAATGCTCAATGAACTTAGAACCTCAGTGAACTTAGGGAGGGCCTCAAGAGCATAAAAAAGGACCAGTCAGAAATCATGGATACACAGTTAGAATTGAAGGAGGCATTAACTGAAATAAAGAATAATTTACACAGCTTCAATAATAGAGTACGTAAATCCAAGGAGCAAACCATCGATTTGGAATATAAGGAAGCAAAAAATACCCAATCAGAGCAGCAAAAAGAAAAAAGAATCCAAAAAAATGAGGATAGTGTAAGGAGCCTCTGGGACAACTTCAAGCATGCCAACATTTGCATCTTGGGGGTGCCAGAAGGAGGAGAGCGAGAACAAGAAATCGAAAACCTGTTTGAAACAATAATGGCAGAAAACTTTCCTAACTTGGTGAAGGAAACAGACATACAAGTCCAGGAAGCACAGAGAGTCCCAAACAAGATGAACCCCAAGAGGCCCACACCAAGACACATCATCATCAAAATGCAAAAGGTTCAAGACAAAGAGAGAATCTTAAAAGCAGCAAGAGAAAGGCAGCTAGTCACCTACAAGGGAGTTCCCATAAGGCTGTCAGCTGATTTCTTAAAAGAAACTTTGCAGGCCAGAAGGGAGTGGCAAGAAATATTCAGAGTGATGAAAAGCAAGAACCTACAACCAAGATTACTCTATCCTGCAAAGCTGTCATTTAGAATTGACGGCCATATAAAAACTTTCCCAGACAAGAAAAAGTTAGAGGAGTTCATCACCACCAAACCGTTATTATATGAAATGATGAAGGGTCTTTTTGAAGAAAAAGATAAAATATATGAACAAACAAAATGGCAATGAATACATATCTATCAACAATGGAATCTACAAACAAAATGAACAGGTAGAACAGAAACATTCTCATAGATACAGAGAACATTTTGTTGGTTGCCAGTTGGGAGGGGGGTTGGGGGAATGGGTGAAAAAGGTGAAGGGATTAAGAAGTACAAATTCATTGCTAGACTGACAAACCTCAAAGGGAAAGGGGTTGGGGGGGGCGGTGGGAAGAAATAAACCAAAGAACTTATATGCATAACCAATGGACACAGACAATAGTGTGGGAAAAGGTGGGAGGGGAGCGGGAGTGGGGAGGAGGGGGTTAATGGGGGAAAAATGTGGAACATCTGTAATACATTTTACATTCAACAATAAAGATTTTAAAAAAATTAAAAATAAAAATAAAAAATAAAGAAAATGAATTTGGGGAAAAAAAACTTGAACATTTTGTACGGGAGAAAAAGGACATTCTAATAAACTCAAAAGTAAAAAAAAAAAATTAAAACACAAGATCATTGCAAAACTTATTTACCACGCATTAAACAGATTAGGAACTAATTTCCCTTACATAAAAATCAATGAGAGCTCTTACAAGTTAAGGTTCAATAAATAAGAAAAAGTATACAACATCACGAATACACAAATAAAAATAAAACAAGGATGAGAGTTACTTGTTTGCTCACTGGGTAATACTCAATGTTGGCTAGGGTGTGGGAAAATGGGCACACTCATATGTTTGTTAATATAGTTTTTCAGGAGGAGAATTTGTCAAATCTGTTAAAGCTTAAAATATTTATAATTATTGGCAGAATCATCCCTGGTGGCATCATTTGTCACTTCACAAAATTAAAAACAACTCAAACATCTATTTATATGGCATCAATGAAACAAATTTGAATACTTTTATTAATTCAACAAATGTTGATTGTCTGCCATCAGATAAAGTTTGCATTTTCGTGGGAGGAGTGGTGTAGCAAGCAAGTCAACAAGTACAAGGATGGTCAGAAACGCTTCAAGGGAAAGAAACACCATGATGCTTTACAGCAGGGACTGGCCAAACATGTTCTACAGACCAAATCTGGCCTGCCACTTTTTTTGTATTGGTTCAAGTTTAAAATGATTCTTACACTTTTAAATGGTTGGGGGAAAAATCAAAACATGAATACTATTTCATGATGTGAATGAAAATTATATGAAATTCAAACTTCAGTGTCCATCGGTGAACTCTTACTGGGACAGAGTCATGTTTATTTGCATCTCTTCTATGGCTTCATTTGCCACTACAGTGAGTTGCTTCTATAGAGATTGTCTATCCCACAAAACCTAGAATATTTATTATCTGGTCCTTTGATGAGAAAGTTTGCTAACCCCCATTTTAGAGAAAAATCAATGGAAGACCCAAGAGAAATGAAAACGTATGTCCACACAAAAACTTGAATGTACATAGCAGCATTATTCATAAGCGCCCCAAAGTGGAAACAACCTAAATGCCCATCAACTATATGTACAAACAAAACATGGTAGATCCAGACAATGGAATATTACACAGCAACACAAAGAAATGAACTGTGGATAAAGGCTACAACATGGGTGAACCATGAAAACACTGCTGAATGAAAGTCAGTCACAAAGGACCATGTATTATATGATTCCATTTACACAAGATGAGAAGAAGAAGCACATCTATATGGATAGAAAGTAGATTGGTGGTTACTTAGGCCTGAGGGCTCCAGTGGAAATAGGGAGTGACTGCCAAAGGGATTATGAAAATGTTCATGGTCCCCAATAGTTTCTTTTGGGAGCTGCTGCGCCAGTCCTGGACTGTTTACCCCTGCACTTCTTGTAATATAATAAAAAACAATATTTATTTTGTTAAGCCACTGTAGTAGGGTTACTATTATGTGAAGCTAAATGTATTTCCCAAATTATACAGTGGGTTAGAAAGCCAGGAAGAGGAAAGAAATGGTCAGATAACTAGGAGAACCAGAAAAGTAAAGCATCTTAGCGGCCAAGGGAATAGTTTGCATCAAAGGGGGCCCTGTGCTGACAGCTGTACAATGGGCGGGACGCAGTTGCAGAAAGGGCCTTCTAAGGACAAACACGCAGAGCAGAGCTGAGATGGGAGGCTGGCAGGACAGCTTGTATGAAGTAGAGGAGAGGTCCAGGGAGCTGAGGAGGCAGAAGTCAACACATTTGTCAGGCTGTTGACATGAATGTTGAAAGTGACTGGGATAATGGCAGGGTGAAAAGGAAGAATGAGAGTCAGGTGCCAAAGAGTTGTCTAGGAGCTTAGGCACGGGGCCCAGAGAGCAGGACTGAGTGCTGCGTGTAAGGAGAACAAAGCCAGCACCCAGACAGCGTTCCACCAGCCAGTCAGTCTTGGTGATGTCACAGCAACTGTTTGTTTCCATTTTCCATGGTTGGCCAGATGCTCAAGAACAGTCTCTCACTCTCGTGATGAATAAAGTTGGACCTAGAAAGCCATGTGCCTATTGACTAACTTAGTAGGAAATAGGCCTTCCTTAGATCAGCACGCCGAGAATTATGTCTGTTTTTCTTGGCCTCCTTTACCTGATCCCCAGGTAACTGGAAAACCAAGTCTATAGTCAGAGATTGCTTGATGAGCTCAGAACCAGAATGCTTCGATTAGTGTGCTTTTCCGGAGTGGTGGTGCAGATGAATACCCTTCATCTGGGCTGTGTGCCCATCTCTCGACTCTGGTCCCCAAGTCTTTCTTCAGTTGTACAGAGCCCCTTAGGGCTGCTGAAGCTGTGGCTTCCTTCATGCTATGATCTGAGCGTAAAGATATCCACTGGTCACCTGGGCAGATCTGACGTAGGTGTGTTCCTGTCTTCTCAGCAGCTCCCTGAGAAGCCACCGATAGCTAGATGGCGAGACTTCTGTAGATGGTTACCCTCATCTGTCATGTTTTGATTAGCACCATTTTCACTTTCAGGAAGTGACAGTTATTTAGCCTCAACCTCAAAATCAGAGGTGCATTACTGATACCCCTATAAAGCAAAGACAAACATGGATAATCTTCACTTCAGTTCTTTCCGGGTTGATATCATAACTTCATACCGATACAACTCCTACTGGTGGCCACAAGTGGGCCAACGTGCCAGCCCACCTGTGTTTGTGTCTGGTCTTTTCTGCATAGTGGGCAAGGGATGGTCTTCCCCGAAGAACAGGCAAGCATTTGTCTGGTGGCTGATGCATGCACTTTTTGGCTCAGAAAATACAGCCACCAAACCCTTGAGCTAACACTCAGTCTGGCTGTTTTCAAAGCAAGTAGGAAATATTTGGAAAAGGTGAACAAGTAATAGCCCTTATTCCTAGGCACAACTCTGTACAGATTGCCCTGAGCCAGCCAGGCTCTGCCACCCCCTCATCCCCACTGTTCAGCCCCACCCTGGTCTTTCAGACAATATGGATGCAGGGGCATGAACCACTGGGTGCTCCTGAGCAGTGGGAGGCCCTAGAGAAGGGCAGTCTGGAGGTAAGACTGAGGTGGCATGGCAGCAGTCACCAGGTTCCTGAAAGGAATCGAAGTGGATAAGAGAAGACTAACATACCCCAGCACTGGGTGGCATGGTTTGGAGGAAACGGGACGTATGTGCGGCCTCTCTCAAGCAGAAGTCAAGTGATGCTGTCAGGAAGAATGTGGGAGGGATTCTTTTACCGGGAAAAAGGTCAGACCTTATTACTTCTAAGGTCCCTTCCAACACTGATGTGCCAGATCCGGTGGCCTGATACTATGGCAACTTACCAAACTTACTCTCTTCGTGGAGAGCATCCCATGTTTACGTATGTGTGTGTGTTTACATGTGTCCTGACCATTGGTTGTCAATGTCCTCCCAGCCATAATCTTGAAATGAATAGAAAAGTGTTGATTGAGTACAAATGGACACAGAACATCCTAACTTTGGAAGAAGACCTCAAAGTACTAGGTATACTTGGCATTGAAAACACACAGTGGCCTTGTTTTGGATATACTAATATGAAACGTAGTCAAGAAATTTTAGCCCTAGCCGGTTTGGCTCAGCGGTTAGAGCGTCGGCCTGAGGTACAGAGAGACCCGGGTTCGGTTCCTGCTAAGGGCACGTAACTCGGTTGCAGTTTGTCCCCGGCCCTGGTTGGTCGTGCGGGTGGCAGCCACTCGATGTGTCCCTTCACATTGATGTTTCTCTCTCTCTCTCTTCCTCTCTCTCCCTCCCACTCTATCTGAACAAAAAATGGAAAAATGTCCTCAGGTGAGGATAAAAAAAAAAAAGAAAAGAAATTTTAAGTGAAAACAAAGCAAGTTTCAACAGTGTGAATAGCATACCTCCATCCATTTTTTTCTTTCCTTTATTAATTTTTAGAGAGAAAGGAAGGGAGAGGGAGAGATGGAAACATCGATGAGAGCCACCTCCTGCATGCCCCCCACTGGGGATTGGGCCCACAACCTGGGCATGTGCCCTGACCAGGAATCGAACCAGTGACCTCTTGGTATGTGGGTCGATGCTCAACCACTGAGCCACACCGGCTGGGCCCTCCATCCATTTTTAAAATGATATACATGTATATAAATATATATACTTTGTATATTCATACATAACTCTGGAAAGATACCCAAAAATCTGATAACAGCAGTTGTTTCACAGGAAAACTGAGTGGCTGAGTGTGTGAAACAGAACTACTTTGCACTAGAATTATTTTTGGTATTGTTTCTTACTTCTGTACAATGTGCTTGTGTTACCTATAAAAACAATAATAACAACAACAATAATAAACCTTAGCTGCCTTACTGAGAAACCCCAGATAGTGGCAAGTGCAGGGGTGCGGGGTCTGAAGAGGACAACTTCTAAGGGTCTCAGGGAGGCAGATGCCCACATTTAAATGAACTTCAACCTTGCCCAAGTTTAGAAATTATTTGTGGTGAATTCCTTGTGGAACTAGATTAGTTTGAACTTGAGCCGCCCTCAAACGGATCATAAAAATGAAAAAGGGTCTCATGACTGTTAATAGGTAAACAAGTGGTACTACCCTGGGTTGCGAGCACTAACTCTTAACACTCCTGGATGGGCCGTCCTGACACTTGGGTGGGGTTTTCATTTTGCTACCAGCTAGTGGTGTGACCTTGGGCAAGGCCTGCTGTTCCCCTTGCACTCCTGGAGGAGTAATAAGCTCACAAATTCATTATCTAATTCATTCTGTCTGAATCAGGGTGTGTGTGGAAAAACCACAGCAGAGCAATAAAAACTGAAGGTCTTGGGAAATCAGAGAGCCTCTCAAGGAAACCACAGCCGAGTTGGGCTAAGCCTCCAGAGAATTACCATATCCTGTTTCTCCTGGATTCTGGGCAGACCCTTTCCCAGGTTCCAGTGAATCCCCGAATCTCCGTCCCTGCTGCTCCAGGCGCTGCTCTGCACAGATGGTGCTGGGAGCCCAGCGAGCCTTGTTAGGCTCTATCTCTTCTCCAACGCTGATCTCAGTAAGCATATGCTGAATTAGGCAAGGCTGTGTGGGATTTCCACAATACAGATGACTGAAAAATCAGTGCAGGAGATGGCTCGTTTTCATCTTTAAAAAAAAAAAAAGAAGAAGGAAAGAGATACACATATGGGTAAGGTGTGACTAAATTAAGGAAACCGATTTTGTTAACCTTTGAATTTTTATCGTATACTTAACTTTACAGAGACTAATTTTAACTAAAACACCACCCTAGATTCTTTTCTGCTCTTGTTTAATAGGCAAACACATCTTTAAAAATATTTATTTTATTTTAAAGTTAAGGCATGCTTTTATAGAAATGTATTTTAAGTCAAAGGTGATCATGCTTTTTATAGAAAAAAAAATGAAAATACAGTAATATATAAAACTCATGAGAGAGAGAGAAACAGAAAAAAAAAGGGTACCATGTTAGCAGGGTTGCAAATTATTCAAGTTATAGTTAGCTGTTTTAAGGAATTGGAGTTTCACTGTGCTATAAAAATTTTAAATGCTCTGATATTTCTCATGAGCACTTGGCCCCTGGATGGTAGAAGTCTTACCAATGACTTGCCCCTGTCCCCTGGTTAAACATGCACTTTTGATTTATAAATTCAGACTCCTCAGAGAGCAATTCCACATAAGGTGTCAGCTGCCCGGGGATTGGAGCCATCTGCTACCTGAACCTGGTCACTACTACTGAAGGGCACCTCTTTGGATTATGTGCATCATTGCCAAAGTCTTTGAGCCCAGCCAGCCATTCAGCCACATGTGCTTCTGCAGGTCCCTGGACCCTCACAGCACTATTGCATTCCCTACCAGGGTATGTGGCTCTGCGTGGGTCCTCCCTTGCTGCCAGGGCACCATGGAGAACCAGGAGCATACTGTCTAACCCTTGCCTCAGCCTCTCTCTGCCCTAGAAGTAGCCCCAGGGAGGGTTTTTCCCACGTTACATCTGGGGAAGTGAGCTGCTAGCCCCAGTGTCCTTGGGCCTCCCAAAACTTTTGTTAAGTACCTGCCTCTCCAAAGTGGAGAGGAAGAATCAGTCTTTCTCCTGTGTTCTGCCCCCTAAGCAGGAAAGGTCTGCCTTTGGACTCTCCGCTGTCTCTGTATTATATCCTCCTTGTCAAATCCACCAGCCTATGCGTTTAGTCACAACAGGCAGAAGTGGAAGTTTCTCCCTCAGTGGAAAAACTGCATGCCCTGAGCCCTCCTGGATTAGTCCCTGATCTGGTTAAACAGGAGCTACAGGAATTTAGAAATCCTGTTCTGACAAAGTCTGTCTCTCAAGACTTTTTCCATGCTATAAAACCCGATTTTGGATATCAAAAGCAAATTAACTCTTTCCTTTTTCTTACAGTACAAACTGTAAGTAAAAACACTAAGAATTACCCCTCCTATCCCTGTATCCCCTCCCCCACACCTCTCATTTCCCTTTACCCAACACAGGGATTTCATAGGCTAATTAAAGTCAAATGCATAAAAAAATAAAAAGGTACATAGAACCATTAAGCAAAAAAAAAAAAAAAAAGTTAATATATTTAAAAATATCACTCCAGTTACATAATTTTTATTGTGCAATTTTTCTGGTGACTAGTAAGATTGAACATTTTTTAAAACATGCCTCATGTTTATATAAATATAAAATAGTTTTATTGCTTTAGAATAGTTCTGCATATAGTGAGGCTACTAACTCTTTGTTTTACTTAATATATCATTTTTCTATAATATGTTTTTTGGGCCTTATAAAATGTTTCATGTGAACAGGTATTTCATTCTTGCATTTTTATTTCCTTCATAATACTATGCTTAGAAAAATCTGTCCCAAGACCACTTAAAATATTTATTTATATTTCTTCCACATTTTAAAATCACTAAGGTTTTTATGATTTTATTTTTTCCCCTTAATATATTGAGACTTTATTTTAGGATTTAATGTAAGGTGAAGCTCAAAGTTGACTATTTCTAAGTTGCTGATTTTTCCAGTCATTTGGTGAATATTCTAGAAACAGAAATATTTATATTGCTGTATTTGGTGTGGATGTATTAGTTTATGCTTTGTAACACTTATTTTTATTTTTTATTTTTTGAATGACAAGCATACACAACCTCTTACATCCTGAAGAGTGGTTCCCTCCTGAATAATCTCTTTGGAAGACTACATAATTATTTTAGGATGCTTCCATTGCTGGAAAATTCTTTGCTGATTTCCTTTGGAAATTGTTTTTGGAAGCAGCTTTTGAGCCACGTAGAAAACCAGTCTTGTAACTCAGTAATACTTCTTTTCGGACCCAAAATTGCATGCTACAGCTCGATTACTCACCTTATTTGCCAGAGAATCTGATTCCAAATGACTCCTTCCTGTTTCCAAGAAGAAAGTACACTTTGAAGCATGCTGAAGATGAGGGAAACGAGCAGCCTCGGTTCTGTTATGTTTAACATTAGTCTATGACTTTACAGTTGCTTTTGATCAGGTGTGTAGATGCTTGTATACAAATAAGCTTCAATCTTCCTGCTCTACATATTTGACTATAACTATAAATTAAGGTCTGACAAAGAAACAGCATAGGAAAGAGTCAGGTGTTCTTGGGAAGAAGATAGCCTTCTAAGACACTGGCCTCTAAACGAACTCAGTGGTCCTTCTCTCTCGCTCCAGGAAGACTCATTGGATCCTGACCCTCCTACATTCGGATTCACCAATGGAAATAGTGAGAGATTCTTGGAACAGGATAAGCTCTGTATGTCAGCAGTAAAGCCCATGGTTCCATTTAATTTTTTCTAGGGACCTACACACTTATAACAACAACACTGACTAATGGAAAGGAAGGCCAAAATTGATATCCCTCTGGATTTTATACATTTCCCAATTTTCTAATTGCTACAGTTATTGCCAACAAAACACACTGAAAGAATGCCCCATAAGGAGAGGTCTCAGAACACACCACAGGATAGGACTGCAAATTTCAGTGATTACAAACAATTAGAGTGGGCAGCCAACGTGTAATTTTCCTTTTAGGCAAGGACATAGAATGAGAAACTACTTACTAGTTGCAATAGATAGAAACAGAGCCGTTTCCCTTTGTGTAAAAATCATACTTGATCAAGTGGAGATTAAAGCTAATGTGTCCCCCCCCCTCTTTGCCTTTAAAATTGAGGGATGTGGAAATTAGTGAAATTAAATTCACAGCTGCATTAGTTGCAAATAACAAAAAAATCTTATTGGATCTTGCATAAGCGAAAAGGAGGAATGTTTTGGCTTGTGGGGAAAAAGAAAGAGTTGAACACCCAAACGGGGGAGCCAGGGATGCGGTGGGGCCTCCAGGAACAACTGAAATCATGGCCCCGGGTATGCTCAGAACCACCTCCCTCTGTTCTGAATTTTGGCTTCTCTCCACATGTTGATTCATTCTGTCTCACTGCAGACCAGCCTTCTCCATGTTTCAGATGGATGTCTGTCCCCAACACCTAAATGTTGTTATCTCTACTATTGGAGAGGCACCGCCTGTCACACTGTTTTTGGTTTGAGGTTCAAAAATCCTGCTGTTGGAAGGCTACCATTCAGACCATAAATATTGTCAGTCTTGACAAAATCTGCACAGATAGGTATGAAATGTCAAGGAAGGGGGACCTTTTCTGACTTCCACAAAGATACCATATGGGCTTGTAGTGGCCCTGGGTAGGGTTCTCATTGGATCAGGTTGGGTCACATGCCCACCCCTAGGCCAATCAACTATGGCCATAGAACTGAGATCATCTAAGAAAATGGCAGACCCTATGGGCTCGTTATAAGTGGAAGAGGAACAGTTTCTAGAGAAGGGAGGTACAGTTCCCTAAAGAAAGGGATATTTGCCTGATGGGCAGACAAAATATTAATTGTCCACTACACCATGATAGCACTTTCATGAGCCTGCACATTTTCTCTCTCCTTTGAAATATTTCTTGCCCTGGCCGGTTTGGCTCAGTGGTAGAACGCCTGCAGACCAATGAGTCGTGGGTTTGATTCTGGTCCAGGGCACATACCTCAGTTGCAGTTTGTCCCCGGCCCTGATCGAGATTGTGCAGGAGGCAACCAGTCAATGTGTCCCTCTCTCACGTTGATGTTTCTCTCTCTCTCCTTTCTCGCCCTCTCTCTCCCTCTCACTCTATCTGAAGATAAAGGGAAAAATATCCTCAGGTGAGGATTAAAAAAAAAAAAAAAATAGCCCTGGCTGGCTTGGTTCAGTGGTTAGAGCCTCGGCCTGCGGTCCAGAGAGACCGGGGTTAGGTTCCCACTAAGGGCATGTGCCTCGGTTACAGTTTTTCCCCGGCCCTGGTTGGTCGTGTGGGTGGCAGCCACTCAATGTGTCTCTTTCACATCAATGTTTCTCTCTCTTCCTCTCTCTCCCTCCCACTCTATCTGAACAAAAAAATGGAAAAATGTACTCGGGTGAGAATTAAAAAAAAATTTCTTGCTTCTACTCTCCTTTGCCAAATTCAAACTCTACTAGGGCAGGACTGAAGCTCCATATCTTCCCAGAGCCAGCACAAATACTGTTTGTTAAAAGAATACATCAATTAATTTATTAGATGGTTCATCTGAGTGTGGAACATCTTTCTCTTCTTCATTTTCTGCTTCCTTAAACATTTGAAGTATTCTTTCAGTGAGGATTTGTGTGTGGTGAACTCTCTTGGGCGATGTGTAGGTGACCATATTTTGATGTCTCTTTTTTTTTTAATCCTCACCCGAGGACATTTTTCCATTTTTTTATTCAGATAGAGCGGGAGAGAGAGAGAGGAAGAGAGAGAGAGAGAAACATCGATGTGAAAGGGACACATCAAGTGGCTGCCACCCGCACGACCAACCAGGGCCGGGGACAAACTGCAACTGAGGTACATGCCCTTAGCGGGAACCAAACCCGGGTCTCTCTGGACCACAGGCCGACGCTCTAACCGCTGCGCCATACCGGCCAGGGCTTGATGTCTCTTGAATGACAATTTAACTACAAATAAAACTCTAGGTTGCCAAATATATTTTCTTGCATTTTGAGGATATTAATCCATTATCTTTTGGACTATACTGTTGCAATAAGAAGCCAACTATCAGTGTGGCCAGTGTGACTCAGTGGATTGTATGTCATCCCATGAACTGAGAAGGCCTAGTTTGATTCCGGGTCAGGGCACATGCCTGGGTTATGAGCTCGATCCCCAGTAAGGGGCGTGCAGGAGGCAGCTGATGGATGTTTCTCTTTCACATCGATGTTTCTATCTCTCCCTCCCTTCCTCTCTAAGAAAATCAATAAAAACATACTTTTTTAAAAGTTAAAAAAAAAACCAACAAGACAGCTATCAGTCTAATTGTCATTTATTTTTAGGAGATACCTTTTTCTCTAATAATTTTTAATTTTTATATTCTGCAACTGTAAAGTATTTAAGTGTGGATTTGGTTTCATTAATTGGTACTTGGTACTTTTAAGCCAAGAACATGTATCATCCCTTAATTCTGGTAAGTTTTCAGCTGCCATCTCTTTAATTGTTGTTTCTCCTTCATTCTCTCCATTCTTTTCCTTTGGAACTCTTAGATGTATTATACAGTTTCTCCATGTTTTAAAATTATTCATTAAAACCTTTTATGTGCCCTGGCCAGTTTGGCTCAGCAGTTAGAGCCTGCGGTCTAGAGAGACCCGGGTTCGGTTCCTGCTAAGGGCATGTACCTCGGTTGCAGTTTGTCCCCCGCCCTGATTGGGTCGTGTGGGTGGCAGCCACTTGATGTGTTCCTTTCACGTCAATGTTTCTCTCTCTCTCTTTTCCTCCCACTCTATCTGAACAAAAAATGAAAAAATGTCCTCAGGTGAGGATAAAAAAAAAAAACCTTTTATGTTTTTATGTTTTGTGCTGTATTCTGAGTGAATTGTGATACTATCATCTAATTCATTTCTTTGTACTTTAAAAGTACCCAGTGGTCTAGGTTTTTAATTTTAAAATCTGTATTTTTATTTCAAAATTTCTAATCAATTTTGTCATATATTGATAGCTATGCTTATTTCTGCCTGTATACTTTTTTATTTGCCTTTCATTTTATGGATGTGGTTTTTAATATAACACACTTGTATTTAGATCTGTTTTCAGAATAAACCCTACAATTTATCTCTAATGGAGCAAATTTGTACTTTATTTTATATTTTTAGAGACAATTTAAAACATTTTATTTTTCAACTACAATTGACATTCAGAATTATTTTTTATAGTTTCAGGTGTATCAGCAAATTTGTATTTTAATTACTGGTTTTGACTGTGGTCTTTCTTAGCCTTCGATTTCTTCATGTGCCTTGCATAATTTTAGTTTGTAAACTCACTTTGAGAAGGAGAGTTGTTTCTATCTCTCTTCCCTATTTAGTAGATTTCTGATTGCTTCTTATTATTCCCCCACCCTCACCCCAGTATCTCAGTCTAGGTCTTATATATGTGGGTCTAACAGATAAGTAGGCCATATATGTGGTTGGGGGTTCTGGTCCTGTAGCGATACTGAGGCTGTTTCAGATCCAGTCATCAGGCCATTGGGCAGCTTATTTCAGTTTCTGGTCATGGGACTGTGTTTCTGTCTCCTACCTTCCTAGAGTTTCCTCCTGCCTCTATAAAAGCTATAAGCACACACATTAGTCAACCACAGTTTTCTTTTTCGAGTTCCCTTCATGATCAGGAAAGTGATCTTGGCTTTGATACACTGTCATGTGGAGCACATTTGAGCCCCATCATTCTGGGGAAGCTGAACACCGAGCCACCTCCGCTGCCTCTGCAACAGCAGCTCAGTGAGCCACGGCTTCACTGTTTACCTCTTGATGTTTCTGTGTGGTTTCTGGGTCATGAAGATTTTTATCTCATTTTAAACCCAGTAGTATTATTTTAGTTTTATTTCTTTATAGTCATCTTTTACTGCTATAGTTTGGAGTAAAGAGGATGCTTCAGAATTTGCCATCTCCACTGGAACCTTTAACTCCATCATTTCACAGTAAAGAGGTGAAGGAATATTTATCAGATTGAATACTAATGTGTGTATGTATTTATTTATACTTTATTCCATAAATAATTTGAGGCATTTTTATATAACACTTAAAATAGTAAGATAAAAATTAGTTTTAAGAAAGAATATAAATTAGAATAGAATACTAAAATTCGGAGGAAAATATAAAATCCATATAGTCACATATGCTGATGATAAGGTCCCACACGGTGGGCTGTATCTTTGCCTCTGAGCTTCTAGGACAGCCAAAGTGAGTAAGCACAATTGCTTACCTAGTTCCTTCTTTCTACAAAGAAGACCCTTGCCAATTCTTTGAGAGAAGTACCATTTTTTTCTGACAACAAGTTTTAAGATAAATTGGTCCTGTGTACATCATAGCAGGGCATGAGATGAGGGCAAGATGCCTTCGACGGCTCTGTACAACATTAGTTACCCAGTGAAACCCTAAGCTATAGTGCCTACTCAGCTAGCATATGGCAGATCTGAGACAAATTCAGGTATGAATCTTTTTTTTTTCTTTTGATTTTGAGTGTATGTTTACTTTAATTTTTTTCTTTATTGATTTTGAGAGAGAAAGGGAGAGAAACATCACTGTGAGAGAGAAACCATCAATCAGCTGCCTCCTACATGCCCCCCACTGTGGGGATTTGGCCCACAACTTGGGCATGTGCCCTGACCAATAATCAAATGGGCAACCTCTCTTGGTGCATGGGTCGACGCTCAACCACTGAGCCACACCAGCCGGGCAAGTGTATGTTTATTAAAGTTGGGGACAGTGAGCCCTGGCTGGTTTGGTTTAGCAGTTGGAGCGCTGGCCTGCGGACCAGAGAGTCCCGGGTTCGGTTCCTGCTAGGTGCATATACCAAAAAAAAAAAAAAAAAAATTGGGGACAGTGAAACAAAGGAAGGGCTTAGGATAGAAGAAGCAACAGGTGAGAGACTAGGTGGAGCTCTGCTTTAGCTCCCAAGAAATTATAGAAAAGAAGTGAGCCACACTGGGCTGCATGAATTCACGGAGAAGTAAAAGTCACAGAGATGGAAGTGAGCCAAGGCGGGGCTGCTGTGAGCTCACTGAAAAGTCAGAGGAAAGGGAGCCTTGGAGACAGGTTCAGGGGGTTAGCCCTGGACGAGCTTCTGCTGCCTACTGCTCCCCTGGTTGAAAGTCTCATGGAGGTCTTTAGACATTAGAAAAAAATAGTAAAGTTATACCTGAGAGGGAAAAAAGGTGTGGGGGTCCTCCAGAGAGAGCCCACCAGGTATGAATCTTAATCAGATGTTGGTGAAAGCTCACAACACTTCCTCCTCTCTATGGCTCTAAAAGATCTCCATGTACGAACCTTGTATTAGATCACTTTGACTAGCATGAGGTAAGAGGTACCTTCCCTTATTATTTATTTTATTGTTGTTGCAAAAGACAGGAACTCAGCTCCAACTAGCTTCAGCAAAACAAAATTAAAGTGTTTACAAAATATTTACTGTCTCATGAGACCAACTAAATAATTATAGAGAAGGCAGGGTAGCTCTAGTGTAGAGACAACTGACTCTTGGGAATCAAACACTGCCAGAACCCTCTCTCCATCTTCTCTCTCTCCTGTCTCATGTTGCCCCTACCTCCTTATTTCTCTCTGTGGGGCAGCGTAGGTGGCTACAGGCAGTTTTAGCCTCATAACCAGAGGAAAGAGTACTTCTTCAATGGATCAAGTTTATAACACACTTTGGGGAGGATTGACTGGTGTGGTTTGAATCCTATACCCATTATGAACCTCTACTAACATTTATTAAGCACTTACTACGTACCAAGCTATATACTAGAAACTTTGTGTAGATTATATCATTAAATCTTCAGAATAACCCTACGGGAACAGTAGAAGGTACATAAAAAATAATCACTCTTCCCTGGCTGGTTTTGCTCAGTGGTTAGGGCATCGGCCTGCAGACCTAAGGGTCACAGGTTCAATTCTGGTCAAGGCCACATACTTGGGTTACAGATCTGATCTCCAGCAGGGGTTGTGTGGGAGGCAACCAATCAATGTGTCTCTCTCACATTGCTGTTTGTCTCTTTCTCTTTTTCTCCCTCCCTGCCTGCCTGCCTGCCTTCCACTCCCTCTAAAAATCATTGGGAAAATATCCTCGGGTGAGGATTAACAACAAAAATCCCTCTTCTATAGGTGATTTTGCTCTTGGCTGTGGCCTCACAGTTCCTTGATCCCTCACCTGCAGTGATCTTACCTTTCACCCCACCAAATTACTTACATTCTCCCATGATTATGCCCTAAACTTTATCTTCAATAACTAAATGATTCTAATTTTAAGTGTTCCATTCTCCAATCACTACTTCTGATACCCTGACTCCAGTATTCTTGGACTTCATTGGGTCCTCCAATCCATTGATCCTAACACCTTTTATTGTCTTATCAACCCTCTTTCCTCTACTCCTCTGGTGAAATCCGTCCTGGTGAAACCCGATCTCTATCTAATCTGAGCAGCTGAGTGTGACTGGAACAAAGTAAACAAACCTGTTGACTGGTCTCACATTGAAATGTCCACCAACATCAAGTGAATCTTTATTTAATTCCCTCTCCTACCCTCTGAAACATCAATTTCAAAATTTCTCATCTTGGGAAACCTGAAAAACTTCCTTTCTCCTCCTCACATTTGATTCTTCTTGTACCTTATATTCACTAAGAACAAAGATGTTATCAAAAGAGATCTTCCACGTTACCCAGCACCGCATCTAACGGATATCCACTCATATTCTCTGCCTTCTCTTCAGTTGTAATAAACCAGTATTTCCCAACTTCTTTTTTATTACCACTCCCTTAAGAAATCTTTTCAGATATTTTTTTCTAATTGTGTCCCCCACCTCCATGAAATTTTAATACCACAGATATACTGTATATCTGTTCGTGGATTATATGCACATCTGAGCTTTAGACATAAAGAGTAAGAACAATTTTCTCCTCCATTGAGAATGTATACAACAGGTGAAACCCCCATGCTGCCATCTTAGACCAAATCCTGCACTGTGCACCAGGTCTCATTCCCTCTCACCAACTCAAGGACATCATTCCGACTGTTATCCACTCTCTCCTGTACCATCATTTCCCCCTTTCAACTGCAGCATTCCCTTCAGTCTACAAAATGTTATTATATGCTCTATCTTATTAAATCTTCCCTTAAATCCACATCTCCATTCAGCAGTCTGTCCTATTTCTCTACTATCCTTTACAGAAAATAAAAACTCAAAAGACACATCTATCTTTGCTGTCTTTACTTTCCCCCATTCTCTCTTCAATCTGTTGCCAGATGTTCATCTCCATGGCTTTACTACACCTGCCACTGTCATGATACCTTGCCATGGCCAAAGGTCATTTCTCAGCCTTCTTTTCCCAACCTATTAGTGACACTGGATACAGCGGATCATTCCCTCTTTCTCGAAACAATCACCACTTTCTCCTGGTTTTCCTCCTATCATCTTACTCTCCTTGGCTGAATTTTCTTCATATTTCCTACTTCTAAATGATGGAGTGCTCCTGAAGATATGTTCCTGTTGCCTTCTTTTCTATAAACACCCTCTCCTACTTAGTTGAGTTCTACTAGTCTTGTACTTTAAACATCATTTCTCCCACCAAGAGGTGGGGCCTATGTTTCCTTTCCTTGAACCCGGACTCTGCAGGTGTGCGAATAGATTGTGGTAAAAGTGACACTGTGCCAATTTCCATAACTAGACCTTAAGACACTGGCAGCTGCCACTTTGTCTCTTAGAACACTCACCGTGAGCTCTCATGTAGGCTATCTGAGGCCTCTGGGCTGTGAGGAGGCTGGACTGCATAAAAAGACCATGTGTAGGTGTGCTGGCCAACAGCCAGCATCATCTGCCAGATATATGAGTGAAAATGCCTCCAGGCAATGCCAGCATGAGCTCAGTCAGCCCACCCTCCAAACTTCAGGTGGTCGCCCTGGCCGGTTTGGCTCAGCGGTTAGAGTGTTGGCCTGCGGTCTGGAGAGACCCAGGTTCAGTTCCCGCTAAGGGCACGTACCTCGGTTGCAGTTTGTCCCCGGCCCTGGTTGGGTTGTGTGGGTGGCAGTTGCTCGATGTGTCCCTTTCACATCGATGTTTCTCTCTCTCTCTCTCTCTCTCTCTCTCTCTCTCTCTCCTTCCTACTCTATCTGAACAAAAAATGGAAAAAAATGTTCTCAGATGAGGATAAAAAACCCCACAAACTTCAGGTGGCCCAGCCGAGACTCCAGACATCATGGAATAGAGACAAGTCGTCTACTGGGTCCTGCCCCGATTCCTGACACACAGAATCCTTGGCAGTTTTACACCACTGTGTTATGAGGTGGTTGGTTATACAACGATAACTGAAACAATCCATCATTGTAATTACTCCTCAGTGTTGCCCCTCTCAATTCTTTAATTTCACATGGCAAAAAACCAGCCCTGGCTAACCAACTCTTCCTTATTCTATGCCTGGAACCTCATAGCTGACTGTGCAGGAAGTGCTCATCTTACACTAAGAGGCAAGTCTCGAAAACAGCTCCTTCCGACACCCTCCCCCTTTTGCCCACGCTGTTCGTCCTTGTTGCCTTGAGTGGCCTGCCCAACATGCTTCTGCCCCAGGTCTTGTACTCACTCTCCGCACTGCCTGAGAACCTCCTTCCCCAGATCTTTACTGTCTGCAAGTATGAATTTTTCTAACCTACTGAAAACTGTGAACAGCCCTCCACCCCCAATCCAGCATGTGTCAATTCCCCTTCCCTACTTTATTTCTTGCCACCAAACTTAACAGCCCCTTATATTTACTACCATTTTCCTTATTTTCTACTCTACTCCCATGCAATTCCCATCTAGAGTGCAGTCCCTGAGAGAAGAGATTTTTGTTTTGTTTACTGCCATTTGCTGTTTTCTAGTGTCTAGATTGTGCCTGACACATTGTATCTGCTCAGTAAATATTTTGGAATGAGTGACTCTCCATTCTAGGGAATGTGCTTCTCCAGCAAAGTTCTGCTGAAACAGTGTAGTAGAAATTGCCCTGCATCATTAAGCCTGGCTGTCGCCCTGTCTTTAGTAACTCCTTACTGGGGACATTTCTACCTTCAGCACCTTTGGCCACTTGCCTCATTGCTCCTGTATCCAGGCTAAAGCACATTGCCCCCAGCTGCAACTCTTGTCCTCCCTCATGCCCATGCACACACACTCCCCAAGTCCCCGCACCCTAGGATGCAGCCAGCCTGGTCTTGGGGACCCAATCCAGGAAGTAGAACCAAGGCCCAAAAGCGACACACCCTCATTTCCCTGGTGGTTGCGGTGTCCAGACTCCAGGTCTTAGGTCTTTTCACTGCCTTCTCCAGAGCTAAAGAGCAGATATGCAAACTAGACTCCAAAGGCCAGTTATGGGAGAACCCAGTCTCATTCCTGCCCAGGCGAATTAGAAGGTTGCCCACAGGTTTGCACTTAGTGTGGAATTTTTTTCTTTTTTTAACCACAATTGGAAATGACCACTGTGGCTGGTTGATCTTAGGCATGGTAGTTTACCTCCATGGGGACTTTTGCTGTTTATAAGAAAAATTTATTTTTTCTGGGGTCATTTGAATATTAAATAATATACATTAAGAGCCCTGTACAATAAGGCTAGCCATACAGAGTCACTCTCTTTCTCTCCCCAACCTTTTCCACTCCACCTCCTATGTTCCCAGTTGAACTGGAAGTTCACAATACTTACCACAAAGTCCACAAAGTAGTATTTTTGCCTGCAATGTTTATAAATGCTTATTATACTTCCAGTGGTCCATTCAGAATTGGACCAGAGGATACAAAGATTTCCAAAGCAAAAATATTTAAAAGATTCTTAGGTGAAGGCCTGGGTAGGGCTAGTTTAAAAAATGTATTAATTATAATTGTGCTAATGAGAGAAACTAGTCCTGATACTCTTGGAATTATTTGTGGTGCTTATTTGAATAAGTAATTCATTAAATGCATATAATATGTAAAATGTAAATGTATTTTTTTCTTTCTTCACATCTTACTTGATTTACCACTTATTGCCTAGAAGTGAGGAACCAAGCAGTAAACATTTTATAGCCTCAGAGATCAGACTAATCACTTGTTAATAGGAGGGGCTAACCCCACATTTATTAAATAATAAAATAATTTAAAACAATACTGTTTTCTTACAAGTTGATATCACATTTGAAAATTTTTGATTAAGAAACATATTTGCTTCTAACAAGATTGAAAAGTAGCAATTCAGGAATTCTTTTTCATACTGTACATTTCCAACAAGCTCTTGTGTTTAAGAGGGTCAAGCATTAAGTGAACATTTGATTCTGCTTAATTTTGAACACTTCCCCTTTAAGCTGCGGATCTTTCCCTTAGCTTGACCTTCAAAGCCTTGAATGGTGTGGCTCCTCTTTACTTGTTCATCTCTTTCCTCACCTCCTGTTGCCCCTCCCCCACCTCTTTTCCTTCCTTCTTCTCGTGCAGACATGCTCCTCCAACATTCAGGCTTTTGCACGGTTTCCTTTGCTTTCTTGACTCTTTGCTTAGCTAATTCTCAGCAGTATCATCCTAGCTACAATTGCCTCTTCTTCTGGGAAGTCTGCCCCAATCTCCAAGATCAGATGAGCTGCCTCCCCCATGGCTGTCTCCTCTAACAGAATAGAAGAACCTACAGGGAAAGGACTATGCCCTATTCCTTCTCTTCCCAGTGCACAGTCTCTAATACAAGTAGATTCCACAGGAGCACTCTGAATGAATAGAGAACTTGGGTCCTTGACATCTTTGAATAAAAGTCACAAAATGTTATTGCAGACATAACTGTTTCATCAGTGCTGTGAAATATTTTATATATGGACAACAAATTCCAATAGCAGTATGTTGTGTTTGCTGGGCCTTCAACACCCATTAATAATCCTTTATAAAAAGCCTGGCAGAATCTTGTAAACTGATAGGCAGCATACTTAGTCACAGAGAATCAGAAGAGGGAAATTATAAAGTTATAAAGTAGAATGCAGCAGAGAAACTTACACATGAATATTTATAGCAGCCTTACTCTTTAAAAAAATTTTTTTTCTTTATTGATTTTAGAGAGAAAGGGGAGTGGGAGAGAAAGAAACGATGAGAAAGAACATCAGTTGGCTGCCTCCTGCATGCCCCCCACTGGAGATTGGGCCCACAACCTGGGCATGTGCCCTGACCGGGAATTGAACCAGCGACTCTCTTGGGTCAACGCTCAACCAGTGAGCCACACCCGCCGGGCTAGCAGCCTTACTCTTAATAGCTAATAGCTCAAGTGCTCATCAACATCAACTGATAAATGGATAAACAAAATGTAGCATATCCATACAATGGAGTATTATAAGGTCACAAATAGGAATGAATTACTGAGACATGCTACTGTATGGGTGGACCTCGAAAATCTTACGCTAAATGAAAGCCGGTCACAAAAGGCCACATAATATATAATTCCATTTTCATAAAACATCCAGAATAGGCAAATCTATAAAAGAAAAAAAAAAAAGTAGATCAGTGGTTGGCTAGGGCTGGGGTTAGGGAAAGGAGCAATGGAGAATGAATACTAACAGTAAGGGGTTTATTTTGAGAATCATGAAAATCTTCTAAAATTAGATTGCGACGATAGTTGCATAGCTTTGTGGATATATTAAACCATTAAATTGTATAGTTTAAATGAGCAAATTGTATATTATGTGAATAATATCTTAATAAAGCTGTTTTTAAAAAGTAGAGAATATTTGTTTTAAAGTTATACCTCAATTGACTGTGAAAAGTATTTTTCTAAATAATCTTTACTTGTAATAGTTGTACTTGATACTTCTTGGTTAAGTAGAAAACCAAATCTCTTAAATTGGCCTTGGAAATCCTGCTTACAGAGGCAAGGAAGTCCCACTCACTGCTGACCAGCTGATGGGTGAGAAGTCACAATGACAAGATGCTAAAGATGCCAACAAAGCTGATGCTGCCTGATGAACTCAAGGGAGGGAGCTGTAAATGAGGTGAGTGGAAAGATTATGCAAAGGACACAGCATAATTAGGAAGGAAACAGCAAAATCACATTTGTAGTGTAAAACATAAACACATACCTGAAAACTGACAAGATGGTTTTTGTGTAGACTTCTGTCTGGCTAGCGGTTGGATCTGAGTTTTCATTTCAGGCACCAATGTGGTTGATGCAGTGGGAAGGAGTGCTGACCTGGGGTTTAGGAGACCCATGTTCTAGTCCTGGCTCTGTCATTTAGTCACCATTCAACAGACAACTATTGTAAGCTTGCTGTATGCCAGGCTCTGCATCTAACCCTGGTGATCCAAAGTTCAAAGACACAGACCTAACTACTACCTCAAGGATCTCACTTTTCGGAGAAAGACAATAAAAAAGTATAACTGCTGTAACAGGAAGGAGGAGACCTATTCCCTCTTGAGAAATGAAGAAAGAAGAGGTAGGAGTGAGAAAGAGGCTTGCCATTAATTGGAACCTATTGTTTTCTTGTTCGTTTGCTGTCCCATAAGCACCTCAGCTCCTTGAGGAAAGGGAGCCTTTCCTCTTATTCATATCTTAAAAACAGCTTTATTGAGATATAATCCACCTACCACACAAGTCACCTATTCAAAGTATGCAATTCAATAGTTTTTAGGTTATAAATTTATATAATCATCACAATATAATTTTAGAACATTTTTATTACTGTAGAAAGAAACCCTGTACCCATTAGCAGCTATTCCCCATCCTGCCCTCCTTCATTCCCAGACTTAGCTACCACTAACCTTTCTATCCTTACAGATTTGCCTGTTCTTGATGTTTCAAGTGGAATCATATAGTATGTGATCTCTTGTGACTGGCTTTTTTCACTTAGCACAATGTTTCCAAGATTCATCCATGTGGTGGCATGTTTCAGAACTTCATTCCTTTTGATGGCCAAATAATATCCCATTGTATGAGTGACACAATTTGTCCATCCATCAGTGGATGGGCATTTGAGTTGTTTCCACTTTGGGCTATGGATGAACAATGCTCCTATGAATGTTCGTGTACAAGATTTTGAATGGACATGTGTTGGCATTTCTCTTGGGTGTATACCTACAAGTGGAATTCCCAAGTCATCTGATTACTGTGTTTAATCTTGTGAGGAACTGCCAAACTGTTTTCCAAAGTGAATGTACCTTTTTATATTCCTCCCATCAATTTCTCTATGTCCTTGCCAACATTTGTTATTTTCTGTCTTTTTGACCATAGATATCCCAGTGGGTGTGAAGTGCTCACCTTATTCATTTTTGTATCCCTAGTGCTTCAGAGAACTTGGCATAGGTAAATGTACAATTTGCTTGTTGAGCGAATTTGAGAACATAGTGGACATTTGTCATTCGGGGGTTCACCAGCATCTGATCCCCTTGATCTTGCTTAAGGTAATCTAATGATTACTGGCAAGAAGCAGATCCCAATTACAATATAGAAGCAGAAAAATGTCAGCTCCTTACTCTCCCAGCCCTGCCTGCAACTACAGCAAAAAACATATGCTGAACTTGGCAAACCTAATGGATCTGCCCCAGCTTCAAAGAGCGAGCTCTGGTAATGCAAAGTAGGTTTGGTGAAGAATCCATTTTGGTGGTAATAACAGGTACTGCAGTGACATCTGGTTCCAGGAACACTGCTGGTAGTGTCAGTGGTGAGTGCTACCATTGTCCAGTGCCTTTGAATTGGAAGTGTAAACTGAGGTACCCTATGTTTAATGGTGGTGGCAGCAATGGCCACCTCCTTCAACCTGCTATACTGTGATTTTGGCTGTGATCCTAGCAGCGGCCTAGACTTCCTTGTTTTTGCTTATTGTCAAAGCCCATTTCTGCAGCATTCCCAGCATTTGTCAGCCTCCCAGTATCTTTTCAACAAATTCCCTTCTTAAATCAGCAATGTCAATTTTTGTTGTTGCTTGCAACAAAGAACCCTAGCTATTACAAAGAATACTGGATAGGTGGGTGGATGGATGGATGGATGGATGAATGGATGAATGGATGAATGGGGCTACATAAATACAGGTTCATCAGGCACAAATGCATTCCAGGCAGAACAAAGAGCATGAGAAATGAGAGAGCATGGTGTACTGGAAAAATTGCCAGGGGTTCAGTCTGGCTGGGGTAGGAGTAAGGTAGGGAGTGGTGAGGTGTAAAGCTAGAGAGACTAGACTAGGATAGCTCATGAAGAATCTTTTAGGCATGCTGAAGAGTCTTGATTCTATCCTGAAAAAACAACAACAACAAAAAACAAAAACAATTTGATCAAGATAGTAACATCAGATTTGCAATGAGAAAATATGCTATTAAATCCTGGCAGCAGGGAGAAGAATGAATTGCAGGGGAGCAAGACTAAATATAAGAAGACCAATTAAGTAGATATAGCAATACTTCCAACGAAAGATGACAAAGGTCTGAATCAAAGCAATGAGCTTGGAGAGGAGGTACTGGATCTGAGATGTATTATGTATTATGAAGTTAGAGCCCAAAAGAATTTTGTCCTCATTTCAATATATAGGAATAAAGGAAGAAAAAAGATCATGGATGACTCCAACTTTTCAGCTTAAGTCAGTAGATGATAATGCCACTTATGCATGCATTCATTTATTCAACAAAAATTTAAATAGCACTATTGTAGGATGTGCCGGGTACAGATCTGGTCCTATCTTTGCTGTGGTAACAATGACTCTATTTCAGGCTCAGTGTATGTGTCTTCTCAGATTTTCTGGGCTTCAGCATCTCTGGGACCTGTGGCCCTTTGCTCTGTTTCAGCTACCACCATGAGTGACTTAGATAAATCCCATTTGGTTAGACTGTCCGAGGTTGACCAGCCACAGACCCATAGTTTCCTCCCAACACTTCTGGACTCTAGGGCAGGGCACCTGGCTTTCTGAGTGGCTATCAGAGAATATGGATAACACAACTGGGCAGTGTGGGAATGTTAACTTCCTGTGGGACAACCTTTGACCAACAGGAAACAGGGGACATAAAGTTCCTCCCTTCCTCAGATTGTTCCAAAGCATGATTACTCCATATATTCTGTATGAAGATGTCCTGTGTGGCCAAGTGGTTACACCTGTTAAGAGACTGGCTGTTACTCTTCCAGGCTTGTCATTAGCAGTGGTTATCACAGTAACACATCACACATTGCTTCCCATTCTTCCTTGCCTTTTCCCTCACTGTTGCTGCTTTGGGATAATACATCCTAAGTGAAGCATCAGCCCTTAATCCTTGCATCAGGCTCTGTTTTCTAGGAAATTGGGCTAAGACACCCACAAAGAAAAACAGGAGAAGAGTTTGAGTGAACTTAAGTAAAAATTATCCATCCATTCAAAAATATTTATTGAGTGCCTCCATGTATGTTTGAATTAGGGATACTTCGGTGAAGAAGATGTTTCCTGCTCTTGTTGTGCCTACATTCAGTAGGGAATGGTAACAAATGATAAATCTGCACAGAAATAAATGAGCATGATAATTCCAGATAGTGGTAACAGTTTTAAAGAAAAATGTAAAAGGTGATATGATAGTGTGACTGGTGTATGGGTGGGATGCTAATCTAGACTGGGTGGTCAAGGGAACAAAGAATAGGCAGAAGAAAAAGCCTTCTCTAGGAGGAGGATCAGATCTTTCGCAAAACATCACTGGAAGGATGAACCTAGAGATAGACATGTTTAGTGTTGGGGGTTTTGGTGTGAATAGGAAATTTGCCACTATTTTGACTGAAATAGTTTGTTAGGACATAAAGTAATGGGAACAGGGAGATTGAAGAGAGTAGCAAAGGCAGGCATGAGGGTGCAGACCAGGGACAGGTAGAAGAGTTAGTGAGCAGTCCCAGAGCAGAAACTGTAGCCACTATTCGTATAACCCCTGACACTAAGTGGCCACAGAACTCTGGAGAAGTCTAGTCCTTGGTTTCCTTAGCCTCAAAATAAGAATACTGATCAAGCTCCATGACTGTACAAAGGCAAAGAGAAGGTGATATGAAACCTCCACGTAATTATGTAATTCACCCCTTGAAATACACCACTGTAGTAATTGGCTCTCTCCTACCATTAATTATATTCTGGACATTCATCAGCTGTCAGACTCCTTCAGCAAAATGTCTTTTTCATAACTGAGGACTATTTACAGTAAGGACAAACAATTGAGGCTCATTAATTCAATCATTAGGGCGCTGATTATGCATCTATTGTCTAGTCTAGTCAGTTATGCTAAATAAGCTCTTCAGTCTTCATCAGAACAATTATGCTAATATGCTTGAAATTTCCCAAGAGTATTATACCTTCACACACTTATCCTGCCTACTGGCAGCCTGGCTCAGTCAATATGGTCACACACAATTACAAACAAGGCATAAGGCCCTACTGTTGACATTTGACTACCAAATTATGCCTCCTCACAACAGACTTTAAATCATTTCTACCTTTGTTCTTTTAGGGTTTAGATAGTGGCCTGTTCTCCCCGCCTCCAAATATGTAGATCTTAAGATAATATTTAAGTGCCTTTATGGGAATACTCATTGCACTGGCATTGTATTATAACACTCCAAGTGATATTTGGACATTCACTGAATTAGCTATCTAATGATAAATTGATCCAATGATCATTTACATTTTCAAATGTATAGCCAAGAAATATATTAATTATCAGCTGTCTAGAGAATGAGGAGATAGAACTTGTTTTCCCCAAATACTTTTCTCTCATCCAGAGCCAACTTCTCTCACAGTCTTTCTCTCTTTAAATTAAAACAAAACAAAAAAACCTACCTGTAAGGTTTGTTTTCTTGAGTGATTTTGGCCTTAGAATAAGAGTTTTCCTTCATAATCAAGCAATGCTTTTATGATCGGCACATAACAGATAACTGATAAATACTTGCTGGATTCAATTCGTTTTTCTTGTATATACTTTTTTATTGTTGTTGTTGATCCTCACCCAAGGATATCTTTTTCATTGACTTTTAGAGAGAGTGGGAGGGAGGAAGGGAGGGAGCGTGAAAGAGAAATATCCATGTGAAAGAGACATATGAATTGGTTGCCTCCTGCACAACCCCTACTGGGGATTGAACCAGCAACCCAAGTACATGACCTTGACTGGAACTGAACCTTCGAAACTTCAGTCCTCCGGCTGACACTCTAACCACTGAACCAAACTGGCTGGGGCTTTCGTATATGTATTATTCTTGTCTCTATCAGATGTTAGTTTTCATTTTCAACAAAAACTAGCATGTGAATAAGGAATGAGTGTGTGTATGTGTGTGTACCTATAGAGGAAGGCGTACACATCTTTACTATAAGTTCATTTAAAACATAAAATTCCAGCCCTGGCCAGTTTGGCTCAGCGGTTAGAGCGTCGGCCTGCGGTCTGGAGAGACCCGGGTTCGGTTCCCGCTAAGGGCACGTACTTCGGTTGCAGTTTATCCCCGGCCCTGGTTGGTCGTGCAGGTGGCAGCCACTCGATGTGTCCCTTCATGTTGATGTTTCTCTCTCACTCTCCCTTCCTCTCTCTCCCTCCCACTCTATCTGTACAAAAAATGGAAAAATATCCTCGGGTGAGGATAAAAAAATAAAAAATAAAATAAAATAAAAATAAATAAAACATAAAATTCCATTGTATTGAGATAAAAACCCAGCTAGTGTTGAATTTTTTTTATTATGATTTACAACAAAAGTAATCCCACCCATTTGTTCTTTACAATTTTTTTAGGTTATCTCATGTAATCAGTCCTTTCAGTTGCAAATAACTAGATCTTTCCCTAAGATAGCAATGCTCCCTGCAACTTAATTCCACCAGCATGAGAAAATACAGAGATCAGATGCTGAAGAGATGCTCAATAGTTGTACTGAGGGCAACTATAAACTGGAAGGATGTGGCAAAGCTGTAGAATGCTTGCAGATCTATGACAAACACAGTATGCTATACAAATGCTGTTATTTCACATTTCTTCAATTACTTAGTACTTTGGTAAGGATGCGGGAAGACAACTGAGAATTAGATACTTTCCTTATCCTTCAGGAATGTACAATCTAAATGGGGAGACAAAACATACATACAGGAGAAGCTAAAAATCTGCTCAAGACTAAAGTAACAGATCAATATTAATCAAAGTGAAGTCATATGTATATCATTCTGACCATGAGAGAATATTTAGGTGAGTGATATCCTGTGGGCTAGAGTAACCAGGAAAGGATTTCCTGATTTGATAAGAGAGATGGACTATACGTTATATCTTTTGAAAATCAACACATGGTTAAATATTTTCAAAAATTCAAACTACAGAGGTAATGATAAAATTTAAGTTTTCCACTCATGACTTCCAGGTTCTCTTTCCAGGAGCAACCACCATTACCATTTTTCCTATATCTTTCTAGTACAGTTAAGTACTTTTAAATAGATTCTGAATTGATTTTAATTTCATTGATTTTGTAGTGTCATGAGTAATGAAGGGTTAAACTTAGTATCTATCCACATAAAAATAAGATTCACTTAATGTAACTTGTGTAATAGGGATCTACTGATGATAGGTCTTAAAGTAGCCCAGTGGATTTCCAAGTTGATTGTTGCCACGGCAATCCCTACTCCATCTGCCTTCAGTTTCTGTCTTGACCCACTTTGGTTTTTCTAGCAGAAGGGACAGTAGGCATGTTCACATTTCTAAACCCTTTGGGGGCTGCACTGGTAGCAAGATTGCCCCTCCTTCCCTTTCCTCAATCTTACAGATCCTGAGAGGTTTCCTAAATGGAAGAGCTGGGACCCAAAGTCTGACACTTTGGAGAGATGGTCTTAAACCTCAAGCATATCATCTACTGTACCCTTCAACTGTACCCTAACTCCCATAGCAGATTCTTCTGGAATCTCAGTCAGCCCTGCTTTTGTTTCTATTTCTACTCACCCAGATGAATACCCAAATAAATGTACATCCTGGTCACATAGGATAAATGATTTGTCACCCAGGGTAGCTTTTTATAGACCATTTCATATTAAAATGGTTGGCTTTTGTCAGCAGGAAGAAGGACCAAGACCTAGAAACAGCCTTCCTACTTCTAAATTGAAGAGCCTTTGCCTTAGGCCTAGATGATCATTCCTGGTGGCTCCAGGATGTGGAAGCAGAGGCTTAGGAGGTGGAACAGTTCCATCAGTTGGCTTCCTAGGTCTGTTTCACAAGCTATTTTTTAAAAAGGGTGAGTAGAGCTGACAATGGCATAAAACACCCTGAAGGTGAATTTTTGAAGAATTTCTGCTGAGTAGGTTCATCTCACATAAATACATAAAGCCAACAGAAGGGAAGAAATGTTAACCATTATTGATTTTAACTCCAAAACCCTGTGATATTATGATTTTATTTAATCATCACACAACTACATTTGAATAGCTATTCATTGCAGGTAAGTTGCACTTGCCAAAGATCACAGATTTGGAACAGAGCTGAATTCAAAACTACAGTTTGCCTACCTCCAGGGTTCATGCCCTTCCTCACAACTTTTCGATGAGAAAAGAATTTCTATGCTTAAGGAGAGAGATGGTGGACATGAAGGAGATTTTGAAAGGACATCTGGAAAACCAAATTTAGTAGGACTCAGGGAATGGCCAAATCTCTCTCCAGAAGACATTTTCCTCAGGGAAGCTTTCATTTCTGAAAAGAATGCATATACTTCAAGGGCTCTTACTATTTGAAATGGTCATTTGGTACTTCCTGTACACTGATTTGCATTGTTAGTGCCCCTTTCCTGCTTAAGTTGCCAGTGAAATCCACGAAGTAAGGAGCGTAGCAGGCTGGGCGCAGAACAGGGAGCCAACTGTCTTGTCCCTGCCACCAACTACCTGCGTGAGACCGAACTTTCTTTTCAACTTTAGTTTTATGGTGCGTCCTGCCTAACTTAGTAAGTGCTTAATAAATACTTGATGTGCATGGTTAGTTGGGTTCCATATTTCAGCAGAGATTTGGTTGTGCCGACAGTGAAAGCGAAGTTTTGGGCAGCGCGCAGTTTAATTAGAGCCTTTGCAGCGCAGATGCTGGCGGCCTACCAACTCCACCTAACAGTGGGGAAATGCAGGGGAAGATAATCCAGCAATTAAGGGGCATCGAGCTTATCTTCTAGACTTCACAAGGATCGTTCACAGCATGTATTATTAGCAGCATTTTTTACCGAAAAGAGAACCAAGATCCAGGTTAAACAAAACTACCTGGCATCCTTCACCCTGGTAGTAATGCCCACAGATCCCCTACGTGGGCTTATTTACATCTCGGACCCCACCCCCGTTTACCACTACGAGGGCCCCGCCCACTCGCCCGCTCATTCACTTATGGGCGCGCCCAATGTGGGTCCAGTACCGCGGCTTCGGCGGAACCATCTTTCCGCCTCTGGCTCGTCCCGTCCTCCAGGCGGGCCCCGGTTCTTCCCAGGGGATGGGCATACGTCCACTCTCGGCTTGACTAAGGAAGGTGGGCCAAGCGACGGCCCTCAACAGGCCCCACCCAATGCGCTGGAAAGACCGAGGCTCCGAGGGACGGGTGATCCCCGGGGCTGTTTCCCCACTGCGGCCGGATACATGCTTCCCCCTCCCTCCCTTCCTTCCCAGAGCCTCTCCTGGGAGCTCGCCGAACACGAAGTCAACCGAAACCGCGGGCGTCCCACCCCACCTCGTTCTCCGCCGCCGGCCCGGCCGCGCCTTGCCTCACGCTCTACGGGGGAGGCGGGACCAATCAGGGAGCGACGTCTCCCTTCCGATTCGAGGCCCCCGACGCGCGGCTCACACCCCGAGCACCTCGCGCGCTGATTGGCTGGGCGCGCCGCCGGTCGGGCCGAGAGGGCAGGGCGGGCCAGAGGGAAAGGAGGTGGGGAGGTAGTGGCCGCGAGTCTCGAAGCCTTGCTCGCACCCCGGCCCTGCCCGGGCATTCGGCCTCCTTCCTACCCTCCTCCGCTCGTCCCGTCTTCCGTGCGCGCCGAGCGCTGCGCTCGGCCGGCGTGCCTCACGCCCTAACGGGCGGCCGGGGGCGCCAATCAGCGGGCGGCAGGGTGCCAGCCCGGGGCTGCGCCGGCGAATCGGCGGGGCTCGCGGCCTGGGGTGGGAGGCGGGTCTACCGCGCGGCCGCGGCGGCGGAGGAACAGCTCCCAGCCAGCAGCCCGCGAGCTCCGAGCGAGCCGCCCGGAGGTGGGTGCGCCGCGCCGCTGCGGCGGGCAGCGGAGGGCGCAGGGCGGAAGCGGAGGTGGGCCGGCAGGCGCGGCGGAGGAGGGCTCAGCCGTCCGGGCGGTCCGGGGTTTAGGGGATGCGGGCGCGCGCTTGAGGGGAGGAGGGGCGGCGGCGGCGGCGGCGGGACGCGCGTCCCCACCCCCTCCTTCCCGCGGGCGGCGTCCCCTCCCCTCGCGCCGGGGCCTCGGGCCGGGCACTAGCTGGGGAGGCGGGGCGGGCGGCCGGGCGGCCGCGAGAGTGTTTTCAGTTCCGCCTCCAATCTCCCATTCACCTCTCCCCTCCCAGCCCCTCATCCCATTCGGAAGAGGAAGGAACAAAAGGTCCCGGACCCCCGGCTCAGACGGGGCGGGACCCGAAGTCTCGGTCCAGGTAAAGCCGCGGCGCCCGGCGGGCCCTCGGGGTTAGGGGTGTGTTTGTATTGGGCTCGGGTCAGTGAGGCTCGCCGCGTCGCCTGGCCACGGGGGCTGGTGGCTGGGGTGTGGCGAGGTTCGGGCAGCGGTGCGCCCGGCCTCGGGATGCAGGAACGCGGGACCGGGCAGGCCAAAGGGAAGGGGTCGGCGCCCGGAGCTGCCCGCAGCCTGGCCCGGGGGTCCGCTGGGGCCCTTCCCTTTTTCCACGAACAGTTGATAGTTTGTGGTTCTGATTTTCAAAGCCGGAGGGACAGAACTCTTGTTTGGGGGTTGTTGGGAAGTCGTATTAGGAGCGTGCGGTACTTTGCTTCCACTTGTTTTTTGGTTCCCCCCCTTTCTTTGGTGCCGTAGCCTTTGTTGACCATTCTAGTCTTGGGGTTCTGAAGCGCTTGTGTGTACTCTCACACAAACATGCATACGGCTGTTACTCTGTCGAGATCCTTCTCTACTCTTGTGAAAGTTAACTCTGAGTGGAGCCTATTAGGTTTTATCACACGCCTTTAGAAAGCACGCTAATTGATTTCACGTATTTCAGACTTTGATTTCGAATTTGCAACTCTAGTTGTTTTGTTCTCTTCTTGGGGAGGGGGGATACTGTCCTTGGGTTGGGTACTTTTGTCTTTTACTTAATCCTTATGTGGTTAATGGTTTCCTTTTGATCCTAAACAAAGGAAAAACAGTTCCTAGGTTGGTTTTGTTATTCCTTCCTCTTGACCCTTTAAATAGCTAAATACTAAGGGTTTGTTGTCACCTAAACCTTAAAAAAAAGTTTCCAGGTAATAAATGAATTTGGAAGTAGCATTTTCTACCTGTCATGTCTTGCTTACAGTTTGGAATACCTTAAATTTTGCTCTTTACACTTTTAAAGGACACATATAAGGTAAATGTTAATAAATGATCACACATACTTCCTTGGGGCAATTACATCTTTTCAAAAATGGTCGGCGAAATTTGAATGAACTTACAGAATTCTGATTGATTCTATAATAGTTCCTATTCATTTCCTCTCCTGATTTTATGAGTTGAATATGTACCACTGATGTTTTAGAAGTGTATCACAGTTTGAGGATTTTATTTGCTTTAAGAAAACCTTACAAGATATCTATGGAATTTTCTCCACCAAAAGATCATTTAGCAAACATTTATATTCAATTCAGAAAATAACACTGATTTTAAAGGTCCTTGGATTTTGCTATAAAATTAGTTGTGATAGTAAATAAGAATAGTTAAGCTTTTGCGGGCATTTTTAAGATGAGTACCCACTTAAACTCTTAAAATTACAGTTAATTTACTTTAAAGTAGTTCATTGGTCAGTTTTAATTAATGTGATGTGATTGGAAACATCAATTTCTGAGCTTGTTTTAGTAAGAAATTGCTCTTATAAAGTATAAAAACAGCTGTTTTTAGGTATACCTTCTACAGTGAGTTAACATTGTAGATGTTCAACAAAAGTTTGGTTTTTCAAGGTTGTAACTTACCTGTGCCTATTCATAAGTGCTCAAATCTCTACACCGTCTGTAAGGTTCATAAAGTAATAGTCTTGTAAGAAACTGTGCAAAGTAATTTCCTGTTTGTAGCTTGTCAGGCCTGGTATGTGTTTTAACTCTGAAGCTGGAATTTGGGGATGGTTTTGTACATTTCAGCAGAAATCTTTTTGATAGAAACAAAGGTTGTTTCTACTGCAAGATGGCAAAAGGTCCCCTTTTCATTTTGTAAATATTGGAATTATTTTGCTATAATCTTGTTACTTTACTTTGGGAGAAGATATGTAAATGAAAAACACTCATTTTAGCTGTATAACCTGCTGATCATAGACCTGAATTTTTACATTTTGTAACTATTTTCAGTTGTGGCTTTTATAAAGGTCTGAATGCTTTTCTTATTCTTGTTTGGTTTTGATTTTCCTGGTTTTATATTTTAGGACTCCAAAGACCTTGTTTGTAGCGGCTTTTTTTTTTTTTTAATACAGGTGTATTTGTAATGCATATAAAAGCTGTATTTAGTGTAGTTTGGCAGATGGAGGTTTATTCATATTCTTGGGACAAGAGTCATTTTTAGAGGATAGAGAAGGGCATGCATGTCTTAGATTCCTTGTCTTTGATGGAAGTAGAAGAGCCTTTTTTAAGCTCTTAGTTTCTGTAAGAGAAAAGATGTTTTCCACTAAGTATTGCAAGGGTATGTCAGAAAATGTGAAAGAAGATTTCAAAACCAATTCAGAAGAGTAACCGTTATGCATTTATTCAACAAATAAAATAGCCTTTGATGTGTATCAGGCCCTGGATTAGGCAATAAAATATCTCACAGGGAACAAGTATACTCCTGTTTCTTAATAGAATTAGAAGAGTAGAAGCTCCTCATATTGCCTGCCCTGTTCTCCATTGTTTAGAGTAAGAAAATAGTGTTATTGCAAATTGAGGGAGCATGTAATGCATTGCTGAGCCAATTTTTAAAGTATGCTTGCATTGCTTTCTGTAATGTAGAAGACAGCAATAGAGAAGATGTCAAGTGTTAACTCACGGTTTCACTGTGAACTGTCATTGTATGGGGGTGGGAACTTATCACCATTTTTGTACACTCCGTACAAGCTGAAGATGTGGCCAATCTTTCACAAAGATATTTGTTGCTGAGCAGATGAACACTTGTAGAGCTAAGCTTAATTTGGCCTAGTTCGTTTATCCGTTGTTATTTAGTTATAGGAACAGGTTAAGGAAAGAAAGCAAACTTGAATTGGTCAGGTTGCAATGAAAGCATCAGAAATAAAGTTTAAAAACAACTAGCTAGCCCTGGCCGGTTTGGTTCTGCGGTTAGAGCGTCTGCTTGCACACCAGAGAGTCCCGGGTTCGGTTTCCGCTGGAGGCACATACCTCCGTTGCAGTTTGTCCCGGGCCCGGGCCCTGGGTTGGGGTCGTGTGGGTGGTGGCCACTTTATGTGTCTCTCTCACATCGATGTTTCTCTCTCTTTTCCTCCCTCCCTCCCTCCTGCTCTAAATGCAAGAATGTCCTTGGGTGAGGATTTAAAAAATGTTATAAAAACAACTAGCTAAACCAAGAATATTGGATTGGGCTGTGCAGTATCGTGTAGTGGAAAACCATGTGTTTTGGAGAGAGGTAGCTAAGCTAGTAGTTGGTTTCTCAGTTACTATATTGGGCAAATTATTTAACCCCCAAACCTTGGAAAATTAAGTTTTCGAGGGATTAAAATGATTGTGATTAAAGTACCTAGAATATTGCCTCAGACATAAGGATCCTCCCAGATGATCTTTTGCTCTCTTCTAGTTGTGTTTTCAATTTGTTTCTTTCTAATCCAAATGATTTGCCTACACTCTTATCTTTGACCTATTATAAAATATATTTGAGAAGCAGACACTAAGCAAAGAAGGCCTGGAGTAGTAAAATTGTCGAAGTCCATATACCTTAAAGCTTTAGCCATAGGAAAGCCATTAAGACCCTTAATCAGAACCTGTTGGCATTTATTTCAGATACTTCTAGCAAGGAAAGTTATCTGGCTTCTAAATTCACAATAGATTAGAAACAAGTAGATTGTGAGTAATGTGGGAAGTTAAGGGAAGTGTGTGGGGGGCAGCTGCGGGGGCGGGGGGGAGGGAGGATGGGAACTGTGTCCCACTGTTGTAAGAAAAAACAGATAAGCCTGGTAAAGATAGTAGAGGTAATCTACAAGAAACAAAAACAAATACTCAAAGCCTATCTAGCATGCCTGGGACCATTCAGTGCAGGACCAGACCTGAAAGTATAGTAATGAATGTTCATCAATTAGCTTAAGTCATGTTTGGGGAAATCTTTTAGAGAGTGCAGTAATCTACATACTTATACTTTATTTTTTATTTATTTATTTATTTTTATCCTCACCCGAGGACATTTTTCCATTTTTGTACAGACAGAGTGGGAGGGAGAGAGAGGAAGAGAGAGAGAGGGAAACATCGATGTGAAAGGGACACATCGAGTGGCTGCCACCCGCACGACCAACCAGGGCCGGGGACAAACTGCAACCGAGGTACATGCCCTTAGCGGGAACCGAACCCGGGTCTCTTCGGACCGCAGGCGGACGCTCTAACCGCTGAGCCAAACCGGCCAGGGCTACATACTTATACTTTAGATTGTCATTCAGGATGATTTAAAATGTTCTTAAAGGGGTAGAACATTGTACTATATGGAATGACTTATTTCATAGGAAAACCACAGTACCTGCTTAGTACCAAGATCTTTTTTATTTGGTTTGCCATTCAGTCCACCACAGTTTCAGACTGAAAAACCTTTCATGCTAAGCTAGTAGTAAAGAAAGGTAATCTAAATTGTTTAGCACCCCATACCACACCTTTTCTTCAGAGTAATTCATTCTGTTTGTCATTCTGCAAGGATGTCATGTGAAACTTTCCACTCAGTCTTTGAGATAGGGTGTGCTAGAGATTTCCAGGACCAAACTAATGTGGACAGTTGGCTAGTCTGTCTGTTGAGGGCTTCTTGCCTCATATGTGACTTTTATCCAAATATTAGCTTTGATAATTTTTTTTGAATTCTCCTCCTTCCTACCTCAGAGTTACACTGTAAACTATCTGCTTCACCAAATATTAATTGGTGACGTTGAACTATATAAGCGACTATTTAAAAAACAAAACAGGATTTTAAAAAAACGGAAGTAATCTAGTCTTTTTCATTTAAAAATGCATAGTTAGAAGCTTAGTGCTTGTCTTTCATCAATTTTGATCATTTCTCTATATTGGTATAATTGTGATGTATTCAGTTAGGACATATTCCTCCCTCCCTCCCTCCCTCCCTCCCTCCCTTCCTTCCTTCCTTCCTTCCTCACCTGAGAACATTTTTTCATTCTTTGTTCAGGTAGAGTGGGAGGGAAAGAGAGGAACAGAGAGCGAGAGAGAAACATCGATGTGAAAGGGACACATTGAGTGGCTGCCACCCGCACGACCCAACCAGGGCCTGGGAGAAACTGTAACCCAGGTATGTGCCCTTAGTGGGAACCCAACCCAGGTCTCTCGGGACCACAGGTCAATGCTCTAACCGCTGAGCCAAACCGGCCAGGGCCAGTTAGGACATATTTCTATGCTGACTTTAGATCTATATCTCATGGATAGCTTTCAGGTTCAATTTAAATAATTTCACATAGGGAGAATATAACTTTGCCAAGCTAGGTAGATTTAGACACTGCCTCTGGTTTGGCTGAATAGCCAGAAAGATTAGAGTAATTCTGTGACTTACATACTTGTGTATTTACATTCTAGCATGTGAATGGTTCTCCTTTAGCTCTGGGTTTTTTTCAGATCTAACTGAGCCACACTAATAGGAAAAGTGTCCAGTAAACTAGATCTGTCTTTAGGTCTGTACTCTTAAAACAGAAACCCTAAAGTGATTCTTATTAAAATTTGTGAGTTTACTACAAAATTGTCACTAATTCTTCCAGGCAGTTCTGTAATATTTCAAAAACTGGAATTACTTTGGCCTCAAGACTAGAGCAATAGAAAGTGAATGTAGACTTTGGTTGCAATCCGTTTGGTACACATGTCCAGTTTGCATTTGAATGCTGCATTTCCTTGAATAATGTACAGTGCCCTACTCCTATCTCCCATCCCTTTTAGGGAGGAGGGTACAGTTTATGTTCAATGTGCTCAGTAAGGAAGAGTAATTTTGGGGGAGCCACTGGAAGTTCAAGATTTAAATTTTTTTTTAAAAAAGACTCCATCTGAGGTAGTAGCATAGTAAATCTGTGATATTGTAATTTGCCTGCATTTTAAGTACATTCTCATATGCTGCTTTAGTTTCTTCCAAAAATTCTATAGGGAGATAATGGGCTAAGGTATTGCAAATATTAAGGAAATGCTCCTTAATCGCATCTTCAATTACAAAATGTGGAGCGGTGAATCTGATTTGCAAAGTTCTTAGAGTGGACTCCTGATACATGGTGAATGGAAGCTGGGCCAGTGAGCTTTCTTTCTCCCTTGATTTGAATGAACTATGGAAACTTTTTTTTTTTTTTTTTTTTACTAAAGATGCTCTGTCTTTGGCAGTGAATGCAAATTTTCCAAGTTTAGACCAAGTTTTTTCCCCCAAGTCTTACTTCATATAGACAGGTGGTTAGGGTATATAGTTCATGTAAATTGGCCATTTAAACTTTATAAATTGTTTTACGTATGTGGAGGCTCCAGTTTTGGCCTGAGGTTTCTATATTGACCATTTCTGCTTTAAATCACTAGTTTTCAAACTTAAAGTGTGTGCGCGCGCGCACACACACACACACACACACACACACACCTGCCTACATACCTACTTGTGCACAGAACAGCATCCATAAGGCTCATAAAAACAACAGCAGCATGTAGAATCTCAAAATATAAGGGATGTGGATGGGATGAAACTCTGCCTGCTTAGTTTTTCTGTTATTCTTACACCCAGGAAGGCTTGGAAACTCCACTGAGGAATAATAGATCTTAGGGAAAAATTTTTGCTGTAGACCCACACTGTCCAGTATGGTGTAGCCACCTGGCTAAATGTGGCTATTTAGCACTTGAAATAGGGCAACTGTGACTGGGGAAATGAATGTTAAATTTAACTTGAATTAATTTTAATCTAATAGATTAGATTGGACAGACAGTGCTATTAGACTTTGTTTTTGGTTTTTAATTGATTTTAGAGAGAGAGGAAGGGAGAGGGGGAGAGAGATAGGAACATTGATGAGAGAGAACATTGATTGGTCGCCTCCCACACATCCTGCACTGGTGATTTGGCCCACAACCTGGGTGTGTATCCTGACCGGGAATCAAACCAGTGAGCTCTTGGTGCTTGAATTCACCCTCAACCTCGTGAGTCACACCAATCAGGCTAGACTTTGTTTTGATTGCACTTTTACACCCTGAGGACTGTATCCATTTGACCTGGTGTAAGTTGCTACTCAGCAGAGGGTCAAGACAGACCAGGGAATTTGAAGAGCGATAGGAGTACTGAAAATTGGTGCTGATTTGAGTCTGGGTCTGTGTAGCCTCCTGATGGATGGATAATGTTTTTTGTAATCTGGGAATGATAAACTAGTATGTATATTTATGTTTACAGGCTGATTATAGAACTATAGATTCCACCCAACTCATGAAAGGTGAAAGGAATATAACTCAAGTAAAGAAGAGGTATTCTCGCCCTGGCTCAGCGGTTAAAGTGTTGGCCCGCGGACCAAAGAGTTGTGGGTTCGATTTCGGCCAAGGGCAAGTACCTCGGTTGCGATTGGTCCCTGGCCCTGGTCGAGGTTGTGTGGGAGGCAGCCAATTGATGTCTCTCTCTCACATTGATACCCCCACCCTCCCAATTTGATCTGAAGATATTTGGAAAAATAACCTTGGGTATGGATTAAAAAAAAAAGAACAGGTGGTCTCTTTCCACAGTAGTCCCTATGTAATGGGGCTTTCACTGAACTAAGACTACTTTTAGGATTAAGTTCAAGCTGTAACATTAGGTTTAGCAGATCACAAAATTGAACACATGAATGTTTTCTATTTGCTTTTGTTTAAAAGGCACATTACCCATTGTACTCCACGGGGCCAACTTAGATTTCCAATTGGCATTGTGTTTCCTTACTAGCTTACCACTTTGGAAAAAGAATAGTTATAGTGAGAATGGAGAAATCTGTTTTTTTTTTTTTTTTAATGGTTTTTAATGTTTTCTATTATACTGATTTTTTTGACTACAGCAGTTGTAAAAATCCAGGTTATAAGTAATCTGCTTGTTTCTCTGCCTTGTGTAATATATGTTTGTAGATTGACAAAAATCTAATAGTGATTTTATGCTATTTTTGGAGGGACCTTCAGTATTATTTATGAAGGCAAAACCATCACATCTCAAGTGTTTTATGTTGCAATATCTAACTTGATTTTCTCCTGAAGCTAAAATTCATATAGGTATTTGGTGAATATTTTGTATTTGCAGTTTGAAGATACTTGAAATTACATTTGCTTTCTATATTTAATCACTTCCTTTGTTCTAGACTTGAACTTTGTGAAATATTTTTTGCCACTCTTTTTCTTTCTTTCTATCTATCTATCTATCTATCTATCTATCTATCTATTTTTTAATCCTCACCTGAGGACATTTTTACATTAATATTCAGACAGAGCTGGAGGGAGAGAGGGAGGAGGAGAGAGAGAGAGAGAGAGAGAGAGAGAGAGAAACATCAATGTGAGAAAGGCACATCGATTGGTTGCCACCCGCACAGCCCCAACTGGGGCTGGGGAAGAACTGCAACCGAGGTATGTGCCCTTGGCTGGAATTGTACCCGGGAGTCTTTGGTCTGCGGGTGACCCTCTTACCACTGAGCCATACCGGCCAGGGCGCCACTCTTTTTCATGTTCCTGTTCCCGCTGCCCTTTCAGAAGTAATCAGTGAATTGGAAACTGCCAAGTTTAGCAGTGTTTTCTCAATTATCATACTACTTTCTTCACTCTTTGCCATTATTGACTAAACTCTAGCTAGATTTCTTAAAATCACACAGACATTCTAGAACAGACATTCTAGAACAGACACAGATTAGGCTCTTTTCTCCAGCTATAAATATTAGATGAAAATGTAAGACTTGTTTTCTCTTCTGTATAGTTAATCTAAAGAGGGCGAGAAAAGACCCAAGAACCAGAAACTTGGAAAAATCAGTCAGTGTTAAGGAAAAGCTGGCCTTGGGGAATTTACTAGATAAAGAATCCAGTAGTAGGGGATGGGGTTATAATGCCATTCGCGGAAGGGAGATCAGACCCTGGGAACTATATGCTTTATATTTATATATATATATAGTTGTTTTGTTTGTTTTTTGATGTCACTGAAACGTCTGTGGCCTCTGGGCAGGAAAAGCCTCAAATCTCTCTATGGAGGAACTAGAAAAAACGCTAGTCTTTAAGATGAACTTTAAATATCACATGAAGGCCAAGCAGGGACAATAAAAAGCAAGATACCAGCTGGGTGTAGAAAGGTTTGTTTGTTTGTTTGTTTTAACAGGTATACATTATTGTGATGCAAAATTCAAAAGGTCTAAAAGATAATATGTTGAAAAGTCTATTGTCAGCCTGTTTCTTGCCACTCAGTTGCCTTTTCAAAGGCAAGTAGCATTACTAGGTTTTTGTGAATTATTCCAGAGATTTTATGCATATATGAACAACTTTGCGCACATACTAGCTTTTAATACAAATGGTCATATATTTTACTTAATAACACATCTTGAACGCCCTGGCCATTTTGGCTCAGTGGTTAGAGTGTCGGCCTGCGGTCCAGAGAGACCCGAGTTCGGTTCCCGCTAAGGGCACGTACCTCAGTTGCAGTTGTCCCTGGCCCTGGTTGGGTCGTGTGTGTGAGAGACAGCCACTTGATGTGTCCCTTTGGCATCGATGTTTCTCTCTCTCTGTCTCTTCCTTTCTCCCCCTCCCACTTTATCTGAACAAAAAATGGAAAATTGTCCTCAGGTGAGGATGAAAAAAAAGAAATGCATCTTGAAGATTATTCCATATTTGCGCATGAGTGCCTTTTTACTTTTTCTTTTGGTTGAATAGTACCCTTTTGTGTGGGGGTCTCTATTTCATCAGTCTTCTATTGATGACCACTTAGGCTATTTCCAGTCTTGCCGTATTAAAAACGGTGCTGCAACAAATAACTGTTTATATCATTATACTCATGCATAAGAAATTTCTAGAAGTAGGTCAAAAGATATTTACATTTGTATATTTTAAGGAATGGATTTTTAAAAAAATAGGTAATACATGCATATGGATGCACATGGTACAAAATTCAAAAGGAACAAATTTGTAAATAATGAAAAGTGAGATCATCTTTGGTCTACTTTCTAGAATGTAACCACTGTTACTACTAGCCTAGCGTCTAGCCACTAGCCACATGTGGCTGTTGCACATGTGAAATGTAGCTAGTCCAAATTCAAATGGGCTGCAAGTGTAAAACACACCCTAAATTTATAACAGTCCAAAAAATAAAATGTAAACTATGTCAATAATTTAATACTGATTTGACATTAAAATGATATATCAGGCTGAATCACTTACCTCTTTTTTATTTTTTAAATGTGGCAAACAGAAAATTTATAATTAGCCCTGGCCGGTTTGTTTTGAACCTGCTCTGATTTGTACTGGTTGCCTCTACACCTAGTACACAGCAGTCAACCTGGATCCTCCTTCATCATCATCTTATGGGATTTCTTCACTTCTCTCCTTAGTTAAATCTCCTACTCTTGTTTTGCGCTCCCACCTTTGATGGAACATGTTCTTAAGGACTTTTCTTGAGAGAGAGTATGTGTATGGGGTAGGTATTTGGTTATGGTACACATCTGAAAATAATACCTTCAATCTCCCCTGGTTGGAAAAAGAATTCTGGGTTGGAAATAAATCCCCCCTCCCCCCAAATTATGAAGGCATTGCTGTATTGACTTCACTTACAGTTTTACTGTTGAGAAAACCAAAAGCATTATTCTTTTCTATATAACCTATTTTTTCTCCCTGGAGACTTTAGGCTCTTTGTCCTCAGCCTTCTGAAGTTTTGTTTCACATCCACTGGCCTTGATGTGAGTGTGTTTTCATCCATTGTCCTGGGGTCTTGATGGGCCCTTTCAATCTAGAAATTCCCATCCTTCTCAGTTCAGGGGATATGTCTTGATTTCTTTGATTAACTCCCTTTCTTCCAACCCTCCATTATCTCTGATGTCTTTTTGGAAGTTCTGTTTGGACATTGAACCTTCTGAAGTAGTCCTTCAATTTTCTTCACTTTTCTCTACTATTTTTCGTCTTTCTTTTTCTACTTTTTGGGGAGATTTCCTCTTATTTTATCTCCCTTCCCTATCTCTATTCTTTTGGTCCCTTCCCCTACCCCTATTTCTGCTGTCATGAGCTGTCAAGCTATTCACGAGCTCTTCTTTTAATCAGTGTTCCCTTTGTACATACAGCATGCTGCTCTTGCTTCATGCATATCTTCTCTTATATCTTCTCTTATTTCTCCGTGTATATTGATGATTAAAAAAAAATTGTTTTTATTGATTTTAGAGAGAGAGGAAGGGAGATGGAGAGAGAGATAAACATTGATGAGAGAGAACATTGATTTGCCACCTCCTACATGCCCCCCACTGGGGATTTAGCCCACAACCTGGGCATGTGCCCTGATTGGGAAGCGAACTGGAGACCTCTTGGTGTATGGGTCGACGCTCAACCACTGACCCACACTAGCCGGGCTATATTGATGATTTTTTACAATGTTTTCTTTCTTTGTATTGTCTAAAATTTTTTGAAGTTATATTTTTCTGGTTTTGTTTGCTTTTTTCCTTCAGATAACCACAGTAATACTTAGTTAAGAAGGTAGGGGTCTAACAAGCTGATGGGAAATGAAGCATGTGGGTGAGGCTTGTCTCCTTTCAGTTTCACTGTACAGCCATCTCAGTGGGCTGTTTGTTGGTAAACTCTCAATATTAGTATCTGTACATTTTTCCTTTTGGGTTGGTCAGGTACCCCAGGGAGGAGTTTCAATATGACTAAATGGGTAAAGGTCTGGCTGCTAGTATTTTGGGAGCCAGAACCCATTGGAGTAAGGGCTGGGGAGTCTGCATTTAGCATGCACTGTGCTCATGTTCATTTACACCTTGCTTCTCCTAATGGCACCCAGGTCATCTAGTCTACTGAGAATAAACAGTCCTCAGAAGAGGGGCAGTTACCCATCTAAGGGTCTGTGAGCTTCTCGGATATCTCTCACCCGATCCTGCCTATTTTATCTCCTTCCCCCTCAGATCCTGCTATGACTGGAGCTGTAACCTTTTGAGGATTCTGCTATAAAAATCAGGACATTCCCCTAGACTTAGTAGTCTCTCCCAATAGTTCACAGTTACTACTCATCCATCCATTTTTCAGTTATCAAAATTTTGCTCGTTTCTTCCTTACTCTTCTCCCCCCATCCTTGTCTTTTCTTTTCAAATTCCTTTATTAAGGTTTTTTAATAGGCTGCTGTCATCACTTGTAGCCCACTGATTAAAGTTTTCCATTAAAAATATTTTATGGATAGCCCTCTGAAAGAGTTGATACAGAATGTATAACTTCAAGTCAGTGGGGAGGAGGGGGTGTAAATGAAGAAAATTTGATCATTTCAATAGAGGCAGGAAAGGAGAAAAAAGAAAGAAAAAAAATGCATAGGAATTAGAAAATACAAGATGAGTTGATAGAGAATAAAATATCTCTATGAAACTAACACATAATTTTAAATTAACCTTGACAGTTAAGGAGAAGGAAAACCTCTCTCTCTCTCTCTCTCTTTTTTTTTATCCTCACCTGAGGACACTTTTGCATTTAACTTCCAACAGAGTGGGAGGGAGAAAGGGAGGAAGAGAGAGAGGAAGAGAGAGGGAGAAACATCCAGGTGAGGGAGACACATCGAATAGTTGCCACCTGCACGACCCCAACTGGGGCTGGGGACAAACTGCAACCGAGCTATGTGCCCTTAGCGGGAACCAAACCCAGGACTGATCCATGGGCCGACGCTCTAACCGCTGAGCCAAACTGGTCAGGGCTTCTTTTCTCATTCTTGATTTTTTAAAATTATCTGTAACCTTTGGAAACTAATTGCATTAAACTATAAAATTAGCAAGTGTCTTAAAATCTGTATATAAAACATAAATTATGTCTAATTTCAAACTCATTTATTTGCTTACCACTTGATCTTAAAAAATGGCAGTTTCAAAGATAGTCTTATACCATTCTTTAAAAAGGAAACTGTTCTTTTTAACTACACTCACCTTACCCACCAATTTCAAAACACTTAATTTAACTGTCTTGGTCATGGACATTTCCAAGATGATATTTTATATTTTACTCCCATAGCTTCTGGTTATCAGAAAAAACCCATGCTTTTCTTCATTAAAGGACTTTCATCCTGCCGATGTTGGTATGTCCCTTTTAATACTCTTCATCCTTCATCTTTGCTTCTGGAGGCATTTTCTCTGGTTTGCTATCTTCATTTTCATTAAAAACTGCTGCTGGAAGAGATTTTAGAGTAAAAGTTGGAAGGAAGTTTCTCTAGGTTTACTTGATCCAGGTTTGATGTCTACAGCTAAGCCTTTGTCGACTGACTGCCTATGGCAAATCCAAACTTGGGAGATCGTTGTAGGCTTTGCTGGGAGGTCTGCAGTAGCTTCTTCAACTGATCGCTTCTCAGCACTGGGACTGGAAATTTCACCCCCATTACTCCCACAGCTCCAGTGCGCTGCCCCTTATCTTCTCCTGCCTTCCCGTCCAGCATTTTTCTTGCCCTGAGATTGAAAACTGTTTAAAAATTACAACAAAATGCCTTTTATTAGTAGACATACCTAAAAGGATGATGGCATAATTTCAAAGGAAAAAAATGAATATAAAGATATATACTAGGTATAATCTGTGTCTTAGTCTATTTGGGCTGCTATAATAGAATTCCATAGACTGGTTGTCTTATAAATAACAAATTTATGTCTGAGATCTAGAGGCTGGGAAGTTCAATTTCAAGGTGTCAGCAGATTTGGTTTCTGGTGAGGGCTGCTTCCTAGTTCATAGATAGCTGACTTTTTGTTGTAATTTCATAAGGCTAAAGAGGGCAAGGGAACTCCTTGGAGTTTCTTTTAAAAGGTACTAATCCCATTTAGTGAGGGCTCCATTCATGACCTAATCACCTACCAAAGGCCCCACCTCCAGATACTATCACATTAGGGATTAGGTTTCAACACGGGCTTGGGGGAAGTGGTGACACAAATATTCAGTCTATAGCAACTTATATGGTAAAATTGGCAGAATTACAAGGATAAGTTGGGGACTGTATAATCATAGGAGTTTTAACACACCTCTCAGTAATTTAAGAAATGGTAGATAACAAATGTAAGATTTTAAATGATTGGAAGGTACAGTTAGCAAGCACGCAACAGTTACAAAATATGCTTTTCAAGCACTCATGGAATTTTACATGTACTAGACCTCAAAGCAAATATTAACAAATTCTTAAGAATTTTATCTCTTACAAATTACATCCTTGGACCCCTAGTGCAATTAAGTTAGAAACATAACAGGAGGAAAGCATCAACTCCCAAATCTGAAGTTATATAGTGAAAAGCTTATTGCTGAATTTATAAGATGAAGAACAACTCATAAAAATTAGAAAATGTTTAGAACAGAATGATGAAAAAAACTACCTGTCAAAACTGAATATAGCAAAAGTCCATTTGCCTATTTGGGAAGCTTTAGATAGAATCTTAAATGTTTATTAGTAAAGAACTAAATACAAATTAATGAGTTAACTATACAGTATAATTAGTTAGAAAAGGGAAGGAAATTAAGTTGAGAAACATTGATGAAAAAAATATATATAATTGGAACAACTAAACCAAAGGTGCTAAGTTGAAAACACTAAGTTTGCCAAGATTGATAGAGGAGAAAAAGGTGATATGTATGTATTAGACATAAAGAAGGGATATGACTACCAACAAATTGAGATTTTGAAACTAAGAACATTGGACAAACAACTTTTTGCTTTTAATTTAAAAAAGGTAGACTAGACAATTTCTAGCAAAATAAGTTAACAAAATTGGCTTAAGAATAAGAAACTTGAGTAGATTATAATTTTAAAATTTAATAATTAGAAATCTACTTACATCAAAATAAAATTAAGTAAAAATCCAAAACCAAAAAAGCAAAACCCAAGTGAAAACCCCAAATGGGCGAGTTTATACAACATGAGGAATCAGTAATCCCAATCTTAATACAAAATGTTATAGGGAAAAAACAACAAAAAATCATTTTGCAAGTCTAATCTTGATACCTCCAATGGGACAAGGGAAATGTATAGGCCACATCTCAGATGGCAATAAAAATTTTAGGTAAAGGGTTAGTATTTGCTCAAAACAAAAAATACCATGACTAATTAAGGTTATCCCAAGAATATAAAGATGATTAAATGTTAACAAAACCTGTAAATGAGGTTCATCACATTAACCACATTGAAGGAAAATAAGCCATATGATAATCTTGACTAGATTATAATTTGAAAATTTAAACTCATACTGCCACCAAAATAACAAAATAGCAAAACCCAGGTGAAAACCCCAGCTGGGCAAAGGGAAAAAGAGACATTATAAAATTCAGTAATGTTTTTGAAAAAAATTCTCAGAAACTGGAAATATAAGAGGGTGTTGGTAAAAAAAAAGAGAGAGAGAGAGAGAAGAGTACATATGGTATCATTCCAGTTATATGAATTTCTAGAACAGGTGAAATTACTTTGATAGAAGTCAGGTCAGTAAATGCCTAGGTTAGGAGAGAAGATCGACTGAAAGGGACACAAGGAAACTTAGTAGGATGGTGGAATTGTTCTCTTTTGATTGGGATAATGGGTATGTGGATGTATACATTTATTAGTACTCATTGAACTCTATACTTAACATCTGTGCATTTCATTGTAAGTTATGCTTCAATGAAGTTGATTTAAAAAATTAATATATAAAAACCAAAGCATGTTTATATACCAGCAGTAAACAATTTAAATTTAAAAAACCCACTGTTTAAAATGGCAACACAAAACTACAAAATCCCTAGGAAAAGTAAAACAGAGACGTGTGGGACCTTAATGGAGAAAATATGACATATAATTCAAATTGCAAAAGACATACTGGTGTTTATGACTGGAAGACACAGTATCATAAATCTGTCAGTTTTCCTCCACTTGCTTCCAAACTCAGTGTCATTCTAATTAAAATCCCAGCAAGTGAAAGAGAATTGACTTAACCAGGTACAAGACATATTCTGTAGCTTTAGTGGTTAAGTCATGGTATTTGCCTCAGATACAGACTAATGGAAGGAAAAAAAAAAGAGCCCAGAAACACAAGTAGCATTGTAATCAGTAGGGGAAAAGATTCAATTCATGGTGCATGTTATCTTTGCTGGGGAGGAGAAACATACCTGCCTTGCACCATAACAAAAATAAATTGGAAATATGAAAAGCAAAACTTTAGATTTTATGACTTTTAAAAGATGACAGCATATGGAAGAAATTTTAAGAAGGTACAAATGTATATATCATAAAATTTTAAATTGATGTGCTCAAATTTAAATTGATTAAAGTTGCCCTGGCCGGTTTTGCTCAGCAGTTAGAGCGTCAGCCCCTGGACCACAGAGTCCCTGGTTCGGTTCTCGCTAAGGGCATACCTTGGTGGCAACCACGCAATGTGTGTCTCTCTCACATCTATGTCTCCCCCCCCCCCCCCGCCTCTATCTGAAGATAAATGCAATAAAATGTCCTCGGGTGAGGATAACCTCCCCTCCCCCAAAAAACCAATAAATTGATTAAAGCCACTTTCTGGGTAAAGATATATGTGGCATGTGTAATTGACAAACGATTATTACCCAGAGTATATAAATAAATAGATCATGTGAATTAAGAAAGAGGTAGTGAATGGGAACAAGTAATTCAAAGGAATAGAATCCTGAAAAGTCAGGAAACATTAAGTATTCTCAAACTTCTTAGTAGTTAGGGAAAGGCAAAATATCACCAGCCTTGTTTGTTGTGCCTGTTATTTTGGCAAAAGTTTGAGGGACCAAATCATATCAAATGTTGGTGATATTGGGGAAAATAGGAACTCTCAGTTTCTTGGTGACAATGACAATTGGTATAAACATGCTGATACTACTTAGTAAAGTTGTATATGTACATATTCTATGCAGCATTTCCACTCCTTGGTGTATGTCCTAAGGCAATGCCTTTTATACATTTTCAACAGACCCATGGTGGGAAATAGATTTTACATGTGACAAAAACTGAATTAAAATACTTGAAATAATATATGTGTGATCTGTTTTCTACTATATTCTGATTTTTTTCGCAGTTTTATCCTTAATTTAACTTTTGTTGGTTTTCTCTTTTTTAAAAAAGATATTTCTCTGGAATAACTAAATTGATTTCATGTTCACTAATAGTTTATGACCCTCAATTTAGATAACTGTTGAGTGTAACATATGGTAAAATGTTTGTTTTAAGTAAAAGTGTGTGTGTTAGGTTGCAATGTAAAATGTTTTTCTCACTGTAGGGCTTGCTTCCTTTTTGATCAAGAGGTTTGAAAATTTATGACCTTGAAGAGCTCTCATATATATATAAGAAGATATACGCCAAACTACTTAATGGCATCTTGTAAGGTTGGAAAATTAGAAACAACCTAAGTAGTCATCAAAGAGACTGGACTATGAACTGTGATAGAGTCACGCAATGGAATGGTATATAACAACTAAAATGGATAAACTAGAATTGAGGATTGCGTATGTATCAGCATGGATAGTTATAATAGTGAGAAAAGCAAGTAATATGAACAGTGTTAAAGTTTCACATATTTATAAAATGTGCACAATTTATTGTATGGTTATAGTATTTTGCAAACTGTTAAATGACCATAGGGGCAAATCAGGATGGTAGTTATCTCAGAAGCAAGAGGGAGGGGAATGGGATCAGGAAGGTACACAAAGGGGATTTTAGCTATATTCATCCATACCATGTCTTATTTTTATATTCTGTTAAATAATGAAAAATGCTGAGAGTTGACAACACTGCATGACTGAAGTACTTTCATTTTTTAATTGGGTTCTTTGTCTTCCTTTTGTGGAGTTGTGTGAGCTCTCTGTATATATTGGAAATTAACCCCTTATCTGATACATCATTGGCAATGATGTTCTCCCATACAGTGGGTTGCCTTTCCATTTTGATGATCGTTTCTTTTGCTGTGCAGAAGCTTTTTAGTTTGATGTAGTCCCATGTGTTCATTTTCTCCTTTATTTCTGTTGCCTTAGGTGATGTATCAGTGAAAATTCTGCTCCGTATGATGTCCGAAATTTTGTTGCCTTCATTTTTTAAAATAATTCACAATAAAATCCCAAGATGCTTGAAGGAATAAGTCAATTTAAGAAGATATGTGAGACCTTGATGGAGAAAATTATGCAACTTATTGATGGATATTAAGTCCAAAATAGGTGGAAACATCTCATTTTCATAAATAGGTTTTCCATAAGTTAATATGAATGAACTATGCTTCCAATCAAAACCCTATATTTCGTGGAACTTGATAAGCTAAACTTAAAATAACCAACATACATTTGAAAAGTAAGGAGGGGTCTCACTCTATAGATATCAGCACTTCTGAGAAACAATAATAACTAAAATTCTGTGATGTTGGTGTAGGTATGAACAAGAACACCAATGGACACAATACAGAGCCCCCAATTAGATATTTATTTATAGGGATTTTATATGTACAGGAGTGGCATTATGAATTAAAGAAAAAATTATTTAATGTGCTGATAAAATAGTCTATCCTTACAGGAGATGTTTAGATCGCTGTTTCACTCCTCAAATAAAAACAAGTCCTTGATATGTTGGAAACCTAAATGTGAAAAGCAAAACTAAAATGTCTATATGAATACAGAGGGGGGAATATCTTTATAACATCAGGGTACTTCTTTATGCCTCAGGTTCCTTATTTATAATTAATGGTAGCTGTCCTGCTGGATTCTGATGAGAATTAAATGAGTTAATGCTTACCTGTCTTTTAGAGTACTGTGTCATAGCATTCAGTAAATGTTGCCTACTATATTTGGGGGCGGAAAGGGGTTTCTTTTCTTCTTTATTGATTTTT